>NW_025422023.1:10000000-14875132 GCF_011764305.1 Mustela putorius furo
TAAATGCAGTTCCCTATTATGGGTCCAACAGTCATAAGGAAAAATTGACACCTATGATTTACCTAAAGGGCTGTGTAGTTCCAAAATTCAAAATTTAATTCACTCCACACAGATGTCTAAAAGCTCACCTGAGTAACACAATGTGTTTGTTTACCAAGCTGATGTTATTTTGATGTCTGACTCCAGTGAAAGTAAAAAGATTGCATTCAAGTCAGACTTTCTGACCGGATGAATGTAGCCCTTGCCTTTAGGTTGATGACTCATCGTAAGCAAATGGAGTTACTAAAATGAATGGCTGTGGATTGGCAAACCTCTAATTTCAAAAATTTAGAATCAGAAACACATTTCGACTATCCATGTGAAGACATCCTATCTCCCTGAAAAAAATGTAATAAATTTCCATCCTCAGGTTAAAAATTCCTATGCACAGAAGTTTAGATCCTCTTACACAACCATGAATGCTATCTATTGTTTTTCAAACTGTTTGCAAGCTATTGAGACATGTCTCTTTCCTCATATTTCATTTGACATGACTCCCAATAAAATATAAAAGTATAAGTGTGTATAGTTTTCCACCTGCCTAAAGGAATTTTGTGATTAAAGATAATGAATGACTTTATTAAATTTTTTCATTAAAAAAAACTTTAAATAAAAGTTAGAAAAATATTTTTTCTTTGCCACAATTTTCCCCAGCTCTGACAGAGATGAGTCATGGCGTAGACGACTAATCTTTAGAATATCCATTTCTGTCACGTATTATTCAGTGCTAATTATCTAATGCTTTTTAAAAACTGAGTTTGTATTTAAGTAGATTAGCAGTCAGTAAATCTCTGTCTTTATGGTTAGTCAGTTCTGGAGGCTTATGTAACACATGCTGCTGCTTTTTCATGCTATTCGAAATTTCATTCAATTATTAAAAATAAGCCAACAGCCCTTGTCTATAAAAGGTGTAGGGCTGAATTTGTAACTTATTCTTTGGTTTGGATTTGGTGAGAAACAAAAGAGAGGAATTGCTCCAAATGACTGACCTCACCTCAAAAGGTTTCCCTGGTATTAGGTCTGATTTCTCCTGAGGAGTCATATGCAAAAGTTGTTTTAAGTCCCAGGTTATTGAGTTGATCATATGCTCTGGATCTGTGTATGACTTGAGGAACTTTCCCACACTAGGCAATTTACTTCAAGCCTTACTCATCCTGTGAAATATGCTTTAGGACCAATGCTCTTTGGAAATCAGAAAGTTCTCAGGAAATAGAGGGACGGTTTCAGACACTTACCAGAGGTTTAAATTCGTTCAGGGCCCCTGAACCACTCAGATTATTTTCCAAGACCCTATGATGAATAATGAAATGTCATGCAATGTAAGGAAGGCAAGAATTTTTACATTGACCCACGAGCTTAAAACTGTTAAAACCTTTGCATTTGCCAGGCTTTGCAACTGTTACGAGTATGGAAGGTAGAAAGCCCCTACTGGCAGGTAGTGGGTGTGTGGAGCTCCTGATGGCCTAGTAATCTAGCACTGTTTATATGAAATCAGACCACTACAAAAATAAATGGAAGGTGAGGCTGTTCCTTAAAGTAGATTAAGGTATTTGAAAAGGATTTTAAAAAAGAAAAACTGGTTAAATTTAAACTGTAACACCAACATATTGATTGACAGCTGTATAAAGTTGAGTCTTGCAGGAAAAACATTGAAAGCTCCCTCGATATTAAGCTTCCTTAATATCAGATACATTTTCATAGTATTCCTTGCTGCTTTATTCTTGGTATACAAATAGGTACAGTTATCACTGTTAGTTTTGCAAATTATAAAATGCTAGAACTGGAATGGACCTTTCAGATGGTCTTGTCTAATCTTCTCATCTGTATAGATTAAACAACAGCAAACAACATGGAACATCGGTGTCCATCACCCACAGTAGTTCACATGGTTCAAAGCTTCCAGCTCTCTTTTCACTGATTTGCTACATCTGTAGAATTCTTGGGTTAAGAATATTGAAAGGGATTACCTGGTTTTGGATTACTCAGGTCAGTTAACATACCAAGCCTGAGCCTGATAATATCAATAATCATAAAATCTGAAATCTTCTCAACTTTAGCAGAGTATGTTCTACAACACGGATGTAATGTATTTAATAGGACATTTCTATAATCCCGCCTGAACCAACTATGATCAGAGTAGATAAAGGAATGCCTTTAAGTAAGAGTCAAAGAAGCTTAAGTCAGTAATGTGGCCAGGTTTGGAGCTTGGCTGCAGCAATTCGAGATGAGGAAACTCTGATTCAGACAAGCTGCAGCATGTCCAGTCCAGGCTTAAAACCTTCAGCAGCTCACTCTCCGCATATGCACAGCAGGAGAGGTCCTGCCGGGTTAGGGAACTGGCTTTTAAGCCACAGCTCAGTACACAAGTATCAATTGACATCTATGTTTATAATAAGATTATGGGAAAAGTGGCTCTTGTTTGTAGAGTCCCCTTTCACAGTGTATGCTTTTCCTCTCTCACCTAGTACATACAAGAATAAAACATTTGTTTATAACTGTGCCCCTATAATTTCTAATTAGTATTTCTCAAACTTGTTGACTCTGTATTCACCTTTGCAGAGAGGATTTCGTTTCCGTTATGTATGTGAAGGCCCATCCCACGGTGGACTCCCCGGTGCATCTAGTGAAAAGAACAAGAAGTCCTACCCTCAGGTCAAAGTAAGTCTGTGATGTCCTTCTATATGATTCCAGAAGATTTGATTGCCTAAGAGCAAAAGAAAGGAATGCTTTAAGGGAGTACCGTCTGCCTTTGGCCCTAAGCTGTTCACATGATCATTATAATTTTTAAGTAAGAAATTTGTCACTTAGCAATAGAAGTGACACATTTTAAGATTCTATTAATATTTCCATGTAGTAGAATTTATCTCAACATCAACCAACATTTACTACTTCTTGATCATCTTCAAGTGGTTTTTAGTTGTCATGCTTCCTGAGATTTTAATAAGTCTTCGAAAGAAGTGCTTGATATCAGCCCTTTGGAGATGTAGTGAGAAACAGCAGATGACTGGGTGTGGGATTATGTGGCGTCGTATTTAAGAGCATGAACTCAAATCCGGGCTCTGTGAAGAGCTGTGTGCCTTTGCCTGGGTTACCCAACACTTCTAGCCCTCGGGACCCTAATGTGTACGATGCAGAAATGTTAATGGTCTGTACCTCATAGGGTCTTGTAGAGATGGAATGAGAACATGTTTATTAGTGTTCTTCAGAGATCCTGCAAGTCTTGTAGGGCCTCTCCTTGAGCGACTGTACAAACCACACGTGCTAGTCCACGGAACCTACTGCTTCCAGACGTGCCTGGAGCAGGCTTGGTCTAGCCTTTTACATGTCTTCAGGTTCTTTTTCTGTCTGTTAGTTTAATTGAGAATATCATTCCCAGAGTTAGTTTGAGCTTTTTATTCTCATACCATGAGGCCATGTTCCGTAGGCTGATTGCTAAGAGTTCTGCAGATAAACCGTTAATAATTACAATTCTGCTATTGGTAAAAGTTTTGTTTGTTCAGTAATTCAAGACTTTGGCAAAAGACTATCCGCTCCGTTCCCGCTAAGGTGTGAGTGCCTCTCGGGGTAGAGCATTCTTCTATATTTTGTTGTTGGTTTGTTTTGGGGACTAGGTGAAGGGCAACAGGAGAGATCCTCAGTAAAACCGTAACGTGAAGGAAATTGGTCTCTGGTGTTGCCAGCCTTGTGTTCTGCCTCCTGCCTCCTCTCCCTCTCCTCCCTCTCCACTTCCAGGTACAGGCCTTTCTAATTTCTGATCCCTGTTCCAAGACAGAAGACAAAATACTGTGATATCATTCCTTACCATCTGAATGACCCTCACGCATATTCTCTAATGCCAGTCCTACTTGACATTTTGCATTGGAAGTCTCCTAGCTAGCTGCCCTGTGGGATAAAAAGATGTTTTTCTCCCAGTCAGTGTCATCAGGCGGGGTAAATACCATGTGTTAACCACAGTGTTACGGTCTCAAGTCCTTTAGAACCTGGGTGAGGAAAGAGGAGCCACAATTAAACAAGAGAATTAGCATTTATTAAGCACCAAAGAGTTGCCAAGTGCTTTAGATACATAATCTCTTCTAATCCTCACAACCACCCTGGTCGGTAAAAAGTGTATTGTCTGTGAGGAGCCTGTGGCTCAGAGAGGAATTCACTTGTCTTTCTCAAAGATGGCTGGCTCTTCTTCGCAGACTGTTGCTTGTTGAACTCTCACGTGGAGTGGAGTGCGTCCGTGTGGGGTGCTGGAGGCAGGGACCCAGGGAACAGGGCATGGGAGGACCAGGGTAAACTAAGAGCAGAGAACTGTAACTCTGAAAACAAGAGGGAGAGAGGCTTTGGGGGCAAAGTGTACTCAGATGTTAGGAAATCAGAACCAGCACTTTTTTCTTCTTTTCTTTCTATCTTTTTTTTGGAAAGAGAGAAAGTGCATGCAAGCAAAAAGTGAGAGGGAGAGAGAGAACCCTGAGAGAGAGAACCCTGAGAAGAACCCTGTGTGCTTGTGATAAGGGTAATTGAAAGATACGTGTTATCAACTTTGGTGTTGGTTATAATTACTGAAGAATTAACATTAAGAGAAAAACTTTTTTTTCTGGACTGGCTCTGTACAAAAAAATGTAAATTATGGTATTTTCATGAACTGCTTATTTGTAATGCTTCAGGCTTTTGTGGCTAAGTAGCAATTTTTGATGCTAACAAATACATAGCATTACCTTTGTTGTAAATTTATTACCTAATAAAAAACTCTATTCACTTATGCTCAGTCTTCATACATCCTTCTCATGTAGTGGTTGCTGCCTCACATTTACAAAATAATTGAGAAATGAAACAGCTAATGGAGGCATTAAATGTTCTTATCAAATCATAGTTTCTGATCAAGGAGTTTAATACTTAGTAGGAAATATAAGTATATAAACAACTAAAAATAAAGTCAAAATATAAATGTGCAAGATTGCTCATGATTACACTTGAGCTACAGTATCATTATGTCAGTCATTTATTTTTTATTCACTGATGCAACATATATTTATTAAGCATTTATTCCAGTTGTAAGAAAAGGAAGTACAGTTTAGAGAATCTGTTACAAACTGTCATTGTTCTAGCCCGTCATTGTTCCCTGAGAGTTTAAATGCCCCTGCTCTTCCCAACAGTTAAAGGAAGTCATTTTATTTATCTTAAAAGCTCTTACTGGGAAGGATGGAGAGGAGGGAGAGAGACACAACCATGAGGTATTTGTCCCAGAGCTCTTCTCCCAATCTCACTTTTGATAGTGATGGTGAAACGGGACCTTTCAGGTTACGGAGGGGTTTTAAATCCTGACTCTCTGTAAAATTTAGACAGAAGAAAGATTTGTTCTCAGTATTTATCTCTTATCAGGAGCATCTTTACAATTTTACCTATAAAGATGTACCTGTAGCTTTGCAATTGTACCTATAAAGATGTACCTATACCTGTAAAGAGCGTCTTATCAGGAGGATCTTTACAATTGTACTTGTCTTCTGTTGTAGTGAACTAAGCACCCATTCTGTGTGAGGCTCGAAGGGAAGCAGTGGGCCATATGCAACAGCAGCAGGGTTTCTCAGACTTGGCACTACTGACATTTGGGGCCAGAAAACTCTCTGTTGTAGGGGGCTTTCCAGCGCCCTGCAGGATACTCAACAGCATCCCTAGCTTCTACATGCTAGAAGCCAATAGCTTCTCTACAACCGTGACAACCAAGTGTCTCTAGATACTGCTGTATCCCTGGGGAGCAGTGGGGGGTGGTGCAAAATTACCCTGCCGCCTTAGAACCACCCATCTAGACGCAGGTTGAATCAGACGTAACCTCACTCCTCTGCCTCCTTTTCTATTATAAAGCTGTAGCACATGGGTTATATGGAATCGCCTAAGTATATTATGTTGCAGACATACATACTTTTCTCCATTATTAGTAGATACTTATTTTCAACATGATGATCACAGTGACTGTATGATTTCTTCTTGGATCTCTGAGCTAGCATACTGGATATGAAAGAGAAAGAAAAGAGAAGAAAAAAGAGGTCTTCAACATTCCATATTCTATGATGACTTCATATCTAAAAGTTAACACTTGGTCGTGAACTGTTGCAGAAGAGAAAGTGAAAGTGGAAACAGGCTCTGCCCAGGCAATGAGCCAGCAGAGCCGTGGTGGTGGGTGAGCGAGTGGGAGCTTCAGTGGGTGGTCCCCATCCTCCCCCTCAGTGTCCAGTGGAAGGAACGGTAATGGGGAGTGCCCCGCACTTACCCCAGAATCCATTCCTGCGGAAGTCAGAGGGAGGGCATTTAGATTTACTGGGAAGGAATGCTATTTCTGAGGTCTATATATACTACATCCTTATTAAAGTACATTTGTTCAGCTTTAACAGTGCAATATTATGGGCTCTGCCTTTTCCTCACCTCCAGCCCCTTACTGTTCTGTCTTCCCTTGTCTTTAAGCACACCACTCCGTTTTTCAGGCATCTGAAAGGCTGGTGGCTTCCCATGCTCTCTGTCACACACAGGCAACAGCAAAGGGTCAAGGGCCATCTCAAAAGCTACTGGGGTTGACTGTGACTTGGGGGCTGTAGACCCCTAACTGCACTTTATAGAATGAGTGGATGTAAAACCCACTGGGCTTACTCTCTGGCTAACTGTCCAAATATGATACCAGAGTTAAATCATTTTAAAACAACTCTAGTGGTCTACCCACTCCTCCTTTTTCTACGGGAATTTTATCCCATGCCTAAAACCCTATTTCTCATAAGCTGGGTGTAAGCCAGGCTTAGACCTGTTCTTCCTATATGGAGATTATTTCTAGAACTCGGACTACGGACTATTGGACCATCTGGTGTTCTACATGCTTCTTTCAAGTCAGAATCCCATTCAGACTTCTAGAGCCTTGCTCTGTAAGTCTTCACATTCTTTTTATTATTTTTTTTAAAAGATTTTATTTATTTATTTGACAGAGAGAAAGAGGGAGAGAGAGCACAAGCAGGGGAAACTGCAGACAGAGACAGAGGGAGAGCAGGCTCTCTGCTGAGCAAGGAGCTCAATGCAGGGCTTGATCCCAGGATCCTGGGATCATGACCTGAGCCAAAGGCAGATGCTTAACTAACTGAGCTACCCAGGCACCCCTTCACATTCTTTAAAAAAAAAAAAAAAAAAAAAGTTTTAATTACAAAGTACTTCAAGCATATTTCAAGAACATTTGAAAATTGGTATAACAGACACCAGATACACTATCTAGATTAATAGATCTTAACATTCTACCATGTGCGCTTCTGATCTCTCTGTCTCTCAAATGAAACACAGTTACAGGTACAACCCCACCCATCTATCATTTTTTCCTTTTTCTTGGTAACTAAACCAGTGTTCTGAACTTTCATTCTCTGATAGGCTTTACTACTTCTACTGCATAAATATGTTTCCATAAATATTGGCATTTTCAAGAGAATTAATTTTTACTGGCTTCCACCCTAATTTTCTAATATATATCATGGCTCCTTTTCAGGGCAAATGAGAATTAAAACTCGACTCCGTTGAAGATCAGTGTTCACTTTGATCATGCTGATTCATCTTTATCAGCTAGATAAAATTTATTCATTTACAACGTGGAGCTTGTTCTGACTCAAAACAACAAAAAATAATACTGAGAGAAAAACCTAGGGAAAGTAAATATGCAGACTAACCCTTATGTGCCCTTTTTAAAGAAAAGCTTTCCTGTTGTTAAACATTTAATATTCTATTATACTATCCAATAAAGTTTCTCTTTAAAGTTTCTCCTCAGTTCTGATTTCATCACGGAGCTCCTAATGGGAGAGGCTGGCAGAAAAGCACAAGTAGCTTCCTCGGGGCCAAGCTTGTCCCTGCCTGTTTTTGACTCAGCAAGGAGTGCCAAAGAAGGCTCATTTCCCTCTTTTTCCCGAAAGTTATGCATCAGGTTTTTTTTTTATTAATCAAACTGCTTTCCTCCATAGAGGTGGAAAGGCGCCAACAGGAGCAGCCCGATGGGGCTTCATAAGCTCTCAGTGATTCTCTTCCAAAGCAGCAGAAAGTACCCGTCCTCAGCTGCTAGGACAACCTCCAGCAGAGCCCACTCTATGCCAAACAGAAATCGGTGTCAGTGACCTTGATTCTAAAATACAAATAGCTCACCAGTGGGTATTTTTATTTTCTCTTCAGTTATAAATATCAAATGCAATGGACTACAACTTGAAACACAGCTGATGGGAGCATAACTATTTTTAATCGAATGTTTTCTGAAAGCTTTTTCTCACATATGTGTTCTTTCCTGAGGGTTTTACGTTGAACAGAAGGCATGTGTCAAAATATGTAGGTCAACAACAGCTTTTTTGTTGTCCCCCTGCCCACTTGATTTTTTTTTTTTTTTTAAGTCTTTGCTCTTGGTGCCTCTCACTTAAAAATCCTAAATGTTGAGTTCCATCAAGGTCAAATAAAGACCAGCTGATCTGCTGTGGCGTTTAAGGCTATCACATATCCTTGCATAACCTTTCCTTTGTATAGACTTGTCTGATCCAAGAGGTTTGCCGTTTTAAGGATCTAGTTTTAATAGAAATTTTGAATAATTTAATCTGACTCAATTTCTAAAAACAACAGGGATGAAAATCACCAGAATGAATTAGGCATGCGTATATAACCTAAGCTCATAGCATTTATTAAAATTTCCATCAACAGCCCTGAGCTGTTTCTTATTTACATATGTTCCTGGGGGAAATAACGACATCCCCTCGGTGCGGAGTCTTGTGCTCTGTATATTGAGGAGATGGCTTGTGACCTGAATCCCTTTCGGTGGTTTCAGAGAAATTTGGGACCTGTGAATTTCTGTGCAGAATTTTATGTTAATGTACATACATTTTTTCTGGAGAAATAACTTTTTAATCAGATTTTCAAAGGGAAAGATTCAAACATGGTTAAGAATCAATGCCATATAGGGCACCTGGGTGGCTCAGTGGGTTAAAGCCTCTGCCTTGGGCCCAGATCATGATCCCAGAGTCCTGGGATTGAGCCCCGGGATCAAGCCCCGCATCAGGCTCTCTGCTCAGCAGGGAGCCTGCTTCTCCCCCCTCTCTCTCTCTGCCTGCCTCTCTGCCTACTTGTGATCTGTCAAATAAATAAATAAAATCTTTAAAAAGAAAAGAATCAGTGCCGTGGAGTACGTGTCTCTGTAGCTTTGGACAGCAGCTAATTAAAAAATTGGTGTATAATATATGTATATAATGTCTTTGTAAATTTTTTCAGTTTTTATTTTTGTACTTTTTAATTTTATAGTTTATGTTTTTGCATGTTTTTATCCATTTTAAGTGAATTGAAATACTTCAGGGTTGAAATACAAAGCCTCCCTTCCCTTTGGTTGCAGGGTGGAAAAGAAGGGAGACTTCTTATCAACAGACACAGATGGTGAATGGGCTTCGCTGCTTTCTCTCTCTTGCCCTTCCATACTGATGCTGATTCAGCATGAAGCTAACCATTAGTAATTGAAGTTAAAAGAAAGAAAATTCATTTACCAAATATTCATTGAGCCCTGTGTGCCCGGTCCTGCTCTAGGCAAGCAGATAAAACTCTCTTCTGTGTTGCAACCACAATCTGGACTTCTAGATAATTTTTCTTTCAAGTAGTTCAAAGTTTTGTATTTGGCCCCTAGAACAAAATATTACGTAGTAGAATATATTTAAAAAGAGCCCTCTAAATTCACTGTATAGATTCATCATCTCTACTATGAACTAGAGAGATCTACTCATTAAGGAAACTTCTAGCAGAGATTGTAGTTGTGAAGCTTAACCTTTAAGAGATTATCAATGGAACCACAGATTGTCTGAGTTTTAAGTTTTGTTTTTGTGTGTCCTGGCTTGGTGACCATCCTCTGCGGGCCATTCCCATTTTTCTTTCCTCTCCTCTTCTTTAATGTCCTGGGACCTTCTTTAATGTCCTGGGACCATTTAATGTCCTGGGACCATTTAATGTCCTGGGACCATTCTTGAACCTAAAACAAATCTCTGATGGCTGCTCACCCCTGTAAGCTCAGTCTGAAGATTATCTATAGCGTCTCTCCATTCCATTCAAGAATTCAGGTCTCATAAAGTCACAAACTGGTAATGCTTCTTGATAAGATAAGAATATCCGGAAGTACTACAGCCCTCAAAATGTGTAACACCTCCTCCTCCACAGACAAGCTGTTTCTCAGCCTGTCAGCTGGTCTAGAGGTGAGACAGTAGACTCCCTGGCAGTCTCAGCATCCTCTCCCCACCTGCAGGGCAGGCTCCCAGATCAGAACCATCTGTGCTATACTCACCTCCCCAAAGTCTCCTGTGGGTACTCTGGAAGGTGCAGGAAGACTTTCACAAGCAGTTCTTCTCACCTTGAGGTCCCTGTCCACCCAATAGAATGATTATGAGAATGGATTGTTGTGCTTACTTTCGTCATCTCGTTTAGGCATCACAACAGTCCACTGTGGTAGGTTCCCTGATCCTCATTTGATAAATGAGATCATCGAAGCCCAGAAGAGTTAAGAGGCTTACCCTGAGTCTCACAGTCTTTCTGGGATGGAATGCAAGATTTTTGTTCAGACAGTATGATTTTTTTTTTAAGATTTTATTTATTTATTTGACAGAGAGAGCAGGAGCAGGGGAGCAGAGGGAGAGGGAAAAGCAGGCTCCCCACTGAGGAGGGAGCCTAAAGCAGGGCTTCCATCCCAGTACCCTGAGATCATGACCTGAACCAGAGGCAGACGCCAACCACCCAGGCGCCCCCAGACAGTATGATTTAAGAGTCCGTACTCTTAACCATCAGGAGATACTATTCATTATTGAAATATTAACGGTCTTTCTACTTAAGAGGGTCTTTTAAATCTATGTTTCCCTCTCATCAGAATCACCCAAAAGTATTCTTTTTTTTTTTTAAAGATTTTATTTATTTATTTGACAGAAATTACAAGTAGGCAGAGAGGCAGAGAGAGAAGGGGAAGCAGGCTCGCCGCTGAGCAAAGAGCCTGATGCGGGGCTCGATCCTAGGACCCTGGGATCATGACCTGAGCCGAAGGCAGAGGCTTTAACCTACAGAGCAACCCAGGCACCCCACCCAATAGTATTCTAACTGCAGAGATGCCTGGGACCTGTTCCACACATGCTAAGTCACAATGGGTCATTTAGCCAATCTGGGATTCTATAATTCTAAGATAATTTCTGAGGGCTTATGTCATATAATGACAAGATATAACAACAGATGAATGAATAGGTAAATCATGGTATAACTGCAGAATAAAATATTATGCCACTGTTTGTAAAAAAACAGTGTGAAGGGGCACCTGGGTGGCTGAGATGGTGAAGTGACTGCCTTCCGCTCTGGTCATGATCCCAGAGTCCTGGGATCGAGCCCCACATCAGGCTCCCTGCTCATTGGGGACCCTGCTTCTCTCTCTCCCTCTGCTGCTCTGCCTGCTTGTGTTCTCTCACTTTCTCTGTCAAATAAATAAGTAAAATCTTTAAAAAATAAAACAAAACAAAACAAAACAAAAACCTCTATGAAGACTGTACAACATGGAAAACTGCTTATGGGCTAATGTTAAGGAAAACAAAAACAGGATTCCAAATTAAAAATATAACTACTGAAATTATTTAACTCAGTGAATGAGTTAAAATAAAGATTAGAGGGGCACTTGGGTGGCTCAGTTGGTTGAGCAGCTGCCTTTGGCTTGGTCATGATCCTGGGGTCTTTGGATTGAGTCCCGCATCCGGCTCCTTGCTCAAAGAGGAGCCTGCTTCTCCCTCTGCCTACTGTTCCCCCTGGTTATGCATGCTCTCTCTCTCTCTCTGACAAATAAATTTAAAAAAAAAATCTTTAGGGCCGCCTGGGTGGCTCAGTGGGTTAAGCCTCTGCCTTCGGCTAAGGTCATGATCTCAGGGTCCTGGGATGGAGCCCTGCATTAGGCTCTTTGCTCAGCAGGGGCCCTGCTCCCCCCCCCCCACCCGCCTGCCTCTCTGCCTACTTGTGATCTCTCTCTCTCTCTCTATGTCAAATAAATAAATAAAATCTTTTTTTAAATCTTTAAAAAAATTAAGATTAGAGACATGATAATTGACTTCAATTATCAAATGGAAAAATAGATCTGAAATAATTTCCTGGAATGTATCACAGAAGGACAGAACACTTGAAGGAAAGAGTGAGATAGAGGGTACAGGAGAGAGAGCAACAGGTGTCTGACTGAAGGCCTGGAAGGAAGTGATAAAGAGGCAGGTTTCTGGTTCTACGCTTAGAGGTTCTGGGGCTTAGGTAAGGTCAGGTGTGGCTTATGGACCACACCTTTAGGTTTCAAAGCATTACCTCTGAAGTCAGCCAGTTTAGGGCTGGGAGTAATGTTGATGCCTTGCTTTGCCACTAACTAGCAGTGTTGCTCAACTTGGCCAGAGCTCAGTTTCTTCATCTGTAAAGTTGAAATAAAGAATATGTACTCCATAGGATATGCATATAAATTAAGGTATTCATTGCATTGCACATAGTAAGCACTTAAAAATAGTAGTTGCTTTCATTTTACTTTATTTTATTTTACTTTATTTATTATTGAGAGAAAGCATGTGTGAGTAGGGATTAGTAGGGGGAAGGGGAAGAGGGAGAAAGAGAATCTCAAGCAGACTCTATTCCCAGCATGGAGCCCAACGTGGGGCTTGATCTCATGATCCTGAGATCATGACCTAAGCCGAAATCAGGAGTCAGATGCTAAACCAGTTCAGCCACTGAGGTGCCCCTTTACTTTTATTTTTATATACCCACAATAATTTAAGTGTTGAGTGACAACTTTGCTAATTGGTTTATGGAATCATGGAGTTACACAAAAACTTCACCAGTCCACTAATTTGTTTTTAGCACAATCTTACTAATTAGTATTGTTTCCACTCTGTTTATACCATGTCCTTCCTTCTGTCTGGGGTTTTTAAAGTAGGAGATTGAAAAGAGATCCTATGCCAAAAGCTTCCTTGTAGATGTAACACATGATTTCTTATGAAAATATAGGTAGTCAGAAGCCAGAAAGGAGTGTATTAAACTTTTGTTAGGCTCCTTAACTGCGTTCTCTTCAACACCATGCATGCACTGATTTCGTTTGCGTGAATACTGTATTAATTCCTAGGGCTGCCATAACAAATTACCACAAACCGGGTGAAGCAATGGCAATTTATTCTCTAACAGTCCTGGATGCTAAAAGTCAAAACTCAAGTTGTCAGCAGGGCCGTGCTCCCTCTGAGGGCTCCAGGGAAGAATTCTCCCTCCCTCTTTCTAGCTTCTGGTGGTTGGGAGCTAGCAATCCTGGACACTCCTTGGCTTGTTAGCGGCAGCACTGCACAGTTTCTGCCTTTGTCTTCACATGGCTGTCTTCCCTCTGTGTCTGAATCTACCTCTCCTTTCTCTTATAAAACATTAGTCTTGTGTTTCAGGCCCACCACCATCCAGTATGACCTCATCTTAATTAATTATATCTGCAAAGACCCCATTTCCAAATATGGTCACATTCTGAAGTGCCAGGTGAACATTGAACTTCAGGGGTACACTATTCAACTCATTAGGTGTATGTCCTGGCATTATAAACTAGTGGTTTTGAGGTATGGGATAAAGACCATTTTAGCCCCATTTTGCACACAGAAAGACACTTACATATATCTGCTGTGTTCCCTTATATATCATTAATATAGATTTAGGGAGTAGTAAAAAATCTTTCAATTTAGAGAAGTTTGTCAGTATTTTTAATAATTTGTTTAAGAAAGTAACTCCTGTGTTATTCCCCCCATTCAGTAGATGTTGGACCTTCAATACAGTTGTGTGCTAGTAACTGTTTAATAACCAGCTGTCCAGGAGAACAAAACAAAGCCCTGATTTGTAGTATTTGTCAGTTTCCTGGATGTAAATACTCCCACCATGGTCAGTTTCAAGCTATCGGTATGAAGTACTAGCTTGCAAAATTTCTGAAAATTTAACAATCAATCCTGTAAGCGGGTCAGACCAATTCCATCCATAACCATTGCAAGATTTCACAAAGAGAAAGGCATGAGATCATATCCTAGATATTAATCCCAGTGAACAATAGTTAGAACAAGAGAAGATAATGAATTGCTTCAGATAAGGTACTTTATTTATGCTTTACACAATACAGGGGACTTTGCAGGATCTGAGTAAATCCATTAAGTTGCTGAAGTGAAGATATCTGTCATATAGCAGATAAGTAGAGTTGTGTGGTCTTGTGAGCAAAATATCGTACTTGAAAGCAAAAGCTGGATCTTGCTCAAGATTGTGCCCTTAAAGGTGATGTGATCTTTCACATTGCTAAATCTCTTCAGACTTTATTTTTCTCATTTATAAGATGACAATAAAAATACCTACCTTGAAGGAAGAATAGCAGCATTAAGTGAAGTAACTGACATACACGCACCTGGCACATCTATAGCATTAAATGTTCACGCAGGACATGTTTATGTTTTTAATAATAAAAAAAAATCATGAAAATGTCTGTAACATGATTGTGAGTTCCATGAGGGCAGGCAGGAATTTTTTTTTCTGTCTTGTTTACTGCTGTTATCTCCAGCACCTGCAATAGTATGTAGTGAGTAACCAGTAATTGTTTGGATAATGAGTGAATCATCAACATGCAGGAAATGCTAGAATTAGACCTCCCCAAAGGAGCACCAGTACTATCATAATACAGCTAAAGAAGACACACTTAACGTGATGTAATAATAATAGGTTGTTACTGGAAGCATCCCGTCTTTGACCAGCCTTCAAGGCTTCACTCCAATTGCTCTCTGTCTCATTCTACCCATCTCAACAGCCTTCTCTTCCTTTTCCTCCCTTGCTGCACCTGACCAAGAATCAGGTGATCGTGTCCTCGTCCCACTGAGTTGGGACACTGTAACTTAGACCTTAGCCACGTGTCTAAATTTTCTGAGTTGAAATGGGCCCCTTCTGCTTCAGACTCCTCAGTGGACTCTTTCCATGGCAAGTGTTCCCTACTGAACTAATACCTTTCCCTTCTTGGAAAATGGCAGTTCCATCCTTCCACTTGCTCAGGCTAAAACCCTTAGAGTTTCCTGAACTCCTCTCTTCTTGCACCCCCACGTCTGATCCACCAGGAAGTCTTTGTGCCTTCAAACGTACCCAGAACCTAATCACTTGTCCCCACCCCCACTGCTGCCTCCTTGGTGCAAGCCGCCATCCTCATCTATTGCTCCCAATGGTTTTAGCATTCATGGATGAATCTTTACTGAATTATTTATTATTGGCAATTGATGGTGGTAAACTTGTGATTTTCGACTTATATCATTCCTTTTACTTTTTGTTAGTTGGAATTCTGTTTAAAAAATAGAGCTTTCTCAAAAAAAAGAAGAAAAAACATAGAGCTTTCTCTTCTTCACATTTCTTTAAAAACTTTTTTTTAGGATCAGTATGTACTCATTAGTCATTTTGTTAGTCAATATATTATAAGCCATTTCTGTCATTGTTTATTTTGATGTTTAATTGGTCCCAGACTTCCTTATTTCTGAAATAATAGAATGTACTAGGTGCATCCTGTACTTTCCCTGCACCAGCCCTGAGATCATCCATCTCTTCAAGAAGCCCCGGTTCCTTTTATTGGAAAAATTTCTCCTAGGCTCTCATTAGACAGAGCTAGAAAATTAATTTTTAAAAATATTTTTGAATTCATACTGATAATTCCGGTCTAACCCCACAGGCTTCTTCCTTTCCTTCCCCCATTCCATATCTGTATCACCTTTCTTCAATAATAAAAACCCTAGTTGCTGGTCATACCAATAAACCTACTCATTTTGCTCAGCCCTGTAGTACATACAGAGTAGCTTCTAAATTGCTCTACCAATATCGATACAAACTTACTAAACGCAGTTCAGACTTTCTTTGTAGTTTTGTTTTTTTGGGTTTTTTTTGACCTTCATATATATTCAAGAGAGGATATTCAAAGCAATGTGTCTGAAAGTGTCTTGAATTAAATTTTTACCCTTCTATATAGGTATGGTATCGTTGGGATATGTAATCACCCTTTTTGTTTTCAGTTTTAGGGATTTCCTGTCCTTATTGATTTCATTTTATTTTTTGAATCTCAATATTTATCAATCTCATTATCTGTCATCTACATGAAATTAATTAGACTCTTTAGAAATCATGGGAAAGTCAGGTTGTCTTGAATATAGACACAAAAGGAATCAGTGAGAGCCGTGATGTAAATTGTGTTCTGGGTTATTAGTTAGAAACCTGAATCCTTCTAACCCTACCACATTCCATGTGTAGGTTTCAAAGGCTGCTCGGCTGTCCTCCCTTCCTCACATTCATGTAGCCCGTGTTTATGTAGCACACCCCACGTGCCAGGCAGGGTGCTGAGCTCTGCACCAGGGTCACACACATGAATGTCATCACCTCTGCCCCCCAGGGCCACATGGAAGCAGATATATACAGGATGATATATAAATGTTTTATATATATATATATATATATATATATATATATGTTTATATATATAAAATGTTTATATATATAAATTTGCGGGAGGAGTGCCTCTTCAGGGATGCTCTGCAGTGCATGTATGTGTGTAGGTGTGTGCATAT
Organism: Mustela putorius furo; assembly: GCF_011764305.1. Classification (NCBI taxonomy): domain Eukaryota; kingdom Metazoa; phylum Chordata; class Mammalia; order Carnivora; family Mustelidae; genus Mustela; species Mustela putorius. The sequence continues at coordinate 10,016,641 of NW_025422023.1, forward strand.
GTCTGAGTGTGTGCACACATGTGCATGCATGTGTGTTTCTTGGGGAGGGCTGGAGGAAAGCACAGCCTTACATTGGGATCACCTACTGGCTTCCACACTTCTAACCTGCCGGCCACCCGCATTTGTGATAGAATGCTCATGGCATTTGTTTGGTAGGTGTATTTCCAAACCATAGGCTCGAGGTCTGATATCCATCTCAGGCACCTCAGTAAGAACAAATCACACCAAGTGTAACTCTGTGTCTTGTCTGACAGGTCTCTAGAGTGGTGACATGGTGAGATGCTGGAGATCTCTGGTTTGGTACTTCAGGGATAACAATAGTTCTCATGTTGGTGCTGTCAACAGGAGGCATAGTTCAGCCTTAGGGATCTTCCTCCAGCCACTTCATGCATTTTATCAGTGTTTCCAATGGAGTTCTTACCACATTTGCAGTAACGGGAAGTGACAAATAACAAAATATAGGAGTTCAGATTAGTTTTGAAAAGCTGGGACAAAGGGCTAAATTCTTTTTTTTTTTTTTTAAGATTTATTTATTTATTTACTTGAGAGAGAGCCTGAGAGAAGAGAGCATGAGGAGGGGCGGAGGAAGGAGGGAAAAGCAGACTCCCCACTGAGCAGGGAGCAAATGGCTAAATTCTTAAGCAGCGATATTTAAAGATGGTGAATGCATCCAAAAAACAAATTACCACAAATACAGCATGGGATAGGCAGGCAAAGAGATCTAGAAGTTGTAGGTGACAGTGGACTTAACATCACAGCAATGTGATGTGACCACCAAACAAGTAATTTCACATCAGGCTACATTAACAGAAGTAGGGTATATAAAACAAAGGAGGTGGTGGTGTTATTTCCACTCTTTGTTGAAAGGCCACGCGAGGAGTAAGGTGTATACTGAGTAAGGCACCACATATGTAGACAAATAGAAACCAGCTTGAGTGTGTTCAGGGCAGAATGGTGACAGAACTCAAACCTTCAAAAGGAAGTAGTCTTTGAACCTGAGATTATTTATAGCCTAGAGAATTTGGTTGTCATCAAATATTTGAATGGCTATCATGAGAAAGAAAAGATGAGCTTTATCCCGTCTATCATAAGAAGATGAAATGAGGAACAATGAATGGAATCCCCAGGCGGTAGAGGGTTCAGTTGTTACTGAGAGTTAGAGCTGCCTGAGGGTGGCATGTATAGCCTCAGGACAAATGAAGTACATTGTCACCAGACCGGCTCAGAAATCAACTGGAAGACGATAGGACAGGGAAGCTAACTTATGTAAGATCCTTTACGGTCAGAAAATTTCCTTTTTATGTATGCCTTTAAAAAGAATTTTCCTTAATAAATTAATGACTTTATGATAAGGGATACCAGGCTTGGGTTATAAAGCAAATCCCTAAAAGTGATATAAAATAATAACTTGCAGAACATTTCGTCCAAGCATCAGAGTGTATGATTCATTTCATATACTTTGTGTTTTAGTCATTTTATACTGAACTGAACAATATAAAGTTATCGCATTGAAGGGTTTTTTTGCAGGTTTAAAGGCCTGCCATTTTTCCAAATTCCTGGCTGATATTATTTTAGAGCTTGTTAGAAATTTTAATGTTTCCCCCTTCTTTCTTTTGCTTACATCATAGTATGTAGATGGTACAACATGTTGGTTAACCTCAGTCTGACACTTAGGTCGCATTCTCTCTTTTGCCCCATCGATGTCTGGGATGTAAATTAGCCAATAAAGTGGCAACAAGAAATCAGACAAAGAAAATTTCCCAGTTATACTCACTCGTAATGCTTCTAATTTAGTAGGGGTTTTCCACAGGAAATCACGGAAGAAGAGTTGAAATGCCTTATCTTATGTACTTTCCTTCTGAAGAAAGGAACAGTTAATTGTCTTCTTCCCAAAGTAGTCCGCTTTCTTGTACAGGCAGCTGTATTTACTCCAGTACAAATTAAATTCTACATCAAATGTCGTCTCTGAGTACTTTCAGTCATTGAGAGCCAAATTATTTAATTACTTCTTTAACCAGTGGGTTTCAGGGAAAGTAATAGAATGGGTTTTGTAAGCAAGAAAAATATATCCTGAGGATGATTTTATGCCTTTAAGAAGAACGAAATTAGTCATATATAATCCCAACTAAATTTGAGTATCTGAGTTTTGGAAGATAATCTTAATTATCTCAAATCAAGTTTGGGTCAAAAACAATCTGTTGAGAGACTTTATTTAAAAATAATGTTAAAGGTTGGGCTATGGACATCGGGGACGGTATGTGCTATGGTAAGTGCTGTGAAGTGTGTAAGTCTGACATTTCACAGACCTGTACCCCTGGGGCTAATAATACATTATATGTTAATAAAAAATTTAAAAAATTTTTAAGAAGTAATGTTAAAAAGTTATACTTATCATTTCCATTTTCAAAGAATAAACGAATCAGAAACCTGAAACTTTTATTTTGGACCTACTTCAGTCAGAACTTATATGTGGTCTAATCCTTCTAATTATTTTCATGCAGTTTGTATGGATTAAGAAAAAAAAAACTTTCATAGACCAAAATTTTCTCCTTCTGACTTTGTTTTGCTTGTCTGTGCCTCCCTCCCACCAACTTGTGTAACTGACGCATTTCTGACATAACCCGGGAAAAGACCTATCTTTATTAACAGGACTTAAGTCCCAGGTCAGGGCCCTCCTTGAATTAACTGAAAATAAACACTGCGGGTACTCAATTTCAGTGTTAATGACAAAAGTTGAAATCTGTGCCTAACATAAAGGTTTTCTTTGTCTCTGAATTTTGATTTTCCATGCTATCAGAGGCCCCATTGCAACAGGTAATTTGAGTGTTGATTGTATGTTTTCTCAGTTTGTAATTGTGGTGACATGTTTTTAAAATGTTCACAGTTTTAAAATGAAGTTTTTCTATTAGGGTCCTTCCAACTCAGAAATTCTGTGATCTTAAATTCTTTTTTTTTTTCCCCTCAGTTTGAAAATGTGATCTTTGGGTGTTGTCCTATGTGTCCCATACCTATAAACAGGAATCATAGAATTTTAGAGCTGGAAGATGTGTTAGTCATTACGTAGTGATTCTACAAATGAAGACATCAGGGGCCCGAGAAGGAAAGGTGGCTAACCAAGGATCTTAGCGGCTCTATGGCTAGAGCTCTGGCCACTGGCTGGATAATGAAAACTTTAACACTAAGAATTAATCCAGATCTTCTTATCTAAGATTTGCAGACTTCAGGAGAACATTCTTTCACACATTTAAGAATTCTGAGGCGTTTATATTAAGCACAGTTTGTTCATGCTTGACAAACTGTGCTATCATTCCGTTTGTTTTCTCCAAACCTGGAATCACACTAGAAAATAAGCTATGGCTTCAGGTGGGTTAAAGCTTCCTGAGTTTGCACTCCTGGGGTGTTTTTCAGTGACTTAAAAATGTAAATTGACCCCGTGAAGTTTGGACCGCTTTCTTTTGGGCGGGAGGGTGACAGCGCGTCTCTGGGATGCTGGTGGGGAAAGCCATCTCCTCTCCAGCGACTCTGGCAGAGTGTGGCAGGGATGGAGAATGGTGAGGTCCACTTCCCTGATCACCCAGGGCCTGTGGCTAAGGCAGTGCTTCCCTCCGCTGGCTCTCACTTCTGTTTTACCTGGAACCGACCTTGATGATTGTTTCCCTCCCATTCTACCATCTTGGCCAAGCCCCAGCACAGTTGGGAAATTTCTATGTCAGGGTTAAATCCTGCCTGAGAACTGAATTTATAAAAATTAAAGAGGTAGCATCTCTGCAGCCAGACTGTGTATAAAGGGCAGTTCCTTTTCTTAGTGGAAAACCTGGATCGAAGTGGAAAGGGAGTACAAGTACTTATAAAAAATAATATCTTAAGAAATAAAAATACTGGCAAGGTTTCGTGGCCTTACTATGATTTCAAGTCAAGGAGTTAGTAGAGTTAGTAGAATTTCACAACCCTTTTATTAAGACTTTTCTGAAATTCCTCAGGGCAATCCCTTCTGGTTCTGTTAGTGAGACAAACCCTATTACAGAACAGGGACCTCAGGGCAAAAGAGCCTGGGGGGGCCCTGCTGTCAGCCCCCTCTCCTCACTGCTGCCCCCGGGGCCTTTAACCACTTTGCTGCTCCTTCTTTCCTCCTTGTAGTCTGGAGCTAAATATTTATTCAGTCATTAGTTTATTTATTAATTTATTTATTTATTTATTTATTTGGTGCTGAAACCCGAGATCAAACCAGACTCATTAGTTCTTTTAAGGATTGATTAAATCGGTTCTGTTTCTGTGCTGGGGGTTGGGGAATTGGAAAGAAGAACTAAATAGCGACTTTGTCCTCAAAGATCAGTCAGTTCAATAGAGGAACTAAAATATGTCCTAAAATATCTGAAAGATGAAAATATTGTGTTTGTTTTGTTCACCACTACCTAATCGGCACCTGTAGCCGCCGTGTGGAGATGGCTGAATAAAGTTGTTTGGGTTTTTTTGTTTTGTTTTGCTTTTTGACTGGAAGAGTGAATGACCTAATAGCTCCAAGACCAAGACAAACTTGTAAGAGCCGGCTACTGAGGGTGGTCATAGAAGACTCCGAGGTGGAGATTGCATTTTGGTTTGGCTCTTGAGGGAAAGATAGAAATTTGAAAGTAAACTAACTGGAGAAAAGATCACAAGCAGAAAAATCAACAGCAAAGCCTCAAACTTAGAAGTCTGAGGTCGAATGGGAATAGTGAACAATTCTGCTGGTAGGAAGAGCAGATGAGAGAGGTGGGAATAAGGTTAGAGAGGTATGACAGGGCTAAATTGCGTAAGGTTCAACAACTTGGACTGGGTTTTGTGGAAAATGGGTAGATTATTATATAAGTTTTAATACGAGAATGAGATGCTCTACACAGCATTGTGCTTTACGAACATAAACCTGGTAGCAACGTGCTAAGGGATTTTGGAAGGGAAAGGCACAGGGACACCTGTGAGAAGAAATGCCATGATTCTTTTTGAGTTAAACTCAAGAGTTCAGGCTGAAATGGATAAAAACCAAGGCAATGAGAACAGACGAGAAAGACAAATGCCAACGATCTGGGGACTATGACCTCACTGAAATTTGGCAACTGACTAAATGTGGAAGACAGCAGAAGTGTCTGAGATGGCAGGGAGGTTTCCAGTGCAATTGCTTAGAAGGATCATCTAACAGTAGAGTACGTTCCAGAATAAAGGGCCATTAACTCAGTCACGGGCAGATTGAGTTACAAAGATGTTGTGGACAGGAAGATGCTCTGCAGACCACTGGCAATGTTACAGACGCTTACAAGGAAGGTAAACACATGGGTTTTAAATTAAGGAGTTATCTGCTTGGCACAGACAATTAAAGCTGGGAGACTAGATAAGAACATCAACAGAGTGATTGTGGTAGAGATTAGAAGTGCACCAAAGACTGAATCTCTGAAGAAACTTCTCTTTGGGGAGGAAGGAGAACACCTTAGCAGAAGTGTCTGAAAAGTGAGAGGGGAGAGTTTCTAAGAGGGAATGGTAAGACAGCCCAGGTTTCTGAAGAGGGAAGCGGAAGGAAGAGTTAAGAAGTGGCTAGTGGATTTGGAAACGGGGAGCCCAGTCATCAAGACCTTGAAGCACTTTTTCATTTGGGGGAAAAGGGATTTAGTTCATTTGCAGAAGGCTACATGTTAAGTACAGCTTTGTACTTAAAGATGAGGACTTTGCTCACACACTTGTGAAGGAGAAAGAGAATGGTCCTGAAGCAGGTGGGAGGACCTTCTAAGAAGCTTTCTCGCCGGGTTCTTTGAGAGAAGATGAAATGAAAGAATCATTCTCTATTTCTGTATTTCCTAGGGTTATGCCTGGCCCATAGTTTGAGTAAATGCTGACCTTCACAGTTGTCATCATCCTTATCAGGAAAGGGATTTTTAGAATGAGGGATAAGACTGTACATGTTTTGCGGCTAAGAGGAAGGGTCCTTTTGAGAGGAAGGGAAGAGGGTGATTTAAGGAGGTCTGGAATAAGTAGGCACTAAGGGCAAAAGCAGACTGGTTGACTCTGGAAAAGGGAACAGACCTACCTTTCTTGGAATTCGGGGAGGATATGTGAAGGAACAGGGACACTTTGAGCCCAGGGAACAGGAAGGAGAAGGAAACGGTTAAACAGATTCGCATGCGATGGTTTCCACCCTCTCAACAAAGTGAGAGGATCTCTCAACTGCAGATAATCTGCTTAAGGCTCGAAGAGACAAATGAAAATCACTGTCCTTTATTTTGTGCCTGCCGTGTATCAAGAACCATAGAAGACACTTTAAATTATCTTTAATCCGCATGAAGTTTCAGAGATTATGTATTTGCATTCACTTTATACACACAGATGGGAAAACAAGGCAAAAAGGCAAACTCTCTCTTCCAGCCTCACTCAGCTAGTAATGGGAGGACCCAGGGTTCAAAGCCAGGACTGTCAGACTGCAGAGCCTGATCTCCATGGCAAGGAAGCCTGGGGGGAAAAAAAGGAGCCCCAGTAGATTGAGAGCTTACAGGTGTAGCTGTGCTGTCTCATAATCCTGCGGGGTGGTTATTCCTGTCAATGACCACAGTGAGCATCAAAGAAGAGCCGTCTCACATGGGGAGGAAGGGACTGTGAAATTGGGGTGGACCAGAAATGTGAATTCTGGGTCCCTGAGGGCAATAACAAAGCAAAGAAGAGAGATATGTTGGAGTCGGGGGCTAAGACTCTTTAGCCCTGTGGAAGAATGCCTGATGGGCATCAGCAGTTAGGATGGGGCGAGGGAAGGACATGGGGGTGTCTCGGACTTTTAAGAGGAAAGCTACTACCTTGGTTTTCCAAGGGAGATGATTTCAGAGTGGTCTTTCTTTACCTTTCCCACAGCTGCCAGAATTCCCACCACTGAGCAGTTAGATTCCTCTTACCATCCTAGGGTTCTAGAGCCCCTACCCAGACACCCTTCCACCAACTCAAGCTAATGTGCTCTGATGTAAAATAATCATATTCTAATTTAAATAGCCTATTGAGAGGTTACACCGGAATCTAGCCATGGTTGTTTGTTTGTTTGTTTGTTTGTTTTTTGAAAAGATAAAATAAGAGAAAGAATATAGTTACCCTATTTCCACTTCCTACTTAACACAGCTCTTTATATTTTAATAAATTGCCTTCCATGGATAACATTTTATACCTTAATTAATTAATCATATATTCACTAAAGAATCAATTATCAAATACCCACACTATGACAAACATTACTGCAGGCACTGAGGACTTAGCAGGAAACGAATCAGTATCCCTTCTCTGATAAAGCCTCTATTCTAGTCTAGAAGATAGCCAATAATCAATACAAGTAAAGTGTGTTGTAAATTAAGTAGTAATTAGTAGAAAGGAAAATAAAGCAGGAGAAAGGAGCAAGGAATGCAGGGATTGGAGTGGTCAAGTTTTAATAGGGGTGGGGTGAGCTGTGAACACCCCCCTCCCCCGAGAATGGCATTCTGCAAAGCCGGAAGGAAGGCAAGAGAACATGCAGGTATCCGGAGAAGAGTGTTCCAGGCAGAGCACACAACGCGTGCAGAAGCTCTCAGGAGTTGAGCGGGCCAGGTCAAGAACAGCAGGCAAGCTGATGTGACTGTCGTGCTGGGAGCAGTAAGAAACAAAGATGGAGGAGGAAATGGGGGTGGGGTGTCTGATTGCCAGGGACTGTTAAAATGGAAAGGCACTGGAGGGTTTGGAGTTGTTTTTCTTTAACTTCTTATCATGGAGAATCTTAATCATATATACTTAGAACAATATAATGAGTTCCCTTGTATTAATCATTCAGCTTCAACAGCTTTCATTTTGGGAGAACTTTGAGCAGAGGAGTGACAAGACTTGGCATGACCTGACTTGAGCAAGATCATTCAGGAGAAAGGGCAGTACGGAAGTGGGGCAGGCACAGCAAACAGTGCGGAGACAGATCACCGTGGCCTTAGACCAGGGAGCAGCAGCGGCAGTGGGGAGAAGTGGTCAGAGTCGGGATATTTTTGAAGGACTGCCTGGATGTTATAATTGTATACTTGGTGAAAAAAGAGAATTTGAAAATACACATAGTATGGTAAGGATGGTGAGAGTTGTACCTGAATCCCACTAGTCTAGATTAAACCCCAATTCTGAAAAATTGGCTTATAAGTGAACATTTGTAACATGATTGATCTGTAATTACACATTGTGTACTCCTCCTCTGTTCTTCTGCAAGCATGGATGATTGGGCCATATAAAGGGTAAGGATTTATTTGTAAATTTACTGATGAGGTGATCACACCTGTTGAGGTACAAGTGCCAACAATTCTTTTTTTTTTTTTTTAAGATTTTATTTATTTATTTGACAGAGAGAGAGATCATAAGTAGGCAGAGAGGCAGGCAGAGAGAGGGGGGGAAGCAGACTCCCAGCTGCGCAGAGAGCCTGATCCCAGGACCCTGAGGTAGGCAGAGAGGCAGGCTAGGGATGGGGGGCGGGGGCAGGCTCTCTGCGAGCAGAAAGCCCAAAGCGGGGCTCGATCCCAGGACCCTGAGATCATGACCCTAGCTGAAGGCAGAGGCTTAACCCACTGAGTCACCCAGGCTCCCTAAATGCCAACAATTCTTGAAGCTAAGGAAATTGTGTTACTTATTTTCTGAAAGAATCATGATTTATAAACAGCTATATTAATGTAATAAAACTAAAAATTAAAATAGAACAGACAAAAAAGAAACCTTAGGTCAAAGTATGACAGATGACTCCAAGTTTGAAAGCAGAGTTATAGTAGACCAGGATTTTATTCCTCTCTCTGCGTAGTCGATAACATAGTCTTAGCACATTTTGTTGTATTGAGTTTGCCTTTCTTATCCCAGCCTGACATCTGAGTCATATGTGTTGTTGGTCAGACAAGTAGGACTGCAAACAAGGTAAAGGAATGTGACTGTCTCAGTGCACAGCCAGGTGCCCCACTGGAAAAACAACCATGTCATCAACAGTCAATGGGTCAAAGAGGATATTTTCACATCATCCCACCTTACTATGAACACCTCCCTTACTTACATTCAGAAGACATAGGATGAATTCCGAGGTCCTCCATGTCTTGGCTGTCTGACCTTGGGTTATGTCACTTGTTAGTCTGTCTGAACTTGTCTGAACTTTGTCTTCTACAAAATGGGGATGATAGTGTCCTCTCTGTCTACCCAAAAGGGTCGGTGAGAGGCCCAGGAAGAACTGGGACGTCTATAAAATAAAAGAGAAGGAAAGAAACCAGTGCCTCGTGGAACTGGCTATGTGTCTGGCACTGTGTTGTCCTTCAACAGCCATCTGAGGTTGCATTACTGGCCCGTTTTGTAGCTGTGGAGCGTGAGGCTCAGAGAGGTTACCTAACTCATACAAAGTCACCGGAGCTAGAAGAAGAAAGAGTCGGCATTTGATCCCAGATGGGACCAACTTTAAATCCCGTACCTTGAAAGGAAAGAACCAGTTTTACTGAGCATCTTCCCACTCCATGCCAGAAACCATGTTAGACATGGTTCTGTCCTCTCTCATTTAATAAAGGTTGTTCTGTACTTCCTGGGTGCTCAACAAAGAATAAAGAACTTGAAAATCTATCCATCATCACCGAGAGAGGATACATAATGAAAACTATTCTTTTCCTTCTTTTTCCTGTTCTCCTCCTCTTCCTTCTCTTTCTTCTTTGACCCCTGCCTGTGCCTCCTCCTCTCTTTCTTCTTTGTTTTATAATCTGACATGCCACCTAACTGAGAGGAATCGATGCGTAGCTAATGGTGTCTGTGGCATGTTTTCTTTTCTTTTTTTTTTAATGAAGGAGCCTTGCAAGAGGACAGGTGCACTTCTGCCACCTCACTGCTAACTCTGAGACTTTCTCACAACACACAGCAGCAAAACCAAACAAACAGGTTATTCAGGAGCCACTGTCACGTCCCCGCAAAGGAGAGCTGCACAACACCAGGCAGACGGGGTATTTACAGAAGAAAAAGTCATTGAGCCAGCAGTCGGCAGTGTAATGGAAAATGAGAATGGGCTTTGGAGTTGGACGGACCCAGGTTCGCAGGGCTGCCCAACACTCTAGTGACAGGAACATGGTTTGCTTCATCTTCGTGTTCCTCTGTTCCCTCAGCTGTAGAATGGAGTAGCCCTACAGGGGCTCCATGAAGACTTGCTGAGTTAACACGTTCCCTTGCATTCCCTACGAACAGTAGGTTACCAGGTAGAGATGTATGTGCTCTGGGGGGTTAACAAGCAAGAGAGCTAAGCCAATAACCCTTGAGCTGCAAATTGGTTTTACCATCATCTCGTTGCAAAAAGTTGCATTTGCTTTTCCTGCCTCACTCTAATCACATCCCACCTCCACCACCACCCCCCCGCCAAAGGGGACAGTCATGGAGTTTTGTGGGCCACAGTGGTGAGGAAAGTGCCATGGAAGATGCATATTTAGGTCTTACCTTTGAAGAATGAGTGGTTCTAGATAGAGAAGAGACAGGAGGGATACTGCTGGGGAGATTGGAACCACTTGCAGGAAACCCTGAGAATGGTGATGAGTATGGCCGGGGAGAGAGTGAGGAGGACTCTCACCACAGGCCCCTTGTACATCTGTTCTCAACCCCCTATCTCTTGCCCACCCCTTCCCTTGTTCTACTCCTGTCTCTCGTTGCTCCCTCAGGAACCTTTCTCTGACATCCTGACGAGGTCAGCTCCTAGTATTGTGTCTTTTGTAAGGGCTTCACAGTTCGGCGTTTATATTTCTCTGTGAGTTTCTCTGGGTACTATGAGCCCCACTCTTTTATTCCCATCAAAACAGAGGTTATGTCTGTTTTGCACTCACATTGTTTCCCTTCAGTCCCCGGCCTGCTGCAGCGCATGAACCGTAGAAGGAGCCTAAGAAATACTCACTAAATAAATGGATATGGTTGGGTTTGTGGTGAAGTAGTAGTCTGGAGAGGAGAAAGGTTTATATTTGAGATTATGAATCCCATTAAGTGTCAGCGCTGTATTCCCTCATTTAATCCTCAAAAACAGTTTGTGGAATCGAGAGCGTTTCATTTCATTTTAAAGATGGAGAAATTGATGTCCAGAGATGTTAACCATCTTTTCTTATGAACCCAGCTATAGAGTAAGTGGTAACAGAGGGATTTGAGCCTGGCACCTTAAGCTCAGAGCTCTCAGATGAATCATACTGCTCTGCTGTTTTAGCAGAAGAGGGACGAAGTTAGGTACACAGGTAAAGTTAGGACAGATTTCTGTTTGAAAATTATGGATTTTTTTTCTTCCTCCTCCTCCTCAATTATCGTCATCATGGTTATCGCTTCATGAGAAAGACTAAGCAGAAAAGAACTCCTTCGGGGCGCCTCGGTGGCTCAACAGGTTAAGACTCTGCCTTTGGCTCAGGTCATGGTCCCAGGGTTCTGGGATCGAGCCCCGCATCGGGCTCTCTGCTCAGTGGGGAGCCTGCTTCTTCCTCTCTCTGCCTGCCTCTCTGCCTACTTGTGAACTCTGTCTGTCAAATAAATAAATAAAATCTTTTTTAAAAAAAGAAAGAAAGAAAAGAACTCCTTCATGTGTCTCGTTTTACATTCATGTTGACTCTTCTGCCAAAGTGATTAGGTCAAATTTCCTCAGTAAGTATACCAGACATTTCAAATTCTGATCCCCCACAACATTTTAGACTACTTTTCTTAGTCACCTTTTAAGAACCAGTATGAACTTTGCCAGAGCATGACAGAATAACTTTGAATAAAAGGAGGTGATTTGAGTAAGTTTGGTATGATATGCGACACTAGGTTTCTGTTTTTTACTCAAAAAGTAGATCTAGGGGCACCTGGGTGGCTCAGTGGGTTAAAGCCTCTGCCTTCGGCTCAGGTCATGATCCCAGGGTCCTGGGATCGAGCCCCGCATCGGGCTCTCTGCTTAGTGGGGAGCCTGCTTCCTCCTCTCTCTCTGCCTGCCTGCCTCTCTGCCTACTTGTGATGTGTCAAATAAATAAATAAATCTTAAAAAAAAAAAAAAAAAAGTAGATCTAGCCTGTGGTCATCAGGACTGTTGCATCATAAAGCTCCCAGAAGAAAGGTTTAATTTCATCAAGGAAGCTGAGAAATCCTGAGCACCTCCAAGAATAATAGCTGTTACTATAATAACACAGTTTATTACTAGAAAATTAACAAAGCCCAATAAAATATGGCACTCTGGGGAAAAAACACAAAAACAAAAACTTAACCCTAGGAATAAAAGTGGCTTGAATTGGTCATTTATTCCAGCCCCTGCCTTTAGACAGGATTTTTAAAAAATCACCTCAGTGCAGTTGTAAGTCTCTAGATAGGGGAGTGCATTAAGTAATCAATAAGATGATAGTTAACACTGTATATTGCTCTTATTTACTGGGCAGCATTATAAAAACTTTAACATATTTGATTCTCGTACTGCAAGGCCCTATTTTTATCCCTATTGTATAGATGAAGAACTGAACACTGCCCAAGGGCACACAGCTAGTAAATGGTGGAACTATCTTCACACCTAGCTAGTCTGCCCCTGCACTAGGTGCTCTTACAGTGTCCCTTGGTGGCTGCTTACTCACATTTTCACCTTTGACTCCCTGGCTTTCACTGAAAGCTTAACTTGCATTTAAGCCCTTACCATTTAAGAGCCTGCTATATGTTCAGATTCTTTCAAAAATAACCCAGCCTTCCTGGCAGATGCAGTTGCTTTCTGTAAACTTCATTTTCAAGGGAACTACACTATTCAAAGAAGTAAGGAGGCTGAATAAAAATAACCAAATTCTCTGTAGAACATACGGATTTCTGGATCAGTGGCAAATAGCTCTCAGTCATGGAGGCATTCTCTGAAGTATGCCCTCCCCTAGGTTAGAATTCCATTGTCTTCATTGGCCGTACAACCTGAAAATAGTATCATTTTTTTTTCTGTCCCCACACTTCAGCTTTCTTCTTTCAGTCAGTATTTTGGAAAGTCCACAAAACCCAGGGGCCTCCCTGTCGTTGCCCTGTGGTTGGTGTAAAAACCAGATGATGCCATCCTGACCTAAAGTCTTTTAAATGGATCAAACTGCACATTAGTCACTGGCAAAGTTTTCAGGTCCTTTTACCTCAGAGACTACTCATTTCCTCATTCTTGCCACCCTTCAGTCATGAAGTAATAGCAAGAAAAAGATGTGAGTGCTATTTGAGGACGCCTCCTAGTCTATCCTTCAATTCTAGTGACTGATTCCTTCATAGTGGTGACATTGAAGAGCCCTGATATCCAAAGGGATTGGGCTCTAATCACTAGATTCCTTCTGATGTTCTGCTTAAGTGGAGGGCCTCCCTGATTTCACCCAAGTGAAGCATTTCATCATGCCTTACATGGTTGCATTCCTGTGCTCCGAGCACTTAGGATTGAAATTACATGTCTATTTAGTGCTTTTTACTGCCAAAGAAGTCCCTGTAGAATATGTCATCATAACAAAGGCTGATTTCACGTGTTGACACCAAGGCCCAGAACTGCATCAGCAACCCAGGGACTCTGCAGGGACAACAACCAATTTTGGAGCAAACCCAGAACTTTTCATTCCTTTGCCCTGAAGGGCAAAGGCTTTCTTCTGCCTGTTTTAAAAGGGAGAGCACTAAGTTCATAATTATTTTTATAGCCAGGAGGCTTTTTAAGCGCTATACCTGTTCTAGAGATGATTTGTGCTTTGAGGTGTCAGTCAACACTGATTTAATCCTCAGCGTTCTGTGTGATGTGCTTGCTCTGCAAGGTCGGCAGGCCACTTCCTAGAAAGGCCTTTGCTTTGGGAAGGAGTATTAGAAGGTTTGAAAGCAACTTTGGCAGCAGCTCTGGACCAAAGTTCAGGCAAAGAGGCGCTAGTGTTTCCAGGGAAGCTATACTGTTGATGAGAGACGATTCTGTCCTTTGCTCAGGGCGGGAAACATCTCTCCCCAGAACGCTCTGCCAGACAATCCCAGCTCTGATCAACTTCTCCTCAACTCTTGCAGTGAGAGATTGGATTGGAGAAAAAATCCATACTGAAAAAATCCTCACAAAACCCTGCCTCAATGGAATATGAATCCATTTGATGATACTTAGAGGGGAAGCAGACTGATTGAAGGGGATTCTGTCTTTTTTCCAAGAAATCTTATTGGCGAGTGTAGATTCTTCCTCAAGTTAATGTCAGAAAGACTTCCATCAAGGATTCGTTGCTAGATGGGATACCTGTCTACTTTTTTTTCCTTCCGAGCTAGGGACTGCTTGTGCAGATCAAAATATTTCTAATGATTGTATAGTTAGGAGATCCTGAATTTAGTTCACTCACTTCCTCAAAAAGAGACAAGAAGAGCTAAGGAAATAGGATGACCACCTCTTTCCAGTGTTAGCCCTGAAAGCCATGGAAACCCCCTCCATCCCAGGCAAGCCAGGATGGCTGATTGCCCTTTAAGGAAATATAGTGCATTTTCAATAGTTTGGTTGAATTTATCACAGAATTCTGACTTACAGGATTCAGGAAAGTAAAAATAAGGCCATTGGGTTTTCTGTTAGTACAAGTTTAGTATTGGGGCTTTCTCAAGGGAGGAATCTATGGTCTGCTGTAGGAGGCTGGGGGACCAACTAGAGGAGAAAGGGGGTCCAGGCTGTCTTTGCTTTAAAATGCCATTATCTCCATGCTACTTCCTTTTTAGGGCTCCTATCAACATTTTAAAGGTTTAACAGTTTAAAAGATAAATTACCTTAGTATATGTGCTGCCGAAGTGAGCACAAGATAAATTACCTTAAACAGAAAAAATCCAGTTTGACAAAACAAGAGCTAAACAGGTGTCAGATCTAAGGATTTGCCTATAGGGAGTGCACTTACTTGAAACTTACTGTGACCTGGACATGTGTAACTCACTTATCAGAGCTCATAGCAGAGAGTGCTCTTGAAGGCTGCAGTGTCCTGACACATCACCACAGACCAAGTCCATGGGCTTGGGTATCCATGGCCAACCTTCAGAGCCAAGTCCCTGGCAAGATTCTGTGTCCTGCCTAATCTCATGGCAGAGACTTGAGGTTACACTGCTTCTGCTCCTCTCTCTCTTTCCCTTGATTTCCATCAGTCCATCAACCCCACTTCCCTTCTCATGGCTCTTTTACCCAGCATTCATTCATGACCAAAAGTTGTGACGAGGGTACAGATGAAAACGTGTTCTCAGCTAGTTGGAAGGGGGCTGCTTCGTGGCTACACAGCATCCTCTGAGATGTGCCATTCCAACTTGAACAACACACACATTATAAGTGGCCTGCTTCCTGGAATATATCCTCCCTACACAAAACAACCAGCATTAGCATTTTACTTTATTTCCATCCTGTCATTTGTTCATCACATATTTTTTTTTAATGGAACTGTGGTCATATATGTACAGGTATTCCAAATTTCGTATCATACTTTTTACAACTACTGCTTTGTCATAGACGTTTTTCCATGTCGCTGTATAGTCAGATGTACTAACTCTCTAAATGTGCTTCTTACATAGATCTGCAACTATGTGGGACCTGCAAAGGTTATTGTTCAGTTGGTCACAAATGGGAAAAACATCCACCTGCACGCACACAGCCTGGTGGGAAAACACTGTGAGGATGGGATCTGCACTGTAACTGCTGGACCCAAGGACATGGTGGTCGGGTAAGTGAGGGCATATGACACTGTGAAAGGCAGGAGCGGAGGCAACATGGCACCGGGGGACTTGGACTGAAGGTATCCTTTTCATTCGGAACCTTCCCAAGATGCTCAAAGATGGTTTTATACTCTTGATGATGCTTTAAATGAATTATTGAGTCTGGATTTATAGGATGTACATTTATAGGATGAAAAAGATAGATAAATATTGTTTCAGTTCTCTGCTATTTAGAAAGTGTGCACAGATAAGAAGCCCAGGAATGCAAATTAGTTTTGGCATTCATCAGACTTGAAATTTAAATATAAAGGGACGTATTCATGTAAGAGACAGACAGAACAATTTTAAATGAATGAGTTATTATAAAAGATGTTCAGCCCAAAAGGAGTAAGAAAGTTTAATTTTATTTGATTCTTAAGAATATCTTTCTAGGGTTTCCTAATACTGGTTTAAACAGTTAATGATAAAATCCCAGTTAATCTAGACTATGCGCTCAAAAGAGAGGAATTGTTTAAATCAACTGTAATTAAGTTGATGGTAGCATTTCAGGCTTTGAATTCTGATCAGGTCTTAAGTTGGTTGATATTGGGGAGGTTGAACTTTCATGTTCCTAGGTATTTCTTTGTTTGACTGTGAAAATATTCAAGTGTGAAAAACCTAGAGAGAAAGCTTTCTTTTAAGTCACTAAAATCTGATTCTTTTGATGTTAGAAAAAAAAGCTTCTCGATTGGAGGAAGAAGCTTAAATTGATTTTAAAAATTCAGTTGTGCTTTATATGAACTTGTTTCAACATTCTCTTAAACGACTAGCCTGTTTCCTGTTGAATGTCACAGTGTTGGAATACTCTTACGGTTCCTGACTGACCTGTGAGAGCTTTGAGATGCAGGGTAATTGTCAGAGTTTCAGACTAATTGATCACTTAGTGTTTCTGCGGATTTATCCCAGTAGGCTGCTGTCAGTTTGAAGTGTTGGTCCTGTTTAATCTGTGTGATAATCATATCCTTTAGAGGAAATTATAGGTGAAGTTCCTTACTAATAACATTTGTTACTATAAAACTGCCAGTATGTTGTCTATAATTTGGTGTTTCTGTGGCTTGGCTTCGTAATCTTCTAGGATTTTAGAAGGAACTAATGGTTATTTGGTTTGAGACCTACAGCAGGAATAGAAGTAAGTTCCCTGTTTCTGAGGAAAGAAAGGAAATCCTTTACTCTCTTGCAGGGGGTTTCTGTCGCTGGGAGAACTCATTCACTCAGCAAACATTCTGAGCACCTACACTCCCAAGTTTGATCATTAAGATGTCTCCTCATAGCGCTGTGGGATTTTTGTGACCCTATACAACTTCACCAAGAAATTCAGTCAAGAGGATGCCACATGATAGTTACAGCAGACTCAGTAGACTTTCTTGTTAAGAGTGTTCTGTGAGGGGCGCCCGGATAGCTCAGTGGGTTAAAGTCTCTGCCTTCAGCCCGGGTCATGATCCCAGGGTCCTGGGATTGAGCCTTGGGATCGAGCCCAGGGATCGAGTCCCGGAATCGAGCCCGCATTGGGCTCTCTGCTCCCTGCTGCCTCTGCTCTCTGCCTGCCTCTCTGCCTACTTGTGATCTCTGTCTGTCAAGTAAATAAATAAAATCTTTAAAAAAAAAAAGAGTGTTCTATGAAACACTGGTACTCCCTTTATAATTGATTTTTAATTGAGAAACTTTTGCCTACAGTCTTTTCTAAAATATAATATTTCCTTCATGATTTGTCTCTCTTATTTATTTACATTTTTTTTTTTAAGTTTCCAATGTCAGAGCCTGTTGTATTTTAGTAGAGAATATGCTAGTAGTCTGGAAACCAGAATTCTCTTCATTTCTGTCACTCTCAACAGTAGGGTTAGGGTGTAATCTGTATGACTTCTTGAGCCCTTTAAATCCTTCCCTTATAAAATATGAGTGTTGGGCTACAGAATTTATCTCCAGGCCCTTTACCTCTCAAAACTTCTAGACTGAGCTAACTTTAGCTAATATTATGAAACATGAGCTGACTTGCAACATGTATTTATGGAATGCCATCGATTACTGTTATTCAGTTCTAACTTGTAGGTAAGAATATGACCTAGAGAAATTTAGGAAGATAGCCAGAGTGACTCCGCAGACTTGTCAATACTAGAAATGGAACCAGGAAATCTCTCCAATAATACTTCTTAGGCTAAGAGTATATATTCATGAGTAGGGCACCAATCCAACATATCAAAAAGAATATGTAAAAAATAACTCAGGGGAGATAAATGACTTTTAAGTTATCAAAGCCAGAAGGGAGATGGGGGAGGGTGAAATAGGTAACGGGGATTGAGAGTACACGTATCTTGATGAGCACTGAGTAATATATGGGACTGCTGATTCACTATATTGTACACCTGAAACTAACATAACACTGTATGTGAACTACACTGGAATTAAAATTTTTAAAAAACAAAAGCAAATTAAAACAAATAAATTATCAAAGCCAAAGACATATTTATCTTTGGGGTTCTTTTAGTTTCTATATTCAAAGACATTTTGTTATCTAGATTAAAATATTCATGTTTTAGATAACTTGAGTCACAACTGTAGGTTTGAGTGCTAACATTTTGCCTTTAAAAATTTCTTTTTATTTAGCTTTAGTTTTTTTCACATTTTATTTTGTACTCATTTGTTCAGTTAGCTTTTAGTGCTTGTCCTCATAAAAATAATTTTAGTTCGGTATTTTATTTTTGGCCTTGAATATCAACAGTTAGTTTCAACAACATTTTAGTTCTCTGAATTTTCAATCAATGGAAACTATCTGTTACCTGACTTTGCTTTAAGGCGCCTTCCTCACCAGTGATCACCACACCCTCTGTTTCCTGGCAGCCCTGCTTTAGAGAGATTTGAAGGCTTTTTTTTTTTTTAAACTACTATTTACTACATGTACCAATTGGTAAGCACTAGTAGTGGTTATATAAGTACAAAAGAGAAGCAAGGTCTCCCTCAGTGAGCTAGTGCAAACCTATTAAAGTGGTGGTTTTGTAGGTCTAAAAACAATTGATTATTGGCAGTTTTATAATGTTAACCCCAAATACACAGAGAAGATGCTGGTTGGAGAAAATGAACAAAGTATGGACTGAGATTGGAAGTGTCCAACTTCAAAATTAGGGTGTAGATTGGGAGTCAGGATGCTTTTGAATCTTGTGTCAGCTATAAAGTCAATGTTTGCGTCTTGAGAGGAAGAAAAGCCAGTTAGAGGGGCCCCATTAAAATCCCAAACTAGGGGCGCCTGGGTGGCTCAGTGGGTTAAAACCTCTGCCTTTGGCTCAGGTCATGATCTCGGGGTCCTGGGATAGAGCCCCGCATGGGGCTCTCTGCTCAGCAGGGAGCCTGCTTCCTCCTCTGTCTCTGCCTGCCTCTCTGCCTACTTGTGATCTCTGTCTGTCAAATAAAATCTTTTAAAAATTAATTAATCAATTAATTAATTAATTAAAATCCCAAACTAATGACACGGGGGTTTGAACCTACCCAGAGGGCAGCAGTAGTTCCCAGATGATAGCGATGATGATGACGATGATGATGATGATGGAAACATCTGGAACAGTGTAGAGGACTTCAAACCTGCCAGCTAATTAAAGTCACCTTTGGTCACTTTATAAAAATACTGAGGCAGGCCCTCCTCTCAGAGGTTCTGATCTCTTTGGTCTTGCAGAGCATAGAGCAGTGGTTCTCAAACTGTAGGTGCTTTGGGATCTCCTAGAGGATTTGCTGAGTCCTACCCTCAAGAGTTTCTGATTCCGTAGGGTTTCAAAATTTGCATTTTAATAAGTTTTCGGGAATCACTGATGCTCCTGGTCTAGAGACTACACTTTGCAAACTACTGTAGAGACTACGGCACGTTGAGTAAGACACAAGATTTTAGACCCAGCCCTCTTTCATTAGCTGTGATAGCCATCTTCTAAGAACCACAATTAAGGTATAGAATAGTTCCATTGTCCCCCAAATCCTTTGTGCCTCTACCTCCCACTCCAGGCCCTGGCAACTCCGGATGGGTTTTCTACCCCTACAGTTCTGCCTTTTCCAGAATGACATAGAGGTGGAATCCGGCAATACATATATAGCCTTTTTGAGTCTGGCTTCATTCACTTAGTGTAATGCATTTGCAATTCCTCCTGCTTCTTGTGTGTACCAGCAGCGTCCTCCTTTTCATTCCGAAGTGGTATCGCACCCCACTGATGTACATCACAGTTAGTTAGTCCGCCTGTTGAAGAACCTTTAGTTTCTTTCCCGTTTTGACAGAGCCACTTTTTGTGTGAACGTAAGTTTTTGTTTCTTTGGTCTTAGGTAAATACTGAAGAGTGGAATTGTAGGGATGGATCCTAAGGGTCCATTTGTTTTGATAAGAGATTGCCTAATTGTTTTCCAAAGTGGCCGTACCATCTTGCATTCCCACGTGTTAGCATTTATGATCCTTGGGGCACCTGGGTGGCTCAGTGGGTTAAGCCTCTGAGCCCCACATTGGGCTCCCTGCTCAGAGGGGAGCCTGCTTCCCACCCACCCCCCACCTGCCTCTCTGCCTACTTGTGATCTCTCTCTCTGTGTCAAATAAATAAATAAAACCTTTAAAAACAAACAAAAAAAAACCCATTTATGATCCTCAGTTTTCTCGGTTGCATGTGCTGTTAGTAGTAATGCCTGCTCTTGTTTTCTTTTACATTTTACTCTAGAAATCTTCAAACATACTCAAAAATAGAAGAAAACCACAATGAGCCCTTACCGTACTCATCACCCAGCTTTGACAATTAATTACATCTTGGTTTAAATATACCCCTGCCTAGATAGCTTTCATGTATTGATATGAGTTCCATTCTGTTAGGAGAATACTTGGTATGATTTCAGTCCTCTTATTAAATTTATTGAGATTTGTTTGATGGATTACAATATGGTATGCTTGGTAAATGTTCCTTGCGCACTTAAAAAGAATGCTTAGTCTAATTGAGTTGAATGCATATTCTATAAACGTCAATTAGGTCAGGTTGTTTGATAGTGTTGTTCAAGTCTTCTCTATCCTTACTGACTTTCTCCCTACTTGTTCTCTCAGTTGTTAAGAGAGAGGTGTTGAAATCTCTGATATTTATAGATATATCTATTTCTTCTTCCAGTTTATAAAATTTTGTTTCTTGTATTGTGTGAAGCTCTTTTTTTTTTTTTTAAAGATTTTATTTATTTAGAGAGACAGAGAGAGAAGGAGAGGGAGAAGCAGGCTTCCCTCTGAGCATGGAGCCTGATGCAGGCCTCGATCCCTCGATGTTGGGATCATGACCCAAGCCAAAAGCAGATGCTTAACAACTGAGCCACCCAGGTGACCCTCCTGAAGCTCTTTTATTAGATACATAAACATTCAGGATTCTTACGTCTGCTTAATGAACTGATCCTTTTATGGTTATGAGATGACCCTCTTTTATCCCTTGTACTAGTTTTTTGCTCAAAAATCTACTGTGGCTGATACTAATATATAGCCATTTCACCTTTTTTTAAAAACGATTTTCTTTATTTATGCAGGAAAGAGAAAGCACGGGGGTAGGGGGTGCCCACTGAGCAGGGAGTTCACCTTGGGGCCCCATCCCAGGACCCCAGGATCATAACCTGAGCCAAAGGTCGATGCTTATCCAACTGAGCCACCCAGGCACCCCTCAGCTTTCTGCTCATTAATGTTAGTGTGGAACATTTTTTGGCCCATCCTCTTAGTTTTAACCTATTTGTGTCTTTATATTCAGAGTAAATATGCATTGCATATAGTTAGGTCTTATTTTTTTTTCTAATTGACACTGTCTGCCTCTTAATTGAGGTCTTTATATAATCTCTATTTAATCTGATTACTAATAGGGCTGTGTTTCACTCTCCCATCTTGCTCTTTGTTTTCTGCTTATCACATCTGATTTTTGATCCTTTTATCATCTTTTTTCTGTCTTCTTTTAGATTAATTATTTGCTATGATTTTAATCTTCTATTTTGGTTTATAACCACTTTATAGTTTTTAGAAGTTGTTTTACAGCTTGCTATATACTATACATCTTTAACTTATCGTAGTCTACCTTTACTTAACGTTATACTTCTTCGTAGATGGTATATGAACAGTACTTCCATTTCTCGTCTCTCAGCCCATGGCTATTGTGTACTCTGTTTTACACCTACAAGATGTGGTAATTACCACAATGTACTATTTTTTTAATTTTTGCTTTAAATTCTCAATTACCTTTTTTTTTATTAATTTCATAGATAGAATTTAGTGATTCATCTGTTGCGTATAACACCCAGTGCTCATTACGTCAAGTGCCCTCCTTAATGCCCATCACCCAAATACCCCATCCCCCACCCAGCTTACCTCCAGCAACCCTCAGTTTGTTCTCTGTAGTTCAGCTACTCTTATGGTTTGCTTCCCTCTCAGTTTTCATCTTATTTTTTTCCTTCCCATCCCCTATGTTCATCTATTTTGTTTCTTAAATTTCACCTATGGAGAAATCATATGGTATTTGTCTTTGACTAACTTATTTCACTTAGCATAATACACTGTAGCTCTATCCACATCGTTGCAAATGGCAAGATTTCATTCTTTTTGGTGGCTGAGTAATATTCCACTATATAAATATATGCTGCATCTTCTTTATCCATTCATCTGTCCATGGACATTTGGGCTCTTTCCATACTTTGGTTATTGTGGACATTGCTGCTATAAACATCAGAGTGCACTATTTTTGTATCCTTCGGATAAATACCTAGTAGTGCAGTTGCTGGGTCGTATGGTAGCTTTATTTTTAACTTTGTGAGGAAACTCCATACTGTTTTCCAGAATGGCTGAACGCTCAATTATATTTTAAAAGAAATTTTAAATAAGGAAAAAAAGTATTTATATTTAACCACGTATTTATCATTTGTAGTGCTCTTCATTCTGTTTCATAGCTCTAGATTTCTGTCTGGTAGCATTTTCTTCTGCCTGAAGCCCTTCCTTTCTTTTTTTTTCTATTGCTGGTCTGCTGCTGATAAATTCTTCAGTTGCCATACATCTTTAAACTCTTCATTTTGTCTCTGTTTTAGAAAGATATTTTTGAAGAGTATAGAATTCCAGGTTGACAATGTTCTTTCACATTCTTAAAATATGCTGCCCTCAGGGCCTTTTGGCTTGCCTTGTTTCCAGCAAGAGGTCTGCCCTCATTCTGATATTTTGTTCCTCTTCATGTAGTGTGTCATTTTTTTCTCTATCAATAGCTTTTCAGATTTTCTCTTCATTAATTTTCATTTCTCTTCACTAGTTTGAAGCAATTTTATTATGGGCTTAGCATAGTTTTCTTCATTTTTTTGTGCTTCAGAGTTGATTAAGATTTTTAGATTTCTGGGGTTAGAGGTTTTTATTTTTTAAAGATTTTATTTATTTATTTGACAGAGAGAGATCACAAGTAGGCAGAGAAGAGGCGGGGGGACGGGGAAGCAGGCTTCCTGCTGAGCAGAGAGCCCGATGCGGAAGGCAGAGGCTTAACCCACTGAGCTACCCAGGCACCTCTGGGTTTAGAGTTTTATAATTGAATTTTTAAATGTGTCAGCCATTATTTTTTCAAAATATTTTGTCCATCCACTTATCTTTTCCCTCTTCTTCTTCTTTTTTTTTTTTTTAAGATTTTATTTGTTTATTTGACAGACAAAGATCACAAATAGGCAGAGAGGCAGGCAGAGAGAGAGGAGGAAGCAGGCCTCCAGCTGAGAGAGAGCCCGATGCAGGGCTCGATCCCAGGACCTGGGATCATGACCCGAGCCGAAGGCAGAGGCTTTAACCCACTGAGCCATTCAGGCGCCCCTTCCCTCTTCTTCTGAAATACCAATTACCTGTGTGTTTTGCTGTTCAAAATTGTCCAGAGCTCACTGGTGATCTGTTATTTTTATTTGTTCTTCTTCCTGTGTTTCATTTTGAATTGTTCTATTACTATGTCCTCAAGTTCACTAATCCTTTTATTCTATAGTGTCTAACATATTCTTAATTCCATCTAGTGTATTTTTCTTTTCAGCCATTGCAGTTTTCATCTCTGTAGGTTTGTTTGACATCTCTTTAATATCTTGCAAATGTTCCTTAACATATTAAAGCTTTTTATCTTCTTAACCATATGGAATATATCTATAATAGCTATTTCAGTGTAGAGGTCTACAAATTTTTTGTTCTGTCTCATTTCTGGATATGTTTCTATGATCGATTGTTATCCTCATTATAAGCAGTATTTTCCTGTGTCTTTATTTCTTTTTCTTTTTCTTTTTCTCTGTCTTTGCATGCCTGATAATTTGTGATTGAATGGCAGGCATTTTGAATTTTAGATTGCTGCATGCTGGCTTTTTTTTTTTTTTTTTTTTTTGTATGCCTTTAAATACTTTTGAACATTGGGATGAAATTAAATTTGGGAACAGTTTGATCCTTTCTAGACTTATTTCTAAGATTTGTTAGGGAAGCCAGGTCAACCTTCCATCTGGGGTTAATTTGACACCATTACTAAGCCAATACCTTTCTGAATATTCATCCTGATGATTCATGTATTACAAGATTTCCTGAACTAGTCCAGCCCCACTGTGCTCCAAGAAACATTTTGCCTGCTCCTTTCTGGTGTTTTGTACCCCGCCACCCCGGCCCTACCCCAAGTCTCAGTTGTTTCCTCACACCCATGCTCTGATCATTACTTTGCTGAAGACTCAAGGCGGGGTCACATTGTACATCCCTGAGTATCACTCTGTATGTGGTTCTTTCTTCTCTGGTTCTCTGCCTGTGACTTGCAGCCTCTTTAGCCTCCTCAGATTTTTAACTCTGTCTCCAAAACTCAGGGAGATTACCGGGTCCTGTTTAGGTCTCCCTTCCTAGACTTCAGCCCGGAAACTTCAGGCATTAACCCAGCATTATTGTAGGAATCAGCTTAGTTGTTTTTCTTAAGGATCCCTATCCTGTGCTGCCTGTTATCCCGTGTTAGAAAACCATTTTCCATGTGTTTTATGTTACTTAAGGTGAAAGGTTCAATATTGTCCCTGTTACTTCCATCATTATCTGAAACAGAAGATTAGCTTCTGTATTATTCCATTTATTACCAGAGTAAATAAATTATTCACATAAGGATGATGCCCTTTTCATAGGGATTAGGTAAATAATATACATGAAAATCACTTTCTGTATGGTAAAGGGTAAAGAGTTACATAGGTGTTTGTCACTGTCACTACCTATACATAGGTAGTTGTGGATGATCTACATCAGAGTACAGCCTGAAAGGCCAAAAGATGGTGTTGTTTCTAATAAACTGTCTATGCTTCCATACATATCGATACGTCATGTTTCATATTTTTCTGTGCTGTGTGAATTCATGCATTCGTGTATTCAAGATTTATTAGACACCCATATGTCAAGCAGTGTTCTTTTTTAAAAGATTTTATTTATTTACTTGACAGAGAGAGACACGGCGAGAGAGGGAACATGAGCATGGGGAGTAAGGGAGGGAGAAGCAGGCTTCTGGTGGAGCAGGGAGCCTTATGTGGGGCTCGATCCCAGGACCCTGTGTTCATGACTTGAGCCGAGGGCAGATGCTTAATGACTGAGCCACCCAGGTGCCCCAATCAAGCACTGTTCTAAGCACTGGACTTCTTTGCCATCAGGAGCTTATATTCTGAGTTGGTCTGTTTTTTTCTGTGTGCCTCAGCTATTCTATTTTTTTTTCTTTTAGTATAGTTGACACACAATGTTACATTAGTTTCAGGTGCACAACATAGTGATTTGCCAGATTTATACATCGTGCTAGTTCATGTCCTTTTTCTGTCACTCTCCGGACATGTTTCTCGTTGCGCCTCTGGGCCTCTGTCCGAACGCTCATCTCATTCTGCCTTCACCGCCTATATTTTCTTCTTCTAGTTCATCTTGTCTTCTTCCCACACTATCTTAGACTTTGTTTCATCTAGTCCAGTTGTCATAATATTTGTCTTCTGTTACTAATCTTTCCTCCTGGGTAAAAGCCAGAACCAAATGAAAGTCTTTGCAAAAGCATACAAGGCTTTAAAAGATCTGTGTGCCCACTTATCTCTTTGACCTTTTCACTTACCACTCATGTCTTGTGGATTTTCCTCCAGTAACTTTGGCCTCCTTGCCATTGTTGCCTTTTGAAAACATCAGGTCCGGTCCTATCTCAGGGACTCGGCTTCTCCCTTTTCAAATACTGTTATTTCAAATACTTGGTATTCCTTTTCAAACACTGTTCTTCCATTTAGCCACGTCTTTTCCCTCACATTCTTCGAGTCTTTGCTCATTGTCATCTTTTCAGTGAGGCTTTTTCTGGCTCCTCCCTCTTTTAAAACATCGTGTCTTCTACTATTACCTTTCTTTTTCTCCATTCCTACCTTATTTTTCTTGGTAACACTAATTACCCTCTTAATTGTACTGTAAAATCTCTTGTTTCTTCTCTTTGGTTACACTAACATATAAATTCTACGAAGGAAGGGATTCCCGGGTGCTGACAGGACACCTGGACACTGCCTGGCACTAATAAGTAGCTGAGGGGTGCCTGCTGGTTCAGTGGGTTAAACCTCTGCTTTCAAGCTCAGTTCATGATCCCAGGGTCCTGGGATCGAGCCCCGCATCAGGCTCTCTGCTCAGCAGGGAGCCTGCTTCCTCCCCTCTCTCTGCCTGCCTCTCTGCCTACTTGTGATCTGTCTCTCTGTCAAATAAGTAAATAAATAAGATCTTTTTAAAAAAATAAGGAGCTGAATAAGTATTTGTTGAACAAATGGGTCTCCTCCTTGGCAAAGTACTTTTTTGTTTGTTGTACTATGTTTCTTGAATATACTTTTTTGTTTCATGTACTTTAAAAAATGAAGAGCTGAAGTAATTTATGCTTTTTCTTTAAAATCCCTTAACTTGTTTTATTTAGCTTATTAACATATTTTGCCCAAGAGGTATGTAGGCTTCACGAAATAAAAGGTTCTCTATCCTGAATACATGTAGCATTAGATGGCATTCTAGTGGTAATAAATAATTCCAGCCTTAGAGATAACCCAAGAGGAGATGAGACTCCATTATAGACTTTAAAGCCCAACCAGAAACCCAGGGATGATCCAAAAGAAAAAAAAAAAAATCCTTCCAAATATAGGATTCCTCTATTCTTCAAAAAAATGAGATAAGTTAGTACTATATTCAGAATTTTTTTTTTAATTTAAAGAGTTCTCCTAGAAAATACTTCAGAGTGAATCTAGGTGAAGCTTTCTTAATAAGACATACATATTTGTGTATTCACTCCCTGGAGTGTTATTTGAAAGCCTAATAAACCCTGAAAACCAACAAATTTTATAAAGTTTGCCACAGGCCCATTTGGCAGCAAGACCCACTCTGACCTGATGTGTAGTCTTTATGATCCCATTTGGTGAGTCTACTTCATACGTCTCACCATGGACATAGTAACATGTTTGATTATAGTGTGGGCTCCAGCGACTGAGGGCCCGTGTATTTTTTTTAAAAGCCACTTTGCTAGAGTAAACCTAGACTCTTGTCATTGACAGCCTAACTTTTGGTGGTGGATGTTGCTTTTTCACCAGCTTTGCGAACCTGGGTATACTTCATGTGACAAAGAAGAAAGTATTTGAAACACTGGAAGCACGAATGACAGAGGCATGTACAAAGGGCTACAACCCTGGACTTTTGGTGCATCCTGATCTTGCCTATTTGCAAGCGGAAGGCGGAGGAGACCGGCAGCTCACAGGTGAGTGTCGCTCTGCCAGCCTGTGCTTTGAGATCAGGCTCTCCATTGCTTGTGTGTAAACTGGGTGCTCCTCGGTCTACCCCAAGTTTCTCCTTCTCCCAAACTGTCCCTTGAGCTGCTACCACACTTTCTCTGCTCAGAAACCTTTGATGGCATCCCACTCTTTCCTAGAATAAAGTCTATACCTCCACGGCCTGGTATAGAAAGCCCTCAGTCTGGCCCCAGTCACCTTTCCAGCTTTATCTCCAGTCCCTCCATGCACTCCTCTCTCCCCGTCACAGCTCCCTGAACACCTGATGCAGATTCATAGTTTTTTATGTGTTTTCCACGACTTAAAACACCACTCCCTGCCCTTTTCAGCCTGTCAAAACCAGTGTACAAGACAACACTCAGTTCCTTTGTTTTAGTTTTCTCTGTTTTACCTCCCCGGGCTCACCTTATTAGAAGGAATCTCTTCGGGCTCTTCAGGCACATCATAAACTATGCTCTTTCTTGTAAAAATGCTATGATTTTATGTTTCCTTATTTTTACTTACACTTTTTCTTTCCACCCCAATCCTGTCCTACCACATGTGCCGTTTCTGCTGTCACACGTTGTCCATTGTCTGGTCATCCTGTCATCCTCTGTTACTCAGGTGACCCAAAACCATCGCTGTTTTTCCACTCAACGCATTCCGATGTCCAGACTAGAAGCCTTCACGTCACCTTTGAATGAATCCTCCTTGTTGCCTGCACTGCGTCTCCAGCCTGTGGCCCTGCTCCCCTCTGCTCTTTCTAGCGCTCCGCTCCTCACTCCATTTTTCTTGCTTTGCTTCTCCCCATCCCCACCTCTGAAGCAGTGTACACCTCAGGCAGATGGATCTTGCAAAAGCCTACGCCTCACCACTATTCAGTATCTCCCCTCTCGCTGTCTATAAGATCCAAATGCAGTAAGCTGGCCTTTTAGGCCTTTCAAGAGCTGGTCCCTGCTGAATTTCCAGTGTTCTTTCCCAGGACCGCCCCCCACCCTTTGTGTCAAACTGAATTATTCCATAGAAACACCATGATTCTCACTTCCTTGCCTCGGCACATTCTTTCTATTCTTGCTGCTCCCTCTTCCTGGAATGACTTTATTTACTCTCTGCATAAGTTCAAGTTGTACCATCCCTTCACGACTGAGAAAATATGTCTCTTCTGCTCCAGAGCCTCTGGATTCTCCCCGACTTTGAAATTCCCTATCTCTTTAACTGTAGC
Source organism: Mustela putorius furo (assembly GCF_011764305.1). Classification (NCBI taxonomy): domain Eukaryota; kingdom Metazoa; phylum Chordata; class Mammalia; order Carnivora; family Mustelidae; genus Mustela; species Mustela putorius. The sequence continues at coordinate 10,045,259 of NW_025422023.1, forward strand.
ACTTTCACAGTATTCTCCACTTGAATTATCACCTTTTATGATACTATAACTTAAATGCAAGCAGGCAAGGAAGGAGTCAAATGCAGTTGAGTCATTCAGTTTCTCCAGAAGCATTTTTGGGGTACCTCCCATGTGCCAGGCTCTGTGCTAGGCACTGTGGAATGAACATAGTCCCTGTGCTCAGGGAGCTTTCAGAAGACTTAATTTTCACATTTCACAGTACAACTCACGCATAATAAGTTTATTGCATTCTATGGCTTCACACCTTTTGTGCCTTTAACTGTCACTGTAGGGAGAAAAAGGAGAAATCAGGGGAAGATAAGAAAGGAGAGAGGCAGTTGAGTTCACGGAGGACAGTTTTCACTATCATCCAGAGAAAATGCAGGTCTTCTTTTGATGCCTTTAATTTGGATGACATAAATGAGACAAATTTTTTGAAAATTGTATTAGCAATACAAACAATTTCAAAAGAAAAAAATAGATTTTTGTTTTCAATTCATGGTCTTTATTTGAGCTTTATAAAAACATCCTATCTAAAGTGTTCTGGCTTTACTCTTTCCCTGGGCATGAATGCGCTGTGCTGTGTGGTCCTAGATCGGGAAAAGGAGATCATCCGCCAGGCAGCCCTTCAGCAGACGAAGGAGATGGACCTCAGCGTGGTGCGGCTCATGTTTACAGCTTTTCTTCCAGATAGCACCGGCAGCTTCACGAGGCGCCTGGAACCCGTGGTGTCAGACGCCATCTATGACAGCAGTGAGTCCTTGACTTCTGCCGGGAGGCAGCTTGGTGTAGTGTCAAGTGCAGACTTTTAACCCAGGCCTGGCAGTTACTGACTAGCTCAGAATCCCAGGGCAAGTAACTTAATCACTTGGAGCCTCACATTTATCATCTACAAAATTGGAATACTAAAATCTAGCTTGAAACGTTGATGTCTAGATTCAAAGTGAATGCTACAAGGTGAGCAATAAATATGGTTCTCCTTCCTCCAATGTGCATGCTAGACTTTTATATGCCATTTGAGGATGGCAGATCTCTTATTATTTATGAATTCCTTGCCATGAGGATATATTGTTGATGCTCCTAAAAATAACCCTCAATATTTTCTGTTGAGGCTCTAAAGAGGTGTTAATTAAAACAATCCTTGCTCTTATCCGTCTACATTCTTGCATGTTCTAGCTTTTATCAAGAAAAGAACTTCAAGTTAACTGAATGAGTAGTCTAGACAGTATGTGACTTCAAAATTCTATTTCAGTCTGTAGTTCCTAGAACTTTTTAAAAGAGTTTTACAATGGTCTTCAGCCTTTACCCTGCAGATTTCTTATTTGGTATGCATGGGATTTATTAAACAAATTGTAGAAGGCTGCAAGTGTGGTACCTAGGCTCACTGAAAGTTTATCAAGTTTGGTCTAAGTAGAAAACTCCATGCCCCAAGTACGACAACTGACCGATTTCTCTAATTTAAACAAGTTTGAAAGGAAGTGAAAGAGTTATAAAATGATGTAGACTTATATACTAAAGATCACCTTAAAATGCAGCTGTGGGAAGGGGAAAAAAAAAAAAGGAAGCTTTATACTATTACCACAAGCAACTTTTGCCCCTAACCACACAGAATTCTAATTTAGTCTGGGGAAAAGAATTTTAACCTCTCCATTTTTCTCTTCTGTAAAATAAGAATTTATAAGCAGTTTAAGAAAACTGTGCTTTTTTCTAGATTTTTAAGACTTTTGTAAAAGTATATCAGTATTATGGAAATAATTGAAGGTCTTGACTTATACAAAATTCCACAAATCCGTTGGCTCAGTACTTCCCTGAAACATCAGAAAAGATCTTTCTCTTTCTGTATGAATCTTTCTTAATGTGTTTGGGAGAAGCAAATATTGTTCCTTTCTGCTTCGTGTGTTTGGGTAGTAATGAATGATCCATGCTCAAGAGGTGAGGACTTCCAAGGACTTCCAAAAGCTTTTGTATTTGTGTCCTTGTTGAAACAATATAAATGAAAGCATCTATTTTTTTTCTTTTTTTATAAACATATAATATATTTTTATCCCCAGGGGTACAGGTCTGTGAATCGCCAGGTTTACACACTTCACAGCACTCACCATAGCACATACCTCTATTTTTTTTTAAATGAAAGTATAATTAACATACAGTATTATATTGCTTTCACACATACAACATATTGATTTGACAGTTTTATACATGACTTAATGCTGACCACTCCTGATAAATTATTTTAACTTTCTTTGGTTAATGTGTGCTAAAGGCAGGGTTCCCTCTAAGAGACTGGCTTCTAAAGCTGAGGATAAAGCATGATGTTTGTTGTTTCTCTCCTGTGGACAGAGGCCCCCAATGCGTCCAACTTGAAAATTGTAAGAATGGACAGGACAGCTGGTTGTGTAACTGGAGGAGAAGAAATTTATCTTCTCTGTGACAAGGTTCAGAAAGGTAAATATAAGCTCTGATTTCAAAATGTGAAATGTAATTCTGGGTGTGTCTGTGAGTCACCTTTTAGCAGCAAATCCAGTATATGCCTCTTCTGCCATGGAACTCCTTCAGAAAATGTACACATTTTGCCTCTTCCAAATTTGTTGTTCTTTTTAAAAAAATTTTATTTATTTATTTGACAGAAGGATAGAGAGAGAGCTCAAGTAGGCAGAATGGCAGGCAGAGGGAGAAGGAGAAGCAGGCTCCCCACTGAGCAGAGAGCCTGACTCGGGGCTTGATCCCAGAACCCTGAGATCATGACCTGAGCCAAAGACAGAGACTTAACCCACTGAGCCACCCAGGTGCCCCTATAGTGTAAAATCATTAATTTAGTTTCTTTTGTAAGACTTCATTGCTGAGAGAGCTTCTCCAAAACGTTCATGTGACACTGATGTCAATTGTGAAAAAGAGAATAAGGACTATAGGGAAATTCTCAAAGCATATTTCTCATAATTTCCACTTTCAGGAAAGGTTCTTGGCATTGACCTTTCATTAGTCATGGTACAAGATTTATAAAGGAGCAAAAGCTGAAGGAGATTGTGTTATTTTCTCCAACAACTCATTTTTAAAATACAGTGATAGAGAGTATGGTATGATAACGATCTACTCGCTACAAATTGACGAGCAATTTCCAAGTGAGGAGTGCATACCTAAAAATACAGCTCTTAAACAGAAGAATGATGGCTTTGAAGACCTGAGATTTAAAGGTCAGAAAAAAATACAATCTAATTTTAAGGTAAACATATATGTATCTTTATTCAAAAAACAACTTGTACTTCCTCTGCATATCCTGGTGTCCACCTCTTTTTAACCCATTCAATCCGGGTGATATGTACACATTCAATGAGTAAACACAATCTGAGTTCCTTTATTTATAAATGCAATTCTTAATCATTATCATCACATTGGAATGACTTATTAAGAGAAGTCTTGTAGGGGCACCTGGGTGGCTTAGTGGGTTGAGCCGCTGCCTTCAGCTCAGGTCATGATCTCGAGTTCCCGGGATCGAGTCCCGCATCAGGCTCTCTGCTCAGCAGGGAGCCTGCTTCCTCATCTCTCTCTCTGCCTGCCTCTCTGCCTACTTGTGATCTCTCTCTGTCAAAAAAAATAAATAAAATCTTAAAAAAAAAAAGAGAGAGAAGTCTTGCACCTGGCTTAAAGAGTCTGAATAACTAGGTCCTGTTTAGTCCTACCTGAAGGCAAAGGAATTGACCAGGAGATAATGAGCTGTTTTATCCAATCCTAATATTTCTAAAATTCTATTTAAATAGAAATATGAACTTAGTTTTCATAAATCAGTAGTGCAGTTCTTTCTATAAAATGGGAAGTAAAGCCAAGGAGATGCCAGTCTGAGTTATATTGTCATATTTCTGCAGAAGTAGAACCAATGACACAAGTGTGAAATTTAGGCATTCCTATTTCATCCAAAGGTACTTGACCAATATGATTTTTTTTAAGATTTTTTTTTTAATTTGAGAGAGAGAGAGCATGAGAGGGGAGAAGGTCAGAGGGAGAAGCAGACTCCCTGTGGAGCTGGGAGCCCCATGCAGGACTCGATCCCGGGACTCTGGGATCATGACCTGAGCAGAAGACAGTCGCTTAACCAACTGAGCTACCCAGGTGCCCCCAATATGATATTTTTAACAACTTCTCCATATGGACTGACAAAGTATCACAAGGAAGCAGCGGAGCAGAATGTTTATGAGCCTGGAGGCTGTGTTCAAATTCTGCTTCTCCACTTACTAGCTATTCAATCTTGGATAAGTCACTTAATCTCTCTGAACTCCAATTTCTCTTCCACAAAATGGGATTTTAATAGTCCACTTGCATCACAGAGTTGTTGTGAGGATGAAATCAGTTCATGTATACACATAAATCCCTTAAAATAGTGTTACCATATAGTATAATTTATAGAAGTTAAATATTATTTATAGATCTGTACGGAGTTTGAACCACCCTTTGGGATTCTGATATTCTTTGATATCCTTTGTGTTTCTCAGAAATGAATTGGGTTAGTGATGGAGAAGTGGGAAAGTCAAAGACTGGTTAAGAGTAAAGTCAGATCGAATAGGTAAATCTAGTGTTCTCTCATTATAAATGAAACTCAGCGTCCATTACTGTGGTAACTAATAAAAAAAATGCATTGATTTGTGAAAATTTTGAATGATTCAAAAGTCTTTCATATTAATTACTTTTTTAAAAGTTTAAACACATAATAGGTAGAATATTGAACCAGCTGCATTTTCCAGCATGCTTACAAATATTACTACTCTATGTGAAATTATACTTCTGTGTAATATGTGACTGTTTGCAGATGACATCCAGATTCGATTTTATGAAGAGGAGGAAAATGGTGGGATCTGGGAAGGATTTGGAGATTTTTCCCCCACAGATGTTCATAGACAAGTAAGTGGATGATGATGATGGTCATGACCATTTTACATTTTCTGTCTTGTTGAAATTCAGTACTTAATTTCCATGTATGAAATAAGAAAAATCGTAAATACTTATTTAACTTTCATAAAAGAATACTATTTTTAACACTCTTGCACATCTTCCAGAAAAGTTATCTACCATAGAATTATGAGCAAGGCCTTAGACTACTGGCTCTGAGACCTTGTCATGACATTTCATTTGGGTGTCTGGTCACCTACCCATTAAGGCAATGGCCCTCAGGTCCTTTAGGGGAAATATTTTAAGTAATCGTATTAATCTGTTCAGACTGACATAACAAAGTACCATCGACTGGGTGTATTAAGCAACAGAAATTTATTTCATCATGGTTCTGAAGGCTAGAAGTCCCAGATCAAGGCCTAACAGGGATGGTTCCTGGTGAGAGCTCTCTCCTCCTGGCCTGCAGACAGCCACCTTCTGGCTATGTCCTCTCATGGAAGAGAGAAGAGAAGTAGCTCTCTGGTGTCTCTTCCTATAAGAACCCTAATCCTATCCTGTCACAGTTCTACCCTCATGACCTCATTTAACTTTATTTACTTCCATAAAAGCCCTTTCTCCAAATATAGCCACACTAGGCGTTAGGGCTTCAACATGGAATTTTGAAGGGACAGTCATCTGCTATAGTATTCCACCTGAGTAATTATGGCGAGACCTGTTAAAGAGATATTGTAATGGAAAGTGTCGAAAGGAAGAGTCTTCTACTTAAGGCTGATATCATCATGATAAGTCAGGAGTTCCCAGTGACAAGTGAGTATATAACTAAGAGAAATGCTGTTTCGTATCTTAATCACTCTCAATGATTGAGAAATACTGTTTTCACCCCCCAAAACTGGAAACAATCTAAAATATCCATCAAGAAGTGGCCAGTTAAAGGAATTATGGTGGATCTGTATGAGGGAATATTATGCAGTTATTAAAGAGAATGAATAGTTGATGAACTAATATGGAAAAATCTCGAAAGTACAACATTAAAAAATATTTTAAGATACAGGACAAAGTGCATATAAAAAAGATTCGGTCATGATCTCGGGGTCCTGAGATCAAGCCCCACATCAGGCTCTCTGCTCAGCAGGGAGCCTGCTTCCCCTCTCTCTGCCTGCCTCTCTGCCTACTAGTGATCTCTCTCTCTCTGACAAATAAATATTAAAATTTTTTTTAAAAAGGATTACCTGTTTCAAAATGCTTTAAAAAAAATAGATCGTTCATGTTTGCATAAGCATAAGGAAATTCTGGAAGCGTACCCAAGGAATGAATAACATCACCGTGGTTCCCTCTGGGGGCAGGCTCACAGTAGGAATTGCTTAGATTGGAGCTCCAGAGGCGTATGCAGGTGTGTTCAGACATGGGGTATGCCCCTCTGTACCTCTCCATATTTTACAAAGACTCGATCCCTATGAATACATTACATAGTCAAAAAAAAAAAAATCAAACAAGAAACTGTAAAAATGCCAAACTATTGTGGCACTAGCAGAAATTAGTGAGGAGGCTAGCTGAGAGGTGTCACAGAATGCCCTCAAAGCCTAGCGCATTGGCCATCCTCACTTGGAAATACATGTCTCTCTTGCAGAATTTAGCTTCCTCTCCTCATTGGCCAACCTACAGGCTGATTGTAGTACCCCGTTCTTCACTCTCTCTTTCCACATCCAGTGTTTCTGATATTGCTGTAAATAATTTTGGAGCATGTTAAGGCTGACTTAGAAGAGAAGGAGGAGTATATGATGTATTTTACTCACACGATTATTTAACTACTGGAAGACATTTGAAATGTTAAACAAATGAAAAGAAAGGTTGGCAAAACATTAGCATAATCTTGTATTTCAGTTTTACTGTGTCAATTTAATGATAATGTATGGGCATAGAATTCTGAGTTTGTAACTTTCTCTAGAATGCCTTCTTTTTTAGTATACTGTGTCTAGACATTGGGCATAAAGAATATGTTTAATGAGTAGCATTTCCAGGAAAAAAAAATACAGGCCTCCCCCAACATTTGGATCTTTGTATCCTACAGTTTGCCATCGTCTTCAAAACCCCAAAGTATAAAGATGTCAACATCACAAAACCAGCTTCCGTGTTTGTCCAACTTCGGAGGAAATCTGATTTGGAAACTAGCGAACCCAAACCTTTTCTCTACTACCCTGAAATCAAAGGTAACTCGGTTGCTTACACTCTTGTGCTGTTTCCCATAAAAGGACAAAGCTGATCAGAAAAGACCAGTTGGCTGCTTCCTTTGAATGGCTTCGAGGAGTTGGCCCCCAGACCAATGGTATTGATTTTTAGAGGAGGGAAGTAATATCCTATTTTGGGGATCATGGAATTAAGTCCAGCCTTTCAAAACAGTGTTACTTTTACCAAGCTTATGTGAGATTTAGACATTTGAGAATTAGCCCTTGAATCTGAGAATCTGCCATTTATTTGAGACTCTTTGGGTTTGGACGGTTAAGGCGGCTGTTCAGGAGAATCAAACGCTGTATCAACTGGCCTCAGACGGTAGAACGGGAGACTCAGCCACCATGCAGTGCAGATCCATAAAAATGAATAAAGCACCCTTCTTGTCCTCACAAAAGACACCCCAAGAAGGGGAGAGAATAATCTTACATAGTTACAATGAGAATTATGATTTTGATAAGCTCCCACAGGGAGGCATCCAAAAACACTTTGAGGATTCTGAGGACCCTTGTTTCGAAAGAAGCCACCAAGAAGTAGGCTTCTTGGGGTGCTTGGGTGGCTCAGTGGGTTAAAGCCTTTGCCTTCGGCTCAGGTCATGATCTCAGGATCCTGGGATCGGGCCCCGTATTGGGCTCTCTGCTCAGCGGGGAGCCTGCTTCCTCCTGTCTCTCTACCTGCTTCTCTGTGATCTCCATCTGTCAAATAAATAAATAAAATCTTAAAAAAAAAAAATTAAAAAAAAGAAGAAGAAGTAGGCTTCTTCAAGGTTTTTTCACTTGGGGTGTATTTCAGTAATTGGGTGAGAAACAGGGAACGTAAGGGTTTCCTAGGCTTAAGAAACTTGAGGAGCTGAACAATTAGTGTTTGTTCAGAAAGAAGTGAGAGCCTTGTGAGCACCAAGATGAACCACTGAAGACCAAGGCAGGTAAGGAAGTCCAGAGCCAAGCACAGAAGTGCTCTGATGGGTAGCTGAAGAATTCTGATTGATTCTGGAGAGGGGAATGATGAGGCCTACTGAGATTTGGATTGATGACTCTGACTTCCTTATGTGGACACTGAGGAGACTATGTGAGCAGCAGACAAGGAGCCTGAAGAGTAATGCAAGAGTCCAGGTGAGAAAAGGTGAGGTTCATGAAGGTCATAGTGCAAAGATTGAAAGAAGGTAGTGTCAAGAAGACCCAGATGCTGGTTGGGCTAGGAGGTGAAGGAAAAATTCAGGAGTCCTAGATGGTTCTAGGAATCCCAGCCATGTTACATGGTTGAGCTGATGAAAGAATCAAGAGAGCAAAAGTAGGTTTGAGTGGGCAAAGAGGGAGCTCAGTTTCAAACATGTCACATTGGTTTCTCTGGCAAATCCCTAATAAGCCATCAAAAGGCAAGACTGGAACTCCAGAAGGCAGGGTGGGAAATTTAGCATTGAGAATCTTCTCAGAATGAGTGTGACAAGCCCCTCAGTGGAATAATTGCTCAAAGATCCTTCTTAACCTAGAGTCCACTGATCCCCAAAGGGTCCAAAAATAGAAATGGACTTTAGTTAATTAGCTTTTTTATATAATCCTATTTTGTATTTTACATATTAATAACTAAGATTCTAAGAAGAGATCCGTGGGCTTCACAAGACTGTAAAAAGGGGTCATGGCACAAAGAAAGTCAGAAACCCCTGGGTTAGAGGGAAGTGAGACCATAGGGGGAGGTCAATGAAATGATCATCACAGGGCATGTCTTGACTGACGTCAGAAGCCACAAAGGTGCCATATTGTTGACACACAGGGATGTTGGATCCTGTGACAGCCATATGTGATGTGGGATCCTTGAAAAGGGCTTCTTTTCCTAGGATTCATGTTGTGGCAGGAGCATTTAGAAGATGATTCCATGGGTTCTCATTTCTTTTTCAGAAGTTGTGACCTGTCCACCACTGAGTCCAATTTTTAGTGCATTCCATTACTGTGGTGTGAAGGCATTGTCAGCAGAAGAGCTTTTTCCCCCCCTCCACGTATAATTTCATGCAAAATCCCAGTACATACAGGCTGAAAAATCCCAGTACTGACAGGCTCTGGTTAAAGTGGAAGTAGGGAGCCGACCCACTTGGCCTTCCTTAGAAGCCCACCTCCCCTTATTTCTTGACCCAGCAATAGCCTGAGGTCTCCCAAATGCTTTAGGCTGCATAAAGATGAAAATCACTGCTTCCAATTAAACACACTTATTTAATAGACACAGAAGAGAAATATGGCTAATCTGGGGGGACTTTCTGAGGGAAAAAAAATAGATTTCTTCTCCTAAAATACATCTTCACATAATGTCTGTTCTTTCCGACACAGAGAATTACTTTTAAAAAAATACTCAGATTACCTACACATGTATGAGCCTAGAAACATTCAAAGCTAAGCTTGGTTTCTAGGCCACCTGTCTACCTTTTGCAGTGGTATCTGTTCATCAAAAGAGTAAGGGACAGCTGGGACATGTTCAGACATTCATTCATAATATCAGATGCTGGGGTTAGAGAATGGGGTCTTCTAAAAGTTCAAAATCCCCACCTATATGCTTCAAGCACTTCCAGACTGCCACTGACTAAAAGCTCCATGTAATACAAACAAATAAGAAGAACCATCTGGGGGTGTCTGGGTGGCTCAATGGGTTAAAGCCTCTGCCTTCAGCTCAGGTCATGATCCCAGGGTTCTGGGATCGAGCCCCACATCCGGCTCTCTGCTCTGTGGGGAGCCTGCTTCCTCCTCTCTCTCTCTCTGCCTGCCTCTCTGCCTACTTGTGATCTCTGTCTGTCAAATAAATAAATAAAATCTTGGAAAAAAAAAAAAAAACCATCTGGAAAAATAAGGGCAGTTGAGCTCCACAGAAAGAATGACCAAACATACTGTGATCAAGTCGTGTGAGATTAGAACTATTTCATTGAAGGTAAAAAATTACCTTAGTCAATAAAGCCTTCTGGATTATAAAATTCCAAGGTGAAATAATTGCAGGGAGCAATCATCACACGACATATGACGTGGTCCGAAAAGTAGCAGGCCGTTTCATATAAGACTAAGTGTATGAAAGTGAATCCCAACTATACAACCCAGGAAAAGAATCACTGTATACATTTCTCAGAAGTCACTGAATACATCTTCCACTGCCCCAGCCCCTGCAGTCACTCCTTATGTCATTGCCTAATTTTGTATTTTTTGTTATCTTATCAATATGTAAAATTGTCTTATGTATTAATTTACATGTCTTATCTTCTTCCATCTTCAATAGGAAGACTATTCTTTAAGTCATAGATTTGATCTTTCATGTTTATTGCTACATTCCCAACATCTAGAACAGTATATGCCATGTATGTACTTTTTTAAGTAGGCTCTACACCCACATGGGGCTTGAATTCACTACCCCGAGATCAAAAAGTACATGTTCTACTGACTGAGCCAGCCGGTTACCTCTTAGTATATGTCATATAGTAGATGCTGAGGTAAATCTGAAAGTGGACTTATTTTTTTCAAGTTTTTATTTTAATTCCACTTAGTTAACACACAGTGTTCTGTTAGTTTCAGCTGTAAGATATAGTGACTCAGCACTTCCATACATCACCCGGTGCTCATCACAAGTGCCCTCCTTAATCCCCACCACCTATTTCACCCGCCACCACCCACCTCCCCTCTGGTAACCAGCAGCTTATTCTCTGTAATTAAAAGTCTGTTTCTTGATTTGTCTCTTTCTTCCTTTTTTTTTTTTCCTCTCTGCTTGTGTGTTTTGTTTCTTAAATTCCACATGACTATAATCACGTGATATCTTTCTCTGACTTATTTTGCTTAGTGCATAATACTGTCTAGCTCCATCCATGTTTTTGCAGATGGCAAGATTTTGTTCTTTTTTATGGCTGAATAATATTGTATATCATATATATTATGTATAAACACACACATGCATGTATTTTATATGTATGATATATATATCACACATACAAACACACACACTGTATCTTCTTTTTTTTTTTAAGATTTTATTTGCTTATTTAACAGAGATCCCAAGTAGGCAGAGAGGCAGGCAGAGAGAAAGGAAGGGAAGTAGGCTCCTTGCTGAGCAGAGAACCCAATGCGGGGCCCCATCCCAGGACCCTGGGATCATGACCTGAGCCGAAGGCAGAACCTTTAACCCACTGAGTCACCCAGGCGCCCCACACTGTATCTTCTTTATCCATTCATCAGTCGATAGATACTTGGGCTGCTTCCATATCCTGGCTCTTGTAAATATGAAAGCTGACTTATTGATTGACCAGTCCAAAAGGCTAGTAATTTGTTGGGTGCCATCAAGAAGGACATCAGACAAAAAAATATAACACATATTCCTCTCATTGTATTGAATCATCCAGACACCTCTATGGTTATTGACATTGTACCTCATCAAAACTTTATGGAGACGGTTGGGTTCAGGGAAGACAAAATAATAGAGAGGGATGATTGAAAAGAAAAGAAGATATTTGAGCAACTGCTGTATGAAAGCAAAAAAAGACCATGTGATTTTTAGTCTGAAAAGATAGAGATTCAGAAGAAACAGAATCATAATCTTTAAATTATGAAAGGAATGCAGATATCTTTACTAGAACACTAGAACCCGAAAAATCAGAATGAGTTACTTTTAAGGCATACACACAGCAAAAAAAGGGTGGAGACTAAAAGTTTATGTTTGTGAACTGACCTATTATCATAATCATCAATTATTAAAAGAAAGAGGGGGTGCCTTGGTGGCTCGGTGGGTTAAGTATGACTCTTCATTTCAGCTCAGATCTTGATTTTGAGGTCATGGGATTAAGCTCTGCATGGGGCACTGCGCTTAGCACGGAGGCAGCTTTGAATTCTCCTCCCTCTTCCTCCTGCTCACTTTCTCTGTGTCTCAAGTAAATAAATAAAATCTTTAAAAAAAAAAAAAAAGGTATGGCAGGGGTGGGAAAGGAGAGATATTTTGGAGTGTTTCCCCAAAAATGTCTACTTGATATAATGGAAAGCTCACTAAACTTTGGATCTGATCCTCACTCTGTCCTGACCTCTGACAAGTCCCCTAATCTTCCTAGCTTCTATTTCCTCTTCCCCAAAGGAGAGCTTGTAGTAAGTGACCACTTAGATCCCTTCTGGAATAGGTTGATGTTTCATAGTACAACCCATGGTGCCACTGGCAAAGGCAGACCATGAAGATTAGTAAACGCAATGGGAAAATCTCCATGTTTATTTCTGGAAATTTAGACTGCAGGTTCTTTTCTTTAAAAGCCTGTCGTAATGAAATTTCCATTTCAGTTTCTTGTCATTGAAATCTTAATGGATATAGAATATTTAATATTTTTTAATTGACTCAAAAATTCTCATTTTACAGTGAAATATAACCATTGAACATCTGTTTTCTAAGTCAAAAGAAGTACATAGCAAATGCCAAATGATCTCTTTGCTAGAAAGCACGTCAATAGATAACATTATCCCTGAAGATGGATGAGTGAACTGTCCCTCCTGTGTTTCATATTTCTAATGAACTAATATTCTATGTGAGACCAACAGTATATAGATTGAGTAATAAATACGACTATTGGTTATAGTACAACTGATGGAAAAATTTTATAAATCTATCCAAAATCTTTGATAAGGACATTTGTAAAGTTTTTCCACTTTGAGGCCAACACTTTCTAGGGGAAGCACATTCTCTTCAAGTTGACCGACATTGGCTTTCTTCTTCCTAACAGGTGTGGACATGATAGGTTGTTGTTGTTGTTGTTTTAAGATTTTATTTATTTATTTGTCAGAGAGAGAGCACAAGCAGGGGAGCAGCTAGCAGAAATAGAGGAGGAAGCAGGCTCCCCACTGAGCAAGGAGCCTGGTGTGGGGCTCGGGACTTGATCCCAGGACCCTGGGATCATGACTTGAGCCAAAGGCAGCTGCTTAACTCATTGAGCGGCTCAGGCATCCCGACATGATCAGTTTTTGAAGGATTATTTGTAAGGGTACTTTGCTGTATCCTATTCCATGCTTTAGTTTTCCAGCTGCACTGCAGTGACTGTGAGGTAGTCAGTAAGAGCATCCTCTTGAGCCCTGAGGTGACTGAAACAACCACAGAATTAGAAATAAGTAGGGATCTTTCTGAACATAAAAACATTGACCAAAACTGACGTTGAAAAATCAGAAATAGGAGGCGCCTGGGTGGCTCAGTAGGTTAAGCCGCTGCCTTCGGCTCAGGTCATGATCTCAGGATCCTGGGATCGAGCCCTGCATCGGGCTCTCTGCTCATCAGGGAGCCTGCTTCCCCCTCTCTCTTGCCTAACTCTCTGCCTACTTGTGATCTCTCTCTGTGACAAATAAATAAAACTCTTTTAAAAATAGAAAAATTTTTTAAAAATTAAAAAAAAGAAAAATCAGAAATAGGACAATTGTTAAGTATCAAGCTGCTCATTGAGAAAAAGAATACCACACTGGTTATGTACTTAAACAAAAACCTTCCATCCTTTTAGCCCAAAAGAGAGAGGGGAGAAAAAAGTATATGGTAGGAAGGCCAGAGAAGAGAAAGAAACGGAAACAGAAAGAAGAAACAAGAACACAGTAATGGACTGCAAAGGCATTGGGACTGGTGAGAACAACAGAGTGAAAAGCAAAAGAAAAACAGCAACTACACAAGGAATGAGGGAAGATGGTTTAAGTAGTGTCTGGGCCGGGACAGTCAACAGTCTCGGGGGCATCACTGTACTGCAGTCAAGCTGTGTTCTTAGACTTTCGGCCTCCCGTTTCTCATCAGTCACCACTGACTACCGATCCCTCTTTCCTTGTATTTCTGGGGTTCACCCCGCTTGTATTATCATGGTGCCCAGTAAGGAACAGCCCCCATCTCCTTATGTCTCCACTGTCTCTGCCTCTCACTTTGACTCTTCATTTTGTCCTATGCATCTGCAACAGGGGAAGCTTCCTAAAATACCACCCTATGTGCATCATCCCCGGTTCAGAAACACTCAGTGGCTCTCCTGCTGGTAAACCCCTTTGGTTCACCATCCAGAAGCTCTACAGGGCAGTCCCGAGTAGCCCCATTTCTCAAGAATATCTCATGCTCAACTTTCACTTCAGCTAAACGGAACCACTGCAGCTCTCAGAAGCACACAATGTACATTCCTTCCTTCATCACTTGCCCCTATATCCCATCTCCAGAACATCCTCCCGGTGCCCTCTCCTGACGGAAAGTTGATTCCTGCAAGACTTTCCTGAGTTTTCCACCCCACAGGGACTTCCTAGAAGTGCTTCCTTGATCTCCTGGAACACTGGTGTGCGCCCTAAATTTAACATATATAGCACTGGGGTCCTCTCTGTCTCCAGGTCTCCCCCGCAACACCCCCTGCAACCTTAAAATTATATTTTAAGGGCTCTTGACAGCAAAGACATTATTCATATATTCTTTCTCCCTAGCACTTAGTTCATAGTAGAGTCATTATAAATGGTACTTGGCTAGGAATCCTTTGTGAAGGACCAAATGAGAATGCTCAGTATTGGTTTTCTTATTCTGTGTCTTCAGTATCCTAACGTTTGCTGGGAAATCTAGTCTTTCACTAATCTGAATGACACTGGGGACTTCAGAAACTGCTGCAGAGGGGATTTGGGTGTGTGCAGCTCTGTGGTCTCTCTGAGGCCAGTTCTCTGTATTCCGATCCATTGGAATAAATATACTGCTTCTTGAAATTTGGCATCTCTTCCTCCTTGGGTGATTTCTGTTTCCCTTTAAGGTGTTTAAAAATACCATCCGAATCAATACTCTTTCTGTGGCTAGTAGTGGAATTGAATCAGTCTTTTCTCCTCTGGTTTCTCTTCCTTTAAATACAGATAAAGAGGAAGTGCAGAGGAAACGGCAGAAGCTCATGCCTAATTTCTCAGATAGTTTCGGCGGCGGGAGTGGAGCCGGAGCTGGAGGCGGAGGCATGTTTGGCGGTGGCGGTGGCGGAGGGGGTGCTGGAAGTACGGGGCCAGGTACGAACTAAGTCTGCTCTTTCTAAAGCTTGTCATGGTCGAATTTTCCTTTCCTAGAATTCCCAGATTGTCTGTGGTCAAGCGGCCGGGACATTATTGAATGCAACAGATTAAATTAATTAAAATTTCCCAACATACAGAATTTTTCAAGGAAACACATGTTCCTATTGCAACATACTGTAGGTAACACCAAAAACAGTATGAAGAAAAAAAGTCACCCGAGGCCAGTTATCTGAAGAATGCATCTACTAACGTTTTGGTGTATTTCCCCTCCCCCCCTTCCTCCCCCCCCCTTCCTTCCTTCCTTCCTTCCCTTCAGTCCCTCCCTTCCATACTGTCTTGGTTTTCTTTGGAACCATTGAGAGGATTTCATATTATATGTACTACATTGTAGAAAATCTGAAGATACATAAAATCCTGCTGTTGAAGGTTAACTTCTGCAAATTGTTTTTTTCTGTGCAGACATTACACTATGGATTTATGCAGTGTCATGAGTACAGCTGCAGTCCTCATAATGTGTTGTATTTGATTTATTCACCTGTATGATTTATTATCAGCACATCACGATTGTGTATATAGAGTCAGAGATGCCGCTTCTCCCTAACAGATTAAGTAACATAGGCATTTCCCCCGTGGCAGTATAAATTTTATGTAAGCGTAACATTTTAAGCATCAGTTAAATGACTCCTAGTATTTCATCAAGTGAACACACCATAGCATTACTTACTTGAATGTGTTTCCTGTTTTTTATTGTCTTTACTCAATGCCTTCGTCCACATTGCTTTTCTTTTATTCCAGATTATTTTCGTAAATTAGATTCTTTGAAGTAAAATTACAGTGTCAGAGAGTATGACATCTAATACCAGCTGCTTCCCCCAAAGAGTTTTACGTGTGAGTTTATGCTTCCACCAAGTTTTGGAAAAACTTGCCACCAAGTGCCTGAAAATGAACAGTGTGGTCATTTCCCCTGAAGAGTCAGTATTTTTTCCGTATTTTGTTTGGTTCAGTTTTTCCCGCCAGAGGTTTGTTTCAGGGTCCTCTGTGTCAGCGTGTCGGAGTTTGGTTGGTGACCACTCACCACTGGCCTCTCCTCTCCACACAGGGGTGGGAGCCTTTTTCCAGCATGAACTCTTCCACACTGCCCCAGGCCTGGGCGTTGCCTGAGTTGCTAAATCTAAGCTTGATCAGAGTGGAATTCTGTTCATCTTGTCATCTCCCACAGTGTATCTTGCTAACTCTCCATGGAAGCAGCGTGTTGGGCACACTGGCCTCCCACACCAAAGCCCACACTCACCTTAAGGAAGGACACTGAACTTTGCTGAGTCTTTGTTTCTTTAAAAAAAAAAAAAAAAAAAAAAAGCATGAGGTTTCAATTGTTTTGCTTGCTTTTTTTCAGGGTATGGCTTCCCTCACTATGGATTTCCTACATATGGTGGAATTACCTTCCATCCCGGAACCACTAAATCTAATGCCGGGATGAAACATGGTAAGTAAGATAGTTTTTTTAATAGTGAGGAAAGAATAACAAAACTAATGCCAAGAAGGTTTTTTTTTTTTTTTATCATTGCCTATCATGACATTATCATCTTGAAAAAAAACTGATAAAGGCAAATAAACTAAGAAGGTACTTTTCCATTTAAAAAAAAAAAAAAGTTATTCCCTGTGATGAATATAAATTCTAGTCCCAGAATGTGTTTATACACTGGGAATATAAATTCTATATTATATAATATATTATAGAATTATAGAATATAAATTCTATATTATATAATAATATATAATTATATATATATATATAATTCTATAAATTATAAATGAATATAAATTCTAGTCCCAGAATGTGTTTATACACTGGGTCGTGAGTTCAAGCCCCATGCTAGGCATGGAGCCCACTTTAAAAAATATATTGACTTTGTGAGTGGTATGACCAGGGGGAAGAAAACATTAAAAAGGGATCTAGAGAGACACTTGACTATTGAAGCATAAAAAAGTCACCAAATTTACCTATTCTTTCCCTTTTTTCCCCCTTAAATACTATACTTTTATAGACATTTTGAGTTTTATAGGGGTGACCTTTCCCATCAAATGCATCCCCTAATTTGCAGTTGTCACACCATGGCCTCATGGTTTATATTACATGTCCATTCTAGTGGACCCATTGAAGAAATAATACAATGAAGCCTTCCCAAGTATGGAATGCATTTTTTGTCAGGTGCTGCTACACATCTTGACTGTAATCTTCATGATTGCTCTATAAGGAAAAGAGTAGTGTCTCCATTGTACAGACAGAGGACACCCAGATTCAGAAATGTTCATTCACTCACTGAAGGCACGTACCTGTTAATGGCAGAACTAGGATTTGAGCCAGTTCTGCTCATAAAACCTGTGTGTTCTCAGAGCACCTGTCAGATGGCATGGTTCGGCCTGAAAGAGCACAGAAATGGTGCCCCAAGTAGATCCCGCACTAGAGAACATGGCTTGATATCACATGCTAACAACTTGCTTGGTGAAATAACATTAGGGAAAGAATAATTCCTCTGTTTTTATTTAAACTTTAAAAATTTCACTTCCCTGGGGTGCCTGGGTGGCTCAGTCAGTTAAGCATCCGACTATCGATTTCAGCTCAGGTCTCAATCTCAGGGTGGTGAGTTCAAGCCCCATGCTGAGCATGGAGCCCACTTAAAAAAAAAGAAAAAAATCCACTTCCCTGCCATTCACAGAAGAGCTATATTTCTTTTTTCTCCTTTATAAATAAACAATGAAATGTTAAGTTTTTAGAACTTTAAATAAAAACTTTTTAAGATCTTAAAAGTTCCTCATCAAAAGAAAAAAGATTTATATGTGCTAACTGATATTAATTATTGTGATGATCATTTGACAGTATATACAAATATTGAATCATTATACTGTACACCTGAAACTAATGTAATGTTATATGTCAGTAGTAAAAATGTGTCTTTTAGAATTGAATGTTTAAAATAGGGGTGCCTGGGTGGCTCAGTGGGTTATAAAGCCTCTGCCTTCAGCTCAGGTCAAGGTCCCAGGGTCCTGGGATCGAGCCCCTGCTGAGCAGAGAGCCTGCTTCCTCCTCTCTCTGCCTATCTCTCTGCCTACTTGTGATCTCCGTCGGTCAAATAAATAAATAAAATCTTTCCCCCAAAAAATCTACCTTTAAAAAAATTTTTTAAATAAAATAAAATAGCTCCAAAACACTGTGCCGAATAAATAAAATCTTTAAAATAGTTCCAAAACAAGTTACCTAATGATTTAACTATTTTAAAAGAAATTTTAAATTACTGTGTTTTCTTTTCCCTTTGCAGTAAACTTGCCTCCCATCTTTATCTGACAAATGAAACAGTAAATTATAACTTAATAGATTTTACTGAGAAAAAGCTGGAATTTTTGTTTCTGTCTTAGGAACCACAGACACCCCATCTAAAAAGGATTCTGAAGCTGGTGGCAAGAGTGTGGACGGAGGCGCAGTCAGCCCCTCTGGGAAAGTAACGGAACCCATAGAACAGGACAAGAAGTCCAGCACTGGGGATGATGCAGTTACATTGACGTATACAGTGGGAGTGAAGGAAGAGAATTCTAGGTTTCAGGGTAAGTGAACACACACATGGTTACGTGGTATTGACTGGTGAGGAGATGGGTTGGTTCAAGGTGTGGAGACCATTGCCAGAAGACAGGTTTATTTTCTGTTCATCTAAGAATGATGCATCAATATGTAGTTCAGTGTGCTCTTCAGAGTCGTGTGTCCTTTTCGAAAAGCATGTGTCTGATCATCTTACTCACACTGAGATTTCCATGCTCCCCATGTTGTCTCTGAATAGAAAGACTAAGGTTTACATATGCATTCTCCAATCATAATTATGTAGTTTTAGGTATCGTGGGAGATCATCTCATTCATTTCTATCACAGATAATAGAGAAAAGTGTCCATCACTTTAATAGTTTCCTCTCTCGACTGGAGCTTGACTGTCATATTGAAGTAGAACTTTGCCATTTCCTTTTACCCTGATGCCCTCTTTGAACAATTAGGATAAAGAGGGACGGTGCACTTCTGCGCATATTTCGGACCAGTACTCATTAGAGAAAAGGGAAGGGAAAGATGGCAAATATTTCAACTTATTGGCCAGTTATGGTCTCTATCACAGATTCCTTTTTTTTTTAATACCACTTTAAAAATGTACAAAGCATGGTTAAGTGGCCGATCATATAAAAACAGGCCACGGTTTTGGCCTGCAGGTCTCAGTTTCCTTCCCCTGTCCTTCCGGAAGCAAACTTCACAAGAACACCGGTGGCCTATGGAAAGTCTGTCTTTCTGTGTTTTTTGACACTTTGTCTAACAGGAAAGTTGCTGAAGACTCCATGAAGGATTATTTCATCAATAGAGGGATTGCTTATGATATAGTGAATTGAATCAACATTATTTAGAGATTGAGTGTGCCCCATAAGATAACAGACATTTCTCAATTTCTTTCCCCTGATGAACCAGAGACAGATTTTTGAGATCATCCTCTCTATTTGTCCAGTGTCCAATTGTGCTTTTTCTAGTGAACACAATGCAGAAGTACTGAGAGGAGCATTTGCAATTAAAACGATGTGTGTTGAGGTATCGGAACTCTGCTGCTGATGGTTTTGACCTCAAGCACGCCATACCTATAAAGCAAGTAGAGGAAACTCAGCTGCGATTGTGTCCTTGCCTTGCAGATAACTTCTTTCTAGAGAAGGCTATGCAGCTGGCCAAGCGGCATGCCAACGCCCTATTTGACTACGCGGTGACAGGGGACGTGAAGATGCTGCTGGCTGTCCAGCGCCACCTCACTGCAGTGCAGGATGAGAATGGAGACAGGTAAGTCAGGATTTGAGCAAGCAAAAGTTGTCTTAGGGCAGGGAAGAGAGAAAATTGCTGTATGCTCACTGGCTAGAGATAAAAAGAATCGTTTAGAGGTATCGGGTCCTGTCACTGGAAGACTGTCGTGGACAGTAGGGTGTCAGTAAGGTTGAATCCTTCGTTTGCTTCTCCTGTCCTGTGGCTCTCACCTGTTGGGTCCTAGCATAGCTCAAGTCCTCTTCTAGGAGGACTGCCTTCTGGGCAAGAAAACAAAGACGTGTGTGGGGAATGGGGAAGGTTTCAAAAACCTCGCTCTGTTTATTGGGATAACATGTGAAATAAGATTTAATAAACATATGTATGGGGCGCCTGGGTGGCTCAGATGGTGAAGCATCTGCCTTCAGCTCAGGTCATGATCTCCAGGTCCTGGGATCGAGTTCCGCATTGGGCTCCCAGCTCAGCAGAGAGTCTGCTTCTCCCCCCACCCCTGCCTGCCTCTCCCCCTGCTTGTGCTCTCTCACTCTCTCTCTCAAATGAATAAAATCTTCAAAAAAATTTATTTATTGGATTAATAACATTTGCTTTATGTACTGAAATGGTATAATAATAAAATTTGGTCCAACCAAATCCCTCAAGCACTTGTTATCCCAACTGCATATTTACAATGGCCGTGTACTCAAGAAAAAGCCCTATAAAGATAGCACCACGAAAACAACAAAACAGTTAAGAGGCAGCTATCATTCTTTCCCAGTTACTGGTTCCTTCCCTCCTGCGTCTGTTACCAGTTACCAGTCTGTGACTGGGTCAGGCTCCTGGGACTGCTCTAACTCCCGCCGTGTGGGAGGCCTGTGCTCCAATCACCAATCGTACGTTTCTAATGCTACTGAGTTTATATTGGCAAAGCCCCTGGCTTCTTTCTAAACCAGTCCTCTCAGGCCTTGCATTGAGACTTCTAGAATGATCTCAAAAGCCTGTGAGAATAACAAGAGACAACAGCCCTCAGATTCAAGTCAAGTGCCTTATCTAAAACTTTCCTAAAATAGTGTCAACCCTGAGAAATCCTTTTCCGTAGAGGAACTCTTGAGGGCTGTGTTTTTAAACCTCGGTTGAAAACGGAATCAAATGCTTTAGGAAAGTGCCAACCTCAGGGTTTCAAACAGAGACCTTTGTTCTCATTCCTTGCAACGTAACCAAGGATGTGGTGTAACCACTGGCCTTGTTATACAGTACAAGAGGCACCCGTACAGCCTCGTTTGTGCGGTGCTGTGAACAGCAGAATGTTTTCACAGGGTTAAAGAATCCAATTAGCATTCAATAGCATAGAACCACAAGAGAAAGCTGCCAGTTAACCAAGATAGAACAGTGTTTCAAGTGACATTTTTACAGACCTGCAGAGTTGATGAGCCTAAGAAAGATGAGCACGTGGAAGCTAGCGAGGGACTGCAGGTCTGTGAGGGGAGGACTGTGGAGAAGATACGAGGCACGTGCGTTTGATGGGTGCATGGAGGGGAAGTTGCAGGCATGGGTAAGGACACAGAGGGGGACCCAGGAGGTGGTCTTCCCTGCCCAAGTGGAACATGAATCCTTCGAGTCCCCCCCTGGGACCCCAAACGTACACCTGCCAGCAGACTCTCGGGGTTTTCCCCAGCTGGAGGACAGAGAAGGAAGACCCAAGAGGAAGCCTCATGAGAATTTAGACAAGGGAAAGCTGTTGGTCCTCACACCTCAGGGCTCTTCTTTTCATTGCATTTGTCACACTCAGCTAATAATCTGAATCCTGGAGTCATTAGTCATCACAGAAAGTACAATAAAGAAAAGACAAGAACTTCTGGTATTGGGGAAATTCCCATGAGGGTGTGAGGATTTATGGGGGAGGGGGAATGTGCTTCTGCGATGAAATGCTGAGCTGCACATGGAAATTTTTAGGAGTTTTGAAATACGACCTTTTTCTTGGTATATGTGCATCATGTCTGCGTCAGACTTTGGGCCCATTTTAGAAGCCTTCTTCCAGCCTCACATTTCAAGAGACAGTAGTGAAACCTCGACATCATTCATTTGCTCTCTCAAGTAACAAAGTCACGAGTTTGTTTACTAGGCCCTCTTGTGCCAAAGTTAATCCTTAGGAAAATGCACTTGCTGTTGCAAAGAAAGAGGCCTCAAGAACAGGACACCTCAGATGTTTCAACTGGAGAAAATCTAGCCTGTCCTCAAATCCCAGATGTCCTGCCATCACGCTATACTTGGAGTAGGCTCTGCGTCGAGATCTGTCCTTTCTTTGGCGTATTCCTTATCTTAGGGGTTCATCAGCAGCTCTACAGAGCAGCGCCCATATACCCCTTCGCCAGGGGGGCTGAAGGGATTCAGAGGTGGCTTTGGAGCCAGATGGACTTGGGCTGGACTCTCCGCTTCATCACTCACTAGTTATGTGGCATGGGTTGAGTTCTGTTTTACCTGCAAGTCCCAATTTCGTCACTGGAAAAATGAGGATAATATTACCTACCTCATAGGGCTTCTTGTTATGATAAATAAGGTCATATATGTCAACTGCTTAGCATGGTCTGGTAAATAGAAGCTCTAAACCCATAGTAACCACTTTTTTAAGGAATTTCAAGTTAATTTTAGTAGTAAGATTTTTAACAATTAAAAAATTGTGTCCTGGGGTGCCTGGGGGGCTCAGTGGGTTAAAGCCTCTGCCTTCAGCTCGGGTCATGGTCCCAGGGTCCTGGGATTGAGCCCCGCATCAGGCTCTCTGCTCGGCAGGGAGCCTGCTTCCTCCTTTCTCTCTGCCTGCCTCTCTGCCTACTTGTGATCTCTGTCTGTAAAATAAATAAATAAAATCTTCAAAAAAAAAAAAAATTGTGTCCTTAGGACTGATGCTTGGCTCCTGCCAATATTTTCAGCCTCATTAGCATAAGCCCCCAGTCTCATTCTGTCACCCTTATTTAGTGCCTAAATTGTGTGCCAGGGCTGTAAGGCTGACCCAGGGAGGACCGGCCCTGAGACCACAGGCCAGAGAGGGGGAAAGACGCATAGCAAACCACAGTTGCGTAACCAAGCAGTAAACTTGAGGGGAGACTAACCATGTGCTCTGCCTCAGAAGTTCGGAGAAGAGGTAAGGTTGGAGCTGGAAAAGAAGGATGGAGTAGGTACTGTCCAGGCAGAGAAGAGGAGCAAAACAATTCCAGGCAGAGGGAATGTTTGCCAGGGAGAAATAAAATCACGTGGTTCCTTCAGAAGTTTACCTCAAGAGTCTTCCCCCAGTAGTTAAAAGCATGACCCCATTCTTCCCTCCTGGGATCTAAGAAGATCTTTCAGAAGCCAACACACTGTATTTTGGAGGAGGCTGGAAGGTTAGGTGAGGTAACTACATTTTCCTGAACGGTTCCTAGTGCCAGGCATTTTACATACAGGATCTATATGTCAAAGGAAGCCAGCAGAAAGCTAGAGGAGAAAATGCCCTTGGCTATTGCAGGGAAGCAGAGTTGGGATTTGAACTTAGATTTCTCTGCCTCAAGGCACATTTATACCTCTAGGGATCAAACCAAAAGGCCCCCAGAGACCAGGCAGACATGGAAAATGAGTGTAACAGTAGAACATTCCCACCTCAGATTCAAGACATTTGAGATTCAAGACATTTGGGGGCTGAATAAGAGGAAGTATGCGAGCTAGGTCCAGTCTGCAAGTCTGTCCTTTATTGGGGATCTCTTTTTTTTTTTAGTCACTAACACTTTAGTTGACTCCTGCCACTCTGTTTTTGTTTCAGTGTCTTACACTTAGCAATCATCCATCTTCATGCTCAGCTTGTGAGGGATCTACTAGAAGTCACATCTGGTTTGATTTCTGATGACATTATCAATATGAGAAATGATCTCTACCAGGTAAGCAGAAATGCCAACTGAAGAAAAATGCAGTTAATACATGCTTTACATGTGTGTGTGCATGTATGTGTGTGTGCGTGTGTATACATATTATTTCTAATAATGTTAACAGTAAGAAAAATACAGTATTTTGTAAGTTAAATCCTAAAAGCGCGTTACTTGGGCATATTGCTTATGATTTAAGATCCTTTAGTCTGTGAGTATAATAGAAATCACTCCACAACAAAATTCTGCATCCTGCTGGGGGAAGGCAAAGTTTAAACTTTAGAAATTTGTCAAAGAATTGATTCATTTTCTTTTTTTTTTTCTTTTTCAAGTTTATTTTATTCTGTCCTTCCTGTCCCCACCCCCAGCACCGGTAACCATCAGTTTATTCTCTGTAATTAAGGTCTGTCTTTGGTTTGTCCCTCTCTTTTTCCCCCTTTGCTTGTTTGTTTTGTTTCTTAAATTCCCCATAAGAATGAAATCATATGGTATTTGTCTTTCTCTGACTTATTTCACTTAGTGTTATACTCTATAGTCCCATCCATGTTGTGGTAAAGATTTCATTCTTTTTTATGATGAATATTATTCCTGTGTGTGTGTGTGTGTGTGTGTGTGTGTGTGTGTGACTTCTTCTTTGTTCATTGTCGATGGACACTTGGGCTGCTTCCATAGTCTGACTATTGTAGATAATGCTGGTATAAACATAGGGGTACATAGATTCCTTTGAATCGGTGTTTTTGTATTTTGGGGGTAGTTACTTAGTAGTGGGATTACTGGGTTGTAGGGTAGTTCTATTTTTAATTTTTTGAGGAACCTCCGCACTGTTTTCCACAGTGGCTGTACCATTTCGCATTCCCATCACTTTTTCTCCACATCCTCGTCAACACTTGTTTCTGGTTTTGATTTTAGCCATTCTGACGGGTGTGAGGTGATATCTCATTGTGGTTTTGATTTGCTTTTCCGTGATGATGAGTTGTGTTGAGCATCTTTTTTTCTTTTTTAAATTGAAATATAATTGATATATAACATTGTATTAGTTTAAGGTACACAATAATTTGGTATTTGTATATATGGCAAAATAATCACCAAAATATGTTTGTCATCCATCACCGCCTATAGTTACAAATTTTTTTTCTTGTGATAAGAACTTTTGGATCTACGCTCATAGCAACTTTCAGATATGCAGTATGGGAGAACTTGGAGTAAATATGTCATTTTTGTCAAGATAAATACAATTGAAAAAAATTAAGTTTGGAAACCCAATAATGTGTAAGAATTTTGAAGCCTGCTGAAACACATTTTGACAATATCTAGATTAAGTGTATATCAAATAAAGGGTGCTGAAATCAGAACACAGAAAAGTAAAAAAGGTCAGTTGAGGAGAAAGTGTCTTTCAAAATCAGAAAGACAGGGATGCCTGGGTGGCTCAGTTGGTTAAGCAGCTGCCTTCAGCTCAGGTCATCATCCCAGCGTCATGGGATCGAGTCCCACATTGGGCTCCTTGCTCCGCAGGGAGCCTGCTTCTCCCTCTGACTCTGCCTGCCACTCTGTCTGCCTGTGCTCGCTCTCGCTCTCTCTCTCTCTCTCTGACAAATAAATAAAATCTTTAAAAAAAAAAAAAATCTGAAAGACAGCGCCAATCAAGGAAACCAGGAAAAAAAAAAAAAAACAAAAACAGAATTTTGCTCGGGTTGGGTTTGAACAGGAATTCAGTGGGTTCAGAAGCAAACTGAGGAACCCTGGTACAGAGGTCTCAGACGTTGCAGAGAGAAGGTAGCTGGGACCCGGTGAGGCTTCCTGATGGGCACGTGCAGACTTTAGGTGAGAAAAAGAAATTGGAACTGCACTTGGCAGAACCAAAGCCTAGAGGCTGGTTTTGGGAGTCTGAGACCTGGCCCAGCCACTCTGGCCAAAGGGGCACTCTCCTGCCCCAGCCACCTTCGCCCCCACCCCACCTGGCTTTGCTCCTTGTTAGCTTTCCCATTTTCTCCTTCCCTTCACTCCATCCAGAGTGACTTCCCAGCCCTTGGTGGCCCGGACAGCGTGCTTAGGTGCCTGGTCCAGGCACACCTGTCACTCTAAAAATACGGACTGTCGTGTGCAATTAACTGCACAGTAAAGGTACCTGTTCCAGTTCTCAGTTGTTAAAGCAGGTGCCGTGAGTCATTTTTATCTCCTCGAGGCAAAAGAGCTAAAATGTCTACATGTAGCTCTCACTAGATTGTTATGTGTGAATAGGCGTTTCCTGATAAGGGAAATAAGTCTCTCATTTGATGTAAGGCTTTCGGCTCCTTCCCTGGTGGTGGTGCTTTATGTCGACGGAAGAATGAAGTTGGGGATTCTTCACTGACTCATAATATAAAGTAATGAGGACAAAGTCTAATTTTAGGTAGACATTTAAAGAATGTCTTCAGATTTTCATACCATCTTGGGGGTTGGTGGTATTTGGAGAGTCATCTGGCCCTTAAAGCTTGATTTGCTCCATCTTTACGACTGTTCCTCTCAACCATCACGAGCATACAAATAAAACTGGGAACGAACGGGACTCTGTCGCTTCTCGGTCCTCCTTTCAAAGATTGCTTCACTTCGCTGCCTGTAGGTCAGATTCAAGGAATTACTTGTTTTTCTGTTTATAAATAGGCCCTGCAAAGGGCACCGCGCAACAGGATTAGTAGTCGTGATTTATTATGGGCTGACCTCCTTACTGTATCATTTGGTTACATATATTGAGACTCTCTGGTGTGCTAGACACAAACACCTTGAAACCACCACCTCTGACACGTCTTGCCTTCCGATCTGGGGACTCTGGGGAGAACACAGGTCCATTTCTCCCCCAACTTAGCACCACTCTCCTTCGTGGACAGGGAATCTAGGATCCCCTGGTAATGGCTTCTAGATCTCAAAGATACACCCAGTGACGACTTCGATTTGAAAACTAGAAAAGGCTAAAATTTGGACTCATTTCTCTTTGTAAAGGCTCTCTGTTAACTATTCTCGATGGAAGAATCTTGCAGTTCTCTAAGTAATTTGGATTATTTGGCAATTGTCTTAGACAACCTCCCAAAATACCATTCACTAATCTTAGTACATTTCTGTGACCATCTGTCATGATCAAATCTCTCTCCCCACCCACTTTCTAGAGATGTACTCAAAATAATCCCAGTGCATAGAGTTAGGATTCTTCTGAAGATATTTCTGAAATCAATTGCCTTCAAGCCCTCTCCTCTTCTTCTCCCCCCCACCACAGATCACCCCTCCAGTGTGTTTGATATGGATTATCAGTTGTTAAAGCAGGTGCCGTGAGTCATTTTTATCTCCTCGAGGCAAAAGAGCTAAAATGTCTACATGTAGCTCTCACTAGATTGTTATGTGTGAATAACATGAAACATTAATGAGGGGTTTTGTGCATGTGGGTTTTTGCTTCTTTATTTTTAACTTTTATCAATACAGTATATGTTAATGGTTCTTCGGATCATACATAAGGAAATACACTGGAAAATCAAAAGTTGCCCTCCCTGGCACTATACAGGTCCCCCAAACTCATTCCCAAATATAACTACTGCATTTGTAAGTATTTTTCCAGATACTGGCTACATAAACATATACACTTGAAATATTATAGATATTTTAGGATACTCTCACACACAGTCCACACTACATTATATAATCCTGGGGTTAAAGATATAAAGACTGAAATTTCATAGAAAACCTTTGGTGGGACTATGCTAAAAAAAAAAAAAAAAACTTACGGTAGCAGAATTTGTGTAACGTGAAAAAAAAATCATATTAAAACCAGATATAGGGCCGCCTGGGTGGCTCAGTGGGTTAAAGCCTCTGCCTTCAGCTCAGGTCATGTCCCAGGGTCCTGGGATCGAGCCCCGCCCTGTATCGGGCTCTCTGCTCAGCAGAGAGCCTGCTTCCCTTTCTCTCTCTCTGCCTGCCTCTCTGCCTACTTGTGATCTCTGTCTGTCAAATAAATAAGTAAAATCTTTAAAAAAAAAAAAGATAATTACTAATTTCTGAGTGGTATAATATTTTATAATTTCAGATCTTTTTTACAATTTCATTCTCTCGCATTTTTCATCTCCCCAAGTAGGGCTTCCTATTAATACATGCACCCTTTTTGTTTTACATATTTATTTTTTGGGAAGAAGGCTCTTGGCTTACAGTATCTAAAGTTTTGAGGACACCATTCTGTTTCAAGCAGGGATATAAAATATGAAGAAAAAAAAAAAAAACAAGAAAGAATGGAAATTTGGTCCAAAAGCCTGCCTTGCTTCTGCTGTGTGCATTTATTACTGTGAGTGAGCTGAAGCTGTGGGAACTTCTTGCATTGCATCCTGGGCTGTGGTCGTCCTTCACCAGGGGTGTTGCTATTGTCGCTGCTGTCGCTAGGAATCGCATGCCGAGAGAGAAAGTGTAGGCAAATTGTCACCAGACACACTGGATTTCACGAACTCCTATGAAATAGACTGAGTTGTATAAAAACATATCAATCTTTTGTCAGTGGCCTCAGTTCTTTGAAAGATACTTTCACAATTCTGTTTTTGTTGCTCATTTTGAAAACACTGTTTGCAAAATATCTCATTTGCATTTGCCGAGGCACTGGCTTGCGGGCAGAGTAATCAAATGGACTCTGGACGCACCTGTGAGGTGTCAGCAAGTCAGCTTGCTTATTCCTCGGAGGCTTCTTACTGAGATAGGTCTCTCGTCCTTGTTAAGACATTTAGAATCCTTGGACACCTGTTGTAAAATGGGGGTGCCAGAGTTCTGTTGGTTGGTCTCATCATGGAGCAGGTCCATGGAAGAATATTTTTCATTTTAGCAAACTCATTTTCCATGTCAATATTGAATGACAGCACCTTTGTGAATTGGTTTCTATTGAGTAATGAGTTCATTTCCATTTCTTAAGTAAAACTACAGCCTTGCTTTGACTTGTTAATATGCAGAATTATCAGCTGAAGATAGATTTCTGCTAGAAAATCAAGGAAAAGAAATTTATTAATAGAAAAATTAACATATCAGCAGTCAGCAAGCTGTAATGAGGAACAAGAAAGCAATTAGGAATTGTAGATATAAAAATAACCTTAATTATCATGTGGCTCACTGTCAGTCCGGCACAGACTGCATTCTCACAGGGCATGGAACAGGGAATAACTCGTTTGCGGAGGTGAAGAGTTGATCTGGCAACGGGCAGTGGCCCCAAGGCAGGACACCACCCTCTTGCAATGGTAGCGACCAAGCAGGTAGGTTCAAAACCCAGGGGGTTTCAAGTGTGTGCCTCTGACCCATTTGTCTCCTGACCCTTCTCCACTTCCCAGACACCCTTGCACTTGGCAGTGATCACCAAGCAAGAGGCTGTGGTGGAGGACCTGCTGAGGGCCGGGGCCGACCTGAGTCTTCTGGACCGCTTGGGTAACTCTGTTTTGCACCTAGCTGCCAAAGAAGGACAAGATAAAATTCTCAGTATTTTACTCAAGCACAAGAAGGCAGCACTACTGATGGACCACCCTAATGGGGAAGGTAAGAGACAAGCAGATGTCATGGGTGACCTCTCACTGCTTTCTAAACAGTTGGTAGCTAGCTACATGATAAATGTGTGTTCTCTGATTTGCACCCAAAAATGCTTCCCAACTTCCCTGGAGTCTGTCATCTCTCATGAGAATTTCCTGTTGCCCGCTGTGACCAATTTCTTTAAAGATGATTTGGAATTGTTAGTAGGTGGAAAAAGCAGAGGCCTGAGCAAACTCCGGCCTCAAGGTGTAGCAAGCATCAAGCGTCATTAGCCACAGAATGTTTATTTACCCTCAGTGTCTCCTGAGCACACACGAGGAGACCGTGGGTTTTCCTGAAGAACAACAGCCTTGCAGCGCCTTTCCAGGCTCTCTGGAGCAGATGCTAGGTGTGCAGGGACTCGACAGCATTCCCTCCCTAGGGTCCAGTTTTGCTGTCCTGCGACCAGCCTCCCAGCTCCATGACTGTCCCTGTGCTTGGGCCGCAGGTCTCAACGCCATTCACATAGCCGTGATGAGCAACAGCCTGCCGTGTCTGCTGCTGCTGGTGGCCGCCGGTGCCGACGTCAACGCCCAGGAGCGGAAGTCCGGGCGCACAGCGCTGCACTTGGCCGTGGAGCGCGACAACATCTCCCTGGCGGGCTGCCTGCTCCTGGAGGTGACGGACATGCCTCTTTGCCTTCGCGTTACATTTCCCAGAGGGCGTTAGGACCATCTTTTCAAGGACGGACGTCAGTGACGTCTTTCTCCCTGCAGCTGACTCGATTTATTCCAAAGCTCCTCAAGGCTACGGGGTGGTCAGCTTTGGGCTGTCCTGACACCGCCAGCCCCTTCTCTCCAACTGGGGATTTCTGAAGTGGCGGAGAGCATCCCAGATAGCCGCTGGGCTAGTTATAGGATCTGGTATAGGACCCAGGAGTCACGCTGACAGGAGACAGTGGGGACTGGAGGGTGCAAGAACCTTCCACTAACTCCTTCCTGTATGGGCTGGATTTCAGGGCGAGGCCCACGTAGACAGTACCACCTACGATGGGACGACAGCTCTGCACATAGCAGCCGGGAGAGGGTCCACCAGGCTGGCAGCTCTTCTCAAGGCAGCAGGTAAGGCGGCCTGGCAGGTCGGGCTGGAAAGCTCTATCAGGAATGCAAACCCAACTCCAGGTGCACAGCCCCAGCTGCTCCTTTAAGCCACGGAGCTATTGCTGGAAGGCACGAGTAAATAAAAATCACACGTCCATGGCTGGAATGGCGCTGGCGGGACTTGTAATCCTGGGCTCCATCCCGATGCGTGTGTCAGTCCTTTCTCTCTGGTTCATTGGTTTGTTTTGGGTGTTAGTGATTTAGGTTGACTCCCATGACAGGAGATCTTCTTAAGGTTGAATTTGATCCCTTAAAGAACTCTAAGCAATGCCAGCCTCACATCGTGTCAGAAATCTCCAGGTAAAAAAGCTGATTGATAGAAGACATTTAGGAATTTCCGTGGGCAAGAGAGGTCCCTTAGAAATTGAAATAATAGGAAAAAACAAATGGTTTTTTGTGAGGCCCTAGAAATTGCTAGCTGCTATGTGTCAGGCAGTGTTCTAGGCCTGCCAGATGCACTGTCTCATTTAATCTGCAATAACCCCTAGAGTTAAGTATCATTTTTTTTTTCCCATCTCACAGCAGATGAAACAGACTGAAGAAACCTGTGGGACCCTGTCCTGGGGTCCTAGGAAGGGCACAGCTATGACTCACATCTCATCCATCTGAGCTTCCAGACTCCATTCTCTCTACTATTTCTCTCCCCTGCTCTGCTCAAGGATTTTTAGGTGTCATTCCATTTAATTCTTTAGTCCTGTGAGGTATAGAAATTACTCCTGCTCACCCCTGAATCTCTCTTGCCTTCCATACTTAGAACCTCAACAAATGTTTAATGGGAGTAGTCTCGCAAACCTTGAGCTATCCGATTTACTACAGATCTTATTAGAACCTTTTTAGAAAACAGATGCTTCATAAGTTCAAGAAAACACAACGAGTTAAATACCTCTTTAAAAACTGAGCCCAGGATGATATACAGACTTTTTCTTTGGGGAGCCCCACATATTTCTAAGCGAATTAAGTCATGTCCAAATAAGCCATAACCTTCTCTTTTCTTCATTTCGGTCAAGTCAACCTTTCTCTTGAACAAGAGACTCTGATTGCAGTATGTGTGAATAGTTTGGGATGTCCCTGGTTATTTTTTTTTAACGAATATTCATTCCATTTAGTAATTTGTGATTATCGCATAACTTTGTTGATGTAAAGATTTTTTTTCCTTTTTTTTTTAAATTTATTTTTTATTTTCAGCATAACAGTATTCATTATTTTTGCACCACACCCAGTGCTCCAATTAAGAAATGCCTTCAGGGGGCGCCTGGGTGGCTCAGTGGGTTAAGCCTCTGCCTACGGCTCAGGTCATGATCCCAGGGTCCTGGGATCGAGCCCCACACCGGGCTCTCTGCTCGCTAGGGAGCCTGCTTCCTCCTGTCTCTCTGCCTATCGCTCTGCCTACTTGTGATCTCTCTCTCTCTCTCTCTCTCTCTCTGTCAAATAAATAAATAAATAATCTTTTAAAGAAATGATTTCAGACAAAAACCTATAACCCTTTCAAAAACACTTTCTCTTAAATTCTTAATACCCCATGAAAGGAGTAGTGAAAACAGAGTACAAAAATAGTAAATGAAGGTACTCGGATGAAAAACCTAGTGCTGAGCTCCCGGTCATGCCAAAGGTCACTTCAGGACCAGAGCTCAGCTCCTCCAGCATTCATCAGCCCATACATCATTCCTCTTAGTTTCTCTTGTGTTTTCCGTGGTCAGATGGCCCTCCCTGCCTTCTGGATCAGGTGGGGGCTGGAAGGCTGAAGTAAGAAACAGCACGAAGATCCTTCCCTGACTCTCATTTGGCCCTCTCCTATTATTGAAGTTGGCACAAAGCAAATGATCGCCCAGCAAGATAAAAACAGGTTCTTCCCAGAAGGGTGTACTGAACTGACTACTGTTCGTTAGACAGCTGACTAAACGCTCTCATAAAAATAGTTTCTAAGCCTCTAAGAGGTAACTAGCTCTAATCTCTGAGTGACTTTTGGTGTTTTCTTGCTGCACATTAAGAAACAGACTGCATTTTTCCAAGATCAATAACTAGACATCATAGGAGAATGTTTTTGTGGTGTTTGTCCGTTTAAGGATTGGGGCCCCGGCAGTGCTGTACCCAGGAATAAAAGTGAGCCTATTGAAAGAGCAAACTTTGCTGTATAGGGATAGCAAACTTTACTGTATCCCTATACAGCAAAGTTTGCTCTTTTGCGCAAGTAAGAGAATAGCCTGAGACATGTGCAGTGGTGGGCATGAACTTGAACGTTAAATTAGGTCCTGAATCCTGAGGAGGCAGCCCAGCCCTTATAAATCACTGCCGTTACTCCTCAGCTTAAAGATGCCTCATTCAGTTGAAAACTGTCCTAAAGAGTTAAATGTGAGGGTCAGGGTACTTCTAAGTCTTTTGTCTTTGAAAATGTCCTTGGTTGTATAGGGTATCATCAGACATCTTTACAGTCAAAATAAATTAGAATTTAAAAGAGGATCTCTGAATAGTTCGGTAGAAGCATGTTTCCTTTATTAAAAATCATCCCAGTAATTGCCTCAAGTAGCTATTGTGCTTTACCTTTGGAAATGTGACCTCTGCAGGCATTTCAGGGTCGATAAGATTGGGGCTTATTGTGCTGTGTAACTTAACAGGCGCAGATCCCCTGGTGCAGAACTTTGAGCCTCTCTATGACCTGGATGACTCCTGGGAAAAAGATGGAGAGGATGAAGGAGTCGTGCCTGGAACCACACCTCTAGACATGGCCACCAACTGGCAGGTGAGTGTGGTTCCTGTCTGTGTGGCGGCAGCTCCGAAGGGAGCTAATGATTCGGGAGTATAAGAACAGATGGTCTTCTTGGGTCTTCATTCCCCAAAGCACAATCCTTTTATTTTTAAGAAAGTCTGTTTGTCAAGAGACATACTTATCTTGAAAAGCCTACCCATGAAAGATCTAGGTCAGCAGAGTTATGAGTGTGAAAGTGTGAGCCTAATCAGATCACGGTTAAATTGTGAGAGAAGGTTCCGCAAGAGAAAACACAAAATTCATGCAAGAGTTTCCCGTTCTGAGCTCACACCAGAATGGTTCCCATCTCCATTTCTGAAGCTAGGAGAAATGTTGCAGTTTGCTTAGAATTTTGCTAAGTGATTTCTTTTCATAAAAAGAACCCAGGGATTCTTCTGAGGATTTTAATAACTATAAACATAGTAAAGAGACTTAAACTCTTCCTCCACACTCCAGTGACCTGAGATCTGAGGGTGAAAAGCAGTGAGTAAGTCTTTATGGGCCAGGAAGAAGAGCCAGGGGGAGGACACGGGCATCAGACACATCTCTGACACAACAAAATCGACTTTCTTAGGGCCAAGCGCTGCTCCACATCCAAAAACTGCTTGTTTGCCTCTTTGAGGCTCGTGGTGTTGAGCTGAGTGACCCTGGCAGAGACCACACGGTTCCCTTTAATGCTGAGCACCTGGCTTTCCCAGAAGCCTCACCACAGAACACACAAAGATAACCCACTTTAGTGACCCCATGTTGTCCTTACCAAAGTCAGCGAGCCCGGAGTGACTGCAGAGCACAGAGAGAGGTCTCCATAGCTACGGAATTGTGTTTTTCCTTTTAACCTAAGACTTTTCTGTCCCCTCAATTTAAAATGCAGCTGGTGCTGGAAGAGAATATCCAGCTTTGTGAGTATTACTATACCCCAGTCTGAGCACATCTATAGACTTCGTTCCAGACGCCTTCCCTGAGGGAAGAGGGGGCAGTGAGGAGGCCCAGCTTCCAGCTCTGCTTAAGCCCAGTCCTCCTCCGGGCTCTCAGACATACATCACTTACTGACAAGTCTCCCACCAACACATGGCCGATCTGGTGGCCTGGACTGTTCTGGAGAACAGTGGGAGAGGGAAAAGCAGGCTACTCACAGAGCAGGGAGCCCAATGGGGGCTCGATCTCAGGACCCCAGGATCATAACCCAAGCCAAGGGCAACCGCTTTAACCACTGAACCACCCAGGTGCCACTGGACTGTTCTGGCTTTGTCCTTTAAAAGTACTGTGGTGCCAGCTCTCTGCAAGGTTGGCTTGGGTCTTCCTATCCACCTCAGAAGCCCCTATATAGCCCCGCCTCCTGGCCCCAGAGCCCCCAGGACTTTTCTTTGTCCAAAGGGCATTGTCCTGACTTTGAGGGTCATGGGACCGACTCCTTCCCATTCCTCCACCTTTAGGGTACTAGGCCCTCGTCAGGAGGACACAGTGAGTTTATTACAAAGCAACTGACTCCGTCCTGGTCCCTTTAATGTGTAATGTTTCTCCACGGTTTTCTCCCCAACAGGTGTTTGATATATTAAATGGAAAACCCTATGAGCCAGAGTTTACATCTGATGATTTACTTGCGCAAGGTGAGCTCTTAACCGGTATTCCCTCCACACAGTCATTAAAAGGGCTGAGAGAGAAGCAGCATTGGCCAGGCTGTGCTATGAAAGGCTCGGTGGCTTATTCCAGAATCAAAAGCTCCTTGGTTGTATGCAAAGGAGCCTGTCCGACTGTGATCTGCTAAAACATGCATACTGCCCTTACTTGGCTAGGCTGCTGCCTGCTCCAGGAAAAGCAGCTTCCTGGCTCCCACTGGGAGCCAAGGGCAGCAGCACGGGCCATGCTCAGTCCCTCCAGAGTATCTCTGGGTGCTTAGCACAGCTGTGTTTCTTCTTCATTCTTTCAGGAGACATGAAACAGCTGACTGAAGATGCAAAGCTGCAGCTCTACAAGTTGCTAGAAATCCCTGATCCAGATAAAAACTGGGCGACTCTGGCACAGAAGTTAGGTCTGGGCATACTAAATAATGCCTTCCGGCTGAGTCCTGCTCCTTCTAAAACGCTGATGGACAACTATGAGGTAACCCATCACCTCACCCTTGCACTTGACTCTCATCTGTTAACATCACTGACCTGGCCATGGTCCCCTTCCAAGGAGGCGGAAAATCGGTCATTACCGTGTCCTGGGAGAGTGACCCCGACCAGGGCAGAAACCCACCTTTGTAAGAAGACAGTTTTCAGATATCTTGAGATTTCCTGCACAAATCCTAGGTAGAAGGTCAGGGTTGTCACAGAACTTTGACCGCCTGAACCACCGTGATAGACTGTGATCCACATGCATTATCTTTTCATCCCCAAGAGCATGCCGTGATCCCCAGTCAGGACCCAGAGGCAGCTTTCTGTGAGGTGAAATCATTGGTCTACTGAGAATTTCCTTTGTGGCTCTGGTTTCTCGGTGGTTTTCAGAGCCTCAACCCCAACAGGGATACCGCGTGACCTTCACGGCAGGCAGAGTTTCACCGCCTCAGCACTTCTATCCTTCTCTGTCCTCCGGGCTTACTGGAAGCTGCTTCTCTGTGATTTCCTGAGAGGTCTCTGCGCTGACACAAGAAGCCCGACATGAAGGCCGCGCGTCTTCGTGGCCATCTGCCCGCCAAGCCCTGCAGGCCTCTGGGTGCTTGCAGGGGCCGAGCGGGGCAGGTGTCGTGGGCATGGCCTGCCTGCTTGGTCCTGGCTCCCTGCTCAGGAACGCATGCTGCCTGTCTTTCTCGCAGGTCTCCGGGGGCACAATAAGAGAGCTGGTGGAGGCCCTGAGACAGATGGGCTATACCGAAGCCATCGAAGTGATCCAGGCAGCCTTCTGCACCCCAGCAACCGTGGTCCCCGGCCCCGGGAAGGCGACGCCTCAGACCCTCTCACTGCCCCTCTCACCTGCCTCCACGAGGTCGCCAGTAGGTAAGGGAAAAACAGAACAAGCAGTGGAGATAACCTCCTGCTCCCCAGGCTGTGTCCTCCATGTCTTGAGCTGTGGCTGTCATCCCCTGAGGACCCTGTCCCGTGTGTCCATCTCCCTCCCCAGCTCACGGGTTCTACCTTCTGTGCCTCTCCTGATGCTGCTGTTCAGGCAGGGTGCTGTCCCCAGGAGCAGTCCCATTGACCCGTGAGTCACTTGGATTCATAGTAAATACTACGTAGTAAATAGTAAAATAAATACTAAAAACAATGATGTGGCTACTTAAGGCAAATAGTGTCTCTCTCACTTCTTAAGTGTAAAGGAGGGAAAGGAACTAACAGAGCAGGACCTGTAGAGCCAGGGCTGGCCCCAGAATGTAGATGACACCGCAGTTCCCACCACCGCACCCTCGGCTCTTCCCGTCCAGCCCAGAAGTGGCTTCACCTTCTCCCTGCGCCCCCTCCCGGCCCCCAGCACTGATCCTCTGTCCCCCACCTGAAACACATCCCAGAACAGACTCCCAGCAGCCCAGTAACCCTTTGTTTCCCTGCAAATGTATTCTTGAACTCTCTCAACAACCACTCGTGCTTTCTCTCTTTGGACCCTCCCTCTGTCAGTTCCCACCGAGAACATGGCAGCAGCTAGAATTCCCTCATCCCTGGAAGACCAACAGTTGCCCATGTCAGGCAGAAGTTCCTCCATCCTCCAGGAGGTTAGGACAAAAATCCCAGACTCAGCTGTGAACATCTGCTGCTCGCAGCCAGAACACACGCAGCCCCCAGCCCCTCCTCTGGGACAGCCTCCCTTGTCCATCCACCTTCATTTCTTGCCTCAGCTCCTGCAGCAGCTCCTGGTCAGTCTCCCTGCTTCCGGTCTGCCCCTCTTCCTTCAGTCCACTCAGGCAACAAGAGTCTTTTTAAAAAGTACTGCTATGGTTGTACCTGTTGTATACCTTCCAGTTCACTTATCCACTCACCAAATCTTTAATGAGCACATCCTGTGTGCCTAGCACTGTTCAAGGCTTTGAAGAGAGAGAGGTAACAAAGGCAGTGTCACTTATCCATTGTCTCTCGCAAATCCCTTCCATATGCCTTTCCTCCTGCCCCACTTCCCTGCACCCACTGTCCCCCAAGCCCTCTGCTCACAAGTCTGATCCCATCTCAGGACCCCCTGCCTGCAAAGATCCTCACCCAGTGGCTCCTTCTTGCCCTTCAGTGTCAGCCCAAGGGGTCACCTTCTCAGGGGCCCTTCTAGGAGAGTAAGGACAGATGTTGTACACGTTGGAAAGGAATAAAGTGTCCACCAGCAAAATAGCCCTAATCTCTTATGTCGTGACCTGATGCTCCTTCTACACAAAGAAATAGAAAAATACTTATATCTTTAAAATCTGATTTGATCTCTGACTTGTAGTTATTTTTAAAATACCTCCTACACATAATAGAAACCCAGTAAAGATTGGGTGACCGAATAAATCAAATCAGTCAATAAATCTACCAAGTTAGTAAAAAAACAACAGCGTGTCACGGCCATTAAGGTCTTACTATTTTAATATCAGAACTTAATATACAAGAAGATAGCATTTTGATTTGTGTATATTAGACTTTGTTTCTCTGATCACTTTCTCTCGATAGGCAATAACTCCACATTGTTCCCATCTTGAAAGACGTTTCTCAACAAGGAGAATGTGACCTACTCGTTCATCACAGACTCCTTTTCCCCATAATCACCTCATCTTTTCTCTGCTACCAGAATGTTTTTGAAGCAATGAGTAGCATTTAATAGCACATGAGGCCCAGAGAGATACCTCATTTTTAGTTCCTACTTTGGTCACACATTTATTTTGCCTGGGTTCAGCAATTTCCCCAGCTAGAAAATAGGTAATACAGTGGTTGGAAAAATACACCTGATTTCTAAGAAAAAGAAGGCCCACTGTGAGTTAAGAGAATTCGGAAAGGATTCTGATAAACGTGATGGTAAGGAAGAGATGTGGAAACATTTGCCTAATTTTGATGTCTTCACGGTGTTTCTGTTGCCCGGGGTTCTCTGTTTTTCAGCCACCGCTGGGCGCAGTAGTGACAGGCGGGTGGCAGGAGTGACAGGCAGGCGGCCTGCGGAAGCGGATAGACAGGAGCTGCCCACGAGCCTCTTAGACCCAGACTCTGAGCCTGCCTGGGCTAACAGGTGTAGGAGAGCCAAGGCTCTGCCCTCTCCCCAGCTGTGCCCCAGTGACTCTGTGCTTCTTCCCCCAGACGAGGTCCGAGATGACAGCATCTGTGACAGCGGCGTGGAGACGTCCTTCCGCAAACTCAGCTTTACAGAGTCTCTGACCAGCAGCAGCTCCTTGCTGACTCTTAACAAAGTGCCCCATGAGTACGGGCAGGAAGGACCCATAGAGGGCAAAATCTAGCCTGCTGGCAGTTCTCCCACACCGTGTAAACCAAAGCTTTGAAATTCCACCCTTGTCCAAAAGAAGGAAGGCGAAGTGCATCCACGGGTGCTCAGAGGAAAAGCAGCCTGCCTCCGTCTCTCGGAATTTCACTCAAGGCCTTTTGCAGTTGGCTTCCTTTCTCGGTTCTC
The DNA here is from genome assembly GCF_011764305.1 of Mustela putorius furo. Taxonomy (NCBI): domain Eukaryota; kingdom Metazoa; phylum Chordata; class Mammalia; order Carnivora; family Mustelidae; genus Mustela; species Mustela putorius. The sequence goes on from NW_025422023.1 coordinate 10,083,981, forward strand.
ACGGGAATGTTACTAGTCCAGTCCACGAACACACAGTCCTGAGCAGTCACCATGCCTGGCTGGCCTGCCGCCTCCCCGTGGGCAGGCCGGCTTAGTGAGCTTTCCCAGCTGCTTCCCGTTGTCACTGCTGCTGCCCCCACACCCCCGCGTTCCCGCTGGCATTAAAAGGTGACCCAGTCCCCACCTGGTGTTCTCTCTGGCCGTCCACAGCACTGTCGTGCATTCAGATTAAGGATTATGAAAAGGGATATTTTTAAATGAAAGTTACCTGGTGTATAATTAAAAAAAAAAAGGCTTTATTGCTTTTTCTAATGTGGTTATCTATGTGATTCGAAAACAGAACATATAATATCAATATATAATGTCAACATATAATGTCAATATGTAAACACGGTTACAATCAGTGCTGCAAATGGTCTTTACCCCCTTTTTCTGCATTTTGCTATTGTAAATATGTTTTTTAGATCAAATACTTTAAAGGAAAATATGTTGGATTTATAAATGCTATTTTTTATTTTACTTTTATAATAAAAGGAAAAGCAAATTGGTTACCTCATTCTGTTCGATCTTCAGAAATACTTTTCTGAGATGATTTCTTACAATCACGGGATCATTCCACAGCCCAGTTATCACATTCACATACCCCTTCAGAGTCCAGTTTTTGACCCAGAAATGAACCCCCCAAAAATGATCAAAAGAGCAGTGTTTTAAGCTGAGATGAAAGCTTTGAGTTAGTCGACTCCTCGCTTGGCTCGTTTCATTCTGGCTGTGTCGCTTCACCTCCCACCGCCTCGCGGGACACTGGGCCCCTGCAACCCTCAGGATGCTCTCGGGGCCCCTGCACTGCCTCAGGTCCTGTGGTCTCAGCACATGGAGGGGGGCCTGCAACCAGCAGCCTTCCAGCAGGAAGCTTGGCTGACTGCTCTTCACTCAGAGGCTTGGAAACAAGGCAGAGGGGACATGAAAAGCGTTTTAAGGAGGTGCTGTGATGAACCCTGGGACACGCAACCAAGAACCCTCTTTAACAAAGGCCGCATCCACCCAGCCGCCGGGAGCACACTTGGCCAAAGCCCTCTCGACCTGTCAGTTCCTTCGGGGATTGCCTCAGCCACAGAGAGCCATCCCACCAGGTCACACTCTTGGCCCTGATGGCCCCAAGTAACATGGATGGATGTGGCATACAAAGGCTCCTCAGCCCCTGGGACGACGGTGAAGGGCTGGCTGTCTGCACTCCAGAGCTCCCTCTCACTGGCTGAGCTGTTATTGGGGTCTGCGTCACAGCTTGGGTCTTCCGCCTGCCCAGGACGGCTTCCTCCCCCGGCCTGCACAGGCCTGGATCCCAGGCCACCCTGGCTCCCTCTCAGAGCCGGCTTTCATGGAGTCCAACCTGCACAGAGGCTCACAGCTAACGGTGACCACTTTTGCTCAACCTATGAAGTCGGGCAATCTTGAAAATAACCCAATCAAGTGTACGGAATTATCCCCAACATACAGAGAAGGAAATTGAGCCCCAAGAGTTCAAGTAGGCAGTGGCTAAGCTGCTTCTGAGTGTATATCCAGGTCTGTCTAGTTCCAGAGCTGATGGGCTAGAGAATTACCTTGGTGAGGACAAAAAGATAGGTTAAGATAATTGAGTCCAGAAGTAGACCCCGAAATATATAGGAATTTAGTCTATAATAAATTTCAAATCAATGAGGAAAAGATGGTTAATCAATAAGATGTTCCATCTGGTTAATCAGTGGAAAGAAGTTAGTTAATCTGAACTTCTACTTCCCTTCTTTCACCAAAATGACTCCCAAATATATCAAAAATGAAACCATAAAAATGCTAGAAATACTAAAAATCATGGATGAATAATCTTGAAATAGAGGAGGCCTTTTTAAGTAAGACTTTGTTCTTGGTGTGAACAGTTTGGGCTCTTCATTTCACAGTGCGTCCCAAAGAAATGAAAATATTTTTTAAATTCTACTTCTATTTTTTATTACATTGCCATTTCTCCACATGCTCCAATCCACTCTTCCAGTTGTTGAAAGCTGTATCTTTAAAAAACAAAAAACAAAAAACCTTACTTTCCTTAATTCTCCAGCAACAAGCCCAGGACACTGTCCCTCCCCTGTTCCTCTCTGTGGCAGATGGTCCTCTTCCAGTTGGCCCACGGCAGCTCTCCGGTCTACAAGATGGCGGCCGAGACTCCTCCCACTGAGGGACGGGCCTGTGCTCCTCCCTCATCAGTGTAGGCCTATGAAAGGGTCGAACTGATGGTCAATGGCTTCCCAGGTTAGGTTGGAAAATGCAGTGCAGCTTCTGCCCGGACACCCCCACCCCCACCCCCACCCCCGGTGTCACTCCCTCTTGGAATCCAGTTACCACACTCTGGGGAGCCAAGTGGATACATGGAGAAGCCACGTCGTAGGTGTTTGGCCTTCAGCTTTCACGGAGGTCATGGCCAACGCCAGCACCGCCAGCAGATGTCTGAGGGAGGCAAGCCTTGAGCTAATTCCAGTCGCTAGCCACTGAGTCACACCTGTCTGACCTTCAGGCTGCCTCAGCCACTGCTGTCCAAGCAGAGACCGGCGAGCCCTATGCAAATGGCAGATTCACGAGTAAAATCGTGGTTGATGCTTTAAGTCCTCCGTGCGGAGTGTTGACATGCTCCAGGGATCCAACCTGACAGCTCCCATACCAGAAAGCCACTTTAAAGAGAAGCGGACTCCAGGAGGAACTACTAAACCACTCATGCCGAGACTAAAAATAACATTCTCCTTCTTCAATAAGAAGCCCTGTTTCTCTTCTGTTCCGGAAACTTCCTCTTTCCCCGCCTCCCAGATCTCCGTGTGGCCTGAGCCTCTGCATGGTGCTTTGAGCAAAAAGGCTATCAACGCTATCTGTACCTCTGAGGAAGAAGTGTCTTTCATAGTGTACCAGCAGATGGGGATCAATACCAGGAGGAACGCGGGAGATCAGGTGGAAAGCTACACTGGGCCGGAAATCAACCTTCCCAGAAAGCCGGTCTCTCAGCAGGAAACCATTTAAAAATAGCTTTCTCAGAACTTTGTCATCTTTACTCTGCAAACATAACCTAGACTTCTGCAGGAGGGGCAGTATCTGTTGGCAGAAGGAGGTCCTCATCACCCACCTGAGTCCCCTGCAGTAGTCCAGTGGGGCACGGAGGGCCCTCCTCAAGCCATGGAGGGCAGCCTCACAAACCAGACCCTGGGCACCTTAGCAAGAGAAAAGAAAGGCAGGAGCCAGGCAGATCGATGTGCAATCCCCTTTGCATTAATGATTTCTAAATGATAATTGTCAGACATCCCTCTGAGGTACATATTTAACCCCAATGTTAGAGTGAGGAAATGGATAATCTGAATATTAACTAATTCACCCCAGATTTAAATCCAGTTCTGTCAGATCCCACGGGTTACTCTTTAACCATGTCTGAAGACCTTACAAGGAAAGAGGTGGTATTTAAAAGGGAAAGAAAAAAATCCACACAATTCTATATGTTAATAGAGTCATAAGGTACCTCAACCAAAATACAAAATGAACCTGGAATATCACTGAAGAGCCTTCTTGCTTAAATGTTAACCTGGCTTGATTTTCCTTCTAAAACCAGGCTAAGATGCTTAAGTATGAATTATTCATGGGCAGGAGGTCACTAGGAGCATCTCTTTCTCCTTATTGTGCTTCTGGGGGAAATTTTCTTTCTGATTTGTGCTTCCCCAGGAAATAGGCTTGGGGAGGCACAGGAGTAAAGAGAAGGTGAAGCTAGAATGCTATCTATTTTGAGGGTCTGGCTGGCTCAGTCAGTAGAGCATGTGACTCTTGATACCAGGGCTGTGAGCTCAAGCCCCATGGTGGTCATAGAGATTACTTGAAAAAAATGCTGCTTATTTTCTTAAGCATCACAGAACTTAGAGCTGGGGAGTATCTTAAAGATCACCTAAGTAAATCACCCAAGTTGTCATCTTTTTTTAAGCACCTACAATAGGAAGCATCTCAATTTATAATGCTCACTATAGCCTGCCGCTTCATTTAAACACCAATCCCAGAGACTATAAATCCTTGTCCATTGGTTGGGAGAGGCGCTGTAGAGGGGCTTGACATTAAATGGATTCTCTCATTTTCCATTATTGTGGATTCCATTGTGTCTGCAATGGCCTGCTTGCACTACCCTGGACAAAAGACGAGTTCTACACATTGTTCAAGCTTCTTAGAATGAGAGGGAGGAAGGGGCTGAAATATCATTTTTTCGCTTCCAGCAAATAGCTCTTCCACAATGATCTCTCTCTTTCCAAAGTGATGATTTCATTAAAATATCACAACAATCCTCCAGGAATGAAGATATGTATTCAGTCAAGATGTTTTTGAGCATCTGTTGCGTGCCAGGCACTACAATAGGTGGTCATCATTCACTCACTCATATTACGTATCTGAAAACCCTGTGAAGAAAAATCTGTCCCTATTTTACAGATGAGTAAACTAAGGCACACATAAAGCATTTAACCACAGGATCTCCTGATTGCAATAAGGTGGTTTCATAAGCCACACTTGCAGCAGGGACAGGGGTGGGTGGGTAGGGTATGTCTCTTCCACTTAGTCATGAAAGGACGCTGGCTGACAGTCGCTCTTCCTCCCACCCTCGGCTGCAGGGTCCCAGTCAGCTGAAAGGGGAAAGGAGCACGGAGGAGTACTTGTGGGAGTTTTGAAAGGGGCGCTTCCTCTCACGTGGCCCCAGAGAAGAACGTAAGTCCCACAGCCATGGGACCAAGCGCAGGAAGGCGATAGGGGTGATCAACTTTTGTTCCCTATATTAGGAGGAATGATTCTGGAGAACACATCCCAGGGTCTGGCACAGATCAAAATTCTTTACCTGACTGAAGGAGGAGCTTGAACCTGAAGGTTCTTTCTAATTCCAAGTTGTGTGCAAACATTCACTCACTCTGGCTGTAACCGAAAGCAAAACCATTTCCCAGGATTAAGAATGAAAGATGCACCGTAAGGACAGTCACAGTTCCTCTTCAGGAAATCCTCAGAAATAATCAAGTGTATTAGACTAGGTAGGATGAGGGAGAATTACAGCAAGGGCTTGTTGCCCTGGCGGTGACTCAAGGAGGACTCCTATTCTCCAGCCCCTGGGGTCTGTAGTTCCTTAACAACAGACCTTGGGCTTGTTGATGCCAAGATTAAGAGTCTTCAAGACATCATGGTTCTTGGGATCCCACCCAAAGGAGAAAGGCAAGCAAGTTTATCTCCCTTGTGACCTGCAGAGAACAGGCATTTCTCGGATGAACAGGAAAGGAGCAGAAGTGGGTTCTTAGGGGAATAATAATCCCTCCAGGCCCGAAGAAGAGCAAATGAAAGAATTCTAGAAACTCCTTCTCCTGGGGTTCCATCTTAGGACTCAGGAAGCAGGGTTGATGCTGAAGACGGCCAGATGAAACCGCCAGGCACATGAGGGGAGCGTATAGGATGGGAGGAGGTTATGCGTTCATGCCGAATGCTACAGATAACCGGGTTGCTGGGACTATTCCCTGGCAGTAAGATTTTTTTTTTTTCATTTCAAAACTGTTGTGTGGTTGCCCTTCCCTTTCCTAAAGCAAGAATCAACAACAAATTATTTTGTTTCAAAAATTCAAATGAGAAATTTCAGGGATTTTTTTTTTTTTTTCTTTTACAGGGCACCTTTTTATCACTTAGTTCAAATGTAAATGTTCCCTTTGGCTTTTGAAATAAATTTCCTTTTGCAGTTTTGGAAAAAAAAAAAAATCCAAAAACAAAATCTAAAACTTTGATCTACACAGTATTTTCAAATGTTTATTCTCCTAACAATCTGTGAAGCAAACTGGGAGGAGTTTTAATTGCCGCCTTCCCCCCGCCCTCCCCCCCCCCCACCCGCACAAAATAGCAAAGCCCCCATGTCCCTGTTGGTTCCTCCTCTGGAACCAACAGGGACATGGGGGCTGGACTCGGCCTTCAGTGCTCTAACTGCCCTCCTTGGACTGGCGCTGCAGCCCCTCCCAGAACACGTGGCTGCTTGGAAGGGGAAGGTCACAATGGCAGGCCCAGGAGAGGGCAGGGAAAATGGCCAAATGCAGACACTGAAGGCTGTCAGAGCGGAGGGATAGCAGCATCCGGCCAGGCCGGCTGTGCTCAGTACCAGTCCCTGCGAGCAGCCGCCGCCGCCGCCACCACCACCAGAGGCCAGGGGATCGTACCGGATGTCCTCCTCCGTCCTTCCTTTCAGCCTCTCTCACCTCCTTTGCTTTGGGATTCTCCCAAGGGTCCCCAAGGTAATGTGGAATCCTGCCCCACAGCCAAAGGGCAGCCTGGGCCAGAGAAGCCAAAGGGCCAGAAATCACAGCGGGGGGGAAGCCTCCCCGCATCTCCTCCCCAAAGTCCCAGGCTGTGCCCCTCCTGCCACACCTGAGACCACCTCCCCCCTCCTCCGCAGGGGCCGCCCAGGAAGTGTTTGCTTGCCCCTGGGCCCCTGTAGTCCTGTTCTTGTCTGGGAAGGTCAAAGCTGCCGTTGGGCCCTGACTCCCTCCCCCACCTCACCCAGAGCACCTTTTGAGGGATTATCAACATAAGCACACTTACAAGAGCCAGGGACCATTTTAGTTCTGAAAGGCAGAGAGACTCCAGATTTAAAGATTCAAGAAAGACTGTGTGGGCGGCGAGTCACCCACATGCCCACATGGCCGCCTCCTGAGTCTCCAGATCTCCCTCTTTGTCACCAGCAGGCCCTGCCTTTCTTCAGATGACGCCTTAATTGGGGTTTCTGTCCCTTCCCACTGCTCCCAGTTACTGCGCCTTGTAAGAGCACATCTGACTTCCTCTCCTCCGTCACCTCTTCTGGAGGCTTTGTGCCAAGTTTTCATGACCCATCCTAATTAAATTAGGGTTAAAGGTCATAATCCCTCCTCCACCCTCGCTCGGCCTCCCTGCCCCCTCCTATTTATTCTCCCTGCCTCCCTTCTCTGCCGGCCTGTCTTCCTCCTCTCACGCTTTCTCTCTCCTTCCTCGTTTGCTTTCTCTTTCTCTCTCTGCCTTTCTTTCTTTCTTTCTGCCTTTTTCTTTCTCCCCCCATCCTCCACACCCCCCACCCACTTTCTCTTTCTTTCTTTCCTGGAAGACTCTTCCATTCCAGGGCAGGGGCCTCCAGCATTCTGAGGCAGGAAGGGCTGGGGTACAGGTGAACACCCTGCAGGCTGTTCCCCAGAGTCTTCTCCGCACCTTCTGCAGGGGAAGCCTCCTGGAAACCAGTGCCCTGGCCTATGGCTGCCCACCGCACTCCCCGCCCACCCCCCCTGCCAGCAACTGCCACCGGCCCCATTTCCTGTGCACAGGAGGCCTCTGCTGGAAGAAGCAGAATTTTGCACAATCATGCAACAGCTGGTCTGCCTCTTGCTACTCAACTTTTTTTTACTTGAACAAATTTGGAAAGAGGCTTACAAGAAAGGGGAATTAGAAACGTCTTGGGCTTTCTGCCTGAATGTTTTTCCTTCAATTCAGGTCACAGAAGCTGATGATTATTTTCCCTTAGCAGAGAAGACTTGAATTGTTTTTTTCTTTTGCCAAGAAACATGTAAACTCCCCTAGGCCTGATCCTTCCATCCAGGGCAACCTCCTAAGCCAACATTTACTACTCGCCCATTTTAGGCACTGTACTCCCTGTAAGGACCTATTTAGAAACTGTCCCTGCTCCCCTTCCCCCAGGGGATTTACTTGGAGACAAGTCCCGGCAACCAGCTTCAGGTAACAAAGCCCAGATACAAAGGTGGGTCAGGTCAGGTGAAGACATCCAATCAGTTGGGGGGGGGGTGCATACTGTCTCCTTGGTTACCAAAGAGTATGGGCCCCACTCTTTGGGAGCCTTTTGGGTGCCAATCCCAATCAAGGTGTAATAGGCTGGTTCAAATGTCTGCTAGGGTAAATTGTAACTCAATTGGTCACCTAGCATCACTGTGGAGTTTCCTGTGTGTGTTACAATCTCAGTGGCCACCTGTGTGTGGCCAGGCCCGACCGCATGGCCTTTGCCCTTAAAAGCTAGTCTGTGAAACAGAGAAGGGTTGCCCTCTCTTATGAGAGGTGCATCCCTGAACGTTCGGTTAGATTCTTGATGCTTTGGCGCGAAATAAAACTTTGCTTGACCTTCTTTTTATATCAGTCTCGCTCCTTTAATCACGGACTTATCATTGGGGCCTAACACTCCCCACCTCTTAGTTAAACCTCACAATCCTATGAGATCATAAATTACTATTAACCCCATCTTAAAGATAAGGAAACAGAAGTGTGGCGGTTAAGTGATCTGTCCAGGTTCAGTACGATTTAGAGCCAAATTTGCACATTGGAGGTTCCATATCAGAGCATGAGCTCATAGCCACTGCTGGGGCCTTCGTGTGTGTGCACACTCATACACACACACACACACACACACACAATTTGGATCTTTAACAAGGGAAAATCTAGTTTGTTGTATTTGCAAGTTCAATAAGCTAAAAACCTTTTTGTTCAAGCCATCAAAAACATGGGTAGGGAAACACTCCAATCACCTGGCTTGGGCTGGCTTCCCATGATAAAAGAGCAGGATTCTTCCTTCACTCAGCTGGACCAGTCAGGCCTCCACCACCTTCCTTACTGAAGACATTCAGGCGCAGGCAAGTGACAACCCGGAGGCCCTCCGCTGAGAGAAAACCTCAGCATCCTCCATACCGCTCCAAGGCCCAGCTGTGTCTGACCTCCAAGCTCAAGCCTACATCTGTTCGAATGCCTCTGAGTACAAAGTAAGAATACCTATGATTGGATTAGACAGTGGCTTTCTCTTCTTGCATCATTACAAGATCAGAGATAGCTAGATCTAGATTTCAGGAGGAATGTTCCCCTTGTTGGCAAGTAATTCACCTTTTCAAATCACTATTTGTGCCAACAAAATTATCTGCTGGCCAAATATGACCTCTGTGACTTGACCCACACTTTCTATAATTGTACCTTCGGGATGACCGGGGAGGGTGATGAGCTTAAAGCTTTGGGAAGGAATCAAGGTCTTTACCTCTCCTCTTCTAGGTGCCATTGCTGGCTCCTCCCTCCCAGCAGCAGCCCTGGCTGATACTGTTCCCAACCATCACCCAAGTGCCTGAGCGAGTTCCCTTTCTGTCCACCTGCCTAGGCTTTCTTTGATGACCTAACACAGAGGAAATGATAATTATAATAGCCAACATTTGTTGAATAGTTATTGTGTGCTATCAATATCTAGGCATCATCTGAATTAGTCCTCACTAGTATTATTATTTGATTACTCCGGTTTTTATTTTTCAAAAGATTTTATTTATTTATGTATTTAGAAAGCATGTGAGCCAGGGTGGATAGGAGGGTAGGGGTGGGGAGAGAGGGGCATAGGGAGGAGGGGAGAGACAATCCCGTGCTGGTCTTGGTGCCACGACTCAGAGATCACTACCTGGGCTGAAACCAAGAGTTAGACTCAACCCACTGAGACACCAAGGCGCCCCATATTACTCCATTTTTTAAAAGGATTTTATTCATTAGAGAGTGGAGAGAGCATGAGCAGGGGCAAGGGGCAGAGGGACAACGAGAAGCAGGTTCCCCGCTAAGCAGGGAGCCTGACTCAGGGCTCAATCTCAGGGCCCCGGGATCATGACCCGAGCAGAAGGCTGACACTTAACTGACTGAACCACTCAGTCACCCCCTCCCTTTTTTGTTTTTTAAAGATTATTTATTTATTTATTTATTTATTTAACAGAGAGAGAAATCACAAGCAGGCAGAGAGAGAGGAGGAAGCAGGCTCCCAACTGAGCAGAAAGCCTGATGCAGGACTCGATCCCAGGACCCTGGGATCATGACCTGAGCTTAAGGCAGAGGCTTTAACCCACTGAGCCACCCAGGCACCCCCCTCCTCCCATTTTTTAAAGATGAAGAAACTAAGGTACAGAAAGAGTAACTAATAGGCAATGTCAAACAGCCTACTAGTGGTGGGTCTGGAATGGAAACATAAGTTATGTCTGATTTCAAAGCCCACACCCTCAACTGTTCTATCAGTTAGGATACCTGGGTTATAAAATGAGAATACCTGACAACAACTAGATTACACAAATAGGGCCTTATTTTTCATAAGGAGACTGGAGTTAGATGACTGCAGGGTTAGCTCAGTAGCTCAACATCTCTGACATGCCCCGGTGTCACCAGTGTTTCCTCAAGCTCACAAAAAGGCTATAGCAGCTCCAAGAGTCAGATCCCCACACAGCAACTTCTGAACTTCACCCAACAGCAGAGCTGGTGATCCTCCTCAGGCCTCTTTCTTGTTAGGTAGGAAAACCTTCCCACCCCAAAACCTACATTAAGTGTCAACTTGTGTTTCATTCCCCAGAAATGGGTCATATGCCTCACCCTAGACCAGTCATTGGCAAAGAACAGAATTAGTATAACCAATTACAGTTCAGTCCCTGAGGCTAGAAACAAAGTCACCTCTATTAGCAGAGAAGAAGCAGATACGGAGGTAGGGTGGCGGGCCCATCATGTCCACCCCAACTGTTGCGAATATGTGAATTGTCTCTCAGGATCCAGTAAATCTTACAAAAGCCTAAGTAAGTAACACTAACAGAATAAGAACAAGAGGGTTGCTCGCACATGGATGATGAGACAGGAAACGAGTCTAGTGTTCAACCAGAAATTTCCATGAGCCTGACATCCCATTTCCTGGGAACTCTAGGTCACTTTGGTGTTACTGACATCTTTTGTACAGCTCCGTACTTTGTACTATGCTCCTAGCACAATGCGCCACAAGTTGTTGCTCAATAAATCCTGTGTAAACGCTGGGACTCGACCTAGGCCAGTGAGATGCATTATTGTTGCAAATGTTTTTTTCATGGCAGGATTCAGTAACCCATTACTGAGATAGAAGGAGAGGCAGTGATAAAATCTGACACAGGGATGCAAGACCCTTATTTCTGCAAAGCACATTCCTGATTTGGCCCCTATTCAAGGCTTAAAGATGTCTTGGGAGGTTGCCCAGCCTCAGCCTAACAAACTCAAGTCCGAAGTCCAACCTTGCTAACTACCTGCTCTTGTGCTTTTCCTTCCTTAAGGATTAACCACAGGGAAGGTCTTAAAGGCTCTTTTCTCAACTGAAAAACTCTTTTTCTTTTTTTGTATTTTATCCTAACCTTTCTTTGTATTTTATCCTAACCTTTCAAAACAAAACCTAAAGTTTTGAATGAGACGGCCCTATCTCACACTGCTCCGCCATCACTGTCACATTAACCCTATAGGTCTTGTCCCTGCTGAAATGGCCTTATTCGTCTGTTTGCTTATTGTCTGTCTCCCCCTGAAACTGCTTAAAAGCATGATATTGAACAAAAACCAAAATAGCTGCACTTGTGCTTCAGCAGAACTCGATTTTAAAGTAACCTTTTTGGGGGGTACTCCAGAGTGGCTCAGTCTGTTGCACGTCTGACTCTGGATGTCTGCGCGGTTCATGATCTCGGGGTGATGGGATCCAGCCCCACATCAGGCTCTGTGCTCTGCATAGAGTTGGCTTGAGAGTTTCTCTCCCTCATTTCTGCTCTTCCCCCTTGCTCACTCGCTCTAAATAAATAAAATATTTAAATAAAATAAAAATAGGGGCGCCTGGGTGGCTCAGTCGTTAAGCGTCTACCATCAGCTCAGGTCATGATCCCAGGGTCCTGGCATCAAGCTCTGCATCGGGCTTCCTGCTCAGAGGGGAGCCTGCCTCTCCCTCTCCCTCTGCCTTTCCCCCCAGCTCATTCTCTGTGTCAAATAAATAAACACAATTTTTAAAATAAATCAATAATAATTTAAAAAAATAAATAAAAAATAAAGTAGCCTATTTCCTCTCTTCCACAAACCTCTCCACCCTTAGCCTTTTGTTTTAGGAACCCAGTCCCACCCTGAGAAGAATTAACAGGACTCACGAGGCTGGCTGCTCACACAATTCCTGTTATCTAGACCAGCTAGATCCTGTATCTCCCTACATCCCCACCCCAGGCCCTTCCTGCGGGTGGGTGTGGGAGGCTTACAGTTTTTGAAGGCCATAGCCTGCTGCAGTCTCCTTTGCCGGGCAAAGCAAAAAAGCTCTTGTTCTTCATCCCAAACTCTGTCTTTGAGTTCTTTTTTGGCCCTGAAGCATAAAGGTCGGTTTTTGACAACACCCCTACCAGGGACAGTCCGTGAGAGCAGAGACTTGACTGCCTTTTGTCATTGCAATACTCCCAGGGACAAGGACAGTGCCTGCTGCTCAGATGATAAATAAATGCTTGGTAATAAATGCTCAGTAATATGCTTGCTAAATAAATAATAAATGCTTGGTAAATGAATGAATAAATTCTCAAGTTAAACAGGCTTTACAGTCAGAACATAGATGTGTCTTAATACTGGTTTTGCCTGTGATTTTTAGGGCCTTACACACTATCAACCATCAAGTGGTTGATACCCTCTGATCAGTCTATTACAAAACAAGAAGCCTGGAAAGATTTCGAAATGCTTTGATTTTCATGCACAAATAACGCCTACTTGTTTTTCTTCCGAAATCTTACCAAGTTGGGAATAAGTTTCCTGAGAGCCCAGGGGACGATTCTTTCTGTCTCAGGTCCCTGTCACTTTGGGAATGTGTGGGAAACTCAGCTTTATTTCTCCTGTGCACCAGTTCACTTTCCTTCCAACCTAGAAAACAATCTTCCTATTTATTTTCCAAGTGACTTCCCATGGTTTGAAAACCTCTCACAATGAAAAGTCAAGTAAGAAAAAAAAAAACAAGAGGAGTTACAGTGAATGTGAATGAGGAAATTACCATTTTTATTGTCCTCTTCGTTCTCAAATGAGAAGATGGAATCCTGTGAACGGACTTCTCTTCATCTCACACTCTCTGGAATGTGCTTTGCATCCAGCATGTCAGAAGGACCCCATCCCCTTCTTTCCATTCTACTCAGGTTTGCATAACTACTAGCAGAAAAGTCTTCTCAGAAATCCAAAGCTGAGAGTAAGTATATCAGACTCTGACCCAGTACATGTGGCAAAATAAAATCTATTAAAATGGTAGAGAGGACTGAACACAGTGCCACACATGAGCTGTGGAGACTGTTTCCGATGTCACCGTTCTCTTACAGAAATAATATGCATACAGCAACAGCACATTCCTCTCCTTCTACCAGTTGTTGTCCACGTACACTCCTGTCTATTCATTCATTGTTTCTTCCTTTACAGATTCATTATTTTCTGATATCTTCTTCCCCTTTTTTTTTTTTAAATTTTATTTATTTATTTGACAGAGAGAGATCACAAGTAGGCAGAGAGGCAGGCAGAGAGAGAGGAGGAGGAGGAAGCAGGCTCCCTGCTGAGCAGAGAGCCCGATGCGGGACTCGATCCCAGGACCCTGAGATCATGACCTGAGCCGAAGGCAGCGGCTTAACCCACTGAGCCACCCAGGCGCCCATCTTCTTCCCCTCTTAAAAGTACGTCTAGAGGGGTGCCTGGGTGGCTCAGTCAGTTAAGCGACCGACTCTTGGTAAGAGCTCAGGTCTTGATCTCAGGGTCATGAGTTCAAGCCCTGCACTGGGCTTCAATAGGCATGGAGACCACTTAAAAAAAAAAAAAAAGTCTGGAAGACATTTGCCTTTAAATTTACTTTATTTTTTACTCTCGCATCATGTTTTAATTGGATAATAATGATTATGATGTTAAAAAATCCAACCACCATTTACTTAGCATTTATTTTGTTCCAGTTGTTTAGTCCTCACAACTACCTTGAGGGTTAGAGATTATTATCTCCATTTTACCAATGAGACAATTCAAGTCCCAGGTCAAGCAGTCAGCCAAGCTCACAATAACCTACACGCCTCAGAACCTCAGCACACAGATTCCAAACCGTGTCAGTGTGGCTAGAAGCCCAGCCCTCTCTAGGACAGGACGGTCCCCAACCCAGGATGGTGCTTCCATTTTCAGGGCCCTTATTATGGGCCAGCACAGGGCCTAGTCCCCATGTTAAATTTTAAATTCATTCTTCAAGACAAACTTGCAAGGGCATTGTATTTATTTCCATTTCACCATCACAAAACTGAACACAGAAGTGAAATAACTTGATTAAGAGCTGGTAAAGGCAGAATTGTGATATAAATTCTGGTCCATCAATTTCAAAGCCCACCTCACAGGGTGCCTGGCCTAGAAAATTCTCTAGTTTAATGGAGACAGGATTTTCAACATTGACAAGAAAATTATATATTTATTAAGTAAAAATCTTCTAAGATGCATCCCCAAGCTCCAGGCTTTCATAAGACTTTTATAAACATATTGAAATAGCTGAACACATAAGATGAGGAAGCTCTTAGATACTGAAGAGAGGCCTGGATCACCTGCATTTATTGCCATTTTAGTCAATGAATCATGACCTAAACCTTCTCAGGTTTAAAACCAAATCTATATCTAATTAGGCTTGATTTTCAAGTCAAACTCTCATTGCCACTCCATTCCATAACCAATTACACGATTCTTCCCAGGGAAAACCACTCAAGTACCTTAACCTAGGTTTCTTAAACTCTCCCAATTTATCAAGTAGAATAAAAAGTTGGCCAGAGCTAAAGGGAAATCAAATGCCCAGCATACAAATGGACACAAATGAATGTTTCTGGAATGATTAAACAAGCCACAGATGAAACATCACACTGTTAATGCAATCTATATAACTTTTATTTTTTGATCATTTTAAACTTATACAAAGGTTGCAAAAGCAGAAGAAAAGAATTCTTGCACACCTCCACCCATTAACATTTTGCCCCAATGGCTTCATTATGAATATAATTTATAAACATGATCATATATAATAAAATAATTTTATAGCAACTTACAATTAATCAATATTAATAAAAATGACTTATTTTTAAAAAGATCTTTTTGTTTATTTGTTAGAGAGAGTGAGAGCACAATCAGGGAGGCAGAGGGAGAAGCAGGCTTCCCGCTGAGCAAGACCAATGCAGGACTTGATCCCAGGACCCTGGGATCATGACCTGAGCTGAAGGCAGACACCTAACTGTCTGAACCATCCAGTTGTCCAGTAAAACTGATCTAAACCCAAGCCAGAAGAAATACACTTTGCTGCCAGAGTCAACAAATATAAATCTAATTCACGGATTTCCAATTGGGAAGTACATTGGATTTTGCCACATCTACAATCCACACATAATTATGGGTAACAACTTATGTTAGGACACTCAAGAATCTTCAGAGTGACCACAGAGATGTCCATTTCAATGTCAGCTTATTTTTCAAAGGAGAATCACTCTAAATAGACTTTGAAAAAAGCTGTTACTGTCAAAAAAAAATTTTTTTTTTTGAGAGAGAGAGAGAGAGATGTGGGGAAGGGCAGAGGGAGAGGGAGAGAGAGAATCCTAAGCAGGCTTCACACCCAGTGGAGAGCCTGACTCAGGGCTCAGTCCCACGACCCTAAGATCATGACCTGAGCTGAAATCGAGTCAGATGCTTAACAGACTAAGCCAGCCAGGTTCCTCAGTCAAAACGATACTTTGTAACAAAACCCACAAATGAAAAGAGAATCTTATCCAAAAAAGTAATCAAACGGCAACAATCAACTCCCCAAACTTTCCAACAACCAATATGGCTACTATCCAGAACCCTCTATTGTACCAGCTGAACCTCCATTTCCTCAGGGAATAATAACAAAGCAGCTTCATTTTGATTATTCACTATTTTTCAAGGCTAACTCTGAGAGGCTTACACGAACCTCACAGCCTTCCAATTTGGCTCCACAGACACTGCAGTCGTCATGTTCCTGTGATTCCCTGACAGGACTTTATGAGTGGACTTCCTTTTCTGGGTAGGAAGAGTGGTTGGGTTATAACTGGGTCACATGGTGCCAGAGCTGTGGGGGGAAGGCTAAAATCAAAGGCCTGGCACAGGCTGAAGAAAGCCGAACCACGGCCTTGTTGGAGGATATCACCGGAGTAAACAACCTTCCCGGACATAACACACTGGACAAACTCTTCAGAGTCATGACTCAGACAGGTGGAGGCAGGCAGACACACTTCCCAGCTTCTTCAACTTGTCTCTGGGTGTCTTCAGCTCCAGACGGTGCCTTAGAAAGGCTTTATTCCAGGGTCTGCTAAAAATACCACCTGCAACCCCTCAGTAAATATCCATCAGGGAAGTCACACGAAGAGACTGCTCCAGTTCGCTCTTGCTGGTGGGTTTCCAAGGGTAAAATAACACAGTCCGTGTCTCTTCAGTCATGAGGAAACCGTTGTCACTGAATCTCCCGGGGATGCTTCCTACATCTAACCAAACAAAAGGAGCAACAGCGGAGGTTTCCAGATCAAAAGCGAATGTGTCACCTTGCTGAGAGATGATAGCCTGAAAGAAAAAGATAAATTAAGTGAACGATGAGGGGAGACCTATTTATTCTACCCACAATGCCTATCAGAATGTGTCTGTGGGCCAACAAGGAGCGTGTCTCTTACAGCTTTGGCTCCGCTGACAAAGTCTCATACTCTGCGCACTGTCTAATACCAAAAAACAAAGGACATTTATTTGAGGCTGTGGAAAATTACCAAATGGTTATCTCCAGCTAAGTGTAAAATATGTCAGTCTCTAATGATTAAGGAGGATATTTCACAAGAAGCTCAAAGCTTTATTATCTCTCACAGCTTTTCTCCGGGGACCAAGAGAGGAACATTTTGGCATAAGGGCCGGGAAGTTTCGATGACTTTCTCAGGATGTATGGTGGAGTTAGCACCACCAGGAAGCTTGTTCTAGAAAGATCCAGCAATCTAGACAGCTGCCTGCCAGGCATTTACAAAAGCTCTACCGTTACAGCCTCCTCTCTTTTGCTGCATAATACCAGAAAGTCACGTTATTAGCACTTTTAACATGTGCAAATCCCACACAATATCAGCAAAGGCAAGTGTAATTTAAGCCCTGTCGTTCACTAGCCAGTTAGTGCACACTGAGGAGAGGCTAGGTTGGGCGGTGCCCCAGAGGGTTGGGGTTTGTGAGGTTCTTTCAGTGCGAGCGAGCACCCTGCTGAGAGTGATCTGGTATTTAAAGCCTTGCCTGACACAAAAGGTGACACCTCAACACGCAGACATGCCACACCGAAGGTGTGATGTTGGACGTGATGTGTGGCATAGAGAATTCCAAGATGCAATTTTTACTGTATGTAATTTTGGACTTACACATGATGCGGGGTTCTGAGTTATAAACAAAAAAATGTACTTTGGAGGAAACAGCACAGACACTTCATAAGGTGTATCAGGTATCTCTCTGGATTCAGATCTGAAGCCAGATGTTAAATTCCCAAACCATGCTGCCCAGGGGTTCAGTGAAGACCCTACGGCAGTCACAGGCATGCAATTCCCATGGCGGGCCCCAGTCCCCCTGCCAAGTCTGCCAGGGAAGCCTCGGCTACTGCGGCTCCCCGGCCAAAGCCAGAAGGGGTACTGGGGCCTGCTTCTCATCTGAAGTCTCATCTCTGTACAGGACTGCAGAGCCCAGGGTCAGACTTGTCGCCTGGCTTCAGGGAGATGTGGTAAACAACTTCCCTGAATCCTGCTGCGGAGAGCACACCTGAGTGTCTGGCCTATGGTAAGCCTGCAGAAAATGTTAACTATTATTACTATTATTAGATCCCTCTGGAAGGGCAAGTCTCACTGAAATCCAAATGATGCAGGACAAGGGAATAAGTCCCACTTCTCTCCCACACCTACTCATCCTAAGGTAATGAAGGCCTGGTTTAGGAAAGAGAAAAAAACTTCGAAATCCTAAGTCTAGAGCCTGCAAATTGAACTGCTACAGAGTTTTTTGGTTTTATTTTTGTTATTTTTCTGGAAAGAAGCTGTGTGATTGTATGGTATTCCCTTCACAGCTGCTCCACATCAGCTGTTACAGATTACTTATATTTCATTATGTGAGTATCTCACATTAATTAGAAAGATATGTTTTAACTTCAAGGACTGTTTTCATATGATTATTTCTAAGTAGACACACACACACACACACACACACACACACACACACACAAACCCTGTCACTGAAGCATTCTCAATGACTTATAGGTCTAAAACAAACGTAACTTTCATTAAACATAGAGAATAAAACTTCTTAGAGAATACATCCAATCACCATGTGTAGGGGAAAGGGTAAGAGAGATTTTCAACCAACTAGACAGATTCCACATTCTCCAGCTGCACAAATTTTATAACAACACATGCTGGTTATTCCATTTTTTTCTTGGCAATTACAGATTTGATGATTAAGCTACTTGGAAGCAATAAATCAAAGAGAGTAGAGGGATATTTTTTAAAATTTCCTTAGTTTTAAGGACTTTCCTTAAATTTAAATTTTTAGTTTAAATATTTAATTTAAAAATTTAATTTTATTTTTTTTAATTTCCTTAAATTTAAATCCTTAAACTTAAATTTTTCTTAAATATCCTAAATTAAATGATTGTCCTTAAGCCTTCCAAGTCAGAGTGCTTCTGCTGGGGATTCCTGGTCCCCCCTCTACTAAGGTTTGCTGGCTTGTCAGGGTGGCACATGATACTTCAGGGATGAAGCAGGAAAGCCTGGGGACAGAGCCTGGGACATGGTGCAGGAGCAGTTAGCGGCGATGACTCATGCAGCCTTTTCCTGTTGTGCTCAAGCCCACTTCAGAGGGGCCAAGGGCTAGTGGAAGTGGCAGGAACCCTAAGCTCGGACAAACACTGAAATAGAAAAAAAAGTCTTTTGGTCTTTGCTTCTAGTGGGAAGAGACGAACATTCCCCAAGTCTCAGGTAAACTTAGTATCAAGGGGAAATTCTCCAGAATGCAGGAGGCCATGTGCTTTGCTCAGGAGCAGGAAATGTTGGCAAGGCAACGGGGACCCCAGGCCACTGGTACTTACAGTGATGTATGCCTTGCGCAGCCCCACGCTCTCACTCAGTGAGGACAGGAAGTGATAGTTGGTTGGGCTCCCAAGTTGGCTGTCAGTTGAAAGGTAAAAGGAAACCACACAGCTTTGCCGGGTACAATTCCCACAATTCTCCAATAATACGGGTACCGGCTCCTTATAGAGGAGAACGGCCTTCCCTGCTTTCAGGACAAAATGGTCAGTCTCAGAGGAGCACACCGGCTCCAGCGAACTCCACGTGTGGACTTTCACCTGGGAGAAACAAGACAGGGCCAAAACAAACATTCTTGGTTTTGTTTTGTTTTGTTTTGAAGAGAATAACAGATGAAAGTCTGAATAGCAGAACTAGTTAAGAGCCTATGAATCCTGGGTTTAACCCCACCCCACTCAGTCCTAGAGCTCATAAGAGAGCAAGTTCCTCAGCTTCTCAAAGGCTCTGCTTTTTCACATGGAAAATGAGAATAAGAACAGCATCAACTTCAACGGCTGACGTGAGATTTAAATTAAGTCATCTATGGAAGACACAGGACCCGGTGAACTGTCAGGAGTCCATAGCCGTGACCTCTCTGCAGTGTTCTCCAGACTGCAGCCGCCTGAGACTCTGAGTCTCTACCCTCTATTTTTGCCTGACATTGTTTTAAATACAGGAGTGTTTTTCCATATATGTTCGGAATTCTTTTACAGATTTTCACTTTAACAAGCCATTTTTAAGGATTCCTTTCTGTCAAGTTTAGGCTATTTCCAGCTTCTTGTGATTATATGACTTTATGTTATAGCGGCACTTTACAGTTTATAATTTGCTTTCAACTGCCCATCGAAATCCTTCAGGATTGCCTGATGAGGGAAAATATGATATTCGCAGATGAGGAAACTGAATCACCAAGGCATTAAGCCTTAAGGTCATGGGATAAATGGCAGAGTTTTACCCTGAAGGTAAAGGTATTCTGAGTCCAAGGACAGCCCCTTTCCTGCGACAGGCACTAGAAACATTTTGATACAAATCAATTTCTCTTTTCTTTTTCCCAGAAGAAATATAACCAATAACTAAAGAATTATGAGCAAAATCTCTCCCTCTGGCTTAGAAAAAAAAACTCGAAGCAACTTACAGTAAGCTTTGCCTTACAGTCAGAGTGAAGGTCTGAAACACCATAGATGAAAAACACGTCTTGATCCTCAAAACCCATGGGCAACAGTGGAGCGAAGAAATGCCGAGCAAAGTAATGAAGCATCTTCCACTTTCCTCCATACTCTAGAAACAGGCGAGTTAAGAGATGGGTAGGGTCAAGCAGGCAGGGTCATCTCGCCCACAGTCCAGCTGTCTGACTTGTCATGATTCCAGGGACAGAGCATAGCAGAGAGACTCAACAGGGTTACAAACCCACATTTCATTAAGGCCTCGGGGCATTCAAGCCTTTTCCTGGAGGCACCCTCACATCTTGGTGAGGTGAGCATTCACATCTCCCTTACAATGAGGGAAGGGAAGCTCAAGTAGTAAAGCAAACATGCCACAGGCAGGACTCTGAGCCCGACAGGACTCCTAGGCAGCACTTTTTCATACATAATTCTGCTTCTGGGAGCTCGATGTGCCAATATTCCTTTTCACTACATATGCATGAAGAGGGAAATCGGTACATGGCCATAAAAATATCACATATATTAGTAACTGGGTTTTTTAAATTTAATTTAATTTTTTCAGTGTTCCAAGATTCATTGTTTATGTACCCCACCCAGTGGTCCATATATTAGTAGCTGTAAGAAAATATTACAAGTGTATAAGATACCATAAATATTTATTTATAAGCGTTATAGAGAGGGGTGCCTGGGTGGCTTAGTTGGTTAAGCAACCAAGTCTTGATTTCAGCCTCAGGGTCATGAGATTGAGCTCTGTGTGTCCATGCTCAGCAGCTCAGTGCAGAATCTGCTGGAGACTCTCCCCTTCTTTTTCTCTTTGCCTCTCCCCCTCCCATTCGCATGCACTCTCTCTCTAATAAATAAATAAATAAATAAAATCTTTAAAAATTTTTTTAAAAATAAGAGTTGTAGGAAACATAGTCAATAACACTGTAATAACTTTGTATGGTGACAGATGCTGACTACACTTATCATGGTGAGTATTTCGTAACGGATAGAAATGTCGAATCACTGTATGGTACACCTAAAAAAAAAAAAAAAACATAAAGAAAATACTTGGGAAAGAAAAATTTAAAAGGTGACAGAAAGAGTTATTTAGAACTCAAAGTCTTCCTTTTCCCATAAGCACAAAAGGCTCTGAGTGAAATAAAACAACCATTATCATAAATGCCGCTGGCAAGTGCAGACTCGAGGAGAACATCCAAACAGATGATAATTAATGACAGTTGCTCAGATACAATTAGAAGCTGTTGAGAACCTATGAATTCTGTGCCCTGCTGGCAAGTCTAGGATGCTAAACCCCCAAACTGAAAAATATGTCACCATGCCTCTATTTCAAAAAAGCTCTTTCCCACAAAGCACTGCATCACTGAACAACTTCCAGAGAGATGGTGGGGAGGGAGAGTGGGAGGAAGGGGTGGGGGGTGGGGAGTATCGTGTCCAGAATTCAGTGTAAGCTGCTGACATGGGAAATGTGGTTTGAAGTTCAGATAGAACCAACTTATTTGGGTTTTCCAAAATTTCAACTCTCAGCACTTCAACTGCAACTCTTAAATTTCCCCTTAAAAAACAACAAGCGGAAAAAAAAAAAACCAAGCAGGGAGGGGTGGAGAGCCTTCCATATTAGACCTGTAGAATGAACTCACACTTACAACACTGACCTTGAACAACGTGGGTTTAGGGGCACCAAACCCTGCGCAGTCAAAAATCTGCATATATAAAAAATAATAATAAAATAAAAATTTAAAAGTATGTTTTTAAAAATCCACATATACATTTTTGACTCCCCCAGAACTTAACTACTAATAGCTTACTGTTGACCAAGCCTTACTGATAACATAAGTGGTCAATTAACACGTATTTTGTACGTTATATGTACTATATACTGTATTCTCACCATAAAGCAAGCTAGAGAAAAGAAAATGTTATTAAGGACATCAGAAGGAAGAAGAAATACATTTACAGTACTGTACTGTCTTTACCCAAAAAATCTGTATCTTCTTGAACATGCACAGTTCAACCTCATGTTGTTCAAACATTAACTGTATTTGGAAAGTTTTCTCATAAACAGAAGATGGCTCAGACCTGAGGTAACTTAGAGATGCTCGCGTGTGATATCCATTACAGAAGAGACTTTACATGCATGGTTCCAACTTCGCGGCCACATGCAGAACACAGGAGAACAGCAACTGAAGCACAAGGTCTCACTGGGCCAGACACTAGTTACTCATCAGGGACAAAGTATGGCTACCAATTTAACATCTTGCAGTCAGCTGAAGATGTTCTGTGATTTCTGGCTTTTCTATTAGCTCTCAACCTGTCCAAGTTTATGACCCAAGCAAAATAAAATGCCCAGGAGGATTTCTGTATTTGCAAAATTGTAACTAAAAATGAGACTAGTTTTTTTAAAAGGAAATATATAAGAATCTAGAGATTCCAAGCAGCTATGATCCCTTTAAAGGATCACATTCCCCATCCCCACCTGTATATTAAAGGATCCCCTTTTCAGGTGGTAAGAGGAGACACATTCGTTCCCCCACCCTCACTGGCACACACTAGATGCACCAGATTCATTAAACCAACGAAGTAGAGTTAAACAGAGGCCATGAGGCTGCCCAGAGCAGGAGCAGACAGAGCATATCATGTCACGCCTTCCCCCTGGCACCTGTTTTCTGTAACAGGTACAAGAAGATGGTAAACCTCTCCATGGAGGCACTGTCCTGCTAGACTTTAGAAAACAAATTCTTGCTCTGCCATCACAACTTCTGTTTCCGGCTTTACTCGCCTTTTCTCTCTCTCTTTTTTTTTTTTAAAGATTTTATTTATTTGGCAGAGAGAGACAGCAAGAGAGGGAACACAAGCAGGAGGAGTAGGGGAGGGAGAAGCAGGCTTCCCGCTGAGCAGGGAGCCCGATGCTGGGCTCCATCTCAGGACCCTGGGATTATGACCTGAGCCAAAGGCAGATGCTTACCCACCGAGCCACCCAGGCGCCCTACTCACTCTTTCTAAAGAACTCATTAAAATAATCTGCAGTACAGTCATTTAAGGCGAGATCAACAAAGACTAGGTTCTCCCAGTTCTCGAACCAAACTCTGCTTCAGGAGTCCACAACCTCATCCACAGACAAGAAGGCAGGTTCAGAGTCCAAGCATCTCTGAACAATATCTCTTTGTCCAGTTTTAAGCATCCCAGAAAGGCTACTCTCCCTAGTCTAGAGCTGATTCTCATTCAATATTCTTTTATCTGGTTGGTGTTGATAAACAGTTTGGTCGGAGAAACTTGATCGACACTCCGACTTACCACAAGAGGTGATTCAGCACACTGATCAAAGCACATGGGTAATGGACTCCTTTGGATCTGTATACACAGCTGGTTTAAGAGTCTGACCCAGCAAAGGGGCTTTTTTACTGTGGGACCTTGCCTCACTTTTGCCCCCAAATTCTTGTGTACATTATTAACTGTACTTTGCTTCAAACCACCACTAGTGAACACCAAAGATTCATCATTACTCCTTAATTTTTAAAAATATATCAAAATAGAATAATTCAAACTGCTGGTACCATGCCAGTCATCTCTCTGTTGCCAACTGATGGAACTGATAACCTTTCCCATCTTAATTTCTGACTCCACATGTTTTGCCTGAGAGATAAACAGAGCAAAAATAAAGATGGCCTTATGAACCTAAAAGGGAATCCGGAAAAAGAACATTTTAACACTCGGCTGGGCCAGCATTCCACTTGGCTGAATTCTTCTTCTAAACAGAGGAAAAGAGGCTTAGGTAAATGCTTCTTTTGCCTGGAAATTCCTCCTAATTAAATTCAAAATTATAAGCAATAATTATAAGACACATGGCTGAGATCTTCATGCATCTACACCCTACATTAGCCGGCTTTTGTGACTCTGCACAGCCCACAACTCCAACAAGGCAGCCTCCAAGGCTCCTGGAGAGACCAGGAAGGTGGGTGAGGTGGCCACAGTTCACCAGCTGTGGGAGGAACCTCTCCACTTAGGTGCCAGAGTCTACTCAGTTTAGTCTGATCCTCAGGCCCCGGGGCTTTGTCAGCCGCCTCTCTACCCTGGAGTCGCTTTCTCTCAAGGACGCAGAGAATGCAGCAACACTTACCTAGAGAAGCCCAGGAAGGAGCCTGCCAGATGTCATTCAGCTGCCAATAAAGGGCACCCATGGTATAGCCTTGCCCATCCACTATCTCGCTGCGACTGCGGCGGTAGAATTCAGTCTCTATTTTGACACACTGGGCCTGCGTCACCTGACTCAGGGGAAAACACCGAAGCACACAAGTTATTGTTAGGCTTAAGTGTCCAGGTCTGAGAAAATGGCATGTTTGAGCTGTTTTTTAAAGCAGGTTGGATAAATTAGGGACTCTGATTAACATTATGTCTACCATTATCATACTAGATCTGGAACTAGCCCCTCAGCATAACAGAAGGGTTATCTATAATAGCTGATTTGTTTGGGAGTCTTAGTGTTCTGTTTATGGGTAATCAAGGAAACAGGATGGTATGAAAGGTTCCTTGCTAATGACAGTATAGGCAATGATGGAAAACAGACTATTATTCCAGAATAAATGGTAGATGTAGTCAAACACTAATTTTTTTGAAAGTGATGGGTTTTATAAATATATTCATAGCTACTAATGAACAAAGTTTTATTAGAAAAAAGTTCTATAGGAAAAATAACATTATTTTAAGTCTGATACTGTCTAGTCCCTAGCCCCTTTTTTCTACTCAAGCAACTTTGTCCTTATATCGTGATTTTTGATAATCGTAAATTTTTTTTTTAAGATTTTTGTTTATTTGTCAGAGAGAGAGAGAGATAGTGAGAGAGGGAACCCCAGCAGGGGTAGTGGGAGAGGGAGAAGCAGACACCCCGCTGAGCAGGGAGCCCAATGCGGGGCTCGGTCCCAGGACCCCGGGATCATGACCTGAGCCAAAGGTAGACACTTAACCGACTGAGCCATCCAGGCACCCTGATAATCATAAAATTTTTTATAAATGTAACTCCTTCATTACAGCAGAACAGATGGTAAATTGTAGCAATGAGACCCATGAATTTAGTTCCCACTGAAGAGGCACTGAAGAACTTCATATAGGACTCTTAATTATTGGCAACATCACTGAAATATCACCCTTTCATTGCTACTATTATCACATGCTTTTTAAAAGAGTTACTTTTTTATTTGGAGAATGCGAGCAAGAGGGGAGAGTCCGTCCCAAGCAGACTCTGAACTGAGTGCAGAGTCCGACGCAGGGCTCGATCCCGCTAACTTTAGATCAGGACCTGAGCTAAAACCAAGAGTGGGAGGCCCCGACTACACCACCACCCAGGCGCCCCTGTTATCCCATGCCTTTAGAGTTGTAGTAGGGGAGGCTCACGAGTGAGAGGTTCTCAGGCTGGTTTGGAGAAGTCACCAAGGAGACCTTGCAGAGATGGTCAGTGCTGCAAGGATTCCTCACTAGAGTGAGGCCTGGATTTTCAGAGGAAGGAAAAGAAGGATGCAGATAAGGTTTCTAGGAGACTAAGCCCAGACACTTCCTAAAAGCTGGAAGAGCTCAGGTAAAGGTAGATCCTTTAAACAGAGTTAGGCTGGCTAGTGAGAAAGTCATAAGTGAAGATATGACTTACTTATATGAGATGGTG
Organism: Mustela putorius furo; assembly: GCF_011764305.1. Lineage (NCBI taxonomy): Eukaryota > Metazoa > Chordata > Mammalia > Carnivora > Mustelidae > Mustela > Mustela putorius. The sequence goes on from NW_025422023.1 coordinate 10,109,693, forward strand.
CCATAGAATTGCAGAAGAGTGAAGCAAGAAGAAATCATGGTCATTCAATAAAGATGTAATAAGTACCTATAGTATGTGTTACATGCTGGTATGGTCCACCCCTCTCCCAGCAGAAAAGATACAAGTGCACCCTCATGGAGCTTACTGGCTTGCGGAGAAGACAGGACTTCATCAGAGAGTCACGCAAATGAATGTAAACTCTAAACAGTAATAAGTGCTAAGTAGGAGGGGTGAGCAATGTTAGGAGTGTGTATCACAGGGAAAGCAGGCCTAGCCGAGGAATGACGATTGGCCTCAGAGAAGAGGAAAGAGAAAAAGAGAGAGGGCAGAACCTGGCAGCCAGACAGGACATGTGCGTTGAGCAGAGAAAATTCAAGTGAAGAACTGAAAGGCACAGAGAGCCAGGAGCAGTGGAAGGGAGGCCAGTAAGATGCAGGGATCAGATCTGGGAAGGTTCTGATGTGTGTCCTGGAGGCAACCATAAGCTCAAGGGGTGAAAGGACCAGATTCACTTTCCCGAAGAAGATGCTGCTGACCAAACGGAGAAACAGAGGTGCGGTGGGGGTTTACAGTGGGATTAGGGCGACCCTTCAGAAAGCTATGAAAACCACCCCAGCAAGAGATGATACCAGCTGTGAGCAGATAAAGAAATGTCCTTTCAAGAACCAGACCACGGGGACCACAGCAACGAGAACAGCGAATACACTCTAAAGAAAGTAAGAATCTCACAGACGGAGTGGCAATGGTGCCAACTGAAAATGACCACAGGATACATTCGGCATATATTAGTCCGACACTAAGTCAGAGGGAATGAAACAGAAAAACAAACCTATGAAATCTGATGTGTTAGTCAAGCCAATCTGCAATTATACTCAGAAATCTCTAGCCAAGTTCCTTGTAAAAATACCAATCTTGTCCAAACTAAAAGAGAGAGAGAGAGAGAGATTTATTTACTTCTAGGCCTAGATAGGTAGGCACAGAGAAATTAAGTCCCTTAGTAAGCATTCACGTATGTTGAGTTTTGAGGTACAAAATCAGTGTTGTGGAGCAACTTCTAGAAAATTCAGTGAAGATGAAGCAGGCCCAAAGTGGAAATCTCAGTAGGAACAGATTCTAGGACACCATCATCCATGCCCACTAGAGATCTTTACCTTATATCAGCATGGAAACAACCTTTACAGTTGTTTAAAAGATCTTATCTCTGAACTCATTTATATCATCCTGAGCCTTCATATAACGCCCCCACAAACCAAGCTAAATTGGGCCTATAGCACAAAATCAAGCCAACGATAGTCTCTGCCTCCATTGCACACATATCCACGACCTTGAACAAGAAGAAATCTCAGTTCTCATCCAGAGATTCCTGAAAAGCAACCATTGCTTTATAGACTGTGTGTGGAGTGAGCATGAGAGAAGCAGCTGAGAAGTCCCCATCGGACTGGTGAGTAATCACAGGAGGAGAGGAATTCTAGTCACCAAACATTCCAGAAACGATGGGTCCAGCCCTGACAAGCTGAGAACAAGCATCCAATGGCAACCACCATGGACAATCCACCTTAGATGCCAGCCCACAATCCGGAACTCCCCCTACCTGAAGTATCCCTGAAATCTAGATATACCAAAGAAGCCAAAGAACCTGCAATATTCTGCTATTACCCCCTGAGACTTGGGTCACTGTCAACTCATAAGTGGTGTGGAAGGACGGGTGTCATTCATAAAGTCTGGGACCAGAATCACTATCCTTGGATCCACATTTATAAAGTAGGGTGAATTGGAAAAAAATAACCTCTGTTCTGAGGTGGGAACAAAATACCAATGTGTATCAGAGTAGGAAATTAAGTTATCTCTTTCAGGCGGAAATGAAAATGGAAAAAGCCATACTCTATGAAATAGTCATGCTTCTGCTTAGCTGGATCTAATCCAGAAGACAACTATATATTTTACTGATGGCCTTAGTAGAGGTGACTGCATTTTCTTTTTCTTCATTTAAGCTTCTTTTCAGGAAAAAAAAAAAAATCTCACAAACATCAAATTATTTATATTGCTCCAAATTCTTTTCCAATCTTTGTGAACACATATTGTAGCATATACATTTAGTGTTCTGTTCTTAGTTTTGACATGTGTACTTTTTCATGCCCTGGCACTTGCTAGCATCTCTGTGCTTTAAATGGTTACACAGTTATTACCACAGTGTGATTCATCATTCTCCAATTATTAGGCATTTGAATGGTTTCCAGTTTTTTCTTTCAATGCAAGAGCTAAAAACATTGTATGTTCTTGTGTTGCTTCTTTTGGTAATAATAGATGACAAACATTAAACTCCTCGCTGCATAATGCTATATTAGGTTCTAATCAAGAGGCTGCTATAAACTGGTGACCTCCAGGCTGAACTTTGCCCCATACAGATTTTAACTGGCCCCCAGAGATAGGCAGTTTTTGGTTTCTTGTTTTTTGTTTTTGTTTTTGTTTTTAGGTGGGTTTTTTGTCTCTTTATTGTTTGAATGTTGCTTAATGTCTTAAGTCAGAGCCTATAGTTCGGTTTTATCACAATTCCCAATAATCATACTCCTATCCAATTAAATTACCTTCCTAGCCCACACAAACATTTGAGTTTTAAGTCTCTATTTCAATTTTCAGAACTACTTGCAAGATATCTTTCTGTTCTAACTACTTGCAAGATACCTTTATATCTGTTCTAACAATCTCACTGTAATTTATCTTTTCTGGTTTAATAGGTAAGTATTAATAATCTTTTAGAATTTTTAAACCTTTTTTTTTTTTTTTTTTTTTTTTTTTACATGCATACAGGATTCCTACCCCTTGCTAGCAATGAAAGGAAAAGGACATGAGGCAAGCCCTAACTAGGAACTTGTCATAGCTGAACTTCGTGGGAAGGATAATCAAGGCTCTTTGAACACTCCGGGCTCCAGCACAGTGCAGCATACTCCACAGATAGATAGTGCCATGCCAATATCATGGATCTGGGTTTACCCAAACCAGTAGGTGCCAGTTAGGGCTAATGAATGATGCCTTTGTTCATAAAAATGCAGAAGGTCACTGCCCACTATCCTCCTTAAAGGGATGTTGTAGAACCCCATTTCCCTGGAAAATCTCTGCAACTGCCTTTCCCTTTAAAATTGTACCTGTATTTATACACTCATGCATCCTTCCCTAAAGAGGACAATCTCTACATATAAGAAGAATAAATGCTTAGTCATTTCCTAGGCTTCTAAGTCCCACTGTTAGCAGACAAATCTTATTTTAGTTTCAAAAAAGTCTATTTTCAGCAGCTTGCTTGATTACACTTATGAAATCAGTCTCCTTGGAGAAACAGATGGTAGGGTAAAAAGAAATTAGACCTAGGATACCAAGACCTAGGTTCCAATTCCAGTTTTGCCACTGTGATGGAGATTGCTAGCTGTTTATAAAAACCTACCATCCCTGTCCTCCAGAGTCACAGAGCTATAGGTGGGCTACATTCTCCAGAATCACACCCCTGACCCTTGGAACTAGGCATAGCCATGTGACGAAGCCCTGCTGACAGAATAATTTATATTATTTATTTACTTAAAAATTATTCGACACTAAGACTCTCCTAATAAAGCCATGTTTCAAACTGATAAAATTCATACCATACAATTCACCCTTGTAATATCCAATTCATTGGCTTTTAGTATAATCACAGGTTGTGTACTCTTACCCCTACCTAATTCCAGAATGTTACCACTCCAACAGGAAACACCATATTGTACTAGTTAACAGCAACTCCTCATTCTCCCCTCTCCTCTGTATCCAGAAACCACTCATCTACTTTGTCTTTTTGGACTTGCCTATTCTGGACATTTCATGTTAAGTGGAACGAGATAATATACGCCCTTTGTCACTGGTTTCCTTTACTCAGAATAATGTTTTTGAGGTTCATTCACGTTGTATTATATATTCATATTCCATTCCTTTCTATTGCTGAATAATATTTCATTATATAGGTATGCCACATTTTGTTTCTCTATTCCTGAGTTGGTAAACATTTGGATTGCTTTAGCTTGTTGGCTATGAAAAATGCTATGAACATTTGTGCACAAGTTTTTGTGTGAACACGTTTTCAATATTCTCAAATATACCTTAAAGTAGAATTTCAGGGTTTTTTTTTTTTTAAGATTTTATTTATTTATTTGACAAAGAGAGAGAGCTCTTAAGTAGGCAGAGAGGCAGGCAGAGAGGGAGGGGGAAGCAGGCTCCCCGCGAGCAGAAAGCCCAATGCGGGGCTCGATCCCAGGACCCTGAGACCATGACACGAGCAGAAGGGCAAGGCTTAACCCACTGAGCCACCCAGGCACCTGAATTTCAGAGTTCTATGGTAACTCTATGTTTAATTTTTTGAGAAAGGTGTAGGTAGTATCTCTTTGTGGGTTTTGATCTGTATTTCCCTAGTGACTAATGATGTTAAGGATATTTTCGTGGTACTTATTGGTCATTTTCTTTGGAGAAATGATTACTCAAATCTTTTGCCTGTTTTTTAATTGGGGTATCCTTTTCATTATTGAATTGCAAGAGTTTTTAAATATATTATGGACATTAGATCCTTCTTACATATATGACTCAAAAGTCTTCTCCCATTCTGTGGATTATCCTTTCACTTTTGTGACATATTGGCCTCTGACACACAGTTTCTAATTCTGATGAAGTTCAATTTGTCTATTTTTTCATTGGTTGCTTGTATTTTAAGTGTCAAATCTAAGGAACTGTTGTCAAATCAAAATTCACAAAGATTTACATCTACTTTTTCTTCTAAGAGTTTTATGACTTTAGTATTAACAGTTAGATCTTTGGTTCATTTTAAGTTAATTCTTATATATGGTACAAGGTAGGGGTCCAAATTCATTTTTTTTACATGTGGATATCCACTGTTCCGATACCATTTGTTCAAAGCACTATTTTTTTCCATTTTGTTATCTTGGCACCCTTGTAGAAAATCAGTTGACCATAGACTTATGTGTTTATTTCTGGACTCCCAATTCTGTTCAATCTATACGTCTGGCCTTAGGTCAATAGCACACTATCTTGATTACTGTAGGTTTGTAGTTAAGTTTTGAAAGTAGGATGTGTAACACTTCCAAATTTGTTTTTTTCCAGATATTCTGACTATTCTGGGTGCCTTGCATTTCCATATGAATTCTAGAATCATTTTTCTCATTTCTCTGGAAATGGTAATAGGAATTTTGATAGGGATTATGTTGAATCTGTGGATCTCTTTGGGGAGTCCTGCCATCTTAATAATATTAAGTCTTCCAATCCATGTCTTTCCATTTCTTTAATTTCCCTTAATAATGTTTTATAATTTTCACAGTGCAAGTCCTGCATCTCTATATATGTATCTGTATATTCTAAAATATTTTATTCTTTTTGATACTATTATAAATGTTATCATTTAGTTTCATTTTAAAATAGTTCATGCTTAGAAAACAGCTGACATTTGTATATTGATCTTACATCCTATAAAGTTGCTCAATTAACTTATTAGCTCTCACAGGTTTTTTACTTTTTTTAAAAGATTTTATTTATTTGCCAGATAGCGCAAGTAGACAGAGAGGCAGGCAGAGAGAGAGGAGGAAGAAGGCTCCCTGCTTGGCAGAGAGCCCGATGCGAGGCTCTATCCCAGGACCCTAGCATCATGACCTGAGCAGAAGGCAGAGGCCTCAACCCACTGAGCGACCCAGGCACCCTCTCACAGTTTTTTAGGTGGATTTTTGAAGCTTTCCTATATATAAAATCATGTCATCTGCAAAGAGAAAGTGTTACACCTTCCTTTCCAATTTCATGCCTTTTATGATTTCCTGGCCTAAGTGTTTTGACTAGAATCTCCAATGCAATGTTGAATGGAAGTGGCAAGAGCAGGTACCCTTGTTTTTTTCTTGATCTTGGGAGAAAACTTTCTGTTTTTCACTATTCACAGTATGATATTGGCTATAGGTTCTTCACAGGTGCTCTTATCATGTTGAGGAAGTCCCTTCTTGTCCTAGCTTGTCAATTTTTTTTTTAATCACAAAAGGGTACTGTATTTTTTCTAATGCTTTTCCTTCATCTATTGAAATGATAATGTAATTATTTCTCTTTTAGTCTATTAATATGATGTATTATACTGATTGACTTTGGTATGTTGAACTAATCTTACATTCTGGGTAAATCCCACTTGATTATAATTTATAAACCTTTTTATATGCTGCTGGTTTTGAATTATTAGTATTTTGTTGAGGATTTCTTTTTGTCTATATTCATAGAAGATCTTAGTCTCTGGTTTGCTTTTTTTAATATGTCTTTGTCTGTTTTTAGTATCAGAATAAAAATGGCTTCACAGAATGAGTTACGAAGTACTTTCCCCTCTTCTGTATTTTGGGAAGAATTTGTGAAAGATGGTGTTAATTCTTCTTTTTTTTTTAAAGATTTTATTTGTTTATTTGACAGAGAGAGATCACAAGCAGGCAGAGAGGCAGGCAGAGAGAGAGGAAGGGAAGCAGGCCCCCTGCTGAGCAGAGAGCCCGATGCGGGACTTGATCCCAGGACCCCGAGATCATGACCTGAGCCGAAGGCAGTGGCTTAACCCACTGAGCCACCCAGGCGCCCCGGTGTTAATTCTTCTTTAAGTATTTTTTAGAATTCACTAGTGAAGCCATCTTTGCAGAGGACAATTCTTTGATTACTAACTCAATCTCTTTAGTTGTGATAGATCTACTTAGATTTTCTATTTCTTCTTGAGTCAATTTTCATTGTTTGTGTCTTTCTATGAATTTGCCATTTCATCTAGGTTAAATGACTTATTGTCATACAATTATTCACATATTTTCTAACATATTTACTTACCCTTTTTTTAATTTAAGGTCAACAGTAGTGTTCCTTCTTTCATTCTTGATTTAGTAATTGGAATCTTCTCTCTTTTTTTTTCTTGGCCAGTCTAGCTACAGTTTTTTCAATTTTGTTGCTCATTTCAAAGAACTAACTTTTTGGTTTTGTTGATTTTCTCTATTGTTCCAAAGAGGCCTCTTTTAATGTGCCAAATTTCTGATGTCTGCTTTACTTAAGTGCTGAAAATTGATAAAATGCAACCTCAGTAGTTACAGAATTTCCCTTATCTCAACTGTGAAAGGATAAAATACTATAGTTTAAAAGGCAGAAACTTGTTCCAATCATTGCCTGAGAACTTGGAAAGAATACTTAACCTTTCTGAGCCCGTTTACTCAAACATAAAATTAAAACAGAAACACAGATGTCTGGAGATGATGTCAGAATTATGTGAGAAGATATACAATGCATCTCATGGCCCAGGGCCAGCCATTTGGTAGACACCCAAAGAATGCTGACTGTGTACTTGACTGCTAAATTACATGTTGCATATAAACATAATACATTAGTGTGTAATGTGCTCTATTAATCATTCCCCTCCTTTACTCATCCCATCCATCTTAAAAGCTCAGCATAGACTTTATCTTCTATCAAATCTCGGTGCTACTTACCAAACAAATAACCATTCCAAGGTAGCGAGTATCATCAACACCTGGGTCTACAACATAGTCTGTTTGTTGTTGTCATTGTTGTTGTTGTGATCAAGTTACATGCAACAGGAAGATAAAATGGACCCCTAAAGAATATGTATCTCTTAAGGACATCCCCAAGTATCTAGCCTTCACTACATGCTTAATACATATGTGAGGAATAAATGGAGGCACTAGAGGGAGCTATAAGCTAAGGGGTTAATAAAAATAGCCCAGCTTCCTCTTTAAGTGGCTAGTGAAGAGACCATACTGGCAGATTAAATTGATCAAAATTAAATGTGTTAGTATAGACAGTCCTCAAACTAATCAGTGAGCCTGTGCAACCCAGCTTAAGAGAGTGTGCCTGGGTAAGTAGGCTATTTGGAATACAATATAACAGGATAACGCAGGAGAAAGAAAGGTGAGGCAAGATTATTTTGGAATTATTAGAAGAATTAAGGAAGTAAAAACCGAGAGGGATACTTTTGCTGTTATAAGGAAAAGCCAGGAAAAGATCTAAATGTGAAGAAACTTACTGCACCACCTTCTCAGCCAAGATATTTTTGAAAGTTGCAAAAACTTGCTTTACAGAACATCTTTTAGAAGTGGTACACAAGCAGGTACTCTGTTCTTCAGAATAGTATGACAGACAGTAAGAAAAAGAAGAGAGGCTGGAGGCAGGAACAGAAAACATGGACCACGGAAGTTTTATTTCTAATGCACATGTCAAAGATGATTGTTTAAAATCAACATAGTAAGGAGGAGAAGAACGTTTTACTTTTAACATTTCCTGTTAAAAGAAAATCCAACACTAAAAACAAACAAAAATCCTAATTCTGATTTTTTTTCATCTCAGATCCCATCTAGTACAACTGAAGTTCTAGGGGAGAACTAATACAATCCAATTCCAAGTCAATGCCTGATAAGACACCAGTGCTAAACTATCAGATGAAAGCCATCACCAACAAAACCAGCAACAAATAATTCCACTTGTATCATCAGCTCCTAACTACATACCACTAATGCTAATGAGTTCAGAAAGAACAATTATTTTTGTGAGTGCTTTGTTTTGAGGAAATAAAATAAAGTAACAGTAATAAAATGAGCAGCTGGGAAGAGGGCAGCCAGCATGAAAAACAACAGCTGAAAAGGTTTCCATGTGTGCACACATACATACACACAGGAATGAGGATCGTCCTAGTTCATATATCAAACCTGAGGCATTCTGATAGAATATTGGCTATGAAAAGCTAATAAGATGAACTTCAACACTTTAAAAGGGACAGATATCAATTTTATCTTTTAATTTGCTTTCTGTGAGGTAGGTTCATAAATTATACATCACACTGGCAAACCTTCCCTAACTGATAAGCTTATGGTTAAAACATTAAAATCCTCTTTATTAGTTTATCACCTTCTAAAAAAGGGTATTCTTTTGGCTTCCAATTTTCTGCTTCAGCTTCCATCCAGATTTTTGTTTTTATATAGGAGAAAACTGATGTGAGTAGGCATGAGTTTAGATTAAAATTGGCATATTTTTAGGTGCTAAGATGCAAAAATTAAAATGTGATCATGTTTAACAAAAACTTTGAGTCTATTTCAGATCAACTCATATGACTGGGATTAGGCTCCTGCCTTCTCTCTCTGACTTGAAACAATCATGGCAAAAACATCAGATAAATAAGCGGTGGCTTTAATAGTCTTACGCATGCAAGTAGTTCACAGGTTCATGAGATAAAAGTGGCAAACAGAGAGAGTAAATGGAAACACTAAGAAGAAAATATTACCTAAAATTCAGCTCAACAGTTTCTTACTTTAAACATAAATTTAAATTTACCATATAATTCAGCAATTTCACATATATATTTCAACTCAAAGGAAATGAAGATATGTACACAAAGATCTGTATGCTAATATTCATGGTGGTATGATTCATAATAGTCAAAAACTGGTAATAATCCAAATGTGCACCAACAGATGAATGGATATGTGAAATATGGTACAGCCAATACAACCGGATACTATTCAGCAAAAAAGAGGAGTAAGTACGTGTATTTGCTACAACATGGAAACACTTCAAAAACATTATGCTAGGTGAAAGAAGCCAGATGCAAAACATCACACATTGTAGTTACATGAAATATTGAGAAAAGTAAAATCTACACAGACAGAAAGCAGGTTAGTGTTTACCTGCAGCGGAAGGTGAGAAAGGAGAGTAACTGCAAATGGACACAAGGGACCTTCTGGGGATCTGAGAAATGTTCTAAAATTGGGTTATAGTCACGGTTGCATTATTCAATAAATATTCTAAGAATCACTTAATTGTATACTTAAAATGAGTGAATCTTATGGCGTGTCAATTATATCTCAACAGAGCTGTTTTAAAAATAATCCAGGGACACCTGGGTGGCTCCGTCATTAAGCATCTGCCTTCTGCTCAGGTCGTGATTCCAGGGTCCTGGGATCCAGCCCCATGTCGGGCTCTCAGATCAGCGGGGAGCCTGCTTCTCCATCTCCCTCTGTCTCCCCTTGCTTGTGCCCTCCCATCTCTCTCTCTCAGATGAATAAATAATATTTTAAAAAATCCAATAAGGTGATAAGGTAATATGCAGAGATTTTAAGTGTACACCTCAGTGAACTTTATCATGTGTATACACCATGTACCAGCACCCAGATCAAGACATAAGGCTTTTTTTGGCACTCTGGAGAGTCTCCTAATACCCATGTCTAACCATAATTCACTATCCCCTCCACAAGAGTGGTGATCACTAAATTTGCTCTCCATCATGCTGATTCATTTTGTCTATAACTAAAACTTCAATGTTTCTTTTGCTCAACACAATGTTTGTGAGATTCATCCAAGTTGATGCTGATATCAGCAGTTCATTCTTTTGTATTGCTATGGAATATTCCATGATGTAAGTATACCATAGTTTATAAATTCCTCTGTTAAAGAACATCTAGGCTGTTTTCAGTTTGGGGCTATTATGAATAAAGCTGGTATGAACATTATTTTAGATGTCTGTTGGCAGACATATGCACTCATTTTTCTTGGGTACATAGCTTGGAGTAGAAATGCTGATTCAAAGAGGAAGCAAATGTTTAGCTTGGATAGAAAGTGCCATAAAATTTTCCAAAGTGGTTAAACAAATTTCTATTCCTACTAACAATGTCTACAAGTTCCAGCTGTCGTATATCATCACCAACAGTTGGCATTGTCAATCTATTTAATTTTAGCCATTGTGCTAAAAAGACATTGTATACCTTGTAGTGTATACTCTAGCATGATTTTAATTTGCATTTCCTTGATTGAGAATGAAACTGAACACATTTTCACATATTCACCGAACACTGGGTGTCTTCTTTGATGAAGTGCCTGTTCAAGGTTTTTGTCCATTTTTTAAAAGGTTATATCCTTTTCTTATTACTTCATAGAAGTTCTTTATTTTAATACAGATCTTTTATCAGATACATGTTTTGCACGTACTACTGCCCAATCTGTGGCTTGTCACTGCTCTCTCTTAATGGTGTCTTAATTTACAAAAGTCTATAATTTAATGAAGTCCCAATTTATCATTCTTTTCTTTCATAGTTAGTTCTTCTTATGCCCTGTTTAAGAAATCTTTGCCAAGGTTATAAAATTGTTACCTTTCATAGTTGATTCCTTGATCACTGATCAAATTAATTTTTGTATGTGGAGTCTAAGTTCACTTGTTTTCCTATAAAGATACCCACTTGATACTGTACCGTCTACTGGAAAAACTAACCTTTCTCATGGGGATTACAGTGGCAAATGGCCATCAACCAAGTAACTATATCATCTGTAAGTCTGTTTCTGGACTCTACTGTGTTCCACTGTTCCATTTTATCCTTGGGGAAAGCTATTGTCTTAATCACTGACACTGTATGGTGATCGTGAGCTAGGGAACATGTTAATACACAATTTGTTGTAGAACATTGTGAACCGTTTGTTCTCTCCAAGAGAGGCAAATGCCAAAAATTAACTATTTCAGGTACTACATGTCATCATTTATCTATTTTGAAGAAGATATGCTCCTCAATCAGTGAAATAAAATGCTTTTTCATCACGTAAGGCTTACAGAGTCTATAGGATCCCTTGTGTTAACTGCAGGAACCTGCTGAACTCCAGGATGCAAATGTCTTACCTGAGTAAGGTATATGGTATCCTTGAACGCCTGTAATGGATCTGGGCTTTCCGGGAGTGTGAAGTGAAATTCGACCTGACGCAGCATTTCACTGTTACCATCTGCATGATGTTGTCGGTGAAGAGAAAATTTGCTGTTGTAAGACCAGTCCTCTTTAGATGAAACCTTTCGAGGAAAGAAGAAGAGGTACAAATTGGGAAGTTAGGAGTGAAACTACTTTTCCACACACTTCTGACAAACTCAAAACGTACTCTGCACAGAGAAAAGAGCTCAAGATTTGCTCTGCGACTCTAATTTCACAGATGGTAGATGTTTTGTACTTATTACTAGTGGAAGAGTAGCCCTGTGCAAAGTTGAATCACAAAACCAGAATATGGCACCTATACCTTCCCTGACTCAAACCTAGGAAGTTTCACTTTGGCATTTCTTTTTCTTTCTTTCTTTTTTTTTTTTTTTTAAGATTTTATTTATTTATTTGACAGACAGAGATCACAAGTAGGCAGGGAAGCAGGCAGAGAGAGGGGGAAGCAGGCTCCCTGCAGGGCTCGATGTCAGGACCCTGGGATCATGATCTGAGCCAAAGGCAGAGGCCTTTATCCACTGAGCCACTCAGGCGCCCCTCATTTTGGCATTTCTATCAAAATTCTTATCTTATCAAAACATTATTCCTGTGTTTAGAACACTCATCGTGCTCATTTTTAAATGTCATTTTATCTATTCAAGTAAATAAATTGTCAAAAAAAATAATGGACTGAAAACAGTAATCTGTTAAAACTGTCAGTTCTTTGACAGGAATAAAATATGACTATTAAGACAGTAAATGCTTAGCACTTGCTTATTTGTTTCTCAATTACTACTAAATATATTTGATATATACAGATGTTTAATTTTGATATAGTTGAAGACAAAAACCAAACAATGATACTCTTTCCCCCTAACAGTAAATCTTTTTTTAGAGCCAGGCACAATTTATGTGATCTGTCATCTCCTTGAGAAGCTATCATCAGGTCAAGGTAAAAACAAACAAACAAAAATACCACACACATATTAGTAGTGTAACTTTTAGAGAAAAACAGACAATCATTCTGCCTTCTAGGTCTATGATTTAATGCTCTTTTAGCATTTGAAAAAGATGTAAGACAACTGCTGTCTACACCTGAAAATATCAGTTTAATGCAGGTTACACAAAGGCTTTGAAAAACAATCTACCACACACTCAAAAATCCCTAAAAATTAAAAATATCAATCCCTGTTCATAAAATATGACTTATACTTCCCTAGAATCATGCAAGCCACAGACCAATCACCTTAAAAGGAAAAAACTACTCTTTAGGAATTTATTTATAGTAAAATGTAAGTAGTGCACATTACTCATGTTTGATGTGAAAGTTTTTCCAAATTATATGTACTTTCCAAAACTGGTATCACCAGACAGTTTAGAGAACACTAATTACTTCAATTACTTACTTAAAAGAGGTATTAGCATTTACAGTCATCTTGTACACATTTGAGATGCACACCTTTACCAACTGCCTTCCTTTCCTTTTAAAAGCCTGAAACACATCTTCAGGCTTCTCAGCCTTAACTGGTAATGATATGAATGTATCCCATAACTGGTAAACTTGATCTTCTGTTATGTGGAAAGCTTTCTAACTTCTGATAGTCATGGTTTGAGAGTCTATTATAAATTTCAGCTGTAAAAACATTATCAGTAGGAATTAGAAAGTGCCAGACAAGGCTCTAATTGTTTTAAGAATATTACCTCACTCAATCCCCATGACAAGTCTACACTTGTTTTTTTTAAAAAGATTTTATTTATTTATTTGACACAGAGAGAGAAACATGACAAGTAGGCAGAGAGGCAGGCAGAGAGAGAGGGGGAAGCAGGCTTCCTGCTGAGCAGAGAGCCTGATGCGGGGCTTGATCCCAGGACCCTGGGACCACGACCCAAGCCGAAGGCAGAGGCTTTAACACACTGAGCCACCTAGTCAACCCTGGCAGTTCTAGAATCAAAATCCAAATCTGGGAGCGCCTGGGTGGCTCAGTGGGTTAAGCCGCTGCCTTCGGCTTAGGTCATGATCTCAGGGTCCTGGGATCGAGTCCCACATCAGGCTCTCTGTTCGGCAAGGGAGCCTGCTTCCTCCTCCCTCTCTGCCTGCCTCTCTGCCTACTTGTGATCTCTCTCTGTCAAATAAATAAATAAAATCTTTAAGAAAAAAAAAATCCAAATCTGTTTATTCCATAGCCCAAGCTTTTAATCACTATGCAATACTGATAATGGACTATTGAAAATATTATTTTGGGTTCCTGGGTGGTTCAGTTGGTTAGGCCACTGCATTCAGCTCAGGTCACTACCCTGGAGTCCTGGGATAGAGTCCCATATCGGGGTCCCAGCTCCATGGGGAGTCTGTTTCTCCCTCTGACCTTCTCCCCTCTCATGCTCTCTCTCAAATAAATAAATTAAATTAAAAAGAAAATATGATTATTTGACAAAGAAGTAATGCATCCTAAACTAGAAAGGGACATTTTAATATTTTTGTTAAATATATGGGGGGAAAAAATCCTCTAACTAAAAACCTAAGTTTTATGTAAAGTTATTCTTTTGGTTTCTTTCATTTTCCCAATTACCTAATCCAAATCCTCAACTAAGCAATGTAGTTCAAAAAAAGAGGAATGGTTAAATCAAGGGTTCATAATGAATAGTACATACATAACTTAGCTTCACCTTTCCCTATGTGAAAACACAGTGTTTTGTATCTTTGAACATCATCAGGCATTTCACAAAAACACGGCAACTGCATTATTATCAGAAGGTAAACAGAAAGGCTAATAGATTTAAGAAAAAAGTTTAGCAATTTATAACACTCATCCCTCCCAAAAATGTGAAATGAAAATGATTCAGCTTCTGTGTTAGACAGTAAGCTTGAATCCAGATATCCTACTTGCTATCTGGGGATAATGATGGAACTCTCACTCTCTAGAACCTTGATTTCCTTCCAGACCTCAATCAAAGGGTTGGGGGAGGGAGGAGATCATTGCTAAATGAAACAATGGGTCTCTGGTAAAGAGCACCTGCTCAGTAAATATTTTTGCTTCTTTCTTTCCTTCCTTCCCATTCGAACACCTACTCCTACCTGAGTCAGTATACTCAACTCCATCCTTCATTTTGAAACAAAAGTATTCCTAAAAAATCCACCTTGTAATATGGAAGTGCTAAAAAAAAAAAAAGGAAAGAAAGAAAGAAAGAAAAAAGAAAAGAAAAGAAAACAAGGGGTAGATCTAAGGTTACGACATTACTTATTAAAGTTAAAAATATAGGGCCGCCTGGGTGGCTCAGTGGTTAAGCATCTGCCTTTGGCTCAGGTCATGACCTCAGGGTGCTAGTTTCAAGTCCCACATCACCTTCCCTGCTCAGCAGGGAGTCTGCTTCTCTCTCTCCCCCTGTCCCTGCGCATACTCTCTCTCTAATGCTCTCTCAAGTAAATAAATAAAATCTTAAAAAAAATAAAGTTAAAAACACAATATGACTGCATTGTGTGGAAGCAAAAATAGTTGGGTTCAGGTGGTAAAATTGAAGAAGATTCTGAAACTGTCTTAAAATTTTTTTTGTGGTGGGGCGCCTGGGTGGCACAGTGGGTTGGGCCTCTGCCTTCCGCTCAGGTCATGATCCCAGGGTCCTCGGATCGAGCCCCACATCGGGCTCTCTGCTCAGCGGGGAGCCTGCTTCCCCCTCTCTCTCTGCCTGCCTCTCTGCCTACTTGTGTCTGTCTGTCTCTCTCTCTCTCTGTCAAATAAAAAAATAAAATCTTAAAAAAAAAATTTTTTTTGTGGTTACTTTACACAAGTAATAGGGGAGGGGAAACAAAAGTTCGTATTTATTTTAAGAGAGCGCACCTGCATATATGAGTTGGGGAGGGGCGGAGGGAGCCAAAGAATTTCAAGCAGAGTCTGCGATGAGTGCAGAGTTCAAAGCGGGCCTCCAGCCCATAACCTGAGATCATGACTTGAGCCAAAATCAAGAGTTGGACACTTAACAGACTGAGCCACCCAGGGGTCCCCAGGTACATGATTATTTCAGCAGATGCAGAAAAAGAGCATTTGACAGAATCCAATACCCTTTTATGATATAAGCACTCAGCCAACTAGGATTAAAAGGGAACTTCCTCAACCTGATAAAAGGCATATATGAAAAACCTACAGTCGGGGCACCTGGGTGGCTCAGTGGGTAAGCCTCTGCCTTCGGCTCAGGTCATGATCTCAGGGTCCTTGGAAGGAGCCCCGCATCGTGCTCTCTACTAAGCGGGGAGTCTGCTTTCCCCCCTCTCTGCCTGCCTGTCTGCCTACTTGTGATCTCTGTCGAATAAATAACTAAAAATCTTAAAAAAAAAAAACAACAACAAAACCCTACAGTTAACATCTTACTAAACAGTAAAAGACTAAAAGCTTTCTCCCTAAGAAAAGGTGTCTGTTCTCACCATTTCTATTCTACATTGTACTGGAGGTTTTAGCCAGGGCAATTAGCCTAGAAAAGTTAATAAAAGGCATCCATATTGAAAAGGAAAAAGCAGAAGTAATTCTATATGCAGATAACATGCTCTTAAATATAGAAAAACACAGAGGATTCACAAAAACTATTAAAGCTAATAAATAAGTTCTGCAAGGTTGCAGAATGTATGTTCAATCTACAAAAATCAACGGTATCTTTATATACTAATAATGAACAATGTGAAAATAAATTAAGAAAATAATTCTACTTACAAAAAGAATAAAATACTTGGGAACAAATTTAAACAAGGAAGTATAAATTCTGTACAATGAGATTACAAAATAGTGAAAGAAGACATCACATGTTCATGGATCAGAAAACATCTTATTGTTAAAATGCTAATACTTTTGCAAACTAATCTACTGATTCAACACAATCCCTATCAAAATCCGAGTGGACTTTTCTGCAGGAACTGCCAAGGTGATCGTAAAAATTGATATGTAAATGGAAGGCACCCAGAACAGTCAAAACAATCTTGAAAAGAGGAACAAAGTTAAGTGAACTCACACTTCCTGCTTTCGAAACTCACTCCAAAGCTGTAAGTAATGATGACAGTGCATACTGGCATAAAACAGACAGGCAGATCAATGGAAACAAATTGAGAATCCAAAAATAAACCTTAACATTTATGGTTAATTGATTCTGACAAAGGGGTCAAGAAAATCAATGGGGGAAAGAATAATGCTTTCAATAAATGATGTCTAGGTAACTAGATATCCACATGCAAAAAAAAAAAAAAAAAGAACTTGGACACTTTCTTCACACCATATAGAATAATTATCTCAAAATAGATTACAGATCTAAAATTATGAGCTAAAACCAGAAGACAACACAGGAGTAAACCTTTGTGCTCTTAGGTTAGAAAATGGTTACTTAGATACAATAGCAAAAGCACAAAAGATAAATGAGAAGACTGATAAGGACTTCATCAAAATTTAAAACTTCTGGGGCACCTGGGTGGCTCAGTCAGTTAACCATCTACCTTTGACTCGGGTTCTGATCCCAGGGTCCTGGGATTGAGCCCCACATCGGGCTTCTTGCTCAGGAGGGAGCCTGCTTCCTCTTCTCCCACTGCCCCTCTCCCTACTTGTACTCTCTCTCACTCTAATGAGTAAGTAAAAAATCTTAAAAAAAAAAAAAAATTAAAACTTTTATGCTTTAAATGACACCATCAGGGCACCTGGGTGGCTCAGTGGGTTAAAGCCTCTGCCTTCGGCTCAGGTCATGATCCCAGGGTCCTGGGATGGAGCCCCACATTGGGTTCTCTGCTCCGCAGGGAGCCTGCTTCCTCCTCTCTCTCTGCCTGCCTCTCTGCCTACTTGTGATCTCTGTCTGTCAAATAAATAAATAAAATCTTTAAAAATAAATTTAAAAAAATAAATGACACCATCAACTAAGTAAAAAGAAAACACACAAATTAGGAGAAAATATTTGCAAAACATAGATCTGATTTTAAAAAAATATCCAGAATATATGTATAACTCTTTAAAATTTTTTTTAAATTTAAATTCAATTTAGTTAACATATAGTGTATTATTAGTTTCAGGGGTAGAATCTAGTGATTCATCAGCTGCATATGTATGGAGCCGGTGCTCATTACATCAAGTGCCCTCCTTCATGCCCATCACCCAGTTACCCCGTCCCTCCAGCACCTACCCTCCAGCAACCCTATCTGTTCCCTATAGTTAAGAGTTCCTTATGGTTTGCCTCCCTCTCTCCTTTTATCTTATTCTATGTTTCCTTCCCCTCCCCTTCTGTTCATCTGTTTTATTTCTTAAATTTCATATCAGTGAAATCTATGGTATGTCTTCTCTGACTGACTTATTTCACATAGCGTAATATAGTCTAGTTCTATCCACATCATTGCAAATGGCAAGATTTCATGCTTTTTGATAACTGAGTAGTATTTCATTCTATATATATACCACATCTTCTTTATCCCTCCATTTGTTGATGGACATCTGGGTTCTTTCCATGTTTTGGCTACTGCAGACACTGCTGCTATAAACACTGGCACAATTCAATAACAAAAAGACAACCCAAATTAAAAAAATAGGTGAAGGGTTTTGAATAGACATTTCTCTAAGGAAAATATACAAATGTCTAAAAAGCACATGAGAAGAAGCTCAACATCATTAGCCATGAAAAAAAGCAAATTTTCTGTAAATGCTAATCTCCAGAGAAATGTTAAAAAACACAAAAAGGGAAAATTAGTGTTGACAAAGATGTAGAGAAATTGGAACCTTCATACATTTCCTGGTGGTAATGTAAAATGGTGCAGTGTTTGCAAACTATGGGAAATAGTTTAGCAGTTCCTTGGAATATTAAACATACAGTTACCATATGGCCCAGCAATTCCACTACTAAGTGTATACTTAATAGAACTGAAGACATTGCTCACAGACACACTCACACAAAAATGTATACAAATATTCACAGCAGCTATTATTTTTCATATTGGCCAAAAAGTGGGAATACACAAAGTACATCAACTGATGAATGGATAGACAAAATGTAGTATATCCACATGATGGAATATTATTCAGCAATTTTAAAAAATGACAAACTACTACATGACAGAACATGGACAAGTCATGAAAACTTTATGCTGAGTAAAAGAAGCCAGTCTAAAAAGATCACATATCTTATGATTCTAATATATGAATTGTACATAAAAGGCAAATGTATAAACACAGAAAGCAGATTAGTGGTGCCTAGAGCCGGGGTGGGAGGAACTGAGAGAGTGGGGAGTAATTTGGATATAGAGTTTCTTTGGAGTGATGAAAATGCTCTAAAACTAGGTCATGGTTAATAAATAAAATAAAAACAAACAAACAAACAAACTAGGTCACGGTGATGACTGCACAACTCTGTGACTAAACCAAAAACCCTGAAAGTGTACATTTTAAATGGGTGGATTTTATGGTCGGTGAATTATATCTCAATTAGGAACACACAACTCTGAAATAAAATCTGCCTATGAAACTGAATCTGTCAGAACAAAGAGTAAAATGCCATAGTGAAAGTCAGATACAGCAACATGAAAGAAAAAGGAGAAGGAAGAGGAGGAGGAAACAGAAGACAAAGGGGAGGAGACAAACGAAAAGAAATAATTCCACCTGGTAACAGTTAGATAAAACTTTACTTATCACATTCATTTCTCTTACTGTAGCAAACCATCCAGTTCTGAATATCTTTAAGTGAAAACAGTTGTAGGATATACAGAAAATAGCAAGTGAGAACTACTTTCATGCATGATAAGAAGTCAGGCTTAAGCAACCCTGGTTCCCATTCAATTTTTATAAATGTAAGTGAAGGAACATAATTAAAAGCAGGTTCGAAAAGTTATAATTCTCAAATTGATGACTACAAGAAATTTAGCTCCCCAAACTTTAAAGAAAAAAAGTTCTCTTCTATGATCTTCCTCAACTTTCATTTAAATACTAAGCACATTTCATTAGACTGTCTATGGCCATACCACCCCGAACGCGCCCAATCTTGTCTCATTTGACTTTCTGAACCTCTGCTGAGAATGACCTATGCCCATCACCTACCATTCTGAATCACTGGGAAATCAAAAGTGGCTTACCTTTTTTAATGTACTGAAGGAAGGCCAGGACTGATATCCATATTCAGATACAAATCGAGCTTTTGGGAAAACTTTCCAATCCCAGCAATCACTGGTATAGTCATAAAAATGTACATCACCAAAATTATTGTCATATGGGTTGACAGAGAGCCAGCCTTCTTTAACAGATTCGGCCCCATTTGTAGGGCTGGATATAATAAAAGGACGAGTCTTGTCTTCCTGAGTCCAGAAATAAAATGAGTGTTTGTTTTAATTCCAATATAGTTAACATACAGTGCTAACATTAGTTTCATGTGTACAATATACTGATGCAACACTTTCACCCTCGCCCAGTGCTCAACATGACAAGTATCCTCCTTAATCCTTATCACCTATCTCACCCATCCCCCTCTCCCACCTCCCTCTGGTAATCATCAGCTTGTTCTCTATAATTAAGAGTCTATTTCTTGGTTTCCCTCTTTCTCTTTTTCTTTTCTCTTTTTTCCTCTGCTTATTTTTTCTTAAATTCCACATATGAGTGAGATCATAACGGTATTTGTCTTTCTCTGACTGATTTAATTCACTTAGCATTATACTCTCTAGCTCCACCCATATCTGTGTAAATGGCAAGACTCCATTCTTTTTTATGGCTGAGTAATAGTCCATTATATATACCATAGACACACACACACACACACACACACCCCACATCATCTTTACCAATTCATCTGTCATGAACACTGGGTTGTTTCCATAATTTGGCTATTGTAAATAACGCTGCTATAAACACAGGGGTGCATATATCCCTTTGAATTAGTGCTTTTGTATTTTAGGGGTAGATACCCAGTAGTGTGATTACTAGATAGTCAGGTCTGTTTTTGACCTTCTGAGGAAACTCCATACTTTTCCACAGAGGTTGCACCAGTTTACATTCCCACCAACAGTGCCCATGGGTTCCCCTTTCTCTGCACCCTCCCCAACATCTGTTGTTTCTTGTGTTTTTTATTTTAGCCGTTCTGACAGGTGTGAGGTGATATCTCACTATAGTTTGATCTGCATTTTCCTGATGGTGAGTGATGCTGACCACCTTTTCATGTGTCTGTTGGCTGTCTACATGTCTTTGGAGAAATGTATGTTATGTCAGATCATTTACTTAAAAAAAAAAACACTGTAAGTTACAGGATGCCAAATGACTGCAGAAAAATAATAGAACCATTAACCTTCTGCATTCAACAACCACCAGCACCTGCTATTCACCAATCCTTTCTATCCATTTGTAATTAACACAGCTTACTCCTTAGTACCTGCTCCCAATCTTTTTCAAGAATGCTGTGCCTCTACATTACCTTCTACCAACATGGGTAATGTACAATCTACTGCAGAAGTTCTTATCCTTGGCACTACTGACATTCTGTGCTTGATAAGTTTTGTGCATTGGTGACCAGAAAAAGGGAGCAAGGGGAGACAGAATGTTTAGCAGCATCCCTGTCCTCTACCCACTAGATGCTAGTAGTACCCTGTACACACACCAAAAAATGTCTACAGACATTGCCAAATGCGCTCCTGTCCCTTGGAGGACAAACTCGCCTCTACTTAAGAAACACAGGTCCAGTGCTTAAGAATTAGAGGCTAAGGTGCAGGATATAAAATTAATACCCAGAAATAAGTAATATTTCTACACACTAAAAACAAACTAGCAGGAAGAGAATTTTTTAAATTATATACACCGCTTATCCTTTTTAAAGATTTATTTATTTATTTATTTATTTGACACAGAGAGAGAGACAGCAAGAGAGAAAACACAAGTGGGGCTTGATCCCAGGAGCCGGAATCATGACCAGAGTGACGAAGGCAGCCGCTTAACCAACTAAGCCACCCAAGCACCCCAAGAAGGAGAAATTTTAAAACAACACCCTTTATAAATGCACCAAAAAGAATAAAATACCTAGGTATAAACTTAACCAAAGAGATGAAAGACCTCTACTCTGAATACTATAAAACATTGATGAAACAAACTGAAGATGACCCAAACAAATGGAAAGATATCCCAGGTTGTGGGCTGGAAGAACCAATATTATTTGAATGTCCATACTACTCAAAGCAATCCACAGATTCAGCGCAATCCCTATCAAAATACCAACAGCGTTTTTTACAAAACTAGAACAAATAATACTAAAATTTGTATGAAATCAGAGAAGACCCCAAATAGCCAAAGCAATCTTAAAAAAGAAAAAACAAATCTTGGAGATGTCAAAGCTCCAGGTCTCAAGATTTACTACACAGCAGTAGTAATCAATATAGTATGGTACTGGCATTAAAAACAGATACATAGATCAGTGGAATAGAATGGAGAGCCCAAAATAAACCACTGATTATATGGTCAGTTAATCTGTGACAAAGGAGGCAAGAATATACAATGGGAAAAGACGGTCTCCTCAATAAATGGTGCTGGGAGAAATGGACAGCTACGTACAAAAGAATGAAACTGTATCACTCTTTAACATCATAAACAAAAATAAACTCAAAATGGATTAAAGACCCAAATGTGAAGTCTGAAATCATGAAGACCTAAAAACCATAACAAAACACAGGCAGTAATTACTCTGACATTGGCCATAGGATCATTTTTCTTTATAGGTCCCTTTACCCAAGAAAAACAAAAGCAAAAATAAATTA
Source organism: Mustela putorius furo (assembly GCF_011764305.1). Classification (NCBI taxonomy): domain Eukaryota; kingdom Metazoa; phylum Chordata; class Mammalia; order Carnivora; family Mustelidae; genus Mustela; species Mustela putorius. The sequence continues at coordinate 10,132,175 of NW_025422023.1, forward strand.
TTTGAATACCATCAAAGTAAAAAGATTTACACAGCAAAGGAAACTACCAGCAGCGTGCGCACACGCACACACACATATCAAGAACATGTACAACTCAATACCAAACCCCGAATAATTCAATTAAAAAATGGGCAGAGGACTTAAATAGACATTTTTCTAACAAAGACATAAAGATATCCAATGGACATATGAAAAGATCCTCAACACCACTTGTCATCAGGAAAATGCAATTCAAAATTAAAATAATCACTTTATACCTATCAGAATGGCTAAAACCAAAAACACAAAAAACAATAAGTGTTGGTGAGTATATGGAAAAAGGGAAACCCTTGTGCACTGTTGGTAGGAATGCAAATTGGTGCGGCCACAGTGGAAAACAGTATGGAAGTGCTTTGAAAAATTATAAACAGAAATACCATATAATCCAGTAATTCTACTACAGGTATTTACACAAAGAAAATGAACACACTAATTCTAAAAGACACGTGTATGTCTGTGTTTATTGCAACGTTATTTACAACAATCAATATATTGAAGCAATCTAAGTGTCCATCAATAGACAAATGGATAAGGAAGATGTGGCGCATACACACACACACACACACACATTTCATTATATATATCCCATTATATATATATATATATATATATATATAATATACTTTCTAATATATTATATATATATATATATATATATATATATATATATATAATGGAATATGGCACAGCCATAAAAAGATGAGATTGTGTCATTTGAGATGGACCTTGAAGACTAGGATGGATGCACCTAGAGGATATTATGGTAAGTGAAATAAGTTCAGACTGAGAAACACAAATATTATGATTTTACTCACAAGTGGAATCTAAAACAAAAACAAAAGAATAGACAAACAAAAAGCAGAATCAGACCTATAAATACATAGAATAAACTGATGGTTGTCAGAGGTGAATGGGTCAGCAGCTAGGCAAAATGGGTAAAGGGGAGTGGGAGATACAGGGTCCCCATTATGGAATGAATAGGTCATGGGAATAAAAGGCATAGCAGGAGAAAAAAAAGGAAATAATAGAGGATATTCAGTCAGAATGACTTGAGTTTAAATCTCAAATCAGAATCTTATTATTTTTGGACAGATCTAAGCCTCAACAGACTCTTCTGTAAAATGGGGAAAATAACAGTACCTACTTCATAGGACTACAGTAAATGGTAGAGAACTCATGTGTGGAAGATATGGTTAAATTTCACTGAGATTCATGTTCTCATTTCCATAATATAGAGCTGTTTCTAGGAAGTGACTTTCTAACCTCTTTGCATCACTGTGGGGCTATGTGTCTCCTTCTCATCCTCCTGGAATCATGAGATCTTAACCACTGAACTGTGAAATGAAAATGCTCAAATATTAAAATCCATTTCTTAAATCCATCAGATATGAAAAATGTAATACCAACACTATGAGTAAAAAGATTATAAATGTTTTATAAATATTAATTAAAGCTTATACCATCATAGGTTGTGTATAGAAAAATTCTTCATGACACATGACTAAGCATATCAGATAAGCTAAAAATCTGAACCTAAGTTTTTCATAAATTCTCACTGAAATGTCTTCACATAAATGAATAATACCATAAACTGTACATATTTGGGTGCCAAAATCACATACTATTCTTTTCCCTTTCCAAACTGCTTCAGGATATACCCAAATATTTAAAATATCTAATTAGAGATAAAAAATATAAGGATAATCAGATTATTAAAACACACTTTGAACATTAAAGTTTTTAAAAGTTATATCCTTCGAAGGCATTAGTACAAAAGCAAATGCTGCTTCCTCTCCCTATCAGAAAAAGTTAACTTATATTATCATATAATGTATATGTAGCAAATACTAGTATAATACGCTTATTAAAAAGTAGTGATGAAAAAGAACCACCATAAAGGAAGGGCTCTATGGTGGAGTTGGGAAGAAGCTCTTTCCTTTCCCTTTCTCCTTATTTCACATATCAACATATTCATATATATCAAGTTCTGCTTTAGCGTTTATAATTACAGAATTTTAAATGACACATTAGACCAAATAGACTTTACAGACAGACACAGTATATACCATCCAAGAGCAACAGAATACACATTCTTCTCAGGTACACATGAACACTCTCTGAGAGAGATCACCAGTTTGGCCATAAATCAAGTCTAACAAATTTAAGAAGACTGAAATCACTCGAGCATATTTTTGGACCACACGGGTATGGAACTAGAAATCAATTAGAAGATGACTGGAAAATTCACAAATACATGAAGATTAAGGAATATGCTACTGAACAAACAATGGATCAACAAAGAAATCAAAAGAGAAATTGAAAAATACCCTGACAAATGAAAAGGAAAATACAACATACCAAAACTTATGAGATGCAGCAAAAGCAGTTTAAGAGGAAAGATCAGAGATAAATGACCATTTCAAGAAAGACGAAAAATGTCAAATAAAGAACCTAACTTAACATCTTATTAAACTAGTAAAGGAAGAACATGGCTCCAAGTTAGCAGAAGGAAGGAAATAACAAAGACGAGAGCAGAAATAAATGGAATAGAGACTTAAAAGACAATAGAAACGATCATTGAAATGAAGAACTGGTTCCTTTAAATAAATAAATAAATAAATAAACAAAACCAACAAACCTAATTTAGCCCAGACTTGCTTAGGAAAAGAAAGAGAGAGGACTCAAAATCAGCAATGAAAAAGATATTACAAATAATATCTAAAAAATACAAAGAATTTTAAGAGATTACTATGAACAACTATACACACAAAAAAATTGAGCAACCTAGAAGAAATGGATAAATTCTTAAAAACATACAACTTTCCAAGACTGAATCATGAATAAATGGAAAAGGTAAACAGACCAATTAACTAGTAAGGAGATTGAATCAATAGTCAAAAATCTCTGAACAAAAAAAAATCCAGGATCAATTTCACTGGTGAATTCTACCAAATATTCAAAGAAGAACTAATACGAGTCCTTCTCAAACTCTTGTGAAAAAAAGAAGAGGAGGGAAAACTTCCAAATTCATTTTATAAGACAACCATTACCCTGATACCAAAACCAAATAGGGTCACCAGAAGAAAATTACAGGCCAATATCCTTGATGAACACAGATGCAGAATTCTCAACAAAATACTAATAAACCAAATTCATATAAGTAAAAATATATATATATATATATATATATATATATATATATATATATATATATCTCATGATCAAGTGGAATTTATTCCAAGGATGTAAGATGGTTCAACCCTGGCAAGTCAATCAACATGATACACCACATTAATAAAATGAAGTATAAAAATCATATGCTCATGTGAACAAGTGCAGAACAAGTGTCTGACAAAATTCAGCATCCATTTATTATAAAAAGTCTCAACAAAGTGGTTACAGAGGAAACATACCTCAACATAGTAAAGGCCATATAGGACAAGGCCACAGTTAACATCATACTGAATGGTGAAAAAGTCAAAACTTCTAAGATCAGGAACAAGATCAGGATGTCAACTTCCACCCAACAGAGCACTGAAGTCCTAGCTAGAACAATTAGACAACAAAAAGAAATAAAAGGCATACAAACTGGAAAGGAAGAAGTAAAGCTGTCACTCTTTGCCGATGACATGATATTATATGGAGAAAACTCTAAGACTTCACAAAAACCTTTTACCATAAATACAGTAAATTGTAGGCTACAAAATCAATATACGGAAATGTGTTGCATTTCTGTGTACTAATAATTACTAGCAAGAGAAATTAAGAAAATAATCTTATTTACAACTGCATAAAAAAATATCTAAGAATAAATTTTATCAAGGAAGTGAAAGACAGAAATTATTATTAAAAATTATAAGACACTGAAAGTTGGGGTGCCTGGGTGGCTCAGTTGGTTAAGTGTCTGCCTCTGGCTCGGGTCATGATCCCAGGGTCTTGGGATTGAGACCCGCATTGGGCTCCCTGCTCAATGGGAAGCCTTCTTCACCCTCTCCCACTTCCCCCGCTTGTGTTCCCTCTCTTGCCGTCTCTCTCTCTGTCAAATAAATAAATAAAATCTTAAAAAAAGAAAAGACACTGAAAATTATAAAACTTTGTTAAAAGACACTGAAGAAGACATAAATAAGTGAAAAGATACTCTGTACTCATAGACTGGAAGAATTAATACTGCTATAATGTCCATACTATCCAAAGTAATCTACAGATTCAATGCAATGCCTATCAAAACCACAATACATTTTTCACAAAATAGAATGAACAATCCAAAAACTTTTATGGAACCACAAAAGTCTCTGTATAGCCAAAACTATACAAAGCAATCTTGAGAAAGAAGAACAAATCTGGAGGCATCATGCTTTCTGACTTCAAAACATGTAACAAAACAAAAGTAATTAAAACATTACGGTATTGGCATAAAAACAGCCACATAGATCAGAATAGAGAATCAAGAAATAAATTCATATATGTATGGCCAATTAATTTATGACAAAGGAGACAAGAATATACAATGGGGAAAGGATAGTCTCTTCAGCAAATGGTGTCAGAAAAACTGGATAGTCACATGCAAGAGAATGAAATTGAATAACCATCTTCAACCACACACAAGAGTTAATGCAAAATGGATTAAAGACTTGAATGTAAGATCCAAAATCACAAAACTCCTAAAAGGAAACATAGGTGGTAAGCTCCTTGACACTGGTCTTGGCTTGATTTTTTTGGATTTCACACAAAAAGCAAAGGCAATAAAAAAGAACAAGTGGGACTACATTCAAACTAAAAAGGTTCTGTACAGCAAAGGAAACCATCAACAAAATAAAAAGGCAACATACTGAATGGGAGGAAATACTTGCAATCATATGCCTGCTAAGGGGTTAATAACCAAAATATATAAAGAATTTATTTGTTCAACCCAACAGTAAAAAACAAACAATTAAGAAATGAGCCAGGGATCTAAACAGACATTTTTTCCAAAGAAGACATACAAATAGCCACTTAGTACATGAAAAGGTACTCAACTAATTATCAGGAAAATGCAAACCAAGACCACAATGATGTATCATCTGACACCTGTTAGGATGGCTATTATCAAAAAGATAAGAGATAACAAATGTTAGCAAGGATGTGGAGAAAAGGGAAGCCTTGTGCTTTGTTGATGGGAACGTAAGTTGGTATAGTCACTAAGGAAAACAATATGGAGGATACCTAAAAAATTAAATGTAGAACTACCATGTAATCAAGCAATTCTAGTCGTGGATATCTGAAAAAAATAAAAAACATTAACTCAAAGAGATATATGCACCCCCATACTCACTGTGGCATTATTTATAATAACCAAGATACTATAACAATTGAAATGTTTATTGATGATGAATGGATAAAGAAAATGTAGCATACACACACACACACACACACACACACAAAATGGAGTATGACTCAGCCATAATAAAGAATGAAATCTTGGAGCACCTGGGTGGCTCAGTCAGTTGAGTATCCAACTTTTGATTTCAGGTCAGGTCATGATCTCGGGCCCAATGTATCAAGCCCTGCATGTGACTCTATGCTGGATATGGAGTCTGCTTGGAATTCTCTCTCTCCCTCTCCCTCTGCCCCTCCCCACTTGTGATCACTCTTTCTCTCTTAAAAAAAGGTGGGGGGGGGATGAAATCTTGCCATTTGTGACAACACAGATGGACTTTGAGGGCATTATACTAAGTGAAATATGTCAGAGAAAAGCAAATATTGTATGATCTCACCTATATGTGGAATCTAAAAACAAAAACAAGCTCATGGAAAGAGAACAGACTGATGGTTGCCAGAGGTGTGAGGTGGGAGGTGAGTGAAACAGGTGAAGGTAGTCAAAAAAATGAAAAGAAAAAGTAAGAGTCTATATGTCTCTTAGGAAGGAAGGAAGGAAGGAAAGAAGGAAGGAAGGGGAGGGGAGGGGAGGGACGAATGGAGGAAGGAAGAAAGGAAGAGAGGAAGGAAAGGAAGGAAGGAAGGAAAGGGAAGGGGCAGGGAGGAAGGAAAATAAGAAGAAAGAAAAATAGAAAAGGAATATCCATAGAACAGTTGAGCCTGCTCTGTGCCTTTTTCTCCCTGCCTATGGAAACTGTCTGGTAATTCCAGAAATTACCAGATGTCTGATAATTCCAGACATCCACAATGGATGCACACGTACACACACAGACACACACATACACAGACACACACACACACAGACACACACACACACACAAGAATAAGAGCAACTTCCACATTCAAACATTATTTGCACTGACAATCCTGGAGTCTCTCAGCCTATATAACTTGTCTACTTATAGTCTAATCTACAAAGCATGTTTATTTACACAGAAATCTTCTAAGTTCTAGGTGAAATGCTATGTTCCTAGGAAATATAAATATCCATACTTCCAGGAATTATAAACCCAAATTGGATAATAACTTCAGAAGAAATGAAATATATGAGGCAGAAGATCATTTCTGCTCCCACAAAGGCACTGGGCACCCAGAATGTTTTATGGGTGAATTTGTCTCAGTAAAACCAATAATCTGTATTTTATTTAAATTGTCCCTGGACTATAAAAACAACAACAAATGGCTCCTAACTCATTCTGTGCAGGCAGCATATGCACATACACACATACCAACCTGGGTTCTCTAGATTAAATCTGTCTCACAAAAAGGCTTATTTATTTATTTATTTCAGTGTTCCAAAATTCATTGTTTATGCACTACACCCACTTCTCCATGCAATACATGCCCTCCTTAATACCACCTGGCTCATCCCACCACCACTTTCCCCCTCCAAAACCCTCAATTTCTTTCTCAAACTGAGGGTTTTGTCTCTCACGGTATGTATCCCCTTCCGATTTCCCCCAACTCACTTCTCTCCATTTTCCCAGTGTCCTCCGTGTTATTCCTTATGTTTCACAAGTAAGTGAAACCAAATGATAATTGACTCTCTTTGCTTGACTTATTTCACTCAGCATAATCTCTTCCAGTCCCATCCATGTTGATTCAAAAGTTGGGTATTCATCCTTTCTGATGGAGGCATAATACTCCATTGTATATATGGACCATATCTTCTTTATCCATTCATCTGTTGAAGGGCATCTTGGTTCTTTCCACACTTTGGTGACCGTGGCCATTGCCGCTATGAACACTGGGGTACAGTTGGCCCTTCTTTACACTACATCTGTATCTTTGGGGTTAATACCCAGTAGTGCAATTGCAGGGTCATAGGGCAGCTCTATTTTTAATTTCTTAAGAAATCTCCACACTGTTTTCCAAAGTGGCTATACTAACTTGCATTCGTACCAACCATATAAGAGGGTTCTCTTTTCTCCACATTCTCTCCAACACTTGTTCACTGTCTTGTTAATTTTGGCCATTCTAACTGGTGTAAGGTGGTATCTCGATGTGGTTTTGATTTGAATCTCCCTGATGGATAATGATTATGAACACTTTCCATGTGTCTGTTAGCCATTTGTATGTCTTTTTTAGAGAAATGTCTGTTCATGTCTTCTGCCCATTTTTTGATGTGATTATCTGTTTTGTTTGTGTTGAGTTTGAGGAGTTCTTTATAGATCTTGGATATCAGCCCTTTGTCTGTAGTGTCATTTGCGAATATCTTCTCCCATTCCATGGGTTACCTCTTTGTTTTCACAAAAAATTTTGTTTAGATATCATTTTTTAAAATACTCAATATAAATGAGACCCAGCATTCATTTGCTATTACCATAGCATTCATTTGCTATTACCCTTCTCTCTTTATGAACCTCATCAACTCTACTTAATTTTTTAAAACAAATTTGGCTCCTCTAGGCATTTGAGTTAACAATTCCTACCACAGACTGAGTTTGCTTATGAACATAAATTTTCAAATTCTAACCAAAATATTAGCAAATCAAATCTAGCACAGAATAAAAGAAAAAAGCATTATAGCTAAACAGAGTTTATAGTAGAACTAGTCTGTCATCAGGAAAGTAATTCATAGAATTCATTATATTTACTGAGAACAAGGAAGGTAGGAAGAAAGAAAGAGGGAGGGAGGAAAGAGGGAAGGAAGGAAAAAGTAGCATATGGATAAGTCATCCAAAGTAGAAATTCTCAACATTTGGGGTTCCATAGATGGGCTCCAGAAAAGAGTACATGACAATCTGCAGATGTAAACACCATATTGTTGTATGTGTGGTGAGCTCCACAGATTAAGTTCATCTGCAAAGAAGCCCATAACCCATAAATCCATTCACATCCTGCAGCATTACAATGGACTGTTCTGTATAAAAATGGTATTACTGAAGGTTGCTCTAAAAAAGGGTACAGGGGCTCCTGAGTGGCTCAGTTGGTTAAGCAACTGCCTTCAGCTCAGGTCATGATCCTGGAGTCCTAGGATCGAGTCCTGAATAGGGCTCCCTGCTCCACAGGGAGTGTGCTTCTCCCTCTGACCTTCTCCCCTCTCATGCTCTCTCGTCTCTCAAATAAATAAATAAATAAAAATATTTTAAGGGGGGAGGAGTTTAAAAACATACTACATCAATATTCCAACTGATCCATTTTCAAAACACGTTCTTAAATTCTATTACATGAGAAATCATTACTTACAGCCAAGACAATCTTTCGAATATTCTTCACGTACAGTACCACATAGTCCTTGATATAGGTATGCAGTTCTCTGGCAGGGATATTATACCAATTCATCATCAGTGCTGCTTCATTTTCATTATTTCCACCCCAAATGATGATGGAGGGATGATATTTCAGTCTCCTGATCTAAAATTTCAGAAAACATGAAACAATTTTGCAATAATCAACAAGAAAAAAAAGCCTCAGAGCTGTAATGATTCATAAAATGATAGCCATTGCATTTTTGCACATAAATTCTTATGTACAGAAAACTCATTAGAAAATGGCTTGTAACATTACTTGCAGGAATACACGTTACGAAATCTGATTCTTTTTACCTAGATTTTATAAACACCAGTAAAATAGGATTCCTCTTCTTTACTGTATAAAACCTGAAGAAAATATAATCCCTTTTATTAAAAAAAGAAAAATAAATCAACCTCATTGTTACCTGACTTGCCACAAGAAAAGGCTCTAAGAAATACAAAGGGCAGCAGACATTACATTACAGAGAAGTTTCTCAAGAGCAAGATGGAGTTTTGTGTGAAGAAACAAACGAGGGAGGACAACCAGTTCTGCTGAAAGAGGGACTGAGAGGTTGTCATGGTCTCCACTGAGATCAGAAAACCACAAGGACAGCTAGAGAAGGTTTTACAAACCAAGAGAGTTCCCAGAGATACTCTGTAAGTTAAAGACAAATATGTGAAATATTCTAAAGGAAAAAGGATGAGGACATCAAGAGGATATCTCCAGGGCACCTGGGTGGCTCAGTGGATTAAAACCTCTGCCTTCGGCTCGGGTCACAATCTCAAGGTTCTGGGATCGAGTCCCGCATAGGGCAGGGAACCTGCTTCCTCCTCTCTCTGCCTGCCTCTCTGCCTACTAGTGATCTCTGTCAAATAAATAAATAAAAATCTTAAAAAAAAAAAAAAAGAGGGTATCTCCAGAAATAACTATCAGTGTCATGTCCTGAGAAATCAACTAAGGTTAAGTAAGTTACTGAATATATCTGAATATAGAAGAAGAAATTAGAGAATCTGTCTGAAAATCCTGCAGCCCTAAGAACTGAGCCTCCATGACCTGGGCTCTCTGTGACCAGCCCTACACAAAGGTGGAAGGATCCAGTTCTTCGGATACACTGGGAGATGGACTCCGGCAGAAGAGGACAGTTAAATCTCTTGGAGAACACAGTGAGTCAATAATCAAGAAAAACTCCTCTGGAACCCATTTTAGCAAAATAACCATATTGGTATTTATAGCTTCTCTTCCATGAAATGCATAATTAGAGTGATCCCAGCTAATGAACACTATGATCACTCATCATAATTAGTGATCCCAGCTGATATTCTCACTGTGGCCTCCTTTCAAGATGCCAAGTATCTCCTACATGACACAGAGATCCATTAAGGATGCATGCATTAAAGGGATTTATCTCATTCTTAAAAATTACAGTCTTGTGTTTTTCTAACCCAGCCTTATGAATACTATTTCCTTTATTTGTCTCTGTGCATGCCCAGGTACGTGACGGCTACTACCAAGTTTGACTGGCACAAGAACACAAATACTTGGGCGCCTGGGTGGCTCAGTTGGTTGAGCAACTGCCTTCGGCTCAGGTCATGATCCCCGACTTCCAGGATCGAGTCCCACATCGGGCTCCCAGCTCTTTGGGGAATCTGCTTCTCCCTCTGACCTTCTCCTCTCTCATGCTCTCTCTCACTCATTCTCCCTCAAATAAATAAATAAAATTAAAAAAAAAAAGAAAAAAAGAAGAAGAACACAAATACTCAAGAGGCAGAAAGCTCCAGTGACTCTGTGCTACACATACCCTTCAAACTGACCTAGAATTTTTGACAAGCTTTCCTTTAAAATTTTAACAAAGTCTTCATAAAAAGCTCTCCTGTTTAATAATACATAAAAGAATTGAAGGTACATAGACACCATAATTTATTTATATGAGAAAAAAATGTTTAAAAAACTGAAATGTCTGCAACCTACATAACTATAATTAATATATTTTAAGCTCATCTATCCATTCATACTCCTGATGAAAAACCTGGCCCGGTAGTGGGGATACAGAGAGGAACAGTCCCCGAGGCCGCAGGGAGATTACAAACTTGCAGGGGAAACAAAACATTGAACAAGTAATTCAAAGTGTGGTATAGGTCATACAGGGCAAATTTTGTGATCTAGACTTGCAAATATAGAAAGGATCTGCCCCTCCCCACCGAGAAATTCATGCTCAAGGTAGGACGTGACAGAAGAAAATGAGAGAGGTGGTTCGGAAGAGGGTGCTTGATGGGGCCAGGGACACCAGCAGAGACAGGAAATGCCCGGTGTCTTTATCTGGAGGATTCAGCCAGAGATGATTCATTTGTATTTTTTAAACCTTTTTTTAAAAAATAAAACACAGGGGCGCCTGGTTGGCTCAGTGGGTTAAAGCCTCTGCCTTCAGCTCAGGTCATGATCTCAGGGTCCTGAGATTGAGCCCCACATCGGTCTCCTGCTTGGCAGGGAGCCTGCTTCCCCCACCCCCTCTCTCTCTGCCTATCTCTCTGCCTACTTGTGATCTCTGTCTGTCAAATAAATAAATAAAATCTTTTAAAAAATTTAAAAACATAGATATAAAAAAAATTATGAAATACTAAATTACTATAACACAATCACCCTCGTAACCACCACCCAGATCAAGAAAGATAACCCCAGAAGCCCTCATATACTCCTTTCTAATTATAGTCCTTTCCTGCTCCCAACAGTAACCACTATCTTGTATTACAGTAAGCACTTCCTTCCATTTCTTTTGGTTTTCCATGCAAATGTACATCCCCAGACATTGTAACAACAAAATCACGGATTTTAACTTGCTTGATGGATTTCAATCCACTGACATCCTTATTGAGTTTCAAATTGTCCCATTTTTGGTTTGTGAGACTCTCATCAAAGTTTTTTTTAACATATCTTTGATAGTGTCGTTGGTATCTCTAAGTCCAACTATTCCAGGGTGATCTATTACACTTCCTGCCCCAGACCTAGAATTGGCCATTTGTCTAAGAGCCCCTTCTCTTAATGGGAAGAATTATTTCAATAGAAGGATACACCATATTATTAGGTTGTCCTAGTCCTTTTGATGGACACAGCTAGGTTGCAATCACTTCCTTGCACTTACAGATCTATAAATAGAAGTGTGTACATACCGTATGCAAAAGAAATCAAGGAGTCAAGAATCACTTTAAATTTTTGACCTGAGAAACACAAAGACTGGCTTTGCCATTTCTCAAGTTGGGGGAAACTGCAGGGAAAGCAGGTTGGGAGATGGTAATGCAAGTTTGGTTCAGATATGTTACACTGGAGATGACTATGAAACCTCCCAGAAGAGGCTCCAAGTAGGCAGCTGGATATAAGAACAAGGAATCCAGCAGACATGTCAGAACTGGGGATAAATCTGAAAGTCATCAGCATATAGGTGGTGTTAAAGCCATGAGACTGGGTGGAATCACCTAGGAAGTCAATTATCTGACTGATTTTCATGGGATTTAGTAAGGAGAACAAAAACACACACAAAAATAAAAAATGAGGAGAGGTTTAACGAAAGACAAATGAAACAAAAGCATTATCCTTCTTCTTGGAATGGTAATGACATACCTGGTAAGCAACTTCTGCTCTCACCGAATTCAGGAAGTCCTGATTGGTTGGATAAAGGGCACAGGCGAACATAAAATCCTGCCATACCTATCAAACCAATAAAGAGCAGTAAAGAACTTCCATAGACTTTATTACACAGAAAGAAATTCTTCATTTTGAACTCTGGGGAATTATCTTTCAGGCAAATGAAAAAACAAATTAGCCTGCTGAGTGTAACCATTTTAAGGCAGTGGGAGAGGCTCTCATATAGACCTCACGACCTTCCAGAACAGCATAAAACTGTGGGGGGAACCCAAGAGAAGAAAATGTTAAGTAGGGAGAAAAGAAAGAGAAGGAAAGGGAATTCAAAGAAGGAAACAGTGAGTGTGTTGAGGGGAACATGAAATTTGAAAAGAACCTTCCCCCAGCTCCTCCTCACTCGCAATACTTTAATTTTCACTGGGAATTTGCTGTTGAGAGATGGGCCAGATTGTTTATAAAAGAACTAATTTTGCGGGCGCCTGGGTGGCTCAGTGGGTTACGCCTCTGCCTTCGGCTCAGGTCATGATCTCAGGGTCATAGGATCGAGCCCTGCATCAGGTTCTCTGCTCAGCAGGGAGCCTGCTTCCCCCCTCTCTCTGCCTGCTTCTCTGTCTACTTGTGATCCTCTCTCTCTCTGTCAAATAAATAAATAAAATATTAAAAAAAAAAAAGAACTAACTTTTCATGGCCAAAAGGATTACTACATGGACATTTTTTGATGAAACCACATTAAGTTCTTTTTTCTCTCTTTCTTTACCTCTCTCTTTCTTGAGAGACAGACTGTGTGTGCGAGTGTGGGGCGGGGGGTGGCACAGAGGGAGAAAGAGAGAATCCGAGGCAGGCTCTGAATGACGCAGGGCTCAATCTCATGACCCTGGGATCATGACCTAAGCCAAAGGCAGACACTTAACCAATGGAGCCGCCCAGGTACCCCACGTAAGTTCATTTCTAGAGAGGCTGTTATTACGCAGTGCTTAAGGGCCCAGGCCCCAAATCAGTAGACTGAGTCAGAATCTTGGTGCCACCACATACACTGTGTGGATTTGAGAAGGTTATTTCACCTCTCTTCCACTTGTCCATTTCCTTACTGATAAAATGGGGATGGAGAACAGCAGTAACTACTTCATAGGATGGGCACGAAGATGAAAGAAAATAACAGAAGCAGAGCACTGAGAACAAAGCCCGATCCTCAGTAAGTATTATAGAACACTGTGACACTATCATGACCATCGGGACTGCCAATATTGTAATTACTATTCTTCTATGGAGTGCTTTATATTTTAGAACTATAATACCAGAACTAAAAGATTTTATTTTCTGTGCTTAACCCTCACGAATGCAAAACACGCCTGGAGTACTTGGTAGCAATATTATGTATAGCTTTTCTTCACTGAATTTTACTATTTTTCTTCTCTCTAGATCTTGTTAAATCTTCTTCAATTTAAAATTTTTAAATTGTTTATGCATACCCTTATATCAAAAAGAAAATTACAAATACAGAATGCCTACTACTTAAAAACAATTAAATAATTATGATATTTACCATCAACTATGGTTCTGGGTTTGCAAGATGCCATTTATTCCTTTGCAAAAAAAAAACCAGAATATCAGTGCTGGCTCTGAGAAAAGAAGGAACAAGCCATAGCACTCACTCAGAACACAGGTACTCAAAGTGAGGCTATAGTAACATATCAATCAATAAAATGCTGTCAACTACCCACCATTATTCCTAGTTCATCACAGAGTCTATAGAATTCATCCTGCTCATAAATTCCTCCTCCCCAAACCCGGAGAGTATTCATGTTAGCATCCACAGCAGACTGCAGAAGGAGCCGTAACCTATAGAAGAAATTGTAAAAATAAGTGTTAATATGAAAATCTGGGGATGTTTAAAAAAAGATTTTAAAAACACATGGTGGGGGCCACCTGGGTGGCTCAATCGGTTAAGCGTCTGCCTTTGGCTCAGGTCACAATCCCGGGGTCCTGGGTTGGAGGCCCTCATCGGGTTCTTTGCTCAGCGGGGAGCCTGCTTCTCTGTCTCCCTCTGCCTACCACTCACCCTGCTTGTGTTCTCCCTCAAGTCAAATAAAAAAAATAAATAAAATCTTTACACAAAAAAACACACATGGTGTTGATAAATATGTTTCAAAACTCTTTTAGAAAAACATGTTCTAAAATTATGGTTTGGATATAACGCTAGGTGAAGAAAGTGAGACAAAATTATATAAATATTAACTGCAACCACATAAACAAACCTGGAAAAATTGTAGGTTATATCTTTTCTCTGCCCTCTAAATTCAGACTGTTATCATACTGCTTTTCAAACTAAATTATTTATTAGTTATTCTTATAGAAAAAAATGTTGTAAACCTTAGGAAGTATGAGGTGATTTTATACAACCATTTCAAATTTTAAGACAAAAACCAAAGTTTGCATAGTAGTACCCAGCTTACTCTTATTTCCTTTTTTCAATTCCTCCAGTCTAGTACAGAATTTCCTCAATTTACGGTGGGATTATATTCCAATTGGCCCATTGGAAATTGAAAATATTATAAGTCAAAAATGCATTTAACACAGCTAAACCTTCCGAACATCCCACCTTAGCCTCACCTACCTTAGATGTGCTCAGAACACTTACATTAGCCTGCAGTTAGACAAAATCATCTACCACATAGTCTACTTTATAATAAAGTATTGATATCTCATGGAACGGACTGAATACTGTACTGAAAGTAAAACACAGAATGGGTATATGGGTACAGAATGGTTATGACCATATCAGTTGCTGACCCTCAGTCTAGCGTGGCTGACTGGGACGCTGCGGCTTTTGCCTCTGCCCAGCATCACAAAGGAATCCTGTACCGTTGTTAGCCCAGGACAAGATCAAAATTCAAAATATAATTTCTACAGAATATGTATCATTTTTACACCATGATAAAGTTAAAAGATCATGTCAAACCATCGTGGGTACCAGCTATTCCTCTTTCTCTAGTCAATTAAATTTCCATTCTGACTCTTCCAATTCCTATTCACATTACCCACAGGAAAATGTATAGCCACTCTAAGAACATCTACTTTGCATCTCCAGAACAGAGCCCAGAGAGGAACCAAGAAGCCCCCAACCACTGGCCGGCCAAGGACCCAGAGTGTTGGGCTTCAACAGGTATACTAGTTGGCCCAGCTGTACTAAACAGTCACTGTCCAAACCAGCCAAATGGGAGGAGCAAGGAGATGAAAAGGAAAAGAAGCAGCAAATTATGTGTCTATGTTGGGAGAATAATTTCATTTTCATGTGAAATTCAAGACAATATGTTTAAAGTAAAAGCAAATTACTACAACATTTGGCAAATTCTAAACACCAAATAATATGGTACAATGCATATTTATACATATGTAAATAAGTTAACTGTGTTTATTTCTCTTCCCAAAGTTTGTTTTTACTATCACAAAGACAGTTGGTAATCACAAACAGGAAATATTATTCTCTTGTGAAGTGTTATTCTCATAGCTTCAGATAAACACTTTAAATTTTCTTCTAGATTTAAAACTGTAAAGCTTTTTTGGTTCCTTTTACTAAGGTAAAAGTAAAGGAATATACAAATAGCTTAGAATGAATAAGGAAATATGGGTTTCCATTTTTAAAAAAGAATGCACAGAAATAATTAAGGTATTTTTTGAAAAATTAAAAAAAAATTAATCATTTTTTTTCAGGGACTAACTATCCAAAATGTGCTTTAGTCATTTTCTTGTTCCTCCAGAGGAAATATATAATAGTTTTCTAAAAATTGGATGGTTTCAGCAGTCTCAAGTCACTTAGCTGTTAAGACTTGTTAAGACTATCTATAGCTTGTGAAAATGGAATGTATGATTTAAAAATCCTTTCCATTCTAAAGTTTCCATCATCCTAGAATTCTGTCTTACCTCTCAGTTCCTTCTACTGCAACCAAAGAAAACAAAAAGGAGTAATTCTTTAGCTTTGGGGGCTTTTAATAAAAAGAAAAACAAGAAATAAAAAAATCATAACTTACAAGTCAGAGGTTACTCGATCCTGGAATGAATCTGCTGGGATCCAGTTCGAGCCTTTCAGAAATATGGGCAATCCATTAATTTTGAAATAGAAACTCAGACCTTGAGATCCTTCAATGGGCTCTTCTATAAGTTCGACTGTCCTAAAATAAACCTTTTATGAACAAAATTAAACAATGAATATCAAATTTAAAACATAAACAAGAGATTTTTTTTTTAATTTTATTTATTTGACAGACAGAGTTCCCAAGTAGGAAGAGAGGTAGGCGGGGGCTGGAGGTGGGGGGAAGCAGGCTTCCCTCTGAGCAGAGCATGATGTGGGGCTTAATCCCAGAACCCTGAAACCACGACCTGAGCCGAAGGCAGAGGCCTAACCCACTAAGCCACCCAGGCGCCCACAAGAGATTTTATTTTTAAAAAGGAAAGCAAATTTCTGAACAATTTACATGAACATATTTAATGTTAATTTCCTACTTGCTATGAAGCACTTAATGTAGAAGTGCATATTTCAGAATATATATATAATTATTGCCAGATTCTATCTTTTAATAGATATAAAATATAGAAACTATTAAAGAGGAAATATATTCTAGTCTTCCTTATGAAACAGGCATTTGTAATTCCATCAAAAGAAATATATTTGAATGCTCACCATTCTTCTATTTTGAAGGGTGCTTGGGTGGCTCAGTTGGTTAAGCATCTGACTCTCAATTTCAGTTCAGGTCATGATCTCAGGGTTGTGAAATCGAGCCCCAGGTTAAGCTCAGCATGGAGACTGCTTGGGATTCTCTAACCTGCTCTGTCCCCCCACTCAAATAAATAAATAATCTCTTTTATAAAAATATATATATACATATATTTGAAGATAACATTTCAAAGTTAGAACAAAAACTTATACTATTTCACAAAATCAGGGGAAATCCCACCAGTTAAACTACGCATCCTGAATAGAAAACACACTCTAATTTTAGTGTTAACATGTGCCAAAATACGCATCTTAGAATCAAAGACATATAGCACTCATGAAAGAAATTGAAGAAGATACAAAAAGATGGAAGACCATTCCATGCTCTTGGATTGGAAGAATAAACATTGTTAAAATGTCTATACTGCCTAGAGCAATCTATACTTTTAATGCCATTCTGATCAAAATTCCACCGGTATTCTTCAAAGAGCTGGAGTAAATAATCCAAAAATTTGTATGGAAGACCCTGAATCGCTAAGGAAATGTTGAAAAACAAAAATAAAGCTGGGAGCATCACGTTACCTGATTTCAAGCTTTATTACAAAGCTGTGATCACCAAGACAGCATGGTACTGGCATAAAAACAGACACATAGACCAGTGGAACAGAGTAGAGAGCCCAGATATAGACCCTCAACTTTATGGTCAATTAATCTTCGACAAAACAGGAAAAAATATACAGTGGAAAAAAGACAGTCTCTTCAATAAATGGTGCTGGGGAAACTGGACAGCTATAAGTAGAAGAATGAAACTCAACCATTCTCTTACACCGTACACAAAGATAAACTCAAAATGGATAAAAGACCTCAACGTGAGACAGGAATCCATCAGAATCCTAGAGGAGAACATAGGCAGTAATCTCTTCGATATCAGCCACAGCAACTTCTTTCAAGATATGTCTCCAAAGGCAAAGGAAACAAAAGAGAAAATAAACTTTGGGGACTTCATCAAAATCAAAAGCTTCTGCACAGCAAAGGAAACAGTCAAGAAAACAAAGAGGCAACCCACGGAATGGGAGAAGATATTTGCAAATGACAGTACAGACAAAAGGTTGATATCCAGGATCTATAATGAACTCCTCAAACTCAACACACATGGAACAGGCAAACATATCAAACAATGGGCAGAAGATATGAACAGACACTTCTCCAATCAAGACATACAAATGGCTAGCAGACACATGAAAAAATGTTCATCATCATTAGCCCTCAGGGAGATTCAAACTAAAACCACATTGAGAAATCACCTTACACCAGTTAGAATGGCCAAAATTAACAAAACAGGAAACAACATGTGTTGGAGGGATGTGGAGAAAGGGGAACCCTCTTACACTGTTGGTGGGAATGCAAGTTGGTGCAGCCTCTTTGGAAAACAATGTGGAGATTCCTCAAGAAATTAAAAATAGAACTTCCCTATGACTCTGCAATTGCACTCCTGGGTATTTACCCCAAAGATACAGATGTTGTGAAAAGAAGGGCCATCTGTACCCCAATGTTTAAAGCAGTAATGGCCATGGTTGCCAAACTATGGAAAGAACCAAGATGCCCTTCAACAGATGAATGGGTAAGGAAGATGTGGTCCATATATACTACGGAGTATTATGCCTCCATCAGAAAGGATGAATACCCAACTTTTGTAGCAACATGGATGGGACTGAAAGAGATTATGCTGAGTGAAATAAGTCAAGTAGAGAGAGTCAATTATCATATGGTTTCACTTATTTGTGGAGCATAACAAATATCATGGAGGACAAGGGGTATGAGAGAGGAGAAGGGAGTTGGGGTAAATTGGAAGGGGAGGTGAATCATGAGAGACTATGGACTCTGAAAAACAATCTGAGGGGTCTGAAGTGGTGGGTGGGTGGGAGTTTGGGGTACTAGGTGGTGGGTATTACAGAGGGCACGGATTGCATGGAGCACTGGGTGTGGTGAAAAAATAATGAATACTGTTTTTCTGAAAATAAATTAATTAATAAAAAAAAACATATAGCACAGAGTATTTCACAATTTAACAACTTACCAATCTTAATAGCACATTAGTGTAAAATCATTTCGTTTAACGGGCAATTTAATCCCAACTAATCATCACATTAAACTCAATGTTTGAGAGAGCTCTAGAGATGTAAGTGGTGTTCCAAGTGGAAGACAGAATAGGAGCACACACTCCAATATTATAACCACTGAGTGAGAAGAAGCTGAGACCTTTGTCCCTGGGACACTCTAGCCAGGTTAAGCGGAAGCACTTAAGCATGAGCAGCAAGACTCCAGATAGAGAAGACTGAGGTTTTTATCCAAATCTTCATTCCTTTCAGTCATAAACTGGATCAAGGAATGAAGAAGTGGTTGTACACCAATGAAGCCTCGCCTTGAACCAAGATTATGCTTTTCTTCTCTAATTAAAATAAATAAATGAATTAATCACCTTATTCTATGAAATAAAAGTGCTCACCGTTCTTCTATTTTCTTACCCTTGCTCTTATTACTCTGACATGACAAAAAGATATGAATTAACTTTATGAGAAGACACAGAATAAGGCTTGGTTGAGGAGGATCTTGACATGGAATTACTATACCTGCTTTAGGGTTGCAAATGTAAAAAATGTAAGGCGATTTTCACAGACACTTTGAAAACACTTTGAGGGGTAGATTCAAATATCTAGAACAGCAGTTCTTTAAGTATGGCTGGGGACTACATGGGACCCCTTGGAATCCTGTAGGAGATCCTTGTGTTCGAAACTGTTTCTGTAGTAAAGCTAAAATATTATTTGCCGGGCGCCTGGGTGGCTCAGTGGGTTAAGCTGCTGCCTTCGGCTCAGGTCATGATCTCAGGGTCCTGGGATTGAGTCCCGCATCGGGCTCTCTGCTCAGCAGGGGGCCTGCTTCCCTCTATCTCCCTCTCTGCCTGCCTCTCTGTCTGCTTGTGATCTATCTCTGTCAAATAAATAAATAAAATCTTTAAATAAAAAATAAAATAAAATATTATTTGCCTTTTTCACTCTCTCACTCTTCTGAATGTATGGCCTTTCCAGAAATTACATGATGTGTGATGACATCACTTTTTTGGCTAATGGAATGCATGCTTGCATATTCTGGTGTGTTCTACTTCTACGGTAGAGGTTTAGTATTTAAAGGGGTGAGTTTTCAGATATTAACTCAGTTTGTTCTCAGCTTCTACTGTGTTCTTTGTAGTGTGTCTGGTTATTCCTGCTATAATCTCTGTAACCTCACTGTCATTCAATAAATGCTCCTTTTGAATCTCAAAGTTTCCCTTGCAACCTACACAGAAACACAAAAGAATTAGGTACCATTTGTTAACTTGTTTCACAGTGGTTATTTTTAAGTTTTCAAATGAAAATGAATGTTAATTTTAATTGAAATTCATTTTACAGTTCAGTATTTTTTATTCTAAAGAAGTATTTCAAATATGCTTTTTCTTAAGTTTGAGTTGCAACTACAAGACTAACATTCTCAACCTACACCTATATTGTCTCCATTTAAAAAATGCTGGAAAAAAAAAATGAAATTGACATATCAGAAGTTTTCTTTCTCTCTCTCTTTTATTTTTTTAAAGTAGGCTCCACAGCCACTGTGGAGCCCAATGCAGGGCTTGAACTCACAACCTTGAGATCAAGACCTGCAATGGCATCAAGAGTTGAATGCTTAACAAGTGAGGCACCCAGGTGCCCAACATTATTAGAGTTTGCTGATTCATGGAAGGGAAGAACCTACTCCAAAGAAATTGGGTAAAATTACAAATAAGTAATGAAATTGTGATGAAATCCATATTTCCCTCAACTTTATAACTGTTAATAATTTATCTTACTGTGCCTTATGCAATGTAACATTTGAAAAACAATACTTATGGTGCCAGTTAAATTGCAGTATCATTTTGAGACCCATCATTTTTCATATAAAGAAAAAAGAATGGAAGATTTTAGACAAGATAAGCTCTTTAAAAGGCAAACATTGTTTATTATGCTCTAATATATTATTTTATATTATATTACAATGCTTTCAAACCAGAAATGAAAAAGTCACTGGAGCATGTTACAGGACTCATTATGTTACATAGCTGCAAAAGCATTCACACACACACACACACACACACACACACATTTTATATTCAGTTAGTCAACATATAGTATATCATTAGTTTTTGATGTAGTGTTCAACAATTCATTATGAGAAGCACACATATTAGCTGACAGAGTTTTACAGTTGACATTGCTGAATGCCTACTAGATAAAAAGTCAAAAAATGAAATCACAGCATTGTCACTTGGCAATGATACAGTAAGTCATCCAATTAAAGATTTGGCTGCAACAGGATACTGAGCTGATCTCTCATCTGAAGTATCACTGTTTGCCTGAGAAATGGATGAATCTCCAGAATGATGGACTCACTGTTTGCTTTTATTTGTCTGTTAATAAGCAGAATGAATCATCAAAGATTTCTTTTATGTAAATCTCTGGCAACAGAATACAAGAAATGCTGAAATATTCAACGTACTGAATAGTTTCTTTGAATCTCAAGGTTAGCAACAAGTGTGTTAACAACATTTGCCCCGATGTTACAAAGGCAGTGGTGGGTAACAATTCCTGGCACCTCCACAAAAATCAAGGCAGTAGATCCCAACTGTGCTAACTGTCACTGTATCCTTCACCTTCAAGCATCAGCAGGAAAAAAAAAGTCAGTTTCACTTAAGAATGTCCTTGGTAAAGCAGTAAAAATTACTAATTCTATTAAACCCTAACCTTGAGCAGACATCGTTATAACAGTCTGTGTGATGAAAAAATGATAGAATGGGAAATACAGATGAAGTCCCACAAAATAGATTTCTTGAGGACAAGCATCTGGGCCACTGCTTGAGTTGTAAACTGAATTAGTCATCTGGTTTGTGAAACTTCATATTCACTGGAAAGAACTGCCAGACAAACTATGGTTATTCAGACTTGGCTATCTGGCAGACATTTCTTGAAAATGAATGAAGTAAGCCTTGTCACTTCAAGGAAGATAAGTGAAAGTATTGTGGACAAGGATAAAACTCAAACTTACAGGTAAAAATTAGGATTTAGGAAAACTTATATCTACTCCCATGAGCTCGAGAGCTTCCCAATACTTAAAGACTTCTCAGTAACATCAGTGTGATATTAACAAATGTGTATGTGATATTATATAATGGAATGTTTCAGTATTTGGAAACATCTGGATATCTTAAGACACCAATATTTTTCCAATAACCAATGCACTACGTTATGATATCACATAAAAGATCCATTAAGAATGAGTAAGGCATGGTAATACAGAGAATACAGAGAATAGAGTCAGGTAGTGTTGTAGTAACATTGTAGGGTGACAGGTAGGAGCTGAACTTGTAAGCACAGCATAAGTTACACAGTTGTCAAATTACTATGCTGTATACCTGGAACTAATGTAATGCTGTCAACTATGTCTCAGTAAAAAAAATAATAATTTTAAAAATCCATTAAAGGTGGAAGATACACCAACAGATTTTAATGTAACAGAGTACAAAGTTTTTTAAAATGGCTTCAGATTCCACTTTGCAACTAACCTTTAAGAAACCACCACTGCTTAAGTTCTCCTGCAGTACCAAAGAACGGCCTCGATCATTTGAAAAGGCTACTAAAGGACTCCTCTCTTTTCCATCTACATACCTATGTAAGATCATTTTTTCTTCGCATGTTTCAATGAAAACAACATGTTGCAAATTAAATGCAGAAGCCGATGAACATCCAGCCATCCTCCATTAAGCAACACATTAAAGAGACTTGTAAACATGTAAAATAATGTCATTATTCTCACTACATTTTCTGTTTTATAAATATATTTATTCTTCATAAAATAACTCACACATTAACATGTCATGGATTTGGTACTATGATTTGAAATGAGTAAATATTTAATCCTCAGTTTTAAAATTTGCCCACATAAACAAAGGTACATTGGGGTTCTCAATAATTTTTATGAATGTAAAGTGATTGTGAGTCCAAAAAAAACTGAGAATCACTAAACTAGAAAACAGAACTCACTTACTTCTTTATACCAATTAATGCTACAAACAGTATTAATGATAAAACTCATCTGCCCCAATTTTCTCTTTTCTGTTTAAATTTTCTCATGAAGGGGTGCCTGGGTAGCTCAGTGGGTTAAGCCTCTGCCTTTGGCTCAGGTCATGATCTCAGGGTCCTGGGATCGAGCCCCACATGGGGCTCTCTGCTCATCAGGGAGTCTACTTCCCCCCCACCCCGTCTGCCTCTCTGCCTGCTTGTGATATCTGTCTGTCTAATAAATAAATAAAATCTTTAAAAAAAATTTTTTTTCTCATGAAAAGCAGCTATCCCTATCTTCCACTCCTGCAGTAACAATTTTATGGCCCAGGTCAAAGTAAACCCTAAAGCACCTGAGAGTCCTCAGAGGTGAAGCAGGAATTACCAGGCACCTTTCCCTTTGGACATTCCCCGACAGGTTAAAGGCTGGATCTATGACAGTAACTCCCCATGTCCTCTGGGAGTCCTGATAGGTTAATATAAAAGCCTTCTTCTACAACAGGTATTTTACTTCCAAGGAAATAATGAGCTTTGAAAGAGGTTTTTTGGAAAGTTCCCTGAGTAAAATATATTTACATCGAGAGGGAATTACAAGATCAAAACTATATTAAAGAACTCAAAAAAATATTGTCTAAAAGTAGAAAAAAATACCTAAGAACCTAAATGTGTAAGCCAAGCAGTTTGCATTTAAAACTTTTTAATTTGCAAACTTGTCTATCTACAGTTGAAGATTCCACTGGCAACTCACCAGGTAAGTTTTTAAATTAGCTTTAATGATTACATTTTTGAAATAGAAGGACTAACTCAAAGTACAGAACTGAACACATTTTTTAGACTAAGAGTTAGGAATATCTTTTTTTTTTTTTTTTCTTTTTAAAGGCAGGCAGAGAGGAGGAAGCAGGCTCCCTGATGAGCAGAGAGCCCGATGCGGGACTCGATCCCAGGACCCTGAGATCATGACCTGAGCCGAAGGCAGCGGCTTAACCCACTGAGCCACCCAGGCGCCCAGAAATATCTTAACTAAAGGGTTTAAGAGGTATGTGACTGATAACACTGTGCTTCTCAAATTTCTTTCTCTGGCAGACCAGATGATGATATAATGAATCATTGAGTCATAAACTGCATATCGCCTCTCAGCTGTTTGCAATCAAATACTAAAAAGGCTGCCATAGTTGGGGCGCCAGGGTGGCTCAGTGGGTTGAACGTCTGACTCTTGGTTTCGGCTCAGGTCATGATCTCAGGGGGGTGAGATCGAGCCCTGGGTCAGTCGGGGCTCCCTGCACAGTGGGGAGTCTGCTTCTCCCCCCCTCCCTCTGCCCTGCTCATGCTCTCTCTCTTTCTCTCAAATAAATAAATCTTAAAAAAAATAAAATGCTGTCATAGTATCACTAGATACTAGTAATTTTCTTTTTTTTTTTTTTTTTTTTTAAAGATTTTATTTATTTATTTGACAGACAGAGATCACAAGTAGGCAGAGAGGCAGGCAGAGAGAGGAGAAAGCAGGCTCCCTGCAGAGTAGAAAGCCTGATGCGGGGCTCGATCCCAGGACCCTGGGATTATGACTTGAGCTGAGGGCAGAGGCTTAACCCACTGAGCCACCCAGGCGCCCCAGATACTAGTAATTTTCTTCTTAAAAAAATCTTATTTCCAAATATTGACAAATGTTACCTGAACTACTTTTTTACTACTTTTTTTACTTTTCAAATAATTTTCATGAATTTCCAAAAACATGAGTCATTTCATTTACATTACATTACAGTGTTTTTAGAGACAAGCAAACACATTTCTGTCTGCTCTAAAAGTGCTTTAACAGGCAGAAGCACTGAGAAAACATGTGCTGGGTTTCCACAAAGAGCTGTCCTCACACAGGCCTGTGCAGGACCACACAAGCCCTAGCAACATGCAGCAAGCGCAACCAGAAGGTGACATCTTCAAGTTTACACCCGCACAGTTGCCTGGTATCTTTGTGGCCAGAGGTGCATTCCCTTATCTGACAGAATAGACAGAATCACTGTTTAACAAATCCCCTCTTCTCTATGACAAAATTATTTTCAGTAATAATAATGAAATGAAATGAATAATGATAATATCCAGAAAAGAAATGCAGACACTTTCCTTTATTTAACTTCATATGAACAGTCATACCATTTTTAAGTAAAATAAAAGAATAGAAAAAAGGAGAAGTGGACCCCTAGTTCGCTCAGTCAGTTAAGCACCTGCCATCGGCTCAGGTCATGATCCCAGGGTTTTGGGATCAAGGCCCCGCATCGGGATCCCTGCTCAGCAAGGAGCCTGCTTCTTTCTCCCCCACTGCCGGCCATTCTCCCTGCTCGTGCTCTCTCTGTCAAATAAATAAAATCTTAAAAAAAAAAAAAAAAAGGAAAAGTAACAGATTGATGTACTCAATTATATTAGTGTTTTTGGAAAAAAGTAAATGACATTTCCATATATCGGTTCATTATAGAAATGAATAATATTTGTTATGTTGAGCCTTAACTTCTAACAATGTCAAGAACTTTGTCAAAACTGATCTTCTTTGTGTGTATATGCTTTATAAAGAATAAAGCCAGATTTGTTAATCTATCCTTACATAGTTGACAGAGGAACACTTTTTATTAATTTTAATTTATTAAATTTCATTTTTTTCAAATGAAGCCCAAAATATGCAAATATTTGGGGGGAAGTATTAGACAGAAAGTTAAGTCTGACAGAGATTCATAGAAAATCCCACTTCTCATTAAATTCCAAAAAATGCAGTAGTACCCATGCCTTTGTTTCTTTGAGAACCACTCCAAGAATTTACAAATGCCTCTGGGGTGAAAAGTATGCCTTCTGAAAGTAGCAAAATCAAAGAAAATGCCTACATGATCGTGAACATAGACATTACTTGATCCACTGGTTTAGAACAAGTATCCAGTTCTTGGTGAAAATGACTGGGATATTCAACACAGCTGTTTCGATTCCTCTGGGCACTGTAAGAGCTCATCTTTTGTTGCTCCCCCTGACACTCTTCTTCAGAATTTGATTCTTTTTTTCTATGTAAATGTTCATTTCCTTACATTTTGTTGTTGCACAGTAAATAGCCTTCACCAAAATTTCTGTGTGCTTATCTTCAAAGAAAAGTTTGAAAGCTTGGTATTTCACTGTACATTGTTCAAGGCAGATTCTGGCTATTTATAAATAATGTTTGTATCTGATTAACCTCAACTAAAATTCTACACAGGAAAAAAGAAAGATAATTCAAAAGAGGAAAACTGTAGTAGCAGAGGACAAACTCTGAGCGGATTCTCATGCATCCACATGTCTTTGGATCACAGAGTACTTCAAAGTGGAGATTAACTTTTCAAAATTTACTGTATCCTTGCCTCCTAATGAGCACTCCATCTCGTCTAGGAAAGACTTTCTGTAGCTTTTTCCAACAATGAGATTTAAAAGAATGAATAAAACTTTTCCAAAGTTCACAAAACATCACACATGAAGAAATGTTTCCCAAAAAGAAAACTTCACAAGGTTCAGAGAATGATTTCCAGAAGATAGAAATCAAATATGAGATTAATCTCTTGAATTCCTGTATGAACTCCACCGCAAATATTGGCCACATATGCAGCACCCTCCTGTCACTGACCACAACAGAGGTTTATGAAACAAGCATCCAGTTGTTTCAAGGTACCCTCTGTGAGGTCAGCTGCAGCCTTTCCAGAAATATAAGAATGACTTTTTTATATCAATTCTTATCACCTTTTATACAGACAAATCTTTTATACAGAGTTAGATTTGATCTCTATGAAGCATCTGAAGTGTTAACAAAAAGAATTCCAAGTAGGGTGCCTGGGTGGCTCAGTGGGTTAAGCCTCTGCCTTCAGCTCAAGTCATGATCTCCAGGTCCTGGGATCAAGTCCCACATCGGGCTCTCTGCTCAGCAGGGAGCCTGCTTCTCCCCTCTCTCTGCCTGCCTCTCTGCGTATTTGTGATCTCTCTCTCTCTCTGTGTCAAATAAATAAATAAAATCTTAAAAAAAAAAAAAAGAATTCCAGGGCATTTTGGTTTTTTTAATATCTGCCACTACTAAAACATACACTGATAGTTTTAAAACAATTAACAATTCCCACAGTTGTGGGAATGGTTAACTAATCTTCAAGAAAGCAGGAAAGAATATCCAATGGAAAAACGAGTCTCTTCAACATATGGTGTTGGGAAAATTGGACTGCCACATGCAGAAGAATGAAACTGGACCATTTCCTTACAGCACACACAATAATAGACTCAAAATGGATGAAAAACCTCAATGTGAGACAGGAATCCATCAAAATCCGAGAGAAGAATACAGGCAGCAACCTCTTTGACCTCAGCCACAGCAACTTCTTATTAGATATGTTGCCAGGGGCAAGGGATACAAAAGCAAAAATGAACTACTGGAACTTCATCAAGATGAAAAGCTTCTGCACAATCAACAAAACTAAAAGGCAACTGATGGAAGGGGATAAGAAATCTGCAAATGATACATCTGATAAAGGGTTAATATCCAAAATCTATAAAGAACATTCGAGACTGAACACCCAAAAAACAAATAATCCAGTTAAGAAATGGGCAGAAGACATGAATACACATTTTTCCAAAGAAGACATTCAGATGGCCAACAGACACATGAGAAGATGCTCAACATCACTCATCATCAGGGAAATACAAATCAAAACCATATGATGAGTGAGATATCGCCTCACACCTGTCAGAATGGCTAAAAGTAACAACACAGGAAACAAAAGATGTTGGTGAAGATGTGGAGAAAGGGAAACCTCCTTACACTGTTGGTGGGAATACAAACTGATAGAGCCATTCTGGAAATCAGCATGGGGCTTCCTCCAAAAGTTAAAGATAGAACTACCCTACAATCCCACAACTGTACTACTAGGTATTTACCCAAAGGATAAAAAAGCACATATTTGAAGGGCCATATGCACCCTGTTCTATAAACAAGAGCCAAATTATGGAAATAACCCAGATGTTCACTGACTGATGAATAAAGAAGATGTGGTAAATACATATAAAATGGAATACTATTCAGCCATCAAAAAGAATGAACTCAGGGCACCTGGGTGGCTCCGTGGGTTAAAGCCTCTGCCTTTAAATCAGGTCATGATCTCAGGGTTGTGGAATTGAGTCCTATGTTGGCTCCATGCTCAGAGGGGAGTCTGTTTCATTCTGTCCTTCTGTCCCTCCCCACCAAAATAAATAAATAAATCTTAAAAAAAAAGCAATCTTGCCATTTGCAACATGGATGGAAGTAGTGGGTTTTATGCTAAATGGGGTAAGTCAGTCAAAGAAAGACAAGTACCATATGACTTCACTCATATGTGGAATTTAAGAAACAAAACAGATGAAATATGGGAAGGGAAAAAGAAAGAGAAAGGGAAGCAAACCATAAAAGATTCTCAATGATAGAGAACAAACTGAGGGTTGATGGTGGAAGGTGGATGGGGATGGGCTAAATGGGTGATGGGTATTAAGAAGGGCACTTGTTAGATGAGCACAGTGCTCATGGGTGTTTCCATGAGCACTGGAGTGAATCACTAAATTCTATTCCAGAAACCTATATTACACTATACATTAACTAACTAGAATTTAAATAAAAATTTGGAAGAAAAAAATTAACAAATAAAGAATTTCAATTCTAAAGATATTAAAACTAGTAAAATATTTCATATATCAATTCAAATATCCACTTACCAAACAAAATATTATATATTCTACATCTCAGTTCACACTTTCCCCCAAGTTTTTTTTTTTTACAGACTTTATTTTTTTAGAGCAGTTAAGATTCATGGCAAAATTTAGGGGAAAGTAAAAAAACTTCTCATATACTCTTTGCCCCCACAGTGCATGGCCTTCCCCATGACCAGCATCCTCCACTATGGTGGTACATTACTTACAACTAATAAACCTGTATTGTTATACAGAGTAGTTCCACTGCCCTCAAAATCCAATATGCACCACCCCTTCCCCTCTCCCTCCTCCCCACAGTCCCTAGCAACCACTGATCTTTTTACCACTTCCACAGTTTCATCTTTTCCAGAATGTCACATACATGGAGTCATGCCATATGGGCCCTTTCAGACTGGCATCTTTCACCGGGTAATCATCATTTAAGCTTCCTCCAAGTCTTTTCAGAGCTAATAGCTCTTTTCAACACTGAATAATAAACAGTCCATTGTCTGGATCCACCAGGTTTACTTATCACTTCACTTACTGAAAAACTTCCTGGTTGCTTCTAACTTTTGGCAATTAGGAATGAACCTAATGTAAACAGCAATGTACAGATTTTGTGTGGACATACGTTTTCAGTCCTTTGGATAGTAAGCAGATCAACTGCTGGATCATTTGGTAAGAGTATGTTTCGTTTTATAAGAAACCACCACACTGTCTTCCAAAGTGACTGACTGTATGTACCACTCTGCATTCCCACCAGTGATGAAAGAGAGTTCCTGTGGCTGCATATCCTCACCGGCATTTAGAACTGTCAGTGTTCCAGGTTTTGGCCTTTTTTTGTTTGTTTTATTTATTCACTTGACAGAGAGCACGAGCAAGCCAGTGAGCAAGTGAGATCATGAGCAGGGAGAAGGGTCAGAGAGACAGGGAGAAGCAGACTCCCCACTGAGCAGGGTGCTTGATGCAGGGTGCCAACGCAGGACCCCAAGATCATGACCTAAGACACCCAGGTGCCCCATGTTTTGGCCATTCTAAAGGGTGTATAGTGCCATCCTATTTAAATTTGCATTTTCCTAATGACATGTGATGTGGATTATCTTTTCATATGTTTATTTGCCATCTGTATCTCTTCAAGTTTGCTACGGTCTTTAGTCCATCTTTTTTAAAATTGGTTTATTTTCTTACTGCTGAGTTTTAATAGTTCTTCGTGTATTTTGTTTAACAAGATATGTCTTTCGCAAACATTTTCTCCCATCTGTGACTTGTTTTCTTATTCTCTCGACATTGTCTTTGGCAGAGAAGTTGTTCTGAATTTTTTTTAAGATTTTTTATTTGAGAGAGAGAGAGTACAAGTGCAAGCTGGGAGAGGGGCTTAAGAGAGGGAGAGAAAGACTTCCAGCCTAACTCCCTCGGAGTGTGAAGACTGATGTGGGGCTCAATATCACGACCCTAAAATCATGACCAGAGCCAAAATCAAGAGTTGGATGCCCAACTGATTGAGTCACCCAGGTACTGCCCCAGAAGTTTCTAATTTTACTCAAGTTCAGCTTATCAATTATTTCTATATTAAAATTTTAAGCTTTAGGTCACACTGAAGTAGTTCATGTTTAGTTTCTGTTTTTTTATAATCACTCTGCTATTGTTGTTTCTAATCTACTTTTAAATGCAACAATATGTAAGAAGACAGAGACTAGGGACACAAACCATTCCAAAACAAGTTTAAACTGTTTTAAACTATTATAAACTTACTTTCAAAATGACTATATGCAGCTGAGTCTCCATGATCCTGGGGACAACTATATAACTAAGAGTTCTCCAAATTTATGTCCATGTAAAATGTAACATTTATTAAAGAGTTAATAATAAAAATGCGCTAATTGAAGCCTACATATATGTTATTAAAACTCAAGAATAATTGCACAGATGGATAAAACTTAAACCAACAAAAGATTCTGCAGGGAAGAGTATTTAATCACTGACATTGTACAGAATTGCCAGACACACTAATACACATAATGCACCCACTTACTGCCTGTACCCAGGGCTAACTGCTCCCATGACCCAGTCTGGGTAAGCTGCTATCCACAGCCATTTTGGAAATATTTAATTAAAATGTGACAGTTGGAAAGACAAAAGGGTGGGGGGCGCCTGGGTGACTCAGTCCATTAAGTGTCTGCCTTGGGCTCAGGTCATGGTCTTGGGGTCCTGGGATCGAGCCCGAGTCAGGCTCCCTGCTCAGTGGGGAGTCTGTTTAACCCTCTCCTTTTGTCCCTCTCCCTGCTTGTACACTCCCTCTCTTTCTCAAATAAATAAAATCTTTAAAAAAAAAAAAAAACAAAAGGGAAATTTACTGAGATGAACAGTGTCCTTCAAAATTCAAATCACTCAGAAACTCAAATGTGACCTTATTTGCAAATAGGGTCTTTACAGATATAATTAGTTATTAAAATGAGGTTATACTGGCTTAGGATAGACCCTAATCCAAAGGCTGCCATCCTTGTAAGAAAAGCAGAGACACACACATACACAGAGAAGGCCATATGATGAGAGAAACAGAGATTTGAGTAACCCAACTATAAGCCAAGAAATGCCAAGGATTACCGCAACCACCAGAATCTGGAAGAGGCAATGAAGGATCCATCTTGGAGCCTTTAGAAGGAACATGGCCTGCCAACACCTTGATTTTGGACTTTGAGCCTCCAGGACTACGAGAAATTAAATTGTTTTTGTTCTAAGCTACTCCATTTGTTACAGTTGCCCTAGGAAACCAGAGACCCACAGAGGGTGACATACTTCACAATCTCTGTGAACTCTCAGTACTGATCAGATGTACGAAGTAGTCAGAAATAGACCTTGATTATTCTGAACTCCACATTTTTTTGGCTATGTACTTGTAAGGTCTTTAAAGAGCCAAAAGCAGCATTTAGAAAGAAAAAGAAAAGAAAAAATCTCACAGGCATTGTGCTCTCTTTCTGCCCTGCAGATACTGCAAAGATGAAACTGGGAACTTAAGAAACAAAGCAAAGCAAAATTTGGAAAAAAAAAAAAAAAGGAATAAATCTCCATCATTTTCTAACTGTAATAGCTAGGGGCAGTTTTTTATCTCTTCTGGTTTAGGAACTGCGCAAAATAATTTCTAATTCTGGAATACATATTACTACATTGTCTATTTCCCTACATAATTTAATTAGAGAATCTTGATGCTAAGACAAATACAAACAACTGCTTTCTGTTGCTTTTAGCAAGATTTACCTTACACAGGGACTACATGAGAGACACAAAATAAGTTGTGCTAAAGAGAAATACCAACTAATTGATTTACTATTTTTCTAGAAAGGTTAAACTGTAATAGTCCTTCAAACGTACTTATTATGTCTTTGACATGTATTAGGTAGGAATTCAGTATAATCAATTAGTAGGATAAAAATATTCAATTAACCTGGGCAGAAGATGGCAAAACAGTGATTAGGAAGATTTTTTTTAATCTCATTTACCCAGAGCAGTCTTTCCCACTAAATGTATACACAAAACTTCCTTTGTTAAAAGCAAGCTGACTCTACCAAACTTGCACTTTAGGGTCCCTGTGAAATGACATATTGGACAGAATTTATAAGAGCCCAATGCCTAGCTTTTACTTTATAATTTATTTTTAAATTTCCTATATTTTCTTCATATGACCTCCCTTCATACCTACAGTATGAATAACCTCAAAGTTATTCCTTTCAACAATAAAAAAAGTTCAGTCATTCAGTCAAAAAAATATTATCAAATATCAAATATTATCAAATATCAAATATTATCAAAAAGAATGTCAAGATATTCTTCCCTGTTCACAAAGAAATGTAGTCAGCCCTTTCCCCTCCTATTAGACCCAGTACATCTCTGCTGCATGGGCTGCATCCAAAATTCCTAACTTCTCCAAGGCCTTTTTGTCTGAGTTAACTGTGCTGCTGTCTTGAGACAGACTGAGTTAACAAAAAATAAAATACCCTTATGTCTGGGCATGTGGGTGGCTCAATTGCTTAAGCGTCTGCCACAGGGCCCTGGGATCGAGTTCCACGTCAGGTCTCCCTGCTCTTCGGGGAGCCTGCTTCTCCCTTTGCCTGCTGTTCCCCCTGCTTGTGTGCACTTTCTTTCTCTCTCTTAAGTAAATAAAATCTTTTTAAAAATGAGTATGTCTAATCTCAGTGGAAGAGAGGCATGAAAGATATAAAACTGAAGCAAGATGGATTACAATAAGATAGCTTCAAAATAGGAACAGTTTTACATAGAGCAAGCCCAAGGTAACAACAGAACTGTCAGGATACCAGAGCCACTGAGGTGAGATAAGGAGGTGTCTGTGAGGAGAACAGAAGTCCTGACACAACAGCTAGCGCTGGGGGGCACATGAGCGTGGGCAGTAGAAGTGAAACCTAAGCCCTCTGGAAGGCAGCTCAGCAGGCTCTCTCAAAGCTGACCTACGTGTCCCCTGTGATCCAGTGATTCCGGTCCCAGCACAAACGTTGTGCTCTGACTGATCATCATTAATGTTCACAGGGTTTTTAGAGGGGCGGGAAGTCGCAGGGAGGGGTGACCCTGGTGATGGGCATTAAGAAGGTCATAGACGGCACAGAGCACTGGGTGTTATACGCAAACAATGAATCATGGAACGTTCCATCAAAAACTAATGATGGACTGTATGGTGACTAACATAACATAAAAATAATAATAATAATAATGTTCACAGTAGCATTACTCAGAATAGCCAAACCTGTAAACTACCTAAATTTCAACAGTAGAATGTATAATACATTGAAATATAACACAACAGTATAAACAAACTACAGCTATATATAACTACATACCTAAACACCACAAGTATAATGTCGAGCCAAGTTGGCCAGACACAAAAGAATATATACCATGTGGTTCCATATACATAAAGGTTAAAGACAGACAAAAGTACACTAGAGTGAGAAGGCAGGAGAGTGGATCTTCGGGAAGGACAAAGGCGCAGTGATTGGGGACGCTCACAAAGGGGGAGGGGGAGCTTCAGAGGTACTAGCAATTGTTCTATTTCTTGATCAGGATAAGTGTAACATAATTCTTTTTCTAATCCCTCATCCAGCATTTCACACATGTTTCACATGTTCTGTAGAGTTTTCTGTATGTGTGTTATACTTCACAATAAACAGAAAATAAAAAGAAATTCCACTCTGGCAACATGGATGGGCCTAGAGGGTATTATGTTAAGTGAAGTAAGTCAGAGAAAGACAAATACCATATGATTTCGCTTACACATGGAATCTAAAAGCCAGAACAAACAAATAAGAGCAGAAAAGAAAAAACAACCAACCACACACACACAAAAAAACCAAGATCCATAAAAACAGAGAACCAACTGACCACTGCCAGACAGGACAGGAGGGGGTGTGAGGATGGGTAAAATGGGTGAAGGGGAGTGGGAGGTGCAGGCTTCCAGTTACGGAATGAGTAAGTCGCGAACATAAAAGGCACAGCATAGGGAATATAGTCAATGGTATTGTAGGAGTGTCACATGGTGACAGACAGTAGCTCCACTTAGTGAACACAGCATAGTGTACAGAGTTATCTGAACTCTATATTATACACCTGGAAATAACGGAACATTGTGTGTCAACTAGACTTCAGTTTAACAAGACAAGAAAAGAAACCCCAATCTGACACATTCCCACCAAAGAAGTTAGACTAAGAGACCCCTGTCAACTCCTTGCTTGTTGAAACACTAGCAAGTCTGAAACCATCTGAAAACATGAAGAAATTTAGGGCTGGCAAGTACTGAATTCCCTGTAAAAACCACCCTGGAAAGGTCAATTAGGTATTATTTCTCACTTACAAAATGTGAAATTAGTCTATACCATTAATCTAAATTTCAAAGGCAAACACTGATTCCTAAAACTTGCAGTGAACTCAAATTTTTATTTCATTCCGGTTTTCTCTTCTGAGCAATCAGAATTGTGGGGATGTGCAAGAGATCCTCTGATCAGCCTCTACCATCCTAGTCTAACGGACAAATGGACATAAATACTCTTCAACATTCCCACTGCAAGCGCATGCTAAGGTGTTCCTCTGTGGCCCATTCTAGGGTGTACAACCTTGCCACCACCACCACATAGCCACTCCCATGGGTGGCCTTGGTGTCACAGGCTCCACTCTAAATTCACTTCCTCATCCTACCCTTCCCTATTACAGATGAATGAAAAATTTCATGAATAACAAGTTAAAGAATTAGCAAATGTAGGGGCGCCTGGGTGGCTCAGTAGGTTAAGCCTCTGCCTTCTGCTCAGGTCATGATCTCAGGGTCCTGGGATGGAGCTCCACATTCTTCAGGCTCTCTGCTCAGCGGGGAGCCAGCTTCCATCCTGCTTCCCATCCCCCTCTGTCTGCCTCTCTGCCTACTTATGACTTCTCTGTCAAATAAATAAATAAAATCTTAAAAAAAACAAAAAAGAATTAGCAAACATGTCCTCAGCTCTCTGAGGTAAATCACCTTATTCCTTTATCCTCTTTTTTCTTTAATCACCTTCATGGCTATCTTCTAAGCCTTCTAATGAGCAGAATACAACACTGATTTAAATGTTACAGTAAGGTTTTAACAGGCTAACTAAAACAGTACCTTAAGACTCTTACATGACATAGAACATTCTAGAAATAAGATAATTTCAAAAACCACAGCAGGGAAAGATACCTAGTTTTAGACCCAATCCTCACCTCAAACTTTAACCTGTTGCTCAAATACAAGGAATTTCATTAGCATGTGTACAAGCAGGGTTGGTGGAGGGTCCAGAAAACAATTTCAAACCACACACCAAGACACCTTATAAAACACCATCAAACCACCCTAACATGTCCTAAACAGAAATCAGTACTTTATCCAAAGTGAAGGTATACCAACTTTCAGATAAAGAGATTCCGTTCTCAGCCTCAGATGAGCCCTCAATTCTTGTCCCAGAATCCTGCCATGTTGCCTTAACCCCTTCTAGCTTTTCTCTATAGCAGCTATCTCAAGACTTAACTTTCTCAAATTTCTCACTTGCCCCCCATTCCTCTCAACAAGACATTATATCCTAGTGCCCAGGAGAAGAAACAGTTACCTGAGCAGAACTCCCTAAACTTTCTTGCTAAGGTTCACTTTTCCTCTTAAGACTCTGCTGAAAGAAGAGCTTGCAATTCCCACAGAAAGAAATTATACCTGAAGTGGTCCTAGGGATCTTCAAACTTACTTCCACCTTTAAGCTCCATCCTTTCCTCTACATATGTTATTTTATCTTTAACCCCTACGGCAAGATAACAGAGCCCTTCCTCCCCCACTGAATCCATTCACTAGTGTGGTGATGTCATCCCCTACCTTATCAGAGATTTTGCCCCTGAACACCTCTCTGGTTTTGAACTGTTTTCAGTCTTGCCCTGTCTCTGGCTCTTTCCAGTCAGGATTTTGTTGTCATTGCTCTTCATTCTCTTAATGGTGTTCCTTCTTGTGTTGCAACATTTGAACTTAACAGAAAAGTTGCAAAGGCAGTACAAAGAACTGAATACCCTCCACCCAGGGACCCCACTCAAGTTTTTTCAGTTGTCCCAATGATACTGTTTATAGGGAAAAAAGATCAGGCACTGCACTCAGGTGTGATATCTCTGTAGTCTCTTTAAATGTAGAATAGAAAAAAAAAAAAAAATAAATGTAGAATAGTTCCCTACCCTTCTTTGACATTTTTTAAGATTACTGTAGACTGAAGTACATTTGAAGGTTTTAGCTCATGGAGCTCAATTTGAGACTGCCTGATGCTGCTACCTTAGGATTAGATCCAGGTTATCTGCTTTCACTGGACTGTCACAGAAGTGATGCCATATTCCTCTTTCCGGCTTGTTGGGTGGACACCATGTCACTTTGTCATATTGGTGGTGATAACCTTAACCACTTAATCAAGATAGTGTCTGCTAGATATCCCCACTGTGTTTTTTTCTCTATTATAATTGTAAATATTTTGTTGAGAGATGCTTTGAGGCTATATAAATATCTCATTATTTCATGCCTCAGTTTTAGCATCCATTCATATTTCTTACTTGAATTACTTACAACTATAGTAGTTATCAAATTATTATTATTCTAGCTCCATTATTCCTTCTACATTTATCAGTTGATATTCCACTTTAAGGAATCACTTTCCTTCCTCTCATTTACTTGTTAAATGGGTTATAACTTTTTACTACCGCTTTTTATTTTAATGCTCAAGTTTCTCAGATTTGGCCAGTGGGGGCACATTAAACAGTTTCAGTGTCCTTTTAACTTATTCCATCCTCCTTTTTTTTTTTTAAGATTTTATTTATTTGAGAGAGAAAGTACACACATGGGGGGTGGGAAACAAAGAGAATCTTTTTTTTTTTTTAATTTTATATTTATTTGACAGAAAGAGAGATCACAAGTAGGCAGAGAGGAAGGCAGAGAGAGAGAGAGGGAAGCAGGCTCCCCACTGAGCAGAGAGCCCAATGTGGGGCTCCATCCCAGGACTCTGAGATCAGACCTGAGCCGAAGGCAGTGGGTCAACCCACTGAGCCACCCAGGTGCCCCAAGAAAGAGACTCTTAAACAGACTCCCCACTGAGCATGCAGCCCCAACATGGGGCTTGATCTCACAACCCTGAGATCATGACCTGAGCTGAAATCAAGAGTCTGATACTAGGAAGGCCTGAAAAGAGCTAGGAAATGTGTGTGTGTGTGTGTGTGTCTGGATGTCTATCTGTAAATATACACACATGCATTTAAATTTGTATAGCTCTATTTTTATCTACATATGTTGAAAATCATGAGTTCCCACTACTCCAACTCCACTGGACTCAGGCCAATCCATTCTAGCTTTTCTCTTTGCTATAAGTATACTACCTTCCACCATCCATGAAAAAGCTGGGTCTTAGTCATTCGCTATATATACCTATTTGCACAGTCTCCTACATGTAGCCACTCTTCTGACCCCAACTGGCCACCATTCCCACTTGGCTCAGGGGTGGTTCCCATCAAACATTTCTCAGAGTCATCTACTCTCTCTGTCTCCACTTCCTCACCTTCAGGCACTTCTCCACCTACTGCAATCTGACTCCTTCTGGTTGAGTCCAACAGTCATCTACTTATTACCAAACCTAAGGCTCTTTCTCACTCCTGGAGTTCCTTGCAGCTTTTGACACTCCAAACATTTTTGCTTTTTAAAATGCCCTCTTCCTCTGGCTTCTGTGACTCCCCACTCAACTGGTTTGCCTCTACCTCTTTGGTCATTTCTTCCTCGATTCTTCCATGGACTTCCCCACCACCTTGGCTTAATTATAATGATGCTGAGCTTTGTCCTAGCATTCCTCTCCATGCAGTCCCTGAGGTAGTTCATCCCCTCCTATGATGACATTAACTTAGTCTGTGGATTTCTGCATCTACTTTTTTAATCCAGACACAATTCCTAAATCCAGACCTACATAATGAAATGCCCATTGAATATCATTCCTTAAGTGTCTCTTAATCACTCCGTACAAAACACATCTAACACAGAAATAATTTGCACCCCATACTGCCCTTCAAACTTGCTCTTCTTTCTGAGTAACTGAGTTCAAAGAAATGCAATCTGTTCAGTAGCCCAAACCAGCATCTTAAGAACCATTAATAATCCACTCCTCTCTCTCATCCCCACATCAACAAGTCTGATGGTTTTAACTCCTAAATCTTTCTCAAATCTACTTCCTCAGCTAGTCTATTGACCGAGCAACCATCATTTTGTGCCTGGATCACCACCACAGTCTTCTAACTGGCCTCCTATTCTTGTCATTCTTCCAATCTGATCTGTAAAATCTTTGTAAAACAAATATGGTCATGGCTGTCTCCTTAAAACCCTTCAGAGAATACCCACTGCCCTCGTGGCCAAGTCCAGTTCCTTCACATGGCTTACCAGACCCTGCATGAACTTGCCGTAGCCTACCATTACAAAACCATCCCTTGTGCTACTTCAAACTCAAACTCAGCCACACTGAAATGACTTTCACCTCTACAATCACACAATATTCCTACAAGTCCCTGGGCCCTAACATAGTCTTGTTCCTCTGCCTCTTTGCTACACACTGCTTGGTCAAATCTGCCTCATCCTTGAGAACACAGGTATCACCTTCTCTGGGCCCAGAATGCTCCTGCTCTGGTCCTTCTACAGTACTCTGTATTTCTCTAGAGTGCTTATTACACTTAATTGCAATTGCTTGCTTAATTATTTAATTTCCCAACCAAATTGTTAGCTTTACTAAGACCTCAGAGAGAAATGGAAACAATGTTTTACTCACCGTTCTACCACCAGACTCTAATAAAATGGCTGAAACCCAGTAGATGTTCCCTAAGTATTTAGTGAATGAATGAGTCTCAAAAATAACAAACCCAAAATGGTTAAATAACTTCAATGTGAGACAGGAATCCATCAAAATCCTAGAGAATATAGACAATAACCTCTTTGCCATGGACCACAGCAACTTCTTTCAAGACACATCTCCAAAGGCAAAGCAAACAAAAGCAAAAATGAACTTTGGGGACTTCATCGAGATCAAAAGCTTCTGCACAGCAAAGGAAACAGTTAACAAAACAAAGAGACAACCCATGGAATAGGAGAAGATATTTGCAAATGACACTACAGACAAAGGGCTGATATCCAAGATCTATAAAGAACTCCTCAAACTCAATACATACAAAACAGATAATCATGTCAAAAAAATGGGAAGAAGACATGAACAGACACTTCTCCAAAGAAGACATACAAATGGCTAGCAGACACATGGAAAAATTTTCATCATCATTAGCCATCAGGGAAATTCAAATCAAAACCACATTGAGATACCACCAGATACCACTGGTGTTAGAATGGCCAAAATTAACAAGACAGTGAACAACAAGTGTTGGAGAGGATGTAGGGAAAGGGCAACCCTCTTAAATGGTTGGTGGGAAAGCAAGTTGGTGTAGCCACTTTGGAAAACAGTGTGGAGATTCCCTAGAAATTAAAAATAGAGCTACCCTATGACCCTGCATTTGCACTACTGGGTATTTACCCCAAAATACAGATGTATTGAAAAGAAGGGCCATCTCTACCCCAATGTTCATAGCAGCAAAGGCCACACTCGCCAAATTGTGGAAAGAACCAAGATGCCCTTCGACAGACGAATGGATAAAGAAAATATGGTCCATATATACAATGAAGTATTATGCCTCCATCAGAAAGAATGAATACCCAACTTTTGTATCAACATGGATGGGACTGGAGGAGATTATGCTGAGTGAAATAAGTCAAGCAGAGAAAGTGAATTATCATACGGTTTCATTTAGTTGTGGAACATAAGGAATAACATGGAGGACATTAGGAGAAGGAAAGGAAAAGAGAACTGGGGGAAATCAGAGTGGGAGATGAAGTATGAGAGACTGTGAACTTTGAGAAACAAACCAGGGTTTTGGGGGGGGGTAGGGAATGGGTGAGCCTGGTCGTGGGTATTAAGGAGGGCACATATCGCATGGAGCACTGGGTGTGGTACATAAACAATGAATCTTGGAACACTGAAAAAGTAAAATTAAAAAAAAAAAAAAACCTATAGTCACCACAGCCAAAGGGTACACTTCAGAGACACACATTAACAAAAGGCATGGGAAAATACAGCTTTCACTCCCCTTGCTGGCCAATTCAAAAAATGGTAACTTTAAATGTAATAAACAATAATTCAACCATGCTAGCCAGAATGAAAATAGTTATTTCCCACAAACAGAAAAACACGTACATTCCTGTTTCATCAAAGTAACACATAACAACTCAACATGTGAGAGAGCAGACATCTTGTACCAAGAGAGTTAGAGTAAGAGTGAATGTTTTGGCCCTTTAGACGGCTCTAGGATATTCTCCCTATATACACTGTGGACACACACACACATTCACAAACACTCACAATGTTCAGAAAATACAGAGCATGATTAAACAAAGAAAAACAAATAATGATCTTCTAAAGGATACATTACATGGTGTCTGGCCCAAAGGACAGGTAACACCAAATGTGACAGATGATGCCAGAGTATAACCCCAGCCAACTGCAAACACCAAAGCTTGATGATGGGGGAAGGAGGAGACCTATGAAGGGGATTAAGATTGCTACTACTTACTGTACACTATTACAAGCCAGATTAGGTTATGTCATTTTTACTGTCCCATTTTACTATACAGAAATGACACTTGAAAGACTAAATAAGGGGGCACCTCGGTGGCTCAGTGGGTTAAAGCCTCTGCCTTTGGCTCAGGTCGTGATCCCAGGGTCCTGGGATCGAGCCCTACATTGGGCTCTCTGCTCAGCAGGGAGCCTGCTTCCTTTCCTCTCTCTCTGTCTGCCTCTCTGCCTACTTGTAATC
This sequence comes from Mustela putorius furo, assembly GCF_011764305.1. Classification (NCBI taxonomy): domain Eukaryota; kingdom Metazoa; phylum Chordata; class Mammalia; order Carnivora; family Mustelidae; genus Mustela; species Mustela putorius. The sequence goes on from NW_025422023.1 coordinate 10,173,449, forward strand.
TCTGTCTGTCAAATAAATAAAATCTTTAAAAAAAAGAAAGAAAGAAAGAAAGACTAAATAAGTAGCCTATAGCTAATAAATTCCAAAGTGTAGTTCTTTCCAATCCTTAGTGCTGTACCCCAAACCAGGCAGAACCTAGTCATTTTTTTAGACTAAAGACAAATTTTCCTTTCACTATCCTCTAGTTAAGGTTACCACAAGGTTTATTCACAGATTTAGGGACAAAAAAGATGGTTATACCTTCAGGGGGAAACATTTTTATTGCATTTTTAATTTTTTAATTTATGTTTTTTTAAAGAATTCTTATTAATCTAGATGGATGTGATAAAGGTATCATGGTTAGTTTTTTCAAAGATTTTATTCATTTATTCATGAAAGACAGAGAGAGAGAGGGAGAGGGAGAAGCAGGCTCCTTGCTGAGCAGGCAGCCCAATGTGGGACCCGATCCCAGAATCCCGGGATCATGATCTGAGCTAAAGGCAGACGTTTTACTGACCGAGCCACGAGGTGCCCTGTATTCTTTTTTTAATAATGGTCCCTGACAGATGGAGGCACTGGATGAGATTTTTCTAGAGGTACTTTGAGAGCAATACTTTTGAGTACAGGGATTTTGTCCCTCATTGTCCTTTCTAGATAGCTCCAGTTTCAATCTTGACTCTATTTTAGAATTTTTTAAATGACATGAAAAGGCAGTTTTATGTACAATGACCTATATAAGATGTTTTAATTCTAAAAGCAGAACTCAAGGACATTGCTTTGGGAAAAGGGATCCTGAGGCTCACCTATTGTTTTGCCTTTCAGAACCAGAGAGACTTGAGCATATAAAGCACAATGTGAGAGGGGGAACAGATGAAACTGTAGCTCCATGTCAGAAATTGAGTCCCCTTCTGCCACTAGACTCCCTGAATGGTAACAACCAGTCTTATATTCCCCAGGCAAGAGAATAGAGAATGTCTTCCCTGGCAAACACACACACACACACAAGATCTATAACTATGGACATGTGGGTATCACCACAAGATAAAGCTGGGCTTCCACCTGAATAATGAATATTGAAGTTTATATAGGACTTATGTGGATAGTCTCGCTGGCTCAGTTGTTAGAGCATGCGACTTTTGATCTTGGGGTTTTAAGTGTGAGCCCCACACTGTGTGTGGAGATTACTTAAAAAAAAAAAAAAAGCGGTGCCTGGGTGGCTCAGTTGGTTAAGCATCTGCCTTCAGCCCAGGTCATGATCTCAAGGTCCTGGGACTGAGCCCCGCATCAGGCTCCCTGCTCAGGAGGGAGTCTGCTTCTGCCTCTCCTGTCCACCCCTGCTTGTACCCTCCTGCATGAGAGAGCAGTATCTCAAATAAATAAAATATATTTTTTTAATTTCTTAAATTGATCCTTTAAAAGATTAATAAAATAATAAAAATAAAAAACTTTTTAGGGTGGTTCAGTGGATTAAAGCCTCTGCCTTCGGCTCAGGTGATGATCTCAGGGTCCTGGGATCGAGCCCCTCATCGGGCTCTCTGCTCAGCGGGGAGCCTGCTTCTCCCTCTCTCTCTCTGCCTGCTTCTCTGCCTACTTGTGATCTCTGTCTGTCAAATAAATAAATAAAATCTTTATAAATAAATGAATAACTTTTTAGAGATTTTTTTAAGTGACAACAAAAATAAAGTATCTAATTTTAAAAACTGAAGATAAGGGGCACCTGGGTGGCTCAGTTGATTAAGCAACTACCTTCAGCTCAGGTTATGATCTTGGGGTCCTGGGATCAAGTCTGATTTTCCCTCTTCCACTCTCCCTGCTTGTGTTCTCTCTCTGTCAAATAAATAAATAAAATCTTTAAAAAATAAAAATAAGAATAAAAACTGAAGATAAACTCAACTAAATCTACCAGAAGACAAAATAAAAAGATAAGACAGAATACAGAAAAGAAAATCGAGGTATATTGCTCAGTTCAGGAGGTCCAATATCTGATTAACAGTTATACCAAAAATATAAAATAAAGATAATGAATGAAAAATTATAAAAGATATAATACAAGAAAACTTTCAGATTGGTTTCTATATTCAAAGAACCCACAAGGATAACTAGCACAAGAACAACAACAAAAATCTACTCATTTTCAAATTTTTAAATTCAGATTATCAGAGATAAAGAAATCCTAAAAGCTTCTAGAAGCCAACAAAAATAGTCCTGTACAAGAAAACAAAAATTAGAATATAATTATATTTCAAAACAAACATAGAAAAGCTGAAAGCTAATGAAGCAATGTCTTCAAGATTCTGAAGGAGAATTATTTCCAACCTAGACTTCCATACCTAGCCAAACTATCAAATAACTGTGAAGACAGACTTTATGTATTTGCATGTTCAAAAAGTTCTCAAAAATGTTATTTCCTACACAGCCTTTCTCAGGAATCTATAATGTATCAGTAGCTATGGAAAGTCAAATTTAAAAAAAGAGAGAAACATGGCTCCAAAGAAACAGGGTTCCATGTTTAATCCAGAAGAAAGATGAAGAGAATACCAAGAATTCACAAAGGACAAATAAATAAAATTCTAAGAATAATAATAAAAGGAAGTTCTAGGACTTAACTGTTGTAGTTAACTGTAGTTAACTGTTGTAGTTAAGTAGAAGGTCTAGAGAGTAACCAAGCAAGATCAAGGAGATGAAGAAATGGGTCTGGAAGAAAGAGTTTTTACAGAGAACAAAAATGAAAATAACAATAAACAATGGATAGAGCACCTAGTGAGCTGATTAAATTTAAAAGTTATTTCAAGTATGTCAGAGAGTTTGTATATGATTTAGAGGAAGATAAAAGATTTTTTAAAAAGCAGCTAGTAACACGAGGCAATTATTAAGTCTAAGGAAAAGGTAAAGTTGCAAAGGAAAGGAAGTATGATTTTAGTATGCCATGCAATTCAGCTTTGAACAGTATATTCATAATATAATAATGTAAACACTGAATACTAAGTTAACAAAAAGGACCATTTGACAACACTGGATGGGCAGAGGGAGGCAAAATATGTACACTGGGGACTAAGAAGAGGTCAAAAGAGAGAATCATATAAGAGAGCTATATCCTTATCTTCTAGGTTTGAAGTCAATAGGTAATACATCAAACTGAAAAATTAGAAAGCACCAGTAGAAGCAGGTTATTTGGGAAAATGAAGAGGTAAAGTTAAAAATGATTGATTCAGAGGAACAGAAAATAGGAACAGGAAGCATTGGTCAAGTTACCCTATTACCTTCTGGTAGTATCAGAGCTTTAAAATTATATATATATATACTAATTTGATAGAATGTAGAATTTAAAAACACAGTAGGAGAATTATTGATAAATAAAATAAAATAATATGTAAAGTCTGATTCATTTACAAATATAAATACACACACATATGCACACATTGAAGCTTTGGAATGCATAGAACTGTTACTAGGGACTGTCTCTGTGTGATTAAGTTACAGGAGTTTTGCTGGTTTCTTCTTTTCCTACAAAGATGTTTTGCTATTTTAACAAGAAATATATTTTTTCTTCACAAAGTATTTTAAAGTATTAGCTTACCTTAGCTGATTTTTCAATACTTAAGCCTCCATCCAGTTTAAAAAGAATTGTCATGTTGTATCCCGTCTGGTTTCCATGTCCATGAGGCCACCAAGTTTCTATGGTAACATTCTTTGAAGAAACAATGTAAGTCATTCTAAGTAATCTATGACATATTTTTAACAAAATAAATAGTGATTAAGAGCATGATATCAATGTCTCATAGATTAAAGCACAGAAATTCTAGGCTCTGTATATGCCAAATTACACCAATCCATAGTAATATTTAAAAATCAACATGCTAGGTGTTTTAGCATGGATTAATATACCAAAAGGAAAAGGTAAGAACAGAGTAACACGGATTTTCAGAAAAACAATTATCTCCATTTCTAACACTGACGCTTACATTTTTCTGTATTCTTAACAGTTAGAATTGGATGTTGAGGTTGACTCTTCTTCCAAACCCAGAACTAGAAATTGTTTGGAGTTCTCACTTTATCCGAATAGTCACAATGTTGCTTTACACCATCCTGTTCAGTTCACAATGATCAATAAGAGGAATAAAAAAGAGAGACAAGGGAAAATCCAGCCAACTTCTACTCATGAAAGATCATGAGTTTAGAATTAGAATTCTGCATGTAAAATAAGCATCAATATTCAAAAAAAATTTACTGTATTTAGTAATTATTGAAATCAGAAATTATACAAAATTATACAAAAATAATCACTGCATTTAAATGTAATGCTTAGAATGTATTCTGGATTTAGGACACTGCAAACAGTGCAGAAAAATTAAGATACAATACCCCTGACTTCTTGAGAGAAAAGGATGTTAAATCACATATTCTCCATTTTCTTAATCTTAAAATTTGGGAATATCATTCCTTAGGTCGTAACATACATAAAATATATGAGAGGTTAAAAGTGAAGAAGGTGGAAAAGTACATTTTTCTTTCATTTTCAGTCCCTTTCTAGCCATTTCTTTTGAATAGTATTGCTTTTCATCTAGCGCTTCTGAAGAAGTACCACATCATTCACCTTATTAATTTTCACAAACAGCTCAACAATTCTTTCCCCAGGTTGAAGTTCAATGCTGTATGACTGCTGTGTTTGCAGTTCAGGGATGGCTACCATCACTTGACCAGAAATTGGCTTTGAGCTGACAACATCAAAAGAAGACTCTATTTCAAGATTCCAACCCTGGGTATGGTTATCTAAGGCACAGAGGAAAAAAAGAAAAAAGAAGCATTATATATATACACACACACACACACACACACACACACACATATACATATATATATGAATGAAATATGCTAAGCATTATTGCTGCACTCCTTAGGATTCATTGAAGAAAAACTGAAGCAGCTTCTAAACTAATAAGCACTCCACAGATCCTGTCATGACAAAAAGTCCAGTAGAAATTCTCATTTAATCTTTAGGTTTTAATCATTCATTTTGGGTTTTTTGTGTCTTTTTAAGCCATTCATTCTGAAGAAGAATAACCAAGAGTATATATATTATATATACTTCTACCCTAAAAAAGGTTACAATCATAAGTCATAAAATCTTTATTAAATAGGGCATGAAGAGAATATCACAAATGAAAATATAACATAAATTTTCTAAGACTGATATATGTTCAATTCCTTTTCATAAAGCAAAGTAAAAATATAGAGGTTTTAGGCCATATAATAAGGTATAAACTTAGATGTAGTAGATTTAATCAAATGTGAAAAAACAGAGATAGACAGTTGACCCTTGAACGACAATGATTTGCACTGCATGGATTCACATATATGATTTTTTTCAAAAAATATATTGGAAAACTTTTTGGAGATTTGTGACAATTTGAAAAAACTCATTATTGAACTACATAGCTTAGAAATACCAAAAGAAATATATAAGAAAAAGTTAAGTATTATTGTAAAAGTACAGTATATAATACATATACAAAATATGTGTTAGTCGACTCTGTATGTTATTTATAAGGCTTCTGGTCAACAGAGATTATTAGCAGTGAAGTTTTGGGGGAGCCACTGTGGCTCCTGGCTAGGTCAGTTGGTAGAGCTTGCATGTAGGTGTAGAGATAACTTAACAACAACAAAAAAAGTATATGTGAATTTTCAACTGCACAGGAAGTTAGTGCTCTTAATCCCCATGTTGTTCAATGGTCAACTGTTATTTTAAACGTAGATTATTTAACAAATAAATATTTACTGAGAACATTCTATGTGCCATGTACTTTGCTAAGTGATTGGAACTACATGATGATCAAGATAAACATGGCCCCTGACCATGTGAGTTTAGAGTGTAACAGGATATATAGCCAAGTACAAAAGTGAAATAATTCCAGGATGGGAGAAATATGAAGTTTTCTGAAAAAACATTCACAGGATGGGAGATCACTTAACTTATAGAGGGTGAGGGAAGGCCTTTATGAAAAAGCAGTAGCTAGCTGAACCCAGAAGGATTCTTTAGCTAAGTTCAGAGGCAGATGAGAAGTATTCTAGGCACGATGAAAACCAAGGGTGAAGAGCCATAAGCAATGCTTTAACAAAAACTTGAGCAATAATCAAACTGGTAAGGAAGATCCTTACAGAGGATGTAAGCACAGTCCAGCTCATCCTGGTTCATGTGAGGAGTCCAGAGACTTTACCCTAGATCAGTGAGGAGCACTGGAGATTCTTCAACAAAAAGGAAAACACCCGGTCCTGGGTGGCTCGGTCAGTTAAGCCTCTGCCTTTGGCTCAGGTCATGATCCAGGATCCCAGGATCCAGCTCCATGTAGGGCTCCCCACTTAGCAGGGAGTCTGTTTCTCCCTCTGACCCTCCCCCTTCTCATGCTCTCTCTCTCTTTCAAATAAACAAATCTTTAAAAAAAAAAAAAAAAGAAAAGAAAGAAAGAAAGAAAGAAAAACACGATCAGATCGGCATTGTAAAAAATTACAGAGGGCCCCATCACAATAACATAACAGGATAAAAACAGGAAAAGCAGAGAGATATGAAATTTCTATCTATGTAAAAGGAATAGAAGGTGCCACATGGAAAATCTTGGAATGGAGAGGAAGAAAAGGGAGCAAGCCTGAAGAGGAAGGTCATGGGGAGAAAAGAAAGATGAGACAGCTGCCTAAGGAACAACACTTTGGGAGTGGAGTCTGTGAATGGCATAGAATGTTTCAAGAGGATTCTGAAGTAGTGTTTTATACTATGTGCGATATAACCCGTTCCTCTATCACCGGATCAACTTACATCACTTAGTCTCCAGAATAGAATCTGGGTTTGGTTTTGGTTTTAAAATAAGACGGTATGCTTTAGGCAAGAGCAGAGCGGAAAAGCTGACTCATATTTTTTAAGTTACACAGGAGAAACCAGAATTGGAGTACCCAAAAGGCTGCATAGGCAGAAAGTGAGAGCCACCAGTGAAAGTTCTCATTCCTTACTGCCACAGAAAGGACAGTGCCTGGTGAAGATGCACTTAGCTTTGTATGACCTATGGCAAGAATCTGAGGAATTTCCTGCTGAGTGGCTTCTATTTTCCTCCGTGAAAAAGAGAAGGGAGAAGGTTATCAGCTGATGAATATCTTAAAGTCCCTTCTAGAAATAAAGAGGGGACTAATCATCATGGTTTTGCTGCAAATGAAGGAAAAGTATATATGCTGATCAATGAGCCAAGACTTTGTAACTGGCATTCCTTACAAATGCAGAGCCACAACCAGACCCACTGTAAAGATGATCATAGCACGTCTCATCATCTGCATCCCCCATCAAGCCAAAGTAGAGGTGCACTGGATGCACTCGGAAGTAAAACTAATCCTGGACTTAAGAACTATTTTATTTCTTAAATGATCCATTCTTTTTTTTTTTTTTTAAGATCTTTTTATTTATTTGAGAGAGCGAGCAAGCACAAGGGGAGTGGGCAAAGGGAGAAGTACATGCCCTGCTAAGCATGGAGCTGGACGAGGGGCTCGGTCCCAGGACCCCAAGATCATGACCTGAGCCAAAGGCAGACACTTAACCAACTGAGCCAGCCAGGTGCCCCTTAAATGATCCATTCTTAGGAACACCTGTCAATGAGCTCTGAATTAATTTGTTCTGATCCAGCCAATTCTGGAGTTTACCCACCCATAGCCTGCAAGTTTTTCTAAGATACAGTAAACTATATCAAGACAACCACACTTGTTTGTTCAAGATACTTTCTTCCTACCAAGTATATACTAAGTCTCTCAATTTCCCTTTCCAGCATTTTTATTGTTTTTTTTTTAAGATTTTTATTTATTTGACTGACAGATCACAAGTAGGCAGAGAGGCAGGCAGAGAGAGAGGAGGAAGCAGACTCCCCACTGAGCAGAAAGCCCAATACGGGGCTCGATCCCAGGACCCTGGAATCATGACCTGAGCCGAAGGCAGAGGCTTTAACCCACTGAGCCACCAGGTGCCCCCATTTTTATTGTTTTTAAACAGAAGCACACACTACAGTCTGATCCATAGGTATTTATTTTCAAAACATCCTAAATCTTTGACAGCTACATGATCTTTAGCTCCCTATCATATTCCCTCTGGCTTCCTTTACTATCTCTTACTTCAAGAAATAATAATAGATAATATTTACCAAGAACTTCCTATGAGCCAGGCATTGCTTTATGCTCTCAACATGTATTAACTTATTTAAGCATTACAACATTTCTATAAGGTAAATTCTATTATCACCACCATTGTCTAGATAAGAAAACTGAAAAATGGAGGAGTTAAGTAACTTGTCCAAGGTCACAAAGCTAGTAAGTTGCAGAGCTTGAACATGAACCATGACTGTACACTTAACCTCTAAGTTATGCCAATCGTAACCAAATAATGTTCCCCCAACTACGTCTTATTGGTACTCAGAATTTTTACAGAATTTAACAGTTTAATTATATAGGGGAGTATTTAACTTAAAGGTATCAAGTGATAATAGACATCAAATATAGTTTTTGGCTGAGTCTTTAACCACAACAGCACAGAGTCATAAAACTTTTGAACTAGAGGTTGACAGATCATCTAGTCTACTTTCTGGTAAGTGTTTATTTCCTTCTAGACCAAAGGCTGACAAACAACTGGTCTTTGGGCCAAATCTGACCCACCTCCTTTTATAAATAAAACTTTATTGGAACACAGCTGCTATGAACTGAATTGTGTCCCCCTTCCACCTCTCCAAAATGCACCTGTGGAAGCCCTAACTCCCCAATTATCTGGAGATAAGGTCTTCAGGAGATAATTAAGTTAAGTGAGGTCAAAGGGGTGAGGCCCAATCTCATAGGTCTGTGGTCTTATCAGAGAAAGATAAGACCCCTCCCTCCCTTCATCTCATTCTATTTCCATCTGCCTGTGTCTGTTTCTCTTTCTTTCTCTCTGCCACCACCACCACGGGATCCTGCAAGAACAGAGCAAGAAACGTAGCTATCTGGAAACCAGGAAGAAAGCCGTCAGTACAAACCCATCAGCCAGCACCTCACTCTGAGCCCTCCCAGCTTCCAGAACTGTAAGAAATCAAAACCTGAAGCCACCCAGCCTATGGCATTTTGTTATCACAGGCCAAGCATGCTACACCAACCACTGTCATTTGTGTACATGTTGTCTTTGATTGCCTTTGCACAACAATGGCTAAGTTTGAACAGCTGCAACAAAGGCCAAATGGCCCCCAAAACCTAAAATGTTTACTAGCTGACCCTTTCAGAAAATGTTTACTAATCTCCATCCTTAAAATATTTCCCTAAAAAGGCTATTCTAATCTCTTTAATATCTGTAATGAAAAAACCCTCTGCCTCACAAAATAGCCTTCCTTTTTGCTAGCCTTGGCTATTGTAAAGTCTTCACATTGAACTGAAATCCCCTTTTCTTTAATTTCTAAGTAAAGATTTTAGTTCTACCCTACTAATAACCACCCAAGTTCAAGCCGACGCCTTGGATGTTTCCTATCACTTCCTCTTTGGTGAAAAATAGGAAGGCTCTGCTTGTAAGAGCCTCTGCCAGGAAGACAAATAATACAGTTCCCAAAGGCTACTGGAAGTTTCTACTGCTTCTAACAGGGAAAACGTGCTAAAGTAAATCAGCGGTCCTCTGGGGCTCATCCAGTTAACTTCCTTGGGAGCTGACAACTGAAAAAATTAAGGCTGCGGAATTCAAAAACCCAATATGAACACTTGCAGGTGTTCATATGCAGGTGTTCCCCTGCAAGACTATCATGTCATCAGCAGAAGCACTATACCAAAATATTTTTGCCCCCTCCTCTTCTTCCAAATGGAATACAACACTTCCTTCCAGAAGTCATGGAGAATTTAAGTAATTTAGTTTCCAAAAGCACATACAGACTCGTAAATCATCAATAATTTTCCTGGTATTAAGTGGTCACTTCTTTTTATTTGTTACTTTTTAAACATATAATCCTATTTCTAGGTAAGGAGAGCTCCCTTTTATAAATTAAGACCCATTTCTAGAATACAGCTTCCTGTCATACTTCTCCTAGCACTGACAAAATTACCCTTTCCTAAAGAATACCCATCACTCCTCTCATGAATAGCCAAAGCAATCTTGAGAAAGAACAAAGCTGAAGTATCACAATTCCAGATTTCAAGATATACTACAAAACAATATGACACTGGCACAAAAATGCACAGACAAAGGGAACAGAACAGACTCCAGAAATAAACCCATGATTATACGGTCAATTAACTTATGACAAAGGAGGCAAGAATATGCAATGGGGAAAAGACAGTCTTTTCAATAAATGGTGCTAGGAAAACTGGTCAGCTACATCCAAAAGAATGAAACTGGTCCGCTTTCTTATGCTATACTCAAAAATGAACTCAAAATGGACTAAAGATCTAAATGTGAGACATGAAACTATAAAATTCCTAGAAGAAAACATAGGGAGTAATTTCTCTGACACCAGCCTAAGCATTTTTCTAGATATGTCTCCTAAGGCAAGGGAAACAAAAGCAAAAATAAAAATAAAAAAGCAGGACTATATCAAACTAAAAAGCTTTTGCACAGCAAAGAAAGCCATCAACAAAATAAAAAGGTAAGCTACTAAATTCAGGAAGATATTCACAAATGATATACCCTATAAGGGGTTAAGATCCAAAATACATAAAGAAGATATACAACCCAACACCAAAAAAACAAATAATCCAATTAAAAAAATAGGAGGAAGATCTGAACAGACATTTTTCAAAAAAAGACATATAGTTGGTCAACGGACGCATGAAAAGATGCTCAATATCACTAATATCAGCAAAATGCAAACCAAAACCACAATGAGATACCACCTCACATCAGTTCGAATAGCTAGAATCTAAAAGACAAGAAATAAAAACTGTTGGCGAGGTTGTGCACATTAATGGGAATGTAAACTTGTGAAGTCACTGTGGAAAACCATACAGAAGTTCCTCAAATAGTCAAAAACAGTAATACCGGGGCACCTGGGTGGCTCAGTGGGTTAAGCCTCTGCCTTCTGCTCAGGTGGTGATCTCAGGGTCCTGGGATCCAGCCCCGCATCGGGCTCGCATCGGGCTCTCTGCTCGGTGGGGAGCCTGCTTCCTCCTTTCTCTCTCTGCCTGCCTCTCTATCTACTTGTAATCTCTGTCAAATAAATTTTTTAAAAAATCTTTAAAAAGTTCAAAAAAAAGGGCGCCTGGGTGGCTCAGTGGGTTAAGCCGCTGCCTTCGGCTCAGGTCATGATCTCAGGGTCCTGGGATCGAGTCTCGCATCGGGCTCTCTGCTCGGCGGGGAGCCTGCTTCCCTCTCTCTCTCTCTGCCTGCCTCTCCATCTGCTTGTGATTTCTCTCTGTCAAATAAATAAATAAAATCATTAAAAAAAAAAAAAAAACAGTAATACCATATGCTCCAGTAATCCCAGTACTGGTATTTACCTGAAGAAAACAAAAACACTAATTTGAAAAGATCTATGCATCCCTATGTTTACTGCAGCATTATGTACAACAGCCAAGATATGGAAGTAACCTAAGTGCCCACCAACGGCTAAATGGATAAAGAGGATATGGTGTATATGCGTGTATTATGGAATTTCTCTCAGTCACAAAAAAGAATGGACCTAGAGGTTTGCTTTCTGGTTTTTTAAAGATTTATTTATTTATTTTTTAGAGAGAGAAAGAGAGAGTGCACAACCTTGGGAAGGGGTAGAGGGAGAAGCAGACTCCCTGCTGAGTGGAGAGCCTCCTGCTGTTTTGAGGTTCGGCCCCAAGATCATGACCTGAGCCGAAACCAGAAGTCAGAAGTTTAACTGACGGAGCCACCCAGACGCCCCTGGATCTAGAGGTTTTTATGCTAAGTGAAGTAAGTCAGACAGAGAAAAACGAATACTGTATGACTTCATTTACATGTGGAATCTGAAAAATACAACAAACAAAAGACAAGAACAGCTACATAAATACAGAGAACTGATGGTTGCCAGAGGGCAGAAGACTGGGGGGAACGGGGTGGGCAAAATGGCTAATGGACAGCGGGAGATACAGGCTTCCTATTATAAAATGAATAAGGTACAGCAGAAGAAATACAGTCAATGGTGTTGTAATAGTATGGTATATAGACTCACTGAAACACCTGAAACTAATGTACACTGTGTCAACTACACTCCAATAAAAAATAAAACAAATAAAAATAAAGAAAAGACGGAGATTAAACAAAACAAGATAACAAATACCGATCACTCCCACCTCTCCAGCAGTGGAATGCAAACAATTCCAAAAAATGGGTACAGCACTGGGGATGGGGATAGTAAGAAGAAAAACGATTAAATGAGTCAAAATCTCCTCCCAGGTCTCCTTCCCAATTACACCAGATTTTACATCCTCTCCTCACTTTGAGCCCAGACAACACAGGAATTCTGCCAAAACAGGGCAAACAGGCAAGGCTGACCTGCTCTCTCTAGAACTTGAGGCCTTTCCAGAGACTCAGGGATACCCTCACTGATGTCCCGCTCCCTGCAAAGGAAACCATGGTCTATAGTTTGTTCCATATAAAATCAATCAGGCAGCCTATCCAGAGAAGGTCAGAGAATGTGGTTCTGGCCACTGACTCACTTTTAAGTTTTTCCAAAACTGATTCAGGGAAGACTTTTTAAATACCAACCAACCAACCACTAAGAATCTGACTTGGATGGAAATTTGTATAAAGAGTAGGCAGCTACATAACCAGAATAAGTGTGCTGCCACTTCATCCAAACAACCTTCAAGACAGTTCCAGTTTGCGTAGATGTGGCCAACACATTAACCTTTAAAAAACCTCTAAGATATACCAGTTTCTCCTCTTATATTCCCGTATGGTCTACTTCTTTGTTGAGATGTGGTCAGAAAAGAAAACAGCTTGGGGCGCCTGGCTGGCTCAGTTGGTAGAGCATGTGACTCTTGATCTTGAAGTTGTGAGTTCAAGCCCCATGATGCATATAGAGATTATTTAAAAATAAAGTCTTTAAAAAAACAAACAACAAAAAAAGCTTTATTCAGTTGTTTAAGAGAAAAAGGAAAGTGTAAAAAGACACAGAAGTAGAAAAATAAGACATGGCTGAGTTACTTGAATTCAAATGTGTCCATAACTACCAGAAAGACTCTCACACTATATCTTAACCCTTGCCTTAACTGATTATAATTAAGCCCCAAGTATCAATGTCTTTATTAATCATGTGTCCAGCTTCAAGAAGAACTGAATTCTTCAATAAGAATTTCTTCTACTTGGCAATTTCCACATCACTTTGTAGACAAGGTTCCTGAGGCCCCAACTACAGAACGTAACTCAAAAGCTCCTGAGCCAAAAGACAAGTCAAGGGTCCAGGTTTCCTGACTCTAGGGCTCTCCACTTTGCATGCATTTCTCACAGAAGCACCTCTCAAAGAGAAAGACACTAGCAGGCACATGCTGAAATTTGTGTATAAACACTGAGGAAAACCAAAAGCAAAGATACTTTGAGGATCCAGGAATCACACTACTGGGTATTTAGCCAGAAAATGCAAAAACACAAATTCAAAGGGATACCTGCATCCTGATGTTTTTAGCAGCATTACTGACAACAGACAAACTATGGAAGCAGCCCAAGTGTCCATCAACAGATGAATAAATAAAGAAGAGGTGGTGTATATATATATACAATGGAATATTACTTAGCCATAAAAAGAATGAAATCTTGCCATTTGCAACAATGTGGATGGAGCTAGAGAGAGGCTAAGGAAAATAAGTCAGTCAGAGATAGACAAATACCACATGATGTCACTCATATGTGGAATTTAAGAAACAAAAGAGCAAAGGGAAAAAAAGAGATAAATCAAGAAAAAGACCCTTAACTATAGAGAACAAACTGATGGCTACCAGAGGAGAGGTAGATGGGGGGATAGGGGAAATAAGTGATGGGGATTAAAAACTATGCTTATCGGGCACCTGGGTGGCTCAGTGGGTTAAAGCCTCTGCCTTCAGCTCAGGTCATGATCCCGGGTCCTGGGATCGAGCCCCGCATTGGGCTCTCTGCTCAGCAGGGAGCCTGTTTCCCCCCCACCCTGTGCCTGCCTCTCTGCCTACTTGTGATCTCTATCTGTCAAATAAATAAATAAAATCTTTTAAAAAAGAAGTATGCTTATCATAATGGAAAAATAAAATAAAATAAAATGATAAAAGCAAAGGTACTTTTTGTCTTTCAGAATCCTAAGTCCAAGTATCAGATACATTCAATGTGAAACAAAGAACGGGGGGAGGGCAGAATATAACAATAAAATATTAGCCTCTTAATAAAAGGGTCTGTGAAAAAGAATGCTGAAATCTACAACCATAAAGAGTGTGTCTGACCCTCTACTAAATGTATAATTATATGTTGCCACAGTTCCTTCATTTGTCAAAATACCATCTTTGTAACCTAAACTATCTCACAAGGGCATGACAACAGTTATGGGAGCATCAAAGAATACAAATATATTTCTTGAATCATTACTGTCTGTAAACCTTAACAGGCACTATAAATTATATCCCAACCCAAAGAAGCAAGAGGTTGAATCTACATAGAGAAATATACCCAAAGGTCATAGTTAAGAATACAGGACAGCATCTGGGGGTTAAGAATGAACACGGAGATGGAAGAACATTCGGGTCAGCATGGGAAAAAGGATCTGCAAAGGAAGGGAGGTTGCATATGTAAGATGAAAACCAATGCTCTAGGGCGCCTGGGTGGCTCAGTGGGTTAAGCCGCTGCCTTTGGCTCAGGTCATGATCTCAGGGTCCTGGGATCGAGTCCTGCATCGGGCTCTCTGCTCAGCAGGGGGCCTGCTTCCCTTCCTCTCTCTATGCCTGCCTCTCTGCCTACTTGTGATCTCTCTCTGTCAAATAAATAAATAAATAATCTTTAAAAAAACAAGAAAACCGATGCTCTATCTGGGGGGCGGGGCAGGAGCTATTCAAAGATAGCTGCCTTGATTAGCTTCACCCTGCTGAGCATCTAACAGCTCCTCCTTTCGCCTGCTTGCTTCTTGCATCTTTAATAAGTGATGAAAAGCTGCCGTGTTGAGGTCCTCCTGTGCATGTGAAGAAACAGCAGTGACAACAAGCTGAAATGATCAAGCCACAGAAGGTTTCAATTCAAACACAGGATATTTTCCTGTGCTCCTGCTAGAATTATAGGACAGCCTTCAGCAGCTGCTTTTCAAAGAGCTAACAGCTTGCATTAGCCAGAAAGGCAGGCTCACAGTTACAACAGCTGTTTTCCTCTTCTTTTACCAAGCAGCAAGACCTCCTCGCTTACTCAGCAGGACAAAATCCTCAAAGATGAAACTAAGGCAAAACAGACCGCAAAGCACAATTTCCCCCCAAAGATAAGTTGGTAAATTCCAGAGGGAAAAAAATCTATTCAGAAGCTAATCACAGGAGAGATTAGTCAAGCAACCTACCTACCCATAAAGATATTTTCAAGGGTGAATAATGTTATTTTATGGGTAAAGTAATTCGAAGATGAATGAAAAAGTGATTCAAACGAATGCATTCAAAAAATGCATCAAACAAGGCATTGTGCAAGACTGACAAATCATCATTATGTTGTAATTACATTCCCTATATCAAAGGGGAGCAATGACCTTCAATACAGACTTCTGTGGGGAAGGCCAGGATCTAGCCAAACTAAGTCCTCCAACCCAAAGGCTAGGTCTTGGAGAATGACGGAGGGGGCACTTTAGGCTGAGGCAGCAAGGAAATGTGGATCGGGTCGGGGGAAGGCAGCATCTCTGAGATGGTGGAAGTGCACAAGCACCCCAGGTCAAAGACCCACAGCTCACCTCAGCTCAAGAGGAGGATTCACATACCGAAAAACTTCTCTATACTATTTTTTTTTTCCTGGCTGTGGTAACAATGCAGCATTTCATCAGAACATACTTATTATAGATTTGGACTTAATGTGTTTATGTAATCTCATGAAAAGCTCATAAAACTACATGATCAACCTTCCCTAATACATTTTCGGGCATAATGTGAACAATTTACATCAGATTACAAATATTAAAGACCTAGCATGGAAAAAACAATTAATAAATGAATATATGTATGAGTCTCTCTCTCTCTCTCTCACTCTCTCTCTGTCTCTCTCTCTCTCTCTCTCTCTCACACACACACACACACACACACACACACCACCACCACCACCACCAGACAAGGCCTGCCGTTTGGGCCAGATTATTTGCTTATAAATGTCTTAATCTTTGGAATTGGGGCATCTACCCCCACCAGCTATCTTCTCCCCATCTCTCCTCCCCACCTTGGAAACCCAATTCCAGAGAGACTTCCCCCAGGCCCCCAGCAGATGGGGTCATTCTTCTACTCCCTCCCCAAGAAAAAAGAACAGGAGAATCTTCCTAGGTTTCTACATCCAGTAAAAAGCCTCTGGGCTTCCCTTTTCAATACCAGAGTCAATCTTTCACTGTTTAAGACACTGAAAATGTGGGTGCCCTAGAGCAGCTACTGCTGTTTAAAACCTGATTAGACTATTTCAGGGCTACAAGGGAATTATTCAAATAAACATTTTCTAATAAGGTTTTAAAGAAAGTCATGTCAATGAATTGGTCTCTCTTAATACCTAGATAAATGAATGACAGAAGCCTAAGACATAACGGGAGTAATTCTTGTTTTCCTTTGACCTCAGTATTTTTTTCAAATATAAATTTGTTTTTATTATCTTAAACATTAAGAATGGGTGGAAATCATTGAGGAAGCTGAGGTTAGGGCAAAATCAAACAAATGACCACAGGATACTAAAAAGTGAAAAAGTTTAGAAACCATCATTATAATGACTGAGAATGCAGAAAAGGATATCTATCTATCTATATATATGAATTGATATAAATATATAAGTTTGTAAATGTATTAATAGATATATAAAGTAAACTAATTCATAAGAATTTCAAGTTAATTTTTTAAATGTTAAAAAGACTTTTTACTGTCATCTGCACACGATTAAATTGGGAAGTTATGGTCAGTTATTTCACCTTCGGTGGTAAACCTACTAGTTTTAAATTCATAAATAAACTGAACATTTGGAAAAACAATAAGGTTACGTTCTTCTAGCCTCAATAGGGAGAAGGTAGAAAGTGCCACACAGTCAAATCAGTTAAGCCCTTCATAACAAGTTGGCTGAAATTACTAAATAGGTTGTTTTACCGACTTTCTTCCCTTACTACAGAAGGAATATAAGCTCAGCTTAGAAATCTAGAGAAGACAGTCGAGCAAAAGTATAAAATACAAACTATCTGTATTACTATTCCCCAAGATAGTCCCATCTGCATTAGTTCTGGCCAGCCTCATTTCACACTAAAATCTTCAAAAATAAACACATGTGATTTTATTTTATTTTTTTTTAAAGATTTTATTTATTTATTTGACAGAGAGAGATCACAAGTAGGCAGAGAGGCAGGCAGAGAGAGAGAAAGAGAGAGAGAGGGAAGCAGGCTCCCTGCCGAGCAGAGAGCCCGATGCGGGACTCGATCCCAGAACCCTGAGATCATGACCTGAGCCGAAGGCAATGGCTTAACCCACTGAGCCACCCAGTCGCCCAACCTATGTGATTTTAAAGAAAAGTTATATTTGTCTAGTTTTGATTATGAGCTAATCCTCTTAAAATCCTTTTAATACATCTCACAGTGCCTGCCTCATACTATATACCAAATAAATGCATAAAATATATTAGCTTATTCTCTTTATTATTTTTCAACTTTTAAATAACTATTGATTTCAGTGATGACTGCGGTCTTCCAAAGGAAAACTGGAAAAAGAGCTCTGAAAAAAACTCCTAAATGAAGTTCCTCTCCTCACTTTCACATGTTTATGCTTCAATTTTCTTTATTACATCCAACAACCACACTGAAATCTATATAGAATTAATCATAGTAAGAACTGATGTTTAATATGCACAGGGCATATCCTCTGAACAGGAAGCATATTTTTCTCTATATTAAGTACAAAATATATTGCAGTCACAAAATATCAAAAATGTAATTGAAATGGGGAATTACACTGAATCTAAATTAAATTTTAAACATCACTGAAATAGATTTAATTCCAATAAAATTCACGTAGTCACTAGGGACTAATAAACTGAATTCTAATGACTCATATTCAGGAAGAAATTTTAGTTTCATATTCAAAATTTTAAATTAAACCAGAACAGTGTTATTCAAATATTTGCAGGTATTGGGTGTCTAGAACACAACAGCACTTTTCGCAAACCACCTAAAACATTCATTAAACTTCAAAACAATTTAAATAAATAACTCTTTGCAAAATCAGACCTCTCCTTCCACTAGATTCTATTATACCTGAGAAAAAAATATCGGTGGGAATAGGAAAGAATGAACTGTTCTTTGAATTTAATAGCAAAACTCAGTTCAAGTTACACCTCTGAAGAGTTCAGAAGCACTAGAGTGGCCACATTTACACATGCAATTTAAATTACATCTCTTCATGCCCTTTTCCCATTTAAAAATGCCAGCAGCACCTAATTATTTCAATTACCCACCATCTCTGATTGGCTTTTGTTTTTCCCTTTAGAAAACAGATTTGGCTCTGATAGACTAGCAATCTCCGGTCCCCAGGACCTTTAAGATAACGGAACTCCTGTACTGACCCATCATTTTCTTGCTGATTCCATCCAGCAGGCTTGCCCATAACTGGATCAAGTTTCACGAGGTATTATTCAAGAACCCCCTCATGGGATGCCTGGGTGGCTCAGTGCGTTAAACCTCTGCCTTCGGCTCAGGTCACGTTCCTGGGATCAAGTACCACATTGGGCTCCTTGCTCCACGGGGAGCCTGCTTCTCCCTCTGCCTCTGCCTGCTACTCTGCCTGCCTGTACTCTATCTCTCTGACAAATAAATAAATAAAATCTTCAGGGGGGAAAAAAGAAAAGATCCCCCTTCACTGGTTTCCCTGACTTCACAAATCCTCCCTGATCTTTGGTTTTCTGAACTACAGGGCCTCCCAACCCACAAGCCTATTACAGCCTTGTTTGGTGTGGTAAACTGTTCACATATCCCCACCCCAACCAATGTGCAGGCAAGAGTATACTCTAGGTCCTTTCAATGCCAAACATACACAGTGCCGGGCAAACAACTCAACAAATATCTGACCGGCTTTTCACTGATTTGTTGATGTCAGTGACACGTTTGAGGTTTTATTCAAAGCTCCTTTCTTATAAATAGTTCCTTCGGCCGAAAAAGTAGTATTTCTTTACCTTACGAAACTTTCTTTGTGCCTTGTTTGCATTCCAGTTTATTTCCAAGTCTTAACAAAGCTAGTTTGTCACAGCTTTCGGAGGAGAAAACGTGCAGTGATGGACAGTCAGCCCAGTGATGGGAGCAAATTAAGAATTCAGCACAGCTGGAGTTCTGAAAGTGAGAACCGAGACCACAAAGAGCAGTACAAGGCAGCAGGCCCAATTCTGTTAGAAGGGAACACTTAGCTCAGAGAAACCTCAAGTGCTCTTGCTTGCTTTCTTTTTTTTTTTTTAAGATTTTATTTATTTATTTGACAGACCGAGAACACAAGTAGACAGAGGCAGGCAGATAGAGAGGAAGGGAAGCAGGCCCCCTGCTGAGCAGAGAGCCCGATGTGGGACTCGATCCCAGGACCCTGAGATCATGACCTGAGCCAAAGGCAGTGGCTTAACCCACTGAACCACCCAGGTGCCCCGCTTGCTTTCTTTTTCATTTCAAAATATGTTTAAAAATGTTTATCTACCTCCTTCCTATTTTATATTGTAAATTTTCATGACAAATCACAGTTTGTATATATTTTTAATGCTGATAAATGCGCCACAAAAATTTTTAAATGAGTCTCTGAAAGTATATCTACATATTCAAATTATAAGCCCAATTTTTATCACATAGAGGAGGCTCAAAAAAGAAAAACAAGAAATCACATCTCTTAGCTTACCATATATAGGGGAAAACACAAAGTAGTTCAGACGACAAATGTTATAGGCTTCAATTCTGACATCTTTCCAGATGCCCTGGGTAGGAAAGGACGGCCCCCAGTCCCAACCAAAGGAACTCTGCTCCTATAATGTCAAGGGGAAAAAAACCAGATCCCAATTACCATGAAATTTAAACACTATGGAAAACATGTTCTTCTAAAATATTACATACATGTATATTAGTTTGCTAGGGCTATCATAACAAAATACTACAGAATGGGTGGCGTAAACAACAGAAATGTATTATCTCACAGTTCTAGAGGTTGGCAAGTCAAAGATCAGGGTGCTGGCAGGTCTGATTTCCTCTGAAGACTCTCTCCTTGGCTTATAGACAACCACCTCACTGGGCCTTCCCATAGTCTTTTCTGTGTGTGTGTGTGCTTGCGTGTGTTGTGTGTGTGTGAATGCGTGCCCTGCATGCGTACACACACGCGCACACATTACCTTTTCTTAAAAGGACATCATTCATACTTGATCTCCCACCCTAAAAGTCTCATTTTAATTTAATCCCTCTTTAAGGACCTTATCTCCAAACAAGGTTACAGTTTTAGCAACTGAGGATCAGGATTTCAACAAAAAAATTCAGGGAGGAACACACAATCCAGTCCACAATAGTGTTTGTGTATATGTGTGTGTCCCATACAGAGCATCTAAAAAGGCCTCCGATGATCCCCTCCTGGTATGCATGCCCTGTGTAATGGATTACACCTAGTGAATGGATTACACCTAGTGAATCACTTCTAAACAAGAGAATACGGGAGAGGTGATAATCATTTCCAAAATTAAGTTATAAAAAAACTGCACCTTCTGTTCTGGGTACTCTCTCCCATAATCTCCAGGCCATGAGGGAAGCCAGCTGCCACGTTGTGAGGTGACCTCTGTGGAGAGGCCCATATGAGTAAGTGAGCTTGGACGCCAATCTGAGCCCTACCGATAACCACATGGATAAGCTTCGGCCCAAACACTTCAGGCCCAGTAGAGCCATGAGATTACCACAGCCCCAGTCCATACTTGACTGTAACCTCACGACTGGCCTTCAGCCAGAGGCACCAGCTAGTCCACACTCAGATTCTTGACTGACAGAAACTACGATAACAAATGTTATTTTAAGCTGGTAAGTTTTGGCATAAGTTGTTATACAGCAATAGATAACTAATACAGTTAACTAATACATGAACCTATGCAACACAGTTGTTTGGCAGAAATGTTTTAAGAACCTAAAATCTGATTATGTACTTTTATTCTTCAAAAGCATATGACATTGAAGCACTCTTTAACCTCTCCAAAAATGTATCTGAACCTATCATTGTATTTAACCATAAAGAACATTCTATTTAAGTGTGATAGCTATAAAGAATGAGGAAACATTTAAAAATAAAGATAATAAACACATTGAGGCTATGAACTGAGCTTTAGAAAGGAATAAACACCACAATAAGTAGTAAGCTCTTTCTGAATGGAACATTTGTAGAATATAGCCTGAGGAATCGGCCAAACTGTTCTCACTTAAGTATTTCCTAAGATCTGTATTTATCTGAGATAGAGATAAATTAGTTTCCATTACAGAGAAAAACAGAGAATTAAAACCACTTTATACTATTCACATTTGTCTAAATTCACCATTTCAGCATCAGATTCTCATGTCTGGAATGAAAGTCATCTTGGGGCTATTTATTAAAGAGTTTATAAGTTCAAGTATGTAATTCCTTTATTAGAGACAGGGATAAGGAGGAGGGCGAAAATATTCAACATCTTATAAGGCAAACTATTTTCCCCACCAAGGGCTACAAATCACTCTTATTCATAAAACTTCCTCAGATAAAAGTTTTCATTAGTCAAAAAAGATTTGTGAACTGCTTTTTATATTTCAGGCAGGAGTACATCAATGTACAAAACAGACAGTCCTTCCATTTATAGTGTTCACAGTATCCAGGAAATTCAGGTGCTGAATAAATAATCACAAGGGCAAAAGACACCAACAGGGAACAATCTAATGGGGGAGAGGAAAGAAAAGTATCAAGCAAGGTTTCCCTGAATAATAGTATCTTTCATATGGAGATCTGAAGGGCAAGTACCACTTGTCCAGTGTGTTTAGGAGAGAAGTATAAGCATCCCTTCTGGAAGGAACAGCATGTGGCACCTGGATGGCTCAGTTGGTTAAGTGACTGCCTTTGGCTCAAGTCATGATCTCGGGAGTCCCGGGATCAAGTCCCGCATCCCGCATCCAGCTCCCAGCTCCGCAGGGAGTCTGCTTCTCCCCTCTCATGCTCTCTCTGACTCTCTCTCTCAAATAAATAAGTAAAATCTTTAAAAAAAAGAAGAAGAAGAAGGAACAGCATGTGCAAAGGCCTTGAGGTGCAAAAGACTATGACATATTCCAGGAGATGAAGAGGGAACAATAGGAAGAGAAGGGACGAAGACAGAAGTGGGCATGAGTCAGACTAAACAAAGATCTGTTACTTCAGCAATGAGAAAGGCAATGAGAAACTGTTGAAGAGTTTTAAGGACAGTGCTATAATGATTTTTGTCTGAAAAGAAGATTCTGGCTGCTCTATGTAAAATTAATTAGAGGAAGGTAAATTAGGTTGTAAGTTGCAGTTAGGTGGCCAGGATAATACTTCACGCAAGAAATGATGGCTTGAACTCAAGCATGATAGAAGAAATAGAGAACAGGAAGATTAAAGAACTATTGAAGAGGTAATGTCCACATGGTCAAAATGACTTAGAAATGGACTGGAAGAGGGAAAAGAGAGAGGAGGAGTTATCAAAAACAACTCTTGGGTTTCTGGCTTGAACAACTATCCTGGATGGTATTCCATTCAGCAAGTCAGGGAACCCTGGGAGAAGGATTCAGATCAAATGCAGTATTGGACATCCTGAGTTTTAGGTCCCTGTGAATCAGGCAACTGAAGATGCCAAGTAGGCAATCAGTATAAGGCCTGGAGGTCTGGACTTTAGATACAATATTAGAAGTCATTAGAAATTCGACTGGTGGGGCGCCTCGGTGGCTCAGTGGGTTGAACCTCTGCCTTTGGCTCAGGTCATGGTCTCGGGGTCCTGGGATCAGGCCCTGCACTGGGCTCTCTGCTCCACAGGGAGCCTGCTTCCCCCCTCTCTCTGCCTGCCTCTCTGCCTACTTGTAATCTCTCTCTTTCTGTCAAATAAATAAATTCTTTAAAAAAAGAAAGAAATTTGACTGGTTATTGAAGAAGTGAAGCTAAATGAGATAGTTTAGAGAAGGTACAAAATTAAAGGAGGAATGTGTCTGGAACAGAGCAAAGCATGAATGATACAACTTCTAAGAGGGATAGGTTGATCTGGATAAAGTAACTTAAAAGGAATGGCCAGAGATATGGGTAAAAAACAAGGGGGTGGTGGAGAATATTGCTAAGAGGGTAGCTGAAGTGATATGCCCCACCATCTAGGCTGAACAGGGAAGAAAGCAGAGGTAAGAGGGGACCTGTGTTGATAGCGCTACTCCACTTACTTCATATAATCAGTAACACACTTAGAAGTCTGTAACCACAGAAATAAGTCTCCAAAATAAGTACAAACACTATCTTACATTCTGAATAGCTATATAGCCCTTCATGCATGCAAAATGCATTTACATTATTATTTCACTGTATGCTCCTATCAACACAGTCAAGAAGGGAAGGATTAGCTCCATACATAAATGATGGACTTGCTTAAGATCATTCTGGTCCTAAGGCCAGAATTCAGATCTAAGATTCCTGACTTGCTCTCCAATTCAGGTCTTTTTCCACTAGACCATGCTAGTCTAGCCAGAAACATCAAGATGCAATTCAGTGCTCTGGTTAAGTTTGCCCCAGGGTTAGTGTTCCACACACCCTGAGAGCAGAATCTTGGGTCTGACTCCTGATTTCAGTGATAAGGGCTTTGTTCTATCTAGAGAAACTGAAAGTGTGTTTTCTTTCTTTTTAAGATTTTTCATTTATTCACTAGAAAGACAGAAAGAAAGAGCTCAAGCAGGGGGGAAGGTCAGAGGGAGAGGGAGAAGCAGGCTGGATCCCCGAACCCCAGGACCACGACTCCAGGCAAATGTGGAAGCTTTACCAACGGAGCCACCCAGGTGCCCCGAAAGTGTATTTTATTTGCCACAAACTGAATGGTGGGGTAGAGGAAAACCACTACATGGATATATGCATAACATATACATCCTTTCACTGACGACTGGAAAAGTAACATTAGGATTCAGGAGGTTCTCAAAGATTAAAGACAGAAGAAGAGAGAGAAAACGCGCAAACTCTAGTATTCAAACCACTGTGCCATTTGAAGCCGAAGGCCAAAAACAAAAGGTGAATTTTAAACAAGTCTCAGTACACAGTATTCCACAGATACCTGACTGCTCAGTTACAGACCACTCCTTTACGGTAGTAGGAACAAACAATTGTATTGAGACACTGACATAAATATAAGTAGGTTGAATAAAACCAGAGGAGGTATAATTTTGACCTTAGTACTTGTATCAGAGAAACATAATTTAGTGATAAATCCAGCCAGTCTGAAGAGAGCCACTTAACTTAAATAATCAGAATTTACTAACTGAGGCTTTAGCTAATAAATACTGGAAAAATATTCTCAATATCTTCACAGTGAAACCAATGCTTACATTTGTTTTTTTAAAACCAAATGCCAATTTCCAAAAATATTCAAAATAGAATTACCATACACTGTAGTATCCCACTTCTTGGTCTTGATGAAAAAGAACTATAAGCAGAATCTCAAAGAGATATTGGTACATCCATACACAGCAACATTATTCACAATAACCAAAAGGAGGAAGTAACCTAAATGTCTACTGACAGATGAATGGATAAATAAAATGTGGCATGTACATACAATGGAATCTTATTCAGACTTAAAAAGGAAGGGAAATTCAGACACATGCTACAGCATGAAGAACATTATGCTAAACGAAATATGCCAGGCACAACAAGACAAATATGCATGATTCCACTTATCGGAGGTATCTAGAGTAGTCAAACTCATAGAAACAGAAATAATGGTGGTTTCCAGGGGCTGGGAGGAGGGGGAAATAAAAAGTTTTTATTTATTAATGATTTTATTTATTTGTGAGAGATAGAGAGCACAAGCAGGGGGAATGGCAGGCAGAGGAAGAAGCAGGCTCCCTGCCGAGCAAGGAGTCCGATGCGGGACTCCATCCCAGGACCCTGGGATCATGATCTGAGCCAAAGGTAGACCCTTAACCTACTGAGCCACCCACGCATCCCTGGGAATTGTTTTTTAATGGGTATGGAGTTTCAGCTTTGCAACATGAAAAGGTTCTTGGGATTTGTCCCCCAACAATGTGAATATACTTAATACTAGTGAACCACACACTTGAAAATGGTAGAGATGGCCAATTTTGTGCTATGGATATTTTATCACAATTAAAAATTTTTTAATAAAAATAAAATCAAAAAATTAATGCCACAGAGCAAACTAATCCAACCATACTGGAATAAACTCAAGTCATTTAGACTCAGATGAAACTCAAGGAAAAATAATCATCATGTGGATTTTGTCATTTTTTTTTTATGTCATTAGATTTTATGTGAACCTAGCAGTAAAATATAAGAACACATCAGCAAATATATCAGTATTTCCAGAAAGCTTCCTAGTAACACGAATCACTAATAAGTATAAACCATACAGTCTGGTGAAAAGTTGGATAAACTTAAATGCTAAAAAAATAATTTGTAGGGGTGTCTGAGTGTCTCAGTCAGCCCAAGCATCTGACTTTGGCTCAGGTCATAATCTCAGGGTCCTGGGATCAAGCCTCACATTGGGCTCCCCACACAGTGGGAGTCAGCTTGTCCCTCTGCCCCTCCCACAGCTCATGTCCTCCTTCTCCCTCTCTCAAATAAATAAATAAAATCTTAAAAAAATAATTTGTCAAATTACATTATCAGTCACCTATTTTTCTTCTTTTTCTGTTGTTACCTAAGTTTGAGGCATGCTTCAGGAAAAAAATCTAGAAAGACAACGATTCTTCAAAAAATTCATATAACCTTTTGGTTCTTATTTCAAGTGTTCCATCCCATGAAGCAGGCAGGAAAGAGATGCCCAACTTCTAAAATACTATTGGTGGGACGCCTGGGTGGCTCAGTTGGTTAAGCGGCTGCCTTCGGCTCGGGTCATGATCCCAGCGTCCTGGGATCGAGTCCCACATCGGGCTCCTTGCTCGGCAGGGAGCCTGCTTCTCCCTCTGCCTCTGCCTGCCATTCTGTCTGCCTGTGCTCGCTCTCCCCCCCCCCCCTCTCTCTCTCTGATAAATAAATAAAATATTTAAAAATAAAATAAAATACTATTGGTGTCTTCAAACAAGCATTTCACATGCTGGCATACCTCACCCTCAAGCCTAACGCCCCCTCCATTTGCAAGACTGTTACCTTTCGAATGAAGTTTACATGGCATTGGCCCTTCTGCACAGGCGGAGGACAGTCTGGAGGCACAGAGTAGTTAGAGTGAGCTTTGCTCTGCTGGGCCGCATACAACACTGGTGACTGGAAACGCAGCTCAAGGGAATTCACATCTCTAACCACACTGGTAACATCAAAGCTCTGCATTAAAGGAAAGAACAGATGTGGAAGTGGACATGTGTGTAAAATTTTAGATATAGATATAGATATATAAAAATGCATGAAAGATGAGTAAAATAATTGAAATCTTTAGGGTTAGCCTTTTTGTAGAAGAAAGCACTTCACTGAAATAGTATAACCTAGTTGCCTGCTTATAGGTACAAGCGAACACATTCTCCTACCCAAAAGTAGATTTCTAGGTTTCTCCTTCTATTTGTACTGACAGATGACGGTCCCGGGCAAAGAGAGCAAGCAGAAAATATCTTTAGTCCTGGAATGTCTGCTCTGGCTATTTGAGATGTGGCCTTGAACAGCCAGGGAATTTCCTAGATGCTTCGTGACAACCTGACTCTCTGGTATGAACCGCATGTTATTTCTAAGTCATAAGTTATTTTTGTTTTTGAAAAGTTCTACCCTGGAATGGAGACCAGGATATGATATCTTAATGCAACATCATTTGGCGTTTCACATGAAACTCTCGATCACCAAACAACAGAGAAGGGAACAGCATTCACTGAACACTTCTCCTGTGCCAAGAACTGTGTCAAATGTTTTACATCATTAGCTTATTAAGTCCTCACAACGACTCCACGACTCCACGAGGTCTGTGGTGTTTTCATCACTCAACAATGAGGCAACTGAGAAAGAAAGTAACCTAATCCATGCTTCAAAGAGTATTGCCTGGGGTGCCTGGGTGGTTCAATGGGTTAAAGCCTCTGCCTTCTGCTCCAGTCATGATCTCAGGGTCCTGGGATGGAGCCCCACATGGAGCCCCACATCGGGCTCTCTGCTCAGCAGGGACCCTGCTTCCCTCTCTCTCTGCCTGCCTCTCTGCCTACTTGTGATCTCTGTCAAATAAATAAAATCTTTAAAAAACAAACAAACAAAACAAAAAGCATTGCCTGCGTGGGCAATTATGCACTTAACTTTCTCTATTCACAACAATTAACACACAAACACGTAACAATTAACACACAAACACGCATCAGTAGCTTTTAACCTGACGTCACTGGATACTTACATATCTTTTGAACATGTTGCCTGTTTTCCCAATAGGAACACTATTTAGCAGGACTTTTGCAACTGTGTCGACGCCCTCAAAAATCAAATTCACTTTTTGCCATTTGCTTAAAAAAGAAAATATTTTTAAAACAAGATGTGTAAAACATGAACTTAGATAAATCTTTTTTAATTAAAAACTAAAGGAATAAATATTTCACAGAGATTACACAATCTTAAAAGGCAGATTCCAATGAAATGTATTGATTTAATACATTTTTATTTAAATTCAACTAATTAACATATGACATATTATTAGTTTCAGAGGCAGAGTTCAGTGATTCATCAGTCACAAATAACACCCAGTACTCATCACATCACATGCCCTCTTTAATGTCTGTCACCCAGTTACTCCATCTTCCCGAATACACCTCCCTCCAGAAACCCTCATTTTGTTTTTGTTAAGAGTCCTTTACGGTTTGTCTCCCTCTCTGATGTCGTTGTATCTTATTTTCTCTTCCCTTCCCCTAGATCCTCTGTTTTGTTTCTTAAATTACACATAAGAGTAAAATCATATGATGACTGCCTTTCTCTGATTGACTTATTTTGCTTAGCATAATACCCTTGTTATGTTGAGTAATCTAGCTTATCTTTCTTCATAGTATTTCAATTGCCATAAAACCAGGAGCACAGCTTAACAATTTCCAAATGCATGGACTTTTTTTCTCGGACTTTACAAAATTCTTATGATAGTTTAGTTAAATAGAAGATATAAAGCATTTTCACAAAGTATTACCTTTATGACACTAAGAGAATGTATTAACCAACTAACAGGTATCTATGAGAGAATATGATGTGCCCAGTACTCTGCGAAGCCCTACAGGGAACTAAAACACTCTCTGAATTTAAGGAAATCTGTAATCTAGTTGCCATTCAAGCCTAAAATACAGGAATAAAGAGAAAACATTCAATTTCTTCTATTTTATAATATAGTCTGGTCAGACAAACTACAAATGCTATCAGAGCTTCTGTCATAAGGAAAGACTTCAAGAGAGAAATAAGAATTTCAAGATGAACAGAATAAATAAAATGGGGTATATCCATGCAATAAAGTATTAGTGATAAAAAGAAATGAAGGATCAGTGAATGTGACAACACAGATGGACTTTGAAAACACTGTTAGGCTAAGTGAGAGAAGCCAGTCACGAAGGACCACATGCAGTATGAGATTCCCAGAAGAGAAAAATCCATAGAAAATGAGTCAGTGGTTGCCTAGTGCCAGGATAGGGATGAGGGAATGGGGATGTTGAGAATGGGGAATGACTGCTAATGGGTATGACCTTCTCTCTGACAAGGATAATGATGGTGGCACAACGCTTTGAATATACTAAAAACTACTGAACTTTATACTTTAAAAGGGTGAATTGGTGGCACCTGGGTGGCTCGGTCATTGAGCATCTGCCTTCAGCTCAGGTCACGATCCCGGGGGTCCTGGGATCAAGTCCCACAACAGGCTCCCTACTTAGCTGGGGGTCTGAGTCTCCCTCTCCTCTTGTTCCTCCCCCCACTCATGTTTTCTCTCTCTCTCTGTCAAATAAATAAACAAGTAAAATCTTTTTTTTTTTAAGATTTTATTTATTTATTTGACACAGAGAAAGAGAGATCACAAGTAGACAGAGAGGCAGGCAGAGAGAGAGGGGGAAGCGGACTCCCTGCTGAGCAGAGTCTGATGTGGGGCTTAATCCCAGGACCCCGAGATCGTGACCCAAGCCGAAGGCAGAGGCTTAACCCACTGAACCACCCAGGCGCCCGTAAAATCTTTTTAAAAAAAAAAGATAATGAGCTAGTTTCAGGTGTAGAGGTTATGCTAGGGAGCTAAGGGAAAGAATCTGATCAAGTCAGCAGGGCAGGAAGGGATGCAAGAAGTGGGACAGAATAGTCAAGATTAAGTAGTATTTTCACAAATAAGCAGGGAAGATGAAACTGGTTTTATCAATGAAAAATAAGACACTGTCAGAGTGCCAGGGTGGCTCAGTTGGTTAAGCCTCCAACTCTTGATTTCAGCTCAAGTCTACTCTCAGCATTGTAGGATTCATTCCTGCCCCCCACACCCACCCACTGGTCAGCCTCCGGCTCCCATTGGGCGGGGAGTCTGTTTGAGAGTCTCTTCCTCTCCGTCTGCCCCTCCCCCCACTCATGCTCTTTTGTGGGCTCTCACACGCATTCACGTTCTCTCTCTCTCTAAAATAAACAAACCTAAAAAAAAAAAGGGAAGACACTGTCATTCCTTTGCTCAAGAATGACAGTGCCTTCTTTTTCAAGACTTTATTTATTTACTTGGGAGAGCGAGGGAGACTCTTAAGCAGACTCCCACACTGAGTGTGGAGCACAAGGCAATATGGGGCTCCATCTCAAGACCCAGAGATCATGACTTGAGCTGAAACCAAGAGTTAGATGCTTAACTGACTGAGCCGCCCAGGTGCCCCAACACTGTCATTCTTGAGCAAGAACATCATGGTAAAACCAGTATGTTGGGAAGATGAATCTAATGTTTGTGGAAGATGAGTCTAACATTTCCATATATAAGACCGGAGAATAAAAAGACAAAGCAAGAAATTTAGTTGCAGCTTTGGCCTAATTGTAGTCACTTGCTCACAAAGGCCAAGGCAAATGTGGAAGCTGGGAAATGAGGAGAAAAGGGCTGAATCAAGAAAAATTACTATGCTTTTCCTCATGGCTTCATGACATAACATAAGGCCAATGCCATAGCCTCAATGGCTGGCTAACACCACATGGAAAAAATGATATAGCTCTGATCCTACTTGACAAATTATAACTAACATTCTAGTGATTATGTGGTCGTAGGGGCAGAGAGAAGGAAATGGAAATAAGAGAACTCACTAGGTATAGGTGACTCCATTATAACCACTGGAAGGAGGACTGAGTAAGAGATAATTTCATGACTGATGGTCAGTGGCACCATTCTTACATACAAATCAAAACATAAATCAAATAGTCACTTTTATAGGAAAAGGCTTTGGTCTCCCACCTCTCTGACATGCAACCGAAACAAACAAAAGATTACTGCTGAGAAAGAAAAAGATCAATAATAACAATAACTAAATAAATACAGATGTAGATATAGATATACACACATACATACCTAATGTTAAAGGGGATTTTAAATTTCTTGCTGTAAGTCCAGTTATCCAAGGAGATCCATCTGTAGTCAAGGTCATTAAATCTGTAGAACGGATCCTGTTGATAAAAATTATGGCAGACAATTATGCAAAAATAAATAAATTAAATAAACATTAAATAAATTATTAACAATAGCCATTTGTCACCTAAAAATTAATGAACTCTGAGCCTAGGAGTGTAAGCATTTCATATGCTGGCACATGCCATCCTCAAGGCTAAAGCTCCATCCATTTAACTTTCAACAAAGTTAACATGGCTTTCAGATAACAAAAAAATACTAAAAAATGTTTTCTTAAAAAATCCAACAAGGGGTACCTAGACAGCTCAGTGGGTTAAGGCCTCTACCTTCAGCTTGGGTCATGATCCCGGGGTCCTCAGATCGAGCCCCACATCGGGCTCTCTACTAAGTGGGGAGTCTGCTTCCCCCTCTCTCTATGCCTGCTTCTCTGCCTACTTGTGATCTCTGTCTGTCAAATAAATAAAATATTTTTTTAAAAAAGTCTAACAAAATTCCTCAATGAAAGAGCTTTGAGATAGAAATAACATAGTTTCATTATCAATAAGAACATGTATGGAGATGAAGATTAGCTGCCCTTGTTAACACCAAATACAGAACCTCCGAGGTATTAGCAGAAAATAAAAGTCAGACCGTCTGCTGTGAAGCCCTCAGTTTTGTCTTTTTTTTTTTTTAAGATTATTTATTTATTTATTTATTTATATATGTGAGAGAGCGAGTGAGCGAGCAAGCAATAGAGGACAGCAGGGGTAGTGACAGAGAGAGGGGGAGAAGCAGTCTCCCTGCTGAGCAGGGATCCCGATGTGAGACTCGATCCCAAGACCCGGAGGTCATGACATAAGCCCCAGGCAGACGCTTAAAGGACTGAGCCACCCAGGTGCCCTGGCCCTCACTCTCTTATAGCCCTTTTATTGTCACCATGCTTATTGCTGCCACTATTCTAGCGGGCCTCAGGGGGGATGGTTCTCCTCTACTACCCAAACATCAGCAAAACGCCCACTCTTTGGATTCACATAGCATTTCCAAAGTTATTTTTCACCAAGCTTTACTAAATGAGCACAAAAAGGACCTCTACAGGAAACACACAGGCAGCATGGATACCATTGAATGGACCAACTTCAGGTTACCTATACTGTCCCAGACCAGGTCAGCAAACTACAACCTATGGGCCACATGCAGCTCACTCACTGTTTCTGTGCAGCCAGTGAGCTAAGAATGGACACATGTCAATAAATAAAGCTTTACTGGAGCACTGCCATGCCTGTTCCTTTACAAATCATACACGGCAGCTTTCATGCTACAACAGCAGAGCTGAGTAGGTATGACAGAGGCCATACAACCCATGATGCCTAAAGTAGTGTCCAGGCCTTTACTGAAAATGGTTGCCAATGTCTACCCCAGGCAACAGGCCTGCTGGGTGTTCACTGATGCTATTCTTACTGAGTGTCCAGCCCTAGATCCTTCCTTTCATAATACTCAGAGATCCTTCTTTTCCTACCCATTTTCTACACTTTACATTCCAGATGAGGACACAGAAAAGAAAGTGGCAAGTGACGCTTTTTGGTCCATCTTTCTGTGAACAACATCACAGCTACAAAGAAGGAAACAGTGCAGTCCTCCCCCACTGGGACGGGACAAAGGGTGATTTCCTCAGGAATTGCATCTCTAGATGGAGAAGGAAAAGCCAACTTTGTCTAACTTCCACAGAAGTTAGGTTGGCACCTGCTCAGAGCACAAGTCAGTAAGACACACTACAACATGGCTGGGTATATGTCAAGATGGAAAGAATAGTACCTGTCAGAAATTGCTCCTGACGAAGAAACACTTCATTTTATTTTTAAGATTTTATTTATTTTTAGGTAATCTCTCCACCCAATGTGGGGCTCGAACTCACACCACCACAAACAAGAGTCACATGCTCTATGGACTAAGCCAGACAGAGCCCCTGGAAGAAATATTTTAATAAACTACTAGGGAAGAGTGCAGTTAATGAGATTTAGTAACAACTGATAATCACCAAACTGACTTTTAAGGGCTGATTAACAATGAGGTTTTATTCTGCTAAGTAGGGTGTGCCAGGCCCAGCCAACTTGTTTCCTTTTCGGCTCTTCCAACACACACACAGGACTTAAGAGTCCGATGAATAAGCATGGAATAAATATTTAAGGACACAGGTTTAAAGAAGTACCTAATTAGCCTGTCCATGTGTCTCCACCCAGCCTTATTTATAACTCTACACTGTGGACTCAGTCCAATCCAGTTAAAAATAACATGAAAAGGAAGGTGTGAAGGCTAATGTAGTTGCAACATGTCATCCTGCTAAGCTGTGGGGCTGACTGATGATCTGGTTTGTGTGGCACAAGTCCCCTTCCTGTCTCTCAGCCTCTTGAAGTAAGCTGCTTGTTGAGTTCGAGAGGACAAGCTTCTCAGATATATTTTTTCTAGACAAATAGAATTTGGAGGTTAAGTTTTTCTTTTACTTGAAAGAAGCCAAAATTTAAAGACCAGAAACTGGGGCACCTGGGTGGCTCAGTCGTTCAGCATCTGCTTTCAGCTCAGGTCATGATCCCAGGGTCCTGGGATGGAGCCCCAAGTCAGTCTCCCTGCTTGGTGGGAAGCCTGCTCCTCCCTCACCCACTCCCCCCGCTGTGTTCCCTCTCTGGCTGTCTCTCTGTCAAATAAATAAATAAAATCTCCAAAAAAACCACCACCAATCAAAAGGCTACATACTATATGACTCCAACTACATGATGTTCTGGAGAAGGCAAAACCACGTTAACAGTAAAAAGATCAGTGGTTGCGGGGCACCTTTGCCCCCCCCCCAACTCTCTCTCTCTGACAAATAAGCAAATCTTTAAAAAAAACAACAACAAACAAAAGGGGGGGGGGAGCAGTGGTTGCCAGGGATTAAGGATTAAGGGGGAGAGAGGTGAACAGGCAGAGCTCAGAAGATTTTGAAGTTAGCGAAACTCCTCTAAATGATACTAAAATGATGAATAGATATAATAAATTTGTCAAAACCCAAAGATATACAACACCAAGAGTGAACTCTAATATAAATTATATGCATAGGGTGATAATGATAGGTCAGTGTAGGTTCACTGATGATAACAAATGTACCACTCTGTGGAGGGATGTCCTTATGGGGGGCTGTGCCAGTGTGTGGAGGGGGGTATATATGGAAACGTCTGCATTTTCATTCAATTTTGCTGTGAACCTAAAATTACTCCAAAAGATGAAGTCTACTAAAAAAATTTCCTGTAAGGGAAAATATCTTACCTTCCCTAAAATAAAGATTGCAGAAGCTTAGATTACACTTATAATAACTATTCCAAATGCTAAGCAACCAACTTAATTTAGTTCCAAACAGGTCTGACCCCCTTTGCTCATATTAAAACTCTGAGTCCTATTTAAAGCTAACAGCCCAGTCTATTCACTCCTCAAGGATAGCTATTTTTCTGGTCCTTCTGCTTAATTTGTAGTACTCAAACTCACTGCCATGTCTTCTGAAGAAGGAAAGCTTTTCGTGGGAGGGCTCAACTTCCACATCAATAAGCAGGATCTGGAAGACCACTTCAGCAGCTCTGGTCCTATTTCTGAGGTAGTTGTTGTCAAGGATTTACGAGACTCAGCAATCCCGAGGTTTTAATTTCACTACCTTCACCAAACTAGAGCTTGTCTCTGATGCCAGGAGAGCCATGAATGGAGAGTCTCTAGATGGTCACCAGATCCACATGGATCTCTCTGGCAAGTCAGCCAGGGGAACTAGAGGGGGTGATTTTGGGGCCCAGGGGCAAGGTTGCAGTTACTCTAGAGGTGGTGGGGACCAAGGCTACAGGAGTGGCAGATACGATGACCTGGAAGATATGGATATGGAAGGCCAGAGTGCTAATGACCGCTACACCAGAGGAAATTACAGAGACAATTATGACGAGGGAGATGAGGCGTGTGTACCTAATGTAGACACAGGAATAAAACTTCTGATCCAGGATCATCCTTCCAAATGGCTGTACTTACAAAGATTTTTAAAGCTACACTGAAACATCTGTTTCAGTGCATCAACTTCTATTTTTGAACTGACTCCCAAGGTAGCTTGTTAAAGACATTTTAGAAAGCTCAATGTGTTTTTTTTTTTTTGGTTTGTGATTTTTTTTTTTTAAAGAATGAATCTTTTTTTTTTAAAGATTTCATTTATTTATTTGACAGAGAGAGACACAGAGAGAGAGGGAACACAAGCGGGGGAGGGGGAGAGGGAAAAGCAGGCTCCCCGCTGAGCAGAGAGCCTGATGTGGCTCGATCCCAGAACCCTGGGATCATGACCTGAGCCGAAGGCAGACACTTAATGACTGAGCCACCCAGGCGCCCCTCAATGTGTTTTTTAAACTTTTTTCTGCCATTTAAAGACAAATTCTGGGACATTTGTAGGGTCTGATTATTTTTCCTTTTACCATTTTTTTAGTTTGGGATCTCAGAGTTGCTGGTCCTGCCCCCCCCCAAAATAAGATAATAATGTGCATTTAGGGACATTTTAAGATTTTATTTATTTATTAACAGAGACAGAGACACAAGGAGGCAGAGAGGCAGGCAGAGAAAGGAAGGGAAGCAGGCTCCCTGCCGAGCAGAGAGCCCGATGTGGGGATCAATCCCAGGACCTTGGGATCATGACCTGAGCCCAAGGCAGAGGCTTAACCCTCTGAGCCACCCAGGTGCCCCTTAGGGACATTTTAGAATGTTTATCAGAGGTGGGAAGCAATTTCCAAATGTAAATTTGGATTATAAGAAATCAAGAACATGATCAGAGGTTTGTTTTTTGATTGTTGTTGTTTTAATTCGGGGTCACCACCTTGATTACATAGAAGTTTCCTTAAAACATTTGTGAATATCATTTTTATTTATTACTGGAAGAAAAAATATTCTGTTGTGTCTCATTCAGCATTTAGGATGTCCTTCATAGCACAGATTAAAAAGTTGATAACTGAAAATAAACAAAATAAAGCTAACAGCAGTTCAGTGTTATACCTGATGACTAAGAAACCATGTAAGTCATTGGGATGCTAAGCAAACCCATGAGCCCTAAAAAACAACAGAAATATCATTTGTTGTCCAAGACAGGTACTCATATAGTCTTATCTTCATCACAATCATATGCAGTAAATACCATTTACAGAGGAAGAAACTAAAGCTCTGGAAGATTCCACTCCTAAGTCCCACAAGTAAGCAGTACATCCAGGAACCAAATCACCTCAGTCTAACACCAAGGTCTGCATTCTTTCAGCTATCCTCATGCCACACACACCGACACTTTTATATCAGATGATCACCTGACCCAAGGGGAAAGGTATTATCATCATTGCCATCTCGGAACAAAGAGTCCAAGGCTAAAAGTTAAATGAAGTGGCGGAGCACTGATTTAGACCCAGGACATCTAGCTCTAGAGTCCAAACACTTAATCCATTACCCAGTGCTGCCATTATTGTCACAAATGCCACCAACTGTTACAATGTCAGTGCTACCTACCAAGCAGGAACCAGGAGATAAATATGCCATATAAAGCCTGTGCTAGTTATTTATAATTGGCATTTACCATGCTTGCATACGTCAACAAACTATATGGCAACACACCGTACAAAGGACATTATCAGTCTCATTTTCTCTGTAAGCTTCTGAACGCCATCTGTTAGGACTGCCTATAGATACATAAATTCTTTTTTTTTTAAGATTTTATTTATTTATTTGACAGAGAGAGATCACAAGTAGGCAGAGAGGCAGGCAGAGAGAGAGAGAGAGGGAAGCAGGCTCCCCGCTGAGCAGAGAGCCCGATATGGGACTCGATCCCAGGACCCTGAGATCATGACCTGAGCCGAAGACAGCAGCTCAACCCACTGAGCCACCGAGGCGCCCCAGATACATAAATTATTTAACCAGGTATAGCTTCTCCACTCTCCAATTCTGCTTCAATCCAACACCTGATTCTACCCCAGACATAATTACTTCAAATAGAGTTAAAAAGAGAAAAGGAAATCTTTGCAACTGTCTCATACATAGATGTCTTCTTGGACCACTTCGACAAAAAAAGTTTAAGAAAACATTTATGCAAAAATGAGCAGAAGTAAACAATACATTGAGCAAACAATATATTAAGATACAGAGAAGCTACACTCTCCAAACCTCAGTTTGTCCATCGCCAAAAGGAGCTTCATCTATGATTCTTACTTCAGAAGGTACACAGGTACAAGAGATTCTAAGTTCCTAAGTCAAAACATTTTGGTTGGCCTTAACATCATTTTTGCCTAAAATCCTTAAACTAGTAAATACTGCTTCATCTCTACCACAGCTAAGTAAAAAGGGGTGGAAGTTAAGGCAACTCCTTGTTTCCTGACCAAAGAGAATTTAAAAGGGGAATATAAAAGGAGAAACAAAATGCTTTTCTTAGCCCACTCCACAGCTCCAGACTAGAACTCATGAAAGATTAGCGTAAATGCCCAGAGAATGATTCTAGACTGACACAAAGGGTCAGAGGAGCCACAGATCACACCTGCTTAGGGAGCAAATTTGGGTGGTTGAACAGATCCACAGCCATAGCTCCTGTTTTTGAGATGAAGCTGGGGCAGGGAGAGGGGAGGGGGTAGAGCTCACAGGTAAGAGCAGCAGCAGGGAGCAACCTTGTTTGCATGAATTCAAGTCCCAGCTCAGCCCTAATATCTGTGAGATCCTGTGAAGCTCATGTAACACCCTACTCTTCCATTTTCTCAGTTCTAGAACAGAAAGAAATAATAGTACCTCCCAGGATCAGTATGAAAATTGCCAAGAGGTAACATGTGGAAAATGCTTAGAACCATTTATTGCATAGAGCAAGCATTCAACAAATGACAGCTATAGTTACTGTTACAGATACTGATCTGAAATGACTTCTAGGGTATGTCAAATTAAAGGAAAAAGTCAGTACCAAACCATATGCATAGAATATCATCTGTAGAGAGAAATGTAGATAAATCTATTATGTATACAGACATCTGTCACAAGATACACGAATGTACACAAGACCCCTGTTAACAGTGGTTGTTTCTGTGGAAAGAAACCAGAAAACTAGGAGACAGGGATGCTTTCATTATATATCCCACCTTTACATTTTTTTTTTTTTATCATTACAGTTAACCCTCAGGGGTACAGCTAACAATATGGTGCTCCTAAACCCCACACAGTCAAAAACCTACTTACTAACTTTGACTCCTCAAAATTAACTACCAATCGCCTACTATTCACCAGAAACCTTACTAATAACATAAACAGTCAATTAACATATTTTGTATATCTATTATACACTGTATTCCTACAAGAAAGTAAGCCAGGGAAAAGAAAATGTTATTCATAAAATCAGAAGGGAAAGAAAACACATTTATAGTACTGTACTCACTGAAAAAAATCCGAGTATAAGTGGACTCGCCTAGTTCAAACCCATTTTGTTCAGGGATCAACTGTGTATCCTTTACCTATTTCTAAAAGTCCTTAAAATTAGTTGACCTCTTTTTTAAAAAGAAAACAATAAGCTGGGCTGATAGCAGTACAAATGACGAAGCAGGAATGGTTATAAGACACTGCAGGCTGGACCTACAAGATCCAACAAGCAGCAACACAGGTGACAAGAAACAAAAACGGCCTCAAAATTCCAGGTCTCATTCACTGAGAAAATATTGGTGTGTTGTTAGAAACAGATAAAAGAAGAGAAACTAAGGATTGGGAGAATTGAGAAAAGAGGCATTTGTATAGACTGAGTTTCAATATTCCATGAAGACATTCAGGTAGAAGAGTGGAGATAAATTTCCAGCCACAAATCAGCAGAGGACAGAGTTCCAGATTAAGAGATCAGAGCAGCTCTAGGCCAGAGCCACAGTTTTGGCACAGACACCAAAACTAAGAGACTTCCAAGAGACAGAGAACAGAGAAGAAGGGATGTGTAGAGTGACCCTCAGGAACTGCATGCATTTATCAAGAACTTTCAGCAAATGGGATGCTCTGGCGGGTATATTTTGAACAGCACATTGTGCTCATCACTGTTCTCACTGGACATCTTTAGATTAAGACAGTAATTGTTCTCTTTGCTTACTATTTCTTCTTGCCAACAGGCCACATGAGATGTGAAAAGATGTGGGTTGCATCCTTGTCCCCCCAACCATTTAAAAGATGCATGACCTTAGGCCATAACTTCTCTGAGCCTCCATCAGTGTAACTAATGATAACCTTCTCCACAGGGCTGCAGTGGGAATTATATGACCAGGTGCACCTGAAAGGGTCAAGGAGAGTGCATTTCACATGGAAGACATTAAAGCACTATTACATGAAGATGAGTTTCATAGTCTAGGTTGACTATATACATGTTCATGTGATAAAGACAACGCCTTACCTAAAGATTCAACTATCAGTTGTTTCTCTGATATCCAGTGTTGGGCCATAAGAAGCAAATCTTCTTATGCCCTAAACACACCCCACAAGGTATCAAATGAAGAAGCATATATCCAGGTTTAAGAATCAGAATTTTCCAAAGCTGTCTTTAAAAAAAAAAAAGAAGGGGTGCCTGGGTGGCTCAGTGGGTTAAGTGCAATTGCACTTAAATTGTTTAATTTTTAAGGGCAATTGCACTTAAATTGTTTAAGAAAATAAGGATATATGGGACACCTAGGTGGCTCAGTGGGTTAAAGCCTCTGCCTTTGGCTCAGGTCATGATCTCAGGGTCCTGGGATGGAGTCCCACATTGGGCTCTCTGCTCGGCAGGGAGCCTGCTTCCCTTCCTCTCTCTCTGCCTACTTGTGAGCTCTCTCTGTCAAATAAATAAATAAAATCTTTAAAAAAAAAAAAAAAAAAGAAGAAGAAGAAGAAGAAGAAGGCTTAAAAACCTCACGGTTTTCTCTTCCCCAAAACTGAATATCTGATTATTTCTGCTCAAATTTAAACTTCAAATACAGAGTTCTTAACTCATTTATCTCCTTAATGCCATACATCATTTTTAAGCAAACTTTTAGAAAACATACAGACCTTCAAAAGATTCTTTTTCTATGTGTGCCTGGGTGGCTCAGTTGGTTAAGCGACTGCCTTCAGCTCAGGTCATGATCCTGGAGTCTCAGGACTGAGTCCCGCATCTGACTCCCTGCTCAGCAGGGAGTCTCCTTCTCCCACTGACCTTGTTTCCTCTCATGCTCTCTCTCTCAAATAAATAAATAAATAAAATCTTAAAAAAAAAATATTCCTTTTCTACAAGCTTTTGAGATCATTTCACATTATAAAATGATCAAATAAAATCAAATATTCCAGTTTTAAGTCTTTCATAGAAGATGAGTACAGACACCAAAGAAAAGACCTTCTATTTAAGGATAAATTTATATTTGGTCATTTTGGACCACAATCATGAGACTTGTTCCTCTGAAACACAACAAAAATATTCAAATGGGTGATAATGGCATTACAGTTAGAGATCCATAGTAAAATGTTTGAGGATGAAATGGTGTGAAGTCTAGAATTGCTTCAAAATTAGGGGTGGCATAGTGAATGGAGGAAGAAACAAAATGTACTGTGCTGAAGCTGGAGTGATGGATAAATGGGAGTTCACTTTGCTACTCTTTGTAGCTGTTTGAAATGTACCATAACAATAAGTTTTTAAAGTGTATTTACATGACAATTGTCTCTTGGCTACTTCAAGAATACAAAAATGTACATTTATCCACACTAATGCACATATTTTATTAGAATTTATCTGAGTGATAATCGGCAGATTAGGGCCTCCAAGGGCTCCTAGGACAGAATGATTAAGACTAAATTGTTAGGCACATGTATAGCTACCATGATAGCCTTGACATTTATATTTTATAAACTGACATATCTAAAAAATCTTCTCTGATCATTTGTCCCAATTACATAAGAAGGATACAAGAGAGTCGTAAAATTTAGAGAATTCCTAAGTATTTGGTGCCTACCAGTTCTTAGTATATGTGTATATTCATATATTTATAAAATGTTTTCATCAATTTTTAAGTGTAGATTTCAAATATGAACACATCTTCATAATGGGAGTCTATGTAGTTATTAAACATTAGTCTAGATCTATACTTACAGACATGTATAGATACAGAATGATGTTCACCATGTATTTTAAATGAATAAATACTTATAAAACCATTACAGGAATTGATTTCATTTTTATATTATTGTATTTGTATGTACTTAGAAAAATCTGGAAAGACACACATAAACATTTTTATAATGGTTACTTCTGCTTTGTAGTATGTTTTTTATTGTTTTTCCCTTATTCTTTATATTTTATATTTTTGTGCATCGATTTTTTTGTTCAATAAGCATTAAACATTTATAATTCTTTAAAAAATAATTTTAAGAGAGGAAATAAGAAAATTACCAGTATGTGAGAATTTCATACATGAAAAAGTAATGTTTTATATCAGTGAACAAGAGAAATTGTTAAATTATGAGATATAAAAAACTAACCATCTGAAAAC
Source organism: Mustela putorius furo (assembly GCF_011764305.1). NCBI lineage: Eukaryota > Metazoa > Chordata > Mammalia > Carnivora > Mustelidae > Mustela > Mustela putorius. The sequence goes on from NW_025422023.1 coordinate 10,214,789, forward strand.
CTCAAATGGATCAAAATTTTAAATATATAAAGGAATTATAAAGATACAAAAGAGGAAATACATATAAATATTTACTTATTGGGGTAAGAAGGAATTACTTTCAAAGTAAAATATCCAAGACAGAAACAATCATGAAAGGAAAAAACCTTACAAGATTTCAATATATAAAAGAGACATTTTGGGGGCACCTGGGTGGGTTAAAGGCTCTGCCTGCGGCTCAGGTCATGATCCCAGGGTCCTAGGATGGAGCCCTGTATCAAGCTCTGTATCGGGCTCTATGTTCAGCAGGGACTCTGCTTCCCCTCTCTCTCTGCCTACTTGTGATCTCTGTCTGTCAAATAAATAAATCTTTCTAAAAAAATAATAAAAAAGAAATTTTTGAAAATATATAACCAGAAGTCTAATAAATATGTATTTTAGATGAAGAGCCAACACAAAAATAAAGGACATAAGTAACCCGAAATCACCAATAAACATGAAATAAACATATAAAAGATGTTCAACCTCACTATAAACTGTGTTTGGTTTTGGTTTTTTTAAAATAATGTCCAAATGGGGCACCTGGGTGAGTATCCCACTCTTGATTTTGGCTCAGGTCATAATCTCAGGGTTCTGGGATTGAGTACCCCCACCCCAGGGGCCAGGCTGCCTGCTCATCAGGGAGTCAGCTTGGGAGTCTCTCTCCTTCTTCCTCTACCACTCCCTCTTCTCGTATGTGCCTGCACCCTCTCTCTAAAATAAATAAATAGTCGGGCCTGGGTGGCTCAGTGGGTTAAGCCTCTGCCTTCAGCTCAGAGGTCCTGGGATAGAGTCCTGCATCTGGTTCTCTGCTCAGCAGGGAGCCTGCTTCCCCCACTCTCTCTCTGCCTGCCTCTCCTAATTGTGATGTTTCTCACTGTCAAATAAATTTTAAAAATCTTTAAAAATAAATAAATAAATAATAAAATAACAAATCATTTTAAAAAATAAGTAAATAAAATAATGTCCAAATCTAGCACCTAAAATGAGCACTCTGATAAAAGAATGGGAATGTAAAACTGTTACAGTTTTTATTATTTATTGAGAAAAACTGTATTGAGAAGCAGGGAGCCAGGAGATCTCTCCCTCTCTCTGTGTCAAATAAATAAATAAAATCTTTAAAAAAGAAGTACATATTAAAAGACCAAAAAAGGGGGTGCCTGGGTGGCTCAGTGGGTTAAAGCTTCTGCCTTTGGCTCCAGTCATGATCCCAGGGTCGTGGAATCGAGCCCCACATCTGGCTCTCTGGGTTCTCTGCTCAGCAGGAAGCCTGCTTCCCTCTCTCTGCCTGCCTCTCTGCCTACTTTGATCTGTCAAACGAATAAATAAAATCTTAAAAAAAAAAAAAAAGACTAAAACAGTGTATACCCTTATGAATCAGCAATTGCACTTCTAAAAATTGTTTAAGAAAATAAGGATATATGGAAAACCTGGGTGGCTCAGTGGGTTAAAGCCTCTGCCTTTGGCTCAGGTCATGATCTCAGGGTCCTGGGATGGAGTCCCATGTCCGGTTCTTCACTCAGCGGGAGCCTGCTTCCTCCTCTCTCTCTCTGCCTGTCTCTTTGCCTACCTGTGATCTCTGTCAGATAAAAAAATAAAATCTTAAAAAAAAAAAAAAGAAAGAAAGAAAATAAGGATATATACTAATTAAAATTTATTTATTTTAAAGATTTAATTTTTTTTTTTTTTTTTGACAGAGAGAGACGCAGCCAGAGAGGGAACATAAGCAGCAGAAGTGGGAGAGGGAGAAGCAGGCCTCCCACTGACCAGGGAGCCGAATGCGGGGCTCAATCCCAGGACCCTGGGATCATGACCTGAGCCAAAGGTAGATGCTTAACGACTGAGCCACCCAGGCACCCTACAATAACTAAAATTTAGTTAAAAGGATCTTCATCAAAGAATAGAAAAAATCGAGTCTGGTAACTATCCAACAGTGAGTGATTGATTATAAATGACAGCAAATATATATAACAAAATCAAAAAGAGCCCTTAACCATGGTTTGTAGAAATATGTTTATCGTGTACAAAACTATCAAAAATATTCTATACGAAAAAGTAGTTATGCTGTATATTTAAATAATTATCAAAAATGTGTATAGACAGAAAAGTTCTGAAAGAATATAGTGTATTTTAACCCACTGAGCCACCAGGTGCCCCCAAGAATATAGTGTATTTTAAAATTTTAATAGTAGTTATCTCTGAAAGCCAGGTTTCCCAGGTTTTCTTCTTCTCACCTATATTTTCTAATTTTGGCATACTGAGAATATCTTTATCTAAAAAAAGAGAAATGTGGGACACCTGGGTGGCTTAGTCAGTTGGGCATCTGCCTTTGGCTCAGGTCACGATCCCAGGGTATGAGAATCTAGTCCGACATCCAGCTCCTTGCTCTACAGGGAGTCTGTTTCTCCCTCTGCCTCCTGTTCTCCCTGCTTGTGCTCTCTCTCTCTCTCTGACAGATAAATACATAAAATCGTTTTTAAAATTAAAAAAAAAAAAAAAGCTTTTCAAACTTGCACCACTGAGAATTGCATAGGAAAGCTGAAAACAGTCATAACAAGTGTCCCCTTATCTAAGCACTTAAGATATCAGGCAGGTCCATTCATGCAACTCTATGCTCCAAACTCCCAACAGCTTCCCCATTACATGCAGAATAAAAACCAACGTGTTTCCCATGGCTTACAAGCCCTACAAGATCTGCAGTAGATGCCCTCTTTGAACACATTCCCTTCCCCAAGAGCTCACAGGGCCCTAGTCACACTAACCAGCTTACTATTCCTACAACTTCTCCAGCACGTTCCCATCTCAAGGCCTCTCCCCTCTCCGACTTTTTTCTTTTTAAAACTGATCTTATCAAAAAGATCTCTGCTTAAAAGTTACTTTATCAAGACAGCTATCTTTAACCACTTTATTCTTTTTTTTTTTTTTTTTTAGATTTATTTATTTATTTGACAGAGAAAGAGAGATCACAAGTAGGCAGAGAGGCAGGAACAGAGAGAAGGGGGAAGCAGGTTCCCTGCTGAGCAGAGAGCCTGATGCGGGGCTTGATCCCACCACCCAGAGACCATGACTGGATCTGAAGGCAGAGGCTTAACCCACTGAGCCACCCAGGCGCCCCTAACCACTTTATTCTAATAGCATTCTTCCCCACCAGTCTTCTACCTCTGCTTCCTCTTATCGACTTTATTTCTTTTCCGTGTACCACCTGCCATTATATTATCTATTAATTTGTTTATTGTCTATCTCCTCCACTGGAATGCCTAATGGAACAAAGAGTTTGTTTTCCTCACCACTCAGTTTCAAGCACTTTAAATAGTGCCTGCTACATTGGAAGTGCGGAATACTTACAAGATAATTAGGGGAATGAGTAAATAAATAACTTTGGCCAAGATATGTTTCAAGTTCTTGTGTAAAAACAGTATTTGGCCTTATCTGCTCTAAACGATAGATTTCCTGAGGCCAACACCAAAAGGGTAGTTGTAATAAAGCAGGTGGAGTAACAGCACCTTATTAACTCAATAATACTGATGTTGCTGATGATTAGGCCCAGAGTTACCCAATCCCCAAAAGCCTCCCCCCACCCACCGACCTCTCACTGCACTACCATTTAAAACCTACATCTTGGGGCGCCTGGGTGGCTCGGTAGGTTAAGCTTCTGCCTTCAGCTCAGGTCCTGATCTCAGGGTCCTAGAATCGAGCCCTCCATAGGGCTCTCTGCTCAGCAGGGAGCCTGCTTCCCCCCTCACTCTGCCTGCCTTTCTGCCTACTTGTGATCTCTCTCTGTCAAATAAATAAATAAAAATCTTCTTTAAAAGGTTTTAAAAATTGGGGCGCCTGGGTGGCTCAGTGGGTTAAGCCGCTGCCTTCGGCTCGGGTCGTGATCTCAGGGTCCTGGGATCGAGTCCCGCATCGGGCTCTCTGCTCAGCAGGGAGCCTGCTTCCTTCTCTCTCTCTCTCTGCCTGCCTCTCAGTGTACTTGTAATTTCTCTCTGTCAAATAAATAAATAAAATCTTAAAAAAAAAAAAAGGTTTTAAAAATTAAAAATAAAAAAATAAAACCCACATCTTTGAAAAGTGAATTGTGGAAAATCAGAGAAGGAGATGAACCATGAAAGACTGCGGACTCTGAGAAACAAACTGAGGGTTTTAGAAGGGGGGGGAGGTTGGGGGAGCCAGGTGGTGGGTATTAAGGAGGGCCCGTATTGCATGAAGCACTGGGTGTGGTGCATAAATAATGAATCTTGGAACACTGGGAAAAAAAATATTTTGATAAGGGGGAAAATAAAATAAATAAATAAATAAATAAATAAATAAAATCTTTTCAGAAAAGAAAAAAAATTTTTTAAAAACCCACATCTACCTTACTGAACTTAAAGTTTTTCTAAGAATTTCTGAATATATTTAACAAACATTATAAATTATTTCCATGAAGAAAAGTGAGTTATTTCATACTCTGAGCAACCTCTTTCTCGTTAGCTAGTAACCAAACCCTGTTTCTTAATATGTAGCCTTGTAACATGAAATAATCATCTGATTTGCTAAAGCCACTAATTATTTCTCACTGCCCTTAATTTTTCAGTAAAATGAAGCAAGGAGAGACCCTGCAAAATAAACACAGGCACTCTCAAAGCATGTGTGAGGGAAGCCTCAGGGAACCAAGGTCTGCTGTAGCCTATGTCACAAGTAGTTTGTTAACTAAAAGTAGTTAAAGTACCCAAATTTGAAAATTAGTTATTTTAAAAAAGATAAACTGGACTATGGTCCATTAGTTATTTTAAAAAAGATAAACTGGACTATGGTCAGTGTCATTTACAAGGTTCACTTCCTTTCTGATACACATTTCTTTTTTTTTTTTTTTTTTTTAAGATTTTATTTATTTATTTGGGGCGCCTGGGTGGCTCAGTGGGTTAAGCCGCTGCCTTCGGCTCAGGTCATGATCTCAGGGTCCTGGGATCGAGTCCCGCATCGAGCTCTCTGCTCTGCAGGGAGCCTGCTTCCTCCTCTCCCTCTCTCTGCCTGTCTGCCTGCTTATGATCTCTGTCTGTCAAATAAATAAATAAAATCTTTAGTCAAATAAATAAATAAAATCTTTTTTTTTTTTTTAAAGATTTTATTAAAATCTTTAGTCAAATAAATAAATAAAATCTTTTTTTTTTTTTTAAAGATTTTATTTATTTATTTGACAGACAGAGATCATAAGCAGGCAGACAGGCAGAGAGAGGGAGAGGAGGAAGCAGGCTCCCTGCAGAGCAGAGAGCTCGATGCGGGACTCGATCCCAGGACCCTGAGATCATGACCTGAGCCGAAGGCAGCGGCTTAACCCACTGAGCCACCCAGGCATCCCACTGATACACATTTCTTGAAGAAAAGCTCATGTATACAAGATCAGAAATTCTGCATAACCCTACTTGATGATGCCGTCATTTAAGTAAACTGTGAATGATATTCCCCATAGTCAACCACAGGAATATCATAATTTTTCACACCACCACGGTAAGCGTAGTACAGTTGAGAACCCAGACTGTGGAATGGAGTCTGGCCAGCCTGGGCTAGAATTCCACTTCTGCCACTTAGTTGCTGTGTGATCTGGAGTAAATTCTCTACCTTCTCTGGTCTCCCTAACTCCGTATTATCCATAAAACGGAGATAAGAAGATCTACTCTTGTAGAGATGTTCTTGGGGCTAGTAAAATGTATCAAAAACATCTTGTCCCAGGCAAGAACGACTGAGGAATGGGAATGGTACAGTGCACAAAAACAGTGGAAGGTGTTAAAGTCTGGAAAAGCTCTCAACTTCTCTGCACACAGGCAGCCAAAGAGGAAACCGTCCTCCACAAGGAAATCTATAAATTGGAAGATCTCTTAACACACACACACAATGTGCCCGAAGAAACGGCACCTTTCTTCATATCCCAATCAGCCTTAAAAATTATCTAGCCTTTACACTAGCACTAATAATCCTAACCTTACGCTTGTATGTCTCATTCTCCTTATCTTAGGGTTGCATCAATCCCAACCCGACTCCCTGAGGTCTACAAGCTAAAAAGAGAAAAACCAAGACATCACTGAATATAGCTAACGCTTAGCAAAACTAGTGTCCCCTAAAGGGTCCATATAAACAGTAAACCCCCGCCTTACGCTTTGTCGGTAACAAGCCCCTTCTATGCTCCTCAGTGAACTACAGCAATAGGAAAACCTCCAGTAGAAACACTAGGCGCCCAGTATGAACTTCCGCTTTCCGAATTAGTGCAGTCCCAGACTGGGTCCGGCGGCCCGCACCAAGCCTGGACCCCAGCGGTGCTCTCCGCCTACAGGAGATTAACTGCTTCAACATTTCCCCGCCCCATACCACAAGACCCAAAGAAAAGTTAGGACCAAACCCAGGAACACAGCCCTAAGGCTCGGGGGCTGCTAAGCCGTTCCTGCGCCCCTCTCAGCACATGGGGCACGCGGGTGCAGGTTGCGGCGGGGCGTCCGCACACAGTACCTGGATGAGGCCCCGCTGGAACAGGGCGCTGTGCACGCAACCGGGGACCCTCCCTGGCAGTTCCAGGGAGCCGTTCCCGCTGCGGATCCTCCAGCTTCCCCGCAAGCTGAGGCTGCGCCCGAAGGCGGTGGTGCCCGCTCGGCACAGGGCGAGCAGGAAAAGCAGGCGGAGGCGCATACCGAGAGCCGGAGCTGCGCCAACCGCGCCTGCGGCCGCGGAAGCGCGAATTCCTCGGAAGCCGCCCGGGCTCCGGCGCTCCCCGTCCGGGCCCCGCCCCCGGCTCCGCCCCCAGGTCAGCTGAGAAGCTGGGGCGACCCGGGCTCCCGCGGCCGGGCGGGCTAGCGCAGAGCTCCGGTGGGTGGGTGGGCAGAATCTGGTCCTGGTGGTACCTCGGCAGTCTGGGCAATTTTCAGCGCTTATTCCTGCTGCTCCGCTGTCTGAGCCAAAGGCGAGAACAGTGCTGCGCAATTGGGACACACAGATCCCTGGGCACGAAGTGCGCTCAAAGCCTCAGGGAGCTCAAGGACCGACAGTAGGGTGATGAGACGCAGCGAGAGAGGCTTCCAACCGCTTCAGACAACCGAAACACGGAGACACTCACCGCCTCAGCTCCCCCAAATTTCCCGGGACCTTCATCCACACTTCAGAGGCCTGTCGGGCGGCAGTAACGCTCACCTCCTGCAGCTCCACAGGTGGGTCTCAGAGCGCACTCCCACCCTTCAGAGATGAAACAGTGACTAAAATTACCTGATTCGTAGGGTCATTTTGAGGGCTGAGAAAATCCGTGTACCGCGTGGAGCGTAGGGCCTCCCCCAGAAAAAAAACAGCAAGTTAGTTAATGTTAGTGGACTACGACCCTCTGTTTTGAAAAGCCTCACAGAGGACGCTTCCTGAGGTTCCAGAAATGTGCACCAGATGTGCAGGCAAATTTAAAATCCTCCAAGTCTCCTCCTCTCAGTAAGGGTGAGACTTGAACTGGGAAGTTTCCTGAACTCAAAAATGTAGACAGTCCAATTTTTTCAGGTTGTTATACGCATAGAAGGAATTAACATGTATGGCTGTTCCTAACAACGCAGGGGTACCCAAGGAAGAGCACAGGTTTATTTCGGGTTTCATTGTCACGTGGTCTACTTAAGTCCCATTTTGCAATAGGATGTAACGCTGATCCTAGGAAGAGGACACGAAATTTTACATTGCATGAAATGGATTTATACCCGTGCTGATATTATCTCCCTTGTTTTCATATTTAGGAGGAAGCTTGTGAACGGTTCTCCCCTCATCAAATCTGAGCTTTGTTTTGGCTATTTATAATGACCCTGGAAGTGCCTGAACCTGTAGACACAGGACAGTGTTTTACAGAGGCATTATTTTTTCACAAGCCTAGTGTCTTGGCTTTGGGGGTATTATGGATTATCCAGTCCAAGCCTCTGGTTTTGCAGCTAAGGGAACAGAGTCCAAAGAGGTCAGGTGACTGGCCTGTCATACAGTGGCAAACAGAACCAAAATTCTCCAGTTCTGACTTAGTCTCCCTGTAGTAGAGACTACTGATCTTGAGCAGGCTGTGGTTGGTTCAGAGCCTTCCATACTTCAGCAGCATTCTTACTTTTGATAGGAACAAAGCTCTCAATTCAAATAATTTGCCATAACTCAATGCAATAAATAGTCAGCCTTGGTCTGTTCAAAACTAATTACAAGATATGACAGCAAGAGTAGCAAAGGAATTTTTTCATAAATCTCAGAGATTCCATTAAACCCAGTCAAAGGAAAACTCATCCCAGCCAGTATATTTGGATATATTCTGTTGTTCTATTAAGAAATAGTTTAAAGGGGTTCCTGGGTGGCTCAGTCAGCTAAACATCTGCTTGCAGCCCAAGTCATGATCTCAGGGTTATGGGATCAAGCCCCAAATTGGACTTCTGCTCAGAGAAGAGCCTGCTTCTCCCTCCCCTTGCACCTGCTCACACGGGCAGTCATGCTCTCTCTCTCTCTCTTTCTCAAATAAATAAATAAATAAAATCTTTGGGGGGGAAAAATGAAACAGTTTAAGGAATCTATTTTTTTAAAAAAGAATACTCACCAGGACACAAACATGGCATGACATTGATTGCTTCACTTTGAAATCTTATTTGATGTTTTCCAAAATTCAGATTGTTTAAATTAAATGATAGTTTCCTGGTTTAAAAAGACAAGGCTTATAGAAATTAAATGATATGCAGGGTCAACATCCTGCTACAGAAGACCAATGAGGGCTTTTTGGCTCGCATGACCATGCTTCCATCATCTCTAAATATATGAAGTTGGTAAACTCATTAGATTAGAACACCAAGGTATACCAAGGCCAAGGATGTTCCAATCCCATGAGATAATTACATAAATTATAATGAGGGGAAGAAAAATGATTCAGTGTCTGCTTAATCCCCAAAGCTAGGGACAACAGGCCAGAAGTATTTCCCTAGAAAGTTATACAAAGAACTCTTAAACTCAACAATAAGTTCACAAATAACCTGGCTAAGAAGTGGACCAAAGACTTGAGCAGGCAAGTCACCTAAGAAGATATACAGATGGCAAAGAAACATATGAAAAGATGTTCCACATCATTTATCATCAAGCAAATGCAAATTAAAACAATGAGATACCACTACACACTTGTTAGAATGACCAAAATTCAAAATACTGACAACACCAAATGTTGGCAAGGATGTGGAGAAACAGGAACTCTCATTCATTGTTGATGTGAATGCGGAATGATAAAACCACTTTGGAAGATACTTTGGTGGTTTGTTACAGAATTAAATATGTACTTACCTTATGATCCAGCAATCACAGTGCTTGATATTTACCCAAAGGAGTTAAAAACTTATGTCCATACAAAAATACTCAGGAGCACCTGGGCGACTCAGTCGATTAACCATCTGATTCTTGATTTCAGCTCAGGTCATGATCTCAGGGTCATGAGATCAAGGCTGGGTATGGAGCTTGCTTAAGATTCTCTTTCCCTCTGCCCCTCCGCCTCCTTCCTCTACTCATGAGTGCATGCATGCATGCTTGCTCTCACTGTTAAAAAAAAAAAAAAAAGCATATGGATGTCTATAGTAGTTTTATTAGTAGCTGTTAAAACCTGGAAGCAACCAAGATGTTGACATCAGTAGGTAAATGGATAAATAAACTTTGGTATGTCTAGACAATGAAATATTATTCAGTGCTAAAAAGAAATGAACTATGAGCACTGGGTATTATGTACAACTAATGAATCTTTGAACACTATATCAAAAACTAATGATTCACTATATGTTGGCTAACTGAATATTAGAAAAGAAATTTGGAGAAAAGTGAGTCAGAAAAATCTTATGACCAAAAGAGATACCATATAACATGTATTACTACTTATTAGATATAAAATTATGATACAAAAATGGTATTTGTTATTTCTATTGCACTTTTTAAAGGATTTTATTTATTTATTTGACAGAGATACCGAGAGAGCACAAGCAGGCAGAGCAGCGGAGGGAGAGGGAGAAGCAGGCTCCCCACTGAGCAGGGAGCCCAATGTGGGACTTGATCTCAGGACCTGAGATCATGACCTGAGCCGAAGGCAGTTGCTTAACCAGCTGAGCCACCCAGGCGCCCCTTTGATTGCATTTTAAAACTGATAAATTAATCTTGAAAAAAACAAAACAAAAAAAGAAACTATCAAGCCGTGAAAAGACAGGGAAGAAACTTAAATACATATTACAAAGTAAAAGAAGCCATTCTGAAAAGGCTATTAAAAAAATAAGATTCCAAGTGTATGATACTCTGGAAAATGTTAAACTATGAAGACAGTAAAAAAGATGAGTAGTAGAAAGATGCCAGGGGTTAGGGAGGGTTGAATATATAGAGCACAGAGGACTTTTAGGGCAGGGAAACTACTCTGTGTAACCATAATGGTGGGTATATATTGCTATACATTTGTCAAAACCTATAGAAGGCATCACACAGTGAGTGAACTGCAGCATCAACTATAGACTTTGGGTGATAACGTAAGTTCATCAGTGGTAACTGTTGGGTCCATTATCAAAGGAACGAGACTGAGACAAAGTTACGCAAAGCCTTATTCTATGCCAAGCATTAGAAGTTAGACTGACCGGCCAGGGCCGCCTCTGAAGAGAGCGACGCCCCTTGGTCTTACAGGCTAGTTTTTATAGGGCACAATCACAGACATCTGCATATGTGGCTTTGGCTGATTGGATGTCTCCTACCTGTGTGTTTTAGTAACAGTTACCAATGGCCTTGTTTTAGGTATATGTTTTAGTAATAGTTACCTGGAATTGGCCTTGTTTTAGGAGTGTGTGTTTTTTTCTTTTTAAGATTTTATTTATTTGTCAGAGAGAGCGAGCACAGGCAGACAGAATGGCAGGCAGAGGCAGAGGGAGAAGCAGGCTCCCTGCCGAGCAAGGAGCCCGATGTGGAACTCGATCCCAGGATGCTGAGATCATGACCTGAGCCGAAGGCAGCTGCTTAACCAACTGAGCCACCCAGGCGTCCCTAGGTGTGTGTTTTAGTAACAGTTACCTGGAACCGAGAGCAGTAACTTTTCTAGACAACAAAATGTCTACCTAGGCAACATGGAGTCACCATGGCTAAGTAGGCCCATGCAGGCCCTAGGGGATTAACATGGTTTAAGGTGGAATCAACCCCAACAGTAACAAAATGTACCACTCTAGTAGAGGATGTGATAGTGGGGGAAGCTGTGTATGTGTGGAGCAGGGAATATATGGGAGATCTTTGTATTTTTCATTAATTATGCTGTTAACTTGAAATTGCTCTAAAAATAGTCTGTTAAAATATATATTTCTAGAAATTCTGTGGGTCAAAGAAAGAAGACTTCCAGTTAATGATGTGTTGTGTAAAGATCTTGGAAGTTATCACTGCATCCTAAAAATAAGCAAAAAGCTGAACTGAAAATCACTAATTCCATCAGAGAATTCAGGTGATGGCAAAACACTACCCCCAAAACTGGAGAGAAAGGTGGATACAGAGAATCATGGCTTACTATAAGCAGAAACCCATGAACAGAAAGCTCCTCAGGAACAGCACTGGGTAGGAAAACCCACACTATAAATGATGAATTGCTGGAGACTGTGAGTTAAAAGCTCTATAGGGGCCCAGGCTTAGGGGTCACCCAGGCTTTTGTGGGTTTTGCTTTCCAGAGCTCAACCAAATTCTCACACTGAAGATTAGAAAATAGTTCCCTGATACTTCAGCAGGAGGAGATGGAAAGGAACCATTTTGAAATACATCAGACCATTCTGATCTTCTTAATAAGACCTGTCATCAAGAGAAACCATTTAACCAAAGCCTAAACCTTTGGGGTTTTATCAGGGTCTAACCAATCTGGAAGAAGGGAAATTCTAACTCCAACATTATTTATAGATTCAATGGAATTCCAGTTAAAATCCCAGCTAGTTATTTTGTGGATTTTGATAAACCTATTCTCAAGTTTATAAGAAGAGGCAAAAGGCCCAGAATAACTGAGACAATTTTGAATAAGCCAAACAAAATTGAACACTACCCTATCAGGAGCGCAGCAGAGTTGGGAGAGAGCTGAGCTACCAGGTGTTGGAACAGCCAATCAAACCAACAAGGAGCCAAAATGAAAGTAACAGTGAAGACTTTAATTACTTACTGTGATAGTATAAACAAAAGGCTAAAATCAAAGATGCCAACTCCCCCTGCTCCATTTCCCCCATGAAATGGCATACAAATTGAGGGTCAGGTGGATCAGCAGAGATACGGGCATTGTCTCACTGTTGAGGGAACCCTGAACAAAAGGTTCTGGCTGCTTTATGAGCCCTAGGGGGAGGGAAGAGAGGAAGGGCTAACAGTAGAAAATTACTGGGTAGTGAGTTTAAGTAGGGATAAATGAGATTAAGGTTTCCCATTTGTCCTGCCCCATAAGGAGGTATTGGCAGAGTCAGCTGAAGAAGACTTCTGCCCAGGACCTCAGATAAAGAGACCCAGGAATGAAGTTATAGGGGATGGGAATGTAAATATGTGAAGAACATGAACAGCGGACATCAGTCCTTCACAGCAACTCTGTTTAGAGACTGTACTACTTGACGGTATACCAAGTCTGATATGAGGGGATGGATGGCTTTTTCCCACAAAGCCTGTCAGGTAAGACCTTTGTAATTGCCTATGGTCAGGCCTGAAAAATTACACATACATCATGTGATCCAACAAATCTGATAGTGCTGGAGATTTATCCATGGAAGATATATAGAGTTTGGGACAAGCTCCAACAGAAGAGTCATGGTGTAGACCCTTATATTCTATAACAAAGCTATGCACTTCGCCATAAAAAACTACTCTGAAAAATGTGTCTTAGTATGCTACTGGGTCTTACCAAATACCAAACATCTGACCATGGTACATTAAAGGACTATGCAGCCTGAGCAGAGGATTATCAAAGCAACCAAGTCATAAAGCTGGGCAGAAGCATCAATGTCCCATTGTATGTAGGAAATGGTATATTCAGGCTCAAGCAAAGCCCAAGGCACGCAAGTAAACTATAAGAATAGGTGGTGTAAGGGCACCTGGGTGGCTCAGTGGGTTAAGGCCTCTGCCTTCGGCTTAGGTCATGATCCCAGGGTCCTGGAATCGAGCCCCGCATCAGGCTCTCTGCTAAGCGGGGAGCCTGCTTCTCCCTCTCTCTCTCTCTGCCTACTTGTGATCTCTCTTTCTCTGTCAGATAAATAAATAAAATCTTAAAAAAAAAAATAGGTTCTTGGGTGCCTGGGTGGCTCAGTGGGTTAAGCCGCTGCCTTCAGCTCAGGTCATGATCTCAGGATCCTGGGATCGAGTCCCACATCGGGCTCTCTGCTCAGCGGGGAGCCTGTTCCCTCTCTCTCTCTCTGCCTGCCTCTCCGTCTACTCGTGATTTCTCTCTGTCAAATAAATAAATAAAATCTTTAAAAAAAAAAAAAAAGGTTCTGTAGCCTTCCATGTCACTTAGTTTGCCATACCGATGACCTCATGGGGAGTTCCTTATGACCAACTAACACAGGCCTGATTCACATGTAGGCTGCTGGTACAATATATTGGAACTGAGTGTAAAAGTATAGCTGCCAGCCACATTACAGCACCATTCAGGAATGGCCCTCCATGACACTGGTGAGAGGAAATCTCATTACACAAAGTTGTGAGACCTGTGTTTGATTTTTTACTTCATGTGATACAGGTAGCTTGAGCTATAATTATATATTGAACATCTGAGCTGAGCCAAAAGTCTTGTTTGGTTGGGGCCTTAAAAGGGCTGTAAAAGAGAAAGAAGTGCCTGGGTGGCTCAGTTGGTTGAGTGTCTGACTCTTGATTTCAGCTCAGGTCATGACCTTGGGTCATAAGTTGGAGCCCCATGTTGGGCTCCACGCTTGGCAGGGAGTCTGTTTTTCTCCCTCTCCTGCCCCTTCCCGTGTTTGTGCTCACTCACTCTCGCACGCTCTCTCTCTAAAATAAATAAATCTTTAAAAAGGGGGAGAACCTTAAATGAGGGTGGAAACTGGGTGACATGGAGGTCTGGGTAGATAATATGTGGATGGACGCTATAGGAGTGGGCACAACACATGCAGTTTTGTTGTGTCTCACATTAATGCTCAAAAAACAACATGTACCACAGAGGAGGGTCTGGAGAATCAAGTACACAGAAAGCCCAGTCCTTTGGATTTTAGCCAGTTTCTCTGTGTACCACCCCAGTACTTGACATTGAACGCATGAAGGAAGTGATCATAGGAGCAAAGATGAAAGCCAAGCAGACCCAACAACATGGGATTTCTCTCACCAAATACGATCTTACTGCCTTCGCTGGTTGCCCAACCAGCCAGAAGCAGAGACTGATGCTGAGTTCTAGATAATGGTACCAGCCTACCACCTATTGGCAGGTTGATTACACTCAATCCTTTGCCCCTTGTTGGGGCCATCACATTGATTTACTGGAATTAACACAATGTCTGAAAATGTTCTGCCTTCCCTGACTGCAGTGTCTCCATAGCACCATCCTAAACTTATAGAATTCTTTTTTTTTTTTAAGATTTTATTTATTTATTTATTTATTTATTTAAAGATTTTATTTATTTATTTGACAGACAGAGATCACAAGTAGGCAGAGAGGCAGGCAGAGAGAGAGGAGGAAGCAGGCTCCCTGCTGAGCAGAGAGCCCCATGCAGGGCTCCATCCCAGGATCCTGAGATCATGACCTGAGCCGAAGGCAGAGGTTTAAACCACTGAGCCACCCAGGCACCCCAAGATTTTATTTATTTATTTGACAGAGAGAGATCACAAGTAGATGGAGAGGCAGGCAGATAGAGAGAGAGAGAGAGGAGGAAGCAGGCTCCCTGCTGAGCAGAGAGCCTGATGTGGGACTCGATCCCAGGACCCTGAGACAATGACCTGAGCCGAAGGCTGCGGCTTTAACCCACTGAGCCACCCAGGCGCCCAAGTTATAGAATTCTTCTTTTGAAATGGTATCCCTATGACATTGCCTTAGAAAATAGACCTACTCAATGTCAAAAGAAATGTGAAAAAGGCCTCATGAACTTAAGAATCACTAATTTGACCAAGTACCTTATCAGCCAGGAGCAGCCATCCAGAACAAAACAAAGCAAACACTGAAACAGTGGAAATTTCAGCTTAGGTGTCAGAGGACAGTATCTTGTGAGGTTGAAGCCCTTTCCTTCAGGATGCAGTATATACACTGATTCTCTGGCTAGTTTTTGTGCTGTGTCTCCCAGAACTAGAAAACTCGGGTATAAGAACCAAGATGTAGAAGTGGCTGTTGCCTCTCTCATCATCATTATCAGTGACTCACTAATGGAATTTGTCTTTCCTATTCCTGAAACTGTTGACTCTGTTAGGTCAGAAGTCTTAATTCCAGGGGTGGGACAGATACAGGGTTCCACCCAATTGAAAGTTGTGACTAATATTTTGGAGTCACTTTGGGTTCCTCATGCTATTGGACAAACAGGTAAAAACATAGAGTTAATGTACTTGCTGGGTAATGAATTCTGATAGCCAGGTGAAGCTGGAGTTGCTACAGCCTAATGAATAAAAGGAGGATTCAGTTCAGAAACTTAGGGAACATCTCAGTGGAACATCTCTAACATCTCTAACTACTTCCATGCCCAGTGTTAACTGTCAATGGGAAATTACAATCAACGTAACCTAATAAACTCAAAACAACTCAACATGCAATCCACATGGGCCTCAGTAGCCCCAGGCCTACCCAGTCAGTCCATGGTTATTCTGGCTGCTATCATCACTTTAAATCTCAGATGAGGCAACATGCCACAAAAACTAGAATCAGACTTTCCTAGCAACTGCCCAAAGGTGCTTTCCTACTTTCTCTGACTCACTTTTCTTTTCCTACACTCTCAATATTCTGGGATCTTACCTCCCAAAGAAAACATTAACAATTAAACTTTGCCTCCATCTCTCTTTGCTAGAGCATTCCAACAAAGAAAATCTTCTCTCTCAATTTCTATTCATTAGCTTAATTGTTCGTTCTAGGCTGTCCAATAAAAATTAGACTTCCAGAGCTATTCAGTAGAAATATAATGCATGACTCATAAGTTTGACAATATCTAGTAATCACATTTTTAAAAGTAAAGAGGAGCACCTGGTTGGCTCGGTCAGGAGAGCATGTGACTCCTGCTCTCAGGGCCATGACTTCCAGGCCCACATGGGGCATGGAGATTCCTTAAAAAAAAAAAAAAAAAAGGAAGAGTGGGGCACCTGGGTGGCTCAGTGGGTTGGGGCCTCTGCCTTCAGCTCAGGTCATGATCTCGGGGTCCTGGGATTGAGCCCACATCAGGCTCTCTACTAAGCGGAGAGCCTGCTTCCCCCTCTGCCTGCCTCTCTGCCTACTTGTGATCTCTCTCTCTCTGTCAAATAAATAAATAAAATCTTTTAAAAAAAGAGAGAGTAAAAGGAAACAGTTGAAATAAATTTTAATACATTTTATCTAAACCAATATGTAAAAATACTATCATTTTAACATATTCAATGTAATTATTGAGATATTTTACATTCTTTAATACAAGGTTTCAAAATCTATTGTAAATTTTATACTTACAGCACATCTCAATTTGAATGGTAACTTTCGATCTGTATTCAATATCATACGTTTTACAGTGAAAAATATTCACATACCCAATTTGTTCTGAAATATCGGTGCACAATTTCCCATGGATCTCATATTTCTGAACATCTTGTGAGCAGAGGCCCTGGATACTTTTGTTCTGCACTATCTTGTAAAGGATATTTGTATTTCAAACAACTTTGGAAGAAGAACACCCACCCATGTCTTAGTTTAGGTAGTCAGGCAGAGAGCAAACTCTCCCTTCCAGTGCCTTTTTGTTCTATTTAGGTTCTCAGCAGATTAGAGGATGCTGAGTCACAACTGGGAGGACAATCTGATTTACTTAGCCTATTGATTCAAATGCTAATCTCTTCTGGAAGCATCTTCACAGACACACCCAGAAATGTATAACCACTTATCTGGGCATCTTGTGTCCTAGTCAAGTTAACACAAAAAGTCAGCCATCATACAGTTCAGTGAGTTTGGCAAATGTATATATACTTGTGTAATCACTAACCCCATTAAGATATAGGACATTTAATCCTAGAAAGTTTCCTTGTGCTTCTTTCTAATCAAATTATCCCCATCCCAGGTAACCATGTTTCTGATTTCTATCACCAGAGTTTAATTTTGTCTCTTCTTGAATATCCTGCAAATGGACTTGCACACTATGTTTTTTTACTTCTCTTTTTCGGTATAATGTTCTTCACATTTATTCATGACATTCATCCTTATTCTTTTTTTAAATTTTTTTTATTTTTTATAAACATATATTTTTATCCCCAGGGGTAAAGCTCTGTGAATCACCAGGTTTACACACTTCACAGCACTCACCAAAGCACATACCCTCCCCAATGTCCATAATCCCAACCCCTTCTCCCAACCCCCCTCCCCCCAGCAACCCTCAGTTTCTTTTGTGAGATTAAGAGTCACTTATGGTTTGTCTCCCTCCCAATTCAATTTTACTTCATTGATTCGTCTTCTACCCACTTAAGCCCCCATGTTGCATCACCACTTCATATCAGGGAGATCATATGATAGTTGTCTTTCTCTGCTTGACTTATTTCGCTAAGCATGATACGCTCTAGTTCCATCCATGTTGTCGCAAATGGCAAGATTTCATTTCTTTTGATGGCTGCATAGTATTCCATTGTGTATATATACCACATCTTCTTGATCCATTCATCTGTTGATGGACATCTACGTTCTTTCCATAGTTTGGCTATTGTGGACATTGCTGCTATAAACATTTGGGAGCACGTGCCCCTTTGAATCACTACGTTTGTATCTTTAGGGTAAATACCCAGTAGTGCAATTGCTGGGTCATAGGGCAGTTCTATTTTCAACATTTTGAGGAACCTCCATGATGTTTTCCAGAGTGGCTGCACCAGCTTGCATTCCCACCAACAGTGTAGGAGGGTTCCCCTTTCTCTGCATCCTCGCCAGCATCTGTCATTTCCTGACTTGTTGATTTTAGCCATTCTGACTGGTGTGAGGTGATATCTCATTATGGTTTTGATTTGTATTTCCCTGATGCCGTGTGATATGGAGCACTTTTTCATGTGTCTGTTGGCCATCTGGATGTCTTCTTTGCAGAAATGTCTGTTCATGTCCTCTGCCCATTTCTTGATTGGATTATTTGTTCTTTGGGTGTTGAGTTTGCTAAGTTCTTTATAGATTTTGGACACTAGTCCTTTATCAGATATGTCGTTTGCAAATATCTTCTCCCATTCTGTCAGTTGTCTTTTGATTTTGTTAACTGTTTCCTTTCCTGTGCAAAAGCTTTTGATCTTGATGAAATCCCAAGAGTTCATTTTTGCCCTTGCTTCCCTTGCCTTTGGTGTTGTTCCTAGGAAGATGTTGCTGCGGCTGAGGTCGAAGAGGTTGCTGCCTGTGTTCTCCTCAAGGATTTTGATGGATTCCTTTCTCACATTGAGGTCTTTCATCCATTTTGAGTCTATTTTCATGTGTGGTGTAAGGAAATGGTCCAATTTCATTTTTCTGCATGTGGCTGTCCAATTTTCCCAGCACCATTTATTGAAGAGGCTGTCTTTTTTCCATTGGATATTCTTTCCTGCTTTGTCAAAGATCAGTTGACCATAGAGTTGAGGGTCTATTTCTGGGCTCTCTATTCTATTCCATTGGTCTATGTGTCTGTTTTTGTGCCAGTACCATGCTGTCTTGATGATGACAGCTTTGTAATAGAGCTTGAAGTCCGGAATTGTGATGCCACCAACGTTGGCTTTCTTTTTCAATATCCCTTTGGCTATTCGAGGTCTTTTCTGGTTCCATATAAATTTTAGAATTATTTGTTCCATTTCTTTGAAAAAGATGGATGGTACTTTGATAGGAATTGCATTAACTGTGTAGATTGCTTTAGGTAGCATAGACATTTTCACAATATTTATTCTTCCAATCCAGGAGCATGGAACATTTTTCTATTTCTTTGTGTCTTCCTCAATTTCTTTCATGAGTACTTTATAGTTTTCTGAGTATAGATTCTGTGCCTCTTTGGTTAGGTTTATTCCTAGGTATCTTATGGTTTTGGGTGCAATTGTAAATGGGATTGACTCCTTAATTTCTCTTTCTTCTGTCTTGTTGTTGGTGTAGAGAAATGCAACTGATTTCTGTGCATTGATTTTTATATCCTGACACTTTACTGAATTCCTGTACAAGTTCTAGCAGTTTTGGAGTGGAGTCTTTTGGGTTTTCCACATATAGTATCATATCATCTGCGAAGAGTGATAATTTGACTTCTTTGCTGATTTGGATGCCTTTAATTTCCTTTTGTTGTCTGATTGCTGAGGCTAGGACCTCTAGTACTATGTTGAATAGCACTGGTGATAATGGACATCCCTGCCGTGTTCCTGACCTTAGCTGAAAAGCTTTCAGTTTTTCTCCATTGAGAATGATATTTGCGGTGGGTTTTTCATAGATGGCTTTGATGATATTGAGGTATGTGCCCTCTATCCCTACACTTTGAAGAGTTTTGATCAGGAAGGGATGCTGTACTTTGTCAAATGCTTTTTCAGCATCTATTGAGAGTATCATATGGTTCTTGTTCTTTCTTTTATTGATGTGTTGTATCACATTGACTGATTTGCGGATGTTGAACCAACCTTGCAGCCCTGGAATAAATCCCACTTGGTCGTGGTGAATAATCCTTTTAGTGTACTGTGAATCCTATTGGCTAGTATTTTGTTGAGAATTTTCGCATCTGTGTTCATCAAGGATATTGGTCTATAGCTCTCTTTTTTGATGGGATCCTTGTCTGGTTTTGGGATCAAGGTGATGCTGGCCTCATAAAATGATTTTCGAAGTTTTCCTTCCATTTCTATTTTTTGGAACAGTTTCAGGAGAATAGGAATTAGTTCTTGTTTAAATGTTTGGTAGAATTCCCCCGGGAAGCCATCTGGCCCTGGACTTTTGTTTGTTTGGAGATTTTTAATGACTGTTTCAATCTCCTTACTGGTTATGGGTCTGTTCAGGCTTTCTATGTCTTCCTGGTTCAGTTGTGGTAGTTTATATGTTTCTAGGAATGCATCCATTTCTTCCAGATTGTCAAATTTGTTGGCGTAGAGTTGCTCATAGTATGTTCTTATAATAGTTTGTATTTCTTTGGTGTTAGTTGTGATCTCTCCTCTTTCATTTATGATTTTATTTATTTGGGTCCTTTCTCTTTTCTTTTTGATAAGTTGGGCCAGGGGTTTATCAATTTTATTAATTCTTTCAAAGAACCAGCTCCTAGTTTCGTTGATTTGTTCTATTGTCTTTTTGGTTTCTATTTCATTGATTTCTGCTCTGATCTTTATGATTTCTCTTCTCCTGCTGGGCTTAGGGCTTCTTTCTTGTTCTTTCTCCAGCTCCTTTAGGTGTAGGGTTAGGTTGTGTACCTGAGACCTTTCTTGTTTCTTGAGGAAGGCTTGTACCGCTATATATTTTCCTCTCAGGACTGCCTTTGTTGTGTCCCACAGATTTTGAACCGTTGTATTTTCATTATCATTTGTTTCCATGATTTTTTTTCAATTCTTCTTTAATTTCCCGGTTGACCCATTCATTCTTTACAAGGATGCTGTTTAGTCTCCATGTATTTGGGTTCTTTCCAAACTTCCTTTTGTGGTTGAGTTCTAGCTTTAGAGCACTGTGGTCTGAAAATATGCAGGGAATGATCCCAATCTTTTGATACCGGTTGAGTCCTGATTTAGGACCGAGGATGTGATCTATTCTGGAGAATGTTCCATGTGCACTAGAGAAGAATGTGTATTCTGTTGCTTTGGGATGAAATGTTCTGAATATATCTGTGATGTCCATCTGGTCCAGTGTGTCGTTTAAGGCTTTTATTTCCTTGTTGATCTTTTGCTTGGATGATCTGTCCATTTCAGTGAGGGGAGTGTTAAAGTCCCCTACTATTATTGTATTGTTGTTGATGTGTTTCTTAGATTTTGTTATTAATTGGTTTATATAGTTGGCTGCTCCCACGTTGGGGGCATAGATATTTAAAATTGTTAGATCTTCTTGTTGGGCAGACCCTTTGAGTATGATATAGTGTCCCTCCTCATCTCTTATTATAGTCTTTGGCTTAAAATCTAATTGATCTGATATAAGGATTGCCGCTCCTGCTTTCTTCTGATGTCCATTAGCATGGTAAATTCTTTTCCACCCCGTCACTTTAAATCTGGAAGTGTCTTCAGGCTTAAAATGAGTTTCTTGGAGGCAACATATAGATGGGTTTTGTTTTTTTATCCATTCTGATACCCTGTGTCTTTTGACAGGGGCATTTAGCCCATTAACATTCAGGGTAACTATTGAGAGATATGAATTTAGTGCCATTGTATTGCCTGTAAGGTGACTGTTACTGTATATGGTCTCTGTTCCTTTCTGATCTACCACTTGTAGGCTCTCTCTTTGCTTAGAGGACCCCTTTCAATATTTCCTGTAGAGCTGTTTTGGTGTTTGCAAATTCTTTCAGTTTTTGTTTGTCCTGGAAGCTTTTAATCTCTCCTTCTATTTTCAATGATAGCCTAGCTGGATATAGTATTCTTGGCTGCATGTTTTTCTCGTTTAGTGCTCTGAAAATATCATGCCAGCTCTTTCTGGCCTGCCAGGTCTCTGTGGATAAGTCAGCTGCCAATCTAATATTTTTACCATTGTATATTACAGACTTCTTTTCCCGGGCTGCTTTCAGGATTTTCTCTTTGTCACTGAGACTTGTAAATTTTATTATTAGGTGACGGGGTGTGGGCCTATTCTTATTGATTTTGAGAGGCATTCTCTGAACCTCCTGAATTTTGATGCTCGTTGCCTTTGCCATATTGGGGAAATTCTCCCCAATAATTCTCTCCAGTATACCTTCTGCTCCCCTCTCTCTTTCTTCTTCTTCTGGAATCCCAATTATTCTAATGTTGTTTCGTCTTATGGTGTCACTTATCTCTCGAATTCTCCCCTCGTGGTCCAGTAGCTGTTTGTCCCTCTTTTGCTCAGCTTCTTTATTTTCTGTCATTTGGTCTTCTATATCGCTAATTCTTTCTTCTGCCTCATTTATCCTAGCAGTGAGAGCCTCCATTTTTGATTGCACCTCATTAATAGCTTTTTTGATTTCAACTTGGTTAGATTTTAGTTCTTTTATTTCTCCAGAAAGGGCTTTTATATCTCCTGAGAGGGTTTCTCTAATATCTTCCATGCCTTTTTCGAGCCCGGCTAGAACCTTGAGAATTGTCATTCTGAACTCTAGATCTGACATATTACCAATGTCTGTATTGATTAGGTCCCTAGCCTTCGGTACTGCCTCTTGTTCTTTTTTTTGTGGTGAATTTTTCCGTCTTGTCATTTTGTCCAGATAAGAGTATATGAAGGAGCAAGTAAAATACTAAAAGGGTGACAACATCCCCAGGAAAATATGCTTTAACCAAATCAGAAGAGATCCCAGATCGTGAGGGGGGAAAAGGGGGATAAAAAGAGGTTCAAAAAGGAAGAAAGAAAAAAAAAGAAAAGAAAAAAAAAAGAATGAAGAAAAATATAAAAAAGAAAAAATATATATATTAGATAAACTAGTTAAAAAACGTTAAAAAAGAAAAGGGTAAAAATTTTACGAGAAAAAAAAAAAGAAAAAAAAAAGAAAAAAAATTAAATTAACTGCATGACTAAAAAAAATCACAGGGAGGAAGCCATGAGTTCCATGCTTTGCTTTCTCCTCCTCTGGAATTCTGCTGCTCTCCTTGGTATTGAAACCGCACTCCTTGGTAGGTGAACTTGGTCTCCGCTGGATTTCTTGTTGATCTTCTGGGGGAGGGGCCTGGTGTAGTGATTCTCAAGTGTCTTTGCCCCAGGCGGAATTGCACTGCCCTTACCAGGGGCTGGGCTGAGTAATCTGCTCAGGTTTGCTTTCAGGAGCTTTTGTTCCCTGAGCGCTTTCCATAGAGTTCCAGAGGACGGGAATACAAATGGCGGCCTCCTGGTCTCTGGCCCAGAGGAGCCGAGAGCCCGGGGCCCCACTCCTCAGTGCGCCCTCAGAGAACAGCGCCCAGTTACTCCCATCTGCCTGACCTCCGGCCGCGCTCCCGAGCTCACTGAGCCTGCGACCGGTTCAAGGTAACACCAAGCTGCGAGCTTACTGTCGGCTCTGTCTCTGTAGCCGGCTTTCCTGTTCCAATACCTGCAAGCTCTGTGACACTCAGAGACCCTCGATCCCTCTGTGACCCTGCGGGACCTGAGGCCACGCTGACTCCGCGTGGGCTTTGCCCCGGTTTAGCCTCTGGAGCGATGTCCCTCAGCGGAACAGAATTTTAAAAGTCCTGATTTTTTGCGCCATTGCTCTGCCGCTTGTCGGGAGCCGGCCCCTCCCCCCGGGGTCTATCTTCCCGTGGCTTTGGATTCACGTCTCCGCCAGTCCTACCTTTCAGAAAGTGGTTGTTTTTCTGTTTCCAAAATTGCTTTTCTTCTTCTCTTCGATCTGCCGATGGATTTGCAGGTGTTTGCAATCTCTAGATATGCTATCTAGCTGGTCTCCTGCTAGCTGAAGTAGTCTCAGCCTGCTACTTCTCCGCCATCTTGACTCCCTCATCCTTATTCTTGAAAGATCTTTTTCTTGATATAGTATTCCAGGGTGATAGTTATTTTCCCTCAGTGCATTGAATATAATATTCTACTATCTTCTGTTTCCAGGATTTATTGAGAAATATTTCATTTTCTTTTTTTTTTTCAATTTTTATTTATTTATTTGACAGAGATCACAAGTAGGCAGAGAGACAGGCAGAGAGAGAGAGAGAGGAGGAAGCAGCCCCCCCACTTGAGCAGAGAGCCCGATGCGGGGCTCGATCCCAGGACCCTGAGATCATGACCTGAGCCGAGGGCAGAGGCTTTAACCCATTGAGCCACCTAGGTGCCCCGAGAAATATTTCATTTTCGTTCTTTAGTTGATCTACTTATTGTTTCTTTGCAGGTAACCTACCTCATTTGCAGAAGAAGTGGCAACTCTATATGGACCTCTGGACTACAAGTGGGAGGCACTGTGTTGAGGCTTGTAGAAGTGGGTTCTGGTATAAGACACTCCAAGACCCAGGAAACTGTGTATAGGTCATACAAGAACATTGGTTTCCATATCGAGGTCTGCAAAAAGATGATCACCTGGCCAAGGTGGCAAAGTCTCCTATGAATTGTGTTGTAGGCCTGTGGACATTTATTGAATGTCTTTATACCCATACCAGGCAAACAACAGTCCACACCATGAACTGCTAGAGAACTTTTTCGTTTTCCTATAATATCCCCCCCATTACCTTCTACTGAGAAAGCTTAACATTATGCTCATAAGAAATGCTTAAAGGAATTCAGATGTTTCTCACAAAGGATACAGGCATACCTCAGAGATATTGTCGATTTGGTTCCAGACCACCACAATAATGTTAGTGTTGCAATAAAGTGAATCAGATTAATTTGTTGGTTTCTCAGTGCATGTAAAAGTTATGTTTACACTATGCCGTAGTCTATTAAGTGTGCAACACTGTTATGTCCAAAAAGGCCATGCATGTACCTAAATTTAAAAAAATACTAACCATTGGGATACCTGGGTGGCTCAGTGGGTTAAGCCTCTGCCTTCAGCTCAGGTCATGATCTCAGGGTCCTGGGATTAAGCCCTGCATGGGGCTCTCTGCTCAGCAGGGAGCCTGCTTCTCCCTCTCTCTGTCTTTCTGCCTGCCTGTCTGCCTACTTGTGATCTATGTCTGTCAAATAAATAAAATCTTGTAAAAAAATTTTTTTTAAATACTAACCATTATCTGAACTTTGAGCAAGCCATTATCACTGATTGCAGATCTCCATAACAAATATAATAATGAAAAAAAATTGAAATATTGTAAGAATTACCAAACTGCGCATACACAAAAATTAACTCACAGTGGGTAAAAGACCTCAACGTGAGGCAGGAATCTGTCAAAATCCTAGAGGAGAATATAGGCAGTAACCTCTTCGACTGGGCCAGAGCAACTTCTTTCAAGACACATCTCCAAAGGCAAAGCAAACAAAAACAAAAATGAACTTTGGGGACTTTATCAAGATCAAACCTTCTGCACACCATAGGAAACAGCCAACAAAACAAAGAGGCAACCCAAAGAATGGGAGAAGATATTAGCAAATGACACTACAGACAAAGGTCTGACACCCAAGACCTATAAAAAACTCCTCAAACTCAACACACACAAAACAGATAATCACATCAAAAAATGGGCGGAAGACATGAACTGACACTTCTCCAAAGAAGACATACAAATGGCTAACAGACACATGGAAAAACGTTCATTATCATTAGCCATGAGGGCAATTCAAATCAAAACCACATCGAGATACCACCTTACACTAGTTAGAATGGCCAAAATTAACAAGGCAGTGAACAACAAGTGTTGAAGAGGATGTGGAGAAAGGGGAACCCTCTTACGCTGTTGGTGGAAATGCAAGTTGGTGCAGCCACTTTGGAAAACAGTGGAGATCCCTTGAGAAATTAAAAATAGAGCTTTGCTATGACCTTGCAATTGCACTACTGGGATTTACCCAAAGATACATATGTAGTGAAAAGAAGGGCCACTTGTACCCCAATGTTCATAGCAGCAATGTCCACAATCACCAAACTGTGGAAAGATGCCCTTCAATGGATGAATGGATAAAGAAGATATGGTCCATATATACAATGGAGTATTATGCCTCCATCAGAAAGAATGAATACCCAACTTTTGTATCAACATAGATGGGACTGGAGGAGATTATGCTGAGTGAAATAAGTCAAGCAGAGAGAGTCCATTATCATATGGTTTCACTTACTTGTGGAGCATAAGGAATAACACTGAAGACATTGGGAGATGGAGAGAAGTGAGTTGGGGGAAATTGGAGGTGGAGACGAAACACTAGAGACTGTGGACTCTGAGAAATGAACTAAACGAACTGAGGGTTTTGAAGGGGAGGAGTGTGGGGGTTTAGTGAGCCTTTTGGGTGTTAAGCAGGGCACATATTGCATGGAGCACTGGGTGTGGTGCATAAAAATGACTCTTGGAACACTAAAAGAAAAAAATTAAAAATGTAACTTAATTAAAAAAAAAAAAGAATTACCAAACTATGACACAGAGATACAAAGTGAGTAATGCTGTTGTTAGAAATAGAGCTGATGCAATGTCCATAATAGCCAAACTATGGAAAGAACCTAGATGTCCATCAACAGATGAATGGATCAAGAAGATGTGGTATATATACACAATGAAATACTATGCAGCCATCAAAAGAAATGAAATCTTGCCATTTGCCACGACGTGGATGGAGCTAGAGGGTATTATGCTTAGCGAAATAAGCCAATCAGAGAAAGATGACTATCATATGATCTCCCTGATATGAGGAAGTGGAGATGCAATGTGGGGGGTGTTGGGGGGTAGGAAAAGAAAAAAATGAAAGAAGATGGGATTAGGAGGGAGTTCAACCATAAAAGACTCAATCTCAAAAAACAGATTGAGGGTTGCTGGGGGGAGGAGGATGGGAGACGGTGGTGGGGATATGGGCATTGGGGAGGGTATGTGCTATCATGAGTGCTGTGAAGTGTGTAAACCTGGCAATTCACAGACTGTACCCCTGGGGATAAAAATACGTTATATGTTTATTAAAAATAAAACTGAAAAAAAAAATAGAGCTGATGGACTGGCTCAATGCACAGCTGCCACAATTTCAATTTGTAAAAAATACCGTATCTGTGAAACAATAAAATGAGGTATGCTTGTATGTTGAAAAGTGCATTTGGAACCTAGAGGCAATAAATTGAACTCAAGCACCAATTAGACATTAGACTTACTCATGTTTCTTTCTATATTTCATAGACTCTCATATTTTACATTTCTCTGTGCTACATTCAGAATTTCTTTATGTTACCACTGCTCTAATTCTTGCTTCAGCTGTGTCTACTGGGTATTAAACCTATTCTAAGAGTTGAAATTTCAATTACTCTACTTTTTTTTTTTTTCCTGAAAATACTGCTTCTGGTTATTTTTCAAGTCTGACTTGTCATTTTTATAGTCTCTTGGTCTTTATACTTCAAACTTCTTTTATTTCTGGCATAATATTTAGGAGTAAGACTCTGGAATTTGATTACCTGGACCTAAATCCCAATCTTCGTTATTAGCCGAGTAACCCTGGGTAAGTCACCTAGAACCGATGCGGGGCTCTATCCCAGGACCCTGAGATCATGACCTGAGCCAAAGGCAGAGGCTTTAACCCACTGAGCCACCTAGGTGCCCCAGGCCACTACTTTTTGAGCAGGGACCCCACAAGTAGCAGGTCTGGGGAGACCCTCCTTCCTCCATTGGGAGGAGTGGCATGGGAATGCACTGCAGGAAACTGCTGGGTTTAGGAACTCTAAGTGGGGCTGTGTGTCAGAAATAGAAACGCTCAGTCACAGGCCAGGTGAGCATAGAGCACGGTCAGAAACCAGGAAGACAGGTGTGATTGACTCCTTTTCTCTGAGGGCCACCGAGCTCTTGGCTCCTCTGGGGTGGAGATTGGCAGGCCACCATCTTCATTCTTATCCTCCAAAGTGGTACAGAAAGTGTTCAGGGAACAAAAAGCTACCAAGAGCAAACCGGAACAGATTACATAGCCTGGCCCCTGGCAAGCGTGGCGCAATTCGGCCTTGGGCAGAATTTTTAAAATGTTATTAATTTTTTTCTTTTTCTAGTTTTAAAATATTTTCTTCTCTCCTTTTTCAAGCAACATCTTACCTTATCAATTCCTTTTTTTTTTTTTAAGATTTTATGTATTTATTTTACAGAGATCACAGGTAGGCAGAGAGGCAGGCAGAGAGAGAGGGGGAAGCAGGCTCTCTTCGAGCAGTGAGCCCAAAGTGGGGGTCAAACCCAGGACCCTGGGATCATGACCTGAGCTGAAGGCAGAGGCTTTATCCCACTGAGCCACCCACATCAATTCCTTTTTTAAAATATTTTTAAATTTTCATTTTTAGAGTCATATTCTATCCCTTCATTGTATTTAACCTTATTTTATATATATATATATATATATATATATATATATATATATATATATATATATATAAGTTTTTCTTTCTTTAAAATTTTGGGATACAGTTTCTTCTAACAGACCAAAATATACCCTAAATTTGGATGCCATTTATTTCTTTTTGTTACCTGATTGCTGAGGCTAGGACTTCTAGCATTACATGAGTGTTGGTTAATATCTATTCCTTATATTTTATATATTTTTATATATATAAATAAGTATACATTTTGAAATTGTTTATATTATGTTACATGAGTTTTGCCTCAATTTTATATATAAGGCAAAACTCACGTAACATAATATAAACAATTTCAAAATGTATACTTCAGCAGCTTTTAATACATTTACAATTTGTGCATCCATCACCTCTATCTAGTTCCAATTTATTTTTATCACTCACAAGAAAAACTCTATATCCATTCTCCACCCCTAATCCCCACAATGCTGGCACACATCAGTCTGCTTTTATCTGTATAGATTTCATTATTCTGGGTATTCATATAAGTGGAGTCATACAATATGTGATTTGTTTCCTCATATGTTTATTTTTTAAAAATTTTAATTCTAGTACAGTTAATGTAGTGTTAAATTAGTTTCAGGTGTACAATATAGTGATCCAACAATTCTATACTCAGTGTTCATCATAAGTGTGCTCTTAATACCATTCACCTATTTTACCCATTCCCCCATCCACCTCCTCTCTGGTAACCATCAGTTTGCTCTCCATAGTTGAGGTGTGTGTGTGTGTGTGTGTGTGTGTTTGTCTCTTTATGGTGGTTTTTCTTTATTTTGGTTCTTAAATTCCTTACATGAGTGAAATCATATGGTACCTCTCTTTCTCTGACTGATTTTTTTTTAAAGGTTTTTATTATTTATTTGACAGAGAGAGATCACAAGTAGGCAGAGGGGCCGGCAGAGAGAGAGGAAGGGAAGCAGGCTCCCTCCTGAGTAGAGAGCCTGATGTGAGGCTCGATCCCAGGACCCTAAGATCATGACCTGAGCCGAAGGCAGAGGCTTTAACCCATGGAGCCACCCAGGTGCCCCTCTCTGACTGATTTTTGACCAGCATTATAATCTTTAGATCCATCCCTGTTGTTGCAAATGGCAAGATTTCATTGTCTTTTATGGCTGAGTAACATTCCATTGTGTATATACCAGTTCTTTATCCATTCATCAATTGATGGACATTTAGGCTGTTTCCATACTTTGGCTATTGTAATTAATGCTGCAATAAACATAGAGGTGCAATAAACATATATCTTTTCAAATTAGTGTTTTCATATTCTTTGGGTAAGTACCCAGTAGCACAATTGCTGGTCAAAAAGGTAGCTCTATTTTTAATTTTTTGAGGAACCTCCATACTGTCTTCCACAGTAGCTGTTCCAGATTGCATTCCCACCAACAGTGCACAAGGTTCCCTTTTCTCCACATCCTTGCCAACAACTGTTCTTTGTTTTTGATTTTAGCCATTCTGACAGATGTGAGGTGATATCTAGTTGTAGTGTTGCTTTTCATTTTCTTGGTGATTAGTGATGTTGAGCATCTTTTCATATGTCTGTTGGGGATATATACATATATATATCTATACAGATATATATATATATATATATCCCATATATATTGCCTGTTAATGTGTAACATGTCTGTTAATGTGTTATACTCATTTTTAAATTCAATTATTTACTTTCTGGTGTTGAGTTGTATCAGCTTTTTATATATTTTGGGTACTAACCCTTTATCAGATATGTAATTTGCAATGTCTTCTCCCATTCAGTAAGCTGTCTTTTAGTTTTGATTATTTCCTCCACTATGTAAATGGTTTTTATTTTATTTTTAAAAAATTTGATAGAGAGCAGGTGGAGGGACAGAGGAAGAGGGGAGAGAGAGAGAGAGAATCCCAAGCAGACTCTGCTGAGTGCAGAGCCTGAAGTCAGGCTCGATACCATGACTCATGAGATCATGACCTGAGGCGAAACCAAGAGCTGGTCACTTAACTGACTGAGCCACCCAGGGTCCCCAGAAGCTTTTAATTTTGATGTAGTTTCCAGTAGTCTATTTTTGCTTTTGTTTACCTTGCCACCAGAGACATATCTAGAAAAATGCTGCTATATATCAGAGAAATTACTGTCTATGCTCTCTTCTAGGATTTTTATGGTTTCTGATCTCACATTTAGCTCCTTAATCTATTTTGAGGTTGATTTTTTTACTGAAATCATTTATCAGTTCTAGTAGTTTTTTGGTGGAGTTTTTAGGGTTTTCTATATATAGTATGTCATTTGCAAATCGTGAAAGTTTTCCTTCTTCCTTTCCTATTAAGATGCCTTGTATTCCTTTTTCTTGTCTGGCTATTATGGCTAGGACTTACAGCACTATGTTAAATAAAAGTGGACATCCTTATCTTGTTCAGGATCTTAGTCAAAAAGCTTTCAGTTTTTCACCACTGAGGATGTTGTTAGCTGTGGGTTTTTCATATATGGTCTTTATTATGTTGAAGTATGATCCCTTTAAACCTTCTTTGTTGAGGGTTTTTAGCATGAATGAATGTTGTACTTTGTCAAATCCTTTTTTTTTCATCTATTGAAATGATTATATTGTTTTTATCCTTTTTTAAAAATTGATGTAATGCATCATTGATTGATTTGCAAATATTGAATCATACTTGCAACCGAGGATTAAATCCCAGTTGATTGTGGTGAATGATTTTTTAAAATGTATTATTGGACGTGGTTTGCTAATATTTTATTGATGATTTTTCATCTATGTTTATCAGAGATATTGGCCTATGGTTCTCTTTTATTGTAGCATCTTCCTCTGGTTTTGGTATCAGGGTAATCGTGGCGTCATAGAATGAATTTGGCTGCTTTCTTTCCTCTTTACTTTCTGGAATAGTCTGAGAAAAACTGATATTAACTATCTCTAAAATGTTTGGTAGAATTTCCCTTTGAAGCCATTTGGTCCTGTACTTTTAACTGTTAGAAGGGTTTGTGTGTGTGTGTGTGTGTGTGTGTGTGTGTTTTAAGATTTTATTTATTTATTTGACAGACGGAGATCACAAGTAGGTAGAGAGGCAGGCAGAGAGAAATGGGGGAAGCAGGCTCCCTGCCGAGCAGTGAGCTCGATGTGGGGCTCAATCCCAGGACCCTGGGATCATGACCTGAGCTGAAGGCAGAGGCTTTAACCCACTGAGCCACCCAGGCATCCCAACTATTAGAAGTTTTTTGATTACTGATTCAATTTCATTGCTGGTAATTGGTCTGTTCAAATTTTCTATTTCTTCCTGCTTCAGTTTTGGTAGGTTATGTTTCTAGGAATTTATCCAGTTCTTCTAGGTTGTCCAATTTGTTTGCATGTAATTTTTCACAATATTCTTTTATTCTTTGTATTTCAGTCTCTTCTGGCCTGTAAAATTCTGCTGGAAAATCCAGTGGTAGTCTTATAGGGTTTCCCTTGTAACTATTTTCTTTTCTCTTGCTGATTTTAAAATTCTCTCAAAAAAATATAATAAAATTCTCTATCATTACTTTTTGCCATTTATTTACTATGTGTCTTAATGTGAACGTCCTTGGGTTGATTTTGTCTGGGGCTCTCTGTCACTCCTGGATCTGGATTCTTCTTTCCTTCCCCAGATTCAGGAAGTTTTCAGCTGTTATTTCTTCAAATAAGAGTTGTTCCCCCTTTTCTCTATCTTCTTCTTCTGGAATCCCTATAATATGAATGTTACTAGGTTTGAGGATATTGCAAAGTTCCCTAACCTCCTTCCTTCCTTCCTTCCTTCCTTTTTCTTTCTCTTTCTTTCTTTCTTTCTTTCTTTCTTTCTTTCTTTCTTTCTTTCTTTCTTTCTTTCTTTCTTTCCAAAGTTCCCTAACCAACTTACTTTCTTTCTTTCTTTCTTTCTTTCTTTTCTTTCTTTCTCTCTCTCTCTCTCTCTCTCTCTTCTTTCTTTCTTTCTTTCTTTTTCTCTTATGTTCAGCTTGATTGTTTTTCCATTACACTTTCCTTCAGGTCACTAGTCCATTCTTCTTCCTCCTCTAGTCTACTATTTATTCCACCTAATGTATTTTAAATTTCATTTATTGAGTTCTTCATCACTGGTTCATTTTTAAAAATGTTTTCTCTTTGTTAAGGGTTTCCCTGAGGTCCTTCACTCTTATCTCAAAGCCAGTGAGTATCTTTATTACCATTACTATGTTATCCATCAGGCCTATTATCTCCATTTCATTTAGGTTTTTGCTGAGATTTTGTCCTATTCTTTCATTTGGGATGTACTCCTCTGTCTTCTCATTTTGTCTGTGTCTGTTTCTATATATTAGGAAAGTCAGTTATGTCTCCTGCTTGTGACAGTAGTGGCCTTATGAAGAATAGGTTCTACAGTGCCCTCAGTGCAATATCCCATTTACCAGAACCTGGCATCAGGGGTGTGTCCTGTGTGTGTTGCATGTACCCAGCTGTTGTGATTGAGCTGTTTTTGCCTTCAGTCCAGTTAGCAATGGCTTCCCTTGCTTGTTTTTGGTAGGGTTTGGTCTTTGTGTTGTTGGTGGGCCAGTCTGGGGCTGCCTTGGGCTTGAGTCAGACCAGGCATTAGCCAGAGATGCAGTACTTCTGATGAGGGAAGGGTTCTACAGTGGAGACAAGCTAGGTAGTGAGTGTTGACAACATGCTGGTTCCTGCAGGCGGCCTGTGTGTTTATGGAGGGAGGATAAGGGAGGCAAATGATGCCCTCCAGCTCCTTTGTTCCTGGAAAATTCTCAGAGGTCCCTGACCCTCCAGCACATGCTCTGAGATTAGTAAACAAATCTCCCTCCTGTGTACCACAAATATTTTTCAAACTGCTTCTATGCTATATATCTGTGAGACTGTTTACTGTGCTATCTCTTGAAGGGTTGGGACTCAGTTTCCTCCTGCTCTCCCAGCTTTCACACTGGCCCACTGATTTTTTTTAAGTTCCAAGTTTTAAGTTTCACTGATTGTAAGGACTTGTGAAATTTGACCCTTAGGTTTTCAAGGCTGAATGGTATAGAGATTCATCTTCCTAGTATGGGTCCTCCATGCCTGGGGTGCCTGCTGTGGGGCCTGCTCTTCTCTCCTTGCTGTGCCTGTGGCATCCCTCCCTCCTGCAGACAGTTCTGTGGGTCCATTTAGCTCCCAATTTGGTCTCCACCCTTCCTACCCTCTTTGATGGGCCATCTTTCCACATTTAGCTGTGGAGAGTTGTTCTGCCAGTCTTAAGGTCGTTTTCTTGGTTATTTACACTGATGTGGTGGTTATCTAGTTGTATCCATGGTACAAGATGTGCTTAGGTTCCTCCTATTCTGCCATCTTCCTCAGAAGTCAATATTGAACTCTCCTGACTTCTTTCACTTAGTGTGTCTTTAAGGTCCATCCACATTGTATCATGCATCAGTACATTCCTTTTTATGGCAAAATAATATGCCAGAATATGAATATATGATAATTTGTTCATTCATCCATTTTTTCCACCTTTGCTATTGTGAATAATGCTGCTAAGAACATTCATGTACAAACATTTGTTTGAATTTCTGTTTTCAATTATTTGGAGTATGTATCTAGGAATGGAATTGCTGGGTCATGTGGTAATTCTGTGTTTAAATTTTTAAGGAACTGTCAACCTGGTTTCCATAGAAGCTGCATCATCTTACATTTCCACCAGCAATGTAAAATGGCTCTAATTTCTCCAAATCCTCACTTATTTTCCGTTAAAAAAAATTATAGACACCCTAGTGGATACAAAGTGGTATCTTATTGTGGTTTTGACTTGCATTTCTTTAATAACTGATGGTGTTGAGCATCTTTTTCATAGGTTTGCCGGCCATTTGTAGATCTTTTTTCAGAGAAATATTAAAATCTTCTGCCCATTTTTAAGTTGGGTCACTTTGTCTTTTTGCTGAGTTTTAAAGATCCTTAATATATTCTGCAAACTAGACTTTTGTCAGATAGATGATTTGGAAATATTTTCTCCCACCCTGTAGGTTGTCTTTTCACTTTGGTACTGTCTTTGGACATACAGAAGTTTATAATTTGGTAAGTCCAACTTATTTTTTTTTTCATTGCTTTTGGTTTTGGTATCATTTCTAAGAATTTGCCAATCTAGAGTCATAAAATTTATGCCTCCTAAGAGTTTTATGGCTGTAGATCTTACATTTAGGATCTTGGTCCATTTTGAGTTAATTTTTGCACAAAATCCTTTTTTTGGGGGGGGGCACGTGAATATTCCAGTTGTCTTAGAACTAATTGTTGAAGACTATTCTTTCCACATTGAAAGGTCTTAGCACCCTTGTTGAAAATCAATTGACTGCAGATGTGTATGGTTTTATTTTTGTATTCCCAGTTCTATTTCATTGGTCTATATGTTTTATCTGTATGCTAAGACCATACTCTCACTGTAACTTTGCAGTAAATTTTGGAACAGGAAGTATGAGTCCTCAAACTTTGCTCTTCTTTTTCAAGATTGCTTGGCTCTTTGTGCTCTTTTACAATTCTCTATGAATTTTAAAATCTTCCATTTCTGCAGAAAGTCATTAGGATTTTGATAGGGATTGCATTGAAGATGTAGATTGCTTTGAGGATCCTTGTAATCTTAATAATAAATCTAATCCACAAACACGGGAAGTCTTTCCATTTACTTAGGACTCTTTTTTTTCCAGAAATGTTTTGTAGTTTTCAGTGTACAAGTTTTACACTTCCTTGGTTAAATGTATTCCTATTTTATTCTTTTTGATGTTATTGTAAATGGAATTTACAATTACAATTGATCATTGCTGGTTATAGAATAACCACCAATTGATTTTGTGGTATTTGTACCCTGCAATGATGAATTCCATTTTCAGCCCTAATAATTTTTAAAATTGTTATTCTTTAGGATTTTCTATGCCATCTGTGAATATAGTTTTACTTCTTTCTTCCCAATTTTTGATGGTCTGGTATTTTTAGTATCTGAAATTTTTGCAGGTCACCTGGCTCCCACTCATGGTGCTATATTCCTTTGTATATATATTTTTTTTTCTTTCTGATATGTTAACTGTGAGCTATTTATTACTTACTGAGTCCCTGCAGAGTGTTTGCTTCTGCCAGTACTTGGCTCCTCTCTTTCTAAAAAATTAAATCTTTTCCTTGATTATTCTGGGATCACCTATGTAGTAAGATTCAGGGCTGCAAATTTTCACAAAGACCAAACTATTTCTACAGATTCTGAGAAAATATTCTCCTGCCACAGAGCACCAAGTTCCAGAATATGCAGACTCCTCACTGTATGCATTAAGGAGGGTATTCTCACTTGACACCACTCTTTGGGTGCATTCTGTGCTTTGCCAGGGTCACAAATATTATAGTTCACTTGGTTTTTCAACTGTTTTTGAGGTGAAAGTTGGGCTTCGGGCTATATTCTTTCTTTTTGGGCTCCTGGCTCCAATTTGTTTTTGGCTTATGAGTACTCTTTTCTTGATTATAGACATTAAAAGAAAAATGTAACTGTAGTTCTTTTACAGGAGAGTTGGTCAAGATAATCATCCATACTAATGGAAACTGAACTGTTCATCTACTGACTGTGATGCTATTTTTCTTACAGTGGCCAGAGTGTACGTTAAGTTTCCATTCATTTCATCAGTCTCCCTTATCTGTGGAGGATAAGTTCATAGACCTCCAGTGGATGCCTCAAACTGCTGAAAAGTATTGTACCTCTATGTACTATTTATTTTCCAATATATACAGACCTAACATAACGTTTAATTTATAAATTAGGTACAGTAACAAAAGTAAACTAACAATTTTAACAAGATGCTGTTCTAACAGCTTATAAAGTTACATGAATGTGGTCTTTCTCTGAAAATTATCTTATTGTACTGTGCTCACCCTTGTGATAGGAGACTAAAATGCTTGCGTGATGGGATTAAATAAATGTGATGTACTTGGGCTACTATTGACCTCCTGACTGGATGATGATCTGCTTCTGGACCACAGGTGATCCTGAGTTAATTAAGACTGTGTGCAAGGGAGAACTGTATTTTTTTTATAGTGTATATATATTTTTTGTACGTTTAGAATTAAAAATATAGCAAGGAATATTTTTGGTGAAGTCTGTCATTTAGTTCATAATCATCTATTAAATATTTGGCCACTGAACAACATGCCAGTCAGTCAGTCATCTGGTCACTGACGAATGTAGCAGAACAAAACACAAAATCCATTCTAATGGCTTACATTCTGTGATAGGGTTGTAGAAACAAATACTACATGCAAGGTGGATAATACTGAATATGCCATGGCACACTCTAAAATGGCAGGGCTGTTGGTGTTTTATGTAAGATAGTTCAGAAACACCACTCTGAAGTTTGACATTTGAACACTTACAAAGAGAGCGCCAAATGGCATCTGAGATAATTCTAGGCAAAGGGAATCAATCTCAAGGGCAGACATCTTAAGGTGAAGAGTTCCCCATGTTCAAATCTTACCAGAGGTCTGTGTACCTGAGCTGAAGGAACTGGGGGCGTGGTAGAGTATACTAGAGAAGCAGAGGTGGTAGGAAGTCATTACAACTTGTGGTTCACCTTAGTATTTCAGCTTTTACTCTGAATGAGATGGGAAATGTTTAGATTTGCAGTGATGACGTGAAGTGAGGTTTAAAGGGATTGGTTATCCGGGGTGTTACATGTGGGACAAACTGCTGCCAAATAAAAAGCAGGGAAGACCACTGAGGCGGCTACTGCAATAACCCAAGAGGTGATTAAGCTTTATACCATGGTGGCAGCAGTAAATACAGGGAATAGGTAGACTGAGTAAAAATTAAAAGTGGACCTGAAAGGAGTGCTATTTAATTTGGAAGCAGAAGTGTGAGAAATCATGGCTGATGACTAGGCTTTGGACCAGTGCAACTCAATATTTACTGAGCCCAAGAAGAGGTAGTGGTGTGTGCATCTGTGTAGAAATCAAGTGGGTTTTAGACACTTTGAAGGTACCTTTCAGTTAGCCAGGTGGATTATAAGGAGCTATACAGTTTAGGAAAGAGAGCTGGGAGGTCAGCAAATGACAAGTTAACTATGTTCTCTTTAAGCAACAAGAGCACGAAACTCCAGTTTGGTCTTACTTGACACTATTCAAATTTAATATAACAAGGTACTGAGTTATTTAAGAGGCTCACAAAATATAGTATGCACAATGAAAATTAATTATTTCATAAAACCATTTTCAGTACAGGAAAACTTTGAGGGCTCTTCAAATTTAAAAAATTTCATTCAGAAAGTGAACAATTTGGCTAGACAATGGACAATGGGATCTTAACTAAAATTCCATGTAAAAGAGCAATTACTAGAAAGTGTGCCAGAGTTAAAAATCATGAATTCTTCAAAATGAGGCAAAAAAGGATCAAATAGTTTTAAGGTAGCAGGAAAAAATGCAAAACTGTAATTACTGAAGAACGAAAGAAAACAATCTTCCTAGCCTTTCTAGAAAACCATAGTTCTGGTCTTTCACAGTTCTTCCATTTAACTCTTTTTGGGGGGTTGGGTTCAGAGGTGGTCATGCTTTAAAATCCTATTTTCAAATACCTTCACAATTTATTTATATTACACTGGGACCGTTGAAACCTTTAATAGCTATTTGCGAGTATGTTTAATACATGCTAAACCCAATGAATACTGCGAACACCCTAAACATCAGATTTTACCTTTTCACTCACTTCCCCCAAGGCAGGGGGTACAAATAAAAAACCAAGCAATGTGAAGGCCACAGAATCAGACCAGTGTTCAAATCTTTGCTTCCATTTTCAACCAACACTTAGCCAACGTTTGTACCTGGTTACTCTTTAAATACTTGGCCATTGGTTGAGTTATATAAAGTTTTATCTTTTGTCATAAATTTCAAAGTCGCTAGGTTAGACTAACTGTAGGATGTACATTATTTGTAATTCAAAGTGCTATAAACTTGTCAGATATTTATAAAGATGGAAATGTATTTGGGCATCCAAGAGAAGTTCTCTTATCCCTGTGGAACAGCAAGACGTGTCAAGTAACTACTGATAAGGCTCAAGGACTGCTGCTGTGGGCTGTCAGATCTAGCAGCAGACTTCAGAATCAACCTGGATGGCTTTTTAAACCAACCACTGGGTTTCTCGTTTTCTCAATCTGTAGACCTGGAGTGTGGTCTGGTAATTTCCATTCTAAAGAATTTCCCAAATGATACTGATGACTAGGTCTTAGAACCACACTTTGAGAACCAGTCTTACTTCTTTATAAACCAGTTTTGTAACTGCTATTTTAAAAGGTTCAAAATAGACACAGTATTAAAGTGTGGATTTCATGTTAGCTGGAATTACTGAGACCGAAGTGTCTTTAAACACAGACTTTAATGGTAACAATTCCTTTAAGCTCAATTAACCTTAGCTATTACAAGTGTTATGCAGATGTCACTATTAAGACAATATTTAGTGACTTGTACTGGTTTCCTCATAAAATAGAAGACAAATTCACTTAAGTGTAATCAACAATCATTTAACAGTTTTGTTATGCCAACACAAATCACGGCTAATTTGAGTCACCTCCAAAATCACTAACACAGCATGATCAGTAACTGAAGCATATTTTAACTAAGCCATTAAAAAAAAAAAAAAAAAAAAGTGAGTGTTTCACTACCCCTGAGACCACTAGATAACTGTGGTTCATACTTTAAAAAAATTGTGAGTACACCCACACAAAAAAAGCAAACTAACAAGCTTTTTAAAAAATCTGGTATCACATTGCAAACTTGCCCAGGAAAAATGAGTCACTTAGAATATAATTTACCATAACAGGTCAGCTGGACTATAATCCTCATAGATTGAGAAATTATTAAAAATTTGACCTTATGCATGAAAAAGACCTAGGAAATATAAGAACCAAAATCAATTTTTAATCTTCTAATATGCATCCAGTCCTACACATGGCACTAGTAATATATATGGGGGAAAGGGCAAATTCTTGGATTCGTTTGAAGGTTTCATTGGAGATGATCTCAAGTTCAGTGTCCATACATTCAGAAATGTTGGTTTTTCCAGGTACTTTACTGTTCTCTTAAACCTGGAGAAGCCTTTATGGCTTATTCCCTTAGAAGTGACATAAGAAATGTCATAGAAAGCATCAAATCAAAGATACAGAGAACTGGACACATCTAGTAATTATTATGACAATCAATGGTTTAAGTTATCTCTATCTATACTTAAAGGTTGTCTATGGCTAAAAAGAAAGATCAACTTGAAAAGGAATTCAGAAGCTCTGACAAACTGTTTATTCACAGCTGGCTTTCAGTGATATGCCTACTAAAGCTATTATTTTGAGAGTATAGAATCAGAAGTAATTATTTTGAAAATAGAGCAAAAGAACAGTATTTCTTACCTTATGGAGCAGTAGGCTACTAATTTTGTATTTGTAAGTTGAGTCCAAAATAGCTTTAACAGTATGACATCTACCTTTAAGGAGTAATTTTTAAGTAAAAGATGAAACGAAAAAAATTCACTCATTGGAAAATTGTATAGCTGGGTTGATATTTCTCAATGAAATGCTTAAATTACAGAATTAACAAAGCCAGAACATCTTCGGAAGGCATGCATTTCACTTGCAGTTTAGAGAAAAACCTTAAGTCAATAAACCATGTCCAAACTATGTATTAAAATGTTTATAAAAAAATCAAGCTTTAACATTTATTTTATCTAGCTTTCCACATCTGTATGCAGACAAGGAGTAAGAATGCACATAAATGTAAGCAGTGCAAAAATGTGGAAGTGAAGAAAAGTCACAGATGTGCTAGAAATAAATACAAGATTTTAAGAAAGCAATGGACAAATCAAAATAACTAGGAAAAAAGTGAAACTATAGGGTCAGGATTAAGAAGGGTGAAGAATGATAATGCCCTTGTTACTACAGAAGTTAAATTAGTGGCACAGATAGCACTTGTCAAACAAAAAATAATCCAATAGCATTGACTTTTATTCATTCATGTTAAGTCACCTGAAATGATATCTGTTGCATTTAAATGCTCATTAATGTAAATGGCTGAACAAATCCATTTCAATGGATATTCAATATCCCACATAGTTAAGTTACTTCAACACAGCCTCATGACAACTCCCACACCAAAACAGTACTTTATTTTG
The DNA here is from genome assembly GCF_011764305.1 of Mustela putorius furo. Taxonomy (NCBI): domain Eukaryota; kingdom Metazoa; phylum Chordata; class Mammalia; order Carnivora; family Mustelidae; genus Mustela; species Mustela putorius. The sequence goes on from NW_025422023.1 coordinate 10,255,072, forward strand.
TAAATTTTGACCCATTATTACTCCCATGTTATGGTTTCTTCAGCTGTCGAGTGTACAAGGTGAAGAAAAAAATTTAGTTAGATGGGGGTTGCACCTGGAAAATAAATTTCTCAAACTCCACATACATGTTTCAAAACTGCTGGGTCCCAAGTCCATCTATGAACTCCAGGGCTGCCAGTATCATGTGCAGCATACTAAAGCTACACTATTCGAATAGCTTATTAATTCTGCATAAATCAGGTCAATCAATGTGTCAACCTGTAACAGACTGTGCACTTTTAACTGAACATGGCAAAATATTCACTCTTTTGAACTTTACATCATCATTTGATGTCAAACAATGAAGCAAATCCCAACAGTATATACAAAAACAGCTTTGCATTTACAAAAGATTGTTTCCCATACTGATTAATTCAGGCAGCTAACTCATTGGTTTATGCAACTTTATTGAAGAAAAATAAATCAATTACTAGCAGAGCTATTAGTTGATCACTCATCCATTGACAACTTGCATCATTTATTCAGTGCTATATTAAACAGTGTATTGGAAGATAGATTAACTAATAGCTCCAAGCCTCCTAACAATTTAAATGAGAATTACAAAATGTTTGAGACCCTATTTTGGAATACAAAGGGTGTTTGACTTCCAATTTCCATTCTCTGTAGAACAAGAACAGGTCATTCCTTTATTGACATGCATAAAATACATCACATTTTCTGTTCTGCTGATGCTATAAATTCAATACCAATTCTCCAGCCACATCAGTTATGAGCATAAAGTATATCATGTAACCTCAAATCTCTAACAGTGGAAGGCTTAAAAAAAGACTGGATGCTAGAATAATGCTGCTTCTTTTGATGTGACAACTGAGCATCCATCTCCCTCCCCCTCAGATGATTTCTTCAGCATGTTAGAGCAGTGAGGAATGGTTTTAGTCTCATAACCAAGTTAGAGTGAAGACATTGGCCACATAATACACATGCTCCATTTTTAAAAAAATTCTGAATCTTGGGCAACTGTTCTCTTGTAACTACTTTACAGTTTCTAAAAGCAGTTATTGTCCAAAGCTGGAAGAACTTAAGTCTTCTCAGATGAGCATGTGAATGAATGGAGGGAGGTAAACAAAAAATAAAATTAAAAAAGATGAGGTCTGATAGGGGAGCAGCCGGATAAGAAAAATCAAAAAAGGAACAGTAATTTAAAGTTTATTCCAGCTATAATGCAGGTTATTCTGACTTTAAGGTAGCATCACATGGCATACTTCTGAGTCCATTCCCGAGATATTCTGTTGTACCTGTAAATAAAGAAGATGTTACTTAAAAAGTTAAAGAATTCTTAATACTTAAAAGGAAAGATTTCTGTTTTATCTCCAGACTCATCATGGAGTCATCTCTCAGGGTTATGATTAGAAAGCCAACTAGGAAAAAAAAGCAATGTGGGAAATGGAAGCCTTATGCTTCTAATACAATGTTCCAATACACTGAAAGTGTTTTAATAGACACAATAAGGGGACACTGAGATTGGGGAGGCTAACAAAAATCAAAGACCAATTTTCTCTCCCCTACCACTGAGTTAAATGTTCTATTAGAAATTCTGTAATTAGTATCCATTACAACAAATTTTAACATTAAAAAAGTATTTTACAGTTTATAATGGACTTATGTCAGAGTGCAACACAGATTCTGAACCATCTATAAAATTTCCATCAAAGCTGGAACCAAACAATTTTATCTGAATCCTACACCTTGAGAAATTACTAGAGCTTGAGTAATCAGAAAATACCTTTGAGAGTTAAGCACAGGTAGAAGATTAGACACTGGGGAGGGTGGAAAAAAAAGGAATTTTCAAGAGGGATGTGGGTGGGACTGGTATGTATGTGTTAATTAGAACACTTATGTGTTACTTTGAGAAAGGGTGGTGACTGGAGCTAACAAGCCCCACTTAAGACCAGATAAATGGGAATTTCCACTAGGGGTACAATTTGGGGGCATCTATTTAAAAGATCAACAGATAATTCACACACAAGCAAGGTTATTTATTACTGAGGAACATCACTAATATTGACAAATGCTATCAATTTCTCCCTGTATTACATCCATGCCATAGGCTACTTACCAAAAATTATAGTGAGAACTTTAAGAAGTAAATATACATCAAAGGGCACAAGAGAACTTTTAGATTTGTATTTCTGGTTTACACTTTGTAAAATATTAACTAGCTTCATTTCAAACCAAGAACTAAACATAGTTCAACCATTTTTCTAAACTTCGGCATACAGAAGTTCTTTCTACCATTCATGGTTACCTTATTTAAAGACACCCTCTCAAAAAGCCATCACTTTGAAACAAAGGTTTCATTTAGCATACACGGAGCCACACAAAGTATAGCTGATATTAATGCATGCTTGTCAGTAATGAATATTTAGTTTAGATGCGTAGAGACTATTAAAAAAGTATCTTCCCCTTATATTATTTCTGGGCCAAATTTGAACTAAATCACCACATTCCATGTAGTACTGGTATAAAGGTTAAAATATACCAAATTTAGAATGTAAATATCATGGTAGTTTGAGAAAGATACTACTTAAACTTTAATTTCTTACTTCTGCTATATATAACTGCTTTGCCATGCAAAAATTTTCTCAAGCAATAATGACTACTGGGTATACTTTCACACTAAACAGATCAAGCAGTTAACTGTACAGTTTTAAAAAAACTGTCACGTTACCTTTTGTTAGTTAATACAGTGCCTTAAAACATGCAGCACTCGAGTGCTGGCAGTACCATGAATAAGCGCACCATAGAGTGCAGATCCTCTTACCCTACAACATAGCGTATTTCTCTGTCCACTCTCTTGCTAACCTATTGTACCTAATTGAACAAGTATACTTAGCGTTAATTACAACATACAACAAAGTTATAATGGTGGAGTTGTACACAAAGATAATTCAAGTATTTGAGAAATTCAGATAAATTTTGACAGTACCAGTATTTGTTTTAAAAACGTAATTGGGGTAAGGAAAATTTTTGCTTTCTTCCCAGAAACTTAGTGACAAAGCAATGACCATGTTAGAAAAATAGAACGTTTTAGACAGGCTATTCACTGTCACATAAACTAAAAACTATTTAAAAAATATCCCATTTCAAAAACTACCTTTCTGTACACTTTATTATCTTATCAGAAATAAACCATCAAATCTTCTTGGCACTGCCACAACTTACAACAGAGTGTAAGCCTACCTCATTACATCACTCTATATTATTTCCTTTAACTACTATATACTTACTTATCTCTGTCTGTTTTATAGATCCGTGCAATCTCTGGCACTAGGGGGTCATCTGGGTTTGGATCACATAGCAGTGAACAAATGGATAAAAGAACTGCAAATTAAAAAAAAAAAAAAAAAAGTCTGTTACCCAGCATTGGGAATTTGGATAAATAAAAGTATATTTAAAATCATATTATTAAAAACCTCAATCCTCAAAAGATTTTTTAGCCTGTATCTTAATGTCAATGAAACAAGTCTGTATAGAGATTTTGCTTCATAGGAGATAAACTCCTAGTAGATAAGGAATGCTAAAAACAGAGTTTTGTTGGGATCAAATTTAGTACTGACTAGCTATAAAAAAATTCTGCCCAACTCAGGAGTTCTCAGATATTCAAATGATGCTATATCAGTTTATTAATAATCATTTTTTAAAAGTGGCATTAAAATTTAAGTCACTGGAGTTTCTTGGTACTATGAAGGGAGGAAATCTAACAAAGCATATGCAGAACACCTGTGCAGTATTATTCTCAGCTGTTAGGCATGATAAAAAAAAAATCCATTCTCTGGGAGCCAGCTGGCTCAGTCAGGATAGTGTGTGACTCTTCATCTTGGGGATTGTGGGTTCAAGCCCCATGTTGAGAGCAGCAATTACTTAAAGATTTAAAAAGAAAAAAGATAAAACCAATCTTTGCCCTACACTCAGGGATATTCACAAAAACTCCCAACTGCTCCACTGTTTCACTCCTTGAATTTATAAACTAACAATACTCATTAAATCAATATGGAGATCTAGCTCTATTAACTCAGTGAGTCTTCTCAACTCTAGTTCTTACCTTGACCTATTCAATATATGAACTTGGAAAGATATAAAGCACCACATAGCATGTATCTAATTCAATCTGTACTCCTGCTATGTGCCAGACACTGCAAAAATGTTTTAAAATTTTAACATATAAAAGCTCAGAGTAGTTATAAAAATCTTCAAAGATAACATTACCATGAATGACAGTACTAATGTAATGTATTACAGCCAAAAGGCAGGAGAGCACGTATAAAGGGAACACAGTGTTGAGTTTTATTCCCAAAAGTGATAAACCTGGAACCTAGTATTAAGATACTCTTGATACTGTATCTATATAGTATCTGTACTGTACTGTGGTATTAAGAGAGCTTGATTTGCAAGGGAACTGGAATGTATCCCAAAAAGGTGAAAAACATCTAAATTTATGTCACACTCGAAATTACAGCAGCATTCACCAAAACTGAGTTTTTTCTTCTCTAAGAGTAATTTCAAATTCATTGTACAAACATATTTGAAACACTGTCTTAATTAGTAACAGTATAAAACCCTCATTTTTTGTACTAAGGAATGCTACATCAACACCAAAACACAAAATTTACTGGAAGGCCAACTTCCCATTATGCAGTTTGTTGTAGGTCATTTGTGTGTGTGTGTGTGTGGGGGGGGTGACAAAAGCCACCATAGTCATTCAAAATGGAGGAAAGATGAAGGCACTCAATCTCTTATCTGGGATATTCACGTGGAGACTGGATAACCTATTTGAGATGACACCTAATGGACCCTTATTAAAAGTAGAAGACCAGAATTACTCTAGCAACATTTCCAAGACTCTAATTTTAGCTTATTACTAGGTAGGAACAATCTATTAAACAACACTACCCAAGTTGCTTTAAAAGCCTTTTTACCTAAAAAATACTGTAAGAAACACAAGAATGCAAAACCAGAATTTTCTTATAACGGAAACCAAGATTTAAAAGTTCTATTAAACATCAGATCTGGGGCGCCTGGGTGGCTCAGTGGGTTAAAGCCTCTGCCTTCGGCTCAGGTCATGATCCCAGGGTCCTGGGAAGCATGCCTGCTTCCTCCTCTCTCTCTTCTGCCTCTCTGCCTACTTGTGATCTCTGTAAAATACATACATAAAATCTTTAAGAAAACAAAAAACCTCAGATCTACCATTTTATAAAAAGCAGAAGCAGGAGTTGAGATGGGAGTGGCCTAGGATTCAAAAATACTACAGAAATCTATTAAAAAAACTTAACTATTATTTGCAAATAATGCCAATATCCAAATTTGAATTTTAACTTTTCCCCACAAAGTCTTTAATCAATACTGCTAAAAGCACAAATAGATGTAACTTTTTTTCCCTTCTCCACCTCTTACCAAAATATTGGCATAAAATGGAAGTAGGCCCAAAATGGAACTTTATTTTTTTTAAGATTTTATTCATTTATTTGACTAAAACAGTGAGGGAGGGAGCATGGGCACACAAGCAGGGGGAGCAAGAGAAGGAGGCTCCCCACTGAGCAAGAAGCCCAACATGGGGCTTGATCCCAGAACCCCAACTCTAGCCCAAGGCAGATGCCCAACTGACTGACCCACCCAGAAGCCCCAATGAAACTCCTTTAATTTGAAAATCAGAGGAGCTCAGGGCTCTTTCTCTAAAAGTACTTTACCTTTAGAAATAGTTAAAGCAGGAGACCACTGTGATCTTAGAATATCGAGACAAATGCTGCCATTACTGTTAATATTTGGATGATAAATTCTTGTTGTAAATGCAACCTAAAATAAATAAAAATGTTATTTTTCCCAAGTGAAAATAAGCATCCTAATCTGAAACAGAAGACTTTTAAGCAAGGCTTACAATACTGTGTGACTCACACACACACACACACACTCTCTCTCTCTCTCTCAAATGGCTAAAACCTACTAATACATTTATAGACTAAAAATTACAGAAACTGGTTTGTATATTCTGATCAAGATCTTCCAGGACCTCCCTCTCTTTACTTAAAATAAAAAACATAACTTTGGGGCAAAAATTTTATTATTTAATGATATGATGGCATATTCTGAAGGTTAACTTTGGCTCTACCATGTCAGGAGTATCAAAAGAACATAGTTAACAGTAATCAATATTCATTAAAAAATAAAGGAACTTCAGATTGTAAACAAAATTTACAGACCAACTTATTTAAAGTATCAAGTTACAAAAGTATGTGTTTTAGTCTGCATTTCCACTGTACATAAAATACAAATCTGAATCATGAAAGTGTTTCATCTGAAGTAACTATTACACTGCACCTATAATGGGACTGCAAAGATTGCTGAAGTGCCAATGTTTTGTTATTTCTATGTTGAATTCATATAGGTTTGCTTTCCATTAACTGTTCTGAAAGTCAAGACCTTATGTTTTTAATAACTGTTAACCAGTCACCTTAGTGCATCAAGCAACTCTAAGTTTTGACAGATTTATTGTCATATATGCAAATGCGACCCCCTGACAGACAATGTAAACCCTAACAAATATAGCACAGGCTTCAACAATATGGGCAAATGCACAGGAAGCTAATACTTGAAGCCTACTACTACAAAGGTTAATAATATGCATCTCTATGAGCATAATAAACAGTGGAAAAAACCTTCCACATAATGTATCAGAGTCCTGCAACATTAAGGATAAGTCAGTTCTTATCTCCATTTACAAAGTTCAAATCCAGGCCTAACTGCTCTCTTAACTAAAGGTTAAAAGTCATCATTCTGTATTAGTGACTCAATACATATGTATTTAGCCTTAATTATTCCTAGTCACTACATGTACATACCCCAATTTAGCCTTACGTATGTAGAACCTTGATTTCTAAGAATATTCTACTCCTCTGAAATATTGCACAGATCTTATTTACTAATGGATTTTGGGGGTAAATACTTGCCTTAGGTGGTTTGAAGGGGTAGTCTGTAGGAAAATGAATTGTCAAAAAGAATACACCGCCTTGATATGGGCTGTCATTCTGGTGAAAAGAAAAATTTGCTTAACTCTGGTATTTAAAATACTAATGCTAAATAATGCACGTAACATTTCTATTTTCTAAGCATTTCTTTAACATGAAACAAGATTACCTGTTTATGCTGCAAGAGAGAATACAAATCATTCCACAATTCAGTTCACATTACTAAAACACCACAATCAAAATTTCTTACAGAACAATGAACCCTTATTTAGTTAGATCCCATTTTATTTAAGGCACCAAAGAACTGAAAAATTAACCAGAAACCAAATGTTCTAGATCCTTATTTTCACAAAGGAAAAGTATACTTAGCAATAAGGTCTACATACAGTATTATATATCAAACCTGAATTTGAAAAAAGGTCTTATATTTATTTCTGAAAATGACAGCCATATACAAATATATGGCTTTGCACCTCAACACACCACTCGTCACTTTAGCAACCCAAAATGTTGGCTATTGCAGATTAACCTGTAACTACCTTCAACAGAAGCAAAACAGAAACAAAATAGTTTTGTTTTTGTTTATTTATTTGACAGAGAGAGACACAGTGAGAGGCTACCACAAACATGTGACCTGAGCCGAAGGCAGATGCTTAACGACTAAGCTACCCAGGCGCCCCCAAATAGGTTTTTAACAAGTTTAATTCCCATCTGGCTCCTCAAAACCTTCATTTTTTAAAACATTTATTTAGATCATCTCTATACTCAACATGGGGCTCAAACTCATGATCCTGAGATCAAGAGTCACATGTTCTTCCAACTGATTCAGCCCGACATCCCTCAAAATTCTCATTTAAAACCACAATTTTTTTTTGAAGTTTTGAGAGAGAGAGAGAGAGAGTGTGTGTATGCGCATGCAAGCGCAGGAGGGAGGGGAAGAGTCTTAAGCAGACTGGCATTCTCCACAACAAATTAATGAACAGGATTACAAATCTGGAAAACAATGTGGAACTGCTCTGCCACTTCAACAGAGAACAGAAATTTTCAAGCTATAGCATCACTCTTCCTCCTTTGTTATTTTGCTTATTATATAATCTGAGTATGAAGAACTCTCTTAATATTATACAATGTTAGTACATAAGTAACTTGCTAGAATTTTACATTTAGTTTAACCAATACCAGGAAAAAGGTAACACTGTATTCCCATTTTACGGCTAGATACAAATGGGACTTGAATAATTTGTGGCAGAAGAACCAAGACTGGGAACCCAGGTCTTATGAAGATCACTGGTCAATATGGGATCAGTGAATGATGAAAAAGACAGTGACCTCATTAAAACCTTTAGGGTCAAACATAGTAACTGCATAACTGCTTCTGGATATGCAAAGTCGTCACCTGGTAATGTCCTTAAAAATTCACGGTAATTCAGTTATTACCAACATCTACTCCTCTCCATTACAGACAGTATGTACATAGTGCTAATTATAAGCCTTTTATTATGCCCATTCTGGATGTCAGGAAAGTAAAAAAACTTTTCCAGATCTGACACTTAATACAGCTCATTTAATTCCAAGCCCTCTGTAAAATAGTTAAACAATAACTGAATTAATCTAACTCAGTTCTTAGGACACCTGGGTGGCTCAGGTCATGATCCTAGAGTGCTGGGATGGAGCCTCGAGAGCCCCGCGTCAGGTTCCCTGCTCATCAGAGAGCCTGCTTCTCCCTCTGTCCCTCACCCTGCTCGTGCTTGCTCGTTCTAACAGATAAATATTTTTTAAAAAAACCTTAACTTGGGCGCCTGGGTGGCTCAGTGGTTGGGCCGCTGCCTTTGGCTCAGGTCATGATCTCAGGGTCCTGGGATCGAGTCCCGCATCGGGCTCTCTGCTCAGCGGGGAGCCTGCTTTCTCCTCTCTCTCTCTCTGCCTGCCTCTCTGCCTACTTGTGATTTCTCTCTGTCAAATAAATAAATAAATCTTTAAAAAAAAAAAAAAACAAAACCTTAACTTGGGGTGCCTGGGTGGCTCAGTGGGTTAAAGCCTCTGCCTTCGGCTCAGGTCGGAGATTCCAAAGTCCTGGGATCAAGCCCTACATCGGGCTCTCTGCTCAGCAGGGACCCTGCTTCCCTTCTCTCTCTGCCTGCCTCTGCCTACCTGTGATCTCTGTCTGTCAAATAAATAAATAAAATCTTTAAAAAAAAAAAAAAAAAAAAAAAAAAAAAACCTTAATTGTTCTACAGATCAGGTATGTATAAGGGACACATAGAACAATTTCTTACATTGGTGGGTAAGTGTTCTGGTGAAGAGACATGCAATAAAATGTTGCAAACATTATGAAAAATGAACAGGGCATACCAGCAACTTGAAGGAAAAATGACAATTTACTGATTAAGAATGAAGTTCAAAGAAACATATAACTAATATAATCAAAGAACTACATCTTGAGTCCTTCTTACTCCAAAGTCTTTTCATATTGCCTAAAAAATTTAAATTCAAAAAACTAAGACAGCAAAGCAGCATATAAAAAGTATAGAAAAAATAAAGCACAGAATATGATCTGAATTAAATAACATTCCTTTGTTAACAGCTACATTAACTGGGAATAGATGCTTCAAATGGCATAGTTTTACAAAACAGACTAATATGGAAAATGGTTACACAGTACTCCTGAACAGTAGAAGTTTTTATAAAACCAAATTACCAAAGTTTTAAGTTTTCATTCCAAGTTTCATACAATCAGAAGGACCGTATCTGACTGCCTCTAAATAAAGGCAATCTGATGGTAAGATTTAGGGAAAGCCAAATTTAAGAACTCAGGGATGAAAATATTTCAGTGTTACAATTTAACACTACAATTTCATCAACTCAAAGAGGAAAAACTGGTAAAACCACAAGATCCAGAGGTAACCAAACCAAAGTATGCTATCTAAAAAACTGAAGCTCTATTATCAAATTTACTATAAACTAAAAGCAAACAGAAAACAAAAAAAAGAAAAAGAATACTTTAATCTGTAACATCACCCAAGTCTTAGAAATCCAGTATAAATTCTGGATTTATAACCTATCTCTTTAGACACCTTCTACTGGTTTTAACTACGATCAGTCCAAAGTCATTCTTTCTCAGTGTCAGTATTCCTCCCCCAGGGCAATCATAAAGTCTTGGTATTCCCCCCACTCCATCCATCTTTTGCTTCTATCTCCTGACTCATACTTATTTTGGTTAAATCTTGAATTTTTCTCTAGTTATTAATTCCAGGAGATATATTATATATATATATAATTTATATAAAAAGCCTATAAATATTTATCCTTAGATGTCTCCTGTGTCCAAAACTCAAACCACAAACCAGTAACTCATCACTGATCAAAGTAGTTATTAATCTTAAAGATCCTTAAAATCTCTTAAACTAGCTTCCTCTTTTATGCCCACTGCCTGCCACTACCTCCCTTTGTTCATGATCTTACGATCTTTTGTTTATATTATATTATAGCAATGGCTCACTTTTGATATTCCTGCCTTCACTCTGGTTTTTTTCTTCTAATTTATCCCTTACCCTAATGCTGAAGTTGTCCTAAAACACAAGTTACATTCCTGCTTGAAATCTAGCATAGCTTTCAAGATAAAAGTGCAAACTCCTAAGCACAAAAGGTGCTTTATGGTCTCCTTCAAACCAATATAGCTGGTCTCATCTTCCACCTCTTCTCCATATGCTCTCCCTACTGGACTTAAAATATTTCACACATCTCCTTTTTCTCCCACTTGAAATATTCTTACCTGTATCCTTATCTTCTTCATCTCTAGGACCTTACCTACACTGTACCATCCATCTCAAGTTTAAACATCCTTAAAAAGATAATACAGCCTTCTCTTTGTTTAGTTCAATATGCTTGTTGCCCTTCTTTTATACCTTTCTATACAACAGTTATTAGTACCCAACACACTTATGTAACTTATATTTTCCTCTTCCTCTAGACTACAAAGTTCCTTAAAAAGGTACTGAAAGGGGAAGTTTTCACACATCATTAGCCTCTGCAGGAACTGACAAAATACACTTAAAATAAGTTGAAAAATAACCCTTAGGGACCAGTAAGACAATATCTATGAACCAATTATCTGACCAGATGGTTTCTGCAAGTGATTCTCCTCAGGCTGGTTACATTGTATTACCCCAAAATGGTACCTTCTTCCATGGCTATATCAAAGATTAGGTGGAAGTCAGGGTGGTTCTCTAAGTAACTTTAAACTATCTTTCTGCCAGTTCCATTTCCAATTAAAGAAACATCAAGTGTATAAACTATCCGATAAGGAGTTAATTTCTCCTAACTGCATCAACTGATAGTGGGAACTGCCCTTAATACAAAAAACCAAAAACTTAAAAACTACCAGTTTAAAAACCCCACAGCCAGCAGTGCTCTGTCAATTCTTTTGAAGATTTAATTTTTATTAGTATTTGTGCTTCCAAAGTACCCTACCTTTGGAAAGAATAAGCCAGTTCAAACAGTTATTAGGAAGAAGCATTCTGCCTCATAAATTTAATTATTGAGAACATTTCAAGACTAAAAATGCTAAAATCCAATAGACGACTCTGTACAAAACTTAAAATGAGATGTTCCAGTCCTTAGTCAGGAACCTTTACTTATGTGGCACTGTCAATCACTTTTACTGACCTAAGAAGTACTCCAAAGCAAAAGTACTTTTGTCACCATTTATTCTTTCAGCAAATCTGCAAATATATGGATTGTTTTATGACCAATGGCCCTATGTTTTAGCTCATGTCACATACTAACAAAATAAAGCAATGAGTGATATAATCAAACTGTAATGTTTTATCACAAAATACAATCAAAAGCCAAACTAAGAATGACTTCACTGATGACTCTACAAGGATAACTATTAACTACTCGCAACCTGGCATCTAAACGTGCTTAAATATAGTTTTTGCTTTTGTTAATCACGGAATATATATTTTTTATAAGATTTGTATTTATTTACTTCTCAAACAGAGCACACATAAGCAGGGGGAACAGCAGGCAGAGGGAGAAGCAGGCTCCCTGAGGAACAAGGAGCTGATGTGGGACTCATTCCCAGGACCCTGGGATCAAGACCTGAGCCAAAAGCAGACAGACACTTTAGTGCTTTATTAATACTTAGAACTAATTTTAATAATGAGGTCATTTTAAAGCACCATCTGGATGAAAGATGAAGCTTTTATTCGGTGCAAATTTTAAAATATTTTATTACATATGCTTTGAAAATGGGTTATCTATAATGAGAAAATTCTAGAAATTACAAATGCAAGTGCCTAAAAGGAAGGCAAAATGAGTGGATAGAAATAGTGTGAGACACAAGCTCCATATAAAAAAGGGAGGTAGCTGCTACTCCATCCCAAGCCATTATCTAGTCTGGCTTTTTATGTGAAGTTATCCAACTTTTAAAATGTTCTGAGGACCAAATTGGTTAAAAGTCACACTAAATTAACTATGTGTATTTAAAATAAATAAATCACAATTTTGTTACCAAATAAAAAGCAGCATTTTTAAAGCAAAATAAGATTTACAACAGTAAAAACAGGCCTTGAAAACAACTGGAAATGAACAATTCTGACACTGAATAGTTTCTTAAATTAGAATATAGACAGATTTCAAATTAAGAAGCTAAATATCCCCCACTACCACTATACCAAGTTTAACTATGATTCACAATCTCCTTACCTTTAAGTTCTAACATCATAATTACTCTAACTCAATCATTCCTGCTATGGATTTCCCATAAAATTTCTCCCACTAATCACTTCATTTATGTATCACTTACTTCCCACGTTAATCACACCTGTTTTAACTGTCTCTCCCAGTAGGTAAGTTCCTTAAAGAATGAGAGGGACCATGTCTATCCTTAATGGCTGGCACACAGTGAAGGATCACAATGAAGATTACAGTTACCAAAGTCGGAACTACGGAATAAAAACTTACTAACTTTTCCAAGAACCTTTCTCCTTTAAGAATGACAGACATCTATCTATAGACCACTAACTCACCAAGTACATTATTGACATTTATGCGGAGATTAAACCACCAAAGGGAGGGGTGCAGATTAAGACATACATATACCATAGAAGAGAAATCCTAAAGAGCCTTTCAAGTCAGAAAAATATTAAGTATTGTGCAAGATACAGTCTTACCCCAGGTTGTTTTACTGCGCTCTAATTCTGTGAAATTCTTAGATGGTATCCATAATTCTGAATATTCAATTATCCAGCATATACAGTTTCTTATCTACCCAGGATAGAAAGGAATTTTGCTGTATTCAAAATACCACTTTCTACCTAAAATTTTTCAAATTTTGTAAAAAACTAAGGAAGAATCAAGTATCAAAATAATACAATAAAAATAGATTTTCACAGCAGCAACAGGAATAAGATCTTTGAGTAACACCACGGTAGAGCCAGTTAAATTAATTGGCTCTATAAGTATAAGGAAGCTCTATGACAATGCTTTACATTCCTATGAAAGAAAACTAGCATAAGTGAAAAAAATATGATAGGCCAGAGATGCTATATTCTAGAACCTGAGTACAGGAACAGACACATAGCACATGTAACAAATTACTATTCATTGAATTGTTATGCCTTTCAAAAACAGTACAACTATGGCAATTCCAAAAAAGTACTACAATGTAATAAAATAAACAGAAGACTAAGTTAAATACAACTTGGTCAATGCTGAACCTTTAATCAAAAGCAAAATGTTTTAATTTCTTAATACTTACAGGTCCCATAATTGTGGCTTGCCAATGAAACACTAGGGAAATACAAAACAAAACTGTTGTTATCTAAACACATACAAGTTTTTTGAAATTAGCCATTAAAATCTACTTGAGAGTTACTTACTATCATCCCCAACTGGACCTGCAGAACATTGTGCTGGAGGGTCACGGGCCAAATCACTAAGTTCCTACACCAAAACAGAAAATGATGGGTCATGTAACCATAATAAAAAATGTAAGCAAGCAAAGAAAGCCAACTGTTTATTTTCACCCCATTCTTTAAGGAACATATAATCAGTTCACATTAATATATTCTAGTAAAAGAGAGAAAGCGTAAGTAGCCAGTCCAGATCCTGGGACATAGCAGGTATAAATATGAAAATTTTTGTTACACCAACGAAAGCTGTGCAAACCAAAAAAGTTCTATCAGATACTTTCATGGCTTAAGAACTTAAGACAAAGCAGTTCTCAATATCCTTAATACTCATGTTGTCTAATGAACTTCCCTGACATCTCAGAGTTTCTACCATCTCAAATCCTGCTATTTCCAAACCACACTATCCACAGACCTCATTTTCCACTTGAAAAATCGCTCATGGGGCTAGGTAGGTATTCGTTTTTGTTTGATCTTATTCCTGCAACTCAACCATGTCTTTTAGACAACGTTGAGTAAAATTACAACTCTGGAAGAACCTGAAATTTGCTCATAGTAAAAACATGCAGTTTCCAAAAGTCCACCCCACCTTGTATTTACAAATACATACTGAGCTCTTCCACATGACTTGTATGTAACACATATGGATAATGCAGTAAGAAAATAGTTGTTTCTTCACTGTTTTAAAATTTAAGACGATATAACTTTATCTATGTACATATATACCTATATATACATCTTTATAGGGATTTACAGACAGATCCATGAGGTAATAGTGGGCTTCTGAAAAAAAAAAAAAAAGGAATACACAATGCTGCAGAAAGAGAACTAGAGCAAATATCTGCCTCTGTTATACGGTCAAAATGCACTTTAGGAAATGGCCAATTGTTTGGGAGTGATCAATCTAGATTCACTCCATTAAAAAAAAAAATCAATGAAAAATCAATGCAGAAGAATTGTCCTTGTGGCAATCATTTCACAAAATATCAGAACATTATGTTGTATACCTAAAACTAAAAACATTACAAGTCAATTATATTTCAATAAAACTGGGGTGGGGGGTTGCTCTGATATACTCGATCTTGTTTCTGAAAACTCATACCACATTTGCTTTTAAGATTATTCAACAGCCAGACATCCCAAGATTCACAATTTCAGGATAATGGAAAACCAGATAATTTCTGCTTGCCTTTTAAATATACCTTCACATGTTCAGCATATGTAAAAATGGGAGAAAATTCATTTCAACCACTTTTGATCCTGATAATAGGAATTACAGAAACTCTTGACTAGAAATTAAACAAATGGTTAAAAGAAACTATGTATGGTTTTGGCTTAAAAATAAAAACAAACACCCTTACAAAGTATCAAGTGATTCTGAACCACATTAAATTTTTGAAAACTATTCCTTTTTTGAATAAAAATAGAAATGTAGGGGCGCCTGGGTGGTTCAGTGGGTTAAAGCCTCTGCCTTCGGCTCAGGTCATGATCCCAGGGTCCTGGAATCAAGCCCCGCATCGGGCTCCCTGCTTGGCAGGGAGCCTGCTCCCCCCCCCCACCCCCGCCTGCCTCTCTGCCTACTTGTGATCTCTGTCCAAAAAAAAAAAAAAAAGTACTTACAACTTGAATTGACTATTATGAAGCAAATTACTTTTTCATAGGCCAAATAAGTTTTCATATGGTATTTACTTACATCCCATAATCAGCCACTTTTATTATAATGGGAATCTAACACCATCTCAATGCATAAAAATTTTACTGTACGGGGCACCTGGGTGGCTCAGTGGGTTAAGCCTCTGCCTTCAGCTCAGGTCATGATCTCAGGGTCTTGTGATCAAGCCCTGCATGGCAGAGAGCCCGATTCTCCCTCTCTGCCTACTTGTGATTTCTTTTTCTGTCAAATAAATAAAATCTTAAAAAAACAAACAGGTCTTTTAAATCATGTACCAGCCCTCATCTCTAAGATAACAAGTAATTCTCATAACATTATTATGCCTATAGCATAAGCAAATGAGATTACAGAATAATATCATAGCAAGGAAAAAATATGGGAGAAAGCATAATTAACAAGTCATTTTAGACATTCTTCTATATATATATATATAACATTTTGTCTACTCAATAAGTATCTTACCCCGCTTTCATGAAAATGTTTTTTCCTCCAAACTTGTGATTGTAGTGTTCGGTTAATGGTGGCTGACAATCACCTGTTACTCAGGGCTAATCACAGAATTTTGTTACTTTGGCCTGTGATTAGCTCAAAGGGTTGCAAAAGCAACCCAAGCCAGGACCTGACCTAATCAAGTCCATCCATCTCTGCCCGGTTTTTCAAACTGAAGCTGGAACACTCTTCCCTCTAAATCAAAAGCTGTATGATTGTGACCTAGAGCTGTTGGCAGCCATGTGCCCTGAAATTACATGGTGAATCCAAAGAAAAAGAGATCACATTGAGCAGTGGAGATAATAAAAGCTGACTTGGCATATACACGTGCAATTTTAGTCCCTGAGGTTATAGCTTGTTCTGGGTTCCTATAGCTATTTCCTTTGATTGTTAACCACTCCAGTTTTCCTTCTAATAAATCCAAAGGGGGAAAAACCCCAAGCGTGAGGAGACCCATTCTAAGGCAGAGAGCTACTGGGACCCACATAGACTTTACCCACTAAAGCACAATGTAATGCTCAAGTCTTGTTTTCTTGAAAAACATGTAAGAAAGAAAACTAAGTGAAGCAGTCTTAAAATTAAGCTAGAGGGAGCAGTCATGTGTCCTGTCTAGCAACTTTTAATCTAATCACAGAACCCAGAGGTTAATTTAAATTCATTTCTAAAATGAAAAGTGCAATATCTGCTATTAAAGTTTCACTATCAAAACATTTATTCGCTTATAGGAAGACTGCATTTTTGGTATCCAGCAGGTTAGGTTTGAATAATACCAAGATAAAACATGAATGACTTTCCCAACAGACTGAGGTAATATCAAGTAAGCAAAATGCAAAAACAAAAAACTACATTTCAACAACTCAAGTGCTTAAAATAAAAGCATTCAAATACTTTGTAAATCTTAAAAAGGTAACCACTAACCTTGCGAGGGTTTAAAAACAGTGACAACTGAGCTGGGTCTTGATGGAAAGGGATAAGCATTCCAAACAGAGAAACTCATTCAAAGTTGAGGGTGTGAAAGAACACAAGGCTGTAAAAATTTGCTTATAGTCTTACATACCAGAAACACAACAGGGTATAGGTAGAAAGTAACCCATGTGGCCAGAAAGGTTAACCATGGCTAGGATCTTCCTTGGGTTTGAATATGTCAGACTACCCCAAACACAATGGGAAACGAACATTTTTGTTTTAAAGATTTACTTACTTGAGACAGCAAGCACGGTGGGGGGGCCACGCAGAGGGCACCCTACATGGGCCTCAATCTCACCAACTCATGAGATCATGACCCAAGCTGAAACCAAGAGTCAGATGCTCAACTGAGCCACCCAGGTGCCCTGAACCATGGATAGTTTTTAAGCAAGAATAAGACAAATCAAATTTGGTTTTCACTATTTTTTTATATGTATGGACAAATACTACATTAGGAGGGATTCTCTGAATTTAACTTACTAGGTCATATCCCCAAAGTACCCATAAATCTGTGTACCAACCTGTTAGTTAAGCAAAGCTTAACATTTTTACTACTTCCATATTTTAAAAAAGAAAATGTTGTAGATATAATTGACGATCCCTCATATACTCCTCAAATTCCATTTCCTTTCTCCCACAGTAGGTAACAGATTATCCCAAATTTGGCTTCCACTATTTCTCCACATTTTTACACTCTACTAGGTATGTATCTTTTCACACATAGTATTGTTTTGCAGGTTTTCAAATTTTAAGAGATAAAAAACTATGAATACATAGTTATACAAAGACCTATATCTACATATTTCTATGTATGTCTACTATTCAGAACACTGGCTCTTAACACTGTTTATAATAAGGACTTCTAAGACCAATTTAATTACAGCTCTTCTATCCCCCCAAATACACACATACTTGCACAAAATTTTAATTTGTGGGGTTATCAAAGACCCATCCCCATTTTGTAGGAATCCCTAATACAAAGGACAGAGAAGTAAGTAACTACATTAGGAAGCTATAGCAGTAATTCAGGTGAAAGAAGAACAGGAGAACTAAGTCACTGAGGATGATAAAAGATCTTAAATAACAAGCATTTTATTTTTAAAACAATCTTATGGAAACAGGCCTTCTTTCTATTTTTCCATCAGATCACCTTACTAGGGGAAAGAATGCATTCAAAGTGTAGGACATACTACTCTTTGGTGTCTCTACTAGACCACTTGAATATTAGAGGTCTAAGGATGGATTTCCAAATGGTTGCTTTTTCAAAAGGGTATCCTTACATCAAAAATGTAGTTTAAAAATTTGATATGGCATTTGGAAAACTGAAAAAAAAAATTTCAACTGTACCAACTCAAGTCTTTATTCTACTCAAGGTATATTTATTGGACTTAAGATAAATTTTCAATGAAGCATCTACTCAAAGATTACTCAAAAGTAATTTTGTCTTTGGTTTTAACTTTACGAAATGACTTTAAACCTGAAATTTTCATAGGCTTTAGGGACAAAAACAGTTTGTAAAATTATATGAAGAACTGAAACCATTAGCTCTTTGCTTCCTAGCAGGGAGAGACAGTGGCAAGGACCAAAGAGAACAGCTCACATAATAGCACCTATAAAGGGTTCATACTGTTGACCACCCCTTTCCCCAAGAACGGCATTACTAAGGTTGTCTCTTGGCCAACTATTAAGACCACTAAAATAGCAAAGAGGCTGGCAGGGAGACTGGCACACACTAGGAGTGGCTAACGGCTCCACTCACAGTGAATCAACTCTAAAGCTGACCAAGGGCATACAAGGACATAAAGAAAAATAAAACCTCACCAAAGTTAGACATCTCTTTGCCATGGTGTGTTCTTCTGGAGGATATTTTCCTTTTGGATCATCTTCCTATGAACTGCTTCTCCTAAAACCTTCCTGTGAAACACCTGGCTATCATGAGAATCCAGGCCTCTTCTCACTTAGAAATACGCTTCTCCTTCCCATTTAAAAGCCTAAACAGACTCATAAGGAGTCAAGCAAATCTCTCTGTAAGGAAACCAAAAGGTACAGCTTAAGCCACTGAGCATTCTCATCTGGAGGCATGTAATTAAACAGTAAAGAATCTGACCATTCCTTTTCTGAGACTCATAAGAGAAAGCCTACAGTTTATCTTGAGAAAGATCTTTGCTTTGATCATTTTAGCACACAATATCTCTTTGACAGTTGACTGTTAGAAGCAAATCATGAAAAGGCTGAGACACTTGCTTAGAAGTCTAAACACACTGCTAAATATTTGCTTCTTGCTTCTCTCATTACACGTTACTCATTTCAAAGAAGTGAAAGGACGGACATAGACTATGAAGAACAGGAAACCAAGGTATTAAACACAAAGGTATCAGAAGTGATAGAGACATAAAAAATGGTCTCTGCCTTTAAAGAACTTGTAAATTGGGAATTAAGAACTATTTATGAATGATGAAGCTATACAGTAGCCACTTCAGATCAGTGTCCAGTAAGTTAATAGGAGTAACTGTTTAAGCATTCTGCTAATCGTTCTTCAAATGATAGCCTCTACTTATGTTAGATTAACATAACCAAAGTCAGCATTTATGAAAACAAAGATGATTGCTATGGTAACACCAAGTTCACAGGTTCCATCCTTGAGTAATTAGCACCACCAAGTTCACAACCATTTGTCATCCCATACTCCACCATTCATCTTGAACATTATCACACAAAGGTCAGAATGATAGTAGTATCATAAATACAATTCCCATCATCACTTTTGGGGAAACTGAGAAGTTCATGCCATCACCGAAAGATAATTTCTTGTATTAAAGAGTCCACTTCTTTAAAAACTTCTGACTTAAAGACAAGATGTGTGTAACTATGTGAATCAGTGTCATACAGACGGTCCTGCCTCTTAAAACCTATACTGAGTAACAGAAACTACTACCTTGGGGGCTGGATGAGATGAGGCTATGAGGTGGAAGGCAAGAAGAGAGCCTTTACAAGAAATTTTGAGGTAAGAATCACCCTCAAGGAGCCTTTACAACCTAGCAAAATATAAAGGTACACACTCAGACCAATGTCAGGATGAAATACAGTATAATTGCCTAATTAGGCAGATGAGAACTGCTCTAATTGTTCTTATAAAGATCAGGTTTACCATGAAGTAGAAATTTGTATTAGATTTAATGCTCTGAAATTTTTACATACCATGTGTAGACACAAATGGTAAGGAAAGAAACAGCATACATTTCAGAAATGTATCCTTACCATAAGTTACTTAACAAGGAAGCTTAGCAAAATATTTTGGGATCTGAACAATTTCATGGAGCTATAGACTCAAAATAAGAAGGAATAGTCACTTTAAAATCACTACAGCTTGGAATTTAGAATTTGAGAAATAGTTAAAATTTCTTTTACCTTAAGGATTAACAGGTACGTAGGTTCTACAAACCATGTCTCATTGTATCACTGACACTACATTAATTTCCTGTTTAGTTGTAATTACAGGTTAGACAATGTGCTAGTTTGCCTGATTAGACAAGATACAAAGAATGGGTTGAATAATACTACAATTTTCTTTCTTTAAATCACCACTTAAGTCACTTAAAATTATTCAAAGCTATTTTTCTGTAAGCACTATCTAAATGAGCAAAACAGCCAAATTTAGGTTCTCAGCTTTGATATATAAAAGCATACAAGACATTTCATAAACATAAAAAACAAAATTAACAACAGTCCAGTGGTGGAACACATCCAATTATAAATTAGCTTTGAAATGCTAACAAGACTAAGATGAATGTGAACAAGTACTCCATTCTAAAAATGAACCAGTAACCAAGTACTGATTCACAACTGAAACCTACGAGACCAAATATGACATATCCAGCAATGAAAAGTTGAAGGCCCGAATGAAACAAGATCATGTTGAAGGTATCGTTAGAGATAAAAATCAGATGTTAAGGGAGAGTATAAAACACTTCATTGAATTTTTCCCTTCCCCAAAGGCAGAGGGTAGTTTTGAGACTCTTACATACCAAGGTTAACTTGGCTAATAAGTTATTCAGTAAATTCATCTGTTCTGAATTACACCATTCAATTTTCAAATAAGATCACTATTGTAGCAAAACCAAAAAGAATACAAAATTTTCCATTTAAATAATGAAAATCCTTTAACTTTGCTTATTTCAAAATTTTGACACTGAGAATTAACTACAGTTAGAAAAACCACCCTGAGATGACAAAACATAGTATAAGTAAAATATTTAGATAAACTATCTTTAATAATAATGGGTAAATCTGATATATGAATAGCCCTTTCTTTTCAACAGGTGTTTCTCATACTAGATTTATGTTCTTAAAAGGTAAGTTGCACAAGGTGACAAACACCTATTCGTGTGTTTATATGCTTGTTTCTTCCACTCAAAGCAGAGACTCTCATGGGTAATGACAAGGCTTCCTCATTTTTCTTTATCTCTTGGGACTAGACTACTGTGCCAAACAGTAAAACCTCAGTAAGTATTGATTAAATGATTATTGCTAAGTCTGTGGATCTTAACCAGAGGAAGGCCTCAGAATCATCTGGGTAATTTCAAAATTATGCCTGATCCCAGAGAAAATGATTCCATAAATATGCTTAGTTCCCATATACCATATTCTTTAAGATCTCTGCTCAATATCCTGATATATAAATGCAACTCGTGTCAAAACCCACAAACCGTAACATATTCTACAGAAGGCAAAACCCAATCTAAGACTTGAGATTTCAACCTGAAAACTTTCACGTCAGTGGTAGGAACCTAGTATCTTCTTTACTAGAAAGGGATCATTATAGTCCAAAGGATTTGGAAAATCTTCAAGAATTGACTGTACCTTAAGACTAACAAGGGGTACTGAGTCCTTGAGTTAAGTAACATATAACCTAACAACACATACCTTGTAAGTAGTTTTCCTCTAGTGCTAGTAAGAGTATTCAACTTTGTATTCGTAGGAGTAACGACAACTAGAATAACTGCAGATAAGCAGGATGATCAAAGCAATGTCAAAGTAAGTCACTCTTAATAAAATTAACACCAAGGTCACCATCAGCATCCATGAGTCACACAACCGTCCCACAAATTGAGCTAGCTACTGAAGCACCTTGGGGATCTTAAAGAGACACCTGCAAAACCATGTATCTGGTTTATAGGCTCTTTGGGGACAAGAGTATTTTAAGATATCCCTAACAGTTGGCACATGGTAGTTTCCATAGTCCTTGAAGAGACTAATCAAAAAGGAACTCACTCCTGCTTTCAAAACTTAGCAGTCAACAGCTTAGTTCACAAATTAGCTATTACCTGGGTGTAAGAGTCAAGTCAAATCCCAATTA
Organism: Mustela putorius furo; assembly: GCF_011764305.1. NCBI lineage: Eukaryota > Metazoa > Chordata > Mammalia > Carnivora > Mustelidae > Mustela > Mustela putorius. The sequence goes on from NW_025422023.1 coordinate 10,277,488, forward strand.
TTTAAATGTGGCCTGGGAGAAGAGAACAGCTTATTCCAGGTAGCAAGACCAAATAACATTCACTGGATAAGACAGAAATTGAAATGGTCTGAAATAGCAGAACAGCATGAAGTTTAAGAGCTTAAGCTCCCAAGGCAGACTATCTGATCTGAATCTCAGTCTCTTCTTACTAACTGTGAGACTGGATAAGGAACTTAACCTCTCTGTGCCTTTTCTTTAGATATCACTGAGTAATAAAGTGCCTCTATCTCAAGAGAATTGTGAGGATTAAATGAACTGATTCTTATAAAGGCCTTATGAACAGTGCTGCGTATGTAGTAAAGGGTAAGTCCTAGCTACTATCAGCAGTACAATAATGCACAAGAAAACATTTTTGATTACCAAAAACCTAAAGGATGATGATGTAACAGTTAAGACACATTGTGGAGCCACACTGTCCAGGTTCTGATCCCAGTTCTGCCTTTCAGTGCCTCAGGTTTCTAATCTCGAAATGGGGATAACAATTTAATTGTAACTACTTCCTGGAGTTGTTGTAATATTAAATGAGTTAATGCTGGTGTCTCAAATAGTTCTGACACATTGCAAACACTCAAAACATTATTCTTCTAGGCTCGGCTCACATATTTTATGTAGTTCTTTCTAAACGCCCCAAAACACAAGCACTGTAGTTACTTTAATAGCAGTAGTAAAATTGTCTGTGGTTCTCAACCACTAATCAACTTGGGAGTTCCCATTTTTGATTCTTGTTGTTTAATAAATAGCACTGTAAAACCATACTACAGCTTATTAAATAAATAACACAGAAGAAAACCAAGTTAAGATTATATGATAAGGCTGCCTGGTCTAAGAAATACTCAAAATATTGTAATGTAGCTTTAGAAAAAACAAATCCAAAGGCTAATCAAATAAACTATTAATGGCTAAAAATATCCCCACGCTACCATTTCAATAAAGTATCAACAAGGAATACAGATATCTTAATATTTGGAACTTGGGAGCTTCAGAAAGTAAATTCAAAATAAACAGGTAGGGGCACCTGGGTGGCTCAGTGGGTTAAGCCTCTGCCTTCGGCTCCAGTCATGATCTCACGGTCCTGGAATCGAGCCATCGAGCCCCGCATCCGGGTCTCTGCTCATCAGGGAGCCTACTTCCTCCCCCCTTCCTCTGCCTGCCTCTCTGCGTACTTGTGATCTCTGTCAAATAAATAAATAAAATCTTAAAAAAACAAAAACCCAAACAGGTCCATGACAGAAGAAATACCACACTAACATCAATGCCTACTTGACCTTGTATTTCTAGAACACAGGACCCTAAAAGAGCCACTTCCCATTAACTATCTACTCACTGAAATTCTTTGGATCTTGGATCTTTTCCCCTCCAAGTTTCATCATGTGTTTCTGATATTAACAGCTAAGCATCAAGCCATAAGCCTTTCAAAAACTTTGTATAGGTTGAATGAACCGTCCCACATAAACACTGTTTCTTCCAATTTGTAAAGTATTATGTCTAGTTTCTGTATTACACATACCTTCAAAATATTTCTAACAGAAGTCAATCTGGTACTAATGAAAACAACTAAACCAAGAAAGTTCTTTAAAGTCTCTGAAGATTAAAAATAGTGATATAAAATAGCAGTAATAATAATCTGAGTGCCATGTGCCAGGGGCATATTCAAAGCCACACGTCAACCTCTTTAATCCTAAAATAAACAAAATCTAGAAACCTAAACCCGTTTTTGCTCATTGCCGCATCCCTAGAGTCTAGAACATACTAGGCACTCAACTATTGTTCGTACATAACAAGTATTTGTTTCATAGAAGCACACAAATAATTTGCCCACTCCTAGAACTCTAAGTGGAACATTTCTACCCCAAAGTTCACATTCTTAACTATTATATTGCCTCTCTAGATCTTTTAAATCATTAAGTGGTGTCACAGCAGCTGGGTATCACCTATAAAAGAAAAAAAAAAATAAATGAGACCTTCCTTTGAAGTGTGCTGTTCCACACGCATAAAAAGCTATGGATTTGAGATTATTCCACATCTTAGTTTCCTGAACTAATTCTCATATATAAAAGATTTTGATCTGTACTAAATGTTATATTCCTTATATTAACTATGCTGTAAAATAGGACTATGCTTCTCCAATCGTACTGCTGGCCTCAGAAGTGGTCAGAGAGGTTTAATCTAATCCTTTTGACTTAAAATCTTAACTCCTAAAAATTTGTACCTCTCCTTTTCCATTCTCTCAAAAACAATGATTTTTTATATTTCACATAAACGCACAATGACAAAGCAATGATGAACTAAAATCAAAATTCAAGATTTCAGCCTCAATACATTGCCTGAAGATCTGCAGTCAAATGCTCTATCCCTGAGCTATAACCCCCCATCGCCTGAAGATCTGAACCATTATCTTTCATAATACCAGTTTGGTCAAATACACTCCAAAGTTACAGGTATTAAATAAAATTAGGCAGCATCAGGTCTACTTACTAAAGCCAAGTCTTTCCCATTCCTTCCACGTAGAACCCCTTTTAAAAAAGTAATCCATCCAAGCCAAAGTTTCTAACTCACAACATCCTCTGTCTCCTAGTTTTAGTAAGGCCGAATTTATTCCATGACATTTTTTTCAAGTTAGCTGTAAATACTCCACCCTCCTCGATTGTGCAAGAACCAAACACACCACACATACACAAGTTACAAAAAAGGGCAATACAGTCTCAGAGTTTGAATATAAAGTCTCCAGCATGACGTCTTAAGAGCGGCATACAATCTGATGTCAAAGTTAACATTTAACAAAGAACTTTATTTCATATTATTACGAAAGGAGATGCCGGAAAAAGCCTGAACCAGTTAAAGCAGCCGCCATCTTAAAATGCGGGATAGAAGTTAGAGCAAGAAAATGAGACTAAACCACCGGAGGTGGAGGTTCCGCTCACCCCCCTCCTACTTCGAGCCTCGAAAAATCCCATTTTTTCAACTTCTATCGATAGTTCAGTATCAAACCACGTTTTAAGTAGCGAAACAATCTTCTCCGAGGGTGTTATTAAATAAGATGAGGCAAAAATAGGTACACTGAACCTCCCCTTACTGCCATCACACCCCTAGTCCTCCCTCCCCCCAAAAGAAGGGAGCTTCCAGAAGCCTTTTACATCAGTTCCCAGTGTCCCTCTGATAAATACTTTCGGGTGAGAAGTCTAAACTACAAAACATAGGAAGTGGTAACATAGTGTCAGCCCATCTCCTCCCAACCCCACTTTTTCTTGTGTAACCTGCCCAGAGTCAATGAAGTTTGACTAGGCTCAGTGACTACTCTTCCGCCACCAAGAGACTTCTACACCGACCCCCCAACTAAGTTCGGGACCCGACAAATTTCAATGATCTTTTCCCCTATGAATTTGCCATGGTTCTTCCCCCTAGAAAACCCAAGAGCCTTGCTCTTACAACTGAAGTTTTTAAGCACCGAGAATAGAGAGCGCCATGACATTTGCTGGAGCGTTCTCGACAAATCTTGACCCTCAAACAAGACTAAATCTTCTTTCAGAAGTAGAACCAAACCGCCTGAAATCACTCCCCCCCACCCCTAATTTGAACCGATTCCAGTGAAACACACTCAAGATAACCTCTCACTTGCTACAAGTGTTCTGTTGCTAGCTTTAAGCATCATTTCTTTAAAGTACATCTGCGTTTCCCATCCCCCAACAGAAGTGACCCAAGGAGAGACGTTTTCATAATTATACTTCCTCCCCACCCCCACGCTTTCCTCCGAAACTGAGCCTTGCATTCCTCCCACGACCCCATTCCCAGCCCCACGGGTTACCTTATTAATCCGTTTCAGCGCCATAGTCTGTGCTTTTCGTCTGGCTCCTCACTCTCTCGGTGTGTGCTCAAAGGTCCGGCCAAAACTCTTGATTATCCGGGCGGCAGGGAAGGATTGTCTCTTCGTCTCACACCGGCTCGGCCAGACACAGGCGCCTTTTGCAAAAACGGAGCAGATCAGCACTCGCACGGGCCCCGGAGAGACCCTGATGAATCCAGGTCCCTTAAAACGGTCGCGCTCCGGGGTGGGTGGGCTGGCGTGGCAAAGCCACCAACAGCCTCTATGCCGTGCTTCGGCCCGAAGAGGAGGCAAGGGTGACGGGAAGAGCGGAGGGGCGGCTACAAGTTTGACTTCCCGGCCTCTCGAAAGGAAGAGACCCGGGTGGGAGAGGAAGAGGCGTAGGAGAAAGGGGTGGGTGCGGGGCAGGGTCCGGAGCCCAGCAGAGGAGGAGCCGGGGCCTAGTCGGCGCTATGCCGGCGTCACTAGGGCAAAGAAAGGCTGGGGGGGGGGGAGGGGGAAACAGGAGACTCCGGACTGACGCCGGGCTTCTTTCGGTTTCTGCTCAAAGGTGCGGCCAGTAAGGGGAAGGAAATAATAGAGAAGAGACTTGATATATGTTGCTGTCCCCGCAACTAGAGCTATTCTGTGTCGGTCCCTGACGCCACCGTACACTCCGCCTTCCAGCGCGCTCCCGCACGCGCCCGCCCAGCCACCGCCACCACGCGCCCGTGCTGCCCCTGAGGCTCCGGCTTAGGCGCGAGGACGCGCCCATTCCCCCACCCCCTCAAACAGGAGAGGCCCTGGCTTCCCCAGCCTTCCCACCCCACCCCACCCAACAGGCTGGTCACTCAAGCCACTCCAGGCCTGTGTTTCCCCCTCTTACCCGGCCGGCCAGTGGGCCGGCCCCCCTTCCCTTCCCCTAGCCGTCCACACCCACGCGTACAGAGGGGCCGGGGCCTCCCTCAAGCTGCGGCCTCGGCCTCCTCCCCGCGCGGCAGCTGGTGCCTCCCCGGCCCTACGGGGCTCACGCGCACGACACAGCCACAAGATGTCCGCTCTGACGGAACTACTGCCAGCTGCCACGCTCCGCCCCTCCCCCCTCCTCCTGCCTCTTCACCGCCGCGTATCAGTCCGCCAACGCCGCCGTCGCGAGCACAGGACGAATCTAAGGGTGAAGGGGGACGGTTTACTTCCTACGTCCAGGGCCGAGGTTATCCGTGCTACCCCCTTTTCCTCCTTTTCGGAACAGCACCTTCTTACTAAACAGATCGGAGATTGGACTGGGAGGGCGGGGGCCGGAGGCGGGTCATGGGCTTGGGGGGGAAGGGTGGACGAGCGGCGGAAACCCTCAGCCTCAGAGAAGCATCGAGAACCGGAAGGAGACCATGGGAGGAAGGTAATGGAAGCGGCAGCTGCGCGGTGGAGACCCACGCCCCTCCCAGCAGCGTCCCCCAATTTCCTCACTTGGTATTGAGGCGACGGATCTCGCGAGAACCTCGTGGCTGGCTAACAGGAGCTATAACTCTGCAATGACTTAAGGGCAGTTTTGTGCGCTCTTCCGGGTGGGGGCCCGCCCACAAATCCACAAGTTCTCGCGAGATGCAGTAGGAACCGGCTCGAGTTGGGGCGGGCCGTGTCCTGGAAGCACCGCCCCTGAATGGTCATGCTGGTGGGAGGGAGAGGAAATGGAATTCCCCCGACGGGTTAGAGCGCGCGCCGACACATCGGTCTTTCACGCGCCCAATCAGGAATGTGCGGTGGGCGGTACCACGGTCTAATTACTAGATACCTTTAGTCCTGCTTGATCCGGGCTTTTGAAGTTTTCGGTGAAGCAGGTGAGCGGTATTTACTCGCTTGCCTGTGTGGGCTGGTTAATCAGTAGGAGGAGGCACCTTTCGAAATGGAAAGAGTCATTTTAAGTAGAACCTGGTGGACCGCTGATCAGCGCTCTCACGTGCCAAAATGGAGCGCGTTTCTGACCTAGAAGGTCAGTCCTGAAAGAAGTGGGCCCATGCAGCCCTTCCCAGAATTACAGCAGGCTGGAAATCAAATGCAACTATGAATTAACATAAAGAATGGGGAGATAGGGGCGGGGTATTTATTTGCCTCTCACGGTCCGCCAAGATTGAGGTACGGGAATAGACTAAATATATTTTTCTTCTTTTTGCTCTGTTCCATTTTCTAGATCCACAAAATTGGCAAAACTTAAGAGCTCAGAGTTTGGGGTCTCAACTGAAATAAGGGGGGGGGGCAGAAATAGAATTGGCCTGTTTTAATCTTCCCGGTGTAAAATACGGAGATGGTGGTTTTGCTCTCTATCCTTCAGGCAAAGGGTAGTACGACATTCAGGAATAAAGAACGGCAATAAATAAATGAATAAATGGGATAAAGGTAAGTGCTGACTTGTTTAAAGCACTTGTAAAGTGCTGACTTTTCTAACATTCCTTTCTAACCTAACGAAGTGGATATTTAAAAGAATTAAATAGAAGTATAAACTTGTTTTTAAAATATACATTAAAAGAAAAGCAGCAAGTTCTTTCTTGTTAAAGTATTACCTAATAACGGAAATAGGCCTGTGATGAATGGGCTAATGTATACTGTTTCAGTGACCAGAATGAGTGTCATAGAGCAATTAGTGAAACAGTGCTGCTCAAACTAGTGTGAATTTGAATCACCTAAGGATTTTGTTCAGAATGCAGATTTTGATTTAGTAAGCTTTGGTGGAGCATGAGATTCTACAGTTTTAACAAACTCCCAAGTTTTGCATATTATTCTGGTCAGAAGACAATCCTGTGAGTAGCAGAGCACTAAAGTGCTCATCACATAGCCTATTTCCCGTCTTCCAAAATAATCTTTTTTCTCTGTTTTAACCAGCCTAATATAGTAGAAACACAGAATTAGGCAGTTGGGGTAGAGCGTGAAATCCAGGTTTGAGTTCTTGCTCTATGCCCATTTGTGTGATACTGTGTGGTTAACTTACTATCCTAGTTTCTTCCAACATTTGAATTATACATAATAATAGCTGTCATTTTTCACAGGGTTATGGTATGGTTCAGATGTCATAAAATAATTGAAAGGGTGCTGTAGACTACAGTGGTGTATAAACCTAAGTTATTAACATAATCAGTCAGACATTAACTGGCCATAATGTGATACCTATGTAGGAATAATCATAAATATAGGTAATGTTTATGCAACACCTGTCATTTGTCAGGTACTGTGCTTATTAATCTCTTTACAAATAAAGAAACTGATGCATAGGGAGATTGTTACTAATCCCAGGATCACATAGCTAATAAGTGGTAGAAGTAGAATTTGAACCCTTGCAATTAACTTCCGGGTATTTAACGAGTGGAGTTTCATATTGTCTTTTAATTTAGAAAGTAGGAGAATAGGGTGTTTTATATTTCTACTTATAATGTCCTCTGAATCTAGTTTTGTTGACTTATTTCTCCCTCTGTTTTGTTATTTCAGAACCCAAGGTTACAAGAGTGGTAGGAAACATTCCTACCTACCCAAAGGCAACTCAAAATATCCAGGAGTTCCATAAAGAAAAATCCCAGATAAGCCATTTGTATTACCCTAATCTAAACAGTCTTTCAGTATGAAAGTTCCATATAATGGAACATGTTAATGCTCTTAATTAACAAAGCACAGCAGACTGGGACAAATTTGAGGTCAGAGTTCTTAACTTTTGTGCGACAGACCAGACAGACCACGCTGGCAGTCTGGTGTAGCCATGGACTCTTCTAAGAATAATGTTTCTAAATGTTTAAAATAAAATTCATAGCAATGGTAATAATATGATATAAAGTATCTCATTCCTAGTGGTGATACAGACATAGGTATAGCTGTTTGTCGCTTACATTCAAAATTTAAGGCAATGCTAAATTTCAGTTAGAGATTAGTAAAAATAAAGATTTTTTTTTTTCTCCTCCATCAAAGTCCACATACACCCTGGATTCTATCCAAGAACTTCATGATAAAAAATTTTTGGTAAAGTCTAGTGCGCTTACTCTTCTTAGTGAGCCTTGAGGGGATTGTAAAATTTTAACATGCAGTTATAATTTATATTCATAACAGTAGTGATTAATTTAAAAAAGTTTAATTACTACCAATATACTCATTAAGAGTGCATGGAAGTACATACTAGTTTTAGGAAATAGTTTTATTTCATTTGTTGATTTTTTTTTAAAAACTAAACCTATAAATATATCCTATAGAAGACTTTCCTGTCCAGATAACTTATTCCCCAAGCATTCTGGTAACTTAGGTTTTACTATGTTATTCTTTCTTATCACATACCTTTGCAAATACGATGTGGTAGAAGTAAAATGAAAATAATAACCAAAGATTAAATTAAAATACTGTATAAATTTTTTAATGAGTGTTAATCATTATTTTTTGAAGTACTATGAGTGGGGTCTTTTTTTTTTTTTAATATATATTTTTAAGACCTTATGTATTTATTTCTCAGAGAGAGAGAGAGAGCGTGCGAGCACAGGCAGGCAGAGTGGCAGCAGAGGCAGAGGGAGAAGGCAGAGAGAGAAGGCAGAGAGAAGAGCAGACTCCCCGCTGAGCAAGGAGCCCGATGTGGGACTTGATCCCAGGACACTGGGATCATGACCTGAGCTGAAGGCAGCCACTTAACCAACTGAGCCACCCAGGCGTCCCTGAGTGGGGTCTTTTAATTCATTATCTTATAAAATCTCTTTTATATAGATGAAACACTCAGGGTCTTAAAATTATTAACTAATTGTCAGGATTTAAACCTAGGCAGTCCGACCTCAAATCTCACACTCAACTAGTAAGCTATTTGATTATTTTTTAGTCCTTTGATTCTTAGTGAATATTAATTTGCCCAATAGTGCAACAAGTACATATTTGCTGTCTCAACTTCTTATGCATTTTGTAGTATTCCAAGTAAAATTCCACCCAGTGACTGAAAGGAATTTTCTAAACTTTTCCTTTGCAGCAGTATTGCTTATGGTATCCAACACCACCTTTAAATAAGTGGGTGACCGTTTGGGGCTGGACAATTGTTATGCAGAGGTTCTTGTTGCAATAAAGTTTTGCTTAGAAAAATCCACTTATGCCTTTGCCTGCCCTACAGACATACTTTCTCATCTGAAATCAAGACTTTGTTTTATAACGGTGCCACTATATTTTTATGTTGGCCACTGTCAAGGTTGTATACAAGAAATAATGACATACAAATAAATGTTAATATATGAAAGTATAGATTATATATGCTGGAGACAAGTGGTTGTGTAATCCCCAATTTTTATTTGGCAATGAAGTGAATTTATTGGTTGATTAGATTTCCTGTTTATTTTTTTTTCTTGTAGTTACATTAGCAAACTTAACAATGTTACTCAGTTTTGTTAAGGGTAGAAATAAAAGGAACATACATGGCTTAGAAGCATTTTGATGCTTTAGAGCAGCCTAGGATTAGCTGAAAATTTAAAACGCTATTTACAAATCTAGTGTTAGAACTCCTTTTACAATTGCAAATAAAGTTAAAAGTGACTCTCATTCATTTGACTTTTTGAATTACAGTGGTTGAAATGTCTATCTGATAAAAAGGAAAGATTTTTTTATTTTACAGTGTTATAAAGGGCTAAAAAGGTTTTATATATGAAAGAAACATTGACATTCAAAAATTAATATAAATACAAAAATGTTGAAAAGGTGAGCTTTAAAAAATCCTTAGTGAATATTGAAGTCTCAAAAAATGTTGAAAAGGTGAGCTTTAAAAAATCCTTAGTGAATATTGAAGTCTCAAAAGCTTCCTAATTGTGGTAGATCAGATCTTGCGTGAATTGACATAAAATGCAAGAAAAATATAAAGGTTCAAGAAAATTAGTATAAAAGCGGCAGTGAAGTAAGTAATAACTAATGAAATTTGTCAAAGTCCTAATGTTACATGAACATATCAGCAAAGCCACATAATTATAAAAACCTGAGTACCAGGCTTAATTAAAATGTACTTTTGAATAAATACAGTTAACATAGATTGATACGTATACTTAGGTTTATTGAGTCTGTATTTTCAGATCTTTGTAACTTTGTCATGGAATTTTATAACTTGCTAAGGATACTACTTGCTCTAATACACTGTATGCCATTTTATTAGTTTAAATTGTAAATGCTGTGATCCAGATTTTATATTCGAATCTGTGCTTACATATGCTGCTTGGAATAGGTAATTTAGAACCCAAGTCAACCAAATGTTATTTCATATTTGCATAAAAATTAAATTATCCCTTCTCTGTACTTTACCAGTTCAGGTCTCATTTTATGATCAAGACAAGTTAATGTGGTTTAGGGACCTACTTTATTTTTGCTTTGAACATCATTTGACCTTAAATTAAGGTGGTTTTTGGTACATAATGAGCTAGGCACAAATGTTGGGCTAAAAATAAATTTGAGCATTTTCACATAAAACTTGTATACATGACTGTTCAGAGTAACATTAATCATAATAGCTAAGATGTGGAAAGAACTAAATGTCCATCAGCTGATAAATGGATAAATAAAATATGGTATACCTCTATGATGGAATAATATTTATTAGAAAGAATAAAATACCAATATATGTCTCTTATAGCTTGAAAATGCTCTGCTAAGTGAAAAAACCCACACACAAAGGCCACATGGTTGTTTTTGTTTTTGTTTTTTTAAGATTTTATTTGACAGAGAGAAATCACAAGTAGGCAGAGAGGCAGGCAGAGAGAGAGAGGGGAGGAAGCAGGCTCCCTGCAGAGCAGAGAACCCGATGTGGGGCGCGATCCCAGGAGCCTGGGATCATGACCTGAGCTGAAGGCAGAGGCTTTAACCCACTGAGCCACCCAGGCGCCACAAGGCCACATGTTTTATTCCATTTATAGGAAATGGCTAGAATAGGCAAATCCATTGAGACAGAAAGGAGATGACTGGCTGCCAGGGACTAGCTAGCAGTGGGGAGAATGGGAGTGATTGGGGTCTTTTGGGGGGAGATGATGAAATGTGCTAAATGTAGGTAATGGTGATGGTTGCAGAGCTCTACAGATACAGTAAAACCCCCTGAATTGTACACTTAGAAAGAATTTTGTGGTATGTGAAATACCTCAGAGTCTTAAAAAAAAAAGTTAATTAGAACCAAATGTGAAATCAACCTGAAGCTTATTACTGAATATTTTCAGTATCTCAACATTCTCAGATTACTGATGATAAATGAGAAACGATATCTTTGTAAAATGAAAAGTTAACAGCCAATAGTAGGTTTATCCTTCATTACAAACAGTATAACCCAGATTAGATTTTAATACGATAATAACCTTTGCTATCAATTAGTTTTTAATTTGGGGTATTTTCACCAATCTTAATGAATAAAACAGTGATTAAAATTAACTTTAAGTAGCATTGTATTTCCTTGAAAATAGAAGTTCGTAATTATGGCTGGAAATAGAATATATCCAATTACAAATTGTCTAAATAGATTAAAAAAAAACTTTTCTTTTAAAATTTCAGATGAAGTCAAGTTAGGTTGGAAATCATGGATAAATCATCTAGATATAAGGATTTTGAGGATTAGATAGTGTCAGATGAGAAAACCAATTTAGTAACGAGTTCAATGTCCTTTATTGGGGCAGGTGAGGGGGATGAGCCTGGTGGTTGGTATTGTGGAGGGCAGGTACTGCATGGAGCAGTGGATGTGGTGCACAAACAATGGATTTGGGAACAGAAAAAAATAAAATTAAAAAAAAGTTTGATGTCCTTTATTGAATGTTAACAATCTGTGGATTGGGGGAGCAGACTACCTAACAAACAGCAGAACATTCAGGGGATTTTGGAAAGGAGCCATTGTACAGAGCATAAGAAGCAGTAAGATGGTAGCAGCATGATTGGCTAGGAGGCCAGGGATTTCCTTGTAAGGCTAACAGTTCCTGTTTTCTAGGGTAAGGTATGCTAGCTAAAGCGGAGTTGAAGGACTGTGGTTGGTGTGTGCTGTTTCCCTGGCAGGTGTTTTCTGTAAGCTCCAGTAAATATTCATTTAGATTTGTGATCATGTGGGCCAGGCCATTGAGGTGGCCTCCATTTTGTGGATCTCAATATAAAAATTAACTTTATTAGTACTTAAGTAAAAAATAAGTACTTTGAATTAGTATTACTTCCCAACTATAGATATAATCTGTTGCTTCAATAATAATACAGAAAAATCCAAAGGAAACAGGTACTGCGATTTAGGCCAGAAATGGATCATTGTTTTACAAATAGTGGATTTGATTATTTATATCTATGTGAAAATTCTTTTTTTTTTTTTTTTTAAGATTTTATTTATGTATTTGATAGAGATCACAAGTAGGCAGAGAGGCAGGCAGAGAGGAAGGGAAGCAGGCTCCCTGCTGAGCAGAGAGCCGGATACAGAACTTGATCCCAGGACCCTGAGATCATGACGTGAGCTGAAGGCAGCGGCTTAACCCACTGAGCCACCCAGGCACCCTCTATATGAAAATTCTTTAGTAAGTTAATAAATTCTATTATTTGTTAAAGAATTGTAAGGAGTGATGGGAATGCTGTACATAGTGGTTCTGAAGGATCTGATCTATATACTATCTAAGTAACATAATAGAGGCACTAGACTTTTAGTTTTTCTTAAATATTTATTAGAGCATGCACGCATGCAGCGGGGAGAGGCAGTTTTAAGCAGACTCCATGCTGATAGCAGAGACCATGTGGGGCTTGACCTCAGGACCTTGAGATCATGATCTGAGCCAAAACCAAGAGTCATATGCCTAACTCACTGCGCCAATTTTTAATACACACTATTTTGCACCTGTTGGTTTTTTTCATTGCACAAAAGTAGCGATTTTAACACATGGCACTAAAAGAATGAAACAAACGTTTCACTACGTCTGAAAAACCTTAACAACAACAAAAAATAAATAAAAATAAAAATAAAAAACCTTAACAAATTTGGCTTATTTGGTATTTAAGAATGTGACAGTTTCAGAGATACCCCATCATCAAAGCATATTAAATTCCAAAAGTTAATGCTTGGTCTTTACCATATATATATATTTGGTAAGAGAACAGTATGATACAGGTTCTCCATCTTACAAAAAGACCCAGACAAAAATGGAGAGTCTTGCGTGTTACAATACTTGAAATTCAACTCCCAGAGAATACTTTCCACAAAACCCCCTGAGATTTAAGATATAATTAGATAGTTACAGATTTTTGTGAATTTAGCTTTTCCTTATTTTCCTTCTTTCTATTCTGCAGTAATGGAGAGAAGGGGATTACTCTGGAGCATTTTAGGGATAAAGCTAAATGCCTGCTCCTGGCTTGGACAGGGCTATAACTGGGGACAAAAGGTAAGGACATTGGAGACTACAAGGAGAGGTGTGCAGAAAGAAGTGGGAAGAAAAATGTCAAAGACAAAACTATTCTCAAGGAAATGAGGAATGAAGAGGATTTCTTTTCCCCCCTCTTCGCTTAAGCACCAGAAGATCCCTTGAGCATAGAATTCGGGCTACCACAATTGGGGTGGTTCGTTTTACACAACTTGGTTACCATTTCTGTACTTGGTAACTTGAAATATAGTCACTATAACAGCATTGTTCACATATGATAGTGCATTCTGCCTTCCAAAAACCTCCTTATTTATGGCTTTTAAAAACATCCATTCACAATATGGGGCTGCTTTTGATGTAGGTTGAGGCAAAACCAAGAGACTCATACAGTTGGTCAGTCAGCGATACTTGGGTCTAACTAGACCAATTGGAAGTTTCTCCCTAAGTGAAGGTTTAGGCTGAAGAATGTTAATGTAATAGAAACCTATTGATATAATTATTCCCATCTTCCTAAAAAACATAATGCCCGTTATATGCAAGGCATTGAGCTAGATGCTGAAGATACATAGATAAAAGACCCAGATGTCACCTTTTTTTTTTTTTTTAAAGATTTTATTTATTTATTTGACAGACAGAGATCACAAGTAGGCAGAGAGTCAGGCAGAAAGAGAGGAGGAAGCAGGCTCCTGGCTGAGCAGGGAGCCCAATGCGGGACTTGATGCCAGCACCTGGGATCATGACCCGAGCTGAAGGCAAAGGCTTAACCCACTGAGCCACCCAGGCACCCCCCAGATGTCACCTTTAAGAAAGTCTTTTGAGTGGGGCGCCTGGGTGGCTCAGTGGGTTAAGCTGCTGCCTTCGGCTCAGGTCATGATCTCAGGGTTCTGGGATTGAGTCCCGCATCGGGCTCTCTGCTCAGCAGGGAGCCTGCTTCCCTCTCTCTCTCTCTGCCTGCCTCTCCATCTACTTGTGATTTCTCTCTGTCAAATAAATAAATAAATAAATGAAAGTCTTTTGAGGAGACCATTAAGGATCACCATAATATGATGACATAGATACATGCATAGAGTAATATTTTTTTTTAAAGATTTTTATTTATTTATTTGACAGAGATCCTAAGTAGGCAGAGAGGCAGACAGGTTGCGGGGGCGGGGGGGAGCAGGCTCTCTGCAGAGCAGAGAGCCCGATATGGGGCTCCATCCCAGGACCCTGGGATCATGAGCTGAGCCAAAGGCAGAGGCTTTTTCTTTTTCTTTTTTTTTTAAGATTTTATTTATTTATTTGAAAGAGAGAGATCACAAGTAGGCAGAGAGGCAGGCAGAGAGAGATGAGATGGGAGAGAAGCAGGCTCCTGCCGAGTAGGGAGCCCGATGTGGGACTTGATCCTAGGATCCAGGGATCATGACCTGAGCTGAAGGGTGAGGCTTAACCCACTGAGCTACCCAGGTGCCCCTGCATAGAGTAATATTAAGTACTTAATTTAACTGGGGGTGCCCAGGGCAAGTTTCTATATGGAAGAGTTGTCTTTAAAGAAATGAAAGAAAGGCATAGCTGGCCTTGGGGGGGATGGGGCAGGGGAGAAGGAGGAAGCTTCCTAGGTAGAGGGAACAACACAAAGAAGTCTCAGAGAACTTGACCTGGTAGGTTTTGGAGACTACAGGTTTGGCAAGTACTTTGGCTGGAGGCAGTCGGGGAATGGGGGAGGGCAAGGAAAGAATGGACGAGAAGAGACAAAACAGTTCAAAGTCAAAGCTAGATATAGTGAGGGCCTTAACATGCCATGGTAATGGGTTCAGATTTTCTTCTGAAGGGTATGGGATGGGTGAATTACAATCTCACAGAATAGAAAAGAAGAATACAATTCTTTTTTTCCTTATACTTTTGTTCCTCAAGCAAGTATGTACCTGTTAAGTTTTCATTAGGGTTTTAATTTCTGATAGTAGGATGTTAGTATTTATATCAGAGTATAAGCAAGCTGCTGATAGTATGAAGGTCAGCAAGAGAGTAGTTGCTGTGACATAGTTAATGGAACTCTCATTTGATCCTGGTTTCCTTCTTATTTCCACGCCTCCACTCAACAGATCAGACTCAATAGGAAAAAAAATCACAAGATTCAACTATACTTTAAAGGAAAATTAGAAATGGCTATTGTCATACTCTTGATGTAACAAATTAGTATAAATTCAACGGCTTAAAACAACAGTTATCTTAGATAACTAAGATATCTGGAGGTTGGATAACTAAGATATTGGAGGTTGGAAGTCTGAAATGGGTTCTACTTGTCTAAAAATCAAGGTATAAGATTTGTTCCTTTCTGGTGGTTCAGTCCCTTTTCTTGCCCTTTCCAGTTTTTAGAGGCTGCTAACACCATGGCTTATGATCCCCTTCCATCTTCAAAGCCAGAAATGTCCAGTTGAGTCTTTCTCCCATCGCGGCACTCTGACACACTTGCCTGCCTCCTTTCCTATAAAGATCTTTGTGATAATCCAGGAAAATCTACCCATGTGAAGGCCAGATGATTAGCTGCCTTAATTCCATCCACAATCGTAATTCCCCCTTGCTGTGTAACATAACATATTCACAGGTTCCAGGAACTGGGATGTAGACATCTTCTGTGGGGGTTGAAGATCAGGGGGAGACATTATTCTGAGTACTACAGCTATTTATTATTCCTTGGGTACTCTTGAGTTTGAGAGCAACTTTTTCCCTTCCCTCCATCAATTATCATTTATTCATTCAAAATATATTTGACTACCTATTCAAAATATCAAGTGTGAAATGGTATAGAAAGTTAAATATACTAAAGATTAGAAACTTGTCAACTAAATTTTGTCCCTGATGACTCAGAATTTTATTGAGGTAGTGTCGACAGAATTAAAAAAATTTTTTTAGGGGCGCCTGGGTGGCTCAGTGGGTTAAAGCCTCTGCCTTCGGCTCAGGTCATGATCCCAGGGTCCTGGGATGGAGCCCCGCGTCGGGCTCTTTGCTCAGTGGGGAGTCTGCTTCCTCCTCTCTCTCTCTGCCTGCCTCTCTGCCTACTTGTAATCTCTGCCTGTCAAATAAATAAATAAAATCTTTAAAAAAAAATTTTTTTTAAGATTTTATTTATTTATTTGTAAGAGCACAAGCAGGCAGTGTGGCAGGCAGAGGCAGAGAGAGAAGCAGGCTCCTGGCCGAAGGAGCCTGGTGCGGGACTCGATCCCAGGACTCCAGGACCATGACCCAAGCCACACTCCGGGACCATGACCAAAGCCAAAGGCAGTGACCCAACCGACCGAGCCACCCAGGCATCCCGACAGAATTTAAATTTAAGCATGTTAGGGAGTGAATGGAAAGTGAAAAAATGCAGAGCTTGATCATGATAGCAAGTTAGAAGATAGGGAATTATCTTAGAGCAAGCGGGGTCAAAGATTTTTTTTTAAAGATTTTATTTATTTATTTGACAGAGATCACAAGTAGACAGAGAGGCACGCAGAGGGGGAGGGGAGGCACGCTAAGCAGGGAGCCCGATGCAGGGCTTGATCCCAGGACCCTGAGATGATGACCTGAGCTGAAGGCAGAGTCTTAAGCCACTGAGCCACCCAGGTGCCCTCCTAGGTAATTCTTTTTTGATGCAGTTGTCAATGGGATTGTTTTCTTAATTTCTATTTCTTGTACTTTGTTCTTAGTGTATAGAAATGAAACAGATTTCTGTATATTGGTTCTGTATTTAGCAAATTTACTGAATCCATTCATTAGTTCTAATAGTTTTTTGGTGTAGTCTTTAGGGTTTCCCATCTATGGTATCATGTCATCTGCAAATAGTGAAAGTTTTACTTCTTCCTTACCACTTGGGATGCCTGTTCTTTTTCTTGCCTGATGGCTGTGGCTAAGACTTATACTATTGTGTTGAATAAATGTGGCGAGAGTAGTCATCTCTGTCTTGTTCCTGATTTTAGAGGAATGCTTTAAGCTTTTCACTACTGAGTATGATGTTAGCTATGGATTTGTCCTATATGGCCTTTATTATGTTGGAGTACATTCTTTCTAAACCCTCTTTGCAGAGAGGTTTTATAAGGAACAGATGTTGAGTTTTGTCCAGCGCTTTTTCTGCACTTTTGGAGGTGATCATATGATTTTTAATCCTTCATTTTGTTAATGTGGTCTATCATATTGGTTTATTTGAAGGTGTTGAATGATCCTTTTAACATATTGTTAAATTTGGTTTGCTGAATTTTGTTGAGGATTTTTGCATCTATGTTCATCAAGGATAGTGATCTGTAATTTTTCTTTGTAGTATTTTTGGTTTTGATATCAGGATAATCCTTCCTGGCTTCACAGAATAAATTTGGAAGCATCCCTACCCCATTTTTTGTTTGGAATAGTTTGAGGATAGGTATCAGCTCTTTAAACGTTTGGTAGAATTCACCTCTAAAGGTGTCTGGTCCTGTTTGTTGGGAGTTTTTTTTTTTTTTTTTTAAAGGTTTTATTTATTTATTTGACAGAGAGGAATCACAAGTAGATGGAGAGGCAGGTAGAGAGAGAGAGAGAGGGAAGCAAGCTCCCTGCTGAGCAGAGAGCCCGATGCGGGACTCGATCCCAGAACCCTGAGATCATGACCTGAGCCGAAGGCAGAGGCTTAACCCACTGAGCCACCCAGGTGCCCCAATGTTGGGAGTTTTTGATTACAGATTCCATTTTGTTACTAGTAAATCCATCTGTTCAGATCTAATTCTTCCTGATTCAGTCTCCAGAGATTGTATGTTTTTAGGAATTTTGTTTCTTTCAGGTTGTCCAGTTTGTTGGCATGTAATATTTCATAGTAGTCTCATAATCCTTTGTATTTCTGTGGTGTCACTTGTAACATCTCCTCCTTTGTTTCTCATATTATTTTTTTAGAGGAAAAGGGAGAGAGAGAATCTTAAGCAGGCTCCACACCCAGCACAGAGCCTGATGTGGAGCTCCATCTCACAACACTGAGATTGTGACCTGGGCCAAAATCAAGAGTTGGACGCTTAACCAACTGAGTCATCCAAGCTCTGTTCTTTGTCTTTTTTTCTTGATGAGTCTGGGCTAAAGGTTTATCAATTTTATTTTTTCAAATAGCCAGCTCTTTCTTTATAAGTAATTGATCTACTACCATTACTATGTGTTTGGTTTTACAAGTGGAATTTTTTCCTTTATAGTTTTCTCTAATTATGGCCTTTCCATTTTTGCTTATGGAATTCCCTTTAATATTTCTTATAAGGCTAGTTTAGTGGTGCTTAACTTTAACTTTTGTCTATCTGGGAAACCAACTCGCCTTCAATTCTGAATAATAACCTTGTCCAGTATTCTTGGCTATTTTCCTTTGAGCACTTATCATGCATATATCATGTCACTCCCTTCTGGCTTGTAAACATTTTGCTGACAAATTTAGGTGATAGCCTTATGGGATTTCCCTTGTATGTAACTATTGGCTTTTTTGCCGCCTTTTTTTTTTTTTTTTAAGATTTTATTTATTTATTTGACAGACAGGGATCACAAGTAGGCAGAGAGGGCAGGCAGAAAGAGGGAAGCAGGTTCCCCGCAGAGCAGAGTCTGATGCAGGGCTGAGTCCCAGGGCCCTGGGATCATGACCTGAGCTGAAGGCAGAGGCTTTAACCCACTGAGCCACCCAGGTGCCCCTCTCTTGCAGCTTTAAAGATTCTCTCTTTATCCTTAATTTTGGACATTTCAATTACTATATATCTTGGTGGACTGCCTTGGGCTCCCTTATTTGGGGTTCTCTGTGTAGCCTAGACCAGGATGTCTGTTTTCATCCTCTTAAACTTATGGAGGTTTTCAGCTATTTTCCCCAATAAGTTTTCTGCCGTTTTCTCCTTCTGGGACTCCTATACTATGAATGTTAGTATGCTTGATGTTGTACCAGAAGTCCCTTGACCTATCTTTATTAATTTTTTAAAATTTGTTTTTATGTATGGCTTGGCTGCTTTCCATTACTCTGTCTTCCAGATCACTGCTCCATTCTTCTGCATTCTCTAATCTGCTGTTGATTTTCTCTAGTGTATTTTTCATTTCATGTATTGTACTTTTTTTTTTTTAAGATTTTATTTATTTGACAAAGAGGGACACAGTGAGGGACAGAACACAAGTAGGGGGAGTGGGAGAGGAAGAAGCAGGCTTCCCGCAGAGCAGGGAGCCTGATGTGGGGCTCCATCCCAGGACCCCATAATCAAGACCTCAGCCAAAGACAGGAGCTTAACCACTGAGCCATCCAGGCATCCCTCAGCTATTGTATTCTTCAGCTCCAATTTTTATATTTTCTGTCTAAGTTCTCACTGAGCTTGTATGCTTCTCTCAAATCTGATTAACATCTTAATGACTGTTACCTTGTATTCTATATCAGATTCCTTATCTCTTTCATAGTTTTCTGAGGTTTTGTCTTGTTCTTTTGTTTGGAATATATTCTTCTGTCTCCTGACTCTGTGTTGTTTCTCTATATTAAGTAGGTCAGCTATGTCTCCTGATGTTGAAAGTAATGGCCTTATGTAGAAGGTGTCCCTTGGGGCCAAGTCACACAGTCCTCTGTGTCACCAGAACCAAGTACTCCCAACGATATCCCCTGCCTGCATGCAACCTTCCTGTTGTGGGCAGATCTGGCCTCTAGCATAGCTGGTTACAGTGATTAGCCGTGATTACTGTGGGCATACTGGTGGGCAGGGCTGGACCCCTGAGCAGCTAGCTAAGAGATCTGACTGTCGTGGGTGTACTGGTGGATGGGGTCAGCTCCCAGCATAGCTGGCTAAGTTTTAGCCACAACTGCTGGGGCATGCTAATGGGTGAGGCTAGCACACCCACTTCCTGGGGCAAGAGTTGCTCTGGAGGTGTACTGGCCTGGGCTGGGGCTGCCCACCATGTGTGGTGGGATGAAAGTTGCTTTGGGGAAACACTGTTCAAAACTGAGGCTGCTGGGGTGCCTGGCTGGCTCAGACAGTGGAGCATGTGAGTCTTGATCGAGTGTAGAGATTACCCCAGTAAAATCTTCAGAACAAAATAGTGTTTGCAGTTGTGGTGCCGATTGGGATGGGCAGGTCTGCTGGGGAACGCTGGCATAGAGAAAGTGGTATTATCAGGACAGATGGAGAGTGTCAGAACTGGCTCCCACAAGCATCTGGCCAGCTAAGCTAAAAGGCGGCAGGAAAAATGGTGCCCACCAGCATTTCCCTGACCCTTTAGCATACACCCTAAAATCAGTAAATTTCCTTCACATATAAACCCATGTATAACCATTTGCTTTTCAAACAGCTTGCCTCTATGTTGGATCTCAGACCAAGTGATATAGTGCTCTGACCCTGCGTAGTCTTGGTTTCTTACAGCCTTCTGGCTCTCTTGGCGTTAAGATAAGCCCTGCTAATTTTCAGAGGCAGATTTTATGGGGGTTTATTTTCTTTGTGCAGGTCCCCAGATCCAGAGGTACCGATGTAGGGCTTGATTCCCCTCCCTCCTTGGAGAGGACCTCCATTCCTGTGGTATCTATCCTGCTTGTGGGTTGCTGGGCCAGGGTTTTGATTCCTGAGTCTCTGCCCCTTCTACCCTTCTGAATGTGGTTTTTTTCTTTATATCTCTAGCTGTGGAAAAGCTGTTCTGCTAGTCTTCAGGTTGTTCTCAGAGTGACTTGCATTAAAAGTAGTTGCAGCCTTGGTGTATCCCTTGGGGGAGGTGAGCTCAGGATCCTTCTACTCTTTGTCTTCCTTGCAGTTGTTACCTTCTGTAGTATAAAATCAACAGCTCTTCTCAAAAATTAATACTCCCATCTCAAGAAACTCAAATGGCAGAATAAAAGTTTATGTGCCACGTGAAGAGTACAGAAAGAAGTAAAAGTGGCATTTTAAATTTAATCAAAATCCATTTAGACATTTATTCAGCAAACTACTATGTATTAGCCTTTGAGTGTGGCTTTTGGAAAACTTAGATGATTTTCACACTTCTTTCCCAAGAGTCCTTAAGTCTACAAAACAAGCTGCCTGAGTTGGGAGGCTGAAGCCTTGCCCATTCAGAATCTTTATCACTTTCCCTCTATCTCCAATCCCATACCCACTAAGGATACCTTAGATGGTTCTGTGAGTATCCCTAGTATTCACTGAACACAGTCTGAAAAACCAGTGGTCAAATATTAATACCAAAGCCTCATTATAATAGTTATGTGAGGAACAAATAACATGAAATATATTATGCACATGCACTCTCTCTCAAATAAATTTTTATTTGACAGAGAGAGACACAGGGAGAGAGGGAACAGAAGCAGGGGGAGTGGGAGAGGGAGAAGCAGGCTTTCCACCGAGCAGGGAGCTGGATGTGGGACTCGATCCTAGGACCTGGGCTGTCCTCATGACCTGGGCTGAAGGCAGATGCTTAACGACTGAGCCACCCAGGCGCCCTGAGACCAGTTTTAAAATTTTCATAGCATTATTATAGTGCAATTGACATACATTGCATTTACTTAAAGTGTACAGTTTGGTAATCTGACATATGTATATACCCATCAAAACAATCATCATATGATAAACATATGCATCACTACAAGTGTCTGCGTACTCCTTTGTAAACCCTGTTGTTCTGGTAACCCCTCTCTCCCGTATCCATAGGAAGACATTGATCCGTTTTCTGGCCTAGTTTGCATTCTCTACAATTTTAAATAAGTAAAACTGTATGCCCTCTGTGACTTTTTTTACTCAGCGTAATTATTTTGAGATTTACCTATGTTGTGCAACTCAATAGTTCATAAATTTTTTTTTTTTATTGCTGAGTAGTATCCTTTGTGTGGGTATGCCACAATTTCCATATCCATTTACCCATCAGTAGACATTCTGGTTGTTTCCAGTTTTTGTCTATAACAAATACTATTTTTTTTTAAAGGCCCTATTTATTTATTTGAAAGAGAGTGAGAGAGCACAAGTACAGGGAGTGGCAGAGGGAGAGAGAGAAGCACACTTCCTGCTGAGCGGGAAGCCTGACTCGGGCTCAGTCCCAGGACCTTGAGATCATTACCCGAGCCGAAGGTAGATGCCCAACTGATTGAGCCACCTGAGCATTCCTATAACAAATATTCTTCTACAAGTGTTTGTATGGACATAGGTTTTTATTTCTTTTAGGTAAATAGCTAGGAGTGGAATAGCTGGCATTTGATAGGTATATGTTTAATATTTCAAGAAATTGCCAAGCTGCTTTCCAAGTGGTTGTACCATTTTACATTCTCCCCAGCTGTGTATGAGAATTTCAGTTCCTCCTGACTTGTTATGACTAGTATCTTCAATCAGCCATTCTAATAGGTATGTAGTGGTATATCTCATTGTCATTTTAATTTGCATTTACCTAGTGACTAAAGATGTTCGACATGTTTTTATGTACTGCTTTGTCATCTATATATCTTCTTTGAAGAAAGGTCTCTATATTTTTCCCACTGTTTATCAAATTCCTTTTGTTTGTATTTATTTACAGATGACACAAATGGAACATTTACAGTAGCCTTAGAAGATTTTTAAAAAGTAAAATCATAACAAGGAAAACATGGAGGAATATGAAAAAGGCATGAAGGATTCAATTCATATTGGCTAGTGCCTAAGTCACTTGCAAAACTAAGTGTGCAGGCAGTAGTTTGCTAGAGCTGGCTTATGTTATGAGTACCAATTTGAAAATTAAAAAAAAAATTTACAGAATGTTAAACACAGCCATTATTAAAAATTAATTATATAACCTGACAATTATGTTAACATCCAATATATAAGATTTAGTAATACTCAAAATTCACTCTATTTTTACTATTTTCCATGTTTTTGTGGTTATCATATCCATATTGTAGAAATAACATTTTATAATTATACATCTCCTTCCATTCTGTGCTCCATGATGTCCTGTGGTAGCTTGAAATGAGCCAAAGCAGGATTATTTACCCCCTGAAATTTGCACATGATCAATCCCCCCCACTGCCCCCAGCCATGAGCTAGTTGTCAAACATTTATCAGCTCACCAGTAATGGCAAGGACCTTCAGACTGCACTGACATACTGTCCATGATGAATAACTGAAGCTTTAGTCAAATGGAGAACTCACTTTTGTGAAACACTTAATTCCTCAAGAACAGATCAATATTTTTGTTGCAGAATAAAGCTTATAAAACCTATTTTCCCTGCTGCTTTTTTTTCTTACTTCCAAGTACCCTGAGGTTGAGAATGCCAAAGTCTACTGGATAAGGGAGAATGCAGTACATTATTTCTGTGGTCCCATGTAAAAAATACAGAATATTTTATTTTAAATAGAACTAGAAGGGCTGTTAAATATTGAAAATTGTAATGGGAAAAAAAAAAAAGGCAAAGAGCTCTGTATAACCAAATTTCTATTTACGTTAAGAGAAGGGGAAACTGGGTGCCTGGGTGGCTCAGTGGGTTAAAAGCCTCTGCCTTCGGCTCAGGTCATGACCCCAGGGTCCTGGGATTGAGCCTCATACCAGGCTTTCTGCTCCACGGGGAGCCTGCTTCCTCCTCTCTCTCTGCCTGCCTCTCTGCCTACTTGTGATCTCTGTCTGTCAAATAAATAAATAAACAAAATCTTAAAAAAAAATAAAAAAATAAAAAGGAAAAGAAAACATCTTAAAGTTCATGGTCTAAATTAAAGGCATATACATTTAAAATATAAAACAAATATAGCATGCACATGACTTTTTCCCTTTTTTCCAAGATTTATTTGAGCATGTGAGCATGTGTGGTGGGGGTGGGGGTGGGGCAGAAGGAGAGGGTCAGAGAGGAAATCCCAAGTAGACCCCCCCAACCAACCTGAGCACAGAGTCTGACGTGAGCTGAAACCAAGAGTTGGACGCTTAACTGACTGAGCTACCAGGTGCCTTGATCATGCATATAACTCTCAATAAGATATTTATTATATCTCACATGAAATTCAAATAGAAATTAAAATGTTCGCCTGATTTTTAGTAGGGTACTAGTAACCTAAAGTACTAATTGTGGTAACTTTTAGAGTGATGCATATTGAAGAATATCAGTTTGGTATTAAGTTAGAGGAACAAATAATTCTTAAACCAGGAAGTGCCCATATAATCACATTTACTAATAAACTGGAC
This sequence comes from Mustela putorius furo, assembly GCF_011764305.1. Taxonomy (NCBI): domain Eukaryota; kingdom Metazoa; phylum Chordata; class Mammalia; order Carnivora; family Mustelidae; genus Mustela; species Mustela putorius. Next base: position 10,301,740 of record NW_025422023.1, read on the forward strand.
AAAATAGATGGAACTTTTTATCAAATAAGCAGGTACAGGCTTTATTTTTTAAATTAAAAATGAGGAGGAAACACATATTCTCAAGGAGATAACTTCTTTCTCTCAAAACTTTTAATTTTATAAAGGAGATTGAATCATCTCACATAAAAATATCTAAGAATATATAAAACTAATAGATGCAACAGAACTGCCAGCTGAACATTTCCACAATTTTTTTAAAAAGATTTTATTTATTTATTTATTTGACAGAGATCACAAGTAGGCAGAGAGGCAGGCAGAGAGAGAAGAGGAAGCAGGCTCCATGCTGCGCAGAGAGCCCGATGTGGGGCTTGATCCCAGAACCCTGGGATTATGACCTGAGCCGAAGGCAGAGGCTTTAACCCACTGAGCCCCCCAGGAATCCCCATTTCCACAATTAAAATGAAATAAATCACTGTTTTTTCCCTAAACTTTGTCCTGATCTCCCAAATCCGTTCCTCTACTGACAGACTGTTTTAAGTGACTCTATTTTCTAGTCACTAGGATTCATTTTTTTCTTTGACCCTCTCATTCCTTACCAGTTTCCATTTTTCTTCTTTGGATCTCCAATTGCATATTACAGCTTAAATTTTATAATATACATTTAAAAAGATTCTTATCATTATATATGTATAACCACTCTGTGAGTTAAGCAAAAGTTATTAGCATTTCATCATTCCTATTAAAGGCCTCCAAGGTGATGGGCATGTAAATAAGTAGAATCAGACAGGTTAAATGACTTGCCCAAGTTGACAAGACCAGTAATTACAAGTCCTATGATTCTAGTGTCAACATTCTTTTCATTACACTATGACGCCTGTCATCAACAACTCATATTTGGTCCATTACTATAGATTCCCAATGGTTTTCTCTGCCTCTATTCCTACTTCTTCAGTCTATTTTGCATGTCACTATCAGAGTAAACACAGCTTTTATTAAAAGATAACCACAATGAGGAAATTTCCAATGGCTTCCAATTATATAGAGAATACAAATCAGAACTTGATCTCTGCTTTTGTATATGAAATCTCTAATCAAGCTGGGCTCCTCATGTTCCTTCAAATACACCTGGCTGGCTCAGTCAGTTAAATGTCTGCCCTTGGCTCAGGTATTATTTCTAGGTCCTGGGGTCAAGCCTGTTGGGCTTCCCGCTCAACAGGGAGCCTGCGTCTCCCTTCCACCAGCTCGTGTGCTCTAATAAGTAAATTTTAAAAATATCTTTCAAATATATCGTAACTTTCCTGAGACTTTGCCTTTGCTTCCAGTAGTGTTTCCCTTCCTTGAGTTACAAATCCCTGAGTAACAGTTATTGCAAGGAACCTGGACATAAATAAATAACACACTATTATGTTTATTACATATTTATTTATAGTTTATATGTGAAACATGTACAATTACTACCTTGTATGTTTTGATAAGAGAGGGGACAGGGGCCTCCAATAAAAATTTTTGACATTAAAAATGAGTCTTCAGGGTGCGTGGCTGGCTCAGTTGGTGGAGCATATAACTCTTGATCTTGGGGTTGTGAGTTCAAGCCCCATATTTGGTATAGAGATTACTTAAAAAATATTAAAAAAAAAAAAGTACTCTGCAGTTACACTTCTGGTAATGAAGAACTAGGTGGGTTTTGATCATGCTTTAGCTGACAATAACTAGAAAAGTGGACCAAGAAAAAGAAAACTGTATTTCTTTAGAGGCACTGAAAAGCTGCCAAATTGGTGAAGATTGCAGGGCCAAGATCTAGGAGAGGGAGATATGTTGGAGAGATGCTTGAATATCTGGGGTTCCCCCCATTCTGCTGAGGCATTGGTCTCTTCCAAAAGCGACTGAGAAGGTAAACAGATTTTTGTGAGCTCACAGGCCTAGGAAAGGGTGCAGGGAGGTTGAAAAACTGGAGTTTAGGGCTCACCAAGGAAGAGATAAACACCTCACCCAGCCTTTCAGTTGAGATCCTGAAGGGATGTACCCTAGCAGTCAAAGTGAACTGAAAATAGGTAAGAAATGGCAGGGACTGAATCATCTCTGGCCCTAACTTGACTATAGTGATCTGAGTCTGCTAACAGCTCCAGTTGAGTTGCCTAATGGAAGTAAAAGAAATCCTCTCTAGAGGAAAGCAATGCTATCCAGAGCTTCAAAATACTTCTGCAGTATTTTATATATAATACCCAGCACACACACAAAATAATCAGGTATGTGAGAAGGTACGACAAAACCAGAGAAGCCACAGATCATAGAAACAAAACCCACAGGGATTATGAAACAAAGACTTTGAATTGCTGTTCAAAATGCTCAGGAACTTAAAATATAAGAATAAGAATATGTATAGAGAATGAACACAAAAACAAATAGAAATCCTATTGTTGAAAGACTGTAACAAATTAAAAACCCAGTGGATGGACTTAATAGCTGAAGACAAAATTAGGGAACTGGACAGAATTCAGAAGAAAATATTCAGATTTAGAGACAAAGGATGAAAATAATGGCAAAAAATTTTTAAACAGTGGAAGAGACTTCCAGTACAAAATTAAAGAAAAAAATTTTTAATATAGTTATAATTAAGGCCCAGAAGGAGAGGAATGAGAGACTATAACAAAACCATACCTGAAGAGATGTCTAAACTAAGTAAAAGACATCATGCCTTGGATTCAAGAAGCATTATAAACATTAAGCAAGAAAAAGGCAAAGAAAAACATACCTAAGCACATCATAATAAAACTGCTGAAAACCAAAGAGAAATTTTAAGCATCCAAAGGAAAAAGATAAATTACTTTATCAGATGAATGACAGTAAGGCCAATGGTTGCAACCAAAATGATGCTATCTTTAGAGTACCAAAGGAAAATATCATCAACTCAGAATTTATGTTCAAACAATATAACTTTCAAATATTGAGGCAAAATAAGACATTTTCAAACAAACAGAAACAATTTGTACCAGCATTTCGCCTTACAAGAAAGAGTGGACCTTGGGCATAGAGAAATGATCTCAGATGGATGCTCTCAGATTATGGAAGAGATGAGCAATGAAAAGGAAAAATATATAGGTAAATCTCAATAAATAGTAACTTTACAAAACAATGCTAATATATTGTGATGTTAAAAACTTACAGATTTAAAAATGCAACAATACAGTAATTGAGAAGGGAAGGTAAACAAACTTAAAGTGGTCCAAGCTGGTCCCATTGTTCAGGAAGTGGATAAAGTACTAATATATCTTAGGCTTTTAAAAGTCAAGGATGTACATCCTAATTTCTAGAGGAATTAATAATATTAAAAGAACATAAAACCAAAAAGCTAATCAAAAGAAAACAATTAAAAAAAAAAAACTTGAACAATCCCCAAGAAAGTAGAGAAAAAAGGAATGAAGAACAGGTGAGATAAAAACATCAGGATGGCAGCTTTAAAGCCAATATATCAATAATTACATTAAATGGAAACTGATTATCCCAATGCAAAGACACAGACTGTCTTGGATTTATAAAGGTACACCTTTAATCTGTTTCAAGAGACAAATCTTAAGTAATAGAATGTAGAAAAACTTAAAGTAAAAAGATAGATACATCATGCAAAAACTAACAAAGATGGTGTGACTATGTTAAATCCAAGTAGATTTCAAGCAAGAAGCAATATAAGAGATAAAAAGTTCACGGATGCCTGGCCGGCTTAGTTGGTAGAGCACGGGACTTTGATCTCAGAGTCAGTTCAAGCCCCATGTTGGGCACGGAAACAAAACAAAACAAAACCAAAAAACTGTTCATGTGTCCAAGAATCTGAACAGGAAACAAATGATACACTTAGGATAATTTAAAGATTTACCTACAAAACGACTAGTTACAAATGTGTGTGTGTAGGGTATAACAGAATTACAAGGGGGGGCTCTAAAAGACAGAAGAGGAAAAAATTAATCAGAACCAGGGAAGAGAGAATTGTGAAGAGTTTACTTTGAGAGAGGCAATGACCTAAGGTCAAGGTATACATCCAGTTCCAGGTAGCCTCTACTGGAGGAAGCCAGAGGGAATAAATACGCTTACCTCACTCTTCCACTACACAATTTCCTCCCATCAGCTACAAAATCATTATGGGGTGGTGTCATTCAGTCCTGAAACCATAAACATTAGCCACTCCAGAAGTCTTCATATATAGTACAGGAGAAAACAAACAAGTTCCAAAATAGTCTTATAAAACTTGCTTTTTAAGCTGGTTATGAGGCATAGATTCATAAAAATAGTTGTTCTCTTTCACCATCCATTCTTGGTTTCTCTCACTTTTTGCTGTACCTCACCTGAATGGAATTTGATTTTTTTTTTAAGATTTTATTTATTTGAGAGAGAGAGAGAGGAAAAAAAAAAGGGAAGAGGAGCAAAGAGAGAGATTGAGAGTAGGGAGAGAAGTAGAGGGAGAAGGGGATAGAGTATCCTAAGCCAACTCCATGCTGAGCATAGAGTCTGAGGCAGGACTCAATCTCACAACCCTGATATTGTGACCTGAGCTGAAACAAAGAATCAGATGCTTAACAGACTGAGCCACCCAGATGCACCCTGAACAGGATTCTTTACAAGGTTGGGTGCTCCAACATTCATTCTTATATGAGTCCTAGTGGAGGTCCTTTTTGGGCTACTCTAGTTTTTTATTGGACTACTGGCTAAGAGAATACAAGTAAGCATTTCAGAGAATACTCTTACATTCCATATATAGTCATATTTATTCCATCGTATAGCAGCAATGCAATTTCCTCATTAAAAGGGATCCCATGGGGTGCCTGGGTGGCTCAGTGGGTTAAGCCTCTGCCTTCGGCTGAGGTCATGATCTCAGGGACCTGGGATTGAGCCCCGCGCTGGACTCTCTGTACAGTGGGAAGACTGCTTTCCCCCTTCTCTCTGCCTACTTGTGATCTCTCTGTCAAATAAATAAATAAAATCTTTAAAAATAAATAAATAAAAGGGATCCCATGGCACCTGGTTGTTGCAGTCAGTTAAGCATCCGACTCTTGGTTTTGGCTCAGTTTGTGATCTCAGGATTGTGGGATCAGTCCCAATTTGGGCTCCATGCTAAGCGTGGAGTCTGCTTAGGCTTCTCTCTCTTCTTTTCCCTCTTCCCCTGCTCTAATAAATAAATCTTAAAAAAAAAAAAAAAAAAGATAAAAGGGATCCCTCACCTTGCCAGAAGAGTGATCCCTTTGTTGGTTTGTGACAGAAAAATCCCATACCTGCCACTGAGCAGTGTCCACTTATAATTCACTGAAACTACTTCCCTAGGAAGACTTCCTAGTAAACATTCCTCTCTTCAGTACTAAGACCTCCAAAACTACTAAGTCCAAAGTTTCAGGGACCAAAAATTCTTCAAGTGGGTTATTAGGTATAATAGAAAACCCAACAAAAATGCATACATGTGTACATCAGAAGAGGTACACAAGAATGTTCATAGTAGCAGTCCTTTTAATAGCTCCAAATTGAAATACCTCCCTTGGCTGTCAACAGCAGAATGGATAAATGTGGTAGATTCATTAAATGTGGTATATTAAATATGGGGTAATCAGTGTTGAAGCTAATGAAGTGGGTGCTGATTACATAGTTATCTTCACTTTGTAAAAGTCATGCTAAATAATTGTATTTGTGTACTTTTCTATTCATGTGTTATGTTTCAATTAAAAAACTTGAAAATAAATGCAATAATAGCTTGTGTGTAATGTGTACTTGTACTGAATGCTTTTAAGATGGTTTTCTTTTTCTTAGTTTTATCAGTTTGACTATAACATGCATTGGTGTGATTTTCATTGTAATTTTCCTACTTGTGGTTCACTTAGTTTTGTGGATCTGTAATTTCATGTAGAAAACGTAATGCCAATTTTTTTTTTTAATTAGACATGTATAAAATAGAGGAGCTACTCTCATCTCCACCATGTGTACTTTCTGGTTAAGATAGCACTATATATTGATTATTGGGGTTAAGCATATACTTCATTCCATTGGTCAGCATCCTTAATTTGCAGGTTATTGTCTCTTGGCTAGCCCCATAAACTGAATCAGTTTTCCAGTTTGTTCTAAGCTCTTGTCCAGGCCTTCAACTCATAAGCCATTAAAAACGAACCCTTACCTCAGGCCATCGTCTCCTAAAGTTCTTCTCAATGAAAGGATTTCTTTTTACTGTTGTGTTTCAGGGCTACTAATGAGTGATGTTGTATAGTGACCACTCACACCCAGTTATTGCAAACTCACTGCAGGCCCTTTTTTGAATTAATAAGACCAAGGGGTGCCTGGGTGGCTCAGTGGGTTAAGTGGCTGCCTTCAGTTCAGGTCATAATCCCACGGTCCTGGGACTGAGCTCTGCACTGGGTTCCCTACCCCGTGGGGAACCTGCTTCTCCCTCTGCCTCTCTCTCTCTCCATCTCTGATGAATAAATAAATAAATATCTTTAAAAAAAAAACCCACAAACAAACGTTTCTCTCTTCCATTAATTGGTTAGAGGAACTCTTTTGAAGCCAGTTTATATGGATTGGGGGAGAAGTGCTAAAGGAATAGGGTCGGGTACTAATAGTCTGAGTCACCTGCTTGTTCAGTTTAGTTGTGACGGTATTCCCAGTCTTGTAGGGCGTGGACTGCTGTTGTGCTCATCAGTTGTATGGTCTGGTGAATCAGATAACACCAGGTCATGATGGTTGGTTTGATTATTCACACAGTCACTTGATGTCGCATGGTCAAGTTTTCCATCTCTACCAGGTACCAGCAGCAAATCAGGAGCTACTTTTCAACAAAACAAAACAAAACACTGGTTGAGGAAAATAGATCTTTACTCAAAAATCAAGGAATCCGTGTTGTAATTCTCCTATTGGCACTTATCAGAGGCTTCATATAACATTTCTACCACATGAGTTTCCAATACCACTGGATTTGCCCAATCACAAGGTCCAACTGGCAAGATAGTTTGCCCTGGGCTCGACTGAAAACTACAGTTACCCAGAAAATAGGTTAGAGGAGGCCACCCAAATGTCCTATTTTGTTGTCTTCAGAACCCAAGAAGGTCTGCCATATGTTTTGCCTTTTTCTTTATTGCTTGTGATGAAAAACACAATACACTGTCACTTACTTGAATGGATAACCTAACATGTCTCAGGACATTGGACTCCTAGAAATTTGTGACAGGTCCTGGAAGTTTTACAGGGTTTTTCTTGCACCTTAATGTTGCATGCATGGGTCTTACAAAAACATGTGGAGTGCTTACTACTACTTCCTGCTCATTGGATTCATTTAACATTCATTTTTATAATAGACTACTGTAAACATTCTATGACATAGCAAGATGATCAAGGTCCCTTCACACCACAGAACAGAAAGCTGACACAGCCCTGCAACAAAACAGTAAGGTCCAACTGGCACTCTGTCCCTGGCAGTTCAGTGTGATCTATTTCTGACTTCCCTCACTAACTGGAATGGAGTGAAGGGGGCACTTCCAGACCAAAATCTATATATCATGTCAAACTCTGTATTAATTTCCTCCAGTGAAGATCCCACACTGAGAACAGCAACTACCACTGGCATCTCCGCCTGACCAAACTCTGCAGTAATCCAGTCATTCTTTACTACCCCTCTGGTTTTTACACTGTCATTCCCTATGACTCATCTGGTGACCACAAAAGGAATTTAAGTGGGAATGTGGTATGAATCACTATTCCAGCATGAGCTTCCCAGGATGTGGTACTTTCTGTATATAGTCTAGTGTGAGAGTGGTAGCAAGCAGTTATGAGCACCTATATAGCCCTTCCTACTGTAACAGCAGTCACTCCATTGGTCAGGAAAACAAAATGAACACTGCTTTGGTTATTAAAATGTATCTACTCTTACTACACTTCTAGGACTGGAGAAATAGCCACAATATGGGTCTTCCTGGACTCACTGTTACCCAGACTCAGGCCAAGACTATATCCATCACTTGACTTTCTATTTCAACCAGTTGTCCAGGATGGTGTTTGGAGTCTCTAGGTATCAACAGATATTAAGAGGCAGTATCTAATAAGCCTCAGGAGGTCTGGTATTTTCCTTTCTTCAGTAAGTGGCCACTAGAGAAGGATTATGGCAGTTGATCCCCTAAATTCTCACATAATTTACCAGGGGAGTTTTAAAAAGTATCAGTGCCTGGATCTCACTCCCTGAAATTATGATTTAATTGGTTTGGAGTATGTTCTTTAGAATTCTCAGGTGTTCTAAAGTACAGACAAGTCTGGAAACCACTGGATAAGGGGAAGGTTCATGGTTATACAACTGTGGCTGCACTGCTGGGTACTTCTTCACAGGGACCCAGTCTCCTTCCATTATCAAGGAGTTCCAGGTCTGTGAATCGGATGGGAGTCTTCAAATTTCACTATGACAACACAAGTTTGTTCAGAATTTTCCCACCTATATATGTCAGGCAGCACCTCATGTCCTACTTAAGCCATTTCATTTCTAGGGACTTTGTTATCATTTGGTCATTATCCCTCTTTCCCTGCAGGTCAAAACAATCTGACTAACTTTTCTTTTTTGACTTATTATGGTAATCGTGTCCACAGTGTCTCTGGTTGTTATATGCCATCATGTGGGCTTTGCCACTTTGGGATGGCATTGTTCTCTTTGGAATTAGGAAACAATTCTACCACAGCATTCATCACCATCATTTTGACAGAGGACAGCCGCTTCAGAGCTCTTTGGGAATGCTGATGCTCCTATCACCAAAGTGCTTCTTAATGACTTGGTGAAAAGAGAATGTCTAAGGAAACTTTGTACTCCCTCCTCATGGTATGCCAGGACCCTGGGATCATAACCTAAGCCGAAGGCAGGGGCTTTAACCTACTGAGCCACCCAGGCGCCCCTTTTTCAATTTTTTAAAGATGTTGTTTATTTGACAGAGAGACAGTGAGAGGGCGAACATAAGCAAGGGGAGTGGGAGAGGGAGAAGCAGGTTTCCCACTGAGCAGGAAGTCTGACTCAGGGCTTGATCCCAGAAACCCAGGATCATGAACAGAGCCGAAAGCAGACGCTTAATGACTGAGCCACCCAGGTGCCCTTTTTTTTTTTTTAAATATTTTATTTATTTATTTGACAGAGAGAGAACAAGAGAGCATAAGCAGGCACAGCAGCAGAGGGAGAGGGAGAAGCAGACTCCCCAATGAGCAGGGAGCCCAATACGGGGCTGGATCCCAGGAACCTGGAATGGTGACCTGAGCCGAAGGCAGTTGCCTAACCAACTGAGCCACCCAGGCACCCCTAGCTTGTGAGTTTTAAGGTAAATCCTCACTAGAGAACTAGTCAACAGTAGCAACAGAGATAAAGCACTATAGCTCCTCTGTGGTACCTGGAGCTCTCTGCTCTCTAGTCTTTAAACTTGTGGGAAGGGATAAAAGCTAGGTCTGCTCTTTTTCTCTTCCTCCATATCCACTATCAGAAAGGGTAGCAGAGGGGCACCCGGGTAGCTCAGTTAAGTGTCTGTCTTTGGCTCAGGTCATGATCTCAGGGCCCTGGGATGGAGTCCCACATCAGGCTCCCTATTTCTCTCTCTCCCTCTGCTCCTCCACCTACCTTCAACCCCACCCCCACTCATGCTCGCTCTAGGGTGCGCTCTCAAGTAAATGAAATCTTTAAAAAAAAAAAAAAGGTAGTAGAGAATATAAGCTAGTGAACCAAATATCTAGACACCTGAGGAGTATGATCATTATGTAACACAGCAAATTACATAACATATACCAACTGAAGCAGAACTATAGGCATATAGGTATTTTAAAACATGTTTTAAGTTTAAGAATTTAAAAACAATTCAATTAATCAACAAATTTTTACTGAGCACTTGCTAGTGTCAGGCACTGAGGATTCATCAGTGAATAAGACAGACAAAAACCTTTCTTCTCGTGTGTTTTATTTGCAGTGGTAGGAAATGGCATGAGGGACAGAGACAAAAACATCAAACAACTTACTATCTAAGGAATAAAACGTTTTAGAAAGTAGTATTTGCTATAAAATAAAGTAGGATAAAGCCGATTGGGAATGCTAAAAAGGATCATCAGTGTAAAAAGAAACTAAGCCTAGGGGCGCCTGGATGGCTCAGTGGTTTAAAGCCTCTGCCTTCAGCTCAGGTCATGATCCCAGGATCCTGGGATTGAGCCCTGCATCAGGCTCTCTGCTCAGCAGGGAGCCTGCTTTTCCCCCTCTCTGCCTGCCTGCCTGCCTCTCTGCCTACTTGTGATCTCTGTCAAATAAATAAAATCTTAAAAAAAAAAAAAAAGAAACTAAGTTTAAAATAGGAGTCAAGAGGATGCTGAGTGGGAGGTTAGTAATATATAAAGAAGGAACAAGAAATCATTAAAAAGCCATGGGAGACTCTTAGGTATGGAAATATGAGTTTAAAGAACAACATAGATAAATTAAAATGAAATAAAAATTTTTTAAAAGATTTTATTTATTTATTTGACAGAGATTACAAGTAAATGAAAATAGAGAGTTCCTATATCACACGTACATATTCTCCTATTATTAATATCTTGTATTAGTGTGTATTAGTGGTATATCTGTTACCTTTGATAAGCCAATGTTGATATATTAGTATTAATTAAAGTCCTTAGTTTACAGTAGGGTTCACTCTCTTTTGTACAGTTCTGTAGGTTTTGACAAATGCATAATATTATGCATATATTATCCTGAGCTGAGATCAAGAATTCGATGCTTAACTGACTGAGCCACCCAAGTGCCCCAGAAGCCTTAAGTGAAACTTAAAATTTGTGATTTAAAGAAGTAATCTGTTAAAAATATCACATTAATCAAGGGTAGCACATAAAAAAATGTTTTTCTTTTTAAAGATTTTATTTGACAGAGAGAGAGAGACAGAACGAACACAGGGCACAGGAGTGGGAGGAGGGAGGAGCAGAGGGAGAAGGGTCCCTGCTGAGCAGAGGGCTCTATATGGGGCTTGTTCCCAGGACCCTGGATTCATGACCTGAGCCAAAGGCAGATTAACTGATTGAGCCACCCAGGCATTCCCTCCACACCCACTAAAAAAAAACCCAATATGCTTAAGAATTATGAGAACAAAAAGGAAATATAGCTGCAAAGATGTAAATAGTCATAACTGACATGTTGAATATTTTATAAGTTAACAGGACATGGAAGAATCAGGAAATCATTAATCTACTACACTTGGTGTTGCTTATATTCTTAAACCATTTATTTATAGGTTTTTTTTTTAACCTAGATATGTCCTTAACAAATCAGTCATCAACAAGATATTAATGGGTGCTTTTAATCTAAATAGCACGATTCCATACACAATTCAGCTATCTCAAATTTATGCTATGCACAACAGTATTATCACAAAGCATTTGTTTCCTGTTTTCTTTACTGCCCAATTGATCACACTTGGAGTAGGCTAGTTCCATAAACTTATGAGGTAATGAAGAATCTGTTATATTATTTTAATGATTACCTATGAAGATTACAGTATATATGGAATTTCTATGGCAAAGAAAGGTGGCTTCCAAAAAAGAAAACTTCAAAAGTCTACAGAATCAAGCTTTTTATTATATATGTTGCATTTATTATGTTTGCATTTACTTCTTAATTGTAATCTTTTTCTAGTCAGTGACTGCAAAAGTGGCGTGTCAATACAGTATTGTTTGACTCACAATTTTTCAACTTTATAATAAAGCAAAAACAAGGTGTATTCAGCAGAAACTGTACTTCAAATTTTGAATTAGGACTTTCATCTGGGTTAGTGATAGTGACAACGATACACTCTAGTGATCCTGGGCAGTAGCAGCAGCCACAGCTCCCAGCCAGCCACGAAATCACCAGCAACAACCAATACATATACAGATATTCTGCACCAATACAACTACTCTATTTTTCACCTTCAATACAGTATCCAATAAATTAGGTGAGATATTTGGTATAAACGAGGCTTTGTGTTAGATAATCCTGCCTAACTATAGGTTAATGTAAGTGTGCTAAGCATGTTTAAGGTAAGCTAGACTAAGCTATGATATTCATTAGGTTAGGTGTATTAAATTCATTTGCAAATTACAGTATTTTCAACTTACGATGGGTTTGTTGTGGCACAACCCATCATAAATTGAGGAAGAACTCTATACACTTACAGAATTACAGGGGCACCTGGGTGGCTCAGTGGGTTAAAGCCTCTGTCTTCAGCTCGGGTCATGGTTGGGATCGAGCCCCACATCGGGCTCTCTGCTCAGCGGGGAGCCTGCTTCCTCCTCTCTCTCTCTGCCTGCCTCTCTGCCTACTTGTGATCTCTGTCAAATAAATAATAAATAAAATCTTAAAAAAAAAAAAAGAATTATAGAGTAGAAAGGTTTTTTCAAAGCTCACTCTAGTCCACCATATGTCTCTAAGAATTTCTAGGAATTTCCCATTAGGCAATCTGCTTGTTTACAGTACTAGGAAGTACTATGGAAGATGGTTTTAAAGTTTTACCGTATGTTATTAATTTACCAACACCAGTTTTGTTTCTCTAATTTTGCCTTTATTTCCAGTTTGTTGCATTTCCTCTTAGAACTGTGGGTAAGACAAAGCAGTTAAAACATGTTTCCTCAAGAAGAAAGGGGAAGTATAATGTGACACCAAATGCCAAAATCAAAACACTCTTTTTAATAAATTTTGTTTATCCCTTTAAAAATGTTTGAATAAGGGCGCCTGGGTGGCTCAGTGGGTTAAGCCGCTGCCTTCGGCTCAGGTCATGATCTCAGGGTCCTGGGATCGAGTCCCGCATCGGGCTCTCTGCTCAGCGGGGAGCCTGCTTCCCTCTCTCTCTCTGCCTTCCTCTCCATCTACTTGTTATTTCTCTCTGTCAAATAAATAAATAAAATCTTAAAAAAAAAATGTTTGAATAAAGTTTAAGAAAAAATCTTTTTAAGAATCTGCTTAGTTTCTAAATCATTCATTTAACCCCAAACTGCAACCCAAGAGGGAAAGCCTGCAAATAATCTGTTCAGACATACAGGCACATCTAAGCAATATAGTGGGTTCAGTTCCAAACCACCATAATAAGGCAAGTATCTCAATAAAGTGAGTCAAATAATTTTTTTGGTTTCCCACTCAATATAAAAGTTAGGTTTACTCTGTACTATAATCTACTAAACATGCAATAGCATTACATCAAACAATGTACATACCTTAATTAAAAATCCTTTATTATTAAAAATGCTAACCATCATCTGAGCTTCCAGTGAGTCATAATCACTGATCACAGATCACCAAGACAAATAATAATGAAATTTGAAATATTGTGAGAATTACCAAAATGTGACAGAAACACAAAGTGAGCAAATGCTGCTGGAAAAACAGTGCTGAGAGACTTGCTCTGTGCAGGGCTGCCACAAACCTTCAGTTTACAAAAAATACAGTATCTGTGAAGCATAATAAAGTGATGCACGGTAAAAAGCTATCCTTGTGTTAGGTGTTCCATTAATTTCATCTTACTGTTCCAATCCATCAAATGCAATTCCCTTACCTCTCTCTTATTCTGGATTTCATATTTCCTTAATAACATGCCCTGCTTTTTCCTGATACAATCCTCATTTAGGTGGTACACATTCTCTATTAGCTTTTTGAGAGAGGATGTATGGAGTGTGAGACCTTTTAGGTTTGAACATAACTTTATTCTAGTCTCATAACTGATAAGTAGGTTGGCTTATATAGAATTCTAGACTAGAATTAATTTTCCCTTAGAATTCTGAAGCACTGCTCTGTTACCCTTTTGTTTCCAGAGTTGTTACTGAGAAGTCCAACACATTTACCTTTGTGTGCCTCATATGAAACCTGTTTTTTTTCTCTATAAACTTGTACAATCTACTCTTTGTCTACTTGCTATCTTTATAGAAATGTGCATGTGGTCCCCTTGAAGCATTTTAAGCAATCTTAATAAGATCACCAACAGCCACATATGATTAGCACTGACACATGCACTATCATCACACTGACCACACAGACGTAGTGCAGCCATGGTAAAAAACCAAGTGTAGCTATAATAAACAAGATGTGCTAACAGTGATGTAAGAGAGAAGATAATGCAACTGTGCATGTGTATGTGCCAAGTGGGTTTAGTTGCTTTGTATATATTAATCCACTAAACTAGTATATACAATACAGCCTTAAGAGGTAGGTATTATCTGTATTTTTATAGGTCACAGAATTTATTTCGGCAGAGCCAAAATTCTAAACAGTCTAGCTCTAAAGTCTATGGTCTTACTGTTAATGTTACCTTCTAGTAGTAGGTGATAGTAGTTTTTTGTTATATTGCTTTTAAGTATCTTTTCTTGGCAAAATAAAAAGTTGGCAAACCTATGTTGATTATCTCAATTAAAAAAATTACTGGTGAAATCTAAAAGCCTGGAGATCAACAGTTTGTGGGGCCAGTAGAGAAAGAAAAATGAAAATTTGAGATGGTAACTGATGAAGCAAGGTCTTGGAGGATGAGCTCTAGAACACAGGGTGCAGAAGACTTGGAGAGCCGGGAAAATGTTAATTATAGGAGGAATTACAGCCACATCTAGAGATGCTGGTGAGAAGAGCTTATCTGTTAACTAAAATTCAGAGTCATCAAAGCTTAAAATAAGCATGGTAGTAACAATTAGAAAGCTTAGTAAGTAATGTAAAATAGTGAAGATCTGAAGGAATGAAAAAAGTTAATAAATCCAGGAATGGACTGACAGACTAGAAAAAGAGTTTCAACACTGAATATCTTGATAAAGTTAAAGAATAAGTTTAGTAGGAGTAAGGGAGTGGAAGATGTATAAAGAGCTATAGTAGGTTGTGTTCAGAAGGTAGTATTTTTGAATTTAAGATCTCAAAGCCAGAGTAAAGGCTCATTCACTGATGATGATGATGATAATGATACAAATGACAGCAACCATTCATTAAGCACATGAAAACGATTAATTTTATCTAGTCATAACAACCATTAATATAGGCATATTAGGGGAGAAACTGAGGTTCTAACAATTTTTCAATAAAACTCTTACGTTTTTTCAATAGATCTTAACAAAACTCTAAAATTTATATAGAGTTATCTATAACTGGCATTTCCAAGATAATTTTGAAAAAATATGTGGGTTATTAACTGCTGTTAATATCCTCCTGGATATTAACACTTATTATAAATCTGTAGCAATTATAATACTGTGGTAATGTCACAGAAGTCATACAAATTGACTGATGGAAAACTACCCACATATGTGTAGAAACCTGTTCTGAGATGAGTGACATAAAATAAAAATTAAATTATTCAATAAATGCTTCTAGAACGATTGTACATATATAAATAAAATAAAATAAAATAAAATTAGATCCCTACCTCATGCACGAAAATAAGTTGATTAAAAACGTAAATATGAAGAATAAGAGTTTTAAACTTTTAGTAAAAAGATAGATAAAAATCTTTGTTATTTTGAAGTAGAAAAGGATTTCTTAAACAAGATCTCCAAAGCACAAAATATAATGGAAAAGATAAATCTGACTACATTAAAACTAAATTTCAGTACAAGAAAAGACACCACAAACAAAGGTCAGAGAAAAGTCTTAAACTGGAAGAAGACCGGTAACCAATATAACCAACAAGGTATTATTTTACAGAAAACATAAATCAATGAAAAAGATGAGCAAAGCATTAGCAAAATGAGTAAAGATGCACAGAGAGAGCAAAGCATTAGCAAAATGAGTAAAGATGCAGAGATATCCAGGAGGCATTTGGGACTGCTGTACAAGAGAAATCTGGCCTGGGATTAGAGATCTGGGCTAGGTCAACATACTGATCACATTTGAATTCATGGGACTAGATGAGCTTACAGAAGGAAACTTGTAAAGAAATTAGAGACTTGGATCTAGCTAGGACACAAAGTAGGCAGAGAATTTACCAATCTTCATTCAAATTCTTAACACTAAATAATAACTCCTTTAGCTTTATTCACATATTATTTTGTCTGTTCTTTTCTAACCATAAAATATCTTTATGGCTTTTAAAAATGGCATCTAAATCTAAGATACAAATACTAATAAAACCAGATTTTGTTGGACACCATGTCAGAAAGTAGTTAGATAAGCCTGTCACTTCTGTGTAGGATATTATTTTCAGTCCCTCTGTTTCACATACTACCAAGAAGGCAGGGTTGTGGAAATGAAATGCAAATTAAGATATGAATGAAACAACATTTATATTTGAAAGTAAAAGGAATTTAAGAAAATATTCCCTAAAATACACAGTAAGAATTTTATTGGTGGGGTTAGGAAACTATCACCTTTTATACATTAATGTAGTTTGTGTAATGCATCTCCTCTGAATTATAAGATTAGAGAAAGAAAGAAAGAGAAAAGGTAAGATAAGATAGATATGGGGAGGGGGACCCCTGGGTGGCTCAGTGAGTTAAGCCACTGCCTTAGGCTCAGGTTATGATCCCAGAGTCCTGGGATCGAGCCCCGCATTGGGCTCCTTGCTCGGCAGGGAGCCTGCTTCTCTCTCTGCCTCTCTGCCTGTTTACGTGCTCTCTCTCTCCTTCTCTCTGACAAATAAATAAAATCTTAAAAAAAAAAAAAGATAGATATGGGGATAAGACTTCCACTCATTACATTTCTTCTACTTGGAAACAGCAAACCAGCTATCCACATAAACTGCTCAGGAAAGCCAATCACAAAAGAAGAACTATGTATACTGTATAACTCCTTTTATACGAAGTCCAAGAACATGTAAAGCAAGACAGAATAGTAGTGGTGGTGGGGTAAGGAGACATGGTTGGAAGGGGCACAACGAAGCTCTCTCAGGTGTTGGAGATATCCCATATATACCGATCTGCACAGTTGTCGCATCAGATTCTACCTTTGGCACCCTAACATTTTACTACGCTGTATCTCTTAAGCATTTATTTTTTAATGCTCTTAAAGAAAAACCTTAGAAGCCTAAAGAATCTCACTCAACACAGCTTGCTTTTTGCCCTTGTCAAGGCTACAAAGCCTCTAATTAAGAAAAAAGTATTTAGGGCACCTGGGTGGCTCAGTAGGTTAAGCCTCTGCCTTCGGCTCAGGTCATGATCTCAGGGTCCTGGGATGAGGGCCCGCATCCAGCTCTCTGCTCAGCAAGAAGCCTGCTTCCCCCTCTCTCTATGCCTGCCTCTCTGCCTACTTGTGATCTGTCAAATATAAATAAAATCTAAACAAAACAAAACAAAAAAGTATTTAGAGGTTATCTCCAATCTTTTATTCCCCTAATTTGCCTCACTCCCAACCCACCCCTAGGTCCATCATCTCTCCAAGGGTACTTCTACATCTGATCAACAGAAATTAAAGATAACTCCTAAGGGGCGCCTGTGTGGCTCAGATAGTTAAGAGCCTTCTTAGACTCAGGTCATGATCCCAGGACTCTGGGATCAAGTCCCTCTTGGTGCTCCCTGCTCCCTGGAGAGCCTGCAGCTCCCTCTGCTTATGCTGTCTGTCAAACAATACAAACAAATAAAATCTTTAAGAAAATAATAAAGATAACCTCTAAAAGAACAATCCAGAGGACGAGGATATCTGAGAATATCATATTCATAGTAAACAAGCTTCAGGGTCCTACTTTCACCAAACCAACAGTAAGCTCTCAAAAGGAAACTGAAAAGAAATCCTAACATAAACAACTTTTTTTTTTTTTAAGATTTTGTTTATTTATTTGACAGAGAGAGATCATAAGCAGGCAGAGAGAGAGGAGGAAGGAGGCTCCCCGCTGGGCAGAGAGCCCGATGCGGGGCTCGATCCCAGGACCCTGAGATCACGACCTGAGCCGAAGGCAGCGGCTTAACCCACTGAGCCACCCAGGCGCCCCTAACCTTCTCTTTAAACCTGGCTTGTTGGGGTGAGGGAACGGAGTCAGGCACCGCAGGGTGGCGGGGAGGGTGATCGTGGTGACCTTGCAATCCTAGGGCCCCGGCACCCGACCGGTTCCGGGAAGAAAGGGGCCGGGACGAGACGCCAAAGTAAAAACCGACGCCAGGAGCAACTCACTTTTGAAAGGCGCTTTCCGGTTACAAAGCACCCTCACATGCTTTACCTCATCGGCCACAGTATCCTTTCTGCGGGCCTCGAGCGTCTACGGATGCGAAGGGCCCAGCGTGCACGCGCGCCCTCTTCAAAACCGAGATTCCCCGGAGGGCCTCGTTACTCATCCCTGCCGCGACTCCACACCTCGCGGCCGCGCGCTCTCCCTTGGCGTCCGCGGCGCGCGCACGTCACTCGCCGGCTGCCAATCGGCGCCCAGCAGGTCAACCTCTCCTCTGGGGGCCCTCAGCACCGCCCCCTCCTGCCTGCCGCGGGACCCAGGCCGCGGCGCCCGCCGGGCGCTTCCGCTCTCCGCGCACGCGCGACAGCTCGGCCGGAGAACGGCGCGGGCCGGGAGGGGAGTGGACGCTGCTGGCGAGGATGGTGCTGGAGAGCGTGGCCCGCATCGTGAAGGTGCAGCTCCCGGCGTATCTAAAGCGGCTTCCTGTCCCCGAGAGCATTACCGGGTTCGCCCGGCTCACAGGTAATCCCCGCCTTCCTCCAGTCCCCATCAGTGCACGTCTCCCAACGTGGGAGTGGGGGGTGGTCTAAACCTCCCCCGGCCAAGGGGCGGGGCTTGGCGAGTGGCGCGTTACTCCGTGACCCTGTGCGCAGACGGCGGGGGGCGGGCGCCGGCGCAGCCGCCTCGGAGCGCGGATGATTCCACCTCTCGTCGTTGTCTTAGTGCCTTTTCCGAGTCCTTTCGTGATGGGAGACCGGGTTTTTGCAGAGAAAGTGAGGAGTTGGTAGCGAGCCCGTATCTTTCATCTCTCTCTCTGTATCTCTCACTGCTGTGTGCTTGTTTGTGTTAGAGTAGGATAAGCCGTCGTTATCTAAGGCGCTGTGCAATCAGACAGTCCCAGCTCTCAGCGGGGTTTTACCCACAGCGTGTGTGGGGGGGGGGGCGGGGAGGAACAGAGCCATACACGCAATATGTGTATGACAGCTTTATTCGGTAACAAAATCCGAGAACAACCTCCATTCCCACAGGGAAGACTTGAAGTACCCCGAGGGCATTCGAGGTCAACTCCATTACCTTGGGCCTGGATGTAGTTAAGGTAACTTGAGTTCAGGAAAGAAAAATTGGCCAAAAGGTATTCAAAGGCCAGTACGATAGATCAAATGTTAGATAATGAAATTTAATGAATATATATGTAACATCGTGGTTTTAAGATCCGTTCTTTACAAAACAAAAACCCCACACATTCAGGATTTCACATCTAAAAGACGAAAATTTCCATAATGCAGCCAACACTTGGAAGATTTTGTTGGGTTTGGGATGTTAACAGTCTAAGAGGGGTATTTGCAAACCAGACTGAGACTGATTGGGATGGTGAGGGGAGAAACAACCATTTTGATTTGGCAAACTTTGAACTCCTAGATCCAGAATGGGAATAAAACATGCATTAAGATAATTTTAAGATCAATAGGGCTCCTTAGCCTGGAACAGTCTGGAGTTCTGTGGTAGCTGACATGAAACATAGCGTTTGGAAGGCTTATTGATGGAGGGAGAATAACATATTCTTTGTAGACCAAAAGACAGAACTAGGACCAAATTAGTGAAAATTATTTGGAGATGGATTTCAGCCCCAATACACAGAATGCTTCTGTTTCGTTGTTTTTTTTTTTTTTTTTTTAAGAGAATACTGTCCCTAAAAAAGGATAATATTTTTTAAAAAAAGGCAGAGTCAGATAGTAGATTTAGAAGAGGTAAACTAGAGGACATTCTAAATCTAGAGATTCTTTGAATTCTGGCTTGGTAGGAAGCTTGTAATTGAATAGAAAGCGTGGTAACTGAATAATTAACATTGAAAGAAGCATCAAACCTCAGAATCAGGGTAAAAGTAACATAAAATGAAAAAATGTTTCAAGTATTTATAAACATCAAAAGATTTTGATCCTGTGATTCTGATAGATTTTCTGCAGTTATATAAAATTTTGACTTTTTCCCTTTATCATTGCTTTTACTTTAGTACTTTACATATTTTAATATATTTCTCTTTTTCTAACAACTGTATAATCCTTTTTTAGACTAACGTCATGGTAGGCCTAACCATTCCCCTACAGTTGGAAATTTGTAATGTTTGTGCATATATATCTTTTATTCATAATGTTCTGGTAAGTAGCCCTATACCAGTTGTTAAGGGTTTTTTCCTCCTTTGAATTATACCCTTGAATGAATTCACAAAAGTGGTAATACCAGGTCAGAAGAATATAATTGTTTTGTGACATTATTTCCCAGTTCCCAACTTATATTAATAATTTGCCCAAATTAACTGCCAAGTTTTTAACAGGAAAGAAAGAAGTCCCCTTACTCCCACCGCAGTCCAGTGTAAACTGAATTATGTGTGCTGATTCCAGTGGTGGCTGGTTTTACATTAGTTTCAATTTTCTGTAAATGCAGTGTAGTTGTAACAATACAGAGTATGTAATTTGATTGAATGGCTAGATTTTAGAAGTGTTTTTTTTCCCCATTTTTTATTTTTCCCCTTCAAAATCTCCACTGTCAACAAATATTTAATTCCTATTAAAGGCATTAAGGAAACTTAGCCTAAAGTTTTTCTCCCTTAAATCAATAATAATAGTAACTTCCTCTTCAAAGCTGTTGAATATTTAAAGTGGGGACTGTTGTCTCAGGGAGAGTGACAACATTGAGAAATATCTTAAAAACATGTATTTAAGTTCCATTATAATGTGTCTATTTTAGTTCTTATTGTATTGCTTGTTAGGAAACGTTTGTAATAACTGCTTTATGAAAAAATGAGGTAGTCTATTTCATACTAGACAACAAGATAACAATTGCATAATTTGTTTTGGAGCACTATGGAAGAAAATTCCCACTGATCAATTTCTACTCTGAGTCTTCCCTACAGAGTAGATTGTAATAGCTAAATAATAGATAAATTACATTTATCTGTCTTGATTGAGCTACTTACAGAATCCATACTTAGACTTTTGTTGAAATAACCTGGAGGACCACTTTTCAGCAAATGTTTAAAATGTCTAAGGCACCAAAAGTGTTTCCATTTTCTATCTGAAAATTAGAAGGAAGTAATGGCTTACATTTTCATTGCTTTTTTTTCCCCTTCCCTATTTACATGTAATGGTTTTTTTAAAAGCACTTGGCTCTCTCATGATGACTCTGCATTCTTAGTAAACACTTGGAGATCCTTAATCACCATACAATATTTACAGACCGTCCTTATCTATTAGAAACAACTTACCTATTTTTGTTTAGGTCTTATGTTTAACAGTGAGTCTTTTAAGATAAATTTGTATGATTCTGCCCTTTGGAAATGTAGTCTATTCTAATACTCTGACCTTAAAAAAGCTTTCCCTGTTGTATAAACTTTTAAAATAGAACAACAACAAAATCCTCCTATGCGGAAGTCAGAAGTAGTTTACTTCTAGATTTAAAAGCTTGCTGTGAAACTGAATGTAGTAGCTCTTCCCTCCTTGACTCTGTTTGCTTCTTTGAAACATAACAGTTTTGCTCCTAAAGATAATGCAGTGAATCCCAAGATAATCAGTATGTTTTCTGGAGTAACACAAGCATGTCAGAGCTGACAGCTTTAAAGGCATTAGCTCTGTTTACCTAGAAAGGGCCAATTTTGAATGAAGAATTTAGAAGTGGAAAAGGGTTGAAAACTTAGATGGGTAAGAAGACTTCTACAGGCATGTTTATAGCAACCTTATTTATAATAGCCCCAAACTGGAAGCACCCAAAATATCTACCAACAGGAGAGTGGATAAACAAAGCGTAGTATACTACACTACAGAGTGGAATATTGGTTAGCCGGAAAAGGGAGTGAATTACTGATCCACTGGATGAATCTCAAAAAAACTTAATGTTGAGTGAAAAATCTTTGTTTGTAGACATCACTGGTGGGAGGATAGACTGGAAAGGGACAGAAGAATACTTTCTTGGGTGGTAGAGTATTTTGCATGTTTTTATGTTTTCAGTGGAGGCTGCTGGGGTATATTTAATTGTACTGCTCAGAGCTAAACACCTAAGATCTGTTTAGTGTATGTAAAATTTGTCACAATATTTTTTAAAGAAATAGAGTAAAAGGTGAGTTTTCTCAATAGGGATGTATAAGAAATTATTAAATTCAAACTAGAAAGTTGCATTTATTACTATGTAAATACTAGAGATTATTTCTAAAAGATCAAAGAATTTTATCTTAAAAAACTGTTTTTGAGAATTTGGGAAAAGAGTTTCATAGTTCCCAGAAGTTTTAAAAGTTTTTTCCCTCTTCCTAGTGAGACCAACTGTATTTAAGTCAGTGTAATTAAAGAATTAAAGATTATACTAGCCTTTGTGGAGAACAGTTTCAGTCTCATTAACACATTTTGTGCCATCTAACTACTTTGCGGTGTAAAATTTTTCAAGTCATCAGGTGTTTATTGAGTACTTGGTCCAGGAAATATTCTAGACACCAAAACACTGTTCATAAGAATGAATGGAAAAAAGTTTTTTAAATTGATCATTAATTTCGTTTTATTGGCTTTTGGTCCTGAACAGTTCGTATTAGATTTGAAGTGGCAATAATAAAACCATCCCTTGAAAATATTTTACTTTCCTCTTTTTACAATTCAGAAATAGAAATATTTCTATTTTATCTAATAAGAAAGCACGTTAATAAACTATCAGCAACCATGTTCCCAACATTATTTTAATAGTATCATTATACACCACCTTTTGAGATGGCAAAAGTCTGTCCTAGATTCTTAGAATATTATTCCTAATAGAGATCCATGTGTGCCTACGTGTGCTTCTACAAATGTTTTTATCATTGTATTTGTTTATATATCATGGTCAGGAATAGGGTGTGATAGGTAGCCTATCTTTATAAAAGTTTGAATCTGCCCTGTCCTAATCTGAATTCTGTTTCTCTGAGGAGATTCTTTGAACAGTATCTAAACTTCCAAAAAATTATGTGAAAATTGCTTGCTATGCAGGTTGCTTTGAAATGTTCTTTTTGGTGTAGATTTTGTTACTCTGATGGTATGAGTTGTTTCAGTGTACCTTCTGAGGCTGTTGCTTATCTTAATAGTGGGAAGTAGAATATTACAAAACACATTTAGAACTCTGCTTGGTATTTTAGAATGAGTGTGGTCTGATTTTTTTTTTTTTAACTTAGAAACAGGTATTTAAAAAAAATTGGAAACAGGAAAACTTCACTGGAGAGGAGGAAGATCTTTCTGAAGTGAAAAATTTGAAAGAAAAAAATTTGAGGAAATTTAAGACTTTTACGTTCAAATGAGTAAGCAGAATGTTGCCTAACTGGGTCCCTTTTTAGTGGATTGAATGTTGAGGTCACACTAAGGTCCATGTACTTGACTTAATTATAGCCCAAAATACCTACACCCCACACTCTCACACCCTTGATCTCTCACACTGTTATCTTCTACTCCTGGCTTGTCTACTTCATAATTTTTCATAGATGCACCTCCTTGCCCTAAATGAAACAGAGCTTTCCCTGAGGAAGTCACTTCCCCTGCCTGTAGCTCTCTCAGTGGTATCTTTTCTTTCTCTATCTTTTCCTTGTCTTCTCTGGGATGAGGGGGCAGAGAAAGTTGGCATCTTTTAGGCTCTGCAGAGCAGCTTCCACACTGTACTACTTCACTGTTTCAAAGAAAACTGTGACTTGTGCCATCCTTCTGTATCCCTAATTTTTTGCTGCTAACTATTGACCTTTTAGTCTCTCTCTAATATTCTTTATTTTATTTATTTGACAGAGAAAGAGAAATCACAAGTAGGCAGAGAGGCAGGCAGAGAGAGATGGGGAAGCAGGGCCCTGCTGAGCAGAGAGCCCGATGCGGGGCTTGATCCCAGGATCCTGAGATCATGACCTGAGCTGGAGGCAGAGGCTTAACCCACTGAGCCACCCAGGCGCCCCTCTCTTTTATATTCTTTAAAGATGTCAACACCTCATATTTTCCCCTTTCTTCTACAACACTACACTGGTCTTAATCTGATTAAAATTGCTCTTCTTTTAAAAAAAAAAAAAATGCTCTTCTTATGTTCTGTTTTGTTTTGTTTTTAAATTAGAGACCAGTATCTCCATCCATTCAGATAATGAAACCAGAAATCTGGGAATCAGAAAAAGCCTCACTTCCTCCATATTTGATCACGCACCCAATCCTATCGATTTTATTGAGTTAGTGGTTCTTATGCTTCAAGGCAAGTGAAGATTGATCACAGACCTACTCGGTGTTCCCAATGAAAGCATCAAACTATTCTCAAAAAATGCATGCACACATACACTGTTAAGGCAGTTTCAGGGGATCCATTTGGCCCTTTTTACTTTAATGGCCACTGCCTCAGTTTAAGTTTGCATGATTTTTTTTCAGAATTATTTCTGTGGATTTCTAACAGATTGTCTTGCATTTTGTCCTCCCATTACCAGCCCTGTCTGCTCTTACCTGTTTCTCCACCAGTCCATCTTCCATCTGATACCATAATTCCATCTGATTTCATAGAAAATAGCTTTCTATTTATGTTAATATTTAGATATATCAGTGGTTCCCTTTCATGTACAGAGTAGATTATTACCTACCTGTTGATTTTTTTTTTAAGATTTTATTTCTTCATTTGACACAGTATGAAAGAGGGGGAGCTGCAGGCAGAGCTGCAAGCAGGCGCCCCAAGGAGCAGGGAACCTGACATGAGACTCCATCCCAGAACCTGGGGTCATAACCTGAGTGGAAGGCAGACGCTTAACCGACTGAGTCACCTCGGTGCCCCTCCTGATGATTTTTATTTATCATTTGGCACCTGGTCACCTGTATAGTCCTTCCCTGTTTCATGATATTCCAGCAGTATTGTCACTTTTCATGCATCTTGGTATCTCTGCCTTTGCCTATGCTGTTTCTTCTGTATGAAATACAGCCCCTCCTTCCATAAGCCTGTGGACTCCTATACTCTTACTCATCTTTCAGAAACCTAGTTAGGTGCCATAACTTCTCTGTAAAGTCTGCTCATCCCTGCGGAGTTAATCATGTCATCTTCTGTACTGCTTATTTATAATTATACATACTATACAGTATTGTAATCCTTTTTTATAGATCTGTATTCCATTCTAGATGAAAAGTTTCTTTGGGTTAGGGATTATGTCTTATAATTTTTGTATCTTCACCTCTCATATCACCTAATCTGTTTGTGAGGTCTTACACTTCTTGAGGGCGCTTCAGATTTTTTTCTTAAATGTCTTAAACAGAATTTTTATCTGTTAACTTACACTATTCTCATTCATAAGCCTTGAATAAAGGCAAACAAGTGCATACTAATGGGAGTTACCTTAAATACCAGCTTAATGGGGTACAGACTCAATTCAGTTAAAATTAATTGAAGTCTTGGTTTACATAAGTCTGTTAGAGGATAGTGAGTGAGTGAGGAGACCAGTATTTTAGTTTCAGGGTGGAATGTGTTAGTAGCTTCCTTTTGCATAGTGCTCAAAAGTTTCTAGAGTGGTTTCCAACTTCATTCATTCATTCCTCCCAACAGTTCTATGAAGTTGGAAGTTTCCTTACATGTATTCTTTGCTGTGCCTTGAAAGTTCTTTCCTCAAGTCTTTGAGCTCTCTGCTTTTCCTTTAGGTCTTGGCTTAAAGATCTTTTTTCCTTCCTGTGTCCCTTACCTAAAGTTGCAGTCAGCCTATTGCTTTGCCCCTAGGATCGTCTCTTTCTTATATGATCCTGTTTGTTTCCTTCATAGCTCTTACTATAGTCTAAAATTATCTTGCTTATTTATTTGTTTACCTGTTTGTGGTTGTCTCCTCATCTAAAATGTATACTGTATGAGTATACAGGGACCTTGTACATCTGCCTGAATCCCCAGCACCTAATGTAATATTTGGGATGTGGTGGGTACTTGTATTGTTGAACAAATGAATGAATTATGTAGTTCTGTTTTATAGACCAAAGAAACCTAATTCCGAGTATTTGAAAATTTGGATTTATTCCACAAGTAAACTGTGAATTCATTATGTATTGAAATCCTACTTTTGTACCAGGCACTGTACTGAGCACTGGGTACATAGAAACAGATAAGAAAGCTGCTACACTTTCATTAGCACATTGTCTCCACATCGTGGGTACTTACTGTGTAGTCAAAAACTAAATTGGAATTGTTTAAGAATAGCAAAGAGATCAGATTTCTTAATTCATTAAAATATATTAAGTACTAAAATTGGCAAGGGAACTCAGAGGGTATTGATTGTACAAGAGCAAACTTTTTTTTTTTTAAGATTTTATTTATTTATTTGACAGATAGAGATCACAAGTAGGCAGAGGCAAGCAGAGAGAGAGGAGGAAGCAGGCTTCCTGCTGAGCAGAGAGCCCAACTCGATCCCATCCTGGGATCATGACCTGAGCTGAAGGCAGAGGCTTTAACCCACTGAGCCATCCAGGTGCCTCCAAGAGCAAACTTTTTAGAGTGAGGGAAATACCCCGTATTTTGCTTCAGGTAGTGTTTATAGGTATAGGTAGGTGTAAAGACTCATCCAGTATAACACTTAACTCAAAGCTCAACAGTCTATACTATAAATTATGACTCAATATAAAATAAAATAAATTGAAGCAAGCATTATTTAGGCACGGAGGATATAGTGGTGATCTGGACAAATAAGGTGTCTGCTTTTGTAGATCTTACATCCTGACTGGGGAACATGATAGATGGATGTAGCTGTTAAAATTCATGTTTCCAAATGATGCTAAGAAATTGGGAAATGTTCCTGATATAAAGTGAAAAATGTAAGATATGGACTGTATATACAACATGGTCTCGGTTTTTATGTATTGAAAACACGTATTTACAGAGCAAAAAAAAAAAAAAATGTTATCAACTCTTGACTGATAGTATTATAAGTTATTTTTATACTTTCCTAAATTTTGTAAATAAGTGCTGTTTTTGATAATCCTAAACAATAAAAATAAAGAATATACTGTACAAAATATACATTATACCTGACAATTAGGAGGTAATAGTTTTCCCCTCAAAGTATCTAAAATTTCTGTAATAGCTCAACATGTATCAGGTAGGTTCATTGGAAATAGCTGTTTTAAAATTTTTAAAAATTTGTTTGATTTTTCTGTATTTCATATTTGTTTGCTAAAAATCAACCTTAATAAATACATTTAAAGTTATTAAGCTTCAAAGTCTTTATTATTTTTCTTTATAAACCTTTTCTTTAATTAAATTGAAGATTATCACCTTCAGAAAGTAGATTGTACTCAGGCTTTTGTTTGAATTCCTTTGTTGTAGGAGGTAATAGTACTTTTTATTCCCATACTATCACAGAGTAATGCTTTACTGAGGAATTAAGTACGTCAAAGGAACATTTTCTGAAGTAGATTTTTAAAAGTATTAACACCATTTTTTTCCCTGAGATTTGTGGGCTAGGACAGGAAATGCCAAACTTAAGAATCTAGGTTAAGGTTTTCATCTTTAAATTTCTATTTACTTTTTGAGTTTGAGCATTTAACCTCATGACTTTATAATTTTGTAATATACAGAATAATACTTAAAATTTACTCTACATTTAATAAACATTTACTGGATATCTACTACTTTAAAATATTTTACTGAGTATTGGGTCAATAGATATTCATTGCCGGATCTACAAGATAAGTGCAAATAAATAATTAAGTACTGTGTGGTGAGTGAGAAAGGGACTGACATTTATGCTCTGCATTCATTCATTAAGTCATTCATAAAACACCTATGAGGTATCTACTTTGTGTGAGAGAGAGTGGTAGGGACAAATGAGTCAGTTTTATAAGCAGATGAAAATGGTGTGATAAAACAAACAGGTAAAGGGCTTGGAAGTACAAGAGGAAGTGATAGATTTTGCTTTGTGAAATCAAGGAAGACTTCTGGAGAAGGCAATATATGACATTAATCTTAAAGGATCTACACAAATCAGTCCAGTAAACTAGAGGCAGAAAGAAGGAATCCCTTATGCAAAGAACACAGGAAGGCAGCTACTAGATAGTAGCTTTGGGTGGTTTCAGGTAGGTAAGAGATGGGTGCCGAAGTTGTCAAAGCAGCCTTGCCATGCTATAGAGATGTTACTTTATTGAAACAATGGTCTGTAGCAGTGCCATCCAAAAAACATGATGGAAATGTTCTTTGGCTGTCAGAGTAGCCACAAGTACCATGTCATTATTGAGCTGGTGATATGTAACTAGTTTGTCTTAGAAACTGAATTTTAAATTTTACTTAATTTAAATTTATTTAAAGTTTATAGCTTTATGTGTGTTTTAATCATGTTCTTAAATTTTCTATATTTTATGATGCTTTGACATCATGAGGGCCAAGAAGAACCTGCACCTTCCCAGCTAATTCTTAGAGATAATGAACAACCTGCCCTATGAACACACTTTTCATATGCAAACCAACCACCTCCTTTAAAACGCTCTCACGTAGCACACCAGTATTTCTCCTGCCCTAATCACCGAGGGCTAGGTACTAGACAACTAGGGACTACCCCTATAGTCCAGAGCCCATGGAAATTATTCCTTCACCTTTTCCATGGAAAACACAAGATTTGTGTGGGTGTTTTCCTTTTGCCTTCCTCCTGACCAAACTTGGTACTTCCTGTGTGGCTCTGTGACATCGTGTAGCTGCTCTTGGGAATACAAACAGTAAACTTTTCTTTCAAGGCAGTTGTCTCCTTGTCTGTCATCTTACCATACCTGGTTAAAATAAAATCACAGGTACAAATCAAAGCAGTGTGGCTTGTGGCTACTATATTAGACAACAACTGATCTATAGATTGAGCCCTTCTCCTCAAGAAACAGTTCTTTTCATTTCCAGAACTTCATTCAGAGAATCTATGGGGTGTCTCCACTTTGGTTATGAAAATAGAATGGTGAACATGATAGGTAAGGTCCTTGTCCTTACAGAGCTTCATTCTGGCAACTAAAAGATTATATCCCCAAAGATTTCAACTATATACTATTATGTTGAGTTGGCAATATTTTTTCAAAGGAGTGGCTACCAATTTCCATAACCTACTGATAAAAATTATTATATATCTTCTCTGCTAGGCACTGTTACAGTTTCTATTCATATAGTATATAGATATGTGTTTCATTTAGAAACTTTGGCATGGTGGTGTATCAAAAATAGTTTCATTTTGGAAGACTTCATACTAAGCCAGTTTTTTCCTTTAATACTTGAATAGTAAGAACAATTATCTCTGGGGTAGTTTTACCAAGAGAAGAACAGATAAAATTTTAAATCTGTTGGATTCGATGAAATCAAAACAGGTTAGGATTTATTTCCTGCACTAAACCTGCTTATTAAGCTGTAGTTTACCCACATGAATAATGGATATAATAATGGTACCTACCAAGTATAGCTGTTTAAAACAGCTTAACAGAATTAAATAAAGTAATGCAGTTGTACTCTTAGCATAGTGTGTTAACATTCATTAGCATGCCTTGGCACATGATCTTTAGTTCTTCTTTTTTTCTTGACTAAGCTATTTCTACATAGTGCTTAGCAAGATAGCAGGTAAGCACTCAGTGGAAGATTGTCAAAGGATAACATTTTAAGAACAAATGTTTCTCTTACAGAGGCATGGCACTAGCCAACATTTGATGAACGCATGCTGAAATGTTGAAATCTTGGTTATGTGTTTGTCTTCACAGACATAGGGACCATTTTATTTAGTCACTTAACCCCCTTAAGACAGTACTTTGTACTCCCGAAGGCATTTAATGAACGCTTAGGGAAAAAGATGTATCTAATAATGAGAACATTCAGTGTATGAAAATTTCAATTAGTTCTTTAAAATAGTAGCTTTTAGAAACATTTCTTTCTTTCTTTTTTTTTTAAGATTTTTATTTATTTGACAGAGATCACAAGTAGGCAGAGAGGCAGGCAGAGAGAGAGGGGGAAGCAGGCTCCCTGCTGAGCAGAGAGCCCAATGAGGGGCTCCATCCCAGGACGCTGGGATCATGACCTGAGCCGAAGGTAGAGACTTTAACCCACTGAGCCACCCAGGCGCCCCTCTAGAAACATTTCTTAAGGAATCACTATGTCTTACCAAAAATGTAAATTAAAGCACTGAAGACATGTTCTTTCTGAAATCCTAAATCAAGGGTAAAATATTCATTTTTGGGTATTCTGTTACATGATTTTAGACATGGTGGAAATGTTTTCTAAACCTATAAAATATATCAGTTTTGTTTGTAATAATCGTGATCATTATTCCTGAAACAAAAACAAAGTAAACACAAATATACTTTGTGTGAGGATAATGAAATAAAATATTTGACGTAAGATAGGATCTATTT
This sequence comes from Mustela putorius furo, assembly GCF_011764305.1. NCBI lineage: Eukaryota > Metazoa > Chordata > Mammalia > Carnivora > Mustelidae > Mustela > Mustela putorius. Next base: position 10,332,101 of record NW_025422023.1, read on the forward strand.
CTCCAAGTTTTGTGTTTTAAGTATTAAGTTAGCCTACAGATAAAATGAAGTGGTCTCAGGTATAGGTGGCTTGATTGTGTTAATTAGATAAGTTATCTATATTGTGTTATAGATAAGTTAGTTTTGAGATTAACATGAGAAGTAAAGAATAGGGAAAGAGTAAGCTCAAGGACAACACGTGCTGTTTGAACTCTGTTATGAAAGGGCCGCACACTTAAATCTGTACGTGTTCAGTTGCAGAATGGCTTCGGTTACTGCCTTTCCTCGGTGTACTTGCACTACTTGGCTACCTTGCAATTCGTCCATTCCTCCTGAAGAAAAAACAACAGAAGGATAGCTTGATTAATCTTAAAATACAAAAGGAAAATCCCAAAGTGGTGAATGAAATAAACATTGAAGATCTGTGTCTCACCAAAGCAGCTTACTGTAGGTGTTGGCGTTCTAAGACGGTAAGATGTGTGCTCAAACGTACTCTAACACCACACCGTTAAAGTTGTTCTGCTTGTTAAATCATCACTTTTGAGGTTCTGGGAGATGAACGATTTTTCCACAGGGTTCTGAAATTCTGTATTCCTAAGTTAAAGTTTGCATTTTATGATGGATATGTACCTATTTTAGAAAAGTTACAGCAGCAAGGAAGGATAGAAATCTGATGCTTTAGAGCTCATGTCTGCCACTGATAGTGTGACTCTGGTTGGGCAAGTTACTTAATCCTAAATCTCTGATGTTCAGGGTTGGGTTTTTTTTTTTCCCCAATAATAGGTCAACATCATAGATAGTTTTTAGGATTTGGTGAGATGCTGTATGTACAGTACCTTATATATAGATAAGCTAATACATGGCATCTATAATTATGGATGACTTTTAATGTTGAAATAATAAAGAATATGGAGTGATGAGTATTACAAGTGGCTGGTGATATGTATTTTCTTCTAGTACTATGATCATAGGTTATTTGAAGTTTTAAGTATGGGAGTGTTCATCACAACATTTTTTTGTGATAGCAAAGTTCTGGAAATAATCTAGATATGTATCTGAAAATGGGAATGATTAAAGTATAGCATAATACAAATTAAGGGATGTTAGGAAGCTATTACAAATCACGTTTTTAAAGACTATTTTAATGACATGAGAACATGATATAATTAATAAATGCACAGTACATTCAGTGGGATCCCAATTTTGTTTTTTAAAAAAGGAATACAGTAAATGCAGAGGAAAAATAGATCAAAATCTTGATTATTGTTACTTATGAGTGAATTTTTAAATGTATTTTTAAAGTTTGTTTTAAAAATGTTATGTGTGAGTTTTATAATAAGAAAACATGAAGTAATGTTTTTTGAATTTAAATTGCAATTAACCCTTGAACAGCATGGAGGTTGGGGCAGCCACCCCCTGCACAGTCAAATCTGGGTATAATTTTTGGCTTTCCCAAAACTTAATGGCGTACTGTTTACCAGAAGCCTTACTGATGACATAAACAGACAATTAACACATACCTTGTATGTGAGATGTATTACTTACTTTATTCTTACCATGAAGTAAGCTAGAGAAAAAAATACGAAATTTTCTCTTCCTATGGTTAAAAAAAAAAATATATATATATATATAAGAGATTTATTGAAAAAAAAATCCACAGTTACGTGGACCCACACAGTTCACACCTGTGTTGCTTAAGGGTCAACTGTACATTCTTTTTAAATTTAAATAAACGAAGAGGTAAGCTCTAATTTGGAGTTCCACAGAGAACAAGGGCTTATTTTGGTCCCCCTTTAAACTTGTTTAATTGACTCTTGAAATAATTCAAAGCTCTTTATTGAAAATCTGTATCAAATAATACATTATTTAAAATTGTTAGATTTGCTTTGATATTGGATTGAGTTAGGTTAGATGTAGAATACACATTACTCAGGAAAGCTGATGATCTATTTCAAAGTTATGTAATTTCTTTATAAGAACATTCCATAAATATTCCTACTTATTACATCATTTTAAAAATAACACTTGTAATACATTATATGTTAATAAAAAATTAAAAATTATAATAAAGAAAAAAATAAATAAAATAACACTTGTAACTCTTTTTCCTTTCTAGTTTCCTGCCTGTGATGGTTCACATAATAAACATAATGAATTGACAGGAGATAATGTGGGTCCACTAATACTGAAGAAGAAAGAAGTATAATAGTAATGAATTAGGATTGAATTCGGTTGTGTGCTGTAAAATCTTATAACAATATTTTTTCATTCTTTGTGTATAGAGGGTCTTTCAAATGGTGGTCTTAATGATTGCTACTGGTTGAGTAATTATTTCTGCCAATTTATTTTCTTGCTACACTACTGTTCATATTTGATATTTTGTATATTCAGTCATTTATATAGAGGTTAAATTGTACACCCCTTTCATTCTTAATGTATCTTCCTGAATAAAAGCAACAGTCTTGGTTTTACCTAACTGAGAAAAATATGTTTTGGTAGTGAGTCCAAAGCTATTCCTCTGAATTTCAATATTTTCTACAGAATCTACAATTAAAGTTTTTCTCCCTACGTACACTGTTAAATATATTATTTTTCAGTCCCCTTCTGTTTTGATCATTTGAAGTGGTTTTTCCTCTTGGCCTTCCATTCTCCATTCTTTTCAGATCAATAAGAAAAACACTGCTTTCAAGAATTACTTGAGTTTTTAAAGAGATAAATGCTTTGCTTTATAAAGACTGTGTCTAGTAAGTGTGAATATCCCAGTTTCTGAAAAGACATGAACTGGATATAGAAAGTTCCAAAAAGGAACAGTTATATGCATTATAAAAAATTTGTTTACTTTATAAAAGGCTTGTTTATGTTTGTTTAGGTGTGTGTTTTGTAAAAGTATCTTGAACTTTCCACTCAGTGACAGAGTGGAATGGGGTGGCAAGAATACTTAAACTCCCAAGCTGCTGCAATTTGAAGGTTAATTAGAAATAAACATAAAAAACATCTGAATTCATATTAAAATGATAAATTAGTGTTCAAAATCCTTTACATTTTTCTCTTTATAACAGTGTAAGCCAATAAAGCATAAAATACGAAAAGGTTGCAAAATTAACTTATTGGAGAATCTTAAAACTTTTGTAATTTTTTAGCCTAAGTCTATTTGGTTTTATTGTATATCATAGTTCTTACATTAATAGCTATCCTTACGTCGTCTATTAAAGGTACAATCCTGTCAGTTTACTGTGTCTTTTTTATATACAAGGAAGGTACAGGAGGCCAACATATTTAATTCTCCCAATAATAATCAAAGTTAATAGCATGCATATATACAAGACCCTGCACTAAGTCTGGTATGTAGATTTGTAATTTATTATGTGTAATGTCAGTAGGTTCTATTGTGTGATCTTTGATCTTGACTCTTGTGACCAACGGCAGGAATTTTTCTTTTATTTATTTATTTATTTTTAAGATTTTATCTATTTGACAGAGAAATCATAAGCAGGCAGAGAGACACGGGGAAGCAGACTCCCTGCTGAGCATAGCGCCAATGCGGGGGGGGGGGGGGGGTGGAGGGGTGGGGGGGGGCTCCATCCCAGGATCCTGAGTTCATGACTGCAGCCTAAGGCAGAGGCTCTAACCCACTGAGCCACCCAGGCGCCCCAACAGCAGGAATTTTAAAGTTAGAGTTAGAAAGGCAGTTGCAATTTTGAGAAGTTTTACAAGGCATATGTACAAAATAGTTGCTCTTTCCTCATGTATGAAGAGGGAGCAATCTACCCCTGTTGTCACTGGCTCTGGGTATTCTGTCCTACAGCCTTCTCTTCGACGCTCTTAAGGGGCTTCACTGTCAGATGAAGCAAGCATTTTTCCATAGCTGATCATAAGACTTTGGGAAAAATCTTCTGTATCAAAAGTTTGAATATCCCTGGTCTGTGGTCATAAAATGCTTTTCTTTAAAATTATTTACTGCAGCACAACGTGTATATTCTAATGGTTCCCATATTTAGATTTCACAGAAGGTAAAATTTCCTAAAAATGTGGAGACTAAAATGAAATTATCAAGTTTAAGTTTTGTCAACCAAACATATATAATGAATTGGAAAACTAATTATCTCATAAAAGGTAACTTTAACACCCCAGAAGTATCAGGGCTATACTCTCAGGATAGTTTTGCTCCCCACATTTTCAACTTTTAAAATATGTTAAAGAGCTGTGTCCAGATATTTTCCTACCTGTACAGATTTTTCAGAAGCCTGGGGCTGGTAGCAAGCTGTTATTTTAATGACTCCCTTTACATAAGCATTATTGTCAGTTGCTGTCACTTCCTCTTGTAAATTCACAGAATTCTGTCTGCTTTTAAAAAATGGATATCTAGTAACTGCTTCTTAATTGTTACAACAGACAATAACAGCTCTTGAAATACCTATCTTGGGTTTCTAGAACCTTTAAGAAACAACGCTATCACTGTCACGTGATTGTTTTGAGGTCTGTTTCTCCTTACCCAGGGAATTGCTCATTGCTTTACTTAGCAGATGAGCACCACCATTACATAAATGTCAGGTATCCAAAAGTGTTGAGCAGGCTTAAGGTATTAATGACTCATTCATATGTGTAATTAAGGAAGTTGTATTGTGAAAGCACCTTACAATTCAGCTTTGAGTTCAGTGCCTCATGTGATGATTCATTGAACTGCTTTTGTATTTTGTAACCTAATTTGTTAATAAGTTTATGGGAAGCTACTTAAGCCAGTTGCTGATCCATAGAGTTCTACCTTCCTTATTGCGATTCCTATAGTTTCCCAGTAGAAGCATGCTGTCAGACTCTCCCTCTGCAAAGAGATTTTTGAAAACTCTACTGTTCATTAGGGTTCTTAAATTATGGTGGATATCTTATTAACTAGCGACCAGAAACATCTAAAAATTGAGTGCCTTGGGTCCCCTTCCTCAGAGTCTGCGTATTCTTACTTCACAACTAATTCCGATAAATTTGGTTATCTGGTTTCTGCTCCTTAAACAAAAACAAAAAACAAAGAATAGACAGGGTCTTGGCTAGTGGCAGGTAAACAATAAAATGTAACAGCTGAGAGCAGGGGAGGGACCCAAACAATAAATTTAATGTGAACATTAAAAGCATGGCAGCTTGAGAATTTAACATAGGACCCTGCACACCACAGTCCCTGAGAGCATCTCTGTGATCAAATTATACAAATGATGTTTCATAACGAATTTTTTTTTTTAAAGATCTTATTAATTTGTCAGAGAGGGAGAGAGAGCGAGCACAGGCAGACAGAATGGCAGGCAGAGGCAGAGGGAGAAGTAGGCTTCCCCCCGAGCAAGGAGCCCGATGCGGGACTCAATCCCAGGACACTGGGATTATGACCCGAGCCGAAGGCAGCCGCCTAACCAACTGAGCCACCCAGGCGTCCCTCATGACGAATTTGAATCAAGATAGGTAGTGTATGGTATTTAAGAAGACAGGATATGTGTTGCATTTGGTGATACCAGTTTCCACTTCAAATAGTGAAAAGTTTAGTACTTAAGTGATATATCCAGGAGGAAAATTTTATGCAGGAAATACCTTGAGTCATTCTTGGATATGTGGAGGATTATCATAGGAAATTCTTCCATTCAATTACAAACATTTTTCAAGTTTAAGGGCGGTAATTCACTACACAATTTAATTTGTTAAAGTATGAGGAAAACTAGAGGAACAGTGATTTAAACCACACAAATCACGTTAGAGGACTTCCACCTTTGGGAGGATAAAATATGCTTGTTTGAAAAACCGCACAGCAGCAGTTCTGTGACTTGCTGGTCAAGGGGTCCCTTTGCACCAGAGGTTGGACTGCAGAGGACTCCCATAGCTGTTTTGTTTCGTTTTTGCTATGCCACATCATCTGAAGCTGTGTTGTAGTTTGTCACGATAGTCCCTTCCTGGAAGCTCACTTTATTTTAACATGTTCAGATAGTGAATACTTTTATCTTTTGCAGAGATCCAGTTCAGTGGAGTCATGTCATAGCAAGCATTTTTTTAATATAAGAAGGAGACAGTCTATATTATTTGTGATTGTATTATGCCATTTTATATTCATTATGGTCTTGAAAGACACTAGAAATCTGTTCAGAGAGGCATACTTAAGTTGTTACTCAGAGATGACATCACCCTCTAATTGTCCTTTGGTTTAAGTATTTGATTCTTTGCTTATAAAAAGAGTATATCTGTGACTCTATTCTCTGTTGTCAAATTCAATATTTACGATTATCAAGGAGATCAGCCAGGGTTAACAAATTCCTGATCTCTCCTATAAGACTGGAATTTTCCATTATGTAGAAAAGGGGAAAAGGGTAGTAAATTGCCTAATTACAGAGGCGAACCCTGTACTCATGAGAAAATAAAAAATGTCAAGAAATAATTCACTAAATTTTCAAATTTTATGTAATTTTCCATTAGTATTCATCATACATTCCTCTGCCTTATCACACTGAAGATAGGAATCCATAACACCCATTCAACAAATTTAAGAGATGCAAAACTTAGTACAGTCTTCAACTATGTTGAATGCTGCTGAGAAGTGAAATAAGATGAAGATAGAACGATGTTCATTTTAAAATGCTGCATACGACTATATAAGTAACATGTTGAAAAACTTAGAGGAAATGGATAATTTCCTAGAAAAACATAAATAACCAAAAGTAACCCAAGATGGAATTTAAAATGTAAGTAGGTTATCAAATAAGAACATAAAAGTGAGGTTTTTAAAAGCGATTTTTAAAATCCACAATTTAAAAAGTACTTGGGGCACCTGAGTGGCACAGTCTTTTAAGTGTCCTACTCTTGGTTTCAGCTCAGGTCCTGATCTCAGGTTCATCAGATTGAGCCCAATTGTGTTTCTATGCTCAGTGCAGAATCTGCTTGTGATTCTCTCTCCCTCTCCCTCTGCCCTACTTCCCCAAGCATCCCTTCTCTCTCTCTAAAATAAAATAAATCCTAAAATAAAAAATAAAGTAAAAAGTACTAAGATTGTAAGAAAAATAAGTTACTGATTTTTTAAATAGGAAAAAATTACCAACTCATTTCATATAGTTATATAACAATATGAAAAGCTGATAAACACACACACAAAAACTCAGAGCAATGTCATTTATACATATCAATAAAAATTCTAAAAAATTCAACACAGTTAATAAGAAAAAGGTTAATACACTCCAGGAATTAAGAGTATTTTGATCAGTAAATCTATTAATTTAAAACTCTATTTCTAATCTATTGATTAAAAACAATCAATTACATAAATGAATCAGAAGAAAATATATCAATAGATGCTGGAGGACCTATCGCTAAGATTCAATAACATCAGTTGGAGATTGATGATTCTAATCAAGATTCTTCAATAGAAATTGAGGGAAACCATTTAAACAATGAAGGTATTTATGAAAAGACTACAAGTATTTAAAAATCAAACTCCTTTAGGGGCGCCTGGGTGGCTCAGTGGGTTAAAGCCTCTGCCTTTGGCTTAGGTCATTATTCCAAGGTCCTGGGATCGAGCCCCGCATTGGGCTCTCTGCTCAGTGGGGAGCCTGCTTCCTCCTCTCTCTCTGCCTGCCGCTCTGCCTACTTGTGATCTCTCTCCGTATGTAAAATAACTAAATAAAATCTTAAAAAAAAAACCAAAAATCAAGCTCATTTAAAATCATTAACTAGGGCGCCTGGGTGGCTCAGTTGGTTGAGCAACTGCCTTCGGCTCAGGTCATGATTCCGGACTATCGGGCTCCCAGCTTCTTGGGGAGTCTGCTTCTCCCTCTGACCTTCTCCTCTCTCATGATCTCTCTCACTCATTCTCTCTCAAATAAATAAAATCTTAAAAAAAATTTTTTTTAAAGAATTTATTTATTTATTTGACAGACGGATATCACAAGTAGGCAGAAAGGCAGGCAGAGAGAGAGGAGGAAGCAGGCTCCCTGCTGAGCAGAGAGGCCGATGTGGGGCTCGATCCCAGGATCCTGGGATCATGACCTGAGCCGAAGGCAGAGGCCTTAAACCACTGAGCCACCCAGGCACCCCCCAAAAAATTTTTTTAAGAAAATAAAATCATTAACTAGCAGGAATGAATGCCTACTGTCATTATATAATATTAAAAATTATCTTGGAGGATCCAGTGAATGTGAGAAGATTAAAAAGTGAAATTTTTAAAAAAGTGAAATAATCAGTACAAATACAGGAAAAATAGAAAACTCTGTTGATGTAATTATATACCTGCGAAAACAGACATTAGGAAAAACAGAGATTTTGTAAGGTATTTGGAAATAAGATGAATCTACAAAATTTAATAGCAATAAGCACCCTGATATGCTAATAGGAAAAATCACAATAGTGAAAAAAATTAATAAGTATCAACTAAAATTTATCAAGGAAGTTAAAAGACCACAGGGGAGAAAAAAACCTATGAAAATATTATTTAAAACAATTGAATGACATTTAAACATATGAAAAAAATTTGCTAGTGTAAAAGTATAAATCTTTTAAAATTAATATATATGGGCACCTGGGTAGGTCAGTCAGTTAAGTGTCCCGCTGTTGATCTCAGCTCAGCTCTTGATCTCAGGGTTAAAGATAAATAAAAATAAAAAATTAAATCAATATATAAATTTAATAAAATTCACATTAGAATCCCAAGAGTATTTAAAAATTGGATTAAGTTATCTTAATGTTCATATAGAAGAATAGTCAGAAAATCCTACCCAAAAGAAAAGACCATCGAGAGAGACTTTACTCACCAGATAATCAGCATACCCTATAAACCCATCGGAATCAAGTCAGCTAATATAAGAAAAGCAATTGCATTAAGTAAGAATAAACAAGATTGGTAGAATTGTGACTCCAGATATATATGAACATTTAATATATGACAAATGTGTTTCAAGTCAAAACAAAATTGGATCAATTTACACTACATGCTTTGATGTGACACCTAAAATTTTAAAATCATCTTAGAGGTAGAATGGGAGCCAGGGGGAGAGGGAGAGAAAGTAGACTAATGACAGGGGAAAACTGCTGCAAAAATGAACAATTTTTGTGATAAAAGATAAAGTCTAATAATAATATAAATACGGAGAAAATTGCAATATAGGTTACAAACAGTTAACATCTCTACTATACTACAGAAACCACCTACACACATAAGCCCTCTTTCTGATGCCTTACTCCTCTAGGAGTTCCCTTGCTGTCTTCCCCTTCTGAATGATGGCCTCTTTGTCTTAAGGCTCTAAATGGTCTGGTGTTGGGGCCTTACCAGTAAGCAAACCTTCAAAGTAGCACCCAAATAAAGCTTGTGTATGCTACTGCCACCTTATGGCCATATCTTCCCCCTGTGATCAGCCTTGAAATGTTCAAACTCACTCCCTTTCACTAGATAATAATAAAAGTAAAAATTCATGAGGAAGATCTACCAGTTCTAAAATCGTAGACACCTAATCATATATTTTCAAAATAAATAAGACCAAAATTAATAGAATTATATGTAATAATTGATAAATACACAAATACACAGAAATTTTAACACATAATTTTTAATAATTGACTAAATGGATTTAAACTTCGTAAGGTTGGGGCACCTGGGTGGCTCAATCATTAAGCGCCTGCCTTTGGCTCAGGTCATGATCCTAGAGTCCTGGGATGGAGCCCTGCATGGAGCCCCACAATGGGGTCCCTGCTCTGTGGGAAGCCTGCTTCTCCCTCTCCCACTTCCCCTGCTTGCGTTTCCTCTCTCTGTGTCAGATAAATAAAATCTTTGAAAAAAAATAACTTAGGGGCGCCTGGGTGGCTCAGTGGGTAAAGCCGCTGCCTTCTGCTCAGGTCATGATCCCGGAGTCCTGGGATCGAGCCCCGCTTCAGGCTCACTGCTCAGCAGGGAGCCTGCTTCCCTTCCTCTCTCTCTCTGCCTGCTTCTCTGCCTACTTGTGATCTCTCTCTGTCAAATAAATAAATAAAATCTTAAAAAAAAAAACATAGCAAGGCTATAGAGATGATATAAAACTATAATCAAATAATCCCCATTCTTTTTTTTTTAAGATTTTATTTATTTATTTGACAGAAATCACAAGCAGGCAGAGAGGCAGGCAGAGAGAGAGGAAGGGAGGCAGGCTCCCTGCTGAGCAGAGAGCCCGATGTGGGGCTCAATCCCAGGACCCTGGGATCATGACCTGAGCTGAAGGCAGAGGCTTTAACCCACTGAGTCATCCAGGCGCCCCAATCCCCATTCTTTTTAAGTAAACTTGAAATATTTACAAAAATTGACCACATATTGGGCCTAAAGGTATCATATTTTAAAATTCATATATAGACACAAAGCACTAGTATTAGAAATAAATAACAAAAGCTTATCCAGGGGTGCCTGGGTGGCTCCATTGGTTACATGTCTGCCTTCGGCTCAGGTCATGATCACCAGGGTCCTGGGATGGAGCCCCGCATCAGGCTGTCTGCTCAGCAGGGAGTCTGCTTCTCCCTCTCCCTCTGCCCCTCCTCTCTGTCTTATAAATTTAAAAATAAATAAATAGATAAATAAGTGATCCAAAAGAGATACGTAAATTTTAGAAATTAAAAGCACAAATCTAAATAATTTATGGAACTAAGTAATTGTACTAAATTTAGAACATATTTTAAATGGGATAAAGATTAAAAGATTATAGACCAATAGCTGTACACTACACCTGAAGCAGTACTTTAAGGGACATTTACTAGAAGCAATTCACATTCATGAAAGGACAATATATGTTTATAGGCTTGTCCAAAGTCTATGTTAGCTTTTCTACCCTCTGTCATAATACAGTCCAAAGAGACCCGGACTTCTGGATATTCTGTAGAATGTCACATTTGTTCATTATAGGGACCAGTTAAAACAGACTGGGTAAATAAGAAGTTGCAAGTATATTGGACATGTGGGACAGGCACATCCCTCAGAGTATGAGAAAACCCTTTGAGGATTAAGGGACCTACCACATTAGAGATTTTAAGGGTCCAGTGTTCCAGTGCTATGTGGTAGGTTTAAAATAAAGTATAAACTATTGCATCTTGTATTCCCACCATGTCTCATGGGCATCTTTGGGTTCTGGCGGTAGCATAGTCCACACTTAGGGATACTGCTCTGACACATTTGCTGAGGGACACAGAAGGCTGCCAGCTTTGACAGGAGCTTAGAGTAGGAAAGGGCTCTGCAGCAGGTCCAAGCCACAGTACAAGCGGCCCTACCACTTGGCCGTACAATCCAGCAGACTCTGGCAGAGATACATGCAGTGGGAAAGACACCATGTAGAGTGTACAGCAAACTGCAATAGGAGGAATCAAGACATAGTTCTCTGGGGTTCTCTAGCAAGGCCGTGTTATCTGCTGGAAATTATATGTCATATTGTATAGTATAATTCTACACCTTAATAATACTGGGTTCACCTGGCAATGGGTATTGAGTGACCTTGCGACTAGAACCTCTCATCATGAGCTTGGTTTTGTTAGGCCTACTGAGTCATAAGGTCTCGTAGTAACCCATCACAGGATGGAAGTAGCATGGGCATGAGAAATAGTACAAGGCACAAGTAAACAGTGTGAGCAGGTGGCGCATCAAAAATTATTTCACTAGTTTCTCTACCTCAGCTCGCAACTATAGTTGTGTAGGTATTCCCATATTGCTTAGAGAGGAAAAAGGTTAAACTTGGTTTATCAAAAGTTTAGCTCAGGATATGGATGAAAGCCAAAATTGTATGGCTGCCTACTTTAGCTCTGGAAAGAGCAAAAATTAACATCTTGCCAGTAGTTAAACTTTGGACTTTGTACCTTGTCATTCATTTTGCATGTATGGAGAGGTGGCCGAAAGTAAGAATATACTCATATATTCATAGCCAAATGGCTTGGCTGATAGGTCAGGGGTTGGAAGGAGAAAGCTTGTAAAATTGAAGACAAAGAAATCTGGGAAAGAGGCATATGGATGAAACTATGGAAATAGACAAGATATGAAGATCTTTGTATCACATATTAACTCTTACAGAGGGTATCTACCAATAACCAAGGCAACAAAATGATTCAGCCAATTAACATCAGCCAGCTTCTTCTATTGGCCACCTAAGTACTGGCACAATTGTGCATAAATGTAGTGGCAGGGATGGAAACTATAAAGAAGCCCAAACAGCAGAAGTTCCTTCTGACCAAGGCTGATATAGCTACCGCTGCTGCTGAATGTCCAAACTGCCAGTAACAGAGAACAACACTGAAGGCTCAGTATGGTACCATCCATCAGGAAGACCAAATAGTCACACAGTGGCAAATTGAATACATTGAATCCCTCCCATTTAGGAAAGAGAGCAATTCGTCTTGACTGGAACTGAGACTTATTCTGAATATGGGCTTACTTTCCTACTCCTAAGACCTCAAACGGTACCATTATCCAAGGGCTCACAGAATGTTGATCCACAAACATGGAATCCTGGTCATCATTGCATTGGACCAAGGAAGACACTTTATAGTACAGTGGTTGCAGCAATGGACACATGACAATGTGAATCAGTGATCCAGCAAAAATTATGAAATCATTACAACCAGAACCTGCCAAACTGATAGAGCAATAGAAAAAGCTTTAGAAAGAAAGAAAGAAAGAAAGAAAGAAAAATCTTTAGAAGTTTTTTGAAGCTACAAGGATGGGGCACCAGCATACACTCTAGATCAATGACCATTATATGGTCCCATGTCTCTGGCAGACAGAGGATCAAGGGTAGAAGAAAGAGTGGGAGATTTACCATTGTTCACAGTGACCGCTTGGGAAATTTTGCTGCTTCTCTCTCTCAATGTTGTTACAAAATGGAAGGAGAGAGGAATGTCTTTGGCACCTTCCAAGTGATCCACTGGTAATCTTTTGTTCAGTTTTGATGGCACAATTTATGTAGACAAGTGCAGTACCATAGCTGAGCATTGCATTCTGTGTTCAGTAGAGGAGGAATGACGACCTAGGCTAAGTGTACTCAGGGATGATGATCTGGGTCACCCTGCCAGAGAAGTGACAGAGACCAGCAGAAGTGTGAGCTGAGGATAAGAGAAATGTGGAGTAGATAGCATGTGGATAGCAGAGGAGGCAGGTGAGGGTGTAAGACCAGCTGCAGAGGTAAGGACCTATAGTTCATTCCATTAATGTTCCTTTCATAAATTTCTCAGCAAAAGAAAAGAATTCTGGAGGAGATTTTCCTAGATGGGAGTGAAATTTGGATCTATATGGAGCAATAGATCCAAAGATCTAAATGGCACAAAGGGTGGTGATGTGTAGCCAATATCCCTCTTTCAGGACTGAGACATTCATTCCCTTGCCTGCTTTGAGTGTCGTCTGTTGAGAGACCACAAGCAAGACCTTCCTCAAGAGTTGCCTTAGACAAAAGGAACTATGTAGCCCAAATTACACTACCTCCATGGGGGTAGTATGCACCCAATACTTATTTCATTGGAATTGATATGAACTATTGATAACAATATTTTAAGTGATATGTTCATTACCACTAACCATCAGGGAGACTCAAATAAAAAACCACATTGAGATACCACCTTACACCAGTTAGAATGGCAGAAATTGACAAGGCAGGAAACGATGTTGGAGAGGTTGTGGAGAAAGGGGAGCCCTCTTACACTGTTGGTGGGAAGGCAAGTTGGTACAGCCACTTTGGAAAACAGTACAGAATTTCCTCAAAAAGTTAAAAATAGAACTACCCTACAATCCAGCAACTGTACTAGTAGGTATTTACTCCAAAGATACAGATGTAGTGGAAAGAAGGGCCATCTGTATCCCAATGTTCATAGAAGCAATGTCCACAATAGCCAAACTGCGAAAAGAGCAGAGATGCCCTTCAACAGATGAATGGATAAAGATTGGTTCATATATACAATGGAATATTACTCAGCCATCAGAAAGGATGAATACCCAGCTTTTGAATCAACATGGACAGAACTGGAGGAGATTATGCTAAGTGAAATAAATCAAGCAGAGAAAGTCAATTATCATCTGACTTCAATTATTTGTGGAACATAAGGAATAGAGTGGAGGATATTAGGAGAAGGAAGGGGAAAATGAAGGGGGGGAAATCAGAGGGGTAGAAAAACCATGAGAAACTGTGGACCCAGAGAAATAAACAGGGTTTTAGAGGGGAGGAGAGTTGGGGGGATTAGTGAACCTGGTGATGGCTATTAAGGAGGGCACATATTGCATGGAGCACTAAGTGTTACACGCAAACAATGAATCATGGAGCACTACATCAAAAACTAATGATATACTGTATGGTGACTAACATAATAAAAAAATAAGTAATATGTTGTCAGTGAAAGAAAAAATATTTTTAAAAAGATTTTAATATTTTAAAAAAGATTTCATTTATTTATTTGAGAGGGAGAGAACATGAGTTGGGGGGGAGGGGCAGAGGGTGAGGAGAAGCAGGCTCCCCACTGAGCAGGGAGCCCAATGTGGGACTCAATCCCAGGAAACTAGGATCATAACCTGAGCTGAAGATAGATACTTAATCAACTGAGCCACCCAGGCACGCCACCATGAAGTAATTTTGTGTACATTCCAACAGACAATAACTCCTATGAACAAGTACAACAAAAATACTGTCTTTATTAAAAAATAATAGAACCTTAAGAATACTCTCATCATGGGGGTATAATGTACCATGTGAATTAATGTAGTAGCAAGGATATTAAATACAGCAGTCATTCCTTCCCTTAAACAAATGAAAGTCACTTAAACATAGTCTATTCAGTTCTTTTATGAAAAGCATTTATGTTTCCTGATCCACATCCTCCTTCTGTGTCTCTCTTTGTGCAGTGGATGTTGGATTGGATACTTTACCACACATTACTGTTCTCAAGATGCAGACAGAGTGATATGCAAGAATTATGTTCTGTATTTAAACAGTTCATCTTAAAAGTTCATGAGAAAAATAAATAAGCAAGGAAAGTCCTAGGGGAAAAGGAGCATTGAGGGTAGCTAGCTCTACCAGATATTAAAACATAACATAAAGCTACTAAAAGTAAAATATTCTGGAGCACGTGGATGGCTCAGTTGGTTAGGCGTCCAACTCTTGATTTCAGCTCAGGTCTTGATCTCAAGGTAGAGGGATTGAGCCCCGTATCACTGGGCTTTATGCTCAGTGCGGAGTCTGTTTGAAATTCTCTCCCTCTCCCTTTGCTCCTCCTCTCACTCTCTCTCAAAGATAAATATTTAAGAAAAATATTTTGGCTTTAATAGGTGACTAGATATATCAGTGGAATAAAATAAAACTCCAGAAATAGACTCAAGTACATATAGAAATTTAATATACAATACAGAAGACATCTTGAATCACAGAGGGGAAAAGGATAGTTATTTTAATAAATATAGGCTGAATTTATTTATTTATTACATGTTGAATTGTGTTCAAGTCCTAATATGTAGAAGATATGTTGAAGTCCTAATCCTCAAAACATCAGAATTATTTGGAAACAGCGTCATTGCAGATGTAATTATTTAAATTAGGGTGAAGCCATACCAGCGTAGGCTGAGCCCTAATCCAATATGACTAACATCCTAAGAAGGGGAAATTTGGACACAGAACCAGACATTCACAAAGGGAAGATGATGAAGACACACTGGGAGAAAGCCATGTAAAGACAGAGGCAGAGACTGGAGTGATACATTGCCAAGGCAGAGAACGCCTGGGACTACCACCAGCTGGAAGAGGCAAGGAAGTCTCTGTCCTCCCGTGGAAGCTTTGGAGGGGACATGGCTCTGCTGACACCATGATTTTGGACTTCCTAGTCTCCAGAACTATGAGAAAATAAATTTCTATTGTTTTAAACTACCAAGTTTGTGGTACTTTGTTTCAGCAGCTTTATGAAACTGATCTAGGATCAGATAACTGGATAACCATTTGGCAAAATAGAACATAGAATCCATACCTCACATCAAATAACAGAATAAAATCTAATGCATTAGAGAAGTAACAGTGAGAAATAAAACTATACAAGTGCTAAAGGAAAAATGAACGAATTCCTTTCTAACCATGAATCAGTATCTAGTATCCTAAAGGAAAAGATTCATATATTCAACTATATGAACAGAAAACTCTCTGCTTAACAAAAGAAGCACAACTAGCAATATCAAAAGACTGAAGAAAATATTTGTAATTTATATCACAGACAATTGACTGTTCTTTTTTATGTAAAGATCTTTTTATTTTTTTTTAAGATTTTATTTATTTATTTGACAGACAGAGATCACAAATAGGCAGAGAGACAGGCAGAGAGAGAGAGGAGGAAGCAGGCTCCCTGCTGAGCAGAGAGCCTGATGCGGGACTAGATCCCAGGACCCTGGGACCATGACCTGAGCTGAAGGCAGAGGCTTTTAACTCACTGAGCCACACAGGCGCCCCTGTAAAGAGCTTTTTAAAATAGAAAAGAGAAATACTCCAAATCACAAAGGACATGAACAGATATTTCACAGAAAAAAAGGCAAATGATCTTTAAACCAATGAAAAAGATGCCCACTCACTCATAGTTAAAGAAACGTAAAATTTCACTGCAATACTATCTCTCATTTATCAGACTGGAAGAATCCCAAAGTTTGAAAATATATATGCTCTTGGTGTGATCTCGAAAAGACTCTGCCCAGGAACACACACATGCACACATACGCACTCATATAAACACACACAAAATATAAACACGTGTTCATTCATTGTGGGATTATTTCTAACATCAAAAGACTGAAAAGCATTCCTCGGCAGAGGACTGCTCAAACTAATGGGACACGGCCACAATATAGTAATGTTCAGTGGGAAACAGGGACAAGGACAGTTTCTATGGACTCACATGGGTCAGAAAAATACACATAATATGTTCCATTTGTGCAAATAGAAGGGGATAATTTTCAACAATAAAATATCTATTTGCTTATCTTTATTTAAATATAAAAAAGAGCAGAAAATAGAAATTAAATAAAAGAAAAAGAAAGTGGGCTAGAGTTATTAAGGGACAGGAAAAGAAGCAAGAGTTTCCAAATAGAGCTTTTCTTATAGTTTTGACTTTTAAACTATATAAATGTTTTATGTATACAAAATTATACATAAATCTTGTTTAAAACCAATTCTTAGAACTGAAAGCAAATAGAAAGAAATAAATCGAACTGTATATCCAGGTATATATATTATATACTATATATATGTAGTTATATATATAATTTCAAGGAGCTTTAGAATTTAGTACTTTTGGTGGACATCTTTGGTGAGATATAGTCTTAAGGATGAAAAAACTGCAACATATCTTAAACTTAATTCAGTAATTATAAGTAATAATATTGGTATTGCTATTTTGAAATTTTTGAATACTATAAAGCTAATTAATAAATACTACATTAATAATATTAAGAACCAATATATTCAGTGAAAGAGAAAAAAGATAAAGGCAAAAGCCCTATATTACATTTGGATTAGAAATAGCAGCTTGATCTCATGTTTTCATAGTTTATTTTTAAATGATTCAAAGACTATGATAACTTAGGAAACTTAAAATATTTAGTTATCTTATAGAATTTATGTCCCATGATTGCATTATTTCATATAATATTTACTTTTTCTCCTCATTAATCAGCTCTGAAGGGATTTTGACTACATATAATCTGTGCTATGAATTATATTCTAACATCACCAATAATAGTAATAGTAAAAGCTGTACTTTTTATTTTAAAAGATGTATTTTTTGATTTCTAAAACTTGTATTTTTTAGCAATGTTTATGACAAGATCCAGATACAATGATTCTCCAGCAATAGCATTCCTAACCTTCAGGTTTTGGTTTTAACATACTCATTTTCATGGAAAGATACCAGTCTTTTGGAGACTAGCTGATTCCAGGTCTGGAGTAGGGAAAATGCTTATGAATCTGGGACAGCTTGTTATGTCTGAAAGGAAGAAAGCATTCAAACACTATGGCTTCATGTCCAAAGAGTACAGAATCAACTGTGAAGGGTACCCAAGGGCCATATTTGGGACAATTTGAGAATCAAAAAGTAAATCGTCCTGGGCTAAAACACCCTGCATATTTAAAAAAATACCAAGTTGGCATAAACAGAATACAAGGGACTTCTGGCTCTGGTGATAACAGCTAGTATTAAACTTAATCACCAGCTGGAAACAACTACAATACCTGTATACTTGTCCTTCAGGATACTTCCTGGCAGGGATCCTGTAGACTCAGACCCATGCTGCATACTATCCTCCTCACCAAATTGCTTGACTAAGGCCAAGACCTTGCTGGACTGTTCAGGGTCCCAGACCTCATCCATTCCAAATAATGCCTGGTGTTATCTACCAGCTGCTCCTGGACTACCGTCATGAGTCATGTCAACAGTATGTTGCTAACCCAACAGACAGTGGGTCCACCACTGCAGCAGCTGCTGTGGTAGCTCTTCCAGCCGTCAGTGTTCTTCCACAGTATAAATAAGCTGTAGGAGTTGGTAATCCTCCACAATGTCTTAATGTAAAGCTACAGGTTACCATGCAGCAGCCTACTGTTAATGTACAAGGTCAGGAGACTGTGACTACTTTCACGTTAGCATCTGCTCCTCCTCAAGTACAAAAACAAATTTGTGTGAATGACTCCTTTTATTCTAGCCATGCACCCTACTGTTGCTCGTCAAAATCACCCATGTGTTTTTGGAGACTGATAATTCAGAACCTCTTCCTTCACAGGCTTGAAGCTCCAGAGTCTCTCTGATTTGAGGTTGCTGAAGTGTTGGTGTACTACAAGCCCACCAAGCAAAAAAGGCTGCCCAGGAAGTAATTAACTATGTCCTTGGAGCTCCAATTGTTTAAAATTGATTGCAGACCATGAATAGAAATGCATGCTTCACAAAAGAAAAATATCTAAACACTAAAAGCTTACATATTATGGGGGAAAATTGCTAAATATAAAATAGATGCAAAAGAGGAAAAGAAACTTTGAAGCTTATGTACTGAGCAAATGCCAGGTCTAATAATGCTGGATTACTTCCTGATTTAAACACGCACACACAAACACACACACACAACTAGTACTATAAAAACTTTTTAAAAAAGATTTTTAAAAAAATTTGAGAGAGTGAGTGAGCATAGAGGGAGACTTTGACTCCCTGCTGAGCAGAGAGCCTGACACAGAGCTCAATCCCAGGACCCTGAGATCATGACCGCTGCCGAGGGCAGATGCTTAACCAACTGAGCCACCCAGATGTCCCAAAACTAATGTTTTATAGATCCTGGGAAAAACAGTTTTCAGCAAAGTACACAAATTTAAAGCATTCCTCTGATTTTATAAATCTTTACTGTGGAATATCTCAGCATGTCATTTGTTTTAAGTAACAGAATTGAAAACTGAGCAAGGAAATGTAATTTGGATTGTGATTTAATAAAAATTCCTTAAATAGTGTAAAAATATTAGTGAATAAACAAAGACATACTTGACAAATTTATAAGGAACAATGTTCTTGTGTTTGTTTAAATACTACGGACACTTAAATACTGTAAACATGGTTAACTGCTTGTAATTTTATTTTTTTTACTGCTTGTAATTTTAAAATGACATTAATGAAGGTAATTTATGTTTAGTTAGCTAGCATACAGTATATCATTAGTTTTTGATGTAGTGCTCAAAGATTCATTAGTTGTGTATAACACCGGGTGCTCATCACAACACGTGCCCTCCTTAATATCCATCACCAGTTCCCCCCTCCCCTGACCTCCTTCCCTTCTGTAACCCTGTTTGTTTCCCGGAGTCCAGAATCTCATGGTTTGTCTCTGTCTTTGATTTCTTCCCGTTCAGTTTTCCCTCCCTTCTCTGTGGTCCTCCACTATTTTGTTCCACGTATGAGTGAAACCATGTGATAATTGTCTTTCTCTGCTTATTTCACTTAGCATAAGCCCCTCCAGTTCCATCCATGTGGATGTAAATGGTGGGTAGTCATCTTTTCTGAAGGCTGAGTGATATTCCGTTGTATACATGAACCACATCTTCTTTATCTTTATCTGTTGAAGGACATCGTGGCTTCTTCCACAGTTTGGTTGTTGTGGACATTGCTGCTATGAACATTGGGGTGAAGGTGCCCCTAATGAAGGTAATTAAAAAAAAATTTTATATAGAAAATCAAAAATTCAAATTATTTGAATGCCTGCAACAATACTTTTTAAAAGTAGAGTGTTTTGGTCTAATGAACATATAAATATTAAATTTAATACTTAAGAAAAAACTATAAATCACAAAAAACGAGAATTTTCCCCTTGATTAAAAAACATACTTCCTCATTCTGAAAATGATTTATTATAACTTTATCTTTTATTAAGATCAATTTTCTATTTTAAAATCTAATTCTCTTGTAAATGTAAAATACTACCTTGTGAATGTAAATATTTTTTCATTTACATATTAGTAAAAAATGATATGCCCCCATGATTTAAACATTAGTCAAAACACTGGGGCAGTTTAGAATTTTAAATTTTTAGAATTTTAGTACTAGAATTAAAATAGTTGAAAATGAGGCATAGGATTGACGCTGAGTTGTAAGAATGTAGAAGAAAATGCTTCTAGAACAGCAGCGATTTTATCTCCTCCCAGAGTTATCCAGGTGTGTGTGTAAACTTTTGACAGTTTTAGTGTTATATTTTGCGAAAGGTCCCAGTATATACATATATAGTTTTGGTTGCCTTAAATTATAGTTGCTTCACTTTGCAAATTTATGTGTAAATTTTATTCTTTGCTATTTTAGTATTTTACTTACATGGAAGAGGGAAGAGGAAACCAAGTAATGTTTAATTCCTGAATTTGGCTTTTGCCAAAGAAGTCTGAATGACGTTAAGAAGCCATCCACTAAGGCTATTTGAGAAAATTTTACATGACCCTTCCAACTTTTTTTTTTTTAAAGGTTTTATTTATTTATTTGACAGAGAGAAAGATCACAAGTAGGCAGAGAGGCAGGCGGTGGGGGGTGGGGGGTGGGGTGGGAGCAGATTCCCCGCCGAGTGGAGAGCCCGATGCAGGGCTCCATCCCAGGACCCTGAGATCATGACCTGAGCCAAAGGCAGAGGCTTAACCCACTGAGCCACCCAGGCACCCCTGACCCTTCCAACTTTAAAATAATCTTGAAATAAACTGAAAATTGCATTTTCCTTGTGATTGGTTCTATATAAGCATAGCAGATTTAATCAGCTAGAATTGAAAGGAAATTCTATATTACTGAGGAAAAGAAAATCTCACATGGACAAGTCTATTAATCCTTCATTTCTGCAGGCTGACTTTAACTCCTCATTTTATACTCACTGAAAAATCATGGTTTATTTCCATTTGTGATTTAATTTTAAATCTATAAATAAATACTTCACATAATATTTCATTTAAAAACTATTAAACTTGTCATTTTAAGGGTACTGAAGAAATAAATAAGTCTAATTTTGGTTCTTTTATTTAATATACCATTCATTCAGATAGTCACAAAAAACAGAATTCGAAATCCATTTTGTTGACCCACTTATTCTTGGCATTTTTTCCCCTTTTCTGGTGATCTTTTTAACTAAATTACTAAACAGGTGATGAGTTCTACTTCTCCTGTATGGAGGTTTAGAATATCTTATCTTTCTGTCATTGGGTTAATTTAATTTTTTATTACACCAAGTTTGTAATGTGACAGTAGATTCAGCCTAATGGATTACTTTAAACTTTCCTAGAATATTTACAGATTTACTTTGTTCTTGAAATACATAAATACTATTGGGCATTCTATTTACATTGTTTTATTAAATTAACCTTGGAGTAAAAAATTATAGGAAAGCTCTGTAATGAAACCACATATTTATTAAATCCTTGGTACTATGTACAATCTCCACATATTTGTATGTTTTAATTTTTCTCTCATGTAAGATAATATATTAAAAGAAGAAGGCAAATAAACTTTTTAATGAAGTTCCATCTCTGTCAGTTCCATACTGATGCTGTTTGGATCATGGCGTGTAAGTACTTTGGGTCCCAGTATGCCAATAATTAGAGCTCCATTTGGAGCTGTGATCAAGATGGCTAAAAATGCCACTGTCATCACATCCTTCGAATATGGTTCCAAGTGGGGTGCGCTGATTCTTGCTGTTTCTAGAGCCAGAGGACCTAATACAGCCTGCAGTTAGAGGGTAAAAAGATAAAGAAAAAATAAAGAAAAATGTTAAATAGCTAATATATGACAAAAGTTAATGGCCCTGTTAAAATAAACAAAACCTAGTAGTAGGCCATCAGAAAAGAGACAAGCCTTAAAGTGCGGAGGAATTATTAGGAATTACTAATCAATTCTATGTTCTTCCTAGGAAATATATCTGGATGAAAAGTGAAATATTGACAAATCATTGTGCATGCATTTTGGGGTCGATTTATATTTTTATCATCTCAGCTTTCTCCTGTTTAAATATCTTTTTTTTGGAGTGCTCACATTACTCTCAGAACCTCAGGAGTTCTAGCTAAAGCAGGATTTTGCTTATTTGCCTTTACCACAGATGATAAAGTTCTTGGATATAATAAGACAACACAAAATACTAGGGTTTCTTATGGTTCTCTAGGATTTTGTTGCTTATGTTCTTGTCTTCCTGCTTGGGAGGCAGTGTGTCCAGTAAAACTGGCAAGAGGTTTGGAATCTACAAAGTGGACAGGGGAGATTAGGAAGTAACTTGCCTAATGTTTTAAGTAAGTAACATGATATTCAAAACACTCAGGCTGGTCCCATCAACCTGCAAAAGCAGGTTGGAAAACCAACCATGACATAGTAAGAATTTTGTTGTACAAGAACTCACAAATTTCTGTTTTGGAGTAACAGTGGAAAAAAGAATCTCCAGAAATCAAGACATTATACTGCCAGGTTAAAAAGTCTAATGATAAGTAGTAATACCTCTTTGTAGGAGCAGACTAACTAACATTCAATCAGAGGGCAAAACTATAAGATCTCCCCATTCATTCATTCATTCATCATTCATTATTCATTCTTGTAGGTATGCTGTGCTTACTAATTGTGTACCCCCTGCATGCCAGGCAGTATATTAAGTACTAAGAGAAAATTAATGAAAGAAAACACTGTTCCTGTCTTTCCCAGATAGTCTGGTGAGGAGATTTAGTCATTAATTAAAATCATATAAATTAAATGCATAATTAAAAATAATATATGTGCATTCATATATGGTGGAGTGGGTGACAAGGGTAAGAAAGATATATTTTTAAAAGAATCAATGTGTCTCGGGGCATCTGGGTGGCTCAGTCGTTAAGCGTCTGCCTTCGGCTCAGATCATGATCCCAGGGTCCTGGGATTGAGCCCGGCACTGGGCTCCCTGCTAGGCGGGAAGCCTGCTGCTTCCTCTCCCACTCCCCCTTCTTGTATTCCCTCTCTCACTGTCTCTCTCTGTGTCAAATAAATAGATAAAATCTTTAAAAGAAAAAAAAAAAGAATGTGTCTCCACTTTAAAGTCATTACATTTATCACTGTAATATTCAGCAAAATGTAAACATTCCAGTATCCAGATATATTCTTATATTTTGGGAAAACAGAAAAAAAAATGTTTCAGAAGTTTAGGAAGTATTTGTCATTAAAGGTACACTTTTCAACTTCAGAAGAATTGCTTTTAAAACAGATTTTGAAAAAGATTACATTATTTTCAGTAAGTAGTTATGCTCAATCAAATATTTTAAAAGTAAGGCTAATAATGTACATTTTGTAATTAAGGTAACATTTCACTTGGAATTTAAAAAAATCATTAACATTAAAAATTATTAACATGATTTAATACGTTCTTACCTGGACCGTAGCTTTGGGCATCCACGATAAAGCGATAAATATTTTCTCCTTAAAATTGAAGCCAGCAAAACACATCAATACAAATGTAAAAGAAATTCGAATCAATAATGCCAAACTCACGGTAGCAACACAAATGCCTACAACAGTTAAAAAAAAAACATAAACAACTAAATATTTGGAAAAAGTGGTTCTTTATGTCTAGAAAAAGTGCAAGAGATTATCTTATGGTGGAGGAACCATGAAAGATAAGATATATTTATTTAATTCTGAGCTAATAGACTTTGAACTTTCCCTACAAACGAAAGTATTCAAAAGCTGCTGATGGTATGTAATATTTTCTGTCAGAAAAGAATTTCAAACTGCATTTCCTCAGATCACTCAGGGAAGGTATTCAGAGCTGGCTTTGGTAACGAAGAGCATACGAGGTAACAGAAGAGCAAATGTATGTTATTAACTGTATCAACATGAGTTTCTGAAGAAGGTTCTTATAGCATTCAAGACATATTGTAAACAAAATAAAAAAGTTATTCATTGTTTGCTTAAATATTTTCAAAGCTCATATTTTTTGTGCCTGCAATTACTTACCAATAGCATTTGATTTAAGAGATGCAACAGATACTTCTGATCCAACCAAACCAAAAAGAAGGGGTTGAAAAATATGCCATGTAGTTTTAATAATTCTTTGGACTCTAATCTGTAGGAAAGAATAATGTATTTTTAGTTATTGTGTTTAGTTATTGTGACACAAAATAATTGCTTTTTAGAAATTAAAGTCTCTCAACATTTAATAAACTTAAGATATTTTATTTGTAGAAGAAATGTTAAAGCTTAAAAATTGAATAGGTTAATTCTTTTATTCAAACACTTGAGTAGAATTTGGTTTAAAAAAATCTACAGGGGCGCCTGGGTGGCTCAGTGGGTTAAAGCCTCTGCCTTCAGCTCAGGTCATGGTCCCAGGGTCCTGGGATAGAGCCCCGCATCAGGCTCTCTGCTCAGCAGAGAGCCTGTTTCCTCCTCTCTCTCTGCCTGCCTCCTCTACCTACTTGTGATCTCTGTCTGTCAAATAAAGAAATAAATAATTTTTAAAAAATCTACAAAGCTTATGGCAGAATTATTTACAATAGTCAAGACATGGAAGCAGCCCAGCTGTCCGTTGATTGGTGAACGGATAAAGAACATGTCGTATGTGTGTGTACACACTCACACACACACACACACACAGGAATAATATTCAACAGTAAAAAAGAATGAAATCTTGTAATTTGCAACAATATAGATGGGGCCAGCAAGTATAATGCTAAGTGACATAAATCAAAGAAGGGCAAATACCATAAGATTTCACTCATGTGGAAAGAGGGAAAAAACAGAAAGAGAGAGAAAAACCAAGAAACAAGTTCTATTTTTTTTTAAAGGTTTTATTTATTTATTTGACAGACAGAAATCACAAGTAGGTGGGGAAGTAGGCAGAGAGAGAGAAAAGAGGAATCAGGCTCCCTGCTGAGCAGAGAGCCTGATGTGGGGCTTGATCCCAGGGCCCTGGAATCATGACCTGAGTCAAAGGCAGAGGCTCTAACCCACTGAACCACCCAGGCACCCCTCCCCTAGAAACAGGTTCTTAATGATGGAGAATAAACTGATGGTTCCAAGACGGGAGGTAGGTGAGGGGAAGGGTGAAACAGGTAAAGGGGATTCAGGAGTGTACTTGCTGTGATGATAACTGGCTAGTGTATGGAAGTGCTGAAACACAGTATTGTACACCTGATACACATATAACAACTGCATGTTAATTTACTGGAATTAAAATTAAAAACTTAAAAAAAGAAGTAAAATAAAAATTAATGGTTCTTGAAACCAGAAAAAAAGTCTATAAAGCTAATCAATAAAAATATTATTTGGTAATTTTGCCAGTAAACAAATAAGGTCTTCGGAGTTCCAGACATGTTTGAATGGTTTAATAACAATTCTAGCTTTTGTTTATAAGGTAATGGAACAGAGACAGAACTAGAACTACATCATGCCTGATGAGCACATACTCAATATTATGCAACCATTTCAGCTCTCAAAAGGGAGTTGAGAAGACCTCTACTAATAATTGTCTTGGAAACCAATCCCATGAAAGTTAATCTTGATATGTCCTAAACTACCAGGCAAAAAATGTCAGTAAATGTTAGGCCTGCTTCTGAAGGACCCATGTTGAAAACTTCAATTTTATTTTTTCTTTAAAACCAAACCAAAACCATAAATAGACTCTTAATTTGGTTGCCTGCCTGGCTCTCCTTTCTGAGAATGAACCTCTTCCAATGCTACTTCCTTGATTAGGTGGTTACAACAAAGTCCCCAGTTGATGTAACAGTACTCTGGCTCTTCTCAAGGAATATGGATGAAGAGATTTTAGTTTCAGTCTGGGCTTATCTTATTTTATTTTTTTATTTTATTTGTTTGACAGGCAGAGATCACAAGTGGGTGGAGAGGCAGGCAGAGAGAGGAGGAAGCAGGCTCCCCGCTGAGCAGAGAGCCGGATGGGGGCCTCGATCCCAGCACCCTGGGATCATGACCTAAGCCGAAGGCAGAGGCTTTAACCCACTGAGCCACCCAGGCGCCCTGGACTTATCTTTTTTTAAAGAAGAGATATAAAACTGTGATATCCTTTGTTTGGGGTATAAACTACGTTTGTAATTATTTCCCTTACGATTGGGTTTTCTAATTTATAAAAGTAAAGTTAAAAAAAAGAAAAAAAAAACAAAGAAAAAACAATCTTACTCTTTCTTCATGGTGGCACATTATCCCATTTATTTCTTTTAATTTTTTAAATAAAGACTTTATTCATTTTTGAGAGAGAGAGCATGAGCTGGGAGGGGGGCAGTGGTGGATACAGAGGGAGAGGGAGAATAGACTCCCTCTGCCCGCTGAGCAGGGCTGAAGACCCAGGGCTCCATTCCAGGATCCCGAGGTTATGACCCAAGCTGAAGGCAGACACTTAACTGACTGAGACACCCAGGTGTCTCAGGTGAAATTTAGTAGTTTTCATTTTATTTAATTGTAATTTATTACTGACCATTTAATTTTTTTTAACAATTGTGATTTTATTGGAATACTAAACAAAACACTAATATAATTTTTGGGTTGGGAAATTCTCAAGCTGATTTTAAAATTTATCTAAGAAAGCATTTGTGCAGGAACAGTCAAGAAATACTTTAAAAATAAGTACAAAGAGAGGGATCTTCCATATTAGATTTTGAGACATAAAATGACAGATTTAAAATAGAGTGGTACTGGCACAGGACTAGATAGGTAGGATTAAATAGATTCCAGCAATGAATATATATATATATACACATATATATATATTTAGCTCATGTTAAAAGAGGCTCTTAAAATCACTGAATAAATAATGGATTAGTCATAAATAATTTAGTAAAAAATGACTACCCAGTTTATATGCATATATATATATTATATGTATGTGTATACATGTTTATGAACACATACATATCCTTATCTCACAGCATTTACAAAAATAAATTCCAGATGAATTAAAGAACTAAATGCAAAAATAAAACAAACAAAAACTACGAAAGAATTAGGTGATACTATAGAAAACATTATGGTTATAATCTTATAATCTTGGGTGATGATATCCTTCTTAAACAAGATACAGAATTCAAAACAAAAAAGAAAAATACTTCTGACTACAAGTAATTTTACTTCAACACAAAAGACATCATAAACAAAGTTAAAAATAAGCAAAAATTATATGCAATATATACATAACAAATGATTAGTAGCACTAATATATAGGAAAACTATAGAAACAAAAGGCAAATCAACCAATTAAAAACCAGGCAAAGATGAACAGGTAGTTAAAAAAGAATATATGAAGAGAAGATTACTGCACTATTGATCAGAGAAATATAAATGAAGAATAATAATGCTATATCATTTCTTACCCATCAGATGCTTAAAATCTTTGAAAAGATAATTTTGCAGTACCCCTCAAAATAGAAACATTCCATTTCTAAATTCAGCAATTACATATCTAGGAATCTGTTTTACAGAAGCACTTTCACATTAGCAAAAAAATACATGAACAGGATTGTTCATGGCTTCACATTAGTAATAACAAAAATGGAAAGGATCTAAATGTCTACAAAAGGAGAACTGATTAAAGAGATGATTGATTCTGGGAAGGGGGTCTGATATTTGGGAGTGGTAAGGGAAAAGAAGTCTTTTACATTTTGTTCTATATGTGGGCTTTTTGTATTGTTCTAATCTTTTATGAGCATTTTCATGGATTAACTGTATAACTATTATTTTAATGAATAAAATAATTAAATCAATAAAAGTTCTATAATCACATTGCATAAAAATTGAGAAAAAGAAAGCAGCCTGATTGTTAACTCAACTTCTGATTGCATTTTAGTGTATTTCCAGGTCCTTTTCCTAAATATCTTATTTCCTTGATTGATTTATACACATCCTTGAAGACACAAATTTCTGGAACATCTTCCAACTAGAATGAAGAGATTTCCTAAACATCTATTATGGATGTAAAAAAATGCGGTTATTTTATCTTAAAAAGTGATGTATTAAAAATAGTCACCTTTTCTGTGGACCAGTTCATCCCTGCAACAAAAGTTAATGCTAGTGTGCATAGTCCTCCAGCTGCATGTAAACCAATACGCTGGCTGCCCAAGACAGCAGTAAGAGACATACTCAAAATAAAGAAAGCTCTCTTCACTGGACGTCTTGTCTAGAATTAGATAGATATTTAGAAATTAATTTACATTTAATATATAAAACAATATTTATATCTTGTACCATGTATTATTCACTCTTTGGTATCATGGCTCTAGATGTTATATTAAATAGTGTCTAAAATTTTTATTTCTTCCTCACTAAATATTTTAGCAGACCAAGTGGAAAAATCTACAATTATTAAGTTTTATCTTCTGCCACATCTCTCATACTAATGTTAGTAAAATGGGTATAGTACCTCAGCTATAAGTGAAGAAGGAAGGAAAGAGACCCATATAAACAAAGTAAACTGTATAAACTGTAGTTCCTGTAGCATATACATATACATATTGTAGTTCCTATAACATATCCAGTTAAAAAATAAAGTTTTGAATATCTCTTTGGCTGAGATAGCTGTTAAAGATAAGATGGAAGTTACAGAAATACAAGAGTAATAGCATATCCTTTAGGGGAGGAAAGGGTTGACAAGGTTGCCTTAGTCAAAGGCAGTGGGAGTAAATTTAAGTCAGAAAATATGCAGAGATAAATGGCAATCTACTTTCCAAAAAATGTTCAGGGGAAAATTTGAGTGGCAAAACATTAGGGAAAATTGCCAGTGGTCAGGAGGCAATTTAATGAATATAGGGCTGGGGTGGAATGGAGAAGGTACTCTGGTTTAAGTACAGTTTTCTTTTTAAAAATTTCTTATTTTTTTAAAAGATTTTAAAAAATTTATATATTTGACAGAGAGAGAGAGTGAAAGAAGGAACACAGTCAGGGGGTGGGGGAGGGAGAAGCAGACTCCCTGATGAGCAAGGGAGCTGGATGTGGGGCTTGATCCCATCATGACAGGAGCCAAAGGCAGACACTTAACCAACTGAAACACCCAGGAGCCCTAAGGACATTTTCTGATACTCTTATTTGTTGAATCAGGAAGCAGAGACTTCAATCAAGGGCGTTGACCTGCATCAATCACAAATGTGCTCCATTTTAAGCAGAGAGTAGCATGATGGGCTATTTTGGCGAAAGAGAATTAAATACTACATTTAAAAGCTCATGGATCCTCTAGAAATTTCAATTTTTGAAAGAAATGTCTAATACTATACTTCTAAAAAATAGATTAACTTTTCATTTACCTGATCTCCACTGGGAAAATACTGAACAAACATTCCCAGAACAGCTCCTGCCAGCATGCCAATAAGTACGTCCCGAAAAGAGGCAAGGACATTATTAAGTATAGTATCTGTAAGGGCACACAATAAGGGACACATCTCATAGAGTAATTATTTTCACATACCTAACATATCAGAAGATCAAGTCTAGGTGGTTCATAGAGAAAAGCATATATCTTCTAGAACAAATATGCAAAAATGGGCCTTTAATATTCATATACTTGATAACATAAAGATCTATTTGATACATTATGTACCCTCAAATAATTTAATAAATACACACAAGTTAGAAATGTTCATTGAAAATGTAGGCCAAGGGGGCGCCTGAGTGGCGCAGTGGGTTAAAGCCTCTGCCTTCGGCTTGGGTCGTGATCCCAGGGTCCTGGGATCGAGCCCCACATCGAGCTCTCTGCTCAGCAGGGAGCCTGTTTCCTCCTCTCTCTCTGCCTGCCTCTCTGCCTACTTGTGATTTCCATCTGTCAAATAAATAAAATCTTAAAAAAAAAAAAAAAAGAAAAGAAAATGTAGACCAGGAAACAAGGAAATAATAAGCCACAGTGTGCTCCCTTATAAACACAACTTTAAAGACCCGCTGAGGTGGAAGAATGGACAGACGCTGGACAAAGGAGCACCTCTGGCACCTTGCACATGTCTGGTAATGTTTCCTTCTCTGATACCCTGTTATGACAAAGAACAAATGACTTAAACATACAAAGAAAAATCTAACAACAAGAGAAAAAAAAAGATTTACTACAGGGTCAACCCTAGGAATATTTGAGTCAGCAGTAAATTGAGTTTCCAACATATTTTTATGTACCTGTATCTGTAGTTCAGAGTAAAAAATTTTAAAAATCCCACGGCACACTAAAAAATTGTTATGCTATGGGTATTTTAGCTCAATGAAGTGTGTAAATACATATATTTTAGAAATGTTTTTCCATGAAAAAATAATAGAAATGCAGGATGACAATAGCAAGATGGTAGAATGGGAAGCCCCAGAACCTTGATCCCCCAGAGAGGCATTAAATTAACAATAGATACAGTCCAAAAGCCTTAAAAGAACCCCACAAACTAATTAAGAAGTTGCAGCAAGAGAAAAATGATGCATCATGTACAAGGAAGCTTCTATAAAATTATCAGAGGATTTCAGAGCAGAAACCTTACAGACCAGAAGGTGGTGTGAAGGTAATTCAAAGTGTTGAAAGGAAAATAACTGTCAATGAAGAGTACTATCCTACAAGATTAACTTTCAAAGTGAAGGAAAAATTAAGACTCAGATAAACAAAAACTGAAGGAGTTCATTACCACTGTACCTGCCTTATGAGAAACATTAAAGGATATCCTTCAAGTAGAAGTAGAAAGATGTTAGCAACACAAAAGCACACAAATATAAATCTTTGGTAAAAGTAAATACATAGATGAATTCAGAATCCTGTAATACTGTAATGGTGGTGACTAAATCACTTTCAATTCTGTTACAGAATTTAAGCTAGAGACATAAAAATAACTATAAGATTGTATTAATAGAGATGCCTGGGTGGCTCAGTTTGTTAAGCATCTGCCATCAGCTCAGATTAAGATCCCAGGCTCCTGGGATGGAGTCCACATTGCGCTCCTTGCTCAGCAGGGAGTTTCCCTTTCCCTCAACCTGCCTTGTGCTCTCTCACTCTGAAAAATAAAATCTTAAAAAAAAAAAAGACAGTATTTAAAAAATCTTTTAAAAAATTTTTTATAAACATATAATATATTTTTATCCCCAGGGGTACAGGTCTGTGAATCACCAGGTTTATACACTTCACAGCACTCACCACAGCACATACCCTCCCCAATGTCCATAACCCAACCACCCTCCTCCTACCCCACTACCCCCCTCCCCACAACCCTCAATTTGTTTTGTGAGATTAAGAGTCTCTTATGGTTTGTCTCCCTCCCGATCCCATCTTATTTCATTTATTCTTTTCCCAAACCCCCCACGTTGCATCTCCACTTCCTCATATCAGGGAGATCATATGATAGTTGTCTTTCTCCGATTAACTTATTTCGCTAAGTATAATACCCTCTAGCTCCATCCACGTCATTGCAATTGGCAAGATTTCATTTCTAAAAAAGACTGTATTAATAGATAGACGACCTGGATAACAAAGGAAAGAGGTGAGATGTAAAGGATTAGAATTTTTATATGTGAGTGAAAGTAAATTATCACTTCAAGTTTTATAACTATGGATGGAAAAAGAGAGTCCATGCAAATGATCACCAAAAGGCAGCAGGGTGGTCACACTTATATAAGACAACATAGAATTTAAGTAAATACAAGTAAGTCATAAGAGATAAAGAAGGACATCATACAATGATAAAAAGGCCAACGGATCCAGAAGATAGGATTAGGTCTCTGTATCTATCATATTCCAAAATATAGATGTACTGAAGATCTATGTAAAAAAAATAAAACCTTAAAAGTCCTTAACATTTAAAAAAATATATTTGAGAGAAAAAAAATATTTATTTGAGAGAGAGAGCGAGCACGAGAGGGGGTAGGGGCAGAGGAGAAACAGACTCTCTCTGATGAGTAGTGAACAGAACCCTGGGATCATGACCTGAGTCAAATGCAGACCCTGTTATGTGCCCCCAAAGTCCTTAACATTTTAAGTGACTGTATACATGGTCACGAGTAAAGAGAATTATCTAAGCATGCAGCTGCTTTCGGTTTTTTACTTTTTCTGTCCTTCACAAATTAGGTTTGATCTTCTGTAGCATGTTCCATAGTACCCTACACTATGTACTATTCATCACATTTTGTAATTATTTGTTTAACACAAATTCCTTGAGAACATGAACCATATGGTCTTCTTTTCTAGGTAACTAGTGTAGAATAGCACTTAAAAATGTGGGTCTAGGGTCAGAATGCCAGATTGCATCTTGGCTTCCCTACTTTTTGGATCTGTGACTTTTAGCAAGTTATTGAACCCCTGTTTCTTAGTTTCCTATTCTGTAAAATGAATATCATACTGTGGGGTGACTATGAAATGACTGGAAATAGCTATGGAACTTGGAGCAAGCACCAAGCAATTATAAAAGCTAGTATTGTAGTTGACTGTTTATCCTCAGTGTTTGGCACAGTTGTTGACACAATGGAAGAGGAACATAAAAATATTTTTTAAAAGAATTATTGATACTAGTCATGAAGGAAAGGATTGTCACATTTGACAATAAAAATTTGAAAAATCTGAATTGCAAAAAAAGATAAAAGAGAAATTATAAATGTAGAAAACTATAGGACTTAAAACAAGGTTATCATCCTATTTTTATGCTGAATCTTAACAAAAAAGAACAAAAGATGAACAATGGCTATAAGATAAGCAAAAGGTTTCAAGAAAAACAATTTATAAAACATTCTAGGATGCCAATAGTCAATAAATGTGAACATTTAAAAATATCACTAGTATCATTAAAAATATTTAAAGAGGCTTCACCTTTCACCTATCAAATTAACAAAGATATAAAAAACTAATGATACTGAGTTTTGAAGAAGGTGAAGAGAAACTGGCAAGTTTTTACACCCTGGTAGGCCATAAGTCGAAAAACTTAAAACTTTTTTTTAAAAATAAAATGTCTTGGGACACCTGGGTGGCTTAGTTGGTTAAGCAACTGCCTTTGACTCAGGTCATGATCCCAGCGTCCTAGAATCAAGCCCTGCATTGGGCTCTCTGCTTGGCAGGGAGCCTGCTTCCTCCTCTCTCTCTGCCTGCCTCTCTGCCTACTTGTGATCTCTGTCTGTCAAATAAATAAATAAAATCTTAAAAAAAAAGAGTCAGTTATTATTCCTGAGGGTAAGTTGCAGGGCTTATTTTTATCTTTTCCTTTTTTTTCCTTCTTATTTATGTCTTTTGATCTTAAGAGAAACTTAGACATATTACTTTTCAACTTAAGAAATATTTTGGTGCTTAAATAATACAGAAGACAGAATTTCAAACACTGCAGATAATTAAAGCATTAAAAAACTTGGAAACATTTACTTTCACAATTTCTTGGGACATCCAAGAGCAAATATTATCTTGGGATTCAGAATTGCTGCTGAGCTTGTCCCACCACTGCCAAAAAGGCACACAGTTGTCCATACTCTATATATTTAGGTTGTCTGAGTAACAGAGCAACCAGTTATTTATAATGATGGCCAAAAAGGCATATTTTAGAAACATATATCAAATAGCAGTACTAGTAATATTGTTACTTAAAATTTTCTATTGAAAACTGTGATAAAGCAACACGAATGAAAAAACCAGGTAATAATATGGGTTATCAGATTAATTACAATATATGGTTATGAAAATAAAACCATGTGTGTTAAATAGTAGTTTCTTAATCCACTTTCTCTTCCCTGCTCTAGAATGAGCTTTTTGTGAAGAATAAAAAGATGTTACATGTAAAAATACATGTTAATAAAGAAGCAAAGCCAGAAACCTTGTTTAAAGAACCAGAAAAAGCTGTGAATAAGATGGCAGTTGCTGTTTTTTGTTTACCTGAGGAGAAGACGATGCTCAAGCATGTATTGAATCCAGTGATTGCTATGATGTCATCTAAACTGCTAGCAGCCATTAGTAATGTTGGGATGCCTTTCTTAATGCCGTATCCATTTTCTTGCAAAAGGAGCATGGAAGGGACAACCACAGCAGGAGAGACAGCACCTACTACAAAACTATGAAAAAGATTTTGAAAACCAATTTTAAAACATTCTTTCAGCAAAGTAGTGTTTTATATTAAACCTTACAACAAATACATTAACCTTTACAGATTTACTATAACTTCAAAAGTAAAAATGCTGAGTCAATGTCATTTAATGGTGGTAAAATTTTCCACACATTTTTTACTGCTGGCTAAAAGTTTATAAAGATTTCATTCAAGATGTTGGTTTGGGCACAAACTGCCTCTTGCTTCATCCCTAAGTCCTTTGAGATGAAGATATAAAAATAATACGAAAACTCATAACCTAACTAGGAAAAAAAAAAAAAAGGAGACACCTCAATGGGTAAGAAACCAAGTATATCCCAGGAAGATAAGATTTTAAGATTGAAGAAGGAAATCATAAATCAAGTGTGTGTGAGTAAACACTGCTACAAAAAATATGGTATACTTCTAAAAATGCTCCAAATACAGAAATGGCAGATGCTGTGAGCAGAAGAAATCTGAGGAAATCCAACGGGTGACTATTTGGGGTACCACTGTAAGAATGGCCAGACAAATGTACTCTCCACCCCATTTCTAACTCTTGAACAAGTCAGTAAGGAACAGATGTCTGTCCCAAAGAAGGAACAATGAGTGTAGGCACCAAAGTTGCAAAGACAACTGAGAAAATTCCTGGGATGGATGATGACACCCATGAGGAATGAGGACATTCCCACTCAGGATGTCCTTTGTTGGTATATCTCATTCAGTACCTTACCTCATCACTTCCACATTCACTTTATAAAGGTTGAAGTATATACCTTGTGTAGAGATGTTCTTGGTGCCCAACCAGAACACATTTAGCAGGCCAGTGCACACATCCCCTACTTGTTGGCTCCTAATCTCTGACACCTGCAGCTTTTTAGCAATATTGTCCTGCTAAGAAGAGCTTACTTGAGGTTGCTAAGGAGGTTTTCCTCCTACTCCTCCTTCTTCCAGACAGCTTCTGTGAATTACTGACTGATATAGAGGGTCTGATAGTTTAGTACCTTTGCTTCTTTGGCTGTACAGTCTGTTATAGTTTTCTCTCAAAATTTCCCTGTGGACTCAAGAAGAGCCTAGAATTCTCTAAAAATACTTATTTGCCTAGTTCGATTGTTTCTGACCTTTACGGCACGTTGGAATCATTTCGTACATTATTTATCCGTAGGTGCTTAACAAATTATTCCCAAATTTTGTAGCTTAAAACAACACGCACTTATTATCACACAATTTTTGTGGGTCAGGAATCTGGATGTGACTTAGCTGTATGCCTCTGAATCAAGGTCTCTCACAAGAGGTAGAAGATCTGCTTTACTCACATGACTGTTAGCAGGCTTTCAGTATTTTGCTCTGGGGGTTTCTCAACGGGGCTACTCATAATATGGCAGCTGGGTTCTCCCAAGATAAGTAATCAAAGAAAATGCAAGACAGAACATGCAAAATAGAAGCCATGGTCTTCTCATGGCATAGTAGGTGTCATGAAATTCTATAATTTCTGTTGTATTCTGTTCATTAGAAGCAAGTCAGTAAGTCCAGCACATATTCAAGAAGAGGGTATTACACAAAGGTATAGATATCAGAAAGCAGGGATCGCTTGGAGTGATCTTAGAGGCTGACTACCTTGTACTTGGAGACCTTTCAAAATACTAATGTCTGACTCCCATTCTAAGACATATTGATCTGATTTAAAATGGAATTTGACCTGAATACTAGGATTTTAAATAATTTTTAAAAAATTGTGGTAAGGAATACATAGTATAAAATTTATCCTCTTAACCATTTTTAAGTGCACAGTTCAGTAGTGTTAACTATATTCACATTGTTGTATAACAGATCTCTAGAACTTTTTGTCTTACAAAGCTAAAACTCTATATCCATCAAACAACCCCCCTTTCTCCCTTCCTCACTCAAGACCCTAGCAACATTCTACTTTCTATTACTATGATTTTGACCACTTTAGATATATCAGTGAAATCATACAGTATTTGTCCTGGCTTATTTATCCCAGCATAATGTCCT
Organism: Mustela putorius furo; assembly: GCF_011764305.1. Classification (NCBI taxonomy): domain Eukaryota; kingdom Metazoa; phylum Chordata; class Mammalia; order Carnivora; family Mustelidae; genus Mustela; species Mustela putorius. The sequence goes on from NW_025422023.1 coordinate 10,368,538, forward strand.
CAAGATTCATCTATGTTGGAGAATGTAATAGGATTCTTTCTTTTTTTCTTTCTTCCTTCCTTCCCTTTCTTTCTTTCTTTCTTTCTTATAGGTGAATAATATTCCATTCTATGTATATACCACATTTTCTTCATCCATTAATCTGTCAGTGTGGGCTGCTTCCACTTCTTGGCTATTGCAAATAATGGATGTTGCAAATATTTCTTTGAGGTCTTCTGTTCTCAATGGGCCTCAGATATCCAAAGTGTTCCACTCTTTTTTCTGCTAGCATTCTGAGTCAGGTGAGACAGAAACCAGTCCCTTGGGTCAAAAAAATTGTAGGACACATGCTCCAGCTTTTTTCTTTCCCTCCTGATAGAGAAGCCAGGAGTTGGGAGTTTTCTCCTGGTTACACCTTGCTGTGCAGGGAGGGGATGAGGCATAGTGGGTAAATGCAATGAACTATTCTAACTGCTCCAATGTGTCTCCTGGCCTTGCACTTGGATGGGATACTATAACTTCTCAAGTGGGTTCTGGAGTTCTCACAAAGATAATCTGGTTCTTATGTTTTTAAGTCAGTATTGTGCCAGAAGGAGAGCCTGGGGCTTCCTATTATGCCATCTTGCCGATATTACTCTTCTGATTGTTGGGATTTGCGAAAGCTCCCCAGGTGATTTTAATACATAGTAAAGTTTGGGAACCACTGATTTTCTCCAGAATGTATCCAGCTTCCTTCACTCAGAGGTTTCTATGGAGACCTCACTCAATACATTACTTGCATAAGAAGCTTAATCTCAGCCTGAGCTTCTAAGATACCTTGCTTGGTAACATGATTCCCTGAGAGAGGACAAAAGCCAGTAGCTAAAGTGATCACAAGTTAATGGGAATTAAAAGTATTGCAAAATATTTAGGGAAATCTATCACTTCGAGGTACATGTTCATTAAGGGGAAGGAATTTATACCGAGAAAAGAGATATAATAGGAAGAAAGCCACCAAAATGACTTCAGAATAACTGTAAATATCCTCTGAATCATGAAAGTACACTACATCTATCCATAAAAGTTTAATGATAGTTCCTAGAAATTAACAATGAATTTCCCAAATTAAAAAAAATACAAACATAGCTGAAGAGTGATTTAATAAGCTAGAAAACTGTGCAGAGAAAATTTTTCAGTGTGTACTGAACATACTGAAAGGTAAAACACATAGAAGGTAAAAAAGGTAAACACATAGAAAGTATAAGGAAAACTTAATAGGTATGGAGAAGAGAATTACAGAAGGACATAATAGAAGAAAACTATTACCTTGAAGGACATAATAGAAGAAAATTCTTACCTCCGAGAGGTAAAAGATATAATCAAGACCTGGAAAAAGATACACAATCCTCTGATTGAAACATTACACCAGATACTGAGTAGAACAAATTTTAAAAAGACTTTCCTAACGATATTAAGGAATTGTTGTTAATTTAGTAAGAAAAATGCTGTTCCTTTTAGAAATGCATCCTCTAGGGTATAGGGATGAAATGCCATCCTGTGTGTAATTTACTTTAGGATTCATTAGGGACTATTAACTTTAAATTAAGGATATTTGGTGCTTGTTATTTTGTTATTATTCTCTCTACTCTTGTACATGTTTGAAAATGTTCACTAAATAAAAAGACTTGAGGCTGCTCTAATCAAATATTAATATGAAAATTATTTACACGAGAATCTCATTAAAATGCAGATTCTGTTTCAAAAAGTCTGGGATGGGGTCCACGATTCTGCATTTCTAACTTTTAAGTGATACTAATGTTGCTGTCCAAGGAACATACGTTGTATAGCATGAAATTTTTAATTGTAAAAATTTGGAAAACCCAGCTTCCAAAGAGAGGGGGAGAGAGAAAAGATTGTATTAGTCTACCTAGAAAAGGAATGAAAAATTAGTTTGATAGGAGATTCTTTATGGGCAAAACTAATGCAAAGAGATGACACTGATATCCTTAAAATATTGAGGGAAAAGAATTTTGAATCTAAAATTCAATACAGAGTCACAAAGTTATGTTCAGACCCTCAAGGATGCAGTTTCTTATTAACTTATCAGTTTTAAAAGAACTAGAAGATCAACTTATCAGGAAGAATGTTTAGTACAAAAGAAAGGAGTTTTAAAAAAAATACAAGGGCAGGGGCACCTGGGTGGCTCAGTGGGTTAAGCCGCTGCCTTTGGCTCAGGTCATGATCCCAGGGTCCTGGGATTGAGTCCTGCATCGGGCTCTCTGCTCAGCAGGGAGCCTGCTTCCCTCTCTCTCTCTCTGCCTGCCTCTCTGGCTACTTGTGATTTCTCTCTCTGTCAAATAAATAAATAAAATCTTAAAAAAAAAATACAAGGGCAGAGGCAGCATAATGTAGATGTTAAGAATAAAGTCTCTAGCCATAGCCAAAATTCTTGATGTATCTATTTAGTTGTCTGATGTTAGGAAAACCATGTAATATCTCTTTTCTTTGTTTATATGCAAAAAAGTGGGAATAATAATAATAGTATCAACTTTATAGGTCTTTGTGAGGATTAAATAAATTAATTATCAAGTACTTTACAAAGTACCTGACACATGGTAAGCACTATATATATGTATGCTACTACTATAACTATTATGATTATCATCACAAGAGATAATGATGAGCAGTGAAATTAATTGCTATATCTCTTTTCTCGGTATAAATTCCTTCCCCTTAATGAACATGTACCTCGAAGTGATAGATTTCCCTAAATATTTTGCAATACTTTTAATTCCCATTAACTTGTGATCACTTTAGCTACTGGCTTTTGTCCTCTCTCAGGGAATAGTCCAATCATGTTGTTCATTGTAAAGAAAACTTAAAAATAATTTTGGAGTAAAATTATAGATTATATCAACTGGTGGGAGAATATATGAGGGAGTGAAGGATAGTGAAAAAATGTTATAAATTTAAGTATGTTTTTCCCAAAATTATAGGAAATTACTAGGAGAATGAATTTCTAATTTCTAAATATTAAAGGAATAAACAAAAGTGGAACAAAGAAAATACTGTTAATTCAACAAAGGTAGGAAAAGTGAAAAAAGAATGAAATTCACATGAATCACATGAATTCACATGAAATTCACATGAATATTTTGAAAAGCAAAATAAGGTTAAGTCAAGGTTAAGTCAAAATTCACCTACAAGGAATGGGCTGGATGGACCTGTTAAGAAAGAGCCTCTTTGACTGAATTTTAAAACGTTAGCTCTGTTAGTGAAATATACATCTAAGACAAAATGGTACAAAGAAGTTGAAAATTATAAGTTTGGTAAATAAACTGAATCCATTTCATAAATGAAAGTTTGGTTTACATTAGAAAATTAATCAACATGAGTCACTATAATAAAGGAGAAAGTTCACACTATCTCAATAGAAGCAAAACAATTGATAAATTTTACACCCATTTAAAAAAAAAGATTTTATTTATTTATTTGACAGAGAGATAGCACAAATAAGCAAAGCAGCAGGCAGAAGGAGATGGAGAAGCAAACTCTCTGCTGAGAGCCCAATGTGGTGCTCGATCCCAGGACCCTGAGACCATGACCCGAGCTGAAGGCAGACATTTAACTGACTGTGCCACCCAGGTGCCCCTCTACACCAATTTTTAATGAAAATGTAGCAAACTAAGAATTGAGGTAAATTTCCTTAATTTAATTAAGGGCAGCTACAAAAACCATGACAAATACAGAGTCAAGACAAAGATGCCTACTATCACCACTTCTAATTAACATTATTATATTTAAGGGCCTAATCAGTGCCACAAAGAAAGAAAAATAGATGGTATACTTATTGGAAAGAAAGTAAAGCTGTCATTACCCACAGATGATATAGCTGTACATGCAGAAAAACCAAAGCAACCCACAGATAAATTTGAATTAATGAGCCCAATAAGGTTGCTGGAGACAAAAGCAATTTTTAGAAAATAATTAAATAATATTTCTAAATACCAGCGACAAATAATAAAAACATAATATATAAGTACTATTTATAATTGCAATAAAACTATCAAATGCCTAGGAATAAATCTAATTAAATGTACACAGGAACTCTATGTAAGAAATAAAAACCTCTTGATTAAGAAAAATTAGAGAATACCTAAATAAATGGAGGGGCACACCATGGGTTTGAGTTGAATAACTCAATATTAGAAATGTACCAGTCAGGGGTGCCTGGGTGGCTCAGTGGGTTAAGCCTATGCCTTCAGCGTGGGTCAGGATCGAGCCCCACATTGGCTCTCTGCTCAGCAGGGAGCCTGCTTCCCCCTTTCTCTCTTTAAGGTAGATTATGGATTTATGGATTATGGATTTATTTTTTTTTTTTTTTTAAAGATTTTATTTATTTATTTGACAGAGAGAAATCACAAGTAGATGGAGAGGCAGGCAGAGAGAGAGAGGGAAGCAGGCTCCCTGCCGAGCAGAGAGCCCGATGCGGGACTCGATCCCAGGACCTTGAGATCATGACCTGAGCCGAAGGCAGCGGCTTAACCCACTGAGCCACCCAGGCGCCCCTGGATTATGGATTTAAATGTGAAAGTTAAAACAGTAAAATTGCTAGAAAACAACATAGAGAATATATTTATGACTTTGGATAGGGAATGACTTCTTAAACAGAAAATGCCAATAATGAAGAAAAAGAATGAAAGACTGAACTACATTAAAAATGAAAAATTTCTGCCACTAATGGAGTGAAAATGGTAGTTGATAAATGGAAAAATATATTTGCAATGCATTTAACAAAGGACCAATATCCAGAATGTGTTAAGAACTCCTACCAGGGATGCCTGGGTGGCTCAGTTGGTTAAGCAGCTGCCTTTGGCTCAGGTCATGATCCTAGTGTCCTGGGATCGAGTCCCACATCAGGCTCCTTGCTCAGCAGAGAGCCTGCTTCTCCCTCTGCCTCTGCCTGCCATTCTGTCTGCCTGTGCTCGCTCCCTCTCTCTCTCTGATAAATAAATTTAAAAAAAAAAAAAAAGAAGAAGAAAAAAATAGAACTCCTACCAATAAATCAGAAAAAAACAACAATAACAAAAAGCCCATTAGAAATATGGGAAAGAAACATAGCAGGCACTCTTTAGCTTTATTATAAATCAGGTTAATAGAAATAAAATCCCAATGAGATATCACAGCATATGAGTGGTTCAGATTAAAAAGACTGATGATTCCAAGTGTTGGCAGGAATTGGAATAATAGGAACTCTTATATACTACTGGTGGAAATGTAAATTAGGAATTCTGAAAAATAATTTGACATAATCCAAACTTTTAAACATATAGCTACCCTGTGAACCAACAACTCAGCTCCTAGTTATGCACCTATAGAAAACTGTGGACCAAGAGTTATTTACAAGAATGTTTGTAAGAGCATTGGTAATAACAACTCCCAACTAGGAACAATGCAAATTCCCACTGGCAATAGAAGGCACAAACTAGTATATTTATACAATGATATACTATGTGAAAAGGAAAGTGAACTCTGTTCACATAATAACATAGGTGAATCTCAAATATAATGTTGAGTTTAAGAGCTACACACAAAAGAATATATACTATATGATTTCATAAAATGCAAACTAAATTATAGTGTTAGAAGTTAGTATAGTGGTTATCTGTGGAGAGGAGGGAGAGAAATGATTAGGAGAGAGCATAAGGACACTTCTGGGGTCCTATCTGGGTGATGGTTAAATGAATATTCATCTTTTAAACATTCAAGGAACTGTACATTCATATCTTTACACTACTTTGTATGTGAGTTATTCTTTAATAAAAATACGTTGGACGTAGAAATTACTTAAAAATAAAATCTTAAAAAAAACAGAATAGCAGTAGATGTTTCATTATTTAGATGATAAGAGTGCCAGAGGGGGGCCTGGGTGACTCAGCCAGTTAAATAGCAGATTTTCAGCTCAGGTCATGATCTCAGTGGCCTAGGATTGAGCTGCATAGGACCCCATGCTCAGTGGGGAGTCTACTTTAGGATTTTCTCTCCCTCTGCCCCTTCCCCTACTTGATGACTCTCTCTCTAAAATAAATAAATAAATCTTAAAAAAAAAGAGTGCCAGAAAGATAAATATATTAAATTAGAGAAGATGGTATACTCAAAAAAATAATGAAAGTAAATTTCCTTTAATTAAAAACAAAAGATTGGGGCACCTGGGTGGCTCAGTGGGTTAAAGCCTCTGCCTTTCGCTCAGGTCTTGATCCCAGAGTCCTGGGATCGAGTCCTGAATTGGGCTCTCTAGCAGGGAGCCTGCTTCCTCTCTCTCTGCCTGCCTCTCTGCCTACTTGTGATCTCTGTCTGTCAAATAAATAAATAAAATCTTAAAAAGAAAAAAGACAAAGTTGTTTAAAAACAAAAACAAAAGACCTTAAATCTAAATAAAGGGTCACACAGACAATGGAACAATCCATATTTAAATAATTTACAGTAATATTTTGGAAAATCAAAGAAAAGTCCAGACAGAGGATCACCTACAAAAGAATAACAATTAGATTGACATCAGACTTTTCAATAGCAAGGAGATGAAGGAAAACAGAACAGTTTTTAAAAGTTTAAGGAAAATAATTTTGGACACTTTCCTTCCTCCCTTCCTGCCTTCCTTCTTGCCTGCTCTTTCTTCTCTTCTCTCCTGTCCTTTTTCTTCCTTCCTTTCTCCCTCTCCCTTTTATTTCTTCCTTCCTTTCTTTCTCTCTTTCCCCTCTCCTCCCTCTCTTCCCCCTTCCTTCCTTCTTTCTTTCTTTCTTTCTAAAAATTTTCTTTCTTACTTTTTAAAAAAAGTAATCTCTATGCCCAGCATGGGGCTTGAACTCACAACACTAAGATCAAGAGTCACATGCTCTACCACCAACTGAGCCAGGTTTTCTGCTTGGGAGCAAGTTCAAGGGTGTGGTAGAGGAAAACTAAACAAAGCCCAACAAACTTGCTGAGTTGAGAAGAAAGAGTCTGGGAAAGCCAAGGCAGTTAAAATTTTCAGAGCAGAGTACCTGAGGGCGGGAAAGACAAAAGTTCCAGAAATTTGCATGAAGGACTCTCTGTGTCTTTGGTTGAATACCAGTGAGGAAGGGCATAGAGTAAAACCCCAGAAATCTGGGCAAGTACAACACCTAAAGAAAGATCACTGAAGTAGCAGGATAAATAATTTCCAGAGCTCACACAAGGCTGGGAAAACCTCTGGGGTCCCACCAACTAGAGTGGAGATACCTTGTCAAGCACATAAGGTATTCAGTAGAAACTCAGAAGGGCCACACCGTAGAAGGAAACTAAATTAGCCCTATAGTGAGGCTACTCTAGATAATCCCCCAAAGATCTTAAAAATGAGACTTGAAAGCATCAACGAATTCACACATAATTTAAAACTGCCCTCTGGGACAAAGTGTAATTCTAAAGAAAAATAACCACCATGAGTGCCTGGGTAGCTCAGTTGGTTAAGCCACTGCCTTTGGCTCAGATCACGCTCCTGAATTCCTGGGATTGAGTCCCTCTCATTGGGCTCCCAGCTCCGTGGGGAGTCTGCTTCTCCCTCTGACCTTCTCCCGTCTCCTCCTCTCTCTCAAATAAATAAATAAAATCTTTAAAAGAAAAAAACCCAAAAAACCCAACATGTAAAACTTTCAAAATCCAGCATCTCACCACTAGACATATGAAGGGGTGGATAATGTAACCTATAACTGGGGGGAAAAATCAGTTAATAGAACACAGATCCACAAATGAGAGTGATGAGGGAAATGATAAATCAATGTTAATATAGCTGTTATAAATATGTTACATATAAATATGTTCCTTAAGCATCTAAAGGAAAACATGAACATAATGGAGAAAAAAGTGGAACACAGAATAAAGAACCAAGAGAACTTTAGGAAATAAAAAATGGCAGTATCTGATGGAAACAACCTAAGTTTCTGCCAATGGCTGAGTAGATAAAGAAACTGTGGTGTGTGTGTGTGTGTGTGTGTGTGTGTGTATGTATGTATGGAATACACTATGGAATATTCAGCCATGAGAAAGAAAGAAATACTGTCATTTGCAACAACATGAATGGACCTTGAGGGCATTATGCTAAGTGAAATAGAGAAAGACAAATACTGTATGATTTCACTTATGTGTAGAATCTAAAAAAGATGAACTCATAGAAACAGAGTAAAACGGTGGTTACTAGAGTCTGGGGGGTGGGAGAAATGGGGAAATGTCGGTTAGTAGAGAATAAACTTCCAATTACAAGATGAATAAGTTTCAGAGATCTAATGTGAAGCATGGTGATTATAGTTAATGGTACTGTATTATATACTTGAAAGTTGCTAAGGGAGATGGTCTTAAATGTTCTCACCACACACACACACAAAGGTAAATTATGTGACAAGATGGAGGCATTAACTAATGTTATGTTGGTAATTATTTTGCAATATATAAGTGTATCAATTCAACACATTGTATATCTTAAACTTACAAAATGTTATATGTGAATTATATCTCAATAAAGTTGGAAAGAAATGTAGGATGGCTTATGACCAAAAAAAGCAGTATCTGAATTTTTAAAAATTTACTGGATAGGAGTGAGAGAAGGTTGAACACTGCAGAAGAAAAGATCAATGAACTTGAAGACATAGCAATAAAATATGTCCAAAACGAAGTGCAAGCAGTCCAGATGTCCATCAACAGATGAATGGATAATGAAGACGTTGTGTGTGTGTGTGTGTGTGTGTAAAAAAGAGGATACTGTTTTTGTAGAGGCAAAATAGCAAAAACCTTAGAATACTGACATAGAAATAGACAAAAGAGATTGCAAGAAAATAGAACACAAAGTATAAAAACAAATCTATGGGATTTGTTACATGATAAAATCAACATTTCAAATCAATGGGGTCAAGAAAAAAGTTTTCTATAAATGGTGTTGAGACAACTACCTATTCACGTGGAAATGAATGTAGCTAGTTCCTCATATGTAATAAACTCCAGCTATTTTATTTTATTTTATTGTTTATTTATTTAAAAATTTTATTTACTAATTTGACAGAGATCACAAGTAGGCAGAGAGGCAGGCAGAGAGAGAGAGGAAGGGAAGCAGGCTCTCCGCTCAGCCCCAATGTGGGGCTTGACTCCAGGACCCTGAGATCATGACCTGAGCCAAAGGCAGAGGCTTAACCCACTGAGCCACCCAGGTGCCCCACTCTAGCTATTTTAAAAGAATTTTAAAAAATTAATTTAAAAGTAATGTGAATAAAATATAAATAAATTTGTGATTAGAGGTTAAAAAGGACCTTTTGAATGACACATGAAAAGGCATTAAACAGAAAAAGAAATATTGATAAATTTGATTACATTAATAAAACCCTTTGGTATAGCAAAAGCAGTTATGTTTCCCCATGCCCTCATTTTTCTTTTTGATTTTCAAAATCAAGGAATGGTTTTATGTAATTTGCTCTTCAATATGTTGGAAATAATAAAATACTCTTTTTAAAAAAAGATTTTATTTATTTATTTGACAGAGATCACAAGTAGGCAGAGAGGCAGGCAGAGAGAGAAGAAGGGACGCAAACTTCCTGCTGAGCAGAGAGCCCGATGTGGGGCTTGATTCCAGGACCCTGGGACCATAACCTGAGCCGAAGGCAGAGGCTTTAACCCACTGAGCCACCCAGGTACCCCTGGGTGCCCCTAAATATATTTTTTAAATATAAATATATTTTTTAGATAGAAAGTCACCGTAAGCAAAGATGAATATCTAGTGGTGTATTAGGACAAGGTATTTGGAATACTTGTAACAAAACATTGAAATAGTAAGAAAGAAAAGAATAACTCAACAGAAATATAGAAAAAGGGTATGAAGAGGCTAGTATAAAAATACTCGGGCAATCCCTTTTAGGAAGATGGCGGCGAAAGCGAAGAAGGAAGCCCCTGCCCCTCCGAAAGCCAAAGCCAAAGCAAAGGCTTCAAAAGGCCAAGAAAGCGGTGCCAAAAGGCATCTACAGTCACACACATACACACAAAAGAAGATCCACATGTTACTTACGTTCCAACGACCCAAGACTCTGTGTCTCTGAAGGCAGCCCAAATATCCTCCAGAGAGCACCCCCAGGAGAAACTAGCTTGATCACTATGCCATCATCAGGTTCCCCCTGACTACTGAGTCAGCCATGAAGAAAACAAGACAACAACACGCTTGTTCATTGTGGATGTCAAGACCAATAAGCACCAGATGAAACAGGCTGTGAAAAAGCTCTAGGACATTGATATGGCCCAGGTCAACACCTTGATGACCTGATGGAGAGAAGAAGGCATATGTTCTACTGGCCCCTGACTATGATGCTTTGGGTGTTGCCAACAAAATTGGGATCATCTAAACTGAGTTCAGCTGGCTAAATCTAAATACAGTTTTTTCATCATAAAAATACTCAAGGTCATTAATAAACACATAAATGCACATTAAAACAACAATGAAATATCATTTTTCATTCACCAGATTAGAAGAAATCATAAAAGTTCGGCAATATCAAAAATTTGCAAGGATGTGAAAGAATAAAAGTTATTTTCATTCCCTGCTGGTGATGGGGCAAACTAGTATGAGCTGAAGGCATTTGGATAGTATCCATCAAAACTGAAAATGCACAGAACCTAGGTAACTATTCTAGAAAAACTCATATTTGTGCAAAATGAGACAAATAAAATGTATTTGTTATAACAGGGTAAATAAAATCTGGTCTTATCATACAATGTAACACTATACAACAATTAAACAAATGAACTACATTTTTTTAAAAGCTTTTATTTATTTATTTGACAGAGAGAGATCACAAGTAGGCAGAGAGGCAGGCAGAGAGAAAGGAAGGGAAGCAGGCCCCCCCACCGAGCAGGGAGCCTAATGCGGGACTCGATCCCAGGACCCTGAGATCATGACCTGAGCCGAAGGCAGCAGCTTAACCCACTGAGCCACCCAGGCGCCCATGAACTACATTTTTAAATGTGTATAATCTCAAGAATACTGTTGAGAAAATTGCAAAGAAAGTGATACGTTCTTTGATAAAATTTATATGATATATATGTACATAGTACATATATCCCTGGATAACAGGACTGTTTTATGTATTTTCTTTCTTTTTTTTTTTAAGATTTTATTTATTTATTTGGCAGACGGAGATCACAAGTAGGCAAAGAAGCAGGCAGAGAGAGAGAAAGCGGGCTCCCTGCTGAACAGAAAGCCCGATGTGGGACTCGATCCCAGGACTCTAGGATCATGACCTGAGCCGAAGGTAGAGGCTTTAACCCACTGAGCCACCCAGGTGCCCCTGTTTTATGTATTTTCATATAAATGATATGGAATGTTAATTTTATAGGTCTAGTATGATAACATAAAACTTATAAAAGTTGTTACCTTGGGTAGGGGTATGGGCACTAGGATTTGAAGACATGGTTAAAAGGCATTTTACTTTTGTCTGTAAAGTTCTAATTTTTTAAAAGTAAAATGTACTTGGGTATTACTTTTATAATAAAAATTAACTTTAAAGAATCCATTGCATTTGGCAGTAAGTATGTAATGGGTGAACTTTACTATATTTTCCAATGGATAAGTAGAGGCAAAAGGTAAGTGCATTGAAGAATGAAAAGTTCAGGATCTAGAGAGAGTGATTATAGACTATTACTCTGAGGAAGTGGAACATGAAGGGAAATGGATAGTGGGTAAAAATACATGGGACACTAGATATAGGAAAGAGGTTTTTTTTTTGTTATAATATCTATATCTATACAAAATCTTTCTCATGTGTATATATAATATATATATACAACATATAAGGAAAAGGCCATTGGATGGGTTAAAAAGTAGAAATAGATTATAATAGGAGAGAAGGAATAAATTGATCAAGTGAATTATCTTGCCCTAAACATTAAGGGACTATGCAAGTTTGTTAAGGATATGATAGATTTAGAACACGGCTCTGCTTCTAATCAATTGAACTTTCAAGGTTTTCTACCACTGTGAAAAGAATTTTAATGAGAAATTTGTCTATATAATATTCTGATTATTTCAATAATTTTATTATTTTCAATAATTTTAAACCGAGCATCCTTAACTGGATATTTTTGTAGAGGAAATGAAAAAAAGTTACCCCAACAGAAATCCCCATTCCCAGGGAAATTTCATAATGAAGTGGGAAATAACAGCAGTCGAACATGCCTCCATGAGGCAAGGACCAATAGCCAACCTTAAACAAACTCTCTTCAAATGCTTCAAAGCCTGAAATATAAAAATAATCACATTTAGACAAACTTATAATGGCCAACAAGGAAATTATTTAAGTAAATTCTGAAATATATAGTCTTTTTTGAGTAATTAGCTTTTACTAAGTTAAGACTTCCAGATTGTCCCACTGGGCTTGAAATGCTAATGCAGCTCATTTTGTAGGTCCATTGGATTATAAACTATTTCACATTTTGTAAAACATTTTTGTATCTAAACTATTTTAAAAGATCAATTTGTCTGTAATTAAATAACTATTTCTACCTTCCTTAATCTTCCTTGTAAATAATATAATGAAAGTAACCTATGTTTATTTCCATCAGTTAACTTTTAGAAATGACTTGTTTGAGTAATTTAATAATTATAATAGAAAATACCAATGTGCCAAAAGAGAACATCACTTAAAGACAGCATAACTTACTAAAAGGGAGAAATTTAGAATTTTTTCATTGGTTCTATTTTTCTACTTCAGAATATAATAAATTATAAGTTTTTTTATGCTTTTTTTTTTTAAAGATTTTATTTATTTATTTGACAGACAGAGATCACAAGTAGGCAGAGAGGCAGGCAGAGAGAGAGAGAGAGAGAGGGAAGCAGGCTCCCCGCGGAGCAGAGAGCCCGATGCGGGGCTCGATCCCAGGACCCTGAGATCATGACCCGAGCCGAAGGCAGCGGCTTAACCCACTGAGCCACCCAGGCGCCCCTTTTATGCTCTTTTTTAAAAAGATTTTTTTTTTAAGATTTTTAAAATTTATTTGACAGAGAGAGAAAGAGTGAGTGAGAGTACAGAGGCAGGGGGAGCTTCAGAGAGAGGGAGAAGCAGGCTCCCCACAGAGTACGGAGCCCAATGTGGGGCTCAGTCCCAGGACCCTGTGGATTCAGGAATCACGACCTGAACAGAAGGCATATGCTTAACCGAACTGAGCCACTCAGGTGCCCCTGTCTTTAGGCTCTTGAAAATATGCTCTTACAAGTATCTTGAGATATTTCCACTAAACTCTTATACTTGTTGTTTGAGTACCGTTATACTCATGAATAATCGTCTTTTTAAAAGCCAAATAGATTTATCATTCTAGATATTAATATTTTAAGAAATATTTAAAAGGATTATCTTCTATAATAATTCAAAGTTAATCAAGCATATATTCTGTGGGGGTGGGGTGGGTAGATAACGATCATGAAACAAAAACATTACCAAAATACTTAAGCCCTCTGAAAAACAAAATAAAAACAGTTTAGAAGTGGACCTTATCCTTTATTAACTAGAAAGTAAATAGTTCTCCACAGAAAACCTGCAGCTCCCAAACAATACAAATGCTGTACAAGGGAATATATCTCTATACAAGTAATTAAAGATGAGCTCTAATGAAGATCTCACATCATAATGATTCTCTTCATATCAGCAATAATGGTGACCAGAAGTAGAAATTTTAAGATGCCAATATTTCTGCAAAATCCTTTCTCTTAGGGCGCCTGGGTGGCTCAGTGGGTTAAGCCGCTGCCTTCGGCTCAGGTCATGATCCCAGAGTCCTGGGATCGAGTCCCACATAGGGCTCTCTGCTCAGCAGGGAGCCTGCTTCCCTCTCTCTCTCTCTCTGCCTGCCTCTCTACTTGTAATCTCTGTCTGTCAAATAAACAAACAAACAAACAAAAAAATCCTTTCTCTTAGTTTTACTTACAGGCTTCATTTAGAATAGCTATAACAAAAATTTTGCCTCTTTTTCTTTTCTATAAGCCCCAAATATTTAAAATATTTTTTTAAAGATATAATTAGAAATCTACCTGTGGATCGAGTCCAAGTCCAGCTTGTATTAGGATAATGGTAAGGGCACAGTTTCTTAAAGCTGAAGACCACTTGTTATTAATACGGATGTAATTACTGAGGAATGGAATATTTCTGACAGTAAAACCAGCCAATAACATCCCTTAAAAGAAAGAAAATAAAGCACGTCTCATTCATTTAATTTTTCTAAGTTAGAAGAGAGAAATGTATAATTTCCCTTCTTCAAACACACTGTATCTCATTGCTTTGGTGAAGGGCAGCTTCGCCATAAAGGTGAAGGGCAGCTTCGCCATAGAGGAAGCAGCATAAAAAATGACATATCTTAAAAGGCTACAACAAGTAATTCAGTGTTGTTGGGACATAAAGGGCAAGGAAGGGAGTAGGAAAATGAGCAGGAGGGGACAGATAATATAAAGCTACCCCCCCTGCAGCCTCCATTCACACGGCTTTGCCAGAGTTTTAGGAAACTTTAGGAAAGTTTTAGGAGGAAGTGACATAACGAGTCTTGTATTTTCCACGTGATGGTCTTGATGAATTATATAGATATAAAACTGGAGGGGAGAACGATTAGAAGGCTCTGCCATAGTCCATCAAAAAGTGGAAAACAAATAGCCTAAGCTAGGACAAGAGTGGAAGTTTTGGACAAATAAAAAGATGCAATAAATACTTAGCAGGTGCTGAAAGGGTGCTGTGGACATAATAGGATGGAGTGATTGTCTCTAATGAAAGTATACTGAATATTTGGATGTATTGAATATTTAGAAAATATGAGACACCACTAATAGATGTTCTTCCACTAATTTTCCTCTGTCCAGACGGAGAGTTATATAGTAATAGTAATGATAAAATACTAGTTAGGCAGATGATGCATCCAAGAATGTACATAGTAGAGATGCCCATATAGCTTACTCAAAAGCCATAAAACCTTCTTATGCCCTAATCACTACAGTATTTGAATCTTATAATTGTATTTGAGTTAGGTTATCTACAGAAAAATTCAGTCTTTTCCAAGTGTTTCTTTTTCTACAATATATTTAAATTAACTAAAAAATGTCCTATTAAACAATAAGGCAACAGGAATAATATATTGGATATATTTAAATTATTTCAAAAATATTCTAAGAAAAAAATCTGTGTGCTCATTTGTAGAAAGAATAAATAGTTCTAGAAATGAGCTATAA
Organism: Mustela putorius furo; assembly: GCF_011764305.1. NCBI lineage: Eukaryota > Metazoa > Chordata > Mammalia > Carnivora > Mustelidae > Mustela > Mustela putorius. Next base: position 10,383,743 of record NW_025422023.1, read on the forward strand.
GCATACATATATGGTAAATACATACATAAAAATCATATTACATTGAAATCTTTCTAAATTATATCTATTTTATATAGAGTATGTTCATAATTTACATATAGTTAATAACAAAGAAATAAGAGCTAACTGTACACTTACCAATAAGAGGTGGAAGTTGAGGTACTGAAGGTATTCTAATGTGTTCCAAAAGCTTCCCCCCAATAATAGCACTATAAAAGATCATTAATAGTCCAAATAAATTTCCACCAGGGAGAACTTCAGTGCCAAAGAATGACCAGGCTACACACCATACCATAAAAATTGTAACTCCTGAAATATAAAAAAATCATACAACCATATATCTACATAGACATAGATATACACATAAAAAAGATGAATTCTATTTTATCAAATGTCATTATTAATAGTCCTATATAATGAATGATACATAGCATTGACTATGTTGCTTGTTAGTATAATTGAAATCATATCCGTTTAATATATATTCCAAAGTTCCTATCAATTTATGGGACAAGCTTTTAACAAAGTATTATTATTATTTTCTTTTTTAGGATACTTGAAATATGTTTAGTAATAAGAGACAACTAACATTCTCTTTTTATTTTTATTTGCATTTATTCTGTGCAGTATTTACTCCTGGGCCATAAATTTTTATTTCTTCAGTTTCTTTTGGGATATTGTTTTCTTCTGTACAACCTCCTCTTCTGGTTTAGGAACAATCAGCCCTTTTTCAGTAAGGATCATCTTGGTGTGGCAAGGAGAGCTCATGTATGGGTTAATTCGACCATGAGCCCTGTAAATTCTGTGCTGCATCGAGGGGGCTTTGTTCACCCAAATGTGCTCAATGATCAGAGAATCACCATCTAAACCCTTAAGTTCAGCATTACTCTCTGAAATTTTAAGCACAGGCAGGAAAAATTCAGCACTCTTCTTGGGCCACTAACCCTGTGTCCAGCCCCACTGTTTGGCCTGGGCACACCTACCGACTTCATCATGATAGCATTTACTGTTTCTGCAAAGTGACCATCTTTCAGATACTTGGTGGCTTTTTGAATATGCATACCCTTGTTGGCCTGGGCAGTTATATATGTGTTCCTAAAGTGAGTACCCAGATCTGAACCTCTAGATTTTGTTTTTTTGCATTTTAAAATTTTTTTTTTATTTTTTATAAACATATATTTTTATCCCCAGGGGTACAGGTCTGTGAATCACCAGGTTTACACACTTCACAGCACTCACCAAAGCACACACCCTCCCCAATGTCCATAATCCCACCCCCTTTTCCCAACTCCCCTCCCCGCAGCAACCCTCAGTTTGGTTTGTGAGATTAAGAGTCACTTATGGTTTGTCTCCCTCCCAATTCCATCTTGTTTCATTGATTCGTCTTCTACCCACTTAAGCCCCCATGTTGCATCACCACTTCCTCATATCAGGGAGATCATATGATAGTTGTCTTTCTCTGCTTGACTCATTTCGCTAAGCATGATACGCTCTAGTTCCATCCGTGTTGTCGCAAATGGCAAGATTTCATTTCTTTTGATGGCTGCATAGTATTCCATTGTGTATATATACCACATCTTCTTGATCCATTCATCTGTTGATGGACATCTAGGTTATTTCCATAGTTTGGCTATTGTGGACATTGCTGCTATAAACATTAGGGTGCGTGTGCCCCTTTGGATCACTATGTTTGTATCTTTAGGGTAAATACCCAGTAGTCCAATTGCTGGGTCATAGGGCAGTTCTATTTTCAACATTTTGAGGAACCTCCAGGCTGTTTTCCAGAGTGGCTGCACCAGCTTGCATTCCCACCAACAGTGTAGGAGGGTTCCCCTTTCTCCGCATCCTCGCCAGCATCTCTCATTTCCTGACTTGTTGATTTTAGCCATTCTGACTGGTGTGAGGTGATATCTCATTGTGGTTTTGATTTGTATTTCCCTGATGCCGAGTGATATGGAGCACTTTTTCATGTGTCTGTTGGCCATCTGGATGTCTTCTTTGCAGAAATGTCTGTTCATGTCCTCTGCCCATTTCTTGATTGGATTATTTGTTCTTTGGGTGTTGAGTTTGCTAAGTTCTTTATAGATTTTGGACACTAGTCCTTTATCTGATATGTCGTTTGCAAATATCTTCTCCCATTCTGACAGTTGTCTTTTGATTTTGTTAACTGTTTCCTTTGCTGTGCAAAAGCTTTTGATCTTGATGAAATCCCAATAGTTCATTTTTGCCCTTGCTTCCCTTGCCTTTGGTGATGTTCCTAGAAAGATGTTGCTGCGGCTGAGGTCGAAGAGGTTGCTGCCTATGTTCTCCTCAAGGATTTTGATGGATTTCTTTCGCACATTGAGGTCCTTCATCCTTTTTGAGTCTATTTTCGTGTGTGGTGTAAGGAAATGGTCCAATTTCATTTTTCTGCATGTGGCTGTCCAATTTTCCCAGCACCATTTATTGAAGAGGCTGTCTTTTTTCCATTGGATATTCTTTCCTGCTTTGTCAAAGATTAGTTGACCATAGAGTTGAGGGTCTATTTCTGGGCTCTCTATTCTGTTCCATTGATCTATGTGTCTGTTTTTGTGCCAGTACCATGCTGTCTTGATGATGACAGCTTTGTAATAGAGCTTGAAATCCGGAATTGTGATGCCACCAACGTTGGCTTTCTTTTTCAATATCCCTTTGGCTATTCGAGGTCTTTTCTGGTTCCATATAAATTTTAGAATTATTTGTTCCATTTCTTTGAAAAAGATGGATGGTACTTTGATAGGAATTGCATTAAATGTGTAGATTGCTTTAGGTAGCATAGACATTTTCACAATATTTATTCTTCCAATCCAGGAGCATGGAACATTTTTCCATTTCTTTGTGTCTTCCTCCATTTCTTTCATGAGTACTTTATAGTTTTCTGAGTATAGATTCTGTGCCTCTTTGGTTAGGTTTATCCCTAGGTATCTTATGGTTTTGGGTGCAATTGTAAATAGGATTGACTCCTTAATTTCTCTTTCTTCTGTCTTGTTGTTGGTGTAGAGAAATGCAACTGATTTCTGTGCATTGATTTTATATCCTGACACTTTACTGAATTCCTGTACAAGTTCTAGCAGTTTTGGCGTGGAGTCTTTTGGGTTTTCCACATATAGTATCATATCATCTGCGAAGAGTGATAATTTGACTTCTTCTTTGCCGATTTGGATGCCTTTAATTTCCTTTTGTTGTCTGATTGCTGAGGCTAGGACCTCTAGTATTATGTTGAATAGCAGTGGTGATAATGGACATCCCTGCCGTGTTCCTGACCTTAGCGGAAAAGCTTTCAGTTTTTCTCCATTGAGTATGATATTTGCGGTGGGTTTTTCATAGATGGCTTTGATGATATTGAGGTATGTGCCCTCTATCCCTACACTTTGAAGAATTTTGATCAGGAAGGGATGCTGTACTTTGTCAAATGCTTTTTCAGCATCTATTGAGAGTATCATATGGTTCTTGTTCTTTCTTTTATTGATGTGTTGTATCACATTGACTGATTTGCGGATGTTGAACCAAACTTGCAGCCCTGGAATAAATCCCACTTGGTCGTGGTGAATAATCCTTTTAATGTACTGTTGAATCCTATTGGCTAGTATTTTGGTGAGAATTTTCGCATCTGTGCTGAACCTCTAGATTTGCATAATTTTGTATGGTTTTCTGGGTCAAGCAAATAGCAAACCATTTTCTGAGGTCACTTCAGGTCACTCAGGGGAAGAATTAAAGTGTTATTATTTTAAAAAATATTTTAAAAGTATATGTGAGTCCTTTAAAGTGCTAAACTGTTCTCAAAACATATGACATTTTAAAAATGTTATGGTAATATTATGAGCTTTACTTCATTATATATCTTAGGGTAGCTTTTGTTTCTTAAATTCCACATATGAATAAAATCATATGGCATTTTTCTCTAATTTATTTTGCTTAGCATGATACACTTCAGCTCCATCCATGTCATTGCAAATGGCAAGATTTCATTATTTTTGATGGCTGAGTAGTATTCAATGATCAATATTCAATATTCAATTAATATTCAGTTATATCTCACATCTTCCTTACCCATGCATCAGCTGATGGACATTGGGCTCTCTCCATAGTTTGGCTATTGTTGATAATGCTGCTGTAAACATTGGGTGCATGAATCCTTTTGAATCTGTATTTTTGTATTCTTTGGGTAAACACCTAGTAGTGTAATTTCTGGATCATAAGATTGTTCTATTTTTAACTCTTTGAGGAAGCCCCATACTGTTTTCCAGAGTGGCTGTACCAGTTTGCATTCCCATTAACAGTGCAAGAGGGTTCTCCTTTTTCTGCCTCCTCTTCAACACCTGTTGTTTCTTGTGTTGTGAGGTAGTATCTCATTACAGTTTTGATTTGTACTTCCCTGAGAGAAGAATTTACTCCTTAAGAAAAAGAGCCAGGGTTTTGGGGAGGACTGATAAACTCTGAGGCCTTCCTGCCTGGGATTGCTCTCTCTCTTCCCCTCATTTTCCCTCACTCCTTCATTTGGGAAAAACTTCAGTTATACCAGTATAGAGGTAGATAAAAAACCAGCTGCTTTGTTGTCAGAGGAGGTGGAACAGATTTGATATGGAGTAGAGGGAGAAAACCCATAATTTTGTTAAAAATTGTGGATTGTTTTCAGAATCAGCAGAAAAAAACATGTAGTGGTGTTAGTTTGAGGTTGCAGTTCAAGTTGATATGAGTGGCAGACAAGCTAAAAATTGAACTGTGAGATCTTAGATAGTACAGAATCAGAAAGGTTAAGGTAAGTTCTCTGTATATCTATGGCTGATTGGGAAAGTATGCAATCGCAGAGAAGACTCCAGAGAGTATGGAAAAAAAAAAAAAAGAAGAAGAAGAAGCAAGAAAGAAAAAGTGAGACTTGATTACCAGCAGCAATTTTGAATGTCTTCTTCAACCCACCTACAGATTACTTGACAGAAGGTGGAAGCCTTATTGACTTGAACATAGTATCTCCCCTAAATCACTTGGTGACTATTAAGTTATGCAGACAAAAGAGAAACTCCTAGGAGGATAGGCTAAAAACAAATAAACAAAAACTAAGAGACATCACCTGCTGCAAACCATAGGGCAGAATGATTCCACCGATTTAAGTACATGCAAATTACCCAAACAACAACAACAACAACACAACCACCACCACCTTAAGAAACTAAAACTGAATTCAAAATTGTCATAATGTGTAACTAAACGTTTCATTTTTCAACCTAAACTTACTAGACATGCAAAGAAACGGGAAAGTACAACCATTTTCAGAAAAAAAAAAAAAAAGCAGGCAATAGACAATGAGTAAATGAATCCAGGTGTTGGATTTATGAAGTTTTCAAAACACCCATTTTAAATATGTTCAAATAATTTAAATGTAATATGTAACTTAATAAAGAATATTAATAAGAGGTAAAATTTATTTAAAAATTGAAATCTGGAATTGAAACCTACAACAATGAAATGAAAAGTTGACTAAAGAGCTCAACAGCATTTTTGAGCTTGTGAAAGAAAATATCAGTGAACCTGAATATAGATCAACAGAGATTAATTAATGAATTTGAAAAACTAAAGGAAAAAAGGAATTAAAAAAAAATGAACAGAACCTCAAACACCTATAGAATACCATTAAGAGTACTAACATATGCATAAAGGAAGTCCCAGGAGGAGAAGAGGAAGGTAAGAAGGGGTAGAAACATATTTGAAAATATAATGTCTGAAAATCTCCCAAAGTTAATAAAAAATACAAGTGTATAGATGTAGAAGCTCAACAAATTCCAAGTAGACTAGGCACAAGAGAACTACACCTTGAGACATCACCGTCATTAAATAGCTAACAACAAAAGACAAAAGGAAAGTCTTGGAAGTAGCAAGAAAATGACTCATGTACAAGGGTACAATAATGCAATTAAGAACAGCATTTTCATCAGGAAAAATAAAAGCCAAAAGGCGGTAGAGTGACATTTCAAAAGTGCAGAGAAAGGGGCACCTGGGTGGCTCAGTCAGCTGAACACCTGACTCTTGCTCTGAGCTCAGGTCTTGATCTCAGGGTTGTGAGTTCAATTCCTTTATTAGGAATTGAGCATAGGCTCACTGGGCCCTTCACCGGGCATGGAGGCTACTTAAAAAAAAAAAAAAAGTGCAGGAAAAAACCCTGTCAATCAAGAAGAACTACTGTCAATCAAGAATAGTAAAATCCTGTCAATCAAGAATAGTAAAACTATTCTTCAAAGTGAATATGAAATAAAGACATTCTCAGACAAACAAAAATAGACAAAATTCACCCCACTAATGAAATACTAATGCTTTAAGTTGAAAGAAAATGACAAAAGGTTGTGATTTGGACCAGTAGGAAGCAATAAAGGGCACTGGAAATGGTAAATAAATATCTAAGTAAGGAAGATTGTATGTATGTATATGTATATATGTACACACACATATATAATATATATACATATTATATATACATTTTTAAAAAGTTAAGATTATTAAGAGCAATAAATATAACAAAATAAATGCTTAAGTATAGAAGACTGTGTGTGTGTGTATATACATATATACATACATTCATTTTTAAAAACTAAGGTTATTAAGAGCAATAAATTTAACAAAATATTGTTGAATTTATAGCATATGGAGGTCTATTGGCTCAAAGCTGCTGTACACCACAGGAATTAAGGCAATGTTAAACTGAAGGAGATTGTGAAAAATTGAAGATAATAATTATAACTCACAGGAGAAATCACTAAAACTAAAACCCCTAAAATATAGCTAAAAAATTAACAGGGAAATTGAAATAGTGCACTAACAAAATTTGGTTAGCACAAAAGAAGCAGTAAAGAATGAACAGAAAAACAAAAGACATGACACTTACAGAAAACAAGTAATAAAATGGTAGACATAAGTTCAACTAAACCAGTAATTATGTTAAATGTGTTTGGTCTAAATTCAAAAGGCAAAGATTATCTTACTGGATTAAAAAAAAGATATCCAATTATTTGGTATCTATAAGAAACATACTTTGGATGAAACAGATAAGCTGAATGTAAAAAGATGAAAAAAGACATATTATGCAAACAATAATCAGGAGTCAAAGAAGTAAACACAAGGGGACTTACAACTTATCTTAAAGCAAATAAAAATGAAAACACAGCATATCAATATTAATGGGATATGATGTGTACAGATGGAAACATATAGCTTTAAAAATATTAGGGGACACCTGGGTGGCTCAGTTGGTTAAGCAGCTGCCTTCGGCTCAGGTCATGATCCCAGCGTCCTGGGATCGAGTCCCACATCGGGCTCCTTGCTCAGCAGGGAGCCCGCTTTTCCCTCTGCCTCTGCCTGCCATTCTGTTTGCCTGTGCTCGCTCTCTCCCTCTCTCTCTCTGATAAATAAATAAAATGTTTAAAAAATATATTAGAAAAAAAGAATTATCTAAAATTGACAATAAAAACATCCACCTTAACAACTTAAAAAAGATAAGAAAATCAAACCAAAAGTAAGTAGAATGTATGAAATAAAAAAGATTGAAGTGGAAAATAATTAAATACAAAACAAAAACATTAGAGAAAATCAATGAAATAAAAATTATTTGAGATCAATAAAATAGATATCTCTAGCTAGACTGACAAAGGAAAAAGAAGGTACAAATGACCAAAATCAGGAATTAAAGAGGAAACATCACTTTAGATTTAGAGAAATTAAAATAACACAAAGCAAATATTGTAAAAAACTTCAAGCTAAAAAATTAAAAAACTAGATAAAATAGACAAATTCTACTTTTTAAAAAAGATTTTATTAATGTATTTAACAGAGAGAGAGAGAGCACAAGCATGAGGAGTGTCAGGCAGAGAGGGAGAGAGAAATAGGCTCCCTGAGGAGCAGGGAGCCTGATGTGGGGCTTGACACCAGGACCCTGGGATCATGACCTGAGCCAAAGGCAGTTGCTTAACCAACTGAGCCACCTGGGCACCCTGACAAATCCAGAAAAAGATACAAGTTACCAAAACTGATTCAAGAAGAAAGGAAAATAGAAATACCATATGACCCAACAATTCTGCTTCTGAGTATTTATACAACAAAAATAAACAGTAAGTCAAAAAGATATATGCATCCTCCTCCTGTTCACTGCAGCATTCTTTATAATAGCCAAAATAGGGAAACAACATTAAGTAGCCATTTAAGGTGAATGGATAAATTGTGGTATATATATGCAATATATTCAGTCACAAAAAAGAAAAAAACTTGGGGTGCAGGGCTGGGTCAGTTGTTGGAGCTTGTGACTCTTGATCTCTTGGTAATTGCGAGTTTGAGCCCCATGTTGGAAGTAGAAATTACTTTAGAATCTTAAAAAATAAAAAAAAGAAAGAAAGAAAAGAAAGGAAAAGATAAAACTCTTTGCCACTTGAGACAACATGGATGGACCTTGAAGGTATTATGCTAAGTGAAGTAAGTCAGACTAAAATACTGCATGCTCACCTATTCATGGAATCTAAAAATCAAGCTTACAGATACAGAGAACAAACTGATGGTTGCCAGAGGCAGGGATGGCGGGGGGGTTGACAAGATAGGTGAAGGGGGTCAGAAGTTACAAACTTCCAGTTATAAAATAAATAAGGTACTGGAATGTAATGTATAGCATGGTGCTATTGTTAGTGATACTGTATTATATATTTGAAAGTTGCTAAAAGAGTAGATCTTAAAATTTATCATTATAAGAAAAAAAGTTTCTGTGTATGATGATGGACGTTTACTAGATTTATTGTGGTGATCATTTTGTAATATATACAAATATGGAATCATTATATTGTGCACCTAAAAACCAATATAAGATTATATGTCAATTATACCTCTATTTAGAAAATTTTAAAAAAGCCAAATTGAGACACTTTCAGACAAAAGCTGAAAGAATGCTATAAGACTTATTCTGCAAAAAACACTGCAAGAAGATTTTTAGACTGAAGGGAAGAAATTCCACATAAAAATTCAGATTGCCAGAAAGAAATGGAGAGAACCAGAGAATGTAAATATGTGGACAAATATGAGACTTTTTTAAACTTAAAAAAAAAAAAGACTTTTGGCTTTTAAAAGCAAATGTAGAAGAGTATATACATAAATGTAGAAGTAAAAGTAAGAATGTAGAAGTAAAAATATATATAAATCTTGCCCTGAAGGCAGAGGAGGGAAAAATAAAGTCATATTGCTGTAAGGCTCTTCTATATTGATGTGATGACCACAGGATATGTAGGTTTATAGTAAGTCTTGTAGTTGGGTAGTGTTAGTTCTCATCTAATTTTTCTCCTGTGATACTACATTGGCTCTTCTCAGTCTTTCGCCACTTTATACGAACCTCAGATGAGTCTGTGGGCATCCACAAAGTAATTTGTCGGGTTTTGATTGAGGTTGTATTGAATCTATGAATCAAGTTGGAAAGAACTGACATCCTGACAATACTGAGTTTTTTTCATGAACAAGGAAAATCTGTGCATTGATTTAGTTCTTTTTTTATTTCTTTCACTAGAGTTTTGCAGTTTTCCTTGTATAGATCTTGTACATATTTTATTAGCTTTATACTTAGGTATTTTATCTTTAAGGGCACTAATGTAAATAGTAATGTATTTTCTAAAGATTTTTTTAAAAAATTTATTGTTTGACAGATAGAGATCACAGGTAGGCAGAGAGAGAGAGAGAGAGAGGAGGAAGCAGGTTCCCTGCTGAGCAGAGAGCCCGATGTGGGGCTCGATCCCAGGACCCTGGGACCATGACCTGAGCCGAAGGCAGAGGCTTTAACCCACTCAGCCACCCAGGTGCCCCTATTTTCAATTTCAAATTCCATTTATTCATTGTTGGTACATATGAAGACAATAACTAACTTTAGTATTATTAACCTTCTATCCTACAATCTTGTTATACTTGCTTATTTGTTGTCTCTGGAGTTTTCTTCTTGATTATTTTAATTTTCTACCCAATCATGTCATTTGTGAACAAGGGAAGTTTTATTTCTTTATATACTTTGTTTTTGTATTTTTTATTTCTTCATATGTTTTGTTTCTGCTCTTCTTATTGTATTAGGTAGGACTTCTAGTATGATATTGAAAAGGAGTAGTGTGAGAGGGCATCCTTGTCCTATTCCTCGTCTTAGTGGGAAAGCTTCTGTTTCTCACCATTTAGTATAATGGTGGCTGTGGTTTTTAGTATATTTTATTTTTTTTTTTTATCAAGCTGAGGAAGTTTCCCTCTATCTGTAAATTATGATGGATATTGGATTTTGTCAAATGTTTTTCCTGCACCTATTATTATGATCATATGATTTCTCTTCTTTAGCCTGTTCATGTTATGGATTACAATCATTCATTTTCAAATATGAACCAACCTTGCATACCTAGAATAAATCTCACATGGTTGTATGATGTATAATTCCTTTATACATTGTTAAGTCAATTTAGTAATATTTTGTTGAGGATCTTCTGTGCTTATCAGGGATACTGGTTTATGGTTTTCTTTTCTTGTAATGTTTTTGATTTGGATATGAGGCAAATGCTGACCTCACAGAATGATTTGGGAACTATCCCTCTGCTTCCATCTTTGGGAAGAGATTGTAGAAAATTGGAATAATTTCTTTCTTAAATGTTTGGTAAGATTCTCCAGTGAAGCCACTTTAGGTCTGGTGCCTTTTGTTTTGGGAGGTTATTAATTTTTGAATCAATTTATTTAATAGATATATTCCTATTAAGATTGTCTATTCTTGTGTATATTTTGTATATGTGCTGCCGAAGCGAGCACTATTCTTGTGTATATTTTGGTAGATTGTGTTTTTCAAGAAAATGGCTATTTCCTCTCAATTATCAAATTGGTGAGCTAAGAGATGTTCATAGCATTCCTTTATTATCTTTTTATCTTATCTTTAATATCTTTCTACAGGTCTATGGGTAGTGATGTAGTGATGTCCCTTCTTAAATTTCTAATATTAGTGGATTATAATTTCTTTGTGTTTTTCTTAGCCTAGCTAGAGGTCTATTGAGCTTATCAACCTTATAAAACAACCTTATAAAAGAACTGGTTCTTTTATAAAAGAACCAGTTTCATTGATTTTTTGCTATTTTTTTAAAAAAAGATTGTACTTATTTATTTGACAGAGACATAGCAAGAGAGGGAACACAATAGGGGGGATGAGAGAGAGAGAGAGAAGCAGGCTTCCTGCAGAGTGGGGAGCCTGATGCAGGGCTCAATCCCTGGACCCTGGGATCATGACCTGAGCTGAAGGCAGATACTTAAAGACTGAGCCACCCAGGCATCTAAAATTTTTGCTATTGTTTTAAGTTTCAATGATATCTGCTCTAATTTTTGCTATTTATTTTCTTTTGTTTACTTTGGGCTTAATCTGCTCCTTTTTCAGGTTTCCTAATGTGGAAGCTTAGAAGATTGGTTTTAGATTCTTATTCTTTTCTAAAATGTGCATTCAATGTTATAAATTCTCACTATTTTAAAAATATTTTATTTATTGATTTGAAAGAGAATGAGCCAGAGAAAGAGAGAGAGAGAGAGAGAGAGCATGAGCATGGGGAGGGGTAGAGGGAGAAGCAGATTCCCCAGAGAGCAGGAAGCAGGATGTGGGCACAATCCTGGGATTCCAGGATTATGACCTGAGCTGAAGGCAGCCGCTTCACTGACTGAGCCATCCAGGCACCCCTAAATTTTATAAAATTTCCTCTAAGCACTGCTTTCACTGCATCCCACAAATTTTCATAAGTTGTATTTTTATTTTCATTTAGTTCCAACTATTTTAAAATATCACTTGAGGTTCCCATGTACTATTTAGAAATGTATTGTTTAATCTCCAAGTATTTTAGAATTTTCCAACTGCCTTTGGAATTTTTGCTTAAACCCTTTATTGTCAGAGGGCATATATTGGATGATTTTTATTCTTTTAGATTAATTAAGGTGTTTTGTATGCATATGACAGAATGTGGTCCATCTTGGTGCATGTTCCATGTAAGTTTGAGAATAATGCATATAGTCAGTGAACATATTTTTGCTATTATTGTGAAATGTTATGTGTTCAATCATTTAAGAATATTAAAAAAAAGTTTTTGTTTTACCTTCATGTACTCCTTCTCTGATGTTCTTCCTTCTTCATGTAAATCTGGGTTTCTGACCCATATAATTTTTTTCTCTCTGAAGAATTTCTTTTAACATTTTGCAAGGCAGATTTGCTGGTTTGATTTTTGTTGGTCTGAGAAAGTCTTTATTTCTCTTTCACTTTTTTTTTTTTTTTTTTTTAATTTGGGGGTGAGGAACATTGGGAGACAGAGAGAGAGAGTGTGTGTGTGAGACTCTTAAGCAGGCTCCATGCCCAGTGTGGACCCTGATGCGAAGCTCAATCTCACAACCCTGAGATTATGACCTCAGATAAAAAATCAGACAGTTATCTCACTGAGCCACCCAAGAGACCCTTCACTTTTGAAAGATGATTTTGTAGTATACAGAATTTTAGGCTGGTGTGTTTTTTTTGTCTCAACACTTTAAATATTTCATTTCATTCTCTTTTTACTTGCATCATTTCGGCAGATAAGTCAGATATAATTTTTACCTTTGCTACTCTATCAGTAAAGTGCTCCCCCTCCCCGGCTTCTCTCAAGACTTTTAAAAATCTTTGAGTTCCTATAGGTTGAATATGATATAATCAAGTGTAGTATTTTTGTTTGTTTGTTTATTTTTTGGTATTTATCCTGCTTGGAATTCTCTGAGCTTCCTGGATCTGTGCTTTTCCATCTGGTGTTAATTTGGGGGAAATTCTCAGTTATTATTGCTTTCAAATCTTTATTCTGCTGCCTTTTCTCTTCTTCTCTGCTAATCCCATTATGTTTTGTAGTCATCCCACAGTTCTTGTGTATTCTGTTCCCTTTTTTCAACCTTTTTTTCCTCTTTACTTTTCAGCATTGGAATTTCCTAATGACAGATCCACAAGCTCAGAGATTCTTTTGTCAGCTGTGTACAGTCTATTAATGAAGCCATCAAAGACATTTGATTCCATTAGTGTTTTTAATTTCTAGCTTTTTTTTTTTTTTTTGGTTCTGAGGACTTCCATTTCCCCCTTACATTACCCTTCCATTCTTACATGTTTACTTTTCCATTGGGGGCCTAAGTATATTAGTCATAGTTTTTAAAATTCACAGTTTGATAATTCCAACATCCCTGCAATATATGGGTCTACTGATATTTTGTCTCTTTAAACTGTTTTTGTTGTTGTTGTTGTTTGTTTGTTTGGTCTTTAAATACATCTTACATATTTTTGCTTAAAAGTGAATATATTGTCCTGGGTAAAAAGACCTTTGGTAATAGAGTGGTAAGTTGTGTGGGAAGGGGAAGACTTCTATAGAGTTGAACCAGTCTTTAGTGAGCCTTTGCTCCTGTACTATGAACCTCACAAGTGACTCTTAGTTGTTTTTTTTTTTTCCTATCCCATTAGGTTTTATAGGATGGCTAGTGGGGGTTATACAGAGGGGATAAGTTTTGGTTATTTCTCTTTTCTCTGGCCAGTTTGGTTCAGATAAAATCCCCATAGGTTAGGTTCTGATCAAACAGTTTCTCTTGAGGGAAGGTATTCTTAAGAAGAGCAGAAAGCTCTAGTATACTGCATATGATTACTTTCCCCCTCCACCTGCCAGATGGCTCCTGGAGGTAAAACTCACAAAAGTGTGTTTCCCGCACCATGACTGGCCTACCCCACTCAGACTTATCCATCCTGAGTCCCTAGCCAATTTGTCAATTAAAATGTAGGTATACCTACCCTAGTACTGGTTCTCACAGAGGTTTCTGCTCTGATAAGTTATGATCCTTTGTGTCCTCATGCTGTCTCCAATTTGGGGGTAGTTATTTGCCCTCTAGCCTTACCTTTTTGGTGGAATAAATAAAATAAGAGTCATTAATTTTTCAGTTTAGTCAGCTTTTTATATGTTAAGGAGGAGGGATGATGCTGGACCAGAAATTGAAAGTATCTGGGATATTATTTTTGAGCTCTAAACTTTCAAGACTGCTTACTTCATAATACTGATGATAAGATTTTTTTTTCTGATGATAAGATTTTAATGGGGAAATTCTGGCCCTAAGATTATTTGAAAGTCATAGTTGGACATATAATAAAGCTTTCCTTTTATTTATTTAAAGGAAAAACAACTTTATGAAAAAGGTTATAAAGTACCTTTTATTGAAAACAAAGTATCTTTACTGAAAGCAAACTTAAAAGAAACAAAAAAAGAATAATAGCCTAAAACCTAAACTTATTTTTCTAGAATATCCATTTCTTTGGTACTAGGCAAGCTGCCACCCAAATAAAAGACATAAATAGTGTGATTAAAAGTGAGGAGATTGATTTCTGCATGTGATTGAGAGTTTAGATTTCTTACTAAATTAACATATACATTATGGGATTGGTGAATTAAATATGATTTATAGAGAAACTGCAGCTCTATCTCCATTATCTAGAATATATGCTATTATCTAGAAAATATGTTTTAAGAGTTTCTGTACACCAATATATAGGGTGTAGTTGTGCGTGTGAGAGAGACAGAGATAAGACTCAGACAGACAGATGGAGATGGAGACAGACAGAGACACAAAAAGAGAATACAAGAATATACACTCCCTAAGATAGAAACATGGAAGATCCTTTTCCTATAAATTTCTCTAAATTTGAAAAATCAAAAATGAAAGCAAACAAAGGGGAAAACCAGTTATAAACCCAAGTATATTTGTAGTTTCAATACTGGTGTTATAAAACTCCTAAATTAGTTCCTGAGCAAACTGCAGTTCTCAATCTCAGTGGATAATCTTTGGTGACCAATACATTTTCCTCTCTTCACAGGCCCTGACCCTACTCCTAACAATTGCTGTATAGACAATGCCAACTGTATAGAGTATATGGTCATGGGAATGTGCATGTAAGATCTATGTGCAGAAATTATGTTTACAAAGAAGTCCAATCACTTTTCACTGTCAGATATTCAAGTTCAGCTTTAGAATCCTTAAAAATATTGATGTTAAGGGGCACCTGGGTGGCTCAGTGGGTTAAAGCCTCTGCCTTCAGCTCAGGTCATGATCCCAGGGTCCTGGATCGAGGTCTCTGCTCAGCAGGGAGCCTGCTTCCTCCTCTCTCTCTGCCTGCCTCTCTGCCTACTTGTGATCTTTGTCTGTCAAACAAATAAATAAAATCTTAAAAAAAATATTGATGTGAATTAAAAAGTAACTTTTACTAAGGGAAAAATCAATTAGTAAAATCTGGTTTCAAAAGTTTAAATTTAGTAAGCAGTAAATAAAGTAAAATTTTAGAAGTGCCTGAGGGCTCAGTTGGTTATAAGTGTCTGACTCTTTGTTTCTGCTCAGGTTGTGATCTCAGGGTCATGAGATCAAGTGTGTCAGGCTTGGCACTCAGTGCAGAGTCAGCTTGAGATTTTCTCTCCCCTTTTCCCTCCTGCCCTCCCCCAGCTTCCGCATGTGCATGCTCTCTCTCCCTCTCAATAAATAAAATCTTAAAAAGAAAATTTTAAAACTTCAGTTACTTGTTCATCATATTTTAAACTAAATATTGTTCTTTATAGGATCTATATTTATGGAGACCAAAATCTAAGTTAAATCATATAGAATATCTAGATAAAAATCAAGAAAATCTTTTATTAATATTAGGTGACAATATATAAATATACGACAATGAGATGCTTTAAAATTTTAATGGTAAAGCAATATACAATCCTTTACAAGGCAGCAGCTCTTTAAAAATTTGGGTCCTAATTTTATTAAGAACCTTAATATTGCCAAGGGTATAATGTTCATTCCAGCTGACTTAAAACTAAATATCAGAGGTACCTGGGTGGCTCAGCTGGTTACATGTCCAACTGGTGATTTTGGCTCAAGTCATGATCTCATGGGTTGTCAGACTGAGCCCCACAATGGGCTCTGGATTCCATGGGAAGTCTGCTTGAGATTCTGTCCCTCGGCTCCTCTCCTCACTCTCTCTCTCTCTCAAAAATAAATCTTTAAAAAACTAAATATCAAAAGTAGGGTTTAAATAAAAATCTTTAATCATTTAATCAATGTCATTCTTTCTTTTACTTCCTTCCTTCCTTCCTTTCTTCCTTCCAGGTAGGCTCCACACCCATTGTGGGGCTTGAACTCACAACACTGAGATCAAGAATCAGATGCTCTACTGCCCTAGTCAGCCAGGCGCCCCTTAATCTATGCTGTTTCTAATCCCCAAGATTTAATAGAAGTCATGAAAAAATTAAAATATGTATCTGTTAAGCAATTATTATTAGTTTTTGACAGTTAAGGAAATATTTCCTCTTTGTCCACATATTGCTTGTAATAAGAACTGAAGTATATAGCTAAAGTGTACAGTAAATATATAGATTTAGCAGTGGCTTTGTTGGTTCGTGTTTTAATATTTATCATATTCATCAAATATAGGGGCACCTGAATGGCTCAGTTAAGTGTCAGCCTTCTGCTTGGGTCATGCATGATCCCAGGGTTCTGGGATCAAGCCCCAAATCAGGCTCCTTGTTTAGCGGGGAGCCTACTTCTTCTTCTGCTGCTCTCCCTGCTTGTGCTCTATTTCTGTCAAATAAATAAAGAAAATCTTTAAAAATATATATTTATCAAATACATCTCTGGTTTTCTCTTTACTTACATTTCTTATTTCACATACCATTTGTAATAAATTTATTCAGTTTTCCTTGTGGAGGACAAGAACAAGTCTTTTCCATCTGTGGTTTTGTTTCCTCTGTTTGTGACAAGACTGTTTCCTTAGTTTCTTCATGTTCACTAATATTACTATCTTTGAGGATCTGAAGTAAAGCAAGGAAATCTTTGAAAAAATACACTTTCATACAATTTTATGACAGTACAAAACCACCAAATCTCATAATTAAATTCATATCATTACTGTCACCCTGGAGAATTACACATATAAAAGAATATTCATGCACTATATCAATAGGTATTTGAGGATGTCACAACAGAGCACTTTGTAGAGCACCTTGATTTAGCTTTTATAGACTTGAGTCCCTGCTATTTTTAATTTGTGATTTATGCATATTGAATAAATGAGCTATACTGTAGGCAGAATAATTAAAAGTGTTCCTCTTCAGTCTTACTGCCAACGATTATTTAATAAAACTTTTGTAGAATGAAAATACAACTACGTTGGAAAGGAGGTGAAATATAATTTTACTTGGACTCATTTCTTTGAAAAATTATACAACTGAAAAAAATGAGAAAAACAGATAAAGCTTTCAGAAATTTAAGGTTCATGCTCCCACTATTAATTATAGATAACATCCTTAGGTAATTCATGGGTTTAGCTGCATCTTCCAGGCTTTTAATGGTAGTTAGTCTAATTATGAAACTGCTTAGAAAAAAAAAGACATCTTAGTTGGTGAGAATATTGAGAGGTTTCTACCAAGATAAACAAGACAAAAACAAAAACAAAAACAAAACAAAACAGAGTAGCATTAACCCTGAAATAGAAATCATCAGTTTTGCCTCATTGTCATGGTGTGTGTGTGTGCATGCACATGTATGCATGTGTACACACAGGCCAACACTTTGAGTGTATTGATAATACTTTGAGTGCAGTGGAGAGAGAACACAGGATTATCAGAAGAACTGGGAGCAAAGGCTAGAGGCATGGACATATTAAGGAAGCAAAGAGGAAACATTTAATGACTAGGGAGGCAAAGGCATCACAGCAGCTGATGTAAATGAATTATGCAGCTCTTTTAATATCAAAGTTCTTTAAATCTGATCATAATTAATTTTTTGGAGTTCTGTTATAAAGGCTTCTGTGGGAAGTCTGTCACTATACACAAGGGCCAAGGTAAAGACACAAAGATGAATTTTGATTAGTGTGGGTTAAAGGTCATATGAGGTAAGACCATACTATTTTAAGTTTTATTATTTCAGAATTTATAACAAATTGACAGAGACTAGGATAAAGTCTTTACAGACAAGTAATTTGAATCAATGGTGAATATTTTAAATATTTAAAAGAAGAAAATTTGGGCCCTTGAGAACCATAGAAGCCTCTGTTTTAAAAAAGTAAATAATTTATAATTCTAATCATAAGCAATTATTATGGAGTAAAATAGACCAAAAGGTTTATGACTTACTCTGTACTCTTAGAAAAATAAAAACTTGGTTCTTTTCAAATATATAACACACCATTTTAATTAATTTCTTTACCTCTTATAGTCTAAATTATTGAGTTTTTCCTAGATATGGTGAGAAATAATAAGCCATATTTCCATTATTCTTGATATCTGAACTCTTTACTCCAAAATAATCTTTAGTCACCCCTTTCCATCTTTTCATTCCTTTTGCTCATTTCTTAGTACCTGTTTAAACTAGTTATTTTTAAGTGACCCCTTCTCATTTTTTAACTAGACATATAATAGAAACCTAACTGGTAAACTTGAAAAATAAACTTTAAGATCAGATTGATTTTTATATTGTACATTACAAAATAGTTTTAGGTTTTTACCTGAGAAGTTGTAGATGATGGGGTGTGTTTATCCTCCAGATGTTCATTTTGTGATTCTGTGGTGTACATGCTAATGTTTAAAAGAAAAACAATTTGAATAAAATAGTACTATACAGATATCTGAAACAAACATGTATAAGAGGGATTAATTTTTTAATGATTTTTTATCATAAAGTTGTTTCACAGTCAAGCCAGATATCTTCATAGTTAAGACAGTCCCAAATATTCATTGTAAAGTTATGAAGCAAAATCATGTACATATGTTTTAAAGACCATTATCACACAGAAATTTAATACCTCTCAGTAGTTCATAATGGTGGGTCATATCGTAAAAGCATGTATCAGAAAACCCAGTTCTTTATTTTATGCACTAAAATAATTTCCAGCATTTCAGTCACATCCCTGTCAGAAGAGTCCAAAATTTTTAAAATTAAATATGATCAACTGCATTAATACCTACATCTGTAAGTTATTGATACATACTATCTTTATATGTAGTCCATTTGAAAGATCCATAGGTGCAACATTTAAACAAAATAAAATAAGTTTCATTTTGAATAACAATGAACTAGAAAAAAACAGAATGAAATAGGACCATATCAGGAGAAGAATTAGGTCTGGAAACTTATTTTATTTATTTATTTATTTATTGGAAACTTATTTTTAAATATCTATTATTTCTACCTTCTCTGTGACTTCTGCTGCCATAAAAATGTCTTTCAATTCCTGAGTTACTGTTCAGGAAAAAATTTAAAACTTCAAGTCTGAATTTTTAGGTACTTGATAAGACCAAACCTCACAGTATTTCCTGTATCTAGACTTTTTAAAAAAGACAAGCAATTTAAAAAAAAAAATCATTAACATTTGAGTATCCACCACATATGCCAAGTGCTTTACATTTATTGCCTCATTTTAATGAAGTAAAATATTAGTGTGTAAAATCCTATAAGGAATCATAACTAATTTACGACATTAAAACAGAAAATAACTTTTATTTTTAAGATGTGATGAAAAATAGCTAAGTCCCTTTAAAGTAAAATTCCATTTTAATGAAGGGAATATAGAAACTATTTGGTCATTAGAATGAGAGCCTGTCATTAACTGTGAGACTAGAAGTTAAAAGTGAGTAAGCTGTATGAACAAGGAGAGTAAGTGAAATCACCCAAACTGTGTCAAGTTCTGAAAGGATAGGCTCAGGGCTAGAAATATTAAGAAATTTGAGCTGGAGTGCACAAGAGTTGTGAGATCGGGACACAAAGTCCCATCCATACAGTAATTATTGAATGTCTATTCTTCTAGGCTCTGAAGATAAAACAGCAAAATAACATAAAACAAAGGTAGGTTTCTGCTCTTCTGGAGATGATATTCTTGGTGAGAGGAAGAGAAAGACAATATATTTTCAGGTTGTGATTAAGTACTGAAGAAAATAAACCTAGAAGATGTTACAATGATCATCAAGGTGACATTTGAGCTGTGACCTAACTTAGGAGAAACTGTGAGTCATAACTAGGCAGGTAGACAGGAAGAAGCAAACATGGCACCAAGAATTGTATAAGACACTAGGTAGCGTATTTTAAAATCTACAGCTATGTTGGAGCACCTGGGTGACTCAGTCGGTTGAACCTCCAACTCTTGGTTTTGGCTCAGTTGTGATCTCAGGGTTGTAAAATTGAGCCCCGAGTCTGTCCCTGTGCTCAGCACAGAGTCTGTTTAAGATGTTCTCTCCCTTTGCTCTCCCCCAGCCCCCCCTCTTTCTCTAAAAATCAATAAACAAATCTTAAGGAAAAAAAAATCTATAACTAGGTCATGGTTAGGATAGCAGGACTTGGAATCCAGGCAAGAGAACCATGCAACAGAACTTCAAAACCTAGATAAGGAGTCTGAACAATAAATGTACATGTTAGCCGCTGTAAGAGAAATTTGATACTGTGTCAAGTAACATTTATGCCTGGCAACTACTCAATACTCTCTTTACATATCTGCCAAGAGAGGAACTGTAGGTAGTAAGCAGAGCAACTAAAAGTAAGGACTTTGGAGCTGATATAGAAATGTATTTCACCCCTTTATCTTTTAATAACCATGAGGAGTGATTTATTTCCATAGGCCTCAATTTCCTTACCTGTAATGATTTATTGCTAAATATATTGGTTATTGTGAGGATTAAATGATATAAAAGCTGATACAAATTGGATTAAGTTAAGCATTCAACATGAATCATTTCCACAACACTATGAGTTTTTTTAAAATTAACATATAATGTATTATTTATTCAGGGGTACAGGTCTGTGAATCATCAGTCTTACATAATTCATAGCGCTCACCATAGCACATACCCTCCCCAGTGCCCATCACCCCGCTGTCCTATCCCTCCCTCCCACCCCAGCAACCCTCAATTTGTTTCCTGAGATTAAGAGTCTCTTATGGTCTCCCCACCCCGTCTCATCTTGTTTCATTTTTTCCCCTCCCTACCTCTTATGATCCTCCACCCTTCCTCTCAAACTCCGCATATCACACAGCTAGCAAATGGCATAGCTGGAATTTGAACCAAATACTCTTTAATACTATTTAAATCCTTGTTAACCTTGGTATCATATTTTTCCTTTTAGCTATTCAGGAGCTGTTGCACTGTGGATTTAAGTTGCATTTTCTTTTTCTTTTTTTTTTTTTTAATTTTTATTTATTTGACAGAAGTAGGCAGAGAGGCAGGCAGACAGAGAGGAAGGGAAGCAGGCTCCCTGCTGAGCAGAGAGCCCTATGCCTGGCTTGATCCCAGCCTCCTGGGATCATGACCTGAGCCGAAGGCAGAAGCTCTAACGTACTGAGCCACCCAGGTGCCCCTTAAGTTGCATTTTCATGGTGACTAACATTATTTTCACATATTTATTGGCCATTTGAATATTTTCTGTAGTAAAGTGTCAGTTTAAATCTCTTGCTCATTTAAAAAAATGTATTGGCAGACTTTTACTGATTTTTTTTAGTTATGTATTCCAGAATCAAATCTTTTATTTGATATATAAATAGGCAATGTTGTCTTCTATTCTGTGGCTTGTCTTTTCACATTGATGATGTCTTTGAACGAACAGAAATTATTATTTTAATTTAGTCTAATTTATCCTTTTTCTTTATAATTAGAGCTTTATTGTTTTTTAAGTCTTTGCCAACCCCAAACTTATTGGGTATTCTATATATTTTTCTAGATGCATTAATGTTTTGCCTTTCACATTTAATTCTAAGATCCATCTGGAATTGATTTTTATGTATGGTGTGAGAAGAGGTAAAATTCATTTTTTCTTGTATCAATATTGAACTGACTTAGTATCATTTATTAAAAAGCCACCTGGGTGGCTCAGTCACTAAGTGTCTGCCTTTGACTCAGGTCATTATCCCATGGCCTAGGGTCCCTGAGTCGGGCTCTCTGCTCAGCAGGAAGCCTGCTTCTCCCCTCCCACTTCTACTTGTGTTCCCTCTCTTGCTGTCTGTCAAATAAATAAATAAAATCTTAAAAAAAAAAAACATCCTTTACCCATTGCATTCCAGTGTCACCTTTGTTGTAAATCAGGTGACCACATATATGTGAATTTATTTTTCATTTTCTTCTGTTCCACTGGCTATTTGTCTATTCTTATGCCAACACTACACTAGTACTTGTATAATAGGAATTGTTACCTAGTGTTGGAAGTTCTCCAGTTTTGTTCTCCTTCAGAGTAGGATTGACTATTTATCTCTTTATATTTCCACATAAATTTTAGAATAAGGTTGTCTATTTATACACACACACTTTCTCTCTCTGGTGGAATTTTGACAGAAGTTGCATTAAATAAAAAAAAAAGAAATTGCATGAATCTGTAGGTCAATTTGGGGAGAACTGACATCTTAACACTACTGAGTCTTTTAATTCTTGAACACTGTATCTCTTTATACTTAGATTTTCTTTAGTTTACCTTAGTAATGTTTATAGTTTTCAGTGTAGAGCTCTTACATATCTTTCATTAGACCTATTTCTAGGTATTGATGTTTTTTGGGATGTACCAAATGGTACCATTTAAAAAATTTATTACTTGTTTTTTTGCTGGTATGCAGAAATACAAGTAATTTTTAATTTATTTACTTTATATCTAAGCCTTGATAAATTCACTTTATTCTAATGATTCTTTGAGATTTCTAAGTACACAAGCACATAGTCAGCAAATGTTTTATTTCTTCCTTTCTAAATTTTATATACTTTATTTTTTTCTTTCCTTATTGCACTAGTTGTAACCTGTCTTTACAGTTTTATATCCTTGTTGACCTTGGTATTGTCTGTCCTCAATATTTGTTTTAATATATATCTGTTGGCAACACATTCCTTATTTGTTTGCCTTAAGTGTCTTTATTTCACCTTTACTTTTGAAAGCTATTCTCACTGAATACAGAATTCCATATCAGAAGTTATTTTAAGAATTTTAAAGATGTTCCTCTCTATTCTGGCTCCCATGATTTCTATTGAGACATTAACTGTTAATTCTTACCATGGCTCCTTTGAAGATAATATGTTCTTGGCTGATATTAATCATAGTTATTAAAAAATCTTCTTCCATTGTGATAAAATACATATAACAAAAAAGTTACCATTGTAAAGTATACAGTTCACTGGCATCAAGTACGTTCATATTATTAAGCAACAATCACTACTATCATTTCCAGAACTTTATTATCCCAAACTGAAACTCTGTATCCAATTTCCTATTAACTCACCATTCTCTCTTCTCCTAACTCCCTGGAAACCACATTCCACTTTCCATCTTTATGAATTAAAGTACCTTAAGTACCTCAGATAAATGGAATCTATAATATTTGTCCTTTTGCATTTGGTTTATTTCACTTAATATAATGTCTTCAAAATTCATTCATGTTGTAACATGTATCAGAATTTCCTTCCCCTTTAAGGATAAATAACATCCCATTGTATATATATACCACATTTTGTTTATCCATTCATTCATTGATGGATATTTGTGTCATTTCGACTTTTTGTCTATTGTGAATAATACTGATAAGAACATGGATATACAGATAACTGTTCAAGTATCTGCCTTCAATTATATTGGGTATATACACAGAAGGAAATCTGCTGGATCATATTATAATTGTCTCATTTTTAGGGGAACTGCCACACTGTTTTCCACAGTGACTATGCCTATACAATCCTATATACATACCAGTACTGCACAAGGGTTCTGATTTCTCTACATACTTGGCAGCACATGCTACTTTGTTTTTCATAATAGCCAGCCCAATGGGTATGAAATGGTATCTCACTGTGGTTTTCATTGCCATTTTCCAATGATTATGAGCATCCTTGAGCCCTTATTGGCAATTTGTATAACTTCTTTAGAAAAGTATCTATTTGGGGGCACCTGGGTGGCTCAGTGGCTTAAGCCTCTGCCTTCAGCTCGGGTCATGATCTCAGGGTCCTGGGATTGAGCCCCACATCTGCCTCTCCTGCTCAGCGGGGAGTCTGCTTCCCCCTTTCTCTCTCTGTGCCTGCCTTTCTGCTTATTTGAGATCTCTCTCGACAAATAAATGAATAAAATATTAAAATAAAAAAGAAAAATATCTATTTTGCCTGATGATTCACAGACCTGTACCCCTGGGAAAATAATACATTATATGTTAATAAAAATAATTTAAAAGAAAAAAATATCATTTTAGTCCTTTTCCCAGTTTTTCTTTTAAAGATTTAATTTATTTATTTGAGAGAGAGAGATCACAGAGGGGGAAGAAGGGGGAGAAGCAAACTCACTGCTGAGGAGGGAACCTGATGCGGCGTTCCATCCCAGGACACTGAGATCATAACTCAGCTGAAGGCAGAGGTTTAAGTGACTGAGCCACCCAGGCACCCCTTTGCCGAGTTTTTAACTGGGTTATTCACTTTTGTTTTCAAGTTGTAAGAGTTCTTTATATATTCTGGATATTAATCACTTGCCTGATCAATTATTTGCACTAATCTCTCATTCTGTGGCTTGTCTTGTCTCTCTGTTGGTGGTGTTTTTCAACACACAAACATTTTAAATTTTGATATAGTCCAATGTATGTATCTATATTTTTTATTGCCTGTGCTTTGGCTATCTAATCAAAGAAATCACTGCCAAATCTAATATCATGAGGTTTTCTCCTATATTTTCTTCTAAGTTTCCTAGTTTTAGTTCTTACAGTCATAGTAATTTTAACATCTTTTTCTGCTAACTGCTAACTAAAAATTCTAGGGTTCCTTTGAGTCTGTTCCTATTTTCAATGTTCTGTCTCATGCATGCACAGATGGAGATGACCCAAAGCCCCTGGATGGGTAAGGAAACTCATTCTCCAGTTCTTTTCTTCTCCTATATCTATATCCTATATACCCTGCTATCTCTCAAGGTCTTTTTTCCTGGTTTCTTTGGTCTGAATATGGTTTTCAGACCACCTGAAAAACTCTGGTTTTTCTCTGAGTTGTAATAGCCCATAATGTCATTAATAGAGGAAAAATCATTAATTAATTAATTAATGGGGAAAAGTCACAAAAGGAAAACAACATCAATAAGGAGGATTCCTCATTCTCTCTTTAAACTATAGACTCCATTTTCCCACATCTGCAGGTCATAAAAATAGGTTTTCTATTGTAGTTTTGGCCTCCTGTGCTATCATTGCATTGGTTTTATGACTGGAGCCTGCCTTCAGGTCAAAGCTGCAAAAGAAATTCAGTCTTGTAGTTTTGACTCTTCTTCACAATCCACTTGCTTTTTTACTTTTTGATCTTCATGTAGTTGCTCTTCAGGTTTTGTCTAGAGTTTTTACTGTGAGCAGTGAAAAAAAGAGGTTGCAGTGAACCTATTACATCTTGGAGGGAACTGGAAAGTTGTGTGCTCCACGAGAGAAGGGACAATAACCAGTTTTACCCTTGATCTATTATGTGGTAAACACTTAATAAATATTTTTGAAACAAATATGGAGTGAACTGAGAATTTTATTTTTTTATAGATTCCATTTATTTTTTGACAGAGAGATCACAAAAAGGCAGAGAGGCAGGCAGAGAGTGGGGAGGGGGGAAGCAGGGTCCCTGCTGAGCAGAGAGCCCGACGTGGGGCTCGATCCCAGGACCTTGAGATCATGACCTGAGCTGAAGGTGGATGCTTAACCCACTGAGTCACCGAGGTGCCCCAAGAACTGAGAATTTTAAAATGCCACATACTCAAAATGACAACAAAAACAGAAACATTTCTGCATGTTAAGAAGAAAGGAAGGTTTGGAGAGCTAGGACCCTGGCTAAGGTAAGATTTAAGATTTTTAAAGATTTTTAAAAAGATTTTTGGTACAAAAAAGGGGGAAGATAAAGAGGAAAATCCAGATACCTGAGTAATTTAGGGATCGGAAGCAGGCTAGGCAGGATATATGAGCTTTAGCTCTCTCCCCATTGCCCCCTTCTTTCTTTTTAAATATTGTGCCTATCTGTTTTCCTTTGGACTTCTCACTTCCCCTGGAGATGTCTTTTTCTTAGATAATCAATTTTTCAAATGCCAATTTCCTTAATACAATACAAATTTTGTAATTTATTATTATTTTTTTAAATATTTTATTTATTTATCAGAGAGAGAGGAGGGGAGAGAGCGAGCATAGGCAGACAGAGTGGCAGCAGAGGCAGAGGGAGAAGCAGGCTCCCTGCTGAGCAAGGAGCCCAATGTGGGACTCGATTTTGTAATTTAAAATGTAGATAAGCTCCTAACATTTATTTTTCTTTTAATAAATTCTTAGGAGTCAGTTTCTTGACAGAATAAATCTTGTCAACAACTCTGTGCAATTTTCAAAATAAATTTGATATAAACAATAGCCTACCTGTATAAATCAGAATTGTGGCAATCCAGGTGTCTAGGGGTTACGTGACTGTATCCTGTTAGGAGTCCTCTCATTATATGTCTGGATAGCCAGCAAAATGGAAAGAATGAGGGCTTTGAAATCAGAAATATACTACTTGCATGATCTTGGGGGAAATTATAGTATCTGGTTATCTTTTAATGAGCATAATACTATCTACTCTTCTTACTTTGTGCTCACAGGTAGAGAAGGCAGAACAAAATTTGACACTAGCCAATCAAATCTGATTCTACTAGACATTATGGCATGATTTTCATATATTAACAAAAAGAAGACTTAATAGTGGTTTTTATATTCTAGTATCTTTTATGATTACTTCAGTTTCATTATTAATTTTATGATATATTTATTTCAGTAAGCTTCTTTTTAAAACTTTATTTATTTGAGACAGAGATTAAGAGAGTTGGCAGGGAGGGGTAGAGAATCCCAAGCGGACTCCATGCTGAGTGTGGAGCACGATGAGGGGTTCAATCCCACAACCTTGAGATAACAACCTGAACCAAAACCAAGAGTGGGATGCTTAACGGACTGCGCTATCCAGGTGCCCCTCAATAAATTTCTTAAAAATCTTTTTTGGGGGAGCCTGGGTGGCTCAGTGGGTTAAACCGCTGCCTTCGGCTCAGGTCATGATGTCAGGGTCCTGGGATCGAGTCCCGCATCAGGCTCTCTGCTCAGCAGGGAGCCTGTTTCCCTCTCTCTCTCTCTGCCTGTCTCTCCGACTACTTGTGATTTCTTTCTGTCAAATAAATAAATAAATAAATAAATCTTAAAAAAAATCTTTTTTGGAATAAGACAGAAATAATTAAATATAGACTACATATCTTGCTATTATGGGGATAAAGTGAGATGCTTTTACAGTTCATAGCAAAAGCTATGGTATTCAACTGATAATTTTTATTAGAAATGGGGGATGCTATCATATTGTTAGATTTTGCTTTTAAAGTGGTAGAAAGTTTTGATGGATTTAAGAGGCTCTGGTTTTATTAGAATGTCTCTTTTATTATAAATGTTAACAGAAACAGTAGGGTATCATAAAGTTGGGAAATCCAAGCTTTCTGCTACATAGTATTGAGTCAATTTCTTGTCACTTCACTTCCTTGTCCAGACTTGTAAAATGGGGGAGAGAGGGAGGAGGTTAGATGATCAAAGGTTTTTGCCACTTTTAAGTCTACTCTCCTTTCTATTCACTTATGGACTTACTAAGAAACAGCATGAGAGAATATCAACACATGTTGCTTGGGAACTACCGACACATCTTATATAAATATGTATATATGTATGTATGTATGTATATCATATAATAGAAACAACTAGTTGTCTTTCCTTGGTCTGTGTTCTTGTACTCTATACTGTTTATCATTTTGAAGCAGTATTGTGCAACGGCGACATCTATTGACTTTATCCCTACCATTCAGCAAAATTTATGGCCAATTCTTAGTTCTTTTAAGTATGGATCATTCACTCTGTGGTTTAACCAAATGCTTTAAAATCATTCCTTATTTCTCTCCCCTACAGATGTAAAAATATCAATTAAGTTTGACAGCAGTATTAATAATTGGATACATAATAACTGAAATTTCTTTCAAAAAATCTTAATACTTAGAATTAAGTATAAACTATTCTAAGTGAGATTGCAGCTTTTATTCCTTCCATTGAAAGCAGAACTGGGATTTGAATTCAGGTGTGTTTCAATATGTAGCCCATGCCCAGAGTCACTAAGTATTACTGACACATAATGCTCATTTAACATATATTTATTAAATGAATGTTAGGTAAAGCATAAGCATCAATGTGTATTTACATGTATTATTTTAGGATGTTTGGAGCTATTGTTATCTTTCATACAAAGAAGTCTTTTTGAGTGTATGTCAAAGATCATCAAGTAAAAACTTAGTATAAGCCTTTCTGAACAAATGAATTTGAAAGTTGTATCTACAAAGAGAATATTCTTTATAAAGAGCATTCAAATTAGAACAGGACTTTTTGTTTTGTTTTTAAGATAATGACTAGTTGGCATTATTATTTAATCAGGACAATACAAATCTGGACTAAATGAGTACTCCAATTCAAATCGACTTTGCCACTGTTAAAATTCCTATAGTATTAGGTGTTTGTTCTCATTAATCAGGTATTATCTTGAATTTTTATTCTTTTCAGGTGCCGAGATCATGTTTCTACAATAAAATGGTAAGGTTTTCCAGGGTTCAGAACATGTTTTATATCCTTGTCTTTCCCTTAGCCCTAACCATAATGGTTTTCCTCACCAAATAGTAAAGTTACCAACAATTTACCCAGAATCCGTGGTTTTCCACGATAGGGCATCAAACTATCATGGTTTTCTCTCTAGTTCTCTTGATTCTACATTTCAGTCACATTACACTGTTACTTGTTCTCCCATGCATTTTTTGTTTTCTTTGCTTGTAATACTTTACCACTGCATCTCTTCTTTGTAAATGAAATGTATTGGTTAAGGGTCTTTCCAACAGAATTTCCTATAAGGCATTGCACAAAACTAAGTCGTCTTTCTTTTTTTGAATTCTCACATCATATTATCACTTGTCCAACCTTCGTTCTAGCTCTCTGGTTGTCCTTTCTTGGTCTTCTTTTTCTCTATCCATCCTTTGAGTGTTGGGGTTCCTCAGCACTCTTCCCTATCCCCTCTTCTCTTCTTCTTCTATATACATTTCTTAAGAAATTTATTTTATTCTCATGGCTCCAATTATGAGCAATATGCTGATGAGTCTGCCTAGAGAAGCTCTGTTGAGTTTCTAAATAGTGTATTTAAGTACTTACTGGATATCTCTACTTCATTGTGTTTACAAGCATCTTAAGCTCAATATATGCACAACTGAACTCAAAACCTTCCCCCACTAAGTCTATTCCTTCTTCAGAGAATTTCCTATTTCAGAGAACAAAGCCACCATCTACCTGTTGCTGAAACTAGAAACCAAGGAGTCATTCCTTCTCCTTCCCTGCTGATATCCACTGATTAGTAAATCATGTTAATACAAGCTCCTAAGTAACTGAAAATTTTGTCCACTGCTCTCATTATAAATTGCTGCTGTTCCAGTCCAGGCTATAGGCACCTTTTCCCATAAGCTCTGTAATGATGTTTCAACTGGTTCTCCCTACTTCCAGTCTTGGGCCTCCCTTTTTAATGTCCACAGTGCAGCATAATCTAAAATATAGCATGATTATGGCAACTTCCTGCCTAATATTTCTCAATGGCTCCCCATAGAAGAAAAATGTCCAAACTCAAACTCAGCTATGGAACTCACTTTAATAAGGGCTAAACTTGTCCTTGCCAATCTCATTTTTTACTTGGCTTTTTAAACTTCAGCTGTATTTTAGTTCTTTAAACTTGCCAACCCTCATATCTCTGAGACTTTATATATTCTGTATATTGTCTTCCAACCCTACACCACTGTTTTTTGTACAAATAACTCTCTATCAGTGTTGAGCTCCTCCCTTTAGAATTTCCCTTTAGGATGCATCCTTATCACAGCATCCATCCCTTACCACAGCATTCATCTCACTATTACAATTGCTCGTTTAACTATCATCATGCTATTATTTGACAAATATTCACTGACAGCCCACTGTGTAACTGGTACTGAATTAATTCTCCTTTGTACATAGAGTTTAGTCAATACAGGGTATTGTGGAAGCACATATAAAATGTGCTTGGGAGAGGGTGCAAGAAATGCTGTTTAGTGACTTGCATTTCCCTACTAGATTAAATCAGTGATTTCATAATCATCTCTGAGTTCTTTAAATTACCTAACACAGATGGTAGGTAATTATCTAATCTCATTAACTGTTGAATTTTAAACATACAGAAAAAGTTTTTGAATTGTAAAAGGCCTCTTGCCAGCCATTACTTTCTACCTAGCTGTTTTTCTTTGATATCATTTTGGACATAATAAAGTATAAAAAGCAAAGAGACAAACTACTACACTAAAAAATATGGGACTTGTTGTCAGAACACTGTGGTTAATAATTCTGCCACTTACTAGGTAGGTGTCCTTGATCAAGACCCTTAACCTTTCTGAGCCTCAGTGTCCTCATCTGAAAAAGGTAGTTATAAAATTAAAAGAGATAAGAGAAAATAAAAACATAAAATGAATATCCCATCCATTTTTTTTTCAAAGAAATGGAACAAACAGTCCTAAAATTTATATGGAACCAGAAAAGACCTCGAATCGCCAAAGGAATATTGAAAAAGAAAGCCAAATTCTGGACTTCAAGCTCTATTACAAAGCTGTCATCATCAAGACAGTATGGTACTGGCACAAAAACAGACACACAGATCAATGGAACAGAATAGAGACCCTCAACTATATGGTCAACTAATCTTCGACAAAGCAGGAAAGAGTGTCCAATGAAAAAAGACAGTCTGTTCAACAATTGGTGTTGGGAAAATTGGACAGCCACATGCAGAAAAATGAAATTGGACCATTTCCTTACACCACACATGAAAATAGACTCAAAATGGATGAAGGACCTCAATGTGAGAAAGGAATCCATCAAAATCCTTGAGGAGAACACAGGCAGCAACCTCTTTGACCTCAGCTGCAGCAGCATCTTCCTAGCAGCATCGCCAAAGGCAAGGGAAGCAAGGGCAAAAATGAACTCTTGGGATTTCATCAAGATCAAAAGCTTTTGCACAGCAAAGGAAACAGTTAACAAAACCAAAAGACAACTGACAGAATGGGAGAAGATATTTGCAAACGACATATCAGATAAATGGCTAGTATCCAAAATCTATAAAGAGCTTAGCAAACTCAACACCCAAAGAACAAATAATCCAATCAAGAAATGGGCAGAGGACATGAACAGACATTTCTGCAAAGAAGACATCCAGATGGCCAACAGACACATGAAAAAATGTTCCACATCACTCGGCATCTGGGAAATACAAATCAAAACCACAATGAGATACCACCTCACACCAATCAGAATGGCTAAAATTAACAAGTCAGGAAACGACAGATGCTGGCGAGGGTGTGGAGAAAGTGGAACCCTCCTACACTGTTGGTGGGGATGCAAGCTAGTGCAACCACTCTGGAAAATAGCATGGAGGTTCCTCAAAAAGTTGAAAATAGAGCTACGCTATGACCCAACAATTGCAATACTGGGTATTTACTCTAAAGATACAAACGTAGTGATCTGAAGGGGCACGTGCACCTCAATGTTTATAGCAGCAATGTCCACAATAGTCAAACTATGGAAAGAACCTAGATGTCCATCAACAGATGAACGGATAAAGATGTGGTATATATAAACAATGGAATACTATGCAGCCATCAAAAGAAATGAAATCTTGCCATTTGCGACAATGTGGATGGAACTAGAGGGTATCATGCTTAGGAAAATAAGTCATTCAGAGAAAGACAACTATCACATGATCTCCCTGATATGAGGAAGTAGAGATGCAATGTGGGGGGTTGGGGGGTAGAAGAAGAAGAAACGAAACAAGATGGGATCAGGAGGGAAACAAACCATAAGTGACTCTTAATCTCACAAAACAAACTGAGGGTTGCTGGGGGTAGGGGGGTCGGGAGAAGGTGGTGGGGTTATGGACTTTGGGGAGGGTATGTGCTACGGTGAATGCTGTGAAGTGTGTAAACCTGGCGATTCACAGACCTATACCCCTGGGGCTAAAATTACATTATATGTTTATAAAAAAATAAAAAAATTTTAAAAAATAAGAAAAAAAGCATATTATAAAATGCAAAAGGCTACCCGAATGCTGTCTATTATTGTTATATACTATTATTATTATTATTATTATATGAGTAAATGCAAATTAAGTCTCCCTATTACTGGTCATTCCAGCTCTATAGGCAACAGGATTTCCAAATTTCATCCTTCATCCCCACTTTACTATTTAAGAGTTAGGGTTTTGCAATTTAATAAACACATATTGATGGAAGTGGTTAAAAGAAAAGCCCCCACACAACAAAATCAAACCTAAAATTTAACAAGTAAATATTAAAGGGGATAAGAGAGAAAAAAGCAGCAGCCTATGAAAATCTAGAATTTAGAAACATGGATGAAAAAAAAATCAAGTCTTTTTTTTTTTTTTTTCTTAATGTTAACTGGAAGGGGAGGTGGCACCAAAGAATAATGCTGTGAGTCATTTATCAATAAAATGGTAACCTATTGAGCTGGGAAGTCAGGATATCTGGGTTCAAGAACTTGCTCAGTCACTAATTTATCACTAATAACCAGGAAGCCAACCCTCCCAACAGTCTGGTCTTATGACTCCTTGGCTATTATGATCTTTTCCTCCACCCTATCTCAGCTACCCACTAATAAGGCCACAAATCTCAAATGGGCACTTGATCCTACCCAGCTATGTACTCTATGCTTTTCTAGTATTGCTATTGACTGAATATTTGTATCCCCTCAAAATTCATATGTTCAAATCCTAACCCCTAAGGTGATGGCATTGTGAGGTGGGGGTCTTTGGTATATGAGTAGGTCATGAGGACAGAACCCTCATGAATGGGATAAATACCCTGGATGAAAGTTCCTGAGAGCTTATTCCATTTTGGCTACTGTGAACCAGAAATAGGGTTCTCCCCAGACACTGACTCTGCCAGCACCTTGATCTTGGACTTCCCAGCTTCTAGAACTATGAGAAATAAAATTGTTTATAAGCTACCTAGTCTATGCTATTTTGTTAGAGCAGCCCACACAGACCAAGGCAAGTATGACAGCCTTCTGTCCTTTAGAATGATATTTTAGGGCATCTGGGTGGCTCAGTTAGTTAGGTGTCTGCCTTCAGCTCAGGTCATGATCCTAGGGCCCTAGAATCAAGCACAGCATCAGGGTCCTTGCTCTGGGAAGCCTGCTTCTCCCACTCCCTCTGCCTGCTGCTCCCCGTTCTTGTGTTCTGTCAAATAAATAAATAAAGTCTTAAAAAAATAATAAAATAAAATGTCTATTTTATGTCTTCTTCTCACCCCTTAAACCTTCTACCCAAACATTCTTCCTCTCTCTCCTTACTGATCTAGCCTCAGACCTTCTACTTTCTTGAGAAAAAGAGAATCAGTATCAGGCAGAAACTCTCTCCTGAGATCACTGAATCTATTCATCTGCCTGCATGGCTATCTATACTCATTGCCTTTCTTCCTATTACTATAAATTTTATGTTCATGTTTCTGAGCCAATACATCTACATATTCCCTGGATCCTATTCCCTCTTGTTTTATCAAAGACTTCACTCTTAAAATATACACATTCTCTCTTATACTATAATTTTTCTCCTCTATGGAATAATTCCCATTAGCCTAGAAACACACTTCAGTATTCCCATCTTTGAGAATTCTACTTTGACCCCACGTATTCCTCTATTACCTACATTTCTCACTCTTCTTCATGAAATATCATGAGATATCTATAGTGCTGTTTATTTCTTCGCATTACATTTTCTCTTCATTTTGCTTGTCAAGGCACATAACTACTACATGTTGCCAAAATCCAATGATCAGATCTCTTTATTTGATTTTTCAGTATGTTTCAATAACACTAGCCATGCTTTGTTGTCTTGGCTCTTAGGCCACCGCATTCTTGGGTTTTCTTCCTACTTCCTGAGCTACTCCTTCACCATCTCCTTTGCTTGCTTCTTTTCTTCTGCTTTACCTCTAATCATTGGAATGCTTTCTATGAATACACTTTCTCCAGGCAGTTTTTTTCTATGTGCTGATAAATCTCAACTTTGTATCTTTGGTTCCTTACACAGAACTCAAGACACAGGACTTACTTTGGATTTCTAATAAACATATCAAACTGAAGGTGAGCAAAGTAACCCCCCCACACACACACACATTTTCTTCTTTAGTCTTTTTCATTTGGTATATGGCACAACCATCCACTCAAATTAAAGAGAAGAGCCTAGGAGCTTCTCTTTTTTTCTAACCCCAATATTCGTATCATCATCAAGTCTGTAGGTTCTGCCTACAAATACATTTCATACCCATCCACTTCTTATACCACTTAAGACCAAACTACTGTCATTTCTTCCTGGATCACAACTATCTTCTGCTACTACTCTTTTCCCCCAATCCCTATGATACATTAACCACATAACAGGAAGAACACATCTTTTTTTCAATGTAAATCAGATTATATTACTCCCTTCCAGAAAACTCCCTGCTTGTTTATCATCACACTTTAAATGAATTCCAAACTTATTCCATGGGTAGATAGATCCCCATGACCTATTCAAAGCCCTATGTGATTTGGCTCCTACTTATCTCATTAAAGTCATATTACACCACTTTATCCATATTCCAGCTACAGAAATCTTATGGTGTTCCCTGAAAGAGCCAAGCTCTTTCCTACTGTAAGATTTCTGCAATTGGAGTGTCCTTTAACTGCAGTGCTCTGATCCTTAATATTTCTGTGGTTGGCTTTTTTACATCACTGAGGTCTCAGTACAAATGTTAGCTCTTTGGAGAGCCCTTCCATAACAAATAAATCTAAAGCAACTTCTTCCCCAGTATCTCTCTCACTTCATACTGTTTTACTTCTTCAAGTCACTTAACATTATCCAAATTTTCCTTGTTCGTATCTTGTTTCCCTTTTCACTAAATTTTAAGTTCCATGAGAATGGGGATCTTGCCAGTCTTTTTTTTACCATTTATTCCGAATAATGGCAAAATAGTAGCTCCCTAAGGATACTTACTGAACTCCCGTTCCTGAGTGAGTCACTCAACCTCTCTCACATTTGCGAACTTCCTGGAGCTAGACTTGGCTCTGCGTCCAGGGACTACAAAGGTGTATAAGGCATGACTCCTTGAGGATCTCATCCATTTATTCCTTCAATATTTACTGAATGTATATTATACTAAGTTCAGGTACTGTTTAATCTGTGTTTAGTTCCCTCTTCAGTAACTGGAATTTTGTGAGCCAACTCCATCTGACAGAAATGTATAAACAGCATATGAATATGCAAATAATGTACAAAATGAGAGGTAGCATAAACATGTTATTTATATAGTACCCCTACTGCACAAGCCTCTTTCCTTTTGTCTGGTAATGGGTGGGAGCTCATGACAAGAGCCAACTGATAAAAAGCTATATAAATTTTGGTACTCACAGAAGGCAATAAATATGAATGCCCTTTTCATAGGCACATAGTAACTACACCATCCGGGGTCATGAATTCTTTAGTTGCGATAGTAACAAGTGTTACTTTTCCACAGTGCTGTTGCACAAATATCAATTCTATTTATCCTCATGGAAAATTAGGGAGTATGGGGGTCAAGTGCTCCTCTCCCATTGCACCATCTAATTTTTCACAGACTCTAGGGCACACATCGACGGGTGTCAGGGACTTGGTAGGGCCTGCAGAGCTCTTACCACTCCTGAATGATGAACTGGACACCTGGTCCCTGTGCAACAACTGTCCTTAATCCTTCAAAAGCATTGATCTAAGGGGCTTGTCCCCTGTGATAAAGCCAACAGAAAGGGGCTGGGGCCGGGGGAACGCGAGGAGGGTAAATTAGGGAGGAAGGTCTTCCAGGGATAATAAGCAACGAATCCTGGAACACACCTCCAGTCACAAGAGCATGTTAAGGTTCATCTGCAGATAGTCACCGTTTGTACAACAGTCTGCCCTTAATCAAATTACTTTTGCAGTCAATCTTGACTGACAGACCTCTTTTTTCTTACTTGCGAATTACCTGCAAAACGAGAGAAACAGAGGAAGAAGGGAAAGAATAAAGAAGAGATGTGGGATGAGGGAGTACAGCAACGAGTCAGGGAGAGGGTTCGTGGCTGTTTCCCCAGCCTCGGAGCTACGCATCCTGCTGCAGCGGGAGGTAAGGAGTTCCTCAGGTCCGCAGGAAGGGAAGGACCGCGGGAGACCAGGGACCAGGAGTGCCCAAGGGCCTGGAAAGGGAGAGAGTTGAGAAAAATGGACCGTACCTACAATTCCTTCAGCATCCCTCGCTACCCCGGGAGCGGCCCTGGCGCCCAGCAACCGCCGCGTACACCACGCGCCGCGCGGGCGGGAGAAAGCCGCCGAGACCCAACCCTCGCGCGGGCCGCTAGGG
This sequence comes from Mustela putorius furo, assembly GCF_011764305.1. Lineage (NCBI taxonomy): Eukaryota > Metazoa > Chordata > Mammalia > Carnivora > Mustelidae > Mustela > Mustela putorius. The sequence goes on from NW_025422023.1 coordinate 10,420,250, forward strand.
CCGAGCTTACCGCCGCTGGCTCCGCGGAGGGCGGCGGGGCGGGGTCTGGGCGGGGTCTGGGCGGGGCCTGGCGGGGCGGGGCGGGGCTAGTGGCGGAAGCGCCATTGAGCGGCGTGGTGGGAGCTCTGGCCTGCCGAGGTGAGGGTTTTGGGGTTTGCTGGAACCGACTGGTGTGCTGTCAGTTTGTTCGACCCTTTCCTTTCCACGTCTCTTGTGAATATTGATCTATTGGGTTGTCAAAGTCCAGGGACAGGGTAGACATCACAGGGCCCTTCAGCCAAAAAGCAGCACCAGGCGGCGGCACCCGCCAGAAGTGACTTGTCACAACTCACATTATGTTTCCTCTTCAGTCAGCTGAAATATCAGTTGTAAATATCAGTCTCTGTGGTTAAGACTGTCTGGGCTCAAATTTCAGCACTGCCACTCTATAGCTATGGGATGACAGACAAATACGGAGCCGGCCCGAGCTTCCGTTTTCTCTGCTGTAGAGGACGTGGTTGCTGGTGGTGTGAGAAAAATGAACTGATACATGACAAGTGTCTGGAGCAGGGCTTGGTACAAAGCAAACACTCAGTGTCCTGTTATTACCAAAAACCTATTTTTTCCCCCCATGAAATCTTAAGTGGAGACCTTCTTATGAAACGAAAGCAGAGCTACTCTAGTTGAGGGTGGGCCCCTAGAAGCTTTGGATTCTTAATCCTAAGCCTCCTCTGATGGAATCTCCAAGATTCCTAAAAGATGATAAACAACTGTCATTGGATTAAGTCCAAATTTCTTATAAACTGCCCTTGTCTAACTTTGCTCCTGCTACTCCAAAGAACTTCAACTCCTGCACACACTGTAATCCTTTTAGCCTATGTGGGGTTTTTTTGAAGTTATTATTATTATTATTATTATTATTGAGAGAGAGAGAGAGTGTATGCCTAGGAGTGGGGGTTGGGGTGGGTGGGGAATGGAGGCAGGGCGGAGGGAGAGAGAATCCCAGGCAGGCTCCAACCCTAGGAGGCGCTCCATCCCAGACCCTGAGATCACGAGCCGGAATCAAGAGTAGGACGTTTAACCGACTCACGCAGGCGCCCCTAAAGTTATTCTATCAAGCGATCAAGCGTGTTCTCTTTCCCTTTTTCTTATTTATCCTTTAAAATCTGACTTAAATTACAGTTCTTTATTGGGTGATAAAAAAAAAAAAAAATCTTCATCTTTAGCATGGTGTATGCATTCCAGCAAGGACTGAAAGTTATTTTCTCCCTTGTTTCAGGAGAGTAGGCCAGATTTTTTGTGATTATAGCATTAGGGAAATGCTTTGTTCTCCTGGCAGCGAAGTGAAAAACAGGGTACTGGTGGCGGTCAAAATGGTAGCGTTGGTTAGGAAGGCTTTTGAGAGGAGTCTGATAGCCTCCAGGGCCATGCTCTGTGCTCCAGATGCAATGAACTACTGAAGAGTTTAGTGCTTTAGGGTCCATCTAAGGAGGATGGAGGCACATCAACAAGTGGGATTTTGGAATTCTCATCGGAAGGCTCAAACCAGATTTAATTTGGGCTCATCAACTAAAACCTGTGTTACCTACTCCTAAATTGCAAAGCAATTCCCACTGCTTACAAAGAACTACATAAACTATTCATCTAGAAATACAATGTTCTGAAAGATTTAAAAAATAATGTCCTTCATTTATTTAAAGATAACATGATGAAAATTTAATAATGGTTCAAAAAACATTGATGCATTTTCTTATAAAAACTCAATAGTAACTTAATAATGAAGTTGATTACATGATTGCAACCATGTCATTGAAAACAAAACACTTTTGAGGAATGAAGAGAAACTTATTAATGATAGCATTTTTCACTAAATTTGACATGATAAAAATTGCTTTAAAAATGTCTTCTATATAAATGGTTTTGTACATTGGGAAGCAATAAATTGAAAGGTGATCAAGTAATAAAGATAGAAATGTGGTCAGTGATCTATTTGGTACAATTTAACTGTCGATTTTCTTTTCCAATCCTCCTGTCACTAATTTTCTTTATCAACCTTAAGTGCCAATTTTTATTATATTCCAGTCTTTACTATTTCAAACTTTCCTAATATGCCCATTCATGACCTCGTTCTCTCCTTCTTTTTCTTACTCTCTAATATTAATACATCAATTTAAATTGAAGATCCAATTCTTGAAGAAAAGTATCATGTCTTATTCATATTTGTATTCTCTACAGTGTCCATTTCCCACTAGAAATCAAGTTCCATTAAGCAGAGCCCTTGAACATCTTGGCCATTGCTGAATTCCTGGGTATTTAGCATAATTCCTGGCATCTAGTAGAGTATTATGAGTGCATTCTGAGTGAGTGAATGAATGGATTTTAAAACATAAGCTCCATGAAGGTAAGGATTTGTCAGTTTTATTCATTGCAAAATGAATATTTGACAATTACCAGGTGACTGAATGAGTATTTGGAAAGTTCAGTATTCATTATATACAATAAAAGTTCTTCAATCTGTATATCTTCACAGAAGTCAAATATAAAGTATTTATGATGCCTTTCACCTAATTCAGTGGATGATGTATCTTTAAGACATCCTTTGAACTGCAAGAGTAAAATGTAAAAGAATGAAAATAAAGTGGATGTTTACATTGAGTAGTTTCAGTTTTGTTCCTTGTACTTTCCTGTGCTCTAAATTTTTTGCGGTGAAAATGTCTTATCTTGCAATCAGGAAAAAAATACTATTTTTAAAGAGCGTAAAGGATGAGATCATTTGCAAATATGTGGCTGAGGAAACTTTAAGGACACCCAGGTCCAATCAAGGTTATCTGGAGTTAAAAAGAGAGAAAAATACTGGGATGTGAAAACAATTTAGAGCTGAAGCCTAATCAGCCACGCCCCCCCAAATAAAAAAACAAAAAAACCTCTTGGAGGAGAGATGGATGGAACTGATCATAGAGAAAAAAGGACATGGTAGAACAAGTACTTATAGTAATTTTTTTAGAAGTGTTCTTGAAGTATGACCTCCTTGTTGTGGACTGTTTTCCCCAAATTCGTATGTTGAAACCCTAATCCCCGAGGTGCTGTTCTGTGAGATGGGGCCTTTGGAGGTTATTAGGATTAGGTGAGGTCATGAGGGTGGGGCCCTCATGATGGGATTCGTGTGCTTGTAAGAAAAGATACCAGAGAGTGTACATACTCCCCCTCTCCCACCCCATTCTCATCTCTTTCCCTACCACGTGGGAACATAGCAAGAAAGAGGCCATAAGCAAGCTCAGAAGAGAGCCCTCAGTAGAACCTGATTATGCTAGCACCCTCATGTTGGACTTCCATCCTTCAGAACTATGAGAAAATAATTGTGTGTTGTTTAAGTCACTCAGTCTGTGGTATCTTTTATAGCAGCCCAAAGAGACTAAGACAGAGCAAGGAGACTAAGATCTGAACTATTATGTGGCAAGTGGTTTTCTTTTTTTTAAAGATTTTATTTTGTTTTATTTATTTGGCAGAGAGAGAGATCACAAGTAGGCAGAGAGGCAGGCAGAGAGAGAGAGGGGGAAAAAGGCTCCCCAATGAGCAGAGAGCCCCGATGCCAGGGTTGATCCCAGGACCCTGAGACCGTGACCTGAGCTGAAGTCAGAGGCTTAGCCCACTGAGTCACCCAGGTGCCCCGGCAAGTGGTTTTCTATACTGGAAGAGGATCCCCTCAGCAATTCAGCCAATAAATGTTTATTAATTGCTTACTGTATTTCATGCCATGTGCAAACTAGTGAGGGTCCAAAGATAACCAAGACAAGGCTCTCACTCCTAAGGAGCTGATTTCATAGGAGACAAGAATGTAGACAAACTGAAAAAAGAGTTATAAGTGTTCTGACAGAAGTATCTTCTCTTTTATATATATCCCTTTTGTAGGATACATACATCCCTTTTATAGGGACTCAGGGGTTAGAGTAATTGTTTCTATCTGTGGTTGGGGTTGGGTAGGTTTGGTTGACCTGAGTCAACACTCTATATCAGGTTAACTCTGAGTTCACCAACCAAGTGGACAGCTGTGACTCACAATGTGGTGATAAACCTGAGGCTTCAATGGTGAGCCCTGCACAGGCCCATACTGGACATTTAGAGATTTAGATGGTGGCTGCTCACTGAGGAGAAGGAGAACTCGCTGCATGCTCTCCAAAATGCAACAGGCTATTGGTAGTGGCTAAATGGCTTCTTCCGCCCTTTCTACACTGTGAATTTCCACTTCTCATTCTTCTTTGGGGTCTTGACTATTTATAACAACATTCTTATTTACTTATACCAGTTGTATTTTTTATAAGTTAATAAGCGTTTGTATTTTTTTTATAAGTTAATAAGCGTTTGGAGCCTCAAAAACTATTGGAGAATGTGGGACCTAGCACTAACTGCAGCACCCTTCTGGGTCACATGCCTTTTGCTGTCTAAGTCTTAATCATCTCCCACATCCTAGCCAAGACCCTATTTTCTCTGGAAGCTGTGCCTAAACTACACTACCCCTGGGTTAGGTGGGTGCTCCTGTTATGAGCCTTCTTGACTCCCATATTTGCTGCTTTATAGCACTTATCATACTGTTTTGAAATCTCTTATCTGTCTCCTCCATCAGACTGACAGATCCTTAAGGACAGGAACAATAGCAGTTTTGATGATGTGCTTAGGTCATCAAAAACTTCCATTAAGTCTTTGTTGAATGAATCTGGTTTTAGAGCCTGTCAAAAGAGAGAACCAGATGAACATTGGCTTTATGTTGCTGCCACCAATGTACACCTAACCAATTAAGTTCAGTTTGAAATATCTATCTGAATTTTTGTGTAAATTAATACAATCCAAATAAAGAGCATGAACTAGAAGAAAACACAGTACCACAGAGTAACCAACATCAGGCTGATGTAAAAATAAAACTGTTATGGCTTCATAATATGTAAGCTTAATAAAAATTAAGCTGCTTTTAAATAGAGGTAAAAGTCATGGAGAAAGGATCTGGAACAGCAGTCTAAGGACAAAAGAGGAATGGATAGGCTTTATGCAAATCATCTTGGTAGTATCAGAATATTTATAATCTATTCATTTCACACATTTTAATATCTACTTTAAGATTAGACTGAACTTTGGATTCTGGGTTAAAGAGTTCTGAGTTCAGGGATATGACGAGTAAGTAATAAATGCTTCAGGGATACATACACCATGAAAAACACTGTGAACTATATTCAAATATAATTATTCTAGCAACTAGGCAGAAATTGATCTAGAGTCAAAGAGAATTTAAAGATGATACATTAAAGCAAAGATGGTCTGTTGAGTAAGTGGGATAAAATGTGACCTATGTAGATAAGCCTTTCTTCTACTGTCTTCTCTGCAAGCATGCCACAATGGTTGAAAATCTTGCCATAGAAATCACTCTTTCAGTTTAAGGTACTATCTTTAGAAAGCCTGCTAACATGCAAGATTATACTACTAAGTGATGGTAACATTCCATACAATGGTACCTCTGTCTCCCAAATCTGAACTTTTCTTACTCCTAAGAATCTCACTAAAGGATGCTTAGTGGGAGGTAATACTATCAGACCTCTTCAGAGCTGGGTGTGGTCATCACCAGTAGAATGTAAGAGGAGATATATGGCCAAATTCACATCATTTACTCAAAAATAAATTGCTTGCTTTGGATTCACCCTCTCCACTTCTTCCTGAAGTCTAGAAAGGAGACATGGGAGACATTCATCTTTAACCTGTCTTAGGGCTTAAGACATGTCAGAGCCTCAAGATAGAAGGACATGGGTCTCTAAGGAAAACCATGAACTGACTAATCATGACAGCATCAACCAGTCAGCCAGTTTCACGAAAGGGAAATAAATTTCTATTTTAAGTTCTATATTTTTTGGTTTCTCATTATAGCACTTTACCTTACTCTAATTAATATTTCGTTTATGAGGTGGGCATAAATTTGACAGTTATCTCTCACCTACAGCAAAGGAAGAGCCTGAAGATATGGGTCACAAGAAACAAATAAGAAAGGGCTGAACCAGGGCACTCCTCAGGGGAAGGCAAACTCAGAAGCGCTGCTAAAATGGGAGACTCTGTGTTGTCAGTTAGGAGAAAGGATAAGGTCTTTAGATAGGTGCAAGAGGAAGAGCCAATGAAGACACTTGGCACACTTGAAAACTTTGGTGGGACCAATCAGTTAAAATAATTCACAGAAGGGTAACAAGAGAGGTCAAAATGGAGAAGAGGCAGATTGGCACAAAAAGTGGGAGTAGAAACTGATGAAGTGTTGCATTATGGTATTTAAAAATAAAAAAGTATAGAGGAGTCCAAAACATTTCAAGGTTTGAGTGGTCAGATGACCATGAATCATGAAATTATGACAGTAACAGTAAGTTAAATCAAGCTGTTGGTTAGTAGAACAGGATACTGAACTTGATCTTTTCCATGTTAATTTTAAATTGTGGTAGTGGTGAGCCTGGGTGGCTCAGTCTTTAAGCATCAGCCTTTGGCTCAGGTCATGATCCCAGGGTCCTAGGATCAAGCCCAGCATCTGGTTTACTGCTCAGTGGGGAGCCTGCTTCTCCCTCTCCCACTCCCCTGCTTGTGTTCTCTCTCTTGCTGTGTCTCTGTCAAATAAATAGGTAAAATCTCAAAAAAATAAATTGTGGTAGTACATTTTACTAAACAATGTAAGATACACAATTAAGAGGTATTTGAAAAAAAAAAAAGAGAGGTCAAGAAATTAGGTTGGAGATGTAGAATATTACCACTGACATGAAAAGGACGGCTAAAAATGCTCTTTAAATAAATAGCCACACTTTTGGTTCTATTACATTTAAAGCTTAAACATTACATATCTCAATATGCATCTAGATAACATAGACTTCGCTAGTTGGTAAAAGAAGTTTCTGGCAGCAGCTTTCTAATCATTACACTCAGCTTTGTCTCTTTTCACCTCTAAACTTGTATAGAGGTCTCTTCCTGAACTTCTTCACCTTTATTTTGATGTTCAGCTTTCCGGAGAAGCCTGGGACCCAGCAAACCAATGAGTAGACTTCCAATTGGGGCTGTGATGAGGATGGACAAAAATGCCACTGTCAACACATCCATTCCATATTCTTCTAACTGTTTCTCTCCATGTGATCTTGCTGTGTCCAAAGCCACAGATCCTATGGCAGCCTATAAAAGTTTAAAGGTAACAATGGAAACATAAGACAAGTGCATAGAGAAAAGCTGAATTATTTTGTCATTTGCAAAAACAAATTACTGTTCTTTTGCTCAGCTAAGAAAGTTCTATTAGTCTTCTTTCAAAGTATACTGCAGTGTTTTGGTTGTTTGAAAACTCTCCCTGCTTGGGGAAAGAATAATGATTTATATGTACCTATTTGCATAAGGTAGGGCTACAAAAATATCAGGCAAATATATGTCAAAACACAAGGCAAAGTCAGACTCACGATATTAATTAACTAGAACATGATACCATATATACTAAATTCCACCTGAGTAAAGATGAGAGTTACTGGTCATCTTATTCTTCTATCTTTACTAATTTCAAAGTAAGAAAAAAAAAGATGAAAAAATGAAAAAATGCAGTGATACTGGAAGATGGTAAAGTTTTAAATGAAAAAAAAACAAACAAACAACAAAAAAACAACCCATAAGAATAGGTACTTCTTTTAGAGGCTAACTAATTAAACATCATGAAACTTGACAATAAGAAGCTCCTTCAATACCTGAAGTTAATCTTATTAGGCATTTAGTTAATTTCTGCCTCAGGAGTTGGTAAAATATTTTATTTAAGATTTAATTCTTTTGGAAAGTTTCATGAAAATTTTTATTCTCTTTTACAGGCAAAATGCAACATTAATGTACATCGGAAAATAACATATGCATATATAGATATAGATATAGATATATACATATATATATCTATATATAGATATATACATATCTATATCTATATATATAGATTTTATTTATTTATTTGACAGAGAGAGAGACAGCAAGAGCAGGAACATAGCAGGGGGAGTGAGAGAGGGAAAGTAGGCTTCCTGCCCAGTAGCAAGCTGGATATGGGTCTCTATTCCAGGACCCTGGGATCATGACCTGAGCCAAAGGTAGATGCTTAAAGACTGAGCCACCCAGGTGCCCTGGAAATAATATATTAAACAATCTGGTTACTCCCTTGTTCCACAGAACACAACAACGTTAGCCTCTAGGACAATGAAACAGAAGAGAAAATATCAGTATGCATGAAACAATGGCAGAGACTACTAATTGCCCACAAATATCTGAATATACTCTTCTATTATAGAACTCTTGAGTTTCAGCTGTTCATATTACTGTACAGATAGTTTTTCAGCCTTCTTTACAACATGCATTATTGTTGTAATAATGAAGATGAACATGCATTATTCAACATGTTCTTGATAACATTTCCTTATTTTATACTGGCTTTGGTAGCAGGAGAGTGCCATCTTTCAAATTTTAATGTTTAGGAACTCATCCCTCATACCAAAGTTATTAGAGTGATTATTTTGATATTTATCCACTAAAGTTACCAGAGGTAGCAAGGAAGCTAAAGATACTCTGAGGGAGAAACTGTTCCACTTATTGTACTACTAACCTCACAGTATTCATTTTTTTTTTGACTTTTTAAAAGTTAACATATAATGTATTATTAGCCCCAGGGGTAGAGGTCTATGAATCGCCAGGTTTACACACTTCACAGCACTCACCAAAGCACATGCCCACCCCAATGTCCATAACCCAATCGCCCTCTCCCTACCCCTCTTCCCCCGGCAACCCTCAGTTTGTTTTGTGAGATTAAGAGTCTCTTATAGTTTGCCTCCCTTCTGATCCCATCTTGTTTCATTTTTCCCTTCCCTACCTCCCAAACCCCTGCTTTGCCTCTCAGATTCCCCATATCAAGGAGATCATATGATAGTTGTCTTTCTCTGATTGACTTATTTCGCTTAGCATAATACCCTCTAGTTCCATCCACTGTCGTTGCAAATGGCAAGATTTCATTTCCTTTGATGGCTGCATAGTATTCCCTTGTGTATGTGTGTGTGTGTGCGTGTGTGTGTATCACATCTTCTTTATCCATTTATAAAGAAGGTTCTTGATGGACATGTAGGTTCTTTCCATAGTTTTGGCTATTGACCTCACAGTATTCTTATCCCTTATGTCTCAGACTTCTTTGAAAGTCTGATGGAAATAAAACTTCTCTGGAATAATGCCAAAGTCCACAGCCACACAAAATCTGGCTTATAATTATAGCACATACAGATCCCCCAAAGCTTCCTAATTTTAGAACATCTCATCTTGGAGATGCCTGGGTGACTTAGTTAAGAATCTGACTCTTCAACCGGAGAAAGACAACTATCATATGACTCCCTGATATGAGGAAGTGGAGATGCAACGTGGGGGTTTGGAAAAGAATAAATGAAACAAGATGGGATCGGGAGGGAGACAAACCATAAGAAACTCTTAATATCACAAAACAAACTGAGGGTTGCTGGTGGGGAGAGTTGGGAGAGGATGGTGGGGTTATGGACATTGGGGAGGGTATGTGCTATATGGTGAGTGCTGTGAAGTGTGTAAACCTGGCAATTCACAGACCTGTACCCCTGGGAGCAAAAATACATTATTTGTTTATAAAAAAATTAAAAATTAAAAAAAAATCTGATTCTTGATTTGGCTCAGGACATGATCTCAGGGTGGTAAGATTGAGCCCCAAGTAAGATTTTTTTCCTTGGCCCCCGCCCCACTTGGGTGCATGCTCTCTCTCTCAAATAAATAAATCTAAAACAAAAAAAGAAGACATCTGATTTTCATTTCATAAAACAAAAATTTCCGTGTTTAAACAATTGCAAAATAATCAGAAAGAGATAGTTCAATATTGTTTGCTATAATTACTTTGAAAATAAAGAACATAATCAGAAATAAATTATGTTTGCAACAAATAATCTATGCAGTTCTAATTTAATTAGTAATTAAATTTTACTAAATACCTGGTTAATACTTTCAAGCACCTATCTCTTCATGCCCTATTCATTACAGTGTACAATTTTTGGGTAATGGGATTGATATATTTGACAGAAGTTTTAGCTAGTTTGAAAAATTTACTACCAACCAATAATCTAGAAAATCAATAAAGCATTTTCTCAGTTGCTTTTCAATAAATTTTTTCCTTTATATATAAAGACTGTGGTCAAGCATAACTGATCATCAATTATACTGACATTGAAGTATTTCCAAATACTAAGATGCACCATGCTATTTATTTTTCACTCTCTTCTTGGAAGATATTGAAATGAAAAGGTTTAACAGCTATCTTTCTGGGTGATTTAGAGGGCTCTGACTGATAAAAATTCAAACTCTTTCTTCTCATGACTATTGCTTTCTAGTTAGTGTGGGAATTTATTGGATTTTTAGTTGATTAAAATAATGCTGATGATCTAGATAAATTTAAATGAGCCATCATATTTAGGAAATCAGTATATGTAAAATAAAACTTTTAAAGAATAGATTAGTAAAAACCCTTTTCACAAATCAAATTTAGATTACATCTTTTCAACCAAATTTGAATAAACCCTCTTATTTAAAATTTCAGGGTGTCATAAAGAAATAGGAGTTAAAATGCTACACCATCCCATCCATCATTACCTGGACTGTGGCCTTAGGAAGCCATGCAAAAGAAATAAATATCTTTTCCTTGATGTTAAAACCAGCAAAACACACCATCAGAAATGTAGTCAAAATTCTTATCAATACTGCAATGCCCAGGATGGCAACACAAAGGCCTGTAAGAAATATTTAATTTTTAGACATAATAAAGTACTGGGGGAGAAACTGTATCTCATGGTTATTGATTCAAAATACTATCAACTGTAATTATCTAAATATATTAAAAATTAAGAAGACAAAATGGTTAGGCATAATTTATCAAAACATCAATAACAAAGATCAAATCTTTTTTTAAAAGAAGGTATTTTTCCTAGATTAAGCCAGAAATTAATTAAACATATTTGATATATATTATAGAGGAGATACGAATGTTATTTCTCTCATGCTTTATCGTACAAACCAAACTTTCTTCCATGTGTTTATTCAACATTAACTTATTAAATGATAACTGTGCATGACAGGATTTGGACTAGGTACTGGGTATACAAAAATGTATAATGTACAGACTTTGTTTGCCTCTATGAACTTCAAAGTCAGAGGAAAACAGAAACATAATGAATTAATGTACTATAAGGTGCATACAGTATAAACATACTGATAAGAAGTCATAGAAAAGAAAAAGTTAATATTTTCATTAAAATGGTTGAGAATTGTTTATGGAGTATAAACCAGAGGTGATATTAAAGATATTTATTGGTCAAGATGAAAGCAGTCAGTCAATCAGAACAGAACTGGCAGAGCACTGACCAATCAGAATGGACACTAGCTGTCTACACTTTTTTCACCATATTGGTTTATACACTGACTACCCATTAGCCCAGGTACACATGCACAGCTACTTCATTCCATTCTTTAGAATCCTTTGCTGTCAAAGGTAAGTTCATCTTGATTTGCACGCTGGGGATTGTGACTAGGTTACTGAACCTAAGAAAGGCACAGCTAACATGACTGCCGATAAGGTGATTTTCTAAAAAGCAGTTAAGTGTTTACTCTGTACCAGTTTCTGTATTAAAATTTAAGTGCGTTCAGCACCTAACTCTTACAATCTGTGGTATAATCTTTTTTATTTTACAATTGAAAAAAGTGAAGTTTAGAAAGGATAAATGACTTTCTCAAGTTCGAAAGGCGAGTAAAACAAATAATAAAACCAGATAGACATCGCCAGAGGACTTATTGTGAATCTGCAATATGACTTCTTATAGAAAGGTGTTGTGGCTTTTTATTGAGGGATACTGCTCAATCCCTCAATGGTTTTCAAAAGTTGGTAGGTTTTCAAAAGCATTTATTGCCTGAAGTACAAAAAACAAAAGAGATTATACCATTGCCAGGAGGGAGCATTGTAAGGTTTGGAGAGAAGAGGATTTAGAAATTTTGAACGTACCGAGTTTGAAGTTTTGTGAGATTTACAAGTAGTGATGTCCAATCAGCAATTAGATACACTCATTTAGAGATAAAAATTTTGGAATTATGTAGTTTATTATCAAAGCTACTGAATGTAGGTAAGCTCAGAAAAATGACATAGAGAAGCTTAGAAACCTTTGGAACAACCCTGACGAAGAGCGGCATTTAAGCTACATGTAGTGTAAGTGAGGACTCAGAGTGCAGTGAAAAATATGAAGTTTCAGAATTCAATGGAAAACATGTTTTAAAGAGATCAATAGCATCAAATGCTGCTGAGTTATCGAGTAAAAAAAAGGACTGATAAGTATTCAGTGTACTTAGCAATATAACCTTGTTGAGAGCGGGGTCGATTGTATGGGCAGAAGCTGGGCTGAAATGTATTGAAGAAGAGAGTGAAAGTTGAAATGGCAAAGGGGAATATCATTACTTCTTTGGAAAAGTTCGAAAAGAGGAGTAAAAACAAAGTGTGGTGGGTGAAGGGGCAAGTTGAGTGGAAAAAGGAGTTTATATATATACACATATATAAAAGGAGTTTATATATATACACATATACACATATATACATATGTGTATACACATATGTATACATATGTATATATACATATACATATATAAATTGTGGTAAAATATGCATAACAAAGTTTACCATCTTAATCATTATTTTTTGAGCCACCCAGGCACCCTCCATCTTAATCATTATTAAGTGTGCAGTTCAGTAGGATTAAGTTGAACATTCACATTTTTGTGTAACCAATCTCCAGCATTTTTTCATTTTGCAAAACTGATCATTAAACATTAATGTTAAACAACACTTCATTTCCCCTTCCCCCAAGTCCTTGGCCACTACCATTCTACTTTTTGTTTCTATGATTTGACTACCTGGATACCTCATATAGGTGGAATCACACAGTATTTGTCTTTTGGTGACAAATGTCCTCCAGGTTCATCCACGTTGTAGCATGTATTGGAATGGAAAGACATTATTTTAAGAGAGGAGAGATTAGAATTTATTTAAATTCTAAAGAGGAAAAAAACTGTGACATGAGAATAGGGGGAGAATCTATGTATGAGGTCCTGAAGGAGGTAGTGGGAGATGGGATTCCCAGTAAAGATAGAAGAATATGGAATGAGTGGAATGGAGGAAATAATGAGTATATGTGCACAAATAAATTTTTAAGTGCAGTGTTATGAAATCAAAAGTTTTAATATGATGGCTTTAGAATGTATGAATAAATGAATGAATGAATGAATGAACAAACATTTTTGTTCCATGGATATATATTACAGAACTGATGAATAATTCTGGCCCTTGATCAGAACAAGTCTAATTGAACATTTTTGTCCTTGGAAAAAAAGTTTTAAGACCTGCATCTTCTGGATAGTAGTTAGTAGTGTTACTTTTCTTTACAAGGAATAACATTAAAGGTATAAAATTTATGCCTGAGATTGACAAAAATTATTTTCTGGCTAACTGCTCTAAGAGACTTAGATTATTATTAACTTTTTATACAATTGTGATAATAACTATACCTACTGAAGGTATTCCACTGAATATAAAAGTTGATTTTAGCAAATGTACTACTTTGAAATTCTTACCTACAGTTTCTGGTCTGAGAGATGCAATAGATACTTCTGCTCCAATCAGTCCAAAGAGAAGGGGCTGAAAAATGTACCAGGCACCTGCAATAATTTTTTCAACCTCTGCCTAAAAGAAACAAACACACACACACACACACACACACACACACCACAGATTTTTATTATATGAAGTTATAAGTTCTAAGAATTTTACTAATTTGAAAATTGAGTCAATTTGACCTGAGATAGGCTTTATTTCTCTGAAATTTATAAATAAGAAAACAGAAATAAGAGAACAGAAAATTACATGAAGATCTTTCTAACAAAGTTATTATATGAGGTGATTTAGAGTTGGTTTACAAATTATGCTAATTATAAGAATCTAATAAAATAATCTTATAAGGACTTCTACTTCTGAATATATGATAGGTGTGTGTATACATGTAATACTTAGATTATTTTATAGTTTAAAATTTTGTTAATTTTCATTCAGCAATATCATTCAGAGATCTTATAATAGCCGTAAATATATTTAAATACACATCTAATTTTTGCTCTATAGTAATCTGTGGTATGGAATTATCAGTATATGTAATCATTTCTTTATTGACGGGCCTTTATGTTGTTTCCAATTTTATCTTTATAAAAAACAGTTTAAGGTTATCCCAAATCATGCACAAAAATATAATTCACATATAGTAAAGTGCTGTGGTTATTAATTTATTACCCCTTAGCTCCAAATCCACATTTCATTGTTGTTCCGGAGAAAATGAAGTTGAGGCCTTTAAATATTTCTCCTTTGCTACGTGGCATCACTAAATTTTGTCAGTAGAGGGTGCTGAAGAGATATTACAGGGAAGAAGCTCTTCCTGATTTCCTGGGTTCCTCTCTGCAGGATCCTATAGCACACTTGGGTTTCTTTAGTATACAGATGGTTTCCACAGTGCTGGGCTCCAGCAGTGCATGGCAGCTAGTAGCACCCAGTGGCCAGCAGAGGCCCTAAGCTTACCCTAAGGGAGTTTCATAGCCAAATCCCTTGGCAAAATACTTCCCCATGCACACTAGATGGTGAATTTCCTGCAAATCTGGAATATAGATTTCCAGCAAATTGTCCAGACAGGACACCATGGGTGTCTTCTGTACCATCCAGTGAACAAAGCCTTTCTTTCTTTCTTTCTTTCTTTCCACCAGCTAAATTGCAAGGCCCTTATCAGTTCATTCTCATCTATCTATCTATCTTTCTTTCTTTCTTTTTTTCCACCAGCTAAATTGCAAGGCCCTTATTACTTCATTCTCATCTTTAAAATGAGAGTTTTCTATAAGATAACATCCAAGATCCTTTATCATTTAGTGACAATGACTAGTTCTACCAAAACTGAGGTCCAGTCACCACATTTCCATCTTTAATATAGTTTTTAGAGTATACCATAGCTAAAGCTCAGACTTCAGTTGGTATCCATGTTAATGAAGAACAAATCTATTAATCTTAGGTTACTTAGCCTTCTGTTGCCATGACTAATTATTTAAGGGAAGGCCTCGATCTCAGGACCCCAGGATCATGACCCGAGCCGAAGGCAGAGGCTTTAACCCACTGAGTCACCCAGGCACCCCCAGAGACTTAATTTTAAATTGCAAAGCATAACAATGTGTTTTTAATACACTTGGTATGTGTTTTCAAATAGATGTCAAAATACGAAAATGTGCCCTGCCCAAGAATGTTTTATTGTTGTAATACAGTTGTATTACAGAATAGAACCCTCTGTAGTCAGGTAAACCTGACTTGAATCTCAGTGCCACTTTCTAATTTTGTGACCTTGAACACGTTTTTTTTGTGTGTGTGTGTGTCTTTCTGATTTATGATCTCTATAAAATGGAAATGTTAATACTTTTAAATTTTTTGTGCTTGAAAATAAATGAGAATATCCACTTAGTGCCTAGCATAGAACTATACAGACTGGCAATAAAATTTTATTAAAAAATGGGCAGAAGACATGAACAGACATTTTTCCTAAGAAGACATACAAATGGCTAAGAGACATATGTAAAGATGCTCAATATCACTGATCATCAGGAAAATACAAATGAAAAAAAATAACATATCATCTCACACCTGTCAGAATGGCTAAAATTAACAATACATGAAACAACAGGTGTTGGCAAGGATGTGGAGAAAGGGGAACCCTCTTATGCTGTTGGTGGGAATGCAAACTGGTGCAACCACTCTGGAGAACAGTATAGACATTCCTCAAAAAGTTAAAAATAGAACTACCTTATGACCCAGTAATTGCACTACTGGGTGTTTACCCAAATGGTACAAAAATATTGATTTGAAGGGATACACGCACTCTGATGTTTATAGCAGCATTATCAATGATAGCAAATTATAGAAAGAGCCCAAATGTACATTGACTGATGAATGGGTAAAGAAGAGGTGGAATATATATATAATGGAATATTACAAAGCCATCAAAAAGAATGAAATCTTGCCATTTTCAATGACATGGATGGAGTTACAGAGTCGTGCTATGCTAAGCTAGATAAGTTAGTCAGAGACAAATACCGTATGATTTCACTCATATGTGGACTTTCTCCATTCCTTTGAAGCCCATTCATCTGTTCTATCTTTCTCATGGCCCCAATACCCTTCTCTAGACAATGCTCCAGGCAGTCCCTAACATCCCTTTCTCCTCTGAAGCAAGACTATTCAGTTATACTTGTCCTAACTTTGTAATCACTTCCTTGTATAGTGAGAGCCTCCCATCGGAGTGTTCTTTGCTCACAAGGAAATTATGTTTCTAGTATACCTCTACAGAGATTCACTCAACTGAATTTGAATATATACCTAACTTCAAGCTTTATAACCCTCACATATTTTTCCATATGGCATTATTTTAAGTTTAGTCACTTTGAACAGTTGTTTCCAGGTTGTCCAAAATGATATATCTGCATTTAGTTAGGTCAGCTACATCTAATTTCTTCATTAAATAGAACAGCATTTGCTCCTGTCAAGTTCAAATCTACAAACATGTAACTTGAAATTAAAATTAGTGAATGGCCACCAGCTAACTTCCATTTTACATATGGAGAAATAATCTTAATAACTTTGAAAATCAGTAAGAAAAACCAAAACAATCTTTTAAAAATGGACACAGACTTTTGAACAAATTGGTTAGTAAGCAAAGGAAAAGACAAGTAGCTTCTCTCAAAAAAAATGTAAATCAGATCAATAATGAGATACATTTTTTACCTCTTAGGTTAGCAAAATATCTGATTTTTATTAATTTCTTCAGAAAAATAGATCCCTGGGAGATAGGAGGAAGATGGTGGAGGAGTAGGAGACCTTAATTTTGTCTGGTCCCAGGAATTCAGCTCGATAGCTATCAAATCATCCTGAACACCTGTGAACTCAACTGGAGATCTAAGAAAAGAATTGCTGCAATTCTACAAATGGAAAAGCCACCACTTTCTGCAAGGTAGGAGGTACGAAGAAGTGAATCAGAGATGACATATCAGAAGATAAACCCCAGGGGGAGGGAGCCTCTGTAGGTTAGTTACAGGAAAGTGATATAGCATGGAGTGCAAAATCAGAACTTTTAGAAGTCTGCTGTGGTGAGGAATGTCCTCATGTCCCCACCTGAAAGGCACTCAGGTGGTGAAATGGGGTGGAATCCTAGGTGGGACAGTGTGGTCTCAGGATTCTGGAGTTATAAAAAGAACCACAACGAAGTGGGATTTATTCCTGGGCTGCAAGGGTAGTATAACATCCGCAAATCAATTAATGTGATACACTACATTAATAAAGGAAAGGATAAGAATCGTATGATCTAATCAATAGATCCAGAAAAAGCATGTGACAAAGTACAGCATTCTTTCTTAACACTCTTCACAGTGTAGGGAATAGAGGGAACAGGCCTCATATCATAAAAGCCATCTATGAAAAGCCCATAGCAAATATCATTCTTATTGGGGGAAAGCTGAGAACTTCTCCCCTAAGTTCAGGAACACAATAGGAATGTCCACTATCACCACTATGGTTCAACATAGACATACTAGAAGCTCTAGCCTCAGCAATCAGGCAACAAAAAGAAATAAAAGGCATCTGGGTGGCAAAGAAGAAGTCAAACTCTCACTCTTTACAGATGACATGATATGCTATGTGGAGAACTCAAAAGATTCCATCCCCAAATTGCTAGAACTCATATAGGAATTCAGCAAAGTGGCCAGATATAAAAATGAACACACAGAAATCTGTTGTATTTCTATACACAACAACGAGACAGAAGAAAGATAAATTAAGGAGTCAATCCCATTTACAATTGTACCAAAAACCATAAGATACCTAGGAATAAGCCTAACCAAAAAGTCAAAGGATCTGTACTCTGAACACTGCAGGCCATTTATGAAAGAAATTGAAGAAGACACAAAGAAATGGAAAAACGTTCCATGTTCATGGATTGGAAGAACAAATATTGTTAAAATGTCTATGCTACCTAGAATAGTCTATACATTCAATGCAATCCCTATCAAAATACCATCAGCTTTTTTCATAGAGCTCGAACAAATAATCCTAAAATTTCTATGGGACCAGAAAAGACCAAATGAATGCTGAAAAAGAAAACTAAATCTGGTGTCATCACAATTCTGGACTTCAAGCTCTATTACAAAGCTGTAGTTATCAAAACAGACACATGGATCAATGGAACAGAATAGGGAACCCAGAAATGGACCCTCAACTGTATGGTCAACTAATCTTCAGCAAAGCAGGAAAGAATATACAATGGAAAAAAGACAGTCTCTTCAAAAAATGGTGTTGGGAAAACTGGACAGCCACATGCAGAAGAATAAAAGTGGACTATTTTCTTACACCACATACAAAAATAGACTCAAAAATGGATGAATGACCTAAATGTGAGACAGGAATCCATCAAAATCCTAGAGGAGAACAGGTCTGTGACCTCAGTCATTGAAACTTCTTGCTAGACATGTCTCCAGAGGCTCAGGAAACAAAGGCAATGACCTATTGGGATTTCATCAAGTTGAAAAGCTTCTGCACAGCAAAGGAAATAGTTGACAAAACCGAAAGGCAGCTGACAGAATGGGAAAAGATATTTGCAAATGGCCTATCAGATAAAGAGTTAGTATCTAAAATCTATAAAGAACTTGCCAAACTCACCACCCAAAGAACAAATAATCCAATCAAGAAATGGGCAAAAGACATGAAGAGAAATTTCTCCAAAGAAGACATACACATGGCCAACAGACAGCTGAAAAAATGCTCCATAACATTCAGCATCAGGGAAATACTAATCAAAATCACAATGAGATACCACACACAGTGATCAGAATGGCTAAAATTAACAAATTAGGAAAAGACAGATGTCAGTCTGTCTCTCACTGACAGATGTCAGAGAGGATGTGGAGAAAGGGGAACCCTCCTACACTGTTGGTGGGAATGCAACAGTGCAGCCACTCTGGAAAACAGTGTGGAAGTTCCTCAAAAAGATGAAAATAGAGCTACCGTATGATCCAGCAATTTTATTATGAGGTATTTAACACAAAGATACAAATGTCGTGATCCGAAGAGGGACCTGCACCCCAATGTTTGTAGCGGCAATGTCCACAATAGCTAAACTAAGGAAAGAGCTCAGATGTCCACCAACAGATGACTGGATAAAAAAGATGTAGTGTATATATATATATATATATATATATATATATATATATATATGTATATGTATATATGTGTATATGTATATATACATACATATATAATGGAATATTACACAGCCATCAAAAAGAATGAAATCTTCCCATCTGCAATGACATGGGTGGAACTAGAAGGTATTATGCTGAGTGAACTAGGACAATTAGAAAAAGACAATTAGCATATGACCCTACTCATATGTGGAATTTAAGAAAGAAAACAGAAGATCATAGGGGAAGGGAAGGAAAAATAAAACAAGACAAATCAGAAAGGGAGACAAATCATAAGAGACTCTTAAGTATAGGGAACAAACTGAGGGTTGCTGGAGGAGAGGAACTGGAAGAATGGGGTAAGTGGGTGATGGACATTAAGGAGGACACATGATATAATGTGCACTGAGTATTATATAACACTGATGAATCACTGAACACTACCTCTGAAACTAATAATATGATAAATGTTAATTAGCTGAGTTTAAATGAAAAAATAAATTTAAAGAAAGAAAAACAGAGCAGAGAGCCCGATGTGGGGCTCGATCCTAGGACCCTGGGATCATGACCTGAGCCGAAAGCAGAGGCCTTAACCCACTGAGCCACCCAGGCGCCCCTATTGAAACAGTTTTTATCTTAGCAGAAAACCAGAAACAATCTAACTATCTATTAATATGAGACTGGTTAATTATAATACAGCATACAATATAATACTCTGTAGCCCTTACAAAGAATAAGGCAGGCAGCATGGAAATATGACCATGATGTATTTTAAGTAAAGATATCAAATTATAGATTTGTATATAAGGGGGAAGAGGACACATGTGTTTACACTTGGGATATATTTATGCACAGAAAATAGCTCTTATGATTAAATAACATATTAACTTGATATGAAGAAAGTATCTGGAAAGGAAAAATTTATCTGATCAGAAGTAACTTAAATGAGTAGAAGAACTTAAAATTCACCTTTTCGCTGGCCCATCTCAAGCCTGCAAGGAAGGACATGACTAATGTGCACAGTCCTCCTGACCCAGGGAAACCAAAATACACGCTGCTGAACACAGCTAGCACAGACAGCCCCAAAACAAGGAATGCTCTCTTCCATACAAGTTTGTCCTTGAGGAGAGAAAAGAGGTTGGTTAGATCAATTATTTCATATAGCTGATTTTTTAATGATTGACTTTTCCATATTCAGGACTTAGTGGGAAATAAAAATGTCTGCCTGTGCCCATAAATGCACACCGTAACATTTGCTGTTCTTTCCTTAATGAAGGTAGAGTTGGCACATGTATAGATGCCGGTTCCTCTTTTAGGAACGCTAGTTCCCTTCCTCTGCAGTTATCAAAAATGGAATTTCAGAGGGCTGAATGCAACAGCAGAAAAAAGTGCATGGGCTTTGGAGCCTGACAGACCAGAGTTAGAATTCCAGCTCTTTTACACCCCTAGCGTATGGAGGGTTCCCATTACCTAGCTTCTTCAGGCTTTGTTTCCTCCTCCCTGAAAGCAGTTATGTTACAGGGTTTTTGGCCTTTTTTTTTTTTTTTACTTATTTATTTATTTATTTAAAATTTTTTTAATGAACATATAATATATTTTTATCCCCAGGGGTACAGGTCTGTGAATCACCAGGTTTACACACTTCACAGCACTCACCATAGCACACACCCTCCCCAATGTCCATAAGCCCACTCCCCTTCTCCCAACCCCCCTCCCCCCAGCAACCCTCAGTTTTGTGAGATTAAGAGTCACTCATGGTTTGTCTCTCTCCCAATCCCATCTTGTTTCATTGATTCTTCTCCTACCCCCTTAACTCCCCATGTTGCATCTCCACTTCCTCATATCAGGGAGATCATATGATAGTTGTCTTTCTCTGATTGTTACAGGGTTTTTGTGAAGGTTATAGATGTGATATCTCTATTATTTTTAGTCTCTTGACTCTTCATTGTGATGCTCTCCTGGTTTTTCTTTCTAAACCCTTCAAAATTGAGAAGCTTTAAGCGGCTATAGATTGAGAGTAGTTTTTTTTGTTGTTGTTAAAGGTCTAAGAAATGTGCACCTCTCTTCCTTTACTCTTCTCTCATCAGCCTTTTAAACTTCTCATCACCTTTTTTAAATTTTAAAATTATTTTTAATTTTTTTTGAGTGTAGTTAACACACAATGTTACATTAGTTTCAGGTATACAACACAGTAATTCACTTCTCTCTATGGTGTGCTATGCTTACAAGCATAGCTATCAGCTGTCACCATACAATGCTATTACGGTATCACTGACTATATTCCTGGTGCCATGCCTCTTATTCCCATGACTTATTCCATTTCTGAAGGCAGGTAACTTCCGCTCCCCTTCACTCTTTTTTCCCATTTCCCTTTCCCCCACCCCTCTGGCAACCAACAGTTTGTTCTCTCCATTTATAGTTCTGATTCTGATTTTTGTTTATTCATTTATTTTGCTTTTAGATTCCATATATGAGTGAAATCATAGGCTATTTGTCTTTCTCAGTCTGATTTATTTCAGTTAGCATAATACCCTCTAGAGCCATCCATGTAGTTGCAAATGGCAAGATCTCAACCTTTTTTATGGCTGCTCAACATTCCATTGTATACATACCACACCTTCCTTTTCCATTCATCTGTCAATGGACACTTATATTGCTTCCATATCTTGGCTATTGTAAATAATGCTGTGGTAAACACAGGGGTGCACAGTTTTTTCAAATTAGTATTTTCTTTGAGTTAATATCCAGTAGTAGAATTACTGGGTCATCTGGTATTCCTATTTTTAATTTTTTGAGGAGCCTCCATAATGTTTTCCATAGTGGCTGTACCAATTTACATTCCAACCAACAGTGCTCAAGGGTTTCTTTTTCTCTGTAGCCTTGTCAACACTTGTTATTTCTTGTCTTTTTTATTTTAGCCATTCTGAAACGTGTAAGGTAATGTTTTATTGTGGTTTTGATTAGCATTTCCCTGATGATAAGTAATGATGAGCATCTTTTCATGTGTCTGTTGTCCATCTGTATGTCTTCTTTCAGAAAATATCTATTCAGGTACTCTGCCCATTTTTAATTGGATTATTTGTGTTCTTTTGGTGATGAGTTGTAAAAGTTCTTTTTTTTGAATTGTATAAGTTCTTTATATTTTTTGGATACTAAGCCCTATTGGCTATATCATTTACAAATATCTTCTCTCATTCAGTAGTTTGTCTTTTAGTTTTGTTGATGGTTTCCTTCATTATGCAAAAGCCTTTTATTTTGAGGTTGTTCCAATAGCTTATTTTTGCTTTTGTTTCCCTTGCCTTACGAAATATATCTAGAAAAATGTTGTCATGGTCCAAGTTTCTTGATCACTTTAGAAGGCAAGCGGGTCTTTAGAAGTACTTGATTTGGAGTCATGCAGGCTCTGGTAGTGAACTACCAGAGTTCATTCCCAGCTCTGTTCCTTTCCAGCTATGTGAACTTTTTCAGCTTCTTCCTGAATATCAATTTCCTCATCAGCAAAAAGATCATATTAATAGTACTTGCTTCATGGGTCTTATGTGGCTTACAGTAGATTGCATAGATTTATATGCTTGCAATGGATCAATGCTTTCTAAAAGAATAGTCAGTGATGATGGAAATTTCTATAAATGCACCATTGGAATGTTCTCTATCTGCTATAGCCACATGTAGCTAGCTAGTGGCTGCCATATTGAATGGAATAGCACTTTACTGTACTTACCTCTCATTTTATATAGAGTAAGCAACAAAATGTAAGTCATTATTTTTCTCTTTATTTTGTTGTATAATTAGAAAATCCCATGATTTTCTTTCATGCATTCATAAAATCTTTTACAATTTTAGTTGGAATTTTTTTGAGCATAGCAAAAATTCAAATCAGCATACCTTCTGATAATGGAAATATTAATGTTCTTCACGTTCTACTTTAGTAAAATTTCTAATTCCATTCAAAATGTCCTAAAATCTCAAAATAATGCCATTTCTTATAGGAAACAAACAAGATTTTTATACATTTATCTATTCCAAGAGACTTAAGAGGGTAAAAGAAAACAAAACAAAAAGAACTCTGTAATATTAAGAAGTCATTGTGTATAACAAAGAACTTTGATCTCCTTGGAAAGAAATATTGGATGATACTATAATGAGATGTTAAGGTTTAGGTATTTGATGGTATTAGAACCTGGGGTATGCTAATACTAAAAAAGGGGGCCCAAAAGTCATTTTATATTTTGATTACTTGAACATTATAATAGTAAAATAAAAAATAAAAACAACAAAAATGGCTTACATATTTGGAAATTGGTGTTATTTATTCTTCAGTGAAATTTAAAGTTTACCAAATATAAATTTGAGGAAAAAATTTTAGGGTTGTATTAAAATCTTATATAGTTAATGCTTAACAATACAGGTTCAAGCTGCAATGGGTCCACTTACATGCAGATTTTTTTTTATCAATACAGTATTGTAAGTGTATTTTCTCTTATGATTTCTTTTCTTTTTTTTTTTTTTTTAAGATTTTATTTATTTATTGACAGAGATCACAAGTAGGCAGAGAGGCAGGTAGAGAGAGAGTGGGGGAGACAGGCTCCCTGCCGAGCAGAGGGCTGGATGCGGGGCTCAATTCCAGGATCCTGGGATCATGACCTGAGCAGAAGGCAGAGGCTTTAACCCACTCAGCCACCCAGGTGCCCCTCTTCCTTACGGTTTTCTTAATAACATTTTCTTTTCTCTAGCTTACTTTATTGTAAGAACACAATGTATAATACATACAACATGCAAAATGTGTGTTAATCAACTGTTTATGTTATCAGAAAGACTTTCTGTCAACAGTGAGCTATTAGTAGTTAAATTTTGGGGGACTCAAAAGTTATACATGGATTTTTGACCATATAGGGGGTCTGTGCCCCTAATCCCTACATTGTTCAAGGGTCAAATGTGTATCTAGCCCTCTTTATAAATCTCATGGGTGGCACTGATTTGGCAATAAGCAGTTTTAGAATGGGGAGCCATTTCGTTTTTCTTTTTAAAATTTTTAAATAAACATATAATGTATTTTTATCCCCAGGGGTACAGGTCTGTGAATCGCCAGGTTTACATACTTCACAACACTCACCATAGCACATACCCTCCCCAATGTCCATAACCTCCCCCCAACCCTCCCGCAACCCTTGGTTTGTTTTGTGAGATTAAGAGTCACTTATGGTTTGTCTCCTTCCCGATCCCATCTTGTTTCATTTATTCTCTTCCTACCCCCCAAACCCTCCATGTTGCATCTCCACTTCCTCATATCAGGGAGATCATATGATAGTTGTCTTTTGGGGAGCCATTTCTAAATTATATTTTTCACATTGGCTTTTAGGGGACTATTTCAGAATGTTTTCCAATAACATTTTAAAGACTACTTTCCCATAGATTATTTATTTTACCTGGTCACTGCTTGGAAAGTACTGAATAAAAAATCCAAGAAGAGAACCAGCTGCCACACCAATTACCACTTCTAAGATTCCTCTGAGAACGTTAAAAACTGTGGAACCTTAAAAACATAAAAAGAAAAACTTTAGACAGAACTCTAAATCCATAAATACTTAGACTTTAATCATCAACATAAAGCACCCAATTACATAGAAGGAAAATTATATAGATATTTCCTGTTCTCCACATTCTTAAGTATATATGACTTAAAATGTTTAATAAAATGGACCTATATTATATGAAAGCTATGCATATTATTGCAGATAAATTTCAAGAGACAGGCAAAAGATATGATTTCTGTACTTTTTTGTTTATCCACTTCAATAAAAATTTACTTAAAGGCCTAAGAAAATATAAAAGATAAAATTGATGAGTCAGAGCTAATTTGTTTTACTATACAATAGGCAAAGTCTAGGTGAGAAGACATATCCTCTTTTCAAATTGCGATTTAAGAGCCTAATTTTTTTTTTTTACTAATAATATATTGATTTTAGTAGCTCTGATATATATAGAATATACTATCTTAAAAATCTGGCAATTAAAATTAAAAATATTTTTCTTTTTTAGTTTTATTTATTTATTTATTTATTTGTAATTAATGTGGGGCTTGAACTCACAACCCCAAGATCAGGAGTCACATGCCCTTCCAAATTAGCCAGCCAGTGGGGCTTGAACTCACAACCCCAAGATCAGGAGTCACATGCCCTTCCAAATTAGCCAGCCAGGAGCCCCAAGAATCTTTTCTTACTATAGTGAGCGTAGGGGATTTATTCTTTCACAAAAGTTATTTTTTTTCTTTTAAAAGATTTTCTTTATTTATTTGAGATAGAGAGAGAGAAAGAGTAGAGTATGAGCAGAGAATAGGGGGAGAAGGGGAGGGAGAAGCAGGCTCTCTGCTGAGCAGGGAGCCCATCCAAGGCACCTGAGATCATGACCTGAGCCAAAGGCAGTTGCTTAACTGTCTGACCATCCAATTTTCCCTCAAAAGTTATTTCTAGAAGTCTGAAAACAAATTATTTTTTAAATTGCTTCAGAAGAGTCTTTATTTATTGCATAGCTTCTTTAAGTATCATAATATGACTCATTGATAATAATACAATAATACTAAGGGACTTTAAAACCCCAGTTACATCAACAGACAGATCACTGAAGCAGAAAATCAACAAGGAAACAATGGCTTTGAATGGCACACTGCATTAGATGGACTTAACAGATACATTCAGAACATTTCATTCTAAAGCAGAATGCACAATCTTTTCAAGTGCACATGGGACATCCTTCAGGTCACAAATCAGTGCACATGGGACAGTCTTCAGGCTTCAAAAAGTACAAAAAGCCTAAGATAATGCCATGCATATTTTCTGACCACAACACTATGAAACTTAAAGTCAACCACAAGAAAAAATTTGGAAAGATGACAAATACATGGAGGTTATAGAACACTCTACTAGGGGCAGCTCGGTGGCTCAGTCATTTAAGGGTCTGACTCTTGATTTCAGATCATGATCTCAGTGTTGTGAAACTGAGTGCTGTACTGGGCTCCACACTCTGGTGTAGTCTGCTTGAGATTCTTTCTCTCCCTTTGCCCCTTCCCCTGCTCACTCTCTCTATAAATCAATAAATCAAATCTTAGGGGAAAAATAGAACATCCTACTAAAGAATGAATGAATCAACCAGGAAAATTAAAGAAAAATTAAAAAATACATAGAAACAAATGATAATGAAAACAGGACACTCCAAAACCTTTGGGAGACAGCAAAAGCAGTCATAAAGGGAAGTAGATAGCAATACAGGCCTACCTAGAAAAGCAAGAAAAATCTCAAATATACAATCTAACCTTATAACGAAAGGAGCTAGAAAAAGAACAACAAATGAAGCCTAAAGCCAGAAGAAGGGAAATAATATAGATTAAAGCAGAAATAAATGATATAGAAACAAACAAACAAAAACCCCCAGTAGAACAGATCAACGAAACCAGGAGCTGCTTTTTTGAAAAAATTAATAAAACTGATAAACTCCTAACCATACTTACTGAAAAAAAAAAAAAAAAAAGGAGAAAAGGCCCAAATTAAAAAACCACAAATGAGAGAAGGGAGATCACAACCAACATCATAGAAACACAAGTAATTATAAAAGAATATTATGAAAGATTATATGCCAACAAATTGGGCAATCTGGAAGAGATGGACAAATTCTTAGGGACATATAAAATACCAAAACCAAAACAGGAAGCAAGAGAAAACTTGAACAGATCAATAACCAAAAAAGAAATTGAATCAGGAATCAGGGCGCCTGGGTGGCTCAGTGGGTTAAGCTGCTGCCTTCAGCTCAGGTCATGATCTCGGGGTCCTGGGATCGAGTACCACATCGGGCTTTCTGCTTGGCAGGGAGCCTGCTTCCTCCTCTCTCTCTCACTTGCCTCTCTGCCTACTTGTGATCTCTCTCTGTCAAATAAATAAATTAAAAAAAATCTTAAAAAAAAAAAAAGAAATTGAATCAGGAATTAAAAATCTCCCAACTGGGGGTATAGCTCAGTGGTAAAGCATTTGACTGCAAAAATCTCCCAACAAACAAGAATCCAGGGCCAGATGCCTTTCCAGGGGAAATCTATCAAACATTTAGAGAAGACTTAATATGTATTCTTCTCAAATTGTTCCAAAAAGTAGAAATGGAAAGAATACTTCCAGACTCATGATATGAGACCAATATTACCTTGACCTCCAAACCAGACAAAGACCACACTAGAAAAGAGACTTATAGGTCCGTATCACTGATGAACATGGATGCAAAAATTCTCAACAAGATACTAGCAAAGGAAATCCTATAGTACAGTAAATGAATAATTCACCACGATTAAGAGGGATTTATTCCTGGGTTGTAAGGGTGGTTCAATATTCACAAATCAATCAACATGATACACCGTGTTAAGAAAAGAAAGGATAAAAACCATATGATCCTCTCAATAGATGCAGAAAAAATATGACAAAGTACAGCATCCATTCTTGACAAAAATGCTCAACAAAATAGAGATAGAGGGAATATACTTCAATATCATAAAGGCAATATACAAAAGATCCACCACAAATATCATTCTCAATGGGGAAAACTGAGAGCTTTTCCTTTACAGTCAGGAACAATCCAGGGGTGTCCACTCTCACCACTCATATTTAGCATAGTCCTTGTATTAGTAATCAAAAAGCAAAAAGAAGTAAAAGCTATCCAAATTAGTAAGAATTCAAACTTTCACTATTTGCAGACAACATGATGCTCTTTGTAGAAAAACCAAAAGATCACCAAAATATTGTTAGAAGTGAAACACAAATTTAGAAAGTTGCAGGATACAAAATCAGCATACAGAAATCTGTTGCATTTCTACACACCAATAATGAAGCAGCAAAAGAGAAATCAAGGAATAAATCCCATTTACAATTGTACCAAAACCCATTAAGATGCTTAGGAATAAGCCTAAACAAAGAGGGAAAAGATCTGTACTTTGAAAATTGTAGAACACTTATGAAAGAAGTGAAAGAAAACTCAAAGAAATGGAAAAACATTCCAAGCTCATGGATTGGAAGAACAAATACTGTTAAAATGTATATACTACCCAAAGCAATCTACATATTTAACGCAATATCTATGACAATACAACCACCATTTTTCACAGAGCTAGAACAATTCTACAATTTGTATGGAACCACTAAAGACCCTGAATAGCCAAAGCAATCTTGAAAAAGAAAAGCAAAGCTCAAGGCATTACAATTCTGGACTTCAATCTCTATTACAAAGCTATAATCACCAAGACAGTATGGCCCTGACACAAAAACAGACACTTAGATCAATGGAACAGAACAGAGAACTCAGAAATGGACCCCAAACTCTATGGTCAACTAATCTTCGACAAAGCAGGAAAGAATACTCAGTGGAAAAAAAGTCTCTTTAACAAATGATGTTGGGAAAACTTGACCACTTTCTTAGACCATACACAAAAATAAACTTAAAATGGTAAAAAACCTAAATGTGAGACAGGAAACCATCAGAATCCTAGAAGAGGACATAGGTAGCAACCTCTTACACCCTGGCCATAGCAACTTCTTACCAAATATGTCTTCTGAGGCAAGGGAAACAAAAGCTAAAATGAACTATTGGGACTTCATCAAGATAAAGACCTTCTGCACAGTGAAGGAAATAATCAACTAAACTAAAAGTCACCCTTCAAGAATGGGAGACGATATTAGCAAATGACATATCTGATAAAGAGTTAATATCCAAAATTGATAAAGAACTTATAAAACTTAGCACACCTCCAACCGCCAGTAATCCAGTTGAGAAATGGGCAGAAGACATGAATAGACACTTCTCTAAAGAAGTGAGTGAATAATAGATGGCTAAGAGACACATGGAAAGGTGCTCAATGTCACTGATTATCAGGAAATTATAAATCAAAACTATAATGAGATCTCTATTGCCTCACATCTGTCAGAATGGCTAAAATTAACAATACATGGAACAACAGGTGTTGGCAAGGAGGTAGGGAAAGGGGAACCCTCTTACACTGTTGATGGGAATGCAAACTAGTGCAGCCACTCTGGAGAACAGTATTAGACATTCCTCAAAAAGTTAAAAATATAATTATCCTATGATCTAGCAATTGCACTCCTGAGTGTTTACCCAAAGGATACAAAAGTAATGATTGGAAGGGATACTTGCACCCCTATGTTTACAGCAGTGTTATCATTAATAACTAAATTATAGAAGGAGCCCAAATGTCCACTGACTAATGAATGGATAAAGAAGAGGTGGTAGAATAATGGAATATTACTCAGCCATGAAAAAGAATGAAATCTTGCTATTTGCAATGACATGGATGGAGCCTTGAGAGTTTTATGCTAAGCTAGATAGTCAGAGACAAATACCATATGATTTTACTCATGCATGGAATAAGAAATGAAACAGAGGAACATAGGGATAAAAATGAGAGAGAGGGATAAAAAAAAAAGAAACAGACTTTTAACTAGAGAGAACAAGCAGGGTTTCTGGAGTGAAAGTGGATGAGGGATGGGCTAAATGGGTCATGGGTGTTATGGAGGGCATGTATTCTCATGGGCACTGGGCATTGTATGTAAGTGATGAATCCCTAAATTCTACTCCTGAAGCTAATATTACACTTTATACTAACAGGGATTAAAAAAACTTGACATAAAAAATCAAACTAACAAAAGCCCCAATAAACAATTAAACAAGGAATATATATATATATAGTTTTCTTCCATAGCAAACAGAATTTAGAACAATTTTAAAAACCTGCTAGCACATTGTACAGAAAATTATAATAAATTGCTCAAACACATAAGGACCTTTCTCCCACACTGTTCTAAGAAAAAAATGTGCTCACTAGTTATGTAGTTTCTCAATACGGTAGTTTAGGGTAACAGAACATGCCATCCCAAGGTAGGCCACTTTCACATAAGGATTATTTTGAGCAGAAGGCAACTGAGAAGAAACAGAATCAAGAAAAGATGTCCATCTTTCCTATTTACCTAAAAGAAGGACATACCTTTTAAAGTGTCCTTCTCCCCTCGACCAGGAAGGACAGAAGTTAACTGCTGAGACAACTTCAGGCTCTTATCAGCCTAAAGATGGCATCAGAGGAATCTGTGTAACAACCTTTGCTAAAAGCAGCCCTCGCTACCATTAGTGTCCCAATTTGCCTTTCCACAATTTGCTGCCTTCAACAGCTGAGTTCTTGTCCTTTACCTTGCACTTCTCTACAAAATTATTGTTCTTTGCTCAGATGCCATAGAGATAAGCTCCCAAATTCTAACGACCTCTTTGAGTTAGTCATCACTGAGTACTCCCCTCTGTAAGCTTGGTGCACAGGCTGGCAAACTGTTTTTTTCTTGTTAATTTGTATTTGTCAGTCTGATTTACAGGGCCCCAGCCAATGGACCTAAGGTGGGTAGAGGGGCAACCGTTTTTCCTTCCTGATAGTTTCAATCATCTCTCTTATTTAAAAAAGTAATTACTTCAGTAGTAATTTTATTTTGCTAGAGCAGCTCTTTTTTAGGTGATGGTGTGACTGTCAGAAGCATCTAGCTGTGATATGTCTCAAGCAATTACAGTAAATAATTTACTATAAATGTGTAGAAATTAACTAATTAATTTTAGTCCCTGGTATGTAAAGTTGCTTAAGAAAGAAAAAAAGACTTCTTGGACACAACTCTAAATTTCTGATTCAGTAAGCCTGGCAGGTCTTGTGATCCACCTTTTAAAAGGTTCCAGGTAGTTCCCACCCAAAATGTCTAAGCACTACATTTAGTGGAGCAGGGCAGAGAGAACATAGCATTGTTGACTAGGAAAATTCTTAAACTATCCATAGCCCACACTCCCCAGATTATGAAAACACCAGTAAGCCTTCCCTCACCTCCCCAATTTCTCTTCTTTCCAACCCCTATGGTTCTAATGCAAACTCTGATGCCTGGTTTCCATTCCCAAAGGCTCTGATTTAATTGGTCTGAGGTGGTGCCCACAGATGAGTATTTTTAAAAGCTCCCCAGGTAATTCTAGTGTGCAACTGAGGTTGAGAACACTGTTTCAAAGATGCAAACAAACAGAAAGTTTAACTCAGACACTGAGAGTGGAAAAGTGGTTGCCAGGGGTTAGGGGGTAGGGGAAAAGGGGAGAGGTTGGTAAAAGGGTACAAACTTTCACAATAAGATGAATGAGGTCTGAGGATCTAATGTTTAACATGGTAACTGTTAACTATATTGGATAAATGAAATTGGTTAAGAAAGTAGAGCTTAAATGTTCTCAACAACAACAACAACAACAACAACAAAAGGTAAATATGTGAGGTAATAGAATTGTTATTTAATTCAACAAGAGGATCATTTCACAATGTATACATGTATACTAGGCATCACACCACATGCTTTAAATGTCTTACAATTTGTCACATATACCTCAATAAATCTGGGAAAGAGAAAACAATAAAGTAACAAAATAACAAAATAACTAAATAACAAATAACAAAATAAATAAAGAAGCATACCAGGAGATAAGTGAGAACATGTCTGGACACATACAGTAGAATGAAAATAAAGACAAGAGTATAGATTTGATCTAATAGGTAATAGCAAATCCTAATTGGTTCTTGTACCACAAAGTAACACTATGAGAACTATATTTTGGTAAGATTAATTTAGTGATTGGATGTCTAAAGGCAACGTTAGGGCAGTGGGAAGAGGTGAGGTTCTAGGTAATCAGCATAAATTGTAATTGGGAAGATGGGGGTAGAGAAACTGAGAACATATGACCTTTCAAGAAAGTGTTTCCCATAATTCCCATAATTCTTGGAAATTAAACTTATGCCACAATTACATTTTGCCAATAATATTGAATTGCAGATCTTATCTCCCAATCTCGGACACGGATTAAAAAGAAACTTGTGCTGTGTTAAAGGAGAGTAAAAGTGTTGATAATAGTGTGGGACAAACAGTGCCTTGCGCCCTTCTCTTATTACTATTTAGCACAAAATATATCCATATCGGACACTGGTAAGTACTAATAAGATACACATTAAAATCATTGTGGTTATTGCCCATAAATTGTTAAAGAGAAGAGAGCAGAAACTACTCCTATTTTATTTTATTTTATTTTTTTAAAAGATTTTATTTATTTATTTGACAGACAGCGATCACAAGTAGGCAGAGAGGCAGGCAGAGAGAGAGGAGGAAGCAGGCTCCTTGCTGAGCAGAGAGCCCGATACGGGGCTCAATCCCAGGACCCTGGGATCATGACCTGAGCCGAAGGCAGAGGCTTAACCCACTGAGTCACCCAGGCGCCCCAACTATACCTATTTTAGAAGAATGCTGCTCCTTCTGCTTGGATGGCTTGCAGGTCATTTGTGCTCTTTGAAAAACCTACTCATCTATGTGTGAAGTCTGCAATATTTCACTTTCCCAGAAGACTCATTGCAAAAGCCATTCAAATCCTTCCTTAAACCTGACTACTCTGGATCACCCACTAATGCACTTATCAGACCACTTGCAGAGTCCGTGTCCAGAGGTTGAAGGGAATAAAATAGAAAGCTACTGACCCCTCTTTGGGTATAGAACTAACTCTTGGAGTTGCTTTCTCTATTTCAGTCTGCCTTATTCAACTATCAAGCAAATATGCCTAGCTTGTCACATCATAATTTATGTCTTTACAGCATAAGAGAACAGCTCATTGTGAACCGACCAGTTTACCTGTGGAAAAGGCCATGCCCAAGCATGTGTTGAAGCCAGTGATAGCCAGAATGTCATCGAAGCTGCCAGCAGCCATGAGTAAGGTCGGGATGCCTTTTTCAACCCCATAGCCTCCTTCCTGCAAAAGGAGCATTGAGGGTACCACGACAGCTGGAGATACAGCACCTAAAACAAAACTAAGTAGGCAGCACTTTAAACAGTTGATAGCACTTTACTCATTGTTATTACTGTTGTGGAAATTCTAGTAAAGTCTACCGTTTTAGAAGTTACTCTTTAAACAACTACAAATGGCAGCAAAGCACTAAGCCAGAAACACACACACACACACACTCTCACTCACACACACACAAATTCTATAGAGCCCTTTTTCCAAGTGTGGCCACAAACAAGTTGTACTGGAACTACTTAGGTTTCTGGGAAATACATAAATATGGGTGGTAAGGAAGCCCTCATGGGGTTAAGTTTCAAGAATCTGCCTTTAAAAGTAAACACACACATTCATGGTATGACGGCTGAAAAACACAGTTGTGGACTTTTTAAATTGGAACTGACTGATGTTAGACCTTCTGTCGGGACTTGGTACGTAATATAGACAATGGATTAGAGAAGGCCATAATGGCAGTGCTGGCTACAGCAACCCCAGTAAGAGCTGTTAACAGCAGAAAATGTTATACGGTGGTTACTGGGTGCCAAACACTATTTTAAGTCCTTTACATATATTAACTAATTTAATCCAACAATCTTATCTTCATTCTGCAAATTAGGAGATTGAGACGTGGAGGGATTCATGACCTTGCCAAAGGTCACGTACTGGAAAGTCATAGGGCTGGGATTGGAATCCAGGCAGTACAGCTTCACAGTCTCCACCATAAAAAGTAAGAATTTCTTGCCTACTTTTAGTACTAAATTCTTACTAAGTACTTTCACATTTATTTACTTCTCATGGCTGTTGACCTTGTTGACTTGAAGAACTGTCAGTGGAAGGAAGAGACAGCAGAACCACCTAATCATAATTGTCTGGTGTCAGAAGGAGAAAAACAGCATTAAGGGTTGATTACTGTTGACGTATTTATTATCTTTTGCACAGACTTTGAGGTTGAAAGGTGGCATTTCTCTTACCAGCATGGCATCAGGTGATCAGGTGTAGGTAAAAGACCATTACTTTTTCAATAGTTTACATCATAATCGTTGTGAAAGTTAGAGATACTCTTTTTTCTTTTTTAAATGTTTAGGGTTTTTTGTTTGTTTGTTTTTTAAAGATTCTATTTATTTATTTGGCAGAGACAAACACAGTGAGAGAGGGAACACAGGAAGGGGGAGGGACAGAGAGAGAAGCAGGCTCCCTGGCTCTATCCCAGGACCCTGGGATCATGACCTGAGCCAAAGGCAGATGCTTAATGACTGAGCCACCCAGGCGCCCAGTTGGAGATATTCTATATACAGTATATTTTGAAGTTATAATATTTAGATGATGCTAGATATCTATGTTGTAATTTCTGACATCCTTAAGAAAATTTGTTATGGATTCTCTTGTATGGAATCAGAGAAAGCCCTCAACATCCCTGCATTATTTTCACATGACAAAGAAAAACCATTACCCCAGTATAAATCCCCATTGCCATGGTAAACCCATTAGGAAGTGGGCAAGAAGAGCAGACGTGCACGCCTCCACCAGGCAAGGACCCATGGATAATCTTACACAAACACCCTTCAACTTCTTCAAGGCCTGAAATATACAAATAGAGATGCTAAAATAATCCTATAAAGACAGGAAGAGATTATGACATTAATAGTTTTTCTTCAGTACTCAGACCATGTCTGGGTTATCATAAATTTTCTAGGTAATGAGTTTTATTTAACAAACATTTCAGTGTTCTAAGTGTTTTCAGTCCTCATAGCAACCTTATGATATAGATAATATTATTATCCCCATTATTTTTAGACATCTTCATCTAAAAATGCACCAGTTAAAGTCAGTTGCCCAAGATCATGAAATTGGTGAGTTGTGCAGCTAGGTTTGAACTCAGGCAGGATGTTCTAGAGTCTGTGCTCAGTAATACCCAAACTAGCTGATTGAACACTCTGAATTAACTTTTTAAATAAAGAGGCCAGAGTGAAAATCTTCATCTGTAAGAACATTCATTACCTCATTCAAAAACATGCATTAGAAATCGCACTAAAATAAGCATGCTTGAGACTCATCTTATGTACCACACAGCTTCTTGAGCTGGTATGGTTAGCCCTAAATACTAGCATATGGCTTTGCACACCAAAAATGTAGTATTTTCTCTCATGACTATTATTTACAAGGATGACCTAGATCTCTGTCAGAGAAAAGGGGAGCCTTTATTCTTAGTGCTGTCCCCTGACAGTAATTCCACAATGCTCCAAGAAAAATATATGGGACCTCTTCTGGGAATAGTCGCCCTGAATGAAATAAACTCCATTCTCTTCTTGAGACTGTCACACATAGTGTCTAAAGCTCAGTGAGTCCCAAGAACTGCAGTATTGGAAGAACACAATTCGTGGTCAACAACTAGAAATTTATACTTCATACCTTTGAATCAAGTCCAAGGCCAGCACGGACCAATATGATAGACAGGGCTATGCTTCTCAAAGCAGAAGACCACTTGTGCTTGATCTGTATGTTATCACTGATGACAGGGATATTCCTGAGAAGAAACCCAGCAAGCAGCATGCCTAGGATGAAGAAGCCAACAACTCTTAAGTTAGTATACAAATATAGAAAATTTTTTTGGCACTTTATTTTTGGGTTCATGTCTCTTTAATATTCTTTTTTAAAAGTTTTTATTTAAATTCCAATTAGTTAACATACAGTGTAATATTAGTTTCAGGTGTACAGTATAGTGATTCAGCACTTCCATACATCACCTGGTGCTCATTACAAGTGCCCTCCTTAATCCCCATCACCTATTTAACTCACCACCATCCCCCTCCCGGTAACCATCAGTTTGTTTTCTATAGTTAAGAGTCTGTTTTCCTCCATAAGAGACTCAAAAAAAAATATTTTACTTATTTGACAGAGAGAGTGACAGAGAGACAGAGCACAAGCAGGGGGAGTGGGAAAGGGAGAAGCAGGCTCCCCACTGAGCAGTGAGCCCCATGTGGGGCTTGATCCCAGAGCTCTGGGATCGTGACCCGAGCTGAAGGCAGACACTTAACTGACTTAGCCATTCAGGTGCCCCAGGAGACTCGTAATCATAGGAAACAAACTGAGGGCTTTCTGAAGGGGAGAAAGGTGAGGGATGGGGTAATTGTGTGGTGGGCTTTAAGGAGGGCATGCGATGTAATAAGCACTGGATGTTATATAAGACTGATGAATTACAGACCTGTCCTCTGAAACCAATAATAAATTATATGTTAATTAATTGAATGTAAAATTGTAAAAAAGAGTCTGTTTTCTGATTTGTCTCCCCCCCCATGTTCAACTGTTTTGTTTCTTAAATTCCACATATGAGTGAAATCATATGGTATTTGTCTTTTTCTCACTTATTTCACTTAGCATAATACTCTCTAGCTCTATCCATGTCCTTGTAAATGGCAAGATTTCATTCTTTTTTATGGCTCAATGATATCCTATTTTGTATATATATATATATCGCACATCTTCCTTATGCATTCATCAGTTGATGGATGTTTGGGCTATTTCCGTAATTTGGCTATTATCGATAATGCTGCTATAAACATTGGGATGCATGTGTCCCTTTGAATTACTGTTTTGGATTCTTCAGGTAAATAGCTAGGAGTGTAATTTCTGGATTGCAGGGCAGTTCTATTTTTAGCTTTTTGAGGAACCTTCATACTGTTATCCAGAGTGGCTGCCCCAGTTTGCATTTCCAGCAACAGTGCAAGAGGGTTCCCCTTTCTCTACGTCCTTACCAACACTTGTTTTTCTTTTGTTGTCTATTTTAGCCATTCTGCCAGGTATTTCCTACACTTCAGGTGTGAAAAAGACTACCTTATAATCCCAGGAACCACATCCTTTATGCTTAGTCCCTAGATGAAATAAGGTCAAACTTTTGATAAAAAATTACAATAATATGTTAAATTAGAGGAGCTAAAAAAAAAAGGCTTTAATGTGCAGATAAAAATGATTAGAATCAGGGACAACTGGGTGGCTCAGTTAGTTAAGCACCTGGCTCTTGGTTTCAGCTCAGGTCATGATCTCAGGGTTGTGGGATAGAGCCCCATGTCGGGGTCCATGCTCAGTTGGAGTCAGCTTAAAGATTCTCTTCCTCTGCCCCTACTCTCCACTCTCTACCTCTAAGATGAATAAATGAATCTTTAAAAAATGATTAGAATCACTAATTGTTCCTAAATTATTGAACCTGCAAGGGAGAAATAGGATGCAGTATTTGGATAGAAATGTGGTCAAATTCTAAACAGAATATTTTAATACAATACCCAATTCAGTTACCCTTTTGTGTGCAAATAGCAAGCAGCTCCTGAAATTATTTGCTATGTTGGATTACCTGAATTGTCAACAAATACCTGTACGGGTTCTATTTTACCTTCAAGCCAGATAACTTGATACAAAATACATAACTTGCTTTGCAAAGGCCTATAGGTGAGTTATGATAAAATAGACATTGCTTTGTCATGTCCGCTGCTGACTCTTTTGTTCAGCCTTTCAACATTTACCTAATGCTTTCAGTATTTTAATTTTTTTTAACTTTTAAAAAGATTTTATTTATTTATTTGAGAGAGAGAAAGCATGAGTGAGATGGAGGGGCAGAGGGAGAGGGAGAAGCAGACTCCCATTGAGTAGGGAGCCCAAAGTGGGGCTGAATCCCAGGACCCTGGGATCATGGCATGAGCTGAGGGCAGAGGCTTCACTGACTGAGCTACCCAGGAGCCCTGCCTTCAGTATTTTAGACACCATAGTAGGTATTAGAAATATAATAATGAACAAAAACTTGGTACTTCACGTCAACAAGCTTTCAGCCACTGGGGAGCAAACAAACAAAAAGTTTTGTGGAAGTATTGAATGAACTCAGACAGGAGAGGTGAGTCCGAGGGATTCAGAGAAGGGAAGAAGGGGCTGGGAGTTGAAAAGTTTCTGGATGGGTTAACAGCTTCTTCCAAGGTGTGAAGATGACGTGTGATACATTCTGGGAAATGTAAGTAGTTGACAGTGACTGAGGGAGCTGAGGCGTTTGTGAGAGAATTGTGCCCTTGCTGAGCCCACATGCCCCTATAATGGGAAAGACTTCTCTGTCAGGCTGCCAGCCTCTGTTCTTTCCCAGCAGTATCCTCTGTTCACCACGTCCTTACAAGCATGACACATTAAATGATTAAACAAACCTACTAATGTTGAAATGTTCTGTGTGTAAGCTAAGAGAATAGAAGCTAATTACAAACTCAGTTTTTGTGACTTGCTCCAGACCCCGTTAGACCAAGAAGCATCACTTCCAAGCGTCTCTCACAACTGCCATTTAATCTAGAAGGTCTCTTAAGTTCTGAATTCTGCAGTCAGGGTCTTTCCAGAATTTTTGCAAGTATGAACTGGCCTACAACTGTTGTTTTTAGAAGAATAATAAGGAGACTCTATGCTTGTGGTAAATTAAAACACTACTTACATGTATAAAGAGACAAGTACAAGACATCACGACTGCAAACTTTTGATCTTCATTCACTAAAGTTTTTCACTCTTGAGGGTTTCTCTACCTATTTAAGCATGCTTCTGTACCTATGTACAACATATTCTATTCTGTGCTTCATTTTTTTAATAGTTGCAGCAGTGTCAGAGTGCCTGGGGGGCTCAGTTGGTTGAGTGTCTGACTCTTGGTTTTGGCTCAGGTCCTGATGGTGGGACTGCGCCCTGCACCAGGCTCCATGCTCAGCAGGGAGTCTGCTTGAGATTCTCTCCTCCTGCAACCCTCTCAAGTAAATAAACAAGTCTTTAAAAAAAAATAGTTGCAATAGTATCTCATGTTTGGAAGTCCTGTAATTTCTTGATCAGTTAATGGACTTCAAGGAAATTTTCAGGCCTTTCATTACAAAGAACGCTGAAATGACCACAGTTCAAAAGAAATAATAATCTAATAAGAACTCAAAAATATGTTAAGAGTTTCTTTTGGAGTTTTGGTGGAGGGGAATGAGGAAGTATTTTTTATTCTCCAAATGAACGTGAAAATGACTTCCCTGGAACACTGTTTCCTTTGCTGATGGTCTGGATGGATACGGCCTCCTGATATTGATTTGGCAGATGACCCCTTCACTCCTTTGTCAATGATGTGAGTGACTTGCAATACATTGAGCCCTGTTTTGCAGCATTTGCTGACTTCTATCTTATAGTTACTTCTACCATGGTTGATGTTAACCTACCAACATGATGTCAACAAACGTGCAATTGGGAAGAGCTAGCCAGTGGCACACCATTATATATTAGTTCTATAATTTTAAGAGCATAGATAAGGGGAAAATGCAGTAAAATTGTTGGAGGCCACGGCATAGTTGAGTTGTGGATCAAACCAGGCCCTGACTTGTGTCTCCTTTAAAGTCCGGACATCTTGATAAGGGGTTAAGGACAGGAAAGTTGAGTAACACTGAGAAAGGGTCTGTGCTATGTGCGCTCGCCTACGTGACTTCCCACACGTTCTCCCTACAGAAGGGAACAATGTGGTCAGGGTCATAAATTCTTAGTTGGTCCTTGTTGTTCCTGTACTTCTCATAACCCACTCCCTGGTTGATTGTAACTTCTTGTATCAGTAGTAGCTAATGGCATTAGCCGTGATTACCTGGCATCACGAGATTTGTTAGTAGTTAATGTAAACTTGTTATAGGAACTTGCGGTATCTGACTAGATACTGATGTATTACTCCTTCTATTGTGGTCTGCCTTATAAATGCTTGTAAGATGTGGAATAAAATCGGCATTGTTGGACATCCTCCTCAGTGCTCCTCCTGCACCCATCTCTCTGCTTTTCGAGTTCTTTTCTTCATCCTCTTACCCTCATGTTCCTGGTCGATTTGTCGCACTGGTCGTGACATAAAATAATTAGGAAGTGATCAATTTTGAGTATCTATTGGTCTTGTTTTTAATGAAAATTATTTAATTGAAGTTGAAATTAAAATTGCAAATTTAATTTACTTTTTACAAATTGCTGAGTTTAACTCAAAACTTAACAATTGGCTTTTGGTGCCAGCACAGCAAATACAGAAATATTTTATATCTACTTCCAAAAGCTTTCCAAACTACAATTTTTAAGATATGATATACTCTTTTTTTAAAAGATTTTATTTATTTATTTGACAGAGTTCACAAATAGGCAGAGAGGCAGGCAGAGAGGTGGGGGGGGGGAGCAGGCTCCCCACAAGCAGAGAGCCTGACACGGGGCTTGATCCCAGGACCCTGAGATCACGACCTGAGCTGAAGGCAGAGGCCCAATCCACTGAGCCACCCAGGCGCCCCAAGATATGATATATTCTTGAAGAAAACAGTAAGTGTTTAGCACTTACCTAGAAGACGAGGCAGTGGAGGCAATGTAGGTAACTTAATGAGCCCCAAAAGTTTACCTCCAGTGATGGCACAATAGAATAGGATTATAATTCCAAATAGGTTTCCTCCAGGAAGACATTCGCTGCCAGTAATTGACCAAACTACAGCCCAGAGAAGAACCACCATGGTAACTGAAATAAACCAGGAAAACTAGTTTTAACCAGTAACTTGTCATATGCAGGTTTTAGTATAATGTAAAAATTTTAAAAATGTTGAATATACATACATACATTTATAACCGTGTGTAAATTTTAAAGAACATTAGTAACATGAACAACTGGGTAATTCCCAACCATCTTAAAAAATAGGCAATTACCAGTGCCTTTGGATCCACCTATGGCCCCTCCTGATCCCATTCCCAATCTCCTTCCACACTGCCAGAAGAAACTTTTTTTTTTTTACACCATTACCCTACCCTATTTTTCTTTATAATTTTACCAAAAATAGTCACTAGTTAATAAAAAAAAGTAACATTGGCTATCTCTATTATCTTCATAGGAACAGGAAAATGCTTGAACAATCACATTCAAGTATTTTTAGTTCTTTTGTAAATTAAACAGTTTTTGTTTCTTTTCTATAGACAATGTTTGTTTGGAATTATCCATATACTCCTCTATTTTCTATTTTGATCATTATTTGTTATGCTAACTCAACCCTTTTTATCTGGGACAATTATTTTGTTGCCTGAAGAATTTTCTTTAATAAAGGTATTTCTATTAGGATATGAAATGTTTCCTTGTTTGAAAAGTTTGTGTTGTACTAAATTGTATGCTGAAAACAAAAAGACTCCTCAGAAAACAGTTGGGCAGACCACTCAAAACTCAGAATTTGTGACCAAAGTACTGACAAAAAACGTAAGAATCCTAATAAAAGTACCAGTACAGTTAAATCTCCACTGACATTTGTATCTCATGGTCTCTTTTTTGCAGACTTAATCCCTGGAAACCCACA
Organism: Mustela putorius furo; assembly: GCF_011764305.1. Lineage (NCBI taxonomy): Eukaryota > Metazoa > Chordata > Mammalia > Carnivora > Mustelidae > Mustela > Mustela putorius. The sequence continues at coordinate 10,461,781 of NW_025422023.1, forward strand.
ACTTCAACATGTAGAATCCTCAAAGCATTTGCTTTCTATAGAAAGCAGTTCCATCTAAATCTGATCCAGATTACAGTTTTTTCCATCAATCAAAAATGTGTGGTTGTTTTAACTGAGGAAAAAGTTTTGGCAGCTATTTTAACTGTACTGTCATCTTCTACATCCACATGTGGTTTCATTAGACAGTTTAATGGTGTAGAAGTTGAAAAGTCTTTGAAGCCCCTCAGCCAGTAACTAACAGCCTGAAGGAGTTAAGCTTTTTTAAAAGTCCTCATTTTAGGGAAGCCTGGTTGGCTCAGTTGGTTAAGTGGCTGCCTTTGGCTTGGGTCATGACCCCCGGGTCCTGGGATCGAGTCCCACATTGGGCTCCTTCCTCAGTGGGGAACCTGCTTCTCTCACTTCCTGCAGTTTTCCCTGCTTGTTCTCTCTCTCTCTCTGTCAAATAAATAAGTACGATCCTTAAAAAGAAAATGAAAGTCCTCATTTTAGTAAGACTTTATCTTTAATTGTAAGAAACCATACACCTGATCTTTTTTGGTCTGTTTTGGCTTTTCAGTGTGTTTTGCATTCATGTGCTATTGCTTGATGATGCAAAATGTAAGCATGACAGGAAAAAATATGTACTAATGCAACATTTCATATTATACTGACACAATTCCTTATTTATCATCATATATGAATTAATTCATGGTACAGAAACACTGTATCAGAGTACACTATATTTCTCATGAAGATCTGTTGGCAGTAATTCTTGGTTTTATTTATTTGCATTACCTTTATTCTCATTCTTTTTTTTTTTTCAAAGATTTATTTATTTATTTATTTGACAGAGAGAGATCACAAGTAGGCAGAGAGGCAGGCAGAGAGGGAGAGAGAGGAGGAAGCAGGCTCCCTGCCGAGCAGAGAGCCCAATGCGGGACTCGATCCCAGGACACTGAGATCATGACCTGAGCCGAAGGCAGCGGCCCAACCCACTGAGCCACCCAGGCACCCCTTTATTCTCATTCTTGAAAGATAGTTTTCCAGGGTATACACTTCTAGGCTGAGAGTTACTTTCTCCCACTTCCTTGAAAATACTATTCCTTGATTTTCTGGCTTTCATTATTGTTTTTAAGTCTCTTTTAGGGAAATCTTTTTTTTTTGGCTGTTTTAAAGATCTTTATTTTTTTCTCTGGTTTTCTGCAATTTCAGTGTGATGTTTTCAGTACTTATGTTTAATTTCAGTACAGCTTCCTTTTAGTTTGTTTGGAATTTATGTTTTCCATCAATTCTGGAACATTCATCTTTATTTCTTCAAATATTTCCTCTTTGCCATTCTTCTTATTCTCTTTTGCTGGAACAATGATTAAATAATTAAACAGTCACAGTCCTTTTTCCATTTGCCTAACCCTAGTTTTCATGCTGTCCATATTTTTGTGTGTGTACTGCTTTGTAATGTCTTCACATCTAGTTGCTAGATTATCGATCTTCTTTTCACTTACTCTGCTGCTTGATCTACTGGGTTTTGAATTTCAATTACTGTACCATGTCTTTCATTTCTAGAAGTTCAATTTGGTGCTTATTAAAATTAATTCATATTTATAAACAGTTACTTGTTTTATATTTCCTACCTCATTTACTTCTTTATAGATATTGAGAATATTTTATATTTTATTTCCTGATAATGCAAATTTTTGAAATCTATTTCCTTGTGTGTGTTGTGATTTCTGTTTTTGTTTGTTTGGTTTTGTTTTTTTGGCAACAGTGAGCTCTTCCCTGAAACTTTGTCTTTGGGAATTGTTGGAGGTGAATGTGAGTTTTCCCAGATAGGATCTGAATTTGTTCCTACCATGTGCTTAGAATCTTAACAATCTGGGACTATTTTTAAAGATGTTGAACTTTTTTTTTTTTTTTAAGATTTTATTTATTTGGGGCACCTGGGTGGCTCAGTGGGTTAAAGCCTCTGCTTTCAGCTCAGGTCATGATCCCAGGGTCCTGGGATCAAGCCCCACATCGGGCTCTCTGCTAGGCAGGGAGCCTGCTTTTCTTCCTCCTCTGCTACTCTCTGCCTACTTGTGATCTCTCTGTCAAATAAATAAATAAAATCTTTTTTAAAAAAAATATCTCTCCTAGGCATACTGTTTTTGGTGTCTGACAAGTTCCTGTTTTCTTGATAGATGACAGGTACATTTAAAAGACTTAATATATTATTTTCAGATGTTTTCACTGACATAAATGATAGGATTGTTCATTGAGTGTCATCTACCATATTGCTGGAGATCAAATCCAATGTCCCATTTTTTAACCCTTACAGAATTATTACAGATTTTGTAGACTATGATGCTATTACAATGAAATAACTAAAGAATTCTCTGTATTTTCCATTTGGGTATAGGAGGTGAAATGTAGTATGGGAGGTGCAATGGGAAAGGAGGAATTGCCAGCTATTAAACTTTATCTTATCACAGAATAAAACCTGTTTTGTACTAAATTCAAAAGATGAATTAATTTTTTCCACTTCAAGACCGCTTTTCTTTTAAACCTCTAACATTCCTTTCTCATATGTAAAATGCAGTTCTAAATACATAATAAGTGTGCATTTACAAGGTTTCTCTAAATCACATTTAATTCAGTTAGTAATTTACTTCTCATTTGTGATTTTGGAAAATCATATTTTCACATGTAAGATCTACTTCTTAAGAAAAATACTTAAGTACACTGAAGGGACATGGGCAGGAGTACAGGGGTAAAAAGAGCAGACTTGTAAGCCTCAGGAACAGAGGCACAGGAAAACAAGTAAAGAGGTGTTTTTATATCACGAGTTCCCATTTCTCAGGCCACTTTCTGGACAATGATCATAGAATTTAAAAAAATGAGTCTCCAAATTACTTTATTGATTTATACTCTTTCCTTAACGCGATCCCTATCTGTTTTTACTATAAATATTTAAACTGGAAATCTGCCATAATTTGAATGGTGAAAGTTTAAAAAATAATAAAAAGGACAGAATAGGTATTAAATTAACTGTTGCCTTATCAACTGATGTATATTTTGGAACTTACCTAATTTCATTAAAACCACATGTGGAGGCTAGAATATAACACATTATACTTGGTTTCCATTGTTCCAGCTGAGAAGGGTAAAATATCTTTCAGAGCCCACAAATGAAGTATAACAATAAAGAAATGAGTCTGATTTTTTAGTAAACACAACTTTTAGATCAAACGTGTTATGTTCTTCAACATAATTATTTGGGAAGCCATATATATGCTCCAGTGGTACTGTCATTCCTCAACATAATTTTTGAAATTGTCTTTAAATTTGCCTGTATAGACAATTTCCAAACCCCTTCTCCTTTTTCCTGCTATACTACATATCCTCCAATGTACAAAGTTAACACACACACACACACACACAACTTTCTTTTTTGAACAAAAAATAGCATTACTGAATCTGAACACCCATCTTTTATCAAAATAATGTTTGGCTGCCTCCAAAAACCAAATCCATTCCTAAAGATAATATTTGAAATAGTGTTGAGATAAACTCCCAAAGAAAAAGCCCCCAAATATTTTAGGTAATTGTAGTTATACTGGAATAAGTTGAATTGGAAACTAGGATCCTTACTTATAGAATGATGGATTCATTTGATAGGATAGATTGAGCTGTGTTTGTTCAGACATTAGTTCCATTATTTAATAATAATTAAAACCAATGTTTATGTAGTATTTTTCTGATTACAAGTGATTTCTCCATCATTTTTCTTTCTGGAGTCCTAATGTAATTTTGTGAAATTACTCAGATACAAAAAAGGAAAATGTCATTGATCTCTGCTCTTTTACTCTCCCTGCTTGCTACAATGGTAGTGGCAACAGCACTGTGGGAAACCTTATGTTGAAGATGGTGGACCCATAAGCATGGGACCCTCAGTGACTTGTGGAGCAGAGCCAAGTACCATGTAAATTGTTCACCCAGTAGTTTTTATGTGTGAAATAAGTAAACTTCTTTCTATCCTTTAAACCATATTATTTTGGAATATCTCATTATAACAATTTTATCTTTTACCCTCTCTTTCTGAATTATTTTTTTACCATTTACATACCATTTGTTATTCCTCTATCCAGAAAACCATGTGGGGGACAAGAAAATGTTTGTCTTAGTCTTTGCAAATTATTTGATTCAGTTGGTAGTTTTTGTAGCTTTTTTTCATGGCTATTCAGGAGGTTACTTCCTTCTGTTGGTTCTTTGGCGTCTGTTGCTTTGGAGGTCATAACTGTTTCCTCCTGGGATTAAAGCAATTTAAGAAACCTTAAATACAGAAAACCATGTATTTGCTGTACATTTTTATAGTTAGAGCCATCACATCACAGATCAAATTTCCATTGTGAGAATCAAGGCTAACACTTTATAGTGGAAATGCACAGCTATATTAATAGCTAATGAGTAAATGCTTAGAACCAAAACTATGTTTAGGAGTATTTAACATTGAGTCCCTATTGGTAATATTATAAATGCTTGAGTCACATAGTATTCCATTTTGTTTTGTAGTACTGGGTTTAAAATTAGCCTGTTTAAGGTATTATTCAAGGCAATAGTTGGTAAATATATCAAAGTGGTCCAGAAAAAGAGAACCATTTGTGGTGAAGACAAATTCAAATTCATTTATCTACTTGAATTTAAGCAATAAAAAAAGAGAGGGGAGAAACCAGAACCATTTCAGGGGTTAGGTTGGGAACACAAAGCATTTCACAGGCTCTCTATTTTTCCAGCCTTATGTGGGTCTAGCTACTAATGACTACCAGGAAAACTGGTAGTTAAATCTACTGTACAAGTTTGGGTATTAAGAATGGGGAGAATTATTAACTGAGTAATGGAGAATGAAGAGAACACAAATGTATCATAGATTTGGAAACAGTACCTTCCTTAAGGAAATGGTTAGAATGTTCTACATTTGATCATAGGTTTACCTGTATTTCTTGATATGCAGAAGCTGTGTGATCCATTCCTGAAGATGGTTCCAAATCTTCGTGTTCAATGACTTTATCTTCATCCCCCATGACTTATAATTAGAAAAAAAGATGATACAGGGAAGAGGAATTGGATCTGTTTTAAAGAAGAAATAGTATAGATATAGAACAAGGTGGAGGGATGCCTGGGTGGCTCAGTTGGTTAAGCAGCTGCCTTCAGCTCAGGTCATGATCCCAGCGTCCTGGGATCGAGTCTCACACCGGGCTCCTTGCTTGGCAGGGAGCCTGCTTCTCCCTCTGACCCTGCCTGCCACTCTGTCTGCCTGTGCTCACTCTCATTCTCTCTCTCTCTCTGACAAATAAATAAAATAAATAAAATCTTTAAAAAAAAAAAAAGAACAAGGTGGAGATTTACATGAATGGATTTAGCAGCATTTTGAGCAATTTAAACGAGTGACTTGCACTTATTTTTTCCCTTAGAACTCTCAAGGTCTAAAATACTTTAAATTGGACTATTCTTAACTTTCAAAAAAATTTTCTTTTTAAAAATTTACTTATTTATTTATCTTTCAGAGAGAGAGAGAGAGCAAGTGAGGGCACAAGCAGGGGGAGCAGCAGCCAGAGGGAGAAGCAGGCTACTTACTGGATGCAGGACTCTCCCAGGACCCTGGGATCGTGATCTGAGCTGAAGGCAGGTGTTCAACTGTCTGAGCCACCCAGGAATCCCTATTCTTAACTTTCAATTGCTAATCTTTCCTTTGATTGCAATATATTATAGTAATTCTTATTTACCCTTACCTCTCTTGGTAAAGGCCTTATTAATATTTTTATATGGTTTCTCTCCCACCTTGTTTTTTGAGTTATTCTTTCAATATGCCAAGCAATATTATTGTTAAATTATTCTCTTTAATGGGGCAAATTGATGAAACAGGAAAGCTCCAAGTAATTTTTCAATGTTGAAATGAGTCACTGAAGAGAAATCTATGGATTCCATCATTTTCAGATAAACTAGAATCATTAATTCCTTCATGTTCATATTTCTAAATTAAAGTGAAAATAATACAACATTGATTGAATGGCCACAATGTCTTAGATGCCTTGTCCCTTGATAGTCATTGTGGGTAATCTGGAGATTACAAAAACATATTTTTGTTCTCTGTAGGTTGACAATATACCAGGAAAAATAAACTTACATGATGTAACCTAAAAAACCCTGTAGGACAGATTTATAGTTGACTCCATAAACAACTACTTCAATCTCTTTGCCCTAGACTTCCCATGCTATAGGCTGAAAAGCCAAAAACTCCAATTCCTATTCATTTGGGCAACTCCAGGTGGTGAAGTGTCACAGTTCTGTGTGATGAGATATAATTGAGAGTCCCTGGGTAGGGCTTTCATTCCCAGACAATAAAGCAAGGCTTTTTGAGGATCATACTGTTTACTCTTTGCCTTTTAACATTTCTCTTTCTCCTCCCTAGAATGTAGATATACCATCTGGAAGGCCAGTGGTCCTCTCTCAACCATGAGAATTAAAAGCCCTGCACTAAGGGTGATAATTAAGATAGGAAGAGCTGGTTCCTTGATGATATCCTTGAATTGCTCCATCAATCTAGGATGCCAAACTTTGATGCAATTGTTGAAATCACTGTTAGTCAAGTATTCTTTTTACTAGTAATCAATCTTACTTCAAATGCAACAAGTATGAAGATATTTTAATGGAGGTATGAACTATAAACCCTGGTAGAAGCAAAGAGAAAATTATGTGGGAGAAGGGATAATTGAATTCAACACATACCTAATATGTCCTACACACTACACTAGGCCATAAAGACAAGGATTAATTAGACAGGACCCCTGCCTCAAGGAATCATTTTCTATTAACAAATTGCCAAGATGTTTGCATTTAATATTCCAATGAAAATTATATCCTTTCCATCACTACCACCATCATTATCACCACAACCACTATTTTTCTTCCTTATAAAATACAATGTTGGCCAGCTTGGCATCTCAAAAAACCTTCAGTTTGATTTTTATTATATATCATATATAACAAATTCATGTATGTATAATTATATATGTGTGTATAAATGCAGATATGATTTTTAAAATTTATAAACTCATTCCAAAATTTAGACTCACAATTAGAAAGAATGGCATTTTGACAGAAAAAAATGTGGGGTTCAGAGAACCCTTGTCTTAAAGGTATGGAGGTATGGAAGCCAGGGGGATGTAAGGGGAAACTTTGTTGCAGCATGTACTGGGAGGCTGAGAGCAATGGGAAATGAGGCTGGAACGTCAGGATATCACATCCCAAACAACGGCACTTGGCCTTTACTCTATGTAGACAATGACCCCTCATATCGTAAGTGGTGATGTCTGCTGGGTCTGGAGTTGAAGAAAGGTGGGTCTATAGTCTAGTTCCATCATATACCAAAGTTCTTAGCCTCCTTGTAACTAATTCCTTATCTATAAAATGGAGATAAGAGTGGTTCCAACCATGCATATAGTAAACATTCAATAGTGTTGGTTATGAGCCACTCAAATCCTTTTCCCTAATTAATATAAATCTCTAAGATTCTTTTTGCTTTCCTTATTAAGCAGGACAGGGCCCCCCCATCCCACCCCACCCTGTCTTGCAGAATTTACTACTTAATCCCCATTGATTTTCTTTGATGATGCCTTTTACCTCTTTATTTCAAGGCTAGCTTCTTGATTCATCGTTGTTTCTTCTCTGTCTTGCTAGCAGAATTATACAAGAACTCCTGGGCAATGCCACTCGAATCAACTCCTTTATTAAATTTCCAAAATCAGCCAATTATGCCATTTATGAAGAATATTTTTAAATAGCTAACAAGTTCTAATAGACATAAACTATTGGCTAAATTGGAGCCTTGAGAATTTACCTTATTAGTTATTCTACTCTCTTTTAATGTAAATAACCCAAACTTGGCATGTTGCACAATTTATGCAATTTGTGGGAATTCCGAGTCTTGACATTACAATAGTGTATCCCCTACCATGAAGACAGTTTTAGCAAAGAAATCTGAGAATATGCAAAAATGACCTTTTAAAGAGTCTAAAATATGTCATGAAATCAATTAAAAAGCACCAAGTTTATACTCCTAACTTATGGAGAAGCTCTCAGAGTCCACTAACTCTCAACTCAAATGACTTTGCTCATCTGGTTTCCAAACCCACAGAAGATATGATTTATAAGTTAAAATATAGGAAGAGTTTGCGATAGGCAAACTGAGAGCAGCATGAGTGATAGCTGACAGGAAGGAGACAGAAAGATAGAAATTTAAGGCTAAAAATATAGGGATAAATATCTTTTCCGTATTTGCAGCTTTGGTCTGCCAAGCTTCTTTCTCCCTGGCTTTTTGGTTCTAGCATATTATTTTCTTTTGTATAATCCCCATCTCCTCTTTCCTCCATCTATGTGGTTCATTTGAAACTCATGTCCTCCTCACCTTCCCAATCCCCATGCTTTCCCAATGCTCTGAAGATAAGGACAAGCCTGGCCAATGAGGGAACTTCTTTCCCAGTCACAATGATTGTTTTAGGCATGAGAATGTGATCCACACCTGGCCAATGAGTCAGCTTTAAGGTGTTCACTGGAACCACTGAGAAAGAGCTTTCTTTTTGTTGGGTTTGCTAAGCCCAGACTCACTATTGGCAATCCTTGTGATGTACAGAGAAGCCTTCCAAAGAATGAAGTGACTTAATATGGAAGGAGAGAAAGGGAAAGCCTCAAATTGATAACCACATTGTTGATATACCTGGAGGCAGCTCCTTTTCAGTTATAGCTAAGCCAATAAATTCCTTACCAGTTTGAGTTGGATTTCTGTCACTTGCCACCAAATGAATTCTCAGTAAGAACCTTCATACCTGAATTACCCTGAAGGATCCCCTGTATAATAACAGATGTTTAGGAAGATGATTTTACATCTTCAAGAAAATGAAAGGAAAAAATGATGTGCTAATATTTTCTGTTTTAGGAGTCATTAAAGTATATAGTATGGCTTAGAAATGTAAAAAGAATGTTTAGAAAATGTGGTATTCAATAAAATAGGTATCAGTTATCCAGAAAGTTAATTTAAAAGAAATACTTTGGGGCACCTGGGTGGCTCAGTGGGTTAAAGCCTCTGCCTTAGGCTTAGGTCATGATCCCAGGTCCTGGGATCAAGCTGGAGGTGCTTGGATGTCTTGAATAAAAAAATAAAAAGTGGGGAAATATGGAAAGACTAGATGGTTTCCTAGTAATTAAGAATCACAATTTAATGGGATAATAAAAGTTGGAAAGGCCTTTAGAAATTACCTGGTTCAATATCTTTAATATTTGTATGAGAAAACTAAAGGCTAGAGAAGCTAAATAACTATTTTCAATAAACACAGCCAGTATAAGCCAAGTATCATAGTAAAACTGTGTAAAAATTTGTGAAATGAGAGAATTCTTTAATCTGTATCTTTGATTTCATGTAATTTCTACCAAATCATTGCATTATATTTTATATTTTTGCTGTAACATTTTGTTTAGAATCCTACTCATGTATAGCCATAATTAATTGTAAGTTTGGAAACATATCCTATAAGAAAATATTTTTATTTTCTATCCTGTAATATCTTTAGCTTTACTCTTTCTCATTGTTACGACTGCTATACAGTTTATTATAAACAACAAAATTTACCAAACCATTTAGGTTACACAACATTGGTGGCAAAATAAATGAAACAGGAACTTTTAATCTGTACTCATGACAAATATTATTTACATATTATGAATTATTAATTAATTGGCTAAGTGGCAACTTGCCATTTTAATATACCTTAAGATTCTAAGGATTAAGGAACTCTTATTTTTAAATCAGTTAAACTAAGATATTTTGACATATTTTTGTATATAAAAAATGTTACTGAGAAGTAAGAAGGCAAAGCACATTTTAGATAAATACTAAAAGTGTCTACAAACAGAAGAAAATTTTTTTTCTGCTCTCAATCAAGATATTGCATTATGCAGACCAATACACAACAATAAACCATATTAGAAAAAAGTTATCTCATGTCAAATGGTAGAATTTTATAGATTTCATAATTCAGTAAATCATGTTAATTTAATTAAAGTTCTGTGACACAAACATAGATTTCAATAGAAGAATGTGTTTTGAACTAAGCCAAAGGATGTCGCTGTTATGACTGTTGTGATTCCCCACTAACAGGTCAAGAGTTTTCTAAAAACATACGCAAAGGTTGTTGGCCACTTATGCCTCTCTTTAACATTCCCAGTATACAGAATTTTCTACAGAACTGACCTACATGCTTAGAAACCATATTGGCTTAATTTGCACTTCATGTTGCAATACCAGGGACATATGCCACCCAAATCATAGAGCTGTGGACTTGAAAAGAACAGTCTCCTAAATCCTTCCTCTAAACTTGAGAGAAAATTGTAGATCAAGAATAACAGATCAAGAATATGAATGATTATGCATATATATATGTATGTAAATAAATTGAAAAAGTCTGTTAATAGTAGTTGCCTTTGGGGAAGGAAATGGAATTAGAGGGAATTTCATTTTTATTCTCCATATTTTTGCATTGTTAGGATGTTTATGATAAGAAGATTTTCTTATGCAATTCAAAATACATTTTTAAAAGCTACATAATTCTTAAACTTTTAGTGAAAAGAAAATGATACAGCTTTCCTCAGTAATAATATTTTTCAGAGATAAAATCTAGTAATTTTATTTTAGGTAACTCAATCCCGATGCTACAATTTAAGGTATTTTTTTGTTTGTTTGTTTGTTTTTGTGTTTTTCTAAGAAGATGGAGAAGTGCCTAACATCTTCTACAGCAGTTTTAAATATTTTTTAAATAAAGAAATATTTCATCAAATAAAACCTTATCCTGAAATCTAACACATAGGACCAATAAAGATGGAGCTGCAGGAGCCCTGTCCACTGACCCCTATTCCTCCTGGCAAGTGAAGCACATTTTGAAAACCACTTTTGTAAATATGTTTTCACATATAGAAAAATGTCTGTTAAGTCAGCCTTCTCTTTTGTGGATTATTTTAATAATCTAAATGTTTAAAAGTGTTTTCTGTAATATTCTAGAGGAAATAAAAGAACTCTCAATTTGTGAATGTCCACAGGCTCTTGGTCAAGTAAAATATGCTTATTGCTATCAACTAACTTACTGTAAAGGAGTCATTACACAGATAAAGGCTGGTAATTCTTGTTATTTTCTCTGACCTGGGGACAGACCAATACTTAATGGGGTAATCTTAATGAGAATTTATATACATGGCTAGAGTACTGTATGGGCTATAGTCATACATTTGAAAGAACACCTCCACAACTCTTTATTAAGTACACTGTAATGACAATAAAAACTCCTACCTTTGTTGTTTATCACTTGTTTTGAAAGTGGAGTTTCACAGTCTGATATAGTGTCTGTGTGCAACATACAGAAACCTTCCAGTTTCTGGATTCTGCTAATCAACTTTGATCTCATGTTCATTCCCCAAAAGGATACCTACCCAGCAGTGAGAAATTCAGGTCAAGTGAAGGTCAAGTTAAAATTTCCTTGCATTAATTACTAAAATGACTAAGAATGTTTCCCGGAACAGAATGACCTTATCTGAAAGTGTTAGGTGTGCCGACCACACAAGACCAAGTAATCAAAGGAAAACAACTGCTGTTCTATTTGGTTAGCTGGTACAGTGATTTGATTGAATCATTGTGAAGTAAAACACTATGTAATGAGATATGAAAACAAGCAAATTATTTTTAGTGAGAAGGGACCCAACACTTGCTTCTCTGCTTTCTAATTCCTTTCCCTACCAAGGACAAATGCATTTAATTCAAAGTTTTTTTTTGTTTGTTTTTTGTTTTTTTCAGGGTTTATTTTTTTTTATTTTTTAATTAATTTTTTATTTTTTATAAACATATATTTTTATCCCCAGGGGTACAGGTCTGTGAATCACCAGGTTTATACACTTCACAGCACTCACCAAAGCACATACCCTCCCCAATGTCCATAATCCCACCCCCTTCTCCCAAACCCCCTCCCCCCAGCAACCCTCAGTTTGTTTTGTGAGATTAAGAGTCACTTATGGTTTGTCTCCCTCCCAATCCCATCTTGTTTCATTGATTCTTCTCCTACCCACTTAAGCCCCCATGTTGCATCACCACTTCCTCATATCAAAGAGATCATATGATAGTTGTCTTGCTCTGCTTGACTTATTTCGCTAAGCAAGATACGCTCTAGTTCCATCCATGTTGTCGCAAATGGCAAGATTTCATTTCTTTTGATGTAAAATACTACCTCTAGGCCTACTGAAATCAGAATTTCCAAAATTCAATCTCCCCAAGTGTGGCAACGCAACCTATTACCTATTAAGAGCCATTACTCAGGTATGCCAGTGTGTACCTTCTCCACCCCTAGGGATAAATCATGCTTGGTCTAAATCAATCTCTGTGCCACCATTCCTTTATGCCAGCTGTTGGCTTAGGGCTGAGCATGATTTACTTATTGCCAACAGAATCTGCGGGCGAGGCTGTTGGGCACCATTGGATGAGGAGAGAAAAGGAAAAGTGCATGTAGGGAATTCTATGCACATTTACATTAATTAGAATATAATTAGCATAGTGCTGCAAAAATGTAGAGAAGTCAGAGGAAGATGGAGATGAAAACCCTGAATGTAAATCCTTGTGTCACTGCCTCCTGATTGGGCCATTTGGGGCAAGTTAGTTAGCCAGTCTGGATAGGTTTTTTTTCCCCAACTGTAAAATGGTGATAATGCCTCTGTCACAGAAAATCCTAATACAGTATTAATTGAGTACTCCCCGTGCTTTATCTTCCTTTCATAAGATTTTCCTTGAGAAAAAAAGCATACATATACTGTACTGAAAAGCACAGATAAGAGTGCCAAATTCAAGCCTTTTAATCTGAACTAAATAAATAAAAATCAATAAAATAAAAAATAAATAAAAATAAATTTAAAAATAAATAAAATAGAAAATAAATAAAATAGATTTCTAAAAAAGGTAAAGAGATTTTATTATATGGATAAGAGACACTCAATGACTTTAGAAGGCTGTTAAAAACTCTTTAAAGTTTCTCATAATTGTACTCTTAACATGTGTGACACATAACTACAAAACACTTAGAACACTCCCTCATTACACAAGTGCATATATAGGTAGCTCTGTTTCCCCATATATAATGTTCTGAGGCTTTGTGTAGAGAAAGCTATAAATCCTTTTCTCTCAGAGGAACGATGTGTTCTATCATTAGTGTTTGTGTGCTGACCAAGATTCGCTGGCCTACCAGGTATCAACAAGGCTAGAAAATACTAAATAGATATTCAACAATCCTTTGTTACGGAACATACTCTGTAGAAGTTTTAAGTGAAGCATTTTATGTTACATTTGTAGAGCAGGAGAATTCAGAGTTAACCTAGTTAGAGGGTAACAAACTCAAATACCTTCAGGGGCCAAACTCAAATGTGTGGGGGTGGTCTGTGGCAGCTGCAGAGGGTGGAGCCCAACTGAGGGCATTCACATCACTGCAAGCCCCTGAATTAATCTCATGGTTTCATTTCCCATCTAAAGAAATGGGAGAGAGGGGTGCCTGGGTGGCTCAGTGGGTCAAAGCCTCTGCCTTCGGGTCATGGTCCCAGAGTCCTGAGATTGCCTGCATCTGGCTCCCTTTCCTCTCTGCCTGCCTCTCTGCCTACTTGTGATCTCTGTCTGTCAAATAAATAAATAAATAAAAATCTTTAAAAAAAAAAAATGGAAGAGATTTGCTATGTGACAGAAGCCACATAGCAAACATATTAATCAGTCAGTACAGGAAATTGAAGCCACTTCAGGTATTTTAAACAGGAAGAGGATTTACACAGGGAATTAAGTGAATTATTTAAAGGCTAAAGAATGTTGAAAGGGCTAGAAGTGCAGGTTCTAGACTGGGCCTCCAGGAATGACATCTAGAACACTAACCAATGAGCCACTGAAGAATTTACTATTTTTGCTACAATCCGAAGGGCTGGCAAGGATTATGGAGTTCAAGAACACCACTGTAGCTGTGACTCCAAGGAGCTGGGATCTGGAAGCTGCCTGGACAAGGAACATAAGGTTCACCACTTCCCTCAACTGCTTCTTGACAGCCACAGAGCTGGTGATATGACATGACAATGCTGAGTCTGGTTGTCACTGCTGCTGTTCAGTCTCTCCCCATACCCACAGTTCTGAAGACAAGGACTGGCATCTCCTGGACCTTCCCTGCCAATAGCAAACAGCCAAAAATAGCAGGGAGCTTGCTTGTACCTCACCTCTGCTTTTGAAATTTCAGACAAGTTCATCTACTTGCCAGACCCTAATTTTACACCTAGAGCTCTAGCTGGAATGGAGTCTAGGAAGTGTTTTTAGTTTTCCAGTTTGTTCTGTACATGAAGGCATACTAGATGCAGGTAGGAATGGATGTGAATGCCAACCCTCTATATGCAGCACAGCAATTTTTAGAGTAGCTCCAAGACAGACCTACATCACAGACTTTTTCCCACTTCTATAGAAATCCTTAAAAAAAAAAAAAAAGCAAAACTCTAGTCAATAGGGTTATAATTCTAAAGATATTAATATTCTAGAAAATATATTATGTGAATCAGCCACTTTGCTCACATCAGTAGTATAGCACAAATCACAGTACCTAATCACTTAAGTATATTCTGATTCACTGGATTTTGGGGTGCCGAATGGCAGAAACAAATAATTCATATTTGTATTTCTTGTTCCTATGTCTACTTGGCCCAGAGAAGACACACAGGTATTTGCTAAAGCAAAATGTTTCAAGAGCGCCTGGTTGGTTGGTTAAGCATCTGCCTTAGGCTCAGGTCATGATCCCATGCTCCTGGGATCAAGCCCACACAGGGCTCCCTGCTCAGCGGGGAGTCAGCTTCTCCCTCTCCCTCTGCCTGCTGCTCCACTTGCTTGTGCGCGCGCTCTGTCAAATAAATAAATAAATAAATAAATAAAGTCTTAAAAAAAAAATAGAGTGAAATATTTCATTCTTAAAAACAGTAAGCCAGAACTTTATGACAGCAGTTTTCAGCAGCAATAACGTCAGGTGGAGTTCCCCTTATAGAGTGGAGGAGTGGGGTGTCAGTCTTTCAATGAAAACAGAGATTAACCAGGCTAAGGAAGGTAGTTGTCTTCTCTCTGTCCACTGGTGTCCGTTTCTTGACAGGAGGCTAAAGGAAATGGTGGCTTTCTGATATTAATCTTTTAGGGCAACAAATCACCAGAGTGGAGGGCGAGATAACAAGCCGATGGCTGATAAGTTTTAAAAAAAGCCACAGGCAGTGTGCACTTTGAGTAGGCGGTTGTATTTTCCACTCAGTAGGATCTGGTGGTTCTCAGCTTTTCGCGATGCTAACGAAGCCCACAGTAGCAACACCCTCCAGTTCTTTTGAGAACTAGAACACAAACAAACAACAAAAACTCGCTCTGGGCCCTTAGCATCTTCTGAGGGCTACTCACCTCGCGGTCTCCAGCGCAGGAAGGGTGGGAAACAGGGTAAAATGTCTGCGGAGAAGCCCGGTCCAGCCAGGCGCGCAGGGTCTCCAGACAGAGCATCTCCCCAAGCGGAGCCCGAGGCTGCGAAATATGCAAATATCCGGGCGCTGGGCGTGCCAGGGGCTTCCGAGGCTCCGCCTTCCCCGCACGCGCGGAGCGGCCCGGCGGAAAGAGGTCTGGCCAGGTGGCGCGGGAGGGATTCCTCCGGGCCCAGCGCGGCCGCCCCAGGCGCCCTCTGCCTTTCCAGGCCGGGAAGCCTGGCGGACCATTGGCCCCCTTCCCGAGACCTCGGTGCGGCCCCGCTATGTTTCAGTCGTGGGTTCTGGCCTGGCGGACCGCGGGTGCCCGGACCAGCGCGTCCCCAGGAAAGGTCGCCCCGCGAGCTCGGACCGCGGCGACGACGAGACCCTGGCGAGTGCGCGCAGCGCTGGCTCTTCCAGAGCCAGGGGTGGAGGCCGGACAGCCACTTAACGACGTTTAACGTTCCCTAAAACGACTTCTACATTTTGGGTTTTAGCTCCACCTTTCAGATGTGCTTTTTAGAAATGTCTTCGCAGAAGCGGTGGGAAGACAGGATTCTTTGGGTGACCC
Source organism: Mustela putorius furo (assembly GCF_011764305.1). Classification (NCBI taxonomy): domain Eukaryota; kingdom Metazoa; phylum Chordata; class Mammalia; order Carnivora; family Mustelidae; genus Mustela; species Mustela putorius. The sequence goes on from NW_025422023.1 coordinate 10,477,895, forward strand.
AATTAGGTGGGATGAAGGACTCCCACCCCGCCCCTCGCTTCTTTATTGCTTTTTTAACACCAGCCCGTCTTACTGTATCATTTCAGATTTTAACCTTCCCGTCAGCAGTTTCTTTTTTCCTTTAAAATTCCTTCCAGAGGCACCTGGGTGGCTTAGTTGGTTAAGCGCCAGCCTTCGGCTCAAGTCATGATCCTGGAGTCCCGGGATCCAGCCCGGCATTGGGCTCCTTGCTCAGCAGGGAGTCTGCTTCTCCTCTGATCTCTCCCCTCTCATGCTGCCTCTCTCATTCTTTCTCTCTCAAATAAAGAAATTAAATATATATATATATATATATATATATATATATTAATTCCCTTCCATTTCTGTCTTCCTTTCCTTTATATTTCCGCTTTTCAAGTGAGTGTGTGTATATGCACATGCCTCTTTCGGGGTAATTTTCATTTCCTTCAGGAATAAAAATCGTCTTACCTGTTTTTCACTCGTTGGGTCAGTTTTAATCACCACTTTTAAAGCAAGAAGGACAACATCAAGGCGATGTCTCCACCAGATAGAAACCACTCATTCTTGTCTCTCAGGCCCTCCTTTGTGAGTCGTGTGGGTTCATGAACCCACGTCCATCTAATAATGTTCAGGGCATCTAAAGTGATTACTGTATTTTCGTGAACTGCTCTTCCTCTCCTAAAGCTTGCAGAAATTTCTGGAGGTATCCAGCTTCCTCTTACCACAGGAATGAAATATATTTTTCCTTTTCTTTCAGTCATGTGCTCTTCATTGACACATCACCCCATTTGATTAACATGACTTTGGAGAACATTGAACTTTTTGGTGATATTTTACCTCTGCTCTTATTTATAATGTTTTATTGTTTATAGTTAGCTGAGAGAACTCTGAGAAAGCCTTTTTTTATAAATGTTAGAATTCATTTTGCAGAATTCATTGTGTGCTTATTTAGAATTCATTTGTCATAGCTATACATACTCATGTATACTGGCTCACAGCAGAAAGTACCTCATAACACACTTATAAGCTTCAGTCTTCCATCACTTCGCCTGATGAGAAGTTACAGCATTTTGATTATGATAATATTATTAATTAAGGTTTTAAAAAGAAAGACTAAGTGCTCATTTATTATCTATATGTGCATAATACCATTTAGTCTTCTGAAGTAGCAACAAAAAACAAACATAAAATGCTAAAACTAAAAGAATATGAAAAAATTTCTTCCCAATAATCTTATCGAATTATCATTCATGAATTTGCTTACGCTTTTTCTTTTCTATTCTTTTCTTTTTTAAAGATTTTATTTATTTGACACAGAGAGAGAGAGAGCGAGGATAAGCAAAGGGAGCAGCATAGGGAGAAGGAGAAGCAGGCTTCCTACTGAGCAGGGAGCCCAATTTAGGGCTCCATCCCTGGACCCCGGGATCATGACTAAAGCTGAAGGCAGACTCCTAACAGCCATCCAGGTGCCCCGCTTAAGCTTTTTCTTGGAAAAAAAAAAAAACAAACAAACCCAAAAACTTTGTAACCATATTTTAATTGAATTATAATTAATGTACGATGCTGTATTAAGTTCAGGTGTACAACTACTGTGTCAATAGTTCTATACATTATTCAATGCTTACCATGGCAAGTATAGTCACCATACAATGTTATTACAATACTATCAACTATATTCCCTATTTTGTACTTTTCATCTCTGTGACTTATTTAAAACTGAAAGTTTGTTTTCCTTAATTCTCTATCTATTTCACCTATCCCTTGAAAATTTTATTTTCTTTAATTTTGTTTCCTGTTATATGAATCACTTACATTTATTTATCCAGAGACTGTTTCTAAATTTCATGTCCTTTTACTATTAACTAGGAATTTGGTGAAAAAAAATCTACACTTAACCTAAAAAATATCACTCAAGTTGATAATATTGCTAGTTCATCATAAGTTTCTTAGGCTCATACTAATTATCATTGCTTATTTTAAGAAAGATTTTTTTACTTAAGCTAAGAAAACAGTACTAAATTTTGAGTGATAACATCCATTAAGCATAAACACTTGATGATTATTTTCTTTTATATAACAGATCAATAGTATAGTTCTGAATCTAAACTCCTTTTAATGTAAGTTACTGAAGCTGACTGAATTCCTTCCTACTTTGTATTCATTTATAATGGTGAAAATTTTAAAATTAGTATCCATGTACAGACCAATGCAGAATTGTACAAAATAGTTGAATAATTTGAGATAGAAGTAAAATACAAATTAATACCTTTTTCTTAAAAACCTTCCATTTTTCATATTCACATTTTCATTTTATATGCTTGCAAATTGTTGTTTATTTTAAAACTATTCATTTACAATGAGTTCATTATCCTTTATGTCATCTCTCTACAATGATTTCAGAAGAGGTTAGAAAAAGATTAATATATTTAAAGAATGTGACTCCCGTGAACAATGACATCATTAAAAAGGGGTTGTTTTCATTAATATGCCATTAATAGGAAAGACATGATGGGTGAATTTTCTTCATAACCAGGTTCACTGTGGACAGGAAGGGCCCGCCTTCCTTCCCAGCAAGGAGATCAAAATCACAAGCTCCAGCCTCCATCAATGATGACAGGATTACCTGTTACATAGGCAGACTGCAGTGATAAACACAAGGAGAAAGAATAATTACGAGGTTTAACACACATTGTGTTTTTTCCAATTTCCCCATGACTGAGATAGCTAAACAATGTATTCATAGTAATAGGCATACTCACCTAACAAAAATTTAGGAAAATGTCAATTAAGTTTTGGATGATTTGAAACAGCTGCATGTTCTTGAGATCTGGAGTTAACTGGCCTCTGGCTAGTGTTTTTAGCACATGTCACATTCTAAGCAGGTATTTGGTCTCAGAATCAGAAAATTAAGTTTATAGATATGCAGCCACTCCCTAAATTAGGATAAAGTATAGGCTAAAATAGCACATTTTCATTTTAAAATTCAGAACTATTCTAAAGTAGCTGAGTTTTATGACATTAATAAATTTTTGAACATCATCAGTCATAAAGTGATCGTGTCAATTACCAAACAGAATTTTTTATATAAAATACTGTATATTTAGTTGATCAAAATAGAAAGGTATTTCCAAAATAGATAGGTATCTCCTGAAGCACACTAAATGTGTTTTTAAATTTATATGAATAATATTATTATAGCTATTAAAATATGAAAAAATATTCTACACTAGTTTCAGATATTTAAATCTGTACAAAACTAAGGGAATTTAAAAAATTGCTTTTTTTCCATAAAATTTTTCATTTTCCCAAGAAATAAAGCTGAAATGATCATTGTGGTAGGGGTTTCAAAATCTTTTAAGTTAAGCATGGATGTTAAATTTCTTTTCTTACTTTTAAATTTATCTAAAGTCTGAGATAATGGAAGAGACAGGAAGGAAAGACTTCATAGTATGAGAACAGAAATTTTTAAACCTATGAAAACTGATAAAATATTATAGATAAATTAAGGGGTTATCAGGCACTTTACCAAGAAATGACCCCAAATCCTCAAAGTGTTTTTTTAAAAAGTAAGCTTTCTGATACATAGATACTTTTTTTTAAAAAGTAAGCTTTCTGATACATACTTTTAAAGGAATCCTCTGGGTTCCTCTAAAAGTCCAAAGATCTTTTTATTGCACATTTCAAGCCAGAACATTTCCAAGTATTTGGTAACCTAAGATCTGACTAAACAAGGGCAATTTAGGTCCTCAGCAGCACCCCAAATCAAACGAGCCTTTCTGTAGATACAGAGTCAAAGAGACCACAAAGGCCCATGAACTTGTTCCATTAGTAATTTGTTTAGCAATTCCCGCAGCTACGAAAAACTGTAGTTAACAAATCTGAGAAGTGGTAGCTTCTGCCATTAACACATTTCAGCCACTGTATTTGTCACATTCACCAAACGCCTGGTGTGTACCAAGTTACGTAAAGAAGAGCTAATGCATCAGTAACACACCTCCTTATGCCCGCCTGGGTCCCTTTCTTCCTCTCTCCTCATACACGGCGGTTCCCTGGTCATGTCATACGCAAACACATAAAACAGAGGGGGATTCTCTTGTGCTCTATGCCTTATAAATATAGTTTCTGCTTTCGTAGTTCTGTGCCATTTAAGAATATATACAATAGCTATTAAGGGAGAAACTGGTTACGAGATAAATGCAAAGTGGAAAGAGCTAGAAATAGGAATTCCCATATGTGATGACAAACAAGAATTCATAGGAAAAAAGAGCCAGTAGGAGTCTCCTAAACTAAAAATACCAGATGCCAATCCTGGGTCTTCTAGAGACAATTACATCTGTTGAACTCTCTCCCCATTTCCCCTAAAGCTCTCATAATTTTGGAGGTTCATTGCTTGACTTACGTTTAATCAGGCTTTCCCCAATTACAATATTTGAAAGCAATTGTTTCTCATAAAATTGAGCAATTTAATTGAAAGCAATTGTTTCTCATAAAATTGAGCAATTTAATTTTTTCTATCCTCCCCATCATTTGCTACAAGATTTAGTGACATGTAGAGTTGAATGAGGAAGAATTGGTGGCTCTGATCACACGGTCTTTCTTTGAGCAAATTAAATCACAACTGATCACTAGCTTGTAAGCGCAACCTCTTAGTGTATGTATGCTGCAACTCTCTAATGTGACCTTATTTTGATAAGCCAATCATGGCCAAGTGAGGATAATGAACTCCCTGGGAAGAAGAGTGCTTACTTCATCAGAAGCCAAATACACACACAGTAGAGCTATTTCTTCTGCGGTTGCAAATCTTCCAGTCTTCTGTCTCTTCAGGAAATCGTTCCGTGCCTAAGACCAGAAACATACCAGGTATCGGTGACATGAGGTGTAGTGAGAACTCTGGAGGTCAAAGGCAAGAAGAGTCTACAGAGGTACCAGTGGTGTGCTACCTTGAGTAATCATGTATTATAATGAGAATATCATTAATTTCATTCATTATGGACCAAGTAGGACTAAGTGACTTCCAAGGTACTCAAACTATGTGTTATGCTTAAACCTACAGACACTATATCAGATCAGTTAAAGAAGTGGGCTTTTTTAAAAAAATTTTTGAAACTGTGGTAAAATACACATAGTATGTTACTTATCATCTTAACCATTTTTAAGTGTAGAGTTCAGTAGTGTTAAGTACATTCACATTATCATGCAACAGATCTCTAGAACTATTTTCATCTTGCAAAATGGAAACTCTATACCGATTAATCAATAGCTCCCCCTTCTCTCCTCCACCACCTCCTGGCAGCCACTCTTCTGTCTCTAGAATTTGTCTACTCTAGGTAAGGAAGAGGACATTTTTCAACCAGATGATATAAACACATTTAAAATAGATATACCTCTTTGGGATTTGGTCTGGCTTGTATTCTTTCTTGCAGAGATGGGGTATCAACCGTTCCTAAATCAAAGAGGGACATTCAGCTTGGTTAATTACTCAAACTGAAAAAGACATTGACAAACTTTAAACTTCCTTTACATATGATACAACAATCGGTGAAACCCTTTTCCATGAATATGAATGATAGTTTCACCTCCATTTTCTATGATATTTAAAAATACAGATCATAATTCCTTGTGACATGAGGCAAGGATTCTGGAAGAAATGCCCAGCATTCCCAAGACATATTTTAGTCACAGCACATTGACCTGACACTTTAAGGATTTTAGTCACTTTTACATGTATTATCTCAGTTACTTCTCAGAACAACCCTGAGATGTCCACACATCCATATAAGTGCTTCACAGTACAAGAGAACAGGATGACTTCATGATCTCAAAACCATTCTTTGCTGTCAGGTTCACTCTGGGGAATCCTGGGGACAGTGCCATGTCTGTTGTGGTCCTCAGTAATTAAGATGGTCTACATTTTCCTGATTATCTTGCCTATTTTCACCGGTTTCAAATTCCTATATTTAAACATAGTTTCATGTTTCTCATAAAAAATATAATTTGAAATCATTTCATTTAAAAAAAAAGTAAGAATGACGCTAAAATTTAAGAAATCCCACTCAGTTCAGGCTCCCACAGAGCAAGTTGCCCAAATTTTTTTCTTAATTTATGTAATCTACAAATTGTCTTCAGAAGGCCTTTTTTGTGGTGGGCTGACCACATGATACATGTAAGGTCATAACAAGTTATTTTAGAGTCATACCCTCTGGTCCTGAGAGTGCCATTGGGTTTTACCAGGAAACTGTTTCTCAATTTTAGCATCATTTGTCATTTCCCTGGAGAAGGTGGGAATCTTCATTCAGGAAGTTCTATCTAGCTCCTTTGTGTTTAACACCCTTTCTTTAGGTTACCTGTCTCCTCTCACATTCTGCCAGCAGTGGGCAGCCCTTTCGACCTCAGGGTGGAAAACTGCCTTTAGTGGGTCACCTGGTTCATTAGGAACATTTTCTAGGGGCGCCTGGGTGGCTCAGTGGGTTAAAGCCTCTGCCTTCGGCTCGGATCATGATCCCAGGGTCCTGGGATCGAGCCCCATATCGGGCTCTCTGCTCTGCGGGGAGCCTGCTTCCTCCTCTCTCTCTGCCTGCCTCTGCCTACTTGTGATCTCTGTCTGTCAAATAAATAAATAAAATCTTAAAAAAAAAAAAAAGGAACATTTTCTATCTTCCATATCACTGCAGGCAATAGTGCTGATAAATGTTCTAGAGCCACATAAAAAAGATTCCACATCCAATAATATTTTCCTCACTTCTCTCATCCATAGCCTCCTAACAGTCCAAGATCCTACCAACAGTATGCTTAAGACACCCGAAGCCTTCACTAAACAATATCCTCATTATCCTCAAAATCCAGTTTTAAAATGCAACTTTGGTACCTTCCCCCCTGCTCAGACAAGTGAGCATCATCTTTCATACGGCTGCTCTTAATGGCTATTAAATGGAACCACAGAGCCAGCTTTCTACTTAATTCCATTGTGCTGAGTCTCCTGTGTCACGGCACAGACTGACATGGCGTGCGCCAGTCTACACGAGCCTGGTGGAAGAGTTGTGACTCTACCGCTATTGGCGCCACCCCAGACACATTCATCCCTTGTCAGGTTTTCTTCTGTGACTGGCTCTTGAGTCACAGCTAGTTCCTTGTTCCAGACAGTTTGATAATATATTTTCCAGTCTTCTGAAAAGTCCAGCTGCTCAAACAACCACATTTTCCAAGTCATTTTGCCATTTATTCCACTGGGTAAATGGCACCCAAAATAGCTAGAGCCAAGTGTCACCAGTGGTATGTTAAAACCCAGTGAAACCGGCTTGACTATATCCTCCTTTTTCTTGGTGTTACCTAGGTTTACTTTTCTAGTCCAAGAAAAATCAAACAGAGCACTTTAACTGGAAATTCTGTAGCTTGAAGGGTGTTTTGTATTCCTCTTTCAAACTGATAAATCAGTGGTTTTTCACTTGAGGGGAGAGCATGGTGGAATATGTAAAAAGCTGGTATGAACTTTCCAAATGACAAAAATTTTCCACATCCGCTCTTTCCCCCAATTCTGGCATGCATTTTAGGTTTCAAAAAGTTCCACAAATAAGCGCGAAATCCTGAACTCCCCAATACCAGCTGTAAACCCGAGGGTCGCTTTGATCCTGGAGATGTGATATTTAATTCCTTTTCAGAGAAGTTAGTAATTCTTCTTAGGCTCCCTGTATTCATTTATGTCAGTGGAACCAGTGGAAGGGCCTATCTACTTCCTAGACAACACACAGTTATTACGAAAGTAAGTTATTCCTATGAAGTAAGTTTGGAGAGATTGAACATCTTGTCTAGTAAGTTCTGCTTTTCTTCTTTCTTTTCAATGGGAGGTCAGCCTACATTTTGATAAAAAGCCAGATAGGGAATAATTTTGCTTTGAGAACCATTTATTTGGTCCTTTGAAGCAGGAACATGGTCATAGACAATATGTATGCAAACTCAATGGGACGTCTCAGACTATGACTGTCTTTACTCCACAGGAGGTGGGCCAGATTCCTCCTGCAGGCCACAGTGTGCTGATCCTCTTTTGATAGCATCAAGGAAGGTGTTAATCCCTCCTTTTTATTTATGGCTCGCCCCAGGTGATTGACAAGACTCAGTAGCTCCCTGTGTCCTGGGAGGATGCTCTTACTTTCTTCCTGTGGTCCTGCGAGCATGGTCTACTTTTTGGCTTCCCCTTGACAAGGTCATCTCTAGTCTGCTTGCAGAACACCAAGCTCTGGCCAGTTACGTGTCTTGGCCATGAGATTTGGAATTGTTCTACACACATGAATACCACTTAAACCCCTTGCATCTATGGTACACTCCGACTAAGTATCTCATTCCCAACCCACTGTTGGACTCTTATCTATTTTTTTAAAAGATGTTATTTCATTTGAGAGAGAGAGAAAGAGAGCACCAGAGCGGGGAGGGGCAAAGGGAGAGGGAGAAGCAGACTCTCCATTGAGCAGGGAGCCTGTCCTGTGGCTCAATTCCAGAACTCTGGGATCATGACTAGAGCCGAAGGCAGATGCTTAACTGACTGAGCCACCCAGGCAGTCCTGTTGGACTGTTACCTTAATAAGCCTAAACCCTTTTCCATTTGAGCTTTTCCTCAGTGACAGGATACAATATAACATGGTATACAAGCTTCCATGGATAGGTTTCACAGTGGCAGCCAGGGTGTCAGGAAGGACAGGTGTGCCGTCCTGTGGTGCCCACCTCACCTGGACACACGCAGTTGCACCTGATCCCCTGCTGGATGAAGTCTGCAGCCAAGGACTTTGTGAGGCCAATCACAGCTGCCTTGCTTGTGCTGTACACACATCTGTTCACAACTCCTGAGGGTGAAAGGAAGGCAACAATGAAAGAACAAAACAACCGTCCCCTTGAGAAAGGGAACATAAATAACTGTCCCTAGTAGCCCCTGTCATGCTTCTTCCCATTCCCATTTAAAAATTTGGTATCAGATTTTTCTCCCTGAAGAGGGCTGGTTTCTGGAATTTCTGGGAAAATAGTATCATTCTTGGCACAACTCAGTCGAGACTGAAGTGTTGAGAACCCACACGTAGGGGACAGCAGTGGTCTTAGGTTTTCATCATTGGTGGGCAGTACTCTTGGGCAGATTCCAAAAGAGAATCCGGGGAAAGAACAACAGAACAAACCGGTCCAAAAAATCTAGAGGCCCACCCTTTCTTTGCCTTCCTGTCTTGGGCGGGCTTCCCGTGCATTCTTGTGCAGAGAAGGGACGCTACCTCAGCAGTAGTGCTTTCATTTGAAACTCGCAAATCATCTGCCAGACTGTGACGTCATTTCCACTTGGCACCATAGTTCTGGCTCATGGACTTGACTTGTTTAGGGCCCAGATCAGCTGACTTTGTAAAGGACTCCCCCGTATCGTGCCAGCACTTTGCACAAACCCGTGTGGTAATACTATCACACTACAGAAGACATGCATTTGCCTGACTCTCCCCCTTTTGGACCATGAGGTGCACATAGTGTTCAATACATTTTTTTGGTTAATTAAATGGACAAATATTTCTTTCTTCCAGCTTGATTTTCCTTTCCATATCCATTAGAAGGAATACAAAGAAGAGCAAATAAAACAAATTCATTTTTTACGATTGGCTTACAATGAAAGCAAAAAGGATTGACAGTAAGGAACATAATACCAATTTTTAAAAAAGTGGTTTTGAAATTATGTGTGGGCTTTATAATCAATGCTATTTGTGAAAATCCACAGATCGTGAAGTTATGGGAGTCTGTGCATCGTGATTCCCAGAGGAAGACAGACCTACCTTTGATGCTAGAAGCCACAGACGACATGTTGATAATGTTGCCAGATTTCTGTGCAAGCATCTGCCAAAACAAAACAAATTAAAAAAAAAATGCTACTCTGCAAGATAAAAATATGACCTCTTTAAAAGATTTGCATTTACTTATGGTTTGCAGAAGCATCTTATTAGCTATTAACATGAAGTGCTCTTAAGCAGTCTTAACAGTGCCACCCAGTCATTACTGGGAGAGGGTGGCATGCTCACGCACTCACTGGCAGGAACATTTCCCAGGGGGATTACCGCCTTCCTTTGGCACAAGAGCGTCGGCAAGACCAAGGAGCTCTGAGCTAAATGGAAAGTTAATGAACATTAATCATTACTTTGTATTCTTGTTGTTGGAAAACTCTTACCTTGACACATGTTTGTTGAAGACCTACTATGATCAGATATGTGCTAGTTCCAGGAGTTTGGAAAATAAACCACACACTCCCTGCCTGTAGACAGCTGCCTGCAGACTGGAGGGGTTGACACAACCACCATCAAGCAACAGACAGCAGAGACCTCCACAGAGGGGGATTAGGGGGGCGGAACCAATCCAGGTTGCGGGACACTCAGAGGAGGGATCCAAAAGAGGAAAGAGGTGGCCTGAGTTTTGAAAACCAGGGCATTAATCAGAAAAATAAAAGAGAAATGTGTTTTAAGGAGGAAGAACCACATGTAGAAAGGCTGTATCATGGAGCTGGGACGAAGGGATGGGTCTGGTTGGAATGCCGAGCCTGGGAGGAATGAGGCTGCTGAGGCCGTTGGGGACTACATTTAGGAATTTGGGCCTTCCCTTGAAGGCAGTGTGGTGGTGACAATGAGGGGTTTAATGCAGAACAGAGGCATGTTTGCATTTGGGGAACACTAAGACTACTGTGGCACTACGTCAAGGAGACCCACTGGAAGCTGACAGAGATGCAGAAATGTCTGTGGGCAACAGAGGTGGAGAGAGCTGAGGTAGTAAGTGCAGGATATGGTGAAGGGTTACACACAGTGAGGCCTGCCTCCCTCACTGAAGGAGTGTTTCCTAAGAACACCTCCCCCAGAATTGTCTCCTCAACAGCCTCCTCTGTTTCATCAGAAATTACCATCTCTCAACACAGGACTGCCCGTATCCTTGCCTTCCAAGGATACGGTCCCTTAAATCTAGATAATGATGATCTCTAGGATACCTCTGCCAATCATCAAGAGGGAGGATATGAGGCGGATAGAGACCCCTGGACCTCAGCCCCTTACTGTCCACTGCTCTCCATTGCTCCTGCTGAGACAGAAAAAGACCAAATGGCTGCCCTGCTTGGTTAAGAAAAGAAAACAAGTCCCCTGGGATGATTTAGCACTCTCCTGAGATGCTTCCATATAGATTATACTTCCACATAAAGGGGGCCAATTGGCCCTGAGAAACCGTGAAAAACGTCCTGTTACCATCTCCCATCACTGGTAACCATATAAACTCACCCCTAACCCTGTTGGGTGCTCCGTCTTTGGGAAACAATCCCACTGAGGCCACCAGTGAAAATAAAGGTCTGAAGGGGAGGGTCTGCGGCTGTTTCGTCCTCCTAGATGTGGTATACAGTAGGTGGTCCTTACACTGTGATGAATCAGAATCTCTTGGGGTGGAAGCTTCTTTTTAAAATTAATTAATTTAGAGAGCTCATGGGTAGGGGAAGCGTAGAAGGAGGGAGAGAATCTTAGGCAGACTCTGCTGAGTGCAGAGTCCTACAAGAGACTGGATCTCGTAACATTGAGATCATGCCCTGAGCTGAAATCAGACACTTGACCGACTATGCCATGCAGGCACTCTGGGATGCTAGTGTAAAGTGCAGGTTGCTGGACTCTGCCCCAGACCTAAAGGAATAATATAATGAATGAAAAAAAATTGCTATGAATTAACAATGTTTTCAGATGAATTTATACTTAAGTATAACATGTATGTGTGTTTTCCAGGGCATGTAGGGATGTCTGGGGGCATGTGGACCCATGAATGCTTTGGGGGAAGAAGCAAGAGCTGGAGAGAATCCCTGCCCAATGGGCGTTACCTTCTCATTGAAATCAGAGGCTCGGAGGATGACCATAAAGAACAAGAAGGGATGGTGGACACTGAGAGTGGTAAAGGGGAAAAACAGCTGGTCAGAGGGAATGGAAGACCACTCCAGAGAACAGAGGAAGGAAAATCGGGACACGATGGGCCATCAGAGTCAAGGAAACAGTTTCTAAAAAGAAAGTGTCTCAGCCGTCAGTGTAGAGAGAGAAGTTGCTTTTGCTGGGGTGAGTTGCTCTAGCAGCTTTCAGACAGAGGTGCAGGAATGGAGGTGAGTAACTGAGTGGTCCAGGATGAGCCTCCTCCGGGGACCAGAGGTCTCCCCATAGTATTCCCCTCCCTTCTGTTTTGATACTTAGTTACCATTTGCACTCTGGAGCAGAGAGTCTAAAACAAGCTAAGGCATTGTGTTGGATTAAAGGGTGCAAGGGGGGGCTGAGGCGACCCATCCAAGTCAGAGACAGCAGTAGCCATGAAAATATTGAACCCAACTTGCTTAGTTATGTGATAAAGAGGATCATAATGAAATGGGGTCCTCATAAAAAAGACCAGGAGAATAAGTGCAGGCTTGAAAACAAAGCCTTATTATTCTTTAGTATCCAACTTTGCAAATAACCCATTTTTACATTTTTTAATTTTTTTTTCATTTTACTGAGCTATCGTTGTCATATGTAACCCATTTTTAATGCCTATAGGACACATAGACTCCAACTGGATGTATAAAGATGAACTATTAAATAAGTTCAGCCTCTCATCTTCTGAAATGCAGCAGTTCCTCAGGCAAAACTTTAGAATAGAGTCACCTAGGAGATGTTAGTGCTGCCCTAACACTTGTGCCATCCATTCAACCAGGTCTGTCTGCTGGTTCTCGAGCCCCATCCTCTCCTCCTTCCATGCAGTCTTCTCAACGCTGGCTCAGTGTCTACTGGTAGAATGTGGTGCTCTTCCTTGCTCCCCACTCGACAGCCCTCTCTGGCAAATACGACTTGTATAAAGTGAAATGCCTCCTATGTGGGAATCCTCTGTAGGATTCACCTCCCAGAAACTCAGGCAGAGGCTGGGAAGAGCTCTGAAAATTCCCTCGAACTGTACATCAACTAGATCAACTAGTCCTACCCTGACCCAGCTTTTTGTCCCCACTGACCTCAGCTCCTAAACCTAGCAGACCTTGGTTTCTTGGGTCTTTGGTGAGTCCATGTCTGACCTTTTCCTGGACTGACAACCTAGATTGATTGATTGATTGATTCAACAAATACTTGACAAAGCACTTCTATGTGCTAAGAGTCTTCTAAGATACAACAAAGGAGAGAAACCTTCACATAGCCAAGATTTCCCTGACTTTGGATTTTGCACTGACCTCTTCTTAGAGTATTTTAAAATTGTTCTTTGCCTCTTGACTCATATTCCAGTTCTGGAATGATTTTCAGTACGTCTACCCATGAACAAAAATTTCCAAAAGTGTTTCTTTGTTCTGACCACCTGACTTTTCAGATCTGCCTGGACTCTAAATACTGGCTTCCCCTGTAAAGTCTTTTTTTTTTTTTTGGTTAAAGATTTTATTTATTTATTTGACAGAGAGAGAGAGAGAGAGAGATCACAAGTAGGCAGAGAGGCAGGCAGAGAGAGGGGGAAGCAGGCTCCCTGATGAGCAGAGAGCCCGATGTGGGGTTCGATCCCAGGACCCTGAGATCGTGACTGAGCTGAAGGCAAAGGCTTAACCCACTGAGCCACCCAGGCGCCACCCCCCCACCACCTGAAAGTTCTAACCTGGAAATGTGCATCATAGTAATTGAACCCAGAGGATCCCAGACATTGGAGCTGGAAGGCTGGAAGGGATCATGTAATTTCTCACTCTCATTTTATTTTATTTTTTTAATTAAAAAAAAAATTTTTTTTAAAGACTGTATTTATTTATTTGAGAGAGAGACAGTGAGAGAGAGCATGAGCGAGGAGAAGGTCAGAGGGAGAAGCAGACTCCCCATGGAGCTGGGAGCCCGATGTGGGACTCGATCCCGGGACTCCAGGATCATGACCAGAGCTGAAGGCAGTCGTCCAACCAACTGAGCCACCCAGGCGCCCTCACTCTCATTTTAAATAGAGAACAAGTGCCATTTCCCAAGGCACACAGTGAAGGAGGGGCAGAGTTCAGGCTGTGATGCCAGAGTCCGGAATCTGGGGTCAGGTTGGTTACTGTCACTTTTATCCTGCCTATCCTAGTCATTAATATCTCTTGGGACTTTTTTAAATAAATGGGTGTTACTGCTTATATAGATTACTGTTAAGATGCTTTCAATCATAGGTAAACTCACGAATTTGCAAGTTAGTGTTTGCTATTTCAAAAGTTAACACTTACTGACAAGTATACATTTTAGCTTCATGGGACCATACCTCACCCTTGCTGCCTTCACTCATATTTGTAAAGCATTCCAGACATGAAGGAGGCTGGTTATGTTGGTGTGACTGTGACCTAAGCTTTCTCCTTTTACTATAGCCTCTGCTTCTTTCCCATATCTTAGAATCAGTCTTCAAAAAATAATCCATGTTCCAAATAGCATATTCTCATGAACTCCAAGTAAGTAGAAAAAATGAGATTTATATTAAAAAAAAATTGCTGGTCAACATCCTATGGACCCACTGAGAGATCCTTTTTAGGTGCTAAACAAGCAGATTAAAACAAATTTCTTTGTTTCTAAGTCAATTTTTCCTAACTTCCCTTTTAATGTTCATCTGGATCCTTCTTAACATTAGGTTGAATGTTCAGAGCAAAGCATCAGCCCTGCCTTGCCATTAAAAAAGCTCTTCTCTGTGCTGGGCTGGCAGCATTCAGCATGTCTGTCATCTAATCCAGCTGGGCTGAAAGACAAGAATAGCTCCTCTGCATTTCACTAGGGTTCTGTTGGCAACCTTGGACTGAACTGGTTCTGTACTGAGTCTGTCCCTTCATCGTCTGAGCTTGTGCAGTTGGCTTACTACTGGCTTGTAAGGTCATTTGAACTCATTGTTTTTCCTATTTACTCTCCCCTCCCCCCAGAACACCTAGTGTGTGCTTTATATCAAAAGGCATTTAACACTTGTTTCTAAAATAAAATGAAAAACATTGATGAGTTGTGTGAAGGCTGTGGAATTCTAGGGCAGCAGACCCAGGAGGAATGCTCTCTCTTTAGCATATACTGTCTCTCACCTCTCTGGTGCCTCTGTGGCTCACCTAAAAACAAGGAGAATATTCAGAGAACAGAAAAGCAATGGTGGTACGTCCACCTTGAGAGCATGTGCCTGGACACTGAAATCTGAAAAGGGGCCCAACTTCCAGGGTTCAGATCCTGCTCTAACCACTTGCTAGTTAATGTGACCTTGGGCAAGTTATCTCACTGCCCAGTTTTATCCTTTGTACTGTGGATGTGATAAAGTAGCACTTAGCTCATCACATTCTTCTGGTCCTGCATGCCTCTTTGCTGTCCCTCTCCCTGGGGCCCTCTTCCTCACATGCCTGAATGGCTAGCACCCTCATTTCAGTTGGAACTCTATGAAAATTCCAGCTTCTCAGAGAGGCCCTCCTGGACTTTCCTGAGATCCTAGCTTCTTCTTCATATTACTTCTAATCACTCTCCAAGCTATATGTCTCATATCCATTATCCTGTCTCACTCCTCAAAAATAGGATCTCTCTTAGAGAAGGGACTTTGTTTAGTTTTCTGATGGATCTTCTGCACCTAGAATGGAGACCTGCAAATAGAAAGTGCTTAATATTTCTTGACCATTTCTTAACTGGAAGGTTAAATGAGTTAATTCATATTAAATGCTTGATATAAGTGTTCAGTACAGGTTAGTCATTATGGTAGCTACTGCCACTGCTCGGCATATGCGAGGACCCTTTCTGGGTGCCCGGTGTGGAGGCCTACTTATCCAGTGGTGCTTATCCTAGTGGTGGTGGTCCTTACTTTAGGAAGAAATGCCTTGATCATCAAGTACATGCTGCGGACATTGAGATTCATCGAGAAGTCCCAGTCTTTCTCCTCGCAGTCCAGTATGGTTCCGTGATGGACAAAACTGGAAGAAAGATTGATCAATGGGGAAAAGTGATCATTTAAGAAGATCTGTATTCCATTTCCTTACCATATTTTACTGTCATATATTGACTCAGGCCATTGACCTTACCTTTTGAAGATTTTAACAATTTGGAATATGACTTAGTACATTAGGTTAATGAGTATTCAACTTAATCTAAATAAATTTATTGGAAAACATCTTTCTTTTAAAAAAGAAAGGCAGAGGTTTGGGGCCACCAAACATAAGCTGGACGGCAACTGCACAGGAAATAATGATAAACAAACGTGAGACTAGAATGCCAGCCCTGACTCCTATGTCAAGAGCAACAGTGCCCTCTGGTGACACAGATTTAGTGTTTTCAAAGGGAAATCAAATTGCAAGGAAAACCAGTGTCTCCAAATCTCAGGGCTGCAAAGTAATATTGCTATCATACAGTTCTAACATATTAAGTAAACAAAGCAGAAAAAGCCCAAACTCTCCAAGCAGCCTTTACTCCTTTTCAAGACACACTCGTAAATAACCTGCTCATCTTTCATATGACAGCAAGAACCACACGCTCTATTTCTATACCTCTTACCTTGCTGAAAATTTAATATATAGATGTTCAAAACCTAATTTTCCTGGTTTTCTTTTTGTGATGGCTCTCAGTATATTCTCATATAAAGAATGAGCAGTTTATAAAATAGATTATCATAAATTTTTTTTGACTTAATTTCCACACATTGTAACATATGACAAACTACAAATGGACTTTTTTTTTTTTCACTGAAACATGATTAGCAAGAAGAACAAAAATATATTAGAAGGCTCTGGAATTTTTCTGTCAATGCGGCAGTACAAATACAACACAACATAAGAAAAGTGGAATGTCACTTAGTTCCTGTGTAAACGTCTGTTGGGCTTACCTCTACTAGGCTACGTCTGAGTAGTGAAATAGTAGCACTGCCTGTCCTCGGTGTGGCTGCTTCAGTTCCAGTCTCCTCTCATTCACACATGGTTCAGAACTGTTGGTACCACCCTAATAAGTTCAATTAGGCCATTCTCTTTGCACTCTACGCAGAAGTGCAACACGGAAACTTCTTTTGCTGGGTGGGGCTCATTGTTCCAGTAAGAAACCCTGAGCTTGGGCAGTGTAGAGGACTGGCTGGAAGGTTGTGCCAAAAAACGGGGAACACCTGCATTTCAATAGGCTGAGTACTTGGTTTGTGGTAAATATACTTGTTTTAAAGACATCTACTGAAAAACAGTTTTTCATTTTATCTTATACGTCTTAGTGGAACAGCCATAACCCGACCAGTGTGAGGCATTACCAGCCTTAAGAATGTCAACAGGTTTGGATTACTACCAGTTCTCTTGAGCAGACCTTAATTCCCCTTAGGACTCAGCCCATGTCCACTTCTCTGGCTTGGTCCACTTGCTGAATCTTGGAATAAAAATTCTGTCTAAACTCTAGCTGTATTTCCTAAGAAATATATTATGGTTCATGATGACTCATTTCACCATAGTACCAAATGTCATTAAGTAAAAGAGAAAACTTTCTGTAAGGACAGTGAAATTAAAGTGTGTGCATTACCCAGCAACATTAAAGAGAACATCAAGTCTCTCAATTTCACTGGCAAACTGGTCAATTTGTTTCTTCTTTGTGACATCAAGGGTCCTAATTTGAATACCTGAAAAATAAAACAAAAGACACGATTTACCTTTACTCATAAAAATGTTAGCTTTGAAGATTTTGCTGTTTTGAAGTGTAAAGACTATAATATTTGTCCAGTTAGGCTTCACAGGATTGTTGGCCATTAGTAGGGTCTTAGGAATCTCAGAATCTTACAGTCCTCCCCATCTAGAGCTCTGTATCAGATGCCTCTGTAAGCCAGCAGTAACATCTGGAAGTGGGTCCATTCCAGCCCTTCCTTTCCCCAGAGGTTGAATCACTGCTACAGTGATCCTGAATTCTGTCTCCGGGGGAAGGACAGGGGTGGTGGGAGAAGCGATTGTTTCTGTTTGTGCCCTTTACCTTTATGTCAATTCTTCTATTTACTAGAAATGACTTTGCCGGTCATGGGTACCATCACTTATTTCTGGACTGAATTGCAAGAAGAAACATGAGGCCAGAAGAAGAGATGGAAACACTAACCATGAGAGATCTGGCATGGGGTCTGAGAAAGACATGTTGTACTAGCTACTAAAATAAAACCAAAAAAACAAACAACCCCCCCAACCTAAACCAACAAATATGCTTTAATGAAAGAAGCAGTTACTTTCACGATTTAAAAAATATATGGTTTATTTTATTCTTCCGTTTTGAATATAGAAAAGAAGGATTATAAATGAAGAAAGGGAAAACTAAAACCGAGTTTCAGAAGAACTTTCTTTGCTTCTTGCTTTTCTAGGACAGCAGCTTCCCTTAGACTTGTTGAAATGGTAACTCAACACGGTCTAATTCAGTTAACTAATTCAGTGGACTAAGTTGTATCTGATCATGTAACCAGTTCTACTTTGCTGAAACAGTTAGCTTTCAAATGAGTTCTACGTCCTGATTTCTTTCTGAGTAACGCCACTAGAAGACCTCTGATGCTGGGATTAGGTTCAGTGTGGTACGGTGAGGGGCAATACGCACCCAGACAACTTAATCTTTTACAGTTTCTCATCATGACACGTGATTTTACGGCTGAGCTATGTCCAGTATGGTAGCCACTAGCCACTTGTGGCTACTGAGCATCTGAAGTGCAGATAGTCTGAACTGAAATGTACTGGAAGTGTAAAGTACACGTACATTTCAAAGATTTGGTATAAAAATGTAAAGTATTCCATTGGTAACTTTTTTATACTATGTATGTAAAAATTATAATATTTTAGATATATTGAATTAAGTAAATCTATTGTTAGTACTATTATTTTAAGATTTATTTATTTATTTATTTGACAGGGGGAGAGAGAGAGAGCACAAGCAGGGGGAGTGGAAGAGGGAGAAGCAGGCTCCCTGCTGTGCAGGGTGCCAGATGCGGGACTCAATCCGAGAACTCCAGGATCATGATCCAAGCTGAAGGCAGATACCCAACCAACTGAGCCACTAAGGAGCCCCTGAGAAATATATTATTAAAATTAATGTCCCTTGTGTCTTTTTACTTTTTAAATGTAGCCACTACAAAAATTGACAGTCATCATTGACATCAACATTGACATCATGTTTCTATTGGACAGTGCTTCCCTCACAGAGAGGCACTCAAATGGAAAGTCATCATTAAATGTTAACAGTAAGGGATGCCTGGGTGGCTCAGTTGCTAAAGCATCTGCCTTTGGCTCGGGTCATGATCCCAGGGCTCTGAGATTGAGTCCAGCATTGGGCTCCTTGCTCAGCAGGGAGCCTGCTTCTACCTTTCCCCCTACTTGTGCCCTCACTCTGAGAAATAAATAAATAAAATCATTTTTAAAAAAGCTAACATTAACAGGGGCACTTGACTGGCTCAGTTGGTAGAACGTGCAACTCTTGACTTCAAGATCATGAGTTCAAGCTCCATGTTGGGCTAGAGTTTACTTAAAAAAAGTTAGCAACTGTTAAATTTTCGTGTTATTTTGTCACTGAGTACTGAATCTTTCAACATGTTTCCGAAAAAAATATTTTAGGTATACATCTTAAAATGTTGCTTATACATTTAAATATATAGATTTTTGTGGGTTCGCACAGTATGGATTGGATATCAGGGAATCAGGCTCTGAAGAGAAGGCCAGTGTAACTAAGTAGCTAAAGAATTTTCTTTCAGCACCTGAATCCCAAGTTCACACTGTCAACTTGCTTACCGGGGCACTCTTCAAGTTCCTGAAGTTTGGACTCATTGATATCCGTGGCGATGACTTTGGCACCTTCTCTTGCAAAAGCCTGGGAGACACAATGTGCAAGTAAATTCTTTGTTTATTTGATTTGATTCCATTCTTGTGAGTAGAAAGTCAGTTAGCCTTTCCCTCTTCATCTTATTTTCATTGTTTTCCTTATAAAATAGGTGGAATTTCAAGCTCTCTATTCTCACTTCACCTTTCCCATTGTTACTGTTTTTATCATTAATTAGAACAACATGACATACATTGTGCTTGTCAGTTGGCTTTTCCCTTTAAGCATTATCAAATAAAATCGTGTTTTTAAAAACTAGGACTCTGTTACTGACACCTCTCAAAATACTATTCTGTGATGTGATAGCCTGTACTTCATTTCTGAGCAAGTTCTTACTATTTTCCATTTCCTATTATATTCCAAGTAATAAGAGAAAACGGGTTATTTCAATACTTTTTCACCTAAGAGTATACTACTGTTTTCATAAATGTCAAACTATATCTAATACGACTATACCATAAGTGCATTAATTAGCTCAGGTGGGGGTTATAATGTGCAAGAAGTTGACATAAATTGGAAGGTAAAGGTAACCTGGTAGTCTTGTAATTCTAGAGTCCTGTACTTGAACTGCCATAATTTCAGAAAGCTATGCATTCTGGTAGGGCCCCTGCAGCAAATATATCATAATGCAAAGAAACTGAGCACAGAAAGAAGTCTCTCAGAGTCAAAAGGTACCAGTAATGTCACATAATAAACATGTGATGTGTTCATTCCTTCATCTGCCCAGGGTGAGGGATAGCGACTTTTCTTTTTGTAACTTAGGACAACAGAAACACAAAATTGAAAAAAAGAAAAAAAAAGTAGAGCAAAATTAAATAGCTACAGGATCTGTCCACATAATTCAATACCTCAAAAGCTAGTAAGCAAACAACAGATAATAACTTACTAAGGCGGCTGCCCGGCCAATCCCCTGAGCGGCGGCTGTCACGACGATGACCTTCCCATCAAGGCGACCCATAACGGAGCCTGCAGTTTAAGCTAGACACATGTGTGTAATGGCTTAGTATATAGTCCTGTGCAGTGACTTCTAGATTCAACAGTTCGATGAACTCTTTAAGAACGTAATGACCTGTCATCTGAATTCTCCATGAATGCTGACTCTAGATACCTAGCTTAGTATATAGAAAACATTTAGCATAACCCATTGAAGTGATAACAGATATTGGACTTTAATCCACCATTTGGTTTCTTGAGGACTTAGAGAAGACAGCATCTGATACTGACATAGCAGAGGCAGGGTCCTTCCCCCCACTAGCATCACCATTGTCCCACCGTCCCTATACAAACTGCTATGGTGTTATATATGTCCTTGCTAGTGGCGGCTGCTTCTCAATTTCTCTGCTGTATCTTTTCTTGGGGTTTGCACTATCAGTTGTCTCTGGCTTTTCCTTGTCACTGGAAAGATTTCATGGTTGGCCTCAGAGAGTCATTGAACAAAAGAGCTGGAAAATCAAATCATGTCCAATATTCCTATTTTATAGATGAGAAAACTGATTTGACTTCCTAAGGTCGCAGACCCAGTTAATGACAGAGTGAGAACTAAACTCAGGCCTCCTGACTCCTTTGCTATGTAAGATTTCACCCCACAACGCTGCTGATCCTCTCTTAAAGTTTAAGCATTTACTTGAATTTTAATAGATACCAGCAGTAATTTTCAGAACAGAGGACTGAGGAATTCTGACCTGGGGAAATAAGATATGCATAAGGTATTTGGTTCTTGGGATGCCTGGGTGGTTCAGTCAACCGGTTAAGTGTCTGCTGTCAGCTCAGGTCATGTTCCCAGGGCCCTGGGATCCAGCCCCTCGTAGGGCTCCCTGCTGATAGGGGAGCCTGCTTTTCTCCCTCTTTCTCTGCCTGCAGCTCCCCCACTGTTTGTGCCCTCTTGTGCTTGCTCTCTCTGTCTGCCAAATAAATAAAATCTGAAAAAAAGAAAGATATTTGGATCTTGGACGGTAGCTTTTCAGGATGAGAGGAATGCCTCATGATGAGGTTGGGGTAGTTAAGGTCAAATGATGATCAACTGAGGGTTTCTTCAAGGAACTGAGTACATTTTCTCACCCCACTATCCTTGATGGGTTCCTATTATCTCACAACAAGTCACACAATGGCTGCTTTGTCCCAAGTCATCACATCCCCATTCCAGGGGAAAAAAAAAAAAGGTGGAAACTAAAAGCCTTCCAGAGGGGTCCTCACTTTCTATTCAAGAAGGAAGCCCTCCTTAGAAATTCCAACCCTCATTTCACAGGCCAGCTCTAGCAGCAGAGGCTAGGAATTTGAGAGTTTTGTCTTCTATTCTCTAAAAAGAGAAAAGCTGGGGGGGGGGGGAGCGAGCCCCCTTAAATGGGCCATGTAAGATAACCTACACAATCACCCTGCTCAATTACCTACCTGATAAAGAACAGATAGGTAGCTAGTCTTGCCTAGAGAACTCACATGATCCAGTCCTTTCTTTTTGTACCCATGTCTGTTCTCCCCAGCCAACCTTGGCTTTCTGCTGTAACCAAGCCTCCATGCTTTATCTAAGCTCGGAATGCTGAGGCGCCAGTTACTCTTGTAGGCAATGGGATTAAAGGAATGATGGAAAGAGTGACACGAACTGACACGTATTTTAGAAAGACCACCGTGGGACGGTTTCCTTGGGAGGGTGTGCTGTGGCCTGAAGGGCGGGTGAAAATCGCAGGGAGGAAGGAGACGGAGAGGGGGGCTGGACGACAGCCGTGTTTCAGTTGGAGACTGAGTCTGGTCACCCGTGCACTACCTTCAGAAGGATTAAGTGGTCTTCCCCTTGTCTCCGGGCTGTGAATTCAAACCTAGACCTCCGGGTTGCAGGTGCAAGAGAAGACCTCGCGGGTCGCGTTGTATCCTGCGGCCTTGGCACGCCCTCCCGCGCTCTAGGTCCGCACGCGGCCGCGCGGAGGCCAGGGCGCGAGTTCCAGGACCACTTCTGCGCGACACAGAGACCTCGGGGACCCTCCCGCCCCTGCGCCGCCCAGCCAGCGGCCCTCGCTCCCAGCCGCGCGGTGCGTGGTCCTGCCTCGGGATCCGACGGCCGGGTCTCTCGTTTCCTCCCACCCTAGCCTTTCCTCTCGTAACGCGGGGCGAGCTTAATCGGGGGTTGGAGTTTTGCTTCCCAGAGGGCCCCACCAGCAACCGGCTCCGGGGACCTGCTTGCAGCTTCCCCGAAGTCCTCGGATTGAGTCTGCGCTCGTGAGGTGCCCGGGAGGCCGACGTTTACAGAGCCCGGGAGGATGCCAGGGAGTCCCGCTGTTTTTTCGCTTTTCTTTATTCTTACGCGAGTGACCCATTTGCACTGTAAACACGCTGAGAGCTGAGAGATAGAAGAAGAGACTCCGATACCCACCGCCCCGCCCGCGCCCCGATCGAGGGCATGGTGGGCACGGTGTCTCAGGAAGCTATTGTTTCGCACCCCCGTCACCGCCGGCCGGAGGCGCCCGAAACAGAAGGCGCGCACCAGAGGTTCCCCCACAAATCTGGGGCGCCCGGAGACGCGCTTGCTGAACAACTGTTCCAGCACGGAGCGGCCGCCTCGCTCGCTCTGAGACCTCTCCCTCGCCGGCCTTGCCTCCCGGGAACCAAATTTTGGGGACAAATCCTTACTGTTACAAGAGACAATACTATCAAACTAAAATGAATTTGGGAAAGTGAGTGCAGACGCGACCTGAAACGGTAAAATGAGGCAACTCTCAATAAATCCAACGTGAAAGCCACATTGAAAAACTTAGCTATACCAGAGTTTCAAACTTGTTAAAAACACACCCTTATCTTGATCTAACTGCTAAGATTAATCTTGAAATAGGTACCCTGCAGAGCAAAGCAAATCGAAGCCCCCCCCCCCCGCCCAGTCTGAAGTGTAACTTAAAAAATATTAGGAAATCTTACTTTAGAGCAGCAAGTGGATGTCGTCCTCCGGATCCCTGGGCCAGCCACAGACTTGATGAGACCTTTGTGCAGAAGCAAGTCAGGCTCATCATGCACGCCGGGATTTGTAGTTTCCTTCAGTTTTAAGAAAAGGAGGCTCCTGTTTGTTTACTATACGTGTGTGTGTGTGCTGCCATCTAGTGGACCTCTGGTAGAACGGCTGACTCCAAGGAGAAGGTGAAAAATGGAAACGCCCCTCAGGGGCTTACTTAGGAAATGGGAATAATTTACGTCACTTTAATCCAAGTCTTTGTTGTTTGTTCGTGCCTACTCTGTGCTGTTCTAGGATATTAAAAACTTAATGAGTCAGAAACATCATTTGGAAGATAGCAGGTCAGTGACATAGAAGGACCCTAGGTCATTTAAGATAGTGGAGCCTTCCTTCCTGGCCCTTCACCAAGATTGTTTTGAGGGAGAGAAATAAAAATTCCCTTCTGTTTAAGGTATAGTTACGGTTGTTTTGTCACACTCTTTGTCTTCTAACACTTGTTCATATTTGCTGGTGGGGTGCAGGCACTGTGAGTACATGGAGGGGCAGGGTCCAGGTAACGCTGAGATTTACAACGTGGAGGCCTGAAAGGGAACATGTTGGGTAAGAGCAACAAATCAAGTTTAGTCGAAAAGAACGGACAGTACAGATCGAAAAAAACTAGGTCATGTGTACTAGGCTTATTAAGTCATACTATAGCAGGTGTGTAATTGAGCAGAGTGGTTGCGTAGGTTATTTTGTACATGTATTGTTTTCGTTGGTTCACTCAACATCTACCCACCACACTTTCCCCTGTCTTTTATTTTATAAAGACCAGAAAACAAAAAAACTCTCACATTCCTAGCCTTCTTTGTTGCTAGAGCTGGCCAATGAAATGTTAGTTGTGGAGGATTTCCTTTTGGATAGAAAGGTAGAGCTCCTTTTAAAGGATTTCCCTTCTTTTTTCCTGGAATGTGGATCTGTCTTGGGACATGGCAGCAATTGTGTGACTTGGCAGGAGGTCAGAGGCACCTATTAAGGACAGAGCAGGATAAGGAAAGGAACCTGATTCCTTGAAGACAGCCTCTGTGCCACAGCCTTAGACTAACTCCTCTGGGATTCTTTTTTTTTTTTTTTTTTAGATTTTATTTATTTACTTGAGAGAGTAAGAGAGAGAACAAGCAGTGGGTGGGGGTGCAGAGGAGGAGAAGCAGACTCCCTGATGAGCAGGGAACCTGCTGTGGGCCTTGATCCCAGGATATGGGACCATGACCTGAGCTGAAGGCAGAAGCTTAATCCACTGAACCACTCAGGCATGTCCCCCATTGGAATTCTTAGGTGAGAAAAAGTAACTTCTTTGGATTACATTTTCCCCAAGTTTTTTGTCTTTGGAGCGAAGTATACTCATAACAGGCATGGTGGTTCAGAAGAAACGCTGTGCAGTAAGATAAGTCCCCCATTCTTCACTAGCTCAGTAAATCATTTAACTCTCCAAGGCCCAGTTTCCTTTTCTGTAAAGAAGGTAAACATAGCACCTGGCTCAGGCATGTGAGGAGAAATGACCAGGCACTCACAACTACCAGCACACCATTTGTTACATTTGTACTTAATAAGTGTTAATGATGACTATAATTACAGCAGATGGCAAAAATGGATTGAAAAAAATCTCTGATCTAATTTCTGCATCTATAAGCATATGCACATAAAGTCTTTGGTAAGACGGTCTCTCATTGCCCAGGGTAGCTTCTAACGGAGTCTAATGATCTCTAAAAATACTCAGCTGTGCTCCTTGCTTTAGTAACAATGTCTTTAACTTCTGAGGGTTTTAGAATACATTTTTTATGGATATGAGGATTCTCTAATCAAGGCCAAGTCTAACACTTCTTTCTTTGTGCAGCTTTCTTGAGCCTCCCTTTGTCCTGATTTCCAACAATAATGCTGACTCTCTGACAGACTAAGTAATGTGGTGTTGCAAAAATTTTCTTACCCATGTGTATTTTCCATGGACTAAATTTCTTCAAGGTTAGGGACCATATCTTTTTCGTTCTTATGTTGCAGTCAGCACATATTATGAGATGTTTGTTTTCCAACTAAATATGTTTGCAAAGGCAGTAACTTTTGGTGCCTAGCTCAGTGACTGGCACACAATAAACAGCAGTTAAATATTTGCTGAGTATAAATGGTAGGCTTTTACTAGGTTTTCTGGATATAATTTTGTCAGGCTCTCCAGAAAATGTTTCCCACGATTAATGATCTATTTGTCTTCTTTGGTCTTGACTTTACTTTCCAGACCATTTTAGTGTCTGACTACATTACTGCTTTTTAACCTTTTTGCATGTTTCATTGTTGACTTTCACAGACATTTATCATGATATTGAAACCCAGATCATAAGAGTTAAGCAACATTCTGAGGGAGATGTTGACAACACAGAGGACTAGAAAGCTCTACCTCTATTTCTCTCACAGAGACACCAACTTAAAACAATATACAGACTAAAATAGCTTTATGAGAACTCAAGTCAGTTAGGAAGCTGCAGTACCCCAGGTCAGGGGAGAGCTGAGAACAGCTGCATTGAAATGGGCAAGAAGGGTCATTTCCCTTTACCTCTTGTTCCACCGACCCCACCCTTTGCCCAAGCCATCACAGCTCAGCCTCTGGCTCCTGGTTTCTCCAGGAGAGTAGTGGGAAAGAGAAGGGTGGAAAACTAACCCAGAGTTCTGGCCTTTTGTAGGGAAGCCCAAGGGTTTCTGTCTTGCCTGACTTGGAGTGCTGATGGTACTGGCAACAGTTGGCACTATAGGGCTTACAGTGCCCCAGATGGAGGCTGGAATGGTTCATCACGGTTGGGAGAGAGTGAGAAGAGTGGAGTATGTTCTTTGTGTTCCAACTTTTTGCAGGGCTGTCGAAGACTGATATTTGTCTTGCCTACCTGGGATGCTATTGGGGAGCTGAAAGACGGGATTCCTGGGGGCCAATGAGAAGAAAGGAGCAGGGAACATGCTGTACTGCAGACAGACACCAGAGGGAGCAAGAGATCCAGCTCCTAGAAGAGAAATTCGTAAACCTCTCTAATTGGCAAATTATACTCACAGCCCAGAAGTCACACCTCCTAAAAAGGTTTCAGAGATCCCCAGAATCTCTGTAGACTAGAATAGGTGGCTGCTTTTCCAAATGCATAAAACTTTGCAAAAACTCAGAAGGCGCGCGCGCGCACACACACGAAACATGACCCAAAGGACGAAATAAATTTCCAGAAATCAACTTCAAAGATACAGTGATCTATGAACTACCAAAGAATTCAGAATGATGGTTTTTAAGAAGCTCAATGACCTACAAGAGAATGCAAATAGGCAACTAAATGAAATCAGGAAAATGAGGTATGAACAAAATGACGTTATTAACAAAGAAAAAAACTATTACGAAGAACTGAACAGAAATTCTGGACCTGAAGAATACAGTGACTGAATTAAAAATATTTACTAGTGGGGTTCAATAGCAGACCTGATCAAGCAGCAGGAAGAATCAAAGAAGAAGGGAAGAAATTAAAAAAAAAAAAAAAAAGCAGAAAGAAAAGTGGAGAAATACTGAGGTACTTATGGGACGTCAGCAAATGAACCGATGAATGCATTATGGTACTTCTAGTAGAGAAAAAAAGGACAAAAAACTTATTTGAAGAAATAATGGCTCCAAACTTCCCAAAGCTGAGGAAGAATATGGACATCCAAATTTTAGAGTTAAGCAACATTATACGGACTGGACAGATACTTGATGACTGATTATACTTTTAGTGGCCTTAGTTTTATATCCAGGTGAAATTACTACTTTGAATTACTTTTATTCAGCAGAGGAGCAGACATGGTAAAGAATCTCATCTATAGCTCTGTCATAGTATCTTATTTGCCGAAGAGTGAAAAGGAGAAACAAGACTCTGAAGAGACATGCAGGCTTGGGGGAGAGAATTAAAGGAAGGGACACCTTCTCCTTACCCCTGTTGAATTCCTATGATAGTATATTAAGGGAAAATATCCATCCATGGATTGTAAAATGATGGCTATGATGTAATTCATAATCTTTTTCTTTGAATGAATCTTACCAAAGAGCCAAGAATGAGTTGAAATCACTAACTCTGTTCTAGACCTTATGCAACTTGCTGTTTTATATGGTTTTTCAACGTCTTATGATACAAAATTAATATTATAAAACCTCCCTAAAACCACAATTCTTAACCTCCCCTTTAATAACAAGATAAAAGTATGGATCCAAGTATCCTAGAAAAATGACAAAATTATCAAATTAACATAAAATTTCCGAGGTTTTACAGACTGCATGAAGCCCATCCATAGATGCCTTATATATCTGTGGGGACTCTCAGTTTAGAAGACTTTCTACTTCGATAGAAACTCTGGTGCTGTTTCCTCATGCCTGAAATAAAAGGGTAGACTACATGGTCCATAAAGTTCTTCCAGCTGGGAGTAAAATGCAGTAGACTACAAAATCTGGTAACAAACCAATTTAAAGTGCTTGTCTAAGGGGCTAGTGGATGACAGAAAAGTGAGAGAGAATTTTTGTATTTATTATAGCAAAAGAAAGATTAGCCTAGAAAATGAAGAGGTCATAGCACTTTGCTATCCCTTAGCCACTTAAATCCCGAAAGCATGTATATATTCTCATAGCAAAATTCTGAGATTCTGAAAAATTCAACAAACAAGTGGAGCCAAATATACCCTGAGTACCCCACCAAGAAACCATTAAACCATTATAGGGAGTTGTGATTCAGAACCACTAA
This sequence comes from Mustela putorius furo, assembly GCF_011764305.1. Taxonomy (NCBI): domain Eukaryota; kingdom Metazoa; phylum Chordata; class Mammalia; order Carnivora; family Mustelidae; genus Mustela; species Mustela putorius. Next base: position 10,506,367 of record NW_025422023.1, read on the forward strand.
TTAAACATTTATTGAATGTTCAAGGTACTTAAAAAGGAGCTTATAATTCTGTTAATTAAATGACACTTTAATGTATGCATCATGCCTTGGAATTATCTAAGTCATATGTGGATAACATTACATTAATAAAAATGAATACATTTTATGTATACATGGAAAGACTGGAACATTCCTTCAATAATTTTATTCTTTACAAAATATATAAATAAATACAAACAATTCAACTTCTAAAGTATTACCACATTCAAGAAGATATTGCTATCACCATTCTAAATTACTGGAAGGCATTAATCTCTATTCCTTCATCTTCGATTTCAAGTGGCAAAAAGAAAACTGAATTGAGATTAAGTTGGGCTGTGATAACATTGCCAGGGACAGGCACATGAAGGAATAAACAGTCATGTCCAAGCAGGGAATGCTGGGGCCCCAGAAAAGCAATAGGAAAGGAGTCTACTGTGTCTTGCACTCGGGTGCATCTTTTCCTGAGGAGGTGTGCCACGGAGCTGGCTGAGGACCCACACTCTCTGCTCCAGCAGTTTGTTCTTCTGAGAAAAGACAAGAAAATCCAAAAGTAATCTTATTAAAAACCACACACACACACGCACACAGACACAGTTTGAATACAACTGGAAATGGAAACGATTTTAAGACAGTAGAGATATAAAGCATGAAAAATGACAATATGGTCATTAATGTCCTCATGTTTGGTCATTAAAAAGGTGAATGTCACTTCATCTGAGGTGGAGAAGTTTACTGTTTACTGTCTATTTTCTCATAAAATCAACTGTTACAGAACTGTTATAACCCTAACCCTAACCCGTTTTGTATATAAAGCCAAGAAGTAATAAAGTGTCACTTAAGTTTGAGATTAAAAGTGAATCAAACACAGATTGAGTCTAATTTTCCTTGGCCCTAAATTTAGGGGGGGAAAAAAAAAGCTGTGTTAAGCAAATAGTATATATTTTGGAGAATATTTAGTCATTCTTTGAACACTCTGAGGTTTTAAAAAGCACTTCAACTGTATTTATGTTTATAAGCAATATTCATTTTCAAATGATTAATTAAAATAAATCTCACATACCTGGTCTTTGCAATTATCTCAAGTTGTTGAGAAAATTTATCTTTTTATAATTCAAATTAAAAACTAACATTAAAATTCTTTTTGAATGGTATTTTACTAATTCAGGCTGGGACTATATCCTTTAATTCTGAAAAAAAATTTTTTTTTTTAAGATTTTATTTGACAGACAGAGAGAGAAGAGTGTGCACAAGCAGGGGGAGCAGCAGGCAGAGAGAGAAGGAGAAGCAGGCTCTCTGCTCAGCAGGGAGTCTGATGTGGGGCTTGATTCTAGGACTTGGACCATGATCTGAGCTGAAAGCAGACGCTCAACTGAGTCACCCAAGCACCCCTGAATTGGTCAGTTTTTGATTCATATATTCTTCTAGCTTACTCTTTTATTTACGTCAGTTAAAAACAGTACTAGAGTGATGCATATATTGATAAAAAGACTCAAGCATCTTTATTTGTGGTTGAATTAATTCATATCAGTCTATGTCCCTTGCACTATCAGATGAAATCAAAAGGTGATTAAAAGTTTCTCAGTTTTTCAGGGCACCATAGTAGGACAGAGCACTCTGCCAATCCTCCATCCACCCCTCTGTGTCTGGCACCTGGGCTGAGGTGGGGGTGACCCTTGACACGGCCTCCCTCCAACCAGTCAGGAGCCTCGCACTGCTGATTTTACTCCCAAATCTCTCCCATCCATCCATTTCTCTCTATCTCCCTTGAGCCTGCTCAAGTCCCCGCTACTATCACACCTCTTGCTTGGACAACTGTCATCAACTCTTGCTCCTATTAGTTGTTGGTCACCATAGAGCTAAGGTTCTGTGTTCAAAATTTATAACTCATTGTGATTCCCCCCATCATGTTGTTTAAAATCTTTCAAAGTCTTTGTCTATATGTTTTCAGGAAAAAGTAAAAATTCCTTTATACAATCGACAAATTGCCACACCTGGCTCTTCTGTTTGGTGGCACTGCCTCCACCCCCAGCAGCTTGGGTTCACTGTGCTCTGGCCAGCTTGCTTTCTTTCAGCCCCGACCCTGATTACAGTCCGTCCTACCCTGGGGGTGTCACTGTTCTATCTGCCTGAAATACGTCTTCCTCCTCTCTTTGTTAAACTGACTCACATTAACCTTTTAGATCTCCGAGTCCTTCTTCAAGGAAGACTTCCTTACTATTCCTGAAACAAAAGCCTATTATATGCCTCACAGCCTTTTATGCTCTAGAATTTTACCTATTTTTATTTTTGATTACTTGATTACTGTATCTCTCAGCAGGACTGTAAGCTTCTGTAGGGTGGGGACCATGTCTGGCTTAGCTTATTAATGTACCATCAGGGTCTCATCTCTGACACATAGTTGGAGACCAAAATTTTTTGCTGATTGGATAAATTAATAAGTAAATGAAACAAGTCTATGATCTCGCTTGTGTAAAATGAGGATAATGCTATTGGAAATACTGGCCCACCGCATTGATAAGAAAGGCTTCTTCACTGAAAGTTTTGTTTATAGGGTAGTGTCTTCATATTTTTAATAGAGTTTCTGATATCTTAGGGAAAAGTTGAAGGTTTAAGAGGTGGAATAAAGACTCAGTTTGGGGTAAAAAATGATGGATATCAGTGTTGTGCTTTGGAGAAACTTTCTTACAACAGAAATGCCAAATGAAGTCTGTGCACTGTAGCTTGTTCAACTATATCTGTCTAACCTTGCCCTTCAGGGCCACAAATTAAAGATAAGTTCTGACAGTTATCCCCTGATTTCCAAAGAACCAGTATATTTACATACCTGGGCAAAGGCCTAAACCAGAGTTATCAAAATAACGAACTGGATGAGGCGTTGGTAAAGACTTCGATCGGCTGTCAAAAAACCACGACTTTGGTGATTCCCTTGGCACAGGATCTTGTAAATTCCGTTCCTTGCATTGAGAAGGTGTATGCGGCCTCTTTTTGGTAGGTGTTCTAGTCACTTTAGGAGACTGTGGAGAATTCTCACAACTAACTTCTCTTTGAGTCTCTCTCTTAAGGATTCTTGCCTTCCATGTTTTGACCTCATTGGAAAGATGATGATTATTGCTTGAACAGAGGAGAAAAAAGAGAGAGAGAGAGAGAGAGAGAGAGAGAGGAGAGAGAGAGAGAGAGACTGTAAGTCTGTACAATTCCTGCATTTATTCACCTGGTACATTTGTTCTCTATTCCCTGGCCACATTCTGTGTCTTTCAGTTCCACTAACTGGTTATTTTTTGTGACCAAAAGCCTGTGCACTTGTTGCCCGCTGCCTAAAAGGCTTTCCAGTCTCTCCTTTCATCTGACCTAACTGTTGCCCTTTTCCACAGCTACTCTTTTATCAGTTTCTTCACCATCACTCCTCCCCACATTTAGAAAAGATCCTAGTTGTAGTTTTCTGTTCTTGCTGTTTAATAGCACTCATTGCAAAAAATTAGTTGTACAGTTATTTGTTTACTACCTATTGTTCTTCTATTGTATCATTGATAAAGTGCTTGGCACAAGATTCTAATTGTTGATAAAAGCCAAATATTAAATTTGTTAGAATTGTTTATAAAATAAAAAGAAAATAGGCTACAATAATAATGGACTCCATGAGTTCTCCTTTGACTTGGGTATGCAGACTTGCGGTCTATTTAAGTGGCTCTCTGCTCAGCAGGGACCCTGCTTCCCCCTCTCTCTGCCTGCCTCTCTGCCTATTTGTGACCTCTCTCTGTCAAATAATAAATAAAATCTTAAAAAAAAAAAAAGAATTTAAGTTGCCCCTTAAAGATTTTTCTTAACTTCCTGTTTCTGGCCTTGTTAAAAATAGGTCAATTGACAGATAGCAAACATCTGGAATGGGGGTAGTACAGTCTTATTCCTTTTAAAAAACATTTATTACATATATTCTAAAAGTTACTTCCCCATATGCGTGAAGGGTTGCCAACTGCAAAAACTTGTATGAAGGTGTATATACCAAACTCCCCACATGTAATAGCCAGAAGCATACTTTCAATATCACGTAAGCATATCTTACCTTAATAGTTCATTCTTTTGCTTTATTAGCTGTTCGTTTTGCTGCTTTAACTTTGAGACTTCTTTTTCTAGCCGTATATATTCACTTTTTAAAATAAGAGCTTTTGTGCTCTGTACAATGCCACTACCACCTCCACAAGTTAAGGGTTTATTTGAAGGCTGAGAGTCCGTACATTCTGACACAACTGTGAGGGGGGCAAATACACCAATAGGGCATCATTTTCATTATCTCCAAAGTTTAAAATAGAGGAAATACTACGAACAGCCATTAAGTCACTGCAAAAACCAGACTATCTCAATCACCACCAGGTCCCTAGAAGCCATCCTTCCTTCCTCCTTTTACCTCCTCTGCTAAGCCTGCTTGATCAACACTTCTAATTGTCCCTAGAATCCTCCCCCTTCTCTCCAGCCACCAGTTCCATCAGCACAACACTGCTGGCTGGAAGCTTCCACTATGAGGGCAGCAGCAGGCCCCACCCCCCCATTAGTGTTGTCCTTCCCTGCTCTCTCCTCTGCATCAGTGGACACCCTGGAGGGCTTCTCATAGCACAAAATGTGTGTGTGGGGTCCACCACCAGTCATTCAGTGCGCTCTAAATTCTCAAGACATAGTTGTAACTAAATAAAATTCAGAATGATACAAAAGCATATATTATTAAGTATTCTACACTATATGTGTGAAAAAAAGATAAGGACATGTTTTGTAAATTTTAAAATTTAAAGGCATTTAAAAATTTAGGCATTTACGGTGCCTGGGTGGCTAAGGGTTAAAGCCTCTGTCTTCGGCTCAGGTCATGATCTCAGGGTCCTGGGATCGAGTCCCGCATCGGGCTCTCTGCTCAGCAGGGAGCCTGCTTCCTCCTCTCTCTCTGCCTGCCCCTCTGCCTAATTGTGACCTCTCTCTGTCAAATAAATAAAATAAAATCTTAAAAAAAAATATTTAGGCATTTAAAAATGTCTAAAAATTTGATGCACTTATAGAGTAGAACAAGCCACCACTTAACTGACAATTTACAAAAGAGGGTGAGGTGTGTGGGGATAAGATACTCAAAGTCCATTTTCTTTCGAATTACTCTGAGTTCAGATATATGTACCTGGGAAAGAAACAATGACAACAAATCATGCTTGTTTCTAGTTCTGTCTCTTAAAGTTTTCCAGGTAGGGGTGAACTTCTCCAGCAACAGATACTAGAGAAGTTCAGGTCAAACATGTATGAGACAACATCTTTAAAACTATCTCATTTTTTAAAAAAATGTGTGGATAATAATACACACAAGTATTACCTTATGTTGGATTGACATTCAGAATTTTCAGTGTGCTTTTACACATAACTTTCAGTTTGAGCCTTACAATACATATATATGTGTTATAATATATCATATATTTACATATATACACATACATATATACAATATGTAAAAAATATATACACACATATATACAATATGTAAATATATAAATGTATATGTATATATGTAATATATGTAAAAATATATATGTATACATATACAATATAATATGTAAACTATATATAGTTTATATATATCACATATATATAAATATATATATGGAGGTCAGGTATCATCCCCTTGATTTCATAAAGCCATCAAATGAGGACTGGTCCTGACTTAGTTCACTGCTTGTTTACTACACAAAGCTGTCCCAAGTACTGTTCAACATCCTCTCTTTTCAAATGAAACAAAGAGAGTTATATGGAAAAAGGTACATGTTGAGGAATGTACATGCAGAAATTTGATCATTAGACTTGAAAACTGTATTGAAAAGATAAATTTGAATGACTTTGCAAGTAAGCATTAACTCTATTTTCAGTACTAAGAACATGTAGGATATTATTTCCTTTTTTCCACGGTGTGCTGATTGTATTTTTGCTGTGCATATGGTTAAAGTCTATTACAATATGGTTGTATCTTTATTGGGAAGGTTACTTTTACCTTGCTAGTTACATCATTCTTTTATAGTACTGAAGATATCTTCACCCACATGTAAAGATCTGATAATGCAAAGGTAAAACTCTTATTTTTTTAGAATCTATAATGGATAAATAGTTGAGATTACAGGAAACTAAAGAGATATGACAGGATAAATATGATCCCAATAAATTCATTTCAAAAATAGTTTTTTCTAACTTAGTCATTAACAGTTTATTCTTGACCGTCACAAATATAACAGTCTTCAAAAGGTCTAAGTATATTGAGAAATAAGATGGAAAGGATCTGGCAGTATCAGTATTTTCTCCTTACTTGAGGTATCTTGGGCTTGTTGATTTCTTCTCAGATTTTCTCTCAATACCCTTATAACTTCTTTTTGATATTCTACAGTGGCTTTTGTAGAAGTAATTCTAAAAAGAACAACAGAAACATGTAAAAGCTTTGTAACTAATTTTTCATGGAAGAATAAACAGAACTACTATCAATAAGTTATATCACATTGACATAAAACCCATAAATTGCAGTAGGGTATCAAGTATTTTATAGGTGTAATGCCATCAAATTGGAAATATTCTATTTGGTTGCAGGAGTAATTTTTAAAATTCTTTTTAAATTTCTGGAAGCCCAATAGCTTTGTTAATCAGATACAATTACCAGAGCATAAAAGTGAAAAGAACTTTTACCTATTTCAACACTGTCAGGGAAGCAAACCCTGACTGCAGCTCTAGTCTAATGTGATACAAAGGTCAAATTCTGCTCACTGTTCCCTAGTAGAAAGTGACATTTTAGGAATTGTTGGCCTAAGTGTTAATCAGCAGTGTTAAATCATGAGACTTTCTGCTTTTAGAGACTCTGAAAGTATCTGCTGATTCTATTCTATATGTAAAATTGCCTTTTAAAAAAAGATTTATTTATTTATTTGAGAGAGAGAGAGAGACATTTATTTATATGAGAGAGAGAGCGTGCAAGAGGGAGAGGGAGAGAAAAAAGCAAATAGACTCTGTGTGGAGCTGAATACAGAACTCGATCTCAGGACCCTGAGATAATGACTTGAGCTGAAACCAAGAGTTAGATGTTTAACCGACTGCATCACCCAGGTGCCCCTGAAATTGCTTTTTTGTAATGAGGAAACTGATAGGTGTAAATTTCACTAAAACCCATAGTCTTATCAGTGGAAGGCTGGTTAGAATGCATGAAGCTTCAGAGTGTTACTTTTTGGGCAAATTTGGTATCATTGTTAAATATTTAGAGGAAGAACAAAAAGCATTAGGAGTCAGAAGGAGTCTTAAGAAATCATCTAATACAAACCTGTACTTACTGATTATGAATACAAAGGCCAGAGAGATTAAACAGCTTATATGTAAGGTGATATAATAATAAGTGGCAATATTATATTTCCAATTCACTGTCTCTGACTGTTTAATGTTCATTATGTTATATCATTAAGAATCTCAGGCATGCCATTATATATAGTACATATAAATAAAAAGAACTCAGTCATGCTTTTTGGGTACTAGGTACCATAATTTAAAATGATATACAATTTTACACAAAAACACAATAGGAAGAGCAAGTTAAAATAAGAGAACCAACAGAAACCTTGGTCGAACTGCTAAATACACAAAGATACACATATATTTAGGTTCTTAACATTCAATTTCAAGCATATAAAGACCGTTTTTTATGCTGTTTATTTAAGATAGCAAGAAGCATCAAAAGACATAGTGTGTTAGTAATTGATCATTTGATTATTTTTAATCAAATGATCATTGATTATTTTTAAAAAATTTTGCTGATGTAATGAGAATTTAGCAAATTTAAAATCTGTGGATGTTTGTATTTATTTTAAAAAGCAGTAATAGGGGTGCCTGGGTGGCTCAGTTGGTTAAAAAGCAGTAATAATACTTTCATATATTTTAAAAAGTTAACTTTTTAATGCAAAAAAATTTAGATGGGAAAATTAACTTTTATTCCTTTTAAAGATTTATTTATTTGACAGAGAGAGAGAGCAAGAGAGTGAGAGAGCACAAGCAGGAGGAGCAGCAGGCAGAGGAAGAGGGAAAAGCAGGCTCCTTGCTGAGCAAGGAGCCCAATGTGGGGCTCAATCTTAGGACCCTGGGATCATGACCTGAGCCGAAGGCAGATGCTTAAGTGATTGAGCTTAAGGGTTCCCGAAACTTAAACTATTAAAGTCATGTTCAGTTAAGGCAAAGACATACTTTTTTTCTTTTTTTTAATGATAATTATGAGTATTTATTTGGCATTTTCAAAACATGATACGCTAACTAATAACTGTCTAAAAAAGACAGAAAAAATCACAGATTTTAAAACATTTCAAATAAGTACTTATATCCAACTACAGGTAAAAGAAATATGTAATAATACAGAAGATTTCCATAATACAAGAAAAAAATACCTATTTCAACAGTATGGTAAGCAACCTGAAAAAGATAAGAAATTCTGACATACTCTTTTTCAAACTCTTTAGCATTTTTCATCTTCTCTAGGTCTATTTTCACCAGCTTCGTTTTGAGATCTTCAATTTCTTCTTTATAGGGCTTAGCTCCTAAAGCAACTTTGTCCTAATTTTTTTAGAGAAGAGAAAAATAATTTCAGAGCAGTTTTAAAGAGCTGTAGGATTTGGCAGGAACATTTTAAAACAGTAAACTCCAAATACATGAAAAGTGAAAAGCACAGAATTTAACCCTAAAATGAACAACATGTACATATTTGATGTGAAGTATACATGAAATTATTGGAAGCTAACAGGGAATTAAGAACACATGACTTCCACTTTTTAAAAAATTTTATTCATTTGAGAGGAGAGTGAGAGAGAGCATGAGCAGGGTGAGGGGCAGATGGAGAGGGAGAAGTAGACTCCTCACTGAACAGGGAACCTGACAAGGGGCTTGATCCTGGGACTCCTGGATCATGACCTGAGCCAAAGGCAGGCACTTAACCTACTGAGCCACCCAGGTGCCCCTTCATTTCCTAAAACAAATTTTTCTTCATTTAAAAATGATAGAAACAAAATGAAACAGAAAGGTTGAAAATAATGGGTAGACAAAGGTAAATCAGGAAAATGAAATAAAAAGATGTCAGAATGGCAATATAAATATCAAACTAGAATTGAATTCAAGGTCCAAAGTACTATAAAATGTTGGGATATTTGTACTCAAAGATGGTTCATTCCAGTGCTGAAAATACATCTACTTTCTACTTGGAGAAAAAACATCATATGTAAATACATACATATATTTAAACTTTTTTATAAATAGACTTTTATTTTTAGAGCAACTTTAGGTTTATAGAAAAATTGAGCAGAGAGCACAGAGTTCCTATATATCCTTGTCATGCTCCGTCTCCCTCCTCATGTTGTCCATTTCCCCTATTATTAACATCACATTTTAGTGATGGGCCAATATTGATACATTCCAGGCTGCGTTCGGGTTTATTGTTTGTATCGTATAGTTTATGGGTTTTGACAAATGTACAAAGACACATGTTCTTTAGTACAGTATCATACAGAATACATTCACTATCTTAAAAACCCCATGTTCCACCTATTCGTCCTTCCCTCCCTTACCCCTTCTGGACCATTGGCAATCATTGATCTTTTTACTGTCTCCCTGGTTTTTTCTTTTTCAGAATATCATATAGTTGGAATCACTTTTCAGTTTGGCTTCTTTTAATGAACAGTGTGCATTTAAGGTCCATCCATGTCTTTGTGGCTCAATAGCTTATTTCTTATTACTGCTGAATAAATCACTCATTTCTTTTTAGCACCGTACCACAGCCATAGATATTGAACAAAAAATAAAATCCATTTAAATAGGGACCTAGAGGGGCGCCTGGGTGGCTCAGAGGATTAATTAAGCCTCTGCCTTTGGCTCAGGTCATGATCTCAGGGTTCTGGGATCGAGCTCCACATCGGGCTCTCTGCTCTGCCCCCACCTACCTGCCTCTCTGCCTACTTGTCATCTCACTCTCTCTGTCAAATAAATAAATAAAATCTTTAAACAAAAATAAATAAATAGGGACCTAGAGAGCTCTCTTTATTCCTCTAGGCTTTCCCAACCCAACGCCCAGAGAAACGTTTACACGCATACCATGGCCAGCAAAGACGAAAAAGATGCAAAACCTCCAAAAATGAAAGATGATCAGCTTAAGGAGGTGGATGACAGCATAAGATAAGCTCATTCTTGGAGGAGCCCAGTGTTTGCTTCGTCCCAGCACCAGTTCAATACCCCACCTTCTGAGTCAGATGCTGATGTCAGTGCCTCCCTGAGCATGTGACTGGCTGGAGTGTGGGCAATTTTCTAAGAAACTGCTGAACTCTCTTTCAAATGGACTGTCCCAGTTGCTGTCCTACAACAATGGATTCTTACTGTTCTACCTCCTCACCAGCATTTTTAGTGTGGCGCATGGGATTTTGGCCATGATGGCATTTTGAGATACCATAGTTGTGCAGTGGTATTTTGTAATTCTCTAATGACATACCATGCTGAGAATCTTTTCATATACTTATTTGTCACACATATATCTTCTTAGGTGGAGTGCCTGCTCAGAACTGTTGTCTTTTTTTTTTTTTAAGATTTTATTTATTTATTTGAAAGAGTGAGAGGATCACAAGTAGGCAGAGAGGTAGGCACAGAGAGAGGGGGAAGCAGGCTCTCCGCCGAGTAGAGAGCCCGATGCAGGGCTAGATACCAGGACCCTGAGATCATGACCTGAGCCAAAGGCAGAGGCTTTAACCCACTGAGCCACCCAGGCACCCCTGTTGTCTGTTTTTTAATTGACTTTTTTAAAAAAAAGATTTTATTTATTTTAATCGACTTTCTTTTTTATGATCAAGTTTTAAAAGTTCTTCGCATATTTAGGACAACAGCTCTTTATCAGATATGTGTTTTGCAGAATTTTTTCCTTTGGTCTGTGACTTGTCCTTTTATTTTCTTAACTGTCTTTCACGGAGCAGATATTTTTAATTTAAACGGAGTCCAACTTAAAAATTTTTTCTTTAATGGATCATGTTTTTGATGTTGTATCTAAAAAGACACCATCAAACCCAGTCACTTGGGTTTTTTATTTTATGTTCTGAGGGTTTTTTAGTTTTGTCTTTTACATTTAGATTTTTTTTTTTTTTTTTTTTTTTTTAATTACTTAGAGAGAGCACAAGGCAGCGGGGGAGAGGGAGAAGCAGGGAGCCTGACACGGGACTCGATCCCAGGATCCCGGGATCATGACCTGAGCTGAAGGCAGATGCTTAATGACTGAGGCACCAGGTGCCCCTACATTTGGATTTTTGATCAACTGAGTTAATCCTTTTGGAAGATAGAAGGTCTGTGTTAAGATTTGTTTTTCTGTTTGTGGAAGTCCAGTTGTTCTAGCATCATTAGTTGCTAAGACTAAACTTCTCCACTGACTTGCCTTTGTTCTCCTGTCAAGGATCCAGTGGCTGCATTTGTGTTGGTCTATATCTAAGCTCTCTATTCTCTTCCATTGATTTAATTTACTTTTAAAAGTTTAAAGAACTCTTAAAAAAAGGTATTCATTTACGACACTAGAAAGAAAATTTCAATATATTTGAGAAATGCAGAAATTAGTTTTTTGCCACAATATAATGAAATAAATTAGTCATATATAACATTATTTAAAACATTCTCACGTAAAAGAAATCAAAACTGAAAATACTGAATTAGAAATGAAAGATAACAGAATTCCATATTTCAGACATATAGTATGTGACCAAAGCTGCACTCAAGAAATACTGATGGTCTTAGATTTACTGAATAAATGGAAAAGACTGAAAATATAAAGTTCATGGTTAACAACACCTATTTATCATTTGTATTTTTAGAGAGTTTCAGTTGAGAAACTCTAGTGGCTCTATCTAAAAAAGAATTCCTTTGAAATTCTGATTTGAATTACATGAAATTTAGGAATTAATTTGGGAAAAACTTAGGATTGTATAGTATTTAGGTTCCAATCTAGGAAATGGTGTGTTTCTTATAAACCACATGCTCCTCTATATTTCTTTTTAAAGTTTTATTTTTCTTTTCATATATGTTGCCCTCATTTTGTTAAGGTTAGTCATTCAATCATCTTATTTTAGATTTTGTGGCCATTATAAATAAGATCTTTTTTTTCCCCCCTCATGCAGGATGTCCATGAAGTTCTACTACAGTTTAAATTTTTGATCCATTCACTGCTACTTGACATAAACAATTTGTAATGATGTAACAAAGGAAATGTATCAAGATTTAAACAAAATTTTCAATGATTCATTTGTTCAAATTACTTTCTTCTCTATTCAATTAACAAACCCTACATTATTATATTAGACAGCTATATCTAAGATGTTTTAAAATAGTGGTGAATAGGTTAAAAGTGTTTTCTTATGCCAAGTCTTGAGTTAAAAACATTGTTGCATTTTATAGAATGTTTATATAATACCAAAAAAAAAACTATATGAAGATTTTATGAAAGTCTTGTGTTCTTTCTTTCCCTGTAGGTAATATACAATGCCATAACCCAGAAATAGTTATTTCTGGTAAGCAGGAAAGATGTTTATCTCTCCATAGATGTCTGTATCAATTTACACAGAATGTGGAGAAATTTGTTGCTTACTTCCTATCTTGATCCACTTCCTTCACTTCTGTGCAGAGACTGAAACCGCTATCTGCACTGTGTTGTTACCGCCCCCCACCCCCACTCCCAATCAACTAACTGGCTTGCTCCATCTTGGTATCTTTTGGTTACTCCTTATTTCTTAACCATTATGCTCATGGCTTTGTCCAGTCTCATGACTTTTATATGCTGACAATTCCCCAAACTCACACGTCAAGTCTATGTGTATACATACATACATAGATTTGTGTATACATATGACTGCTTCAGTCATATCTCAAGTTGGGAGTCCCCAATAGCCATTTCAAATTCAATGTGTCCAAAACTTAGTTTCGATTTAGCTCCCACGGTTTCAGACTTGCTCTTCTGACAGTCTTTCCCTTCTCCATAGATGGCAAGTCCATCCTTCTAGTTGTTCAAGCCAAAAAATCTGGAATCATCTCTGACTCCAAGAAATATGAGGAAAGAGTATGTACCACTTTAAGACAATTTTAGCTTCTCCATCTGTCCCTTTCCTGTGAACCCAGGCACGGACAGTTTACAACTTGGCTTTAACCATACACATAAAAACAGCCCCTGAGGGGGTGGTGGAGAAACAGGATGGGAGAGAAGTAAGCCTCTGAATGATCACGTGGAAGGAAGCTGGAATTCACATGGAATTCACACTTTTGTATAGGACAGAGAAATAAGATTCCCTTTTGTTGGAGTTGCTGTAGTTTGGGTCCCTTTGTTGTAGTAGTTGGTATGTCACATTAACAAACACGCCCTCCTGGACTTTATTTTCAAAGAGCAGGCTTTAAAAAATTACATCAGACCATTATATCCTTTTGCCAAAATCCTCTGATGACTTCCCGTCTCACTCAAAATAAAAACCAAAGTTCTTATAATAGATTGCAAGACCTTTTATGATTTGACTCTCTGCTACTTCTCACCTTATTTCCCATCTCTTCCCTTTGCTCATTCTGCTCAGGAGAATGTTTCTTAAACATACATACTTGTTTTGTACGTTTTCTTTTTTTCTTTTTTCTTTCTTTTTTGCACATTTTAATTAATTTTTTTTAAATAAACATATAATGTGTTTTTATCCCCAGGGGTATAGGTCTGTGAATCGCCAGGTTTACACACTTCACAGCACTCATCATAGTATATACCCTCCCCAATGTCCATAACCCCCGCCCCAACCTGCCTCCCCCCAGCAACCCTCAGTTTGTTTTGTGAGATTAAGAGTCACTTATGGTTTATCACTTTCTTGTTTCTTAAACATACATACACTATTTGTGATCTCCTTTGCTTGGAAGACCCTTCCCCACCACATAGCTCACCCATCCCCTCAAGTCAGCATAGCGGTACAGCTCTCCTCAGCTCAACCCTTTGTAAGATCATATCTGCTTCCCTCATGCCCCCACTCTCACCTAGTACCCACACACTCCTTGTCTAGTCTGGCTTAATTTTTTCCTACCATACTTTTTACCATCTGACACACATATATAGTTTCTTATTTTCTCTCTTCCTGAACCAGAATGTAAGTTCCTTGAAAGAAACGAGGGGCTGTTATTTCTTTCCACTGCTGTGCACATGACATCCAGAGCAAAAACCAACCTATACCGGATACTCAACAAATCTATCTTGATTAAGTAAAAATGTGATTTGACATATTAAATAATTACTCTTAAAAATTATAAAGCTTTACGATTGATGTTCTTATGTTTTTTAGCTTTACATTTAATAAGATTGAGACTGTTTTTTATTGCCTCTTCTATTTCATGTCTTATTGAATGAACCAGAACTTCTAAAACAGTGTTAAAATGATGAAAGGAGCAGACATTCTTGACTTGCTCCTGATTTTAACTGAAATGAAGAGATAGCAAACTTAAGTGCCTATTAGGGTCAAACTCAAGCAAAAGAAGCAGGAGAAGGGTAGGAACTAAAACAAAAAGGAGTGGTGAAGATGTGATGAATGAAGGTACGACTTGTGTAATGGCATTCACAGTCAAGACAATTTACTATGCTTCCTTTTTTCCCTTTCACTTACTTAATTTTTTTTTTTTTAAGATTTTATTTATTTATTTGACAGAGATCACAAGCAGGCAGAGAGGGAGGCAAAGAGAGAGAAGAGGAAGCAGGCTCCCCGCTGAGCAGAGAACCCGATGTGGGCCTTGATCCTAGGACCCCGAGATCATGACCCAAGCCGAAGGCAGAGGCTTTAACCCACTGAGCCACCCAGGCACTCCTCATTTACTTAATTTATTTATCTATCTGAGAGAGAGAGAGAGAGAGAGAGAATGCATAGAGGGAGAGGAAGAAGCAAACTTCCCACAGAGCGGAAAGCCTGATGTGGGGTTGGATCCCAGGACCCTGGAATCATGACCTGAGCAGAATCTACTGAGCCACCCAGGCATCCCAGGACAAATTACTGTTCTTTCTAAAGTAAACAGATCAGATTCAGCCCAGAGGCAACCACGTGGGGCTCAATAATGAGATTAAATTAAAAAAAAAAAAAGAATTTTAAAATACACTTATCTAATAAAGAGTAAATATTTAGATGAGCTTTATTTTCTGAAAAATAAAAATACACATCTTAAATTATAAAGAATATATGTCTTTAAAAAACAAATTTTCTAGGAGTATAGAAAATAATCATTATCTTACAAGAAAATCTACTCTTGCATTTCATTTCTAAATTTCCACTTGCTTTTTTAAGCTTGAGTACTGAACTTTAGATGTTACATAAGTAACAGGAAGTTCAAAAGATTGGAGTTCCAAATTATCCTCCAAATTCAAAAGTAAAAGAAAAAAAAACCCCATTTATTAGAAAATGAGTTAGTTAAGTTACCTGAAGTACTTGGATCATTTCTTTTGTTTTTTCAAGGCATTTATTTGATTCATTAACTTGTGCTTGAAGTTTCGCTATTATGTCATTAGTCATCTCAAGTTCTTCCTGCATCTTTATAATCTTGCTTTCCTTGTACTTAGCACTTTCCTTAGCTTCACGCAGTGAAGTTTCCAGCTCCTGAATTTTCTGTTAGAAAAAGTCCACATATGAGATGTGCCATGCAGGCAGAATCACAGTATGTAGGTGTAAGACAAATATGGTTATATATAGGTATTAATGTTTCAGATTGCATTCTATCAAAGGATAGAAGAGAAACCAAATGTCACTCAATTTATACATGTATTGTTTTCTTTATTTAGAAGCTGATGATTCTTGGATTAAAAAGACCCAAATTTTATATTATAAGGGTTAGTGTTATTTTATTTACTGGTTAGTATTGTGCTAGGCATATTAAACACACATTTTAAATTAACACCACTTAAAGGAAATACACTCATTAACTGACTCTCTAAGTAATGCGTATAACATATCTTTTCCTTTATTTTTATTACCTAGTTTTAAAATTAAAAAATACAGGTATGTGGAAAAATTCGAAGGCATGTAATGAAGGGTTAAGTTTCCCTGTCTCAGAACCCTAGCTGACCCAGCAGCAACCACTACTGAACTCTTTCAAGTGTATCCTTCCAAAAATTTTCTATGTCTATCTGAGCATATATAGCTATAAAAATGGTCAGTCATACATACAGTAAAAACATACTGAATATATAGTTTTGTTTTGTTTTTTTCAACCTGACAATGTATTTCCATTATCAACACATACAGATCTCTCCACGTTTTTGTTTTCATGGATACATACATCCTGCTTCTTAGAGGTACTATAAATTAGTTAACCCATAACCTGCCAGTGAATATCTAGGTTATTTCCAGTTTTTTACAAGTAAAAAATACCTGAATTTAAATACCTGAATTTGTCCATATTTATAAGATTGTTCACCTACATACACACATATACAGGTTTTTCTAGAAAATATCTGTTTCTTCTTGCCCCATCCAGAATTTATTTTTGTTTGAGTGAGGTAGAAACCCAGATTTTTTTCTTCCCAGGTGGCTAGCTGGTTGTCAGAATCAAACATTAATTAAATCATCTTTTCCCCACCGAGTAGGCTGCTGCCATTATCAAACACTGAATTCTCCTCCCTGAGTAATATGCTGCTAAACTCTCTACTTGGGTCCACTGCTCTATTTGTCTATTTCTGTATCATTACCAAACTATTCTATGATACTCTAATTTGTCATAATTACCAAAGTAATAGCGGATAATAATGATCTGATAGAGTATTTCCTGGGATTACTGAAGATGGAATTTCCTTCTGCTTCTTTATTGCTTTGGTAGATGGGGTTAATATTTCTGCTATTTTTGACTCTACTAGCTACTGAAGTCTGCAGGGATGAGCAAATCAATAGACTGTACTAGTGATCTAGTTTCTACCAGTAATTGATCATTAAACTAGTGGCTGATATTTTAAGTATTTATTTTAAGTATTTATTTTGGTAAAAATGACAAATTACAAATTACTTTTGGGTTCTTCACTAAGTCATTTTGTGAGCTAACAAAATAAAATAGCATGTTTGCTTCACAGATTTCCAAGTTAAGGCTAGTTAATAAAATAACTAAATCATTCAAATAATGTATTGATTCTTAGATCCAGGTAAATCTGCACTAAGACATCTGTTATATTTTTAGTCTCTTCCATTTTAATTTTGATATAATATTAACCAATACTAAGGCTTTGATGATAATTAGATAAAACCTGAATTGCCCTTTCCCTCTAAGCTAGTTCTATCAATAGACACAGATTATAGTTCAATAAAAAGTTACATGATTGAAAAAATTTATAATGTACAGTAATGGCACTTTAAGAGGTATATATACCTCTTAATCAAATTAAGCTATGAGTTACTTCTGTTTTATAATTCAAAGGGAAGATTTCATATAATATATATAGCTCTGTAGTTATTTGAGTGATTAGGCACAATAGAATTCAATTTAAAAAGGAAACCCATCACATCACAAACATGGTTCATGTTGTCTAATACATTAGATACTATAATTTTGCTCTGAAATGTTATATAAAATATAGCTTTAACTAATCAAATTGCAAATTGAAAAACATCTTATAAGAAATCATATACCTCTGCGTGTGTGGCTCTTGCTGGAACATGAAGATTCTTATTGTCCTCTGTAGCAGAATGAACAAGGATACCAGACGGCAGGGACATCTTCAAAGTTTGGTAGTTTTTGAATAGTTGTTCATTTTTCTCTTTCACTGATTTCAGGTCATGTTCCCATTCTCTGGCTACAGCAGCATTTCTTTCCTCAAACTCTGTAGATTCATTCATTATAGCCTATTTAATAGTAAAACACCATTATAACTCTAAAATGAATTACGTATAAAAAAACACTATGAAGAAGGGGGTGGGATTGGGGAGGGTATGTGCTTTGGTGAGTGCTGTGAAGTGTGTAAACCTGGTGATTCACAGACCTGTACCCCTGGGGATAAAAATATATGTTTATAAAAAAAAAAACAAAACACTATGAAAACTACTAGAATTCTAGGACAAGGCATATGCTGAAATTCATTATTTAGAACATCCAAGAACCGTACTTTATAAGAATGTGACCATTTGTGGTTTGCCTCAGTTCCTGGAATTTCAGAAGGCATTGGATATTGATGATGAGAATAAAAGAAGAATAAGGACTGGAGAGGATTTGTATGGATTTGCAAGATGATTAAATCTCACTTTATTGGATCAGTGCTAATATATGAAGCAGAAATCTACAGAACCGTGTTGGTTAAAGTCATTATGTTATGACATTTATGATGTCATATATGAACATTAACTGACAAATAATGGCAGAGTATATCCAGTAAATTTAACAGCAATCTATTTTCCTGTTTCATTTTAAACCTCAGTGTTTAGAGGGAAAAGAATTCACTGACTTTTGGTAATTAATCTGAAAATCTTGTATTTCTGTTCATGGAATAACAATCACTACCTTCCTTTACACTGAAGGCTAACTCTGAAATTACTCATATTATCTTTTTATTTCCTAATTCTTATGGGATATACTTTTTGTTCTCATCATTAATGCCTTATTGGTTTTTATCTATATCTTTAAGGCACTTCTATCAGACTTGGATGCTAAATTAGTTGTGTTCTTGCTGGGATACTGGACTCTTCTTGGTTCTGGACTACTGGCTTCATACCAATAAATTTATCAATTCCTACATTCAAGGTGCTAGAAGAAGCTACATCTCTATGCTCATTCAGATGGTAGGAATCCTACCTTCTATTCACAAGTAGGTCGTCAATATTACAAGAAAAGCACTAAATTTTATGGGGATTATCTTATTCACATATGGGTTTTTATGCTTTTCCTCTGCTGTGAACTTTTTTTTTTTGGGAGGTAGGTCATTTACTGTTTTGATAGCTTGAGGTATACAACAAACGGGAATATCCACAGGAAAGCATATTTTAAAAACATTATCTATATTTCAGTGTGATTTAAGTATAGTTTTCAGATGAAATTAAAGTGTCAAACAAGATCTACCCAAACATATGAAATGTAAAACCAATTTTAGAGGTTTTAATATTAATCTAGCTCCCTTTGCTCGTGCCACATATATAACAAGTAACTTTCTGACTACTGCATATTTTACCAGGTATATGAGATAGGGATTACTTGAGAGCAGAATGAATATTCTGATCGGTGGAAAGCAAAACAAATTAACAAGCTGGTCTTAAGCCATATTGGTTCTTGTGAATCTGTACACTAGAGCCAGTTGCTTTGGGAACAAAGATATACACCACATCTCTGAACCTCAGAGCTGAAGGATCAGGGCATAAGGCAGTGATACCACCAAGATGAAAAGGACATCTTTGTGACGTCGCTGCACAAACTTGTTTCTGGCACGGCCACAGCTGCTCCCTGTAGCTCTGAAAGAGGCTCAAGTCTCACTGTCTGAGACTACTTGGGGGAAAGCTCAATTCCTCCAGAGGCAGTGAGAAGTGAGAAAGGAAAGAGCATTCAAGATTCCCTAAGTGGAAATTGATTATTACACCCCAAGATTTTATCTTCTTTACAAGTGTAAGTGGTTATTTTCATTATCTTAATAAGGAAGCATATATAACATGTTAGAGGAAGAACATGTTTACACATTTTTTTTCAAACAAAAAATAAAGTATATACAAATAAATTAAAGAAGTATACCTAAGATTAAATTGCTCTTCTAAGTCTTTTTTAAGAAAAAGGTACAAATTAGAGCAAACAATAAAAAGAATGAGGTGGCCACACAAAAATCACTACTTACAATTATTTTATTATTATAGAAGTTATTCACTTGACAAATCTTCTCATTTTCTTTCTGGATGCCATTTTTAAGCTTTTCTATATCAAAATGAGTATTTAACCATTCTTCCAAAAACTGGGTCATTTCTTTCCTATTACTCAGCACTTGCTGAAATTCAGTCTTTATGCAGTGGAAGTCATTTTCTGAAAGATCTTTGAGAATTTCCTGTTTGAAAAATAAGTATTGAGTCATCTGTACATTAAGAGTTTTTATCTAAATATCATACAAATATCAGGAAAAGGGGAAAATATCTTACTGAACTCTCATCTTAATATTTTGAGTATATTGAAATAAACATAATTCTAATTTAAACCTTTGTTCTAGTTATTTGAATAATAAAAATCTGGCAGTATAAGCTATGTAAGGAATGTCTACAAATTCTTCCTGCTGGAATTAAAAACCACCAAAACTATCTGTGACTACTACTCATACATATGCAGGGCTTCTGCATGCAGCTCCTCTGTGCACCAGGCCTTCCACACATGTTGGGACTGGATGCCAGCCTCACACTGCTGGGGGAGAGCAAGGATACTCCATGACAAGTTGTAATAACATTGCTCCTGACTCCCAGCCACGGATCTAGGACATTTTAGAAAGCATTTGGAAACTTATTGTGGGGTTCTTTGAATTCCCCTTGTTGGGACTAAATCCATTTTTCTGCGTCTGTGGAGTCCTGGTACTCCTTACATCTGGCCAGTTGTCACCCTGCAGCATATTTTTAAATTTCTGAAAAATGAAAATGGTTCTAAGCGCATGCAAAGTTACCTTCTCTATATGATAAAAAGGGTTAAAAACTAACTAAACCATTTAAAACAAATAATACCTCAATATGTAGATCCATATTCTGGCTCAACTTGAGGTCCGTTAATTCTCTGGTTGGTACATCATAATCTTGTTGAAGGTGCTGTATTTTAATTAGCCATTCATTTTGCTTTTCCACTTCATCAATAAAAACCACTTCAAAATTATTGATGGATTCATGTTGTTCTTCCTTTATCTTTGTAACATGGCTTAACACATACTTGTGGAAAACAAATTGGGAAATGAACCTTTTATCCCATTTAGAGGAAATTTTAAACTCTCAAGACAAAAAGGGATGGCATCTCGTTTATCTATATCTTCTGGTAAGTGAGAAAGAAGGAAAAAGCCTCTCTCTAGCCCCAGTTTTCTTTTCCCAGTATCTTGAGAGCTAACTTCTAGACTTCATGTTCCTTACTTCAGATTCCCTACTGGCTACATCTCATGGATGTCTTATAATCACCTCAGATTCACTGTTAAAATGTAACAAAATCTCTTTCCCTATAAACTCACCTTTCCCTTCTGCTAACTTTTTGGTTAATTCTATCACCAATCACGTAGGTATCCCAGCTGGATACCTGGGATACATTTTCAACATCCTCTCCTGCCTACTTTGGTTGGGTAACCAAAGTGGGTATACCAGCTCAAGATGTACTTCTCACATGTAGTTAGTTGTTTGGCCTCAAGGTGACAATAATTTGAATGTCATATATTCTATGGATCTCCTGGATAAATTCTGGATATCTGATTGCCAGTATTTGTGGAAGAAAATCAGGGCCTGAGAGGCAATCTACCTAGAAAAGACAGACAGGAACTCCCTACTCCCTCAATTTCCACAACTCCTTAACCTCTTAGAATCTGGCTCTTCCCTAACCACTCAATTAAAAGTGCTCTGACAAAGGTCAATAATAAGCTCTATTATCAACAAACGGAGGGCATGGTTCCTGATTCATATGCTGGCTGTTTGAAATATGTCACTCTTTTTTTAAAAAAAAAGATTTATTTATCTACTTAGATAGAAAAAGAGCACAAGTAGGCAGAGTGACAGGCAGAGGGAGAGGGAGAAGCAGGTTCTCCGCCGAGTGGGGAGCCCGATGTGGGGGCTCAATCTCAGGATCCCGGGATCACGACCTGAGCCAAAGGCAGTTGCTTAATCGACAGAGCCATCCAGGCGCCCCAGTATCTGCCACTCTTGAGCACTTCATCTGTGACATGCTGTCCTCCAGTGACTTGAGCAACACCGCTTTTGCTTGATTTTCTCCTGTCTCTGCCATTTCCAACCTCAAATCCATTTGTTGCTCTTTTTTCTGCTACTACCTCTTGAAAATTTATCTTTTCCAGAGTTCTCATCTTAACCCAAGGCTCTTATTTTTCTATTACACTTTCTGGGTGACCTTATTCCCATGTGTATTATCTAGCATCTATATGCTGATGAATTCCAAACCTTTATCTCTAGTCCTGACTTGTCTCCTGACAAACCTCAGACTCACAACTAAATGCCTACTTGTTTCTCTTCTTGAATGCTCCATCATGGCTATTTCTACCTCAAATATCTCAAACTAAACACCTGATTGTTTTTCCTGCCTTGCCTGCCTTGCTCCTTTTTCTTTTCTCTTTGTCAGTTAATGGTAACCACTCTCCACAAATCTGGCCATGCCCAAATCCTGGCACTCAATCTAAGCATCTCCCGCCTTACCTCCACTCTCCATCACATGAACCTACTATTTTAAGCTGAGTATTTAATTTCTTTTATCCTTCCTGTGCCTATGAATCCTTTCTTTAATAATATGGTCACCTAAAATATCTCATCTGGACCACTATAACTGCCTCTTGTCTCTTCTCTCTGCCACAAATTCATTGCTTTTCTACGGTGCAGTAGCTAAAATGGTAATCTGGTCATGCTACCGCTACCACTTAAAAATATCTGCCCAGTGGCTCCCATCATCTGCAAAATGAACTCTAAGCATTACTACGGACTCCAGCTTCTCCTGCAATCTCCTTTTTTGTAACTCTTTATCTGATATGTCACACAACCTGCATGCGGTTCTATCACATTTACTGGCTCCTTATACGTTTGCCTCATGTGTTAGAGTAGGATATACCTGAGACGTTATTCCTATCTGTATCTGGAGCACCATGAGGGTTACTAGGCTCACAGGTAGAGCTCAAGTTTTGTTGAATGAACAGGTCCTAGAGGCACAGTGGGTCTCATACATACTATTCTGAGATGTACATTAATTAATTCAGCAGTAAATATACTAAATAGCAAATATGCCAACTCCCAAAGTAGGACATAGGACTTAAATACACTTATGTTAAAACTAAAATTTATAGCAATATTTACAAAGATATTACTAAAAAAGATGGTACCTGAAGTTTCTTCATGACTCTGTGGAATTCCATTGAACATCTTTGGTTTGCGGTGAGAAGTTTTTGAATTTGTTTGATTTGTGGATATGGAAGTGAGAGGTTTGCTTTTACTCTAGCTGAAAGCTCTTTTTGGGTTTCAACTTCTTTCTCCAAGTCAAGGGATAGTCTATTTAAGCACTCATAATGATTATACATCTCTGAGTATCTCTTTAGAAGCTCCTAAGGAAAATTAGAAATCATTCAGTTTAACAATTCATCCTAACTTAACAACAAATAGTCCTTGTCCTAGAATTGTTTTTCGTTTTCATTTTTAAATTAATTTCTTTAATGTAAATTCAGTTAATTAACATATAATGTATGAGTTGGTTCAGGGGTACAGGTCTGTGATTCATCTGTCTTATATAATACTCTGTGCTCATGATAACACATATCTTCCCCAATGTCCATCACTCAATTACCCCATTCACCCAGCCATCTCCCCTCCAGCAACCATCAGTTTGTTTCCTAAGATTAAGTCTCTTATGATTTGTCTCCCATCTCTGGTTTCATCTTGTTTCTTTTTTTCCCTCTCTTTCCCTATCATCCTTGCCCTAGAATTGTAATAAAACTTATGCTTTAACATTTTCTGTAGTACAGAAATTAAGACCTTTGTGTTAAAAAAAAGTCTTATTGTTGATTTTGAATTATAGAAGTAATATTTAGTTATTGTGAAATTAGAAAAATTTAAACAAAACAAAGAAAACCAGAAACAACCACTGTTATCATTTTGATACATTTTCTTAAGTTTTTTGAGTACTCATGATTCAAATGACAATCTACAAAGAGTGAAGATAAATTTGAGTGAATTCAATCTAGTATGTATTATAGTTCAAGACTGAATGCTGGCTCACAAAGAATCACACTAGCTATTTGCCAGCTTGGTGTAGCCTCTTTACATATTTCTATTTATCTGCCTAGAATCTGAGTTTTCTAACTTTTTATCAGAGTTAGAGTTCAGGTTCTATCTCTGCTACTTCCTGACTAGGGAAATCACTGAACCAGTTTCCCAGTTACAAAATGAAGATTATGGTAATTGCTACAAAGTTTTCTGGGGGAAAGTTAATGTTATAGGATAACTGTATCTATTTGTAATCTACAAATTATATATAGACATTATGACTTTAAGGAAATTAAATTTTATTTGTAAAAATGTTTCCATATTTAAGTTTTAAACTTATACCTGATTTCAAATCCTGATTTCAAAGATGATCTTTCGAAGGTTGGCCATGTGAACTTAGGCAACTACTAAATTCCTCTCTGAGCTTCAGTTTATTTGTAAATGGAGCAATAAAGATCATCTCATGAGGTAAAAGCACCTGGTATTAGTGCATATGGTAGACACTCAATAAGTCTGGCCTCTGAGCTCAAATGACTAGAGGCCATGCAGAGGACACACCAGTCAAAGTATAAGCAGAGGAACACAGTAGTTCAAATTGTTAGTCATATAAAAATAACACATTTAATTCAGGGTGCTAAATATGGAATAAGGGGCTGTTGACAATAATGAACTTCTTGTTCAATAACTTAAGGAAAAGCTAGGTGTTCATTTATCTGGGATGTTGGAAAGGGGATTCCTGCCTTTGGTCTTAGTATGAATCACATTATGATATGGAACAGCACTGTGTAGTCCTTGATTTGTACTTTTAATACATATTACTTTTTTACTTTCTAATATGTATTTTTTTTAAGACTTTTTAAAAATACATATTACTTTTTATTACTTCTTTTGTACTTTTAATACATATTCTGATAGGAATGTGCTAAGTGAATAAACACACACAAAAATTCTTTAGGGATCTTGCATTCGGAGAGGAGTAACAGTCGTGTTGGCCTTTTCCCTCAGCATATATTCAGAATCCAAGTACTTCCCACTGCTTCCACTGATACCTCCTTAGGCTGAGCCACCATCATCTTGGCCTGGATTATTGAACTTAGTCTCTCAAATATTCCTCCTCCTTCCACTTTGTGCATTTTCAACACAACAATCAGAGTCATCCCTTTAAAATGTAAGTCAGATCACGTCTCTCTCATGGTCAAAACCCTCCAAAAGGTCTCTGACTCACTCAGAGTAAAATCCAAAGATCTTTCAAGGCCCCACAGCTTGCATCTTCCCCATGAGCTCTCTGACCTCATTTCTTATCAGCTTTCCCCCTTCTTAATGCTCCATGAATCCATCAGGCAGGCTTCTGCCTCAAGAGCTTTGTACGCCCTATTTTTCCTTCTCATCCTATTCTTGCCCCAGGCAGCTTTAAGGCTTAATCCTTTACCTCTTTTAGGTATTTGCTCAAATACCACCTTTCCAGTAGGGCCTTAAAATCATAACCCCCCACTGTTTTGTGTGTTTAAGTATGTACATATGCACACACATGCACACATACACTAGATCATGAAGTTTAAAAAAAACACTGAGCACTTTCTATTCATTCCATAGATGTTCCTTGGATTTCATTTAGGCCTTTGGAAGAATACCAATATTCATTTGTAATTTTAACACAAGGCACTTACTTTTATCCTAGAGCACTTTTTTCTTAGGCTTTCTGTGAGTAAGTGTTTTTCATTACATTGTAACTGTTTTTCATATTTTACTACCTCTTTATGGTTCTGTTGGTCCTGTATTGGTACAAAGAAATAAACAAGCTTCAACTATAATTACATCCACATATAATGTCTGTATGTTTTTCTAATTACATTTTCCCCCATCATTTCAATAATGGAATTATAAACTTATAACTCAAAAACAAAGTTAAAAATGTCTAGAAAATGAATAACACTACTACTAAGTATTGTAGTGAGTGGCCGCAACTCATTGAGAAAAAATGTGGAAGAACGACATATTTTTTGAGGTGGGATTTATTCCTGTAACCATCAGAATTGAAAACTAGATATTAGATTTATACCTGATTCTTACAATTCCAAGTCTCTGAATTAGAATTAGTCTCTAGAATTGCTGCCAAGTAATACATTAGCAAAACCACCTGAAATATCTCTATTCATACTCTTCCCCGTACCTTGGAACACAAAATGCATATCCTGTTACATTTTGTACTTCTGATTAGAAGTATAAAATAAAACCTTTTCTCCCATTTATTCACTACACTACTTAGAAGAATGACTGTTTCTCCCATTTATTCACTACACTACTTAGAAGAAAGACTGTTTAATAAATATTTGTTGAATGAATTAAATTTCTTTACAAATTTAGTTAGGGTCCTCATAAGGATGGTTCCTAAGTGTTCATGTTTCTATTGATAATACTGCAAATGATACGGTCTTCTATTCTTGTTGAATTATGAAAATAAAAAAAGTTTTATAGATTTTATAGAATTTCTTTTTTTTTTTTTTTTTAAAGATTTTATTTATTTATTTGACAGAGAGAAATCACAAGTAGATGGAGAGGCAGGCAGAGAGAGAGAGGGAAGCAGGCTCCCTGCTGAGCAGAGAGCCCAATGTGGGACTCGATCTCAGGACCCTGAGATCATGACCCGAGCCGAAGGTAGCGGCTTAACCCACTGAGCCACCCAGGCGCCCCTATAGAATTTCTTTTTTATCTGAAATTTATGTTATTTTCTAGAGGATTAGCTGAGTTTTTTAAGACGTGATTGTAAATACATTAAACAGTCACACTGGCTGAACTTCCTTCCTCTGTGTGTCTGGCCACCTCCCTTCAACTTTACTGAGAAGGACGCATGCCTAAAATTCTGTCCTGTGGAGGCAGAGAAATGGGCACTTATTGTTTTATAAATCTAGTCCTTCATATCTTTTCCTATTGAGGTTAATGCCATTTTCTGGTTTAAAAAACCCCTTTAAAAATTACATTAAAGAAAATAGTCCGCATTATGTAACAAATCTTTTATTTTTTATCTTTTTCTTTCTTTTTTTTTAAAAAGATTTTTATTTATTTTTTTGACAGACAGAGATCACAAGTAGGCAGAGAGAGAGGGGAAGCAGGCTCCCTGCCGAGCAGAGAGCCCTGGGATCATGACCTGAGCCGAAGGCAGAGTCTTTAACCCACTGAGCCACCCAGGTGCCCCAACAAATCTTTTCTTAAAAGTAAATAATA
The DNA here is from genome assembly GCF_011764305.1 of Mustela putorius furo. NCBI lineage: Eukaryota > Metazoa > Chordata > Mammalia > Carnivora > Mustelidae > Mustela > Mustela putorius. The sequence continues at coordinate 10,533,534 of NW_025422023.1, forward strand.
AAAATGATATTTCCTGAAAAACATTTTGGCTTCTTTTAAAACAGTATAATCTTCTATTTGTGTAAAAAATTATAGCTTCCCCATTATTCTTTATTGTTAGTAGAAATTTCCAAAAAGAAGAAAAAAAAAAAAACCACAAGTCCCTCCAAAACAAAAACAAACCCCAAAACACCACAACAATAAAACCAAATTATTCCCCTTTCCAAAAAAGCTTGATTCTTATAAACAGTTACTAAATAAGGGAAGATTCTGAACTCACGCTAGCTATCATTCCTCTTAAGATTTCTCTGAATTGGTCTCTTTCCATTTTGAGAGACTCTTTTATCTTCCTTAGCTCATCTCTTTCCTTAGCTAAAATTCTTATTTCTTCAAGGCTTTTATGAAGTTTCTTAGTCAAGTATAAGTTATCCATTTCCACACTTTGCATAGATAAATTTTGGGCCTCAAATTGCTGCTTCAAATGTTCCAGTTTGTTTATAATTTTATGAGTTTTATTGACATCTTCTTTCATTTTAAGAAACTGAAGCTCTTTTTTCTGAAGTTCTTGTATCTTGAGATAATTATAAAACAAGTTAGAATGCAAATAGAATTCCCTCAAGGAAGGAAAATAGTGTTTACTGGTTATACATGTACATCTATGTCTCTATCTATATATCTGTATCTATATCTTTTCTCATACCACAAATGGTTTTAGACAGTTATACCCCAAAGAACAAAACAACACATACCTTCTTCTGTAACTCATCTTTAGATTTATTTAAATCCTTTTGAATATTTGAAATCTGAGTTGTCTTTTCTGAAACTCTCTCTCTGAATTTATCAATAGTTTCTTGGTGTTCTTTCAAATGCATATGAGCAATTTTTAGTTTTTGTTGTGTCTCCAAATCCTTTATTAGAAAAAATTGAAAAATATCATTATATCAAGGCACATTACCTTTCCTTAGTGATGGACTAGTTAAACAAAGTCTTAAAAAGTGCATGCTCATAATTAAAAACAATCAGCACACCACCCCCAGATTAGAATTGTATCCAGAAGGATACAAATTGTATCCAAAGGATACAGAATTGTATCCAGAAGGACACAAACTAAAACCCCTTTCCCTACTCTCCTCCATCCTCCTTGGGCTGCCTGGTGCACTCTGCCACTGCTTTCTTCTCTCTCATACCACTTGGACATCATTCTAAATCATTAACACATAAAAAAGGACCCCACTTAGCCAGTGCCTTATTAGTGGATACTTCTAGATTTCTGTCAGCACTAATAATGTTGCAATAAATGTTGTATTTTTGCCCAAATGTGTGAATATGTTGGTAGGATAAATTACTACAGATAGAATCACTGTAGCAGATATATATGCTGACAAATCTTTAATAAGGCAGTATCAAAATGTCTCCTTGAAAAGATTAAAACATTTAAATTTTCACCAACAGTATTATAAGAAGGAAGCTTCTGGCATTAAAACCACATATACTGAAAAAAAAGAAAAAAAGGAAAAAAGCCCCACATATACTGGGTAGATATAAAGAGCACACACAACTCACTCTACTTATCGTTTCCTGTAGGTTTGCCTGGAGCTGGTCTCTCTCCAATTTCAGATTATCTCTTTCTTTCATTACAGATTTCATTTCTTCAAGGTTTTCGTGAAGCTTCTGAGCCAAATTTAAGTTCTCCATTTCTATTTTATCCAGAGTTAAACTTTGGGTCTTAAGTTGTTTCTTCAATCGCTCCATTTCAGACATTTTCTTCTGTGATTCACTGACATCTTCCTTTAACTTAAAAAGTTGCTGTTCATTTGCCTTAAGTTGTTGAATCTTAAGATAATCATAAAATAATGTGTTAGAATACAGATAGTTTTTAAGCAAAGAATAAAGAATAGTTTTTTTTTTTTAAATTTGACAGAGAGAGATCACAAGTAGGCAGAGAGGCAGGCAAAGAGAGAGAGAGAGAGAGAGAGAGAGGAGGAGGAAGCAGGCTCCCTGCTGAGCAGAGAGCCCGATGCGGGACTCGATCCCAGGACCCTGAGATCATGACCTGAGCCGAAGGCAGCGGCCCAACCTACTGAGCCACCCAGGCGCCCCTAAAGAATAGTTTTTAAATGGATTAAGACAATAGTCTTCCTATGTTGCTCATTAATATTCTGCATAATTTTACACAAAATTTATTTTCCTTTGAGGTATAAATTTTTTTAAGACTTTCATTTATTTATTTATTTGAGAGAATACAAGCAGGATGAGGGGCAGAGGGAGAAGTAGACTCCCTGCTGAGCAGGGAGCCCGATGTGGGACTCAGTCCTGGGACCCAGTGATCATGACCTGAGACAAAGGTAGACATTTAACTGACTGAGCCACCCAGGCACTCTTGAGGTATAATATTTTTAAGCACATTAATCTTAAGTGTAAAGTTTAATTATTCTTGATGTATGGTATACATCTATATTATTATAACCCAGACTAAAATTTAAAAACTGTCTAGCACTCCACAAAGTTCCTGTGCGCACCCCCTCCTAGAGCTCACCACTATTCTGAACATTTTGCATCCTAGATGAGTCTTGCCTGCTTTGGAACTTAAAATCACAATGTATTTATTCATTCTCCTATTGACAGACATTTCACTTATCTTCCATTTTTTTTGCCATTATGATTATAAAACTGTTATGAGCATTCTTGTACATAACTTTATGTGGAAGGATGCATTGTTTCCTCTTATGTACATACTCAGGAACAGAAATGCAGAGCCACAGGGAGGTATATGTTCAGCGCTAGTAAAAACTCCCAAGATGTTTTCCAACGTGGCTAAACAGTTTTACATCCCCAAAGGACTTTGGGCACAAATAAATCAAATATCCAAACAAGCAAATTCTCCATACCTTTTCTTGTAATTTGGCATGTGAATTTTCTAAATCCAACTGCATATTTGATATTTCAACTGTCTTCTCAGAAACAAGGCCTCTGAGCTGATCAATAGTTTCCTGGTGCTGTTTCACATGCATGTAAGCAATTCTTAGTTCCTCTTGTTTTTCCAGGTCCTTTATCATTAGAGAAATTTTAAGAATGTGACACAGCTTAATATTAAGTAGCATTTTTTTTCTGAAAATGATATATTTCCTTAGTATAAATAATAAAGCCATTACTTTTTAGTCTATATCTTTGTTGTAGAATAAGTTAAGGATAAGGATAAGTTAAGAATAAGTTTAAGAAGTTTTAAGATTTCCCTGTCTCCCTTTCCCAGTCCTCACCTCCCCACAACCTACTTCTACTTTAGGCAAACACATGATCCATATACTATTCAAAATTTGCTTTTCCCTCTGAGTGATTTGGGCTTCCAAATCAGGACATTCAAATCTACTTCTTGCTTTCTTTTCTTTTTTTTTTAATGTGTTGCATAGTATTCTGATATATTTACAGTTTCCTTCTTATGGACATTTAGATGGTTTCCCACTTTTTATTACAAATCACTACAATGAACAACTTGTGAGTATGTGTGTTTGTGTAGTATATAAATATACATGTAGGATGAAATCTACAAAAAAAAAATACTGCTTACAGAATTTGATATTTTTAGAACAATACCAAATTACCCGTCTGAAATTTTGTTATCAGTTCACTCACACTAACACCTCCACTTACGTCAAAGAAAGGCTCATTGCTGTCAGGAAAACATCACGTTTACTCACTAGTATAGGAAGAGTGACTTACTTTAGTTTCTTTTTCTTTGAGGCTTTCCCTGAGCTGGTCTCTCTCCATCCTAAGGGTTTCCTCCGCACTTCTGAGGCCATCTCTTTCCTCAGTGACACATTTTATTTCTTCAAGGTTTTTGTGAAGTTTGAGACTTAACCTTAACTTCTCGGTTTCTATACTTTCCAGGGTTGAATTCTGGGTCTCTAATTGCTTCTTCAATTGCTCTGTTTGATCCATATTTTCTCTGAGATCATTTTTTACCTTCAGAAGTTGATGTTCCTTCTCCTGAAGCTCTTGGATCTTGAGATAATCATAAAATAAAGATATAGATAGATATCGAAAAAAATGCTAAATAACCCCTTTGAAATTAAGAAGGCTCATCTTTGCCTTTAATTGTAGGATAATTCATATCCTCTTTCATTACACAGAAGACGTAATTCAAACTCTCAAATTGAAAAATAAAATACCTGTGCTTTTAAGGCAGCATTTGAGTTCTCTAAATCCACTTGTATATTTGATATTTCATCTGTCTTCTCAGAAACAAGGCCCTTGAGTTTATCAATAGTTTCCTGGTGTTCTTTCACATGCATATAAGCAATTCTTAGTTCCTCTTGTTTTTCCAGCTCCTTTATCATTAGAAAAAGGAAAATGATATATTCAGAGTAACAAAATTTAAACAGTGAGAAGGTAAGAGGTAATTATGCCCCCTGCCTCCATTAGGACTCATCCTCTAAGTTCATCTTAAATGTCAATACATGCTAGATATATTACTCTACAATTTACCCGTTTCCTTAATAGGATATTTCCAAATCAGCACCATGGTACTACCTCTTTCTTTACTGGTGGCCTAGTATTCTATGGTCTGGATGTGTGGCACTTAATTAACCAGTCCCCTGCTAATGGACATTAAGCATTTTCCCTATTTTTTGGTTTGCTTTGTTTTATTATTACAATTTTTGCAATGGATATCCTTCTACAGGTATCTTTGTACAATTTGTGTTAATGTGTACAAGATAAATAGCTATGACTGGACTTTTGGGGTCAATGAATAAATTTATCGAAATATTTGAAGATAGTACCAAACATCCCCCCTCCAACCTTCCCCAAGGTTGGACCAGTTTTACGTTCCCACCAACCCTATCACCCATGATTCTTTTAGGACACAAAATCGTATTTATAGGATGGGGGAAAGACGGTAACTTACTCTAATTACAGTTTCTCTCAGGTTTTCCTCGAGCTGGTCTCTCTCTACTTTGAGAGTTTCCTCTATATTCCTAAGATCATCTCTTTCTTTGATAACAGATCTCATTTCTTCAAGGTTTTCATGAAGTCTCTGAGTTAACCTTACATTCTCCATTTCTGTATTTTCCAGAATTGACTTCTGGGCCTCAAACTTGTTCTTGAAGTATTCCACATCACATATTTTTTCCTGAGTCTCACTGACAGCTTTCATCATAAGAAGCTGATGTTCTTTTTCCTGAAGTTCTGGAATCTGAGAAAATAAAACAAGTTGGGACACAGGCAGAAATTTGTAGGAAAAAGAGGAATTGTTTCTAAATTAAGTCAGTCATCTTTACATTTTATCTAATGTACATACTGTTTTCTTCCACAGGGAAATGAGCAACACAATAATCAGATGTCATTTTCCAACTTAACAAAATAAGACCTTACCTTTTCCTGTGATTCAGCATCTGAATTTTCTGCATCTCTTTCAATATTTGCTTTTTGTTCTGTCTTCTTTGAAATATTCCTCATACTAACGGTTTGTTGGTACTCCTTCAAAAGAACATAAGTAGTTTTTAGTTCCTTTTTGATTTTCAGTCCCTTTCTGATTGAATAAAAGTTAATAAAATAACACGGAATATCACTGTTAACTATCTTAGCATTGTTTTTGTACCTAAAAAAAATTAGAAGAAGGACACTTACTTCAGCTACAGCTTCTTTAATGTTTTCTTTGAGTTGGTCTCTCTCCATCTGAAGAATCTCCTGCACCCTTTTCAGTTCATCTCTTTCCTTAATTATAATTTTTATTTTATCTTGACTTTCCTGAAGTTTCTCAGTCAACTTGAGCCTCTCACTTTCTATACTTTGCAATGATGAATCTTTGACTTTGAGTTGCTCCTTTAATTGCTCCAGTTCACTCATTTTTTCCTGCATCTCAGTGATTTCTTTGGTGCTAATAAATTGTTCCTGTTTCTCATGAAGCTCTTGGATCTTAAAATAATAATAAATTAACAACCAAAATATACATACATGTAAAATGTGTGTATTTATATATGTGTATGGGTGTGTATATATACAGATTTATTTTCCTTTTTTTTTTTTTTAAGAGATTTTATTTATTTGACAGAAAGAAAGAGAGAGCAAGAGGATGGGGGGAAAGAGGTGGAGATAGAGGGAGAAGCAGGCTTCCTACTGAGTGCGGGACCTGATCCCAAGACCCTAAGATCATGATCTGAGTTGAAGGCAGATGCTTAACAGTCTGAGTTACCCAGGAGTCCCAGATCTGTTTTAGTTTCTAAAGGAAAAACACCCAGAATGTTCTGGATAACAATCTAGCATGCAAAATTAGTTTCTGTAGTTCAGTTAACTAGTTCCCTCAGGTTTTTTCCTACATGCCCTTCATCCCCAATTTACCTTTTTCTGTAATTCATTATTAGTTGTTTGTAATTCCTTTCGAAGGCTGGAGAGTTCAGTTTCCCTCTGGGAAAGATTCATTCTCAGCTTATCAATAGTTTCCTCCTGTTCTTTCAGGTGACAACGAGCAACTTTCAGTTCCTCTTCAGTTGCCAGATACTTTATTATTAGAGGAAATTATTGAGAAATTTATAGAAACATTATAGCCATCATACTCTAACTCCTTTTCCCAAAGGTTTAATTTTTACAAAAAATACCTGCTTATAAAATAATTTAAAAAAAAAAAGCATATGGGGGAAAGGATGAAACTTACCATAGCTGTCATTTCTCGCATGTTTTCTTTGAGTTGGTGAGTTTCAGACTGAAGAACTTCTCGCAGCCCCTCCGCCATCTCAAGCCTTTCCACGCCGGCTCGTGGCAGTGCCGCCTCTCTAGCTTCGAGCTGCTCTTGCGGTAGCTCCAGCTCACTCAGAATTTCCTCAGCCTCCTCGTACTTTTCTTTCACATTGAAGGACTGATCTTGTTTGTCTTGAGGATCCTGGATCTTAAGCGAATCCTAAAAACAATAGTGTTGACAGCCAAAGATCTTTTAGTCTAGGGGAAAAGAAATCAGGACCTTTTCTAAAATGATTAAGTCAGGATTCAGTGGCTCATTACAGAGCATTCTTTTCACTCTCCCACTCGTCATTACTCAGGTATTGAGCAGGTATTTCCTGAGGGCTCAACTGTGTTGTTACTACCCTCTTAGAGGCTGGAGATACAATGGTAGAAGAGACTTACATAATCTTCGCCTTTTTGAGACTTGCACTTTAGAGGGAAAGAGACATTATGCCAAATCTTACCAAAGGAGTTTCTGGGTTCCTGCAGGGTATGTGGTAAACCTAATTTACCCTGAGTGGTTAGGATGCCTTCCTGGGGGATGGAAATCTTCAGTTGAGAACTAAAGGGTGAGAGTATTAATTAGGTGTGGGTGGAGAAAAATGCTGCAGGCAGTGAGACCAGAACATCTGGAAGCCACGAGATGAAGAAGCCTAAGCTGGAGTATCATGAGCGGGGCTAAGAGTGAGCAGAAATAAGGCTGGAGACCAGCAAGGAATGGGACCCAGGGCCTCAGAGGCCGTGTGAAGAATTCCAGTCTTTGGTTCAAGAGGAGGGATAGACTATTAAAGCGTTTTTAAGAAGAAAATATTGTTTGGGTTCAGAATGGCAAATGAATTACAGAAGTACAGGAATGAATATGGGTAGACCAATAAGAAGGCTACCGCAGAAAGCCAGGGACAGAAATAATGATGGCTTGGATTAAGGTGTTGGCAATGTGGGGAGAAAAGGTGGAAGATTTCACACACACACATACACACATGCACCCAGACACACATAAGCAACTTAAAATCAACAAGGTTTGGTGCTTGGATTATAGAATGAGTGGGAGGAAAGGATACTGGGAAGGAAGGGTGATTCTCAGATTGAGGAAGTGCCTTATGAGATGCTGTAGGAATAGATTTAAAGAAGGGAAAAACATGGTTTTTCTGGCTTTATCCTTTCCTGTAATTGGTTTTTCTAAATCATTTTTAAATATTTAAGAAGACTGCTGTCAGGGCGCCTGGGTGGCTCAGTGGGTTAAAACCTCTGCCTTCGGCTCAGGTCATGATCCTATGGCTCTCTGCTCAGCAGGGAGCCTGCTTCCCCTTCTCTCTTTCTGCCTGCCTGCCTACTTGTGATCTCTCTCTGTCAAATAAATAAAATCTTACAAAAAAAGAAGACTGCTGTCTTTTCTGAAATGTTTTCTCTCAATTTCAGCATTTTTTTAGTATTTATAATTTTAGTTCTATTTCTAATCACTTCATAATCAAGAGACATTTAAAGAAAACATGATCATAACATTGTAACTATAACACAGCACCTTCCTTTCCCCAAGATTGATTCCCATAAAACACTTATTAAATGGAAGGAAAGGATGAAACTTACTTGAGCCAACGTTTCTCTAATGTCTTCTTGCCGCTGATCTTGTCCAACCTGAACCGCTTCTTTTATCGTTTGAAGGTTGTCTCTTTCCTCAGTCAGAGATTTTGTTTCTTCATGACTTTCTGGAAGTTTTTCAGTCAACTTGATCCTTTCTATTTCTGTGCATGCCGGTGTCACTGACTCCTTGGCTTTGGACTGCTTTTCCAACAGCTCCACTTCATCCATTGTTCCCTGAGTACTACTGACTTCTTTCACATTACGCAGTAGCTCCTGTTCCTCAGGAAGCACTGGGATCTTGTGATATGCATAAAACACCAAGGTTACTATCTAGAGATTATTATCATAATTTTTTGTGTGTGTGCAAAAAGGTGATTTTATCAAAATAGGGGGACAGGACCCATGGCCAGAAAGAGCTGCTGCCATGTTATCATAATTTTTTAAAGGGACAAGATGAGGATACTATCCACAGAAATAAGTGATCCTGAAACCATAGCTAACTGTGGATCATGAACTCCATCTTATTAATTTTCTCTTGATTCCTACTGAAGCTATTTATGACTTTTCTGCTGGTCATATTCTGCCATAATTTTCTTTTGCTCTAGCTTACAACCAAAGTGAATCAATTCTTATACTTGACTAACACACTGTTAATTCTGTCACTTGCACACTTCTTCATTTCTATACTAGTTCCCAAATGCCACAGGAGAAAAATAATCACTGAGCAGATTACATCTCAATAAATAATGGTCCCTAATTCTCGGATGAGCTCCAATGCTATGTGCCAATTTTTTTGTTTACAGATTAATTCTTCTTTCCTATGGTCATTTGTGGTTCCATGTAACTGTGCATATCGTATTTCTGCATTTGTCCTACTCAAATTGAGGGATTATTTTATATGCCCATACTGGGGTGTGTGTGTGTGGAGAGAACAATGTCTTAGTCATATCCATAGTTTCAATGGCTTGCACACAGCAGCCTTTAACATAAGTTGGTTCACTTATCCCAATGTTTTATTTCCTCTACAGTACTTGCCATTATGTTAAATTATATTATTCATTCATTTACTAATTTACTAGTTACCTCTTTCTACTAGAGTAAGCTCTATAATCATAGAAATTTTGTTCACCTTGTTCCCATTTTATTTCTATAACCCAGGACTCTGCCTGCCATATTACACACTCAATAAATAGTATCCAATAAATGGATGAACTACTAACATAGTCACTACTTATTGCTCATCTTTCCTTCAAAGAAAAAAGGAAAGAAGGGACAAATGAGAGAAGAAGGGACATACCTTTTCTTGTAATTCAGTATTGGATTTTTCTAAACGCTTCTGAATATTTATTATTTGAGCTGCCTTCTCAGAAATGTTTTTTCTTAGCTCGTCAATAGTTTCTTGTTGTTCTTTAAGATGCACGTGGGCAATTTTTAGTTCTTCTTTTGTTTCTAGACCCTTAGTAGGAAGTGATATTTAATGAATATTTCAGCCAGATTAACTTAACATTGCCTCCCCCTTTTCCAACTGGCTCCATTTTAAAGAAACATTCAATAGATGAAAGATAAGGGTAATAACTTACTGTATCTTCAATTTCTTTTATGTATCCTTTAAGTTTCTCTCTCTCTATTTCAAATGATTCTTGTAATTCCTTTAGATCATTTCTTTCTTTGGTTATGGATTTCATTTCCTCATAATTTTCATGGAGCTTCTGAGCCAATTCCAGCTTCTCCATTTCTATACGTCCCAATGTTAATTCTTGGTTTCTTAATTCATTCTTCAAATTCTCCATTTCATTCATCTTTTCCTGCATCTCATTCATTTCTTCTTGTACACTAAGAAGTTGTACCTGTTTTTCTTGTAGTTGTTGGCTCTTAAGAAAAAAAAAATTTATTTATTTATTTATTTATTTTAAAAAAGATTTTTATTTATTTATTGACAGAGATCACAAGTAGGCAGAGGGGCAGGCAGAGAGAGAGGAAGGGAAGCAGGTACCCCGCCGAGCAGAGAGCCCGAGCAGAGGACCCTGGGATCATGGCCCCAGCTGAAGGCAGAGGCTTTAAACCACTAAGCCAGGTGCCCTAAGAAATAAAATTTTTAATTATCAATTTCCCTATATACTCTTAAAATCTCATGTGAAATATACTTTGCTGAACTGAAATAATCATTATCACAGCCCTGGCTACACTCCCAATGTATACAGACAAGCAGCTTTAAAAGTAAAGTATCCTTCTAAGCATGGTGACGGTAGTGGGCTGAATAGTGTCCTACCCAAAATTCAAGTCGATTCAGAACTTCAGAATATCACCTTACTTGAAAGTACAGTTTTTGCAGATGTAATTAATTAAGCGTTGAGAAAAAATCCTATTGGATTAGGGTGGGCCCTAAATGCAGAATGTCCTTATTAGAGACAAAAAGGACACACAGAGATACAGAGAAAGTCCAGTGAAGATGAGGCAGAGATAAGAGTGATAAAGCTATAAGCCCAGCACACTAAGGGCAGCTGGGAGTGAAGGACAGTTATTAGATGCAAGGAGACATTCTTCCCTAGAGCCTTCAGAGGGAGCATGGTATTGCCAGCAACTTGATTTTGGGCCTCTAAGATCCAGACATCTAACAATAAATTTGTTGTTCTTTAGGTCACCAAGTTTATGGTAATTTGATAGAGGGTCCAGGAAACTAATACAGTGTCAGTAGGTTAATCAAGGAAACAAAGTGAATATGAGAAAAACTTAAAAAAAGATTAATTAAATATAAAGGTATAATTGACAAATAACTATAATTCCTCATCTCCTAAAAATTTTTGGATAATCTATTTTTTACTTCTAATAAGGTCCTTACGGGGTAGCTCAAAAAACCACTGAGACACTAATTTTTTTAAACTTATTTAAATTCAATTTAATTAACATATAGTGTATTAGTTTCAGAGGTAGAATTTAGTGATTTATCAGTTGCATATAACACCCAGTGCTGCTTACTTCAAGTCCCCTCCTTAATGCCCATCACCCAGTTACCCCATTCCTCCACCCACCTCCCCTCCAGCAACCCTCAGTTTGTTTCCTATAATTGAGAATTTATGGTTTGCTTCCCTGTTTTTGTCTTATTTTATTTTTCCTTCCCTTCCCCTATGTTCATCTGTTTTGTTTCTTAAATTCCACCCATGAGTGAAATCATATGGTATTTGTCTTTCTCTGACTTATTTTGCTTAGTATAATGATCTCCATCCACATCATTGTATATAGCAAGATTTCGTTCTTTTTGATGGCTGAGTCATATTCCATTATAAATATATATACCATCACATCTTCTTTATCCATTCATCTGTCAACGGACATCTGGGCTCTTTCTATATTGTGGGTATTATGGACATTGTTGCTATAAATATTGGAGTGAATATGCACCTTCGAATCTGTTCGTATTCTTTGGATAAATACCCGGTAATTCTATTGCTGGATTGTAGGGTAGCTCTATTTATAACTTTTTGAGGAACCTCCATACTGTTTTACAGAATGGCTGTACCAGTTTGCATTTCCACGAAGAGTGTAAGAGGGTTCCTCTTTCTCTGCATCCTCATCAACCTGTGTTGTTTCCTGAGTTGTTAATTTTAGTGAGGCATTAACTTTTTTAAGTTAATAAATATGCATAAGTCTATATCTCTTTATTTTTTTAAATTCAACTAACTAACATATAATGTATTATTAGTTTCAGAGGTAGAGGTCAGTGATCCGTCAGTCTTATGTAATACCTAGTGCTCATTACTGAGGCATTAAATTTACATAAGCCTATTAATTTAACTTCTTTAGAATGAGTATGAAACAGACATCAGGTTTTAGTAAATTTAGTTAGGTTATAGTGAAAGGAAGGAGAAATAAGAGAATACTTAGTAGGAGAAAAACACTCCACAGAAGTGCAGTGGAAATCTTAATATATCATTTATAATGCATGTGGCACTGTCCTTAGAGTAAATAGAAAGCTCTTACATGGGCAGTACAATTATTACAGTACAAATACTACAACAGCACCTTACTTCCATAAAAGAAACGAGACAGGAAACTGTAAACGTCTAAGAGATGGTAATAGTCATAAAGCTTACATTTTAAAGAATCACTACTGTATCTTAATAAAGGCAGGATCTTTGTGTTATTGACTAATGGATCTCAAGCACCCAGAACAGCATCTAGGCTATGGTAGTTTCCAAAAAGTTTCTGATGAATGAATATATTATATGATAATTTAAATGAATCAAGGCCTCTCTCATCTGAAGATGAGAATAATATAATCCTCACAAACAGTGTTGGTTAACAAAAGACAACTGACAGAATGGGAGAAGACATTTGCAAATGACATATTGGATAAAGGGCTAGTATCCAAAAGCTGTAAAGAACTTATCAAACTCAACACCCAAAGAACAAATAATCCAATCAAGAAATGGGCAGAGGACATGAACAGACATTTCTGCAAAGAAGACATCCAAATGACCAACAGACTCATGAAAAAGTGCTCAACATCACTTGGCATCAGGGAAATATTAATCAAAACCACAGTGAGATACTACCTCATACCAGCAGAATGGCTAAAATTAACAAGTCGGGAATTGACAGATGTTGGTGAGGATGCGGAGAAAGGGGAACCCTCCTACACTGTTGGTGGGAATGCAAGCTGATGTAGCCACTATGGAAAGCAGTATCGAGGCTCCTCAAGAAGTTGAAAATAGAGCTACCCTATGACCCAGCAATTGCACTACTGGGTATTTACCCTAAAGATACAAAGGTAGTGATCTGAAGGGGCACATGTACCCGAATGTTTATAGCAGCAATGTCCACAATAGCCAAATTATGGAAAGAACCTAGATGTCCATCAACAGATGAATGGATAAAGAAGATGTGGTATAGACACACACACACACACACACACACACACACACACACACAGAGGAATACTATGTAGCCATCAAAAAACCAAAATCTTGCCATTTGCAATGACGTGCATGGAACTAGAGGCTATTATGTTGAGCAAAATAAGTTAATCAGAGAAAGACAATTATCATATAATGTCTCTGATATTTGAGAGGCAGGGTGGGGGGTCATGGGAGATAGAGAGGGACAAGATGGGATCGGGAGGGAGACAAACCATAAGAGACTCTTAATCTCAGGAAACAAACTGAGGGTTCCTGAGGGATAGGGGGAGGGATAGGGTGGCTGGGTCATGGACATTGGGGAGAGTATGTGCTATGGTGAATGTTGTGAATTGTGTAAGACTGATGATTCACAGACCCGTATCCGTGAAGCAAATAATACATTATATGTTAATTAAAAAAAAAAAGAGTGTTGGTTTGAATATAGGTATGAGTTGAAACTGTCCACAATATTAGCATTAAGATGTGTTCACTTGGGAGATACATGCTATTTTTAGAATTTAGCTCTAGAGCAATCAAAATGTGTTAAAAAAAAAAAAAAGTTTAGTCAGGAAATATAATATGGTTGGGAAGGTAACTTAAAAATTCACCTTTTCCTTTAGCTTTTCTTCAACTTCTACTAATTTCTCACAGGTCCTAGAAATCTCTTCCTCTTTCTTTATGGTGTGGTTCTTTTCTTGTACGACGAGCTCTTGCTGCTTTTTAAGTTCATCTCTAAGAATTCTTAATTCTTCTTGGTTTTCAATAGTCTAGAATTTTAAAAAAGTTGAGATTAAGATACATATTACCTTACATTTATAAATCAGGTAAAAATCAGCATTTACCTCAGCCTAAAAATGAAGAAATCATGGTAAACTCTATTGGAAAAGGCTATCTTAGAGAGTCTTTAATTTAATCATATAGATGCCAAACATCTATTTTTTATGCTGTTTCATTACTACTTCACTTACATTCCTATCATGAAAATTAGAACTGGATTTAATATTTTATCTTGAGAGGTTTGCCCATTTTCTACCCTTAAGCCAAAGGAGACTATTTCTAACTTTCATGGGCTGATGACAAGACTAGTTATGGGCTCTTCATACGCCAGAATAGTTATGATTTAGAGCACCAGTTAACAGCAAGCTCAAAATGGCAACTATCTTTTGCTAGCATGATGTAGGCTAACCCTAGCTTAAACAGTGACAGTCTCAAGTCATGACCACAAAAACACCACAAACATGAGACCAAGAACAGACTATGACTTTTGTCTGTATTCTTCTTTGAACTTAGCTCTTTTGACCAGAAAACCCCAAGAAATATGGGAAATTATACAAAAGTTCAGGTTCTCCTATAATCCACAGCAAACTTCAAAAAAATGTCAATTTCAAATCTATACATATTATATTGTCTCTAAATACGGAATCAAAAACTAAAGTAGATTTGACAATATGGCAAACATTAACAATGAAGTTTAAAAATTACAACAGAATAAATGAAAAGAAACATTTAGAGACAAATTTAACAAAACGTGAATAAAGACATGTACACTAAAATCTATAACACATCACCGAGAGAACAGATAATTTATAGATAGATATGCAATGGCCAATAAGCATATGAAAAGATGATCAATATCCTTAATCGTTAAGGAAAGGCAAATGAAAACAATGAGGTACATACCCAATAGGATGGCTAACATTGAAAACACCAATAATATGAAGCATTGGTGAGGATGTGAAATCATCAGAATTCTCTTAATTTGCTGCTGGGAATGTAAAATGGCACAACTACTTTGGAAATCAGTCTAGTAATCTGCTATGACCTTGCTATTCCATTTAGATACACTTGAGAACTTTTAAAAAGAAATGTTCATAAAAAGTTTTGTGTAAGAATGTTTACAACAGTTTCACTCAAAATAGCCAAACAGTGGACAGAACTCAAATTTCCATCAACAGGAGAAAGGCTAAACAACTTGTGGCCTATTCATACATGGAACACTACCCTGCAATCAAAAGGAGTGTAAAAAAAGTAAGGTACAAAAGAGTACATGCTGTATGATTCTATTTGTATGGAGTTCTAGAAGAGACAAAGTGTCTTACGGTTAAAAACCATCAGGACAGCGACTACATGGGGTAGAGAGTGAGATCAGAATTGCAGGGGTCCAGGCACAAGAGAGCTCTGAAGGGAGAGGTGAATGTTCTACACCTTGACTGGGGAGGAGGGTACACAAATAGAGACATTTGTCAAAAGTCATCAAACTGTACACTTGCATTTCTCACATGTAAATTATGCCTCAATAAAGTTGTAAAAATCCACAACATGCAAGACAAGAATATATTGCTAATTATGTGCTAAATCCTACCATTTCAATATTTTCCCTTAGGTCAGTCTGTAATTGTTCCTTTTCTGCTGTAATACTCTCTAACATTTGTTGCAGTTCATTTTTCTCCTGTATTAAAGAAAACATCTTTCTCTGTTGCTCAGTTAGCTCATTATCTTCAACATTCACAATCAGTGCTTGAGTATTTTTAGCTTTCAAATTCTGTTTTTTATTTGTGTCAACCATCTAAAATGTAAATAAAGAATTTCTCAGTTAATTACAATTTTAATAGTAATGAAAATTGCAAAAACTTACATTACTTATTATTTACCAGGCATTCTTTTCATTTATTGACACATTTACTCTTCACTCTAACCTTATGAGGTAGGTAGGAATATTATTTCCATTTGACAGATGTGGAACATGAATCTGAGAGAGGATGATAGGTCACTTGCCCAAGGTCACTCAGGATTTGAAGCCAAGAGGTCTGGCTCTAGAGTTTGTGCCCTTAAGTGTACTCTTTTTCATGGGTTAAGAACTACCTGAACAGCTGTAGATAATTAACAATTATCTTCATGTATGATGATGGGTCAACCTGATTTTAAGAAAGAGTAAGCCACCTTGAACTCCACCATGTTCTTTTCATCAAAAGCTGAAAATGATTCTCTATGCTCCAACTCACAACAAATCATTATTTTCAGAAGCAGTCGTATTCACAAAAGGTTGGAGTTTTATCATATGAGAGGGCAAAATAACTTTGATAAAAATAGATTTAATATTATAGTAGTAAAATCCACCTTTTAAAAATACATACTTTTTATGTTCTGCTTAAAAAAAGCATGTTATATAAATTAATTTATCCATAAGTAAGTCTTAAGCAAAGGTAACCTAACATGTATCCTTCTTGATCAAGTGAGACGAAGACTGGCATTAAAATCATTGGTGTGAAATTAGGTTATCACTATGTAACTTTACACACCCAGAAAATAAATATAGCTCCATATTGGTTGTATTTGATGAAGTTTTAAAAAATTTTAATAATGGGGTACCTGGGTGGCTCAGTCAGTTAAGCATCTGATTCTTGATTTGGCTTGAGTTACGGTCTCAGGGTTGTGAGATCTAGCCCTGTGTCAGGCACCACATTCAGTGGGGAGTCTGCTTGAGGTTCTCTTTTCCTCTCCTCTGTCCCTACCCATGCTCTCTCTCTTGCTCCAATAAATAAAATCTTTAAAAAAAGCTTTTTAAACTTTTTTTTTTTTTAATTTATTTGACAGACAGAGGTCACAAGTAGCCAGAGAGGCAGGCAGAGAGAAAAGAAGGAAAGCAGGCTTCCTGCCGAGCAGAGAGCCCGATGCGGGGCTCGATCTCAGGACACTGGGATCATGACCTGAGCCGAAGGCAGAGGCGCAACCCACTGAGCCTCCCAGGCGCCCCCAAAAAAGTTTTTATAATAATCTACAATTAAATTGGAAAAAAACTAAAAAACAAAGAGAACAAAAAATCATCCAATGTACCAGCTTCACACAACCCACTACCAGAATTCTAGAATATTTCCTTTTAGAGTCTGTCCTTGAAAAATTTCTTTTGAATACAGTAATTTTAAGTATATATATATAAAATATTCAATTTTGCTTTATTCCATTTAGATCACATACATTTTCCCATGCTGTTACCTAATCTTCAAATTATAATTTTGAGTAGTTGCTCAATTCTCTAGAATGGGTTTGGACAAATCATACTTTTACTATTATCTTACTATTAGCATATGCTTGCATTTCTAACAATGGCAAACACAGATCTAATACATTAGAACTTAAGGTAAAGAACAAAGAGTCATTGGGATGAGTTTGTCAGATACTGTACTTCAGAATTTTACATCTGTGCTCCTAAATATAGGACTGTACACAAGGACAAAGCAGGCTGAGACAAAGTATGTGAGAATACCCAAAGGATATTTTAGAACTAAACTCAGCCTAGAAAGTATTTCAGCTACCATGAGAAAATCTAACAGATTTTATTATTAAATAAAAAAAGAATTGTGTCCTTTACATGAGATAAGCTTACTAATCATTGTTTAAACTTTCTGTTGCAAGACACTAGAGAAACTGCCTTTCTAGAGAGAGAAACATCAAGTAGGATTCAATGTGGGCACCTTTAGGGGATTTATGAGAGACCTACTAATGCAGCCCTGTGGGGCCCAGATGAACAGAGGGGTCCATGTGGGATTCCATCATTAACAATAGTAACAGAAGACCAAGCTGACCCCAGCCTTCCATCCCAGATTTGAGAAACCCCTGGGAAACAGAAAAGCCTGTTGGACCTTTTTTATCAACATAGATGCTTCTAACATAAACTTAATACTACACACCAGCTGGTCCCAGTGAACAGAACTCTCCTTTTCCCTTACTCTTCTGCTATTACACCCCTTCTCATGAGGCCCTATGACTGCATTTTTGCATTTGTTTAAAAGCAGCTATTAATTGTTGTATCTTACTTTCAAAAATCTTTTCAAAAAACCTTCCCCCAATGAAAGTGAAAGTTATAAATTTTAAATCAAAGTCAAATGCCTTTGGCTCATTTGATTGATCCAAACTATAGATAAGCTATGAACATAAAACATATAGAACAAGTGAAAATGCTTTTCTACGAGAGAAGTACTAAAGCATAGGGAGAGAGAGGAAAAGCTTTTCCAAGGCAAAAATACTGTACCCCACGGCAAATGGGGGAAAAAAGCACATTATATAAAGTCACATTATATAAAGCATATACATCTATAAAGAGATTTATTTATATAAGTTGAAGCTTACTGAATTATTCTGAAGCAGTATTTGTTTTTAGTTAATAATATGTCCATCCTGGTGATTTTTCTGTTTGCATGTAATATGCAGTTTTTAAAAATTTTATGACTGTATAAACCCAGTTGCATTATCTATGTACATAGATACATATTATATATACATATGCAATTCCAAGCTATGGATGTATGAAAGATTATTTCACCAGTCTTCCACTGATGGATGTTTTAAATTCCTAGTAGCAAATATTTTGGATTAAATAGTATTAAGTGCATAAAATTGAAAGAGAGTATAAAATACCTTGTTGATAATATATATCAAAGGCACTTTTGAAAAACAGAAATGTATAAAGTAAATGAATCCATTGGGTAAAATTATAGACAATTACCTGTTACGGACTGAATTGTGTCCTCCCAATATTCATGTTGAACTCCTAAACCCTATGTGACTATATGTGAAGAGAAAGCCTTTAAGGTGGGTAATTAAGGTAATTAAATGAGGTCATAAAACTGGAGCCCTAATACCACAGGACTGGTGTCCATTCATTCATTCATTCAGCTCCATGCCCAGTGCAGAGTCAGACGTGGGGCTCAAACTCACAACCCTGAGATCAAGACCTGACCTGAAATCAAGAATCAGTCACCCAACTGACTGAAGCACCCAGGCGCCCCGGGATTGGTGTCCTTTTAAGTAGAGGAAGAAACACCAGTGCTCCTTCTCAACTTGAGCATAGGAGAAATGTTTTGGGAGAACACAGAAGGAAGGTGCTATCTGTATGCAGCGAAGAGAAGACTTAACGGAAACTAAATTTTCTAGCACCTTAATCTTGGACTTCTAGCCTCCACAACCAGGAGAAAGAAAATTTCTGTTGTTTTAGCCAGCAGTCTGTGATATTTTGTGATGGCTGCCCTATTGGACTAACACATATCTCTTAAAAAAAAAAAAAAATCATCATTAGCATCTCGTAGCCTTTCTTGTACATAATTAAAAAACCAGCTAAGCCCTTACTCTCCTAAGATCTCAGAACAAAATAAACCATACTACTTAGAATAAATTAAGGTGAGATTTAAAAACCTGATAGTTAAATTATGGCATAAACCCTAGAAAACAGGCATAAATAAAATATACACATTGATTTTATAGGGATCTCTAAGCAAGTTTATTATGTAAAATCTGTCATAAAACAAATATTTTAGACATGGTTAATAATTAGTAATCTCTCTTATATTCTTAGAATTCAAAGGGGTTTTTAAAGACATTTAAAATACATCAGGCCTCAGAAAATATCAGCTCAAAGTTTGAATTAATTTTTGTTTATTTTTTTAAATTGATTTTAAGCAATTATATCTGAAATTATCTTAAAGACATTAGGGTTACAGCTTATAAAGTATTGTTAGTTAACAGCACTGTGAATAATAAACAAGATTGCAATTATCAGCATGTACTTAAGTGTTTGAGGTAGAAGAGAAAGCTCATCTACACATATATAAAACTTTGAATGGAAACACCATTTACCTTTTCCTGGAATTCATCCTTAGTTTCTCTTTCTCCTAGGTTCTCCTCTGTATGCAAACTCCTGGAAGTTTCCTCAGAAACTTTCATTTTTAGTGTGTTAATTGTTTCTTGGTGTTGTTTCAAAGATTCAAGAGCATTTCTTAATTGTTCTTGGGTATCTATATTCTTTGTCAGAGAAATAAAACAATTTCCATTAGAATAATATGAAATAGTGGAAGTAATTGTATAGTGACTACTAGATCATTAATCACGAGTGATGGCTCCGGTACTGTTTGTAAAGAGGCTCTGCGTTTTCAGTTTACTCAGTCATAGCCTTACCATGTTTACAGTATCCTGAATGTCACTTTTGAGTTGGTCCCTCTCAATGTGCAGGCTCTCCTGGAGTTGTTTTAGGTCCTCCTTTTCTTGGGTTAAGGTTCTTACTTCTGCTAAAGTTTGTTGAAGTTGCTCAGCGATCATTGTTTTTTCCTTTTCCATAGTTTGCAGCCTCAAATCTCTATTTTCTAATTGTTCCTTCAGCTCTTCCACTTCATTTGAACTTTTTTGACTCTCAGTTGTTTTTGGCTGAAGTTCTTCAGATTTGGGAGCAAGCTTTAAAATAAGAAAAAGTAAATGTGAAAAGCAGAGCATTCTGTGGTATATACATATGGAAGCCAAACCTCAGAAGGCTAAAGACTGCTTCCCTAGAGGATGTCTTGTACCAACCTCTGTGTTCAAAGCATCCAAACTTAAACCGAGTTTTTGAGCTTGTTTGGAGAGATTTCCTATTTCCTGATTCATTCTTGCATTCTCCTCAAGGACCATTTTATACTTTTGCTCAAATTCAATATGATGATTTTTAAAATCTTGGAATTCTTGGTCAGTGTTTTCGTAATTCAACTGGGTAGTTGCTAGGTCATTTTTAGTTTTCCCAATTTCTTCAAGTAAGTCTTGAATTCTACTTTCCTTTTGAACTACTTCTGAAAACAATTTGTCTCTTTCTGATGTTATTATACAAAGTTCTTCAGATTTATCATGCATCTATGGAAAAGAAGTAAAATTTAGCTATGTTAGCATTGTAGGATCTACTGAAGCAGCTTTTAGGTGAAACAAAGTTTCCTTGGGGTTGGGGGAGGGGAAGACATTGAAATTAAGCAAAGATTTTACTAAGTAAAGGCAACATTTTTTTTTTTTTAAAGGTTTTATTTATTTGACAGAGAGAGATCACAAGTAGGCAGACAGGCAGATAGAGAGAGAGGGGGAAGCAGGCTCCCTGCTGAGCTCTGAGAGCCCCATGTGGGGCTCGATCCCAGGACCCTGAGATCATGACCTGAGCTGAAGGCATTGGCTTAACCCACTGAGCCACTCAGGTGCCCCTAAAGGCAACATTTTTATTGTTACCATCCCTGTATATTATCCTCTTTAACTTTACCTTCAGTTTTGTTTTCTAATCTCTTTGGGTTCTAATAAGGATTACATGGAGAAGGATACTCAGTAGAAAAACATTATTTCAGGATGTGTCTTTATTTCCTTATCTATCATTCTAAAGTATTTTCTAACTTCTTGGTGTATCATTTTTTGTTTTTTTTTTCTTAGAATTTGACACATTTTTTCTAAAGCCTTTGAATGCAGCTCCAATTTCTAAAAATGTAATCCCTGAATGATTTAAATAATTAAGGTTTATTTGAATTATTATTTAAATAAACCATATCCAGCTTATGAACAGTACAATCCTTGTTAATGGTAAAGTAGAAATGGTGCGAAGAAGAGAAGCAAACTTAAAGCAGAGACTAAGGACAGGGGTAACACAGCAGGGTTGTTTCAATCATGGGCTCAGGATAGGAGGCACTTCTGTTTGGCTCAACTACTGGCTTCATAACTACTTGCTGAGCTAAAAAACAGCACCTACTTTAAAGAGTTTTTAGAATGACTAATTAATGTTCCTAGAGTCCTTTAGCATGATATCTGCCATTTGGTCTTCAACCACTTGTCAGTTTTATTTCTTTTAGAAAGGTAAAGAGAAAGGAAAGCTTGGCAGATGGTTTATAGGACTGTTCACTAGCCTGCAAGATTTACACTGCAAGATTTACCCCTAAACTTTATCAATTCCCTCCTTTATATCTCATTGCTCTTTTTTATTCAACATAGTGACAGAATTAGTACCAAAAAAACGATGAAAAAAGTATGGACCATAGAACTCTGTTCAAAGATTTTATTTTTAAGTCATCTCTCCCCCCAATGTGGGACTTGAACTTACAACCCTGAGATTAAGAGTTCATACTCTCTACTAACTGAGCAGCTAGATGCCCCCATAAAACCTTGCTTTAAAAAATTTTTTTTTTAAAATTAATTTCAGACAGTGAGTGAGCATAGTGGGGAGGAGCACAGGGAGAGGGATAAGCAGACTGCTGCTGTGGGGCTGGATCCCACGACCCCAAGATCACAACCCAAGCTGAAATCAAGAGTCAGATGCTCAACGAACTGAGCCACCCAGGTCCTCCTAGAATTCTGTTTAAGTGAAACATTTGAGGACTGTAGAAATGGTTGTTACGTTGATCAGGTTACTATGCATACTGTTAAATAGGCTTTGAAAATGTGCTTTCTAATAATATAAGGAAATTAGAGGAGGAACTACATTCATTTCTATTCCTAACAAGTTGAGTCAAATCTTTACAGTCTCTTGACTGCTATTTTAAGATACACTACAGCAAAATATTTAAAGTGCTATTACAAAGGTTTTTATTTCAAAAGAAGAGTTATTTGCTTAAAAATGAGTTTACCTCTTTCCTCAGCATTTCTACTTCTGAGGGTAAAGATTTCAATGCTGAGAGCAAATTAACTTCCTTATGCAAAGCTTCATTTTCTTCAACTTCTTTATTAAGTTCTTTCTGGAGGTCAGTAATCTTTCTTTCCAATTCCATATTACAGAGCAAATCTAGGACATTTTGGGTAAATTAAAACAGCCTGCAGTTATTGGGACAATCTAAATTACATGCAAAGTTAGATTATTTAATCAGACTGTATAAAATTTATGAAAGAAAGAGTCAATGTTGGTTAACAGGTGAACAGTTAATAGTTCTTCAACCACTTATTGAAAATCAGGTCTAATTTATTTGAAAAATAATTCCTAAACCCTTAAGAATCAGAATTTCAGGAAAGCAGTTATAAATACTGATCTCAAATAATATTGAAACTCATTATTAGGCTATTAAAACAATTAGATAAGATAATAAAAAATTTCTAATCCTTCAGGTAGGTTTCTAGACAAAGTCAGATCTGCAAAGAATCAAGTCTGAAATTATGAAATACCTTTTGGAACTTTGCCATCTACAAGGGAGGTGAGTTTTGTTATTTCATTAAAAGATGATTGTAGTTCTTTCTCCAGGTCAACTTGCATTTTCTTTTTTGCTTCCAGTTGACTTTGGTATAACTGAATATCATTTTCCATTTGCTTGTATGTACTTGTAAGTTCTTTCTGTTAGGAGAAACACTGCAAATTCACAGAAATGTACTGGTTGTGACAACTGTTTTATTATAAATATTACAGAAAACAATTACCATTTTCTCTTTCAACTCCAGATTTTCACTTCTAAGAAAGGCTGATTCTTTCTTGGCATCAAGGGCTACAGTTTCAGCATCAAGCAAAGTCTGTTTCATTTGTCTTAGGTCTTCAGTGATTTCCTATATACACGACAAAAAGAATTTAGTGAAATCTAACTTAGTGAGAGTTGGAAAAGATTTTAGAGAACATTATTCTGAATAAATAAAGAATGGTGAAAATATGCTAATTATCAAGTTCATTATTTATGAAAGCTGAAATAATATTTTCCATTATAAAAATATTTAAAAAACTCTGATTATGCTTTCCCAAGTTATAGAGGCATTATGTAGACTAAGGAAACTTACTGTTTAAAAAAGGTTAACACAATTGTTGTTCAGCCAGCTTGTTAAAATTTCTTGTGTAGTTTTAAGTCATTGTAAAACATGGCAGGTGAGTAGTCATAGTTAAGATTAAGGATATGAAATCACAAATTGAAAATTAGCTTACATAAATTCAACCACATATATCCTTGGCAGCATATTAATGCACAAATGAATGAATGAATGAACTGGATGAATAAAGAGAAAGAAATAACAACTTTTAAAAAATGGGCAATTCTGCTTGCCACTCTTATCAACAGACACTCCTGGATGATACGAACGTGCCTATCTTCCCAGTGCCTTAAAACAGTAAGATTACTTTTACAAAGGATCATTTGTCATTGATAACAGGTAACCAAAGAGTCCTAATAGAACGTAATAAAAAGTACTCCAGAAAAACTCAAATGGAAACCAAAGAATGACAGAAACCAAAATTTCAGCTAGAAACTGTTGCCTTCTTAAAAAGAGTGTTAAAGGGGCACCTGGGTGGCTCAGTGAGTTAAGCCTCTGCCTTCAGCTCAGGTCATGATCTCAGGGTCCTGGGATTGAGCCCCGCATTGGGCTCTCTGCTCGGCAGGGAGCCTGCTTCCTCCTCTCTCTGCCTGCTTCTCTGCCTACTTGTGATCTCTGTCTGTCCAATGAATAAATAAAATATTTAAAAAAAAAAAAAAAGAGTGTTAAAAACTAGAATCAAACTGATACTTTCTTGAAGTAATCAGGAATATCAAAGCAAATAGAATAGAAAGCACGTAGCAAAAATTAACAATTTTGCCATGAGATTAAATGTTATTTAATGCCATTATTATTATTATTTTTTTAAGATTTTATTTTTTTATTTGAGAGAAGGAGCACACCTGTGGGGTGAAGGGCAGAGGGAGAGGCAGACGCCACTGAGCCTGATGCAGCTTGATCCTGGGACTCCGGGATCATGACCTGAGCGGAAGGCAGACCTGCTGAGCCACCCAGAAGACCCTTAATGCCATATCTTTTTTTTTTTTTTTTAAGATTTTGTTCTATTTGATAGAGAGAGAGCAGGAGAGCAGCAGAGGCAGGGAGAAAAAGGACCCCTGCTGAGCAGGGAGCCTGATGCGGGGGCTTGATTTCAGGACCCTGGGATTATGACCTGAGCCTGAAGGCAGTCATTTAACCAACTGAGCCACTCAGGTGCCCCAGTGACATATCTTATACCAACTAAAATCATCTAGAACTACAGTTTCCAAAAAATACCAAACTGTTAAAATAGTTATTTAAATTATAAGAACGCATTAATATTAATAAAATTTATAAAATCATGCTCAATTACATGCCATATGTACAGTTCTAGTTAATTATCAATACCAATACAAGTGTTCACCTGAACATACTGACTACATACTTCAGCACGCATTTATATAAAACAATTTAAAAAATAAAAAATTTTGAATTACCTTTTTTTTTTAAAGATTTTGTTTATTTATTTGACAGACAGAAATCACAAGTAGGCAGAGAGGCAGGCAGAGAGAGAGGGGGAAGCAGGCTCCCCGCTGAGCAGAGAACCTGATGTGGGGCTTGATCCCAGGACCCTGGGACCATGACCTGAGCCAAAGGCAGAGGCTTCAAGCTACCCAGGTGCCCCTGAATTACTGATTTTTAATGGAAACTCATCCTTGACTTACTAATATTCAAAGAAAGATATCCTCAACTCTGTACAAATGATTCTTTACCCAAAAACAGCAATGATACTAACAGTCTCTCTTTCAGAGTCATTGACAAATTAAATAAAATACTATATGTAAAAAAATTACAACATCTGGCACATGGTGAGTTCAATAAAAGCATTTGCTATAATAATGGTGATGGTGTACTATAAATGCCTACATGATTAAACAACAAAATAAACCTAATTCTTACCGATGAGTACGACAAGTCCATTTTCATATCTTCTGACTTCTGAGAGTCTATGTATTTCTGTAGCTTCTTAATCTGGTCTTCCTTTTCTCTAAGCAGCTCTACTTTTGAGCTTAGTTCATTCTATAAGTGGAAACAAAAAAATAAAGTGAAACATATTTTATTGGATTTAAATTTTAGGAGAGTAAGAAGAACTTATGTTTAATAGTTAAAACTGTTAGTAAAATTTAAAAAGTTGATATATATATATATATTTATTTATTTTAAAGATTTTATTTACTTATTTGACAGACAGAGATCACAAGTAGGCAGAGAGGCAGGCAGAGAGAGAGGAGGAAGAAGGCTCCTTGCTGAGCAGAGAGCCCAATGTGGGGCTCGATCCCAAGACCCTAGGATCATGACCTGAGCCGAAGGCAGAGGCTTCAACCCACTGAGCCACCCAGGTACCCCTAAAAAGCTGATATTTAAAAAACAAAATGATCCTTTTATTTTCTGAAATAATTATGTATGATGTACATTTTATAGTTCTAGTTCTTTATAATAGAAATACCAACATAAATGCTCACCTCAAGATCTTGATTATACACTTCTGCATGCTTAACTAAATTCTTTAAGTTGGAAATTTCATGAATTAGTTGCATCTGTAAGAGCATGTGAATAGGCAACAGAGCAAACCATAGTTAATAAAGCAAAAAAAAAAAAAAAAAAAAAAAAAAAAAAAAAAAAAGAAAAAAGAAAAAAGGAACTCCCCCAAAAGATAGCATTTATTCACTGCTTCAGAATCACCAAAACAGTTAAGAAGGGATTGAGAGATCAATTGTTCAAGCTACTGTTACAGAGCATCTCATTATTTGAAGAGACAAAACAAACAGGAACCCAGTAAGTCAAACAAAAATATCCCCAAACCTTGTAAAACAAGCAAACAAGAAAAACACCTCAGCATGACCCAAGTAACAGTTATGCTGTCTGTTAATAATGCTATAAAAATGTCAAAAGCAAATTAGTATGCATCCCTTGGAGGAGATATACTGGTAATTAAACTTTAAAACTCTTAATAAATTTTTGTTTTGGGGAAGTTAAGTGCAGAAATGTATTTATTCTACAAGATTTTTTGTTTTCTTCCCACAAATTAGCCATTTAGCTTTATACGGGCATGCTTTTTAAGGATTTAGGTTTTAAAATTTAGGTCTGGATTAGGGTAGTTTCATGTGGTGCTTTTAAAATAATATCACTATTCACTAAAGCCAGAGATATATATAAGATTTTCAATTATTACCTTGTTTGTTCATTCCACAGAAAATATTAGAAAGATATGCTATTAATTTTATATTTTTCAGCTGTCTAAAAGTATAAAGAATACCTAAAGATACATATATTTCTATTAAAGTTTCCTTTCCATCAAATATCTGGAGCATTAAATATTTGAATACTACATATTTTTGTGTCAAAACACATAAATGACAACTTATCATAGATAAACATACTTTCTCTTAGAATTATGAAATCTTCATAATTCAATGAGTCCTGAAAAAGGAAAGGCAAGGTGGGTGGGGGGATGGGGTGACAGAGTGATGGGCATTAAGGAGGGCACATGATGTAATGAGCACCGGGGGTTACATGCAACTGATGAATCACTGAACTCTACCTCTGAAACTAATGATATACTACCTGCTAATTAACTAAATTTAAACAAAATAAAAAAAAATAAATAAAAAAGAAGAAAAAAGTAAAGGCAAATTCTTGTAGAATGTAAGGGATTTATGAAAATAGCATCTTTTTAAAGTAGTATTTTCTGAATGCTTAATTCAGTTCTAACTAGTTTTAGATTCAGACTAGTGTTGACATTCCTATTGTAGGTCAGTATCATCTAGAAATATTATGTGAGTCATTGAAAATTTCCTACTGGCTGCATTAAAAAAATAGAACTAATTTAAAAAATATATTTGAACCTAATATATCCAAAATATTACCACTTATTCATGTAATCAATATAAAAAACTAAATAGTTTACATTCTCTTTTTTTCATGTTTTTAAGTCAGTTCAGACCAGCCACACTTCAAGTACTTAATCGTCACATGTGGTTAGTGGCTATCAACTGTTCTGCAAAATTTTAGACATTTGTGTTGGCTGTAATTTAAAATAACTCCATCTTTTATCTTTTTCTTCTTGTTTCTAAATTCTGTGTAACAAAATCACATTGACCAATAAGGAAGAACTAAAAATTACTCTTATTTTAGAAAATAAACATCTAGAAAGAAAACTTCTCTCACCTCTCATTTAAAATAGCACTTTAAGTACTAGTTCTCATTAATCTAAATCTAAAGATGAACTTTTGTAAGGCCCGCACAACAACGTCTGAATGAGGTATTATTTAGCATGCTAAGCATAAAGAGAAAATATATGATATGATTAAAAGTTAGTTGGCGGCTATATAAAAAAAAATTACAGATTTCAACTGTAATGTTCAGCAGATTAAACAAAAATATTTAATTCCTTAAGACAAAAACCTCCAAGTTGTTAAAATTCTAAAATTAAGCAAGTTAAATCAGGTAGATGGTTGGAATTTCCTTTGTTCCCTGAGCTTGATGATACTTGACTTTGTTTACCCCTGCTTGTAAAAATTATTATTTAAGCATACTGTATTCCTATATGCCCATTTGAAAATTATATAGGGCTCTGGTGATTTATAAGATCATTAGGGCAAACCAGGGCAATTACCACATGTCCCAAGGCCATAATTTGATTTTTTACTTCTTTTGGCTAAGCTTTTCCCCAAAATGGAGGTTTGGGAACATATTTTACTGTATACACAGACTTGTATTTTTAGTTTAAAATAGAATAGAGCTACCTTTCAAAAGAGTAAGTTTATATTACTTAATATTTTAGGTTACCATATAGAACCTAGAATTTTAGTTGTGTCCAAATGAAGATGAAAAGAATAGGATTATTTTCCCCCTTGACTGTGGATAAAAGGAAAAAAAAAATCAGGATGTGAGTCAAGTCATATACTCTATGAGCTTCAGTTTTTATTATTAATTGACTATATAAATGATATAAAAAACTTAGAGAAATTATTGCTATACTTATGCCCAAAGTTAATTTTATGACATATTATTTATAATAAGTAAGATACAATTAGATGAAATTTGGAGTTAGAAAGGGCCTTGGCAAGCACCTGGTTCAACCTCCAGGGTGGAGAGAAAAAGGAAGTAAATCCTAAGAGATTCTGGGACTCGCTCAAGGCGTTGTATCCTACTCAGAAGCAAATTTGGCTCCAGAGACCATGCTCTTAGCCATGACACTAGACCACCCTCTTCCTTGAAAAACTCCACTTTTATTGACTGAAGTCTACAGGTCAATATACAACATTTTGTATTTTGTTAACATGCAAATTTTAAAATAAGTTAAATAAAACTCTGTGGAGAACATACAGACTTTGCATCTTAGGATACATACTCATGAAATGCAGGATTAACTTTATTTTATTTTTTTAAAAGATTATTTATTTATTCATTTGTCAGAGAGAGCAGGAGCACAGAGAGCTGCAGGCAGAACAGGCAGAGTGAGAAGCAGACTCCCTGCTGAGCAAGGGGCCGGATGTGGGACTCGATCCCAGGACTCTGGGATCATGACCGGAGCCGAAGGCAGATGCTTAACCAACTGAGCCACCCAGGCGTCCCAGGATTAACTTTAATTTGTAGGTAGAATGGAAATAATACTTTTGGCACTGAATTCTTTTTTCCTTATGTAAAAAAAAAAAAAGAGGGTAAGAAATGAAACAATACTGAGGTAAAAACATTGTGGCCCTTTGGGTTATCCTCACAGAAATCTCAGAAGTAGCTGCAAATTAACTCATATTTTAACTACACCAGAACACTGGCTCTTATTTTGAGGGGTAGGGGGAGCCAAAGATTGCTTCATCATCTGATAATGGCTATAAATTTTTGTTCCAGAATAATGAATAAGCATTTAAAAATTCTGCAGAGTAATTTTATAATGTCTGTGACCTCTAGGTTAAGGACAGTCTGCTCTTAAGAAATCTCTTGAATTTCTTGGGCAATTTCTAAGTGTCTGAAGTCTGAGTGTTTCTGGATTAGGTTCTCTTAACATGTAACTTAATATTATATATTTGGAAAATTTAAGTGATCTGTTTCATTTCTAAAAATTTCATTACTAGTATTTAGTATTAGTTACACTAATTTTCATAACTCTCTGCTATGGAAAAAGACATGATCAAAATCAGCTTTACCAGCTATTCTAATAATGTTCTAAATATTTGGGAATATACTTTTAAAGAAAATGAAATCCATTAACACAGAGTATCCATGAATAAAACATTCAACCAGATAGTAAAATTCATATTGGTCTCAGCAGGAAATGGTTATATTCTAGACAGTATTTCTGGTGTGCTCAACACATTAATGTTTGAGCAAAATAATTCATATGTGAAACAAATGATTTAAATATTTAAAAAATAATATAAATGAATTACTTCTTAAATTCTCTATATTGTGTGTACACATAGAAAATGGTTGGATTTTCCATACATCATGCATAGAAATAAATATCTTTAAGAGAATGATACTTCTTTTAAAAGTGTTTTAGTTTCATGTTTCCATATCTCTTACCTCCTGATCTTTCTCTGCTTTTCTTTCAAGGGCCTCAAATTCATCCAAATCATTCTTTTCTTTTAATTTCAATTCCATTTCTTCATTTTCTCGTCTTAGTTGTTCATAGTCCAATACCAGATTATCATAGTTGGCACGAAGTGAATTCAGCTCACTTTCTAAGTTTTCCTGTTGTAACCAAAACCAGATTTAACTATAACACCTAACTTTAACCATAACACCTAATTTTAACTAATACAATGGTTAAGTAATGATAATAATAATTCCCAAGAATCACTGCAATTTTATTCTAAAACTAAAATGAAATTTTCTTAACAAAGACATTTATAAAACTATACTGTACTTCTTTGGACATTAGTAGTCTAGAAAGTCAATATGGACTCTATATACCTACTAAAGTATTCACTGTAGTATTCCCTAAAATTTTGGTGAAACCACATATAATACATTTACTTTTATTTTTCAGTATAATTTAGCAATATTACCCCCTCCCTGCTGTGTCATTCTACTATATACCTGAGAATTTTGACACTTTATAAAACCCTTAGGGGATTGTCTAAAGAAAAAGAGAAACTAAAAAAAAAATCATAGATACCAAGATCTGCTGGGAAAGAACTAGATGCAAAGGTTTACTTATTACCATACACCTGCATTACAAAATTTTTAGTTTCCTTCTACATGCCAGTTATTAACTAGGAGTGTAATGAGTGATTAGAACCAAAACTGTTACTGAAATTAAGTCAGAGCTAGCAATGTGGTGCTACAACAATTAAACATCAATAAAAAGTGAATTTTAAAGAGTAAGAGGATAATGTTTTATAAAATACATTTAAGATACCTGACTTAGTAGCTTTGTTGCTGGATTCCACTCTGTCTCATTTAATGTATCAAAAGTATTACTGAAAATATCAGACTCTGAGCAGAAAGCTAGAATTGGGAGAAAAAGAAATTTATCCATAGATTCTTAAAAGTCAAAGACTAAAAAAATAATCTGATCAGGGGTAATACTAAGCTCTAATTAGCTAATGTGCTCACAATATGAATGCCAAGAATATATTAACATATATGATCATTTATATTATTATATTATTATATGAATTGAGATCCCTGGTTAGAATTAGCAATAAAATATTTGATCCTTGACACAATATAGGTAACAGGGACAAATACTAACTCTGAGATTTGATCCCTATAAATAGATTTAAAAAATACTGCTGATGTTGGAGACATTATTATGAAACACACGTGTGTAATGCTACTCTTTCAAGATTAAACAAAGTTTAAGACAGATGTTATATGGATACTAATTTAATTGGATAATGATTAGAACCAACAACAAAATGTCTCACGTTTCAACTAAACTGTATCATTCTTAAGAGTGTGAAAATAATATAGAATGTTCACTTTCTTGAAAGCACTATTATTTATCATTATCTCCATTGTAATTGCATCTAAAATGCATATATTTATTAAATGTGTTTATCACATTAACTGAGTTATAAATAATGTAGTTCTTTAAAGGGATGCTTCTGTAATTAAAAACAGCTGAAAAAGCACTCACATTCATCAATTTCCCCCACTACGTTTACAGCCGCCTTACGTGTTTTTGTTACATTTGTTGACATATTAAATTCATTTATATAATTTGAGTCTTTCATTTTGTTAATTTTACCAAGGCACCAAGTGACTCTTCGTTTTCTTTTAGCCTAAAGAGGAAAAAAAATCGAAATTACCTCACACAGATCTGGGCTCAAATATCATGAAATGAGGGAATTAGTTTACATTTTTTGGAAACCATGGACTTGGTAGAATTCTTTTTAAGCCTACTTTAATAACATACCAGTCTAAGGATGTCCTAAGAAAACATTTTAAAATCAGTTTTTACCCCATAAAATATTTGATGAAACTATTATTTAAAATTCATGTTTTATTTGAAAGTTTCCCTACAAACTTTTCTGGGATTTAATGGAAAGGAACAGGTTTACAACTTTCCAAATAATCCAGTGTTCTCTAGTAGGGAAGCTGCTGCCACCATACCACAGCTACCAAAAGCACTTTGGGGTGACCAGCTCTAACTGGAAAGGGAGAGACGGTCTACTGGAACTTCCTTCAGTGAGTCAATCTCCACACAGCCTTCACAATGCCAGTTCTCTTCCAATTAAGTAAAACTAATACCTCCTTCAGTGCTCCTAACCTCATTGTTGCTTTCTCCCTGGGGACCTTGCTCCCTGGGTTATCTATTCGTCTGTTATCTTCGCCAACTCCCTCATAACAGCCTGATGAATGAATGCTCTAGTTGGTTTGCTTTTGTGGTCGTTGTTGTTTTTTAAAGATTTTATTTATTTGATAGAGAGAGAGAGATCACAAGTAGGCAGAGAAGCAGGCAGAGAAAGAGGGGGGAAGCAGACTCCCTGCTGAGCAGAGAGCCTGATAATCCATCCCAGGACCCTGAGATCATGACCCGAGCCGAAGGTAGAGACTTAATCCACTAAGCCACCCAAGTGCCCTTGCTTTTGGTTTTTAAAAAACAAACCCTTCACTCCTTACTTCTCTCTGGCTACAAGTTTCTTTTTGATTCTCTTTTGTGCTCTTTCTTCATCATTTGTCTACTCCTTCCGCATCCTTTCAGGAACACCTGTCTCCTGTTGCTAATCCCACCCAGCTAGCTGTCCTCACCACTCATTTGGCTTTGCTGGTTTCTCCTCCTCTGCTTGTGTTTTTCCATATTGCACAGCTACCATTCTTCTCCTGAGCCTCTGTGAGATATAAGTACTATCTCCTCTTACTTGATCCTTCTAACTATCCTATTACTACATCTTTTTTATAGGTGAGCTGATCTATAAATGATTCTTTTTTTCTGAGATCAATCCCCTCTACTATGTTCATGATCTCATCCCTTGGGGTCATCTCAACCCTCTGTAAGGTGGGTTTCCCTCCTAGTTCGTAACTCAAATTGCTTTGTAAATGAGTTTTTGTTTCCAAATCCCAAAAGTTTTTGTCTATATTTATCTTAATTAACTTCTTAGCAAACTGGGACACCGCTGACCACTACCTCTCTGAAATATTCTCTTCCCTAAGTGACCACAATTCACCCGGCTTCCTTCTTAACTCTAGAGCGAATCCTGGCTCCCTTTGGGATTCTTCTACCTTTATCTAAAAGTTGTTCTGGGGTATGGTTTTCTTTTCATTCCTAACATGCTCTCAGAACAAGCCCATTCATTCCCATGACTTGACTTAGATCTGCAGTAGCTAATGTCCAAATTGATAACTCTACCTCACATCTTTCATTGTCTGAAACCTTAAACTGGAGATGTCCCAAATAAAACCCCGAGAGATGCACTGCTCTTTATTCGGTGTTCCTTAACAATGACTACTGCTACCAGCTACCCAGCAATGTTTGCAAATCATTCTGGATACCGTTCTCTCTCTCTCTGCCCCGTACATGTAAATAATCACGAAGTCCTGTTGAGTCTATCTCCCACATAGGTCTCCAATTTACCCATTTTTTTCCATCTCCAGAGTTACAGTCCTTGTAGAGCCCCAACCATCTGATGCACATAAGCTGCCATACCTTTCTGAAATACAACTGTTATCCTGTTACCTACCAGACGTTTCCTTGCCCTTAGCATAATGCAATGTTCAAATCCTCAAATTCTAGGATTTAAAATGCTCCTGCCACCAAAACATTTTAAGTCTAAGGGATACATTATGTTGTTTTTATGACTCCAAGCTTTTTTACATGTGGACTCTTCCTGAAATATTCTTCCCTGAAAGTTCCACTGGGCTGCTTCTTATTCAACACTCAGTCAACAAATAGCTCTTGGAATGTCTTTTATATACCTAGTATGGTGACTTGAATATAATGTTTATTTATACTATTAATAATTATCTTTAGACCATTCATTTATGGATTTGGAAAATGTAGTGTTGAGCACATTCTATGTATTATTTCACCTAATTATCGTAACAATCCTAGGAGTTGGGAATCAAGCTATTTCATAGATAAAGAAACTGTTGCAAAGTGGATTTAAGAAATTGCCTAAGGTAAAGAATTAGGAATTGACAGCACCAGGATTCAAATCCAGGCAGACAAGCTCCAGAGGCCATCCTTTTTTTTTTTTTTAAAAGATTTTATTTATTTATTTGACAGAGATCACAAGTAGGTGGAGAGGCAGGCAGAGAGAGAGAGGGGAGAAAGCAGGCTCCCTGCCGAGCAGAGAGCCCGATGTGGGACTCGATCCCAGGAACCTGGGACCATAACCTGAGCCGAAGGCAGAGGCTTTAACCCACTGAGCCACCCAGGTGCCCCCAGAGGCCATCCTTTTAATCATGATACCATCAGTCAAAAAGTGCCTACTGGACTGAAAATACCCCCAGCTCTAGTAAAAACAAAAACTACATATACTAGAAGTCAGAACTGTGATCACTATGTTGATCTATATTCTAGATCAATTTTCTTGAGATTAATATTTCTGTATCTTTAAATAGAAAATATTATCATTCAACCTAGATAGGGATGGTTCTTAATCACCTGATCAACTTCATTAGAATTTCTTAAGAAGCATATTTATATAAATTCCTTGTATTTCAGACTTCTTGAATTAGGATCTCTAGATCCTAAGGGATTAAAGATCAGTATATTTAATGAACTCTTAGGTTTTGCTGATGAATAGACTAACACACAAAATGTTCTGGGTTTTCTGAATATACTATATTAAAGGATAAGAAATGTGTAACTATGTAATAAACATACAGGAATACCAATCCTAGTCTTTGTATAACAAGTTTGAGCTGTCATGTTTTAAGTTTTACCTTTAACTCCTGTTGTGATGTGAGGGAAGAAGAGGTTACCAGCATCCGTGTTAAGTTCTGAATTTTCTCAATCTGTACTTTTTGAAGCAAATCTTTTTCTTCTAGAAGTTGGGCCAACTGGTCTTTTTCCATGGCCTGGGCCCGAGTCTCTAAAGAAACCTATAGAATGTAATATTAAGTTATGTTAATAATAAATGTAGTAGATTTTAAAATCTTGAAAGTAACTTAAAAGAATAGAATATTAAATTTGTATGTGGGAGCTCTTGGGTTGCTTAGTCAGTTAAGTGTCTGACTTTTTTTTTTTTTTTTTTTTTTTTTTAAGTGTCTGACTCTTAATTTGAGTTAATGTCATGATCTCAGTGTTGTAAGATCGAGCCCTGCATTGGACTTTATTGAAATGAAATAGACCCTACCTACAAAATACTACTACTATGGCAGTTACTATAATCAGTAATTTCTCAAACCTAAAATAAAGTAAAATACACATTTCTTCCTGTGTATTCTAGATACTATATATAAGATTATAGCAAGGCTGTTAAAGCCATTCTATTAACTGCCTATAAATATATAAATAATAGGCAGAAAAGTCATAAAAGCAGAGACTTAAATACCTATGGTAAAAGAACAGATGTTTTCATAAGACTTCCATTGGATATTTTAGCTCATTCTATTTTACTTTTTTAAAATTTTAACTTATTTTAAAAAAGATAACTAAAATACAAGGTTTTTACAAAATATAAAACTACAATGGTTAACACAAACAAATTACAATGACAACTGATTATGCTACTTTATTAGACTTTACCTTCAGGTAAGAATTCAAGATACTGTGAAAATACAAAAAATAAGGTTTTAAGTAACTATACATGGTCTTTCTTTTTAACCTAATTCCCTATGTATTTGTGACATTTTAGAAAGAATGTTTCTACTTGGCTCATTTGAAAATCTCAAATTTTGCCCTTTGGAAATGAAAAACAAAATCTAAAATAATTTCAAGAAACCTAAGTTTTTAGTTTATAGTAAATTAAACCAAAATTTTTATGAGTTGATTTCTCTGTCCTTGAAGGATGTTTTAAATTAGGTTACAGACCTTGGATACTGATGAATTAAGAATCTCTGAGCATGTGGGCAGATCTTAGTTCTCAATCTGTCCCTGATCTTTACTGAAATACATGGTTCATACATACCTCCTCTAACTGTTTCTTAAGATCCATTATTTCTTTTCTATATCTTTTCAGGAGAGCTTCATCACTTGATACCTCATTAACATAAGGAGTATTCTTCATATATTTGGCAGTGCTGGCAAACTGGGGAAAGATATGAGTGCTAAGTGTTCAATATAAAAAATTAACATAATTAATAATATTTAGGTTTTTTATAATTAAGTTTTATAAAGAAAGATCAATACTCTTCCTTGGTGGCTTAATACTTTTGAACATGGTAGATTAGTCCATGTTCTTGTAGCTTACCTTGGCTGCTAGTCCTCAGAAGAGTGAAGGAAATATCTTGAAGATGGATGGATGCCAACAGAGAGCCTACAAACACTGGCTTACTGGAATCCCAGCCACCCCTCAAGTCCAGCACAACTTCCCCCTCTATCCTGAAGCTTTGCTTCCACTTGAACTTACTTATCTCTCCTTCCTCTGAACTCTAGTCTACTTATTAATAGTTAATTAATCCAAGGCAATCACATTGGAAGACAAGTCTCATCTTCCTCTAAGGCTCTAAATTTTGATGCTATAAATTGTGAAGTCAGGGACTATACTTTCTTTGTTTCTCTGACACTACCTCGACGCAGTGCTCGATAACTATTTAGAATAATATTTCTTAGCGTGTGAACAGCAGAAGTAACTGTAAGTGGGTCCATGAAGGTGACCACTAAATAACACTAAATCCTTGATTGAGACAGCTGTTCACTGACACTTCTCATCCCCCCCACTTTTTTTTAACAGAAAATGTAAGCCATAGGCTCAGAGCAAAGATAAGCAACAACCAGCTAGCAGTTCAAGAATTACTTTGTTATAAATACACACAGACACACACACACACACACACACACGTGTTTTTTGGTTCACCTATTTGTTGAAAGTGATACTACTTTTTCATTCATTGGACTGACACAGTTTCCTTCTGTAATAAATAGAAAAAGTGAGTTTTTTTTTATAAAGAAGTGTTGGATGTGGCAAAAATTATGGAGCTGGGATATGAATGATTGAAATTTGGGAAAATAAAGGAATAGTATTTAGTAGGCAATATGTCAGTTTTATTGCAAAAGGTATGTTATGTAATTAAAAAAAATGTCTAATTTCAGTGTGTAATTTTTCTGCTTAAACATGATTTTCCCCCATATTGAAATAAAAATCAAACTCACCTGTAGAGTAGAAAGGGTTTCATCAAAAGACACTGGAGTAATTGTGCAGATAATACGTGTCTTTGCATTTCCTCCCAAGGAATTCTGGAGAATTCGTGTTAATTTACTATCTCGATAATTTATGAAACCGCTTAGTGAGAAAGGGGTTTGGGAAAAAAAATAGTAGAATTTTTATACAACAAATGTGATTGGTTTTAATGCAGAACCTTAAATTAGGTATAGTTTAAAAATTAATTCTTTATAGGTTACACGAGGCATATCAAAACTACTAACTAAATTATATTTAAGATAAAAAAGTAAATATAGTAGGTTACAGTCATATGTCTAAGAAGCTAGCCATGCTCACAGAATCACAAAAGGTTTTTAATACAGGGAAGATATCAGTACATTATTTGAGTGTTACTAAAGTACTATAATTTTCAACCTTAAGTACAATAGGTAAATGTACAATGGAATAAACTTACCCAACTTGTCCATCACTAAGTTTCTTGATCACTTGTCCCAAAATAAATAAACTTCTATTTATATTACAGCCTTCCTTGAGTCGCACACCTGCATTTATTAGGCAAATATGAAATCTAAAGTTAACCTCTGTATTAGATGATGAACTTATTTATCACTAAGTCATAAAAGAAATTAGAAATTAAAGGGTCAGATTGTAGTCTCTGCTTTGGATTAGATCTGAGCCCACTTTTCTTTTCTTTTAAAGATTTTACTTACTTATTTGACAGAGAGAGATCACAAGTAGGCAGAGAGGCAGGCAGAGAGAGAGAGGGGAGAAAGCAGGCTCCCCGCCAAGCAGAGAGCCTGATGCAGGACTCGATCCCAGGACCCTGAGATCATGATCTGAGCTGAAGGCAGAGGCTTAACCCACTAAGCCACCCAGGCGCCCTGAGCCCACTTTTAATACCTCTAGTAAAAGGAGCTCTCTCCCTATTCCTCCAGCCTATTAAGTAAACTAGAAATGTTATCACCTGAGAGAAAGAGCAAAAAGAAACAGATGGCTAAGAAAAAAAAGAATTAGAGGGAAGAAAAGTTCATTTCCTAAGAGAGCCTGTCTAACTCCTCAGTTCAAATCTGTTTTTTTTTCCAAACCTCCAAATATAGGCAACTATAGACTAATCAAATTAATTCCTATCAGCTCACCACCAACAATATTCCAATTTTTAAATTAATGCTCACATGGCTCATATGTCCAAAAAATCCAAAAGAACACTGAAAAAGCTCTCTCCTACTCCTGTGCTCCATCCAAACAGATCTATCCTCCTACCAGGAAACCACTTTTATTAGTCTACTCTTGTAGAGATTTTTACAAATACAAGTTCACATACATTTATTTCTTCCTTTTCCTTTTTATACTAATAGTAGCACATTATATAGGCTAATTTGTATTTTTTTTTTTAAGCTTGGCAATATAGCCTATCAGTAAACATTGGTGTTTTTCATTCTTTTTTATAGCATAAAATTCCACTGAATGGATGTATCAGAATTTATTCGCTCAGCACCCTATTGGGGGACATGCAAGATTTCAATCTACCACATATGCAGAAAGTATTACAACAAATATTTTGGACACCTGCTATTTCACCGGAGCATGATTCAGCTACTGCTATTACACTGCTGTAACATGCCAGCTTAAAACACGAGCATGTATTTCTTGTTCACAGAGGGCCATTAGATTAGTTCGGCCAATTAGTTGCAGGATCCACTGGTTTGGTGGATGTAGGCCATGCTCAGATGAGCAGTCTCTGTGTCAGGCTATAGGAAATTGACATAGAAAGGTTTGACATCTTCATGATTATGAAACTTCCCATCTAAGTATGCTTTTCCATTTGTTTAAGTATTAGATTATGTCCTTTAGGTCTGTTTTAAAGTGTTCTTTATTTTGGTCTTGGGTAATTTTTGTTGAGTTTCTACTTAGGTATTAGATCTCT
Source organism: Mustela putorius furo (assembly GCF_011764305.1). Lineage (NCBI taxonomy): Eukaryota > Metazoa > Chordata > Mammalia > Carnivora > Mustelidae > Mustela > Mustela putorius. Next base: position 10,572,866 of record NW_025422023.1, read on the forward strand.
TAAGTCATTATTAAGACTGTAAATGGATGGAGTCTTTTTGTACACTAAATGTTCCAACTTGTTGTTTGTATTATGAGTTATTAATGTCTGTATATTAACTTTGTACTCCACCACCCTTCTGAATTTCCTTACTAATTATGAAAATCTAGATGGTTTTCATGGCACTCTCACAAGCTTTGCAGCTATGCAATCCTATCAACTGCATGGTTTTAGTTTTTTAATTGATGCTATAGAAGCCCAAAATAGATAATTTGCCAGATATAGAAGCTGCTTTTAAATGGACTTAAAAAAAAAATTTTTTTTTTTGAAATTTTTGAGAAAGAGAGAGAACATGAGAGGGGTAAGGGGAGGGAGAGAGAAAATCTCAAGCAGGTTCCATGCCCAGTGGGAGCCTAATACAGTGCTTGATGTCACAACCATTAGATCATGACCTAAACTGAAATCTGAAGCTGGACACCCAACTGATTGGGCCACATAGGCGCCCCCAGAAGCTGCTTTTTATATTAAAGACTTTCATCACAAAATTACTAGATTTATTAGTTTCTAGAGTGTAAGTAGCATTTTTTTTTAATTCTGTAAAAGAACAAGATGACATTGAGAACAACACGTTTATAAGTTTCCATTACCTTCAGCGCCTGTTTGAGCAGCTCTTTCACTGCCTGCAAGGTCAACCAAATTCTGTAAGATAGATGAAAGGTAGATAATTTGAACTAAGTCTAACTTGAACTAAAAAAACCCAAGTACTGAAAGAACAAATTTTAATACACAGCTTATTTGCATACCCCATCTAGATGCTTGTCTTTCATTGCGCTAATTAGGCTTTCCCCTTTCTGAGTCAAATTCATCTGTATACCTTGTTCCTTCTTTATGATATATCCCCCATAATGCTCTCAGAATAGGTTCTCCATTTCACACACAAATTTCAAAACCTTACCAGTGAATATGATTCTTCACAATTGGGACTTGTGTTGCTCCAGCCTTAAATCTACCCATTAGTCAGAATTCTAGCTGACCTACTCGCTATGCCTTAAATGCCTCATGTATTTCTATACTTCCAAGAGCTACCTTTCACCATTCCCTTGTTTATTCAGTTCTAATGTTCTATTCTGTCCCTACTCTTTATTCAGGACCAAAGTTGATTTTTACCTCCTTAGTAAAACTTTGCCACCTTTATCCTTCCTTTCTCACACCTTGAATGAGCTGTTCTTTCAACAGCGTACCCAGTGGTCTTTAAAGATATGCTTAATCCTTAGTACTTCCTGTGCCGAGCTAGTCATTTATGTCTATGACTACACTGCAGCATCTTTAAAAGCATGGGTCTCTTCTTCATTTCACAAATATTATTGACAAAAAAGTGACTGCTTGTCATGTGTTAGGTGCAAGGGATATGGTAATGAACCAGACAAATAAGTTCTCTGTTCTCACAGAACTTTTATTCCACATGAGGCAGGATGGGGAGAGGAGGACGTTCATGAGAAATGAGAAAAAGACAGATAAACACATCATGGTAAATGTAATAGAGATAATTTAAAAAGAGTGCTGGAAGAGGGAAGAGGAAAGTACAGAGCAAGTTTTTGGGACCAGGCGTTAGGGAAGGCCTTGCATTAAGCTAGGATCTGGAATGACAGAGAAGAGAGGGCCAGCCAAGCAAAGACCAAGGGAATCATACTCTATATAGAATGAATAGCTAGTACACTCAGTCATAAAGCAGTAATGAGCTGGGTGTATTCAAAAAATACAAGAGCAGCATGGTGAAGGAGAGATAGGACAATATAAGGTAAGAGAAATAGGTAGGGGTCAGACTGTGGAGGGTAGTGTAAGGAAGAGTATGAACTCTGGATTTTCTAAATATGACAGGAAAGGCTTTAGTACGAGAGTGACAGACATCTCCTCATTTAACTTTCTGAAGGATTGCCTGTTGTCCCTGGGTGGAGGACTGGAGAGGGGCAAGAGTGGAAGGAGGGAGTCCAAGGAGGAGGGTCCTGCAGGAATCTCAGTGAGAGGCCTGGGCTAAGGAGGTAGTCATGGAGACATAAGTGGTGGAGGGATATCTTCTTTATTCTTTGAATCTTGGAGCTGTACTATGTACAGAACATGATGAAGTTTCGGCAAATATTCTTAATGCATTAAAACAAGGTCAGAGATTTAAATTCTCTCTCTCTGTGGACACTTTCAGGGATGGACAGTAATTATGTACTCCTGCTTTAATTATGTCATATCTAGACACCACTTTCTCCAAAATGCTCAAAGTGTAATCTTTCTTGTATAGTATCTATATTACAGAAGACCTAGAACCATAATAAAGGGGCAAAATGGTGAGAAAGGCAGCATAAATTAAGGAATAAAGATGGGAACCAGTATCACTGTTCAAAGACACCAGGAGGCCCAATGTGTCCATAAGAGAGGAGCTCACAAGGAGTAGAAGGAAGTGAAAGTATGTTAGTTAAGAGTGGCAAAACAACATGGGCAGTACATAGTAATATTAGAAAAATTAAAAATCTGCAAACAGATTGCAAAAAGGAAAACTAGAGTCTTGAGGCCAGGTCTAGGAGAATGATATAGTAATTCAAGGGATGAGAGCCTAAATGAGTGTGACACCCATTGGAATAATGAATAAGAAACGTCAATACCTGGACAAAAGGGGAAGGCAGAAAAAGATGAGTCAGAATTGACTTGGGTCTGACCTAGGTGACCAGGGTAACACTGGTACTACTAGAAAACAGGAATACTCATTAGTATAGGAAGAAATTAATTTTGTTTTAGACACATTGAAGTTTGAAATAACAGTGGGACACACAATTATAATCATCTTTACAGTCATGAATTAGAACTCAGAAACTCTAGATAAAATAAATATTTGACTATCATTGACATAGCAATGATGTCTGAGAGCAAACAGAAGTAAGAAGGCCACAGCACAATACTCCTATGCTTTTGATAGGAGGGTAGGAAAAAGAAACCACAAAGGGAGTAAAGAAGGAATGGAGCTGAAAGAAGCTGGGTATTAAGAACCGAAAGAGCAAAAGACACTAAAATAAATAAGTAAGTAAGTAAGTAAATAAATGCACGCATGCCACCTCCAAAGAGCCTGAAAATGACTTTTTTGGGGAAGATTTCTTCTGAAGATGCTTAGAGTAAGTGAGAAGGTGAAGCGTTGGACCAGAAGGTATCTATAGTACCATTTGATATAGCATCAAAGAATATGGAAAAAGTTACCAAATGTCAAGAGTATGTCAAGAGTATTAAAAACATTTATTAAGAGAAATGTTAAAATTGTAGTGAAGTATCACAGATTAGGTTTAGAAGACAAAACAGAAGTTAGGTTTTGTGTTATTGTTGCTAAATCAAAGCAAGGCCATTAACTAAAATTTTATGCTGTAAAGTAAATAACTGAGGTGAACTAGAATTAGATATTTAATCAAGACTGATTTTTCAAATCTGAAAATGAAAAAACATATTATAGATTTTTTTTTCCTGAAATTTTCAAATAGTATAGAATAATCCTACGTCATTTCCCACATGCTAAAAAATTTAGACCTTGAAAACAGAGAATATTGGCAAGGAACGGAAGGAAGCACAGAAAAAGAGAGAGAAATAATATATTGCAGTAAGAAGGAAATGGAAGGTTTACTTGGTCCAAAAAAAGAATGTTTCCATAATGTATATATTCACTATTCAACAAACAGGTATTGAATATAAACTATGTATAATGTGTTGAGGCTATAAAGATGACTAAGATATCACTCTTTCCTTCAAGGAATTAATAGTCTAAAACACTATGTTTATAACACAAAACATTTTCTTATTATATTTAAGAATATACTTAAATGATGTGATTTACTGTTTAACAGTCCCAGCTAGGTTTTTGTTGATCTCATGAGTCTCAATTCTATTGGCTGGGACAAAACAACAACAACAACAACAAAACAGAACGGTTTCCACTCTTGTTCCAAGAAACCTCTTCCCACACTGTTCCAAGAACACTCTTAACTCTTAAATGAATATCGAAAATCTCCCTCCAACAACTCTGGTTAGGAAAAGTCCTTCCATCTAAATTTAGGAAAGGCAGCCATAACATAACAGGAAGAAAGACCCTCTGAATTCTTCCTATGTTTTAGCTAGTAATCCCATGTTTACTAATGAGACTAGTTAAACTACTAATTTATGCATGTTTTTGCCTGTTTGATTCAGTTAACAGTCCTTATGAAACCAAACATTCAGCAGCCAAATTAAATTATGCTTTGGCCCATACAGTACAGTACTGTGGTCCATCAATACTTACCAAATGGGACACTTTGACGGATCCATCACAATTGGAAGGTTCCCCTTTCTCTCTACTTTCCAAAATCTAGAGAGAAAAGAAAGCTTGTAAAAAATTAGGGTACTTTTAATTGGAAAGGCCAAACAGAGAGTTACTTACCATCCTAAAAATGGTATGGGAGCGACTGCTTCTTTGATTCATTTTTGTAATTCCATAATGTCTGTTCTCTGTAAAAAGTAAGTCATATTTCAGCTGTGTACATTAAAATACAAAGAAAAACATTAACTTCTATTTTTAAGAGTGAAAAGTGTGACTTGAAGCCTAAATACGTTTAACTGAATACTTTTTATAAGTGTTTTGGGGAAATACACTATAAAGTCTTACTTTCTCCTTTTGTGATCCACTTCAAAGCCATTTCTGATGTGTAAACAACTTCTTCTGTGAGATCAGCCACATACACATTCCTCTGAAACAAGTTTAATTATGAAAAGAGTAGAGGAGAAGTCACTAAAAAGTGTACATCTCAAAAAGAAGTTGTCAACTATAATAGAATTCATTTGTGGAAGCTACTGGTGGAAAATGTATGAAAATAACAAGTAAACTAATGATATGTACAATTTATTTCCTATACCAAAGCACAGCAAATTCTAACCTGATACTTCCATCTTGTTCTTTTTTAAGGTACGTACACCAAAATATTACAATTGCCAATGTTTAAAATTATACATATTGTTCAAATGTTATCTTTATAAACACGAAAGAAAAAATAAAACATAAAACAGGAGATAGTTTAAAAAATATAGTAATTAAAGGTAAATGTTCAAGAACAATAATCCCAATAAGCAACTATTTTTAGAGCTATTTCAACTCTGTAACTCACATTGAAGTCTTCCCGAATTATTAAAGGCTTCATTTTCTGAGTGTCACAGAGTAAGTCTGTAATGGTTTCGTTGTATATCTCCATGTAAGATACACGTAAGAGAAACTCCCTGTCAGGAAACTAGAGGGAAAAATAAATGTATAAAAACATCAGAGATCATCCATTTATAAAAACCTAATATTGAATACTTATGTGCTAGCATTAAATATTAAAATATTCTCAGAAATTATCTTTGTGAAGCAAACAAGAAATGAAACCTCATATGGTTTAATATTGATGATAAACACAAAAATATAAAAATATGTTTCAGAAATAATGAAAAGTATAGTATCAAATAATTAGGGGAATGCCCAGTCCAACTCTCTAAACTCAAAATAAAACCCCACCAGGGCGCCTGGGTGGCTCAGTGGGTTAAGCCACTGCCTTTGGCTCAGGTCATGATCTCAGGGTCCTGGGATCGAGTCCCGCATCGGGCTCTCTGCTCAGCGGGGAGCCTGCTTCCTCCTCTCTCTCTGCCTGCCTCTCTGTCTACTATGATCTCTCTGTCAAATAAATAAATAAAATCTTTAATAAATAAACAAATAAATAAATAAATAAAACCCCACCAACAGATACTCAAATAAGGACATTAAAACAGTAACGAAAAAATAAACCTAAAACAAACTTTTAGTTAGGTTGCGTATTCTGGCCTTTTTCCTACCTCTACTTTTCTCTACTCCTTAATAATCACTGGTAGGTAAACAAACAAGTAAGGAGGAGCTAACCATTCTGATAAGATTTTCTTGTTCCTCAACAACCACTTTTTGGTGTGATTGGCATTGTTTCAGAATTTAAGTGAATGACCGAAAGGCCTTTAGTCTCTACAAAGTAAGTTTGTGGGGAAAAAAGTGAATCTATGTTATGCCTTCTTTACCCATGGCTAATGAAGAGACAACTATAAATCTACTTCCTTTCGTCATTACAAGAGACTATTAATACTTTTACCTATATGTAACAGAAATTTAGCTAAGGTATTTACCTTTTTAATTTTTTGGAAAATGTCATGAATTGCTCTGGGTATTACTCCCAAATAATCTTCTGAACCCATCATGGTATATGTTTTTCCTGAAGCAGTCTGACCATAGGCAAATATGGTACCTGTAAAAACAAAACACACACACGCAAAGATTAAAAATGAATCTATGGGGTGTAAAACGATTAATACTTGAATAGAGAACTCATACTAAGATATTTCTACAGTGAATACAAACCATTGTAGCCTTGTATGGCAGAATCTATGATTGGTACTGCTATTTCTTCATACACATTTTTAGTAGTTTCATTACTGTGAAAGACACGATCTAAAAAAAAAAAAAAATAACACATACACACTGTGGTTAAATCAAACAAATCAACTTTGTTTTCTTAGTGGTTGTCCAAAGAAATAAGATTATCAGGCTATGGTAAGATAAAATATTTAGGACACAATATTCTCTTCATCTTACTGGTCCTTTGAAAATATACTTCTCTATAATGTAAGATGTGTTGGTCCTCACAAAGAAAAAATACACATCAGACTTCTCAGCTATCCTATGCATTTTCAAGAGACAGTAGGACATAGTGGCTGAGTTCAGGAGTATAGAATCAGACTTTTTGCAAATCTGGTTCTACCACTTATAAGCTGTGGGACTTTGGGCAAGGTACTTGATGTCTCTGTGCCTCACTTACCTAATCTGCAAAATGGATATGTGTTCTCTTCCTCATAGAATTATTATGAATATATGGTTAATACTTATGAAATGTGAACTATTACTATGCTTTGATAAATTTTAAAGTTTATAACATATTTGACAAGAAGGTCTACCTCAAACTTAACTGAGAAATGCACACATATGGAGGAGACCTGAGAAAAGCTGAAAGGTTACAGGGAATGACTAGTTGGCTGGCTGCTAAAGGAGGCTGGGTTTACAGTGCATTCATGCTGATGAGTTCACTAGTTTAGGATGTGGTTCTCTGGTTTTGTTAGCATAATCAGCACATTAAAAATGGCCTACTCTTTCAATGCTGGTCTCATATTAAAAATCTCACAAGAAATGGATTTGTAAATCAGGAAGGAAATGTATCCATCTCTAACAAGAAAGTCAATGGTCAGACTGCTTACATTCTGACTACACATCTGCCATTTTGGCAGAACAAAATGGAAAACCAAAGTGCCATCTGAAGGCAGCTTAGGGGTTATGATTTCAGAGCATGGAGAATGATAGGATGATTCAAATCTTAATGCCATTTGCTTTAGATGGGTGGATAACTCTAAATCCTCTATGGACATACACAGCTACTGGGAATCTATAGTACATGTGTCTGAATGCTTGTGTATCCCTCACTCTTGGTTTTTTAATCTCTGGGATATATTGTTTTACCTTTTTAAAAATTATATTAATGCTCTAAAACAGTCCTTTAACCAGAAATTATTTTCTCTTCCATAGATCTTTCCTCCAAAACCTTTTTTTTTTTTAAAATTAATTAATTAACTAATTTATTTAACAGACAGACATCACAAGTAGGTGGAGAGGCAGGCAGAGAGAGAGAGGGGGAAGCAGGCTCCCTGCTCAGCAGAGAGCCCGATGCGGGGCTCAATCCCACGACCCAAGCCGAAGGCAGAGGCTCAACTCACTGAGCCACCCAGGCGCCCCGCTCCAAAACCTTTTATGATGGCTTTCTAGTTTAATGTTAGTTCAACAACCTAACCATTCTTACAAGTTGTTGAGAAGACCTCAATGCTGTTCTAAGGTGTCTAAGCGGCAGCATGTTAGTGTGGCTGGATTTAGAGGCTGACTCTTCCATTTGCTTGCTGTGTGACTCCAGGCCTATCTCAGTTCCTTACTGAAACAGAAAGGTACCTACAATATCAACTTGTTAGGAGGATTGAGTTAATCTGTATGACACGCTTAGAACTGTGTCTGACACGCTGTCACCAATGCATCTATATTAAATCAATACACAAATCAGCCTTGTCAATCTTCGGAATCTCCACGTCCCTCTGCCTTTGCTAGGTCTCACTTATCCTGCAGGTCCCAGTATCAGTGGTACCCTTTTAAACATCCTTTTAGACTAGTTAGACCTGCTGTAAACTCTCCCAAAGCTTATGTCAACACATGTATAATTACTCGTTTAAAGTCTTTCTCACCATATGATAAGTTCCACAAAAGCCAGGGTAGGTCTCTGCTGTATTCCAACAGAAAATGAAGGACTATCTTTACTATTTATTCTTTAAAGAATTTTCTCAAAAATAACTGTGGGAAATATATACTAAATTGAAAGATCATAAACATGAATTGACATTAAGCAACATACTTTAGGGTTTATGGGGTTTTAGTCCACAAAAAAACTAGTGAAGAAAGGAAAGAATGTTAGTTTCAACCATAAGGCACTATGACTATAACTTCATTTTAAATATCAGTTTATTATCTTACTTATCATACATGATGGATGAACAATTTTTTAGTTTCTACTGAAGCAGTTTATATAAGGCTTAGTCTGATCTTTAATGACAAATCCACTATCACTGATAAGCCTTTTAACTCCTAATAGGAAAAGGATAACAGATTAACTTTTGATGCTATGATAAGCCTACCAAAATTGAAGGATTTACTGCCATCAACTTGATAAATAGCATTATTGTCAGTTTTCCAGTAAACTTGGGTATCTCCTCCAAGAGCTTCTTCTCTGAAACAATAAAAACACTGCATTTTAGTATAACTGATCATAGAAGTCATGTTATATGACAGATAAAAAAGATTCCATCTTCTGAAGAATACTTTAAAAGACAGTATTGACTTATACTATATATGAGAAATATGGAAAATCCACCTTTGAGGAGTCTACACTTTTAAGTGGGGGCCAGTGACCTCCTGCCTTCTCATAGAGATTTCCTTGTCAAGTTCTCCATTTCCACCCTCCTACCCGGTACTGGTTGGTAAAAAGATACACTGAAAGTGTAACTCTGATTATGTCCCTCTTGCTCAAAACTTCAAAAAGACCATCTAAAATTTTTAATATGGCACACTAGACTTGGATCATGTTTCTTTCTCTCTTTAATGTTCTCTTGCTCTAAATTCTGATATATACCTAACTCCATACAGCTACCTGAAGGTCCCCATTGAAATAAGAAATGCAGCCCTTCTGTGTCTGGAATACCTGACTAACCTTTCCATTAAGTTATTTAACTATTCTTTAATTCATGAAGTGTCGGGATTTTCCTGACACCCCCTGTCACTAGTGTCATCTCAGAGGGATTAATGACTCCTCTAGCAAACACTCTCCACCTATCATAACACTTGTTTACCATGTATTGTAATGGTTTCTTTATGTAACTGTCTCCTAATACATTAGATAAGAAGCCCTTTAAAAAGAGGAAATTCCTCGTTTTGATATTGTCATTTATTAAACGTCTTGTGATATTTAACACATATTTTTCAAACACAAAGTATGTTAGTATTCTGGGGTAAGAGCCAGAGACTAGAGAAGCAAAGACTTCATTTCTTCCCCTTTCTGCTTTTTCTCTATAACATTTATTACTCCCGTAACATGAATGTCAACTTAACATTCTCTATTTTTTACTTCATTTCCTGTCTGCCCTCCTAGAATGTGGATCCCCAGGGGCAATGATGGTAATGTCTGTTTAATAGTGCACACTGAACTAAAAAAAAAAAAAAAAAAAAAAAAAAAAAAAGATTGATAAATTTCAGCCATTCAACGTTCCGGACGTTGAATTCAGTCATTGACTGAATGAAGTCTTGAGTGCCTAGGAATACAGTGCAATAAGACAGACTAGTCTTTGCTCTCAAGGAGTACACAGCAAAGAGGGAGAGAGTTAGGTGCAAAATGACCAACTGTGATGAGTGCCAGTAAGAATTACCCGATAAGACATCCTTTAAGGAATGGGGTGGGGTGTGGTAAGGAGGCTCAGATGGAGAAGGTGCGGTGCCAGCGGCGAGGTCTTTCACGTTGGCCAGCCCGAGTTACACGTTTAAGAGACTCCTACAGATGGAAAGTACCTTCCAGATCCTCCGATCCTTCTCCTTCACTTACAGAGAGGGACACAAAGTCGGTAAGAGGCCGAGATCCCAAGCCGCGGACCCGGGAACGAGCAGCGAGAACTCTCCGGCTCAGGCCCACACCCGAGGCCCCAGAGGGATCCCGGTCTGGGTCTGGCCTACGTACCTGTTGTTGAGCGGCCGGACCCGCACGCAGACCGCCACAGCCCCTTCCTCCGCCATCCTGCTCGGTTAGACCCCCGAGAACTGGCCCAGACGCTCTACCTTCTGGGTTTCCGAGAGCACGGGTCGCCCCGCCTTTAAGTTTAAAATTTCCCAAACGCTGCGTCTGATTGAGCCGCGGCCTCATGACGTCACGGATTGTTCCACAGCGCCCAGCGCGGGGGGACGCGAGGCCGGCGGCGCGTCCACGGATAAAGGGTGGGGGGGGGGTTAAAGGATGTGGAGGAGACAGGCTAGGAAGTCGCAGAGCCCGGCTGAGGGGAGCAGGAGGTGAGCGGCTCTTCTGGCTAAAGCTCGGACAGTTATTATCCGCTAAAAGCGCCTGAAGTGCAGGCAGCCGTTTACAAACCCCGTCCTCCACCTCACCCGAAGAGTTTGCAATCTGTAGGGCAAATAAGGCAGAGAAAAAATTTTTTCGTCGGCGAGAGTTACAGACCTTTAAAACAATCCACTCACAGTTTTTGTTTTTCTAATTAAAAACGTCTCTAACGACAAGAATTCAAAGTCACTGCACTGCACTGCCCAGAAACGTAAGAATCTTGTCGTGCTCCTTAGAAACCGAGCTTAATGTTTTCCTTTTTCTTTCAGCTCCTGTTTCCATTGGCTGTGAGTTCCTAAGAGGTTTAGAAAAAGTTATTATTCTTTTTAAAGATTTTATTTATTTGACAGAGAGAGACAAAGAGAGGGAACACAAACAGGGAGTGGGAGAGGGAGGAGCAGGCTTCCCTCAAGCAGGGAGCCCCATGCCGGGCTGGATCTCAGGACCCTGGGATCATGACCTCAGCTGAAGGCAGACCCTTACCGACTGAGCCACCCAGGCATTATTGAGGGCTAAAAAAAACAGAAATGAGGTGAACTTTTATTAGCAAAGGTGGGAAAATAATTCTTTCCCAGAAATAGTGCTCCTTTCTTTTTAAAAAACACGTAACATGGTAAAGTATTAATATTTTCTTGAAGAGTGATTTCATTCGCTTTCTTAGTAGATTTAAGGAGCTTCAGGAATTATTCCCTTTCCCTCACCAAAAATATGACCTGCGGTTACTAATAATTTTTATTATTTAGAAGACTAGAAAATTCTAGTGATTTAATAAAACTATTTGGAAGACATTTGGGCAATATCAATAAAAAACTGAAGGCACGGGGCGCCTGGGTGGCTCAGTGGGTTAAAGCCGCTGCCTTCGGCTCAGGTCATGATCTCAGGGTCCTGGGATAGAGCCCCACATCAGGCTCTCTGCTCAGCAGGGAGCCTGCTTCTCCGTCTCTCTCTGCCTGCCTCTCTCCCTACTTGTGATCTCTCTCTGTCAAATAAATAAATAACATTAAAAAAAAAACAAAACAAAACTGAAGGCACATGTGCCTTTTATGAAGGCAATTCTGCTTTTAAGAATTTATTTATACATGTATTTAAAGGACTTTGCAAGGATATATGTATATGGGTTACAGCATTGTTTACAATAGGAAATGGCTGAAAACACGTTAAATGCCAATAAATAATGCATGTGAAGCTAGTTAAATAGATGGCATTTTATCAATACAATGAAATGCTATGTAGCCAGTAAAAGAATGATACAGCTCTTAATGTGAACTTTGGAAAGCCATTCAAGGTGTTTCATAACCTGAAAGAAACCCAAAGTGTTTAATTGTGTTCACAATATGATCCTATTTGGTATGTCAAAGGATATTTTTATGTCTGGATATGCATACACAATTTCTGGAAAGATCCACCTGATTTCCTTGGAGAGGGAGGACAGAGATAATATATCTACCTTATGTTGTGTAATATTTTATAATTATTAATATTTTAACCATGCAAATATTAAGTAGTTTTGTTCAACTTGAAGAAACTAGCTAATAGAAAAAAATAGTAAATAAAATGAATGATCATTCAAGATTTGTTTGTTTAACCAACTGTAAGCTAGTATATCCTTTTTTTTTTGTAGCTGCCCTGTGAAGATACTCAGCTATACTTAGTAAGACAGAGTTAAGAAAAATATATTTTAACTGATTTAAAAAAAAATACTGGTGAAATATTGCACATTTTAGCTGAAGGGAAGGAGTCTGTAAAGAGGAAAGAGGGACATGCAATTAGTGAGAAAAAGTCTCTGACAGCACGAAGGGGATTGGTTCAAGAGCACAGAGGATTTGCCTTTCATAGTTGTGCTTGTGATTGTTGCCATGGTAGTCTTTGTTGTCATCATCGTAGCAGCTAATATTTATTGAAATTTACTATGTGCCAGGTGCTCTGTTGTGTGCTCTACATGCATTTTTTCATTTAATTTCCCAAATATGTTGATCTGGAAATACTCATTGAGTATCTACTGTGTGCTGGATGTAGCTATTATTCTCTTAGGGGAGATGGATATGCCCTATATATACAGTGGTAATGAGTATTGAGAAGAGTTAACAGCAGATCAGGGGAGAGAGAATGAGAAGGTGGAGGCGAGTTAGGGGTGATGGTTTCTCATGAAACATTCGTGGGAAGAAGCAGACAATAACACATAAGTAAAATAACTTTTGATAAAAGGAGGTGCTACTTTAGATGGGATGCTCAAGAAAGGCCTGGGGAAGGGACTTCTGAGGTGGGATCTATATGATAAGAATTAGTCATACTTGGGAAGATAGGGTACCTCTTTTACTTGTCCCAGACAGAGGGTCCCAGTCAGAGAACCCAAGGCTTGGATGAGTTTGTCTTATACATGTCTGAGGCATGGAAATAAAGGCCCATGTGGCTGAAACATTTTGGGTAATGGAGAGATAGGTGAGGGGTAGGCCCTGTGGGGTCTTGTGGGCTGTGGTAAATGTTTGGCTGTTATTCCAATGGTGAGAGAAAGTCAATGGGAGGTTTTAAGCAAGGGGATAGAAAGATTTTCGTTAATTTATTGAAACAAGATTTTCTTTTCTATTTCATTATGAAAATAGAAGTAAATAGCAGAAACTTACACTGATTCCTGCCAACCTGGTTACCCACCTACTTGTCTGTGCCCATTTACCTCATCTTCTAGATTGTAACTAGATGAACAACTATCTATCCTTCACTCTGAAAAATTTTCCATGTTTGCATTAGACCCTGCCCCCTCCTGCTTAATTTCTCTCTGTCTGATGTTATTATTTCCCCTTCTCTAATAGACTGGTCTTTAGCAAACATATGCTTTAATTTCTTCCATCTTGGATATCTAATAGATACTGCAAACTTAAAATACCAAATTTGTGATCTTCCCCTCAAAATCTAGAGGATCTGCAATTTTCAACATCTCAGTTGATGGCAAGTCCACCCTTCCAGTTTCCCAAACCACAGCTACTTCCCTTCTCCCAAAGTCTACATTTGGCATGCCTGAAAATTCTGTTGGGGCTACCTTGAGAAAATTCTAGAATATGACCATCTATCACAACTTCTGCTACCTGTTGGTCCAAAATACCCTTATCTCTCACTGAACTCATCTCCATGTTTTTATCTTTGCCCACCTTCCACTACCAGTCAGTCACAACACAGTGATTTGAGTGATCCTTAAAAAATATGTTAGGGCATGTTAATTTTCTCTTAAGACCCCCAGTACCACCCTAAACTTGATTTTTCTCAGAATAAGATCCATAGTCTCAGCTGTCTCCCTGACATGGTATTGTCCCTTGTTATCCCTCTGGCTTTACCCTCTACCATTCTTTTTGCTCTCTCCACTACAGCTACAATGGTCTTTTGACAGTTTCTTAGATACTGGACAGGTACTCTCTGAAGGCCTTTGCATTGGCTGTTCTCTGCCTCGTATGCTCTTACCCTAGATATCCATGTTTTCCTTCTTCCATTTAAATTTGGTATCTGTGGGCGCCTGGGCGGCTCAGTGGGTTAAGCCGCTGCCCTTGGCTCGGGTCATGATTTCAGGGTCCTGGGATCGAGTCCCGCATCGGGCTCTCTGCTCAGCAGGGGTCCTGCTTCTCTTCCTCTCTCTCTGCCTGCCTCTCTGCCTACTTGTGATCTCTCTCTGTCAAATAAATAAATAAAATCTTAAAAAAAAAATCTGGTATCTGCTCAGATGTCACCATCTCAGAACTCTCTCTATAAAATAACAACACTCTTGTCTGTGACTTTGCGTTCTTTACTTTTCTTTTAAAACATGACTTATAACTTTCAGAAATAATATGTATGTATCAATTTATGTAAAAATTATTTGTCTCCTCCCACTAAACTGTCAGCTCTATGAGGTTAGCAACTTGGTTTTTATCCTTTACCACCTACACCTAGAAAGAGATTTGGAGTCTAGGAAACATTCAATTATAAAATTGCTTATTCAGTCACTTTTTAAGTACTTATTTAACATAATTTCTGGAAAGCTACACAGAGGACAACTAATCTTTGGAGGGGAGGAGTGTGTTAGAAAATAGACCTACCTTTCATTGGATGCTATTTAATTATCATGAATATCTTAATTAATGAATATTAATTATTTCCCTCAACTTTAAGAAATTAGTTAATAGATTAAAAACTGTGTGTAAAATATCTACTCATCCAGGATTGGTTTTGGTTAACTAGTATAGACTACTTTAAATTGTGAACATGCTGGGCTGTATCTAATAAGATAAAACAAAGTGAAGGAAGCTATGTTTTAATTTGTCAGGGAGGGCAGAGAGATTTGTTAGAAGATAAACTGGCATATTAAAAATTTTAAGTTAATTTGAACAAAAAGTGATTCGAATTGAGCAGCATCCAATCTAACAGAAAGGAGCCCTGAGGAGCTGTACAAAATGAGTCTTCTATAGGCAGAAGGGAAAGGGAATAAGGAAGTCATACTAAACTAAAAAAAGGAGGTCAGTTATTGAAAAGTTACTTTCCTTTAGGGGATAGTAGGGGCTTATTAGGCGTATTACCTATTTAGTGCAGATTAGGTGATTCCTGATTGATTGATTTGAAGATTCCATTTCTGGGAGAGCTGAAACCTTAATTAAGTCTCAGTTTGGTGATGCGAGTATTGGCATAAATGACTTTATTTGGGGCCCGTTTTTTTTTTTTGTTTTGTTTTGTTTTTAACTGATTGAACAACTTGTCTGAAGTTATGGAACTTCTAGAGAGCGTAGCTTAAGATTTGGATAAATATCCTTTCTCTAAAAGGTACTTAAAACATTTATTGATTAATTTTTTTCTTACCTGGAAGATTAATACATGCATGTGATGAAAACATTTAAGTAGTACATGAAGAATCACAGTAAAAAATAAAAATTCTTGTCACATCTGACCCCCAGGGTGCTGTCGTCTTCCCAAAGGCAATTTTGCCATTTCCTAGAGTGTTATCCTCAAATTAATCTGTAGATGTGCACATGTATTTCTTTTCCCATATTGCGTATCTTTTTACAAAAATACCTGCTGTACATGCTTTGGTGCACTTTGCTAAAAATGTGATCTTTACATAAATATTTTCATTCAGTTTTGGAAGGTAAAGTAAATTTTTGAGGCATGTTAATTGCACACACTTCCATGTTGATGTTTAAATTACCGTTTTTCCCTTCAAACAGTGTTTATTTCTGCTGAAGCTGCAGAGGGCACTGTACTCCTTCCAAAAGCATGGCATAGCCTTGATTGTTTTGCAGTTCTTGATTGTTTTGCAGCAAATTTTATGATTCAGGGAAGCTGCTGATATTAGAAATAAGCATCAATTCAAATTATCCTCTTGTCCTCACTTGCTTTATGGATTTCATATAAAATAAATTACAATATGTATTTATATCATATATTACCTTCATCAAGAATGCTTTTTTCTTTAATAGATACGATGTTTAATTTCCAAAGCACAAGTCTTATCTTTACTTTTGCTATAACTATTTGTAATGATCACAAACCTAGTATCCTTTTCCTCTTAATCATAGTTACATGGGATTTGAATGGCGTCATGGAAGTAGCACTGACCTCGGTCAGCCCAACTCCACTGTTTCCAAGCTATGCCAAAATACCAGAAAATCATTTATTTATGTGATTTCTTCATCCACAAAATGAGGAGATTGGCTCAGAGAATATCGAGGATTCCTGCCAGCTTCAGTAAGTCTATGACGTCTTCATGAAAAGAGGAACTTGTTAAAACTGAGTTTGGATGCGTGTCAACTAGAATAGGAGTGAGTGAGGGGGTAGGCAAAGCCATGCAGCATGCTGAGGGTAGCTCAGGTAGTCACAGTGCTGCAGACCAGATGTGGGAGTCCACCAAAATCCATTCTTTTCTTTCTGGCCAGAAAGCAGGCCTTGCACTTAAAGCTGCTGCTTCTAGGCTTAGATAATAAAAACTTCATGGGCTCACATTTCCTCCCTTATCCTTGGTAAACATTCCTCCTCTTTTCCTCAGAGACGGTTCCAAACCTCCCTCACTCTCCTCATGCCTTCGTCCCATATTCATCCTTACCGAGAAACCAGGCAAGATATCTCAATTCCCAGCTCTCCTACCCTCTGTCTCCCATGGTCTCCCAACTGACCCATATCCCTCCAATTCTATTTTCACACACTTCTGGAGAATGAACCATTTTTCACCTCTGAGAGACTGAGGCGGATTCTTCTGTTTACACGCTGATTCTGTCCTCTTCAGGCTTCTCCAGGATCTTGCTTCAGGAATTATTCTCTATTTCAGAAAAAAGGCTATAAAATAATAAAAAGAAGAATCACTTTAAAAAAGTTATCTGAAGTCCTTGAGTGGATATTCCTTATCAGGTATCAAATTTCATCTTCTTTCTGTACTGAGAGAAGTAGCTGTAAATACACATGAAGTAACCGTCTTCTTGAAAATGTTTAGTAAGTATACTATAACTAGAATAGACCCTAAACACATAATTTTTTCAGGCCTAGTGCTGTCTCTGAAATGTAATCCCAGGAATATGTGTATACCAGTAATATTGAGAAGCACATCATTTCATTCTAGGATCCATAAAAGGCATTGCATATATAATTAGCAGAACAAATCACCATGTGGGGCACATACTTTTACATTTGCATGGTGGGTAAGAATGATTGTTTTGATTTTGATTTCTGTGTATTAGGTTTTTTGCTTCTTTGACTTTTACAATCTTTAATGTGTATTTCTTACTACCAGAGGCTACATTGACCTTTTAAAGTTAATATTTATTTAATTTGGTGAAGTTTAAGATCGCTCACTGGTAAAACATGCTGGTTTAACCTTACTGTTATGAATGTTTCTCTTAAGTATTGTAAGCATGACTGCTTTAGTTTTTGAAAGTTATTTTGAAATATTTTTGCAAATATATACATGGGAGCAGCATGGATTTTTTTGGTACACAGAATAATCATGGAATGGGTTTATTTGAAAACCCAATAGTAGCACTTCCCCCAGTAAAACACTGAGCTTTTTGCTGGCATGTACTCTTAATTGTTTTTCAGTTTTTTTCTTAATGGGTTTGTAATTTGATCTCTTTGTGAGATAAACTGTCATTTTATGAGAAACTGTTGGAAAGTTAACTGAAAGTAGAAGCAAATCCCAGGATATCCCTAAGAAGTAGCTAATCACTTTCTCTTACTGCCGATTTTGGCTTCTTCAGACTGAAACAAACAAATAACCCAATGATAACAACCTAATCCTGTAGAAATTTGTGTATCTATTAACTAGAAACATGCTTAGTGCGCACATTACAAGTTAAGAGATTTGAAAGTCGCTGTCTCTGAGGAATGGGAGTGGATAGTAGATAGGGAGTAGAGGGCATAAGGGAACTGCTCTTTTTGTTTTAAGCTTTTTAGCACTCCTTGATTTGTAAAATATATGCCTATGCTATTTTAGTAAAAATAAAACAACTTATAAAAAAATTACAAAAAGAATTTATCAACCCTAAATCTGGCCATTTGTTCTTATGTTATTTCTTATGGGTTAGATGTACACCAACAGAAAGGAAGCTGGATTCATTCTCCCTAAGCAGGTCTTCCTCCAAAGACACTCCTAGAGGGAGGGGACCCCAGAGGAGAATGAAACACAGGGGATCAGTGGCCGAGGCAGGAGTCAGTTATGACCAAATAACACGGAGGAATCAGTACTTTATCAAATGAACCATAGGCAAGAGATTCCTTCAGCCCTCCCAAAGAGAAAAGGTTGCTTTCCAATGCAGTCCTCTCCACCTTGCTTCCAAAAACTAGTGTGGTGGACTGATGTTTCCTGTCTAAAAGAGAATGAAAACCAAACATTAGTAGTTCTGGCGTGCTTGGGTATATGGATGTGGATCCTTCACTAAATCTAGTCTTGACTTTGTGAGAAGCATGAAAGTAGAATTCACCTGTACCTCTAAATGTGCTTGATCTCCTTTGCTTGCTAATTGAAGAAATAGTAAAATAAAATAAAAGTGTTTCTAGCTTGTCCAAATTATAATTCTTACCAGTCCTTGTTTCTTTGATCAAATTATGTAATTTGACCTAGGATGATTGAAGAGAAATCATCATGAAGTCTGGAGAAAGTTAGCTAGAATGATTTATTTTATGGTTCATGGGGAGAGCTAGGAAAGATATAGACAAGAATGACATTTCCCCTCCTCTGCCTGCTACCTGGGTAGAGCTTACTACGAACACATTGTTCTCATCAGTGAAATCCATTTGGGTTGCCAGACAACCCAGAGCAGGTCTCCAGGTAAAGTATAAGGGAAAGGGAAAATAGAATTTTGGCTGGTTTCCCTGGATTATGTAGGGAGCAGCCTGTTAAAATAGAAGGCAACTCATGTAGCTAATGACACCTTGTTAGAAGAAGTGCCTCTAGATGGATCCTATCAGTTTTTCCAGATGGGTGACTATAGCTGGCATTCTTCCTGTCTGTCCTGGAATTAGATTGTCTGTAACTGTTATTTTATTTTCATTTTGATTCATATTACTTCAATTCACTAGTAAATGAACATTGAGGAAGATCAGGAACTAATGATTAGTTTATGTAATTGTACTTGTTATTCAGTCTTATTTCTATAATTGTTACCCAGGTAACAAGAGCCTTGTTAATTATGTTCATGAAATCAAGATACAGTATGTCAAGCCACATACTATTGATTGATCAACAATTAGTAATTGAGTATCTCTTTGTGCCCAGAACTAGGAATTTAGGAATCATCTTTCAACAAAACATAAAAATATTTTGCCCTAATTTTGCATGTTTTGTTTTACTCACATTTAATAATGGCTTAGACCAAAATATTCAAAATTGCAACTGCATTTTCATTCCTTGTAGACCTGTTTTTCCTCCTTATATAGACATATAGACAGACACACACACGCATGCACTCACTCACTTATTTAAAATTTGGAGTATTTAATGGTAAATGCTGAAATATAAATGTACTTTTAATTAGATTTCCTTTCACTCCTCACTCCTACTTTTTTTCTGCTACACACCGTCAAATATATTCTTTCTGAATCTTTGTTATGTTTGCTTTTGATTTTTATTTTAGCTAAGCTGTTGTGTATTAGGAGTTGTTTTCAACCAACAGACAATGAAAGGTAAGTGATCATTTACATGTCTTTTATTTTATGTCTCTCAAGCACAGTGTTTTTGCATTTGAAGCATTATGTACATCATTTTATTTCTTTAAGTATCAATTAAATTAATGAAATTGGATTTTGTCTTATATAGTAATGAATGTGGTTCCCTTATTTTATAAGAAATATTAATTGATAAATATAAAACAGAAAGAACCAAGATTATAAATTCCTTCTTTTGAGTATTTCAAGACCTCACTCTACTCTCTGCATCCAAAGCCATTTTTAACGCTAGGTACAGTATAAGAGGAGAAAATTAAAATAAAGTCAGAATTTCTATAAATCAGAAATGATACAGCAGTATAAAGGAGTGAAAATTTAAAGCTGAGGATCTTCTGGATGTTTGACTCCTGTGAGGTAAAGGGGTAAGGACCAAAAAACCCCCCACAAAAACCAAAAAAACAAGTTGGGTTTGGTTTGAATCCAGAGGCTACAACAGGACTTCTCTATTCAGCTGGGAAGACTGGAATCTTACTACCATTGACTGCCTGGGGCTGTGGCTTATGCAAAGCTTGAATCTATGGAGATTTCTGGAAATAATGTTTTTACCAGTCTTGAGCAGCAAACTGATTTGTAGTATGCTCAGATTTACTGGGAGCGAGGAACTTGGAGCTGCTGATAGGAGATTTAGTTCTGGAGTGTCAAAATACTGGACAAGAGAGAGGTGAGAAGAGGAAAGAGAGAGTCATCAAGAACTTTCAAGTCTTTCAAGTAGAGAACCCAAAAGCTCCAAATTCCAAAATGTGGAAAATTTATTTTAGGAAACACTTTCAACAAAAGCTGTAGGTAGAAGTTGACTTCCTCCTAGAGAGGTCAAAATCAGAGAGAGAACTAGTGAATTGCAAGATAATACTAATTGCAAGATATATACTAATAATAATACTAAGGAATTTGCTCAGAATGTAGCCCAGATAAACAAAATGATTTTGATTAATGAAAAGACATGAAGGATAGCTAGAGAAGCTCCAATATTTGCACTTAATACTAACAGTAATTCCAAACATGAAATAAACAAATATTCAATATTCAAATGACTGAGGAATTTTCAAAATTTGAGGAATTTTCAGAATTCCTGAGATTGAAAATGTATTGCAAAGAGCAAGTAGAATAATTAAAAGTAATTTCAAACCTAGTCACAGATTTGTGAAATTGGGTAACATTGAGGAAGAAAAAGAAATATTTTTAAAGCTTCCAGAAAGGAAAAAAAAAATTTACCTAGGAGTAAGAGGATTGGCATTAGACAGCAAATTCCCCACCAACAGAAACTTGTAACAGAAGGTGATATACTAATTATCCTCAAAATGCTGGGGTGAAATAACTGTCATCTAAAATTTTATGTCTAGTGAACCTATTACAAGAGTGAGGGTAGAATTATACTGACATTTGCAAACATAGAAATAATAAGAGGACTTAGATATTCATTGAAAAACTACCAAAACATGTGCTGTGGCCGGGCTGGGTGGGGGAGGAGGGGAGAAGTGGAATGGGAGAAACAGTGACAAATTCAGGAAATGGCAAATATTCTGATGCATTTAGCCAACTACTGATTCTAAAAAAGAATCTGTTTTTTAGGGTCTTTTAAAAAATTAAAAAAAAATTTTTTTAAAGAAAAGACAAAACCCTTATAAATAATAAGGGATATGAGAGAGGAATAGTGTTCAATGGGTAGTTGAAACATGCTAAGGTTCTTGTTTGAAGATCCTCAAATTTTATATTTAGATAAAAAATTAGAGTTAAAAATGTGTAAGTTAGGCCATATGGATGAACTAAGAATGTCCTTTATTGTGACATCTAAATATCCTTGTTTTAATTCCACTTCCTGAATGCAGAAATGTGCTTGGACAGACTTTCTTTGGGGAGGTAAATGCAATGGAGACATTGAGATAAATGGTTGGTTGCCAGGTGTTAGGGATGGGAGGTGGGTGTGGTGTGAGAGTTGGTATAAAGAGATCGGGGCTTTGAGGTGGGGAGCTTGTGATACAGCAGTTCTGTATCTTGATGGTGGTAGTGATAACAGAAATCTACATGGGTGACTACACACAGCCGTGAGTACATAAAAAACTAGTGAAATCTCAATAAGTTCTGTAGATTGTGCCAATGTAATTTACCTGGTTTTGGTATATTGCACTGTAAATATGAAAGATGTTATTGGGGGAAACTAGATGAAGGGCATATGATGCCTCCCTCCATCTTTTCTTTTATAATTTACTGAGTTTACAATAATCTTAAAATTAAAAGTTGAAAAAGCTGTCTACTTAATGTTTAGCAGTTTTGTAATGATTATTTTAATCTCTATGTTAAAATTTTAAACACCCTGAATTAATATTTAATGGAGAGGTTTTCTATGAATGTGGAAGATGGACTCTTCATGCTATAGGTAATATATTTATAAATGTTTTGCTTGTTATTTTGTTGTTTTGTTATTTTGTATGTTTAAAGAAAGCTGTATAGGGGTGCCCGGGCAGCTTAGTGGGTTAAGTGTCTGCCTTCAGTTCTGATCAAGATCTTTGGGTCCTGATGTTGAGGGCCTAGGGCTCTCTGCTCAGTCAGGGTGGGGGTGGGGAGGGGAGTCTGCTTCTCCCTCTCCCTCTGCCTGCCTCCCCTGCCTTGTGCTCTGTATTTCAAATAAATACATAAATAAAATCTTTAAAAAATAAAGCCATATAACTTATAAAAAACAATTTGCTTAATATTTATAGATTGCCAATTATATAGGACTTCAATGTGGAACTGTATCTTGCTTACCTTTGTTTGCTTCCATAGTCCATAACAAATAAGACACAGTCATTGCTTCAGACACTCAACACATTCGCTTATTTCTTATTTTTGCTGTTCTGTATTCTAACTCTGTTCTTAAATTTGCTGTGCTATATCACTCTACATGTGTAGTAACTCCCTCTTTTTTTGCTATTCATGAAAGAAACAATTTGACCAATTTACTCACAAAGGCATTTGCATGAGCTGCAGAGTTTTCAGGTGGGAGTAAACAGAGATGGTTTACATATTACAGTTCATGCAAGGTAATATTGAATGTTTAATATTCCTCTTCTTCAAAGTTCTTTGGTGACTTCTCATAGACCACTTACATCTATAGACTAGCCTTCTGCCATATTGTCTTATCTCTCTATCTCCGTAAATTCTTTCCTCTTCTCTTTTGCTTTTTCTTACCCATACATTTCTTCATTAAAAGAAAAAAATGCAGGGTGGTTTTTTTTGGTCTCATTATTTCTCTCCAGTTTGTACTTTCAGAATCTTATTACCTTTCATTCCTAACAATTCTTCTTTAGGTAGAGTTTAAACAGTAGCTACTAATAATACTTCCAACCTGACTATAGCAATTGTTAAAACTGTCTAATACTCTTTGGGGTATAAGTAAATATATCATAGAAACTTTTGTATATGCCACAAAAATCCATACATATGTGCACAAAAGACACATAAAAATGGTTATAACAGGGGCACCTGGGTGGCTCTGTCAGTTAAGCATCCAACTCTTGATTTCTGCTCAGGTCATGATCTCAGGGGTCTTGTGTTGGGCTCTGTGCTGAGTACGTAGCCTGCTTAAGGATCTCACACCACCCCCACACACAAAGTGTTCATAGCAGCATTATTTGCAATTGCCAAAACATGGAAAGAACTACAGGCTTATTAACAGTAGAATGAATAAATATAGTATTTTCATACAATGACACACAATACAGACATGAAATGAAGGGAGTCCTGCAACCTACAGTAACATGGGTAAAACTCACAGATGCAACACTGAGCAGGAGAAGCTGGACACAGAAGGATATATATATACTGTCTGATCTACTTTAAATAAAGATAAGAAATAAGCAAAACAAATTCATAGTGTTAGAAACCAGCAATAGTGGTTTTTTAAAAAAAGATTTTATTTATTTATTTATTTATTTATTTATTTATTTGACGGGGGCTGGGGAGTGAGGTGTGGAGAGTGTAGAAGAAGGTAGAGCAGCAGGCAGAGGGAGAGGGAGAAGCAGGCTCTCTGCAGAGCAGGAAACTGGATGCCGGGCTTGATCCCAGGACCCTGGCATCATGGCCTGAGCCCAAGGCAGATGCTTAACTGACTGAGCCATCCAGGCACCCCAACAATAGTAGTTTCTTTTTGGGAAGAGGAGCATTGTACTTTAGAAGGGGGATTTTGAGGGTCCTATTGTATTCTATGTCTTGATCTTCATGGAGGTTGTAAATGTGTGTTCACTTTGTGAATGTTCATTGAGCTAACTCCTGTAGTTTGTATATTATGTATATTATACTTCAGTTACATAGTTAATTTTTAAAAAGGTCAGTTAAATATTCTCATTTCTATTTCATGGTCGAGCTATCTAAACTTTAAAGACTGAGTTGTTGGCCACTGAATGAGAAGTGAAGTACAGTTCCGATGCTTCCGTCCCACTACCACTGGTTTCAAAAGTATTTACTAAGCATCTATTTGCATGATTAAACTTTTTCTGAGACTCTTCATCCTTTATTTCTCCCTAACAAGCCATGGCCATGCCATAAATGTTTTAGGCTTTGCAATTACTCAACTTTGCCATCACAGTGTGAAAGCAGGAATATGCAGTTCATAAATCAATGGTGTGGTGATGTTCTATAAATAATTTTCAACAATGAAACTTAAATTTCAGTTAACTTTTACATATCATAAAATATTATTTCTGTTTTGTTTTTATTCAGTCATTCAACATTCAAAAATGTAGAAAATATTCTTAGTTCCTGGGCCATCCAAAAGTGGGTAGCAGCCTGGATTTGGCCTGTGGGCCTGTTTACCAAACCCTGTCTTAGGGGTTCTATTTGTGTGTTTACATAAATGGCAGTTTGTGTCCGTAATTTATTTCTTTATGTACATGGGCAAGGAAATAGCCCGCACTATATTGTGAGGATTTTTAAATTGTCAAATTTCTATGTCGTTTAGCACATCACTAATTTCATGGCACATAGGTTAAGCTACAGAGTTCTCTGAAAAATAGTTTTGTCCACATTCTCTCTCTTGGGTTTTCTTTCATTTCTTCCCTTTACATTTAGTGAGAATACACAAAATTTTCTGGGATAAGAACAAAAGGATTTCTCAAATGGTAACAGCTGTTGAACCATCTGTTATTGAAAACGAGTTTGATTAGCATCCTAGGGCAAAGAAACTGTTCTAGCTCTGGGTGGACCAGGGTAAGGAGGCAGTAGAAGACCTAACTAACCAATGATTGGTATCACTATTGACAGCAGAGCATACCTCATTTGGAAAAGGATGTAAAAAACAAAGTGTTAATTGAAGACTCTTGATAAATTATCATTCTTACAAGCTTTTATATTCATTTAGGTGAAAAATATGAAAGGAAGGCTTAGCATAAGAAAAGAAAGAGCTTGGGGAATTTACTTGCAAATTTGTAAAATTAAAATTTGATGGTTTGTACGTCCTTGATTCTCAACTGGTTTCCTGTGGCATGCATGCTATAAATCCTCCCAAAATGTGTTCCTAGAGTTTGCTCACTGGGTCTTGACTATTAGGGAGAATAGAAACTATTGTAGGCATGTCTGACAGACTGAACCTGTGGCTGTGAGCATTATAAGATGTGAGGAGTGGACTGCCTTCCACTCTGTCTGCCTGTGCTCGCTCTCACTCTCTCTCTCTCACAAATAAATAAATAAAATCTTTAAAAAAAAAAAAAAGATGTGAGGAGTGGAGCACAAGGAACATATAAGAGGTGTCATATATCACTGAGTTAACACCATGAACAAAAAGTTCATGTTTACTGGAACAAATTAGCAGTTGGGCTGGGGAGTTTATGAGATAGAAATCAAGGCAATAAACACCTCAACTCTCACAGTTAAGATAAGGTCATCCAAGAGAATACTGTAATAATATGTGGATACAATTGCTTTCCTTTAAATTTGCAGCAAAAAATTCTAGTATTCACAGTGTGTCATGAACACAATCATGGTCTAAACCTGTTTCTCTCAACATGGCAACTATTGGGAGTTTGGGCAGAGTAGTTTTTGCTTGTTTGTTAAGGTATCCTCACATGCTTTCCAGAATGTTTATTATCCATGGTACCACCCAATAAGTAGGAATACCATCCTTAATTATTGTGACAATCAAAACATCTTCATATTCTTCCAAATGTGGTATGGTACCACCACTCCTGGCTCAAAACCACTAGTTTAAATGATGCAGTTCTTCTATGTCACTAACCTTACTCACATTAGACATGTTGGACTTTGTGTTAGAGAGGGGGTTTCTACATAACCGGAGTTTGCAAAAATAGACATCTTGGTAATAACACATTGAGATATAAAATGTTTCTTTTGCTTTTCAGTTAACAAAGGAAAAAATACACATTAAATAAATGATGTGCTATCTCTAAAATTAATATACATTTTTCTTTATTCTCTCTTTATATATAGGCTGGCAGGTTAAAATTTGTGTATGGCTATTTCTAATAAGCATAGCTTTTCACTAATTTCAATACATTGATCCTATTTTTTCCTTTTGGATGATACATACTGTATCTGTCCTCTTTCTCACATGCCAGATCTTCAGATGTTTAATTAGGACCTCTATAGGTAAATCACTTTTAGTTATTTAAGTCACACCCCATATAAAGTAGACTTTGTATACCTCATTGTTTTTGTTGTCCTCTCAATGCACTGTTGTCAATGTCCTTCTTATGTGTGGTGCCAAGAATTAAGTCAATTAATGTTGCTGACCATTGTCAGGTTACAGTGGGTATTGAGTACTATGACCTCCTTTGATCTGGATGTTAACTTCCTGTTAATGCAAATGAAGAAATCCGTTAGCTATTTTAGATTTCATGAGTTATTATTACTTAATGTTTTACTTTTGGGCATGTACTTTTTTTGGTTATTTTATTGGAATTGCTGTTAGTCTTTCATTTTACACTTAAGTTATTGAGGTTTTGGTTTGTTTCAAACTTTATATTTTACTTTTATATTTTTTCTTGTTGATTTTTAGTTTAATTAAACTTATGAATCCTGATTATGTCACTCATTGCATTAGCAATTCCTCTTATACTTGTGTCAGACAATTTTCAGAAGCATGATTTTTATATCACTATCTAAATTAGCAATAAAGATGTTGAATAGGGCAGGGACAAGGATAGAATTCTACAGCAAGTCACTAGAAAACACTCTCCAGAACACAGCACTCATTAATCAGCAATCTAGTTACTATTCACAGTAACAGGAACCAGACCTAGCTATTTTATCCAATTCACACCTCTGAGTCTTGTGACCTGTCTAGTGACTTGAAATAATTAAAGAATCTGTCTTTGGTACAGTTAAGTACTTTGAATTTATAGTTGAGTAAATTGAAAATCATACTGCGGGATGTTTGTAAAATAGGATTATAATTTGTATCTTTGTACCTATATGCATATAATTTTATTATGACAAATATTGTTCTCAGCTTCCTTCCCACTCTTTGGTGGCTTCTGCTTTCTCACATTTTTTCTTCTCTCTAATGGTCCAACAGCAGTCTAAGCTGTGAGTACTTCTTGTGTTAGCGATGTAGAAGTGGGAGAAGGAATGAGGTAAAAAGAGTATAATCTGGGAATGGGGAAGAGATAATTCAGAGGATTGTTCCTAGAAGTTGATGAAGGTCCTTCATTTATACTAGAAATTGATGGAATAAGGGGAATTTTGAGGCACCTGGTTGATTTGTTGGCAGACTTTTTGTTTCTTTCTTTTTTTTTTTTTTTAAGATTTTATTTATTTATTTGACAGAGAGAGATCACAGTAGGAGAGAGGAAGGGAAGAGATCACAGAGAGAGAGGAAGGGAAGCAGGCCCCCTGCTGAGCAGAGAGCCTGATGTGGGACTCGATCCTTCTGACTCAGGTCAGATCATGACCTGAGCCGAAGGCAGCGGCTTAACCCATTGAGCCACCCAGGTGCCCCAGACTTTTTGTTTCTGCTCAGGTCATGATTGCTTGGGTCCCGAGACTGAGCCCAGTGTCTGGCCCCACGACTCAGTGGGGAGTCTGCTTGCAGATTATATCCCTCTGCTTCTCCCCACCTTCCCACTCTCTCTTTCTCTTAAATAAATAAATAAATCTTTTAGATAAAGGGGGGGATTTTAAGAAATATTACTATGAAGCATATGTCTTGTTTGCTTTATTTGAGAAATAAAAGAACTTGATATTAGCTTTTGGTTGCTTTAGGTTTCTCTTCCTTTAGGTTTCTCTTCCTTGAATTTGAATTGTGTGGATTCTTGGCTTTACCAAGGAGAGGATGGGAGGAAGAAGAAATAGAAGAGGGATGAAGAGGAGGAGGAAGAAGGGGAGAGGAGATAGAAAGAAAAGGGAGGTAGGAAATAAAGGGAGAGAGAGAGGAAGGGAAGGAGGAATGCAGAGAGAATTTATATGTTATAGGCAGTCTGGGACTATGACCATCAAAGTACTGACAATGATTTCGTCTGAAGAGTAGGCTTGGGGAGGGGGTGGAAAATTTTAACCATCTATAGCAGTTGGTTTGATGTTTTTCAGTGGATATTTATTTAGGCTAAAAAAGTAATAAATAAAAAAAAAAACCTAGGTACTCTTTTTATTTACAGGTTATTGAAATAAAATTTCTGTGTAGTGACATGTAGAAATCTTACATGTGTAATCCCATAAATCTTGACAAATTCGTGTTACTTGCATACGCACAAATCCAACAAGATACACAAAGTATTTCCATCACTTCAGAAAATTGCCTCCCCTAAGTGTGCTTTTACTATTTCCTTTTCTGATGGGGCTTCTATTTTTTCTCAGTGGTACTTGTTTTACTCTTCTGATTCATGGCAATCTGTTTCCCTTGGCCACATCAACCTGAGCTAAAAATAGGAACTCTCAAACATAATAAAGCAGTATTTCTTTGGACTTCTTCCAGCTATTATTAAGGAATGCAAAACTGTCTCAAATTCATCTGATATTTAGGAAAATAGTTTGTTAAAGAATCAATAGACAAAATCAATAGTATTGATATTTACACATAATAATCTATTAGAATACAATAGGAATGGAGTATCCTCTTTATGATTAGAAAATGAGATGAACCAGGGGTGCCTGAATGACTCAGTCGTTAAACCTCTGCCTTCAGCGCAGGTCATGATCTCAGGGTCCTGGGATCGAGCTTCATACTGGGCTCCCTGCTTTGCAGGAAGCCTGCTTCTCCATTTCCGACTTCCCCTGCTTGTGTTCCTGCTCTCGCTGTCTCTCTCTCTCTTTCTCTGTCAAGTAAATAAATGAAATCTTTAAAAAAAAAAAAAAGAAAATGAGAAGAACTGAAAATAGAGTATCTAGGTATGGGCTTAAGAAATATTTAAGCCTAACTGAGGAAAACTATAAAAATGCACAAAATTTGATTGGAAGAATTGGAAAGGCACATTATATTATTAACCAGAAAGACTGAATAACATAAAGATGACAACCCTAACTTTTTTTTTATTATTATGTTATTTTAGTCACCGTACAGTATGTCATTAGTTTTTGATGTGGTGTCCCAAGATTCATTGTTTGAGTATAACACCCTGTGCTCCATGCAATCTGTGCTCTCTTTAATACCCATCAGCAAGCTCAGCCATCCCCCCACTCCCCTTCCCTCTAAAACTCTCAGTTTTTTTCCCAAAGTACATAGTCTCTCTCATGGTTCAGCACCCCCTCTCATCCCCCACCCCTTCATTTTTTCCCTTCCTTCTCCTAATGTCCTCCATGCTATTCCTTATGTTCCAAAAATAAGTGAAACCATATGACAATTGACTTTCTCTGCTTGACTTATTTCACTTAGCATAATCTCCTCCAGGCCCGTCCATGTTGATGTGAAAGTTGAGTAGTCATCCTTTTTGATGGAGGCATACATTGTATATATGGACCATACCTTCTTTACCCATTTGTCTGTTGAAGGACATCTTGGCTCTTTCCACAGTTTGACTATTGTGGATGGGATGTTGCTGCTATGAACATTGGGGTGCATATAGCCCATTTTTCACTATACCTGTGTCTTTGGGGTAAATACCCTGTAGTGCAATTGCTGGGTCATAGGGTAGCTCTATTTTTAATTTTTAGAGGAACCTCCACCCTGTTTCCCAAAGTGGGTGCATCAACTTGCATTCCCACCAACAGTGTAAGTGAGTTTCCCTTTTTCCACATCCTCTCCAACATTTGTTGTTTTCTGCTTTGTTAATTTTTTGCTGTTCTGACATGTAAGGTGGTGTTTGAATGTGGTTTTGATATGAATTTCCCTGATGACTAATGATGATGAACTTTTTTTTCATGTGTCTGTTAGCCATTTGTATGTCTTCTTTGGAGAAATGAAAAATGACAACTCATCCTAAGTTAATTTATAAATAATTATTCAAATGAAAAGTGGAGATACACTAGTTTATTCAATTTTTACTTGAAAGAACACCAAGCAATAATAGTTAGGGAAGCCCTAAAAAAGAAGAGAAATGATTGGGATGCTAGTTTTAGCAGATATTATTGGTGCATGAATTAGATAGGCCAATGTAATAGACAAAATAGTGTAATTAGACAAATAGAATAAAAAACCCAGAAATAATCCCAAATGCATATAGAAATTGTTATAAGATAAAGATGGCATATCAAAGCCATGTTGAAAAGATGGATACTTTAATAAATGGTATTGGCATAATTGAATAGCTACATGGAAAATGATAAAATTTTTTCCTTCCTTGAACTGTATACTAGGATAAATTCCAAATGTATCAGAAATGTCATGCAACTACTGGAAAAAAAATGGGGGAATTCCTTTATAATTTGTAAATGAGAAAATTTTCTTACTAAAAATTCAAAAATTTAGAAGATATTGGGAAATCACAGATAAATTTGATTGTGCTAAAATAAAGAAATTTCACATAAGAAAAAACTGTAAGAAAATTAAAATTAAAAACAAACTAGAAAAAGTGTGGATTATATTACAGTCAAAGGGTTTCTATTGCTAATGCAAAATGAGCTTCTAAAACTACAGTAGAGCAAGACCATTAACACTAAGAAAAATTGGCAGAAGTTAACTACTAAAAGTAATAATATATGCTCATAGTCCTCGATGAAATGAAAAATATTCAACTCACATGTAATGAAAAGCACAAAAGAAAATTATACCAACATACAATTTCTCCATCTTCAATAATAAAGAATCTGAAAACACATTTCATTGGCTGATGAGAATGAAAAGAAGTACAACCTGTATGGAGGGGAATTGACAATATCTACCAAGTTATATTTGAATTTTCTCTTTGACCTAACAGTCTCACTTCTAGAAGTTCATCCAAATGTGTGGACATTGCAAAAGTACAAGAGGAAATATGCACAACACTATTCATTGCAGAATTGTTTTCAATAGAGAAAGTTTCAAGTCTGTCTAATATCCATGAATAAGAAGTAGTTGAATAAACTATTATGTGCCCATATAATGAAGTACTATGCTCCTATAAAAAAAGAATGAAGAATATATATATATGTTGCTTTGAAATGAGCTCCAGGGTAGATCATGACATAAAAAATTTTAAGGAGAAAACTATGTATTATGCATAGTTTATCTGTTTATCTAAGGAAGTAATTTTTCTTTGGCTTGTATTAGAAAAATGAAAGAGTAACCCCAAACTAAAAGGAGTAAGTGTTATTTATAGAGCAGGGTTTTTCAACAGTAGCAGTATTAAAGTTTGGACTGCATAATTCCTTGTTGTAGGACTATCTCGTGCATTATAGGATGGTTAACACCATACTGACCTCTACCTACCAATGTACCTATCTAGTTGTGACAACCAGGCATTGCCAAATGTTCCTAGGGGACAATATTTTGAGAATCACAATGAATGCGGAAGGAACAGAGTAGAGGGGTTGAAATGGAAGTTGGAGTTCTCAGAATTTATCTTTTTAATTTTAATTTTTAGATTTGAATTTGGAACCATGAGAATGTTTTATATAGCTATATAATAAATTAATAAAAAATTAAAAGGAGTTCCTAAAAAATTGGGAGCAAAATGAAACAGATTGAGTTGGTAGGTTAATGACACAGAGGGTAGATTCTTCAAAGGACCTTGAAACATAGTAATTTTGACTGTACAACTCTGGTGAAGATGTTCCAAGGAGAAAAAGATCTGCAAAGAAATATTCAATAGTTTTTTTCAGTTATCAGTGTTAGTGAGAATATTGTTCAAAACTAATTAATAAGTAATTATGTTAAGGCTGTTAGGAACCAATATTTTTAGCATAAGTCAAGTGACATAAAAGTACAAACAGGGCACCTGGGTGGCTTAGTTGGTTGGCAACTGACTTCGGCTCAGGTCATGATCCTGGAGTCCTGGGATCGAGACCCTCATCGGGCTCCTTGCTCAGTGGGGAGTCTTCTTCTTCCTCTGACCCTCCCCGCCTCTCATTCTCTCTCTCTAAATAAATAAATAAATAAAATCTTTTTTAAAAAAGTACAAACAAAAAATTAACTAAAAATAGCAAGCTAAATATGGATTGGAAATACTAACATAAATTCATGATGATATATTTTCTCTTCAAATGAGTTGTTCCCTAGCCCTGTCTGCTATAAAAGTCCTGAGACAATACATAATAGTACCCAACCTGTGGTCTTTAAATATTTTTTTCCCATAAAAAATCCCCACAGTTTTTGCAGAAATGAGTGTTTCCAAGTCCAGGGCAGAGAGTGTACAAGAGGAGTCAGAAAGACCTTGTTATACCAGAAAATTAGGAAGCTACCAAATACTATTATGAATTATGACAAAAATGGCATAGGAACTAAAAGAGCCCTCCTCATATGAGGATTAATGACTATATTAGATTAAAAGGACATCAAATGTGTAAAACTTCATGACTTCATAATGATACTCAAATAAATGGATAAGAAGATGTGGTACACATACACATACACACATACACACAGGCACTGAAATACTACTCAACCATAAAAAAGTTTGAAATATTGCCATTTGAAATGATGTGGATGGAGCTAGAGAGTATTATGCCAAGCAAAATAAGTCAGAGAAAGAATCTCAAGTATCATATGATTTCACTCATGTATGGAATTTAAGAAACAAAACAAATGATCAAAGGGGGAAAAAAAAGAGAGAGGAGCTAAGCAAGAATCAGACTCTATGGAGAACAAAGTGATGATTACCAGGAGGGGAGTAGTTAGTGGGGATGGGTTAAATAGGTGATGGGCATTAAGACCACACTTGAGATAAGCACCAGGTCTTGTATGGAAGTGTTAAATCACTAATATTGTACACCTGAAACTAATGTTGCGCTGTATTTAACTAACTGAATTTAAATAAAAACTTAAGAAAAATACTCATTGTTTACCTTTGAAGAATGTTACAGAACCAACTTACTCTTCTCCATCCTGGTAAGGAAGGGAGTGTATCAAACATGTCTTTCCTGTATGAAGAACCTCAGGGTAGCCATATAGGTCATAAGTAGATCTTTACTAAAGTATTCCAGCTAATAAAGAAGAAATCAAATGATGAGACCATTATCATTTTCTAATTTCTAGTAAAAAGTATATCTAGCCAATAATAGCTGTTAAAAACATTTTCATGGAAGAATCAGGCCAGCAACACCTAAACTCACAAAAAGAGGGAAAACTGAATACCGCCTACTTCCTAGTAGAGGTACACCACAAAAATATGACTCATTCTTGACAAAATACCAAACTGTATCTAATCAGACCTCTATATCCAACATAGGAGATGGAATAATATGTTGACACCATAGGTATATAGTCAGCAAAACCTTAGAATGTGGAAAAGTGTAGGAAAAATAGTCCTGTTTTTTAAAGTAATAAAAAAAAAATTGTGGGATGCCTGTGTGACTCAGTTGGTTAAGTGGCTGCCTATAGCTTAGATCATGATCCCAGGGTTCTGGGATCGAGTCCCACACTGGGCCACTTGCCCAGCAGGGATCCGGCTTCTTTACCTCTGCCTGCTCCTCCCCTGCTTGTTCTCCCTCTCTGACAAATAAATAAATAAAATCTTTAAAATAAATAAAATAAAATAAAATGTGAGGAAAGGAAGAGGGAGAGGGAATGTGTGAATTAAAGAGATTTATGAAACATGTTAATCAAATGCAACATATGGACCTGATTTGGTTCTTGTTTGAGACAAATCAACTCTAAAACATTAATGAAGCAATTAGAGACACTTGAACATTGACTAGGTATTTGATAATATGAAAAAGTTGTTAATCTTAAGAAGCGTGATGTTGGTATTTTTTTAAGAATCCTTTTCTGGTAGACATATATCCTAAAACATTTATGGGTGAAATGAAATGTCTGATATTTGTTCCCCATGGGAAAGGGTTACTTGGTCCTGCCTCATTGGCTTGCCATAAGTTGTTTAGCATTTGCAGTTGGTATCTTAACAGCTCAGGCAAGCTTATGAGACAACATATTGATAAAGATTAAACTCGTTGGGGAAGATGAAAATGAAATTGCTTAATGGATCTTTCTTCCTTTCCTTTATTATGCCTTAACATTATTCTCTACCTCCAGCAGGGAAATAGACACTCCTTGATTACTGCTTCTTTGGAATTAGCTGAATTTCAGTTCTTTTTGTATTTCCCACAATTTCAGCATATCCTGGGCTTAAACCTTTCCAAATAAACCTATTTTAAGGCTTTATGTCACTGTTGTGATGTTTGTGTTTAAAACTTGGAGATCATCATATTTTTCTCTCCTTTTCTCTCTCAATACATTTTGTATCAGCAGTTTGATTATGATGGACTATTTCCAGTATTTCCTTTCTCTGTTATTATTTATTTTGAAAATGAAGAGGCCATTCTCTATATAAATTTCTATATATCTACATTACAAATGAGTCCAAAATAAAATATTATTTTTTTTTCAATTTTGTGCATGAAGATATTATCAGAGAAACGAGAATGCTAGGGAGAGAGAGAGAGAGAGAGAGAGAGAGAGAGAGAGGAAGAATTTCTGAGCAGAGTACTTTATTTCTAAAGAAGGATGTGATTTTTAGCATAATATCCTGATTAATTGAGATTACAATTTCTTGCCTTTGTGCTGGATTTGTAACCGCTGTCAGGGAAGTGTCACTCCTTTCTTCTATATGGGGATCTCTAGTGATTTCATTATTCACTTTCTCCCTCGTCTTAATGCTTTCCACTATCCTGGCACCGTAGGGTTTATGAATGAACAAACCCTATACTTGTGCAACATCTGTGTAGTTGCTGTTCAGTTTTCATTTCCAAAATCATGACCTTCATTTAGTAGAGGCAGACAAAGCACTCCCTGTGCCCACCTTGTTACCTACCTGAGGCTTCAGGGGTGCTCAAGTTAAATTCCTCTACCTTCCCACTATGTTGTTTCTCACAGTGAATCAGCAGAAATGAGTTCACATCCAAGATGGGTTTTATATTTTGCCTCTCTATACAGCTATTTTAATAGCCTTTACTTCATATACTGTTAAGAGAGATAGCACATTATTTGATTTTAGGTTTTAAATAATATACATGCCCAATGAAAATGTGGATATTGTGATCATTCAGGAAGCTAACTAATTAGCTCAGAATGATTGACATCTAAAAGATTAAATGTGGATTAATGTTGTAAGGGTACGTGTGAGAGAGACAGATTAAAAGAGGACTCTTGAAAAGGGTAACTATTCCTGTAAAATGCAAAGTGGAAGTAAAACTGTGCAATAGTCTATTTTGAATTTTATTATTGAGTTACTTTGCTTATTTCACTGAAATTGGAAAATATTCTGATCGAATCTAAAATGAGATGCACATATCCAAATACTTTTTATCAGGTTAATTTTTATTGGTTCAAAATTCAGTTTAGGTGGGATGAGATGAATGGAAGAGGGAGTGTGAAAATTGTGGGGAGAAATTGATGCTAGATTCAGAACCACCATTTAATTTGTTCATTCATCTCTCTACCCTGGCATCTTTCACACTGGTTAGTCCATAATGGGTACTCAATAAATCTCTGTTGGATTAAATGGTAGTGATAAACATCAACAAAAATAAAATATAGGTCAGCCACTGTTTTAATATGATGTTTATACTCAAATGCTTATGTGTCTGTAGTACATGTGGTTATGTTTTAGGTTTTTTCCCCACAGTACTATCATTTAAAGATTTTAAGGTTTGTCTTGAATGAAGCGTGTTTTCTTGAGCGGGTGGCTGGGCATTTTAGTCTCATTCATCTAGTGCTTTATATAAAATACAGGTTAGTTTTTACTTTTACTTAAAAATATAAAATGCTATGGTAAATAACAAAATTAGACAGTAAGAGAAATATTTCTTATAGTGTTTAACAGGATAAACACAAACTTCTGTAGCATTTTGTACTCTTCTAATTCTTATTACTTGCATATTTCAGTAACACTTTGATCCACAGACTTTAATTTGCATGTATTTAGTAATACATTTGTGATACTTTACTTGAAGTTTGAAGTCCTTGGATGTCCTCAGCAGTTGGAACTGTCAGTCAGCTTAGAGTAAATGCTTCTGTATCTCTTCCTGGCTACTGCCTGTGGTAGTAATGAGTCCTCTGACTTAATTTTTATCTTCTGTTGAAGTAATCCCTCATAGACTTCTACTGAGTTTCAGAATTCTTTCACGTTTGTGCATCATAAAAACAAAATATCATCTTCAGGTGATTCTCTACATTTCAAGAAGAGTGGAAGCTTGTAGTCTGTTTTGTCTGCTGACCTTTGTTGAGAAGCACTAAGATAATATTTACATTTAATATAATTGCTTGCTCATATTGCTTACTCATTTTTATGTGTTTTAAAAAATTTCTCTGAATTTAAAATCACATTATTGAGTATAGAAATTGCGTGTCACATGAAGTTTTTATATTCTCAACAGCACTTAGCAATCGGTTTCACTTAGTTTATAATTGATATTTGTTGATTTATAAGTAAAAACGGTTTGAGTTCCCTTGCTCCTCTCTCTTTTTGTGAACCTATTCAGTAGCCTGTAATGAATTTTATCATTGGCTTTTAATACTGCTGATTTGACAGGTTGAGAGCTAATACATTATCTCTCATCCACTTTCCCTATGGCTGCAGAAAGGATGGACAAGCAAATTCTTTTTTTTTTTTTTTTAATTTTTTATTTTTTATAAACATATATTTTTATCCCCAGGGGTACAGGTCTGTGAATCACCAGGTTTACACACTTCACAGCACTCACCAAATCACATACCACCCCCCAATGTCCATAATCCCCACCCCCCTTCTCCCAAACCCCCTCCCCCCAGCAACCCTCAGTTTGTTTTGTGAGATTAAGAGTCACTTATGGTTTGTCTCCCTCCCAATCCCATCTTGTTTCATTTATTCTTCTTCTACCCACTTAAGCCTCCATGTTGCATCACCACTTCCTCATATCAGGGAGATCATATGATAGTTGTCTTTCTCTGCTTGACTTATTTCGCTAAGCATGATACGCTCTAGTTCCATCCATGTTGTTGCAAATGGCAAGATTTCATTTCTTTTGATGGCTGCATAGTATTCCATTGTGTATATATACCACATCTTCTTGATCCATTCATCTGTTGATGGACATCTAGGTTCTTTCCATAGTTTGGCTATTGTGGACATTGCTGCTATAAACATTCGGGTGCATGTGCCCCTTTGGATCACTACATTTGTATCTTTAGGGTAAATACCCAATAGTGCAATTGCTGGGTCATAGGGCAGTTCTATTTTCAACATTTTGAGGAACCTCCATGCTGTTTTCCAGAGTGGCTGCACCAGCTTGCATTCCCACCAACAGTGTAGGAGGGTTCCCCTTTCTCCGCATCCTCGCCAGCATCTGTCATTTCCTGACTTGTTGATTTTAGCCATTCTGACTTGTGTGAGGTGATATCTCATTGTGGTTTTGATTTTTATTTCCCTGATGCCGAGTGATATGGAGCACTTTTTCATGTGTCTGCAATAACAATGTTTTTTTTTGTTTGTTTGTTTGTTTTTTCTTGTTAGAATGCTATTATTGGCAGAGAATGTCTGACCTTACTTAAATATATGGGAAAAAACCATATTTTAGAAAATTCATGTTTTGCCCAACCTGACTTCTTCTTAATTTTCCATCTATTAAATAATTTACCCAAACATAGTTTCTGGTTTCTTTGACGTATTTGAAAGTCTCAATACTGTATGTGCTTTACGATAGATATGAGTTAAGAAACTTGGAAGTACAAGAAAGAATATCACACTTATTAATTATATCTCTTTTTACTTCATTATTGCTATGAAAACACTGTAAGTTAAGAGTAATTGGAGTACTAATATATTTTCATAATTTTGGGGTATCTGTTACAACTAATTTAAGTAATTTTCAATAGATGCTGATAATTCTCATAAATAGTATTTATTCACAATCATTCATATATACAACAAATATTAGACACTACTATCTCTTTATATTAGATGCTAGATCTTTGAAAACATGTGGCCTGAAAAAAAAATATGTGGCCTGCTAAGTTTTTTTTTTTTTAAATTAATATATAATGTATTATTTGTTTCAGGGGTACAGATCTGTGAATCATCAGTCTTACACAATTCACAGCACTCACCATAGCACATACCCTCCCCAATGTCCATAACTCAGCCACGCTATGTCCCCCTCAACCTCCAACAACCCTCAGTTTGTTTCCTGAGATTAAGAGTCTCTTATGGTTTTGTCTCCCTCCCTGGTACCATCTTGTTTCATTTTTTCCCTCTCTACCCCCCATGACTCCCAATCCTGCTTCTCAAATTCCTCATATCAGAGAGAGCATATGATAATTGTCTTTCTCTGTTTGACTTGTTTCACTTACCATGATACCCTCTAGTTCCATCCACGTCGTTGCAAATGGCAAGATTTCGGGGTTTTTTGATGGCTGCATAGTATTCCTAAACACACACGCACACGCACATGCACACACACACACACACACACCACATCTTTATCCACTCATCTCTTGACGGACATCCAGGTTCTTTCCATAGTTTGGCAATTGTGGACATTTTTGCTATAAACATTCAGGTGCACGTGCCCCTTTGGATCACTACGTTTGTATCTTTAGGGTAAATACCCAGTAGTATGATTGCTGGGTCATAGGGTAGCTCTATTTTCAGCTTTTTGAGGAACCTCTATGCTATTTTCCAGAGTGGCTGCACCAGCTTGCATCCCCACCAACAGCGAAGGAGCGTTCCTCTTTCTCTGCATCCTCGCCAATATCTGTTGTTTCCTGACTTGTTAATTTTAGCCATTCTGACTGGTGTGAGGTGGTATCTCATTGAGGTTTTGACTTGTGTTTCCCTGATGCTGAATGATGTTGAACACTTTTTCGTGTGTCTGTTGTGGCCTGCTAAGTTTTGAGAATCTAATTTGAGAAGATCTGATGAGAAAGTTATGCTATGATGATGATGATGATAATTATCAGGATAACTTTTGCTGTCCCTGAGTCTCAGATGGTTTTTGCTGCCTCAGTTTCTTTAAGGCATTTTTTTTCTAGCCTTATTAAGACATAATTAGTACAGAATATTAAGTTTAAGACATACATGTGATTATTTCATATACATACATATTGCAAAATGATTACCACAATGAGGTTAGTTAACACCCTTATCACTTACATAATTGCCTTTTTAAAAATTTTTGTTCTATGGTGAGAATATTTAAGATCTACTTTTAGCAACTTTCAAGAATATAATACAGTATTGTTAGTTATAGTCACCATGCTGTACATTACATCCACAGAATTTATTCATCTTATACCTGGAAGTTTGTACTGCTTGGGTTTAATTCCTGCCCTGCTACTTACTAACTCTTTAGTCTTGAGAAATTACTTAAACTCTGTCAGTTCTGTATGTGTGTTTTTCTCACTTGGAGAACTCTTAAGTGGATTTTAAAAGAATTTTGGGAATTTCTTGACACTGAATAAATATATATGTATTTTTCTCCTGATCTATGCTACTTCTTCTTCTTCTTCTTTTTTTTTTCAATCAAACTATTGTTGTTTCTTGAGTGATGCTGAAAAGCTACTTAATAATTCATCTTGAACACTTACTGTATGTATGACACTGCGTTAGTGTTAAATATTTGATGTGAAAGTGAAGCCTTTCTTTAGATTTATCATGGGTTGTTTTCACATTTCATATACTCTTTGATTTATCTATTTATCTAGGCAATTAGGGTTATTGAAAATTCATCCTTCGAACAAGTTGCCAAGTCAGAGAACTTTAAGCCAAGAAGATTTATAATCTTAATGAGTCTGTTAATGATTTGTGAATTTAGGACATTTTATTCTGTAGAAATTTTTATCTCAATTTTTTGGATTATAATGAGCAAAGATGTTTTCTTGGATTAGAGAATGAATTGGTTTCAGGCATTTGAGGACAATGAATTCCACAGATATATCAGTCTCTTCAGAACACTTAGGTTAATGATAAAGAGAGGAATTAAGATGAAGAAGATAACCAAAGAGTAGAAACCATGGATCCTTTTTTTCTTTTTCTTCAGGTTTCCCTACTTCTTTCCATTCCCTCTCACCCCCGTCCCCTCAGCCCGCTATCTTTCATGGACACTTATCCTTTTGTCCCATAAGAAATGTCTCCATGAAAGATGTTGCCAAGAGCAGATAAATCATGGTCAGTGGGGCACCATTACCAAATAGATACATATCCAGATAATTTTCTCATTATTCAGGGGAGATATTTTTGAGTAAGGAGCTCTCTAGTGTTTCTAGTGTTCTCCATATTAAATCTCCAGACTGTAATAGCCTGGTATACCAGTAAATTTTAATTTAGTTTCCCAAAGTGGAGACACACATTACTTAAAAAAGGAGATAATTTTAGACAGTACACCTGAGGGACATGGTCTTAAATAACATCTAATCACAGATTTTTTAAAACTTTTATAATTCTTCTCATTAGTAAAGAAAGATCTAAGTTTGATGGTAGGATATATTTAACAACTAATACTTCATAATGTGACTTCCTATAAAGAAGGAGCAGGTCTTAAACTGAGCCCTGGCTGACAACAGTAACCAGCTAAGATGTAATAGTATTATTTTCATTTTCTCTACTTTTGGGAAGTGGTGCTGGATTTCTATTTATGATAGTGATATAAAGATCTCAAAAATGCATTGAAATTAAATGGTGATTTGGCTGATTTTAAGATGAAAGTTAAGGAAATAATTGTATAGATTTTTTGAAGTACCAGCTGTGAAGATACTATTGACCATAATTTAACTTTAACCTGATTTAGTACTTTCCATTACAGTGTATCTTGTTGTCTGATACTCAGACTGGACACAGTGCTTCATGAAGAGTCTCACCAATGAAAAATACAGTGGTACTGTCAGTAACTTAGTCCTGCACAATATACTTCAATTACCATCTAAAATTGCATTAGCTCTTTTGTAAAGTCCATTATTCTTTTGTCTCATATTGAACTTGAAGTATACTAAATCCCTCAGGTGTTTTTCATAAGAACTTCTACCAAGTTAGGTTTTCTCCTTGAGACACTAGTACAATTGATTTTTTGAAAACTAGGGGAAAAAAATTCACACTTTTGGAGCATCTGGCTGGCTCATTTGGTAGAGCATGTGACTCTTGAACCTTGGGGTACTGAGTTCAAGCCCCACATTGGGTGTAGAGCTCAACACAAAAACAAAAAATAAAAAAACCCCTACACGGTTAAATTTCATTTTGATTACTGCATGCTAATGATTCAGCTTATTCAGACTTTTAGATCTTGATTTTTTTTTATTTATTAGCTATTATCCCAGTGCTATCTTTCTGAAAATTGGTGAAGAATGCTTTCTGTTTTCATACACGTAATTGATTTGGAAAAATTAAGTGGGAAAGAGCCAAGGGTTGAACTCTACTGTGTTTCATTAGAGACTCCCTTTTAAATTGTTGCCAAACTTTTGATCATGCTAAAATCCCTTCAAATTTATAGTTGAAGAAACTAATAATTCATTGCCTCTGTTTAGTTGCACCGGTTATGCAATGCACAAATATGTGTGTGTATTCATATAGATTTTAATGCACCATTATGTGCATAATTCCAACTTTGGATGCTTTTTTAAAAAAATATTTTATTTATTTATTTGAGAGAGAGAGTGTGCACGCACATGAGTGGTGGCTAGACAGAGGGAAAGGGAGAAGCAGCGTCCCTGCTGAGCATGGAGCCAATGTGGGGTCCCATCCCAGAACCTTGAGATCATGACCGAGCCAAAGGCAGACACTTAACTGACTGAACCACCCAGGCACCCCAATTTGGCTGCTATTTTTAAATTATTGGAAGTTCATTTTAGTAGTAATTTCACTTAGGTAATACTTTCTTCTTTTTATCATAAAAGTAATATGAACTATTTCATCAAATATCTTGTTAAAAATCTAAAAAAGACCACAAAATCAATAAGATTCTCCTGTTTCTCACTTCAGAAGAAAACTTGCCAGTGAAAGAAATTAGATTAGTTTGACATTATTTACTCTTGACATTTTATTTTCTTAAGTCATCTATTGATCACGTGTGGATAATTTAGTTTTGAATTTTGTTTAGAATTGACATTAAGCTTTGACACTTTTCCAAAGCATGTTATTTTGAATATAAATAATGTGGAATTGATTTTTAAAAATTT
The DNA here is from genome assembly GCF_011764305.1 of Mustela putorius furo. NCBI lineage: Eukaryota > Metazoa > Chordata > Mammalia > Carnivora > Mustelidae > Mustela > Mustela putorius. The sequence continues at coordinate 10,615,385 of NW_025422023.1, forward strand.
ACCACAGACAATATAGAAATTATACATGGAATTGATTAAAATCTAGAATTTCTCCCTTGATTAATAATTTAAATAAATTTTTGCTCTCCTTGCCCTCAGAAAAAAATAAGGATTATAAGGATAATAGGTATATATATATATTCTGTTTGTAAGGAATTGTTTGTACCAGTTTCTGGTTTTTGAATTAGAAAAAAATCTGCATATGACAAAATAATCAGGTAATGAAAAATACATCTGATATTTGAAATTGTGAAAGTTGTTTCTAAGTTTATATTTTCAGAGTATTAATAGAAAACATTTATGGGATGTCTGTTTCCTTCTGGGCACTGTTCTAGGCAGTTTGCATGTATTACTTCATTTAATACCCTCAAGAATTTTATGAGCTAACTCTATTTCACAAAGAAGAAACTGATGCAGAGTGGTTAAGTGAGTTCCCTAAAATCACTTGAGTAGAGTCAATGTTGACCCTCAGCTATGGTGATTCTAGCATTCATTCATTCTCTTACCTATTGTTAAATACTGTAGTAAAGCTTATTACCTAAAGACAACTTGCTACCAGCTTTTGCCAATAATTCTTTGAGTTGGAATTTTCTCCCATTTTGTTAGAAAAGTATCAGGAAAAAAGCTTGAAAGTGTACCTATTTGAGTGTGTTATAGAGAATATCAAATGAAAGCTAGTAATATTTAGTACAACAGAAGTTCTCTACAGCCAAACACCATCTCTTAGAGCTTTTTTATTATGAAGTTAATCCACAGTAATGAGAGATGTTTCCTGAGTTTCTAGTGGGCCAGAGAGTTCACATTTATTTTCTTTAATCCATGCAAATTTCCTATCTTGATTTTATAAATGAGGAAGCCAAAGATTTAAGAGGTTTACCAGCTTGTCCAGCATCTTACATGTAATCACAGCTGGGATTCAGATATAAATGTGTCTGATTCTGAAACCCTTGCTTTTTCAGGCTCATTCAGAGCCCACAATGGGATGAAGGGAGGTTTGTCTCTAAGTCTGTTTTTATTCCAAGGATTGTGTTATGGTGAGAAGTTACAGGTTTTGGAAAAACCAAACCAAGCCAAAATATCTTCTCACATTCTCTAGGAGGTACGTCTTTTTTTTTTTTTTTTTTTTTTTTTTTTGGTAAAATAAAGAAGAAAAAAAATACAATGAACTAGAAATTTTATATTATGAATTTTCTTAGTGTCCCTTTCCTAGAATATAAAATCAAGGAGATATGTGTCTTGAATGCTGGATTATAGGTAATAATTGTTGCTGTTAGATGTTATGTTTTGCTGTTTGTTCTTTGTATCTGAAGTATGTTTTTTTGACTTTCTGCATCTTGATAAGACCCAAGAATTCAGATATTTTTATTATATTTTGCTTTAGTTTATATAATTTCTAATGACTTAAATAAACTCTTTAAATTCTTTACAGAAAAATATTTGAGATTATTTAACTGCAATAAAAATAAGGCTTTGAACTTTTTATAAGGAAATTTAATTTCCATGTTAAGAGCTATGTCTGTTATGTGCCATGTAGTTTTTATACATTATCTTTAATCCTTAATGGCACCTACCCAAGGTAAATATTATTTTAATTTTATAGGACAGGAAGCCATAGTTAATACATAACCTCAGAAGTGAAAAATATCTGGTATATTAGAGGAACATCAAAGAGGGGCATCTGGGTGGCTTAAGTGTCCAACTCTTCATTTCTGTTCAGGTCATGATCTTGGGGTTGTGAGACTGAGCACCTTGTTTGTGTCAGTCTCTGCACTGAGCATGGAGCCTGCTTGGGATTCTCTCTCTCCCTCTCCCTCTGCCCCTCCCTGCCTCATGCATGCTCTCTCTTTAGAAAAAAGATCAAAGAGTTCTTTATGGATAGAGCAAAGTGAGCAAAAAGGAGAGGAGACATATTATTAGAACAAAGATGTGGTGGGGGAAAGATTGGTGTGTGGGATACAGATCATTTTGGTCTTAAAGTGACTGTAAAGAATGAAATCTACTCTACTGTAGTTGATTTTTATTAGAGGAGTGCCATGGTAAAATTTATGTTTTAACTGGTTACACTGGCTGCTCTATTGAGAATCTTCTGCGGAAGCAGGGAGACAAAGTGGTCCCTGCAGGAATCCAGATGAGTGGTGAGGGTGGCTTGAACCATACAGGTGGCATGGGAGATGGTTAGATGTGGTTTGGTTCTTGATAAATTGTGAAAGCTGAACCAGTAGAATTTTCAGACACATTGAATGTACTATATAAGAGAAATGGAGGAGTCAAGGAATGGCTCCCAGGTTTATGGTCTGGGCAACTGGAAGGATGAATTTGCCCCTGACTGAAATGGAGAAGAATGTGGCAGAAGCATGCTGTGGGAGAAAGATCAATATGTTAAATTTGAGATGCTGAATAGATAGATAACAGGAAAGGGGTGTGGGCAAAAACATACATTTGGTTATCATCAACACATAATTAATGCTGAATATCAAGAGGTTGAGACAGATTACCAAACAAGAAGTATATATTGTAAAGGGAATATTTCTGAGGAAAGAAACTGGGGCATCCCGATATGGAAAGATGGAGAGCTGAGGAGGAACTATCAAAGGAAATGGATTTGGAGTCTCCAGTGAAGTAAGAGAAAAACCAGGACAGTGTGATGTGTTTGAAGTTGTATGACTCTGCTTAGGCTGCCATAATGGACTGCCACAAACTGTACAGCATAAACAATAGACATTTATTTTCTCACAGTTCTAGAGGTTAGAAGTTCAATGATGAAGGTTCTGGCAAATTCGGTTTCCTCTTAACTGTCTTGTGGATGGCTATGTTTTCCATCACCTTTCCTCTGTGTATGTACAAAGATGAGCTCTGGTGTTTTACCTCTTCTAATGGCACCAATCCTGTTGCATTAAGGTATACTCTTATGACCTCATTTAACCCTAATTGCCTTTTTAAAGGCCCTATTTCAAAAAAACAGTCACAATGGGAGGTAACACTTCAATATATGAATTTTAGGGGGATACAATTCAGTTCATAACAGAAGTCAAGTATAGAAAGTGTTTCAAGGAGAGTGATCAGACATGTCAAGTATGGCTTATGGTTATCTATGTTCAGTGCTAAAGCAAATGTTGTAGGTAGAGTGTTGGATTTAACTAGACATGGAGTTATAATATGTGTGTATGATTAAGGAAGTAATTATAAAAATTGACCTTGAAATTTAAGTTAGTAAGGAGGTAGTGAGTAGATGATCTTCAAGTACATTTATTTTTTTATTCACAAATGTTTATTGAACATCACTATGTTCTTGACACTGGGTTGGAGCTTAGAAATTCATAGATTCATAGATTCAGAGATCATAGGGCATGACCTCTGCCTTTGAGAAACTTAGAGACCAATTTGAGAAGTACAGTATATGAAAGACTATTGCCGTGTACAAGAAAGATAAATACACATTTCTGTCTTCAGTATCTGGGTTAGTAGTAGAATATATTTGCAAAAATTATTAAAGATAGGAAGATCTTGGGACACCTGGGTGGCTCAGTCAGTTAAGTGCCTGCCTTCGGCTTAGGTCCTGGGATCGGGTCCTATGTTGGGCTTCCTGCTCAGAGGGGAGTCTGCTTCACCCTCTCCCTGCCCTTCTGCCTGCTTGTGCTCGCTCCCCTCTCCTCTCTGACAAATAAATAAATAAATAAATAAATAAAATCATAACAAAAAAGATAGGAAGAACTTTTTGCATGTGAAAAGGCAGTACTTTCCAACTTCTTGTCCATGGTTTGATAAGGCAGTCACTTCCCCCTTTCTCCTCCTACCCCCCACTCCCAATCTTGTTAATAATGAATTTAGCTTTGCTAATCTTTTCCTCCTGGTCTTGGATCCATAGTAGAGAAAGTTTCCTCACCTGTTTTATAATTTGGATTGGCAACCTCTCAGTGGAAAAGGAAAGGGTAGGTGATAGGTATGGTAGAGAAGCAGAATTTGAGGGCCATTTTTGCCAGCGTATTTTAAAGCCATATAGTGAGGAGTGTGATATACAGTGTCTGCCAAGTTTCTCAGTTTTAGCAGAGAAACTCTTGGAAAATGAGTAGAAAGTAGATCAATAACTAAGATATAAGATTTATTCCAATTCTGAAAAACTATGTTTCAATGGCCATCTTCAGCAGAGAGCTTAGAATTATGGGGAAAATTAAAATATCTTAGAATTAAGAACAATATGAGCCACTGTGATATATGATATATATATATATATATATATATATCATATTAGGATAATGCTAATTATAGCATTATGATCTCTGAGGGGATTATACGTTTAGAAAATTAGAAAATTAAACATCTCATGATAATATAGACTACACCTTTTAAAAATATTTAATTTAAGGCAGAAATAGCTAAGAATAATTTGACCTAATAACTCAAAATTCTTATAACCTGATGTTCTTTACTGCATATAGGGTAATATTTGTTATCTCTTCACAGGTTTGTGTTTCCAAAGCTGGTACAACAGAGGCTATTTTCTCCTAAACATAATGTTTTTCATTAAGAGGTACTTAGTGATAGATGAACTCAGTAATTATTGATGATTAAATAAAAGTAAAGTTCAATAATAGATAAATGGTGGGAATTTTGAGTTTGGCTATAGTGGACTATTTTTCATTTTCTTCTACAAAAGAGTTAAGGATGTTTCACTTGAAGGACAATGGTATAGATTTAATTTTTCTCTAGTTCCTCCTCTTAGGGCAATTAAAAACTCTGGACTTAAATATAACACAAACATAGGAAGACCCTGAAAGGTAGAGGGAACAAGATAAACTGCCTATGTATCTTGGGACCAAGGAATGACACAGTGGTGAATTCCTTGGGTTTTCTTTTTGCCTTGACTTGTGCATCCCAAACCAGGTCCTGGAGAAGCTTTACACATTAGAATGCCAATAGGCCAGACAAAAATAAAATTAAAAGCAAAACAAACCAAATAGCCCCCACCCCAAACCCAAACAATCCAAAAACCCCCCAAAAACAAAACAAAACCCAAACAAACAACAAAGCAAAACAAAGCCCAAGAAAAGCCTGTTCTCTCTTACTAAAGGATGAGGGAAGGGGCAGCCTAGAAAGGCAGAAAATATGTAGACAATAAATGATCTGCTCCAGCCAAATATCACAGAAGAAAACTGCAGCTTTGTGATGACACCTTCCAGTGAAGACTGGATAGAGTCCTTGGACTTCCACCCTTACCAGACAGTAGGAGTTGCCCCAGTCTTCATGCTGGGGTGTCAGAGAAGGCTGAGTCAGAAACAGACTTTCATCCCTGCTGGGCACAACGAAGCTCTCCTCCCTTGCTTGCCATGTCAGTGGAGCAGTGACATGGCACCCCTTACCCTCCCAGCCAGGGTATCATCCTAGTGGGATCCTAAATTCCCACTCTGTCCAGCATCAAGAACACCTAGCCCCTTCAGGTTCCAACAGAGGCTGAGTGGAGAACTTGTGTATCCATCAGTGCCTGGTAGTACTGAAGTGATGCCCCCTTTCCTGCAATGGAGTGGTATCACAGGAAAGTTGCTATGGCTCCTAGTGACTCAGTTGGTTAAGCATGGAACTCTTGATTTTGGCTCAGTTCATTATCTCAGGTTCCTGGGATTAAGCCCTGCATGGAGCTCCTGCTCAGCAGGGAGTCTGCTTCTCCCTCTGCCTCTGTCCCTCCCCCTGCTTGCATACTCTCTCTTTCCCACTCTTAAATAAATAAATAAATCTTTTTAAAAGGTTGCTTAAAAAGATTTAAATAAGATCCAGATGCTTATAAGACCCCAAATATTCAGGTTTCTTTCTTTTTTTTTTTTTTTTTTAGAAATGCCCTTTTTTTTTTTTAAGATTTTATTTATTTATTTGACAGAAATCACAAGTAGTCGGAGAGGCAGGCAGAGAGAGAGAGAGAGGGAAGCAGGCTCCCCGCTGAGCAGAGAGCCCGATGCGGGACTCGATCCCAGGACCCTGAGATCATGACCTGAGCCGAAGGCAGCGGCTTAACCCACTGAGCCACCCAGGCGCCCCAAAATATTCAGGTTTCAATAGGAAATCACTCTTCATACCAAGAATCAGGAAGAACTCAAACTGAATGAGAAAAGACAATCAACACCAACATCAAGATGTTAAATATGTTAGAATTATTTGACAATGAATTTAAGGAAGACATCATAAAAACGCTTTAGTGAACACTTTCAGATACACTTGAAACCATTGAAAAACAGAAAGTCTGGGCAAAAAATGGAAAATATCAGCAACGTAATAGAAGATATAAAAAAGAGCCAAAAGGAAATTTTAGAACAACAACAACAAAAAGCCAAATAAAAATCCAATGGATAGCCTTAATAGAAGAATGGAGAGGCAGAGTGAAAAAAAAAAAAATCAGTGACTTTGAATGTAGAACAATAGAAACGATCCAATCTGAACAACAGAGGAAAACTGAAAAAAAATGAACAGAGCCTTAGGGACAGATGGGGCTATAAAAATTCGTCTTTGCTTCTAAAAGGAGGTAGGAGAGAGGGTGCCCACTGCTATTACACAGAAATGTAATTGATTTTGTATGTTGATCTTGTATTCTGAAACCTTTCTGAACTCACTAGTTGTAGGAATTTTTTGTTTGTTTGATTTTCTTTGTTTTTTTTTTTTTTTGTTTTTTAAAATAGATTCCTTGAAATTTTCTTGTAAGCCATTGTGTCATCTGCAAATAAGGACAGTTTTATTTCTTTCTTTCTGGTCTGCAAACCCTTTGTTCCCATTTCTTGCTTATTGTACTGGGTAAAACCTCCCATACTATGCTGAGTAATAGTAGTTAACATATTCTTTGCTTTGTCCCCAATCTTAGGAGAAAGCATTCAGTCTTTGACCATTAAGTGTGATGGTAGCTAAGGGTTTTTTGTAGATGTTCTTTAAAGCTGGGGAACTTTCCTTCTATTGCTAGTTTTCTGAGAGTTTTTATCATGAATGAGTGTTGACACTGAAACTAAAATACAATACCATTTACAATCACTCAAAAAAGAAAGAAATACTTACTTGTAAGTGTAACAAAACATCTGCAGGCCTTTATTTTGAAAACTACAGAATGCTGATGAAAGAAATCAAAGAAGGTCTACATAACGGAAAGATGTGACAATTTCATGGATTAGAAGAATCAGTATAATAAAGAGGTCAGTTCTTCTCTAATTGATATAAGTATTAAAAATCCCAATAAGATTTTTTTGCAGGTACACTCAAGATTATTCTAAAATGTATATGGAAAGATAGAGGAAATAGAATAGCTAAAACAATTTTGAAAAAGAAAAATAAAGTGGGAGAAAAAGTGTGCTTAATTTCAAGATTTATTATCTATTAACAGTAATCAAGACTGTGTGGTATTGACATAGAGGTGGACACATAGATCAGTGGAACGGATAGAGAATCCAGAAATTGACTCACAAAGTATGACCACCTGACTTTTGACAAAAGTGCAAAAGCGCTTCAGTGAAGGAAAGACAATCTTTTCAACAGATGGTGCTGAAGCAATTTTCTATTCATAGACAAAAATAAAAACAAAAAAACTTGAACTAAATCTCACATTTTATGCAAAAATTAAGCCAAAATGCATCATAAATATAAATGCAAAAGATAATACATACAAATTTTAGAAGATAGCATAGGAGAAGAATATTTTGGATCTAGAGCTTGGTGAAAAGTTCTTAGACATGGCGCAAAAGACCACAATCCATAAAATACAAAAATCAATAAATTGCATGTCATCAAAATTAAAGACTTTTTTTTTTTTTAAATGTAAAAGACATCATTAAGAAGTCTAGAAGATTAGCTTTAAACCAGGGGAAAATATTTGCAAACCTTATGTTGGAAAAAGGACCAGTTTTTAGAATACATAAAGAATTCTGAAAATTCACGTTAAGAAGCAAACAATTGAAGTAGGAAATAGGCAAAAGACATGAAGAGACATTTCACTAAGAGGATGTATACATGACAAATAAACACATGAAAAGATGTTCAGCATCACTAGCCATTAGGGAAATGCAAATTCAGACCACAATGAGATACCACTGCATACCTATAAGAACAGTTACATTTGAAAATATGACAATACCAAATGCTGGCCAGGATGCTGAGAAACTGAATCTGCCACACATTGCTGGTGGGAGTGTAAAATGGTACAGCCACCTTAGAAAATAGTATGGCAGTTTCTTTAAAAAACTAAACATACGCTTACCATATGACACAGAAATTGCAGTCCAGGGCGTTTATCCCAGAGAAATGAAAACTATTTGCCCAAAAATCTTCTATGGTTTATAATGGCTTTATTTGTAAAATTCCTAGTTTTGATACTTGACTATAATTATATAAGATGTAGCCATTGGCCGAAGCTGAGGAGAAAGCATTCTTATCAATAACCTAACTCCTAGAGACTCATAACTCAAATCCCCGGGGTCCTAACATCACCTTCCCTTCCATGTGTGATGTGGGAAACAGAGGCAGAAGGAAATATAAAGTTAACTTTCTTAATGACCCGCAGCCTACTGACAGGGACTTGTAAGAGTATAACATTTCTCCAGGAAACTCCCAACTGTCTTTTTTCTTTTTTTTAAATAAGAAGTAAATTATTATTATTATTTTTTTATTTTATGTTAATCACATTGTTAGTTTTTGATGTAGTGTTCAATGATTCAATGTTTGCATGCAATCCATGCCCTCCTTAATATCCATCACTAGGCTCAGCCATCCCTGCACCCCCTCTATTGTAAAACCCTCAGTTTGTTTCCCAGAGTCCATAATCTCTCATGGTTCACCTCCCCATCCGATTTCTTCCCCTTCATTTTCCCTTCCTTCTCTTAATGTCCTCCATGCTATTCCTTATGTCTCACAAGTAACTGAAATCATATGAAAATTTACTTTCTCTGCTAGATTTATTTCACTAAGCATAATCTCCTCCAGTCCCATCCATGTTGCTGCAAAAGTTGGGTGTTCATCCTTGCTGATGGCTGAATAATTTTCTATTATGTATATGGACCATATCTTCTTTATCCATTCATCTGATAAGTGGTATCTTGGCTCTTTCCACAGTTTGGCTATTGTGGGCATTGCTGCTATGGACATTGGGATGCATATGGCCCTTCTTTTCACTACATCTATATCTTTGGGGTAAATAACCAGTAGGACAATTGATGGGTCTATTTATCTTTGTGTATGGTGTAGAAGAATAGTTGAAGATCTGGAGAATCAACAACAAATTAAACCTAACCCAGACACCAGAAGGGAAATAATTAAGATTAGACTGGAGAAGAATGAATTAGAAAGCAGAAATGCATTAGTAGAACACATTAACGAAACTAGATGCTGATTCTTTGAAAGAATTAATAAGGTCAATAAATCACTGTCCAGACTTACCCAAAAGAAAAGAAAAAGGACCCAAATAAATAAAATTATGAATGAAAGGGGAAAGAGCATGACTAAGGAAATAAATACAATTACCAGAAATTATTATCAATAGCTATATGACAATAAATTAAACAGCCTAGAAGAGATGGGTGCATTCCTGGAAACCTGGGAACTACCAAGACTGAAACAACCTGAACAGACCAATAACTAGAACAATAACTAGTAACAAGACTGAAGCAGTGATCAAAAACCTCCCAAAAAACAAGAGTCCAGGACCTGATGGATTCCCTGGGGAATTCTACCAAACATTCAAAGAAGAAATAATACCTATGCTCCAGAAGCTTTTCAACTCCCAACTGTCTTAATGTTAATGCATTCCTAGAAGAAAGAAAAACAGTCTTAGCTTGGCAATAGCAAGGCCTCCAATATCTTGAGAGTCTTCTTTGGCATATCAAAGTCCTTTTGAAAACCTCCCTTTTTCCTTATCTCCCTCACTCCCAAGTGTGTAATCAGCCATTCCTCACAATCCCAGTGCAGCAACTCCTTTGGCTCACTGGACCTGTCCTTGGGCTATAATCACCATTTTTTTTTTTTTTTTTTTTTTGCACCAAAACATCTCAAGAAATTCTTTCTTAGTGGTTGGCTCTGGACCTCATCAACATTCCAAAACTACATCAATCCTGTTCTCAGGGCTTTGGACGCAGACTGAGTACACCACTGCTGGGTTTCCTTGTTCTCCAGCTTGCAGACAGCAAGTTGTGGAATTTCAGTCTCCAGAATTGCACGAGCCAATTTTTAGAATATATCTCCTCTTGTATATATCCTATTGGTTCTATTCTCTAGAGAACCGTAACTAATATAGATGGGAAGGAATTAGAATGTTGGCAGAAGAGCTTGGCAGCCAGTGTGTGGCTGGAATGGAATAGGACAGCATGAAAAAAGAGACCAGAAAAGTGGTGGAGCTGAGGATGGACAAATTACATAGATACTGTCTGTCATGGTGGGTCTCACGACTTTTACAATGAATGGAATGAGAAGCTGTTGAAATCATGAGCATAAAGTGATATGTTACTTATGTTTAAAAGGACTTTTCTGGCTACCCAGTTAAGAACAGATTGTTGGGTGTTGGGAGCAGAGAGAATATTTAGGAATGCGGTTATTGCAATAAACCAGAGAAGCGACGGAAGTGGATTGGAATGGGGTAAGAGATAGGTAGTGGTGTAGGTGAGGAGAAGCGACTCAGCATACAATCTGAAAGTAGGTATCATAGGATTTGCTGGTCAATTGATGTAAGTACAAAGTTTTTGGTCTGAGCAATTGGAAGATCTTGGCACTACATTTGATAATATGTAATTTGAAAAGTTCAGTATTGAGGAATATGTCTTCTTATTTAGTGAGCCTCAACATATGGCTGTTGCTCCTCTTTGGCTCAGATTTGTAGACTTGATGACTGTATTTACTTTTAGTTTCTTGCCACTTGCCATCACGTATGTGCTTGGGGTATCCCATAATTTATGGAGGGAGAATATTAACCACTGTTTGCATAAAGGATATCAGTGACAGAACATGATTTTAAATATTATGAGTGTAACCCAAAGGACTCAAGCACTTAGAATGCTTGTCATTTTGTAATTGGCTTTTGTATTATTGTGTCAAAATTTTTGTATGACTGCTTAACTAGGCCCTTTGTTCTTTCTGTTCCCCTTGTGTCTCTGCCACATTCCTGCCTACCTTTATGTCCAAGGCTAGTCTAGGTAATTAAAGTTTTTCTTTCCTTAAAATATACCTTTCAAGCCAAGAAAAGATCTGAAGGCTTCCTTGAAAAAAAAAAAACTAGCATATGTCATCTTTCAACATGTCCAATTAAATGTTATTGTTGAGGGTGAATGACAGCATCAGTTTTTTTACATGGAAAGACTTTAGCTATTTTTTTCTGAATAATGTTTTTGGGTTTCTTTAGGGCACATTCTGACTAGTATTCTGCCCATTTTAATTTGCACAAGAGTATATCAGTTTTTTGCATGTTTATTTATATGGGTTAAATTTAGTAGAAAACCTATGTAGGAAAAACATTTTTGTTCATTAGTCTTATAAGAATTGGAATGTAGTGGGACTTTGCTTTAGGATACAGTGAAAGAGAAATATGAGTATGGATTTAAGCAATAAAGAGAAGGAAAAAAAAGAATCAGAAATAATCAGAAGGAACTAAGCTGAAAATATAATTATACATCAAGACCATAATAAACAATAAGTAAAGGTAATATTGAAGTGGTTTTTTAGATGATCCTTAAAACCATTGGGAATAAGGCAGTAAGCAGAACTCCAAGATAGAAACATATATAAGTTTCAGTGAATGGATGGAATATAATACAGGCATACCTTGTTTTATCATGCTTCACGTCATAGCACTTTTTAGATATTTCATTTTTTCACAAATTGAAGGATTCTGGCAGCCTTTTGTTGGACAAATCAGTTGGCACCATTTTTTCCAACAACTTTTGCTCACTTTGTGTCTGTCACCTTTTGGCAATTTTCAAAATATTTCAAACTTTTTCATTATTATTATATTTGTTATGGTTATCTGATCAGTGAGTATGACTTGTTGAAAGCCTAGATGATAGCAATATTTTTTAGCAATAAAGCATTTTTTAAAAACAATTTAAAAAAAGATTTTATTTATTTATTTGACAGAGAGAGATAACAAGTAGGCAGAGAGGCAGGCAGAGAGAGAGAGAAAGAGAGAGAGAGAAGCAGGCTCCCCGCTGAGCAGAGAGCCCAATGTGGGGCTCGATCCCAGGACCCTGGGATCATGACCTGAGCCGAAAGCAGAGGCTTTAACCCACTGAGCCACCCAGGCACCCCAATAAAGTATTTTTTAAATTAAGGTATGTATTTTTAAAAAAACATAATGCTACTGCACACTTAATAGGCTTACTAGCACAGTGTAAACACAAATTTAATATTCACTGGGAAACCAAAAAAATTGTTTGACTTGGTTTATTGTGATACTGGTTTTCTTGCAGTGATCTCATAATAGCTCTGAGGTATGCCTGAAGTCCCCTCTTAGCCATGGTTTCATTTTCAGTAGTTTCAGTTACCTGAGGTCAACCATAGAAACAGACAGTCCTTATGATGAATCATTAGAAGTCAATCGTAGCATGATATTATATGACAGTGCCTTCATCATTCACCATGCTTCATCTCATCATGTGGGCATTTTATCATCTCACATCATAAGAAAAAGGGTGAATATAGTATCATAAGGTATTTTGAGAGAGAGAGAGAAACCACATTTACGTTGTTAAAATTGTTCAATTTTATTATTAGTTATTGTTGTTACTCTCTTACTGTGCCTACTTTATAAACTAAACTTCATTCTAAGTATGTAAGTATAGGAAAAACACTATATATAGCGTTCAATACTATCTGTAGTTTCAGGCATCCACTGGAGAGAGGACTCCCCGCAGATAAAGGGGGACTACTGTAAGATCAAATTACTGTAAGATCAAATTATCAACACCTTTGAGCGGTTGTTGTTGAGAATCATGATTGTGAGTAAAATTAGCTGTCATGGTCCAGCCATAGTAGAAGGAGCTCACTGTTGATGAATGGTGTCCCGAAGATCGGTGGGTGGCAGTGAGGAGAACAAGAGAATCCTTCTCTTACAGAGAAGTCCGAAGTACCTTTCTTTAGCTTTGTCTTGGTATCGTCATAAACTACTCATGAAAAATGGACAGAACAATTTGTGGAGTGTACGGGATGGAGGTGGTTGCCTGAGTACCATGCTTAGAGGAGTGCAGTGTGGCTCAGTGCATAGTACTTGAAAAATGAAGTGCTTGATTGGAAAGTAATGGGATTCCCATACTATGAAATGATTTGCTTCTGTATATTTGCTTTTGTGTCATATATTATTTTGCTTGTATCTTTAGGCTGCATATTGCTAATTTTTAATTACTTTCTCAAAGCTATTCTGTTATGGTTATTAAAAACTCCATAGATGGCCTAGGCCCTCACTTCCTGAAAGCAAAACAAACAAACAAACAAACAAAAAACACCAAGCAAACCAAGACTGGGAAGAATTAAACAGAATATCATAGGGGGCATGTGCTTTGGAATCAGAGGTAAATTGTAGGTTTACCTCTTAATTTGGTGTGTAATCCTGGGCAGATTACTTAATTGTTCTGTGCTGCAGTTGTCTCATCAACAAAATGGAGTTTTTAATCGTGTTTGCTTCCTAGGGCCATTGTGAAGTATAGATGCTATAAAGCATGTAAAGTGCTTGGCACATTATGTGGCTCAATAAATGTTAGCTTATATTGATAAGGTAATTAAATGACTCACTAACACATATCTTTCCACTTCTACAAATTAAGAAAAAAACCATCTCTGGCATTTAGTAGACATTGATAGGTAATATTTATCTGCAAATGCATTTTTTTTAAATAAAAATAACTGCTTTTTTTTTAATGTGGTAGTTTCTCTAGTGCTAAAGACTTAAAACTTTTTGGTCTAAAATATTCAAACTATTATAAATTTTTATGGGGAAAATTTTCATTTTTTTAAGGAGGAAATCTATTTCTGAATGTTTATGTTAAATATATATTTTATTTTTAACAGAATATGTTAAAAATATTCTGGAATAAGCTATATTTCAAGGTGAATCTTAAAACTAAAAATTAACAAGAAATACTTCACACGTATGGAAAAAGGCAGATGTTGGAGATCTTTTGGTGTTGGAGAGCTCATCAGTCTCAGGTGTGGAAATGCGTGCTCATGCTGGTGGCTGGCTGATGGTGCCTGTATGGTTCCTTCCTTCTCCTTCCTCTAAAGTGGATGTGGGTTTTGCTTTCCTGGCTGGCTTGTGTGGAAAAGCAGCAGGTTTGATTTTTGTTGGCAGCTGCCCCTTTTGTGCTCTCTGAGATGTAACCTTGAATTGATTATGTTGTCCCTTCACCTCTGTGATCAGCTGGAAAACAAAGGAAAGGGGTTCAGGGAACTCAGAGTTAGCAGTTCACATACAAAAGGTAGTACTTTTCTTTGAGTTCCTCTATCAGTTTGTCTTTCTTAAGACACAGTATACTCTGCAGTGGAATTTTATTTTGCATGTAACATTTCCCTTATTAGTAAAAGGTAGGTGTTTGAGACATATAGTTCAACTCCCTGTCCCCTACCAGAATATTTTCTTATACCCCTAACAACTGATTATCTGTCCCCTGGTCCAACATTTCCAGTCATGAGTTATCTTACCTCATAACCTGTTTTGGGGGAGACAGATTTCTTCTCTTTTTTCAGTGGAAACTCCTTTATTGACACAAATCATATAATACTGTAATTCAAAAAGAGTATAATTTTTCTAGTTCATTTCATTTTTTTTTTAAAAGATTTTATTTATTTATTTGACAGACAGAGATCACAAGTAGGCAGAGAGGCGGGCAGAGAGAGAGGAAGAGAAGCAAGTCCCCTGCTGAGCAGAGAGCCAGATGCGGGGCTCGATCCCAGGACTCGGGGACCATGGCCTGAGCCAAAAGCAGAGGCTTTAACCCACTGAGCCACCCAGGTGCCCCTGTTCATTTCATTTTTGCATGGAAGTTTTCTTCACTTTTTTGAAAACTCCTGATTAATATAAATATTTCAATATTGGTATATACTCAATACTTTCAATATCAATATCAATCAATATTTTCTTGAGTATTAGATTGGAGAAATATTTAAGCATATTCAACTTGCTCCTTAAATTATTTTTTCACAATTATTTTACTATAATTTTGTAACAAAAACAATTTTGTTTAAGGTAAACTTTACCCCCAATGTGGGGCTTGAACTCATGACCCCAAGATCAAGAGTTGCATGCTCTAACTGACTGAGCCAGCCAGGGGCCCCATGCCCCTATTTTACTGTAATTTTGAATCAAAGTTATATTCAAGGTTTGTTTCCTTAGTTTCTTACTTTTCTCTGTGAAATTTTAAAATATTATATAATTAATCATTTAATTAATGTATTATTTATTATTTGGTTGCAAAGATAATGACCATACCTCTTATACCAATCACTGGAGATTTGGGTATACCAATTGTAGAACTCTCAGAACTAGTCAAGCAAATTTTTCATGCATATCTTTTGATAGCTTTTGATACAACACACAGAGAATCTTAATTATGGTCTGGGATCAAAAAGGTCCATGAATCCCCTAGAATTAAATGTAAAATTGTGGTTTTGCCCTTATGAGCAGATTTTAGGAAGATTTCAGAGACTTTTCAGGCTTTTAGAGAATTCTGCAAATTCCCATCCCCCAGATATTCAGGACCGTATTACTAGAAAATTATGAGAGTATGTATGGCTCTGTTAGAGCTGCCAGAACAAATATCATAGACTGGGTGGCTTAAATAACAAAAATGGATTTTCTCACAATTCTGGAGTCTTGAAGTCTGAGATCAAGGTGTCAGCAGGGTTGGTCTCTTCTTCTTGGCTTATAGATGGCTGTCTTCTCCCAATGTCTTTACATGTTCTTCCCTCTGTACATGTCTATGTCCCAATCATCTTTTCTTATAAGGACACTAGTCATACTGGAATAGGGTTCACACTAATGACCTCTTATTAACTTAATTATCTCTTTAAAGACCATCTCTAAAGACAGTGATCTTCTAGGTATTGGAGGTTAGGACTTCAACATATAAATTTGCGGGGATTACAGTTTAGCCCTCAAAAGAGTACTTGTTTGAAAATTAAAAAGTGAAAACTGCATTCAGTTTACTCTAGAATCAGTTTTCCCTAGTCGGATTCTGCTTGTATAATAGTTATTAGCTTGCAACTCACGCACAATTTCTCTTTCAAACTGGTTGCTTCTGTGTGAGCTCTCTGGATCACTGGAGCCTGAATCAATCAGCCAGCAATATTTATTGAGCACCCACTGTGTGCAAAAATCTGTACCAAGAGCTCTAAAGTCTGCAGTGTTGATTGTGCGTGCCAGCCAGGGTCAGCTTGCCTTGTGAAACAATTCTGGCATTTGCTTTGTAGTGCAAAGGGGAGTGAGAGTCTGGAGGTTTGTACTGTGTATTTTTTTTTTTGTTGTTGTTGTTGCTTGTTTTAATTAATTAATTAATTAATTAATTATTTTTAAATAAACATAGAATATATTTTTATACCCTGGGGTGCAGGTCTGTGAATCACCAGGTTTAGACACTTCACAGCACTCAACATAGCACATACCCTCCCCAATGTCCATAACCCCACACCCCTTCTCCCAACCCCCCTTCCCCCAGCAACCCTCAGTTTGTTTTGGGAGATTAAGAATCACTTGTGGTTTGTCTCCCTCCCAATCCCATCTTGTTTCATTTATTCTTCAAAAGTACTGTGTATTTTAAGCCTCAAAATTTAAAAAACCTTATCATGGAAAGGAAGTTTCCAATGGTGTATTTCCTCCATCTCTTCTGTAACCTTATGGTATGGACACTGATGGTGTCTGTAAGCTGGAAGTGATTAGATTTTGTCAAGTTTTCTTAAAATATGCACATGAAAATCCATTCCATTATAAAGTGCATTCATAGTTGTGGTAGAGAGAAACCTAAGGAAAGGTAGAGGGTTTATCTCAATGAGACAATTGTCTTTATTTGGGAACCTAGATTAATAGAGATATTTGATTACCAAGATAAGGCTTTATGGGGCTCAGTGAAGCATAGGGAGATTGCTAAACTTCTCTGTACTAAGAAATAAACAAATTTGGAGGGTTCAGAGCTGAGCAATCTAGGTAGGGAAGAGGAAGAGAGCAGAGGGGTAAGAAGAGGGTGGAGACTACAGACTGATATGAGGCTGGGGCCTGGGAAGACACAGTCATTGAAAAATTCCTCTAAGTTGGAAGTGGTAGAAGGGGGGTTTAATTCTTAATTGTAAATTGTTGGTGGTGCTGTGCAGTTATGTGAGCCTTGTCTGCTCTCTCCAAATTCTGTGGAATCTCTTGCAGGCACAGCTTTGAGTCTTTGGTTGCTGAGAGACAAGGGTGAGACCAGATGGAGTGAGAAAAAGGAGAAAAACATAGTAAGGAAATAAACACATGGATCTGCCTAATCTAAGGAATAATATTATTAATAATGTCAATTCTGCCTTTGCAACATTTTAATAAAGCAAGCAACAGATTCCCCCAAATGGCAAATCCTACTTTATTTCATTTTTATTACTTAAGTCAGAAGCTTTTGCTTGGTCTTTTGGCGGCTTCGCCTGGGGCAGTTAGTAGCCAGGAGCCATTGGATATGGGTGATGCCAACAGCTGAGGCAGGGTTAATGGGATCATACTTCTTAGGCATGCGTGAGTCAAGAGTACTAATTTGTCATTAGCTTAGTCCAGTTGTGCAAAGTTAAGGGTTGTTTATCTTATTGAGGTAGTGCATTTCACATTTCACATCTGTCCTTCTGATTCCGAATATGCAAGCACAAAGTTATTAATGATGCTGGAAAGAGCAAGACCTTGTGCCTCTTTCTGCCAATTGCCTAAACTCATCTCCTTTCTAAGAGTCCTTTATAGTCAGATTGGGTCTGAAATCCCTGTTTCATTCTCCTTTCACAGACTCCTATTTTAAGGCTTGATAAGAGTCTTCAGCTTAGAAATATGAATATGAGACCCAAAAGCTCACTGTATGTGCCAGGGTCTTGGCAGGAAAGAGATACCACACTCAAACTGGGTAATTGAGCAGAGTTTCATGAAAGGACAATATATAAAGCTGTGGACAGGGCTAAAAGGGCAAGGGGAGAGAGTGACTCATGAACTTGCTGAGAGAGCTGTATAAAGAGGACCCTATGACAGGAGCTGGCTTTTGAGAGGCAGACACATGTAATCTGGGTGGCCGGCAGGGAGGAACTGGAGCAAGAGAGACTCTGACCTCATAAGTCTCTTGCTTTCTGCTGTCCTGCTGTTGCCTCAGATTGACTGAACCCAACTGGAAGCTTGCAGCAGTCCCCACAGGCCAGTTTCCCAGGGAAGAGATGAGGCTGGAAGAGGATCTGAAGGGCAAATTGAAGAGATCAAGCTAAGCATACAGTTTTCTGTATTTTGAGGGCTGTTGTATTTGGGGAAGGCCCATGCTACTAACTTTAACTTGCTAAATGCCATTTGCTTCAAGAAAGCTTTCTCATAAACCCAGCCAGAAGGAGCTTGCTATCTTTTAAATGTGTCTAGTACTGTGTTTGTCCTATTCATTGAACACAACAGATACTGTCTTGGATTAAATGTGCATGAAAACTTTCCCATATGTGTCTTGCTTATATTTGTTTCTTCCAGAATGCCTCGCACAATGCCTTGCATTCAACTTTTTCCTTTGAAAGTTTTCTGTTTTGAACTGGCCAACCACACAGGGCAGTAGGGAGAATTATTCATGCCTCCTCAAGTATGACAGGTGTTTACCTCGTCTTTTCACTGTTACTCAGATGGTCTCTAATCTACCTGGATGGTAATACAGCATTTTCAGCATGGTTCAAGCCACTATCCTACTGTGTAGTCTGTAAGCCACAGAGCAGCAAAAAAATTATAAACTTAAGATGGCATTGGGATGATTGTTTCTTTGTTCTGAAGTCTTGCTGTTTCCTTGCTTCTTGCCCTCACAGTTATTCCCAGACTATTTTTGCATCAGTTCCTTCCTCTGGTCTAGCTGCTTTTCCTTGTTTCTCTTTACCTCAGGCTCCCTGCCCTGGTTAACCAAAGTTACTTGCTGGCTTCTCAGCCTGAAGAGCATAATTTGCTTCTGGTCCTTTGCATGCATCTTGTTCAAGGTCTAGAGAATTGTCTTTTTACCTCCCTGGGTTATTAGGAAGTTAGCATTGCCCTGAGGTTGTTGGTAAGAATCTTAGCAGAATTGGAAAACAACCCAAAAAACCCCCCAAAACCAAACTACCTAGTTAAGGCATGTTTCCCTAATTTTGCGTTTGGGTATTTGCATTTTGGAATCTATAGGTAGTATTTTAGACTTTTCCTTTAAAATGTTTGTATCTTCCTAATGGGTTTTGTAGTATAGGCTACTGCATATTTTGGATCTGGATTATGGTGTCAAGAATATTATTTCTCTAATTTCTGTTTATTTACAAATTTTATAAATAGATAATCAAATTTTCCTTTCAAGTGGTAGTGAAAGCATGATGTTATATATTAAATTTTATCTATTAACCACTCTTAATTTGAATTTTATCTATTATCCACTTTTATCTATTAAGCACTCTGTAGTTCTCATTCATTTAGGTATTAAATCACTCACTTGTGATATTATCCAGATCACATTTCTCCACCTAATTAGTAAAGATATCATTAAAAACTTCAAATGTCTTTCTGTAATCCAAATATAGCATTCTATGCCAGTCTGGCTATAAGAAAAAATATTAGCTTAATTTGCATGATTTATTGTTCAAAGGCCAGGCTGGCTCCTAGTCATTAACACTTGAAAATGTTTACATACCTTTTTAATGATTTGTTCCAGATTTTTTTTTTCTTTTTGGTTGTTTTTATTGTTATTTTTTGTTTCACCAGTGGTTGAAATAAATTTTAGAAGTCTGTAGTTTTCAGATAATATGTTTAGAAAATGAAATGTTTGCTTGCTCATCCTCAGTCTTCTGTCATCTCTTTTGAATGGTTTAATGTCTCAAATGCTGCCATTTGTCCTGCTTTGAATTTGCAAATCCTTTTAGTATTCAGGGATAAAATTCATCCTAGTTAAGCCCCTCTGAATTTAAAACAGAGTCACCAATTTTGGATTTTAATCCTTTTTGGATTTTAATCCTTTAAAAAAGTTATGGAAGGATTGAAATTGCTCCCTGTTAGGCACAACAGTAGTCTGCAAGTTAAGAAGAAAAAGTGGACACTATCTAACATGCACAGTGAGGGAATAGTAGCTAGCAAATTTGTGCACTATATTTAAATCTAGCTCTGAATTTAAAATTCTTATTATTTAAGAGTCTTTCATTTACAAGGTTGAAAACAGAAATAAATTCATTTTCAAGAGGCGTTCCTTATTAAAATCCACATTTCTGTTATATTGACACCTGAGAGTGTTAATGTTGAGCACAGCTGTTACCTTTGTTGACATTAAGATTCAGAAATAGGGTGAGAAAGTTTAAAAATATGGAAAAAATACATAAAAATATGGAAACAAATACATGTAAAAGATACAGAAAAACATAGAAGTGTTCATCTGGATTTTAAAAAAGAAATCCACACTTCAAGGACATGATGTCCTTAGATTTGTTGAAGAGCTAAAGGAGCTATTAGGTGAGCTATTCCTTCCCTTATCTCACGCAAGTAAACCATGAGTGACCAGGAGTGCAGGTCAAAACCCATTACCTGAAACCAACTGGCTCTGTCTGCTACAGTATGACCTTATGTGAGGAACTGATAAATGGACAAAAATGTAATAACAAGCTAAATATCACATATCTGTTATGTTCCTCAAACAGGTTTGAAGTAAACTTTGGAACTCTTGTAAACTTTTTTAATCATTAAATTATTTATTTATTTGTTTGTTTATTTAAACTTTTCACCCCTTTCACTTATCTCTCCCATACCATACTCCCTGCTTCTGGTTACTATGAATTTATGAGTTTTTTTTTTTTTTTAAGATTCCTTATATATAATTTTTGTGGAATAAGAGACATCATACCATATTTATCCTTTTCTGTCTGACCTATTTCACTTTGCATAAAGCCCTTGAGGTCCATTTATGTTGTTACAAATGCAAGATTTCATTTCTTTTTATAGCTCCATAATATTCCACTGTAGATACATACCACATCTTTATCCATTCTTCTGTTGACATACACTTCGGTTTCTTCCTATCTTGGTTTTTGTAAATAATGCTGCAGTGAACGTAGAAGGTTCATATATCTTTTCTAGTTAGTGACTTTTTTTTAAACTTTGGATAAATACCCAGGGTGGAATTTCTAGATCATATGGTAGTTCTATTTTAATTTTTTGGGTAAACTGCTTGCTATTTTCCGTAGTGGCTGCACCAATTTACATTCCTGCCAACAGTGCACAGGGTTTCCTTTTCCCCACATCCTCACCAACCCTTGTTTGTCTTTTTGATAATAGTCAATCTGACAGCTGTGAAGTGATATTTAATGGTGGTTTTAATTTGACTTTGTCTGATGATTAATGATATTGAGTATACTTTCATCTACTTGTTGGCTATCTCTGTTTCTTTTCTGGGAAAATATCTATGCAGATTTGCCCATTTTTAAAATCTGATTTATTGTATTTTTATCTATTGAGTGGTATGACTTCCTTGTACATTTTGAATATTAACCCCTTATATAACTTGCAAATATTTTCTCCCATTACGTAGGTTGTCATTTTATTTTGTTGATGGTTTTCTTTGATGTGTAGAAGACTTTTAGTTTGATGTAATCCCATCTGTTTATTTTCATTTTCATTGCTTTTGCTTTTGGTGTCAGACTCAGAAAATCATGGAGGAGAGCTATGTCAAGGAGCTTACTGCCCGTGTTTTCTTTTAAGAGTTTTATGGTTTCAGGTCTTAAATACATTCAAGTATTACTTCATTTTGAGTTAATCTTTATGTATGCTGCAAGATTGTGGTCCAGTTTGATTCTTTCACATGTTACTGTCCAATTTTCCCAGCATCACTATTGACGAGACTGACTTTCCCCACTGTATATTCTTGAGTCCTTTGTCATAAGTTAATTGTGCATATATGTGTGGATTTATTTCTGGACTCTCTGTTCTGTTCCATTGATCTTTGTGTCTGTTTTTATGCCAATAATGTACTGTTTTAATTATTATATATTACTATTACTATAGTAACAGAGTTTGTAATCAGGGAGGGTGTTGCCTCCAGCTTTGTTCTTTCTCAGGATTGCTTTGGCTATTTGGGGTCTTTTGTGTGTTTTTAAAAATATATTTTACCCATTTTTGTGTAAAGGCTTTTCTCTTTAAAGCAAGGATGGATGCAAATAGGAGACCAATTTTCTGTTATTTGTTAGCAATGTATTGTAGATGATAGATGGTTCCAAGTAGTGAGCTTCTTGCTTCTTTGTTTTGTTCTGATTATATTATTTTCTCTCTACCCCGCCCCAACAACAACAAACCCAAAATTCCCACAACAAACCTAGCCAAAATAAAAATTAATAAACAAAACCAAATTAAAAACAATCTTCTTCAGTTGGAATGTTTGTTCCTAGGTGGTGAAGAACCTGAGGGTAGGGCTGCTTATAACATGACTTTTGAGGTTCTCATGGCTCTTAGCTATTCTTGCCATGTTTATTCTGTTCTTTTTATGTTTATGCAGCTTTAAAATACATTCAGATGATTTTTAAGTGCACTAATAATATTATTCTTTTGTGGGTTAAGAATAAAACTGTATTTGTCCCAGGAGTCTGGACCTGTAGAGTTAATAGCAAGCATTGGCAGAGAGGAGTTCTCTCAGGTCTATTTATCCAGTATCTGTTTGATTTGATAATCTCACCACAGTATCATTACTGGTCATAAAATTAACTACTTCTTTTTTAATTTTACCCTTCAACATTCATCTTGCTTGTTTTCCTCTTAGTTGAACACTATAAAATTTTTGAGTCTTAAAGTTTTTCAACTATAACACCTAAGGCATTTAGCATGAAGAAAAAAAAGGTGTGCATACAAAAGTTATATTATGTTGCTTCATTCCTGTGTTGTTGTTTTGTGTGTTCTAAGTTTGGATCTTTGATCCAACTAGCTGACTTTTTGTAAGCCATGACTCTGATAGGGTAAGCCAGTAGAGCTGGGCATTCATTACAGATGGTGAAATGCAGTTGCTGAATACCTGGTTTTGCTCAGTGATTATACCTCATGATATATACAATTACTAGAACTTCATTTTTTCTTATCAGGCTGAAGACTGAGAAGCAATTTAATAATGTTTTCAACTGTAAGAAAATCTTATAAGCAGAGGGTGATATTATTTATTGTCCGTTTTCTGCTGAAGAAAATAAAAAGGAATTGGTATTTAATTGCGGTGAGGGTTATTAGATATTAGAAGGAAATTCTGCCTACCTTTGGAGAAGTCATGTGGGGAGAAAGAGGGTAGAAATGGGTCACTAAGAGATGGTATTTGTGGTGGCAAATTATACTCTTTAATTTTCATAGGGGCTTTCCCAATAGGATAGATTAAAAGAAGTTTAGAGTATATTCTTTCTGGGAATTCAGTGAGGATATTGGAGAGAGACTAGACAACAAACAGCATTTTAAGATCTTGATTAATATTATAGTTTAATGATTGAGTAATCTTTCAACAATTCAGTTGCAAGTCTGTTTTACAAGTATTAAATTTTTTTTTGTTACTAAACCAAAGCTTCACATATGTATTGAACACTAATATACAGAAGGTTCTTTTGGTTTGGACATAATTTATATATTACTAAATTCAGGCATTGGTGCTTAACAATAAGCACTGGTTTGGATGTGATTTTTCTAAGGTTGAAGGTGATTCAGGCTTTTTGTTTCTTTTTTCATATTTATTGTATCTGTCCCTTATGTAAATTCCATAGGTGGCTAGGAATAAAGATGCTTACTCTGAAAACACAGGGTGAATTTTCATGACTCATGGAACTCCTTTCATCCCACTCAAGCTGCCAACTTTCCATTGCCTCATTATTTTGTAGAAGTTTGAGATTACTATGTGAGGGCTAGGTTCCCTGATCATGCATGATCTGAAATTCTCCAGGTTATATAGTAATCTCTAGTACCACCCTTAAACCCAGACCAAAGGAGCCTATTCTTTGGGTATTGTTATGGGCTCAAATGTGTCCTCCCACTTCTAAATTTGTATGTTGAAGTCTTGATCCCCAGTATCTCAGAATGTGACTGTATTTGGAGAAAGGGCCTTTAAAGAGATAATGAAAGCAAAATAGGATTAGAGTTGACTCTAATGTAACCTGACTGGTATCCTTATAAGAAAAGTAGATTAAGGCACAGAAAACAGAGAGAGAGGGACCACCATGTGAGGACACAGTGAGGGTGTGGTATTCTGTAAGCCAAGAAGAGGTATTTCAGAAGAAACCAACCTTTTGATGACTTGGATTTGGGCATCTAGCCTCCAGAATAAGTTTATGTTGTTTACCACTCAGTATGCAGTATTTTGTTACGGTAGCCCCACACTAATATCTGTATTAGTATCTATATCTATATCTAATATAGATATTAGTTTACATTATTACTCATAATGCCTCCTTTGGGTCTTCCTCTTGCCCTCTGCCCCTCTAAGGACTAGGAGTCTGTAGGACTACAAAGATATGCCTGCTTGGGAGGTGGGCCCATCTGGTACCTATGCCTGCCTCTGAACTGTGATATGTGGACCCAGACCCTGAAATTCTGTAACTAAATGGTCTGAATCCACTTTAAGGGCTTGAGGAACCTCTGACTTAGGTCGTTTCTCATGAAGTAGCCCTGTCTACCTGTGGACTCCTGCAGACTTGGGATGTAGCTATGTGGAAGGAGTTTAAGGTAGCAAGAACAGACTAGGCATGGAAAAGAAGAGGGGATAAGCCATGGGTGAGATGGAGACAGAGAAGGGGGTATGATTTTCTCAGTGGCCCTAGGTACTGGTGTGGAACTTTGAGGAATCAGAGTTAGACGTTTGAACCTACTTTCCCAGGGTTTGGTCAAGGTATATTTTTCAGGGTAGTAGGAGAGGATATATATATATATATTCATGTACTTTTTAAAAAAATTATTTGTTTCAGTGTAATAGAATTCATTGTTTATGCACCATACCCAGTGCTCCATGCAATATGTGCCCTCCATAATATCCACCACTTGGCTCCCCCAACCTCCCACCCCCCGCCCTTTCAGAACCCTCAGATTGTTTTTCAGAGTCCATAGTCTCTCATGGTTCATCTCCCCCTCCAATTCCCTCAACTCCCTTCTCCTCTCCATCTCCCCATGCCTCCATGTTATTTGTTATGTTCCACAAATAAGTGAAACCATATGATAATAGACTCTCTCTGCTTGACTTATTTCACTCAGCATCATCTCTTCCAGTCCTGTCCATGTTGCTACAAAAGTTGGGTATTCATCCCTTCTGATGGAGACATAATACTCCATAGTGTATATGGACCTCATCTTCCTTATCCATTCGTCTGTTGAAGGGCATCTTGGTTCTTTCCACAGTTTGGCGACTGTGGCCATTGCTGCTATAAACATTGGGGTACAGATGGCCCTTCTTTTCACTACAATCTATCTTTGAGGTAAATACCCAGTAGTGCAATTGCAGGGTCATAGGGAAGCTCTAATTTTAATTTCTTAAGGAATCTCCACACTGTTTTCCAAAATGGCTGCACCAACTTGCATTCTCACCAAGAGTGTAAGAGGGTTCCCCTTTCTCCACATCCTCTCCAACACATGTTGTTTCCTGTCTTGCTAATTTTGACCATTATAACTGGTGTAAGGTGGTATCTCAATGTGGTTTTAATTTGAACCTCCCCGATGGCTAGTGATGATGAACATTTTTTCATGTGTCTGATAGCCATTTGTATGTCTTCATTGGAGAAGTGTCTGTTCATGTCTTCTGCCCATTTTTTGACATGATTATCTGTTTTGTGTGTGTTGAGTTTGAGAAGTTCTTTATAGATACTGGATATCAACCTTTTGTCTGTACTGTCATTTGCAAATATCTTCTCCCATTCCGTGGGTTGCCTCTTTATTTTGTTGACTGTTTCCTTTGCTGTGCAGAAGCTTTTGATCTTGATGAAGTCCCAAAAGTTCATTTTCGCCTTTGTTTCCTTTGCCTTTGGAGACATATCTTGAAAGAAGTTGCTGTGGCCGATATCGAAGAGGTTACTGCCTATGTTCTCCTCTAGGATTCTGATGGATTCGTGCCTCACATTGAGGGCTTTTATCCATTTTGAGTTTATCTTTGTGTACGGTGTAAGAGAATGGTCAAGCTTCATTCTTCTATATATAGCTGTACAATTTTCCCAGCACCATTTATTGAAGAGACTGTCTTTTTTCCACTGTATATTTTCCTGCTTTGTCGAACATTATTTGCCCATAGAGTTGAGGGTCCATATCTGGGCTCTCTACTCTGTTCCCACTGGTCTATGTGTCTGTTTTTATGCCAGTACCATGCTTTCTTGGTGATCACAACTTTGTAGTAAAGCTTGAAATCAGGTAACGTGATGCCACCAGTTTTCTTCTTCTTTTTCAACATTTCCTTAGCGATTCAGGGTCTCTTCTGATTCCATGCAAATTTTAGGATTATTTGCTCCAGCTCTTTGAAAAACACCAGTGGAATTTTGATCGGAATGGCATTGAAAGTATAGACTTCTCTAGGCAGTATAGACATTTTAACAACGTTTATTCTTCTGATCCAAGAGCATGGAATGGTCTTCCATCTTTATGTGTCTTCTTCAATTACTTTCATGAGTGTTCTGTAGTTCCTCGAGTACAGATCCTTTACCTCTTTGGTTAGGTTTATTCCCAGGTATCTTATGGTTCTTGGTGCTATAGTAAATGGAATCAACTCTCTAATTCCCCTTTCTGTGTTTTCATTGTTAGTGTGTAAGAAAGCAGCTGATTTCTGTACATTGACTTTGTATCCTGCCACGTTACTGAATAGCTGTATGAGTTCTAGTAGTTTCAGGGTGGATTCTTTTGGGTTTTTCATATAATCATATCATATGCGAAGAGAGAGAGTTTGACTTCTTCATTGCCAATTTGGATACCTTTTATTTCTCTCTGTTGTCTGATTGCTGTTGCTAGGACTTCTAATACTATGTTGAACAAGAGTGGTGAGAGGGGGCATCCTTGTTGTGTTCCTGATCTCAGCGGGAAGGCTGTGGGCTTTATCCCATTGAGGATGATATTTGCTTTGGGTCTTTCATAGATAGATTTTATGAAGTTCAGGAATGTTCCCTCTATCCCTATACTTTGAAGCATTTTAATCAGGAACAGATGCTGGATTTTTTCAAATGCTTTTTCTGCATCAATTGAGAGGACCATGTGGTTCTTTTTCTCTCTTCTCTCATTGATTTGTTCTATCACATTGATTGATTTGCGAATGTTGAACCATCCTTGTAACCCAGGGATGAATCCCACCTAGTCATGGTGGATAATCTTTTTAATGTGCTGTTGGATCCTGTTGGCTAGGATCTTGTTGAGAATCTCAGCATCCATATTCATCAGTGATATTGGTCTGAAATTCTCCTTTTTGGTGGGGTCTTTGCCTGGTTTGGGGAATCAAGGTAATGATGGCTTCATAACAAGGGTCTGGAAGTTTTCCTTCTGCTTCAATTTTTTGAAACAACTTCAGGAGAATAGGCGTTATTTCTTCTTTGAAAGTTTGGTAGAATTCCCCAGGGAATCCATCAGGTCCTGGGCTCTTGTTTTTTGGGAGGTTTTTGATCACTGCTTCAATCTTGTTACTAGATAATGGTCTATTCAGGTTGTCAGTTTCTTCCTGGTTCAGTTTTGGGAGTCCATGGTTTTCCAGGAATGCATCCATTTCATCTAGGTTTCTTAACTTATTGGTGTATAACTGTTGATAATAAGAGTTGTTATCAGTATGCTGTTATCATCAGCTACAACAGATGATTGTTTCTACTTCCTTGGTGTTAGTTGTGATCTCTCCCTTTTCATTCATAATTTTATTAATTTGAGCTTTCTCTCTTTTCTTTTGGATTTGTGTGGCCAATGGTTTATTGATCTTACTGATTCTTTCAAAAAACCAGCTTCTAGTTTCATTGTTTTGTTCTACTATATCTCTAGTTTCCATCTTATTGATCTATGCTCTAATCTTCATTATTTCCCTCTTGTGTGTGGAGTTGGCTTAATTTGTTGTTGATTCTCCAGTTCTTTAAGATGTAGAGACAGCTGGTGTATTCTGGATTTTTCAATTTTTTTGAGGGAGGCTTGGATGGCTGTGTATTTCCCCCTTAGGACTGCCTTTGCTGTATCCCATAGGTTTTGATTAATAGTTTTCGTATGTAATTGGCTGCTCCCATATTGGGTACATAATTTATCTGATATGAGAATCGCTACCCCGGCCTTCTTTTGAGGCCCATTGGCATGAAAGATGCTTCTCCATCCCTTCAGTTTCAGACTGGGTGTATCCTTAGGTTCAAAACGGGTCTCTTGTAGACAACATATGGATGGGTCCTATTGTTTTATCCAATCTGCATCCCTGTGTTATTTTATGGGTGCATTTAAGCCATTCACAGTGAGAGTGATTATTGATAGATACGTTCTTATTGACATCATGTTATGTTTGCAGTCTTTCCTTCTGTAGATTGTATCCATATATTTCTGTTCAATGATATTCTTTGGATTTTTCCTCTTTTATAGAACCTCCCCTTAATATTTCCTGCAGTGTCGGCTTGGTGTTCATATACTCTTTTAAGCCTTGCCAGTCTTGGAAATTCTTTATCTCTCCATCTATTTTAAATATCAGTCTTGCTGGATAAAGTATTCCTGCCTGCATGTTCTTCTCATTTAGTGCCTTGAATACGTCTTGCCAGCCCTTTCAGGCTTGCCAGGTTTCTGTGGACAGGTCTGATGTTATTCTGATGGGCTTTCCTCCTTATGTAAGGAGCCTCTTTGTCCTAGCGGCTTTCAAGAGATCCTGTCTACTATTATGATTCCTCATCCCTACTATCAGGTGTCTTGAGGTCTTTCTAGATTCTATAATCTTGGGAGGAGACCGTTCTGCCTCTAGTACATGAACGCTGGTTCCATTCACAAGATTGGGAAAATTTTCACAGAGAATTTGTCCCACTATATCTTCTAGTCTTCTTTCTTTCTTCTCCCCCACAGAGATTCCAATAATTCTGATGTTGGAACGTTTCATGGCATTATTTATTTCCCTGATGCTGTTTTCGTGGTTTCTAAGCTGTTTGTTCCAGGTTTCCTCCTGATCCTTTCTCTCAATCTGTTTGTCCTCCAGATCACTAATTCTATCTTATGTCTCAGTTACCCTAGCTTTTAGAGAATTTAGATTAGATTGGAACTCATTGAGACCATTGTGAACATCATCCCTGGTGGCTTTCAACTCGGCCCTAATCAATTCCGCTTGGTCATCCATGGCTTTCTCCTACCTAGATATTGCCTGGATAATTGTTAGCCTGAATTCCCTTTCTGACATATTGTCTATGTCAATAGCCATTAGCTATGTTGCAGAAGGCCCAGCCTCTGAATTTTTCTTCTTTGGGCACTCCTCCTCCTAGGCATTTTGGTGAGAGATGGTTGAACAGTTGTAGCTGAATGTTTCGACTGTGCTGCAGGCAAGGTGCACCAATGTCCCCAATATGGGAGCAGCCAATTACATAAGAAAACTATTAATCAAGATAAAGAGTCATATTGATATGAATACATTAATAGTAGGAGATCTTAATACACCTCTCTCAGCAATAGACAGATTATCCAAGCAGAAAATCAATAAAGAAACAAGAGAATTGAATGACACATTGGACCAGATGGGCCTCATAGATATATACAGGACATTCCACCCTAAAACAACAGAATACTCATTCTTTTCAAGTGCACATGGAACCTTCTCCAGAATAAACTACATACTGGGTCACAAATCAGGGCTCAACCAATACCAAAAGACTGAGATTGTTCCCTGCATTTTCTCAGATCACAATGCTTTGAAACTGAAGCTCAATCACAAGGAAAAGTTTGGAAGCAACTCAAACACCTGGAAGCTAAAGACTACCTTGCTTAAGAATGCTTGGATCAACCAGGAACTCAAAGAAGAACTGAAACAATTCATGGAAACCAGTGAGAATGAAGAGACTTCGGCCCAAAACCTATGGGATACAGCAAAGGCAGTCCTAAGAGGGAAATACACAGCCATCCAAGCCTCCCTCAAAAAAATTGAAAAATCCAGAATACACCAGCTGTCTCTACATCTTAAAGAACTGGAGAATCAACAACAAATTAAGCCAACTCCACACACAAGAGGGAAATAATGAAGATTAGAGCATAGATCAATAAGATGGAAACTAGAGATATAGTAGAACAAAACAATGAAACTAGAAGCTGGTTTTTTGAAAGAATCAGTAAGATCAATAAACCATTGGCCACACAAATCCAAAAGAAAAGAGAGAAAGTTCAA
This sequence comes from Mustela putorius furo, assembly GCF_011764305.1. Taxonomy (NCBI): domain Eukaryota; kingdom Metazoa; phylum Chordata; class Mammalia; order Carnivora; family Mustelidae; genus Mustela; species Mustela putorius. Next base: position 10,645,843 of record NW_025422023.1, read on the forward strand.
ATTAATAAAATTATGAATGAAAAGGGAGAGATCACAACTAACACCAAGGAAGTAGAAACAATCATCTGTTGTAGCTGATGATAACAGCATACTGATAACAACTCTTATTATCAACAGTTATACACCAATAAGTTAAGAAACCTAGATGAAATGGATGCATTCCTGGAAAACCATGGACTCCCAAAACTGAACCAGGAAGAAACTGACAACCTGAATAGACCATTATCTAGTAACAAGATTGAAGCAGTGATCAAAAACCTCCCAAAAAACAAGAGCCCAGGACCTGATGGATTCCCTGGGGAATTCTACCAAACTTTCAAAGAAGAAATAACGCCTATTCTCCTGAAGTTGTTTCAAAAAATTGAAGCAGAAGGAAAACTTCCAGACCCTTGTTATGAAGCCATCATTACCTTGATTCCCCAAACCAGGCAAAGACCCCACCAAAAAGGAGAATTTCAGACCAATATCACTGATGAATATGGATGCTGAGATTCTCAACAAGATCCTAGCCAACAGGATCCAACAGCACATTAAAAAGATTATCCACCATGACTAGGTGGGATTCATCCCTGGGTTACAAGGATGGTTCAACATTCGCAAATCAATCAATGTGATAGAACAAATCAATGAGAGAAGAGAAAAGAACCACATGGTCCTCTCAATTGATGCAGAAAAAGCATTTGAAAAAATCCAGCATCTGTTCCTGATTAAAATGCTTCAAAGTATAGGGATAGAGGGAACATTCCTGAACTTCATAAAATCTATCTATGAAAGACCCAAAGCAAATATCATCCTCAATGGGATAAAGCCCACAGCCTTCCCGCTGAGATCAGGAACACAACAAGGATGCCCCCTCTCACCACTCTTGTTCAACATAGTATTAGAAGTCCTAGCAACAGCAATCAGACAACAGAGAGAAATAAAAGGTATCCAAATTGGCAATGAAGAAGTCAAACTCTCTCTCTTCGCATATGATATGATTATATGAAAAACCCAAAAGAATCCACCCTGAAACTACTAGAACTCATACAGCTATTCAGTAACGTGGCAGGATACAAAGTCAATGTACAGAAATCAGCTGCTTTCTTACACACTAACAATGAAAACACAGAAAGGGGAATTAGAGAGTTGATTCCATTTACTATAGCACCAAGAACCATAAGATACCTGGGAATAAACCTAACCAAAGAGGTAAAGGATCTGTACTCGAGGAACTACAGAACACTCATGAAAGTAATTGAAGAAGACACATAAAGATGGAAGACCATTCCATGCTCTTGGATTGGAAGAATAAATGTTGTTAAAATGTCTATACTGCCTAGAGCAGTCTATACCTTTAATGTCATTCTGATCAAAATTCCACCAGTATTTTTCAAGGAGCTGGAGCAAATAATCTTATGTTTTCTTAATATACATTTGCTTTTCCTTAGGTTTATTTATTGTAAGAGTACAGCATATAATACATGCAACATACAGAGTATGTGTTAATTAACTGTTGATATTAGCATGAGAACATAGAGGTGCTTGTATTCCCTCATATTCTTCAAGGGTCAACTGTACTTCTCAAATTTCAATCATATAGGAGTCATGTTAAAATGCAAATTCTGTTTGTTTGTTAACCAGTTGTATGCCTAGCATCTTTTGTTTTGTCAGATACTTTATGTTTTCATCAATGCAGGATGAGAGTTTGCTGAAACTTGTTATTTCAATATACTTACTTAAAATATGAACAATCAATAAAGCATAAATAGTTCCATTTATTTCCTTTGGTGTACAGTTCAATCCTTGATTGACGATTAAACATTAAATTATCTTACTTGCTTTTAATGGGAATAGTTGAATGCCATTAATGATTAGTAAGCTTGGTCTGTGTGCTGTTCTTTAGGGCCTGTTAGAATATGCTTATTATATACTATTTTAAATTTCTCTTTGTGATTTACTTATTAAACTGAACTATATTCTTCCAATCTTCAAGGCTTTGATATTTTGTGAGTATCTTCACCTGTATAATAATCCTTTCTTCCATATTCTGAACTGACTGTTAAGTTTATTGTTATTTTATTTTCATTTCCTTTTAAATTGTTAATGTCTTCAAGATTTTATAACTTCCCAGGAAAGAAAAGGAAATTAAACATGAACCATAGTGCACTTGAACAAAATATGTGCTGTTGTTATAGATTGAGTGAATAAATTCATACTGAAAAGTATCTGTTAGAGTCTCGTTTACAATGAGTTACTAACTCACTCTGGTCAGAATGGCTAAAATTAAGAACTCAGGAAACAACATCCATTGGCCAAGATGTGGTGGTAGGGGAACCCTCCTTCACTGTTGGTGGGAATGCAAACTGGTACAGCCACTCTGGAGAACAGTATGGAGGTTCCTCAAAAGGTTAAAAATAGAACTATCTTATGACTCAGCAATTATGTTGCTAGGTATTTATTCAGGGGACACAGAAATAGTGATTCAAAGGGCGCACATCCCCCCAACATTTATAACAGCAGTGTCCACAATAGCCAAAATATAGAAAAAACCTAGATGGCCATTGACACATGAATGGGTAAAGAAGAAGTGGTACACACACACACACACACACACACACACACACACTGGAATATGAGTCAGCCATCAAAAAGAATGACATCTTGACATTTGCAACAATATGGTTGGAATTTTAGGATATTATGCTAAGCGAAATAAGTCAGTCAGAGAAAGACAGATACCATATAATTTCACTCATATGTGGAATTTAAGAAACAAAACAGATGAACATAGGGAACGGGAAGGAAAAATAAAATAAAACCAGAGAGAAAGACAAACCATAAGAAACTCTTTAACTATGGGAAACAAACAGGGTTGCTGGAGAGGAGGTGAGTAGGGGGAAAGGGTAACTGGGTGATGGGCTTTAAGGAAGGCACTTTTTGTAATGAGCACTGGGTGTTGCAACTGATAAATCTCAAAATTCTACCCCTAACACTATATGTTATCTAAATTGAATTTAAATTAAAAATTTAAGAAAGAGTCTAGTTTATTTGATTCCACATATTCTTTCCTTACCAAGTCAGATTTTTAAAAAAGTGTAATTTCTACTATCATAGACAGTTTTACTCAGATGAATATTGTGTAGTAGAAAGGTGGCTACTTGCACGGAGATTGTTACATGTAGATAACAGTGTGACAACTGTCTGTAAACAAACAATTGACCGTATTGCAGTAGACTTACTGTAGAGGTGAACTTATATTTGGCCCCTATTGTTGGAACCCAGTTACTGCATGTATGCAGGTGTTCTTTAGTCCTCTGTTATATTTCTTCACATCCGAAATGGACTTTATGAGCGTTCATTACCTGAATTTCCAACACTGGAACTGAAGTGAGGCTATTCTAAGAATATGATGAAATTCATAGAACTTCTTCAATAGAAATGTACACATACAGATACACTCAAATTTTTAAATTTAATAATGGGCAGTTTGTAGAACTCTAAGATTAAGAATAACTGGGGAAAGTAATGTAGGGATCAGGTTAAGTTAGAGAGGGGAAGATATCACTGGTAAGATAAAAGAAAACAAAGAAAGAAAAATAATAAATAAGTTTAATGTATAGACTGTTCTTCAGATTATTGGCTTTCTGGCTATGCATACTTAATAGATGATTTCTCTGGGAATTCTAAAAAATGACTTACCTCTTTAGATCAGTGGCAGAGATGAAAATTGAAGGGAATTTGGTAATATGTGCCAAGATAAATGTTAATATACAAATGCAGCAGTCACAATTAAAATTCTATCCTAAAGAAATAAAAAAGTATAGATGAAAAAATATATATGTATATGAACGTTCATTTTAGTGTTACAGTGGCAAAAATGCAAGCACTCTGAATAAAACATAGATCGACTAAATACGGCATGTTTTTGTTAATACACTACAACACAATCATGACAAATAATGTAGATCAATGCCTCTCAACTTTAATGTACATATGAATCAGTGGGTGTTCTAAGAAATGTTTAGCAACTGGCTTTCTGAAATAAAATTTATGTGAAGTATTTGATGATTTAAGTGGTTCAAATATTCTACCATGTCTGATTTAATGCTACCAAAGTGATGCCACTGAATGTAGAGTTGGGGAGAGATGCCACTACTGGCTCACTTAAAATGCAGCCACCTCTAGCACACCACTGAAGAATGAATCACTTGTGGCCTTGTTTAAATGCAGATTCTGATTCAGAAGTTCTGGGAAAAATCCCGAGACTTTTCATATCTAAAAAGCTCTTAGGTCATTTTGTTGGCTGCTGCTCTGGGGACAATTGGAGCAGTGAGGTTGTAGAATAATATCTGTTGGCAAGAGAAAAAAAATTTCCAATATATTACTTTATGAAACTAAAACCTGAGACAAAGTTGTGTGGGTTATTGTATTATATTTCCATGATATATATAGTATGGACACATTGTGTCCTCTGATATATTATATTCATATATGTGTATATAATGTTAATATGCCCAGTAAGTTGGTAATAAGTTGATAACTTATAGGAATGGAATAAAAAATTTTATTTTTTTCTCCTATGGACCCTTTAAAATTAATTTAGTGGAGGAAGTTTCTACCCCTGAATGCAAACTTAAAAACCAATTGTCTAAATTATGAAGTACAGTATTCATTTAGAAAATAGGATGTGAAGTTTTAATAATCAAAATTCTAAACTTTATTTAAAATTAAATTTTTTCCCTTCTTTTGGATAGGACAATTTTCGGGTGGCCTACCTGCTTTTGGGAAGGTATATGGATATATATACCCTTCCCAAGGAAGGAGGCTTCTCCTCCTCCTTTTCTTGATCTGCAGTATCGTCCAATCTTGAATTCATGCCTTTTCATGATAGGTCTATGTGGGAGAAAGGAGGAAAAAGAGGGATAAGAAAGTTCTCACTGGAACTACTAGCGCTGTGAACTGGCTGTGCCTCTCTGGGCTGACAGATGTCGGATGCATGACTCCTTCCATGGAGCACATAGGTGGATTTCTCAGAACCTCATATCTGGGGACTTCTTTACCTGCCATGCCTCTCATGTGAATTACTATTCTGTGTGTTCTTCTGGGAAGCTCTCTGCAGCCCCTAGAAATCCTGAGTCCATCTCCAGTTTCCTCTTACTAGGATCCATTTACCCTTTGACAGACACAAGACAATCCTAGTACTTTTTCACTTGGGAAATTTTCACTTATCTTTTGACTTGAGCAACTCAGAAAGTTTAGGCCATGTCTCCAGGCAGCAATGGTTCACCTGGCTTCACCATCAGAGAAGTTGGCCTTTGTTGTATTCCTTAGATTTCTCCAGGGGAATGTCGGACTCTCGTCCACCACACCCCCATTTTGGGATCACATATTAAACTTCTCAGCAGTTCTGTTGAAGCTAGTATCTCCTCCTCCTTCATTATTAAGCTTTAAGTATGGGCAGGCATTCCTAATGCTTCTCCCTTGGATGTCAGTTGAACACCCAGAATTTCAATAGCTCTCTACTCATATCTTCTCTTGAAATCTTTGTTCTCTAATTAGGGTTTCCTTCTGCATCCCTGTGGTGGTTGAGAGTACCAAGAGCCTTGGAAGAATCCTACCTCCTCCCCTTTTGTTTAAATTGATAAATTATACATTTGAGTATGGCTCTTCCTTCTGATATAAAAGATGAATCCTGTTTTGGTCTTGATTGAAATTCACCTTTAGCAAGCATATCACAAAAACAAAAGGATATGCCTCAAAAATACTAATATTGTTTGTGGTGAGAATATGGGTGTTTTCCTTTGAATATGAATCACATTTTTTCTGTGATTACACTTTTATCATCTAAAATATAGTATTAAAGACAAATTTTTACATTTTTGGCTTTTAAAATCTGGAAATGAATCCGTTTTTATAACTAGATTTGTTTTTATTTCTTGTTCAATCTCTTGAGTCCTGACCTAATTTTTGTTACAGGTAGGAAATTACATATAAATGTTATGTTTTTAAAGAGCCTATGTAATATCTAAAAGAAACAGTGGAATCTTAGAGTTTTATATAGTTTATATTTCTTATTGGAAGCAAATATTGCCTGATTTGCTGAAAGCTCTAAAAGCTCTTTGTAACCCTTTGCTTGTCTCTGTTATCTTTGTGTATACATTCTTCAATTTATAAAGAAATGCAAAAAAAATATGCTTTCCTCCTAATTAATAGCACAATGCCAAATTTCCACCTGGTTAAGGGAGATGATGAGTAACAGGGCCAGAGATAAGGTATAGCTGTGTACAGAATGAATGAATGAATGAATGGATGGATGGATGGATGGATGGATGGATGATGGCATCTCAGCTGACAGTTGGAGCATGGCTTGGTAGTCCAGAAGCAAGTGATACTTAGAAAAACCAGGCAAGAAGACATTTGGTCATTTGGTACCATGCATTCTAACCCTTGGACTAGAGGTCAGGATCAGCACTCTAGTTCATCGGTGGGGCTTTGGAAAGAATAAAGTATCCAGGGCCCTGGTTTTGGAGATGTTGTTATGGGTGTTTTATGTAATAAAGGATTCCAACTCACTTAAGGCATAGAACTTAGAATAAAGCAAGTATTTTTAATGTTTCACATGTCTGTGAAAAGACTGATATGAAGCAGTTCTGGGGACAAAAAAGAGGGAGCAATGGAATACTCTAACTATTTGACTTCAAAGGCAAGATCAGGGCTGGACTAGCAGTGACAGTGATGGATGCTGAATCCTGAGTAGAGGTTTGGTGTTTCTTAAATGCTACTTGGTGGATGTTGGAATTAGTTTTAGAATTTCCTTGTTGGGGTGAGGATGGTGGTGAGAGTTTGAGCTTCCAGGAGGAGGATGTGCAAAGATTGATGCTGGTGCTGAAAATCAATTAGGTTTGCATTTCTCAGTGCAATCCTGAAATTACCTGCATTTCAATAATTTTGGAGGCTTACTGAAAATGTAGATTATCAGACTTTCTGAACTAAGTGCCTGAGTGTATGTCAAGGAATTTACATGGCTTGAAAGCATCTTAGGTAGGATTCTTAATGTATCATGGAGTCTAAGAACCACAAAAATAGGATGTGGCAAACATCCAAGATGAGCATTTGGCTTGGAATGCCACTTGCTTTTGTCTCTGCTGGTAGTCTCAGACTTTAATATTCCGCTCAAATATTATCTCTTTTATTAAGCTATTTTCAATTTTTCTAGATGAAATGAATCACACAGTCTTTGATGCTTTCATGACACTTTCCTTTATTGTGTTTTGGGTAATTAAATTCCCTTAGAGCATAGATATATATGGGCCTACCTCTTTCTGGGTAAGGCAGTGTGCATAGTGGTGAACAGCCAGTCAGCCTGGATTTAAGACTCATCTCTACCTATCACCAGCTGTGTAGCTTTTAGCCAATGGCTCACATTTTTAAAAAAAAAATGCTTCATTTTCCTTATCTTTAAAATGAAGGTAGTTGTGAAAATTAAGTGAGTTAGCACTTAAAATGCACTTGTAATGCTAAACTGTAAAGGACTTAGTAGTGTATAACATATCCTTATGCTCAAGGAATCTTTGCTATTATTATTTGTTGGGGCAGATTGCATGTTGTATTAATCTCTGTCAAGGACCTCAGTGCAGAAGTAGGCACTCCAGGAAATTGTTGAAATTGAATTGAATTCATCTTCCAAGACAGTTATCACATTAGACAAGGCAGTGTTCAGTTGGAGAAAACTCACTTGGCTCTCTGGAAAAAAAATACATGAAAACATGCAATGTAATATTTATGAATTTTGGGTTTGAGGGTGTGAAGGGACTTAATTGAAGATTATATAAAGAGAAAGCAGGATGAGAGAATTTTCAGAGTTTTCAAAACAACTCTGAAGTATATTCGATACACCTGTAGAGTGTGTCTTATAGAATGTTAACTGTTACATACTAAATTATTCATGACTTTTTTTATTTTTTAAAAGCTGAATGCTTGTTTAGAAATGCACCACATAAATGAACTCAGAACTATCAGGCAATGCCCCATTTCCCATTTGACTTTTAGGATTCTTATGAATGGAACCTTAATTTTCAAGTAACAGATAATAAAGGGACAGTGGAATCTTAGAATTTAATAAAAACACAGAAAAGTAAATAATCTGTAACATATTTGGGCTATGCCTGATGGTTAGATCTTTTGAGTATAGGCATACCAAGGAAGGTTTTTCTTTTCTTTTTATTTACTTGTTTATACTCTGTCTCTTCCCATAAAGTATCTGTGGTCACTATATAGGTATTTTGATAAAAGACAGGCTCTTCCAAGCTTTTAAAAAATACAGCTTCAACAAATATTTTTATAAGTGAATCTATTTATATTTTTTATAACTTAGTAACTCAAAGCTTAGAAAGCAAAATTCTTTATTTTTAAGATTATGTTTATTGAGACTTGTCAGAAAGATCAATATGAAATAAATCCAATATACTTACACATATATAATTGCATATTATATATGAACATATTTTCATTTTATTTTTTGAAAATATTTTAAATAAAAAACAAGGCTATTATTTTCAATAATAAAATACATATGGCTTTATTTATTTTGAATTAACATATAATGTATTATTTATTTTAGGGGTACAGTTCTGTGATTCATCAGTCTTACACAATTCGCAGCATTCACTATAGCACATACCCTCCCCAGTGTCCATCACCCTGTCACCCCATCCCTCCTACCCCACCCCCATGCTAGCAACCCTCAGTTTGTTTCCTGAGATTAAGAGTCTCTTATGGTTTGTCTCTTTCTCTGGTTTTGTCTTGTTTCATGTTTCCCTCCCTTCCCCTATGATCCTCTGTCTTGTTTCTCAAATTCCTCATATCAATGATATCATATGATAATAGTCTTTTTCTAATTGGCTTATTTCACTTAGCATATTACCCTCTAGTTCCATCCATGTCATTGCAAATGTCAAGAATTCATTTTTTTGATGACTGCATACTATTCCATTGTATATATATACCACATCTTCTTTATCCATTCATCTGTTGATGGACATCTAGGCTCTTTCCATAGTTTGGGTATTGTGGACATTGCTGCTATAAACATTTGGGTGCACATGCCCCTTTGGATCACTACATTTGTATCTTTATGATAAATACCCAGTAGTGTAATTGCTGGATCATAGGGTAGCTCTATTTTCAACTTTTTGAGGACCCTCCATACTGTTTTCCAGAGTGGCTGCACCAGCTTTCATTCCCACCAGCAGTGTAGGAGGGTCCCCTTTTCTCCACATTTTTGCCAACACCCATCGTTTCCTGACTGGTTAATTTTAGCCATTCTAACTGGTATGAGATGGTTTTGCTTTGTATTTCCCTGATGCCAAGTGATGTGGAGCACTTTTTCATGTGTCTTTTGGCCATTTGGATGTCTTCTTTGCAGAAATGTCTGTTCATGTCTTCTGCCCATTTCTTGATTGGATTATTTGTTCTTTGGGTGTTGAGTTTGATATGTTCTTTATAGATTTTGGATTCTAGCCCTTTATCTGATATGTCATTTGTGAATTTCTTCTATTCTGTCAGTTGTCTTTTGTTTTGTTGACTATTTTCTTTGCTGTGCAAAAGGTTTTTATCTTGATGAAGTCCCAATAGTACATTTTTGCCCTTGCTTCCCTTGCCTTTGGTGATGTTTCTAGGAAGAAGTTGCTGTGGCTGAGGTTAAAGAGGTTGCTGCCTATGTTCTCCTCAAGGATTTTGATGGATTCCTAACTCACACTTAGGTCTTTCATCCATTTTGAGTCTATTTTTGTGTGTGGTATAGGGAAATGGCCCAGTTTTATTTTTCTGCATGTGGCTGTCCAGTTTTCCAAACACAATTTGTTGAAGAGATGATCTTTTTCCCAATGAACATTACTGCTTTGTCAAAGATTTGTTGACCATAGAGTTGAGGGTCCATTTCTGGGCTCTCTGTTCTGTTCCATTGATCTATGTGTCTGTTTTTGTGCCAGTACCATATTGTCTTGATGATGACAGCTTTGTAATAGAGCTTGAAGTCTGTAATTGTGATGCCACCAACTTTGACTTTCTTTTTTAACATCCCCCTGGCTATTCGGGGTCTTTTCTGGTCCCATATAAATTTTAGGATTATTTGTTCCATTTTTTTGAAAAAAGTTTATGGTATTTTGATAGGTATTGCATTAAATGTGTGGATTGGTCTAGGTATCATAGACATTGTCACAATATTTTTTCTTCTAATCCATGAGCATGAAACATTTTTCTATTTGTGTCTTCCTCACATTCTTTCATGAGTATTCTATAGTTTTCTGAGTATAGATTCTTTGCCTCTTTAGTTAGATTTATTTATAGATATGTTATGGTTTAGGTGCAATTATAAATGGCATTGACTCCTTAATTTCTCTTTCTTTTGTGTTTTGTTGTTGCTGTTAAAATACATATGACTTTTTGATCAAGAATTACTGAGTAATCTGTTTTCAGGGGATTAGTGAATAATTTTGGCTTGATAGATGATTTAGCAGGCAGAAACTTCATTCTAAAATTTATAAAAAATTTCTGTATTATTTAAGTTATTCTCTTTGTTTCATGAATAAAACACATAGTTTCATGAGCGTTGAAAGTAAAGACACTTAAATTAAGCTTCCATTAAGATATTCTTTTAAGATTAAATTTTAAGACTTTAAGACACAAATCTATTAAAGTGTGCTAATGAAACTATATTAAAGTCTTAGCTTGTGCTGTGGTATGCAGTTGCAGTTGGCTCTGGTTTGTAACAGAGGCTCTACCTTCTCAGGATAGTTCTGTTTTCTAACAATAATCCCCAAAGATGATTGGTTCTCTTCACAGAAATCTCAAAACCTTGTCTCAATGTAAAGTACCAGTATTCTCATTTCTAGCTTCCAATCATGATGGAGTAACAGGGACCAGATTGACTCTCCTGTCTCTAACAATTTAAAAAATGTTCAAATCATAGAAATAAGAATTTTCACATTGCACAGCAGGCAACAAAACACTAATCCCTGAGGGAAAGTAAAGAAATTAGATGTGCTTTTGAATCTTCTTATTACTGCCTGGAGAGAATTTACAGTCTACCAAGAGGAAAAGTAAACTCAAACAGAACCCGAAGATGTCTCTGAGTTGAGGAAATAGAGTTGAGAGATTGTAGGATTTCAAGGGAGCTAGAATTCACATGATCATGATCACATGAGTATCATGAAAGAGAGGGTCCTATAGAGATATATTCCAGACATCTTCAAAAGATTTATTCTGCATGCCCTACTCCTCAAGGATTTTGATGGATTCCTTTCTCACTTTGAGGTCCTTCGTCCATTTTTTAAAAAAGATTTTACTTATTTATTTGACAGAGAGACAGATCACAAGTATGCAGAGAGGCAGGCAGAGAGAGAGGGAAATAGGCTTCCTGCTGAGCAGAGAGCCTGATGTGGGACTAGATCCCAGGACCCTGGTATCATGACCTGAGCTGAAGGCAGAGGCTTTAACACTGAGCCACCCAGGTGCCCCAGAGGTCCTTCATCCATTTTGAGTTTATTTTCATGTGTGGTGTAAGGAAATGGTCCAGGTTCATTTTTCTGCATGTGACTGTCCAATTTTCCCAGCACCATTTGTTGAAGAGACTGTCTTTATTCCATTGGACATTCTTTCCTGCTTTGTCGAAGATTAGTTGACCATGCAGTTGAGGTTCCATTTCTGGGCTCTCTATTCTGTTCCACTGATCTATGTGTCTGTTTTTGTGCCAGTACCATACTGTCTTAATGATGACAGCTTTGTAATAGAGCTTGAAGTCTGGAATTGTGATGCCACCAACTTTGGTTTTCTTTTTCAATATTCCTCTGGCTATTTGAGGTCTTTTCTGGTTCCATATAAATTTTAGGATTATTTTTTCCATTTCTTTGAAAAAAATGGATATACAAATGTTTTTCAAGGACTTACGTAACAAATTGGAGAAAGGAAATAGAGAAGCAGTGGAAAGGAATACGAGATTATGGTTTTTGTTTTTTTTTTTCTTTTACTATCAGATATGACAAATTGATTTTCTGATGGAAATGATTCAAATGAGAGAAAAAACTTGATTGCAGGAGAAGGATAATTGCAAGAGCAAAATTATTGAGTAAGTCAAAGGGGAAGGATACAGTATGGAAGTTAAGGAATTGGACATTCATTTATTTTAAAAAGTAACTTGAGACTATGAGTACTGATAATGGAGGGTTGGTTGATTTTATAGTAGGAAGATGAAGTTCTCTTATGCTGGCTTCTGTTTTCTCAGGGAATTACAATGCATCAAAATCAGCTAAAAGTTAAGAGAAAAATGAGGCAATGGGGGTTTGGGAAGAAAGGAAAATACAGTCATTTTGACCAGGCTGAAGTTAGTGGTCATCAACAGCGGGCAAGGGTGGGAATAATGAGAACTGTTCCCTCTGGGTACAGACGGTAAGCCATGAATTTTCTTGAAAATTTTCTTGAAAATTTCTAGAAAATTTTAAAATAATTTTAAATTATTAATTTAAACAATTTTAAATCTTAAATTCAAATCAAAATTTAATCAATAATTAAATGTCAATGCAAGTAAATTAAACATTTAAATAAAAATTTAAGATTTATGTTAAAATTTTAAATTAAAATTGGTCGGGGCACCTGGGTGGCTCAGTGGGTTAAGCCGCTGCCTTTGGCTCAGGTCATGATCTCAGGGTCCTGGGATCCAGCCCTGCATCGGGCTCTCTGCTCAGCAGGGAGCCTGCTTCCCTCCCCCTCTCTCTGCCTGCCTCTCTGCCTACTTGTGATCTGTCTCTGTCAAATAAATAAATAAAATCTTAAAAAAATAAAATTGGTCTGTTATTATGCTGAGTGAAATAAATCAAACAGAGAGAGTCAATTATCATATAGTTTCACTTACTTGTGGAGCATAAAGAATAACATGGAGGACATTGAGAGATGGAGAGAAGTGCATTCAGGGAAATTGGAGGGGGACTGTGGACTCTGAGAAACAAACTGAGGGTTTTGGAGGGGAGGAGAGTGGTGGGTTGGGTGAGCCAAGTGGTGGGCATTATGGGGGGCACATATTGCATGGAGCATTTGGTGTGGTGCATAAACAATGAATTTTGGAGCACTGAAAAGAAATAAAATGAAAAACAAAATAAGCCAAAAACCAAAGCAAAACAAAAAAAAATTGGTCTGTTATTTATTATCATCACATGTAGGCAATTTTAAGCAATGTCTGTGATACTGTACTCCCTGAAAAAAATGTTTTATCAATCTAAGTTCTAATCTAAATGGTTGCTATAATTATTCTCGAGTTTTAATAGCTTCAATTTAGCACATTAAAATGTGCTACATTGCTAATGTCCTTATTCTTTAATAAATATTGTATTCTGTTGAGTTATTTTGGGGAATTACTATTTAAAAAATTGGCCTCTGAGCTCCAACGCAGAGATAACTTCAGTGGTTTCTTTTGTAATTTAAAATGGTTTATAATCATTTGCTCTTGCTTCAGGTGAATTCGCCTCTGTATATATTCCCAAGGTTAACAGTAAATTGAAAATAAACAATGATAGTTCAGTGATTGTAAAGACAACAGTACTTGAATTATTTCAATATTGCCATTTTCTATGTGAGCACTTGGAGTTTTTAACTGTTTATAAGTTACAACAGTGGAACAGAGTTCAAATTGTGAATTGTTATGGGTTTTTTTTTTTTTGAGAATTCAATTTTCATTATTCCGTAAAATATATAATTATTGCAGATGTGTTGTGGAAGAAGAGAGGATGTTGAAATATGACCCGTTTGTGGTGTCAGTGTGTTGTGTACAGCTGGCGGTCATGAACGTTAAATGAGATCGCTAGCATATTTCTGTGTCTCCCTCCACCCCAGCATATTCAGCTGTAGAGTCACAGGCAGCACTCCTGTTCCCAGCATTCAGGGATAGTGTCAGCTAACTGGCTTTGAGATAGAGGACAACACTATGCAAAGGGCATAGCAGATTATAAGATATTCATTCATAAATGTGTGAGAGCTTTGGTGATTTAAAGGAGGTAGGGACTAAGGTTATTTACATAATAGAGTTGGGAGAAATGAGCAAATGAAATCCAAATTACCACTATTAATTTGTTTTTTCTTATACCACAGGCTAGTCAAGATTAAAGAACTTGGGTTATACTTATTTGTGCTATAACTTCTTCATGAAAAAATAAACAGAGGAAGATATCTGTCCCATTTATCTTTGAAGTATACAAGGGGGCAGGTAAAATGCTTAAATATATACAAGTAGTAAAGTTTATAAATAGGATTAACTCAAGCTTTCTGGTTTCCTTTTAGTGGTTCATATATTAAAATAGATCAAAATATATGGTATAGAAACTATAAAATAAACTTCTTTATTGAACTTAATGTCATATGATATACATTTAAATAATACATCCACTTCTGTTTTTCACAGCTAGTGATATGTAGAATTCAGGGAAAATCTAGAGAGAGCAATCAAGATGTTATTAGAATGAGAAAATAATTTTTCACTGGAAGCATGGTGCATACCTTTCTTCTAGCTAAATTTATAGGCTATATTCCAAAGCCAATTCAGGGATTTTATTTGTAAAGCAATTACTTTGTTCATTTAAATTGTTCTTTTATTTCAAAGTTGATTTATACTTTAATGAATTATTTACAGAAATACTTTTTTGTGTGTATCTACTATATGCTAAGAAAACATCTATTGTGTAGAATCAAGGAATACTTATGAGACAGTTATGAACTGCAGTTTAAAAACTCATCTACAGAGAAACATACTCTCCTGACTCCACTTACTGTTTAGTATTTCTGGGTAGTCAGAAAATTTTAAACTTAGTCTCTTGTATTTCCTGCTTCCTTCCCCCAAATTAGTTTCAGAAATGTGTTATATCGAGATATTGGGGAACACAGGATGTCATCATTAAATAAATATCTTAGTTTGAAGGTTGCAGTTGATATGTCATGGTTTGAATTAGCATGGCCATTCTGATTTTGTGGCTTTATGTTAATTTAGTGTAATGCTTGGGGAATCTTCCTAGGAGGCTGATCATGTTACAATGAGCTTGGATATATCATATTGGCAAAACTCTTCCAGGTCTTTGTGATATTTCACATAGAACTGCTGTAGAGTTCGGAGAGGAAATTTACCCCTTTCCCCTTCTCCCCTGTCCCAGGCCCCCAGTCAGGGAAACTCTACTTTATTATTTGGTGTTGGGTTGGGTATAGGGGTTAAGAGATCTCTCTCTGTGTTTTGTCCAAAATATTTTGTTGATACCCTGTGTTAGTTTTTCCTATTGTTGTTGTAACAAATGACCACAACATTAACGTCTTAAAACTACACACATTTATTTTTACAGTTCTGAGCTAAAATCAAGGTGTTGGTAGGTCTGTGTTCATTCTGGGACCTCTCAGGGAGAATTTGTTTCCTTTCCTTTTCCAGTTTCTAGAGGCTGTCTTTAGCTCGTGTCCTGCAGTTAGCAACCACATTATTTTAACTCTACTTTTATCCTCACATCTTTTTCTGATTCTTAGACTCCCATATCCCTCTTTAACTTCTAAGTACCCTCGAGAATTCCTTGGGCCCACCTGGATAATTTGGAGTAATCTGCCCATCTCAAGATCCTTAATGTAATAGCATTTGCAAAGTCCCTTTTGCCATGCAAGGAAACATAATCACAGGTTCTAGTGATTAGAATGTGGACATATTTGGTGCTCATTATTCTGTCTATGACACAACTCAGAATTCCTGATCTATCTGGGACTTAGGCTTTTTAGAAAAGCCTGAGAGAAAAATTAGGGTTTTTCTGTTTTTGTTTTTGTTATTTTTTTTTAAAGATTTTATTTATTTATTTGACAGAGAGAGATCACAAGTAGGCAGAGAGGCAGGCAGAGAGAGAGGAGGAAGCAGGCTCCCTGCTGAGCAGAGAGCCCGATGTGGGACTCGATCCCAGGACTCTGAGATCATGACCTGAGCCGAAGGCAGCGGCTTAACCCACTGAGCCACCCAGGCGCCCCCGTTATTATTTTGCTGTATATCATTCTATTTGAATCTAATTCTTTGCTTGAATGAGAGGAAAGCAAAATACTGAGAGGAGAAACCCAGGAGTAACAAGTTAGTATGGAATTTTTTTTGTTCCACAAGACATACATATTAAAACAAAACAAAACAAAACAAAAAACACTTGTTGGGGCGCCTGGGTGGCTCAGTGGGTTAAGCCTCTGCCTTCAGCTTGGATCATGGTCCCAGGGTCCTGGGATCGAGCCCCAGGTCAGGCTCTCTGCTCAGCAGGGAGCCAGCTTCCCCACTCTCTCTGCCTGCCTCTCTGCCTACTTGTGATCTTTCTTTCTCCGTCAAATAAATAAATAAAATATTAAAAAAAAACTTGTTTAGCTAAATGGAAATGTTTAATGGAAGAGTAAGTATTTTTTTTTTATCAAGTATCCTGTTATTTTCTGAAGGGGCACACTTAACTGTTCTCTTTCTTCACTGAAGACAATACTGAAGATATGAGCCTCATACAAATTAATACATGTTAAATAAGTGGAGTAAAGTGAAGTCTTACGGTTTCTTTTCTGGAATGTTGCGTGAGTTCATTTGCAATCCTGGATTAAGGGAAAGTACTCATCTCCATTGGGATTTCATTGTCCTGATGCAAGCTGAACCTGTTGAAGTTCTTGGAATGGAAAACACATTATTGAAGGGGGAGAAGGTGGGAGCTATGGTCTGGCATATCCCACCCCCAGTCTATCTCTTCAGACAGGATTCCCTCCCCCAACCAACATGTATTGTATGCACAACTAGGTCAAGTTCCTATAGCTGCTAACCTCCCTCTCTCCAAGGTTAGTTGGACATGTTCTGTTTTCCACTGGTAAAATCTTTTGGCTGCCATCTTTGTTCCTTCATTGGCCTGCAGAACAGTAGAGCACACATGGAAGCCCTTACTAAATTCACTTAGCAAGCCTTAAATGATAACCAACAAAGCCCATCCTTACTTAATACTGAAATGTCTCTGAGAAAAGCTGTCTTCCAAAACCAGAATGTCCTTAGACATTATTACTGCCTCAAAAGGAGGTACCTGTGCCATTATCCAAACAGAATGTGTGTTCATACCTGATGAATCTGCTAATGTATCATCTTTATTAGGTCACCCAGGAACACAAGTGAAATCCTGAATGATCCAACCTTCAGCCTAGGGGACTTAATAAATTAATGGCTAGATTCATGGACTTCTTAGTAGAAAAAAATATTTAGTCATTTTGGGAATCATTATCTTGATCTGTGTTTTCTCTTGCATGTACCCTAATTGTTGCTATGGTATGTGCCTCATTTGACATCTGTCTGGAATCAGATAGATGCCAAATGAGCTACCTCCATCCTAGTGAAACCCTTTGCTGACCACTCTGGACACACTGCCGAAGAAGGGAAAATGTAAGATTATAAGAGCCAACAGGATAGGTGTAGTGTTGGAGAAGGTTATTAAGAGAACACGACTGCTAGTTGACCTGTAAGCTGGACCTGGGCAATCCAAAGCTTCTTAATTCTCCCCTGTCCTCAGAATGTGCATCTGCCCACCATTCCCATGCTAGGGGCTGTTTTAAGAACACAGCCTTGAGAGAGTAATGTGTTGCTGAGACCATCTGGACTAAATTCATGACTGAATCCAGTTATGGCCTCTATATAAACTTTTAAGATTCTGGCAGGCAGATGTGGAGACCTACTGGTTTGTGTCTTGTGGCTGTCCAAGACAAGCCCCTTCTGTAAGTTTATTAAAACTGTCACCTTTGTGGAGCATAACGAATAGCATGGAGGACAAGGGGAGTTAGAGAGGAGAAGGGAGTTGAGGGAAATTGGAAGGGGAGGTGAACCATGAGAGACTATGGACTCTGAAAAACAATCTGAGGGTTTTGAAGGGGCGGGGGTGGGAGGTTGGGGGAACCAGTATTGGAGAGGGCATGGATTGCGTGGAGCACTGGGTGTGGTGCAAAAACAATGAATACTGTTACGCTGAAAATAAATTTAAAAAATTAAAACAAAACAATAATAATACTTGAGATAATAGTAAAAATACTATCTAGATATATCAAAAACAAACAAACAAACAAACAAACAAAAATCTGTCAACCATCAATCTGGAGTGGCCTGGCAATTTCTTCAGTCTCGCCTTGCCTTCTGTGTATGGGAGCGTTTGCAAACCAACATTTCCATTTCCCTGTTCATTAGTGATGTTGAGCACCTTTTCATTCACCTGTTGGCCATCTCTCTCTCTCTCTCTCTCTCTCTTTTTGGCCATCTGTATGTCTTTAGAAGAATGTCTAGTCATATCTCCTGGCCAGTTTTTAACTGTTTTTTTTTTTTCTTGTTTGTTTGGTATTGAGTTGTATGAATTCTTTATACATTTTGAATATTATCCCCTTGTTAGATGTATGATTTGCAAATACTTTCTATTTAGTAGGTTGATTTTTCATTTTATTTTTGGTTTCTTTTGTCATGCAGAAGATTTTTAGTTTGATGTAGTCCCACTTGTTTATTTTTTATTTTGCTGCCTTCACTCTTGGAGTTAGATCCAAAAAAATCATCACCAAGACTAATGTCAAGGAGCTTACCACTGTTTTCTTCTAGGAATTTTGTGGTTTCAAGTCTTACATTCCACTGGTAAAATCATTTGGCTTACTTTCTGTGTATGTTGTAAGATAGTTTCATTCTTTTGCATGTGTCTGTCCAGTTTTCCCAACAGTATTTAAGAGACTGTTCTTCCCCTTGCATGTTCTTGGCTCCTTTGTTGTAGATTAGTTGTCTATATAAGTGTGGGTTTATTTCTGGGCTCTCTATTCTATTCCATTGATCTATGTGTCTGTTTTTATGCCAGTGTCATATTGTTCTGATTATGATAGCTTTGTAATATAGTTTGAAATCAGGGCGTATGATGCCTCTAACATTCTTCTTTATCAAGATTGTTTTTCACTATTTGGAGTCTTTTATGATTCCTTGAAGATTTTAAGATTGTACTATGTCTGTGAAAAATACTATTGAAATTTTGATAGGGGTTGCATTGAATTTGTAGATTGGGTAGTATGCACATTTTAACAAAATTAATTCCTCCAATCCATAAGCATGGAAAATCTTTCCACTCATCTATATCTTCTTATTTCCTCTGAGTCACCCAGTTTAAGTTCTGAGCTGGGAAGGAACAAGTACATTTATTATATTAAAAATTTATATATAATCACATATAACATTATACTTGTTTTAGGTTTACAAATGATATCATGTTTGTATATATTGTGAAATGATCAACACAATAAGCCTAGGTAACATCTGTCAGTATATATAGTTACCTATTTTTTTTCTTGTTACAAAAACTTTCAAGATTTATTCTGTTAGTAACTTTCAAATATACAATAACAGCACTATTAACTATAGTCCTTGCTATGCATTATATCCCCAAGACTTATTGATTTTATAGTCAGGATTTGCCAGGTACATTTCTTTAGGAGAGAGATACAAGGGTGGAAATGAAATTTTCTTTATAATCCTTGATTTTAAGAAATTGAATATGAAATATGATGAATTAATTTATTTATTCTTTTTATAATTCTGTCAATTTCTCTGAATTTTGGAGATCTACTTTGTCTAATTTAAATATATAAATTAGATAATTTTGGAACACTTTTCCAGTTCACAACTCTTTCTCTGAGCCCTTGCACCCCATATGAATAAGCCTCTGGGTGCCATTCATTCATTCATTGAACAAAATAATTGTTAAATGCACATTTATGTCTGGCACAATTTAAGACATTTGACATACAGTGGTGAACAAGGTAAGAAAGATCTATGCTCCATGGCATAAGCATGGCATTACTTTCTGGTGGCAAATGAGTAAAAAAAATGAACTCAATAATTTTAAATAGCAATGAGTGCAGTGAAGTCAATAAATGGTATAGAGATGGCCCAGGGGTATTGTTTTAAGTGTATCTACTACAGTAATTTGGGCTAGACATATATACATGGTCAAGTTACCATTTGATATCCCCAAGATTTTCAAATGATGAATAAAACAAAGAAGTTGGGAGTATGTTTATATTCTAGGAGAACTGTACTTCCTGAATATATCCCCATTTCACATTATGACTTCAAAAATAAGAATTGAAATATTAGAAGGAGAAGAAATACATAACAGGTTTCTACATGAAGTCCCTGTAGTTGAAGCAGAAAATTCAGTTTCTTCACAGTTTAATATTGAACAGCATGAAACAATGGCAAAGGATCCCCTGTACCTAGGATACCATCTCTAACACACAGCATTCACCAGATTTTTGGACTGCTGTGACCTTGTGGAGATAATGACACAACTGAAACATCCATCTTTATTTCTTGAATGGAAGCTGCATGTTGAGGATGACTGAAGAACCTTGATTCCTGGCACCATGGAGCCTTCATAATGGCCTAGAGCTTTTTCACTCAAACTTTTGCATGATGAGAAATGAACTTTAATTTTAATTAAGCCACTGCTATTTTGGCCTTTGTTATAGCAGTTCAGCCATATCTGTGTATCAGATATCTCTTGTCTACTATTCCTCTCTCTTTTTGTCTTGCTATGGGTACTTACCTCTCAGGTCTCAGCTGAAATACCAATTCCTTAGGAAAGATTCTCTGACTCCCCAGACTAATGAATCATTTCCCCCAAGGACACTGTACTACTTTGCAGATCTCATCACACTCATAAGGAAGCCTTATTTCCTTAAACTTTACAAGGTAAATGAAGAAGGACACAGATGGAGAAGCCGTGGGTTCAACCCACAATAAATAGCTGAGACAAGTATTTTGAAGCAAAGGCTCCTAATCAAAACAGACCTAGATTCTCCTACCTGTAGTTCAACACCTATGCATGAGAAATAGTAATTTTTGTTTTAAGATACTGAGTTTTGAGATGGTTTATTTTACAGTGATGGCTAGCTAATTGACATCTTGAATTTTTCATGAAATTTTTGAATGAAGAATTGAGCCATTGGATATGGAGTAGCAGGGACTATTTTCCATACTTGCTGATTTGTCTATGAGAGATCTTAGATAGTGTAGCTGGTACATTAGTTTAAGAAGATGGTTGAAAATCCTACTGATGAGTTCTCAGTCTGGTGACAGAGAAATAACTAAGATAGGCAAATACTAAAGTCTGATCACAAGTGACACTCAGGTACTTAAGGAATCCAAAGGAATCCAGGTACTTAAGGAATACAGTAAGTTCTGCTGTATTGGCTGTGGCCCAGGTTTGATTGTTGGATACCTATTATGCAACATCATAATTTAAAATTTGGTCATATTTTTAGATCTTTGGATTTCCAACAGTTATTGAACTCCAGTTCTGTATTATGCACTGTGCCAAGCATTGGGGCATAGAGAAATTAACGTCACAATTTCTTTCTTTGAGGAGTTCTCAGAAGGAAAGAAAAAGACTTGTAAAACAATTGTTACAATATGTGATAAATATTACAGTAGAAGAAAGAGGGTTGTGAGAACATATACACAAAAGAGCAATGATTTAGGTATCTGGGTGGAAGGCTGGAAAAGACTTCACTTATGAGGTAACTTTGGAGTTTGGGTAGGGAGGACAGACATTCCAGGAAGAGTGAGTACAGCTTGGTGAGTGTGGTAGCAGCAATGGGGTGCTGTAGTAGATACCATTTTTGTGGCTACTACATATATGGGTGAGAGTTGCAGGGCTCAGAGCTGCCACCTAGCCAAGAGCCAATGACTAACTGTGTTCATGGAATAGAAGAATGGCTTTCTTGTCTCAAGGAGGTAGCCGCTCTATGGTGAAATTAATGCAGCTGAGCTCCCTATGGGATCTGAAGCCTGAAGCTTATCTCCAGCTGAGAGCTCCTCCTAGCTTAGTTTCCCTCTCCTGCCCTATCCAGCATCCTTCAGTCTCCATCTCCTGACCTCCATCAATAAATTACTTAAAAAAAAAAAAGATTTCATTTATTTGACAGAAAGATAGAGAGCACAAGTAGGCAGAGCTGTAGGCAGAGGGAGAGGGAGAAGAAGGCTCTCCACTGAGCAGGGAGCCCAAAATGGGACTTGATCCCAGGACCCTGGATCATGACCTGAGCCAAAGGTAGCCACTCAACTGACTGAGCCACCCAGGCACCCAGTAAATTTCTTTTATAAGAATCACCTATATAGGCTCTATTTAAGGAGTTCCATCTAAGACTGGCCACTCTTTTACTCCACTAAAGATATTACTGAAATTTTGAGGTTGTTATTATAAAACAATGCAACTTAATAAATAAGAGAATGCTCCCCTTTATTGATAGTTTTCTTTCTTTCTAGGTTAAGAATCACTTACGTGATTTCTTTCCTAAATGTATTTTATTTTAAAGATTTTATTTATTTATTTGACAGACAGAGATCACAAGTAGGCAGAGAGGCAGGCAGAGAGAGAGGAGGAAGCAGGATCCCCACCAAGCAGAGAGCCCTATGTGGGGCTCAATCCCAGGACTCTGGGATCATGACCTGAGCCAAAGGCAGAGGATTTTATCCACTAAGCCACCCAGAAAGCCCCTCCTGAATGTGTTTTAGGCATCACTTCGCAGTATGTATAATTCTTATGGAATATGGGTATAGAAAAGTTGATTTCTCTGTGGATTTTTATTTCTTTATTTGATTATTGTAAAATCATGCCCTGAAGGAATTACAATAGAAAGGTCAGCTTTGTCATGTCACTAGGATAGACTGAAAGACAGGGGCTGTTCCAAGGCTGTCTTTACATACTAAGTGAATTAGACATTTGAAGCAATGTTGTGAGATAGTTCAGATTCCTACATCCTAGAATGGTTCAAATTAATAGAATATGTTGTTCTCAAATAAAACTGCTCTTTTGTGATCTCCTTGAGGGGGAATGTCTGGATTAAAAAACAAAACAAAACAAAACAAAAACGAAACAAAACAAAACCTAAAATCCCAGCCCAAGCCAATAGTTGACCTTCTTTGAGGCAATGGTCAAGTTTCATGGGGAGACTTTTAAGCTACTTGCCTCTGCCCTAGCTTATGCCATCATTTTCAAATTCTAGTTTATATAGTTTCATGATTTTGAGGCAATTATTTTCTCACTGCTCACGTATGTTTAGAATTTCAATCTTAGCTAAGGGAAAACTGAAATCTGAATGGATGGAAAAAATCAACTTCCATTTTCACTCAAAGTAAATTGCAAATATATGTGAGTTAGATGTTAAAAAGGAAACAGTTACAAACTCTAGAGGGAATATGGTTGAATACTTATGCCCAGATGAAAAGGATTTCCTAAAGGAAGTAAAAGAAATCACAAAGGTAAAAATTCATAATTTGACTACAGAGTAGTTAATAGTTTCAAAGAGTACAGTAAAAGATGATTGCATAGAGACCTTTCAGAACAATAGAAACCCCATCCCCTTGAGGTCCAGCCAAACAGATGGGACCAGATCTATAACTGATAGACAAAACATATATCTATCTCTTAAATATATGAACTCTCCAAAAGCCTGACTTTTTTTACCAAAATAAAATATGCAAATTAAGACCATAAGATATTGTTTTTTACACATCTAATTAGAAACTATTTTAAAAATAGTGACGAACTCATAGTGAAAAATTCACTTTTGGGGCGCCTGGGTGGCTCAGTGGGTTAAGCCGCTGCCTTCGGCTCAGGTCATGATCTCAGGGTCCTGGGATCGAGTCCCGCATTGGGCTCTCTGCTCAGCAGGGAGCCTGCTTCCCCCTCTCTCTCTCTGCCTGCTTCTCTATCTACTTGTGATTTCTCTCTGTCAAATAAATAAATAAAATCTTTAAAAAAAAAAAAAAGAAAAATTCACTTTTATATACAGCTCATATGGGTAAAAACTGAGAAAACCTTTAAAAATGAAATTTATCACATATTTAGACACAACAGTTCCAGAGAAGAAAATAATCAGGAACATTTATGCAAATTTATATCCAAAGATGATTGGTTATTAGATTATGAATTTCAATAAAAACACCAAAACTTCACCAATGTCCCGTAACCAGGAAACAGATTAACAGATTATGGTATATAAAAAGATATTGATAATATGTAGACTTCAAAGATTTTTTCAGAATCTTTTAAAAATGCTTCTAACAATCTGGATACAAAAATCTACTTGAGATATAATTTTACTTATGTTGGGAAAAAAAAAGGTGTCCTTAATAAAGAGCTCAAAAATTTAATACTGATTATTACCATGTTGAAGAACTATGGTTAACTTTCTTTTTTCAAACTATTGTCAGACCTGAACGTCATTTCTGATTCTTTCAGTCTGGATTACCTGATGGCTCTTTTGGTAATTTTTATGTTTCCTTAGAGTCACCCAACTCTAGCTTTAAAAGTTTAGCAGCAACTAGAACATACTTTTAGGAGAAAGGCATGAGCCTGGAGATAGAGTGCTCTACAGTGACTCTTTTTTTAAAAACCACTTTATTGAGATTCTTGATCTCACACAATGGGATGATAAAAGGTGGATGAAAACAAAGTTTTTTGCAACTCTACAATGGTTGCCCTGTTATAGATAACTGAACCAGAGTAACTCATGTGAAATAATATGTGAATAATAACCTTTGGTTTTTTTTTTTTTTTTTTGCAAGTCACAGTTTCTTTGAAAATCTTCTCAATAAGGTGGGTTAGGCTGCCCTGGAGGGCCAGATGAAGAGAGTGAGGTCCAGAGATATCAGATGAACGAATAGGTTATAAAACTGATGATCTATTGATAAAGTGGAGCTTAGTTGATAGAATAGGGTTGAGGCAAGACATTTTGCATGAGGGTAGCTGGTTGGGATAGGGGTCAGGGTTGGACTTCAAGACTGGAAGAAATTGAAATTTCAAACCAGAGAACTTAGAATTTAGAAATTGAGAGCTAGGATCACTTCTATGAGATTTTTTTCATTGTCTTCCTCTGCTTGCTATATTATCATTATATCCATGATTTATCTCTTACTGGGCTTTTCTTAGTTCCCAGGATTCACTATATTCTTTTCTTTGTCAAGGACTTCTCATATTCTGTAGGTTGTGTCTTTCTGCTTCTTCTTTATTAATAGAATGCTAGAGTTTTATTTATTATAAGGTATTTAGCATGGCTGCCCAGCTAAATGCTTTATTTCCCAGATTTCCTTGTAGCTTGTCATGGTCTTGTGACTAGACTGTAGGACACGAGTAGAAGTGATTCGTACAGTTTCTAGGTGATGCTCTTAAAGGGTGAGGACCATGTCTTCCAATTCTCCTCTCTTTGTCTATGGCTGGAAACTAGATTGGGAGATGGAACAGTCATCTTAGACAATAAGATGGAAGCTGTTTGTTGAATAAGGCAGAACAACAAGAGAGAAGAAGACTGAGTTCCTAGTCCTATGAAGCAAATAGATTGGACTTAGATTGCTTATGTTTGAACTGTTTTGTAATTGACTAGTAAGTTTTCATATTAAGATGTTGATATTTTAGTTTTTGTTAGAGTCAAACTTTTTCTTCTTCCTCTCTCTGCCTTTTATCTCTCAGACTTCACCTTAAATACCCAAAGAAGTTATTCCCACTTCAAAAGCTAGTTTGGTTTTTCCTAAGATACTGCATTACTTTGTATCTTTTATCACATTTGTATTTTTGTTCTTTGCCAATTTATAAGTCCTGTGAGGGAGGAACTGTATCTTTTTAAAAATTTTTTATTTTTTATAAACATATAATATATTTTTATCCCCAGGGGTACAGGTCTGTGAATCACCAGGTTTACACACTTCACAGCACTCACCATAGCACATACCCTCTCCAATGTCCATAACCCCACCCCCCTCCTCCCAACCCCCCTCCCCCCAGCAACCCTCAGTTTGTTTTGTGAGATTAAGAGTCACTTATGGTTTGTCTCCCTCCCAAACCCATCTTGTTTCATTTATTCTTCTCCTACCCACTTAAGCCCCCATGTTGCATCACCACTTCCTCATATCAGTGAGATTATATGATAGTTGTCTTTCTCTGCTTGACTTATTTCGCTAAGCATGATACCCTCTAGTTCCATCCATATCATAGCAAATGGCAAGATTTCATTTCTTTTGATGGCTGCATAGTGTTATATTGTGTATATATACCACATCTTCTTGATCCATTCATCTGTTGATGGATATCTAGGTTCTTTCCATAGTTTGGCTATTGTGGACATTGCTGCTATAAACATTCGGGTGCACGTGCCCCTTTGGATCACTACATTTGTATCTTTAGGGTAAATACCCAGCAGTGCAATTGCTGGGTCATAGGGTAGTTCTCTATTTTCAACATTTTGAGGAACCTCCATGCTGTTTTCCAGAGTGGTTTCCCCAGCTTGCATTCCCACCAACAGTGTAGGAGGGTTCCCCTTTCTCCACATCCTCACCAGCATCTGCCATTTCCTGACTTGTTAATTTTAGCCATTCTGACTGGTGTGAGGTGATATCTCATGGTGGTTTTGATTTGTATTTTCCTGATGCCGAGTGATATGGAGCAGGATGCATTCCTGGGGACATATAAACTACCACAACTGAACCAGAAAGAAATAGAAAGCCTGAACAGACCCATAACCAGTAAGGAGATTAAAACAGTCATCAAAAATCTCCAAACAAACAAAAGCCCAGGGCCAGATGGCTTCCTGGGGGAATTCTACCAAACATTTACAAAAGAACTAATTCCTATTCAGAAACTGTTCCAAAAATAGAAATTGAAGGAAGACTTCCAAACTCATTTTATGAAGCCAGCATCACCTTGATCCCAAAGCCAGACAAGGATCCCATGAAAAAAGAGAACTACAGACCAATATCCTTGATGAACACAGATGCGAAAATTCTCACCAAAATACTAGCCAATAGGATTCAACAGTACTTTAAAAGGATTATTCACCATGATCAAGTGAGATTTCTTCCAGGGCTGCAAGGTCGGTTCAACATCTGCAAATCAATCAATGTCGTACAACGCATTAATAAAAGAAAGAACAAGAACCATATGATACTCTCAATAGATGCTGAAAAAGCATTTGACAAAGTACAGCATCCCTTCCTGATCAAAACTCTTCAAAGTGTAGGGATAGAGGGCACATACCTCAATATTATCAAAGCCATTTATGAAAAACCCACTGTAAATATCATTCTCAATGGAGAAAAACTGAAAGCTTTTCCACTAAGGTCAGGAACACGGCAGGGATGTCCATTATCACCACTGCTATTCAACATAGTACTAGAAGTCCTAGCCTCAGCAATCAGACAACAAAAGGAAATTAAACGCATCCAAATCAGCAAAGAAGAAGTCAAACTATCACTATTTGCAGATGATATGATACTATATGTGAAAACCCAAAAGACTCCACTCTAAATCTGCTAGAACTTGTACAGGAATTCAGTAAAGTGTCAGGATATAAAATCAATGCACAGAAATCAGGAACTATATCTTTTTTATCCACTAATACATATTAAGGATTAAAATTGATCAAGGTGGGGACTAAAACAGGTGAGGAGAGGATAGAGAGAGGAGAGGGGGAATGGGAGGGGACAAGTGAGGTAGGATCAGTAATTTCCAGGTTTAGTCTGCAAACAAAGGAGGCTGACTTGGGGAATCTAGGGGCTGTTGTCACTGGCCATTATATGTCACTGGCTATCCTGATTGGGGGAAAATGACTTACTTTTATATCCCTGTGAAACTGGTAGTACTGGCCTAGGAACTTGTATAGAAATAAGCCCAAGGCTATAAGTGTCCTCAGCAGGATTAATTATATGTAAGTATTCTTGGAGTTCTCATCTATAAAATTGAGATAAAAATAAATTCTTCATTGAGTTGTTGTAGCATTAGAAGAGATATTTCAAGGGAAGTTCTTTGCATAATGCCATCCATATAGTAAACACTCAGTAAATTAGTTATTGTTATTCTTTGTTTAGGAAATTAATCTCACTTAATTTACTGGTAAGCAGAAAGCTCTCTGATAAGGAAATATGTTCTCTGGAATAGCATAGTTAAGATCATAGACTCTGGAGGCAGATATCCTGGATCTATTTCTCAGATCTGCCACTTTCTATTTTCTAGGCAAGAGTTGATCATTTGGATGCCTTTCTGCGCAGTCATATTGTCTTTTACCCAAAACTTACCAAAGTGTGTGGGGAAAGAGTAGTGATAATTGTTTCCAAACCCTGTTAGATAGTGAGTGAAGGATCTGGACGTACACTATAATTGTTACATTTGTTTAAAGAATTATAGACCAGTGGAACAGAATAGGGAGACATGGACCCAGACATGGACCCTCAATTCTATGGTCAAATAATCTTCGACAAAGCAGGTAAAATATACTGTGGAAAAAAGAAAGTCTCTTCAATAAATGGTGCTGGGAAAATTGGACAGCTATGTGTAGAAGAATGACACTCAAGCATTCTCTTAGACCATACACAAAGATAAACTTGAAATGGATAACAGACCTCAATGTGAGGCAGGAATGTATCAAAATCCTAGAGGAGAACATAACCTTTTTGACATCAGCCACAGCAACTTCTTTCAAGATATGTCTCCAAAAGCAAAAGAAACAAAGCAAAAATGAACTTTTGGGACTTCATCAAAATCAAAAGCTTCTGCACAGCAAAGGAAACAGTCAACAAAACAAAGAGGCAACCCATTGAATGGGAGAAGATATTCACAAATGACACTATAGACAAAGGGCAGATATCCAAGATCTATAAAGAACTCCTCAAATTCAACACACACAAAACAGATAATCATGTCAAAAAATGGGCAGAAGACATGAACAGACACTTCTCCAATGAAGACATACAAATGGCTAACAGACACATGGAAAAGTTTTCATCATCATTAGCCATCAGGGAGATTCAAATCAAAACCACATTGAGATACCAACTTACACCAGTTACAATGGCCAAAATCAACAAGACAGTGAACAACATGTGTTGGAGAGGATGTGGAGAAAGGGGAACCCTCTTACACTCTTGGTGGGAATGCAAGTTGGTACAGCCACTTTGGAAAACACCGTGGAGATTCCTTAAGAAATTAAAAATAGAGCTTCCCTATAACCCTGCAATTGCACTACTGGGTATACAGATGTAGTGAAAAGAAGAGCCACCTGTATCCCAATGTTCATAGCAATGGCCATAGTCACCAAACTGTGGGAAGAACGAAGATGCCCTTCAACAGATGAATGGATAGAGAAGTTATGTCCATATATGAAATGGAGTATTATGCCCCCATCAGAAAGGATGAATACCCAAATTTTGTATCAACATGGACAGAACTGGAAGAGATTATGCTGAGTGAAACAAGTCAAGCAGGGAGAGTCAATTATCATATGGTTTCACTTACTTGTGGAGCATAAGGAATAACATGGAGGACATTGCGAGATGGAGAGGAGAAGTGAGTTGGGGGAAATCAGAGGGGGAGACAAACCATGAGAGACTGTGGACTCTGAGAAACAAACTGAGGGTTTTGGAGGGGAGAGAGTTGGGGGGTGGGTGAGTCTGGTGGTGGGTATTAAGGAGGGCATGTATTGCATGGAACACTGGGTGTGGTGCATAAACGATGAATTCTGGAACACTGAAAAGAAATATAATAAAATAAAATGAAAAAAAATTATATGGAATACCACAGATATTTGGATTCACATTTGGGACAACACAGAAAAAGTGAAGTAATGAGTAATTACTGGCATAGGTACTTAAAACATCCAAAGTCAATTTCTTATTACTGTAACTACCAATTAAAATTTATCATTGGCTTCCTAGTTATATTGCACTATTATTTTATGTTTTGACATATTTTAAGAAGTCTGGGCAGTAGAATATTGATTGGACACCAGTTATGTATCTGGCACTCTGCTAAGTAATGTACATATAGAAATTAATGGCTCAATTTCTTTCTTTTGGAGTTTCCAGTAGGAAAAAGACAGACATATAAAATTATTAGAATATGATGAAATGAGTGTTATAATAGAATAATATTTCATACTTGGGGTGCATGGGTGGCACAGTTGTTTACGCCTCTGACTTGGTTTTGGCTTAGGATGTGATCCCAGGGTCATGAGATTGAGCTCTGTGTCAGGCTCTGTGCTCAGCATACAGTCTGCTTAAAACTCTCCCTCACCTTTTGCCCATCCCCCCTTGAATAAATAAACAAATCTTAAAAAAAAGAGAATAATACTTCACACTAATTGCAGGAACAAAAGAAAGGAACAAATCTTTCTGGTAGTTTGTTAGGATGGTAGGTATTAAAAGTCTTCACAAAGGAGAGGACATTGGAGTTGGCTTTTAAAGCACAGATCAGGGGTGCCTGGGTGGCTCAGTGGGACCTCTCAGGGTCCTGGGATCAAGCCCCGCATCGGGCTCTCTGCTCAGCAGGGAGCCTGCTTCCTCCCTCTCTCTCTGCCTGCCTCTCTGCCTACTTGTGATCTCTGTCTGTCAAATAAATAAATAAAATCTTTAAAACAAACAAACAAACAAAAAACAAAAAGCACAGATCACAAGATGCTTGATATTGATGTAGCAGTCATAGATCTTAGATATGCAGGAAATGCAGGTCTGGGAAAATGAATATACAGAGACATTTGAGCCTTGTGAAGAGATAATAGAGAGTTCATTATGGCTGGAATGAAAAGTAGTGAGGGGGATGGAACTGAAAAGGTAAATGGTATTGACTTATGGAATTTGGCAACAAGGAGCTGGTTAATCATATTCTTCAAAAAAGGACACTGACAGATCAGATTAATATTTTTGTAAACATTTTAAATAATTAGAAAAGTGATAATGAATGAAATCATGTATAAGAAACACCTGGAGGCAAAGAAGGCATAAATCAACACAAATCCTTTATAAATGCTGGAAAATCATCTTAAATCTGTCTCCTGGGGATAGACTAGCAGCATTGTGTGTGTGTGTGTGTGTGTGTGTGTGTGTGTGTAAATAAGTTCAAACATTCCACATGTTAATGCTTATTTTGATCAGGATGGTGATTATGGAAAAATAGGAAGGAAAATATTTGAGAAGTTAGTTTAAAAATAACTAACAAATAGAGGGAATGACTTGGAAATTACTACTGCCCTTTACTTTCATTCAGTGATTCTTAACCTTAGAGGACATTAGAATTAGGAAGTTTTAAAATAATATTCTTGCTGGGCCCCATCTCTAGAATTCCTGTTTTAATTAGTATTAGGTGAGGTCCACCAGAGTGGATGAAGGATACTGCAAAATTTTTGTTATTCCTTTTGAGAAATAGAGTCTGATTTTCTTTCCTTGACTCTGGGCTGATGTTAGTGGCTAGAATGAGTAGAGTGACATTCTGAGGAATTTTTTTGCAGCTATATCAAGGCTTCCTATGCACTTTCTTCCAGACTCACAGAACACTAGCTTTTTGAGTTTTGAGTCTCCATTTAAGAGATCTGATAAACCTGCTGGAGGGCCTTACAGAAAAGCCTTGAGAATATGTAGTGAGGTAGAGGGGTCCTTTTGAATCCATGATTCCAGATGTCAGAATCAGAGGAGCTGTATTGGATCCTTCAGCTCAGCCCAACCAGGAATAGAAGAGTCACTCAGCCAATCCCTCTATAAATTCTGTACTGATAAAATTGTAGAATACAAATTGATTGTTGTTTTAAGCCTCTAAGTGTTGGAGTCATTTTTTAATATAGAAATAGAGCATCTGAGCACTTGGTTATGCTTCCAAAATACTTGAGGTAGTTCTAATGTGTAACAAGTTGGAGAATCAAGGCTCTAATTCTTCTCTAAGATACCGATGAGTTGGAAATTCCAATATTGGACAAAATTGCAATTTTGGTTATAGTTTTATAATTATGGATCAAAGCTGTAGTATTTAGTAAATCTGCTATAAAGCAAATAGATAAAATATCAATATTACTAAATTTAAAACAGCAAAATTGTGTTTCAGGTCATGGTAAGTAAATCTATTTATGATATAATCTCTTAATAACATTGAGAATCCTCTGAATTTTTAAAAATATATATTAATTTACTATCCTTTATTGGAAAAAAGAAGTATAATTGAATAGCATGAGTGCAGACTAGGCTCCTAATTTACACAGACAGGAGTATTTTATACTCAGATATAATCTCCATTTTATACTCAGATATTAATAGATTACATAAAATTTTCCAGGGAGAATTATCTTATAAATTTATAGAGTCTATATTTGTTTACCATGATTAGTCATAAACCAGGGACATCCTGATAAAATCATTCTATAGGTTCCGTAGATAAACCATGTGTCTATTAGCTATACATTTATAAGGAGATTAGGCTGTGTCATCTTCCTTCTCTCTTTCCTGGTAATGAGAGATAAATTAATCTTAGGCAGCTGCTAATCTTGCTAAACATAATCTAACTCAGTAGTTGCTATTCCATATTCTTGCAAGAGACAAATCTACCAACTAGAATAATTTTTTTTTTTTTTTTTTACTTTCACTTGAAGATAAAGAATCAACCTACTCTGTTCAAAACTCTTCAGGTTAATTTTTCCCACTCCCTAACCCTTTAGTGTCATTATGTTATTCATCTAAAATACAGTTAGGTTGAAAATAATGCCGCAGTAACCATAAGGGTGCACATATCTTTTTGAATTCGTTGTTTTGTTTTCTTTGGATAAATACTGAGTAGTGAAATTACTGGATCACATGATAATTCTGTTTTTGAAGAGTACGCTTATCTTGATGAGCACTGAGAAATATATAGAATTGTTGAGTCATTATATTGTACAACAACAACTAATATTGAAAAATGTTAATCATACTTCAATAAAAATTAAAAATAGAAAAATTACAGTTAATTTGTTTATAATTTTTTTCTGCCTATGTTTGTTGATTTTATTTGATCTAACTATATTTATCTACTTAACTACTCACTGACATACCTACATATTTACCTATCTACCTATCTATGGATTTATTTACTGACAGCAGATATAACCTTTATTATTACAAAATTCTCTTCTTCATGCCATTCTTCCCTCCCTTACCTAGCCCCATCTTGCCTTTGGGTTTTCCTTGATAAGTAAACAATTGTTTATGCTTTTCATTTCAACATTTTCAAGTCATTTTGCTTTACATTTTTGTTTGTTTATAACATATAGTTGTGTTTTTTGATCCAACTCTAAAAGGTTTTTGTATTTAGTACATAAACTTATCATACTTCTATTTATTAATATGGTAGTCATGTTCAATCTTAACTATATCATTTTTTTTTCATTTTGGAAATGTTCACTGCATTCTTTCTTGATGATTCCTTTTATATATTATTTTTACTATCTGATCTCTTTTTGATTAAATTGCTCCCCCTCCTTCTGGCTAGAAGGAAGAAAATAGCTAAAACTTAGAAGATTGACTACTGTGCCATTTATTCCCAAATGGCAGGGGGAGACCACATATTGAAATTTGAGCTTTCTGTTTATCTTTACTCTGGGCTTTCTATTGCATTTCAGGCTGACATACGGAATGGAATTAGGTCAAGTAGATTCATGCTGCCTCTTTAACAGGTGCTCACCAACATACATGCTTCGCATTTCAATTTGGAAACAAGCTGTTTTACTGTTACTGAGGATTGAATTATGGAAGGAACATCATAGTCTTTTATTCTATTTGTTTTGATTATAAGACTTACTTGTTTATGTCAATAACAGTGTAGTTCTAACAGTCAGAGTCAAATGTCTCTAATTTGGCAAATGATAGTTGCACCTGCAAACCAAATGTGCTGCTCTTGTAATCCACTTTTCAGTCCCAGATATGCTTGAGCAATGACAGGCTTGTCATCCCTTCTGCATCCTTTTTGAGATCTGGGTCCTTACTCCCCTACTGAGATTCCCTATATGATATAATCTCTCTCAGGATGTCCCCCAAATGGTGTCTTCTCACTGATTTTGGCTGTATCTGTACTTCGTCTAGTACTAGCTCCCTGAGCTCCTTGGCCACTACTACTACCACCACCATTGCCTTGGCATGTGCTTAAAGAATAAAAAGGGTAGAGGGATGAGAGGTGGTCACTGTCTTTCCATTAGCACTCTGATCCAAGCATAAGACTTTCTGTTAAGATCTCTTTAGATAATAGTGAAAATAATATTATAACTTTTAACAAAATTTTTTAAATTACATATTCAGTAAGGTAAGCAACCCAATGTGATTACTCTCAGAACCTGTTGATGGAACCATTCTCATGAAATCCCTGACCCTAAAAAGATATCTTTCTTGTAGCTAAAGTGCTGCTTCTTGGATGAGCTTCTGGGGGTGATCTCCCTATAGAGCTCCTGAGTTATCACCATGGACACTCTCTATTAGAAGTACAGCTGAAAATGTCTGCACATCTGGAGTCTAGAAGCAGTCCAAGCCAGGGAAAGGGTTGGGGATACTGTTTCTCACTGAAGTCCTATAAGCTCATCTATACAATTTCCAATTTTTTCTCCAAGGTCTGACTCTTTTCAGACTTTGCAAAAATGAGAACATTCATTTGACATTTTGGGATGAAAGTATTTTTAGGCTATAACTAAGACTTCAAGATTTTAGGAGTTTTAGCAAGATGTACTTTTACAGGACCTGGATCATAGTAGGTGTTCAATTAATATGTGATTATTGAATAAATGAAGGAATAAAATAGATATACTACTAAGCATAATGACT
Source organism: Mustela putorius furo (assembly GCF_011764305.1). NCBI lineage: Eukaryota > Metazoa > Chordata > Mammalia > Carnivora > Mustelidae > Mustela > Mustela putorius. The sequence goes on from NW_025422023.1 coordinate 10,680,494, forward strand.
CATACTAATTAGATGATTGTTTACATGATTATCTGTATAAAGTGTATTTTTCATACTAGTGTATAAGCTCTAGGAGGTCAGAGAATATATATGTCCTGTTCATAACTAGATCCCCAGTTCCTGGCATATCATAGGACTTTAATTATTATTTGTCAATTGAAGACTTAACCTCAAATCTTATGAAAGATTTGACTCAGTTTAGATTAATCCCCAAATTGAGGGAGGGGTACATTCCTAATTTCTACAAGATTAAATCAGATGATATACACCCTAAATTCTATAAATTTCCCCTGGTTTTTAATGTTAAGCTTTCAAGGAGATGTTCCAATGGTGTCACAAAATATTTTTTTTTTTTTTTTACTGATCTCTGTTGATAATAACTTTATACCCTGGATTTTTTTTAAAAAAGGATTTTATTTATATATTTGACAGACAGAGATCACAAGTAGGCAGAGAGGCAGGCAAAGAGAGAGAAGGAAGCAGGCTCCCCGTGGAGAAGAGAGCCCGATGTGGGGCTCTATCCCAGGACCCTGAGATCATGACCTAAGCCAAAGGCAGAGGCTTTAACCCACTGAGCCACCCAGGCACCCCTACCCTGGATTTTTTTTTTTAAACTTTTAATGCATATAAAATCTGCTTGAAAGAGGCTTGTTTTTACAAGACCTCAGAAAAATTGACTGTACAAGTCTTTTTCCATTCCTATATTCAGTGAAACATTTAAGTCAAGATTTTGTCTCTATTATTTTTTATCACTGTATATCTTTGGATTCCCTACCTAACTTCAATAGAGTCTACTCATGCAGCTTTGGTACCTATTACTGGGTGCTAACAGTTGCTTTAATTTTGTACTAATAATAGCTAGACTTTACTCATCAGTTATTTTGTCTAAATGGCTTTAATATGTGTCTGATAATATTTTCTCTCTTTTTAGCAAAAAAAGATCCTTATTATTTAGGTGAATGTACGCTATATCATTAAAATGCTATTTAAATTAAAAATTAAACATAAGACTAAAATACAACTTAATGACAAATATAAACAAATGAATTAAAACAATTAAAAATTTTTATTGAAAAACAATTTTCAAATCAAAATATTCACCCATTTCAAATGTAAAATTCAATGACTTTTAGTAAAGTTATAGAATTGTATAATCATCTTCACAATTTTAGGATAATCTTCAAAAACATTCTTCATGTCTATTCGAATTGTCTTGGCATCCTTGTAGAAAATCGGATGGACATAAATGTAGGGGTTTATATGTGATCTCCCAATTCTATTTCATTGATCTGTATGTCTATCCTCAAGCCAGTACCACAGTCTTGATTAGGGTAGCTGTGTATTAAGTTTTGAAATCAGTAAGAAGGAGGTCTCCAACTTTGTTATTCATTTCAATATTAAGTCAGCTATTCTGTGTCCCTTGCAATTCCATATGAATATTAGAAGCAGCTTGTGAGTTTTTACAAAGAAAGCTGCTTTTTTTCGCAGCTGAAATTTTGACAGGGATTGTTTTGAATCTGTAGATCTATTTGAAAAATATTGTCATCTTAATATTAAGTCTTCTAAGCCATGAACAACAAATTATTTTGAAGACATTTAAGAAAGCCACTGATTTCTGCACATTGATTTTGTATCCTGCCACGTTGCTGAATTGCTGTATGAGTTCTCGTAGTTTGGGGGTGGAGTCTTTTGGGTTTTTCATATAAAGAATCATGTCATCTGCGAATAGAGAGAGTTTGGCTTCTTCATTGCCAATTTGGATACCTTTTATTTCTCTTTGTTGTCTGATTGCTGTTGCTAGGACTTCTAATACTATGTTGAACAAGAGTGGTGAAAGTGGGCATCCTTGTCTTGTTCCTGATCTCAACGGGAAGGCTGCAAGCTTTTTCCCATTGAGGATGATATTTGCTGTGGGTCTTTCATAGATAGATTTGATGAGATTCAGGAATGTTCCCTCTATCCCTATACTTAGAAGCGTTTTATTCAGGAACAGATGCTGGATTTTGTCAAATGCTTTTTCTGCATCAATTGAGAGGACAGTGTGGTTCTTCTCTTTTCTCCTATTAATTTGTTGTATCACATTGATTGATTTGCAAACGTTGAACCATCCTTGTAGCCCAGGGATGAATCCCACCTGATCATGGTGGATAATCTTTTTAATGTGCTGTTAGATCCTGTTGGCTAGGATCTTGTTGAGAATCTTAGCATGCATATTCATCAGTGACATTGGTCTGAAATTCTCCTTTTTGGTAGGGTCTTTGCCTGGTTTGGGGATCAGGGTAATGCTGGCTTCATAGAAAGAGTCAGGAAGTTTTCCTTCTGCTTCAATTTTTTGAAACAGCTTCAGGAGAATAGGTGTTATTTCTTCTTTGAAAGTTTGGTAGAATTCCCCAGGGAATCTGTCAGATCCTGGGCTCTTGTTTTTTGGGAGGTTTTTGATCACCACTTCAATCTCGTTTCTAGATATAGGTCTATTCAGGTTGTCAGTTTCTTCCTGGTTCAATTTTGGTAGTTTATAGTTTTCCAGGAATGCATCCATTTCATCTAGGTTGCTAAGCTTATTGGCATATAACTGTTGATATTAGCTTCTGATGATTGTTTCTACTTCCTTGGTGTTAGTTGTGATCTCTCCCTTTTCATTCATAATTTTATGAATTTGGGGTTTCTCTCTTTTCTTTTGGATTAGTGTGGCCAATGGTTTATCGATCTTATTGATTCTTTTAAAAAACCAGCTTCTAGTTTCATTGGTATGTTCTACTGTATCTCTGGTTTCTATCTCATTTATCTCAGCTCTAATCTTGATGATTTCCCTTCTTATGTGTGGAGTTGGTTTGATTTGTTGTTGATTCTCCAGTTCTTTAAGGTGTAGAGACAGCTGGTGTGTTCTGGATTTTTCAATTTTTTTGAGGGAGGCTTGGATGGTTGTGTATTTCCCCCTTAGGACCGCCTTTGCTGTATCCCATAGATTCTGGACCGAAGTGTCTTCATTCTCATTGGTTTCCATGAATTGTTTCAGTTCTTCTTTGATCTCCTGGTTGATCCAAGCATTCTTAAGCAAGGTGGCCTTTACCTTCCAGGTGTTTGAGTCCCTTCTGAACTTTTCCTTGTGATTGAGCTCCAGTTTCAAAGCATTGTGATCTGAGAATATGCAGGGAATAATCTCAGTCTTTTGGTATCGGTTGAGTCCTGATTTGTGACCCAGTATGTGGTCTATTCTGGAGAAGGTTCCGTGTGCACTTGAACGGAATGAGTATTCTGTTGTTTTAGGGTGGAATGTTCTGTATATATCTATGAGGTCCATCTGGTCCAATGTGTCATTCAGTGCTCTTGTTTCTTTATTGATTTTCTGCTTCGATGATTTGTCTATTTCTGAGAGAGGCGTGTTAAGATCTCCTACGATTAGTGTATTCATATCAATATGACTCTTTATCTTGATTAACAGTTTTCTTATGTAATTGGCTGCTCCCATATTGGGAGCATAGATATTTACAATTGTTAGATCACCTTGGTGGATAGTCCCTTTAAGGATTATGTAGTGTCCTTCTATATCTCTGACTACAGTCTTTAGTTTAAAGTCTAATTTATCTGATATGAGAATCGCTACCCCAGCCTTCTTTTGAGGCCCATTGGCATGAAAGATGCTTCTCCATCCCTTCACTTTCAGTCTGGATGTATCTTTAGGTTCAAAATGGGTCTCTTGTAGACAACATATGGATGGGTCCTGTCGTTTTATCCAATATGCAACCCTGTGCCGTTTTATGGGTGCATTTAGCCCATTCACATTGAGAGTGATTATTGATAGATATGTTTTTATTGACATCGAGTTACCTTTGAAGTGTTTCTTTCTGTAGACTGTCTCTATATTTCTGTTCAATGCTATTCTTAGGATTTTTCCTCTTTTATAGGACCCCCCTTAGTAATTCCTGCAGTGTTCGCTTGTTGGTTGCATAGTCTTTTAAACCTTGCCGGTCTTGGAAACTCTTTATCTCTCCATCCATTTTGAATGTCAGTCTTGCTGGATAGAGTATTCTTGGCTGCATGTTCTTCTCATTTAGTGCCCTGAATATATCTTGGCAGCCTTTCTGGCTTGCCAGGTCTCTGTGGACAAATCTTACTCCCAAATCTAATTTTAAAAATTTCTATTTTTAAAAAGTTTTGTCTTTAACAATGTTTCCCTAATACGTACAAGAAACTAGTGACAATTATAGCTGCTGGGGAAGGACTTAAGTGGTATTTTACTTTATAAGCTTTTGCACATTTTGAATTCCATACTATGTACATGTATAAGTTAAACAAAAATTCAATTTACTAAAAATTTGCTCCAGTTTCTCGAAGTGAAATAAGATGCACAAATATGGAATATGGTTTTAGAGGGTCCAGCTTTATATAATTCTTTCCTTTTTTAACTTAGACTTATCTGTACATTGTCTTTCTTACCTGGCCATCCCACATTTAATTATCAGCAACTGTCCATTTCCTCCTTATCCTGACACACAATCTAATCTACTTTTTTTTGCTTTCATTTTTCCAATATTTTAGTCAGTTATTGACTAGTTTGCTTTCTCCTGGCATGAATCAGGTGCTTATAACCAGGTATAGATGTTCTATGCTCTCTTTTCTTGCCCAAACCCTGTTTTCCCATCTCCCTCTAACATTCTAAGATATTCCAATTTTATCTTACTTTTATGGAATGTTGCTCTGTCCTAGGAAGATTATAGTTCATACACTTTATTACTCTTTTGGAATTATTAATATGATTTCCTGATTCTTTCCTTTCCTTTTATGTCTTGAATCTTTTTTTTTTCAATGTGCGTTTTCTTTCTTTCTTTTTTTAAAAAAATTAACATATAATGTATTATTAGCCCCAGAGGTACAGGTCTCTGAATCACCAGGTTTACACTTCACAGCACTCACCATAGCGCATACCCTCCCCAGTGTTCATAACCATCCACCCTCTCTCGACCCTCCTCCCCCAGCACCCCTCAGTTTGTTTTGTGAGATTAAGAGTCTCTTATTGTTTGTCTCCCTCCCAATCCCATATTGTTTCATTTATTCTTTCCTACCCACGAAACACCCCACATTGCATTTCAACTTCCTCATATCAGGGAGATCATATGATAATTGCCTTTCTCTGATTGACTTATTTTGCTAAGCATAACACCCTCTAGTTCCATCCATGTTTTCCCAAATGGCAAGATTTCATTTCTTTTGATGGCTGCATAGTATTCCATTGTGTGTATATGTATGTGTGTGTGTATATATCTATATCTATATCTATATCTATATCTATATCATCTATATCACATCTTCTTTATCCATTCATCTGTTGATGGACATCTAGGTTCTTTCCATAGTTTGGCTATTGTGGACATTGCTGCTATAAACATGTGGGTGCACAGGCCCCTTCGGATCACAATATTTGTATCTTTTGGGTAAATACCCAGTAGTGCGATGGCTGGGTCATAGGGTAGCTAGCTCTATTTTCAACTTTTTGAGGTATCTCTATTCTGTTTTCCAGAGTGATTTCACCAGCTTGCATTCCCACCAACAGTGTAGGAGGGTTCCCCTTTCTCTGCATCCTCACCAGCATCTGTCATTTCCTGACTTGTTAATTTTAGCCATTCTGATTGGTGTGAGGTGGTATCTCGTTGTGGTTTTGATTTGCATTTCCCTGATGCCAAGTGATGTGGAGCACTTTTTCTTGTGTCTGTTGGCCATCTGGATGTCTTCTTTGCAGAGATGTCTGTTCATGTTCTCTGCCCATTTCTTGATTGGATTATTTGTTCTTTGCGTGGTGAATTTGCTAAGCTCTTTATAGATTTTATCTGATTTTATATTTTATCTTATTTATATCTTATTTATATTTTTATTTTATCTATTTTATAGCTCTTTATCTGATATGTTGTTTGCAAATATCTTCTCCCATTCTGTCAGTTGTCTTTTGGTTTTGTTAACTATTTTCTTTGTTGTGCAGAAGCTTTTGATCTTGATGAAGTCCCATTAGTTCATTTTGGCCCTTGCTTCCCTTGCCTTTGGTGATGTTCCTAGGAAGAAGTTGTTGTGGCTAAGGTTGAAGAGGTTGCTGCCTGTGTTCTCCTCAAGGATTTTAATGGATTCCTTTCTCACATTGAGGTCTTTCATCCATTTTGAGTCTATTTTCATGTATGGTGTAAGGAAATGGTCCAGGTTCATTTTTCTGCATGTGGCTGTCCAATTTTCCCAACACCATTTGTTGAAGAGGCTATCTTTTTTCCATTGGATATTCTTTCCTGCTTTGTCGAAGATTAATTGACCATAGAATTGAGGGTCCATTTCTGGGCTCTCTATTCTGTTCCATTGATCTATGTGTCTGTTTTTGTGCCAGTACCATATTGTCTTGACGATGACAGCTTTGTAATAGAACTTGAAATCTGGATTGTGATGCCATCAACTTTGGCTTTCTTTTTCAACACTTCTCTCGCTATTTGAGGTCTTTTCTGATTCCATATAAATTTTAGGATTATTTGTTCCATTTCTTTGAAAAAAATGAATGGTATTTCTTTTTTTAAAGATTTATTAGTTTATTTATTTTACAGACCAAGATCACAAGTAGACAGAGAGGCAGGCAGAGAGAGAGGGGAAGCAGGCTCTCTGAGAGTCTGATGTGGGCTCGATTCCAGGATCCTGGGATCATGACCTGAGCTGAAGGCAGAGGCTTCAACCCACTGAACCACCCAGGCACCCCCAAAAATCAATGGTATTTTGATAGGGATTGCATTAAACATGTAGATTGCTTTAGGTAGCATAAATATTATCACAATATTTGTTCTTCCAATCCAGGAGCATGGAACATTTTTCCATTTCTTTGTGTCTTCCTCAATCTCTTTCATGAGTACTTTATAGTTTTCTGAGTATAGATTCTTTGCCTCTTTGGTTAGGTTTATTCCTGGATATCTTAAGGTTTTGGGTGCAATTGTAAATGGGATTGACTCCTTAATTTCTCTTTCTTCTGTCTTGCTGTTGGTGCATTGATTTTATATCCTGACACTTTGCTAAATTCCTGTACAAGTTCTAGCAGATTTGGAGTGGAGTCTTTTGGGTTTTCCACATAGAGTATCATATCATCTGCAAAGAGTGATAGTTTGACTTCTTTGCCAATTTGGATGCCTTTAATTTCTTTTTCTTGTTTGATTGATGAGGCTAGGACTTCTAATACTATGTTGAATAGCAGTGGTGATAATGGACATCCCTGCTGTGTTCCTGACCTTAGCAGAAAAGCTCTCAGTTTTTATCCATTGAGAATGATATTTGCTATGGGTTTTTCATTGATGGCTTTGATGATATTGAGGTATGTACCCTCTATCCCTACACTTGGCAGAGTTTTGATCAGGAAAGGATGCTGTACTTTGTCAAATGCTTTTTCAGCATCTATTGAGAGGATCACAATTCTGGTTCTTTCTTTTATTAATGTATTGTATCACATTGATTGATTTGCGGATGTTGAACCAACCTTGCAGCCCTGGAATAAATCTCACTTGGTCATGGTGAATAATCCTTTTATGTACTGTTGAATCCTATTGGCTAGTATTTTGTTAAGAATTTTCGCATCTGTGTTCACCAAGGATATTGGTCTGTAATTCTCTTTTTTACGGGATCCTTGTCTGGTTTTGGGATCAAGGTGATGCTGACCTCATAAAATGAGTTTGGAAGTTTTCCTTCCAGTTCTGTTTTTTGGAACAGTTTCAGGAGAATAGGAATTAGTTCTTATTTAACTGTTTGGTAGAATTCCCCTGGGAAGCTGTGTGGCCCTGGGCTCTTGTTTGTTGGGAGATTTTTGATGACTTCTTCAATCTCCTTACTGGTTATGGGTCTATTTAGGTTTTCTATTTCTTCCTGGTTCAGTTGTGGTAGTTTATATGTCTCTAGAAATGCATCCATTTCTTCCAGATTGTCAAATTTGTTGACATAGAGTTGCTTATAATATGTTCTTATAATTGTTTGTATTTCTTTGGCATTGGTTGTGATCTCTCCTCTTGCATTCATGATTTTATTTTTCATAAGTCTTTCTCTTTTCTTTTTCATAAGTCTGGCCAGGGATTTATCAATCTTATTAGTTCTTTCAATGAACCAGCTTCTAGTTTCATTGATTTGTTCTATTGTTTTTTTGGTTTCTGTTTCATTGATTTCTGCTGTGATCTTTATGGTTTCTCTTCTCCTGCTCAGTTTAGGCTTTCTTTGTTGTTCTTTCTCCACCTCCTTTAGCTGTAGGGTTAGGTTGTGTATTTGAGACCTTTCTTGTTTCTTGAGAAAGGCTTGTAGCACTGTATATTTTCCTCTCCGGACTGCCTTTGCTGTTTTTTCATTATCATGAATTTTTTCAATTCTTCCTTAATTCCCCAGTTGACCCATTCATTCTTTTGAAGTATGCTCTTTAGACTTCATATATTTGGATTCTTTCAAGCATTCCTCTTGTGATTGAGTTCTAGCTTCAGACATTGTGGTCGGAAAATATGCAGGGAATGATCCCAATCTTTTGATACCAGTTGAGACCGGATTTGTGACCCAGGTTGTGATCTATTCTGGAGAATGTATCATGCGCACTAGAGAAGAATGTGTATTCTGTTGTTTTGGGATGGAATGTTCTGAATATATCTGCGATGTCCATCTGGTCCAGGGTGTCATTTAAGGCCTTTATTTTTTTGTTGATCTTTTGCTTGGATGATCTGTCCATTTCAGTGAGGGGAGTGTTATAAAGTCCCCTAGTATTGTTGTATTATTATCAATGTGTTTCTTTGATTTTGTTATTAATTGGTTTGTGTAGTTGGCTGCTCCCATGCTAGGGGCATAGTTATTTAAAATTGTTAGATCTTCTTGTTGGAAAGAACCTTTGAGTATGATATAGTGTCCTTCCTCATCTCTTCTTATAGGCTTTGGCTTAAAATCTAATTGATCTGATATAAGGATTGCTACCCCCACCTTTCTTCTGATGTCCATTAGCATGGTAAATTGCTTTCCTCCCCCTCCCTTTAAATCTGGAGGTGTCTTTGGGTCTAAAATGAGTTTCTTGTAGACAGCATTTTGATGGGTTTTGTTTTTTTTTTATCCATTCTGATACCCTGTGTCTTTTGATTGGGGCATTGAGCCCATTTACATTCAGGGCAAGTATTGAGAGAGATGAATTTAGTGCCATTGTATTGCCTGTAAGGTGACTGTTACTGTATATTGTCTCTGTTCCTTTCTGATCTACTACTTTTAGGCTCTCTCTTTGCTTAGAAGACCCCTTTCAATATTTCCTGCAGAGCTGGTTTGGTGTTTACAAATTCTTTTAGTTTTTGTTTGTCCTGGAAGCTTTTTATCTCTCTTTCTATTTTCAAGGATAGCCTAGTTGGATATTGTATTCTTGGCTGCATGTTTTTCTCATTTAGTGCTCTGAATATATCATGCCAGTTCTTTCTGGCCTGCCAGGTCTCTATGGATAAATCTGCTGCCAGTCTAATATTTTTACCATTGTATGTTATAGATTTCTTATCCTGGGCTGCTTTCAGGATTTTCTCTTTGTCACTAAGACTTGTAAATTTTACTATTAGGTGATGGGGTGTGGACCTATTCTTATTGATTTTGAGGGGGTTTCTCTGCACCTCCTGGATTTTGATTTTTATTCCCTTTGCCATATTGGGGAAATTCTCCCCAATAATTCTCTCCAGTATACCTTCTGCTCCCCTCTCTCTTTCTTCTTTTTGTGGAATCCCAATTATTCTGTTGTTTCGTCTTATGGTGTTACTTATCTCTCGAATTCTCCCCTCGTTGTCCATTATTTGTTTGTCTCTCTTTTGCTCAGCTTCTTTATTCTCTGTCATTTGGTCTTCTATATCACTAATTCTCTCTTCTGCCTCATTTATCCTAGCAGTAAGGACCTCCATTTTTTATTGTACTTCATTAAGACCTTTTTTAAACTTCAGCGTTGTTAGATTTTAGTTCATTAATTTCTCCAGAAAAGGCTTTTATTTCTCCAGACAGGGTTTCTCTAATATCTTTTATGCCTTTTCTGAGCCCAGCTAGTGAGTGTCATCATTCTGAACTCTTAAATATGACATATTACCAATGTTTATATTGATTAGGTCCCTAAACTTTGGTACTGCCTCTTGGTTTTTTTTTGTTTTGGTTTTTGGTTTTTTTTGGTGGTTTTTTCTGCCTTGTCATTTTATCCAGATAAGAATATATAAAGGAGAGTATAAAATACTAAAAGGGTGGCAAAGACCCCAGAAAAATGTGCTTTAACCAAATCAGAACAGACCCCAAATCGTGGGGGGTGGGGGGAAGAAAGGGGGTAAAAAGAAGTTAAAAAAAATAAAAAAAAAAGAAAGAAAGAAAATATAGATATTAGACTGGTGAATAGAATAGAGCCACCCACTTGATTTTGGGAGTACTTTGGTTACTTAGAAGAAACTACCTCCCAAAATTTTAAAGAAAGAAAAATTTATATATATATATATATATACACACACACACACACACACACATACACATACACAAATAAGGGCAGACACAATGAAGGGATGGAATATGATTGTGAAGATGAAAATTAAAAAAAAAATCTAATAAAGGAGTTGATAAGATAAGTTAGTTGGGAAAAGAAAGAAAAAGAAAGTGGAGAGAATTTTCTCAGGCTGAAAACTAGAACAAAGTCCTATGCTAGATTCAGGGTATATTTTGATCTATTGGAAGAAGTTGTATCCCAAAATTTTTTGGAAGAAAATACCCTATGTGTATACAAAAAAATCAAGTTAGATACAATGAGGGATAAAAATATGACTATAACAATGAAGGTTCAAAAAGATTTTTTTTGAAAGGTATTGTTAAGATAAACTAGTTAAAAACATTAAAAGTGGAAAGACCAAAAGTTAAAAAAATTAGAATAAGAAAAAAATAAAATTAAAAAAATTAATTAACTTTGCAAAACTAAAGAATCATGGAGAGAAAGCCATGAATTCCATGCTTTGCTTTCTCCTCCTCTGGATTTCCTCTGTTCTCCTTGATAAGTGAGCTTGGTCTGGGAGGATTTCTTGCTGGTCTTCTTGGGAACCAGATTCTCAAATGTCTTTGGCCAAGGCAGAATTGCACCGCCGTTGCCAGGGGCTGGGCTAAGTAATCGGTTCAGGTTTGCTTTCGGGAGCTTTTGTGCTCTGAACACTTCCTGTAGAGCTCTGGAGGATGGGGTTGCAAATGGCGGCCTCCCAATCTCCAGCCCAGAGGAGCAGAGAGCTCAGGGCCCCACTCCTCAGTGCACCCTCTGAGAAAAGCGCTCAATCACCCCCATCTCCCTGGCCTCCAGCTGCGCTCTGAGCTCACCTGGCCTGTGACTGAGCATATCTGTCTCTGGCAAACAGCCCTGCCTGGAGTCTCCAATCCCAGGAGATCCTTGTTGCTCTTCCAGGGAGGTCTCCCCAGATCTGCCACTTGTGGGGTCTCTGTTCAAAGAGCAGTGGCCTGGCTGTGCCACAGATCACAGTTTAAGGTAACCCAGAGCTGAGAGCTCACTTCTTGGATCCTCTCTGTAGCCGGCTTCCCCGCTCTAATACCTGTGAGCTCTGTGATACTCAGACACCCTGATCCTTCAGTGACCCTGCAGGACCTGAGACCACACTGTCCTTGCATGGGGTTCACCTCAGCTTAGCCTCTGGAGCAATGTCTTTCAGTGGAGCAGACTTTTAAAAGTCCTGATTTTGTGCTCTGTTGCTCTGCCGCTTGCCTCTCGCCGACCCCTCCCCCGTGGTCTATCTTCCTGTCGCTTTGGATTCACTTCTCCGCCATTCCCACCTTTCAGAAAGTGGTAGATTTCCTGTTTCTAGAATTGCCGCTCTACTTCTCTTCACTCTCCTGTTGGATTTGTAGGTGTTCGGAAGGGTTTGATAAGCTATCTAGCTGATCTCCTGCTACCTGATGTCATTTCAGCCTGCTACTCCTCTGCCATCTTGACTCCTTCCCCTCAATGTGCGTTTTCTTATTAGGTAGTGAGACAACATAATCTCTCTGTAAAGTGAGTTTTCTTTCAAAGCCTAAGTATTAAAATATCAAATGAAATGATCCATTTATTGAATAGATATTTGTGGATTAGCAAACTGTGAGATAAAGATATAGTATCTATGAGAATAAAACATTAAAAAGTATAATTTTTCATATATAAAGAAAATATAAATATTTCAAGCTATATATGAGCAAGATTTAAAAAATATTTGTAGAGGTACTGTAAGTCCATTCTTTTTTAAATAATTGTTTTTTATTATAAAGTAATTTATATTTATAAACCAATCCAACCATTACAAATCTAAAGTGTAATTATAAACCCACCTGTTATCCTAATGTCTAAAGATGAATAGATTTTTTTTTCTATGTAAGTACAAAATGTATCACTAGAGAAAGTTCTCTGTTATAACTAAATACTGGACCATTTGTTACTTACATTTAAAAGATTAAATTGTTTCACATAATCAAGGAGCTGAAGATAAGTGCTTCTGGGGTTAGTGGGTCAGCTCAGCAAGGTCATAACCTACCTGTTTGCTTTTTTTTCTCTCCAGAGTTCTTGTTTCATGATTATAAGGCGGCTGCCACAACCTCAACTATCACATCTTTATATAAAGGCATTACTGGCAGGAAAAAAGGTTGAATGGAGAAAGGGGTCTTCCTTTCATTAGTTAGGAAAAGTAATTCCATAAATCTTCCTTACTTTCATGGGTAACTGTATATTTGACACTTTTGCTACAAAGAAGAAAGAGAAAATGATTATCTAGGAGAGGGTAATGGAATTGACATGAATTCTTTTGCCCCCATAATTTTTTGGGGGGATTGTCTAGGAAAGTTGTTTCTAGAACAGATTTTTTTTTCTTTTTTTTAAAAAATAGGAGAAGGGTTGGTGCAGCCACTTTGGAGAACAGTGTGGAGATTGCTCAAGAAATTCAAAATAGAGCTTCCCAATGACCCTGCAATTGCACTACTGGGTATTTACCCCAAAGATAGAGATGTAGTAAAAAGAAGGTCCATCTGCACCCCAATGTTTATAGCAGCAATGGCCATGGTCGCCAAACTATGGAAAGAACCAAGATGCCCTTTAATGGACGAATGGGTAAGGAAGATGAGGTCCGTATATACTATGGAGTATTATGCCTCCATCAGAAAGGATGAATACCCAACTTTTGTAGCAACATGGATGGGACTGGAAGAGATTATGCTGAGTGAAATAAGTCAAGCAGAGAGAGTCAATTATCATATGGTTTCACTTATTTGTGGAGCATAACAAATAACATGGAGTACTTGGGGAGATGGAGAGGAGAAGGGAATTGAGGGGAATTGGAAGGGGAGGTGAACCATGAGAGACTATGGACTCTGAAAAACAACCTGAGGGTTTTGAAGGGGCGGGGGTGTGAGGTTGGGGGAGCCCAGTGGTGGGTATTAAGGAGGGCACATATTGCATGGAGCACTGGGTGTGGTGCAAAAACAATGAATTCTGTTATGCTGAAAAGAAATGAAAAAAAAAAAAAAGAAAGAGAGGAGAAGAGGGCTATTGAGTAGGCTACTAGTAGTGGCTGCTATACACTCTATAGTATCAATGTATCAATGTATGTGTAAAGCTTTAGGTTTGCTTGTAAGTCATATAGGCCCCAAGTAGGTCTGGTTTAAATAAAGAGGGAAATTTCTTTTCTCTTGTAAAAGTTCAGAGCAGGTAGTACCAGGAGTGGGATTCCTTACAGGTTGTCACTTTGCCATCCCTAGATAATGGGCCTCATTTCCAAGGTTCAAAATGGCGACTATATTCTGAGCAGTAGGATTAGAAAAGGATAAAGTCAAAAAGGGCAGGTACTGGCTGTTATTTTAGGTTGGATCCCTTAAGGCTGCTCTGAAACATTCTGCTTCTGGTCTACTGTCTGATTCTTAGTCTTAGGGAGACTGAGAAAAGTACCTTTTATGACCGATAGCTATGTGTAGAGGTACAAATTAGTGCCTATTAAAAAAGAAGGCTTCAAGAAAGAGAATGGAATGGAGGGATTGCTAGTAGTCTTTGCCAGTGTGCAGAAAGGAACACTCTGCATTATCATTGTCCTAAAAATGGCATCATCCTGATAATATTTATTGCTATCTTCTTTTTATTTAAAGGAATTATTTTAGGATAGTGTGTGTAAAAGCTGTGGGACATCACACCTTCCATTTAATTTTTTTTATTAGCATATTATTTGTTTCAGGGTACAGGTCTGTGAATCATCAGTCTTACACAATTCACAGCACTCACCCATATAGCCCATACCCACCCCAGTGTCCATCACCCAGCCACCTCATCCCTCCCATCCCCCTCCCCTCCAGCAAACCTCAGTTTGTTTCCTGAGATAAGAGTTTCTTCCATTTGTTTAATTTATGCCTATTCCCCCTCCCCCACAATTTAGTGTTATTGGAAGGCACTGAGTTTTCTTATTGCAGACATTTAAAGAAAGATTTTGGACCTTATCCTTTTGATCATGGCTTGAAATCTTTAATGTTTCCAAAAAAGGTATGGAGAGGAAGACTGAGAGATTTCTCAAAGGTCTTAACAGGTTTTTAATCTATGAAAGCTGTGTGTGAAATCCTGTCACCACAGTGTAAACTGCAAGATAGAGAATTTCTCTCTTTTCTAAATTTTTCTTTCTTTATTCTTTCTGAATGATTGCTAGACACCAGATACTAAGATTTTATTGAACAGATTTGTGTGTGGAAAGAAAAGCCATGGTAATCTCTTTTATGTGAATTTTTTGGGAAATTGCTTCTGCTCAGATTAAATTTTATATCCAAGCTTAGACATGAAAAGCAAGCTAGTACATAATTGTTCTCTGCCTGGCCTGGTCACAGCCTACTGCAGGAAGCTTGTTCAAATATGGGCACTTCAGTATTTCAGGCAGAAAATAAAATCTCTCTCTTGTTCACATAAATAATGCCATGCCAGTGCATCTTTACTAATCCTAGCTTTGTGAAATGAGGTTTTAAAATCTGCTAAGTATCTTTTAGTTCAAAGAATTGCTCTAGTAGAATGAGGTTAGACAATGGTTTTATGATGCAAAGACCATGTGTCTGTATGCAATCTGTTTTTGATCTCTCTGTTACTGTTTCATTGGTGGAATGTTGGCTTTCAGAGATAAGTGAGTCCAATTTTACAGCTTCTGTCTACCAGTCATTCCTCTGAGTGGTGCTGGTGACCAGCTGTCTGAGAATCTGTTATTGAGAGTTGGCGTCTGCATGCTACATGATGCCTTTCTCCTAATACTGTGTAAGTCTATAATATTCTTTATGGAGTCCCTTAATTGCTTCATTATTCCTTATTGCTATACAGTTAGCACCTGTGGGCTGCTGAAAGGAGTATTTGCTTCATATATTTTGCACAACATTTAAATAGGCCTAGATTTTTGTAATATCACAGATGGTGTGTCATAAATAAAAAGGTCACATGGATTGTGTTAAAATTTGGACTCCGCTTTGAACTGTGTTTTTTGGAGCCCCTGTCGGTGTCATTATTTGATGTGTCTGCTATTTTCTCCTATATTAAAATATTAATCATTTAAGTTCTACTGTATGCAGTACATTGTTTTGGATGTTTTGATAGATATAACTTAATGATAAAATAGATTTCCTCCTACTAAAGAACTCTCCACAGCCACCCTTGCATCTAGGCTTGGCCCTTGACCCAGGTCTGACAAGCAGATACACATGCTCAGATATGGGAGGGACAACTCAGAATGCCTTCAGCTAAAGATGAGGCAGTGGCCACTGCTGCATCTTCTTTCAGAGGCAACAGACAACAGTGATAGGTTTATAGCAGGAGCACCTAATGGCCAGCATTGCTTGAGTTGGTGGAATTACCTAAGGTGTCTGCACCCCTGGGAGATGGCTGTGATGTCTCAATGAGACCAGATATGAATTTGGCTATTTCCCTGGTTGGGAAGTTTCTATGATTAGTTGCTGGGCTCTTTAGATTCTGTGACTTACTCAGAATATTTAATATAGTGAGAATTACTTCCTAGGACTTACAACTAAGGTCATTAACTTATATAAGAAGTTAAAAGCTATCACATCTTGAATGAATTACAAACGGAAGCAAAATCCATTTTTTTTAGAGGGCAGCGCAGAGGGAATGGGAAAGAGACTCCCTACCTAGTGCAGATCCCAATGCTAGGCTCAAAATCGCATGACCCTGAGATCATAACCTGAGCCAAAAACAAGAGTTAGATGCTTAACTGACTGAGCTATCCAGGCACCCCAGTCCAAATTTTTGAGTAGACATATTGACATATGATGGAGACAGGGCCTCAAGAAAATAGGAAAGATCGATGGAAGAGGTAAATGTTGCTCTCTGCAGTCTCAGTTCATTGAACAAATACTATGAGCTGCTAATATATACCAGATATGGTGTTAGGTGCGTGGGATTAAAAAAAAAATGAGGGAGAGAATGAGGGAATGTCATTAGAGAATGACACAGTTACTATCTTCACCAAACTAAAGGTGCAGTGGAGAAGAAATTAACCTCATTCACAGTTTTGGCAAAAGCCCTGTTGAAATTAGAGGATACAATGTGTAGTTATATCAGGGACACTTATGTATTCAAGAATAGGCAAGTAAGGCTTCCCAGAGGAGTGTCTTTAAAGAAATAATCTGAATGATGTGTGAACCGAAGAGAACTCATGGAGGAGGGTCTTTGGGTAATGAGAGTCCAAGTAAGGAATCAGAATTTGTAAAATTTTTAAAGTGAGAGAGAATATGACAAATACAGAATATAGAAATGGAGAATGATCAAGTGGATCTGGGGAAAAATGAAATATTTTCTCTACTATATTTAATGGTTAGAGAGAGTTATATTTGATGGTTAGAGAGAGTTCACTGAAGTTAGTGCTTATGAAAAATAAGATCAAACCCAAGAATAATATGCAAGCACAAATAAAGATGATTATTCTGCTTGTCCTTAACTACACTGTATTAAATCCTGACATTCAGCAGGGTATCTGAACAACTTGTATGATGGTGTACTGGACCAGAACAGGGCCAGTAGCAGTGTTCAGAGGGATGAAGGGACCTAGACATAGTTAAGATATGTTTAGCCAGATTTGGTCATTAATTAGAAAGATAAGTGGAAAGGGATGCAATTAAGATGTTGTTGTTTTATTAGGAAAGCACAGACTTGTGGTTCCTAAGTGGTCTTTCTGTCTACCTGCAATCACCCAATAAGCAAATCTCATAATGTTTATGTTTATACATATTTTAATATATTTATTTTTAATTTAATTTAATTTTTGTTCAGTGTTCTAGAATTCATTGTTTATGCACCACACCCAGTGCTCCATGTAATACATGCCCTCCATAATGCCCACCACCAGGCTCCCTCAACTCCCGAACCCCCTCCAAAACCTTCTGTTTGTTTCTCAAAGTCCATAGTCTCTCATGGTTTATATTAAAAGTGAAAATACCTATAAAAATATATTAGTAATGTATATCTGGTTTTCTTCATTGCTGGTTAGCAAAACTCAAGGTAAAAGACCAGGAAAGCACTTACTTTACTCTAGTGGCTGTGGCAAAATTTGACATTTGCATTAGGTAATACTGGATTTGAATAATAACTTGGGCACACATTTGACAAGTTGTATGTAATTTAGTCATTGCATGTAACTATGGAAAATAGTAATTTACACTGACATAGCACCTTGCATTTCTTTTTAAAGATTTTTATTCATGGGATGCCTGCATGGCTCAGTCATTAAGCGTCTGCCTTGGGCTCAGGTCATAATCCCAGGGTCCTGGGATGGAACCCTGCATCAGGCTCCCTGCTCTGAGGGAAGCCTGCTTCTCCCTCTCCCACTTTGGCTGCTTGTGTTCCTTTTCTCGCTGTCTCTGTCAAATAGATAAAAAAATTTTTTTTAAATATTTTATTTATTTATTTGACAGAGATCACAAGTAGGCAGAGAAGCAGGCAGAGAGGAGGAAGCAGGCTCCTTGTTGAGCAGAGAGCCCGATGTGGAGCTCGATCCCAGGACCCCAGGATCATGACCTGAGCCAAAGCAGAGACTTTAACCCACTGAGCCACCCAGGTGCCCCTAGATAAATAAATTAAAAAAAAAAAAAGGATCTTCGTTCATTATTTCATTTTATACTCACTTAAAATTTTTGAAAGTCATAATTATCCCCATTAGGTAGATGAGAACATGCTGGCTCATAAAGGTTTAAAAACTGTAAGTTCATCCACACTGCAGGCAGCAGAACATGGACAGAGACAGATTTTCATTCAAAGACAAGAATAAGCATTCCTTTTGTAGTAGGTGATAGTTTTCAGAAGGACAAGGATACACACTACATGAGTGGAGAATCCAGGATTTAAAAAGGATAAGAAGGATAGAAGTTCACACATGAATTGCTAACTAGGTAACAGATCACTTCATTATAATTTAGAAGGTCATGGTCATTTTCCTTAATATATGTACATCCTATATCTATTCAAATAAAGTGAAATAGAGGGTTGATCATTTGTGTCTCAAATATTACCCAGTAGAGGACTATTAAAGTCAGCTAGGCAGTATTTTACCTTTTATTCCTTAGGGTTATTTTTGGCTTGCATTACTCTTTTAGATTATAAATATCCCCTGTGCTTAAAGGTGAAGACATTATTTTCTACTGTTTGTTTGTCTGCCTGAAGAACTTGTACAATACCAAGTTGATTGCACTCAAAACTGATAGGAGCTTAGGAGCTCAGAGATGCAAATGCATAAAAAAATGCCTTTCACCATCCAGCTTAGCTTTAGAAGTTAACTTGCTGAGAAAATGCTTATAGCAACGGGATGACATTATTCAGCTCTGTGAGGTGCTAGCTGGAAAGTTACAGTGTCATTGCTTGAAGGACTGTACTTGTTTATATATGGACATTTACAAGTAGCTTTGCGGGCTGAAAATTTGCGAAATTATCCACTTACATACATACAGACAAGTTTTCTTGACCTGAGGGTCAGAGAACTAATGGTAAAGAAAAATGTGACTGTTAAACAAGATAAATGATTACTGGTGACCATATTTGGTCTTTTATTCGGTTTAACCAGTTTAAAGAATAAATTTGTAGTGCTTTGAAAGTTATGAAATATAACTCCTCTTATAAAAGCCAGATGAATTTTATTTTCTAAAGAATAAAATGAATGATAACTAATCAAATACAAAATAATCAAATTATTGTTATATATTAAAAAACAACCACACACACACACATGCACACATACAAACATGTAGCCTATATGTGTATATGCTTATTATATAGTTTATTTTATTATTATTATCATAATTATTTTATTATATAGTTTCTAAGTGATCTCCAAGGAGCCAAAGCCTATACTGTATGTGTTAGCAAGCTGAGAACATTAACTGGACAGTAGCCAATTGATATATTTGCAAATGGGGTTAAAGGGACAAGGTGGTGAGAAGAAAAATGAAGTGTCAGACTTGAGAGTAGAAGAGAATCTTGTTACATTATTTCTTAGCTGGGTTTGACTGTGGAAGACTTTGAAAGAGAAATTATTTAGGAGAAATAAGTCTTATTCTTCTGGATAGGAAATTTTAGAAACAGCATGTGTAATGACTGTTAATAGAAGTGTCATGTTAAGTACCATGGGCTTTCTTGTGTTACTGAGATTCAAGGAAAATTCCATAACTAGTGAGAAAGCGTGACTTTTCCTGAAAACTGATTAAATAAGAGGGAGAAGACTGCCAGCTAATTAGTTGGCTGGACTTACATGGACATTACCTTGAAAGCCCATGATGGGAAACTTCAACTACATAGGCAGGCCTTAGATCTGTTTTGATCCAAAACTAATTTCCTCAAGTGAGTAGTTAGAAATTGCCTTCTTTAAAAAATTTTAGAAGAAATGAAATAGAGGAAAGAAGTGGGTTCATATAATGAAGGGCAAATGGTCTGATTAACACACACACACACACACACACACACAGTCCCTCTATAGCAGGTAGGAGAGTTTTGGGGAAGGGAATAAGAAAGAGAAAAACACCAACAATCCTTATTCATGTTTTTAAATATTTATTTTTAAATTCCCCAGAAAAGTTGCTATCTTTTCATTTCAAGAATAAATTAATATATGGTGGCATGTGAACTATTTTAAAAACATTATAAAATAACTACCAATGAGGACATTTTTTTAGTTTGGAGACTTCTGTTTATTCACAAGGCATTTTCTCCCTAATAAATAAACTTTGTGCTTCTTTGATCCATTCTAGAGGCTTTAAAATGATTGCACTGTCCAGTCTAAGATTTTAAAAAAGTCTCTTAATCTTTTGAACAACATGAGAGAACTCAAAGGAGTTGTAATGCTAAGATTCATTTGCAGTGATAACTAACATTACTATTTAGGGAAGATGAAACTGTCCTTCGTTTTTGTGATGAACCGACTAAGATTAAGTGCCCTCTGAACATTCTATACGACACCATTTCCACCCTATTTTCTCAGTGTGTTCCTTGCAGTGGTGACAGCTGTACTGAAATTCAGTACCCAGGGTTTCAATTACTGTATCCAGATTTTTGAACCATCTCTTAATTGTCTACACTGCCTGAGTATTCTGCCAAAATTCAAGAGGACAACATCAGGCTGGAGAGGACACTTTCCCATGGATTCTGCTTTAGCTTGTCCAGGTCCATGAGCTCTTAGGATTATTTCTTTTGCAATTCCTTTCTCCATGAACTCTCCACCCAAAGCAGTCATAAAGGTATCAAGAGGAACCAGAGTAAAAATGAAGTTTTCTTATAAACATGACTTTTTCTGAAAATAGACACCAGTCTACATGAGATGTTATTTCAGAATCTTATTAAAGTGAAAGGTTTTATGAACCCCCTTCCTTTTAATAGGCAGTACCTTTCTACTAAATCTCAGTTGGCTCTGGCTAATACTTCTAAAATTGCTTTAAACATATTTCATTGAATCTAAGAAACCAGTGGTTCTAAGATTATGTATTATTTGACATATAAGATAGGAAAAATGATGACATCCTAAGGCTCTTTTTTTTTTTTTAAAGATTTTATTTATTTATTTGACAGAGAGAGAGATCACAAGTAAGCAGAGAGGCAGGCAGAGAGAGAGGGAAGCAGGCTCCCTGCTGAGCAGTGAGCCCGATGCAGGGCTTGGTCCCAGGACCCTGAGATCATGACCTGAGCAAAAGGCAGAGGCTTTAACCCACTGAGCCACCCAGGTGCCCCAGGTCCTAAGACTCTTAACTGCATCTCTATTTTAGAGTAAATAAGTGTGTATTATGAAATGGAAGAGATAACAATATTGCTAACCTCCTCTGTACTGAATCCAAGTTTTTCCTGGTTGCTGAGGCCTAAAAACATAGATGCCTCAAATGAGCTATAAACTTGTCATGAATGTAGCCATTTTGGAAAGGTAGAAATTTTAGAATGTTTAACAGAAAAAAGGTTTCAGCCAGCACAGTGGATTCTGAATAGCATATGTGGATATAAGGGGTAGATATTTCATTCCTTGAGTTTTACAAATTGAGGTCATTGTCTTATGCTTTACACTGTATCATCTCTCTCTCTACCCTGCCCCCGCCTATAGGAATCAGGTAACACAGGGAAGTTGTTATGGGGATGTCACCTTCTTTTCACTGGCCCTGCATGACAGTAGTGGATGTATGAGGTTGGATCATGGCAATCTTTTTATCTCCCTTGGGCACTTTATGTGATAATAAAAATGTGTTTTTGGCAAGATATAATTGATCTTAGCAATTCCTTCCTTAACCTTCTTCAGGAGTTTTTTTTTTTTTTTTTTTAAGATTTTATTTATTTATTTGACAGACAGAGATCACAAATAGGCAGAGAAGTAGGTAGAGAGAGGGGGGTGGAAGAAGGCTCCCTGCTGAGCACAGAGCCCAACGCGGGGGGCTGATCCCAGGACCCTGAGATCATGACCTGAGCTGAAGGCAGAGGTTTAACCCACTGAGCCACGCAGGCACCTCAGGAGTTCTTCATGGGAGAGAGTACGTAGTTCCCAAAGCTCCCTACTTGGAGTCTGTGCTGGGTTGTGATCTTCTTTGATGATAATCTTGTGCTTTGAATAGTTGATAGAAAACTGCCTCTTCTTTTTTAGCCAATACCATTTATTCATTTAACAGTTATGATTTGGGTGTCTTCTGTGTTCCAGTCACTATTATATTATAGACCATATAGAACATTATTATTATAAATAACAAGAATTAACTGTATTTGGGCAAAGACTTGAAAGAAAGTGATGTGAGCCATGTGGATTTCTTATGGAATACTATCTCTGAGAGGGTACAACAAGGGCACAGGCCTGCACCAGGAACATGCATAGCATCTTTGAAGAACATGGCTGTGAGGAGTTGGCCAGTGTGGCTGGAGTAGAGTAAAGAGGAAGAGAGTGGTCGTAGGAAATAAGAGCAGAGAAGTTGGGGAGAAGATAGGCTGACACGAAAGCCTCAATTTTTACTCAGAGTGAGATGAAAAGGCACTAAAGTAATTTGTGCAAAAAAGTAACATATTTGATTTTATTTTAAAAGAATCTCTTAAGTCTACTTGGAGAAAAAACCTGCATCATGGAAGGGTAGAAGCAGTGAGACCTGTAGAAGGCTAATGCATTAATCACTGAGCAAGATCATGGTGGTTTGTGCTGGGAATTTGACAGAGAAGGTGGTAAGTGGTGGTCGAGTCCAGGCCATATTTTGTAGAGAAAACTGCCAAGTTTAGATTGGCTATGTGAATGGAGAATGGAGAGAGTTGACGCAGAGGTGTTTGGCCTAAACAATGAAGTTGCTGTTGACTGAGATGGGAAAGCCATGTGGGAAGAGCTGTTTGAAAAGTAGAGTTAGAAACTCATTTTTGGACATGTTAAATTCGAGAAGCCATTAGATATTCACATAGAGCTTTTCGCTGTTTAGTGCTGTATTATGATCTTTTTGGAATGGATAATATTTAGAGAATGAGGTTTGTTACTCTAAATAGCCTTCTATCTGTCACATTTCACACACTTAACTGCATGCGAGAGCATGAACTTGACATTAGATACCTTCTGCCAGGTATACAGGATATAAGAGTTTTGATCTCTGGTGATGGCTTTGTGAACTTCCATGAGTCATGAATACTGATTATACAAGTTTTTTTATTTCATTCTGTTGGCCATGATATGAGTTTCCATGAAATGTACCCACACCACAACCACTCATTGCTTCTGATTAGCAATAGCTATGAAAATATCTAATCTTGTTAATACTCTTTTCTAGTATTACCCCTCTTTCTTTTATCAGTTACTCTAAACTATGATGAGTTGGTAAAGTTATTTAATTCTCTTTAGGTGTTTGGTGACTATAAATCTTATTCTACATTTACACATGTGAGTGTACATTAATAATTTATTAATATTTTATATGTTACTTGGATTTCTCTATTTAAAAAAAGTAGGATGTTTGGATCATATGCTGAGATATGGTCCTTCATTATCCAGTCTAAAGAAAAGTCTTGGAATATTCAGCAGTTTCCCCACAACTTACTGAATGGCAGAATCTGACTTATAGTGTCAAAGGGACAATAAACAAGTAGCCCAGGCCTTTCAATTAGAAGCAAATATTCTGGGGGTGCCTTGGTGGCTCAGTCAGTTAAACATCGGACTTTTGATTTCAGCTCAGGTCATGATCTCAGGGTTGTGGGACTGAAGCCTACATCTGGCTTTACATTCACTGGGAGTCTACTTGAGATTCTCTCTCTTTCTCCCCCTCTCCCCCAACCCCACCTCTGTTTGTGTGCACATACATTCTTTCCATAATAAATAAATAAAACTTAAAAAAAGAAGCAAATATTCTGTAGAAGACATAAATTTAGTGAAATATGACCTTGATAATCAGGTAAAAATTTACCTGTTAAATTGTTAGAAAATGTTAGAACTCATTAACATTTATGTTAGAACTCATTCATGTTTATGATGGTCCAATACAAAGATGAAAAAGGATATAATTTCTGGTGATATAAAATTTTCTAGAGTCCTAATTTTGCATCCATAATCTCTTTAAGGTCATATTAGCTCTTAATTAAATTCTCGTTTAACAACTGAACTATTTACTTAGTATTGAATTTTCATGTAATTTGCATTTTAGATTTGTTGTTTTCTCAAACTTCTCTTCATTAGTTCTAATTTATAATTAAAAATGTCATTGTTTTCTATCCAGTTCCATTCTTAAAACTCTAACAACTCATTTAATGAAGATAAAAAGTGAAAGTTTAGGGAGAAAAATGACCCGAGTACTGTAAACATGAAAAATTAGGTTGTACTAATAGTTTAGGCAGGATGTGGTTTTGGTGTAAGGGTCCTTTTGCTGGAGAAGCGGCAAACTTTTTTTTTTTTAATTTTTTATTTTTCATAAACATATATTTTTATCCCCAGGGGTACAGGTCTGTGAATCGCCAGGTTTACACACTTCACAGCACTCATCAAAGCACATTACCTCCCCAATGTCCATAATCCCACCCCCCTTCCCCAACCCCCCTCCCCCCAGCAACCCTCAGTTTGTTTTGTGAGATTAAGAGTCACTTACGGTTTGTCTCCCTCCCAATTCCATCTTGTTTCATTTATTCTTCTCCTACCCACTTAAGCCCTCATGTTGCATCACCACTTCCTCATATCAGGGAGATCATATGATAGTTGTCTTTCTCTGCTTGACTTATTTCGCTAAGCATGATATGCTCTAGTTCCATCCATGTTGTCGCAAATGGCAAGATTTCATTTCTTTTGATGGCTGCATAGTATTCCATTGTGTATATATACCACATCTTCTTGATCCATTCATCTGTTGATAGACATCTAGGTTCTTTCCATAGTTTGGCTATTGTGGACATTGCTGCTATAAACATTCGGGTGCACGTGCCCCTTTGGATCACCATGTTTGTATCTTTAGGGTAAATACGCAGTAGTGCGATTGCTAGGTCATAGGGCAGTTCTATTTTCAACATTTTGAGGAACCTCCATGCTGTTTTCCAGAGTGGTTGCACCAGCTTGCATTCCCACCAACAGTGTAGGAGGGTTCCCCTTTCTCCGCATCCTCACCAGCATCTGTCATTTCCTGACTTGTTGATTTTAGCCATTCTGACTGGTGTGAGGTGATATCTCATTGTGGTTTTGATTTGTATTTCCCTGATGCCGAGTGATATGGAGCACTTTTTCACGTGTCTGTTGGCCATTTGGATGTCTTCTTTGCAGAAATGTCTGTTTATGTCCTCTGCCCATTTCGTGATTGGATTATTTGTTCTTTGGGTGTTGAGTTTGCTAAGTTCTTTATAGATTCTAGACACTAGTCCTTTATCTGATATGTCGTTTGCAAATATCTTCTCCCATTCTGTCAGCTGTATTTTGATTTTGTTAACTGTTTCCTTTGCTTTGCAAAAGCTTTTGATCTTGATGAAATCCCTTTTTTTTTTTTTTTGGCATGTTGTAATTACTCAACTCTACCATTGTAGCAAAAAAACCAGCCGTAGAGAATCTGTAAACTAATGGCTGTATTCCAATAAAACTTTATTTACAAAACAGTCATTGAGCTGGATTTGGCCCATGGGCAAGTAGTTTGCCAGTCTCTGTGTTAGAGGCCAAGTGCTTCATGCTGACCTTCAAATGTTCCGGATTTATCCAGATAGCGGTCACTATTGTCAAAATTCCATTTATCTGTCTATTTAATGTATGTGTTGTTTATAATTTTTATTTTAATCTGTGTAACATCTTGAGGTAAAATATTCCATGAATATGTTATACCTATGGAAGACTCTTAGAACACATTTTTTTCCCTATTCATTTAATTAAACACATAGAACCTATTTTTTTTTCTATTCATTTAAGTAAACACTTATGGAGCACTTGCTATACACCAGGAACTGTATTAGACACTAATCTATCTCATATAAGGTCTATTATTACTCTCTAATATAATGGTGTGACAATTGATGAGGGAATTATGAAATGTTCAGAAATTAAATGGGGTGTCAGGGATGGCTTTTTAGAGAAAGTGGTATCTAGGGGGAGAGTCAAACAGAAGCAAAGAGTTATTTACATGGGGAATTGGAACAAGTGTGTGGTAGGAGAACAGCACACACACTGGTAGGTAAGAGGTAGCTGGAGAGTTGAGAGACTCAGGTAGCTCTCACCAGCTGTGCTCTGGCTCTAGCACACTGCAAGCAAAACTGCCTGTGATGTGTGTTTGCAGGAGTGTATGTATATCTCTGCGTATATATGCATCCAAGAGGCAGAGTAGTGTGGTTAAGAGCTCAGGTTCTGCAGTCGCATATAGGGGACTTAATTTTGCTTCCACAGTTTACTAATTAATTCTATTATTATGATTTGGCATTCAAGCTGACTTTTGTGTCCTTTCCACTTGCCTTAATTGCTTTATAAGCACTTCCTACTTTGTTGTACACAATGAGATATTGCTCATAGTGTTCATATCCCAGGTTAGAAATTCACCATTTATCTGTTGAGATCTGGCTTATTTTAGTGGAGAATGGTATTTAGAAGCCAAAATGTGGGTACTTATTGTTGTGATCTGTCATTCTTGTATCATACTGTTTCCTTATAGAGGCTTTGTAATGTATTCTAATATCTTCTTGTGGCTCCTCTCATAGCTTTTTCATTTTAGTATTTCTTGAGCTATTTTTACATATATTTTTGTTTTTTACCCATGAACACTGGTATCAACTTGTCTAGCCACAGGGGAAACAACTTTTTTGGTATTTTTTACTGGCACTTCATTATATTTATAATTTAACTTAGGGAGAATTGACATCTTGATAATGTGGTCATATCTAAGTAAAAGAGGCATCTGTCCATTTGCTACTGTCTATTTTTCTAGTTAAGGTTTTTAAATAAATACAGTTATTAAGTTTATTCCTAAATATTTTATCTTCAACATTATTACTGTATTTGTTTACTTATCCTTTCATTTTCTTCTTTTAAATGGTTGTTATTGGTGTATATAAAGGTCATTGATTTTTACATGTTAAGCTTATATTCTGCTACCTTGCTGAATTATGTTTTTTTTTGTCATTTTATAATAGATTTTATAATGTTTCCCAGGCAGAGTATCATGCTATTGGCAAATGCATATCATTTGGCTTCTTTTAAATTTTTTATTCTTCTAACTGATGCCTCCAGTACATTACTAAATAATAGTGGATATAATGGCTCTCTTTGTCCTGTCTCCAGTCTTTTTCTCCAGTCTTTTTGAAAATCCTTACAGTGTTTTTCTTTACATAAGATACTGACTAGAGGATTGAGTAATATATATTATTATTTTAAGGATGTATCCCATCATTTCTATTTTCATGAAATTTCTATTAGAAATGGGTATTGAATTTTTGCCAAGGCCTTTTTAAACATTTATGGAGAAAATAATGTTTTTTTCTTTTTAGATCAAATAATTTGATGAATTATATCAATAGACTTTTTAATATTGGGCTATTCTTGTGTTTTTAGCTTAGATCCCACTTGGTTATGATATATATTTTCATAATGGAGCATCAGAGTCTCTCTTCTAATATTTAGGAATTTTCCACTGGTGTTCATAAGTGATACTGATCTGTAAATTTTTTTTTGCATATGATGAATTGATCAGGTATACGTTTCAAAATTATATTTGCTCCATTAAAATAATTTGGAAGGTTTCCTAAATTTTCTGTAGCCTAAAGAAATTTATATAGCTTTGGAAAGGTGTGGTAAGATTTCCACATAGAATCTTCTGAATCTGGTGTGTGTGTGTGTGTGTGTGTGTGTGTGTATGTGTATGAGTGTGTGTATGTGTGAGATAGTTCCTTGACAAAAAATAAAAACAAAACAAAAAAAACCTGTTTTTCCCCCCTGTGGAAATAGATCTGCTTCTACTTTCTATTTCCATTGAACTCATTTTCGATAGACTATATTTTCCTGTAAAATCCTCTTTATGCAGATTTATAAATTTATTTGTATAGAGGTTTACAAAGTAGTTTCATATGATTTTTTAAACCTCATTTGTAGCAATAATTATTTCTTTTTTCTTATTTTGTATATTTGTGTTTTCTCTTTTATCTTAATTAAATTAGTAGTACATATTTTCTGAAAAAATTAGGCTTTTGGTTTATTAACTTATTTACAATTTTTCTTTTTTTAACCTTATTTTTTGCTTTTATCTTTTATTTCCTTTCTTGTGTTCTCTTTTTGTTTACTTAAGTTAATCTTTTCCTAGATTTTAAATTGGGAATTTAGTCCACTTATTTTAATTCTTTTATTTTATTGATTTAAAAAATTAGTTTTAAAAATTAGCATTTTCCTTTGTCTCTTTAAATGCATTCCACAGATATTATGTAGGAGAAATATACTGATCCTTGCAACGATGTGAATGAATCTCAAAAACATGCTGTCTGAAGGTAAGCAGACATAATAAACACACTCTATGTGATTCTAGTCATATAATATTCAAGAAAAGGCAAATAATCTATATTTACAGAGAGCAAATCAGTCGCTGATGCTGTGTGTGGTAGTGAGGATATTGACTGCAAAAAGATGTGAGATATGTTTGTGTTAGGATGCTTATATGGATACATAAATTTGTCAAAAAACAAAATGCACCCATAACATATCCATTTTATCATATGGATAAAAGTGCATTTTATTACATGTAACTTCATGTAACCGTATCTCATAATTCTAATTAAAAATAAGTATGAGAATAATTCAGTATAAAAATGGAAACTTATGCTATGTTATAATGTCTACTTAGATTTATAAAATTCTCAGATTCCTGGTTGGACTACTTTCTTAATCTGACATTTGTTTAAAGACTATAGAGAATTTATTAGCATTTTTTTTGATAAGAGGAATAGAGCAACAGTTTTCTATCACATTTAAAACTCTGTATAGTGGGGCACCCAGGTGGCTCAGTCAGTTGAGTGTCTGCCTTTGGCTCAGGTCTTGAACCTAGGTTTCTGGGATTGAGTCCCCTCTTGGGCTCCTTGCTCAATGGGGACCCTGCTTCTCCCTCTGCCTGTCCCCATTTCTCTCTCTGACAAATAAATAAATAAAATATTAAATATATATATATATATATAAAACTCTGTATCATGGGGTTTATTCAAATTTACCTTCTTTTCGGAGATAATTAAAACTTGTTTCAGTTTTATTTATTTGATCTTAGCTTAATGGGGATCATGTTCAATTTATTAATTTTATGATCATTCATTGTGGAAAACATTTTTCATGATGCTTCAGTTTTCTCAACTGTGAAATGAGGATAAGTATTACTTAGCCTATATTACATATGAAAATTTGATGATGTAATATTTATAAAACTCAATCTGGTATTTACATTAAATAAATTATAAAAAATTTAGCAAGCAATATTCATAGTAAAGTTAAAGACAAACCACTACTATTATTATCTCGTGGGCATGACTGTTCTTCTTGGCTTTATTTGGAACAAAAAGCATTTGGGAATAGAGTAACAGTACTATAATTACCTAGTTAATACGATTAAACTAGAGAAAGAAGTGAGGTGTAAAATGTGCAAATTAAGAAGTGAGTCATTATTTTGTGTGTACATTTTTTTAAAAAGATCTTATTCTTAAGTAATCCTTGCATTCAACATGGGGCCTGAAATCACAAACCCTAGATCAAGAGTCATGTGCTCCACTGACAGAGCCAGCCAGGTGCCCCAAATCATTATTGTGAGGTTGTAGGTCTGAAGTCTTGTTTCTTTCCTGTCAGTTAGCTAGGTTGCCCATATCCCTCTTATGTGGCACTATCCATCTTCAAACCAGCTATGATGTCATGCTTCAAATTTCTTTGACTTCCTCTTTCCCTACCAGCCTGAGAAAACTTATTTTTATACAGCTCATGAAATTATATTAGACCCAACCTGTATAATCTCCCTTTTGCCATATACTCTAACATAATCACTGAGTGCCAAAGGTCATGGGCCATTCTGAACTTCTGCCTACCCTATTTCTATATGGTTTAGTTTTGCCATAAGAATATACTATTCTTGTAACATAAAAACCTGTTAATAAAAAGATTTTATTGAAAAATTTCAAAACAATTTCTAATTATCCCAAGTTTAAAATGAAATGATAATAACTTGCTCCAAGGAAAAAGGATAAAATAGTATATGTGAAAATGTTTTTTAGATATTAAAGTCATCAACAAATTTTAGTTATACTTATTTTAACTATTGCTGTTATTGTTATTATCACAAACGTGTAAGTCAGACCTTACATAGTGTCAATATGAGAATACAGTAATTTTATTAAAGGTAGTGATAGCAGTCATGATGAGTAATTAAATATATACAAAGATTATGGTCAAGAACCATAAGTGACTCTTAATCTCACAAAACAAACTGAGGGTTGCTGGGGGGAGGGGGTTTGGGAGAAGGGGGTGGGATTATGGACATTGGGGAGGGTATGTGCTTTGATGAGTGCTGTGAAGTGTGTAAACCTGGTGATTCACAGACCTGTACCCCTGGGGATAAAAATATATGTTTATAAAAAATAAAAAATTAAAAAACATTAAAAAAAATTAAAAATTAAAAATTAAAAAAAAAGAAACAGCATATTTAACTTTAGATTCATATGGAAAAAAGGGATAGCCAGTGGTCCTCTGGTATAGCAGTTTTTCAAATTTCCACAGGTGTAAAACTTTACCTCCAATGTTATTTTAATATGAGGAGAGGCCTTTGAAGCTGTGGCAGTCATTATTGAGATCACAAATTTTTACTTGGTTCCAGAGTCTTGAAATTTCAGGGAATAGGTATTGCTACATGTTGGGAATTATTAGGGTCTCCTCTTTATTTTCCATGAAGAAATTCATTAAAATTGCTTTGGATTTTTAGAAAATGGGAAACTTAAGGTTAGTAGGAATTAAGGAGATCACGAAAATGGTATGGCAATGCAATATTTCTTTAATATATCTGCATTGCATATATGTTAGAGAAAGAAATCAAATGTTCCAGGCTTTGGAACTTCATCCTGTTAGGAGGAATTTGGCTAATGTGGACGTGTAATGGTGGAAGAAGAGGTCCTACTATGTTCTGATGGCTTCCACTGTATTCTGAAGTGGAATTTTGGGAAGGAAGTAGAACTCCGGATCCTAGGCTGGGCATTGGGTATAGGAGTGAATCTCTATGGACATGTAGAGCTATGTACACTAAATGATGGTCAAAGTTTTTGGGTTTTTTTCCCCCAATATAGGAGATAATAGAAGAAAGATTGTGTTCATCTGTCCTTTATGTGTGATGCTCTTTTATTCATTTGTTCTGTATGGGACCTGCTGGTTTCCTTGGTTTCATTTCCTCTCTTGCCTTCTTGCTTGCTGCTTCAGGAACAGCACCTGTACGTCATATTCTAAAACACCACCAACTAATCCCATGGAAGCTCTGGCTCCTTACACCACATCCAGACTCAGATGAAACACTGAACCCCCGCCCCCTTTTTTCCCCCCAAGTCACTATTCCCATGTTTGCAGTTTCCATTAATCTGAAAGTTCATTGGCGACAAGGACTATGCCACATTTACTGTTTTATTCCTATACTTAGCATAGTACTCAGTAGTTTTGTTTTAAATAAATGACTAAACTAAAATATGTAGAAATGAGGCTCAGGATTATGAGATATAAAATTATCACAGTTCAGGTCCCACTGGAAGCTCTAGAGAAACAGGGCATTTGGACAGATGAAATAAGTAATGTCAAAGAGATGTAGGAGTAGATTTTGGGTTGGTTCAGTGAAGAATTGGCTCTTATTTCTAGCCTCTAAATGAGATCCTTTATAGATTAATTGCCCAAATGGCCCTATTCCCCACCCCATCATCCTGTTACAATACCTACATCTCTCCCTACAGCAGCTGGGGTCTTTTTCCTTACCTCTTGAATTTGGGCTGCGCTTTTGACTCTCTTAAATTAAAAGAATTCAGTAGAAGTGACTGTTCTGAATATAAGCTTCAAAAAGCATTGTAATTTCACTGCCGCTTGTAAACCTTTTCCTCCGCTATGAGAGTAAACCTGGGACAGCCTGTGGCGGTGGATCTGGCCAGGTCATCCCAGCTGTGACCAGCCTCCAGCTGACCCATCTACTCATTGAAGAAACATGAGCTAGGCTAGTCAAGATCAGCTGAACCTGTTCAGATGAGCAGAATTACCCAGCAGATCCTTAGACTCATGATGGAATAATAAACGGCTCCTATTTGAAGCTATCAGATTATGGGAGGGGTGGTTTATTATGCATTAATAGCTAAATGATATAGAACATAAAGTGGCAAAGTCATTTAAGAACACTCATTATGGTACAAAGTATTTTCCGATTTTTTTTTTTAAAGGAATGACTATAGTTTTTGTAAAAATGATACACACACACCCATGGGGAAAAACTTTACAAAAAAGTATAAAAATCACACCGCTGATGGTTACATATCTGTTTATATTTACTTTATAGTTATGCATACATATTTCAAACTGTATACTGTATGTCAATTTATAAGTGTAAATATTGCCCCCTCACATTTTAAGAAATAATTTTATTCAAACTCTTTGGTTGTGTATTTGATATCAGTAATTTGTATTTTATTTTTTTTAATTGTTAGAGCCACTTTATGATTGCCTTCAATTGTCCAGAGAACATCATGTTGACTACAAAGTTATTTGAGATGCAGCATTCTGTGAAGCCTGCCTAATGCTATCATTGGAGGCTTTTACAAAGTGCTAAGTACATATCTCTGTATTATTAGGGGAGTTGTTCATTTATTTACCCTGTAGGTATATATTTGTGATTCAAAAATGTTACTACTGAATATATTGGTTTTAAGGCTTTTTAAAGCAAATGTTGATTGAACAATGAAAATTTTTATAAAAAGTAAATGTATTAAAAACACATGATACAAAGACTTCAAACATTACCTTAATCTTTGAACATTGTGTCTGATCGTCCTCCCCAATTTCATACTCCTTTCTTCACTCTCAGAGATAGCTTAACTCTTAGAGATATTAAATTTGTTTTTTTTATTTCTTTTTTTTAAACTTGTTTATTTATTTTTGCCTCAGGAACATTATTCCTAAGGTTGGCCCTTGATATCATGTATGCCTGTAATTATTAATTTATTCATTTACATTGTTGTTTGGTATCCCATTACATAAATATAACATGATCTATTTATCCATTTGTATTAGGGAAATAATGCTAATTGCTATCAAGATCCTAACATCACAGTTCCTAATACAGTATAAAGTCATTTGTTTCACAATCTGATCTTGATCTGTTTGTGAATGTGGTAGGGGAAAGGTAGTGAGGAAAGCTTGCTCCATGGAGTCATTCAGAGATCTATCACAGTATATCATGAGGCTACTCCATACTCAAAACTTGGCTTCAGTATACCTGCATCATCTAGTCAGCAAGGGGGGAAAAAAGGAGTGTAGAGAAGGCATAATTGCCTTCACTGCTCGAGACATAGAAAGTCTGCTCGCTTTCTTTGAGGAGAAATAGTTAAACATCATCTTTTTATGCAAGGTGTCTTGAAAATGTGTGTGTATTCAGAGGATAAAAATTGTTTAATGAAGATATAGATCTATTACTTTCATACCTATCTCTTCTAATCATGGGATATCAAAGCTAAAGATCCATATCCTGTTCTGCCTTCTTCACAAGGCTGTGTCTTAAAGGGCTTTGGTCCCTCCAACTTTTTCTATGTTATGTCTTACTGCTTGGTTTCTAGAAGTAATCAAATTTTCCAGTTCTTTCAGGGTGCCCAATTTATTAGCTCTCCATTCCTTTGCAAATCAGCACATTCTTTCCTGGGCTTATCTGTTTCGCATAATAGCTGCTCTCCTGTAATAGCCAACACACACTACTTTTTATATTCTCTCTAACCATTTTCCACTATGCATAAGGCCCATTGTTTTTTCATCTCTGATATCAGATTTTTCACCACTCAGAATCCAACAGCTCAGCAGATGACGTGTATTTAAGGATTTGTAAAGACAACATCTCACTTCAAATTATAAATTACTATATTAGAATAAGCTAATCTTACTAAAAAAACTATAGTGAAAATGTAAGTAGTTTAATATGCTTATTTCTTATTTCTAATATGTTTATTTTACTTCCCTCTCAGTCTAATTGGATGTTTGGTGGGTGATGCTCCCTGTGGTAATATAGGGGATCAGCTTCTCGCTTCTCTGGCACTGCCATCTTCAACACATGGCACATGAAGGATAGAGGAGAATGTGGAAGAAGGCATGTAGGCAATTATCATTTCCATCCATAATGCCTATATATTATGAAGAGTCTAAAATGATAAATATCATGTGTTTCTGGCAGGTGGCTTTTCAAGTATTTAAAGATTTTCTTTTTTGTTTCTTTGCCTTTTTCCTTCTTTGCTTGTTCCAAGATTCCTGGAGAAACATTATATCCCTTTTGTACTGAAGATAAAATTCTAATAGAATAGCCTCAGAAATAAAGGATTGAATTTTACCATATAAGCTAATCATTAAATACTAAACTGGTTAGAAAGGTGACATCTGGAAAAAGCTTTCAACTATTTGGGTATTCTAAGTAAGAAGTTTATGTAGGTCTTCACTATGGCAGTTGTTAACCTTTGATTGATCTCTGGCTTTAAGAGGGGATATTGAAAAATATTAATAGCAATGATGCCTTTTGTAACTGTTATTTTGCCTTTGTAGAGCAGATGTTTCATGACTTAACATGCTTTGTGCTTTCTTGAACTTTTGTTTTTATGTTTTTTAGAGAAACTTCATACTTTGTTCAATAAAGTCTTCACCTCAATTTATTATTTTTATTTTTTTAAAGACTTTATTTATTTGACAGAGAGAGAGACAGCCAGAGAGGGAACATGAGGAGGGGGAATGGGAGAGGGAGAAGCAGGCTTCCCACTGAGCAGGGAGCTGGATGCGGGCTCCATCCCAGGACCCTGGGATCATGACCTAAGCCAAAAGTAGACGCTTAATGACTGCGCCACCCAGGTGCCCCTTCACCTCAATTTAAAAAAATGTTTAACGCTTGTATTCTTATCACAGTGTGAGTTGAAATAGAATCTTAGGACATGTTTTCTTGGGTCCCACACAAAATGAACACCATTTTATATAAGGTGGAGAGAAGGAAAGCAACAAAGTATGAAAAATCATCATGGGCAAATTAGCATTTAAATGGAAAGTTACAGGTGTGGGGGAATTCTCCTGTTTTAGGATTTTAAAACATGTGTCCTTGATTCTCCTTTTCACTTGGCTTTCCATCTCTCACAAATTTTATTTTTCTTGCCAACACACTGAAATGTGTAACTCCATTCAGTGACATCAGGAGTCAGTTTACACTTTGGTAGGTATTGAGCAAGTTTTGCTGTTCTCAGTATTGGTCAGAGTGGACATTGTTCTTTGTTACTTGATTCTTATCACAGCATATAGCAGAAGCAGGAAATAATCTTTATTATGTTTTGTGTAGCAATATGGGAGGATGCAAGAGACCTTGAAAATGTGATTAGAATATGCCCCCAATCTCTTGCTTCACTTCTTCTGAGGTTGCTGTGCTTATCCTGTTATTTGGGGGAGACTACAAAGGGCATGGACCCAGATCTAAATTCAGAAAAGAAGAACTGGTTACAAGAAATGGGAAGAGGTCCAGAAATGAGAAAAATCTCCTGGATGGTGGACAAATTATACTTAAGAAATATTTTTCACTTCAGATACTTATTAAAAGTGCTAAGTCTAATAGAAGATTTTCTATATATATATGGATATATTTTTAAAGATTTTATTTATTTATTTGACAGACGGAAATCACAAGTAGGCAAAGAGGCAGGCACAGAGAGAGGGGGAGGCAGGCTCCCTGCCGAGCAGAGAGCCTGATGCGGGGCTCGATCCCAGGATCCTGGGATCATGACCTGAGAGGAAGGCAGAGGCTTTAACCCACTGAGCCACCCAGGCGCCTCTATATATATGGATTTTAAGTAAAAGATGGTTACTTACCTTTTTTATGTCAACTACATCTGAATAATGATGAAATTCTTAAGGTAAAGTAACAAATGTGGAAATAAATCATGATAAGTTCTCTAACAAGGCATCTGAATGTGAAATTAATTTGCTGGCCAAATCAAGCCTCTTGTGTTTACAGTATAAATGAAACTGGCAACATATGAGACAGGTAACTCTGGTCAAGACCACAATTTTATAATGAGATAGCTATCTATTATGAAATTACTGTCTCACTGTATAACTTGAGTGTTAAAAGACTATTTTAGGTAGCTACACAGGTAACTGTTTCATAGCTTTGTATTTTCTTTTGTAGCAATAAATAAATATCTTCACACATACGTTATGTTTGTTTACATTTATCTCTGATTTATATTATCAACACTTGTGAATCAGTTCACTCATGAATCAGTTCTAAAAACAAAGTCTAAACTTGGTTTTAGATCAAGGACACTTTTAAGAACAGGATTAAAGTTATACAGCTCCTCTCCAGGAATATTTGTACATTTTTATAGAAAATTTCTTGTACAAAAAAAAAGTTATATAGGAGGAGTCAATATTTCTTGTACAAAAAAAAAAGTTATATAGGAGGAGTCAACATGGCAAAGAAGTAGCAGGCTGAGACTACATCAGGTAGCAGGAGATCAGCTAGACAGCTTATCAAACCATTCTAAACACCTACAAATCCAACAGGAGATCGAAGAGAAGAGCAGCAATTCTAGAAACAGAAAATCGACCACTTTCTGAAAGGTAGGACCTGTGGAGAAGTGAATCAAAAGTGACAGAAAGATAGACCGCGGTGGGGAGGGGTTGGCTCCCGGCAAGCGGCAGAACAAGGGAGCACAAAATCAGGACTTTGAAAAAGTCTGCTCCACTGAGGGACATTGCTCCAGAGGCTAAACAGGGGTGAAGCCCATACAACACAGTCTGGTCTCAGGTCCTGCGGGGTCACAGAAGGATTGGGGGTGTCTGAGTGTCACAGAGTTCACAGATATTAAAGCAGGGAAGCTGGCTACAGAGACGGAGCTGAGGAGTGAGCTCACAACTCGGGGTTACCTTATCATGATCTGTTACACTGGTTACTGCTCTGTGAGTGGGGACCCCACAAGACCCAGGGAGACTCTCCTGGAAGAGTGCAGGGATCTTTGGGGTTTGGAGACTCCAGGCAGGGCTGTGTGCCAGAGACAGAGATGCTTGGTCACAGGCTAGGTGAGCTTGGAGCACAGCTGGAGGCCAGGGAGATGGGAGTGATTGAGCGCTTTTTTCTGAGGAGTGGGGCCCCGAGCGCTCAGCTCCTCTGGGCTGGAGACTGGGAGGCCGCCATTTTCATTCCCATCCTCCGGAACTCTACTGAAAGCGTTCGGGGAATAAAAGCTCCCAAAACAAACCCGTGCGGATTACTTGGCCTGGCCTCCGGTAAGGACGGTGCAATTCCGCCTCAGGCAAAACATGTGACAATCATTACAACAGGCCACTCTCTGAGAAGATCAGCAAGAAATCCAGCCATGACCAAGTTCACTTACCAAGGAGAACAGCGGAATTCCAGAGGAGGAGAAAGCAAAGCATGGAATTTATGGCTTTCACCCCATGATTCTTTAGTTTTGCAAAGTTAATTAATTTTTTTAACTTTATTTTTTCCTTCTGCTAATTTTTAAAAAACGTTTACCCTTTCCTCTTTTAACATTTTTTAACTAGTTTGTCTTAACAATACCTTTAAAAAAATCTTTTTTGAACCATCATTATTATAGTCACATTTTATCTTTCATTGTATCTAACTTTATTTTTTGTATACACATTGGGTTTTTTCTTCTAAAAAAATTTGGGATAGAACTTCTTCTGATCTATCAAAATATACCCTAAATCTAGCACAGGACTGTGTTCTAGTCTCCAGCCTCAGAAAATTCTCTCCACTTTCTTTTTCTTTATTCTCCCAACCAACTTATCAACTCCTTTTTTAGAAATTAAAAAAAAAAAATTTTTTCCATCTTTCTGGTAATATTCCATCCCTTCATCATGTTTACCCTTATATATGTTTTTCATTCTTTAAATTTTGAGAGGTACTTTCTTCTAAGAGACCAAAATACTCTGAAAATTAAGTGGGTGAACCTGTTCTATTCACCAGTCTAAAATATATATTTTTCTTTTTTTATATTTTTCTTTATTTTCTTTCTCTTTTTAATTATTTTTATGAACTATTTTTACCCCCTTTCTTCCCCCCATGATTTGGGGTCTCCTCCGATTTGGTTAAAGCACATTTTCCTGGGGTCTTTGCCACCCTTTTAGTATTTTATCAGCTCCTTCATATATTCTTATCTGGATAAAATGAATTAATTCCTATTCTCCTGAAACTATTCCAAAAAGTAGAAATGGAAGGAAAACTTCCAAACTCATTTTATGAGGCCAGCATTACCTTGAACCCAAAACCAGACAAGGATCCCATCAAAAAAGAGAATTACAGACCAATATCTTTGATGAATGCAGATGCGAAAATTCTCACCAAAATACTAGCCAATAGGATCTAACAGTACATTAAAAGGAGTATTCACCACAACCAAATGGGATTTCTTCCAGGGCTGCAAGGTTGGTTCAACATCCGCAAATCAATCAATGTGATACAATACATTAATAAAAGAAAGAACCAGAACGATATGCATCTCTCAATAGATGCTGAAAAAGCATTTGACAAAGTGCAGCATCCTTTCCTGATCAAAACTCTGCAGCGTGTAGGAATAGAGGGTACATACCTCAATATCATCAAAGCCATCAATGAAAAACCCACAGCAAATATCATTCTCAATGGAGAAAAACTGAAAGCTTTTCTACTAAGGTCAGGAACACGGCAGGGATGTCTATTATCACCACTGCTATTCAACATAGTACTAGAAGGCCTAGCCTTAGCAATCAGACAACTCAAAGAAATTAAAGGCATCCAAATGGGCCAAGAAGAAGTCAAACTATCACTCTTTGCAGATGATATGATACTATATGTGGAACACCCAAAAGACTCCACTCTAAATCTGCTAGAACTTGTACAAGAATTCAGTAAAGTGTCTGGATATAAAATCAATGCACAGAAATCAGTTGCATTTCTTTACACCAACAACAAGACAGAAGAAAGAGAAATGAATGAGTCAATCTTATTTACAATTGCACCCAAAACCATAAGATACCTAGGAATAAACCTAACCAAAGAGGCAAAGAATCTATACTCAGAAAACTATAAAGTCCTCATGAAAGAAATTGAGGAAGACACAAAGAAATGGAAAAATGTTCTATGCTCCTGGAGTGGAAGAACAAATATTGTGAAAATGTCTCTGCTACCTAAAGCAATCTACACATTTAATGAAATCCCTGTCAAAATCCCATCCAT
Source organism: Mustela putorius furo (assembly GCF_011764305.1). NCBI lineage: Eukaryota > Metazoa > Chordata > Mammalia > Carnivora > Mustelidae > Mustela > Mustela putorius. The sequence goes on from NW_025422023.1 coordinate 10,719,878, forward strand.
TTTTTCAAAGAAATGGAACAAATAATCCTAAGATTTATATGGAATCAGAAAAGACCTCAAATAGCCAGAGGAATGTTGAAAAAGAAAGCCAAAGTTGGTGGCATCACAATTCCAGACTTCAAGCTCTATTACAAAACTGTCATCATCAAGACAGTATGTTACTGACACAAAAACAGACACAGAGATCAATGGAACAGAATAGAGAGCCCAGAAATGGACTCTCAACTCCGTGGTCAACTAATCTTCAACAAAGCAGGAAAGAACGTCCAATGGAATAAAGACAGTCTTTTCAACAAATGGTGTTGGGAAAATTGGACAGCCACATTCAGAAAAATGAAACTAGACCATTTCCTTACACCACACATGAAAATAGACTCAAAATGATGAAGGACCTCAATGTGCGAAAGGAATCCATCAAAACTCTTGAGAAGAACACAGGCAGCAACCTCTTCAACCTCAGCCACAGCAATGTCTTCCTAGGAACATTGTCAAAGGCAAGGTCAGCAAGGGCAAAATGAACTCTTGGGACTTCATCAAGAATAAAAGCTTCTTGAGGGGGACAAGATGGCGGGGAAGTAGGAGGAGGCGCCTTTTCAACCTGTAGCTGATTACCTACCAAAGAACTCCCATGAAATCAGCCTGAGATCAGAATTATACACGTCTGGATCTCTACAGGGGCAGAAGACGCCATGGGCAGGTAAAGCAGAGTGGGAATGGTGGACTGAGGTCAGAAGATAAACAAAAGGGGGAGGAAGCCACCAGAGGCGACTGGTTGGAAAGTAATACCCCAAAATGAGTGAGGGTGCTTTGCGTCTGGGGACCAGCATTAACTTGGAGATTGGTTGAAGGCACTCCAATAGAGCAAAGGATCATGGGGGGAAATTGTGGGAATCAGGGTGGCTAGGGACAGGGACTTACGTCCCTGGTCCCAGGACAGCCTCCCCTGGCGCTGAGGCAGAAAGAGTGTGGCGGAGAAACCAGGTCTTGGTTCCTAAGCCTCCAGCGTGCCCGAGAATGTGTGGGTTCTAGCTCCTGTGAGGGGACGGGAGCCACGCCGGTGGGCTGAACACGCGAGTCCTGTTACAAAGCCTGAGATAACGCGCACAGGTCCCTCATACTCCCCTGAGAGAGTTACAAAGGCCTGGCCAGTGCTTTTTGACCCGCACCATTGTTTCAGAGCCTAAGACGTGCGTCCCAATCTCTCCCCTGACAGAGGTGCGCAAAAACTTTTGGACCTGCGCCCCGTTCTCAGTGCCTGAGACACGCGGCCACCCATAGCCACCCCTAAAAGAGGTTTGCGCAAGCCAGGCACTCTTAGACCCAGAAAGACCAGGCAATCCTAGCCCGGGCCAGCGGGAAAATCTCAGTGTGCGATTGCTGCATGGAACCTCTCTGGTGGTCGGGAGCTCCAAGACAGCCGCCACTTCCTTGGCTTTGGGTACAAGCAAAAGATCCTGCATCCCCAGGGACCACGACTTGGAACCTGCTCTGCCAGTGGCCAAGGGGGAACTTATTTAGGCTCTTCACCCAGACTGAGGCTTCTCTCTGAGAGGGAGATCAGGGTGCGGTTTGTTTTCCTTTAAAACTACAAAAACCATCAAAAGCAGTCAAGGTGAGAGAAAAAAAAGTGAACAAACATAAAAACCGCCAGAGACTTATTTCGCTAAGCATGATACGCTCTACTTCCATCCATGTTGTCGCAAATGGCAAGATTTCATTTCTTTTGATGGCTGCATAGTATATGAGGAAGTGGTGATGCAACATGGGGGCTTAAGTGGGTAGAAGAAGAATCAATGAAACAAGATGGAATTGGGAGGGAGACAAACCATAAGTGACTCTTTTTTTTTAAATTTTTTATTTTTTATAAACATATATTTTTATCCCCAGGGGTACAGGTCTGTGAATCACCAGGTTTACACACTTCACAGCACTCACCAAAGCACATACCCTCCCCAATGTCCATAATCTCACCCCCTCCTCCCAAACCCCCTCCCCCCAGCAACCCTCAGTTTGTTTTGTGAGATTAAGAGTCACTTATGGTTTGTCTCCCTCCCAATCCCATCTTGTTTCATTGATTCTTCTACCCACTTAAGCCCCCATGTTGCATCACCACTTCCTCATATGAGGGAGATCATATGGTAGGTGTCTCTCTGCTTGACTTATTTCCCTAAGCATGATACACTCTAGTTCCATCCATGTTGTCGCAAATGGCAAGATTTCATTTCTTTTGATGGCTGCATAGTATTCCATTGTGTATATATACCACATCTTCTTGATCCATTCATCTGTTGATGGACATCTAGGTTCTTTCCATAGTTTGGCTATTGTGGACATTGCTGCTATAAACATTCAGGTGCACGTGCCCCTTTGGATCACTACGTTTGTATCTTTAGGGTAAATACCCAGTAGTGCAATTGCTGGGTCATAGGGCAGTTCTATTTTCAACATTTTGAGGAACCTCCATGCTGTTTTCCAGAGTGGTTGCACCAGCTTGCATTCCCACCAACAGTGTAGGAGGGTTCCCCTTTCTCCGCATCCTCACCAGCATCTGTCATTTCCTGACTTGTTGATTTTAGCCATTCTGACTGGTGTGAGGTGATATCTCATTGTGGTTTTGATTTGTATTTCCCTGATGCCGAGTGATATGGAGCACTTTTTCACGTGTCTGTTGGCCATCTGGATGTCTTCTTTGCAGAAATGTCTGTTTATGTCCTCTGCCCATTTCGTGATTGGATTATTTGTTCTTTGGGTGTTGAGTTTGCTAAGTTCTTTATAGATTCTAGACACTAGTCCTTTATCTGATATGTCGTTTGCAAATGTCTTCTCCCATTCTGTCAGTTGTCTTTTGATTTTGTTAACTGTTTCCTTTGCTGTGCAAAAGCTTTTGATCTTGATGAAATCCCAATAGTTCATTTTTGCCCTTCCTTCCCTTGCCTTTGGCATTGTTCCTAGGAAGATGTTGCTGCGGCTGAGGTCGAAGAGGTTGCTGCCTGTGTTCTCCTCAAGGATTTTGATGGATTCCTTTCGCACATTGAGGTCCTTCATCCATTTTGAGTCTATTTTTGTGTGTCGTGTAAGGAAATGGTCCAGTTTCATTTTTCTGCATGTGGCTGTCCAATTTTCCCAGCACCATTTATTGAAGAGGCTGTCTTTTTTCCATTGGACATTCTTTCCTGCTTTGTCGAAGATGAGTTGACTGTAGGGTTGAGGGTCTATTTCTGGGCTCTCTATTCTGTTCCATTGATCTATGTGTCTGTTTTTGTGCCAGTACCATGCTGTCTGATGATGACAGCTTTGTAATAGAGCTTGAAGTCCGGAATTGTGATGCCACCAATGTTGGCTTTCTTTTTCAATATCCTTTGGCTATTCGAGGTCTTTTCTGATTCCATATAAATTTTAGAATTATTGTTCCATTTCTTTGAAAAAGATGGATGGTACTTTGATAGGAATTGCATTAAATGTGTAGATTGCTTTAGGTAGCATAGACATTTTCACAATATTTATTCTTCCAATCCAGGAGCATGGAACATTTTTCCATTTCTTTGTGTGTTCCTCAATTTCTTTCATGAGTACTTTATAGTTTTCTGAGTATAGATTCTGTGTCTCTTTGGTTAGGTTTATTCCTAGGTATCTTATGGTTTTTGGTGCAATTATAAATGGGATTGACTCCTTAATTTCTCTTTCTTCTGTCTTGCTGTTGGTGTAGAGAAATGCAACTGATTTCTGTGCATTGATTTTATATCCTGACACTTTACTGAATTCCTGTATAAGTTCTAGCAGTTTTGGAGATGAGTCTTTTGGGTTTTCCACATATAGTATCATATCATCTGCGAAGAGTGATAATTTGACTTCTTCTTTGCCTATTTGGATGCCTTTAATTTCCTTTTGTTGTCTGATTGCTGAGGCTAGGACCTCTAATACTATGTTGAATAGCAGTGGTGATAATGGACATCCCTGTCGTGTTCCTGACCTTAGTGGAAAAGCTTTCAGTTTTTCTCCATTGAGAATGATATTTGCTGTGGGTTTTTCATAGATGGCTTTGATGATATTGAGGTATGTGCCCTCTATCCCTACACTTTGAAGAGTTTTGATCAGGAAGGGATGCTGTACTTTGTCAAATCCTTTTTCAGCATCTATTGAGAGTATCATATGGTTCTTGTTCTTTCTTTTATTGATGTGTTGTATCACATTGACTGATTTGCGGATGTTGAACCAACCTTGCAGCCCTGGAATAAATCCCACTTGGTGGTGGTGGATAATCCTTTTAATGTACTGTTGAATCCTATTGGCTAGTATTTTGTTGAGTATTTTCGCATCTGTGTTCATCAAGGATATTGGTCTATAGCTCTCTTTTTTGATGGGATCCTTGTCTGGTTTTGGGATCAAGGTGATGCTGGCCTCATAAAATGAGTTTGGAAGTTTTCCTTCCATTTCTATTTTTTGGAACAGTTTCAGGAGAATAGGAATTAGTTCTTCTTTAAATGTTTGGTAGAATTCCCCCGGGAAGCCGTCTGGCCCTGGGCTTTTGTTTGTTTGGAGATTTTTAATGACTGTCTCAATCTCCTTACTGGTTATGGGTCTGTTCAGGCTTTCTATTTCTTCCTGGTTCAGTTGTGGTAGTTTATATGTTTCTAGGAATGCATCCATTTCTTCCAGATTGTCAAATTTATTGCCATAGAGTTGCTCATAGTATGTTCTTATAATAGTTTGTATTTCTTTGGTGTTAGTTGTGATCTCTCCTCTTTCATTCATGAATTTATTTATTTGGGTCCTTTCTCTTTTCTTTTTGATAAGTCGGGCCAGGGGTTTATCAATTTTATTAATTCTTTCAAAGAACCAGCTCCTAGTTTCGTTGATTTGTTCTATGTTTTTTTTGGTTTCTATTTCATTGATTTCTGCTCTGATCTTTATGATTTCTCTTCTCCTGCTGGGCTTAGGGTTTCTTTCTTGTTCTTTCCCAGCTCCTTTAGGTGTAGGGTTAGGTTGTGTACCTGAGACCTTTCTTGTTCTTGAGAAAGGCTTGTAGAACTATATATTTTCCTCTCACGACTGCCTTTGTTGTGTCCCACAGATTTTGAGCCATTGTATTTTCATTATCATTTGTTTCCATGATTTTTTTCAATTCTTCTTTAATTTCCCGGTTGACCCATTCATTCTTTAGAAGGATGCTGTTTAGTCTCCATGTATTTGGGTTCTTTCCAAACTTCCTTTTGTGGTTGAGTTCTAGCTTCAGAGCATTGTGGTCTGAAAATATGCAGGGAATGATCCCAATCTTTGATACCGGTTGAGTCCTGATTTAAGACCGAGGATGTGATCTATTCTGGAGAATGTTCCATGTGCACTAGAGAAGAATGTGTATTCTGTTGCTTTGGGATGAAAAGTTCTGAATATATCTGTGATGTCCATCTGGTCCAGTGTGTCGTTAAGGCCTTTATTTCCTTGCTGATCTTTTGCTTGGATGATCTGTCCATTTCAGTGAGGGGAGTGTTAAATTCCCCTACTATTATTGTATTATTGTTGATGTGTTTCTTTGATTTTGTTATTAATTGGTTTATATAGTTGGCTGCTCCCACGTTGGGGGCATAGATATTTAAAATTGTTAGATCTTCTTGTTGGACAGACCCTTTGAGTATGATATAGTGTCCTTCCTCATCTCTTATTATAGTCTTTGGCTTAAAATCTAATTGATCTGATATAAGGATTGCCACTCCTGCTTTCTTCTGATGTCCATTAGCATGGTAAATTCTTTTCCACCCCCTCACTTTAAATCTGGAGGTGTCTTCGGGCTTAAAATGAGTTTCTTGGAGGCAACATATAGATGGGTTTTGTTTTTTTATCCATTCTGATACCCTGTGTCTTTTGACAGGGGCATTTAGCCCATTAACATGCAGGGTAACTATTGAGAGATATGAATTTAGTGCCTTCGTATTGCCTGTAACGTGACTGTTACTGTATATGGTCTCTGTTACTTTCTGATCTACCACTTGTAGGCTCTCTCTTTGCTTAGAGGATCCCTCTCAAGATTTCCTGTAGAGCTGGTTTGGTGTTTGCAAATTCTTTCAGTTTTTGTTTGTCCTGGAAGCTTTTAATCTCTCCTTCTATTTTCAATGGTAGCCTAGCTGGATATAGTATTCTGGGCTGCATGTTTTTCTCATTTAGTGCTCTGAAAATATCATGCCAGCTCTTTCTGGCCTGCCAGGTCTCTGTGGATAAGTCAGCTGCCAATCTAATATTTTTACCATTGTATGTTACAGACTTCTTTTCCCTGGCTGCTTTCAGGATTTTCTCTTTGTCACTGAGACTTGTAAATTTTACTATTAGGTGACGGGGTGTGGGCCTATTCTTATTGATTTTGAGGGGTGTTCTCTGAACCTCCTGAATTTTGATGCTCGTTCCCTTTGCCATATTGGGGAAATTCTCCCCAATAATTCTCTCCAGTATACCTTCTGCTCCCCTCTCTCTTTCTTCTTCTTCTGGAATCCCAATTATTCTAATGTTGTTTCGTCTTATGGTGTCACTTATCTCTCGAATTCTCCCCTCGTGGTCCAGTAGCTGTTTGTCCCTCTTTTGCTCAGCTTCTTTATTCTCTGTCATTTGGTCTTCTATATCACTAATTCTTTCTTCTTCCTCATTTATCCTAGCAGTGAGAGCCTCCATTTTTTGATTGCACCTCATTAATAGCTTTTTTGATTTCAACTTGGTTAGATTTTAGTTCTTTTATTTCTCCAGAAAGGGCTTTTATATCTCTCGAGAGGTTTTCTCTAATATCTTCCATGCCTTTTTCGAGCCCGGCTAGAACCTTGAGAATTGTCATTCTGAACTCTAGATCTGACATATTACCAATGTCTGTATTGATTAGGTCCCTAGCTTTCGGTACTGCCTCTTGTTCTTTTTTTTTGTGTTGAATTTTTCCGTCTTGTCATTTTGTCCAGATAAGAGTATATGAAGGAGCAAGTAAAATACTAAAAGGGTGGCAACAACCCCTGGAAAATATGCTTTAACCAAATTAGAAGAGATCTCAAATCGTGAGGGGGGAGAAAGGGGATAAAAAGAGGTTCAAAAAGGAAGAAAGAGAGAAAAAAAAATGAAAAAAGAAAAAAAAGAAAAGAAAAGAATTAAAAAAAGAAAACAAATAAGAAAAATATAAAAAAGAAAATATATATATATAAGATAAACTAATTAAAAAACGTTAAAAAAGAAAAAGGTAAAAGTTAAAAAAAAATTTAAGCAGAAGGCGAGAAAAAAAACAAAAAATGAACAAGAAAAAAATGGAATTAACTGCAAGAGTAAAAAAAATCACAGGGAAAAAGCCATGTGTTCCTTGCTTTGCTTTCTCCTCCTCTGGAATTCTGCTGCTCTCCTTGGTATTGAAACCGCACTCCTTGGTAGGTGAACTTGGTCTCGGCTGGATTTCTTGTTGATCTTCTGGGGGAAGGGCCTGTTGTAGTGATTCTCAAGTGTCTTTGCCCCAGGCGGAATTGCACCGCCCTTACCCAGGGGCCGGGGTGAGTAATCCGCTCGGGTTTGCTTTCATGAGCTTTTGTTCCCTGAGTGCTTTCCGTAGAGTTCCGGAGGAGAGGAATACAAATGGTGGCCTCCTGGTCTCCGGCCCGGAGGAGCCGAAAGCCTGGGGCCCCACTCCTCAGTGCGCCCTCAGAGAACAGCGCCCAGTTACTCCCGTCTGCCTGACCTCTGGCCACGCTCTGAGCTCACCGAGCCTGCGACCGGTTCAAGGTAACACCGAGCTGTGAGCTTAATGTCAGCTCTGTCTCTGTAGCCGGCTTTCCCGTTCCAATACCCGCAAGCTCTGCGACACTCAGACACCCCCGATCCTTCTGTAACCCTGCAGGACCTGAGACCACGCTGACCCTGCTTGGGCTTCGCCCCGGTTTAGCTTCAGGAGCCATGTCCCTCAGCGGAACAGACTTTTAAAAGTCCTTATTTTGTACGCTGTTGCTCCGCAGCTTGCCGGGAGCTGGCCCCTCCCCCCAGGGTCTATCTTCCCGTCGCTTTGGATTCACTTCTCCGCCGGTCCTACCTTTCAGAAAGTGGTTGTTTTTCTGTTTCCAGAATTGCTGTTTTTCTTCTCTTCGATCTGCCGATGGATTTTCAGGTGTTTGCAATCTTTAGATAAGCTATCTAGCTGATCTCCGGCTAGCTGAAGTAGTCTCAGCCTGCTACTTCTCCGCCATCTTGACTCCTCCCCCCCCATAAGTGACTCTTAATCTCACAAAACAAACTGAGGGTTGCTGGGGGGAGGGGGTTTGGGAGAACGGGGTGGGATTATGGACATTGAGGAGGGTATGTGCTTTGGTGAGTGCTGTGAAGTGTGTAAACCTGGTGATTCACAGACCAGTACCCCTGGGGATAAAAATATATGTTTATAAAAAATAATAAATTAAAAAAAAAAGGAAAATTCATGTAAGTCGATACACCCATCTTTTGAATATAGACATCAGTGCTTGAAAAACAACAACAACAACAACAAAAAACCGCCAGAGAACAAAAGCCTGAAAAAAACCAGTTTCCTCAGAGCCCACCCCCTTGAGGGGCGTGGGAGGACTTAACTCAGGAAACATCATTGACTGACAACCCACGTGGCAGGCCCCTCCCGCAGAAAACAAACCAAGAAGAAAAAAAAAAAAGAGAGAAAAAAAGGACTTCAAGAGAACAACCACTACTTCATAGGAAAACTTGTATTGTTCACTCATTCCCACTATTCTGGTTCTTTTTTTTTTTTTTACACACAGGTAATTTTTTTTAACCTATTTACCATCACAGTGAGCTGTACAGTACATAAAGTTCCATAATACCCTTCTAACCTGAACTTTTTGATACATACACCTATGTTTTATTTTTGCATTTCTATTTTTTGAATTTCTTTTTTTAATTTTAGTTTAGTTTAGTCTAGTTTATTCCTTTTTATTTTTATCTTCTAATATTCATATAGAGTTAAACTTCAAAGTAATCCCTTTTCCCCAATCAATACTACCCCTATAGGTAAACCAATTTTTAATCACCTTTATCTTAGGAAAGTTGAGTCCTTTAACAAAGATATCAAGATACATCCAGGAAGAATCAAAACAAACTTCCTCGCACATACTTAGAATTTATAACCACTCTCCCTTCTTCTTCTTCCACCAGTGTTTCTGTGTTTTTGTGTTTGTCCTGATAGCATATAAATCTTACACTTGGGGTTCTATTTGATGAGGTTCTTCCTTTATTTGCATATATATATATTTTTTTCTCTTGTCATATACTTGTATCAGTCTTTTTGTTTGTCTGTTTTTGTTTGTCTACTTCATAAATCTTACCTTGGGGCCAATCTGGATGTACCTTCTCTTTCATCTTCCCTTTCTTTCCTGTCTCTCTCTCTCTTTTTTTCTTTTTCTTTTGTCTCTCGTTTGGGTGGGGAATCCTGATTGCTCAGAAGTGTTCCAGGGTGCATCTTGACTGCACCACGGTTGATACATCCAGCTACATCTGTTCAGTCATCTCCCACCAAAATGACTAGGAGGAGGAATGCCCAACAGAAGAAAAATACAGAGGATGGACCTTCTGCAACAGAGATAGTGGCTACCAACATAGACAATATGTCAGAAAGAGTATTCAGGCTAACAATTATCCAGGCAATAGCTAGGTTGGAGAAAGCCATGGATGACCAAATGGAATTGATTAGGGCCAAGCTGAAAGTGAAGAGAGATGATGTTCACAATGTTAGGGCGTGCTTAAAGCTACCAGGGAAGAGGTTCACAATGCACAATGAGTTCCAATCTAATCTAAACTCTCTCAAAGCTAGGGTAACTGAGACAGCAGATAGAACTAGTGATCTGGAGGACAAACAGATAGAGAGAAAGGAGGAAGCCTGGAACAAACAGCTTAGAAACCACGAAAACAGAATCAGGGAAATAAATGATGCCATGAAGCATTCCAATGTCAGAATTATTGGAATCCCTGAAGGGGAGGAGAAAGAAAGATATCTAGAAGATATAGTGGAACAAGTTCTTCATGAAAATTTTCCCAATCTCGCAAATGGAACCAGCATTCATGTACTAGAGGCTGAACGGTCTCCACCCATGATTATACATTCCAAGAAAACATCACGACACCTGATAGTCAAATTGAGGAATTATAATTGTAGGTATAATCTTTTGAAAGCCGCTAGGGCAAAGAGGCTCCTTACTTACAGAGGGAAGCCCAAAGAGACCTGGCAAGACAGAAAAGGTTGGCAAGATATATTCAGGGCACTAAATGAGAAGAACATGCAGCCAAGAATACTCTATCCAGCAAGACTGACATTCAAAATGGATGGAGAGATAAAGAGTTTCCAAGACCAGCAAGGCTTAAAAGACTATGCAACCACCAAGCCAACACTGCAGGAAATATTAAGAGGGGCTCTATAAAAGAGGAAAAATCCTAAGAATAGCATTGAACAGAAATATAGAGGCAATCTACAGAAAGAAATACTTCAAAGGTAACTCGATGTCAATAAAAACGTATCTATCAATAATCACTCTCAATGTGAATGGGCTAAATGCACCCATAAAACGGCACAGGGTTGCATATTGGATAAAACGACAGGACCCATCCATATGTTGTCTACAAGAGACCCATTTTGAACCTAAAGATACACCCAGACTGAAAGTGAAGGGATGGAGAAGCATCTTTCATGCCAATGGGCCTCAAAAGAAGGCTGGGGTAGCGATTCTCATATCAGATAAATTAGACTTTAAACTAAAGACTGTAGTCAGAGATATAGAAGGACACTACATAATCCTTAAAGGGACTATCCACCAAGGTGATCTAACAATTGTAAATATCTATGCTCCCAATATGGGAGCAGCCAGTTACATAAGAAAACTGTTAATCAAGATAAAGAGTCATATTGATATGAATACACTAATCGTAGGAGATCTTAACATGCCTCTCTCAGAAATAGATCATCGAAGCAGAAAATCAATAAAGAAACAAGAGCACTGAATGACACATTGGACCAGATGGACCTCATAGATATATACAGAACGTTCCACCCTAAAACAACAGAATACTCATTCCGTTCAAGTGCACACGGAACCTTCTCCAGAATAGACCACATACTGGGTCACAAATCAGGACTCAACCGATACCAAAAGACTGAGATTATTCCCTGCATATTCTCAGATCACAATGCTTTGAAACTGGAGCTCAATCACAAGGAAAAGTTCAGAAGGGACTCAAACACCTGGAAGGTAAAGGCCACCTTGCTTAAGAATGCTTGGATCAACCAGGAGATCAAAGAAGAACTGAAACAATTCATGGAAACCAATGAGAATGAAGACACTTCGGTCCAGAACCTATGGGATACAGCAAAGGCGGTCCTAAGGGGGAAATACACAACCATCCAAGCCTCCCTCAAAAAAGTTGAAAAATCCAGAATACACCAGCTGTCTCTACACCTTAAAGAACTGGAGAATCAACAACAAATCAAACCAACTCCACACATAAGAAGGGAAATCATCAAGATTAGAGCTGAGATAAATGAGGTAGAAACCAGAAATACAGAAGAACATACAAATGAAACTAGAAGCTGGTTTTTTTAAAGAATCAATAAGATCGATAAACCATTGGCCACACTAATCCAAAAGAAAAGAGAGAAACCCCAAATTCATAAAATTATGAATGAAAAGGGAGAGGTCACAACTAACACCAAGGAAGTAGAAACAATCATCAGAAGTTATTATCAACAGTTATATGCCAATAAGCTTAGCAACCTAGATGAAATGGATGCATTCCTGGAAAACTATAAACTACCAAAATTGAACCAGGAAGAAATTGTAAACCTGAATAGACCGATATCTAGAAATGAGATTGAAGTAGTGATCAAAAATCTCCCCCAAAACAAGAGCCCAGGACCTGATGGAATCCCTGGGGAATTCTACCAAACTTTCAAAGAAGAAATAACACCTATTCTCCTGAAGCTGTTTCAAAAAATTGAAGCAGAAGGAAAGCTTCCAGACTCTTTCTATGAAGCCAACATTACCCTGATCCCCAAACCAGGCAAAAACTCTACCAAAAAGGAGAATTTCAGACCAATATCACTGAAGAATATGGATGCTAAGATTCTCAACAAGATCCCAGCAAACAGGATCCAACAGCACATTAAAAAGATTATCCACCATGACTAGGTGGGATTCATCCCTGGGCTACAAGGATGGTTCAAAATTCACAAATCAATCAATGTGATACAACAAATTAATATGAGAAGAGAGAAGAACCACACTGTCCTCTCAATTGATGCAGAAAAAGCATTTGACAAAATCCAGCATCTGTTCCTGAATAAAACGCTTCTAAGTATAGGGATAGAGGGAACATTCCTGAATCTCATCAAATCTATCTTTGAAAGACCCACAGCAAATATCATCCTCAATGGCAAAAAGCTTGCAGCCTTCCTGTTGAGATCAGGAACAAGAAAAGGATGCCCACTTTCACCACTCTTGTTCAACATCGTATTAGATGTCCTAGCAACAGCAATCAGACAACAAAGAGAAATAAAAGGTATCCAAATTGGCAATGAAGAAGTCAAACTCTCTCTTTGCAGATGACATGATTCTTTATATGGAAAACTTCAAAGACTCCACCCCCAAACTACGAGAACTCATACAGCAATTCAGCAACGTGGCAGGATACAATGTCAAACTGCAGAAATCAGTGGCTTTCTTATACACTAACAATGCAAATACAGAAAGGGAAATTAGAGAATCAATTCCATTTACTATAGCACCAAGAACCATAAGATACTCGGGAATAAACCCAACCAAAGAGGTAAATTATCTGTACTCGAGGAACTACAGAACACTCATGAAAGAAATTGAAGAAGACAAAAAAAGATGGAAGACCATTCCATGCTCTTGGATAGGAAGAATAAACATTGTTAAAATGTCTATACTGCCTAGAGCAATCTATACTTTTAATGCCATTCTGATCAAAATTCCACCGGTATTCTTCAAAGAGCTGGAGAAAATAATCCAAAAATTTTTATGGAATCAGAAGAGACCCCGAATCACTAAGGAAATGTTGAAAAACAAAAATAAAACTGGGGGCATCATGTTACCTGATTTCAAGCTTTATTACAAAGCTGTGATCACCAAGACAGCATGGTACTGGCATAAAAACAGACACATAGACCAGTGGAACAGAGTAGAGAGCCCAGGTATGAACCCTCAACTCTATGGTCAATTAATCTTCGACAAAACAGGAAAACATATACAGTGGAAAAAAGACAGTTCTTCAAAAAATGGTGCTGGGAAAACTGGGCAGCTATATGTAGAAGAATGAACTCGACCATTCTCTTACACCGTACACAAAGATAAACTCAAAATAGATAAAAGACCTCAACGTGAGACAGGAATCCTTCAGAATCCTAGAAGAGAACATAGGCAGTAATCTCTTCGATATCAGCCATAGCAACTTTTTTCAAGATACGTTTCCAAAGGCAATGGAAACAAAAGCAAAAATGAACTTTTGGGACTTCATCAAAATCAAAAGCTTCTGCACAGCAAAGGAAACCGTAAAAAAAAACAAAGAGATAATCCACGGAATGGGAGAAGATATTTGCAAATGACAGTACAGACAAAAGGTTGATATCCAGGATCTATAATGAACTCCTCAAACTCAACACACACACAAAACAGGCAATCATATCAAAAAAAGGGCAGAAGATATGAACAGACACTTCTCCAATCAAGACATACAAATGGCTATCAGACACATGAAAAAATGTTCATCATCACTAGCCCTCAGGGAGATTCAAATTAACACCAACCACATTGAGATATCACCTTACACCAGTTATAATGGCCAAAATTAACAAGACAGGAAACAACATATGTTGGAGGGGATGTGGAGAAAAGGGAATCTCTTAAACTGTTGGTGGGAATGCAAGTTGGTACAGCCTCTTTGGAAAACAGTGTGGAGATTCCTCAAGAAATTAAAAATAGAACTTCCCTATGACCCTGCAATTGCACTCCTGGGTATTTACCCCAAAGATATAGATGTCATGAAAAGAAGGGCCATCTGTACCCCAATGTTTATAGCAGCAATTGCCACGGTCGCCAAACTATGGAAAGATCCAAGATGTCCTTCAATGGATGAATGGACAAGGAAAATGTGGTCCATATACACTATGGAGTATTATGCCTCCATCAGAAAGGACGAATACCTTACTTTTGTAGCAACATGGACGGGACTGGAAGAGATGATGCTGAGTGAAATAAGTCAAGCAGAGAGAGTCAATTATCATATGGTTTCACTTATTTGTGGAGCATAACAAATATCATGGAGGACAATGGGTCTTAGGAGAAGGGAGTTGGGGTAAATTGGAAGGGGAGGTGAATCATGAGAGTCTATGGACTCTGAAAAACAATCTGAGGTGTTTGAAGTGTTGGGGGGGTGGGAGGTTGGGGTACCAGGTGATGGGTATTATAGAGGGCACAGATTGTATGGAGCACTGGTTGTGGTGAAAAAATAATGAATACTGTTATGCTGAAAATAAATTAATAATTGCAAAAAAAGAATAAAAGCTTCTTCACAGCAAGGGAAACAGTTAACAAAACCAAAAGACAACTGACAGAATGGGAGAAGATATTTGCAAAGAACATATCAGATAATGGGCTAGTATCCAAAATCTATAAAGAGCTTAGCAAACTCACCACCCAAAAGAACAAATAATCCATTCAAGAAATAGGCAGAGGACATGAAAAGGCATTTCTTCAAAGAAGACATCCAGATATCCAACAGATACAAGAAAAGTGCTCCACATCACTTGGCATCAGGGAAATACAAATCAAAACCACAATGAGATACCACCTCACACCAGTCAGAATGGCTAAAATTGACAAGTCAAGAAACGACATGCTGGCGAGGATGCAGAGAAAGGCGAACCATCCTACACTGTTGTAGGAGTGCAAGCTGGTGCAACCACTCTGGATAACAGCATGGAAGTTCCTCAAAAAGTGGAAAATAGAGCTACTCTATGACCCAGCAGTTGCACTACTGGGTATTTACCCTAAAGATACAAATGTAGTGATCCTAAGGGGCACATGCACCCTAATGTTTATAGCAGCAATGTCCATAATAGCCAAATTATGAAAGGAACCTAGATGTTCATCAACAGATAAATGGATAAAGAAGAAGTGGTGTATATATATACAATTGAATACTATGCAGCCATCAAAGAAATGAAATGTTGCCATTTGCATGATGTGAGTGGAACTAGAGGGAAATAAGTCAATCAGAGAAAGACAACTATCGTATGATCTCCCTGATATGAGGAAGTGGAGATGCAACATGGGGGGCTTGGTGGGTAGGAGAAGAATAAATGAAACAAGATGGGATCAGGTGGGAGACAAACCTTAAGAGACTCTGAATCTTACAAAACAGACTGAGGGTTGCTTGGGGGTAGGGAGGTAGGGAAAGAATGGTTGGTTTATGGACATTGGGGAGGGTATGTGCTATGGTGAGTGCCTTGAAGTGTGTAAACATGGCGATTCACAGACCTGTACCGCTGGGGCCAATAATACATTGTATGTTAATAAAAAAAGTTATATAAAACAATGAAAAGAATGGGAATAGTGGGAATGAATTAAAAATATAAGCTGTATCTATGAAAAAAAAAAAAAAAGAAAATTTCTTGTAGACCCTATCCCAAGAGTCCTTTACAGATCCTGTGTTAGGAAACTACTCTCAGTAATGGTTTTCCTTGGTTTTTAGCAGGTTTGGGGTGTTGCCCAACTGTGCTATGGTATTCCTTTTCCTGCTCTTAGTGCTATCTATAACAAACAGTGGAGGTGGGAGGGATGTATTGAATCTGAGGCTGCATTTCTCTCTGGAATAAGAATAGAAAGCCATTTACTTATTTATCTAATCATTAGACAAACACTGAGCAGCTAGTTATTATTATTTATTATTTATTTTTTTATTTAAAGATATATATATATATATATATATATATATATATATATATATATATTTTATTTATTTGACAGAAAGAGTTCCGTAGGCATAGAGAGTGAGAGGAGGAAGCAGGATTCCTGCTGAGCAGACATCCTGATGCAGGGCTCGATCCCAGGACCCTGGGACCATGACCTGAGCCAAAGCAGATGCTTTAACTCAATGAGCCACCCAGGCGCCCCAGATAGTTATATTTAGAAAGCACTTTTGTAGGCACTGTAGGACATATAAGACAATCATCTATAAGAAGAATCCCAGAAGTGTTATTCATATTTGTTACTTAAAAACCAGAGATTCCAAATGTTAAAAAGATAGAATTATATTAATTATAATTGTTTATACTGAATGACATATTTTATGTAGAAATTTCTTGTAAATTGAAAAATGTCCTTCAAATGTTATTTTTATTTTTATCTTGATGTTGGAAACCCAAGCCAGTGAAGATCACAATAAGCAAAGGAGACATGAGACTTTCATATAAGAAATAGGATTTATAAAGTCAAAGAAACCCTCAAACAAACTAGGTCTAAAGCAGAAAAAGGAACTGCTTATGGAGTTGTTAACTTTAAGACTTAACAGATACTTTCTGAATAACAGCATAAATTTATGTTAGTAGACATTTTATTCAAATACTAAGTTTAAGAAAATATAGTTGAAAAATACAATTTAGTTGCAGAGTATCAGTGGATCCATACTTTCACAAGAAAATTATTTCATAAGAGATAATTATCAGGGAAAAATAACACAAAACTTTTAGAAACTTTCACACGTGGCAAAATGTGTTATGGTAGATTTTCTAAGAATACAATTAAAAACCTAACCTTGATAACAATGAAAGAACACTCAAATTGATCAGAGGAAATATGCATTTCTGTAAGTTTTCTAGGCTGCCATAATAAATTATCACAAACTTGTCAACTTAAAACAATAGAAGCTTATTCTTTCACAGTTCTGGGGGCTGGAAATCTAAAGTTAAGATGTTGGCAGAACCATGTTTCCTCTGAAGGCTTTAGGGAAGAATCTTCCCTTGCTTTCCTTTAGCTTCTGGAGGCTCTCAGTAATTGATTTTTATCTTATAGTGGCATCACTCCAATCTCTGCCTCTAATTCACATGGCCTTCTTCTATACATCTTTCTGTGTCTTCTTCTTTTATGTCTCTGTATAAAAGATCTTCCCTAACCTGGCATAATTTTATCCCAAGAGTCTACCCTGTACCTGCAAAGATCCTTATTCCAATGACGTTCTACATGGACATAATTTTTAGGAGGCACTATTTAACCCACTGTACCATACCACTGATTAAAAAAAAAAAAAAAAGAAAAAAGCATTATTGATTGACCTCTGGAAAGAGAGGACAAATATTTTACTATTTTTAAGCTCAGAAATTATTTCTATAACTCACCTGATGAGTACATGAAAGTGAAATCATATATATTCTTTATTTTAACTTCTTTTTTAAGATTTTATTTATTTAACAGAGAGTGACAGAGATAGCGCTGAGAGAGAGAGAGAGCAGGAACCGGGAGGAGAGAGAGAAACAGGCTCTCCCACTGAGCAGGGAGTCCCACAGGGAGTTCCATCCCAGGACCCTAAGATCATGACCTGAGCCCAAGGTAGCTGCTTAACTGACTGAGCTACCCAGGTGTCCCAACATCATACATATTCCTATCCTGTGAAAGTTTCAGAATCTTGTCATTTAATAATTCATGCACAAAGGTAAAAGATGTCTGGATAGGTCCTGGCATTGATAACATAATGTGTGCTTATGATTACTGCAATGGAAATTTCCAGTTGAACTCTACTATTCTGTAGAGATTAACTAAATCCATTTATGTTATTAAGAGCATCATATGGCAATAAGTGACTGAATCTTCAAAGCAGTCTTTAAGACTGGCTTTGCTATCAAATGTGAAAACTCCTTTTGTTTAGGTGGGCTAAATTTTATGACCATGATGTCATTCTATTGCAGTAACAGAAGCCCACATAAACTAGTTTAAAAATGGGAATTTAGGGGCACCTGGGTGGCTCAGTTGTTAAGCATCTGGCTTTGGCTCAGGTCATGATCCCAGAGTCCTGGGATCGAGCCCTGTATCAGGCTCTCTGCTCAGCAGGAAGCCTGCTTCTTCCTCTCCCACTCTTCCTGCCCTGTCTGTCAAATAATAAATAAAATCTTAAAAAAATTCATATAAAATCTCACAAAACAAACTGAGGGTTGCTGGGGGGAGGGGGTTTGGGAGAACGGGGTGGGATTATGGACATTGGGGAGGGTATGTGGTTTGGTGAGTGCTGTGAAGTGTGTAAACCTGGTGATTCACAGACCTGTACCCCTGGGGATAAAAATATATGTTTATAAAAAATAAAAAAATTTAAGAAAATGCTTGCAGACTTATGTTTAAAAAAATAAAAATGGGAATTTATTGAAACATGTATGTAACTAAGAATTCCAAGAGCATGTGATTACCTTTAAAATCATATAAATTCAAAGAATGGTATTTTTCTTGCTCTATTTCTCTAGCCCATCTCTCTTTCATCACTTGGTCCTGTTTTCATTGGTATGTTGGCCACTTACAAAAGACAGACTTTCTCCATATGGTGGGGAAAGTGATGGCATAGCCAACAGAGTTCTTCAGGATTATATCATCCCAGTCCAGTGACCTACAACTGAGAAAAGACATGACATCCACTTATACAATTTCATACTTTGATTCTGATTGGCCTGGATTAGGTTACCTGCTGATTTTTAGGCCAATTATATGGTCCAGGGGAAGAGATAACTAGGTCACCTGCTGATTTTTAGGCCGATTATATGGCCCAGGGAAAGATATACTTTGTAAAAGAGGCTTGCAACATGTTACTGTGATTGAGTTGTCAGTTTAGGCTGCTATAACAAAGTACCCCAGATTGGATGACTTACAAACAATAGGAACTCATTTCTCACATTTCTAGAACCTGGAAGTCTGAGATCAGGGTGCAAGTATGGTCAAGTTCCAGTAAGGGCCAGCTTCTCTATTCTCACATGATGGAGAGCAGAACATAGAGGCAAGCTCTCTGATGACTCTTATAAGATCACTATATCATTCATGAGGCCTCCACTCTCATGACCTCATCTAGTCCTAATTACCTCCCAAAGACCCCCCCCCAAACCTTTACATATAAATATTTTTTGGGAGGGCAGGCATAATTATTTGGAACATAACAGGGATTTAGTGAGATGTCATGACTGGTAGCCTGTAGTCATAACATAGACCAAAGCTAACTCAGCCATCTTAGAATCCAATGCATGAAAGCATTAATGCTAGGTTCTCACTAAAATAACATTAAACATTCTATATCAAACTGTTTGGGGATTCTCCAAGTATTATAATGGCTTTCCAAATGCATGTCTAAATAACTTGGCTTTTTTTTCTTTCTTCTTTTTCTTTTTCTTTTCTTTTTTTTTTTTTTTTTTTTTTTGAGTGGTCCTGAGCTAAAATCACTATTCTTCCTCTAGCTCAGACATGATTTTTGGAAGTCTTCCTTGTAACACATTTTAAAACCTTGCTGTTAAGACTGAATTACCTGTGACATTTGGAAATGTCAGAAGTAATTTTGGCTATGGTAAGACTGGCCAAAGCATTTCACATATATAAAATACAATTTTGAGAGCCTAGATGCTTATGGCATAGCTAGACATCTCTTTGTCTTGTTTCAGCAAATAGGTTTTAGCACTGAAGCAATCCACTCCTTACAAAGCAATTATCATTAGAAAATGTCACTGCATAAATTGTAAGGTAAAAGAGGCAGAGATATAATTAGTTGTTGATTCAGAAGAGGAGAGCTCATCCTAGTAGAGCAGAATGCCAGAAATCAAGAGCTCATAGCCCGTTTTTCCTTTTTGTTGAAGAAACTGTAATAGAGGGGCTGATGTAAACAGTGGAATAGTGGATATGACTTTTCAAAATTCCAGAGATATGCAATAGGAAAAGAAATATTTGTAACATTTGTTTAAAAATAGTAATAACTAGTATGTTTTGTTTTATGCAATTGATGTATTTCTGACCAGAGATGTAGATTGAATTGACTAGTAACTAATATTTATTGACTACTTCTAGGAACCAGGTTCTGTGTCAAGTCTCTTACTACTTTAGTATTATTAAATCTTCATAGCAGTTCTATAGTATTCTGTACTGTAATATTCTCATTGTACAAATGTGAGAATCTGTGGTAAATTTTGTATGTTTCCTAAGGTCACACTGCTAAAGTGGAAATGAGATTCATAACCAGAGCTATCTGCTTCAGTTTGTCATATATTAGTAAGCTTGCTAAATTTTATGTATCCCTAAATTGTATGTTTTATAAAGCAGCCATGTGTGTCATTATTCATGTGTAGGTTTGTTTTTTTTTTAATTTTATTTATTTATCAGAGAGAGAGAGGGGGAGAGAGGAAGCACAGGCAGACAGAATGGCAGGCAGAGGCAGAGGGAGAAGCAGGCTCCCTGCTGAGCAAGGAGCCCGATGTGGGACTCGATCCCAGGACGCTGGGATCATGACCTGAGCCGAAGGCAGCTGCTTAACCAACTGAGCCACCCAGGCGTCCCTCATGTGCTCAATGAAATTAAATTGCATGGAAACCCATTGTTGATATATACCATACCTGTAAATTTTGACTTGAAAAAGATTTCAAGAGATGGAATGATAACTGGTTGTTGGCTCCTTCCTCTTTTTACAAGGTCTATAGTTCTTTGACCCAAGTGTGCACATTTAAATAGGAGTAAATATGAGTTTTAAATACTTCTCTGGGGATATATTAAAATTCCACTGGGTGGCTCAGTCAGTTAAGCGTCTGCCTTTGGCCCAGGTCATGGTTTCGGGGTCCTGGAATCGAGCCTCACATCGGCTCCCTGTTCAGTGGGGAGCCTGCCTCTTTCTCTCTCTGCTATTCCACTCCCCAAACCCCGCTTATGTCCTCTGGCTCTTTTCTAACTTTCTGTTAAACAAATTAAAAAAATCCTTTAAAAAAATTCCACTGGAGTTAGGATGGCCAGATTTAGGAAAATTAAAATTACATTTGAACTGTTGTTTATCTGAAATTCAAATTTAATTATGTATCTTTTATCTGACAATCCTAATTTGAGTTCCTCCAACTTGAATCTCTTTGATGTTTGTTTTGCTCTGCTTAAATTCTATTTTCCTACTTGCAGTTGAGTATTATATATATATATATATATATATATATATATACTCTACAGAATATATTATAGAGTATCAGTTACTCTAAAACTTTCAGACCAAGCCTTCAAGTCTTGGTAGGTTAAGTTCATCATCATCTTGCATCTGCTCCTTTGATTTCTTATTTCAAGCTTTACTCTCTGGTTTGTACTTTGACTTGTATTTTTCCATGTAATAAGGCATGTACTATTTTATTGCATTTGCCAATTATTCAAAATACCTAGAGCAGAGAAAGGGAAGGCAGAGCAGGAGAGAATAAAGCAAATTTGCAGGTAAGCCTAGAGCCTCTTATGAGAGTAATTAGCTTGTTGGAGAAAATGGGATTAGACCCTAGGCCAGCAGATGAAGATTGGTGGTTGAGAAGCCTGGGCACTCCGGAAACTGGAGAGGTGGATGACACAGATGAGCCGGCCGTGTGCATTAGCAGAGAGATTGTACTGGGGCAGAGGTTTGAATAATCAGAAATAGATCATGAGCACTCAGGACTTTCAGGAGCTGCTTTGTCCAGGAACGGCTCCTCTTAGTGTTAAAGGTAAGACAACCCCTAGGAAGACACAGGTCCTGCTAGAATACTCTACCAACAGTTTAGAGGAAAGCTCTTCACTCCCACCCACAAAAGTGCATTTGGGTAAGAATGGCTCTTGCTAATGAAAAGTCTATTAATTTATGTGAAGACATATTTATTAAAAAATTAAGACCACAATTTAATTCGATACCTCCACCTGCAAGCCCATCCAAGGAAGAGAGAAGCTCCAGAGGAAACTTGATGTAGCATGGTCTCACCTGTTAGAGATGGCTTAGCAGAGACCCATGGGCAGCAACATTGTGAGAATACAGCATTTGTCTTAATTCTGTGACTTTGTGTGAGTCACACATACACATGTACATGCACGCACACACACACATCCACGTGCTCATCTTCTGTCCATAAACATCGATCTTAAATACAAATTTGAATTTTCTTACATACTCCTCATTTACCACTGGCCGGCTTCCATATTCATCCTGACAGTGGACTTGGATCCTTCTCTTACCTGCATTCTCATTCTGGCTTTTTTGAATAGATAGATGCATGCATCTGGTCTTTTCACCTCTAGAAAAAAAAAATTTTTTTCTCAAGAGATTTCAGAACCTGAGTGTTCATAAATTAAGTTGTGTTGGATAATTTGAGGATATTATACATAACAAGAAAGACCATAAAATTAGAGTGATGCGAAACAGACTGTCAGAGAGTCACCTATAATATATCATTGCACGGGAATTCTGAGAATTAGAATTCCATAGCTGTCCATGAGCGATAAAGAATTATTTAAAGAAAACACTAAATCACCAAAATCCCACCTTCTGACCAAGCATATTACAAGTTAAATTATCTTTGTTGCTAGGTCTTTAATTTCCTTACACGAGCATTCTGAAAATTGCTTGAAGAATAAGTAAATATTGTATAATGCACCTTGAAAATCAACGAGTAGAAATTTAAGTAGAATGTAGCATGAATTATTTTCTGTGACATAATTTAATCTTTCTTTTTCTGTGAATTATAAGAAGATTTCATGCTCATGTTGGATACAAATACTCACGTCCTGCTAATGGTAGCTAGAGCAGGTAGAATAGCAAGTGTCATGTCAAGATCCCAGTGGTGTGGAAAAAACTGTGAATTGTGACTTCTTATGAAGCATATCATCACTTTTAGGACAAAGTCCAAAATTCCTAACATGACTTTTAAGGTAATTCATAATATGGTGCCTGTTTATCTCTGCATTTATATCTTCTCCATTTCCTCCTTCTACTTTATAGTTACCCTGAACTAATACTGATCTACTCACTGATTCCCAGATTTGAGGTATTTTTCCATGGTGGCTTTCCTGTAGTTTATTTCTGTGACAAAACACAATTTCCCCATGCCACTCAACACCTACTTAGCTGTTAGGATTCAGCTTGCTTTGTGCTTGCTCTGTTCTTATTCCTACTTCTTTTCTATCTTTATATTCTTATAATAATGAAATCATTATAAAAATATCTTCTATATTAATCTTTGGGTATCTTTTGAAAGTAAATGCCTCTTATTCTTCATTGTATACCTAAGGCCTATGAATTTTTTTAAAAAGATTTTATTTTTTATTTGACAGACAGAGATCACAAGTAGGCAGAGGGGCAGACCGAGAGAGAGGAAGGGAAGCAGGCTCCACACTGAGCAGAGAGCCTTGTGGGGCTTGATCATGACCTGAGCTGAAGGCAGAGGCTTAACCCCGTGAGCCACCCAGGTGCCCCAGGCCTATGAATTTTTGTCGGTTTGGAGCAGGCACTCAAAAAACCATTTATTGAATTAATGGGGCATGTAAAGATAGACACAGCTGCAGCTGCTTAGAGGACTTAGAGTTGGTAGAAAGACCACCGTATTCCAAGGCTATACTATGCATATCACTAATCACTAATGTGATTCAAATATAATGGCTCCAGCGTTCAGCCTCTGGTTTTGCTTGGTACAATCTTAAAACAGGACTAAGCACTTTCTCATGTTTTGTACACATCCACATCCACACGCACATCCCCACAATCCCTACCCACATACATCTTTTGTCTCCTGCAATATTTGGGGAGAGAAGATCATCTCACTGTGTAAAAAAGAAAGTGTGAATGAGAAATAGATCTAGATGCTCCTATATTGGTAGATTTCTTTTTTCCAAACTCTGTTAATAAAACAGTTGCATTTCCTGTCTCTACTTCTGAGCTTCCAAAATCTGGGTTACATGTTTTTCCTGGTAACTTGGTCTCTCCCATTCTCTTTAGCCTGGTGGATTTTACTGTTTTAAAAATTTTTCATGGACATTTTAGTTGATTTGGAAGGCAGGTAGAAAAACATTTGTATTAATTCTGTCATGTTCCAATGGACATTTTCTGCTTCAGTATCTTACCTAACTTTTACTTGACCAACATATCTTTCCTCTAATATTTAGGTAGTTTTGAAATATGTGTTGCTGTTGATAAACTGCATCTGGTTGCCATGGGTGAGGATATCATCTGTGGTATGGGGAAGTCAGCTGACAAGAGTTAGCAATTCATTAAACTATTAATTTTCATGAATTTTGTAAATCAGTCATATCCACAGCCATTATTAAAATTAAATAGGCTTATTAAAGAAAGTATATTAAAAGAAAAATTAATAAAACCCCAAATTTTATCACTTCATCATTTTACTATTATATATGCTCTTTTTTTTCTCTTCCTTAGTATTTTCTTTTCTTTTTTTTTCCTTTAAATTTTTTATTTTTTATAAACATATATTTTTATCCCCAGGGGTACAGGTCTGTGAATCACCAGGTTTACACACTTCACAGCACTCACCAAAGCACATACTCTCCCCAGTGTCCATAATCCCACCCCCTTCTCCCAAACCCCCTCCCCCCAGCAACCCTCAGTTTGTTTTGTGAGATTAAGAGTCACTTATGGTTACAACTATCATATGATCTCCCTGATATTATATATGCTCTTAAAGTTATGTTCACTTTATTTTTAAGGCAGAAATATGAGACAATGGTATGCTACTATGTATCTCTGCACAGTGACATCATATTAGTAACTTGAAATGGGTTATGGTGGGAGTATTTATGTTATGGGAATTTGCAAATGCTAAAAATAAAGCCATTTTTTTTTTCACCCAGAAACCTGGTTGTTAAATATTTATCAGCATTCTACTATTGTATTCTCCAAAATCAAGGAATCAAAGTATTCCTCATCTGTATCCATCTTGAAGATAAAGCTGACATAGAAAGGAAGGCAGTGAGAAGACAAGTGGAACCAGGTTTCAGATCAAATTACTCGTGAAGGTTGCCTCACATTTGGAATTCTCAGTCATGGAGGCAATGTATTCCTATATTTTAAATTGTAATCTGTTGCATTTTGGTTTTATGTCATCTGCAGGTGAAAAACTCCTAAATAAAGCCCTCTTCGAATGCTCTCTTTCCCTAAATGAAGAGATGTTGATTCAGAACACTTTGGGATCTGTTGCCAAAAGTTCAGATCCATAAATTAACATTGTTTGTTGAGCTCCTACAATGTGCCAGATTCTGTAGCTGGTTCTGTTTTTATAAAGATGCAGAAGACATGCTCCTGCTGTCAAAGAACTTATGTCTCATTGGGAAAACATACATGCATTATTTATGTTATAAAGTAAAAAGTGCTTATAATAGAGTCACAGAATGAAATAAATGCATCACAGAAGACTACCATTCTGTTTAGGGTGGTGGAAAGACTAGGCAGGAATGAAAAAGATGAAGAAGGAAGAGATAGAACCTTCCAGGAAGAAGCTTAACAAATTGAAAGGCTATAAAAATTGCACAGCATATGTGAAAATATCTTAATATATGGCCTGGGTATTCATTGAATGTATGGTGGAGAAAGGAATAGGGAATGAGTTGGACATATGACATGCTAAATACTATTGACTTAGGAAATGCAGGAGATTTTAGCAAAGTTCAGTATTTGAACTACATGTTTATGTAGATCAGAATAAGTCTACTCCAAGAGCACTAGCTGTTCTCTATGCGGATGAAGACTCAATGCCATATTCTCTATTTTAAGCAGTAAATTAAAAATAATTTTCAAGAAAAAGAATTTTTAAAAGTTTGTCATTTTAGTTTGGCATTTTGAGATACTGCAAATAAACTAATGTAAAGTGGATTAGTGCTACAATAAAGCAAGCATCAAACAGAGAATTGTGGGCTCACTCTCTAGGTCTTCTTTAGGCTAAGTCTTCTTTAGTTTAACATTCAGAAGATATTTACTTTCTCTGAATTGGTTCCTTCACCTACAGAAATAAGGAGGTTGTTTTCTGTTTTCTGAGATACCATTTCCATTCCCGAAAATGTGTTGCTTTATGTGTTTTAACCTCATGCTTTTCTAAAATTTAAATAAATTTAAATTTAAATAAATTGGTGATCATGGAACAGAACTGCAATACCTATCTTTATAGGAAGAAAAGGAAAGCTCAGAGTTGGGTGTGAGTTTGGAGTTTTAGAATGGATTGGAATAAGTTTGGATAACCAAAATATCTAGAGAAGTATGAAATACTTAAAATGCAGTTAACACACAGGAAAGAGAGATTCACCAATGGATTTTAAATCAGAAATTGAAAAAATAAATTTCATTTTTATATCTCATAGAGTTTAAAATCAATATACTAGCTGCATACACCCCTTTTTCCTTTGGTTTGTGGGAGCTGGCAGATCTTTCCTCATCCCAGTGCTCTGCAGCCCTGCCTCAGGGCAAAAGCTGACATGGGAGTCACATGCCTTTTCACACTTCATGGTTCCAAGTTATGGTACAGTATCTAGGTGTACAAGGTCTGATGGAGGTTAAGGATGCCAATTTAGCCCATCTCAATGCTATCTTTCCCAGAGGAGAAATGAGAACAACTGGCAGATGTATTTTATCTGTGAGCAATCTGTCATTATATTTTACACTTTATTCTGTGCTTTGTCTTATAACCACTATAAATTCATGAGCAACCCATTTCTTCTCAGTTATACTTAGGGTTATGTTATGTGCTAAGAGAAAGATCTCATGATACTGTCTCTATGTCTGACACATCATTAGCCTAGCCTGAAGACTGGCCCTTGTTGCCTGGCTCTTTCTCATTTTTTTCTCCTGGGCTTTGATTTCTGAATGCCAGAAGGTTTTATACTTTGTTTTATAATCTTTCTTATTTACAGAGAAAAAAAGAATAAAGTTGAACTGTTTTGCTTTCCCACTGTCACCCATCAACAGGACACTATTTGTTCTCAAAGCAGCTCTATTCTTCCCTTGTTCTTTTCTTATTTCTGACCATGTTAAAAAGCTTTGTTACTGTGGCCTTCAGCTGTCTTCCCAATCAGCTTGTTACGGCTTCAGTCTTTTTGTGACAACACTTGCAGAATGATACCAAACTTTAATTTTTATCCTTTGATATGTACCCTGTTTATTTTTATTCTTTGATATAAAGACTTTTAAAATCCAAAGATTTTGGAATGTTTCTTATATAACTACATTGTTTTTGCTTTTCTCCTAAGTGTAAGTAACCATTTTATAGCCAGGATTTCTTGTTTAGATGCCTAACCTTCTTGGGCTCTCACAGCCTCAGACCCTGACCACGTTTGCTGGCTTATCTATCATGAGCCTTAAAGTGTTGCTGTTACTTTCTGGCAAATTAGAATTGCTTATTGAAACAATCTGATTTAGAGTATGGATTTTAACAAATAAACATGCATAATGTAGTTTTGTCAAATAATTGGCACTCCCTAGATTTGTAAAAGTCTGTTACTGCCTCCTTTTCCTGAGTCTTTTGGTTCTCACCTCATATTCTCTGCCTGTTTTGGCTAAGAGGATACCATATACACCTCTTTGGATACCATGGCTGATATGAGAAAAATCAATGCAGCAGACAAAGAAACTTGTTGGCATTCAGAGATAGAGAATGGACTACAGATACTTAAGCAGGAAAATGATATTATAAACATATTTTGGGGGTGCCTGGGTGGCTCAGTGGGTTAAGCCACTGCCTTCGGCTCAGGTCATGATCTCAGGGTCCTGGGATAGAGCCCTGCATCGGGCTCTCTGCTCAGTGGGCAGCTTGCTTCCCTCTCTCTCTCTCTATCTCTGTCAAATAAATAAATAAAATCTTTAAAAAAAATAAACATATTTTGGAGCAAATTTATATCATCCCTGTGATTGGAAAAACAATGGGTGCAGAGAGAGCAGCCCCTGGGAGAGGCAAGTGAGGTGAAGGAGCCTCTGATGGAGGGGGTGACTGGGGAAAAAGAGAGAGGCATGACTTATTTATTTTATAACTGGATCAGAGATGAAAAGTACAGCACAGGGAGTATGGTCAATGATATTGTAGTAACATTTTATAGTGGCATGCTGACTATACTTTCTGTGGTAAGCATTAAATAATGTATAGAATTGTTGAATCAGTATTTTATGCACCTGCAACTAGTAGAACATTGTATGTTAATTATACTTCAGTTAAAAAAGTATAAGAAAAAGAAAAAAAAAGTATAAGAAAAAAAGTGAGGCCAATCAAAGGCATCAACAGAGCTGTGGTGGGTGGGGGCACTGAATGTCAGAGACACAAAGGAAAGAAAAATAGATTCAGTTTCAAAGTCTGGAGACAGCCAGTTCAGAGAGGTGAGGAAAATTGGAAGGGCATGTTTGTTTAAAGAAGATGAAGAGATATAGAGCAATTTTAGCCTCACAGGCCAATAGGATATGTTTCTGATGTATCTGGTAATATATGTTTCATTCAATGTCAGTAATTTTTATTCTAATCCATCCTTTTCATATTCATCCTGCCTCTCATATTGAGAGACACAATATGTTAGAGTACTTCATCCGTTATCCATCATGTGGAAAAATGTTTACATTATCATTTTTTTACGATGTGAATTTCTTCTCAATCATAAATAATTAGTTTACTTTAGACTGAGTGATGGAACACATCAGACCACATACAAGAAATGAAAAGGGATGAGAGAAATTGACTAAAGGAAACAAAAGCAAAAATAATTTTGCTTTTGTTCATATATATAAATTTATATATATATTAATATATAATTTATGTTATTAACATTGTATGTTAATTATACTTCAGTTAAAAAAAGTATAAGAAAAAGAAAAAAAAGTATAAGAAAAAAAGTGAGGCCAATCAAAGATATCAACAGAGCCTTAACATAACATTTATGTTATAAATTATATATTTATATATATATAGATTTACATATATAAAATATATAAAGATTCTACCTCTTGGGAGAAGATCAAAGAGGGTTGAAGGAAACTAATCCACTGCTGTTGGGGGAATTCCAATATTTAGACAAATGTGCATTCAAATTACAGACTTTTCAGTGAAATTATATGTGAATGAATGCTGAGAGACATTAAAAAAATTAGGGCTTTAACAAAGTGAGAAGGATTAAAATGGAGGTTTTGCTTACAATAAAGTCAATTTATTCTAACTAACCTGACCAACAAATACCAATAAGGACAATAAATATCAATAAATATAAAAGAACTTATAAAATTTCTAACTTCTGTCTGAACTTGTATTATAGTTAAAACTTTTCAATAATAATAGAGTATGATAATATAAACTCTGTGAAAACAAAAGACAACAAACAAAAAGACAAGACAAAAACACCTTATACTTATTATTATATGTATTATACTGTAATTTATTCAAAACTGTATGTAGAGATACTATATTGCTTTTCAACTGTTTGTCCTATATATTTTTAAAGTCTATTTATTTATTTTAGAGAGAGAGAGAGAGAGAGAGCGCATGTGTGAATGGGGTAGTGGAGGCGGAGGGAGAATCTCAAGCAGACTCAGCACTCAGTGCAGAGTCCAGTGCCTGTCTCAGTTTTAGGACCCTGAGATCATGACCTGAGCTGAAACCAAGAGTCAAACGCTTAACCAGTGAGCCACCAGGTGCCCCCTGTGTGTCCTTTATTAAGAGATTGAGCCCCTCCTGAATAATGAGGACTAGAAAGATTGTGTCTGCCTTTCAGGATAGTTGTTCAAATGCTATTCCAGTAATTCTGATTCCATCACAATTTCTTGGGTGCTTATTATGTAAGAAGATTACTGGGTGTTACCACAGATCTATTAAATCAGAATTTGGAGTTTAAGACTAGAAATCTACATCTTTAATATGTGTTTTGGGCAATTCTTACCCTCCCTCATGTTTGAGAACCTTTATTCCAGAAATCCCCACAATATCTAACATAAGCAATGATTAACATAAATAAATGGGCCATACAATAGTGAAAACAATAATTTTACAGAAAATATATCTTTTTATTACATTCATAGCTCAGCCTGTGAATGAACCTATAGTAGATGCTTAATATTTGTGAATAATTAATTAGTTTATGTATTAGAATACTGAATCACTGTGGTGACCTAGGCATTTGCAATCTTTTTTTTTTTTTTAAGATTTTATTTATTTATTTGACAGAGAGAAATTACAAGTACACTGAGAGGCAGGCAGAGAGAGAGAGAAGGAAGCAGGCTCCCTGCTGAGCAGAGAGCCCGATGTGGGACTCGATCCCAGGACTCTGAGATCATGACCTGAGCCGAAGGCAGCGGCTTAACCCACTGAGCCACCCAGGCGCCCGGCATTTGCAATCTTTAAAGCAACATATTTAATTACTTTTGATTACAAAGAAAGGAAACACTTGTAACCTTTTATTTTTGCAATGTGCCACAAAATGTATGGTTTTCTTTATTTTAAAATGGTGAAAGATAAAACATTGAAAGATCTTGCGGGAGAAAAAAAAATATGGGTCATAAAATAACACTTAAGATAAACTTTTTAAAAAATGAAGAAAACCCTTAATCTACCCAAAGTTCCTTCCATGCTTACTGGCATTAGCTTCAGTCTCACAAAATGCTTTATCAACTGGGAAATAGAGGGTAACAGATGTCATAAATAACCCATTAATCATTTAGTCGAAACTCCTAAAATCCAAATGAGGCTGATTCTACTCTGACAAAATGAAATAAAGATCGATCCAGTTTGTTAAAGTCTTATGCCTATTAGGAGTACATTCAGCTAAAACCAGAGGCTTAATTAAATAAGGTTTATTTTTCTCATGTACCAAATCTGTAGGCAGGTGAAAGTTCGTGTTGGTCAGCTTCTCTGCATTGACACCTGCAATCCTACCCGCTGTACAAGCCTCTAATATGTCTATCCTACTATGTCAGCTTACTTTTAAAAATGTTTTAAATTAGTTTTTAAAAAATTTGAATATAGTTGACACCCAATGATATATTAGTTTCAGGTGTACAACATAGTGGTTCAACAAGTTTTTATGTTACGCTATGCTTATTGCAAGGATAGCTACCATCTGTCACCATACAAAACCTTTACAATATCAGTAACTATATTCCCTATGAGTAATTTTTACCCCCATGATTTATTGCTTCCATAGCTGGAAACCTTTATCTTCTACTACCCTTCACTCATTTTGCCCATCCTCGCCTTTCCTCTGGCAACCATCACTTCTCTGTATTTATGGGTCTGATTCTGCTTTTTGTTTGTTTTGTTTTTCAGATTTCACATATAAGTGAAATCATATGGTATCAGTCTTTGTCTGATTTACTTCACGTAGCATACTACTCTCTATGTCCACGCTCAGCTTCCTTTTTTGACTTTTGCACCCTAGGTGGCTGCTGCAATCCCTGCTTTTATGCCAATATTCAAGGTGGTAAGAAAGGAGGAAAGACTGGTACTATCTATTGCTTTTTTTATTTATTTTATTTTTTTTAATTTTTTATTTTTTATAAACATATATTTTTATCCCCAGGGGTACAGGTCTGTGAATCACCAGGTTTACACACTTCACAGCACTCACCAAATCACATACCCTCCCCTGCTTTTTTTATTTTTTAATATCAGCAAACAAAATCCTTCCCAGAAACTCTATGCTAGATTTCCCTTTTTGCCTTGTGGCTCTTTGATCAGAACTCGGTCATATGGCAACAAATTACTGTGAGTCTGGGAGAACAAGTATCTAGCTTTTGGATTCTATAGTAGTTCAGAATAGGAAGGACAGTTGGGAAATGACTTTTGAGTTGGCCAAAGAGCATTGTCTGACACAATCTCTTCTCATTCCCAGTGTCCCTGAGCCTGGCAGTTTGAGTATTGAAAAGGCAGATTAACTACCATGTAGAGTTTCCTGAAGTTCTTCCAGAGTCTTGCTTCTGTATCACTGGTGTTCATTTTGGCCTCCTTATGATGTTTCTTTTCTTTTCTTTTTCTTTTTTTTTTTTTTAAGATTTTATTTATTTATTTGACAGACAGAGATCACAAGCAGGCAGAGAGTCAGGCAGAGAAAGAGACAGGGAAGCAGGCTCCCTGCTGAGCAGAGAGCCCAATGCCTGACTTGATCCCAGGACCCTGAGATCATGACCTGAGCCAAAGGCAGGAGCTTAACCCACTGAGACACCCAGGTGTCCCCATATCATGTTTCTTGAGCTATTTCCTTCTTTTTATTTTTTTAATAAACATATAATGTATTATTAGGCCCAAGGATACAGGTCTGTGAATTGCCAGGTTTACACACTTCACAGTACTTACCTTAGCACATACCCTCCCCAATGTCATAACCCAACCACCTCTCCCGGCCCCCTCCCCCTATCAACCCTGTTTGTTTTGTGAGATTAAGAGTCTCTTATGGTTTGTCTCCTTCCCGATCCCATCTTGTTTCATTTATTCTTTTCCTACCCACCAAGCCCCCCATGTTGCATCTCCACTTCCTCATATCAGGGAGATCATATGATAGTTGTCTTTCTCTGATTGACTTATTTCCCTCTAGTTCCATTCACATCATTGCAAATGGCAACATTTCATTTCTTTGATGGCTGCATAGTATTCGATTGTATATATATACACCACTTCTTCTTTATCCACTTATCTGTTGATGGACATCTAGGTTCCTTTCATAGTTTGGCTATTGTGGACATTGCTGCTATAAACATTAGGGTGCATGTGCCCCTTAGGATCACTACATTTGTACCTTTAGGGTAAATACCCAGTAGTGCAATTGCTGGGTCATAGGGAAGCTCTATTTTCCACTTTTTGAGGAACCTCCATGCTGTTTTCCAGAGTGGTTGCACCAGCTTGCATTCCTACCAACAGTGTAGGATGGTTCGCCTTTCTCTGCATCCTAGCCAGCATGTCATTTCTTGACTTGTCAATTTTAGCCATTCTGACTGGTGTGAGGTGGTATCTCATTGTGGTTTTGATTTGTATTTTCCTGATGCCGAGTCTATATGGAGCACTTTTTCTTGTGTCTATTGGATATCTGGATGTCTTCTTTGAAGAAATGTCTGTTCATGTCCTCTGCCCATTTCTTGATTAGATTATTTGTTCTTTGGGTATTGAGTTTGCTAAGCTCTTTATAGATTTTGGATACTAGCCCCTTATCTGATACGTTTGCAAATATCTTCTCCCATTCTGTCAGTTATCTTTTGGTCTTGTTAACTGCTTCCTTTGCTGTGCAAAAGCTTTTGATCTTGATGAAATCCCAATAGTTCAATTTTGCCATTGCTTCCCTTGCTTTTGGTGATGTTCCTAGGAAGAAGTTGCTGTGGCTGAGGTTGAAGAGGTTGCTGCCTATGTTCTCAAGGATTTTGATGGATTCCTTTCTCACACTGAGGTCCTTCATCCATTTTGAGTCTATTTTTATGTGTGGTGTAAGAAATGGTCCAATTTCATTTTTCTGCATGTTGCAGTCCAATTTTCGCAGGACCATTTGTTGAAGAGGCTATCTTTTTTCCATTGGACGTTCTTTCCTGCTTTGTCGAAGATTAGTTGACCATAGAGTTGATGGTCCATTTCTGGGTTCTCTATTCTGTTCCATTGATCTCTGTGTCTGTTTTTGTGCCTGTAGGTTACTGTCTTGATGATGACAGTTTTGTAATAGAGCTTGAAGTCTGGAATTGTGATGCCACCAACGTTGGCTTTCTTTTTCAATATTCCTCTGGCTATTCGAGGTCTTTTCTGATTCCATATAAATTTTAGGATTATTTGTTCTATTTCTTTGAAAAAAATGATGGGATTTTGATAGGTATTGCATTAAATGTGTAGATTGCTTTAGGTAGCAGAGACATTTTCATAATATTTATTCTTCCAATCCAGGAGCATAGAACATTTTTCCATTTCTTTGTGTCTTCCTCAATTTCTTTCATGAGGACTTTATAGTTTTCTGAGTATAGATTCTGTGTCTCTTTGGTTAGGTTTATTCCTAGGTATCTTATGGTTTTGTGTGCAATTGTAAATGGGATTGACTCTTTCTTCTGTCTTGTTGTTGGTGTAAAGAAATGCAACTGATTTCTGTGCATTGATTTTATATCCTGACACTTTACTGAATTCCTGTACAAGTTCTGGCAGTTTTGGAGTGGAGCCCTTTGGGTTTTCCACATATAGTATCATATCATCTGCAAAGAGTGATAGTTTGACTTCTTCTTTGCCGATTTGGATGTCTTTAATTTCCTTTTGTCGTCTGATTGCTGAGGCTAGGACTTCTAGTACTATGTTGAATAGTAGTGGTGATAACAGACATCCCTGCCGTGTTCCTGACCTTAGCAGAAAAGCTCTCAGTTTTTATCCATTGAGAATGATATTTGCAGTGAGTTTTTCATAGATGGCTTTGATAATATTGAGGTATGTGCCCTCTATCCCTACACTTTGAAGAGTTTTAATCAAGAAGGGATGCTGTACTTTGTCAAATGCTCTTTCAGCATCTATTGAGAGGATCATATAGTTCTGGTTCTTTCTTTTATTAATGTATTGTGTCACATTGATTGATTTGTGGATGTTGAATCACCCTTGCAGCCCTGGAATAAATCCCACTTGGTCGTGGTGAATAATCCTTTTAATGTACTGTTGGATCCTATTGGCTAATATTTTGTTAAGAATTTTTGCATCTGTGTTCATCAAGGATATTGGTCTATAATTCTCTTTTTTGATGGCATCCTTGTCTGGTTTTGGGATAAAGGTGATGCTGGCCTCATAAATAAAATGAGTTTGGAAGTTTTCCTTCCATTTCTATTTTTTGGAACAGTTTCAGGAGAATAGGAATTAGTTCTTCTTTAAATGTTTGGTAGAATTCCCCTGGGAAGCCATCAGGCCCTGGGCTTTTGTTTTTTGGGAGATTTTTGATGACTGTTTCAATCTCCTTACTTGTTATGGGTCTGTTCAGGTTTTCTATTTCTTCCTGATTCCATCGTGGTAGTTTATATGTCTCTTGGAATGCATCCATTTCTTCCAGATTTTCAAATTTGTAGGCGTAGAGTTGCTCATAGTATGTTCTTATAATTGTTTGTATTTCTTTGGTACTGGTTGTGATCTCTCCTCTTTCATTTATGATTTTATTGATTTGGATCCTTTCTCTTTTCCTTTTGATAAGTCTGGCTAGGGGTTTATCAGTCTTATTAATTCTTTCAAAGAACCAGCTCCTAGTTTCGTTGATTTGTTCTACTGTTTTTTTGGTTTCTGTTTCATTGATTTCTGCTCTGATCTTTATGATTTCTCTTCTCCTGCTGGGTTTAGGCTTTCTTTGTTATTCTTTCTCCAGCTGTTTTAGGTGTAGGGTTAGGTTGTGTATTTGAGGCTTTTCTTGTTTCTTGAGAAAGGCTTGTAGAACTATATATTTTCCTCTCAGGAATGCCTTTGCTGTCCACAGATTTTGAACCTTTGTGTTTTCATTTTCATTTGTTTCCATGAGTTTTTTCAATTCTTCTTTAATTTCCTGGTTGACCCATTAATTCTTTAGATGGATGCTGTTTAGTCTCCATGTATTTAGATTCTTTCCAAAGTTCCTCTTGTTTGAGTACTAGCTTCAGAGCACTGTGGTCGGAAAATATGCAGGGAATGATCCCAATCTTTTGGTACCAGTTGAGACCAGATTTATGACCCAGGATGTGATCTATTCTGGAGAATGTTCCATGTGCACTAGAGAAGAATGTGTATTCTGTTGCTTGGGATGGAATGTTCTGAATATATCTGTGATGATGTCCATCTGGTCCAATGTGTCATTTAAGGCCTTTACGTCCTTGTTGATCTTTTGCTTGGATGATCTGTCCATTTCAGTGAAGGGAGTGTTAAAGTCCCTTACTATTGTTGTATTATTGTCGATGTGTTTTTTTGATTTTGTTATTAATTGGTTTGTGTAGTTGGCTGCTCCCATGTTAGGGGCATCGATATTTAAAATTGTTAGATCTTCTTATTGGACAGACCCTTTGAGTATGATACAGTGTCCTTCCTCATTTCTTATTATAGTATTTAGCTTAAAATATAATTGACCTAAGGATTGTCACCCCAGCTTTCTTCTGATGTCCATTAGCCTGGTAAATTGTTTTCCACCCCCTCCCTTTAAATCTGGAGGTGTCTTCGGGTCTAAAATGAGTTTCTTGTAGACAGCATATTGATGGTTTTTCTTTTCTTTTTTTCTTTTTTAAAGATTTTATTTATTTAACAGAGAGAGATCACAAGTAGGCAGAAAGGCAAGCAGAGAGAGAGAGGGAGAGGGAGGAGGAATCAGGCTGCCTGCCTAGCAGAGAGCCCTACATGGGACTCGATCCCAGGACCCTGAGATCATGACCTGAGCTGAAGGCAGAGGTTTAACCCACTGAGCCACCCAGGCAGCCCCGCGTTTTGTTTGTTTATCCATTCTGATACCCTGTGTCTTTTGATTGGGGCATTGAGCCCATTTACATTCAGGGCAACTATTGAGAGATATGAATTTAGTGCCATTGTATTGCCTGTAAGGTGACTGTTACTGTATATTGTCTCTGTTCCTTTCTGATCTCCTACTTTTAGGCTCTCTCTTTGCTTAGAGGACCCCTTTCAATATTTCCTGTAGAGCTGGTTTGGTTTTTATGAATTCTTTTAGTTTTTGTTTGTCCTGGAAGCTTTTAATCTCTCCTATTTTCAATGATAGCCTAGCTGGATATAGTATTCTTGGCTGCATGTTTTTCTCATTTAGTGCTCTGAATATATCATGCCAGTTCTTGATTGTCTCATGTCCGTGTTTCTTGATTATTGTTGCCTTTAGAATGACACATTTAGTCAGTAAGTATTTATTGAACACCTATTATATACCAGGGACTACTTTAAGTTTGGGATATTCTAATAAATACAACTGGAAATGATCCTTATCCCTTTGGAACTTACATTCTTGGCAGACACAAAAAATAAATTGAGTAAGGAAATTATAATATATAGTAGAAGATGATAAGTACAATGCACAAAAATGTAAAGCTGGGTATATGGAGTTGGCAATGGGAGTGGTTTTCTATTTTAGGGGTAATAAGAATAGATAAAAAAAAAATAGACCTATTGAGAAAATTCCATCTGAGAAGAGCCTGAAGAAGTGACCTTGCCCATCCAGAGAAAGAGCAGTTCATGTGGAGGAATATAGGCAATGCAAGGAAAATAGGCAGTGTGGCCAGAGGAGATTAAGTAGGGTAAATTCAGAAAACAAATGAGGTTTTTTATTGAACAGATCATATAGGAACTTGAAAGTCACTGCAAGAAACTTGACTTTGTTGTAGTACGGCTTTAAAAAAAATTTTTTTTAAGTATTTTAGTATGTTATGCTAGTCATCATATGGTGCATCATTAGTTTTTGATGCAGTGTCCCATGATTCATTGTTTGTGTATAACACCTGTGCTCCATGCAATCCATACCCTCCTTGAAACCTATCATTGGGCTAACCCATCCCCCTGCCCTCCTCCTCTCTGTAACCCTCCATTTGTTTCTTGGAGTCCATAGTCTCTCATGGTTCATCTCCTCTGATTTTCCTCCCTTCATTTCTCTCTTCCTTCCCTTAATGTCCCCATGCTTTTAAATAACTTCATATTTCTTCTTAACATCCAGTGTGGCTGGAAGCACATACTTCTCTTTACTGGCAGATGGTATCTTTACTCTTTAAAGTTCTTTACTGGAGGATGATGACATCCAGACACATTATGTTTACATTTTTGTTAAGGGACCATAATCTACCATAGAACCTTCTTTTAGAAGATTAGTGGTTTGCCTGCTTAGAAAGTGATTTTCAGTTACTAAACAACTGGGAGTCCAAGTATTCTCACTGCCATTTCTAATTGTTGTGCATCAACTTTTTTTTTTTTTAAACCACCATAAACCTCAAGATCAGATAACCTCATAGACAGACAAGATTTCTAGAGTTGTTACTGTTGTTTTTCTTTTCTTTTCTTTCTTCCCATTCCTAAAATTGTTGCTAAGTGTTCGAGAGGAAGGAGTTAAGGCAGTTTTAGTCTCTTTGTCAACAATTTCTCAAGGAGAAAGAACTGATGATATTTGGCAGGAAAAAAAGCCTTGTCTTGAAAATGCCTTCAGCATCATATCTAGGCTAAGCCAAATTAAACTAGGATTAGGAGCTTGGCACCCTGGAGAATGTCTTCTAAACTATGGAAGACCCTGGGGCATAAAAAAAATTATAATTGGGTGCCCCACTGTGTGAGGACTCTATGAAACTCCTTTAGAAACCTCATCCGTTCTTGACCAGGAGGAGGGTGCCTGATCCAGTAAAGGAGGACCTGGGGGAATAGGTCTTGATGTCTTCCTTTGTCTGTTTGGTCCTTTTAATATTGACATTTCTTACTTGGGTGTAATACCGGTTAAAATCTCTGATTCAGGGGCACCTGGGTTGCTTAGTCAGTTAAGCATCTGCCTTTAGCTCAGGTCACCATCCCAGGGTCCTAAGATCAAGCCCCGCATCTGGCTCCCTGCTCAGTGGGGAGCCTGCTTCTCCCTCTGCCTGCCACTCCCCCTGCTTGTGCCCTCTCCCTCTCTGACAAATAAATAAATAAAATCTAAAAATAAAATAAAACAAAATCTCTGATTCATGTTTGTCTAAATCTGACAATCTAATCTGTTAGCTCAGTGTTAGAAAGAGAATCTTCAAAAAGTGTTATTCATAAGAAAGGACCAAATTTACCACAGGTTTATAGACTGTTTTTGTAAATCTAGGGAAGTATCCAGGGGAGGAAGTCTCTTATGAATAACATTATTTTGGGGGAGATTGAGCTATAAATATTTTGAGAGGCATTTAAAGATGAATGGCAGGTCACTAAGAGGTAAGAAAACAAATTTTGCAAACACAGAGGAAAAAATGTATGTGTTGTTCTTTCAGATTTGATAGTGGGGAACTATTAATTCATTCGAGAAATTCTGCCATTGTTTGAAACTTCTGAAATTTCTGAGAATTATTTTGGGAAATATATTTTTAAAAAATGTCTCTGAATGTGGCATATCTTTATTCTTTGGAGTTGTGTTTCATTCTTGGAAAAACGTAGAAGCTACTTGAAATAAGTGCTATGTATAAGGTAGATATTAGAGGATTTTAAAAATATGTGACTATAGTTATGCAGCTCATTTTTTTGGAATGGTTTACAAACTAAAAGTAAACATAACTCTCAAAGTGAAGTACAAAACTACCTGATCAAAATAGCTTTATTGGAATAAATTATACTTTCCCAAGATGATTGTTTGAAGGACAATGCTCATGTGGATGTTTCACTCCAGATCATCCACCCTGATTATCCTATTTAAAATACCTACTTCAATAACCATATTTAAAATAGTTATTTTTAATCAAGGTCTTCATTCAGTGGACGTTTTCTCCTATGCCATTGTTAATGATTGCTATTTATGGAGATCAGTACTGTATTAATACTATATATTTTAGTTTTCTCTTAATAACTGTGGGTATGGCTCAGAGCAAAAGAGTGCAATTTTCCCAATATGGATGTGAAGGAATAATGTTGAGGTTTTCTACTAACAACTTGTGAAACTCTGTTGTATTACATTTATCACAAAAAACCCTACAAATACCTTTTTCAAATAGCTAATGATTATAAGAAATAACATTTGGCAGACTTCTGTGTAATACAAAGAATTTGCTTATTATGCTCCTTTATCTATATCTGAACACAGTGATTTAGTTTCTGCTGAAGTGATGGTTTCTTTTTTTAACAAAAAGAGGGTAACAAATTTCAGAGTAACTTACAGAAAAGTTGAGATGATTCAACCAGTCCTAAAAACTGAAAAGTACTTGTTCTCCATGCTGTGCATGAGGTAATTTTATGTGTGTGTCTATGTATATACAGGGATATCACACACACATCAAATTTTAATTCAAATATTACAAGATAAAATAAAAAATGGTGTGTCAGTTGGCATCCTCTGAGGAGAAGACAGTGAGACAATTAGCAGTCCAGGAGGCTTAATGAGCGAAATACCTATGAGAGATAAAGGGAGGAAGAAACAGTTTTGACACCTGCCAAAGAAAAAGCAGGTGGAGCATGTCTGGGTAGGAGAGTTTTAGGCAGTGATGCAAATGTGACAGAGCTGTGGCCAAAACGACAAGGAGCTCCCCATCAAAGATGGTGGATAGAGGAGTCTGGTGTTAGTTAGTCAGAAACAATGAGGCTTTAGTGCCTGCACCATGCTCAGTCCCCAGCTGTTGGCAGAGTGTGACTTCCACTCAGAAGTTGAGGTGGATACTGAAGGCACTAAGAGCTGGGAGCTGTCAGTAACTGGACTTGTTGCAGCGGAGTGGCATGTTCTTTCTTTAAGATTGACCCAAATAGCACATCTCCATGGCTGCCTCAGTGTGTGTGTGTGTGTGTGTGTGTGTGTGTGTGTACACTACTAACAGAGTAGACACAAGAAAGTCCTTTACCATTTACAGCCTAGTATTTTGTAAGATATTATTGTTTGCCTATCTTTCCTTGTAAAAGCTATATGTAGTTAAATTGATTTGGGCCAATTTAAAAAGAATACTTTCCTCGGGCACCTGGGTGGCTCAGTCAGTTAAGTGCCTGTCAGGGGCTCAGGTCATGATCCCAGGAGGCTCATGTCATAATATCAGGGTTCTGGAATCAAGCCCCATGTCGGGTTCCCTGTGCTGTGGAAGTTTGCTTTTTCCTCTCCCTCTGCTCCTGCCCCAGCTTGTGACCTTCTCTCTCCCAAATAAATAAATAAAATCTTAAAAAATTAAAAAGATTATCTTACTGAATGATCCCATACTCCCAACCAGGGACAACAGTTCTTTCTGTCAGAACTAGGTGTACTTAAAGACCAGGGGAGGGCTGGGAATGGACAGGCTGGAGTCAAATGCTGCACTGCAGACCAAGTATAATTATATCCCTCACACTTAGGTTTCTCTTCATATTTACTGTAGAAGACATGAAGAAGGGAAATGAGAGGGAATTAACAGAGGGTTGTCTGGAATAAATAGTTTATCCTTGCTCAGAGGTAATAAAATAAAAAGAGAACCTCTGAAGAAACTGGATTGTTGTCTTTGTTTCCCTGGTCATTGACTTACCCCCACCAGGTAGGTCTAGCACATAATTCGAATCAGGTATCAGCCCCAGAAGAAACACTGTCAACATATATTGCTGATCCTTATTTTACTAATTTTTAAGTTATTAATATTTTATGAAAAATTCCGTATGTTAAAGATTTTGTAGTACCAAGAATAGTATATTAAAGCTGGGTCAGTATAACAAGAAAAACTGATAGGGAACTTTATAGGTCAGAAAATATTTTTAACTGATTTTTCACACACTTCTGTTGATTTCTTTTGTGCCCACGGAAAGAAAAGTGAAAAAGCATATGTAACACATTTTGATGCAAAACACAGAAGTTTATAAAGAATTTACAGAAATTCTTTCAGAAAAATTTTCGTTTGTACTTCCTTATTTTCACCAAAGTGATGTTGGTTTGATTTTATAGGTCATTTAAAAAAAAGATTTTATTTATTTATTTGACAAAGATCACAAGTAGGGGGAAAGGTAAGCAGAGAGGGGGGGGGAAGCAGGCTCCTTGCTGAGCAGAGAGCCCAATGCGGGGCTCGATCCCAGGACCCTGAGACCATGACCCGAGCCGAAGGCAGAGGCTTTAACCCGCTAAGCCATCCACGTGCCCCTTATATGTCATTTTTGAAATGTAACTAGTACATAGTTAAATAGATTGCATTTAAAGTGTGAATGTAAATACACACACACACACACATGTATGTGTGTGTATATATATATATATATATAGTGTGTATGTGTGTGTATGTGTGTGTGGTTTATAAACCTACAGTGTTCAGATCATCTTCATTAATCGATAGGTATTTATTTGGTATCTACTATATGACTCAGCATTTGGAATGACATTATATTAACATACATAAGACAAATAGGACAGCCTTTAACCACCAAAAACATCTAATCTACTTGAAAAGATGAGAAAAATGCACAAAATATAAAGAGAGAGACACAAGAAAATATATACTCAAGGGCTCACCTATATAGCATTTGTAAGCTGACAAATGGCTTAGAAATTGGTGATTTGCTTGGGGTTGGTTATAGAAATTTTATGGAGAAGGTTGGATGTAATGTGGACATTGAAAAACGGGTAGGTTTGGAATAGACAAAGGAGAAACACAAGAAATAGCCTAAACATGGTTGGAAACATCAATTGATATCATCATGGTTTATAGATATTGGGTGACTAATCTCATTTGGCTGGATAACTTATGTTATGAGCAAGAGGGAAGTAATATGAAATTATTGGATTCTGGAGTCAAGATTATGGAGGCCCTGGGCTTAAACATGGCATAAAAGACAATAACAAGTCATTATAATAATACCGTGTAATTGGGTAATAAGTTTTAGTATTATCAGCCCAGGTATGATTGCTGAGGACTTCCCTTCCATTCTACCACTTCTCTAAGGAGTCACTCTCTATTTTGGGATGCTTATGAATGTTCTAGACTGTTGAAAAAGGTTAATCCACATTGGAGGTTTTGGGTGGGACTCAGTAAATTCCTGACAGTCAGAGAGTGTCATTTCTGCTGATAGCTCTGGGGAAGAATTGCAGACTGCTCTCAAAGGAATGTCCTCTCCAGGCAGCTATAAACATCACACCTCACAGGGCTTCTTATCACAGGGATGGGCAGTAGGCTTGCCTTGGCTCCCTACTGTTGGTGCCAGACCTTGCCTGGCAGCATCTAGATGCAATTCCTCTCCTCTCCCTGGAGTCTCAGGGCTTATCTTCAGCATTTCAGTCCAAAGTCCATAGATATCCTACATATTACCATGCAGTTTAATTTTTCTGAGTCCTGTTGATTCTTATTTAGTCTTACTTGAAGAGAATAGTCAGGGACACCCTCTTGTCTTTTTTGAATCTATTTTAATGGCACAAACTCTACGCTTTGCTTCTTTCTGGGCCTTTCTTTCTGATTCATAAGAGTTTTTATTTCTCAATAATCTTGCCTTCCACAAATCAAAAACATTGTTTTGTTTTGTTCTTGATATGGGTTCAAGAGCTTATTTTAAGTTAAATTAACAAGAACAAAAATTGAACACTAGCAGTTTCTTTTAATTTTCAAAACTGTTTCCTGGTTCTAATCTCACTTAGGCAAAGTAGATGCCTGTGCCTGAAGAATTACATATAAGGAAATAAGATAGAAAGAGTAATATTTTAAGCTATCCTCTCACTATAGAATAATAATAGTTAATGTTGATTAACT
This sequence comes from Mustela putorius furo, assembly GCF_011764305.1. Classification (NCBI taxonomy): domain Eukaryota; kingdom Metazoa; phylum Chordata; class Mammalia; order Carnivora; family Mustelidae; genus Mustela; species Mustela putorius. The sequence goes on from NW_025422023.1 coordinate 10,763,165, forward strand.
ACTTAGTCTGTCCCAGAACGTGGGACAATACTCATAGATTATCTCATTTTGATGAAATGATTAATGATTTGATTAATAAGTACAGTTTTAAGGAGTATATACTATTACATATTTTACAAGTAAGATAGAACTCTGAGAAGTTAAATATCTTGCCAAATTTATAGAACTAGTGAGTCACTGGTGAAGTTAAGATTCCAATGCAGGAAGTCTGCTTCAGAGCCTGTACTCTTACTGGCTGTGCTCTCAAAATATTTTCTTTATCAAGGGATTAACATAATTACGAAAGTAGTTTTAGAAGATTAGTCTGGCATCGGCATAAGAGCCTAGAGAGAGGATTATTGGTTTGGAGGTTATTTTAATCTTTGAGTATGTTAAGAGCTGCAGGCATAAACTGAAGTGGAGGTGTTAGATGTTTAGCCTAGTGGACTAGGGTAATATGAGCAACATTAGACCAGAGGAATTAAGATTCACAATTGGAGAGACCTACAGGAAAATACAACATATACTCTAGAAGAGTTTTTCAAACTTCCCTGATGACAAAGTTACCTGGGACATTTGCAAAAATTAGAGAATCCTGAGTCCAGCTCAACCGGTCTGTCAGAAGCAGATTTTCCAAAGGAATCTCCTTTTTAAAATGAACGTATCAGGTGATTTTTGTGATTCGATAAATTGGAGAAGGCATTCTAGAATATGTCTTGTGATTTTTTTTCCTCTATAGAAACTATGTATTATGTAATTATAGTGGTTTTTCTTAACTCACTGACACAATTTACTTTTTTACAGTTACTACCTCAGTTACTACCTTTTGGTCAGACCAAAACTGTTAAAGATTTCCAGTTCAGCTAGTAAATCATCCAGGTGATTTGAGGTTTTATTGCTACTGAGTTTATTCACAGCAGCACACTGTATTGATTTTGTGCTGTCAAACACATGGTATGAAGTCCCATGCCATAATTCAGCCCTTTAATATTGACAGAGAAGAAAATGAAATGTGAGCTCCTGACCCAGATTTATTTCAAAGATCTTGTTTTATCACTCAGAACAACCAATTTTAAAATATAGGGGGTAATCTTTCATAAAATTTTCTTAGTTTCCTTTGTGGACAGTTGACCAAAGTTCCCTATTCTTCATGCGATCAAGCCTTAAGCTCAAGTTCAGCTTTAGAATTCAATTTTTAAGTTGTGCTCGGGTTTGAAACTGTACGTATTTTGGGCTGAAAATTCTTTTCAGTGTTTATAATATTCTGGAGAAATGAATGTAATAACCAGTTTGACAGTTAATAATAACAGAATATATAATCTTTTTGCATACAAAGTCCCTCATCACTGTGTTTTATATTAGTTGCTAAGCACTTGGGAGTAGATATTTCTAGTTCAGAATTCATCAAGTGAAGTATTAGGTATACTCAGTGTTGTCCACTACAGATGAGAAGTCCTTTTTTCCCCTCACACTTTCAGACACAGAGTGCTATTGTTCTTTGTTTATTTCCCAGGAATTTTTAGTAATCATAAAAATCAGAGAGGTCTGCAGGCATGGAAGTACAAAGTTCTTCCACTAAAAGAGCACACATTACCCCTCAAGGGGCCAATAGTATATCTAGTGCAACTCTATTTAGAACCAGCAGTGTCCAGTTTCATCACTTCTTGGTTTAGGAGTTTCCTGGCCCTAGTGGCATTATCTAAATCACCTACTAATCTCTCAGAATCCCCAGAATGTAATTACCATTTCAGTTCTTGAATCAGAGCCTGGCTTTCTCCTTCTTGAGCTAAACTGCTTACTGATTTCTTTTTCCTTGAAGACAATTCAGCGTGCCAAAACAGACTCTGGGTGATGTCAGAAACGATTCTGAAAGCAGGCATTAAGTAGTTTGCCAAGACAACGAGTTCCTGTCCAGTTTGGAGGTAATAGCCAGTAGGCTTTTATACCACAGATCCAATACCAATCATCAGGGGACACGGAATGATCCATCTTTGGAAAAATGGAATTTTCAAATAATGCTATAACATTTTGGCACCGCTTATTAAGAACAGATTTGTGCCATGTTGTGATTTGTAGTATCATTAAGGTGGATCTAAAGCAAAAGAAAAGTAATATATTTTCCTTGTAAGATCCATGAAAGTGACCCCAATATATATCACTTATTTCCTATTCCCCTCCAAGTTCTATTTCCATGAAAGTTCCATTGCAAGGACTTGCTTTCACAAAAAGTCCCTGAATACTATTTCAGTACAAGCAAGAACCTCCTTTACTATGCATGAAATGATAGGAGGTTTTAGATTTTAGGATGCTTGGACGGTTTTGGTGTTATCCATGTAAATAGTCACATGAATGAGTTTGGATACCCAGGAAACTAACTTATTTATTACAAGGTACTAGAACCAAAGGAAGCTGGATAATTTCCAAAGGGAAATGTATTCAAATCCCATCACCAATTTGATTAAGTACTTAAAAATTATTATTAAATAATGTTTACATACAATGTTATAATTGTTCCAGGTGTCAACATAGTGACTTGACAATCAGTGCTCACCACAGTAAGTGTAGTTATCGTCTGTCACCATACAACTTCAATACAATATGACTAACTATATTCCCTATGCTGTACTTTTCATCCCCGTGACTTACTTATTTTATAACTGAAAGTTTGTAACTTTTAATCTGCTTCACCTATATCAATTGAATGATTTATAGCCAGTTTGTGGCAAAATTATAACCAGCTATTGGACTCATGCCAAGACATGACAGTGACTAATGGTACAGACAACAATCTTAAATATTAACAATAAGGGACTTAGAAGCCACATGGTTAAAAATAGCCATAAGCCAGTAAAAGAAAGAAAGTAGTTACTATAGAGAAGAATGCAGATTAAAAGGTGACAATTTGTGGTATTGTTCTGTGATCTTGGGTGAAAGCTATCTACATCTAAAGACAAGCTGCTTTGTATTCCTGAGAAGTCTCAGTTTGAGATCTCCAATAACGCTAATCTTACAGTCTTTGAGGATGTTTGTGTTTGGTTGAGGGATATGTGTCAAAGAGTCAGATATTTATGTTTCACTGCTGTGCTAGTTATTGCCAATACCTGATAGGGTCCTTGTTTTCAGACTGTGACACAGTCTTTTGTTAAACACAAAACCCTGACTTGTAGTTGAGGCTTTAGGGAAGTATCAGAGCCAAACAAAGAGTATCTGGAGATGACAAAGACCTACTATGGCTGTTGTTATTACTGATAATTTTTTAAAGTGAAATATCTGATAAGAATTCATTACAGTAATGCAATTCATACAGTAATGCATATAGTAATACAGCTATACAACAATAAGGTAATGCAGGGAAATTTGGTTGTTTCTGTGGCATGCAAAACAAACATAATGAAGAAAATCTAGAAGTTTTAGACAAAATGGCTATAAGTATAATGATTAAGCATGAAGAGTGTTTTAGCAGATAATGTTTACATCTTATTTTTAAAAATCTATGAATTTTTCTCACAGAGGAAAATATCTAGAAATGTAACACACAATTTTCTAAAGACAATATATATATATATCATACCAAGACTATGCTAAGCAGATAACAAACTTGGTAAGTCTATAGTAGGTCTTTAAAAACAAACAAACATCCAGAATCTATAAAGAACTTAGCAAACTCAACACCCAAAGAACAAATAATCCAATCAAGAAATGGGCAGAGGACATGAACAGACATTTCTGCAAAGAAGACATCCAAATGGCCAACAGACACATGAAAAAGTGCTTCATATCACTCGGCATCAGGGAAATACAAATCAAAACCACAATGAGATATCACCTCACACCAGTCAGAATGGCTAAAATCAACAAGTCAGGAAATGACAAATGCTGGCGAGGATGCGGAGAAAGGGAAACCCTCCTACACTGTTGGTGGGAATGCAAGCTGGTGCAGCCACTCTGGAAAACAGCATGGAGGTTCCTCAAAATGTTGAAAATAGAACTGCCCTATGACCCAGCAATAGCACTACTGGGTATTTACCCTAAAGATACAAACGTAGTGATCCAAAGGGGCACGTGCACCCGAATGTTGATAGCAGCAATGTCCACAATAGCCAAACTATGGAAAGAACCTAGATGTCCATCAACAGATGAATGGATCAAGAAGAGGTGGTATATATACACAATGGAATACTATGCAGCCATCAAAAGAAATGAAATCTTGCCATTTGCGACAACATGGATGGAACTAGAGCGTATCATGCTTAGCGAAATAAGTCAAGCAGAGAAAGACAACTATCATATGATCTCCCTGATATGAGGAAGTGGTGATGCAACATGGGGGCTTAAGTGGGTAGGAGAAGAATAAATGAAAGAAGATGGGATTGGGAGGGAGACAAACCATAAGTGACTCTTAATCTCACAAAACAAACTGAGGGTTGTTGGGGGGAGGGGGTTTGGGAGAAGGGGGTGGTATTATGGACATTGGGGAGGGTATGTGTTTTGGTGAGTGCTGTGAAGTGTGTAAACCTGGTGATTCACAGACCTGTACCCCTGGGGATAAAAATATATGTTTATAAAAAATAAAAAATTAAAAAAAAAAAGTTAAAAATAGAATGACCCTAAGACCCATCAATTGCCCTATGAGCATTTATCCCAAAGAGAGAGGTGTAGTGAAAAGAAGGGGCACATGTACCTCAGTGTTCATAGCAGCAATGTCCACAATAGCTGAACTGTGGAAAGAGCTAAGATGCCCTTCAACAAATGAATGGATAAAGAAGATGTGGTCTGTATATCAATGGAATATTACTCAGCCATCAGAAAGGATGAATACACACTATTTGCATTTACATGGATGGAACTGGAGGGGATTATGCTAAGTGAAATAAGTCAAGCAGTTATATGATTTCACTTTTATGTGGAACATAAGGAATAATATGGAGGATGTTAGGAGAAGGAAGGGAAAAATGAAGGAGGGGAAATTGGAGGGGGAGATGAACCAGGAGAGACTATGGACTCTGGGAAACAAACTAAGGGTTTCAGAGGGGAAGAGGGTGGAGGGATGGGTTAGCCCAGTGATGGGTATTAAGGAGGGCATGTACCGCATGAAGCACTGGGTAACACAAAAACAGTGAATCATGGAACGCTACATCAAAAACTAATGATGTACTGTATGGTGACTAACATAACATAATATAATAAAAAATAAAAACCAAAACAAAATAACAAAAATGCTCCTCTATTTTAATAGAACTCTGTGGATAAGTTTGATGTACATCCTGTATTAAAAAGCGCTGTCCTAGAAAGTGCTAGATTCAAATGAAAGAAGTAAGATTGTGACCAAGCTAACATTTTAAATAATAGCTGTAATTATGAAACCATGATAATTAATTATCAAAATAATTTTGGTGATAAATTATTATACTTCTGTTGCCTACATCACGCAGAGTGCCAATAAGACTCTAATAAATAGAAATATATGAAGGCCAGCAAGGATACCGACCAGTCTCTAGTTAATTCCCCTTTAGCATATAGTTTCTGAAATATTGAGGCATTTACTCACACAATTTAATCTAGAGAAAGCTGAGCATCTTTTCTAATTTGACAATTCTTGCCATGGAACTCCCCAGAAGTAATATTTGGAACAATCTTAATTATTTCTGTCACCTTCTTTTCTACAGTGAAAGAATGAATCTTTGTACTTTTCTAGGGATCCTCTGGGAAATCCCAAAGATAGTTTTAGAAACAAAAGATATCCTGAAAGTATTTTATTTCATTTAACATTTAGGATTAAATCTTAGGAAGGAAAAAAAATGAAAGGTTGTCAAGGGATTTGAATATTTAGGAATGTGAGTGTTGAGAAATAATTGGCTACTCAATTGAGAGTAACAGTAAACACTGAAAAATAAACAGGGAAGACAAGGTAATTTTTAAGAACTGTAACTCCTAAGTAGGAAGTTTTTTTTTCTTTTCTTAAACAAGGATGTAATAAAACCAAAGGAAAGCACAGAAAATTATTTTAACAAAAAACACAATCTTTGCTATCCAAGCAGATTAGCAGAAAAAAAAAATAACCCTTCATATTTTAGGTGAAAGCAATAAACAGTAAATTGAGGACACAAGCCCATCAAAATTGAACAATCTTTGCTAGGATTTTAACACATTCATTGCTTGTCAGGCTCATTATCTGTGCTTATTATAACCTGAGAAAATGGAACTTCCTTTCAGTATGCCTTTTATTACTTTCTGTATCTATCAGGTTTTGTCCTTGTCATTCTATTTTAAGACAAAACTATTCTCTCTTTCTAAAGAAAACCATATCTTATTATTTTGCACATAAAATTGTGCCTCTCTGACAAGACTATTTATGGTAGAGTCTCATTAAAGTATATTAATTTTAACATTTGGCCGAAGCAATTTCTGTTTCACAGAGAAAACTCAGGAGCTTGATAATATTTAGCTGTCATACACTAACATCTTCGATAAGCAGAGCATATGAACACAGATTGAATAACTTTCTACATACACAAAAATACCTTTTTACAACTTCTTGAAAAAGAGTGAAAAATAACTTCTCTGTAGACTATAAACATAAGAAGCTAAAGTATGCAAACTTAAAGCTATGCTTAGTAATCAATCTTTAGTATTCTGAATGCTTAGAAATGATCTAGGTATTCAATTAATACTGATTGTTTAACTCAGTTTTATGGTAGTCCTAAAGATCTTGCAAACTAATCTTTGAACTCTTGGGGAACCTGGGTGGCTCAGTCAGTTAAGCATCTGCCTTTTGGCTCAGGTCATGATCCCAGGATCCTGGATGGAGCCCTGCACTGGGTCCTAGAATCGAGCCCCACGTTAGGCTCCCTGCTCACCAGAAGCCTGCTTCTCTCTCTACCTTTCTCCTGGCTTGTGCTCTCTCTCTGTCTGAAATAAATAAATAAATAAATAAATAAATAAATATCTTTGAAAAAATATTATGAACTCATATATTATAAGACATAATTACTGTTGAAACAAAAATTTCAGAGTTTCAGTGACTCAGTTTGGTTTAATGCCAACTTCCATTTTTCAAAGACTTATGCTTAAGTAGATTTACTGGTAGCTTATTTGATTATTAATTCTACATAAACTTAGGAAGAACATCCTAGTAGACTAAAAATGTAAGCTCATATTATACTTTGTGCTGATAAGTCAGGGAAGACATAACTATTTTTATTAAAAGAATAAACTAGTCTTTTTTGTAAAATACATAAGATATGGGAACTTGGATTCTTAAAATATTTGAGTTAAGATTCTATCAGAATACTCTTCTTTAAGCATTACAAGCAATAGTCCAGTGTCTTTATTTGCTGGAATTTTTTAGGAATCTTTAATATATAAGTACTTATCTCTACAAATACTAAGAAGAACTCTTTAATCTTCTTTGGAGAGACTTTTCCTTTAGAGTTTCTTCTGAGCACCTCATCGATTAATTGTTCTACTTTTTTCCCTATTTCCTGTTTTCTTAGCCAAGACAGGAAAATTTCTCACCCACTTAACCCCCAGGAGAGTCCTTTATGTTTACAGTATCTACAAGTATATTTATTAAGACACTCCTTTCTTAGGGTTGGAGGACTGATGTAGGAGCATCTAATTGTTTCATCCATTAGGGCATACATTTATTCATGATTATACTTTGTTTTCATTCTAAGGTGATTTCAAAATGCTCATTTTAAAATGTCCTGCTTCCATTGGAAGGAGAGTTTCCCTTTTGTTCTGAGATATCTCTTTAAAAATGTGAATTATATCAAAAGTTCTCCAGAGTGGCCATTATCTTTGGTGAAATCATGCCATTTAGAAAGTTAAGTACATGAATTTTTGTTATTATGTAAATACTTGTAAGAAGCAGGAGTTCATCCTGTAGGAAGAGGCATGGCCTTACTTTGGACTGAGACAAATACATAGATGTAGTGAAAAGAAGGGCCATCTGTACCCCAATGTTTATAGCAGCAATGGCCATGGTCACCAAACTGTGGAAAGAACCAAGATGCCCTTCAACGGACAAATGGATAAGGAAGATGTGGTCCATATACACTAGGAGTATTATGCCTCCATCAGAAAGGATGAATACCCAACTTTTGTAGCAACATGGACGGGACTGGAAGAGATTATGCTGAGTGAAATAAGTCAAGCAGAGAGAGTCAATTATCATATGGTTTCACTTATTTGTGGAGCATAACAAATATCATGGAGGACAAGGGGTGTTAGAGAGGAGAAGGGAGTTTGGGTAAATTGGAAGGGGAGGTGAATCATGAGAGGCTATGGACTCTGAAAAACAATCTGAGGGGTTTGAAGTGGCGGGGGTGTGGGAGGTTGGGGTACCAGGTGGTTGGTATTATAGAGGGCATGGATTGCATGGAGCACTGGGTGTGGTGAAAAAATAATGAATACTGTTTTTCTGAAAATAAATAAATTGAAAAAATTAAAAAAAAAATAAAATCTCACATTCTGGGTTTGGTTGATCATTTTCTCATGGTATTTAACTTACCAAAATTGCCTTTTCAGTTAATGTGTGGACAATTTGTAAAGGTGTAAATTTATCATTTTAAAAATTCAGTAGGTTTTATTTCAACAATACGATATTAAATCTCTAAATTTTTGAGGTGGGTGGAGGGATGGGTGTAGTTTGGGGAAGCCAACCAAGAATACACTTATTATGGTGAGCACTGAACAAAGTGTAGAATTGTTGAATCACTATATTGTACATATGAAACTAATATAAAACTGTATTTAATTATACTTTGATAAAAATATAAAAGAACTCCTCTAATTTATACTACTAGTGAAAATATTTCAGTATAGATAAACAATTTAAAAGTGAAAGATAATGGGAGATGCCACTTGGAGAGAGAGGTTCTGAAGAATGAGTGTGGAGAAAGGAGGGTGCCTGAACTGAAGCACCATCATTAACAGTTAGCACCAAGGACCCATTGCTTGACTGAGGCCACCTTGGACCTTTTAACCAGCCTAGCCACCAGCCAGCTGAATTAGTGACCCCCAAAACACTCTGTGGACCACAGACAAGCCATTATCCCAGAGCCCTGCTTCAAGTCCCCACCCACAGAACCACAGGCAATAAACATGTATTTTAAAGTAAAAGGCAAAAATATGGAAAACACAATAGAAAAGTATTTTTATTAACTTGATATAGGAGATGAATAACAAGACACAAAATGTATGCGTCATAAAGGAAAGGCTGGTATGTTTGACTACAATATAACTAAAAACTTCCCTTCAGAAAAATATACTGTAAAGAAGGTGACAAAACAAGCAATGAATTGGAAGATATGTTTGCATTGATATACTGACAAAGTATTACTATTGTAAAATATATGAAGAACCTTTTAACAAAGACAAAAAATTTAAGACAAAAATCTCATTAGGAAAATGAAAAAAAAAAGATTTAAGATGCAGTTCAGAAAAGAGGAAACCTGAACTAATTAACGTATTTTAAGATATTCAACTTCATTAATAATCATGAAATATAAATTAAAACCACAATGAGATACTATTTCATACTCACCATACTGGCAGCAACTAAAGCCTTCTTATTCCAAGCGTTGGTAAATACAAGAACTATATTCATACATTGATAGTAGGTCAATTGATATAGTTTGGAAAGTAGTGTAGTGTTTTGTAATAAAATTGAAGGTATATATATATATATATGTATTTGTGTATATATATGTATATTTTATATGTATACACATATATGTACTATAATGGAGGAAATCACCTTATCTTTTATGTGTGTATTCTAAGGAGACCTTTGTACAAGTTTATAAATGCACTGGTAAATTAAAAAAACAGGTAGACAAAGCAAAAAAGTACACAATTCAAATATCTGTCACAGTAGAAGAGAAGAATATGTTGTGGTATATTTGTATGAAGAGATACAAAGATCCACTAATATATTACAGTTATATTCAATAACATAGATGAAGCTTGCAAACATAATGAGGGGTAAAAACACAAATTGCAGAAAATTACGTATACTGTAGTTTCATAAAAGTAGGTAGGCAAGTAGGTAGGTAGATAGATGATACATAAATAGATAGATACATAGATCAAGGACACAAACATATGTGATACAGCCATGAGGAAATGCAGGGGAATGGAAAACATACATTTGAAGTGGTAAAGTGGAGGAAAATGAATTGAGAAGGGACAGAAAGGGACTTTGATGATGGTAATGTTATCTTTTTGATATTTAATTGTGAGTATACTGGTATTCATTGTCTTTTCTTTTTAAGATATTAGGTATATTTTATAAAAGTTCTTTTGTAACCACCTAATAGGTAAGAAAAATATGTTTTAAAAGAGTAAGAAGGGGCACCTGGGTGGCTCAATCAGTTAAGCACCTGCCTTCAGCTCAGGTCATGATCTCCAGGTCCTGGGATAGGGCGGTACTGGGCTCCATGCTCAGTGAAGAATCTGTTTCTTCCTCTCCCTTTGCCCCTCTCCCTGGCTCATGCTCTCTCTTTTTTTCTTTCTCTCAAATAAATAAATAAAATCTTTAAAAAAAGAGAGAAAGAAAAGTAAAGTTATTTTGTATTTGAGTTACAGAAAGAATAAATCTGTTAGCTTGCTACAATTGTAAAATACTTTAATTTTTAAATTGCAAAAAAATCCAATGAAAATGTTCCTAAGCACTTTTAACATTTAATTATAGATTAAATGACATCATTAATTCCAACTGAACACTTGTCCATTAAGACACAATATTAAGGTAGGTTAGAATTACATTTCAGAATTCTATCCTATCTATCTACCTATTTACCTATCCATCTATCCAATAATCCAAAGGAAAATTAGCAATATAAAGTAATGTGTCTCTTTGTACTAAATCAACAAATTAAGATACAAAATTCTCTCACCTATTCCTAACCTAAAAAAAATGTAACATACAGTTTAAACCTTACTTTCATCCCTTTCACCTTCCTCTCTCTCTGCTGATGACTATTCAGAGTATTTTTAAAGAAAGAAATTTTTTTTTTTCTAATTGAAAAAATGAAAACAGTAAAGTCATTCATAATTTTATCATGTTGTCATCTGGTCATATTAATAAGCAAATGCAAACAATTCTGCCTATGCCTATCCAACTTAATGATTTCAAAATGCCAGTTTTAGAACTGTTTTAAAGCTCACCTAAGAGATTCAAAACATAGGTTACAAGCTCAACTACCCTCAAGTATCAGCAGGAGAGATTAGAGAGCCACTCTGTTAGAATGGGGAAATTGTCTAGATTGAGTTTATGCTCCACTTTTATTTATTTTTAAAAAAGATTTTATTTATTTGAGAAAGAGAGAAAGAGCAGGCACACGTGAGCACAAGAGTGGGGGGTGAGGATCTGAGGGACAGGGAGAAGCAGAAGCCCCGCTGAGCAGGGAGCCTGATCTGGTTCCATCTCAGGACCTGAGATTGTGACTTGAGCAGTAGGCAGAAGCTCAACTGACTGAGCTACTAGGTGCTCCCATACCCATTTTAGAAGGAAAATGCCTTTTATCTTCTGGGAATGGCAGGAAGGGAACGACCAATATTATTAAGTGGTCTGATTTTTGAAACAAGAAGACAGGAATTTTGGTGTCTTTATTTCTATTTTGTAAATTTTGGCAACTATATACAACTTTAAAAACTTTGTTGTAAATTAAGTAAAACCCCTCAGAAGGCTGGAGTCAGCTGGTTGTTTGCCACTTTGCAATCACAGTAAAGTGGGACAGTGACAACTATCTTTCTGGTTTAGGGCATCCCCCCCATTTGTTAATTTGTCTCAACTGCATTTGTTGTTCACATATGGGCTCCCCTACTGAGAGGCTCTGTTTGATGTTGGCCTCCCTCTGTGTCTCAGCTTCCACCCTCCCCTCCCCACCAAAGTGGCTCCCTTGCAGGCCACTGAACAGCTTTGGCATTGTTTAGTCCCACTGAAGTTGTGTCTATGAATTTGTCAAATGGTGCAAAGACACTGGATTTGAATTTGTTTCCACCCTAGCTTGTCACGTATTCTTTTTTTTTTAAATTTTTAAATTTTTTATAAACATATATTTTTATCCCCAGGGGTACGGGTCCTCTGCTCCCTCACCCCTCTGGATCTTCGAATCCTGACCTGTACAGTGTGATTGCCATTTTGAAGTCCCAGTAAAGTAATGTAATGAAACACCTCATAGAGAGCTTGACACATAACATATGTGTAATAAAATTTGCTCCTGCGTTTGTAGACCCAAAGTGTCATTTTTAATTATCTTGCTCATATCCTATCTTTGTCTTAATGTCTTCTTTGTTGAACCACACCCTTCTCTACTCTGAATTCCTGTAGAAGTTATTTTCTCCATGGTGCCATTTGCCATCTCAAACAGTTATGTAACTTTTGTGCAGCTTTTCACATACTTGCCATCACTCTAAGCACAACGTAAACTTCTGAAGACAGAGACAACAATCAATAATTTCGAATTTCTTATAATACTGCATAGTCTCTTACACATTCTCAAAGTCTAGGTATATGTTGGCTGGCTTATCTAAGTTGCAGAGCCTCCAAACTGTAGGGTGGGAAGAAATCTTAGATGTTAGTCCTTCAATAGATCATCTTATAGATGAAGAAAATAAATCCTCCTTTAAGTGATTAATTAAGTTACCATGGTTGGGGAGAGGCAGAACCAGGGAGCTGGAGTTAAATATTTCAATTTGTTCACTCTTAGAATAATCTTAGTAGTGGTTCTTAGCATTGGCTTTGAAATGAAATATTCTATTCTAGCTTCGCCCTTGCCAACTGGGTGACCTTGGGCAAGTTATACAATATTTATGAATCTCAGTTTTTTAATATCTCAAAGGGGGATTATTAAAACTTAGGGGTGCTTTAGTTTAAATGAGATAAAATATGTAAAGCATTTATTGCAGTGCTGGCATGTACCAAATACTCCATATATTCTACAGTGATGATAAGAATGACATTCTGCTGTCATATTGATGTATTTGCTGAATCTGTCATTTAGAGAATTATAAAATAGTTGTTGCCAGAATTTATTATAAACATTCTGCATATTTTAAAACTTAATACTTTATTTTTCAACCTTTGGTTCTTCAGGTTCAACATTTTCAGCTCATGTAATATTTTCCAAGGCATAAGATTTCCAAACCTATTAAAATTCTTTCTTGTAAACTTTCTTTGCTTTTTCCAGTCTTTTAGCTTCAGTTCTCAAATTTTTCATAGTATGAATTTCATCATATTTTAATATAGAGCAGGATTTTGTACTCAGTATACTTTCTAATTCTTTGTTTATGATGATTGTTTTAACTATATGAATCTGAGTTTTTGATTTATAATTCTTTTGATTTGTGATTTGTAATTAATATGACCTTTTGGTGTTTGCATTATATAGTTTTGCTGCAAAGGTATTCAGCAAACATTATTGTCTGTTTTCATTTTAAGATATTACTGGAATAAACATTTTTGGATACTCTGGAGTACTGAAAATACTTTAAGCAAAACATAAACAGAGTTTCAGAAAGCTAGTTTCTGAGTTGTCCAAGAAAACATACAGGATCATTCACAATAGAGATCCAGTTATTTCAGAAGCAGTTTTTATCGTCACATAAATACTGTGAAGAAAACAATTCATCAGTAGCGTCAAGCATGTACTTCCTGTGTAAAAGACTGGGACTTGTGGAGGTTTGAGAGTCTAGGCTAGGTTTCTCAGCCTTTTTCTTTCCAGTGTGGTTCCCTTACACTTTCCCCCCACCTTCCCAGTAGCAATCCGTAACACCTAACACTGGCTATTGAAGTACTCAATAAATATTTTGTTGATTAAGTGAGTCAATGAATGCATGTGGGATACCCCCCTAGTAAGTTCATTACTTCTTTCTCAGCTCCATCTATTCCCATTGTAGACATAAAGGATATTTACACATATTACTGATGTACAAAATGCTTTCTTTAGGTTAACTCTACACATGATTTGATTCTTTAGTCTCTTGAAATGTTTGACAAAATATGGCATTTCCAGTTTAGACTTTCATGAACAATGTGTTTGTTTGTTTTTTTCTGGACACCCAGAAACCTGTTCTATTTTGTTCTATTTATCTCTAAGAAAGAAAGTTAATATGCTGATTCTGGTCTTAAAAAAGTGCAGCATAGCTAATGCCCCAAATCAAGTGGGCCATAGCATTAAAGTTTTGAGCTAATATTATAGTCATAGAAGAACTCTGGCCTCTGACAGCCAGCATAGGAACTGCATATAGGGTATCCCTTCATATTCTAGGAATGACCATTGTCAAGGAGAAATACGGCTTCAGACACCTGAATAGATAAGAATTCAGGGAAGAGGCCATTATTTTCTTTTTTCCTACAATTTTTAAGTTTTAATTTTGATTCCAGTTAGTTAACATACAGTGTTATATTAGTGTTACTTGATTACAGTGTTATATTGTCGGGTGTACAATATAGTGATTCAACACTTCTATATATCACCCTGTGCTTACCACCTGTTTAACCCATCCATCTCTGACCTCCCTCTGGTAGCCATCAGTTTGTTCTCTATAATAAGAGTGTTTCTTGATTTCTCTCTCTCTTATTTTCTTTCTTTTACTTTTTTGTTTTGTTTCTTAAGTTCCACATATGAAGGAAATCATATGGTATTTATCTTTCTCTGACTGACTTATTTCGCTTAGCAATATACTTTCTAGCTCCATCGATGACATTGCAAGTGGCAAGAATTCTTTCTTCTTACTTTTTTATGGCTGAGTAAATTGTGTATATATTTATACCACATTTGTCAATTTACCCATTCATCAGTGGATGGACACTTGGGCTGCTTGCATAATTTGGCTACTGTCGATAATGTTGCTATAAACATAAGGATGCATGTATCCTTTCAAATTAGTGTTTTTATGTCCTTTGAGTAAATACCCAATAGGGCAATTGCTGGATCCTAGGGTAGTTCTAGTTTAACTTTTTAAGGAATTTTCCATACCTTTTTCTAGAGTTGGTACATCAGTTTACATTCCCACCAACAGTGTAAGAGGGTTCCTTTTTCTCTGCATCCTCACCAACATCTTGTGTTGTTGATTTTAGCCTTTTTGACAGATGTGATGTAGTTTTGATTTGCATTCCCCTAATGATGAGTGATGTTGAGCATCTTTTCATGTGTCTATTGGCCTTCTATATGTCTTCTTTGAAGAAATGTCTTTTTCCCATTTTTTAATTAGATTATTTGTTTTCGGGGTATCAAGGTGACTAAGTTCTTTGTATATTTTGAATACTAACCCTTAATGGATACATCATTTGCAAATATCTTCTCCCATTCTGTACATTGCCATTTAGTTTTGTTGATCGCTTCCTTTACTGTGCAGAAGCCTTTTGTTTTGATGTAGCTCCAATAGTTTCTTTTTACTTTTGTTTCCCTTGCCTCAGGACCCAGATCTAGAAAGAAGTGCTATGGTTGATATCAGAGAAGTTACTGCCTCTGTATTCTTCTAGGATTTTTGTGGTTCAGGTCTCACATTTATGTCTTTAAATCCATTTTGAATTTATTTTTGTGTATAGTGTAAGAAAGTGGTCCAGTTTCATTCTTTTTTATTATTATTTTTATTATGTTAAATTAGTCATCATTAGTTTTTGATAAAGTGTTTAGCGATTCATTATTCTGTATAACACCCAGTACTCATCAACACACATGCCCATCACTCAGTTATCCTATCCCCAATCTTCCCTCTCTTCTGTAACTCTCAGTTTGGTTCCTGGAGTCCAGATTCTCTGTTTTGCATGTTGCTGTCCAGTTTTCTCAACACCATTTATTGAAGAGACTGTATTTTTCACATTGTATATTCTTGCTTCCTTTGTTGAAGATTAATTGACCATATAATTGTGGGTTTGTTTCTAGATTTTCTATTTTGTTCTATTGATCTGTATGTCTGTTTTTGTGTAAGTACCATACTCTTTTGATTACTACAATTTGGTGCCATGAACCACCCTTGCATCCCAGAAATAAATCCCATTTGATCATAGTGAGTGATTTTTAAAAAATGTATTGTTAAATTTGGTTTGCTAGTATTTTGTTAAGAATTTTTGCATCTATGTTCATCAGGGATATTGGCTAGTAGTTCCCTTTTATTAGTGTCTTTATCTGGTTTTGATATCAGGGTAATGTTGACCTCATAGAATGAATTTGGGATTTCTTTCCTTTTTTATTTTTTGGAGTAGTTTGAGAAGAATAGGTATTAATGCTTCTTTGAGTGTTTGGCAGAATTCACCTGTAAAGCTTTCTGGTTCTGGACTTCTGTTGGTGGAAGGTTTTTGATTCCTGACTCAGTTTCCTTGCTGGTTTATTGGTCTGTTCAAATTTTCTATTTCTTTCTGTTTCAGCTTTGGTAGTTCATATGGCTCTAGGAATTTATCTATTTCTTCTAGGTTGTCCAATTTCTTGGCATGTAGTTTTTCAGAATATTCTCTTATGATTGTTTGGATCTCCATGGTGTTGGTTGTTATTTCTCCTCTCACTTGTACTCTTATGAATTTGCATCCTTTCTCTTTTTTTCTTGATAATCTGTTTAGAATTTTATCAATTTTACTCGTTTTTTTTCAAAGAACCAGTCCCTGGTTTCATTGATCTATTGTTTTTGTGGTTTCTATATCATTGATTTCTGCTCTAATTTTTGCTGTTTCCTTCCTTCTGCTGGCTTTAGGTTTTGTTTGTTCTTTTTCTAGTCCTCTTAAAACTGGTTTTGCTGTGTTCCAAAGGTTTTAGACCATTGGGTTTTCATATTCATTTGTTTCCATGTGCTTTTCTTTTTTAAAATCTTTAAAAAATTTTTAATATCTTGGGGCACCTGGGTGGCTCAGTGGGTTAAACCGCTGCCTTCGGCTCAGGTCATGATCTCAGGGTCCTGGGATCGAGTCCCGCATCGGGCTCTCTGCTCAGCAGGGAGCCTGCTTCCTCCTCTCTCTCTCTCTGCCTGCCTCTCTGCCTACTTGTGATCTCTCTCTGTCAAATAAATAAATAAAATCTTTAAAAAAATTTTTAATATCTTAATTTAATTTTATTTTTTTTTCAGTGTTCCAAGATTCATTGTTTATACACCACACCCAGTGTTCCATGCAATATATGCCCTCCTTAATACCCACACCAGGTTCATCGATCCCCCATTCCCTTCCCCCCAAAACCCTCAGTTTTTTTCTCAGAGTCCACAGTCTCTCATGTTTCATCTCCCCCTCCAATTTCCCCCAATTTACTTTTCCTTTCCGTCTCCTAATGTCCCCTATGTTATTCCTTATGCTTCACAAGTGAAACCAGATGATAATTGACTTTCTCTACTTGACTTATTTCACTCAGCATAATCTCCAGACCCATCCGTGTTGGTACAAAAGTTGGGTATTCATCCTTTCTGATGGCTGTGTAATATTCCATTGTATATATGTACCATATCTTCTTTATCCATTCATCTGTTGAAGGGCATCTTGGCTCTTTCCACAGTTTGGCAATTGTGGCCATTGCTGCTATGAACATAGTGGTACAGGTTGCCCTTATTTTCACTACATCTGTATCTTTGGGGTAAATACCCAGTAGTGCAATTCTATGTGCTTTTTAATTTCTTCTTTTATTTCCTACTTGACCCATTTATTGTTTAGTAGCATGTTTTTTAACCTCCATGTATTTATGGTCTTCCCATATTTTTTTCTTGTGGTTGACTTCTAGTTTCATAGCTTTATGGTCAGAAAAGTTACATGGTATGACTTTGATCTTCTTGAATTTGTTGAGGCTCATTTTGTGGCCTAATATGTGATCTGTCCTAGAGAATGTTCCATTTACACTTGAAAGGAATGTGTAGTCTGCTGTTTTAAGGTGGAATTTTCTGAATATGTCTGTTAAATCTATTTGTTCCAGTGTATCATTCAAAGCTATTGTTTCCTTGTTGATTTTCTGTTTAGATGATCTGTCCATTGCTATAAGTGAGGTTTTAAAGTCCCCTACTGTGGGATGCCTGGGTGGCTCGGTGGGTTAAAGCCTCTGCCTTTGGCTCAGGTCGTGGTCCCAAGCCCCGCATTGGGATCTCTGTTGGGCAGGGAGCCTGCTTCCCTTCCTCTCTCTGCCTGCCTCTCTGCCTGCTTGTGGTCTCTGTCTGTCAAATAAATAAATAAAATCTTTAAAAAAAATAATAAAGTCCCCTACTGTGATTGTATTATTATCAGATAGTTTCTTTATGTTTGCTATTAACCTTTTTATGTATTTGGGTGCTCCTGTATTGTGTGCATAAATATTTACAAGTATTTTATCTTCTTATTGATCTGTTCCTTTTATGATTATACAGAGTCCTTCTTTGTCTCTTGTTATGGTCTGTGTTTTAAAGTCTATTTTGTCTGAAGAAAGTATTGCCATCCCAGCTTTCTTTTGACATCCATTTGCATGATAGATGTTCCTCCATCTCCTCAGTTTTACTCTGTAGGTGTGTTTAGGTCTGAAATGAATCTTGTGGAAGCAGCATATAGATGGATCTTTTTTTATACATTCTGTCACCCTATGTCTTGATTGGAGCATTTACTCCATTTACAGTCAAAGTAATTGATAGATATGTATTTATTGCTCCTTTATTATTTGTTTTGTGGTTGTTTTTTAAGATTTCCTCTGATCCTTTCTTGTCCCTCTCTTTCTTGTTTTGCTAATTTTACTTAGTGATATAATTTTATTTAGTGATATATTTGCTAATTTTATTTAGTGATATATTTAGTGATTTATTTAGTGATATATTTAATTTAGTAATATTATATAGTGATATATATTTCTTCTTATTTATTCCTTGTATGTTTATTGTATGATAAAATATGATTATCATTAGATTTGTATTTAACCTCTTCTGCACAAAACAGTCTACATTAAGTTCACAGTAGTTCAAGTTTGAACCCATTCTTTTTCCTCTCTTTTTCATGTTTTAGGTATATACTATTATATTTTATATCCTTTTTGTGTTCCTTAACTGATACTTTTACAGAAACACTCATCTCTGTATTTAGTTATGGAATTTGTTCTTCCAGTCTTCAGATCACTCTCTGGTTTGTTGGCTTGGATGTGGATGATATCTGAAAATGTGGGATGAGGTGAGCTCAGGGTCCTCCTACTCTGCCATCTTCCCAAGAGGCCATTGTTAAGAAGGCAGTAGCTTAATGGTTAGGAGCATGATCTCTGGGGCCAGATTATCTGAGTTCAAATCTCAGTTATGTTATTTCCTAACTGTGTGACTTCCAGCAACATATTTAACTTCTTTGTGCCTCAGTGTCCTTATCTATGAGATAGGGATAATAATGGTACTTACTTCATGGGATTGCTGTGAGAATTTAATAGGTTTATAAATTCTAAGTGAGACAAAAAATGCCTGGCATTTGGTTGACACTCAATGAATATTAGCTATATTATTATTGTTATTATCATTACTTACAGTAGGTAGAGAAACCAAGACTGAACAAATTTCAAAGGTGGGACAAATATATTTTTTAGGGTGAAGGAAGAAGAAAATTCAGGGGGAATTTGCAACCTGAAAACAACCTGTGAGCACTCATGTCTGGCTGATCCACCAAGAAGATCCTCAATGATGCCCTCTGAAGAAAGTTGGGAGGTCCCCCACCTTCCAGAATTCTTGCTGCCATCCTACAGGCCCTCCTAGGGGACAAAGGAATGCTTTTGCACATGTGAACTACTGTCACCTTAAATCACACAGAATCCCATGTGACCTTCTTTAGTTGTACTTGACATTGACCTGAATGATTCATCTGCTCCTAGGCATTATTTTTAGCCTATATTTAAATGAAGGACAAATTTTGCTCAAGTGCATTCATGGTACTTTGTTTCCTTAGGAATTTTTCTCAGGCTGAACAACAAGTAAGCTCTATATTCTATATAAAAGGGTAATGCTAAATAGTCTAAATTAGGTAATGCTAAGTAAACAGCTTCAGTACAGTCTCAGTGCAGAAATAACATGTAAATTCCAAAGTTTTTTAATACTATGAATGCATTTGAGATTCTAGTGTTTCTAAACTACCACTGATAATATCATTAAGGTACAGAGTTGCTTTCTCGGGTATTTTGGCTACTAAAAAGTGTTTAAGTTAGATTATAAGTTGGCAAATGTTATCATACACACTGTTAAAAATTTTTAATATTTTCAAATGTCACAGGAGAACCCAGAACTGTAATGTCAGACATTGCACACTTTGGATTTAATTTTGTAGTTCATTGTAACATTTACCTTGCTAATCTTTTGTATTAATTTCCCTCTAAAAATTTTTTTTTTGCTTTGGGTAAAACTTCAAAGCATCTTGTATCTTGTGTAAGATCTATAGTTTGTCTTGTCTTGTTTTGTTTTGTGTTTTTTTTTATGAATGAAGCAAAGCTAAGAATGAGGAGAAAAGTAGTAGGAAAATGCCATTTGCTAACTGTTCTTTCCTCTTTCTCTCCCTTGAAACCACCCACATTTACAGTCCTGCCCAGCCCAAACTATTTTAGAGTGCTAAGGAGAGAAAAAAAGAAAAAGAAAAGATAAGCCCTATCCTTCCCAAACTCTGCTTTAACTTCTCCTCCCATTTTATTTTTCATTTTTACTAAGCACCATCTCTTCAATCTCGAAATCGAGTCAGATGCTTTACCAACTGAGCCACCCAGGCACCCTGAAGGCCTCAGTTTATTTTCTAACTATTTAGTAAAACACTTTATTTGTCTGTCTTTGTTGCCTTTCTTTCTTTCTTTTCTCTCTTCCTCACTCCTTCTCTTCCTTCCTTCTTTCTTTCCTTCCTTCCTTACAATTGAAGTATAGTTGACACACAATGTTATGTTAGCTTCAGCTATACAGTGTAATGATTTGATGACTATACATTATGCTATGTTCACCATGAGTGTAGCTTCCATGTGTCACCATTCAATGCTATTATAATATCACCAACTATACTCCCTGTGCTATACCTTTTCCCCCATAACTTCTTCATTGTGTAACCGGAAGTCTGTGCCTTCTACTCTCCTTCAACCATTTTGCTCATCCTTCCACCCCCTGAACCTCTGGCAACCATCAGTTTGTTCTCTGTGCTTATGGATCTGTTTCTGCTTTTTTATTTGTTTTGATTTTTTGGATGCCACATATAATGAAATCATATGGCATTTGTCTTTCTTTATCTGACTTATTTCACTTAGCATAATACCTCAAGATCATATATGTTGTTGCAAATGGCAAGATACATTCTTTTTTATGGCTGAGTAATATTCCATTATATATACATGCCACTTTCTTTCTATGAATTTATCTATGAGTGGACACTTGGAATGCTTCCATACCTTGGTTATTATAAATAATGCTGCAGTAAACATGGGGGTGCATATATCTTTTTGAATTAGTGTTTTTGTTTTCTTTGGGTAGATTCCCAGTGGTGGAATTACTAGATCATGTGGTATTTCTATTTTTAATATTTTGAGACACCTCCATACTGTTCCCATAGTGGTTGAGCCAATTTACATTCCCACAAACAAGGCATGAGGGTTCCATTTACTCCACATTCTTGCCAATACTTCTTATTTCTTGTCTTTTGATTAGGCATTTTGACAGGTATTAGATGATATCCCATTATGGTTTGATTTGCATTCCCCTGATGATTAGTGATGTTGAGCATCTTTTCATGTGTCTATTAGCCATCTGTGTATCTTCTTCAGAGAATTGTTTATTCAGATCCTCTGCCCACTTTTTAAATGCTCTGTTAATTTTTTTGGTTTGAGTTGTATAAGTCCTTTATATATTTTGGATATTAACCTCTTTTTGGATATATCATTTGGAAATATCTTTTTCCATTCTGTAGGTTGCTGTTTAGTTTTGTTGATTGTTTCATTTGCTGTGCAGAAGCTTTTTATTTTGATGTAGCTCCAATAGTTTCTTTTTACTTTTGATTCCCTTGCCTCAGGAGACATATCTAGAAAAATGAATAGAAATTCTGTGTTTCAGGGGCTCCTGGGTGGCTTGGTGGGTTGAGCCTCTGCCTTCAGCCCAGGTCATGATCTCAGGTCCTGGGATTGAGCCCTGCATCTGGCTCTCTGCTCAGCAGGAGCCTGCTTCCCCCTCTCTCTCTGCCTACTTGTGGTCTCTCTCTCTCTCTGTCCAATAAAAGTAAATAAAATAAAAAAAAAAAGAAATTCTGTGTTTCAAAGATAAACTATTAAATAAAACCATCAACAAAACAAGAATATCTTTTTTGGTTTCCTTATTGTATATATGAATCTGATCACTGGAATTTCATTTATAGATAGGATCATGTCTGAAATACATGTATTGGATTAAACCAGCTGATATGGTCTATAGTATGATTTATACTTCCACATACATGTCACTGTATTTTTAATTATCTTCTGAATGCTTAAGAAAGGCCCACAATAGAGTATATGGAAAATTTTAGTGGGTTTCTTACTAATTTTCATTTCTTGCATTTATGTGCTCAAACTCCAACATAGATTGTGTGTGTTTTCTCAGGGAAAGTTTAAGAAAGAAACTTGAATATTTTATTTTATTTATTTATTTATTTATTTTTTTTTTAAAGATTTTATTTATTTATTTGACAGAAATCACAAGTGGGCAGAGAGAGAGAGAGAGGAGGAAGCAGGCTCCCTGCTGAGCAGAGAGAGCCCGATGCGGGACTCGATCCCCAGACCCCGAGATCATGACCTGAGCCGAAGGCAGCGGCTTAACCCACTGAGCCACCCAGGTGCCCCGAAACTTAAATATTTTAGATACAGATTTTAATTTCCTTAGTAAGTGCTGTCTTCACAGGCAGCTCAAAGTAATGGCTATAATATAGATCTCTAATATTCAAGCAGTGAAAAATATTTTCCAAATCTCTGTATTGGTCATTTAAAAGTTATTCTATTCTTTGGTACATATACACAGATTTTTCTTGGGAAATATTTTGTTTACAATTTTTCTTACTTTTAAAATTCAAAATATGTCACATTTGCATATTACTATTTTAGGAGTCACAATTACCAGGTCAGGATTTGAGTTCCATCACTGGTATTATCCATCTTGGGAATGTTAGTAATTTTTTCTGAACTTAAGCTTTGTATTGTAAAGTGAGGATAATGATAGTAATTACCAACAATATTATTATGAGAATTATGTAATTCAGTTTTTATATAATTATAAAAAAGATTAGAGTCATGCTTAGAAATCTGTGAGGGCATTATTATTATTATTATTATTGATTGCTTGGGTAAGATTAGGAGAAAAGCGTATAAAATGCAAACCTGCAGAAGGAATTTTCTATGTAACTGATGTTACAATAATCTCCCCTTGAAAAGGGTACGAATTCTCACTGACCATGATTAGATTTAACTTTGATGTACAGTGAATTAGAGAAGACTTCGTATTGATCAGTGTGAGATGGTTAGAAGAATGCTTTAACATGTAAGTAACATCCGTTATATTGAACTCTGCTCCTTAATACGGCAAGGTAATGGGGTAGTTATAATTCTTTGCTACTCTTACTAGTAGGACTTAGATGAAATAAGCCAATGAGGGCTAAGCTCCTACTTCTGCCACAGCAGAGGGAGATTGATGGACTCCCCTGGAAATGGCCTGAATGGGTCAGGACACAGGTCATGAATGTGGTGGAGCAAGAGAATCTGCTGAGCTTTCTCAGGGCTGGGACTGCAACAGTACACAGCACCAGTGTGCTTTGAGACCTAGCTTGCACTTGATCATTTCTTCTAGGAGAAACAGATGGAGGCCAAGGAAGAGTGACTCAGGGTCCAAAAGAGGACATTAATAATATTATAAACATGTCTGGTCTTTTCTGTCCTAAGGAAGAAGGCTCAGAAAGCTGTGATCATCTCTTATCTTGGAATCAGGGAGGGAAGAATAAAGGGGTGATTTATACCTCTTTTCTTTTAAGAATGTACTAAACCCAATCTGGCTTGAAGGGTATTAAATACATTGCACCATGCTTATGGGCTTAGGGAGAGTTAAAAAGCCTAGTTTAGAAGTAATTTATATAGGTACTTTTTTTAAAGCATATCCTAATGCGATATACATTGATCTCAAATGTATATCCCCAAACCTACTCATTATTTTCCCCCAGAACTCTCTCCTTCGTTCTTGTTTAATATTATCACAACCTACTTTTAAGGTCATAAGTCTCTGTAATCCTATTTAGCTTTACTCTTCTCCTCATTTTCTGTAGCAAATTCATTAATTTAATCTACTGTGTGTCAACCACTCCTCTGAGAACTAGGCAATACATCAGTGAAAAGAAATCAACACAGCAACAAAAAGAATATCTGTCCTCATAGAGTTTGTTTCTAGTGGGAGGAGACAAACTTACAAATAAACAATACATAATTTAATATAGTAGAATATTGTGTTTTGTTACTATATTTCATTTTATGTTACTTTGATATGTCTCAGATTATTATTGTCATGAATATTCCTTAGAGGTAAGAGTAAAAAATCTGGATTCAAAAGTGAAAGAGTATTAAAAATCTAGGATCTTCAGAAAACATTGCAGTGGACTGAAAAGGGCGACAAAAACCAAAAATATGATTTTGTGATTCGTAAAAAAAGTAGCTTGAGCCTTCGGAAATTTAATGAAAGAAACATTTGTCAGAAGCCTACTACTTACGTGCTTATTCATTCCACAAATATTTCTTGAGAATATCTTAGAAACTGGGACAAAATGGTAAACAAAATATATGAAGTTCCTGCCTTAAAGAATTTGCATTCTAGTGGAAGAGATCAACGCCATTCCCTAAACACATACTCATTTCCTAACTAATCTATTTCCTAGCTCTCCACCTTGCCTCTGGGTACCCCCACCACTATCTCAAAAAAATCTTTTCTATCAGTGTCCTCATTTGGGGACCTTTTGAACCATGAATTCTTGTGTTATAACTGCTCCCAATTCCATCATCCCCCTTGCCATAGTTATCTTTCTAAAACATATTAATAGTTGCATTCTTCTATTTCTACATCTTTCGATTCTGTATCATCTGCTTTATTATTTCATTCACATTCTGGCCCCTATCTATTTTCCAGCTCTCTTTACTTCCTTAAAACCTGTGTAACATCTCCTTTTAGCTGTCACTGCAACTTTCAGCCAAATGACTGTTCATACTTCATTAAAAAAAAAATAGAAACAATTACACAGAAGTGCTTTCATCAATATAACATATTGCCATGTTATAACCCTATTTCCATAAGACAATGCATACCATATTCTTCAATTCATTTAAAACCTATCAATAGCCAATATTTTCTCTTGTACTTCAGATCGCAACTTCTCTCATTTTTTCAAGACCTTTTCATTCTAAATAATTGTATCAATAGTTTCTTCCTTTTTGTTGGATTATTTCCATCTGTTCTTGGTAAGCTTTTATGTCATTCATTTAAAAAACCCAACTATTTTTCCTCTAAGGTTTTTCTCCTAAGATTCTTGTCTTGCTCTCCATTTTTCACTCTTACTCATCAACTGACTCTAGTCTGTCTGGCTTTCATCTCTTCCACTTCATGGAAACATCCCTCTTCATCACTTTTCCTCCCTTCCTTCCCTTTTATATTTTTCCAAGGGCAGCAGTAAATCTAGTGAACCCTTCTGTACTCATCTAGCTCTACCACTCACTAGCATTCAATACAATTCACCACTCATTCCTTCAAAATTGATTCTCTATGCTAATTCATTGCTTTTAGTCTCCTTGTGCTGGTACTTTCCCTCTACCTGAAATCATCATTATCCACATCTTCCTGCTAGGTGATTTCATTTAGTCACAGTGACTAAATGCTAATAATTTTGAAAATATATTTCTTTCTATCCAGACTCCGAGTTCCAGATTTATATATTTAAATGGTTACTGTGCATTCCTATTTGAATACTTAATAGGCACTTCAAACTTAAAAATTTCAAACCAGAACTCTTTTTTTTTAATTTTTTATTTTTTATAAACATATTTTTATCCCCAGGGGTACAGGTCTGTGAATCACCAGGTTTACACACTTCACAGAACTCACCAAAGCACATACCCTCTCCAATGTCCATAATCCCATCCCCCTTCTCCCAATCCCCCTCCCCCCAGCAACCCTCAGTTTGTTTTGTGAGATTAAGAGTCACTTATGGTTTGTCTCCCTCCCAATCCCATCTTCTTTCATTGATTCTTCTCCTACCCACTTAAGCCCCCATGTTGCATCACCACTTCCTCATATCAGGGAGATCATATGATAGTTGTCTTTCTCTGCTTGACTTATTTCGCTAAGCATGATATGCTCTAGTTCCATCCATGTTGTCGCAAATGGCAAGATTTCATTTCTTTTGATGGCTGTATAGTATTCCATTGTGTATATATACCACATCTTCTTGATCCATTCATCTGTTGATGGACATCTAGGTTCTTTCCATAGTTTGGCTATTGTGGACATTGCTGCTATAAACATTTGGGTGCACGTGCCCCTTTGGATCACTATGTTTGTATCTTTAGGGTAAATACCCAGTAGTGCAATTGCTGGGTCAGAGGGCAGTTCTATTTTCAACATTTTGAGGAACCTCCATGCTGTTTTCCAGAGTGTCAAACCAGAACTCTTGATGGCTCCCCACACCTACCTCTTCCTCAAGCAGTCTCTCCCATCCCAATAAGTAATACCAGTATCCACTCAATTATGCAAGCCCTAAACCTAGAAGTCATCCAAAATTTCTCCATTTTTTTTTCTAAACTCTCCTCACAGAATCCGTAAGTGTGTTCAAGGTATATTCTAAATGTGTCTACTTCCTCCCCATCTTTACTATCACTGCCTTAGTGCAAGCCACAATCATTTCTTGCCAGGACAATTCTTGTAGCTTCTTAACTACTATTTCTGCTCCTTCTTTTGGTTCATGACTGCATTGTAGTCAGAGTGATTTTTAGTAACCTATATATCAGATCATTAAAGACCTTTCTTAAAAGTCCTTCAGTGGTTACTGTAAAGTTGAGGATCTTTATGGCAAATTTCTGAGTGATTTGGTCTCTGGATGTCCCTTTGAGATCATTTCCTTACCCTTTCTCTCTAGCTTGCTCTGTTCTAGTCACATTTTCCTCCTTTCTGTCCCTTGAATAAGTCCTACTCCTGTCCACCTCAGAACCTTTTCATTTAGAATATTCTTCCTCTGGCTGTGTGCATGGTAGTTTTTTTTTTTTTCACTGAATCTTAACTCAACTATCATTTCCTCAGAGAAGTCTTCACCCTTTATTCAAAATAACACAGTCTTGAGGGAAAATCCATGCCTAACATTTGCTAAAGCCAAATAAATTTAAGATGTTTTTGTATGTTACATTACCATTTTAGGTTTATTTTGCACAGTAACACATTAATGTTTCATTCATACATATATTCATTCATTCAGCTAGTATTTATTAAACATCTGCTATGTGCCAAGAGTTATTCCAAGTGCTTGAGATATATCAAAAAGTAAAACAGATATAGTTCTTTAACTTCTGAAGTTTACATTCCAGTGAGTGAGATAAATAACAAACATAAGCCTAATAAAATGTAAATAATATAGTATAAGGAAGGCCATATGTACTATAAGAAATGGGACAGCAGGGTAAGGGGGATTGAGGGTGCCTGGAAGTAAGGGGTGCTCTGAGAGTTGTGTTATAAAGAAACCAGCACTTCCTCTTAAAAAAGAAAAGAAAAGAAAAGAAAGAAACCAGCACTTCACAAACATACCTGACCATAGAACACAAAGACCAGTCTTTCAAAGAATACATTTTAGCAAAGTATTTTCTTTTTTTTTTATTAACTATTTTTGTTAACATATAATGTGTCATTAATCCCAGGGGTACAGGTCTGTGACTCGTCAGGCTTACACACTTCACAGCACTCACCATCTCACATACCCTCCCCAATGTCCATAACCCAACCGCCCTCTTCATACTCCCTCTCCCCCCAGAAACCCTCAGTTTGTTTTGTGAGATTAAGAGTCTCTTATGGTTTGTCTCCCTCCTGATCCCATCTTGTTTCATTTAATCTGTTCCTACCCTCCAAACCCCCATGTTGCTTCTCGACCTCCACATATCAGGGAGATCATATGATAGTTGTCTTTCTCTGATTGACTTATTTCACTAAGCATAATACCCTCTAGTTCCATCCATGTTGTCACAAATGGCAAGATTTCATTTCTTTTGATGGCTGCATAGTATTCCAACACACACACGCGCCACATTTCTTTATCCATTCGTCTGTTGACGGACATCTAGGTTCTTTCCATAGTTTGGCTATTGTGGACATTTCTGCTATAAACATTAGGGTGCATGTGCCCCTTTGGATCCCTACATTTGTATCTTTAGGGTAAATACCTAGTAGTGCGATTAGCAAAGTATTTTCTACCTACTCTCTGTTTCTCCCTCTGCCTGCAAGGTACACACATTTTATAGAGTAGAAACCTGAGTTCCAGAGAACCTCTCTAATTTTCCCTGAGTCACAAATCCTTCATAGAATTTTAAATACACTCTGTGCCTCACAAAGCTGATTATGGAGATTATGCTAATAAAAACAATAAGTTGCACCTAGTATATTAGATTTTTGGAGCAGCTTATTTATATGAGAAAATTACTTCCAGTAGTAGGAAATGAAACAAAAAAAATGGTTAGAAAAAAAGGGAGACCATGAAAATTTTCTTTTCATAGATTTTTTTATATGTAATTATACCAATGAAAAAGAATAATAAGTAACTAAAATAAATATTACAGTATACAAGTGAAAAAAATAATGGACTGATATTTTTAAATTACATTAATGTGTTTTTTTGCAAAGGAAACCTAGGTAGTCTGTTATATACACTGATTGTTATGGACTGAATATTTATGTTACCTCTCCCTTCCCAAGTTCATATGTCAAAATCCTAATGACCTGTGTGGCTGTACTTGGAATTTGGAAGAAGTTATGATGAAATGAAGTCATGAGGTGAGGCCTTGATCTGATAGGATTAGTAGTGTTCTTGTAAGAAGAGACATTGGAGAGTTTACTTTCTCTCCTTTTCTGTGCACACACAGAGGAAGGCCTTGTGAGGACAGAAGATAATCATCTACAAGTCAGGAAGAGAATCCAAAAACTGAATCAGCCAGACACTTGATTTCTCTCCACTTTCCAAAACTGTGAGAAAATGAATTTCTGTTGCTTGCGTCATCCTGTCTGTGATATTTTGTTATGGCAGTCTGAGCAGCCTGAGAAGACTAACACACCAATATATTAGTCTGTTACAGTAATGAATACTTAACTTTACAGTTTTTGTTATTAACACTTAACTATGGAAAATTTGTTAATTGTTTTGTCAAACTTGATTTTCTCTATATAATCTTATCTAATAGACTGTGTTACCAAATTTGCCAATCTATCTTTGCTCACAATAACAGAACACTTCTTATTCATTTTAATTTAAAATTTTATCACACAAAGGGACAGATATAAAACCAGAAAAAAATCATAAATGTAAGTTTGGTCTTCGAATTAACTTTCATGTAGAATTTGCATTATTGTATTCAGCATGAAAGTTAATATGGAGAATCCCCAGTCACCTGGGCACTTATTTAAAACTTAGACCGCCAGAAGTTTTCTGAGGAAAGGAGTGTTTATTACTGACATTATTTAGAATTACTGGCTTACTGTGGTAATAATCAAATTAACTTTAAATCTGTTTTATTGCTGTTTTTTTTTTAAACATCTAGTGTAACTAATGAGAAATTCAGTGCCAATATGATTTTAATAATTTAGGTGATTCTTTAAACGTTCTTTCTGAAATTTTTAATTCATCCTTCATCCATGATATTCATATATTTTATTATAAAATTTCTAAGGTTGGATTTCTTACTATCCATCTTGAGTATAACTCTGAAAATCTTTTCAAGATGAAAATCTATTTTTTTAACAGCTGTATAAATGTTCCTACAGTAATATTTTTCCCTTTTTCATTATGTCTGCTGCTTATTCTAAAATTCATTTTAGATATACGTTGCATCTTGTTGATGTATTCTCCATGTCCCTTACCGTTTTTCTCATATCTTGTAAATGTATTAGTTTTAATTGCCCAAAATGTATTATTTGTTTCATGATTAATTTTACATGTAATATACTTTTAAATGTAGAGTACATTTCTCTCTGTGAAATTTGTTTTCTTACAAAGTTGGTGATTTTCAGATGGGTGCTTCATATCTGAGAAAGCTCACTCACCACAATGTCTACTGCTGCCTGCTTCCCATGATCCTCAAGGGGGTAGAGATATGCCATCCAGCATGTTGTCCTATGGATATGGGGATATCTGCTCTTCCTCAGAATCAGTTACTGCAGGTCTGGTACTACTCTGATCTCTGTTTTGGGCATTAATAGTTTCTGCTTTAGTCTCCAAAGATGTGTGCTTTATACAGCATCTGAATTTGCCGATTTTCTATCTATCACAGTTAATTTTTAGTGTCAACTTGACTAGGCTATCAGGCTCCCAGAGTAATGTCAAACATTACTCTGGGTGTTTCTGTGAAAGTGTTTTGGATGAGTTTAACACTGAAACTGATGAGGTAAGTAGAATCGATTTCCCTTCCAAATGTGGGTGAGTCTCATTTTGTCAGTTGAGCTCATGATCAAAACAAAAAGCTGACCTTCCCCAACATAAGAGGGAATTTCTTCCTGACTGCCTTCCTACTGAAAGATCAGTTTTTTTCTGCTTTTAGACTGAACCAAAGCAGTGGCTGATTCTGGGTCTCAGGCTCTGGCTTTCAGACTAAAACTATACCATGGGCTCTCCTGTATTTCCAACTTGCTTACTGCAGATCATGGGACTTCTCAGCCTCCATAATCATATGAACCAATTCCAATTTATTCACACACACACACACACACACACACACACACACACGTATTTTACATCCTTTCAGTTCTGCTTCTTTAGAGAACCCTGAATAAATATACTGTCTAATAACTCAAAATGTCTGTTAGGGAAAGCATGAATCCTTCTGTCTAATGTGATTATAAGTTGTCTCCTTATTCATTTTCCTCTTGCATGTCCTATTCTTTGTGTTTTCCTTCCTTTTTATTTTAAAATTTTATTTTTTATCAAAAAATAATTTTTCTTAAAATTACCATATTTTTAAAATTTAAATTCAATTCAAAATTTAATTCAATTTAATTTAAATTGAATATATTGCAGCATTAGTTTCATATGTAGAGTTCAATAATTCATCAGTTGCATATACCACCCGGTGCTCATCATATCATATGCACTTAATGCCCACCACCCAGTTACCCCATCTCCCTAACCACCTCCTCTCCAGCAGCTTTAGTTTGTTTCCTATAGTTAAGAGTCTCTCATGGCTTTTCTCCCTCTCTGATGGCTTCCCATTCCATTTTCCCTCCTTTGCCCCATGATCCTCTGCCCTGTTTCTTATATTCCACATATGAATGAAACCATATGAAAATTGTCTTTCTCTGATTGACATACTTTGCTCAGCATAATACTCTCCAGTTCTATCTCTGTCGTGTAAATGGTAAGTATTCATCCTTTCTGATGGCTGAGTAATATTCCTATGTACATGTACCACATCTTCTTTATCCACTCATCTTTTGATGGACATCTAGGTTCTTTCCAAAGTATGGCTTTTATAGACATTGCTGCTATGAACATTGGGGTGTAGCTACCCTTCAGATCAATACATTTAGATCTTTGGGGAGAATATCTAGTAGGGGTATTGCTGGGTCACTGAGTAGCTCTATTTTTTTTTTAATTTTTAAATTTTTTAATTTTTATAAACATATAATATATTTTTATCCCCATGGGTACAGGTCTGTGAATCGCCCGGTTTACACACTTCACAGCACTCACCAAAGCACATACCCTCCCCAATGTCCATAATCCCACCCCCCTTCTCCCAATCCCCCTCCCCCCAGCAACCCTCAGTTTGTTTTGTGAGATTAAGAGTCACTTATGGTTTGTCTCCCTCCCAATCCCATCTTGTTACATTGATTCTTCTCCTACCCCCTTAAGCCCCCATGTTGCATCACCACTTCCTCATATCAGGGAGATCATATGATAGTTGTCTTTCTCTGCTTGACTTATTTTGCTAAGCATGATACGCTCTAGTTCCATCCATGTTGTTGCAAATGGCAAGATTTCATTTCTTTTGATGGCTGCATAGTATTCCATTGTGTATATATATATACATCTTCTTTATCCATTCATCTGTTGATGGACATCTAGGTTCTTTCCATAGTTTGGCTATTGTGGACATTGCTGCTATAAATATTCGGGTGCACGTGCCCCTTCGGATCACTACGTTTGTATCTTTAGGGTAAATACCCAGTAGTGCTATTGCAGGGTCATAGGGTAGTTCTAATTTCAACATTTTGAGGAACCTCCAAGTTGTTTTCCAGAGAGGTTGCACCAGCTTTCATTCCCACCAACAGTGTAGGACTCAATTTTTAACTTCTTGAGGAGTCTCCATACTGTATTCCAGGGTGGCTATACCAGCTTGCATTCCCACCATCAGTGTAAGAGGGTTCCCCTTTTTCTGCATCCTGGACAACATTTACATACAGCATTGTATCAGTTTTTAGATGTACCACCTAGAGATTTGATATTTATATACAGTGCAGAATGGTCACCATTGTAAGTCTAGTTACCATCTGTTGCCATACGAAGTTGTTACAATATTATTGACCATACTCCCTGTGCTATACATTATATACCCATGTCTTTCTTACCTTATAACTGGAAGATTGTTCTGCTTAATCTCTTTCATGTGTTTTGTCCATCCCCCCCATCCCCACTTCCCCTCTGGCAGTGATCAGTTTGTTTTTTCTATCTATGTGTCTTTTGTTTTTGTTGTTCTTGTTCATTTGTTTTGTTTTTTAGACTTCATATATGAAATACAGTCATACAGTATTTTCTTTCTCTGACTTATTTACCTTAACATAATACAGTTTAGATCCACCCATGTTCTCTCAAATGTCAGGATTTCATTATTGTTTTGTAGCTGAGTAATATTCTATTGTATTCCCTATATATGCCACATCTTCTTTATGCATTCATCTATTTTTTTAAAAAAATATTTAATTTATTTATTGGAGAGAGAGAGATAGAAAGAGAGAGAACAAGCAGGGGGAGAGGGAGAAGCAGCCTCCCCACTGAGCAAGGAGCCTGGTGTGGGACTCGACCCAGACCCTGGGATCATGACCTCAGCTGAAGGCAGACACTTAACTGACCGAGCCACCCAGCTATCCCTATACATCCATCTATTGATGGACACTTGTACTGCTTCCCTGTCTTGGCTATTGCAAATAATGCTGTAATGAACACAGAAGTACCTGTGTCTTTTCAAATTAGTATTTTTTTTTCAGATAAATGCTTAGAAGTAGAACTTCTGGATTTTTATGGTGGTTCTATTTTTAATTTTTTGAAGAACTTCCATACTGTTTTCCATAGACACTGTACCAATTTACATCCCCACCAATAGTGGATGAGGGTTCCTTTTTCTACACATCCTCTCTAACACTTATTATTTCTTATCTTTTTGTTATTAGCCATTCTTACAGGTATGAGTGTTATATCACTTTGGTTTTGATCTGCATTTCCCTGATGATTAGTGATGTTGAGCATCTCTTCATGTATCTGTTGGCCAATCTGTATGTCTTCTTTAGAAAAATGTCTGCTAAGGCTGCTTTTAAATTCTTTGGAGGCAAGACATTTCCTTTGCTCTATTGTCTTCTCTTGTAAAGTCTCTGATAATAATAGTAGATAACATTAGTTGAGTACATTAGAGTTAATGCATATTTAATCATTGTGATGAATAGTTCAACTTAATAAAATGGGAATACCCAAAATGCCTTTTCCTACTTGTTTTATGGTCTTTTCTGTCCAAGATTTTCTTTCTGGTCTAGAGGACTTGGGGCTGACTGTTCAAATTCTTTAAACTATTAGCTCAACAAATCAAGTTGGGATTGCACATGATGCAGGGGAAGAATGCCTGGGGGGAAATGGAGGTCTTCCTGGCTTATTTCACTGTGTATTTAATCCAAGTCTTATGGCTCATTTCACTGTCTTCATGGTGACTCCCCCTACTCTTGGTTGTAGCATCAAAATATCTCACACTGGTAAAAGTAGTCATATTGTTTTCCTATAGGCTATAAGTTACTATTATGGTTAGTCATTTAGGAAAATTTGCCTGCTGTGAATAGAACAAAAAGAATTATTTTACTTTTATTTATTTTAAATTAAAAAATTTTTACTAAATTTTTTTTTAAAAAGACATTTATTTATTTGAGAGAGAGGGTGAGGAAAAGGGGCAGAGGGAGAGGGAGAGAGAGAGAATCCCAAGCAGACTTTCTGCTGATCCTGCAGCCTAATGTGAGGCTTGATCCCATGATACTGAGATTGTGACCTGAGCTAGAATTAAGAGTCAGATGCTTAATTAACCAAGCCACTCAGGCATCCCAAGAATTATTTTACTTTTATACAGATACTAAAGGGAAATTGCTTTAAATTTTCCCTTTCCAGCCTTATTTTATTATGAAAATAAAAGATATGTAAACCCTTTCCTTTATTTTCTGTTATTTTATTTATTAAATACATGACCTTAATAGATACTTGGTAATTCAGTTGTTTTCCATATAATTTTACTCAAAGAAACCCTGCCCATGAGTATAAAAGTAGTTTGCTCTACTTAGTCTCCTCTATCCTACAGGGTCCCATCTGTGGTTTTAACAATAGGGATGATTAATTCTATAAAGAGTGGTTTAATCTGCAAAGCAGAACCAGGAACTGAGCCAGAGAGTGGCCATATGCTCTGAGATGTCTCTACAACACAGACATGTTTTCCAGAGAACATTTCTATTATATGCTGAAATATGGTCTAGAAGCTCCTGTTCTAAGTGGTTCTGGAGGGCTATGGTAATAAATTAGATGGTTGTAAACTTGGAATAAAAATGATCCAGGTTAGGCATTCATAGTGCCTATTAGATATCATGAAAGAGGGGTATTTCTTACAAAGAGAAGATCTTTCTGCCTCCTGAATAATTTGTTAAGTTTTTCTTTTTTCTTTTTTTTTCTTTTTGAAAGATTTTACTTATTTGACAGAGAGAGTGACAGCAAGAGAGGGAACACAAGCAGGGGGAGTGGGAGAGGGGAAGCCGGCCTCCTGCTGAACAGGGAGCCTGATGTGGGGTTCAATTCCAGGACCCTGGGATCATGACCAGAGATGAAGGCAGACACTTAATGACTGAGCCACCCAGGCACCCCATTTGTTAATTTTGTTATTTGGAATTTCTTTTCTTCTTAATTTTTATTGTTACCATATCACTGTGACTGTCAATATTATTTGCAGAGGTATCTTAGCAATATAGAACAGCATCAGATTTGAAATTATTATTTCCACCATTTCTGAATCATGTGATGTGGGAAATAGCTTATCAGTTTCTTCATTTGTAAAATCGTCCTTCCCAGGGTGGTTATGGAGACCAAACAAGACAATGTATGTGAAAGAATCTGGCACAAAGCATCAAATCATTGTGGAATCAGAAAGGCAATGTTTGATGTAAGATTTCCCTAAGTCTTTAGAACATGTATATTTACACCTGCCTGATGTATTATTTTTAAGTTATTTGGTGTTTAAAAGTCACAGGTAAAAACTCACATATGTTTGATAGAAGAAGGATTAGCAAGTATATTTTAAACTTTAAAAAACAACTTTAACTAACTAAAACAATGTAATTATATTTCAGATGTTCCTGAAACTAATATGGACAAAGTGATTTATTTAGTGTTAAATTTATTGAAGACATTTAGAGATAATATGTGTCAGTGACTGTTTTTATTATTAAGGATTTTTTTGTGAAAACAGGAGAAAAAGAGGCTTGATTTGATTATAAAATAATTAAAAACAGGATAGACATATCAGTATCACCGATTATGTTCTCAATTCTTCCCAAATTAACTGTCTCTTATATGACAGTACCTCTATTTTACTCTTGGCTTTATTTATGCTCTAATGTCATAGATCATTAGTTGTGAAAATAAAGTAAATATTACTATAAACCCCCATTAACCATTAATATAATCTTCATACTGCTTTAGTTTAAAATAATTCTAAAATTATAATAGTCACTGCTTATTTATAAATTTTATTTTAATAAAATATTTTTAATTTAATGGGATTAAGGAGTGATTTCATTAGTTTCATGTTAGGAAATAAGAAAAAAATTTGCCAAGATTCTTGAACTTCTATCATTTAATAAGGAGCCAATTTAGTTATTGCATCTTTTAGACATATCCCAACACCAGTCCCACTGCCATTGATTGGTCATTGATTGGTCTTCTCATTGGTCCTTTACCTTGACTATTTAAAATGTAACTTTAGGGGTGCCGGTGCCTCAGTGGGTTAAGCTTCTGCCTTTGGCTCAGGTCATGATCCTGAGGTCCTGGGATCGAGCCTGGCATCTGGCTCTCTGCTCAGCAGGGAGCCTGCTTCCCCCTCTCTCTCTGCCTGCCTCTCTGCCTACTTGTGATCTCTCTCTGTCAAATAAATAAATAAAATCTTTTTTAAAAAATGTAACTTTATTATTTTCTAATCATGCAATCTTTTCTGCTCCATAGTATAACAAGTCATTTCAAAAAGTATGGGGAGTTAGAGAGGAGAAGGGATTTGGGGGAAATTGGAAAGGGAGGTGAACCATGAGAGGCTATGGACTCTGAAAAACAATCTGAGGGGTTCGAAACAGCGGGGGGTGGGAGGTTGGGGGAACCAGGTGGTGGGTATTAGAGAGGGCATGGATTGCATGGAGTATTGAGTGTGGTGCAAAAATAATGAGTACTGTTATGCTGAAAATAAAAAAAAATAGTAAAAAAAAGTGAGATCATATTGATTTTTCCTTTAATACCATTTTATGGTTTCTAATACCTAGAAGAAAAAGTTTAAATTATCTAGTATTGTGTTGAAAAAAAGCCTTTAGCAATGCCCCCAACTTTCACCGCTGATATGCCCCCAGCACACAGTATCTAGTGCACTTAAGGTGCTTAGTGCATTTTTGATGAATAAATGAATGAACATCCCATTTTAGGCTCCCTACCCTTTACCCTATTCCCACACTCAAATCTTGCACTGCTTTACACATGTATTGCTCTTTCCTTCCTCTGTTCCAACTGCATTTGGGCCTGCAGAAAAGGCTTCACTAAAATGGAATAAAGAGGTTTCATCCGTGAGACTCATAAGAATGAGTAGAGGCCATAATCAAGTGCAGAAGGATGGTTGGCATAGTTACATATTACAAAACAAGAGACTCATATAGGCGCTGATGAAAGTATCTGAACGTTTATCACTAGAGTTTTATCCTAATCCTGTCCTTATTGTTGATTAATTTTATCGCTCTGGAAGAGCAAACTCAATAAATGCAATAATACTGCATTGTAATGATGAAATGAAATTATTTCTCTCACAGGAGAAATCTTACCGAGGGCAGTCAACCATATGTATGACATTTTGAGAGCCTTGGTTTTTTTTCATGTATAGTATATAGTGATAGGATCAAAGTAATTAAATGCAATAAAAGTAAAGGGAGATGAAAATATCGTGATGCCCCCTTATCCACAGTCTTGCTTTTGTGATTTCAGCTACTTGGAGTCAACCATGGCCTGGAAGCAGATGATCTCTTAATATGTTGTATCCTAACAATACATCACAACACCCATGTCATTCACCTTACTTCATCTCATCACTTTGGTGTTTTATCTCACACCATCACAAGAAAGGTGAGTATAGTAGTAAAATAAGGTATTTTGAGGGAGACCACATTCACATATTTTTTTTTGTTATAGTATATTTTTTGTTAGAGTATATTTATTACAACATATTGTTATAATTGTTCCATTTTGTTTTTAGCTATTGTTACTTTCTTATTGTGCCTAACTTAAAAGTTAAACTTTGTCAGATGTATTTATGTATGGGAAAAGAAATGTATATAGCATTTGGTATTCTCCATGATTTCCAGCATCCATTGGGGTCTTGCAACATATCCCCTGTGGATAAGGGGGCAGATTACTGTAATAATTCCAATGGGTATTTTGGAATAACATATTTATGTTTACTGAATGAGTTCCTCTTGGAAGATATTTTTGGAAATTTTTGTTTTCTTTTTAGTTAGAAAAGGACAAGACCATAAAATAAATTATAATTTGAGGAAGACAAAATAAGGAATACAGAATACACCCATATGTCCATAGTGCAAAACAAAATAATAATAAAAAAAACACCCAAAAGCAAAAACAACTCTCATGCAGGAAGGAGCAATAAAAATGAAACAAAAGAAAAGTAACAAATTTTATGAATGGAACTTGAAAGGGACAACTTGGGACAAAATGGAAAAAGGCTTACTGGTTATGACTGGCTATAAAGTTGCAGTGATGCACCAAAATCTTCATATAGAAGAAGAGGACATTCAGCAATTGCACTATTGGGTATTTACCCTAAAGAAACAAACGTAGTGATCCAAAGGGGCACGTGCACCCGAATGTTTATGGCAGCAATGTCCACAATAGCCAAACTATGGAAAGAACCTAGATGTCCATCAACAGATGAATGGATCAAGAAGATGTGGTATATATACACAATGGAATACTATGCAGCCATCAAAAGAAATGAAATCTTGCCATTTGCGACAACATGGATGGAACTAGAGCATATCATGCTTAGCGAAATAAGTCAAGCAGAGAAAGACAACTATCATATGATCTCCCTGATATGAGGAAGTGGTGATGCAACATGGGGGCTTAAGTGGGTAGGAGAAGGATAAATGAAACAAGTTGGGATTGGGAGGGAGACAAACCATAAGTGACTCTTAATCTCACAAAACAAACTGAGGGTTGCTGGGGGGAGGGGTTTTGGGAGAAGGGGGGTGGGGTTATGGACATTGGGGAGGGTATGTGCTTTGATGAGTGCTGTGAAGTGTGTAAACCTGGTGATTCACAGACCTGTACCCCTGGGGATAAAAATATATGTTTATAAAAAATAAAAAATTAATTAAAAAAAAAGAATGTGACATATTAAGGGCTTGGATTACCACTTTTTAAATGAATATTAATTATTAATAAAAGGTAAAAACCAGGTATATACATTACTTAAGAGAAAAACCAAGGTCTACTTAGCTGAATAATTTAGAAAAAGCTTAGTCAAAACATGTGGCAGAGGGATGGCTCAGCAACATTTTCCTGGGCAGAGGAAGGTACAGGTTCCCTGATCCCAAACCACACTGAGAAATGGATCATTGCACATGGTAAGGTCTGACTGGAATCTGGTCTGGAAGTGTAACAGTCTCTAAATCCAGATGATAGAGCAGGCTCGCATATAACCTAGTCTTATACTTGCTAGAGACTAGCTCCTGGTGCAGCTTAATGATCTCTGAGTGTACACAACATAGTATAATTACAGGGTAGAGTATATTTAGGAATCAAGAATATCCTCACCTATGATAGATTTTCCATGTTGGTAGATCCTGGTTCCAAGTACATTTCTCAACTCCATGCTGCAGTCTCAGATCCATCCCACCATAAATACCTGGGAAACCAGTGGGAAGATCTCTGATGAGCTACAAGCTTTTCTGCAATGCCTCAGGGGAAGATGGTTTTAAAAGGGAACTTGACTGAGCACTGGGTATTTGATGAATCACTGAATTCTATCTACTCCAGAAACTAATACTGCACTACATATTAACTAACAAAATTTAAATTTAAAAAAATTGATGAGGAACTCTGAAACAATAAATAAGTAAATAAATAAATAGATAAATAAATAAATATAAAAACTTGAAGAAATGGGGATGTGGGCACTAATAATTTTAGAAGGCGCATGCATAGCACTTAACTATGAGCCTGGCACTGTTTGGTATGCTTTGTATGTGCTAATTTGCTTACTGATGCTACACCTTGATCCATTACTATCCCCATTTTCCAAATGGAGAACTGGGATACAAAGAGGTTGATTAAATGAAACCCAGGTCACTCAGCTAGTGAGTGATGAAGCCATTACTTGAATTCAGGAAGATTGGCAGCAGATACTGTCCCTAACCATTTTGCTGAGCCGCCTCTCTAGGGCAACTAACCACTCAGTGCTTTTTTCTTACTGTGTCCTTCATTCTTTTTTACATTTAAAGAGACTGAGAGATGGAGAGGTTAAATGCAAAGTCCCAATAAGTTAAGGAATTGGGATTTTTTTGAACCTAGGGCTGTCAGATTCTGTTGACAGTGCTATACCTTGTTCTGATTTTGAGGAGTACAACCTGTAAGGTTTTACAAGTGAGATAAACATAACACCAGGCGAGGTAGGCACAAGGCAAGATTTATTAAAGGTGTTCTCGGGCGAGGTTCTGTGACTCTGGAGAGGAGTCGGGGAAGTCACACTGGGAGGGGGTTGAGTGGGTCTTTTAAAATCTGGGTTAAGATAGGGAATAGGTTCACAGCCATATAAGGTATGGTATTCGGGGATTGGACGGTTGGGGGAGTCCTGATGTTCCGGTTTCTTGCATAGGTATCGGGTTACTTCTGGAGACATGACCTGGGCATATATCCTTATGGCGCGAGAGTCAAAGGTTAGGAAAGGGGGTTGCCTGGAAGATGGTGGCCCAGTGGTCATTTTTATTGTTTCTCCTGTATTCCCAGAGTCGCTGACCCAACATTCTGACCTTTTTGGTGTAATAGGGGCGGTGATTCAGATCTGACTACTTCCTGCTGGGAAGGGACATCATTATAGGGTCCTTTGGATGTGGGTAGGCGGGTATAGGGACGCAGGAGGAGTTGGTTGACAGTGACCCTGGAAACCTCATGGATGCAATCCTGAATGAAGTGAAGAACACAAGGGGAGATTAGTAATGAGAGGCAAAGGAGAATGAGAGGACTTAGGATCAGGAGGAGCCAGGTCATTAAGGGGGAGAGCCACCATTGAGAGGGGGTAGTTTCAGGGTGGTGCTGGCCATGGAGGTAGTTGCAGATTTTTGCCAGGGCATTGATATTGGTTTTGACTATACCGGATTCACTGATATAATAGCAGCATTCTTCATTGAGGAATACACAGGTTTCTCCCTTGTCTGTGGTGAGTAGGTCCAGAGCTCATCAATTCTGTAGGGCTACCTGGGCCACTGAGGTAATCTGTTGTTGTAGGGATGCCAAGGATTCGGTTGAGGCCTCCATGGCTGTTCAGAGCTGTTCAGATAAATCTCGGGTAGCATCTATGGAGTGAGCTAGGGCCCTGGTGCCCAGCCCAGTGGCCACTAGAGAAGACGCCAAGGAGACCTCAATAACCAGGGGAAGAAACACAGCCCTTTTCTGTCACGGGAGGGGGTGGAGAGGACGGCCATTTCTGCTAGGGCTGGCACTTTCTGGGCTGGCAATCTGTAGTGACCAGCTGACTAGACCATGTGGTGTCCCCATGAGTTTAAGTTTTCACTAGGAAGAAGCACCACCTGAACCCGGGTGTGATAGAGGAGTGGCTAGGGAGGGTTAGGAGGACGGGGAGAGTGAGGAGAAGAAGTGCGGGAAATCTGCAACCTCATGGGCCCCAGGATTTGGGAAGTCCAGCCATCCTGTGGTGGAGTTTGCTTTATGCTGGAGATAGGTACTCATGGGTGGTGCTCCAGAAGTTTTGCTGTGGTGGGAGTTGTAAGAATAACAGTATGGGGACTGGTCCACTGGGACTGTAAGGATTTTGGGTGAAATTTTTGTAGGAGAACTTGGTTCCTAGGATTTGGGGCCTGGGGGAAGTTTCCATCTGGGCTGTTGGGGGCGGGGATGGTTGTATCTGCAGGAGCCCTTAGGAGGGCTCATAAGAGGGTCAGATAGGGCAGATAAGATAGGAGGGCTAGGGGAGA
Organism: Mustela putorius furo; assembly: GCF_011764305.1. Classification (NCBI taxonomy): domain Eukaryota; kingdom Metazoa; phylum Chordata; class Mammalia; order Carnivora; family Mustelidae; genus Mustela; species Mustela putorius. Next base: position 10,805,027 of record NW_025422023.1, read on the forward strand.
GGCAGGTAGGTTGTGATTGAGTAGGAAGGGCCCGCCGTACAGGAGCTCAAAGGGGCTGAGTCCTGACTGGCCACAAGGAGAGGCCCTAAGGTGGGTGAGAGCTAGTGGAAGAAGGGTTGGCCAAGAGAGGTGGGTTTCAAGAGTGAGTTTGGTGGGTTGTTCCTTGAGGGGACTGTTGGCCCTCTCATTCTTACCCAAGGATTCAGGGTGATAGGGGATATGGAGTTTCCAGGTGATGTTAAGGCTCTCGGAGATTTGTTGTGTGATGCTGGAGATGAAGGCTGGTAGGGGTTGAGGGAGTCCAAATCTCTGAATGATGTGCTCAGTGGGAACTGTGGTGACCATGTCTGCTGCTTCCCTAGTGGTGGGGAATGCCTCGATCCAGCCTGTGAAGGTGTCCACAAGAGTTAGCAGGTATCTGAAGGTTTTGTGTAGAGGCATGTGAGTGAAGTCAAGTTGCCAGTCCTTGCGTGGCTGATGCCCGTGGAGGTGGTGGGTGGGTCCCAGTCTGTGGAGGTCGCCCCGGGCATTGACCACAGAATAGGTTCTGCAGGCCTGGTTTACCTCCTTAATGGTCTTTCGGAGGAGGGGAGGTGAAAGAGAGGTTGGAGAAATTGGCATAGGGCCTTTGGACTGATGTGGAGAGACTGGTGAATGTCAGTAATGAGGGTTTGGATTAGGCTGTTCAGGAGGGCAGTTTTGTCCTGGACATAATACCATCCCTTGTCACCCAACCTGCCATCTAATGTTTTGAGGGCCCGAGTCTCCTCATCAGTGTATGAGGGACTGTGGTGAGTGTTGAGAAACAGGAGAGGGGCTGGGGAAGAGTTTAAGGCCATCTGTCAGGCAATAGAGTTAGTCTTGCTGTTCCCTAAAGAGATGGGGTCCTTGGATGCCCAATGGCCATGGCAGTGGACAAGATCCACCTCAGTATGGTAATTGAGAGCCTCGAGGAGTTTGGCAATGAAAGGCCCATTGACTATGGGGGTTCTCTTGGTCGTGAGAAATCCCCTTTCTCGCCAGAGGACAGAGCAAGTGTGGGTAATAAGGAAAGCATATTTGGAGTCAATATAAAGAGTGACCCATTGGCCCTCATAAGTGAAGGGTCCTGGTGAGAGCCATGAATTCTGCCTTTTGAGAAGTAGTCCTGATAGGAAGGGGGGCTGCTTCTATGACAGCATCCAGGGTGACCACTGCATAGGCCACTTGTCACTGTCTATCTGGCGCTATGAGGGAGCTCCCATCCACGAACAGAGTGCGATCAGGGTCAGGCAGCAGCTGGTCTGAAAGTCCTGGATGGGAAAGAGAGACTTCTTCCAGGAATTGAGAGCAGGAGTGGGAAGGAGTGGGGGTAGACGAAGGTGTCGGCAAGAGAGTGGTGGGATTTAGGCGAGGGGAGACAGAGAGTGTGACCTGGGGGTTTCTATGAACAGCAGGTGGTAGAGTTGGAGACAGGAAGGAGTGAGTTGTGCCAAGGTTTTGTGGCTGACTAAGTCCATCTGCCGATGGGGGGAGAAGACTCTGAGGGGCTGTCCTAAGGTAAGTTTGAGGGCTTCCTTTGTAAGAGAAGTGGCTGCCACTAGGGCCCTGAGGCAGGGCTGCCATCCCTGGGCAGTGACATCTAGTTGCTTGGAGAGTTAATGGGGATAAGGACACCCTGCTGCCGGAGGTGATCGATGATTGGCTTAAGTCCTCACAGGTAGGTTGCTCCTATAGGTCTGGAAATGTCCCATACCTGCTGGTCTCCGGAGGGGGGACAGTCCGGGATAGAGGACGAGTCAGAGGGAAGTAGAGGGAGGATGAGGTGAGCAGAAGTCGAGGGAGAGGGAGAGAGATGAATGGTGGCCTGAAGTTTGTGGAGGATGTCCCTGCCTATTAAGGGAACAGGGCAGGAAGAGATAATGAGGAAGGAGTGAGAAGGCGAACCCATCCAGGCTGCACGTAAGGGGTGGGCTGGCCTTTGGAGTGGAGGAAGTACCATCAACTCCTGTAACTGCAACTGGGGAGGGACGAGTAGGACCCGAGTAGGAAGGCAGGACAGAATAGGTAGCCCCAGTGTCCAACAGAAAGGAAATGGACTTACCCAATACCTGGAGTGTGACCCTGGGCTCGGCATGGGTGAGAGCGGTGTCCAAGTCTGGGCTCCGTCAGTCATCCTCCAATCCGAGAAGTTGTAAGGCAAAACTTACCATCTCAGGGTCTCCCCCACGTGGAGACACCGGGAATCCCCCGAGGCTGGGGCAGTCCGATTTCTAGTGGCCCATCATGCAGCATTGAGGGCACAGCCTAGTAAGTGCTTTTGGATTGGGGCATTGATGGGCCCAGTGTCCCTTGGCCCTGCACTTGAGACAGGCCCCCGGAGGGACGCAGTTAGGTGCTCCCTTCTCTTGTCCCCAGAACCTGCCTGCCTCAGGGCTGCTACCAGGCTTGGGTCTGCGGTTGGACCTTCTGTTGGAGTCTGGGTTGGCGCTTAAGTTCTGCTGCCTCCTCTCGGGAGTTAAAGACTTTAAATGCCATTTTCTCCAGATCAGAAATGGGAGTTTGAGGACCTTCCTCTGCTTTCTTTATTTTTTTTCCGAATGTCGGTAGCTGACTGAGAAATAAAGTGGGTAGCTAAAACAGTCACCCCTGCCAGAGAGGCCAGGTCTAGGCAAGTGTATTGAGTCAGTGCCTCAGTAAGTCGGTTAAGAAACATGGCCAAGTTTTCACTGGGTTCCTGAATGGCTTCCCTTCATAAACCATCTACAACTTTAAAGCATGGGGACAGGACCCATGGACAGGAGAGATGCTGTCCTGATATTCTGAGGAATGGCTGATTATATACACAGGAGTGGGTAGGTGAGGACAAAGTGGGTGTTCAGAAGGGCTATCAGGGTAAAGAAGACTGTCAGGAAATTGGAGGCCTGGTTATTATCAAGCCAAGGCTGTTTTTCCCTCTAATGAGGTATTAACATGAAGACAATTGGGAGTTTCCTGGTGGAATGTTACATTCCTGCTATCAAACATGCTTGTCAGTAAGTTTTAGTTTTAGAAGAAATTTAACTTTATTTCCATTTCCTTCTGCCTCAGCCTCCTTCAGTTTTATGGAGGGGAGGGCGATGTTAGGGCTTGAGGAACTGAATTACTTGTCTCTGGAAGTTGGGCTATTAATAAGATAGTTTTTTTTTTTGTTGTAAATCAGTAGGACCTTTGTAAACTGAGGGAGACTCCTGTCTTGCAGGATTGTGATTTCGGCAAGTTAACTATTTTTCTTTCTTTTAGGGCAGCCAGAAGTGCCTGAGGAATGCCATACATGTTACCGGGGTGGGAGGAAGGGAGGGGGTATAAGGTGCCAGCTTTTGCTTTGTTTTCAGCTAGTCTTCTGCTCCCTCATCAATTTGACCTTCAGTAAACTTTGAAGTTCCACAACTGCTGATAACTTTGTCAGGAGATGGGATAGGAGTGGGAAGGGGGTGGGGTAGATGAGGGCACCAGTTCAGAAAGCCTGAACATAAGGGACCTTGGCCCATCTGCCTTGTGTTTGCTGAGGTTATTTAGGTCCATGAGAATCTGTAATTAAACGTGCCTTCCAGGGTCCATTCGGACTGATTGTCTAATCGGTATTGTGGCCAAGCAACAGTACAGTAATGTTGCTTTTGCACGTCCTGGTCCAGTTCCAGGGTTTTATGATGGGCCAACAGTCCTAAAACACCCCAGGGATGTTTTAGGGTCAAATTTGGATTGGCAGGTCCCTATGATCCATTGCCGGGCAACCTGAGGGCTGAAGGAAGGCGTCCCCTCATCCACCACTGGGTTGCAGAAAAACTGTGTTGACTGCCGTAGAGGTTAGGATGACTCCCAGCTTCTCCGGGTCACGGAGGTCACCTGGTGACTGGTGAGGTCCACAGTATGGATAGGGAGAGGAGAGAGCCTACCCACCAGGGTGGGGGCTCAATCTCCTCCTGGTTTCAGCACCAAATGTAAGGTTTTACAGGCGAGATAAACATGACACCAGGCGAGGTAGGCACAAGGCAAGGTTTATTAAAGGTGCTCTCGATGGAGCTTCTGTGACTCTGGAGAGGAGTCGGGGAAGTCGCGCCCGGAGATTGTCAATTGGGTCTTTTATCTGGGTTAAGATAGGGAATAGGTTCACAGCCATTTTAGGTTCAGTATTCAGGGATTGGAGGGTTGGGGGAGTCCTAATGTTCTGGTTTCTTGCATAGGTATCGGGTTACTTCTGGAGACCTGACCTGGGCATACATCCATATGGCGGGAGAGTTAAGGGTTAGGAAAGGGGGGGGGCTGGAAGATGGTGGCCTGGTGGTTATTTCTATTGTTTCTTCTGTATTCCCGGAGCAGCCGACCCAACACAACCTATGCTGAATTTTTCTGCAAATTGGCAAATAGTCAAAGAAAAGGGCAAATGAGCTTTTTTGTTTGTGGCCCTGTTAATGGCACAGACCCACATTTTCCTAAACTTGAATCCTTTTGGGGAGAAAGTTTCATTTTCAGAGAAATAATAAATTATTACATATATGTGATGTATCAATTTTATACTCAAAATTAAACACAAGATAATATATGAATGAGTGCTTGTTTTAAAAAAGTGCCAATGATTTATATATAAAGAGTACATAAGTGAGATGTTTCCTATTTCTTTGCTTCATATTGTTATATAACCTTAAAAATAATATATCTTTTAAGGTAAATACATCCAAAATCTACTTAACAGTTTCTTTTGTCTGAATATTATTCTGTTACATGTACATTATATTTGTTTACTGTATCCTTATTTTTCTTAAATTGTCAAATTTTTAAATGTTGGTGAACATGATAGCTGCTGACATCAATGTTTATCTTTTATATGAATTCTCTTAATAGTTCAAATAAAGTTTCAGTTGATTCTTTTGGATTTCCTAATTAGAAATTCCTATCAACTGCAAAAAGTGACAGTAATTTTTTTTTTTTTTCTTTTCATATATCTCTGATTTGGGCAGTATTGGATAGAGGTAAAAAGCAGGGTTCTGGTAGTAGTCTTTCTGGGCATGAATCTCAGCTCGGCCTTTTAATAGTTTTGTGACCTGGAACAAATTACTCAACTTCAATGTGCCTCATGTTCTTCAAATATAGAGTGGATGTAGAAATAGAGCCTAAAGGATAGGATTCTTGTGAAATGCTGGGACTAGGTTCTTGCTTTAGGTTTTTACTCAGCTAAGTATTCAGACTAATTATTATTTGATGTATAATAGTGTAGACTGACTTTTTCATGTAGTTTAATGGGTAAAGTATGAAATTGAGTATCAGGAGCTGAACAATTTCAGAGTGTTTAGGAGAATGGGCACTATTATCAGGCAAATCTATGTTTAATTCAAAGCTTCAAATACCTTGATTAGTCTGACTTTGGGTATTTTATATGGTTTTTCTGAGCATCAGGTGTTTTTTTTCTTAATATGTAAAATGGGAATAAGAATAACATCTTTCAGTTTTTTGTGAGAATCACTTAATACGTATAAAATACCACATTGTTTAGCATTTAATGAAGACTCAAAAAAGATAATTATTTATCCCAAACTAGCTGAGTGATGTTAGAAATGTCTCTAAATTTTTCAGACCTAAGTCTTAATCTGTAAATAGAAGTGGAATATACGATTTTCTCTAAGTTCTTTCCAGGTCTAAAATAGAAATTCAACCTATGATAGACCATATACAAGTCATAGGACAACTTGTACACTGTAATTTATAGGGAAGCAATTGTCCATGTAACTAAATGTTCCTTAAGATGTTGGTACACAAGATCCTTAGTTTAGACCTATGAGGACGGGCAGAACATTGTTTAGATAATCTGGCACAATATCACTATGGGAAATTCAGGATGGAATTTAGTATAATCTTCTTTTTGGTTGAAGGGAAGCTAGATGCATCAATAGCATTTGCCATAAATGGGAAAGATAGTTGCAAAGTTATTTAATTTGTTGGCCTGGTAACAATCCCAGTATAAAACATAGCACTGAGCTAGAGTAAGTGGTTCATCAATCATTTTGCCTGAATAATTAATTTGATCTTTTAAAAAAAATTTAATATTTTACAAATGACTCAAGATCACAAGTTCTTTTAGGGAGTGACTTTCTTACTAACTTATTTTTTACTCAGAACATTTTAGTGTGCTATTTTGAACACACTAGATTATTAATGTATCTTTATTAAATTAATGAATGATAATGTATTTGAGGACTCACTGACTACTTTTCATGATTTTCTCCACACTGATTTCTACAAACTAGGTAATTTCAGTCAGGGTTAGGCTACTGAAAGGCTTTGATATAGCTGAAGAGATATGAATTGGGAAAGAAAACATATGATCTTGCCAAAGGATTGTTGAATAATAATTGCCTGAATTACCTTCCTATCCTTAAATAACTCAGTAATATCCTTCCCTAAATTATCCATATATTGGGATTGTATTTCCTATTTCTTTTCTAAGAAGGAGCTGAATTCATTGGTTTTGTTCTTCGAACTGTAATCTGACAATCACATATCCCCTGACTACTGAACTACTAAAAGTTATTATCTTCTTTTTTGTCTCCAAGTTTATTATCTGTTCTTTTATTTTCAGGAAACTTTAACCAAAGCAACTACACCTGTTCTGGTTTCTATAAAATAATTCACAATTTCAAACAAACATTAGCGAACTCTATAGAATTGACTGAGTTTAGAAATTACCCACCATTAATGTTATACTCTCTATTGTTACTCAAAGTGTGAGGATCTTACTTACCCACCCACAGACTTATTAAAGCACTCCTTCCAGTCACAAACAGGTTTCCTGAGAATTCTTTTATCTTATCTTTGATTTTTAAGAGAGAGAGAGAGAGTGTGCGTGTGCATGTGCATGTGCATGAGTGAGTGGTGGGCAGAAAGTGAGGGAGAGAGAATCCCAAGCAGGCTCCACACCCAGCACAGAGCCCAAAGCAGGGCTTGATCCCACAACCCTGAGATTATGACCTGAGCCAAAATTAAGAGCCCAACTGACTGAGCCACCCAGGCATCCCTTTCTTAGAATTCTTATGAATACACTTTTGCTGATTTTATTTTAATATGATTGAATCTGGGAACGCCTTGGTGGCTTAGTCGGTTAAGCATTTGACTTGATTTGGGCTCACATCATAATCTCAGAATCGTGAGATGGAGCCCCCGGTCGGGCTCGCACTCAGCAGGGATTCTGCTTGAGATTCTTTCTCTCCCTCTGCCCACCCGTGACCCCGGCATATTCACACTCTTTCTAAAATAATAAATAAATAAATATTTTAAAAAATGAATCTGCAAAGTCTTATTTTAGAATAAAGCAATAATAATTTTACAGGAGACAATCTATTAGGAGGCAAACATTTTCTTCCCCCCCCAAAAAAAGTTATCTCAGTGTTGCCAAATCTCCTGACTTCTGGAAAGAATCAAGTGAACAAACACATGCAAAAATTGCTATAACTTGGAAGCTCTGTCCAATTGTAAAGCAGTAGTGTAATGGCACAGGGCCCATCCGGTAGGCAGATAAATCATACATTTTTCTATTAGAGACTCTTCTATCAACAACCATACTGAGGCCTGCTCTTTCTAATTTCTTTTTGTTCTTGGTGGTATAAAGAATACATGCCGAGCAGGTTTAAGAATTCTCTTTCAACTGAAAACTAAGGGAGCTTGATTTCTGATTAAATTTCAACTAGTCAGCTTGAGTGATAGATTCCATTTTTTATTCTTTCCCACCTTCTCTGATATATGTAGTGACTATAGAATAATTCACATAGACAGTGAAAGTGTAGCATTTAGATAAACACCTCACTGATAAAATATTTAGAGAGGTAAGATAATTTAAAATTTTCTTGTGTAATTTTGCTGTGGTAGGCAGAATGATGGTCTCCCCAAAGATGTTCACATGATAATCCCTAGAATCTATGAGTGTGTTACATTACATGGCAAAGAAGAATTAAGGCTGCAGGTAGAATTACACTTGGGTTGCTAATCAGCTGACCTTATACTGGATTATCTGGGTGGGCCCAATCTCCTCTCAAGTGTCCTTAAAATGTGAAAGAGAGAGACAGAAGAGTTGGTGTCCCAGTGCAGTGATGTGATGTCAGAATGACTCAACCAGCCATTTCTTGCTTTGAAGAAGGAAGGGGGGTCATGAAATGAGAAATGCAGATGATCCCTAGAAACTGGGCAAGGGAATGGATTCTCTCCTAGAGCCTCCAGAAAGAATACACCAATTTTAGTCCAATTGAGTCTCATTTTTGATTTCTGACTTTTAAAGCCATAAAATAATAAATCTGTGCTTTTTAAAAAAATATTTTATTTATTTATTTGACAGACAGAGATCACAAGCAGGCAGAGAGGCAGGCACAGAGAGAGGAGAAAGCAGGCTCACTGCTGAGCAGACAGCCCAATGCAGGGCTTGATCCCAGGACCCTGGGATCATGACTTCAGCTGAAGGCAGAGGCTTTAATCCACTGAGCCACCCAGGCACCCCAAATCTGTCTTATTAAGGCACTAAATTTGTGGTAATTTATTACAACAGAAATAGGAAACTAATGAATTTGCCTCAGAGATTTTGTTTAATTCTTGACTAAATAACATAAATTATTTATACCTGAAATACAGATATAAATTTATATTTTCAGACTCTTTAAGCACAGTATTTCTGGTTTTTTTTTTTTTTCACTAATAAAAAACACTGCTTGTATTACAGAAACTCCTACCCTCTGGCCTCTTTGTTTGTTTGGTTGGTTTTTGCTTGGTTTATTTTTTGAAAAATGTATTTTACTTTCTTCTCAATTCCTTTGAAATTTCGTAGCTAGTTCTCTGACATTCCTATATTTTTTCCTTCAGCTCTGAACAGAAAGTCTCACATTTGGATTGCCCTTTATTCCATCTTCTTATTTCTTCTTAGCAAAGCTTTTGGCATATTAATGAAATCTAACTAAAATGTAGTTCCTCCTTTAAAAATATTTTAATTGTGGGGCGCCTGGGTGGCTCAGTGGTTAAGCCGCTGCCTTCGGCTCAGGTCATGATCTCAGGGTCCTGGGATCGAGTCCCGCATCGGGCTCTCTGCCAGCAGGGAGCCTGCTTCCTCCTCTCTCTCTCTCTGCCTGCCTCTCTGCCTACATGTGATTTCTCTCTGTCAAATAAATAAATAAAATCTAAAAAAAAAAAATATTTTAATTGTGATAAAATATGCACAACATAAAATTTATCACCTTAGTGATAGTTCTTAGTGTTAACTATTTTTTTTTAAATTTTATTTATATGTTTCACAGAGAGAGACACAGCAAGGAAGGGAACACAAGCAGGGGGAGTGGAAGAGGGAGAATCAGGCTTTCTGCCAAGCAGGGAGCCCAGTGTAGGACTCAATCCCAGGACCCAGGATCATGACTTGAGCCAAAGGCAGATGCTTAACAACTGAGCCATCCAGGTGCCCCTGAGTTTTAACTACTTTTTCAAGTGCATAGTTCTTAGTGTTAACTACTCACATTGTTGTGCCACCGATCTCTACAACTCTTTTCAAAAGAGTTGCAAAACCGCACCTGTATCCAGTAAACAATGACTCCCTGTCCAGTCTCCAGCCCCGAGCCTCTGGCAGCCAGCATTCTGTAGCAATGCCTTCTTTTTGAAGTGTTCCTTGATTACTCAAATCAAGAGATTTCTTCCTCTGTGCAATTCCAGCAGAGTGTTTAATTTCATTAGAAATTAAACTACCACATAAACTAAGTAGAAATTAAACTACTCTCATAAACTACCACATTGTGGTGTTATTTTGATAGAACCTGTTTTGTTTTTTTTTTTCTGTTTTATGCACTAGATGCACTCTCCTTTCTGTGCCCTGTTCTGTGCCCCGGGTAGCTATCTCATAGGGACCGGACAGTTTCTACAGTCTCCTTTGCTCTTGGGCCTCCAGTGGAGGCTTGAGTAAGAGATTAGAATGAGAAAGGAGAGTGAGTGAGACATTGGCTCTCTGCTTCTTTGACAAAGAGAGCGAGAGAGCAAGAGAGAGAGAGAGATCACAAGTAGGCAGAGATGGAGGCAGAGAGAGTGGGGGGCGGGGAGCAGGCTCCCCACTGAGCAGAGAGCCTGATGCGGGGCTCAATCCCAGGACCCTAAGATCATGAACTGAGCCAAAGGCAGAGGCTTAACCCTCTGAGCCACTGAGGTGCCCCATATCATTAGTTTTTGATGTAATGTTCAGTGATTCATTAGTCGCATTTAATACCCAGTGCAATGTCCACAACAGCTAAACTGTGGAAGGAGCTGAGATGTTCAACAGATGAGTGGATAAAGAAGGTGTGATTCAAATATACAATGGCATATTATTACTCAGCCATCAGAAAGGATGAATACCTACTATTTACGTCGACATGGATGGAACTGGAGGGTATTATGCGAAGTGAAATAAGTCAAGCAGAGAAAGACAATTAGCACCATCTTTTGATTTCTCTACACCCTGTACAGACTTTTGTAAATAATCTTTTATAACTCAGCTGTGGTGAGCTGCCTGTTTCTTGCTGGGACCATGACTTTTCGAACTGTCTGAAAATGTCTTTATCATACTTGTTTTGCTCTACCTCTGTTCCTGTCCTTGGACCACTGTCCCTGTTTTACTTTCTAATAAAGAGAGGAAAGTGTATTAGAAAAACGCCCCCCCCCCCAAACTGTAGGTAATGGCATTATGTTTTACCCTTCAAAGTCTTTAGACAAACTGAGAGAATTTTTTCTATAGGGAAGTATGCAGCTCTTATCTTCCTCTTTTTAAAATTTTTTATTTATTTTTTTAAAATTTCTTTTCAGTGTTCCAGAATTCATTGTTTATGCACCACACCCAGTGCTCCATGCAATATGTGCCTCCATAATATCTTCCTCTTTTTAAAAATGACCTGTCATAAGGTTTTTTTTTTAAATAAAATGTGTTTTCTGTCTTTTAGCTACTTTTCTCAGTACAATTTTCACAGTCAGTTCTTTAAGTAGCCTTTCTGAAAAGACATTATTATATGCTTTTCTCTTTTAGGAGGTATTGTTCTCAGAAAGTGAAATTCTTAAGGATTGTATGTCCATGAGATTTGATAATTAAAACTTTATTTAGGCAAGAATGATGCAGAATTGATTCCCAAGACAACTTTTCTAAGAATTTTATGACTTTCATTTTAAACATTTTTTTTTTCTTTCCCCCTACAAAGATACAAGTTCCCTCAACAATATGGTCTGTTTTTCTGTTTCTGTATTTCCCTCTTCCTTTTGGATTTGCTAATAAGGCCCAGAGGACTGTGGTGCTGTGAGAACGCCTTCCTCTGTGTGGGCTGGTGCTTGTTGCAGGGCTGTCAATTGCTGCGATCTCCGGGAGGCTCCTAAAACACTTAGGATATAGGACAGTTTTTCACTTGGTTCAAAATTGTTCAGGTTCTCATTAGGACCTTCCTGGCCCTTCATGTTTAACCCCTGGATGGAATCCCAGTTCCTTTTGTCTGTGAACGTCAAAGATGTTGTTCTACTCTCGGTGGCAGAGTTCACGGAGTTTTGTTTATGCAGCGCATGTGTGCACATGCGCACACAGGGCTGGTATGAGAACTGTGGGTGAGCTTGTAGACCGTCATTGTCAGCGTTTCGCCCTAAGTAGCCATTTAGTCAAATACACAGCATCTCTGTTAAAAAATTATACTTTTCAGTCATCCCTGTTTTTAGACAATATCCGGAATGACAGGATAGAAAGGTAGAAAATGAACCAGAAGAAAAGGTCTTCTAATGTGATATTTAAGGCAGTGTTTTCTTGAGCAAAAAATTCATTTCCTGAATTGCTTTTCAAGACAATGCACTGACTATTTAACAAAAACATTAACTTTTATCCTAATTCCTTAGAAAACCAGAAGACCTGAGGCATCTATTAGAAGATATGATAGGTTGGGAAATTTGAAACATCTCCCTGTAAGTGTATACAAATTCACTGCCTTATGAGCTAAGCATAAATATGGGTTGTTGATTAAATATGCTAATAGGACATGAGTAGTTTTTACTTTTTATCTGTTCTGGCTCTATTTTCTAAATTTATTTTATTTTATCTTTTAACAAGTGACTCAACACATTTGTCAATACTGGTTGCAAAATTACACAGAGCTAGTACTAGACAGGTAATGAGTTAATTTAGAGGGTTTAATCATTTTAATTGAGATGTAGAGATGTATACACATTTCTTAGTGTACAGTGCAGTAGATTTTTAAAAAGATGTAAGATATATGCATATATCCTAAGCATATAGTTCAATGAATTTTAAAAACATGTATGAATTATGTGATCACTAACTAGATTAAGATATGAAAGACTTCTGGCCCCTTAGAAATTTCCTCATGTCACTGTCAACTCAATAAGACTACCACCACAAGGCAACTACTTTTCTGACTTCTAAAACCAGACATTAATTTTTATAATACTTGAAATCCAAATAAATGTAAATATACCATATAAATTCTTTTATGCCTGACTTCTTTCTGTAAACATTATATCTATGACATTGATTCATGTTATTACATATGGCAATAGATTCATAGTTTTTATTGCTGTGTATGTATGAATAGACCATAATTTTTTTAATAAACATATAGTGTATTATTAGCCACAGGGGTACAGGTCTGTGAATCGCCAGGTTTACACACTTCACAGCACTCACCATAGCACATACCCTCCCCAAAATCCATAACCCCACCACCCTCTCTTTACCTCCCTCCCCCAGCAACCCTCAGTTTGTTTTGTGAGATTAAGAGTCACTTATGGTTTGTCTCCCTCCCGATCCCATCTTGTTTCATTTTTTCCTTCCCTACCCCCGAAACCCCCCACTTTATCTCTCAACTTCCTTATATCAGGGAAATCATAATAGTTGTCTTTCTCTGATTGACTTATTTCACTCAGCATAATATCCTCTAGTTCCATCCATGTCGTGGCAAATGGCAAGATTTCATTTATTTTGAATAGACCATAATTTACTAAGTCCTTCTACTATTATTGGGCATTTGTATTGTTTCCAGGTTTGTGCTACTGTGAATAAAGTTTCTATAAGCATTCTCGTACAAGTGTTTTGGTGAGCATATATATTCATTAGTCTGAAACATATGCAGGTGTACACAGAGTATATTCTAAGGCATACACAGGTATATACCCAAGATTAATAAATGTATATGTCCATCAAATGTCTTGTACAAAAATACTACAGCAGCTTTACTTATGGTGGAGTAGGCATATATTTAGTGTTATTTTCAGTATTTTAAATTATTTACCTATAGTAGATAATGTCATTTTTCTCTTTTTGCTTTAATTGCTTATACTTTTGGTGTCATATCCAGCACATCTTTGACAAGACTAATGCCATGAAAATTTTCTTCCATGTTATCTGTCAAAAATTTTATAATCTCAAGACTTACATTTAAGTCTTTAATCCATTTTGAGTAACTTTTGGTGTATAGTGTAAGATAAGGGTCTGATCTCATTCTTTTGCACACAGATATCCAGTTTTCCCAATACATTTGTTAAAAAGACTGGGTGGCTCAGTGGGTTGAGCCGCTGCCTTCGGCTCGGGTCATGATCTCAGGGTCCTGGGATCGAGTCCCGCATCGGGCTCTCTGCTCGGCGGGGAGCCTGCTTCCTCCTCTCTCTCTTTGCCTGCCTCTCTGCCTACTTGTGATCTTTCTCTGTCAAATAAATAAATAAAATCTTAAAAAAAAAAAAGACTGTCTACATTTTGTATTTTTGGCACCATTTTGAAGATCAGTTGACCATATATGCAGGGATTTCTTTCTTTCTCTCTCTTTCTTTCTTTCTGTCTTTTTTTTTTTTTTAAGATTTTATCCACTTATTTGACAGAGAGAGAGATCACAAGCAGGCAGAGAGGCAGGCAGATGGACAGAGGGGGAAGCAGGCTCCCTACCGAGCAGAGAGCCAGATGCAGGGCTCAGTCCCAGGACCCTGAGATCATGACCTGAGCCAAAGGCAGAGGCTTAACCCACTGAGCCACCCAGGTGCCCACATGGACTGATTTCTGAGAATGAATTGATTCAGTTCCATTGGTCTATATGTCTGCCTTTATTCCTGTACCATATCATTTTAATTACTATAGCTTTGTAAGATATTTGAAATCAGGAGATGTGATTTTTTTTTCCCCAGCTTTGTTCTTCAGGCTCAAGATTGCTTTGGGTTTTTGGGGTCCCCATGGTTCCATACAAATTCTAGGATTTTTTCCTTTTTTCCTATAAATAAGTAGCTATCTGGATATTGATAAGAATGACACTGAATTTGTAGACTATGTAGTATGGACATTTTAACAATATTAAGTCCTTCTAATCCATGAGCATGGATAGACACATTTATTTGTGTCTTCAATTTCTTTCATTAATGTTTTCATTAATGTTTTGTAGGTTTCAATGTGCAAGTCCTCTACCTCCTTAGTTAAGTTTATTCCTAGATATTTTATTCCTTTGATGCTATTATAAATGGAATTGTTTGCCTAATTTTTTTTGGATAATTCATTGTCATTGTATAGAGACACAATAGATTTCTTAAAGATTTTATTTATTTATTTGAGAGAGAGAGAGAGGGAGAAAAAGATCATGAGTGGGGTGAGGGGTGGAGGGAGAAGCAGGCTGTCTGCTGAGCGGGGAGTCCGATGTGGGGCTCAATCCCAGGACTCCAGGATTTTGATTTGAGCCGAAGGCAGATGCTTAACAAACCGAGCCACCCAGGCACCCCTGATTTTGTGTGTTGATTTTGTATTCTGTAAATTTACTGAGTTTGTTTATTTGTTCTAACATTTTTTTAATGCAGTCTTTCATGTTTTCTATGTACGAGATCATTGTACATAGTCCCTGCAAACTGTACAATGTACACTGTATATTGTCCCTGCAAACAGGGACCATTTTACTTCTTTTTTTCTGATTTGGGTGTTTTTAAATTTATTTTTCTTGTCTGATTTTTCTGGCTAGAACTTTCATTACTATGTCAAGGAGAGAGTGGGCATCTTACCTTGTTCTTTTTTTTTTTTTTAAAGATTTTATTTATTTATTTGACAGAGAGAGATCACAGTAGACAGAGAGGCAGGCAGAGAGAGAGGAGGAAGCAGGCTCCCCACTGAGCAGAGAGCCCGATGCGGGACTCGATCCCAGGACCCTGAGATCATGACCTGAGCTGAAGGCAGCGGCTTAACCCACTGAGCCACCCAGGCGCCCACCTTGTTCTAATGTTAGAGGGAAGGGTTGCAGTTTTTCACCATTGAGTATGATGTTAGCTGTAGGGTTTTCATAAAAATTTTTATTATATTGAAGTACTTTCCCATAGATAGCTTCTGCACAGCAAAGGACACCAACAACAGAGTGAAAAAGCAATTATGGATTGGTGGAAAATATTAGCAATCCTTATATCTGATAAGGGATTGGTTTCTAAAATGTAAAGAACTCCTACAACTCAACAGTAAAAGAACTAATTGGTTAGGGATTTCCCTAAAGAAGTCATACAAGGGGCGCCTGGATGGCTCAGTGGGTTAAGGCCTCTGCCTTCGGCTCCAGTCATGGTCCCAGGGTCCTGATATCGAGCCCCGCATCAGGTTCTCTGCTTCAGAGAGCCTGCTTCCTCCTCTCTCTCTCTGCCTGCCGCTCTGCCTACTTGTGATCTTTGTCTGTCAAATAAATAAATAAAATCTTAAAAAAAAAAGAAGGCATACAGATGGCCAACAGATATGTGAAAAGATGCTCAATGTCATCAATATTAGGGGGAATACAAAATAAAGCCATGGAATAACATCTCATACCTGCTAGGATTATTGTTACCAAAAACCAAGCAAACCAGAAGACAGCAGGTATTGGCAAGGATGTGGAGAAATTGAAACCTTTATACACTTCTGGGGGAAATCCAAAATGGTGTGGCTGCCATGGAAAGCATTATAGTGATTCCTCAAAAAAATTGAGAATAGAACAACTGTATGATCCAGCAATCCCACTTCTCATATTTATTCCAAAGAATTGGAATTAAGATCTTAAAGAGTAATAACACTTCTATGTTTATTACAGCACTATTCACATTAGTCAAGATAAACCTAAATGACCACTGGTGGATGAATGGATAAAGAAAATATGGCATAGGGTGCCTGGTGGTTCAGTGGGTTAAGCTTCTGCCTTCGGCTCAGGTTGTGATCTCAGGGTTATGGGATCAAATCCCACATCAGGCTCTCTGTTCAGCAGGGAGCCTGATTCTCCCTCTCTCTCTCTGCCTGCCCTCTGCCTACTTGTGATCTCTCTCTTGTGTCAAATGAATAAACAAAATCTTTAAAAAAAAAAAAGAAAATATGGTATATACATATAATGGAATATTATTCAGGCTTGAAAAGGAAGAAATTCTGCAATATGCAATTACATGCATAAACCTGGAGGATATTATGCTAAATGAAATAAACCAGACAAGGAAAGACAAATACTGCATGGTTCCACTTGTAGGAAGTATCTAAAGTTGTCAAACTTACAGAATCAAGAGAGTGGAATGGTGGGTGCCAGTGGCTGGGAGCAAGGGGAAAGGGAAAGTGGTTAATCAACAAGCATAAAGTTTCAGTTATGTAAGATGAACAAGCTCTGGGGATCTGCTTTAGAATATTGTGCCCATTGTTAAAAATACTGTCTTGTACATTTAAAAATTTGTTAGAAGAGTAAATCTCATGTTAAGTGTTCTTACTATTTCTATACTGATTATTTGATTGCATTTGGTCTTTCATGAAAAACTCAATATAAAATCATTTCTAAAGTCTATGTCTTTTTAGTGTTATTTATTATTAGCTTTTCCTATTATTTTCTGGTACTATAGAGTAGAAACAACATTAGAATTTTTATTAAAAAGGAAAAAATCAGAAATTATATTCTAAGAGTATGGTGTTAGAATAGAATCTATGAACACAATGCACAATATTTGGGCTACGCTACATTAAAATTTAATAATAACATATTCCCACGGAAGAAATTGAAGCATTCTAATTTTTGCATAATTTAGTATGCTATCAAAATTTTCTCCAAATAATAAGTAATATTTTCAGTGATACAATTATAAGTTAGCAAGAAGGACTTTTGTTAGATGTTCAGTTACAAAAAACAAGCTGTGCTGAAATAGATATTGTTCTAGAATGTGAACAGTTTCCAGTTTATAATATTCTACATAGCTATTCAAATACAGATAGGATAAATTAAAATTTTTATTTTTTTTTGTTTATATGCAGGATTCTTTATTAGATTATATTTTGAATTTTCAAAAATACCTAAAATCTCTGGACATTACTAATTTTATTAATGCTGAATTAATTTACAGTTAATGCAGGTAATAGGAGAACTATCTATAATTAGAGCTCAGTGGCCTAGAAAATGGGAAGAGAGATCCATTTACAGTTTTAAATTTGCTATGGATTAGTATCTCACAAAATCTGTTGAGTTATAAAACACTAGGTTCCGTTATAAGGATTTTACCTTATCTTACTGTGACTTAACAACTGGGTCTATATTGCCAAAGAGAAATAGAAATTGTTTGCAATTATTTGACAAAAGTCTATCAACCCATGCTGTACTGGAATCAACTTAATGAGAGCTGATGGTGCACAATTTTTTGTTCAATCACATTATGTTGGTAACAACAGCTATGGTGAGAGTATTTATACTACAGAAATTGACAAATGCTACAAATCATGTTGTTTCTGCAAGGCTGTTTGTTAAACATTACCACTGATACTAATTCACATTTTATTTCATTTAATCTTCACAATAAGCTAACGGTGTAGATTTTTTATCACCATTTCATAAGAGAGGAAGTTGCAATTCAGAGAAATCAAATCATTTTTGAGAATTTAATGCAGAACAGAGTCAGGATTCAAACCCAAGTCTATCTGATCCCATGGATAATTAATTTGTAAAATATATCCTCTCTCCTTGCTGCAATAGGTATTTAGGTCATATCTGGATTATTACACAAGTCCTATTTTGAAGTAATTACCTATTCAATAATGTCATAGAGCTGACTCTTCACAAGATGTTAGGATTTTTAGGATAGGCTTGGAGAGAAGGAGAAACAAGAAGAATAATGTAGTATAAAGTTTGTTTTGATAAATCTATATACAGTGAAGAGTGGGTGAAGAGCTGAACATGAAAAGCATACAATACATCTACAGTGTAGAAACCTGATTGAGGCATAATTCTTGTTTTCTCAGCACTTGGAGAAATGATCAAGCAAACCAATATTAAATAAATCAATATTAGCATTGATTAACGTTAATATTAACATTAATAGTACACTACAACAATCATAAGTACTGACATTATTATTATTGCTATTTCTCCTTCTACCATGTTTTGAGTATATACCATGGCCCAAGTTGTGTCAAAATGTTTTAAATAGTAATGTCTTATTTGAATCAGTCATTCAACGTATATTTAACACCTGATCTGTATAAGACATCGTCAAATCTCAAAACTTTATAATGAATTTTTATGGACTGAATGTTTATGTTCCTGGAAAATTCAGAACCTAACCCCCAGTGTGATTGTATTAGGAGGTGGGAATTTGGAGAAGTGATTAGGTCTTGAGGGTAGAGCCCTAATGAATGGGATTATTGCTCCTACAAAGAAGACTGCAGAGAGCTCTTTCACCCCTTCACCATGTGAGGATATTTGAGAAGACAGCTATCTGTGAACCAGGAAGTATGCCCTCACCCTACCAGAATCTGTTGGCATCGTGATATTGGAATTCCCAACCTCTAGAATTGTGAGAAACAAATATCTGTTGTTTAAGCCACCTAGTCTATGGTATTTTTGTTACAGTGTCTCAAATAACTAAGGCAGCAGATATTATTGTATTGTTATAAAATGGGATCCATTTTACAGGTGAGAAAAATGAGCTTTAGAGAACTTTCCTAATTTGTTTAATATTCAAGTGTCTGGATGGACTCTTTCTTAATCTTACCATCTTAGTGTGTGATTTGCTAGACTTCTGGAGTTCCTAGGCAATTTTCTCTAAGAAAATATAACTGTGCATGATTGATACGAAATATTCACCTAAAGGACCTTAGGGTGATACTGGAGAACACCATCATACCTCCACTTATCTTTTGAGTGGGTAATTTGAGGGCTTATAAATCCATGTGAGATGTGATGATGTAAAATCTACTTCCTTGGCCTTGTGAAACTTGATGTACTTAAAAATTCACATTGACAAAATCCACAGCTTTTTAAGTCTCTGTGTTTCTCCAGAGAAGGAAAGGGATCACAAATACTTGGAGAAATGACCAGGGATTAACACAAGGAAAATGACTAAACACATACCGAGCAGTTCTAATTATTCTAATAATGATAAAAATCAATAACATACCTTGACAGCTAGTAACTGGTCTTCATCATTATTAGAAGAATTAGAGCACTGGCTGTTATGTGCAAGTGATGAATCACTAAATTCTCCTGAAACTAATATCATATCATATGTTAACTAACTAGAATTTAAATTAAAAACTTGAAACAGGGGGCGCCTGGGTAGCGAGGAGCCTGCTTCCCCCTTCTCTTTCTGCCTGCCTCTCTGCCTATTTGTGATCTCTCTCTCTTTCTCCCTCTGTCAAATAAATAAATAAAATCTTAAAAAAATTTTGAAACAGATAATAATTCCAAATATAAAATATAAAAAATATATAAATATAAAAAAAGGAAATAGATTGTTTCTCTATAAAAATTCACTTAGGACAAAGCCTGAAAAAAAATTACTTATACATTGAGAAGCTCAGTAGCCATTTTCATTTCTACTTTGATGGGATCTTGAATTGGAGGCCATGACTTCATTCTTTAAATTGCCTTTGTCCAATGCAATAAAAAATTTATTTCATTCAATGGAATTACCCAAATATTAGATTTTATTACTTTTACCTGATTCTCATAAGAAAGACTCCGTATTTATTTCAAAATTGTGTTGTTACTTCAGCTAAGACATGTTGAATTTGAGAGTTTTGAGCAACATGGTGATGACCAACCAGGCAATTTAATGGTCTTATGACTCAGACTTGAAGCAGTTTAGAGTGAACGTTATAGGAAACTATATCCTCAAACTAAAGAAGACCATAACTAAATTGTCAATGCTAGGTATGTTTTACTTCTCTGATATATATCTCATAGAATAATTGCAATTTTGACTTTCATAAGAGTTTTGATTACTCCATATCTATCTGAATGCATGTAATTATTGAGTATTTCACAGATCCATTCGAGATAAAGGGGGTAATGCAAGGCAGCTTTTTGAGGACAATATGAATGACTGGATGGAGCTGGTGGCATGATACACTTTTATACCTTACAGTATTAAAGGCATTGTAGAGATCATTGACTCTAGCTCCTTTCTTTTAAAGCTTTCATAATATTTATAACAGAAATGCAGAAACAAACTAGAATGATCAAGAAGAAAAAGAGAAATGGTCATTTAAAATCCTTTTTCTTCTTTGTTATTAGTCAAAATATTAGGACATATAAATCCAAAAATATACTTTGAGCATTTCTGAGTTTTTAAGTATTATTTCTATTGATACTTAATGATGATAGAAAGTATCAAATGATCATTATTTGCCAGGCACTGTTTTAAGTACTCTATGTAGTTTCTCATTTGAAGTTTGTTGTTATTAGCAGAACTTCCATAACTATTCCTGTAGGAATATTAATGTTATGATAAAGTAGATAGCATCTGAGTTACCCCACAAAATAAATATTTTGAGTGATCACATTTTTGTACATATTTTTGAGTGTTAGCTTTATTGGAACCACTATTTAAATTCTAGCTAAATAGGAGAGACTAAACTTCAGACCTCATGTACCATATATTCTCAAAGGTAAGGCAGGAAATGTAATAAGTATATAATATAATAGCTACCAATAAAAAAATAAAGTGAGAGGTGATAGTGATGGGGATGGTATTTTAGATAAGTTAATTAGAGACGTTCTTTCTGAAATGTGCCTTTTGAGTAGAGATGTAGATGAAGTTAAGGGGCAAGCCTTCTGAATATTCAGGATGAGGGTATTTGAAGAAGAAGGCTCGGCAGTCCAAAGACTCAGAGATGGGAAAGCACAAGGAGGTCAGGATGGCTGGAGAGGAGCAGACATAGAGAAAGCGATAGGAAAAGAGGAAGTCTGAGAGGCAGCCAGGGTTCAGTAGGCCAAAAGCTTTGTAGGTCATGACTATATAGACACATGCAACTTCAACTGTCCCTCTTTTGTTTCTTTGTAATTGTTTATAAAATCAGATTGTAGTTAAATCCAAATCTTTGTCTACTCCAAGCCTAAACTGCTTCAGCTGAAACTGGGAGAAAAACAAAAACATTTTTTTCTGTTTGATCTCATTCAGAATCCATGGTCATCAGCTCCACGTGAATGGGATCAAGAATTTTGTCATGCACTTATTAAGCATAAGACACTTATTATAAATCAGGTGGAGATGTAGAATTGGATAAAAAGTAAAGAGTGTGGGATGGGAGATGTGGGCTGAGAGTAAAAATTTGGAAGTTATTACTGTGCAAATAGTATGTGAGAGAATAAACATGGCAAAAAGACTGAGTCCTCAGGGAGACCAGTTTATGGAACAGACACAGAAGAAGATGCAGCAAAGGAGGCTAACAGAACAATGAGTTATGTAGGAAGGACTTCAAGGGTTGTGGCATCCCAGAAGTCACGTGAAGACACTGTTTCATGTAGGATGGAGTGATCACTCTTGTCAAATACTGTAAAGAGTTGAGCAAGAAGGGATTGATCATTAGATTTGACAATGAGGTTGTCTTGAGAAGGGCAAGTCTAACTGGGACAGGCTTAAGACGATGTGGAAAGTGGAGTTTGCAAGTTTGGACAGTCCTTCCCAGAGGTGTGTTTATAAAAAGAACCAAAGTTGAGTGGTAGTTAGAACAATATATGGAGTCTAGGGAGGAATGACTTTTGATATTATAGCATGTTTGTATGGTGATAGTAATGTTATATAGCATGTCTGTATTGTGGTAGTAATAAGCCAGTAGAGAGTGTGAAAATGTGATGATGAGACAAGAGGTATAATTTCAGAAGCAATTGCTTAGAGAAAGTGAGAGAAGGTGGGATCTAGTGCATGAATGGAGAGAAAGTAGAACATGAATGAGTACAGATAAAAGTGGGCAGGTGAGGTAATGGAAGTTTGCAGACATTCTCTCTTAATTGCTTTTCTTTTCTCTGTGACATAAAAAAGATCAGTAGCTGAAAATAGTAGGAAGGGAGGGTCTGTTGGAGGTTTAAGGTGAAAGAAGGTAGGAATAGCTTCTTGCCATCATGGGAGAATGAATGAAATGAGGAAATGCAGTTTGTCATAAAGTCAATAAAGTCAAGGTGTGGAAGAATTGTCTAGGTGGGGATTTGAGTTAAGACTTACAGAAGGATGAATGGTTTAGACAAAAACAACCTGCCAGATACTTGAGAGCAGGTACTTTTTAGGGAATAAGCAACAACAATGGTTTAGAAGTGGTGATATGGAATAGAAGAGCATGACCTCGCCTCCAGGATAGATGCTATGTGTGCTTTAGGAGATAAAAGAGTCATCACATGGGAGGGCTGCGGAAGAAAGAGACAAAGCATGTGTTCATAGTTAAGATCAAGAAAAAGATGCCATATGAATTAAGGAATCTAGTTTAAAGAATAGTCTTCTGTCATCTTCTAGGGCTGGGTAGGTTTTGTATAAATATGTAAAAAATGTAAACACCTGGATATTCTGAATTGGGATATCCCTAAAGAGAACAAGTTAAAAACTTTCACATACATATAAAAATTTATACTTCATTAGGCATTAAAAGAGTAAAAACAATCCTTAGTTTTAACATTTCATCCTGTTATACTATCACTGGCATTAAGGTAACAGCTTGATTTCCTCTAGTTGACTTGTTTGGCTGTCAGAGATGAGACTGTTCTGGATGACTTGATTTTAAAGTTGTTGTTTTTTTTTTTCTGAATTCTTCCTTAAATCACCTGGAGTATAGAAAATAATTATAATATAGCTATTGCATTATATGCTATTTGTTTCATTTTTAATGTTCAGTGCAAGTTGCATGAGGGCCAGAACCACATCTGGCATGACTCCCACCAAATTCTTTGTATCTGTCATAATGTTTGGCTGATTGGAAGCATTGATATTTGTTAAACGAATCAATCATGATTAAGCTTTGTATTATTATTTTATGTTCTTTCTCTAACAAGATTTTAAGTTCCTTAAGGAGGGAGCAATGTCTCTCTCTCTATGTGTGTGTGTGTGTATATATAAATTATTGTGTGTATATATGTATACACACATATACATATATGTATATACACATACACACATATAGATATATACATTATATTCATACAAAACTTACTCACTTGACTAAATAAATTAATGAGCTGTGAAGCTACTTTCCATCTCAAATAATAAAAACATAAAATGGAAACACTAAGAATATTTCACAGTTTGTAATTTTTTTCTTTAGTTTTTATTACAACCTCTTCTTTCCTCTCAGGCATTAACTATTTGGGGGTACTTTTGATGATTTAAAAGTAATTAATAAACAAGCAAACAAAATTTTTCCTCGATATGCTCCTCTCTGTAGCCATCACTTTGGTCTTTCTCTCCCTTCACTGACAAACTTTTTGAAAGAACAAACCACATGGCTGTTTCTTTCCTCACCTTCACTCATCAGTGCCTAAAAATCCACATCAGTCCTTCCCATTCTACTGAAATTGTTCTTCTGAAAGCACTAATATCTTCTTAATTGCAAATCTGAAGTCCTATTCTCAGTTTTTAAATTATTTTTTTTTATTATGTTATGTTAGTAACATCAGTTACTAACAGTCCATCATCAGTTTTTGATGTAGTGTTCCAGGATTCATTGCTTGTGTGTAACCCACAGTGCTCCGTGCAATCTGTGCCCTCCTTAATACCCATCACTGGGTCAATCCATCCCCCCACCCCTCTCCTCTCTATAACCCACAGTCTGTATTCTCAGTTTTTATTGTGTTTTATTTCTCATCAGCCTTTGACACAGCAGACCACTCACTGAAGACTTTTCCTCTTTTTTTTTTTTTTTTTTTGAGGCCAGGACATACCCTGGGTCTCCTCCATCTTTAGCAACATTTGAACTCTGCCCTTTCAGTGACTCCTCCTCTATTTTTTCTTTTTTTTTCTTAAAATTTACTTATCTAATTCTAGATGGCATCTCTGGTTGAATGAATCCACTTTCATGTTTTCACTTGCCATCTTGCATTCTAAAGATTCATAACTATGCATTTCCACCCCATATTTCCAAATATTCCTATTGAACAACTGGATTACATGCACGATATGAACCTTAAATTTAGCATGTCAAAAAGCGAAGTTACTATCATTCTATATTCAACTACTCTTACTTCTATATCCATTTTTGCACTGGGAATGGCATCCATTCAGTCTCCCAATCTAGAGATCTTTCCTCTCTCACACCCAACAATTAATGTGCTCTCTGGTGAAGATGCTTTTTCTTGAAAGTTATCTGTAACTTCTTTTCTTCCACCTTCACTTCCATTCTGTTTTCCAAGGTAACATCATCTTTTGGAATAACCTTCAAAATGATCTCTACTCCACCAATTTCTACCTACTCCAATTTATCCTTCACCCCTCACCAGAATTACAATGCCAAAAACCAAAACAGAGTGTATCATTTCCTTACTTAAAACATCTGTTGATCCCACTAACTTATAAAATATGAACAAAAACCATTCTGGCATACTAAGCCTTTTAAGAATGTTATAAGCTATTCTTTCTGTCCTTTCTCTTGTTTTTTAATGACTGACTTTCCCCAGGCAACTTAACATTGCTATCTGCATTGAATGTCTGCCATTCCCCATAGTTGCTAGGTTTTTTTCAAGATTCTGAAATTGTGCACGTTTCCTCTCTCTTCTCCTCATCCAGTGTAACCACGTTCTTTTCCTTATTTATTTGTGCTTGATCCTGCACATGTATTATTGGATGACACTACATGATAGCTACTGGAAGAAGGACTTGGAATATAATGGTGAGCAAAAGTAAGTGTTGTTCCTCTTAAAGTAAATTTATAACATAGTGAAGGAAGGGAGACAGATATTAAATAATCACCATAATGAACACAAAATTTAAAACAGAATAATACCCTGAATGAAAGGGATGGCGTACCACGAGTGTCTGAAAAAGGCTCCTGTTATATATCCTGAGAGGAAAAGGTGATCAGGAAAAGCTAAAATCTGAGAAAAAAAATAACTAGGTGAAAAACAGAGGAATGGGCTTTCCTGACAAAAGGATTAGCATTAACAAAGACCTCATGGTGGAAATGAACATGGCCTGTTTGAACGACAGAGAGAAGATCTATGTGGGTGGAACACAAAGAGAAAGGAGACAAGAGACAGGCATTTAATTTGGACTGGTAGGCAGGGGACCAGCTACACAGGTTGTAGGTAAGCAGGGGACCAGCTACACAGGAGGCTCTTGGTCTTAATCTCAACATTGGTGGAAACCATTGAATAGGATTAACCAACTGAGCCACTCAGGCCCCCCTATCAAGTTACTTCTTAAACTCAGTCTAAATATTACTCATTTAGGGCTCATGTCCTTCAGGTTCTTTTGGCACAACATTCAGATGTCTTTATGGCACTTAAAATAGTTTCTCTGCTGAACAACGGTCTCTTCAGTTATTATGGGACTCCTGAAAGCAATCATCATGATTTATTCTTCTTTTTATTCCAGCAAATTCCAGAGATCATACCTTTATAAATAAATAAATAAATATATATATATATATATATATATATATATAGTGGTGGGTGGTGAGCCTGATGTGGGTATCAAGGAGGGCATGTATTATATGAAGCACTGGGTGTGATGCATAAACAATGAGTTTTGGAACACTGAAAAAAAATAAAATAAAAATTAAAAAAAAAAGAAGCAAATGAGCAAAATAAATAAATAAATAAATAAATAATGTAGTTTTATTTTTTGGCATACATATCTACTACACAGAGATAAGTTAACGTCACTGAAGAAATTAGGAGATTATTAAACCTGAACTCTTAGAAAATATATTTAGTAATGTGTACTTTCAATAATTATGTATGACTACAAACTCTCAATTTTGTTTTCATTTATTATCCCATATCTTTTTCTAGTTCTCTTCAAAGAACTTTTTGGTTAACTGCACAAACAATATATTAGCAAATACACTAAAACACAGAGTTTTTGAAATGTATTAGTAGTATTTATCCCACTGCAAAATGGAATATTTCAGTTTTAGTAGAACTGCATTTTGAAAATGATTTGAGAATACTATTAAAAGTATGAAAATGAAATAAGTGAATGACTATGTTGCAATGATGCTTAATTTTTCAATATTCAAATTCTGCTTAATTTTCCAATATCCATATTCTACTTAGTTATTTTTCATATAAATTAATTATATTTCCTTTAAGTACTGAATGTTTTTATATTTAACATTTTATAAAGGATTTACATAATTTTGTCTATTTTTTCCATGCTGTGTAAAATACAAGTTACTGAATAGATTGTTAAATTTTTTTTGATTAGTTGATACTTATTATTATGAATTTTATTCCATATAACTTATTGAGTATCTGTTTTGTGCAAGGTATGATTTGAGTGCTTGGAGTTTCTGGGGTAGGAAAGAGAGACTTTCCATTTAAAGGTCAGAAATTAGAGCAAGGAAGGAGAAAAATGCTGTGGGAGTGTGAGGCCGAGCTGGCTGACTAACTCTTTCTGGAGAAATCAGAGAAGCTGTCACAAAGATGTAAATCTTGAAATGTCATGAAGAAATAGACGTTTAGGAGGTGGAAGGGGCAGCATGGTTGAAGGTCTGGGTTGTGAACTATGTATGCTTAAGTCATTAGGAAATGCTAAGTATGAGGAGAGCAAAATGTTTGTATGAAGTGTCTGAAGACGAGGCTGCATGTTCTTTAGTCTTTCAGTAAAACAAATAGCAACCACAACAGCAAAAAAGAAAAATAATCCCTTACCGTTTAATAAAATAGTATCAATCCTTGTCATTCAAAGAATGAATAATAACAATAGCATCGTAGTCTCAACTCCAAACCATTAACCACCAGCTGAACACTGAAAAGATATTATAGATACAATATGCCAAAATTCACTAAACGTGCACTATTTTTGTAGTATTAATGAAATGTTTTTTGTTTTTGTAGTATTAATGAAACATATGAAACAAGATGCTAGGAAATGTTCATATCATCTTAGAACCTGGATATGGTGGTATCTCAAAAAAGTGCTTTTGAAGGATACCTATAGCACTCCTTTCCTAGCTTAGAGAAGCAAGATCTGAGGCATAAAAGGGCTGTGGAAACAAGGCTGTGTCTCTAAAGAGACTCAACTCTATACCACTGAAACCACAACATGGCTGGGACATGAAGGGGGACCTGCAGGTGTCACCCAGACACCATTGTCATCTGCATCTCAGCCTTCTATTGAAGGAGGCATATGGAGGTGGGAGCAGGTGTGGAAAAGAGAGGATAAACAACATCATTAGATTCAACATGGCGAGAGGGTGACTTAAGGAGCTTCTCTGAATTTATCTCCTAAATTCTGAAAAGCAAAGTGAGCCATGCCCCTAGGCAGAGGACAAACGAGGTTGGGTAGTAGGACATTCCCAACTATAAAACCAGCATTGTCGTTATGACCCTTTCCTGGCAGCTAACTCTTCCTGTGCTAATCCTACATTTGTAGAAATAGACAAACAGATGTCCAGATGGAGCAGGCCCTACTGACAGACAAAAAAGATGAAAGATAAACAGGAAAGAACCACACCAGATCTATAAATACAGAAGGGAAAATAAAGTGAAGAAACGAACATAAGCAGAGGCATATTGAAATTCAAAGGTCGTGCTTTTATTGCCTAGTTTTATCGGCAGGTCTCATTAACATTGCCGAGGCATAAATATGTTGAGATTAGATTTATAGTGGGGCACTTTGTTTGCTAGTCATTCTTCAGGTATTAACTAATACTTCAGATTTTTATGTGTTAAAAAAACAAGACCTGTCTAAATTGAGACTTCAATCTCTCTTCCATTCCAGACTCCCACCGTGACTCTACCCCCAGCTCAGGCCAGCTCTTACAGTCCAGTGGAGTAAGAGGATGTGATCTGCCTTTCCCTCTTTTCCACCTGTTCTTCCACTCTCTACTCCCTGTGCTGCATTCTTTTACCTTCAATGTCAGGGCAGGGAGAAACCTCAGAGGAAATGCTACTGTTGTAACTTGGCTTTAGGTTTTCTGTCTGACAGATGCATAAATGTTAGCTTTCCCTTGTAGCCCCTTTTTGTGGGTTATTGGAGAACTCTACCCACCCAGCTGATAACTTTGATAGATGTTTTGAATACTCTTTGACCTCCAGTAGCTTCTCATGGCTCTTCATGCCATATGCCATGCTTCTTTCTTTCTGCTTTGTTCTCATAACCACGGAAGGTTTTTATCCTGGGAGGAAGTCCTTTGAAACTTGACCAAGCCTGGCTAACTTCTAGACTGTCCATTTTGGCTTATGGAAAGTATGCATATTCATGCTCCTCTACTATGCTCTAGAAGTTCAAGCCTCTTTTTCTGCAATTTTTTTGTCTCTATCAATCAGCAACTAGGAGCAGCTCTTGCCACTTCTTGCCTTTTGAGTCTTCCAGACAAAAGGAAAGCTCTAATCCTTGTACCTCATCCCTAAGTTTCTTCAAGGACTGTCATACTATCTCCTCAGTAGCCTCAGAACAAAGACCGGCAAGCTTCTGCAGTCAGCAAATATCCAGTCCATGGATGAGTCTCTCCTCTAGCAACCACCTTGCTGCTTCCTGGAGCTTCTTACTCCCCTCTCCTGGCGTGGAGGGCAACCTGCCCTTCTTTTGAGGACAGGAAGGAAGGGGAATCAACAACCTTTGCAAGATATTACTATAGGCCTTTAACACTTTCCTGAAAATGCCTCCACATGATAGTTCTTACAGATAAATAGAAGCTGGAGAGGGTGATGAGTTCAGGGTTACAAACTTTAGTAGGATCCTCTTTTTAACAATTCTGCTATCAATAGTGTATCTTTCAGTCTTAGAAAATACATTTGTTTTCTATTGTGATTGTCACCAATTACCCACAAACTTATGGCTTAAAACAACACAAAATTTATTGTTTTATCATTCTTTCAATTGGAAGTCTAATGTATCTCACTGGTTTAACATCAAGGTGTTGGCAGAACTGTGTTCTCTTTTAAAGGCTCTGGGGAGAATTTACTTTCTTACATTTTTAGCTCCTGGTGGCCATCCACATTTCTTGGTTCATGACCCCTTTGTCCCATTTTCAAAACAAGCAATATGGAATTTCTTTGAACCTTTTCCTGTAATGTTTTAGTCTGTTCAGGCTTCCATAACAAAATACTATAGACTAGGTGGCTTAAACATTAGAAATGTATTTTCTCAGAATTTAGCATTCTAGGAGATCAAAATCAAGGTACCCTCAGGTTTCTGACCTTTCTTTCTAGCCCTAGACAGCCACCTTCCTTCTGTGTCTTCACACAGTTTCTTCTCTGTCCATGAACAGAGGTGGGGGCCAGTAGAGGGTTAGGGAGGGAACAAAACAAAGAGAGGGGAGTGCCAGAGTGAGGTCTGGAATCTCTTTCCAGATTAGGACCCTATCCTTAAGACCTCATTAATCTTAATTGTCTCTCTCAGGGGCCTCTCTCCAAAAACAGTTACATTGGGGATTAGGGTTTCAACAAGTGAATTTTGGAGAAACAAGTTTATAATTTATAGTCATGTCTCGTGACTTTCTGTAACTATAGAAAAGAAACATCCCTTGTTTTTAAGAACTCAGTGACTAGACTGGGCTAACACAGATAACCAAAGGTAATCTCTCCATTTCAAGATCCTTAAACTTAATTACATCTGCAAAATCTCTCGCCTTGTAAAGTAATGTATTCACAGGTTTTGGGGATTAGGGTGTGGACATCTCTGGGGGTCCATTGTTGTTCCTACTATAGGAAATTCTAGTTATGGGAAATGTTCAGTTGAACGTTCTGTTACACAGGTTACCAATTTATAGTCCAGTGAACACCATTTTAGGGTATGTCAATTTCATTAACTCTGAACATTTCATGTTATCCGTTTATATAAGGAATACTTGTTGGAGAGGATATTTTAGGCCTGGAACAATGAATATTGCAATTTATTAAGTTATTATATGTACTATATTTAATAATTGTGCCTTTTTTTATGACTTAAGGAACATTTTCTCTCAGTTGTGAGATGAATGATTAGCCCACTAAAAGTACCCACTTCAGAGAGTAAATAACTTCAAAGGAGGGCAGTATCAAGGAATAATGTCCTTTTTCTTTCACACACACTGGAGAAGAGAATGGGATTTAGGAACAGAGATGGAAGCTCTTATCTGCAGTTAGCAGTTCTTATTGACATTAAGTTTCAATATGTACTAAACTGCAGAGCAGAGGATATGAAAGAGAAAGAGGAAAACATTCTCTGCCAATGCACTCAGCAAAACTTAAGGAGAAAGAATTCGGTGAACAATAGAAGAAACCATCTTGAATAATATTAATGTATAATGGGTCACATATATAAATTATCAATCCAACAAATGCATAGATAAGTGGCAGTCCCAATTTGTCTACTTGGGAGCAATTAAGGATAAAAAGAGCATTTATTGAGCTACATGTTTCTATAATTACATGGTAGGCTTAATCCTCTGCTATGTCTTTTGGGATATGAGCTTGCAGCTGGCTTTGCCTTTTTTGGAAGGCAATTGGAGGGTACCAGAAAGACATTTTCGAAATCTCTGCCCCTGAGATCTTAAACTGTCTAGAATTTCACCATGGTGTAGGTGATCATTTTGGAGTGAAGTCTTGCTCTCTCCAGTGCATGGTAACAGGACTGTTAAAAAAAATAAATATATTGGGGCGCCTGGGTGTCTCAGTGGTTTAAAGCCTCTGTCTTCGGCTCAGGTCATGATCTCAGGGTCCTGGGATCTAGCCCCACCTCGGGCTCTCTGCTCAGTGGGAAGCCTGCTTCCCCCTCTCTCTCTGCCTGCCTAATCTATCTACTTGTGATCTCTGTCAAATAATTAAATAAAATCTTTAAAAAAATATATTAAGTCATGAACATCTTCACCTGAAATTTAGCATGTAGCTGACCTCTTTCAGGCAGACTAGGAATAGCAAGAGAATACTGTGAATTTACAAGGGTAGGTTCTGCGGGGGGAGAGTTACTTTGCCTTCTTTCTTACAAGGGAGTGCCTTGCTCTCTGAAGCCATTCAGATTTTTCTCATCACTCAAGACTCAGAGCCAAACTCTGGGGAGCATAGCATCCAGCAGTTTCTACGTTCTTTCCTAAAACGAGAAAAATGCTGGATGTGGGGTAGTGTATTAGATTGGAAAGTACATTCAAATACTGGCTGAAACAAGGAATAGGAATAGAGGTGGAGAATTTATAACTTGACACTCTTTTTCCAACTATTTAAAATATGAATGTGTATGGACAAGAACAAGATCATAACATGGAAAAAAGAAAGGGGTTAAAGGGGTAATGTTTTATTTTTTAAAAAACATTTATTTTTCTTACAAAGAAATAAAAAATTTCTATCTGAAGGATGCATAAGGATAATTGAAATTCTCAACAAACTCAGTTTTGGGGGGAAAAAGTATATTAAATTCACTTGTATAAAGGAGAAGGCAGATGACAACTAAATATTTCTTTCTTTTTTTTTTAAAGATTTTATTTATTTATTTGACAGAGAGAGATCACAAGTAGACAGAGAGGCAGGCAGAGAGAGAGAGAGGGAAGCAGGCTCCCTGCTGAGCAGAGAGCCCGATGCGGGACTCGATCCCAGGACTCTGAGATCATGACCTGAGCCGAAGGCAGTGGCTTAACCCACTGAGCCACCCAGGTGCCCGACAACTAAATATTTCTCAGTAAACTTTGATTCCTGTTTTTACTGAACTGCAAGACTGTAAATCTGAAAAATCATAAAAGGCTTTCAGTATTGGTTATAATTTCTTATAAAATACTTAGACAAATATGTATTTTGGAAGATCTACTCCCGGAGTTCAATTTTATTTTGTAGAATTGTTTCTAATTTTCAAAATATGAAACATACTGTGGACCATGTCAAGTAGAATCTTGAAAACAGTCTGTATAAGAAAAGGGAAGAGAATTGTCCTCTGAATCACATAAGGATTTCCATTCACAATGAATGCGAATTCTGTTACATTGTATTTTCAATGATTTTGATAGGTGCAAACATTGTGTTATCACATTGTTTTCATTTGCATCTCCTAATGAAAAATGGTACTGAGCATCTTTTTATATATTTGTTATATGTATATCTTCTTCGGTGAGGTATCTTCTCAGATCTTTGCCTGCTTACTTGACCTAAGTAAACAAATTTTTAAGTTTGTTTTTTCTTTACTGTTAAGAGTTTTATGTATATATATGTGTATAAATAAATACAGTTTTACATATATACACATATATGTAAAGTTTTGTATATAGCTATATATACATACACACACATATAAAGTTTTATATATACATTACATATATTTATATTATATATATTAAGAGTTTTATGTATACATATTTGGTTATAAGAGTTTTTTGTATATTTTGCATATAAATCCTACATCAGGTATGTTTCGTGCAAATATTTCTGTCTAATCTGTGACTTATTTTCTCATTTTCTTTATAGTGTTTTTGGCAGAGCAGACTTAAAATTTAATGAAGTCTAACAATAATTTTTTTTCTTTCATGGATCATGTTTTTGATATGTAAAATCTCTTCACCAAACCCAGGGTCATGCAGATTTTCTCCTATGTTTTCTTCTAAACGTTTTATCATTTTCCCACTGAACATTTGAACCTCTGATAAATTTTGAGTTAATTTTTGTGTACAGTGTAGACCTGCAAATTTTTTACTTGACCAACTAGGTATAGTGATAACATTTACTAAGATGGGAAAGACTGTGGGTATGTCAGTTTTGGGGTTGGAGGTTGGAATAAAAAATGTTCAGGTGTGGACTCATTATATGACCCCATTTGATAAACATGGTTATGTCAAATAAGCAGTTGGAAAGAGAAAAGTAATGAATTTCCACATTCCAATCATATCAGGAAGTCCAGGAATTTTATACATACCTTCACCAGTACCTTGAACACCATCCTTCCTATGTCCTCCCCATCCTTGAGGTGTGGGTTCCTGAGGTTATTAGGTAAAGAAGGCCACGTGGATATTTAGTGAGAAGAAGTAGTGGTGGAGGTATAAAAATAGAGGTACAAATTATATTTGCAAATCTCAGATCAGAAAATGAATTTGGGACAATGAGGAGATCTGGAATAGAAACTTTAAGGGTGTTTTGTCAGAGGGCAATGAGAGCCAAGTTTGTTAGATGGCCGTCCACATGGGCGTTGTTTTTCAGAATGATGACTGGACTCTATGGAAAGACTATCATCCAGATCCCAAAGTCCTCAGTAAATGTGGCATAAGGAAGTGGAGGTCAGTTGATGACAGTGAGGAAAATGAGTAATACAAGGTATAGTTGAATATTCAGGGACTCCCTGAGGAGGGGTTTTTGGATGAGTATCACATGTAGTGAAAATGAGAATCACATGTAGTGAAAATCTCATTCTCTAATGAGAATGAACGGTGAAGAGAAAGATGTACATACCTCCTCACTATAAAACGCAGGGAGAATTGGTTTTCTTTTGAGGATTTATTGAGCAAAATTATAGCATTAGAGGAGAGCCAGGTTACAGTTAGGGCCAAGAGGTAGAGGGAACTGTCAAGGTCTTTCGTATCATAGAGAAGTTTCTTTGGAAATAGCATGGGGATTCTATGTAGTTTCTGTAAAAGGAGGTAGAAGTAGAATCAATAAGAGAATGATAGCTCTGAGAAAGAGAAGATATAAATTAGATGGAAGGTTTGCAATGTGATTATACCTTAAGGGCAATTGAAAGGCAGGGAATACAGAGGAAGATGGGACATACTTGAAAGTAACTAGCCTCCGGGTTCCAGCTGGGGCTTTGATGGGAAGTTGTATTGTTGCTACTACGCATCTGGATCTAAGCATTCCTGGGAGCCCAAGAACAAGAGGCAGATTGTAATATAATCTCAAGGAATACTAGCGTGAGAAAAAAAACTTGTATAAAAATGAGGAATTAAAGTTTAAGTGGAATAAAATAAAAGGGCATGGTAATTTTGAGGGGAAAATGAGGAAAATAATATAATCTCTTTATTTTATAAATTCTTCTTTTGTGTTATCAACTTTGCTGTGATCAAGATGGCCTTAATGTTTTCCTCAGTTAAGTGAAAATTTAGACAGGCTTCTTTCTGTCTTCAGGGCCTTCCCTTCCAGTCTGGTCCTTACAGAATCTATATCCTAGAGGTCCTTCCCCTCCCTTAGAGTATCCAATTTAGAACCCTTGTAATTGTAAATTCTTCCTCTGCTCCTTTGACATGTAAATCTTTATTATTATTTTTTACTTTTTAGAAAAATTTTACTATTGAGGTATAATGTACAATATACTATTGAGGTATAATGTACTATAGATAGTGTACAATGTTATATAGTTTCAGATGTACAATATGGTGATTCAATTACTTTAGGTACTACTGGGGGTTTACCACAGTAAGTGTAGTTACTATCTGTCACCATCCAGTGTTATTACAATATTAAAGATGATATTCCGTATTCTGTACTTTCCATCTCTGTGACTTATTTTATAACAGGACAATTGTACCTCTTAATCTGCTTCACCTCTTTTGCCTATCCTCCACTCCCTTCTCTGGAAAACAGCTATTTGTTCTCTAGGAGTCTGTTTCTGTTCTTTGTTTGTTTGCCTCTTTGTTTGCTTTGTTTTTTTAGATTCCACATATAAATAAAGTGATATTGTATTTGTCTTTCTCTGTCTGACTTACTTTACTTACATTTAATACCCTCTAGGACCATCCATGTTGTGATAAATGGCAAGATCTCACTCTTTTTATGGTTGAATAATATTACTAATTTATAATATTATCTATCTATCTATATACCACATTTTCTTTATCCATTCATCTATCAATGGACACTTGGGTTGTTTCCATATCTTGGCTATTGTAAACAATATTGCAGTAAACATATGGTTGCATCTATCTTTTTGAATTAGTGTTTTTTATTCTTTGGGTAAGTACCCACTAGTGGACTTACTGGATCATATGGTAGTTTTTTAAAAACTTTTGTGAGGAACTTTCATTCTGTTTTCCACAGTGGCTTTACGTTTATATTTACATTCCCACTAGCAGTGCATGGGGGTTCCCTTCCTTCCACATCCTCGTCAACACTTGTTATTATTTTTTTTAAGATTTTATTTATTTATTTGACAGAGAGATAGACAGTGAGAGAGGGAACACAAGCAGGGGGAGCAGGAGGGAGAAGCAGGCTTCCCACTGAGCAGGGATAACAGGGTGGGGCTGGATCCAGAACGCTGTGATCATGACCCGAGCCAAGGGCAGGAAAAAACAACTTGAAATAGATTGGGAGACTTGATCACTCAGTTTCCAAAACCTGCTAAAATTTCTGGAAGCTATTTTCATAGAAAAACAGGGCAAGTATATATTCAAGTAACCTTCTTTCCCTGGACATATAAAAATGTCACAGAATACTTACAAAGTCGAAAAGAGATGTTTGCCTTCAGATTACCAGTATTGACCTCCCACCTTTCAGTGAGTCATCTAGTGGGATGATTAAACCTTTCCCCAAGTCGCTCTCTGAGAATATCTGTTGTGTTTGCCAGAGGACACCATGGATAATGTATTATTTCCTCTACAAATCACCCTGACTTTTATGCTTTGTCATAAATGACAAGCCAGGTATTTAGCTAATGTTTGGTTGTAACAGCTTTAACCCTGTTTATTAAAAAAAATTTAAGGGTAATGCATGTTAGAAAATTTATCAAAAATGTGTTCAGTGAGACTGGAGATGGTCATTAGGAAGCTTCTTAGAATCCTTGTCTTAGAACATTTGAAAGTGTGGTTTAGATATTTTATAGATCATAATTGTACTAAGATAGTCTTCATCAATACACATTAATTTTCTTCAAATATCTTCTTCCATTGACATAATGTATATGTGTACTAGATAGTAATTAGAAAAAATAATTTAATCATCAAATATTTGTGAACATGTAAGTAGGTACTATTATACTGATATGAACCTTGTCCTTAAGGAAATAATAATAGTAACAACAACAATACTTGTGGAAGAATGACTATGGATTATGTTGTGCTTAGTGCTTTTCACATATTATTCAGTTTGTACAACAATCAGAAACTTATATTACACACATATGTGTTATATAATATATTGATATTTTGCCAGTGAGAAAGCTGAAGCTTAAAGAGGTTGTATAACACACCCAAGTTTGCATAAATGGTAAGGAAAGGATGAAGACACAAGTGTAACTGATGAAAAAGCTTAGGCTGTAATCCATTACACAATGCTGACTACCTGGGGTTTATATTTGAGATATAATGAATTGAGAGAAGTAAATAAGTATTTATATTGCTGTTTTAGAAGTATGTGCTTTTCACTTCCGAGATTTAGATCATTAATGCTCCATCATCCAGCTGCAACACTACCATTACTTGACTTCAGGTGGAGGTCAGTGTGCTTGGGATAAAAACATCACTCACTTGGCTTCCATGCTTCCATGAGTCAGCGTCAAGAGAAGATCTCATAAACCCAAGATTCTAGTGTCTACCATTGCAAGCAATTGCAGATTCCATGAACTCCTTTTCCCTTTTCCAGGTTGGCTTTTGGAGGAAGCTAAGCACCCCTCCACTCTCCCTCATGGTGTGTGTGTGGGGGGGGACCACCATAATGCTCTCTAGGCATATGGATCTATTTCATTTTCATTTAACTTGAAGTTGTAAAGGACCTACTTCCTCTTGGAATATATCAACCATTTTCTCCAGCTTTGAGGCTTTCGTTGAAATTGAGATGGCAGGAAAAGGCCTATTCTATAAATTAATGCACTTCAGTTGTAAATCTATTCTTCCTTATCCCCTAAATATACAAACATGCTTAATTTTCACTTCATTTTATTTAAATGTAAATAATTCACAAAGGTAAAAACTGGAAAAGAAGATAAAAGAGAGATTAGAAGACAAACTCATGCTAAGGCAAAATAAACCAAATTTAAAACTAAGCCTATCACTCTGCATGAATAAAATGTCACAGAACTGGATAGACGTCTAAGAATCAAGGATTAAGTTGTGTAATTTTTTGAAGGTATTGAGATATTATCTTAATTATCTTTAAATCCTTTCTTATCTTTTTCTATCTTTTATTCTACAAGGTAGTTTTGCAGAATTCTCCTACAAACCTGAGAGATTAATGTACTCAGAGAGGCTAAAAAATCAAACTCTGGGTGTGATCTCCCTAGGAAACTGGAGCAAACGAATAATCTGTTCTACCCTAACAGAGTTTGTTTTGTAGGGGAACACTTCACTAGGGTCAATTTCTAAAGTAAAACTGATTTAAAATCTATTTGAGAACATTAGCTGCTTTTTGATTCCCTTCAGACTCAAAATGAACCAAAAAAAGGACACATTTATTTTCTCTTTAACTGCCATCAGGCTTATAATATTTCTGTTCTGGTCTTCCTGGTGTCCTATGAGTATGACTGCTTTGGGCAATAGACCCTAGTTAGGAGTACAGGAAACTGACGTCTGCAGCCACCTGGGATGAAATTTTGATTATTTCATTTGTGTGCACATAAGTTTATTTCTCTTGTATAAATAGGCAGGAGTGATAGGATTAGCATGTTTGTTTTAACTTTATGAAAAGCTGCATTCTGTTTTCCAGAGTGGCTGAACCTCATGCATATCCTCCTTTACTTGGATTTTTTTTCTCTGTACCAGTCGTATGCTGATAACCAGGACCTGGCAAGAATGAGAGAATTACGTTAATGAGGACTATGCTGGCAGTGGGATGAAATTAGAAGGAAACAGTTTTCTGGAAGTGGGTTCCTTGAGCTGCAAGCAGTATAGCTGTAGAACATCCCTGATTTCCAGGTTAGTCCAGACTTCAGTTTAAAATAAAAGGAATTTGGGGCGCCTGGGTGGCTCAGAGGGTTAACTCTTGTTTCTCAGGGTCCTGAGATCGAGCCCAATACGCTCTCTGCTCAGCAGGGAGCCTGCTTCCCTTCCTCTCTCTCTGCCTGCCTCTCTGCCTACTTGTGATCTCTGTCTGTCAAATAAATAAATAAAATCTTTAAAAAAAAAAAAAAATAAAATAAAATAAAAGGAATTTTAACTTGTTTAAAAGCCAATACGGAGCAACAAGAATTCTCATTCATTACCAATAGAAATGTAAACTGATACAGTGACTTTGGAAAGCCATTTGACAGTTTCTTATAGAAGTAAAGAAACTATTATCCTACAATCTGAAATTTCATACCTAGGCATTTCCTCAAGTGAATTGAAAATTTATGTTCACACAAAACCCTGTACACGAATGCTTGTGACTGCTATATCATAACTGCCCCAAGCTGAAAATAGCTAAGATGTCCTTTAACAAGTGAATGCATAAAAACAAATAACTAAACATAAACAGAAGTAAAAGCAGACAAACAAGAACTGTGGTACATCCATACATTGGAGTTCTCTATTCAGCAATAAAACGAAATGAACTATTGATTCTGCAACAATATGGATAAACTTTAAATGCATTTTGCAAAGTAGAAGGAACCAAAAACTGTACACAGTCTCAAAATGACACTGCAACTTAGCCGATATCACCATATTATTAAAAATATTTTTTTGAATAAAATGACACATAGGTAAATTATTAATATCTATAAAATGAAGAGAAAGGTAACTTTCATCATATTTTTGTGTTGCTATTTACAGTTTTGCCCAGTTTCTTTGGAGGGGGCCCCCTCTCTTTTGAAACTAATGATCTGGGCACCTGGGTGGCTCATTGGTTAGGTGTCTGACTCTTGGTTTTGGGGAACCTGCTTCCTCCTCTCTCTTTCTGCCTACTTGTGATCTCTGTCAAATAAATAAATAAAATCTTAAAAAAAAAAACCTATTTTTATAAAGCAAGATCTCAGGGTAATGAGATCAAAACCACGTTGGGCTCTAGTCTCAGTGCGGATTTTGCTGGGGAGTCTCCCTTTCCCTCTCCATCTGACCCTCATTCTGCTGGCACCCTCTCTCTCTAAAAACTAAATAAGTAAATAAATAAATAAGTCTAATGACCTATGAGAAAAATTAGTTTTTCTTCAATTTTTCAATCAAATACTTTTAAATCTTAAAACAATGACAGCTCTACATAAAATGTAAAATTTAGAAAAGTTTCCAAAAAGTTAAAAACTATTTTTATAGGGGCGCCTGGGTGGCTCAGTGGGGTAAAGCCTCTGCCTTAGGCTCAAGTCATGATCCCAGGGTCCTGGGATCAAGCCCCACATCGGGCTCTCTGTTCAGTGGGGAGCCTGCTTCCTCCTCTCTCTCTCTGACTACTTGTGATCTCTGTCTGTCAAATAAATAAATAAAATCTTTAAAAAAACCCCCTACTTTTATAAAGCAAGATTATGTAGTAAGCTTACTTGTTTTATTTCTATGTGGGACATAATTAATAAGAAAAATTTTAAAATTTTAAAGTAATGATTCACGGTGTGTTATAATGTTATATAGATTATAACATGTATAATTAAAGAATATAGTAGCAATACTATAGAGGTACTGAGATAAAAGAACATATACATACAGAACATGTACATTTCTATACCCTATATCCTAATTTAGAAAAATCTAGAACATGATAGTCTACATAAGCATACTTTCCATTAACTATCAGAGTGATGATGTCATCATACACCATATAGTCCCTGGAAAACTCTACCTTACATTTATGAAAAAAGGGAGTGAACAGTTTATTATGAAAATAGTCATGTATCCTCCGCACATTGAGGACTGCTGTATTAGGCTGTGACCTGTCACTGACAGGTTGGATGGAAGGAGAAAGGAAGGTGTAACTAAAGGTTCAAATTCTTAGGTGTCTTAGTAATGGAACTTTAATAAAATGAGAACACTTTAGTCTATATTAAAATAATTGAGAGACAAAGGCAAAACCACTTTATATATCTTTGTTACTTGTTTTTACCAATGGAGCCTATGAACATTTTGATAAATATTTATTATCAAAACTTGGTAATACAATAGAGTTTTGTCGTCAGTAAGCAGGGAAGCCATTTGATCTGTCGTCTGAACACAGTCCATCAAGAATGAAAGGGGTGCTACTAATTATTATGCAGAGCCAATAGATGCAAATAGCTTTGTCCCAGAGGAACCAGAACATAAAGTCATCTTATCTCTGAAACACATGTTCTGGTTAGCTTGGAAGATTTCTAAATTTGTGAATATTTCTGTAGCTTATACATTTCACACATTAAAACTCAGTAAGTTTAAATTCCTGAGGGTTGCTGAATTTGTATGATAAACAGCAACATTTAAGCAATGATGAGGTTTGAATCCTGAAATTTTGGTTGGCTCACTCAGTAACTAAGTTACTTCTGTACATCCATTTTAACATAATTGCATCTATATTATATACAGTGGAATTGAAAAGCATTATCGGATTCTAAATTATATGTGTTATTATTAGTATATTCTCTTTACTATACATAGGTTTCACAACAATTCTCAACATACAAAACAGGTGCATGCCATTTATGAAAAGAAAAGGTCAGAATTAAGGAAATGAATCTTTAACCCAATAACTTATTATTATTGATGGTATTATTATTTTGGTTATATGTGAATGTGTTATATTAAACACAAATTATGTTGATAGTCTTATGAAGAAAAATATTTAATATACCTTAATCAAGGTATATTTGGTGGCAGGCATGGCCAATGAACAAAGACTTGATGTAGCTTATCTCTCTCTCTTTTTTTCCTACTAGTGGCTAAAGACCAATGCAATCATCTTGAACAGAAACAGAATAAAATATTTATGAGTATTGGCTTAGAAAAAGCTTCAGGAAGTGGTTATTCTTTTCACAGTATTTTCATTTGGGTTTTGGAGTGCTGAGCAGTTGTTATGTGTGGTGTTTGTTCCTTTAAGAAGGAAAAAAATCCCTGATGCCGAGTGATATGGAGCACTTTTTCATGTGTCTGTTGGCCATCTGGATGTCTTCTTTGCAGAAATGTCTGTTCATGTCCTCTGCCCATTTCTTGATTGGATTATTTGTTCTTTGGGTGTTGAGTTTGCTAAGTTCTTTATAGATTCTGGACACTAGTCCTTTATCGGATATGTCGTTTGCAAATATCTTCTCCCATTCTGTCAGTTGTCTTTTGATTTTGTTAACTGTTTCCTTTGCTGTGCAAAAGCTTTTGATCTTGATGAAATCCCAATAGTTCATTTTTTCCCTTGCTTCCCTTGCCTTTTGCGTTGTTCCTAGGAAGATGTTGCTGCAGCTGAGGTCGAAGAGGTTGCTGCCTGTGTTCTCCTCAAGGATTTTGATGGATTCCTTTCGCACATTGAGATACAAACGTAGTGATCCAAAGGGGCACATGCACCCGAATGTTTATAGCAGCAATGTCCACAATAGCCAAACTATGGAAAGAACTTAGATGTCCATCAACAGATGAATGGATCAAGAAGATGTGGTATATATACACAATGGAATACTATGCAGCCATCAAAAGAAATGAAATCTTGCCATTTGAGACAACATGGATGGAACTAGAGCGTATCATGCTTAGCGAAATAAGTAAAGCAGAGAAAGACAACTATCATATGATCTCCCTGATATGAGGAAGTGGTGATGCAACATGGGGGCTTAAGTGGGTAGGAGAAGAATCAATGAAACAAGATGGGATTGGGAGGGAGACAAACCATAAGTGACTCTTAATCTCACAAAACAAACTGAGGGTTGCTGGGGGGAGGGGGTTTGGGAGAAGGGGGTGGGATTATGGACATTGGGGAGGGTATGTGCTTTGATGAGTGCTGTGAAGTGTGTAAACCTGGTGATTCACACACCTGTACCCCTGGGGATAAAAATATATGTTTATAAAAAATAAAAAATTAATTAAAAAAAATAAAATAAAAAATTAAAAAAAAAGAAGGAAAAAAATCCTCTCCAGATATAGTAGAGAGCGGACACATGGACAAGAAGGAATGGTGTCAGAGTGGCCACTGTCTTGCTATGGGCAGTCTTGTGTCATCTAATCCACCTTTCCTTCAGTTGTTAAAGAATGGATTGTAGGAGTAGTGCACTATTCCCCCAAAAGTCGTTGAAATGAGTAATTAATATGAATTACTGCAAAGCAGTAGTTTCTGTTTTATAGCCCTCCATGGGCATGATTATCCAATATCCAGGTTGTCCAGGATCCTCACATTGACTTCTTTATTATTGTGTGCCTTTTTAGATATTTATTCCTGAAATAATGCTTTCAATGGAAAATCAGTCACTTTACCACTTTTTTTTAGTCATTTAACTTAATATCCAACTTTTACTGAAAAACTATTTAAGGGTTCTTAAAATACAATAGCCCTTTCTTCTCACACTGCTGAAAGACTGTACTTTCTAGTCATGTTCCCCCAAAACTCTTGTCACAAAACTCTCCATCTACAACACACTTTATCTCGGCAAGCTTCAGATCAGGGAGTTGTGAGCTCTTTTCGTAAATCATAACTACCATATCTGAATTCTTTCATAGAATGTCACATTTAAAACCTTTATAAACAGGTTGTAGCTTTACTTTGTTTTAATTGCAAAAAGCAATAAACTGATAGATGGTTATTTATTCCAAAGTAGATGGCTTTCAAAAGTTTTTCATTAAAGTTTCATCAAATTAGTTCAAAGTCTCTATAACTTGATTGAATCTGTGGAGCTTCAGTGTTTCTTTTATTCACTGATATTTCTTCTTTTTTTTTTAAACTGTTTTTTGTCTTATCTCCTGAAACTGCTTTCTTTGGGAGACATTACCTTTACAATGAGGGAAGGTAGAATGGTGGTAGGATGTGAGCTCTGGATATGGACTGCCTAAGTTTAAATGAGTTAAATGAGTTAAATACCTGGACCTTCTTCACAGGGAAATTATGAATTTTAAATGAATTAATTCATGTAAAGTTCATAAAATTATGACTGATATGAAATAAGCATTTAATACAACTTATTGAGGGCCTACAATAATTCAGGACCTGTGATAAACACTTAGGGATGTAGCTAAAAAGGAAGCACATTTTTAAGGACTGACTTTAGAAGGAGAAGTGC
Source organism: Mustela putorius furo (assembly GCF_011764305.1). Lineage (NCBI taxonomy): Eukaryota > Metazoa > Chordata > Mammalia > Carnivora > Mustelidae > Mustela > Mustela putorius. The sequence goes on from NW_025422023.1 coordinate 10,848,380, forward strand.
CCATTGAAACAAATGGAATGGAATGCAAATGGAAACTGCATTGTACTAATATCATATAGGTTACAGAGGTGGCATAAATCTGGGGGGGGGGTGGTTCTGAAAAGTCTTCCCAAAGATTACAACTAATCTTGAACTCTGGATGGATGATGAAGAATCATCTGGCTTCTCTAACTTTGGAAAGGCAGAGCAGGTGGCATTCTGGACAGATGGCATCTCTGATATCTTTCCTAGAGTCATTCTCGGAGACTTGCCCAGGGCCTACTTCTCAAGGCATTCTAATGATTTAGGAGGGTCAATGAATTAAGTTGTCTTTTGCTCAAAGTAGGTAGAGCAAGTTTATCTTTTTTTTTTTTTTTCAGTAGAACCCTGAAAAATATAGAGGCTTATAGTATTTTTTTTCACATGATTTTTTTTTTTTTAGATTTCTTATTTATTTATTTGACAGAGAGAGATCACAAGTAGGCAGAGAGGCAGGCAGAGAGAGGAAGGGAAGCAGGCTCCCTGCTGAGCAGAGAGCCCGACGCGGGACTCGATCCCAGGACCCTGAAATCATGACCTGAGCCGAAGGCAGCGGCTCAACCCACTGAGCCACCCAGGTGCCCCTCGCATGATTTTTAAAGAAATCATACTTGTGATAACTGCTTCTAATCTTGGTCACCTGTTTACTTTTAATCTACTTATAAGATAGGCATCTCATCTATACTTCTTAGATGCCACGTCCTTTTATGGATTGTATTTTTAAAGTGTATTTTAAATATACGTTATCTATTTGTACATTTCAAAGAACTTAACCTCATGAACTCTGACTTAATTAAATGTAAAATATAGACACTAATACCTATTACATATGATTGTTATGAACAGACAAAATAATTGTTTTTATAAAGATGCTTTGAACACTGCAAAGGATTATTATAAACATTAGACACTACATGTATTTGTTTTGATCCACTGTCATGGAATTCTCAGAAAAAATAGTATCAACTGAAGAGACCCACTTCATAGCAACAATGTGTGGAAATGGACCCATGAACATGGAATTCACTGGTCATATGACCTTTTGCACCACCCAGAAGCTGCTGCCTAATAGAGGATTGGAATGGACTACTGAAGGTCCATGTGAAGTTCTGTTTCAAGGCAACATTTTAGTATCATTGGGAGTCATTCTCTAGACCTCAGTATACACAATGAACAAAAGACTTTTGTATGGCTCTGGTCCTCAAAAGCGTAGTACATGGATCTGGAAAACAAGGGGATGTAAGCAAGATCATCACTTGCCATTATTCCAGTTGACCAGATTGGAGAAATTTGGGTGCCTGGTTTCTAGAACTCTGGGTTATTGAATTACAAGCTACAATTTCCACTTGTGCATTTTGTCTTCTTTATGCTCATTAACCATCCCGAAGAAAGAGGAATCATCAACCTGGCAGAGGTGATTGATTCTTATCATCAGGAGAGGGTGTGGACATTATTACACATTGAAGGAAGGAAGATTATGGCTACCAAGCAATCCACTGAGGACTTTCCTTCTTAGTACTCTCTTGCCCAATTTGTTATGGTTATTGTTTTTTTAATAGTCAAAGTAGTTTACTTATTTAGGTTTTTTTTTTATAGAGAATCTTAAGCAGGCTCCATGCCCAGCTCAGAGACTAAGATGGGGCTCGATCTCTTGACCTGAGCCAAAATCAAGAGTTGGATGCTTAACCAACTGATCCAGATAGGCTTCCCAAAATGGTTTATTTTGTTTATGAATGTGGGGCTTGGCTGGGCCCACCTTGGCTGTTGCACTCAAGGTCTCTCATGCTGATGTGTCCAGATAGTGGCTAGGACTAGAGTCATCTCCAAAGGCATGTTCACTCTCGTTTGGGGCCTAGTCTGGGGAGACTCAAACAGCTGAGGACTGAAACAACTGGGAATCTTAGACATCTCTCTCTTTCTCAATAGATCATTCATTTTTGTTGCTGTTTGCAAAATTGCTATTGTAATACTTTGTTGAATGAATATACCACAATTTATTTATCCATTCTACTACTGGTAGGCATTTGGGTTGTTTCTAGCTTGGGGCAATTATGAATAGTACTGGTATAAGCATTCTTGAATGCATTTCTTGGTATACAAGTGTGTCGATTTCTCAGGTACATAGCTAGACTGGAACGTTACAGGTTTAAGTAAAAAATAAACAACTTTCAAAATAGTTCTATTGCATGGAGCACTGGGTGTGGTATATAAACAACGAATCTTGGAACACTGAAAAAAAAAATACATGTTTATCCTCTTTAAAAAAAAGTTTCAACAACTGTTTCTTTTACTGTCTTTCAACTGTCCCTACTCCTACCACAAAGACGAAGGTTTTTTATATCTCTGATCTGGTGCTAATCACAATTTTAAAATGAATCATTTGCTTTCTTGAATTTGGCCATATATTTTAAAAAAAATAAACAAAAGAATCTTTTTTTTTTTTTTCTGGATGAAATTGTTGACCACGTAAACATTTCTCTGTAGTTAAAAACCTTTCTGAGTTCCGTGTGTCTGGAATTTATAAAATCTATTTTTTGAGGTGGTAGTCAACCCATCCATCATTCATATATTCATCCATTCATTAATTAGCTCAGTGGTCCCAGTGTAATCACAAGAATCTTGTAAAAAACAATATATTTAATAATGACAATAACATTCCCCTGAGATGTGAGCAAAACAGATATGACTACTATCATTACTTCTATTCAATATTTTACTGGAGTTCTTAGCAAGTGCAAAAAGGCCAGAAAAGGAAATTAATGTTAAAGAACTAGGGAAAAAAATAAAACTGTTATGATTTGCAAGTGATAGGATGCTATTTATAGAATATCCCCCCAAATCTACTCTTGATCTTAGCCAAAAGGCCGAGAAGAGATTCCCTCAAAATCTTAGAGATATTTTTAGAACATCTTAGTGAATTAGCAAGTCCATCCAGATGCAAAATCAACATAAAAATATCAGTTTTACTTCTATGTACCAGAAGCCAATTGGTATATGATAAAATTATAAATTGATACGATTAATATAGTATCTTAAAACATCTGGTATTTATGAATAAGTCCAATGGTTTCTATACAGAAACTTATGAGTTATTATTGACGATAATGAAATAAACCTAAAGGAATGGAAGTATATATGTTAGTAAATTAAAAAGTCAGTGTTGGTTAGATATTAGTTTTCCTCCCATTTATTCTTATATATAGTGCAATTTCATTTGAAGGTAAACACATTTTCTTGTTAAAAATGACAAGCTAATGCAAAACCTCAAAGAACTTAGAGTAGCCAAGACCATCTTGAAGAAAAGGAAGAATAGAATTGGGGGGGTTTCACCTACACATACCAACATAGTAAAAGCTCTAGTATTAAGAGAGTATGGACCAGAGATCAACAAATGGACCAATGGAACAGAGTGGGATCCAGAAAAATACCTACACATATTTATACTGACAACAAGTGGCATTTCAATTTAGTGAGGCAGGAGAAAGATGGTCTTTTCCATGAAGTGGTGCTAAAGCAATTAGATATATGTAAGAAAAAAAAAATTTTGACACCTACTTCACATCATACACAGAAATCATTCCATACAGATTGCAGATCTAAATGTCAAAAGTAAAACAAAAAAGATTCTGAAAGGAATCCAAGGAGATTATGTTCCTAAATTTGAGGTGGACAACCATTTCTTTAAGGACACAGAAAGCACTAACTATAAAGGGAAAGACTGATGAATAGTAGTATATTAAAATTAAGAACGATTATTCATGAAAATATAATCAAATGTTAGAAAATTCAAGCTACACAGTAGAAGAATATATTTAAATGTACATACCTGACAAGGCACTCATATTTAAAATGCATAGATATCCTACAAGTCAATTAGAAGAAACAAATAATCCAATAAAACATTGAACAATAGACTCAAGCAACTATTCATCAAGACTCAAGCAATCTATTCATCAAAGAATAGATTAGTATGACCAATACATTTTTTTAAAGGATTTTATTTTTTTGATAGAGAGAGAGCACAAGTAGGCAGAGCAGCAGACAGAGGGAAAGAAGCAGCAGCCTCCCTGTTGAGCAGAAAGCCTGTTGCAGGACTTGATCCCAGGACCCTAGGATCATGACCAGAGCTGAAGGCAGACAAGTTAGTTAACCGAATGAGCCACCCATGTGCCTGTGACCAATACATTTTTTTAAAAGGTGCTCAACTTCTTTGGTCATAAGCAAAGAGTTAAAACAATAATCTAACTTAATGAACCCCTGCCAGGACAGCTAATTGTGAAAAGAAGATAATCTAAAAGTTGTTGAGGATGTGGAACTGCTGGAAACAGGAGTATTAATGACTGCAACCACTTTTGAAACAGAAGAAAACTAAGATTCAGAGAGATCATACACTGGGATTTGAATAATGGTTTGTATGAATATGAACTTTTTGCTTTAATGGTTGCATTCCTTTGTTTTATTCATTTGTTCTTTTAACCATTAATTTCTTATTATATGTCAGTCACAGCCCTGGATGCTGAGATTGTAAATAAGCCAACCAAGGTTCCTGCTCTCATCAGCTTTCAGTCTGGTATCCAAAACAGACACAAAACAAATGAACAAATAAGTAAGCAAGAAAGCTATCAGATGGAGGTAATGTACGAAGAAAATTAAAAGAAGGTGGTATGACAGAGATTGAGACATCAGGGAGTATATCTAAGAGAAGATACTGTTGTATCTGAGATCTGATTGAAAATAATCAGGCATCCATGACAAGATCAGAAGGAACTCTTTCCAGAAAGAAAGAACAACTCGTGTAAAAGCCCAAAGGCAGGGATCTAGTTCTAGGGACAGAAGAGGGTTACTATGGTTGAAGCAGAGTGAGTTATGAGAAGGAAGCGTAAGGCAAGAGGAGCCGAGGAGGCAGGCAGAATAAAATCATGGAAGACTCTGTAATCTAACAAAACAATTTACATTCTAAGTGTGGTAGAAAACAACTGGAGAGTTTAAAACCAACTGTGTGTGAGTAATGAATTGTTTGTGATAAGAGTAAATGTGAAGGATCCAGGTCGGAGGGGTCACCATAGTTGGTAAGTAAGATAATGTTAGTGAAACATCGGAGGTATTGCAGATGGAAAGAAAGTTTTTGAGGCAGGAGTTGATGGGACTTTTAAACTGATTAGATTGTGTAGGAGGGAAAGAAAAGAATCAAATCACTGGTTTAAGCAACTTGTTGGATGGTGGTTGCACTATGTGTTGAGATGTGGATCAGAGGAAGAGTTAGTTTTGGGGGCGTTATGATCACCTCCTATTCATTCCATCAGTGAAGGAAGGATCCTGTGCCCTAAAATACAGGAGATGGTCAAACATACAACACCTAATTCTGGACAGATGAGACTGACAGCAGTTTATTATTCATGTATTCTCGACGCAGGGGAAGATAACACTGCATGCCGTTCTAGGCCATACAGGTGTTACACTTGGGAGGTGGGCGAGCCAGAAGGACTGTGGGGAGGCAGATCCTGGGTAACAGGAGGGTGCAGTTCCCACTGGTTCCTGCAGGAGGATGATTAGTTTGTTTAAATAATTTTGTGGGTTTAGCAAGGAGGTGAATCTATTGGTTTGGGGATCAGTTTGGGGGTGGGTGCAGCTGGTCCCGCTGATAGTGTTCAGATAGAGAAAGTTTCCTACTGGGTAGGAGCACTTCTGCAGGAGTAGAGGAGCTCACAGCCAGACTTTTGGGGGGTCTATGAGGCTCAAAGATGTCAAGGCAGCACTTGAGAATTTAGATCTTATAATACAGGGGATATTGAGTTCTTTTGGCCATGTACCTTTGAGGTGTCTGTGTGAAGATTCCATTCACATGGAGGTGTCAAGTTGGATATACACATCCAGAACAGTGAGAAATCAGAACTGGAGATATGAATTAGGAGATATGAATATATCAAGTTATAGTCCTGGATGGGAGAGTATAGAGAAGAGAAAAGGGCTCAGGACTTAGCTTTGGATACATTTGCACTTTGAGAGACATATCAAAAAGACCAGGAAGAGTAGCTGGTGAGATAGGGAGAGCACCAGGAGAGAGATCATGATCCAAGAGAAACATTGCAACAAGCAAGTGATTGTATGTGACAAATGCTCCTGAGTTGTCTTGTAAGATAAATAATCTTTGGATTTACAACTTGAGAACCTTAAGCAGAGGGTATCTATGGAGTTGTGGGAAACGGAGTGGAAATTGGACATTCTTTGCTGGTGCCATTTATAGTTCAGTGAAACCAGTGGTGTCTTCTCCTCTCCAGCATTTAGTTGTTTCATTTTGACAACAAAATCCACTATGGAATCTAAGTCATGTGGATATAGAAAATAAGTATTCAGGGGCACCTGGGTGGCTCAGTTGGTTGGACATTGGACTCTGAATTTAGCCTCAGGCCATGATCTCAAGGTCGTGAGATAGAGCCCCGAGTAAGGCTCTGCAGTCTGTGGGAGTCTGCTTCTCTCCCTCTCCATCTACTCCTCCCCCACTGGCTGCCCAAGTGCTCTCTCTCTCTTTCTCTCCAATAAATAAATCTTTTAAAAAAGGAGTATCTATTCCTTTTCCATAGGAAGTTAGCCTTATCTGTCTTTCAGAGGCTGATGTAACAATTTGTGGGGTGTTTCTCATCTAAGAGGGTAAATACTTATCACCTGAGAAATTGCAACAGGCAGAGGTATTGGCAGTCACCACATGGCCCAGACTTCTTTGATGTCACACTCCTTCAATATCTATGCTGAAGCCTTATTAAACTTCTAGTTTCACAAACAAGTTCTTGCTTCAGAATATTTGCATATGCTTTTATCTGTGCCTGAAAAAATAATCTTCCATTTTCTTTTGGATACTCAGGATCATCTTAGCTTTCTGTTTAAATGTCTGTTTCTCAGGAAAATCTCCCTGACCTCTCAGGTTAGGTTATGTTTCTTTGCTATGTATTCTCATTGTGAATTTTTCCTTTGCAACTGTTTGATGGTCATAATTAAATACATATCCAGGTAATTATTTGAGTACTGTCTTCTTACTTGACCGTAAGTTCTAAGACATCCTGATCTCCATGTTGTTCTTAACGATATTTCTAGTGTTTGGCACAAATCTTGGCATAGTGTGAACGAACAGTAAATACTTGGATTATTCTCTTCTCAGTCATAAGTGGGAGTGGAAGGACTGTTTAACAGTAAGGATAAAGACAAAACCAATTTCAACTGTTTTTTTTTTTTAAACTTTACGTTATGCGTAGGATAGCTTATTGGAATAGTTTTTTTTAAAATATTAGTATAGCATGGAGGATATTAGGAGAAGGAAGGGAAAAACTGAAGGAGCAGATATCAGAGGGGATACAAACAATGAGAGTCTGTGGACTCCAAGAAACTGAGGATGTTAGAGGGAAGGGAGTTGGGTGAAATGGGGGCGCCTGGTGATGGATATTAAGGAGAGCACGGATTGCTTGGAGCACTGGGTGTTATACACAAACAATGAATCATGAATACATCAAAAAACTAATGATATACTGTATGGTGACTAACATAACATAATAAAATAAATAAGTAAATTTAAAAATGTTAGTATTACTGAACTTATAATAAGTCTCTTTGTTCAACTTCACTCTTTAAAAAAATCTACTCAAAGTTTGAACTGTCATATTGACTTAAATAATAATAATTCCAAGGAGGGCCACTCTAGTTAATACATGGTTCTGTAGCAAAATAATTCTGTTATCAATCTATCTATCAACATCTATTTTGTTATTCTCATATTGCACACATCTCTTAAATAATGATAAATGACAAATATGGGCAAGTAATTTGCCCATATTTGTGCAAATGACAGATAATGGAGTAATGCCTCAGAATTACTTCATTAATGATCTTCATTCCAGCCATGACTCCCTCCGAACTTGCTATCACTCAATTCTGATATCTATATATTTCTTTCTTCCACCCTAAGCCATTTAACTATTCACTCAAACTTGACCCTCATCTTTTCCTTCATTTCATCCCTGACGAGGCTGGTATCAGACACAGAGCAAACACATCTGTTTTAAACAGTACGATAATAAAACAAGGCTGAATATTTCATATTAAAGTCTTTCTGAAACTAAAAAAAAAAATGATTGCACTAATGTTTCAGAGTCAAAATAAAGTGTTATGTACTCAATAAATCCAACAGCTTGTACAAATTGTGTAGAATAATTAAAAATTCCTTTCATTGCTTGTAATGATTCAGGAAATTCTCTGCATTCTGAGTTTGATGTGAAATGTTTCAGACAGGAAAGTCCTTGGTCATTCGTAATCAGATTAGTGTCCATTCATATGACTTTGATGTATGGCTGGAAGAACATCAGGAGAATGTGAGGACGATGTGAGCACTTCTTTGGTTGTGTGAATCTAAATGGTATTATAAAAGCTAGCAGAAATAATCTAATATTTGGTATATGCAGACCCCGAGACAATTTTAGTATTGGCTTTCTTTACTCGAAACTTTGAAAGTAATTTAATGCAAAAAAAGGAAAAACACTTGTAGAATTTTTAGGCCTCCTTGTCTCTGTGCTCTCTGTTCTCTGTAATTTTCCTTCTCTTTGGAGAATTCCATTTTGTGCTTCAGGATTCAGTTCAAAAATCATCTGTGAAAATTATTCTTTATGCATCTCTACGTTCATTGCAATTTTTCCAGGGAGACAGAGGTGCTTTCCCTAGTTTGTTTCCATGGTGACTTACTGTAAATCTCTTAATCATTTATTATGTTGTAATGAAAATATTGTTCATAAATGTACCTGAGCTTAACATTTTGAAGATTCAACAAGATAGATTCAACAAGGATAGATCCTATAATTATCAACAGTGTCTTAGGCACAGATAAGAATTGTAGTCCAAGGGAAAAAAATAAAGAAAGTGAATAAAAGAAAATGTTTATATAATAACCCTTGTTGTGATTCCATTTTCATCAATTTCCTGAATAATTGTTTTTCCATGTAGGACATTAGTGTGCTAGTTAACCAATATCTGATATTTTCTCCACTTTCTTGCTAGTTTTGCTGAAATAACATCACTCTCCTGATTTGGAATCAACCCTGGGATACCCTCAGGCTTAGAATAAGAACCACTAGTGGAGTGTAGTCATGGTATTAACTAGACCTCATGAAAGGTCTTAACATCTTACTGACCAGCATCTTCTCAGAAAACACTACACGTTAAGATGATTATCAGAGACAGATATATACAGCCTTTACTTTACCAAGTTCATGTGGCTAGATCTCACACTACTAGTCAAAGGTGTAAGTAGTTTCTTGAGTCAAGCTTTGTGGGTCCAAAATTAAGTTTCACCAGGGGCACCAGGGTGACTCAGTCAGTTGAGTGTTTGTCTCTTGATTTCAGCTCAGGTCATGATCTCAGGATTGTGAGATCGAGTCCCACATTGGGCTCTGTGCTCAGTGGAGAGTCTGCTTGAGAATCTCTCTCTCTCTTTGCACCTACCCCACTCATGCATACACCTGCTATCTCCCAAATAAATAAATAAATCTTTAAATTTTTTTTAATATAATTTTTTATTTTTTATAAACATATATTTTTATCCCCAGGGGTACAGGTCTGTGAATCACCAGGTTTACACACTTCACAGCACTCACCAAAGCACATACCCTCCCCAATGTCCATAATCCCACCCCCTTCTCCCAAACCCCCTCCCCCCAGCAACCCTCAGTTTGTTTTGTGAGATTAAGAGTCACTTATGGTTTGTCTCCCTCCCAAGTTTTACCAGTAGCAAGCTGTGATTTGGGCAAGATCTGAAAATCTTTTTAAATTTCTTTATTAATTTAATTTATTACTTTATAAGGTTGTGTGAAAAATTAATAAACCACCCATGACTTCAAAAATGTAGACTAAGTGCTCTAATTGGTAATAAAGAATGTGAGGTTGATTGATGAACTTTATTTGCTGAAATAAACATGTTAACTTAAAAAGCAATCTCCTACTAAATCCTCTTGCCTTCACACAAATATTTGCCCTTCAAAACAGACAAAATAAGAGGAATAACTGAGGAATAACTGAGCATTCTCTAAGTCTATGTGGGAAGGAGATCCTTAGGTCCTTGGTAAATATAAATTTTTGTGAATGGCATGTTGGCCTAATAGTCTATATACTTACTATATTCTCTGGGGATGATCATAAAAATAAATTGAAACATTATTATTATCTCAACCCCATTCTGAACAATAAAATGTCATGTAATCACTGAAGAGTATTAGCAATGTAATTACATAATGTTTAGATAGTTTTAGTTGCTTTCACCTTTATCTGTATAGGACTGACCTTAATAGTCTGCTTTTCTGTTATCATATGAAGTAAGTGGGAACTACATTTTATATTTGACCATCATCTCCATGGACTCTGGCAGGCATGAAGGGAAGTACCTGGTTCATGATTGCAGAAGTTCCTTTGACTTCTGAGAGAAATCAGGAGGTGAAGTTTAAGGGAAGTTAAGTGAGGAGAGGGAGCAGCCATCTCTAAATTTAAGGTGATAGGTTTTTCAGCCTGAAGGGAGCAGCTGGCATGTTTACTTGAGTTTTACTCAGGGCCAAAAGATCTTGTAAAGAGGTTGCTAGATTTTGGTTCACTAGGAACTTAGACCTCCAAGTCTGAAAGAAGGTTTCCCATAATCCAAGAACAAAGAAGGATATTGCCTATAAAATCTTTCTTTGCACGCATACTTTGAAAACTTGAAAACAAATTTTTCTAAAGTATTTAAATCTTCTATATTAAAAGTTCCATTCTTTGGTGTTCATACAAAGCACATTAACATATTTGTTAATCACCTAATATACAGCACCTTTCAGGATATAAGAGCAAGCAATTGAATTACATACCAGAATATTAGGAAAAACTTCTGTGCAATTGGTGAAAAATAAATGTAATGATAAATTATTTTGTGGGCTTATTTTTATATAAGGAGTATTGTTACTTATTTTATATTTTAACATCCATATTCAATATTAAAGGAGGCTAATGATACCTCATTTTTCCACTTAAATCTATATATATGTTTGTGGTGTGTGTGTTTTCAGATATGAAAGCCATTACATTTCATAGTTTTTTGGACCAGTTAATCTAGATGACTATTATTTTTTTTTAATATTTATTTATTTGACAGAGAGATCACAAGTAGGCAGAGAGGCAGGCAGAGAGAGAGAGAGAGAGAGAGAGAGGAGGAAGCAGGTTCCCTGCCGAGCAGAGAGCCCAAATGTAGGACTCGATCCCAGGACCCTGACATCATGACCTGAGCCGAAGGCAGAGGCTTAACCCACTGAGCCACCCAGGTGCCCCGATGACTATTATTAAGTAAGGAAACAATGTTATTCTGACCTATACTCATGAGGCATTGTAATGAAAGGGTAAAGAGTGTTGTCTAGGAAATTTATGCTCTTGATCTCTTATGCATTTATTATGTAAGCAGAGAAAGTTTAATTTCAGCCAAATTCCTTCATTTTTTAGTAATGAGCTTTATTTGTCAAGATTGTCATGTTAGCATGAATTCTATGAATACATAAACATATATTTAACTATGCAAAATTGTCTTTGAAATGTCTGTGTTCTTCCTGTAGTACTAAACATGTCCAAGTCAGTTCCTCTTGCTTAAAACCATCATACAACTCTTCACTGATCCAGGGTCCCCACTGTACTCCTCACTAAGTCAGTTTCACTTGATCTCTCTTTGCCTAGTTTAGGTTCTCAGTGGCTTCTTGGGGTCTCAGAAGTTGTTGCTATCATGATCCCTTATTTGAAATCAGTTAGTTCAAGGATGCTCCCGCAAACTCTCTCCATCCACTACACTTGCTTATCTAAGACGTAAGGGTGCAGTGTTAAATAAAAAGTCATGTACCTTTGGGGTCTGCCTTTTAGAAACAAAGTTGAAGCTTTACATGTTTTTGTACTTTGCTTAGCCTGGTGCATAAGCATATGCTTGTGAGATATATTTATTAAAATGCATTTGTCCTCTCAGACCACCTAGGACTGCCCATACCGATCCACTCTTAGGTTATTTGGAGGTTGGAGAAAGTTGGAACCCAACATTTGAGACCTCCCATACAAATGAGAATTCTGATTTAGCACACAGGACCATATTCTGATACCTTTTCATTCATACACCAGGATCGTTTTCTATAGCCTTTCCAATATACTTTAAAAGGAACTGTAGGTGTCTTGTTATAAATTCAAAAGAACATTTTACTTGTGGTAAAATGTAAATTAATTTAAAAAGGTCTTCATCTTGTCCTCCTGAAATCTCAGACTGGGCAGTTTCAAGTTCCTTAGGAGGAGACTGGGTCATCATTCACCACTCATTGTTTGGCTTGTCAGAGTCACAGGAGTGGCTTTAATTTAAACATGTGTTTATGAATGTCACATTATATCTAGAGAGTAAATATGTTCATTTCCCCTAATAGTGATGTCATCTGCCAATCAATAGCCAAATTTTCTAACCTCCAAAAACCGTAACAATCATTTCTCAGGTTTGCAAGCCATGGTACAAATAATCTTGAAAAAAGTGGACGCATTTCCTACGGAATTCAGTTAAAACAGAAAGCTTCACTTTTTTTCTGCAGAATGATGCTCTTGAAAATTTATGTAACATATACAGTATTTGCTTGTTAAGGAAAATATGGTTAACACAAGAATAAAAGGAAAATTGCAAGCTGTGCTTCTACTAACTAAAAATATTTATGTAACCTTTAAATATATTTCCTTTCCCCAAGGCACCTATTATAAACATCTGCCATCCTTACTGAATACTTAGCATGAGTGTTTGGGGAATTTCCATCTATGAGGCAGAGCCTGTCTCCCATTTTGGAAGCAGGAAAGCTAATCCTCATTCTCAACTGGGTCTGGAGCTGAGGGCATGCACCCAGCAGCCTAGCCTACACCAATCAGATGCAGCTGCCGTGGGCTTTGGGTTCAAAGCTAGTGAAGTAAAGCAGCAGAGACGCAGGAGGACCCAGTCCAGGGAAGGCTGTGCTGCAGGGGCACCAACATGCAACGTCCAGAGGCTAAAGCAGCGGCAGTACTTAAGCCATGCTGGCTGCCTGGTTTTGCGAAGAATGATTGTGCCCAGTGGTTCTGGTGGCAGTATTGCTACTTTCGTGGCTCTCAGATGTTCTTTTGTCTGTCGCCAGTGAATGCATTTACCTAGGCCTGTTCTTCCAGCTCTTTTTTATTTTTTATTTTTCATAAACATATATTTTTATCCCCAGGGGTACAGGTCTGTGAATCTCCAGGTTTACACACTTCACAGCACTCACCAAAGCACATACCCTCCCCAATGTCCATAACCCCACCCCCCTTCTCCAAACCCTCCCTCCCCCCAGCAACCCTCAGTTTGTTTTGTGAGATTAAGAGTCACTTATGGTTTGTCTCCCTCCCAATCCCATCTTGTTTCATGGATGTTCTTCCAGCTCTTAAAGAGAGTTTGTTAGATAGCTAACGTGTTTTATAAAATTCTTTTTGACTAAGATTACCCGAGTTCATTTCTATTGCTTGTAACCAGAAACACTGAATCAGCAGATTACTTTTTACTATATAATTGGACTCCTATTGCTGTATGCTTGAGTCTAGGGTAAATTCTTCCTCTGGGTTAGGGTTTTCTGAAGGACATTCTTAGGCTCCATTTCAGGTCTTTTGGGTTCCTGGACCCAATTGAAACGTGGATGTATGTGTGTTGAGGGGGAGGTAGTGGTAGGTGGTCTTTCCACACAACACCAAGCAATGCACAGACAGGAGCAGAGTGTCTGAGAATTCAACTCAATTCGGACAGTCTATCAGAGTCCTCAGGTTAAAGTCTTGGCCCTGTAAGACTGCTTCCCCACCCACCTCCAATTCATATGCCAATCTCAAGCCAAGGTTATTACCTGTTTCTTACCTTTGGCTACAGATTGGAAGTTCCAACAACCCTCTTCCATGCAGGATGCCAATTGCAAGTCCAGGTTGCTACCTATACTTCTGACCAACTGGTTATAGATCAGAGGTTCCCATCACCTCCTATTGGGGCTCACTTAATTTCCTTGAGCAGCTCACAGAACTCAGAGAAATATTTCACTTACTAGATCACCTGCTTATGACAAAAGGATATAACTCAGGAACAACCAGATGGAAGAGATGCACAGGGCAACTTGTGGGGAAAGTGTGTGGAGCATCTATGTCCTCTCCAGGTGCACAAGTCTCCTAGTACCCCCATGTGTTCACCAACCCAGCAGTTCCCTGAACCCAGTGCTTTTGTTTTATGGAGATTTCTTTACACAGATAGGCATGACACATTAAATCACTGTCATTGGCGATCAATTCAACTTCATTCCCTGGCCCCTCTCTAGAGGGAAAGGGATAGGACTGAAATCTCCAACCCTTTCATCACAGGGTTCGCCCACATGGCATCTAATCCCAGTCCTTAGGCAGGGTCCAAAAGTCACCTCATTAACATAACAACTCATCATTGCTCTCAGAATTTAGGAAATTCCAAGAGTTTTAAGAGCTTTGTGGTAGAAATGGGACCTAGGGCCAAATAAATATTTCTTTTTCTTTTTTTTTTTTTTAAGATTTTATTTATTTATTTTTTTGACAGAGAGAGACATAGTGAGAAAGGGAACACAAGCAGTGGGAGTCAGAGAGGGAGAACAAGCTTCCCGAGGAGCAGGAAGTCCAATGCAGGACTCCATTCTAGGACCCTGGGATGGGGACCCGAGCTGAAGGCAGACACTTCAATGACTGAGCCACCCTGTATTTTTGTTTTCATTCATCTCAAGTATTTTCTAATTTCCCTGTGATTTCTTCTTTGATCTTTTGATTATTTAAGAACATATCGTTTAATTTCCAAATATTTATGAATCCCTCCCCCCCCCTTTTTTTTTGGTTATTGAGTTCTAGTTTCCTTCTAGTGTGATTGAAGAATTTTTTTTTTTTTTCTAGGAGAAGTGGGAAGCCCCAAGAGGACTGTGAGCAAAGGAGTAAAATGATGTGAAGTTATTTTAAAAGAATCACTCTGATTGCTTTATTGAGAATCAATTTTAGGGATGCATGGGTAGAGACTTTGGCAATAATCCATGTAGGAGATGATAGTAGCTTGGACCAGGTTTGTAGCAGTTGACATGGTATCAGTTGAACCTTGGGTATATTTTAAGAGCTTAGAGAATGTCCTGATGCTTTGGATGTGTGGTGGACAGTGAAGACATCCTGCTCCTGTTTTTCTCTTCCCTTTATGTTAAGTTGGTAAGATATGGTGGAGGATACTTGGCTTGTATCTGAGTGGGGTTGAGGAAGTAGATCAAAGAAGATGTCTTTACAGGTGTTGGAAATGGATAGGCAATGAGGGTCACTGCTGACATCTGACATGGAATTGTCTCTGGCCACTCTTCTCAGAGCAGATAGGAGAATGCAAAGAAAGCAGTCTGTGGAGCTGCCCAGGAAGCCTGAAAAGAAATTTTTCTGTGTTCTCTTCCTCATCTATTTTCTTTTGAAGTTTAACATTCTTATTCTTCAACCTAAAATGGCTGCATCTTTCCTAAGAAGTGATTTAACTTCTCTCATCCAAAGCTACTTCTATTAACTGGCCATTTCTAACCCTTCACCTATCCAGCTTTCCCCTGCCTGGGGGCCCAGGGCCAGGTAGCACATTCCCAGAACACTCATACATAATCCATGAAGTCTTGTGCAGACTCTGAAAATGGCCCAGGGCTAAGGGATAGGAGGCTATATGGCTACTAATGCCTCAAAGAGCTTTGGATGGGGGCAGAATGACAGGCATGAAAAGGTTCTTTTAATATTCTCCCCATGCACATAATGATACTAATGATGTTTTGAACATGTGTTTATTGTTTGGCCCTGTCCTATTCATGCATCAGCTCATTCAGTTCTCACATTAGTGTTTTGAAAAAATCACTATTTTCTATTTTTTATTGATAAGTTAAATGAGGCTTAGAGCAGATTTACTTGCCCCCGTTCCCGCAGCTTGCTGTTGGTGAGGCTTAGATTTAAACTCATCTGTCATTTATTAGAGATCTGATGCTCTCTAAAATGCTATGCTCTGTACTCAACTTCATACTCTTTCCCTTCTATATTCCAATTCATGTACTCTCCACACAGAATATTTTGTACATTTTGATAACTTTTCTTTCCATAGATGCTTTTTTTCCTGCGTCAAGTTAACTTAGAAAAACTAGATATTTTCAATGAGGATAACTAAGGAAGAAAGCAAAGCACAATCTAGTTCTGAGGGTGAGAGTGTTTAGATAATATAGGATCTTCCATAATATATATTTTGCTAGCCTGTAGGGAAATACTAGGACTGCTTTTGTTTTTAATATTATTTTTAATAGTTTTAAAGAAAAAAGCAAAAGCAAATCTGTCACATATTAACCACATATACAAAGGGTATGAATGTATTAAACTATTCAGTATAATCAGAACAACTTAAAAATACTTAATTCACTAGCTACAAACTTTATATTTATTTCTTATATACACAGAATTTTTGCCTATTTTATAACACACAATCACTGACCTTGTATAGAGCTATTGTACGTTATTCTTCATTCCTGCTTAGCCCTAAGGGAAATTATTAGAACATTATTCTACATGGCCTGTGTCATGCTCCAATTCATTTCCTTAACTTTTAGAATGTTATCAGCAACAAGTGGGATCTCAATTTGTTACTGTTAAAAGTATGAGAAACTGTAACTCTCCTGACTTTGCATTCCATGGAATAATTTACCAGACATTAATCAGAAGTTTTTTGATGTAATTCTGCATTAACAAAATTCAAGTTCAAATCTGAGCTGGCTAGCATTGATTTTTTTTCAATTTTATTTTGTGCTTCGGAGTTTTGATGGTAAGCTTCTTGGCATTCTTCTGCATGCTTTGTAAGCACGGAGGTCACTTTGAAGTTGGTCGGATCTCTGTTGATAAGAGATTGGCAGGATCTGGAGAAGAATA
Organism: Mustela putorius furo; assembly: GCF_011764305.1. Taxonomy (NCBI): domain Eukaryota; kingdom Metazoa; phylum Chordata; class Mammalia; order Carnivora; family Mustelidae; genus Mustela; species Mustela putorius. The sequence goes on from NW_025422023.1 coordinate 10,865,372, forward strand.
CAGATTTGGCTGCTGGGTCAGAAATGTCATCCTCATGAAGTTGGGAGATGGAATAATGCAGCAGAATACTAAGCTTGCTAAAAAATAAAAGATGTTAGATAAGGTTCTACAATAGTCATGTTTGCTTTAATATTTTCCTATGCAGATAATTTCAAAAGCACTTTTTCCAGACACAAAATAATGAAAATACAGCCTCCATTATTTATTTACTTTGCTCTTTTAAAAAATACTTACAATGACGCAAGTCTTTTTGATTCCCTCAGACTTTTCTCAAAATATTTTGTATTTTTCTGTTGCTGACCTAAATCCAAAATATCCTAGGATGTTTTAACCATCTGCCTATTATTTCTAGTCAGTTTTTACCTTCAAATAATGAAAAAAATTTGGAGTTAACTTTCACATCAGAGGGTAGTGTGAATTTTGGAGGTAAATTATTCTAAGCCCTGACATATGTGAACATATCAGCATAGCTTTATTTAAAGTGACCTCTACTGGATATGGTTTCCATGTGTATTATTCCATAATTCTCAGTGTCAAATTTCAGACAAAAGGGCCAAAATCCTCTTTCACATTGTTCTCATTTTATTATTTTTAAACCTTAAAAATTCTGCTTCATAACTTTCCTTTAATGTCATAAATACCGAGTGAATGATGTCAGTTTTCTTGGTGCCATCTGGACCTAAGGTATTTCTGTCACACTCAAAAGGTGAAAGCTGGTAAGCACAGCAACAACAAATCTCCTGGAAAACCCCGAACAAACAAACAAACAAATAAACTAAAAAAAAAGAGTCAAACAAAACAGCAGATTGAAGCAATATTTTTCCTTAGATGTCTTAGCAAATTATACTAAATTTTTCTAGCATACGAAGGCCAGGAAATAGGTTTTTCAAACTGCATTTGGTGGTGGCTAACTACAGTGAACCCAAGAGCCAAACTTCATGTTCATGGGCTGCAGCTGAATATGGTCCTATATGTAATTAGAATGTTAATTAATGCCAGTCTCAGAATCGTTTGTAAATTTAAGAAGATAATGTTTGCTTTAAAATATGAGGCTTTTTTCTTGACACTTTCACATTGTAGGATAAGCATTTACATGTTTTGAAATGAACATTTAAAAAATTATAGGGGCGCCTGGGTGGCTCAGTGGGTTAAGCCGCTGCCTTCGGCTCAGGTCATGATCTCAGGGTCCTGGGATCAGGTCCCGCATCGGGCTCTCTGCTCAGCAGGGAGCCTGCTTCCCTCTCTCTCTCTGCTTGCCTCTCCTACTACTTGTGATTTCTCTCAAAAGTATCTCTCAAAGATACTTTCAAAATTGACAGTATCTTTAATTCAAATAATTCTCTGTCAAATAAATAAATAAAATCTTTAAAAAAAATAAAAAATAAAAAATTATATTCAACAATTAAATCCTAAATAATGATACATTTCTCATCCCAAGCATGCACACATGCCTCATAGATTTTATTGATCTTTCTGTGGCTACTGTGTAACAACCATTTACTATTTTAGCATTCGGTTTTTAATTTAATTCTTTGAAGCTATTAGATACATTAGGATGATTGTATCTGCACACTTGTGAGTGTATATATGTGAGTCTGTTTATTGGTACAATCAGAAGAAATCAGCTTAAACACATGGTGGAGGTGTATAGATTTTTTTTTAATACTTTGTACTAATTAGATATTTCTGGCTTCGGGCCCAAAATAGGAAAGAGGATTGGAAAATTTAATGTAGTGGCAGCAATGGACCATGATTTTCTTTTGAATAATTGCTTTTACTATGTTCTTCATAATAGTTGGTTCTGTATTGGTGGAGGCATAACAATCCAATAAAGCATTACAAGTAATTAATTTAGCTGGATAGCTTTAACAAAAATCTAACTGAATATTTTAAACTTTCTGAAAAGTTTGTATTGTACATACACATTTTCAGGTTTCTGCTTTTCTGAACAAAATTGACAGTATCTTTAATTCAAAGAAATATTTATAGCGCTGAAATCTACACTTAAAGTGTGCTTTTTTTTGTTATAGCTCTCAGAAATATGACAGTAATTTTTTTTATAGTAAAAAGATGCTTCTTTAGGATGATTAGCTCATTTCTTTCTGGGGGATGTCTGCATTATTTAAACAGACAAAAGGAAAGCTCTCTGTGGAAAGGTGTAAATTATACTCTTGTTTGCATGGTATTAGTTCACATATATCCAACTCTTGTTCTACTTTCTATTCTAACAGTTGATTCACCTTTCTACACATGTTTATTAGTACATATGGGTGTACATGGACTTCTTTTCTAAGGATTTGCATTTGAGTCTATTTTCTGATACTTTCCCCTAATCTTTACTCTTATTTTCAATGGAGGGAGAGGACAGGAGAAGGATGCTGTAAAATTGATAAAGTCGATGTCCGTCTTAAGCTTTTTCCTTGACTTATGGGGAGAAGCACTTCTTCCTTTGGAGCTGGTGGATGTTCCTGTCTGCCATCATTAAGTATGAATGACTGTCTTTAACTCATGACTAAAAGTTGGTAGCCAGTTTCAGATACAAATGGGATTCTTCCCTTCTTCATTAGAAGGCATCTTTAATGTTTTATAATCTGCCTGTTTTCTAAAATTTTTGAAAAATATTTATGAAAAATAAAGTAAAGAGGATCATAGGAGTTTGTTTTGTCCTTTTAAGGACAAAGTAGTCCTAACTTGGACTCTTTCTTAGCTTGGTACTTTATATAATGGTCAAAAAGTAAAGGATTATTTTTTTTTCTTTTGAAGCCATTTTGTCAGAGAAAATAATAAAGAGAATGACATGTTCAGCTGTCTAATAATTTTACTAGATTTCCTTTCCAATTACATTATATGGAGAAAATCTTTAAATCTTTAAAATTTTTCATTCTACAAAGGGAGTTCATTTGAGCAAAAAATTTCACTAATTCCTATTCTTCGAGGCAGTTTTCCTTCATTCTAGTGGGAAGATGAATCATTTTTTCCCTGTTTTATAGCTATAGATGAAAATGTTTCATTTATATAGATTTTGTTTTTATTTACTCACAATTTTATTTTTAAAGCTTTTTTAATCTCTTGGAAAAATCATATGTTATTTTGTGTCGTAAATATATAATTGCTATTTTTAAACGAGAAAAAATTTTAGAAGTATGTTTCAAATCTATTTTTAGTTTGTTGATGTAATAATTTAGAGTTTTCAAAGAATAAATGGACAGCTTATTTAATTTTTGAGGGGTCAAATATCTTAATAGTGTCTTTGTTACATTTCTATTCTACCTTCCTCAGTTGAAGCCCGGCTGCCCAAAATTGCCCTCCGTTTCCAGAGAGTAGGTAGGGCCGGACTTCCAAACAGGAGAATAGGGCTTATATTTTATAATCTGCCTCTTTGTGAAATGAATTTAGGAATATTCATCCACAGAGGTATGGGGCGAATTTATGAAACTTGACGTGGTGGAGGCAGATTTGGAATTCCTGTGGGAGCAACCACTGAAGCTCGGATCTCTTGGAGTCGCTCTCTTCTTCCGGCTGGATTTGGTGTTGTCTGCCTCACTGGGCTCAAACTCCACTGTCATGGACTCCATCCTGGTCACCGTGTACAGGCTGCTTTGCCGAGTGGGGAGAAACCTGGTGGTCTTGAGCTCTAGCTCCTCATAGCTAGAAACTTCAATGAAAGGACACCAGCGGAAGGCTCTTTTGAAGCCAGCTCGAAATCTGAAGAGAAGCAGGCCACAGAAAGAAAAAAATCACGTTTTCAAGTGGAAATTCCCTTGAACTGTCACAGAAAGCCCTACTTCAGGCAAGTAAACAAAATCAAATTTTGAATTTGCCAAACTCTTAAAATGTATGCCACAGTATTGGTACTAGTCCTTCAAGTTTTCTTGTTTGAATTTTAATGTCTTATCAATGAGAAGGAAGTCATCAAAGAGTGAAAGCACGGCATCAGGTAATCTTTATGCCAAAGAAGCAGTGTACATTTCTTCAGTCACTTTATACGTTTGCAGAAGTGTAATTGAATTAGGCTTGGCGCTTAAGGCACTTAAAAATGACATATTTCAAAATAACTTCTTTCAGAAATGATTACACATTTTTACATTAAAGTCCCATTTAATGTTAGAATTAATTGCTAATCTTGAAGGTTTTTATCTAATGATATATGAAAGCACAGAATCCCTTGTTTTGTAAACCATTAAGTGAAGTTGATTAAAAACAGATGTACTGCTTGTGGGGTGGTTTGAATTGATACACGGCTTATGCAATTAATGAAAAAAAAAAGCAGAATTAAGTGTTTAACAAACTGAAGGGATAGTATAATGGAGGCCCGACTGCAAAGAGAGTTAAGGATTTGGTTCACAGTTACTCATATGAAGTTGTTTCTAGTTGTGCTCAAAACACATTGGTTTTTTTAGGGAATCATCAGTCTTAAGAAATTTACCCCTGCTCCTCCATGTATCTTTACATACTACCAAGGTGTTTTTATCTGGAAACAACATTTTACCTTCCTTTCCAGTCTTAAGTTTGGCTACAAATACTACCCTTTAAAAACTTTACTGTGCAAGTAGCTTTGCCTTGACCACTTCAATTTCCTCACTGCCCATTTCCATGGATACTGCCCCCTGTCTTACTCACTGACCTCATTATATAGGCAGAAGGGGCAGAAGGATTGGAATTCTCCTGGCCTTACTGATTCTAGAACCCTCACAGCAACATCTTCTATTTTGAAGTCTGTTTACAAGACATCCTTGTTAATAGAGATTCACATATGTCATCCTCTCTCCCCATATAAAAATTATCTGTATATTTCTATGGAGTGTCTTCATTTCTCTGAGGACTTGAGCACATATTCAACTTACCTCCTTCAATCATGATGGATTTTTTTTTCTTTTTGTGCAGACAAAATTTGGAAGGGTTTGGAGGGAGAATTTAGACCATATAAAAATTTCCCAGTTAGAACTTCTAAATTATTGTAATTATAATTTTTAATTGTAATTGTTATTGTAATTGTTAAAGTGGGATATTTTATAAAGTAGGTTGAAGTCTAGGAAAAAAAATCAAGCTTTGTACTCCCCTCAGTGAATTTTTAAAATTTTCCTTCTTTTTGACATTTTTAATTTGTACCAAGAAGCTGGAACAACATCATATGCTTTCAGCTAAGCCAGGAGGGATAAGAAGCTTGGGTTTGATAATTTCATTTCTACCTTTTATTCAGGCAGCAGTAGATGATGGGGTTGTACATGGTCGAGCTCATTGCCAGCCAAAAGCTGGCCAGGTAGACCTGCTGGATGTATTTCCACCTATTTAGCTGTTGATAGACTGCAGTGAGGATGAAGTAAATATGATAAGGCAGCCAGCAGATGGCAAATGTCACCACAACAATTATCATCATTTTTACAACCTAGAAAGAAAGAAGGAAAAAGGTCAATTCTGGAAAACTTTAAAGTCATTAAATATATTTGTTGCAGTAGCTTACTGTAAATCATATTTTTCTGCCAATATAGTTAAATACATAGCATGCCCGAGGATTAGTATTAAAAAAGTGGGAGGTAAGCTAGGGACAGCTGCCTTAGATAAGTCTCAAGAAAGCTATGCTGATGTCACCATTCCTTCTTTATCTAACCCAAGTGAATGGGTTACACTAACTCAAACAGAAACACATATATATTAGATGGCCTGAAGAAAATGAGTGTTTAGAAGAATCCAACGAGCTTAGGGGAGAGAAGAGCAAGATTGGCTGTGCTGGCCTGAACAGCAAAATAGCAGAGATATATCTAGAGAAACCGACTGCTGAGTCATGGTGGGGGTAAATTAGGCTCCAAGGGCTGAGCTGGTTCCTCCATATTTACTATAGCCTGACTATATAGCTTAAGACTATTCAGATTTCTTTACTCTAATACCATGTTGATGAGGCAACCTTTTGAATGTCAACTTGGTTTCTCTTATAATCTGGTATTGGGGAAGGTTTCTCTGGACAGTGATTATGAATATTCACATTAGTCTGAGGAAATATCATTAACTTTAAATTTAAAAATAGTCAACTGTTTTATACATTAGGTCTTATGAATTTGGTAAGCACGGATTGTTTTCTTGGCTTCCACACCTTTGAAACAAAATATTCTAAAGAGTCCTGGCCAAAGTAACATATCAACTTTTTTTTCTCCACCACTGGACCTTAACTTCCTAAATGGCAGAGAGAATGTCTTGATTATCTTAATATTCTCAGCATCTAGCACAATTTGAAGCATATAGCTGATGACAAATAATTAGATATGGAATTAATGAATAATGAATGACAATGTACAATTTAAAATAGTAGGTTGAACGGAAGGATATTTTATGTGTCCCTAAATGAAATAAAATCTGTCCATTGTCTGTGACTATAAGAAAGGTAGACTCAAAGCAGCTTGGCTTTGTGTGGAAAAGGAGATAATAATAAAATGATGACCTTATTTAATATCTTTCACTAACAATCTGCCTACTAAATTTGTCCATACTTCTTTTGGCAATTTGGAAATAGTAAAATGTTTAGAATGATATATGTTAATTAAAAGAATTTGGGAGCTCATCCCTAGTCACATCAGCACAGAAATCAGAGAGAGTCCTGACATCAGTGATTTATGAAGCATCTTAGAACTAAGAAAAGATGATATTTATGGACTAGACTCATCATTTCACTGAAAGTTAGGGATTCAGATGAAAAGTTGGCAAGGTTAAGAGTCAGGAGAGACATGATTCTAGAACAAGGCAAAGCATGAAGTGGATCAGTGTGGAAGGCAAAGCTTTCCCAAGAGCCTGATCACTGTACCGTACAGGTAACAAGTACTAAGCTTCATTAGAGCTGAAGATCTAGGTCAATAGCCCACAGAATGTTATCAGTGGCCATACCACCAAAAGCATTTTTTTTCTCAGTGCTCTTTAAACTGATTTTTTCCCCCTGAAAAGCTGTATTCAGATTTCTGCATTTATCTCTCCGATTTCTTATTTATATATTTGTGGAATGTAAATAAGAACCACATTTTATTATAATTCACATTTATACAATGCTTCATGTATTTAACAACTGATTAGCTGGTTTTCAATTGTGCTTTAGGAAACTGAGGCAAAGACCAAAAGATTTGACCACTGTGATTCATGAAACAAGGCTGGAGTTTTAAAACTAAGATTCCTAAGTCTTTTTTCTTTCTACTTACATTAATAACATTTACTGAATGTCTCTTGGGTCTAGAAAACAGAATAGAGAAAAATAATGAGTAGAGGACCCATCTCTTATCCTGAAGAAGCTTAGAATATAATGAAAACAATATAAATAAAAAATACATTGAAATGTGGTGAATATAAACATGTGTGTATGCAATTGAAATAATATTTGTGAGAACTTACTAGTTTATTATAAGCAAGAATGATTCAGTGCCTGGTAACTAGCCCAGGGACAGAAGACTGAACGAAACAAGTTCTACTACTGCCTTTTAATTTCAACTATACGAACATCATACTACTCCTTGAACACGACAGGCAAGCTCCTGCCCCCAATTATTTGCCCTCCAGAACACTGGTCCCCCAGTTATTCCCACGGGGTACCATCCTCATGCTCTTCTTGCCTTTGCACAGCTGTTACTTTCTCTGTGACTCCCTTCTGACCAACCCATGTAAGACCGCAGTCTGCCCGTTCTTTATTTTCAGTTTGTTATGTTTGTTCTTTACTTTCTGTCTCCTCATGTTGGAATATAAAAGAGCAAGAATTTTCTGCTTGCTTTCTTTTTTTTGTTGATGGATTCAGACATATAGATTGGATTTCATACATAATCGGTGCTCAGAAATTTTCAAAAATAAATACATGAAAGTGAATTAAAAAAAAAAAAAAAGAAACCAAGAGTCATATAGGGGGTGAAGTGGTGTCTTTGATTTTAGTTGGTCATTAATCACTGGTGTCATTTGTCCTCCAAGTTTAAAATAGGCATGTATGTATAAAATGAGCTCACTATTTTATTGCTCTTTCATTTTTCATTTAAAAGAGATGAGTGTACAAATGATATAATCAATATTTTAGGTGTGTGAAAGCATTAAATTTTATTCTGAATTAATGTTAAGGGCAAAAAAAAAATACTGCATCAGTGTGAACATGGTACAGGCTACTCTGTTAAATATGGTATCAGCAAATATACATAAGAGCTTCTTGGAATGCTTTTTTTTGCAGGCTGAACACAAACTCCCTGTGCATGAAATTGTTATCCAACAATAGTAATTAAAGACCTACAAAGGCTATTAGAATCTTTTAAGTGTCTTCCAACCATCAATGTGCAAGAAGTCCATAATGTGGAAAAATTAAAGTGGATGTGGAAAATTAAATTAAATGAAAATGCCTCTGGAATGGAAATTTCAGATAACTTCTAATTCATGGATATAGGGCCTTATGGACCTTGTTATAAAACATTTAGAAACTTATTTGAAAATAAGGAAAAATCTAAGAGAACCTACAAGACCCTAAAAGATTTGAAAATAAGGAAAAATCAAAAGGACTCTAAACGAAAAGATCTTCTACATGGTTATAATACACTTCACTTATTTCTATAAAATACATTTTAACTGTTAGCTTCAGTCTTGCTCACACAATCTTGTGGAATTATTTACGATATCAAACTTTCGGGACTCCAGCTGTAATGTAAATGCAAAAGCCGGGTCTTTCGGTGGAAGAAATTGCATTGCTTTGTCAAGTGTCTAAAGCAAATCAGCACTTTGAAGCACAAACCTTGAGCAATGATAGATGCACAAATATGAGCTGCTCGCCTGAGTCTCATGGCTGGACGATGGCACTAGCATATAAATACTAATCAGGAAAGGTGTTCAGTTTGGTAGCCTTCCTGAAAATCCTGAAATTTTTAGGCAAGATAAGAGACCAGGGCAGAGACAATTCAAATCTTTCACCATGTGTTACAACTTGATATAAACAATCGATTGATTTTGGGTATTTCATAAATCTGAGCTATGTCCCACTTCTGGGACAACGAGATTTATTTTCCATTTTCCATGGCAACAAGAACAGTCATGGCTGCCCACTGTCCTTGGCACAGACACTTACGAGCAGGAGAAAGAAGGGAGATGGGACAAGTGATGTAGTTCCCACAGTTCTACTGCCTGTTTTTAGTAGTTAAGGATCCACTTTACTCACATAGATAGGATTGAAATGCATGACCTGGTAAGTGAAAATAAGCTTTGGGCACCTTTTCTTTGTGTATCAAAGGGAAAAACAAATCTTTGATTTTTGTATCCTGTACAGATTAGACTGGAATGCCTGCAGCTGTTCTTATCTTTCATATTAAATTAGTGTAGGAGGGATGATTTGGGGTTTAGGTCATAAAAGAGAAAAAAGTAAGTCTAGGAAATGAAATGGAAGAGTGCCAACTATAAAATATGTCTAGGACTATATTCTTCAGTAGAGGATTTATTCTTCCTAAATGTATGAACTGGAAATTTTTAACGCCATGGGACAGGAAGCTTCTTGTTTGGATTAGAACCCCTCAGAATGCATGTTCTGGAGAACCGTCCCATGGGTCACACCCTACCACTTCACCACACCTTTTGTCCACAGAAATGTTCTTAAACGAACTGTTATATTTCTTTTAGTCAAAATTGCAAACCTGCTTATTTTAACCACACATTAGTAAATTAAAATATATTCTCCAAAGTAGGTATGGGAAAAATTTCAATAAAAGTGTCAAAAGGAAAGTACCATTTCATGGGCTATTTAGGCTCAGCTTTTGCTGTTGCAGTTACATTCAGTAAGCATAAAAATTTCAGTTTTGAGAAAGAAAATAAGAACCCAGTAATAACAGTTGTGGAAAAAAAAAAGGCACCATGGTCTAGAAGCCGAGTTGAATTTTGCTAGTGATTTTAGAATTAGATAAGAATACAGGCACTGTAAAGACAATTATCATATGATCTCTCCGATACGAGAAATTTGAGAGGTATGGCGGGGGCTTGTGGGGGGTAGGGAAGGAAAAAATGAAAGAAAATGGGATCGGGAGGTAGACAAAGCATAAGAATCTTAATCTCACAAAACAAACTAAGGGTTGCTGGGGTGGGGGGGTATGGATAAGGTGGTTGGGTTATGGACATTGGGGAGGGTATGTGCTATGGTGACTGCTGTGAATTGTGTGAGCCTGACGATTCACAGACCTATACTCCTCGGGCAAATAATATATTATATGTTAATAAAAATTTAAAAAAATGCGCTGTTGGTGTCATCCAAGAAATGTGACACTGGTGCTATCCCCAAGCAATGTGAGAATGTAGTTAAGTTAGTGTGGAGTCATGTCTGTGAGAAGTTATGTCAACCCCAAACAAATGAGAATAACCTGTGTGTGTGTGGAGGTTCAAGTGTGGAAAACATTTGTGTGTGTGTGTGTGTGTGTGTGTGTACAGTGTTGTATTTGGACTCTCCTTCTTTACATGTTATTATGGTTTGTTTTTAGTGTATTTTCATTTTTTCCATTGAAAACTTAAACTTTGAGAGCATCATAAGATTTTAGGCTTATCATCATAAGCCTAAAGATCTAAAGTCAAAGAAAGCAGTGCAGCCCACAAAAGGAAGATGAGATGAAATTAAGAAAAGGAAGTATATTAAAGCAAGATGTGTAAAGACTGATATTATGGGATCATGGTTGGAGATAAAAATGTGTGGAGGCTTCTTATGGAGAAAGTTGTGTTCCCCCATTCTTTGGTTAAGTTTACAAGGTTTGCTTATTTATTCATTTATTTTTCTCTAGCTTTATTGGGATATAATTGTTATCTAATGTGTACAATATGATAACTTGATACATGTATGGTTTGTGAGATGATTACCACAATAAGCATTCACATAATTACCGTTTTTGCTTTGTGTGCATGTGTGGTAAATACACTGAAATTTTACCAGCAACTTTCCAGTATATGATCCAGTCTAGTTAACTATAGTCCCCATGCTTCACATCAGATCCTCAGACTGTATTCATCTTATAACTGGGCCAGTAGGAGACCTGCAGGGAGGCATCCCAAGCTCCTTGTGGACTGGCTTCCTGTAGAGTCCATGACTGGTAGTAGAATCTAAGTCCCTCTGCTGGGTTCCATGTACCCTGCTTGCTATTTTCCCAGTCACTCACCTGCTTCCTAGTTTAGCAGTTCATGACTTAATTCTCTGACTGGAGGGAGAGAATGGGCCTTTTTGGCAGCACCCCACAGAGCTGGGGCAGAGTGTACTCACTCACTCACTCACTCATATACTTCAATTTTTGCCCTTGGGAGAAATCACCCCTGAGGAAGACCTTCTTGGCACTGAGCTGTGTCACTTTCAGGGAGAGGTGATGTGGGTGCGGTTAAGCTGTTCCTCTTACCCTCTCCACAGCATCTGCCTTAGACTTTTTTTCTCTAATGCTATGCTAGAACTTCTCTGCTAGACTCCTGGACTTCCACATGGCTCTCTGGTCCATGGGTGATTATCTAAATCAGTATTTTCCACGGCTCCTGGACTGGAGCTAAGAGGAGCTATGATTGGTTCACAGGCCATGGTAGGGTCCACAGCTGCATGGAGGTCTCTATATCCATTACCTGACTCATGGTGGGTGGGACTCCTCCCAGATTCCTTCACCTTGGTGTTGGTGAAAGAACCAAATCCAAATGAGACGAGAGCCAAATCCTCCAGGATATAGAACTGTTTCTGGGTCGATAGCTGGGACCTTGTTTTAGCCTCCTGGATGCAGGCCTGCCTTCTCAAAATGACTCTCCTCTTTCTTGGACCGCACTAGATCTATCTAGATCCTTCTGCATCCAAAAAAGCACTTTTGCCTCTGGATGGATGCCACATTGTTATTAAAGAGATAACAAGAGGTGTCTTATTTTGTCATCTTGGTGATGTCAGTCTTCAAAATTCATGTTGATGTCTTATCTCAGTACCTAAGCATGAGTCTGAATTTGGAGATAGGCGGTTGAAAGAGATAATTAAACTAAAATGAGTTCATTAGGAGGGGGCCTCAGTCAGTACGACTGGCGTTGTTGAAAGAAAAAGTGATTAGAACACTGACACACACAGAGGGAAGACCATGCAAGACAGAGGTTTGCAGTCATCTGCACACCAAGCAGAGAAGCCTTAGAGGAAACCATCTCAGATGACACCTTCCACTCAGATGACTCACCTCCAAAACAGCGAAAAAAATAAATGTCTGTTGTTTAAACCACGAGTCTATTGTATTTTGCTATGGCAACCTGAAAAACCAGCAACAATGTTTGAAATGCTGAGAACACTAGATGATATCCTTCATGCCAGCAAACTTGGAGGCAGAATACTCTACAGGACCCCAGAAAATGAAGACTTCCAGAGAGGTTTGGATCACCCACAGAATTGCTCTTATCAATATCAGAAATAGACTAGGATCTCCATTTGCATCAGATGAGCCTCTCTTAGGTTATATATGGTCTTCCTCAGGAGCTCTGTTTTCCATGGTAATTCCTTGGCAGTAATGACACTGCATATAGAAACCTTGCTTGCTGAATAAGATGATAGATTTTTCTTGGTTGTTCTACTATTCAAAAATCCAATTGAATCTGTCACTTGAGCTTAGACTGAAGAGTGGTCTCTGATTAAGGCAAAAGCCTTCTTTGTTATTACACTTAGGTGTTCACCTCTGAAGGAGCAGAGCTGTTATGGCTTCTTAGGTTAGATGAAGAAAATTAAAATAGGAAATAGCCAGAAAACAATTTCTGTGGTTTACAGAAACAATAGAAGTAGATTCATTTACCAGCATTTCCTGAGTATCCAAATAATCAAGAGCAATTTTAACAAAAGTTTTTGAAAAGGAATTGTCACGTATTGTGACTATTGGGACAAAGTCCTGTTTTTGAGGCTTCTGTTTTATTAGAACAGGAAGGAATGTAAGAGTATGGTTTTAAAATGTGGATTACGTTAAAGTGTTTGTTTAGCAAATTAACACAAAAATGTGATACAAGAATATAATTCGTAACATGTTGACTGCAAGATAGTGGTCTGGTAATGGGAACGAAGTTTGAAAATCTTTGATCAGTATTTGTGCTTTTAGGGAAAGGGCCTGGGTTGTTACATTTTAACTGGAGTGCAGTGAAGAGCCCATTCCTGACTTTGCATTTTAAATGTCTCCGTTCTAAGCTCTAGAAGGTAAAGCAATGTTTTCAAACTTATCCTGTGCTTATTTCACCGCACATTTCAAAGCTTCTATTCCCTTATCTTTTCCCTCCTTAACGTCCCGTGCTAGTTTCTGGTGCCACAAGCTCTGTGCTCCAGAATGCAGCGTTCGCCCCAGGTGCTGCGCTTCATGCACCGGCCAGGTGGTTCTAACACTCATTTTGAGACTCAGCAAAGGAAAATCATACTGACAGCAACATTTTCCTTTGGGTGAGGCAAGGCCAGCAGATGCATTTGAGGGTGACCTTGATGGATGACTCAGTAGAGCTGTGTTCCCTTTTGATTTTAGTAACAGGCTTAGTGCTTTTTATAATCATTAACAAATAAACTTCCCAGTGTATGACTTTCTCTAGCCTTCATGACAAACCTATGACTATATAGCTTCTCCATTTTATGGATGAGAGACTTAAGACTCAGAAGGTGGGGTGCTTCCTCCAGATCCCAAAGGCAGGTTCGGAGCTAGAGTTCCTGGGTCTCTTAATTCTTCATTAGCTAAGGGCTCATTCTCTTTCTCAAGACCTTTAGAAATAGCCCTGGCTTCTTTCCTCATTTAACGTGCTCAGGCAATGGCTAAGTGAAGGATAGTCAGACAATTTTTTTTTTTTTTTTTTTTTGCAAAGGAATTGCCCATTTGAGCTTCAGGTAAGATGAGATCTTGTCCTAATGCTGGTAGATGAAAGATCAAGAGAAGAAGTTGGAATGGTGGAACGGGCTGGGAGCTTGAAGTTGGAATCTGATTTACTTATTGCTATGGGAATATGGACAGATTTATCTGCATTAAAGCTATGAAATAGGGACTGAGAACTTCAAATATTTTATGGGCTCATGTGGCACCACTTATTTCCACAGACTTCACTTATGCTGAGCATGTTTAAAGACAAATGGACAAGAAGTACCAATTCTTGACAATCTTCTATATTCTTTTCACCTAGTAGCCATAAAGCAGGTCTGCTGAAAAGGATTACTTTAGTCCCAAATAAATAGTTCCTGTTAGGATTTAAGATCCTTTGACATTCACAGAAGGGGACTAAGTGAAGAGAATTTCTGCCTCAGTTACCTTTATGGGGAAGTGAGTGTTAAAAAGCAAACAGCCGCAATCAGATTCTGGCTGCTGGCAACATAATTTCGGGTCAGCTCTTCCTTTTCTGTTCCAGGAGCTGGGGCAGGGGGAGATCTGGTATCTCAAGAGTGTGCCTGGCCAGGTGATAAAGGCAAGGCTGACATCATTTGCTCAGCCAAGAGATTTTATATCTTGCGCTATGTTGACATAACTTGTCCTTTTAAAAATGCACTGTTATTGGGGTGCCTGGGTGGCTCAGTGGGTTGATCCTCTGCCTTCGGCTCAGGTCATGATCTCAGGGTCCTGGGATCGAGCCCCACATCCAGCTCTCTGCTCGGCAGGGGGCCTGCTTCCTCCTCTCTGCCTCCGCTCTGCCTGTGTCTCTGCCTACTTGTGATCTCTTTCTGTCAAGTAAATAAATTTAAAAAAAATTTAAAAATACACTGTTATTAATATATTTTGGTCTAAACAGTATGTAAGCCAGTGTCTTAACATACTTGTGCAGTTGGCTTTTTGTCTTGAAGATGTGCATACTTTAATTGCTTTATGAAATAGCATAAATCTAGAATACTTAAAAATATGCTTTACTATGCTAAATCTGGTAGAAAATGATATGAGCCCACTGAATATTCATATTTTTCTGTATGATAATCTAAGAAGGCATGGATTATAAATAATGTTATTGTCCTGATCTGTAGTTACTTTGAAATAAACCTATGTGATTAGCATGTATTACTCTAGAATGCCCTGATCTGATAGTCTTCCCTGTAAAATGCTCTATGCATCTTTTGGGAGGTTATCTCAAGTTCACCTATCTCAATAGCTTCCCTCATTTCTTCACGCAGGTATTGTTAGATATTTCCTAATGACATTTACCAAATCATGCTTACATCTTATAATACAGATGCATATTATAGTCAAGCATGTTTCTGTTTGCTTCCAAATATGGGCATATGCATTGTTTGTTTTTGTGTCTCCAGAACCTAGCATAGTTCTTTTTAAAAAAAAATTATTTTTTTATTAACCTATAATGTATTATTAGCCCCAGGGGTACAGGTCTGTGAATCGCTAGGTTTACACACTTCACAGCACTTACCATAGGACACACCTTCCCCAATGTCCATAACCCAACCACCCTCTCCCTCCCGCCCTCCCCCCCAGCAACACTCAGTTTATTTTAGTGAGATTAAGAGTCTCTTATGGTTTGTCTCCCTCCCAATCCCATCTTGTTTCATTTTTTCCTTCCCTACCCCCAAAACCACCCACTTTATCTCTCAGCTTCCGCATATCAGGGAGATCATATGATAATTGTCTTTCTCTGATTGACTTATTTCGCTCAGCATAATACTCTCTAGGTCCATCCATGTCGTCGCAAATGGCAAGATTTCATTTCTTTTGATGGCTGCATAGTATTCCATTATAGATATATACCACATTTTCTTTATCCATTCATCTGTTGATGGAAATCTAGGTTCTTTCCATAGTTTGGCTATTGTGGACATCCTAGCATAGTGCTTGACATTGAATAAATTACCTGTTGACTGAAGGTACTGAATTTTCTCACTCATATTAATGAACACTTCAATTGCAAGAAGGACCATTTATCTTTATCTTACCAGTGTTTGGCCCTATCACGCACGTAGTAGGATTTCAAAATATACATTTTTGAACTAGAAAGGCAGAATTTCTTTTTCTTTTTTTCCTTCTTCGCCTACCCCTTATGCTATGCCTTTTATTCCTATGACTTATTCATTCCATAACCAGAAGCCTGTATCTCCCACTTCCCTTCATCCCTTTTGTCCAATCATCAGTTTGTTCTGTATATTTATAGGTCTGATTCTGTTTCAAAAGTATTATTTAAGTGAATAAAACAAAAAATACATTTAAATATCTTATATCTAAATTAAGATAATTATTATTGTCTTTAACTTTTGTGTTTAGCACAATGTTTAAGAAGAATATATGAACCTGGTGATGGCTCAGGCTTAGGAAGGAAGTCAATTATTTTTGCAAAATTAGTTTATTGTACACTTATATAACAATTGTCTTACAATAATGACATTTTTCTAAAGAAACCAAGGTTCCAGACTCTAGAGATACAGTGCTAAATTAAAAAAGAAAATATGTTATCTATTTTCATAGTATTTATATCCTATCAAAGAGATATTTGTTAAAAGTAAATATAGAAAACATATGAAATTACAGATTATGGTAAATTCTATAGAGAAAAATAATCACGTCTAGATTTGTAGAATAAAATGGAAGGTCTATTTGAGGAACCACTAAGCTGAAACCTAGATGATGTACAGATGGAATAATAAAGGGCACGTCATTCTAGGCTCTGATAACAGTGTGAGTGAAGACCAAGAAGTGGAAGAAGGTTTGAAGTGTTCAAACAACTGAGAGCAAGTGTTATTTGAACAGTGTATGGGGGCACCTGGGTGGGTTAAGCCTCTGCCTTCGGCTTAGGTCATGATCTCAGGGTCCTGGAATGGAGCCCAGCATTGGGCTCTCTGCTCAGCAGGGAGCCTGCTTCCCCCCCCCCTCTCTCTGCCTGCCTCTCTGCCTACTTGTGATCTCTCTGCCAAATAAATAAATAAAATCTTAAAAAAAAATAAAAAGAACACAGTGTATGAATGGCAAAGTGGCACAGAAGGAGGTTGGCAGAATAAATGGTGGCAAGATTATGTAGAACCTTGTAGGTTATTTTCAGAGTTTGCAACTTCTTTAATTTATTTTCTTAAGTAAATTGGGGAACTACTGAAAAATTGCAAGGAGGTTGTATGAATTGATTTACATTTTAAGAACATCATTTGTAATATACAACATGGTGGCTATAGTTACAACACTCTATTATATTTTGGAAGATACTAAGAAGATGGTTTTTGAAGTTCTTATCACAAGAAAAAAGAATTTTTTACTATGTGTGGAAATTGGTGATAACCAGATTTAATGTAGTGATCATTTTGTAATACATACAAATACCAAATCATTATGCTATCCACCTGAAACTTCTATAATGTTATATGTAAATTACATCTCATTAAAAAGTCCTTGTGGCTGCTGAGTGAGGAATTGGGGAAACAAGGCAGAACTGGGGAAGTGAGTTGGAGAGGCTGTTGTGGTGGACCTGTGGACTTGTGATAGAATTTTGGAGAATTATTTCAAAGGATATAGAGAAAAGTATAGAGATAGGAGCTGTTTTAGGGAGGAAGACCATTAGGCTGGATCAGGTAATGGTGAGAGGGAAAGGGGAGTTTTTAAGAATAACTCTTCTTAGAAATTAGTATTTGGATAAATGGAAGTACTATGCACTGATATGTGAATGACAATAGGAAAAGTCTACTTTTATGCTACACCTGAAGACTCAGAGATCAGTTAAATACATCATAATTTTAAAATATCTGAGAAATAGGTGAAGCAAGGACATCAAGTATGTAGCTTATTATGTAAACCTAGAGCTCATAGAAGTAGTATTGATTTATAATATACATTTCAGAGTCAGTGACCTGTAGATGATATTTAATGTCTTGAGAATGAATGAATATAAGAATTAATATAGGAATAAATGAATTATATATGTAATTATTTATATATTCAGGTATAATATGAATGAATCACATATATGAATATATATATTTCTTACAGTTCTGTTTCTCTGGATAACACTAACAGCACTATGATATCTATTATACTGCACAGATTCCCATTATATGCTATATATTTCCATAATTTTGGCCTTGCTAGAAGCAGCCAATTCCTGAACACTTTCATTTTCATATAAAAATATGTTTAATCTAAGCAAGAATATTTTTTTTCCTGGTAAATAACCCATTCCTCATCAGTTCAGCTAATGGCATATGGCCTTGCTTCATATTTCATTAATTCAGCAAATATATATATATATATATATATATATATATATATATATATAGTCTTGGTTCACACAACTAGGGAGGCTGAGTAATCCCATGATTTACCATGTTCAAGCTGGAGACCCAGGAAAGTTGCTGGAGGAAATTGATGTCTCAACTTAGGTGGGCAGGCAGAGAACAATTCAACCATTCTCCACTTTTTTGTTCTTTTCAGGCTCTCAACAAATTGGATGATGTTTCCCTGCATTGGAGAGGACATCTGCTATACACAGTCTACCAATTCAAATGTTCATGTCTTCCAGAAACACCCTCAGAGACACACCCAGATATAACAGGTTTAACAAGCTATCTGGGCATCCTGTGTCCCAGTCAAGCTGATATATAAAAGTGACTATTACAATAGCATAGACTTCATTATGTTCTTGGATTTAATTTTGATATGCTACTAACAGAGTAGGTTAGATACATGTCTGTATTGTACACTGTCTTTTATTTCAATGGTGGTTACAAAAACTATTTCCACACACAAACTTCTTTTTGTAGAGTGTGATCTTGTGTCAGTATAGATTTATTTGCACCATAAAGTAAATATAAGTCAAGATATATATTCTAGAAGATGGTACTTTGTTCTCTTAATAGCAACAATGGTATCAAGAAAGAAATGCCTTTTTATTGTAAGAAATTAACTCAGAATGTGGTACTAACATGTAGGTGCATTTCATTTTAGAAGAATGTTTAAGAATGATTCGGGGTCTCTTCTGATTCCATAAAAAATTTTTGGATTATTTGCTCCAGCTCTTTGAAGAATACCGGTGGAATTTTGATCGGAATGGCATTAAAAGTATAGATTGCTCTAGGCAGTATAGACATTTTAACAATGTTGATGCTTCCAATCCAAGAGCATGGAATGGTCTTCCATCTTTTTGTGTCTTCTTCAATTTCTTTCATGAGTGTTCTGTAGTTCCTCAAGTACAGATCCTTTACCTCTTTTGTTAGGTTTATTCCCAGGTGTCTTATGGTTCTTGGTGCTATAGTAAATGGAATCGATTCTCTAATTTCCCTTTCTGTATTTTCATTGTTAGTGTATAAGAAAGCCACTGATTTCTGTACATTGACTTTGTGTCCTGCCACATTGCTCAATTGTTGTATGAGTTCTAGTAGTTTGGGCGTGGAGTCTTTTGGGTTTTCCATATAAAGAATCATGTCATATGCGAAGAGAGAGTTTGACTTCTTCATTGCCAATTTGGATACCTTTTATTTCCCTTTGTTGTCTGATTGTTGTTGCTAGGACTTCTAATACTATGTTGAACAAGAGTGGTGAGAGTGGGCATCCTTGTCTTGTTCCTGATCTCAACGGGAAGGCTGCAAGCTTTTTCCCATTGAGGATGATATTTGCTGTGGGTCTTTTATAGATAGATTTGATGAGGTTCAGGAATGTTCCCTCTATCCCTATACTTTGAAGCGTTTTAATCAGGAATGGATGCTGGATTTTGTCAAATGCTTTTTCTGCATCAATTGAGAGGACCATGTGGTTCTTCTCTCTTCTCATATTAATTTGTTCTATCACATTGATTGATTTGCGAATGTTGAACCATCCTTGTAGCCCAGGGATGTATCCCACCTGATCATGGTGGATAATCTTTTTAATGTGCTGTTGGATCCTGTTGGTAGGATCTTGTTGAGAATCTTAGCATCCATATTCATCAGTGATATTGGTCTAAAATTCTCCTTTTTTGTAGGGTCTTTGCCTGGTTTGAGGATCAGGGTAATGCTGGCTTCATAAAAGGAGTCTGGAAATTTTCCTTCTGCTTCAATTTTTGAACCAGCTTCAGGAGAATAGGTGTTATTTCTTCTTTGAAAGTTTGGTAGAATTCCCCTGGGAATCCATCAGGTCCTGGGCTCTTGTTTTTTGGGAGGTTTTTGATCACTGCTTCAATCTCGTTATTAGATATTGGTCTATTCAGGTTGTCGATTTCTTCCTGGTTCAATTTTGGTAGTTTATAGTTTTCCAGGAATGCATCCATTTCATCTAGGTTGCTAAACTTATTGCCATATAACTGTTGATAATAACTTCTGATGATTGTTTCTACTTCCTTGGTGTTAGTTGTGATCTCTCCCTTTTCATTCATAATTTTATGATTTTGGGATTTCTCTCTTTTCTTTTGGATTAGTGTGGCCAATGGTTTATCGATCTCATTGATTCTTTCAAAAAACCAGCTTCTAGTTTCATTGATACGTTCTACTGTATCTCTGGTTTCCACCTCATTGATCTCAGCTCTAATCTTGACAATTGAGGAAAATAAATAAATAAATACCTCAAAAAAAATAAAGGACAAATAGTCGCCTTTGACGTTGAAGGGAAACTAAAATTTGTTGAGGACCTGTTATATGAAAAAGACTGTGCTACATTACCTCACTCTAATTGATATACTTGGTACATATTGGAGGTGCCCTGCTGTTATGATTGTTATATGATACTGTTAAATGTCAAGTAGGCATGCATCTCTTTTCTAACAGGGATGTAGAAGGGGCTGATTCTGGAGATAAGGGTAAATAAAGCATTCTCCTATACAGTGAGTACTTTGTTATTCAAGTGAATTAATTTATATCACAAACCTAGACCCCTCCTCTAAACTTCTGTTACTTATTCCCTCATGATCCTTAGGTATTTTGTATATTTGTGTTTTGATATATTTCTTTACTTTGCAGTGATGACATCTTTTTAACAACTGGAGTTTTACATTTAAAAATCATGTATTTAGTCTTGTAATTTTTTAATCATAATTGACCTTTTGTGCTTTAGTTCATGAAGTACATACAGCTCATTCTAGGTGCTCTGCTTCTTTGTCTTATTTCTAGAAGCTGGGTTCCCTGAAGTTTGTTTTTATTTCTTTTTGTTTTTTTAAATTTAAAAAAAATTTTAAGTAATTTCTACAGCCAATATAGGGTTTGAACTCACAGCCCTGAGATCAAGAGTTGCATGCTCTACTGACTGAACCAGCCAGGCGTCCCTTTTATTTCTTTTTTCCAACTCCAGGTCCTGTTCATCCTTGCTTATAAAGATAAACTGAAAGTGTTCTCTTCAAGCAGCAAATCTGCTCATGTATTCTTGGATGATGCAGAAGACAGTCTGCCCCACGTGGACACAGTAGAACCATTAACATTCTCACAGTCTCAGGAATGATGAGGTTGACGCATAAAACTCTGGGCCTTTCTTTCCTGGGTTTCAGCAGCCCTGGGCTTCACACATCCCTCTGAGCTGGCCCACTGTCCTATCTTAGTTGCTGCTGCACTCAGGAGAATTAGCAAGTTGTAGACCAGAAGGTAGAACTTTTAGGCCATCATCTTCCTCCAGATGGATGATTCATCTGGAATCTCAGAGACATCTCAAAATGTTATGTATAAAAAAAGCTCCTTCCATTCTCTCCCTGTCTCCAAAGTTGTTTTTTCTGTGAATGTCCCTGTCTCAGTATGTGACATCACTACCCATCTTGTACCAGAAGCCAGACACTTGGAAACCATGCTTGTGTCTTTGCATCCCCTCATTTTTACTGCCCTATTTAATACCGAGGCAAATCCTGTTGGCCAAGTCACCAAAATGTCTTAAATATGCTCAAGTTTTTTCATCTCTATTGCTATTACTTCTGTGAAAGTTATCACTATCTTTCTCCTGGACTAGAACAATAACCACCTAACTGGTCACTGCTTCCATAGCTAAAGGGATTAAAAAGAAAAGACATACTGTAACTCTCTACTGAAAATGATTTCCTCATTGTATCCAGAATAAAACAAAATCTTCTTACTGTTCTTTAAAACTTCTATTGCATTTTGCTTCTGCCCCATTCTCTAGTCTTACCCATTGCATCCTTCCCTTGGTTCTTTACACTTCAGCACTCTTATTTCTTGTCCTAAAACACATCAGCCTTTTTTCTTGTTCCAGGTACTACTCCTAGTACATTTGGTCATTATTTTATTTACCTACGAGGTCTTTCTGCTCGGCTTGAATGCAAATTCCTTCAGGGCCTTTAACATTTTAGTTTAATTTATCTCAGTATCTCTAGAGTTTAGAAGAATACACACAGCACATGATTACCCTTTTTCAAATAAATGAAATTAAATTTATGTGTGAATGGAATAATATGAGTAATCTAAAATGCAATGATTGGTATTCTTATGCATAGTCCAGGGTTGTGATATTCTGAATAAAATACACTTTTATCTTCATATAGGACATTATAAAGTTTCTCTTTGGATTCTCTCTGTACTATAAAACTAATTAATGTTACGTGGATAATTGTGCAAAACTGGTCTTTAACATTGTCATATTTTTAAGTCATCGTGCTGACGCTAATGAGCCTTTGCATATGCAAAGTGGTTATTATTTGGTCTCACAACATGGATGTTGATAGAAGAATAGATGAAGAGCCAAGAGATATGAATTCTAGTCACACACAGCATCGTTAGCAAATTATGTGTGTGATCTTCTGTATGTTATTTAATCTCTCTAAACCTCGCTTTCTTGAATGTGACATGAGATGATGGATTGTGATGAAGATTATTTCAAATAATGTATTTAAGCATCCTAGGGAGGAAAACTGCCAAAACTACTATTATATTTTAGTAGCTAATAATAAAATAATAACTGTCTTAGTTCAGGCTGCCAGAACAAAATATCATAGATTATATGGTTTAAATAACAGACGTTTATTTTCTTACAGTTCTGGAGGCTGGAAGTCCATGATCAGGATGCTAGCATGGTCAGTTTCTGGTGAGGGTCGACTTCCTGGTTTGTAGTCAGTCACCATCTTACTGTGTGCCCATAGGACCTCTCTTTTGTGTGTTCAGAAAGAGAGAGTATGAGCTCTCTGGTGTCTCTTCTTTAATGGCATTATTCTTATTGGACCAGGGCAGCATCCACATGACCTCGTTTAACCCTAATTATCTCCCAATAGGCTCTATCTTCAAATACAATCATATTAGGATTTAGAGCTCCAAAATGTGAATTTTGGGGAGACACAATTTGTCCTTAGCAATGACAAATGTAAGATAATACATTTTCAAGTGCTCATTTATGGGTGTGTTAAGTTCTTTTATTTTCTAGATATTTTTTTCTTTTGAGTTTATCTATTGGGTTTTCTAGAAAGTAATGGTTTTCCTTTGATATTGGTTTTAATATTTATATTAATATACTGATTCATTGTTTGGCTTAGGAAGAATGATTTCCAAATTTGGAGAGACACTTTTTTAAAGGAGTTGCTGAGAGGAATTTTTTCCCTAATATTTTAAAGGCTTTACTAACTTGGTTTTATATAGTATTGAGGCAAAAGAATTTTAATGGCTCATCCTACGGCTGCCCAGTGGCATATGTTTAAGCATACACTGTCCATGCAATAGTCAGAAACAAATCTTGAAGTCTTCATTGCACAGTGATGTGGTAGAGTGTCAAGGGCACTAGACTTTAAGACTTTGATTTAAATCTAGGCCTTGTTCATAAACCGCTAGTGACCTTAGGAAAATTACTTAATCTTTCTGCATATCATAGTGTTATTAGTAAAGAAAAGATAAGAACACTTTTCATGCAGAAACTGTGAGGATTAAATGGAAGTGTGGATGCCAGGCTCATTAGATACTCTGGGCATGCTGAGATACTCATTTTCACTTCATTCTCCAATCTGACTAATTTATAAGCAAGTTTTAAATCATTGGCACCATGTAAATTGATTGCAAACATGACTTTTGTAAAGACAAACACAGGTTATGGTGGCAGGCTGGGGAGCAATGGGTAAAATGTACACAGTACTAGAGAGCCAAGAAATTTGTCAAATTTCGTAACAGAAGGTGTGCAGACAATAGGAACTTTAAGAATGGCTCTTTTTTCCATCATATTCCTGCTATTTGTGCGTGAATGTGTGTGTCTGTGATTGTGAATGATAGAGGCAGAGATAGTGAGAGAGAGGAAAAAGAAAGTAGGAAGTAACATCAAATTCATGTTTTCTATTACAGCTAAAAAAAAACCAAGACTAATTATTTTATATGTACGGTGACTTTGTCATTTCTCCTACATAGTATATTTCTACAGAATAACAGGATAACAGGTATTTCTTGAAAAGGTTTCCTATGTAGAAAAACTATTATATGACCAAGAAGAAAAAACAATAAACACAGTTTTTGATATTTGTTTTAGTTTTACCATTGGAAAATTAACAATGTTAAACTTAGTTAATAAAATATTAATTGAACAGTAAAAAGACCATAAAAGTTTTTAAAAAGTTTTAAAAAAAGCACTTTGACTGTCATGGCCAATTAATTGTTAACTATAATATGTATAATATAATAATAAAACAATCTCTGGATTTTTTCTATTAGTATTTAAGATCTCAATTGGCTTGTGAAGTTCATCTGAGAAAAAAGAAAATAATCTTTCTATCTACTCCTTTAGATGCATGAATAATTTCTGAGAAAGATTGATATCCTCTGCTCTAATGATTCCAGAAATATATTTTAAAACATCAAATTTAAGTCTTCTCCATAATGTGTCAGGAAAATTGGAAGTGACCTAGAAAATTAAATTTTATGGACTCAGATCAGTAATGTCAGAAATTAGTGACTTGCTACAGAGGAAACTCCAAGGTGGGATATTAGAGAATATGAAGTGAAACATTAGTACAAGTTTGTGGGTCACTACACAGCGCAAAATGTACAAACAGAGATAAAGGAAAAGATTGTATTCTAAAAATGTTTCTAATATAAGAAGCATTAATATGTTACATAACTTGTATATAATATATACAAGTATATATACAAGGTATATTTTATTATAATATTATATACACAGTAGTTTGTATATGTATATATACACACATATGTATATGTGTGTATATATTTATACTTGTATTTGAGTGCATGCACATAAAACATTTTTTCCCAAGAACAATTATAAACTCTTGAGAAAAAATATTAACAATGGTAACAACAGCAAAACTGTTTTATTGCATTTGAGACTGATCAAAAGGAAGGTGCACCTGGAGCTATATAACCTGGGTGAGACTACTATATTTATATATACAAACTTCTCTTAAGTCCTTGGCTGCCCAGCAGTGCACATGCACAAAACTAAACGTATGAGCAACTCGGAGGGTGAACAATAGCTGAAAGCTGCAAGAGTGGGGAGATTTTAGTAGCCACTTCTAACAGAAGAGACAGAGGTTTAGAGTTTGAGTCTCAGGAAACTAGAGGGTCTCAGTAAACGCCTTGAGTTTTCCCAGAAGAGGTATGCCTTAGGAGTAAAGACTCTGCCCATGATTAAGAGAATAACCCTAAACTGAAAGGCAAAGCTAAAATAGATTTACCCTAACAAAATATAAAACCAGCTTCCACAAATTTGAATGTTCCCACCAGTAATTTTACTGCCTGCTATGGGAAAACATAGCAGTTTTCAGATGAAGATAATAGCATATAGAATCTTAACACCATATCTCACAATATCCAGTACATAACCAAAAATTATTATGATGCACGTATAAAAAGTAATTCATAATCAAGAAAAAGATGAATCAATAGATTCTGCAGTTAGCAGATAAGGTCTTTAAATAACTCTGATAAATATGTTAAAAGAGTTACAGGAAAAGTTGGTTATAATGAATTAAAAGATGCAGGCTCTCAGGAGATTTATCAAAACTATTACAAATGAAAATCTTATGTCAATATTTGAAGTCAATACAAAGCACTAGATTTCATTTCAATTATGATTATGTGAATATTGATAATAATTACTTGATAATACTTGATTCATTTTGTCAGTATCTCCTATCACTTTCTAAAATTATACTCCTATAACAAAACATTTTTTTCTTTCACTACTAGAAGAGAGAAATAATTTTCTTAGAACCTTTAAATTAGCAAAATCATTGAAGTGTTGAGTTCCCATTAACTACCATTTTTGACTAGAGTCAATTCTTGTTAGCAACTCACAAAACATGAAAATCAGTGTACAGTGTCTTATCAAAAATTAAAACCAGATTTGGAGAGCCAAAATGAATCATGATCTTTTAATATTTCAGTCATAAACATTAGAAGATTGTGATTCATTTGAGTTATGGTTTAAGACAAATAAGGAAGAAAAAACAGCAAAATTTGATTCATTTTAAGTATTCTGTCCTCCACATTAAGTATAACCTTTCACATATGAAAATAATTTTTAAAGTCATGACTCATTCAAATAGAGGAATAGAAAAATTTAACTGTGATACATCCCCACTTTAAAAGAAATTGTGTTCACCAGTCATCCAGGAGTAAAGGCAATTAGGAGAAAAAATGTACCTCAAGACATCAATGAAGTTTACAGGTAAAGAAGAAAAATGAGGTGTGAAAAATAATGCAATATGCTGAAAAAAAAATCAGTGTCTATGAATTTAGAAGAATCAAATTCTCACTGTTTTTGGTCTTCCTTCAAGGGCATTTGGTCATCAGAAAAAAATAATCCAAGGAAACAGATTCATTTATTCATTTTAAAAGCATTTATAGAGTTCCTGAATTATGCTAGGCACTCTAAATTGTGGAATATCTAAAGGTGATTGGGCTGTGAACCCTGCTCTTAAGCTTTGTAGTTTGTTGGAAGAGATAGTTAAGCAAGTTGAGCAAGTGGATGCTTTCTATATAATAGTAAGTTGCATGCTGGAGTTTTCCATGTGCTATTGCAGGTGTCTGAAGGCAAAAGGGGGATGGACGTAGGAAAGAGGCAGGAAATAGCCAAGTGAGAGGAGCAGAAAAGGGGTGGAAGAATAGGGGAGAAGAGTGTCTTAGTGACAGAAAATAAAATATGCAAAACTTATATCTCACTCTAATACTACACAAGGCTTGATTGACTAGGAGGTAGTATACAGTACAGGATACATGATGGAGAAGATGGGGGAAATAGATGGAAGTGAGCTTAGGGAGGGGTAAGTGCAATTTAGAGGCCAGAGAAGCCAGTACAGGATTTTAAAGAAGGTATTAATAGATTCAGATCTTAAGAGAGATCACTTAGAAGACAGTGTAGAATGGATTTTATTTGAGTGAGATTAAATGGAGGCAGGAGGATCCTTAGTAGACAAGGATATTAGACACCTAATATCTAGGTGAGAAAATACATAGATCTAAGTTAGAGTAGAGCAGGAGCTTATGAAAGAAGGGAATCAATTTGAGTGCTTTCAGAGTTCATTTGAAGAACCCTGTTACTGATTGGATTTCAGCTGATGAAGGGGAGATATTACAGATTAAACCCAGTTTTTGTGTTTGTTTGTTTTGATCCGAACTACTATTCAGTTATGAACTAGGGAAGAAGAATTTCAGGAATAAAGATGATTAAATAATTTTGACCACTTATCTTGAAACGATTATTATATTTGGGCTGGGGTAAGAGATGATGAATAGAATTTTAATGTGGAGCCTAGAACCTGGACCTCAGAAGAAACGTCTAAAAACGGGCATAATATAAATGTAGATTTGGAAGTAATTTTCAAGGGTGTTGATGTAGATGAAATTATCCAAATAAAACTCTATATGACAGCTATAAAAATATGAAGAATGGGCCTCTGGGGTCAAGACTATCATTTTAGTGGTAGTTAGAGGAAAAGGAGCCATAAAGAGATACTGAAGAGGAATTGCCTGAGGGGAGAATAGAGACAAATACCATAGGAGAGACCTCTCAAATGGAGAGTGATCAGAAGATATCTGTTGCTCCAATCTGGCCAGGGACTGAGTATCTCCAATAGTTTTAGCAATAAAGAACGCAAAAGTAAATTTTGCAAAGATAGTTTCAGAAGAATGGTATGTTGGAACCCCAAAAAACTTAACAGAGAAGTAAACAATTGGTAAACAAGAGGAAAATGCAAGTATGAACAACTCAAGGTGAAAGCGATGTGAGGGTGTCTGCCTTTTGAGCGGAATCATTGTGAAGTGGAAGATGGTTTTTTAAGTGATGGAAGAATAGTCTTGAGAAGGAGGCGCCAAGGATCCAGGACACAGATAGGGCATAGATGAAGAACATGGGAACACCATCACTGGAGGAAGACCGCAGAAACTTGATGAGGTGTGCAGATGGTGTGCCTTGCTAGGAATTGTTCTGGACTATGGAACAGATGTGTTGCTGTGGAGTCATGGAACTCAGTTGCGTGGGAGCAAGAAGACCCAAGAGGGACCATTGTTAGGGCCACTGGGAAAGGGCATTCACCAGCTTTAAGGAAACACACTTCCTAAAATTAAATTAAAATGCATATTGAAGTTCAAATCAGATTGAATTACAGGATAAAAATTAATGGGAATGCTGTAAGGTCGTTTGCTGGATCAACCTGTCTTCATATTGGAATATACATACCTATGACTGTCTTAGAAAAAGGATTAAAAATAAATAGATTCTCCCTTTTCTCCTTAAAATTAATATCAATAAAACTAGAAGAAAAAAATACCAAAACAGCTAGATTTTTTTTCCCCAGCCAACTAGCATAACCTAGTACTGTAGCTGGATGAAAAAAGAATGATTTTGTGTGAAGCAACACAATTCAGAGAGATGAGAATCTGATCTTTGTTGTTCAATCACCCAAAAATATGGATTCTATGACCTTCCTCCAAAACTTAAAAAAAATATTAACAACTTCATATATTGGAAAATAATTCCTTTAGCTTGTGGCAAGATATTTTTCGGCTTATCATCACAGAATATAATAGAACAGCCGCTTGTACGCCATCCCTGCACTAAAAAATGAAATCATTATAGAAAAAACGTTCCCGAACCCTGCTTCCCTTTTGGCCTAATGGACTTGAGGAAAGTGAGGGTAAAGACCTTTACAGTTGAATCATTTTCTCAAAGCTGCCAAAATTCTAAGATGTCTTATAGGAAGATAGGAGAACAATAGAAACGGAATTGTAAAGTCTGAGGTCTCCCACTCAGTGTATTACAGGTGATCCCCAAGGAAATGCACGTTGATTTATTGTCTCCCAGCAGTGGAGTTAGAGCTCTCTGTACAGAGTCCTTCCTAGTCAAATGCCTGGTCTGGTAATGAAATGTTCTCTGAGATGTTGCAAGCAGTCTTCTGGCTAGAAGGTAGACTGGGGGTTGTGATGATGGAGACCTGGTTTGTTTTGGCAGTCAAATGAATGAACTAGAAGCAGTGTCTTCTAGTTCTCCATGAAGGCTTGTTTTAAAATAAACCAGTCTGTGGTGTTCAAGCTGGATTAACATGGTATATGAGCTTATGGCCATCAATCATGCATTTTCAATTTTCGGTGAGGTGCTGTTAATATAAAGGAAATTACTATCTCATACTTGATCTTCTGCCTTTTAATCAGCATGGATAATGCTAAAGGACCTGTTGTTATTCTGATACTAAAGTTTGTATTCCTTTTTGGTATGCAGCTATTATTCTATCCCTTGTTTTCAGTTTGTTAAGATGTTCTTTTCCTTTACAGATTTAATATGTGAAGCTTGTATGTGTTCCTTTAAGTTGTCAGTGAAAATCATTATTCTCCTCTGAACTTAGATGGCTGTGGCAGAAAGCTTTAGAAATTCCAATTTCAGAGATTTGTATAATGCTGCCAGATCATGTTAGAGAATGATGGACTAATGAGGCAGACATAATCGGAGGATAATACCTGAGAATGAAAATGTAAAAAATAGTCACAATGTATTGTTTCTCTAGTTCTAAACATTTCTGAAGAAAAAACAAATTAAAGACAGATTTGGAAGGAATACAAATGATTTGAAAAGTACATAATTTTGGAAATACACGGAGGAAAGCATATAGAAGTATACAATTGTAGCCCTTTAGGATTAACCACCTAAGCAAAGTAGCCAAGTCTCTCCGAAATCTTTTCAGAAGTGAAATACAAATAAAAATGGAGTACAAAGACATCTGAAAAAGACTGAGAGCAAATAATTAGAATCATGTACATAAAGGGTCTCTGCAACACAGTGTGACAGAAGACAACAACTTCAACAGCAACAACAAAATCACTTTTCTATTTGTAATCCTCTGACGTGGAAGAGAGAAAAATCGCATATAGGGATATATAGGATATGTCGTTTATTTAGAAGGGTAATGGATGTAGACGGGAATTTGCAGGTTTGGGACTATTTGAATGAAAGGAACAGTACTAAATTTGTCCTTGAGATTGTGGGTGCGTGGTCGTTGTGGAGCAGAGAAATGAAACAAGGAGAGGCTGCACGGAGGAAAGGTGGGGAGGGAGAAGAGGAAGAGGGAGCGAGACGGACGCAATTACCTGGTTGCTGACTTAAGAAGACCTGCTAAAGGGGTTCTGTGTTCTAAGAGGCAAATTCTCCCTTTCGACTAACTACAAAGTCCTCGAGAAAACTTACATTTTTCATTCAGGACATATGAAAAAAATGATATATATGAAGTTAGTTAAAAACCAGGTCACATAACTAATGGTAAATGAAAACGGAGAGTCCTGGGAACGGGCTGTCATTAAACACACACGGAGTAAGCGTCACTCCCAGAACGCTGTGCTGGGGGCCTTGCGCATCATGCCAGGCATTTTAACAGAAAGATTACCTAATGATGGGAAGGTGAAATCATTTTAAAAGGAACTGTTTCTTTGAGGGCAGGAATGAAAAAAAGTGGACTGGAGGAGAATGGGGAAGTACTAAGGGCTCTCATAGGCAAACTGCCAACTAGGGATGAAGAAGAATAAAACATTTAAGTCAAACACACAGAAAAATCGTTTCGTTTTTTTTTTTTTTTTAGCCCAAGATAAGCCTGTTGGAATGATGTGGAGAGAAGCATACCCTAGCCCTCATTCAGTGTACTCTCTCTCCCTTGTTGAGGAACTTGCATCTTTATAACAGCAGAAATACTCCTTGGTGCCAGCAAGCAGCCAGGACGCTGAAGTCACTTTATCAGAGGGTTCCTTTCTAAAAATTATGAATGACATCTTGTTATGGGTTGAATCGTCCCCCCCCCCAAATGCATATGTTCAGGTTCTAATCCCTAGAACTCCCAAATGGGACTATATTTGGAAATAGGGACTTAAAAAAGTTTGGGAAGGTATGTGTTATGGTAAGAAAAAGTTTTAAAAAAATGAAAAATTTAAAAAAATAAAAATCAAGAATATACAAGTTAACAGACTATTAAAAAAGGAGCTAAATAAGATACAGTGAAGGTCTTATGGGTAGACCCTAATTTAATGTGACTGCTGCCCTTATATTCAGAGGGAAGTCACATGAACACACAGGAGGAAGGTGGTCATCTACAACCCAGGGACAGAGATCTTAAAGAAACCAACCCTGCCGACGCTTTGATCTTCTAAGCCTCCAGAACTTGGGGAAAATAAATTTCGGTTTTTAAGTCACTTAGTCTTGGTTGTTTGCTATGGTTTCTCTTACAACCTCATACATTTTCTTTCCACCTCTCTCCCCTCATCCCCTCACCACTTCTAAATCATTTGTGGCAGGTATTATGAAATACAGCTGATATTTGTATTCTGTTGCCTAACCTAGATAGATGCACGGTGAGCCTGAGACATGTGCAGTTCGTGCAGCTGCTCCTGGGGCTGAAATGGCTCATGGAATCTGGTATCTCTTACTTTTACCTCCAGCGGAGAAAGCCTTTGATTCTGTCAGGTCCTGTGTCCTAGCTGCCAACCAAAAGGACACTAAGAAAGAAATGCCTGTTCTTCATGTATTCTTTGGGTTGTTGGAAAGGAATTTTCTTTTTAGGAAAAGCTTCACAGCTGATGTTGCCAGCAGAGGGCATGGGCAGAATGGGAGGTTTGTGGAAACGTTTGCGAAGACAGCAGACCTTCTATGGGGATACGCACTACGTAAGCCTAAAAGTATACCCTCTGCAATCTTATCATTCTGTTAACCTAACCTCTCTATTAATTATTATACATGATCAGGGAATTTATATTTGATATTGATAAAGTTAGTCCTACAAAACACTGAAGTGTTTTTGTTCTTTATGAAAGAAAGGAGGCTTTTTTTTTTTTTTTCTCCCAGCATAGTTTGATGTTAAAGGAATTTGGAATTGTATAATGACCATGATATCTATGCATATAAACTCATTTTACTGACTAGAGTTTTTAAGTTACTGGAATACTGAATCAAGAATCTGTGTAACAGGGAGAGTCCTACATATTATTTTACTTGTGGCAGGGTTAAGAAATATTTTTATTTAATGAAATATGGAAAATTTTCCAGAACAGTTTAACTCATTCAGCAATAGATTATTAGACTTCCATTTCTAGTGCTGAGAAGAATAATATAGTCCTGAAGTCATGCACTTTATTCCACAGATTTAGACTAAAAATATTTCCTGTGTGTATTGGGACGAGGGACAGAGTTCCATTGTGGAACTCAGGAAGTCTAAATTCCAGAACTGGTTCTTTCCTTTCATGATTTTGGCTTTTACCAAGTCCCATCAGGTGACTTCACAAGCAGAAGACTACACATTATTAATACTGTATGATTATGATGCAAAGTCAAATAGGAATAGAAAAAGAGAGGTGATACTCTCTTACTTTTGAGAGCACAAGAATGGCTGCATAAATGGTCAGTTAGCATTCACCTGTTTCAAAGAATGTTTTAGTAATATGTTATTAACTGGTTACCTCTAGTAAAGAGGAGCAATGCTAGCAGTGGAATTTTTTGCATCGGTTGAAAGACCTTATTTAACAGAATTGGAAATAATAAAAAATAGAAATAATGAAAAACATAAATAAAAGCAGGTAGTTCTGGGAAAACGATTTTTCTCTGCTCCTCTGATGGGCTTCGGGAGGTTGGTGTTGTGGAGAATAGGAGGAAAAAGGGACATGAGCAGAGGAATTTGGGCTCATGATACTCAGTAGGTGGTGCACCTATATTCACAATTATTATGCCCTTCAGAGGCTGGGATAGAATGTTCTGCTTATGAACATTTCTAATCACAGCACAGAATGGATTGACTGAAACTAGTGCTCTTAGATTACAGAAGTGTGAGACATTTCCCACAGTTGTAACACTAGCTGTCACCGTCCTTAGGGTGAGTAAGCATTCCCTCTGCTGGAACACATCTCCAGCTGCATGTGGACCATGTTTGTTGGGTTCTTCCAAAAGTGAGTTCATCTTCACTCTAAATCGCTGGATTTGCTCACAGGCAAATTTCTTGTCACTAGCATCTCAGTTTTCTCAGCAATTGAGTCTTTAAATAGAATGTTTAATTTCCTCTCTCTGTCTTCATATCTAATCAGTCACCGAACTCTGATGATTATTTTAAGGTTTTCACATTGATCTTTTTCTATTTCACTTTTACCTTCTCTAATGCTGACTCTCTTGCTTATGCCTCTCTTCAGAATGAAACAAAACAAAACAAAACAACACTTTCCTATCTATCCTGGAGCAGTACTGTGAGGGTAAAGTAAAATAATGTAGAGATTGTGTGTTATATAGGTTATGAATTAGAAAATTTTTTCATCATAGATCTTTAGCTAGTTTCAGATGCCATTATTACTTCTTAGCCTCATCATCTAGTTCACTACTGCAGTGCATAGAAAGACATTATGTATATTTTATATGAATACATATTTATATAAGTAATGGAAACAGAACTACTGCATATAAAAAACATCACCTTGCACTATAAGCACAAGTTGATACTCTTAAGTATTAATGTTTCCTATGATTTTCCTTCCTGTGTTCTGTCCCATTACTATTCCCATGAAATACTTGCCTAAGCATATGTCAAAGCACATAATTTTTCTTCCCTCCAACTAGATAGGGCTTGGGATAGGAGGCTGTGATCAGAGAGAAAGAAACGTAGGGACTGAAGTGTTACAAATTTGAAGAAGAATAATTTTATTTTTGAGTGCAGGGAACTCCATACTGAACTAAGCTTAAGTGTGGGTCTTTCCATCTGTATCTCTGCATGACACATCACTTGAGGATAATAATATAATATGTGTGACTTTCATTGTTTGAGAGGGGTCAGAGATATGAGGAAAAACTTTGGTGTGTAAGCACAATCAGCTGCACAGAACCCATTAGAAAATTTCCAGTGAGCTTGGGCCACTAATATTTCTGACCTGAAATATAGACTTCTTTATAGGATTCTGTAAGGTTAAATAAAACCATTTGTGCACAATGCCTAGTATATACTAGATGTTGAATAAATAACTCATGAATTGCAATCATGGATATTTATAGCTGGAAAAGAACTTAGAGATGATATATCTCAATCTTCTCATTTTACAAATAAGACAACGAGCTCAGAGAAAAGTGGTGAATCAAGCAAGAGAATGCTGAAATATACCAGGTCTAGCACTCAGCTGTCTTCAATCCCAGGTCTTCTTCCTCTGTGTTAAAAAGCCTTTCATCTTTTTTGTTAACATATCATGTATATCACTCTCCTTCCTAGTTTTCTTTCCTTGCTTTAATCCTTTTTCTCCCTCTCTTTTCCTCTTGCTTTCTGGCACAGACAAAATGTTGTGCTTATTTGGCTTCAGAAATCTAGATTTTCCGGAGAAAGACAACTATCATATGATCTCCCTGATAGGAGGAAGTCGAGAAGCAACATGGGGGGCTTGGGGGTAGGAAAAGAATAAATGAAACAAGATGGGATCGGGAGGGAGACAAACTATGAGACTCTTAATCTCACAAAACAAACTGAGGGTTGCCAGGGGGAGGAAGGTAGGGAGAGGGTGGTTGGGTTATGGACATTGGGGAGGGTATATGCTATGGTGAGTGCTGTGAAGTGTGTAAACCTGGTGATTCACAGACCTGTACCCCTGGGGCTAATAATACATTATATGTTTATTTAAAATAATTAATTAATTAATTAAAAACAAAAAACAAAAACAAAAACAATGAGTTGTACTTATATTTGTCTACTTATATTTGGCAATGGCAGTGTAATTATTGTGAAATTGTTTTAGTTGCTACAAAACCATTAGTTAATATCTGTATGCTTTAGGGTGTTATATTAACTAAGGGCAGTTTGTTGGGGAAGCCTATTGTTTTTATTTTTTATGTATTAAAAAGAGCTTTAGAATGTTAAAAATTGATCTGAACAAAAAACAAAATAATACCATTTATTGAGCTGATTTACAATTTTCAACAATCAGCAACACATTTTTAGTGCATATTTTTGCATATCTAAAATAGATGCCTCTTCAGTTTGGTAAATGCATGCAGTCTTAGTTTACTGATGGATTGTTTTCTAAGAATTAATTTTTAAGTTGATTGCTGGCACTGGGAATAAATTTTAAGTTGACTGCTAGTACTGGGAAGTACTTATTCTTTAAAAACAATATTAGGTATTCTGGTTAGTTTAATCTTCAAAAGCCTTTTAATTCAGAATGGATTACTAAATAATACAATATTATAATTCAGTTATATTACTGGTAATTAAACAAATCAAAAAATAAGTGAAGAATTCTTTTATTTACAACCCCATACTTGGAGCAAAGTATGGAAATGATCAGTATAATAGAGAAGTTAAGAACATGTTCTCTAGGGGCAACTGGGTGGCTCAGTTGGTTAAGTGTCTGACTCTTGACTTTGGCTCAGATCATGATCTCTGGGTCGTGAGATCAAGGCCTGCAAAAGGCTCTGTACTCAGCAGGGGAATTTGCTTGAGATTCTCTCTCTTTCTCTGTCCCTCACCCCCGTGTGTGTGTGTGTGTGTGTATACACCTTCTCTTTCTCTCTCTAAAATAAATAAATGAATCTTAAAAAAAAAAAAAAAAGGAACACATTCTCTAGAATCAGATTTGCAGGGTTCAAATCTTGACTTTATCATTCAGTAGACCAGGCAATTCTATACCCCATCTATTGACTGATTCTTTATCTGTAAAATGAAATAATAATAGTATCTTCCTCATGTGGTTGTCAGAATTCAATTGGCTCATCTCCTTAAAGCACCTAAGTCGAATGTCTGACATATAACAAGAACAATAAATGCTGTTGCTTTTATGAAGCTATCATAAGCATTATTTTTATTAGAGATCATAATTAGGTTTATTTTTGTCTCACGAATCGATGAAAGTAAATGTAGACTGATACTGCATATTTATGAGCATTAGGAACCAGACCCTTTAATACATACATTATCTTGATTAACCCTTATCAAAAAGTTTCAAGAAAAGAAGTAGTATTTTGGTATTTTATAAATGAGATATGGAGGGTGAGAGATTAAGGGTGAGAGAACCAGTAGCCAATAATCCAGGAATCAAACCAGACTATCTGACTCCACAGTTCATGTTTTGTTTTGTTTTGTTTTCCCCATTAACGCTGTACAAATATGTTACATATGTTTGTGTTAGGCATGATGTCAGAAATTTAAGGAAGTCATAATGGGCCTTTTCTTACAAAGAAATCTTTACTTATGGCTCAAGAAGCTTAGTAGCCAAAATAAGTATATATGTGACACAATATAGTTAAAATACACACAACACAAATAAGAATCAAGAATAGAGAAAAAATACTTCAAATACTAGAATTCTATGAACAAAATGTTAAAGTAAAGGAATCTTAGTTTTTTAAGAACTTAATGGTAGAATTAATAATTTTCTTCAATTCTTACTACAATTTTACAGTAAATGAGAGTAAACACTGGTTGCAAAATAACTAGTTGGCTTATTATGCCTTTTTAGAGTAGCATTGATAAAAATATGGTATTCATTATCCAGATGTGACATTTAAATTTCAATCTACATTAATAAAATAATTTTCATTTCTTGGTATAGTGGCTGTTCTTGGTGTTCATTTGTTGGTTACATGTGGCTAATGACTATCACATTGGGCAGTTGAGATACAGACATTTCCATCATTGCAGAAACTTCTGTTGGACAGCACTAGACTAGAGTAAATCAGGATGTGTAATGGAATGACCAGGCAAAATTTTTAATGCACAAAAGATTGGCTAAGGGTAGCTGCCAATTCTTTGCAGTTGAGTATGACAGAAGGAATGGTCATCTTGCATTCCATAGTACTGAATGGGCTCATGTACACAATTCTCAGCTCTTTGGGCCACTTTCACCCTCCTGGAACATCAGGTTCCTGATTTGTTCAGTTAAAGAAAACACCTTCCACCAGGCCTACTACCTCAGGGAAATTATGAAGCTCAGTACAGACAGTATGTAAGAATGTACCTTGTATAATACAGATAGTACTCAGACTAAGTATCATTCTGAAACCTGGTCCTTTGAACTAAGTAGTTCTCTAAAAGAACACAGCCCTAAAAACTTCTGTTGATGATTCAGGTCCAAGTTCTGCCACTTATTAGTTTTATAAGTTTGAGACTCAGTTTCATTTTTCTATAAAGCAAGAAAAAGTCACATTAATATTGTGAGAATTAAGTAATATATATGTGGAAGGAAGTCAATGAAGGTGGGTAGAGAGATGGATGAAATAAGTGAAGGGGATAGAATTACAATATTATACAATAGAAGAGAATCTAGAAAATAAAACAGTTATTCCATTTCACAACTTGTATAAACTTCGGATAAGTCCAAGTTTTAAATAATAAACACATATAAAATCAGTAGAAGAGTTTCATTCAATCTCATCTATCTAGATGGTGATTTTGTAAAACCTATAATAATTGATACCATTCCGTGTGTGCATTTGTGTGTTTGTGTGGCCTGAAGTATTCAGAATTTTAAGACAGTGATCCAGTTTCATTCTTTCCTATATAGCTGTCTAGTTTTCTCAACATCGTTTATTGAACACGCTATCCTCCCTTCTCTCGTTTTATATTCTTGGTTCCTTTGTTGTAAAATAATTGATCATATTTATGGGAGTTTATTTCTAGGCTGTCATTTCTATTCCACTGATTGATGTATCTGTTTTTATGCTAATACCATACTATTTTAATTAATATAGGTTTGTAATATAGTTTGAAATCAGAAGTATCATACCTTCAGGTATGTTTTTCTTTCTCAAGATTCCTTGGCTATTTGGGTTTTTTTTTTTTTTTTCGTGTGTGTGTGTGTGTGTGTGTGTGTGGTTCCATACACATTTTAGGATTATTTATTCTATTCTGTAAAAGATGCTATTGAAATTTTGAATGGAATTGGTTCAAATCTGTAGATTGCTTTGGGTAGTATGGGCATTTTAACATATTAATTCTTCTAATACATGAGAATGGAGTATCTTTCCATTTATTTGTGTTGTCTTCAATTTCTTTCTTCAGTGTCTTATAATTTCAGTGTACAGGTCTTTCACCTCCTTGGTTAAATTTATTCCTAGGTATTTTCTTCTTTTTGATGCGGCTGTAAATGGGATTGTTTGGTTTATTTCTCTTTCTGATAGTTTGTTATCAGTGTATAGAAATGCAACCGATTCCTGCATATTGATTTTGTAGCACTTGTTACAGATTTCGTATGCTAAGCTTGATTTTCCTGTGAGAATTCCACGATTTCTGAACCTAATCCCAGTGTTCTCTGCACCTGTGATTGCAGAATGAACACTATTAATGGATAATCCACGGAGAAATCTTCTCAAGTGATTGCCAAGTGCTGAAGGGCTGCAGACATTTCTCCTGAAAGTGCTATCTTTTCAAAAAAGAGTAAACACTTCCTCTCTCAAGTACCTTTGGCAAAGCAGAAAGAAATACACAGAAACTTTTCTAGGCTTTTCAAAATGATTGCTATCCACTGCCACCCATAGAGAGCAGGGAGAAGATTTAATCAAAAGATTGCATCCAAGTGGCATCTGCATTCAGTGCAAAGGTCGGGTGTAGGAGATGCTCCTGATTGTGAGCTGTAGCCCCAAGGGGGTAGAAGTTAATGAGCTGGAGCAGCTATTAGTTTCTTTTAGATTCACTGTTTCCATTAGAAGTATTTTTATCTACCTATCATAAATTTCAGGTGTTTTTTGACTTTGTTTTGGTCTTAGTTCTGTATCTTGAAGACATCATGGTTTTCAAAGGCTCAATTCATATAAATTTTCATCATATCCTGAGGGAATATTTATATATTTCCCAAAATAAAAAAAGGAGATATGATCTAATGATGCTCATTGATTCATCAGCCAGAGCACAAACTGTTCTCAAAATATATGAATAAAATACATGATTAAATTATCATGAATGTCTATATGAAGTGCTTATAATATTTATTTTTCTTTATGGGGGAGATATTTTGTGATACATGACAAAAACTTAAAAATATATTTTACAGTCCTTGATTTTCATTTCCCTAGAAAATCTACTACTAAAATACTGGTTTTAGACCTGTATAAACTTTAGGTATATATATATATATAGTTAGGGCCGATTTAATGTTAAAACCTGTTTAACTATTAGGGCCTGCTTAGCCAGAGCGAGTCCATATTGCTTAGGTAGCCGTATTGTTGTTTACATCCACAGACTTCATTCCGGGAATAAACGCCCCAGTAGTTCCTGGTATGGGTTTCAGGTATCAATTCTGGGAATAAAAGCCCCAACAATAGAAGCCACATACCTTGAGGTCTGTGATTATGCCCTATAAAACCAGCCTGTGAGATCGGCAAGGCATCTCTCTCTTATGAGGTGGCCGTGACTGGTCAGTCTGGTTTCTGATGCCTGGCATGGGAATTAAGCTTTGCTTAACCTTTACTTTGTATCAGTCTCGCTCATTTGATCATGGACCCCATGATACACACACACACACACACACACACACACACACACACACGTATAAAATGTATGCCTATACTATACATTTTAAAGGGAAAAATATGAGAAGATATGTACTTCTTAAAATACAAAAATTTTAAAAGGATATATGGTTTTATGATAATATGAATAATAATATTATTATACCAAATTTTGGGTATGAAAATAAGTGGAGATGTGTCATGAAGGCACAGAAATGAGGGAGAGACACAAAGATAGAAAAATCACACTGAATTATATACTAGCTTGTACATTTACATAAGGTCTTAGTATTTGAAATTTAAGTCATATAGATAATAAAGTTTTTTTTTTATTTTTTGGTGGGAAAGTGAAGTACACAAAGATAAAATAATTGGTTATGGGGAAAGAGTCAGACACAAAACTTCTAGTTTATTCACAAAGCCAGCATTTCAGCAGATTCTCAATTAATCTGAACGTCTGCCACTGCTGACATTGCATAGCAAGCTCTCTTTTAGAAAAATGTGCACATGTTGCGTTACTTTATTTGCTACAGCTGGGTAGCTAAAGGAAGACAATTGCTAGGAAAAAAAATGAGATTAATAGCATAAAATGTGATGTAAATATTAAAACACAGAGAAGGAAATGTGCTATCATACTATTGATTCACCTTGTTTTAATGGATACTTTCCAAGACTACGAGGCTTTTAGGCTAAATTTAAAAAATTGGAAGTAACACTTTTTCCCCTTGTGGTTGGGCTGTTGTTACTTTGGTTAGATGTAGTCACAGGAAATATTCCATTTATATTTTTTGTTGAATTAATGCATAGAAAAAAACAACTCTAGGCCACTTGGAAATGGATTTTATCTTTAATATAATTTATCTGAACTGTAAGCCTTGATAAAATCTATAACCATCTTAAATAAAAACCATTGATTTATTAAAAGGACTAAAGTGAGAATCAGATATAAATGTCTGGACAGGATTCTGCATTCAGTTTTATGTTCTCCATATTGAAAAAGCTAGAAAATAGCTCAAGAAGAGGGAAATATCAACAGGAAAAGTGTCTCCTTTGTAAAAGGCATGATGCTGAGTGTTAGAACCACTGAATTTCAATACAAAAAGTCCTTTTTCAAACCTCCACAGTCTTAAGTAAACAAGGATTCTGAAAGTTAAAGAGATGTGTCTAAAATCACACTGATGGGGCAGTAACTAGCTATCATAGATGTGGCAGCTGGGTGGCTCAGTTGGTTAAACACCTGACTCTTGGTTTCAGCTCAGGTCATGATCTCAGAGTCCTAAGAATGAACCCCAGGTAAGGCTCTGGATTCAGCATGGAGTCTGCTTGAGATTCTCTCTCTCCCTCTGCCCCTCTCCCTGCTCTCAAAAAAATAAATATCTTTAAATTAAAAAAAAAAAAAAAGAATAGCTATCATTAACATCCAAGACCCCAGTCTTTTTCATGAACCATGGGATCAAGACCATACAGCATGCATGCACATGGCCCTCTGTTCTAGGCCTTCCTAGTTATTAATTCAGTCATCTAATATTCTTTTTTTTTTAAGATTTTATTTATTGGCAGAGAGAGAGATCACAAGGAAGCAGAGAGGCAAGCAGAGAGAAAGGGGGAAGCAGGCTTCTCTGCTGAGTGGGGCTTGATCCCAGGATTCTGAGACGATGACCTAAGCCCAAGGCAGAGGCTTAACCCACTGAGCCACCCAGGTGCCCCTCATCTAATATTCTGTCTCTATCTCTAGGCTTCTTTATCATGGCCACATAGTTATTGATCGATTTTGAATGAGCTAGTACTGAGGATAGAGCTCTCTGGCATGCCCCTCAAAGCCTCTGTTTAGATTGACACCATTCTCTTCATTGGCACACATGGAGCATCCTAATTAAATCAATACTAATATGATTTGCAACAAGGCCATTTTTCTTTATCTGATTTATAAGAATATCACAAGAGAACATTTTTTTTTCTGGTATCAGATAAACTTTGTCAGTGTTCTTTCTATAATAGGAACTTCTAATATATCACCTTTGATGAATGAATTAAGGTTGATCTGATATAGTTCTTATCATTGTTTTCCTTCTCTAGCCACGATTTATTTTTCTTATAGATGAAGTTAATAATTTTAATTATTTAACGTGTTAAACTATGTTTTATGTCCAACTCATATATCCGTTAATAAATATAATTTATTTTCTTTCCATCTTGCTTATCACTGGTCTTCTAGAATTTATTTCTACATAGTTGCTCCAAGATGCCAGCAGACTCACACATATATTTTGGGATATATTTTGTTATTGCCAAGAATTTAATATCATTTATAGGAGAATGTCACTACTTTTTTTTCAGCCACATTGCCAAGAAAGTAGTCAATATATGAGAATACTAAGTGGGAGAGACCGATAACAACTTCTCTCTGTTTCCAAAGTGCAGCCTTCAAATTGTAGTTGTGTAGATTTAGTTGTAGATAAGATTCTAACTCAAATAAGCATTATCATAGCTTCTGAGACAGTATCTACAGTTTTCTTCTAGATACTTAAGGAAATGGAACAACTTTGACAAGACTGAAAAAATGTCAAAGAACACACTAGATTTCTTTTACCAAAACATCCTAAATATGAGATGTTAGCACCCCATACTCATTTCTTCCTTATACTGCATTTGATTTTAATCCAAAATAGCAGTAAGCAAGGGATTCATGAAATTTTAGGTTCTGATCAGATCTATTTTTTAAATTGCAGATGTCTTTTAAAATCAGCTTGAGTTGACCACTACATAATTACAGTCTGACTCTTTATATGCCAACATAAAGAGATAAAGTTTCAAATTTTGTTGTATAATTGTTGACTTCAAATAGATTTCTTTCATACATAGGGTAGCCAAAATCTGTGACTATATCCACCAGTAAGTAGAACAAAGTAGAACAAGATCAGTTTTTTCTTCCAGACACCAAAGTATTCTTATACTGGAATGTAAACATTAGTAGAACAAGCTCAGCAAACAGGAAAATGTTAGAAAAGCATTCTCTTAAAAATTTATAAAAATATTATATTTTCAATTTGAGTATTTATAACAGTGCACAAAATAGTACACATTTCTTGAAGGAGAGCTTTGGCAAGAATATTAACAAATTACTACCCCCAAAAAATGAACTAATGAGAGCTAAGACTCTGGGGATTGTGCGATATTAACTGAAACTTTGTATTTTGCTAGTATTTGAAGATATTCTTATTTAAAGTGCCTGGATTCTTAAGTTACCCACTTAATTATATTAAAGGTACATTATTATTTCAACATGCATATTTAAATAAACTTCTATGAAAGCCAGTGGGTATATAAAATACAATATTTTAAAATCTAGCACATTTACCATAAATTAAATATACCTGTGCTA
Source organism: Mustela putorius furo (assembly GCF_011764305.1). Classification (NCBI taxonomy): domain Eukaryota; kingdom Metazoa; phylum Chordata; class Mammalia; order Carnivora; family Mustelidae; genus Mustela; species Mustela putorius. The sequence goes on from NW_025422023.1 coordinate 10,908,470, forward strand.
TGAGGTACACAAAATACTCTGAAGTTGTAAAATACACTCCATAAAAAGACTTTATTAATGTGATTGTTAACATATTTTTGGAAGACTGGTTCTATATATCTGACTCAAATGTAGACAATCCTACCTATTACCTCCTAGTGTTAAGTGAGCTGGTTAGAGCCATTGAATTTTAATACTGATTTTCAGTTTCAACACTTCAATTTTAAAGATGAGAAAATATTTCTAGAGGTATTAACTTACTTCTCAAGACTAATATTTAGGTTGTTTACCTGGTACTAGCTATAACTACTGGTATTATTTTCAAACTATAAATATACTTGGGCAGGTCATATGTAAAGATTAAATGGGGAAGTTAATCCTCAATTATTTGAAAGTTTCATATTAGTTTAGGTTGCTAAATTCATTATGACTTCAACATAGTAATTTATTTTACTGGCTGTTCTTCAGAGAAGTTGATGTCTAATGTTTGAAATTGGGCACAATTCCTGCAGATTGTGGGAGAAAGAAAAATGGAAGTAATGTTTCTCAGTGGTGGTGGAGATCTCAGGGAGTTGCCTAAATTTTGTAAGCTTTCATTTATTCTTGTTAATGTGTGTTTGGGGCACTATTACTCTTTTATAACTAGGAGGCTGGCTCAGAGTTGTTATGGAGTCCTTCTTCCCCACAGTCATCATGAATTTGTACTACGTAACTGATACCCTCTTATTTAATCTCTGAAGTCCAATCTGTATTACCAAAGATGTATTTCCCTAGAAGATAAGGAAGATATTATTAAATAATATCTTAGAATATAGATATTATTAGAATATAGAATATAGAATATTATAGAATAATATAGAATATTATTAGAATATAGATATTATTATTAATAGAAGATATTATTAAAATGCTTATCCAGGGTGGGATTTACATCTTTGACCTAATTTGTCATATTAAAATATAGAAAAAATATGATTACTAGATAAATAACGGTATTCCAGACCACAGTATTTTAATTTTAGGTACAAATAAATTAAGAGAAAAGCCAGCTCTATTTTTTAAATTTTTAGAAATGAGTGTTATTTCTGCAATAATCTTGATCATTCTAATACATGCCTATGAAAGGAATCCAAGGGTAAGGTGATTCATTATGAGATGTCCATGGCATGGATGTCATTTGGATTATTTTAGCCCAGAACACAATATGACAGAAATATGTACTTGAACTTCTAAATGTCTTACTTTTTTGAAATGTTCTAGAAGGGTTCCTCTCAGTTTGAACTGGCATTTATACTTTGAAATTGTAGAGTAGTGAAACAAAAAGTAAATATTTATGCCTTACTATCATCAGTTATAGGAGGGCAAAGACAAAAATACTGCCTTTTGCTTTTCTTCCTTCTGGGACTCATATCAAAAATAAAAAGGAACACTCACATGAGCTTTTCATTTCTTGGTAGACAATATTACATGAATATGAGAAAAAGAGAACTATCATCAACAATTACTGGGCTTATTTTAATTTGTTTAGGAGTGAACAAGAAAAAATATTTTAAAAAATATGCCGAAACCAAAAGAAAGAAATAAAAGATGGGAAGCTAAGTGGTCAGTACAGAGACAAATGTTACTCTGAAATACCTATCAATTATTTAATGTGATGACACCTAAAACACAGCTATAAAAAATATTACCCCCCCAAGTCTACTGCAATATGAGCAAGATGTTGGAAAATGAGAGCTGACACTACAAAATGGAAAGAGAAACTTTTCGTTTAAGATGTGTGTTATTTATGTTCTTTAAGTTTTTAGTTTTAGGGACTTTGTGTGTGTGTGTGTGTGTGTGTGTGCTAAAGGCATAGTTTCACTTCATTTTTAAGGTAAGTTTCTTTGAAAGAGAAACCCATAATTATCCATATTATAGGCTGAAATGACTAGATTAATGTGTAAAAGTTCATGCACTTTTTTAATGTGTAAAAGTTCATGCACTTTTTGTTTTCCAATACTAGAGACCATGATAAAATGTGAACTGGACATAAATCTTATTTTCCTTTATCGGTAACAGAGGAAAAAACTAAAATGAAATCGGTTTGCTACATTAGATTTTAAAACATGGGTGATCTTTATTAAATGAGGGTTTTTAGGTAATTGGTTTTTAAATTGTTGAGTGTTTTTTAAGGAAGAGTCCATGTAGTAAGTAGAGTTCTATATAAATAAATGCATCACAAATGGAATAAATAATGGGCATAATCAGTATGACTCTTTTCTCTTTGGGAAAACCTCTCTGATTTGTATGAGGAACACATCAGCCAGAGAGAGGAAGATGGATAGTCAGCTCTAGGATTCTTTTCAACTCCACACATTTTTAAAAAAATCTCACTTGAGTCACATGATAGAAAAAAAAATCTTCATTAAAAAATCCTAGTAAAATGTCATTATAATAATCTTTAGAGGCTTTTTGTTTCATGTGAGTTGTTCAAAAATAAGTTTTTTCTTGCCACCCAGTAAGTCATAGAAGAACTATACTGCAGCCCTCATGTCTTAATCAGACATACATGATGGCTTGGTAGAAATTAGATGGGGCTGGGGGAGGAGTGGAGGCATGTTTAGGAGGAGAGGGATAGGTAGATGGATGTTGGGAAATTATAGCACATACTAGGAGAGATTCCTGGGATAAAAGAAGCTTCTGGGAGATTAGAGGACATCAGGGGTATTCTGTTCAATAAAGGACAAAGGTAGCTACTGCGATGCCTAAATTATAACCATTACCGCTATTTCTGCTTCTGTACCTTCTCTTGCTAATCCATGAGGAGATGGAAAAATACCAGCATACTTTCTATAGACACTTTGTAACCACACATCCCCCGCCCAGAATTGGACATGACAGAATGGCTGTTCTCCGGCCCCCCATGGGGCTCTGGTCCAAGAGATAACAGTCATCTGACGCCAGAGAAACCCCCACCTGGAATTGGATGTAACAGAATGACTGCTCCCGGCCCCCCATCCGGCTCTGGGCCAAGAAATAATAACCATCTGGTGCCCTGCGGCTTGACAGGAAGACCCCGACCAATCCTGAGGTGACACATACCCTAGCAGTGCCAACTCAGCAGTTTGAAGAATGACAGCCTCTTGACCTAACCAAAAATCTGTTCCCAGCCCTTTTTCCGCTGTGTAGCGCGCCAGTCATATTATAGAGTTCCTTTTTGATTTGCCCGTGGTATGTAGCGATTTGTTACAAGATATGATGTATGCAAAGTCCCTGCCTCCCCAAAATAGTGTATAAAAAGTGATGTGATCCTGAGCTTAGGGCCTCTTAGCGTCACCGGCAACAAGTGCGTGGAGGTCCAGGTTCGAACTCTTAATAAACGACCCTTGCTGTTTGGCTTTGACTCTGGACTCTGATGGTCGTCTTTGGGGGGACGGCTTGGAATTTGGGCATAACACTACAACTGCAGAAATATAATCACTGGGACTTCAAGTGAGATTTCAAAAGTTTCAGGTGGAGTAATTGAGAACACTGCAAAAGGTCGTACAAGTCCTGCTGTAAGAAAGTGATTGTCTAATCTGGAACCGATGTTGTACATAAACAGTGCTTATAGAAGACATAAACTAAAAGAAAAAATGGGTAGAAAGAAAGAAAACAGGCAAAAAATGAGAGTAAAGCATCCAATCATGTTAAAATGCTATGACTAGGTTTTCCCCTCTGTGTTGGGCTACATACACAAATCCTATGTAAAATAATATGGAACAGTACCTTTCTTTTAGCCTTTAGCTGCTCATGATACTTGTCACAGGTATCTCCTGGGATCTCTCCTCCCCAGAGAGTAATTCCAACAATGGTGTATGTGACACCCATGACGAGCAATGGAAAGCAGTACACCAGTATAATGACAATAATATGGTAACTGCAAAAAATGGAAAAAAAACCAAAAAAAAACCCACATGTTGATACTGCATATGGAACTTTGCATTCATTACCTTTTAAATCACAATAGAAAATTCCAAAGATTATTTCCACATTTTCTCCAAGTTATCATTTCCCAAATCTGTCAAGATATGACGTTATTGCCTACTACTGTCATCCAAATGCTACCAGTTGATTCTTGTCAATCTCTGATTCATATGCAAAAACTCTAGCTGCATTGCAATGCTGATTTAGACTGCTACCCAGGTTCTCCCTGCCTAGAGGTTCAGGATGAATGCCATTTTTCTGCTTGGTAATTGGTTGAATTAATATAATTAAATTATCATCAGAGAGAAAGAGATGAATCAACTGAGAGATATTTTCTCATATGTAAAATTGTTCTATATATCTCTGCAACACCGGTCATATTTGAAACAAATTGTTTTTTATCCAAATAAAAAAATGTAACTACTCTAAGCCACTTTGGATCCACAAGTTATATGACTGTAACTTAAAAAATCAGGTAATTACATTTACATTCATTTTTCCAATGTCATGACACATCTGATAGCATTATTAATTTGGTAAATAACATTCAGATGTGTTAGTCACACACTAATTTATAGTGTCATGATACTATAAATTAGCAAACTCGACTCTAGGACTTCATAGCTTTCAATTAAAATCATAAGAATGCAGTTAGGGAAGAATAGGTGGGCTACTGATAATATAACCATACAACTAGAGTTTGTATAAAGTTTTGTGTAGCTTCCAGAACTGCCTTTCCCTGGCCAGGATTTTATAAAAGGGCAAGCCACACCTTTGGGCTTCAGTTTTTCCCTTCCCATTCTTTCCTCAATCAATAGGAACCCTGCTTTTGTTTGTGTAATGATTTTATCTCCAGGGATCTTATCACTTCCTCCAGGAAATTCCCTAATTCAACCCCATATAAATGTCATCAAATATTTCCTAATAGAAACCTTTGAAACTTAACAAAACTTACTGATCATATTCTATGGTAGTATTTTAGCCTCCCGCCCCCCCCCCTTTTTAAAAGATTTTAGTTTTAAGTAATCTCTATACCCAATATGGGGCTTGAACTCACATCCCTGAGATCAAGAGTTGCTCTACCGACTGAGCCAGTCATAATATTTTAATATCTTTTTCCCAACTAATGTGTGAACCCTTAAGGGAAATGCTTATGTCTTATTTACTTAATTGTTGCTCCCAACCTGTAGCTCTTCAAGTATTTTAATAAGTTGAATTGAAAACCACAATAGAGAATTAACTTACATGAAATGTTGTTTGGGACCTTCTGGCCATTGCACATAGCAAAGAGTACGGCCTGGCATGACTTTAATTTTGGAGTAAAGACATTGAGGGAAGGCAAGTAGGAACGCTAGAATCCAAATACTTCCAATGACGATCTTGGTTGCTGTGGCAGACAGTCTGGGTTTCAAGGGATCAATAATGGCCATATACCTATACAAAAACAAACAAAACCATTTTTTTTTTTTGTCTTTCTTGGTACAGAGTTAAAAATGGAGTTTCAAAGGAGTTATTTCTCTGGTAAGCAAGTTAAGGAGGATTTTGCTTATGTATAGGTAACATAGAATAACAATCATGGCATAGTTTTAAGGATCAGGCAGATTAAATTTCAAATCTTATTCTGTCACTTATTTAACCTTTTTGAAACCCAGTTTCATTATTTTAAAAATAGAAATAAGAACACCTGCCTCATAGAGGTGAAGTCAAGATTAATAGAAATAATATAAGTGAAAGTTATCGATTATTTGGTGCTATTCCTAACACATTATCAGAATTCGTAAATGTCTGCTCAATGGAAGTGGAAAAGTGCGTAGTAAGTGCTTAAAAATATGAGTTCTGTACCTCAAGGCCTCCCTTTTTCTTCTGTATGTTCAACTGTTTACAAGAAAATTCTGGAGAACTAATATGGTTATGACTGACAAAGATGAGGAACCCCTATAAAGGATATCATCAACAACTCCATTTAAAAATATCAACAGACAAGTTCAGGATTCAGATAATAATGAATAAGTCAAGTCTGACTGAGGCAGGCTCTGCCTTGCTATTATCTCTAAAATTGAATTCTTGGTTTATCATGAAAATCTTCACAGTATCTATATGATGAAGTTCTAGAACCTAGGTGAGGTTTGGTGGGCTGAGGTCTGGAGCCGATGACCAAGAAAGAATTCTTGAGACATCTTTGGTGCAAAATGGTGGTTTATTAAAGCACGGGACAGGACCCGTGGGCAGGAAGAGCTGCTGCCCCGGGTTGTGAGGGATGGCAGGTTATGTACCGAGGCTGGGGGAAGGTGAGGGGAAGAGAGGTTTCAATGGAGTTTTCATATGCTAAAGAGGGCCTACAAGGTGCCAGGATGTTCCAGGCCTGCCGGAGGCCTTGCCCTTGCTGCTGGATCAATGTTGTCTTTAGCCCAGCCATTAACATGGCTGGGAGACTTTTGGTGGGGTGTCACAATCCTGCTATCAATCGTCTTTGTTAGTGAGATTTAGGACATTTGTAAGCCAAGGGAGACTCCAGTCTAGCAGGATTATAAGCTCTGCAAGTTAACTATTTGCTTATTGTTCATGGCAGTCAGGGCTGCCTGAGGGATGCTACACTTATGGAGGGGAAAGGGTGAAGAGGGGGTGCAAGGCGCCAGCTTTTGCTTTGTCCTCAGCCAGCCTCCTGCTCCCTCATCATATATAACTATGTACAACATGATAGTTGTAGGAAAATATACTTGGCTTTTAAAGTGCGAATTTGTGGGAATTTGTAAACTCTGAATATGGTAGCAAAAGTCAAGCTATATCCACTTGGTAAAATAGTAATTACGTCTGGGAGAATCAATTTAAAGTTTTAAATAATATGTCTGATTGCCAAATTCTGTCTAATAGAGCAGAAAATTATTTACAAATTATACAAAAATTAATTATATTTCTGCATTACTATCAATGAAACATTATTTAAATTATTTTACTATTGACCATTCTGTGTTTCTCAAATATTTTTTGATTTATGCAAAATTTTCAAAGGCAACAATTTAATCAAAGAATGAATATTAAACCCAAACATTTTAATCTTAAGAATAAATATTTTAAAATAAGGATAATTTATTAATTTGCTTATTGCTCTTTGTTTTATAACTATAAGAATTGGACCTTTAATAGATATATTGGAACTTATCTATATACTACAAATAATAAACTAAGGATGTTTTCTTTAAGTAAATTCAACTAAAGTTAGTATTATGTATGTCAGCTAATAGGTATAAGTGAATGTTAGGTATGAAAAAAATCATAAAAACAGTACCATAGTTTCAGAAGATTAAGTGAACCACACAAGAAAAGAAGATGCTTATGTTTGAAACTGAAAATAGTTTAAAATGTACCTTTTGTGATTATTTTGGTGAATAATAGCACATTACTGATTGCGAACCATGAGCAGGCAATTTATAATATACATTATTTAATATCCAGAACAATCTAATCAACCAAATAATATCATCTCTATTTTATAGGTAAGTGAAGCTTAAAGACATTAAAGTTCAGAATGACCCAGATATTAAGAGCTAGAATGCTAAACCAGTTCTGCCAGTCTTCAAAGTCTGTATGTTTATAGACCGTAGCTTTGAATATGACTCATATAAGGAATTGTGGAAGAGAAAGGAAAATACACAAGATAGATGCCATCCAAAGAATCACATTTTGCCTTGGAATCTAAAAGTGTGCAGGTGCAATATTAAAGCATAGAAAGGTAATATTTGTAGGTGGGCATTTCTGTTTTCACTGCTGCTGATTATGATTCACCACAACATTTCTCTTCTTCTATTGACTTGTTGCTTAGTGGGTGTTTCTAGAGCCAAGCACAGCACTTATCAATAAATTTTGTTGTACTGAACTGAATATTCCTCAACTCCATCATAATCTTTTGCTTTTTTGCTTGCCCTGGAAGTGTATGAAGGCAATTTGGATGTTTGGAACTGTTGATTTTTTGAGACTAAAAAGAGAATTTGAGTGACATGGGTGGGTTAGAGTCCTGTACAGTTACTACAGCACAAATAATTAAAAAAACAGTACAAGTTCTTTACTGATGGTTTTGGTGAATTACTCTCTATTATAGAAATTATTTCTTGGCAGGGAGAATATTGCTTTATACGAAATATATGAAAATAATCAATTTATATTCTCATTAACTAACACTTTAGTGAAAATGGGAAAATTTAGTGAAAATTAGGAAATTCAAGTTGATGTTTTTGTCATTTCTGGTTTGATCCATTATTCATTCAGCTGAACACTTACTGAATGCCTATTGTAGTATTATACTATTGTAGTATTCTAGACGTATAGTGATCCAACACTGAAGAGAAATGACCTTCACAGAGTTCAGAGTCCAGTGAAGTAGACAGATATTAACCAAATAATGTAAAATAAACATAAAATTCCAAATATGACAAGGGTTACAAAGGCAAGCAATATATAGCCATGTGAATGGCTATATATTGGAAAAACATAGAAAAGTCATTCTGGGTTGAAACTTGGAAAGGTGACTAGGCAGGGTGGCAGAAGAATAAAGATTGCCAGAAGATATGTGGAAGAACAAAGAACCTGTGAAAAACTCCCGTGTTAATGGATTTTTATTGGTTGACTTGTGTGTCTCTCAAAAAGATATGCTTAAGTCCTGAACTTTTGTACCACAGAATGTGACCTTAGTTGGAAACTGAGTTTTTAATAAAGGCAACTGGGTCAAAATAAGGTCATTAGGGTGGGTCTTAATCCAATATGATTGATTTAAAGGAGGAATTTGGCAGCAGAGAGAAACATATGGAGAAGGCCATACAAAGATGGAGAATTGAATGATGCATCTAACTGAATGATGCATTTCTAAAGAAATAAGGAGAGAGAAACCATGAGAGACTCGTGACTCTAGGAAACAAACATGAGGGTTGTGGAAGGGTGGTGGAAGGGGAGGTGGTTGAGGAGATGAGGTAATAGGGTGATGGGCATTAAGGAGGGCACGTGTGGTGATGAGCCTTAGGTATTATTTGCCACTAATGAATCACTGAACACCACATCAAAAACCAATGATGTACTATATTTTGGCTAATTGAATTTAAATTAAAAAAAAAAAAAAAAAAGCCAAGGAGTGCCAAAGACTGTCAGCAAACCACAAAAAGCTAGGGGGAGACAAGGAAGAATTTCCTTACAGGTTTCTGAGGGAGCATGGCCCTTGACAACTGCTTGATTTCAGCTTCCAGAACTGTCAAGACAATAAAATTCTATTGTTTTAAGTCACTCCATTTGTATGACTTTGTTACAATAGCCCCAGGAAACCAAAGCAATGGGTAAGGATGCGGGAAGCATTGGGCACTTGAGAAATTAAAGACTACTGTAACAGAAACAGAAAGTGAAGGGCGAAGTGGTTTGAGATGGAGTTGTACAGCAGGTTGTAGGTCTTTTGTCCTGTGGCAAGTTGTTGAGGTGATCAGAGAATAATCAGATTTTAGTATGGAGAATGGACTGAAGGAAAGAAAGGAATGGAAGCAGGGAAGTAAGTAAATTGTCTATTGTTTTGGTTTGGATGAGAAGATTGCAGCTTGGAATAGGGTGTTACCTGGGAGATTTAATTATGTTAATGATTTGAGGAAAATAAAGGAATGTTGAAACATTGTAGAGAGGGAGAGCCAGTTGGCCAAAGAAGTAGGTAGAATTGCCAGGCTCTGCTGACAAGACCAATTTGAAATTGGTAATTAGGAATTCATTGTGGCATCAATATTTCATATTCTGTGACTCTCTCCAGCAGTAGTAATTTGCTCAAAAGTAGGCATAAAAAATAAAATGATCCTTAGGCTCATCCACATGGATATCCTCTGAACCGTGAGAAGAAATGATCCAATCTGAGATATAATATCACATAAATGATTGTCAGGACTTTTATTTCTCCTTTAAAGAAATACGTATCTTCGATGTGATCACATTAGCTGTTCCTAGGTTTTTTTCTGAGCTCACTACCATTCTTCCCTCATTAAATACATTCTCAAATGTGTTAGTCTCCTTGGTATGATTATTTCGTATGTAATAGCTAAGGTTGGATTCTTCACTCTTCCAATTAGCATATCACCTAAACAAGTTTAAAATTACTTTTTATTATCTTTTGAGTCTGCAATTCTCAGAAGCATCCATTCTTTACCACTTATTTTTTTTTCTGGCATAATTGAAGGATTTTTTCTGGTCCTTTCATGTCTAAAACAGGATATTTTGACATAACTTTTTCAATAAGTAGGCCTTTTCCATTTTGCAATTGCTCTTGATATCTGGTATAATTCTTCCTTTTGCTAGCATTTTTATTAAGCTCTGTTTCTGGATCTTTTTGTGCTTCTGCAAATTTTAAAATTTCGATAAGAAGACAGTGTTCTCTTCAGATGGGTACTTGATTATATTAACAATGAGAAGACTATTTGCCTGAAAGGACATGGATTTGACTGTTTTCCAATTTGCTTCTGGCCACAGTAGACAATGTTTTAGTCTGTAAAGCCCATATATAAAATGCTATTTAGCTATTGTCTATGGAAAGTTAAGATTAGTTGCCTTTCATGCTAAGGCATTTTCTGCTTTGAAAAATCACTAAAAAGAAATAAAATCTTTTCTGAAATTGCATTTTGTAGACAAAGTTTATTTTGTGTTTTTTTGTGTGTTTTAAAGAAGCAAGAATGAGCCAATTAATCTGTTATAAATATAGTCTTGGTGAATTTTTTTTTTTAAAGATTTTTTTTTTATTTATTTATCAGAGAGAGAGAGGGAGAGAGTGAGCACAGGCAGACAGAATGGCAGACAGAGGCAGAGGGAGAAGCAGGCTCCCTGCTGAGCAAGGAGCCCGATGTGGGACTCGATCCCAGGACGCCGGGATCATGACCTGAGCCGAAGGCAGCTGCTTAACCAACTGAGCCACCCAGGCGTCCCAGTCTTGGTGAATTTTGAAGGGAACAAGTATTTATTAAAATAAACATATACATACATTCAAATATATGTATACATATAATAGGAACTTCAAAATATTATTAAGTGAGAAAGAAATCAGTTTATTCAGGTTTTTAAATTTTTTTAAAGATTTATTTATTTGTCAGAGAGAGAGAGAGAGAGCGAGCACAAGCAGAGAGAGTGGCAGGCAGAGGGAGAAACAGGCTCCATGCTGAGCAAGGAGCCTGACAGGAGATTCTATCCTAGAATCCTGACCTGAGCCCAAGGCAGGCACGTAACTGACTGAGCCACTCAAGGATCCCAAGTTTTTTGATTCTTACAAGTAAAATTTATAAACAGGCATTTGAGGGAGAATATATTTAAAAAATAATTTCTGAATAGTGAAAGTACTTGACCCTCACTATACTTACTTCCAATATAAATTTGGCCATTAGATCTATCTATTCATTTATTAATCAAATATCAGCTATTTGTTTCAACTATTTCTTGAATGCTTTTTCCCCCCAAGATTGTATTACAATCTTTGGCCATATTGGTAAATGAAATAGATACAATTCCTCCTCTTGTGGAGTTCAGAGTCTAAAACAGAAGAAATACATTATTCAGATAGTCACAAATATGTTAAGAAATTACTACTTAAATGTTGCTTAGGAAATATTGCCTCTGGGACATTTAGTTAAATTTTCCTTGGAGTTTTATTGTAATGGCCTGGGCAAGTTCAGCACCCTTCCCTATGATTTCAAAGTGAAATCCAATCTGACCTATTTGATGCCCTCTGTTTCTGTTCTTGAATCTGTATGAATACATTCATCTCACCCACTGTGGATCTGGCTGAGAAATTGTACTGATGATTTCCACAACAAATGCAATTATATAAAGCATTTCAGATTTCAAAATTTTAATGGATTTAGAAGTTTAGGAGAGGGGAGGATCTACCAGCAGTCTTCATCCTCTGATTCTAAACTTGATTTTTCTTCTCTTTGTTATGCTTACTTTATATTCTATAATTTAAAAAAAAAAATGCTATGTGTACCATGGGTGACCCTGTCATTTACAATGCCTTTAGAAGTTTAGCCCAGTTCCCTGTACTGTCAGTAAGCTAGTCTCTCCAGTATAATCCTTCAGGAAGTCTGCAAAATAAAATTGTCTCCCTTGTGTACGCCATGATGTTATGAAGACATGTACTAGTAATTATAAAGCATAAGACAGGGAATTTGACCTAGTCTGGGGTAAAGGTGAAATGATGGTAGAGAATATTAGCAGGCATGGCTTCCCTGAGGAAGCAGCATCAGTTTGGAATGATAAATAGGTGTTAATTAGAATGAAGGTGGGACTGGAAGAAAAAGTGGAATAGCGAATCTGAGGTCAGAGAAAGCACGAGGTATTTGAGGAACTAAAAAAGCCAGCTTCTCTATAGCACAGAGGAGGGAAAAACAGAGGTGTCAAATGAATCTGGAGATATAAGTATCAACCATGACTTCACTGAGATTTTATATCCAATATATATTTAGATTTTCTTTTTTGGCAATAAACGCAATAATTGCTAACACCTGTATCAGATGCTATTCTAAAAGCTTTATATATAAATCATTTAATCTTTAAATTCTATTTATAGTCACTACAAAATGAGCTATAATGAAATGTTACCTCATTAGTGAGTATGACATAGAACAATTTCTCCTCAAAATTTCAGACATGAATTTAGAAGTGGTTTTCTTTTTTTTTTTAAGATTTTATTTATTTATTTGACAGAGAGGGAGATCACAAATAGGCAGAGAGACAGACAGAGAGAGATGAGGAGAAGCAGGCTCCCTGCCGAGCAGAGAGCCCAATGCGGGACTCGATCCCAGGACCCTGGGATCATGACCTGAGCCGAAGGCAGAGGCTTAACCCACTGAGCCACCCAGGCGCCCCTAGAAGTGGTTTTCTTAATAGACAATACAAAACTTGCTGCTAATGAATACCTTATGTTACTCATACTATCTCTGATGATAAATAATTAAAAAGTCAGAACACAATAGGTTATTTCATCCACAAAATACTGTAAAGCTCTAAATCACTTTTTAAAAGTCCAATTTACTAACATTTTGTGTCATCTCTGTATTGTCTCGGAAAAATAATGGGAACATATATCACTACTTTTATATATCACTTTGAAAGTACTGTTTTCACAGAGTCACCTTTATGTTATCAATCATATATTAGAAAGTTAATTAGTTTCTTTGTTAAGAAACTAATTCCCCCTGAAAATAGTTTTGAACTCTTGGCAGATTATTTTTCTAGAAGAAATGTCTTCATTAAAATATATCTGAAGTTTAAATCGACCTATAAATATTTTCAGTATTTTATATTTTATAAGCATATAAAATATACTATACATATACATATACTATACATAATTGTGTATAGTATAATTACACATGATATTTTATCTATACTATAAGGTAATATGCTTCCTAAAATACATACTGAGCCTCTTTTCAAGGCACTAAGAAAACATATTCAATCCAGTTTAATTTCATTTTATAAGGAAAAGAGTTTTTATGAAGAGGGAATTCAAAAGGTTGTCCCAAAGTGGAGGAGTTGGGATAAGAGCTAAAGAAATTCCCAGGTGGGAACAATAGACATTTCAAAGAGGCCTCAGGACACTTGCTAGCTTTAGTCAATGTATAAAACGCAATAGGGTCAAAACCGTAGACCAGTTTTAGATCACTATAGGAGGTAAAGCTCAGACTACAGTTTCTGGAGAAAGATGAATCACAACTCTCTAGGGGATGATAGATTGTCTTCAGTGGTAAAAGTTCTTTTTTACTTCTCTCTGTTGTTGAGGCACTCAGGAATCAGGAATAAAATGAGTCACCATTTATTGAGTGAATTAAAGGATTATAAACGTAAGGTGAATCGTTGAAATAGATAAAAGTAGTCTCCCACACAACTTTGAGTCTAAATTTAATTAGAGAGAGGTTGTCTGAAAACTAATTATAGTTTGAGACCCTTATCATCAGAAATATGACAGAAAGTATATTATTGGGACAACTGAGTGAAGTTACTTACTACTTTGTGTAGTTTTCAGAGTACTGCAAGTATGACTCAGATACCAAATGGTATTGAGCCAAAATTCACTTCCCCTCTATTAGCTTCCCCTCATAATTATTTGGCTTCCTGTTTTATATGGCTTTTATGTGCACTGATTAAGTAAAGCTACATGTTATACTTGGCACAGCACAAGTCAATAGTTTTGGCAGACATTTTCCTTAACTAACAGCAACATTAAAGAGAATTATAAGAGTGGGTGAAAACATTTTCTACTCTGGCAGTGTGAATGGCTTCAGGAAAAAAAAAATCAATATTACTATGCATATATGAAAATATATTTGTGTTCAATAATAGGTTTTTCCTATCTGGAAAATGAATACTTTTTTGAAATGTGCTCATTGTATTAGTCATATGTACATATGAGTTACTCTGAACTCCTTTATTTTTTTCATTTCCTTTGCACGACCATAAACCTTATCAGTTCATCCTCTGACACCACCAAATCTATTCTGCCCTCCCCTCCAGCTCTCAATTCCTAAACTATTGGAACATCATCATAATGGGTTTCCCTGATGTTACTCTTTCTTAGCTTTCTTCACAATGTCTTCGAAGTTATCTTTCTAAATTATTTCACTGTCTCTTCACTTTTGACAAGATTAACTGCAATTCTGCACACCCTTTACTACAGTGGCTCTAAATATGTTCCCTTTTGCTCAAACTTACTACATTGTATCAGTCAGAGCTCCAGGAGAAACAGATGGCACATTGGCATGGGAAAACTGATGTGAATTTAATAAAGAGGCCATTTATAAAACTAAGTTACAAACCCCATTTTACAAAGGTGTTAAAGGAAATCAACTTGAATGAACATTCTTAGGACTAGCAATAGCAAGGAGTGGGAGGAGTGGGTGTTCCCCCTTGCCAGGTCTGAAGTATAAAAGGGTGCTCTAATATGAAGTGAGGAGATGAACTCTTGGGGGAGGAGCCCTTGGCAAGAGCTATGGGTACTATTGGAGGTTTAGCAAATTTGCAGCAATCCTGAATGGAAAGAATGGTAGATACCACCCAAATTTGCTCTCCTCTCCTCCTCCTATCTCCTCCAAGTGTCTCCCATTAGGCAAAGCCAGGAAGAGGCCAGCGAGCAAGCAACCCTTTAGATGCATTTAGTCCACAGAAATAGCCTGGTGGGAAAGGGGCAGAAAAAAAGGAGTCGAATGAGTAGAGAGTAGATCTGAACTGAGAAATGGAAATTGTCCAGCTCACATAGCCTTTAATAATTTCATCCTTCTCACCTTGTAGTTTCTTTGCTGGTATGATTTCTCTTGCTCAGACCTTACTCTAAAGTTCTGCAACTGCTGAACTTCCAGCTTCCTTCAGTTTCCACACAAATTACAGTATGACCACCATGGAGTCCTTTCCTTCTCTCTGTCCAGAGCTAGTTTTTAACCTGTGCAGTGCATCAACAGCATTATGCTTATATTCTGATTTCAGCTCATTGGAATTACTGATTTACTCTTTTCTGTGTTCTGTAGCACCTAACAAAGTATAGTAGTCAATATCATAGTTGAATAGTGACTGCAAATGATTGTCGCATATTTGGACAGTTGAATACTTGAATACTTCTATGGTGGTTGAATGTTCGGATGGAATGAATAATTACTTACAAATAAAACCTTCAGTATGTAAATAGTTTTTAAAGAATAGCTTTCTTAACTTTGCTAAATAGGATTAATATATGTAATATAGAGTATGATTATGAGATTAAAATAACTTTGAATAACACTGTGTATACAAAGGGACTTAGCTAATGTCAGTCACAGTAGAAACTCAATCTAAAACATTCCAAACTATGTTGAATAAAATGAAATTAACACTTAGGACAAAAACAAAAGCAAAATAAAGAAGCTAGAGTGGTAAGTTTGAGACAAAAACAAACGGAACAATTTAACATGGTTCTTAGAACTTCTGATTGACATGGAAAGAAAAACAAATTTATGCCAAAATTCTAATGTAAGGATTGAAAAAACATCTTTTGGTAATGCCCCTACCTCTTCAACACACACCTATCCCAAAAGGGTAGCACAGTATAGGTTATTTGTCTTCTAAATCTCTCCATCTGAAACAATTTACTAAGAGAGTAGTGAGATTTTCTATGCAACTTCAATAAGGACATCTAATGCTCAATGATTCAGGGATTAAATGGAAATATTCAGGGTTACACTTGGAGATTTTTAAAATTCGTTCTGTATACTAAGAATTGACTCCTTTCAATTTTGTCTAATGTGGATCTACACCCTATCAGACTCCTTTCTGAAATAAATAATGGCATGTAGCAGCTCTACTAGGTTATCTTTCAACTCATAGAGATGAAGACATCCGTCAAGCAGGAGGATTTCTACATCTTTGGGTATTTAAGTTGTGATGAGGCTTATTTAACTGTGTGAATGGAAGAAAACAGACAGTAGATAACCTTTAAACTTGGATTATAAAAATGGAAAATGAAAGCTCTTTCATAGCTTATTTTTCTTTCTAATTATATTTTCATTATATCTTTTTAAGATAATTTGTGCTCAACTTATTTGATGTAGGAAATGATAGGAAAACAATTTTTAAAATTTCTTCCATTCACTCAGTCATATAAGAAATCGTATCGAGGGGCGCCTGGGTGGCTCAGTGGGTTAAAGCCTCTGCCTTTGGCTCAGGTCATGATCCCAGGGTCCTGGGATCGAGCCCCGCATCGGGCTCTCTGCTCAGCGGGGAGCCTTCTTCCTCCTCTCTCTCTGCCTGCCTCTCTGCCTACTTGTGATCTCTGTCAAACAAATAAATAAAATCTTAAAAAAAAAAAAAGAAATCCATATCGAGTGTCAAAATTATGTAGTTATTATCCTAGATGCTATGAATATAGTGGTAAACAAAATACATAATAATAAGCATTATGAAAACAAATCAGAATACATGAATAGAAAATAACATGAGGCTACTATTCAGATGATGATTACTCAGTTCACATATGATATACAGTGAAAAAAATCAAAGGTACCTACTCATTTCTTTGTAAGAGTTGTATTTTTGTCCTCTTACAACACATCTATAAATAGAAGATAATTTTATTTTAATAACCTTTCTTCTTTGTAGAACATAATTCTTCCATGCTTTCCTGAACAATAATATGCCAAAAAATTATGTCATAAATTCAAGGTTGGTCTGAAAATCAGTTAATATGTAATATGTAATATGCATAGTAATAGGATAAAGCAGAGGCAGAAAATACTTTACCAAAATCTAAAAGCTTTTCAGAATAAAAACTCTCCACATGCTGGGAATATA
Source organism: Mustela putorius furo (assembly GCF_011764305.1). Taxonomy (NCBI): domain Eukaryota; kingdom Metazoa; phylum Chordata; class Mammalia; order Carnivora; family Mustelidae; genus Mustela; species Mustela putorius. Next base: position 10,925,708 of record NW_025422023.1, read on the forward strand.
AAGGAATTTCTTCAACTTGATAAAGTGCACTGATGAAAAATCTACAGTTTACATTATACTTGTTAAAAATGTAATTCTTTCTCCTTATAACCTGAAAACAAAGTAAAGATGTCCAATTTCATCACTTCAATTAAAAATTGTACTGGAGGTTCTAGCCAGGGTAATCAATCAGGCAAAAACCAAACAAGCAAAAATAAATTATAAAATAAAGAAAAGAAAAAGAAATAAAAAGCATGCAAATTAAAAAGAAAAAAGTAATGTCTTTATTAGCAGATGACATGATCCTCCAAACTGAATATCCTAAGAAATGCACAAAAACCAAACCCATTAGGGATGCCTGGGTGGCTCAGTCAATTATCATATGGTTTCACTTATATGTGGAACATAAGTGGCTGCCTTTGTCTCAGGTCATGGTCCTGGCATCCTGGGATCGAGTCCTGAATTGGTCTCCTTGCTCCGCGGAGAGCCTGCTTCCCCCCACCCATCTCTCTGCCTGCCTGTACTCTCTCTATCTCTCTGACAAATAAATAAATAAAATCTTTAAAATACTAAAAAAAAAAAAAAAAAACCCAAACCCATTAGAATTAATAAATAAGTGCAGCAAGGTCATATGATATAAGTTCATTCAGTTGCATTTTTACACACAAGCTATGAACAATCTGAAAATGTACTTTAAAAATTCCATTCAGCAATGTGAAATATAAGAAAACAAAACAGATGAACACATGGGAGGGGGAAATAAAAGAGAGAGGGAAACATGAGAAACTCTTAAAAGATACAGAACAAACTGAGGGTTGACTGGAGGGAGAAATGTGGGAGATGGACTAGAGGGGTGGTGGGGATTAAGGGGGGCACTTGTGATGAGCACTAGGTGCCGTATGTAAGTGTTGAATAACTGAACTCCACTCCTGAAACCAATATTTCACTGTATGTTAACTAACTAGAATTTAAATAAAAATTAAATTGAAAAATTCCATTCAGCAGTACCAAGAAGTATAAAATATTAGGAATAAATTTAATGAAAGACTTGTCCATTGAAAACTACAGAGCATTGCTGAAAGAAATTAAAGAATACCTTGATAAATGGAGAGGCAGTCCATGGATAGGAAGTCTCAAAACTGTTAAGCTAACATTATTTCGCAAGTTGATTATGTTCAACACAATCCTTACAAAAATCCCTATTATAATTTTAAAATTTAAAAAGCTGATCCTAAAAGCAATTTAAAAGTGCAGATCTTTGAGAACAGTGAAAACAATTTTGAAAAACAAAGCAAAGTTGAAGGACTTATACTTGCATATTTCAAAACTTATTATGAGGCTACAGTAATCAAGAGATAGTATACTACTGACAGAAAAATAGACATATAGATCAATGAACTAGAAATATTAAGAGCCCAGAAATAAATACTTATATTTATTAGTTTGATGAAGTTCTAGAACCTAGGTGAGGTGAAGATTGAAATCCATCATGGTCTATGCGACATTCCAACACATGTGGTCCTTGCAGCCAACTTCCCTAGGAAACGGTCCCCGGTTGCGTTTTAATTCAATCGGGTACTGGTTTCGGCCGGCTCCCAGTGGAGGTCCCGCGGCCAGAAGTGGCTAGACCGGGCATGTGGAGGGGATCACATTAGATCAATCAGGAGGAAACCTCACACGGGAGTCTTAAGATTGGCAGCCGTCCTGGTGACTTATTTGGCTGTCCCGTGCCCAAGGGAGACAACTTTCTATAAGAACAGGAATAAAGAGAGGCCATCAAGTTTCTGGGTCTTATTGCCATTCCGGCCAGGGTACTAACTTACAGCCAAAAGGCAGATGCTCTCCTCCCCGTGGAGTAGCCACGGGCTAGAGGATTACAGCCTGAGCAATTGACATGCAAGTGTTCCAATAAGACCATACTCCTTGAAAAGCCCCTGAAATCAGAGTAAATGGAAAGAAAGTACTCACCAATTTTGCACCGAAGCTCAGAGTCCAAATGTAAAGACTCACAGCCCCACGCTGGGCGCCATATGATGAAGTTCTAGAACCTAGGTGAGGTTTGGTGGGCTGAGGTCCGGAGCCGATGACCAAGAAAGAATTCTTGAGACATCTTTGGTGCAAAATGGTGGTTTATTAAAGCACGGGACAGGACCCGTGGGCAGGAAGAGCTGCTGCCCCGGGTTGTGAGGGATGGCAGGTTATGTACCCTGCTGTTGGGGGAAGGTGAGGGGAAGGGAGGTTTCAGTGGAGTTTTCATATGCTAAAGAGGGCCTACAAGGTGCCAGGATGTTCCAGGCCTGCCGGAGGCCTTGCCCTTGCTGCTGGATCAATGTTGTCTTTAGACCAGCCATTAACATTAAGATCTTTGGGAGACTTTTTGGTGGGGTCTCACAATCCTGCTATCAATCGTCTTTGTTAGTGAGATTTAGGACATTTGTAAGCCAAGGGAGACTCCTGTCTAGCAGGATTGTGAGCTCTGCAAGTTAACTATTTGCTTATTGTTCATGGCAGTCAGGGCTGCCTGAGGGATGCTACACTTATGGAGGGGAAAGGGTGAAGAGGGGGTGCAAGGCGCCAGCTTTTGCTTTGTCCTCAGCCAGCCTCCTGCTCCCTCATCAAGTTGATTTTTGAAAAATGTGCTGAAGCAGTTCAGAGAGGGGAAACTGTAGTCTTTTAAAAAAACAGTGCTGGAACAATTGGATAGCTGCATACAGAAAGATGAATTGTTACCTCACACTCACATCGCACACAAAAGTCATCTCCAAATGGATCATATATAAATATAAGATCTAAGCCTATAAAACTATCAGGAAAAAAAAACATAGAACTGAATTTTCACACCTTGAGGTAACTAATGATTTCTTAGAATTGACTATAAAAACACAGACAATGAAAGACAAAAAAATATATATTGTACTTCATCAAAATTAAACATTTTTGTTCTTCAGATTCATCATGAAGAAAGTGAAAAGACTGGCCAAAGACAGGGGAAAAATATTTGCAAATAATACATCCAATTGAGGACTTGTGTCTAGAATACACAAAAACTCTTACAATTTAGTAAGAAGACCTATAACCCAATTTTAAAACAGAGAAAATAATTTGAAGTCCACACAAAAAAACTACATATTGTATGACTTCATTTATACCAAGTCCCAGAAAAGCCAAGTCTATAGCATAGTGGTATGAAACAGGGAGTGACTGCAATTAGAGTGAAGTTTCTTTTTGGGGTAATGGAAATATCCTAAAATTAGACTGTATTGGTGTTTACATAACTAAAAACTTAAAAATAATTATTGAAATAGTACTTAAAAAGACTGTATTTTATGACAGGTAAATTATAACTCAGTAAGGTATTAAAAATAATATCTCAATAGTAAGAAAACAATCCAACTTAAAAATGGGTAAAGATGCAGATGCAGTGAAAAGAAGAGGAACATGCACCGCAATGTTCATAGCAGCAATGTCCACAATAGCCAAACTATGGAGGGAGAAAAGATGCCCTTCAACAGAAGAATGAATAAAGATGTGGTCCTTATATACAATTGAATATTACTCAGCCATCAGAAAGGATGAATATCCACCATTTGCATTGACATGGATGGAACTGGAGGGGATTATGCTAAATGAAATAAGTCAAGCAGAGAAAGACAATTATCATATGGTTTTTATATGTGGAACATAAGGAATAGCATGGAGGATTTTAGGAAAAGGAAGAGGAAGACAAAGGGGGGGATCAGAAGGGGAGATGAACCATTAGAGACTATGGACTCTGGGGAAACAAACTGAGGTCTTCAGAGGGGAAGGGTGTGGGGGGATGGGTTAGCCTGGTGATGGGTGTGAAGGTGGGCACATATTGCAACAATGTATTATTGTGGGGAAATGATGAATCATGGAGCAATGAATATTGAAACTAATGAAGTACAGTGTGGTGACTAACATAATAAAAAAAAATTAAAAATGGGCAAATGGCTTGAACAAACACTCCCCTGATGAAGAAATATTAATGACAAATAAACACATGAAGATGTCCAACATAATTATCCATTACTGAAATGTGAATTAAAACCACATTGAGATACAACTACACACATTAGAATTGCTAAAATAAAAACAAAACTACTGACGATATCAACTGCTGATGAGGATCTGGAATAAGCTGAACTCTCATATACTGTGGGTAGGAATAGAAAATAATGTAGCCACCGTGGAAAATAGTTTCACAATTTTTTCTCTTTTCTTTTTATTAAAGTATAGTTGACATACAATATTAGATTATTCTCAGGTGTACATCACAGGGATTTGACATTTATATACATTACAATATGCTCACCACAGTAAGTGTAGTTATCCATCAATCACCATACAAAGTTATTACAATGTTATTGACTATATTCCCTATACTGTGCTTCACATCCCCATAACTTACGTATTTTACAAGTGAAAGGTTGTACTTTCTAATCCCCTTCACCTATTTTGCCCATCTGCCCACCCACCTCCCCTTTGGCAAATACCAGTTTGTTCTTTGTATTTATGAGTCTGTTTTTGTTTCGTTTCTTTTGTCTTTTAGATTCCACATATAAGTGAAATTATATAATATTTGTCTTTCTCTGTGAATATATCACTTAGCATAATACCCTCTAGGTCCATCCATATTGTTGCAAATGGTATGATTTCATTTTTTTCCCCTTATCTGTGGGTTTTATTAACATATAATGTATTATTTGTTTCAGGGACACAGGTTTGTGAGTCATCAGTCTTACACTATTCACAACACTCACTATAGCACATACCCACCCCAGTGTCCCTCACCCAGCCGCCCCATCCCTCCATCCCTCTCTCCTCCAGCAACCCTCAGTTTGTTTCCTGAAATTAGGAGTCTCTTATGGTTTGTCTCCCTCTCTGGTTTTGTCTTGTTTCATTTTTCCCTCCCTTCCCCTATGATCCTCTGTCTTGTTTCTTAAATTCCTCATATCAGTGAGATCATTTCATTTCTTTTTTCATAGCTGAATAATATTCCATTGCATACATATAGCCCATCTTCTTTATCCATTCATCTATTGATGGTCACTTTGGTTATTTCCCTATCTTGGCTATTATAAATAATGCTGCAATGAACATAAGGGTATATATATTTTTTAAAATTGGTGTTTTTACTTCCTTTGGATAAATACCCAGAAATGCAGTGGATGGATTGTATAGTAGTTCTATTTTTAATATTTTGAAGAAACCTCCATACTGTTTTCTATAGTGGCTGCACCAATTTATATTCCTGGCAAAAGTACAAAAGGGTTTCTTTTTCTCCACATCCTCCCTTGTTATTGTCTTTTTGATAATAGCCATTTTGACAGGTATGAGATGATATCACAATTTCTTGTAAGGTTTTTTTTTTTTTTTTTTAAAGGTTTTATTTATCTGAGCAGGGAGCCTGATGAGGGACTCGATTCCAGGACTCCAGGATCATGACCTGAGCAGAAGACAGTTGCTTAACCAACTGAGCCACCAAGGTGCCCTCTTATAAAGTTTTTAATTGTTATATGGCCCAGCAGTCTCACACCTAGTTAATTACCCTAGAGAAATAAAAGCTGTTGTTCACACGCAAATCTTTGCATGGGTGTTTATAGCAACTCTATTCATAATTGTTCAAAACCAGAAACAACACAAATGTTTTTACCAGTGGTGGATGAACAAACAAAATTTGGTATAGCCATGCAATGCAATATTTTCAGAAATAAAAAGGAGCAAACTTTTGAAACACTTAGCAACTTAGATAAATCTCAGAGATGTTATAGTTAGTGAAAGTATCTGTACTCAAAGCTTACCTGTTGTATGGTTATATTAATATGATACTTTTCCCAAAAGACCAAACTACAGTGGTGAAACATAAATCATGGATAACCAGTTCTTAGGGCAGGGAGAAGGTATGAATACAAAGGTGTAGCATACGGGAAAAAATTATTTTGTGTTCTGATTGTGATGGCTGTTAAATGAATCTATTCATGCATTAAATATCCTGCATTGGTACATCATTTAAAATCAATTCTACCTTATGTTAATTTTAAAAATCAATTCTACCTTATGGAATTTAGATTTTCAGACATCATTGAAATCAAATTTGTGATTTCTAATCATATTAGATATTCTTTGTATTAAAATATTTGTGTGTAAGGGGTTATCATGTAAATACTAACTCCCCCCCTGCAACAAAAGGTAGACTATGTAAGTGTCACAAACATTAGACTTGAAAGCATGAAGTGGTATTAAATATAAAGATGGACATTTCATAATGATAAAAAGGACAAGTTCAACAGAAAGGCATAACAAATCCTGATTTGTATTATATTGCTTTAAAATGTGCAAAGGAAAATAGGCAGAACTAAAGTGAAAACTACATTGCCAGTCACAGTTGGACTATCACATACTTCTCTCAGTAACTGATAGAACAGAAAGCAAAACAACAATAAAAAAGCCTAGTAAAGATGAAGAAAATTTGAACTTGATTAATGAACTCGATGTAAATACAGAGGATAGTTCATCACATCAGACAATGTCAACACTTCTCTCCATTTGTTTTGAAACTTTATATAGGTGGTGTTTGTAGGATTTTTAAAAAAAAACAACCTATCAGAGTGATTTCCCCTAAAAATTAACAAATCAAATAGTGAAACTGTATCCAAATAGCAGATGAATGGAAAATACTGTACAAAGGGTCATTAAATATCCCCTATTACATAACTCCTGAGACTTGCAGGAACAGGTACATGCAAAGAACCTCAGATGAGTTCTAAGGAACAGTTACAAGGGAAAACCATGATCCAGTAAATAAGCAAAGTAACTAATAATAAGAAAGCATATGAACATTCAGGTCTTTCTATAAAATAAATTTTGGAAAAATATTCTTAACCTGCTTTATAGAAAGTTACATCCCCCCACCCAGGTTATTAAACTAAGGATCCTAGGGTATATTAAAAAAATACAGGGTCACTTGGTGGATACTTGGTTAAATGTCTGCCTTCAGCTCAGGTCATGATCCCAGGATCCTGGTATCCTTCCCTGTGTGGGGAGCCAGCTTCTCCCTCTCCCTTTGTCCCTCCACGTGCTCTCTCTCTCTCAAATAAATAAAATCTTAAAAAAAAGAAAGTATAAATTCCCCATAATCCTGCCACTAAGAGACAACAACATATATCCTGGTTCATTTTTCATTTCCTTTTTACTATTTTATTTATGCATATGCATACTTATACATTTATTATTATATCACTGTATTTTGTACCTGTTTGTAATTATCTACATTCTCTGTATTTAATATCATATAGCACACTCTTTGAATATAAATATTCTCAAAATACTATTCTTAATCATTAAAGAATATTCTAAAACATGCATAAGAATGTCTATTTCCGACCTATTATAGTGTGAAAAAATTGCAAACAACAAAGTCATTCTTTGTAACTTTATTTTTTATGGATAGATACCTGGAGTTAGAATTGCTCTGTTTAATGGAGTAAGCAATTTTAGTATACATGTTACCAAATTAATTTCTCAAAATGTTGTTCTGATTTCTATTTCCACCAGCAAAAAATTAGAATGCTTACTTTTCTAACTTTCAGTAGCACCGTATTACCATAAAGTATTTTTATTTTTTATTTTATTTTAATTTTTTTTTAGATTTTATTTATTTATTTGACAGACAGAGATCACAAGTAGGCAGAGAGGCAGGCAGAGAGAGAGAGGGAAGCAGGCTCCCTGCTGAGCAGAGAGCCCAGTGTGGGGCTTGATCCCAGGACCCTGGGATCATGACCCGAGCTGAAGACAGAGGCTTTAACTCACTGAGCCACCCAGGTGCCCCTCATAAAATATTTTTAAATGAATGTGCACATCTTTGATTATTGTTAAGATAATATTTTAATATCTAATACTTCTTTAATAAGAAATATTTTTCATTTATTTATGTAATAATTTTTTAAAAATTGTCATATTTTGTATATTTGCATTAAAATTTTCTTATTGATTTATAGGAGCTTATTATAAGTTAAAATTATTAACCCTGTGTCTATCATTTATATTGAAAATAATTTTTAAAATGTACTTACTATTTAATTATACTTTAATACTTTTGATTTTGTGGCTAAACTATATAATTTTTTAAATTTTTTTATTTTATGTTATTTTATTTTTTTAATTTTTTATTTTTTATAAACATATATTTTTATCCCCAGGGGTACAGGTCTGTGAATTGCCAGGTTTACACATTTCACAGCACTCACCAAAGCACATACCCTCCCCAATGTCCATAATCCCACCCCCTTCTCCCAACCCCCCTCCCCCCAGCAACCCTCAGTTTGTTTTGTGAGATTAAGAGTCACTTATGGTTTGTCTCCCTCCCAATCCCATCTTGTTTCATTGATAGTAGTTCTACCCACTTAAGCCCCCATGTTGCATCACCACTTCCTCATATCAGGGAGATCATATGATAGTTGTCTTTCTAACATGGATGGAACAAGAGCGTATCATGCTTCGCAAAATAAGTCAAGTATTATTTTTATTATTAACAAACATTTCTTGGTTAGAGCCAACAACTTATTGTCAGAAAAATTGTAGTAGACTATTTTAGATTCTATTCAACTTCCACTGTGGTTTTACTAGAATAGAGCCTTAAGACAGTGGATACATTTATACTATTTAGTTTTTTTGCTTTATGTATGTGCAGGTATGTATGTGCATGTGTGTGTGTGCGTGTGTGTGTGTAAAGTTTATTTCTTATAGTTCTCACATATTGCATTTGGAGATAAATATTTATCATGTTAAGAAAGTACCATATATTGCAATTCACCAAGAATTCTGTTAGAAATGAGTTATAGGGACGCCTGGGTGGCTCAGTTGGTTAAGCAGCTGCCTTCGGCTCAGGTCATGATCCCAGCGTCCTGGGATCGAGTCCTACATCAGGCTCCTTGCTCCGCAGGGAACCTGCTTCTCCCTCTGACTCTGCCTTCCACTTTGTCTGCCTGTGTTCACTCTCACTCGCTCTCTCTCTGACAAATAAATAAAATCTTTAAAAAAAAAAAAAAAAAAAAAAAAAAAAAAAAAAAAAAAAAAAGAAATGAGTTATATTGGATGCATTTCAAAATCCATTTAGATGATGATTTGCTTATTTTTGACATCATATATTAATAGTTTCTGGTATTCAGCTATTCTTATTTCTCTGGGTTGTCTTTCCTATTAGGTATTTCATTTCTACCATTTTCTTTTCAGTTCTAGTTCCACACTATATAATTTGTATCTCTGACAAAGGTACTTTTTTAGTTTTTATTTAAATTCCAGTTAGTTAGCATACAATGTAATATTAGTTTCAGGTATACAATATAGTGATTCAACACTTCCATACATGACCCTGTGTTCATCACAAGTGCCCTCCTTAACCCCATCACCTGTTTCACTCACCACCCCTCCTCTCTGGTAACTGTCAGTTTGTTCTCTGTAGTTAAGAGTCTGTTTCTTGGTTTGCCCCCTGCTTCTCTATTTTCCCCCTTCGCTTATTTGTTTTGTTTCTTAAGTTGCACATATGAGTGAAATGATATGGTATTTGTCTTTCTCTGACTGATTTATTTGGCTTAGCATTATACTCTAAAGGTACTTTTTTAGTTTTTATTTAAATTCCAGTTAGTAGTATTGATCACTGCAAGTGGCAAGATTTATTCTTGAATAATATAATAATTATGTTTGGTGAATAGAATGGTCTATATGTGCTATCTAAATAGTGTGCAAATGCCTGAGACAAAAGTATTTATTTATTACCAAACTTAGGCAATTAGATTGTGATACTTGACTTGCCAGCAGGTCTCACTTTGCAAAGTAGTATGAGAACATCAAAATTACCATGCAAGTTGAAACAGTGCAAAATGGTCTTAATAATCAATGAGAAAAATGACAAATTCTCTGAGACCTTTAAAAATTTCTGTCACAATCCAAACGGCCAACAGACACATGAAAAAGTGCTCAGCATCACTCAGCATCAGGGAAATACAAATGAAAACCACAATGAGATACCACCTCAAACCAGTCAAAATGGCTAAAATTAACAGGTCAGGAAACGACAGATGTTGGCGAGGTGGAGAAAGGGGAACCTTCCTACACTTTGGTGGGAATGCAAGCTGGTGCAACCACTCTGGAAAACAGTATGGAGGTTCCTCAAAAAAATTGAAAATAGAGCTGCCTTGCAACCCAACAATTGCATTACTGGGTATTTACCCCAAAGATACAAATGTAGTGATCTGAAGGGGCACGTGTACTTGAATGTTTATAGCGGTAATGTCCACAATAACCAAACTATGGAAAGAGCCTAGATGTTCATCAAGAGTTGAATGGATAAAGAAGATGTGGTACATATATATATAGTGGAATACTATGTAGCCATCAAAACCCCCCAAAATCTTGCCATTTGCATTGACGTGGATGGAACTAAAGGGTATTATGCTAAGTGAAATAAATCAATCAGGGAAAGATAATTATTAGAGTCTAACCGTCCCAGGGGAAGTTTATGCCAAATCTGTCCCAGATAGCCTTCAAAGTAGTTTGGAAGTATTCCACTTAGCCCACTTTAGCCATCCTGTGTCATCTAAGGGGGAAGAAAAAAAAAGAAAAACACTTAAGAAGTTCACAGGCCAGAGGCATATGCTCACAAAATGACTGGACCTAATCATAGGACTCAAGAACACATGCCCTTTCCTCATATCTCACTACCACATTACAGTTAATATGATTTGGTAACTAAAATTATAGCTATGTTCTTGAGAGAACTAAATCCGGTAACTGAAATTTGTGCAAAGTGAGAAGTGCATGTATAAAATTGGCTATCTATTTATTTAGTCTTTAGCATACGTGTTCTGTTTGTGAGGGGCTAAGCTATAAAATTGGTATCATTTTATATGTTTCTAAGCAGATGTCATTGCTGTTCATTAAAGATATTTATCAGCAATGGTTCTGTGACTGGTGAATGAGGATTGCCAGTAATATCTTGTATAGGAAAGATATTTTAATCTATTATTTAAAAATCTTGGATTATCTTCATTTTATTTGATTCTGAAATATTATATCCTTTAACATGAAATTAAGATTATGTAAGTCTTTGTTGAAGAGATATAAAAAATATATTGATTTCAGAAGTGAAATAGTTTAAGCTATTGAAAACATGATGCATAGTTTAGGAATTTTGAATATATTTTATACCATGTAGTTAGCTAATTGGAAAAAACTACCTACATATATCCATTCAACTTGAAGGCATAAAAATCAGTACACATGGTACTGTACCATCTTTTAAACTTAAGAGGTTTATTTATCTGGGAATTCTAAATTGTAATTAATAGTACTTATTCAACATAAACACTCAATCTTATGAGTATTTTTTCTTCTTCAAAATTGTTCCTTATGCTTTGAAAATCTCGAAGTCTTTTTCTTTATATGTAATTCACCTGGATACTATAATCATGCACTAGACTGTGTAGGTATTTAAGATGTTTTATTTTTATTTAAATATTAACTACTCATAGTCAATTTATTAGGAGATATTTTCTATTCCTCTGTACAATGAACTTTAAAGATGCTTCTATAATTTCTTTTTCTGTTCTAAACTCTACATGTGCTTTCCCTATTATGTGTTTTTATAGTTATCATGAACTTTATTGTTCATTCATTTAATTGAAATACAGGTCTAGTCTGGTCCTCATGGCACTTATAACCCAGTAGGACAGACAGACAAAAAACAATAAGGAATAAAGATTAATGAATTACATAGTATTTCAGAAGGTGATACATTTGATAAAGAATAAAGCAATTTTAAGAAGTAGTACATGGAATGAACAATGCAGCTATCTGGAGAAAGCATCTTTAAAATAGCATGTGAGATGTGGAAATATGACTAGTATATTGCTGAAACAGAGTAGACTAATGATGGTGGAGCAGAGTGGTGGAGTGGTGAGTAGCAGTAGATAACAATAGAGAGTAACAAAGGACCAGTCACTACAAATTCTTGTAGACCATTATAAAAACTTTGATTTTGGGCGCCTGGGTGGCTCAGTGGCTTAAGTCGCTGCCTTCGGCTCAGGTCATGATCTCAGGGTCCTGGGATCGAGTCCCGCATCGGGCTCTCTGCTCAGCAGGGAGCCTGCTTCCTCCTCTCTCTCTGCCTGCCTCTCTGCCTCCTTGTGATCTCTGTCTGTCAAATAAATAAATAAAATCTTTAAAAAAAAACAAACAAACTTTGATTTCTATCCTGAGAGAACTGGAGAACTATTGGATACCTTGCTCAGGGGAAAATGATCAGATTCATTATTAACAGGATCACTCTGGTGGTTTCTTTTAGAACAAACCAAAAAGAAGCAAGAGTAGGAGTAGGAAAACAGTTAGGAGAGAAATGAATTGACCAAGACTAGGGAGACAACAGTAGACATCTTAAGAAGTGATTAGATTTTACACGTATTCTGAAAATAGGGGTGTTAGATTTGTTGATGGATTGGATATAGAATATGAAAGAAGAGATGAGTTAAGAATATGTCTAAGAGTGGGACGCCTGGGTGGTTCAGTGGGTTAAAGCCTCTGCCTTCGGCTCAGGTCATGATCCCAGGGTCCTGGGATCGAGCCCCGCATCGGGCTTTCTGCTCAGCAGGGAGCCTGCTTCCTCCTCTCTCTCTGCCTGTTTCTCTGCCTACTTGTGATCTCCATCTGTCAAATAAATAAAATCTTTAAAAAAAAAGAATATGTCTAAGAGTTTTGACCTGAGGCTCAGATTTTGACCTCAGAAGACTGCAGGAGGAGCAACTTTGGAGGAAAGTCAGGAACTCAGTAAAGTCTGGAGATACCTCAATCTCAGTAAAGTCTGAGATGCTTGTTAGACATCTCAATGGTAATGTAGAATAAGTTGTTGGATTTAAGATTCTGGAATACAGCTGAGGGGTTCAGCTAGATATTAATTGGTATCGTTTAGTGTATGAGCCATATCTACATTGTTTATCCCAATTGTACCATACCTATACAATGTTTAGTACTTAAAAGGTACTCATGAAATACGTGTTAAGTGACTACAAGTATAATGAATTGTGTGCTGGTAAATGTTTAACTATAGACACTCCAGGAAAAAAAAAAAATCAAACAGAAAACAAAACTTCTGATTTCTAGTGTTTGCAGATTTTCGTGGTGTAAACTCTTACCATGATTTCAGGCTACCAAAATAACATCACTAAATGCAGAGTTGGGAAGAAATGTGTGTAGTTGATTCCCTCATCAGTATAAACCAGCTCCAGGATAAAACTAGGACCACTCTTGGTTAGTGATATAATCAGTCTTGTTTAATGATTTTTGACTTCCCGCAATTCACTTTCCCATTCCTTCCTATTCTTTTACTATTTAGTCTATGATCTTAAATATGGGTTTAAAATAATACTATCTTGGAGGATGTGTCAGGAGATGGGTGAAAGAGGCAATGGGGATTAAGGAGTGCACTTGTCATGATGAGCTCTGGGTGTTGTATGGAAGTGCTGAGTCACTACACTATACACCTGAAACTAATATAACACTGCTTGTAAACTGTGCGGGAATTTAAACATTTTTTAATTAAATTTTTTAATGTTTTAAAATAAAATAAAACAAAATAAAATAAAATGATAAAATAAAATGTCTCTCCCCCCCCAAACAATCAAATACATATTTCCTTTAATTATAGGTGTGCATAAAAGAGAATTTTAAATAAGCTTGATACTTGGGCAGACAGGAAGAAAAGAAAATCTCGTAAGTGATAATGAAAGCTCAAAATGGGGGATTTAAGCAAATATTTAAAAACCTGTATCACATACCAAACTAAGTTTATCCTTGTACCTTTAGCCAGGCTTTTATATTATCCCACACATCTGAGATACTATTATGCAACTCCTGGGAAAAAGATTTCAGAGCCTATAAAATAATGTATTATAACGTTAACAGTACTCTCTTGCCAGAGATTTCTTCATAAATTTGAATTTAGCCTAGAAAATGTGTTTTAAAATGTTACCATAAGACATCTACCACAAGAACGTCTATACAAAGTTTATTCAAGTTGTTCTGTTTTGGAGTCCCAGCTCTTTGGCATACATCTAAGTCACTATTGATTCTTTAAAAAATATTTACTTTATTAATATTTTAAAAATTTGTACTGTGGTAAAACATACATAAAATTTACCATTTTAACTATTTTTAAGTGTACAGTTCAGGCATTATGTACATTCACATTGTTGTGTGGCCTTCGCCACTATCTATAGAACTTTAATTAATTAATAATTCATTTCATATAAAAGAAGTAGATAATTTAAAAAGCACAAAACAGGGGCGCCTGGGTGGCTCAGTGGGTTAAGCCGCTGCCTTCGGCTCAGGTCATGATCTCAGGGTCCTGGGATCGAGTCCCGCATCGGGCTCTCTGCTCAGCAGGGAGCCTGCTTCCTCCTCTCTCTCTCTGCCTGCCTCTCTGCCTACTTGTGATCTCTCTCTGTCAAATAAATAAATAAAATCTTTAAAAAAAAAAAAAAAAAAAAGCACAAAACAAAATTCCCCAAAGTCTCACCATTCAGAGCAAATCAACCTTGTTGCACATATGGAATTATATCAGATTGTTAAATCCATAGTCTAAAAATCCCCCATGTGTTAGAGAACCTGCTGAATTTAAAATGGGATTCACACTCTGACCGTGTCTAATGAAATGGTAGGGCTGCAAACCCCAATTGTCTATTTTGCAGCATTTATTTAATGTACCAGTGAGCAAGCCTCAATAAAAATGATTTATGCTCAGAGTGATGAGGCATGGGGAAGAGGAGGTATGGACAATTCCCCATCCTGGACATAACATTTATGGCTGAGCCCCAAGGAGAGATATTTGCAAGTAGAAGATGAAGGAATGTTGGTCATTAAGAAATTGCTAATGGAACAAAGATTAGGAAAAAGATCATTCTTCTAAATTCTCTTTTTTTTTCTTTTTTATAAACATATAATATATTTTTATCCCCTTGGGTGCAGGTATGTGAATTGCCAGGTTTACACACTTCACAGCACTCACCCTAGCACATACCCTCCCCAATGTCCATAACCCCCACCAACCCTCAGTTTGTTTTGTGAGATTAAGTCACTTATGGTTTGTCTCCCTCCCAATCCCATCTTGTTTCATTTATTCTTTCTTTCTTTTTTTTAAGATTTTATTTATTTATTTATTTGACAGATCACAAGTAGACAGAGAGGCAGGCGGGGTTCAGGGTGGAGGGGAGGCAGGCTCCCTGCTGAGCAGAGAGCCCTATGCGAGGCTCGATCCCAGGACTCTGGGATCATGACCTGAGCTGAAGGCAGAGGCTTTAACCCACTGAGCCACCCAGGTGCCCCCTAAATTCTCTTTCAACACAAATAGACATCACAAAAATTTCAGCAGAGGTTAAAGTTTGTAACTTAGGAGTTCGCAGATTCAGATATAACATGTCCCAAACAACAGTCTGGAGAAAGACATGGCTTCCTTCTCCAGAGAAACTGTCATGCTCTCTACCAATGTGATGACACTACTTTTTCTTTCTTTTTTTTTTTTTCCCTAGGGAGCTGGATGTGGGGTTCAATCCCAGGACACCAATATCATGACCTGAGCTGAAGGCAGATGCTTAACCGACTGAGTCATCCAGGCATCCCTCCATTTTTTATAGTTTAAAATGTCAATATTTTATATGGTTTATTCTAACAGTTGGATATATTTTGTCAAAATCGTTCAGAAGTTCAATTTGCCAATATATTCAGGATATTTTTTCTTTTCTCTCCCTCTTTTTTTTCTTTCTTCCTTTCTTCTTTCTTTCTTTCTTTCTTTCTTTCTTTCTTTCTTTTTTAGAGGGTGGGGGCTGCAGAGGAGAGAGCAGGGGAGGGGCAGAGAGAGAGGGAGAAAGAAAATCCTAAGTAGGAACCCATCACAGGGCTCAGCCTCAGGACTCTAACATCATGATCTGAGCTGAAATCAAGAGTCAGACCTTTAACCGACTGAGCTGCATTAGGTGACCCTCAAGGATATTTTTCAAACCAAAATTCAAAGAACTAGAAACATTAAAAATCCACCCTCCCCAAAATGATCAAATAAATGATGAGGCACCTATGAGACCAAAATGAGATTTAAAAGTCACATGTTTGCATATAACATCAGTCCTCTGGAGTTTCCAGGCACACGTGTATAAATATGGTAACATTAACATAAATATCCACATTTTCTTAGTAATCTTTACTTGCAAACCACCTCTTGCCAGTCTCCAGTGATTTCAGAGTCCCTAGGGAGGTCTGATAATAGTTCATCAGTAGTCCTCTTCATCACTTCTAATCTCCCCATCCCACCCCTGCTCAGTGGGGAGTATGCTTCTCCCTCTGTGCTCCTGGCCCTCCCAAATAAATAAATACAATAAAAAAAACTGTAAAAAATGACAATTGCATATGGCTCAATCTAAAACTATATGTAAAAAATGCCCTGTTCATTATATACCTACCAATCTCTGCCAATTTTAATAGATGGAGTTGAATCTCCTTTATAATGAGATTGAATGAACTTTGATTTTCATTTGTTTAATTACTCTTATGATTCATTTATTCAGCAGTCTGGATTCTGTGCTTACCGTGTGCAAACCACTGTCATAAACGTAAGGATACAAAAAGCACTAAGGTCAAAATTGAACCCGTCTTCATGGTGTTTACAAGTCTATTAGAGGAAATTATTAATCAAATATTCTTAAAAATAAATATGAAATTTAATATATGAAAGCTGCCATGACTACCATGTGCTAAGATGTCTATAAAGAGACATCTAATTAAATTGGGAGGCTCATGGAAGGTTTCCTGGTGAATGTGACATTTTAGCTATTATTTAAAGGAAGAGTAAGTAAATGTAACTAATGAGGAGATGGCAGAAGGGAATTTGAAATGGTAAACTGTGTTCAAAGACTTTGTGGCAAAAATAAAGCACCATATATTCAGGGACTCAAAGGAAGATAGGAGTGCCTGGGACAGAGATTGGGTCATTTGAGTTACAGTAAATAATATCCAATATTTATAATTTTTTCAATAAAAGTTTAAGAACAGTTTATTAAATTAAAAATGACAATAATGTGACACTATAGTAATTAAAAGAAGGACATCTGTGTTTATGCATGTATATAAAGTACTATGCACCAGAGTATGTGTGTATATATATTATACATATATGTGAGATTTTATAAATATATCACAGATGAGAGTTGAAATGTGAATATGAAGATCATAGGTTGGCTATATTTGGGGAGTAGGATAAGCATACATAAATTTAACTTTCTTACATTTATACTTTTTATTTTTGCACTGTGCATATGCGCCTCTCAAAATGAATGAGTGAAATAATACATTGGAATAAAAGACTGGTATAGAGGATAGATAAGGATCAGAGATTGGGAGCTGGAAGGAAGATGATTTGGAGAGCTTTAGCCCTAACTTCACAACTTTGAGTTATCTGCTTCTCAAGCTATATCCAAAGTTTAGGTGAGAAAAATACTCCTGGGGGAAATGTACTTTATTCCTTCTTGTAGTTTCTTCAATGCATCAAACCTGAACATCTGGAAACTGTTCAACTAGAGAATTGGTACTCTGAGGACTTTATTCACTGAATGCTGCTTTGGCACCTGCCTTTAGCTCGCCCAGAAGAACACTTAACAAACACCTGTAGGAGACCAGCTTTTGCATTTGTGACAGTTGTGTTTGAGGACAGTAACCCCACTATTACCCATATGAAAAAATTCTTAAAACTCAATACTAGAAATTCCTTACCTCTTAAAGAATGTGTATGTATTGCTTTTATGGACAGTGTATACTCTATTACTAATTGTATTTTTTTGCAGGTATATCAAGAGTCACAGATATATCTGAAGTTCAACTTTCATTAATGATTAGAACTCTAACTTTGGGAATATCTATGCTATAACTTCACTGTAATTTTGTTTGTATTTTCTCCAGTCTTAATTTTTCATTCATTTATATTTGCCTATAATTGCGCAGATTATTATGTATCTTTACAATCCAGAAGAAAACCAATTAGATGACAGAAAAAAAAAATGGGAGTTCTTTATTCAAAAGTGAAAAATAAGGCCATGAACTTACTTGGGGAGAGAGAACAAAGTTAGGACAAACTCAGGCCAGGGATTTAGCATTCAGGAACCTATGTATTTAACCACTACAAAGAGGCAGAGAATGAGAAATATAAGCATGGAAGACAGACCATGGGTACATGGAAATTTAGAAGGCAAGAAGCATTGAGGCACCTGGTAGAAATGCTACTGAAAAATCAAGGAAGTGAAATGCCCATTGGGTTTCACAACTTATCTTCAGAGAAGGTGTTGGGAGACAAATTCAGATTTGAGTAGCTTGAGGAACAAACGGCAGGTGAAGAAATGGAGATATGTAATGTAAGTAGCCTATAATTTTATACTTGTTAGACATTTGTTTTCCTAAACAGAAAGTTTATGTTTTTTGTTCTTTTTATATTAGTATTGTATCTTCTAATTAGTGTGCTAAATGTGTTATGTTTTAAGATTTTGTCTTTACACGAGGTCTGTTAAATATGCTGCAAACTCATTTTCAACATAGTTTTTCCCATTACCGTGAATGTAACCTTGGTATCTACCAGAGTTCTGCTAGTTATAGAAGTGCCACTTGGGATTATATCTTATGCTATGATGATCGTATGTTTCACCCATTCAATTAGTGTATATATATATTGCTTTTACTATGTGACCCTAATTAATTTTATAAGACTTTGCCCCATAATTTTAACAGAATGTTCAGAGCTCACTACAGCAGTAATTTTAGTAGATATAATGGGTCATTTTAAAAAATTTTTTAAAGATTTTATTTATTTATTTATTTGTTAGAGAGTGAGAGAGAAAGAGAGACTGAGTACACAAGCAGGCAGAGAGGCAGGCAGAGGTGGAGAGAGAAGCAGTCTCCCTGCCTCTCTGCCAAGCAAGAAGACCTGTGGGGGACTTGAGCCCAGGACCCTGGAATCATGCCCTGAGCCGAAGGCAGCAGCTTAACTGACTGAGCCACCTAGGCTTCCCAAAATGGGACATTTTCAAATCTTTGGATGACAACTACAAATTATAGAAAGAGCCAAAGATTCACAGTAAATTTCCTTGAGGTAATATTTCCCTAAACATAGTTTTAGTTACTCTTTTGTAAATAAAGCAGAGAGAGAACAAATACTCTTAGGCTAACCTCATCCCATTTATCATCTGGGTTAAATATTGAGTCAAGTCTTACTGTAGCAATTAAAATAACTCCAAGACCACTTCAGATTTTGTCTAACTGTTGGCAGAAAATAACTGGAAAAATAACCCTTTTCACTCATCAGAATTGAAAAACCAATTTCACACACACTAAATTTTCATTAAACCTTATAAGGAATTATTACTATTTCAAGAAGCTGTGAGAGTTTTATAACATGATATGCTAATTCCCCTGCTGGTCCCATTTAAAAAATCACATGTTTACAAGTAATTAAAAAAAAAAGAAAGTAAGAAAGAAAGGGAAACCAAAAAAAAAAAAAAAAAAGAAAGGAAGATGCTCAAACTAAAGGAACATTTGTTTCTATCTTGGAGCAAGATTAGAGGCAGTTTCCTCTATTCCTCAGTTGGAGTTGATTTTGTTCCTTCTTTGTACTCACTGCTGTCCCTACAAAAGTGAAGGGGTTAGATACAAGATTAACAGTTTCAGAGCCTTTTTAAAAATGTGATTTTGTGCTTATTTATCCTAGTTAGTGGCTACTAACCACTGCTCCTTCAACTTAATCCTTTGAGTCTAGCATGTGACTGTAGTTCTTACAGATTTATGTTTTCAATATCTCTGTGCTATTTCAAAATAGTAAATACAGAGGATGGATTTACAGAAAGAACTTGTTTTTTCTTATTTTATTTCTTAATGGTGTCTTAATGTAGTAAGAATATTAAGTCTCATTTTATTTTGTTAATACTGAAAAAAGTGCTCTTTTCTTTTCATGGTTAAGAACATTGAGACTTGAGGGTCGCCTGGGTGGCTCAGTGGGTTAAAGCCTCTGCCTTCAGCTCAGATCATGATCTCAGGGTCCTGGGATCAAACCCCACATCAGGGC
Organism: Mustela putorius furo; assembly: GCF_011764305.1. NCBI lineage: Eukaryota > Metazoa > Chordata > Mammalia > Carnivora > Mustelidae > Mustela > Mustela putorius. The sequence continues at coordinate 10,945,848 of NW_025422023.1, forward strand.
TCTCTGCTCAGCAGGGAGCCTGATTCCTCCCCTCTCTCTTTCTGCCTGCCTCTCTGCCTACTTGTGATCTGTCAAGTAAATAAATAAAATATTTTAAAAAAGAACATTGAGACTTGAACTTAAAATTACATTCTCCCTCCTCTGTCCCCTATGCAGCTGCCTGCAGGTCACAGAACAGAGATGAATGAACCAGTGTTGTTGGTTTTTAGAATAATATTGATTAAAGTGTAATCAGCTTTCAATTATAAGTGGGGGGTTTCCACTGTCTTAATACAAGTATGCATATTTCATAATGTTCAATGGGAGAAAGTAGGTGCAAGAGAAATTTTAAAAACTTAAATATGGGAACAAATATTGGAGGTCTATCAGGCTTCTTTTAATTGCTTAAGAATTTCAGAATCCCCACTATATATGCAGGAGCATTCTTAAAAATTATCTTAAATAGCTATAAAATGGCAGTTCTCATTTTTAAACCCTTTGTTATTTAGGGTCTTCCCTCTATCATCCGAAACATTGGCTGTATGTAATCTTCCAGGAACAAGGTGTACCCAGCTCATAGCCTACTTAGATTATTAAAAGTGAAATCTAACCCAACTTCAGCATACAACGGTCTTTTGGAGGGGCATTGTTACCTCTAATGGGTGTTCCATAACTGGGAGGACAAGCCAGTATTGGCCTTGCAACAAGAATAGGGAATAGGGTGGGTGGGGATGAAGACCAGCAGACCAGAGAGAGGAGAAAAGGTGGGGGGTGGTGACTCATTGTCCATTTCTCAGACAGAACAGTGATTAACAGAAGGAAGACCAAAACATAGTTTTACAGAGAACATAAATTTTGCAGCAATTGTTTGAGGCCATTTGGGAAAACCTGCTAGTATTGTTTCTAGCTGAGTTTGTCCTACTGGGAATGATGCATTTTCCCCATCTCCCTCATTGGTCTTCTCAATCCCTCTAGATGCACTTAATGGGACCAAGGGTTGTGGAGAGTGGGGGAGGCCATAGAAGCAGAAACTGGTTCAGCCAGTTGGATGAGGATCTATGGGTTAGTGACCTCCTTTCTCCAAGAACTCTTTCCAGGCCCTTTCCTTTTATCAAATCCATCTTGTCACCATGTCACTTGGTGAACTTATCCCACTGCTCAGATCTTCTCTCCCCCTTCTCCCCCCTTCCTTCCTATTCTCTCCTCACCTGTCCACCGCAATGGCCGTCATAGAGTAGATGCTGGCGAACACTGCCGTGATAGGAAAGAAGTTCTGGAAGCGACAGTAGTTGGCACCGAAGTACCACTCGCTGTGAAGCGCATAGATGAAGTTGACTAAGGTGTTGAAGGCAGCCATGGAGGCGTCAGAGAAAGCCAGGTTCACGAGGAAGTAGTTGGTGACAGTCCTCATGCGCTTGTGGGCCAGGATGATCCAGATGACGATGAGATTCCCGAAGACCGCCACGGCCACCACCACGCCGTATGCCAGGGACCAGAGGGCGATGCGCCAGGACGGCTGCACGAACTGGTTGGTGAGGTTGGCTCGGGGCTGCGTAGGCTCCGGGGAGGCTGCGGGCAGTCTCGGCTCGGAGGAGGAGGCGGAGAGGTTGCCGGCTTGGACTAGCAGGTGCAGCCACTCAGTCTCAGTCGCCCCTGCCGCCACTCCTGCGGCGAGCGCCGCACTCAGGTTCCCGGCGTTCGCGCTGGCGGTGCCCGCACCGTCGGTCCAGTTCGCGGCTGCGGAGAGAGAGCCCATCGCCGCAAGTCTGCAGCCCCGGACCTCCCCACTCACCGCCGCCAGCTAGCCGGAGCCGACTCCCTCGAAGTTCTTCTCTGCTTTTCCTAACAGTCGGATCTCAGCCCCGCCTGGTCCCTTTGCTAATGGGCGGACCTCAGCCCCGCCTGGAAGCAAGGTAGAGAAGCTACCGCTGTCCTTGCTGGTTATGAGATGCTTTGAGCCAGCAGGTGATGGGTAGCAGGGGAGTCACTTTCTCTCCGAGGACTTTGCGACTGGAGCAGGCAGATGGATGAGATGCGAGGGAAGGGCGGTGTTAAGAGCCCTCACCAGCGGGGACGTCCGGGGTTGCCCCTGCGCTAGCTCCCGGGGAATGGCTGGAGAACTGGGGTTCAGGCGCGGCAGCGGGCTTTATAGTCTCGTTCAATCCCCTGCTCTGGTGACGTTGTGGGGGCCGCGGAGCTGACGAACCCCTTCGTGGGCCACGATTGCGCTCCTTCCCTCTCTTAGCATTTCATTCATTCGCTCCCTACTTGTATCCACCCAGCCGGAGCATGGCAGGTTGAGACGCTCAAGAAAAGCCGCACTTTCATAGTTGCAATAAAATCTGGGCAAGGTTGTTTTTTCCTCTTTTAACTTCAAGATATTTTGCTGAGGTCCCTGCTCTCAGACATTTCCTTTTTAAACCAATTTAAACCACTCACCCCTAAAGCGGAGGCACGATCCCAGGAGATTTGCCAAGAGCGTGTGTGGGTGTACCTGCTGCAGGCTGTGGGTACAGCTAGACGCACACTTTGGTAGGTGTCACTGGCCTTGGGAATTTCGCTTCACTTTCTGCTTGTGTGTCTGTTCTCACTTCTCAGACCCCTTCTCCTCTCCCACTTCCAGGGTCTACCCATTTGTCCTCTTGTAATCTCTGTCACCAGAAATTAGTCTCCTTTGCCTTCCTCCGGACAGAGACTATGGTTTCTTCTGAAGGATTCTGCTCACCTTGGAATGTCATAATACACTGAGGGTAAATCAGAAACCCGAGATGCAGATTTTTCCCTGAGTGGAAATTATATATATATATGATAATGATAGAATTGGAAGTACTTACAATGAAAGTGGTTTATTTAAATATTTTTTTTAATTTAAAATTTATTTTTAAGAGGGGGAGAGAGTGGGGTAGAGGTGTGGGCAGAGGGAGAGGCAGATTCCTCACTGAGCAGGGAACCCAATGCAGGACTCTATAGACTGGAGCCAAAGGCAGATGCTCAACCTACTGAGCCACCCAGGCCCCCAGTGAAAAGGGTGTAACGAGTGACTTCTTTTCTTTCAGAGGAAGAGAAGGATCCAGGTCATGGCTTTCCTTTTAGATCTGCCTTCCACAGAGAGAATCTCTGTATATCCTAATAGAGGATTTATTGTTCATTCATTGTTTCAGTTGTTCCTCCCATTAGTACTGAAATATATTTCCTTCTAGGAGCTGTGCCAAGTATTAGGGATGGAGCAGTGAAACTACAGACATAAACCAGATATGAACCCTGTTCTCACTGAGCCTGCAGTCTAGCAGTATTTTGACATTATTTTTTAAAAATTTTATTCTCTATTTTATTTTTTATTTTTGACATTAGAGCAAGTATTATGGATGGTGGAATATGAAAGTACAACTGGGAATGTGCAACTGAACAGGAGGATATTGTGTTCACTGGATTCTGGATTCTGTAAACATTTCTTAAAGAATTTCTTTGTAAGGAAAAGATATATGCACCCTTCCATTTATTGCAGCTTTATTTACAATACCAAGATATGGAAGGAACCAAAATATCCATTGATAGAAGATTGGATAAAGAAGATATAACATATATAATATAATATAATATAATATATAATGTAATATATTATATACATACACACACACGCACACACATATATACAGTGGAATATTATTCAGCCATAAAAAATGAGATCTTGCCATTTGTGACTACATAGATGGACCTAGAGCATATTATAGTAAGTGAAATAAGTCAGAGGAAGACAAACATGATATGATTTCACTTATATGTGGACTCTAAAAAACAAAACAAACCAACAAAAGGGCAGAAACAGAACCATAAATATAAGGAGCAAGTTGTTGTTTATGAGTGGGGAAAAGGGAGGATGGGCAAAATGGGTGAAAGGGAATGGGAGATAAAGGCTTCCAGTTATGTAATGAGTAAGTCACACAGGTATGAAAGGTATACCATAGGGAATGTAGTTACTGGTATTGTAATAGGAAATATGGTGACAGATGGTAGCCACACTTGTGGTGACCATAGCATAATACATAGAGTTGTGGAATCACTAAGTTGCACACTTGAAATTAATGTAATATTATGTGTCAACTCTACTTCAATTTACAAAAATTTCTTTGTAAGGATGAAATGAAGTGCCAAAAAATAGACTTATCAGAAGATTATGCTTTGAAACATGGGAAGGTTTAGAAGATAATGGCTAAGAAAGAAACTTCCTTAGACTTCTTCCTAAGAGAATTTGATGAGTAATCTGCTCATTGTAGCCTCAGAATCTAAATCTTGCCCTCATCCAAGTTCACTCTGCTGGTTTTCTAATTCCTCTCTCTATTACTCTAAGAACTCCAAAGTCTTAGCCTTGGACTCCCGAGAAAAGGAGGACGGGCAGAGGTAATGGTAACATACCAGAAGGTGATTCTTAGAGAAGGATCCTATACTCTTACATTTAAAATATGGGAGTGTAGCTTTTCTGTTCACTTCCTCCTCCCTGCCAGCGCTGCTCAGGCTGCACCACTAGCTCAGAGCTCTAGGCTCTGGCTAAATTAGCTCCTTAGTGGTCTTTCTCCTGTTGCCCTCATGATCAGCTACCAGGACTTCTTCAGCCATGATAAGATGTTCTCCAATGTCTACAAGATTTGGGAGATCAGAGATGAGTTGTGCCTGGAAGTAGAGGGGAAGATGATCAGGAGGACAGAGGGTAACACTGATGATTTACTGATGATGGAAATACTTCCACTGAAGTCCCGGAGGGCAAAGGTACTGGAAGCACAGTAATCACTAATGTTGCTATTGTCATGAACCATACTTGCAGGAAACCAGCTTCACAAAGGGCGCCTACAAGAAGTACATCAAAGATTACATGAAATCAAAGGCAAACTTAAAGAACAGAGGCCAGAAAGAGTAAAATCTTTTATGACAGGAACTGAGGAACAAATCAGGCACATTCTAGCTACTTTCAAAAATTACCAGTTCTTTACTGGGGAAGACATAAATCCAGATGGCATGGTTGTTCTGCTGGACTCCTGTGTGAATGGTGTGACTCCATGTATGATTTTCTCTAAGGATGGTTTAGAAATGGCTATTGCTTTGAATGCATCACCTGTTGTCATAACTGGCTGCTGCTTTTCATCCATACAACGCAAGGACTTAGACAAATGGACCTGAAGTTATCTTGAGCTCTTCATTTATTTTGACCTTGATTTATTTGGAGCAGAGGCATTGTGTTTAAGTCATATATATATATATATATATATATATATATATATTTACATATCATGTAGGTGGTCTAAAGATAAAATGCATTTAAACTCATTTGAGAGAATGCCTCTTAGCCTAATACATAATTTAAATTGATCCTGTGCAGTGTCCTAAAGAAGCTAGGGCCTGATTGTAGACTACTGCTAGAAAGCATAAGACTGCCTGCAAATAACTTCTACAGTGAAAACTTCTTCTGGGACTGGACCAGGAAAAAACAAACAAACAAACAAAAACCCCTAAGAACCAAAATTCTTAATTCTGAGTTCAAGTAAAGGGAAAGACTATGCTCATAGTGGTGTCAATGTTTGAAGTGACTCCTTACACATTTCATCATGTTCAAATGAAAGTAATAATTAACTCAAAAAGATTACCAAAAGAATATGAAGAGAATGATACAGTAAGGAAAAAACCCTTGGGAATGTGTTTGAGCACATTTAAAACCTTTGCAAATGCATGAGGCTGTTGGAAATAAGCCAAGTATGGTATCATAGGAGATGTTAATAGGTTTTACATAATAGTGATTAAATCTTGGTTTGACTACATAAATGTTAATAAAAATAATGATCCTTTATGTGAATGTTTGTCATTTATTCCTAATCACCAAGAAATGTTTATCTATTTTATTTGTATAATAGATCACATTTCTCTCAGGTTTAATTGGTTCTCCATATTTTGTTTAGAATACATATTGGTAATGTGCCCCAGTAATTTGCTAACAACTTACAATAATAGAATGGATACTGATGACATGCTTTCCCCTTCTCTTTTCTCCTCCTTTTTTTTTTCTCCTCTCTCTCTTAAAACTCAAGGAAACCATATGGCATATTTCACACTTGTATTTTTATTTTAACAGTCCTCTTAAAAATAATAAGGTAGAATTTCAGGTATTGGTGCTGGCTAGTGGAGGAATTATTTTCAGAAAAATTTTGTCAAGATTCCAGATTTCTCTGACAACAAACTTCTCTTTGACAGTTTGGTTTCAGTATGTTCAGTGTTCCCCCTGTGTTGAGATTTTTTTTTTTCTTATGAATTTCAAATCAGACAGTCCACACTTAGACTCTTGCTTTGCACTTTTATCCTTTGTTATTTCATCATGGTGCTTTGCAGTTATATTGGGTCATTTCCACAAAACCAGGCTACTAAGTATTGCTGGCAATCAATCAACAATCAACAATCGATACAACTTCAGTCACTTGTGTAGACGGATGCTCCTTGAAAATACTTGCTTTTTGCCAGACACCCTTTTCATGTGGATCTATCAGTTTTCATTTCCCCAAATTCCAAATTTCCTTCAACTTTCTTCTTTCTTCATCATCTTTCTCCTGCTAAGCAAGTTATCTCCAATTCATCTGAAAAAAATTCAGAACACCAGCCAAGTTGGAGTGTTTGGGTGGCTTGGTTTGTTAAGTGACCAACACTTGATTTTGGTTCAGGTCATGATCTCAGGGTTGTGAGACAGAGCCCTGCCTGTACTGGGTGCTTAGCACGGAGTCTGCTCGAGATGCTCTCCTTCCTTCTTCTGCCCATCCTCCTGCTCTCTAAATAAATAAATAGATAGATAAATAAATACAATCTTTAAAAAAAAAAAAGAACATCAACCATGAATTTCACATTTCTGTGCATTTTGCCTATTTTTTAATCATTTGTTATCATCTTGATGGAAGTGGTTTATCTTCTAAAACACATTCTTTTATTTGTGCTACCTCTTTAAACAACTCCCCTTCTCTCATTCTTTTCAGCGTCTCTCTTTTTTTTCTTTAAGATTGAAACACATCTAGTAATCTACATTAAAATAGCTCTTTGCGCCTTGGTGGCTCAGTGGGTTAAAGCCTCTGCCTTTGGCTCAGGTCATGATCCCGGGGTCCTGGAATGGAGCCCCTCATCGCAATGGGCTCTCTGTTTGGTGGGGAGCCGGCTTCCTCCTCTCTCTCTGCCTGCTTCTCTGCCTACTTGTGATCTCTGTCTGTCAAATAAATAAGTAAAATCTTAAAAAAATAATAATAAAATAAAAAAGCTCTTTGCTGACCACATTCCCTTTTTGTTACCACTTTTCTCTCTCTCTTTCTATTCCCACATGTTCTTCTTTAACAAAATATCTAAGATCATCATTTTCACCTCCTCACTACAATAATATTCCGAAGTATTAAATATTTAGTACTCTTCTGTCAATGCACTGTCCTATCAATTGCCTGCATGTTAAATTGAACTGTCACTTTCTGCCCTTAATTTCCTTGACCTCTCTGTAGCATTAGCATTTGACATTTATATCAGTTTCCTAAGGTTATCAAAACAAATTACAACAAACTGGCTTAAAACAACAGAAATTTATTTTTTCACAGTTTGGGGGGCTAGAAACCTAAAATCAGGATGTGGGCAAGGTTGGTTCTTTCTGGAGACTCTGAGGGAGAATCTCTCCCATGCCTCCCTCCTAGTTTTTTTTTGGTTGCTGGTAATCTTTGGTGTTCCTGGGCTTCTAGATGCATCATCCTAATTCTGTCCCCATCATCACCCGACGTTCTTCCTGTGTGTCTTTATATTACCTTCTCTGTGTCCAAATTAACTTCTTCTTATAATGAGATAGTCTTGCATTAGGGTCAGCCCCAAACCAGTATATCATCTTAACTTGATTATGTGAGCAAAGACTATTTCCAAATAAGGTCCTACTCACAGGTACTGGGAGTTTAGAACTAAATACACCTGGGGTGGGGTATGGAGGGACAGAATATTGAAGATAATAATTAAGGAAGGTTTTTAATTGGAGACTGATAGCTCATCTGTTGTATATAGATTTTGTGAATCAAGTGCTGGTTTGGAGCAATGAATAAAGAGAATATGAGTAAAGATACCATGAAACCCTATCCCCGTCAAAATACTAAGTGTTTTTAAAACAATAGCCCTCAATGTAGTGTATGAATTATTACAGGAGTGGAAAAATATATGATATAAAGTAATTATATCAATAATCTTGATAATAATCTCACTCTTCAAGTCCAGTAATTTCATTCCTAGTAATTTGATCTAAGGAAGTAATCAGAAAATCAGACAAAAATTTATGTATAAGGATGTATTTGGAGTTATGTTTATGAAATTAAAAAAGTAAAAGGTGTAAACATAAAATAATTTTGGCATGTCCAAAACCTGTATCCTAGTATCTTGAAAAATGGACTTCTATCCTATCATTTGAAGAGCATGTTTTAAATGTTCTAAAATTAGATAGAGGGGACAGTTACACAACACTGTGAATGTACTAAAAGTTATTGAATTGTATACTTTAAAATGATTAAAATGGTGGATTTTCTGTTATGTAAATTTTACCTAAAACAGGAGACAGTTCAAAGAACTAAGAATTCAGAAGGATTCATCATGTCACAATCAAGGTTTATACGAAAGAATCAAGTCAAGACATGTTCAAGTGAAGGTACAAGATCCCTTGACTCATAGATAAGGACACAATATTACATGTAACAGACAAAGATAGTTAAATCACCTTTAAGTTTAACAGATCAATTTGGTCTTGAAATTTTACACATTACTTGCTGGAAGAGTGTTAAGGAATTCTTAAAAATTCTTCAGGAAAGAAAAACGTGTTTTAAGAAAATTATCCCATTGAGTAGCTTTTTTTCAAATATAAAGAAAACAGAAAGACATTTTCAAACATGCAGGGACTCAGATATTATAACACCGGTGAGAGTTTTGTAGAATACAAACAATATTCCAACAAGCCAACCAACAACAAGCAAGCGAATAAAGAAATAATCTCTTTACAACTAAAACCCAGCCAACAAATGCAGACTGGAGTAGCTATCAGTTAAGACTAGAGCCATGGACCAGAGTTACGTATGAGCCACAGTGATGACTTTGAGGTGATCAGTGTCCTCCATACCAATGTTTCTAAACATATGTGTGCACAACACAGCACAGATTATAGGAGGAGTAGCTACTACAATCTGTATACAAGAGAAAATCACATTATCAAATTTGCCCTTGAAAATCCTCAATATCACCTATAAAGTATGATATGTGCACAAACCATATTTCCTAAGGAAAAATAGCTAGTCTTCAAACTGGAACTTATTGCTGGTTCAGTTTAGCACAAGATAAAGCATTAGATTGTATTCAGAGTCTGGATGGTATAAAATGCAAATTTTAAACACTATAATCTGGGTGCCTGGGTCACTCAGTTGTTAAGTGTCTGCTTTCGGCTCAGGTCATGATGCCAACGTTCTGGCACCCAGCGGAGCGAGGCTCCCTACTCAGTGGAGAGTCTGCTTCTCCCTCTCTCACTCCCCCAGCTTGTGTTCCCTCTCTGGCTGTCTCTTTCTCTCTGTCAAATAAACAAGATCTTTTTTTTTTTTTTTTTAATATTTTATTTGTTCATTTGACAGAGACACAGCGAGAGAGGGAACACAAGCAGGGGGAGTGGGAGAGGGAGAAACAGCTTCCCGCCAAACAGATAACCTGATGTGGGGCTCAAGCCCAGGACGCTGGGATCATGACCTGAGCCAATGGCAGACGCTTAACGACTGAGCCACCCAGGTGCCCCAACAACACCTTTTAATAAAATAAAACAAACACTAGAATCACACTTATTTGTGCAGAACTTTCACGCAATGAGAGGTGAGAATGCCTGAAATGAAGATTCATTTCTCTCATCTCCTCTTCTCACTGGGATTATGCTAAACAAGAAAATGAGAAGTGCATTACCTGAAAATGTAAATTATTTCTCCCCTTCCTTTTTTTCATCCTACCTCTTTCCTTCTTTATTTACTACACATATTTATTGGAGTTTTTGAAAAATGAAGGGCATGCATAATATAATTCCATAGAATTATAGAGTGATGGTAGTTTTGTTATGTGCTTTTATACCCTCAAGTAATTTGGAGACAATTTTCAAAGGAACAAAAACATATTCATACAAAATCATTAAAAGAATTCTAATAACATCAAGATTTTTTTTTTTGTCTAAGAGGAGAGAGAGTTCTACTCAAATACACACGGCTGGTAGGTCAGACATCTGTTGGTTATCTGCAAACACTGGCACTTCCCATGTTGATTCAAAAGATACAGGTGACATAATTAAGATAATTAATCTTTCAAAACTCATTAAAGTACCTATTACTCTAAATTAAAAACTGCTAAATGTGTGTGTGAGTGGGGGGTAGTTGGATAATTCAGCTTTTTTTAGCTTTCAAAATAAAAGCTCCTTGGAGAACTCCTATCTGTTAATTAAATCAAAGTTAATCAGTACAATTATAGGATTCCATGATTGCTATATAATTTTTGTGCTACACATTTGTTTACTACCATTTAAAGGAGGAATCAGAAATTAGTGTGTACAGGAGAAGTTGATATCTTTATTTATGTATGCTTCATTTTGCTTAGGATAATTTTTCATTTCAAATACAATCACTGCATAAACTCTATAGGAATGGAAATTAAAGAGAAAATAGGTAAAATTTGCTCATAAGAATGCACAAAATTTTATGGGTATATATTTATCCCAAAATGTTCTTAGTGGTCTAAGATTTCTAAGAACATAATCTATAATCAAATCAGCATTTTATGTGGTTTAATCTAAATCTGGTTTAGATTAAAAAATCAAATATACCTAATACTCGGGAGGTACAAATTACCTTCTAATCTTTGTACCATTATAAACTGACTGATTAATAGCTGCTAGTCAAGAGCTGAAAAGAAAGCATCAATATATGTATATTTGTGCACAAATTATATATATTGCATTATTGCATTAACATATTATGTACATTTAAGATATTAATGATAAAGATGAAGCCATAGGATCTCAGTATATAATCTCCATTCACATAAAGTATATTTGGTCATGGATATGAAAATTCTCCTTCTGTAATTAATTTGAAGTGATATTAATAGTATTGCATAGTACTTCCCTCACACAACCTGTACAAACAAGTTATTAGCAACCTCACTACTTCCATGGCTGTCTACAGTTGGGAGAGAACAGGTTTGTGCAGAAATGGTTGTCCTAAATTTTACAATATTGATATGCTTCCTACTTGGTTGAAACATGGGTATTTTCCTTTTTTCTTCTTAGGAAACTTTATCATCTTTCCTGGATACACTTGGAGTTCCTCAGTATCCCAACAATTAAAAATATAACACTCCATACTTGACGTACCTATAGGTGCTAGTTTGCATAGAATTGTCAAATGAGGGAAGGGAATGATAACTCTATTACTGGGAAGATGGTGCTTTTTTTTTTTTTTTTTTGAGAGAGGGTTCAGGTGCAGAGGGAGAGGGAGAGAGAGAATCCTAAGCAGGCTCCACACCTACCACAGAGCTCAATGTGGGGCTAGGTCTCACAACTCTATGATCAGGACCTGAGCTGAAATTAAGAATCAGACACTTAGCAGACTGGCCAAGTGTGCCCCATGTTGGTGCCTTTTTAATATCTGCTGAGGCTGCCTCCAATCATATTGACTGGCTTGCTTCAGTAGTCCAAAGTCTTTCCCCCAGAATTGATTGTACATTTTGATAGTGTTCTTGTAACTAAATTGTATATATTTTGAAAAATGTTCCTGATCCTTTTCCCCCATATACGCTGACTTTTTAAAATGTTAACTACTTATTTTTCCTGAATAAAAGTCTTTCATGTACATCTATAAGACATTATAGTACAGTTGACTCTTGAACAACAAAGGTTTGAAGTGAATGGGTCTACTTACATGCAGTTTTTTTTTTAAAATAAATATGGTACAGTACTGTAAATGTGTTTTCCTTATTAGTTTCTTAACATTTTCTTTTCTCTTGCTGACTTTATTAAATGCAGTGTATGGGTAACATAAAAAAATATGTGTTAATTGTCTGCTTTTGTTATTGGTAAGGCTTCTGGTAGACCATGGGCTATTAATAGTTAAGTTTTGAGGGAGTCAAAAGTTTGGATTTTTGACTGTGTAGGGAGTCAGTGCCCTTAAGCCCTACATTGTTCAAAGATCAACTATAGACATGTATACAGAAATGTAGTGGTATAATTGTTAACATCTCTATGTTAAGGAAAGTAACAGAGAAGTAATTTGAAACTTAACTGACAGGACCAGCATTCAAATCCAGATGGTTCAAAAGTAAATCCCACAGTCTTTATCAACCACTCTTTGGTCTCAACTTAATTAAGAAGTAATTGAAAGAGACTAATATGGTTTCTTATGTCAAATTATCACACAGAATGTAAAATATGCAGGGTGAAATGAAAAAAAAAATCAGCATTCCCTAAACGTCAACAAAATAAAGGGAAAGCGAAGAGGAACATATTTTACATTTATATTTATATTTCATTTATATTTACATTATATTTATATTATATATTTATATTACATGTATATTTATGTTTCAGGTTATATTTAATTTATATTACCATACTGAATAAATATTTTGAATGAAATTGTTCTTATCAATTTCTCATAGAAACAAAGCATCCATGAGGGTATTTTATTTGATAGGTTTTTTTTTTTTATATTCTTACAATTTTATTTAAATTCCAAGTTCAAGTCTCTCTTCACATCTGTTTGTTAGGGGTTTTCTTCTATTTATTAATGTTATCCTTGTTGTAGAAGGAGAATTCACTCATGAGTCAAAATGTTCTATCTGACAGGTAGGCAGACCTCCCCAGAAATTTTTTGCAAAAGAGACTACAGAATAAATCAGAATCAATCCACTTGAGGAAAAGATTTGGAGAAACATCTAAAGATTTTGTATTTGCAGGGGCGCCTGGGTGGCTCAGTGGGTTAAGCTGCTGCCTTCGGCTCAGGTCATGATCTCAAGGTCCTGGGATTGAGTCCCACATCGGGCTCTCTGCTCAGCAGGGAGCCTGCTTCCCTCCTCTCTCTCTCTCTCTCTGCCTGCCTCTCCATCTACTTGTGATCTCTCTCTTTCAAATAAATAAATAAAATCTTAAAAAAAAAAAAAGATTTTGTATTTGCATTGACAAGTTCAGATCATTGTCATTTCTCTTTTTTTCCCCCAAATTTTATTTAGATTCTAGTTAGGTAACATATAGTGTAAGGGTTAGAATTAATGATTTATCACTTATATTTAACACCCAGTGCTCATCATAACAAATGCCCTCCTTCATACCCATGATCCACCCACCTCCCTCCATCAACTCTCAGTTTGTCCTTTGTCTTACAGAGTCTCTTATGGTTTGTTTCCCACCCTCTCTCTTTTTTCTCCTTCCCATATATTCATATGTTTTGTTTCTTAAATTCTACATGAGTGAAATTTTATAGTATTTGTCTTTCACTGACTCATTTATTTTGCTTAACATAATATCCTCTAGCTCCACCCACATTGTTGCAAATGGCAAGATTTCATTCTTTTGATGGCTGAATAATATTCCATTTTATGTATATACCACATCTTTACCCATTTATCAGTTGATGGATATTTGGGCTCTCTCCATAGTTTGGCTGTTGTTGATAATGCTGCTATTGTTATATTGTTGATAATGTTGCTATGTTATTTCTTCCGTAAGACTTAAGCACTGAAACGACTTCTTCATCCATGGAGTAAGCTGCTGTAGATAGTGATTCCTCAGATGGATTTTCGTGAAGTAAATTGAAAACCTTCTAGGAAGGATTCACCATTCTACACACTGTTAACAAAGTTTGTGATTCATGGGAAGAAGTCAAAATATTAACATGAACTGGAGTTTGGAAGAATTTAATCTCATTTCTCATTGGTGATTTTGAAGGGTTCAAGACTTCAGTGGAGGAAGTAACTGATTATGTGATGAAAATATCAAGAGAGCCAGATTTATAAGTAGAACCTGAAGATGTTACTGAATTACTGCAATTTTATGACGCTTTAGCAGAGGAGTTGCTTCTTATGAATGAGCAAAAAAAGTAGTTTCTTGAGATGGATTTTACTTCTGTGATACTGTGAAAATTGTTGAAATGACAACAAAGAATTTAGAATATTATATAAACTTAGTTGATAAAGCAGTGGCAGAGTTTGAGAATACTGACTCCAATTTTGAAAGAAATTCTACTGTAGGTAAAATGCTATCAAACAGCATTCCATGCTACAGAGAAATTATTTGGGAAAGTAAGAGGCAGTTGGTGCAGCAAACTTCATTGTTTTCTTATTTTAGGAAATTGCCACAACCATTCCAGCCTTCAGCAACCACTACCCTGATCAGTCAGCAGCTATCAACATTGAAGCAAGACCCCCACCAACAAAATGATTACAACTCGTTGTAATGATGGCTAGCACATTTTTAAGAATAAAATATTTTCAAGACATAATACTATTGCACACTTACTTAAAATGCTACAGTATAGTGTAAATATAACTTTTATTTACACTAGGAAGCCACCTAAGGAAATGTATTTGACTCCTCTTAGTGTGATACTCGATTTCTTGTGGTGATATGAAACCGAACCCACAGTATATCTGAGGTATGCCTATATTTTGGAAACAAACCTCATAATCTTATTATTTTTATTGTTTTCTATGACAAAGAAAAATTTCCAAGGTAGTTTAATCTTTAGTTTCAAAATTCTTTTAGGATTTTGAAAATATATTAAGTTTATATAAAAAAAAGCAGTGTGAAAATTGAAAAGATTAAGAAAAATAACATTTAAAACTCTCTAGAAATAACAACATTTATAAAACAATAAAAAGGGAGGCATTATTTCATCTAAATGAATATAAGTTGTTTTAACCCTAGCATCTCTTACTTATACCATTGGTCTCCAAGTGAGGTGCGTATACTGCATGGAGTGCTAGAGCAGATTCGTTAAGATGTGGGGGGATATATTAGAAGTTTTATTATCTTTATTCTTTTTTAAATAGTTTTTTATTATGTTATGTTAGTCGCCATACCCTTTAACTGTTTTATGCTATTGGTATATATTTCAAAATCTGCATAATATATTAGTATAGTAAAACAAAGTTATAAATTACACAGTAATGATTATTGTGTGTGTGTGCATGCCCTGCCTATGCACACCGATTTTTAATTGGTGAAAATCTGTGATAAAACATCTTAATGATATACTTCCCTTTCCTGTCTCTTCTTCCACTGCCACCACATTCTCCAGCCACAGAGAAGATGCATAGCATTTGGTTCTTGGGAGGATTTCCTCCTGGGCTTAAAATAGTAGGACATAAACATGCTGGCATGACAGAAAACTACATTTCTTCTCTTGTTTGTGTTCCCTTCCTGAGTCCTCGTGGTAGTGTGAAAAGTAAGATTACTGAATGATTTTTTTTTAAATTTAGGAGATTATAATTTCCACAAATTTATGTTTATAATTTCCACCCTTACTCCAATCCTGATGTCTCGCATTCTGTTCAGCTGGTATTGATCCTTTATCCAAAAATTTAAAATTATTTCTCTAGGGGTGCCCGGGTGGCTCAGTGGGTTAGGCCTCTGCCTTTGGCTCAGGTCATGATCTCTGGGTCCTGGGATTGAGGCCCGCATCAGTCTCTCTGCTTGGCGGGGAGCCTGCTTCCCCCTCTCTCTCTGCCTGCGTCTCTGCCTACTTGTGATCTCTCTTTCCCTGTCAAATAAATAAACAAAATCTTAAAAAAAAATATTTCTCTAGAAATACTGGGCTAATAGATTTACTGACTTTTTTCCCCTAGTTTATTGCATTAGCAAAAATCAGGTATAATAATTTTGGTGGGAAAAATGCCTGAATAAATCACTTTAAAATGGGAAATTTCTCATTTTAGTCTTTGCAGTGATTACTGAAATTTGTTGATGATAAAAAGTATTACCTACTGAGCTGTAATTAAGACTGTTTCTGAAATCTTAGAGAGCAAAGTTATGAAAAATGCAGGTTATTTATAGAACTGACTCTTCAGACAAAAGTTTATAGACCCAGCTGTTCTCCCCCTGACTTAGAGGAAAGTGGTTACTTGATCTGCAGGAATAATTTCCTTGGTTGGATGAAGAAATAAAATCAAGGGAGAGAAAAATTGAAGTATTCAAAAGTCTCTTACCTTAGAGGGACTGTAGAGATCACTTAATCCAAATACTTTAGAGGTAGAACAATTGAGTCACCGGCAGTTGAGAAGTCATTTGCTTTTATATAGGAAAAATGTCTTGGGGTAAGAAAAAACTATATTAGTATTGGTGGACACTGGTCCTCAGTGTACTGCCACACTCAGTTAACAATTGCTAAGTACCTCTTGGGTTTTAATTTAAACTTCTATTGTTGAATGGCATGCAGTTATTTTGAGGCCTGAAATATCTATTTTGGTCTGTGTTTTATCAGACCATCATCCCAGCAGGAAGGTAATTGTATAGAGAACTTCCTCAGCAAGTGTAAGTGGAAATATTCTTGGGTTTTGGAAATACTCAAGAAAATGCAACAGGAAAAACCACTGAGGGCACCAACTGCATAAATGAACACACAGATGCTATTCTGTGGGTCTTCTGAGGAATTACTTAACATTCTGGCTAAATGGGCCCCTCCCAATGATCAGTTATCTGAAGGTGCTAAAAATGCAACATGGCTTACAGATGTCTCAAGAGTGGAAGGTTAACAATCTGGAAAGCATTGTACGGTAACTGGTTGATAATGTGATATAGATTTTTAACATTTATAGGGCAATAGCTAATGAACCAGCAATATATCTAGAAAAGGACACAGAGATAGTTGGAATATAAAAGGAATCTCAATGGGTGCTATATTATGGAAAATGTTGTGGATTGAGGAGGGGATAATCAAAGTGGGCCAAGTTGATGCCCACCAAGACAATCCATCCAAATTCAGATGTGGGTTGGAACCAACCAGTAGATACTCTCAATGTTTCCTGTAAAGTGGTATCTTGGACACATGAAATGGGTTGGCATGGGGCAGTTATCAAGAAATACACTGATTGGCAGAGAAAAACTATGTGTTCTACTGAGTTAGAAGCTTACAGTATTTGCTTTTTTGTTAACAGGAACATTAGAGACTAAAAGAAGCCATGGCTGCATTTTGAGTAGATCTAGGCAGGCCCAGAGTTTATAGATTACATTTCTGGATCCTAGGGTAGTTCTGTTTTTAAGTTTTTGAGGAATCACCATACTGTTTGCCAGAGTGGCTGCTCTAATTTGCATTCCTATCAACAGTGTAAGAGGTTTCCCCTTTCTCCACATCCTTGCCAACTCTTGCTCTTTCTTGTGTTGTTGATTTTAGTCATTCTGACATGTGTGAGTTTTGTAGTTTTTACTTGTATTTCCCTGATTTTGAGTGATGCAGAACATCTTTTCATGTGTCTTTTGGTCATTTCAGTTCTCCAACAATTCAGGTGAATAAAAGAGGTGGTTGAGAGGAGGGGAATGAAATAACTAATAAACAATAAGAGAAACTTTAGAAGCATAACAACCATGTGCAATGTGTAGTCTTGTTTGAATCTTGGTTTGGATAAATTAAGTCATGTTTGAGACAATTGATGTGGATAAGGCCTGGATGTTTATTAATATTATCTAATTAAATAAATATTCATTTTACTATGCATGATGGTAGCATGGTTGTGATATTTTTTAAAAGTCCATACTAGAAATACATCTTGAAGAATCTACTGGCTAAATGACATATGTTTGGGATTTCCAATAAATGTAAATATTTAATACCTATAATATTTATTCTGAATAATAGAAAAATGAATAGTCTCATTTTGTCAAGGTTATGGAACAACATACACTCATTTTTTACAAATGCTACAACAATGTCTCTGTTTTGAAGTAGAAAAATATACATTTTAAAAAATAAATATAAATTTCCAAGTCGTAGTCTGCTTATTCCCCCCAAATGGAGTATTTTAAATATTATTTCATTACGCAGTGCTAAAGGAAAACAAAAAGATGTAATATTGATACCTTCTAAAAGATAGCTCCATTGTCATTACTGTTTCACACACAGACCCTTATGATATGAGGAAAAAGTGAATAAATACTTGATTCTAAAATTATTAAAATCAATTTGGTCTCATAAGGGAATGGTTTATTATAATTCTTTTTGTAACTCATACAATAGGTTAGGAAATGAGTTTTGCAAGAGAATTGTTATGTCATATGTTTATTTTTTTATTTAAAAACATTTTTTGAAGACTACTATTAGCTAGAAACTATTGGGGATATTGAAATATAATAAGTATTAAGGAGGGCCCAGATTGCATGGTTATACGCAGACAATGAATCATGGAACACTACAACAAAAACTAATGATATACTGTGTGGTGACTAACATAAGATAATTTAAAAAAAGAAGTTTATGATCTCATAATTACTAAATTTAATGGGGGTACCCAAAAATGAAGAGACACATGTATTCTATGATATCTGTAATATTTGACAATGACATTATTATAATACCATCATGTGTCTTTTGGTCATTTCAGTTTTCCAACAATTCAGGTGAATAAAAGAGGTGGTTGAGAGAAGGGGAATGAAATAACTAATAAACAATTAGTTTGTTTATTGTTTATTGTTTATGAAGGATGTTCAGGGTTTTTTTGGAAGGATATTAACTTTTAAAAGTAGTCTCTTTTCTAAAGAATTCTGTCATCACAGCAAGAGTAATATATGTATATGCATATGTGTGAGGTATTTTGGTAAACAACATTTGTACACTTAAGCGCTTGAGTATTTTTATGTATACCTTCTCCCTGTTAATGGACTCTGAATGTTGACTGCTTCAGGTTCTTTCCTGAACTTCACTTTTCTTTCACTCTTTACCTTTCCTTTTCCTCTTTTCCCCCTTTTATCAGATCTCCTTCTCCCTTCCTTCATTTTATTTATCCTTCATAGTTCATAAAATGGAAATTTTAGATCTCTTCTAACTATATGTTGCAGGAGAATTTTTGTTATTACTGTGGAGAATTAAAATTTTGTTAAAGTCAGCAATCATCACTCTGAGTTTGGTACCAAAGATGGCAAACATTAAAAAATTGAGATACCTATTGTGCCTTGAATACCATAATAACAAAAAAAAGTTTGATTAATAATAGCCACTTTGACGGAAGCCCTTAAATATGAGATTATTTCACAATTCAACAGGTCACATCTTATATATGAGAGATTTTTCTCTGTCTTGCAATTTCCAGAGATAACATTTATGCAATGGCAACAGGGATAATGTGGCTTAAAGTAATTTGGCTTTCATATGAGACTATGTCTTAGCAGACATATCCATTAATATTAGTGTATATTGCTTTTTTAAGTATATCTGTGATAGAATAAAATGATTTTTTTCTCTTCCATGAGACTATTTCCTATTTATCACAAACTTACATATACAAAATGATATGTAGGTACATTTAAAATATGTAAAAATGTTTTATGGTTATATAAATATATAAGATAAATTAAGTGTGATATATACAGTATAGTATGTCTCATATATGTAGTAATATTATTTGCTTATGTTATCTGTAATCACTTGCCCATCGAGGAAGCTATGGAGGAGCTACCTGGCTGTCAAATGGGGGCAGTTAAGTGTGACTCATTCTCTCTCTTTGCACCCTCCCTATACTTTCCCCTCTTCAGCATTGCTCCAACTTTTGATGAAACAGTTTAGTAATTTGGATCTTTAAGTTTTATTTAATATCCCCTGATGTATATAGCTCTCTGTTTTCAGAAAATGAGTTATCAATTTTAATACATCTTATTTATCTTTTAATATTTACATCTAGATTGATATATATTGCAAATTTCATCTTTCATCACTATTGTTTCTTACTCTTCCTTTATTAAGTCTCATGGATTGTATTCCATTTGCACAATAGTCTGTAGATACTATTCTATTATTTTTCAGCTACCAGTATTATAAATGAAGAATTCCAAAATGTATATTGATTTGGGGGGGTTAATGTTTATAGATAAGCCTTTTCTTTCTTTGTTTTTATTATGTTCATTTAACCAACACATAGTACATCATTAGTTTTTTATGTAGCGTTTAATGATTCATTAGTTGTGTATAACACACAGTGCTCATCACCATAGTGACCTCTTTAATACCTACCACCCAGTTACCCCCTTCACCACACCTCCCTTCTGTAATCCTCAGCTTGATTCCTGGAGTTGAGTCTCCTGTGGTCTCTCTAACTCTCTCTTTCCACCCCCCTATAGTCCTCCTTTTAAGTTCAAGTTTTGCCTCTGCAATCAGCTCTGCTTTCCATCCCTATAGTCCTCCATGCTATTCCTTATGTTCTACATATGAGTGAAACCATATGATAATTGTCTTTATCTTCTTTGACTTATTTCAGTTAGCGTAATACCCTCCAGCTCCATCCATGTCGATGCAACTGACAGGTATTTATCCTTTCTGATGGTTGAGTAATATTCCATTGTATATATGGATCACATCTTCTTTATCCATTCATCTGTTGAAGGACATCTTGGCTCCTTCCACAGTTTGGCTATTGCGGACATTGCTGCTATGAACATTGGGGTGCATGTGCCAATTTTTTTCCACTACACCTCTAAGAGTAAAAAATATCATAAAAGTTTATATCATATAAACTATCATATATCATATCATATCATATATCATATAAAATATCATATAAACTTCTATGATATTTTATGGTATTTTTTATTCTTAGAGTACAGAGTTTTTAAAATTCAGAAATGGTATGATACTTGTGAGTTTTTTCTCATGAATTCAGCCTGAGTCATTTTAATTTTCAAACCTATGTTTCTCTTCATCTTGAGGATGTTTTCTTATATTCTTGGCTTAATTTCCTTCCTTTTGCATCTATGACTTTTTAAAATTACTTTTATTTGTACTTTAGGTGCCATTAATACATTCTCCAATCTCTTCATCTTTTTTTTTTTTAGTTATGTCTTTTTTTTTTTTTTTTTTTTTTTTTTACATTTTACTCTGTGATTTAGGTGTTCTTAACTTGATTTCCCAATCCATTAAGTTACAATTGTTTCCATCTCCTCATTCAATTGATCCACTGCCTTGTTTAGCTGGTAAATCATGTGGGGTTTTTGTTGTTGTTGTTGTTGTTTTGGTTTGGTTTGGTTTGGTTTTGGATTCAAAAAGACTTTTTCAAGCCACAGGAAGGTTTTCTCAGTTGCTGTTGTCATCATCGTCATCATCATCGTCGCCGTTGTCGTCGTAATCCTCATTCCCATTTTTAAGTTCAAGTTTTGCCTCTGCCATCAGCTCTGCTTTGCTGAATATTCTTCTGTCTCATCTTTCTCTTTCATGGTAGTTGGCTGGGGTACATGATAAAAGCATATTTCTTTTACCTTTTCACTGTAAGAACCAGGAACAATAGAGTAACTCCTTCCAATTATAATTGCCTTCTTAGATGCAGAAAAACTAGGCATGAACTGCCTAGTTGAACTGCCAGATAATATTCTATTCCTAAGGACACCTGCAGATCTCTAGGAATAAATTCATGTCCAGATAGTGAATTGTGGCTTTGCAATATACCATCTCTCCCAAAGAGGTCTCCAAACACACCCCTTTGTCCACAAGTGAATAGTGCACCTGTTCCCAATAGAGACTCCAACAGACCCCAGAACTCCTGAATCATTCATTCTGACTGCCTCAGAAACCATTTGGTTCAAGAGAGAAATAGAGAGTAAAGAGGAAGCCGGTGGTTGGGGTGGGGTGGGGAGGCAGGCCTACTTGTTTAGTTAGTTTTGTTCTCAGAAACCCTTTATATCTACCTCAATAGTGCCATCATATGAAAGTAGATATAAATTCAAGAATATGCTTTTAATCTTCCTGAGGACAGAGAATAAGTTTTATATTTTTAAAATTTTTTTTTTACTTTTTCAGTAGGAGATACATAGCATGCAATGTTAAGAACTAAATAAATATTGATTGTGGAGGCCAGCATTTCAAAAGAGTACTTATGCAGATCATTCTATGTTTCATCATTTAAAAACTTGTTTATTTTTTTTAGTTTTTCTTTTGTATTTATTTATTTATTTAAATTTCTTTTCAGCATAACAGTATTCATTGTTTTTTATTAAGCCTCTGCTACCTGAAACAATTTTTTTCCTCATTTAATGTATGTGCTTTTAACTTTTGCTTTTGTTTTTTTATGAGAGGTTAACAATTTCAAAGAAACCTATATATATAAACCACTATTTACACATATAGTTTTTGTATTCTTTTGCTTCAAAGTACAATAGAAAAATTCATGAAAAATTATATTTTAAATGTATTTTTGTATGTTTAAATTTACATAATGTGAATAAAAAGAAATAGTCCTTAATATTTCATTTTCCTAGAAAAATAAACTGAATACATAGAACTCTTTCAATAATTTGTATTTTTTTTTAAAATCTGACATTCCTTTAAAGATTTTTTTGATCCATGGAACTGAAACTAAAAAGTATTTTAAACAATATCATATTTCCACTAACATACTAGGATAGCACCTCTGAAAGGAGTCATTTATCAAGTAGTGAAGAATATAAATAACAATAAATGCTCTTAAGGCTAGAGTCTATGATCTCAGACTGCAAATTATTGTTGGCATTAGTTATAGCCAACTTTATCTTCCCACTTTGTACAGTATTTTATTTAATGTTGTGTGATGTTTCCTGTTATAGTTAGTATCCACCAAAGGGTATGAACATAGCTTGTTTATAGTGGAGAGGTATTTTCTCATTGGTTTCCACCACATCACAGTAAAGTTATATAGCACAAATTGTATCACAAAAAGCAAGACAGCGAGAAGAAAGAAACTTGTGATAATGCTGTGTGAATGTCCTCTATTTCTATAAGGACTCAGTGTTTTCAGTATAATTTCTTTGTGGAAACATAATATGATGAAACATAAGTATAGCTCATCAGATTATATTTAACTGGATAAGATCTAGTTTTGGATATTGTATGTAGTTAACAATTGCTCTTGGGGGATTTGGAGTAAAATGGAGATTTTCTCTTTGTGTGCATTAATTTCTAAGATTGAAGAAATAAGAGAAAAACCTAATTCAGAATTTGAATGTGATTTTATTCTTATCTATTTATCTTATCTTAACTATTTTCTCACCATATTTTGAACATCACCATAGGAATGACATGGAGAGTTTCTCTGAAGCCTCAGAGGGAATCAACAAGAGAAAGTGAATTGAAGTCCTGCTTTCTCTCTTCAAAGATTAGATTTTATCTTTAAATATTTTATTTTAAAAAGTTCTACCATTCTAAAGTTTAAAAACACCACTTAAGAGGGCCTGGCAATCTCAAATGAGAGAGGTCATGATGACCAATTCCAGTAAGAGACTATTCAAATTGGGTTGAGTAATTAACAAAAAACCCCGCTGGTTAGAAGTACACATTAATTGTTTGTAGTATTCTAGAAAGCTAAACAATTAATTTACGTTTTGGAGAGTTGGATGAGCTCAAATTGGTTCAAATTTATTCTTCTTGGGAAGTGATTATAAGATAATGCCAATTCACTTTCTTCCAGGAAGATGTTTAATAATGTTATTTAGAAGTGCTTCATAGAATTATTATAGAACTGGGCCATTCTTTTTATGACTCAAAATTATTTAAATTATTTCATTTCAAAGCATGTAGACAAAAAACAATTGTCAAGAATACAACATCTACTGGAATAATACTGATACAAGAGTGAGAACTTCAGCAGAACAAAATGATTCATAAACTGCATAGCAGTTGACCATCTTTAAGTGGATAGTTTTGTAGTCTAAAGTGAAACTTCAGTAGATATCAATAGGCGGAAAAGCAAACAGACAAAAAATGTATTCAAAAGGCTTTATTTTGAAGAAGGACATAAGCAAATGTTAAGACACTAAGTCTTCACTGTCCAACATGGTAGTCACTAGTTACTTGTGAAAAGTGAGCCCTTGAAGTATGGCCAGTCCAAATTTAGAAGTGCATTGGGTAAAACTACACATTGGAATTCAAGCAATTCTTATGAAAAAAGTTAAATTTTTTATACTGATTACATGTAGGAATGAAAAGGACATAATGGTAGTGGGTTATTATTTGTTTCTTTCTGAGACTAGAAAAAGGCTATATGTAAGAACCCACTGGTAATTTTATATGCACATATAAGAGATTGTATATAGCTCAAACACATTGTCTCAGTAATTTGTCTCAGTAATTATCAACAAATACTACACTGTTTTTAATCCTCTCCATAAAAGGAGTCTATCAGATATCAAACTGTGTAAAACTTACCCAGCTTTACTATCACAGTAAAACTTTTCAGGCCAAGAATGGAAATGATGTAAACAATTTACTCCCAGATATTGGTTAAATGAGACCCTTTTCCATTTATATGGAATCAAAGTTTTGTTTCACCAGGGTGATATATAGCACTTTTGTGTCTCTAGTTATTAGGTTAAATTCAATAAATATTATTGAAAGTGATTATGTGTAGTGCACAGAATTTGTCCTTATGAAAAGTAAAATTAAATACTATGTCAACAAATGTACAATTAATTCATTTTTACAACATATTTTTGAAACATCTACTCTGTTTCTAGCACTGTTAGGAAATATAATATTCAAATACCAAATGTACTGTATGTTAACAGAAGTCACAATAAGAATCAGAGATGTAGAAAGTCATGTATTTGGGTTGCTTATAATATGCTTTGTGATATTCATAAATGTGTCAGGTAGTATTATACTTACTAACTTACTATCATCATAACAACCTTATAAATTAAGTGCTTTTATTATCATCATTTTATAATGGTGAAATTCAGGCTGGTGAAAATTCAGGCTGAAAGAGGTTAAGGTGATATAACTTGCAGCTATTTAAGTGGGTCAAGAAGGATCCAAACTCAGGAGTCTGGCTTCAGTCACCATACATTTAACTTTCTGGATATTGGGAGAAAGAAATTTATGATGCAGGGGATATAGTAAGTAAGGACAACAAAAAAGCATGTAAGGGAATATTAAATGGTCTTACTATGGGTACCTTATTTGTATTGATTTAGATTCTTTGGTTGCAACAAAACCAACTCTTTCTAACTTAGAAAAGATTTTTAGGTTTTTTTTTTTTTTGTAAAAAAAAAAGATTTTTTTTGTAAAAAAATCTTTCAAAAAAGATCTTTTTTACAAAAGATTTTTTGTTTGTTTTGGAAAGCTATTGGGTTTACACATTAATAGAAATGCTTGAGGTGAGATTCAGGGATGAGCATAAGGAAACCTGTTCTCAATGTTCCAGATTTTGCTGCCATAATAAATATACTCCATCAATTTTTCCCTTTGTTTCATCCTAATAATTTTGAATCAGTATTAATAAAGGTTCAAAGTATTATACTCAACTGTAAAGCATTAATGAGATAAACTGTAAGGACAGAAAAAACTAAAAGGAATTTTGAACTTTACATGGTAGATTTACTCTAAGTAAGTAGCATTAGTTGTGTAATTATGAAACTATATTTTAAAGGCACTATTTAGGGAAGATAGGGAAAATTCATATGTACTAGTTATGTTTGGAACTAGGGTTATCATAATGGGAGATGAAAGGCACAAATATTGAATGATAGAGAGATAGGAGGACTCAGAATGGTGGATTTGAATTGGTGGTGTCTTATCTTAGTGTGAACTCTTGACTTCCCCTTTGCTCACTGAAGGAACCTAGAAACAATGACATCCCACTGTCAATATGCACAACTAGAGGTTAACTCTTGGTTTCTAAATACTGTTGTCCACTAAATGAAACGACAATTTATTACAGAATTAGCAGCTTTCAGAAATAGGGTAGGGAAAGTACAAGAGAGAACTGTTCAGTCTTATTATGGTGAAAGCAAGGAGGTGTTAAAAAATTAATAGGATCATAGCAAAAAGACAGAGAACTTGTTCAAAGGGGACTCTAATGTCCAAATTGGTCCAAGTCAGCATAAAAAATATAATGCACACACTGCATTGAATACAATGAAATCATAAATTTATTTTAATACTGAAAGAAGTGACCTGGGACAGAAGACTTTTCTTTAGAGAAAAATGTTGACAAACATATATATATAAGGAATGACATGGCTAGAGAAGTCATCATTTTGTAATCACAATATAGTATTTAATTCAGTCAGCAATGACCAACTGATTCTCATATGCACACGAAAAGAAAAATATATTATTGTTTAGTTTTTCCATTCACATAGAGGTATTCTTTTAAAAACACATGGCTGAAAAAATAATATTTCTTTTAAGAAGCAATTTTTCTTGTATTTAGACAGTTTTTAATTTACTTCATCATGAAATTGATTCCTTGGGAATATGTCTTGAGGTAGGCATTATTTAATGATGACTCAGTAGTTTTTGGAGAGATGAGATAAAGCATGACAATAGCTATACTCAACCAAAAAAAAAAAAAAAAACAAACAAAAACCCCAAAACAAAAAACCCACCACAGAATGTTATTTCCAAATTGCCTAATGAACTAGGCCAATAATATTCTCTTCTACTGCACTTATTTCTTTCTACTGCACTTATTTCTTTCAAAAAATGAGCTTCAGACACAGCTATATTTATAAAAGAGAAAGACAATATTTAGCCATTTTATAGAACAAAGGGTTATGTTCACAGCTAATGTGGTCATTAGGCTGCATGTCTCTTTGACAAATTCCATTGTTGTATAATTATTATTATTATAGCATTTCCTTACTTTTTGGCACTGTAAGATGTTCTAACTTCATCTGGTCTATTTCCTGCCCCAGCTCAAGAATCAGACATTTATCCAAGAAGCCCTGTTTCCTTTGATTGGAGAATGGTATTAGAAATTGAGATATGAGCTCTGAGTATGTTCATTGCTGTTGGGCTTTCCTTTTTACTAGGCACTCTTAGAGGACAGAACAGGATTTATATGTGTATGTACTAGCCTGTGTATACACATCTACAAATATTTCTGTATGTACCCATCTTTCTCTCTGTTAAGCTAGATATGTATTAGTATTTGATGTGTCTAACTCTAACCTAGTAAGGCATGGATATTTATACCTCCCCCTTTTTTTTTGCTTGACTATAATGTTCCATTCCAACTGTGATAAACCTGGATCTCATCATCACCCATCAATTTATTTAATTATTTAATTCTATTATAACTACATAATAATTTCAAAATTGTTAATTTATATCATCATGAGAAAAAAATTTTGCCAATTAGAATACAGTGCTTGTGTTCGGTTTCTTTTGAGTTTAAACATACAAACCCAGTTATTGTCAAAGTAGTTTAGCTCAGAACTTTCTTCCTTGCCATCATAAATGAGGTTATTTAAGATATTTTTAATATAGTTTAATTCCTTTGTCATAGTGTGCATTCTACTCTACAATCCTCCCAACCTTGTAAATGATTTTTTTTTTCAAGTAGGCTCCACACCCAATGTGGAACCCAATGCAGGGGTTGAACTCATAACCCTGATATCAAGATCTGAATTGAGATTGAAAGTCTGACACTTAAATGACTGAGCCACCCAGGCACCCCCAAATTATTTTCAATAAATTTTCAGACATAAGATTCATGCAGTGGTTATAAATTATCACAGATTTAGACAACTGTAGAGTATCATGTACAGAGCATTACAGTATCATATCATAGCTTAACCACTCGAAAAATTTCCCTTTCCACAAAACCCTGGCATCTGTTTACCAACTTCCTGGTTTACCTTTTTTAGAATGTCTTAAAATTGGAGCTATATGGCACTTTCATGATGAATTCTTTTACTTAGCAATAGCAAAATGCATTTAAATTCATCTATTTTTAAGGGGGCTTGATAACTTATTCCTTTTTAATCACTGAATGTTATTCCATCATGTGGCTGTCTCACAGTCTGTTTACACACTTTCCTATCTTGGTTACTTCAGTATTTGGTGATTATGAATAAAGCTGCTATAAACATTAATGTGCTGATTTTTATATCGGCACGAGTTTTCAAATCAGTTGTGCAGCTACCTAGGAGTGCCATTGCTGGAGCATGGTAAGACAATGCTTAGCTTTGGCAGAAACTGCCCAGCTGTCTGTCAAAATGTCTGTACCATGAATGAGAGTTTTTGTCATTCTGCATTCTTGCCAGCAGTTAGTATTGTTAGCTCTTTGTAATATAGCTGTTCTAATATATACATGTAGTAGTTTATTTGGGGAGGAGGGGATCTAGGATCTGAATGGCTGAGATAAGTCATGTAGGTACTGCATTCTTGTGTGACTGATCTCCAATAAAAGCCACAACATCAAGGCTCACATGAGATTCCCTGATTGGCAACACTTATTATGTGTTCTTGCATATCGTTTCTGGGAAAATTAAGTGTATTCCTGTGTGACTCCCTGGTTAAGGATACCAGGAAGCATGTCTGTTTTCTCCTGGAGTTGGCCCCATGTATCAATTCATTTGCTGATTTTAATCTGTATCCTTTCACTGTAATAAACCTAATCATGAATATAACAGCTTTTTCCACATCGTGGGTGTCTTTCTAGTAAATCAGTGAGCCTAGGGTTGTCATGGGAACTCTATCACATGCCCTTAATATATTGATCATAATTATTTTGTATTTCCTTTCTGATAACTTCAACATGTGTGCCATATCTGAGTCCAGTTCATATAATTGTATCGTCTTTTCCCACTGTGTATACTTTTTGCATACCTTATAATATTTTGTTGAGAGCTGTACACATGATCTTGGGTAATAGGAAATAAAGTAAGCTGCCCTTCAGGGCAGAGATTTATATTCATCTATTTTGGAGCTGGACTGTGTTTAACATTTGTTGTAGTTATAGGTGCTAGAGGCTTCAAATTCTCCTAATGACCTTGTTTTTGTCTTCTGTCTTGTCTTAGTGACTTCCCTATTATTCTCTAAAGAGAGTCTGAGTTCTTTCAGTTGTAATCATTATTATTATAGGAGAGCCCTTTTGCTGTAGTGGTAAGGTTTTAAGGGTAAACCTTCTATAGTTTTTTGATTAAACCTTAATCTTTTAGTGGGACTTTGACTTGAACTGTGTCCTTCACAAGTATTCCTGACCCTTTTCCATTTTATAGTTTTCTCTTTTTTTTTTTGACATTTTGACACAGACATTCCTTGTCTGTGGCATTCCTAATTTATATCCTTAAAGCCCTGTCCCCTGTTGATTATAATTTCTTCCCCATAGGTGAGACAAGAAAGAAGAGGGACTGCAGTCGACAGGAATTCCTTTCAAAATTTTCAAAATTTTGCTCAGGCAAAATTGTTTTCTTCTAAAAAGTAGGCTTTAAAGTGTTTCACAATAGCTACTCTTCCCCTCACCCTGCCAGAACCAAAGGGGAAACTTTTCTGAATTGTTACAGTGAACACTTCTTGGGGTTTTTAGAGGGGCAGCCTATGAAAGCATGAGTACAGTCCTATTCGCATACTACTCTAGTCTCAGTCTCAAAATTACCATATTTCTTCAACATAGTGACTCCATAAACTTCTGCTCCAGGTAAGCAAATTTTGGTTGCTATACTTTCTGGAAACACCTCTTTTTCCAGATTTTGGAATGGCATTTGGCATGTGACCTCAATTCTCTGATGGATCTTAATGAAATCACCAATTTCCAGTTTGTCCAACTTGTTTTCATTGTCAGAATGAGAGTGAAGACTTCTAAGTTCTTTACGTGTTGGGGCTGAAAATAGAAGTTTTTTTTTTTAAATAGAAGTTTTCTAATGAAGTTATAGAACATATATTTTATATATTTATGCTATGCTTTTGTGTGCCATCAAAATAATGATTTTTGCTATGTATTGTTTATACATAAATATATATATATGCTTGTGTGTATGTATTTCATAGTCCATTCAATGAAAAATTATGTATTAAAATGATTAAGTGAAATTAGCAAACTATGTTTCATAAGGATCATTAAAAGTCAAGATGGGTCTTCTATAAAGTTGAAACAAAAATAGAAAAGGCTAAGTGTATTCATTGAAAAATTGTGTATTAAAATGATTAAGTGAAATTAAAGCAGACGACATTTCATAAGGATCATTAAAAATCAAGATGGGTCTCCTAGAAAGTTGAAACAAAAATGGAAAAGGCAAAGTGTGTTTTAACACTTTGTTGTATTTTCCAGTCAAGGAAGGGAATGAGACATCGTTGCTTAGTGAGAAATATAGTTTGCAGATGTAGGTAGTCCAGAGGGAGCAAATGGAGTTCTATTATTTGGATAGCATTATGACAGGACCGTGCCAGGTGGAAGAGTGTAAGATGTAATTACACAAAATGCAAGAGGGTTAAGAACAAAGCAGGACTGACCATATAAACAAAGATCATGATGGTCCAGAAAAAAAATTACCTCATATATTGGTCGGTGAAACCCAGCTGCTGAAGAACCAGTATTTCAAAAATGGCCTATTGGCTAAGCTATCTTATCTGTGGTTCATTGTGCTTCATCATCCTTAGATGTGTTCAGCAAACGGACATAACCATTCAATATAAGAAATAGCAATTTATGATGTAAAGCATTTTTAAGATTTGAAATAACTTCAGTTGTTTTATTTTTGTATTTGAAACTTATTACTACTAATCTATTTAATCTACTCACTACCAATTCGTAATATGCTTGGACACTAGACAACATATTCAGAATTGCTGTTTAGATAATGGTTTTCTTTATTATAAACTTTTTTTGAAACTAAATTAATCTTTTCTAGTTTTTCAGAGAAAGAATGCTTTACCTAGCAACTGATATCCAGAAAATATTTTTTTTTTTTTTTGTAAAGTGAGTTATTTGTTTTGAATCAGGTAGGCTGGAAAGATTTTTCATTTTTTAGGTTCTAAGTTACTTAAAGGTGATAAAAAAGTGTTCAAAGATGAAAATGGAAAAATACATTTATCGGTTGTCTTTCAATGAGTAGCCTATAATTTCCACTATTCTTTCTTTAACCTGAGATTTTGTGACTACTTATCATTTTGTTCCTTTTCATATATTAAGCAAAACTGTGTGCTAGTTATGTTAGGAAAGGTTATTATTTTAATATTTTCTGGCCTATTTTAGAAGTCTTATTCTTACAGTTATCATTTTCAATGATATCAAAGTTTCCTTCTTCTTTTAAAAGCTAACTCTAACAAGAAATTGGAAAACCATAATTGGTTCTAATGGAAAATGGAGACCAGCTGAACATCGAGATTTTTTTTTTTTCCTTTCTGAAGCATAGAGGGATTGTTAAAATATATTACATATCTTTTGAGGCCCAATTCAGGGCCAGTCTCTTCCATAAGGTTATTTGTTGCTAGAGTTGCTTTCACTGATATCTGCTGTTCCTGAAATTCATTCATGCTCATAGTATATTCTCCAAAATTTGACAATTAATTTGTTTGCTTTTAATATGATTTGTATTAACTTTTCATTGTAATGCTATATCTTTGTGGCAGGTTTTATTTTACAAAGATGGCGACACTAATATTTCCCATCCTTTATGTTCTTTGACAATGTGACCTTGAAACTTGTCCTCTTCCCTTGAATTCTGGGTAGGGCTTGTAAGCCAATTGTGTTATAACTATAGAGGCTATTTAGTAAACTTGATGAACTGATCACTGTGATATTTGCTTGTGGAGCTCTGAAATGCTATTTGGATGTTTGATTACTCTGATGCAGTCATATTGTGAGGAAATACAACCCTTGTGAAAATGTTATGTGGAAGTCTCAGCTGAGGACCCAGCAATAGCCATTATCAATTATTAACATATGTGTAAATAAACCTATAGTTGATTCTAGTCCTAGACTATGGGAGATTGATCAATGTCAGTTATCTAATCTTTTCAGCAAAAACCAAACTGTATTTGCCCTGTCCTGTTCAAATTCCCCATTCATAGAATCCATAAGAATAAAAATAATTATTTTAAGCAACTAAATCTTAAGGTATTTTGTTATATAGAGGTAATAATTTGAAGAATCTTACATTATATGGTTACCTTTGGAAGTAAGTAGCTATGTATTACAATTTATTTCTTCCTGTGTAGTTCTCTGGAACAGATAAGGGAGGAAATTTCCTCCATCTGTGTCACAAATCCTTCTTTCAGCAAAGAATTGTTATAGATTGTCCAGCTTTGAAGGCTGTGATTGGACAATGATTGTGAGTTGGCAGAGCTGCTGGATTAGGAGGTCATGCACAAAAGCAAAGAGTTGTCTTGCTCCATTTTGTGGTGAAGGGCCCACACTGCTCCCACACAGGAAAACAACTGGCCTTCTTACTTATCTTCTACTCTCTTCTTCAAAGTTGCCAACCAGATCCTGCTAAATTTCAAAGACTACATTAAGACCTAGAAGGAAAGAAGTTCCTCAAACTCTATATAAACCAGTATTCTGGCCCATCTCCACATTATTCATAAGATTAAGATTTGATGCTCAAATGCAACTATACTAGATTGCACTTTGTTTTCTTTCTTTTTTTAAGATTTTATTTATTTATTTGACAGACAGAGATCACAAGTAGGCAGAGTGGCAGGAAGGGAAGCAGGCTCCCCGCAGAGCAGAAAGCCTGATACAGGGCTCAATCCCAGGACTCTGGGATCATGACCTGACCCCAAGGCAAAGGCTTAAGCCACTGAGCCACCCAGGCGCCCCTGCACTTTGCTTTCTTTTATCACTTATTATCCTATGCTTTCACCTCCTGTGAAGCCTTCCCTCTCTTGATAGAAGAGGTATGAGTGCCAGAGCATATCTGGTCTTCATTGGTCCTTTAGTTATGTGCCACTTGCTAATTAGGTTTCCAAGAGTAGACAGAAATGATCCATTAACTCTGAATTGGAGAACTCACAAAGCACTGGTTAATTGGTTGATCATCAACAACTGAATTCTATTCCTTGAAAAATATTGGTAATAATAATAATAATAACAAAAATACATCTAGAATTTATTGAGAACTTTCTATGTGCCAACCTCTTTCTATACTCTTTTCATGTGTTCTTTTAGTAGCTCTATCAGACTTGTGGGCCAAACATTAGATAATATCTTAGATGACATATTTTTATTTTGGACACGAGGAAACTAAGGAACAATCATCTTTTTCTACATCATACCACTAGTGAGCTGAAGGACCAGAATAAACCCAGGCTATCTGACAGGCAGGAATTACTTCTTCAACCTGCATTTTTCTGAAACTGGAATTAGGTTGTTTGGGAAATTTGCTCTTTTGTTGTTATTGTTCAAAGATTATTTACATCTTAAAGCACATTCATAGTGTCTAGAGTCTTATTCTATTGGAAGATTAAATCTGAGAGTAAAAAAATATTTTCTTTTATGAAACACTTTCATTATTGAAAGTTCACATTTAAAATTTTTAGTACAAAGCATAAGTGGAGTTTCACCACATAAAGGAGTTTACCTAGACTGGACTCAACAGAAAACCAATTTGCTTAGTGTAAGCTCAATTTTTTGATCCTTTAGTTGATTACATCTCACAGTGTGGGAGCTGCTGTGTCACTTCACAGGTGTTAGTACCTCTGATTTATTTAGAGAAAGATTTGATGTCAACCTAATGTCAATATGAAGATAATATTTATTTATATATTCCAACCATAGAATTGAGGGAATTTAGACATAGACCATAGAGGGAAGTGAATTACTTGGAGGCAAGAGATAATTATATCAAATACATAGTCATCCACTGCATATTACAGTTAGCCCTGATAAAATATCTGATAGATTAAGCTGAGATGCCAAAAAAAGATATCTTGAGATTATATATGCTGATTCTTTTTACAACTATAAATATTGCTACATGTCACAAATATTGACCATAATTACAGAGGCTGCTTTATGTCATGTAGTTACTTTATCTGCCTCACAAACTAATTTAAAATTGTCACTGAGCATTAAGTAATGTTGTGTCATGCACTTTGAGAGACATTAGTATTTTTTCTCTACTACATGGAAATGCCTATAAGTTTTCTCTATATTTTTGACTGTTTGTATTCCTAATAGACTTATGTGTTAATGCAGTATATTTTCTAGGAAAATTTGAAAAAAGATTGCATAAAAGGAGAACTATTATTAGCGAAATGCTTTGGTTGTAAATAATATCCATTTAAGGACTTAAGGTACACCTAAAGAGACAAAAATTTGAAAATTACACATGAAAACACTCAAAGGCAAAATAATGTTGATATACAATTTCATAATAAAACCCAACTACCCAATTACATATTTTTAATATAGTGATAAATTGTCTTGCATTAACTTCAATTTAATGGCTCCAGATATGTAAGAGATTTAAAAATCTGTAAGTAAAATGTTATTAAATATTCAATAGAGATGCAATAAATGAAAATCTTAGTTATCAATAGTTGTGAAGATTCAACAGAAATATTTGCCTTAATAACCAATTTTAAGTTGACTTCTCTGTTCTTATTTTCTCTAGTGTTAATATTTGGAGTTTCAGTTCAAGGTATGGGGTGATAGAGAAATGATTGCATTCCTTCGTATGCCTGTAAATATTGTCTTACTGTTAAAGTGGGAAATTTACTCCAGCTCTGTTTGGAAAATTAAAACAAGCAACTCATTCCCATCAGTCTTCCTCAGACTCTTTCCACTCCAATGCAACTCTAATTTATTCCCTCAGTGTCTAAATTAATATTTTCTCTCTACCTGTATTCTTTCTCTTCTCTGTTTGCGCACCCCACTTGTACTCATAATGCACACCTTTATTTAGCTTTTAAAATAATTTCTTATAATAAAACAATTCAAATGCTGTTTTATATATAGTACTATAAAAGGGAGAAAATAATTATTCTTTAGTTTTAAATATGGACTAATAAGGTAACAGAAAGGTCTACTATTACTCATTAGAGAGCTGATGAAAGCACAAAGACCTCAGGGCAATGAAAAGATTCTAAATTGTATATTAGGTAATGTGTCTTTGGCTTTCTGGTGTAACACAATATTGGCCTTTTGATAATACCGAATTAACAAAATAGTAATTTGGTGAAATAATTATAATAAATCATAATTTAAAGAACTTAAAATTTAATGGGGGCTCTAGTTAATCCTTTATTAAGTAATGCTAAATTAGGAACTTTATCACTATTTCCAGTTCATATGAAGTTATTGGCATAATAACTCTTCTTTTATGGACGTTGAATACAATTTAAATACTTACCATGTTCTGACAATGGCAGTTCTCCAAATCTCAGACTTTTCAATTACCAAAACAAACAAAAGTTTTTTTTTTCACTGCAAATATGTGTAGTTTATTGCATGTCAAGTATAATTTGATAAAGTTATAAAAATACTTTTTAATTTAAAAAATACAATTTTTTTTTCAAAGATTTTATTTATTTATTTGACAGAGAGAGATCACAAGTAGGCAGAGAGGCAGGCAGAGAGAGAGGAGGAAGCAGGCTCCCTGCTGAGCAGAGAGCCCGATGCTGGACTCCATCCCAGAACCCTGAGATCATGACCTGAGCCGAAGGCAGCGGCTTAACCCACTGAGCCACACAGGTGCCCCACAAAAGTTTTTATTGTTCCCAGAAGAGTCAACATTTTCAAAAGGTTATGATGAAGAAATCAGTTGTGTTCAACTGTACCAAGCCAGTGTGAATCTCACAACGCGTTTGTTCATTAAAGCATGGTGTTCATTCAGCTGGTATTCATTGAATGTCTCCTGCATGGTATGGTGGAGATACACTGGTAAACAAGGCATGGCAGTGTCTAGTCTTTTAAAACATGCAAGACAACTGGTAGATAGTCACGATTGAGAGGGTGTTCCCAGCGTACGTGTAAAGTTGATTGGAGGAATGGTCTATGACTTCTCCAGAGCAGGCAAAACAAACCCTGTGATATCACAACTGTTGGCAAGGATTCTCAGCAAATTTTTCCTAAATATTCTAAACAAAAAGCAAGATACTTTAAACCTTAGTGTAAATGTCCCTCACAACAATGTATTACTTAAAATATAACATACACGAAATTATACTAGTCACCAAGCATGCTTAAATATAACCTTAGGAAAACCATGTACTAGCAACAGGCCTCTGTGGGAGAGGATGATATACGTCCTTGAAGCCAAGAAGCTGGGGGAACGCCTGCCCTGTTCAGGGTGGAATGCCACCTGCTTCTTTTTTCTGTTATCTCCCTTTCTCCAGAGACCACCTGTGGTTAATAGGTGATCCGTTTGAATGTGCTTGCTCAACTATAAATTCTATACTGCTTGACTAGACATATTCTGCCTTTCTTCTTACTTATCTATAAGACATGAGCAATGGATAACTCATATTCCTTCTTGTTTATCTATAAGGCATATGGTTAATGTATAGCCTTCATTGGCTCCTCTGTTGATTACTGTCTAATATCCAATAAATATGAGACTGAGGAATTGTTCAGGCCAACAGTCTTCTCTACGCCTGATCCCTGTTCCCTTTCTCTTGCAGCTGACTTGTTTGTGCCTCATTCTTTTCTGGGGCGTCAGGAAGTGGCACTTTAGGTCATTTAAGTACTACAACACAGTGTCAGAAACCCACATAAAATGTGAATTTACATTATTGTCTATACTTAACATAGCATTATAGTGCACAAAGGCAGAAATTATTTCTAAAAAATACTTCCTAAGGTTCATAATCATTTCCAACTACTTTCATAATCATTTTGTTCCTATTATAAAGGCTTTTTTTCTTACAAGGAAAGTCTTAATTTATATTACATTCCAAGAATTTTACATTGATTTAATATGATGAAATTCATAAATTATACTTCATAATATTTTATATTTGATAGTTTGGGAGGAAGAAGTTTGTGTGGAAGAAGACAGGTACATGGATTCAGTTACTAATTTGTTTTTAAAGCTACCATAGCTACCATTGTTCTAAAAATTATTTCATGATATATTAATGTTCCTTGACATTTGTGGATAGAAATGACTTTATGATAATGGAGTCACTGACAGCTACTTATCCAATGCCTACATTCTTTATTAAGAGAAGCTCAATTTTATTGCAACAGTATCTTCAGCCATATTTAAACTTCAGCCTCCATTAAGCTAGGATAAGTTGTCAGTTCTGGGCAAGCTTCAGTGGGCATCTTTTGGTGTTTTCTGAAAAAGTTTTGGCATTTCCTTTTTCCTGCCCAGCATTCAGATGAGAGGCTGAGGGCTGACTGGTCATTTTGGTAATATGAAGTGATTATAAGAGTGGTAGAGCAGAACTTAGAACAAATTTAGAACACCGATGCTTTATGAACCTACTGAAGCCACTGTATATGGGACTGCTTGTTTACAAAAAGTATTGGTTAAAACCATGACATTGAGTCTCTTAAATGCAGCTGAACTCATGCAATGACCAAGTAAGCAAAGTGTTTTGTTACTACAAAATCTGTATGTTAAGTTCTAGAAGTTCTCAAAAAGATCTTTGGCTGAAGAATCCTTTTATTCATGGAATAATTATTAACATACCAGTAAATAACAGTGAAACAAACTTGAAAAATCATGACATTGTTATGATTTTGTTTGATTTTAATTCCCATGAATTTCCTACCATACAATATGCTTCCATGAAAATCATTATATAATAATACACAGTACTTTCTTTACTGTTGTACTATACTATTTTTTAAAAAATGAATTTTAAAAATTTTTTATAAATTAAAAATGTTAAATTTTAATTAAAAATTTTATAAAAATTTACTTAAAATTTTTATAAATTTTATATATAATTTTTAAATAAAAATTTATTTATTTATTTATTTATTTATTTGAGAGACAGTGTGAGAGCATTAGCAGGGGGAGGAGGCAGAGAGAGAGAGAGAGAGAGAATTGCAAGCAGACTCCACACCAATCACAGAGCCTGACACCGAGCTTGATCTCCCGACACTGAGATCATGAGCTGAGCTAAAACCAAGAGTCAGTTTTAACAACCAGGCACTTCAAAATTTTATGCTATTAAACTGAAGGAAGACTCAAGCAAAGGAGATATTTTTATTTTTACCAATAAGAAATGTTTTGAGTAATTAATTCAAAATATATTAACTGGTGCTTATTATACCCTCTTCCCGCACCACACACCTAAAGATCTGTACCTAGATTATGGAGAGTTAAATACCTGTTTTAGATGCATACAGAGGGGCAAAGAAGAAGGGAAACTACTAACTCTTGGTGAGGTTCCTCTTGGAGAGATACAACTAGAGGTAAGGTTTGAAAATAAGTAGAATTTACCTGGATGGCGAATGAAGAAAAGTTATTCCCAGAAGAATGAACATGATGAGTACAAACACACAGAGGTGTGAGAGTGTTGTTGGATAGGTTGTGTATTGGAAAGTAGTTTGTTCTGAGACTGATTATGTAGAATAGGGTTGGATCCATGAAGCATTTTGTGTCTTATGCTATGAATTAACATCCTTTATCCTAAAAACATTGAGGAATCATTGGGAGAAACTTTAGAGGTGGAGTGATACTGCTAGATACATTTTTTTAAAAACAATTTTGGGAAGCTCATATTTATAGTAGAGGTAAGCAGAGTGGTAGGGAGGAGTAGAAGGGAATTAGAAGGAGAAAGATTGGTTAGGGTATTCCCTCTAAATCATTTAGATAATATACACACACAAAAATTATCAGTTAATTTGAATTTTACAAACCCTACTGAAGAAACAGTGATACCACAAAGATAAAAAGTATAGTCGATGTAGAGTGTTATGGAACATTTAAATGGAAGCTCTCAAATTCTTTAACACCAGTAAAGTAAGACAGTCTATTATTGGCATCTGTGGTTTTGTCAACTAGAGATTTGATGTTTTTTCTTCCTCAAGTATCCTTGCAAGAAAGAGGGGGTGTTAAGATATTTACCAGCACTATATGTCTCTATATCTGTGGTTTGATTACGCTGTCTTTGAAGTCTGTCACAGGGGACATGGTGGCTGACTTATGATTGATTATGCAATTGCTTTTCTCCTCAAAGTTGTAAAGTGTTCCCACTAGGTTAATATGACTACCTCTGTGCCATTATTTCAATACTTTTATTTTTATGAGCAGTTTTCAAGTGAGCAGTGGGACATCATTAATTCTATATTCTCAGGGCCTATTACATGAGTAAATATTAGTTAAAAACTAAGAAAACAAGCTGTATTTGTTTACATTAAACATTAAATAAGAGAACTATGTTCACTATATATTACAAGATAATAATGTTTTTCTATGAACAGATTATCAATTCGGAGGCCTTGTATAATATTGATGTAAGTAAAATGGAACACAAAAGAGAAAATAATTATACAGAATTCTCAATCTGAATTATACAGTGTTGTGCCAATGCCTCCTGCAATAGTGAAGTGACACTTATTTTAATAAATTTAATGCCACCACATATAGGTGATTTTGGAATAAACTACTTGGAAGATAAGAATCAAATAGAAGCAAGGCACCTAGGTGGCTCAGATGGTTGAGCTTCTGCCTTTGGCTTGGGTCATGATTTCTGGGTTCTGGAATCAAGCCCCATACGGAGCCCCATGTTGGACTCCCAACCCAGCAGAGAGTCTGCTTCTCCCTCTCCCTCTGCATCTCCCTGTGCTGATGCCCTCTGTATCTCTCTGTGTCAAATGAATAAATGAAATCTTTTAAAAAAAGAATCAAACAGATGCATATGTTGTTCAATAGAAAGAAATAAGGACTTACTCTTGGGTTGTTTGGCTTCTGCAATATTGTATTTATTGTGTGATAGCCAAGTGCTAGCTAGCCAAGTACATTATAGCCAAGTACGAGCTATTATCATTGTTAAAGCATTGGTCCAGATTGTTTCTGACTGGGAACATATTCATAGTAGGCAAG
This sequence comes from Mustela putorius furo, assembly GCF_011764305.1. NCBI lineage: Eukaryota > Metazoa > Chordata > Mammalia > Carnivora > Mustelidae > Mustela > Mustela putorius. The sequence goes on from NW_025422023.1 coordinate 10,985,767, forward strand.
GCCATTAGATACAATTGAAAAATTGCTGCAATGTATTTTCTAGCCTCTCGAAATCTTCATACATCACCTCCGTAAACAGATCTGAAGATCATCTTCAGAATTCTTATTAAATATATTGTTCATGGGCCACCTGGGTAGCTCATGAGTCTGTCTTCTGCTCAGTTCATCATCCCAGGGATCTGGGATCCAGCCCAGCATTGGACTCCTTGCACAGCAGAGAGCCTGCTTCTCCCTCTCCCTCTGCTGCTCCCCCTGCTTGTTCTCTCTCCTCAAGCAAATAAATAAATAATTAAAAAGTATATTGTTCATAATAAATTTATTCATTTATTTAATGTGATATATATTATACAGTCTCATTCCTCAAGAACCTCAGAGTATAATGGACAAATGAACAGCTAATCGACATTACATTTTGTTGTGTGAGAGGTGCAATGTTGTGTGTGATATACAGAAGATTCTTAGGTGACATTAACAAAGGAAATTTTATGAAGGCTTGGAAGAGGAAATCCTTCCTAAATAATCTGACATTGGGAAAATGAGTTACACTAACTTGGAGATGAGTTAGTAGTGAAGGTATTCAGGGAGAGAAAATATCATATATGAAGTCACAGACCCATGAAATGAGTTGGTTTTCCTTGTAGAGAAGACGGCAAGCGGAGGGCCAAAGCTAGAGAAATGTAGGAAAGAAATCAGTTCACCATATACCCTGGGTGTTCAACTAAGGAGTTTGGAGCAATAGAGTATCATCAAAGGCTTTTAAGAAACAGTGTGAGGATAAAACCACAGTGGCTGAGGGCAGAACGGCTGGGAAAGAATGCGCCTGAAGAAAGGGCCCGGCTTAACAGACTTGTGCAGTGACTTACATGGGCAGCCTTAAAGAACTGGATTAAAGCCCTTAGAGCTTAATGTTCTTGGGTCATGAACTCCTTCAAGAGTGTGATGAAGGCTGAGTATGCTGGCATTGCGTGGTCGCATTTCTTTGTGATAAGATAGAAAATTTTATTCCACAGATTGCAATGGTTGCTCTTATGATAAAAAATGAAAAAGTCAGGAATGAGGCCACACTGCAGCTCTCTGGAGATTTCAGGCTTCCAAGTTCCATGAATAATAAAGTGTAGGAAGCTTGTGGGTACCAAGCAGCATGAGAATGGCAAAAAGTTATGGTGAAAAGGGACTATGTTTAGAATGGAATTACTTCTCTCTAAATAAATTTAAAACTGAATTCAATAGAGGAAACATGAGAGGAATTTATACTACTGAACATCATCCCAGAAAACAATTAAGTGGATCAATTTCCAATGACTTTAGAAAATTTTAAATGTGCAGAAAATTGTCAGGGCACCTGGGTGGCTAAGTTGGTTAAGGATGCGACTCTTGACTTTGGCTCAGGTCATGACCTCAGGGTCATCAGATGAGCCCCATGGTGGGCTCCTCCCTCTCTGCTCCCCTCACTCCTGCTTACTGGTCTGCACCCCGCCTCACCCCATGTGCGTGCTCTCTCTCTCAAATAAATGAAATAAATGAAGTTTTTAAAAAGAAAAAGAAAGTTTTCAAATAAATATCCATCCTTCTCTTTCTCTCCCAAAATAAGCATGCCTAGAAATCTTCACAGGGGAGTTCTATAAAACTTAAAAATTGATAACTATAATGTGAATGAAATAGAGTACTGAAAAAAATCTTCCACACTATTTTCACACAGGAAGCATTATATTCATAAAAAAGACTGACAAAAATTGTTCACGTAAGAAAATTTCAGATCAGTCACAATATGAATATTGATACAAAAATCCTAAAATATATTTTGGAAACATAGTTCAGTGTAACATAATTTGAACAAGTGGGATTTATTTCAGAAATGGAAATGTAGTTCTGTAATTCATAATATAAATATAGCTAAAGAGAAAAGTCATACAATCTCATACAATCATGTCTATATATACCAAAGGGACATTTGATTGAAAGTAGATTTTTCATGCATTCTTAGTAAAATATTTCTTTTAATAAATGAACTTTATGTACATATCTCATCTTAAATATCAACATTATGCTTAATATGTCATATTAAAGTCAGAAAAAGACAAAGGGGTTTGTGATCACACTATTTGTTTTGTTTTTCTGGATTTTAATAGTCATTTTAATTCCCAACATTGTTAATATTTTTAACAGCTCTTAACACTATTGAATCACAAAGAAAATAAATTATATAGGAATTAATATTCCTGGAGAAATGAAGTATATTTTTTTGTTTACTTTTATTCAGTCAGTCAGTCACTTTATTTATTCTGGGGATATAACTTCCCAGTAAGGCAACTTGTAAAAATTAAAAGGGCAAGTATTCACAAAGTGCACAGTATGTGTCAAGCATTTCTCCAAACACTTTCCATGTATTAAGTCATTTGATATTTACAACGATCTTGAAAAACCTCAGATACAGAGGAGTGGGTAATTTGCCCAAGGTCATGTAAGTAGCATTTTGGAGAAGCAGGATTCAGTTTGGTCTGCACCACTGAACATCTGGCCTTGGTATAGGAATAGATGTATCTTTCCTTCTGGTAAGATTAGTCTGTCACTTGATCTTAAAATTAAGGTGTCCATCTTATTAACTTTTCTCTCCATATCTGGAACTCCCTTTAAAACTATATGTTCATTTTGTGTTTATCTCCAGCTTCTGGCTTTTAAAAACACTTTCAATATGAGCTAATCCTGATATGTCCAAAATGAGATGTTATTTTTCTTCTAAATTGGAAAAAAAAATGTTCCTTTTGGTAAGCTTTTCAGTATCCTATTTTCTTTCCCAGTTGAAAACATGCTTTAAAAAGAAATTCAGCATGTATATAATCAATATTATTATGAATTTAAAATGAGTTAATATATATATCATATATATAAGTTTATATATGACATGATATTACTTATGTACTATTAGATATGTAACATGGGATGCTACACATATGTGCTATCATTGCATATATGTATATACAATATAGAAACATATTATTACATATATGTCAATATAGTGACACATTAATGTTTGTGTAAATATGTAAATAGTAATTTTCTCTCTGAAAGCATGTGGCTTTGATATATGCAACAATTGTTTCAATGAATTAGGTACATTAGTGTAATAGTAAAATTATTTTGGAAGAACAACTTACTCAACATGATCTATCTATACCATATTTGTATTATTCTAATAAAAATATGACCTTGGTTGTCTTTCTCTGCTTGACTTATTTTGCTAAGCATGATACGCTCTAGTTCCATCCATGTTGTCGCAAATGGCAAGATTTCATTTCTTTTGATGGCTGCATAGTATTCCATTGTGTCTATCATATGATCTCCCTGATATGAGGAAGTGGTGATGCAACATGGGGGCTTAAATGGGTAGGAGAAGAATAAATGAAACAAGATGGGATTGGGAGGGAGACAAACCATAAGTGACTCTTAATCTCACAAAACAAACTGAGGGTTACTGGGGGGAGGGGGTTTGGGAGAAGGGGGTGGGATTATGGACATTGGGGAGGGTATGTGCTTTGGTGAGTGCTGTGAAGTGTGTAAACCTGGTGATTCACAGACCTGTACCCCTGGGGATAAAAATATATGTTTATAAAAAATAAAAAATTAAAAAAAATATGACCTTGGTTGCATACCAAATTCATCTGCCGAGCCTCAAACCAGACCTACTAAATCAAGACTTATTAGATGAAGCTCAGATATGTATATTCTATAATGACTCACAGATGGTTCAGCTCTATAAAGAAGAATGAGTTCATCTAACGTGGTGCCAAAGAGCATCCTTTCTGGAGTGACTTAGCTGTGGGTTCTGAGACAGGGCTTCTCCATTTTACCAAGTAAAAGCTTCTCTGGGCTCTGCCCTGAACAATATAGCCAGTATGATACCTTTAGAATCATATTACAGTAAGGATGGAATTTATTTTCTGATTTAACTAACACAATTCTTATTAGGTGTAAGACACTATTCTAGAAACCTTGGATATGGAGGTTTAGAAGAAACAGTCTCTGCCTTAGTAGGAGGAAAAAAATTAATCAAATAATATGAAAATCTTGTTATAACACACTCAGTAAAGAAAAGGAATGCAGGGTAAATGATAGAGGCTTATCTTTCTGAGAAGATGGTATTTGGGAAAAATCAAATAAAGTGAGTCAATAAATTGTGGAGATACATGGAGGAAGAGCATTCTAGGCTGAAGGAACTGGCAAAGGTCCCTGAGTCAGGGACATAGCTGAGAGTTTCTAAAGCATCTGAAGTTGTCCAGTCTGGTTGAAGTGGAGTGATGTGCATGGTAAGAGTGGTGATTGTTGTTGGAGCTATAGTCAGATGCCAGATAACAAAGACTCTGTTGGAGCTATAGTCAGATGCCAGATAACAAAGACTCGGTAGGTCTTTTGTTTTATTCTAAGGCAATTTTAAGTTATTGGTTGTTTTTCAACAGGGAAGTGATCAATCTGAACTTAATGTCTTGCATTTTATCAGGATTATAGGAATCACAGTGAAAAGAAAGAGCCAGTACCAAGACTATAGTCTAGGCAAAAATTTTTGGTGGGTTGGACTATAAATAGTACAGGTAGAGATGCTGAAAAGTCGTTAGATTTCAGAAATATTTTTTTAAAATAGCATCAGCAGGGCAAAATAGTTGTGAAAGCTCATTGTGCTACTTCTGATCTAGTTTCCTTTTGCATTTACTTTCTACTATTAACACTATTCTATTAAAAAAAAAAATCTTGAGATCTCCCATGCTAACCCTGCCCTCAAACAGTGTAGGATGTGGAAAATTTTGTTCAATATTTAATAGACTTCTTAAAATTTCAAGTTAAATAAGTAACAGAATTTCAATAAAACTTTTTAAAATTCAGAACATTAATCATTTCAACAGAAACATCAATATATTTAATAATAAATATACATTAGTTAAACACTGGCAACTTTTGTGCACCAGACCATGAAAACTTTGTACTTCTAGCTTCCTGTTTTCTTTGTTCATCATGATGAAGTCACTATTCCTGTTAAGTTGTTCACATATGGGGAGAATTTTTAGCCTACTTCCTTTATCATGGGCAATAGGAAACAAAACAAACAATAGTTTTACTGGAAGCAAAACAAATTCCAATATATTATAAATATATACTATTATATTTTATAATGTACTGTGATATCAAGTTTTGTTACAAAAAATTACTGGAGTCTTTGTTCTGAAATTCTCCCCTGCAGATTTTCTTTGGTTATTCTGCTTCAAGAATTTGTTAATGTTGCAAACTACAATAATGTTTTGTTCCACGTCTTTACAGGTATACTCATATTTTATATGTTTCTAACAAGCTTCATCCCCTTGCCTTGTTGTATTATCCATAATTTATTTTGCTAAAATTGAATACTTGTTTTGCAGCCATTTCATACTTATTTTTAGCTATTATAATCATATGAAGATGAACATATTTATACCTAATTTTTTTTTAAAGATTTTATTTATTTATTTGAGAGAGAGAGTGAGAGAATGCACACAAGCATGGGAGAGGGCAGAGGGAGAGGCAGGCTCCCCATTGAGCAGGAGCTTGATGCAGGACTTGATCCCAGGATCCTGAGATCATGAGCCAAGCCAAAGGCAGACCCTTAACTGAGCCACCCAGACATCCCATTTGTACCTAAATCTTGATCTTTTTCTCTGTTTTCACCTAGTTTAAATTATTTTTCACAGAATTCTGAGTCAGTTCTGAACACTTTTGTGGATCTCGATATATATATATATATATATATATATATTTTAAAGATTTTTTATTTATTTACTTGACAGAGAGAGATCACAAGTAGGCAGAGAGGTAGGCAGAGAGAGAGAGGGAAGCAGGCTCCCTGCTGAGCAGAGAGCCCAATGCAGGACTCAATCCCAGGACCCTGAGATCATGACCTGAGCCAAAGGCAGCGGCTTAACCAACTGAACCACCCAGGTGCTCTTCTAAACTAACTTTATAATTAATTTTCAAGTTCTGTGAGGAATCCCTTAAGGTTTTATTTTGAATTACTTTGAATTCCTAGACTATTCTTGGAGGAAATATTATTTAATATCAAATCTGTCCATAAGGAAACACGAAAAGTACCTATAATTTATTTGCGACTTTTCTTTAAATATTTTTTTTTTTATCTATTTGACAGAGAGAGAGAGAGATCACAAGTAGGCAGAGGCAGGCAGAGAGAGAGAGAGAAGCAGGCTCCCTGCTGAACAGAGAGCCCAATAGAGGGCTCGATCCTAGCACCTTGAGATCATGATCTGAGCTGAAGGCAGAGGCTTAACCCTCTGAGCCACCCAGCCGCCCCTTATTTGCAACTTTTAAAAAGGGTTTTTGTTTTTGTTTTTTTAGTTTGAGAGAAAAAGATAGTGAGAGAGAGCATGGGTCTGGTGGGAAGGGAAGAGGGAGAGGGAGAAGCAGTGAGGATGAGCTGAAAGTGGGCACTTTACACATTGAGCCACCCAGACACCCTTATTTGTGTGGGTTTTTTTTTTTTTTTTTGTATCTTTAAGTGAAGCTTTATACTTTTATTTTTTGGGGGAATTTATCTGACCTTATTAGTTTTTAAGTTTATTACTTGCATTTATGTAATTTTATTTTTGTAGGTTCAGAAAGGCAAAAGAAAATCTTTCTTATTTAGTTTCTTGCTTGATTTAGAATGCGGACTGAATTTTTCATCTGTTAAAAAAATGGTATAAAAAATGGTATAAAGGTATACACCCTCACATGATTTTTTTAAATGACTGAAATGATATATGAAAATAACTTTACCTACAAGAAGAATTATATAAATATAAGGTGACATTACCATAAGAGTTTGAAAGATAAGGACTAGGTCTATTGAAATATTTTGTTAATGATATGTATGTTAATAATATATACTACATATAAATATATACTATTTATAAATATAGTGTATATATATAACATTTTAGTTTCGATTGTTCAAGCTTTTCTGCATTTGAGCAGGTTCTATTTGATTATTAAATATTTCTTTCTTCATTTCTCATACTAGTAATACCTGGGTAATAATGCCCCAGGAGTCTAAACATTGTAAATATAATGTTAACTCAAAAAATAAATAGTAAGTATTAACTTACACTATCTGCTTGTCAAGAAAGTCAACTTTATGGGTTAGGAATATGAGTTCAACTAACATTGAAAACCCAAATAAGGGTTCTTATTATATTTTCTCAATTGAAAGAAACTTAGAGATTAATGTTAATCTCTCTGCACCACAATTCTATAAAAAGACCTAGGTCTTCTCCATCTTTACATTCTGCCATTATTATGTATCTCTTTTCAGTGTCAAGCTGACTATTACAGCTACAGCCTTCTTGTTCTCATTCAAGGAAAAAAGTGACACCCCATCACCTCCATATGAAGGACACTTCCAGTAATATCCATATACTTTTATTAGGAAAATAATAGTTTTCCCCTGGAATGTTTCCTGTGCAAAGCTGTCACATAGACAACCCTAGATTTGAAAGAAGACTCAGAAATGTGTTTTATCTTTGCTAGTCTTTGGTAGGACAGCTAAAAATAGGGAGGTTTGAGAGGTTTGAAAATGTGTTTTGGATCAACCACTCTACATTTCCAGCCTAATAAATTTGAAAGGAAATTAGCAAAAAAAAAAAAAAAAAAAAGAAGAAGTTCATTGACTCATGATTTATTATCACAAATGACATTTATTTTCATTATTTTAAATGTACCCATATTTCTAATAGGTCAAATGACCATACACAGAGAACTTTATGACATTTTTCAAAGAACCACAGATAAATAAAATTTTTTTTAAATGTAGCAGCATTATGAATCACATATTAGTACACAATTTCCACAACTTGTTCTTCTCTGGTCTGCTTCATCATTGAAGCTGGGAAATATTTCTATCTATTAAGAGTAAACTGAATTATATGAAAATTTAGATTTTAGATTTAGATTTTAGATTTTTCCATTAGATTTAATGGATGGTTATATGAGACTATTCTAATATTGAGTAATAAGGGAAACTGCAACAAATATTCAATGTCTATTATTGGATAGGCAGTATATCAGGCACAGTAGATAAAATCTTTAGCAGTGGAGATATAATCCCTGCTCTCCCAGAGCTTACCGTTCAGTAGAACAAAGAGAGGAGTAGCTCTGTTTTAGAAATTTATATAATTTTAGAAATTATATATAAATTTAGAAATTTGTATATCAAGGCCAAACTATAAGAGGTATTATTAACCTCCACCTTTTTTTAAGGGGAAAAAAATGAGTCTTAAGAGGAAAAGTGGCTTAGACAATGACTTAGAGTTCAGTACAGATCAAATATTAGTCAAGTAAGCCAAATCAGTGAAATCCCTTATACCCCCCTACACCACCATCCAGTGCTAAGTATATTACAATGAAGTTTAATTATTTATATTTTACCCTATTAAATTGTTGTCAGTATCTAGCAAACGGCTGCACGTACAGCTGAATGATCTAAAGTCTTATCTCTTTAAGTTCTCTGGATCTTGATTTTGTCATTTGTAAAACAGATAATAATTTCTCATAAAATTCTTGTAAGATTTTAATGAGAAAATACATATACAAGACTTCATTATAGTACTTAGAAGAGGTTGTTCATTAAGCGATAGCTAGTTTGTGATTACGGTGGGATTATGAACCCTTTTAAGGTAAGGTCTTTACATTAGTTCTTTTCAACATGAACACAGATATAATTATGAATATGATAAGGACTCTATAAAAATCTGAGATTGACCATTTGGTATTTAGAATGAGTAAGCAAATTTTTTTTTGTTTTTGTTTTTGTTTTTTGTTTTTAATTAATTAATTAATTATTTTAAATAAACATATAATGTATTATTAGCCCCAGGGATACAGGTCTGTGAATCTCTAGGTTTACACACTTCACAGCACTCACCATAGCACATACCCTCCCCAATGTCCATAACACCACCACCCTCTCCCTTCCCCCTTCCTCCCAGCAACCCTCAGTTTGTTTTGTGAGATTGAGTCTCTTATGATTTGTCTCCCTCCCGATCCCATCTTGTTTCATTTATTCTTTTCCTACTCCCCAAACCAGCCACGTTGCATCTCCACTTCCTCAAATGTTTTAATAATTTTAAACAAATTATAATTTTCTTTCTATATCTAGAAACTACAGGGTAAAACAGTGATGACCAATTATTATTATTATTTTTTTAAGATTTTATTTATTTATTTGACAGACAGAGATCGTAGGCAGAGAGGCAGGCAGAGAGAGAGAGGGGGAAGCAGGCTCCCTGGGATCATGACATGAGCCGAAGGCAGAGGGTTTAACCACTGAGCCACCCCCAGGCGCCCCACCAATTATTTATTACTTACATGTTTTAGGGAAAAAAGGAAAAAAAAACTATTGTGGTAAACAGTACATGAATATTGGCAATTTCATTCTGATTGTGATAATGTTAATGTGGGCATCATATGGAGAGCCTTAAAAGGTACATTTTTTTCTTGTTCCATAAATTATAGTTTTAGGAGTTTATCCTGAGATTATCAGAAATTCCATAAAATAATTAACATATGAGAATGCTTATTATAACAGTATTTATAATAATAGTGTTCTGAACCAGACTGCTAAATAGCTTATGATTCATCATACAAAATACAAATATTTATTAATTAGAGAATTTGTCAAATCTATTATTCAATTGAAAAACACTACTGATTCAGTTATCCAGGCAGTGTAAGGATCATGGCTGTACTTGTGTAAGTCAGGAACATTGTTAACAAAAGAAATGTAATCCTGACAACCTGTGATTAGTTTCCTATTGCTGCTGTTACAAACTCCACAGAGTGGCTTAACTATGATTTTTTTTTTTTTTTTAAGTAGGCTCCTGCCCTGCCTGAAGCCCAGTGTGGGGCTTGAAGTCACAACCCCAAGATCAAGACCTGAGCTGAGGTCAAGAGTGGAGTGGTTAACTGACTGAGCCACCCAGCCACACTGAAGCAATGTAAATTCAATCATGGTATAGAACCAACCTTACATTTGGGGTAAAATGATTATAATCATTTTCACTGATTATCAGTGACTACACTGATTATAATCCTTTTTATATGTTGTTAGATTTGGTTTCCTGGTATTTTGTTGAGGGATTTTTGTGTCTATATTCCTAAAAGATGTTGTTCTTTAGTAACATATTTTTTGTCTAGTTTTTTTTATTATATTCAGTTAGCAAACATATAGTACATCATTAGTTTATGATGAAGAGTTCAGTGGTTCATTAGTTGCATATAACATCCAGTGCTCATCACAACATGTGCCTCCTTAATGCCCATCACTCTCTAGCTTGACTCAGGGTAATACTGGCCTCTTAAAACGAGTTAGTAAGTGTATCCTGTTCCTATATTTTCTGAAAGATTTTGTCAATAATTGACATTAATTCTTAAATAAATATTTGGTAGAATTTAAATGTGAAGGCTTTTTGGGTTTGGACTCAACTTTATGAGATGATTTTTAAATTAGTAATTCAATCTCTTTATTTGTATAGTTCTATTCAGATCTTTTAGTTCTTTTTGAGTCAGTGTCAGTAGTTCATTTCTTTTTGGAAAATTGCTCATTTCATCTACATTATCTAATTTCAATGGTATACAGTTGTGCAGTCCTCCCTTCTAATTTTTTCTAGTCTGTAAGGTAGTAGTGATGTCCCTTCTTTTATTTTTTATTGTATTTAAGTCTGGTCTCTTCTTGGTCAGTCTAATAAAGGATGTCAATTTTGTTATCTTTCCAAATAACTAACTTTTGGTTTCATTGATTTTCTTTATTGTTTTTCTCTTCCCTCTTTCATTAATTTCTCCTTTTATCAGTATGATTATAATTAAATGGATTTCTTCTGGACTAGATTTTTTTTTTATTTTATTGGATTATGCTTTTTAATTCATTCTGACAATCTCTGATTTTTTGTCTATATTCCTAAAAGATGTTGTTCTTTAGTAACATTTTTTGTCTAGGTTTTTTTTTATTATATTCAGTTAGCAAACATATAGTACATCATTAGTTTATGATGAAGTGTTCAGTGGTTCATTAGTTGCATATAACATCCAGTGCTCGTCACAAATATGCCTCCTTAATGCCCATTACTCTCTAGCTTGACTTCAGGGTAATACTGGTCTCTTAAAACGAGTTGGTAAGTGTATCCTGTTCCTATATTTACTGAAAGATTTCCAAGCATCTATTTAACATGTTCAATCTTTTCTCTGGCCTTTTAAATGTATAAAGTGCAGTTATAATAACTTTTTATATGTTCTTGTCTGCTAATTCTAAAATCACTGTTAGTAATGAGTTTGTTGACTTGACATTTTTTTTTCAGTTTGGGTCATATTTTCCTGCTATTTTAAATGTCTGATAATTTTTGGTTGGATATTAACATTGTGAACTTTGTCTTTTTGGGTGGTAGATAATTTTGCATTCCTACAGTTTTTGAACTTTGGGAAGAAATTGGAAATAGTTTCTTCTTTTTAATAATGATTTAGTTACTTGGTATGGTGGACCAAAGTGATTTTTGATCTGGGATGAATTTTCTCCACTACTGAGGCAAAAAACTTCCTTTAAGTATTCTGCCCAATGCCAAGTGTGGCTTGTGGGGAGGTGACACTATTCCTAACTCTTTATGAGTGTTGGGTGATTTGTCTCGCATGATTTATGTGTTTTCCCCTTTGTCATTAGTCTCTTGCATGCATATTCTGATACGAATCCTGCTGAATACTTCCAGAAGATACTGTGCATATTGGTGATTTACTCTCAGTGAAACTCCCTTTTATTGATTTTTCCAGACCCTCAGCTCTGTCTCCTTTTTCTCGCTTCCCCTCTCACCTCTGCCAGCAAACTCTCCAAAGAAGGAACCTGGGACAATTGTAGGGCTCCCCTTGTTTATTTCTTATGTTTCTGAGATTTTTACCCTCATGCCCAGTGTCTTGAAAACCACTGTATCACCTGTTTTGTTTGTTTGTTTGTTTGTTTCAAATGGGAATCTACAACCAGCGCTTTACTCTTTCATAGCTGGCATGGATATTACCTTATCCAATATTGTTTTCATCTAAGACTATAATTTTCATCTCTAGAAGTTTGATTCATGTCTTGTTTTATTTGTTTTAGGTCTTTACCTAATACATTGAAATTTTCTTCTAGGTTCTGAATACATGGAATCTATTCCCAGCTGTTTTATTGCCCTTGCATGCTAACTCTATTACCTGAGTAATCTCTAGGTCAGTCTTCCTCATTGTGAGTTGTATTCTCCTTCTTTGCATACCTGTTAATTTTTTACTGGATGCTACACATTCTAAATTTTACTTTTCTGGGTGCTGGATCTTCTTGATTTCTGTAAATGTAGTTGAGCTTTGTTCTTGGACACAGCATGTTATCTGGAAACAGTTTGATATTTTGAGTCTTCCTTTTAAGTTGTGTTGAGCAGAACTAATGGTATATTTATTCTAGAGGTAATTTTTTTCACTACTTAAGGAATTATCTTTTTAGTACTCTAAAACACGTACTATAAACCAATTTTAGTACTCTAAACCAATTTAACCAGAAATTATAGCTTTTTTTCCACTCTGGTTGTTTGAAATAGGGACTGTCCCAGGTCCTCTATGATCTCCAGGCACTGTTCCTTCTAATCTTTTCTAATATTCTTCCTCCCACCCCCAGCCACTGGCCATCACAGATTCCTGGCTCTGGGTTGTTTTCTCATAGGTGCCAATGTGTCAATGCATGTGCCAATCAGTACTCAAATAAATACTCCAGGATGACTTTTTGCATATTCCTGGAAATTTATTCCTGTGTATTCTGTTCCTTTCTTGCCTCTGTGAACTTAACTTTATGTTATATAGTTTTAATGCATCATTTAGGAGATATTTTATATCTCCTATATCTTTTATATTCATATTTGAAAACATGCTGTTTTGGAGTACTACATCTTTAAAATCATAAACATTTCTGGAAAAAGGTAGAGGTATAACAAATGACCTAAGGAATATATAAGTATGTAAAATGCTAAATTAATTGTTTCTCTTCTTTTTGGAAAGATTTTATTTATTTGATTGGATAGAGAGTGAGAGAATGAGTGAAGGGAGGGGCAGAGGGAGAGGGACAAGCAGAGTCCCTGCTAAGCAGGGACCCTGACTTGGGGCTCCATGAAAGGACCCTGGGATCATGAACTGAGCCAAGGGAAGACACGTAACTGAATGAGCCACCCAGCCACCCTTCTCTTAATTCTTTTTAGCTGATTAGTATTGTATTTATTTTTCAAAATGCTTAACATTTTATTCTATATAGAGTTAGCCAGAATTTGAGATTTGCATAACCATAATATATATTTTTCTTATGAAAACTATTGGAGACAAAATTTAACTGACTGTCCATTTGCTGGAATTTTGCTGGATAAGCGACTGTAGGAGACTTACATGATCTGCCATATTTATCAGCCACTCCAGCAGCTGTGCTACTAATGAACTAACGGGTGATAAGGATGAGGTCAGAATGAATAGTCCATAATCCAGGGGAAATATGATAGTGTCTTCAACCAGAGCAGGAATAGATAAAGTGGTGAGAAGTGCTCAAATTATAGATATACCAGGTAGAACAACAAGATTTTCTATCTGAATTTATGTGTTATGATAACAATGAAGGCTTAAGCTTTAGATCAGAGAAATCAAAGTTATCAAAGTGATGGGGACCTCTGAGGGAAATGGGTTTTAAAAAGTTAAATCACTAGTTAAATTTTAGGAGAATTGTTTTTGAAATGCATTTCAGAGATCTAAGATTAGCTCATAAGTTAGCTTTTGAGTATAGGAGTCTGAAGTAAAGAAGGGACAATAAGTTTAGAGCTCTAAATTTGAGGGGTTTCAGCCTATATAGATAGTGTTTAAGATCTTGGAACTGAATCTGATGAAGGGAGTAACTTTATATTAGAGACATTATCCCAGAATTGCTCTCTGAGGCACTCTAAAATCAAAAGGTCAAGGAAAGAAGAGAAATTATCAAATGAGCTGAGAGGAAATGGTAAAAAGACATAAGAAATTGCATTTCCTAGAGACCATAAAATGTGTACAAAGGAGGAAAAAAATGATCAAAACTAAGCCATATGCTGGTGATCATGTACGATAAAAAAGAAACAAAAATAAACAGAAAAAAAACCCAGCAAACAACAACAACAACAACAAAAACGAGTATTGATCATTGGATTTAGTAATATGAAGTGAGGTGATCTTGATGTGTAATTCTATATTAAAAGAGAGATGCTAGAGAGATTGATGGATAGATAGATGTATAAAGAAATCATATGTGAATATAGATAGAAGTGTAGGTTACATGTAAATAAATAGCTTTATTGTAGGAATTTATCCTTACAAATTTGTGGTAGTTGAGTGTACAGGGCAATGAGTTTGGAGAATGTAAAGTAATGGAAGGAAGTTCAAACTGGAACTTGCAAAGATACATGGAACTTAGTAAGATCAACTAAATAACTTCAGTGCTTCTCATGCTTCTAGCCTCCAGCTTCAAGGCTATAGGTGTACTATAAGAGAAGCTGGAGCTCACAGAGCTAAGCAAGTCCCTGGCCAAGAAATCAGAGAATTTCAGAGGGAGCTGGAGCTGCAACAAGAAAGCTTACAAAGTGCACCAACAAGTAATCAACAACATGGATGAGTTACAGAGTGCTTATTCCTTTCTTGGACCTTCCCAGTGTATGAAACAAATATGGCTGTTATTTTATTTCAACTTTCCAAATTTTGCATAAAATGTTTATTGTAACCATAACTCAGAACCACGCAGGTAAGTATTTTCAGCTTAACTAATTTGATGCAGTGTAAATACACCATACTTGATAAGAGTTTCACTGTAAGTACATGGATAAAACATAATTAATATTACATTTTCCTAGGCAATTCTTTCAAAGACTGTTACTCTACTAAGAACAATAAGGAAATGGAGCCGTGGTGGAAGGGGAAGTAAGGCAATAAAGATTTTTTTTTAAACTATGAATGATGGGGGCGCCTTGGTGGCTCAGTGGTTTGGGCTGCTGCCTTCGGCTCGGGTCATGATCTCAGGGTCCTGGGATCGAGCCCCGCATCGGGCTCCCTGCTCCGCAGGAAGCCTGCTTCCCTCTCTCTCTCTCTCTCTCTCTCTGCCTGCCTCTCTGCCTACTTGTGATCTCTGTCTGTCAAATAAATAAATAAAATCTTTAAAAAAAAATAAACTATGAATGATGGATTCCTGCCTCACATTGAGGTCTTTTATCCATTTTGAGTTTATCTTTGTATATGGTGTAAGAAAATGGTTGAGTTTCATTATTCTACACATAGCTGTCCAATTTTCCCAGCACCATTTATTGAAGAGACTGTCTTTTTCCACTGTATGTTTTTTCCTGCTTTGTCGAAGATTATTTAACCCTAGAGTTGAGGGTCCATATCTGGGCTCCGTGCTCTGTTCCATTGGTCTATGTGTTTGTTTTTGTTCTAGTACCATGCTGTCTTGGTGATCACAGCTTTGTAGTAAAGCTTGAAATCAGGCAGTGTGATGCCCCCAGTTTTGTTTTTCTTTTTCGGCATTTCCTTAGCAATTCGGTGTCTCTTCTGGTTCCATACAAATTTTAGGATCATTTGTTCCAGCTCTTTGAAAAATGCCAGCGGAATTTTGATCGGGATGGCACTAAATGTATAGATTGCTCTAGGCAGTATAGACATTTTAACAATGTTTATTCTTCTGATCCATGAGCTTGGAATGGTCTTCCATCTTTTGTGACTTCTTCAGTTTCTTTCATGAGTGTTCTTTGGTTCCTCAAGTACAGATCCTTTACCCCTTTGGTTAGGTTTATTCCAAGGTATCTTATGGTTCTTGGTGTTATAGTAAATGGAATCAATTCTCTAATTTCCCTTTCTGTATTTTCATTGTGTATAATAAAGCAACTGATTTCTGTACATTGATTTTGTATCCTGCCACCTTATCGAATTGCTGTATGAGTTCTAGTAGTTTGGGAGTGAAATAGGAGCATGTTTGTATGTTAATGTATGTGAGGAAAATTTTAGAGAGACAAGAGGCAGAGGATAGAGTTGGTGGCAAAATGCCTTTGAATTGGGAAGAGGGGATAAGAACTACCTCCTAAGAGAGAGGCTGGCCTTTGATGGATCTATAACAGAAACTAAATTAAACTAAACTAAACTAAACTAAAGGATCTAAGTAAAAATACTGGGGGGGGGGAATAGATGTAGGGATGGGAGCTGGTGGAATTTCTCCTATGATCATTTCAAATTTTTGCTAAACTTATAAGCCAATTACAGGTTAAAAGAGAGGACTGGAGTAGATATTGTAGTTGTGAGGAGACAAAAAATGAAATATCATTTCAGAAGAATTGTAGAATCAGTAGATTTGAGAAATATATTATCATTATTAGGCAATATTAAAAGCTTTCCCCTTTTGCACTGTTGGTGGGAATGCAAGTTGGTGCAGCCATTTTGGAAACAGTGTGGAGCTTCCTCAAGAAATTTAAAATAGAGGGGCGCCTGAGTGGCTCAGTGGGTTAAGCCTCTGCCTTCCGCTCAGGTCATGATCCCAGGGGCCTGGGATCGAGTCCCGCATAGGGCTCTCTGCTCAGCAGGGAGCCTGCTTCTCCTCATCTCTCTCTCTGTCTGTCTCTCTGCCTATTTGTGATCTCTCTCTCTGTCAAATAAATAAATAAAATCTTTAAAAAAAAAAGAAATTTAAAATAGAGCTACCCTATGACCCTGCAATTGCACTACTGGGTATTTACCTGAAAGATACAGATGTAGTGAAAAGAAGGGCCATATGCAATGTTCATAGCAACAATGTCCGCAATAGCCAAACTGTGGAAAGAACTGAGATTCCCTTCAACAGAAGAATGGATAAAGAAAATGTGGTCCATATATACGATGGAATATTAATCAGCCATCAGAAAGGATGAATACCCAACTGTTTCATCAACATAGATGGGACTGGAGGAGATTGGGAAAAGTGAAATAAGCCAAGCAGAGATAGTCAGTTATTATCATGTGGTTTCACTTATTTGTGGAATATAATGAATAGCATGGAGGACATTAGGAGAAGGGAGGGAAAAATGAAGGGAGTATTAAAAGGGCAAATGAACCATGAGGGACAGTAGACTCCAAGAAACAAATTGAGGGTTTTAGAGGGGAGGGAGTGGGGGGATGGGTGAATCCAGTGATGGGTATTAAGGATGGCACGTATTGCATGGAGCGCTGAGTGTTACATGTGAGCAATGAATCATGGAAAATTTCTTGAGGAAGCTCCACACTGTTTCCAAAACTAATAATAATAAAAAACACTACAACAAAAACTAATCATGGAACACTACATCAAAAACTAATGATGTACTGTATGGTGAATAACAGGACATAATAAAAATAGATTAATTTAAAAAGGAAACTTAAATAAATAAAAACATTCTTAAGATTCACGTTCATCAATTGAAAATGAGAATAGTCAGCATAATTGTGTTGCCCTCTATTTATGTTCTGTTGCTCAAGGGTAGGCATATGTAAGGCTTGGGATCTACCAAAATGTTTGTAGGGAAAAAAAGTGATTCCTATTATGGGTTAGAGGTAAATTTAAACGAGGCAGCATACTTTTGATAGAAACATGTTGTTTTATTATTTTTATTAATAAAAATATAATATTTTGGATGTAAAATTTTATGAAATATAGAAGCATATGCTAATAGAAGTGCAAGAAGCTTTGGATTTGAATACATCTTTATTTAAATTTAAATTATGCCGTTTGCCTTTGTGACTTTGGGAAATATACATATGCTTCTCTTAGGAATAAAAACTAAACTTGAAAAGTAGCTTAAATGAATGAAGTAATCTTTGGTTTAGTATCTATGAAAAAATAAATACACATTTTACCTTCTTATATAAAATAGAGAATTTAATGAAAATATATTACCAAGTGGGTTAAGTATTTACCAACGTAACAAAACTTAGAGGGAAGACATAATATTTTTTATCATGAGCTGAGTTTACTTTAATATGTTTCAATCAGACTTTAGAATTTCTGTCAAATGAATTTCTGATTTCACAGGAAATTACACTTTACATAATATCTGCATTTCAAGTTTGTAATAGATATTAAACATGATGTGCAAAAACTTAAGGAAAGGAACCATGTCAAAATGGTAATCAAAGTTTTGCCTTAAGAAGGTAGAAATTTATGCTTTTGTGAATCTTTTTATTCAGACAACACATTTTAAATAAAATGAAACACATCTCTAATGGATATCATTTTGCCTTTTTGTTCTCCACTGAAAAGGGAATTTGAATGAACTGACTGAATCAAAATATATTTTTTATGTTAATATGGACTATTCTTTCTGCAAGTTAGGGGTGATATTTCTCCAATTGTGGAAGGAAGACTTTATCAGAAAAATTAAAAAAAAATAAATGGTAAAGAATTCAAGAACTTCTAATTATATGTCCCAAGGAAAAGGAGATTCTGCAGAAACTGACATTGAATTGGGAGCCTTCATCAGAGGACAAAACCCTTATGCTGGGAAACATGTCAGCAAAATCAAGTAAGCAGTTCTTAGTATTGTGAGAAACATATATACTACCTTTTCACCAAAAAAAATACGAATAAGAGAAAAGGATATTAAACATTGGATAATACCAAAAGCATGCAATTGTACAATTAAGGGTAACTGTAATAGTGTTATGGATGTTATTTTGCTTAAGGGTAACGTAATAGTGTTATGGATGTTATTTTGCTTTTTCCAACTTTTTGCTGGAAAATAAAGAATTTTCACAATTGTCTACACCTGTTCTCCACAAAGATACATATGAAGAAGTAAAATTAATGTTAGCAACAACATAAAGACTGGGGGAGGCAAATAGAAATATACTATTTTAGGGTCCTTACATTTTCCCACATAAAGTGATATGTAGGATAATTTTTTAAAAGATTCATCTATTTATTTTAGAGGGGGAGAAGAGCAGAGGGAGAGAAAATCCCAAGTAGACTCCCTGCTGATCAAGGAGCCCTGCCTGAGGCCCTATCCCAGGACCCCAAGGTGAGTGAATACCCTCCAATATTCTGAGACCTGATTCCAAAACAACACCACAACACTACAAGAAAATAAACTACAGATCAATAACCTCCAAAGAAGTAGATAATATATTTTGTAGCAAAATTTGAACAAATGGAATTTAATGATATATCAAAAGGTTAAAACATCAATAATTAAGAGGGAATTATTACAGGAGTTCATGTTTGGTTCAGGATTCATAAATCAATAAATGTAACTAACCATATTAACCAACTAAAGAAGAAAAACATCATATGGTCCTCTTAATAGATGCATGGACAGACATTTGACAACATCCTACATCATGAAAATATCTCAGCCACAACCCAATTTGGTAAAGGGAATTTATAAAGATTATATAGATTATATTTTACTTAATGATGATAACATGAATGCTCTTCTCTTAAAATCAGAATCAAGGCACATAGGTTCATCCATCACTTCTACTCAACATTGTCCTGGAGGTCTGGTCTTGATACTAATACAAGGAAAAGGAATAAAAAGCATTGAAATTGGACAACAAAATGACATAAAGCCTATACAGGAAATTTAGCAAAAAATGCTTTTTAAAATTGCTAGATTTAAGCCTGTTTTCAAGAAAACAGTATACAAGATCAATATATAAAACAATACATGTCTATATACTAGTAATGAAAAATCATAAACCGAGATTTTAAAAATATTATTAAGAAAGTTTAATGGGTTAAAGTCTCTGCCTTTGGCTCAGGTCATGTTCCCAAGGTCCTGGGATCGAGCCCCGCATCAGGCTCTCTGCTCTGCGGAGAGCCTGCTTCCTCCTCTCTCTCTGCCTACTTGTGATCTCTGTCTGTCAAATAAATAAAATCTTTAAAAAATATATTATTAAGAAAGCACTGAGTATAGAAGCACTTCCAGTATATCAGACCAAGGACTTCTAAAAGTCTGCTCTTTTTTTTTCTTTTATCTTTTTTTAATTTTTTATTTTTTATAAACATATATATATATTAATTTTTTATTTTTTATAAACATATATTTTTATCCCCAGGGGTACAGGTCTGTGAATCGCCAGGTTTACACACTTCACAGCACTCACCAAAGCACATACCCTCCCCAATGTCCATAACCCCACCCCCCCTTCTCCCATTCCCCCTCCCCCCAGCAACCCTCAGAAAATCTGCTCTTTGATAAAAGCAATGTTAATGTAGCAAAATTTGTTAAACTTCTCCGGAACTCTAGAAATTAGCCAAGGGCCTGAAAAATTCAAAGGCCATTTATTCAAGAAAAAAGGCTGAATTTCATAAAGAACCTTCCTCTCTTCTTTAGGATTGGCAAAGAGGGAGCAGGAAATGTCAGGACATTTGCTAAGGACTCTGGGGTTGCAGAATAAATAACAGAAGCATTGACAAATTGGTAGAACACCGCCTTTCAAAAAGTAAACAGTGTGATAGAAAGTCCTTTGAAAAGGTAATATCAGATTTTAGCTTTATATTTTATAGAGTATAACTACATGAGTTCCAATGTTAGATATTTTTAGAAAGGCTAAATTATATTTAGACACCAAAACCATTGCTTATGATTTTTAAATTAATTATCTATATCAAATATTTTGTCTACATAAAGCCATGATATATAATAATGGTTATAATAAATAATGGCTTTAGGTAACTAAGATACTTAATTATCAATTTATAAACTCACTTATATTAACCACATGACAAACTATTTTGTCCTCAGGCAAAACAATAAAATATTTACTGAAAAAATCTTTTTTAGAACAAATAATTGTTTATTGGATATATTGCTGTTTTGCCAGTTTTTATTCAGTGGATAGTCTAGCTTAGAAGCTACAACTTAATCCTATTTGTTACCACAAGAAACAGCCTGATTTGGAGAGCAAGGACCTAATTATTGTTATTATGTTTACTTTAAAATAGCTTCCTACGGGTTTGCAATTCAGATCAATTACTTAAATTCTGAAGGACATAAATAGGATAGAGTCTTGATTATGCTTGCTTTCTGAAGTTCTTATTGTTAAAATTCTAAAAAGCTGGAGGAGGGTGGGCTCAATATATTGAATTTGTAACACATTATGCTCTAGGAGATACGGACTTGGAATTAAAACTCAACTTGACATTTCTAAACTTTATTAAATTGTCTATCAGTCAGCACATCCTTTAGAACAGAACATTTTCATTGAATATGGCAAACTATTCTGGTTTGGCATTTAGAACTCAATTACTTTGTAAGGACATTTATCTATAGTTTACTGATTCATTTGTATTTTGTACCCAAAGATACCATGGCCACGGCTTAAGATATTAAAAGATATCATGGCTTAAAAAAATGAACTCCAGGGGTGCCTGGGTGGCTCAGTTGGTTAAAGCCTCTGCCTTTGGTTCAGGTCAAGATTCCAGTGTCCTGGGATCGAGCCCCACATCAAGCTCTCTGCTCCGCGGAAAGCCTGCTTCCTCCTCTCTCTTTGCCTGCCTCTCTGCCTACTTGTGATCTCTGTCTGTCAAATAAATAAATAAAATCTTAAAAAAAAATGAACTCCATTCCTACTCTGTGTTGTTTATTACATGCTCCTTATCATTGAACTTATAATTCTGAAATAACTTTTTTGAAATTAGTTTTTCTTTAGAAATATAGTAAAGTACTAATGTATGTAATTCAAAAATTAAGTTAGTGACACTGTGAGAACTCTCTTTTAGTGCCCACTCACATTTAGGTAGTATTCAAGTGGTATTCAAATATTCAAAAAGTATTCACTCTTAGGAAAATAGCCATTTAGTTCTATTGCTCTATCAATAATTGGGTTAGTTATGTCATTATTTCCATAACAAGAGGTACTAATAAAATCAAGGGTTGTGTTGAATGTCCAGGGAATATATGGTTATGAACATTTTCTTCATCTCAGATCTCTTGAACAAGTTGGCCTTCTGAGCATTATAACATTTTACTTTTGATTCTCTTTGAAAGCAGTCCAAAATTTTTATGGTCATTCTTCTTCAGAAGTAAATAACACCATCACATAAACTAAAAGGAAACAAAATTTATGTCTGAATTGAAAAATAAACCAAAATAGACATTTTCTTTCTCCTGTGATATTTGTCAAATTCTGTTTCTCACAAACCTCCATAGATCACCTCACAACTCTGAGATCACCATCTAGGTCAAAATCAAGAGTCAGGCTTTCTGCCCGTGGACGCCGCTGAGTCATCGTTAAATTCTCCCCTTCCACCACCATCATGTCTAAGTCAGAGTCTCCCAAAGAGCCTGAACAGCTGCGGAAGCTCTTCATCGGAGGTCTGAGCTTTGAAACAGCCAATGAGATTCTGAGGAGCCATTTTGAGCAATGGGGAACACTTAACGGACTGTGTGGTAATGAGAGATCCGAACACCAAGTGCTCCAGAGGCTTTGGGTTTGTCACATATGCCACTGTGGAGGAGGTGGATGCAGCCATGAATGCAAGGCCACACAAGGTGGATGGAAGAGTTGTGGAACTAAAGAGGGCTGTCTCAAGAGAAGATTCTCAAAGACCTGGTGCCCACTTAACTGTGAAAAAGATTTTTGTTGGTGGCATTAAAGAAGACACTGAAGAACATCATCTAGGAGATTATTTCGAACAGTATGGGAAAATCGAAGTGATTGAGATCATGACTGACCGAGGCAGTGGCAAAAAGAGGGGTTTTGCTTTTGTAACATTTGATGACCATGATTCTGTAGACAAGATTGTCATTCAAAAATACCATACTGTGAATGGCCACAACTGTGAAGTAAGGAAAGCGCTCTCTAAGCAAGAGATGGCTAGTGCTTCAACCAGCCAAAGAGGTCGAAGTGGTTCTG
This sequence comes from Mustela putorius furo, assembly GCF_011764305.1. Classification (NCBI taxonomy): domain Eukaryota; kingdom Metazoa; phylum Chordata; class Mammalia; order Carnivora; family Mustelidae; genus Mustela; species Mustela putorius. Next base: position 11,008,696 of record NW_025422023.1, read on the forward strand.
GAAACTTTGGTGGTGGTTGTGGAGGTGGTTTTGGTGGGAATGACCACTTTGGTCGTGGAGGAAACTTCAGTGGTTGAGGTGGCTTTGGTGGCAGTCGAGGTGGTGGTGGATATGGTGACAGTGGGGATGGCTATAATGGATTTGGTAATGATGGAAGCAACTTTGGAGGTGGCGGAAGCTATAATGATTTTGGCAATTACAACCATCAATCCTCAAATTTTGGACCCATGAAAGGAGGCAATTTTGGAGGCAGAAGCTCTGGCCCTTATGGTGGTGGAGGCCAATACTTCGCCAAACCACGAAACCAAGGTGGCTATGGTGGTTCCAGCAGCAGCAGCAGCTATGGCAGTGGCAGAAGGTTTTAATTACTGCCAGGAAACAAAGCTTAGCAGGAGAGGAGAGCCAGAGAAGTGACAGGGAAGCTATAGGTTACAACAGATTTGTGAACTCAGCCAAGCACAGTGGTGGCAGGGCCTAGCTGCTACAAAGAAGACATGTTTTAGACAATACTCATGTGTATGGGCAAAAAAAACTCAAGGACTGTATTTGTGACTAATTGTATAACAGGTTATTTTAGTTTCTGTTCTGTGGAAAGTATAAAGCATTCCAACAAAAGGTTTTAATGTAGATTTTTTTTTTTTGCACCCATGCTGTTGATTGCTAAATGTAATAATCTGATCATGATGCTGAATAAATGTGTCTTAAAAAAAAAAAGTCAAGAGTCAGATGCTTTATCAATTGAACCATCCAGGTGCTCCCAGTCTTTTTGTTTTTTAATTAAGAAAAGATTGTTTAAATGTTTTTCTCTCTTAATTTTTCAAAATTAAAAGTGGTCTGAGTAAAATGATATATAGAGAAATCTAGAGAGAAGGATACATGAAGAAATTATTTCCTTCTTCAATTTCCAAAGAAAATGTGAGAATGAAAACAAAGGAGAGACACAGTTACACAGTTGTGTTGTTTTTCCCCAGCCTGGGCCTTGCCTTGATTGAGGGATATATAATATAAGTGATAGTAACAGAGGGAAGGAACAGACCCACTTTGCCAGTTTTAGTCCCTGTTTGGGCCTGTTTGTGAGGCTCCTCACTGGCTTTCCTGTTCCAACTGGCAAGCAGCGACCTCAGAGTGAATTTGGTAGAGCGCACGAGTTGAGCGGCCAGAGGGCTATAGCAAAGTTGAGTCCAATATTTCATTTCCGTTCACTTTGGAAATCCATGTATCCATCTTTTGCTCTTCACTGGTCAGATTTTTCCATGACTATTTCTAGTATTTAGACCTCTACTGGTAATTACAAGTGACAGTTTACCTCCTAGTAAATGACCTATTCCCAGTAGACTGTGTCACTTTATGTCACAAATCCTTTCCATAGAAAACTCTAGCTCAAGTCCAAAGCCACCAGGGGACTCCCGCTTAATGGCCTACTTGTGTCATCTCCCCATCTTCCTGAGTATTTACTCACTACTGGTTGCCATAACTGTGAGGTCTTTAATTATCTGCTTGCCACACCAACGATGACAGAAGTAAAAAAAATATAAGGACTCATCTTTCTTAACTGCTTAGCTCGCTCCTTGCAAGCTACATTATTGTGCCTAAGTAAGTAAACACTTGTATAAGAAGCTGACTGAACCTTTGACCTCCTTTAGGAGGGTCACTTAAAATTGAGAGACTCACAAAATCCTTCAAAAATAGCACCTCTTTATTATCAAGTTATTTTCTTCTTTTTGTTGTTCTCCCAAAAACAAGAGTTATCGCTTAAAATAAATTCTTTATATAAATAACTTTTTAAAAACATTTTTTTTGTGTTAAACACTATACCAAATTCCTTGAACAGATAATCAGATTTAATCTTCACAATCATTTTTTGATATGTGGTGTTCTGTTTTAGGCATCATTTCTATTTGAAATATATGAATCTTTTTTCTTGAGAAGTGTGAGATTTTTGACTGAAGCTCTTGATTACATATTCATTTTAGCTCTCATTCCTGCCAGTATATATGTATAAAGATAAAAAAATTACCCTACTATTCCTTGAGGAAAGGGACTTTTGTTAACATCACTGTGAGCCTCCATCAGCTGGTTCCAGCTTGTCTCACAGTTGATGAACCGACTTAAATTTAATCTTGCAAAAAGCAAAGAATGTTTTAAAGATTTTCATTAAAAAGTATATTTTCTTGGGGCACCTGGGTGGCTCAGTGGGTTAAGCCGCTGCCTTCGGCTCAGGTCATGATCTCAGGATCCTGGGATCTAGTCCCGCATCGGGATCTCTGCTCAGCAGGGAGCCTGCTTCCCTCTCTCTCTCTCTCTGCCTGCCTATCTGTCTACTGTGAACTCTCTCTGTCAAATAAATAAATAAAAACTTAAAAAAAGTATATTTTCTTAAAAGATAGAATGAAATAATAACACTTTATAAATGGTGGAAAATAACTGAATTGCCTACCTCATTTGGAGGAAGATTCTTATGATGTAGCACATTTTGCCTGTGGAAAATTGCATTATATTAAGAGTTAAGTTTCAAATTTCCATTATCAAATATGTCATTTGCTTTAAAATACAATTTATATTTAAAATACAATTTGTCAAAAATTTAGTACTTATTTTTGTTAGGTTTACTGAAATCAAATGAGTGTTTTATATATATATATACACACACACACATATATATATATATATATAAATATATATATATATATTTACTGAAATCAAATGAGTGTTTTATATATATATATACACACACACATATATATATATATATATATACACACACATATATATATATATATACACACATACACACATATATAGACATTGGAATTGACGTGGAATCCAGGAAGATAAAGGTTAGCAATTATTTGAATAATTTATATCTCAGTGATGGGTGATTTTATGTCCTACATATTCTTAGAGACTATTTAGTGTAATAATATGTAGGTATTTGTTTAAACCAAAAGATACTTTTTATACTCCACAGACTTCATATGAATATTTTCCAGAGGGGCAGCTGGATGTTGGCAAATACACATGGACTTTGATCAATCACACACATTAGTAAAGGTGGTGATAATACATTTCCAAATTTTTAGGCCTTGGAAACTGATAGAATTTTCATTTTTTTTATTTGTTTATAAACACTTGGAATTTTATTTAAGAAAAAAATCACAACCATGAACATTGTTACAGTTAGAGGTCCTCTTGGTTCTCCACAATGATTCTCAGCATGCTCACAAGGGGTTCCCAATTGTTTAGTTTTAGTTAAACAACCATCTTTAAAGGAAGGGAAAAAAAAACTCGACATACTACCCTTTAACTTGTTTTAATGTTTCTTCACAAATGGTAAAAAATACTAAAGTACAGACAAGAAATAATCACAATGTTGTGGCTAACATTATAAATATGGAATTATAAATTTGAAACATTTTCTGGTTTAAAAAATAAATCTGGTAGTCAGTGCTGCTCTGTAGGGTCTCTTCGTCCAGGAGGGCTGGTCTCTTCATTCCTGACCATGCTCACCTTCATTCATTTTTCCAGGTCCTCCGCCCCCATCACTTCACCATCCTATCTGTTCCGTCAAAGGTCCAGGGCTACCAGGGCCACCCTGTCCTTCTCCACCAAAGCTACCTCAATCCATGCCCCAGCCACAATGGAAGCCCCCTCTGTCTCCACCACAGCCCCCTCTTAACATCCCACTAGGACAACAGCAGTCCATGATGCTGTGTCTTTCATCCCGCATACCTCCAGGTCTGCCTCTGCCATGGTCACTGCTCAGGAGTTGAAAAGGTGGTGGAAGGAAGCCTTGAGGCTTTGGAGGCTTGCATTCTGGTTGCATTCTGTTCTCCAGGCTAAGTTCTGGTTTCCACACCCCGAAATGGGGCACTGCCAGTCTCCAGTTTGGTGCTGGACATTTCCTGTTCTGGGAACCACGGGGCCTTCTTGAGGGAAAGCCACCTCTGTCTCTTCCATGGCCTCCCATGCATATAGCTGACATCAGTGGGCTGTCCATAGGTTCCCAAACTTTGCTGCCCCTATGCCTGGGTGGTCTGTGCATATTTTTGAGTAGGTTGCATACACTGTATGAAAATTTTATCAGAAGCCTGCTGGACTGCCACTTGGCTGTAAGTACTGTAATCCATGGGCGCCATTTTCTCTACTTCTGTTAAAATTTTCATTTTGTTTTTTTATTTTCTTTTTTCTTTTATTTTCCTTTTTTTGGGGTAGTGTAATAGTTTCATTCATTAAATTACATAAATTACAAGAAGATTAAGCAGAGACAAGAATATTGTATGAACTATTACAGACACATATAAATACATGAAAATATTATTTATAAATATTTATAAATATAAATAAAAAGTATTTCATAAATACATGAAAGTATTAAGTGCAAACATTGAACAAAGAACTTTCATGTAATAAAGGGTTTTAGTTTTCACATAGCTAAAAAGTTTTGATTTTGATATTTGAACTTGATCAAATTAATTATCCTGTGCTTTTTGGACATTATCTATTTATGATTCATTTATATACTTCCTTCCTTCCTTCTTCCCTTTGAACAGTAGGTAGTAAAAGTCGTTGTAAAAGTGCAGGATCTTGAGCTCCACTGCCTGAGGTCCCCTCCCCTTTTTAAATTTCTTTTCAGTGTTTCAGAATTCATTGTTTATGCACCATACCCAGTGCTCCATGCAATACAGGCCCTCCATAATACCCACCACTGGCTCACCCAACGCCACCCCCCCCCAAAACCCTCAGTTTGTTTCTCAGAGTCCACAGTCTCTCATGGTTCATCTCCCTCTCGAGTTTCCCCCAACTCACTTCTCCTCTCCATCTCCCCAGGTCCTCCATGTTATTCCTTATGCTCCACAAATAAATGAAACATATGATAATTGACTTTCTCTGCTTGACTTATTTCCTTTAGCATAATCTCCTCCAGTCCCATCCATGTTAATATAAAAACAGGGTATTCATCCTTTCTGATGGAGGCATAATATTCCATTGTGTATATGGACCATACCTTTTTTATCCACTCATCCACTGAAGGGCATCTTGGTTCTTCCCACCGTTTGGTGACTGTGGCCATTGCTGCTATGAACACTGGGGTACAGATGGCCCTTCTTTTCACTACACCTGTATCTTTGGGGTAAATATCCAATAGTACTGCTTGAGGTTTTTATTATATCTCTAACACTTGTTAGGTTTGTGGCCTCAGGCAAGACAGACCACCTTGATATGCCTCAATTTCCCATTGCAAAATGGAGAAAATAATTCCTCCTCATAAATTTGTAAATGTTACTAAAGTATTAGAAAAATAATTAGTATTAGAGTAATAGAAAAATAATGTAAAGTATTAGAAAAATAATGTAAAATGTACCCCGTATTTTTTGATGTTCCAAATTTCACAAAACCTAATAATCTCCATCATTTTAAGAAATCAAGTTAGTGTTATGAGGCCCATGCTTTTAAAATAATTTTTCAGTTGAAGAAAAACACATTCAGAGAAATGCCCAAAGTACATAATATGCTCAGTTCAATGAATCATTATAAGCCAGATATCTATGTTTCTTGTGTGCACCCTGTGTCTGCCCCCCCCAACATTATCTCAGCTTTCTTCCCCAAAAGTAATCCCTATCTTGACTTACAACACTGTATACTTATTGAGATATTTTACCTCTTTAAATAAACTCTGACAGTGAACTTGAATTTTTATAAGGGAGTTTTGGTTCCCACACAGCTTGTGAGCATGCGTGTGTTTGTGTGTATTAAATGATTTATTTTGAGAAATTTCAAACAAACAAACAAACAAAAAGTTTCAATGAATTTCTATATATCATTACCCTGCTGCAAAAATCATTTACTCATGGCCAATTTTATTTTAAATATATCCCGACTTCACTGCTCTGACAAATTATTTTGAATCAAATTCAGTACATCACATTTCATTTTTAAGTATTTAGAATGAATCTTTAACAAATAGAGAATCTTTTTTGAAAGCCCAACCAAATACTAATCATGTCTAAAATATTTATAATATTTCCTTAAAATCACAAATATCTAATCACGCATCAAGTTTTTCTGTTTTGTGTGTGTGTGTGTGTGTATTGGGGTGTTTTTGAAGTAAGTTTAAGAAACAAGGCTTACACACTACCTTTGGTAGACAGGTTTTCTTAGTCCTTTTTATTCTATAGACTCTTTCTCTTTTATTTTTCTCCTGCAATTATTTATTGAAGTAAATGCACAATTTATCCTATAGTTTTCCATATTCCGGTTTTTATTGATTACATTCCTGAAGTGAGGACCATGTTTCTATTAACACATGTACATCTTCATTGTAAAGTAAGAAGAAAATAATGCTAGAATATTTCCAACTAATTGCACAGAGACTGTTATACCAAGAAATGAGCTCCACTATGTAATAGTTCAAAAGGATCCCATTCTGTTAAGGATACATGGAAGTTTTTGTGTGCACATATATAATTTATGAAAGTGCAGGTAGTTTGAGAATTCATAGGCCACTTTCAGTGTATTTCCAAAGTGCTTTTTTCTCTGCTGAAAAAGAGTTTATTTGAAATACTGTTATGTTTACAAAATGTCGCTAGTCTCTTTTTTGACATTACTTGTTCTGGTGTTCAAAGGGCAATTTAATTTCTGTTTAGAAAATATTGGTGTTAAAAGTTTAAATGACTGGTGGATGACCATTCAGATTCCACACTCACTGACATCATTTGGTCCAAATTTATAACAGAATTTTAATTTGCTCTTGTTAAATCCTCATAGAATCAAATCGAGGCTTTTAAAAGCCTCCACAAATTTAATTCCACATCCATTTGCTCCATTCCTCAACTATGACTTAATCCCTTACTCTACTGAGGTCGACTTTTTTTCACTCTATTTGAGGAAACAGGTAAGTTTTCTCAGAGAGACGAAGAATAGTTTCAGTGATTAAGTGCATGGGGTCCAGAGGTCAGTGATCCAGGTTTAGACTGAAGCTCTACCACTTACAAGCTATTATATGAGGATAAATCACTAACACTTCAAATTTCAGTTTCCTTTATATAAAATGGAACTAAAATTCTACTTTACTCATAGTGACTTGTAGTTGAATAGGCTTATTATAAAGTGCTCAACACAAACCAGACACAGAGAAAAGTTCTTACTGTCAACTTACAGCATGTTATATTAACAATGATCACAAGGATGCAAGTAGTGTGAAATTCTTCCAATTCCTCCAACATGGCACTTGTAGACTAGTTTTCCAGAGGTACATGCTTTGTCATCCCTTCACTAATTCATAAACATGTTATCTCACAGGTACTTAGTATAAGTCATTGCTCTAGATGCTGGGAGCACAAAGATGAATAAGATAGAGTTGTACTGGGTGGCTTACAATCTATTCCTCATTTTAAGAAACTCATTAATGCCTAATTGCCTTTGGACTGATTCTAAAGCTCTCATATTTGAGCCTATCCATAATATGCCCATTAACCGGCAATGTGACCTCATTTGACAACGAGTCCTCTGAGATGATCAAATTGAGTTACTTATTGTAACCCAGATAATCTTAAAATTTCCCTGTCTTTATGTGTAGCTTTTTATAAGCACCTTCATCTCTACCTTAAGATCTACAGCTCATTCTTCAAGTAAATTTTATTAAATTTTATAACTAAATGCTGTAGGGACAGAAAAAATTTCCCTTCTTCCCTTCCAGGTTCTTTGGCTGGTCTCATAATTAAATTGACATAGACAGATTAATGGAAGAAAAAACAAATTTAATTTTGTACACACAGGAAGCTCAAACATATGAAAAGTCCAGGGCAAATTGGGCAGTTGAGGCTTGTGCGCCATCTTGAGTTAAGGAATGGAACAGGGGCCTGCAGCTTCAAAGAGGAGGACCACAATTCACAGGATGGTAAGAAGAGCAGATATTTGCTTATTAGAGGTTTGCCCTGCCATGGACATAGGTCTTTCAGATAAAAAAAAAAAAAAAAAAGTTACCTCTTGTAATAACTCTTTTTCTGGAATAGGATCCTTATCCAAATTCTTATAGATAAGGGAGAGGTAAAAGTTTTCTGAGTCTGCTGGGTCTTGATCGCTTTCAGCTCAGAATAATCCACATGCCAAAGCAGAATATTTTGGGGTGGGCATACACTGCTCTGCTTGAATGCAAAGTTTGAGTTTTCTGAACCCCTGTCCCCTAGTATCATTGTGTATTTCTAATAGCGTTATCTAATTCAGCCTTCTAACTTAATTATATGAACATTTGTATGTATTCACTGCCTTCCAACCCACACTAGCCATGATTGTAAACTCCTGAGGGCTGTGACTGTCTCTTCCATATCTTTGTGAGCTTTTAGCACCTAGAAAAATGGTTGTACATATAATAGGATAATATTCTTTCATTTAAATACAAGCAAATATGTTCAATTTCTACATTAGCATCATATTAAAAGCAAATATTTCTCTTTTTTTGATATGAACCTGAAGAAAAGGGTTTGTTTTCCTTCCAACGCTGTTACAGTATCCTCTTCTTGATGAATGGTAGAGTAAAGGTCACTACTTGTCCTCTAATAGTCATTCTTCCCCTTTTCTTGAATAACAGAATTTCTAACTGAGGACCTGATTGCCTGACCAAAGTCTCCATTGCTGTTAGGTGTGCTCAAATAACTGCATCTGGGCCAGTGAGTGATGCACAAAAGTGATCTGTATGACTAATTCCTAAAAAGGATTTAAGGGAAAAAGTTGATTGATTCAATCAATCACCAATTATTTTAATTAAAATATGGTGATAAATATACCTTAAATAATTAGCAAATCATGCTGTTTAGCTGGTGGTTTGAGGAGAAAAGACATTTCTGCAGGACCATATTTAAAAAGTAGGATTTTTTGTATCATTCTTATTTTTTACAAAGCTGCATAACTGATATTTGTGCTGAACATTGTTTCATTAAAATATGATAAATAGGTTATATGTGATTGTTAAGAATATCCACAGGATACTTAAAGAGCAGGTAGGCACTCTGCTCCCTGCTCCTTTTTGACTGGCTGCAGTGAAGTTGTGGTTTGGAGCCTCCTGGGATCCCGCAGGTAAAAGCAACACCAGTGTTGATGGCAACAAGATGGAAAGAGCCTGGTATCTGATTTCAAGGAGTTAACAAACCAGCTTGGACTTAAACGTTATGTGAAAGAAATTTAACTCCAACCTTGAAGAATTCTCTGTTGTTGCAATTGTTTGTTATAGCAGCCTAGCCTCTGTTGTAAATAAAACTACTTGTTTAAAAACGTATCTCACATGCACTCACAAAATTGCTGTATATTATTTTAAAGAATAGAGATCACTTTAGATATATATGCCAGATATATATCACTTTAGATATATATGCCAGAATCCTAAGGTAGAAATCTGAGAATAAAGAGCAGAATATTTTCGCTTCTACATATTAAAAAAGAAAACACTTTCAACACAGAAAGAAATCAGAACAAAAAGAAGAAATTTTTATGAGAAAAACTATTTTCTTTCAAGCTTAAATAAAAATACATTAATGTATTCATGATCTCCAAGATAGATGTTACCACATTTTTAAAGCTCTGTCTACTTAAAGTAGAATAGTACAGAAGATTATTATTAATGACCTGCAAATGAGGAACCACAGCATTTTCCTGTGATCTCCTGCAGGCTGATTTATTCAATATCTCTGAGAATGTCTCTGGGCTCCTGAGTCTCATTTGTATTTTAAAAATCCCCAGAAGGTTCTGATGATCAACAATTTGAGCACAACTCCTGTGAAGTATAGTTCCAGTGCTCCAGACTAGAAGTTAAAAATAAAAGTCAAAGACAATCTTGAGGGACTTGTGATTTAATGTGAAGAGATAGAACAAAGACCAGAAAGTAATTGAAAACATTAAACCATTCCCAAGCTTCAGAATAGAGTTGTGTACAGGAATTTCAACACTAAAACTTTTCTCTAGCTGTATGGTTTTATGAAGTTCTTTGGAATTGCTCTTGTTTGATTTCTCAGTGCATAGTTTTTTTGTTTGTTTTTTGCTTCAATTACTACTAGTCTCTTTGAGCAAAATCTTCTTTGAAGTTTCAGTAAAAAATTTTTTTTATAACATTTATATACAATACTTTCTAGGTAAAAGAACACACGTATTAATTGTCCTATGACACTTCCTAACAATCAGGTATAATCTGCTTATCACATTTTAATGAAATAATGTCAGCATAGTTATCAGTTATGCAGCTTTGTAAAAAATATGAATGATACAAAAAAAATCCCACTTTTTAAATGTGGTGATGCAAGAATATTTCTTGTAAATTCCTTGAGGTATATTTGTGGGAAAAACACAGCTATTGATATCTTTTAATTAAAATAATTGGTGATGGATTGAATCAATCAACTTTTCCCCTTAAATCCTTTTTAGTAATTATAAAATTACAAATTAATAAAAAAATTAAATATATCAGTTATTTTCTTAGAGTAGAGCACATAGTGGGTGTTTAATATTTATTCCAGATATATTTTAATTGAATCAAATCAGACCAAATGTTAATTCTAAAGGAAAATATTAAACTATCAAAGTGTTTACTCCATTAGATTTTGTCAACCAAGGAAAGACAAAATAAAATTTGTACATTTATTTGGGGTCATAGGGATTGCAATTCAGGAGACGTAGATGGAAACTACAAGCACGTTCTGGAGAGACAAAAGAGCGCTTTTAAAGAGGAAAGAGGGAACTTATCTAACTTGTTTTGAATAAAATGTGATTGGTGCTGGTATAGCGACAGTTATACAAGTCTATATGTAATTGGTTGCTAGGTGGAAAGTACACTTATGTCCATTTTAACATGCAGTGGGTGTTCTAACTTTTAGCTGAGTTCAGCAAAAACCTCAAGAATATGTGACAAAACATACACAGAAGCCTCACTGCCTCAAAGTCCTCCTGGCTACATTTTAAATAACCCTCTTGACAATGCTTACTCCTTTTTGTTTTTCTGTTATCAATTTGTGATTTGCTAAGAACAAGGGCAATAACTGGCCAGATTCTACTGTAACCAATTTGTCTGGTCAAAGAAGACCCACAAATAGAATTGTTTGCCATTTCATAACCTATAATTATAACTGCAAAAAAATTCAGATGCAAGGCTAGAGATAAAGAATTTGAGAGGCACGTGAGTGACTCAGTCAGTTAAGCATCTCATAATTTTAGCTCAGGCCATGATCAAAGCTTGTGAGATTGAGCCAGCATGGAGGCTCCACACTCAGTGTGGCATCTTCTTGAGATTCTGCTCAAGATTCCCTCTGCCCCTTCACCACACTCATGCGAGTTCTCTCTCTTTCTCTCTCTCTCTCAAATAAATAAATAAAATATTTTAAAAAAGAAAGTTGACCATTTGATCATTCATTCTGTTTAAACTCACTAATTACACTTCAACATGCATTGGAGTAGTAATCAAAAATTAAAAAAATAAAGAACAGCCCAAGGTACCAGGTCAACTCTGAGGAATTAATTGCTTACTCTGATTATATGAAGATTTATTCTTCTTCAGGAATGATTTTTGGGATATAGGACCCTGGAAAATCTTTGGTCTTTCTCTCAAATTCAATTAATTCATATGCAATAGAAATGTTTCAACTAAACATCAAAGGCCACAGAGATTTAATTAGCTGTCAACAAGGGACTTCTTTGCTCCTCCTACACTCATCCTTTAGGACCAAGATTGAATTAGCATGACAAAATTAAACACATTCTTCTTTACTAAATAGCAACTTTGAGTGAAATTTCTTTGTATTCTCCTAAAGAAATTTTGAACTCAGTACGAAGAGGTTTACAACTTTAGCACACTCTCTCACAGTACTTGCAGTTTTTCTCTACTTGGGAATCATTTGAATTACAAATATGTTTGGAAACAAACTCTTAAAGTATTGGGACTTGTGACTTATTCAGTGAACTTTTATGTGTAAGCAAACATATTCTTACCTTTAACACATAAAATAGCCAATCAACTACTTGGCAGTATTAATTTCAACAAGTTATTTGTGTGGAAAAATAACATTGTTAAACCAGGATTACACTGGGACAAGTTAGCATTTTTCACTTCCTGTTGTGGGGGATGAAAGTAATTTTCCTTTTATCCTTCTATGTATTTGGCTGAAGGACCCTCCCCCTCCCCATAATAAAAAGTCAGACTAACAGGAGAAAAACAAATAGAAGTTTAATCACATGCATACTCTATACATTGAAGATACCCAGGAAAACTGTGTAACTCACATGGCCCAATCCAACACCTTGTCCACTAAAGAAGAAAGATGTTGTATGGGAGCCAGCTATGGGAGGTTATCAGATAAAGCAAAAAAATAAGGGTTGTCATTTAAGTCAGTTATATTTTCTATTGATGTGAGTTTCTGTAGATTTAGTTCTCTTCCTGGTATAGAGAAGAAGACACCCTTATGAATAATGATTTCCTTTATAAATATGTCCCTTACAAAGGGGTAGTTTCTAGTGTGTTTTCAGATATTCTCCTGTCTCTTGTTTCTTTTTTCTTTTTTAATATTTTATTTATTTGTTTGACAGAGAGAGAGAGACCACAAGTAGGAAGAGCAACAGACAGAGAGAGGGGGGAAGCAGGCTTCCCGCTGAGCAGAGAGCCTGATGCGGGGTTCGATTCCAGGACCCTGGGATCATGACCTGAGCTGAAGGCAGAGGCTTAACATACTGAGCCACCCAGGCACCCCCTGTTTCTTGTTTCTTAAAAAATAACCAGGTCTAGATAATCCTTATGCCAGAATTGCATATTTTGGGACGCAAATTCTGCTTCGCTTTAGGATGTCAACCTGAAAATAAATAGCCACGGTGAGAGGCAAACAAGTATCTCTTTGGGACCAAACAATTGAAGTTTAGGAGGAGAGATTCAGATAAATACCCAAACACAGTTCCTGCTTCTAGAGTGAAAGCAAAGGGTTTTATGAGGAAAAGGTAGGGGGTAATTACATTAGTTGAAGAAAAGAAAGAAAAAAAAAGTCTGTCTTACGGTGTTAACAGACTGAGCTACTCTGGGTTATATACTGGTTAACTGTTGATTTTTTTCTTCAGAAAGTCCATAACTATCAGTCTGTGATCAGGATGTGGTCAAAATAATTAGCAATTACTTAAAACAATTATGGTTTTGCCCAGTCCAAAAGTTTGGCTCAGTTCAAACAAAGTGAGCAATGTGTTTTCTGTATAATGGTCATTCTGACTCCATTTTATTTTGTTTTGTTTTGTTTTATTTTATCAGAATATTTTACTTTTTTTATTGAGAGTGTAAGAGAGAGCATGAGCCAGGTGAGGGGCAGAGGCAAAGAGAGAGGCAGCCTCCTAACTAAGCAGGGAGCCCCACCTGGGACTCCGTCCCAGGACCCTGGGATCATGACCTGAGCTGAAGTAAACTCTTAACCGACTGAGCTACCTAGGTGCACCCTCCTCTTTTTTAAAGATTTTATTTCCCAGTCCATTTTAAAATGACTCTAGTCATGTTAATTTTTCACATTTCCCCCTCTCTATGATCTTTCTCTGAAAACATCAACCACTGGAAAACATTGCTGATAAACGATCAAGCACACGGATCCTTCCTTGCCAGTAAAGCTCATTCTCAGTGTATCAAATCACCTGTGGGAGGCCACGTGATTCCTTGGGAACTTTAGGCCACATTTGAGGAAGTGTGCCAGTGCCAAGAATAGCTTTATCATCCAATTTCTTTTTTTTTTCTTTTTTTAAAGATTTTATTTATTTATTTGACAGAGAGAGATCACCAGTTGGCAGAGAGAGAGGAAGGGAAGCAGGCTCCCTGCCGAGCAGAGAGCCTGATGCAGGACTCGATCCCAGGACCCTGAGATCATGACCTGAGCCAAAGGCAGCGGCTTAACCCACTGACCCACTCAGGTGCCCTATCATCCAATTTCTTAAGGTCAGGTATCTTCTGCAGTTTCTGGAACTGCCCCATTTTATGTCTCAGAAGCCTTAGAGCTCATTTCTAAATGCTGAATGACCATTACCTAGGTGGTGCCCATTGAACTGTACAGAGGATACAAAGTTTTACAATGACAAAAATCCCAAAAATAATAAATAAAATGCTGAGTACACATTGGAAGAGTAATCTGAACTAGGAAGCAATTCCTGAGGGCAGCCAGCTAAAAAAATCAAAGAAGCATTACACATTGCATTTAACCACTTGGTTTATGCCCAAATTTTATCTAGTTTCTATTTCTACTTCACCAGAGGTGCTCTCCCAAGTACAGGATGTGTTTATTGCAAAACAAACCCTACCTTGTTCCACTAAGAGGTAATCAAGAGCAATTCTATTATCTAGCACAACTTGTACAAGGGAGTCCAAGGAGTTTTCTTGGGCAGCTATTGTTTTAGTGACAGATTGGCAATATCCCTCAGGGTTTTAGATAGATTTCTGATCATGTAGTCATTTACCTGGCAAACTATGTTATATCTGTAAAAAATCGGGGATTTGTTTGTTTTAAAGCCTGTTTAATCTTTAGTGCTAGAAATAATTTTTTTGATCATTGTTTTTTTCAGAGCCATTTGCAAAATGTGTTCTTTATTTTCCCCCTGAAGAGGTATTCTGACCTTCAACTAACATTTAAATTATACATGATTTACCGTAACTTAAATTCTTGTAAAGTTCAGAAAGCACAAGCCAGCAGAAAAAGACCTATCCAATACATTAATGTATGCCACATCTTAGAGAGTTGGAGAAAAGAACAGAAAAACAAACTCTGAACTTCAAATTGAAGTAAATTATTGGGTAAAGGTGGAGGACTTATTGTTGCTAAAGGTGTGAAAGTAAATAAAGGAAAACTTACTTAAAATGAGTTGGAAGCACTGAAGGGAGCTCTCACATACCACTTTGAGCTTGCAAAACCGGCAAGAAGGAAAGCAATCATATCAAGGAGGGAGGGCGTTTTCACAGAGGAGTTTATCTCCTGACTTTAAAAAAAGGAAGGAGGACCCCTCCCTGTCCCAGCAACAATCACCTGCAGTCAATGAGAAACCATCAGTGACTCCAATCCTTCTCCAATAAATTTTTTTTTAAAGATTTTATTTATTTATTTGACAGAGAAATAGCACAAGTAAGCAGAGCGGCAGGCAGAGGGAGAGAGAGAAGCAGGCTCTCGGCTGAGCAGGTAGCCAGATACAGGGCTCGAAACAGGACCCTGGAATCATGACCTGAGACAAAGGCAGCTGCTTAACCAACTGAGTCACGCAGGTACCCCTTCTGCAAAAATTTTTGTTTGGAAAATCCCTCCCTGATTTCTTCCTGAAACATATTAAAAGCTGACCTTCCCTTTGTTTTTTCAGACAAGCTCCGCCAGAGCTTGCCTGTCCTGAATAACAATTCCCTTGCTATTTCCAAATACACTTTTTCTTTTTAAAATAAAGTTGCCTTTTGCCCTATATAAGTTATCAAAGGGACAGGACTGTATACTTTGTAATACCATTTGTGCTGGTCAAGAAGAGAAGAACTGAGAACCACACATGTACCAGTGCTATACCTGATTACAAGCTGGAATAGGGAGGAGTAATTGGTGTGGCTGAATCAACACCAGGAGCAAGAGGAAGAAGCCTGAGTCGAATGCTATCCCAGGATTCAGTGAATGGTCTTATTTTCCTAAAGTCTTTCCTTCTGGTTTAAACTATTATCATTCATTTTACTGAATGAGAAGTTCAAAAGTGGAGCAAAGTCATTTTCTTTCTAATGTTCCTGAGGATAATGCAAACAATATGTTGTAATTTTATTGAAAACCTGCTATTTGCCAGGTACTAGGTTGGTCCTGGAAAGTTTTTAATAAATTCACCACAGACCTTATCCTCAAGGAGATTGAAATTTTATTTGAGAAACGGGAATAATAATTTTATAGTGATGGTGATTTCACAAATTATATACTTGACACAATCTGGGAGATCAGAAAATCCTTTGTGATGAGGAGCTGATAGTGCACAAAGGCTTCTCAGAAATTATCCAGGAGATTGGAGACAGTGGGAATAGGAATGGGGCATGGGAAGGGTAGAATGAGAGTTAGAATGGAAGTACTTTGGCATCTCATAATACAGATAACTATTCTTAGGCTAGTGTCATTTTCACTCATTGTAAGTAGTGATTTTTTAAAGAAATATGTAATAATAATAAACTTTATTTTTTTTGTTTTTTGGAGTTGATAAATTTTCTATGGCTGTGTTCTTTGTTTAATGTGTTGATTAATATCCATATATTTTAATTTGTATAATTTTAATCTCTTTGCACTGTATTCTTCAGAATCCTTTTCTTGATTATTCAGACTACAAACTAAATTTCCAACTCTCTTCATTCTTCTAATTAGAACTTTTAAAAGTTCTGCAATCATCATGAATTCACATTTCTTTGTAAATGAGTTTGTGAGACTTGGCTAACATATCTCAGTCAACAAGACAACTGTATTTTTTCATGAATTTATATCCCCCAATTTCCATATTTTTTGTAGATTTATATCCCAACATTCTTATGAATTGTATGTATATTAATGAAGGCATTTTTTCTATTCACCAGAGTCAGTCAGCATAAATAACCAGTGCAAGGTGTAGTTGAAGAAATGACAAGCTCAAGTTCCTTGAATACTAAATGAAGACACAAAATAGAAGAGTTAAAATCTTGCTGATGCATAGTGCATAGTAGTAAAAGTACTATTGCATACTCTTGTCTTGCCCATTGAAAATAGGTGTTTCTATATGTCTTATTAAATAAAGATAAATTGCCATCATTTAATAGCTACATATTGCTTGTTAGGAGATGTTTTGATTTGTTTTGGTAGGAAAACCACATGTAGCACAACTGTTAAAACTGGAGATACTATTTACTTGAATGGATCATGATCTGCTCTTACTTTCTATATTCCATCAATATAGAGTGGGCCAATGAAAGGTGGATATAAAAGAAATTGAAATACATTTATCTTCTCTTTTATGTGGTCATCAATCTCTCTGCATCTTCATAGATGAAGTGGGGTTTTATAATTACTGATATATTTTTGGTTGAGAGAAGGGGACCGGATGGCTTACAAATGGCCCTCTTTACCATTATATTTTCTTTTTCCTAACTGAAGAAGTTGATGCAATTTTTCTGCAATTACAGAAGATAACTATCCTAAGTTTATCCTGTATACTGTGTAACTTGGGAAGTAACGTAAGGTCCAGGATTCTACAATTATTTTAGGCTCATACCTCTATTTATCATTTGGCACCCACCATTCCCTACTCTAACTAGTGGAGCCGAATTTCCTTGTGGTCCGAGGAATTATAGCCATTATCAAAGAAGTCTGAATTTTTTGTGCAGTTCTTTTCTCCCTCCTTATCTTGTTATATAAATAAATGGCATGGATAACTTTGAGGAAAATTAGAGGGTAAGATCAAAGTGAGCATTTGTATACCATAGCAAGATGCTTCCTTGAGGTATTAGTCTTACCTTCAAACAATAAAGCAAAAACATATGAATTTAGTGTGGGAAATATATGAGGAGGAGTAACTCTAGTTTTATGGCTAGGTTTGACTTTTGTTCAGTAGTCCTGAATGTTTTGTTTGTTTTTAGTTTAGTTTAGTTTTGCTTTTTTGCTTTGATTTTGACCTTGGTGTACTTCATGGTAGACTCAATAGGATTGTAAACACTACACAGTGCCAGTTTCCAAGGTTACTTCACCTGACATTTATTTTATTTGTAGGGACATATCAATTACTAACCACAGGTAGAAATCCATAAGATTTCATTTTGTTTTATTATTCAAATATAAACTTAGTGGGCTGACTTTCAATTTTATTTCTAGCAACCTTATGATTTATTAATGATAGCCTGAGGTCTGTATTTATGGCATATCATTATTGAAGCGCTAAGTGCAATATATGTTCAGTTGACTGCTGTGGTAGCTATCCTACTATATGTCTGGAGGTTATATACATGTATTTGGTGTATTTCCACTGCAATAAGGAATATAACAAGTATTTGCACTCACTCTTACCAATATTCTTTTCTGTGAAAAAAAAAAAAAAAACAAAGAGTAGGCTGTTTTAAAATATTTAGCTACTATACTATCAAGTCTATTCTTCAAAATCTGACGTTGGGGTCCTCTTGGGAATTATTGGTTGAGAAAGAGCAAAGCTGTCCTGTAATATCACTGAATTTATTCCTTTATATTTTTCACGATACTATTGAATACCTATTTTATATTCAATGGCCATAATCATCAGTATATTATAAAATGAGTCCTTGTTATAACTATGATTGAATTATCTAACCTATAAAATTGCTACAAATCAGAAATTTCTACCTGAGAATTCTACCTCAGTTAAGACATCAAATGAGTTATCTCTGATAAATGCTTTTATATCCATAAATTCTTCATGACCAAAATTTTTGAATTTTTTTTGATAGAGTACCTTTTAAAATCCATTCCTAATTTGTTTCCTGGCCTTCTTTATGATATAAATTAAAAAATTCCTGTATTTCTTTCTCCATGTGAGCTTTTTCTTTATACATTAAATCTTTAAGTCTATACCCAAGGTATAATGCTAAAAGATTCATGTTATAAGCCTAGTTACAATCAGAAGTGAAAGATGAGAAGGTGTGAGTTTTAAGTTTTCCTGCAAGAAAGAAACAATTTCATCTGACAAGCTCTTCCAGTGAAGGAGTAGGAACCACTGAGTTGGCCAAGTACATAAGGTAAGTTGTGTTTTCAAAATATTTGAGTAAATGGATGTCACAATTCTTTTAAATCCATTTAAATATCCTCTGGTAGACATTTTGACTATACTATTTTATATATGAGACATGACAAAACTGTAAATTTAACTGATGCTGCAATCCGGCAAATCTGCCAAATCCAACTCTGATTAGTGGGGTGGTCTGAGCTTTCTGACTAAGTAAGATAAAACTACTTACAAAAAGTCATGCAAATTTTTTGAATTTTATTCTATAGCTTGAGGTGTGAATTTACTGATCTGAATTTTTTTGTTTCATTCGTTTTTTAAAAAAAATTTCTTTACTTATTTGAGATATAGAGAGTGAGAGAGAACATGAGAGGAGAGAAAGTCAGAGGGAGAAGTAGACTCCCCATGGAGCTGGGAGCCTGACATGGGACCTGATCCTTGGACTCCAGGATCATGACCTGAGCCAAAGGCAGTCACTTAACCAACTGACCCCAGGTGCCCTGTTTCATTTTTGATATTAAACACAGATGCAGCAAAATATTTATTTGTTGCCTTGTTTACTGGCTTTTTTATTGTTTGTTTATATATTTATTTTTTTTTATATTCTATGGCAATAGCTACCTGGTTAACCAGAGCTTCTCCCTGATCGTAGCAACAATTTAATTTACTCTTTTCATTTTGTTTACTATAAGCTTTGGGCTCCTAATATGAAACACAACTTGTTTCTCACTGCTCAGTATTCTCTCTATCCAGGCACCAGTTCAAACCAACAATTTGCTCCAAGATACTTCCTAAAATTGTATCTTTTGAGTGAGTTTCTTACTACTGAAGTCTTTTGGTGGCAAAAAATTAAAACGATATTGAATATTTTAAATAAATGATAAATCACTCGGAGAATATGGATTAGCCTGTATAATCCAATAAACAAATAAAGAACTAGTCTCAGAAAAAATAACAGTTCTGGGTTTTCAAGTGGTGGGAGCTAACAGTTCATCTTTTTGGATGGTTTGGCATCAATCTATTTTCTGTCGTATTATCATTTCTTTAAAGTCAAAATCTCAGGAGGGAGACTAATTATCCTAGCTTGCCTCATCTGTCTGCACCTTCCTTGATTTTTATACTTGAGCTTGGATCCTAAGTGTAACTCTATTAATCAGAGTATTTGATTGAAATTTCCACTAAGACAACAAACAATGAGGAAGAAATAATTAATCTGAAGAGAATCTGATGCTATCACCAAAAGAATGAGAAAGTGATATGAAATGCCCCAAACTATAAATATCCTGTGTAATTACTAATAGCCAAGTGTTTTATTTCTCATGTGATAGTATGCTGATGGTGGATATTTCTTCCATCCTTTTCTTCTGTTTATTGGAGAAAATTGTTACAGAGTAAATGATAATTTTTGTTATTTTTGAGAATAAAATAACTCAGTTTTATGAAAACTACAGATAAAAATTGTATTAAAATGACATTTTAAATTAATTTAATATAATTATGATATAAATTATCCTTTTTTCTCTTTTTAAAATTTATTTTTTATTATGAAAAATAATGTCCAGAAACATTGAGTACTAAAAATCTTCTGATGATATTGTTTTACCAAAATTCCTAATGAAGAATATTTTATTTTCTGATATATCCTTCACTTCTTAATGATGAGGTGGATGAACCAATACAATTTAAAAAAATCCTGGACAAAAAAATCCATTCTCATTCTGAATTCATTGACTGGAGTGAATTTAGTGGTTACAATAACCACTCGGCCTGAGAATCAATCTCTCCTTAGCAGGGTGCTGTTCAGGTCTTCTTATTAGGTCACATATGTCTCTCGGATATCAGCACCATGTTTGAAGTCTCACACAAGAGGTCTGTACCACTTAAATTACACAGTGTGGCAGTGTTTGTTCCATGGGGACATAATCTTGAAAGAAGGGACAAAGTAAAAAGATCTGTTAGTATGTTATATGTGAGTACATTATTGGACTGTGCATGAGTTTGAAGGCATTGTAGCCCTTGTTAAAGAGTAATTTCTCTAGTGAAGCATCTGTCAATTCACTGCTGCTCCTGGTGCTGAGGGTGTCTACTCATTTTACCATGTGTTGTAAGGTCAGGGCCATCTTCATCTGCCGTCTGGCTCAGATGTTTTGAACTGAGTTTAGTTGTTCTCTTCCACCTAAGCTTTATTTCTCAGCCTCAGGATATGTGGAGTACTTGACCATTTCTATCTTATCTCAGACTTTTTGTCTAGAATTCATTTAAGTATTGATTTGAATTAGAATAATCAATACGCATGCTTCCTCCCATTAATCTGATAAATTTTATATTAAGTAATAAGTATAGGCCTATAGAGAGTATACAATGTTTGTGAGAATTGTCTCTAAGCTTTAGTAACTTGCTTTTATTTTTAATACTATTAAATTTTAAAAAAATTATAGACAAGAAACATATGCTTACTGAGCATCCTTTAACATTGATTCAAATAGAAAGAAAAAAGTTGCTATTTCAAAATAAAAGATTCCCAACCCTGGAAGTTAAACGAAGTAAGGGCTACAGCATACCCAGTACAGGACAGAGTACTCAGTAGGCACTCAAAACTTTTGTTCTCTTATAACCAGATTAGGCATATATTTCAAGGATTCATAAAGTGGAATTCACTGATATGTTTATCAATTGCTGTTTAACAGTGTTATCACACATTTAGCTGTTTCAAACAACACACATTTATTACCTAACATTTTTCTGTGAATAATGAATCTAAGCACAGCATTGCTAGATACGTTGCTGTAGGGCCTCAAAAGGCTACACTTAAGATATTGGTCAGGCATAGGGTCTTATCTAAGCCTCAGCAGAGGAAAAATTCACTTCCAAATTTATATGGTTATTGGCAACATTCAGTTCCTTGAATTTGTATAATTGAAGACATCAAAGGAATGCTTCTGTATACCAAGGAATGTCAAAGATAGCCACCAGCTCCAGAAGCTGGGGGAGAAGCATGCAACAGATTTCCTTCACAGCCCTCAGAAACAGCCATATTGCCAATACCTTGATCTTAGATTTCTGGGTTCCATAACCATTACATGATATATTTCTGTTGCTTTAGGCATCCAGTTTGTGGCACCTTATTATATCAGCCCTAGTAAACTACTATAGGGTATGATTTTGTAACTTGCCCAATAACCAAAATGATTTCTAGATAAGGAAAGGACTGCATGGCAGGTTTCCGGAAGTCAAGTTTAGTGGGGGTTTTGCAGTGTGTAGTGTCCAGAGAACACCACAGTTTCGAACAGCATTCTTTCAACATCTTCGATTTTTTATTAGAAAAATGAAGAAAATAGGTTGTTTAATGAAATTGTTTCTGTACTTTATGGGTTTCTCCTAAGTACTATATTATAAAAAGAAACCATTATTTTATTGATTAGTAGTCTGTGACTTAGAAGAGTATGTTTATAATGTTCTATAATGTTATAATGTTAGTTCTTATTTTAAGTTGGAATAATGCTTTTATTCTCAGGGGGACATAAATATATTTCTAAATAAACCATGTTATAATATAGTTAAAGTTGTAGTTTTCAGTGTAGTCATCTTTAGCTCAACATAATGGTTTGAATGGGATTTAGAATAAACCAGTATTTCCTAATCAGAGTTTCCTATACAGGAATTTTCTGTCTATGTTCTATTACAACATTCTTAATGCCACATGAATAGAATAGAAAGGAAGAGTAGAATAGAAAATTAAAAAAGAAGAAAAGAGGAGCAAGGCTGGTAATTTCTAATTTATTTAAAGGTTTTGTGTCAAAATTCATTGATGAGTCAGTCTTTTATTTTTAGAATGTGTCTTCTTAAGGATTCAGTGCATTTTCAATGATTAAGTTACAAAATCCCCTGTAAAATCTACTTAACTTACTTGAAATAAAGCTAAATAAGAAACAATTTGAAGCCATCCACCTTTGTTCCTTGGCTTTAAATGTAGATTTAAGGTTGGAGGAAGGAATGATAGATGTGGAAAGGATAGAAGTTTAAGATAAGAGGTTCAGACATATCTTTGATATAACCCAAGATTACATTCATTTTATTTTCTTCCAAGGATTTCAGAGGTTCTTACACCACCACTGACGCTGTTCACTTTTTAACAGAGTTTACTTTTCTATCCGGCCCACTAGGAAGAATTAAAATTTTTCCCTTCAGCAAGGCTTTGAAGAAAATAAAAATCCATTAACAAATTTTCTGCATTTTTCCTTCTGGAAACAATATAGAAGAAAAACTTAGTACAAGGATAATCCCTTTGCTTCTCATATCTTTCTCTTTCTCTGAAAAGATATAAAGAAACAAAAACATGGAGACAGAAAAACTGACAGGTTATTAAATTTTTCAAGTGAAGAGTAAGATTATTTTGCTTTCCAGAAGAAACAAGTATTAAATAATATCATTTGGGTACATAATTAATGTGTGGGTGTTCTCTCATTTTTGCCATAATTTTTTGAAAAAGGATATTTATACATTAATTCTTCATGACAAGCAAATAAACAAACATGTAAAACTCTACAAGGTGCATGTGAAGAAAGAAAAAGCGGCTGAACATTGTACAAGGGAGACTAAGAAGGGATTTATTCTACCCACCATAATGAAAACCTCTAGAATAATCTTTCTAAACACAGTATTCGACTCTCTTTTCCTGGCCACTGGAACCAACCTCTGCCCCATTTTCACTCTTTTCCTCATGCAGTGAAGCCACTTATGCACAATAAAGTAGCCCTATCCATGTGGTCTATCCTCAGTGCCAGCTGACTTGTCTCTGAAGGCCCACCTCAAAAGATGGTTAAAGAAGTCATCCACATAGTCATGATCAATCTTTCTCTTGTGGTCAGAGATGACACACATTCTTTTATCATCTGCTAATTAAAATGCAATATTATAGATATTTTATGTTGAGTTTAATCATGATTACTAACATTAAAGAAGAAGAAGAAGGAGGAGGAAGAGGAAGAGGAGAAGGAGAGAAGAACAAGAAGAACAAGAACAAGAACTTGAATGGTCTCATGAGCTATTGGCCACAGGACTGAAAAGGTTAGTGAGGAGAATCCCCTAGAGTTGAACAACAGTAGTGCTGTGTCCTTTGGACTTCTTCAAAATGCCTTCCTGCTAGCAAAGCCCCTACTCTGTGCCAAAGACTTGGGAGACTAGGAGACGGGAAACCTGTATCACAGACAGTTCTACATGGTGAAGAGAATTAAGGGAAAGAGAAAAAAGAATGCCCAAGTTGAAGTATCTAAGAAAGAAGGAGCAATTTCTATAATCAATGGACTGTGACCTCTTTTTCCACTACACAAGTACATATATAGTAAGTTGGGGACTGGCTAGGGTATAGCATTTTCTAATAAGACTTTCTCTGATGCTAGAAATGTTCTATCTCTGCTGTCCAGTATAGTAGGCACTAGTCACATGTGTTTTTTTTTTTTTAACATTTGAAATGCAGCTAATATAACTAAAGGGTGAATTTTAAATTTTGTCTCTTTTAATTAATTTAAATTTACATAGGCAACATGCCTAGTAACTACTATAATGTATAGTATAGGTAACATTGCTTTCAGTCACCTTCTTTCTCATTTTTTGAAGATTTTTTCATTTATTCATTTGAGAGAGGGAGAAAGAGAGAAAAGACACAAGCAGGGGGAAGGTCAGAGGTAGAGGGAGAAGCAGGCTTCCTGCTAAGTGGGGACCCCAAAGCAGGGCTTGATCCCAGGACCCCAGATAATGACCTGAGCCAGAGGCAGACACTTAACTGACTGAGCCATCCAGGTACCCCACCTTCTTTCTCATTTTTACCAAATGAAATTATATGCATAATGCAGTGCAAATTATCGTGAATCATGAAAGAAGAAAAATAATTCCTTGATTAAGTGCTTCCCTGGCATCAAGGACCTTGCTCTTTAGTGAAAGAATGGGAGACTGTGAAAGGTTCCTGTATCAATGGAAAGTTGTACAGTCATGAATCAGTGCACAGGACATATATTTATGATATATATTTGGTAAAATTATTAATAAGTGGATAATAAAAAATTTTGATTTTTATTAAAACAGAGAACAGACTCTTATTGTTCAGAAATTTAGGAGTGGCTTGACTAAGAAATAAATACATCTATTTGTTTTAAACTACTAGGTTTGGAAGTTGTTACCCAGCAATAAACAACTAGTACAGCTAACCTTTTTTTTAAAGATTTTATTCATTTATTTGACAGACAGAGATCACAAGTAGGCAGAGAGAGAGAGAGAGGGAAGCAGGCTCCCCGTTGAGCAGAGAGCCCGATGCGGGACTTGATCCCAGGACCCCGAGATCATGACCTGAGCCGAAGGCAGCATCCCAACCCACTGAGCCACCCAGGCACCCTACAGTTAACCTTTGAACAATGTGGGGTTAAGGGCCCTAATTCTTGCGAGTCAAAAATACACATATGACATTGACTTCCTAAAAACTTAACTACTAATAGCCGACTGTTGACCAGAAGCCTTACTGATAACATAAACAATCGATTACCACATATTTTGTATGGTGTATGTTGTATATACTACATTCTTACAACAAAATAATCTAAAGAAAAAATGTGAATAAGGAAATCATAAGGAAGAGAAGATACACTTATAGTACTGTACTGTATATATTGAAAAAATCTGCATATAAGTGGTCCTACACAGTTCCAACCTGTGCTTTTCGAGGGCCAGCTGTACCTTTTTGTTCAAATATTTCATCAGCTATTTGGCTAACTCTGTCTCCATTCTCCCCTCCAACAGAGATCTCAGCACAGCATGACCTGGAGAATGAGGATAGTGACTCTGTACCTGTATCAGTACCAGTTCATTTTGGAGGTATCATAGGAATTGTGAGACATGAGAGCAAGCTTCTCTGCTTGGAAGTTGAGCTGTGAAGTAAAGCAAGAAAAAAAAGTTTTATTTTTTTATCTGTTCATGATGGGGTATGATCCTACAAAGATAGAAATAATTATTTTGACCTTTATCTACTTCAGAAACATTTGAATGATTTTATTTCATGTGATTTGTTTACCAATTTGTCAATAAAAGCTGTTGTTCTGTGAGTTCAAAGACTTTTGAGAAAAATTGTAGGTAGTTTCAAAAAATGGATTTTGATACTGAGATTCTTAGAACCCTGAAGATATTACAGAAGTGTAGGTAAAATTTTTGCCATCCTTCAAAAGTCAGTGAAAATGTAGTATAAAATCAAATCTACCAGGAGTTAAGAGCTGGGTTGTAGGTTCAACTTTGTACCTAACTAGCTCTGTAACCCTAGACAAATACCATAAACTTTTATCTAGTATAAGAAGCTAACTAGAAGCAACCTAAAATATCACCTTATTTTAAAGTTTTGATAGTTTCTTATTTGACATGTTTTGGTGAAAACTATCTGGATTAACATTTTTGTTCTGTTGGCCACATTTTAAAAAGAATGTGTAAAACACTGGATTGGGGTCCCTGGGTGGCTCCATCCATTAAGTATCAGACTTTTGATTTTGGCTCAGGTCATGATCTCAGGGTAATGAGATCAATCCCCATGTCAGGCTCTATGCTGGGCAAGGATCCTGCTTGGGATTCTCTCCCTTTGCACCCCTCTCCCCTGTCCCGCTGTGCTCTCTCTCCCTCTCTCTCTCTTTCCCCTCCTCTTCCTGCCTCTCCTTCCTCTAAAAAAAGACAAACAAACAGACAAACAAAAATAAAAAACAAAACACTGGATTAAAACTGATGGAGAATGACCTTTCAATTTATTATTACAGTGAATTTCAAAGATATTAAAAGCTTCTCAAAATTTTTCATACTAGGAATGTGAATGGTGTCAGAGGAATTTTTGTAGGAAGTCTTTTTTAAAAAGTGAAAGTAAGATTATGAACAAGAGTTGAAGAACCAGCATAAGGTTAAGCTGGAATGCCTTAGAAACCAACTATTAAAATAAAGTCATGGATCAATTGTCAAAAGAACATTGCAAGTAAAATCTCTATGAGGTTTCTACCTCATTGATCTCTGCTCTAGAAACAGTAGAACGTATCAATGAAACTAAAAGTTGGTTTTTGAAAGAATCAGTAAGATTGATAAACCATTGGCCACACTAATCCAAAAGAAAAAAGAGAAAGCCCAAATTAATAAAATTATGAATGAAAAGGGAGAGATCACAACTAACACCAAGGAAGTAGAAGCAATCATCAGAAGTTATTATCAACAGTTATATGCCAATAAGCTAAGCAACCTAGATGAAATGGATGCATTCCTGGAAAATTATAAACTCCCAAAATTGAACCAGGTAGAAATTTACAACCTGAATAGATAGTTATCTAGTAACGAGATTGAAGCAGTGATCAAAATCCTTCCCAAAAACAAGAGCCCAGGATCTGATGGATTCCCTGGGGAATTCTACCAAACTTTCAAAGAAGAAATAACACCTATTCTCCTGAAGATGTTTCAAAAAATTGAAGCAAAAGGAAAACTTCCAGACTCTTTCTATGAATTCAGCATTACCCTGATCCCCAAACTAGGCAAAGGCCCCACCAAAAAGGAGAATTTCAGACCAATATCACTGATGAATATGGATGCTAAGATTCTCAACAAGATCCTAGCAAACAGGATCCAACAGCACATTAAAAAGATTATCCACCATGATCCGCTGGGATTCATCCCTGGGCTACAAGGATGGTTCAACATTCACAATTCAATCAATGTGATAGAACAAATTAATAAAAGAAGAGAGAAGAACCACATGATCCTCTCAATTGATGCAGAAAAAGCATTTGACAAAATCTAGCATCTGTTCCTGATTAAAACGTTTCAAAGTATAGGGATAGAGGGAACATTCATGAACTTCATCAAATCTATCTATGAAAGACCCACAGCAAATATCATCCTCAATGGGAAAAAGCTTGCATCCTTCCCATTGAGATCAGGAACACAACAAGGATGCCCACTCTCACCACTCTTGTTCAACATAGTATTAGAAGTCCTAGCAACAACAATCAGACAACAAAGGGAAATAAAAGGTATCCAAATTGGCAATGAAGAAGTCAAACTCTCTCTTCGCAGATGACATGATTCTTTATATGGAAAACCCAAAAGACTCCACGCCCAAACTACTAGAACTCATACAACAATTGAGCAATGTGGCAGGACACAAAGTCAATGTACAGAAATCAGTGGCTTTCTTATACACTAACAATGAAAATACAGAAAGGGAAATTAGAGAATCGATTTCATTTATTATAGCACCAAGAACCATAAGATACCTGGGAATAAACCTAACCAAAGAGGTAAAGGAACTGTACTCGAGGAACTACAAAACACTAATGAAAGAAATTGAAGAAGACACAAAAAGATGGAAGACCAATCCATGCTCTTGGATCGGAAGAATAAACAAAAATTTCTATACTGCCTAGAGCAATCTATGCTTTTAATGCTATTCTGATCAAAATTCCACTGGTATTCTTCAAAGAGCTGAAGCAAATAATCCAAAAATTTGTATGGAATCAGAAGAGACCCTGAATTGCTAAGGAAATGTTGAAAAACAAAAATAAAAACAAAAATAAAAATAAAACATCACATTACCTGATTTCAAGATTTACTACAAAGCTGCAATCATGAAGACAGCATGGTACTGGCATAAAAACAGACACATAGACCAGTGGAACAGAGTAGAGAGCCCAGATATGGACCCTCTATGGTCTATTTATCTTCGACAAAACAGGAAAAAATATACAGTGGAAAAAAGACAGTCTCTTCAATAAATTGTTCTGGGAAAACTGGACAGCTATATGTAGAAGAATGAAACTCGACCATTCTCTTACAGCATACACAAAGATAAACTCAAAATGGATAAAAGACCTCAACGTGAGACAGGAATCCATCAGAATCCTAGAGGAGAACATAGGCAGTAACCTTTTTGATATCAGTCACAGCAACTTCTTTCAAGATATGTCTCTAAAGGCAAAGAAAACAAAAGCGAAGATGAACGAACTTTTGGAACTTCATCAAGATCAAAATCTTCTGCACAACAAAGGAAACAGTCAACAAAACAAAGAGGCAACACACGGAATGGGAGAAGATATTTGCAAATGACAGTACAAACAAAAGGCTAATATCCAGGATCTATAAAGAACTCCTCAAACTCAACACACACAAAACAGACAATCATATATAAAAATGGGCAGAAGATATGAACAGACATTTCTCCAATGAAGACATACAAATGGCTATCAGATACATGAAAAAATGTTCATCATCACTAGCCATCAGGGAGATTCAAATTAAAACCACATTGAGATACCACCTTACACCAGTTATAATGGCCAAAATTAGCAAGACAGGAAACAACATGTGTTGGAGAGGATGTGGAGAAAGGGGAACCCTCTTACACTATTGGTGGGAATGCAAGTTGGTGCAGCCCCTTTGGACAACAGTGTGGAGATTCCTCAGTAAATTAAAAATAGAGCTTCCCTATGACCCTTCAATTGCACTCCTGGGTATTTCCCCCAAAAGATACAATGTAGTGAAAAGAAGGGCCATCTGTACCCCAATGTTTATAGCAGCAATGGCCACAGTCACCAAACTGTGGAAAGAACCAAGATGCCCTTCAACGGACAAATGGATAAGGAAGATGAGGTCCATATACACTATGGAGTATTATGCCTCCATCAGAAAAGATGAATACACAACTTTTGTAGCAACATGGACAGGACTGGAAGAGATTATGCTGAGTGAAATAAGTCAAGCAGAGAGAGTCTATTATCATATGGTTTCACTTATTTGTGGAGCATAACAAATAGCATGGAGGACATGGGGAGAAGAAGAAGAGAAGGGAGTTGAGGGAAATTGGAAGGGGAGGTGAACCATGAGAGACTATGGACTCTGAAAAATAACCTGAGGGTTTTGAAGGGGTGGGGAGTGCGAGGTTGGGGGAGCCCGGTGGTGGGTATTAGAGAGGGCACGGATTGCATGGAGCACTGGGTGTGGTGCAAAAACAATGAATACTGTTACGCCGAAAAAAAATTTAAAATATAAATTAAAAAAAAAACCTCTATGAGGTACAATAGGACAATTTCTATAAAGCTTTTAAATATGTATAATCTATGACAAGAATATTATTTCTTGGAATTATCCTACAGACATAACCATTACTGTCAATGTGGTTTATGACCCAATTTGACATCTAATTAAATTCCCAGGCTAAAATCAATATTTAGCAGAGTCCTTCTGCAGCTAGAGTTCTAGATAGAAATTATATCACTAATTTGGGTCTTATCTGTGGCAAATAAGACATGGGTTTGTCCAGCAACAGTGTTCCAGTATCCAGGCAGTAGTTTTGGGGGTATGATGGCAGATAAACTCATAGTTTTAGTATCTAGTCATCAACTATATAGGCTGCAGAAGATATTTTGGTGATGGGTATGACATCTTTCTGATCTTAATTTTTTGATATCTAGTTTTCAGCTATGATGGTGAAGTTTTTTATTCAAAATGCTCTAGTGGTGTTATTTGTCCCCCCCCCATTCCTACTTGTGTTAGAAGGTGGTCTTTTTTCTGGAAGGGCAGTTCTGTGCCACATTTCCAATAGTTTTATAAGCATGTACATCCTTGTATTAAAATTGTTTCTGGGGGCACTTCAGTGTCTTAGCCAGTTAAGTATCCGACTCTTGATTTAGGTTCAGGTCTTGATCTCAGGATCATGAGATCACCTGCTCTCAGTGGGGAGTCTGCTTCTCTCCCTCTCCTTCTGCCCTCCCCCCAGTGCAATCTCTCTTTCTCTCTCTCTCTCTCTCTCAAATAAATAAAATCTTTAAAAATATTTTAAAAAATGTTTCTGGTTTTAACGATTTTTTTTTTTGAATGAAAGAGGAGAGATCACAACTAACACCAAAGAAATACAAACTATTATAAGAACATACTATGAACAACTCTACGGCAATAAATTTGACAATTTGGAAGAAATGGATGCATTCCTAGAAACATATAAACTACCACAACTGAACCAGGAAGAAATAGAAAGCCTGAACAGACCCATAACCAGTAAGGAGATTGA
This sequence comes from Mustela putorius furo, assembly GCF_011764305.1. Taxonomy (NCBI): domain Eukaryota; kingdom Metazoa; phylum Chordata; class Mammalia; order Carnivora; family Mustelidae; genus Mustela; species Mustela putorius. The sequence goes on from NW_025422023.1 coordinate 11,039,471, forward strand.
AACAGTCATTAAAAATCTCCAAACAAACAAAAGCCCAGGGCCAGATGGCTTCCCGGGGGAATTCTACCAAACATTTAAAGAAGAACTAATTCCTATTCTCCTGAAACTGTTTCTGGTTTTAGATTGTGGTTTTCAAAAGCAGGTAAGGATTCACACCCAAATTACTTATTAAGAAAATACTACCAGAGAAAAAGTGAATGGAAAACAAGACAGGGAAGGGGAGATATTTAAAACAAAAACAAAAACAAAACTATCTCAGGCAAAATCCTGCAAAGGTAGCTTTATCTTGGTTCCTGAAGAAACTTTATACAATAAGTTACTCTCATCCCTTTTGCCCATCTAGAGCATAAGACGCGGGCTTTAAGAAAAATAAAATAAGATGTGGACTCTCATACTTCTCTAGACCTGTAAATAATTGATTAATTGCTTTACCTGACAGGAAGGTTTTGGCCTTTTGGTAGTAGACAAAGGGATTCCACTACCCCATAGCCGTGCTCAAAGTAACCTATAGTTATTTATCTTCAAATGTATAGTATACAAAGCTGGAAAAAAGCAATGTGAAAGGATCTGAGGTAATCTGCTACAGTCTACTCTTTATCTTCTCAGACCTACTCAATCCCTTGATACTTGATTGTCCATACAGCCATATATTATTAAAGATAGTCAGCAGTCACAGTTTGTGAAGAAAATGTATAAAAAGAGGATCACTAGGATAATCTTCAGGATTTTCCACCACAGAAGGTCCCAAGGTATTCCTTTTCCTTTTAGATTTCCCTTACCAGTGGTTACCATTTGCACCAGTCTAGGCTGCTTGATGATTGGAGTGATCGATATCTATGTCAGAGAGAGGACTAAGATGCCAGTTACCATATCCATGATTATAATAGCCTGTTCATAGGTAGAACTTGATATAAAAGCACCAAAGATGTCCCAGTGATTACCAAGTTCCTAATGCACCCTCCTGTCCATGACTATAAAGAAGCAAACCTACCTCTTTGTGATGATCAGGGTGAAATGCCTCTGCCAGCTTGGTAACTCCTTTCCTTGGCAACTCTTCTACTGAGACAAAAAGTCTAAAATGACCAAGTAACATCCATAGGTTTATGATTAGGGGAGCTCTTCCTATCTCTTGGTGGAAGTGTTTCTCCTCTGAGAAACAGAACTTCTAAAACTATAGAAAATAAACAGATAAGACAGATTTCTCAAGTGGATCATGTCAGGGGACTGAAAATGAAGTCCATTGATTACATGAAAATATAATGCTGTTTCATCATAGCATGTATTGTGTGGTGACTTTTTGTATAGGGTCATTTCTAAAATGGCATCTTATAAAATTATTGAGAAATAGAAATAGCTTTGGCATATGTTGACTGTATAGAAACTGTAAGAGAGAAGCACTTGAAAGATTTGCTTATTAATTTGCCTTAAATGGCAGTAATAAATCCATTGCACATAAACATAAATAGCATGTTTTTATGGAATATAGCCATATTTCTCCAAAAAATAATTCTCTGAAAGTGTCTTTGTGATTCCCAGAAAGATCTTCTATGGGTCTGTGGATGAGACTTTAAGAATTCTTGTTCTAGATTTTTCAAGAGTCCTGAACCACAAAGGCTTCAATCAAACAGGATTTTTGAAACCATCACTTATATGAAAGTGGGGTATTTTCATGTTCCTTTTACTAATTTATTTCTTTGTTTTGTAATATTATACCTCTGTGAAGGCATTATGTTGATAAAGGGTTTCATAGTTTTGAAAAAGTGTGAAGGTGCCTGGGTGGTTCAGTCTGCTAAGCATCCAACTCCTGGTTTCTGCTTAGGTCATGATCTCATGGGTCCATGGGATAGAGCCTGGCCTTAGGTTCCATGCTCAGCAGAGAGTCTGCCTAAAGATATTCCCCCACTGCTCTTCTCCCTACTTGTGCTCTCTTTGTCTCTCTCTCTCAAAAATAAGTAAAGAAATCTTTAAAAATAAAAATTTAAAATTGTGTAAAACATTGGCATTGGCTAAACAGTTCATTTATAATAACCCTTAGATTAATGTAAAATTATAGAAATGTTGATCAAAATACAATAGTTGTACAATAAATATACTTGCAAAAATGTTTACTTTTTAAGGGTATTAGTAAACTATAAAATTAGCAATTAAAATAAAAATATACATATATACATAAAAAAATTAGCAAAAGTGTGATAATGAAACATATACACTTCAAAATGTTCATAATTTAAATGTTCAATTAACTGGTTAACAGTTGATACTTTCAAACTTTTAAAGTGTATACAACAGAGTTTAAGAAAACAAATAATTTGTTTCAAGGTATGATTTGAAGCAAAATATACCTCTTCTGATGAGTAAATACTCAACTGTCTTTTCCTTCCATAATACAGGGGGATTTCCTCAATGGAAAAACTAAGAACCAAAGACAACAAATCCAAAAACATTATTTGAGAGACAGAGAGCTCTAGCTTCTACATTTAGTTTCCTGTTAGTTCCAAAAATCCTACCATAAAGACACCAAAAAGGTAAAACCATACAAGAACTATATTTTATTCATTCATCAAATATTTACTGATTACTTCTAATGAAGCACAAAGTATTCACTTTTGTGAGATGACATACATTCTTATTAAAATGTGCAACTTTAAAAAAGTCCATTTTAATATTTGAAGAAATTATCATTATCATAATCATGCTACTTAGCTGAAAATTGCAGTTGGGGTTCAACAGCATATGTTTTTCTCCTTGAACTAACAAAACTGCCCAGGGGAAAGAGTGTCATCTTCCACCATGTCTGCCTTCAGGGTTGGACACTGAGAAACCATCAATTTTGTGCAAAATTATTGTTTTTAGATTAACCAGAATTCTGTCAAACCATTCATCCTCTGATTTACCATCTTGTCTTCATCACAACTTCAGAGGATGTTGCAGGTTACATGAGAAGGGTCAGACTGGCAGTGGATGTCACAGCCTTGTTATAAGAATGAACTATGTACATTTAACAGATAAAGTGTACAAATATTTTTATACAAAATATTTTATAACACAGGATCTGCTCTATGGCACTGATATACACTCTTGAAAATGATATGGAACAAGAATTAGAAAAGAATAAATGTTAATTAATTGTCATTCTCAATATGATTCAAAAGGCTATTTCCTCCTTCTAGTTTATTGTATATAGGTACCATAAAATATATATACTCATTAAATCAAGGCGCTAAGGTGATAATAACATGGAATTAGGAGTAGAGAAAACCTAAATTTTGAGCACTGTCTCAGGCATACAAGCACTACAATTGTGGCAAACTAATCTCTCTAAACTGCAAAGTTCTATGTCATCTACCCCATGGAGGTGGTAAAGTGATAGAAAGGGAGAATGCATGCAAAGCTTATAAGAGATCATGGCACATTTTATACAATAAACGGTGGTTGCTTTAGTTGTCAGTTGTGATGTCATTATTAAAGAATGAATTTACATTTACTATCAATGCATTCATTTTTTATCTTTATAAATCCCTAAGATATTATTGCACATATACACACTCACACAAATATACCGTGCAGATCGTATTTGAGTATTACAGTGAATTCTAGATATGTTTTCATTTATATACACTATCTTTCTCTGCTGTCTTAACAATGTTTATTTCTTCCTGCCTGCAGCCTGTACTTAATGTATACAACATGTATGATTCACCAAAGAACACTGAGACATCATTGACATGTTTACATTCTTCTATTCATGCTTTCATTTCTTGGTAATTAATCTTAACTGCTCTGGCAGCAAGGTTACACTTTACTTATTATTTCTACACATGCCTTATTTCTCTGCTATGCATTTTTACTTAGAACAAAATAAAATTAACCAGTAATACGAAAGTTACATTGAGAAAAGAGGAGTTGAGATGAGAGGATATTTAAGATTTAGCAACAGAGCTAGATTCATCTACCTTTTTGGGAAATGTCTTCCAAAAAGTAGAAATATTCCATATTTTTAAAGTATTGATTAAATTGTAGTATTGTAATAGTTAACTGAAAAATAATAATAGTAAACTTAATCAAAAGATAATTATATCTCCCCTACACGTGCCTTAAGTTATAAAATATATCATATCGAGGTGCCTGGGTGGCTCAGTGGGTTAAAGCCTCTGCCTTTGGCTCAGGTCATGATCCCAGGGTCCTGGGATCCAGCCCCGCGTCCTGGCTTTCTGGACAGGGAACCTGCTTCCTGTCTCTCTGCCTGCTTCTCTGCCTACTTTTGATCTCTGTCTGTCAAATAAATAAACAAAATCTTAAAAAAACAAAATATGTCATATCTTCAGATAAATGTTACAACCATCAGAAGCCATAAGTTAGGATTAATGAAGGGAGCAAACACACAAATCTCAGAGTAAGGTTAATATTTAAGAAAGCAATTTGGCTTTAAAATAATTATTGGGAGCATTCTATATTATGACAATGTTTCTATGATTTCTGTCTCTGTGTCTCTCTCTATATGTCGGTATATGTGTATTTGTCCATTTATGGACAGCTACATATTTGCATTTTTTTATTTTATTTTTTTTTTTTAATTTTTTAATTTTTTATAAACATATATTTTTATCCCCAGGGGTACAGGTCTGTGAATCACCAGGTTTACACACTTCACAGCACTCACCAAAGCACAGACCCTCCCCAATGTCCATAATCCCACCCCCTTCTCCTAAACCCCCTCCCCCCAGCAACCCTCAGCATGGAGGTTCCTCAAAATGTTGAAAATACATATTTGCATTTAGTCCTCAGTATACCACCACAAGGTAGGTGCTCCTTTAATTGACCTTTAGAGAAACAGTAGTACAGAGAGTTTAAATAGTACACCTGGATCAAACAGTGGGTGTTATAGGATGAATTTAAGCCCGTTTTCTGACCCCAGCACCCGGGTTTGAAGCACTAGTTGAATAACTATGTATTTTGGAGTATAGTCTATAATGTGAAAATATCCATTATGAGTGAACATTACAAAATTCATAGAAAGATTACTAAGTGGGAAAGCACTGATATGAGAGCATTAGTGGAAGTGAAAAATAGGAAACCTGGTAAAATTTCTCTTCATATTTGGCAATGTACCTTAGTCAAAATTCATAGCAGCAATATCCACAATAACTAAACTGTGGAAAGAGCCAAATGGCCTTCAACAGACAAATGGATAAAGATATAGTCCATATATACAATGGAATAGTACTCAGCCATCAGGAAGGATGAATACCCAAGCTTTTGCATGAACGTGGATGTGACTGAAAGAGATTATGCTTAGTGAAATAAGTCAAGCAGAGAAAGTCAATTGTTATATGGTTTCACTTACTTGTGTAATGTAAGGGATTAACATGGAAGATATTAGGAGAAGGAAAGAAGAATGAAGGAGGGAATATCATAAAGGGAGTTGAACCATTAGAGATGGTGGACTCAGAGAAACAAACTGAGGATTTTAGAGGGGAGGGAATGGGAGGATGAGTGAGCCTGGTGGTGGGTATTAAGGAGGGCACATAATTGCATGGAGCACTGGGTGTTATATGTAAACAATGAATCTTGGAACACTCCAGCAAAAACTAATGATATGCTGTATGGTGACTAGCATAACATACACACACACACAAACACACGCACACACACAAAACAAACACAAAACACACTAGGTTCTAATCCCAGGAATGCTATTATTAGCATCTAAAACTATTCAATCATGCTTTATGAAAGGATGCTTTAGAATAATTTAACTGGTATTGTTATTAACCATGAATATTAAAACATGTAATTGTTAGATGAAATGTTTTGCTCTAACTGACTGGTTAGTTAATGAGCTAAATAATCTGTTTAATGAATACATTAAATGGAGTGTCTGAATGTCAAATCTATTAAAAAATTTTATTATATGAATCTTTTAAAATAAAACACATTTTGTATTCACAAAGTGCAGATCTAAGTTTTGGTTTGACATGTTTCATGAATTTGGGGACTATTCTCCCTGTCCTTAATTCCCATTTGTATAAAACTAACAAATTTATTCTCAATAAATAATTCTAAAATAATTTCTGCTATTTTGTTTATATTCTGTCCTGAAATGTGCCCATTTTTTTCCATAAAAAGTAGTAACAGAAAAAAAAAGTAATATCAGGAGGATTATAACCTGGATTTCAAAAAATTGGGGTTTACTGTTTAATGAATAAATGGATTAAAGAATACTGATTACTATGCAATTGATTAAAATCAACATGTACATCTTTTTTAGCAAAATTTTCCCTTTGAAAATGCTTTCAAAAATCAATCAAATCAATATTTCCTTCAGGTAGCTTTCAACAGATGTGATTTCTCTTCCATCTTTTTTGTTATCTACTGAACCAGTTTTGCTGGGGAAAAAATAGTATAAGTAAGCTTAGATCTTTAAACAAAATTAAACTTCAATGACATATAGTGATACTGGAATTTTTCCAACTTGATTTTACCTTTCAATGGGATTTTCCAAATCAACTCATTGTTAATCTCTTGAAAACAGGCCATTTCTTAAATTCATAGACTAAAGTTGACATTTTTACCATATGAGGAAATCCAGGAGCTTTGAAGACCCCTAAACTCTAGGATGAAGGCACTGAAGCTAAAGATTAGATGTTGGAGATTGCATTTTCTTTCCTTACAAATATATGCAAGTTTTATATTTCCAGCATGCATTTGGTGGCACATTAATGACTTTGTTTGATGTCATAATACTGCTTTCTTTATTTATTTACATTGATTTGTAAACACTGTCAAATGTGTTTCATAATTAGTGGCAGATTTATTTTTTAAAAATGTGCATAGTATTGCTTGTTTCATGTGTTCTTTTTGTATGGTTACTTTGTCATCCTTTCCATGGAGAGGTTAGGTCAAAGTCTCCTCTCCCTGAATCTGTGTGAGCTTGTCATTATACTGACATGACACCATGGGACTTTTGGTATTAGGTCACAAAAGGTAATACAACTTCCACTAACTTTCTTAAGACGCTTATTTTTAGAGCTCAACCAGCATGCTTTAGGAAGTCTAAGTAGGTACCATGGAGAGGGCATGAGTAGGGGTCCTCCCAGCAGGAGTGTCAATCAAAAGACATGTGGATGAGGAAACTTCAGATCTAACAGCTCCCAACTGTTAAGTCACTTCTAGTTTTCCAGTTTTTTCAATTGAAACTCCTGATATGGACCCAATGGTTCTCTACTCAAATTGCTGACCCATAGTATCTTTGAGCATTTTACTTTAAAAATAATTACTTATTTTTTAACTAGGCTCCACACTTAGCATGGAGTCCAAGTGGGGCTTGAATTCACAACCCAGAGATCAAGACCTGAGCTCAGATCAAGTCACTTAACTGACTGAGTTATGCAGGCACCCAATCTTTGAGCATTTTAAATGGTTATTTTTATGGCACTAAGATTGAGATGGTTTGTTTCATATAAATAGAGAGCTTGAGCTCATCTCAAACAATTGAATAATTTCACTAGAATTATTCATCTTTCATGCGCTTCTAAAGTATTTAAGGAAAACAGTTACATCAAACCAGACCTTGTAACACAGATTAAATCATCCTCTTTATCACTGTCTTGGAAGAATTCTTTTCAATCTTTTAAAAGATAGCAATATCGGGCGCCTGGGTGGCTCAGTGGATTAAGCCGCTGCCTTCGGCTCGGGTCATGATCTCAGGGTCCTGGGATCGAGTCCTGCGTCGGGCTCTCTGCTCAGCGGGGAGCCTGCTTCCCTCTCTCTCTCTCTCTGGCTGCCTCTCTGTCTACTTGTGATTTCTCTCTGTCAAATAAATAAATTAAAAAAAAAAAAAGATAGCAATATGGCCAAACATATTGGAGGGAGAAATTAAAGTTGCAAGTAATTACATAAGTTGACATTATGTCATAAATTGATTTAAACAAAAGTCAAATCTATTTTTCTTATTTGTGATATTGTAGTGTTTGAAGATCTAATAAGGGCATTTCAATTCTGCTTAGACTTGTATACATAAATAGCTGCACATTTTTCTTCACCTCTTGATAAGCATGTGTAGAATTGTTATACATAGTTTTTTTTACTTGATTATACACTTCTCCCAAAGCAAGACTACATGCCACTTGACACATTTCTTTTTTTTTAATTCAATTAACCAACATATAATACATCACTAGTTTTTGATGTAATATTCAGTGTTTCATCAGCTGTGTACTCTCAACACATTTCTAAGTCTCATCCATTTTTATTCATGGGCTCTGGAGTGGCCTTCATAACATCTGACTCTTTTGGCAGGTAAAAGCCATGGTGTTTGCCTTCTGAAATAGAAGTCTCCTGAGTATAAGGTCTTCTTGTATCTTAAGCTATAAATACTGTTTACTGTAATTGCTTTCTTAACTATTAACTTGACCTTGATTTTTGTCTCACTTTGTTCTTTCCATTAATCTCAACTGATAGTTTCCACTGCTGGTTCTTTCTTGATCCCCAATTTATGACAGTTCCAATTCTGAAGCTTCTTTAGTGCCAAGACCATTATTTGTTTCCTTCTTTGCTTGGAGTCCTTGGTCTTGGTGTCTTGCTATACAGCACTAACATAAATCAGACAGGAAGTCCAGTTAGGGATGAAGCAAGGGAATTAAACACTTTTCTCATAAATATAACATCTTAGTTAATAGCTTTTTAAAAAGGCAGTTTAAAAGCTGTGATTTTTCCATGTTATTATTTGTCTGGGCATGAGCACAAAATGAGAATAAGAGACTCATTAGGCAGTGAAAATACATTAGCACAGCTACTTCACACAGTCCTGTATTTTTTAAAAGACTTTATTTATTTGACAGACAGAGATCACAAGTAGGCAGAGAGGCTGGCAGAGAGGCAGGCAGAGAGAGAGAGAGGAGGGGAAGCAGGCTGAGCAGAGAGCCTGATGCTGGACTCCATCCCAGACCATGACCTGAGCCAAATGCAGAGGCTTAACCCACTGAGCCACCCAGGCGCCCCACATTTGAAAGTGAAATTTGCCATTATTAGGGAGAGTCAATGCTACACTGTAGCACTGTCATTCATTCCTAACACCACAACTACTGTCTCTACCTTGATCTTTCTGCTCTCCAGTGGCGGGCTCTTCTTTCTTAAATTGAAATGGCACAAAAACCTTCATGCAATAGATCACCAATATTTAGAAATAGGAAGCTAATATATTATGATAAAGCCGGCCTGAACGACTCTTCGTGTTGTTAGCTGGATATAACTTCTGAGTCCTCCTCTGTAAAATAGATATAATCACAGTTTCTTATGCCATCAGGTGTTTATAAGGATTAGATCATAAAAATTATATAAAATGCTCAGCAAAGTCCCTGGCATGTTGATGAATTCTCAATAATTTTTTGACTTCTGCTATCTCAAGGAGGTAAACAGAGTACTTGGAAATATGACCCACTGGGTTAATGATTTTTCAATCTCTTTTCCCCACTAGGAGCACAAAGCCACTCCCAGGAATGTCTGGAGTCTGCTAGCCTATTTCATTGGTTCCATCTATTGGAATGTAAACCCAATTCTTCCTATGCTCATAATGAAGGGAGTCACTTCGTGCCTTTTTCATCTGCACTGACCTCTGAAACTACATGCTGTCTTCCTATCAGCTTTGGCACTAAACCCCTATCTCTTGGATTCGCACTCTCTTTCTAGCCAAGAACACAAACTATACCTTCCTTTTATAAGATTGTGTTCATTGTAGACAAGGAGGAAAATACAGGAAATTTTGAACAGAAAAATAAAAGCATAGATATTTTTGGCATTTTTTTGTTTTTTTCCTCACATCCATGTATTTAAGCAATTTGCCTAAAATACAGTATATACTCTTATATATGACAATAGTATGTTCTAATATACTTTTTTTTTGCCAGGAAGTAGTATATATAGTTTCTCCCAACTTGTGCACCTGTTAGCTTGTTTCTGTTTTTCCATCTGAGGTTAATACTCTGGCTTGAATGTAGCTTGGTCAATTTTCTGGCTTCCCCTTCATTTTGCTTTAAGTGCCCCTCACTCTTCCTTTTCATTGAAAAGCAACTGCATCTTTTCAGCTACAAAACATGCACAGTGTTGCTGCTCTTTCCAAAATTAATATAGACTCTGCATCCATTACCCTAGTTTCTTATTTGATGTGAAGTGGATATTTGGAGCTTCAAATAATTATGGGCAAGTAGAGGGGAAAAGCCTCCTTAAGCAGCCACCTATTTAGATGCTCTTTACCTGAAAACCTTGGATGAACATCAGGAGGCTCTTATGCAAAAGCTGGTGGGGATGGGTGAGAAAGAATCCCAATGTTTACACCAGGTTCTCCATTTAAGGTTCATTGACTTAAGAAATTTCAGTACCTACCAGTCTAAATAATAATTATTCCTAAGTGAACAAGATTAGAAGTTAAAGTTAGCAAGGATTCTGTACAGCACCAAAATATTTGATAAAACCAATGTATCATAAAAACATTAAATATATCATCAATTTATAAAATACAGTGGGAATTAAGAATTCTGAGATTACATATATTTTATTAAGAAAAAAATTTAAAAAAGAAAAAATGTTTCTCATAATGGAATTTGATTCAAATAATCAATTCACACACATTTACAACACATATAAAATGAGTTAAATATGATGTACTTTAAATAGCTTACAGAGTAGCATAGGTTGTAGGCAAATATATAACTAACCACTGTGGTGATACATGAATAGGATGCATGGTGTGTTAAATATAAGTAAGCCAGAGTGTGATGAACGCACCTTTAAGACAACAGGTTTTGAAGTAACCACTGAATGTAGAGAACAATAATTATAATGTCTTAAAGGGTTAAACTAAAAAAGGCTACAACTATAGATATAGAATACATGTTGGAAGAGAGGTAATGCAGTCATCTTTCTTATGGAAGATTAATTTCTATTGTTTTTATTTTAACTAAAGCTCTAGAAACTATTAGGATAAATTTAAGTAGAAATATATAGGATGTTGGGAGATGGAGAGGAGACATGAGTTGGGGGAAATTGGAGGGGGAAACAAACCACGAGAGACTGTGGACTCTGAGAAACAAACTGAGGGTTTTGGAAGTGAGAGGGATGTGGGGTTGGATGAGCCTGGTGGTGGGTATTAAGGACGGCATGTATTGCATGGAGCACTGAGTGTGGTGCATAAACAATGAATTCTGGAACACTGAATAAAATAAAATAAAATAAAATAAAATAAAATAAAATAAAATGAAAAAAAAAATATATAGGATGTGTAATTTCCAAACTATAAAGAGAAAAGATAGTGAGGAAAAGTAATCAAAGCACAGATGAAATTTGGTGAAACAGGAAGTTAGATGCAGATGCATAAACACTTTTTAAACACTTTTTAATTTGTAGATCAGTACTTTTAAATCTATGGATTGCATATCAAAAGGAACTTTCCCATAGAAAAAGAGGGGAAATAGAAGTGGAGGTGAGAGGTTAAGGAACTAAATGGTCACTCAGAATTACCAAGTTATTACACTGAAAACAACTTTAGAGAAAACCTTTGTTTATTTTGGCTAATAATATCCACCATGCCCCACTCATGACCCACTCATATTCTTTGAATGTTAATTGAATTTTGCTTCATTTTGTACTCTAAATGCATAAATTATTCCTGTTCTTTTTATACTCAGACGAGTAACTGTTAGATGAATTTCTATCAAATGATTTTCCGTACTCTGCACTAGAAATCTGTTTTCCCTTTTCCTCTTTCTCCCTAACACCATGTTTATGATTATCGCCACAATCAACATTACCATGATCATTTTACAAGAATTTTATTAACAAAATATTATTCAATTTATTGCACCCTTCTCTAACCATACTGGAGTATAGCAGTGTTTCTGTAAACAACTGGCTGATATGGGAATATCATTTCATTTTGACATTGTATCAACTTTTCTATTCAAAAATGAAACTTATGGGGCACCTGGGTGGCTCAGTGGGTTAAGCCTCTGCCTTCAGCTCAGGTCATGATCTCAGGGTGCTGGGATGGACCCCTGCATCAGGCTCTCTGCTCAGCAGGGAGCCTGCTTCCCCCTCTCTCTCTGCTAGCCTCTCTGCCTACTTGTGATCTCTCTCTGTCAAATAAATAAATAGATAAATCTTTAAAAAAAAACAAAAACAAAAAAACAAAACTGAAACTTATTTATTAACATAAACCTTCAGAACCATCACCATAAAAAATTGCCTTACATATTTGTTGTGTTTTATAAGATGTATGAAATGTTTTCAGGTTGTTATTTTATTTGAATACTATAAAGTCTTATGAGAAATAAGCTGTATAATTTTTATTACTTCCTTACTGATGAAGTTGAATTTAGGGGGGAAAAAAACCCTAGTAAGCCCAAAGTCACATAGCCAGTATAAAAACAGAATCTTCTAATATCTAGTTAACATAGTAACCTCAAAAAAAAATGATTACAAGTTTTTTTCTCTTCCTTATGCTCAGTACTCAATATTAATTTTCATTATCAGTCAAAGTTTCTGTCTTTTTTTTTTTTTTTAATTTCTGGCCAACCCTTGAATTTAATTGTAAACTCACTGGGAGTGATACAAAATTAGAAGTAAGAATATTATAATGGAATTTTTAAAAGTTGTTTTTGTTCAGTCCTTAAGACTGTAACCTAAGCTTGTATTGCTGAAGTTGTCTTATGTCATACTCTCTGAAGATTGGGAAGCCATATTGTTAACTAAATAAGTCTATTGTGTTTAACAGCTTTGTCCAAATTCCACTTAGAGATATCTCAACCCCAAGTAATGTATTGCTTCTATTTCTTGTGTTAACATTTACTCTTTCCTTTGAACTGAGACCAGTGACAGGTAAATACCAAGCATTCAATAAATGCCCTGTTTTTGTTTGTTTGTTTGTTTTTAAAGACTTGTGTTGGATTTCTTTTGCACTATACTGATCAAAAATGTTATAGTGCTCACACAGTTGTTTATGGACTTCTCTAAAAACTTGCATTCTGATGTGATGAAGTAAAATTTTAGTTTTTAGCACTTAACCATAGGATTATTCTTTCCAAAATAAAATATGATTTATTTGAGGGTGGCCTTAAAATCAACATCCCAACCTTTTGTCTGTAGTGTCATTTGCAAATATCTTCTCCCATTCCGTGGGTTGCCTCTTTGTTTTGTTGACTGTTTCCTTTGCTGTGCAGAAGATTTTGATTTTGATGAAGTCCAAAAGTTTGTGTTTGCTTTTGTTTCCTTTGCCTTTGGAGACATATCTTGAAAGAAGTTGATGTGGCTGATATCGAAAAGGTTACTGCCTATGTTCTCCTCTAGGATTCTGATGGATTCTTGTCTCACATTGAGGTCTTTTATCCATTTTGAGTTTATCTTTGTGTATGCTGTAAGATAATGGTCGAGTTTTATTCTTCTACATATAGCTGTCCAGTTTTCCCAGCATGATTTATTGAAGAGACTATCTTTTTTCCACTGTATATTTTTTCCTGTTTTGTCGAAGGTTATTTGCCCATAGAGTTGAGGGTCCATATCTGGGCTCTCTCTCTACTCAGTTCCACTGGTCTATGTGTCTGTTTTTATGCCAGTACCATGCTGTCTTGGTGATCACAGCTTTGTAGTAAAGCTTGAAATCAAGTAACGTGATGCCCCCTGTTTTATTTTTGTTTTTCAACATTTCCTTAGTGATACGGGGTCTCTTCTGATTCCATACAAATTTTTGGATTATTTGCTTCAGCTCTTTGAAGAATACCAGTGGAATTTTGATCATAATAGCATTAAAAGTATAGATTGCTCTAGGCAGTATAGACATTTTAACAATGTTTATTCTTCTGATCCAAGAGCATGGAATCATCTTCCATCTTTGTGTATCTTCTTCAATTTCCTTCATGATTGTTCTGTATTCCTCAAGTACAGATCCTTTACATCTTTTGTTAGGTTTATTCCCAGGTATCTTATGGTTCTTGGTGCTATAGTAAATGAAATCAATTCTCTAATTTCCCTTTCTGTATTTTCATTATTAGTGTATAAGAAAGCCACTGATTTCTGTACATTGACTTTGTATCCTGCCACACTGCTCAATTGTTGTATGAGTTCTAGTAGTTTGGGCGTGGAGTCTTTGGGTTTTCCATATAAAGAATCATGTCATCTGCAAAGAGAGAGAGTTTGACTTCTTCATTGACAATTTGGATACTATTTATTTCTCTTTGTTGTCTGATTGCTGTTTCTAGGATTTCTAATACTATGTTGAACAAGAGTGGTGAGAGTGGGCATCCTTGTGTTCCTGATCTCAACGGGAAGGCTGCAAGCTTTTTCACATTGAGGATGATATTTGTTGTAATGAACTCCTCAAACTCAACACACACAAAACAGACAATCATATCAAAAAATGGGCAGAAGATATGGACAGACACTTCTCCAATGAAGACATACAAATGACTATCAGATACATGAAAAAATGTTCATCATCACTAGCCCTCAGGGAGATTCAAATTAAAACCACATTGAGATATCACCTTACACCAGTTAGAATGGCCAAAATTAGCAAGACAGGAAACAACATGTGTTGGAGAGGAGGTGGACTGCTGGTGGGAATGAAAGTTGGTGCAGCCTCTTTGGACAACAGTGTGGAGATTCTTCAAGAAATTAAAAATAGAGCTTCCCTATGACCCTGCCATTGCACTCCTGGGTATTTACCCCAAAGATACAGATGTAGTGAAAAGAAGGGCCATCTGTACCCCAATGTTTATAGCAGCAATGGCCATGGTCGCCAAACTGTGGAAAGAACCAAGATGCCCTTCAATGGACAAATGGATAAGGAAGATGTGGTCCATATACACTATGGAGTATTATGCCTCCATCAGAAAGGACGAATACCCAACTTTTGTAGCAACATGGACAGGACTGGAAGAGATTATGCTGAGTGAAATAAGTCAAGCAGAGAGAGTCAATTATCATATAGTTCACTTATTGGTGGTGCATAACAAATAGCATGGATGACATGGGGGGTTAGAGAGGAGAAGGGAGTTGGGGAAAATTGGAAGGGGAGGTGAATCATGAGAGACTATGGACTCTGAAAAACAATCTGAGGGTTTTGAAGGGGCAGGGGGTGGGAGATCGGGGTACCAGGTGGTGGGTATTATAGAGGGCACGGATTGCATGGAGCACTGGGTGTGGTGCAAAAATAATGAATACTGTTATGCTGAAAATAAAAAATAAATAAATAAATCAACATCCCAATATATCAGCCTTAATATAAAGATCATTTACAAATAAGTAATGGCAATATTATGGATTGAAGTAATCTTTGCTTCAGGGCAGGCTTGTCTTTCTCATTCCTATTCCTAACTGTAAGATAGTTCAATTCAACCTATGCTAATCATCTCCAGGACTGAAAGCATGATTTTTCTTCCTTCTCAATTCAAATAGATATTATAAAAATTAATGTAAAAATATAGGCATGAGTAAGACAAGTAAGATATAGACAGAAGAATGTTGGCTTAAATGTTAAATGCATTGAGTTATCTTGTTCTGTTTCTGTAATCGGTTAACTCCTAGACATTGATAACCTCTTCCAAACCTCAATTAGTTTAATATAGACTCTTGAGTGACCTGGAGCTATTTCCTTTTCTCTCTTTCCTTAGAGTCAGTAAGATATCTTTATGTGCCTTCTGATAGCATCTTGGCTGTACTTATCTCCAGTGCCCTTGGAGAGGTGTTTCACTCCTGCTGTTTCTGAGGGGACCATCTGTGTGGGCTTTGCCCATCTGCAATAAAAGTGACCAGAAGTTCATGATTCAGAGAACTCCTCTCTCCCATTGTGCGTTTTAAAAGTCTTAAGGGAAATTCTGTTCCACTTTAAATAATATGTTGAGCACTGTGGTCAGGGTAAGGAGTATTCTGATTGATCAAACCTGGGACACGTGCCCATTTTGCATCTAGGGTGTGTGTGTTGGGGGTCATGGAGAGAAGGGGAGCTCATCCAAACCCCATTGAATTAGTTTCTTACAGAAAAGCTGTGTTACCAGAAGAAAGGGAGAAAATATTTCTAAATAATGAAAAAGTTAAATTTCAAAATCTGTCATTTCTGGTAACATAAGTAGAGAATGGAAACCATAAGAAAACAGTGTTGCTGTAGACAGTCTACCACCTGCACACATCAGAGATCTGATTCGATTCTCCAGACTTCTCTGGACAATTTATCCATCTGTGCAGAGACCCAAATGAGTCAAGGTTGCTCTCTAAATGGAATATTCCATTCCATACCATTCCTTCACCCCAAAATTCCAATGGTCACAATGTAAGTCAATTCTTTATTTGAACAGAGTGAGGAATGTCAAATGGCATATTCACTGGGAATACCTTATACTGTCAACAGTGATGCAATAAATGTCTAACACATGGACTGTTAGAACTGGAATAAACCCTCCTGTGAGCTGGGAATTTTAGAGAATAAGTTGCTGTTACTTACTGTTAGAGCAGTTAAACTAACGTAAGGGCTCCCTGTCAACTCTGCAAATGAATGACTAGTGAGATGCTCTGGAGAAGTCAGAAGATTCAGTCTTGCAATCAGAGAAGAGGAGGTCAATATTTGGTTATTAAAAAAAAAATCACCTAGAGTCCAAGGGTAAATTAGGAAGCCTTGATTTCCTATGATTGTCTCTAGTGATACTCAAGAGGGCCTTTACTGATTTTCAGAACCAGCAAACTTTTATTTATATCCTGTTAGGAACACTTAACACAGGACCATCTATGCACTGTCTTAAGCATTGGCATAGCAGAAACTCTACTATAAAAGGATAATGTCTCACAGCATCCAGATAATAGACAATCCTTTATTGTCAGTGATATAGGGAAACTCTTCTGTAAGTTATGCTTAAAAGAAAAATTGGTGTGCTCGAATATAGTGCTGTACAGTCTATGGAAATTACCAAAATTTAATACATGATAATGTATTTGAATTTAAAAGTAATGCCTACTAGATTTCTGATTCTAATTACTCTTTGGATAACACTGTTATCCAAATCCCAGTGAATTTCAGTCCTGATATAATAACATTCAAACTTCTAACTGGGCCTTTTTTTTTTTTTTCCATGTGGGTACTAACTATACTTCCATCTATAGTAATCCAAACCAGAAACCTATGAGTGATCTCCCTGATACCTACATCCAACAATATTCCATTCATTAATAATTTCAATGTAGCTCACACTAATATAACAGGTATGCAGATTCTGATTCCTAAGAAAGATTCATAGGACCCAAAATGACACTGCCGGCAAATCTCCAGTTTATTGCAGGAAAAAAAAAAAAGCTGCAATACAGACACAGTATTAAAATAAGGATATGTATCACAGCCAAAGTTTTCTCACAGCGAAGTGTTTGGAGAGGCCAGGTGTAAGCTCCTGCCATCCTTCATTTGTAAGGGACAACCCATGACAAATTTCTTACTTGACTAAGAAACAACCAACTGGTGAGTGGAACTCTTTAGAGTAAGGGGACACCAAATTTAGTCTCACTTGGGCTTCTTCATATCCTACCGGTCATGCAGGCATATTCTTCACACATAGCAGGGGTCTTACCAATACCAGGGGCAAATCACTAGTCTCATTGTTATCAAATGATGTTTAGAAGATGGTATGAACTGCCCTGAAAATTCTAAGATTTAGGCTACCAAACAACACTATTAATTAACATGTTTTATGCTGCTTGGAAGTCAGTACCAAGCAGGTACATTTATAATTTTATTGAAATAAAAATAAGTTCAAGCCTGCTAGAATTAACCCCCACAGCACAGAATTTCTTCTCCTATCAAACCAAGTTTCAATATCTTAGTATGTTATCAAGATCCACTGTGACTCGTATCCATTAGATTCTTAGCTCTCAGTCTTACAATCTGTGCTACGTCAACAGTGAATTGACTGCTTCTTTCTATATATGCAATACCATTTCATCAATCTATGCTGAGTTTCTTTTCGTGTTTATCAAAATAAGGGGCAATGCATCTTGTGCTGTTTGTCACCAGGAAACCCCTTTGGGCAATGCCTGCTACTTTTGGGTTTCCAGAGCATTTACTATGTACCTCAGAACTTCCAGCCATGAATTTGACTAATCTTTGGTATATGATAAAATTTAAGTAGATTGTCTTTTGGCCTTTATATAAGAGCAGATCTAATGATATCCAAAGTATCTATGCTGGGTCAGGCTGTCTCAAAGAACCTATGGCAAACCCTGCTTTGACATAGGAGAGTCACATTAGAGATTTTTTTTAACTTAATTTAATTTTATTTTTTCACCACACCCAGTGCTCCGTTCAATACGTGTCCTCCATAATACCCACCACCAGGCTCACCCAACCACCTAACTCCCTCCCCTCCAAAACCCTCAGTTTGTTTGTCAGAGTCCACAGTCTCTCATGGTTTGTCTACCCCTCCGATTTCCCCCACTCACTTCTCTCCATCTCCCAAAGTCTTCTGTGTTACTCCTTATGCTCCACAAGTAAGTGAAACCATATGATAATTGACTCTCTCTGCTTGACTTATTTCACTCGGCATAATCTATTCCAGTCCCATCCATGTTGCTACAAAAGTTGGGTATTCATCCTTTCTGATGGAGGCATAATAATCCATTACAATATGGACCATATCTTCTTTATCTAGTCATCTGTTGAAGGGCATCTTGATCCTTTCCACAGTTCAATGACTGTGACCGTTGCTACTATGAACATTGGGGTAGAGATGGCCCTTCTTTTCACTACATCTGTATCTTTGGGGTAAATACCCAGTAGTGCAATTGCAGGGTCATATGGTAGCTCTATTTTTAATTTCTTTTTTTTATTATAATTTTTTATTTTTTCTATTAACATATAATGTATTATTAGCTCCAGGGGTACAGGTCTGTAAATTGCCAGGTTTACACACTTCACAGCACTCACCATAGCACATACCTTCCCCAATATCCATAACCCTACCACCCTCTCCCTACCCACCTCCTCCTGGCAACCCTCAGTTTGTTTTGTGAGTCTCTTATGGTTTGTCTCCTTCCCGATCCCATCTCGTTTCATTTATTCCTTTCTTGCGCCCCAAATCCCACATGTTGCCTCTCAGCTTCCTCATATCAGGGAGATCATATGATAATTATTTCTCTGATTGACTTATTTTGCTAAGCATAACGCCCTCTATTTCCATCCACATTGTCGCAAATGGCAAGATTTCATTTCTTTTGATGCCTGCATAGTATTCCATTGTGTATATATACCACATCATCTTTATCGGTTCATCTGTAGATGGACATCTAGGTTCCTTCCATTGTTTGGCTATTGTGGACATTGCTGTTATAAACATTCGGGTGCATGTACCCCTTTGGATCGCTACATTTGTATCTTTAGGGTAAATACCCAGTGGTGCAACTGCTAAGTTGTAGGGTAACTCTATTTTCAACATTTTATAATTTTTTATTCTTTATAAACATATAATATATTTTTATCCCCAGGGGTACAGGTCTGTGAATCACCAGGTTTAGACACTTCACAGCACTCACCAAAGCGCATACCCTCCCCAATGTCCATAACCCCATCCCCCCTTCCCCCAACCCCCCCCCCCCCCCCCCCAGCAACCCTCAGTTTGTTTTTTGAGATTAAGAGTCACTTATGGTTGGGGCGCCTGGGTGGCTCAGTGGGTTAAGCCTCTGCCTTCAGCTCAGGTCATGATCCCAGGGGCCTGGGATCGAGTCCCGCATCGGGCTCTCTGCTCAGCAGGGAGCCTGCTTCTCCTCATCTCTCTCTCTGTCTGTCTCTCTGCCTATTTGTGATCTCTCTCTCTGTCAAATAAATAAAAAAAAAAAAAAAAAAAAAGAGTCACTTATGGTTTATCTCCCTCCCAATCCCATCTTGTTTCATTTATTCTTCTCGTACCCCCTTAACCCCCCACGTTGCATCTCCACTTCCTCATATCAGGAAGATCATATGATAGTTGTCTTTCTCCGCTTGGCTTATTTCGCTAAGCATGATACCCTCTAGTTCCATCCATGTCGTCGCAAATGACAAGATTTCATTTCTTTTGATGGCTGCATAGTATTCCATTGTGTATATATACCACATCTTCTTGATCCATTCATCTGTTGATGGACATCTAGGTTCTTTCCATAGTTTGGCTATTGTAGACATTGCTACTATAAACATTCGGGTGCACGTGCCCCTTTGGATCACTATGTTTGTATCTTTAGGGTAAATACCCAGTAGTGCAATTGCTGGGTCATAGGGTAGTTCTATTTTCAACATTTTGAGGAACCTCCATGTTGTTTTCCAGAGTGGTTGCACCAGCTTGCATTCCCACAGTGTAGGAGGGTTCCCCTTTCTCCGCATCCTCACCAGCATCTGTCATTTAATGACTTGTTAATTTTAGCTATTGTGACTGGTGTGATGTGGTATCTCATTGTGGTTTTGATTTGTATTTCCCTGATGCTGAGTGATGTGGAGCACTTTTTCCTGTGTCTGCTGGCCATCTGGATGTCTTCTTTGCAGGAATGTCTGTTCATGTTCTCGCCCATTTCTTGATTGAATTATTTGTTCTTTGGGTATTGAGTTTGATAAGTTCTTTATAGATTTTGGATACTAACCCTTTAATATGTCATTTGCAAATAACTTCTCCCATTCTGTCAGTTGTCTTTTGGTTTTGTTAACTGTTTCCTTTGCTGTGCAAAAGCTTTTGATCTTGATGAAATCCCAATAATTCATTTTTGCCC
Organism: Mustela putorius furo; assembly: GCF_011764305.1. Lineage (NCBI taxonomy): Eukaryota > Metazoa > Chordata > Mammalia > Carnivora > Mustelidae > Mustela > Mustela putorius. The sequence continues at coordinate 11,060,228 of NW_025422023.1, forward strand.
TTGCTTCTCTTGCCTTTGGCAATGTTCCTAGGAAGAAGTTGCTGCAGCTAAGGTCGAAGAGGTTGCTGCCTGTGTTCTCCTCAAGGATTTTGATGGATTCCTTTCTCACATTGAGGTCCTTCATCCATTTTGAGTCTATTTTCATGTGTGGTGTAAGGAAATGGTCCAGTTTCATTTTTCTGCATGGCTGTCCAGTTTTCCCAACACCATTTGTTGAAGAGACTGTCTTTTTTCCATTGGACATTCTTTCCTGCTTTGTCAAAGATTAGCGTACCATACAGCTGAGGGTCTATTTCTGGGCTTTCTGTTCTGTTCCATTGATCTATGTGTCTGTTTTTGCACCAGTAACATACTGTCTTGATGATAACAACTTTGTAATAGAGCTTGAAGTCTGGAATTGTGATGCCACCAACTTCGGATTTCTTTTTCAACATTCTGCTGGCTATTCAAGGTATTTTCTGGTTCCATATCTATTTTTAATTTCTTAAGGAATTTCCACACTGTTTTCCAAAGTGACTGCACCAACTTGCATTTCCACCTACAGTGTAGGAAGGTTCCCCTTTCTCCACATCCTCTCCAACACACGTTGTTTACTGTCTTGTTAATTTTGGCCATTCTAACTGGTGTAAGGTGGTATCTCAATGTGGTTTTGATTTGAATCTCCTTGATGGCTAATGATTAATGATGATGAACATTTTTTCATGTGTCTATTAGCCATTTGTTTGTCTCCTTTGGAGAAGTGTCTATACATATCTTCTGCCCATTTTTTTGTAATGGTATCTGTGTAGTGTGTGTTGAGTTTGAGGAGTTCTTTATACATCTTGGATATCAGCCCTTTGTTTCTAGCATCATTTGTGAATATCTTCTCCCATTCCATGGGTTGCCTCTTTGTTTTGTTGACTGTTTCCTTTGCTGTGCATAATCTTTTTATCTTTATGAAGTCCCAAAAGTTCATTTTTGCTTTTGTTCCTTTGCCTTTGGAGACATATCTTGAAAGAAGTTGCTGTGGCTGATGTCGAAGAGGTTACTGCCTATGTTTTCCTCTAGAATTTTGATAGATTCCTCCCTCACTTTGAGGTCTTCTATTCATTTTGAGTTTATCTTTGTGTATGGTGTAATAGAATGGTCAAGTTTCATTCTACACATAGCTGTCCAATTTTCCCAGAACCATTTATTTTAGAGACTGTCTTTTTTCCCCACTGTATATTTTTTCCTGCTTTGTCAAAGATTATTTTATCGTATAGTTGGGGGTCCATTCTGGGCTCTCTACTCTGTTCCACTGGTTTTTGTGTCTTTTGTGTGTGTGTGTGCCAATACCATGCTGTCTTGGTGATCATAGCTTTATAGTAAAGCTTGAAATCAGGCAACGTGATGTCCTCAGTTTTGCTTTTCTTTTTCAATATTTCTTTAGCAATTCGGGGTCTCTTCTGGTTCCATACAAATTTTAGGATTGCTTGTTCCAGCTCTTTGAAAACTGCTGATGGAATTTTGATTGGGATGGCATTGAAAGTAGAGATGGCTCTAGGCAGTATAGATATTTTAACAATATTTGTTCTTCCAACCCATGAGCATAGAATGTTCTTCTATCTTTTTGTGTCTTCAATTTCTTTAGTTTCTGTAGTTCTTCAAGTACAGTACTTCTTTGGTTTAGTTTATTCACAGATATCTTATGGTAAATGGAGTTTATTCTCTCATTTCCCTTTCTATATTTTCATTGTTAGTGTATAATAAAGCAACTGATTTCTGTTCATTGATTTTGCATCCTGCATCATTACTGAATTGCTGTATGAGTTCTAGTAGTTTAGGGGTGGAGTCTTTGGGTTTTCTGTATAAAGTATCATGTCATCTGTGAAGAGAGAGAGAGTTTGACTTCTTCATTGCCAATTTGAATACCTTATATTTCTTTATGTTGCCTGATTGCTGTTGTTAGGTCTTGTAGTACTATGCTGAACAACAGTAGCGAGAGTAGACATCCTTGTCCTGATCTCAAAGGGAAGGCTGTCAGCTTTTCCCCATTGAGGATAATATTTGCTGTGGGTTTTTCATAGATAGACTTTATGAAATTGAGGAATATTCTCTCTATCCTTATACTTTAAATTGTTTTAATGAGGAATGGATGCTGTATCTTGTCAAAAGCATTTTCTGCAACAATTGAGGGGACCATATGGTTCTTCCCTCTTCTCTTATTGATTTGTTCTATTACACTGGTTGGTTTGCAAGTGTTGAACCACCTTTGCATCCCATGAGTAAATCCCACCTGGTGATGGTGGATAGTCTTTTAATGTACGGTTGGATCCTATTAGCTAGGATCTTGTTGAGAATCTCCACATCCATATTCAAGAGGGATATTGGTCTGAAATTCTCCTTTTTGGTGGGGTCTTTGCCTGGTTTTGGGATCAGGGTAATGCTGGTTTCATAAAAAAGAGGCTGGGGGCGCCTGGGTGGCTCAGTGGGTTAAAAAGAGTCTGGAAGTTGTCTTTCTGTTTCTATTTTTTGAAATAGCTTCAGGAGAATAGGTATTATTCCTTCTGTTTGGTAGAATTCTCCAAGGAATCCATCAAGTCTTGGGCTCTTTTTTGGGGGGAGGTTATTGATCATTGCTTCAATTTCATTACTAGATATTGGTTTATTCAGGTTGTCAATTTTTTCCTGATTCAGTTTTGGAAGTTTATAGGTTTCCAGGTTATAGATTTTTATGTTCTTGGGACAAAAGTCTTTTGCACCTTTTAATTATAGTTCTTTTTCTTAGACAAATTTCTCCTGGGTAGATAACAAACTTTGAAATCTGCTGTACCTGATCTTAACATCAGGAAGTAATTATGCAACTCAAAACCACCAAATAGCATCTGGATATAATTTCATGTTCTTAGATAGAAAGTAAAGCAAGTGATAAGACAGCACCAAGTGATAATATTATATTATATTCAGAGCCAGCCTGAATATGGCCTGGGATCACATGTAATTCGCACATGATTATTGTTCACAATAACCTTGCCTGAACCTACTCATTGCCATCTCTCCTTCAATTAACATATATGGCCTTACGAAATGATCCCTAAAACAACTTATATGAACATGAAGAAACAAGAATTTGACTTTGAGATGGCCCTGCATGATGTAATGTCAATAGTCAGAAATGGAAAAGAATAATTTTCCCTAAATGACCATTTTATTGTCCACTTTGCATGGAATAGATGACACAGATCTTCCTATACATGAGTATAGATCTAAATGTCAAAAGTTGCATAGTTAAAAAATAGGGGCATTTGTGACAAGGTCTGATAAAGAGGTGTGTGAGAGAACCATTTGGAACAATTTCAGAGTATGAAAATAACTGTGTTCAACATGAATGTTTGTCAACAGGACCACATTGAAGAACTCTCCTATTCAATAGGTCAGCCTCCTGTGTTAGTTATCACCCATAGCTGCTTGGAATCTCTCTTTAAGCTCTCCAATATTTGTTCCTTATCAAAAGGAACAAATTAAAAGGGGGAGCACCTGGGTGGCTCAGTAGGTTAAAGCCTCTGCCTTCAGCTCAGGTCATGATCTCAGGGTCCTGGGATCGAGCCCCGCATCGGGTTCTCTGCTCAGCAGGGCGTCTGCTTTCCCCTCTCTCTCTCTGCCTGCCTCTCTGCCTACTTGTGATCTCTGCCTATCAAATAAATAAATAAAATCTTTAAAAAAAAGAACTAAAAGGATGAAATTTACATTTTTCATAATCCTTAAAACTTAAGGTTGTGAATGAAAGTTTTATTCTGACAGGGAGAGGCAGCTTTGTGATATTTGAGAGATAGAAGTGAAGCAGAAGTTATTTTCTGGTAACTGTGGTATTGGCAAGCAACTTCTCACAGACAGGCAAGTTTGCAGTGGTGAGGCTCCATGTTCTAATGTTTAGTCAAAAACTTTGTGAATATTTGGCAGTTGTTTGGAGCACCAGTGAGCAGCCCTTCCAGATTAGCCCCAAATCCAGCATTCCAGTTAACTCCTGTGACTTTCTTTCCTCCATTTCTTTCAATGATTTTATAAGCATAGATTTTCCTCTTTTAGATCCTTCTCCTTGAAATCTTAGAGCTGTTTCTTTTTCCTGTTTGATTGTTGACATATGCATTCCTTCTCTACCATCTCAGGACTTGTTCAATATTGTTTTTATTAAGTAGTCAAATTTCCAGGGATAAAGACTAAATATATACTCAACATATGTCTCCTTCTTTCACCAAGCATCCTCCACTACTGAGTGCCAATGCTCCAATGGCAGCAACTCACCCTTAGATTACAAACAGTTCCCTGTGCAGAGCAGACAGTCCCAGGGCAGCATTGCATTCCTTTATTTATGAATGGTCAGAAGTTATCCTTACATGGACGCAAACTAATTTTAAATTTGATTTTCTTTCCTGCCTTTCATGCTCTTCCTATAATCATATTATTTTCTCTGCACCCTTAAATCAAACACTAGAAAATCATCATAAAGTAGAACACTCAAACTATATTAACTTTTTTTGTTGGTACTTGTACCACTATTTATTTGTTCACCTATTGTAATGTACTATTCACTGTTTTGTTTCTATTTTCTCAAAGGTCGAGCTCCTTTAGGTTTGTGTGTATGGGAGACAGAAACAGAGACAGAGAAAGGCAAAAGTATGATAGGGATAAATCTTTGAAACAGAGTGAAAAAAATGCAGACCCTTCCTTGTGGGAAGGGAATGTGGTCCCTTCCTTCGAATAACTTGTGATCTAATAGGAACCGTAAAACATCCCCCCAAAAGAGGTAATCCCTTCAATAAATATTGATAATACTGTAAGTAATTGGAGAAACTAGAGAAAGGAAACAAAATTAAATAGAAAGATGTTAATCTGATTTGGAAATCGCCCCCCACCTTTTTGGAGATTTTCTCCCATTTGAAAAAAATAGGGGGAAAATTAACATAGGCACAAAATGCAAGGACATTGATCTCTGAAACCTAAACTCCTAACATTCAAATTTGATCACACTTTTGGTAAAAAAGAGAACCAAAGATAAAAGAGTAATTTCAGTCAAAAACTTTATTATTCTAATTCCTTATGACTCTACTTACCTCAGTAAAAATACAAATGAATCAAAAAATACAATTAATCTGTTTTGATATTATTTTTTCATGCTAGTTATTTTAGTAAAGTGTAATTATAGTAATCAAAGTCCAAAATGAAATTGTAGTGGATTAAAATTTCTTCAAATATAGGGACTTATATAATCTTGACACTCGGGATATATAGCATTTTTCCTAATTGCTAGTGCTGTAATTAGTGCTATTAAAAAAAAAAGAAGAAGAAGAAGAAGAAGAAAGAGAGACTGCTGCTGCCTAAGTGTACCTTGCTAAATTCAATTATTATTCTGTGGTTCAACTTTGCTCTATAATTTCTATTAATTTAACTCTTTGTTTCTATGATGATAAAAATAATCTTTTAAAAATATATAAAATAGTTGGTGGGGAATTAAATAAACAACACAATTCTCTTGAAGAAGAAGAAACGCTTTCTTTCTTCTTCTTTTTTTTTTTTAAAGATTTTATTTCTTTATTTGACACAGAGAGAGAAATCACAAGTAGGCAGAGAGGTAGCAGAGAGAGAGGGAGAAGCAGGCTCCCTGCTGAGCAGAGAGCCAGATGTGGGGCTTGATCCCAGGACCCTGACATCATGACCTGAGCTGAAGGCAGAGGCTTAAGCCACTGAGCCACCCAGGTGCCCCAGAGAAGAAACACTTTCATAAAAACTTTTTCATGAAATATTATACATTAACACCTTCTTAGAACTAAGTAGAATGGCAGACAAATTGTCTTCCTGGTATAGTAATAACAATACTGCTCTCTTGCACTTTGGTAAGCCAGAGAATGCCCTGAATCATTTCAAGCAATGCAGTGTTAAGAAGAGTTTTGTATTATTTCAAGAGAAAAAGGTACATATTCAAGGGAATTATAGCTTTGGGTTATTTTCTTTCTTTCTTTCTTTCTTTCCCCCTCCCTTTTTTTTTTTAAGTTTTAGAGAAAAATAGTACAAGTAGATGTGTGGGGCAGAGGGAGAAAGAGAATCTTAAGCAGGCTCCATGTGCAGTGCTGGGCCTGATGCAGGGACTGATCTCACAATCTTGAGATCATGATCTGAGTTGAAATCAAGAGTTGGTTGCTTAACCGACTAAGTCACCCATGCGCCTCTAAGTTTCTTTTAAAAAGGTGGGGGTAAAAGGCCTTCTTATGAAATGTTTTATGCTTGTCACATTAAATGCCCAAACATCCATTATTTTCTGTATTAAAACTATACCCAGAGCTGGAGTCCAAAGACATGATCCCTTCTCCTTTTGTGGAGGAGATATATTCATATAAGTTGAGCCATTATTAGGTGAACTGAAGTTTGATATAGGGCATTTTTAATCTGGTGACAGTTACACCCAACAATTCTAATAGCAATTTTTCAGGGTTTTCAATGTCATCTATTTTGTCTTTTTCTTTCCTACCAAACTTTTCTGTAATCTCCCAATTCTAGATAATTAGTTGTTTAGCTTAAACTATCTCCTTGAAGAATTTTTTGTCATCAATAATCTGAAATTTAGTTTATTTAAGTCCACTTTCCCATTTTATACCTGACAAGTGCCAATCACCAATTCTTGACTGTCTTGGAATACTCTACACTTTGTGGCCCTACACTCCCACCAAACATGTCAGTAAGCCCTTTTTGTGTGTCTCTGCCTTACCTCTTCTATCTCTCCTCTGATATTCAAATGCTTTTTTTTCCCCTCCCCAAGTCTAGTCCAGGTCTTCTCTCCTAAGAGGAAACTTCCTTAATTACATTAATCCATTCAAGTTAACCAAAATCTTAAATTCTTAGTGTCAGTTTCCAACAAATTCATAAAATCATGCAATCTGGTTATTGTTTTTCTGTTTATATGCATTATCCTTGAATTGTAACAATTGTAACCTTCTTAAGGGTCCAATTCATCCTATGTTTTTTGTTTACTCTTACTGAGCAGTACATGCAATAAAGGTGATCATCAAATATTTTACTATTATGACAGTGATGACTCAATGTTTACAACAGATTTTATGGGATAGTAAAATACTATAATGTTTCTCAAAACTATTTAAGTTATAGTACTTGACTGATAAGTATCCTATAAATATTTTATTATTTCAGACTAAATATTTTTCATTTGCAAAATGTCAATTTATGATGGGAGTAATAAACCTACATATTATATAAAAATTTGAGAACCCTTTCATTAGAAAATTTCATTCAAATGAAAGAATGTTAGAAGTAATGTGAATATTAGAAAGGTATTCATTACCATTTTGTTTATACCTGAAACCGTGGTAGGTTTCTGACATTCTTATTTACAATATTATTGTTAAAATACCAGTTAAAGATTGTATAATATTTTTAATATTCCAAAGTATATGTTTGTAAAGATTTGGGTGCTTATAGCCCTGTTAAAATCTCTAAAAAACCAGATCAAATAATAATTGAATGACAAATTCAGAGAGTTCTGAAACTATTGCTAGGTATTTATTTAGCTATTCACTTATTAATTCTTTCATTAATTCAACAAATACTATATGTGCTAGATTTTTGGTATAAAATAGAGGGAAAAAAACTCCTATGAGTTTGACTACCTAGTGAAGAGCCTTTTTTAAGTTATATATTCACTGAAATTAATGTTAAATTAAAACACTGACAAATTCTTAGGTTTATTTTGAAAATTAAAATAATTTATTCATGAAAAGTTAAGTGTCTGGCACATAATAAGCCCAAACAAATAGCTCAAGAATAAAGTCTTCTGACTTACTATTGGATGGTTTTTACCTGTGACATAGTATTTTTGTCAGGAAAGATATCCCTGAGAGCAGTCAGTGCACATGAGCTGAAACTTTTGGGGTAAGCAAACATTAACCAGAGGTCAAGTGAAGAATTGTCTTCCAAAGGTAAGGAAGAACAAGTACCCCTTTCACTAAAGGGGAAGAGGTATAATAAAATAAGTTTAAAGTTTCTTGGGCAGAAAGAAAAGAGTGAGAGGAGAGCCTTTAGGAAGATAATAGAGAAAAAAAGAAGATCAAATTATGTAGGGTTTTGTTGATTCTGATAAAAAGTTTTTATGCTAAGAATGTCAGAAATGGGGCACCTGGGTGGCTCAGTGGGTTAAGCCACTGCCTTCGGCTCAGGTCATGATCTCAGGGTCCTGGGATCGAGTCCCATATCAGGCTCTCTGCTCAGCACGGAGCCTGCTTCCTCCTCTCTCTCTCTGCCTGCCTCTCTGCCTACTTGTGATCTCTCTCTCTGTCAAATAAATAAATAAAATCTTACAAAAAAAAAAAGAATGTCAGAAATGTGTATATATGCATATGTGCATATAACATGATCATCTTTGTATTTCAAATGAGTTACCTGCCTACCCTACCTTCTATGAGGTGGAGCTAGGCAAGAAAAGAGATGAGTAGATTAGATGGAAGAATTTGCAGTTAGTAAAATGTTTTTTAGATAAGAGGTGGTTAAGATGCATAAATAAGTTTTATAAAGTATTTATGATGTAAATTTTATGGCTCCACATGAAGTTAATTAAAATACATAAAATTGGACATCTAGATTCATAAAGTGTTGGAAGAATATGCCATATGAAGAATTTGCCTTCTTCATTGAATACCAGGAGTTCCATTTTCTCAAAGAATCCTGACCTGACCACTTACCTCCATGGTGACTGTTTCCCTCTCTAAACCACTACATTACCATTACTCATGTATGGTACTTAGCAAATGAAACAAAAAACATTGAATGATCAATAAACATATATCAACTGATCAAATAAATCAAGTTATTCCTTGTAAGGTACTTAGGCTCTCCCCTGTATTATTTATGACCTATTCAAAACACATACATAGTCCAATAATCATTCATGCCATGTAACTACTAAAATAAATGAGTGGAAATGATAACATGGAAGAATTTTGCTAAATGTAACAGCACCAAAAATTAACATGCAGTTGTTGAAAATTTCCTCTAGAGTCAGATTTTAACCCATACTAAGTCTTCTAGTTCCTTTAAACAAATGATGCTAAGCTAAATGACAAAAATATTTTGAAAGATTATTGTTGAGCCAAAACCTCTCTCTCTCCTTTTTTTTTTTTTTTTTTTTTTTTTTTTTTAGATACAGAGTGTGCACGTGAGTGGTGGAGGGAGGGGCAGTTGGAGAGGGAGAGAGAGAATCATACACAGACTCCATGCCCAGTGTAGAGCCTAAGGCAGACCTTGATCTCACCACCCTGAGATCATGACATGAACCAAGATCAAGAGTCCTGTGCTTAACCATCTGAACCACCCAGCACCCTGAGTCAACAATTCTGAAAAAATAAATAAATAAATAAATAAATAAATAAACTGAGTTTAAACACTGAAGTTTTTTCTGGCACATTTCATCTTCATGATCTAGGAATCTGTTTTTTAAACATATGTGACTTTTCCCACAACATTGTAGTACATTAAGTATTGCATTTCTTATCAAAGCCATAATGTAAACACTAATTCCTACTAAAATGGCATATTTGTTTATCTTAAAATTGCTTTGCTTAGCAAAATTACAACCCCAAACCATAGTCTATGATAAAAAATAGGGTTAGGTGCAAGCAAACCAGTTTAATCCTGAGAAATTTTGTAAACAGAACACTAAAATCAATAAAGATAAACTTAAGAAAAGGTTTCCTTTGCTAAAAAAATAAAAACCCTTTCAAATTCTCAGTAAGTAAATATTATGAAGATATTTGCCATTTTTAAAAGATAATGGAAGGTTATGTAAGAAAGAGTAATCGCTTTCTCTTAACAATTTCAGTACAGGGCCCATGGCCAAGCAGAATGACAAAGATGGATACACTGTGCTGCATTCTCCAGGACTTAATTCATTCAGCTGAGTTAATGGACTTATGTTCAGCTATAGACAGTTTGTGGTACAAAACCTGACATGGAGAAAACCAATGTTACTTCCATATTATACTGGTATCATTCCACTGTGTATCAATTAACTCTGAGCTACTTCATATTACAGAAACATCCTTTACCATAATAGACTACATTCAAGTACCTCATTACCACATTTACCAATAAAGTAATTGTAATTTAATTTTATGAGTCTCTTTCTTTTTCTCTATCTTGTCCAAGAATCCCTGGGCTTACACATTTGCCAAAAACAAAAGACATTCATAGACAATTTATGACAGTTTGGTCACTGTGCATTTTTTTCTCAGTTGGTGGTGTTCTTTTGGGTGGATGGTTCAGCTCACAGTTCCATTTTTCCCATGCCATGGCCATAGGAAAGCACCTCCTAGACTATGAAGGCCAAGGTGGTTAGCATTCAACATTAGTAGGCATGCAAATTCAGTCCACCACTGAGATCCTTCCTTCACAGAGCTACTGAGGAACTTCATGCTCAGCCATAATTGGTATCCAAATCCACTTCACCTGGAGGTAAGTTTTTATAGGCTAAGTCCTCAATATAATATAATAACATATAATATATAATATAATAATATAATATACATAATATAATAATATATAATATAATAATATCATTATTATATAATTTATAATATTTATATATAATATATATTATATATATTATAATATATATTATATATAAATATTATAAATTATATAATAATGATATTATTATATTATAATAATATTCTTTCTTCCCCGGTTGAAAGGAACAAAGTTATCTGGGATCTAAACTCTCTTTCCAATATTTTCTGGCTCTGTTAATCTATCATAATTCCTTCTTTGAATGCTTAAACTTTTAAAACTTAAGTCCAGCTTAGTATTTGTAGTCAGGACTATCTACTTTTACCTGCTAATATCCTCTATGTCTTTTCCCTCAATAACCCATTTCTTTTAGCACTAAATAATACTCCATTGTCTAGGGGCAGCTGGGTGGCTCAGTGGGTTAAGCCACTGCCTTCGGCTCAGGTCATGATCTCAGGGTCCTGGGATCAAGTCTGGCATCAGGCTCTCTGCTCAGCAAGGAGCCTGCTTCCTCCTCTCTCTCTCTCTGCCTGCCTCTCTGCTTACTTGTGATCTCTCTCTGTCAAATAAATAAATAAAATCTTAAAAAAAAAATTCCATTGTCTGGAGGTACCACAGCTTATTTATCCATGCACCTAATAAAGGACATCTTGATTGCTTCCAAGTTTTTCCGGTCATAAATAAAACTGCTGTAAACATCCATGTGCAGATTTTTGAGTGGACATATGTTTTTAACTCTCTTGGGTAAATACTAAGGAGCATAATTTCTGGGTTATATAGTAGGATTGTGTTTGCTTTTATAAGAAACCATGAAATAACTGTGGTTAAGAGTGAATAAGCAGTGACTAAGAGTATTGTTATTCTGGATTTTGGCAATTATTATTTTAATAATTGTGTGGTGGTATCTAATTGTTGTTTCTTTTTTTAATAAAGATTTTATTTACTTATTTGACAGAGAGAGAGAGATCACAAGTAGGCAGTGAGGCAGGCAGAAGGGGGGGAGGAAGCAGGCTCCCTGCTGAGTAGAGAGCCCCATGCGGGGCTCCATTCCATGACCCTGAGATCATGACCTGAGCCGAAGGCAGCGGCTTACCCCACTGAGCCACCCAGGCACCCCTCTAATTGTAGTTTCATTTTCATTTCCCTGCTAAAAAATGATGTAGAATAGACTTACTCTTACAAACCTAAAATAATAAGAAAAACGGAGTATCATCTGTATGGTAATTTTATTATTTCAGAGTTAATTGATGTAAGAATATTTAAATTGAGAATATCAAAAGATGATAAAATGCCACTTTTTAGCTTAAATAGCATACACATTGCTGGAAGAAGATTTCTATTCTTGCAAATAGTATTCTCTGATGTTGTTGAAATTCCCTAAATGATTTAGCATAAAGATATAAATTTGTATGTTCACAGTCTAAAGTACATTAAGAGTCATGAACACTATGTTGAAAAAAATGAGCCTATTTCTTAGTATGTAATAGTTTTGTTCGAGTTTTAATTTGGTAAATTTAATAATTAAATTAGATCATTCATGTGAAGCATGATAATGTGTTCAATACATAGTAATTTCACTAAATATTATCTAGTGATGTTTTGTTTAGATATAAATTCCCTGTAGTTTTATTTATTTTTTTTTCCTGGCCTGTGATTTATTTTTTTATTTATTATTTTTTTAAATATAATTTTTTATTTTTTATAAACATGTATTTTTATCCCCAGTGGTACAGGTCTGTGAATCACCAGGTTTACACACTTCACAGCACTCACCAAAGCACATACCCTCCCCAATGTCCATAATACCACCCCCTTCTCCCAAACCCCCTCCCCCCAGCAACCCTGTTTGTTTTGTGAGATTAAGAGTCACTTATGGTTTGTCTCCCTCCCAATCCCATCTTCTTTCATTTATTCTTCTCGTACCCACTTAAGCCCCCATGCTGCAACACCACTTCCTCATATCAGGGAGATCATATGATAGTTGTCTTTCTCCGCCTGACTTATTTCGCTAAGCATGATATGCTCTAGTTCCATCCATGTTGTCGCAAATGGCAAGATTTCATTTCTTTTGATGGCTGCATAGTATTCCATTGTGTATATATACCACATCTTCTTGATCCATTCAACTGTTGATGGACATCTAGGTTCTTTCCATAGTTTGGCTATTGTGGACATTGCTGCTATAAACATTCGGGTGCATGTGCCCCTTTGGATCACTACGTTTGTATCTTTAGGGTAAATACCCAATAGTGCAATTGCTGGGTCATAGGGCAGTTCTATTTTCAACATTTTGAGGAACCTCCATGCTGTTTTCCAGAGAGGTTGCACCAGCTTGCATTCCCAATTCCCTGTAGTTTTAAAGGAAGAAACTAAACTTTGGTTAACATAGCTTTAACTACTAGTATCCTGAATTAATTAGATTTAAAACCTGTAAGCAAGAATAATGAATATACATTAAACTAAATGCAGAGGCTGAGAGAGAAGGTGGTCGAGTAATTTCCAGGGTCAAGCGCCATGATTGATTAATTCTATCAGATATTTAAGAAAGAAACTATGTAAAGTCCTTCAGAGAAAAAGAAAAAAACATTTTCTCACTCATTTTATAAGGCCAACATTAATTCATATACCAAAACCAGATAAAACATAACATGAAAAAAAAGTGATATAGCTCACTATTCCTCATGAACATAGACATAAAAACTTATGAAAAGTTTGTCCTTGAATGCAAGGATAAAATGGTAATCATCAAATTGATAATGCATTTTGGTAGTGGCATCTACCACAGGAACGCAAGTTCACTCAGCAAACCGATTGCAAACCGATCGATACAATCTACCATATCAAAGAATAAAGAAGAAAAAAGTGTATAATTATTTTAATAGAAAAGAAACATTTGACAAAATTCAATAGAACATTTATGAAAAAACTTTCAGCAAGGTAGGAATAAAATTGACCTTCCTCAGCCTGAAAAAAGACATATAATGAAAATCTTCAACTGAGATCATACTTAAGAATGATTGCTTTCTTCTCCTTGAACTGTGATGAAGTTTTAATTCCTAATGAAAACAGTAGTGTGTGGAGCTTAAGAAAATGGTTGCAGAGTCAGGTTACCTGGGTTTGAAATCACATTTTATACTTACTACTTTTTGTTAATCTTTGGAAAATTATTTAAGCTATCTAAGTTTCAGATTCTTATTAGATGAAATGGAAATATTAATATGAAATACTACATTGAATTATTATGTTTTTAAATAAAATAAGACATAAAGAATGCTTATTTTGATACTTAACATGTCCATTCCTGGTCAACATATTACTTAAAAAGAAGAGTTTTCACTGGATCTTAGATTTGGGAAAACCTGACAGAAAAAAATTAATGTATAAGAATCAAGCAAGTATTGAGCTTTTGTTTTTGTCTCTCCAAGAGTTATATTTGTAAATTTGCTGTCATCTAGCTAAACTGAAAAAGCCTAAGTTGTGGTAACTAAACAAGGTGAGCAGCCTCAGTGAGTCAGGTGTATCTCAAGAGGCAAGCCGTTTACTGACCCTCATCTGCCATATAGGATGCAGGTCAGGCAACTATAGGGGGAAGCTCTGAGAATGAACAGTAACACTGTAACATGGAGCATTAATATGCTAGCACGAATGAGCTCACTTCCTCAAATGTGCGTACATTCTGTGAAATAGTTATCCATGAGTATTCATATTCCCATCCAAGTGACAGCTCAGCTGAACGAGATCACTATTTATTGCATGTGTCTGAATATAATTATAGATAAGAATATTTTAAAGGAAAAACTACCTACTTAAATGTTTTAATCTTATAGTTTATATTATGGGCTGAATTGTGTCTCCCTAAAACTGATATGCTATGGAATGCTACATATGCTAAAGTCCTAAACTACAATACCTCAGGATGTGACTGTGTTTGGTGATAAGATCTTTAAGGAGATATCAAGTTAGAATGGAGTCATTAGCATGGGCCCTAATTCAATGTGCTTGGTGTCCTTATAAGAAGAGGAAATTTGTACCCAAAGACAGAGCAAAGACCATGTGAAGACAAAATAAGCTAGTTATCTATAAGCTGAGGAGAGAAGCTTGACTGACACCTAAATCTAGAACATTTATCCTCCACAAATGTGATAAAATAAATTTATGTTATTTAAACCATCCAGTCTGTAGTACTTTATTATGGCAACCCTAACAAACAAATATAGGAAATATTTTCTTGAACTTGTTTATTGGATAGTAGATTACCTGTCATAGCATTTCAGAATCTTTAATGAAATTCAGGTGAGCAAGGCTAATTGTTTTTTATGCCTCAAAGACACATCTTGTGGTATTAGAAATGTAGTTTACTTACCTACTTTAATGAGAATAAACATTGCTATTCTTTGATACTAGGTGTTTAATTGAATTTTATCCAGTACTAGAAATTCACTTCGAATGTGAGGAATCAATATTGTATCTGAGCAGGAATTTCTCTGAATTCTAGCCTAATTCATTTTCTGACTGTAAAAAAGGTTGAGGAGGATCAATGTCAAGTTTGTTTACACAAGGTGGGTATTATGAAAGAAAGTAAAATGACAGTTAAAATAACATTTTAAAGATCATTGCAATTTTAGTGTTACTAGTTGGCTTCTTTCTTTTATCACTAAAAGAAGCTAACTAGTTGAGAAAATAAAAAGAAAGCTTATATTTCTAATCATTGACCTCTAGGATAGTAAATAGAAAGGAAACAATCTCATGCAAGGTAAAGTTCTTAGGAGAATTGATGAGCAATAAAGGCATCTGTTTCCAGTGAAAAGATCAAGAGGAGGCTGGGGAAAAAGCAACATGAAAAGACAACATTTGGGGGGTCAGAATACTGTTGTTCATACACTGTGAATGATGTTTTGAAACCAGACCTAATGCTCTTAGCTTTCCTGTCAGAACAAACAACTGAAGACTGAAGACCTGAAGTAGTCAAGCCATTTTCCAAGACGTGCTAATAGCACATTCATCACCATCCACAGCCATCTCAATAGTTAACACCTCATGAAATGAGCATACCTTTTTGTCTTGGTATCAAAAAAATAAGAAAATAGAGGTAAATTTATGTTTATTAATTCCTTATTAAAAAATGTAATAAATTTGGTCAGTGCATGAATTTGGGTTAAAAAACACTGTAATGATTTCTTTCCTTTACCCTCAGTATTTCTTGCTAATTCTGAGGTCAAGTGGAACAGTATCCATTATAAATGACACGGTTTTATAAACAGGCATTTCAAATGCCATAGACATTTGAATGAACATTTTCTTCCACCCATAATTACTTAATTATTATCAATTATGAGTGTGTCATGAGCATATGGTAACCACCCGTCTGCTCATTTTTTCCTTTCAATTGCCATTAATTTTGTTGATGGTGACACTGTTTAGCCAAATCAAACTAATTAATAACAGTCCAATGGAACTAGACCTTTCTCTTTGAATCACATGCTCATTCATCAATAGCTGACTACAATAATGTGATAAAATTTGAGTAGAATAAAATATTTTGGGGGCTTAAAAGCATTTTGATGAAAATTATTTGAAGATTCTTAAATTTACGTCATTTCTCATTCGTGAAATTCACATTACTTTTTTGAATATGCTAAACATTCTAAACATTATTTCCTCTAGATATTTCACGTTTTATTTTATGCAAATAAAAATAATAAATTCCTCTGTGTGGAACATATTTTCTTGTCTTAGAAACTCATAAGTGTTCCTTATAGTGCAGTGTACATCTGGGAAGAAACATCAGCCTTAAGTACTAGCTCTTTCCCAGTGGGAACTATTGCTATGTTTTTATCTAATAATATGCTACTTGCTCTTCTGGTAAAGAAAAGCTGCTGAACTACCTGGTGTGCATCAGTTATCAGACTAACTGTCAGGTGGAGGTATGTGTGTATTTACTGGAAAAATAGGTGAAATATTTCTTACATCTTACAAATTTTGTGAAAAGCCTAATAAAAGTATCATGAAAAGTAAAGTACTGACAATAGCTCCATTTATACACTAATTCCTTAGTTAAGAACAAAACCCTGAAATCAGAAAACTACATTTGAACCAGGAAGATGGATGGCTGGACTAAGCAGCACCAAGCATGCCTCCCAAGCTTTTTTTAGAACTTTTCTCAAGGTTATCTCATTCCAAATACCACACCAAAATTCTCACCACAAGCATGACTTTCAAAAGCTCTGGCTTTGTAATAGACAACATACTTCCCATGGAACTCATTCATGCGGCATAAGTATTTAACTAGTTTTATAAAGGTATAAATAGCAAAATAAATGCAAATACAAGAGTGAAGCAGTCGGGTTTATTAAATGCAGAACCTAGCTCACATGGACCTCATTTCAAAGTCTTGGGCTACACATATACTAGTCTAGTACTTCTCAAAATTTTGGTTTCCAGACGCTTTCACCTTAAAAAAAAAAATAAAGACTTTATTTATTTATTTGTCAGAGAGAGAGAGCGAGAGCAAGTGCACAAGTAAAGGGAGCAACAGGCAGAGGAAGAAGCAGGCTCCCCACTAAGCAATGAGCCCAATGTGGGACTCTCTCCCAGCCTGGGATCATGACCTGAGCAGAAGGCAGACACTTAACTTGGCTGAGCCACCCAGGTGTCCCAACTCTTTCACTTTCTTAAAAATTACTGAGAGCACCACAAATTTTGCTGATGTTAACTATATCTTCAATGATTATTTAAATTAAATAGGTATATTTTTTAATCTTTTCAAATTAATGGGCTCTGTGTGTGTGCGTGTATGTGTTATGTTAGTCATCATACCTCAATAGTTTTTGATGTAGTGTTCCAAGATTCATTGTTTATGTATAACACCCAGTGCTCCATGTAATATGTGCCCACCACCAGGCTCACCCATCCCCCTACTCCCTCCCCTCTAAAACCCTCAGTTTGTTTCTCTGAGTCCACAGTCTCTCATGGTTTATTTCTCCCTCCAATTCCCACCGCCCTTCACTTTTCATTTCCTTCTCCTAATGTCCTCCAAATTATTCCTTATGTTCCACAAGTAAGTGAAACCAGGTGATAATTGACTCTCTCTGCTTGACTTACTTCACTCAGCTTAATCTCCTCCAGTCCCTTCCATGTTGATGTAAAAGTAGGGTATTCATAATTTCTGATGGCTGAGTAATATCCCATTGAATATGTGGACCACATCTTCTTTATCTATTCATCTGTTGAAGGGCGTATCAGCTCTTTCCACAGTTTGGCTCTTGTGGACATTGCGACTATGAACATTGGGGTATATATGGCCATTCTTTTCACTGCATCTGTATCTTTGGGGTAAATGCCCTGTAGTGCAATTGCAGGGTCATAGGGTAGCTCTATTTTTAAATTTTTGATGAACCTCCATACAGTTTTCTGAAGTGGCTGCACCAAATTGCATTCTCACCAACAGTGTAAGAGGGTTCCCCTTTCTCCACATCCTCTCCAATATTTATTGTTTCTTGCCTTATTAATTTTGGCCATTTTAACTGGTATAAGGTGGTATCTCAATGTGGTTTTGATTTTAATTTTCCTGATGGCTAAAGATGATGAACATTTTTTCATGTGTCTGCTTGCCATTTGTATGTCTTCATTGGAGAAGTGTCTGTTCATGTCTTCTGCCCATTTTTTGATTGATTATTTGTTTTTTGGGTATTGAGTGTGAGAAGTTCTTTATAGATATTGGATATTAGCTCTTTGTCTGTAGTGTCGTTCTCCCATTCCATGGGTTGCTTCTTTGTTTTGTTGACTGTTTCCTTTGCTGTGCAGAAGCCTTTTATCTTGATGAAGTCCCAAAAGTTTATTTTTGCTTTGGAAATGTGTCTTGAAAGAAGTTTCTGAGCCGATGTCAAAGAGGTTACCACCTAAGTGCTTCTCTAGGATTTTGATGGATTCCTGTCCCACATTTTGAGTTTTCTTTGTATATGGTGTAAGAGAATGGTCAAGTTTCATTCTTCTATACATAGCTGTCCAATTTTTCCAATATGATTTACTGAAGAGATTGTCTTTTTTCCACTGTGTATTTTTTCCTGCTTTGTCAGAGATTATTTAGCCATAGAATTAAGGGTCCATATCTGGACTCTCTACTCTGTTCCATTGGTCTATGTGTCTGTTTTTGCACCAGTATCATGGTGTCCTGGTGATCACAGCTTTGTAATTAAGCTTGAAATCAGGCAACATGATTCCCCTAGTTTTGTTTTTCTTTTTCAATATTTCCTTGGAAATTCAGGGTCTTTTCTGGTTCCATACAAATTTTAGGATTGTTTGTTCCAGCACTTTGAAAAATGACAATGCTATTTTTATCAAGATGGCATTGAAAGTATAGATTGCTCTGGGCGGTATAAACATTTAAACAATGTTTATTCCTCAGAACCATGAGAATAGATGTTTTCCCATCTTTTTGTACCTTCCTTAATTTCTTTCATGACTGTTCTGTAGTTCTTTGCCTATAGATCCTTTACCTCTTTGGTTAGGTTTATTCCAAGGTATCTTATAGTTTGTGGTGCCATTGTAAATGGAATCAATCCTCTAATTTCCCTCCCCAAAAATAAGAGTCCAGGACCTGACGTATTCCCTGGGGAATTCTACCCAGCACTCAAAGAAGAAATAATACCTATTCTCCTTTTTTTTCTTAATTTATTTTTTTTCCAGCATAACAGTATTCATTATTTTTGCACCACACCTAGTGCTCCATGCAATCTGTGCCCTCTTATAATACCCACCACCTGGTACCCCAATCTCCCACCCCACACACCTTCAAAACCCTCAGATTGTTTTTCAGAGTCCATAGTCTCTCATGGTTCACCTCCCCTTCCAAATACCTATTCTCCTGAATCTGTCTCAAAAAGTAGAAACAGGGCACCTGGGTGGCTCAGTGGGTTAAGCCGCTGCCTTCAGCTCAGGTCATGATCTCAGAGTCCTGGGATCGAGTCCCGCATCGGGCTCTCTGCTCACCGGAGAGCCTGCTTCCCTCTCTCTCTCTCTGCCTGCCTCTCCATCTACTTGTGATTTCTCTCTGTCAAATAAATAAATAAAAATCTTTAAAAAAAAAAAAGTAGAAAGAGAAGGAAAACTTCCAGACTCTTTCTATGAAGCCAGCATTACCTTGATCCCCAAACCAGGGAAAGACCCCACCAAAAAGGAGAATTTCAGACCAATATCCCTCATGATATGGATGCCGAGATTCTCAACAAGATCCTAGCTAATAGGATCCAACAATACATTAAAAAAATTATCCACTATCACCAGGTGGGATTTATCCCTGGGATGCAAGGATGGTTCAACATTCACAAATCAATCAATGTGATAGAATTCATAAATAAGAGAAGGGACAAGAAAAACATGGTCCTCTCAATTGATGCAGAAAAAGCATTTGACAAGATACAGCATCCATTCCTGACTAAAACTCTTCAGAGTATAAGGATAGAGGGAACATTCCTCAACTTCATAAAATCCATCTATGAAAAACCCATGGAAAATATCCTCAATGGGGAAAAGCCGAGAGCCTACCCACTGAGATCAGGAACACAACGAGGATGCCCACTCTCACCACCGTTGTTCAACATAATACTAGAAGTCCTAGTAACAGCAATCAGACAACAAAAATAAATAAAATATATTCAAACTGGCAAAGAAAAAGTCTAAACTCTCTCTCTTCTCAGATGACATGGTACTTTATATGGAAAACTCAAAAGTCTCCACCCCCAAATTACTAGAACTCATGTAGAAATTCAGTAATGTTACAGGATGTAAAATCAATGCACAGAAATCAGTTGCTTTCTCATACATTAAATAGATATTTTGAAAATATGAAAGTGGCTGTGTTTTAATGTGTTTCACATGTTGATATATAACACATTTTTATGAAAAGTAACTGCATTTTCTAAAATAAAAATAAATGGAATAAGAAAAGCGCCCTTGTTTTACATTTTTACAAACAATTCAACATCTGGCTTAATGAAATAAAATCATATATCTTATATCTTATAACATTCTTAGAATGTTTCTACATTCTAAACTCTTGCAATATATTGTGTTGGTTTGAAATATAGGAATGATATGTGAAGGAAACTTCACCTCATTTAGTTATGTAAATGGAAAGCATAGCAGATACTTGCATTTTGATATCCTTTTCAGATAATTATAAATATTATTCTTTGATTCTATACAAAAATTGACAACTGGTAATTATGAAAGATAAGTTAAAATGTGTAATCTGAAAAAATATAAATTAACTTTTTGTATGTACTCTGTTGCATTAAAATCTATTGCTCTAGTTTATACATTGAGTGGAATTTTCACTTTTAATTATGAATGACAATAAAATACTATACATTGATTACTTGTAAAGTATTTGGTTCACAGAATCTATGTCAAACTTAGTGGTGGCAGATGCAAATTTTCCACAGTATGTTTCACCCTGTTTCCTTTCCTTAGAGAATGTTACTAGAAACCAGTATCTATGTTTGTTGCTACTGGAATATTGTTGTTTCTAGGCCTTCTCAGTTGACAGAGGAAGGAACTATATATGTATATACAAATCTCTGTGTCTGTTTAACCATTTATCTAGATTAAGGTAATCAGGAGCTCATACTGATTTCCCTAATTCTAATCTATTACCATGTAGATTATTCGAACCTTCTAACCCTGCTTATCTGTACACCCACTCTTTACCAGTGAGAAACCTCCTTTCAACTGCTTGACATTTATTTACTTAATTGCTCAATTCCAGTATTCATGAATAGTGGCACCATAACTATTAACCTGGATCCCCTTGGGAAATAACTTCATAAACTAGAGTACAGTGCTTTATATCATTTCCTTTTCTTTTAATCTCTACCAAATCTATTTATTTCCAAAATTACTTAGATTAGCAACATTTTACCCCACCCCTTTTAGTGAAGTTCATACATTAATAAAATAGTTCGATTCTCTTGTCAACAAAGAATTCATCCCATCCTGAAACCTAACATTCTAAATGATATTTTTAAAACTTTCATACATTAAGCTTTACTCTTTGTGCTTTAAGTTTCTATGGGTTTTGACAAAATCATAACTTTATCTGTTCAAAATTATGTAACACAGAATAGTTTTATCATCCTAAAAAAAACAAAACAAAAACACACAACTATACTTCATGTACTCAATTTTCATCCCTTTCTCCCAAGCCCCTGGCAAACACTGATCTTTTTTATTATCACTATACTTTTGCCTTTTCCAGAATGTCATGTAATTGGAATCACTCAGTATATACAGTCATTTCAAACTGACTTCTTTCATTTAGCAATATGCATTTAAGATCCTTCCATGTCTTTTCATGGTTTGATATTTCATTTCTCTTTGTCCCTGAATAATATTCTTTTGTGTGGATGTACTACAGTTTGCTTATCCATTCACTTATTGAAGGACATCTTCTTTGCTTCTAGTTTTTTAGAAGCTTTATGAATAAAGCTATTATAAATGGTCATGTGCAAGTTTCTGTGTGGATATAAGTTTTCAACACTTGGGTACTAGGGTCTGAATGTTTGTATTTTCCCCAGACTTATATGTTGGAACCTTAAAGGTTAATGTGATGATATTAAAAGATGGGACTTCTGGGAGGTGACTAGATCATGAGAGAATGAAAGGAATTAACACTTTTATAAAAGTAATCCCACATTGCTCCTTAACCTCTCTCACCATGTGAGGACATACTGAGAAGTTGGAAATCTGTGACAAAGAAGAAGACCTTCATCAGAACCTGATCACACTGGCTTTTCATCTCCCAGGTTCCTGACTTACAAGAAATAAATATTTGTTGCTTATAAGCTGGACAATCTATAGCCGCCCAGATGGATTAAGACACTTGGGTAAACACCTGAGTGTGGTTGCTGGATTTTATGGTAAATCTACATTTAGTTTTATAAGAAACTGCCAGTCTTTCTTCCACATTCTGGTTAACTACATGTTTGATTATTTATTTTATTTTTTAAAGCTTTTTTTCTTAAGTTTTTATTTAAATTTCATTTAGTTAACATACAGTGTTATATTAGTTTCAGGTATACAATTTAGTGCTTCAACACTTCCATAGACCAGTGCTCATCACAAGTACCCTCCTTAATCTCCATCCCCCCACCCACTTTCTTTCCAGTAACCATCAATTTGTTCTTTATAGCTAAAGGTTGGTTTCTTGGTTTGCTTATCTCTCTTTTTTTCCCTCTGTTCATACATTTTGTTCCTTATATTCTACATGTGATTGAAATAATATGGTATTTGTCTTTCTCTGACTTATTTTGCTTAGCATAATACTCTCTAACTCCATCCATGTCATTCTAAATGGCAAATTTCATTCTTTTTCATGATTAATTATAATTCCATTATCTATCTATCTATATGTATATATATAACTTCTTTTTAAAATTATTATTTTCAGTTAGCCAACATATAGTATATCATTAGTTTTTGATGTAGTATTTAATGATTCATTCTTTACCCATTCATCAGTAGATGGATATTTGGGCTCTTTCCATAATCTGACTCTTTTTTATAATGTTGCTATAAACATTGGGTGTATGTGCCCCTTGGCTTTCCATAATCTGGCTCTTCTTGATAATGCTGTTATAATCATTGGGTGTATGTGCCCCTTAGAATCACCATTTTTGTATGTTTTGGATAAATACCT
The DNA here is from genome assembly GCF_011764305.1 of Mustela putorius furo. Taxonomy (NCBI): domain Eukaryota; kingdom Metazoa; phylum Chordata; class Mammalia; order Carnivora; family Mustelidae; genus Mustela; species Mustela putorius. The sequence continues at coordinate 11,083,449 of NW_025422023.1, forward strand.
AGGGGTGCAATTGTTAGGTCACAGGGTAGTTCCATTTTTAACTTTTTGAGTTAAAAAAGTTAACTCATACTGTTTGCCAGAGTGGCTGCACCAGTTTATTCCCACCAACAGTATAAGAGGTTTCCCTTTTTGCCACATACTCATCAATATCTATTGTTTCTTGTGTTGTTAGTTTTAGCTATTCTGACTGATGTGAGGTTATCTCATCATGGTTTTGATTTATATTTCCCTAATTATGACTGATGGTGAACATTTTTTCATGTTCCTGTTAGCCATTGTATGTCTTCTTTGAAGAAATGTCTGTTCATGTCTTTTGCCCATTTCTTAACTGGATTTTTTAATTTTTGAGCTGTTGAATTGGATAAGCTCTTTATACATTTTTGATTCTAGCCTTTTATTTGATATGTCATTTGCAAATATCTTTTCCCATTCTGTAGTTGCCTTTTAGTTTTATTGTTTCTTTCACTGTGCATAAACTTTTTATCTTGGTGAAGTCCCAAGAGTGTATGTTTGCTTTTGTTTTCGTTGTCTTTGGAATTGTGTTTATCAAGAAGTTGCTGTGGCTGAGGTCAAAGAGATATTTGCCTGTGTTCTCCTTTAGGGTTTTAATGTATTCCTGTCTCACATTTAGATCTTTCATCCATTTTGAATTTATTTTTATTTATGGTGTAAGAAAATTTCATCCCAGTTTTATTCTTCTTCATATTGCTGCCAAATTCTCCCAACAACATTTGTTGAAGAGACTGTTTTTTTTTTTTCAATTGGATATTCTTTCCCCCTTTGTCAAAGATTAATTAACAATATAGTTGAAGTAGCTTTCTGGGCTCTATTCTGTTCCATTGATCTATGTGTCTGTTTTTGTTGCAGTGCCATATTGTCTTGATGATTCCAGCATTGAAATACAGCTTTAAGTCTAGAATTATGATACCTCCAGCTTTGCTTTTCTTTTTCAGGATGGCTTTGGCTATTTGGAGTCTTTTGTGGGAAGGAGCAAGAAGCATCTGAGAATGTACACTATTTTGAGGCAGGATGGAATCGTAATAAGTGTACAGATAGAGGCTTATATTTGGAATTACCTCCTGCAAGTGGCTATATGGCCAGCCCTAAGAGGTCAGATACTAATTTCCAAATGAGATTTTTTTCTTGAAAATACTAGTAGATTTAATTTTCAGTTGCTTATAAGCAGCAATGAATTCACCAAATTCACTTTAAAATCCGTCTTGCTAATAATTGATAGACGTACTGGTATTTATAATATTGGAAGAACTGGGATCACATTAAGGATGAATTTCAAGTTTTATATAATCAACTCCCTCAGTTTGATTTCTCCGGAAATAAGTTGCCAATATACATATTGCCAAATATGGTGCCAATGTGTGTGTGTGTGTGTGTGTGTGTGCGCTCGCGCGCGCTGCAGAAATTGTACATGGTAAGAGAGGGAGGAGTAAGAGCAGGTGTGGGTGAGATGATTCTGACATCCGTGAAATGAGAGAGGGAGGTTGATTGAGTTAGAATTTCAGACTTAGTGTAGCATTAAAGAAGGTCTTAGCTGTCTCTAGGAAGCCCCAAACCAAAGATTGTTCATTATAAGAATCTCATATCAGGCAGAAATGTCCCTGTACTTCAGCCATGCTCAGAATGATAATCAGTAGCCACACAAACGTGAAAAAAATCTATACAAAATATAGATAATCAAGAAAAAACAAGGCAAAATGCTAGACAAAGATACCAATGAACAGAAGAGAGTGTAAAAATGAGGCACATATGCCTTCATCTAAGACTGTGGGATTAAATAAATAATGTTGGGTAAATTGGATAGTCATATGGAAAAAATAATTTCTAATAAGTTGTAGATATAAATCTGATAAGTAAAATCATTAATCCCTTTAGAGAAAAAATGGTTGATCACGATGTTGAGATAGGTAAAAATTTCTTAAACATTGTAGTCAAATCTCCATTAGTAGAGGTAAAACTGCAAAACCTGATGCATTGTTAATAAGTTCTGATAATAAAAAGTGAAAAAAATCCTAAAGAGTAGGAGATATACATCTTACAAAGGAATTTTGTTCTTAATGTATAAAAAGTTCTACACACTAAGATATAAATATCTCCTATTGTTAAAATTCCTCACCAGACACTTCATACAAAATGATATCCAAATGATAAATAAGCATATAAAAAGGTGATCTATTTTGTTAGTTATCATAGAAATATAAGTTAAAAATATAAACTACTACACATCCACCAGAATAACTACCATAAGAAATAAAGGCAGTTTCAAGTGTTAGTTAAATATGAAGCAACTGAAAAGCTTAAAATATGTCTTTTGGTTATGGAATTATAAAAAAAACATCAGAATGATTATATAATGATACAGTTAATACAAAACAGATGGAAGAGTCAGTGAAAGATTATTGTTTACACAGATAAAATTAATGAGAAGTTATTTAATTAGCTGTATTGGTACTGTCACAATGAGACAGATTGTGGCGAGATGCCCAGACAATGTTAGAGAATCAGCACTATTTGAATTAAATTTCATTGTAAGCCAACATTTTGCTATATATTAAGCATTGTACCAATGCAAAATATTTTTTCATATCTATTACTATCTTTACAAATATTTCTCTAATGCGACAAGAATGTATTTCACAGGGGCACCTGGATGGCTCAGTGGGTTAAACCTCTGCCTTCGGCTCAGGTCATGATCTCAGGGTCCTGGGATCAAGCCCCGCATCGGGCTCTCTGCTCAGTGGGGAACCTGCTTCCTCCCCCCCTCTCTCTCTCTGCCTGCCTCTCCACCTACTTGAGATTGAAATAAATAATATCTTTAAAAAAAAAAAGAAAAGAATGTATTTCACAGATACAAGTTTCTGAAAGAATGCATTCAGAAGCAGTAAGTTTCTGTATGGCAATTTTCAAATTTCATTATTTCTCTCTACTATGTCTGGGGTCTTCCAACATAGTTTCCACCTTGTAGCATCCAAATTTCTGATTATGCTTGCAGGATAATAAGCAAATTGAATCTCACTTGGGAAAGTGCAGTTAGCCCAACTCACCTGGCAGCATTTTATCATATCAGCCTGTAATGATGCTTAAGATAACTGGGCTGTGGTTCCATGAGTTCAAGCAGTGTATCCTTACAGGATCAAAGTCTGGGAGTCTATTATTATTGCCATTATTTATGATAGGGAAAAGAATTACAATCAGTATTTATTTATTTATTTATTTATTTATTTGACAGCGAGAGATCACAAGTAGGCAGAGAGGCAGGCAGAGAGAGAGGAAGGGAAGCAGGCTCCCTGCTGAGCAGAGAGCCCAATGCGGGACTCGATCCCAGGACCCTGAGATCATGACCTGAGCCGAAGGCAGCGGCTTAACCCACTGAGCCACCCAGGCACCCTACAATCAGTATTTAAAAAGCACTCTATATTTTGCAAATATTTTCAAATGCAACATGTACCACAATGAACCATGGTATGAGGCATTATTATTATATATTTATAAAATTAAATGTTGGTGGAAACATTTGGATCTGAAATTCAGATGTAAATAATTTTGTATATCTATCCAATTTATTGAACTAGAGTTAATTAAAAAATTATTTTCTATTTTAGTAAGATGGAGTCACACCAAAATTCACTAAATTTGGCATTTTATAAACAGAAAGAAAATACATATTTGCAAGTCAAGGAGTAAATACCTATATATTGTTAAATTTCTTTTCTATAAGTGAACAAATATCCCTTGTTCCAACTCCTCAAATAAGAAAAACAATCTTTGCCAGAGTCTGGGATAGAATTTTAATTGCTTATTACTAAGCTGAGTTGATCCAAATAATCTCAATATTTTCTTGTTGACAACATATAGATTTTTTAAATTAAAGGATATTTCTTTTGGATAACGGTGGGTCAAAATGAAACCTGGAATAGTAAATCCTAACATAATATCTATAGCAAAGCTGAATGGAAAGCCAGTACAACAAAAGACAAATTAGAGAGGATTCCAGAAACTACAAAACCAATATATTAAAGTGAAATATAGAATAATATAGAATAAAACTTATCAAGGACTAGATTCGTCTATCTACTGCATACTTTAGACATCATCTTTTTAGGTGGTTTTTGAATCAGAAAGAATGAGTGGGACTTGCCCTTTGGACTTAGCATTAGGATTGTGATGGAACAAAATTTATTCTAGCTTCACTCCATGTTATTAATAGTACTGAGATACTTCCTTGCCATTACAAGATCATGTTTGCCAGAATAACTCTGCTTTCACTCTTCTTCAAAAACCTTAACAATTATCATTAGCTTCTATCAATACACTGATTTAATGATGTCATGGTGCAAACATTCAAAAATTGGCCATTATAAGCTTATACTCTTTCTATTTTCCTAGTAAAATTTTAAGAAAGAATTTGAGGAAACATGGTAATTTTGAAGAAATACATTGTTCCATGTAGTACTGTATAACCTTGTAAAATCATATAATCATATCACTGTATGTTTATTTGTTTTGATATATTTTAACATTAAAAGTGATATTTCTTCACCCTATCTGCACATTCGAGATATGCCCAAAACTGGGCCTGTGGTTCTTATTATACACTCTATATCACCAGTATTATTTTAAAATTATGTAATTGTAACATGCAAACCATGTTTCAAACTTTCTCTTGTTTTTTCTAAGATAGTGTTGTTTGACCAATGTAACAAAATGTCAGAAATAAAATAACAAATAATGAATTGTACCTCTTTTAATTAGTTTTCAGATAGTGTCTCAACATTCATCTGCATAACATGGTTATTTCTGATAGCTACTTTCTTTTTTTTTAACATTTCTTTTTTAAAAAAAAATTTTTAAGATTTTATTTATTTATTTGACAGAGAGAGATCACACGTAGTCAGAGAAGCAGGCAGAGAGAGAGGAAGGGAAGCAGGCTCCTCACTGAGAAGAGAGCCCCATGAGGGGCTCAATCCCAGGACCCTGGGATCACGACCTGAGCCTAAGGCAGAGGCTTTAACCCACTGAGCCACCCAGGCGCCCCGATAGCTACTTTCTATTATGACTTTTTTTTTTTTTGGTCATTAGTTTCTTGAGAAGAGAAACTGTCTTTGATATTATCCATAGTTAACACGCTAATATTTTAAAACATGATTAACTTGAGTTCTTTTAGAGCTTTTTTAAGATATAGATTATCCATGCATAATTTATATACAATAAAATCAGTCTATTTTAAATGCACAGTTAAAGGAGTTTTGGTAAGTATATGTAAGCATTTAATTATGGTAAGTATATATAAGCATTTAATTATGTCTAAAATCTAGTTTTGGAACAATTCCTTCACCTCCAAATGTTTTTTATGCCCCTTTTCAGTCTTTCTCTGACCCTGCCCCACTTCAGGCAATGACTGATCTACTTTTGACATAATAAACTTGTCTATCCCAGAATTTCATGTAAATGAAATCATATAGTAGGTAGGCTTCTGTGGTTGATTTCCCTTATGTAGCATGGAAGTTTTGAGATTCATTCATGTTGTTGCATGCGTAAGATGTTAGTTCATTTTATTGTTGAGTAGTAGCCTATTATATGGATAGGCCAAATTTTGTTTATCCATTTACAAATTATTGGCCATCTGGGTTACTGTCTGTTGGCTAAGACAAATAAGGCTTCTATGAAGATTTGAATACAAGCTTTTGTGTATGTCTTTGTTCTTTTGGAAAGATGTCTATTAGACCCTCTCTTTCCTGCCAGACTCTGAAACAACTGAGTAGTAGCCAGAATTAGCAATAAAAATCAAAATGTCTTCTTCGTTACTGAAAAAAAATGAATAATGTGGCCCCAGGTTGTTAAAAAATAAACACTTCAGTATTACACTCCAGAATTATGAAGACTTGTCCATTTTGCCACAGGTAGCACTGGATTACTGAGGTTGTCCTAATCTGCAGTCTGTTTATAGTACAGAGGAGCAGGGCACAAAGGAGTACTATGATAAAAGGTGTTTGTTCAAATGGAAACTGATATATAAAAGTCAGTTCCTCAATATTTATAGCTATTTGTTTTTTAACCCATTGTATTAAACCAGTAAACCTGAGGTGATGAGGATTAAGCACCAGGTATTGTGATGAGCCCCAGGATTGTATGTCAATGTTGAATCACTAAACTGCACACCTGAAACTAACGTTACACTATATGTTAACTAACTGCAATTGAAATAAAAACTTAGCAAAAAAAAAAAAAAATAACCTACAATCCAGTAATTGCACAGGATATCTACTTAAAGAATACAGGGATATTAATTAAAAGGGATACATGCACCCTGATGTTTATAGAAGCATTATACATAATAGCCAAATTATAGAAATACTGATGAATGGATAAAAAAAGAGGTGAGTATATATATATATATATATATATATATATATATATATATATATATATGGGATATTACTCAGCCATCAAAAGAATGAAATCTTGCTGTTTGCAATGATGCAGATGGAGCTAGAGTGTATTATGCTAAGTGAAATAAGTCAGAGAAAGACAAATACCTGTGATTTCACTCATTTGTGGAATTTAAGAAACAAAACAGATGAGCATGGGGGAAAAGGAAGGAAAAATAAAATAAGATAAAAACAGAGAGGGAGACAGAACATAAGAGACTCTTAAATATAGAGAACAAACAGGGCTTCTGGAAGGGAGGTTGGTGAGAATGTACTAAATGGGTGATAGGCATTAAAGAGGACCCTTGTATTGAGCACTGGGTGGTAAATGTAAGTGATGAATCACTGAATTCTACCCCTGAAACTAATACAACACTATATGTTAACTAACTCGATTTTAAATAAAATCTTAAGAAAAACATGGTTAAAAATAAAACTGTATATAATATAAAATATTTTAAAAATACTGTCACATGTAAACTCTGCTAAAAAAAATCTAGAATGCCACAACCTGCCCTTAGAATGAGAAAAGTCATTGTGAGTGAGTGATATTAAGATTATACATGATATATAAACTACAAGTCACTGGAAAATTTTAGCCAGATTCATATAATTCAGAGTGAAAAATTGGGGATTCATGGACAATTCAGACTTTTTAAAAATATTTTACTCCAGATATGATTTTAAATCAGTGGATTTGTAATTCTTTACATGGGGTACATTCTCTAGCTCATCACTAACATTTAACTCCCTATTTCCTCCTTTTAGCTTGCCTCACACATTAACAGATCACTTGCTTTTGAAAACGTGTTTTGCCACCATTCCCTTACTTAATCTTTTTTGTGATAATATCCCAGAAATATTGAAAAGTTTAAATGCATATTTAAATCTTTGGGAATCAACATCAAATTAAAAATAGAAGCAATTAAATTTTTTTTGAGTGACATAAGCAAAACTAATGGGGTAGGGAACTCTAAAATGCCATCCCTCCATAAAAGTAGTGAAGAGTATGGTGACAGATGGTGACCACACTTACCACAGTGAGTGCTGGGTAAGGTATAGAATTGTCAAATCACTATATTGCACACCTAAAACTAATATAACATTGTATTCCATTTTAGGCATATACAAAATAGTCTCCAAAGACCAAAAAAGCCCTAAGACTGAAGAGAAAGGCCAGCAAGTTTAGCTTGATAAGATTATTTATTAAGGGGACTTAGGGATGTAAGTGTGTCTTGGAAGCCACAAGACAAGTAGATCTCTGGAACCCCACTGCCTGTAGGACCTGCTTTTGTAGTCGAGAGGCTGAGAAGTACTTTTCGGGGGACTGTCTGGGAGGAAAATTTTGAGATTCTAGAGCAGATTCAGGATGTTATGCCTCAATGGTGTGGTTACACAAAGAGAAAGAATGTTGGAGGGGCAGCTATGCTCAAGAAGGCTAACTAATTTTTAAAAATGGAATATATAATCTGGCAAAATCTGTCAGAATCAATTTATCAGTCATAAAAATAATGTACTGATATATTCTACAACATGATGGCCCTTCAGAGATCTTCCAGACAGATCAAAAGAAAAATCACACTTCTCTGAGAGTATGATCCGTTCTGCTTCCTGTGTTACTAGAAACCTATATTGGGAATGTGAGTTGTTGTCTTCAAGATCAGTGCAGAGCCAGGACACAGGGTGTTGGACCAGGTCAAATTAACACATCACAGACCTCTTACTGACTTTCAGGTCTTTTTCTCTTGATTAGCACTTACCTTAGTAAACTTCTATTAGCTTTTGCAAAAAACCCTACATACGTGAAATTACATTTATGTTAAATGTCCAAAACAGGCAATTCCACAGAGACAGAAAGCAGATGAGAGGTTGCTAGGGGGAGGAGGATGAGGAATGACTTCTTGCTGGTTCAGGGTTTCTGTTAGGAGTTCTGGAATTAGATAGTGGTGATGGTTGCATAACAGTGTGAATGTACTAAAGGCCAGTGACTTGTACACTTTAAAGTGGTTAAAAGGACAATTTTATGTTATGTGAGTTTCATCTCAATAAAAGAATGTGCTTTTTCTAATCTTGCCAAATATAACTGCTACACTCTTTTCTCTAGCAATTATATATCATTTGTACTCCTACTTACCTAAAACTACATTTTAATATAGATTACCCTTTATTCATAAATTTCAGTAACTAAGCAAATACTTATAATATATCTATTATTTTGCAGGTACCGTTCTTTTCATTGGGTCTACAGCAGTGATATAACAGACCAAGTCCCCTCTTTGTGGAGCTTGAGTCCTAATAGGAGAAGAGAGTCAAAAAAAGTCATTACAATTAAATAAAGTTCTCAAGTGATATTTTATTTTCCCTCTTCACACAAATGAGTTTTTCTTATTCTATCTTTCTTTTGCACATACACAAATGCATACACACAAACACGCATATGAACATAGATACATACACATACAAGCATACATGTATGTACTCACAGAGTTTGATGTAAATATCACATTCTCATTGATGGACCTCAGAAAAATAATGATATCTAGGGATACAACCTCTGCTACTCTATACCATGGATAATTTCCTTCTAAATGGCTTATTTTTCCTGGAGATTCTTTGGAGTGCTTTGCTTCTTGGAAAAACAAACATTGTTTAATGGAGGAGAAAGAAAAGAGGGCCATATGAATTATGAAAATGACTGGGTAAACCATTTTCTATGATTTGTCCCAAATTTGAAAGTATAAATCACAATGTATACAGTCATAAGCAAGAATATTCTTTCTATAAAATATTAATATTATGATTCCATCAAATTACACATTGTTCTTGAAGGAATAAACTTTAAACTCTTCGTCACTTGTGGAAATATGAATCCAAACTTCCACACTAAGAACATCAATAAATATTTAATTCCGCAGGAATTCAAAGTATTATAATGCTAAGTTCAATAATTTATCTTGTTCTTTACTTTTTGGGTCTTTTGAAATGAATTAATAGTTTGGAGACCAGAGCAAGATTCCATCATGAGACATGTCAGAAATCTTGAGAAACAATTGGAGCAGACCTACAAGAAGAAGTTAGCCCAATTATGGTGATAACTGTGTCTTTTTGTAGCTGACTGGTGGGGTTTTAAACCCGAGCCAGGAGAAGGCTGTTGGCCCCAGTAAGGAAGATGGTGATGTAGGGAGCCAAGATACATTATTTCCTCTCCACCTTCCTCTCCAATAACACACAGTACTCACAAGCTGAGTACTGCCATTTCTAGTTTGGAGTGACCTAGCTGAGTTGAGCTAATTACCATGATGCCCATGCCCCACCCCACTTTTCTACCAGAAGAGAACAACTCTTAAGTGCCAAACTCACTTTTCTGAAGGATTAGGGCCAAGGGTCAATCATTTACCTCTTTTTAACCAAAGTTAAATTGACCCATAAACAAACCAGAGAAAGTTCATAAATATGAATTAACGAGCTCTCTTAATTCCAACTTTATTTCTGTCTTTTTCCCAAGTCTCTGTTTACTCTCCATTCCCATGCTCATCCTATTTATGTTTTTAAATTATTTTCAGAATAAAATGGTAATGTCGATAAATCCTACCATTTCTGGTAAAACAAAAGTTACAATATGTTACCTGTTTTCTTTTGACCCCTCCCACAAAAAAATGAGAACATGGTATCATATGAATAAATATAGAAATATTGCCAGCATATTTTTTAATGACAAAATTACTAATTTTACAAGTCAGGTAGAAGCATTACTAGAAAATAGGATGGATAGAGTGATACTTCATCTTCACGCAAGTGTCCATGGATTGTCCCTGTCCGCTAGCACGTTCTTCCTAATCAACAGCAATGATTGCTAGCTGCAGTTTGGAATCAAGGAAATCAATTTTTCTAAAAAGAAGGGCCCTGAATGATTTAAAAATACAGTCAACTCGTTTAACATTTTTCTCTTTCACTTAGCTGAGAAAGCAGCTGGAAAACCATTTGGCTGTTCCTCAAAGCACCAAATAAGTCAGTATGTTCTGTGGAGAACAGAAGTAAATTTCCTGATTCAAACATCTAAACATTTCCTTGTCCTGTAAAAGCAGATGAGGATTGATTGTTGTATTAGTTTCCTAGGGAAGTCTTTAAAAATTACCACAAACTGGGTGATATAAAACAACTGTTTATTCTAGAACAGGTCTGGAAGCTTGAGTTTGAAATCAAAGAACCATCAGGGTGATCTTCCCTTTGAAGGCTGTCAGGAAGAATCATCCCTTACCTCTTCCTAGCTTCTGGTCACATCTGGCAAATCTTAGCTTGTAGATGCACCAATTTACTCTGCCTCTGTCTTTCCAAGGTCTTCTTCCTGCGTGACTCCTTATTCATCTTTCCTTCTTGTAAGGACACCAGTCACTGGAGTTAGCATCCACACTAATTTAGTATTACCTGACTTTAACTTATATAATTACATTAACAAAGATTATTTTCAAGTCGGTTGCATTCTAAGGTTCAGGGTGGACATAAATTTTGGAGGGACTCTATTCAACCAACTACAATTCTCAAGGTAAATTCAAGAAAAGGTAAGTCTAGTTGCCAAGGAACTAAGAATAATAAAGCAAACTTCCTGTGTTCTATGTGAGAAAAAGTGCCCACCTTTTGAGAGTAATTTTAGTTTAAAGGGAAAACAAGCTTCTGCATAAAAGCCTTGTAAAGTGTTTGCTTGTGCCTGAAAACATAACAGAATAATTATTCTGTTAGCATTTCAAAAAGGTTTTATAGTACAATATATTGCATTAACTTATTAATGTAGTAAAAAGAGCTTCAATATCTACATATACCTTTTCACCTCTGGAAGCCATAATAATTTGGATGCACATTATCTGCATTCAGATTTCCTTTTAATCTTTCAGTTTGTTAAACTAATCTTTTTAGGCATAGCCCCCTTGCTAATAATTTTATGGTCATTTCAGTCTCTACAAAGGCATTCAAAGGAAAGCACACAGTAAATAGAAACATTTACTCTTTCTAGAATGTAAAAAAATATATATTCACTTGGAATCATCAAAAATGAGAAATCAAATCTTAGCTCCCCAAATCCTCTAGCTATTTTGTCAAAGTGATCTGATCTGGACTATTTACTCCAGATAATGTAAAGGAAATCTGATTCTTGAAATGATGTAAATCTAAAATTTCTTCCTGTAGTCTATCAGTGAGAAAAGATTTTGTGACATCTACTGGCAGGTGTGAATTTTACTGATGCTTCCAGAAGGTAATAGCAGTTTAAACTGTGATAACAAAATGCTAGCTTGGCTTTATTTTTCTCAAATTAATTAAAATCAGGTTCTTAGTTCTTGCCATTTGGCATATGTTGAAAAATCCAGTTTCTCTCCTTACATTTCTCCGCACCCAAAATGTGTGGACTGGACCTAGAATCTTCACAGAGTCCAGAAGGTACTTGGCCATTTCTTTTGCTGGTTGGCACCAGCAATACTTCCTAACATGCTCACGTTCATTGTCCGATCAAGCTCAGCTCTTGAGAAGCTTCTGGCTGTTCCTCTCTGCTTCTTCCTTAATCCCAGTACCTTAAACTGAGTTTCCCCATGGGGATTTGGACAGCATTCCTGTCTGAAGTCCTGTCTCCTCCATTGAGGGAAGGGTCATCAAGTCTGGAAACTTCTGTTATCTTTTAATAGTGCATCCCTTTCCTCATTTGCAATGATCCCTTCTTCTGCTCCTCAAGAACCACTCTTTCTGTACCCTCTCCTTCAATTCTTGTCGTCATCTTTCCTTCTTGAGCCACTCCATGTTATTTTCTACATAATGCGAATGACACTTGTTCAAGGGAGATGTTCTGGTAAGAAATATCCAGACCAGTAAGTCATCTCTTAATTTTTGATTAACCTTTTTATTTTCAGTTCATTGTAGATGTGCATAAGAAATGGTACAGAGTGATCCCATATCCTTTTCCCAGCTTCTCCCAATGGCAACATCTTGCAGAACCACAGTACTGTATCAGAACTATGATTGATGTAGAGGACGTACAGAACATTATTGTCACCACAAATATCTCTTATGTTGCCCCTTGTAGGCACATCTGTATCTTCCACCCCCATCTCTTTGTTATTCCCTGGCAATCAGTAGCCTGATCCTCATGTGTATAACTTTTTACTGCAAAGATGTTATAAAAAATGTGATAATATCTTATGTAATCTTTTGTGATTGACTTTTTTCCACCGAGCATGAATCCTTGGAAATTCATCCAGGTCCTTGCATGTATTAACATCCAAGGTTTGGTATTTTGTGTGTTTGGTGTTTTTTGTTTTTTAATTGCTGTTATTGTTGCTATTTACTATTCTGTGGTATCGAAGATCCACAAACTTTTTAACCATTTACCTACTGAAGAATATCCAGGTTGTTTCCATGTTTTCACTATTGTGACTAAAGCTTCTATAGACATTTATGTGCTGGCTTTTGCATGCATATAAGTGTTCATCCCTTTGTGATAAAATCCTAGGTGTGCAATTTCTGGGTCATATGTAATTGCATGTTTAGTTTTTAAGAAACTGCCAAACTGACTTCCAGAATGGTTGTACCATTTTACATTCCTACCAGTGATGTATGTGGATCCACTTGATCCACATCCTTGCCCATACTGGATATTGTAACTATATTTTATTTTAGCCAGTTTAGTAGATACACTGTGATTTCACTTTGTGCTTTTAATTTTCATCTCTATAATGACTAATGATTTTGAATGTCTTTTCCTATATATGTTTTTTATTTGTTTATCTTTTCTAAAGAAATAGCCATTAGTGTATTTTGCCTATTTTCTAATCAGATTGTTTGTTTATTTACGTCCTAGGAGATGTAAATAGGAGACGTCCTAGGAGAATTATTCTCAAGCTTAAAATCCAATGAAATTTGCCCTGATAGGTTTCAGACCCTGCCTGGGACCTGGGACCCCTTTCTTCCTTCTGATTTCTCCCTTTTAGAATGGGAATATCTATCCTATGCATATCCTATTATTGTGTTTTGGACGTGGGTAATTTGTCTGGTTTCACACGTTCACAGCTAAAGAAGAGCTTTGTCTCAGGAGGAATCACTCTTGAGTATTATTCATGTCTGATTTAGATGATAGTAGATGAGATTTTGGACTAAAGGTTGATGCTGGAATGTGTTAAGGTACTTGGGATCTTAGGATAGAATGAATATACTCTCAATTTTTAAGGACCAAAGGCTGGAATGTTATAGGTTGAATTGTGTCCCTTCTCAAATTCATATGTTGAAGTTCTAACTCTCAGTACCTCAGAACGAGACCTTATTTAGAGATAGGACCTTTCCACAGGTAATCAGTTATAATAAGGTCATTAGGGTGAGCTCTAATCTAATATGACGGTTGTCCTTTTGGGAAGAGGAAATTTGAACACAGAGACCTGCACAGAGGGAAGATGACATGATGTCACAGGAAGAAGATGGCCACCTACATGCCAAGGAGAGGGACGGGAACAGCTCCTTTCCCCATAGCCACTGGAAGAAAAGCTCTGCCAACACCTTGATTTCAGACTTCTGGCCTCCAGTGAGAGAATGAATTTTAGTTGTTTAGGCTGCCCCATTTGTGGGTCACCCACTAGCAAACTAATACAGTTAAGTCATCTGATGCTGCAGGGTTTTTAGGGAAATTTATTTTTTTTTAAATTTTCGTTTATTTATTTGACAGAGAGAGATCACAAGTAGGCAGAGAGGCAGGCAGAGAGAGAAAAGAAAGCAGGCTCCCCGCTGAGCAGAGAGCCTCATGAGGTGCTCCATCCCAGGACCCTGAGATCATGACCTGAGCCAAAGGCAGAGGCTTTAACCCACTGAACCACCCAGGCACCCTTTAGGGAAATATTTTTAACCTAATAACTCAATTTGACAAAATGAGATATGGAAGCATTGTAATTTTCTACTATTTTAGTGGGCTTTGATAGTTTGTACCTTTGAGGACTTTTTCATTTTTATCCAAGCTGTCAAATTTATTGCCATAATGCTTTTTTATATTACTGCTTTGCTATTATTTTAGTATCTCTAAAATATGTAGGATGCCTGATAATGGTAATTTGTTTCTTCTATCCTTTTTTCCAGATCAGTCTTGCCAGAAGTTTATCAATTTTATTATTCTTCTCAAAGAACCAGTTCTTGGTTTTATTAATTCCTTGGTTTTCTTTCTGCTTTCTATTTCATCAATTTTTCATCTGAGCCTCATTATTTCCTTTTTACTTGTGCCATCATTTGCTCTTTTTCTTCTTGAATTTCTTAAGGTAGATAATGAGTTAATTGATTTTTTTTTGCTTTTTTGTTTGTTCTAATGTAGGTATTTAGCGCTATATATTTTCTTGGAAGTAATGGTTTAGCATCCCACAATTTTTGATATGTGGTGTTTTCACTTTCGTTCAGTTCCCCATGTGTTCTGATTTTCATTTTGTGTCTTTCTAGAACCATGGGTTATTTAGAAATTTACTTTTGTTTTTGTTTTGGTGATTATTTGTTTTTTTTTTTTCCTTTTCCAAATAACTGAAGACATTCCAAATATCTATTTATTATTGATTTCTAATTTATTCTGTGGTGATCAGGGAACTCACTTTGTATGACAGAAATCTTTTTCTTTTGATGAGGCTTGTTCTGTGGGCCACAATATTGTCAGTCTTAGAGCGTGTTCTATGTGCACTTGAATAGAATATAATCTGGTGTTGTTGACTGTTATGTTTTATATACTTATGGAAATTAGTTAATAGTTTTGTTCAAGTAGTTTATATTTTACTGATTTTATATCTAATTACTACTATTAGATGGCATAGAAATGCAGGTTAATAGTATTTATGTTTGTTTTGTTTTTAAATTATAATACTTTAAGATTTTTTCTCCACTGGTAAGAATATCTTCTGGTGTGCACTGTTCCCATCCAAAAGTATGCTGTCATTATTGTATTTTTTT
The DNA here is from genome assembly GCF_011764305.1 of Mustela putorius furo. Taxonomy (NCBI): domain Eukaryota; kingdom Metazoa; phylum Chordata; class Mammalia; order Carnivora; family Mustelidae; genus Mustela; species Mustela putorius. The sequence continues at coordinate 11,098,841 of NW_025422023.1, forward strand.
CTACGAACTATTTCTTTCTTTCTTTTTTTTTTTTTCTATCTATGAACGGTTTCATTTTCTCCTGGATGCTTTTAAGATGTTCTCTTTATCATTTGTTTTAAGCACTTTGATTATAATTTGCCTTGATGTGTTTTTCTTTATGTTTGTCTTTGGTCTGGAGTTTATTAAGTTGCTTGGATCTGTAGGTATACAGTATTCATCAAATTTGGGTAATTTTCAGCCATTATTTATTCAAATATATTTTCTATTATTTCTCCCCCTTGATAACTCCAGTTACATATTTTTGAGGCACTTTTCTTTGCCCCACACCTCACTGCTGCTGTGATCTTATTCCCTCCTCACACTTCATTTTAGACAGTTCTGTTACCCTCCCTTTTAGTCTGCTAATCTTTTCCTCTGCAGCACTATGTCTGCTTTTAATAATTTTTCTCTTATATCGTTGTGTATTTTATATTCTCCATATCTCTCCTGAATCTTTCTCCTGGCTCTTAAATATATGGAGTATAGTTATAACTTTAAAATATTGTTTATAATTCTGTCATCAGTGCCATTTCTGGGCCTTTTCCTATTGATAAATTTTCCTTGTAATGGATTTATTTGAATGTTTGGTTACCTCTGATTGATAATAGACTCTGTGGCTGGTTATATTTTGTGTTCTCATAAATATTCTTAGAGTTTTGTTTTGGAATGCAATTACATCATATAAAAGACACAATTCATGATTTTGAGAAACTTGTAAAAATAAGTCCCTTGGGTGTTTTTTTGTTTGTTTGTTTTGCAACCAAGTTCCTCTCATAAAGGAATATAAGGGTTGCTGTTTCAGGTGGAAAGGGACAGGGATTCTGACATCTGGAGATCATATTTTGTGTTCAACACTAAGCACATATTCTAGTACTTAAAAATAAATCTAGGTATTGTGCTTAGTGAAATAAGTCAATCAGAGAAAGACAACTATCTTATGATCTCCCTGATATGAGGAAGTGGGGATGCAATGTTGGGGGTATGGGGGGTAGGAAAAGAATTAATGAAACAAGATGGGATCAGGAGGGAGACAAACCATAAGAGACTCTTAATCTCACAAAACAAACTGAGGGTTGACGTTTGAGCGGGGAGAGGGTAGTTGGGTTATGGACATTGGGGAGGGTATGTGCTATGGTGAGTGCTGTGAAATGTGTAAACCTGGGGATTCACAGACCTGTACCCCTGGGACTAATAATACATTATATGTTAATTAAAAAATTGTAGAAAATATATATATAAACCTATGGACGGATGGTTCCCTTTACCTACTCTGCAAATTACCCTCTGAGGAATCCATGGCTCCTGAGTGAATTTTGCAGTGTGGACTTCAGGCTCCCTCCTGTGGTCTTTTGATAGTACTTCATTGCAAAAAGAGACTTTTTAGATTTCATCTAGAGATTCCTTCTACTTCCTGTCCAGTTGAACTGAGGCAACTTGCAGAGCTAAAGAGAACACATGCTTTCAGAAAAACAAGCCAAATATTGTCTAAATATTAAAACAACACATTTTAATTTAAATCCTAGGTTTTCTGGAAGTGATAGGTATCAGTATTACTTTTGTGGTGATGGTAACGTGGATGTATACATATATTCCAACTCACCAAATTTATAATTATGTGCAGTTTTGGTATACCAATTATGCCCCAATAAATCTGGAAAAATAATCCTAAATTTTCTGATGAGAAAAGTGATAAAAGTTAAAAACCCTGCACTTGTGTAATTTTCATTGCTGATGCTTAAAATATACAAATTCACTTTAAATGAAATATCAACAAAATTAATGACAACAGTCTACTTTCTTCTTAGCTGGAATAGACTGAATTATCATTCACATTAAAACTGAATCTTTGTTCTAAGTCTCAAATTCCTGATATCAATATTTAAAGCAAAGTGCTACTTTTCAGTTCATCTGGCATTAAGTGACATTTGCTTATTTCATTTCATTTTTCATGGGACATGAAAAGTACTTTGGGAACAAATGAGAAAACAAGCAAAAAATTTACTTAGATAACTTTAAAAAGTAACTTAAGGGACTCCTGTGTGGTTCAGTTGGTTAAGCGCTCACTCTTGATTTCAGCTCAGATCATGATCTCAGTGTAGTGAAATGGAGCCTCACATCGTGATCTATGTGGGGTATGGAGCTTGCTTAATATCCTTTCTTTCGGGGCGCCTGGGTGGCTCAGTGGGTTAAAGCCTCTGCCTTCAGCTCAGGTCATCATCTCAGGGTCCAGGGATCTAGCCCTGAGGTGGGCTCTCTGCTCAGCGGGGAGCCTGCTTCCTCCTCTCTCTGCCTGCCTCTCTGCCTACTTGTGATCTCTGTCTGTCAAATAAATAAATAAAATCTTAAAAAAAAAAAGATCCTTTCTTTCCCTCTCCCTCTGCCCTCACGTCCCACCACATTCTCATTCTTTCTCTCAAAAATAAAATACAGTAAAATAATTTAAAACCATACTTGAAGTTGATAGTTTATCTCTGTGTAGGAAAAGCCCCATCATATCTCCAGATTTGACATTTGACTTCATCAGCAGCTCATTGAAATTATTTTCTGGCTTTGAAGAAGCATTCTGGAGTCAGTAAGGCAGATATGAGGATCGGTGGTCCAGAAGGTAGACTTTCTGCCTCTTCCAAATTTCTTTTCCAGTTTAGAATCTGCAGAATCTTCTGTGATCATGTTCTGTAGAGACTTAAAAGTACCAGATCTTTCTGGGTGACTCATAGGCTAGTCTGGATCCCAAGCAGTGGAGTTGCTTGTAATCCAAACTCCCCAACCTATAGGGATGTGGTCTAATGAACTCCGCTAACTCTCTTGCGTAATCTTCACACTGCTCTGCAAGCTAGGAAACATAGCCAGACTGAGTTGTGTCCTCAGTGTGATTCTTGCAGGAAAGTTCAAGATCTCAGTCTAGTTGCAAACATGCTCTAGACTGCAGGATGCATCAGCAATGTGGTCACTGCTCATGTTCCAGTCTAAGAGTACTTACAGAGCTAGCCCTCCCTTTCTGTCACCAGAAACAAATGACTGTTTTGCATGGACTTTGAACCACTAGCTAAAGGCAGCATGTTTGTGTTCAGGCAACTCCTGCCCTCTAAATCAGCAGTTGTATACAGAAGATATTGATGTGTGGAATTGTCGTTTATTTTATCTTTAGTTAAGATGATCACTCGCACAAAAAGACAATCTATTATTTCCATGTGTCATTAATACTTTGTAAGGAGTAAAGTCTTATTAATTTTTATGCCCCCAGGTGCTAAAAGTATGTTACATATTTGATAAATTAATGAACTGATTTAGTGAGCATGACAGTATAAAGTAGGGCTTTACATTTAAGTATTAATAACCCTGGTAATATCTGCCTAGCACTTCAGAGATCATCAACGGCTCTGTAGATTTCTTTTTTTTTTCTTATCCTTTCCTTTCTTTTCTTTTCTTTTTTCTTTTATTTTTTCCTTTCTTTTCCTTCCCTTCCCTTTCTTTTCTGTTCTTTTCTTTACAGAGAGAGAGAATATGAACCTTAAGCAGACTGCACACCCAGGGCAGAACCTGATGGAGAGCTCTATCTCACAATCCTAAGATCATAACCTGAGCCGAAATCAAGAGTCTGATGTTTAACCAACTAAGCTCCCTAGGCAATCCTCTAATGTAGATTTCTTGAGTTGGTATTTACAGAAAACCTGAAAGGTAGTTATTATCAACTCTAGAGTCAGGAAAACTAGTTCTACCACTTACTTGCACAGTAATCTCGAATAAGCCACAGCCTAGATCCTCACATTTCTTGACTGTCTAAATAGTTAGAAATGTACTCTTGGGCCCAATTTCAGCTGTAAATTGGAAATAATTGTAGTCTCTGTACCATAGCATGAAATTCAGAATTACTTTACAATTATAGTGACAGCCACATGGAAAACAATTATAAATATTAGTTAATGAGAAATAGTCAAATGAAACACAAATGCAAATTATTAAAAATACATTATTATTAATAATCTCCAGAAATGAATTCTAACATGACAATGCATGTTAAGAAGGATCAGATATTACATTATTTTCATATTAACCCTTATTGTTAAATTTTTACATGAAAATACCAATTTCATAGCAGTAAGTGTAAACTTTAGAAAAAAAAAAGTTTCAGGAGGAAGAAATGGACAATAGCAGGTTCAAGGTCTGATCTATAGGACCATCACAGGAAGTCCCCAAAGAAAGAGACATGGTTGCATAAACTCTGGTGTCCCGTTCCTATATATACAAGGAAACCTCAAAGTGTAGGGCTCACAGTAATAACCTGAGGCATTATTTGTTGATTGAAATTAACTGAATATCAAAGGCAAGGACTGACTTTCTCTTTTAGAGAAACCAGCTAAATTCAAGAATAGGAATAAGGCTACCTAAACAAACATGCTTTATAATCTCACAGGGTTTTGAAAAGGAACACATCTTTGGATCACTGAATGTTATGGGCATCAAACAAAACTTTGAAAGACAAAGAAAAAAATAAGTAAGATCAGAGATGAAGCTCAGGCTATTTACTGAGTAGGTGATTGCGTGTGTACTCTGGATAAAACCCTTGTTTTCTGCCTGCAAGGTAGTATATGGTTACTTTTCTTTGATTTCTAGACAAACCCTGCCCTCTAGTGGCAACACCACTCTTTAGCTTTGCAAATAATTATGAAATTGGTTATAACTGATTCCACCTCCTACCTTTAACCCCAACCCCCTACCATAACCTCACAAAATGTATTTTAATTCTTCCTGAAGTGGAAAAATCCATGTATATTTTGCAGATACCTGTGAGTATGTATGTATAATTGTCTATTGGGCATAAGATATTTTATTCCACTTCTGTAATATTGGGAAAATTTTAAGAGTGAAGACTGACACTTATCAGAAAGTATAACAAAGGATTTCTACTAATTTTCAAGTACTTTGATACCAAATATATTTTTTATTTAAAAAATTTTAATTTAGTTCATCTTAGGAGATTTATGTAGTTTAGTTATTCTTCCTCCCAATACAGACTTGATCAGAGACAGATTTATATTTATTACTTTTCTTATTTTAAGATTTTATTTTTTTATTTATTAGAGAGAGAGATTGAGAATGCAAACAGGGGGAGAGCAGAGGGAGAGGGGGAAGTAGGCTCCCTGCTGAGCACAGAGTCAGAGTCATTATTACATCATGACCTGAGCCAAAATCAAGAATGAGACACTTAACTGACTGAGCCACCCAGACTAGCCCTCGACCCCAGTATTCTTATTTTAATCAACATTTTAACATCTCTTTAGCATGAGGAGGAAAAAGAATTGAAATTTTTTTTTTTTCTTCATAAGGATGTGAAACTTTATGTAGCTCCAGAAGAAAGCTTGAGTTGATCAAGTTTCCCCAAGTTTCAACCAGCTCTTGAGAAAAGCTTGCAACAAGCAGATAGTTTTGGGGAAAAGGTTTTTCTAGCTCTGTCACTCAACAACCTCCAGACTCAAACAAGAGTGTCCTTGTTATAAGCATACTGTCTCGTCTCGTCAGTCTTACTTCAAATTAATATTTCTTGTTGTTAGAAAAAGGGGAAGTACCCCAAATGTCTGAAAGTTAAATTACAATGAAAGAATGAAAGGAGAGGGAAAAGAGAAGGAGAAAATGCTGACAAACAGGGAAAGATAAAACACTTCAGAGAAAAATAACTTCCATTCCAAAAACTCAAAGAAATTTGGTATTATCGTGTTTAAAAATATATACTTATAAGTAAAGAGGTCCATTAAGGTAAAATATGTTAAAACCAAACCAAACCAAACAAAACACAAAGAAACCATGATTGGTTAGATAGGAAGTTCGTGGTGATGGTGGTGTTATTTTCTCAAAAATTTTCCTAGTATTTTCCAGGAGTTAGAATACATTGAAATGAGGGGCACCTGGGTGGCTCGGTCAGTTGGCGAGAGAAAATAATTAAAATTTTAAAAAAATTTGTATGACTTCTTCAGTGAATGAGGATTTAAAAAATCCAAAGACAGACTCCTGATTTCTTTTCTGATTGGATTCATTGGGAAGATTTAAAAATTCAGAACTCTAGAATTGTAATCAAGTGTGGATGGAGACACAAAAAAGAGTGATGATTTAGAAAAGAGATACAAAGCAAATCTAATAGGAAGGAGGTGAGCAATAAATCCTGTATGTGCCTGTTTGCAAGTCCCGGGCTGAGAGAAATGAGCTTGCTATGATGCCACAGGGAGAGATCCCTAACTCAAGAGAGTGTTACAAAAACAAAATAGGGTAGATTATTAACCAGAGTATAGACAAACAAGAGGAAGAATATTTGAAGGGGGTAGGAGATGTTTTGAGGTTGAGTTGCCTAGGATATATTTAAGTATCCAATTTGCAGCTTCCTTTATAGGCAGTATTTGTGGAGAACGTATACAATGTAGATAAAGACTTGAAAGTAAGTTGGTGAGTTGTGCAGCTGGCCCTGTGGATTGGGGACAGCCATGGACCTCCTGAGTTTTATTTTCAGTTTGTTTATAGCTTCCTCACCAAACCCTTCTGTATCTCTACTTCACATCATCTAATTTAGTCTTTCTGATCTACCCTCTAAACATCTATCAAATTAACCCCTTTATGACTGGCTCTACTAAGACGGTTCTAGTTTAGATTTTTTTTTTTTAAGATTTTTTTTTTTTTTTTTTTTAGTGCTGGCTCTGTCGCTTAGCTGGTTAAAGCGCCTGTCTAATAAAGATTTTATTTATTTATTTGAGTGAGAGACAGTCAGTGCATGAGGGGGGAGGAGCAGAAAGAGAAGAACAAGCAGACTCCCCACTGAGCGGGGAGCAGGCTTGATCCCAGGACTCTGAGGCCATGACCCCGAGCTGAAGTCTGATGTTTAACCAACTAAGCCACCCAGGTTCCCTGCCCTTGTTTAGATACTTAAAATATCTATCTACCATTTATAAGCACCTGATTAGGGTGGTTCATCCTCCTTAAGGTTTCATGCCCCAGTTTATTGCCCATAGTATCTACTGATCACATGATCTGTTTAAAGTGCAAATAAAATAACATTCGCACCTTTAAAATCTTCTGTGTCATACACACCGCTCAAAAGTCGAGTCTCCTGAAAGACTGGCCTCTCTACACTTCACACTTTCTATCAGAATGCTTGGACTCCTACACCTTACTGTTTCGTGCTTTCATGCCTTCACACCTGCTGTGTGTTCTGGCTCAAAACACTTCCACACTCTCCATGTCACTCTGCTTCTACTACCCACAGACAAAGTACTATTACTTTTAAAAACAGCCTCCACATACTTCTATCATAATGCTCAGTTGCCTACTTCCCTTAACAGACCTTAGCTCCTATTCCATGCAGCCATATCTTATAATTTACTAGAATGCTACTACCAATAAATGTTTACTGAACTGATTTCCTATAGACAGGAATATTTATGAGATAGGCTGAGCAGCAAAGAAGTGGAGAATTTTATAAAGGAGACAGGATAAGTCAGAAATGTGTGAAACTGTCTCCCAAAACAGCAAAAAGTGAGAGTAATAATAACTGTTCTACATGTATCATGAAGGTTAGAATTAGAAAATGCACGCATTTTATGAGGGCACAAAATACATTCTATGAAAAAGTCATTATTGTCACACTTGCAAACTGAATAGCATGAACTATTAACTCTCCTGGGCATGGAAGTTAGTCTGACTTTCCACCTTGATTCAGAAGCCCTCTCCAATGAGGATTTCACATCACCAGAGGGCTAATGGCGCAGACCTGTCATCTAGAGCACTGGCGTTCTGTCCTGGAGGAATCTAAGCCAGTCCCTAGCCCCTAGGGCACTGTCCAGAGCACTAACTTCCTTGACTTCAGTCATAGTGGATCAAAGTGACTTTAACTGGGTTAAGATTTAGCATATCAAAAAATGCACATAAATTGCATTTTGTATGTTTACATATACACACGGACATACTTATTTAATCATACCCACATTAGCAATTTTAGTATTCTATAAGGCACTACTGTTGCCATAATCCTGTAGCTAATCACTATACTGTCTATGAAACAAGGGGAAAAAAGCATTTTCAAAGTCAAAAGGAAAATTAAGTCCATTATATTTTGTTAGGTTAAAACTCTTGTTTATAGTAGAAATGACGATATTTTAATCCAGATTTTCAATGATTTTCTCAAAACAGCTTTATATTTTTGTTAGTTTAGCTAAAGAAAGCAAAGATGATTTCATTCTAAAAGTTTTAATGAAATTCAAAATTTTAATGTTAATAACATGATATTCTCCAAAAGTTAATAATTATCCTGCAAAGCAATATTGTATCTTAAGAAGATAATCAACCCTGTCTTTGAAAATTCACTACTTTGAAATATAAATAAAAATATAGACAAAGTATGTACATGAATGTGAATATACATGATGTTAATCCATATCTCTACTCTGAGGAAAAAGATCCCAATGTTTAAAAATATTTCTTGTGCATTATATTTATTTATATCATAGTAAGATATAGAAACAATTGAAATGTTCATCATTGGGAATGGTCAAGGTGATTATTTCGTGGAATGGAATACTAATAGTCATTCAAAGTGATGAATCAAATCTATTCTTACTGTGATGAAAAATGTTTGTAACTCTTACTATTGTGTGTGTTATTTATTTATTTAAAGATTTTATTCATTTATTTGACAGGCAGAGAGGCAGGCAGAGAGAGAGGAGGAAGCAGGCTCCCTGCTGAGCAGAGAGCTTGCCTCCGGGCTAGATCCCAGGACCCTGGGATCATAACCTGAGCTGAAGGCAGAGGCTTTACCCACTGAGCCACCCAGGTGCCCGGTGTGTGTGTGTGTGTGTGTGTGTGTGTGTGTGTGTGTTTTAAAGATTTTATTTATTTATTTATTTGACAGAGAGAGACATAGCGAGAAAGTGAACACAAGCAGCGGGAGTGGGAGAGGGAAAAGCAGGCTTCCTACTGAGCAGGGAGCCTGATACGGGGCTTGATCCCAGGACTCTGGGGTCATGACCCGAGCCAAAGGCAGACCCTTAACCGACTGCACCACCCGTTAACTGACTGCCCCTTATTATGTGTTTTATCCCACCCAGATCCCCCTACCTGTGGTACAACCATTCTCACAATGGTCACTTGAAAACATGAGGAAAATTGTAATTGCAAGACAATCTAGAATACCCTGATGTAGCAGATAAGAGAAGCTGTACTTCTATTTATTCTTGTATATTTGTCTTCAGATAAACATGTATCTCTGATTATCTGAGTAGGATAAGGATGGCTTATCCATCCAGCCCTTCTTATTTAGTTATTTGCTGGTAGTCATTCTAGCTTGGACTCCTTAGAGATTCAGGCGTTTATAGTGTCTAATGAGGATGGGGAGGCCCAAGCCATCTGGTCATCTATTCTCATGAGTGCATTCACTGGAGAGCTAGGGCTTGCTGAAGACACACCTGCATTGTGTACCTGTAATCTATAAAAATCTATAGAACAAACCCATAAATTCATGGCCTTTATCCTCTACCCAGTTCCAGTGACTAGCCTTGAGCCCTGCAGAGAAAAGCGCTATGCCAGTTTCACGGTTGGAGATGAAAGTGGCAAGGAGGGAAGCCCAGACTTCAAGTGACAAGTTTTGTTTCAGTATGTAGGTGACAGTAGGGGACCAAGTCAAGGAAGAGAGAATTCTCCTCACTTCCATGCAATGACGAATGCCATTTCATTTGGCACCTCACACACCTGCAGTTTTGGGGACCACTTGGAAAGAACACCTGGGCAAATAATTTATACTCTTACTCGGGATGTTGGTACCAGGTGGCCGAACAGAACATGGGATGAGTGGTGGAAAAAATCATGTGATGCACTGAATTTCCTGAAAGAATCCAAGAGAAACTTAGAGGTCTGACAGAACACAAAAGAAGAATGAATGAGAGGGACTGATATATTGTAGTCAATGATATACCGTCACCATGGATAGAAGGCTTAGGGAATGTCAGTTGATGTTTCTCTGTCTTCCTTTATTTTACTGAGAAGTATCTCGGGTCTTTTTTTAAAGCCTCAAGACCTAGCACCCTTTCAATCATGTGACATATGTGCTACAATTGTTCATTGAATTAGATTGTGAGTTTTGGCACATTGAAGGTCAAGATTACCTTGGAACTCCGGAAACAAAAGGGTCTCTTTTTCCTCCATGGTTATTCGTTGTCATTTTTTTTTTTTTAATCCTTTCTGTTATCTTTTATTCTCTTCTTCTTTCTTCTCTTCCTTTTCTCTGGCTGTAAACTGTTTACCTTCTCTAGACTTCCTACCTATTGCCTACATTATCTTCTCTTTATTACTGACTGAAGACTTGTCCCTGACTAGATTAGGAGGTCTCTGGTAAAATGAAAGACCCAGAGAATCAGAGGAGAAGCTGACGTAATGACTTCATTTGAAACAACAAATTTTTGGTTTGTATAATCTTTGCCAATTCTAGGTTCGCTGTACCCGTCAGGTGGGCCAGTAGGTGAAGAACCATTGAAGACTTCCTTTCAGGACAGCAGCATTGTTTCGTAGGTGTCTCCCAAACAGAAAGTTGTTCCAAAGTTTGATCAAATGAGGTTTCAGTGTTGTTGTGAAATAGCAGAATGTAGACTCCAAATTTTGTCAACTATTGTTGACTAAAATATTCAGGAGAGAAGGATCTTATCAATAGTCACAATCTTGAATCCCTCATGCCCAATTCCTTAATGGTTAAAGTTTTTTAGGTTTTCTTTTTACACAGATGTAAGCAAAGGATCTTGTTGAGAATTATCTTGGTATCAGCAAGGAAAGAGGAGCCTGTGGTGTACAGGTAGGTGAGAGGAAACTTCGTGATACTTTGTGAAGGGGTTGGGGCAGGGGCCCTCTTGGATATGTGAGCTGACAAACTTCAGAAAGCTGTTTGCAAAGGGTAACAGTAATAGATATTTGAAAAAGATCAAAGATCAAAACTATTAATGTGCTACACCTTTCAGTTCTTCAGTTTATGAAACATGGCTTTCTCTTATTATAGAAAGATGGATTCATTCATCACTACTCAAATTTTACTTAAATAATGTACTTATTTTTTTTAAAGATTTATTTATTTATTTGACAGACAGAGATCACGAGTAGGCAGAGAGGCAAGCAGAGAGGGAAGAAGGGAAGCAGGCTCCACACTGAGCAGTAAGCCTGATGCAGAGCTCAATGTGGAGCTTGATCCCAGGACCTTGGGATCATGACCTGAGCCAAAAGCAGAGGCTCTAACCCACCGAGCCACCCAGATGCCCCAATAATGTTGTACTTAAATAAAGCTTTTAAACTCAGAGTCTCCTATGGTCCTTAATATGTTTGCTCACTTAGAAAGGTCTAGAACATAGAGGGTTTCTCAATTTTATGATAACATTGGATGCTCTTATGAAGAATATCAACAAACATATTCTAGAATTAACTGGTTTTGCAGAACATGGTTAAGGAAATGTACATCGAAGCAGATTTTAATTATGAAAGTTATTTTCCTTGAATGTATGCTAATGGAAATAATTTTCCAGGTTCATAAATCATTGATATGTGAAATTTGTATTGAGGGTAGATATCAATGAGGGTTGGCAAAGAAAGTATTATTATAGAAGTCTGTTATAGATTGAACACGTAATACTGTGGTAACAAACACCCCCCAAATCTGACTCAATTAGCATAGTAAGCTTTTATTTGTTTCTCCCCATAGCATGTGTATCTCAGGTCAAGAGGGCTCTGGTCATCATAGCTACTTAGGGGCCCAGGCTGAGGGAGCTGCTCTCAACTGAAATGTAGTTGCTAACTATGTCAGAGGGAAATGAGTAGTTCTTGAAGGTCTCAACGTGCTAATAAACATTCAGACCAGAAGTACCAGCATCCCTTCCACTTCCAGTTTGTAGATTAGACTTAGATTTAGAACTTCACTCAATTGCTAGGAGCCAGGAAGTGCAATCATTTTATTGTGTCTGGGGAATAAATAAGAATATTTGTTCTGTTGGAACTAATGGTCACTGCAGTCAGTGATAGTTAATTCTAATGAAATGGAAATGTAAAGGCCCTAAAGGAGGGAAAGGAATCTTGAAATAGAACAAATTTGGAGAATTCACACTATCAGAATTCAATGTTGGCCATAATAATACAATAATCAAACCAGTATAGTCTTGGCCTAAGGATAGACATATAGGGGTCAGAAATAGACCCAACTCTAAATGGACCATTGATTTTTAACAAAGATATGCTGGAGATTCAATGGGGTTTTGAAAGTCTTTCCAAAATTAACTGTACAAATGAAGAGAAGAAATACTAACCTCATAATCTATTTCATACTATACATGAAATCAAATCAAGATATGCCCTATGCTTACACATAAGAGTAGAAACTATAATGCTTAATAGGATAATATCTTGGGACCATGGGGATAAGCGAAGAAATTTACAATCAATCCATAAAAGACATAACCATAAAAAAGGACAAAGTAGAATTTAGAACTAAGTTCAGAACAAAAACTAAAAACTGCTCATCAAAGACACCACTAAAAAACTTGAAAAGGAGAAATATTTATAATAGCTACCTCTGACAAAGGCCTTGTATTCAGAATGTGCATAAGACTTCTGTGAATCAATTTTGCAAAGATAAACAATTCCATTAAGAAGGGGCAAAAGCTTGAGCAGACACTTTAGTGAAAATGATGAATGGCTAAAAAAATGTGAAAAGATGATGAGCATTATTAATCATCAGAGAAATGCAAATTAATACCATAATGACATATATGTCCATACCGATAAAAATGACTAAAATGAAAAAGAATGACAAAACCAAATACTGGTATCCCTCGCCTTTTGAAAGTTTGCATTATGCCACTTTGCTTTTAGGAAAGGCTATATTAGTACCTTGTTTTCCCTATGCAAAAGAAATCCAAAGAGGATTGTTGCTCCCATAAGAAAGGTGAAAAGCAAAAACAGGGTTCAGAGTTTGTTTTGCAGCGAGCCATTTAGGAGGCCGAGTGCGTCTGATTAAGGACTGGCCCTGCCAAGCTTTTTCTCCAGGAACCACACTCAGCATCTCAGTTATCAAGTCACCATCACTTTGAACGGGTCTGTGAGTATCTAGGCTTTATCCTGGTTATTTTTGTGCATCTTTTAGTGAAATGGATCCTAATGTATCACCAAAGCCAAAAAGAGGTCATTTTCTGGATTAGGGAATGCTAAAAAAAATTTTTCCATATGAGTTGATGGTAATTATTTCTTTGTTCCATTATACCATTTTGACTTATGAAAGCAAGGAAAAATCTATGTTGGCAAGGATTTGGAGCACCTGGAACTCTTACATGTTGATGACAGGAGTGTGAAGTGGCATCAGCTATTTGGAAAACTGTTCTGCGGTTTCTTACAAAGTTAGACCTGTATCTAATGCAGCAGTTCTACTCCCAGGTATTTATTCAAGAAATTGTGAAAGTATCTATTCACAAAATCACCCATAAAAAGGCATTTACAGCAGTTTTCTCATAATCCCCAATCTAGGAATAACCCAAATGACTATAAATAGTGAATGGATAATGTACACAGCATATTCATGAATAGAACCCTGTTGAGCAATAAAAATGGACTACCAGCATACACAACATTATAGATGACTTTCAAATTATTATGATGAACAAAAAGATACCTGGATATAAAAGAGCATAGACTTTATGTTTCCATTTATATGACATTCTGGAATTAGAAAACTTAATCTATGATGAAACAATGATTTTTGGAGTTCTGCTTCAGAGGGCACAGATTGTTTGGAAAGAGGTAGGGAGAAACTTTCTGTGGTAATGGAAATATTTTATATTTTGATTAGGGTGTTTATTACTCAGGCGTGTGTGTGTATATGTGTGTGTGTATGTGTGTGTGTATACTCATAGAATTATATATTAAGAACATTGTATTTCCTTAAATATTAATTTTACATCAGTGAACGTATACAGGCGTGCACACACACACACACACACACACACACACTGTGATGCCATTATATTCACCTGAAGAGCTAACATGGAAATAATTTAGGGGGCGCCTGGGTGACTCAGTGGGTTAAAGCTTCTGCCTTCTGCTCAGGTCATGATCCTGGGGTCATGGGATCAAGTCTCACATTGGGCTCTCTGCTTACCAGGGAGCCTGCTTCCTCCTCTCTCTCTTCCTGCCTCTCTCCCTACTTGTGATTTCTGCCTGTCAAATAAATAAATAAAATCTTATAAAAAATTTAGGCTGCATGAAATGTTGGTGAGAATGTGGCATAATTGGAACTCACTGATTTCTGAGGTGCTGTTTACTGCAACAACTTTGGATAACTTTCTCACGCTGCTTGTTGAACCTGAATATTTGTATACTTAACGATCAAAGTTATATTTCTAGGTATAATGAAACTTTAAAAAATCCATATTAATGCAAAGGTATGTATAAGAACATTCCTGCTGGCATTATTCATGGTAGCGAAAAACTGGGAAAATCTAAATTTCTATTAAAAATGGAATGGATTAAAAAAATGGAATGGATAAATACATTGCAGTTATATGTGTATCCTGTAATGTGAGTGAATAAGCCATAACTCTGTGTAAATAAGTGGATGCACCCTACAACATAATGTGGAATGAATGAAGCCAAATGTTAAAAATGCATACTATTCCCTTATATTTTTATTAAATTTGAAAACAGGCAAATCAACTCATGATGATAAAAGTCTAAACAGGGGCTATTTGGGGTGATGTAATATTAGCCTAAGATATGAAAAAGTTATATTTGTAAGATATTAGTCTGTATCTTGATTTGTGTGCTAGTTTTGCATTAATTTTCTGAAAATCCATTGAGTTATATTTTTACTAGTTATGCAATTTTATGAATGTACATTATTCTCAAAAATTTTACATTAAAACCCCTCATAAATTATAGCATTTTCAAAGTTAAGTGTCTTTTTCTACCCATCCCTTGCTGTTTATAGAACCTTGTCCCAAAGTTCCTGGAGTTGGCTCCAGAAATATGCAACGTTATTAGCACACAGGTAAGAAGAAAATAAAACCATTGCTTATATGGATTGAAATAGCACACTTGTTTGAAACTTTGGTAGCCATTTCTTCCACAAGGTTATTGAAATACTGGATATATTATGTTTTGAAAGTATGAAACAAAACATTACAGCAAGCCTCAAATATAAAATAAAAACATCTCTATGAACCAGAAACTATACAGAAACAGAAGTATGTGTGAGATCTAATGCTACAGGCCAGCAAATGTCTGTGTTCAGAAGCAAATAATGAGCTGCCACTGTTTGGCTATTGTGAGTTAAAATGAATCAATTTTTTTTCATGTGAATTTGGGAAATAGGGCCTTGTTTAATGTTTTAATCAAAAGGCCAGGGGGCAGTTCTCTCAATACATGCAAAGAATCTGTGAGAATAGATTTGACCATCAGTGAGAGTTCTAGCTTTATCAAAAACTGTGATCTTAGAGAGACACCAGGATACCAGGAAATGAGTCAATCACTGACTGGTTCTATAATTGGATCTGCCATATGCCCGTGGGATGGAAACACCCAGGTGTGATTAATAGAGCTGATTCCGACTTGGGAAACTAGGACCTGGAGGGAGGTAATTGCAAAAACATTTGGGCAGTTAAAAGTTGAACACAAAGGGAGGAAAAAATATTTTGCTCAAAATATGCAATAGAAGGGCACCTGGGTGGCTCGGTCAGTTAGGCGTCTGCCTTCAGCTTAGGTCATGGTCCCAGGGTCCTGGGATGGAGCCCCATGTCGGGCTTCCTGCTCTGTGGGAAGCCTGCTTCTCCCTTTCCCACTCCCCCTGCTTGTGTTCCCTCTTTTGCTGTGTCTCTCTCTGTCAAATAAATAAAAAAAATAAAAAACAAAAAACAAAAATGAGCAATAGAAATTTCCATGAAAATGCAATCCCACTTCTTAAAACAGCCAATCAAATCAATAGTCTGACTAATTATTTATTATGTATGGTTCATTTTATGTATCGTGAACAAAGTAACTTGAACATATTAAGAGTTTTGAGAATGCTTCAAAAGATAAATGAAAGTAAAATTTCCTTTAAGAAGGATTATGAAACAAAATCAGGCACGAATGAGGAAAGATTAGATGTCTATCAAGTTAATCAATTAGAAATCTTGGATACAAAAACAAATCTTGGATATATAAACTGGGAAACGTGGTTTAAGTGAAAACACTTTATCATAAATGCAGTCAGAGGGCAGATTAATAAACCAAGAATATACAATGAAGCAATTCCCACAGAATACAGAATAGAGAAAGAGAAAATAAAGAATAATTAAGAGACATGGATAGATTGAGAGATTGCAAAATCCATTCAAAACATTGCCAAAAAAAGAGGATATACAAACAATACTTGAGATAATTTTCTAGGTTTGAAGATAGTCGTGACTTTTTAGGTTGAAAATGTGTTCTGTGAAGTTGATTTAATTAATAAAGTACAAATGAAAGTTCACTCAGAATGGTGTAGTGAAATGGTAAATCATCAAAGATAAGGAAACTATTATATAGTCTATAAAAAATTAGAATGCCTTTCAATAAAATACATATGACAGATGGAAAGCAACTTCTCATTAATAATAACAGACACCAGCAAACAATGGTACAATATTTTAAAATTCAAAGGTGAGGTAGGACTGAAACTCAAATAATTTTGTGTTCAGCTTCTGTGTTTTTAGGAATGAAAGCAAAATGAAGACTTTTTTTAAAAATTTCTTTTTAGCGTAACAGAATTCATTGTTTTTGCACCACATCCAGTGCTCCATGCAATACATGCCTTCCTTAATACCCACCACCTGGCTCCCCCAACCTCTCACCCTCTGCCCTTTCAAAACCCTGAGATTGTTTTTCAGGGTTCATAGTCTCTCATTGTTCACCTCCCCTTCCAATTTCCCTCAACTCCCTTCTCCTCTCCATCTCCGTATGTCCTCCATGTTATTTGTTATGCTCCACAAATAAGTGAAACCATATGATAATTGACTCTCTCTGCTTGACTTATTCCACTCAGCATAATCTCTTCCAGTCCCGTCCATGTTGCTACAAAAGCCATGATGAAGGCATAATACTCCATAGTGTATATGGACCACATATATGGACCACATCTTCCTTATCCATTCGTCCGTTGAAGGGCCTCTTGGTTCTTTCCACAGTTTGGCGACCATGGCCATTGCTGCTATTAACATTGGGGTACAGATGGCCCTTCTTTTCACTACATCTGTATCTTTGGGGTAAAAAAAAAAGACATTTTTTTAAAACGATTTTATTTATTTATTTGACAGAGATCACAAGTAGGCAGAGAGGCAGGCAGAGGAGGGGGGAAGCAGGCTCCCTGATGAGCTGAGAGCTCCATGCAGGGCTCAATGCAGGGCTCGATGCAGGGCTCGATCCCAACGCCCTGGGTTCATGGTCCCAAGCCAAAGGCAGAGGCTTTAACCTACTGAACCACCCAGGTGCCCCACAAAATGAAGACATTTTCAAATGTGTAAAGACCATATATTTATAACACAGAGACCTTCAGTAAATATTAAAGGAAAAATAATGACTATACAGATAATTAATTGAATACAAAAATGGTATACACAGAACTGATAAAATTTTTTGGTAAATGGGATTTGATTTGATTAAAACAATATTAATATTTTTATGTATTCTTTCTTACAAGTTAAAATGGGGAAGTGATACTTTTATTTATCATTGTAGTTAAAATTATAAACAAAGCAGTAGTACAAGAAGAATAGATTCATATGCAGAAATTGGAAAAAGAATGAGACAAAATTCTTTTTTATTAACAGAAAAGATTATTGTCTATATCAAAAATATAAAAGAAACAGAAACTTCAAATCACTAAAATTATCTATTGACATATTTCAAAATCAAGAGCATTCTAGATCACCAGTAAAACAATCTAGTGGATATAATAAAAAAAAAAAAAATTGAAGTCACAGTAGAAGTTAACACTGGGATGTACTAAGATAATAACAAAGAAATAAAGAAACTAATTCATAAACAAATGTAACAGAAAATATTAGGTCTATTGGCATATATTAATGACTTCACTGTTTTGCAACTCTCTGATTCAAATTCTTTGCCAGGTGACTTTTTATTTCCTTCCCTTAAAGTGTTTCATGCTTGCTTGGTCCTCAACTTGGCCATGTGACTTGCTTTGTTCAATGAGATAAGACAGAAATCATAGCATGTTTTGTTGGCCAGCATATAGTACAAGAACTTGTGATGTAGTATATGCTGGCTAATGGAACATTAAAAAAAAAAATTTCCTATAAAGAAGAAAATTTTAAAAATAACATTAAAAAAAAAGAAAAAAAACAAAGAAAAGAAGTAACAGTATGTTGGTTTCAAACCTAGGCTTCAAAAAGATTTGCATATTTCTGTTTCTTTCTGGAATATCTGCTTTTGTCATTAGAAAAATATGTCTAGCTTATCTTGCAGATGTTCCAACTTAGTCCCCTGCTGTGTAGTATGCATTATATAAATAGACATCAATTTGTTTATCCCTTATTCCTTGGTAGGTCTTTGGCTATGTTAACTCCTGCTCCCATTCTGGGCCCTGTTTTTGGCTATTAGAAGTTAGCCTTCTATGAGCTTCTGTGTCCAAGTTTTTGTGTAGATATATCTTTCCAAAGTATCTCACTTGGATTTTAATTATCATTTCTCTGATGGCTTAGGTAGTTGAATACATTTTTGTGTAGCTTTTTTGTGAAGTGTGTACATAACCATTTTCTCATTTTTACTGGGTTGTTTGGCTTCTTATTAGATAGTTGTAAGCTTTCTTTTAACCTGTGTGAGATAAATGAAAGCCTGTAAGAATATATTCAGCATTCATTTAGCATTCATTCAGCATTCATTTGCATTTAACTTTTTAATTTTTTTCCAAAGTGTAAAAGAATGCTAATTTTCATGAAATATAATATACAAATTATTTTGTTTTATGGTTTTTGCTTTTTGTGTTCTCCTAAGAAAATTTTGTTTCTTCAAAAGTCATGGTTTTTTAATATATGTTCTTCCAGAAATTTTATAATTTTCTTGCTACATTTAGGTCTATGATACGTATCAACTGAATTTTTATGCATGATCTTAAGTAAAGGGTTGAGGTTTATTCTCTTCCTAAAGAACACCCAGTTGTTCTACTAAACTTTATTGGGATGTCTTTGTCAAAAATCCAACCATTTGTTATGAAGGTCTATTTCTGGATAATTAGTTCTACTTTGCTTATCTACATATCTATCTTTAGGACAACATCACACTCTGTTACTGTAGCTTTATATTAAATACCTAAATCTGTAAGTTTAAGTCCTTCAATTTTATTTTCTTTCAAAATTGTCAAATTTAAATATAATATTTAAAATTAGTTAAACAACATTTATGGAAAATCTTGCTTTACTTGATTTTTTTCGTATGCACTTGTAAAGTATTTGTATTCTGTTATTGTTGAATGGAATTTTCTGAATAAATAAAGTCATAATGGGTGACAGTGTTAACCCAGTCCTTCACATAAGTCCTGATTTTCTATATATTTTTTACTATCCATATTAGAGAAGGAATGTTGAAATAATAACTGTAATTCTGAGTTTTTCTATTTCCCTTTCAATGTGTTGGTTTTCTTCATGCATTTGAAACTCTGTTATTGTTTGCATACACATTTAGGCTAGTTGTATATACTTGATAAATTGACCTTTTGTCATTGCCAGTTGTCCCTTTTCATCACTGGTAATATTCCTTTTACTGAAGGATACTTTGTCTGATGTTAATATGCAGCCATTCCAGTTTTCTTGTCGTGGTACTTGCACAGTACATATTTTCCATCCTCTTACTTTTTCCTGATCAATATCTTTATCTTTAAAGTGGAAATCTTATAGAAAGAAGGAAATTAGGCCTTGTTTTTCATTCAGTAGGGCAGTCTCTGCATTTTAACTGGTTTAGAGCACTTGCATTTCCCATTTTTATCAGTATGGTTGTATTTAAATCTCCCAACTCGGTATCACCACCTGTTTTTCATTTTCTTCCTTTCTTATTTTCTTTTCTTGTTTTAGACTATTTTTTTTCTACTCCATTTTGTATTCGCTAGTTATTTATCAACGATACTCTTTCTTATGTACATTTAAAAATTTTATTCAATTTTTAATTTTAATTCCAGTATAGTTAACATACAGTGTTATATTACTTTCAGATGGACAATATGGTGATTGAGCACTCCCATACATGACTCAGTGCTTATCACCACGATAAGGTAAGTGTGCTCTTAATCGCCTTCACCAATCTCACCCATCCCCCCACCTACCTCCCCTCTGGTAACCAACAGTTTGTTCTCTGTAGTTGAGTCTGTGTTCTGATTTGCCTTCCCCCGTCCCATTTCATCTGTCTTGTTTCTTAAATTCCATCAATGAGTGAAACCATATGGTATTTGTCTTTTTCTGATTGGCTTATTTCACTTAGCACTATACCCTCTAGTTTCTTCCATGTTGCAAATGGTAAGATTTCATTCTTTTTTAAAGGCTGAATAAAATCCACTGTGTATGTGTGTGTATACACACACACACACACAATGTGGTATGTGTATATACTACATCTCTAGTCATTTATCTGTGGATGGACACTTAGGTGGCTTCCATAATTTTCCTATTGTAAATAATGCTGTAATAAACATAGGAGTGTATATATCCTTTCAAATTAGTGTTTTTTTAAATTTTATTTTTTTATTCTTTGGGTAAATACTTAATAGTACAATTACTGGATCGCAGGGTAGTTCTATTTTTAACTTTTTCAGGAGCCTCCATACTGTTTTCCAGGGTGGCTGCACCAGTTTGCATTCCCACCAACAGTGCAAGAGGGTTCCCCTTTCTCTGCATCCTTGTCAGTAACTGTTGTTTCCTTGTTGTTGATTTTAGCCATTCTGACAGGTCTGAGGTGTTATATCTCTGTAGTTTTAATTTGCATTTCTCTGATCATGAGTGATGTTGAGCATCTCTTCATGGATCTGTTGGCCATATGTATGTTCTCTTTGGGGAAGTTTTGTTCATATCTTCTGAGTACTCTTATATTTTAAGTGGTTGTTCTAGTATTTACAATATGCATTTTTTTACTTATCATAGTGTGCTTTCAGGTAGTAGCATACTGTTTCACTTATGGTAAGAATTTAAAAACAGTATACTTCCACTTTTCCTTCCCATGTTTTTTTCTATTTTTTTGTCATCTTTTTTTTTTTTAAGATTTTATTTATTTATTTGACAGACAGAGATCACAAGCAGGCAGAGAGAGAGGAGAAAGCAGGCTCCCCACAGAGCAGAGAGCCCGATGGGGGGCTCCATCCCAGGACCCTGGCATCATGACCTGAGCTGAAGGCAGAGGCTTGTAACCCACTGAGCCACCCAGGCACCCCTATCATCTATTTTTATCTCTATATACATTATAAATCTTGTAATACAGTATTATTAATTTACCTAAAGCATTTAATTTTCTCTTAAACACATTAAAAATGAGAAAGGTTTTCTACTTTTACTTTTCCCCACACAATGACCATTCCTGGCACCCATCATTCCTTTATGTAGAGCCAGCCTTCTATCTTTTATCATTTATCTTCTGCCTGAGGAAATTTGTTTATCATTTTCTTTAATGCAGGTCTGCTAGTGTGCCTGCCTGCTAGTTCAGTCATCTGTAACCCAAATATTGCCTAAGTTTTTTTCTGTTTATTGATTGCATTTTTTCCTGCTTGCTATGAACTGAATATTTATGAACCTCTAAAATTCATGTGTTGAAATCTAATCCCCCTGTGGTGGTATTTGCAGATTGGGGCGTTTGGGAGGTATTTAGGTAATGAGGGTAAAATCTTCATGAGTGGGATTAATGCTCTTATAAGACGCCAGAGAGCAGGCCAGCTCTCTTTCTGCCATGTGAACCTGGAGGAGGGCTCTTGTTGTGGGTTCAGCCTACAATACTGTGAGAAATCAATTTATAATTCATAAGGCACTCATTGTTTGGTAGTTTGTTATAGCCATCTGAACTAACACTGCTTCTTGGCATAGCAAGCAATTTTTTTCTCTAAATGTTGCATATTGTAAATGTTATTTCATTAAGTATCTTGATTTTGCTATTATCTTTAATGGTAACTGGGCTTTTCTCAGCAAGCATATATTTGACCTAGAGAATATTTGATTTCCCTACCCTATGTGAGCTCTTTGAATTGTTCAATATACAATATTCTGGTCCCTATTTTCCTGACCTCTTGGAATTCCTGTGTATGTGTAGCCTAGTACTCCGTGAAAATTCAAAGGAACCGTGATGCATATTTCTGGACAATTTTTGAAATTTCCAGAATAATGTTCTGGAAATTCCAAACCACTCTGCATCCCTAACTCTTATCTCATTCTCCTCAACTCAGCAGATCCAAGCAAGTTCTGTTTGGATTTTCTCTCCCTGTGCTTACGCTCAGGAGTTTTATCCAGACAAATAACTGAGACAATTGTGGGGCTCATGTTATTTCATTTTTCTCAAAAGTCACAGACCTGTGCTGGTTACTGTATAATGTCTATAAACACATTTGTCAAGTATTCTCATCTTTTTGAGACTGATTAAGTCTGTATCTCATTATCCATCATGGTTGGAAATGGGAGTCTATATATGTTTCTAAGTGTATCTTTCTCAATTCTCTCTGCTTAAAAATTATCTAGGTCTTTTTAAAATTAAATTTCCTGAAAAGGTTTCATATGTCAGTTAAATGGACCCATAAGCAACTTTTCTGTAACTCAACTTGATCTAAATCTTTAAAACCTCATCCAGAAACTTGTTAACTCACTTTTTGGGTGTCCACTTTTCTTTATCCCATGAATACAGCCTCATTATTAAAAAAGTGAGGTACTTTGAATAAATGTGTTGGATGAGTGACTTTATTAACAAATGAATATATGAATGGAAAAATATAGGGTACTGATCCAAACACCTTTACCTTGGTGTATTCTATTTGGGACAGGGGCGGGGAAGAAATGTTAAAAAGATAATAATACTTAGTGATCATCTAGCATAGTTTCAGAATCTATGATTTTTATCTATGCTCAATTCTCTCTGTTTAATCATGATCCAGTTCTTGGGGTGCCTGGGTGACTCAGTCAGTTAAGCGTCTGCTTTGGCTCAGGTCATGGTCTCAGGGTCCTGGGATGGAGTCCCAGTGTTGGGCTCTCTGGTCAGCAGGGAGTCTTATTCTCCTTGTCACTCACCCTTCGTGGTCTCTCTCTCTCTCTCTCTCAAACAAAAAAGTAAAATCTTTAAAATATTAATAATAATTACCCATTTCTTTTAATACTCCCTTTCCCCATTGTGAAATACCATAAGAATTATTTATTCTTAGATAACAAGATAGTCCACTCAATTGTGTTCTCATTAGTCTTTTACGGCATTAAATGATACATCGAATAAAAATAATAAAATCAATGTTTCTTGGGTCAAATTTATGAATGAGTAAGAGTACATATTGATAGCCCATGGAGCAAAGTAGATCTGAAGTCCTTATATAACTTAGTTGCATTAACCTCTCCAATTTTTTGTCAACCCATTGTAAGTAACCAGTTGCCACGGGGATGGGTTCTCATTAGTTCCATTCCCGTAATAATATTAGCTCAAATGATTTCTGTCTTTGGCTTTAAACTGGATGAAATCATAACACTATACTACATTTTTATTCAACTGTAAGTCATCCTTATTTATTCCAGGTTACATAGCATTTTAGTTGTTCTTACATATGATGCTTAAATTAAACCACACCAAAAAATTCTGTACGGTGCATAATAATGACTCAATTCTACAAATGAAGACACAGCTTTTAGAGGTTAAGTAACTTGCTCAATTTTATACAGTTAGTTAATAATCAAGGTAGGATTTACAAATGATTCAAATTCCAAGTCTGACCCTTAATGATAATTTTAAAAGGGCTTTCATGTTAGACAGATTTAATTTAAAAGCTTCTTCTCTCACTCATTAGATATATGACCCTGAACCAAATAGATAATGTATTTGTCGCAGTTTTCACTTCTGCAAAAAAGCTGATAACATTATTAGCCTCCAGAGGTTGTTTTAAGAGTTAAGTAACATAACATGAATGAAAGTATCCAGTAATGTTTCTGGCATACTCAAGGCACTTGATAAACAACATTGTGCTGGATATCGTCCATTTGTTTCTTGAGGTCTACTTTTTGCTCTTCTGCTCTCAACTCTGGAGACTGATGTATATTTTAAAAAAAAAGGACAAACACCAGAGCTTGAGTGAAGTTTGTGTTGATACTTTAAGAAGATCAGAGGGAGACAAGAAAGAATCAGAATATTCATTCCATTCCCTTATTGCTTTAACTGGAGCCTCATTATGTTCCCTTAAAGTAGCTTCTTGTAAAGATTCTGGCTCTTCTCTGGTAACCTTTTAGATATTCCTGATGCCCAGATTTCCTGCACTATCCCTCGGGGTTTCCATTTGTATTATCCACTCATTTGTAATTAGATCCTTCGTAAATAAACCTCTTTGAATTGTTCTGATTTGATGGTTCCATCTGTTTCCTTGGGTACGTAGCTGGCATATTCTTCTTATTTCCATAATAGTACATTTCTTTCATTTTTCAGAGTTTTGACTACCTTATGTCATGACAATTAATGCTCAGATTACTTGCAAAATTAGGGGCGGATTAAAATCCTAGTTGCAAGAATTATGAAAACCAAGAGATCATGTATGAGAAATCCTTTTTCTTCGTGGAAAAAACTGAATAATTTTATCTTCTTATTGAACCTAACACATTATGTCTTAGTAATGTTTTATAATTTTACATATTTCTGGATGTATATAACTGTATGCATATAAATCCTATACACATGTGTATATATATATATATACACGCACATGCATTTACTTATATGTATGCACCTATCTACTCATATGTATTTATCTACCTCTCTACCTAGAGGGAGTGAGTAAGAGAATAGAGGAAAGAGAGAGAGAGAAAGGAGAGAGGGAGTAAAAGACAGAGAGAATTCGTTGAGGGATGTCCTAAAAATTATTTTTAGTCAAACTGTTTACTGTGATAGTTAATTCTTGAAATTAGTCACACTTTTTCTTTTGTTTTTAATCAGATGAGAAAAACAAATACAGGGAAACTTTATCATTCCTATATCCTTATTTCAATATGAAGTCATAGAAAAGGATGGTAGTATTTAAAAAATATTTAGCTTAATGTCTTGAGCTAGCACTAAAGTAATACAAGTGCAATTGTACATTTTTGGGTTTTATTTAACATTATAAAATATTAAGTGCATAATTTATCATTAAAATATGTCTCATAACTCTTTTATGATAATACATTAGACACGAGTCTCTTGTTTTCATTTATTTGAAGAAACATCCAATGAATTGTCATTTCGGGCTGAAGTGTGCTATCATTTGTAGGAGATGAGTGCCCTCTTCTGGTTCTGTGATGCAACTGCTGATCAGATAATGCGACCTCTAGCTGATTCATTTTCCCTTTATATTCTAGTTTTTCTTTGCAAAGGTATTTGATAAAATCATCTGCATTTTTCCCTGTTTCATCCTCTGCTACAGAAACATAACAGATAGCCATTACTTCTAATCAATTGCCACTTCTTGCTCTTAATCTTGTTAATATTTCCTAAGGCATAATATAAAAGATTTCTGATGTTTGATGTTTTTATTCCTTGGGTTAGGGAAACAGGTCTTAAGTATCAGTTTTTGAGCAAGAATGTAATATTTTCTTTTAACTAGTTTGAAGGAAACAAAAAAAGAAAGAGGGACAATGGAGGGAAGGGTCTCCACTTAGCAACTCAAGGCAGTTTAAATTACTTGGATGATGAAATGGGAGAGTACTAAGAATGTCTTCTCTCTGACACATACACATGCAAACCCACATATGAGATACCTAAAAAGTATTTAATGATCATTTTAAAAATTATTTTTTACTATTAATTTGTTCACTTATTTTACTCTATATGCTCTTTCTCTGAGGTAACCCTAAAGTGCCTTTTCCTCAGCTGGCACTTAAAGAAAGAAGAAGAAAAAAAACCACAGACAAAAGCAAACAAGCAAAAAAAAAAAAAAAAATGTGGGCGAACAATATTTTTAAAATTAATGTGTTTTGCATCTCTTGTCATCTTTCGAATAGCCATGGATTCCTCTGTCTTCTGCAGCTGATCAACAGTCAGGATCTCAGACAGTTTGAACATGATCAGAATATGCTGTCAAAACGTTTAGTCAGAGTCAAGAATTACATCTTCAGCAAGCTATCTTTTGATCAAATGTATTCTACATGGGAGTCTCACCTTGTTTGGATATTTAATTAGTAGGTCAAGCCAGAAAGTAAATGGAATTTCCACATTTTGCTCTTAGAACCTAGAATTTAGATTTTTACATCAATGATCTGTGTCTATGCAAGGAAAATTCTTACAATTTAGAATAGAAAATATTCTCACACTAAGGTAGGGTGGAGTTTCTTGCCCAACAGAATAACCTCCTACAACAACCAAAAGCATCAGATGGTTGTTCACTTCTACTTTTCTCTTTGTTTATATAAGCTAAATACTGGTCCTAGCAGAACTGGAATAGTTAAGAAGGGAGAGAAGAATTTATTGGCAACAAAGTTTTAGGTAATATTGGATAAAAATTCAGTTTTTAATGGAAAAATAAGAAAGTACAATTTCCATGTTTTATCGTATGAATATTCATAGATACTTGAGAAGAGCCAATATTGATGAAATCATTTTCAATTTTATGGGTTGATTCAGATTAGAAAATTGAGATAATTATTTTGATAACTCCGATCTAAAGGGAGGGCTTTTCAGAAACAAAACAGAACTGGGATTAGCTTGTCTTAGTTCCACTATAGACCGAGGCTGTGAAAGAATATTGTTCTCCTCATTTTATTTAGCGGAAGAGTATTGCTGAAAATCACTCCGTATGAAATGAGAATTCACCTGGCTCTGTGCTCTTTAATATTTTCATTAATCATTTAAGACAAAAAATCCTAAATTGCTCAGGCTTTTAAAAAATGGCTGTGAATGTCAGAAATCAGAGCAGCGATAGATGGCACCAGAAGATCAAAAGTCTCAGAGGCAAATCCGACTTTTCATTTCCCCATCAGTCCCCTTCTGGCGGTGACGGAGGAGTTGGGGGAGGGGCGAGGCGGGAAAGAGAATCACAGCTGCAGCGTAGGGTTCCTGATTCCCTCGCCTGCTTTTCCTGGATGGAATCCTGGAATGTGTTGAGGAAAAGCAAATGGCCAATTTACTACTAAGATTCTGCTTAAGGCACAACACGAACTGTCCCATGTAATTTGAATAAAAAATAAAGGCATTTCCACACTGACTTTTACCAGGGGCTTCTGCTGTTTCACTTATTACTACTGATAATGGAAGACTTGCTGTTGAGAGAAAGCTTGATGAATGCATTTGTCATTAAGGAAAGTATTAGTTTTTTTTCATAGACAACCTGCAATCACTTAAAAATGAACATTTTTCCATTTTTTTCTCAACAAAGCAGACACAAAGCCCTTAAAGCATTTTCTTCTTTAAACCTGAAATTGAGTCCATTTTGTAGCAACGGATTTATTTAATTTGTTTTATATTTTTGTAAACCCTTCAAGGCTGAACCCTGTTTGCACAAAACTCGCCTTGCCTCAGCTTGATTAACCCACAGCCATGACTCATCTTTAACAGAGGCAGCTTTTGAAGCACATTCCAGCCCTGCTTTTTCCCACAGATCTCCTAATCCTCTTTCACATGACCATGAAGACAGTCTTTAAATCCAACAGAAGATGCTTCTGACATTTTTTCAAGGCTATAAAAACTATTTCCAGGTCCAGGAGTGGGGAATGATATGTGGATGTTTGGAGAAAGTCAGTGATTATCGTTTCTCCCTCCAGCTAGTTACTAAGAAGGGTCTTAAAAATTTCAGCGTTCTATAAAAATATATCCAAAAAAGAACTGCATTTCTCATACAGTATTTTCAATGATTAAAAAAAAGAAAATATTAGTTTCTGAAGATAAATTTTTATGGAATCTGGATTTAGAGAATATATTTTTAAAATGTTGAACGGCTCAGAGTAGAATATTTCAGCTTTATTTTTTCACTAATAAGGATTTTTTTCCTCTTGTTTTGTTCTTCTTCATTTATTGGTGACCAAGAGCAGAACTGACCTATCTAAATGTAAAATTTCATCACACATGTGATGTTTTTTCCATTTTATTTTATTTCTTTTCAGTGTTCCAAAATTCATTATTTATGCACCACACCCAATACTCCATGCAATACGTGCCCTCCAGGTGCCCTTCACCACCAGGCTCACCCAAACCCCCACCCCTGCCCTCCAAAACCCTCAGTTTGTTTCTCAGAGTCCACAGTCTCTCATGGTTTGTCTCCCACTCTGGTTTCCCCCAACTCATGTCTCCTCTCCATATACATGTGAAGTTAAAGAACTTCTGTTGTTGGGTCCATAATCAAAGGAGTGAGACTGATACAAAGTGAAGGTCAAGCAAAGCTTTATTTCACGCCAAGCATCGAGAATCAAACTGACCAGCCAGGGCCATCTCTTGCAAAGCGGCAAACTCTCTCTGCCTTACAGACTAGCTTTTAAGGGCAAAGGCCATGTGGTTGGGCCTGGCCACGCACAGGTGGCCAATGAGATTGTAACACACAGAGAAAGCTACACAGTCATGCTAGGTCACACATACGTGACCAATTGAATTACAACTTACCCTATAGTAGATATTTGAACTAGCCTATCACCTTGGTCAGAATTGGCACCCAAAAGGCTCCCAAAGGGCGGGGCCCATACTTCTTGGGAGCAAGGGAGACAGTATGCGCCCCCACTGATTGGATGTCTCCACCTGGCCTGACCCACCCTTGTATTTGGGCTTTGTTACCTGGGACTGGTTTCCACGACTTGTTTTTAAGTAAGTTCCCTTGGGGGGGGGCAGGGTCAGTTTAAGTTTTACTGCATAAACATCAAAATCACTTTAACTGGATGGAGCTGCTCTGGCTAAATAGGCCCTTACACTATTATCAGGGATCATCGTGGATCATTATCACATAAACCATAGATGTAAAGGGGAAACATCTCTCTTCCTTCTTCTCTTCCTCCTCCCTCTCCCTCCCAATCCCTCTTTTCTTTTTCTTTTTCTTTTTTTTCTCTCTTCTTTTCTCCTTCCCTCTTCCTTAAGAAGTCTTTTTCATATTCAGTCCATAAGCATCTTTGAATTCTTATTCTGTTATTGAAGAATAACCACACATTGTTCTTCTAAATTTCCTAATTGTTTCTATCCATTGATTTTAACAATAAATAATTATCTTGGTATAGAGAAAGTATTCTGTGTTTGCGACAAGCAGGGAAATTAGTATGTTTTCTACCCATTTTCCAAGTTGGCGTATTCAAAGAAAAATGTATAAGGACAGTATTATATAAAACACCAGACCTGAGATGTATTCTCCTTTGCATATAGAATGAAATTAATTATTCATCAATCTTAAGGAATTGAGTGAAACTAAAGAATTGACTTGAGTCATTATTCTTATATTAATTATAAGTAGTCTGTCTTTGGAATTTCATTGTGCACAGCCACATTACCTGAGATATTTTTCCACAGAAAGATATAGGGACCAGATCTCCTGTTGGGGATTTTTCTAGTCTCCTGACTATGGCATTAAAGGTATTAAACCTCAATATTTCATGCAATAAAATTATGTGGAAAGAAGAGTAGGTAAGATTTGAACTGGTATCTGTAGGAAAACTGAGCTGTTTAAAAAAGATGTAGAGACAGTAGGTGACTCCTCAAGGAATGGAGAAAGAAAAAAATAATAATCCATCTCCTTGTCTATAATAAAATTCTGACATTTTCTCTTCCAGGTTACTCCAGGAAAATCATAGTTTTTTATAGCAGTTGCTAGAGGCTTCTTATTATAACTTAGAAAATTCTGAAAACAACTTTTTCTTATATTTAATGCTATCACAGATTTCTCTTAAAATTATCTTATATATTAGAAGAGGTTTTTTTTTATTTAAATCTTGGCCCATCTATTAAAAGAATTAAGATTCCCAACAAGATTTATAGGCTCAGATCCAGAAAATTTTAAGGACACTATAATAAAAACGTATCCCAGGAGAGATTTCGTGGTGTACATCATTGATAGTCAAGTTTTTTCCTCCTCACAATGCTTTTTTTTAAGGGAGTCCAGTGTGCCATAACTTACTCATCCTAGTAAACATATGAGAGGCTAGTGTAATTGTTGGCATCTTCCTGTCACTAAGAATAATTATCATATCATGAAGACAAAATTTCAAACCTTAATTCTAATTCTGCCCTTCTCTATCTATGAAACTTATCCTTATCATATCTTGCTTTAAAAAAATAAAAAAAAATCATCTAGTTCTTGTATTGTAAAGGAATGAGCACGGATATTGGAAGTGGACAGGAGGAGCAATAATTAGATGCCGTGTTTTACAACTACACACATGAAACAGGGTGTTGCCTTGTAGCCAGTAGGGAGAATGTGTGCAAAGATACGATGGGAGGGAAGAGTGATCTGAGATGTGGATGGATTGGAAGGCAAGAGATGGACTATGCAGGTCCTCATGGAGCATGCTTAGTACTTTTGTGGAAACTGATGAGCCTCTACTTGTTAGATGATTTGAAGCATGAATTGGAATGAATAGACTGAGTTTTAAATAATTTTTTATTGGAATATGGAATGGCAGTCAGAAAGGGAAAGGTAATTTCATGGAGGGCAATTAAGAGGACATCTCAGAAATCCAGGCGAAAAGTATTGGAATTGGACTAGGTAGATGCAAAGATTGAAACAGTGAAGTCGTGTAAAAGATAAAATCAATGAGACGTGGGAATTGAAGAGGATTATCTGGAATATGTTATGATAATGGTATATGTTGAGTGCTGAGCTGAGTTTAAGGAATCTAGGTAAAGAAATTGAGTGAGTTACTGGATATCTGCTCCTATACATTAAGCACAGAAGATAGGTCTGGAGACTTAAATTTAGAAGACAGTATGATCCTGGGATTAATTTATGCCTTCAGCATTTATGAGGGTATGACTGGGATGATTAGGATCAAGGCCATGTGGTAAGAAAAGGGAGTGATAATTTTGATGTTCAGTTTGTAAGAGTTGAATGAGGCCAGAGTAGCGGAGTGGAGGTTCAAATGAGAATCCAACAGGAAGCAGGTGACATGAGAATTTGCTCTTACAGAGACACCCTTGCAGCAGCTTTACATGAAAAGAGTTCTATGTTGGTGAGATGAAACACATGCTTTTCTCAATAACTGTAACTTTAGATGCCCAGGCCAGTGTTGGCATTTATTTCATGTGGATGTGCATTACCCTGAAGGAGAAGGATCCTCTCTGTGTTCTATGGAACCTGGGGTATCATCACGTTAGGCTCAGAAGCAGTACAAGCTGCTCTTCCAATGTTGGAACTGTATTTTGGGTACGTCAGCAACTGTGGCAAATGGGACTTTCTGAGTACTTCTTGGATTGTTCTACCTAGACATCAAGGCAAGAGTAAAGAAAATCTTTTGGGCTGGGTAAATATTCATGGGTGTATTAACCAAGACTTTTTCAGCTGCAAGTTACTGACTGAACCCAAGTTAATCAGGGGTGCCTGGGTGGCTCAGTTGGTTAAGGACTCTGGATTTCAGAGTCATGAGTTTAAGCCCCATGTTGGGGGAAAAAAAAAATCAACTTAATACACAGCTGCTTGTGGCTATCTGATATACAGCAAAGTTGGTCTGTAAGTATTGAATATTATCAGAGCCCATCTTCTCTTTTTATGTCATAGACTTATATGTCTCTGATTATTTTCTTCCTCAGACAGAGTAAAATAAGTATTATTTAAGCATTTAAGTATTTAAGTATTTCCTCGTAATAACTCTTTAGAGAAGTCTCGAGATGGGGACTCAGACCTGGTTTAGAGAATGTTTTATCTTAAACAAATGACTATAGCTAGGAGATGATAGAGTGTTGTGCAGGTCTGGGTTGTGTGTATATCCTTTTCACCAGGGAGACAGGCAGTTCCATAGGAAAGAAGGGTTCTGTTAGTAGGAGAAAGGAAAAAGGTTTTTTGGACATTTGGAAAATAATTCCAGTCCCTGAAACTGGGATCCTTACCATAGCCGATCACCACCTGCTTTGCCATGATTTTTTACCATCCTTATCTTCTGCTCCTCTCTAGCGGCCTTGCCGCTACTTGCAGATACCCTTGAGGTTATCACAGGTCAGGGCCTTTAGAGTGCTGTTACTTTTGCCAGAAAGCTCTTTTGCAGATCTTTTTACAGTGAAATCTGCTTCAGATTTCAAGTCTTCCCACCCAGGATCATTATAATAAAATGCCAATGTTTTTTAAAATACATTTTATACTGAACAGATAACAAACCAGTGTGCACTTTATTTAAAACTAACCGACTGCTGCTAAGAATATAGATCATGCAACTGTGATTCCACATCAAACCTTAACACTGGGGGGCGCCTGGGTGGCTCAGTGGGTTAAGCCGCTGCCTTCAGCTCAGG
Source organism: Mustela putorius furo (assembly GCF_011764305.1). Lineage (NCBI taxonomy): Eukaryota > Metazoa > Chordata > Mammalia > Carnivora > Mustelidae > Mustela > Mustela putorius. The sequence continues at coordinate 11,131,475 of NW_025422023.1, forward strand.
TCATGATCTCAGGGTCCTGGGGTCGAGTCCCGCATCAGGCTCTCTGCTCAGCAGGGAGCCTGCTTCCTCCTCTCTCTCTCTGCCTGCCTCTCTGCCTACTTGTGATCTCTGTCTGTCAAATAAATAAATAAAATCTTTAAAACAAAAAACAACAAACAAACAAAACTTAACACTGGGAACCGGGCATTTATTCTGCCCATCATGTGTCAGACCTGGCAGACAACAATACCCATCTCCACCAGAGTCTCAAAGGAAGCACTGGCCCCTACAGCCCAAAGCCAGAGTCCTGGTGGAAAGCAGCCAGCCAGCCATGGCTCTCCCTGCTCCTTAACCCCACAAAGCCCATGAGCAGGAAGGAGCCCAGCTGCGCATCTCCAGTGCGTCTGCTCTGTGCTCCATCGCGACCCCTTGCGGTGGCATAGGAGCAGAACCGTACCCAGCACCAAAACTGCTGCCCTACTATCCTCTGTTATCTTCCTTGATTCACACCATAGCAAATTCAGTTAATTTGAGAACCGTCTCCTTTCTCTAAAACAATTCATCAACACAAGTGCTAGCTAACTCACTTTATTCTGTATCTAGCACCTATATTAGTATCTGGACAGGTTGGTAAGTATGTGTGGAATTAATGAATATGAATGATTCACCAATACATTTTTTTCATCACCTCTGTTGTTTGCTCCTAAAACTTTGAGATGGTTGGCTCACTGCTGCGCTGCAGTTTGCTGGGCTCTCCAATATTACCGCGAGTTCACTTCTCATGTCTAATCCCAGAAACCAATCTATATGGACACCGGAAGCAATGCTGTTCTTTCTTCTTACTGTGTTCCTGCAACATAGTACTTTATGAAGAAGGCAAAACTAGGATTTTGGAAATGGTCTTGTCTATGTTTCACAATGAAAATGTCACTCAGATTATTGATACATTTATATACAATGAAATACAAGAGACAACTTTATCAGGCATTTGTATCTGTTTCTATGAATACACTTATTGTTGGGAGATATTCTCACCATGGATCTCTTACATTTATGTACATCTGTGACTGTATGTTCAAGGATATTTCTATAGTAAATAGCCGTAGAAGAGAGCAGAGGGCAAGGTTTGTCGTTGCTCAGTGTAATAAAAATAATGTTTCCCTTGGACAAAAATTGGGCAGATTTCCTGGCAGCCCAATATAAACGATTGAGGTTTCATAAATTCAGGATTTCTCAGCCGTGACACAAATCCACTGAGTGCATAAGACCCACCTGGGCTGCTCTGCTTCATCCCTGTGGGAACTGAGGGGCCAGAGACCATAGGAAAAACAGGAAATTCATGCTGCTTGCTGTTGCATGAGTAATAAGTCCTTTGTCTTTGACCTTGTAGTCTCATGTCTTCTGCTAGCATCTGTGAAAATGTGGCAGGCTAGCTTGTTTGCTTACAAGTAAAGTCTCAAATCCATTATAGTTCTTGACACTTATTTCTAATATCAGCCTCTAGTCCCTGCTTGCTAATGAAGTGCTGAGATAGCTTTAACCAAGGTTAGAGTCATTGATTCATTCTGCATCCTTCTTGGCATGTCTCATGCCGTTCTTGTCCCATTCAAATCTATGCGTGGCTATCCAGCTTCAGAGATCTAATTCTTTAATCACTGCTTTTAATTCATAAAATAGCTTCACCATGCTTTATCCCTATCTACCTAAGCATATCTAACCTACGACAATATTTTTTTATAAGGATGGTGATGGTGATGTTGGTGGTGAACTTTGTGGTTCAGTGACACATTCAATGAACTCTGGAAACGGCAGATGTTTTAAAAACTATTTTGTGAGAAAATATCTTTTCTGCCTTATCGAGTAGTTGAACTAGATTACCACTTCACACTTAACAACATTAAACTCTACTATCCCCTCACCAAACCAGCATTTTAAATTCTTACAGTTTAATCACTTAATGCCCCACTTAAAGTTGCATTTCTTATTCCCTTTCAATCATTTGATCAAAAGACATTCAGAAGTTCCATTCATCGTATTTGGTATTATTTTTCTGGTTGCTATTGTTGATATTCCTGTTTTCTCTTCTCTAATGTCCTTATCATACTAAGATAACTATTTATAAATTAGAGTTCTGTTCTTCTCTCTGCAGACCTCTCATAATCAGTTTCTTAATAGATAAACGGAGTCTAATTAATTAGGAAGCATGGTTGGGTGTATGTTGGGGGAAGTGAGAGGCTGCTTTTATTTAAATTCATTTATCCTCAAACTGTCACCACACATTGCTTACCTGTTCTGCAAATATAAAAAAAAATTACCATTGTTTAGGATTATTTAGTCATTGCCTATATTGAATATAAATGAACATTTTATGGTCAGCTCTTTTCTGTTTCCTTCTTCTTTTGAAAAAATAAAGGATTCACCGCTCCCTCCTTAACTCTTGTTATGCCTGTGAATTAGAGTTTTTCAATTAACGATCATTAAACCTGCCACCCTAACCTGATGTTGAAAGTGTGTATGTTCAAATCAGCTTAAGTGTGTGGTAGCTACTTCCTTCTGTTGGAATGACAGCCAGTCTGCAAATGATCAATGGTACCACTGCATTGTTAATATGATTTTACTATTAAGACAACAGAAATAGCTGACCATGGATATCTCTGTGAATAAATCAGACTGAAAGTACAGCCATTGAGTTAACATTTGTCAGTCAGCAACAGCAGGGACAAAATGAGCACCTCTTTTGAAAAACAGTTAAGCAAACAAAGGAGATGTTGCTTACAATGTAAATTCCAGTTTCTAAGGAAATCAGGTAAAAGTGACTTCCCCAGACTTAGTCCAATCAACCATACTCTACTTGGGAGTAGAGTTTACTCCACAACAAGAAAATGTGTTGTCATTTGAAAAAAGTACTCCAAATTAATTTTTCAGTCATATATATTGAAGTACAATTTATATAAAGTAAAAATTCCCCTTACTTGTATATAGCTCTCTATTTTTCACAAATTATTTATTATTTAAAAATTACTGCAATCTGTATATAGAACATTTCCATTACCTCAAATACCTCATATACCTTTTATTGCTGATAATACCTTCTGTTATGTCCAGACGTTGCAACAAATGACGTGTTTTCTGTCTTTATAATTAAGTCTTTTTGAGATTTTCTTATAAATGCTTTCTTCCATTTAGGATATTATACTTGAAATCTATCCAGTTGTTGCACATTGCGGTAGTTTGTTTTTTTTTTCTTTTTTATTAGTAAGTGATATTTCATTTTATGTATATATGCACCATGCAATATGTTTATTTATTTTGGTTTTCTTAGATATTTTTCTGTTAGGGAAATCCCAGTTTTTTCTGCTTCATTTAGTGAAAAGAATTTCCTTCCTCCATTTTTATTGCCTTGTCACCATTGCTGCAAATCAGTTGTGCTTATAAGGGAGGATCTATTTTTGGTCTCTCTATTCTGTTATATTCATCTAAATATCTTCTGTTGCCAATTCACAGTTCCTGATTATTGAAGGTTTATAGTGAGTCTTGAAATCAGGCAGTTTACATTCTCTTTTGTTGTTCTTTTTTCAAGATTTTTATAGGTATTCCAGACATTTCTCTAATTGAGAATCAGCTCATCAATGTCTACACAAAAAAACCTGTTGGGATTTTGATTGAAAGTTCTTTGAATTAATAGATCAATTTTAGAAAATGGACATCTTTACAATATTGTCCTCCAATCCATAATCATGGTGTATCTTTCTTTATTTAGGGCCTAACTTTAGTTTCCCTTAAAAATATCTCTACTTCTCTGTGTAGAAGTTTGTACTTACTTCGCTAAAATGGTTCCAAATATTCTAAGTTTTTGTTTATCTGAAAATGTATATATTCTGTCTACCTATGTGAAGGACTATATATTCTGTCTACCTATGTGAAGTATATATTCTGTCTACCTATGTGAAGGATATTTTCACTGAATATAAAAATTTTTATTGACATTTTTGTTTTAACAGCTTATACTTATCTTTTTATTTTTATTTCATCTCAATTGTCTGATCAGAAGTCAGTATTTATCTTATCATTGTTCTCCTATACATGTGTGTTGTTTTTCTTCATGTTTTTAAAAAAGTTTTTATAAACATATAATATATTTTTATCTCCAGGGGTACAGGTCTGTGAATCGCCAGGTTTACACACTTCACAGCACTCACCATAGCACATACCCTCCTCAAAGTCCATAACCCACTCCCCTCTTCATGTTTTTTAAATATTGTTTCCTCCAGCTTTGACTTTCAGTGATTTGTCTATTTGTTCCATTTTGTGTTTTGCTCTCTGTCCAGTTGACATCCAGCTAATTGACATTTTCTAATTTGATATTTTCAAGATATTTGGAAAATTCTTAGCTCTTTAAAAATATTAGTTATTTAATAATAAAATAAATACCATTTATTTTACTCCACCCACTTCTGATCATACACCCACCCCCACATACACACATACACACAAAATAGCAACTGCATTTAGAGAAGTGTGGCTCTATGACTTACCAGCTATGCAGCATTGATGGAGCTAATTGACTATATTTACCTCTTTCTTCATCTATAAAATGGATAAAATAACAGAACTTATTGAACTTACTCAAAATTATAATTCCATGTAAGTACTCACATAGACTTACTACAATCTAACAGGTATTCAAAGTTTCTTAAGGGATTAACTCATTTAATCTTCATAACAACAACAATATACTGTAATTACTACTATTATTATTATTTTAAAAATATTTTATTTATTTATTTGATAGAGAGAGATCACAAGCAGGCAGAGAGGTTGGCAGAGAGAGAGGGAGAAGCAGGTTCCCTGCCAAGCAGAGAGCCCAATGTGGGGTTCCATCCCAGGACCCTGAGATCACGACCCGAGCCAAAGGCAGAGGCTTAAACAGCTGAGCCACCCAGTCGCCCCTATTATTAAACCTGTTTAGTAAATGAGGTAATTTATCCAAGGCTATACTGGTAGCAAGTAGTAGACACATGATTTGAATCAGGCATTTTGGCTTCAGAAGCCAGACTCTTGATTACTGTACAATATTGCGTGCAAATGAGTCAAACATGTTACACACTTACAACAATACCTGTCACACTCACAGTATGAAATACACTGCAGCTTTTAACATGTGTATATTTTAAATTTACTGTCGGATCCACTCTATTTATATAAAGGCTTTCGAAAACTTGGGAGATGAGAATGTATTGGATTTGAATAATTTTAGTGAAGGAATTTGTAGTCTAGCAAAATACTTCCTCAGTGCCCTGTGGGTCATCAGGCCGTAAGGAGGGCAAGGATAAAGTGCCTTCATGAATTTGTGCCTCGTCAAAGGCCAACTGGTGTGCGGCACCAGCCGGATTGCTAGCTACAGACAGTCAGTGTACTATAATATTTAGCTGAAAATTAGTCAAAAAGAAAGCAGTCTAGCATAGGGATTCAGTGGGATCTGTAGAATCTCAGGACCTCATCATTAGGATATTTAAGAGTGAAAAACCAATTCTTCCAAAACCAAGTGCTATAACAAGACAATGAGTGAAACCAAGCAGGGGAAGTTTATATTTACAAATTATGTTGTCATTTTTTTTAAAGTAGTATCTTTTACCTTTTTAAAAATATCCATCAAATAGAAATACATTTGGGTTAAATGGAAACAATCAATTTTAGTACAAAGTGTTTGTAGAAAAGAGAAAAGAAAATTCTGTTAAGAGGACTTATTCTGGAGCACAGGGGTGTCTCAGTCGGTTGAACATCTGCTTTCGGCTCAGGTCATGATCCGGAGTCTGGGGATCAGCTCCCACGTTGGGCTCCCTGTTCAGCAGGGAGTCTGCTTCCCCTCTGCCCTTCACCTTGCTTATATTCTCTTGTTCTCTCTCTCAAAAATAATAAATAAATAAATAAATAAAGTAGAAAAAGAGGACTTATTCTGGTGAGATTTGATTATTAAAAATGATCACAATGTCCCCAACTCTAATGATTCCTCTCCCTTTTTTCTGTTCTCCTTTTTCTTATCTAAAGTAGTAGGGATTTGGCATTTGGGGGTCTTAAATATGGAGCATGTGAATCTTTTGCAACTTATTTTTTTTCATGATGATCTTTCAATTATGTTGACTTTCTTCACCACTTAAGCTAGATGCATTTTATTTGCTCTTCGCTTATCCTTGTACTTCAATAATATTATATTTTTTATAAGGAAAGCTTTGTCTTTTTGTCTGTTAGCAAAACAAAGCGCAAAATCTACCTGCATCCATGTTGGCATGGTGTAGTAAGTGGTCCTAGCATTTATTTGGGAGTTTGAAATTTTAATTTCTAATCTTTCGTTACTTCTGGCTTCTTATATGACCCTGGGACAATTACCCTCACATCACTCCATTTGGTTTCTTATATGCCATGAGTCCTCATTTACAGAAATTTGCAGTTCTTTCATTTGTAAAATGAGAGAACTGTGATTAAAATAGCATCTTCAGGTTCTTTTTAGTGACGTGATTTTACTTCAGGTTTAAATTCTTTGCCATCTGGATTACCATCACATGGAGATTAGATAGATAGTGTATCCTCTGTATCTTTAAAGAAAATCCTTTATATCATGAACCATGACAGATGATTGTTTGAATAATCAATAATTAGTTATCTCAGCATATGACTTGTTTGGAAAACCTTATAGAGTAATGAGATGAGACTTTTAGATTCATTTCCTATTTGCTATTCAAGCATACATATTAAGTATCATAGCTACTTGAGGTTAAAGACTTATCAGAGATGTTATAAGCTTAACACACGATGGTTGTAGGGAGTGATATTCAGAAGCATTTTGCAAGTGAAATTTTTATGCTGGTCATTTTTTTCCCCCCCTGTGCTATTATTTAAAGAAATGAGGATCTTCAAATAATAATCCACAAAATAATGTGCAAAAAGAAATAAAAGGGCAATTTTCACACATTCAAATCAGATTTTAATTTTTGTCTTTTTGCCAAATTTCTAAATATACAAATCTAAAAAGTTAGATTGTTTTTGTTTTTAATGTCTGTGTCATAATAAAACTCTTCAAAAGACTTTTTATTCAAACACTTAAATTGGAAAAATTCGAGTTTCTAAACTTCCATTCAGCATCACTCTGTATTAATGCTCTTTTACTCGACTCTAACTCTCATTTTATTTTATTCGTTAGTTCATTCATTTTTCAAGATATGCTTACACACTTACTGTAAAACAATTATTTATTTATTTGAGAGAGAGAGAGAGAGAGAGAGAGGTGGGGGAGGGGCAGAGGGAGAGGGATCCCAAGCAGACCCCAGGCTGAGCCCTGAGCCCTAGGAAAGGCTTGATCTCAGGAACCTGAGATCATGACCAGAGTCAAGGTCAAAGGTCAGATGCTTAACTGACTGAGCCACCCAGGTGACCCTGGTTTGCTTAAATTAAATCAATTAAGGAAGTTCTGACTAATTAAAACTGCTACATACATGGTTATGTTACAAGAAAAATAGAAGTACATCTTGTCTTCTCCAGTAAAATTATATGCATATATAGGAATGCATAAAGAGTTTTTTTTCTCACCATACTTATTTTCTTTTAAATTCTCCTCATATAAACAACACATACTTATATACTTATAGCACAGAGAGTTTCAGTAAATATTATTAAAGGAAAAATAATGTATTGTTCCTAATACTTCAAATAGGGCATAAAGGTAGAGTTCAGTGTCAGTAATTCATATTGCATTGTAATTTGGTATTTCTGTAAATTTTTTAAAAATTTAGGAAATATATCTTGAATTTCCTGCTTTCTTTTACTACATGTTTTCTGGTTGTTATGCACCCCTTCATTCATTAATATCTCCACCAGAGGGTGATTATGACAAAAGAGATACAATCCTATTGTTCCCTTTGTTAGTTACTACAGGAAAAGATTTGGAGCCTGAGGCTATTGGAGCCAATGAATGTTTGCGAATACTATGTATTTCAATTTTTCATGCACTTGATACAATTGGAAATTGAGGGTAGGCAGAAATTTAGGATTGTAGATTGTAATTACAGATATTTCTACTCTTAAAATATTCCCAAGTCATAGTAGCATGTATTACTTTGCTATGGCTGTGGTAAGAAAATACTGCAGACAAGGTGGCTTAAACAATAGAAATGTATGAGATCAAGGTGGCAGCAGGGTTGTTTCTTCTGAGTCCTCTCTCTGACTTCTAGATGGTCATTTTCTCACTGGGTCTCCTCAGTTTTTCCTGTGTGTCTGTATCTTAGTCCCCTCCTATATAAGGACTGCAATCATATTGGATTAGGTCCTACTCTAATAGCCTCATTTTAACTCAATTACCTCTGTAAAGACTCTATTTCCAAATACAGTCACATTCTGAGGTAAGAGGGTTAAGAAATCAATATATGAATTTTGGGAGATATAATTCAGTCCATAACTTACATAACACAAGTTCATTTCTCAGATCAAATGTCTGCTCCTCAGAAGGCACATTCACTTGATTTTCAATCAGAGAACCCTTCTTAATTTCCTCATAGCACTGAAATTATCTTGTGTGTTTTAGATTGCTTGTATATTCTGTCTCCTTCACAAGAGGACAGAGACCCTGTGGGAGTGGTCTACTGCTGTATACCCAGCACCTAGATCAGTGATGGCATGTAGTAGGCTTTCAGTAAGAATTATCAAAATAAATAGCATTACTTATAAGACAAAAATTCAAAATACTTTGACTTCAGGAATTATATTTTGAAAAAAAAAAGTTATTTCTTTCCAAGCCTCACGAAATTTTGTCATGTATAAGATAAATTTAAAATAAGTCTCTTTTTCAAATGTTTATTTAAGAATTTATAGAAGTTTTTCAAATATTTTAGCAAATTCTGAAATAAAGATTGAAAGGAAAACATATTTTAAAAGTAGTAGAACACATAATAGTTCTGCTAATTTTAGCGTAGGTGGATTAGTAAATGACTGCAGTAGGAAGTTTGCATCTGACTTCACAGCAGGCCATAGGGCTTAATTAAAATTTATAACAAGACTCATTTTTCTTAGTAATCACACAAAGAGAATTTAATCATTACTCTTAATCTCTATTTAAAAATTATCTTTGTAAGCAGAGCATAAATTTTATTCACATGAATTTTGAACCATATGAAAGAAAACTTTTCTGAAAATGGACATTCATGAAAGAATTGTTGAAGAACAGTCAGAAGGTATGACTTCCTGGCATGAGTGTGCCTTTTGTTGGTCCTTCTGTTTCCAATATTACGGATTTAAAAAGCTCAAGAGTGAAAATTCAAGAGGTTGGGCCACAGGAACCCAAACACCAGTGGTAGCATTAGAAATGTCATATAGATTGAAGCTGTAATTATTCAACCATGTTACAATCCAAGTATTACTTGCTCATGAATATTGAATGTGGTTACTTGGACAGCACTCTGAGCCAACAGACTGGCTAAATACTCTCATGAAGATCATCAAGTATTTTGGCCAAAATACGGTTCCCAGATTCAAATTCTGTGTTGGTAAGGGGCCAGGGATAGAGTGAGTAGCTTCACTTCACTTTTCTCTTTTGCTTTTTCTCTACCTTAAAAGACATTTCTTTCTGTCTGGCTCAATTTGCTCTTACCCTTGTCTTCACCAGGGCTCTGTTGGTTGTAAATGGCAGGAACCTGACTCAAAATGGCTAAAACAAAAGGGAGTAATTACATGACTTAACTGGAGGAGACAAGGATGACTAAAATCAGCAGCTCAGATGATGTAATTAGGACCTACCTTCTCTCTATCTCTCAGCTCTGTTTTTTTCCTTATGGTAAAGTTTCCAAGGATCTAAGTGGTGATTTCCAGGGGTTCCAGTTTTATGTCATCATCTTGTTTGTACTTTTAGTGAGAATGTTTTCCCTTCCCAATATTTCACATAAAATATGTGGAATTGGATCTCATGGATTCTGGTTTGTTACATGACTCCTTGCACCAATCATTCTGTAATACATGACTCAGCCCTATGAGAGGCACATGGAGTAAGAATGAGATAAATTAGACTCCAAATGGAAAATCATAGTGCTGTCACTATAAATAGTAGAAATGGATGCCAAGCAGTTAAAGCCTTGAATGTCCATTAAAAGATTCTTTACTATTGAGTGTATGAAGAATCTGATATGAAACTTTTAAATGAATTGAACTTTAACACTGATGTTTCTGGAACAATGTGGCCTATTAATTTCCATATTTGGCCTCTTTGTATTGTCTACTGCCTTATATTAGAGTTTTTTATGAACTTAACTCTATATTATGAGCATCTTGAAGACAGTAACTATCATCTTTACTGCCGTAATCTCTCCAATATCCAGCATCAGAATTCAATACATTTTCAATAACTGCTAACCTAGGGACTTTTTAAATAAATCTTTATGTTATTATGAAGATAGGGAAAACATGATGGGCCTAAAAAGTTTAAATTGGTCAATTTTCACCTTGTTAATAAGCAATGTTGTATTATTTGGATCAGCTCCTCCTTTTTAAAGGATTTCTTTAAAATAAATTGTGGGAATACCTATGGACATGCTCTCTCTCCTTGGATATTCTACAGCAACACTGTGGGCAGTAAAATGCACATTTAAGGGAAACCAGCAGATGATAGATTAAAAAACCTGGAGATGCTGACTCCGCAAATGAAGAAAATGCCCTTTCTGTAAAGATTGCTATATTCTTTCATTTCCAACTCTGAATAAATTAATTATGCCCATAACTTTCTCCTCTGTTTTCTTTTTTTGACTCCTGTTGCCTGAACAACTCTGCCTTAACATAACAAGAAAATATGATCATTGGAAGCTATGTGGATGAATTTCTCCTACAATTTATCCCATTATTAAGATCAGAGCTCTTTCATCAATATGTTGTATGACTGAAACTAATATAACATTACATGTAGATTATTCTTCAATTAAACTAATTAATTACTAAAAAAGAATCATAAGAAAAAAGATTGGAGCTTTTTGAATTTTGTAAAATAATAATGTTACATTTAAGTTTATCATAAGTTCTTACCTTCTGTGCAGCATAGGACTGTTTTTTGATAAGTTTTATGTTGTCACTTGACATTTTTTGACAAAGGAAGAATACTGAAGAAAACTCTAATAATACCCACCACTGAGCTCTAATAATATCCATTCATTTGTTAAAAATGTTTATTATTTGCCTACTGTCTATAGGTCCTGGGGCTATAAGCAGAAATATGATAGAGACACTGTGCTCTAGGATCATGAACCTGCATTAAAACAAAAGACATGTACAAATATAGTGCCTCATTATAGATCCTTTAAAAAAATGATTTCATTTATTCATTTGACAGAGAGAGAGGGAACACAAGCAGGAGGAGTGGGAGAGAGAGAAACAGACTTCCTGCTGAGCAGCGAGACCAGTTTAGGGCTTGATCGCAGGACACTGGGATCATGACCTGAGCCAAAGGCGTAGACACTTAATGACGGAACCACCCAGGCATCCCTGTATGTCCTTTTTATAGGACCATTTCAAATCCAACACACTAAATGGTAAAACATTCTACTAGGCATCAGGAGATGGTAAAACTATCTAGGGGAAGAAATTTCTTTTAAGGCAGTAAGAGGGAAGAGAGAAATGAAGAACCTGGCAAAATCGTTAGTTTGATCAACACACATTTCCCTGGCACACTGATGGAAAATTAATCCCAACAAGAAAATTAAAGAGCGTAGCCATTGTTCAGCAGGTATCTATATACATAATCTGAATCATGTCTTTCCTTCCCACCAGTCATGCATCAAGGAACCAAAGGAAGAGAAGATCCATTTAGATCTCAATATTCACAGGGCGCTTCTGTAGCTCTCACCCTTCCTGATTCTCCCATTGCAGAAGTTAACACATTTTCTACTAGTATATTTTGGGGTGGGGAATTAGAGACAATAAAGATGAAAAACTCACCTTACTTATCTCAGCATACTTTGACATTCCTATGTGACAAGGGAAGGGTATAGGACAAGAGAACGTTTACACTTCTTGCGTTCTCCTTATAGGGGACTGGATACTTTTGTCTTTTGTGTTCATGATTTTTTTAAAGGTTTTACTTATTTTTTTTTTAAAGATTTTATTTATTTATTTGTCATAGAGAGAGAAGCGAGAGCAAGCACAGGCAGACAGAGTGGCAGCAGAGGCAGAGGGAGAAGGAGAAGCAGGCTCCCTGCCAAGCAAGGAGCCCCATGTGGGACTCGATCCCAGGATGCTGGGATCATGACCTGAGCCGAAGGCAGCTGCTTAACCAACTGAGCCACCCAGGCATCCCAAAGATTTTATTTATTTATTTGACAGAGAGACCAGAGAGAAAGAGGGAATACAAGCAGGGGGAGTTGGAGAGGGAGAAGCAGGCTTCCCGCGGAGCAGAGAGCCCAATGCGGGGCTCCATCCCAGGACCCTGGAATCATGACCTGAACAAAAAGCAGACGCTTCATGCTTCAGCCACCCAGGCACTCTGTTCATGATATCTTATAAATACAACACCTCCAGTTTTCTTCAGGAATCTTTCCATTTGGTATTGGATGTAGTCTCAACAGTATTTTTCATCAGAAACTCATATCTTTCCTCTGGCAAAAAGGTAGGCACCTTACCCAACCTAGGTCAATCCTGCACAACTTGTAGACTTTTAAACTGTGTAAAAGGTGGTTCAAGGTCTGAAGGAAGTTGAAGCTAATTAATTTTGATGACAGCACCTTGAGAAAAGACAACTGGTATTTATATGTCAGGAAATATTTTGGTTCCAGTACATTCAGAAGCTTGATGCTTCAGCTTCTTTGGGCCACCCATATCAGTCATATATAAAAGTATCCAAGGATAGAGCCTGAGGACAGCACCTGTTCATTCATTCTACCTATTGTACCTTTTCTTCTTTACCTCATATTTCAAGGCTTAGTGCAAATGATGACCTCTATGAAAACTTCTATGCTTATTTTCCTCAGAATACATTATCCCCCAAACCTGTTGCTCTTGGGTCTTTTTAAATTTAATATTCCTTTCTTATGCTTTCACACTATATAATTGTGATTAGTCAAATATGTGGATGGTGAATTCTTTTCAGTGTAGTTAAAGCATTCTTATAATTTTTGAAACTTCTATGTATCTCATAGAGCTGTTCATATAGTGAATACACATAAAGGTTGTACATACATGTTTTGTAAGCTTATACATTTATAAGATTATATGTATTTTTATAAGTATGTGCATATATATGTATATACATATACATATATAAGTATATTTGTGTGTGTGCAGAACAAGTAGGTGAATAGTGTGTCTCCAAGTGACAGGGGACTATTTTCCCATACTGTTCTTTAAACTGAAATCAGAAACTAATCTGAAGTAAACATATCTTGCCCTTCTCAATATTATAACTAAGATTTCATTTTGCATTTACAAAGCTGTGTGGGTTATCTGAACAAACACAACTATGAAGTCTGGAAAATAAGTAAGCATTGGCTCAAGAAAGAGTAGATGTTTAGAATATTTAGTTTCCAGTGAGGGTAACTAGTATTTTTCTGAGCCCTACCGATTTCAAAGAAAAAAGAATATGAGGCTTCAGCTGGCCTCATTCTAGCTCCTGATAACTTATTTAAAATTTATACCCTGCCCTGCCTCCTTCCAGAATATGAATTTTGAGGTTCCTTAGAATAAAAATGTACCTAATAGAACTGAATAAATCTTAAAAAATCACAAAATCATTAAACTTGGGAAAATAGTTTCTCTGATAATTTCTGTTTAAACTTCTTGCACCAAAAATAATGGAAATATGATGGTCTGTAAAGTTCTATCTGCTCACCCCAAACTAATGTAACAATGTGTATCAACTATACTCAAATAAATCTTTTTAAAAGAAAGTACATAGTCATTGACTAATTTATGAATAAAAGTTTGACTTTAAATTCTTAACATTTATCACAAGACTCTTTAGTAAGAAGAGCTGAAGTAACACAAAACATTTCCTAGTCTTCTAGTTGTATAATTCAATAATTCAAGTTGTAAAATTCAATGACAAAAAAATCAAAAATTAAAAAAAAAATAAGATAAAATTTGGTGACAATAACAGTGGGCAGAACAGCACCAGAAGTGTTAACTTTTTGATGTTTTTTTATATTTAATTTTAACAAATAAATTGTTGGTATTTATTTTAAAATGAACCGTATTCTAAGGTTCATAGCATATCTTGTTTGTTTTCTTTTGGGCACAGTCGTCTTCACATTATAGAATAAAAGAAAAGTGTAAATGTAGTCAACAGAAACCAACAATCCCAACAATCCTATATTAGTAATTTTACTAAGCCTAGAACCAGGTCATAAAATTATAGCAACATAATTAAACAATAAAATATTACCACTTATATCCACAGTAACTGTTCCTATCTTTCTGTTAACCTATCTATCCATATCTCACATATATATTCTTTTTTTTTAAGATTTTATTTATTTGTTTGAGAGAGAGTGAAAGAGAGAGAGCACAATCAGGGGAGAGGCAGAGGGAGAGGGAGAAGCAAACTCCCCACTGAAGTGGGGGCCTGATGTGGGTCTTGATTCCAAGACCCTGGGATCATGACCTGAGCCAAGGGCTGGTGCTTGACCCACTGAGCCACCCAGGAAACCCACACTTATATATTCTTTGAATGGATAAATTAAAACCAAAATACAATAAGGGTCATTACATGAGAGTCAATGTTAACATATTTGAGTGGAAATGATTCTTTAAACTTGATATCCATATATCGGTTTTGGTAGAAGATGCTTTGGATTGCTCAGCCCAGATTCTTTCCACTGGGCCACTGCACTCATGTTTTCATCTCTAGAGAAATGCCTTTGGCCTGGATATGCTTGGGAGTTTACAATATTCTTCTCCTCACAAGAGCAACGACTGGCATATGCAGGGCACAAAGGGGTAGAAGATCCCAGCACTTGTTTTCAAGGCAGGACAACTCTGCTGGGCAAACTGCAGTATATATACATACCCTCTGGGACTCCTGTTCTCAGTGCATTAGGCCAGGTCTATACTGGATGAGAGACCACATTCTTGCTCAGCCTCTTCCCTTTGCTTGGTCCTTGTAATCCCTTAGAAAGTTTTTCCTCCTGAATGCATCCTCAGTAAATCACCTGCACCTAAGTCCCTGCCTTGGGTTCTGCCTCTAGAGAAGCTGCTCCAGGACCATTTGGAGTAATGTGCTATATTACATGTTTTAAAGTTGAAAATCTCACTTAAAGCATAAACTTTCAATACCAGTGCTGCAGTCATCATGCTTTTGCAGCCCCGGTAGACTGAAAGGTAGGCAAATTCCATTAGGCTTGACCCCAGGTATGTCATACGTGCTATGTAAAGGTCTCTTCTTGGAAAGAAGGTAGTATGAGTAGTGTAATTTTTCACTCCACTCTTGTATCAAGTGTTTCTTTCCTTAAAAAATGCATATTTGATTCTTCAACTTGAAATCCATTTTTTTAAAATAAAATCTATACACCTATGAGTAAATGACACATAATTTTGCTAAACTCTTAACTACACTCACTACAACTCACATGCATGGCAAGATAGGAACTATTTAATTACAAATATCTTTTTATCCAGATTTGGTGAAATATGCTAGCCATAGATATTTAAAGACTTAGTCCTAGCCTAGGAGTCATCATTTTTCTTTCTGTAACACTGATGTCTTTAGAGGAAACCTGTATATGAAATTTTAAAAATTATTATTGCTTTATTTAAGTAATCTCTACACCCAATGTGGGGCTCAAATTCATGACCTGTAGAGTCACAGTCCCGTCTAGCCAGCCAAGTGCTCCTACAACAATTTTTTGAAGTCCAGATTCAAACGTGCTAAAATACTGATTTCTTTTTGTTCTAGTAAGTCTGTTCACTTTTGCATCTTTAAACATGGCTTTGTCACACTCCTCACCCTGCTTGTACAACTTGGTGTCTGTACATTCTGTTGTTATTGCACTGCAAGAACTTGTCTACCTCTATGTGGAAAAGGAACCTCTGTCATAGTCTTCTGTGCTCCCTCGTAGGCTGTGTGCAGTGTTCACCTCTCAAAACTGTACCTTGCTGGCCACCTGCTTGAAGTATCCTTGTGTCTTAATGGACTCCACCTTAGAAGCAGTAACTACATCAAAAATTTCATTGATCCTCTCTCTCTAGTCTTAGTTGACCATTCCATTTATACTGACAGTCTCAAGACCAATATTAACCATCCTCACCATTGCAACTTTTCTGTTTCTCTGTCCTTTAAGCCTTGGTAATCCCTTTCTGCCTCCTGGGAAAGTCAGCCTATTCTGTCCTCACAAGAGTACTTTTGGAAAACTGTGTATCTGGCAGAGATAAGCATTATCTTCCCCATCGTCTTTGGTCTTTTTGCCCCCACAGTTGTACAAAAAGGAGAGAAAAAGTAAAATTGATGCTCATATTGAAATTTTTGATAAGTTATTGGATAATTCCTTTTTAATAATGTGTTTAGTTAGCAATTACCACAGTAGTAATAGTAATTAAGGTTAGACAATAAGGTAGGGATACAGAGACAGCCATAAAAAATATTCTTACCCTTTAAGAGTTTAAATGAGAACATTCTTATTTAATATTTATAAAAGTGAATTAAACAGTTAATATTTAATGGGGGTAGGAAAGACTACATAGAAAATGATGTTCCACTATTAACAGAAAATTTGGAGCCAGGTACACAGACAAAGTGACATGAACTGAATCTTGAAGCACAAGAAAATGTTTTGTGAAACAGATAAAATAATGGGGATAGGAAATTCAAAGTAGAGACTGACATGTTCAAAGGCACAGAAGAATAACAGAACATAAATTAAAAATTGTGAGATTGTACCAGATGGAGATGTAGTAAGACATAGGGAAAGGACTTTAGCAAGATGAAACTTGAAAGGTAGGCTAACTTGTAATGATCTTGAATCTTCCACTATTGGCTTTGGACCTTTTGTAATAGATGAGTGGGAGGCAACTTCTGTGCAAGTGGGAAAAATCAGAAAACATTAAAATCCTTATGGGCCATATATATATATATTTTTTTTTTCAATTCAAGTTGAAAATAACTTTGAGGAGCACCTGGGTGGTGCAGTGGGTTAAGCCTCTGCATTCGGCTCAGGTCATGATCTCAGGATCATGGGATCGAGCCCCGCATTGGGCTCTCTGCTTGGTGGAGAGCCTGCCTTCTCCTCTCTCTCTGCCTGCTGCTCTGCCTACTTGTGATCTCTCTCTCTATGTTTAATAAGTTATGTTACTTATTTTGATGGTTATATCAATAAGATAATTAGTATTTAATTTTAGTCACTGAAACACTAATATGTGGATGCATTTATGAATTAGTAGTACAAAACAGCTTTCCAGTGTTTGATACTTTACATTTTTACATACTTTACATTTTTATAATACTGTAAAAACATAAAACTCATCTGCATTACTTCACCTTATTCAGAAAACCACTCTAAATAGACCTTGTCATTATCTCTATCCAACAGAAAAAGTGAGGCTCAGAAAGTTTCACTGAAAGTCATATAGTGATTTAGCAACAGAACTATGTCAAGAACCATATAAAGCATTGGAAAATACCCAAGATGCAGAGCATTGTTTCAACCAACATGGCTCTGCCATGTTTGGATTGACCAGTAGCCACCAAACCAATAAAGATCACACCTTAATCATGACAGCTCTTCACCAGCAACCCAGAACAGCATCACTGGCTCTCATTCTTAGAACATGAGGGCTTCTGATCCTCTGTGTTATACTGCACTAAACCGAACAGATTCTGGCATGACTGTCTTGGGACTCTGCCCTAATTGTTTTTAAGTATGGTACACTCTTTTCCTGAGGCAATTCCACCATCATTCCCCACCCTCTGCCACGGCAGCCATGATCACCAGGCATGTTGTTCTTGCCTTGGCATATGATTTTTTTAAGGGTTCTTTTTGAGTCCAAGGGGTTTGCCATGAAGAATTTCTTTACCTATTCCCATGCCTTGGCCCAGCTATGTGGACAGGCAGGACCCATGTCCACTGCAACAGAAAGTTGCCTGCATTTTTATAGGCAATGTAGGGACATTGTAAGCCTTACATTTCTGTTTTAGGAAGATAACTCTGGTGGCTCTTATCTTTCCTACTTCAGTGCCTTGCTCGCTAAAAAGAAAAACCCCATAGGTTTAATGTCTTGATTTTAAGCCCAGTCCAGGACATATTTGAAATTGGCGCCTTTAGAAAATAGTTCTTTAAATAAGTAAATGCGACTATAAGGACACATCCTGTTTTGGGGGGGAGGTTTCTACCTCTGCCTTCTTCTTTTCCTCTCAGTGGGCATGTTGTGGTGGTTTTTGAAGCCCAAAGAGAGTCACGCACATTGCAATCAAACATTAAAATTTGCAATGAGTTTAATGCCATTTAAATGAATGAATAAAAGAGATTTATTAACCTATATGGCTAAAACATGAATTGCTTGTGAATGAAATCTATGGAGAAAAATGGGAATAGGGACTAGAGTGTAAAGAATCCTGTGAAGAAAGATGTTGACAGCAACAAAATGAAATTGTTTCGGAATTGGTATTAACCGGGTGATTTGAGTATCAATTAGGCAATTTGGGTATTAATTAGATAATTTG
This sequence comes from Mustela putorius furo, assembly GCF_011764305.1. Taxonomy (NCBI): domain Eukaryota; kingdom Metazoa; phylum Chordata; class Mammalia; order Carnivora; family Mustelidae; genus Mustela; species Mustela putorius. The sequence continues at coordinate 11,150,124 of NW_025422023.1, forward strand.
TTTCTGCTGCAGAATCTTATGAACTAGAAATGAGCCTGTAAGTGTGGTTTGGTCGTGTGTGCGTGTGACTATAATACTGGGAATGGTGCCAAACTGAAGTCCCCAGAAAACTGAAGTCCTCAGTTTACCTGGAGAACAGGTTCAGTGGTGTTTGCGGAAGCTTTACCAGTAACGTCAGTGAGTTAAACTCAGGATGACCTAATGCAGATATCCTCAAGGCTGGATCTTGTTCCCTCCCTCACATTGAAAGGAGAATCAGTAGTTATTGCTTTAAGAAAAGTCTGCTTAAAAAACCCCAAGTTACAGGGATTTGTCCTTTCCATGGAGTACTACAATTTGGGAAGATCGCCGAAAATAGAGTCAGCAAATTTACAAGGGCCAAGAATCCTCAGAAATAAATTTTAACACCATTTATTCAATTTGGTTGACATGGCTGACAGAAAGATAAGTTAGTAATTTTCAGAACAAAGATTCAAGAATTCTTGTCTTTCTCTCCAGAAACCAAATTAAAATACGGTAGCATCTACTATAAACCATAAAACACTGTAGCTTAATTTACTCTTTCTTTAGGGGAAAATGACTTTTTATTAAGATTTTACTGGTCAACTCAACACCTGGTCATCTAGAATATTTGTTCTGGAAGAGTAAGGAAGTTGTCTTATATATTGCTATGTTTAAAACACTGTCTTGTATATAGCAGGCCATCTGTACATATATAAATGATGCAATCAGTAGAGTTAAACCACTATTGTAGCCCCTACCTCAACTGGAAGAGTTTAAAGTTATGAAGTTCAATTACTGCGAATGAAAATATTTGAAGTGAACGAGTACCAGCTAATGCCAGCAAAGAGAAAAAAATGCTCCTTTCTCTTACAGACTCCTTAAGGCCCTGAAGTGGATTCAGTACTGAGGTGGATTTAGTAGGGTTTGGGTATATAAAGGCTGCCTATTTGCCACTTGCCAGCAGATGGCCTAATTATTCCATCATTTGCCAGGCATCAAGACTGCTCTAAATAAAGAAAAGCACTGGATGAGTACTAACTTTCCCCTTGATTTTTTTTTTTTTTTTAACAGAGATGATTTTTAGTGTCTTTCCCATTATTTTTCTCTGGATTAAACAATTGATTAGAGATGCTGATTTTAATATAGCCTAGTCTAATCCATAAGAAAGTGTATACTGTTTTTTAAAAAAATATATGTATGCTAAATCACCTAGGAAGATCTATAGAGGTGACATACTAATATCAGTGCCTCAGGGATGAATTGATTTATCATCATCCATGAGTAAATGGGAATTTTTATTTTACTCTTGACAGTCTTTACAAGGCATATAAAATATCCCATTTAGATGGCTTTTCCAACTTTCCTAAAAATCAGTGTAATAGGACTGTTAATGTTCAGACTCAGTTTACCTGGAACAAATTTCCTCAGAGTTCTGAGGTTATTTACCAGTTATATACTTTGTCTATCAGGGAAAAGTCCTCTTTCATCTAAAAAGTATATTTAATTTGTTCTTACTGAGTAAATATTGAGAAAATGACATGACCGAAGAAAAAGACAAGAGTGAGAGGAGGAAGGTGGAAATATTAATTAAATATAGTGTAGTAGTGTTTGATATTTTTCTTATTAACTCTACCAAAATAAAAAACATGTCATTCCATTAATTCTTTTTTGAAATATTGTTTCTCTCTTCAGGACTTTAAGTATTCAGTTGCTTTCCCTTACCTGAATGTTAACACTTTTGAGGATAAGTGCTTTGTCTGTCTTGTTGATTATTGCTTATATACTGATTACTGATAGCAGTGCCTGGTACATGAAAATAATTGATTTAATAGTTATGGACTGTAAAAAAAAGATTCTGATTATATTTTCTGGGATAAACCAATAGGAAAGAACAATGAAATACGGCATCATGAATAAGAGTCTCAATTTTGGGCCATTCAGCAATTTAAAATAATCCGGCAAATTATTTTTCAGACATTTATCCCAGTATACTTGCTTATACCTTGAAACATGCAGCTCACTCCCTTTGATATGTTATCCAAGATAAAAGATTGTGGTTGTGGAAAACCAATGATCTATCTCCAATCCTAAGATGTTATCATAAAAAATAGAAAAGAAAGGAATAACACAAATAGCATGAAAAGGTGCACCTGAGGTCAGGAACCATACTCATAATATTTGTTTTATTAGTCTATATAAGTATCTTAAGTCTTCTGGATATACTATATTTTACGTAATAAAAATATTTTAAAAATAAATGGAAAAGAGATAAAGTGATTGAATCATTTTATCCTTGTTACTTAATTTCCTTCCATTTGTGGTTTTACCAGGATTTTCAAATAAGAAAAAACAAGCCCTTTTACCCCCATCAAGATATCTTTCTGATTAGCATTCTAAATGTACTTGATATTGTATGGATATTGCCTTAGTAATTAGAAAAGAAAGTCATTTTTGTTTCCCAGTGGAAATGCTATTGCTTTCTTTTTTGACAGTTTACAATATTGTGTTATTTTTTTGCTAAGCAAATCATTGGAAAATTATTTCTTGTTAAACATAAATGTGGTATTTGAGATTTATGATTGTGTCATTTTTAATTTGTATTTTTGAAGTAAAAACTCTCTCATGAAAAGAACGTGCCATTATTAAATATATACCAAAACTAGTTTCACTGATATTGATGTATATTCTCAATGAATAATAAGGATGCTTAAAAATAATTTTGAAAACTTAAACCTGTTAATAGGAAGCTCACAAATCTCAGAAGATTCTGGAAAGATGTTTGGTATTGTCAAGCTAATTTTTTATCTTTATTTTATTTATCTATTCATTTTTTATTTAACTTCAGAATTTTATCTTTTTTAGTCAGTCCTTTGTGTATGTAATCGCAAAAACATGTCTGCACAGTTTGTTATTTTTAAAAAAGATTCATAGGAAGTTTCTTGAATCTGCTCTAGAGGCTTTGGGCATTAGTACCAGTAAACAAAAAATGTTAGCCCTTTTATGTTCCTAGTATTTGGATTCTTGTTGCTTTCAAGATTTTATTTATATTTTGGAGTCCAGAACATCTATGCTCTGTTCACTTACTATCAACAATGAAAAACTGATTTAGATACTTTGCAATGGATGATGTTATATCATCTAAATTTTCTAATTCTTAAAAGATTTTAAAAACTATACTGTAAACAACACTTGGAATTGAGATTGCTAAGAAATAATAAAATGTGGTTTGGATAATTTCTTCTTTATATAAAACAGATATTTTATACAGACACACAGAAATACCCTCTTTAGAGATACAGATAGAGATACACAGAGAGAAAAGAGACTGAGCACATGAGAGACCAGAGAGGCTACGTACTGTTCTAGACACAACAGTGAACAAAACAGGTTCAGATCTCTGCCCCCATGTATTTACAGTCTCATGGAGGGGACGGCAAACGATAGCAACAAAATGTATTTCACAAAATGGTAAGCAGGAAAGGGAAACATTTATCTGCTTTTATTGTTTACTAGCTAGATGACATTGGTCAAGGAATTCGTTCTCTCTAAGGCTCACTTTCTGTATTAAAAATGAGCCTAAAGCTTACTACAAATGGATGTCATAAAAAGCAAATGAGATAATAAATATAAAGTGCTTATTTAAGTGCTTGGTATAGAATCACATCTAGATTAAAGGTGCAATAATAATTTTAATTATCAATATCTAAAAAATTCTATTTAATTGGGGAGGTAGCGTATAAGCAAAACATTGATTGATAGCTAGATAAGGTGTTCAAAGAGAGGAAAAGGTAAAGATTAGATGGATTTATGGATATTGTGGCTTTTAAACTGAACTTTACAAAGATTTTTTTTGAAGTGAACATTAAAAAAAATCACAGGTGAAGGAGAATTACGTATGTGAAAAGATAGTGTGAACAAGGGATTTCTTAGAAGACCTGTTAGGACACAGATGCCAGAGGAAAGGACAGGTAGGCACCATCCAGCCCCAGGCCCTAGACCAACTCTAGATATTTTCGTTGATTTAAAAAAAAAAAGGAACATTCACGAAGCAAATGTGTCATTCAAGGAGATGTTAAAACAAAAATTGGTAACAGTTTGCTAACTGGGGAGAAAGAAAAAATTAAGGGCTGCAGGTTCTGAAAGAGAGTAGTGAACATGTATCTGTATCTCCATGTGAAGAGAAAAGAATGCTAAGGTGTCCGGACAAGGCTTGCTCGCAAATCCCAGTAGGATTGTAATCGACGGCAGGTGCGCTATCAGCGAGCATCTCTACTCCAGTTACCAAGCTGTCCTCTGACTCCTGAAAACAGATCAAATCAACAAGGGCAATGTTAGTGTCTAGTGGTAGAAAGTGACTATCTTATTGAGAAAGTCACCAAAACATGGTCTCAGATTTTTTAAAAACATAAACGTAGTATAATAAGCCTCAATTTAAAGAAACAGTGCGCAGAGAATGCAAGTTAGAGAGCTGCGAAACAGAATGAGGCAAAACAAGGATTCAGAAAAGAGACAAGGGTTTGTTTCTCACAATTGAGTTCTTGGTTTACTTGGGAGTTTGTGAGGATTATTTAGGGGGGGATTTGATCTCTTTTCCTAGAGTTATTCCTGGGAGTCTAATAGTTGAAAGCCAATGGCTTTTTACTGTGAGAAGGAAGAAGGAAGCGGCAGAGTACAGTATCGGAACAACAGAAAAAGCTTCAGTGGAAGGAAGAGCAAGCAATGTGTGGAGTTTGATCCGGTTAACTGTTATGTGAAGACATCTATTTCAAACAATATGGTGCGAAAGGAAGTCCTATGTGAATAAATCGATCGAATAATTATTAAGTCCCTACCCCATTCTCTACAAATATAAAAGAAGACCACAGCCAAACCACAGACTCTCTTTGTTAAAACTCTCCCGTATCCACAAATGCCTGCCTTTCATCTTCAGAAAGCCTCCATTGGGCGGCGTGAGAGATCATGGAAGAAAATGTGAATTTGGCCTTAAGACCAACATGTATTTTCTATCACATTTTAAAATGTCAAGTTTCTGTAAGTCTAGGGGGGAGAACATAAAAAGTAGATGTTTTAGACAATATTTTCCTAACAGTCTTCGTATTTGAAGGGCATCAGTGATCTATATTCTATGATAAATGAACACGAGTAAATTCTTTAAACCAGATACTTTTGGCCAGAGCCACTCTCTTAGTCCTTCTGTGTGATGTATGTACTAGTAGTTTTAATGAATTAAAGCATAAAGCAGTTTAAATATTCATGTAATTATCAAATTTGTCTTGATGTAGAAATTTTAAAAATACACAGTATTTGTTGGAAATTACTTGGCCTAGCACTAGGGAGAAGCACTGGAAACGTAAAATAAGATAAGATTTGGTCTTTATCCTTGGATATCTTATAGCCTCTGGAGGAAAAAGAAGAATCACAGACAAATGCATGTACATGTCCACGCATGTAAATGGAAGACAGCTTATAATTTAATGCCAAAGGAGTTCAAAGGGATGAATGATTGACTCTATACAGAAAAGAAGTGGTCTTTAAACACAAAAAATCATATACACATGTACATAAAAAATGTGTATATTTTAATTTCTACTTTCTTGCCCTTTGTTGTTGGCAGATAACCCCTAGCATTCTAAACTAACATCCACAGACCAGGACGGAGTGACAGGCATCAGAGGATCCAGGAAGAGATCAGACTTCCCTGAACTACACAAACAAAAATATAAAATAGAGAATACCTCCTGTTTAGATATTTTGATGGATGTCTGAATAGTTAACTATGTGTGCAACTAAACACACCCATCCGCTGCTCGATTGCACTATGTAAACACACATGCACATGCTGCGATGATAGGTGTAAGACACACTCACACGCACAGGCAACATGTGGTGTGAATATTCCGCACACTCAAGTTAAACTAGAATCAATTTCATTTGAAGCTTATGTTCATTACATTTGCAAATGCTTTATGTAATCTCTAAATCATATGTAAAAAGTTATGTAGAATTTATTTTATTAAATTATGAATATATAAAATGACACACAATTTCATGTAAATTACGTATATGTTTATATTGCTACCTGCGGCAACATGCGGGCATTCTGTGTCTCAAAAGTCAAATTCCCTTCTTGCGCAGATGCTTAGCATTCTGTAAGACACCAAATACACACACACACACACACACACACACACACAGAAAAACCAATTTTTAAGTTTTTTCTTGCTTATTAAACCTCAGCCACTTGCCCTAGTCTCTCACGTTCACTAGGCCTCAACAAAGGCACTAAGTGCTTTCCGGAACATAGATTTAAATGAGGCCCCTGCCCAGTGGGCTTACAACCTAATTAGACAGAGACAGTTGACCAACATATGCCCACAGACTACAGTTGGCCACTTATTTATTCTCTAATTAACATAAAGCAGCAGGGCAACAACTCCGCCTGTGCTCAGTGAGCAGCAGCGCGGCTGTGTGTGCTGGAGAGCTCTGCGGGAAACGAGACTGCTGCTTTCTGCGGGGGTTTACAGCAGGCCTTCCCTTGCTTCTGGCTTGTCTCCATAATTAATATTCCTGTGCATATCTTGCTGTGACTACGTATGTCCTAGCAAACAGACCCTCGTGGCCCAGCAGAACCACTTAGTTCAGCCGCCCCGATGACCAATACGGGTCACTGGAGGGGTTGACTTGCGGTGGAACAGGCAATTCTGTTGAAAACATAGGCCAGTGCTGGCCAGAGCGGTTAGTCCGTGCTTTAATTTCGTCTTTTCAGCCAAACAAGGAAGATTTTCATGATTGTGGTTGATTGTCAAGGGCCAGTAGCTTCTTTCTGCTTCTCTCACTGCCCTTCCCACACCCTCCTGCAAACCTCTTCAGTTTTTGAAATTTCTCCCTCCCTAAGTGTGTTCCACATGATTCTCAAAAAGCATTTGAAGTAACTTAAACATGTCCAGTGCCACACTATTAAAAAAAATAGGTATTTGAGAATATTAGAATGAGAGAAAGCTAAGCACTAGGACCCATCAGATAAGGTGTGTGAAAATGTTGGTCCCTGAAATGCATGTCAAGAGTTCATAAGTATTTGCTAGATAAAATCCTTCATGAAGACAGTAGATGATTTGAGTATTCATTGTTTATCCAGAGAGAAGAATGCAAGCAAGAAAATTATATTTTTTCCCTAACTCTAGGGATGTATTTAATGGTGGAAAAAGATAAAACTCATTTGTTTTAGGTTATACAGAGTATTGTCAGTTACTACCCCTCTAATACTCTCTTTAAAATTCTATTTAATGCTTTTGACCTAATATGAATCATAATTAAATCTTCTGAGAATTTTAAGCCTTCACAGATTTACAGTCAGTGTGTTTTTTTAATCCACTATAGGAGAGCCTGATGTTCTTCTTTTTTAGGGGGTAGGGATGGGTATTGGTTTTTATCCTCCACTCTATACTATGTCTTAAAAAATAGTGTAGACATTGGAGAACATGATTTCCTATGATATCATTCTTTCTTTGTTTAATTCTAATATTTTTTAAGCATACATAATTGTCATTGGGTAGTTAGTCAATATCATGAATTGTTTTAATGTGTTCCTCAGGTGAACTTGAACATGGTACAGTAGATATTTGGACTACTGGGAATTTAACACTTATATAGACACTTCTGATATTTCCCTATAAATTGTGATTCTGTGGACTTATTGTTATGTTGCTGAAGTAAAGAACTATAAACAATCCCATTCAAAGTATAGTTAAAAAATTGGGGGCCTAATGATACTAAAAAAGAGCCTTATTTTCACAAATCAAGTAAAAGACAAAAGGTCTGAGTCGAAATATAAGAATCTACAAACTCATATATAACTGTTCTAAAGGGTCCCAGAATCATCAGTATTATTGATTTTGCATGATAAATGGACTAAGCACATTTTAGAATTTAGATATCCTGATAAATATCTTTAATATTAAACTTCTTGTGCTTTAGAAATCAACGGTCATTTCTGTCTTTGTGAGTCAAATTGTTGCTTTCATTCTTTTTTTTTTTTTTAATGTACATGGGAACGTGCTCATCATAGTTAAAATAAACCCCCAAATTGAAATGAATATCTAAAGCTGATCCAGTTTCACTTATTTCTCCTAAAAACTCTGTATCTGGAATTTTAAACCACGCAATTTTTGCATGGATCATTTTTCAGGGGTGGTGATTTCTTTCCTTTTCTCTCTCTCTCTTCTCCTGTCTTCCATTTTCACTGTGGAAATTTCAAGCAGCAAAGCAGGAAATCCCATCCATGTTGATCTAACCTCAGGGCCTCCTCCAAGCATGCTGGAGAATCAGTGCTCTGTCACCTCTGAGAATAGAATTCATTTTGGATTCCTGTATTACCTGCCTCTGGTACTTGGCACTTACTTGCTGACCGACTGAGCTATTTTAACTTTGGAATGATGCAAATGTCCTTTATGGCAGTTTCCAATTTAGTATTTTTAGAATCAAGACTGAACTGAAGGAGTTCAAAGTATAGTGCCCCCTCCCAAATAAAGTACTTAATCAAAAATTTCAAAGTAAAAGTGATACATCAAAGCAAAGGAGCGCAATTTAAGACGGAATGATACAGTGTTGTAGTTCTCAAAATTCAAGGTCAAAAATAACTTCATTCATCCAAATACATTTCCTTAAGAAATACAGTTATTTGCAAATGACTGTGACTATCAGCAAATTAGCACAATAAAAATATTAATAGTTGTGTCAGCATCTGTAAGATTTAGTTGTTTTGATGGTACTTAATAGGTAAAACTAGCCTTTCTGGGCTCCTGCCAATTGAGCATCTGTTTAGGTAGTCTGTGGAGAATCAGAACAACTGAACTTTTGGCACATTCAATTACACTGAGCAACTACCAGCCCTGTTTTAGGTTATAACAGAAGAGAACAACACCAAAAGATTGTGCTAATTGATTTAATGTTGAGAACTTTGGGAATCTGGAGATCGTCATGGGAGCATTTCAGTTAGTCTTAGTGAGTTGAATCCATAAAAACATTATTTAATTAAATAAGGGCCCTTCTTTCAGGAGCTTTTCTAGGCATTTTGAGAGATACAATGATAACATAATCCTTGCCCTTTATTGCATATAAGATAATTATGAAATAAAATTTATGTTATGCATATCTCTAAAGGAAGGCAGCCAGCAATGTCAAAAATATTGCTACTTTTGTTATTTGGAGTACTGGGAAGGAAAAGCTACTTCCATATGGAGATAAGAAAGTAGATCATGAAAGGCATGTCATTCGTGGTAAGTCTCAAACATGGAGATGCTTTTGAAAAATTAAGTTAGAGTTGGAGATTTTACAAGGCTGAGGGACAGGTTGACTAAAAACAGTGAAGTGATTTAGGGAATTAAAGAAGACTAAAATTGTTTGGGGCCAAATCAAACTGAGAAATCGCTTTAGAAATCTAGATTTATGCTACCGAGAGCCAGGAAGGCATTCTGAGCAGTGGAGCCCTAGCATTGTGGTGAGATATGCTATGCAAAAGAAAGTGAGGCTAGAAAAATCTGGGAGGAAATCCCTACAGTAATACAACTTGGAAGAAATACTGCCTTCACTAGGGCAAACAGAAAGAAAAGGAAGATTGCTTTAAGAGATGCAACTAAGACAAAAGTGAAGTACTTCAATTGAGTTTATGTAAAGGGAAAAAGGAAAAAAAATCAAGATAATTCTAACACTTTGAAAAGCAGTGACTATGGAAGTGTTATGTAATCAAATGTGGTACAAACAACTGAGGTATAGAATTCAACAAAAGGCACAAGTTTGGAGATACGTATGTGATCACTAAGGCTATGTGAGTGCCTGGAAGGATGTATTTTTGAAAAGTGCCACTACTGAAGAGACAGAAGAAAGACAGAGAAGAACCCAAGAAAGAGAACAATGAAAGGGAAATATAGGAGAACCAGCTGAACATAGCAAAATGAAAAGTGTTCATAAGCAAGTGGTCATCAAGGTTAATTGCCTGAGAGATGTTAAGGAAGAAGGAAACCTTTATGTCACTGGACTGAGAATGCAGAAGTCACAGGGGAACTTCAGGGAAATAATTGTTTCCCTGTAAGTGTGTAAGTCACATTATGTTCATTTTACTTCTCTCTCTCTCTCTTTTTTTTTTAATTTTTTTAAAGATTTTATTTATTTATTTGACAGAGAGAGAGATCACAAGTAGGCAGAGAGGCAGGCAGAGAGAGGGGAAAGCACGCTCCCTGCTGAGCAGACAGCCTGACATGGGACTTGATCTTAGGACCCTGAGATCATGACCTGAGCCGGAGGCAGAGGCTTAACCCTCTGAGCTACCCAGGTGCCCCATGTTCATTTTATTTCTAAATGTGGTGTAAAGCTGGCTGGTGAAAGAGACTGAGATAAAAGAGATTAGATAGATGAGAGATGATAGATATTGATAGATATGCAGACAGACACAAAGACAGATAGAAAATCATCATTCAAGGAAATGATTGAAAGTAGTATGTGTGTGTGTGTGCGTGTAAATGGGTAGTCACTGAGGGCAAGATGAACACTAGCATTCTATCAAAAACGTAAAATAAAAGAACAGTTACAGAGGCTTGGGTAGGGTAAAGAAACGAACAAAGAATGTTGACTTTCTTCCCAGCCCTAGATCTGAAGAGGAAGGGAAGGAAATAGAAGAACCCAGTGGGCATTGGGGCTATCCAGGTATCAGTAACAGCAAACAACATGACCTGCAGAGAGAAGGGAGGTAGAAGAAAATGCAAACTTCATCCCCCTCAGCCTCCTATCTCCTCTTCCTGCCTTCCATCAGAAGAATAAAATATAAACCTCATCAGCACTCTGTCTTCAAAGTATAGTTCTTGGGAGTCTGTCTCTTGAAGCATAGATCAAGATAGAATGGGTTTAGAATGGACGGTGGGAGACAAGGAAGGAAGGAAGAAATCCCAGGAAAAAAAGAAGAAAAGTATAAGAAAGAAGATGAGATAATAAGTGGAACGAAGTTCTGGATAAGATGAAGACATACCTAGAAAATTTAAATTAAAGTGTGCAGGCACAGAGTGCCTTGGTTGTTCAGTTGTTGAGCAGCTGACTCTGGGTTTCAGCTCTGGTCATGATCTCAGAGTCACGAAACAGAGCCCTGCATCAAGCCCCAAATCCAGCTCCAGGCTCAGTGGGGGAGTCTGCTTGAAGACTCTATCCTTTTGCTCCTCCCCCATCTCTCTTTCAAATAAATAAATCTTTAAAAAAATAAGAAGTGCAAAAGAAAAAAAGATGGGATGCAAAGCAACTTTGAAGTGGAGATAGGGGCTTGTGTTAGAAGTCCCAGAATAGAACAGTTCTACAGAATCTGCCTTTGTCAACCTAGGGCAAGCGGTCACAAATTCATAAATGTTACCAGAATGGGATCTTGATTACTTTTGCAATGCTTAACTAACTAATACCTTAAAATTATTACCAAATGAGGACTTTACTAAATATATTTACTATTGGGATGCCTGGGTGGGCTCTGTTGGTTAAGCATCGGCCTTCAGCTCAGATCATGATCCCAGGGTCCTGGGATTGAGTCCTGCATCAGGGTCCTTGTTCAGCAGGAAGTCTGCTTCTCCCTCTGCCTGCTCCTTCTTCTGCTTGTGCTTGCTATCTCTCTTTCTCTAATGAATAAATTAATAAAATAAAAATAAATACATAAATCTACTATTAAATTTAAAAAATCTGTCCAGAATCTATAAAGAACTTAGCAAACTCAACACCCAAAGAACAAATAATCTAATCAAGAAATGGGCAGAGGACATGAACAGACATTTCTGCAAAGAAGACATCCAGATGGCCAACAGACACATGAAAAAATGCTCCATATCACTCGGCATCAGGGAAATACAAATCAAAACCACAATGAGATATCACCTCACACCAATCAGAATGGCTAAAATCAACAAGTCAGGAAATGACAGATGCTGGCGAGGATGCAGAGAAAGGGGAACCCTCCTACACTGTTGGTGGGGATGCAAGCTGGTGCAGCCACTCTGGAAAACAGCATGGAGGTTCCTCAAAATGTTGAAAATAGAACTGCCCTATGACCCAGCAATTGCACTATTGGGTATTTACCCTAAAGATCCAAACGTAGTGATCCAAAGGGGCACGTGCACCCGAATGTTTATAGCAGCAATGTCCACAATAGCCAAACTGTGCAAAGAACCTAGATGTCCATCAACAGAGGAATGGATCAAGAAGATGTGGTATATATACACAATGGAATACTATGCAGCCATCAAAATAAATGAAATCTTGCCATTTGTGACAACATGGATGGAACTAGAGCGTATCATGCTTAGCGAAATAAGTCAAGCAGAGAAAGACAACTATCATATGATCTCCCTGATATGAGGAAGTGGTGATGCAACATGGGGGCTTAAGTGGGTAGGAGAAGAATCAATGAAGCAAGATGGGATTGGGAGGGAGACAACCATAAGTGACTCTTAATCTCACAAAACAAACTGAGGGTTGCTGGGGGGAGGGGGTTTGGGAGAAGGGGGTGGGATTATGGACATTGGGGAGGGTATGTACTTTGGTGAGTGCTGTGAAGTGTGTAAACCTGGTGATTCACAGACCTGTACCCCTGGGGATAAAAATAAATGTTTATAAAAAATAAAAAATTTAAAAAAAATCTGTAAAAATAAGCACACTTAATGACCTAATGTGATGCATGTATATGGTGTACATATGGGTGTACATATATATTTTATGTATATATATAATATATATTACATATATTATATACACAGATAATGTTGTTATAGTGGCACAATGATCAAGTGTTTTGATAATATGTCCTATGGAATATTCTAGAAAATAGTTTTCCCAATAGTTGTTTTCCAGTCATCATATCCATGTCAACATATCCACATTTTAAGCCATGAGATGGAGGGGGAGAGAAAAAAGGGTATGTTTCTTCACCTTGGAGAAGGTTTCCTGAAAGTCCATATAACACTTCTACCTATATCTGTCTGTCTATAATTTAGTCACATGGTTCTGCCTAATTCTGAGAAACGATGGGCCTTCTAGCTGAGTGTCAATGTCCTAGCAGGAAATCAGTATTCTGATCATTAGAAAGGTAAGGAAAATACAGATTTGTTTGGCATCAACATTTTCTGCCTTCCTGTGTTAAAATGAAGATGCTCTTAGAAAGAGAGTGTTTTTGTTACTAATGTAGAATCAAACTCATAAGTGAGTATTGTAGAAACTAAGGACACTAGTCCTGATTTGAAACACTGCTCTAGGAGAAGAAGCACTTGAACATCTAAGGGACAGCATGAAGTAGGGAAGAATGTATGTTTGAAATAAAAAAATGTAGAGCTGGAGAGTATAAAAAACGGCAATGTAAAACATTTTCCTAGAATCAGCTCTACACTGAACTTTAAAATAATTCTGAAAGTCATCAAGGACAGAATATATTTTAAATTAAATATCCTGAGATGAGATCTCTTGTATTTCCTTAAAGAAAAAATTTTGGAGGGGAGGGTATAAAAAATAGTGCATTGATTTACAGAAAACTCTAATCCATTGTGAGACAAAAAATTTGCCACTTGGAAAATGTAATATAAATATTTTTGCTTAGGAAGGAAATAACCATACTACAAACTCTAAGCAATATTATAAAAGTGGCAAGAAAAACAAAATTCTTAAATCTATATTATCATAGTTCTATATGTTTTTTGACATGATTTTGTGTAGAAGATAGTAATCTATAATGACTTAAATGAGATGTGAGGGCAAAAAAAACATATGTCTGTTGGACAAATATAATCATTCTTAGTGATTCTATTAAGCTACATGACAGATGATATATTCCATGAGTTAATATTTAAATTATGCCTCATCTTTTCCATACATAATTTATTATCATATCTCGGCAAATCAAAAGTATATCACCTGATTAACTTTTACCCCCAATTATCTTAAAATTCTTTTATATTTGTATATCTTAGTTTCAAAGTTATCCTTCAATAACATTTTTCTTGCATTAAGTATATATTACAGAAATAATATTATTATAATTTTTGTTCTTTCAGAATACAAATGATTTGGGGGGAAAAGTGGATTGGTGAATAATTTTACCCTAATAAATTAGGAAAATCATTTCTTATAAATATATAGAATACAAATGGCACAAAACATACTAATGATACAGGAAAGATGGCAGAAGAATGTCAGGAGATTTCTAAAAAGGCAGTCATATATACTTCATAACCAAACAAAATTTGATAAATTAAGAGTATACTAATATATAAGCTCAGAAAATTATTAGTAAAAGCAATAGCTGGTAAAAATTTAGAAAATAATCTTTGTCCTCAGGATACCTGGACTCCAGATAGCAGGAGTACTTTGTTACTGAAGTGTTTACCCATTGGCATTCGGAGTATTGTTTGTAAAACAAAAGATATTGATTATAATGTCTGACTTTTATTAAGTTCTCATACATTGTTTCATATGATATTTGCAACAATCATATTGAAAGCAGTATCATTATCTTCATTTTACAAATGGAGAAACTGAACCTTAGGGAATGTAAATAAAATGATGATCACAAAACAAGCCAAGAAGAGAACAGTGAAGGAGCCTGACTAGTTGAAAGTTTAAGTCCAAATTCTTAACCACGCTAAGTATTGCTTTTGTGTGTGTGTGTGTATGTGTGTGTGCAAGACTGTTTTTCTTGCTGAGGAAGTTGCTGTGCTAAAAATCCTGGATGTAAGTAAGAGAATTAAAAAAAAAAAAAAAAGACATACCTCAAGGAAAAGAATGTAGTAAGGAGTAGAGAAGAAGTATATGAATTAGTATTTTTATTTCATAAAATGTAACCATCAAATCAAAAGTGTCACATCACAGAGCATCTTGAGAATTCAGTTATGTATTTTTGATGCTGTACCAAATCTCTTGACACTTGGCACTTTTAAAAAATATCAATTGTGCTGTGGAATCTAAAACACTATCAACAAGCATTTTGCATTTTTTTACATTAAAATCTATTGATCTTTTTAAAAAATACAATGTATAAAGGTGTTTAATTTCAACAGGAATCAATTTACTTTCTGTTTATCTGGTATAAGGAGTAAAATATGGCCCCATAATCTGTCTCGTTTGAAAACTGGACAATTGGACAACTTTTATACTACTACTATATCTCATTCATCTTTAAAATGGTAATAAATATAAAACTTATTTAATACTGTTGTTGTTTTATATGCATTAATATATGAAAGATCTTGAAATTCCTGGAGCAAGCTTTTAAAAATAAATTTTAGTTAAAGTTATTTTTAATATTATAAACATTTATAAAAAGTGGCCTATTTTCTTTAATCATGGTTCACTTATTTGAAAATAACAAAAAACAATGTTATTTATTTTATTTTTTTAATGTTATATTAGTCACCACTCAGTACATCATTAGTTTTTAATGTAGTGTTCCATGAATCATTGAACAAAAACAGTGTTTTTATTAAAAACAGAATGTCGAAACATAGTCTATGAGCTTTCTAAGTATAAGGACAGCAACTCCTTCATGTTTGTGTTCCCAAGACCTGGCACATTGGAGGACTCCACATGCTTATTAAGTAAGTTAATCAAATATCTAATGTAGGTATACTTAAATATTTGGATCCAAATATTGAAAAGTTGTTCATCTTAAAATAATCCAATAGTCCTATAATGGTTGAAAACTTACAAATAACTTCTACATATGATCACGTGCCCTTATTACAATTCCCTCTGATATCTAAGGCCTTTAAATTATTAATTCAAATATTTATTGAAATTGTCCCCTGTAAAAGACATTTTACTAGGTGATATTTGAGAGTGAGCATAAACATGTAAAAGATACAGTTTCTTTATTTAAGAGCTTTTAATCTATGACCTTAATTTAAAACAAGTTTTAAAAACTGCACCATAAATTTCCAGTTTCCTTTTCCATATACATGGAATTTGGAAGTGCAATTCTGTCCTCACAGCAACTAAAAAGCTGGCAGCCTGAAAAATCAACTTTTCTTAGGTCCATATGAGGGGGGAGGTCATAGGGCAAACTACAGCCCCTTAAACTGGAGAAAAGACAGGTGAAGAGAGGGTGTGATGGCTTACAGGAGCAGACTCGCAGGTCGAAGTGGGAACAAGTTCCTGATACGTCATGCCTGGGTACCAAGAAAAATTGAAAAGTTACAACTCTTCCAAATGGCAAATCTCCCAACAATTTGAAGACACAGAGTAAACATCAGAGTCAGACATGGCAGGGATGTTGGGATTATCACACCAACAATTAAAAAATACCTATAGTAATATGCTAAGGGCTCTGAAAAAGAAAGTAGATGGCATGGAAGAACACCTAAACAATGTAAGCAGAGAGCTGGAAATCCCAAGAAAGAACAACAAGTTAATGCTAGCAATAAAAAAAAAAATATGTATCATGTCATGGAGCAGACAGAGTAACTGAGTTTCTTGTCTGTAAATAGACATTAACAACAACTCCTACCTTTGACTGAAATATGTCAAAATTTGCATATATTCATAGGTGTGTGAGAAATCTACATAAATGTGGCAGTTGCATCACAAAGATTTTCTCTGTTCCCTTTCAAAACACAACTAACAATTAAGGAATCAAATTGTGCTAGTCTACTAAGACAAAGGCTGGCAGAAATGAAAACAGCAGGTTTGAAGGAAGGAAAGCAGTGATTACTGAAACATCCAAGAGGCAGAAGTTAGAATCTATGTGCTTACAGGAAAGTTTATCAATACGAAGTACCCAATCTGCCTCACAGATCCATGGGAGAGCTAAGGCTTAAGAGACTCAGGTGGTGGTGATGACAGGAAGTCATTAAATATCTATGTACTTCATATCTCCATTTTAACCAGTTTCTGCTCTTCTTTTCTTGGACACAGGATAGAACTAACTGCACTTTCTGAGCCTCTCATGTATGGTTGGGACATGAGATTCATCCTGGTAACTAAATGTGAGACAAATTAATCTATGTCATTTCTAGTCTGAGAGAATAGCCAATATGAGACTCTCCAGAGATTTCTTTTCTCTCCAGAAGAGTGACTGACAAAATTTAAGATGGTTGATGAGCCGTCATGATGAGTCCTATCATGAGGAGCAGAAACGGAACTCAACCTGTAATAGTCAAGTACATGATTAAGAAATAAACCTTGGTTGTTTTAAGGCTGAAGGTTTGGAATGGTTTGTTACTATAGCCAAATCTACTCTAACTTTATTGATAATAGTCTAGACATGGAACTGATAAACCTTTCTCACTTTGCGTACCTGGGAAAGTCTCTGCATCTCCAGGTCAATTGACTAGAGGAACTGAACCAGGAATGTTCCAGGTATGAGGTCACCAGGCACGGCAGAGAGTTAATGATAAGTTAAAGGACTGAAATGAAGGGTATGTGTGAAATACAACACGCTAAGTAAAAGAACCTCTGATGCTATCTAGCATGAGAAAGCTGACACTCGGGTATTTGTCGGTGAAGTATCTGAAGAATGTTCTTCAGAGAACATGTCAGAGAAAGACCTACAGATACTGATACTTAAAGTTGTCCCAATGGAAAGACCCACTCATTGCTTTACCATGTTATAGTAGTGCATCTCCCTCCATCCCATATATACACCAAACTGCGGTCAAGTCAATGATAAATAATGAAGTCATTTATTTAAATTAGCATTTAAAAAATTTTAAAAGGAAAATGTCATAATCTAAGCCGAGTATGTTAGACATTATTAGTTTCAGTTATAGTTTTACACGCCTGTGTGTGCTGGGATATGATGCAAAAAGTATGTATTAGTAGGGCTGCTAGATTGAAAATAAAAATTCAGGAGGCTGAGGAACATTTGAATTGGAATGTAAATTTCAGAAACTAAAAAGATGATGGCCCAAATTTTAAAAAATCAACAAAAAAATTGCAAGATTTGATTGAATGAAAAACTCTTGTTTGGCTTTGTTCTTATCTCAGACTTACTTATTTTAGAACTGGAAGTTTGCACCTTTTAATCAATTGAACAAACAACTTGAAAGTAAAACAAAACAATGTATGGAAATCACATCATTATGCTATACACTTTAATCTTGCACAGTACTGTATGTCAATTGTATCTTGATAAAATGGAAAGAGAAAAATATGAGGATAATAAAAGCCAAAACGTGGAGAAACATCACAGGGAAAGTAGGGATATAGAGTATGGATCCAGAGTACAGTCCCACATATTTTTAAAGAAACTAAAAGGAAATTGTCCAAGAACTAATGCAAGGGCATTTTCAGAACTGAAAAACTGTCATAGGGACTAGTCATAGGGACTATGTTCCACACTACAAAAAGTAAACCACTGATATTACATTACATCACTGTGGAATTTTTTTAAATTTTAGGGATAAATAAGACAAAGCCTTGTTTTATGCAAAGGCCTAAGAAATGAAAATGAATAAGAATCCTTACATTTACTAGAGGATAGTAGAGCCATGCAATAGCATGCAATAAAAATATTTTAAAATCTGGAATTCTACACACGCAGACAAACTCATCATCAAATGTGAGGTGAACAAAGTTAAAAATACATAAAGACCTTAAAATGTACTTTATCAGGGCAAGAGAACAGACTCAAAATTAGGAGCATGAGAAACAGATACTGATGTCATGAAAATGTTGAGGAGCATTCCTAAATATAGCTTGGAGACAGCACAGAATTTAGATTGGAACAGAAGGGTTCTAGAAAAAAGAAATTTAGTAAGGGAGATGGTACTGATTAACCCAAAAAAGTAATATTCTCATTAACAATCTGAAATGGAAAAGGAAGCTATTTATGATGGATAAGTGATAAAATCTGTAGAACTGACAAAGCGATTGAGGCATTTGAAAATATGCAATATTTTTAACAGATATTTGAAAAAAAATCTGCTTCTGTAGACAGAACGACAAGTAGGTAGATGGGATATAAGCAACTAGTAGTTCCTGGATGTTATGTTCACTGTAAGTTCAGAAGTGAAAAATAACACAAAACCCTACTTGATTTAATGGTGAGTGAAATTTTCATAATTATAACTATAATGTTGTATTAAATAAAATTATGGTTAGGCCGACTTATAGAGGGAAAATGAAAGAAGACTTAATGCTGCAAAAGAACTACATCCCGCTCTACCATAACAGAAAGACAATTGATATTATCTGATCACAATAAATCAATAAATAATAGTTCAAATATACTAGTCCAAAAAGGGGTAAACAGACCAGGGTAAAAAACCAAGAGTTGAAATTGTTAGCCTCTGAACAGCAGAAATGGGGAAAGGTATAGATGGTATTAAAGCTATCAATATGCTCTACTAGTGAATTTAAATTAAACGCAATGTGACAACTGGTAAGTTGGCCAAGGTATTCATCTTTTATCAGGGCTTTGTTGCAAATGCATTCTAGCAGATGATTTTCAATAATTCTGCAGTCCTATGTATATTACTATCATAATAATATCAAGGTAGTAAGATAATATTTGGAACCTAATCTTGTTTGTAAAATAGTAGTGTAAACACTACTAATTCACTACTAATTCACTGCTGTAGAAACGTTACATTCCCACAGTTCCACACATATCCTCACACACCATTTATTGTGTCACTTGCCTATCACACATTTTCTGCATCTATAGAATGCTTGACTTTGGAAATAGTTAAAATGTCATGGTATCCTATGTAACAGGTAAGACTTGGTTAAGAGTAATTGAAATCACCTTTTTCTAGTGTGAATTTTGTATTATATTGCTCTTAAATCTTCATAATTTTTTGTTTTATTCCTATCTCAAGAGAACAGTGTTAATGAACTTTAATGACCTATGTCTGTAGTGTGCAATGACATGTCCTGTAGTTGGTAATCTTAGGGCGAGATCAGATCATCAAAATCAATTATTTCCATTACACTTTAATTTAGACAAATAATATTTTATTTGCAGCTTTAGGTACAAATGTATGCTGTTGCTACAGATTTGTGGTCAGGTCTCCAATATTAAATATGTCCATTTAATCAGATTGTTGTATTATCATTGCACACACACCCATATTAACTGTATTGACCTCAATAACTTCTTTGGCTTCTCTTTGTTACAAAGCTTATCCTTATTCCCTGCTGAACAGCATAGAGATTCCTCGTCTTTCCTTTGCATTAAATCTATAGCATTTAGAGTGTTTTTTTTTTTTTTAAATAACAAGGAAACCATATGTGACAGAAATTATTATTTCATATGGGCCATGTAAAATCTTCTCCATACCAAACTTTATTTGTCCTTCATAAGTCACGTTTTGGGTTCATACTTAAGCTGATGAAACTCACAATGGTGTACAAACCATCCTAAAGTCCTGTAAAAATACTTGCATTTATGTTTGGAATTCCTTGACATCATTCATCACTACCATCGACACCCCCCAGCTGACTTACCGTCACCCTCTCTGGAGGACTGCAGTTGTTTCGTGGAAACCTACTAAGAGTTTCTGCATATGCTATTCTGGTTTTCAGTAATGCTTTCCTTTTCCACCTGGTTACGTTCCACTTGCTCTTCTCATCTCAGCTCAAGGGTCATTTCCTTGTCGCCTTGATTTGGTGAAATGCCTTTAGTACAGGATCATGAGCTGTGTCCCTATTTTTATTTTTTTTAAGAGAGGGAGAAGGAGGGAGGGACAAAGGGAGAGAGAATCTTTATTTAAATTTAATTTTTTCAGCGTTCCAAGATTCATTGCTTATGTACCACACTCAGTGTTCTATGTAATACGTGCTCTCAATCTTAAGCAGACTCCATGCCCAGAGCAGAGAGGGACATGGAGCTCCATCTCACAACTCTGAGATCATGACCTGAGCCAAAATCAAGACCAACTGAACCACAAAGCCACCCCAAGCTGTGTTCCCTATTTTGCAATATACTTGTCCATAAACTATTTTGTCAGTTTTATCAAAGGTCTTTAAACTCCATGGGTACAAGGGTGAGTTTGTGTTTATTCAGCACATAAAGTTAATATAATACTTATTGAATCAATGAATAATAGTTCTGTTTATAAATTATAATTATTAGTATGTGTCTTCTAATGCTAAAGTTGAAGTGCTGCTTTGTTTTAACTTACTATTGTAGACAAATAAATTTGTTTTTCTAATATTCAGACAAAATAATTACAAATGGATCTTATGGATTCCCCTCATTTAATATTCCGCACTGCATTATGTTCATTAAAACGTTTCTTTCTGGGCACCTGGGTGGTTCAGTCGGTTAAGCGTCTGCCTTTGGCTCCGGTGGTGATCCCAGAGTCCTGTGACTGAGTCCTGCATTGGACTCCCTTCTGCCTCTCTCTCTCTCTCTTTTTCTCTGTCTCTGTCTCTCATGGATTAAATAACAAAACAACAACAACAACAACAACAAAACAAAAAACCCTTCTTTCTATTTAAGAGGTAAACATACTGAAAACATAACTTGAAAACATCAGTTTCTTAAAATACTTTTATTTTATTATTATGTGTTCATCATGTAAGTGTACTCACTCTTTAATTCCCATCCCCTATTCCTCCACCCACTTCCCCTCTGGTATCCCTCAGTTTGTTCTCTATAGATAATAGTTTATTTCTTTGTTTGTCTCTCCTCTCTCTCTCTCTCTCTCTCTCTCAATCTCTCTCTCTTTCTCTCCCTCTCTTTTTTTCCTTTGCTCGTTCGTTTTGTTATTTAAATTCCACATACGTGTGAAATCATGTGGTACTTAAATTTCTCTGACTGACTTATTTTGCTTAGCACTATATTCTCTAGCTCTATCCATGTTGCAAATGGCAAGACTTCATTCTTTTTATGGCTGAATAACATTCCATGATCTATATAGGGATATGTATCTATCTATTTATACACGCACGCGCACACACACACACACACACACGCACACTCACACACACATCCCACCTCTTCTTTATCCATCCATCTATTGATAGACACTTGGGCTGCTTCTACAGTTTGGCTATTGTAAATAATGCTGCATAAACATAGGGATGCATGTATTCCTTTGAATTAGTGATGATCTAGTGTCATTTTGTTTTTAACTTGAGTAACCTCCATACTGTTTTCCACAATGGCTGCATCAATTTGCCTTCCCACCAACAGTACATATCAGTTTTCTTTTAGATTAGGATCAAGCTGTGACAGTAACAATCATTCGAAGCCCTAGCCTCCTTTGGATACGAATATGCTGGGATCAAGGAGCGAAGTAAGTTTTATACAATGGGCAAGAGATAAATAGAAAGAAATAAATGATTGAATTATTGCCATTCAGCAACTAGTGGTTGAGCATTCCAGTGTCTTCTGTCCGGGTAAAGAAATGAATCAAATTGATGTCCTCACCAAGTTTACCATTTTGCAGAAGAAAAAAGTGATTCATAAAAATTACAATATATAGTAGCAAGGGATATAGGTGTCCTAATATCTGAGAAACAGATGTTACCATTTTTACTTCACATTTCCAGAAACGATTTTTAGCAAATATTACATTCCTGGGATTGAAAGTCTGGGGACTCTCTCGGACTAAAAATGAGGTACTAATATATGCCTCCCCAAAGGCTTGTCCCACCCTCTACATTCTAAAATACTGTCAGTCTTCTCTGTGTCTTTAAATCCCGGTATCTTTAAATTAAAATTGATTGCTTTCATGAAATGGAGTCTGCCCACTGTTTAACATTAATAAATGAATGATATATTCTTTTAATTGTGTTTGCCAATCTGAATTTTATGGAACACTTTCTCTCCACCCCTTCATAATCCTTTTGTGCATGTGTTCAGGGTAAATGCTAGAGGGGCTCCAATTTTGAAGTGTTAAATTATCAAGTGAAATCATAAGAGCAATTTATAAAAGAGATAGCTGGAAATTAAAATACAAAAACCGCTCAAGGTAAAATTCGTGGGGGAACTCTCTTGTCACCACCATGAGACCCTGCAGAACAGATGGAACTGACTCTCTAGCTTCTGCTTGGGTACCTGCTGTTTAATTATACCCTAATTAATTAAAGGAAAATTTCCTGTGTGGTTTCAGTAGTAGTGAGCAGGAGGGCAGTCAGAAAGAGACACTTGAATTCAAAAGACTTCAAAATGAACACTAAGAGGCTCAGGATAGCAGTTACTGTTTACTCGTTGTGGTCATTTTCTAAGAGCAATTGTTAAAACAACAAATTGACTCTCTCACATCCAAAAGAATACATAGTATGTCTTCTTTTCAGTAAGTTCTGGAAATATTTTATTAGTATTTTAAGGATCACTAATACATTTTTAGTAAATACATGAGGACTTTTAAGACCAGAGCAGCATGCATAAAGTTAATCTCAACATGTTACTTTTGTGGTTATTTCAAAAGAAAAAGAAAAAAAAAAGAAACTTCTTTGGCAAATATTATTTCCGGGTTTAAGGTTTCACTCAGGTAATCTCTCAATCAGCTGCCTGCAAAAGTAGTTGATAAATGCAAGTAGATTGTATCCACTTCAGTGAGTGGAATGGTAGTAGGGAGGCATTGTACTAATCAGGTGATCAGTAATAATTTGTGGCCTTGCCATGCCCATTCTGTCTGTGTTTGCTTGTGCATACATACTTCTGGCTCTTTGAGTTTCTCTTCTTTAACACAGATGTCACTGGAGTATTACAAACCTTTTGACTAGCTATATAAAGGCAGAAAGATACTTTTTATAGAAAAACAATTAATAGAAGAGCATATTGGTAGTTTGCATTAGATAGGGCTGAGTAGATGTTTATGCATCTGTTGGAAGTGTCATCAATTGGTAGAGACACTTGAATTCAAAAGACTTCAAAATTAACACTAAGATGCTACGTCCATGAGCTCAGGACGTAAATGCTAAAATGAATCTTGCATTCATCAACTGTCCTTTATGTGTGGCCTTGGAAACATTAAATAATATACTTATTTAAATAAATAAATGAAACTTAATTGAAATAAATTAAACCTAATTCAAATACATTTAAATAAATGAATTAAATTGTATAAAATTAATATATGGTGTTACATATTAATTTGTTTATATTTAATTTTATAAATAAAATATATAAATGTGCTATATAAATGCTATATATGTTTATTTAGTTGTTATCTCCTTATTGATTGGGTAGGCTTCATAGAGTAGTATAAAATCCAATCTCACACAACTTACAATGTATTTGTAGAGCTTAAGTCAATTTAGTAAGCCAGATAAAAATATATACACCAGATCTCCATCTATAATAAGTAGCATGAGATAGATTTTTGTTCTCTTTGTTACTTCTAGGATTGTATTTGAGAATTACAAAGAATAGAATTACTGAGTGTGAAATATAATTATCACTGTAGGAAGACTATCTGACATCATTTATTAATATTAATGTGAATTACTGATACTATTAGTGATTTAGATGGATGAAGCCTTAAGAGTTCTCTTAACTCTCTTACATGAATGTGGACTTGAAACATTCAGTAAGCAATCTCTCATTGTAAGGAATATTAATCAAGAGTTACTTTTTCTGCTTATGAATATATTGTACATAGAACATTGATAAGAATCCCCAAATAGAGGAGTCAAGATGGTGGAGAAGTAGCAGGCTGAGACTACTTCAGCTAGCCGGAGATCAGCTAGATAGCTTATCTAAAGATTGCAAACTCCTGAAAATCCATCGGCAGATCGAAGAGAAGAAGAACAGCAATTCTGGAAACAGAAAAACAACCACTTTCTGAAAGGTAGGACCGGCGGAGAAGTGAATCCAAAGCGACGGGAAGATAGACCCCGGGGGGAGGGGCCGGGTCCCAGCAAGTGGCGGAGCAACGGTGCACAAAATCAGGACTTTTAAAAGTCTGTTCCGCTGAGGGACATTGCTCCAGAGGCTAAACCGGGGCGAAGCCCACGCGGGGTCAGTGTGGCCTCAGGTCCCACAGGGTCACTGAAGGATCGGGGGTGTCTGAGTGTCGCAGAGCTTGCGGATATTGGAACGGGAAAGCCGGCTACAGAGACAGAGCTGACAGTAAGCTCACAGCTCGGTGTTACCTTGAACTGGTCGCAGGCTCGGTGAGCTCGGAGCGCAGCCAGAGGTCAGGCAGACGGGAGTAACTGGGCGCTGTTCTCTGAGGGCGCACTGAGGAGTGCAGCCCTGGGCTCTTGGCTCCTCCGGGCCGGAGACCAGGAGGCCGCCATTTGTATCCCCGTCCTCTGGAACTCTACGGAAAGTGCTCAGGGAACAAAAGCTCCTGAAAGCAAACCCAAGCGGATTACTCACCCTGGCCCCTGGTAAGGGCGGTGCAATTCCGCCTGGGGCAAAGACACTTGAGAATCACTACACCAGGACCCTCCCCCAGAAGATCAAGAAGAAATCCAGCCAGGACCAAGTTCACCTACCAAGGAGTGCAATTTCAATACCAAGGAGAGCAGCAGAATTCCAGAGGAGGAGAAAGCAAAGCGTGGAACTCATGGCTTTTTCCCTGTGATTTTTTTTAGTCTTGCAGTTAATTTAATTTTTTTCTTTTTCATTTTTTGTTTTTTTTTTCTCGTCTTCTGGTAAATTTTTTTTAACTTTTACCTTTTTCTTTTTTAACGTTATTTAACTAGTTTAATATATATATTTTTCTTTTTTATATATTTCTTTATTTGTTTTCTTTTTTTTTCTTTCTTCTTTTTATTTTCTTTCTTCCTTTTTGAACCTCTTTTTATCCCCTTTCTCCCCCCTCACGATTTGGGATCTCTTCTAAATTGGTTAAAGCATATTTTCCTGGGGTTGTTGCCACCCTTTTAGTATTTTACTTGCTCCTTCATATACTCTTATCTGGACAAAATGACAAGACGGAAAAATTCAACACAAAAAAAAGAACAAGAGGCAGTACCGAAGGCTAGGGACCTAATCAATACAGACATTGGTAATATGTCAGATCTAGAGTTCAGAATGACAATTCTCAAGGTTCTAGCCGGGCTCGAAAAAGGCATGGAAGATATTAGAGAAACCCTCTCGAGAGATATAAAAGCCCTTTCTGGAGAAATAAAAGAACTAAAATCTAACCAAGTTGAAATCAAAAAAGCTAATAATGAGGTGCAATCAAAACTGGAGGCTCTCACTGCTAGGATAAATGAGGCAGAAGAAAGAATTAGTGATATAGAAGACCAAATGACAGAGAATAAAGAAGCTGAGCAAAAGAGGGACAAATAGCTACTGGACCACGAGGGGAGAATTCGAGAGATAAGTGACACCATAAGACGAAACAACATTAGAATAATTGGGATTCCAGAAGAAGAAGAAAGAGAGAGGGAGGGGAGCAGAAGGTATACTGGAGAGAATTATTGGGGAGAATTTCCCCAATATGGCAAAGGGAACGAGCATCAAAATTCAGGAGGTTCAAAGAATGCCCCTCAAAATCAATAAGAATAGGCCCACACCCCGTCACCTAATAGTAAAATTTACAAGTCTCAGTGACAAAGAGAAAATCCTGAAAGCAGCCCGGGAAAAGAAGTCTGTAACATACAATGGTAAAAATATTAGATTGGCAGAAGACTTATCCACAGAGACCTGGCAGGCCAGAAAGAGCTAGTATGATATTTTCAGAGCACTAAATGAGAAAAACACGCAGCCAAGAATACTATATCCAGCTAGGCTATCATTGAAAATAGAAGGAGAGATTAAAAGCTTCCAGGACAAACAAAAACTGAAAAATTGCAAACACCAAACCAGCTCTACAGGAAATCTTGAAAGGGGTCCTCTAAGCAAAGATAGAGCCTACAAGTGGTAGATCAGAAAGGAACAGAGACCATATACAGTAACAGTCACCTTACAGGCAATACAATGGCACTAAATTCATATCTCTCAATAGTTACCCTGTTAATGGGCTAAATGCCCCTGTCAAAAGACAGAGGGTATCAGAATGGATAAAAAAACAAAACCCATCTATATGTTGCCTCCAAGAAACTCATTTTAAGCCCGAAGACACCTCCAGATTTAAAGTGAGGGGGTGGAAAAGAATTTACCATGCTAATGGACATCAGAAGAAAGCAGGAGTGGCAATCCTTATATCAGATCAATTAGATTTTAAGCCAAAGACTATAATAAGAGATGAGGAAGGACACTATATCATACTCAAAGGGTCTGTCCAACAAGAAGATTTAACAATTTTAAATATCTATGCCCCTAACGTGGGAGCAGCCAACTATATAACCAATTAATAACAAAATCAAAGAAACACATCAACAATAATACAACAATAGTAGGGGACTTTAACACTCCCCTCACTGAATGGACAGATCATCCAAGCAAAAGATCAGCAAGGAAATAAAGGCCTTAAACGACACACTGGACCAGATGGACATCACAGATATATTCAGAACATTTCATCCCAAAGCAACAGAATACACATTCTTCTCTAGTGCACATGGAACATTCTCCAGAATAGATCACATCCTCGGTCCTAAATCAGGACTCAACCGGTATCAAAAGATTAGGATCATTCCCTGCATGTTTTCAGACCACAATGCTCTAAAGCTAGAACTCAACCACAAAAGGAAGTTTGAAATGAACCCAAATACATGGAGACTAAACAGCATTCTTCTAAAGAATGAATGGGTCAACCGGGAAATTGAAGAATTGAAAAAAATCATGGAAACAAATGATAATGAAAATACAACGGTTCAAAATCTGTGGGACACAACAAAGGCAGTCCTGTGAGGAAAATATATAGCGGTACAAGCCTTTCTCAAGAAACAAGAAAGGTCTCAGGTACACAACCTAACCCTACAGCTAAAGGAGCTGGAGAAAGAACAAGAAAGAAACCCTAAGCCCAGCAGGAGAAGAGAAATCATAAAGATCAGAGCAGAAATCAATGAAATAGGAACCAAAAAAACAATAGAACAAATCAACGAAAGTAGGAGCTGGTTCTTTGAAAGAATTAATAAAATTGATAAACCCCTGGCCCGACTTATCAAAAAGAAAAGAGAAAGGACCCAAATAAATAAAATCATGAATGAAAGAGGACAGATTACAACTAACACCAAAGAAATACAAACAATTATAAGAACATACTATGAGCAACTCTACGCCAACAAATTTGACAATCTGGAAGAAATGGAGGCATTCCTAGAAACATATAAACTACCACAACTGAACCAGGAAGAAATAGAAAGCCTGAACAGACCCATAACCAGTAAGGAGATTGAAACAGTCATTAAAAATCTCCAACAAACAAAAGCCCAGGGCCAGATGGCTTCCTGGGGGGAAATCTACCAAACATTTAAAGAAGAACTAATTCCTATTCTCCTGAAACTGTTCCAAAAAATAGAAATGGAAGGAAAACTTCCAAACTCATTTTATGAGGCCAGCATCACCTTGATCCCAAAACCAGACAAGGATCCCATCAAAAAAGAGAGCTATAGATCAATATCCTTGATGAACACAGATGCGAAAATACTCAACAAAATACTAGCCAATAGGATTCAACGGTATATTAAAAGGATTATTCACCACGACCAAGTGGGTTTTATTCCAGGGCTGCAAGGTTGGTTCAACATCCGCAAATCAGTCAATGTGATACAACACATCAATAAAAGAAAGAACAAGAACCATAGGATACTCTCAATAGATGCTGAAAAAGCATTTGACAAAGTACAGCATCCCTTTCTGATCAAAACTCTTCAAAGTGTAGGGATAGAGGGCACATACCTCAATATCATCAAAGCCATCTATGAAAAACCCACTGCAAATATCATTCTCAATGGAGAAAAACTGAAAGCTTTTCCGCTAAGGTCAGGAACACGGCAGGGATGTCCATTATCACCACTGCTATTCAACATAGTACTAGAGGTCCTAGCCTCAGCAATCAGACAAGAAAAGGAAATTAAAGGCATCCAAATCGGCAAAGAAGAAGTCAAATTATCACTCTTCGCAGATGATATGATACTATATGTGGAAAACCCAAAAGACTCCACTCCAAAACTGCTAGAACTTATACAGGAATTCAGTAAAGTGTCAGGATATAAAATCAATGCACAGAAATCAGTTGCATTTCTCTACACCAACAGCAAGACAGAAGAAAGAGAACTTAAGGAGTCAATCCCATTTACAATTGCACCCAAAACAATAAGATACCTAGGAATAAACCTAACCAAAGAGGCACAGAATCTAAACTCAGAAAACTATAAAGTACTCATGAAAGAAATTGAGGAAGACACAAAGAAATGGAAAAATGTTCCATGCTCCTGGATTGGAAGAATAAATATTGTGAAAATGTCTATGCTACCTAAAGCAATCTACACATTTAATACAATTCCTATCAAAGTACCATCCATCTTTTTCAAAGAAATGGAACAAATAATTCTAAAATTTATATGGAACCAGAAAAGACCTCGAATGGCCAAAGGAATATTGAAAAAGAAAGCCAATGTTGGTGGCATCACAATTCCGGACTTCAAGCTCTATTACAAAGCTGTCATCATCAAGACAGCATGGTACTGGCACAAAAACAGACACATAGATCAATGGAACAGAAAAGAGAGCCCAGAAATAGACCCTCAACTCTACAGTCAACTAATCTTCGACAAAGCAGGAAAGAATGTCCAATGGAAAAAAGACAGCCTCTTCAATAAATGGTGCTGGGAAAACTGGACAGCCACATGCAGAAAAATGAAATTGGACCATTTCATTACACCACACACAAAAATAGACTCAAAATGGATGAAAGACCTCAATGTGAGAAAGGAATCCATCAAAATCCTTGAGGAGAACACAGGCAGCAACCTCTTCGACCTCAGCCGCAGCAACATCTTCCTAGGATCAACGCCAAAGGCAAGGGAAGCAAGGGCAAAAATGAACTATTGGGATTTCATCAAGATCAAAAGCTTTTGCACAGCAAAGGAAACAGTTAACAAAATCAAAAGACAACTGACAGAATGGGAGAAGATATTTGCAAACGACATATCAGGTAAAGGACTAGCGTCCAGAATCTATAACGAACTTAGCAAACTCAACACCCAAAGAACAAATAATCCAATCAAGAAATGGGCAGAGGACATGAACAGACATTTCTGCAAAGAAGACATCCAGATGGCCAACAGACACATGAAAAAGTGCTCCATATCACTCGGCATCAGGGAAATACAAATCAAAACCACAATGATATATCACCTCACACCAATCAGAATGGCTAAAATAAACAAGTCAGGAAATGACAGATGCTGGCGAGGATGCGGAGAAAGGGGAACCCTCCTACACTGTTGGTGGGAATGCAAGCTGGTGCAGCCACTCTGGAGAAAAGCATGGAGGTTCCTCAAAATGTTGAAAATAGAACTGCCCTATGACCCAGCAATTGCACTATTGGGTATTTACCCTAAAGATACAAACGTAGTGATCCAAAGGGGCACGTGCACCCGAATGTTTATAGCAGCAATGTCCACAATAACCAAACTATGGAAAGAACTAGATGTCCATCAACAGATGAATGGATCAAGAATATGTGGTATATATACACAATGGAATACTATGCAACCATCAAAAGAAATGAAATCTTGCCATTTGCGACAACATGGATGGAACTAGAGCGTATCATGCTTAGCGAAATAAGTCAAGCAGAGAAAGACAACTATCATATGATCTCCCTGATATGAGGAAGTGGTGATGCAACATGGGGGCTTAAGTGGGTAGGAGAAGAATAAATGAAAGAAGATGGGATTGGGAGGGAGACAAACCATAAGTGACTCTTAATCTCACAAAACAAACTGAGGGTTGCTGGGGGGAGGGGGTTTGGGAGAAGGGGGTGGGATTATGGTCATTGGGGAGGGTATGTACTTTGGTGAGTGCTGTGAAGTGTGTAAACCTGGTGATTCACAGACCTGTACCCCTGGGGATAAAAATATATGTTTATAAAAAATATAAAAAAATAAAAAAAAAGAATCCCCTAATAATAGCTCATCAATTATATTTATGTTTGGACAAAATCTTGTCTACCACTATATGATGTGTTATATGATACACATAGCTATGGGGATAGAAAAAGCAATGCTAGTTATTTGACCATTAGCATTTTGACCATTTTAAAACTATGTATGCCTTTTAAAAACAGCATTATTGTTCTACAAAAGCTGAGTTTGATAAGGTTGGACATATGCAGACACCTGTGAAATCATGGCCAAAATCAAAGTAGACAAATGCCATCTCCTCCAATAGTTTTCTTGGGTCTTTCTTCAAATTTTCAAGGCATAAAACAATGTTGTTAACTAGAGGCATCAGGTTACACAGCAGGTATCTAGAATTTTTTCATCTTGCATAACTGAAATTTTGTACCCACCAAAGACTCATTCTCCCCTTCAACTTGCTCTAGGTTCTGGCAATGACCATTCTATTCTCTGCTTCCACAAATTTGACTGTTTTAATTGCTTCATATTAAGTGGGATCATGCAGTTTCTATCCTTCTGTGACTGGGTTCAATTTCTTTTAGCCCAATGCTCTCCAGATTCATTCAGATTGTTGCAAATGGCAGGATTTTCTTCCTTTTTAGGGCTGAACAATATTCCATTGTATGTACATACCATATTTTCTTTATCCATTCATCTGTGATTAATTTTTAATTTCCAAAAGTTAAAGGAGAACCAGCATACGTGGGGAAAAATCACAAAAGAGGCATGATAGAAAACAGAATTCAATTAAATGCCAGTTTGCTTTTTAAAGATGTTATGAATATGTCCAGATGATTGATCATCATGTTTTTTGTCTTGTAGAATGTCGTCAACTATTTTTTATTGTCTCTTTTGTTCTCATTAATGGAATTCCAAGGAAGAAGTATATCATGGCCTAGAAGGAGTTCATATTGACAGCTATTAGAAAAAGTACATTTGTGGTATAAGAATAATACATGGGTAGAGAGGAAAAATAGAGCACCTTTTTTCTATCTACCTCTTTCAGGCAAAATCCAAAATGATATGCATTTTGAGGACATATGTAATGATAATAATAATTCCATTTTTATTTTTTTTAAAGATTTTGTTTATTTATTTGACACAGAGATAGAGAGAGAGAGTGAGAGAGAGAGACCACAAGTAGGCAGAGAAGCAGGCAGAGAGAGAGGGGGAAACAGGTTCCCCACTGAGCAGAGAGCCTGATGTGGGACTCGATCCCAGGACACCAAGATCATGACTCGAGCTGAAGGCAGAGGCTTAACCCTGTGAGCCATGCAGGTGCCCCAATATTTCCAACTACAAAATATCTATACATCCTAATCACATTTCCCTTTTTTAAAAAGTTCTATGAATTTCAATATTTTAATGAGATTTCTAGGTACCTGTCCAGTCTCAGGCCCTAAAGGAGATTGCTTTGCCTGATTTCTACAAGGCAGTTTCTCACAAACTAAAAGTGCTAATTGTTCTTGTATGGGGACTTTACTGCTATGTTTGGAACCTCTGATTGCTTCCTAACACAAAGGGTTCCAGAGAGAAAATGAGCAGGATCCCTGAATGGTTTTCTTCATATCCAGACACTTGGTCACTTATTTGGCTGATGTTTTATTTCTCTTTGAATAAGGACCAATTTTTAGAGGAAGTCCAATAATTCTATGAGCTGAAATGTGTACAAGAAGTCTTTTTAAGTACTCATCTTTAGATAATGTTCCCCAAATCAGGAATTGTCCCCTCTCTGGAAGACAATATTTGAAGAATTCTTGTAACAGGAAATTGTAGGAGAGGATGCTTGGAGTGAAGAAGGGAAGATAGAGAAAGAAATGACCCAAACTACAAAGAATACAGATAAAGACAAAATTATCTTTAGACTTCCCAAAATCCTCTTCTTAATGTCTTTTCTCTTATATCTGGTATTAACCAAGGTCAGAATATCTTAAATACCTTTCATTATTGGCTCAGCATGGGCTGCTCTGCCATGGTTTGAAGTGTTATACGATTTCCGAGCATAAACTGAGCTGTCTTTACTCTGGAGTCTGGCTTCAATGAATTTTTCATTTAATTTTTCTTTAGAAGACCATCAAGACCTTTGCTGTTAGAACATAAGGGAGGTTATATCAGAGACTCGTCAATAGTTTTATTTTCCAATTCCATTTTCAAAACGCATCCTCATAATGTACTCAAGTATTTCAGATTCAATCAAATTGTTTCTTCTTTGTAGTAGTGAGAAAAATTATTAATTTATTTTCATAGAAACCATGCAAATTTACATGGGAAAATTTACTCTTTCTCTCTTTCTTTTTCTTTCTTTCTTTCTTTCTTTCTTTCTTTCCTTCCTCCTCCTTCCCTCCCTTCATCCCTCCCTCCTCTTTTTTTCTTTCTTTTGTTCCTTCTTTCTTTTTTTTTCTTATGGTAAGCATGACCTTCTCAGCTCTTCATAACCCGATTAATTCATTAAGTGTGAATGAATGTTGAGCTATGGAAGAAAAAAGTTTGCACATTAATGGATGACTTCTTCTATTTTTATAGAGGTATGGAAGGTATATTATTTGTCACCACTGCCCTTTCCAATTTGTCTCCCCCACTCCATACTTAATTTTTTAGAGGGCTACTTTTTGAATTATAGAAGCACAGGGCAGAGATTAGATTGGGGAAGGAAAAAGAGGGTTGGGGATTTCTTACTTGTTCCTTTCTGACTTTGGAGATTCGACTCTGATAGTATCCACATTCTTTTTTCTCCTAGACTCAAGCTATCATTGCATTCCAGGAGCTCACTTTCTCCCCTTGCGCCTTCAGGACTGGAGGTGATGTTGCTATCTCTGCTTGCTCCAGCTCCTGTTGGCTTCCTAAATCCTGCCCAAACCTCAATGAACTTTCCTTCATTAACCTCTCTCTACTTGAGCATTTGATTTGATTTTGTTTTCTGTTGGGGACTTCGCTGATGATAAAAACAATAATAGTAATCTTAATAGTCTAGGAGTTATGGAATACCACATGTTGGATATTGTACTAGTGTTTCATATGTGTTATTTAATTGAATCTTTAAGAAATTCTTATGGGATATGTATTATTTCTCTTAATATGGATTAAATTGAGGTTTAGAAAGGGCATCATTGTGCAAGATCTCCCCAGCTAGTCAGGCAGCATCAAGACTCTAAACCTAGTCTGTGTGACTCTGGAGCCCTTGCCCTTCTTAATCTACTCTCAGATGCTGCCTGTTAGACGAGACATGGGAGATTGTGCCTGAAGTGTAAGAACAGCAAATATAAATCTTTAAATGGTGGTCTGTAACTAGATAAATAAGGAAAGTGGTAGTATTTAGTTCAATTCCACATATCTTTATCAATTTAATTTTTTTTAAAGGTTTTATTTACTTATTTGACAGACAGAGATCACAAGTAGGCAGAGAGGCAGGCAGAGAGGAGGCGGGAGAAGTAGGCTCCCTGCTGAGCAGAGAGCCAGATTCGGGGCTCTATGCCAGGACCCTGAGATCATGACCTGAGCTGAAGGCAGAGGCTTAACCCACTGAGCCACCCAGGTGCCCCTATTTTATTTTTTAAAAAAGATTTTATTTATTTATTTGAGGGAGAGAGAGAGAGTTAGCCTGAGTGATGGAGAAGGGCTGAGGGAGAGGGAGAAACAGATGCCCCACTGAGCAGGGAGTCGGATGCAGCGCTCAATCCCAGAACTCTGGGATTAGGATCTAGCCAAATACAGACACTTAAATGACTGAGCCACCCAGGCACCCCCACAAATATTTGAGTTGTTACCATATGCTCAGCATTATTCTAGGATTTGAGAATGTAGAGATAAAAATATTCTGTTTCTGGATGGATTTATTATTTGACAGAAGCATCAGACATCCCAAACACATAAATTAGACAATATTTTATACATGAAAATAAAAATATTTCCAGGCCACAGAGGAAGAATTTTGAAGTAGAATGGTATGAAGCTCTGGTGACTCACTGGAATTCCATGTTGATTTGGTTGAAACCTGTACACTGACCAGGGAACTGCAGTGCCGCAGGCCTGCAGGATTTACCCTGTGCCTTCCCAATGTTTTATATCCTCTTGTTGGGGGCAACAGTCGGGTGATTGCCTTTGACAACAAAACATGTATTTCTTCTTTGGGGGTTACAATGTTAGAACTTAGAGAATTATAAAATTTAACTATCCAACCTTCTGGTTATGATTAATATAGAGAAAATAAACAATGGAATAACAGATAACAGTGTATTTTTTCTTCTAAATCCATTTTTCTCTTTACAGATGTTAAAATACCAAGAGTTCAGTAGATCACAAATACCACATTTAGTCTGATATAAAACGCAGAGATTATAAGATGCACCAGCATTTTTAATAATAATCTTAAAAGGAAAAGACATTGTCATGGAATCTTTAACATGGTTCTTTTTTTATGACTTAGAAGTTGTATTTTATATTTATTGAAAGAGTTGTTCCACGATTAAACTTTGTATACAAGGAATAGTCTTAGAAATACATAAAAAGAGAATGTAAACAAAATAATTTGGTTAAGATATTTCTAATTTCTTCCCTTAAAGGATTAACTTTTTTGGAAATCATTTTTTGAACTATCACTGTCTGTATTGTGTCACACAAAATTTTGGAATTGGAACTCACTTTCCTCATCTCTAAAATAGTAGTAATAATAACTTTTCTCTCAGGGTTGTTGCAAATCTTGAGTGAAATGAGATGTGCAATGTGGTTAGCATAGTACCTGGTACATAATAAACACTCAATAAAATTTGTTACTAATCATGCTATTATTATTTTTATTATATTCCTTTCAAGGTGGTATCTGAGAAGTGGCCTAAAATTGGTATAAACAAAAATCTGTTAAAAGGCAGAAAGTCATTTTGCCTCACTATTCCCCACCTGATTGCTCTAGATTATAAACTATTTTTTGATGAGGGCTACAACTAAGACCAGGCCAGCTGTTTGGCTGGTTAAGCCAATAACTTTTCTCAGAATGAAAACATATGAAGATTCCTTCATAGGAAGATAGGAATAATAATTATGTAACCCATATGTCCTCAGCAGAACAGAGAATGATAAAGAAATGTGAACACACAGTATAAGCTTTGAAATGATATACAATGGTCGTGTATTATGAATATCAATTTCATAAATACTTCTCAACTGATTAAGTCTATTTTGAAAGAAAGGAACAGAATGTTGCATTCATTTTCCAGAAAGACCATGCATTATTTCCCTGGAACCTCAAAATAAAGACTCATGAATGAGAATAACAGATTTTTTTTTCCCCCTAGCTCCCTCTACTTAAGTGCCAAATCTTGGCGTGTTAAAAGTCATTTTTCTTATCTAACCTCTGTAATCATGGGGGCAGTGCCAGTGACAAATCTGAACTGAGACGTAAATCAGCAGGTTCCAAGCAACAGCAAACAATATTCAGAGACGCCTTTGTGTTGTGGCTTCCAGTGCCCAGGATCAAAGGACTGAAGCTCTGTCTCCTGTAGCCATCAGTCGCGTGTAGGTGTGAAGACCGAAGGTAACCCCCACGCACTCTGACCCATGATGATGGGGATGCTGTAATCGTTCAGTACCTCCTCCATGTTCGGAGTTCGTGTGAATGCAGAAGGTCGCCATGTAGGAGCTCTGCAAAGATTTTTCTCATGTTTAGGCTATTGAAAATTATTTCAGCAAAATTGACTCCACCCCTCCAGTTCTCTTTTCAATTTATGATGCTTTTACTTTTTTTCCTAAGGAATAAGTACCATTGTTTTTTCCTCTGATTACTTTAAAAATAAGAAATGGTGAGATGTGGCTTAAACTAGTGCAATTTTAAAGGAGGCAACTCACCCCTCCTCGTTTTCATTCACCCTTATTTCTCTCATTTCTATTGTCTTTAGGCAAACAATTAAATGAATACATAAATAAAAATCCTCTACCCAGCTAACACAGATACTTCACAAATACTTCACCGAGAAAACTTTCATTTTAAAGTGAATACATTAATAGACAAATAATGTGTAATATTTATTTTGGCCTCATCTCCTGATTTTCTAAATTTAGGATACACTAATTTCTTTTAGGCCTCAGGCCACAAAAACTAGTATTTTCTGTCATGAATAGTGTATTCTCTCAGCTTGGAATGGGCATCTAAAAATACCTGTTCCTTATAATGGATGCTGATCTACAGAAATAGCTAAGGGTTTTAAAGGGTTACTGGCAGAAATGAAATAAATGCACGTGCAAACTTCACATAGTACCACCTCAATGTTTGTCTGAATCTTCTCTCAGTGAAATAAAATTTCAAGGAAATCTCAGGTGATTTTAGAGATGCTGTAGGAGATTTTTTTGGGGGCTCTTTATTCTCTATATATCAATATAAAATTCTCTCCATTGAACTTTTCTGCTTTTGAAGTATGTAACATCAGTGTATTTCCATTGAGGATAAAAAGAACTTTAAAAATTTCAGTATGCCTTGCTTTGGAGTTTACATTCTAATATAAACTCACAAAGAAGAAATAGAATACTTATTTATATTAACTTACAGAGAACTGCTGATTTAAAAAATAGAAGTCATTCAAATTTTAATATCAGTACTTGCTACATGTAAGTATTGTTTACAAATTACTTATGTTTTAATAAAGATATTAGGATCAGTAAAGAAGAGACAAAGAAATTTCAGACCAGAAGTTTAGGAGTAACTGGAATTTAAAAATCAATCATATATTTATAGAACTTTGTGCAGAAAATAAGTTAATGTTAATATTGGGAACTAAGTCACATGAGTTATTTGTTGCCATTATTTGCTGCCTCTTATAAAAATGTATCTCTAACTGACTTATACAAATAAATAACTTACTCCTATAACTTCTGGATAAAAACCATTTATCAGACATTAACAGGTTACTGAAACAAAATTAACATTCTTTTTCTGTTGCTATGTCTTTCATATTTTTTTCTATGCTATCTCCTACTTTGTTTTTTCCACACTGATCTTTTTTGTTCTGTATAATATTCCTTATTTGTTGTTTATATGATAACTAAATTAGTCTGCAGGTTCTCTAAACTATAGTTACATTTAGAGATGTAATTAGATTTAGGATCAGTTTAGGAGAGCAATACATCTCTAGAGATAGTTATGTGGACTTCCTAGTAGGTAAGTTCATGAGGCACATATCCCTGGTTATCAAACTTAGAGATTCAGTTTTATTTTTTCATCCATGGTTAATTTCCTCAATAGCATTTCACCCTACTAACTTTAGAACTATAAATTTAAAAAAAAGTTTCATTTGAGTTTACAAATGGTAATTTTAAATTCTAATTCCCCCCCCCCCCTACTTGTTGACTATGATTCTCCTGGTAAAGGCATGTTTTCAATTATTTGGTTTTTAATACAGTATATATAGAAAACAATGGTAAATATATGTTATTTTTCTCATTAATCAGTTTTAAAATATTTTGGTGCCCCACTGATCTTTAATGTTGACCAGTGAGAGTATTTTTGTTGTTATTAAGAGCGCTTACACTTTTACAGTTGACATGATTCAGTTTTTGAAGTTGTTTTCTTTATGATCCTTCAATTGTTCCATCTGATGCCAGTGGAGGCTGATTCTAGTTGACACTTTTGAGATGATCACATTAATCTTTTAGAATCCCCCTACTTTTGGAATAATAAAATGCTTCAGGTTGATCTTGTACTGTTAGTACCTGAAGACCTAGAACCAAGAATTGTTCCTAGTTCCTTGGTTATTTAATGAGAAATATCTTTAGATATTAAATTATAAATATTAGAGTTGCCCATCACTACTTGGGTGTTAGAATAAGCAAAGTTGGAAATACACATTTTTCAGGAGAAAATATTAATATGTTCACAATGATATTTCACTTTTTTTTTTTTAATCTTGTAGGTGAGAAGTGGTATCTCAGTGTGTCTAATTTGGACCTCTCCCATTTTGATAAACCCTGAAGGGTTTTTTCCCCCTCATATAATCTCAAGATTAGTTGCATATTTTAAAAAGTAATGATATGTTTATATCATTTGCCTACTTTCCAGTAGATTGTTGATGCTACCCAATTTTAAAAGCTCCTTATATGTTAAAGAAGTAATTTGTGATTAATCTTTTTTTTTCCTTTTTGCAATGTATGTTTTCTTTTCTTTTTTTTTTTCATTTTGATAATAGTGGACTGTAATATGAACTTAAATGTCTACCTGCAAACAGTTAGTAAAACTTTAAAAAGTATATCAAAGATATGCTTCAAAGGATTCACAGATTATGAATAATTTGGAAGCCAGGATTTAAAAAAAGGTAGCCAGAAGCAGTGATTCCAGTGCTAGAAGCAGTTTTTCTGCAAGATAACTCTGCTTGTTCCTGAAGGGTGGTGAACAGGCAGAAAGTTTACCTTTCTGTTCACCACCCTTCAGGAACAAGCAGAGTTATCTTTTTTTTTTTTTTTTTTTGTCTCATTGGAGGCAAAAGAATAACATTGCAATTCAGGGCTTGCCTGGAGTTAGCCAAACTGTGAAGGTTGAGGAAACAATCCTCCACAAGACCACTCTCAGGTCAGATACCAACTGGAAGTTCAGAGGGTCCTGAAATCACCCCCTCCCCAGTTTTGATAATTCTCTTGGACTCACAGAACTCCCAGAAAGCTATTTTACTCACAGTTATGGTTTATTACAGGAAAAGAGTACACTTTAAAATCAGCCAAAGGAAAAGATGCATAGGGCAGAGTTTGGGAGGGTTCCAAATATGAAGCATCTATTCTCCTTTCCTGTGGAGTCAGGGTGTGTTCTTTCTTTAACAGTGATGTAAGATAGAAGACATGGAGTATTGCCACGAAGGGAAGCTCACCTGAGCCTCAGTGTTCAGAGGTTTTATTGGG
This sequence comes from Mustela putorius furo, assembly GCF_011764305.1. Lineage (NCBI taxonomy): Eukaryota > Metazoa > Chordata > Mammalia > Carnivora > Mustelidae > Mustela > Mustela putorius. The sequence goes on from NW_025422023.1 coordinate 11,189,925, forward strand.
GCTCTATTACATGGTTCCATAGGTATGATTGATGGACTGATTATGAACATGGTTGAACTTAGTGTCCAAAGCCCCTACCTTTAATCCCATGACTGGTCTCTTTGGCCTGGAAACTCTATCATAAGACTATTGGGTGCAACTTGTTCCACTGCAATAATATCTTATGTGGCCAGAAACTGCCCTAATAAAGGCACTCTATAAGGAATGGTACAAGTTATCTCCTAGAAGCTGATGTAAAGATCTAAACTCTTTTTTAAACATTTCTGAATTCTTTACAACATAAGGGCTCAATAAGGAAAAGAAACTCTGTTAAACCTTCCACACATTGACGTGAGATTGCGAAAGTCCACTCTCTTTAGAGTAAGAATGAGCACACTTGAAAGAGTCCGTATAGGAACTGAGGTCCTATAATAATTTATATCAATTCTGATAAATGAATTAACTGATATGTAATTGCTACTTCCCTTGGCCATTTACCAAAAGGAAACTCAAAAACCATACAGAATGCTGTGAAGTGTGTAAACCTGGTGATTCACAGACCTGTACCCCTGGGGATAAAAATATATGTTTATAAAAAATAAAAAAATAAAAAAAACCATACAGAAGAAAATAATAGCTAAAACTCGGACATTTTTTACATTTTAAAATATTCAATGAAGATACCTAATCAAGAATAACCAAGCATACAAAAACTTATGATAACTACAATATAAAACAAATAAATAAAAGACAGTAGGAGCAGATCCATATGGTATTAAGATAATAAATACAGATAAAGACAAAGACAAAGGTTTAAATATATATATTAAGTGACATATTAGACAATATTGATAAATCTTGAAGAGAACTGAAACCATAAAAACTAACCAATGGAAAAGTGACAATCTATATACAAGTATAACTTTAGAAATTAAAATGGAAAAATTAGTAGAAAAGTTTATAGAAGTAAGTATAAGTGAAGAAAAAAATTGCTAAACTAAAAAGGGGACAGAAAAAAATACCCAGAATGAAGTATGTAGAGATAAAGGTATGTAAAACACTCACAGCCACACACATAAACATTAGAGGTGTCAGAGTAGAATCACTACAGAAGCACCTATAGAGCCTGGAAACTTACCATCAGGGTTCCAGCACTTGTCTAAGACTCTTCTGTATCATGCATGGAAGAAATTAATATGTAAGAAAAAAAAACATTAAAACTGCCGGTAGTGACCAGCATTGCCTGATGATTGCTGGGATAGGGGTTTTTCTTCAAAATGTAGACAGTGATTTCCTAGGCATGACTGAAAGTGTAATGGCTATAAACTCTAGAGTATTCAACTTTAACTTTGAAGTTAGGTTCATTTAAAAATGAAGAGGTAGACAAAAATTTTTCTTACATTTTATGGCTATGCTTATCATTGTGGTTAACTATTCTGGAATTCGAATTCCAAAGTTGTTTTCTCTATATGTTTGTTGGTAACAAGAAAAAAAAAATTGGATGATATTTGGAAGGTGGAAGGAAAGCAACACTTGCATCCAGTTGGTGCAGTCTACCAGATACTCCCAAAGCTCAGGCATCTGGGGCTGAACTCATGGTTCAACATGCTGACTTTGGGCACCAGTCAACACTAAAACTCACCCAGATTCCACAGGACCTTCTCCTTCAGCTTATTGTACCTGTGGGCCAGGTATATGCGGATTGGTGGAGAAGATGTCAGCTTCTTCAGAGCTCCCACATGGTCAAGGCTGCAGGTGGTGAGGGTCAGATTCTAGTTTGTGTTCAATGATTCTAGCTGGCCTGATCTTTCCCTGCTTCATGTGCAGCTTTCCTTCCCTACTGATGTCCTTGATAACATACAATAACTTCTAATCTACCATCAGAAGCAGAAGCAACAATTTTCTATAAACTTCTTCACCAAGAACTACAAATATGGAAGATCTAAATTTTAAAACAAATTGCTTTGTGGTTTCCTCCCTGCTAAAACCTTAACTGATGCTGAAATTGATACTAATATAGTTTTAGCTCCAGGAAAATAAAACCTTAAGGAAGAGTTATATACATATTTTCAGGGATATCTGGAATTCATCCTCTAATAGAATTAAAATTAATACTTCATTAATATCACTGTTGCAAGTGACAAAGTGAATATTGGTAGTCCATGACACACAATGACAAAACAGTGGCTTAAATGATTATGAAGACACCTAAAATCAAATGTCTATAGAAGGCAAAACTTTAAACCAAGTAGTGCTTATTTGGAACATCATTTTTATGGAAATAAAGACCAAGATGGAGTTTGTTGTTTACTTGAGAATGCACTAGAGAACTTAAAGAAAGAAAATAAATAATTCAGGGCTTTAATTTCCTACCTTAAATTATGGATAAGAAAGCAAAGTTTCAAGACTTTGCTTTAAATAAAAACCTTTAATTCTTGTAGATACAGGGCAGAGATTTCTGAAAACCAAACCTCAAGTGTAATCATGAAAGTGTCTGCTTTATAGAACAAGATGGACTCATAAAATCACATGGTTGCATATATTAAATGTAGGAAATTCACTGGAGGAGGATTTGACTTTGAAAAAGGGGAGAGCACATATGAAAAGATTCAATAAAATTAGATACCTTAAAACTAAATTTTCCTGACCCTGAGCCTAAGCCTAAATTTCCTGGGTAGCAGTACCTCTTCCCACCCTAACTGAGGGTTAGGGTAGGTTATCTCTCTTTGGATGGTTGTCTCTCTTTGCTTTAAGAACCTACAATGGCCATCCCTGGAGTAACAAGGAAACATTGATTCTTCTGATGATGTACCTTCACCAATCTCATTGCTTTTGGATCTATAACCAGATATAACCAGATTCAAGTACCAGAGGAACCAAAGGCAATATGCAGATAAAAATAAACATGAGATTGACTATTCCAGATATGGGAATAAGTCCTAAATATGCTTGGCAAAGTGGAAGAATATAATGTTGGATCAAACTGAATTTGTTGTTATGTTTGCATTAAGCAAAGAATTTAGAGTGAATTTATCATGAAAGACTCTCTCTTAATTCTTTATATTTTTCAGAATGACTAAAGATTATTTGCTTCACCAAAGCTGTGAGAAATATATCCAGGAAGACATTCTAGTATCCTTGATGATCTTGGGATTGGCTATTCTCTGTAGGCCAGTAATGACAGTGGGAACTACTACAATTGAATTGGAGTCCCTGATGAAGGGATGATGCATCCTAGGGGTTAGGGACCAGCCTGTGGTATTTAATTTCCAGAGGCAAATTAGGTACAGTTATTATAAAAATTTCTACAAATGCTTGCTAAATAAAACCGAAAAGGTTGTAAGAATGACTTGAAGTTCAGATATCAGTGGTCTTGGCCAATTGTTTATGGTATTCTTAAAACTGAAAGCAGTCTACTAAAGTCTTACTTGTTAAGATAAATGGAAAAGCTTTAGTATGGTGAACAGAATCGTGACCTGAATCACAACAGTTGCAACCTCTCAACAAATTCTCATACCTGAGCCCTTTCATAAATTCAGAGTACCTTGCATAAAGAGGAGACTGGATCCCTTAAGGGAGGAACTTTCTACACATTTAAAAGTGTATGCTATAAATCTTCCTTATGGCCTTCCCAAAAGGGATCTACAAACATTTAGATGGTAACTGTGCACTAGAGAAAAGTATATAAAAAGCATTTATGGGTATTATTGTACAACAGCTCTGAACAGCCACTACTCTTCAGAGACCCAAACCAATCTGAATAAGGTGGAGGCCAAGGGGTTAGTAAGTTCTAGTTAAGGTCCATCTCACAGAGGGCTCAGTGGGCTCCTGGATTAACCTTGTGGTTATTTCTTCAGTCAGGAAATCATATTGGATTATACATGCTCACCAACAGACAGAATCCAAAGAATGATCGTTTCTTTTTTCACCACAGATCTTACTAAGGAGTGATTTTATTTCCTCTTAAAGAAGTTTTGAGGCCATTATGTTAAGAAAGGCCATGTGGAAATTACTAGAACTCCCTCTATCTATCAGATAGATGTTACATTGAGAAGGTTTGCAGAAATTTGTGCCATTATCAAAGACCTGAAAGATTAATGGCATGGTGAATATTACCAAAGACTCATTCAACTCACCTGTTTGGCCTGCACTGAAGACAGTTGGATTTTGTAGAATGATAGTGGATTGTTATAAATTTAATCAGGTGGTGACTTCAGATGCATCCACCATTTCGGATCTGATTTTGATATTGGAGCAAATAGACATGCTCATCATCATGTGGCATGTTTCAATTGATGTAATAAATCCTACTTTGACTTGTATATGCTATTTTTTTTACTGGGAACTGTTTGCTTTTACCTGACAGGAATAGAAATATATGTTTAATCTCCTACCCTAGGACAATATCAAATTCCTAGCCCAATATCATAATCTTGTACATAGATACTTTGATGGTCTCTCAAAACTAGAGCAACACTAGGCTGTTCAATTAATGATCTGATTCTCACATGGCATGGTGAGAAGGAAGACACAACTTTTCCAGACACATTGATAATACACATGTGTGCCAGATGGAAGGAGGTAAATGCCACAGAAATTCAGTAGTCTACCACTTCAGTGAAATTTCTAGAGTCAAAGCATCTGGAATATGTCAAGATATGATTTTCAAGGTGAAGGAAATATTGATGTAGCTGCAAATTGGCTCATGTTTATGGAATTTATTGATTCCCATGATTATCATCACACTGAGGAAGCTAGCAAGATAGAATAGTGAAAAAGCCTTTAGGAGATTCAGTTACTATGCCAGATGGGCACATCAAATTCTGGGGTAGAAATAGTATCCCCTAGGATGTGATGTCTGTTAAAAATCAGTGACCAATATTTAGTGCTGTTTCTCCCATAGCAAACATTCATAACTCAGGAAACTAGGCATAAAATTTGGGGGTAATTCTCCTACTATTACCCCTAGTAAATAAACCGTTAGTGGAAGTTTTGCTTTCTGTCCTCATATCTTTGAGTTCTGCTACTTGAAATGTCTTAGTTCTCCAAGAATAAATATTCTCACAAGGGAACACAATTGTTTTATTTAACTAGAGTTGAGATTACCACCTGGCCACTTTAGAATTCTCATGACAGTGAATCTGTTGACAAAAAGGGAATTACTATGCTCTCTGGGATAACTGATCCTGACCCTTCAGTGGAAATCAATTTGCTACTATGGGGTAAGGGGACATAAGCTGGAATGAAGTAGATACCACAGCTACCCTCTTAGTGCCCCATGTTCTGGGATAAAGTTAGTGGAAAACTGCAAGTACTCAATTGGGGCAGGACTGCTATCGCCCAGACCTTTCAGAAATGAGGGTTGTGATGTCTTCTGAAGCAAGGATCCATGAATTGCTGAAGAGCTCACTGAGTGCAGAAGAAGGACAGAAGTGTCAACATAAACATCAGCTACACAAACATACTTGGACTTTTCTTCCTTATATTTATATGAATATGCATGCATAAACTCATTCTTCTTTTTAAATCCCATAATCCTTATAATTTAATATAAAGTATTTTAATAATACTTAACCCTATTCAACATTTAAAATGTGCCTTGAGGGGTGCTGGGTGGTACAGTGGGTTAAAGCCTCTGCATTCGGGTCAGGTCATGATCCCAGGGTCCTGGGATCAAGCCCCACATCAAGGTTCTCTGCTCAGCGGGGAGCCTGCTTCCACCTCTCTCCTCTCCCTGCCTGCCTCTCTGCCTACTTGTGATCTCTGTCAAATAAATAAATAAATAATATTTTAAAAAGTAAATACAAAAAAAAAATAAAATGTGCCTTGTACAGAAAAGAAAAGATGGATCATCCATCTTTTTATTCAGTCTACTGATTCAATTGTTAATCTCACCATCCATCCAAAAAAGGGACAAAGTGACTTTGGGACTTTTATCCTCTTTTGGAAAAAGAGTTAGTGTGTTTTTGTTTGTATGAAGTTCAGTTCCTTCTTGGAGTGTGACTTTGCTTGTATCTTTCTTTAGGGATTAAGTATAGTTAAAAGATGTGTACATGTATCTCCAGTTGACAAAAAGAGAATGGGGTTATTTTCCCACTTTTTCAATTTAGCTATATCAAACAACACTTACTAGAATTCTTTTCCAATATAGTTTCAGGTTAGGGTTGTGTTGAAAGTTTAACTAAACTACTTCATAATATTGCTACCTCAGCATCCATTTTGTGTAGCCAAGTAGCCTGCAGGGGTCTTGAACTGATGCCAGCTCCTCCTGTGTACACATGCTGTAGATAACACCCTCAAGAGCCACAAGTAAACGTGATGGGATTCCTGATATTCTGATATCCTAAAATGGCTCCAACATTCTCCTTTGTTGTAGGCACTCTCTCCTGCCTCCCAAGGCCTTCTCCTTATACTCCCCTTAGATAAGGTCCCCAGGAACCTTATCAAAACCCCACTTCTTTTTTAGGTTTGATTTTATCTCCGCTTGGGAAGCCCAAAAGCACTCTCCCATTAGGCCCTAATGAAAGCATGTGCCGCAGGTTCTGCTGGACTCTTTCTGTTGAAACTCTGCCTCAGTGTCCCTATGTGGCCCCTTAAGGAATGCTGTGTACTTCCTCCAGGACCTATGAGTAGTAAACTTCTCTATTTTGATTCCCTTGTAGTCTTCTGTTGAACCCTGGCTCACTAACACCCTGGGCTCTGTTTAACAGCTTTTTTTTTTTTCCCCCTAAGTATTCACTGTGTTTATTTATTTATTTTTTTAATTTTATTATTTTTTAAAAATTTTTATTTTTTATAAACATATATTTTTATCCCCAGGGGTACAGGTCTGTGAATCACCAGGTTTACACACTTCACAGCACTCACCAAAGCACATACCCTCCCCAATGTCCATAACCCCACCCCCTTCTCCCAACCCCCCCTCCCCCCAGCAACCCTCAGTTTGTTTTGTGAGATTAAGAGTTACTTATGATTTGTCTCCCTCCCAATCCCATCTTGTTTCATTGATTCTTCTCCTACCCACTTAAGCCCCCATGTTGCATCACCACTTCCTCATATCAGGGAGATCATATGATAGTTATCTTTCTCTGCTTGACTTATTTCGCTAAGCATGATACGCTCTAGTTCCATCCATGTTGTCGCAAATGGCAAGATTTCATTTCTTTTGATGGCTGCATAGTATTCCATTGTGTATATATACCACATCTTCTTGATCCATTCATCTGTTGATGGACATCTAGTTCTATTACAAAGCTGTCATCATCAAGACAGCGTTGTACTGGCACAAAAACAGACACATAGATCAATGGAACAGAATAGAGAGCCCAGAAATAGACTCTCAGCACGGCAGCTTTTGAATATGGTTAGTGATGTCTTGTTGAAGTAGACCAGCAGTCTTTGGAGCTACCAAAGATCTCCTCAGGCCCGTTTTTGGGTGAGGTGATTGTGCCATTTGGCGGCAGAGGACGTCAACTTCTGCAGATTATATAGGTCACTGAGGATGGAAATGGTGAGAGAAGTGATTTCAATTTCTGTTTTTCCTCAGGTGTTCCAATTTCTCTGAACCCCCTCCCTTCGCATCTGGCTGTTTTTCCTGAAGGTTGGCTCTGCTGTTCTAGTGTGTCATCTACTACCTGAGTCAGAGGCAACTGCCTTTCATGGACACTTTACCAGTTTCAATAATTTCATTAGGTTTCATCACTCCTGGTGTCCTATGAATTTACATAATTCCCAGTAGTCCTATTTTCCTAAATAAACCTATGATGGTTATTTATGTGTCAACTTAATAGTCCATAGGTGTCCAGATATTTAATTAAATGTTGTTCTGGGTGAGTATGGGTAAGGGTGTTTCTGGGTGAGATTAACAATTGAATCAGTAGACTGAATAAAGCAATGTAGGACTGAATTTCACAATGTAGGAGGACATGATCCAAGTCGTTGAAGGCCTGAGTAGGAAAAAAAAAGGCTGAAGAAGAGAGATTTTCTCTCCTTGTTTGATTGTCTTTGAGGTGGAATATCAGTGTTATCCTGCCTTGGGTCTCATGCTAGGACTGGAATTTATACCAGTGATTCTCCCGATTCTCTGGCTTGCAGACTCAAAATAGAATTATACCACTCAACTGTCCTGTGCTTGCTGCTTGCTAACTTGCAAATCTTGGGACTTCTCATTCTCCATAATCACACAATTCAATTCTATGTAATAATTGCCTCTTTATCTTTCCCCCTCTCTCTGAAAATAAATATATATAAATATAGTATATGTAATATACCAATTTTATATATATATATATATACACACACATAATATTTTGCCTATTTCTCTGAATAACCTAAAAGAGTACAAAACCTTGACAAACACATATTCTACATAAATAATCTGTAATGTAGATCTTTAAAATCTATAAAAGTACTCCAGTACTTCTTTTAGTATGTCTGTAATTTATGAAGATTGAGTAAAATTTTGAGTGCCGTATTTCAGGAAAGATGTTTAAAAGCTTAAATCAAGAAATTTTAGAGGCAGAAGGACTAAAAGGTTTATGGAATCCCTCTTTCCCATATGTCCCTCAAAAGAAATATCAATAATTATCTACAAAATAAGCATAATATGTCCAACTATATTCTAATTATTTCCAAGATAATTATTTCAATAAATAAAAAAATACACATCTTAAATGCCAAATACTTTCACATTTCCTTTATCTCGCACCCTTTGATGTTCCTGTTTTTTTCTAGTACACTAAGCACACATGTTTAGTCTAACTCTAGGAAATTGTAGTAGACTGCAAAAATAGTTCTAATTTTCCTCTCTATATATCTACCACCTTTGTAAGGTGACATTGCAGCTCCTTCCATGAAGAGGTGGAATCTTTCCCATCTCTTGAGCCTGGGCTGATTCTTAACAAGTTTTGGTCAACAGAATATAGTACAATGGTGTGGATGCCAGTCCTAAACTTGGGTCTCAACTGTCTTGTGCTGCTTCTTTCTCTCAGTGACCTGCGAATCTGAGCTAGCCTGCTAGGAGTTGAAGACCATGTGGAAGAGAAGCCATTTGCCCCAGCTGATGCTTCCTAATCCTGTCTACTACTGGTAAATACTAAAACATGTGAGCAAGCCTGGCCAACATTGCCAGAGCTGTTTACCAGACCCATAACTGCCCAGGTATTTAAGAATAAGTCCAGCTGAGACCAAAAGAACTTTATGACATATAAACTCATGAGGGATAAAAACTGGTTTTTCTTTCAAGCTCCTTTGCATTGAGGTGATTTGTTACATTGCAATGGCTGAGAGAGAAATCCAGCACTGGACATTATTAAGCAGAAGTATATACAGTGATTAACCTGTCAAGAGGTCTGAAAATCAAGCTGTATGAGAATGGATTGAAAGGATTAGGATATTTAGCATAGAAAGCAAAAATATTAGGAGGGACATAGTGGCTTCCCCCAAATAATTGGTGAACTGGTATGTAAGAGGGGATTATGTTTACCCATCATAAATTTAGAAGGCTAACAGTAAACATTGGCAGATATTAAGATGATGAAAGATGTTGTAATAGAGCTAGATAGATTGTAGAACTTCCTCAAATTTATTTGGTGGGGATGGGGCCTCACAGTTCAGTTAGTTTTTGTCATTAGAAATGTTCATAGAGAATGGATGACCTTTTCACAGGTTTGTTTTGGAAGGCAAATTTCCTCTTTGGCTTGAAGTTTTGACTAGGTAACATATAACATTACTTTAAGTCTAAATTTGTAGGTGTGGTGAGAATTTATATGTTTCTTTTCATTAAGTATGCTTTTCATAATTTTCAATATTCAGAAATTTATATTGTTTAAATACTACTAATAAAACTGTTTGATTTTTTATTCATTTTTATTTGAATTGATAATATCATAACTATACTCCCAGTAGAATCATCTGAAAATCTATCCAACACCTTACCATTGATAGAGCTGTTAAAATGTGTTCTCAGTTCCAAATAATTCATTTCAAAGAGACTGTTGGGTTACAACCAATTTTGAAAGTAAAGACAAAAATTCACACAGAAGTAATATAAGAAATTTATTTCTGTTTCTTTGCTCAACAAATATCTATTGATTTCCTGTTATTTGCTAGACACTGATTCAAGCACTGGGGTATGTTAATAAACAAGTGAAGGCATTACCTTTAGGAAGCTTATCTTTTGGTAAGGAAGGAAAACAGTAGACAAATAAGAATTCCATTTATTGTGCGTTGGTTCACAACCCTGTCAGGAGCTTAGCAGGTATACTTGAAACTGGCCCTCATATTCGGAGGGCAGGAAGAGACCAAAGAAAGGTACAGGCCATTCTAATTGGGAAGTGGCAGTTTTACTAAGCAAAGGGAACTTACATACAGGGCTTTTTGTTGGTGGCAGCAAGACAAATGGGCTCCCACACCCACCTACCAAATCTTAAAAATTTGAATAGGGGCCTTAATGGGTTCAGTTACATATATCATACAGGGGTTCTTGACACCACATGCCTGTCTAAAGGCTCTATCTTTGGAGTAACATCTAGGGGCAGGAAAAGCTAGTGGAATCCACATTCCAAGGATAGGCAAGGGAATGAAGATGTCAGGGCCTACTAAGCTCATGGGTCGTTTGGCAGTCAGGTCTTTTTGATGATGTTCCCCAACATTGTGAAGTAGTGACAGTGCTAAGAAGAAAAAATAAGCATGGTAAGGAGATATAAATTAGGGGATGAGTCAATATTTTGGAAAAATGACCACAGAAGTCCTCTGTGGGGAGGTGTTATGAGAGCACAGGCCTGACTGAAGCTGGAAACAAACCTAGTAAACAAGGGGAATGATTTACCAAACAGATGGAAAGATGGGGAAGAAGTTTTGCTAGATATGGACAATGAAATGCAAGAAAGGCTACATACTGAAATGAGGTGAGGCAGAGGAGAAGAAATTAGAGTAGTAGAAGTGGCTAGTTTATGTGAAGCATCATAGGTCATGATTAGAACTTGGTATTTTATTTAGATTATGACATAAAACCATTGGAAGTTTGATATTAGGCACTTGGCAGGATATGTGTTCTATTTAATGTGTTCACTCTTGCTTTTGGGAGAACATAAAGCTATGGTGGGGTAGAGTTAGGGGCAGGGTTAATTGGTCCTTGACCCAACTGCTTTAATATCCATTCTTTCCTTTCTCAAGTTCTGCCTTTGTACTATATTTTCTAGGCTTTTTTATGAGACAGCTGGGTGAGACACTGACAAGTAGATGGAAGAGAGAAGACAGGACATTTTTTCAATCTTCTTTCTTTCTGCCTCATCACTGTCAATGAGCTAAGTGAATTACGGTGGTTCTACTTTTCCTGGCATCAGTAGTGAGTACACTTTTGTGCAATGGTTATGTCTCTTATTTTTTTTTCCCCATCCACCAAGAAACTATAACTTTATTAATAATAGAAATATTATACAAATTTCAAACAAAGCTGCTGTTATTCTTTTGAAACAGCAAAAAAAAAAAAGTCCTCATTTTCAGACAGCTACATTGTTAACTCTGTTATAACACTTGTTATAACACTTACAGTATCATTACTGTAGTTCTTCAGGGATTGGGTTGCCTTTGATTTTGACATATTAGTTTGTGACATGACACATTCTATGTCCTTAACCTCCACACCTGTTTCATCAACCTTTTCCTCTTCACTCTCCTCTTGTACCATTGGAGACTATATGTTTTCTTGAATGTCTGAGACAGCTTCACCTTGAAATTGAATTTCTCAGTACTTGCTAGTTGTGCCTGCTGAGATAACTCTTTGATCTTGGCTTCCCCAAAAACTATGCAGGCATCTGAAGCTGGGTTCTTGTAGACATCTGGTTTTGTGATGACAAAGAAGATATTCTTAGATTTCCAGATAGTGACTCTCCTAACCCCTGTAACCTGTCAAAAACCCACTTTGGATATAGCCTTCTGTGCCTTCTTTTCACTTCAGCTCTGTTTTGCTTTACTGACTGGTTCTTCATTGATTTCAGCTGTGGCTGCCAGCTGGGCTTATTGTGTGGTCGCCTGTGTGGAATCCTGTTCCTCAAGCTCTGGTACTGATTCATCACTGTCAGATTCTCTTCCAGACTCTGTCTCAGCCTGAGGCCCTGGCAACTCCTGCTCTGTAGCAGGCATGGTTTCTGTGGCTTCACCAGGCATTGCATTTTGTGCAGTGAGTGCAGAACCAAACGGTGGAAGAAAGAGAATGAGTCATGCCTCTTCTTTTTTGAAACTCAACCTATGATATGGGTGAGGGATTCTCCAACGTGATTTGTTTGTCTAGTTGGGCTCTGACCTGACTGAAACAAGAAGTGAAGCTGAAGCAGGAATACTGTCGTGAGACTAGTCCAGTAATCTAGGCAAGAGAAGAACAAGTTGTACAAGTTATTGTCACAGAATGGATAAGGTGAAAAATGATGGAATTTGGTATCTCTTTTGATGGTAAAACTCACATAGTTTAGTGATACAATAAAAGAAAAGAAATATAATGTCTTCAGTGTTTAGTTTGAAAAACTAGGTAAAGGCGGTATTGTTGCTAGGTATGGAGAAGATTGAGGAAGGAAAAGATCAGGAGGGGAGGGTGTATAAATCAGGAGTTCTATTTGGTAAACATTAGCATTGACATAGCTATCTGGGATCTAAGAGGATCAAGTAGAAAGTTAAATATGTGAGCCCAGAGTTTAGGAAAGCACTTCAGTTTAGAGAACTGCTGGCTGGGTGGGTAAGATTATTGGTATAATAAAGTCACACAATTTGAAAAGATTACTTAGGAACTGGCTAGGCATAGAGAAAAATCCATAACCAAGGACAATGCCCTAATGCACTCCAATGTTTAGAAATTGGAGGGAGAAAAGAAACCATCCTAGGAGACTGAAAAGACACAACTAGTAAAGCAGAAGGAAAAAGAAAAAAATGGTATTTCTAGAAGCCAAGTGAAGAAAGCTTTTCAAGATGTCATGTCCAGTGGATAAAATGTCTGTGTCTACTATATCCTTCTTCCTTTCCCCCTCCTCCATCTCTGTCCTTTTCTCTCTCCACTTTTTTCCTCCTCCTTTCTTTCATTGCTTTATTCAGTTATTTAACCAATATATATCAGGAGTTTGGTGGATGCACTGTGTTAGTTAATTCAGAACTCAGACAGAGGAGGCTTTCAATAAGAGTTGTTAATAATAGTCTTGTGGAAAAGGGTTAATTATTTTTTTTTCAGACTATTCCTTTAAACAAAGAATCATAGAATTTATCTTTAGAATATAAGGCATTGGTTCACCTGGAAAACAAACGCATTATTCTACGTCTTAGGAAAAGAATGAGATTTTTACCTTGCTTCACACTTTATATGCATTTACTCATACAAATAATATGTATATATGCATAAATATTTTACATTCGATTCTATCATATTTATTCACAGCATCTTGCAATGAAAACAATTTAAAAAGTTTCTCATGTATCTATTTTATAATTTTATTTTTCTGCTTGGAAATGGCAAATGCAACAGAATTTTCCTCAAAGCCCTATTTCTCTGTGACAATCCAAGGGTTAAATTAAAGGAGAAGTCAGCTTCTTGTCCTTGGCTCAGAGGAAAGCTAACTGTAGCCTTCATTTATTTCCTTCACATCCTATTTTGCTCTTTTCTCTTTTAGGACTGAGCATGTAGCCTTCATTTTTCTCATCCCCAGCCAAGATGCACAACTACAGCGGGGAGATATCCAGAATATGGGTAGGATCTAATTCTTAAAATCAAAGATAGGTAAGCTCCAAGGTTAAATTTGGAAAGCTCAGGAAATCCTAAGTGCAAACACCACCTTTCAATCACCTGCAAATCATTTCCTGCTCCCTTGTCTCTGAAAGGCAGGATTGCAGCCTCACTGTAATTTTTCTTTCTAAATTAAGCAGCACATTTCAGGTGTCTGAGAAGCAGCTGAGTGAGGAAAGGGATTTTAGTACTGGATTGCATTCAACTTTGCTACTGGTTTATTTTATCATTACATTTTTACAAATGCGGGTGAGAATTTTAGAATTTAGCTAAGGTCATTAGAAGAAGAAAATATGGCAGCAAAATAGGACTTGATGTTTTAGCATTAAAAATAGAAAATTAAAAAATATGCTTCTAAAATTCTGTACTCTTAATTCCTTTTTTTCTCAGTATAATTATGAACCGCATGTGACAAACAAGATACATTAAGCAGACTGAGCTCGGTAAAATAGTTGTATTTAACTTCAGAACTTAATTAGGGAACTTTTTGTCTTCGACCTTATTCAAACCATTAAGAGCTTATGTTTATATGTTTATATGCTTTAGTCACTAGGATTGGGATTTAAATGTAGCAGAAAAGACAAGAACCAGGCCCCACTGTTAATTTACTGTTAGCTCAGGAGAACAGCCAAGCCTCTTGAATAAAATACGAAATACATATTTTAGACTTTTAATAACATTAAGTTCTATTGTTGACTAAATTTATTTCTGAAGTATGTGTACCCAGAGTGTACCTAGAGAAATTCAATCTACAGAAGGCTTTAGTGACTTCAGATAAAAATAGTTATATTTGCTAGCTTAAGAAATAACCAGATAAAAGAATAATCTTCCCCACTTCATTTCTTTCATTAGAAGTCATATCTACAGAGACCAAGACCTTTTGTCAGGCTTTTCATCTGCCCAGTTTGTATGGATAGTGATGATACATAGTAAATAACCTTCAATGAAGGTCAAAGAGTAAAGAATTAACATTATGATATAATTGAAGGAAAACAAAAGAGGAGAGAGAGAGAACACAAAGCCTTGTAGATTCCTGGGAAAATTAGATAAAAACAAAAATCTTGCTATTTATGCATTAGAAAATTAATACCACTGAGATGACATGGATATGCTCCAGTCAGTCTGCCCTGAGGTTTGAAATCCAACCACAGTACCAGAGTTACCTATATCCCTTACCTTGGGTTCCACTGGTTTTCATTCACTGATGATATCCAAACATTAGTGAAGACAATGAGCTGCTTTCAGGAGTTTAAGAGGAAAGGGAATGTGTCTATTACCAATGAAAGTCATAAGTAGATATTATCTGTGGTAGGCAGACTCTAAGATGACACCTCATGATCCCTGACTCCTCATATTCACACTCTTATGTAATCCTTTGCCTTGAGTATGGCTAGATTTGGTGATTCACTTCTAATGACTTGAATACAGCTGAAGCATTTAGATGCCAATTCAAAAAGCAGATGGCTTCTGTCCTGGGATCTGTCTTGGGATGGCTTCTATCTTGGGATCTCTCCTTCAGAATCTGTACCCTACAGCCATGTAAGAAGCCCTGAGGATACCCAGCAGCCATGTAAGAAGCCCTGAGGATAAAGGATAAAGCCACAGGCCAGGAGCTGATAGTTCTAGTCTTCTGCTAGCAAGGACCCAGAGACCTGTGAACAGCTACTTGAGTGTACTTCAAAGTGAACTCTCCTCCAGCTGAATACTTATATGTCTACAACCTTAGATAACACCATGATGCAGACTTCTGAGAGAGTAGGCCATAAACACCCAACTAAACCACAGCAAGATCTTGACTCACAGAGATGATAAATGTTATTTAAAGCTGTTAAATTTGGGGGAATTTGTTATACAACAATAGATAACAAGTAAAGTATCTTTTTTTTTTTTTAAGCTTTTATTTATTCAAGAGATAGAGTGACCAAGAGTGAAAGAGAGCATGAGCAGTGAGAAGGGCAGAGGGAGAAATAAACTTTCTGCTGAGTAGGGATCCCAATTCAGGGCTGGATCCCAGGACCCTGGATAAAGACCTGAGCAGAAGGTAGATGCTTAACGGACAGAGCCACCCATGTGCCCCAAAAAGGAAAGCATCATTATGCATTCTCCACTTAGTTGTCTAACCTACCTTTATTTGATAAAATATAGGATCTACCTCCATTAACCCAATTACTTAAAATAATTATATTATAATAACATAAAGATATTGAACTATTGCCTTCCCTAAAGAGTAGCTTACTCATTTAATATCATTTACTCATTTTGATACCTGTTTAAGAGCTCTATGAAAATAATAATTTGTGGGCGCCTGGATGGCTCAGTGGGTTAAGCCGCTGCCTTCGGCTCAGGTCATGATCTCAGGGTCCTGGGATCGAGTCCCGCATCGGGCTCTCTGCTCAGCAGGGAGCCTGCTTCCTCCTCTCTCTCTCTGCCTGCCTCTCTGCCTACTTGTAATCTCTCTCTGTCAAATAAATAAATAAATATTAAAAAAAAAAAAAGAAAAATAAAGAAAATAATAATTTGTTTCTGAATTCCGGGTTCCATTTTCTTCCCTTTGCAACCATCTAGTCCAGAATAGAGACATCATGGAATTCAGCTATGAACTACCTATATTGGTTTTTAAAAAATCTATCCATCTCTTTCTTTATTAGCACTGGAAATTTATGATAAAAGTATTTTTTCCATTAAAGTAAGAAAAAATAATATGAAATGAGATACAATGATCTCAAGTAAAGATAGAATTACCCTCAATAAAAGTAGTTCTTCTTTATTCTTTCCCTATCTGTATTATTATTTATTCTTTATGATATTTTTACTTATCTTAGAAAGAGACATTTCTTAGATACTGAAGTTGAATCATCTGGTAACTAAAATTCTTTTGTAGAGTGATAAGAAACAAGGAAAAATTTCTAATTTCTTCCCAACTATGAAGTTGTAAAATCTTTACAATTGAGGAGAATAATTTCTCATTATGGTGGCAAAATAGTTTTTTTTTAAGAACAGAAAATATTTTTTTTTTTTTTTTTTTTTTTTGCTTTTCCAACTTTATTTAGAAAAACAAATCCAGGTCCCATTGCCCCACACCCTCCCCCACCCCAGCCATAATTTAAATAACTTAGAACAGAAAATATTTTATTAGCAAAGTAGGTCACAGCATAATTCTCTGAGCATAGGGCACTATGGAGGAGAGGGGAGAGTACCACTACATCAGAATTTGGATCTATCTATATAATAGCTGGATGTCTCTTCCTTATTACTTTAAGTTGACAAACTTTAGCTAGCCTAAAGAAGAAAAAAAAGAGAAAACACAAATAAATAAACTCAGAAATGAAAGAAGAGACATTACAATCAATGCCACAGAAATAAAAGGATCATATGAGACTACTATAAACAATTATGTACCAACAAACTGGATAATCTAGAAGAAATGGAAAAATTCCTAGAAAGACACAACTTGCAAATACTGAATCATGAAAGAATAGAAAATATGAACAGACTAATTACAAGTAAGATGACTGAATTCATAATCAAAAACTTCTTAACAAAGAAGAGTCCAGGACCACATGGCTTCATTTGTGTATTCTATCAAATATTTAAATACGAATTAACACCAGTCTCTCTCAAACTCTCCAAAACAATGAAGGGGAGAGAACACTTTCAAACTAATTTTTGATCTCAATATTACCCTGATAGAAAAGACAAACAGAGACATCACAGGAGGAAAAAAATATATATATAGGACAGTATCTCTGATGAATATAGATGTAAAAATTCACAACAAAATAGTAACAACCTAATTCAACAGAATATTACAAGGATCATACACCAATACTAAGTGGGATTTGTCCCTCAGATGCAAGGATGGTTCAACATACAAAAATTAATGTTATGCATCACATTAGCAGAGTAGACGATAACAATTACCTGGTCATCTCAAAAGATGCAGAAAATTTTGATACAATTCCTCATTCCCTCATGATAAAATCTCTTAACAATGAGAAATATAAGGAAAGTGCCTCAACATAAAAAAGGCCATTAGTGACAGGCCCAGAGCAAACATCATTCTCAATAGTGAAAAAGTGAGAACCTTTTCTCTAAGATAAAGAATAAGGTAAGGATGCCCACTCTTACCACTTGTACTCAACATAGTACTAGAAGTCCTAGCGAGAGCAATTAAAATAAGAAAAATAAATAAAAATCATGACCAGGGAGACTGACATGGGGCTCTGGGCTCCATTGCAGGACCCTGGGATCATTAACTGAGTTGAAGGCAGGTGCTTAACCTACTGAGCCACACAGACACCCCAGAAAATAACTTTCTCTAAACACTGACATAATTGTATATGTTTAAAAGATCTTTATATTGAAATAAACTGATATGTCTTGATTTTGGAAAAAATAAAATAAATAAAAATAATAAAAATTTTTCAAAATCATCCAAATTGGAAAGAAAGCATTAAAATTGTCCAATCATCAACATACAAAATTCAGTTGTGTTTCTATACAGTAACAGCAAATTATCTGGTGAGGAAATTAGAAAAAAAAAGTCCCATTTATAACAACATTAAAAAGAATAAAATACTTAAGAATAACCTAACTAAGTTGGTGAAGGACTTGTATACTAAACATTACAAAACACTAATGAAAGAAACAGAACAAATATATAGAGAGTCATGTCATGTTCATGGATTGACAGACTTAATATTGTTAAAATGTCCATACTGCCCAGGGCAATCTACAGACTCAATGCTATCTCCATCACAAAAAGTTTTATTTTTTTACAAAAATAGAGGGACATCTGGGTGGCTCAATCTGTTAAGTGTCTGACTTGATTTCAGTATAAGTCATGATGTCAGGGTTCTGAGATTGAGTCCCATGTTGAAGATTCTCTCTGTCTCTCCCTCTCCCTCTTACCTTCACTCTCTAAAAAAAAAAAAAAAAAGGACAAGGGTCCAAAAATATACAATGGGGATCTTTAATGGTGTTGGGAAAACTGGATATCCACATGCAAATAATGAAATTGGACCCTTATATTATACCACACACAAAATCAACTGAAAATCAATCGAAGACTTAAACACAGACCTAGAACTGTAAAACTCCAAGAAAGAAATCTAAGTGAAAACCTTCATGACATTAATCTTGGTAACAATTTCAAGGGTACAACACCATAAGCATGGCAACAAAACCAAAATAAGCAAGTGGGACTATATCAAACTAAAAACCTTCTGCATAGGAGAATCAACAAAGTGAAAAGGCAACCTTGAAAAGAGAGAAAATATTTGCAAACCAAAGGATTAATTTAGAAAGTATATAAGCAACTCATACAGTACAATAGTAAAATAACAAATAGCTTACTTTAAAAAATGGACTAACAGCTCAAATAGATATTTCTCCAAAGAAGATACAGAAACGAACCACAGACTTCTAAAACAATTCTCAATATCACTAATCATCAGAGAAATGCTAATGAAATTACAATAAGATATTACCTCTCACTTGTTAAGGTGGCTATTATGGAAAAACAAAACAAAAGAGTGGTTAGTGAGGATATGGAGAAATTAGACCTTTTAAAAAATTGTTTATATATCTATCTATCTATTTATTTATTTATTATTTTTTAGAGAGGAAGAGGGGAGGGGCAGAGGCAAAGGGAAAGATAATTTTTTGAAGATTTATCTATTTTATTTATTTATTTATTTATGATTTTATGTATTTGTTAGAGAGAGAGAGAGTGAGCGAGCACAGGCAGACAGAATGGCAGGCAGAGGCAGAGGGAGAAGCAGGCTCCCCGCCCAGCAAGGAGCCCGATTTGGGACTCGATCCTAGGACGCTGGGATCATGACCTGAGCCTAAGGCAGCCTCTTAACCAACTGAGCCACACATGTGTCCCGATTTATTCTTATTTTTTTAAAAAATATATATATTTTTTTAATTTTAGAGAGAGAGAGAGTGAGCTGGAGGGGCAGAAGGAAAAGAATAGAAATTGTTAAGCAGACTCCACACTCACTAGGAAGCAAGAACCAGGCATGATGTGAGCCGAAATCATGAGTGGGGTGCTTAACTGACTGAGCATTTTCTAAAAATATTTTTATTTGTTATTTATTTATTCATTTATTCATCCATTCATTCATTTTTAAGAGAGAGCATGTGCATGTCTGAGCAGAAGCGGGAGGGGCAGCGGAAGAGAGAATCCTAAGCAGGCTCCACGCCCAGTGCAGCCCAAAGCAGAGCTCCATCTTACAACCTTAATATTGTGACCTGAGCCAAAATCAAAAGTCTGATGCTTACTTGACTGAGCCACTCATGTGCTCTTAGAAATTAGAGCTCCTATACATTATTGGTGGGATACAAAATGATGCAGCTGCTATGGAAAACAGTATGAAGTTTTTGAAAAATTAAAAAAAAAAAACTCCCGTATGATCCAACAAAAGCTCATTTCTGGGTTATCGCAGAGAATTGAAATCAGGATCTCTTGGAGATGTTAGCAATCCCATGTTCATGATAGCACTACCCACAATAGTGAAAATGTGAAAACGATCTAAATATCCTCAACAGATGAATAGAGAATGAAATATCATACATATATATTGGAATATGATTCGGACTTGAAAAGAGTTAAATTCTATAATATATAACAACATGGAAGAATCTTGGAGACATTATGTAAAGTGAAATAAGTCAGTCACAGAAATATAAATACCACATGACATGATGTCACTTACATAAGGTAACTACAATAGTCAAACTCATGGAATTAGATTGGAATGGTGGTTGCTAGGAGTTATGGGGAGGGAGAAATATTTAGTTACTAATCAATAAGCATCAGGTTTCAGTTAAGCAAGATAAAGAAGATTAGCTTCATGATAAGCATATGTATATAAAATATATATTATATATGTAATAAGAAAATATCTAAAATATGTACATTAAGCTCCTGAGACATATTGTATAACACCGAACCTATAGAAATGACAATGTATTACACACTTAAAATTTAAGAGGGTAGGTCTCATGTAAGGTGTTTTTACCACAATAGTTTTTTAAGTAAAAGATAAAAACATACTGCATGACTACAAAATATGCCAGATATTTTGCTATATAATTGTACACATATAATCTCTTTGAAAATTAAATTTTCTTAACAAAAAGCAAGTGATTCAAATTAATAACAGAGCATTAAAAAAAGCGACTCCAAGCACTGATTCTACCAGCTAAAATAAGACATGAGCAAGACATTTAACCTTTTTGAGATTTAGTTTGTCCATCTGTAAACTAAGGGGCATAATTTCTCTCTGAAATCTTTGGGAGAAAACCAAAATGAACGAACAAACAAACAAACAAAAAACCTGTCGGGGATGGCCAGTCGTGGAATCCCAGGCTTCCATCCATGTCAAAACTTAAGTATCAGTATGAATAAAATGTACTGAAATGTTCTAAACTTTCAGAAGAAAATAATCCAGAATTCCCTACATTCATTATTTCATATTTGTTTTATTGAACCCAGTTCCCCTACTGGGGAGTACATGCTCCACGTGGATTAGCTGAGCTCAAGATTTAGAAATAGGTAAACAGCCTGGTGGTATAATTGTTCCCCTTTCTTCCAACCCCATCCTTGTGGTGCAGACAGGTGTGCCATCCACACTTTCATCATTCATACATAGTCAGGTTCATTTCTTTATTTTGTTTATTTATTTGTTACCATTTTCTTAATGAAGCACAACTGGGATGATTGCTTAGGTAGCCTGAGTTGTCAATATTGCCGTTTCTTCCTATGAACGCTGCTCATATTTTCTTCTTTCCTTCATTTCTACCTCCTTCCGAAATCCTCCTTTTTATCCTTTTAATCCTAGGCTGAAGGTATGCTCACTAATTCTCAGATCTAATGTCTCTTCTATTTCCTCTTTCGGAAGCGGACACGTTCACACAATGGCTGGATCTTTCATGCAGTCCTGAATGAGAAATTCTGAGGATAAGCTGCCCTTTCTTAAAAACAAACATTAGATGGTGTGTTGACTCAGTGGGTGGGGTGGTTGGTTCTTCAGGAATTCGATATTATTATTATTACTATAGATGATACTTATCATATGTTTGAGGTGTTATAGCCTTGCTATTAAGTCAGGATTTGAGGTCTGGATTTGCATTCTCCTAAAGTCCTGATTTTGCAATACTGGGTAACTTAGTTAACTTTTAAATAGTCAGTTTTTTCATCTATACAGCATATAGAATTCTGAGTATTGAAACTAATTTACTACACCCATTTCTTGCATTATTTTTCCAATGTATTTGTCTAAATTACCATATGTTCTTTTCTTTTAAAGATTTTATTTATTTATTTAAGAGACAGCAAGAGTGAGAGAGATCACAGAGGAAGAGGGAGAGGGAGAAACAGATTGCCCTCTGAGTGCAGAGCTCAATGGGGCTCATTCCCAGGGGCATGAGATCATGACCTGAGCTGAAGGCAGACACTTAACTGACTGAGCTCCCTAGGCGCCCCCAAATCATTGTATATTCTCATTTTACTAATTTGTAAGCATTGTTATTTTTGTCTGCTTATCACTGTAGTATGGAGTCTAGTACTCTTAGTATGTAGAAAGAACTTAATAAGAGGGTTATGAATGAATGAAACAATGAAATATGATTAATGTGATTTTTAAAACATGAATGCAGACTATCATAATTAGCACAGGACTACTAACAATCCTTCCAGAACCTTGTAAGGAGGTTAATGTTATTATTCCCCTCTTGGTCATAAGGAAACTAAGGCTCAGAGAGCTCACGCAGCACAAACTGGTGGAATAAGGGCTCATTTCACCCCCTCTGAGGTTCAGAGCCCATCCCATATCAAAGGTTTTTAATTTTGTAAGAACCATCAGTAAAAGGTTTCTTGGATCAGCTTCCTGAGAGAGCCTGGGACAAGTTTATAGGAGCTAGCATTCCTGGAGTGCCCTCAGAAGATACCTGTAAGGGAATAAACAGAAGCAGGATAAGGTGGGGCAAAAAGCTAAGCAAATAGATGGTTTTTACCAAAGTCTGGACTAAGTCTAACCTCATGGGGAGGTCTGGAGGGTGAAAGGCATCACAGAGTTGTCATGCCTTAGAGGTAAGTGTGTTAGGGTTACAATTTTGCATCACCGCAGCTAACCCATGCCTAATTTTTGTCCTCCTCTTTAGAGGGTGCTGAAGTTCTCAGGCGCTTCTAGCAAGACAGTTTCTGCCAGTCAAGGACAATTCTCTGGAGAAAGGTGCAATTGTACCTACGAGTAGTCGGCACTAACAGCAACAGATGATAAATGCATCGGTCCAGTAAGGATAATCTGGGCAAAGCACCAGCAGCCTCTCTCCAGGGGAAATCTTAATTGTTCTGCTGTCTCCCACACGTTCATTTTACTTCAGCAGCTTACATCCACATTTCCTGAGCCTGTATCAGCCCAAGATCAACCTATGTATCTGCTCTTCATTTCAAGCGATAGTGAATCTAATAAAGGAAACAAGGGGGAAATTAAGGACACATTGTACCAGCAGCCACTTTATCAACATGGATATTTTATGGTTGGTCCTACTTGACCTTGATGTCATGGTCACCAGTCACTGGGCTTATGCCTTTCCACTATTATTTTCAGATAACTGACAGCAGAATTATACTATGTTCCGTACTGGTTGTGCCTCCAATCTGTTTTGCTCTATGCAAGTACGCTTGGGGCTGCTGTTGGATGTTCAATGAATGTTTACCCTGCCTTTTGGGATTCTGCCTAGGACTCACCTACTTATACTTCCATCTTCTTTGAACTGATTCCTCTGTTAGGAATTCCTCTTTCCCTGTGCACAATTACATAACATGTTTAGTCCCCGAGACATTATTCAATTCTTTGGCTCTGCCTGACTCTAAGCCAAGCTCCCCATATCTTGCAGCCAGTGACCTCCCGGGACGAGGGCATCTTTTTAAAATTTTTTTTTTCTTTTCCCCAGAAGCCCAATCACAATGGCCTTCTTGTGGAGAGGGCACTAATTTATAATTGCAAATATCTATAAAATATTTTGAAATGCAGAGCATTTAATTATACAGAGAAGGTTAATGCTAGAATTTTAAACCCCTTGAGGACTCTTTATTTGCCCATTGTAACTCCCATAAATGTCAATAAAACCACAATCTGCAAATTAGAAAGTGAGAAACCACTTCTTGAGACAGCTGAGGTTTGGGTGAACCACAGGGAAATGCCTTTACCTGGAGGCCAAATAATCATGGTAAAAGGGCAAAGAACTCTGGTGACATTATTCTAAATCATTGAGTGCTAGGGGACCATAGATTTAATAAAAATGAATCTTTTATTTTCTAGCATCCTACACTGAGGATATTGGTGTTATTTACATTTAAAACTAGTTTTTTAATGGTTCACATATGTAAACCTGCATTTGGATTTCCTGATAAAGAATAGTAACAATAACAACAACAACAAAAATAATTAATAATAATAATAACAAAAGCAGCCACCACTGCCACTGCTACCAGATGTGACTCTTATCTTGGAATAATTTTCCAAAAAATAAAAAACAAAGAACTGGGCAAAACCAAAAATGAATAGTAGTAGTAGTGATAATATTAATGAAGAGGAAGGGGAAGAAGAAAATAATTATAAACCATAAATCTCTCAGCCCTGACTTCTCTGTTGTACTTTTGGAGGCTATGAGTTGCTAGTGCACTTCCACTCAGGGAGAGCCTATCCCGTGTCAGGCATGTGCTAAATTCTGAGGAAACACAGGCAAAAAATTCATAAGACAGTTTTCCTATAATAATTCTTGGACTTAGAGTTTAGGAAAGGGAAGGGAAACGTGAAAAATTAGCCATTATAAAATGTTACATTTGTTATATCCCCCCCCCCCACACACACAGAGGGAGAAGAAGCAGAAAGACAAGAATTCTATGTGTGTCAAAGTGAAGAAAGTTTTTGTGGAGGAGGCAGTTTGAGGTGAATCTTAAAAAACCTCTTTCTTGCCGTCCTCCTAGCTTTTGATTTGTAAAACAATGAAGGATTGCTGCTATTACTATTCTCCATTGATTTGTGGAAGCAGAAATGTAAAATAAGCTCTTGAGCTCTAGATGTAAAGAAAACAAAAGGCAATATGACATGGGATAAATATGGAGGGGGTGGTGATGTTTGAAGTGATGAACCACAACCCACACAGAGGCTTTGAGGAAAGAGATCTTACATCAGAGAAGGCATCGGAGCATTCTGATGAAGTGGCAGGATTACCACAGGAAAGCAGATGAGTTATGACACACGTTATTATTCCTGACAACATAAGTACAATTAGGGCAAAGAATCACAAAATGGTTAATTATTTACCTTTTGAATTTGTTAAGAATGTATTATTTAGCCATAATGCATGTAGGAAAACAATACATTATTGTTTGAGTGTAGTATGGGCTTTTTGAAAGCCAAATTAGCATTTTCATTAGCAGATAAAGTCCCTAGCCTTCATGGAGTCTACTATCTAGTAAGGAAAACCCAATTAAAAGTTGTACAAACACACACACACACAGATACATACCTATATGAGTTGTCTTTTGACATATGACTTATGCCTTAATTAATCAAGATCATCTTAATGGAGAATCTACCACATACTGGAACTGCTAGGTTCTGTGGGGAATAGAAGAATGAATCGGAAAGAGATTCAACTCTGCAGGAAATGTCAGTCCAAGTGGAGCAATAGGGCATAAAACTAACAACTCAAAATGTATAAAGGGTCAGTGCCGTAAGAATATAGATTACACTATAGGATTCCTGAGGGGAGAGAGAGAGTACATGCTAGTAAGAGAAATAAGGACATTCTGATGGAGAAATTGGCAAGATATCTAAATCTCAAATGAAAGTTCATAGTTGGGATGTGTGCACAATGACATTCAGATATGGAGGGGAAGAGTGAAGAAGGCAGTGTCTTAGCTTGCCGGGGCTGCTGTAACAAAGTTTCATGCGGATGGTTGGGGGGAAGAGGGTTAAACCACAGACCTTCCCACAGTTCTGGAGGCTAGAAGTCTGAGACTGAGGTGTTGGCAAGGTTGGCTCTCTGGAGATCAGGGATGGAGGGATTTGTCCCAGGGCTCTCTTCTTGGCGTGTGGATGGTTGCCTTCTCCCTATGTTTTCGTACTGTCTTCCATCTCTGCATGTCTGTGTTCAAATTTCCTCGACTTATAAGATCACCAGTTATATGGGGTTAGGACCCACCCTAATGACCTCATCTTAACTGTCTCAGTAAAGACCCCCATCTCCAAATGCTATCACATTTTGAGGTAATGGGGTAAGGATTTCAACATATGAAATTTTGGGGAGACATAATTCAACATATAACAAGGATTGAGTTGTGAGATATATAAAGAGAACAGTGAATTTTGGTTTGACTGAAATACTGCTACATAAGCTAACATGGAAATCGGGCTGGACAAACGACTGAAACCAGATGGCACAGAGCTTGAATTTCCAGCTAGAGAGTTTGGACTTTGTTCCTCCAGCAGTAGGGAACCAGAAATGAATTTGAGCAGAGGAGTAGCATAATAAATACAAAATTATTGCCTGCTTACAGTGCGCCAGAGACCATGCTAAATGTTTTACCTAATGATCTCATTTTATCATCATCTCATTTTAATCTTTGCAATAATACCTTTAACCAGGTTTTATTAGTCTTGTTTTACAGAGTAGTAAACTAAGCTTAAAAAAGTTATTATAGTTTATGAATATTAGAGCAGAGGATCTAATTTAAGTCTTCATAATCTGGCATCACATCCAGTGTATCTTAATCTCAGACACTATAGTTTTCATCTCTAAAATTTCAATGTAACTTTCTTTATGTATCACCAAAGGCTCTGCTTCAATCTTGAACATATGGGATACAGTTATAATCACTTTTTTATGTCCTTGTCTGATAATTTTCATCTCTGTATCGGTTCTGGGTCAGTTTTAAGTGATTGATTTTTCTCCTTATCATTGTTCCAATTTTGCTGCTGCTTTGAATACCTGGTCATCTTTGATGGGATACCAGACATTGGGTTCTGGATGTATTGTTATAAATATTCTTGATTTTTTTTCTGGGATTATAAACTATTTAGAAATAGCTTAATCCTTTTGGGGATCTTGTTTTTAAGATCTATTGGTGAGAATGGAGCCAGTGTCAGGCCAGTCCTAATGTTCCCCATTTCTGAGGCAAGACCTTCTCTGTGCTCTACCCCATATCTTGAGAGATTTTCCAGTCTGGCTGACGGCGACAGACACTATTCTCCCTGGGTATAAGCTGGGTACCATTACCTCTAGTCCCTACTAGTGGCTCTTTCCCATGCCCCAGGTAGTTTCCTCAGATGTACATACTGACTACTCAAGGGGCCCTCTGCAGATCTCTGGATTCCTGTCTCTGTACAGATCTCTCTGCTCTAGCACTCTGTCCTGCATTCTCTAGACACCTTAATCTACTTAGATTCTCAGGTCTGTCTCAACTCAGGTATGCTTAGGGTTCCACCTCAGCTCCTCTTCCTCATGCCATCGCCTGGAAACTCTCCAAGGCCTTAAACTAAGACATTTGTAGGTCTCACCTCATTTGAGTCTCATTTCTCAAGAATCACACATTCTTGAGAATGTGTGTTGTGTGTTTGTTTTATGTGTGTTTGTATTATGTGTTTGTATTGTGTGTTTGTTTTGTGTGTTTGTTTTATGTGGATTTTCCATTTCAGATGGAAAGTAGATTGGATCCCTTTCATTTAATCTTGGTCTGACGCAAATGTCAACCCAGGAGTTTTATATTTTAAAACATTGTATTCCACATAAATTTTAGGATGGAGGGTAGAGAGTAAGGTGGGTAGCAAAGTCCTAAAGTTAAAAATACTTATAAAATTAAAAATCACCAAGATAAATATGGCGTTAACCATATTAGTGTGACTAAGAGTGGAACAAGTAAGGCAGATAGACTTACATGGTCTTTTCCCCCAGGAGCAGGAGGGGAACAAAATAATGTCTCATTAACTGTTGCTGCTGAACAGCAAGACTTCTAGGACACTGGGAATCCCACTCTACTCTAGAACTAGTCTTCCAAAGACAAATCCTTCTTTCTTTTCCTTTTTATTCCTTTCCTTCCCTATCTGAGCCAGGGTTGGTCTGATAGCTATGGCGTCCTTATGTTCTCTCTCTTCCTTGTAGTGAATACACCACTCTAAGAGAACAGGGCATCTGATATCTTAGTTGCTATTTAATGATGCTTTTATATCCTCACCTTCCTGTTGCTAATGTGCTAAAATGAATTTTAATATCTCTTCAGTATCCACTAGAAGCCCAATTGTGAATATGATCCTCATTAAGAAAGACACCCTATATACTTGGTGGGCATTTCTTTAACATCCTAGAAGAATGGGCATCATGGACACAGTCCCAAAGAATGATGTGTAAATTGTGTTTTAAAAATTGAATTGTATTTTAAAAATACTAAATATATTTAAAATATATTAGTGGAACTTGGTTTTTAAAATATAACTTTAATGTTATATAATGATTACATCTGAGTTATTACTAAGGAAATATAACATTTTGTTAATATAGTATTTCTGGTCTCCATATAACCTTGCCCTCAAATCACTATGTCTACTATAATTCTTATTAGTAATTTTCATAATAAAGATTAGATACAGCTATGTAAACTACATACCTACCTCCTATTTGTTGTAATTTAGAAATCCTCTAATGGAAATGATTATTTGAAATATAATTAACATTGAAGACTGAACCTTATTTTATTTTTCACTTGAATGAAGTTAAATTGAACGAGAACTACATCTTGCTCAATCACATAATTATAATTTCTGATAACACTTCACATATGAATCATGTAAACACAGAAAAGTGTCAAGTTGATAGCTTAAATATCTGAAATCTGGAGAAAACATTTTATTTCATTTTACAGAGATTTTTATTTCCCTACTCATTATACACAAAAGGGAGGATTAATTGAATTCTAACGTATATAGTTAATAATACATAGTTGATAGATTTTGATAGAAATAAGATATTAGATATTTACTTTCTATATTTGGTGTTGATTATATTAATACATAGGCTAGATCTGACATATATCAACATTTGAATGATTAAAATGAAAATGCCTTAACTTTACACAACTTTGCAATAATGCTTCAATTTCCTTCCGCTTTTGATTTTGGTGTGTTCTACTCAAGAGAATATTTTGGAAGTCTTTGAGGTACTCTTTTATTGAATATATGCCTTTTAAATATGAAACTGTCTTATTTCAGTGTATAAACAATACTTGAAATTACCCAACACAAATCTATTCACACACATGATACTGAAAATGAAGAAATGATTTTTTTGCCTTTTATTTCTGGATGTTAGGTTAATTGTGATATATTGACAAAATAAAAGCTACACAATCTCTCTTATTTTTTATTGTCATGGTTTTTAAATGTCACTTTACAGACAAAGGTGTGTGTTAAGAGAGTAATCTTGTATGGATACCCTAAATAGAAAATAAAGCAAACGTACTCTACTGGCTTTTGTTTTCTCTACACCACCCCCAACACTGTCTTCCCTGTCCTTCTTGAAAATGAATGATTGAATAGAATGGCCATTTCTCTTTGTGCCTTGTTCAATGTGAAGATCCTACAGCCTGAAGCAATATCTCCTTTAGAAAACAGGGAATTATTTAGAGAGTGCATCCATCCTGTGATTGCAAGAGAGGATTCCAGGGTTTTGTAAAGGCAAAAATAATGCTTTCAAATCCACACTGATGTCATTCAAAGCGCAAAGCTAAGTGGAAAAAAAAAAAATTAAGCAGCTCATGACTTTTAGATTTTAGGCTGAAAGATGCTATATCAACTGAAATTTGCATTTTCATTACTTACTTAATAGTCACCCAAACTAATAAAATAGACTACATAGAAGAATAAAAAAGATAGATATGATTTTTATACTTACTAAATAATAGCTGAGATAGAAGAAAACCACTAATATAAAGTTATAATATTATTAATTCATAGCAATTTAGTGAATAAAAACCATTTTTTTAATCATTAAATTCTCTTCTTCAGTTCATGCTTTCATTTCATTTAACCAGATTTTTGAAATGCTCTTCTGAAATTTTGGCATGGTTTTAGTGGTTCCTACTATTTCTTTAAGTTAAAAGCAAGGTTTTCTAGGACCTAAATGAATAAAAACATGACAATGGTAAGACTAATTTGGGAGGTTTGTTTTAAACTGCATACATGGATTTGAGGATCAGGCATGGGGTAGGAGAATTACATTCAACCACAGGCTTGGTACAGCAGGTTTCTTCATTTTCATGGGCATGCAGAAAACCTAGCCAGGCCAAGCAAGTGCAAGGGGCTTTAGCATAAAATCAGAGGGCTCTCTCTAGGGAGAAAAACACTGAAGCGAGGGGAAAGAAAAAATATTGGGAACTCGTAGAAGAGAAAAAGTGAAGAATTAAGGTGGAAATAACTCTTTCCAAAGAAATCATCCTCGGGATTAGTAATTTCTCTAAATATTGATGCTCTTGAAAATGAAAGTGCATAATAAATGATTCAAAAGACACCTGAAACTCTCAGGCACATATTTTAATATCGGGTAGGAAGAAAAAGGTAGAATCTTGAGCGTGAAAAATATATTTATTAAAAAAATATGGTTTGTCCACGAGACAGGTTTCTTTAAGCTCTCAGAGTTCACCGCACATCCTCTGCAATTTAGTGGGCTCTGCCGCAGAATCATCATAAATCAATGAGAGGATGTCTTGAGCCATGGGGAATTAGCTGGCTCGCTTATGTATGAGGCGATTCACAGCACTTCCATTCGGAAACCAGGAAACCTTTTATGAGTCCACATGCGCGCTCGTCTGAGACACACCTATGTCTAGGCAGGGATAGCTTTGGCCACATTATGTGAGTTTTCCCTGTATTTTTTCTGTCTGACTAAGGAAATTTTTTTTTTCTAGCCAAATCCTTTCACCTTTTGGCAGCGAACCCGATTTAATTCCTAGTTGTTTGGACCAGACTCGATGCTGTGGACTACCATTAATATTATCAGCTCCAGGACACACAAGAATTCAAATTTGAGGACGGGAAGGGAGTGGGGGAGATCTCTTCTTGAAATATAGATAAAATCAGAGTTCTCCGATGGAATCCACCAGGGGGCAGATCCCTGGTGATAGGCTCTCAGCATTTGCCTGTGAGGCTGCTGCCTTCTAGAAGCATTTCCACAGACTATGACTAACTTGTCCTTGTCACAGGTCCATCTAACCATCAGAAATCCTGCCCTGCATTCTTGTTTTATGTAGCATCGCGTATGTAGTGAAGGTTCTTATAGGAAAGTAAACGTGGCTATTAGAGGAATTTTAGTATCAAGAAGCTGAAAGACTGTTCTTAAAAGCCACATAAATGTGAGGCTATTAAATAAAAGCATAGAACCTCTTTCACTGGATAATGTTTTTATTATTATTATTTCCTGGAAGGAACTGACAGTATCCTGCAAATGAAGAGCTTCAAAGGGAAAAAGAAGTTTAAATCCAAATAAAGAAAACATGAAAAAGGACACTTTTTAAATAACAATTATCATAAAGAGAGCAGTGGCTCTTTCAATGTCACTAAATCGCATTCAGCAGTGGCTAACATTTAACAAATTTTACTGGGATCATACACTAAAAGTGAAAGGATAGTGAAAAGATTTGAATACCAGAACATCATAGGAAATCAGAAAGTCAAAGCAGAAGCAAAGCAAATTGTTCTATATCAAATGCATTAAGAATACCTCCCATACTTTGGGAGGTATAAGCTTTGGCTTAATAAGCTTTGGCTTATGTACTTTATGATAATAAACCATTTTACAATGTTGCATCTTAACAATATTGCCACATTTGATGTTGTATGGCATTGAGTAAAACTTGCTTTTGTTTTTGTTTTTTGTTTCTTTTTAGATTTTATTTATTTATTTGGCAGAGAGAGATAGAGAGATCACCAGTAGGCAGATAGGCAGGCAGAGAGAGGCAGGGAAGCAGGTTCCCTGCTGAGCAGAGAGCCGATGTGGGGCTCGATCCCCTGAGAAGATCCTGAAAATTCACTATTAGTCAAGGCTGCAACACCTGTGTTGTCAAAAGCTCTTATTTTTTAAATGTACAAAAATGTGGCAAAAACTCTCAGCAAGGTGTTGAGAGGGATCTAGAAGGGGATGGGATGGAGGAATGACTGAGACTCTTCAAATTAACACAATTTTAAACAACACTGTCTAAGGTAGTTACTGGATGACAAACATTTCTGGACAAGCCTAGAAAACATTATTACCAGCATATATTTTCTATTCTATTTTACTAAATAATAATTCTAGTTAGCATGTATCTAAGTTAATAGAAATATAGCCTGAAACAAACTGTTGGTATTCCTCATTCTGAAATGTTGACCCTTAGTTAGCTACTGTTGAAAAACATGAAAATAACCAGGCTCCAATGTCCTAGCATCTCTGTAGCAAATCCCATTCCTCATATTATTAAAACAGAAGGGTCCTTATATGTCTCCCAGACTATCTTCATCAAAAGTTATTTTAGGATACAGGGTAGGCCATGGTATCAAGGCATCCTTAGGTAGTGTGCTTACACAAGATAGACATGAATTAATTTCTTTATGATGAAACTCTCCAGACAGGTGATTCAGGGTTGGCAAAGGACCCAGAGGAGTCAGAGATGTAAAATTCTTCCATTTCTTTGGCTCTGACATTCCTTGGCTATAACATCATCAGTTTGGTTGAAATTGGTCACAATGCCCACCTTACAGTCCACTGGAAGGATGAAAGAAAAAAGAAATAATTCATATCCTCCTTTACTTTTAAAGGTATGATTCAGAGGTTGCACTCTTGAGTCCTGCTCCTATACCGTTGGCCAGAATTGGACATGTAACCTTACCTGGCAAGAATGGAGATTTGAAAGGTTATGCTTAGCTGGATAGCCAAGTACTCCATCACAATACCTATTTTTATAGTTAGGAAGGAAAATGAATTTTTGGCCAAGGCAATTGGCAATTTCTGCCACAAGCATTCATAGACTGAAGGTACAGAAATAGTAATCAGGTAGACATGGGAAAGTTTATTTAAGCAATTCAAAATTTCTTATAAGATTTTATGTAGACTCAGGCTTTACATAACTGCCTTTGCTAGAGAAATGACTCAGAAATTTTCTGTAATTTAAACGCGAATGAAACATCTTCACTGGATAGTTTGCCACTACCCTTCATGCGTCTATAAGGATTTCTTTTTATATCTTTCAATATTTCTAATTTCATTTTGCAGGTTTACGACTTTCCATTTCTAATTTGTTTTCAATCAGTTATAGTAACTCCATTCTTTTTATAATACTGAGAATGTAAATTCACCTTAATGACCAAATATTGGAAAATTAATTATAATTAATTATATGCCCAAAGATAATAATACAGACATAGATACACATCAACAAAAACACTTCCAAGGCCAGTTTTTTAAATGAGTTATTTGAAATTTTTTAGGAACAAACAATGCTAGTGCTATGTAAACTATTATAAATCAGAGAAAAAGGACAACTCAAATGCCAGGTTCATTTTAGAACAGAAGTTCCTCACACATGTCCTGTTTCTTTTTGTACATGCTTAAGACATTGCCTTAAACATGCTGGACACACAATAAAACTCTGAAAGTCACTGATCATGTGAATAATTTGTTCATTGTTTTAAAAGTATTTTCAAAATTGAAAGGGTGGGGCACCAGATGGCTCAGTCAGTTAAGGATCTGCCTTCTGCTCAGGTCATGATCCTAGGGTCCTGGAGTCAAGCTCTACATCAGGCTCCCTCCCTCCTGCTGTTCCCTCTCTCGATTCCCCTCCTCGTGTTCTCTGTCATATAAATAAATAAAATCTTAATAAACAAATAAGTAAAACAAAATCTAAAGATGATAGCTTCTGCTTATTAAGAATTATGATAATAGTGAATTTTTCAGCTCTGCTGAATGAGTACACATTCTGGTAGAGCTTGTAAGTTGTTCTTTTTAGGTTATGACTTTCTCCTCTTCACTGAGGAACTACTCCAACTTAGTGATTTAGAATTGGACTACTACTTACAGTTCAAAAATTACCACCCAAATGCTATAAAATCACAATATTATTTCTAAAAGGATAAAGGTGTTTATCATTATTGGTCATAAACTTATGAATGACTAACTTATATTAAAACAAAGCATGAAACAAAACATAAAGGAGAAGTAGACTGTCCCATTTTGTTAGATTTGTACTGTTTATTTTCTTAGGCCTTCAAAGTCCTGATGAGACATTCATATTCAAACCTCATTACTACTAACTACTCCACTACTCACTACTCTGCTAAGAGCCACAGGTTCGGAGAGGACTGTTTTATCTTATCCTGATTACCAGAACATTTTATCCACTTTACCAAAAACCATCTGGATAGGTCATTCTTCTGAAACAAATCCTTTAAAAAATTATTGTCCTTATCTTCTGTAGGCTTCATTTTGGAACCCGAGTCTTCTGTCTGCTAACCTTAAGTAACTAATCTTCCCTGATAAGTTGGAACAAATCTCTCATTTGCCTTCCTTTGACTTTTTGAGGTCAAGAATAGTGTGTCAGTATACCTCAGCTAATGTTATATCTTTTACAGTTAATTGGAAGACTTATAATTCCTTTTAAATAAATAAAAGGAATAAGTAATGAACTCACATACAAACCAACTTAGAGCAATATTTTATAAGTAGAAAATGTGTTTAAAATTAATGTATAAGTGTTTTACATTTCTTGTAGATTTTTAAAACACTCTTTGTGACTTATATCATTATGCTTTTACAAAAACAATAGCAACATAAGAAAATGTAAGGAAATACTTATTTCCCTTGCTTTGGAGAGAAAGCATTTGTTGAAGTACAACAAATTTAATAATGAAATTAAGATTACTGAATGAATCAAGGCATTGCTTGTATTAGGACTTAGGTCTTCTGATTATGATCTTGTAGATCATTCCGCGGGATTGATAATCTCCATTTTTTCCTCCATGTCTTTATAAGTAAAAATCTAATTCAGTGTTTACCCCTAATATATGCATATTTATTTATTTACAAGATATATGCAGGTGCATAATAAACATTAATTCAGTTTATACATTTTATTTAAAAACAAGAGAAATGCAAAAGAATGGATAAAAATGGAAGAAAATAAAACTTTCAAAAATTTTTACATATCCTAATGCATCATAAACTACTCCCTCTAGGTAAATTCTATTAACCTCATTTGGAGTCCCAGCCACCATCTCATGCCGAGTTAAGGCATTTCAAGTCTAAACTACGCATACAGTTTACTGATATCTGCAAGTACCAGATAAGAAAATGGGTATCCATTATTATGAAAATATGTTCTCCCCTTTGTTTGCTTCTCTTTTGCATCTCTTCATTTTTTATTGTCATGAAACAGTCGTATTTTTCTTGAGGCAGAAAGAACAACAAACACTAAAGGAGCAGCTTGAAAACGTGTTCTCATGGCCCATTTCCTAAAGCTTTTTCCTCCAAATCACCTTGCTCTGAAAGATCTTGTTGGGCTTTCTGGTTCTCTGAGATCAAAAAAGGCAGTCGTGTCTTTGACCAGAAGTAACAGCATGGGAAGTTCACCTAATGATAAGTGAGCGCCCTCCACACAGCAGAAGGACAACGGAGCGTCTGGCAGCTGGCTGTCGCACCGTTCAGCCTCCTCACTTTCCAGCAAAAAGTGCTTACAGAACAACTGTCCAAAGTGCTGGATGAGGCCATTAGTGGCTAGCTTGTATAGTGCAAAATGAATATAGTTCACTCCATTTGAGCTAAGAAAGGTTTGGAGCTTCAGTGACATAAATTGGACTCCATTATCACTTAGCGGCTCTTCTGGAATTCCATATCCAGTGAATAGTGTTTTAGTTGGGCCTGGAGAGAAAGAATTTCATAATGGCCTATGGCCATTTTCAAGAGGTAATAAGAGGACATAATGACTATATGCAGAGTTTAGGAAGCCCACTTTCCACCTTTGCTATTTGTTTGGCTAATATAAGACTTTCAAAGATATTTATGTTCTACCCACGTTACATTAGAAAATTATTCTTCAGTTGATATTACCTACAAATCAATCCTAATATAATTATAGGCTTAACCATTTCTGGTTTTGTTTTCAGATTTCTCAATAATCCTTTGCAAGGCTCCCAATCCCTCACATCTGCTTTCTTCAGTGAATAATTAGTAAGTTTCAAAAGAATAGAAGTGTATTCTAAACCTGTTTGTGATGATGATTTAACTGGTAATGTAACACTTCAGTTTCCTAATCAACTGCATGTATATTATAGAACCATAATCATGGGAGAACCCCCCAAAACCATACTATTTTACTTCTCTGCATGCATATTTTGTATAACTAAGCATGAACTTTCTCCTCACTTTAGTATGTGTCATTTCTAAGACTTCTGGGTAAGATTTCAAATACTTTGTTGTAACATTTCTTTAGTTTTTATGCATATTTACATATATTCTCATTGAGAAATTAAACAAGAAAAAGTCATGCATTAAGTTTACCTCAGCCAGTTTCTCCTTTATTTCATTAATTCCATTCCTCTTCTGAACACTTTATATGTTGATTTGCTTCAATATCACTGGTATCTTAGTCTTCAGCGGGCAATGCCATTTATTCTTCCTAGATAACATTAGATTTAACAGTGATTCCTAAATCCTTTCTTTATATCTTTTTCCAGTCATTGCCAACTCTCTCTAAAAGTCATTCACTATGGCACAATCAGAATCAAATATGGCCTTACACTTTTAACAATATTTTTTCTGAGAAAGATGCTGTCACTGCTTTTCAGAATGTGCACACTTACTATTAGTAGTGGCTTCTTTAGTATAATTTCCACATTTCATCTTTTCTTGCCCTTTAACTCCTATTTCCTGTTTTCTCTCAGTGAGCTTTATAATACCTTCGTGTTTCAATGCATAAATTTCTATTTTTATGAGTATTGACAATTGTCAACATTTTCTTGCACATAAATTACCTAGATTCAATATTTTAATTTAATGTTGAACTTCAAATTCTCCATATTTTTACAGTATTACTTACATAAAACAATTTTTCCTTTTCCATTTTGTCATGAGTTTTCAGCAAAGTTTATATTCACACTATTTTTGTAAGGTGGGCATCTAGAATTTAAAATTTATTTTCATAGTTGACAGGTTGGGCCAACAACAAAAATGTATTACTTTATAAAAATATTCTGTCTCTTTACAACTACTCACCTTCCCTCATAAGAGATATTTGGAGTACTTTTTCCCTTCATTTTGCTGCAAAACATAGCTTATTTGCTATGACCAAGAAATTAAGCAAGTTCTCTCTCTGAAGAGCAACTTGTATGTTGTCACAAAATTGACATTATTTCATTGCTCTGGAAATTAGCCAAAGGCATAGAAATGGAGAAGTATTTATGCTTGGAAAACTGCTGAACTTTGGAAAAGAGAAGAGATAGTCCGTGCTATTTCCTCTCCTTAGTGTGGTGTTTATATTAGGACTGCAAAGCTGTGAGGATTGATCGATAATTTTCTATCTGGAATGTTGGGTGATACCCATTTCCATCAACATTATTAGCGGATCTGATTTATTGAAGGCACACAAACAGGTGAGAGCCAGTTGCTTGGCTCTACCAGACTTAGAGCATGGATGAGATTGAGCCAAACATGTTTCAGCTGAAGCTATGCATGTGTTCAGCTGACACCAGAGTAGGCTATTCAACACTATTGAAACACTCTTGGTTAACCTTGTGACAGCATGCATGTATATAGGAGACTTAAAAATGATCATAGGGAAAGTAAAATACACGCCACTTGAAAATGGCCTAACCATTGAATGTGTTCTCCTACCTACACACAGATCCATCTGCAGAGGTCAGAAACCTTACTTTCAATTTCTAGACAATCATTGGAAAACCACTAAGAGACATAGGAGCATCTTTTAGGAAGCCATTTTAAAACAAACAAACTAACTAACTAACTAACTAACACACAAAACAAATCAATGAAAGATGAATAGCCACACACTATAATAAAGACAGATACCACAGATTGTGTCAAGGCAAGTTCCAAAAACAAGAATAAAGAAATATACAGTAAAAAACTAACCACTACTGCTTGAGGCAAAATATAAAAATCTGGAGTTGCTACAATATATAATCTAATACATAGATGACAAATAGCTGGATAAACTGACAATTAGATAGTAATAAATATTACTGTTATTTTATATAGATATTATTTGTAAAAAATGATATTACTAGTTTTATTATGAGAGAAGCAAAGAAACAGGAAACTGTGACATGTTGACAAAGAATTAAAAAAACAGTGATAGAAACTGTCCAAAAGACTTCAAATGTGCTAATTTAAATCCATTCAAGGAAATTAAGGAATCCATGTTAAAAAATAAAGAAAAAATATGACAACAATAAATCAACAAATAAAAATTTCAACAAGGATACAAAAGTTATAGAAAAATGACCAAATAACAATTCTGGAGTTAAAGAGTTCAGAAACTGAACTGAAGGTGCCTGGGTGGCTCAGTGGGTTAAGCCGCCGCCTTCAGCTCAGGTCATGATCTCAGGGTCCTGGGATCAAGTCCCGCATCAGGCTCTCTGCTCAGCAGGGAGCCTGCTTCCCTCTCTCTCTCTCTCTGCCTGCCTCTCTGCCTACTTGTGATCTCTCTCTGTCAAATAAATAAATAAAATCTTTACAAAACAAAACCAAAACTGAACTGAAATACAGAAGAAAGAGGTTCAACAGCATAATCCAGATGGCAGGGGAAAAAAATCAGTGAAAAAATAATGGACAAAGTCATCCCAAATTTGATGAAAAATATTAATCATCAGATATCAATAGGACAAATACAACAGTCATACCAAGGTGCACTATAATCTATTATTTTAAAAATCTAAATGCAGCAAGAAAATCTTGAAAAC
Source organism: Mustela putorius furo (assembly GCF_011764305.1). NCBI lineage: Eukaryota > Metazoa > Chordata > Mammalia > Carnivora > Mustelidae > Mustela > Mustela putorius. The sequence continues at coordinate 11,228,685 of NW_025422023.1, forward strand.
AGCAAGACAAAAAAACCCTCATTTTATATAGGAGAGCATCAATGAAATCAGTCAAATAGTTTATTTACCATCAGAATTAAATGGAGTCTAGAAGGCAGTGGAATGACAGAGTAAAAGTACAAAAAGAGAAAACAAAATAAAAAAAAAAAACTGTTAGCCAAGGATCTTATATCCAGCAAATCTATTCTTTTCAATATAAGGCAAAAGAAAGGCATTCCAAGAAAGCAAAGACTGGGGATATTTGTTGTTAAATAGGCTTGCCCCATGTAAATCCTGGAGAAAGTCCTCTGGGCAGAAAGGAAGTGACACCTGAGGATCACTGGGATCCTTTGAAAAAAATGAAGAATATCACAAATGGTAACTATGGGCTAACATAAAAGATTTAAAAAGTGAATTCTTATCATTTCTTCCTAGAGGTTTTTATTTTCTTTTATTTAATTTATTCTTTAAAAGATTTTATTTATTTATTTGACAGACAGAGATCACAAGTAGGTGGAGAGAGGAAGAAGCAGGCTCCCTGCTGAGCGGGAAGCCCTATGCAGTCTCTGTCCCAGGCCCCTGCGGATCCTGACCACAGCCCGAAGCAGACGCTTAACCATCTGAGCCACCCAGGTGCCCCTGTTCTTAGAGGTTTTTAAAAAGACATCAGATTGTATAAGCAATTATAATAATACATTGTGTTATCAAATATATAGACCTAATGTGTGATTCTCATGGTGTGAAGGGGGAAATGGAGTTCTACAGCAGCAAAGTTATTAAAGTTATTAATCCCCTTCTTTTTCTTCCTTTGAATGTGGCTAAGTGCCAGTGAAGTAGAGTTCTAGCACTGAAGAGAAGAGAGAAATATTTGGCTTTTCTCATTGCTCAACAGTTTCAGCTCTGGAAAGTATGTGAATAAATATATGCAATATGTTTTGAGTTTATATTCTTATTGCAGTATTTTTAAATCAGAATATATTTCCTCCAATGTTAAAGAAAACCCTCCCTAGAGACAGAAAAAAAAAAGAAGCATGCAGTTAAACAAAAGTACTTTTCTAATCAATCCTGTATTCTTCAGGCATTTTCATTTTAAATATCTAAATTTAGATTATTTGTGCAACTTCCCCAGAAACATAGCAGTTTTTCATACAAATCTATCTTCTTACAGTTGGAATGTCATTATAAAAGAGTTTGGATTCCTTAAAAATAACTGTTATTTTAGACTTTTATATGCACTGATCTGAAAGAAATGTCCTTATTCATTATTTTTTAACATAGATTCCCTGTTAATTTTTTCTTCCAGTAGCTAAAAATATATGGAGAATACACTGATGTCAGAACCTCTAAAAGCTAAACTTCCTAGTTACTTGAAGATTAATACATAGTGAGATGCTTTTTCTTTAAGAGTCCATCCTCTGTTCGAAGACTTTTTTTTTCTTAAATTGTGTTCTCATCTGCATGGAAAGGTAAGGTTGCTTGGTCTGGATAATGCTCTCTAGAGAGTAGTAGGTTGACTATGCATTTCTTTGCTGCTGATCTAATACAATCACTCAACCCAAGAGAAGCAGACAGAGGGTAAGTACTGTACCCCAGGAAAAGTCATCACTTTGAAATTTCAAGCTGCAAACAGTAGAGAGAACAAAAGGCAGGTTATACAGTTTCTCTAAATATTCAGGGTTATAGGTAACAAAGATGAGGAGCAAGAGAACACTACTTCATCCAAGGTTTAGTTTTCTCTGATTCTAATTTAGAAAGAAGAGATGAAGCTAATGATAAGGAGAGGTGTAAGAATCTATATTGTGAAAATATTCATACTGAGTCTACTGCCATCTGGAATTTCTTCCAGTGCAAAAAAAAAAAATACAGTTTTAGTTTTTAAAGACATCATATCAGACTGCATGGCATATTGAGAATGACATGGCCATAGAAATCAGTATAATGAATTCAGTATTTCCTTCCTTCAGTATTTCCTTCCTATAATGAATTTCATCCTTTCCTTCTTCCTTCCCTCCCTCTCTCTCCTCTTCCTTCCTTTCTTTTCCATCTTGTTCTTGGTTGAAAGGACATTTCTTTCTTTCTGTTTACTAATGGTATTTCTAACACTCTATCAGTCGGGATCTAGCACAGTCTCATCTTGTTCTTGTATTAATTCTCGGAAACACACACACACACACACACACACACAGATAATATTATAAAACCAAATACAATTCCAGAGAAGTTACTTTTACATGATGACACATAAGAAATGTATACTTTAAAAACTGATTTTAGTGAAAAGAAAAAATAAATCTGCTTTAGGAGCTTAACATGGTAGGATAAAATTTGACCTTAACAAATATAATCTGTATAACAAAAGGAGAGGGAATAAGATGAAATGTTGCTAGGCAGAGATTGCCTACCAATGTGAATAGAGAACCACTGGATACAGTGATTAAAATACTTGCTTTTCTCCATATAAAAATAATAGTGAGAAAAAAAACCCAAACAACATTGCTTTACCATTATGGTGGTGATGTTATTTTATTGTTGTTTCCAAGGACAATCAGGGAAGGATATTTCTAGAAATGAAAACTGAGTTTTAAATAAAGAGAGAAGCCATTTTAGAATGTAAAAAAAAAAAAAAAATCAAAGCCAAACATTTTAAAAGGATGCCATAGATATAAATATTAACAATAAATAATTACATTAGAACTGATAGGAAATTATATAAGAATGATTATATAAAAAAGGTAATTTAAAAATTAGACTGAAATATCTCCTGGAAAAGGATGTTATAAAAATGCTATCACATTCCTGAAGAAAGAGAAAAAAAACTAATAAAAGATGTAAAATTACACATATGCTAGCCATAACTTTTCAGTTTGATAAAGAAAGAAAGAAAATGCCAAAATATCTAAAGCAGAAAAAGAGCTACTTAAAAAAAACAAAACAAAACAAAAAAACCCTTCTATTAAACTTCACATATAAGAGTAAATTTCATATAAAATCATTTGAGAAGGCTCAAGGACAGACTTTGAAAATAAAATTCCATACCTACCCAAGCTGTCATGCATAGTTATGTAAAATTTATAGAAAGTTGTTTACGAATATGGTAAATTCCTATGTTATTCTTTCTAAATAAATTATTAGAGAATACACTCTAGCCTATCAAATGATCAATAAAAATTAAGGACTTAGGAGAGTAGGAATTCTGTAGAACAGGAAATGTTGGTGAGTGCTAATACTAGTTAACTATTCAGATGTAAATCCAAATAATTGCTGCAACTCTAGCTATAAAATTAAATGCAGAAGACTATAGTAATTATTTAAATACAATTATAGTAATATAATTATAGCAATAATTTAGATTATTTTCCTAGAGTAAATTAAGAAAACCTGAGAATTTGAAGGGAATAGGAATATTAATTCTTCTACTTTCATAGTGGAAAGTAAAATTTTATTATTTAATTCTGGACTTTGATTATTTGGAAAGATTTAGTTCAGCTTTTTATTTTATTTTAAAGATTTTATTTATGTATTTGACAGAGAGAGACACAATAAGAGAGGGAAAACAAGCAGGGAGAGTGAGAAGCAGACTTTCCACCAAGCAGGGAGCCTAATGTCTGATACAGGACTTGATCCCAGTACCTTGGGATCATGACCTGAGCCAAAGGCAGACACTTAACAACTGAGCCATCTAGGCATCCCTAGTTTAGCTTTTTTTTTTTTTTTTTGAGATTTTATTTATTTATTTGACAGACAGAGATCACAAGTAGGCAGAGAGGTAGGCAGAGAGAGAGGAGGAAACAGGTTCTCCACAGAGCAGAGAGCCCGATGCAGGGCTCAATCCCAGAACCCTGGGATCATGACCTGAGCCAAAGGCAGAGGCTTTAACCCACTGAGCCACCCAGGCGCCCCCCTAGTTTAGCTTTTTAAAGAAGGCTTAAAGTTACTTTCCAAAATACAACAGAAGATAAAGCAAATAAAGTATATCTCATGTGACAGAATATAAAACAAAGGTCACATTAAAGAAATATGAGAGTAAAAAGAATAAAATAAGAACAGAAATAATACAGCATCATTTGTTATTTTTGGTAATTAATTTAAGTAATGCTTATTCAAACATAATGAGTAAATACTTGCGGGGTTTTTTGATTTTGAAAAAAAAAATAAACCTTAGTGTCTTGGAGCTTTAATTCTAGAATCAGAGTGGAGGGTTAAATATAAATGCTATATGTATAACTTCATTAAAAAAGAATATTCTCATATTGGGATCAGAAGCAGAACTATGAATAGATGAAATGATTTTAAGAAACATTATATTGACCCAAAATATTCCTACCAACTTTCTACTAACCCTATTCACTGGCACTTTTTTATTTTTTACCTTTTATTTAAACATGCCACACTTAAAGTGGGTTGAATAGTGCAGAGACAGGAGGTCATATAAAGGTGAAGGCGGAAATTGGGGTGATGAAGCTAAAGCCAAGGGACACTAAATATTGTCAGAAGTCACCAGAAGCTGGGAGAGAAAGGCATGGAATGGATTCTTCCCTATAACCTCAGAGGTGGTACAGTCCTGCCAAGCCCGTGATCTCAGATTTCCAGACCCCAGAGCTGTGAGAGAATAAATTTCTGTAGTTTTAAGCCAGCTAATTTGTGATATTTTGTTATAGCTGCAGCATAAACAAATACAGTTATGCATTTTTAAATGAAAAAAAGTAATGAACAATAAAATAAGTAGTGAAAATTCAATGAAATTGTGATTTTCTCATCAGGAATATTAAAATACTTCTTCAGAGGCTTCAAATATCTTCCAAATACTTTTTTCAGTGTCATTTCTTTAGTAATTTTCCTTGATTTTTCTGTAGTTTATTAGGTAAACTATAATCCTATATTGTAAGCAATTTCCCAGAAGATCTAGCTTAACTTCTTCCCCCCAAAAATCATTTTTTTTTTAGATTTTGTTTATTTATTAATTTGAGAGAACAAGTGTGAGATGGAGGAAGGAGCAGAGGGGAGGAGGAGGTGGGAGAAAGAATCTCTAGCAGACTTTGTGATCAGTGTGGATCCCCGTGGGGTTCAATCCCACAACGCTGAGATCCCTTATCTTCTGATGGCCATCAGTGATATAGAAGAGAACGAGCTCTGTAAGTCTCCACAACTTCTTCAGAATCTATGAGAGTATTTAGCATGGCATTGTGCTCTGAGGCAAAGAATCCTGATGTAGTTTTGCAGATTTAGACAGAGGCAAGGGACAGTGGCAAGAATCGGCTCAGAGGACAACGTGATATTACAGGCTTAGCCTCCTTGTGAAGGGGCCTGGAGAGGCAAATATAAAATGGGCAGAAATTAAAAGAATCTAAGGAAAGAATTGGTATATTCACAGTTTTGCTTATATATAGCTGTAGTTGTAGAAGTACCCCTTATCAAAAAATATTACAAGCAAATCCCCTGGGCCAGAGTGGATTTTATTTATTTATTTATTTGAGAGAGAGAGAGAGTGCATTAGGCCATTGTTGGGTGGTGGGTTCTAGGAGAGGGAGAAAGAGTCTTAAGCAGACTCCTCACTGAGCAGGGAGCCTGACAGAGGGCTCGATCTCAAAACCTTGAGATCCTGACCTGAGCTGAAACCAAGAGTTGGACACTTAACTGACTGCTCCACCCAGGTGCTCTAAGAGTGGATTTCTATCCTAACTTAAGGAAATTGCCTACAACTGTGTTTTTCAAAATATATTCCAATGAGTATGAATATAACGGCATTTTCTGTTAAATTAAAGGGGATGATACTGTATTTTTATTTGGGAATACATGTCATATATAAACCCTTTGAGATTATCAGATGAATTTTACCATTTTCAGGACTCTGCGTTGTGTTGCTCAGCCTTCTTGATCCACTGACGGCCTCTTCTGCTGCCACTTCCAGCTTTTTTTTTTCCCACTAAGGTAACTTATCCAGAATAAGGAGCAAACTTGGGGTAATGCTAGTCTGAGAATATGAGCATGATTATCCATCAGAGCTCTTCTATAATCTAGTTTCTATATAATAATAAAAAAAAAACTAACAAAGCAATCCTTGTGGTTTAATTATTTAAAGATAAACTCTAGATATTAATATTTAGGTAGCAAGACTGAACTTGGCTGTCAAACACAATGTGGCCAGTATCAAAGAATTAATTTGGAATTAATAAGCTGCATTAGATGTAAAAATTATCCATATGCTACAAGGTGAAAATTACTCTGAACATATTCATCCTAAAATCCTTGAAAATACTCCTATAATGCCTGTCAATGAAATATATCTTTAAAAGGAGGCTTTTCTCTCAAGAATGGCCAAAAACATTATTAAAATGAAAGATACACAAAAATAAAATTTCTAGAAATGCTACCACCTATAATGAAGAGCTTTCTTTTTCAAAATATGTGGCTAGAATCATAAGGCCATACAAAATTGTATAGCAATTCTGTCAGTGAATTGTCAAAGAAATGGGAAAAAGCAAACCAACAATTGTGGTGCATAGCAACGGTAAGGAGATAGAAAAAAATCATCTAGAATAATTGCAAAAAGACATCTAGTTCATGATTATAAGGTTTCTGTTGGAAAGGGCTCTAAGTTATAATACCTAAAAAAAATCTAAAATAATCCCAACAAAACAAGAAAAATATTTACACAAGGGCAGAAATTGGAAGAACCATATCCAACTAAATAGATTCCGTAACTTATTCTGTTAATGTTACACATACCTCCTTGTCTTGCTATAAATACCACCTGCTTCATTCTTCCCTTAATGGTCAAAATCTTTGTGTTTTCCCTCTACCTCATATGTGACAGTAAGAATTTCAGTGAGTATTCTGACCATATTGTAAAGTTGTTAGATAGTCAGGGGAAATGTGAAGTTAATTTCAGAATCATGTGATTTCAGAACTAGAGAGACTAGAGCATTGCTTAATCCATTCTTTGAGAAACACAGGTGGGGAAAAGTACAAATCATAACATGCCAAGGTTGAGGATAGGGCTGGAGATGTGAACTTCACATCTGTGGAGATGTTAAGATTATATGTGAAACATAGAAATTACAGTTTGTAATTGCTTGGGAGGAAATGATTGTATTTCTTGGATGGAGTGCTTCACCCAAAGATCATTGACAGCAGGACTAGTGTGTGGCTAGTGTTTCTTTAGGACCTGGGAGGTCTGTTTAAAGATGTAAAAGCAAGATATAAAAAGAATTGGAAAGTAGGTCCCTTCTTGGAACTCTAAATAGTACATGTCTTTCCTACCTATTTCCACTGATTTATATATAACCTTAAAATGAAAAAAAAAAAAATTCTTTCCTGGAGGCTTTAGGATTGAGGGGAAAAACAACGTTCCTATTGGCAAACATCTAATACTAACTGCTAAAATCTATTTTTAAAAATATTTCTTAATATAAAATCATTCTTTTGTATTTAATAAAGGTCAAGAAATAAGTAAGCCAAAATTAACATATGTGAAAAAAAGTGAATTTTGGAGAAGTTGATTTTACCACTTTTGTTTTATCAATTCTGTTGCATATTTTAAGATGTATTTTAGGAAAAGTCATTAATTTGCCTTTTGGGAAAGGAGTAAGCCCCAAATACCTTTATCCTTCGAGACAAATACCCACTGGGACTGTGTGCATGTGTACTTACTGAAACTGCCAGATACTATCAGTTCTCTGTGGCATAATTATATAAAAAGGCAATTGGGCAGGTCCTTTAGAGGGGTTCTAATTAGGTTTCATGGTTACTAGACCTAGATCATACACTCAATGGACCTTAAAATTATTTAAATATCTTTTGGAAATCAGTTCTCAGATCTATGTCATTTGTTGCATTTCAAATCCCTTTAGTCATCATGTGACTGTGAATAAATAATAACTTAGTCTTAAAATAACCATTTCCCACCTTTTTTTCAAATCTGTATTTTCTTACTTCAGGGTTTTCATTTGGATGGTTTTAACTCAACTGATTTCTCAGTGTCACTTCTACATAGTACATATGTCTAATTTTCTAAATTTCAAGCTGATCTTTTCTTCCTTTTCAAAAATAATCGTGTTTCACCTCATCATATTTTTTCTTTCTTGAGAGTTGCACATCTGGATTACTTCTTGCCATCAGTCTCTTTCTTTCCAAACTAAATTAAACATTGTTTCTAGAACTGCAATGATCTGTTTTAATTTTTTTAATTAAAAAAAATTCTTTGAGTCATTTCACCCAGTAAAAATTATGCCTGTGATGTCCCACAGTCATGATATAAACACAGATATCCTAAATATTTACTTTCTTAAAAATTGTATCTTTTTGGGACACCTGAGTGGCTCCGTTCCTTAAAAGTCTGCCTTTGCTCACCCCAGGGTCCTGGAATCAAGCTTATGTCTGACTCCCTGCTCAGCGGGGAGTCTGCTTCTCCTTTTCCCTTGCACATGCCCTCATGCTCTCTCTTTCATCCTTTCTCAAATAAATAAATAAAATCTTTAGAAAAAAGATTTATTTTGTGATACCAGTGGGCAAGGTGTTTTGGTGTCCCTGTAACCTCCAGCTGCCGCAGAGAACTATTATAATTTTTTGCTATTTCTTTCCCCAATCTGTCAAACACACTACAGAAAGGTATATTGCCCTCATTTCTTTAGACCATATGTCCCAGCATCAGGACTATTATTTACATACTGTCACTTACTGCAATTTTTATAGTTGCATTCCCTTGGGTACCTTCAATGGGGGGAAAACTGGGACACCAAGAAAGTGTTCTAATTTGCCATTTGCAAAAATCAATTTTCCCCAACCTTAATCTTTTTCAATGAAGAAGCAGAGCCCTTATTTCTCCTGCGCTTTCAGTGATTCAGAAGGAATTTTACTTTTATCAGTTTACATCCCTATTGCAGAAGAATACTGGACCGGAAATCAGGGAACATATATTTCAACCTTGACAGTCACAAACTAACTTAAGGATTTGAAAAAAGTCCTTCACCCACTATTATTTCCAAAAATTGAAGGGAGAAGTCAGACTATGCACCTTTATTGCCTGTGAATCTATTCCTCATTTTCTTTCTCACAAAGATATGATTCTGAATATTTTATATTTAATTCACAGGGTCACAGATTTTAAATATCTCCTCATATGTCTCAGTCTTAGGATTGTCAGAGCCCTGTTAAATTGTTTTATTTCTATTTTAGCTTCCTACCCAAGCACCTACTTAAGTAGAATCATCTCAAAACATTTCTGAAATTGATCAGGATACCATTTGGTAAATTAAAAAAATAATGTGTTAATCATCAGCAATGTAAACTACACATTCACAAATGATGACTTTGAACGTGTATGAACCAGTACCAACCATGGAGCACTGGAGATACTGGGATGGATCTGAGAACCTAGTCTCCCTTTGGTTCTGCATCTCTAACATCCTTTACATCCTCTGATACTTGTGTCCTAAATGTGTAGTTAATTCTTCAGTATTTATGAACTTGAAATGGTCATATCTCATGAAAAATTTCGTGGATGTTTTTGTAGTTAATAGTGAAAGAGTTGTCTTTACATTGACTTCTATTTCCTCTTGCTGACAGAAAGCCATAGTTAAGATGAAGAGTTTTATATTAATGGCTCCAAAACACTGAGACATTACATATGAAAGAAAGGATTCCAAAGCCTTCTTTCAAAATGAAAGCAAAGTTTCAGTTTAATACGCAAGAAAACTTCACCAGCTGGTTACATTGCATGTACTTGGCATGCCAGTTGCTAAGTTTATTAGATACTTTATAGTCCTGGAAACTAAAGATAATGGAGCCAGTTCCCACACGTGGCATCAAGAATTGGGAGTCAGTCAAGCTACAGATACTTGATGTAGGAGTGAATACACCAGGATACCCAGGCTAACAAACTGATCTGAAGTTGTTAAAGGGACGTGGTCAAGTCTTTACCATAGTCCGCTTTTAATTCTTGTCTATTCTTCATTGGTTGCAATGCCCTTTTGAAAGATGTACAAAGGAAATATTTTCCTTTGGATTATTTTCCCCTTTCCAGTTGATCAAAATTCATATTTCCTTCCACCCACTCCCAGCCATTTCCACATTAACAGTTAGGAAATAAAAAGACACAGATTTTGACTTTTTGTTGTTGTTGTTTTTCCAACGGCTGTTTACTATGTAATCAAAGTATTAAACAATATTAACACAATTTTTAGGTAAGAAAATCATTCGCTATTTCATAAAGTTCAACTTAATATTAGAATATTCCAACAAATGGAGTATATCTAATAACTGAATGTAAAATGGACAATAATTTTCTACAGTTAATAGCAGTCAAAGAGATTTTACAATATCAAGAATATGTATTTATAAAAGATTCCTTTTTGAGCTAGTAAGTAAACAACAAGCATGAATATTGTCTAATACATAGTCAATATGTATTAGAACAACGTCTGAACTTCCCCAAAATGTAATGTTGACTCATGGATCCTGAAACCTATGACTATAACCAGTTTGACCACTCTTGAGAAGTATGGTTTGGGGGATATTTCTTGTTTTCTCTACATTGCATCTCTTTATTGTTGACATGACTGACTTATATACATAAGTCCTAATATTTAAAAAATCTTTTATAGTATAACCAGCATACAAATTCTAGTGAAATATTTCCTCAAATATTTGAAGATGCAGAATTACAAGGATAATGAAAAACTAGTTGAAAGCATTAAATAAATCTCAACCTTTTTTAGATTGGATACTTTGGGGCCTGTTTGTACCACTATGCAGGAAAAATGACTTAGTTTGGCAGGTGGGGTGAGGGGAAAAAAGCTTCCAAGAAATGAAATTGGATAAATTTAGATGTTTTGTGATTGTAGCTACTGAACATGTTTTATACTGGCAGAATATGCTCTCTGATATTGGAATACCGTCAAAATTCATCTAAATCATGCCAGAGAAATGTTAAATGGTGATGAGAGGGCTGGAATTTAAGCTGATAAAAGTAGTAAAGACCTACTCACACTGACAAATTTGATGAGGGAATCTGACCTAGCAGATCACTCAAGGAATGGAAGAACCTTCATGTGGCAGCTTTATCCTGGAATTCACAAGGGGATGACACTTTGGCAAAAAGCTATTCCCACTCTCATCTCCAAACCCCTGCTGGAATGTATGAGGTTTTACAGTCAAATTGCATCCAAGGAAAGAACCAATCTAATTTATAATCTGTGAGAAACATGAAGATAATAGTATAAATTTGTATGACTACTAACCAAAATGTCAACTTAGGGATTTAGGTGACGAATATTTTCTCTTCAGAAAGGTATTGGTAATTAATCTGCCAGAAATAAATAAATTTTTTCTCTTTTTTTGGGTAAACTTAATGAAGAGGGGGCAGAAAGAGGTAGGAAAGAAAGCAGAAAGAAAAAGGAAGAGAAAAAGAGAGAAGAAGGTGATAAAGTCAGAGATAGTAAACATGGAGGAGAGAACGGAATGGGAGAAAGAAGAAAAGACAAGAAGAACCTCCCCTTAAGCCAAATGAAAAAGAAAGAAGAATGAGCCAATGAAGGCAAAAGACAAGCAGACAAAGTAATTCCCAATCCAACATATAAATATAATGTTATATTGTTGGAAATTGTCAGGAGGCAGAACGAAAGCAATTATCTTTTAAGATCAAAACTGCCTATAAACTTATGCACTTTATGTCTATAAAATGCCTCATTCTTTCCTCTGCAATTATCTGAGGAACATTTGAGGGTAGGACTTCTAGAAATTGGAATAGGTGGCCCATAGATTAGTGGAGTCAACTAGTTAAATGTCAATGTAAGGACAAGACCTACAAAAGACTATATGAAAGCGAGTAGACAAAACTGAAATGTTCCGTGTGAATCAATGAAATGGGAAGAGTGGACTTAGTAGAAGACTAACTCCAAATCGCAGAGAAAACCTAGGGCCTTTTTCCTGTTCTCTTTTTCTTTTCTTTCTTTTTTTTCTTTCTTTTTACATTAAAATATCTTGGATTTTAATTGATTTACAGATTATACTGTGGAAAGATCCATTAACTCAATATTTTAGTGAACTTATTGCTTAAAGGTATTCATTTGTGTTCTATATAATCAAGGAAAGTTGCTGAAAACTGTGAGTATAATTTAATCAGTGCCAGATTTATAGGTCAGTGATTATTATATATGCCAAATGAAGTAACTCAGTGGAATCCAGAAGAACTTAGAAGAAGCTAGAATTCAGGTGCAATTAGTTGAAATCTGAGCCTTTATATTTCCAGGAATAGAGAGACTCAGTTATTTCAAGCATTGTCCAGGATCATCTGAATTCTGTAGCAATATCCAACTGTAGCTTGGTTTAAATCAAGGTGCTACACATTAGCCAGGAACCCTTCTCAGTCTGACTGCCTAAGAATTGACTCATATAGCAGGAAAACTGACAGTGTCAATTGACCTAGGACCCATCTATAATGGCTCTGGGAACTCTTCCTTAGATTGAGAAAGAAATTTTAGAAACAACTCAAGCTGGTTCTATGACCTTTGAAAGCCTCAGCATTTGAGACAGAGCGTAAACAACTGGTAATTCAGATGCGTGTACTATTGTAAACTTACTAGAGTTCCCTATTGAAGTATTAGGAAAGGGGCAACCCTGGAAATTGTGGGTATGAAAGAGTTGGAATACTTTATGGGGGGTGGGGGAGATGGCAGTGAATGGTCTATGTTTATAATAGTCCATAGGTCCTGCCTTATTTCATTTGTGACAAACACTGTTAGAGATAGGATTAGGGTCTCTAAGTAGAATATACCCTACTTTAAGTATTCTCTGAATATATCAGAATGTCCAGTGCCTAAGACAGGAGCGGGAATTTATGAGTTACAAATGGGAATATGTCCATGAAGTTTATAGGAATAAGACTCCAAGAAATAAAAACAAGTGAGGGTTTTAGAAATTATATGAGTAAAAGGAGTTATACCTATTTTCAAAAGCCACAAATGCTTCAGTGTCTATGGGCTAGGCTTGCTAGTTTTTGAAAGGGTATTTTATAGTGTGAAGATAAGATGAGAAGCGTATAAAAATTCTGACACATGAGAAGGTAGAAAAGAACTTGTTCTTTTTTTGATGCTTTTTGCAAAGAAGAATATGGAAAGATATTATTAATGAAATTATCCTGGATTTAGTGATTACTTGGATCTTAACATTGAAATTCAGCTGAAGAAACTTAATCTGCTGACAGAAATTGAATATTTTACCAAATTCTTCCTGTTAATATATAAACTTGTGAGAATAAGAGGATGAGCTAACATTATTTTTAGGAATTAAGATGGACAGCAAGATATAGAAGGGTTGGAATTGGGAACTTAAGGTGAAATTTGAAAAGTAAAAATAACGGTAAATATAATTCAAATACTTAAGCTGAAACACTTTACAACTCAGATTCCAGGAAACTGGAGTAAGGAGGTCTCCCTAGAGCCTAGATAAGCAATTAGGTTTCTCCTTGTACAAATCAAATGCTATTACCTTACAGATATGACCAATCTCCCAACTGAACCATATTGCCACAGAGACTCATGTCTCCAGGGTTGCAGGGAATAAGAGCATAGGAGAGATAGGTAAGGATGCTTCTGGTAATGGAAGAGGTGATGCTCTGCACTAAATGGGACTCTTCAAAAGATAGAAGTGCAGACTCTGGTAAAAACAGAAATGGCTATTGTTCAGTTATTATCTTGGATATAATATTTTTTATTCAGTATCATGCTGGGAATTTGACTCTAGTCGTGCAGAATCTGGGTCAACTGGGTTCGAGTCAAAAACTCAGCCATACTGAACCCATAGGAAATCATGTTTAATTAACATTATTGCTCCTCTACCTTATAAGAGGGAAAAACTGATGAAAACATGTTGTTCTCCACAAAATACTCTTCTCCAGTGTATAGAGCTCAGAAAAACAAAAAGTACCTTCCATGTAAGGAGGAAAAGAATATGGCAGGGATGTAGGCATCTTCTTGACCATGTTAAGCTTTTATAACATGCATTTAAATCAAGAGCTGTTGTATCCATAGTCACCAAAATTCTAAAAGCAAGTAATCAGGAACTAGAAAGATTCAAGATAGAAAGTGCACTTTGGAGGAGAAGCCAAGAAGATATCTAGTTATCTGCAGTTTTCTAGGTAATAGGACAAAACTGGGAAGAAATTCTGTGAACAGAAATGGAAACACCTATCTAAGATATTTAAGAAAAAGAAATGATATTGGACAGTCAGTTGAAGAAGGAAAATAGGATAAGCCACACCTACTAATAGGGTCAAAATTCTTATCCTTCAAGACAATAATCTACATGTAAGATGCCTCAAACTAGGTAGTCATTTCAAAGAGGCACAAAAGGAACCAGTTGCTGCATCTCTACAAGAGGTGTACAGAACTCATGGCTCTTAGAGGGGGAAGATGAAAGGCAGTCATGTAGGTCAGTAATAATGATAAATGTAGGAAGACTAAACTCTGATGGAAAGACAGAGTGTGTCACATTGCATGCAATTTACAAGAACTAGAAAGGAAGAATCAAAATTTTCACAATTGGCATGTTTACTTATATAACCCCCACCCCTCTACCCTCAAGAAACAACTAATTATTAGAATTTTAAAGAATGTTCTGCAAGTTTTCTGGATATAAAACTGATATGTAAACATTAATTGCATTTTCATATATTATGCAAAAATAATTAGAATTTAAGAGTATGTTTTCAATGAAAACAAAATGATAACAGGCCTAGAAATAAATCTAATGAAAGGTATGCAATATCTTGGGGTGCCTGGATGGCTCAGTAGGTTAAGTGCCTGACTTGTGATTTTGGCTCAGGTCATCATCTGATGGGTCATGGGATCTGACTCCAAACTCAGTGGGGACTTGTTTGAGATTCTCTCCCTCTGCCCCTCCCTCTACTCATGCTAGCTGTCTCTCTCAAGTCAATAAATGAATCTTTAAAAAAGATATGCAACATCTTTATGTAGAAAATATAACAAAATATTAAAAGAAATTAAATAAAACCTATATAAGTAGAGAGATTGACTTTGGTCAAGGACAGAAAAATTCAATGCCATAAACTAATCAATTATCCCCAAATTGATATAAAGATTCATTGAATTCTAATCAGAATACAAATAGAATTTTTGTTCATGAAAATTAGCATGGTGATTCTAAAACACACGAAACATCAAAAAGCCATGACTAGTTAAGAAAATCCTAAAGAAAAAAGAAAAATGTGAGAAAACTTACTCTAGATATCAGAATTATTATTAGGTAGAATGGGTCAAGACCTTGGTTTTATGGTACAGGAATGGAAAAATGAGATCAATAGAAGAGAGGGCCTCAAAGCAGATTACTATATACAGAAATTTAAAATATTACAGTATTTTTATGGGAAAGGGTGAATGAAGTGGGGAAAGCATGGAGAAATGTAATTAATAGTGCTGAAAAAATAAGTTATCCATATGGAGAAAAAAGGAGGGGGATCTATTTATGAAAAAAGTTAAATGAGACCACACTTCATACCTCATAAAGAAATCAATCCCAGATCAAGTTTCAGGAGTTTAATATTAAACCCATGAGACCTGTGATAGGTAATTTTATGTGTCAAGTTGACTGATTCATGGATTGCTTGGATATTTGGTCAAATGTTATTCTGGGTGTTTCTGTGCTATTTTTGGATTTGATTAACATTTAATTGTTTAAGTAAAAAAGACTTCCTTCCCCAAGAGGGTGAACTTCATTCAACCAGTTGAAAGATCAACTAGAATAAAATGTTGACCCTCCACCAAATAAGTAAGAATTCTCCTGTCTGACAGACTTGAAACTGGGACAACAGATCTTCTCCATTCTACCACAGCCTGCCAGTCTTCAGACCTCAACTGGGATATAGGTTCTACAAATATGGAGTTGCTGGCCACCATATCATGTGAGCCAATTCCTTATTAAAAGTCTCATCATATATACACATCTCCTATTTGTTTATTTCTAAGGAAAACCTTGATTAATACAGGACCTTTAACTCCTTCAGTAGATTTAAAACTGTCTAATACAGGAAATTGATTTTCTCTTAAGTGTTTGGTATCAAATGTTGTCTTGGTTGCTAAGCATAAATTGTAGTACACATGGTGTATACATACATAAGAAGTTTGCATTTGTGTGTACATGGTTTACAGAGGCAAGAATCTAAGAGCTTTCTAGTACATATTCTTCATGGCATCAGTCTACAAATAGAACCCTGCTATTCTGTGATCATGAGGGGTTGACTCAAGAACTCAGGGAAAAAACATGCCATTGTTCACATTAAAGGATGTAAGCATACCTACTGTCAAGTACTTATTTTTAAAAAATGCCCTGCAGAGCAGTTAATAACTAGGGAAAGACTTGCCATGTCATGTACCACTCCTCCAAAGATTTGGAATTCAAATATTTAGCGAGAATGTGCATTTTTAATAATAACTTCAAGGTGATTTTGATACACACCAATTTAAGGACAATTGACCTGCTGAGAAAACAAAACTAAACTAAAGTAACCTAAAACCTTCTATAGAGCAACTGATCCAAAAGACACACAAATGTGGGGAAGGGGAAGACAGGAAAGTAAATACCCCACAGGGTTACAGTTCAGTGTTTCTAAGTGTTTTTGTGCTACTGTGTGTACTGATACCATATAACAGCTGGTGCAGGCGTTAATCATTAACTTAACGCAGATTAAAGTAAGTTATAAGCTGAGAGGAAGAACCTCAGCATGAACTGATGGTCAGAAAAAAAGGCTAAAGTCTGGGAAAGCATCGCCATATTTTAAAATATGCTTTTTGAATGAAAGGTGTGGACCAAGAAGTGCTAGAACCACTGCATGGGAAAAGCTCTATAAAGTTAATTGGTAGCAGGGATAAACAAGATGAATTAAATGAACTTGTTTCTTTCATAGAGGAAAACAACATACCAAAAATGATAAAAATTGGCATCTGGAAATGAAGCCCCAGATAGAAGAAAAGATAGAGTTCACATTTCAAGATCACTGAAGAGGTAATTGCATGTCACTTTCTTACACACACACCTGTGCCAGCAACGCTGTGCTCCTGCAAGTCATAAAATCTGCCATTTTTCTTCATACTTTTATGGCAATCCAGAAAGCCAATGCCTCTTCTTTACCAAGAACCAGCCCTTTAATTTTGCTAAATTTTGTTGTTTCTTTCAAAATTTTGCCTGTGCATCTCTATCTTCAAGAGACTTCTCCATATAGTGGTGTAATTCCCATGCAGTTGCCTTCAAGTGTGTGTATACCTATATTATTATATATTTCCTTTTTGCAATTTTTGTTTTACGATATAGGTCTCCCTCAAAATTTTTTATATTACCCTATTTTATGTTATCTTTTTTATATCATACATAATTGATGTATGACATTATATTAGTTTTAGGTGCACAAGAATTTAAGAAATAATGTTTCTTTTCTTTATATCCTTAACCAGTAGAACAGTGGAGGTAACAGAATATAGTTATATATATGTATATATATGTGTATATATATAAATACACACACACAAACACACAGTATTAGTTTCCTAGGGTGGCCATAACAAAAAAAGCACAGACTGGATGGCTTAAGCAACAGAATTTTACTTTCTCACAGTTCTAGAGGTTAGAAGTCCAAGATCAAAGTATTGGCCAGTTTGGTTTCTTCTGAAGCTTCCCTCCTTGGCTTGCAGATAGCCATCTTCTTGCTGTGTTCTCACACGGTTTTTCTTCTGTGGTGAACATCCCTCGTTGTCTCTTTGTGTATCATAATGTCCTCTTATTAAAAGGCTATCAGTCAGATGGAATTAGGTTCCAAATGAAAGGTCTCCTTTTAACTGAGGGTTAGGGCTTCAACATATACATTTTGGGAAAAGGTTAGCTATCTATACATCTACATATCATTATGTAGCTGATGTATAGATGAATGTCTATATATAGATATATAGATATATAGATATGATAAATGGATAACCAAATTAGAGAATAAACAATGCATTATATGCCAATGTACTGAATTTGTGACTATGACCATGAGGCAATCATTAACAAAAACTAAAATACAATGGGAATTTTTTTTTAATTTTTTTTATTTTTAATAAACATATATTTTTATCCCCAGGGGTACAGGTCTGTGAATCACCAGGTTTACACACTTCACAGCACTCACCAAAGCACATACCCTCCCCAATGTCCATAATCCCACCCCCTTCTCCCAACCTCCCTCCCCCCAGCAACCCTCAGTTTGTTTTGTGAGATTAAGAGTCACTTATGGTTTGTCTCCCTCCCAATTCCATCTTGTTTCTACAATGGGAATTTTAAAAATCGCCTCTGACACAGAAATGTGCAAATCTTGTTCTATACTCCAAAGGTGGGACAAGGAAAGTTGATTACAACAGCCATAGAAGGAAGAGCTACAGTGGTTTGCATAGTGCTGCATGTTCTGGCCAGTTCACATTTCCAGCCTCTTTCTTTCCACACCTATATACTATCTTTGCTCCAGCCATAGCCAATCTACTCACTCAGGTCCGAGTCCATATTATCTTTTCTTCTATTTTTGTAGTTGTTATTTCCTTTGGGCTAAGCACTCTTATTTCCCAATGAGGTGAAATTTTACCAATGATTCAGATCTTGTCTTAAATATTCAATATTTACTTTTTCTAGGAAATATTCACTTATTGATTCCCTTCCTTACACACAATCTGGGTTATATGCCAAAATGAATTTTGATCCATAATATAATGTGTTACATTATAATTGTCTACTTGTTCATAACCCCCACTTGACTCACAACTCTGGAGGAGAAGTTGCATTTTCCTTGTTCACAAATGGTTTCCCATTATATCATTTCCTAAAATGCATAAAGCATAACAGTTATTAATAAATATTTGTTGGACAAATGAATATATACATGAAAATGGAAACATCAACACTAGGAACCAATAGAGCTTCATTGAGAGCAAGCCTGCAGAAGTAACTTCATTTCTGTTTTAAAAGGGTTACCAGACCAATAGAATGTGAACAATGATGTCAGAAATAGATAAGGCAAATATCCAATTACCTATATTTATGTTAAAAGTATAGAAACACTGGATAATAATGCAATTATCTGAATACATACCATGTTTTTAGAAATCTTTACAAAAAGGAGAAATTCATGAGGTCATGCCAAATAAGGCAAGCTCTTTGGTGGCAAGTCACAGAGTTTCCTTCATTAAATTAGTTCCATCTTGCTGAATGTTTTTACCAGCTAAAACTCATCGGCTCATTAGATTAGGATGGCTAATATATCAGATGATAGTTTCAGTATTAATAGCTTCAGGAGATATAAATTGTTATAGTTTGAGAAATAAAGTTGAATTTTAAGATTGAAATGCTATGGGCTGAATTCAGTTATATGCATTAGTTATATAAACAAAGTATGAAAAAGACTTATTTGTCTGGAAATTCAACTTAAGAAAGCAATAGAATATAGCTGCACATCATTCTCTAATCTAAATGTAGAATTAAATTCACTTTAGAGACTATTAATAATAATAGCTTATGCTTTTTAAATATATTTGTAACAGTACTGTGCTAGATATTCTATATACATTATGTGATTTAATTTATCCAATAACCCTAAAATGCATGTTCTATAATTATCTCTACTTTAGCACTGAGAAAGCTGTGGTTTCATGACTAATTTACTCATTCAAACTCACACAGGTAATATGTTGTAGAAAGAATTTTGAATCTATGTCTTCATGTTTCCTAACTTCAAAATTTCAAATGCAATTTAAATTACAATTAAAAAATGGAGCTAAACAGCTGGGCATGCTGTTCTATCTAAGGCAACTTTCTATTGTAAGCACCTTTAACTGTTCTCAGCTGGAATTCGGGGTGCTATAATTTGAAGAAGCATGTTTATATCATTCCTCATTTCACAACTTATTTCTGGAATATTTTAGCACATTTAGAAATATTGTCTTCATTTTCAGAATGTCTTTTTTGAAAGACAGAGAGGTAGGGGTGGGGGCTCACACAGGGCATCCAAATTTTGAATGCCACAAGTGATGTCTGGTTTTTGTTTTCTAAAGCAGACTAAAAGATCCTCATTCAGCTGCCTTCCTTTTGTTGTTCACTTTCATTTTGTTTTTCTTTTATCTAAAGCAGTTAACCAGCTGCACCCTCATTGAGCCTGGAAGACACAGTCTCATATATGACAACATTTCTAACATACGGTTTTAAGAATAAATTATTCTGGTTTTAAGAATAATGGCTTTAATTGATTTATAATTATATAAAATCTGAATAAATATTTTCTATTGCTTTTGTATGTTATGATTCATCTTATTAATTCAAGTCTTATATTTAAATTCTAGTATTTCATCAAAGCAGGAATTTTTCTGATCCAATTTCTCAAATCCAATAAAACTAAAAACAGTATAAAATCCTAAATAAGAATAAAGATCTGACTAAAGTCAAATCAATAATTAACCTTTTTACCCTATTAATAATACACCTTAAAGCCAAATTGTATAACCTTCTATTATCTCCACGTTTCCTCTAATACACAATTTTCCCCAGGCCACTATGGTCCTAGAACTGTATACATTACAAACACCAGAAGCCATCTTCCTTCTCGTCTCTTCTCTTATTTATTTATTTTTTATGGCTATAACGTTCAGTCTTGAGTGCTTGCTTCTAAGACACCTAGAGAGTTAATTGAAATACATTTTATTTAATATAGAATTATCAACACTCGGTATTTCTGAAGTAATTATCATTGACTTGATATATCATCTTGATTGAGTCACATATTCACTAAAATCACTACCCCAAGCAAAAATCCAAGTCAGCAAAAAATAAAAATAAAAAAGCACAAAGAAGGCAAAGTCATCAAGCTAATATTTTTGGAATTTTTGAACTAAGGGCTATGTGTTTTCCCAAAGAAAAATGTAATTAATTCTTTCCTCTGAATTTGTGTACTTTATTCATAACTTATGTTTTTGATACTTTTTTAAAAAAATATTTTATTTATGTATTTGACAAAGAGAGAGAACACAAACAGGGGGAGCTGCAGAGGGAGAGGGAGAAGCAGGTTCCCTGCTGTGCAGGAGCCTGATGTGGGGCTCCATCCCAGGACCCTGAGATCATGACCTGAGTGGAAGGTAGACACTTAGCTGACTGAGCCACCCAGGTGACCTCTGCTAATTGATTCTAGCAATTCTACTTATTCTTTTAATTTCATCTTCTCTCAATGATATAGTTAGCCTGTCTAACCAATTTACTGGTAAGTACTCCACAACACACACACTATTTTATTTGTGTACATCAAACACAATGACAAAAGAAATTGCCTTTGCAAATTTATTTTGCAGACTTTAATTAATATTTATACCAGTGTGGCCAAAATTTGGATTGCTGAATAATGCATTTTGAATGCCAAGTCTTCTATACAGGGAGTAAATCAATCTATATACCTTAAAACAGAATAAAGAGTTTTGACTCATAACTCAGAATAACTCAGAATAACTTCATCAGTCTTCACAATAACAATCTGTTAACTTAGCTTAGAGAGCACAACATTCTACATTGTCCCCTACAAAGACTACATATCAAAGCTACTGAATCAACCTAGTCCTTTAAATTTTAAACTATATTGTATTATCTTAACAAAAATTCTGTAGATTTTATGAATCTCACACTTTCATGTTTTATTGATGTTATTCTTATCTGTATTAATTTCAAAGGAGGCTTTGGCACAGAATAAACCTATAACTGGAGTGCAATATATGTGTAAAAGCGTTTCCTCTGATTTAGTAATAGAATATTGTTAAGGTCAGATATGTTATGGTATGGAAAAGAGCATTTTTTGTGTAATTTATTTTTTATGTAAAATCAATATTCTATTTATGTTTTATATTATATACTTATCTGATGTAGTATGGTGGGACAACTCCCTTGTCTTCAAGAAACTTATATCAGATACTTAAAGATATAATAAAGTTTATCCATTTTGGTTTAAAACATTTTAAAATTTATTTCTATCAAGACTTTAAAGCTTTCCAACGAGGGACTAAGAAGAACAGATTTCTCTCATTCCATCTTGATTGCTCTAAATGATCTCTAGTCTTTGAAGCAAAATGCAGTTATATTATACCTTAATGGTGAAATTATAGAATTTAAAATATAGTTATTTCATTAAAATTGATACTTTGGGTAGTCAGAAATGATTTGTCTCACTGAATGTACAGACAATGCCAGAGAAACTCCATAATAACCCAATAGTGAAGAAATGAAGAATTGTAAATGCATAATTTATAAAGATAACGACAATACCTCAAGCTAATCACCACCATTGCCCTGCTAGGTTCGTGAAATCACCAGAGTGGCTTGGAGGAAGGGCAGGATGTGTTTGTTTACAGTGGGCAGTCATGAATACCTTGCTATGGCTGATTACCACTCTGACTACTAGAAAATGGAACTGTTATACACAACAGCATCTGCTGAGCTGGAGTACTGCAATGCCCAGATTGCCTATTACGGAATTCCAGAGACTATTTGCCAGCAATAGACTTCATTTTGCCAATGGGTAATTTGCAGTTTGCTGTGTCATCAGAATCTGAACATGTCACATCTTCTCCTCATCAGAGCCAATCCAATGGCAAAGTGCTATTGAAGCAGCTGTCAAGTATGCAAAAAAACTACAGAGAAAGCACAAAGTGACGGCAGATGCTATGCAAATCAGCAGTGGACACAGAATATGCACGCGCAGAAACAATCACATACAGACCTGGGAAGTTCGGGACACTATGCATTGTGGAGACAACGCAGCTCCTCCTCAGATAAAATATCACAGGGAGATAAATCAAAGACCTGTGAGGAACAAGAAAGGGCTTGTAAAGAGAAATGGTGAGTGCTAGATTATATGCTAAAATACTACCTGTGCACTAGGCAGAAATCACAAAACAGACTTTTGGTCATTATTTCAGAAAAAGAAAAACAGCAGAAAACGTGTACAGCCACATCTAAGATTGATAATTGTTCGTCACTAAAAGAAAGTCCTATTAATTAGGTGATGTTCATGTTGTTAAATACTATTTGAAATACCTTTGTAATTCCTGCAGTAATTCTAGACTAAAAATGTTTATTTCAAAAACGATACATAAATATGTTTGTAGTCTATAGATTTATCTTCTTTGAAACTTTCCCTATTTTTTTCTTACAAAGCATTGGAATATTTTGAATACCATCCATCATTTAATTATAAGATCTTTGAATTGCAATATATTTAAGAAGTTATTTTTTTTACAAGAATCTATGTCTCCAGGAGCCCTGTGTAAGACCTTTAGTGAATGCTCATTTGCCCCACTCATGCACATTTGAGTGATGAAGGTGCCACAGCCTCTTGGGGCTGACTATCCCCTTTTTTTATAGCAGGTACAATTAACCAACATCATAAATTAAGCCAAAATTTACTATCTGTGATTCTTCTTTGCTGATCACAGATAAACAAAATCTCCAGTGCTTTTTTTCCCCTTCTCTTTCTATTCACTCATTCCCTCTGTTCAGTCACCTAGACCTGTCAGTCCTACCTCCACTGACTGTCTTTGTAGGTATCCCCCGCCTCCCTCATTCTTATGCCACTCCTTAATAATGCGCTTCCCAACTCTCCCAGAATTAGTGGAAAAGCTTTCTGAGGGACCTCCCTACTTTTAGCTTATTGACACTAGAGTTCTTCCCTAACATCATACCCAGTTTTCTTCTACAACACAGTTCGAACTCTTCTCTTAGAATATCCAGTAAACTCTATGAGGGATGTTAATAGTACTTTAATTAGTGTAGGTAACAGCAGCTATTATGAAACACACACACACACACACACAGGCTCAGGGGCCAGTGGGAGCACAGACTCCTTCCATCTTCATTTTTTGTCACTCTCTTCTTCCAAGACTTCCAAGGGTTTTTCCCTTGCAGGCTGAGAACCAGGAAAGAGATGGTAGAGAGAACTCATTTGTTGCTAATCATACTGGACTAGAAGTGACACATCACTTCCATTCAAATTCCATAGTTAAGTCACGTAGCCCAACTTAGATGCAAACTGGGAGAAAAAATGGAGAGTCCCTGCTTTGGTAGCAGCTGCCCCAAATCAATAGGGAATGGTACTATAATATAGAATGGGATGGCAAAACTTTAGTAAACAATTGATATTCTTTTTTTTTTATTTACCATGACTAAAAACATAGTTTAAAGTATCCAAAGCAAAGTCTTCTCAATATCACATTTCAGTTTCAACTTTTACCTTACCCATTCACAATCCTTAAACTCTATTCAC
Organism: Mustela putorius furo; assembly: GCF_011764305.1. NCBI lineage: Eukaryota > Metazoa > Chordata > Mammalia > Carnivora > Mustelidae > Mustela > Mustela putorius. The sequence continues at coordinate 11,252,989 of NW_025422023.1, forward strand.
CATAATAGTTTTTCCCCCCAAAAGCACTATTTACTGAGATGTCCCTATGTCTTTAGGTCCATCTTGGAAAGCTTTTTGTTTTTTCACATTTCTCACTTCCATGAACCCTTAAAATCCAAATTTCAAGTCTCAAATTATGTTCTTCTCTACAATCTTCTTTAATAATCCCATTGTAATTAGCTCCTTCCAAATCATTTCCTAGCCCTTCTTTATTTTTAGGAGGGCTATTTATATGCCTGCTTTTCCAATATTTTGTGCATCTTCTTAAAAGATTTACCTTCCTATATCTCTTTTCTGTTGCCTTACGCTATTGGCAAATAGTGGCTTGTCATCACAGCTATCACTTACAGAGTCTGCTATGTGTCAGACACTAGTCTAAGTTTTTTATTTTTTTAAAGAGTAGACTATCTTACACAATCCTCATAACGACCCAATGAATTAGGCACCAAATTATCCCTATCTTGTAAGGAAAAAAAACAAAACTGAGAAACAGAATGGCCATGCACTTTCTGTTGGGTCACATGACAAATAAGTGGTGAGTTGGGATATGAATCCAACCTGACCCCAAAAGACACACTCTCAATTACTATGCCATAGCAGATTATTACTCAATAATTATTGGATATATTTTTGCTATAGTTTATAATTCATTCTGACTTTCCTCACAATGTTATTTGAATAACCACACATCATTTTCATCTTTTTTAAATAATATTCTCTATTACTAAAATTACTAAGCATTTGCTCTTCTCAAGGAAAGGCATTCACTGAAATTTTAATTCCTTTAGCTTTCAGTTATGAAATCAACTTGAGATAACTAATAGTCTTTTGCATGTTTTGTTACATAGACTGCATGTTCTCAAGGTCAGTATAAAATGGCCTTTAGAACTCAGGAAACTTATATAATAGGAAAATTTAGAATCAAGGAAATAAATTCACAATTGATATTATATTTGTTAGTTTCCTTGATTCTAATATTTTTTCTTATGAAAATACAGTTTTATTAACTACATTAAAAATCATTCCGTAGATTTGAAAATAGATTCTCTAAGTAATTCTACAGCTCTTTGGTAGTATATTTTCTATCTTGCCACCTGTAAATAAACAATGTAAAAGAAGATAAACTTTGCTTTGCGATTAAGTCTATTTTTTGCAGAAAATCCTTCAGATATCTGTATCTTTACATAAAGATGTATTCCTCAGGTTGGCACCAGTCACCCCCACCCCCATTTAGTCATATTTACTTTTATTTTCTGGATCTTTTTTATCAGTTGACTTGCATTCACATATTGAGCGATATATAATGTCCATGTATAGAAATAATTATCTTCTGTTTGTACCTGTGTGAAAGAGACAAAAAGGAAAGAGTGTGTTCACAATCATGAATTTGTGAGCAAGATAAACCATCACCAGGATAAAAATGTAAAAGGGATTCAGGACTACCCCTCATGCGTTACTCATCTCTTGTTTCTAGGACTCCAGATCAAGTACATTGTTGGAGGGGGGTCATTAAGAGGACAGAAAAAACAGTTGATCCTGGAGCTGGAGTTGGGCAAAATCTCTTCACCCCTTGCCATTATAACCTACTTTCTGCCTACCATCCCCAGAGTGGGAGCCATTTTCAAGGATGCACCCTTGAGAGAGCAGTATGTTTTGGAGACTATTCTGAATGGTATGCATGACTGAATTCTGTGAAGGCCATTATATAAAATTTTAAGATGCTGGCTGGCAAATATGGAGATCTACTCATCTCCTCATGTCACTGCTGACAGGAATAAGCTTCATAGGTAAGTTCCATTGTATACTAAACTTGCTTCCTTTGATCTCAGGTGGCCTGCCTCTTCCATCTCTCCTGACTCTCTATATGCAGCAGCAAATTGGCAAACCAATATAACATCCTCCCCCCGCACCCCCTTTTTTTGAATGTGGAAATTAGTATATACATTTATATAAATTTTCACAGTGTTTTATTTTTTGAAACAATTCAGATCAGAAAACAAACATATGTTATACATTGAATTACCAAGTTTATTTCTATTTTAGTCACCAAAATGTCACTAAAGTGGGTCTTTTTAGGTCAACAGATTACAAAGGTGGTGTCTGTGGGGATATACTGTGCAATGTTTCTTGAAGCCATAGGCAAAACTTTAGATAAGAATCTTAGCAATGAATCTGAATACTATAGTCTTGAAAAAGAAGGGATGGAGTTCTTTAAAAACACTGTATCCCATTGTAAGATAGAGATTTTCCTTATTTCACTTCACTTTTGGGTTTCAAATTGTGTATTTGGGGGTAATGTTACTTCTTCTAAAATGTCCTTGCTCTATCCTATCTTGTTATTATCATGTAAATTCTAAATGAAGTTTCTATTTATGACTGAAAATTTGAGATAGCTACTTATGAAATGATCTATAAAGGATGCATGCTTATGTTTTCATTTCTGCACTGTATTTTTATGGCCATACTTCTTATATGATTGGTTAATTAGCAACAGAGTTAGTAAATTTATATTTAACAATTTACTGTTCAAAAATGGCATTATGCCAGGCATCACGGGATATAAAATGTTCTTAGGCATGATTTATCCTCAAGATATCTGATCAACATAGAAAAAAATAAATAATTTAAAACAGAAATAGGATTGAGTCCCAGCTTAAGGCACTGCCACCTAAAAATTGCACATCAACTTGTTCCCTACCAACATGTTTGTTTTCTGTCCTCTGGAAACAAGACATTGATAATTATCAACAAAGTCTTGGCAAACAAAATTTTTTCACAATAATGTAAAAATATATAAACACAAAAAGAATTAAAACCACAGAAGAAATTATATTTTACAAAACTTTAGAATTAGACTCTCATATTCATTATGGATTCTAGTTCCCAAAGGAGAAATAAATCAAAGATGTTCACTTGGGTTCATTATCACTTTCACAGTTGCATTTTTACTTGAAAATTTTATTGAAATAATTATAAATTCACATGTACTTTTGAGAAATATTAGAGAGGCATTTCATATATGTGTATACTTATCAAGCTCTTCCAATGTTAACATTTTGGAAAACCATAGTATAACAACAGGGATATTGGCACTGATATGATCCAATGTTCTTATCTGTGTTGTGTGTGTTTGTGTATGTGTGTGTGTTCTTAGTTCCATGAAATTTTATCACATCTAGGGTTGTATATCTACCAAAACTGTCAAAATACTGAAAAATTCCATCATCACAAGGATCCCTTGTATTTCATTTTTATAATCACATCCAATTTCCCCAGTCCTTCCCAGGCTTTGCAACCATTTCTAAAATTTAGTCTTTTCAAAAATGTTAAAAATACTGAATTATTCTTTTTCAAGATTTTTCCCTCACACAGCTAATTGATTAGAGATGCATCCAAATTATGGCATTTATCAATCTTTTATTTCTTTTTATTGCTAGGTAGTATTCCTTACTATGTATGTGCTAAAATTTCTATATCTTTCATCTGTTGAAGGAAATCTGGGCTGATTATAGCCTTTGGTTATTACAAATAAAGCTGCTATAAACATTCATGTACAGGTCTTTGTGCATTCACAAGTTTTTATTCCTCTGGGATAAATGCCCATGGTGCAGTTGCTGGGTCATTTGGTAACTGCATATTTATTTCCATAAAAAACTGCCAAAATTTCTCCTAGAGTGTAAGTTTTGCATTTCCATCCGCAATGTTTGAGTCACTTATTATCTGTGCATGCTTGCCAACATTTGTATGGTAACTTTTAAAAAAAAATAAATAAGCGGGATGCCTGGGTGGCTCAGTGGGTTGAGCCGCTGCCTCGGGCTCGGGTCATGATCTCAGGGTGCTGGAATCGAGTCCTGCATCGGGCTCTCTGCTAGGCGGGGAGCCTGCTTCTCTCTCTCTCTCTGCCAGCCTCTCTACCTACCTGTGATCTCTCTCTGTCAAATAAATAAATAAAATCTTAAAAGAAAAAAAAAAAGCTGGGGTGCCTGGGTAGCTCAGCGGGGTGCCTGGGTAGCTCAGCGGGTTAAACCTCTGCCTTCGGCTCAGGTCATGGCCTCAGGATCATGGTCTCAGGGTCCTGGGATCAAGCTCCACATCGGGCTCTCTGCTCAGTGGGGATCCTGCTTCCCTCTCTCTGCTTGCCTCTCTGCCTACTTGTGATCTCTTTCTCTCTCTGTCAAATAAATAAAATCTTAAAAAAAAAATATATATATATATATATATATATATATATATATATAAGCCATTCTGATAAATGTATGTGATATCTTGTGCTATTAATTTCATTTTCCCTAATAGGCTAATTATGTTCACCATCCTTTCATATGATTATCTGACATTTGTATATTCTCTTCAGTGTTATGTCTCTTTATGCCTTTTGCCCATTTTTAATTTTTACTATTAAGTATTGAGATTTCTTTACATACTCAATCATTTTTTTTTTTTTGTCAAATGTCTAGTGAATTATCTTCTTCTTGTTGCTGTACCAAGTTATCACTAAACTAGTGACTTAACACAAATTTATCTTCTTACATTTTGGAAGCTCAAACTCTAAAATGAGTTTTATAAGCCTACGTTCAAGGTATCTATAAGGATGGTTCCTTCTGGAGTCTACAGGAGGACATCTATTCCTTGCCTCTTGTACCATCTAGAGGTCCCTGCATTCCCTGCATTGTGACTGTATTACCACACTGTCTACTTCCACCATCATACTGTCTTGCCCCTGTCTAGTCCTCTTGGGTCCCTCTTATAAGAACCTTTGATAACATTGGTCTTCATAATCCCCTTCTCATAATGCAGGATCATTTCCCCATCATATCTGCAAAGTCTCCTTTGTCATATAAGGTAACATTCACAGGTTCCTGGGATTAGGACACAGATTATCTTTGTGGGGGAGATTATTCAACCTACCACATATGATTTGCAAATAATTTTCTCTAAGTCTGAACTTGTCTTTTTATTTCCTTTATATGAACCTTGAAAGAGTCTAGTCCTAGATACTATTTTCTCCCATGCATGTTTCTAAAAGTTGAATAGTATTACATTTTCATTTAAGTGTATGAGTCATTGTGAATTAATTTCATATAAAGTGTGAAGTTTAATCAGAGGTTAACTTTTAACATTTTTGCCCATGGAGGTACAATTGCTCCAGTCTCATCTATTAAAAAGGCTATTCCTCTTTTATTGACTTGCTTTTGCACCTTTGTCAAAAAATCAGTTAAGTACATCTGTGTGGTTTTATCTATGGATTCTTTGTTCTGTTCCATTGATTTGTGTGTTTGTCCTTCTGCCAAAACCGCAAGTCTTTTTCATTTCTGTAGCTATATAGTATAATTTAATACTGAATAAAGTGGTTCCTCTAACTTGATTATTCTCTGGCAAGATTGTTTTTAGCTATTCTGGGGGCTATAGTTTTCCATTGTACAATAAGCTAGTCTTTGCCTACCCAAACCCCCAAAAAACAAACAAACAAAAAGTAAACAACAATAACAACAACAAAAGCCTTACTGTGATTTAGATAGGAGTTGTATTAACATATAAATAGATTTGGGGTAGAATTGACATCTTTATTGCATTGAGTCCTTGAATCTGTGAACACAATATGTCTTCCTTTTTAGATTTTCCTTGTTTTCTTTCATCAGCATTTAGTAATTTCCAGCAGAGAATTCCTGAATATGATTCGTTAAGTGTATATGTAATTATTTCATTTTCTTTGGAGCAATTGTAAATGGTACATATGGTGTTTTTAACTTCATATCCGTATGTTCATTTTTAGTATTTAGATATATAGATTACTTCACCAGTTGCTGTTGTATCCTTTGACCTTGCTGAAATCACTTATCAATTTTAGAAGTTTTGGATTTTTTTTATAGGTTCCTTGAAGTTTTCTGTGTAGACAATCACATCATCTCAAAATAGCAATAGGTTTATTTCTTGCTTTTCAATCTATATGCTTTTATACCTTTTTACTCCCTTATTGCACTGGCTAAAACTTCTAGCACTATATTGAATAGGAGTAGTGATACTGGACATCCTGCCTTGTTCCCAATCTTAGAGAAACATATGTAGTCTTTCATCATTAAGTGTGAACTTAGCTATAGGGTATATTAAATAAAGTAAGCTGAAATCATTCCTGTCTATTCCTAACTGGTTGGCCATTTTTTATCATAAATGTATGGTGCATTTTTGTCAATATTTTTTGTGTCAGTGTTTATGATCATCTGATTTTTTTTTAAAGATTTTATTTATTTATTTGACAGAGAGAAATCACAAGTAGATGGAGAGGCAGGCAGAGAGAGAGAGAGGGAAGCAGGCTCTCCACTGAGCAGAGAGCCCGATGCGGGACTCGATCCCAGGACTCTGAGATCATGACCTGAGCTGAAGGCAGCAGCTTAACCCACTGAGCCCCCCAGGCGCCCCTATGATCATCTGATTTTTCATCTTTAGTTTATTGATATGGTGAACTATATTAACTGATTTTTGAATATTGGATAACTAGGAAAAATTTTAATAGATCATACTGCATAATACATTTTTATTTCAAATTCCACTCCTTCATTGCTAATATATAGGAAAGTAATTGATTTTTGTATTTTAACATATCCTTCAAACTTTCTATAATTGCTTCTTAGATCCAAGAGTTTTTTGTCAATTCTTTCAGACTTTGTACATGTTAATGATCATGTTATCTGTGAACAGGAACAATTTTATGTTTTCTGTGTCATATACCTTTTATTTCTTTTTTTCCTTAAATGTTTCCCAACATAATGATGTTAACTATAGGTTTTTGTAGATATTCTTTAACAAGTTGATAACATTCCTCTCTATTCCTAGTTTACTGAGAGTTTTTATCATGAATGGGTGTTGGATTTTGTCTGATGCATTAATAGCATTTATTGGTAATATCATGTGATTTATCTTTTTTTAAACATATTTATGTGGCTGATTACATTGATTTTGAATGTTTGACCAACCTTGCATATATGGGATAACCCATTTGGTTGGGTGTATAATTCTTTTTATAAGTTGTTGGATTCAATTTGCTAGTGTTTTACTAAGGATTTTAAAATCATTGCTTGCTGATAGATATTGGTCTGTGGTTTTTTGTAATCTGTCTGGTATCGATAGGTAATGTTAGCTCATAGAATAAGTTAAAATATTTTATTCCCTCTGCTTCTATCCTCTAAAAGAGAGTACAGACAATTGTTATAATTTCTTATTTAAATGGCTGGCAAAATTCACTAGTGAACATATCTGCTTTCCATTTTGAAAGGTTATTAATTATTGATTCAATTTCTTTAATAAGTAGAAGGCCATTCAGATTGATTCTCCTTGCATGAATTTTGTCAGAGTGTGTCTTTTAAGGACATGGTCCATTTTATCTAAGCTATCCAATTTGTGGGCATAGCTTATTTTCAGTATGACTTTATTATCCTTTTAATGTCCATGGGATCTGTAGTGATGTATACTCTTTCATTTCTGATATTAGTAATTTGTGTCCTCTCTCTTCTTAGCCTGGCCAGAAGCTGATTGATTTTATTGATCTTTTCAAAAACCAGCTTTTGGTTTCATTGTTTTCTATTGATTTTTTCTTTTCAGTATCATTGATTTCTACTCTAATTTTTATTGTTTCTTTTCCTTTGCTTGCTTTGAATTTAATTTGCTCTTCTTTTCTTAGCTTCCTTAGGTATAAACTTACATTCCTTTTAGATCTTTCTTATTTTCTATTATATGCTTTCATTCAATGCCATCAATTACCCTCTAAGTACTGCTTTCACTGCATTTTACAAATTTGTTTTAGTTGTGTTTAATTTTCATTTAGTTCAAGTATTTTAAAATTCCCCTTGAGATTTGTTCTTTGACCAAATTTTGAAGTGTGTTATTTAATCTCCATGTGTTTGAGGATTTTCCTGTTACCTTTCTGTTATTGATTTCTAGTTTAATTCCACTGTGGTCTGAGAACAGGTATTACGCAATTTTAAAAAAATAATTGATATAGCTTTTTTTGTTGTTGTTGTTTGTTTGTTTGTTTTTAATGTCCCAGAATGTGGTCTATTTTGGTGACTCTTCTAGGGGAGCTGGAGAAAAACTGTTGGTGGATGAATGAAGTAGTTTATAGATTCATTATATCCTGTTGATTGATGGTGTTGAGTTTAACTAAGTCATTGTTGATTTTCTGGCTGCTGTAACTATCCATTTCAGATAGGGGAATGTTGAAATGTCCAACTATTGTAGTGAATGCATGTTTTTTTCTTTGCAATTCTATTTGGTTTTGCCTCACATAGTTTGACACTCTGTTATTAGATGTAACACATTAAGGATTATTATGTCTTCTTAGAGAATTGACCCACTTATCATTATGCAATGTCCTTCTTAAACCCTGATAGTTTTTCTTGCTTTGAAGTCTGCTCTCTCTGAAATTAATTTAACTACTCCTGCTTTCTTTTGGTTAGTGTTAGCACAGTATATTTATTTACTTTTCACCTATATTGGTTTTTGTATATAAAAGTAGGTTTCTTTTAGACAATATATGTTTGGATTGTGTTTTTTGGTCCACTCTGACAATTTTTGTCTTTTAATTGGTTCATTTAGACCATTGACATGCAAAGTGATTATTGATATAGTTGGATTAATATTCTACTTCCCATGCCATCTTCTATCATTACTGTCATTCATTTAACCTATATAAAAAAACATATATAGATAGATAAGATATATGTATTAGTGTACATATTCAAATACATTGTTGTTGTTTTATTTTGAAGATACTGTTACCTGATAGATCAATCATGAATTAAGAAAAGTTTTTTTTTCTTTTCCTTCTGCCTTTACTCCTTTGAGGCTCTTGATTTATTCATGTAGACTCAAGTTTCTGATATATATTATTTTCCTTTCCCCCCAAATCTTCTTTATTTTTTAAATTTTATTTTTTCAGTGTTTCAAGATTCTTTGTTTATGCACCACACCCAGTGTTCCATGCAATACATGCCCTCCTTAATACCCACTACCAGGCTCACCTATCTCCTGACCCCCTCCCTTCCAAAATCCTCAGTTTGTTTCTCAGAGTCCACAGTCTCTCATGCTTCATCTCCCCCTCCAACTTCCCCCAATTCACTTTTCCTTTCCTTCTAAATGTTCTCCATGCTATTCCTTATGCTCTACAAGTAAGTGAAACCATATGATAATTGACTCTCTCTGCATAACTTATTTCACTCAGCATAATGTCCTCCAGTCCTGTCCATGTTGATACACAAGTTGGGTATTCATCCTTTCTGATAGAGGCATAATACTCCATTGTATATATGGACCATATCTTTACCCATTCATTTGTTGAAGGGCATGTTGGCTCTTTCTACAGTTTGGCAACTGTGGCCATTGCAGCCATGAACATATGACCCTTCTTTCACTGTATCTGTATCTTTGAGGTAAATACTCAGTAGTGCAATTGCAGGATCATAGGGTAGCTCTATTTTTTAATTTGTTAAGGAATGTCCACACTGTTTTCCAAACCGTCTGCACCAACTTGCCTTCCCACCAACAGTGTAAGAGGGTGCCCCTTTCTCCACATCCTCTCCAGCATTTGTTTCTTGCCCTGTTAATTTTGTCCATTCTATCATTTTGTGCAAGGAACATCTATTAGCAAAAATTCTCTCAATTTTTGTTTGACAGAGTCTATTTTTCCTTCACTTTTGAATGATAATTTCACAGAGTACAGAATTCTAGGTTGGTAGGTTCATTTTTTCTCTCAACACCTTAAGATTTTCATTCCACTCTCTTCTTGCTTGCATGGCTTCTGAGAAGTCAGATATAACTCCTGTTTTTGTTTTGCTATAGGTGTGAACCCCACCCCCACTTCTTTCAGGATTTTTTTTCTTTATTTTTGATTTTCTGTAGTTCCAAAGTGTTAAGCTGAGAGTAGTTTATTTTTGTTTGTTTGTTTGTTTCCCTGCTAGATATTCTCTCAGCTTCCTGGATCTGTGGTTTAGCGTCATTATTTTTTTTCTTTTCTTTCTCTTGGTATTCTTCTTATGCATATGATACACCTTTTGTAGTTGTCCCACAGTCCTTTAATATCCTGTTCTGTATTTCTTCATCTTTGTTCTCTTTGCTTTTCAGTTTTTGAAGATTCTATTCATGTAATCTCTAGTTCAGAGATTCTTTTCTTGTTCATATCTAGTTTACCAGTAAATTCACCAAAAGTATTCTTCATTTTTGTTATATTGTTCCTTATATTTTTAATCTCTGGCATTTATTTTTGCTCTTTCCTTGGATTATGTTCCCCATTTGCTCTTGCATACTATCTATTTTACCCATTAGAGCCCTTAACATATTAATAACATTGTTTTACATTCCTAGTTGGATAATTCCAACTTTCCTTCCATGTCTGGTTCTGATGCTTGTTCTGTCCTTTCAAATTGTGTATTTTGCGTTTTATTATGTCTTGTAATTTCTTGTTGATAGTAAGACATGATTCACTGGTTAAAAGGAACATTTGCACATAGATGTTTAGTAATGTGGTGTGAGGTATGGGGGTAGGGAAAGCATTCTATAATCCTATGATTAGGTCTTAGTCTTTTAGTGAGCTTTAAGTGTCTAGACTATAAATTCAAAACTGTTTCTGATTTTTTCCTCACTTACATGTACAGGATGGCTTGAGTGGGATGCAGTTAGGTATTTCCCTTCCTGTATGCCAATGTGGCTCTGATAATAACCCAGCAAGCTAGGTTCTGGTTAACTATTTCCCCCTGAGGAAAGGTCTCATTTATAACAGAATGCTCTGGCACATTTCAAAATGGTTTCTTTTCACCTCTTCCTGCTGGAAGAGGGTTTTTCTCCAGTATTTACTGTGGAAACCTGGTTGAGCTTCAGGATGTAAATCTCACACATATGTTGTGGGACTCTCCTTATGACTGAGTTCCCTAGAGTTTTTAACTTTCAGAGTTGTCTCTTTGTCATTAGCAATTCTTCAGTTACAGTTCAGGTTTCCTCGACTTTGGGTCCCTTGGTGGTTTTCCTTGTGCGTCTCAACTCTGACAACCCTTGACTCCTTATGTGCCTGTTTCCAGTCTTTGAAGTAGTCATTTGTCCTGTGTCTTTCCTCCTCTGGAAGGGAGTCCAAGAATAACTGGTTTTAAGTCTGTTTAGCTTGTTTTAGATGGAGTGGCAACTTCCAAGCTTCTTACCTGTGCAAATAGCTAATTCTTTTTATGTATTATTGAATTCAATTACTAATATGTTGGAGGATTTTTTTGTTTAAATCGTGGGATATAATGGTTTGTAGTTATCTTTTTATTGTACTCTTTTTTTTCAGTTCTGGTATCAGCATAATAATTAACTTATAAAGTGAATCAGAAAGCATTCCTTCATTTTCTAGAAGTGATAATGTAAAATTGATGTTAATTTTCTTTGTATGTTTGGTGAAATACTCTAATAGAATTCTCTGGGCCTACAGACTTCTTTTTCAAAAGCTTTTAAATTAAAAATTTAATTTCTCTAATAATTTTCTGGTTATTCAAATTAGTATTTCATTTTGGTTGGGTTTTGGTAGTTTTTGGTTTTTAAAGAAGTGGTCCATTTATGTTAAAGTTGATGAGGTTTTGAATGTAAAGTTGTTTATAATACATTCTAATTCTTTTTTTTATATATAATTTTTATTTTTTATAAACATATATTTTTATCCCCAGGGGTACAGGTCTGTGAATCGCCAGGTTTACACACTTCACAGCACTCACCAAAGCACATACCCTCCCCAATGTCCATAATCCCACCCCCTTCTCCCAAACCCCCTCCCCCCAGCAACCCTCAGTTTGTTTTGTGAAATTAAGAGTCACTTATGGTTTGTCTCCCTCCCAATCCCATCTTCTTTCATTTATTCTTCTCATACCCACTTAAGCCCCCATGTTGCAACACCACTTCCTCATATCAGGGAGATCATATGATAGTTGTCTTTCTCTGCCTGACTTATTTCGCTAAGCATGAAACGCTCTAGTTCCATCCATGTTGTCGCAAATGGCAAGATTTCATTTCTTTTGATGGCTGCATAGTATTCCATTGTGTATATATACCACATCTTCTTGATCCATTCATCTGTTGATGGACATCTAGGTTCTTTCCATAGTTTGGCTATTGTGGACATTGCTGCTATAAACAGTCGAGTACACATGCCCCTTTGGATCACTATGTTTGTATCTTTAGGGTAAATACCCAATAGTGCAATTGCTGGGTCATAGGGCAGTTCTATTTTCAAAATTTTGAGGAACCTCCATGCTGTTTTCCAGAGAGGTTACACCAGCTTGCATTCCCACCAACAGTGTAGGAGGGTTCCCCTTTCTCTGCATCCTCGCCAGCATCTGTCATTTCCTGACTTGTTGATTTTAGCCATTCTGACTGGTGTGAGGTGATATCGCATTGTGGTTTTGATTTGTATTTCCCTGATGCCGAGTGATATGGAGCACTTTTTCATGTGTCTGTTGGCCATCTGGATGTCTTCTTTGCAGAAATGTCTGTTCATGTCCTCTGCCCATTTCTTGATTGGATTATTTGTTCTTTGGGTGTTGAGTTTGCTAAGTTCTTTATAGATTCTGGACGCTAGTCCTTTACCTGATATGTCGTTTGCAAATATCTTCTCCCATTCTGTCAGTTGTCTTTTGATTTTGTTAACTGTTTCCTTTGCTGTGCAAAAGCTTTTGATCTTGATGAAATCCCAAGAGTTCATTTTTGCCCTTGCTTCCCTTGCCTTTTGCCTTGTTCCTAGGAAGATGTTGCTGCGGCTGAGGTCGAAGAGGTTGCTGCCCGTGTTCTCCTCAAGGATTTTGATGGATTCCTTTCGCACATTGAGGTCCTTCATCCATTTTGAGTCTATTTTCGTGTGTGGTGTAAGGAAATGGTCCAATTTCATTTTTCTGCATGTGGCTGTCCAATTTTCCCAGCACCATTTATTGAAGAGGCTGTCTTTTTTCCATTGGACATTCTTTCCTGCTTTGTCGAAGATTAGTTGACCATAGAGTTGAGAGTCTATTTCTGGGCTCTCTATTCTGTTCCATTGATCTATGGGTCTGTTTTTGTGCCAGTACCATGCTGTCTTGATGATGACAGCTTTGTAATAGAGCTTGAAGTCCGGGATTGTGATGCCACCAACGTTGGCTTTCTTTTTCAATATCCCTTTAGCTATTCGAGGTCTTTTCTGGTTCCATATAAATTTTAGAATTATTTGTTCCATTTCTTTGAAAAAGATGGATGGTACTTTGAAAGGAATTGCATTAAATGTGTAGATTGCTTTAGGTAGCATAGACATTTTCACAATATTTATTCTTCCAATCCAGGAGCATGGGACATTTTTCCATTTCTTTGTGTCTTCCTCAATTTCTTTCATGAGTACTTTATAGTTTTCTGAGTATAGATTCTGTGTCTCTTTGGTTAGGTTTATTCCTAGGTATCTTATTGTTTTGGGTGCAATTGTAAATGGGATTGACTCCTTAATTTCCCTTTCTTCTGTCTTGCTGTTGGTGTAGAGAAATGCAACTGATTTCTGTGCATTGATTTTATTACCTGACACTTTACTGAATTCCTGTATAAGACATACCTCAATATCATCAAAGCCATCTATGAAAAACCCACCGCAAATATCATTCTCAATGGAGAAAAACTGAAAGCTTTTCCGCTAAGGTCAGGAACACGGCAGGGATGTCCATTATCACCACTGCTATTCAACATAGTACTAGAGGTCCTAGCCTCAGCAATCAGACAACAAAAGGAAATTAAAGGCATCCAAATCGGCAAAGAAGAAGTCAAATTATCACTCTTCGCAGATGATATGATACTATATGTGGAAAACCCAAAAGATTCCACTCCAAAACTGCTATCTAATTCTTTTTTCAATGGCTGCAGGGTCTGAAGTGATACCTCCTATTACATTGTCAATTTTGGTGTTTTTATCTTCTTAGTATTTTTTTCTGTCTTGGTAGAATTTTATTAGACTTCTATCAGTTTTATTAATTTTTTCCTCAAGAATGAGTTTTTGTTTATTTTATGCTTTCAATTTTATTCGTTTCTGGACTTGGTCTTATTATTTCTCTAGTTTTTCTAACTTTAGCTTTATTTTGCTGTTATTTTTCTAGATATTTGGGATAGAAATTTTGATTATTGATATAAAACCTCTTTGGCCCATATAAACATTCCATGCTATAAATTTCCTTCTTGGCACTACTTTGGCTGCATCACATATTTAGAGTTGTATTTTCATTTTCACTTAGTTCAATATATGTATTTATTTTATTTGAGACTCTTTTTGATCAATGGATTATCTACAGTTGTGTTGTCTAATTTCCACATTTTGAAACTGTCCTAATATCTCTCTAATATTGATTTTTAATTTGATTTCATTATGGCCAGATAACACTCTTTTAAAGTTTCAATTATTTTAAAAGTTTTTTTTTAACAGAATATTCAAATTTTTAATGAAGACATCAATATTACAGATATTTCCTTTTGCATGAGTTCCCAGTATGGATCCGCGTGACACTGATTCTATCTTTATTCAAGTTTGGCATTTATTTTGTTCATCATATTTTTTTTTTTAGAATTTATTTTTAAATTTATTTTTGTTTATTTTTAGCATAACAGTATTCATTATTTTTGCACCACACCCAGTGCTCCATGCAATCTGTGCCCTCTATAATACCCACCACCTAATACCCCGACCTCCTACTCCCCACCACTTCAAACCCCTCAGATTGTTTTTCAGAGTCCATAGTCTCTCATGGTTCACCTCCCCTTCCAATTTCCCCCAACTCCCTTCTCCTCTCTAACTCCCCATGTCCTCCATGCTATTTGTCATGCTCCACAAATAAGTGAAACCATATGATACTTGACTCTCTCTGTTTGACTTATTTCACTCAGCATAATCTCTTCCAGTCCCGTCCATGTTGCTACAAAAGTTGGGTATTCATCCTTTCTGATGGAGGCATAATACTCCATAGTGTATATGGACCACATTTTCCTTATCCATTCATCCATTGAAGGGCATCTTGGTTCTTTCCACAGTTTGGCGACCGTGGCCATTGCTGCTATAAACATTGGGGTACAGATGGCCCTACTTTTCACTACATCTGTATCTTTGGGGTAAATACCCAGAAGTGCAATTGCAGGGTCATGGGGAAGCTCTGTTTTTAATTTCTTGAGGAATCTCCACACTGTTCTCCAAAGAGACTGCACCAACTTGCATTCCTACCAACAGTGTAAGAGGGATCCCTTTTCTCCACATCCCCTCCAACACATGTTGTTTCCTGTCTTGTTAATTTTGGCCATTCTAACTGGAGTAAGGTGATATCTCAATGTGGTTTTAATTTGAATCTCCCTGATGGCTAGTGATGATGAGCATTTTTTCATGTGTCTGATATCCATTTGTATGTCTTCATTGGAGAAGTGTTTGTTCATATCTTCTGCCCATTTTTTGATATGATTGTCTGTTTTGTGTGTGTTCAGTTTGAGGAGTTCATTATAGATCCTAGATATCAACATTCTTTCTGTACTGTCATTTGCAAATATCTTCTCCCATTCCTTGGGTTGCCTTTTTGTTTTCTTGACTGTTTCCTTTGCTGTGCAGAAGCTTTTGATTTTGATGAAGTCCCAAAAGTTTATTTTCACTTTTGTTTCCTTTGCCTTTGGAGACATACCTTGAAAGAAGTTGCTGTGGCTGATATCGAAAAGATTACTGCCTATGTTCTCCTTTAGGATTCTGATGGATTCCTGTCTCACGTTGAGGTCTTTTATTCATTTTGAGATTATCTTTGGGTACGGTGTAAGAGAATGGTTGAGTTTCATTCTTTTACATATAACTGTCCAGTTTTCCCAGCACCATTTTTGAAGAGACTTTTTTCCACTGTATATCTTTTCCTGTTTTGTCGAAGATTAATGGACCATAGAATTGTGGGTCCATATCTGGGCTCTCTACTCTGTTCCACTGGTCTATGTGTCTGTTTTTACGCCAGTATCGTGCTGTCTTGGTGATCACAGCTTTGTAATAATGCTTGAAATCAGGTAACGTGATGCCCCCAGTTTTATTTTTGTTTTTCAACATTTCCTTAGCAATTTGGGGTCTCTTCTAATTCCATACAAATTTTTGGATTATTTGCTGCAGGTTTTTGAAGAATACCGATGGAATTTTGATCGGAATGGCATTAAAAGTATAGATTGCTCTAGGCAGTATAGACATTTTAACAATGTTTATTCTTCCAATCCAAGAGCATGGATCGGTCTTCCATCTTTTTGTGTCTTCTTCAATTTCTCTCATGAGTGTTCTGTATTTCCTCGAGTACAGTTCCTTTACCTCTTTGGTTAGGTTTATTCCCAGGTATCTTATGGTTCTTGGTGCTATAGTAAATGGAATCGATTCTCTAATTTCCTTTTCTGTATTTTCATTATTAGTGTGTAAGAAAGCCACTGATTTCTATACATTCACTTTGTATCCTGCCACGTTGCTGAATTGCTGTATGAGTTCTAGTAGTTTGGGGGTGGAGTCTTTTGGGTTTTCCATATAAAGAATCATGTCATCTGCAAAGGGAGAGAGTTTGACTTCTTCTTTGCCAATTTGGATACCTTTTATTTCTCTTTGTTGTCTGATTGCTGTTGCTAGAACTTCTAATACTATGTTGAACAAGAGTGGTGAAAGTGGGTGAAAGAGTGGGGAAAGTCCTTGTCTTGTTCCTGATCTCAATGGGAAGGCTGCAAGCTTTTTCCCATTGAGGATGATATTTGCTGTGGGTCTTTCATAGATAGATTTGATGAAGTTCAGGAATGTTCCCTCTATCTCTATACTTTGAAGCATTTTAGTCAGGAACGGATGCTCGATTTTTGTCAAATGCTTTTTCTGCATCAATTGAGAGGACCATGTGGTTCTTTTCTCTTCTCATATTAATTTGTTGTATCACATTGATTGATTTGTGAATGTTGAACCATCCTTGTAGCCCAGGGATGAATCCCACTTGGTCATGGTGGATAATCTTTTTAATGCGCTGTTGGATCCTGTTTGCTAGGATCTTGTTGAGAATCTTAACATACATATTCATCAGTGATATTGGTCTGAAATTCTCCTTTTTGGTAGGGTCTTTGCCTGGTTTGGGGATCAGGGTAATGCTGGCTTCATAGAAAGAGTCAGGAAGTTTTCCTTCTGATTCAATTTTTTGAAACAGCTTCAGGAAAATATTTCTTCTTTGAAAGCTTGGTAGAATTCCACAGGGACCCCGTCAGGTCCTGGGCTCTTGTTTTTTGGGAGGTTTTTGATCACTGCTTCAATCTCGTTACTAGATATCAGTCTATTCAGGTGGTCGATTTCTTCCTGGTTTAATTTTGGGAGTTTATAGTTTTCCAGGAACGCATCCATTTCATCTAGGTTGCTAAGCTTATTGGCATATAACTGTTGATAATAACTTCTGATGATTGTTTCTACTTCCTTGGTGTTAGTTGTGATCTCTCCCTTTTCATTCATAATTTTATGTATTTGAGCTTTCTCTCTTTTCTTTTGGATTAGTGTGGCCAATGGTTTATCGATCTTATTGATTCTTTAAAAAAACCAGTTTCTAGTTTCATTGATATGTTCTACTGAACCTCTGGTTTCTATCTCATTGATCTCAGCTCTAATCTTGATTATTTCCCTTCTTATGTGTGGAGTTGGTTTGATTTGTTGTTGACTCTCCAGTTCTTTAAGGTGTAGAGACAGCTGCTGTGTTCTGGATTTTTCAATTTTTTTGAGAGAGGCTTGGATGGCTATGTATTTCCCCCTTAGGACCGCCTTTGCTTTATCCCATAGGTTTTGGACCAAAGTGTCTTCATTCTCATTGGTTTCCATGAATTGTTTCAGTTCTTCTTTGATCTCCTGGTTGATCCAAGCATTCTTAAGCAAGGTGGTCTTTAGCTTCCAGGTGTTTGAGTTCCTTCGGAACTTTTCCTTGTGATTGAGCTCCAGTTTCAAAGCATTGTGATCTGAGAATATGCAGGGAATAATCTCAGTCTTTTGGTATCGGTTGAGTCCTGATTTGTGACCCAGTATGTGGTCTATTCTGGAGAAGGTTCCATGTGCACTTGAGAAGAATGTGTACTTTGTTGTTTTAGGTTGGAATGTTCTGTATATATCTATGAGGTCCATCTGGTCCAATGTGTCATTCAATGCTCTTGTTTCTTTATTGATTTTCTGCTTCAATGATCTGTCTATTTCTGAGAGAGGCGTGTTAAGATCTCCTACGATTAGTGTATTCATATCAATATGACTCTTTATCTTGATTAACAGTTTTCTTGTGTAATTGGCTGCTCCCATATTGGGGGCATAGATATTTAAAATTGTTAGATCATCTTGGTGGATAGTCCCTTTAAGGATTATGTAGTCCTTCTGTATCTCTGACTACAGTCTTTAGTTTAAAATCTAATTTATCTCATATGAGAATCGCTACCCCAACCTTCTTTTGAGGCCCATTGGCATGAAAAATGCTTCTCCATCCCTTCACTTTCAGTCTGGGTGTATCTTTAGGTTCAAAATGGATCTCTTGTAGACAACATATGGATAGGTCCTGTCATTTTATCCAATCTGCAACCCTGTGCCATTTTATGGGCGCAATGAGGCCATTCACATTGAGAGTGAAGTCTTTCTTTCTGTAGATTGTCTCTATATTTCTGTTCAATGCTATTCTTAGGATTTTTCCCCTTTTATAGAACCCCCCCTTAATATCTCCTGCAGTATTGGCTTGGTGGTTGCATAGTCTTTTAAGCCTTGCCGGTCTTGGAAACTCTTTATCTCTCCATCCATTTTGATTGTCAGTCTTGCTGGATAAAGTATTCTTGGCTGCATGTTCTTCTCATTTAGTACCCTGAATATATCTTGCCAGCCCTTTCTGGTTTGCCAGGTCTCTGTGGACAGGTCTGATGTTATTCTGATGGGCTTTCCTCTGTAAGTAAGGAGCCTCTTTGTCCTAGTGGCTTTCAAGAGATTATACCTACAATTATGATTCCTCAATTTGACTATCAGGTGTCGTGATATTTTTTTGGAATGTATAATCTTGGATTGAGACCGTTCAGCCTCTAGTACATGAACGCTGGTTCCATTCGCGAGACTGGGAAAATTTTCATGAAGAACTTGTTCCACTATATCTTCTAGACTTCTTTCTTTATCCTCCCCTTCAGGGATTCCAACAATTCTGACATTGGAACGTTTCATGGCATCATTTATTTCCCTGATTCTGTTTTCGTGGTTTCTAAGCTGTTTGTTCCAGGCTTCCTCCTGATCCTTTATCTCTATCTGTTTGTCCTCCAGATCACTAATTCTATCTTCTGTCTCAATACCCTAGCTTTGAGAGAATTTAGATTAGATTGGAACTCACTAAGAGCATTGTGAACCTCAGCCCTGGTAGCTTTTAGCTTGGCCCTAACATTGTGAACATCATCTCTGGTCGCTTTCAGCTTGGTCATAGTCAATTCTGTTTGGTTATCCATGGCTTTCTCCAACCTAGCTATTGCCTGGATAATTGTTAGCTTGAATTCTCTTTCCGACATATTGTCTATGTTGATAGTTGTTAGCTCTGTTGTAGAAGGTCCATCCTCTGTATTTTTCTTCTGTTGGGCATTCCTCCTCCTAGTCACTTTGGTGAGAGATGACTGAACAGATGTAGCTGTATGTATTGACCGTGGTGCAGTCAAGGTGCACCGTGGAACACTTCTGAGCAATCAGGATTCCCCACCCAAACGAGAGACAAAAGAAAAGAAAAAGAAAAAAAGAGAGAGAGAGAGACAGGAAAGAAAGGAAAGATGAAAGAGAAGTTTCAGCCCAAATGGGCCCCTAGGTAAGATTTATGAAGTAGACAAAGAAAAACAGACAAACAAAAAGACTGATAAAAGTATATGACAAGAGAAAAAAAAATATATATGCAAATAAAGGAAGAACCTCATCAAAAATAACCCCAAGTGTAAGATTTATATACTATCAGGACAAACACAAAAACACAGAAACAGTGGTGGAAGAAAAAGATGGGAGAGTGGTTATAAATTCTCAGTGTGGGCGAGGAACGTTGTTTTGATTCTTCCTGGATGTATCTTGATATCTTTGTTAAAGGACTCAAAGGGGGATTAAAAATTGGTTTACCTATAGGGGTAGTATTGACTGGGGAAAGGGAATTACTTTGAAGTTTAACTCTATATGAATATTAGAAAATAAAAATAAAAAGGAATAAACTAAACTAAACTAAAATTAAAAAAAAAGAAATTAAAAAATAGAAATGCAAAAGAAAAACATAGGTGTATGTATCAAAAAGTTCAGGTTAGAAGGTTATTATGGAATTTGATGTACTAGACAGCTCACTGTGATGGTAAATAGGTTAAAAATACTATCTATATTTAAAAAAAAAAATAAACCAGAATAGTGGGAACGTATAAAAAAATAAAGTTTTCCTATGAAGTAGTGGTGGTTGTTCTCTTGTCGTCCTTATTTATTTATTTATTTATTTATTTTTCTTTCTTGGTTTATTTTCTGGGGGAGGGGCCTGCCACGTGAGTTTTCAGTCAATGATGTTCCCTGAGTTAAGTCCTCCCGCCCCGGCTCAAGGGGTTGGGCTCTGAGGAAACTGTTTTTTTTCAGACTTTTGTTCTCTGGCGTTTTTTATGCTTGTTCACTTTTTTTTTTCCTCTCACCTTGACTGCTTTTTATGGTTTTTGTAGTTTTAGAGGAAAACAAAGTGCACCCTGACCTCCCTCTCAGAGAGAAGCCTCAGTTTGGCTGCAGAGCCCAAATAAGTTCCCTCTTGGCCACTGGCAGAGCAGGTTCTGAGTCGCTGTCCCTGGGGACGCAGGATCTTTTGCTTGTACCCAAAGTCACTGCAGCGGCGGCTGTCTGGGCAGCTCCAGGCCGCCAGAGCGGTTCCAAGCAGCGATCGCACACTGAGATTTTCCTGCTGGCCCTGGCTGGGAGTACCTGGTCTTTCTGGGTCTAAGAGCACCCGGCTTGTGTGCACCTCTTTCAGGGGAGGCTGTGGGTCGCACGGGTCTCAGGCTCTGAGAACGGGAGCAGGTCTGAAAGCACCAGACTGGGCCTTCGCGCACCTCTCTGGGGGGAGAGTTTGGTGCACGCGCCTTAGGCTCTGAAACAATGGCGCGTATCAAAGGGCGCCAGCTGGGTCTTTGTACCTCTCTCAGGGGAGGATATGGGGCGCCAGTATCTCAGGCTCTATAGCAGGGCTCACGCATTATGCCATCTGGCGTGGCTCCCATCCCCTTACAGGAGCTGGACCCCATGCGTTCTCAGGCGTGCTGGTGGCTTAGGGACCAAGACCTGGTTTCTCCGCCGCACTCTCTCTGCCTCAGCGCCAGGGGAGGCTGTTCTGGGACCAGGGACTTAAGCCCCCGTCCCTAGCCAACCCAATTCCCACAATTCCCCCCGTGATCCTTTGCTCTTTTAGAGTGCTTTCAACCAGTCTCCAAGTTAATGCTGGTCCCCAGACACAGGGCACTCTCACTCATATTGGGGGTATTACTTTACAGCCGGTCGCCTCTGGTGGCTCCCTCCCCGGTTTGTTTGGGTTTGTTTGTCTTCCGATATCAGTGCCCTGTTCCCACTCTGCTTTACCTGCCCACTGGCGTCTTCTGCCCCTGTAGAGATCCAGTCGTGTATAATTCTGATCTCAGGCTGATTTCATGGGTGATAGGAGTTCTTTGGTAGGTAATCAGCTCACGTTAGGGTACAGGTTGAAAAGGCGCCTCCTCCTACTTCCCCGCCATCTTGTCCCCCCTATTTTAAAAGTTTTGAGTTATTTTTCATGTCCCAGGATATGGTCTGTCTGACAACTGTTTTAGCTTAAATGGTTTTAGATGAGAAATCTATTATCATTCAAGTTGAAATCCCTCTAGAGGTAATGTCTCAAGATGTTTCCTTGGTCTTTGATTTCTTTACTGAGAAAATCATCTGTCCTCTCCAGCCCTGTCTAGGGAGATGCAGGGCATTGATAATAAATGGTCTGGGAATAGCTGGTGGATTCATGGCTTCTGTTCTCCCCAAACTCAACCCCTGCTTGCCTCATTATTTTTCAAGATATATATTTGTGCTTAGAGGTGAAGAAAAGGAAGAAACAAGTATACACTATCTCGTCTGCATGGGAAGTCCAGTCATAATTGCAATTTAAACGACTTTGTATGTTAAATGTCCCAAAATATGAGATTAATTAATGATTTATTTAGCATGTTATGTCATGAAGATATTACAGTATTTATAAACAAAAACAGGTATTATAAGTCACTGTTGATGGGAATGCAAGTTGCTGCAGCCTCTTTGGAGAACAGTGTGGAGATTCCTCAAGAAATTAAAAACAGAGCTTCCCCATGATCCTGCAATTGCACTTCTGGGTATTTACCCCAAAGATACAGATGTAGTGAAAAGTAGGGCCATCTGTACCCCAATGTTTATAGCAGCAATGGCCACGGTCGCCAAACTGTGGAAAGAACCAAGATGCCCTTCAATGGACGAATGGATAAGGAAAATGTGGTCCATATACACTATGGAGTATTATGCCTCCATCAGAAAGGATGAATACCCAACTTTTGTAGCAACATGGACGGGACTGGAAGAGATTATGCTGAGTGAAATAAGTCAAACAGAGAGAGTCAAGTATCATATGGTTTCACTTATTTGTGGAGCATGACAAATAGCATGGAGGACATGGGGAGTTAGAGAGGAGAAGGGAGTTGGGGGAAATTGGAAGGGGAGGTGAACCATGAGAGACTATGGACTCTGAAAAACAATCTGAGGGGTTTGAAGTGGCGGGGGTGGTGGGAGGTTGGGGGAACCAGGTGGTGGGTATTATAGAGGGCACAGATTGCATGGAGCACTGGGTGTGGTGCAAAAATAATGAATACTGTTATGCTGAAAATAAATTTAAAAAAATTTAAAAAAATAAGTCAGTGTGTATGTTTTAATCTCAAGTTTCTAAGTAAATAGGCATATTCAAATATGCACAGAAAAGAAATATATCAGAAATATTAAAAATAATTATTTCTAGATTGAAGGTAATGGCTAATTTTTATTTTTCTCCTATTATTTTGTAACTTTCAAATTTCCTGAGTGTGCATATTGTGCATGTTTATATTATTATGAAGCAGATGATGGAAGTAATTTTTATAATAGGGAAGAAGGGGAAAGTGTAAGAGGAAGGTTGGCCAGTCCTATTAAGAATATTTTAAACACACTTCTGTTTGTATACATTATCTTTCCAAAATGAGGATCCAGCAGAAAAGAGTTCATGTAATTATATCCATCCTTATAGTGGTAGGATACTAAGCAGCTGAAACAAAGAAACAAAATTAAAAGAAAAAGAAAGGAAAGATAAGGAAATTAAAGAAAAGTTTCCTTCACTTAAAGAACATGGCTGCTGAAGGATTGCATCATCCCAGAAGAAATTTAGTTCTTGTCCCTTGAAAGTGTGTGACTCAAATGCATATACAAGACACCATTGATGAAACAGATATAAATGCCTGAAAATAATTACAGACATCCCTTTAGGAGATTTTTTCATATCCTACATTCTTTCCTTGCCTGCTGCCCATTTCCCATACATAAAAATAGTTGTCTCAACAAGATAGATAAACAGTTAAATTCCAATCATAAACTAGTATTATGTAAACTAACTTATAAGAGTTCAGGACATGGCTATTGCAATCTCAGGATCAATTTATCAATATCTTAAACCTCAGAACACAAACAACACCAGAAACAAAAATATGTCTTAGTTATCTTGTATATTTCAGATGTCTACTTGGGTTGGCCTAAACATGAAGGGCAGCTTATTGAAAATAGAAGGGTGCAGGGATCATCCACAGAGTTCACAGAACAGGTGAACTATTAAAGTACAGTTAAGCCTAGAAAGAGAGAGTTGTCAATGATATCAGAAGGAATAAATGGAACTCATCTCTAATCTTCAATATTCACTTTATTAACAAACTCCTATCTCCTGCATCTCAGTTAAAATTCCTGGCATTGGGGAGCACATGCCAAGGGTGAGACAGGCTAAAAAAGAGGGGAAAATTTAAGTATACCAACATATGTGAAGTACCTACATTTTGTCTTATGGACAAATAAAAACATGACTGCTAAGAACATATTTTGGTAGGTAAGTTGGGCAGTTATAGTTACTCCACACTGTATTTCACCTCTATGTTGTTCAACCGAAACACACTTTTCTTATACATAATTCAAAAAATATCCATTATCACATATATAACTATTAATGAATCCATAATCCCTCAAAGGGAGATAGTCAGAAGTTACATCTAGCTTTGACATTTTATTTTCTCCTTTTAAAAAATATATTTAATTAATTAATTAACTGATTAATTAATTTTAGAGAGAGAAAGCGTGAACACCAGCAGGGGAGGAATAGAGGTAGCAAGACAAACTGACTCCACGCTGAGCTGGGAGCCTGATGTGGGGCTCTGTCTTATGACCCCGAGATGATGACCTGAGCCAAAATTAAGAGTCAGATCTTTAAAGGACAGAGCCAGCCACCCAGGTACCCCCTAGCATTTACATTTTTAAAAGATCCCCTCTAACAGCTACAAAATACACATTCTTCTCAAGTGCACATGGAATATTCTCCAAGAATAGGTAATGTATGAGGCTACTAGACAAGTCTTTATAAATTTAAAAAGATTCAAATCATATCGAAGTATCTTTTCTGACCATAATGGTAGGAAGCTAGAAATCAAATACAGAAAGAATATTATAAAATACACAAATATCTGAAGATTAAACAACCTGAACAACCAATAGTTTAAAAAAAAAAAAGGAAATCAAGAGAGAAATTAAAAAAAAAATCTTGAGACAAATGAAAAGGAAAACAAAACATATAAAAATGTATGAATGTGGGGCGACTGGGTGGCTCAGTGGGTTAAGCCTCCTGGGATCGAGCCCCACGTCCATCTCTCTGCTCAGCAGGGAGCCTGCTTCTTCCTCTCTCTCTGTCTGCTTCTCTGCCTACTTTTGATCTCTGTCTGTCAACTAAATAAATAAAATCTTAAAAAAAAATTACTTAAAAAATATATGAATGTAGCAGTTCTAAGAGGAGAGTTTACAGAGAAAAACAGCTGCATTAAAAAAAAAGATGCAAAATAAAATGAAAAACCTAAATTTATACCAAAAGAACCAGAGAAAAACAAAAAAATTTGTAACCAGAAGAAATTTAGCACAAGATAGCAAATAAAAAAGATCAGAGGACAAATAAATAAAATATGGACTGAAAAGACAATAGAGGGGTGCCTGGGTGGCACAGTGGGTTAAGCATCCCACTCTTGTATTTGGCTTAGGTTGTGATCTCAGTGTCTTAAGATCAAGCCTTGCACCACTCTCTGTGCTGAGCATGGGCCTGCTTAAGATTCACTCTCTCTCACCCTCTGCCTTTCCCCTTCCTGCTCATGCATGCACGTACTCTCTCTCACTCTCAATAAATAAATAATAAATAAAAAAATCAATAAAAATTTTTAAAGAGGTGCACTTGGGTGGCTCAGCTGGCTAAGCATCCGACTTCTGGTTTCAGCTCAGGTCATGACTCATGGGTCCTGAGATCTAACCCCATGTTGGGCTCTGCACTCAGCTGGGAGTCTTCTTGAAGTCTATTTTCCATCTCTATCAAAGAATGCATCATGCCTGCAAGGGTCTGAAAAAAAAATGAAGCAAAGAACACATCACGAATAAATGCTAGAGGAGGCAACACCTTGTTTAATTAGGCAGCAAAGTCATTTTGTGAAGATTTTGTGCCTTATCTACCCATATGTCTACTTTAGAATTTAATTCAGAATGTAGATGGTAGTCACAATAATGTCTATTAAAAATAATTGTTTGAATTGACAACAAAATTAGACTCTTTCTGAAAGAACATAAATCTCATTTGGTTAATTGTATTTATGATAAGAATTAGCTTTGCTAATCAATTTGTATCTAATAAGCTGAGTTAAAATACATAGTTCAAGGATTTGATGCAAATGAATTTAAAGCAGATGGTAAGGTAAATGCATTAAAAAAAACTGCATTGGCAAAGGGATAGTAGAATTTGTATTATTTCTATTTTTTCAACCCTTTCTGATCATACTATGTTAAATAAGATGCCTGTAATTGAAAAAGTAGCAAGCATCATCACTAATAATTGCTGAATTTCTTGAAAGGATGTTAGACACACTTTTCAGATACAGAAACTAAATAACCCTGGTGAATAACAAATCATTTTGCCATTCAGGCAGCTATTAATTCTTTGCTTTCAGTAAACCTGAAAGAGCTTTCATATCAATAAAAATATTTTTTATGATATATCACTATATGATTTTAGGTATATAACTAAGAGGAAGTAAAAATAATGTGTTATTGAATAACTAAAGTCCTCCATTTCCATCTACATTTTATAAAAGTATTTGCAAGTGTCAAATCCATAAAAACCAATAATAAAGTACTCATGCGGAATGCTACTTCATTCTACCAATAAATATTCATTTGTGTATAAATAAAACAATTTTTAAAAGTCTAATATCAGACTTGATATTGAGATGTATTTTCCAATGTATTTTATTTTTAGTAATCATCAAAATTGATTATATATTTTTGATCAATTGTTTAATAAAACAACCACAATTATTTTAATCTTGTAGACATTTTCAAAATCCAGAAACTTATAAACACACAGCTATAAACTGAAGAGACATATGATCTGTGATTAATAAGTCTATCAAACTTAAATGTATTATGCTAGGATAAAATTTTGTGGGAAAATTGGAATAGAAATACACAAGTATAAAAATATAAATTTCAGCTGTATTTTACTATAATGTAGTTTTAATAGACTGAGGTACCAAATTAAATGCTATGACCTTTATATGCAGTTGTATATATTTAAAAAGTAGTATGGGGTACCTGGGTGGTTCAATCAGTTAAGCATCTGCCTTTGACTCAGGTCATAATCCCAGGGTTCTGGGATCAAACCCTATGTGGGGCTCACTGCTCAGCAAGGAGTCTGTTTCCCCCTCTCCCCTTTCCTTGCCCTGCCCCCACTTATGCTCTTTCACTCTCAAATAAACAAATAAAGTCTTTAAAAATAAATAAATAAAAACCATAAAGAATTTAAAATGTCAATATTTATAACACACATAGATTATATCATGTGCACAAGTAAGTTATGAAAAAAATTATATGTCAACTTAAAAATTTGTAAGGGTTATGGAATTCTTAAGGAAATTATTTAAAGGGTATTGGACTAAAAATGTTTGAAAACTGTTAAGTAATCCAAACTCATATGAAGTGAGTGGTGGATTAAATAAAGTTCTTTGGTGTTACCAAATGTGGAGAGATTTTAATGTCCATGGCAGGTTGTCCCTGTTCACTCATCCTTCTACCACTCCTCTTCTGTGCTATTTTCTTGCAACAGAGCCTTCTTCCATTCATAACTAGTGATAACTAGCAATGGAGTTTTTCCACACTTCTCTCTCTGTGTATCTCCATATCTCCATTACATTTCATGCTGTGGTGATAGTCAGGCTTGCTTTTACTTGACTCACTTGAGGCTATAAAATCTACTGAAAGTGATGATTTCTGTGATTTTGTTGTTGTTTTTGTTGTTACTGTTGTTCCCTGAGTTATCTTGGTCCCACTCTAATAACTGGGATTTGGATTCATCAAGGTCATGGTTACCCCACTTACCTCAAAGTCCAAATCACTGAGCAATAACTTCTTAGGGCAACAGCAGCAAGACCCAGGGAATTGGTAATTAGGACAAGGAAAATTATTTTTCCCTTGAAAGTCTCCATCTTATATGAATCCAATAGTTTCCTTATCAAACGGTACTCATTCCATCTTTATTGCATTATCTACAATATATTCAAAATACGTTCCCAAGCAATACCTATGTTTTATTATTCAACAAAGGATCGTCCAATCAGAGTCAGATCAGAGAAGATGTTTTACGGTAAGATGGAAAGGAAATAGAAGGTTTCTAAAGGAAGGATCTGAAAAGTTGCTGGCAAAGCAGCCAGACAGTGTGGGAGCAAAATATTCAAGGAAATATTTTATTTTTATTTATGTTGGCTATGAAATAAATATTGCATAGTTGAATCAGTGGATTTTATGTGTCAGGCACTATTTCCTGCTGCACCCACTCACCGCAGAGCTGTCAGAAGCAAAGTGTGTATTTGAAGAGGCTACCGTCTCTGAACAGAAAAAGAAAACAAAAAACAAAACAGGAGCGTTGACAAAAATGCATCCTGATGAGTGTCTCTCCCTGTTTTTAAAGCTTTTTGAGTTTATTCCAATTTTAACAAACATGAACCCTGCAGGGAAAGTAATTGAAGGCAATAGTTTCAAAAAACACATAGTAAGGCAAGAGGGAAGACTTGTATTTTCTAAGCAGATAACATTCCATAGGTGTAATGGATGTCTGAAGAATATAAGATAGAATGGTTTCATTGCAGAGTGGCCACCTTCTCCCTTTACTCAATAGCAAAATACATAGAATGGGATGAGATGAGCATTTTATATTGTGGGTGTCTGGTCACTGACCTGTATGTTGCAGCCACATCGGTAGAGATGAGCATCAGGAACAGGCAAATGAGAATGCCCCGAAAACAGCAAATGTCAGGAGAGTACAGGCAGGGAAGCAACAGTAATTCAGCACATGCCCCTGCACAGAATTTGATTGGAATTACATGGCAGCAGGATGGCGGATGATAAGGCCAGAGAAGGCCCAGCACACACACCTGAGGTTTAGGCTAGGCTTTTTAAAACTGCTTTCCTGGGCAGGCCTCTTTGTATTCTGTTTCCTCTGCCTCATTCCTGAGAGGCAGAGCTCCAGAGACTGAGACATTGGCTTTTGGCTGTTTATTAATTGCCGTATATGTTTGCTGCTGTTATGTGACTCAAGAGCCTTAAGTTATGAATAATTAAAACCTTGACTCTCTATGGGCATAAACTATGATATAATAATAACAGTCCCTTCAGAGTATCCCTTAATACTGTGCGGATACTAAAATTATTTCCACCTCTCTCACACGTCCACGTGCGCACACATTCTCACTTAACATAGTCAACTCACTCATTTTTTAATAATCTCAGTTAAACTAAATGCTTTTTTAAAAAAAAAAACTATCACTGATTTATGTATTCTAAAAATATCCTTTTTTATGCTGTAATGAAATAGGTTAAAATAATACTAAGTAGTTAAATTTGTACCATTTCAGCACTTTTGATAATGTCGTAATAATGCACATACTATTTGTCCTAAAAGATAGCAGATACATGCTTCATCCGAAAAGGGCTAACTAAACAATTTTGAGTGTTGAAAGTCTTCATAGCATGGCATTGTTTTCCTTTGTCCAGCATTCTGGCACTTCCTAGATTCCCATGTCTGAGCATGCGTCCATATATTTGTTTCTCCTGTGCCTCTGCTCACTCGTGGCCTCAGCTGGTTGAAAGGAGTGAATTTCTAATGGTGAAATTATAGGCATTTTGACAGGCCAATGGAGAGATATTCTGAGGGTGGGGAGCTTCCCAGCATCCTTCAAATTTAAATGACAACAAACAGTAGGGTTTAATTTCTTCCGTCCAGGTTTTAGGAAGATACTTGTCAGTCAAAGACATTCACAAAACACCTGCCCTATATAAAATATTTCTCTTCACATACTAATTCCCTGCCTGACACTTGACAGTTTTTATAAAGAAAGATGGGAAGCTGAGTATTTGCTCTGTAGAATGGAAATTTGATTCACAGCAATTTACTTATTTAGAATGAAATTCAACCACAGCAAAACTGTTCATTCCTATGGTTTTCATTGTAAAGAAATCTTGCTTGGACCTCAATTTATGCTAGTTTCTTAATTTTAATAAAGGAGGATATTTGCTGTTCAGTCTTTGAAGTATGTTTGGGTCGGCTTTTAGCAGAAGTGTGAAAGTACAAGCCATTGTTGAAAACAGCTGTAACTGCTTCTTACCTTCTTGTATGGAGAAATGGAGAAGACGAGAATCTAAAAAACTGTGATCGCACCATTTACATTATTTACATCCTGCATTCTAGCAAAATGTAAAGCCCTTGTTTCTTTCATCTCTTAATGCACTCTGAGGTGGGATTTTTTTTTCTCTCCCAGTTAGCTTCAGATTTTGTTTTTCTTTCATAGAATGGTTCTTGCTAATGGGAAATCTGCGGATTGGCTGCATTCTCTCAAAGTAGGCTCTTTATCACACTCTGTATGGATTTTTAGTTGGCCAAGTTAGACACAGTCCAATGCAGAAATGGGAGTAAGAACTCTGAGGATCATATACTGCAACACTTCCATTTATTTGCTGAATCAGTATCTTTATAAAATGAGGAAAATAAATCTGGCCTTTCTTACATACCGTTAAGGTGAAAATGAAATAATACTTTTAATTCTTAAATAAAAGATCTGAAACAATCCTATAAACATAGTTTTTATAATTGTGCCTCTATGCTTCCATTTCTGTCACTTATAAAAAAGGCAGACTCAAACTCCTTGAAAGAAAAGACTACATTTTTGTGTAGCATAAAATTTAAAGGAAAAACAACATTATTCAGGTATAATTGACGTATAGTAAACTGTACTATACAGTATACTATACTGAGTATACAATTTGATAGGTTGTGTGTACATATTAGTGAAAACATCATTATAATCACTGTGGTGAAAATACCTATCACCTCTGAAATTTTTCTGGTACCTCATTGCCTATCCCCATTTCCATCCCTCAGATGACAAGTGGTCTACTTTACGTCACTGTATTTTTGCATATTTTTTCTAAATTTCACACTAAGCGGAACCAGTCAGTATGTATTCTTTTTTTGGAGAGGGATTGTCATGTTTCTTTCATCCAACACAATTATTTGAATCATTTATTCATGTTTTGTGGGTATCGATAGTGCATTTTTTTGTTGCTGGGTAGTATTTCATTGTATAGATGTATCAGAAATTGTTTATGCATTCACTGGTGGGTGCACATTGGTGTTGTTTCCAATTTTAGGCTGTTACACATAAAAACATTATGAACATTTGTGTGCAAGTATAGAGATGGGAAAGGTGTTTTCCTCTTTCTTGGAGAAATACCTAGAAGTGGAATGGGTGTATGTTGTTTTTGAAAGAAAAAAAAAAAAAACACAACTAACAGTGTTTTGTATATTGGTTGTGCCATTTTACATTCCCACCAGAAAATTAAAGAATTCTAGTGGGTCCGCATCCTCATAAAACATAACAGAAGACTTTTTAAATTTTAGCAATTTTAATAGCTATGCTGTGGCATCTCACTGTGCTTTTAGTCTGCTGTTTTTATTATTTGCTAATTTTTCAGAAAGGTGGACACTGGGGTGATATAAAGTGACAAGAAATGACAAGAAATCAAATTTTAGTTTTTTAGACTTCTCTGCCACCATAGGCAACTCTGAGAAACTGGAAGAATTATTTATGTCCTCCCTATTCTCTCTACAGTTTGATTGCATTTATTTATTCATGATTCACTATTATAATAACTTTGTACAATATTTGGAAAAGTTACATAAAAAGAATAAACATTCATGTTTTTTTTCACCTCGTCATTTTGGTCTGTTTCATCCCTTTTCTCAGCCATAATAAAATTACTAACATCTATTAAAGATACACAGTGACTCAGAATTAAGGCAGACAGTCTAATAGATCTCATATAATTTTTTTCAGTGATCTTATAAGTAGATATTATTTTCCCAACATATAAATTAAAGCAAAACAAAATGAAACAGAGACTTGGACAAGACTCTGCTAGTAACTAGCAGAACCCAAACTTGATTCAATATATTTCTTACTCCAAAGACTATGTGTCTTGAGTTGTCTGGTTTATTAAAAAATTCAATTAAAAAGAAAAAATATATAGCTGAATTTTAATGATATTGAAAGCAATTATTCATTAGAAGTCATGAAACTAACTTAAGTGTAATTAGAAAGATGGAGTAAACAGACGGAATAATCAGCACAGTAGAGTGAACCAAGCTTCTGGAGACATGGCTCATATCCCACGCCTGCTATAGAACAATTGTGACACCTTGACCAATTATTTTACTTCTCTGATTCATTTAACATCTCTCAGATGAAGCAGTGTTAGAAGAACTCTAAGACAAATTATATCTCTGAAATGTTTTACTCTATTTGGAATGGGGAAACAGTTAAGTGGGGTTGAATGACCTCCAGATTCTCAGCTCTTGGGTAGTGTCATTCAAAGTTGATGATGATAAATGACAGGGAGACATGAGAAGATTGTTGACTGGTCAAAATATGGCAGAGGTACATTGGATCTGCAAGTGCCAAGTAACACATTTAAAGAAAAGAAACAATCTACTGAAGTAATTGAACTATGAAGTTTTATTCCTTATTCAGAAAAAGGTTTTTGTTCATTAACACCTGGTTTTTTAAAAATATCAATCAGCTCAGAACCACAACAAATGCCACATTATTTTTTCTCCTTCATTGACTTGTTATAATTTATATATAGCAGAAGTAACTCTTTTTAAATTCAATTAATTAATATATAATGTATCATTGGTTTCAGAGTTACATGTCTGTTATTCATCAGTCTTATATAATACCCAGTGCTCATTACATCACATGCCCTCCTTAATATCTATCATCCAGTAACCCCGTTATTATAAGCAACAAAAAAATGTATAATCCATAAGTCAAACCAAAATTCACAACACCTAGAACCCCTTCTCTTTGTTCATTTTAGCCTTAGACATTAAAATGAAGCAATAGATATTCTAGAAAACATCAAACCAAGATGTTAGAGCATCTGTGTTAGTAACTAGGAATGAAAAGATTAAAAACTATCCTTCAGTGTCAAAAAATAAAAGCTGAGCATTTCCACATTTGAAATTTAAAACTAATTAAATGAATCGATGAGGAAAGAAAACTTGTTCATTAAATCGATGGATTCTAGAACAAAATGTTGATTTTTCGGACAAATAAAAATAAGTTTTTTTTCCTACTTGTGGTTTATAATGTATGAGACCCATTATTACTTTATGTGGTACAGAGTAGATTAAACATACTGAATTTGATTAAGATGATTATGGAGAAATAACTGATATTTGAACCATCAATGAATATTGAATGAATATAAAGATCACTTAGCAGGTATATACTTTATGTTGTAGTTGACATTGAAAAATAGATTGGGTTTTCCTCAGATTCATTGATGTCAACAATGGAAAAAATGTTGTAGGGGGTTTAGTTGAATTTTCTCACTTTATACCTGAAGAGATTGAGATTTTAGAAATGAATAGAAAATTGGTTATCTC
This sequence comes from Mustela putorius furo, assembly GCF_011764305.1. Lineage (NCBI taxonomy): Eukaryota > Metazoa > Chordata > Mammalia > Carnivora > Mustelidae > Mustela > Mustela putorius. The sequence continues at coordinate 11,286,312 of NW_025422023.1, forward strand.
ACAAAAGATAGCCAGCATTGCAACAGAAGCATTTTAGGGCTGCTCTCAGGCACAGAATGACTTGTGTGACTTTTGACATGATACCAAGACTTTCTAAGACCGTTTTTTCATATGTAAGATGTCAAAGTTACTATGTATAACTAAAAATTTGAAGAAAAATTTAAATAACATTTCATCAAATCTAATACATATTTTACTCTGTCACCTTTATTTTTTGCATCACTAAGAAAAAACTATAATTCTTTCACTTAGAATTATGGATTTTATTCATATTTAAAGAGATATTTGAGGTTTATCTACATATTTTTTTAAAGATTTTATTTATTTATTTGACAGAGAGAGCACACAAGCAGGCAGAGAGGCAGGCAGAGAGAGAGGAAAGCAGGCTTCCTGCTGAGCAGAGAGCCCTAAGAGGTTTATCTAAGTATTAAAATTAAAATTAAAATATAAGAAAAATACAGTGGTTTAGTTATTCCCCAAATTTAGCATTTTCAGAGCATAACTATTTTAAGTCACTTTGAAACTCAAATTGGTCAATGTTCATATTGTTGCTCTTTTTTTGTTTGTTAGTCTTTTTAAATCATAGTATTGTCCTCTGTGCAGTTGAAAGCACTAGTATTGAAGGTTTTCTTAAGAGAGTGATGCACTATTATCTCTGGGATTTTCTCGCACATTGCTAGCACTCATTCAAGAACTGTTTTTGCTCACAATTTACCATTTATCTAAACATAAAATTTCACTTTTTCCTCTCTCATGTCAATTACTGAGTGCTGGAATGTGAACAACTTTTATTCAAAGTCAATAGAAAGTTTCTAGAAAATTGATGTTCAATGTCTTAATGATGGTCTTGCTCTGTGGAAAAATCAATCCTATCTGCCCCTGGTTTCTTTGAAGTTTCCTTCATCTATTTTAAGGGATCCAGCAATATTCATGCCTTTAGTTATAGAGCTTTGTTTATGATAAGCAATTTTTTCCACATAGTTCAGAAACAAAAATGTAACAGGGATTATTGCAGTTATGGGTATCTTGCTTTCTTAGATCCTGAAAGCATTTGGCTGTGGCATTTCAAGAAAATATTGAATTGTGGTAATTCCTCTGATGAATTGTACATTTACTAGTATCTGATTTAGAGCTCATTTCCATGTTTATCTGCATACACTTGTTTTGTTTTCTATCTGTGCACTTTTGCACACTTTTTAAAGAGATTTTATTTATTTATTTGGCACAAAGGGAGAGAGATCACAAGCAGGCAGAGAGGCAGGCAGAGGGAGAAGAAGTAGGCTCCCCGCTGAGCAGAGAGCCCCATATGGGCCTTGATCCCAGGACTCTGGTATCATGACCTGATCTGAAGACGAAGCTTAATGACTGAGCTACCCAGGTGCCCTAACTTTTGCAAAATTGATTATTATATTTGATAGCTTGACACATTGTAATATTTTTTATTTTTTTAAAAAGATTTTATTTATTTTATTTGACACAGAGAGAGAACACAAGCAGGGAAGGTGAGAGAGGGAGAAACAGCCTTCCCATTGAGCAGAGATCATGATGCTGGACTCCATCCCAGGACGCCAGGATCATGACTGAAAACAGATAATTAATGGCTAGCCACCCAGGTACCCCTGTAAAATCATTTTTTAAAGATTTTAATTATTTATTTGTCAGCGAGAGCGAGGGAGCAAGCGAGCTCAAGCAGGGGGAGCAACAGGTAGAGGGAGAAGCAGGGTCCTTGCTGAACAGGAAGCCAGATGTGGGGCTCAAACCTTAGGATCATTACTTGAACCAAAGGCAGACACTTAACCAACTAAGCCTCCCAGACGTCCCGACACATGGTAATATTTTAAAACTCATTTTAAACAGCAGTAAGCTTAATATGTGTAGTAGTACCAAGTGGGATGAAATGAGAAAAATTTGAGCAGCGATGACCAAGTGTGCCCATGTACAAGCAATATCAAGTAGACAATGTCTTGACTACAAAGACTGTATGTAAGAGGTCATCTATTTTAAGAGGAATTTATGGCTATTACGGCATTAATGAAGTATGGTATATTTAAGATCTAACAATGTCCGATTTACCAATGTGTAATGTGTAATATGTGGTAGCCACTATTGTTATATTATGGGACATTTGATATTCTTTGTTAGTTTTCTAATGGTGCAACAGCTTATTCCTAAGACAGTGATATTATACACTGAACGGACATGGTTTCTTTGGACAGTCCAGGTACCCTGTCTTTTCCTGCCTTGATAAATCATACTTTGATTATTCTCAGAATTGAACTTTTGCCATAGTTCTTATTATACAAAACAATAATTCATTGCTCCCTCAGGATATTTATAGAATCCAGAACTTATATCATCTGGTCACAGAATCATTTATAAACACATTTTTATAATGAAGAATATATTCGTTTTGACCTGGTGATTAAGGGACTTTTTATCCATTTGTGAGTTTTGAAATATTAATGAGGGAAAAGCTTCTTATTGCTTAATCAATTTTAGATCCTGTGACTTTAATGGTCTTGCATGTTTTCAAATACTTGAATAGTTGAGCACGGTTTCAACACCATATCTGATGTAGTTACTTAACTAGAAGCCATTTGCCCCTCATATTTCTTCTCTTCTAATTTCCATTTATTTTAACTCTTAAGGTGGAGGCCAACTCTTAAGGTGGAGTGCTATATATTAGATAGTTAAAGCTCATAAACAACTGTGAAATAGTTATGTATATTACTGTCTGTGTAGGCCAGAAAGGAAGAAAATGTTATTAAAGTACATAGGTGTCAAAACTCTTTAATGATAAACTTATAAGTATTGGGTTCTATAATAGCTGAAGAAAGGGCCTATTTTGGAAGCCGTGATGATATAGATGGCATCTACTTAGTGAATCTGGGGATTCATCTTCAAAGATGTAGCCTTGTGAGTAAGGGTGGCGATTCACACATTCACAAGAGTGACCTTTGTTACACAGACCAGGGAGTGACCCTTCTGCAAAAATAAATAAATAGATCGATACATTTTCCTTGAAATATATAGATCTTTAATATAATAAGTCTACAGATCAAAGGTTTTCACTTTCTCCTTTTAACATAAGTACTCTCTGTATCGTTATACCTGTTTCACCCACTGGGAAAGCTATTCTCCATCTTTTTAACAAGCCATTAGACTATATTATCCCATTATTTTTTAATACTTTGTTAGAGGTTTTTTGTTTTGTTTTGTTTTCCAAATGAACTCCACCTATTTTCATTCACTTCTCAGATAGAGCTGTAAGTAGAAAAGCTTAGAGTCTGGACTCAGAGACTTAAAAGGAGCACTTCTCCTTGTAAAAACTTATTTAACCTTGAGAAAGTCACTACATCTCTAGCAGCTTCTGTTTTACCTAAAAATATCTTCATCAAGGCATTTTAGGATGATTAAAGAATACGCATGAAAGCATCTGGCACACAGTAAGTGTTCAATTGTTTGTTTTCCTTCATTATTATTTTGTTTCAGTTAGCTCTAATTATTTAAATATTTGTATTTTTTATACTGAATTCCATTTTTGTTAAATGACTGTGCAGTTAGTTAATCGTATTTTTGGCTACAAGCCTTCATTCTCTCTGAACCCACACTCTTAACCATGTGACTCTTCAGTTTTTGTTAAAACAATGGGATATAGATATTCCTGCTCCTAAGCATGGATTTAGTCATGTGACAGTCTTTAGTAAATAGAAATAAAATAAAATAAAAGTATGCCTTAAGAGGTCTTGTATGTTTTTACTTACTCTATTAGGACTTTCTTTCCTTTTTTCTTTTTTTAAAGATTTTATTTATCTGAGAGAGAGAGAGCACAAGCAGCGGGAGCTGCAGGGAGAGGGAGAAGCAGGGTCCTGTTGAGCAGGGAGCTAACATGGGGCTCAATCCCAGGACCCTGAGATCAGGACCTGAGCCGAAGGCAGATGTTTAAAGGACTGAACCACCCAAGGAACCCTCTATTAGGACTTTCAAACTTAGTTTAAAAAAATGTAGAGGAACATACATGAATTAATTATGGGACATACTCATGCAACTTTAGTCACTGTTTATCTAAAATTCTAATTTAACTGTTGTCTTGTATTTTATTTGACAATCTTATCTTCTATGCCTCTACCTTTCCATAAGAACCATACCAGATAGCACTTTGGTCCTATGTAGGAAGACTACGAAGAACAGGTGGAACACAGCAGCCCTAGCTCAAGTGCAGCATGAAATCGAGATGCCAAAACAAACAAACAGAGACATCTGTCATTACTCAATTATGCATGCACAGATAACATGATTGTGTACTAGAAAAATCAAAGAGAACCTAAAAACTTTTGAAATAAATAAGTGATTTTACTATGATTTCTAAGTAAAATTAAATATGTAAAAATGTATTTCTATATATTACCAACAAAGAAATAGAAACTTAAAATTTAAAATATAATATCATTTATAATGTATCTAAAAACATTGATTACTTTGAAATATACCTAATAAAAATACACAGAACTCTATAATGAAAAATAAAAATGAGCACTGGGTATTCTATGCAACTGATGAATCACTAAACTCTACCCTGAAACTAATAATACACTATATGTTAATTAACTTGAATTTAAATTTTTAAAAAAGTTAAAAAAAGAAAAAAAATTTTTGAGAAAACTTTAAGAAGAAATAAATTGAGAGATATACTATGTTTCTGGATTAGAAAATTTTGATTGTTTAAAAATATCCAGTCTTTCCAACTGATCATTAGATTCAACATTATCTTAACAAAAATCCTAATACTTTTACTTACCTGTTGATGTGACAATTAGTTCTAAAATTTATTTGGAAAATGTATGGCCCAAGAATAGGTGAGGCAATCTTGAAGAAGAAAAAAGTCGGAGGACCTACAATATCAGATAATAAGATCCATGTAAAGCTATGTAATTGACAATATATAAATGGATCAATGGATAGAACAGTGAGTCCAAAAAAGAACTTATATAAATAGAATCAGTTTATATACAGGAAAGGCAACATTGCAATGCAGTGGGGGGAAAAATCTGATATTATGAATAAATAAAGTTGGGTCAATTCGACATTTATTTGGGGGAAAATACATATCTTGTCACCAATGTTACTTCATATCACAAAGATAAAATCATTATGAATTACAAATATAAATGTGAAATGCAAAAGAATAAAGATTTAAGAAAAAAATATAAGTGGTCTTAGAGTCTTAGAGTGGAAAAAATTCTTAAATAAGACAAAGAGACAGTAAATTTAAAACAAAAGATAACTAATTGGACTATAGTAAAATTTACCACTTCTGTTTATCAAAAGGCATCATTAAAAAGTAAAAAGGCAACCCATAGTTTGGAACAAATGTTTATCATATATATTATTTATACATTTATTATATATTATCCTTATATCCAGAATATATAAAGAACTATAAACCACTTGGATAAAGACTGACAAGCTCACAGAAAATGGGCAAAAACTCTGAATGGACATCATAGAAGAGAATATTCATGGGGACCTTAAATATAATTTTCAACCTCATGAGGGAAGTGTCCATTAAAATCACTGGCTTGACATGAAATAATGAAAAAATCACCAAGTATATGTGAGGACATGGAGGAATCAGACTTAAGCCCTGAAGGCAGGTGTTTAAAAGTATAAAACCACATTGGGAAACTATATTTGCTGAAGCTGAAGATACCTATACTCTCTGACTCAGAAATCCCATTCCTAGTTCTGTACTCAACAGAAATGTGCACATTCATTCACCAAAACACCCTGACTAGTATTGTAAAATAGTAAAATAGAGTGGTGCCTGGGTGGCTCAGTCATTAAACATCTGCCTTCTGCTTAGGTCATGATCTCAGGACCCTGGGATTGAGCCCTGCATCAGGACCCTGGGGTCAAGCCCTGCTTCAGGCTCTCTGTTTGGTGGGAAGCCATCTTCTCCCTCTCCCACTCTTCCTGCTTGTGTTCCCGCTCACTGTGTCTCTCTCTTTCAAATAAACAAATAACATCTTTTTTTTCAAACAAAAGGTAAAATGGATAAAACTGGCAAATTCAGAAGATGGAAAATAACATAAGAATGAGAAGAAACAATCTATCACTACACACAACAGTAGATAAATATCAAAAATTAAACATTAAGCAAAAGAAGCTGACACAAAAAGAGAACATAATTTAAATTCATTAAGTCAACTACAAAGACTGACCAAACTAACGTATTCTATTTTAGTGAGAATGGTGATCACACTTTGCAAGGAATAGTGATGGGTCTGGGAATATGAGGGTTATTCTGGGGTTCTAGGAGGGTCTGTTTGTTGATCTGGGTACTGGTAACTCTGTTCAGTTTATAAAAACTTAGGAAGCTTTACCTATGTGTGTGTATCTTTTTTTGTTTTACACTTCAATGAGAAATTTAAGTGAAAATAAAATGGTATAATGGATGCCAGAAAAGAGTACATATAGTTCCAGGGGAGCATTAATGACTGTTCAAACCAAAGCATGAATTTAACTAAATGAATGTGATCTGAAATAGTTTCTTTGCCTTTGCAAAATTGGGAAGAACCATTCTTTTTATTTAAAATAAGGTAAAATGGATATATAACTTATTTATGTCAGATATACAACATAATGATTCAATATTTGTATATATTGTGCAATGATCACCAACGTAAGTCTAGTTAACTTCTATCACCATAGATAGTTACGAATTTTTTCTTGTGATGAGGACTTTTAAAATTTAGCAATTTCGAATATGGAATACATTATCAACCATAGTCACCATGCTGTACATTACAAAGGAGAACCATTCTTTCTGAATTAAAAAAAGATGAATATAACTCTTATTTTTTTAAGTGAATTTCTTAAGATTTTATTAAAGTACAAATAAATCACTTGATAATTTCTTGATGGCCAACTAGATCTTTTAGAGCAAACCTCTCATGAAGGACAATTAAAAGTTTTTGGAGAAATGTTTTAAATGTCTTTTCATTTAGCTAACGTAATAGTGAACTTCCACTGGGCTAAGATTTAGAAGGCTATGGGAAGCTAAGCAAGATGAGCACATAGACTTTTTGGTAATCTCCATGATTAAGAGATAAAAATTCAATCTGGAGGCCCATGAAATATGAAGTCTTGGTTAACATGGCTTGCTTTGTACTAGGTACCTGAAGCAACTCCAGATAGTAACTCTGAGTAGTGGTAACTCCACACAATAACTCTGGATACTACCAACCCTGGGCCCCACCAGCTGAGGCTTGTTATTTTTGTTATTTGGTTATTTATCTTTTAGTGACTGGCTGTATTAGTTTAGTGAAATCTATTTCTCCTTCACAATTTTAAGCCTCTGATATTGTTCCTTGGAGAAGTGCACCCTTGAGTATGTCCAGTCACACTGGGGTGACATGGTTTTTGGTAGGGTTCACTTTCTTTCTTTCTCTGACAACACCCAGCTTTTAAGGTCCATTGATTGCTGGCTGATTGCTCCATAACTTTTCACCTATGCCCTAAGTATGATGGGAGGTACAACTGCAAGCTTATCTCTCCGTTAAATCCCTCATCCAGGAACTGAGCACTCAGGGGAGAAAAGGCACTGCAGTGTACAATCTTCTCCAATTGTCTCTCCTGGCATGGAACCACTGCCTACTGAGCTCTGGCAAGAAAAAAAACAAAAAACAAAAAACAACCCTTGTTTCTTTCCTGCTTAAATGAACAAATTTTTCTTTTTTTTTTTTTTTTAAAGATTTTATTTATTTATTTGACAGAGAGAAATTACAAGTACACAGAGAGGCAGGCAGAGAGAGAGGAAGGGAAGCAGGCTCCCTGCTGAGCAGAGAGCCCGATGCGGAACTCGATCCCAGGACCCTGAGATCATGACCTGAGCCGAAGGCAGCAGCTTAACCCACTGAGCCACCCAGGCGCCCACAAATATTTTTCTTTTAATAAGAATTCTTACTCATCTATTTATGGATAATAATAGATTTAACTAGTAATAATTTCAAATATATAATTCTAGAACAGTGCCTGGGTGCCTCAGTTGGTTAAGTGTCTGACTGTTCTTTTTTTTTTCTTTTTTTAATCTTAAAAATCTTAAAAGATTTTATTTATCTATTTATTTGATAGAAGAGAGAGAAAAAGAGAGGGAGGAGGGCAGAGGGAGAGGGAGAAGCCACCTCCCAGCTGAGCATGAAGCATGAGGGAGGTCTCAATCCCAGGACCCTGAGATCATGACCTGAGAAGAAGGCAGACGCTTGATTTTAGCTCAGGTCATGATCTCAGGGTTGTGAGATCAAGTCCCACATTGAGCCCCACAACTGCTTAAGATTTTATTTCTCTCCCTCTCCTTCTGCCCCTCCCCAATCAATCAATCAATCAATCTATATAATTCTTTGGGAAAATTTCCAGCTGTATTTCCTTCACTAATGCAATTATAATATCCTAAATTACATTATTTACTCTTTTTTATTTTTTAGAAACTATCTGATGCAATTGGTGAATAATTTAAATACCTGGTATAATTATATGCAGGGTGAGCATTAAAAATAGCAGAAATTTTAAAAGCAATAATCAAGTTTCCTAGATTAATACATATATGTGTAAGCATGGTAAATCATGAAATCATGAGGGATATTGAATCAAAATAATTGTGTTAAGCTTGATCAGTTCCCTTCTTCTTTCCCTTCTTCCTTCCTAACTTCCTTCCTTCCTTCCTTTTCCTTTTCCTACATTTCTCCTCCCTATAAAACAATCTTATAACCTATATTTATAGGATATATTTGAATTAAAATATAAGAAAAAGCAACAACACTGAAAAGAGACCTCTTGTTCATGCCCCAATTTTTTAATTATATCGAAAAAACTGTTTAGATAAAAAAATACAGAGACTTTACTTTCTTTGAAGTGATTAATTTTGATTGATTAATTCAACCCATGCCCATAAAAAGTTAAGCAAATTTAAACAGAAATGAATTGAAGGTGCTCAGGGAATTCTGCCAATACCTTGAGTCAAATGAAATTTAATCCTTCTAGAGGTCAGATTTGGCAAAGAGAGATTCCTCCTCTGTTTCTGCTTGTGAGAGTCACACCCACTAGCACTGCTTTTGGAATCTTGCTCTGGGCTAGGCTTTAAACTCATCATATCTTAGGTTGTAATGGAAATATATTTAAGAAAACTCAATTAAGCTTTACTTAAATTTCTGCCTGAGATCAACCACAGCCAAGTCGACATGCATTTGTTCTCAACATACAGTAACTTTTATTGGGTTGAAGCTTTTCCAGTCTGAACTTTTGGTATACATGTCCTACCTTGGATTTTTGTCTATTTAATCATCATACATTAATGTATTATAAATAATATATTATTAATTTTGTCCATCAGTGCCTTTAGAAAGTATTGAAATGATTATAACATCACGGAGATCAGATTCTGGCAGAAGATAAACAGATTCTGTACACAAATTACTACTATTTAGAGATTTATTATGAGGTCCATGTGACTAGCAGGAAGACCCTTGAGGAAACAAAGATAATCAATGCCATGTTAAAGGAAAAGACGGTATTTAATCTGGATGCCAAGACTGGGTCAAATTTCATGAGATGACAATAATAATAGATAAATTTGTTTTGTTTTAGTATGTGCCATGTCCTATTCTATGTTTCTTACGTGGATTGTATCATTTAATTTTCACTTACATTTATTTAATGTGATAGCTGTTACTACTATACTCAATTTTTAGATGAGGATAATGAGAAGAAGAATAGTTCCTCTTCCCTTTCAGAGATGTGAACTTTTAGAAGGAAGAAAACATATATGAAAACTGAAGTATATATACCTACAGTTAATCAAATTAATTGTGATGCACTTATTTTAACTTATTATATAATAGAAGTAATCTAAAACCCCAAATTTTTTCTAAGATAAAGTTTAAGTTTTTGAAAGTTTCATAATATTTACTTTCTGTTTGGTAATATTTAATTTTAATTAAATAAATAAACCATAAAGTATTCATCTACAGTGTTCAAGAGGGGCTAAGATAAACAAATGTGGGCTTTTCAAAAATAGAAGACAAGTGGTTAACTACATGTTGAAGTAGATACCGCTCTAGGGTTAAGACTTAAGAAATGAAGAGAAAGGTAAATTGCTTATATTTAGTCATTTTAAAAATTTGCATGTATAGAGCACAGTGTATTATCACTGCTGTGAATTCAACAGTGTCTATTTCACTTATTTATTTATTTATTTATGTTTTTTTTATTTATTTGTCAGAGAGAGAGAATACAGGCAGGGAATGCAACAGGGAGAGGGAGAAGCAACCTCCCAACTGAGTAAGGAGCCTGATGTGGGATTCAATCCCAGGACCTTTGGATCATGACCTGAGCCAATGAGAGATGCTTAACTGACTGAGCCAACCAGGGATCCCTTTTTTATTTATTTTTAAAATGGGAGAGAAAACTCCCTCATAAAAGTGTTAGGCATTTTGTCCCATATCATATTGCAGTATCATCATGGGACTTAAACAAAATTGTAAGAATATTTCTGCCTGAAGCCCATTCACAACTGAGATGTTTAGCCCCAGGGTTTCTGTCTCTTGCAAATCAGATGTTTATGAAATGCCCACTGATTTCAGAAACAGCTCCCCAGTAGGAATACCATCATGGATCATGAAATATGATGAGAAATCTAACAGTGTCTCACCCACAGAGTTGATTATTACAGTGGGATTTATAAAGCAATGGGTTCTTCTTTGTGGAGTTGTCTCATTTTTATCTCCTATGATGACACTTCGTCTTACAATACTCTATAGGAGAAATTAAATGAATAGCAATTATATATTAAAGGCATTTTTATAAAACTGTATTACAGAGGATTTGCACTCAAGAGATATAAACATAACACTACCATGTCATGTGTCTATAGCATTTTCCATGTGTCTGTGTGAGTGTGTGGCCAGTCACAGTGATTATAGTTCCTCAATTACCAAAAATATGTAAGAAATTATTCACTTTGCACTGCTGTATGCATTCATAGAGTTAGATCCTCCCCTCACTCCCCACATACCAACCTCTTCATTCTGTCTGAAATAAGAGAAGCTTCTGCTCACACAAGGAGAGACATAAAGCAGGCATGCTGAATATACTGAATCCTCAAGGAGAATAGAAGAATCTTGGTTATACATTGGGCTACAGTGACAGAGGAACCTTATAGTGGCAAAGAGCTCCCATAAAGGGAGAAGAAAAAAAATAAAGCATGGAAGCTGTATATGGACCAAATATAATAGAGTTAAGATTTCCCAAATGCTTAGTATGTGGCAAGTATATGGATATATTAGCTTTAAACTGTATAATAGTCCAACATCATATATGATAGTGTTTTCAAGGGACAGATGTGGAAAATTATCTTCAAAGAAGGTGACTATGGGCGGGAACTCACAACAGTGGAGGCTTCAGAAGGTATTAAAAATATCAAGATAGTTGGAAGACAGGGCTTAAAAATGCATTTATATAACACTCTAGATAATATTAAAGAATGAGGGAAGGGCAAGTGCAATTATCTGAGGGGTCAAGCTAAAGCCACCCTATGTCCTCTTGTGGCTGCTGACATGGCTAGCTGGAGCAGGCTGGGACTCCCACCCATTCTGCCTGACTCCAATATGTGTTTGTTGTTCACAGTATCACACCACCTCTTAAGCTGTCAGGTTCAACAGCACATTAAAGTTGGACTTCGAGGAATTACTAAAGAGTAAAACTGAATTACAAAGTCTCTCTCCCCCCAAAAGAAAGAAGTTTCATTAGTCTGAAAACTCTCTCTTGTTCTCTTCCAAACTGAAGGTTGTCACCAGTTTTCTTCATCCCCATGATCTCCTAGACCTGAATAGTAGCTCTGAGTTGATGAGCCCACAGTAAGTACCATAGGAAGCACGCATTCAGTACAGCGGCTCTATGTCTGCTGTGGATACAGCCCCACGCTGGCCACTGTTCTCTCCCAGTGGGATTTGCATAGCTGTAACTCCAAAATCTCTTTCATTAGCAGTTACAGTAATGTCCTGATCAGCTTGCTCCACTTCAGTACACATGTGATGAGCAGCCCGAATAAATGACACCAAGGAAAAAAAAATATTTTCATGTACCGTAATGATACTTTCTGGGTTATCCCTATGTCAGATTGCCAAAGAAAAGACAGAATACTTGGTTAAAGTAGAATTTCAGATAAGCAATGAATAATTTTTAATGTGAGTATAAATATATATGCTAGTAAAAGTATAAATATTAGTGTAAGTATATAAATCTGTCCATGTAATATTTAGGATAAACTAAAATGATATTAACAATGAGTATTTATCTGAACTTCACATTTAATTGGGCATTCAGATTTACTAAATTTGTCAAGTTAACCTATGTGCCAAATAGTCTCTGAACTCCAGGAATTCAGTCTGGGAGAATCGGATATATAAATCTTGATTAAAAAGAAAAATGATAAGTTCTTCTTAAGAAAAATGGGGCGCCTGGGTGGCTCAGTGGGTTAAAGCCTCTGCCTTCACCTCAGGTCATGATCCCAGGGTCCTAGGATCGAGCCCCGCATTGGGCTCTCTGCTCAGCAGGGAGCCTGCTTCTCTGCCTACTTGTGATCTCTGTCTGTCAAATAAATAAATAAAATATTAAAAAAATTAAAAAGAAAAATATAAAAGCTTTGCAGTCTCAGAAGAGGAAATGCTTAATTGAGAATGGGAGGAATGAAGACATATTGGTGTCTTTCTGTTTTACAGCTGGAATCAAGTTGATAAATAAATGGCTATGTATAAAGGCATAAAGAGCTTGCTACAGAGTTGGGGAAATAGGGCATAAATTTAGGCAAAAGTGGCAAACTAGACAAAATAACAATAAAAGAAGTACCACAAGGGGTTATGATCAGGTGTTAAATCGTCAGTACACTATCTAAGAGGACTTCATTGTTGCTCCTTACACTGCTCATTGAGGAGAGATTTGATTCATATATCAAGGAGAATATCTCTAAATGCTGAGTAGAATCAAGCATTCACTTGTGCCCCCAAAGCATTCGATATATATTCTTATCACTATACTCCTTAAATCTCTCATTAGTATTTGTGTCCTCTTTTAGACTATTAATTCCTCACAGGCGGGGAGTTTCTTATGATTTTATATTATTCTTTTAGGCCTCCAATTAACACATGTACAGTGTAGGTTCTCAGCAAATAATGAACTGACTCTGTTAGAATTAATGTGGGAGGAAATACCCCTTTAGGGGAAATAAAGGAAATGCCCCTTCAGCAGAAATAAACATAAAATGTTGTAAAATGAAGTGATAATTGTGTAATGCCTGAGTGTGAGTGTGTTTGTTTGTTTGTCTGTGTGCTAATATACATGCTTTTTGACAGTGTGTGGTGACCAGCATACCACAGAAGCCTGCAGCTACAAAGTCATTATTTGGTTTTAGTAATAGTGATGATAATGAGGAACAAAGGAAACTTGTATAAGAAACAGAATTCACAAACCAAGAATATGATAACAGAGAAGAGTTTTCATTTATGTTATACAATTTTGTCTATAAGATGAGCTTTTATTGTTTTAATCCCTCATCTTCCAAATGATATCATTCTAATCAATTTCATACATATTACCTAAATTACTCAGTAAATGGTAATAACCCCTCAGTCCTGTCATTTTAAATTTATTTTGTTCTTTTACATTACTCTACCTTTTTACCAATACAAAACGAAATATTATATATGCATATACATATATACAACCTGAAATAAGAGCTCTATGGTAGCTAGGGGAATTAATAAATATTAATTGATTGTACTTGTTTGGGAAGAAACAGATTCCTTGTGTTCCTTCCTCTCTTACTTCTCGATTTCAACTATTTTGCTCTGTTGGTTGTCCTAAGTTCTAATCACCTATACTCTCTACCATTTATTTTCTACCATCATTCTTACTAAGTAAAAAATGTGTGTGTATTTTAGAGAAGGGCTTAAGCAAACAACCTACATAAGCATATAGCATGTAGTGATATTTTTAAAATTTATACTTTGACTATATAGAGTTACATATAAAATGCATTATATATATATTTCATATCTGTATACATAAATTTATATACATATATAATGGGGTTAAGCAGATAGCTTGAATGATATTTTAAAGAGTATTCTCTCTGTGTGTGCACATTGTTTTGCTTTAAACCAAATTTTGATAGTCAGAAAAGGTTGAATCATCTATTTTTTATAGAATACCAGGTAAACTGTGGGTGCTTAATAAATGTTAAATAATAGTAATAAGCTGCTCCCATTCATTGATCTTTTGCCTGCAATTAAGCAATGGTGTGTCAAATTACATATCAAGCAGTTTTTATTAGGTTATGTTTTTCTAGGCACCAGATCTTCCTCAGAGCAACTTATGATGCGGTTTAAATACATAAATTTCTGACCCACACCCTGCAGCGAGATTGTCAAGGCTAAAAGCAATAATCAGACTGTTTGATTTTGCTTTCTTCTCTTCCTTTGCTTCAATTTTGTTACTTCATATGTAATAAATAAAAGGTTTTGCATTTTGAGCAAATTTTTCTTGTACTTGAAAGTGGTAAAAATACCCCACCCCAATTTTAAGTTTTGATTTCAGTAAATCCTTGGAGTTTTCTTTTCTTTTTGCTTTGTGTTTTGGTTGTATTTTAAAAAAATTTTTTGGCTTTTTGATTCAAGTATAAGTAATGCTTTAATTGTGACCAAAACAAACAAACAAACAAAAACAACCACATATACCATTTCTAAAGCAGAGGGACAAGGGGGGAGTAATTATTTTGTTTGAAAAAGAGATGGTAGAAAATGAAGCACTGATACATATTGATATAAAATTTTAGAGTTTATCTTAGATATCTAGTCCAACTTGCAATTTAAAGAATTTCTCTCTATTTTGTCCCTGTCATGAAGTCTGTGAAATCTGCAAAAATACTTATAATGATGAGGAAATCATTTCCTCAGTTCTTCTAAGATGGTTTTCTTGAAAAGATAAACAAAAATAGACAAACCAAGAAAACAAGAGGACTCAAATATACAAAAGCAGAAATGAAAGAAAAGTTGTTACAACTGATACCACAGAAATATAAAGGATCATAAGAGGCTACTAAGAACAATTAAATGTCAACAAATTGAACAATATTGAAGAAAAGGATAGATTCCTAGAACTATACAGCCTACAAAGAATGAATAATAAAGAAATAGAAAATCAGAATAGACCAATGAGTGTGGAGAGTGAATCAATAATTTAAAAACTTCCCAAGAAAAAAGCCCAGAACCAGATGGTTTCACTATTGAATCCTACCAAATATTTAAAGAATAACTGGTGCCAATCATTCTCAAACTGTTCCAAAAAATCAAATAGAGGGGAATATTTCTAAACTCATTTTAAGAGGCCAACATTATCCTCATAATAAAGCCAGATAAGGACATTACAAGAAAAGTAAACTATGGATCAATAAATATAGATGCAAAAATTCTCATCCAAATACTAGCTAACTGAATTCAGTAGCACATCAAAAGAATCATATGACATAATCACATAGGATTCAGTCCTAGAATACAAGGTTGGCACAACATACACAAACCAGTAAATGTGATCCATCCCATGAATAGAAGGAAAAATAAAAATCACATAATTATTATTTTTTTAAGATTTTATTTATTTTATTTGACAGAGGGAGAGATCACAAGTAGGCAGAGAGGCAGGCAGAGACAGAGGGGGAAGCAGGCTCCCTGCTGAGCAGAGAGCCCGATGCGGGGCTCGATCCCAGGACCCTAAGATCATGACCTGAGCCACCCAGGCGCCCCACACATAATTATTTTTATAGGTGTGGAAAAAGCATCTGACACAATTCAACTCCTTTCATGACAAAAACTCACCAAATTGTATAGAAAGCATGCACCTCAGCATAATAAAGGCCACAGATGACAAGAGCACACCTAACATCATACACAATGTTGAAAGATTAAAAGCTTTTCTTCTAAAATCAGTTATAGATAAGGGTGCCTATTCTCACGATTGTTATTCAACATTAGTACTGGAAGTCTTAGCCAAAGCAAATAGTCAAAAAGAGAGACAGAGAGAAGTCATACAAATTAGAAAGAAAGAAATAAAATCATCTCTATTTGCAGATGGTATGATATTCTAGATAGAAAACCCTAGAGATTTCACTAAAAATTTTTTGATAGAACTAACATTCAGCAATGTTTCAAGAGACAAAATCAACATATAAAAATTAGTATATTTCTATACACTAACAATGAATTATCTGAAAAAGAAATTTAAAAATCCCATTTACAAGTGCATCAACAATAGCAATGCAAAAAAGATAATATGGGATAAATTAAACCAAGAAGATTAAAAAAAAACTGTACATTGGAAATAATAATACATTGATAAAAGAATTGGGAGAGAAAACTAATAAATAAAAAGATATCCCTTGTTCATGGATTTGAAGAATTAACTTTGTTAAAATGATAATAATTCCTAAATAGGTCTATAGATTCAATGCAATCCTTATCAAGATTCCAATGACATTTTTCACAGAAATAGAGAAAAGAGTTTTAAAATTGGTATGGAATCACAAAAGACCTAAATAGCCAAAATATTCTTGAAAAAGCAAAACAAAGCTTAAGGCATCACTCTTCCTGATTTTAAACTATACTCCAAAGCTATGGGAATCAAAACAATATGGTATTGGGATAAAAAGAGATATATAGACCAATGGAATAGAATTGAGAGCCTAGATATAAACCCATGCATATGCAGTCAACTAATATTTGATGAGGGCACCAAGATACTCAATGGATAAAATAATAACATCTTCAACAGATGGTGTTGGGAAAACTGGATATTCACATGCAAAAGAATGAAACTGGGCTCTTACTTTACGCCACTCACAAAATTTAACTGTAAATGAATTACAGACTTAAATGTAAGACCCGAAACCATAAAACTCCTAGAGGTAAACATAGCAAAAATGTCCTTGACATTGATTGATTTTAGCAATGATTTTATGGCTATGTCACCAAACACAAGCAACAAAAGTAAAAATAAACAAGTAGGACAATATAAAATTTAAAAAGTTTCTGTACAGCAAAAGAAAGGATTAATGAAATGAAAAATCAACCTAAGTAATGGGAGAAAATATTTCCAAACCACATATATTTTAAGGGGCTAATATCAAAATATATAAGGAACCCATGCAACTCAATAATAATAATAATAATAAATAATAATAATGATAATAATAATAATAATAATTCAATTAAAATGGACAAAGGACCTGAATAAATATTCTTTCAAAAAAGATATTTAGATAGTCAACAGGTACATAAAAAAAGTACTCACTATCATTAATTGTCAGGGAAATGCAAATCCAAAGCACAATGAGATATTACCTTATACCTGTTAGAATGGCTATTAACAAAAAAGACAGGAGATGACAAGTGCTGGCAAGGATGTGGAGAAAAGGAAGTCCTTGTGTATTATTGGTAGGAACGTACATTGGTACAACCACTACAGAAAATGATATGGAAGTTCTTCAAAAATTTGAACTATTATATGATCCAATAATCCCATTTCTGGGTATACATTTGAAAAAAAAATCAGTTTCTTAAGTGGTATCTGCACTATTATGTTCATTGTAGTACAAATAAGGAAACAATCTAAATGTTCATTAATAGATGAATAGATAAAGAAAATGTGGAGTAAATATATGCAATGGAATATTACTCAGCAATAGAAAAGGAAATTGTGCCATTTGCAATAACATGGAGTAGTTCTGCTAACCATCACTTTCAGACACCCACACTCAGATTTAGGACTTCCTGTGTCTTCTCACTGGGATTTGCATATTTGAAAATTCTCGTTGCCAAAGAAGAACTCTTCCACAAGGGGAAATGAAAGAGCCATTGAATTATATGTTAAAATTGCCATCTGGGAACTTTGGGGTCATTGAGTCAAGAGAAGAGCAGGCAAAGAGAAAAGACACACTTTTGTAGAGGTAGATGACCCTGATCATCAGGATGAGTTTGAGCTAACATTGCATCATGGCGGCAAGGAGGAATATATGTGGCATCCCGATGACCACTTGGGCACTTTTCACTCATTTGTTCAATTATAAAGAGGCAAGTACAGCCACCCTGACTTGGAAAAGGTAGAGTGACAAGGAGCCCAGACTCCTAAAGGATGAAGGACAGGAAAGACACTGACACTAAGAGAGGGATGAAGGTTGAAGACATATAGAAACTGGGGCACCTGGGTGGCTCAATGGGTTAAGCCTCTGCTTTCAGCTCAGGTCATGATCTCAGGGTGGTCCTGGGATCGAGCCCCACATTGGGCTCTCTGCTTAGCAGGGAACCTGCTTCCTCCTCCTCTCTCTCTCTCTCTCTGCCTCCCTCTCTGCCTACTTGTGATCTGTCTCTGTCAAATAAATAAATAAATAAAATCTTCAAAAAAAAAAAAAGACATATAGAAACTGGATAGTGAAAGACATATATGACAAGAGTCTTTGAAGCTCTCAGAGCTATAGTGGTCATGTCTTTATTTCATCCCACTCACCTTCCTACTTCAAATTTCCCCTATCCTAAAACAAAACAAAACAACAACAAACAAACAACAACAACAACAACAACAAACCTGTTCCCAGAATATATATGAGGAAAAGGTCCCAAGTAGCCTAAGGTAGCTGTGGTAGATGTTATGACATACAATCCAGATTTCTCACAAAGCAGGTCATGAGCATGTATATAACAGGTTCTTTTTTTCATCCAAAGAACAGTTGTTGAGCATTTTTATGCAGTAGATACTGTTCTATGTGTTGGGGATTTAACAGTACAAAAAAAAGTGTATTTATTTAATGTCTACCAATAATTCAAACATCCATGAAAGGATCGACAGTAATCTTCCTTGTTTACTTCTATATTCACACAACTTATCAAAATGTTTAGCACCAAATAGGCCCTCAATAAATATTTATTCATTGAATAAATAAATAAATTAATTAATTTATGTCGTTCTTACTTAGATTCCAACAGGTCATTCCTACAACTCACATTACCAGAATATCTACCTCATCCCTTCACTGCAGCACCCAGATTACTTTTAGATATAATAATTGAGAAAGATGTATATATGCTGGCTTCTTCTTTTGAGCTGCTTCCTTTGGCTGCTACTTCTTTGAGCCCACTTTGACCTGAAGAGGAATTACAGGGAGTGTAGCTCTGCCTAGATAAATTCACACTTCACAAATGCAACACATTCTTGTATGACTGAAATGAGTTTATTGATTTATATTCTGGAAATGCAATGGAAAAATCTTGGGAACATCAAATGGCAAGAGTCATACTTTAAACCAATATTCTAATTACTTAGATCTACCTAAATTACCATCTACAAACTTTAATAAAACTTGATTATAGGATTATATTTTATAGTCTATGCTAAATTATTTTCTTCAGGTTAGAATTTCTCCAAATAAAGTTTCTGGCTGAGGATATTTGTACTTTGGCATGTGCAATTCCAAAATTGGTGCTCATAGTTACATTTTCTTTTTTTTTAGAGGTGACTACCCAATTATGAAGGCAAATTATATCCTTTGATTTTTGTTCAAGTTATAAGTAGGTGGGATCTCACAGGTGGGAAGACATTCTCTTCTCCTGGTGCCTCCTTTCATTATACTAGCAACTTTTAGCCATATTCTTTTTGTTTATTCCCTCACTTGCATTGGGAATGACCCTTAGATCTACCCTAGATCTATATTGGATCTATGTGAGTATTTTGGAAAGGGAGAGGTACTTTTCATAACCATACCTTAGTTCAATTATATCCCACATTTCTTAGTTGTAAATTTGAGCAGAGACCTGAATAAAGGAAGGAAACAAGCCACTGAAAGGGATCTGCCCTTTAGGGGGTGTTTTTGTTTGTCACCATTATTGGAGGGCATTGAGTAGACAAAGACCTGGTATCATGGCCATTCTGCAATTGGGGCAGCCTGCATAATAAATAATTGTGTCACATTCATTATGAGTTTGAATGCCCCCACAAGAGATGCTTCTGTGAATTCCCAGATTCCCAGACACACTGCTCTCTGTCATCATTCTATGGCAGCAACCCCAGCTTCATATGACAATAAGGATCAATCATTTGTGCTAAGGAGACCAGGCCATGTGTGAAACATTAGGTTCAATGGAACTGAACATTTTACCATTGATTTTATAAAGGTATTTTTGATATTTCTATCAAAAAAGGGAAGAATAAACAGGTCACAGTCATGTGGAATGGACAACAGTATACATGTCTATGTTAATAACTCACCTCTCTGCAAGAACTAACAAAGCCTTGTGGGAAAACCATCTTAAGTACTAAATCAGTTAAAATAAAATGTCTGGACCTTAACCTCACATTTTTTTACAAAACTTAATTTTAATTCTCATGAACAATAAACTCTAAGGGACAATTCATGTTAGGTAGTTGTACTAGTATTTTAGTGCATTCTATGTTAAGTACTGCTTGAATAATATAAGCTGTTAATTGTAGCTCTACCAAAACATTTTTATTGGTATATATTATAATATTATTAAGTATATTCTTTAAAAATATTAAAATCTCTATTAAAATCCATTTGGAAGGGTAATATTTATTACTTACAAAGATTAATCCAAACATCTAATTAAGTTTTATTCTTATTAGCTTCCTTAAACATTCAGAAAATTAAAAATAGTCTATTTTACATTGACCAGAGTTATACTAAATATATTGAAATTATAAACATAATTATTCATTAATTTTTAAAAATATATGTACATTGATCACATACAATATCAGTTATAGAAATAGGTGCTTTGAAAATGAATCAAACATATAGAGAATACAGGCTGCTCTAAATTTTCTGTGGAGGAATATATAAAATTTAAAGAACATTTTTTAATCAGAAGATGCCAAGATATGTCAGAATAGACATCTTGCAGTATGAAATGAGTGAAGATGGGAGTCATACAAAATTTTGGTAATGAGAGCTGGAAACTGGCTCGTTTCCATTTTTATTAGGAATCTGAATTTAGCTTATGTTCACTTAGAAGTTTATTACCTTTCTAGACAAGTCTAATCTACATTTTTAGGTCATTCTCCGCCCTTTCCATTCATTCTCTCTAAGACCTAATGGGAAATCAGCTCAAGAGAATGCCATTTTCCTATTTTTGTGCAATTAATATCCCCGATTGATTACATAGGTTATGGGCAGAAAGACTTTAAAAGAGATAGAAGAAGATACTGGGAAGACATTTTACTTTCTACCCATGTGAGTATAGTAGGTTTAAAGTTTGGGGGAAATATGTGTCTGTAATATTTAGAACTTCATCAGAGAAACAAACAAACAATAACAAAAAATGAGAACACAAAAATACCCAGCTAATTAATTTATCAGCTCAACAGTGATTCATTGGAGAAGGTCTTTCTTTTAAGAAAGTTATAGTCTAGAGTTTGTAATAAAATATTGTACATAATTCCCATTGTTCATACTTAAAAATTTTTGAGAAAAGCTACTCAATGATTACAAACTTCAAAACCTTTCACATTGTCCCTAACTACACTTTAAATTTGATATAGTGCCCATGACTCCTCCCCAGGTTTGACTAGGTCCACAACTCAACAGAACAAAAATATGCAAACCTCTGTTCCTGAACTGCCTCTTACCTAACTGAAAAATTCCTGCTTAATCTACAATCTAAAGCCAATTTTAATTTTTATCTTCCCAAACAAAATATATTAAATCTTAATATAAGTCAAATTTTCCTCCAAATTATTTTGTTGTAAAGAGGAAATCATCTGGGGATATCTGGGTGGCTCAGTGTAGAGCCTCCAACTCTTGATTTTGGCTCAGGTCATGATCTCAGAGTCATGAACTCCAGCACCGAGTTGGACTCTGCACTCTGGGGGGAGTCTGCTTGAAACTCTTTCCCTCTCCTTCTCACTTGGCCCCTCCTCACACTCTCACTCTCTTTCAATTAAATAAATAAGTCTTTAAAAAAAGGAGGAAATCATCTGGTCTAAAATCCTTATGAAACATTTGGTATTACAGGTCTCTCTTTACTTTATTTTGAAAATTCTTATTGAAGAAAACTTAGCTTGAAAATTGTTCAATCAATGACATTGCTGGGTGCTTAAAGAGTGTTCCTGTTGGAATTGTTTTAAAAAAAGAAAAAGAGAAGGAAGAGAAGAAATTTAATGTGGATTTAGTTATTATTCATCTTATTCTTGAGATGGGATCTAAAATCGTAAGTAGTCAAGTTACAGAAATCACAAATATACACCAATAGGACAAATGCTTTGACAACTCCTTTAAAACAATGAGAATGGAGGAAGGAGTCAAGATGGCAGAGAAGTAGCAGACCGAGATAACATCAGGTAACAGGAGAACAGCTAGATAGTTTATCAAACCATTTTAAACACCTACAAATCCAACAGAAGATTGAAGAGAAGAAGAGCAGCAATTCTAGAAACAGAAAATCAACCACTTTCTTAAAGATAAGACTGGCGAAGAGTGAATCCAATGCAACAGGAAGATAGACCACGGTGGGGAGGGGCTGGCTCCTGGCAAGCGGTGGAGCAATGGAGCACAAAATCAGAGCTTTCAAAAGTCTGCTCCACTGAGGGACATCACTTCAGAGGCTAAGCCAGGGTGAAGTCCATGTGGGGACAGGGTGGCCTCAGGTCTCACAGGGTCACAGAAGGATCAGGGGTCTCTGAGTGTCACAGAACTCACAGGTATTAGAGCAGGGAAGCCAGCTACAGAGATGGAGCTGAGGAGTGAGCTCTCAATTTGGGGTTACCTTAAATTATAATCCATGGCACAGTCAGCCCACTGCTCTTTGAGAAGGGACCCCACAAGATCTAGGGGAGGTCCCCCTGGAAGAGTGCAAGGATCTGTGGGTTTTGGAGACTCCAGGCGGGGCTGTGTGCCAGAAACAGAGATACTTGGTCACAGGCTGGGTGAGCTCGGAGCGCAGCTGGAGGCCAGTGAGACGGGAGTGATTGAGTGCTTTTCTCTGAGGGCACACTGAGGAGTGGGGCCCCAAGCTCTTGGCTCCTATGGACCAGAGATTGGGCAACCACCATTTTCATTCCTATCCTCCAGAACTCTACAGAGAGCATTCAGGGAACAAAAGCTCCTTAAAGTGAACCCGAGCCGATTCTTAGCCCAGCCCTAGTGAGAGCGGTGCAATTCCGCCTTGGGAAAAGACACTTGAGAATCACTACAACAGTCCCCTCTCACAGAAGATCAGAAAGAAATCCAGCCAAGACCAAGTTCACTTACTAAGGAGAACAGTGGAATTCCAGAGGAGGAGAAAGCAAAGCATGGAATTCATTGCTTTCTCCTCATGATTCTTTAGTCTTGCAAAGTTAATTAATTTTTTTAATTTTATTTTTTTCTTATGCTAAAATTTTTTTTAACTTTTACTCTTTCCTCTTTTAATGTTCTTTAACTAGTTTATCTTAACAATAGCTTTCATTAAAAAAAAAATCCTTTTTGAACCTCCATTATTATAGTCATATTTTATCCTTCATTGTATCTAACTTTATTTTTTGTATACACCTAGGGTGTTTTTCTTCTAAAAAATTTTAGGATACAACTTCTTCTAATAAATCAAAATATACCATAAATCTAGCACAGGGCTTTGTTCTAGTCTCCAGCCTGAGCAAATTCTCTCCACCTTCTTTTTCTTTATTCTCCCAACCAACCTATCTTATCAACTCCTTTTTTAGAAATTAAAAAGAAAATTTTTCATCTTTATAGTCATATTCCATCTTTTCATCATGTTTACCCTTATATATGTTTTTCACTCTTTGAAATTTTAGGAGGTATTTCTTCTAAGAGACCAAAATACTCCCAAAATTAACTGGGTAACCCTGTTCTAATATATATATATATATATATATATATATATATATATGAACCTCCATTATATATATATATATATATATATTATTTTTTATATTTTTTCTCTATTTTTTTCTTAAAAAAATTTTTTTTTCTGAACTTCCTTTTACCCCCTTTCTTCCCACCATGAATTGAGGTCTCTTCTGGTTTGGTTAAAGCACATTTTCCTGGGGTCTTTGTCACCCTTTTAGTATTTTATTTGCTCCTTCATATATTCTTATCTGGACAAAGAACAAGGCAAAAAACTCATCACAAAAAAAAGAACAAGAGGCAGTACCAAAGGCTAGGGACCTATCAATATGGTAATATGTCAGACCTAGAGTTCAGAATGATGATTCTCAAGGTGCTAGCTGGGCTCAAAAAAGGCATGGAAAATATTATAGCAACACTTTCTGAAGAAATAAAAGCCCTTTCTAGAGAAATAAAAGAACTAAAATCTAATGAAGTTGAAATAAAAAAAGCGATTAATGAGGCACAAAGAAAAATGGAGGCTCTTACTGCTAGGATAAATGAGGCAGAAGAAAGAATTAGTGATATAGAAGACCAAATGACAGAGAATAAAGAAGCTGAGCATAAGAGAGACAAACAATTATTGTACCATGAGGGGAGAATTCAAGAGGTAAGTGACACCATAAGATGAAACAACATTAGAATAATTGGGATTCCAGAAGAAGAAGAAAGAGGGGAGCGGAAGGCATATTGGAGAGAATTATTGTAGAGATTTTCCCTAATATGGCAAAGGGAACAAGCATCCAAATCCAAGAGGTGCAGAGAATCCCCCTCAAAATCAATAAGAATAGGGCCACACCCCGTCATCTAATAGTAAAATTTACAAGTCTTAGCAACAAAGAAAAAATCCTGAAAGCAGCTCAGGACAAAAGTCTGTAACATACAATGGTAAAAAAAAAAATATTAGATTGGCAGCAGACTTATCCACAGAGACCTGCAGACCAGAAAGAACTGGCTTGATATATTCAGAGCACTAAATGAGAAAAACATGAAGCCTAGAATACTATATCCAGCTAAGCTATCATTGAAAATAGAAGGAGAGATAAAAAGCTTCCAGGACAAACAAAAACTAAAAGAATTTGTAAACACCAAACCAGCTCTATAGGAAATATTGAAAGGGGTTCTCTAAGCAAAGAGAGAGCCTTAAAGTAGTAGATCAGAAAGGAACAGAGACAATATACAGTAACAGTCACCTTACAGGCAATACAATGGCACTGAATTCCTCTCTCTCAATAGTTACCCTGAATGTAAATGGGCTAAATGACCCAATCAAAAGACACAGGGTATCAGAATGGATAAAAAAACAAAACGCATCAATATGCTGTCTGAAACTCATTTTAGATTTAAAGACACTTCCAGATTTAAAGGGAGGGGGGTGGAAAACAATTTACCATGCTAATGGACATCAAAAGTAAGCTGGGGTGGCAATCCTTATATCAGATCAATTAGATTTTAAGCCATAGACTATAATAAGAGATGAGAAGGGACACTATATCATACTGAAAGGGTCTGCCCAACAAGAAGACCTAACAATTTAAATATCTATGGCTCTAACATGGGATCAGCCAACTATATAAATCAATTAATAACAAAATCAAAGAAACACATCAACAATAATACAATAATAGTAGGGGACTTTAACACACCCCTCACTGAAATAGACAGCTATCCAAGTAAAAGATCAACAAGGAAATAAAGGCCTTAAATGACACACTGGACCAGATGGACATTATCTGTGATTCCGTCCCAAACATTCCATCCCAAAGCAACAGAATACACATTCTCTAGTGCACAAGGAACATTCTCCGGAATAGATCACATCCTGGGTCATAAATCAAGTCTCAACCTGATGATCCCTCAACATTGGGATCATTTCCTGCATATTTTCAGACCACAGTGCTCTGAATGTAGAACTCAATCACAAAAGGAAATTTGGAAAGAACCCAAATACACGGACACAAAAGAGCATCCTTCTAAAGAATGAATGGGTCAACCACAAAATGAAAGAAGAATTGAAAAAAATTCATGTAAACAAATGATAATGAAAACACAATGGTTCAAAATCTGTAGGACACAGCAAAGGCAGTCCTGAGAGGAAAATATATAACCACACAAGCCTTTCTCAAGAAACAAGAAAGGTCTCAAATACACAACCTAACCCTACACCTAAAGAAGCTGGAGAAAGAACAACAAAGAAAGTCTAAACCTAGCAAGAGAAGAGAAATAATAAAGATCAGAGCAGAAATCAATGAAATGGAAACCAAAAACACAATAGAACAGATCAATGAAACTAGGAGCTAGTTCTTTGAAAGAATTAATAAGATTGATAAGCCCCTGGCCAGACTTATAAAAAGAAAAGAGATAGGACCCAAATAAATAAAATCATGAATGAAAGAGGAGAGATCACAACCAACACCAAAGAAATACAATTATAAGAATGTATTGTGAGCAACTATACGCCAGCAAATTTGACAATCTGGAAGAAATAGATGCATTCCTAGAGATATAGAAACTACCAAAACTGAACCAGGAGGAAATAGAAAACCTGAATAGACCCATAACCAGTAAGGAGATTAAAACAGTCACCAAAATCGCCAAACAAACAAGAGCCCAGGGCCCAGTGACTTCCCAGGGGTAATCTATCAAACATTTAAAGAAGAATTAAGTCCTATTCTCATGAAACTGTTCCAAAAATTGAAATGGAAAGAAAACTTCTAAACTCATTTTATGAGGCCAGCATCACCTTGATCCCAAAACCAGACAAGGGTGCCATCAAAAAAGAGAATTATAGACCAATATTCTTCATGAACACAGATGCAAAAATTCTTACAAAAATACTAGCCAATAGGATCCAACAGTGCATTAAAAGGATTATTCACCACAACCAAGTGGGATTTGTTCCAGGGCTGCAAGATTGGCTCAACATCCACAAATCAATCAATGTGATACAATACATTAATAAAAGAAAGAACAAGAACCACATGATACTCTCAATAGATGCTGAAAAAGCATTTGACAAAGTACAGCATCCCTTCCTGATAAGACTCTTCAAAGTGTAGGGATAGAGGGTACATACCTCAATATCATCAATGCCAGCAATGAAAAACCCACTATGAATACCATTCTCAATGGAGAAAAACTGAGAACTTTTCTGCTAAGGTCAGGAGCACAGCAGCGATGTCCATTAAAACAACTGCTATTCAACACAATACTGGAAGTCCTAGTCTCAGCAGTCAGACAACAAAAAGAAATTAAAGGCATCTGAATCAGCAAGGAAGAAGTCAAACTCTCACTCTTTGCAGATGATATGATACTTTATGTGGAAAACCCAAAAGACTCCACTCCAAATATGCTAGAACTTATACAGGAATTCAGTAGTGTCAGGATATAAAATCAATGCACAGAAATCAGTTGCGTTTTTTAGAACCAACAAGACAGAAGAAAGAGAAATTAAGGAGTCCATCCCATTTACAATTGCACCCCAAATCATAAGACACCTAGGAATAAACATAACCAAAGAGGCAAAGAATCTATACTCAGAAAACTATAAAGTTTTTACTCATGAAAGAAATTGAGGAAGAAACAAATAAATGGAAAAATGTTCCATGCTCCTGGATTGGAAGAAAAATATTGTGAAAATGTCTATGCTACCTAAAGCAATCTACACATTTAATGCAATCCCTGTCAAAATCCCATCCATTTTTTTTTTCAAAGAAATGGAACAAATAATCCTAAAATTTGTATGGGACCAGAAAAGACCTCGAATAGCCAAAGGAATATTTTAAAAGAAAGCCAGAGTTGGTGGCATCACAATTCCAGACTTCAAGCTCTATTACAAAGCTGTCATCATCAAGACAGTATGGTACTGGCGCAAAGACAGACACATAAATCAATGGAACAGAATAGAAAGTCCAGAAATAGACCCTCAACTCTATGGTCAACTAATCTTAGACAAAGCAGAAAGGAATGTCCAATGGAAGAAAGACAGCCTCTTCAATAAATGGTGTTGGGAAAATTGGACAGCCACATGCAGAAAAATGAAACTGGACCATTTCCTTACACCACACACAAAAATAGACTCAAAATGGATGAAGGACCTCAATATGAGAAAGGAATCCACCAAAATCCTTGATGAGAACACAGGCAGCAACCTCTTCGGCCTCAGCCACAGCAACTTCTTCCTAGAAACATCGCCAAAGGCAAGGGAAGCAAGGGCAAAAACGAAAAAAAATGAAGCAAGGGACTTCATCAAGATCAAAAGCTTTTGCACAGCAAAGGAAACAGTTAACAAAACCAAAAGACAACTTACAGAATGGGAGAAGATATTTGCAAATGACACATCAGATAAAGGGCTAGTATCCAAAATCTATAAAGAGCTTAGCAAACTCACCACCCAAAGAGCAAATAATCCAATCAGAAATGGGAAGAGGACATGAATAGACATTTCTGCAAAGAAGACATCCAGATGGCCAACAGACACAGGAAAAAGTTCTCCAGACATCACTTAGCATCAGGGAAATAGAAATTGAAACCACAATGAGGTACCATCTCACACCAGTCAGAATGGCTAAAATTAGTAAGTCAGGAAATGACAGATGCTGGCAAGGATGGGGAGAAAGAGGAGCCCTTCTACACTGTTGGTGGGAATGCAAGCTGGTGCAACCACTCTGGAAAACAGCATGGAAGTTCCTCAAAAAGTTGAAAATAGAGCTACTCTACAACTCAGCAGTTGCACCACCGGGTATTTACCCTAAAGATACAAACGTAGTGCACCTGAATGTTTATAGCAGCTATGTCCACAATAGCCAAACTATGGAAGGAAACTAGATGTCCATCAACAGATGAATGGATAAAGATGATGTGGTATATATATACACACACACACATAAACACACACACAATGGAATACTATGCAGCCATCAAAAGAAATGATATCTTGCCATTTGTGATGACGTGGCTGGAACTAGAGGGTATTATGCTTAGTGAAATATGTCAATCAGAGAAAGACAATTATCATATGATCTCCCTGATATGAGTAATTTGAGATGCAATGTGGGGGTTTGGGGGGTAAGAAAGGAATAAATGAAACAAGATGGGATTGGGAGGGAGACAAACCATAAGAGACTCTGAATCTCACAAAACAAACAGTTGCGGGCGGGTGGTGGGGGTGTTGGGAGAGGGTGGTGGGGTTATGGACATTGGGGAAAGTATGTGCTATGGTGAGTGCTGTGAAGTATGTAAACCTGATGATTCACAGACCTGTACCCCTCAGGCTAATAATACATTATATGTTAATTAAAAAATTAAAAACAAAACAAAACAATGAGAATGGATACCTGTGTCCTAGGATAAAAATGGATACCTGTGTCTCACAATAAATGCACAACAAACTCAAAAATTAGAAGCAAACAAAAAATCCTGCAGATGATATATCACCAAACACGACTTTGATGAATAATAATAATAAAAAACACTAATTTCAAAGGGAAAAAGCAACATTTGTAAATAAAGGGATGATTTTTGTAATTTGTGGGTCTTTCCATTTCTCTCCATGTTAGTAGCCCTGAAAAGCTCATCAATTCAATTGTTCCTTAAAAAAGGAATGTGTTTAGGAGCGCCTGGGTGGCTCAGTGAGTTAAGCTTCTGCCTTTGGCTCAGGTCATGATCTCAGGGTTCTGGGATCGAGCCCTGCATCGGGCTCTTTGCAGAGCGGGGTGCCTGCTTCTCTCTCTCTCTCTCTCTCTGCCTGCCTCTCCATCTACTTGTTATCTCTCTCTGTCAAATAAATAAATAAATAATATTTTTAAAAAAATGTGTTTGGATTTTCTCACTGGCCAGTTGTGGAGTAAGGGAGATCCCCTGATAAGCCTGCCCATGTGGCAGTGAACACTCTCATTTGTATAGAAGTTAATCATTGACTGATATTTGTGCCTACTTGCAATACTTATTATTATTTGTGTTCATGTTAACAATATACAAGTATTATTGTGAGCGAGGTAAAAAATGCTTGACATTTGTCCCTATTGTCAACAAATGCCATCTGATTAAAGAACTATGTACCATATGTGATGTCTTCCATGTGACAGGAAATTTACTGGATGGTGGGGACATAGAGGTAAACTGCCCTCTTGAGGTTCACTATTCTATTATGTCCTTATACATAACTCTCTCTCTTTAAAGCATATTAAGAAACTTAAATTATAGTTGGCTATGTATTTGTATGTCTCCTATTCCTGCCTATGTATTTGTATGTCTCCTATTCCTCACCAAAATTGTGAATTTCTTGAAAACTGAGGCCATGTATGGTATTTCACTCTTTAACATTGTGGCTGACACATAGATAATAGATAACAAAAGTTCTCTGGATTAAAGAATAGTAATAGTCCATCTATTTCAAGAGATATATAATTCAAGACTCAATTTTATTTTATTTTTAAATTTTGTTTTTAATTTCTTTATAAACATATAATGTATTATTAGCCCCAGGGGTACAGGTCTGTGAATTGCCAGATTTACACAATTCACAACACTCACTATAGCACATACCCTCCCCAATGTCCATAAC
This sequence comes from Mustela putorius furo, assembly GCF_011764305.1. NCBI lineage: Eukaryota > Metazoa > Chordata > Mammalia > Carnivora > Mustelidae > Mustela > Mustela putorius. The sequence goes on from NW_025422023.1 coordinate 11,316,869, forward strand.
CCCACCACCCGCTCCTTACCTCCCTACCCCCAGCCCCCCTCAGTTTGTTTTGTGACATTAAGAGTCTCTTATGGTTTGTCAAGACTCAATTTTAAAAGGTATTATTAGGGGCTCCTGGGTGGCTCGGTGGGTTAAGCCTCTGCCTTCGGCTCAGGTCATGATCCCGGGTTCCTGGGATCGAGCCCCATATCGGGCTCCCTGCTCAGCAGGGAGCCTGCTTCCCCATCTCTCTCTTCCTGCCTCTCTGCCTACTTGTGATCTCTCTCTCTGTCAAATAATAAATAAAATCTTAAAAAAAAAAGATATTATTAAATGACATAATCTGGGCCAATGGATGTTATACTTTGAAAAGAAAAAGTAGTCTATTTTTTATTATTAAAGTATACCTTGACAAACAATATCCTATTAGTTTTATATAGTGATTAAAAATTTTTATACATTATGAAATGATGCCCATGATAAGTTTGGTTACTGTCACCATACAGTTATTTCAATATTATTGAGTATATTCCCTATGCTGTATATTACATCCCCATAACTTATTTATTTTATATTTTTTATTTTTAAAAAATATTTTATTTTATTTATTTGACAGAGAAAGAATCAGGGAGAGATACCTGTGCCTTAGATACCTAGTAAGGGTAGTGGAAGAGGGAGAAGCAGGGTCCCTGCAGAGCAGGGAGCCGGATGCGGGACTTAATCCCAGGATTCTGGGATCATGACCTGAGCCAAAGGCAGACACTCAGTGACTAAGCCACCCAGGTGCCTCAACTTATTTATTTTATACCTGGAAGTTTGTATCACTTAATCTCTTTTACGTGTTTTGATTCTAACTTCTCCATTTTGCCCTACTACCCAGCAACACTACTTTGTTCTCTGTATTTATGAGTCTGTTTCTGTTTTTTGTTTTATTTTGTTTTTTAGATTCTATACATAAATAATATCACATGGCTCATATGGTATTTGTTTTTTTTTTGAGGCTGAATTATTTCACTTAGCATAAGACCCTATAGTTTCATTCATGTTATTGTATATATATACAACATGTATATGTTATATTCCTATATACATATGTAATATACTATTTATAAATGTGTATACTATACTTTTATATAATACATATATAGTATATTATATAATATATACATACACACAAACTCCACATCCTCTTTATCCATACATCTATAGATGGATATTTGATTTGTGTCCATATTTGACTATTATAAATAATGCTGCAATTAACACAGGGGTGTATATATCTTTTCAGATTAGTGTTTTTGTTTTCTTTGGGTAACTTTCAGGAATAGAATTACTGGGTCATATGTTATTTCTGTTTTTAGTTTTTTGAGGAAACTCCGTACTGTTTCCCACAGTGGCTGCACCAATTTACATTCCCATAACCAGGACCCAAGGGTTTCCTTTTCTCCATATCCTCACCACCACTCATCATTTCTTGTCTTTTCAATACTAGCGATTCTGATTGATGTGTGGTCATACCTCATGATGGTTTTGACTTGCATTTCCCTGACAATTAGTGATGTTGAGCATCTATCCATGTGCCTGTTAGTTAACTGTATGTCTTCTTTGAAGAAACACGTCTATTTAAGTTCTCAGCTCATTTTTAATTAAGTTGTTCATTTTTTGGTATTAAGTTGTGTAAGTCCTTTATATATTTTTAATATTAAACTTTTTTTGGATATAGGATTTGCAAATATCTTCTCCCATTCACTAGGTTGCCTTTTGCTTTGTTCATAATTTCTTTTTTTTTTTAAGATTTTATTTATTTATTTGACAAATAGAGATCACAAGTAGGCAGAGAGGGAGGAAGGGAAGCAGGCTCCCCGCCAAGCAGAGAGGCTGATGTGGGGTTACATCCCAGGACTCTGGGATCATGACCTGAGCCGAAGGCAGAGGCTTAACCCACTGAGCCACCCAGGTGTCCCTTGTTCATGATTTCTTTATTATGCAAGGCATTTTAGTTTGATGTAAGCCCATTTTAGCTTTCATTGCCCTTGAAAATAGTCTATTTTAAAAAATTGGACTGCAGTGGGGCACCTGGGTGGCACAGTCCATTAAATGTTTCACTCTTAGTTTCAGCTCAGGTCGTGGCACGCGACCATGCCCTGTATTGGACTACACACACAGCACAGAGTCTGCTTGAGATTCTCTCTCTCTCTCACCTTCTGCCCTTCCCACTTATGCTCATTCTCTCTCTCGCTTGTTCTCTCTCTCTGTGTAAAATAAAAAAATAAATCTTAAAAAAAATTGGATGATGGTATGTTTTTCTAAGTAAAGTGAGCTCTAGAATACTATTAGATTAAAATCCAGGAATTGTAATGCAGTTTTAAATGACATTTTTAGGATTTCAAGGTCCAGAAAGTAGATCTTTTTTGGTGCCTTCCAGTAACTATTTATCATTTCACTGCTCAGTGATAATAAAAAATTCTGATTAAAGATAATACAATGTTTGGCCTATCAAATTAGAAAAGATTCACAATGATATTATATAGTCCTGGCAAGGGTACTCTTTATGATTGGCACTTTCTTTCCTACTAGTAGCTGTGTAAATTTTCACAGAGCTTTTGGAAAGCAATTTGGCAGTATATGCTAACTTTTAAAATCTTCATCTATATTGACTCACAAATTCCAATTTTAGGAAAAACATACTAAATTAGTATTTAGAAATATAGCACAAATTGGCTATACATTTGTATTATTCTTATAATTGCAAATGTTTTCATGTCCAAATATAGGAGAATATGTAAACACCTTCCAGCGAATCTATTTGAATATTATATAGATAATAAAAATATATTTTTAGAGAATAAATAGAAATGGAAATTTTTTATTATGTAATCTTAAATTAAAATAGCTAGGTATAAACTTAAAAATGGTATAAATGTATAAAACTTCCATTACAAACACTAGCCCAGAAAAAAAGCATAAGAACAATTTAAGTAGTTTGATGATATCATCTTTGCTAAATATGATCCCAATTTTTGAAAATATAGTTGATAATTTTTATTTAACTTGGCTCCTAAATACAATGGCAGCAGGCCACATATTCAACTCACACAGCTACTCCGACACTTACAGAAAATATAACTATTTTATGTTTTTTCCTCCTAATGGGGGCCATCTTTCCTAGCCCCCCATATCTCTGGTTAGCAGGGTAGACAATTATAACTCTCTTACATACAGCCAATGATTTAAAAAATCCTTTAGACAATGTCAGATGGAAGTCTTTTGGTAAATTCTTACTCCAAAAGATATTTAGGTGACTGGAATGAAAGAAATACTTTTGAAGGTCTGTGGCATTTTTTTTTTCAGCGAGCACTGAAGGTCTGTGGCAAAAAACAGAGGCATCTCCTTCCCAAAGTCCTCACACTCTTCTTTTGGTATATGTTGGCTGACATCGGCTCTTCTCAAGGACAACAGCCCCCACTCATGGGGGACAGTTTGCTCCACCTCATTTGTTATAAAGTTTGTGACTCTGTAACTTGTGCTTTGATTTCTTCTGGCTTGAGTGGCGTTTTCTCTCATTCTCCTTAGCTCATTGGACTTCACTCTGGCTCAGGTAGCACTAAAGATCCTTCCAGGCAAGCATCACTTTTATTTCTGCTTTGGCTTTGGCAGTGCTCTCAGCAGTTACATTTTATTCCATTATCTTACATTTGACAAGACAGCCAGACTCTGAAGTATTTCTGGCTTCTCTCTATGACATGCAGTCATATACCACAGTAGATGAAGAGAGGTAGGAGAGCTAACTTCTGTGCTTCCTTCTTCTTGGCATCTTTCATATATCAAGGTTATTTTAATGTGCCATATCCCAGGTTGATATTGCTCCCTAACCATCAAGCGGTACATGGGCTTTTCTCTTACTTGCCTTCAGTTTATCTGTTTTGTTCCTCCGTCAATCTCGCCTTAATGGATTTCCAATCCTGCTTATTGCTGACATGCTAATGATGATGTTAAAAGGAAATTTTAAAGCAATGATGATAAAAACCAGAACAGTGATTGCCTTTGGTGATGATAGTGTTTGGAAAGTTTCAGAATGAAATTTTTAATAAATAAAATATTTAATATTAATGCTATATCATTTGGTTGAGTGATGGTTAGAGAGCCCTCATGTTTGTCAAAGTTGATCAGTCTATAGCTAAACTGTAAAACTACAATAAAATATACATAATAGTGAGAATTTAAAATCCTCCCTAAAGAAAGCATTGTCTTTTCTTATGGTATTACCTTGTTGAGTAGATCTATATTGCTTGTCAGAGGCTGAACTGTCCTTCTCATGGTCTTAAAAAAAAAAAAAAACCTTTAAACAAATATAATTGTGGTAAAATATATGTAACATAAAAATTAACACTTTGCTTATTTTTAATTATACAATATAATGGCATTAATTATTTTCACAACATTGTGCAATCTGTCATTGTCTATTTCTAGAACTTTTCCATCACTCCAAACAGAAACTCCATACCAATCAAGCAATAATTTCCCATTCTTTTCTCCCCTCAGTCCCTGCTATCTCTAATCCACTTTGTTACTATGAATTTGTTTGAATTTGAATGAATATTAAGAGATATTTTATGTAGACAGAATCATACAATAATCTTCCCTTTGTGTCTTTTTATTTACTTAGTATATGTTCAAGGTTCATCTATGTTGTAAAAGAGCTCAGAATTTAATGTCTTCTTTTTTCAGAAGACCTTACTTTTTTCTTTTTTAAAGATTTTACTTATTCATTTGAGAGGGGAGAGAGAGAACCGGTGTGGAAATAGAGAGAGGGAGAGAAGCAGGTTCCCTACTGAGCAGGGAGCCTGATATGAGGCTTGATCTCAGGACTCTGAGATAATGACCTGAGCTGAAGGCAGTCACTTAACCAACTGAGCCACTCAGGTGCCCCTAGACCTTACGTTTTTAGAGCAAATATGACTGCAAGGCACAGACATTTCCCATATACTCCCTGTTCCTACACATGCATAGCCTCTCCCACTGTGAATAGCCCACATCACAGTGGTAAATTTGTTATAATTTTGAACTTATATTAGCACATCATTATCACTCAAAACCCATAGTTTACATTATGGTTCATTCTTGGTGGTATACATTCTATGCATTTAGGTAAATGTGTAATACCATGTATCCACCATTATAATATCATACAGAATAGTTTCGCTGCCCTAAAAATCCTCAGGGCTCCAACCATTCATCTCTCTGTCATTCCTAAACCCTGATGACCACTGATCTTTCAACTGTCTCCATAGTTTTGACTTTTCCAGAAAGTAATACAGTTGGAATTATACAATATGTAGCCTTTTTTCCAGTTGGCTACTTTCACTTAGCAATATGTATTTAAGTTCCTCCATGTCTTTTCAAGCCTTTTTTTTTTTTTTTTTTTTTTTTAGCATTGAATAGTATTTCATTGTCTGGATGGCCCAGTTTATTTATTCATTCACCTACGGAAGGATAATTTGATTGTTTGCAAGTTTTGGTAATTTGAATAAAACTGGTTTAAACATCCATCTGTAAATTTTTGTGTGTACATAAGTTTTCAATTCATTTCGATGATACCAAAGAGTATGATAGCTGGGTTGTATGGTAAGACTAGGTTTAGCTTCATAAGAAACTGCCAAGTTAACTTCCAAAATGGTTAAATCATTTTGAATTCCTACCAGCAATTAATGAGAGTTCCTCTTGTTTCACATCCTTGCCAGCATCCATTATTGACAGTGTTTTTGGTCATTTGAGTAGATGTGCAGTGGTATCTCATTGTTATAATGTCCAATTCCCTAATGATATATGATGCTGAGCATTTCTTTTCATATGCTTATTTTCTATCTCTACATCTTCTTTGGTGAAGTGTTTGCTCAGATCTTTTGCTAATTTTTAAATCGGGTCACATTCTTATTACTGCATTTTAAGAGTTTTTTCTATATTTTGTGTAACAGCCTTTTGAAAAGATTTTCTCCCAGTCTTACTGCATATTTATAACAAAAGAAGTGAATTAAAATACAAAAAATAATAACCAATGGTGATGGGATTAGAAGTGATTCTTATTTAACTTTCACTAATTTTAGTCCCCAAATTTCTGCAGTGAACCTGTATTTCTTATATAATGAGAAAAATAAAAACAATAACCATTAAGTCTGCCAAATGCAGTTTCACCTAACTTTTACTTAAAATGGCAATGACAGGAAGAAAAGGTTACAAAACACAGCACTCTAAAACTAGGAACTAGAAATGATAGCCAAGCTACTGTCAAAATGTGGGAGAAATTTCCTTTCTGGTAACAGCTAGGCAAATGAGATTAAATAAAAATTAGCTCTCCCAGTTTATAGTGCCGAAACCAGAGAAAAATGCAACCCAAATCTTTCTTCCCTCACATTAAAACATAATATAAGTAATTACTCAAACAAGTTCTTGTCTTTATACATACAGAGCTACTCCAATCCTTACCAAAATACTTTCAAATTATTAACTGAGTACTCAGAAAATATCATATATCTCCTCAGGATTAAATCCATGCAACCTAGCAGGACTACCATCCATACTGACTGTGAAGGTATGTGCCAGGTACTGCCCCTACTCTCTTTGGCTCCGTGTTCAATTCATCTCCGCATAAATGGGACTCTATCTGAGGTAGCTGATCTATCATGACTTTATGTCTCCACCAGATACTCTTTCCCATACTTCGCCATCTATTTGCCATAGCTCTTGGAACAGTAGTGGGTGGTATATGATGTCACTCAACATCAGTGTTTCAGCAGAAATGACTTAGTGTGGAAGTTCTGCTTGGTAGTTTGTGGTGAAGAAAATAGACCATTTTGTTTGTTTCTTGCATTTATTAATTTTAATATTTGTTCAACAAAACTTTTATTTTTACTTTTTAAATTTTATTTTAATTCCAATATCATTAACATCCAGTATTATATTGGTTTTAGGTATACAGTATAGTGATTCAACAGCTCTCTACATTACTTAGCACTCATCATAAGTATACCCTTAATCCCCTTCACCCGTTTCACCCATGTTCCCACCTACCTCCCGTCTGGTAACCATTTGTTTTTTCTGCATAGTTAAGGGTCTATTTTTTGGTTTGTCTCTTTTTGTTGTTGTTCATTTTTTTCTTAAATTTCACACATAGGTGTAATCATATGGTATTTATCTTCCTCTCACCAACTTTTTTCACTTAGCATTATACCCTCTAGATCCATTCATGTTGTTTCAAATGGCAAGAATTTATTCCCTCTCTCTCTCTTTCTCTAACATATATATACCATATATCTATATATGGCCCACTTGGGCTGCTTCCATGATTTGGCTATTATAAAAAAGTTTTAATAAATATATGGGTACATATAATTTTTTGAATTAATATTTTCATGTTCTTTGGGTAAATACCCAGTAATGGAATTACTGAATTATATGCTAATTTTCTTTTTCTTTTTTTTTAAGGAACTTCCATACTGTTTTCCACAAAGGTTGCACCAGTTTGCATTCCCACCAACAGTGCAAGAGGGTTCCCTTTTCCCCACATCCTCACCAACAATTGCTGTTTTTTGTACTTTTGATTTTAGCCATTTTTATATTGTACCCTGATATAAAAATATCTGAGTAATTCTGGCCTCATAGACAGGTATAAGGTGACATCTCATTGTTGTTTTGATTTGCATTTCCCTGATGATGAGTGATATTAAACATCTTTTCATATTTCCATTGGCCATCTATATGTCTACTTTAAAGAAGTGTCTGTTCATGTCTTATGCCATTGGTTATTTGGTTTTTGAGTGTTGAGTTGAATCAGTTTGTTATGCATTTGGATATTAACCCTTTATCAGATATGTCATTTGGAAATATCTTCTCCCACTCAGTAGGTTGTCTTTTGGTTTTGTTGATTATTTTCTTTGCTGCGCAGAAGCTTTGTATTTTGGTATAGTCTCAATTATTTATTTTTGCTTTTGTTTCCCTTGCCTTAGGAGACATATCTAGAAAAATGTTGCTATGTCCCATGTCAGAGAAATTACTGCCTGTGCTTTCCTTTAGGATTTCTATGGTTTCAGGTCTGACGTTTAGGTTATTAATCCATTTTCAGTTTCATTTCTGTGTATGGTGTAAGAAAGCAGTCCAATCTCACTCTTTTACATTTAACTGTTTAGTTTTCCTTACACCATTTGTTGAAGAGACTATCTTTTTCCCATTGAATATTCTTGCCTCCATTGTGGAATATTAATCTATAATACAATCATAGGTTTATTTCTGGGCTCTCTCTATTCTGTTCCTTTGAACTGTGCATATAGTTTAGTACATCTTGAAATCTGTGATTATGATACCTCCAATTTTGTTCTTCTGTTTCAACTTTGCTTTGGCTATTCAAGGTCTTTTGTGGTTCCATATAAATTTTAGCATTATTTATTCTAGCTCTGTGAAAAATGCTGTTGGTAGTTTGATAGGAATTGCATTTAATCTGTAGGTTGCTTTGGTAGCATGAACATTTTAACAATATTTGTTCTTCCAACCCATGAGCATGGAATATTTTTCCATTTGTTTGTGTTGTCTTTGATTTCTTTCATCAATGTAAAATAGTTTTCAGAGTTCATGTTCTTTCACCTTCTTGGTTAAGTTTATTCCTAGGTATCATTTTTGACACAACTGTAAGTGGGAAAGTTTTCTTAATTTATCTTTCTGCTACTTCATTATTGGCATGTAGGATACAACAGATTTTGATTTTATATCCTGTGACCTTACTGAATTCATTTTTCAGTTCTAGTAGTGTTTATATGGAGTCTCTAGGGTTTTCTAAAACCCTGAAGAATCATGTCATGTGCAAATAGTGAAAGTTTTATTTCTTCCCTACCAATTTGGATGCCTTTTTTTTTTTTCTTGTCTGATTGCTATGGCTAGGACATCAGTACTGTATTGAATAAAAGTGATGAGAGTGAATATCCTCATCTTATTTCTAATCTTAACCTCTCAGTTTTTCACCATTGAGTTAGATGTTAGCTATGGGTTTTTCTTTTTTTTTTTTTTTTTTTTTTTTTTTAAATTTTTTTTTTTTTTAAGATTATTTATTTATTTATTTATTTGACAGACAGAGACCACAAGTAGGCAGAGAGGCAGGCAGAGAAAGAGGAGAAAGCAGGCTCCCTGCTTGAGCAGAGAGCCCGATGCGGGACTCGATCCCAGGACTCTGAGATCATGACCTGAGCTGAAGGCAGAGGCTTTAACCCACTAAGCCACCCAGGCGCCCCAGCTATGGGTTTTTCATATAAGGCCTTTATTACATTGAGTTATGTTCCCTCTAAACCTAGTGTGTTGAGGGTTTTTATCATGAATGGATATTGTTCTTGGTCAAATCTTTTTTCTGCCCCAATTTGAATAATCATATGGTTTTTATCCTTTCTCTTATTGATGTGATGTATCATGGTAACTGATTTGAATGTATTAAACCAACTTTGCTTCCCAGGAATAAATCCCATTTCATCATGGTGAACTTTTTTATTTTTAAGTGTATTGTTGGATTCAGTTTTCTAATATTTTGTTGAGTATTTTTGCATCCCTATTCATAACAGACATTGGCCCATAGTTCTCTTATTTGGTAATATCTTTATCTGGCTTTGGTATTGGGGTAAACCTGTCCTCATAGAATAAATGTGGAAGATTTCCTTCCTCTTCTATTTTTTTTTAATCTTTTTTTAAAAAAAATTTTTAGATTTTATTTATTTGACAGACAGAGATGACAAGTAGGAAGAGAGGCAGTGGGGCTTGAAGGGGGAAGCAGGCTCCCCACTGAGCAGAGAGCCTGATGCAGGGCTCAATCCCAGGACCCTGGGATCATGACTTGAGCCAAAGGCAGAGGCTTTAACCCACTGAGCCACACAGGTACCCCTTCCTCTTCTATTTTTTTAGAATAGTTTTAGGAGAATGGGTATTAATTCTTGCTTAAATGTTTGCTAGAATTCACCCGTGAACTATCTGGTCCTACACTTTCATTTGTTGGGAGATTTTTAAGTTACAGATTTAATTTTATTGCTTATAATCAATATGTTCAAATTTTCTATTTATTCCTTATTGAGTTTTGGTAATTTATATGTTTTTAGGAATTTCTCTAATTCTTCTAGGTTGTTTAATTTGTTGGCATATAGTTTTTCATAATATGTTCTTAATTTTTTTAAAATTTCTGTGGTGTCAGTTTTTATTTCTGCTTTTTCATTTCTGATTTTGTTTGAGTTCTTTCTTTCTGTTTGTCTCTTTTTTTTTTTTTTAAATGAATCTGGTTAAAAGTTAATCAAATTTGTTATCTTTTCAAAGAACCAGCTCCCAGCTTCATTGATCTGTTCTTTTTTTTTTAAGTTTCTATATCCTTTACTTCTGCTCTAATCTTTATTTTCTTTTTCCTTCCTTCTTTTGGTTTTGGGTTTTATTTGTTCTTCTTTTTCTAGCTCCTTTAAGTATAATGTTAAGTTTTTTATTTGAGATTTTTCTTGGTTCTTGAGGTAGGCCTGCATTGCTCTGAACTTCCTTCTTAGAACAGTTTTTGCTGAATCACAAAAACCTTGGACCATTGCGTTTTCATTTTCATTTGACTCCATGTATTTTTTTAATTTTCTCTTTGATTTCTTATAACTCATTCATTGTTTAGTTGTGTGTTAATTAACTTCCATGTATTTGTGCTCTTTCCAGATTTTACCTTGTGGTTAATTTCTAGTTTCCTAATACTGTGGTCAGAAAAAATGCATGGGAAGGCTTTGATCTTTACAATTTATTGAAACTTGTTTTGTGGCCCAATATTCTCGAGAATAGAATGATCTATTCTCGAGAATAGAATAGAGAATTCTCATGTGTACTTGAATAGAACATGTATTCTGTTTTAGGATGGTGTGTCCTAAATATTTGCTAGATTGTTATAGTCCAGTGTGTCATTCAAAACCACTGTTTCCTTTTGATATTCTATTTGGACGATTTATCCATTGATGTAAGTGGTGTGTTAAAGTCCTTTGCTATTATTCATACATGTTACATAATACATACATACATAATAATACTACATATTATTGATTATTTCCTTAATGTATGGTTTTAGCTACTTTATGTACTTCAGTGATCCCATGTTGGGTGCATAAATATGTGCAATTATTATATCTTCCTCTTGGATTGTTCCATTTGTGATTATATAGTCTCCTTCTTTTCCTCCTTACTACAGTCTTTTTTTTAAACACTATTTTGTCCAATATCCATATTGCTACCACAGCTTTTTTTTTTTTTCCCATTTATATGATAAGTGCTTTTCCATCCCCTCACCTTTAATTTAGGTCTAAAATAAGTTGCTTATGGACAGCATATATATAGTCTTGATTTTTTTATCCATTTTGTTACCCTATGGCTTTTAATCACAGCATTTCATCCATTTACATTCAAATAATTATGAGTTTGCACTACTTATTGCCATTTTCTTACTTGTTTTATGGTTGTTGTTGTAGTTCTTCTCTGTTCCTTTTTTTCCTTTTGATGTGTTCTCTCTCACAGTTTTCTGGCTTTCTTTAGTGGTATACTTGGATTTCATTCTCTTTATTTTTTGCAGATCTGGTTTTTGATTTATGGTTACCATTAGGTTTTTATATTCTTATGCATATAGAAGTCTGTATTAAGTCAATGTTTACATAAGTTTGAACCCATTCTTTACCCCCCCCAACTTTTTAGGTATATGATGTCATATTTTACATCTTTTTACATTGTGAATCTCTAGATGGAGTTTTATAGAGTTTTACTGTTTTTGCACTTCCTACTTTTCTCATTTCTGTTTATGGTCTTTCTTCTTCTTCTTCTTTTTTTTAATCCCACTCAAAGAGTCCTCTTTAATATTTCTTGGCTGGTTTAGTGCTTTTGAATTCCTTTAACTTTTGTTTTCCTGAGAAACTCTTTATCCTATTCTAAATGATAGCTTTGATGGATAGAGAATTTTTGGCTGCAAATGTTTTACGTTCAGCTCTTTGACTACATTATGCCACTCCCTTCTGGCCTGTAAAGTTTTTCCTAAAAAACCTGCTCATAGCCTTATGGAGTTTCCCTTGTGTGTAACTGTTTTCTTACCTCTTGGTGTTTTAAAAAGTCTCTCTTTATCACTAGCTTTTTGCCATTTCAATTACTATATGTCTTGGTGTGGACCTCCTTGGGTTTGAATTTGTTGAGGCCTCTCTGTGACTCTTGAATCTGAAATTGTTTCCTTCCCCAATTTCAGGAAGTTTTCAACTATCATTTTTTCAAAGATTTTATTTATTTATTTGACAGAGAGAGAGAGAGAGCACAAATAGGGAGAGAGGCAGAGGGAGAAGCAGGCTCCCTGCTGAGTAGGGATCCCAATGCATGGCTTGGTCCCAGGACCCCAGCATCATGACCTGAGCTGAAGGCAAACACTTAACTGACTGAAGCACGCAGGCAATTTTTGTTCAAATAAATTTTCAATCCCCTTTCTCTCTCTTCTCCTTCATTAAAGATTTATTTATTTATTTGAGAGACGGGGGAGAGAGAGAGCACACAAGCAGGGGGAAATGAAGAATCCTCAATTAGACACCCTGCTGACCATGGATTCCCTACATGGGGCTCTATTCCAGGACCCTGAGATCATGACATGAGCCAAAATCAAGAATGGCCTCTTAACTGACTGAGCCACCCAGGCAACCCCCCTGTCTTCTTCTTCTGGGATCCTTATAATGAAAATGTTATTATCCTTGGTGATGTCTCTGATTTACTGATTTTCATTTATTATTATTTTTTTTTCTTTCACCTGTTTGCCTTGATTGCTTTCAATTACCCTGTGCTTCAGGTCACTGATCTGTTCTTCTGTTTTCCTCTAGTCTATTATTTATTCCATCTAGTGTATTTTTAATTCTAGTTATTGAGTTCTTCATGTCTGGTTCTTTTTTTGGTGTTTTCTGTCTCTTTGCTAATGGTCTCACTGAAGTTCTTCACTCTTCTCAAGTCCTTTGAGTATCTGTATGGCCATTACTTTAAATTCTTTATCAGGCATATTACTTATTTCCATTTCATTTGGCTCTCTTGCTGTGATTCTGTCCTATTCTTTCATTTGAAACATAATCTTCTGTCTCCTCATTTTGTCCAACTCTCTTTGTCTATTTCTATGTGTTAACAAAAGTCAGCTATGTCTCCTGCTATGGGTAGTAGTGGCTTTATGAAAAAGAGGTCCTATAATGCCCTGCAATACAATGTCCCCTGTTCACTACAACCTTGTACTTCAGGGATGTCGTCTATGTGTGTTACATGTGCTCTAACGTTGGGGCTGAACAGTTTTGCCTTCAGTCCAGTCATTTGCAATAGTTCTTTTAGCCTGTTTTGGGCAGAGTTTGGTCCCTCTGTTTTTCATAGATGAGTGTGGGGCCACTTTACACTTGAATTAAATACCAGGCATTTGCCAGAGATATGGTTGCATGCAAATGGTGGGCACTTTCCCTATGTTGTACCCTGATACGTTTTCATTGGTAAGTGGGGTCTGCAGACCAGGTGTCTGCTTCTAGCCCACTGTTGGGGTTGTAGTCTGACTGGTGTGTGTGGTTATTTTCACCTCTCCCCAAGGCAGAAGTCATTTTGGAGTCGTTTTATTCCCTATCTGGGTTACTTGCACCATATCAGGTTTATGGAACCACTTTGGATTGACTCTGGTCAAAGGTGTATTGGAGGGACATGTTCTCAGGAGAAGTGGGGGTGGGGTACAAGGTGATAGCAGGTTTTGAACAGGTCTGCCGTGAGAAGAGAACTGCAGCTGAGGCATAGCTAGATGGGGAGTGACCACAGGAGAATGCTGTGGGGTGGAAGCATGCTCTTAGCAAGTTAGGTAAGGAGTACTGGCACCACTCTGGTTCCTTCAGGTTTCTGTGTGTCTAGGTTGGAGGGTGTGGGAGGGAAATGGTGCCCCCCAGCTTCTTTGTTCCTAGAGAAGTCCCTCAATGATTCCTGCCCCTCTATCCAATGCTCTGAAATTAGTAAACATATCTCCTCCTTATACCGTTTTTCAAACTGCTACTTCTATGTTGTATCTCCATGGGGCTATCTATTGTGTTACCTCTTTAAAATCAGGTACTCAGTTTCTTGTAGCCTTTCTGGCTCTCCCAGACCTGAGCCCACTGATTTATAAAGTAGCAGGTGTTTAACCCCACTGACTTGCAAGATTATGACCCTCTGGTTTTCATGTGGGTTTCCTGCGCCAGGAGTGCTTGGTGTGAGGAACTATTTCTCTTCCCTATTCATACTTGTGATGTCCCTCCCTCCTGGGTCCCTTTAGCTTCTAACCACAACTCTAACCCTCTTACCCTTTTTGATGTGACTTCTTTTCTACATTCGGCTGTGGAGTCTGTTCTGACAATCCTCAGGGTCATTTTTGGGGTTGTTTACACACTGTTGTGGGTGTTATCTAGTTGTATCCATGGGAGGAGGTGATCTTAGGGTCCTTCTACCATCTTCCCAAGAAGTCTATTCAACTAGTTTTGATTAAGACTCTGAGGTGAATAATTAAGGCAATATTAAAGTGAATATCTTAGTCCTGATTCATGTTTTAGAAGATAGATAAAGGGACTAGGGAAGTTTAAAAAAAAAACTATAAAAGAGTAAATAATATAAACTGGAGGACTGAAGAAGGTTTTCCTAAGTAACAGCATTTTAGGAGAGATCTATGGACTACATAGACACAGTCATATAGTCCATGTATCTCTGCTTAAGTGTTATTCCTAAACACCAGCCCTCTTGGTAGGGAGATTCTTACTGTTCACATGGACCTGGAACTGCACAAAAGTTCTGAGACAATAGAATAAACATAGGGTCTGTGTATTTAAGGAACTAACTGAAGATCAGTGAAGCTAGAGCACAGAAAATGGGGAGAGTAGCAAATCTGAAAAGGCAAACAAAATTCAGATTATATAGGGTCTTATAAATCATGGTATAAACTTAGATTTTTATTCTAATTAGGCTGAATGCCATTGAGGAGTTGGAATGAAAATGTGTGGGAGGGATATAGGATGGAGAATAAATTAGCAGGGAGCCAAGATTGGACAGAGGAGGAGCAGTTAGAAAGCTACTGAAAAAAAAAAAAATCAGATGAGATTGTAGGGGTATGTCTCCTCAAGATGGGCTACTTTGGCATGAAAATTACTTTGAGCTGAAGCCAATCATGGTGTTGTGGGCACAAGAGGAACCTTTTTCCTTCTCTTTGAAAGAGGACTTCACCTAATGTCCTTCATTTGGAGAAGGAAAGGAAAAATGCATTGGAGGAAATTGGAGGGGGAGATGAACCATGAGAGACTGTGGACATGGAGAAACAAACTGCAAGTTTTAGGGCAGAGGTGGGTGGGGAGATCGGTGAGCCTGGTGGTGGGTATTAAAGAGGACACATATTGCATGGAGCACTGGGTGTTGTACATAAAAAATGAATCTTGGAACACTGCATCAAAAACTAATGCTGTGTTTTATGGTGACTAATATAACACAACTAAAAAAAAAAAAAAGAAAGAGGACTTCAGCTACTTCCATTTTGACCTCAAACTTTCTACTTGGGTTTTTCCTTCCGGTCATTTCTTGAATCAAGAGGAAGACCCAGAGGCAAAACACTCCCTGATTGGAATCATAACTATCTCCCCTCCCCTACACACATAAACCAGCCCTGCCCCAAGCAATAAGGACTTCCTTGAGGCAGCAAAACCCCTTAGTCCCACGTTTTCTTTATATAACCTGGAAGCATTTTTGACACTTTGGAGACAAGTCTTTGCGAAGCTAGTCCCCCATCTTCCTGGTGTTGGTCTCACTGAAATAAATTCCTTTGTTATTTCACCACCACTCCTTTCTCTGCCTTTGGATTTTGTCAGCAGAGAGGCAGAACGTATTCTGTTGAGACCTCTGAAACCAGGGACTCTGCCTGCCAGTTACACATTTGGATTCAGAAGGATCTAAATTGAGGGTCTTTCTCAAAATAAGGGTCATTAACAGAAATAAATTTTACTTGAGTAACTCATCTGTATGGCATGGCAAACATCTAAATTACTAAACATCTGTTCTTCTTCATATTGCCTTGTAAGTTGTTATTTCTCCCCTCTGAATTTCCAGAACTCTACCCCTTCTTTTTAGTTCAGGATAACATATATACCTCATTTTGTCTGACTGTCTTTGGAATTTGCATGTCTATTTGGATTCCTGGTAATTACTACTATTAAATTTTGTTTTCTCCTATTAATCTCTCTCATGTTAATTTGATTCTTAGTCTAGCTTGAAGGACCTTGATGGAGACAGGAATTCTTGCTCCCTAACAAAATATTGTGACATTGTGATTTATAATAAGAAATATATATTTAGTCTTTTTCCCTATTTCTGAAATCAAGCTTTTGAAACTCGTGGAGTTTCCTAAGTGAAGAGAACAATAAAGGTGTCTTTTGTTATGTTAATGTTGGCTTTTTGAAAACCCTTAGGTAACCTAAGGATGGTGGCTAGTTGCCTAGGTAATGACCTTATCACTAGAGGGTTGGAGTATTCAGTCCCTTCCTCTGACCTCCAGGTAAGGGGAGGGGCTAGAGATTGAGTTCAGTCACTAATGGCCAATGATTTAATATAAAGTTACAATGTAATGAAACTTACATAAAAACTTGAAGGAACAGTTTGGAGAGCATCTAGGTTGGTGAACTAGTAAAGGTACTGGGAGAGTTTCATCTAAGGAGAACATGCAAACTCCATGCTTTTCCCTGCATCTTGCCCTAGGCATCTCTTCCATCTGGCTGTTCTTGATTTATATTCTTTTATAATAAATTTATAATCTAGTAAGTAAATTATTGTCTGAGTTCTGTGAGCTGTTCTAACAAATTAATCAAACACAGTGAGGAGATTGTGGGAACCTTTGATCTGAAAGACCCCTCCCCTAGAAGATAGATAGGATAACTAACTGCTTGTTTGCTTTTCTGTGAACCGCTGGCTTTTAGGCGTAAATTAGGTTATTAATTGCTCTTTTGCCCTTCTGTAACTGCTTGGCTTATAGAAATAATAGAAGACGCCATGATGGCATTCCTACCTTCCCCCTTCTTGTTCCCCCTCCCTGCCTCTCTCCTCCCGCGCGCGGGCCCTCAGAACCAATCAGCTTGTTCCCCCTTCCCGCCTCTCTTTTCGCGCGCGCGGGTCCCCAAAGCCAATCAGCAAACTCCACGTATGCCTTTTTCAAAAGTTCTAACTGTCAACCAATCAGTTGCGCCCCACCCAAAACTTGTTTGTACCTGTCTATAAAAACCCGGCACCACCCCAGCCGGGTGTGCTCAGCTAGCAGGAGCTGCTGACCACCCGCAGGCGCGCGCTGACCACCCTCAGGCGCCTGCGTAACAATAAAGAACCTCTTGCTGATTGCATCCAGTGGCAGTGTTGGATTCTTGGGTAAGGGGATCCGCGGGTCTTTCAGATCAATTGCCAGTAGATCAGAACTATAGGGAAAAACCAGCACTTATGTAACTGGCCACTGAAGTTCAAGAGGAGGGCATCTTTAGAACCTTCAATCTATAGCCAGTTGGTCAGAAGCACAGGTAATAATCTGGGCTTGTTACTGGCATCTGAAGTGGTGCCAGTGGGTGGGAAGGCCTTATAGGACTTGTAGGATCAAGCACTTAACCAGTGCTATCTGATGCTGTCTTCAGGTAGATAGTGTCAGAGTTGAGTTGAATTGTAGAACACCCAGCTGGTGTCTGAGAATTACTTGGTGTTGAGGGGGAAGCCCCCCTACACACACACACACACACAGACACATGTTGGAATTTGGCCCAGGAACCTGAAAGAAATATTGTAGTAGATTTCACTAGGAAAAGAAAGTAGAGATAAAAAGAAATAAAAAGGTTGAGGAAAAAATTAGGAAGAAGATTTGACATAGTTGGTGAATATATGGTAGTAGGGAGAACAATTAAGGATAACTCCCATATTTTGGCTAAGACCTAGCACAGGATGAAAGAAAATAAGAAAGCTAGTGGCATCAGCAGATTTCTCAGAGTTTCAGAGAAACTATTCTTTCAATTCTTATTTGTAGTCTTTATTTTCTTACATTATTATGACAATGGATCCAAAGGCCCAGCCCATTATTATGATAATAGATCCCAAAAGGTATCATGTTACACTTGGAATTTCTCCCCCCTACTATCCTTTTCCCCTGCTCCTTTGTGCCCTAAAATAAGTCTTTCCATGGAGATTTTACAAGAATATCTGTTAGGTAATTCTGTTTGATTATTCCACCACTGCCTCAGTTATTCTCAGGAGTGGAAACAGTTTAAATAGTTTCCAATATCCTTTTGAGCCTCTACAGTCATAGACTTTCATGATTTTCAATACTTTAAAAAAAAAATCACAGACCTACAAAAAACTTGGAAGTATAGTACCAAAAACTTCCTTCCCCCCCAAACTATTTGAGAACAAGTTGCTGATCTAATGCCCTATTACTCAAAGTTTCTTAAGGTTTTATTTCCCATAATCATTTCTCCTACACAACCAAAATAAATCCATCAAAATAAGGAAATTTCCGGGACGCCTGGGTGGCTCAGTTGGTTAAGCAGCTGCCTTCAGCTCAGGTCATGATCCCAGGGTCCTGGGATAGAGTCCCACATCAGGCTCCTTGCTCCGCAGGGAGCCTGCTTCTCCCTCTGACTCTGCCTGCCTCTCTGCCTGTGCTCGCTCTTTCTCGCTCTCTCTCTGACAAATAAATAAATAAAATCTTAAAAAAAAAATAAGGAAATTTCCATACATTTCTGGCACAATAAAATGGTCTAGGCTTACTTTCCACGTTTTTGCCCAAGACCTGAAATTAGCCATCTCCAAGTATACTTGATTCCTTTTAGTGAGGAATTGTATTTTGGTTTTGTTTTTTGTTTTGTTTTGTTTTGTTTCTTAAAGATCTGTTATTTTAATTTTGAAAATATTTATTTATTTATTATTTTAGAGAGAGAGAGAGAGCGCTAGAGAGAACATGAGAGAGAGAGAGAGTGCTAGAGGGGTAGAGGGAGAGAGAATCCCATGAGAGCATGGGCTCTCCTGGAGCCAGATGCAGGGCTCTATCTTATGACCCTGAGATCAGGACCTCAGCTGAAACAAAGAGTTGGTCACTTAACCAACTGCACCACCCAGGCACCATGAGGAATGATATTTTAAAGCCAATATCTTAGCAATACATATGCTCCCAAGCCCTCTCAATAGACAGAAGTTGGGAAATAAATGTGTGTGTACACACACATCCATTCACATACATATGAATACACACACAATTACACCCATTCCATCTATCCATACATCCATTCATAGAAACCATGGAAACAAAAACTCCAGTACTTCCATTTCCAATCTAGCACAACAGTATTTTTGTTTTCTGCCTCTATATATTTGTTCACTTTTCTCTGATAGTAAAAAAGCTGGTTTTCATTCATATTTATTTATCTGGTCGATCATCCTGTGTTGATCTCTTTCTTCTTCTCTGTGTGGATGCACACCTAGCACTGCTTTGAATTTGACACTATTTTATTAGGTACTGTACCTCCTCCTCTCTACCATCCATCTTAAAATGTTCCCTAAATGTTTTGTTTTATTTTATACACAAAAAATATATATACATTACTGAAAATACACAAACCTGAATTCTTGCAACACAGTCATATGTCAGTAGTGAAACAAAGCTTCATTTCAGCTTGGCAATGATTAGAAGCATATTTTACAGAAATATAACAAGGAAAATGATCCACAGATATATTACTTTACACCATGGTTCTATGCATCTAAAGAGTCTTCAGAAACCAGTACTTACCACATGTAGCAATCAATTGATTTTGCTTTCAGGAAGAATAAAGGTAAAACTTCAAATATCATTTTTCTCAACATGTTATCATTAAAGAACTATATCAGTAGAGAAGATTCTTCCCAATAGAAAGTAAATTTCATAAAGTCAGAAGATTGTGTTCTTATTTCATTGTCTCTATTCCCAGTGCCTGAAAGAATGTCAGGCACATAATGGATGAATAATAATTATTTTTGAATGAATGAAAAAACAAATACTGGAGTTAGTAGAGAGGGAAACAAAACAAGCAAAAGAAAAAACAACAAGGGGCACCTGGGTGGCTCAGTGGGTTAAAGCCTCTGCCTTTGGCTCGGGTCATGATCCCAGGGTTCTGGGATCGAGGCCAGCATCAGGCTCTCTGCTCGGCCCGGGAGCCTGCTTCCTCCTCTCTCTCTCTCTGCCTGCCTCTCTGCTACTTGTGATCTCTGTCTGTCAAATAAATAAATAAAATCTTAGAAAAAGAAAAAAAAAAAGAAAAAACAACAAAGTAACTTCCTGGGACTTTTCAGCTATTCTAAGACAGTCTACTGTAAACTGACCTGCAGGGACACCTGGGTGGCTCAGTTGGTTAAGCGTCTGCCCCCAGCTCAGGTCATGATCCCAGAGTCCTGGGACTGAGTGCCACATGGGGTTTCATACTCCCCAGGGAGTCTGCTTCTTCCTCTGCCTGTTGCTCCCATGGCTTGTGCTCTTTCTCTTTCTCTCTTTCTGACAAATAAATAAATAAAATCTTTAAAAAATAATAATAAATAAACTGACCTGCAGCTCCTGAGTAATTTCCTTCTAGATTCCACCTTTGTCTTTTCAGTCATCTTGTTGACCTTCTAGATGGGTACATAAATGACACAGTCCCATAACCCTAACCCTAACCATGTAGATCCATGTGGACATGGGATAGGATTTGAGTTAAAATTTATAGTTATCTCTTATACCCACATGTGACTGGCTATACATCTGTGTCCACTGAACTCTTCAGTGTTCCTTCAATATCAGCAATGAAGTGCCCAAACATTGAAGTTCTCATTACATAGCCTATGCCAAATAAAAGCTTTTCTCCTTGATCTAGGGAGGTGGTTTTTAACTGTCCTTAGAAATATGTTAATAAAATGTGCTCACCAGAGGCTTATGCCACAGCTTTTTGAGTCTTACATATGACATCTAGGTCAGCAGCTCTCCATATCATCTGCTTTGCCCTCGGTTTGTAATGTCTATTAGTGGGTGAAAACAGAATTGTGAGAGACCAAGCTGATGCCCATTCCAATGACCATCTTCACCAAATATAATCACCATAGCAGTCATGAGTGTTTGTCTTATTTAGGAAAAGTAACTTTTTTTGAGTGAATAGAGGAAATGACAACCTCTTTCACAATACACTGACTCTTAAATACAATAAAGCCTCAAGGGGGAGACTGGGAAGATGTTTCAGCAAATACTACATTTACTATTTAATAAATACACATTGCATAATAACTATAGACCATGAAATAATCAAAAGTTAAATGATTTGACAATAAATAACAGTTCTTGTAAGTTTATATTCTACAAAGTATCCCACAAATATATACTGCCCAGGTGATGTGAGGATTAAGATGTAAAATAAAGAGATTAAGAAAAAACCATGAAACATGGTAAAAGAAGTGATAGCATTGGGATTTACTTGTATTTATGTATGTATGTATGTATGTATTTATTTATCAGAGAGAGAGAGAGAACAAGAAAGGACAATCAAGGGGAGTAGCATGCAGAGGAATAAGCAGGCTCTCTGCTGAGCAAGAAGCCAAATTCAGGAGTCCATCCCAGGAGCCTGGGGTCATGACCTGAGCTGAAGGCAAATGCTTAACCCACTGAGCCACCCAAGAGTCCCGGTGGTCTGTTTTGGGACAGTGTGGCCCAAGACAGTATCTCTGATCTTTGAGATTTGGTAGAGATATAAAAGTCATGAAGATGGTAACCAAATAAATATTTAGGGGAAGTTTACTTTGGGCAAAGATTACAAAAAGCATGGAGAGTGTTCAATGAACATAGAGAATATCAGTGTGGCTGAAAAAGAATGAGTGCGGCAGAGTGGGAAAAGGTAAGATCAGAGAATGAAAAATGGAATAGACAAGGTAGGGTTTTGTTAGTGTTGCTAAATTTAGAATATTTTCTTAATGAGATGGGAAACCACTGGAAATTTCTAAGCAAAAGAGTTGCATTATGTGACTTAAATTTTTAAGAATCACATAGGATGCTCTACTGGGAATAGACTAAAAGGAATTGATAGTAAAAACATTCAGACTAGTTAAAAACTACTATGTGACTAGTTAAAAACTATGTGACTTGAACCAGAGTGGAAGCAATGGGTCTAGTAATAGAGATAAAATATAATCAAAGGTGGTGCTAACAAAATTAGCTAATGAATTAAGCACTATACATGAGAGAGACAAAAATGACTTAATGGTTCACAAATGTTATGGCCTGATCTACTGGAAGGATGGAATTTCTAGTTAGTGAGATATGGAATAATGTAGGAGAAGCAGGTTTGCTTGGAGGGAGGGATCAAGAATTAGGGTTTGAACAGTTCTAATTTGAGGTGCCTTTCCAAGTGGAGATGTATGAGCAAGATCTCTGAGACTCCCTTATTTTCTGTCTGTGTGACTTGGGTTAAGCATTTTAATTTCTTAGTGCTATCATGTTCTTATCTATGATAAGCTGATGATAATAATGGTACATACTTCATAGATTCGTTATGAGAATTAAATGAGGCAATTTATGCCATGAATACTTAGACAAATGCCTGGCTCACAGTAAGGGCTCAATAAATATCAGCTATTACTATTAGAGAGGTGATAGGAGATGATGAAATGTGGTCAAGTTTAGGAAACATTTCAAAAATGTTTGATAAGATTGTCTAACAGATTGGATGAAGAGTGTAAGAAAAAAGGATGAGCCAAAGATAACTCCAAGAATTTTTCCTTGAACATCAGAAAAATGGAGTTACTCTTTAGAGATGGTTGGAACTGGGAGAGAAAGAGTGTATAATAGGTAAGGAAAGAATAAAAATTTCATCTATACACATGTCAAGTTGGACATGCCCTCTAGACATTCATGTGAAGGTGTCAAGTAAGCAGGTGCATTTTAAAATCTAGAGGTTTGATCAGAAATCCAAGCTGAAGATATTAAATTCAACAAGTCCTCATAATACAGAGGGGATTTCAAATCATGGGAATGGATGAGACCACCAAAAAAGGTGAGAATTGTTTGGAAAGGGGATAGGTCCTGGATGTGGGAAATTCAAATATTTAGAGGTCTGATAGACACAAGATAACTAACTAGAAAGACAGAAAAGTAGTGATCAGTAAGATAAGAAAAAAACCAAGAGAGTTAGTGAGACACAGAAGCTGAAGCTGAAAGTATTTTAAACAAGTGCGATTAATTGTGTCAAAATTTGATTATAATTTACATGATAAAAGGATAGAAATTTAACCATTGGGTTAAGCATTGTGGAATTCACTGACCTTGATAAGACTATTTCAGTGACACCGATAGGACAGAAGCTTGGGTTGGAGTTAGTCTAGAGAGAATGAAAAAAGGAGGAATTGGAGACTGATCACAATTAAGAATTCTTTTAAAAATTTGTTGCAAAGTGGGGCAATAGCTGAAATGGCATGTGGGGTTGAGGAGGTCTGTTTTGTTTTGTTTATGGTGAGAGAAAATATATAGGTATACACATACTTATAAAGACATATTTATACATTGTATATACCTATGTATTTATGTATGTAAGTGTATATGTACATACCATAATACTCCTATTTATCTGAATGGGGAAATTGGTGATTCAGGAGGGAGAAAATGGGTTCACATATAAAAATAAAATCCTTAAATACGTGAAAAGCACTCTAGCACCCAAAAGAAAATGTGGCTTTATGTACAAGCATAGACAGTTCACCTGGAAGAACTAACAGAAATTTAGGTATATGCATTCAGATGGAGATTGGTTCTACATGTGGTAATTGTGGCATGTAAAATTTGTCTCCTGGTTGTTTCTAAGCAATCAAAAAATTAGGATGCAATGTGTTCCACTAAGAGAGAAGAATGAGAATAGTGTTAGGAGTCTGAGGAGAAAAGAGAAGTATAAAATAGTCATGGAGAAGAGTGAAAGATTTGCTTCTTCCCAAAGAACTGTGGTAGGATGGTCCAGGAGCACCATGGGCCCATTTGAGATTCATGGTGATGAATTTAAAATTAGACTGATTGGCATGGGTGTTTTTATTAAGTCAGATTTAGATATTTGGTTATCTTCTATTTGACATCACTAACCTAGGCCACAGGTTCTTTACCAGCATAGACACCAGTCACACTGCACTTGTCCCCCAATCAATCCCCCAGTGACAAAGAAATATCTATTCATAGAGGAAAACACTTAATATTGAGGAAATAAATATATATAGTTTAAGAAGCTCTAACAAAAATATCCTAACAATACCAAATGTTGGCAAAGATATGGAGCAACGGGAACTCTCATTCACTGCTGGTAGAAATATAAAATGGGACAGCCACTATGGAAGACAGTTTGGCAGTTTCCTACAAAGCTAAACTTAGTCTTACCATATGATCAGCAGTCATACTCTGTGGTGTTTACCCAAATGAGTTGAAAACTTATGTTGATACAAAAACCTGCATAAGGGGACACCTGGGTGGCTCAATTGGTTAAGCGACTACCTTCGGCTCAGGTCATGATCCTAGAGTCCTGAGATCGAGTTGTGCATCAGGCTCCATGCTCGGCAGGGAGTCTGCTTCTCACTTTGACCCTCCCACTTCTGATGCTCTCTCTCTCTCATTCAAATAAATAAATAAAATCTTAAAAAAAAAAAAAAACCCAAAAACCTGCATTGGGATATCTGTAACAGCTTTATTTGTGACTGCCAAAACTGGAAGTAATCAAGATGTCCTTTAGTAGGTGAATGGATAAATAAACTGTGGTATATCCAGGCTACAGAATACAGTGCTAAAAAGAAATGAGTTATTAAGCCACAACAAGACATGGAAGAACCTTAAATACATATTCTTAGTAAAAGAAGCCAACCTGAAGAGGCTATATGATTTCAAATATGTGACATTCTGGAAAAAAGGCAAAATCATGGATATAGTAAGATCAGAGGTTAGGGGAAAGGGGAGGATGAATAGGTAGAACCCAGAAGAGTTTTAGGGCAATGAAATTTTTCTGTATAATACTATAATGGCAGATGCATGCCATTATACATGGGCCCAAACCTATAGAATGTATGCCATCCAGAGTGACCCATTATGTAAATTAAGGACTTTGGGTGATAAGCACATGCCAACATAAGTTTATTGATTATAAAAGATGTATCACTTTCTAATGAAGGATATTGATACTACTATCATGCATGTGAGGGGTGGGAGACAGGGATATATGGGAATTCTTTGCACTTTCCTTTAAATTAGCTATGAACCTAAAACTTAATTAAATTGTATTAAATTATATATTATATGAAATTAGACTGGAATATATGTAGGAATATATATTTTCTTTGCATGAAAATATCTTCCTCCTTGACCTTCTGTGGTTGAATATTATATATTAAAGTTAAAGCATAACTCTTTCAGAGGCTCCCAGATGAAAGTAAATACCCATAAAGAGATTAAAATAAACAAAACTGCAGAAACTTTTATGTAGATAAGATTACATACATCGTCAGTTCCAAAGGATTTGTTTTAAACCCCTCATTTTTTTAGTCTATTTAAGTTGCTTGGATTCTTTCAATTCCTCACACCCTACTTATGTTTTGTACATTGTGGCTAGATGGTAGAATGCCCTTTATCTGCCAGCCTCTCACAGATTCACTTTTTTTTTTTTTTTTTTACCCCTTTTGTTCCTTTCTCTTAAGAAATTAGAAAGGTCTAAAAGGCATTTTGAGTACTAACTTAAATTCACACTGTACTAATTTAAATGCAGCTCAATAAAACCTCTCCCACCCATGGCTTTATTATTTTTTTAATTTACAACAAAATTACAGTTTCCCTGACCACTGTATGAGTATTTCCTATTGATTGTTTAAGTCACAAGGACAGTGTAGGGTACAAAATGAGAAAAACTTATCTTACTGCCTTGAAAGAAAATGCATAGTAAGGTAGACTCCCTCTTCAAGAAAATGAAATAGACCTACATTTTATTACCCAAGAAACAAAGAAGAAAGAACTTTCTCCTTGGAAAATGTCTTATTTTTATTCTTTTTAAAGATTTCCTCACTACTAAAGGAGCAGATAAAAAAAAAAAAAACAACTGAATAGATTAAGAAGGCAATCATATAGAGAATACGTGTAAGTTTAAAAAAATTATGCTCAAAGAAAAAATAATTAGTAAGGGCATCCAGGGGACATATAAAACAGCAGAGCTATAACAGGTTACTATTAGCAAAGGATATAAAGGGAAGCATGTCAGAGATTAGAAGCGATTATAAAGTCAAGGCACGCAGTGGGAAGGGTGGGCTTGTTACTTTTCAGGGACAGAAGGAAAAGCAGAATGCATCAAGGTGAGGGTTGCATTTCTTAATAGCTACTTTACCTCAGTCATTGACAACAATTATAATGGAAACAGGATGCTCAGGGCAATAAGAGTTAATGAGAAAAACATGTAACTGGGCAAAATTTGAGTCATATTTAGTTTAAAAAAATCTAAGTAACTTGGAAAGTATTCAAATCTGCAGACTATATGATATCCACTGTAGAATACTAATGTTTAAGAAGGTAAATCTAGCCATAGAACCATTATACCACATTCTAGAGAACTGTAGTTAATTTCTTTCAAGTTTTCTCTTTTCTTTTTAAATTATAAAACCCTTACATGAGCCTTGTAAAAATATAATAAAAAAATTAAAACTTTCCTTCATTATCCATCTTTCTTCAGATCTTCCACTCCCTGAACCAGTGCACTGTCTAACCCTTAGGTAAACCACTACTGACAGCTTAGGGAGTATATATTCCAAGACTGCTTTTGAAGACTTAGACACACATTGCAAATATATGTACATATCAGTTATAAATCCCTGTTAACAGAGTAACTTCTGTTTTATTTAGTTGAACTGAAATTGTATACATTGTCTTAATTAGAAACCTAATCTCTACTTGCTGTGGATCCTTTCCCCCTTTGTCTGGTGCTGTGCTGGAGTATGACAGCCACAGTCTCATGGCCACTGCAACAAGATCTCACGCGCGGACCTGAATGCCGGTGTGTGAGCACCCTTGTGTCCACAAGACAGCCCCAATTTGCATCCAGTTTTTGACCTTCATTTCACCGATATCTTTCCCCTACTTCCCCTCATTTTCCAACTCTAAGTTCTCTTTATTTCCATGTATTCTCTATGTCCTACTCTTCTGGTTTGGAGACCATACCTCACCTAAAAAATGCAATAATATCTTAGCCATCCTCCTACTACCTTCCTTTTCCCCATGATCTGTTTTATTGTTTTATATGTTAAAGCATGAGCCAAATCACGTGACTCTCCTGCTTAAGCTTCTTTAATGGATGCCTATCTAGCCCCTAGTACAATTTAAGTTAAGGGCCTCTGCCAGGCCCTTGTGATCTGGCCTCTTTACCTGCAGGACTCATCCTCTTCTGTCTCCACCTGCTTACTCTGCTCTGGACACACTCGTCTCTCTGTATTGTGAACCCACCAAACGTGTTTCCACCTTAAGGCCATTCTATTGCCTCATTATTCCTTCTGCTTACAATGTTCTTCACATAGATATTTTTAAAGTGTTTATTCAAAAGTTACTTTTCCACTGAAATGTTCCATGACTGCCCTATCTAAAATTTTGTTCTTCTATAGCTAATACTTCATATTTTCTTTAGAAGTCATCACCAATATAGTATACAGTTTATTTTTTACTGTGCTTACAGTTTCCAACTCTACAATGTAAACTCCATGAAGGCAAATAATTCTATTCATTACTATATTCCAAGTCTCTAGTAATATGTCTACATATAGAAGGTCTTCAATAAATATCCTTTAAATGAATGAATGAATGAATGAATGGCAGGAAATTTGCTACTGCTCTTACCCTATGCTGAAGTCATAGGAAATACTTCAAAGTTGTCTCAAATCTATTTTTTACTAGATTGGTAGTTTCTTTATTTTCATATTCTATTGAAGAAATCAATTAAATTCTTGTTTTGTGGGGAACTTCCTTGGAAATGGCTAGACATAATTTCCATCCTAGGACTTGCTAAATATATCTGGTAATTATACCATTTTGAAAAATATGCAACCACAAAGCCCAGGTTTAGGAAATTTTCACCATCCAAATTCTTCTAACTTTCAATTCTCTCCTAGTCCTTGAAATATTTTCATAAAAGGGGAAGGGTGAAACCTTGAGTTATTTTGGTCATGAGTACTCAGGGACACAGAGTTTTCAAAAAAAAGTTTTTTTTAAGGTTTTATTTATTTGACAGAGAGAGATGGAACACAAGCAGGGGAAGTGGGAGAGGGACAATCAGGCTTCCTGGAAGCCTGATGTGGGGCTTGAACCCAGAACTCCAGGATCATGACCTGAGCTGAAGGCAGATGCTTAACAACTGAGCCAGCTAGGTGCCCCCTGACTTTTCACATTTAAAAGCCAATATTGACTTTTCTGCTCAGAAAAACTGTGATATGTCAAGCATAGTAAATGAATGACTAGTGAATGATCAAGCGTAGAAATCCCTAGTCATCACTGGGGATAATCACAGAATAACATAAAATAACAGAAGCAAACAACAAAACTTATACTTTAGTATATCAAAGCATTTTTATTTACTTAGTTAGCTATGAATTTATAATACTTTAATATGATTGGAGTTAAATTACTCTTGATTTGCCTTCTCCTTGTCCCCATTTAGCAGTGTACATTGGAAAGTATTCCTTAATAGAATTAATGGTCTTATTCTTTTGAACAGGGCCATGTCCTTAGTATGATTGTACTAAATATATACTATTGTTGCAGCATAAACAAATTATGACAATTTGAGAAGAGTTGAATAAATGGTCTTTGTACAAGAATGTAGCTAAGGTGTAGAGAAAACAGAAAAGACCGGACAGAAATCTGAAGAGAAGCAGTAGGAGTTGCCAGAATTCAGGGAGTCTGAAATGAGGCAGTTAATCAGGGATTCCTCATCTTGACCTTACTCCCCTTTCTCTCTTGGATCCCCAACCAGGACCCCGTTTGATTAAACTCAATAAAAAAACAAAATACAAGGAAGCTCATTGACATTGCCTTTTACCAACCTCCAAGGGCAGAGAAAAGGATGAAGAAGGGAAGAAGAAATAGCAGATTTTGATTTATCCTTCCAGAAAAATCTGTAAAGCGTATCATACACATACACACCTTCATATTGACTTCACCATCATGAGTTTTTGCACTATCTAGAAATCTCTCTGCATCAGCATAGATAAACTTTCTCTTCTAGTATCAGCATAAATATAGTTGTACCATAAAACATTCAACATAATTCATCCTCTATAGATAAATTTTACATTGTTTTCAATTGTTCGTTACTAACAAAAATACTACAAGGGTGATATATATATTTTGGATTCTTACAAATCTGTCTGTAGGCTAAATTACTAGACATGTATTTTTTATTTGAATTAAAGTAGCTTTTTAAATTTTTTTAGTAGGAATTATATCATACAGGAAGTGCATATAACAGGTATGTAAAATTTTAAGCTAACATTCATTTAACCAGTATGAGAAAATGGCTAGTACTCAAGAAGCATGTCTTTGCCTTCTCCCATTCCCAGAAAGGTTAACTGAATCTTCATTTTTGTGATAATTATTTATTTAAAAGTATTGATTAATTATTTAATTTAATTTAATTAATTTCAATTAATTATTGAAAATTGTTTCTATTAAAATTATCATAGTATTTATATATATATTAATTTCATATAAATGTAATTGTATATTTGTGGGGGTTTTGTAATCTTCTGTTTTTGCTCAACTTTTGGTGAGGGTCTACCATGTTCTGGCATTTAGTAATGACTTAGTCATTTTTGTTGTATAGCATTCTCTATGCCACATTGATTTTTTATAGTTTTCTTCTATTATAAAACATATTAAAGTGGATAATCCTGTATATGTATCCAGGAAAACAAGGGGAATTTTTCTTTTGAGTCATACCAATGAGAGAATTGTCTAGGCATAAAGTACCCAGACTTTTAATATATATTGCACAATGACAAACCATTTCCCCAAGACTTTTATAATCTATGCTTCTACTATCAATGTTGAAGTATTGCTACTGCTCTACCTCTTGACATCTGATAATGTTAGATGCTGGCTTGTTGAGAATTTAGCTAAACTTCTCTATATTATTGCTCTGCTGTGTGTGCAAATCAGCAAGCTCCTCACTAAATGTAAGATACCCATAAAAGCAGCCTGGGTATTGGTCAGCACTACAGCCTACCAAAATGTACTGGCTCTACACTTGGGTTCTAGGGTCCAACTCTAATGATTCTACTACCATTGTACTAGTACTAAGGAGGCTGACCCCAATCCCAGTGAGGTGGATTGCGGCACTCTAGACAGGTAAGCAGCCATCTACAAGTCCACGATAGGCACCAGGGATGTCCACGGCATATCTGTCCAGTGACAGTTTGTAAGATCAACTCGTTGAAGGATAATAGAGAATTAGAAACAAGCTCAAAACTTTACACACCTTGAGATGTAAAATACTTTAAAAGATTGTGTAGCAGAGGGAGAATAAAGGTCCAACTGGCTGTTGAGAGTGTTTAATACTGGCTCTATGTCACAGAAATGAGAAAATTTGCTGGTATTTCCAAGATCCCAAAATGCATTACTTTTTAAATGACCCCAGGACATTATCCTAGGGACTCACAGCTCCTCAGAGAATGTTCCACCTCTTGGGGGCAATCGCTCATTATGACTCTGGTGGTCCTCTGAACCAAGGGCAATAACCAGAAGTTTTTAGTTCTTTTAGACACAAAGAGCCTAAGTCATGGTTATTCCAGGTAACCCCTCTAAATTCCCCAAGGGAAACTCATTTGACATAGCAGATAAAACTGTAAAGGGAGTAAGAATTAAGCTGGATGAGTCATATTTCCAAAACGTATCCAGGCCAGCAAAGTCTGTATCATCATCATCTCTAAGCAACTTGCGAGGGGTTTATCCCCTTGAGTTCTATATTACAAGAGACTCGTATTGGACAATTTGCCATCACTCAGGTTTCAAGTGTGTGGAAGATGGTGAGACCATCAAAAAATCAAAATGGTAAGGGGAGAATTTATCTGGTGAATACATGTTAATAGAATTATCTTTAATATCAAGAGTGGGATAATTGCCAGTACTAACAAGGCAGCCTTTGGAAAAGACTGGTAGTTGCTGTAGGGGGTTTAGAGACACGAGGGCAAGGAATTCAGAAATATTACAGCCTGAGGTACAATGTCTGTCTTTTGGGGGGACCACCTATTGTTTAAAAGCTTGATGGGCATGTTTTTGAGTAGGCCATTGTGTCTCTCTGTAAGTCTGGTTGCTTGGGGCTAGCAAGCCAGACGGAAATTACACAAAATACCACGTTCCAGCGTCCGTGACCAAACAGCCTGGGAGGTAAAATGGATACCTTAATCTAAGTCTATAATGGCTGGTGGGCCAAAGGAGACAAGTACTTACCTGGTTAAAAGGATTACATGATGGAAAGCTGCATTTCAGGAGGCAGTAGTTTGCAGGAGTCCCGTGAAGTATCCATGATGGTGTTTGCATAGCCATTATCTCCAGCAGAGGGCGCCAGTGGTCCAATAAAATAAATTTGCCTGCCTGAATATGGTCTGTGTCCCTAAGGCACATTTCCCCACCTGGGAGTCCTCCAGAATTTTGTTTGGGAGTAAAGGAAACGATTATTTACCACCCCCTCGGTATGCCCAGTCAGTGGGTGTTTTCACCCCTCTATGGCCTGGTATAATATGGATCTACTCTGCCAGTGGGTATGGCAGATAGCAGCAATTGCCACCTCCACTTCTCCCACATCTATCTATGAGCCCTGATGTATGTAAGACATGACCCTCCCCCACTCTCCCTGAGGTCCTTGATCTGTTGCCATGGCTTTTGTCATTGCCAGGGAGGGCAAGGACCGAGAATGGGATTTCAAACAGCGGATAGGCTTCATCATAGGTTTCATCATTATTGCCTTAGTGAAATGTGCTTTACAATGACTTGAGAAAACAATACCTACATCCTTTAACATATCTGGTACACAGAGGATTGCTAGTCCTGTCGCTGAGATATTACAGAATGGACTGCTGAGAGGTGAACTAAACAACTCCATAATATTGTTGCCTTGACATCCATTTTATGTGACTAAGTGACCTGCAGGGGTCTTGAGCTGACACTAGACCCTCCTGGGAGCATATATGCCTTAGAAAACATCCGGCAGAGTCATAATTGATGGAAGTTCCTGATATGACTCCTACAATTGCCCTTGTCTATAAGCACTCTCCCCCACCTCCCAGGGCTTTTCCCTTGTGTGCCCCTTAGATAAGGGCCAATGCTTACCAAATGCAATGCTTACCAAAACCCCATTCTTTTTGGCTTGAATTGGCCAATCTGGACTTAACACAAGGACTCCAAAACACACCCAAGGCCCTAATAAAGGCACAGGCTCCGGGTCCTGCCTCTTTTTCTGCCTACTTCTTGCTTCAACCTCCCTGCGTAGTATGGCATGGCTCCAAGCATGCCATCTAACTCCTCCAGAAATTATGAGTAATAAACATGTCTATTTCACGTTCTTTTGTGGTCTCCTGTTGATCCATGGCTCACCATTTAATAGCAGCTATTTACCAAATGTTAATTTAACAAAGTCCCAACATGGCTAGATGCCATTCTTGTAGATGTGAAATAAATTCTACTTGTGATTTTGATTGGTATTTTCTGAATTTAAGTTGAGGTTGAGTACTTAGCTTTCATATATTTACCAAGCATTTGAATGTCTTCTATATATGTCTACTAAAGTATTTTGGCCCATTTTTCATTAATTTGTCTTTTTTTCACCGACATGTTGATAATAGTCTTGCATCAGTTACATGTGTCTCAAGTAACTTCCACTTGTAGCTTGCCTTTTATCTCTCATTATGGAAACGATTATTTATTGATGAAAAAATCTTAATTTGTGACTTTGTGAATTTTTGTGAAAATTTTTGTGAAACTTTGTGAATTGTGAATTTTTGTATGTTTATTTTAATTAAATATACCAAGGCAGAGGTCATTAAGATAGTATTCCATACTATTTTCTAAAATGAGTAGTTTTGACTTTTATAGAGAGACTTTAATTCATCCAGACTTGATTTTTAAGTGTGAAGTGATGCAAGATTTCAATCTCATGATCTTGCATATAGATATCCAATTTTGTTAACAGTAGTTACTGAAAAATCCACTCCTTCCTACTGATCTTACAGTAAGATCTCAGTCATAAATGAAATTCCCATATATGTGGAAGACAATGTTCACAGTCAATGTTACATTCCATTGGTCTATTTCTTCATAACTATAGTACCTATTATGTTTTGTCTTGATTATTTGCTAACCTATCTTTCATCTTTTCCTACTCAACAACATCTTGGCTTTTGAACTTCTACCTATATTCCAGAAATCTAAACATGAATTTGGGAAGGGCTGTTGTTTTTATAATACTGAATTCTTCAATCTATGATTATGATATGTACCTTCACTTACTTAGTTTTTCTTAAATTTCACTCAATAACATTTTATGATTTTATAATAATTCTAAGAACAACGGAGTAACTAGAACAATCCAATGCTCCTAGTGATAGCAGTTAGAAAAATGGTTGAAATAAGTTAAAAATTTTTTTGAAGACATTGGAGTGCTACCAAGGAAACCAAGAATTAAGGGAAGAAATTTTAAAAAGGAAGAACTGTAAGGGTGAAGTGAGCCAACATTTTATGAGAAATTCAGGAAGACAGTTGATAAAAAGAAAAAGGACAAAAAATTGAGCAATAGATAATAAGTCTCATGAGACCAGAGGAGGGGAAATGCAGACATGAGAGATTAGAAATTGGAAAAGTAATTCCAGTTATTGTGGAATTTTATCTTAATACATTTTTTTGTACCCTTGAACAGGTAATGACTTAAATATTAGAGGTCTTCAGCACTTTAAGTGCTGATATTTGATCATATCTTTGGGCTTATCATCAATTTCACTGATATAATTTTAATTTTCTTATTAGCTTTATCCAGTGGATTTTTTATTACAGATACTATATTTTTCACATCCCGAACTTCCACTGAAAATGAAAGTATTTTTTTCTATTTCCCTTCTGACATGTCCTATTTTTATATTCTTTGAGTATCTTTTTTTTTTAAGATTTTATTTATTTATTTGACAGATCACAAGTAGGCAGAGAGGCAGACAGAGAGTGAAAGAAGAGGAAGCAGGCTCCCTGCTGAGCAGAGAGCCCGATGTGGGGCTCGATCCCAGGACCCTGGGATCATGACCTGAGCCGAAGGCAGAGGCTTTAACCCACTGAGCCACCCAGGTGCCCCTTCTTTGAGTATCTTATGTTTAATTTCATGCAGCACAGTTTTGCCCATGTTTTTGAAACCCTCTAATGATAATTGCCACATTCGGGTTGTCTTGGGATTGCATCTATTGATTGTCTCTTTCTTTAAGAATGATTTGTATTTTCCTAACTCTTTGCATGTTGGGTACTTTTGGATTGACATTGTGAGTATTAAATTTTACAGACTGAATTTTGTAGTATTCTCTTGATAAGTGATGAAATTTTTATTTTAGCAGGAAGTTAATTTGCTTAGGCTTAGATTCAAGTTCTGTCATGCTTGGCTTTGGTGGTGGTTCATGTCTCAGTTAATAATACTTTCAATCTGTCCCATTCTTGCAAAGTCCAGGAGTCAGTGAGAGACATTATCATTGTTTCTATACAGAATTTGGGCTTCCTTTTTTTGGCTTTCTCCCTTCCAGTATTCCCCTAGTATCTGGCAATTTTCTCCTAGGTCTTCCACACAGAAATATGTTAAACTTTCTATTGGAGTTTTAGCCTCCATCCACTGTTACCACAATTTCAGCTACTGTCTTAGAAGGGCCACAGAAATGGATGTACTTTTTTTACTATGCACTTTTCACTTAATTCACTTTTCAGTTCTTTTCCAAAGTCTACATGCATTGATCATTTTCCAGAGTCCTTCAATAATTGAATTTTTAGAGAAATTGTAGTTTATAGTTTACAGAAGTTATCGTTCTTATCTATGGCAGGGTCAGTTTTGTTGTTGTTGTTGTTGTTTTAAGGAAAACATTGTCTCAAGAAAAAGCAGAATTCTCTTCCTTTACCTTTTACCACGATTTTTGTTTATCTGCTAGAATTCCTCATCTATTCAAATGCACTGCCCAATCTTCCACTAAATCTGCCAACATACATGTCTTTTTTATAGTAAAGTTCTTGTCTGTTTATTCCAACACCTGGAGATCTCTGCATCTTTTTCTCCTAAGTTTTTTTTTTCCCCCTCTTAATTCTCATATATCCTTGCTTCTTTGTAATTTGATATTATACTAGACAGTCATGTAAAAAAACTGGTTGAGGGTTATGGGAGGGGAAGTGGGTAGAAAGAAGGGGTAACTGGGTGATGGATATTAAGGAGGGCATGTGATGTAATGAACACTGGGTTCTTTATGCAACTGATGAATGACTGAACTCTACCTCCGAAACTAATAATAGAGTATATGTTAACTAGTTGAATTTAAATAAAAGAAGTTTAAAACAATGGAGGCTGAAGAAAATAATATATACTCCAGAAAAGGACATGTGTCTTTTCCTGACAGGCTGCTTGTACCAAAGGCTGAGTCGATGTAAGCTGCTATTGAGCTGGGTCTGAGCTTTATTACAGCTTTAGTTAGATTCACTTCACCACATGCTTCAAATATTTTGAGAGCAGGATCAAGATTTTATTTTCAGTAGAGCTTTGAGTCTTAGCACTTGTGAGACTTTGCATATCTCTATACTTTACAGCTCAGCAGCCAATTTTCAAACTTGTTGGAGACCTTTGTCTGCATGACAGCCTAGCCACCTACTTTTTTTGTTGTTGTTTCTCTAGTGGGGAATTGCCTTTGCTTCTCAGAACTCCTCTGGGCATGTATTGATTTAGGAGAACTCTCCTCACCCTGCTGCTCTGCCCCTTGCCTTTGGAGGGCCATTTCTGTGTCCTTGGCGAAAGCTCTGTGGCCCCAGAGGGATTTCTCTCAGCTCTCCTGATGAGTTCCCAGCCTTCAGAGATACACTATGTTTTACTCAGTGCCCTGTGTCCCAGAGAGATTGTTTTTATCTCTTGACCTGTACACATGGTCTTGTGGAAATGCACTGAGTGGGAGAAATCTTTTTCAACTCTCTCGCCTTTTATCACGCTTAAATTCAGTAAACTTTGTTCATCTAGTGAAGAACTATGGGAAATTATGCATGCAGACTTATTAAGTCACTGGGGCTCCTCTAAAGGCTACTCCTTCATGCCAGGGTACATGTTGACATTAAATACAGCTAAATGTGTGGCTGGTTTTTCCTTACCCCATCTATAGAGAATCCTTCCTCTTTCTACCTAAAAGCCGTCATGGGTATCTCCTCCCCTAGGAGAGACATAACTTTCTGCATCTTCTGAAATGTAGTTTTTTTGTTTGTTGGTTGGTTTTTTGTTTGTTTGTTTGTGGGGTTTTGTTTTTGTTTTGTTTTGTTGTTTTTTTTTTTTTGTCTTTGCCTTCTCTGCTCAGAGAAGTGTTTTACCTTATGGTTAAACACAACAGGAAGTGAAATGGTTTTTATCTTATCCAGCTTGTTCTCATTCTTAGGATAGAAATAACAATTCCATGTGCTCTTTTATATTCTAACTAGGACCAGAATTGTGTCCCTGGGTTTTCAGTTTTCTTCTATAGTCCTTTTTTCTGGTTTTGCAGGCCTATGCATAGATTAGAAATCTAGCCTTATACCACCATCTTCCCAAAATTCCTGCTTGTTTTCCATTCTTAATCATGTTTTCATGCTGAAAAAAAAACCCAAACCATTATTTTTCATATTTATTGCAAATTTCTGCACAAGCATCAAACTCTGAACTGAAAAGAATGTGACAACTCTATTCCCAATATTACATATGGAAAATTGGTTTCTTAATTTTTACATTAAATGTTATGGGATTTTAGAAAAGTGATATTAAAGATTAATTTGAAAGTACCGGATACCCATTTAGATTTAATTTGAAATAATTTATGATATGTGCTTATTTCAATCTTTTTATTTTTAAGGAAATATTTTAAAAACTTATAGCAAATCAAAACATGCTAAGAGAAAACAATAAGATGCACAAACTAAAGTTAGAAATAAAGCAAACATTGAACAACTTGTGCCAAGAAACCCCTCGAAATACTTGACAAATAATAGCGTTAGATATATAACAATATCTAATATTGCTTAGATAGTGTGTTCTAAGATTTTGACCTTTCATTATTCTATTATGTTTTTCATATCTTAAGAAATACCCAGTGGATTTTTAAATTTCAAATCCAGAATTTCCCCACTTTTTTTTTTTTTTTTTGGTCTATTTCTTTGCTGACATGTCCTATTTTGGGGACAGATTGGGAAAGTCTGACATTTGAATAGTATGTCAGTTATCAATCCCTTTTCTTTCAACTCCAAATCCACTCTTCATTGTCTCTCTTGTAATATTGGAACATTTCTCCACCACCAGCTGGCATAATATTAAGTTTATCATTACTAGGCATTCTGATGTATGTTATTCTTGGCAAGATTTATACTCCCTGTGGGCCGTTTCCACTGTCATCCCAAAGAATGAATTCCCAGTGAGTTCTACTCTAGTGGTATCTCCCCATGGACAAGATGAGTTAGGTGGCTTCACAATGAATTCTAAAGCATGACACTTCCCCATGGGTAGCTTTCCAGTAAATACTGGAGTTATGGTACTTCATTAACTTCTCTACTCTCCAGGAGGCCAAGCTGTATCCTCTTCAAGTAGGTCTGGATCTTGGCCTTGGTATTGTACTTCTTCCACATATGTTCCTTACTAGGGTGCTCAGCATCAGCCCTAGGGATAGTTGCACAGAACTACTATCTCTGTATGCTTTAGAATATGCTTTATAGCTAGTCCAACAACTCCAATGCATCAATTCTATTTCCTGACAGGACCCTGAACAATTCAGATGAGAGTACTATCAAAGAAGTGGGACAGGACAGGTTCTAAGAAAAAGTTGTCCATTCTGGTTTTAAAACCCAGAGGGGAAAATAATATGTTAATAAACAATATTAGTAGATTGTTGTGGAAATCTAGGATGACAATATTGAAAAATTGCAGGAGTTTAGAAAATTACAACAAACTTAATCTGGAGACTGAGAATGTCAAAGCAGTTTATAGGGGCACCTGGATAGCTCAGTCCATTAAGTGTCCAATTCTTGATTTCTGCTCAGGTCATGATCTCAGGGTTCTGGGATCAAAACTTGCATTGGGCTGTGCACTCAGTGGGGAGTCTGCTACTTTGCCTCTCTCTCTCCCTCTGCCCCTCCCCCTGAACACAAGGGTTTCTCTCTCTCTCAAATGAATAAATAAATCTTAAAAAAAAAATAAAAGCAGTTTATACTCAGACACAGGCAGGCAACTTCACAGAAGTATTTTAATGGGGATTAGGGATAAAAGAACTATATTAAAAATACAGAGCTATTCTCAGTCACTAAGAATAGGCAATACCCCTTCTTAACATGAGTGGAGAATTAGTCTAGTTATCAAGACATATTTAAGCACAAGGAAAAAATTCTGGGCATAAATGCTAGAATTACAGGTAATTTTTACTTTCTACTTATACACTTTTTAAACATTTCATGTAATTAATATGTATTACAAATGTAATTAGAAAAACATAAATTAAAAAAAAATTAACAAATGGCCCTGAGCTATAAAAGTTTAGATTATGGGGGCACCTGGGTGGCTCAGTGGGTTAAAGCCTCTGCCTTCGGCTCAGATCATGATCTCAGAGTCCTGGGATCGAGCGCCGCATCGGGCTCTCTGCTCCACAGGGAGCTTGCTT
The DNA here is from genome assembly GCF_011764305.1 of Mustela putorius furo. Classification (NCBI taxonomy): domain Eukaryota; kingdom Metazoa; phylum Chordata; class Mammalia; order Carnivora; family Mustelidae; genus Mustela; species Mustela putorius. The sequence goes on from NW_025422023.1 coordinate 11,355,815, forward strand.
CCTCCTCTCTCTCTCTCTCTGCCTACTTGTGATCTTTGTCTGTCAAATAAATAAAATCTTTAAAAAAAATTTAGATTATGTCTCAAAACAAGTCAAAAGTGCAACTGATATTTATAAGTAAATATCAGGTAAAAAAAACAAGATTATTTAATGCTGATAACAATGTATTACTTTGGACTACTAAAATATTTTCTACTAAAGTAATAATGGGACAAGATGAGGCTGATAGTGGAGATATCAAGTGTCTCCAGACCATGACGGAGGGAAGCACATTGTGGATACTGTGAAACAACTAGGTACCACACCTGCCAGTTTCTTTTGTCAATAATTCTTATTACAACTTGGTATGACTAATGAAGAAAAATGTATACTTACCAAGATGGCTTCCTTACATCAGTGATGAATCATGATGAATCATGAATGTGAATCAAACTTTCTTGTAGTATCTACTACTGAAGAGAAAAACAACAGCAACAAACAAAACCCTAAGTCATTTGTTCACTTCCCCCACCTGACAACTGCATTTAGTTCTTTTTCAAATTTTGGAATATTGTCCTAGAAATCTTGAATTTAATATTATTATGATCTAAATATTCTGCACTTTCTGTATTGAAACAACTATACTTTCTGAGGCAAGCCTGAACTTTATTGTTGGCAATAAAATTGACAAAAAAGACTGTGATGTAATTATTAGTCCATTCAACAACGATTTATTTTATATGCAGACATGTACTTGGATCTAGATATTGTATTAAACAAGGACGGCATGGAGTCTATTCCTCAGAAATGAATGGTCTTTTGGAGAAGATTAGATATGAAATTCAATCCACACTTAAATCAATCTTTAGGTAGAAGAAATTTCAGGATTACTAAATTATGCTTATTTCATAGAATTTGATTATATTTTGAAAACTTTTTTATAATTTTTAATCTAAAAATTATCTAACAGAAAAGATGAAATGAGCAATTGACATTAGAGTTTCTTATCAGTTAGCTCTCCTTGATACTTTTGCAGTGTTTCTACATAGCAGTGGTTGCATATGTGAGAAAACTGCTGAGAGTCTGTCTAGTCTTTGTGAAGCCAAACACTGTGTTGTTACAATTCTGATTCTTCCATAATAAAATTATATACTCTCAGGTAACTTCAAATGTCTACCAAACAATTTTTAAATGGCTGTTTCTATTACTAAAACTAAAGCTAAAAATATAATAAATCTCTGACTCAGTAGATATCTTACCATTATATATGATGATTAAGAAAAAATGAGACATTTTAGGAAAACTTTTGCGTGACTTTTATCCAATCTTTAGATGAATGTTTGGCTCCAGAGAACAGTATATTCTGTTGTGTCAGAGTCTACTGAGTAGACAATAATCTGGTTTAATTAACCAACTTGTAAACTTTAAAAAATGCGTTGGAAATTGAGCAAAACAGCACAATATATTGGTTTTTTTTTCCCCCATTTGAGTGGCTTGTTGACTGGACTGACTGAATTGACTGGGTTTATTTTTCATCTTATAAAAATATCTAAAATAACAGATGGCATAAAATCATGGAGTGATTTTCACATGGACAAAACCAGTAAAATTAAAAGTGACAAGGACAAGCATTATAAGACTCATCTGATTTAGAAATGTACACATTTAAATTTATATAAATCAGTGTATAGCCTCTACATAAAATATATAAAAATGACCCTAATGATGTCTTAAGAAGCCAATCATGAAATCAGTCAAGATGTATTATGCTTTGCTTATTGCACTTGGATAAGGGAAAGATATTCAGCTGTTTTAATTTTCTCTTAAGGCAGATATAGAAAAGCCCCATTTTACTCAAATTCCTTATTTAGCCACATGTTGAAACAGCATGTTGAGCAAGAGAAGATATGATGTGACTTGGAACATCAGACCTTGGAAAGGCCTATGAAAGTTTTGTGTCCATCTGGTTACTTTTCTTCAGGGCATTGATAATTCTACTGGTTGGAATCCAGTCCAACTCATACAGATTTTAAATTAATTTCTCTCTAGAACCTTTTATATTTTAAGTGTGGCCTGAGGACAAGCAGCATTGTTATCACCTAGAAATTTTTTAAAAATGCAAAATTTCAGATCCCACCCTGGACCTACTCAATCATTACCTGCATTTTAGCAAGATCCCTTGGAGTTGCATATATATGTTAAATTTTATTGTACAGAATTTCCTTCTTATCCCTCCAATCTGTCTTTCCAATGAAAGAAATGACCTCTGAGCATAAACTACTAAGCACACATTGGATTATGGAGACATGAGTTAAATCATGTGGTTCTAAAAGACCAGCCCTGATTTATAAGAAGACTGGACTATGTTCCCCAAAATGAAATTCTGTCTTTTGCTTGTAATGAAAGTACACAATCAATGACGGCTCTTGAAGTCCTACTAGCAACTTCAACTGATTCTATTCAAATACAGCTGATGTGACCTTTATTTGGTAGTTGTGCTTTGGCAATGAAATCTTCTTGTGTTTTGAAGAGCATGGAAGGCCATTGGTACAAGGGCAGGCAGGCTTCTGTAACAGTAAATTGTGATACTCAGGAGACATAGATTTTGGTCCTGAAACTTCAACTAACTAGTCTTTAGCATGAGACACACCTCATATTTGATTTTATATTTCATGTGCTAAGATTCTTGAGTGGTACTTAATAGGTATAAATTACATTTTTGTTTTGAAAAGTTCATTAAGTAATGAATCAGTCTTAAGAGTCAATCTTAAACAATTCCTTTAATGTCACTAAGTTGTAAGTTTTATTAAATGTTGACTGAGAGGGTTATTTCTAAGACCTCTTCCAGATCTGATATTCTAACATTCTGTGAGTTCTGCTATTATTTTATGAAGGGGAATTCTGGGGGAAATTGTTATTGTATCAAGTCGTGAATTTTTAAAAGCCTACATCTAGGCTTTTAATGCATAAATAGTCAGCTGGGATGGGAAAACTTAAAACTATCCTGCCTTTTAAAAAATACATGTTGATTTTTCCCCCCATTGTCTTATATGGTTTCTTTTTTTGATTCTTTGATTATGTGCAAAGACAGGTTTAATACTATGCTAAAATTGAGTGATATTTAAGAACTTAATTTATTGAGCATTTTATTTTGTTCCTCTTTATTGCTGGTGTGGGGGTTGCTGAGAGTTGGGCACTGAAAAGAATGCAAGTCCAGAGAACCTCCTCTCCATGTCGATGGTTCTATTGCAGAACAAGACTTCAATGGCCTGCTTAAGGGATTATATGAGTAAACACCAATGGATTTGCAATTGCCTTAGCCCTAACATTCAGCAGGACCTGTTCAAAATTCTACTCATATGGGTTCAATTTCTACTCTTTCTACTATGGCAGTAAAGTAGTTAATGCAAATTTTCATACACAATGAAAAGCTACAATTCCGTGCTTCCTTCTGTTGTTTTGGCCTCCAGCGAAATGCTGCATTTAGGTTGTAGCATCACCTTTCAAAAGAGACATAGGCAGAATAGAGAGAGTTCAGAGGAGAGCCACAAAATTGATAAAGGGTTTGGAAAATTAGACCTATGTGGGAAGGTTAAGGGAAGCGGGCATGTTCTGTCTGGAGAAGAGAAGACTGGGGGGAGACATAACTGTCTGCAGATTCGTTAAGGGATGTTATAAAGAGGAGAGGGACCAATTCTCATTAGTCAATGAGGACAGAACAAGAAGCAATAGGCTTCAATTCCACAAGGGAAAATTTAGGTTAAATATAAGGACTAACTTTATAACAATATGAATAGTTGGGAATGGCACGAGCTGCCAGGGGAAGCTGTGGAATCGTCATCATTGGAGAGATTCAAGGCAGAAACCCCACACCCATTGATCAGGAATGACTTAGTAATAATAAAATCAATCCCGCTGTGATTCACGGGGATAGATTAGTGCCCTAGCATAGGTCCTTCCAACCCAAATGATTATATGATTAAGATACCAGCACCCAAGGGGAATCGATCTGTGTATAAGAGAGGGAAGAGAAACTCTTTACAAGCCACAGCTATAAATCTGAACATTAAGTAATCTAGGTTGTTTTGCTAAGGGAGAGACCAAATCAGCTTAGGAGGTATGTAGAAAGACTCCATTAGAGAGCACAGCATTTATCCTAAAATATTAATCTGACTTTGTCAATGTTTCAGATAGCAAAATTGAGACCCATAACATTATTAATTTGCATGACTGGTATTCAGTTCAGATATGCTGAACAATATTTTAATTATCAGTCTGAATTTGGAATATTTTCATGATCTGAAAAATAAAAACTAAAAGTAAGATAATTCTTCGAAAAATAACTTTTCCGAGGCAGAGTTAGGGACTTTTATTTTTAAAAGGCATTGAAATGCTCTTTTGCTTTATACACACCCGAGGGTTTTACTTGATAGGCATGCAACTCTAATTAAGATCCACGATCCACATAATTCAATCGCAGTGTGGGTCAAAATTACCAATTCAATTTTTTAATCTTAAAATTGATTTCTACGACTGCAAGTCCCAGAGTGAATTTCAGTATTATCCACAGCGTTCTAGTTCTCCATGCCGTCTTATCACATTGCCACTTGCCAACAGTGCAGCAGTTATTTTGAATCTCTGAAAAGGCACTGTTTAATTTTTGAGTTCACTTTTCCCTTTTCCACCTTTCCAGCTTACCTTTAAGGAAAAAAAAAAAAAAAAGCCTCGCTGCTCTGGCTCCCCTGAGTAGGCTGTGTTATTACTACCCTCGACATCATCAGGGCTACGGCGCTTGCTGCAGTAGATCATGCCTGTGCTGTCGTGGTGATGATATATGATGGAAAAAGCCAACCATCTGAACATTCGAAGCACGAAGGCTGGAGCAGTAATGAGGTAGCCCGGCACAAGCCTGGCATGAACAGAAGTGGACATTTACCCCCAAATAAAAGTGGACGACTCTGTAAACGGAGAATCTTTAGATGGGAAAGAAAAACCCTAGAAGATGATTTCTTTCTCTCTCTCTCTCTGTTTTTTTTTTTTTTTTTTTTTTTTTGCTTAGAGACCTTTTATGTCTCCCAAAACATTAAAAAATAATGGGTTCCTGAATTAAAAACCTTTCAAAGCTTCTCACTGCTATTTCCTCCTTTTACTTTTCCCTGTCTCTCATATATATTTTTCTCTTTTTATTCTGTCTGCTGCCACCCTAAACTCAGACTCTGACAATAATTCCTCTGGAATCCTGAAGTGTTTTCTCTCTGCTCGAATATACCTTTCATACCACAGCTAGACTCATCCTAATAAACGCTATGTTCATCCTATCACTCTTCTAATCAGAGATTTTTAAGTTTTCTCCATGCTCTACCAAATATTATTCACATCCCTTGCTTGGCATAAAAGGCCCTGTAAAATTCCATCTTTGCTTGTTTTTCTTGCTGTAAGGTACCGTACATTGTCAAATAGGACTTCTGGTCTTTCGTGATTTGCTTTCTTATCCAGACCCTACCTTGATAAATAGGACAAACAGTATTTCAGGATATGCTTTGATTTTTTATATCATTGCAGCTTGCCGAACCCTCCACCTGAGATGCAAAGTAAATAATGGGGCAAGTTTTACTGTAAGACACCTGAATTTAAATGTCCTCGTTATAACCTTAGGGCAGGCTGTTTCATCGCTCTCTCAGTTTCTTCATCAGTAAGAATGGGGATAACAGTATTATTTCAAAGAATTCTTTTGAGGAATGAATGAGAAAATGCATGTAAAGGAACTAGTACATAACAGTCAACAAACATATCTTCTATTGCATTGTTTTGATATTATTATTAATGCTTTGATTCATTCTGTAAAGGTGATTTTAATGCCGCCTTCTCTGAGGGTTCCTCACCTCATTTTGTATTTTGATTGAGGTTTTCCTCGTCTGATCTAGTACGGAATTTTTCTGTCATATCTTGTCATCTCTGATATTTTCCATGTGAGAAAAGAAAGTCCTCTCCAGAATATCTTGGGGGTAGGAACTGTTTCTCTCATCTATCTCCCACAACACCTAAAAGTGATCAACACATGATAGGCATTCAACATATTAATTAGAATGAATCAATATTTGTATGTGTTCCTTATCTTCCCCAAGCTTAAAGAGGTTTCAGATTTACTTGAAAGGCTCTAACTCTACTGGAATAAAATCCAAGCACTTTTTGGTTGGCAGGACAGATAAGTACAACTGGCTCTTATGCTCTTACAATAGAGGTAAGGTTGAAGCTGGTTTTATGTTAGGACTCATTTTCTACCTCCAACACTTAAACATTCTTTAATAGGGAAAAAAAAAAAAAAACACAAAAAAACACAATCTAAAATCTTAAAGTCTACTGGTGCATCCTAATTTAAGTAACTAGATTTCTTCAAGCTGCTCTGCACGTAGTGGTACTATTTCTAAACCTAAGCAACTGGCATGCTGGTAAGCTTGTCCTCATTTCAGGTTTTAGCCCTTTAATTTTAATCCATTTTGCTCTAAGAAATATGTCTACAACTCCACCACATGAAAAGTACATCATTTTCAAGCTTTCTTCAAGTACTTTTGTAAGCTGATTCCTATGAAAACACAGTACAGTTCACATCTAAATTTCCTTTTTCTTTTTGGAGTTCAATAAAATTTGGCTTGATGAACAATAAAATGGAGGTGGGACTAGATGGCAAATAATTTTTTCTTGCAGTCAATTAACAGCACAGTATGTAGGCTTTCAAGGTCACTGTTGCCAGCAGAGATCTTTAAATTAAGGATTAGCCCCTTCTCTACTTTGCGGTTACTAGTAACTCCAGTAACTACAGTGACACAGCCTGACCAGCTTCTTCCACTACCAGGTTCTCCCCTGCTGTGTTTTCTCCAGGAGCATTGGCCTTCTGGGCTTCCTGCCAGCCTTCCTCACCTTTGCATGCACTCTCCCCAGAAGATGACTGCTCCCTACCTCTTCTGCATGGAGATATTTATCTTTCAGAGTTTGCATTAAAAATGTCTTCCTTAGGAAAGTTTTTCCTGACTTATATTATACCCCCACCTCACTGATCAGTCTAGATTAGTTTGCACTGCTAGAAACGTGCGGTTCTGCTCCTTTATGGTACCTATTACAGTTGTAATAAAAATAATTAATTCGTGCACATACTTGCTTAAGATCTATTTCTCTGGATAGAACCTAAACTCAATGAGTGAAGAAAAACGTTTGACCTACTCACTTCTGTGTCTCCAAGGCCTATCACATAAAAGCCCTCAGTAAAATTGTCATGAGTGAATAGAAAAAGTATATCACTAAACTGGCCATTTCCTAGTGAAAAATCAGGTAGCAGGCCATCCATTTCTTCCATCACAAACTAAGAAAACAAAACAAATCAAAATTCTTCTGAAAAGATAACCTAAAAATCTTGCTGAGATTTTTAATTACTGTGCTAAAATGAATAAGAAAAATCAGAAGAAAAGGAAAAATACCCACCCTTCCCAAAATAAAAACAAAAACAAAGAACCCAAAACACTTCACTTGCTTGGATTCAAAATGGGGAAATGAATCATCCCTCACTGGTAACTGATGGCACTAACATTTTTTAGGTAATTTAATACAATTTTGAGCCATAAAATATAGTGAAAACAGATAGTTATTCTTACTTATGGGAGACATTTATTTCTGTAAAGTTCTTCCTGATTAGTAACATTTTAATATCTTGATCTTCCTAGGAAGATGACATTGAGTTATCTAACCTTTCACTATTTCTTTAGTGCTTGTATATTCCATTATCTAAAGAACAGTTTTTGTAATTTCTGATAACAAGACAAATGCTGTGGGCTTCAAATATGTGACTGCTCTTATTTCTCCTCTGTTAGGCAGGCTGGAGGTGGGGAAGAGATAATCAGTGGGACTGTATATCCCTTTATGGGCTCCATTTCAATGACCAGATTATAAGATTTTCTCTTGGATTTTTCAGAGTAAACATTTTTAGTGTATACTTCTCAAACTTGGACAAGCAATAAAGAGATAAGAGGTGACTTATCACCTCTAATGACTAAATTTTTAACTTTATCATCTGGAGAGCATTATCAATTGCTAAAGTTCATAAGATTTATTGTCGCCCCTCCTGACACCCTCAAAGAAAGCCGTTTTCACTCTTTTTTGAAAAGGGATGGTCATAAGTGAGTAATGACAACAGTGGGTTGATAAATATTCCTTAGAAATAGACAGGACCTTGGCTAAGTCCTACTGTTTGGATTAGTTTCCTCTCTTCCTTTTCCTTCTTATCTTTCCTTTCCTCTCTTTTTCCTTCCTTCCCTCCCTCCTTCTTTTTTCTTTTTCTTTCTTTCTTTCTCTCTTTCTTTTCTTTTCTTTTTTTCTTCTCTTTCTATTTCTGTGTGTGTGATGCAGCTTGTGTTTCCTAGTTAGAATGAACATGGCCTCTGGGATTAAGTGACCAAGTTCAATTCTATGGCTGTCTCCTTACAGGGAGTTTGGTATTGGGCAGATTACCATTGTTCGTCTTACTTGACCACCAATAACACCTACTTCACAGAACTAAATAAGATAACCTATGTGGAGTCTCTAGCACAGTGCCTTACGCATATTAAGTACTAAATACTAGCTATTATCACCACACATGCTATGGATTCCAGTTTTCTATTTTTGTCACCAAGTCTTCAAAAAGTTCTATGTCTTCTCCTTATATTCTTTATTTTAAATAATATTTAGCAAAATTCTTCTGCAGTTTCTCTTCCCAGTCTTCCCAGCTGTTAAACCCTTAAAGGCCAGTCCAAGAACTGCTGCTACTTTTTTTTTATGTGAGCTGCCTTTTGAGGTAGACTTATGCATTACAATAAAATATAGGTTCACATGTGTGTTCATTGTGATTCCTTCCTCCACTTCCTTTTCTGTTCCACAGCCACTTAGGGCCCTTTAACAGCCCATCCCCCAAAGACTGTGTCCTGCTGGACTCCCATACCGAAATATACCACTCCTAAGCAATTCTCTTTCTTTCTTTTTCCCTCCCTCCCTTGCTGTCTCTCTCTCTTTCTTTCTCTCTCTCTCTCCCATCATGGAAGGACTTATTTATTTACCACAGAAAAAAATCTCACAGTTCGGATAGTGCTGGAGGAAAATAATGATTCCCTGAAAAGTATATATGTACATATATTAGTAAAACTATCCCACCAAATGGTATTACTTGACCTCAGAATACTTTTTAGGTTCTGCTTTTAAAACACCCTAACATAACTAGGAGACAGTCAGAGAAGTTGTTTCTCACTTTATCCCTCTTGCTGTTCAAAGGAGACTGGGTGGCTCAGTGGGTTAAATCTCTGCCTTCAGCTCAGGTCATGATCTCAAGGTCTTGGGATCAAGCCCCACATCGGGCTCTCTGCTCAGCAGGGAGCCTGCTTCCCCCCTCTCTCTCTGCCTGCCTCTCTGCCTCTTTGTGATCTCTGTTTATCAAATTAATAAATAAAAACTTTTTTAAAAAAAGGATAGGATGATATTTCGCTCTTGAACTGTGTACTATCCATAAAATGTTTGTTAAATATGCATTATTTTTATGGCTACAATGTATCTATCCTCTCAGTTATTCCTAAATTTTTAGTACCTAGACATAGAGGTTCTATAACGAATAAATGAACTAACACATAGTAATTATACCAGTGCTTAGAACATAGCACAAACTCAAAGACTGTATTATCATTGGTAGTAGATGTTGGTATTGGTTGTAGTGGTGGTAGTTTTGTTGTTATGAAAGTACAAAAATCATAGAAACATTTTGCAAATCTAGATTCAATAGAAAAGCATCCATATTTGACTTATAATCCTGCTAGCAATGAATCAGTCAATCCAGGCACTAAAGTGAGATGCAAAAGACAATGAAATACACAGTTACTTGATATTAACATATTAGTTGATAAATTTTTCTCAAAAGTTTTTTCCACCCTAACACCTAGATTCTTGGGGATTGTGGGAATTTTTACATGTTTATGGAATGGAAATTACCTCAACAGCCCTCCTCCAACGTTTTGTACCAAGCATAGTATTATGAAAACTAGAGGGCATTTAAAGGGCACTGAGGTCAAAGAAATGTAAATGGGGGGAGGAGTCAAGATGGCAGAGAAGTAGCAGGTTGAGACTACTTCAGCGAGCAGGAGATCAGCTAGATAGCTTATCTAAAGATTGAACACACCTATAAATCCACTGGCAGATCAAAGAGAGGAAGAACAGCAATTCTAGAAACAGAAAATCAACCACTTTCGGAAAGGTAAGACTGGTGGAGAAGTGAATCCAAAGCAATGGGAAGATAGACCCCGGGGGGAGGGGCCAAATCCTGGCAAGTGGCAGAGATGGAGCACAAAATCAGGACTTTTAAAAGTCTGTTCGGCTGAGGGACATTGCTCCAGAGGCTAAACCGGGGTGAAGCCCACGCAGTGTCAGCGTGGCCTCTAGTCCCGCAAGGTCACAGAAGGATCGGGGGTGTCTGAGTGTCACAGAGCTTACAGGTATTAGAACAGGGTAGCCAGCTACAGAGACAGAGCCAAGAGTGAGCTCACAGCTTGGGGTTACCTTGAACCTGTCACAGGCTCGGTGAGTTCAGAGCACGGCGGGAGGTCAGTCAGACATGAGTTACTGGGCGCTGTTTTCCGAGTTCTCACCTCCTCCAGGCGGGAGACCAGGAGGCTGCCATTTTTATTCCCATCCTCCTGAACTCTACGGAAAGCGCTCAGGGAACAAAAGCTCCTGAAAGAAACCCAAGCAGATTACTCAGCCCGGCCCCTAGTAAGGGCAGTGCAATTCCGCCTGGGGCAAAGACACTTGAGAATCACTACAACAGGCCCCTCCCCCAGAAGGTCAAAAAGAAATCCAGCCAGGACCAAGTTCACCGACCAAGGAGTGCAGTTTCAATACCAAGGAGAGCAGCAGAATTCCAGAGGAGGAGAAAGCAAAGCATGGAACTCATGGCTTTCTCCCCATGATACTTTAGTCTTGCAGTTAATTTAATTTTTTTTTCCTTTTTCGATTTTTTTTCTCTTCTTCTGCTAAAATTTTTTTTAACTTTTAGCCTTTTTTTTAACGTTTTTTAACTAGTTTATCTAATATATATAAATATATATTTCTTTTTTATACTTTTTCTTTATTTGTTTTCTTTTTTTAATTGTTTCTTTTCTTTTCTTTTTTCTTTCTGAACCTCTTTTTATCCCCTTCCTCCCCCCTCATGATTTGTGATCTCTTCTGATTTGGTTAAAGTGTATTTTCCTGGGGTTGTTGCCACCCTTTTAGTATTTTGCTTGCTCCTTCATATACTCTTATCTGGACAAAATGACAAGGTGGAAAAATTCACCAAAAAAAAAGAACAAGAGGAAATACCAAAGGCTACAGACCTAATCAATATAGACTTTGGTAATATGTCAGATCTAGAGTTCAGAATGACGATTCTCAGGGTTCTAGCTGGGCTCAAAAAAGCCATGGTAGATATTAGAGAAACCCTCTTGGGAGATATAAAAGCCCTTCATGGAGAAATAAAAGAACTAAAATCTAACCAAGTTGAAAACAAAAAAGCTATTAATGAGGTGCAATAAAAAATGGAGGCTCTCACTGCTAGGATAAATGAGGCAGAAGAAAGAATTAGCGATATAGAAGACCAATGACAGAGAATAAAGATGCTGAGCCAAAGAGGGACAAACAGCTACTGGACCATGAGGGGAGAATTCGAGAGGTAAGTGACACCATAAGACAAAACAACATTAGAATAATTGGGACTCCAGAAGAAGAAGAAAGAGAGAGGGGAGCAGAAGGTATACTGGAGAGAATTATTGGAAAGAATTTCCCCAATTTGGCAAAGGGAACAAGCATCAAAATCCAGGAGGTGCAGAGAACGCCCCTCAAAATCCACACCCTGTCAACTAATAGTAAAATTTACAAGTCTTAGTGACAAAGAGAAAATCCTGAAAGCAGCCCGGGAAAAGAAGTCTGTAACATACAATGGTAAAAATTTTAGATTGGCAGAAGACTTATCGCCAGAGATCAGGCAGGCCAGAAAGAGCTGGTATGATATATGCAGAGCACTAAATGAGAAAAACATGCAGCCAAGAATACTATATCCAGCTAGGCTATCATTGAAAATAAAAGGAGAGATTAAAAGTTTCCAGGACAAACAAAAACTGAAAGAATTTGCAAACACCAAATCGGCTCTACAGGAAATATTGAAAGGGGTCCTCTAAGCAAAGAGAGAGCCTACAAGTGGTAGATCAGAAAGGAACAGAGACAATATACAGTAACAGTCACCTTACAGGCAATACAATGGCACTAAATTCATATCTCTCAATAGCTACCCTGAATGATAATAGGCTAAATGCCCCAATCAAAAGACACTGGTATCAGAATGGATAAATAAACAAAATCCATTTATATGTTGCCTACAAGAAACTCATTTTAAAGCCAAAGACACCTCCAGATTTAAAGTGAGGGGGTGGAAAAGAATTTACCATGCTAATGGGCATCAAAAGAAAGCAGGAGTGACAATCCTTATATCAGATCAATTAGATTTTAAGCCAAAGACTATAATAAGAGATGAGGAAGGACACTATATCATACTCAAAGGATCTGTCCAGCAAGAAGATCTAACAATTTTAAATATCTATGCCCCCAACGTGGGAGCAGCCAACTATATAAAACAATTAATAACAAAATCAAAGAAACACATCAACAATAATACAATAATGGTAGGGGACTTTAACACTCCCCTCACTGAAATGGACAGATCATCCAATCAAAAGATCAACAGGGAAATAAAGGCTTAAATGACACACTGGACCAGATGGGCATCACAGATATATTCAGAATATTTCATCCCAAAGCAACAGAATACACATTCTTCTCTAGTGAACATGGAACATTCTCCATAATAGATGACAACCTTGGTCCTAAATCAGGTCTCAACTGGTATCAAAAGATTGGGATCATTCCCTGCATGTTTTCAGACCACAATGCTCTGAAGCTAGAACTCAACCACAAGAGGAAATTTGGAAAGAACCCAAATACATGAAGACTGAACAGCATCCTTCTAAAGAATGAATGGGTCAAACAGGAAATTAAAGAAGAATTGAAAAAATTCATGGAAACAAATGATAATGAAAATACAACGGTTCAAAATCTGTGGGAAACAACAAAGGCAGTCCTGAGAGGAAAATATATAGTGGTACAAGCCTTTCTCAAGAAACAAGAAAGGTCTCAGGTACACAACCTAACCCTACACCTAAAGGAGCTCGAGAAAGAACAAGAAAGAAACCCTAAGCCCAGCAGGAGAAGAGAAATCATAAAGATCAGAGCAGAAATCAATGAAATAGAAACCAAAAAACAATAGAGCAAATCAATGAAACTAGGAGCTGGTTCTTTGAAAGAATTAATAAAATTGATAAGCCCCTGGCCAGAATTATCAAAAAGAAAAGAGAAAGGACCCAAATAAATAAAATCATGAATGAAAGAGGAGAGATCACAACTAACACCAAAGAAATACAGACAATTATAAGAACATACTATGAGCAACTCCACACCAACAAATTTGACAATCTGGAAAAAATGGATGCATTCCTAGAAACATATAAACTACCACAACTGAACCAGGAAGAAATAGAAAGCCTGAATAGACCCATAACCAGTAAGGAGATTGAAACAGTCATCAAAAATCTCCAAACAAACAAAAGCCCAGGGCCAGACGGCTTCCCAGGGGAATTCTCCCAAATATTTAAAGAAGAACTCATTTCTATTCTCCTGAAACTGTTCCAAAAAATAGAAATGGAAGGAAAACTTCCAAACCCATTTTATGAGGCCAACATCACCTTGATCCCAAAACCAGACAAGGATCCCATCAAGAAAGAGAGCTACAGACCATTATTCTTGATGAACACAGATGCGAAAATTCTCACCAAAATACTAGCTAATAGGATTCAACAATACATTAAAAGGATTATTCACCACGACCAAGTGGGATTTATTCCAGGGCTGCAAGGTTGGTTCAACATCTGCAAATCAATCAATGTGATACAACACATCAATAAAAGAAAGAACAAGAACCATAAGATACTCTCAATAGATGCTGAAAAAGCATTTGACAAAGTACAGCATCCCTTCCTGATCAAAACTCTTCAAAGTGTAGGGATAGAGGGCACATACCTCAATATTATTAAAGCCATCTATGAAAAACCCACTGCAAATATCATTCTCAATGGAGAAAAACTGAAAGCTTTTCCGCTAAGGTCAGGAACACGGCAGGGATGTCTATTATCACCACTGCTATTCAACATAGTACTAGAAGTCCTAGCCTCAGCAATCAGACAACAAAAGGAAATTAAAGGCATCCAAATCAGCAAAGAAGAAGTAAAACTATCACTCTTCGCAGATGATATGATACTATATGTGGATTACCCAAAAGACTCCACTCCAAATCTGCTAGAACTTGTACAGGAATTCAGTAAAGTGTCAGCATATAAAATCAATGCACAGAAATCAGTTGCATTTCTCTACACCAAGAACAAGACAGAAGAAAGAGAAATTAAGGAGTCCATCCCATTTACAATTGCACCCAAAACCATAAGATACCTAGGAATAAACCTAACCAAAGAGGCAAAGAATCTATACTCAGAAAACTATAAAGTACTCCTGAAAGAAATTGAGGAAGACACAAAGAAATGGTAAAATGTTCCATGCTCCTGGATTAGAAGAATAAATATTGTGAAAATGTCTATGCTACCTAAAGCAATCTACACATTTAATGCAATTCCTATCAAAGTACCATCCATCTTTTTCAAAGAAATGGAACAAATAATCCTAAAATATATATGGAACCAGAAAAGACCTCGAATAGCCAAAGGGATATTGAAAAAGAAAGCCAACGTTGGTGACATCACAATCCCGGACTTCAAGCTCTATTACAAAGCTGTCATCATCAAGATAGCATGGTACTGGCACAAAAACAGACACATAGATCAATGGAACAGAATAGAGAGCCCAGAAATAGACCCTCAACTCTATGGTCAACTAATCTTAGACAAAGCAGGAAAGAATGTCCAATGGAAAAAAGACAGCCTCTTCAATAAATGGTGCTGGGAAAACTGGACAGCCACATGCAGAAAAATGAAATTGGACCATTTCATTACACCACACACAAAAATAGACTCAAAATGGATGAAGGACCTCAATGTGCGAAAGGAATCCATCAAAATCCTTGAGGAGAACACAGGCAGCAACCTCTTCGACCTCAGCCGCAGCAACATCTTCCTAGGAACAACGCCAAAGGCAAGGGAAGCAAGGGCAAAAATGAACTATTGGGATTTCATCAAGATCAAAAGCTTTTGCACAGCAAAGGTATATATACACAATGGAATACTATGCAGCCATCAAAAGAAATGAAATCTTGGCATTTGCAACAACATGGATGGAACTAGAGGGTATCATGATTAGCGAAATAAGTCAAGCAGAGAAAGACAACTATCATATGATCTCGCTGATATGAGGAAGTGGTGATGCAACATGGGGGGTTAAGGGGGTAGGAGAAGAATAAATGAAACAAGATGGGATTGGGAGGGAGACAAACCATAAGTGACTCTTAATCTCACAAAACAAACTGAGGGTTGCTGGAGGAAGGGGGGTTGGGAGAAGGGGTGTTGGGAGAAGGGGGTTGGACATTGGGGTAGGGTATGTGCTATGGTGAGTGCTGTGAAGTGTGTAAACCTGGTGATTCACAGACCTGTACCCCTGGGAATAAAAATATATGTTTATAATAAATAAAAATTTTAAAAAAAGAAATGTAAATGTATAGACAACAATACCTTCATCAATTTTTGTTTCCTTTTCATTGTGTTACTGGGTCAGTAGATCCTGCTCACTTACTTCTTAGAATTATATTTACTTCATTTTCTAGCAGTGCTTCTTAAAGATTGTGTTTATTGACAAAAACGTTTCTGAATATTCTTTTCTGTTATAAGAAGTAATTTCAAGTTTTTCTGATATAATATAAACCTGAAAGTTGATAAAAATATATAATACAATGTTTCAAATACTTCCTCTCCCCTCCATCACTAAGAAACAAGCAATGGAATCCTTGGAGAAATAATTTCAAGTTTTTCTGATATAATATAAATCTGAAAATTGATAAAAATATATAAAGCAATGTTTCAAATACTTCCTCTCCCCCCCCCATCACTAAGAAATAAGCAATGGGATCCTTGGAGTATACATATATTAGGTGTAGCTTCAACCAGTCTGGTTCATTGTCCACCATAGTTTCTCACGGAACCTCTCTAGAAAGGCTCTACGGAAGAAAACAGAAGTTAGATTATTATCGTCCTAGGAAATCCAAGGGAATATCAGGACCTAAGAGGTGACTTTCACTGTGAATGATATAATCTCACTTAATAAGAGATAGGTATGAATAATTAAATATATTTAAAATTATATAAGTTAAGTTGAGAGATGTGACACTCATTTTTTTTTTCTTAGACCCTTCAACAGTAAAATAGATAAAAACTATTTTAACCTTGTTCCTCATAAACATCTAAGGAGCAATTTTCCTCATATTGAGAATTTGTGAAAAACCTTCCATTGTATTTTCCCATTCCCTTACTAAGCTAGATCATTCGATTTCTGCAACGAACCGGTGCCCAAGAACAAAAATCAGCTTTATACACCCAGTGTGAACCCAGGTAAAAGTTCCTAAATGAAAGCCTCTCAAAGGTCAGAGTTTCCATAAAGACGAGTGCAAGGAATGCAGTACCTGTTATACCCACATTTTGCTAAAGTTTCCTAGAACTTCACCTTAGTGGTCCTGGAAAAAGCTATGTCTCTCATGAATCACTTGGGGAAACTTCACTCCTGCACAAAAACATAGTTGAGTTCCCAGCATGTATTTTTATGCTCTGGCTTCTTTTGACTCCAGGAAATTAGTATTAAACTTATAAAGTGTCATAAAATCTGACATAAGATAATCCATATTCTCTGTTCTAAATGTTTGTTCATCCACTTCTTGAAGAAAATTTCTCAGTATTTAGAGAAGAATATCACAAGGCTATGAAAATAGAATTTCAATTTGCTTAAGGTCCTCCAATAAATTAAGAAAGGGCTGAGCTACTCAAGCAATATATCTTCAGTTTATGAAAGGATTTGGGATAAAATGATCTTTTAGCCCCACAGACTTAAATAACTATTAAGTATTGAAATATTTAGGAAAGAATTCACCAATTAAAGGTGGCTTTTAATGATGGTTAAATTTGCTAAAGGAAGGTAAGAAAAGATGGGGGAAAAAGAAAAAGAAAAAAATGAAAGGAAGAAAAAGTAAAGAAGAAAAAGGAAAGTTATAAATATTAAAAGGAGAGAGTATATATATATATATATATATATATATATATATGTGTGTGTGTGTGTGTGTGTGTGTGTGTATGTATATATATCACTGGGCCATAAAACACCTTAAAAATTTAGAATAAAAATAAAAATCATACAATGCTCTCAGACCATAGTGGAATCAAACCAGAAATTAAAAATAGAAGGATAGAAGGAAAATCCCCAAATGCATAGAAAGTAAACAATACACTTCTAAATAAAACATGAGTCAAAGCAGAAATCTTAAGAGAGATTAAAAATGTTTTGAACTAAATGAAAATAAAACTATCAAAATTTGTGGAATGCAGTGAAAGCAGTGTTTACAGGGAAATTAAATACATATATTAGAAAAGAAAGAAGACCTAAAATTGACCACCTAAGCTTCCATCTTGGGAAACCAAGGCAAAAGAAAGAGCAGATGAAATCCAAGGTAAGTAGGAGGAAATAAGCAATAAATTAGAGAAGAAATCAATGAAACAGACAGAAGAAAAGCAATAAAATTCAACAAGACCAATATCAAGAGGTTCTCTATCATTAATATCCAATTAGAAAATATAGTAGAAAAAATATTTTATTCTAAGTAAATGCAAAAATATAAATTTTCCAGTAAAAACGTTATAAAGTACACAAACAGTATGATGATACAGCTACTAAACTATGCAAAATAACAAAAGAAATGGAGAGCTATTGGTGTGTGTACTTAAAAATTGACAAGATGAAGTTCTAAAAAATTTAAAAATAAAAATTTGTGTTTATTTAATAAGTCTTTAAAATAAAATAATTTAAGATTTCACCAGGAAACAAAGGATTAATCCAACATTTTCAGAAAAATAATAATTAAAAGATATATTTACTCTCATATGTTTAAATATAATATAAAATTAAATAATGTGAAATGCAGGAAAACGTTAAAATCAGTAGAAACCTCAGGTGCTAATTATTGACATTAATGACACACAATGAAGATATGATTTTAAATCAGTGGGGAAAGAAAATAATATTAATTAATCTGGAAATTCTTTGTTACTGAAAGTAAAAAGCATGTGCAGATAATTGTATTTTATGAAAAAGCAGAGCAAATTTAGGATCACCTTTTCAAGAAATTCAATATGATAAACAAAATAAAAAGCAGCAGAAGAAAATAGAAGTAAATAATATCAGAATTAATGTTTATTCATATGAAAAATGATAAATAAAAATTGATGGAAATAACGATAGAAAAAAACTTCTGTATGTCAAACACATCCTAAGTAAAATCAGAAGTAAGCAACAAACTGGGAAATTTATTTAAACAAATTAGTAATACCTTTAATAACAACAGGATGTTCAAACAGATGGGAGAAAGTTAAACACTCAAGTTTTAAAAATAGTAAAGGCACTTGAATTGACAAGTCACAAAAGAAGAAATAGAAATAATCAATAAATTTATGAAATTATGTTTAAAGTACAAGTAATTAAAGATTCAAAAATTTAATCATTAATGAGATACCCTTTTTTTCTATTTTATTAATAATACTAGTAAAGATTAATATGTGTATACGTATATACACATATATATATTATTCCTTGATTGTTCAAGGAAATTATACTCTCATAAACTGATACTGTGTAAAATTTTTCAATTTCCTTAAAATAATTTGGCAATATGAATCAAAAACTACAAAAGTAGGGGCGCCTGGGTGGCTCAGTTGGTTAAAGCCACTGCTTTCAGCTCAGGTCATGATCCCAGAGTCCTGGAATAGAGCCCTGAGTCGGGTTCTCTGCTCAGCAGGGAGCCTGCTTCCCTTCCTCTCTCTCTGCCTGCCTCTCTGTCTACTTGTGATCTCTGTCAAATAAATAAATAAAATCTTTAAAAAAAAATCTACAAAAGTAATGTGCATTTCTTTGAAACAGTAATAGAAAAATAATCATAGATGTTCTCATAGTTATGACACTAAAAAATTGCACCCCATCTAAATGTCCAAAGAGGAAATTGGTAAAATAAATTATAGTATATGTATATGATATGCAGACTTCAAAAATATTTAACCTAATTGTGAATTGTTCATGAAGAATTGTTACTTTAAAAGGATAAACCACAGAATAATATATATAACATGCTCACAATTTTGTATGACTCAATTAGCAAAAAATATATATATATATTTGATTATGTGTGTGATATGTGTGTAATTGTATACATAGGGTAATAGTTATGCTGAATTTTAAGATTACAGGTGATTTTAGGTTTTATATGTTTTTCAGCAAAATTTTCTACTTTGGAAAAATTATTTCAAATAATAAATCTTGAATTTTGACTTCAATTGAATAAAAATAAATTACATAAAAAGACTTGGTCTATGATACGATTAAAGATAAAAGGTAGCATAATTCAGTCAATAGATTTTTTAAAGAAGAGCACAGCTGAAAACTCCATGGCATGTTGTTTTTAAAAAAACGTAACACATTTAGGGGTGCCTGTATGGTTCAATCAGTTAAGTGAAGAACTCTTGGTTTCAGTAGGGGTGATGATCTCATGGATGGTGAAATTGAGCCCTGGACCAGGATCTGCTCTTAGCAGGGAGTCTGCTGGAGATTCTCTCCTTCTGCTCCTTCTCACTCTCTCTCACATAAATAAATCTTAAAGAAAAAAAAAAGTAACATATTTAGAGCGAAGTGTTAAAGGAATGGTAACTTCACTAATACCACTTTGCATGATGGTATACAAAAATTGCACTATTAAGTCTCATACTCTCAAAATGTAATGATTGCTCAGTTTCAGGCTGTTTCAGTTTGATAAACTGAAAAGTCATGAAAGCTAGCTAAGGCATCCGCGAAAAATATAAACCATTGATTATCCTGACAATCATTACGGAGCATACTATTTCGAAACCAGTTTTTGCTGTGCCTATATTATAGATACTTCGATGAAGGTGAAAGAACACAGAGGCATCTATAAACTGAAGCATAAAAGTGCTGAATAACATCACCAGTATCCATCCGTGCACCTCCCTGAAGGTGGGTGTTTACGAGAAATGTCCAGAGGACAAAAGGAAGGCATTGAATTGGACAACCCCCCGTTGGTAACTTACATCCCGAAACAAGAGATTTGATTACCCTTATCATTATCTCTGCTTGCTGAGCAGAGCTCCCAAAGCTATTAGTGGTCATAAAATTACCCAGCTGTTTTTTAAATTCAACCATAGTATTTGACTCAGTGACCTCTTCGGTCAATGAATTTCACAGGTTGACTATACACATTCATAAGGCATTATTTACCTCAATTTGTTCTGAATTTACTGCCTCTTATTTTTATCAAGTATCTCCTTGTCCTCATCTTATTATGGGACAAGGTTAAAAAAAAAAAGTGTCCTTTGTAATTTTGAATGCCTCAATCAAGGACTTTTCTAAAATACACCAGATTTTAGAATCTTTTATTAGGGAAATGAGAAATCTAGCTACATTCCATCTAGTCGCTATTAATATTTTATTCTCACCATGACTTCTTATTACTTGGGTGTGAATTCAATTTCTGTTTTACCTCATTATTCTATTTCCTTCATATTATTAACAGCAGAAGAACGACAATCATGAATATACAATTATTTCCAATAAGAAAACTCAAGTTTTTAAGATGTGAAAAGATTAAAGTCTTACTGAAATGTCCATCTTGGTAAAATCAATGCATTCAAAATATTTAACTTTTAAGTTAGCCAAACCAGACTAGGATAATGCACTCTTCAATAAAGATATTTTTAGCATTGTCTTCGAAAGCTGATTCTTTCTGCTGGATTATTCAGGAGCAATTCAGATCCACCAAAATTAGAAGAATGGATAAGTTGGTCATCTAGTCCTATCATTTGGATAAGTGATTTTGTATTTTGAGTAACCATAGAGTTGCTCTTCACAAAATGGGTGTAATTCTCACCACAATATTCAGAGTTGCACTCATTATTCAGGGAAATAATTTTTCAGGCATATAGTCAGATATAATTTTCTTTTACACAGTATATTCTTTCATAGTTGAAGCTATTTGCAACCTTTGTATGTCCTCATATCCCTTCAACACTCCCTCATTTGTGTAATAAAGACACGTGACACTACTTTGGAAAAAAAGAGCCATGATGCATGTACATAAACAAAACTCAAGGAAACCAAGGAATAGTCCCTCCTTGTTATTTAGCCTCTCTTAAGGTATGATCCGAAGAATATTTAGTTGATAAAAATACAAGTTTGAGGGGCACCTGGGTGGCTCAGTCGATTAAGCATCTGCCTTTGGCTCAGTTCATGATCCCAGAGTCCTGGGATGGAGCCCCACGTCTGGCTCCCTGCTCGGCGGGAAACCTGCTTCTCCCTCTCCCACTCCCCCTGCTTGTGTTCCCTCTCTCACTGTGTCTCTGTCAAATGAATAAACAAAATCTTAAAAAAAAAAAAAAATACAAGTCTCTAGGTTTCAGCCCCGACCTGTGGTACTGAGCCAGCCGTTTCAACGGAGTCCCTATTTATGCTCATCACAATTCTCTTTAGGCCTCTTCTCAGGTTTAACTGTCTCCCTGGAAAAGCTTGTCCATACTTAAACAGCTTTAGCTATACACCAATACCTCCTTAAATTGCATCTCCAGCTTAGAGTTCACTTTTGAATATCAGATGTTGCCTTCTGGTTCATCTCTGAGATATTTCATAATCCGACTGAGTAATGACCTCATCCTAAAATCTTGCCTTATCTAGTTTCATCTATTTCTCTCGCAGTGTATGGTTCACTTATTGAAGTGCCCAAATCAGAAGCCCTTGATCATCTTTTCCTCTTTCCTTCTCCTCTTAAATTTTTAAGTGGTAAAATGTATTGTCTTATCCATTATTGGATTTCTCTTGGATTTTAAGTTTAGAGATGTACTCACCCCTGAGATCAGCCAGGCCATCCTTCTTATTAAATGATGAGGCACGATTGCTGAGTTGTGTGGAGGGTTAGAGAGCCAGGGTGACATCATGATGTCGAAAGTGATCCTATTGAGGAAAAAGACCCAAGAGTTTTTTTAGCAGTAAGCTTACATAATTCAAATCATAATTAATATCAACAGAAGTTTAATGAGCACTTATTGAATTTGTGATTGAGTAAAAATCCATTCTAAAGAACTTTGGGTATCTATAAATAAAAAATAAGAAAGTTAAAAATACTTAGAAGTCTGTGGTGTCCAGTCTGCTTATAATAGTTAATATTATTCTTCACAATTTCCCATTTATGAAAATCTGGGTTAATATCTTTGGGAAAATATTTACATTTACCTTTTTCTTATATTTAAATTAGAATGACGTTGCTTTCAGGGATACTTCCGTGGAAAATAATTACAATATTCTAAAGGCCACAGCATGTCATTTTGAAAGCTCACATTTACCGCTCTCTGAAATATCAGTAGGGATGGGACCATTGAAAAAGCATATTCCATCTTAACAGTATCACCAAGATTCTTTTATTCCTCTTTCTCATATTTTTTCCTATTCATTTAGTAGTACTAATTGCCAAGATGTTTGTCTCAGTAATATATTGTGTCATTACTGCAATATAAATTTTAAATTTTGTTATTGGTACTTGCAGATGAGATTTTCTTCCAAAACAATACAGAAAAGCAATTATTTTTATCACTAATTTGGAAGGAACATAGAGCAATCAGTGTGTCATGGTGTCTAGTAGTTAAGAATTTATTCTATATTGGATGACTTTATTTTTGTCCTTGTGTGAAGCTTTAATGATTACTCTAAAATGTATTAGGTAGGTATAATTTAATTATGTAACATTTGATACATATTGATACAGGTTCAAAAGTAAAATAAAAAAGACACTTATGAGTCCGTCAATACAAGAGCATCATCATTATTGTGTTCTCAATGGGTATGTGTCTCCTTAATCTCATCCTTCTACCTTTTCAACACAGGTAGCTCCCTCTTTAAATTTGTGTTTACCATTTCTTTGCTTTTAAAGAACAGTTTGGTGATATATCACTCTGTAGGTTTAAAAATTCATTCCTACAGTTTCAAAAGACTGTAGTTCAGTAATTTTCGTTACAATTTAACATTCTTTAATTTAACATATGATTACTCCATATTTTATTTTTCAATTTTCCTGTTGATAGATGCTTAAGTTGTCTTAAGTTTTTGCTATTAAGAAAAATAATAATGTGAATATCCTTGTACAGATCTCATGATACACATGTGTAAGGGTTCTCTATGGTACAGATCTGGAAGTAGAATCCCTGAGTTGTAGGGAATGAAAATGTTCATACTCACACAACAATGCCAAATTAATTTCCAAAAGAGCTGTACTACTTTACAACCCTGCTAGCAGCATACAAATGTTCTCATTAATCTATAACCTCACCAAAACTTGTAATGTCAATCATAATTTTTGTGATCTGGTGGGTATAACATTGTAGACCATTATAGTACTACTTACGAATTCTCTGATAACTAAGGGAGGTGAGCATGTCTCGATACTTTTATTTACTATTCAGGTTTAATAAATATTTAAGTTGTTTGCTCAATTTTGTATTGGGTTATTTATCTATTTCTTATTGATTTATAAGAATTCTTTATATATGCAGTATAATTATTTTTCTCAGTTGTATGTATTCAAATATCTCATATCGTGCTTTTTGAAAAATAGAATTTCTTAATTTTTTTTTTTTTAAGATTGTATTTATTTTTTTGAGAGAGACAGAGAGAGCAAGGGAGAGAAAGCATGAGCTGGGGGAGGGGCAGAGGGAGAGGAAGAAGCAGACGCTCTGATGAGCAGGGACCCTGAAGATGTGCAACTCTATCCCAGGGACCTTCAGACCTGAGCTGAAGGCAGACACTTAACTGACTGAATCACCCAGGCACCCCTAGAATTTCTTAATTTCAATATGTATAAATGTTTTAACTTTTTAAAGCTTAAAACATTTAATATCTTGTTTAAGAATGCTCCTTAAGATCATATTTTCCCACATTATAAAGGCAAAATTACAGTGTTGTGTTTTCACAATTATTTTTTTTTCTTTTCACATTTAAATATCCAAAGTATCTTGATCTTACTCCTATATAGGAATTGTCAAGGAGTTCACTATACAGGAGTAACCAGTCATTCCAGAATAATTCATGGCATCTTTCTCCCAGTTTTCAGCAGTGCTTCATAGTCACAGATCTAATGAACTCCAACTGTTACTTGCCAAGTGCTTACTGTGTGGCATGTAAACTTCTAGGGGATAGAAATAGAGCACTGAGAAATGCCTTTATGTTTGGGTCAATTTTGAATATCTCCAGCCTTCTGCATTTGTCAGTATGCCTGAATCAATTCCACAATACCTTATTTATTTTATCTGTATGAGAAGTTTTATAATGCTATATGGTCTCAGTGTTTGGGTTCCCCTTTCCCCAAATGTATACTATTGGAATTCTAACCCCCAAAGGTGATGATATTAGTATATGAGGCCTCTGGGAAGTGATTAGGTCATGAGAGTGGAATTCTCATAAGTGGGATGACTGCTCTTATGTCAAAGAGATCCCACAGAGCTCCCTATCACCTCTCACCAGGAGGGTCTGTAGCCTGGACCAGGGTCCTCATGTAGCCATGCTGGCAGCCTGATCTCTGATTTTCTGCCTCCAGAACTATAAGCAATATACTTCCACTGTTTATAAGCCAATTAATACCCAGTTTGTGGTATTTTTTTGTAGCAGCCCAAATGGACTAGCACAGGTATCTCATAAGGACAATTCTGCTTCTGGACTATTTTGGCGATTATAGATCCCTTGTTCTCATACTCTTCCACATAAGTGTTAGAATTAGCTTGTCAAGTTAGACACACACACATAGTAGGAAGTTTAGTAAACTTGTATTAAATATATAGATCAATTAGGGGAGAAGGAATATCTTTATATTACCTCTTCTAATCCATGAGCATGATACAACTCTCCTTTTATGTAGGTTTTTAAAAAAATGCTCTTCAAGAAGGTTTTTATAAAATTCTCATCTTTTCTTTCAAGTCTTCTGTTAGATTTGTTCTTAGAAATTTCCCGTTATTATTACTAGTAGTCGAAGTGGTATGTTCTCTTATTGGTGGTTGACTGTGTATAAAATCCAATCAATTCTTATATATTTATCTGATCTCCAGTTTGCTAAACCTGCTTTTGTTATTTCAAACAATTCATCTGTTTTCTGTATACATTCATCTCATCAGTTTCTCCCTGTTCAATCCTTAATCCTTGGAAAGTGTATGTCCCTCTTTCTTGACCTTTTTTAGTCTTTCTGAGACTCGTAGACTTCTTGTACATTGCAAAAATAAGAGTTAATAATGAACAATCTGTGTAGCTCTTGATTTCAAAGAGAATGCTTTTAACATTTCATCAATTCAGTAATCATTTCTGCAGTTTTTGGCAGATACACCGTTTCTGAGGTATATCTGAGGAAGAAACTTCCTCAGTGTTTGTATTTTTAAATAGTTTTTATTGTGATTTTGTTTTGAATTACCTCAAATGTATTTTATGGCATTTAATAAGATGATCATAATTTCCCCCATTCTATAATGCAGTCTAATAAATGTATCAGTTTACTGATTTTATATTACTCTTGAACTTCTGGAATAAATCCAACTTAGTCATAATATGTTAATAAAAAAAATTACTGGATTTTATTTGTTAATATTTTTAACATAGCTGTATCATTACATGAATTAATAGAGTCTTGAAATTTCCATTCTCATACTGTTCTTATCTACTTTTGTAATTTAAATTAATAAGATGAATTAAATATTTCTCTTGTTTATTCTTTGGGAACATTTTTAGGAAGTTGAAATGATTTGTTCTTTAAAATTATAATAGCATTTTCCTGTAAAACAACAGAATTAGTTTTTTCTTTGAAGGAAAAAAATGTATTAAATATACTTTCTTTTGACATTCTTGAACTGTTCAGGCTTTTTGTTTTCTCCTCATTCAGATTTAATAAGTTATACTTTACTAATAATTTGTCTAATTTGTTTAAGTTTCACATTTATTTTTAGCAGAAAATTTCTCATATTATTCTCTAACACTTTTTGTCCTTATTGAAATTGTTATTATGTCTATTTCTTCTTTTTTTTTTATGTCTATTTCTTCTTTCTGTTTTGACTCTTCCCTGTCTTTTTCTTGTTTTATAGACTGTGTTTGTATTGTTTAGTAATTATGCTTTATGTTTACTATTTCAAAAATTTCAGGGGTGCCAGGGTGGCTCAGTCAGTTACATGTCTGACTTCAATTCAGGTCATGATCTCAGGGTTCAGGGAGGGAACCTCTTGTTGGGCTCCCCACTCAGCAGGGAGTCAACTTGTCCCTCTGTCCTTCCTCATGCTCATGCTATCACTCTCTCTCAAATAAATAAATAAAATAAAAAATAAAATAAAATAAAATTTAAAAAATTCAGACCTTTATTATTACAGTCTAGTTTTTTTGGACTAGTTCTTATATTTTTTAAATCTTGAGTCAGTTTCTGTATTCATTAATATGTAACTTTTCTTATATTTTAATAAAAACATGTAATTCATTTATTATTTTTGTGTTTTTTTTAATTTCAATATGTAGCTTTTTAAATTATTTTTTGATACTAATGATTTTTGATCTTGGATATGATTTATGTTTGTTTAAAGCTATGTGGGTAACTTTCTAAAATCTATCACTTTATAAAATTTTAATTTTGCTTTTTTCAGTAACTTCTAAGTTTATTCCATTGTACAATATAATACAGTGCAATAACAGTTACTTAAAATACTCTCTTCAATTGTCTTTAATCTTTACACTGTCAGTCAATAAACTTAATTCAGTGATTATATTTTTAATTCTAAATTTCTATTTTTTCTTTCAATCTGCCTTAATAAAATTGCCTTTCATAATCATATTTTCCTTTCTCATTTTGTGACCCATTTTTATTTTTCTTCTGGCATTTTACACATTTTTGTCTTATATTGCATATACAATTACAATGCCTGAAATCTTTGGATTCTAATCTCTTCTTTGCTATAAGTATTTGTGATATTTGATTGTAAGCTCATATTGATTGACCATAACTAATAAGAATCTTCAGAGCTATATTACATTCATTCTTAAAAAAATTACATTTGTTTATTCAAAAAGCCAAAAAACAGTATCAGTCTGGGTTAATTTTAGGTTTTAGGCTCAATGTTACAGTTCTAGCTCCCACTTTTGCTTCAAAAGACCAAAGCTTACCAAATATAATATTTTGTCTGAAGTTTGTCTATTTTTCATGTTTGTCTAAGGTTCAAGGCTCCCACAGTGATTAAAGCTCAAATATTTCTGTTTTATTAAATGATTTGGGTTTTTTTTCATTTATTTATGAATCTAGGAGATTTTTTATGACCCCAGAAATGCATTAGAAAGCATAGTTTATATAGAATCTGGTTTTCTTTCAATGGGAGGCATTTGCAGAGTTTCTACTTCTCCAGATTTCCTGAAAAGAAAGGCTATATTCTCACCATTAGACTCTCTGCACAGTCTACTAAATCATATAAATTCAACACAAGTAATGAAAGGAGTTTAGAGTTTCCAGAAATGTATTTTTAATAATAGTATCTCTACAACTTGGGTTATTAAAAATGAGAGGAAAAATAGATTAAAACACTAAGTGTGATTTAGGTTCATTTAAAAAAAATCTTTAATTAAATAGTTCAAATATAAAAGAATAAGATAACTTTCATTAATTTTTCCTCCCAATTATGAAGATGCTAATAAGCAAAATAAATAAAATAATTAAATTAAATAAAAATGTTTAAGAGAGAAAGATTAGAATTGAATGAAAAATTAATTAGTAAATCAAATTGTTCTGTTAATCTGAAATTCCTTTAATGATCATCTAATGCCTTAAATGTGACATTTCTGGTATCTCAACAAGGGAATTACTCTCTCAGATCTCTAATTTTAAATACAAAACCTTCAGGGATTTTTTTTTTTTTTTTTTTTTTTTTTGCCTATACAGAACTGGATTCACTGTATGATTTACGCATGGAGAATGGTGTGGATCAATGTTGGTATATGCATGTGTTTGTCTGTGTGACAGTATAAGTTATATAGATAATGAAGAGATGAGGCAGGTAGACCGTACTGGTCTTATCAGGCCAGTGGTTGATATCCAATTTATACTATCTTTCATTTCACATTATTAATACTACCTAGGAATATACTAATGTTGCAAAATAAAAAAGGTCAAAAATTATTATTTATGGTATTATTATAGTTCTGATAAAATGTTCTTTGGAGGATACAAAGCCAAATAAAATCCTTGGGAATTTTAGGATCATAAACAGTATAGAGTAATATGTTAATTAACTGTACTATAATTATATTAATATATTTGGTGGGATGAAAAAGTCCATAAAGAAATATATACATCTCACATATTAAGTATATTACTCCATTGCAAATATTTTACTGTATATATTATTTAAAAACTCATTACTCAATGACAGTGGTACAATTTTTAATTTTAAAACTTACCTTTCAACATCACTAAGTACATAAGAAAGAGTAAGGCATGTTATAATTCAAATTATTAATTATGGATATCCAGTCTATGTTATATGACACTTAAACAATAGGTGAAATCTGTGACATTATTAAAACTAGTTGTTGATCTGAAGAAAAAACATTCTACATTTATTCATTCTTAGCAATTGCTAATTGAATGCTAGAGATGACAGACAGCAAGGTTGTAGGTCTCTTCTCCAAATTACAACCTTACGGAAGTCACTCTGTTGCTAAATGTTGACTATATGTGAGTAAAAAAAAAAAAAAAGTAATTCTGTCATTATTCCTTATTTTTCAGCTTTATATTAGTAACTGCTTAGAATTCTAAAAATTTAAAATTATTCATTTTTGTCCCCAAATTACCAACAGTTTCCCTTTAACATTCTGTGGTGGTCTTTTGCTGATCTATCTATCTAGATAGATAGATAGATATGTATATAAAATATGTATTATATATTATAATCATACATATGATTATTGTACCCAGGCACTTCATTTCTAACTAAAACTTCTTTGCAAGAATATTCTTAATGCTTTGAGCCCATCAAGGCAATTATACACTTGAAAAAACAAAATTTGAGGAGAAAAATACTTTGGTTTTCCTGCCACTTCTTTCAAACACTTTTCTTCCTCTCATCTGCTATTTTAGGTCTTTACAAGTCCTTTCTTCAGTGCCCTTTTAAATTTTTTCAATCCCAGACTGGTTTTCCAAATTCTTAGAAAGAGACTGTTGAATGTACTGTTATTTCAGGGGCAACATTATACAAAGAATAGCGCAAAATCACAGACAATTCAGTCAGTGATTCCAAGTCATATGACTTGGGTCCTATTGATGGCAGGCTGTCCTCATTCACACATTTTTTTTTTTTTTTTTTTTAAGAAGGAACCTTTACCAAAGAAGCATCCTTGGATTCCGTTTTTAGAATCTTCTGAGCATGACAGAGTCATCAGAATATGCCTGCAGCTGTGGACTTTAGCATAACCATCAACATTGCTGTTCAAGAAATTATAATTTACACCCAGTCCCAGGTGTAAGTGCTAGTCTTTTCTTTCCCCAACGAAAAAGACCATAACTTAAATATAGGTGTATATGGGAAGCGGTGGGGCTGTTATCCTGTGAGGAGTCTCTCCCATGACACACTGACTGCTTTAGAGAAGGGAGGAGCACCCTGATAGCCAGGGGGCAGTTGGAATTGCTTACCTTTCTGAGGAGATCTTAGTTACCCTGGAGGAAATCTAGTTCACCCTCTGAGGTTTCACCCTGGAGGCTGTGGGAGTGCCTTCCTTTACAGCTCAGCAGTTCCTCTAATCCACTGTGATCTCACTGCACTCAGGACATTTAAATCTCAGAACAAGTGTTTTTGAAGGGGTGTATAACATTGGTAATAAGAAATATCGCCTTAGTTTTGAGTTGATACAGTAAAGAGAGCTAAGCCATTTGGCTTTAAATTGTTAAAGTTCCTGTCAGAATAGAGTAGTACAAATCCTTCCTTTGGTGGGGACTAGAACAGAGCACTCTGCCTTTGTCCCTGGGAAATGTTAAAATGACAACATTTAGAAAGACTTTAGAAAATAGAACAAACTGTTTAAATTTTTGCAAGGAGAAATGTCCAAAGAAATGGGAAAATTCAATGTAGTCAAGAGGGAGGAGAAAGAGAAAGAAAGAGACTATTATGGATCACAAAAAAACACTTAAAAATTAAAAAACAAAACAAAAACCTAGTGTTTATGAAATAATAAAAAAAGAAGACAGAAAGACTTTGAAAGTTTCCCTTTATTAAATGACTAAATAACTCCATTCTAAGAAGAAGAAGAATAAGAAAAAAAGATATAAATCCAAACTTAGGAGTGCAAAAGAAACTGGAGTACTAATATATATATTTATTTATATATTTTACATATATTTTACACATATATATATGTAAAATCTTTTACAACTATATACAGTTCTTTTACTTCACAAGGTAAATGTATACCAGCTTGGTATGGGAGATGTTTCTAAGGTATTGGTATTTACACATTTTGTATATGTGATTATATTAATGCCCTTTGAGAAATAGAAGACAATTTTCATACATTTGGTTTTATTTATTTATTTTTTTAATTGTGGTGCTTGACTGGGCACCGTCCATTCACCAAAAGCACCGTGGTGTTTTTCCATTAATCCTAGGGAGGTGTTCTTTCATGGCTAGCAAGCAATCCACAGGTTATTTCCTGAGGAGTTCCATAGGCATAGAGGAATTATTTATCATTTGCTTACTGTGTGTCAGATACCATTTTAAGTGCTTTAAAAATATTAACAAGTTTTATCCTCATGACAATCATATGTCATAGATAGTATAATTATATGAGGCACAGTCTGACTAATTAACCTGCTCAAATCACCTAGCTATGGGGAAATACAGCTTCCAACCCAATGGCTCTCACTACAGAGTCTTTTGAGCTTTAAACCACTACACTAAGCCAGCCAGTGGGAACAATGAAGGGAGAATCAATATTTTCTTTTAAATTCTTATTTCGGTTTTATCTGAACAGAAAAACAATCATGAAACAAATAAAGCCAAAGAACAACAAAAACAAAGTTGAAGAGTCTAGCAGATGATCTAATAATTATTATCCAGATTTGAATGATCTAAAGTTTACACAAACACTTCCAAATGAGCATGATTTAAGTTAGTCCTGAATTCTCTAAAACCAAAAGTACAACATTCACGGATTGTAAATGGTCATAGGGCTCTCAATTTTATTCCATGTAAAGTAATCTGAATGGATTATATCCATTTTCTGTTACTGATTTCATTGTATTTCGATGTACCAAAGAGATGAATTTAATTAAGACCAGCTAATTTCTAACTTGGACCCAGAATTAGCTCATTCCCCATCTTCAATTTCTAAAGAAGCAGAATAATTTAAAAAACTATGTTATATATTATATGACTCCCAGTAAATATTTGTTAAGTTAGTGAAAGAAAAGAGATTTTTGTGTTTTGTATTAGACTAAACTATGCATTCAAACTAAACAGTAGTAACTAAAAACACATGGAGAAAACTTGGTAAATTATTTGATGTTTACTGAATATATATATATCTACACATAGATATATATGTTTAAAATTTCTCTTAAAAACAATTGTGTGTGTGTGTGTGTGTGTTTATGTTTAAAATTTCCCTTAAAAACAATTGGTGTGGGGTGCCTGGGTGGCTCAGTGGGTTAAGCAGCTGCCTTCGGCTCAGGTCATGATCTCAGGGTCCTGGGATCGCATCCTGCATCGGGCTCTCTGCTCAGCAGGGAGCCTGCTTCCCTCTCTCTCTCTGCCTGCCTTTCCATCTACTTGTGATTTCTCTCTGTCAAATAAATAAATAAAATCTTTAAAAAAAAAAAAAACAATTGGTGTCATTCTAATCATAAAGGTGAGTGAAAACTAAGAAAAAAAATGAAATTAAATACAGACAAAAGAGAGCATTCTATAATATTTTTCAAACCACTCAGTTAGGGTGAAGTTAAGGGCCCATTGAGGAAGAAGTTTAAGAATACACTCTCTCTCATTTCAAGATTTACAATTCCATAAACCATACCTCTTAGGTCTTGATGTCCAATCCTTTAATCATTTCTAATACCCTCCTATTTATATTCCCAAATACTTTTCTTAATTTTTGTAGGTTAAAGCCATGTTACTTCCTTGTCAGAGGCCTCTTCTGATTTCTTATTCAAACTGTTTCAAAACATCTATTATTCAGTTAAAGGTTTCCTCTGAATAACTTCTTACATATTTCTATTCTGAAATTTTGCACAAACACATTTTACATCTATTTTGCTATATGCACTCAATGTTTCCTTGTAGTTTGTTTAAGCTTTCTCATATATTGATCACTTATATTCCATAGCTTATGCCTGAAAAATGTCACTATATATTTGTAAGCAAACTTTTTAGTAGAACTACCCAAAATTGATAACAAAAATTTATAAAGTCAATGAAAATAACCCGTACACTCACACACAGAAATATATATAGATGTTATGTAGCTAATATTCTGAAATTTTTAGGTAACATCAAATTATTTTCTAAGTTTTGTTTCTGTGGTTTTAGTTATTACTATTTAATTTGTATGTAAAATATAGTCTAAACAAACACAATAATCTGTTTTCTCTCACTGATTCAACAAATAGCTATTGAGAGCCTGCTCTGTGGCATGTTTTGATTTAGGTTCTCTGAAAAAAGTAGGAAACAAAAAAATTTTAGTTTGGAGAAAGTGGTAGTTCATAAAACCAAGTGAAGTTGGATCTTTACTTGAGTTCTCACACCAAGAAAAAAAAGAAGAAAAAAAAAAGAACTGATCAAAATTTTGAATTTCTTGATAAAAGAAAGGATGTTTAAATTAAAAATGTAGCCTGAGAGAAAAACTACTTTTATTAAGAACAAATAAAGAAGAATATATGTGTGTGTGTGTGTGTGTATATATATATATATATATATATATATATATGTTTATATATATATATTTTTTTAATTTTACCAGTTTACCGAGGGAAGAATTTGGAACTGATATAGCAGAAAAAAATTATGTAAAAGTGTCTGAATAAATTTTAAAAAAAATTTAAAAAATACAACACTACCTAATAGTTAAAAATAAAAACATTAAGACTAGCACCAGAAGAGAACTTCTTCAATCTTACAAATGACATTTACGAGAACAAAAAACAGCAACTGTAGGGGGTGCCTGGGTGACCCAGTCCGTTAAGCATCTCATTCTTGATTTTGGTTCAGGTCATGATTTCAGGGTCCTGAGATTGAGCCCTACTTTGAGCCCCAAGTCGTTTGGACTTCATGCTCAGCAGAGAGTCTGTTGGAGGATTCTTTCTCCCTATCCCTCTGCCCCTTCCTCCCACTCTTGTGCACTCTCATGCTCATGCTCTCTCTCTCAAATAAATAAAGAAATAAATCTTTCCTAACAAAACTCAGTAGCTATCATACTTAATGATGAAAAACTGAATGTTATCCCTCTAATGTCAGGAATAAGAAAAGGATATCCACTCCTACCACTTCTTTTCAACACTGGAAGTTCTAGCCAGGACAATTAGGGAAAAAAATGAAAGGAAGGCAGGGAGGGAGGGAGGAAGGAGAAAAAAAAATTCAGATTGGAAAGGAAGCAGTAAAACTATATTTGCAGAGAATATGATCTTACATATAGAAAACCCTAAGGAATCTACAAAAAAAATAACTAACAAATAACCAATTTCAGAATATAAGATTGAAACACAAAACTTAATTACATTTCCTTAAACCAACAGTTAACAGCCTCAAAATGGAATTGAGAAAAAAAATTCATTTATAATAACATAAAAAAATAAAACTTAGGAATAAGTTTAACAAAAGAAGCACAAAATTCATACTTTGAAACTATAAAAAATTGTTGAAAGGAATTAAAGGAGATGTGAATAAATGGAAAGATATACCATGCTCAGAGGTTGGAAGACTTACTTATCTTTAAGATGACAATATTCTTCAAACTTATCTGTACATTAAATGCAATCATTTTCAAATTCCCAAGCTGATTATAAAATTCATGTGCCTATTCAAGTGGCACCAAATAATCAAAAAAAAAAAATTCTTGGAAAAATTAAAATTAAGAATGCATACTACCCAGTTTTCAAAACTTACCACAAAGTAAATGGAACAGCATACTACTGGCATAAGGACAGACATGGATCAACAGTATAAAATTGAGAGTTGAGAGTTCAGAAATGAACTGGTACAGCTCTGGTCAAATGATTTTTAAAAATTTTAATTCCAGTGTAGTTTATATACAGTGTTATATTCATTTCGGGAGTATAATACAGTGATTTAACATCTCCATATATTACACAGTGATTATCACAGAAAGTGTACTCTCAATCACCATCACCTATTTCACCCATCCCCCCACCACCTCCCCTCTGGTAACCATCTGTTTGTTCTTTATAGTCAAGAGTCTGTTTCTTGGTTTGTCTCTCTCTCTCTCTTTCTCTTTTTAATAGTCAAATGATTTTTTTTTTTATCAAAAAGGCCAAGACAATTCAATGGGAAAAGAATAATCTTTTCAACAAATAATACTGGGACAACAGGATAGCCACAAGCTGTCCAGTTTTATCTTGACCAAAATTATTTTGAACCCCTTCTTTAGACCATACACAAAAATTAACTTAAAATGGATCAGAAGACTAAATATAAGAGCTAAAACTATGAAACACTTAAGAAGACGTAGGAATAAATCTTGACTTTGGGTTAGGCAATTCTTCTCATACAACATCAAAGTATAAGCAATGGAAAAAATAAATTAGACTTCATAGAAATTGAAAAATTTCATGCATGAATAGATATTATCAAGAATGTAAAAAGATCACCTATAGAATGGAAGAAAATATTTGCAAATTATATAAGTTATACCTAGAATATGTAAAAAACTTACAACTCAATGATTAAGAGATAACCCAATCAAAAAAATGAGCAAAGGTTTTGAATAGATGTTTCTTTAAAGATACAAAAGACCAATGATAAAATGAAAGAATGCTCAGCATTATTAGCCATGAGGGACTACAAATCAAAATCACAATGAAATATACTTCAGACTGACTAGAATGTACATAATAAAAAAGATAGGTCATAACCAGCTTTGCAAGGATGTAGAGAAATCAGGACCTTAAACATTACTGGTGGGAATGTAAAATGGTGCTTTTCAAAACAGTTTGGCAATTCCTCAAAACGTGGAGCACAGAATTGCCACAGCAGCCAGTCATTCTACTCCTAGGTATCTACTCAAGAGTAATGAAAACATATGTCAACACAAAAATGTCTGTACATAAATGTTCTTAGTAGCATTACTCATAACAACCAAAAAGTGGAGACAACCTTAAATGCCCATGAACTGATGAATAGACAAATAAAATATATCCATACATGGAATAATATTAAGCTATAAAAATAAATAAAATGATACATACTACATAACACGGGTGAGCCTTTAAAACACTACACTAAATGAAATAAGCCAGTTACAGGAGGCCACATGTTACATTATTAGGTTATATGAAAGGTCCAGAACAAGTAAATCTGTAAAGACAGACTATATTAATCTTTTTCCTAAGCTGTGGGATTTGGGGACAAATAGAGAATGAGTGACTGCTGGTAGGCATGGGTTTTCTCTGGTGAAGTGATAAATATGTTCTGAAATCCATTGTGGTGAATGGTTGTCCAAGTCTGTGAATATATCAAAGTTAAATGAATTGTGTATTTTAAACTGGTGAATTGTAAGTTATGTAATTATACCCCCATAAATCTGTTTTTATTTTAAGAGAAGAGTTTTTCCCTTATATATCAGATGGGCAAAGATTGAATCATTTTAGAAAATCTTTATTTATTTATTTTAACAAATATTTTATTTATTTATTTGACACAGAGAGAGCACAAATAGGGGAGCAGTAGGCAGAGGGAAAGGGAGAAGCAGACTAACCTCTGAGCAAGGAGAGGAATGCAGGCCTCAATCCCAGGACCCTGAGAACCTGAGCAGAAGGCAGAAGCTTAACCAATTGAGCCACCCAAGCACCCCTAACATTATTAAAGCCATGGTGAAAAAGGCAATATTCAAAGAACTTGGGGGGTCAATTTGAAAAAATATTACCTCAATTCAAAGAAACACATATTTTAAATTAGCAATTGCTCTTCTAGTTTCAACATAAATTGTTACATATTAATACAATGTATTCTATGCAGCCATTAACAAAGAAAGGGGAGGGGGTTTTGAAAATAATCTGTCATCGTACAATGCCCTGAACTATCTCCACTTGTAGCAGCCAGTTACCCACTCTGTGTGACCTTGTATGTCCCTTCAATGTCTTACCACAGAGGGCTCTCTGTCCTTCCTTTTTCCTCCTTTCCTCCCACCCGTTGCCCTCCTTTCTTCTCTCCTTATTTCTCTCTCTCTTTCTCTCTCTCTGCAATACTTCTATCATAATTCTTGATAATTTCAATATCCATAGTGATGTTCCCTTCTGTAACCTGGTCTTCATTTCATTAGCTTTTTCTCATCATTCTTAGATCTACATTTCCAATAACCTCATAGCCCTTTGCAATCAGAATTTCAAGCTTGTCACTTTCAAATTTCCTAGCCTTCCTGATCAATTCTCTAATACTCAAACTTCAAAAACAAATTTTTTTGCATCACTAGAGTCTCTCTTCCACTGATCTGCTACATTTTTTTTCTGTCCTTCACCCCTTTCGTGTGTTTCTTCCCATAATTTTCCAGCTTCAATCCCTCATTAGAACTGCTCCTCTGGTTTCATCCTTTATTCCCCACCCCCCCCTTTTTTTTAAATTTCTTTCAGCTTAACAGAATTCATTGTTTATGCACCACACCCAGTGCTCCATGCAATACATGCTCTCCATAATACCCACCACCAGGCTCACCCAACCTCCCACACCCCGCCCCTTCAAAATCCTCAGGTTGTTTTTCAGAGTCCATAGTCTCTCGTGGTTCACCTCCCCTTCCAATTTCCCTCAACTCCCTTCTCTTCTCCATCTCCCTATGTCCTCCATGTTATATCTTATGCTCCATAAATAAGTGAAACCATATGATAATTGACTCTCTCTGCTCAACTTATTTCACTCAACATAGTCTCTTCCAGTCCATCCATGTTGATACAAAAGTTGGGTATTCATCCTTTCTGACGGAGGCATAATACTCTATAGTGTATATGGACCACATCTTCCTTATCCATTCGTCCGTTGAAGGTCATCTTGGTTCTTTCCACAATTTAGTGACTGTGGCCATTGCTGCTACAAACACTGGGGTACAGATGGCCCTTCTTTTCACTACATCTGTATCTTTGCGGTAAATACCCAGTAGTGCAATTGCAGGGTCATGAATAGAGCTTCCCCTGACTTTTTTTTTAATCCAGTGCACCTATCTGGGAAAACCTCAAATCTTGGGAAATCTAATACTCTATTGACCTAGCACCTGTAATCTTCAATGTAACTAAATAGGATTCAAAACCATCATCCTAACTTGCTATACTTTGTGTTCATTATCACAAACCTGGGGTGGACCATTAGTGCTATCATTGTACATTTTTTCTCCCACATTCTCAATGACTGTATCTGTTCTCTCCTTGCTTTCCAAACCTCCAACACCACTTCCTCTTTTTTCTTGGATGATGCCCTTTTTATTTTGCTTAAGAATACAATACCCACATGCTCACACAAATATTTACAAGCTTACTGGCCTCTGTACCTGTTAATCTTTCTTCCAAGATTTTGTTCCATTTTGATGCCAAAATCTTCACTTACATATATAATGGATTACACTGTCTTTGGTTATTAAAAGACATTTGTCCTCCTTTCTGTCTTCTGTATTATCAATTTTTCCATATAAAATAAATAATCTCCATTATACTCAATCTTTCAAAAGAATAGTTTTAAATTTCTTTGCTTGGCAGCAATTTTTTTTTCTATTCACTTTTTTTTCTAAATATGAAAATATCTTGAAAAATTTTTCCATACTTCATGGTTCCATTTCCTCTCATTTTTTGTCTCCTGAATCTACTCCAGCCATGCTTTTGTTTATGCTTTTTCACTAAAATTGTTCATGACAAGATCACCTGTGAATTTCTTTTTTTTTTTTTTTTTAAGATTTTATTTATTTGACAGAGAAAAAGATCACAGGTAGGCAGGGGGCGTGGGAAGTAGGCTCCCTGCTGAGCAGAGAGCCTGATGCGGGGCTCCACCCCAGGACCCTGAAATCATGACCTGAGCCAAAAGCAGAGGCTTAACCCACCGAGCCATCCAGGCACCCCTCACCTGTGACTTTCAATTATCAAATCCTAGCCTTAGTTCTCGCTCTGGATAACACTCAGCCTGTGAGTAGTATTTGGTGCTCTTGATCACTTCTCTCTTGAAACACTTGTTTCATTTATTTCTAGGATTTCTGCCCCATCCAAAAGCATACTCCTTCTCTGTCTCTTTTCATTCCCCTAGTCTCTGATATTGACATGTAGCTGGATTCAGTTTTTGGACATCTTCCTTTTTCTATTTGTGGTTATTACCTACGCAGTCTCATGTTATAATTCTAAAACTCATTTCTGTGGCCAGATCCCCAATACTCCACTTACCTTTTGAATATCTCAAAATGAATATTTCCCAAACTGACCCTTTTGATTGCTGTCCACTACTCGCACAATCTACTCCTCCCCCTTCTTTTCCTTTTTAATAAATGGTAACTTCATTCTTTTAATTCTTGGGTCAATAATTTCAGAGTCAGACTCCTCTTTTTCTCTATATTTGTTTCATCAGCAAATTTTCTCACAATTTCCTTAAAAATACATTCAGAACTTAACCCACTGTCAACACTGCTACCATCATCTTCTGCTCTGACTGTGGAGATAGCCTTCCAGTTGGTTTCCATATTGCTTGTAGCTCTCCTCTGGTCTATTTTCTTTAATGCTGCCTGAATGGTGGTGTTCTTCTTCTTTTTAGATTTTATCTATCTTTTTAGAGAGCATGCACACAAGCGCAAGCGTGGTGGGGAGGGTAGGGGGGGAGGGAGAGGGCATCTGAGGCAGACACTGAAGGGAGGACAGAGCCCATGCAGGGCTGATCCCACAACCACAAGATCACAACCTGAGCCAAAACCAAACGTGGGATGCTCAGCAAACTGAGCCATCCAGGTGCCCCTCGGTGTTCTTTTTAATCCTAAATTAGATCATTTCAGTTCTCTGCTCAAAACACTCTAGGGGTTCCCTTAACCTACAGGTGCTTCCACAACCACTGTGACCCTAATTTATTACTGTGTGTTGTGTTCACTTGGCTGTCCTCCAGTACTCTACGATACTCAGCTTAGAGCTTTGCACTGACCATTCCAAATGCACTTCCTCTTGATATCCTTACGGCTAGATCCTTCATTTCTGGACCACCCCAAAAAGCATTTTCCCAGGTCTGATTATCATTTTAGTTACTTGATTACAGTAGCTTATTCTAGTTTGTTTACTGCAATCAACTTGCCTGAGACTACAGGAAATTATGGAATAAGTAAGCAAAGAAATCTAATGGAATGATGATTTATTGTCATGTGAAAATAAAGTTGCACAATACACTATGTAAAATATGCTATACATAGATAATCAAGTATACATATGTATGGAAATATTCCAGGACAATATACAAGGAATGTATTAACTATTTACCAGTTATAGGTATGGCTAGAAGTAAATTAATTAGGAGTCCTTTTAATTACAGTGACAAAAATCTAAGCCAACCTACGTTAAATGAAAAGAGGAATGTTACTCTCATTAATGTATAAATCTGTCAGTAGAAAAAGGCAAATGTGGTGCTAGGCCTAGGAGTGTTTGAAATCACAGAAAGTCAAAGCCACCCAGAATTTCTTCTGCTTATCTTTTTTAAAAAAATGATACTTTCTCATATATTAACATAATTACATCAAATCAACTTTATCCAAAAGTCAGGGTAACTTTATCACTTGAATGTTTGGGTTTACTCCTGTATGAACTTATGACCACTGGCTGAAATAATATAAAATATAAGGCATAGGACCATGTGCTCAGCCTCTGAAATAGTCATTTTGACCAAAGAAACTGAATTACTATGTCTGACTTGTTTGGGTGATATGCCTAGAAACATAGCCATGGAGGAGAGATCTGCCACCGGGAGATGGAGAGAAAGGATGTTGAGCAAATAAAAATAACACATATAATCTAAACAGAGCTTAAAGTGAGAAAAGATAAGTCTTTTTACACCACTTTAAAGTTCTCCATTTGCCTATATACTACCATAATTTAAAAAAAAGAACAGTATATAAATAGGAATATATAAATATCTCTTTTGTTAAAAGGCAGGATATGGATCTAATCCCCTTACTGTCCTTGCTAATGTTAATTACATTCAGTGCAAAATAGCAAATAAATGAATGATTTTCTTGGGTACTGCTGTCAAGGGCATATTAATTGGTGTCACACAATGGGATGACACTACAGTTTGCCTCCTAATGTCCAATGTCCTCTACTTCCTTCGAAAGCAACCGGGGGAGACTTGTCCACATGGCCCTCAACATTAGTTCCAAATGTATTTCCTATTGGCGTCATGACATATGAACTAAAAAGCGAACACTTTCAAAAGAAAAAAAAAAATAGAGCAGGGACATAACCACAATGAAGCTCTTAATCAGAAAACAAGATAATGGGAGGCATAGAAAGCATTGTGAAGTCCCTAACCCTGGTAATTAAGGAGGTTTTTTTATTAGTCTGTTATTCGGCTATCTAGAAACACTTCTGTCCACAGTTTTCCATAGCTCCTAAGAAAGCTTTCTTCCTTTTCATTGTCATTCCTGACTCCATCTGAAGGCTGAATATGATCTGTTTGGGGAATAAACAGCTTTCTCTAGGTCCAATATCCACTTAAGAATGATTAAAGGCCTAAGGCTTGTTTTAAGTCTTAAATACTCAAATTCGTTTTATCAATACTATTTTCTTCAAATATGAGTGTTTGAATCTATTTTTCTTCCAGTCAGTTCAATGTGTCAATATCCATACCCCAAATCTTTGTGAGACATCTGTTTCAGATCTGCTGCCTTTGCTTTTTCTCACTTGCTTACCCTCAAACCCCTACCTCTTTACCGATGGCTGTGTTGAGGATATCAGGCTTGGAAGAAAAAACCATACCCTTACCTGGGTCCTTGGATTACATCAACTAAGAAAGCCTAATGGGTCTTTATTTTTCAAATGCTCTTTTATCCTATTTTTAGAAATGTTTTCCAGTTGGGCGAGCCTCTGAGCTGAAATGACTCTATTTCTTTCTACTTCTGCTTACAACTTGGTTAATTCTGCCTTAATGATGTTTATTTTGAATACTTTGCCAAGCCCAGTGAATAATAAACATACAAAGCAGTCTCCCTTGCACATTGCATCCCGAAATATTGTACTGTTTGGTGTGGGCATAATATAGATTGCTTACTTTTTAACTTCCACATAATTGTTTTTTTTCACCCCTTACTTTCGACAGTTGCTACATTAGTGTCACCACATATTTAAAGAAAGAAAAAAAAGGATAGAACTCAGCTTCAAGTTAACAAGGATGAGATAAGCTATACTGCAAGAACAAGCAAACCTTACAATTTTGGTAGCTTAAAAGAAAAAAAAATCTCTCTCTCACCTCACAGTCTAATGTGAGTCATTGTATCAGTCCATCTATGGTTATACAACCTGGAGTATGACAGCTCCACTGGAAAGAAAGCAAGATGAAGGAGGGACATGGGTTTTTCATTTTCTCTGTGTAGATAGTATTTTCTTTGCTTCTGTTCATGTTTCCTTTGCCAGAACTAGTCAAATGGCCCTTATAAAGAAATATAAGGATATTGATGATCACAAATAGCTTTTTTTCATAGCTCTAATAATAATAATTTTTCTAGAAATGTTCTGCTCTGTTTCTTCCCAGGCATTTCCAAGTTCCTACTTTTAAATTTTACTGAATCATTTCTATTTTCAATGTTCCTATAAAACAGCATCCCCTGTCTAACCATAACCCCATACTCAGTGGTTTCTTTTTATGTTAGTGCTGGGAACATGGAAATCAAACAATAAATTGCTGCTGACTTCCCCCTCTGCACCATCCGCATTTTCTCTAGAGAGAGTAGTTATGACTAAAGCAGTCCTCTCTGGAATCCAGACTCTCCCATTTCATTCCCATCCATTTATGTGTTGCTCTCAGTAAATCTTCAAAGAGTCATCTGTAATGTCAGGAAAGATGGCAAGGCTTGACCTGAGAAGAGTCCTGAATATGTAGCTCACTAGATCCCTTAACACTGGGCAAATCATTCATTTTCTTTATGTCTTAAAGTCCTCTTCCTCAAAATGAGAACTCTTATTTCAGTAACAGGGTTATTGCGAGTTTAAGAAAGCTAATGTATATAAAAGTGTATTCTGTAAAACTGTATAAAAGTAGAAAGTTTTTAAAATACATGATAGTATTAATATGTATAGTCTAGTTTTCCAACTAAAAAAGATATTTAGATCATTGAGTGCATACCCAAAATTTGCCACACTGACTTTTACAACAGTTTTATTGATGTATAACTTATATATCATAAAACTCACACTTTTTTAAGTGTACAATCCTGTTTCTTCACTTTTCGTATATTCTTAAAATTATGCTACTATTAGCTCTATCTAGTTTTAGAAAGCTTTCATTCCCCAAATGAGAGTCCAAGCTCATTAATCGTAATTTGCTGTTCCCCACTGGTGACTTCTCATGCACTTTCTGCCTAATGGGTTTGTCTGTTCTAGATAGTTCATATAAGTGAAATCATACAATATATGCTCTTTTGTGACTAGTTTCTCTCACCTACTATTGTTGTTATGAATCTGTCAAATTCATGTTTGTTAAATGCAGCACAGATGTGGGATGGTTTCATAATGGACCACAAGAGAAATTGAAACAGAGAAGTTTATTACTCAGTCTTGGAGTAAGTACCAGGCTGGCTTCATGGAGCCATCAGGGCACAGACAGAGAGAACAAGAGGACCTGTGTTCTATGCCTTTACTAGGGTCCAGAGAGAGTATCTGGGGGTTCTTGGGCTGAGGCTGAATTGATCCATTCAAACCAAAAGAATAGACTCTTGATGAGGCCTTGGGAGGGCTTTCCTAAGTGGTGAATAAGGAG
Source organism: Mustela putorius furo (assembly GCF_011764305.1). Taxonomy (NCBI): domain Eukaryota; kingdom Metazoa; phylum Chordata; class Mammalia; order Carnivora; family Mustelidae; genus Mustela; species Mustela putorius. Next base: position 11,399,386 of record NW_025422023.1, read on the forward strand.
AAGAGCCTGGAAGCAGGACTGTTGCTCACAAGGAACTTATATTTGTGTGTGACTGCAGGCTTTTATCTAGGGCATGCACTGTGTGAAGGACTGGTTTTAGTGTGAGGTCCTTGCAGACCAACTGGTCGCACAAAATGAATGTCAAGGCAGCAATACCATGGAGTAGCTTAGTTAAACTCGGGGCAGTTCTGTTTTCAGGGTTCATCTATATTGTAGCTTGTGTGAACACTGTTGGAAGGAAGTACCAGAAGCCATAGGAGCTTAATCTGTGAATTAGGAAGATAAAATTTCTCTTTAAGGTACCTAGCTCGTTTTGTGTCTTTAAAATCATTGCACTTCTCAAATTTGTTCCCTAATACTTAGGTTCTTAAATTTTAATTTGTGTGGAACTGGGAACGGGCAAACTGCTAATTGCTCTATAACCACCAGCGGGATTGAATGTGGCTAATAACTTCTGATATTTCTTGGACTAGACTTGAAAAGAAAGAATTCAATACCTATTCCTCATTCCAAGATATACAATTTTTGATCCCTTACATTTGAAATTATATGCTATAACTTTAGTATGAAGGAGTTTTTTGAGAAGGAAACAAACCTATGTCAGTTTATAAATCAAGGAAATGAAATAATGACTATATGAACAGGAAGTTCAGAATTTATAAAGAGGTTGAATATTTAATTTTTAAATTTTCTAATGCTTAAAAAATAAAATAAATCTGTTTTAATTTTATTTTTTTGACATTTTGCTAACACTGTCTATTAACTTACTCATAAAACAAATGAATTTTCCTTTGCTGATTCAATTTTATTTACAGCAAAAATCTCAGAGACAGTGCCTTTGGGGTTCAGGCTACAAATATGTTGCCTACTTATGAAATACAGCTTCTTTATAAGGATTCTTCTTTCAAAGACTATCTAGAAATTCTATATTTTTCTTCTTTTACCTGTGACTGCCATCATTTGACTTTTGTCATCCTCTCATTTGACTTCCTGCTTTTATTAATATATAATATATAGTATAAGTAAACATACAGTATACAACTTAAGGATTTAAAAATGAGAAATAACTATGAGGTTTTCATATCATGTGACAGAATACAGAGAAAGTTTTATTTTAATATAATGTCACAGTGTGGTTTGGACTTTTGGTTGATACTAAAACAGAGGGATGTTTGCTATTCACCTTAATTACTCTTATATATGTGGATGGATGCCCTCCCCTCCAACAATCAATTTATACAATCAATTTCAGATGAAATAAAATGCACACACTAGGGAAGAGTATCATAGAATCCTTTTCTTTTTGTGATTATTGAAAAAGTAGTTCAGCTCGTGGAAAGGCCAGATCCAAATTTGAACTAGATGTAACCTTTTCAAAGAGTTGGAACTTTTTTTCCCCCCCTCCACTATATACAAGTATAGTCATGCATCTTTGTTTCAGTAAGAGACACAACTGGGAATAATTTGAAACACCATGAGTAAGGCAGTTTCTGAGATATTTATAACTTAAACTCAAACCTGGAAGTACTATAATTCCTATGGGAAAAGTCTGATCTTTTACAATTTTCTCCAAAATGAAACACAGAATTATTTCAATCTAAATCATTTGGGGGTGGGGGGACTGTATCTTTTTTCCTCTAACTTTCAAGAGTACTTTTTATATTTCAGTGCCTAAAATAATCAATTGCTGATGAAAGACCTTGCTGACGAGGCATTCATCTATTTAACATAAGTTCTCAAAATTTAAGTTCAGCATTCAGTATCTGTCATGCCATTTGACTGTAATGAGGTTAAAAGAAGGTTTGAATGGGACTATCTGAATTCATTATAAAATGAACTCACTATTTCTTCTATCAAATGAATACGAAAGAGAAGCAGGTAGCATTCACAGAATAACACATCAATAATAAATGCCTTAGAGAATTTGTAGGATCTTGTTTCATTAAGCTAGATTTGGAGGGATTTGCTTGTATGTAGCCACTAGTAAATACAGCAGCTAGAATATGGGCTGAATCAATCATTTTTAGCATGTTGTGAACTCAGTTTTGTGTTGTGTTCCCCTAATTATTTCACGAAGCACTGCAGCATATCTATTTAATGTATATTCATTAAGAGTTACTAAGTTTAACTGCTCTGGAAAGATATTTTTGAGAACACAGTGAAAGTAACATAAGAGCCCCTTTCCCACAGGCAAATTAAAACACTATGATAAATCCATACATACAGTATGGATGACAACTGATACAATATTTCAAAGCAAAAAGATCCCTATGTCTGGATAGTTGATTCTTCTGAAGACTTTGGAAGAAGTAAAATATTGAGTAAGTCCTCAATTTCTATGACTACTATTTCTATGAGCAGACCTGATGTAGAAAATATTCTTTGGGAAAATATAGAACACTGAGATATAAAAATACAAAGTATGTGTTTGAAGTGGCGTAATAGTCCATTAAAAAAGCAATGGTTTTGATTTTGTTAACTGTTTCCTTTGCTGTGCAAAAGCTTTTGATCTTGATGAAATCCCAATAGTTCATTTTTTCCCTTGCTTCCCTTGCCTTTGGCGATGTTCCTAGGAAGATGTTGCTGCGGCTGAGGTGGAAGAGGTTGCTGCCTGTGTTCTCCTCAAGGATTTTGATGGATTTCTTTCGCACATTGAGGTCCTTCATCCATTTTGAGTCTATTTTTGTGTGTGCTGTAAGGAAATGGTCCAATTTCATTTTTCTGCATGTGGCTGTCCAATTTTCCCAACACCATTTATTAAAGAGGCTGTCTTTTTTCCATTGGACATTCTTTCCTGCTTTGTTGAAGATTAGTTGACCATAGAGTTGCTTTGTAATAGAGCTTGAAGTCCGGAATTGTGAGGCCACCAACTTTGGCTTTCTTTTTCACTATCCCTTTGGCTATTCGAGGTCTTTTCTGGTTCCATATAAATTTTAGAATTATTTGTTCCATTTCTTTGAAAAAGATGGATGATATTTTGATAGGAATTGCATTAAATGTGTAGATTGCTTTAGGTAGCATAGACATTTTCACAATATTTATTCTTCTAATCCAGGATCATGGAACATTTTTCCATTTCTTTGTGTCTTCCTCAATTTCTTTCATGAGTACTTTATAGTTTTCTGAGTATAGATTCTTAGCCTCTTTGGTTAGATTTATTCCTAGGTATCTTATGATTTGGGGTGCAATTGTAAATGGAATTGACTCCTTAATTTCTCTTTCTTCTGTCTTGTTGTTGGTCTAGAGAACTGCAACTGATTTCTGTGCATTGATTTTATATCCTGACACTTTACTGAATTCCTGTACAAGTTCTAGCAGTTTTGGAGTGGAGTCTTTTGGGTTTTCCACATATAGTATCATATCATCTGCAGAAGAGTGATAGTTTGTCTTCTGACAGAATGGGAGAAGATATTTGCAAATGACATATCAGATAAAGGACTAGTGTCCAAAATCTATAAAGAACTTAGCAAACTCAACACCCAAAGAACAGATAATCCAATCAAGAAATGGGCAGAGGACATGAACAGACATTTCTGCAAAGAAGACATCCAGATGGCCAACAGACACATGAAAAAGTGCTGCATATCACTCGGCATCAGGGAAATACAAATCAAAACCACAATGAGATATCACCTCACATCAGTCAGAATGGCTAAAATCAACAAGTCAGGAAATGACAGATGCTGGCAAGGATGCGGAGAAAGGGGAACCCTCCTACACTGTTGGTGGGAATGCAAGCTGGGGCAACCACTCTGGAAAACAGCTTGGAGGTTCCTCAAAATGTTGAAAATAGAACTGCCCTATGACCCAGCAATTGCACTCCTGGGTATTTACCCTAAAGATACAAACATAGTGATCCGAAGGGGCACATGCCCCCGAATGTTTATAGCAGCTATGTCCACAATAGCCAAACTATGGAAAGAACCTAGATGTCATTCAACAGATGAATGGATAAAGAAGATGTGGTGTATATACACAATGGAATACTATGCAGCCATCAAAAGAAATGAAATCTTGCCATTTGCGACAACATGGATGGAACTAGAGCGTATCATGCTTAGCAAAATAAGTCAAGCAGAGAAAGACAACTATCATATGATCTCCCTGATATGAGGAAGTGGTGATGCAACATGGGGGCTTAAGTGGGTAGGAGAAGAATAAATGAAACAAGATGGGATTGGGAGGGAGACGAACCATAAGTGACTCTTAATCTCACAAAACAAACTGAGGGTTGCTGGGGGAAGGGGGGTTGGGGGAATGGGGGTGGGGTTATGGACATTGGGGAGGGTATGTGCTTTGGTGAGTGCTGTGAAGTGTGTAAACCTGGCGATTCACAGACCTGTACCCCTGGGGATAAAAAAATATATGTTTATAAAAAAAAAAAAGCAATGGTTTTAAGGATGGTAGGCAGTTTTGAATAGAGCCATGAATAGTTCATGACAATGGTCTTGGACAACTAATCTATATACCTTTACTGTATGAAGAACTATAATCTAAGGGAAATTACTAAATCATTATTCTTAGATGCCAGATGCCATCTATATCTATATGTCTTTTCTATGCTTATGACTTCCAGATCTAAACTTGCAGATCTGATCTCTCTCCAGATAGTATCTCAGTGTCTTCTACTTTGTAGGCTCTCAGTAAACATTTATTGAGGATTTATGAGAAAATAGACAAATGACTATATCATGAAGAAATGAACTTGAAGTGGAAAGTAAGTTAAGGGTTATTAAGGGTTATGCTTCAGGATGAGATGGGAGGAAGAAAAGCGACATATAAAACATTCACTTTGTGTCAATTTATTGGAAAGTTATTATGCTGACAAGGAAAACACCTGACTATAATCACTAACCCATTTTGATGCCTCCCTTTACAGAAAAATTTATTGAAATGATTACCATGAAATCACTGCCTATGTTTCCCGGTCTTTCTATCTAACCACAACTTACTTCAGTTGGGCCCCTCCTGGCACATCCCGGAGACTTAGTCAAGATTTCTACATACTTCCATGTTGCCAAATCTAATGGTTTTAACTCAAATTTTGTTTTGTTTTGTTTGACTCATTTTGTTTAACCTCACAGCAGTATCTGAGACCTGTTCTAGAAAAATGTTCTTGCCTTGGTTTTTGTGATATCATATCACTCTGATATCTTCTTATGTCCCTGACCACTCTTTCTAGGTTCTTCATTTTATTGTATTGTCATTTATCCTTCATTTTTTCAGGGCACCTCGCTATGTCTCTTGTTTCCTTTTCTCTTGATATGTATTTTTTCTCCCTTGATGAGTCCCTTGATTGCTTTAAAGAGCACCTCCATGCTTATGATTCCCAGATCTAAACATACATGTCTGACCTTCCCCCAAAACTCAGACTTATATATCTGACTGATTACTTGACACAACCACAAGGATAAAACATAGCATTATGGTCTCAGAACTCCTCATTTATCACACCAACTCACTTTTGCACTGTTCTTCTCCTGATCTGTGAGTGATGTCACAATCAGCCAGATGGGCATGTATGCATTTTTTTCAATAGCCCCTTTTATTTCAGTCCCTAAATCCAGTCAAAGAGCAGCTTCTCTCAATTATAATTCCAAAACATATCCCAAACCCGCTCACTTCTCTTTATATTCACTGTTAATACTTGTGTCCAACCTACCATCATCTTTCACTTAGATTACTGTAGTCTACTCATAACTGACTTCCTCACTTTTGTCCTTGTGTCATAATCCACCATCCACACAATGACAGAAGTCTTAAAATCATGTGCAGTTATTGTAATCCCCTTGTTTGCCAACCCCCTATCATAGGTTAGTTTTCTACTATTGCTATAATATATTATCACAGAATGAGTGGATTAAAATAATACAAATGTACTACTTTGCAGTTCAGGGTAAGAAACCTGAATTCTCCAGGACTAAAAATGTAGGCAGGCCTACATTTTCTGGAGGATCTAAAAGCGCTCCATTTCTTGCCTTTTCTAGATTCTAAGGGCCACTGACATTCCGGGGCTCAAGGTTCCTTTCTCCATCTTCATAGCCATCAACACTGAATCTCTTTGTGCTTTTCTTTCATGGCCATATCTACCTCTGACTCTTTCTTCTGCTTCCTCTTCTACTTTCAAGGATATTTGTTATTAAAGCAGGTATTGCAGGATAATCTCCCTATCTTGGGTCAGCTGATTAAAAAACTTGATTCCACATGCAACCTTAATTATCTTTACCATGTAATATAACCTATTCACATGTTCCAGGGATTAGGATGTGGATCTCTTCAGAGGTCTATTATTCTGTTTCACATAGCATCACATTAGAATAAAACACAAACTTTTTATTTTGATTCTAAAACCCTACTTTATCTAGGCTTTTCTTATTATCTCCATATCCATCTCTTATTACTCTCGTTGTACTACTATCTCAGCCAGAATATTCTATTCTCAGTCAGGACAAACTAAATCTACCACAGGCCCTCCACACTAGCTATTTTCTCTGACAATATGCCCTACTCTATTTTCACATAGCTGGCTCCTAATTATTTAAATCTCACCATAAATTCTGCTTTTTTATAGGTGGTTTACTAAGCTAGTGCATCTACAGAAATTATCCATGCATTAGTATCTCATCAAAGATAAGTTCTCTACCAATCTCTGATATTTTTCTGATTTTTATTTATTTTTGTGTTAATTAACCTCTCTCAATCTCATAACACACACACACACACACACACACACACACACTATTCTGTTTCAGGTATAAATGTTGGCAAACTATTTCACCTACTTAACATTCCTCAATGATGCTTCATTGTGTAAGGTAAGATTTCCAAGAGTGAACATATAAGTAATGATCTGTCCCTTGCCTGGCTTTCTAACACCTTTTTTCCTCCTTCTTAGTTCCAAAAGCACTAATCTTCTTGTAATTTTTTTACACATATTCTGCTATTTTTACCCTCTGTAACATTGTTCATCCCCTCATCCTGAGATACTGCTTTATCTCTACTCCTCTGCCTCTACCTCTTTGCTTATTAGTATCTACTTAATTTTATTAAAAAATAATCTCTATACCCAATATGGGGCTCAAACTCATGACCTCAAAAGATCAAGCTGTATACTCTACTGAATAAACAAGCCATGTGCCCCAACATCTACTTAATTTTAAAACTGAGTTCAGAAATCATCTATTCCATGAAGTCTTTTCTGATATGTCTGGATATTAAGGTATCTTTTGTATTTACGCCAACATCATATAATGTATATTTTAGTCATCATTTTTACACTATGTTAGAATTTTCTGATTAAAGGTTTACACCAAAATAGTAGGCAAACACATTAAGGTCATGAATGGTAATATTTATTTTTGTGTTTCTGACACCCAGTTTACCCTACCACATGATAAAAATTCAGTAAATGTTTGTTAAATGGACTTGTTCTTGAATCATGTTTTGAGAATGATTATCATGCCTTGATGTCACTGGGATAAGAGACTCAGCCATTCTTTACAGCTCCTCATTTGCCTTCTAAGTTGTTTTACTTCAATCCATGTGTATAAATACATATTATTTAACTCTTTTCATTGACATCACCTCTGACTCTTGTTTTATCTGCTGCTTCCACCCTCCACTGCCCGCATCACTGTAAGAAACTTCAGGATTTATATAAATGTTATAGTGTGGGTGGAAAAAGAACCCAAAGGGAAGAATTTGAGTTTAGAGTAACAAGATAGATAAGGAAGAAAATGGAACCAGGAAAGAGTGCTTTCAAACTAGCTACCACTGAATACGGAAACTTATTTCCACTCGAGGAATTCTTTGAACTAGAGCAAAACACACACTGAGTGTTATCCCAACCAAAGGGTGAGGGAGCTGGTCCATCATTGGTTAAGAGCTTTAGGGAGAAGGGAATATATTAACTCTCCACCATTTCTTTTCTATCTCATAGATAGCAAAGCAAGTCTCAAGACACTAGAGAAACCCTCAGTGGGGAGAAAAAAGCATGGGGCTTGGCAGTAAGATGCAAGGCTGGTAATTGGTACAGGTGAAGGACTGGAGCAGGGCATTGTAGTGTCAGCTCCAGGAGATAGCAATTACAACACCCTCACCTCACATTCCATAATGTCATGAGTTCTATTTACCTGTATTCTACATCAGCCTACAAAAACTGTAACTATAATTTGGTTCTTCTCATTGCCAAGAACTTTTCTGCTTTTGAGGTATAAATTCCAGTATCTCATTTCTGAACACAATTCCTTACCTTTCTGGTATTCTCACTCATTTTCAGAAGACCTTTCCCAAACTTCATAGTGATCTGCAGTCACAGATGTCCATTTCTACCAGCTTCCTTGTAACTTTGATCCTATCACTATAACATGACAATTTATGCAATATAATTTCAATTACTATTTATTGGTTACATCCTCCTTTGTTTACTGCATTGCTCTTTGATTTCATGGATTATACAAATGCCCAATGATGGATAATTTTCAGCATCTCATTTCTCAACACCCACACTGGCTGCTGAATATTGAAAAAAAATAAAAGAAAAAGAAAACTATTGGTGCATATTTGTGCCATTAGAGATTCAAGATTTACTTATGGCTGTGCCCTCCATACTATCCTGGAATCCTTTTACATGTACTTAATGATTAATACCTCCCATTTCTCTCAAAACTTTCTGAAACTCCCTTAAGTTGTCAATTCTTTCTGTCTCTTTCTCAGCTATGGACTTACTTTGTTACATTTTTTTCCACATGAAAAATCAACTGTATTTTTTTTTTTTTGACTCTCAGCTTTCTTCTCTGCCTGAAACGTTTCTGTTTACTTCTATCCTTAACTTCTTCCCATATTTTCAGATGAAGATATGTCTCCTCTGCTCCCTTAGGCCAACTCTGTTCTAGCTATTTTTGTCATTTTCAGTTTTAAGAACTTTGTCCATTATTTCTCTTGAGATTTTTATATTTCTTCAATATAGTCTTACATATTGATTCCTTTTAGTCACTTAGATATGCACAATGCTTTTCCATCTTACAGAACCTCATAAATAAGCAAGATAAACCTAAAACAAACTCTTCCATGATATGGCATACTCAATAGCTCTATGGTGTTTTTTGTTTGTTTGTTTTTCAACATTTTATTTATTTAATTATTTATTTATTTAAGAGAGAAAGAGAACAGGAGGTGGAGAAGCAAAAGGGAAGGAAGAAGGGGCTTGGAGAAAATCTCAAGTAGACTCCACACTGAGTGCAGAGTCTGATGCAGGGCTTAATCTCATGACTCTGAGATCAGGACCTGAGCCAAAACCAAGAATCCAATGCGTAAATGACTGAGCCACCCAGGTGTCCCTGTTCGTTTTAAAGTCACTAATTTATCTTTTCTTTCTTACCTCAAATCCACTAATAAGCCCATGAGCATTTAGCTTTTAGCTTCACTGCTCTAGATTGATAAGATGATTTGTGACTTTAATTCTGAATTCCTGAGCATCTTTCAGGGATTAATTTTACTGAATATCTTGGTGGCATTCACCATTTTTGCTTACTTATTTAGTTTTTAAATACTTTTCTCCCTGACTCATAAAAGTAAATCTTCAGGACTGTTTCTTTTGTGTTGGCTATATCTCAGACCTCTCTAGGTAGAATCTACTATCATTATTAGCTCTTTGAAAGTTGATTTTCTCCTTACTTATGTCCTTGGTACTCCCTAGTTTCACCCTTGGTTCTTCTTTAATACTCAGCTACTTCACAGCAATGACTTTAAATGCTACTGCTATGCTACTACCTCCAAAATTTACATTTTCAGCCCAGAACCAACCAAATACATTAGCTAATTTATGAAGATCTGAAACTAATTATATACAATGGAAAGTTATATATTTTTATCCCTCATGGACAATTTCTAAGTGACTAAATCAGTTCCGCAGCTTATAACTAATGTCCCTTGAGGTAGATGTATGACTTTTGGTCACTGCACTATCTATTCCTTTTTTGAATCATTTTTCACTTCTACTAAGTGCTGAGCACCCAGATGCTGATGGCATGGATTATAACAAAGGCCATATTCTCTAAGAACAGGAATTGGCAACTAACATCCATGGGCCAAATCTGACTCACAGTCTGTTTTTTTTTAATAAGAGTTTATTGAAACACAGCTGCACAATTATATGTTGTTTATATCAACTTTTGCATTACAATAGTAGAATTTAGTTGTTGCAACAGAAACCATATGCTTTAAAACCTAAAATATTTATTATCTGTCCCTTTACAGAAGAGTATACATGGGGTTGGGGTAGAAAAGTACCATTATGCACACTGATGTACTGAAGAATTGTCTGAGATTATTTAAGGGGGAAAAGTTAAGATGCTGTCCCTGGAGATCAGGTGAAAGATGGTGAGAGTCTGAACTATTACAGCGAAAGGAGAATTGGAAAATATACATATTCTGGAAACACTTGCTAAGTAAAATTAACAGAATTTTATCATTAATTGGTTATACTTGTAAGGCTAAGAGAAGTAGAAATTAAGTACATTTTTCAGGTATCTTATTTTGGTGGAAACTGATGCCAAGAACAAGGAAAGCAAACATGGTCAAGTTTAAAAAACAATGAAAATCTATGTAGGGAGGATATATATAGCATCATTTACTCTGATTTCAGTCTTAAGGACATGGAACAAAACCTCTTCATAAGGCACTAATAAAGTTTTTGAGAATATAAAGGGTTTTTTTTAGCTTTTTAATTGTTGAATACTTTTAGTTATTAAGCATGTCAATTATATTCATCCACTGATCATTTTGTATTTCTGTATATGACAGGTTTCAACTAATCCTATGAAATTGATAGAAATGTACTGTATAATTACAATCATTATAAATAATGAAAAACACAGGGACACTGTGTGAAAAGAAGGAAAATAGACTTGAAATAATAAGATCTGGAGTTAATTTTAGACTTTGACACTCATATGATGCATACCCTTTGGCAAGAAACTGGGTTTCAGTTTCTCTACATGAAAAGAAGACTTACAGTAATAATACCAGTGGAGATGAGGGTCATATGAAACACTATATGATAGTGCTTTGAAAAACATAAACTGCTTTATGAATGTGAATTATAATTACTGGAACAAATTTAATTTATGTGAATATGACTTAATGATATCGAAACTGCTGACCTTGATAATCCATTTCTCTATATATGGAAATATATGTGTGTATATGGACCTTGAGAGCTTGTTTGGAGGTTCTAGCAGGGGAGCGCAGCTACTCGTATACCCTTGACCGAAGAACGGTCCTCTCCTCTATCAGGGAAGGTCATCCTCTTCGACCAAGCACGCAGCTTCGGGAGGGACGCACATGGAGCAGTGAGAGAGGAAGGGGACACCCGCCTAGCCAGCCAGATCAGCCGAATCAACCCCGGTGATCAATGGGGTGACAGATGTCACAGCCAGATCGCCCTCACATCCTATATGTGTGTATCTGAGCAAAAATATAAATAAACAATAATTTCCCATCTCTGTGCATATATTTAAACTCAATGTATCTGTGCATATTTATTTTCACTTGTTACTTTATTTGACAAATACTATTAAACATCCATAAATGCACTATTTTTGGTTGTATGGATTTAGTAAACAAATATCCCCAACCAATATCTTTTCTTTGTGGAGCTTACACTCTACTTCAGGAACACAGATACTAAATGAAATAAAATACATGTGATTAATTTAACAAGAAATATAGAGAGTTCTGGAGGCTGGAGAGACCCAACAGCTTTAAATAGTGGATACTTAATGGTGGAAAACTGGACAGTTTCCAACTAAAATTGGGACAAAGGCAAAAATGTCTTCTCTTCTCACTCTCATTTAACATTATACTGGAATTCCTAGTGAATGCAATAAGACAAGTCAAAGGGAAAAAGAGGCATAAAGATTATGAATGAAGAAATAAAATTGTTTCTATTCACAGTGACATAATTGTCTATGTAGAAAATAAAAAAAGAAAATTAATAAAAAAATCTGAAACTAATAAGTGAGTATAGAAGGGCCACAAGGTACTAAATAAGTACATAAAAATGAATTGCTTTCTGGTATACTAATAATAAATACTTAACACCTTAAAAAATACAATTTGGTATAAAGCTCCAAATAATAAAATACCTAGGTGTAAGTTTAACAAAGCATATACAGAATCTAAATGCAGAAAACTATCCAATACTAGTGAAATAAATAAAAGATTCTAAATAAATGGAGAGATAATTCTGTATTTGTGCAGGGAAAATGGTGGTGTAGCCTGCATCAGCAGATTTTGTGGTGGCAAAGAAGCCAGTCCAACAGAGAACCAGCAAGACCTTTCTAGTAGAGGAAGTGGAAGGTTAAGGCAGCAAGTGGGGGTCGGCCTGTCACATGTGTTAAAGGTGCAAAGACCAGTTGCTCTTTCTGAAGAGTCCACAGTAACTGGGAGGTGGGAAAGGAAAGAGAAGTAGGCAAACAGAGAGAACCGAAGCAAAGTGTCACCTGTTGTCTGCCCCTGGAAGCAAGAGGACCACTAGAAACCTCCCTTGAGAGTCCCCACACTGGGCCATGGGCATATCTAAAGCTGTCTAGTGCTAAAGACATACTTACCCTCTCTCTCTCATCTTTTTTATTTTTTTTTAATGTGCATATTCTCAGCCTTAGTATCAACTTCCAACCTTAGAGTAACTTCCAATCTTAGCAACAAAAATTGATGCGATAGTGTTAATTTCTGGAAAACAAAAGGAAGGCTTCTAACTACCAACCTGTTGAATTATTAGTCAAATTAAATAAAACCTCACCTAAATAAGAAAGGTTTTCACTACTTCACATGTAGTGACAGTGGCAGTTTCCATCAAACAAAAGTTCTGGAGCTAAAGAACTCATCAAACAAGAAGAATCATGAGAGTACAAGAATCAAGAATGCATGAGAGTACATTAGAAATAGAACAGTTCACATAAAAGAGAAAATTAACAAGCTGGAGATTAGGAATATAAAAATGGTTCATGTGGAAAAAGAGATAGAACTCAGATTCTTACAAAGAATCTCTCTTTCTTACAAAGAAAAATCTCTCTTTCTTACAAAGAAAAAACACTGTGAGAACCAACTGACACCATTAGAGAGTTTTCATATAGTATTACTATAGCAATAATTTTAATATAGTATTAATATAATATTAATATAGTATTCATATAGCAATAAATGCATATATTAAGAAATTTAGAAAATCTCAAATAAGCAAGCTAACTTTGTACCCCCAAGGAACAAGAAAAAGAAGAAAAGAAATTAAGCCCAAAGTTAGAAAGAGGAAGAAAATAATAAGGATTAGAATGGAGAAAGAAAGAAAGAAAGAAAAGATAAAAAGAAAAAAGAAAGAGAGACCAGAAAACCATAGAAATGATTGATGAAACTAAGAGCTGGTTCTTTGAAAAGACAAATAAAATTTATAGATGTTTCAGTAGATTCAGTTGGATTCAAAGAACTCAAATAAAATTTAAAAAAGGAGACATTGCAATTGATACTACAGAAATATATAGAATTATAATAGATTTTAAGAACAACTGTATGATAAAAACATTACATAACCTAAAAGAATTGGATAAATTTCTAGCAACACACAACCTTCCAAGAGTGAATCAAGAAGAAATAGAAAATCTGGATAGACCAATAGCAAGTAGAGGTTGAGTCAGTAATCAAGCAAACGCCCCCCCCATCATAGACAATACCCAGATAGCTTCACTGAAAAATTCTACTAAACATTTAAACAATTAATATCAATCCTCTTCAAACTCTTCCAAAATATCAGGGAGGGAAGACTTTCAAACATTCTACTTGGCCAGCATTACTTTAATACCGAAACCAGACAAGGATACCTCACAAAAAAAGAAAACTTATAGAAAGTTAAAGAAAACTCATATCTCTAATGAATATAGATGCAAAAGTTTTAACCAAGTATTATCAAGCCAAATTCAAGAATACAGTAAAAGGATTATACACCGTGATCAAGTGAGATTTATCCCTGGGATGCAACATATGCAACATACACAAATCAATTAATGTAATACATTAATAAGATTCAAAATAAAAAATCACATAATCATCTCAATAGACACAGAAAAAGTGTTTGACAAAACATGGCATGCTTTCATGATAAAAACCCTTAACAGGATGGAAATGGAGGGAACATACTTCAACCTAATAAAGACCATATATGACAAACCCACATCTAACATTATACTCAATGAAGAGAAATTGAAAGTGTTTCCCTTAAGATCAGGAATAAGGCAAAGATACCCATTTTCACAGCTCCTATTCAACATATTACTGGAAGTCCCAGCTAGAGCAATTAAGCAAGGTGAAGAAATAAAATGTACCCAAATTGGAAAGGAAGAGTAAAATTGTCATTATTTTCAGATAATATGATCCTATATATAGACTATCCCAAAGCATCAAACAAAAGTTGGAATTCATGATTTACTGGTTACAAAACCAACATACAGAAATTGATTGAATTCCTTACATAATGATAAAGCATCTGAAACAGAAGTAAGGAAAACATCCCATTTACAATTTATTATCATTTAAATGAAATTCTTAGGAATGAATTTAACCAAGGAAGTGAAAGGAAAGATCTGTATAGTAAAAACTATATAACTTTGCTAACAGAAATTCAAGAAGACTCACAAATGGAAATATCTTCTATTTTCATGAATCTAAAGAATTAATATAATTAAAATGAACATACTATTTAAAGCCATCTACAGGCTTTAATATAATTAAAATGAACATACTATTTAAAGCCATCTACAGGCTCAACAAAATCCCCCTTTTTCAGTGTTCGTATACACACAGATCATCTCCATGTTCTGTTCATTGATAGGGCCTAGAAGCAAAAATATCTTAGCATCAAGCACAGCTGGCACTCAGAATTTAGTTTCTAATACCATTCCCCAATAAAAGAAACTAAAATTCCTTGAAGAAATGCTTGTTCTAAGACTGTCAGAGGAAATATACAAGATGAGCTTGGATAATGCCAAAAAATTTTTAAAACTCCCCAAAACCCCCAATGATGAGTATGTCAAAGGGATACAGAACTTAACTGAACATGATCTCAATGGCTAAAACTAAAAAAAAAAAAAAAAAAGCTCAACAAACTAAACTGAATCATAACTTGAATTCTAGAATAAAATCCATGGACCAATATTGATAGATAGAAAGCAGTGATGAATGAAGAGGATGAAAATTGACAAATTTCTCATCAAGAATTCCAAATACTTTGTGTGGATATTCCACCATTGACACATAGCTTTATCCTCCATAAATGCAGGCCATATATAGTGATTTCCTTCCAAAGAGTACAATATGGAAATGGGGAGGGGAGAATAACTTTATAGTGGAGAACCTGACGGACACTATGTCAACCAGGTGATCAAAGTTAACATCAACAGTGATATGAAGTGTTTACAACATGCACCCTTGATATGAAGTGATGAACTTGGCACTTCAACTATGTGGTCTTTCTTCTAAAACCATATAGCCCCATATAATCATAAGAAAAACAACAGACAAATCACGACCAAGAGACATTCTACAAAATACCTGTCCAGTACTTACTGAAACTGTCAAAGTCATCAAAAACAAGGAAAGTCTGAGAAACTCTCTCAGGTCAGAGGAGTCTAAGAAAACATAAAGACTAAACATAATATGATATCTTGGATGGAATACTGTAACAGAAAAAAAACATTGGGAGGAAGCCATGGAGTTCTGAATAAAATATAAACTTTAGTTAATAGTAGTGAATCAATATTAGTTCAAGAGTTGTGACAAATATACTTTACTAATGGTAAACATTAAAGTAGGCGAAACTAGTTGTATGGCGTGTGATAGCTTTCTGTACCACCTCCAAGATTTTTCTATAAATCTAAAACTGTTTTAAAATCAAATGTTTATTTTTGGGCACGTGGATGGCTCAGTGGGTTAAAGCCTCTGCCTGAGGCTCAGGTCATGATCTCAGGGTCCTGGGATCGAGTCCCGCATCTCTGTGATCTCGAGTCTCTGCAGAGCAGAGAGCCTGCTTCCTCCTCTCTCTCTCTCTGCCTGCCTCTCTGCCTATTTGTGATTTCTGTCTGTCAAAAATAAATAAATAAAATCTTTAAAAAAAATAAAAATAAAATAAAATGTTTATTTTTAAACTAATGGGTTATGGGAGTTTGGGATATTAATGGGAATGAGCGTTCAGAAAGGATTAAATTGTTGCATAATTTGTAGTGATGAGGTCTAGGCTATGGAACATGACGTATATGATAATCCAGTTATAGACATTTGTTAGTTCATGAAAATTTAGCATGGAGTATAACTAAATAGCATTCATTTAATTCCTAGATGAGGGGAAGGCACAAAATTTTGATATATCTTAGGAGAATATTGATACAAAGTCAAATTATCAGCTAAAATAGTAAATCACAGCAAGAGCAAACATTTATGACTGCTTACTTTGTACACGGCACTGTTGTAAGCTACATATAAATGGTGAATCATAATGTAAACTTGCAGTTTGACTCTAGAGCCCAAGTTCATGTTTACCAATCTATATTGCCATCAGGGGCAAGTTTAGCTCTTAGTGTATATTTTGGATCATCTCTTTTATAATATTCTTATTTACTCTTCTCATCTTATTCCATTATATATTAAATAAAATCATTATACAATATTTTACAGTTTTTCTGTTAGTGCTTGGATTTTCCCAAGTTGAAAGCAGCTTGATCCAAAAATGTTGCAGTTTGAAGTATTTGTCTTTATACGTTTTGATTTGGAATTCTTATGATCTCTTTGCTAAAACACTCCTTTCTTTCTTCCTATACCTCAACTTCACCTGGTCTGGTGTATATCTGCTTATTATTTTGAGGTAACCTCTTGGTTTCACTGAAACAAATTTTGCATATGTTTCATAGCCTGTATTTTAAGTTAGATCAAAGTTTGGCAAACATTTTCTGTAAAGATATAGATAATAAATATATATTGGCTTTAGGGGCCATATGGCCTCTGTCATAACTGTTCAATTTTGTCATTGCAATGCATCTCTTCTTACCAAAGCAGGTGGATCCCTTAGCCCACCTGCCATACTTTGCTGAGTTTGATCATCACAATGAGATCTTTCAATTTGGTAAAAAGCCTATCTGGATCATGTGCCCTGCCATGAAATCTAGAAATAGAATCAGAAAAATATAAATCTAATTTTAATTTTTTAGCTCAATATTCTGTGGTTGGAAGATATATTTTTATTTCAATGGTTTGGCTTTGTTTGTGCAGTGTTGAAATAAATTGAATGGCAAGGCTGAAATAAGTCTACCACTGTCACCAATAAGCTCTTACTTCAAGTGTTTGTATTAATCAGAATAGCTTTATGTTTTTCATCAATTGCCTGCAGGATGAGAAAATGATGTGGACTCTAAAAATAAAATGATGCTAACAATTTGTTTTTCTTGTTTTCTCATATAGTGAGCCTTGGCATGAGATTTTATGTAGGGAAAAATAGAGCAATTTCACTGCAACCTTTGCAATCCCTAACACTAAAAAAGTTAAATCTCATCTAGTGACCAATTACTTGCCAGGGCCTGAGAGAAGGCAGCAATTAGATGACTTCCATGTATCAGTAATCACTGAGGAATTTTGGAATAAATTTATAAAAAACAAATACAGGTAATTCTTCCTTATTTTCAAAAAGAGAAAATGAATAACAAATTGCAAAAATTGATAACTAGGAACTTTTTATAAAAACATTAGATAGTATTCATTAGAAATCAGGAAACATAATTGGTAATGGTCAGAAACAAGGAAGGATTTTAAAAGTGCAAGTTATCACAAACTAAATTCATTTTCTTCAGGTTCTTTTTTCTATTTTAACATTTAATGTAAGCATTATGTTATTTCCTCTTCCTCAGATTCTGGGTAGGAAGATTATTGGGACTGAATAATGTCAATGAAGTTACAAAAAAAACTCAGCAATTCCATAAAGATTTTAAGGTATGGTGAACTCTTGGAGTTGTCCTGAATTATCAGATGTCCTGACAAAAGGGTCAGGTTTTTATTCCTTCTTATTCACCAGTAAGTAGATATGAGCTGTCCCCAGAGAGGGATTACATTGAGAAAGACATCTCCTTTCAGCTAACAAAAATTCTTGGGGCGATATTGAGCTACAAACCCTCCGCAGCCAACATTCCTGGAAGCTGGGAAATAATGTTCTGATGACAGCATTTGTACAACAAACTGCAGACTCCCTACAAATACAATACATTTTTAAAATAGATAAATTAGACATCAGCAAAAATAGAAGAATAGGTAGTTCCAAGGGTCCATCTCTCCACAGGAAAAAAAACTTAAAAATCAAGTAAAATAACTGTAAGAATCGGCATTGTCAGAATTTTGGGAAACAGTAAAAGACTTATAGCAACAAAGAGAAGCTTAATCAAGAAAGAGACAACTTAAAAATGTTAGGAAACTTTGTGACATTTCTAGGTGCCCGCCCTGGTATTGCGGCAGTCTTGAAGATGGAAGTCTATGTTACCAGTTTGTGCCTCTGATACCTGATTCCAAAAGGAGTAGATCTGGTTCTTTTCCCAAAGAACTCTGTTTATCCTATCTAACATTCATGAGGTATACATGAAAGACTGATGCAAGGCACTTACCTTTTTTTTTTCTTTTTCTCCTAACTCACAAATCACTAAGGGCAGAACAGCAGTAGTATTCCTCAAAAAACAATGTAAGACAAATAAATATTCAGCAGCTGCCTGTGGTGAAATATGACAATTGTTGTAAACAATAGAGTGCTGAAATCATAGAAGGAAAAGCTAGGGAGAGGCTTTCTTTGAGATATTAGGGCATTCAAAATTGTTTGCATATATTGGGGGATACAGAAAGCAGTGTACACTCCCAGGGCAGAATGAATGCTCAGAAAAGCACTGAGAAGACCCTGAATGTTCCCTCTGGCTTATTTGTAGGCTCACTGGAAATAGGAAGTGAAGGCTAAAGCAGCGTTGTGAAGAGTGTGTCTAAGTACTGAAGGACTGACCCAGAACTAAGTCAATATGCTAAGACTCTGAGAGGTTTTTTCCTTCCCTCTTTCTTTCCTTGCTTTCTCTCTCTTTTCTCTCTTGCTCTCATTCTCTTTCCCTGAAGATGAAGCAGACCTATGTGAAAACACAAACAGAACACAGGCTAAAAGAAAAAAGACAAAGTCTTTAGAGAATGTAGGTAAAACAATTTGGGCTCTATAAAAGTAGATTAAAAAACACTGAACAAACAGCTATAGCACATAGTAGGCAACAAAAACAAACTCTAGGGAGGGGAATAATCTGATCTTCAGAGTTACCTGCATTAGTACTCAAACCTGTTCCATTTTCAATGAAAAATTGTAAACCATGCAAAGAAAAAAAAAGGAAGGTGTGGACTGTTTACAGATAAATGTATCTGAAGATGCACAGACATTGGACTCACTAAACAAAAACTAAAATGAGCTATATTAAAGACACTCAAAGAGTTAAAAGTAAAATGAATAGAAAATATAGAGAATAAAGAGAAATAAATTGAAAAAGGAAACTAAATAGAAATTCTTGTGCTGGTACAATAAATAAAATGAAAAACTCACTAGAGGGTTTAAATAGAAGATTTGAGCTGGCAGAAAAACAAATTAGCAAACTTAAGGATAGGTCAACTGAAATTATTCACTCTGTGAACTCAAAGGAAAAGAAAAAGGTTCGAAAGAAATAAGTAGGGCTTAAGGGACATTTGGGATATATATGCATAAAAGGAATCCCAGAAGGAGAGGAGACTAAGGGGCAGAAAGGATATTCAAAGAAATACTGGCAAACTTCCCAAAAATGATAATAGACACAAATCTACATATTCAAGGAGCTCAACAAACTCCAAAAAAGATACATGCTAAGAATTTCACAAAAAGACACATTATAGTCAATGCCAAAAACAAAAGACAAAGACAATATAGAAAGCAGCAAGGGAGAAGTGACTTGTCATGTACAAGGTATCCTTAATAGGGAACAGACTTCTTATTACAACCAGAACAGATCAAAGGGCAGTAGGGTAATATTTTTAAAGTACAGAAAAGGAAAAAAAAGACCCATCAGGAATTTTATATCTGGCAAAACTATTCTTTGAAAATAAGTGAGAAATAAAACATTCTCAGAAAAACTAAAGGCTGAAGGAGTTTATTGTTGATTGCTGTCCTGACAAAAAATGCTAAAGGGAATTCTTCAGCTTGGAATGAAAGGACACTAGACAATAACTTGAAGTCACATAAAGAAAGAGAATATTCAAGTAAAGACATCAAAAAAGGTAAATACAGACGCCAGGATCCTTGCATTTTTGGTTTGTAACTTTTCCTTTCTTATAATTTTAAAACATAAATGGCAAAAAAAATTGTAAACCTTTATTAATCAGCAAACTCTATAAAGACATAGTTTGTGACAATAAAAACACAAAGGGGGCATGTAGGATTGGTTCAGTGACACAGTTTTTATATGCTATTTAAGCGAACTTCTATCAATTTAAACTAGAATGTTACAAATTGAAGCTGTTAATTGTAGTCACTGTATTAGCCACTAAGAAAATACCTAAAAAGTATGCACAAAAGGGGGCACCTGGGTGGCTCAGTGGGTTAAGCCTCTGCCTTCAGCTCAGGTCATGATCTCAGGGTCCTCGGATCAAGCCCCACATCAGGCTCATTGCTCTGCAGGGAGGCTGCTCCCTGCCCCTTCTCTCTGCCTGCTGCTCTACCTACTTATCTCTCTCTCTGTCAAATAAATAAATAAAAATCTTTTTTAAGAAAAGTATGCACAAAAGGAAATGATAAGGTACAGCACAAACAAATCAATTAATTCTCATGTTCATGGCAGCTACTAGCTAAGTTCACACTTGTGAACTTGTTTGCTGAATTTGCATAGTTCAGATTAGTCAAGAGGTGGGAGCAAACCCAATGTCTATCGACAGATGAATGCATAAATAAAATGTGTTATATACATATAGTGAAATATTCAGCTTTAAAAAGACTACAGTACGGATAAACTTTTAGGACTACTGCTATGTGAAAGAATTCAGTCACAAAAGACAAATACCATATGATTTCACTTATGTGAAGTAAATTAAGTAATTAAATCCATAGAAAAAGAAAGTAGAATGCTGGTTACCAAAGACTAGGGGGAGAGGAAGAAAGGAATTTTGCATATAGGTACAATTTCAGATTTGCAAGATAAAAAAGTTCTGGAAATATATTTCATAGCAACATGAATATACTTAACACTACTGAACCCAGGGTCCTGGGATCAAGACCCACGTTGGGCTCTCTGCTCCGTGGGGAGCCTGATTCCTCCTCTCTCTCTCTGCCTGCTTCTCTGCCTACTTGTGATCTCTGTCTGTCAAATAAATAAATAAAATCTTTAAAAAAAAAGATGTCAAATTTTATTATATGTGTTGTTTATCATAATAAAAACAAAACAAACACAAAACAAATTGATTATGGAAGAAATGAAGGACAAAAAATAGCAATAAAGCATACAGAAAACAAATAGCAAAATGACAGAAGTAAGCACTTCCTTATCAATAATTACTTAAATATAAATGGATTAAATGTCCCTATCAAAAGGCAGAGAATGGGAAAATAAAAAGTAAAAAAGTATGTTCTAATTCTATGCTATCTACAACAAACTCATATTAGAATGGCTAGAAAAAGATACTCTATGAAAATAGAAACCAAAAGAGAGCTGAGTTAGAATATCAGACAAAATATTTCTTTTTTTTAAAGATTTTATTTATTTATTTGTCAGAGAAAGTGAGCACACGCAAACAGAATGGCAGGCAGAGGCAGACGGAGAAGCAGACTTCTGGCTGAGCAAGGATCCCAATGTGGGACTAGATCCCAGAATGCTGGGATCATGACCTGAGCCAAAGGCAGCCGCTTAACCAACTGAGCCACCCAGGCATCCCTCAGACAAAATATTTTTTAAGTCACAAATTTTTACAAGAGATAAAATAGGCATTCTATATTGAAAAAGGGTCAATTTATCAAGAAGATATAATTACGAATATGGTCCCAAAATATACTAATCAAATTTTGACAGAATTGAAGGAAAAAAAAAGACATATCTACAATAATAGCTGGAGACTTCAATGCATTGCCTTCAATAATAGAAAACCAATGAGAAAACAACACTATCAACCAAATAGACCTAACAGACTCATATAGAACACTCAACACAATAGCAGGCCACATATTTTTCTCAAATGCACATTAAGCATTCCCTAGACAAATAGGCTGGCCCATAAATTAAGTCTCAATAGATATTACAATATTGAAATAATAGACGGTGCCTTCTTTGATAAGAATCCAATGAAATTAGAAATCCATAAGAGAAGTAAAACTGGAAAATTCACAAATATGTGGAGATTGAAACATTATCCAATAGCTCAAAAAAGAAGTGATAAGAAAATTAGAAAATTCCTTGGGACGAATGAAGCACAACATACCAAAACTTCTGGATTGAAGCAAAGAAAGTGCTCAAAGCGAAATGGATAGATATAAATGCTTACTCTAAAAAAGTGAAAGATTTATTTGATCTGAAGAGAAACTGGAGTATTATAAATACTTACATTAAAAAAGAAGTAAGCTTGCAGTCAATAATCTAACAGTACCCATTAAAAATTAGAAAAAGAAGAGCAAGTCAATCCATAACTAGCAGAAAGATGGGAATAATAAAGATTTGAGCTGAGACAAACAAAACAGAGAATAGAAAAACAAAGAGAATCAACACCACCAAAGGTTGATTCTTTGAAAAGATCAACAAAATTGAAATATCTGTAACTAAAATGACTAAGAAAAAAAAGAAAAAAAGTGAGAGGAGAGTCAAGAAATGAATGTTATAAATGAATGTATAAAAATTACTACTGACCTTATAATCAAAATTTTAAAATACGGTTATGAGGAAATGCTATGAACAATTGTACAGCAACATATTAGATAATTTTGATAAAATGGACAAATTCCTAGAAATGCACAAATTACTAAAACTGAGTGGGTAAGAGATAAAAAATCTGAAGCTTCCTATGACAACTAAAAATATTGAATTAATAATAAAAAATCTCCCAAAGAAGAAAATTCCAGGACCAGGTGGTATCACTAGTAAGTTCTACCAAACATCATATATGAAAAAAAAAAATTAACCCCAATATTCAAATTCTTTCAAAAAATACGAAGTGTTGGGGACACTTTCTAACTCATTCTACAGGGCTAGCATTACCCTGATACCAAAGCTAGACAAGGACACTACAAGTAAAGAGAATACAAATCAATATCTTTTGTGAATATACATTAAAAATTTTTAAACAAAATTCTAGCAAACTGAAACCAAAGGATTATGTACTATCATTAAGTGGGATTTATTCTAGGAATGCAAGGTATTTCAACAGAAGAAAACCAACATGATATGCATTATTAATAGAACATAAGAAAAAAAACACACAATAATCTCAGTTAACACAGAAAAACAATGCACACTAATGCTACAAAATATTCAGAACACTGGGACAGAAGGGAGTTTCCTCAGAATTATAAATATAGGACCTTTATGAAAAAACCTTAGTTACTGTCATACTAAATGATGAAAGACTGAACACTTTCCCTTAAATTCTGGAGCAGGACAAGGATGTCTGCATCTATCACTACTATTCAACAATGTACTGGAAGATCTAGGCAGAACGATTGAGCAAGAAAAGGGAATAAAAGGCATCCCAATTAGAAAAGAAGAAGTCACACTCTGTCTATTCAAAGATGACATGACCCTAGGCATAGAAAATTCCAAATAATCCAAGATAAAAGCTAATAGAACTGATAAAAGAGTTCAGCAAAGTTACAGGGTGCAAGAGCAATACATAAAAATCTCTTCTGTTCCTATCCACTGGCAATGAACAATCTGAGAAGAAAATTTTAAAAACTATTTTATTTAGGGGTGTCTAGATGGCTTAGTCCATGGAGCATCCAATGATTTTGTCTGAGATCATGATCTCGGGGTCATGGCATTACCAGTTGAGACCTGAATTAGGACCCAGGATGTGATCTATTCTGGAGAATGTTCCTTGTGCACTAGAAAAGAATTTGTATTCTGTTGCTTTGGGATGGAATGTTCTGAATATATCTGTGATGTCCATCTGTTCCAGTGTGTCATTTAAGGCCTTTATTTCCCTGTTGATCTTTTGCTTGGATGATCTGTCCATTTCAGTGAGGGGAGTATTAAAGTCCCCTACTATTATTGTATTATTGTCTATGTGTTTCTTTGATTTTGTTATTAATTGGTTTATATAGTTGGCTGCTCCCATGTTAGGGCCATAGATATTTAAAATTGTTAGAGCTTCTTGTTGGACAGACCCTTTGAGTATTATATAGTGTCCTTCCTCATCTCTTATTATAGTCTTTGGCTTAAAATCTAATTAATCTGATATAAGGATTGCCACCCCAGCTTTCTTCTGATGTCCATTAGCATGGTAAATTGCTTTCCACCCCCTCCCTTTAAATCTGGAGGTGTCTTCAGGTCTAAAATGAGTTTCTTATAGGCAGCTTATTGATGGGTTTTGTTTTTTTATCCATTCTGAGAGCCTGCGATTTTTGGTTGGGGCATTTAGCCCATTAACATTCAGGGTAACTATTCAGGGTAACTATTGAAAGAGAGGAATTTAGTGCCATTGTATTGCCTGTAAGGTGACTATCACTGTATATTGTCTCTGTTCCTTTCTGATCTACTACTTTTAGGCTCTCTCTTTGCTTAGAGGACCCCTTCCAATATTTCTTGCAGAGCTGGATTGGTGTTTGCAAATTCTTTCAGCTTTTGTTTGACCTGAAAGCTTTTAATCTCTCCTTCTATTTTCAATGATAGCCTAGCTGGATATAGTATTCTTGGCTGCATGTTTTTCTCATTTAGTGTTCTGAATATATCATGCCAGTTCTTTCTGGCCTGCCAGGTCTCTGTGCATAAGTCAGCTGCCATCTAATGTTTTTACCATTGTATGTTATAGACTTCTTGTCCTGGGCTGCTTTCAGGATTTTCTCTTTGTCGCTAAGACTTGTAAATTTTACTATTAGGTGATGGGGTGTGGCCCTATTCTTATTGATTTTGAGGGGGATTCTCTGTACCTCCTGGATTTGGATGCTTGTTCCCTTTGCCATATTAGGGAAATTTTCTACAATAATTCTCTCCAATATACCTTCTGCTCCCCTCTCTCTTTCTTCTTCTCCTGGAATCCCAGTTACTCTAATGTTGTTTTTTCTTATGGTGTCACTTATCTCTCAAATTCTCCCCTGGTGGTTCAGTAGCTGTTTGTCCCTCTTTTGCTCAGCTTCTTTATTTTCTGTCACTTGGTCTTCTATATCACTAATTCTTTCTTCTGCTTTCATTTATCCAAGCAGTAAGAGCCTCCATTTTTTATTGCACCTCATTAATCACTTTTTTTATTTCAACTTGGTTAGATTTTAGTTCTATTTCTCCAGAAGGGGTTTTTATCTCTCTGGAGGGGGTTTCTTTTATATATTCCATGCCTTTTTCAAGCCTGGCTAGAGCCTTGAGAATCGTCATTCTGAACTCTAGATCTGACATATTACCAATGTCCATATTGATTAGGTCCCTAGCCTTTGGTACTGCCTCTTGTTTTTTTTTTTTTTTTTTTTTTTGGTGGTGAGTTTTTCCACCTTGACATTTTGTCGAGATAAGAAAATATGAAGGAGCAAGTAAAATACTAAAAGGGTGGCAAAGACCCCAGGAAAATGTGCTTTAACCAAATCAGAAGAGACCCCAAATCGTGGGAGGGAGAAAGGGGATAAAAAGAAGTTCAGAAAAAAAAATAAAAAAGGAAAACAAATAAAGAAAAAATATAAAAAAGAAATATATATATATATTTCTTTTTTATATTTTTATATATATATATATATGTATATATACACACACACATACATACATATATATTAGACTGGTGACTAGAACAGGTTTACCCACTTCATTTTGGAAGTATTTTGGTCTCTTAGAAGAAACTACCTCCCCAAATTTTAAAGAATGAAAAACATATATAAGGGTAAACACAATGAAGGGATGGGATATGCCTGTAAAGATGAAAAAAAAAATTTTTTTTAATTTCTAAAAAAGTAGTTGATAAAGTAAGTTGCTTGGGAGAATAAAGAAAAAGAAAGTGGAGAGAATTTGCTCGGGCTGGAGACTAAACAAGCCCGGAGCTAGATTTAGGGTATATTTTGATCTATTAGAAGAAGTTGTACCCCAAATTTTTTAGAAGAAAAAACCCTATGTGTATACAAAAAATAAAGTTAGATACAATGAAGGATAAAATATGACTATAATAATGAAAAATAAAAAAGATAAATTTTTTAAATGAAAGATATTGTTAAGATAAACTAGTTAAAAAATATTAAAAGAGGAAAGGGTAAAAGTTAAAAAAAATTAGCAGAAGAAAAAAAATAAAATTTAAAAAGTTAATTAACTGCAATACTAAAGATCATGGGGAGAAAGCCATGAATTCCATGCTTTGCTTTCTCCTCCTCTGTAATTCTGCTGTTCTCCTTGGTAAGTGAACTTGGTCTTGGCTGGATTTCTTGTTGATCTTCTGGGGGAGGGGCCTGTTGTAGTGATTCTCAAGTGTCTTTGCCCAAGGCGGAATTGCACCACCCTTACCAGGGGCCAGGCTAAGTAATACACTTGCTTTTGGAAGCTTTTGTTCCCTGAACGCTTTCCGTAGAGTTCTGGAGGACGGGAATGAAAATGGCAGCCTCCCAATCTCCAGCCCAGAGGAGCTGAGAGCTCGGGGCCCCACTCCTCAGAAAAGCACTCAATCACTCTCATCTCCCTGGCCTCCGGCCACTCTCCGAGCTCACCCAACCTGTGACCGGTTCAAGGTAACACCGAGTTGAGGGCTCACTCCTCAGCTCTCTCTCTGTAGCTGGCTTCTCTGCTCTAATGCCTGCGAGCTCTGCAACACTCAGACACCCCCGATCATTTTGTGACCCCACAGCACCTGGGCTCATGCTGACCCCAGGTGGGCTTCACCCTGTTTTAGCCTCTGGAGTGATGTCCCTCAGTGGAACAGACTTTTAAGAGTTCAGATTTTGTGCTCTGTTGTTCTGCAGCTTACCCGGAGCTGCCCCCCTCCCCCACCGTGGTGTATCTTCCCATTGCTTTGGATTCATTTCTCCGCCGGTCCTACCTTTCAGAAAGTGGCCAATTTTCTGTTTCTAGAATTGTTGCTCTTCTTCTGTTTGATCTCCTGTTGGATCTGTAGGTGTTCACAATGTTTTGATAAGATATCTAGCTGATCTCCTGCTCCCTGATGTCATCTCAGCCTGCTACTTCTCTGCCATCTTGAATCCTCTCCCCCGGTCATGGGATTGAACTCCATGCCCATCAGGGAGTCTGCTTGAGATTCTCTGTTTCTCTTTCCTTGTCTTCCTCCCCCAACCCACGCTCACATGTGCATGCTCTCTCTCTCTAAAATAATAAATAAGACTTTTTAAAAAAACTATTTTCTTTACAACAGCATTTAAAATAGTAAAATACCTAGGAATAAATTCAACCAAGGAGGTGAAAGACTGAATACTATACTGAAAAGTTCACAATATTGCAAAAAGAAATTAAAGGAAACCTAAATGAATGGAAAGACATCCCATGTTTATAGAGCAGAAGACTTGCTAAATGCAATACAAAACCCAAAGCAATAAGATTCAATGTTTATTATGAGTTACATGCAAAGATTCTCAATGTCATTGAGTGTTGCAGGTAAAACACCCACTATTTTTCCTTTTAACTTTGTCACACTGATTTACATCTTCTTAAGGATTGTGTTATTGGGTTGTACAAATTTAGGATTATTATATCTTTCTGGTGAATTTTAACTTTAAAAATTTTTGGCATCTTTCTTTATATAATTCTTTTTTGCCTTGCCATCTACTTTTCTCATATTAATAATATATCTAAACAATTTTCCTTTTAATGTTTATATGAAACATAAATATTTTCAACTTTTATTTTCATTCCATTTACATTATAATAAGGTCTATACTTAAAAGAATTGAAAATAGAAACTCAAAAGATTCTTGTTATCAATGTCTAATGAAGCATTATTCACAATAACCACAAGGTAGAAACAATCCAAAGGTCCATCAACACAGAAATGGATGAAACAAATATGGCATATATAAACAATATAATATATTCCAGCCATAAAAAGGTGTGGAGTACTGATCTATGTCACAACATGGATAAACCTTGAAAACATTATGCAAAATGAAATTAACCAAATACAAAAGGACAAATATTGTATGATTCCACTTAAATGCAGTATCTAAAATAGGCAAACTCATAGAGCCAGAGAGTAGATTAGGGGTAGATAAGAGGGAAAGTATATTAGAAAGATTACCAAGACCTGGGAAGAGGAGGAAATGGAGAATTATTACTTTATTGCTGTAGTTCCTGTTTAATATGAAGAAAACGTTTCAGAAACAGTAGTGAGGATTTCACAATATTGTAAATGTAATGGATGCCATTGAATTATATCCTTAAAATGGTCAAATCTTCTGTTATATATATTTTGCCACAATACAAATTTTTTATTAAAAAAAGAAGTTTAAAAATGCTTAATCTAAAGAAGGGAAGAGATATATAAGTTGTCTGAATGCTTTGAAGAGCTCTTTGTGTGGATGTAAGGAGATGTTCACAGTGAGAATCTCTAATAATGGAAATTATATAGAATACATTTAGATTTTAAATTCTAACTTTAATTTACAATTACAGGTGGAAAGGAGTATAGAGATGCATACAGACACAAATGTGCAACTTACACTCTCTTCAAAATGGTATCTTTGGTATGCTATGAAATTATTTCTTCCTTTATCATTTGCAGAGATTTTGGGGGGACGGGGATAGTAACAAAACTTATTTGCTGTCAAGTTTGGTAATAAAGGAAGATAGGTGAATTAGATAACATAATTTTTGGATAAAAAGGAACTAACGGTTTTTATAACTCAAAGGGGTTATTCTATAGCATTGAGGACATTAGGAGAAAGAAGGGAAATGGAGGGGGGGGAACTCAAAGGGGGAGATGAACCATGAAAGACTATGTGCTCCAGGGAACAAACTGAGGGTTTCAGAGGGGAGGGGGGTCAGGGGATGGGTTGGCCCCATGATGGGTATTAAGGAGGTCATGTATTACATGGAGCACTGGGTGTTATAAGCAAACAATGAATCATGGAACACTACATCAAAAATTAATGATGTACTCTATGGTGACTAACAACATAATAAAATAAAAAGAAAGGAATTATTCTGGGGCAGTTCCATGTAAGGAGCTTCTTAGAATAAATTTAGCATAATTTGATGACTAGAAGATAAATATTCACTTAATACGTTTGTATCTGACATTGTTAAAAATAGAATTTATCAATATGCCTAGGGATATAGTTAAAGACACGGAATTTTACTAAAATGTTTTAGAGAGAATTTTCAACAATGTGGGTATATTTATTAGGAACCAATTAGGAAAATAGAAACCAGCCATGAATTTTAAACACAAGAGATTTAATGTAGAAAATTGGTTACAAAGATGTTGGGTGGTGGAAGAACCACACATAGAGGCTGAAGAAACTCATAGATGAGTTACTATGAGGGGTTACTATTCCTGGGACTGAGGAAACTAGAGAAAAAGGGCCGTGTGGATAGCATGTAGACTTCTTAAAGGAGTTTTCTTGAAGTTGGTATTTAGCCACGTGAAACCCTTTTTAGAGGTCAAGATACCCTCTTTTATATTTGAGTTTAAGAATAATAAAAATGGGTAATGATTATTTCCTTATAGCAACAATGACAATAACAGCATCACTTTGGTGATACACTACAGTCAATTTTATACAAATGAAGACATTCATCTCTCCTCAAAAACTGAAGGCACAAAATCCCAAAATTCGTATTTGTGATAGTAACACTTGTTTTAGTTCAGTCACAATCCAATGTTAACATTATATTGTAGAAAAATTAAGTTTTAAAGTTGTTCACCACCAAAAAATAATATAGGAGAGAAATGGATGACATTGTGGTTAATGATATGTACATGATAATATAGAAAGAAAATATCTTTACTGCTTTAGCCTTCATTCTGTTAGTGGTTTTGAGGTCACATTGATCTTTAAAAAACTTTGCTTCCATCAGTAATTCCATGATCCCTTTGCTTTCAGCTGGACCTGGCTGGCACTTTTTACATGGTTAGAGAACACCCAAACCTACATCTTTGGAAGACCTGTCATTAAATATTTTTATTGTAAAATGCAAATCCAAGAGTTGTCCTAGAAAAACTCTTGGATTCTGAAAAGATGGACATATCTATATCAGATAGTCACAGTCAAATTTTGTCTTGATAATTAGAAAACTTGCTGCAACTGATACAGCAACCCTTTCTTTGCCTGATGGTTTGGTGCCCTGAGGGACTCCCAATGGCTAATTTTCAATTTCAACTTTCAATTCAGTGGGGCAACTGTTTGTGAATTTTAATATGTATATTATTAATGTCGTAGGAAATCACAGTGTTACATTAATTGAAGACTTTCATCCCAAAGACAGGATTTGGAATAACCGATGCCTAATAATTTTATATGCATAAACACTTCAGTCCAAGCATATGGGGGAAAAATCATCAGACGTGTAAACAACAAAAATATGTAGAAATACATACAATTTGGCCAAACTACTCTTATTCTACAAATGTGCTAGGTTTCATTGTGTAATCTTCATTTAAAGGTTCGCATTACAATGAGGGGATTATAATGCATTTCCATCATTTCATTTCACACTATACTAGGGTTTGCATGCTTGCATGCTACAGTATAGTGACTGGGTGCAGAAATATGGTTTTCATATTTCAGTGAAGTACAAAAGAAAAGGCAATCCTCATGAAAATACAACGAATAGAAAAGAGAAGGTGTTTTTGCTCTAACATGTTAATGAAATGGGAATCTGCAGTTTTGTTAGTTCAGTGATGTGAAAAATAGAAAATCTGTATCATCTGACCTCAGAGGTCTTCTTTACATATGAAGAACCCCATGCAAAAAGCATATCTGACATTGAAAGCATGTGCTGTTTGAGATTCAGACATTTGTTTGTATTCTTATCAGCTATTTTTTAAAATTTATTTGTATTCTTGTTTGCTTTTTTCTCTTTTGAAAATTTCATTTTGAGCATTAATTTTGTCTAACGGAGACAACCTGACATTAAATGTGAAGTAACAAACAGGATTTTTTTTTCAGAACGACACTTCCTTGAAAGAATAGCATTTAATAGTGTGCAAAGGGATCTCCTTTTCTCATGAAATTTTTCTGACATCCAACCCGATCATGTGTCTCATACAAAATTTCCTCCCCAGGTTTATGGGTAGAAGTTTAGGCTCACTCCATAATGTACTGAAAATATTTCCTAGCTCTGACCACTGAAAAGATTTAAATGACCAAATCATACCAACAAATATCTTAATGCCCATTGTGGCAGGCGTTATAAATGAAAATGATTAATTGGCATTGATAATATGTAAACTCAAAGGACCAATACATATATATAGATATTCAAAAATGAAACTAAGAAAACTCAGAAAAAATGAATAACCTTAAGATATGAGTCAAATAGGAGGCAATGGGAGCAGAAAAAGGTCGGACCATCTGCAAGAGTCAGGGAGAAACTGTGATGGGGCCACTGGCACTTTCACTCCAGCATTCGGTCAGCATAGTCTCTGGCCATAACATACGTATCTATACCTGGCTACTACAATGAAAATCAAAACACGATTTTCCTACCTTATGCCTGAAATCTTCTGCATTTATATTTATAAACAGCTTGCTGTACCTACATATTTTGTCCACAGAAAGTAAACTTTTGACTACATAATAGAAAAGTAGAGATCAGTTTTGGAGATTCTTCTTCTCTAAAAATCTAACCAAGAAAACCATCTGAGAGGAGAAGCAGGCTTTAGTACAGCCCTGAGTATAATAATTTCCTTGAAAGTTTTTTCGATTATGATATTTCATTAACTAAAATAAATTTAATTCACGATTGATCATCTGTCTCTAAGAGAGAGTGGTTGGTTTCTCCTACAGGCTTGGGAATGTGTGTTTGCTAGTGGTTATTCCTGGTTAATGTGCAGATGATCTTGGTTCAGCTATGCCCAGTTATAACTAATATCAGGTCATAAAAGGCAATATTCATTAAGCAATATTGCTAATT
The DNA here is from genome assembly GCF_011764305.1 of Mustela putorius furo. Taxonomy (NCBI): domain Eukaryota; kingdom Metazoa; phylum Chordata; class Mammalia; order Carnivora; family Mustelidae; genus Mustela; species Mustela putorius. The sequence goes on from NW_025422023.1 coordinate 11,431,698, forward strand.
TAAGAAATTTTTAAATTTGTAATTTTCAAACACATATAAAATAAGGAAAATAATACAGGGAATTTGATTTATTCATTACATAGCTTTAAGAATTATCAAAACACAGCCAACAAAAGAAAACAAACAAACAAAAAACCACATTTTTAGAATCTATAAATTATCCCCTGCCAGGTACTAGGGTGATTCTTGTTATTGGGTTTTTCATTGTTTCTAGACATTTTCAGTATACAAAGTTAGGGGAAAATAAGTATTTTTTTTAAACTAAAGATTTTATATTAGAAAGTTTTAGATTTACAGATATATTGTGAAGACAATGCAAGGAGTTCTCATAACCCACACTTGAAATTCCCTATTATGAAGAGTCTACCTTATTATGGTACATTTGCTATAGCTAATGGGTTAATATTGATCAATTATAATTAAGAAAAGTCCATGTTTTATTTAAACATTTATTCATAATGTCTTAATTTTTACCTTATGTACTGTATGTATTTTCTGCTCCATTATCTTATCCAGGATACCATGCATTCAGTTTGGTATGTTTCTTCAGACTTCCCTTGGCTGTGACAATCTCTCAGACTTCTCTTATTTGGATGACCTTGACAGGTATTTTGTGGAACATCCCTCAACTTAGATTTGTCAGCCGTTTTTCCCATGATAAGAGCTGGGTGGGTTTTTTTGAGAAAAGGAACCACAGTGAAAAAGTATAATTTTCATCACTTTATTATTAAGGATATATACTATCAACATGTTCATGCTGATTTTGATAAACTGGCTGAGATAATGTTTGTCAGATTTCTCCAGTATGAAGTTACTCTTTATACACCAAAAACATAATCCATAAAGGAAAAATTGAACAACTGGATCTCATCAAAATAAGCTTTTTAAAAAAATTATTAACTTAATTATTTTTATTTGAAGTTTCTTTTTTTAATTAAATTTATTTATTTTCAGCATAACAGTATTCATTATTTTTTCACAACACCCAGTGCTCCATGCAATCCATGCCCTCTATAATACCCACCACCTGGTACCCCAACCTCCCACCCCCCCACCTCTTCAAATCCCTCAGATTGTTTTTCAGAGTCCATAGTCTCTCATGATTCACCTCCCCTTCCAATTTCCCCCAACTCCCTTCTCTTCTCTAACTCCCCATGTCCTCCATGCTATTTGTTATGCTCCACAAATAAGTGAAACCATATGATAACTGACTCTCTCTACTTGACTTATTTCACTCAGCATAATCTCTTCCAGTCCTGTCCATGTTGCTCAAAAGTTGGGTATTCATCCTTTCTGATGGAGGCATAATTCTCCATAGTGTATATGGACCACATCTTCCTTATCCATTCGTCCATTGAAGGGCATCTTGGTTCTTTCCATAGTTTGGCGACCGTGGCCATTGCTGCTATAAACATTGGGGTACAGATGGCCCTTCTTTTCACGACATCTGTATCTTTGGGGTAAATACCCAGGAGTGCAATGGCAGGGTCATAGGGAAGTTCTATTTTTAATTTCTTGAGGAATCTCCACACTGTTCTCCAAAGAGGCTGCACCAACCTGCATTCCCACCAACAGTGTAAGCTTTTGTGGGACATCTGGGTGGCTCAGTGGGTTAAAGCCTCTGTCTTCGGCTCAGGTCGTGATCCCAGGGTCCTGGGATCTAGCCCCACATCAGCCTCTCTGCTCAGCAGGGAGCCTGCTTCCCCTCTCTCTCTGCCTGCCTCTCCACCTACTTGGGATCTCTGTCTGTCAAATAAATAAATAAAATCTTTTAAAAAAATAAGCTTTTGTTCTGAGAAAGACCATATTAAGAAGGTAAAAAAAAAATAAGCTACAAAATGTGAGAAAATATTTACAGACTATGATCCAACAAAGGTTGAGTATCCAGAATACATAAAGAACTTTCAAAATTCATCATTAAAAATGATAATAATTTAATTAGAAATAGGCAACAGATGTAAAAATATTCCAACAAAGAGGATATTCAGAGGGTGCATGGATGGCTCAGTTGGTTAAGCATCCAACTCTTGATTTCAGCTCAGAGTCATGATCTCAGGGTGGTGAGATCTAGCCTGCATCAGACTCCACACTAAGTGAGGAGTCTACTTCAGGGTTCTTGCTCTCCCTCTTCTACTCTCTCACATCTCTCTCTCTTTGTCTCTCAATAAATAAGTAAATCTTTAAAAGAAAAAGATATTCAGATGTCACACAAAAATATATTCAACATCAGGGTGTTCAAGATTTCTCTTTTAGTACCTGTGATTCCTGGTCAACATGGTTCAAAGATTGAAGTTGTAGACCAGAGGAAGAGTGGTGGACAGGAAAGCAAAGTTTAGTGAGTGATAGTACAAAGCTCCTGAAGAGGGAGGGGACCTGAGAGGGTTGCCATTTTGGCATTTAAATTTAGCATTTCTTATGAGATTGTTGGTGGGCTGTTTTAATCTTATTAACCCTCCATGTGCCTGTCACCCAAACAGGTTTTTGTCTATGTGCTCATCTATCAGGTTGTTGCTAATGTGGAAAAGGGAAGAGGGCTCCTTTCAAGGTAATGTAGACCTGGGTGGGATCCTTTCCTTTTTTGAGTTGTTTTCTTTTAGGACAGGGGCCCCTTGCTCCTGTCTGCTTTTCTTTCAACTATCCTCTATTAGGGGTGCCTGGGTGACTCAGTCAGTTGAGCAACAGACTCGATCTCAGCTAGGGTCTTGATCTCAGGGTCATGAGTTGAGGCCCTATGTTGGGCTCTGTGGTGGGTAGGGAGACTACTTAAAAGAAAAAAAGAAGTTATTCAACATCATTAACCATTATAAAAATGCAAATATAAACTATAATTATAAACTAAGAAGTAAACTATCACTACACACCAAAAAATGATTACAATAATAAGTAGTGACAATACCAAATGCTAGCAAAGATGTGGAGAAGTTTAATCACTCATACATTTAGGGTGGGAATAAAAATGATCGTCATTCTCTCAAACACTTTTACTCTCTCTTAAAGCAAGCAATACTACACAACTCAGCAACTGCACTCTTGGGCATTTATCCTAGGAAAATTAAAGCTGATGTTCACACAAATACTAGTACATTAATGTTCAATAACATCTTTATTCATAATTGCCAAAAAAAAAAGGGAAGAAAAAGACAACTGTCTTTCAATGGGTGAGTGGTTAAACCAAGTGTGGTCTATCCATGCCATGGAATATTAAATGAGAGGGAACAAACTATTGATATACACAACAACCTGTATGAATTTCCAGAGATTAGGCTGTGGGGCAGGGAGTGGGGGTGGAAGCCAATCTCAAAAAATTGTAGACTGTATGTAACTTTTAAAAATTTTATTAACATATAATGTGTTATTTTTATGCAACATTTTTAAAATGACAAAATTATAGAAATAAAAAACAGACTATTGGTTGCCAAAGGTTAATGAGGGGTTGGGGATAGGACAAGTAGGTTAAATTTTAAAAGGCCACCCTGAGGGACCCCTTTTGAGAAATAAATTGTACCTTGATTGTATCAATGTCAATATTCTGGTTGTGAAATTTTACATTAGTTTTACAAAATGTTACCATTGGGATAAACCTGGTAAAGAATATATGAGATTCCTCTATTATTTTTTGCTCAACTGCCTGTGAATCTGGAATTACATCAAAATAAAAAACTTAGGGTTATGGACATTGGGGAGGGTATGTGCTATGGTGAGTGCTGTGAAGTGTGTAAACCTGATGATTCACATACCTGTAACCCGGGGGATAAAAATATGTTTATAAAAAATAAAAAATAAAAAAAAATTAAAAACTTAATTGAGATATCTAATTTCTGTTTCAATTTTGGGAGGCAATGGATTATATAGAAGTGTACAGGTTAATATGCAGATGGTTAGTGATTATCTAGTTGTCATTTTTTAGACATGGGGGAGGGGTAAAGGGAGAGAGAGAGAGAAACAATTTTTTTTAAGATTTTATTTATTTATTTGACACAGAGAGAGAGATCATAAGTAGGTAGAGAGGCAGGCAAAGAGAGAGGGAGAAGCAGGCTCCCTGATAAGCAGAGAGCCTGATGCGGGACTGGATCTCAGAACCCTGAGATCATGACCTGAGCTGAAGGCAGAGGTTTAACCCACTGAGCCACTCAGGCACCCCAAGAGAAAGAATCTTAAGCGGGCTTCATGGGGCACGTGGGGCTGGATTTCACATCTCTGAGATCAGACTCTTAACGGACTGTCCAGTTATCATGACATCATTATGACAGTGCTTTCCCACATAATATTGCATTTGGGTCCTCCAATATTCTTGAGGTTTTCCAGGGCAGTGAGGTTATTTATGAACACTAGATTATATTGGAGAAGAGTTTCCTCATGTCTGTAAGTCAGCATTAAAGGAGAATAAAGTTGAAAGATTTAAGATTTTTTGAGCTTCTAGAAGTTATTATTGGACTTTTGGGAATTCTTCTTTATGGAGTGGTTTTATTGCTTATGTTGTTGTTGATGATGATGTGATGATGATGTTTTCCTTACTTGCACGACACGATGATTAAGCATCAAAGCAGGATGCTTCTTCTTCATGATATAAAAGGATATGTTAATGGTAGGATCACTATATGCCCTACAGTAAGTCCTACTCCCATTATTTCTAGGGAAATAATTTATTCAAATTTATGTTTGTTCAGGGTCTGTTTGTATTTATTAATTTATTTATTTTTCAGGGTCTGTTTTTAAATATTAACTTTATACCCTAGAAACTTTTTGACAAAAATTAAAATGAAATTTGAATCATTACTTAAAACCATAAAATCAGATAGTTGTTCCTCCTTATCCATGTCCAACTGGAATTGAATGTCATTTTTTTTTTTTTCCTTCACTTGTCCACTAGCTTGCACTTGTCTGTTCACTAAACTTTCTCCTAAAATCTAGCAGATAGTTTTGGGAATACAGATTCAACTCATGTAACTCTCATTCTTTTTTTTTTTTTTAAGATTTTTTCTTTATTTGACAGAGATCACAAGTAGGCAGAGAGGCAGGCAGAGAGAGAGGAGGAAGCAGGCTCCCTGCAGAGCAGAGAGCCCGATGTGGGGCTCGATCCCAGGACCCTGGGATCATGACCTGAGCCGAAGGCAGAGGCTTAACCCACTGAGCCACCCAGGTGCCCCTATAACTCCCATTCTTGACTAAAAGTGTGTATCCTGATAAAAGTTAGATTGTTTTATTGATTAGGCTACTTTATATTTTGCTGAATTAATTCATATGTAACTATATAAAAATAGTTCTGTTTTCCAAGTGTTCATATTTTAATTTATTTAAACTAAAGATGTGAGGGATGTTGGGTGGTTCAATCAGTTAAGTATTTGCCTCTGGCTCAGGTCATGGTCTCAGGGTCCTGGGATAGAGCCCCACATGGGAATCCTTATTCAGCAGGGAATCTGCTTCTCTCTTTCTCTCTCCCTCTGTCTCTCTCCTATCCCTGCATTGTGCTCTCTCTCTCTCAAATAAATAAATACATAATCTTTTAAAAAATTAATTAATTTATTAATTAAAGTTGTGACTAATGGTAAATGACAATAATCTCTAGATAATTCTTTTTTTCACAATGTAATTTCTCATACCAAGGACACAGATGGTTCTTGTGCAATATTCCTGACCATGCAAAGATTCCTGATAAATATTATCAAGTACTCTTACCTAGGAAATGTCTAGATTGATTTTGAATCCAAAATTTATGAATAAGGTTGGATGAGATTATAAGGCTATTTTCATTGAAGTGTCAGGAATAATAAAATCATCTTCTAAAGAGATCATTATTAAAATTCATGTTAAAATAGTAATATGGTTCCACTAGGAGACTATGTCCCTTTAGTTGTAAGTATTTGAAACAAGTAAAAAATAAATATATCAACTAAACGTACATTTATATTTTCTAAATAAAGCTTCAAGGCCTTAAGCAGTTGTGCAAAGTATCATGATACCCATGCCTGATTAATGCCAGCAATATAGTCTGTCACAGTTTGAAAGAAGTCATTGCCTAAGGACCCTTGTCCATGCATTTCTTGCTGGAATAGCTAACTTTTTAATCCCCAGAGGTGAAGCTATAAGAGTCTCTGATGATTGTTTGTTTTTTCTTTCAGGTATGACCAATGCATTTTTTAAAAATATACTTATGGAAGTATATTTTGACCTACAAAATTTCCAAGTGAATATGTTAATTTTCATAGTTTTGAATTTAATATGCATAGACTTGAAAAAAGATCTCAATATTCCTTAGTCCATACAATTCTATTTAGTCTACCAAGTTATTCTGGATTCAGACTATTTTTCTCAATGTTTCAAAAATTACATTTAACTTATCATCCTTCATTTTCTTCTTTGTATCACCAGAATAGTGTCAAATTTCTAGCAATCCAAGACTTTATTTTCCTTTAACATTATAGGGTTTTGAATTTAAGCATCACATGCCTTGGTCTGAAATATCTTTGCTGGGCATTTGTCTGGAATCTCTTAGTTTCATGTTAATTGATTCAGTCATTCTCTCATTCATTCATTGATCCAGTATAAGTAATCTGACTTTCCCAATACAGTGTTAAACTTCAGGAAAGTGCAATTTCTATTAAGAACCAATTGTATGCATCTTACTATATTAAAAAATGCAGTAAAACTTCCCATATTTTAAATATGTTTATCAATTTGGTGTTAACCTGAAAGGTGTTAAATCTGTCAAAAATCATATGACAGAATTGTGAAAATCAGGGTATCACTGATGATTCCTAAGAGTGGAACACATTCATAAGATTTTTTAAACTGACAATAAAGAAGGATTCAAATTTTAAAAAATCAAAATTAAAAAATAAAAAAACTGCTTATTTTAATGTAATTTACAGAGATATTATATGTTCTGACCTGTTATATAATCATGTTTCATCCTTAATAAGTGTTACAAATTGGTGGGTCTTAGCATCACCTCAAAATGGTGCCACCTATCTCAAGAATTGAAATAGTGTCTAATCCATTGCAAGAACCCAAAATGTTAGCTACATATAAGTTATTACATAGTAAAAAGGAAATTGTCTTTTCTTTCTTAAAAATAGAGAGTCTAGTGGTACAGAAAGACATATCATTAAGTTTGTTTTTTTCAGGAAACTAGAGTTTTGTATGCATCAGATTTATTAGAAAGTCCTCTGGTTGCAATGATTAGGAATCAGCACTGGGCAGAAAGTGAACTCAAACTATAGTGCAGTTGCAACAGCAAACTTAGTCCCCAGAGTGTCCTGAAGCTTTGATGCCCCTTCAGAATTATCCCCAACTGGAGCAAATGGGCGAGGCCTTTGTACTTTTACATCAAATAGTTATTAAATGTGAGATTCCTTGGGGAAGAGGGTGAGAGAGTTTCATTCAGCTGAGAGCAATTCTTAGAGAGGGACACCGTTGTAAATTGTCAACATCTAAACCTTCTCCCAGCTAGAAGAATAAAAGTCTCAGTCCTGGAGGGATACCCAAACAGTGCACTACAGAATCCCATCACACACATTTACAGATAATGTCAATATAATGATACCCACTAAGTTAGAGGTGTGAATGAACAAAGTACTTTCTGTGAAAACCCAGAGGAAAGAATGCCTGAATTTAATGAATGGAGAAAAGACTTCATGAAGGGGCTCATATTTGAGGTTGATTTTGAGTCCAGGAAAGGAGATAGGTTCTAGTTAATGGGATTAGAATGCACATACATTTTCAAAGGTATAAATATATGAAAAGTCTTAAGTCTTTAATAGATAATCAAATATCATTACTTCTTCCTAAAACAATACATCTTAATGTTCTCTCTGCTGAATTTTACATGAACTTGGACCCTAATGGTATTTTCTAAGTTTCTCTATTTCTTTGCATCAGAGTTAATTCCTATAATTTCATCATGAGAATCTTTTTTAAAAAATATTTTATTCATTTGTTTTAGAGGAGGGGAGGAGCAGATGGAGAGGGACAAGCAGACTCTGCACTGAATGAGAGTCCCAATATGGGGCTTGATCCCACGACCCTGAGATCATGACTGAGCTGAAATAAAAACTTGATTCAACTGATTGAGCCATACAGAGGCCCCAAGAAACACGTTTTAAACTCAGAAATCTGCAGTTGTTTAACCCTTTTCAAACTTCATAGAAATTCTCTATCTTCAAGTTGTCTATGAATCTCAGTACAAATCAAAACTGGTCCATTTACTATCCTGTTGACTGATATACCTGCTTACATCTAAGCTGATACTGCATAAAGTTTCTTCATTTGCAATATCCTTTCCCTTTTTCCATCAGACAGATTATCATCATTTTTAACACATAAGTCCTGACACTGCTTCCTGATTCAAATCCTGGTTTAGCCATTTACTAAATCCTGGTTTAGCCATTTACTTTCGACAAGTTACTTAATGTCTCCATGTCTCTGGAGGTAACAGGAAGAGTAATACTCCAAAGTTTGTTGTTAGACTTAAGCAAATCAATATACATAATGCATTTCAAATGCTTGGTATGTGGTAAGTGTAATAAATGACCTGATCATTATCACCTTAACTTTTTATTCTATTATGTTGTCACTCTTTCAAAACAGACAGAAGCCCAACTCACATGTCCATTGTCAGAGGTCTTACATAAGTATCATAAAATTTCTACATAGACAGCACCCTTCCCCAGTTTTATTTCATGTTATTTCCATATATACTCAGCATCATTGTTCCACCTCTTGTCAAATATTCCATCAAAAATTTCCATACCATTCAAAAGGTCTGGCCATTTGTGCTAAATAATGTTGTCAGTTTGGTGTCACTTCTCCTGTCTAAAGTTGAGTGCTATAGATTTAGGTTAGAGTTGGCCAAGAGAGCCATCTCATCAGATGTGGAAAGCGGAAGGGGAGCAGAAGACATTATTATCAGACATTTGAGGGGTCACAAATATAACCAGAAGGTCCAGATGTGTCCAGGAGGACCTCGTTTTCTTTTATCTCTTTGTTTTCTTTTGACTTCCTCCTCATCAACCAGTTTGTCTTCTAGGTTGGCAGTCTCCACAACCAATAGCACCCTAAGCCCATTATCCATGCATACTCCAAGGCACTGACAGCAGGTTCTTCAGAGGCAACAGCTTCCATGCAAGTAGTAGTGTCCATAGACTTGTCCATAACCTCACAGTAAAGGCTCCCACTTCATGCCTAGTCACCAAAACTCTGCCCTTTCCACCTACACTAAATTGATGTGGTTAGTGACTACATCTCCAATACACAAACTCCCCTTCCAGACCTTTATTCCCCCCATTTCTCTCACATTCATGTGAATTCATTTCTTATTCTAGATCCTTTATTCTCATAAAACTTATAATGGGTTGGTTTTCTGATTGAATTCTCATACATAACCATATGATAGACTGAGGAGAGCTGTACATAGTTCACATCCACAAGAAGGGCCTTCGGATACCAGTATGTTATATCTCCAGTACTATATTCGTCATACCAGGCCAGCCACAAACAAGAATAAAGCTCTTAGTCTTATAGTCCCTATCTGCCCAAGGGCCAATTATTCCTAATGTCTTTCCCTATAATATATATTTCAATGAACTGTGGAATTCCCAACTGATTCCCCCCAATTCTCCCAGACCCATGACTTTCCTCAATATTAATGGAGGCCAAATGGACTGCTAGATTGATATACTAGGAAACTGATGCCTTCCTCAAAGACAACAGTATTGAGTCCTCATTTATAATATAGTATAATATAGTATAATCTCCATTTATTCAGATTCTGGAAGGCAACTAGGTAACTTGAAAATTAACTAGTCCTTTCAAGATTTTTGTGTAATTTTTGTTAGCACATATTCACAGTAGGAACTAATTTAGTTGTCCTGCTAAGCATGTACACATCCGAGGTCATATTGAATGATCTGGGTGTTCAATGAAAACTTCATTCTGGCTAGTTGTGACTCAGAAACGATAAACTTTGTGTAATCTCAGTAAATGCTCAGGTTCCAGCTCTCTGGTAATTCTTCCCTACTACTACTTATGTATGGCTTCATATTCAACAACAGACTCAATTGTACATAGACTTTTTGATCGTTCTTGGTCCGGTAACTTTTTCTCTGGCATTTGCTCCATAGTTCCAACTGCACTGATCGTCCTGAATCTCACTGCTCCCAACTCTGTTTGGGTTTTCCGTCCTTGCACTTCTGTTTGAAAATTGTCTCAAGGCCAAAAGCCAATGGAATTGAAAGGATTACCTGGTTTATTTCTCTTTTCTCAGGAATCACAGCCCTATGATACCTGTTACTAAATGTTTGAAAACAATTTTTTAAATATATTTTATCCAGGTTTTTAGTTGTTTATGGTGGAGAGGTTAAGTCTTGTTAGGTTTTCCCCTCAAGTCTATTAAGGTCAGAAATAGAAGGACTTCAGTCCTCTCTTTGAATCAAATCTCAGTGTCCTGCCCTCATTATATTTAAGTCTCTGCCCTCATTATATTTCACTGTTTTTGACATAGTTGCTAAATCTCAACTTTGTGAAACACTTCACTTGGCCTTTGGATACCACAGTCTCTTGGTTTCCCCCTGCTTTACTAGACACATTCTAATCCTCTTTAGTTGGATTTCACTAATCTTTAGAGCCTTCAAACATTAAATTTCCCAGAGTTTAGTTCTTACATCACTTCTTTGGAGACTTCATCTAATATGGCTTTAAATCTTTGGTGATTACAACAGTTAATTTCATGTGCCCACTTAGTCAACTTAGTCAAGCCACAAAAAGCCCAGATATTTGGTCAAACATTCTGGGTGCATCTGTGAAAGTGTTTTGGTTCAAATTAACATTTGGATCCATAGATTGAGTAAAGCATATTGACTTCCCTAATGTGTGTAGCCTGCCTGAGTAGAACCATAGGCTGAGTAAGAGGGTTAGTTGGGTCTCCTGCATAACTCTTTGAGCTGGAATCCTGGTTCTTTCTGGCCTTTAGACTCAGATTAAAACATCGGCTTCTCCTTTGTCTCAAGTCTGTTTTCAGACTGGAATTCAAATCATTGGTCCTCCTGATTCTTGGACTGGGAGCTAGGTTTTCACTTTTCTGGGTCCCAGCTTGCTGACTTCAGATTTTGGGACTTCTCAGCCTCCATAATCATGTAAGCCAATTCCTTACAATAAATCTCTCTCTCTACATATACACACACATTAATAAATATATAGGGGACACACACACACACACACAAACAAACATTCTGTTAGTTCTAATTCTCTGGAGAACTCTAATGCAGTGATGTCCCCAAAAATTTTATCTTAAGTCTGGACTTCTTGACAAACCCCAATCTTATATATCAGGGCTGCTAAATTGTCTGCATCTGTGTGTGCAATAGGTATCTCCAGACTTAATTAAATCTCTCTTCCCAGCTTCAACCTATTCCTCCTCCAATATTCTCCATCTCAATAAATGGTACTTCCATTTTTCCATTTACTTTGGAAAAATTATGAAATAATTTTTACTTTATTTCTCAGAAGCCCCAATGCAAATTATTAGCAAATTCTTTCTGCTTATGTTTAAAAGTGCTTTTTAAATGTTTATTTTTATTAAGCTACAACACATATAGTAAATTGAATAAATGTAAATTGCACAGACCAATTATATTTTTAGATAGGTATACACCTATATAACTATAAACCAAAATGATATATTTCTTCTGTTTCCATCTGTCAGTAATCCCCTGATGTTAACCATTAGTCTGATCTTTATGACCATAGATTAATTTTGCTTTCCTATAAAGAAAATTATACTGTAGGTAATCTTTCATTCCTGACTTAATTCACTTATCATTATATCAATAAGATTATCACATTCTTGCACATTTCAGTACTATGTTTTCCATGCTTTCTGGTGCTCACTGTATGAGTGAGTCATAATATATTTATGAATTCTTACATTTTGTTCTTTCAAGTTGTGGGCTATTATGAGTAAGGATATTATGATTTTATCTGAATATGTCCTTTGTGATTATAAGAACTCATTCTATGATATTATATATCCAAGAGAGAAACAGCTAAATCATAAGGTACATGCATGTTTACTTTAAAAATATATATTTTATTTATTATTTGACAGAGAAAGAAAGACCATGAGGAGGGGGGAGGAGCAAATGGAGAGGGAGAAGCAGACTCCCTGCTGAGCAGGAAGCCTGATGTGGGACTCACTTCTAGGACCCTGGGATCATGACCTGAGCAGAAGGCAGCTGCTTAACTGAATGAGCCATCCAGGCACCCCCAAGTTTACTTTCATTAAGAAATGCCAAAATATTTTGCTAAGTTATTGAATAAAATTATCCTCAGATTGACAATAGACTATAGTTGCAATTGCTTTATATACTTGTCGAAACTTAGTATTGTCAGTTTTTTTGGTCTGCAAATTAAATTTGTGATTATCTGCTGATAATGATATCAAGCAACTTTATATATGTCAGCTAACCATTTTTGTATCCTTTATTTGTGTGAAGTATTTGTCCATTCTTGCTAATCTTTTAACGACGTTATCTGAATTTATTTGTTGTTAGAGTGTTTTACATGTAAAGGGATGAGTCATTTATTGAATACATAAGTATATCAGATACCTCTACTAGTCTGTATGATGCTTTCAATTTCCTTTTTTTTTTTTCTAAAGAGTTATTTTGGGAACAAGAATATCTGAGTTACATTAATTTCAGTCATCATCCAAGACTCAAATATAATGATAAAATTGTTTATATGGGTCTTATCATGCAAATTTCTGATGCTTTCACTTTCTTAATGGTGTCTCTTGATAAACAGAATTTTTAAAAAATTAATCTCCTTTTATGGTTTAAGTGATTTTTACTTGCCTTAAAGACCTCTTGAAGTTTGATTGCTTAGTTTTCATTTTTAGGTTTATGACCCACCCCCAAATTTGTTTTGTATATCTATATATTGTCAAGGTTCATTTATTCTCTTGCAAATATTTAGTTTACCCAGAACCATTTAGAAAAATCCTCCCTTCCTTACTCAGGCCCAGTGGTGTCTGTAATATACCAAGGAGTGATTATCTGTGGGTCCATTTCTAGATTATTGTATTTCATTTTGAACTTCTTATCTTTGCACTAATGCCAGGCTGATATTAATTATTCTAATTTTTTTAGTAAGATCCAGTATGTGTTACTGTAAGTCTTTTAACTTTATGTTCTTCTTGAATATTGCCTTAGCTTTCTGGGTCATCTGAACTTACTTACTTAGGGACAGTATTTTTGGTTGTTTTTTTCCCCCTTGTATGTAGATCCATATGTTCTTCTTTATTTGCATATCTCATAATTTTTATTGAAATCTAGAAATTTCAAATTATATAATGTAACAACTTTGGAAGTGAGATTTGCTGTTTATTACAGTGGTGATTATTTGGTGAAGCTATGTTAGACATGAAACCAAAACATAATCCAATAAAGGGAAAAATGAAAAAATTAGTGTCAAAATAACACCTTTTTCTCTGTGGAAAATTTTACAAAGAGGATTAAAAGACCACATACAGACTGGGAGAAATATTGGCAAACTACATATCTATGAAAAGACTCATGTCTAGATGATAAGGAATTCCCAAAACTCAGTATTAAGAAAATTTTCAATTTGAAAACAAAGACATGAGCATATTATTTACCAAAGAGGCCATAGATGGCCAATAAACACATAAATATATGTTTATCTTCACAAACCACTGGGAAAATGCAAATTAAGACTATGATTAGCTATTACTATGTATCTATTTAAACAACTAAAAAAAATTTTTTTTAACATTAAAATAGCAAATGCTGGGGCATCTGGGTGGTTAAGTAGGTTAAGCGTCTGCCTTGGGCCCAGGTCATGATCCCAGAGTCCAGGAATTAAGTGCAGTATCAGGCTCCCCACTCAGCATGGAGCCTGCTTCCCCTTCTGCACCTCCCCTGCTCATGCTTTCTCTCTCTCTCTCTCTCCTCTCTCTCTCTCTCTATCATTCTCAAATAAATAAATAAATACAATCTTTTTTAAAAATTTAAAAGTTTAAAAATATCAAATGCTGAAGGATGTGGAGAAACTGGATCTTTCACATATTGCTGGTGGGAAAACAATATTGAGGAACAATTCTGGAAAAATAGTTTAGGCACTTTGTTAAAGACATACACTTTTCATGGAACATACACTTTTCATGGAACCCAGCAATCACAATTATCCTAGAGATACAAAGGCTTATGTCTACACCAAAAAAAAAAAAAAAGTGTACATAATTATTTGTCAATACTAACTTGTTATTGTGAAACACAGGAACAACCAAAATCTCCTACAATAAAGAAATGGTTAAAGAAACTGTGATAAATCCATAATATGAAATATTTTACTTACTAATAAAAAGGAGTAAGCTGTTGATACATACAATAATTTCAAGACATTTCAACATTACTCTGAGTGATGAAAGCCAATATCAGAGGTCTTATAATGATTCCATTATGCAATATTCTCAAAATGACAAAGTTACAGAGCTAGAGAACAGATTAGCAGTTGTCAGAGGTTAAGGAAAGAAGTTGATGTCACTGTAAAGAGATCTCTCTGGTGATGGGATAGTTCTGTATGTTGATTGTGGTGCTGGTTAGACAAATCTGTACTTATGATAAATGATATTGTACTATACACGTATTTTATACCAACGTCAATTTCTTGATGCTGATAGTGTACTATAATTGTATAGATTGTAACTTTGGGGAAACTTTCAAAGATTACACAGAAATTTCTGCATTATCTATGCAAATTCTAAGGGATTTATAATTACTTCAAAGATAAAGATTAAAAAACTAAACTCATTGATGTGTACATAAGACTATGTATTTTAATGTAGTAAATTACATTGCAATAAATGTTATTTATATACTGCAAAAAAATATTTCTCCAGTCAGAAGAAAAATAATCTCAAAAAATCATGAAAATTAAAATTGTGATTAAAAACACTGAAAATGGTGTACATGTAGGTAATATAAATGAATAATGATTACCTTGTGGAACTATAATTATATGTAGAATTAAAATGCAAGATAAATTTCACTTATTTGTGAGAGGAGTATAATTGAAATTAAAGTATTGTAAAGTTTTAGCATTATCTAGATTTGATAAAAATAACTTGCTCAGAAATGTGTATTATAGGGGTGCCTGGGTGGCTCAGTGGGTTAAAGCCTCTGCTTTCAGCTCAGGTCATGATCTCAGGGTCCTGGGATTGAGCCCCGCATCAGGCTCTCTGCTTGCAGGAGCCTGCTTCCCCCTCTCCCTCTCCCTGCCTGCCTCTCTGCCCACTTCTGGTCTCTATCTGTCGAATAAATAAATAAAATCTTAAAAAAAGAAAAAAAAGAAATGTGTATTATAATTTCTAGTGTGACCACTAAAAAAATGAGGATATATAACTAGCAAGTTAACTGTGGGAAATGGAATAAAAAAATATCTGATTAATCAAGAGAAAAGCAAAAGAAAAAAATAACTATAAGTCAATTGTTTTGAGTAAATATAAGAACGCTCAGTAATTACACTAAATGTAAATGAGCTAAATGTCTTCAGGGACAGAAGAATTTAGTATAAAGTTCTTCTATTTTACTTTCCTTTTCTGTGTTAAAAAATAAGACCATATCACAAGATACAAGATTTACCATAAATAGGAAAGGTTTTTCTGTTTATTCCATATACTCTGCCTAAAATTTACAAATTTTATTGAACTCTTGTCATGATCTACAGAGCGGGGTGGGAAAATGAATCTAAATGATTTGTGGGGGAGAGGGAAAATAGAAATTATAACTAAGAAGAAAAGGTCTCTGGTAGAACTTTCTAAATTAATTACACTCTTCACATCACTACTGAACTACTGCATGACACATTTTTACTTTCTGTGCAAATGCAACTACAGGGTTAATTATGAACTAAGAAGATTTCAAAATAAATTCCCCAGGGAAAAACTATCTTTAGTAACTTCAAGGAAACAACTGCATTCAGTGGTGTGCTATTATTTTGGAGTTATGAAGGACAGGAAAACTAACTTACAAATTTATCCCCCATCTGTCTCACTCCTCTGTTCTTTGTCATGTTGACTGGTTCCTCACCTTTATTTATTGATGTCTAATTACTAATAATATTGGAAATGAAAGGAAGGTTTTCCTCATAGTTGAAAAGATTTATTTTTTTGGAAAGATATTCTTCATTGTAGCATGTCCCTTACAAAGGAGAAAAATACATAAGACTTTTATCAGTTTAAACATCCCTGTGAACTTCATAAATCTTTTTGTCCTTTTCCCCCTACCATTTCTTAAGACCAGTTGCTTGGTTTTAGCCTATGATCATTTACTTCATGAGACTGTATTCCCACATTCTAGACACATGTTGCCAGGATTCCTTGAGATTTGCACTAAGCAATTTGCATTTGTTACTTCATTAATTCTTCACCTACACACTATAGTGAATTAGAATAATAATTATATTACTCCAGATCATGAATTTACAAGAGTCACTCTGAATAAGAATAAGTGGGGATACTAAATATCAAATACCAAAGGCATAGAGTTTACAGATCATATAATTCTAGTTGAAGGGCTTTGCTTATACAAGATAACTTACATTAAATTGTGCCAATTATTTTTTAATTTTGTTGTTAATACATTGTTCCTATATGAGTTTAGATGGAGCAACTTATCAAACCCAAGGCCGGTGGTAGTCTAAGTCACTAACAGGTAATCATTGCAAACTTTGATCTTGAAAGTAGACTTTAAAGTGATGGGGGCAAATATCTTGAGTTAAAAATGAAAACAGCCAATAACAGTAATTATAAAACTTACCCTTGTGCAAGTCTTTAAAATATCACTACAAAGCGTATGTATTACAGTATCTCATTTGACTCTCAGAATATTTGAAATAGGGATTACTATAGCCTCTCTTTCACAGATGAAGAAAATTATGTTCAGATCAGACACCTGACTGAAATCCACTCAGTAAGTACCAAGTAACAGAGTTGGATGTTGGGTTAAGGTTTTCTGAATCCAAATTTTATATAATTGCTTTATTGTATGTATATTTTAGAAGTATTTTTGAACTGGTTCTAGTTTTGAACTCCTAATAACATATGTTTAGGTTGCTATAAAATATATATACTTGATTTTTTAAAGTTGAGATTATATTCCTTTATTAGATAAATACAATAAATAACATCACCTTTATATATACCATCCCACACTTTAAGAATTTCTAGAACTTTATAAGGGCTCCAGTGGAGCTGTTAAGAAGTAACATCTATACTTGTGTTTTGTCCCCTCAAATGGAATGTTTCCTTTGTGTAAATGTGATGCTATTCTTACCAAAGGAAAATCTAAATCAAAATGGCTAGATATTTTTAGATATTCACTGAGATGTTTCACACTAAATATTGATTCAGAATTACCTGATCCATTGAAATATGTTAGGATAATTTCTTGCACTGGCTCACTACATTCTACTTAGGTAGACAAGTACTATCTTGACTACTAGCATTAATCACAAAAAGAATTTGAATTTTTGCAGACAACAGATCTACAAGAAGTAGGAAGATCTACAGCAGAGCTGAATTGCCGGACAACAGTGAATTCTGAATAATGCATTTCAGTCTGTGTTATTAAAAATGCAGGATGTGTCAGTCACACAAAACCCAGTTTTCATAGAGGGATCTTTTTCCATTCTCCACTGTGACTTACAACAGGCAGAGGAATTTTTCACAAATTAAAGCTAAAATCCATTATATGCCCTTCTGTCTCTTTCCAACTTCCTGGCAAAGATTTAAATTAGGTATTTAGTTGTAGTATATTACTAAAGGGCGTCTAAAATATCCTCTTTCTATGTGCTGAAGTGCATATGTGTGGGTGTGTGTATCTCTGTGTGTTTAATGTGTGGGTTGAATATGAAGGTGAGTTAATGTTAGTAAGTGAGCACATAAGGGAAACAACTCGTTCATTTGTGTAAAAAGGTTTTGCCTTCTCTATTTACTCAGCCTTAGCAAATTTGAAATAAAAGAATTTTCTGTATTTCTTTAAGAAACTAAAATTTAGGAACAGATAAAATGAATGATGGAAATTTTAGCTTATAACATTTCTCTCTAAAAAATATATATGCAAGGGAATCAGAAATAAGTTGCCAAAAAGTCTGCTGGAGTATTCATTTCACTAAGAATTATTTCTCCAGTTTGGTGCTTTCCTGTCACTTAATTCCTAAGTCCAGAAATTTCTCCCCTGACTCTTCATATTCCAGAGCTGCCTTCTGTATTTCACATGTGTTCTGTAATCCCCTTGATTATTGCAGACCTGGGCTGGCCCTTCTTGTTCAACAGTTATTGGCTTCTTCTCGGCTTTCCCTGGTTAGGTATGTTTCTCCACTGTGCTTCCCTACTCTGACAAAGCAAACATCTTATTTTCATTCCATGATATTTAACGAATTGATTATTTTTTTTTTCCTGATTGTTTCTTTGGCCGCAGCGAAGTAAAGAAAATAGAACAAAGAGAATCAAAGATTTCCCGAAAAAGAAAGTTCTGGTAGAAATACTGTGTGCAAACATTGATCTATCTTCTGCCTTGTAGAAGTTAGGGGATGTTGTTTTGTCAGGGCTTTGGGTATGATTGTGAGGATATATTTTTGCCACCAACCTCCTCTTCTAAAAGAAAAGTTTTCTTTATGTGCCTATATGGAATGACTCCTATTTACATTAGCTTCACCTAACAAATATTTCACCTGATCACCTTTGCCCAGTCCTCTTGAAGAACACATTCATTTTTTATGATCAGCTGAAGCATCACTTACACAGAAAATCTCATAACCCTCTCACATGGAATTTTGAGACTTTTCTTTTTATACATCCTCTAGACTTTATTCATATATTTATTACAGTACTCATCTTTATTAGATACACAGTAGCCCAAATGAAATTGTAAACTTCTTAAAAATAGAAACAGTATTTGATCCCTTTCCTTATCCCAATAACTAAGAATTCTGCCTGGCACTTAGAAAATGCTTAATCAATGTTTGTTGTATAAAGACTGATGACAAGAGATAATATTTGAAAATTGGGTGAGCAAAGATACAGAGCTGCTTTGGGAAGAAGTGCAATCCAGAAAAAAATAAATCTGTTAGGTTAGGAAAATTAAGAGGAAAGTAAAAATACAGTTGAAACTTGTATACTTGTAGTTTTTCACCCACTGGTAAGTCTCAAAACAACCATGTGTGTGCTGGATAGAAATGTAGGTTACCATAGTCATCTTCTCTGCTCTAAGTACATGAAATAGTACTAAAAATAATGACAATCTTTACTGTTTTTTCCAAACAAATTTATGACATGGGAACTTTGCCATGATCTTCATTATATAAGCAAGAAAAGTAAGGCTCAGAAAGTTTAAGTAGCTCACCCAATATTACACAGCTACTACCAGTGGAACTGAAACCAGGCATTCTTGTTTCAGACTTTGGATTCTCAACTCCTTAACTACACGGTCTCTTAAATGGTGACAGCCTTTATGCTACCTTCGCCTAGTATTAGAGCATCTATTACCAACTGATGGTGGTATAGGTACTTTGAGTTTGTTTCCAACACAAGTAAAATATCTATGTCTATAACTTGAACTTTTGTTCATTCCTTCATGTGATCTGTGGTACCCATGGAAGAGATGTAGGTATACAATTTCAGATTAAAGGCACTGGCTACCCAGAAAAAAAAAATTAAAAATCTAAAATTGGTCCTTACCAGTAATGTATGTGAAATAACTGAATATGTTCCTAGAAAAAAAACTATTAGAGTTCTTTTGAAGTTATAAAATACACATTATTATTTAGACCAATCCTTCTCAGTCTTTTCAGGAACCCTCTAAAGGGACAGTCCCTATCTCATCACTGGCATCTTACATGGAATGAAATAAGTTTCTTCTAGGTACAACTGCCACACAACCATCACACAGCCCCGCCGAACAGAAATCCTCACATGAGTTTGCCATCAACACAACCAGACTGTGTCCTGCTCAGTAAGCTTAGTTCACTTACTGCATGCTTGGATATCTTTGCAATGTCAAATTGTGAAGGTTTCTAAACACTCCATTTCTGTGTTGTGCTTACCAGAGACCAATAACAAACAGTTGATGGACCAGCATCACACCACAGACCGCACTATGAGCAACTTTGATTTAGCAAACGAAGCATAAACCCCAGCAAAGTCTGGTGAACTCTGACACTGAAAATAAAATAAGGCCCAACTATGATGTGGTCTATTAACATACTTTTAAAAACATTTGCAAATGAAAGGCCAAACAACAAAATTACTAATATTTACCAATGTTAATGATTTATAGTAAAATTGTAGTAAACACAATGTAGTAGTAGGATGAAATAGTATTTTAAAAGAGGTCATAGACATCCATTTTAGAGCCACCGTTATCTTTGCTTAAAACTATACATTGTTAGGGGTTCCTGAGTAGCTCAGTCAGTTGAGTGATGGATTCTTGGTTTCAGCTAAGTTCATGATTTCGGGTTTGTAAGATTGAGCCCTGCATCAGGCTTTGCACTGGGCATGAAACCTGCTTAGTATTTTCTCTATCCCTCTCCCTGTGCTCCTCATTCTCGTAGCCGATCATACTCTTCCTCTCTCTCCCAAGTAAAATAAAATAAAATAAAAGCAATGCCTTGTTAAGCTTCTTTGTGCAAAGAAGGTGAGACCAAAAGAAAGATTTACAAAATGATCGCCTACAAAAATACGAATGAATGGCTTTGTCTATGAAATGAACAGAAATTGGTAATGAGTGAGCAAAGAAAGGAGAGACTTGCACTTCTGGTTCTATAGTAGACCAGATGTCCTGAAAACTCCCTGTCTACAAAACATTAAATGCAAAACAAAATTGGCTGAAATATGTATTCTTAATTTTCTTAAATTCATGTCTGAGCTGGCAAGAAAGAAGGGAATTTCCACGGAAGACAAAAATGAAATGAGTCTGAATCCAGACATAAAAGCAAGTGCTAAAGCTGGTGACTACCCTAAAAGAGTTTGCCAATTCTTATAATTCAGAGTCTTGGGTTTTAAAGCACACATGAAAAAAAGGACACATGACTTTGATCTGTGTACAGTGAGGAACTGAGCCCAAAATACCATAAAAAGCCAAAGTGTTAAAAGCAAAAGAATCAATGAGAAAATTTATCTACACACAAAGGTGGACACAAGGGAAATTGACTGGCTCAGCCTTACATTTGAGCACAGAAAAAGAAGGTATCTTCTGAGAATAAGGTGTGGGTTTCAAATTCTTATAAATCACATGACCTGGAGAAGCCCACTAAAGATTTAATTTAAAATGGTCATGGGTTGATGGCCCTTCAACACCCACCATAGGTATATCATCCTGGGAGGAGCACATTACAAACCTGTTTGTCATAAAAGCCTCTAATACATCATGAATGCCATGAATTACAATAGAAACAAAAAAACCAGATGAAACCAAAATTGAGGAGAGGGGAAAGTGAAAAGGAACTAAGTAATAAATTATATGGCTAGAGTGCGGGAAAAATTTGCCAGTGATCTCTACTCAGAGAATTTTTAAGAACAAAGATAGCCTGCTATTTAATATTAAGGAGTTTGCATTTTTTCATAATTAAATTCCCACTGCAAACTCTCAACAAACTCTGTATCCAAATACCTTGAGGGAAGGACTTTTGGAGAGAAAATCTAGGAAAAAGGGCCTAGATCCCAAAATGGTTCTCTGTTAAGGGGAGGTGTGAATGTTGGAAATTCAGTTCAAGTGAAAGAACTCCAGAAGCCAGCATTCAGCGAGTGATACTGAACCACAAGCTCTGGGTCTCTCTAAAGCTCCCTAAACCTGGTTATCTATTTCCAGTGTGCATTTATTGGGATAAGTCCCCATCTTTTATTACCCACTTAGTAGAACATTTATTTTAAATTATAGGGTCCATCGGGAAAAAAGTCAAAAGGGAAATTCTAGGCACCATGGGCTAATCCTTAGTTGCCCTTATCTCCAGGATAAGAAACCATAATGTAAGGTTGTTTTGGCAGCATCCATAGGGTTTATATTAATGTACTAAGATTTGACTGTTTTAAATCTGCATAAAATACATATATTAAAACTTTACATTTTTACAATTATGACATTATGTTCTATAATTTACCTCAATAGATTCTAAACCCGCTATTTCGTTTAATGGGTGCTGGGATGGTGAAACCAAATCCTGCCCTTAAAAAGGGTACTTGGTTTTTTGTTTTAAAATTTAGTTGCATAAAGACAAAGATAAAACAAAAACTAAAGGGAAAAAATGAAGACTCCTGTTGGTTATCAAGGTTAATTCACAACAGTGTTTTCATAGTCCCACATTTCCTGCCTTAAAATTGGGGAATAATTTCTTGGACGGATTATGTATTTTGTGGCTTGGGGGAAAGAATATATTCACTGACCTGTTTAATATATGTTTCTTGTCCTAATTAATTTTAGTTTCTTTCATGGTTAGTGTAATGAAAATTCTCTTTCTTTAAGAAAAAACTCATAGTTCTCCCTCCCAGAGGCTCCAGACAAGTCCCTATAACATACTCCGTCAGATTGCTCTAATGACCTCTTGACCCCCTTCTATGTACCTCTCCCGATTTTATCTATTGTGTTTTCTACCCTCCCACTTTCAGAAATCTTTTCATTTTGCAAAGAATATCCACTCTCATAAGCTTCCTTCCACTTCTAAGCAATCAGCTACTTGGAGATCTAATACATAGGTTTTGTTTTGTCTGGGCCTTTTATTATTATTATTCCTTTTACTTCTTGACATTATCCTTGCTGTCTATTTATCCTGGAAAATAAAAAAGAGATCAATTCTAGAGAACAGTCTGAAATGTAAGAAGGAGAAAAACCCTTTGTGGCCTATTAAAGAGTAGCTGAGTAATTATTTAGTAAAATTAGAGTCAAAATTCTGTGAAGTCACTGAGAAAACACATAGCACTTTCAATCCTATAAACCTAAGGTCCAGGGAAGAGGAAGATGACAGAAAGAAGATCTTGAAAACATTGAAGGGAAAGACAAAAGCTGAGAGAGTTGATACTCTTCTGGTTTAGAATTCTGGAAAGAAATGCCTGCAGGTTGTCCTTTGCCAAAAAAAAAAAAAAAAAAAAAAAAAAAAAAAAATGAGTGGAGAGAGTAGAATAAAAATAGTAGGGTGATATATTAGATAAAGAAATGTCTGAAATGTGCTTCATATGTATCATCCCCCAGAATTCCTCATCAAAGTAATATGGCATTAAGGAAGATCTAGAATTTTCAAAAAGATCCTATGAAAGATTGGAAAGTGCTGAGAGCACTGGTGAAAGAGATGAGGTGGGTGTGGTTTCAAGACAAGGAAGACACTGTGTGCTCCTTGCAGGTGGAGACACTGTTAACAGAAGGAGGTCATCAACAACAAATCCTACTAAACATTCTTAAGTGAGGAGGAAGCCAGCTGTATTCAAGGGAGGCCAGGAAGGATTTCACTGTGATGATGTAGCAGAAAGAAGTGGGGTAGAGATATCTGTCCCCATATTCTCAAGGAAACCTGTCTATTACTCCATGTTCATATGACAGCTGGGGAGCCGTGAAGAAAACAGGATAGAAGAGGCAAAATATTTAATGGCCTGAAATAACTTAAAAGAGATTATTTTGTGAATTGGACAGTGACTAAGTTTAAATCTTGATTTCCTAAACAGTGAACAACAATGGAAGATTTCATGAGCCAACTTAGTTTGGTTAAATAAAATCAATTTGCATTTTTGTACCTCCATGTCATTTGTATTTAACCTAACATCATTTGTTTCCATACACAGAGAGTTTTACCTGTATTTGTGTATGTGTAATTAAAGAAGAAACACTGATGCAATTTTGAGCAAATTTATGATAGCTAAAGTAAGCAAAAAAAAAAAATCTACTGTGTTCTAAAATTTTAAAATAATTGTGTAACTTTTAACTTCGTATTTCCCATGTGGATACGACCCAAACATTGACACTTTTCACATAAAAAGTGGCCGTGTGTTCTTTAAACAATGATTATCTGACCAAATAAGCCATAAAAACACTAAACTGATGCATTGCCTTTTTTTTTTCCTAGAGGAGAAGAGCATTAGAGAATTCCAGCATGTTCTCTTACTATTAAATTAATGCCACAAGCACTACAAAGTCTGACCTGAACAAGAGAGACATATAACCTGTGCAAGAAATCTTTGCTCAGAAAGGGCAGTGCAGAACATGAGGAATAAGACAAATTGTCTTTTTGCCATGGAATATTAGCCTTTGTGAGCCCTGTAACATCTGCTTATGCTCTTTCCAAACAAGAAAATTCTTGAAAATTACATCTGCCCATCACTGTCTTTGAGCCTCCCTAGCCTTAAGCAGTTTGCCTTTTTGCAGTTGAGAAGAATTAGAAATTCTTCTTTACTATATGTGGCAGAGGTTCTAGTTTATTATCATATCACACACGTGCACGCACCCACACACAATAGAGTAGTAGTTGGCTAAAGTAATGCATAGTAATATGGAGCAGGAAAAAGGAGATCTGACTTCAGCTTCTGAATCTGTCTTTGCTTTGCTTTGTGATCTTAAAAAATTTCAATCAACATACTTAACCATCTCTCAGTGTGGCAGTTCATTCTGGCAAAAGACACTGTTAGACTGCCCTGCTTAGTACACTGATCACCACTAGCCACACAAAATGTGGTACATGAGACTGATCAACTTAAATATTAATTTTAATTAATTTAAATTTGAATTAAAATAATAAAAAGTAATGTGTTAATTTTAATATGTTATGCAGACAATACAAACTATAGTAATAACTTGGGTAAATGCAAACCATTGCATTAGATATGCATTATTGTATACTAGGTCACTCTAAAATTAGTATATTAAAATAATAGATACTTATTATTTTGTAATTTCTGTGGACCATGCAATGAGGTGTGGCTTGGCTGGGTACCTCTACCTCTGGGTCACTCACAAGGCTCCATCAAGGTTGCTTGGGTTAGTAGTCATTTTGATTCTTGACTAGAAGAGGATCTACTTCTTAGCCCACTCATGTAAGTATTGTCAGGTTTCAAGTCCTCACTGACAATTGGCCTGAGAACAAATCCTTGCCACAGAGACCCTTCCATCTATGGAGGGTTTGATTCTTTCAAAACAAGGGCTTTGAGAGAAAGAGATACAGAAAGATAGAGAGAAAGGCAAAGAAACATAGACACATCATGTACAACAATATCAGAAATGTTAAATGGAAAAAAATTGTGCTGGACTTCCTGGATGGCTTAATCAGTAGAGCACGTGACTCTTGATCTCAAGGTTGTGAGTTCAAGCCCCATGCTGGGTTTAGAGTTTACTTAAAAGAGAGAGAGAGAGAGTTTAAAAAAAGGATAAAGTTGTGGCAAAGGGTATCAAAAACTGGTACATTGCTGAGAGAAATTAAGGAAGACATAAATAAACAGAGAGACATATTATGTTTATGGGTTAGAGGACTCAATATTTTTAAGATATGAACTCTCCCTAAATTGATCTATAGATTTAAATGCAATACAAATCAAAATCTCAGTGAGTTTTTCTGTACATAATGACCAACTACTTCTAAAATACATATGGACATATATTGGACCATGAAATGCATAACTTTGAAAGAAATTAGCAATGTCAGAAGCCTTTATTACACAGCCATTGTAATCAAGATAATATGTTATTGGTATACAGATAAACAAATAGTTCAATAAAAGAAAATATTGATTCTAGAACTAGACCTACACTTATATGGACAAATATGAAAGAGATGGTCCATCGGAAAAGATATAAATATGGTACCAAGACACATCCCTGAAGACAGCATCCCAGACTGAAGGAGAAGTTGTGAAAGATACCCAGTGAATTATCATTTCAGAGGTTGTTCTTATTGGTTCAGATAGCATACAAATTCTGACGCAGGTGGGAGAAAATAGAACCTGAAGATCTTTCCTGATGTCTTGACATGATAAAGCAAGATAAATTTAATAGACCATCTGGTAGGTATCTCTTGGGAGGTGCTGGATTGACAGTCCTATCCCCTGGGAATAAGTACTGACCAGATATATGAATGAATGATTGTCTGCTTTTAAAATGTTTAACAACCCCTGAATCGATGTTGAAAGTTTACACCTTGCAGTGAAATTGACCTCACTGCCTAATAATACAGCATACAGTGCCTGAATTTCCTCATTATGTTATACCTAAGGAAGGTATGAACATAAAATATGCTGCTCCCCACACCCCTAAAATAAAGTCCTTTACTTTTTTATTCAACATGACAAGCTTTTCAGTTACTAAATGGCTTATTGTTCTTTAGCTGTCCAGGTGACACATATGACGATTTTAAAGATAATAGGAAATTAATCCTCCCTATGTCTTACATAAAATTTAGGAATAATAATAATTGAAAATGAAGTGCTCATTCATGATATAGGAACAAAAGAAAATGTTAAATATTTGTTGGTCCTATTTTCAACATTAAGTCACATTGGATCAGCTGAATCCTCTTTTTTTTAAGTGTATTAGCAATATATAACAGACTTAATTTAATAAATAATGATGAATGTTTAGTTCTAGAATAAAATTAGCTTTCTATACAATTCAAGGTAAAATGATTAGAATTCTACCAACTAAATACTTTACAGATTTATTCTCACATTTATTTTTTAAAAACTTCAACATTTCAGGATTGTTACATATAATACAAAGTATAAAAAATAAAAAGAAATAGAGTAAAATTAAAATTCTGGATTTTACATAGAGTCTTGAATTTGGTACTTTGTTAACTGGAAGTCACCTGGTAATAAAATATGAGCAGTCCCCACAGAGCAGGTCTGCAACCTCTATGGCTTACCTCTGACCTCTATTATTTGAAAAAATAAACTTAGCCTCATGTCCTGAAGTTGAAAAAAAAAAAAAGACATTGATGCATGAATATGTAGTGAAATTTAAAAAGTATGCAATGACTCTTGGGAAATATACTCTTTCCAATAAGAGAAATAGGAGAGAGAGAGTAAAGCCAAAAATCCCTTTTTTTGCTTCTATGAGTTGTCAATGCTCAGCAGAGTCGAAGCAATGTTTCCTATGACAATACCTTAGCTGGTTTCTATTTTTAGAGTTCTACTATGCCTCTGACACCGGCTGGCTGCTTCATCTGTAAGAAGATTCTTATTACCTCTTTTCTACTTTCTGGAGATCCACAGTACACAAGCTTTTAGACAATTTGTAAAGATTAATATTTTCTTAGTTTCAATTTTAACCGTATTCATCACTACTTTCAAACAAACAGAATATTTTCAAAGACAAATCATTTATCTAGCTACTGTGTGGCATTAAATACAGACTGCCCTAAGTAGTCCTTACTTTTAGCCTTGAATATTTTCATGTTGTTGGGAGACATTCTCCCCTGTAGGGAGAATATTTTATTCTCATGTAATATGCCCAGGCTCCTTTAACCTAGAAGAATATCAACCTGCTCTCTGAGAATGAGAACACTGGGATTTGTAGATAATGACAAGATTTTAGAATGAATTGACAGTCTGTAGACAGGGTTTGTTTGATAGACTTAGTGTTTCTTTGTTCATTAAATTTAGCCAACATTTTAAAAACAGATGATTTAATATAAAAATCCAATTTATAGTTTTTCCTGAAAAACTGAAACTATCACAGCTATACGGCTGAATTCCTACCTAGCAATCATTAATAGAGCTGAGGAACTCCTTCCTTCTCAAGATAAGTAAGACTCTCTAGTTTGTCTATCTGCTTTTATGAAGCAGCTTTATTCATTGTACTCTACCTGACTCTTATATGGTTATGCTTTTGGAATCCTTAGAGAGAATCTCCAGGATGATGGAGAATTAGAGAGCTCATAAATCAGGGGATAATTCCCCTCCTGAACACATAATCCATCGAGAAGGAGAAAAAAAAAATTCCGGAAACAAAAGATCAAAATACCAGCTTTAGTTTTAACAAAAAATGATTAAAAGGTGTGGCTTTAAATGTGTGCCCACATGTGTTGGCAAATGTCCCCACCACAATTAACCCCATTTCCAAGTAGATTATGGGATAGACTTTGAGATAGGCCCCTCAAGTGTCTGAGGAATGGACCCGCATAAGATCATTGCTTCATGTTGGTCTCAGGCAGAGAGAAGAGAAAAGAATGCTAATCTCCAGGATTTTCATTTTCTTTTTAGATTAGCTCTGTCCAAAAAAGAAACTTGGACAATTAGCAATTCATTCCTTCCCCAAAGAGTGGAAATGGTGTGAAGAGAGGCCATGTGGGGAGGGCTCTCCATATGGAATCACGAGTCAAGGAGATGGTTTCTTTCCTAAAATTAGTATTCCCTAGTAAAACAATAAATGGGCTAAGACTCTTTATAAAGAGACACTCTAATAGTGGGTAGTGAGTGAAATAAACTTGAAAGGATAACACCAGTGACTTGAGAAGGTAGTGGTAGAGACTTTTGGATGCCAGTCAAGTATCCTTTTCCAATTCTCTAACAAATTAAAATAGTTTTGATTTTGCTGGGCACACAGCCATACAAATAAAGGACTAACTTCCCTCTCAACTAGGTTTGAGTAAGTGAGTAAGTATGGTCACTGAGCTATAAGTGAATATGTGATGTGGAACTTCCAAGAAGTCTTCTTACAAACATAGAAGAAGATTCCCAATACTTATAGGTTCCTAATACCTATAGAACCATCATCATGACAGTGCTGTAATAATCTACAGAATTATTTCACATAAGGGAGAAATAGACATCTGTCTTATTTAAGTCATTATTACTTATGACTATTTTTTATGAAGCTGAACTTAAACCAGACTGGTTGAGTTCAGTATGTAACAAATCATTACGATGGGAAAAATAATGAGTTGACAGGGTAAAGTAGTTCTACACCATGTCTCTGTATATAATACAAGTTATAGGACAGCCTAATGTATCCATTAAAAAGCAATTATCTAGCTACATATTTAATATCAGAGAACAAAGTATATGATAGAAAGCACATTATATACTCTTACTAACTTCCCTGCCTCCAGGCTTGCTGATCTGTCCTGTGTTTTCCGATTCTCCTCAAAAAAGCATGGAACAATCTTACTAAAAAAAAAAAAATCTCATTGATCACATAATCTCTTGTGTCAAATAGTTAATGGAAAATCTTATGTCTAGGATAAGGTCAAAACCCTTTAGTAGGCCAGTTTCCTTTATTAGCTGAACCTATATGACCTCTTTAATTTCATTCCCTGCCCCTCCTTACCTCACCTTTATGCTCTATGTGCCATACTGTCTCTTAATACTGTGTGTTTGAACATGCTTTTCCTTCCATTGGAAATACTTTCCACTTTTATATCCATGTTGCAGAGAATGGCTCTTCACTCCTTAATTCCATTTTCTTTTCCTTCTAAATGTCTCTCAGCCTTCTCTTCTGCACAAGGATTGGATCTTATGATAGATTAAGACAAAGAATTTTGGTCAAAGTGATATACACAACTTTCAATTCTAGGTGAAAACACACTCCCTTTTCTTTCTTGTTCTTCTCCACTTGTACAACGAGAAAGGATGGATTCTCAAATGGTGAAGCCACATTATTGAAGGAAACTAGATTCTTCAGAAGAAAGTTGTCTTGAAGAGATATCACCCCATATCATAATGTAGCATGAAAAAGAAACACACCTTTTTTATACTGAGACATTTAGTTTGTTACCATAGCACAGCATAATCTACTCTGACTAATGACCTCTACCTAGCATTCTAAATCTCAAGTATTTATATCAAGCCTTTCTTCCTTATGGAAGCTTTTCCTGATATACCTCCAACTTCTCAGTTTATGTCATATCTTTCAGCTGAATATTTCTAAGCCTTCTGTACATTTGTGTATCAAAATGGTGGAGGGAATGGGAAGTGAGATTGGGCAGGAGAAGTCAAGATAGAATGCAATCTCAATGGCAGATTTTACTGACTCTATGACCTTTCAGAATTTTCTTGACTCCAAAATCCGTCATAATTGTCTTGAGTTGGACCAGAATGAACAAACCTTTAAACTCACACGTCAGTCATTGGATGCAGGCTATCCAAGGAAAGAATTTGGCCTTGGTCAAGATGGTTTCCTACAGATGAGGCAATCCCTAAAGGGGCTGACAGATATAACCAGTCTGCTGACAGCCTTCCCAGAAACTTAACAAGATTGCTCTTGAAGGGAGATCAAGGTTACACACCACAGTTTTCATGGCAGCAGTCTTCCCTCAATTCCAGAAATGTGCATTGCCCTGATATCACATGACTTTTACACATATTCCAGTTTTGTCCTACTTTACATTTCAAGGGAATGAAAAATTAATATTATATAATAAAGAAAAGTTGTTTTGCAGCATACATGTAAAAGAAAATATTTAATTCAATTGTCTATAGTTAACATAGGTAAATGAAATCAAATACACAAAGCAACAGTAAAAATAAATCCTTCTAGACACAGAGAAGTTCGGCTGATTGTTAAGAAAGAAAAATAACAAAACAAAACAGACAAAAAAACCTAGTCAAGGAAAGGAACATAAGAAACAAAACATTGTCTCTTTGGCTGCTTCTGTATTTCCACCCCTTCCTCCTACAATTTCTAACTCAGAATTTGTTAAACAATAAACACTCATGAATGGAGACTGAGTAACTGTGAAAGAACTGCAAGACAAAAGAAAAAGGGAAAATTATATGATTAAAGGGATGTAAAGAGTAGCAAAAATAAAAGGATGGAGAGAACAATATTTTGCTAATCTAGATAAGCCATCTCAACAACAAAGGAAGACTGAAAGCTATGCTGTAGTCATCTTGAGGATGACTACAGAAAGCCGGTGTTGGAAGATAAGGATCAGAATAAACAAACTTCAGAAAATGTGATGAGGAAGAATCTGTGTTGTCTCTGCTGGAGGAGTCCTAAAGAGAGACTGATTGTTCTCCTTAAGGTTTGCAGGTTTTTCAGCAAAACAGCTTTTTGTCTATTTGCTTCATTTTAACTTACATCTTTCCTGATACGCATTAGAGACAGATGTGATTTCAAGATCCATTCAGAAATATTTGATAACTACTAATATTTTCCAAGAAGGTTCTATAAACTAGAAAGCTAGCAGTTAAAAAAACAAAAACAAAAACAAAATAAAAATAATCCTATTAGAACGTGTATTCTACTGGCGACAATAAGACAATGAATAAGATAATAAGTAAAAATTAACGAATGCTATGGAGAACAATTACAAAGAAGGGAAACTGGGGTGTGTGGATATAATTTTAAATTACTTCACTTTGCAAAGCTTCTCTGAGAAACTGATATTTAAATGAAGTCCTACTAAACATGAAGGAACGAGTCATGTGGATTTCTGGGGGGAGAGAAAATGGCAAATGCAAAGAACTCAGGTAGGAACATGAGTGGAGGTTTCAAGGAACACTAAGGAAGGCAATATAGATGAAAAACAGTGAGCACAGGAATGACAATGGGACATGAGTCCTGAGAGGGAAAATGGTCAGATAGCATGAGGTCTTACAACTTGGCTTTTGTAGTAAGTGAAAGAGTCAGGTTTTTAAAAAATTAACCCTGAGAAATAAGACAATAAGATCGTTTAAAAAGTAAGATTCAGAGGCAAAAAAAAAAAAAAGGAAAATTAAAAATATGACCTAAATCATAAATGCAGTCAAAAGTGTGGAAGATAAATGTGAGGACATCTTGCAACATATTGGACAAAAAGCTCAGAGATATAAAAATTACAAAGAAAAGATAAAAAATCATTATAGGAAATTGAACATCTGATAGAATTACACACTAAGAGATGTGAGGGAAAACAAAGAAAAAGCATTAGATTGAAGGAACTAATCTTCAAATGAACTGGCCCACAGATTGCCTAGAGTAAAGAATATAAAACATCCATAAAAAATAGGCAGCAAAGGCTCCATGTTGCATCACCACTTCCTCATATCAGGGAGATCATATGATAGTTGTCTTTCTCTGCTTGACTTATTTAAGTGGGTAGAAGAAGAATAAATGAAACAAGATGGGATTGGGAGGGAGACAAACCATAAGTGACTCTTAATCTCACAACAAACTGAGGGTTGCCGGGGGGAGGGGGTTTGGGAGAAGGGGGTGGGATTATGGACATTGGGGAGGGTATGTGATTTGGTGAGTGCTGTGAAGTGTGTAAACCTGGTGATTCACAGACCTGTACCCCTGGGGATAAAAATATATGTTTATAAAAAATAAAAAATTAAAAAAAAAAATAATAAATAAAAAAAAAATAGGCAGCAAAGGAAAAAATGAAAACTAATTAGGTTTTATATAAAACATCAGTACGAGAGTTGCATTACACCTCTTACCAGTAATCTTGGAGCTAGAAGAAAATGGAGTGTGTGTAGTACTCAAGAGAGGCTGATTTCTGTAACAAACAACTCTCAAGCCAGTGGCTCAATAGAGGAATTTTGAATTCTCTTTCTTGATCAGCCCTACCTGTGGTGGTAGCACTCAGGAGCCTACGTCTGATCATATAGTGCTCTGCTGTCATTTAGGGACTCAAAATTCTGCACTAGACAACCGCACCCCCAAATCAGCTGTAATCCAGGGAAAAGAGGGAGAAGAGCAACCTCTGAGAGGTTGACGGGGCCAGGGATGAAAGGGTCTACACCACTTAATCCCAGAAAGGGTCTACACCACTTAATCTACACCACTAAATCCCCACAGAGGCCCAAAAGAAAATAAAACTGTGAATGTCATTGCTCCATAACCCTTCCAGAATTCTAAGGGAGTATGATTTCCAACTAGAATCTACCAGCTAGCAATCAAGTCTGAAGGTAGATGGAAGAGCTCTTTATAAATGCAAGATCACAAATTCAGCACCTTAGTAAGGTTTCTCAAAATATTAGAGAAAGGTAGTCCAGTGAAACGAACAAGTTAATCAAGAAATAGAAATCAGGGGCACCTGGGTGGCTCAGTGGGTTAAGTCACTGCCTTCGGCTCAGGTCATGATCCCAGGGTCCAGGGAGCCTGCTTCCCCCCTCTCTCTGCCTGCCTCTCTGCCTACTATGTGATCTCTGTCTGTCAATTAAATAAATAAAATCTTAAAAAAAAAAAAGAAAGAAGAATCAGTGTTTAAAGATAAATATTGAAAAGAAACCCTAGACTCACAGGGATAGAAAATCTCAAGATGACCGATGTGTGTCAGACTTACAGAGCAACCCATATATACAGAGCAGAGGGCTTAAGGAGGGATATATCTGAATTAGAAGATAAAATTGAAAGATTAGGCAAGTATTTAAACTCATTGATAGGGAATTTTTTTCCCCCCTGTGGGCAGACTTTAGGAGTATATTGGTAGTGTTCTCACCTTGAAAACTAAGCAAACAAAAAGAGGATCAATATTAACGGTGCAAAAAAAAAAAAAAAAAAAGAGTTGTCAAATAAAAATACGATGATGGTAAAATATATGACTTAGCTGTGAATTGAAATTGTATACTCATAAGAGTTAAACACTCAGCATTGGTAGAAGCACATATTATCACATAGCCACAGAATGATGGATGGGAGCAAGAGTATGCACATGCATGAGAAGATGTTAAGGAGAACTAAATCATTGCAGCTAAAAACTGATATCAGTAAGCATGTATTATTTAAAAATACAAAGATAGATATCAGAGAAACACTAGAAGAACTTTGTGACTTCTGAGAAGTTAGGTTGAAGGTTTATTGAAAGGTAGGGAGGAAGCTGTGGGATTTTTCTTAAAAGCCTTGTAGAAGAACAATAACAGGAAAAGAGGGCTATCTCCTGTTGCCAAGTATTTGCCATCCTGCTTTACAGCTATATAATTTAGGATAAATACAAAAAAAGATTAATATTGTAATTAAACTGGGAATGGATACTTGGGAGGAAATTATTTGGCTTCAGTAGGTTATTTATAACCCTATGAGTTAAAGTCAATACCTACCACATAAAATCAAGGAGTGAGGAGTACTGCATTTCATTTAGCAGATTACTAGATTTCATTACTGGAGTTACTGAAGAGGATAAAAACATATACAGTCTATACCTTCATATAACTAGAAAAACGGTGAGTGGAAGCATTCACAGATGAACTATGAGGGACAATGAGAAAAGCAACAAAGGCCAAGGAACTAATGAAAGAGATGTGCATAGAAAAGTCAACATAGTTTAGGAAGGAGAGCAAAGCTAGTCAAAATAAAGTGTTCCTAGCAGATACACTAAAATACTTTAAAACTTAAAGAAAGTGATTAAATAATCTAAATAAATCAAGTAAAAATAAGAAAATTTTACTTGAATTTTTAATTATTGATTGAAAAGAAAACAGCTGGGTGAACAGTGTGGTGTTTTCCATAAGATGTGAGAAGTTACAGAATACCTAAAGAGTTTAAAATGGTACAATGAAGCTATTAAAAAAAAAAAGATAAATGGCTTGAGACACAGGGTCTGCAAATAGGGTTTTATAAGTTATTGTCTGTTTTGGTCCACCTTTGGGAGAAGTATGCACTGCCACTGTAGGAAGGCAGAACACATGTTTGTGAATAAAGAGCCTGTTACAATTTCCACATCACAAAAGCTAATTTAAACACTTTTTCTCATTGAAGAGTATTATCTAGTAAGGAGACCTGAACTTTTGGCTTCTCCACTAAGTACTTAGACTTCTATCTGTTCTTATGTATGTAGAGGAGGAGGATAGAGTGCTAGATGATCCAGTTCTGTGGTCCTGCAAGTGCCCTTTCCAGAAGTGTGTCTTCACGAAGTGAGATCATCTACCACTGAGTATAGTTGAGAAACTATGGTGGCCTGGGGTAAATGTTAGCAAGGTAACGAGTAGAATAATAGATTTAGATGAAGAGCTTGGCCAGCCATCCCGTGTTTACTGATGCTCTGCCATTTTTAGGATTTGTTGTTGTCCATTCTGGCCTTTTATCATCTCTTCCATCATTCTGCCCAAACTGAGTCTCTTGATAAAAACTTTACAATAATGTCAAACACTAGATTTGGAGACTTAGTTAATCCTCAGATTAAGTGGAAGAAAGTGACTTTACTAACTCCACTCTGACTTTTTCATTTATAATATAGAAGAACACTGGTTCGCCTTCTCATATGTTCCATGTCTGCCTGCAGCATTTCTATTCCTTGCATCCTCTATTGAAAATGATTTCTATTGTTAAATACCACTGAAAGCCACTGGCACACCTGGTAGAAAAAAAAAGTCTGAGTTTGCAGCAGTGAGGGGAAAACACATTCTTCATATACCCTGGATGCATCTCAATGTACAGTAAATAGAGGTTTTTTTTTTTTTTTTTAATAGGAATTGTTTGTTCTGGTGAGGTGTGTTTGTGAGGACCAGTCTAGCCATCAAATATCTACATGGTTTTTTTCTAGAGGGAGGAAAAAGGGAGACCTAGAATGTCATTGGTGAAAAGCAGCAGTCACTCAGAAAGATAGGATTTTAATTATTTCTGGCTAAATGTGGCCTTGTGTGTGTCCTGTTGAAAATACTTTGTTCTCTTGACCTCATCGTTTCTCACTGCAAATATCATTGAGGTGCTGCTAGCAACATGTGATCACCAGCAAGACTAATTTTTACTTTCTCACTAACTACTTCATTCTTTCTGTCACTCAACCTTTAAAATCACTATCAGTAGCCAAGATACGGAAACTCTGGCACAGAGAGTTGAAGTAGCTCACTCAAGGCTACAAGGTCACTAATGTGTGGAATACTCTATTTCCTACCAACCCAACACTCAGTCTATTGAAAATCTTGTTTTCATCCTTCAAGGCGTATGATATTTAGCATCAAACAATGGAATTCCTGCAGTCCACCAAGTCAGAATTCATTTCTTCTCTGTTTACTTTGAAAGCATTTGATACATCTGTGAAATTACCATCTCATAGAGGAAGAGGACTTAATTCAATGTTTAAGGTTTGCATATTTTAGATACCTGGGTCTAAGTTCCCAAGTCATGCCTACTTCTGATCCAGAATCATCTTTCTCTAGCTTTTGAAAGCCTAGCCTTCTAGGGGCAATCCACTTCCCTGCATACTTGAAGACAGTTAATTGACAGAAATATAGAAATTATTTCCTGTCTCTGGTTTCTTTTCTCAGATCTGGTTTGAATCTTCAACTAAACATAACCAGAGCTCTTTCCTGATGTCCTTTTTCCTCAGCACTAATGGATTTCCACCTATTCAAATTTTCCTTGGAACCTACTGAGGTGCTTAGATTACCTTTTGCTCATTGGCATGACTGAGCAACTATCATGTTTTGTTGTGTTTCCACTTCTCCTGTAATAATCAGTTTAACTATTACTTATTTACTCAATAGACATATTTGGAAAAAATAAGACATTATCTAGGCAGAACCAAATGATCTAACAGTGATATTAATAACCCAAATTTTATTGGTTTATTGCTCCCCATCTCATGATGCAGGATCGCAGTTCCCAGGTCAAAATCTCTCCCTGTTCTTTCTGGAAGTCTAGTGGGTATCACATAAACAGTGAAGACAAATATGTATTTTACTTCTGTTTGCACACAGTAAGTAATCAAAACCCTTGTGTGCAGCACACATATGCTCAAGGATCAATTCATTTAGGCTTTCCCACTTCTGTTTTCACTGATGTTCACTACCTGAAACACACCTAAGGGAGGTGACTTGCCCCGTTCAGAGCTGACAGTGATCTTCAGTAATACACGGAACATTCCCTAGAGCAGTTCCTCTCATACTACTTGTGCTGGAAGAAGAGTTTTCTCTTATAATCTGACACAAAGCCAATACATTTGTAAAATACAATAAAAAAGAATTTCCAGAGAAATAACATATTCTAGAATGTCACAGCAATGTCAAAGAGCTATCCAAGTTTCTGAATGCCTACTCTTCGTCTCTGTATTAGTAGTTCGCAGACTGGGAACCAAAGAGACCACACTTTGTGTAGCACTCCCTTGACTGTGGTCTTCTTCTACTCCTCAAGTTGCTGCATCTTCACAGAAGCTATTACCCTTCAATTTTCAGCCAGAGTGCATATCATGCAAAGGTTAGTAGAAAGCTCAGGTCTCCAAGTCTGTGTGGCACTTTTGTTGTTTGGGCCCTAGAAATAACATTGTCTGTGCACGAGTCTCACAAAGCCCCTTTGAAGCAACATCACTTAAACTTTCTCCTTCTTCCTCAGACTTAGTCCTAGAATATAAGGCCCCGCTGAGAAAAGTCACCATGCTCTTATTCCTGGTTCTTCTGTCTCTCTCCTTCTCTTTACCTGAGACACTTCCCCCAAAGAAGCAAGCTTTCCTCATTTGTAAACTCATGAAAATAAGTAACATGGGAGTCTCTGACCCATCAGTTTATCAAATTTTTTTTTTTCTCATCTGAGACTTTGTCTTCATGCGGTTCCTATTCGGTGTATAGTAATTCCGTCAGCCACTGCATGAAAAAGTAGATTATGAGTGATTTTGTCACTCTTTCATATGCAGAAAAGAAATGGAATGTGGGTTTACTAAGGGCCAAACTCTCTGATGAATGTCTTACCTAGCTCAGCTTCTTAAACTCTCAAGGCGCTTTAATGAGAAGGCCACAGACATCACTTCCATTTTACAGATGAGGGTACTGATACTTGGAGAACTTCAGGAACTTGGCTGAGGGCTATCAACCAGTGATTAGCCGAGCTGCAATAATCAGTGTTGCCTAGAAAAACAGGAACAAGAGAAAGTAAGACATAAACAAGGTGCAAAATGAATGTTTAAAAGTTGATGCAAGAATATAGGTTTCTTCAAGAAACAGACTCTTAACTATAGAGAGCAAACCGATGGTTACTTGCGGGGAGGCGGGAGGGGGGATGGGTTAAATAGCTGATGGGGATGAAGGAGGGTACTTGCTGTGATGAGCACTGGGTGTTGTATGGAAGTATTGAATCCCTAGATTTTACCCCTGATATTATTAAACTGTTTTAACTGACTGAAATTTAAGTAAAAATTTTAAAAAGAATATAGGTTTCTTCACTCAATGGGGATATATGGACTTTTATAGAACAAATTCTTCATAGAAAATACCAGTTTGGGTGGAAGAAAGAAAGAAGGAAATAAAACCTGACATCTATTTTGAACAATGGTACAATATTTGCTTATCTGACAGGTTCATCTAATTCCCTGGCTGTAACCAAATAATTAGAAAAGGGAGATATAGGAGGTTTAGGACTTTCTGCATTTGAGGAATGTACCCCCACTTGCTTGGTCTGCAACTGATTCCTCCTCCACTTTGTTCCAGTCCATACTTCCCAACTTGGAGAAGGAAGTACGAGAGGAGTCCATGCCTCCGAAGACACTGGTTCATTATCAATGTCAATTTCACAGTAGTTTCCATATTCATTGTACAGACTGCTACTGTTTAGACCCCAGGTAGCCATTCCTCTGACTTTGGGTTCTAGTGATATTAACCACGCCCTCCTCCTTATTTCTGTCTGGTCCTTCATAGCCAGTGTTTTTCTCTGTCCCCCTCCTCCCATTAATAGTTATGTATGTTTATGGGATTGGTTCCTACTTCTTCTAGCTTGGTCATAGCCATCTTGAATTTGGCCAGAGATACTGCATATATGTTTGTTTTTCCTGCCTGCTGCCCTTACCCTCTTCAGCTAACAAAGCCACTTATTCCTTGTGGGGAAGGGCATTTCATATAGGTTGGAATAAGGCTGATGCTGCACTATTTGCACTGCATTCAATACATTTGTTTCAGAAGAAGTCTCATGATTCAGGCTGTGTCAAATTCTCAATGGAACATGTTACTCTGAGCTCTCTAGAGAGTTTCTCTTTCTTCTGAGGGAGTTCTTGTACTGCCAATGCGTTCCTGCCCACCAATCACCAAACACCTCACTTGAACCCCTGGTTCTATATAATCGTGAAGCCAGTAACACTGTGTTTATGTCAGCACTTTGGTTTTTCTAAATTTAGATTGAGTAGGATTTTTGTCAATTGCAGCCAAAGCACTTTTGGTTAAATCAGTGAGTTACTGAAAACCTGACTGGGATTAGACCCTGGATTTTGTGTATCTACCTAGATTGATGATAAGTCCATGTCCATTCTAAACTAATTGTACCCCTTCTTTCTCTATATTTGCCATGTTCTTTTCAACCCTCTGGCCTAATCAGATTTCTTGTCCTCATACTTTTCAAGGGTATTCTACCTTGCTGTGTAAGTTCTGATGTGAAAAACTGTATTAAAAAAAAAAAAAGCCATGAAGACCTCTACTACATATATTTTAAACAATAGGTTTTCTAAAAAGGAACAAGGGCACAACTTAATGCCAGTGTAGTAAATTATGAGTTAAAGAAATTAATTTATAAATATTGATGCTGGGTCTACTAGTAACAACTACTGCAAGAACAGAATCACAAGGATGATGTCAGAAGAGAAGAATTCTTGAAAACAAAATAAATGCAGTATCCTCAATCAATAAAAATAACTGGTTTAGAGTGAATACTATATATTATGTAATTTTTTCTTAGGAATAATCTCTACACTCAACTTGTAAAGAGGGACTGTAAGATGTTTATCAATCAACACCCTTATTAAGATGTTCAATACATGTTTGTTGATGATGGTTTAATGGAGAAACTTATATGAATTTTCATAGAAACATATAGTACTATAACTCAACTTATTTCCTTTGTCTTTTATGCATTAATTATGTTTGTCAGCTGCCACCAGGAGGTAGGATATCTTTGTGGAGATGTTTTTATTACTATTATTATTGCTTATGGAATAGCAAGCCCACACAGTTGAAAGACAGCAATTGAAATCATATGAAAGAGATTCAATCTTGTAGCAGAGAATGTCAATGTTGTTCACGGAAGATACAATGTTTCAGGGTAAAATCTTGCCAAGGTCAAAATGTAGGGGGAAAAAAAAAACAGAGATGCAAAATCACTTCGTATAAGGTTGCTGCTCAAGGGTAAGAGGTTTGTAGAATCAGGGTATAAAAAGGTATAAAAAATACTGGAAATCTACAATTTAAGCTTTTAAGCTAGTTAGCAACAGGGGATAAAAAGTTGGCTGTGATCAATAAGGCAGTAATCAAGGAAGGATTTTAGAATAAACATACTATAATTATTTTCAAAACTGAATGAAAACTATTACAAGAAAATTGCAGGGGAAAAAAATGTGACTGAGACACAAAGTTAAGTATGAAGTAATTCAGGAAGAGGGCATACTTTGTTTACAGTTACTTCTTAACACTGCTTATGCAATGTAATGTTTGAAAGGACAAATAGCAGATAACAGACTGAGATGTAGTTTTAACACTGATAATATACAAGCCAGAATGAAACATGGGTATTTCAAAGAATAGGTCATAGAAATAGGTTTTATGTTTCTATATGTTGCATCACAAAAATATACAAGTAAAATTTATATGTAGATACAAGCAGGACAAATATTTGAAACGTTTTGGAAAGCCAAGCATTACCAAAATACAAAACACTATATTTTTACTCTTTAAGTCTTTGTATTTCAAGATACATGTCCATATATACAGAACTGGTGTCTTGTTTTGACTGTTTTTCCCTTTTATTCTCTTTTTTGGGGGCTAGAGGAGTGGTATTTAGAATTAAAATGAATTAAATAAAAGAATTAAAATAAATATAGACCATACCTAAGTATATACTTTTGAGCATCACTGTTCAAAAATGGCTAAAAACAAGTGATCGAGAAAGACTTCAAAGGGAATGAAAATAAAACAAAAAAAAAAAAGGAAAAAAAGAAAAAGAAATCAATGAATAAAAGACATATATTAGAAAGATTTGCAGTGCATCATGTGGACTATTGGGTTAAAGCCAAAAGCATACAGATAACTATAGATTATAGATTATAGAATGCCTCAGGAAATGTGGGATTGAATTTTTCCGTAATCTGTGATCACATACACTAATACCCAGAGAGTGGAGGATTGGAGTGAGAGTAAGGGGATGTAGTCAAATTGCAAGGGAGTGTATTTGAAAAGTATATTTAATATTACTTGTAATTTTTATGTACAGTAGATAAACTGATATTTCAGTTTTGTAAATCAAACTAAGGAAAAGATGTGAGATTTTTACTTTCACTGAAAGGACATGTTGAAAGGAAGTATTTAAATATCTCTTGCAAACCTACTTTTAGACAGGTATAGTGGTGCAGGGTGGAGATACAAGATTTGAAAAACAGTATTTATCCTCTTGGAACTTCTGGGCTGTCTTAGTCTGTTCAGGCTGCCATAATAAAATACCACAGACTGAGTGGCTAAAACCACAGAAATTTATTTCTCACAGTTCTGGAGGCTAGGAAGCCCAAGGTCATGGTGCCAGCCTATTGGGTTCCTGGTATGAGCTTTCTTCCTGGCTTGCAGATGGTCACCTTCCCACTGTGTCCTCACATGACCTGTCTTCTGTGTGTAAGCAGAGAAAAAGAGAACAAGTTCTCTGGTATTTCTCCTTATAAAGGGCACTAATCCCATTGGACTAAGGCCCCACTCTTTTGCCCTCATTTAACTTATTAGGTACAAATACCATCGTATTGGGTATTTGGGCTTCAGTATATGAGTGGGGGTGGGCACATGGAGGTAGGGAACTGAAGTTAGTCCATACCTTGGGCTAAAGAAGATAAAGATAGTGAGCTCACAGATTGGTGAATCTTCACAAAGTGGACAAACTAGTAAAAACTGCTAGATCAAGAAATAAAATACTGCAAAAATAACAGTAACCACAATATGTCCTTTCCAGGATCAACCACACTGCTCATCCAAAGACAACTATTATCCTAGTGTCTAACATCATTCATTAGTTTTTAATATTAATCAGGTTTGCCTATTTTTAAAAGATTTTATTTATTTATTTATTTATTTATTTATTTATTTATTTAACAAGTAGGCAGAGAGGCAGGCAGAGAGGCCGGAGCAGGGGTGGCGGGGTATTGGGAAGCCGGCTCCCTACTGAGCAGAAAGCTGGATGCGGGGCTTGATCTCAGGACCCTGGGATCATGACCTGAACCAAAGGTAGAGGCTTAACCCACTGAACCACCCAGGGGGCCCAGTTTTTGCCTATTTTAAACATTTATATAATGCAATTATATAATACATATTGTTTTGTGGCTGACTTTTCTTCATTCACAATAATAGCCTGAGATTTATCTGTACAATTGGCATAACAATACTTTATTGTATTTCATAGGTGTACAGTAGTCTGTTGTGTGGAAATTGCATAATTTATGTACCCATTTTATTTTTGGTGCTC
Source organism: Mustela putorius furo (assembly GCF_011764305.1). Taxonomy (NCBI): domain Eukaryota; kingdom Metazoa; phylum Chordata; class Mammalia; order Carnivora; family Mustelidae; genus Mustela; species Mustela putorius. The sequence goes on from NW_025422023.1 coordinate 11,474,012, forward strand.
ATTCATTTTTTTCCCCTACTTTTGGACTCATAAATAATGCAACTCTTGGACATTTTGTGTATATGCCTTGGGATGCAGACATGCACATTGCTGGTAGGTATATACTTAGGAGTAGAACTGCTGGGTCAAAGTGGATGTGAGCATTCAGATTTGTAAACACCACCCCATAGTTTTCCAAGGTGGTGAGACAAATTTAACCCCCACAACAATATATAAGAATTGCAGTTGTGCTACATATTTGCCAACATATGGTAGTGTTAGTCTAATTCATCTTAGCCATTCTGTTATGAGTTCAATAGTCTCTAATCGTGATTTTAATTTGCCTTTTCCTAAATATTTTTTAATGTGATCTTTTGGGGGGGATCAATTTTTGTATTTTGTTATCTGGGAATTTTTTTCTTACTCATTTTTAGAAGTTCTTTATATATTCTGCATACATGTAATTTGTCAGTTAAACATGTTGCAAATATGTTTTTCTGCCCTGTGGCTTATTTTTCACTGCCTATAGTTCATTTAATAATATAGAACATTTAATTTTAATAGATCTAATTATCAATCTTTTCCCTTTCTGGTTAGGAACAATTTTTTCTTATTTTAAAAAAATTTCCCAACACCAAAATGATAAATATGTTCCATATGATAATTTGCTAAGAATTTTATGTTTTAACTTTTATATAAAAATAAAACTTTGGGGATGCCTGAGTGGCTCAGTGGGTTAATGCCTCTACTTCAGCTCAGGTCATGATCCCAGTGTCCTGGGATTGAGTCCTACATCAGGCTCTGCTCAGCGGGGAGCCGGCGTCCTCCTCTCTCTCTGTCTGCCTCTCTGCCTACCTATGATCTCTGCCTGTCATCAAATAAATAAATAAAATCTTTAAAAAATATTTTGTATGAGGAAGTGGAGATGCAACATGGGGGGTTAAGGGAGTGGGAGAAGAATTAATAAAACAAGATGGGATTGGGAGGGAGACGAACCATAAGTGACTTTTAATCTCACAAAACAAACTGAGGGTTGCTGGGGAGAAGGGGTTTGGGAGAGGGGGGTGGGGTTATGGACATTGGGGAGGGTATGTGCTATGGTGAGTGCTGTGAAGTGTGTAAACCCAGTGATTCACAGACCTGTACCCCTGGGGATAAAAATATATGTTTATAAAAAATAAAAAAGTATATTAAAAAATAAAAAAAATAAAAAAAAATTAAAATTAAAATTGAAAAAATACTTTGTAATAATAAACATAGTAATTTATTATAATAAACATAATAATAATGTCATCTACTTGGAATTAGTTTTTTGTTCATGGTATGAGAGAAGGTTAAAATTTATTTTTCTCAAAGGGATGTCCAAATGAACCAGCATCATTCATTGAATGGATCTTTTGAAAGCATCTTTTTCCCACTCTTCTAAAAGCACCCTCTTTTTCTAAGTAAAGTGGCTTTATATTTTGGTTTATTTCTGGACACCTTAGTCTGTGTCAATGGGCTATTTACCCATATTTCCACCCATACTTCCAATTGTCTTAATCACTGTGGGTTAATAATTTTTACGATCTTTACTCTAATTTTTTTAAAGATTTTACCTATTTATTTGACAGAAAGAGAGGGAGCACAAACAGGGGGAGTGGCAGGCAGAGGGAGAAAGAGACTCCTCACTGAGCAGGGAGGCCAATGTGGGGCTCCAACACAGGACCCTGGGAGCATGACCTGAGTAGAAGGCAGATGCTAACAGACTGAGCCATCCAGGCATCTTACTCCAAATTTTAAAACTGTTCTACTTGAAGCATATTTTGGCTATTGCTGCCTATTTGCACTTCCATATACATTTTAGAATCTTGTCAATTTCTACAAACTGAAACTTCTGAAATCTTCACTGACATTATAATGAATTTATGGGTCGGTTTGGAGAAAATTAACATTTTAGTTCATGAACATAATATGACCTTCCTCATATTAAGGCTTTCTTTAATCTCACAAAAATATTTTGTACTTTCTATGTAAAATTTTTGTGCAACTTTAGTGAGATTTATTACTAGGTTTTCAGTGGTTTTTGATGCTATTAAAATTATAGTAATTTTCTTAGTTTCACTTTATAAGTGTTTATGGTTAATATAGAGAAATATAATTGATTTTGTTTAATGATTTTGTATCCAAAGGCCATTTTACATTTAGATATTAATCCCATTAGTTCCTAATTAGATTCATTGGGATTTTCTACATACATAAAATTAAACCTGGGAGACATTTTTTTTCCCTTTTGAATTCTTTTTTTTTTTTTTAAGATTTATTTATTTATTTGACAGAGAGAGATCATGGAGAGGCAGGCAGAAAAAGAGAGAGAGGGAAACAGGCTCCCCGCTGAGCAGAGACCCCGATGTGGGCCTCGATCCCAGGGACCTGAGATCATGCCCTGATCCGAAGGCAGCAGCCCAACCCACTGAGCACCCAGGCGCCCCTCCCTTTTGAATTCTTACAGCATTTTTTTTTACATGATACTGTCTATAATTTGGAGTACATTTTTTTTTTTTTAAAGATTTTATTTATTTATTTGACAGATCACAAGTAGGCAGAGAGGCAGGCAGAGAGAGAGAGAGGAGGAAGCAGGCTCCCCGCTGAGCAGAGAGCCCGATGCGGGACTCGATCCCAGGACCCTGAGATCATGACCTGAGCCGAAGGCAGTGGCCCAACCCACTGAGCCACCCAGGCGCCCCTGGAGTACATATTTGAATAGAGGTAGTGATAGAGGGTATATTTACCCTATTGGTTTCTAATGGAAATCTTAGCATAAATATTTTTTGTAGGTACCATTTATCTAAAGGATCATTTTTTTCTATTTCTGGTTTACTAATAGTTTTTGTGACAGTTGTCTTTTTCTGTTTCTTTTGAGACAATCATATAATTTTTATTTTTTATTGTTATTGTGACTCATGAGCTACCTACCCACATCAGCATTCTTAGAATAAATCTAACTTGGTTATAATATACTTTATTTTCTACAGATCACTAGAGTTGATTTACTTTTTATTAAAGACTTGAGATTGGTGTATCTTTTCCATTCTTGTAAAAAATTATTGACCTTGTAAAACAAATTGAAAATTTTTCCTTCTTTGCTTTTCTCTGGAATATTTCCCAAACAATTATGTTACTTCTTCTAAATCATTTGCAGAATTTACTATTGAACCAAACATAGTCTGTAGCTTTTTTTGGAAGACAGTTCTTATTTAGATTTGACCCATTTAATAGATATAGGATCATTGCTTTTATTTTTTCAGTTCTAATGCTTTGATATATTTTCAGGGTTTCCATAGTGGGGAGACTTTGTCAATGTCATCTAAATGTTCCATTTCTTTGAACACAGTTCTTTTCAACTTGCTCTTACTATCATTTTAGTACTATAGTTAGTGTCTTAGTAGTTTCCCCTTTTTCATTTCTGACAGGTTAATTTGTTTTTATAGAGCCAGTTTAGATGTTCCTCACCTTTTCAATATTGTTTTTCTTCTATATTATTAATTTTCACTAAGTGTCATTATTTCCTTCTTTCTACTACTTTTGTGGTTTATCTGTTGCTGTTTTCTGCTAGAAATAAGTGATTTTAGAATATTGATGTTAGTCTTTTTCTTTTATAATAAAATTATTGTTTTATTTTAGCAAAATTTATGCAATATATTTCCACTAAGTATGATTTTACCTGCATCTGACTGGTTTTAGAAGTTTTATTTTCATGGTCCATCACCTCAAATTATTTTCTGATCTACATTTTTATTTTTTCTTTGATCTATAGGCTACAGTCAAGTTTGTCACATAATTTTAAAACATTTGGTGATATTCTTATTACCTTTGTTTTTTATTTTTTGATTAATTTACTATAGAAAGAACACATTCTGTCTGATTTCCATTCTTTGATATCTGTTGTGACATATGCATTTGAAAACAATATACAAGAATGGTCATAAGTGAATTAGAAAGACAGATAGATTAGATAAATAGATGGAAGACAGCAAATATTAATTAAATTATTTGTAATTGTGTGGCTCAATTCTTCCTTTCTTACTTATTTACGGATAGAAATGTTTGTTCTATCATTTAATGATAGAGGCATTAAATGAATATAAAAACTCTTTTTATAAGTTTGGGTTTTATACATATTAACCTATACTATTGGTGGCATAAAATTTATAACTATTATTTCCTCTTCAAGTTTTTCCTTTACTGTTATAAAATATCACCTTTTACCTCAAATAATGCCTCTTACCTTAATATCTATTTTGTTTGACATGTATATAGCTCCGCCAGCTTTCTTCTGGTTAGAATTTGAATGATATGTCTTTTTTCCATCTTATCTCTTTTAATTTTCCTATATATTTATAAAATATTCAGTACATTTTTATTTATATTGACAAATATATTTTATTTATATATTTATTTATAGCACTTTGAAGTGCCATAAGTTGTTTTCTTCCCCTTTTCCTAAATCTAGTTTATCACTGTCTTTTTCTTTTAAATTTTTATTTATTTAATTATGAGAGAGAGAAAGACAGAGAGAGGGATAAGAAGACTCCCTGCTAAGTGAGGTCCCTGATGTGGCATTCAATCCCATGACTCTGAGATCATGACCTGAGACAAAGTCAAGAGTCAAATTCTCAATCAACCGAGCCACCCAGGTACCTCATCTCTATCTTTAGGACAGGGGTTGGGAAATTTTTTCTGCACAAGGTCAGAGAGTAAATGTTATTTTATTTTATTTTATTTTTATTTCATTATTTTTAGGATTTTATTTATTTGCGAAAGTGAGAGAGAAAGCACATGAGCAGGGGCGAGGGGCAAAAGGTAGGGGAGAGAGAATCCCAAGCAGACTCCACACTTAATATGGAGCCCCACATGAAGCTCAAGTTCCTGATCCCAAGATCATGACACCAGCCAAAACCAAGAGTCAGAGGCTCAACTGACTGAGTCACACAGGCACCCTCAGAAAGTAAATATTTTAGACTTTGTGGGTCACATCTACTATGTATCACAATTTCTCAACCCTGCTATTACCATGCAAAAACAGCCATAGATAATACATAAATGAATGAAAATAGCTATATTCCAATGAAACTTCATCTGTGAGACTGAGCCCCATAGCAGCTCTGTGTTAGGCATGAAACCTGCTTAAGATTCTCTTCCTCCCTCTCCCTGTGCCTCCTTCTCTCTCTAAATATTTTTTTTAAAAAAGTATTAAGTTTATTTTGTTTTATCTCATATGTTGGGGGTCAAATCTAACATCTTATTCGTTTTTTCTTTATCTTACTTGTGATACATTTCTTTTTCTTTTTTCCCTTTGTTTGATTAACTAAGAACTTTTCCCCATCATTCAGTTTTTACATTATACATTCTTTTACAATTCCTTAAATGATTTTACTGGAAATTACAACATGCATCCTTTAGATTTACTATGATCATATCTATATTAGCCCTTTGTTACTTCCTAGGTAATCTTAGAACTCCCTTTATCCCTCTCTTGCTTCTTGTGTTTATTGTTATATAATTCTATATATTTTTCTCCATAAGACATAATTATTATTTTTAGGCATCCATAATTTAGATTTAAGCACATTTCCTTCCATATATCTTCTATACATTCTTTTATAAAATGTGTAGCTTCCAGGGGCACCTGGGTGGCTCAGTCATTAAGCATCTGCCTTCAGCTGGGGTCATGATCTCTGGGTCCTGGGATCAAGCCCTGCACTGGGCTCTCTGCTTTATGGGAAGCCTGTTTCTGTGCTTGTGTTCCTTCTCTTGCTTTCTCTCTCTTTCTCTCTTTCTCTCCCAATTAAATAAATAAATATAATCTTAAAATTCCAAGCTTCCATATTGAAATTTTTTTTTTCCTAAATAATTTCCTTTCATTCTGAATGCATATTGCTGGGAAGCATGGACAAGGGTAGTATCTGATATCGAAATTTTCTTCTTCTTTTTGTTATTAATCTAAAATCATGAGAGCTAAGATAAATACATACATACATATATAAATCATGAGAGCTACTTTTGTTAATTTTCCTTCTCTTTGGAATCATTATCTCTCAGTTTCTGGCTCCCGAGGGCTTCAAAGAGATTTTGTATTTTAAATTTTGCTCAAATTTTATATCTTCTCCCTATATGGTATTATATATTATAGTACATATATTTTTCCCAGAAATGTAATCTACAACAACTTTTTGTGGCATAACCAAAAGAATCTTTTTTCTTTTTGTATGTCCATATAATCTCCTTTTCCCCATTAAGCAGATACAGGGAAAGGATGGTCACAGCAATGTATTTTGTTCTGTATGCTAAACCCAATATATACTTTGGGTTATTTCTGGTTTGTTTTTTCATACCAGCAGGATTCTGGAATCCTATTTGTGTTTAGGTTTGCAGTTTTCATATAAACTCTCCTGATCCTCTCCTATTATAATCTTTTAGATTGATATGCATTAAAGTTCCCTTCCCGCAGTCACGCCCATTCAAATGAGCAGGCACCTTGACCATATACCTTTTTAATGGATACTGAATTGCTTATTTGGCCACTTAGTCATAATTTCTAATGCCTATAACTTCACTTTGCAACACAGACCAAATTACTTCATGCAGTTTATCAGAAAAAGTCCACATAATCTGCTAGGAAGTCTTTCAACTATAAGACATTAAGAAATAAATCTTTTTTGTATCTCATGCTTTCCATAAAGTATCTTGATTTTTTTAATCTAATGGGACATTTTTATAATGAAGATACTTATTTCCTACCTCTTATTTTTCTCTATAATTACAAAATCTTATTGCCATGAAAATTTCTTTCTTATACAGTAAAAAAGGAAATAATAAATTGCTTTGTAATTTTCATCTCATCATCTAATATAGTTTTAAAGTCAAATATCGATTTTCTCTGAAAAATTGAATAAAAATTTAAATAAATAAAAATAAATGAATTAGAACAATGCATGAATGTTATTATCTTTCACACAAATATCCCAAAGTGCTATGCTTTTTTGTATATCGTTTATATAGTAATTGTGTAAACAGAGGCACAAGCAAGAAAATTTAACTTGCTTAGGGCCATGTAGGGCAGACAGAGTAATATAGTTAGTGCCCAGATCAATCGGTTCATCTGTTAATCAATGTGTACTGTGCTCAGCGTTGTTTGGAGCAGTGAATCTTAACCAGGAGGATGCATCAGAATCTCCTGTGATGGCTTAAAAAAAAAAAATGCATCTAGGGTCCTAACCCCTAAGGTATAGCAATTTGAAGCATGTGGATTATTAAGGAGCTCTACAAATGATTGGGATGCACAGTCTTACTTGAAAGACATGCTTTAGCTAGTGGAGGATAAAGAATAAATGGGCATTGACTCAAGGAAGTTGGAAAAAAAAGAAACACTTAAAAATATATAAAATAAAATGTAATTAAAAATTGAATTTTCTGGCACAGGGTGAGTTAGAAAGACTTCATTAGGAAGATTAAAATTGATCTGTACCTTCAAGATTTGCAGAGCTGTTAGGAACACATGGAAAGGGGAAAATTATAATATCAGCAAGAGCACAGAGGTAGAAATAATCATCGTTTGGGAATCATGGCAAAGAACAAGATAGTTACCTCAAAGTAGAAATAGTTTCTGTCTTGTTCACTGCTTTATATACAGTAGTGTCACCTGTTGAACAAACCACGTGAATAGATGAGTGTACCGATCTCTTAGTTCACTTATTATTACTAAATAAGAGTAGCATATTCTGGTGATAGAATAGTGGGAAATAGTTACGAACATGAATGACCTTGAAAGCCAGCAAAGAAGTTATAACAGGGACCAATAAATTAAAAAAAAATTATTTGAGCTAGATTCATTACAAGATTACCAACAACATCCCCTAGAAGGATGCCACACTTGAAAAGAAGCCAGCTGAAAAATGTGTTGCAATAATGCAGATGTGTAATAATCAAGGTCTTGCATCATTTTCATAAAATAAAAATGAAGCACACCTAACAAATAAAGAGGACATATGTAGTACTAAAAAAAAGAAATCCTTCAAAGCAGATGTCAAACATTATATGACATGATTTGAGTGTTCAGTTTAATACTGCATGTTAGCTGATGTGATGATGTGTTGCCCTTACATTGCATTTGTCCTCTATGTCAGTCTTATCCTACTGTCTTTCTTTATCCTCTCATACTATCTCCTCATTCTTGAACTTTTCCTTCTTAAATATATTTAGCTAAAACAACTAAATACTAGAAAATTCTGATTGCTGAAATTTTTATTATAATTGGCTATATTCTAGTCACATGACATTTTAAAAACTCAATTTAGGCTTCAATATTTTAGAATTGATTTATCCTAGAGTGTGGATAGAGGAATAAAAACGAAACATCAAATTTTGCTTTAAAAAAGATAAGAGATGATAATACTCTTAGATTTTCTTTTAGTGTATAATATACAGTTAAGATAGTTTGGGTATGTGGTGCCTGGGTGTCTAAGTCAGTAGAACATTTCCCTTTGGCTCAGGTCACGGTCCCAGGATCCTAGCATGGAACCAGGGGTGGGTTCCGAGCTCAGTGGAGCTAGCTAGCTCTCCTCCCTGCTCATGCTCTGTCGCTCGCTCTTCCCCCTCCCTCTTTCAAATAAATAAATAAGATTTTTAATTAAAACAAAAAGTTTCAGTAAATGCCAGAAATTTATGGTCTATCATTTAAAACTGTTTTTTAAGAAGTTCAAAAAATATTTTACAACTTTTGTCTTCAAATATCATATTTGATAGACTGTTACTTTCTCTACTGATCCCTTACTAGTTTTTCATAAAAACTCTAACTTAGAAATGTGGTTTATGCGTGCATTTTCAGAAATACAGGTTATTGTTCATAAGCTGAGAATCTGTGAAATAATGATCAGTTAGGCAGTATTTACAGTATACAGAGTTTGAAGCTAAAATACCATAATTAGCAGAACTTTAATTGCTGGGATTGTAAAAGAAAGAAAAGAAATCTGTGCTAGAGTATCCTCAGCCCCACAATTACCTGAAGCATGACTGAGAAAATTCTAAGAGGAGAAAACAACATATAAGTCCATCTCCATAGCTAATCAGATATTCAAATGAGTGACATTCACTCTTTCAGGCCAATGGGGGAATGATGCAACTAATTCTTGGAATTGCTGTCCATCCTAATGGACTAAATGGGCAGAGGGGAGGATATATTTCCTCTGATTCATATTACTGGGAAATTTTAGCTAGAGTGCAAATGTATTCAGAACAGAAAACTTATATCATTATGGTTTAGGTAGGCTGGAAGCAACAAGAATTTTTCTTTTCTTTTCTGAAGGCAAAAAAGTGATGTCAAATGCAAAATTATTGCTGGATTTAATGAGCTGAGGTGCTTTAGGAAGGAGAAATTAACAGTTTCCAATGGACAAAACAACATCTACCACTAAAAAGTTGAACTGTGTGAGTGTTCACTGAGTATGCTCTCCTCCATCCCCACTCACCATTATGCTTGTTTTGGCACCATTCATGGATTAAACGACTGACCTTTGAAAACCGATGGTTATTTGAAAACTGCGGTTCCTGTCTTACCAATGTCAATTCACCTAATCTTAGATGAGATAGGGGGGAAAATTGGCTTTGCATATAAAAGCTACATTAACTTGAACGTCTGCATGTTTATGTCTGAGTATAGGCATCTATCAAGGATTCAAACCAAAGTGGAACAAGAAGAGTATTTAAATCATGCATGGATCTTAGAGACAGAGAGAGACATCTACTGGTCCATTTATTCCCAATCCCAAGCACCTCCCCCTCCACTGTAATTAATGTAACATTTTCTCTCTTTACAGCTGACAGCCAAGAGCATAATTAGAGTCTAATAAAACACGGAAAAGTCACAAATGCAAAGTGGAGTAAACAGTAAACAGCGAGGGAGGCGAGGGTGATGGCTGGGTAATGTCTCAGATAAACTGTGTGCACATTGACACTGTCACGCTCTCGGCAGCCCCAAGTGTGCTGGTAGCCTGGTGCAGACAGACAGCTCGAATTAATCCCAAGAGGAGCGCATGACAGGCGAGTGAAGCAGACAATTAGAATGAAGGAGGAAATTGGAAATGGCAAAGGTGTGAACATATGTCAAATTACAACTAAATGATAAATTACAATTCTGTCATTGGAATAAGCGGTAATTAAGAAAGATTTCAGCTCTCCCTCTTGGAAAAAAAAATAAATAAATAAGGGAGAATCACATTTTTCCCCCCCAGTTTAGATTTGTTTGCTGAATTGTTTCCATCCATCTCACACATGGGGCTGGATCTTCCTGACTTTGGGGCTGCATTATTTGTGTACATTAAGGATAATTCTTTTCTTTCCTCTTCCCCATTTTCCAGACTGGCAGAATGATAGTGTCAAAATGAACAGGAAGCTGATAGTATCTGATATAAAAACCTGCACTGAGGTTTAAAAAAAAAAAAAATGAGGCTAGCTGCTGAATGTGCTGCCGTGCTCTAATTATTTTAAACAAGCACTGCACAGTCCAGCTGACAATTAGGAAAGTCTGCTTTATGGCTTGGGGGATTCGTATGAAACCTCATAATCACTGTATACACGTCCTTTTCGTTTAGACAGTAATGAATGTGGGTGGGGTTTCTTGGCAGTTTTCGGCCACTTAACCACAATTTAAAACAGCTGTGTAATTATCATGAGTTTTTGAATCTAACATCCAATTCCAATTTAGAGTTTGTAACACCTGTGGTTTGTTACCCCTGCTAGGACCAAGGAAGGGGAGTGACAGAAGCGAAAGTGCAGAGCTGGCAAAAGCAGTCCCAGAGATGGCTCCTTGTCCCACGGGGCCTCTACGTGCCAAGACACAGTGAAGAAGAACTCGTCACAAAGGCGAATCTCGCATATAAACATGAGGTGTGCTGTGCAAGGAGGTGTTCTTCAGCAGAGTCAAGACAGCGGAAACTAGTCTTCAGCTCCTAAAAAAGCACACATGTCGGAGAGCTATATCACCCTTGCAAACTCTATAAAAAAAGGTGGGGAGGGGGTGGGAAACACGCCCATGGAAACGGCCATACAGGTCCTGTACCAAAGGTGACAGTCTTTGATTGTTTAGCACATCTCAAAGCAGATGCTGTTTCATTTGATGACCATTTTCAAATATCGAGTTCTTAGGCACTAATTTTAATAATAATATTAGTAGTAGTGATTTGCATGAGTATTTGGATTGAAATAAAATTTTTTAACATGTAAGTGAAACATCTGCCATATGTTATTTGTAAGATAAGCTAACTCTAAACTTTCTGTGCATTATTTGTACTTCTGAAAGTGGTTGTAACAGGAAATAGTTATAGTTTTACATTCACAGAACAATGACTAAGTACAATTATTTAGTGTCTAAAAAAGAAGATCGAAATAATGAAAATTCCTCTTAGAACAAATGCAAATATTTACATCATTTCTTTCTCACCTTCCTTCTAGGGCAAAAAGGAGACAAATATCCAAAAAGCTAAATAAAATTCCCCAACAGAGAGGTCAGAGTCTCCAATGATCTTCCAGAATAAATCAATTTCTTGGCGCTGTGGCCAGATACTGTAGTTCAAGGCCTTGAGAGCTTAATTGGGGAAGTATGTTAAAAGTTAAAAGGCCAGGGTCATGTTAATTACATGAGGTTTTTCTTGTAGAAAATCTTCCCAACACAATCCCACCCCACCCCTTAGAAAGGGGTATAATCCCACACCACACTTCTGTAATTTGACAAGAATTATTTTTAAAGCAATTTATTTGTAGTCATGTATATGCTTCACAAGTAATAAAGCCTAATGTGTTCATTTATTATATTCTTAGTACAGTTTGGGTTAGGAAGCCTCTGACACTGCATGCCAGAACTTCAGAAGGGTTTAAATATGGAACAAATTAAGGGCTGGGTTTCAATTCTTCCTTCTTTTGAAAAGTAAGGGGTGAGAAAAAAATGAATTATAATTGTTGCTCCAATTCTGTTTCCTTCTAGAAATAGAAGTTCTTCTATGGAAACATGAATGTAGGAGAGTAGCCAGAAAAAATCTTGGGCTTTTACTCCAATTAGAGGAAAGTGTCATAAAATAAGATCTGGCCAGAGTATCATTAAACATTTATTAAAAACAATCTAACAGATTAATTAATAATCTATATAATAGAAGTTGAATGGATAATGACATCAGTCCTCTTATTTGGTACTTTGTATTATAGAGACAGGTAAATATGAATAGTAGAAATCATTTTCCAACCATATCATGTTCCACATTCAACTTATATTTAAGATACACTTTTTATATGTCTACTAAAGCTGAATAGCTTTGAAGTTAATGGTAGAGCACACATTCCTTTCATGAAATAGTGTGGTATATAAAGTTGGTTTCTGGATATTATATATATATATATATATTTTTTTTTTTTTTTTTTTTAATAGCAGGTTAGGTCCTCATATTTGCCATATCAGTTAACTTTCCAGAGAAGACTTTGTTTAATAGCCAGAAGAGGCAATGGAAATTATTTGATTGGCAAAGGACATGTTGACTTAATATAGACTTAGCATATAGAGTATACATAAGCTTGGCTGGGTAGGTACAGAAATCTGTATTTTGGACAAGCATCTCATGTAGCTTTCATGTGAACTTGAACTCTGACACAAATCTTCCATGTTGCTTAGGCCCAAGGAAAGTTGTTAGCACCAGAGTGAATGCTAGAACAAGATACCTGGAAATAGAGACCAATTGTCTGATCCCCTATCAACCTCCTTTATGAAATTATATTGAAATTATATTCTTGAACAAGTTACTAATATATAAATTAAAGTGAGTAAATCGTGTTACTAATTTCTATGTTCAATTCTATGCTTCAAATTATGAAAATTTGACAACAATGATTATTATAAATTATTTTCACTACAGATTTCAATGCTGGGGCTTTACCAATTTTAGAACACATATTAAGAGTCATAAGCACATTTCTAATTTTAGCCTATATGGAATACTGAAGAGTAGTGAAATGTGGAATTATATAAGGAAATTTTACTAGGAATTAGGTCAAAAGTATCTGTAGTTCATAATATATTCATTCAAATACACAGTTTTCCTAAAATATTAAACTATTTTAATTTTTAAATTTTCCCTGTACAAATTTCCCTGTGCATATTTAACAGTGATACATTCAGGTAATGATACTTGAGAAATAAATGAATCCTGAACACATTTGAATATTGTGGTGAAATATTATTCAGTGGTCAATAATCAATGACATAAGCATGGTAATACATTCCACAAGTTTAATCCCAGGATATCTGACTGGAATCTTATTTAAAAATTAAAGAGTATAAGACATAATACAAATATATATATATATATATACATATATATATATATATGTATATATATATATATATATATATACACACACACATACATGTTAGTCTCTGCTCCTGGACTCTGGCACAGAGCTCCTAAAATTCTGATAATTTTCTAAGTGATGAAAACATTAGGAGCATTTTTATTCTAATATTTGTTCCTGACACAGTTCCTTAGAATTTCCTGGGTGATACCAGTATCTTTTGTTTTAATGCAGTGATTCTTGATGGGCTTCTGGACGGAGCCTAGTCACAAATATCAAGCCATGAGTAGAAGCTTGGAATTTTCAGCCCCATCCCCCATTTTCCAGAGAGGGCTAGAAATGGAATTAATGATCTATCATACCTGTATGATAAAGTTTCCATTAAAAATTCCCCAAGGTATAGGATTCAGAGAGCTTCTGGGTTGGTGAACATGTGGAGATGCCAGGAGAAAGGCATGCCTAACGAAGGCATAGAAGCTTTGTGCCCTTTCCCACATACCTTACTGTAGGCATCTCTTCCATCTGGAAGTTCAACTGTATCCTTTATCATATCCTTTTTTATTTTTAATTTGTGTTTATTTCTTTGACAGCCAGAGATCACAGGTAGGAAGAGAGGCAGGAGAGAGAGGGGGAAGCAGGCTTCCCGCTGAGCAGAGAGCCCGATGTGGGGCTCGATCCCAGGACCCTGGGATCATGACCTGAGCCGAAAGCAGAGGTTTAACCCACTGAGCCACCCAAGCGCCCCTTATCATATCCTTTTATAACAAACTAGTAAATAGTAAAAACCTTTGCTGAGTATTGTGAGACACCCCAGCAAAGTAATCAAACTCAAGAAAGGGGTTTTGCAACCTCCAATCTATAACCAGTCAGTCAGAAGCACAGGTAACAACCCAAACTTGTGAGTGCAATCTTGTGCATTGAGCCTTGTCCTGAATAGTGTCAAATCCCAGAGGTTAAAGGCTCAGTCCTAGGTAGACAACGTCTGAATTGAGTTAAATTGTAGGACATCTAGCTAGTATTGCAGAATTGCTTGATGTGGGAAAAACCCACATAGGTCTGGTGTCTAAATTGCTAATGGTAGTCATGTAAGAGTAAAGGAGAAACACAGAAGAAGTGCATGTTTTCTCAACAGACTACTTCGGGAAAATGTTGACGAATTTCTGCTTTCAGGCTTGTTGGAATAACTTGACTAGAGACAAACAGAAAAATCAAAGACAATGAAAAGGAGCTTTATTTATTTACTTACTATTTTTAAAGATTTTATTTATTTATTTGACTGAGAGAGAGCACAAGCAGCCAGAGAGACAGGCAGAGGGAGAGGGAAACAGAGAGAGAGGGAGAAGCAGGCTTTCCCCTGAGCAGAGATCCTGATATGGGAATTGATTCCAAGACCCTGGGATCATGACCTAGGCCAAAGGCAGATCCTTAACCAACTGTGCCACCCAGGAACCCCAAAAGAAGAGCTTTAAAGTACTGAAATGAAAAATAATTTTGAGGCCTTATATATCCAGCAAAATATTAAAAAACTCAGGTCAAATTTTCACAGAAACAAAAACAGAGAGTGTCAGTCACTAGAAGAGCTGCACTATTAGAAACATAAAGGAAAGTATTTGGGGTGCCTGGGTGGCTCAGTTAGTCAAGTATCTAACTCTTGGTTTCTGTTCTGGTCATAATCTCAAAGTCTTGGGATCAAGACACTTATGGGGTTTCATCTCATCAGGGAGTCTGCTTGAGGATTCTCTCTCCCTTGGCCCCTCCTCCACTCTCTCTCAAATAATAAATAAATAAATAAAACCTTCAATTAAAAAAAAAATATATAGGGAGCGTAGGTGGCTAGGTCAATTAAGCATCTGCTTTTGGCTCAGTCATAATCAGGGAACTACCTGTTCAGAGGAAAGCCTGCTTCTCCCTCTTCTCCTGACTCTTGTTCTCTCTCACTCTCTCTCTCAATCACTCTCATAAATAAATAAATAAATCTTTAAAAAGTAATATTTATTACACTGCATTTTTTGAAATAATCTTTTTTTTGAGTTTATTTATTTATTTATCTATTTTTAGTGGTCTCCCACCACTAACTGGGGCTCAAACTCATGACCATGAGATCAAGAGTCACATGCCCTTCTGACTGAGCCAGCCATCTTGCATTTTGATAACAGTAAAATATATAGACATGTGGTAGTCAAAGGATGAAGAAGAAATGAGATCACAATGCATATTGTTACATAGTATATAAAAATAACATTTTCTTAGCATGAAGAATACTGTGATAAGTTAGAGCTTTGATTTCTAGGGTAAATGTAAAATTATAATGCAAAAATAAATGACAAAGGAGAAATTAAAACAGAAATCTGGAAAGATTTTATTAACTAAAAAAGAAGATAGGAAGTGAAGAAGGGAAGAAAAATCAGATGAACAACTAGAAAAAAAATAGCAAGAAAATAACTTGAATCTGAACAGATGAACAATGACATCAAATATAAATGGATTAGAGCCTGCAATTCAAAGGCAAATATTGTCAGACCCAATTTGTTTGTTTTTCATAAGAAATGAAGCTTAAATATAAATAAACATGTTGGAAGCAAACATGTTTATTTAGAAACCTATACCGTGAAGTTAATAGGCCAAAGAAAAACTAGGGTTGTTATATTAATACACTATAAAATAGGCATTAAAACCAGAAGTTATTACCAAAAGGACTAGAAAGTATCTCATTAAAGTACAGTCCATGAAAAAGAACATAACATTTCTGTGTATGAAATTCAATAAAATAGTTAGAAATTTTAACACCATTTTCTTTGTAATTGATAGAATAAGTTAAACAACATTATTAACAATATTGAAAATTTGGACAATACTACCAAAATCTTGACCTAAATGATATATTACATTACAACTAGTAACTACAAAATACATATATTTTTAAGTGCATATGAAATGTTCTAACTGGTAGACCCTGTGCTGGGTCATAAAGCAAACATCAGCAAATTTTGAAACAATGAACTCTTACAAATATATCCTTTACACAAAATAGAATTAAATTAGAAACAAGTAAATTAGAAACAAGGTATTTGGAAAGCTCCCGTATTTAGAAATTAAATCACATACTAATAAATAACATGAGTCGAAGAAGTAATCCAAAAAAAAAAATCCACCAAGATCAAGAAAAGGCCAGGATTTTTGTTTTGTAACTTCCAATTCAACATGGAAGTCCTAACCACTGCAAAACTGTAAGAAAAATAAATAAAAGTTATAAATATTAGAAAAGAAAAAGTTAAACATTTTTTTATTCACACACAAGATGGTCATTGCAGGAAATATTATATATCAAATTTCTAGGAAATGGTAAGAAAAACACAAACATACTTCTAGAACTTAAAAGTTAGTTTTGCAAGGTTGGAAATGCAAGATCAATATTTCAAAATTGATTATATTTGAAAAGTTAAATTTTAAATTTTGATTTCTTATAGAATCAAAAAATGAATATGTACAACCCTCCTACTGAAAATCTTGTGAGACCTAACTAATGAAAAGATATACCATTTTTATGAACTGCAGACTTAACATTATTAAAATAATAATTTTCTCTAAAATAGTTTGTAGATTGAATGCAATCTCCATCAAAATCCCAAAAAGTTTGTTCATGTGTGCGTGTGTGTGTGTGTGTCTGTGTGTAAACTGGCAAGTTATTTCTAAGATTCACAAAGAAATATGAAGTTCCTGATTTAGCCAGGAAAATCTTGAAAAGAAGGACAAAGTTGGAATACACACACTAATTTCAAGTCTTATTATAAAGCTACAGTTACCAACCAACATGATACCGATGTGAGAACATATAACTAGATCAACCGAAGAGAATATAGAGAACAGAATTAGATTCACATATATAGAATTATATTCACAAAGGCCCAAGGCAATTCAATGAGAAAAGGAAAGTCTTTTCAACAAATGGTGATGGGAAAGAAATAGTTTAACATATTGAAAAGAATGAATATCCATAACTACCTCAAACTATAGACAAAAATTAATTCAAGGTATCAAAGACCTGTATATAAATGGTGAAACTCATAGGAGAATATCTTTGTGATCTTGGTATAGACAGAGATTTCTTAAATAGGACAACAAACTCTTACTATAAATTGAAAAATTGATGAAATGGATTTCATCAAAAATTAAAACATCTGCTTAGCGAAAAAAATCACTATTACAAAAAAAATTTGTAAAGTACAAAACTGACAGATTTTTATTCAGAATATATAACAAAATTTTACCAATGAATAATAAAAAGGACATACCATCCATTAAAAAAATAGAAAATTGATTTAGAACCGACATTTCTAGACAGAAGAGATGTGAATGGCTATTAGTACATGAGAAAGATGCTCAACATCATTAATTGTCATTAATTAAAGCAAAAATGAGATACTATTCCATGCTCACTTGATTGACCAATATGAAAGTAGATGGACAAACTTAATGTTGGTAAGAATATACTGCAATTGGAACTCTCATCATTGATTGTGTGAATGTGGAAACTAGTGGTTCCTAATATAGTTAAATACATACCTAGTTTATTACCTAGAAATTTTACTTCTGAATAATTACCCAAAAGAAGTGAAAGCTTATACTCATAAAAAGACTTATAATGTTTAGAACAGCTTCATTCATATTATTAGGAAACTAAAAAAAAGAAAGAAAAATTCAAATATTTATCACAAACGAATTAAAAAAACCAAAATGCATGTAGCCTTCCAATTGTCCCAACACCATTTATTGAAGAGGCTGTCTTTTTTCCATTAGACATTCTTTCCTGCTTTGTTGAAGATTAGTTGACCACCATTTCCTTACACCACACATAAAAATAGACTCAAAATGGATGAAGGACCTCAATGTGAGAAAGGAATCAAAATCCTTGAGGAGAACACAGGCCGCAACCTCCTCGACCTCAGCCGTAGCAACATCTTCCTAGGAACATTGCCAAAGGCAAGGGAAGCAAGGGCAAAAATGAACTATTGGGATTTTATTAAGATCAGAAGCTTTTGCACAGCAAAGGAAACAGTTAACAAAACCAAAAGACAACTGACAGAATGGGAGAAGATATTTGCAAATGACATATCAGATAAAGAGCTCGTGTCCAAAATCTATAAAGAACTTAGCAAACTCAACACCCAAAGAACAAATGATCCAATCAAGAAATGGGCAGAAGACATGAACAGACATTTCTGCAAAGAGGACATCCAGATGCCAACAGACACATGAAAAAGTGCTCCATATCACTCGGCATCAGGGAAATACAAATCAAAACCACAATGAGATATCACCTCACACCAGTCAGAATGGCTAAAATGAACAAGTCAGGAAATGACATGCTGGCCAGGATGTGGAGAAAGGGGAACCCTCATACACTGTTGGTGGGAACGCAAGCTGGTGCAACTACTCTGGAAAACAGCTTGGAGGTTCCTTAAAGTGTTGAAAATAGAACTACCCTATGACCCAGCAATTGCACTACTGGGTATTTACCCTAAAGATACAAACGTAGTGATCCAAAGGGGCACATGCACCCGAATGCTTATAGCAGCAATGTTTACAATAGCCAAACTATGGAAAGAACCTAGATGTCCATCAACAGATGAATGGATAAAGAAGATGTGGTATATATACACAATAGAGTACCATGCAGCCATCAAAAGAAATGAAATCTTGCCATTTGCGACGACGTGGATGGAGCTAGAGGGTATCATGCTTAGCAAAATAAGTCAGTCAGAGAAAGACAACTATCATATGATCTCCCTGATATGAGGAAGTGGAGATGCAACATGGGGGGTTAAGGGGGTAGGAGAGGAATAAATGAAACAAGATGGGATTGGGAGGGAGGCAAACCATAAGTGACTCTTAATCTCACAAAACAAACTGAGGGTTGCTGGGTGGAGGAGGGTTGGGAGAAGGGGGGTGGGGTTATGGACATTGGAGAGGGTATGTGCTTTGGTGAGTGCTGTGAAATGTGTAAACCTGACGATTCACAGACCTGTACCCCTGGGGATAAAAATATATTGTATGTTTATAAAAAATTTAAAAAATCATAAAAAATACACCCCAAAATGTGGTATATTTATATATAAATATATATATATAAATATATAGAAGTATATATATCATATATATATTCAGTATATAGATACTGAATAACAATCAGTAATTAAAAAGTACCACTGATATGTACAAAATCATTTAAATATTTCAAAAAGATTGAGTTGCACAAAAGAAGCTCTCCTCCCTCAACAAAATTACATACTGTTTGATTCTAATTTTTAGAAGTGCAAAAATAGGCAAAATGTATCTTTGATGTTAGAAAACAAAACAGTAGTTACCTCTGAGATAGGGATGCAAATTAAATGGCATGGGGCATCAGTGAACAGGATGATAAAAAATGTTTACCTTGATTAGAATGATGGTCACAGCAGTTTATGTTTGTAAAACCTCACAGAGTCATACCCTTAAGATCTACGTAATTCACTGTATATAAATTTTACCTCAAATTATAAAACAGAGCTTGAACAGGGATTGTTAATTAGAAAGTCTCTGTCACATATATGTAAGAGATAATCAGTTTACTTCTTCCTGGATTTTTAAACGTTTCCCTGAATGCAATCAGGCACTTTGGACAAAGCAATTAACTCTTTCTGGTTACTGAGTCCTTGTCAATAAATTGCTGTTGATTTGTTCTACTCTATCATATGCATGCAGTATTATGCTTACTGGACTGTTAACAAGACTGTGACTATTATGAACTTAGCAGCAAGACATCCTTTTACTTAGTAACAATCATAACACCTAAGAGTTGCAATAGAATCCTGTTTAAATGAATACTATTACAATATCAACTTTTTAAAAAGAACAAACCACTTAAACACCCTATCCATATCACTTATTTGTTTTGCTTTTCTGATGTACATACTAAATATGTACACCAGAAATATCACCGTACTTATTACACTTTAACAAGTATTCTTTTCAATATTTGTGTTTAGCAGTGGGTCCAAGAATTAATCAGATTGTTTTTCACAGGAGAGTAGCAAGGATATTTTTTGATTTATGTGACAATAACATGGATGGAGTGGAGGCTATAAAATATTTGGTTTCTGGTCAGCTGGTATAAATATAGTCCTTGAATCTCTGTCAAGTAGCTGCATGTATAGCTATTGCTAAGTCAGCTAGGCAAAACAGTATTTATAAATAATTGTCAGCAATTTATGGCACAACAATCAGCTTTTAGGCTACAGCCGAGCTCTTTGCAAACCATCTAATACCATTTCTTCATTTATTTCAATTCTGAGATAACCTAGGTGAAAATATTTCAAAACCAAACATTGACAACTTTTAGAACTTATGGTAAAATATCTACCTGCCTCTTCTCCCTCAATTTTCCTTTCTCTTATATTTATATTTATTTCTCTGATTATAATACTATTTAATTTCATTCAATTAATCATTAATATTATACTCTGTGTTCTAGTGAGAAGAAAAAAAAGTGAAATCTTAATAAAAATATCCATCATGTATAGATTCTTTTTCAATGGTGACACTCTAGAGAATTTTCTTGCCAAACAAACTACTTTTTATTTATTTCATAAGTATTACTTGTATATATATATTATATATATATATAATATATATATACTTGGAATCACACAGTATGTACCTTTTTTGAACTGGCTTCTTTTATTTAACAATATGCATTCAAAGTTCTTCCATGTCTTTTTGTACCTCAAAGCTCATTTCTTTATTTCTTTAAAATTCTTAAAATTTTTATTTAATTTAATATTTATGGGTGCATGTGTATACCACATCCTTAGCCATTCATCTATCTATGGACATTTGGGCTCTTTCCATAGTTTGGTTATTGTTGATAATGCTGCTATAAACATTGGGGTGCATGTACCTCTTCAAATCTGTATTTTTGTATCTTTTGGGTAAATACCTAGTATGCAATTGCTGGATCATGGGATAGATATATTTTTAACTTTTTGAGGAACCTCCAAATGTTTTCCAGAGAGTCTGTGCCAGTTTGCATTCCCACCAACAGTACAAGAGGGCTCCCCTTTCTCTGCAGCCTCACCAACACCCGTTGTTTCTTTGTTGCTAATTTTGGCCATTCTGACAGGTGTGAGGCAGTATGTCAGGGTTTTGATTTCCATTTCTCTGATGATGAATGATGTTCAGTATCTTTTCATGTATCTTTTAGTAGTTCATCTCTATCACTAAACAATATTCAATTTCATAGAGGTCCTACAGTTCATGCACTCACCTATTTAAGGACAAATTCTAATTTTTTGGCAATTATAAATATAGCTATTCTAAACATTCATGATTAGGTTTTTGTGTGGACATATATTTTCAACTTAATTGGATAAATACCAAGAAGTTCAATTGCCAAATCATATAGTAGGGACATCTTCAAATTTATAAAAGGCTGTCCGTCTTTCAAAATGGCTTTTTGCCATTTTGCAATCTTACCAACAATGAGTAGGAGTTTCTTTTGCTCCACATTCTCGGCAGCATTGGGTATTGTCAATGTTTTGGATTTTAGCCATCTTAATAGGTGTGTAATGGTATCCCATTGACGTTTTATTTTGCATCTCCTTAATGACATAAGATGTTGAGCATTTGTCATATACTTGTCTTCTGTGTGTCTTCCTCAATGAGATATGTGTTCAGAATTTTTACCCATTTATTATTTCAGTTGATTGGTTTTTCACTGTTGATTTTTTTAAAAAGATTTTATTTATTTATTGGACAGAGAGAGAGATCACAAGTAGGCAGAGAGGCAGCCAGAGAGAGAGGAGGAAGCGGGCTCCCCGCTGAGCAGAGGGCCCGATGTGGGGCTCGATCCCAGCATCCCAGCACCCTGGGACCACGACCAGAGCTGAAGGCAGAGGCTTAACCCACTGAGCCACCCAGGTGCCCCTTCACTGTTGATTTTTATATGTTCTTTGTATATTTCATATAGCAGTTATTTATCAGATATTTGTTTTTAATATTCTCCCAATCTGTAGCTTGTCTTGATTTTCTTTTTTTTAAGATTTTATTTATTTATTTGACAGAGAGAGATCACAAGTAGGCAGAGAGGCAGGCAGAGAGAGAGAGGAGGAAGCAGGCTCCCTGTCTTGATTTTCTTAATAGTGTCTCACAAAGTTTCACAGGGCAAAAGTTTTTTATTTTAATGAATTTTTACTAATTTTTTTCTTTCATGAATCATACATTTCCCATTGTATCTAAAACTTATTGCTAAATCAAAGGTCACTTAGGTTTTCTTTTATGTTTTCTTCTACATTTTTGTAGTTTTGATTTTTCACTTAAGTCCTTGATCCCTTTTGAGTTAATTTTTATAAAAGATATAAGATCAGTGTTTGGATTCATTACTTGGCATATTTGTGTTCAGTTGTCCCAGAACCTTTTCTTGAAAAGACTATCTTTTCTCAATGGAATTGCCTTAGTCAAAGATTGATTGACTACACTTGTGTTGGTCTAATTTTGAGCTCTCTATTCTGTTCCACTGGTCTATTTGTCAATTCTTTCACCAATGCCACACTGTTGTGATTACTGCAGCTTTATAGTAAGTCTTGAAATTTAGCCCTAAAGTTTTGTTGGTCCTCTTTGATAACGTGTTGGTTATTTTGGCTCTTCTGTCTTTCCATATAAAGTTTAGAATCAGTTTGTCAATATCTAAAAAGTAACTTGCTGAGGATTTTATCAGGATTGCATTGATCTATTGATTAGATTGGGAAAAACTGGTATTTTAATATTATTGGGTCTTCCTATCCATGAACATAGAATATATTTGCATTTGTTTAGAGCTTCTCCGATTTCCTTCATCACAGTTTTGTCATTTTTTTTTATTTAAATAGATTTTATTTCATCACTATTCGTGACACTAATGTAAACATGCAAAGTACAAAATTTTATATCTTTTTGTTCAAATTTCTCATACAATTCAGAAAGAATTTGGCTTAAACATACATATATTGAATTGGCATAGTGTAAAGGATTAGGTTTTTTTGTTCTGTTTTGTTTTGTTTAATATGGATCTTGTACACACTTTCTTATATTTACTCTAAAGTATTTATTTTCATGCTAAAAGAAATGAGTTGTGTTTTTAATTTCAAATTCCAGTTGTTCATTTCTGGTACATTTTTTTAAAAAGCAATTTTATATACTAACTTTTATATACTAAGGTGGATCCCTCAACCCTGCTGTAATCACTTAGTTCCAAGAGTTCCTTTGTTGATTCTTTCAGATTTTCTACATAGACAATCATGTTATATGCAAAGACTGTCTTTTTCCCTCCTTCCAACTCTACATATCTTTCATTTTCTCTAAATGTATTATTGAATTGGCTAGAACTTTTAGCACAGTGTTGGAAAGGAGTGATGTGAACCAAAATCCTTGCCTAATACCCGATCTTAGAGGGAAAGCTTTGAGTTTCTCACCATTAAATATGGTGTTAGTCATAAGATTTTTGTAGATATTCTTTATTAGGTTAAGGAAGTTCCCCTCTGTTCCTAGTTTACTGAGTTTTTAAAATAAATGTGTATTGGATTTTGTCAAATGCTTTTTCTGCTTCTATTGTTAATATCATTTGATTTCTTGGTTTTAGCCTGTTCATATGATGGATTATATTAGCTAATATTCAAATGTTAAACTAAGCTTGCATACCTGGGATAAATACCTTTTGGCCATAGTGTATAATCCTTTTTACAAATAGTTGGATTTAATCTGCCTATATCTTATTAGAATTTTTGCATCCGTGTTCATGAGAGCTATTTGCCTGTAGCTTGCAGATTTTGTTTGTTTTTCTTGTAATTTTTTGTCTGTTTTTTTTTTTTTTAATAAGGTAATGCTGGACTCATGAGTTAAGAAGTATTTCCTCTGCTTCTGTTATTTGAAAGAGATTGTAGAGAATTGATATAACTTCTTCCTTAAATGTTTGGCAGAATACACCAGTGAACCCATCTGGGCCTTATGCTTTCTGCTTTGGGAGGTTATTAATTACTAAATCAATTTCTTTAAATATATATATGTATGTGTGTGTGTATAAAATATTCATTTCTTCTTGTATGAGTTTCAGATTTTGTCTTAATTTTATAAAAGTTTCAGTCATTATTGCTTCTATCCCTATCTCACTTTCTTCTCTGCTGACATATGTTAAACCTTCTGTAACGACCCCCTAGTTTTTGGATATCCTGTTGCATTTTTTTTCTGTTTCCTTTTACTTTTCAGTTTGAAAAATTTCTATTGACATTTCTATTGACATATAGCTTACTAATTCTCTATACTTGTTTATTTCTCCAGTTTGTGGGTGGCAGTTTGCCCTATGACTTTAATTCTTTGATGGCTCTAAGAAAAGTTGTTAATTTTCAGTTTGTTTACCTTTTCTCTTATTGTGAGGATGAAATGATTACTTCCTAATTTTTGTATGTTGGCCAAGAAACCAGAAGTCTCCACATATCATCTCCTCTTTTTCAGCTTTTCTGGGGTATAATTGACAAAATTTTAAGACCTATAAAGTATGCAAATGATGATTCAATATACATACACATTGTGAAAATTTCCCCAGTAGAATTAACAAATATATCCATCACCTCACATGTTTACATTTCGGTATGTGAGAGAATACTTAAGTTCTACTCTCTTAGAAAATTTCAATTACACAATATGGTGTTATTAACTATACTATTGACAATGCAAAATGAACAAACCTTTTAAAATTTTAAAGAGAAAGGAAAAAGTTTAATTCAAGCCAGGTTAGGACAGCTGTTTGGAATGCACAATCTTCACAAAGGAGAAAGTGCTCCAGGAAAAGAATGTTTAGTGAAGGGCATATATGGTTTATACATAAAAAGTTACAAATCATCATGACAAAGGACATTCCAGAAAGTTACAGACTTTACTGTATGATTTTAGTATGTGTAAAGCTTATGACTTAACCTTATGGAAACCGAGGAGGTTTTTATTTTTTCATTTTCCTCACCTTTATGTTTTCAATACTTCTTTTTGGTCTTTTTTTATTATTATTAAGATTTTATTTATTTATTTGAGAGAGAGAGAGAGTGAGAGAGAGCATGAGAGGGTTGAAAGTCAGAGGGAGAAGCTGACTCCCCACAGAGCTGGAAGCCTGATGCAGGGCTTAATCCTGGGACTCCAGGATCATGACCTGAGCCAAAGGCAGGGGCTTAACTAACTGAGCCACCCAAGTGTCTTCCCCCGACCAACCTTTTTTTTTTTTTAAACAAAGCAGACATTCAGTCTGGGGCATAAATAGAGCCATGCTTTGAGGTTTTGAAAAGTCATTTTGACCTTAGTAAATATTAAAGTGTAGTTTCTCAGGGAACCCAGGAACAGGGCTCACAAGCATTAACAGTTGGAAATTTCCTTAATTACTATACATGCTATACATTAGGTCTTCAGACATTATATTCATTTTAAAACTGAAACCTTATATTCTTTTACCCACCTCTCTCATTTCTCCAACCCCCCAGCTCCTGGTAACCAGGATTTGACTTCTGTTTTTATGAGTCTCACTTCTTTTATTTAGTTTGTAGATTCCACATATAAGTGAGGCCATGCAATAGTTGTCTTTGTCTGGCTTATTTTGCATAGCATAATGCCTTCCAGATACATCCAGGTGGTTACATAATGGCAGATTTTCCATTATTTTTATGGTTGTGTAATATTCCATGGTATGTATAAAGACAGTATATATGAGACACATTTTCTTCATCCATCCACCTAACCACTGATGGACACTTAAGGGTGTTTCCTTTCCATGGTTATTGTGAATAATGCCACTATGAACATGAGAGTACTGATATCTCCTCAAAATAATGATTTCCTTTTCTTTGAATATGTACTCGGAAGTGGGATTGCTGAATCATATAGTAGTATTTTTTCTTTTTAAGGATTTATTTATTTATTTATTTATTTATTTGTCAGAGATAGAGGGGGAGAGAGCGAACAAGCCCAGGCAGACAGAGTGGCAGGCAGAGGCAGAGGGAGAAGCAGGCTCCCTGCCGAGCAAAGAGTCTGATGCAGGACTCGATCCCAGGATGCTGGGATCATGACCTGAGCCGAAGGCAACTGCTTAACCAGCTGAGCCACTCAGGCATCCCTATAGTAGTATTTTTTGTGCCAGACTATACTGTTTTGATCACTATGGCTTTATAATACAATTAGAAGTCCAGAATTGTGATCCTTCCAGATTTGCTTTCTCTTTCAAGATTGCTTTGGCTATTTGGGGTCTTTTGTAGTCCTATACAAATTTTAATGATAATGATTTCCTTTCGTTGAATATGTACTCGGAAGTGTTAGATTTTTGTTCTAACTCTGTGAAAAATGCTGGTGGTATTTTAAAAGGAGTTGAATTAAATATATAGACTGTTTTCAGTAGTATACACATTTAACAATGTCTTTCCATTTCCTTGTGTCATCTTCATTTTCTTTCATCAGTGTTTTATGTTTTTTAGGGTGCAGATCTTTATCTCTTTGGTTAGGTTTATTCCTAGGTCTCTTATGATTTTTGTGCAATTATAAATAGGATTGATTCCTTAATTTGCCTTTCTGCTGCTTCATTATTGGTGTATGGTAATGCAACAGATTTCTGTATGTTGATTTAGTATCCTGCAACTTTACTGAATTTGTGTACCATTTCTAGCAGTGTTTTGGTAGTCTTTTAGGTTTTCTGTATAAAGTATCATGCCATCTGCAAATAGTGATCATATGCTGATTTGGATGCCTTTTATTTCTTTTTTTGTCTGATTGCTGAGACTAGGACTTCCAGTATTATGTTAAATAACAATGGTGAGAGTGTATATCCCTATCTTATTCCTGAACATAGAGGAAAAGCTCTCAGGTTTTCCCCATTGAGGGTGATATTAGCTGTGAGTTTGGCATATATGGCTTTTATTATGTTGAGGTATGTTCCCTCTAAACCTCCTTTTTGATGGTTTTTATCATGAATGGATGTGGTACTTTGTCAGATGATTTTTCTTCATCTATTGAAAAGATCATATGGTTCTTATCCTTTCTTTTTTTTTACTTTTTTTATTTTTAAATTTTTTAATAAACATATAATGTGTTTTTATCCCCAGGGGTACAGTTCTGTGACTCACCAGGCTTATACATTTCACAGCACTCATCATAGCACATACCCTCCCCAATGTCCATATCCCCACCACTCTTGCCCGTCCCCACTAGTTCTTATCCTTTCTTTTATTAATATGCTGTATCATGGTGATTGATTTGAGAATATTGAACCACACCTTTCAACACAGGAACATATTCCACTTGATCGTGGTGAATGATTTTTTTTTAAGGTAGTTTGGTTTGGTTTACTAATATTTAATGAGAATTTTGCATACCCACAATATCCAGAGGGATATTTGCCTTTAGTTCTCTTTTTTAGTTGCCTTTATTTGGTTTTGGAATCAGGGTAACAATGGCCTCATAGAATGAATTTGGAAGCTTTCCTTCCCCTTCTATTTTTTATAATAGTTTGAGAAGAATAGGTATTAATTCTTCTTTAAATGTTTGGTAGAAAAATGGCAATAAATATATATCTACCAATAACTACTTTCAATGTAAATGGACTCGATGCTCCAATCAAAAGGCATAGGGTGTCAGGATGGATAAATAAAACAAGAGCGATCTATATGCTGCCTACAAGAGACTCATTTTAGATCTAAAGTCACCAAAGATTGAAAGTGAGGGGATGGAGAAACATTTATCACACAAATAGATGTCAAAAGAAAGCTGAAGTAGCAGTACTTCTATTCGACAAATGAAACTTTAAAAGAAAGACTGTAAAAAGAGACAAACAAGGGAATTATATAATCATAAAGGGGACAATGCAAAAAGAAGATCTTCCAATTGTAAATAATATATGCACCCACCATGAAAGCGTCCAAATATATAAAACAATCAATAGCAAACATAAAGGAACTGATTGATAATAATATAGGAATAGTAGGGTTGTTGTTTTTTTTTTAAAGATTTTATTTATTTATTTGATAGAGATTACAAATAGTCAGGCAGGCAGGGAGAGAGGAGGAAACAGGCTCCCCGCTGAGAAGAGAGCCTCAGGCAAGGCTCCATCCCAGGACCCTGAGACCTTGACCTGAGCAGAAGGCCGAGGTTTTAACCCACTAAGCCACCCAGGTGCCCTGATAGTAGGGGTTTTAACACTCCACTTACATCAATGGACAGATCATCTAAGTGGAAAATCAACACAGAAACAATGGCTTTGAATAACATACTGGACAAGATGGACTTAACAGATATATTCAGAACATTTCATCCTAAACAACAGAATACATGTTCTTTTCAAGTGCACATGGAATGCTCTCTAGAATAGAACACATATTAGATCACAAAACAGGTCTCAATAAATAGGAAAAGGTTAAAATCATACCAAGCACCTTTTATGCTCACAACACTAAGAAGCTAGAAGTCAGCCACAAGAAAAAAATTGGGAAAACCACAAATACATGGAGGTAAACAATATGGTAGTAAACAATGAATAGGTCGCCCAAGAAATCAAATAAAAAATTAAAAGTAAAAAAATACATGGAAACAAATGATGATGAAAACAAGATGGTCCAAAACCCCTGGGATGCAGCAAAAGTGGTCTTAACAGGAAAGTGTACAGCAATATGGGCTTACTTCAAGAAGCAAGAAAAAATCTGAAATATGCAACTTAATCTTATACCTAAATGAACTAGAAAAAGAACAACAAATGGAACCTAAAGCCAGTAGAGGAAAGGCAATGATAAAGATTAGAGCAGAAATAAGTGATATAGAATAAAAAAAAAAAAAATAGAACAGATCAATGGAACAAGGAGCTAATTCTTTGAAAAAAAATTAATAAAATTGATAAACTTCTAGGAAGGCTTATCAAAAAGAAAAGAGAAAGGATCCAAATTAATAAAAATCACAAATGAGAGAGGAGAAATAACACCCAACACCACAGAAATGCAAACAATTATAGGAGAATATTGTGGAAAACTATATGCCAACAAATCAGACTGCCTGGAAGAGATGGGAAAATTCCTAGAAATATATAAACTACCAAAACTGAAACAGGAAGAAATAGAAATTTGACCAGATTGCTAGCCAGCAAAGAAATGGAATCAGTAGTCAAAAATCTCAAACAAAATTCTAGAAACAGACAGCTTCACAGAATTCTACCAACTAATTGCATTATTTAAATATATTTACAAGAGTGATTTGTAAATTATTAGAATCATCTGAGGGCTTGAAGTTCCCTAGTACTGATTAGGCAGCAAAAGAAAAAAAAAACACAATAACTCTGAAAAATCAGAAATCATGAAAGAAATATACAAAGGAGCAAGTGGTGACCCATAATCAGGAGAAAATACAGAAAGATTTGAAGGAAAAATGTAAGCCACAGTGTAAGTTAAAGGAATAAGTTACTGGTGATGAAACAGAACATCTATGTTTGCGGTGTATTTAAGGACTATTAATTCAGGAAAAAAAGTTGTGGCACCTATAGTTTTCCTACAATATGTCTTTCTTATTCGTTGTTCTTTTTGTCAAAGTGAGCCGACCCAAGAGTTTTAAAGACATAAATTACTAACTGGAAAAATTCCTGAATCAAAAATGACCTTGACAATTCTAGCAAACAGCAGGTTCAATCAGATATGTTCTAACATTTAAGATCTTTGGTTCTAGATTCTGGATGTGAAACAGTTCTCACCCTGTATTAGCTGGGATACCTATTGGATCGCTGAGAGAGTAAGAAAGAGGGGGATCTCTGAACAGGCATTTTAGACAGCTTATTTCTCTTTCATGGGGAAGTCTGGGTAAGCCATCCTGGTCTGGCGTCATGGGTAGATACTCTTGGGCTCTCAGCCTCCCTGTATCATGTTGCTCTGTTACACTGAGCACAGAGCTTCCAAACATGTGGCAAGTTAGTTCCAGTCCCTTTATAGATAAGACCCAGAAGTTGCAAACAACATGGTTTGGCTCAAAACTATTAACAAAAATGTATTATCATGGCATCGCTAACTGCAAGAGAGTATGGGAAATGCGGTCCTTTGCTGGCATTTAAACCCTGTAGCTAACTAAAACTTGGGTTTTTCTATTACTAAAAGGAGAAGGGGAGACGGGATAATGGGGAGCAACTACCAGTCTCCAAAATGCCACTTACCTATTGTGTGATCATAAATACAGCATTTAACATCTTGACTCAGTTTCCTCACCTGTAGAATAGAAATTCTGATTAAACACACATCACAGAGTTTTGCTAAGCATGGACAAGATGTCTGGCAATGGGTTGGGTGCCAGACCATGTTGATTATTAATATTCATTTCTATACGTCATTTGAAGAACAGTTAATAGAAGCCACAATGGAAATTTTCCTCTGTCCTCCACTATCAATATAAGGACAAATGTTTTCCCAGATGATTTTTCAAGATTTCCAAGTTCGAGACGTTTCCATAGAGTACATCAAAGGTATTACTATAGCGCTTTAGCCAAGAATTGTACTTACTTACCAATAATTTAAATTGACATCACTGTTTCTGCCAATTTTTATTAGCTAAAATACTTTCCCTCATACTTTTAAAAATGAATCTGTATGTTCTTCTTTTTTTACCTATGATTTAAGGACAATAGCACTTAGATCCAGTATCTCTCAGAGTCTCACATGTTCCTAGAAAAATATTTATGTAGAGCCACCAAATAATCCCTATGCCAAGAATTTCCACTATTTAACTCAGCATTTTAAAAAAATTTCTTTTTCTAAAGATTTCATTTATTTATTTGGCAGAGAGAGAGATCACAAGTAGGCAGAGGCAGCCAGAGAGAAAGGGGGAAGCAGTCTCCCTGCTGAGCAGAGAGTCCGATGCAGGGCTTGATCCTAGGTCATGAGACATGACCTAAGCCAAAGGCAGAGGCTTAACCCACTGAGCCACCCAGGCACCCCAACATTTAAAAAAAAAATTAACATGACCAGACTATGGAAGCTGAAGCTATTATATTTAACTTTTAAATTCAGCATTAAGATCAGTTAAGTCACAATTTCCAGCAAGCATATTTAGCCCATAGAAATACATTTTCTTTCTTTGGGAAATTATAATCATATTTAATTACCATTAATTTTATTATCTCACTGGAGATTTCGATAGGACCCTAAAAATATTTCAGACATTGCAAATACAATTTTTACTTGAATAAAAATTATCCCAATACAAGCTTCAGATCACAACAATGTCATGTCTTCAGTGACAACAATTCACTTACAAATATTCCCTGAACTCTGACGGAATTCATTATTCTAACTTCAACTATAACTGGTCCATATTAGATTATATCACTGTACAGAATATAAGCCATCGTTATACATTGTCTCAGACCTTTGTGGTTTTACTGAAAAATATATTGAGGCTACATTGTGAAAGGCAAATCTATTAAATAAACCACAATTGATACACACTTGAATTTGTATATATAACTTCCAGTTTCATTCAGAAAGCTGCTTTTTTCTCCCCCCTGTAAAGATCCTTCCTTCCCTCTGTCCATCATCCATTTTCTAGAGATGCCAATATATGAACTTAAAAGAAAACCCCACCCTGCAGACTATTTTACTTTCTAAATCCAGGTCTCAAACTCAGAAAACAAACTATTACGATAAGTGAGAAACACAAAGGTAAAAACATGCTAACTTTTAGGTTATAAATAAGCTAATATATAACTGTGGCAAATTGTGCACCTTCTTTATTTTAATTTTCTGTGAGACGCCTTATCTAGTACAACACCATTCTGCTTACGGTTGAAGAAAATTCTGTACCTGATATTGACCTTTTAAAGAAACCAAGGACAATCTTTTTCACAGATTAAAAGACCATAAAAGTGCTAGTTCTGCCATTGCCAAAAGCACTAACTGAACCTCTAAAGAGAATTATTTGCCAAAAGGAAGAAAAAAAAATGGATCTAGACAAGTTTCTATAATATGCACCATTCTTAACAAGGGAGCTAGAAAAGAAAGCATATCAAATCAGCTATTAGGTAGGATGAATTAACAAGAAAGGCCTTATGTGTTCTGAGCCAGGCAATATTGTGTTATGGTTTTACCCTAAAAAAAATTTTTTATGTGTAGTCAGCAGGACTCTGGCCTTTTAACTTTAACATACTTCTACAGTTAAGCGGCTCTGCTCTACACGCAGATAGCTGTCCACAGCTGCTGCAAATTGATTTATCCCCAGATAATGGCTGCAGTTGATGACCAAAATGTCACTGTGAAACTCTTTAGCAATTTAAGGTGTGTTTGGCCTAATATAACCTGATTTTAAGCCTATTTTTAAATGTATTAATATCTGCAGATTTTTAAAGGAGTGTTCAACTTGTATTTAATAGTCAACTTATTTTTTTCACCTGAGAATGGTTGGAGGGTTTTTTTGGTTGTTGTTGTTGTTGCTTTTCTTCTTTTAGCAAAGCTTATGACATAGCCCTCAAAGATTCTAGAAACCATCAAAAAGATACCACGGTGACTGGAGCTGAAAATATCCAGGTTATAGACAATACCAGAGCTATATTTTGACAGAGAACACCAATTCAGATCACTTTTGAGATTTAGCAAGTATCACAAAGGTCCTTACAATACCAGTAAAATAGGCTAATCACAATGAATCTTGACTAAAGCAAAAAAAAAAAAAAAAAATTTAACTATTCTTTAAAAACTTTAAATATTACAAATACATCACAGACCTATGTGTACAAGAGGTGATTGGTGGTAGAAATCTATGAGCAAACTGTGATATTTTTGAAAGTCTGAATATATTATTATTTTCATTATTCACAAAGTCATTATTCACAAAGTGAGTACTTTCAGTTCAGGTTGATCTCAGTATACGGGTCTTAAGGAATCTTTACTGAAGGGATTTTTCTTATATATATATTTTTTCTTATATACATGCAAAGTCTAAACAAATTGATTAAATGTTTATCACTTAGACCATTTCTGGTCTCAAGGAACTTGCTTATGAACCATTCACATATGACTGATTTGAGGACTTTCTAAGTAAGATGTAACATCTAACTGAGGATATTAATCCAACTTGGTAAGTGGGAAATTCAATATAGACATCAAAATCTCTCTGTGAGAGTTTTCAATAACATTTACTACAATTTCCTGCTTCTGTTTTTAGGCAACAATTTATAGGCTACCATAAAGAATTTAACTATTCACTATCAAAAATATAAGACAAAGTCAGTATAGTATTAATAACACTTAATTCACAAGCTCATTAAGCAATATTTGGTGCAACATGCATTAAAAAAAGTATTAAGTCTGACCTATATGTGTAAACCAATATTTTTATTTTTTATTTCTAGGTGACCTATATGTATAAACCAACATTTTTCTTTTTTTAATTTCTAGGTGTCCCTAAATAATGGTTCCTGGGTGTCTCTAAAATAATCCTGGCTGATCCAGTTTTATACATGGATTAAATTCAACTGCTTTTAATGCCGAACTGATTTTTATCAGAAAGATTACTTTTGTCCAGAATCTTCTCTTTTTTTCATATGTGCATGTTTACAGTCTTCAGAAAATGAGAATGGAGGTATCATCAAAACATTCTACTGGAAAAATTGTAGCAATTCCCTAAAAGCACTGAATTAACTATTTCAGAACTATTTAATATAGACTATTGTTATACAGAGAATGTCTTAACTATAAGATGAATGACTTGCCAGCTGATGAGATTGTAGAAATTCTTAATTCCCATAATAGTAAAAAATAACCACCAGGTTTCAGTCATTTCAGTAAATAAAAAACGTGGAAGGCAGGTATAAATGAAAGAAATATCTGCAATGATAGATGTAAAGTAGAGAGAAAATTAGGTCACTAAATAGAGACATGTGTAATAAATCAAGTGATGTCATATGTAAAAGAGTTTCAGTGTTTACTGAAAAATGATTTTTAAATGGAAAATTCATATACAAAGCATTAGTTTTCATCTGTGAAAAATAAGCGATTTGGTCATAATTAACACATTTACATGAAGAGCAGATTATAAGTCATTCGGTCAGTTCATGACAATATTCGCAAATACCGTGTGCCCTGAATTACAGGCTGTGTATCACAATGAAGAAAGGACAGAGAGGTTACAATTCTGAAATAAATGGTCATCTCTAAGAATCAGGCACATTTTAAAACATTGACAGCTGGACAGAAGAAACTCATACACCTGGGGGAAGAAAGGTTTTCTATAGATAATCTAAAGGTTTGTTTGTTAGTATTCCCAGATAGCACAGAGGTCACAAAGAATTGGTCAGGTAATCACTTGGTCTGAATTTCAATATGTTGAGAAGTAAATCACTGTATGTTATACCTACAAAAATCTTCCTTCTCCTTTTGAATTTTAAACTGACAGGAACTTCCCATCAATGGGTGATCAACATCACCTTTCTCAGAAAGATAAGATCTTTAACCTTTAAAGTAAATAATTCGTTTCACTTCATTTTGGAAGCCAATTCACTAAGATCAGGAACAGGGTAGAATTTTGTTAGAGGAGTCAGTAAGTTAAAAAAAAAAAAATGATCTTAGTGTTTCACTTGGAATGACATTCTTTCCTTTGTTACCCAAGTAATGTTTAATTGAAGCAAATGGAAGGAAGTTTGCCTACGCAAAACAATAAAATCCCGACTGTGTTTTGTCATATTCTTTTTTCCTCGTCTGGGTTATAAAAGGGCAGGCCTAGAAAAATCCCTTGTTTCCTGTTCATTTAACAAACATATTCACCTCCAAAATGGCTCCATCCCCCTCTCTCCCATTTGTGTTTCCCAAGACGGCTGAGTTCATGCACACAAGCATCGACACCTGAGAGTGACAGGGGCTGATGTGTGTCTTCTCGCGGACGCAGTGCTCATGGCCATGAGGGAATGGATGTGTAATGCTGCGCTGATACCAGCCAAGTAATATAATGTGGTGCCGTTAGGAACATTATTCATAGTTGATGAACACATACCTTTTCTAGTGAAACACATACATTTCAGAAAGAAATGCATAGATCATTTACTGAAGCACATTTATTATAGCAAAATGTGTACCTCAACTAATGAAACACATAGATCATAGAGTAAAATGATTATCCGTATATTGAGAAGATTTAACCATTTATGGAT
The DNA here is from genome assembly GCF_011764305.1 of Mustela putorius furo. Lineage (NCBI taxonomy): Eukaryota > Metazoa > Chordata > Mammalia > Carnivora > Mustelidae > Mustela > Mustela putorius. The sequence continues at coordinate 11,509,560 of NW_025422023.1, forward strand.
GTTTTGGGGACCAAACAGTTTGGGTTGGCAGGCCAATGGGGAATGTACAGATAACAAACTACACATTTTTATGGATTACATTTTTATTAATATTGTATTTCACCTGCCATTGTAAACAAAGGAATTTTGTGTGTCTTTAGTTCTTTAATTCCTTCAACAATTACTAATCTACAATTAACAGGATATATATCTTTTAACATCTTGGTGGTGTGTTAGCCAGCACTAAACATGAGTAACAGTCAGAAATTGAAATATGATGTTTAGGGAAGGCAGGGGGCATTTGGGGGTGCCAATTTATTGCTCCCCTTCAAATGAAATTTAGCACTTGCATTTTGACACAATTGTATTCTGGGACCTGCAGCACATCTCGACACAATCTACCTTTATCTGCAGTAACAAATGCCAAGAAAAGCCAGAAATAGGATGTGAGTCAGTGCCCCTGCCCCTCCAGGGTCAGCAATAAACTATCAATTCCCACTGTATAAATTTTGTTAGCTCGGGCTTTCTATTGCCCTGAGGAATAGAGTGGGTCAAACACTTTGTTTATGACTAAGGAATCCCTCAGTACACCAGGCTTTGACCATAACCCTAACTCACCAGTGCTACGAATGGATGTGAATTCCAGGCCCTTGCTTTAGTGAGAGCATAATTCATGTGGATGAACATTGCACTGAGAAACTTTGTGAGATTGATCTGATTTGTATCATTGTTCTGCATTGTGTGTGAAAGTCTGTCTTTGCCTGGGCTTCTGTTAGAGCCTCACAGAATGGCCTCTACCAGCTTGTGACTTTCCTTTAAAAAGCAAAAGTAAGTTAAAGAATTCTCTTCTCCATTTTGCTTCTCTTTCATCCTATTAATACATGCATGAACAAAGGTACAGAGAAGTAGAGGGGAAAAAAAAAGTCAAATGTGAAAAATGATCCCTAAGGGAAGGTAAGCAAAGTCTTTATATATGCATAATTTAAAATAAATGTTTTTGTTCTTCATTATTCAATGCAATGAATCAATCCAAATTTCAATTGCTTATCTACATTTAGAACAAACCAACCTTAATTTCATCTCTCTCTTTTTTTTTTTTAGGATCTTCTTGAGATTCAAGACATTCTTCATTTTAGAACAAGACGTTGCCCTTTTGATATTTGATATTTGTAGCTGACTTTGGAACTGCCATGCTTTCTAACATTGACTTGAGAATTCATCTATAGATGTTCACTGTATTTGAAAGTTTATCTTTTTGAATGTAGTTAGAGTACATTATCATTCAATATTGCATTTGTTGTTTGTTTAGTCCACTTCTGTCATAGTGTGCCACCTCGATTCTTTGGGCACAGGAGGTGTAGGAGGTGTAGGAGATAAAATTGGATTAAATGGAATATTCAACATAATGCACAATGGAATTTTCACCAAATTACTCCACTTTTCCTTAAGTTATAGGAACTCATTTCATTATTCAGTGAACCCTCCAGTGACCCTGGGATTTCACTATATAATTTATGTTTCCTGATACAATTCAACAGTGTAATCTTATGATTTATGTGCTTCATTTATAATTTGATCATCTCAGTATAATGCATGTTTTTCTACATGATTTATGTACTTTATCCCATAATATATGTGTTTCCCTGTATGATATATGTATTCATCAGCTATGTATTATGGCCCTGGTGGCACATTCCTAGAAAAGAAGGTAGAATACCCCAGCCTGAGGGTAAGTCCTGAGGTTAATTGCAATCAATTCACCTTCCACACAATTACACTTTCATCTGCAGGAGCTTGTGAAGTGAGCATGCTTAACATGGCAGCAGCAGGGAGGCAAGTGTGCCAGTTTCTTTTTTCCTGAGATCCGAGAAAAAGCAAATTTCAGCAGCAGATTAGGGAATCAGAGTCCTTGCTTTCCGTTTTTTTCTGAAAAAAAAAAAAAAAATCAGGCGTTATTAATCACATTTACGTCTTCCTGATGTACCCTGATTCAAGCTGCAACAAACAGACTTTTACCGAAAGACTGGCAACAATTACACTCTCATTTCATATAATCAGTTTTTTAAAATAATTATTATTTAAAAATCACATGGAAACAACTCACAGAAAATTCTCCACAAAGCATTCTTTCAAAAGAATGTTCACAGAACCTATTCATTCAACAAACACCACTAGGTTCTAACCATGTCAGGCATTTTCACTTTTTTTTTTTTTTTAAGATTTTATTTATTTATTTGAGAGAGAGAGAGCACAAGCCACAGAGAGGAGGGTGAGGGAGAAGTAGACTCCTGCTGAGCAGGAAGCCCAACGTGGGGCTCCAACCTAGAACCCTGGGATCATGACCTGAGCCAAAGGCAGATGCTTCACCAACTGAGCCACCCAGGTGCCCTGACATTTTCACGTTCTGAAGTCTTCCTGTCCTTTACATTGATTCATCCATTCATTTATTAAGCACTAGGTTTGTTTCAGGCAAATATAAAATATGTCAAAAGCCCTGTCTTCATAAAGTTTGCATTCTATGGGGAAAGACAAACCATAAACAAAATGAGTAAGCAAAGCAAATAATACAGTAATTTATTTTTTTTAAGATTTTATTTATTTGAGAGAGAGAGAGAGAAAGCATGAGCAGGGCGGGTGGTGAGATGCAGAGGGTGAGGGAGAAGCACACTCCCTGCTAAGCAGGAAGCCCAACTCGGGGCTTGATCCCAGAACCCCAAGATCATGACCTGAGCCTAAGGTAGATGCTTAACTGACTAAGCCACCCAGGTGTCCCCATAATATAGTAGCTTAAAATATGGCATGTGGCATGCACTAAAATAAAACATGGAATAAAAACTCTTAATTGGGATGGAAATATTTTTTAAATTAATTAAGGTTCTTGATAAAAGCCTTACTGAGAATGAGACATTTGGACAAAACCCTGGAAGGAGGTGAGGGAGACAGCTGTGTGTGTATCTCAGGAAACTGTATTGCAAAGAGGAGACCATGAAGTTTCAATGTGCCTGTATGATCTAGACAGAATGGGGTCCACGTGACTATAAGAGAGTGAGCAAGGGGGAAAGTGGGGAAGATATGTGTAAACAGGTGTCCGTGAACAAAAAGAACATATAGGATCTTGTTGTAAGTATTTTGGATTTTTTTTTCCCCCTGATCAAGTAGGGAGTACTGGGAAGGAAAACAGAGGGATAATATGAGCCGACTTCTGTTTTGAAAGGATTATTCCGGATGCCATGCAGACATGTCTGTTAGCAAGGAAGGAAAGTTAGGACAAGGGGAGAGCAGGTAGGGGCTATTGCAATAGGCCAGGATACAGATGATAGTGGAATGGTTTATGGTGATAGCAGTGGAGATGGAAGAGTAGTCGATTCTAGTTATATTTTGAAGTTAAGCTGACAGAACTTCCTGAGGGTTTAGACAGGGAGTATAAAAAAAGAGAAGTCGACGTACAAGCAAATAAAGGAGGAAATTAAAGCAAATACTTGAGTATTTATGAATATATTTGCTTCACTTGTAAAATAAATAAATGGGGGTTGGGTTACATGGATATTCCCATGGCAAATGATATTGATATTGATAAGGGAATGACTTACCAACTTATTTGGGCTCACCTTTTCTTGATACAGATTCATTCTATCTAAAGTCATTCTCATGTCTTTGTTCCATAAGCATCAAAAGCTTCACATCCCAATCTGGGTTTAGTCTCCAACCAGGATGATTTTTATTATTATTATTTGATGGTTATTTTTTATTCAAGAATATAAGGAAAAAAAAATAGAAGGGGTAAAAATAAAAGTGTGGCTATTGTGATGATAAATGGTAAAATGAAATTATTGAATTAATTCTGCCCATATTTTGTGCTTTTTTTTAATCAACACATACCTCAAAAGGCAATAACTTAAGATATGAATAAGATTACATTCCCTTCTTCAATGACAGCACAATAGTAAATAGACATAAAAAGGGAATTATGTTAATTTTTCTACCTAAAGTAGAATGATATTTACTGAAGAAATTAAAAATATTTTCAATATATTTGTATACAGATGCTTCTTAAAGAGCAAGTGACATTTATTTTGTGGCCAAGAAATAAACCAAAAATAATAATATCTAATTTGACATTTTCATCTAAGTCAAGTTTATTTTCAGGCCAATTATAAATTCCACTGATGCACTATTGATTCCTACACCCTGAAGATAATATTAAAATCAAACATTTCCTAAGTCTGAAAAAGTTAATTCTATAAATGTTTCAAATCTGGACTCCAAATATGAAAATCTCATCTTCAGAAAGGCTATACTCATCATTTTAGTATCTATGAATAGATTTGAGAAAAGGAAAGTATGAGAAAAATCTTGGCCAATATTTCACTAAGTCATAAGATTAAACAGAACATGTCTTGACTAAGACAATCACTTATTAGAAAACAGACTTTAAAAAACAAAGTTACTAATCACTGCTTTCGAGGTTCTTTTAAAATTATTGACTCTTTGATTCAAATAAATAAATTTCCACATGTTTCTGATGATAAAAATAGGTTTCAAAATTTGGAGGGTTGTGAATTTTAAAAGTGAAAAGTATTATTAATAGAATTCAAAAGTATTTCCCAATGTTAAATAAAATATTCAAATCCAATTACAAGCTATCCAAATGATGATCATCATTTTAAACTAATTATTAAAGTTACATAATTAGTATGTTAAAATAACACGGAATAACAGACAAGTAAAAATATACTAAAATGCTTATTATTTCTCTGTTTCCTTTTATTGCCCAATATAAAATGTGCTTTAATGTTTTGAAAGGGTAGTTCCATCACTGTTGTGTGTATGTGTGAAACCATTATAACGAAGGTTGTGAGAGTTCCTGGTTTTGATGGATCTGAGGGTGTAATTTCTGGGGCCCAGGCCTTACTCCACCTGTTCTCCATGACCTGGGCACATCATTAACTTCTCGGCTTCTTTACTTATAAAATAACAACAGCAGCAACAAAAGCACAAAATGTAGTTTATACCGACAGGAAGTGATTTAATGGAAAATCCTTGTGCTCCTTCACTGAGGAAGATAATAAATCTAAAAAGAAAGGGACAAGACATCCAAGTTTCCATTCAACATATGTAATTTGAGCACTCACTGTTTACTAATTACTATGTCAATTCTTCAAGGGGTGTAAAAACGAATCCCTACTCATAAATAAGATTTGCATACCAGGGGGTATAGTTGCTTTAAGACAGTGTGTTAAAAGCTATGACAAGGAGGGTGCTGGAGGGTATGAACTGAAGGCATCTAGTCAGCTTGACCATGTGGAGTGAAAAGAAGACTTTCAGGACACTTTCTGGAAATAGTGGCACCGGGAAGGAGACATAAGGACCACAAGGAACGATTCAGAAGAAATAAAGTAGGGTGCCTTCTAGTAAAGGGAATTTAAAAAGTAGAGGCTCAAAGGTCATTAAAAAGCGAGGGCTTTAAATGCTTGAAGGATTGAACAGTTAGGAATTAACCTGGATGGGTAGACAGATCAAATTCCAGAGGATTTGGATTTTATCCTGGAGGTCGGAATATTCCATCCCTCATGCTGGGATACATGGGGGATCTGTGAACGGGTTACAACTGCGATCCTTTCAGCTTCTAGGTGGCGGGAGGGACCCAAGTTAGCCAGCTTGGCATGACTCACCTCAGACCTGGAACTGTTCCGCCCACTTTCGTCACTGTATTTTATAAAAATGATAATTTGCTGTAACATTGTGACATGTAAAAAGGATCTTACTATAATCTGAGCCTTTAAATAGTTCCTGCCAAGAGGCAAATGTGTTTTAATCAGACTTTCCTGCTCAGAGTGGTACTCTCCCCACTGGCGGAGGCCTGAATCCCTCTGGCTTGCTGGAGAGAACACAGGAGCAGCAGAACACGGAGGCTCGCTGAGGATTCAGTCTGGGCCCAGGCACTCCGCAGCTGCAAGGCCATACAGCCATCTCTGGGGTAATGAGGGAAGCTGGCGACCAGAATTCTGCACAGCACACTTGAAGGAAGCAAAGCCTCCATGACAATGCCTCTGATAAGAACTGGGCATTTAATGGAAACTTAGAAAAATGCATCCGCTAAGAGGTAGGGATAATGGGTATGAAATAGCAAAGAACATCTGAGCACAGATCAGCGTGGTGTACTCAGAAGAGGCCCAGTAGGACTCAGAGAGCCTGAGGAAAGGAGAAATCTAGATGAGTAGGACAGAAACCCATCTCTCAGATCTCTCAAAGGCTTTCTTCAGTTCTCTGAAGGTGAGAACCTGCATATTTCTATTGTATTTAATTAATGTGAGTTAAAAAAAACACTTTTATAGTATTTATAAGGTTCCAAAAGCTGTTTTAAGTTTTTTACAAATTTATTTGCACTTCAAACAACCCAGTGAGGTAGGGCCAATGGGGTCTACAGTTATCCTGATTTTATAGACGAGGAAACTAGAATTCGAGAGGTAAATAAAAGTCCAAAGATCAGTGTGCCTGGTTGGCACAGTTGGTTGTGTCCAGCTCTTGCTTTCCACTGAGATCATGATCTCAGGCTCATGAGATCCAGCCCCAAGTTGGGCTTCACACTCAGTGCAGAGTCTGCTTGAGATTCTCTCTCTCTCTCCATCTGCCCCTCCTGCTCAGTTCTCTATCAAATAAATAAATAAATCATTTTAAAAAAAAGTTCCAAGATCACACTGCTATAAAGTGTTAAAGATTCTACCCCCAATTTGGCTCCAGATCGTTAACAACTAAGCTCTACTCTCTTAGAACTTCACTGACTACAATCTGTGACTGTGACATAACATTTCATAACATATGTAATTCGACACAGCTTTTGTTTTCTGGTGTTGATTCCATCTTTTTGCTCTCAAAAATGATTTTTTTACATAGCAATAAAGAACCTTTCCTAAAATAGTAGTCATAGTAGTAATAATAACAATAATAATAATGATACAAATCATGTTTTACCTTGTATGAAATCTTTCAGGGGTTTCCCATTGCCCTTAACCAAAAACCCACAGTTGCTATTGTAGCTTACAAAATAATCCTCCACCCCCAATCCCAACCTTTCCATCCCAGGGTCATAACTCTCCTTTCCATGACTCAAAGCCCTCCAGTTCACTTGTTTTCTTTCTTCTCCAGACTCTGGTGATGGGATCCTTATCATTCAGATCACTCCTCTCGTGACTTTTCTCAGAAAACTATTCTTTGACCACTCCATCTAAGGTAGATCCTACCCAGACCTTTTGTGGTGTCATCTTGTTTTATTGCCTTCAAACTGGATCATTCCACAAAGCAATCTATCTCTCTCTCTCTTTTTTTTATTTGTTTACTTTTACTACAATCTCCCACATCCTAGTAGAATGTTAACACAGTGAAGGCAGCAATTTTCATGTTGTTCACTCCAATTTGAGACATGTAGATATCTGAAACAAAGTGACATTACCCAAACAATTGGTGCTCTATACATTTTGAATAAACGAATAAATAGATTATCCAAGAAAAGAGATTAACTAAAAGCTTCCATTCAATCAGTGATAAAATTGGGTTTACCTTTTTAAGAAAAATTCACTCCAATGACTAGCAAAAATCAATGATTTATAAATTTCCTAATATTTAGAGAACCAATATAACATAATGCACAGAACTTTGAAGTCAAGCAGACCTGTTTTGAATCCCCACATCTGTAATTACAAGCTTTATGAACTTGGATAAATGATGTAATCTAGTTATGCCATAGTTTCCTCAAATTTAAATCAGAATAGTCATAGTATGTATTACCAATAGCCCTGTGTTAGGCTAAATAAAATCACATATATAAAACTCTTACCATAGAACCTGGTACTCAATACATGTTAACCCTTATTACTAATATTATAAAGAAATTAAAATAAAAAATCTCCCTTTTCAGGGACGCCTGGGTGGCTCGGTGGGTTAAAGCCTCTGCCTTCGGCTCGGTCATGATCCCAGGCTCCTGGGATCAAGCCCCACATCAGGCTCTCTGCTTAGCAGAGAGCCTGCCTCCCCCTCTATCTGTGCCTGCCTCTCTGCCTACTTGTGATTTCTGTCTGTCAAATAAATAAATAAAATCTTTAAAAAAAAAAATCTCCCTTTTCACATTGAATCAATGGATAGTAAATGAACAACTAGTAACAAAGATTTCAAAATAAAGATAAATATATACCTTAGTTGTTCACTTGTTTGTCCAAAATATTATTTCCTTATTATTTTGGTTAAGATAACAGGATAAAAAGATGTTTTGCCACATGATCACCTGACACCTTCTCTGAAAATGTGGAATAGGAATGAAAAAATAATTGCTTAAGTTTAAATAATGAGAATTAAAATCTAACCAGATTATATTTTGGGGGGCAGTGTTAGAATGAGAAGGAAAATAAATTTATTTTTTTTTATTTTCAGTTAGTAGTAAATATGTAAAAATTGGCCAACATTTTATTTTGGTAAAATACATGGGATCCATTTTATTAAAATTTCCAACATACTCCTATTTGACATATTTAACACATAGCAAAACACAATTATAAAAAGCCAAGAGTCAATGCACAATGCATAATACTAATATCATGCAACCCAATTCTAGTTGTCGATCTAATGGCAACTGTATGTAAGACATTATTCTGGTGACATTGAAGTCATATAAATGGGGTATACAAACTTTGTATGAAGTATTAGTTACGCCAGCTAAGTAAAGTGACGTACTGTGATACTATTTAGCTCTTTTAATAAGATACACAATGGCTATCCTTCAGAAAACTTAGAAATTTTGCTTCTATGGCCAATAGCCAGCAGATTTGGAGTTTCCTTTCTAATCTGTGTTACCAAATGCTTGTATTCTTTTCCAGTTCCATAAACACCTAATTGAGCAGTTGTCCAATCATATATAGTTAGGACTAGAATTTTGTCTGACAATTTTCTTCATTCTCTCCTCAGTTTGGCATCAATTGCCACCCCTATCCCTTCCCCCAAAACCAAACCAAACCACACTAAACATTTCTTTGTTATTTTCTCCCCAAACTAAAATCTTAGATGGATTGCAAGAAGAAAATCCCAGGGTATTGAAAATGATATATACGTTGATTGATAGTTTTTCAAATCTTTTTACAATAAAGAAATGTTGGAAACTATTTATTTTTCAGTATTAGCAATAATAATAACTGTAATTCTTATGAGATTGTAATTAGAAATTTCATCAAAGCAAACCTCGTCAAAGTCAGGTAGCAAAGATCTCAATTTCATTATAATCATTAAGGTCTAGCTAGGTTGGTGGTTTTCTCTCAGAATACATATTATCTGTATTTCTATAGTTATAAGAAGGAAATTTTCAAAGTCAGTTAAGATTTCAAAATTGAAATAGGAAATGGCTTACAGTAGACTATACACTTTCCTGTGGTTTTAGTCTATTTGGGGAAACCCATGACATAAGACTGAGTAGGCTCGCTATGTCTCTGTAACACAAAATTCTAATGGTCCATTTAGGAGGCACAGTAGTGAATGATCACAAGGGGTCCCCAGCTTTTTTCAACATTTTATGCCCAAGGGACCTTACCTTCAATTTATTCCTTGACTCTGGGATGTACAATCTTGCTCCTCACAAGAAGTGCTACTAGGAGGCAGTCTTCCCACATGGACATTTTGGTTTCCAACTTAAAATCCCCAAATCACATATAAAATGTTCTGAAAGAAAGAAAGAAAAATTAAAAGAAAGAAAGAAAGAAAGAAAGAGAGAAAAAGAAAGAAAAGGGGAGAAACCCATATTTCATTTCTTCTAGAAAAGAAGCAAACTGGAGGGGAAAAATGAAATAAATTAGTCTGGAAGATTACAGTCATCAAACCAGCTATGAAGACTCTCAATTCTAAAGCCCACTTTGTTCCTCCTGGACTTCCCATGCTGGCTGCTCTGTGGAGATTAAGAACTCTAAAAGCATCTAGATTTTCTTTCATTGATCAGATTGCCATCTTTTCTAGTTTTCATCTGATTAGAAGTGAATGTAAAAAAAAAAAAAAAGTTTTACGGAGGCAGCCCAGAAAGGGAAAAAAAAAAATTTTTTTTTAAAGTCTCAAGCAAACAAACTGTTAAACTGTAAGCAACGATATACAACACTGCTCTCTTTACACGAGGCTTGGGAGGCATTTTACTGAACTGTCTGTGAAAGAGCTATGTAAAGCTAGGGGATTGAGGGAGTTGAAGTGAGAAGGCACAAAATTGTAATGCTTCCCAGAGTGGTCGAGCTCAGCTCCATCCCCCAAGGCGCCTCTCCCTCCCCCTTCCCCCATCCTCCTCTAATGAGAACACATTAAGCCTTTCTCAATGCCCTGATGTGCTCTTACACTGCAGAATCCTTGCATTGCAATGCACAATGCAGTCCGAGGATTTCTAACATTATAAAGAGAGAGAAAATGCTTTCTAGACAGCTCATCCAACCCCTCCCCAGCGCTCAGCAGGGATTTAAGTGTGTCTACTTCTACTGAAAGTAAATGCATATTTTTGCCCCCAACTAAAAGGGACTTTTTCCCTGTTTCCTGCTCACAAAGGCATCTGTATATTCTCTCTGCATCTTACTCTTACACTGTGGACATTGTCAGAATTTGGAATTGTAGACCACACACGCATAGTTTATGCTCTCGGTTTATAATACCTTCACATTTTATTTCCTTACACACATTGCCCATTATTTTTAAGCTCTTCACGGAGATAAAGAAAATATTTAACCCAGCCAGGCAAGCTGGAAGCCCAACTTAATTTTAGGAATAACCACATCACTTAATTTCTATTTCATTTTAATACTCTTAACTATGTAAGGATCTGGGATAACATTTTCAAAAAATCATCCAAAAAATTCTACCACCCAGCCTCTTTTGACTTAGGTGGAATTTTCATATACATAATTAAAAATTAGGGTGCCTGCTCCTTGAGGATTTCCAAGATTACATAGAATATTAAGTGAATAAAAAAAACTCTGAATTTTCTCCCCATGGGAATGTGCTTTCCAAACACCTGCATTCTGCTACTGCTAAGCCCAAGGAGAGTTTCTAAGTCACCCAGCAGATGCTACAAATGATGGCCAGCAGAATGAAGCCTCTGGTCTGACCAGGGCTTAGATGCTGGTAGGAAACCCAAGGAGCTCACAAACCCTGCTAGTGGCATCAGCCCCTCCCCTGCAGGCAGAGTTTCACCAAAGTCTGTAAATGCAACATAGTTATTACTTTAAAATAGGAGGAAGCTTTAGGAAACTGGTGGAGAGAGGATGCATAAGTGTTTCTCGTTTTTGTTTTTGTTTTTTTTTAGGTGATTCTTTTGTTGTGGTCATTCCTGGGAATTTAACAGGTAACCTCTCCCATAAGCAATTCATCTACTAATACAAGCTCAGAGCTGCAAGCGGAAGAAATGTTCAATTTTTAAACTTTCATCAGGACAGATAGCTAGCAGGGCTGGGTGCCAGATGGGATTATATGACAGAGAGAGATATAGTGTGGACTCAGGGTGAAAAATGGAATGTAAATTGTTAAGTGACACCTGGGCAGTGGAACTCCAGTCAAATTCAGGAGATCAACCATCGATACTTGTACTTTCCTGGCCCTGGACTAATGTTAGCTTGTTTCTGAGGGAAAATGTACCCCTCCCCCTCCAGGCAAAAATGAACAGCTTCATCAGTCTCCTACTGCCTACCTCACGCAGATGCAGGGGCAGTCCAGAACAGAGGGAAGGCAGAATGGAGGGACACTTTAAAGCTGCCAGACAAATGACTGGTTATTTTTGTTTCGTTTTTGCCCTTTTTTTTTTTTTTTTTTTTGCCAATCATGTTTTGGTCTCTGTGTCCTATGTATAATTTCTATCTAATATCATTCCTTCAAGTCACCTTATATTTATGAACTCACACACACACAAAAGGAACTTTGAAAACTGCTGACAACTGGGAGTAGTGCGTGATACCATGGGCCAGGTCTCCTGCATCCCTGTGTGGGGTTGGACTTTACCCAGTGCTGTGATTAAGGCGCTCACTCCCACGCAGGTCTCTGGCTTTCTTGGTGGATTTGCACCCAGTCCCAGGTGTGTCCTTGCTTTGTTCCAGGCTTCTCTCAGGCTCCTAGGTTCAAGATTGCCTGCTTCTCTTTTTCTAACCAGGGGACTTCTCCCCTCAACCCAAGAGCATGCCCAGACTGACCGTCATTTATTCTAGAAGTTGGTTGAAGCTGCAGAGTTCCCGAATAAGGGAGTGGCCACTCCCACCAAGAAAGAGTGATACCTGACCTGACCAAAGACATGATTTAGTCTTTGGTCAAAATCTACCTAGGACTTTTTAAGTTGGTGATCATGTACTCTGTCATCAGCACCTGCAAAAATAACTTAATTATACCAAACGTGCTGTTTTGTGTTATAGGAGTTTAAAATTAAACCAACTTCGTGAAGTGAATACATTCTCTCTCTCTCTCTCTCTCTCTCTCTCTCTCTCTCTCTCTCTCTCTCTCTGTCTGTCTCGTTTTCTGAAGGAAGGAACTTGCAGTTTCTACAGAGTGCCATTCCTTTAGTTTTGTCAACTAGCTAGCTGATCCGGTTCCCTCTGGAATTTCTACACCTGTTTCCTTTAATCTGAGTGTTTTAGGACAATCTCTTCAAACCACAGTGATTTGAGTGAGAGGTTCTTGATTTTTCAGCACCGGGGTACTTCTTAAGCTTATAATTTCTCTAATAACTAAGAGGAAACATTGTTTATTCTTTCAGTATACTTGAATTCCACAAAGAAGCCAAAGTGGGAAGTAAAATGTTTTCAGCTAAGTCTGGTATTAAGACAGCAAGATAGCGAAATATTTTTGACAGTGGGCCCTTGCCCAAAGCAGATCTTCATACAACTTCCCAAGTTTTTAAAACTGTGTTTGGAATTTTATTTCTCTTTTTTCTCTCCCTTTCCAAACTTAATGTCTCTCTTTTACGGCTTGTGCTCAGCTTGGACATATCAGAAAATAAAATAAAAATTAGCATATATCATTAGAGACAGTCCTGCAAAATGAATCTGAATGTTTGACATAGTTAGAGAATCTGATAGGCAAAATTCCAGGTCTTAACTGGACACTTTAATTACTCCTTATTGGTAAAACCATTCTTTATTAATAAAAACAAAACTCAAATTCACCTTTTCCTGGTAATTATTGTTATCTTTTCAAGGATAGGTCTTGACTGCTCATTGCCATACTTTTTCTTTTTCTTTTTTTTTTTTTCAGTCTTTTATACTTGTGTGGGATGCCAGAAAAAATAAGTCGGATTCAAAAGGCACTTCACAGATGTAGTTATTTTTTTTTCCTGATTATTAGTAATCATGGGAACTTTTTATAGAACACCTACAATTTAAATGCAGTCTAGGGGAAGACAATACGCCTTTGTGTCTGTTGAGTGAAACCTCCTATTTCCCTTTGTTGTCTGATGTATTTCACCCTTCTGTCAAAGTGTGTCCCCTCTAACCTTTCCTTTCCCACTGCTGGCATCTCTCCAGTCTCCAAAATGCCCGTTTGACTCTCCTCTGACACCTTTATCGGATACAGTCACAACAGTTCTTTGCATAATGAGCAGGCATTCCCTACCCATCAGAAAGGTAATTAAAAAAATGTTTAGATTTTTGTTTTCCTAGACGTAACAGTATAAATGCAACTTCTGCTCAATTAAGCCCTAGTGTCAGAGATGGGGGAGGGGAGGGATGGTTCTTTTAATAAGACCAGGTTTTATGCTTATATCTTAAAACTGGAGACACAGATTTGTGATCTTCCCTCCCCCACGGAAAGAAATCTTTAAATAAAGATGTCTTCATCTGAATTGACCACCGTTTATAAAAGCAAATCTGGTTGGGGCTCTGCTGCTTATGCTAAAGGAACATTCCTCCCCATTACAACGGCATTTGCACATTTATAGGAGGAATAAAGAAAAAGATGCATGATACATGTGAAGGAGCCTTCTCTCTGCCATCCAGAGAAAGAAGAACTAAAAGGATTATAAAAGTTCAGATTAAAATGATATAAAATCTAGCATTTGGCTCCAACACTAGTGCCTTGGTCCTCTGAAGCTAATCTGTATGCACTCTGTGACCTCCTCGCAGCGAACCCTGCTAAATATATTATTCCCACGGGGGCTTTCACTGCTGCTTGGTGTCAGAAATCAATATGTATGAGGCGCGTGGATGGGAATTTCTAATAGATCTGCCTGGCCCTGTGCTGCTTTTCAATATCTGCCTTGGACTATTAGTGCCGGCTCGGTGCCTGTGAAATAACCGAGATAATCTTTTAAGGTGCACTGTTAAGGTGGAACCTAAATGTTGCTGTTTCAATTAAAACAAAAATTATATTCATAAATCAGTCAGGTCTGTGTAACCTTGTACAGTCACTCCAGAAGGCTGATGAGAAACAAGATGGAATTTAAAGCTTTCGGGAGTGAAATGTTATTTTTAACTTCTATTTAGAGTTGGGAAGAAGGTATTATATTTAAAGGCTAATGATGGGTTATTTGGGGAAGAGCAGCAGGTTAGAAATGAACTTGAGCAAGTTCAGAGTTCTAGAACCCAACTGTGTTTATTGTTTTACTATACATAAAAGAGAAAACACAGAAGTCATAATATATTGAAAGCCAAGTCATTTTTACCATGTTAGGTAAGAACACAATTGTATATAGTCCTTTTCCATACAATTTATTCACACTAAAATTATTGTATGGGTGATTTTTTTTTCCTTTCGGATAACTGCACAAATTAATGTTATCACCCTCATGCGATGACATCACGCCATTATTTATATTTATATCTGTATAAGTATTTGGAGATGAAAGTTGCCCAGAAAGTGGTTCATTAAAGTTCCATGTTCCCCACCCTTGTTGATGACTATCCTTCCTTCTTCAGATCCAGAAGCCTGAGCACAGCGTAGAGAGGCTTAGGTCTGAGCTGTGCACAGGGCACACAGCGCCAGTCTCTTGATTCTGGTTGTTTCCCTCTTTGTTTTCAGGCTAGTGCTCAGAGGAAGCTGTTCCAGCTCAATGCACTGAGGTGCAACACCCAGAAACAAGGAGCTAAGGTGCTTCATCATTATTAGTAGGAGTATTATCGTTCTTGCCATGAAGTGGGAAGTGGGAAGTGGTCTGTAACCCACACAGATATTCCTCCCACACTTTGTTCATTAAGGCTGGGTTCAAATCCCTGTGAGGTGTGTGGCACCCAGACAGGCCTCCCCAAGTGCAGTTTTTTTGGCCACCTTTAGCTTTGTTGGCTTGCGAGGTTGTCAGCCTACCAAAGGTTGAAGAACTGGCATATAACTCTTTTTTTTCCCCTTTTCTTTTCTTCTTTCCCTGCACAGTTCACTTAACACAGCACAATCCACCTGACAACCCTCCACAACCGCCCTGACTGCATGTCGGGCCTTCCTGGATTGTGCGTGAGGCCATAGCATACGATCAGGGATGTGTGGCTCCGCACTAGAAACATCAAAAAGGAAGCAGAAGGCTGGTAACCCTTAGGTCATTAGGAAGCTGCCTTTAAAAAAATATCCCATTCTGGTTATGCTTTATTTATAGTAATATTGACACAATTGTTTGGGGGGGGAAAAAGTGTGTCTGTTGGGATGGCGGGCACGTGACCCACTCTCCCTAAAAAATACTATTTCTACTTATTTATTGATCTGAAAACATAGTAGAAATTTAACTTATTAAGCTGTGGATATACTCCTCAGCACAAGTTTCCTAGACAGCATGTAAGAAAACTCTCTTTGAGGCAGTTTCTCCTGCATGTTTATTTTGTTTTAGAGATGCCAACCAACGGGTATATTTTTATGTGACCTGTAACTGCACTTCAGAATTATTAAGAGAAAAAAAGTCCAAAGCATAAGAAACCAAGCCACTCTTTGACTTTTTTTGTTGAGGAAATGGAATTTCATGTAGGAACTTTATTTAAAATATCACTAGAACTTTTAAATAAAAGGCAAACGTTTATAAAATATAGTACCATTTAGAGCCACTTTTTTTTTTTTTCCTCCATCATCCAGGATGGAGAAAACAAGGCAACCGGCTCAGATTTCAGCTGGGTATATAACACAAACAGTGGTGATCTAACAGGAGAAATCCCCAGCAGTTTAATCTGTTTTAAGTCCCTCCCCCTCCAAATCCCTCCCTCTCAACCCTTCAATTAGAGATTGTGAAAACAAACAATCTATGTGTTTTCCACTTCTCCCAAGGAGGTGTAATGTGGTGAAGCAGTGGCTATAAGCATTCAGCAAGAGTAAGGGGAATTATGATGGTGTTTTATGAATGAGGATTTCTAACAATTTTTTTTAAAAGGTAGGTGAGGAGGGAAAAAACAACCACCAAGGCAGTAGTGTTGAACTGTCTGTTTCTAAGCCGGCTGAATAAGAGTAACGGTTCCTAAGAAATTTCACTAGAGGTAAAGTCAGGGTAAAAAACAATCATTTTTGAAGGCAACTTCCTATCAATATATTATTGGCTTCTAAACCTAAGCCAAGCAAAGCACATAGTAAAATAGCCAGTATCCAATAACCAATATGTGATAAAAGACCACAGAATAACTACAAGCAATAACTAAATATGTGATAAAAATGAGCAGAGGCATAAGAATGTTTATGACAAGAAGAACAAATGATAATATTTTCTGGCTCACATTCTTACCTTGTAGTTGGAAAAAATACCCTGTTGATAAATTTGCATCATCTTTTTTTTTTTTTGGTACATCACCACAATTATACCTAACGTGGAATACCTGTTATACTGTATAACATCCTTATCCTCAATAAATATCAATTATTTCTACAACAGCTAGAATGCAATGTGGAATAACTTTTGAAATCTTTCATGGATCTGTCCACCTAGACAAAAAAATGAAGAATTTTTCCTTTAATAGATTGTCTAACATAGTAGTTAAAATAGCCAAATCTTTATTTCACAGTCAACATCACTGATGTAAATTTCACCACCCAGCCAACTAAGAATAATATGCTTTCAACCATCCCTGCTCCTCCTGGGATTAGAGATAATTCAAAACATTCGGTCAAACCAATATATAAAAGGAGTTTGAGTTCACATCATAAAAGGGAAGTTTTAGGGCACCTGGGTGGCTCAGTCAGTTAAGTGGCTGCCTTTGGCTGGGGTCATGATACCAGGGTCCTGGGATGGAGCCCCGTATCCAGCTCCCTGCTCAGCGGGCAGCCTGCTTCTCCCTCTTCCTCTCCCCCACTTCTCACACTTTGTCTCTCATGGTCTCTCTCTTAAATAAATAAATAAAATCTTAAAAAAGGGAAGTTTTATATCTTCACATTTTGCGCAAATCTAGAAAAAAAGGGGTTTTGTTCCACAAGTTCTATGCTCTTCTTTATAGTAAGTTAGAAATATCATTTTTCTCAGTATTTTGGCCCATAAGAATACAGTATGAGACTAAATAGATCACAAGCACAAGGAAGAAGGAAGAGTAGAAGAAAGAGAAGTAAAAGGTAAATCGGTTGCTTCTTCCTATGAAAATATAAACTCCTTGAGGACATTGAGCCCAGCTTCTTTTACCATACCCATGGATCCAATTAGAAAGCTGTCTTTGCAAACCCTAAGAGACTCTTAATCTCAGGAAACAAACTGAGGGTTACTGGAGGTGTTGGGGAGGAGATAGTTGTTGGGTTATGGACATTGGGGAGGGTATGTGCTATGGTGAGTGCTGTGAAGTGTGTAAGACTGATGATTCACAGACCTGTACCCCTGGGACAAATAATACATTCTATGTTAATAGAAAGTTGTCTCTGGGTACTTTTCAGTCTCTGCCATCTTGACAATTTCTACAAATGAAAGGACTAGGAAGGGTTTATTGCCCACAAAAAGTTTATACTCTAACAGAGGACAATGACTTGCAAACAATATTTGAACTTTTATGGGGAGATGGAGAATGGGGGTTGGGGGGAGGCACCTGCCTGGGGTTATAAGTTTGAGCCCCATGTTGAGTGTAGATATTACTTAAAAATAAGATCCTAAAAAAATAACAAAATAAAATATTACATTTGAAGATCAATGCTTCCTCTCATCCTATGAAGTCTGGCTTTCAGCCTGTATGACTCGCCAATGGCCCCAGTTAAGTCCTGCTCGAACATATAATTAGTCAATCAGTCAATGTCCAGTCAGGAAAAAGAAGGTATTTCCTGGAGAAAGGAATTTAATGTCAGGAACTCATTAAAGGGAGTTAGAAGAGCCAGCCGTAAGAGCTAAAAGAAGAAAGTTGGGGGTTGGTGAAAGACTACAGAGAAGAGGATTACCCATAGACCAGGGAGCTGCCTTTGCCCCCAGGCTGAAGCCAGGAGCCTGTGCTCACCACTGCTCTGACCCTGGGGGAACCGCATCTTACCCACAGCAAGACACTCGGGAGCATACACTTGTGCTCATCCCACTGGAGGTGCTGCTGCTTCTGCTGTAAGAAGCCATTGTGTGAGCAGGGGCTCCTCTCCCCTGCTGTGCGTCACTGTGGGAGGTAGCTCCCGTGGCTGGGAATGGAGAGGGCAAGCTTCCTTTTTTCTTTTGTCTTCCAAACTCCTACTAACGTCTCCCATTGGCAGAACCTAACTAGAAGCGGCTGACAAGGGAGTCCAGAAGAGTAGTTTGTAGGCTTTTAGCCTGCTGGGGTACAAAGGAGAACAAGGAAGGGTGGAAATGAAACTGAGAAGCACTAGGCGAATAATTGGCACAGTAGCCTTGCAAATAACATTTGTCGAATGAACGTAGACATGTATGAAATGTGCAAGCGTGACAGAGAAAGGACTGGCAACTCAACCTAGAATCCTGTTTAACTTCAGTGATTTTCACATGTTTTTGGTAGAAAAACCTTTTTTTTTTTTTTTCAAATGAAAATTTCATAAGAAGCACGAATATACATGAAGTGTCCAAAGCAGGCACGTAAATTACAAACTCGTATACATTGTAACACAGGTTGCAAGTTACTAAAGTGTGAGAATAACTGAAGCTGTTTTGATAAATGAAAACTTTTCATAGGAGGGATTCTAGATGACACTTGCAGTCAGGATCCAAAAACCGCCAGATCAGGCTCACGAGATTTCCAGAAGCATCTCTACAGAAGTCTAGCATTTCAAAGAACATTTAAAAATCTGTTTTAATCAAAACTGTACATTTGATAGATATTCCCAAATTATAAGTTATTAAAAAGTCCATAGCACTAACGCTGTTTTACTATAGCAAGTCTGAATTTTAATATAGTTCATCATTACAGGAATATATTTATACCCAGGTGATATTTAGATTATTAAAACTTAATGATTGCATGCAGTAAAAACTTTGAAATAAAAAGTCCCATAGTAGGGAGTCAATAATTTATATTTACCCACATCATTTCAGATACTTTCTCTCTCTTTATGGGACTCGATAAGATAAAGAGTCTGGCTTTGCCCACATCGCTCCTCTGCTCAAATAATTTCCATATTTTTTCACAGCCCACAAGATAAAGCAATAAATGCCCAGCTGGCCTAGAATTCAAGAACTTCTAATGTCTGAAATGAAGTCATATTCTAATCCTATCTGTCAAGATTTATTTACTTGAATCCTTTCCTCCAAGTTATTGGTCCCTGCATATTATTACCATTTTTTTTCCTTTTCCCCTTTAAGTAAGTCATTCTTTAGCAAAATGTTCTCTCCCTTATTTATCAGAACATCCCCAAATATCTACACCTAAATAGACTACGGTGACTTTCACTGGAACTTGTCATCTAACTTGTGCGTGTGTTCTAAATAATTTGAATTGGATTTGAGAGCACTTTTAACTAAAATTCAAATTCAAGTCAACTTTAAAACACAGGCACGCACACACGATGACAAAGCCATGAAGCCACAAAGGCAATTATGATGTATATTTTACTCACAAACAACTATTACATAGCTTACTACCCGTATCTAAATTAATAAAATGAATTTTTTGGTCTGAAGTTCCAGACACTTTAAAATTTATAACTTGTAATTACGATACATGGATGGGCCTCTGTGTCTCTCTCCCTTGCCATGGACAGACATCAGAAACTAATCAAGACACTTTTATTATCCTGAATTTGGGATTACTCTCATAATCCTCCTCAACACAGTAGCGCCAAGCCACCATTATTCACCATCAGAATGGGACAGGAGATAATTATTTGCTACCTATTGACACTCAATTGGTCTTCAGATATGGCAATTAGTATTTTTCTTTAACACTTAATGTTAGTTTAACATTTTGCCCACCAAATGGAGTATAATTTCTGTGAAGACAAGGACAAAATCTATCTCCCCAGCCTATGCAGGGCTCCACATACACTGGTAAATAAATATTTGTTTAAAATTTATTAGAAATTCCAAGGTATTCTGATTCATTTCTACAATGTCACCACACCAACGAGAGTACACAGGAGAGGCTAAAAATTATGGTAAAAATGTTCCCATTACTGAACGTGTGGCTTCTATAGAGCATGCTCAGTTTAAATTCCCGACACAAACCTCCTGAGAATCACAGTCAAATATAAGCCCAATTGAAATGGTCATAAATTCTCCCACTGCTGCTCCTCCCCCTTTACCTAGGAGTTTTCCTACAGTTTGAGATTTCTTTCCATGTGGCTAAAACACAGCACTGAAAAACAGTAATAGCATTCTTTTCCTGGGAAAGTCACACACATGTTGCCCAGTCTTAAAACTGACAGTGTGATCAACCTTATAAAAATCAGGCTTGTATAGGTAAGCATTCATCAAATGAAGCTATAATTAATTATTAATATGAACAGTGGGGTAGGGGAGAGTGATATGAAGTTTTCCTGCTTTTATACTCACATAGGATTGGGTATGACTGGTACAAACCCAATCACATTGTCACCAAACAAAACACTATCCTTTAGTTTTGCAGCTAGGACTTCCCCATTTTTGCAGGAGCCACAAGGCAATAGCAGCTGCACTAGGACTGAAGAACTCTGTTCTTACATGCACTGGAAATGGCAGAGCTCTCTTTAAAAAAAAAAAAAAATTCCAATCCTTCTTTTTAATCATCTTTCCAGACTGTCTCAAAACAAAACAAAACAAACCTGGAGGAGAGGGGTTGACTTACAAAGTATGGAACAGACTGTTTCTCCTACATTCTTTCCTTCATAGAAATAATGAGTTTGATAGCAGCTAAAGTATCAAGATGAATCCAGCCAGGATCCTTCCAGCAAACTCTCATTCATCATGGCTGTTTTCTCTATCATATCTGCTTGTAGCTAGATAATCCCTTTCCCATTTCAGTTCAAAAAGCTTTATACATACTACCTCATTAACTTCACAAAGGGCTGTGGGAGCTGGGGAGCAGGCCGGTAAACTAATACAAGACCTGGGAACCAGGTTGCCAAGTGTAAAGCCATGCAACTGAGTACATAAACCAAGATTTCTGAAGGTTTCTTTTTTCTCTTACCTCTATTAACGACTCCATAGGTCCTCATATAAATGTATTGTCAACAGTCAAAATTAAACAGAAAATGGACCAATTCTCTGGGAATTATCTTTATCTTATTCTTGAGGCATATTCTTTATCTAGGAATTATGATATACTGTCAACCAGAATAATTCCAGGAAAAATAATTTGAATTAACTAGCTACTTTGGACTAGCTTTTTACCAAATAAAGTGAGATAAGTAACAACAAGTCAATATAATCCAAACTGGCTATTTATCTACATGAATTTACAAGATAATTGCTCAGTCCTCAGGATGATTTCAGTTGGATGATTCAAACCCTTTGAGATGTATTTTTATCTGTAATTAATCTTTGTATTTGATACAGTCTCTTTGATTCATTAGTTAAACTCAGTATCAGGAAAAAACTTTCTGACAGATTCATAAATATTCAGAAATATAATATCAGGAAATAAGTGTTTCCAGTGTTTTATGTATATATTTGTATGTGTGTATATATATATATATATATATATATATATATATATGTGTGTGTGTGTGTGTGTATGTATATCTGTATACATATTCATATGTATATATATAGAGAGATCTATATCATCTAAATATGTTTCTACTTATATAGGTATTATATATTCATAAAATATAGGGAGAGAGAGATATCATCTATATATTTATATCTATATCATCTATCTTTCTATATCTGTAAGTATTTTTATAGAGAGAGAAAAAACTGGAAACATATTATAAGGAAGAATACCACACAGGCCTACAGAGAGATAGAATATGTGTCTAAGCTTACTTTCGAAGGTTATGAACCATATTATTAGAATATTGGCTATGATACAACTATAAAATGGAAGTAGCAGGCTTTAACCAAATTCCTGAACCATGTGTGTTAACTTCCCTAGATACTCTCTAGTACACTTAATTTTATTTTCCTACTCCACTTAAATTTTATGGTCAATCAGATCTAAGTGAATGAATCACTCCATTTGGACAAGTAATGAATATGCATCAATTGGGCTCTGTAATAAGAACAACACAGGGACCAGAAGTTGAGGGATTCAATGTACTTTAGCCATCAGAGTTTCAATCTTGTGTTCATCTTCTATATCTCCACTTTTCAAC
The DNA here is from genome assembly GCF_011764305.1 of Mustela putorius furo. NCBI lineage: Eukaryota > Metazoa > Chordata > Mammalia > Carnivora > Mustelidae > Mustela > Mustela putorius. The sequence goes on from NW_025422023.1 coordinate 11,532,120, forward strand.
CTATCTTTGCTCCTTGTCTCAACAAATACTGTCATCTTTACCCATTCAGTTGGCTCAAGCTTGGAACTAGTGACTCCCCTCTCTTCCTCGTGGTCCCTCACACATGGTAAATTCCTATTATGAAGCCTCTTTATCAGTCCTGGAATCAAGCTCACTGCCATTACCCACATTTGCCATTGTCTATATTAGAATCTGAATTGTTCAGCTTTAAGCTGCCTCACCTCTAACCAATCCACCTTAACAGTTGCGTACTAAGATGTCTACTCAAAGTCCAAATATGTTATTGCCATATTTCAACTCAAAAATTTTCTCTAGCATTACATTTTGTTTAGGGTGATTTGCAAATATGGAATAAAATGTTTTTTATCATGTCCTATTTTGACTCTCCAACCTTGTCATTTTTGATGGTACTACCCTCATGGATGGCAAAGGGTGCTTTATGTTCATGAACACTCACTTAGCTATCAACTGTTTGCAGAGCTAGACTACATGCCCCAACATCTTGTATAAGTGGTACCCATACGGCCAAAGTCTGACCAGTGGCATGTGAGCGGTTACGACATGAGTGTGTCTTTCCCACGGTGTCTTTTTCCCTCTGTCTGCTGAATGAGAACTTAGAAAAAGGTAGACATATAAGACAAAGGAAGCATAGACCCCTGAATTATTATGGTGGAAACTGTCCGACAGGAACTCAGAAAGCGAATAAGAAATCGTGGTTTATCTTTAATGGCAATTAGTATCCCCTCAGCTTCCACGTAATTCTATCAGCTGATACCACCCACCTACTTCTCTGGGGAGCACTTCAGGTGCTCACTCAGTTCCAGGTTTGGCACATGCTATTGGGCATCTGGAAACTTCTGCCCTCCCTGCTCCTTACATTTCTCTACTCCTGATCACCGGTCAGATTTCAGATTAACTTCACGTCTTCTGAAAGCTGCTTTCCCCAGAGGCCAATCTGTACAAAAGTGTGAATTCATTACATCTTATACCTACCTTACTTAAGCATTTTACCAAACATACAGTATTATAACTGCCTGTCTCTCTCTCTCTCCTGCTAGATCTTGCAAGGTACCTTCTCAAAACGCAGGTCTGGGTCTTGTTCACGTTGTGTATGTAGCAACTTACATAGGGTCTGACATAGTAAGCATTTATCTTTGAGTCAATAAATGATTATCCTGTTCGTTTTCATTCAATTCACAAAAACACATTGGTACCTTATATGCTAGGCTTTATACTAGACAAAGTAGATATAGTGGTGAACTTTATACTAGACAAAGTGGATATAGTGGTGAACAAAATAATTAAAGCCCCTACTCTCATAGAGCTTAATGGATACTGGGCAGAAGATAGAAATTGTGAGGAATGCCAAGTAGGAAAATTATGCAGCAAATAAGAGTGTCAAATGTGGGAGGGCTAATTTGGGTTATAAAGTAGACCTCCCATGGTCTTGAATTCTGAAGTACAGTTTGCCCATATTCTGTGGGCAAATTGCCTCCGTTACGATTTGTAAATGAGAGAACAATGTCAGTATGACATGGAAGTTGCATTGGTTCATGCACAGTTTTTTCCCTAGTGTGTTGATATTTTGTTCCTCCAAGTTCTCGCACAGCTGAGCACAGCAGGAGTGCACAGGAGTATCACACAGGGCATGATGGCCATTTACCCCAGTCTCTTGCTTTTAGCTCAGTCTGGTCACATGTTCTGTTTTGGAAATAGTATTGCATGTTCTTCCTGATGGGTGCGCATTTTCTATTCTCTCTATAACTCAGCAACCTCAACATTTTGTGAAAATCCCTTCATAAGTCTTACTCTATCTGTTTTTTAGGGGTAAATTTCCTGTGTTTAAGCCAGTTGTATTTCATGTACAAGGTACTTAACACATCTTTCAAGCTGTGTTAGTATTTTTTTTAAAGATTGTTACTGGTTTTTGTTAGCGCACTGATTACAGACTTGCAAAGTTTCTTATTTTCATGAACCTATGAAAGTTTTAAGTGGTCTATCCCAAACCTATCTCCCTGTACACCCTGCTAGTCTTTTGTAAATGTTATAAAACCCAAGGGTTTTCAGAGACCTGTATATTGTGTTCCAGCAGAAACCCCCCTGCCTCCTTTCCGAACCCTCCCTTCCTCCTTAAACTGCTTCTGTGGCGCTTTCTCTAGAAATTAATAGGTGCTCTGCTCTTCCTGCCATACACCAAACATTGGGCTTGTCATTTGGTTCCATCTGTGTACAGAAAACCTGTCCAAATCTGCTTGTCTAACTGTGAACTTGGCCTCTCCACCCAACTTGGTGAGAGTTTTCTGTACAAGGCATTTCAAACTGTATGTACTGTCACTGACCGAAATGAAATGTGGAGAAGACAATTCAGCTTATCATCTTGCAGTGACAGAGCTCTGTGCCTGGTTTCTTTGTCACACTGGGTAATGCCACTATATCAGCAGCCAGCCACGCAGGAAATCTTGGAGTAATTGTCAACTCATCACTGTCCTTTGTTCTATAGATCCATTTTCTTCAGTCCTTGCTGTAACTGTACTTATCCTTCCCAAATATGGTTCTTCACTCTGCTTTTACTTTAGCTCCTTATTACATGTTTCCTATTAAAAATCCTCTCATCATCAGACTTTGTGTGTCCAGTTACAGTGTAACACAGGAAAATGAATGAGTTCTGGGGCCAGACAGTCCTACAGCAAAACTTTGCTTTGTGGGACCTAAGGCAGATTATTCAACCTGTCTGAATCGCTATTTTCTCATATGCAGAGTGGGAATAATAATGCATAGAGTGCACAATTCTTATATTTGAATAACCATATATAAATTAAAATGTAGGGCGCCTGGGTGGCTCAGTGGGTTAAGCCGCTGCTTTTGGCTCAGGTCATGATCTCAGGGTCCTGGGATCGAGTCCCGCATTGGACTCTCTGCTCAGCAGGGAGCCTGCTTCCTCCTCTCTCTCTCTGCCTGCCTCTCTGCCTACTTGTAATCTCTATCTGTCAAATAAATAAATAAAATTTAAAAAAAAAAGAAAAGAAAATGTTAAAATAAATAAATAAATTAATTAATTAATTAAAATGTATATGTCAAAAACCTTAAATAATCAGATTAAAAACAAACAATTGGACAAGTATTTGCCCCCAAATTAAAGACTTAATATTGTATATAAAAACAAGAGATTGACTGAATGTTCAGTAGAAAAATAGACAGAATATATGAACTGATTCCTAAACAACTAAGTATAAGAAGCTAAAATTAGGGAAAGATTTTAATCATACTAATAACCAGACATGTGCCAATAAAAGTATCTATGAGATACTATTTTATCATAAAATTAGTGAAAAATAAAATGATAAAGCCCAATATTGTGATAAAGGTGTATTAAGCAGAGATATTAACTATTAGGAGTTGAATTAGTACACACTGTCTTGAAATCATTTTTGCAAAATTTATCAGACTTTGCTTTTCTAAAATTTTGACTTAGTAAACACCTTTCCAGGAAGCTCATACGACTGGCATTCTCAGAATTCTCTTTTTCTGGGAGAAAATACAAAATAAAATATAGAGCAGTCTTGCCAAGAAATTATGATATATGGGGTCATATAGCTAAAATAATTTCTTGGCTAGTACCCTTTGAAAATAAGAGTATTTTAAACAGACACTTTGCATGCCTCAGTCTCACTTTATGTGATAGGTTTACTGTGTATAAATCAATTAGAATCTAACTAGAGATGTTCATGCATTTATATGCATGAAACAAACTCACTTTGTTTAGCAGATAATCAAGAGAATACTGTTCAAATATGTACTTTAAGCTAGGTTACCAGATGTGTAGCAAAAGAGGAAAATGTCCCTTCTGTCTGCTCTCACACCTTTTTTGCCTCAATATTCTCAGACAAACTTTTAACATCTAGAGTGTTTGCTGTTCTTTTATCTTCTTTTTCAATTTTTCATTCAGTGATTTAAAATTTTAAGCCAATTATCTTGCTAATCCACTTCATTCCCTCGGGTAGCCCCACTCCAACAGTTCTTTGAGTCCATCACCAATCTGATCTACTGAATTTTTACTACCCATAATCCACTCATATTCCCTTTCCCCTCAACAAGCTTAGATTCCATGTTATATCCTTAGAACCACTACATTACATAAACTCCCTTGCTCCATCCATCTCTTCACAGTTGTTTCCTGCCCAGTCTGACTCTCTGTTTACATTAGATTCCCTGCCTCTGCACATGGAGGGTGGAAAACTCACCGCCATCTTGACAGGTTTTACTTTTGATCAGTGACCACAGAGTTCAAGTGAGTCTTCCTCCTCCTGAAAAGCCTAGTACATTTCCCCACTCAATTTACATACCTGTTCTCTGAAACTACTCATCTGTATTTTCCCCTCTTTTCTCTTCTAATCAACACGTCCTCACTCCTTGAATTTCAGATTATGACTTGGTTCCCTATACTAAGAAAATAGAACCAGTCAGAAAAGAGCTTCCTTATCCTCCCCCCACTAAATGTACAGCTAATTTGATGATGGATGATTCATTTTTCTTCTCATCTGCAGAGTGGAGCAGGCCCACATGATGAGTCTACTTTTACTCAATCTGTTTTCTTAAAGCTTACCTTAAGTCTTCTGCAAAATACTCAGAAATTGGCATTAGGATATGGCATTAGTATAAGGGCTTTCCTGATCGACAATTTCCCTCTAGTAAATTGTGAATCTATCCAATGGTTTCTGGGAAAGCCAGCCATAAATTATTATATCATGGTATCATCTATCTAATACGAATATTCAAGTGTATGGGTCATGTTGCATAATGCATAGCATTAATATTAATCTAAGGACTCTTATCTCTGCATTTTTCCTTCACAAAGCCTTTCCAATTCATAGCCTTAGATTATGATTCAGGAAACTATACAAAAATGTGAAGCAGGAACCTGGTACTAATGCCCTCATTGGTTTCCAAATTAGCTTCAAGATCTATACCTCTGTGTAATGCTTAGCTGTGAAGCTGTGGCAGGATAGGTCTGTCTTTAGAGCCCTGGTGCTTTGAGGGCAGCCACAATGTGGTACGTGTTGGAGACATTCAAAGGATAGGGAGGAAAAGCTTCTGTGGCAGTTAGGGTGAGTAAAGAAAATATAAAGTAAATTTAGTTAAGGAAAATAAAAGCATAAACAGGTTAAACAGATGAAATTTGAAACACAGCTTCAAACATGTAAAATAAATAAGGTTGCATTCCTCAAAATAAAATGATTTAAACATGGGCACAATTTTAAAGTATAGACAGACACTTCCATCACTAGAGCCATTTTTTTATGACTCCTCAGAGTCGTTTATCTGTATTTTCTTCTATTCTTTATTTCTTGCCTTCTGTTTATAAATACAAATAAAATACTACGTTTGTATCTTTAGGGTAAATACCCAGGAGTGCAATTGCTGGGTCATAGGGAAGTTCTATTTTCAACATTTTGAGGAACCTCCATGCTGTTTTCCAGAGTGGCTGCACCAGCTTGCATTCCCACCAACAGTGTAGGAGGGTTCCCCTTTCTCCGCATCCTCGCCAGCATCTGTCATTTCCTGACTTGTTGATTTTAGCCATTCTGACTGGTGTGAGGTGATATCTCATTGTGGTTGTGATTTGTATTTCCCTGATGCTGAGTGACATGGAGCACTTTTTCATGTGTCTGTTGGCCATCTGGATGTCTTCTTTGCAGAAATGTCTGTTCATGTCCTCTGCCCATTTCTTGATTGGATTGTTTGTTCTTTGGGTGTTGAGTTTGCTAAGTTCTTTATAGATTCTGGACACTAGTCCTTTATCTGATATGTCATTTGCAAATATCTTCTCCCATTCTGTCAGTTGTCTTTTGGTTTTGTTAACTGTTTCCTTTGCTGTGCAAAAGTTTTTGATCTTGATGAAATCCCAATAGTTCATTTTTGCCCTTGCTTCCCTTGCCTTTGGCGTTGTTCCTAGGAAGATGTTGCTGCGGCTGAGGTCGAAGAGGTTGCTGCCTGTGTTCTCCTCAAGGATTTTGATGGATTCCTTTCCTAGGAGAAGAATAAATGAAACAAGATGGGATTGGGAGGGAGACAAACCATAAGTGACTCTTAATCTCACAAAACAAATTGAGGGTTGCTGGGGGGAGGGGGGTTGGGAGAAGGGGGTGGGATTATGGACATTGGGGAGGGTATGTGCTTTGGTGAGTGCTGTGAAGTGTGTAAACCTGGTGATTCACAGACCTGTACCCCTGGGATAAAAATATATGTTTATAAAAAATAAAAAATCAAAATATAAATAAATAAATAAATAAATACTACTAAAATAAAACACTAAGAAGGTGGCAGGGTATGCTGGAAAAGAGAGAAAAGATTTGGATTCTAGTCCCAATTGTACATTTGTTTGCAGTGTTGTTACCTTAGCTTAACTCTCTAAGGCGGAGTTTCTTCATTTGTGAAATTAGGAAAATAAGATGTCTACAACCTCGCTATATGGTACACATTTAATAATTTATAAGAGAAATTGACTACATATATGCTTAGCATACCCTGAAGACTACCTTCTTTTTAAAATCATTACATAAATGTTACTAGTTCTGTCAATGTCCTTCTCCTTTTATGAAGCTAAACACCCTTCCTGAGTTTTCTCAACCATTTCTGTGGCAACAGGTACATCTGTTGTGTTGATGCCTAAGTCTGTATCACTGGCTCAGAGCTCTCTTCTGCACACTCCAGTTTCTCCTTGTGAGTAGTGTCCCAAGAAAAGCTCAACCTCACAGCAAACTATCTTTCCTTATGAATTTGTCCCAAAGCATGTCTTTCCCTTTCATTGCAAATCTTTATGAAATGGTGCTACCAACCACCACGCCAGAAGCCTGGTGATCATCCGAAGACTCCCTTCCTCTCTCTCTCCTTTTAAAGATTTACTTATTTATTTATTTTAGAGAGGGTGGGGGAGGGGCAAAGAGAGAAAGAATCTTAAGCAGATTTGGCACTGAGTCCTGTGATGGCTCTATCTAAGGACATTGAGGTCACAACTCTGAGATCATGACCTAAGCTGAAACCAAGAGTCGGTCGCCTAACTGACTGCACCACCTAGGCATACAGGCTCTCTTTTTCTCTCACCTCCATTTCTAATACATGGCCCAGTTTTATCCATTCTACCTCTTTAACATTTCTATGTTGTTAGTGCTTGAATTAGTCTCTTGCTTCTATTTCTCTCCAAGTCTCCAGATGCATTCTCTTTCAAATGAGTTTCACTGTCACCAAAGCACTCTGTCTAAAGCCAAAATTCATTTTTCCACTTTGTAGGATACAAATTTCTGTGGGTCCCCATGACATACAGAATGAGATCCAAATATCTTAGTGTGGTGTATAAGCCCTTCTAACATCACCAGACTCTTCTAGATTTTCATGCTCCTTCTCCCCTGTAAGCTCTGGTAATCAGGAGTTTATAGTTGGGCACACAGGATAATGTCCTAGGCTTTCCTGATTCACTAACTCTGCTCCTTCATCTGAGAATGACCTTTCTGCCCTGGCCACAGTCCAGCCCTTTCATCAACCCATTGATAACTACCTCATCTTTCCAGCTACCACTCAAGCATTGCTCCAAAAACCCCCTTCTGATACCCTCTTTCCAGATGGTACCAACTACTTTCTCTTCTGTATCTTACATCAGCTTCCTTCACTGGTCATATAATTCCCAATTCATGTGTCTACAGGGTTGGCTCCATTCTACAGTTCAAGTTCCTTAAAGGCAACAACTGTATCTAATTCCTTACGGTGTACTCAAAGTCAAAGTCAGTCAGCTCGGAGCACAGATGCTACACTCCAATTTTGTAACTTGAGGAGTGCCTGGTACTGAGACTTATTTCAAGGGGTATGCCAGGAACTTAGGGGACCAGTAATGGATAAGTCATGACTGGGACGCTAACATAGAAGAAAGCCAGACTGGAGGATGGGGGCAGGGTAGCAATCACAGAACTCACAGTTGGTAGTTGTGTGGAGAGGGTCTCCTGCCCCAAGAGCTGTGGCCTTAGCTGCAAGGAGGGATACCGTCATTCAGAAGCAAACCGCATAGGGAGAGGTAAGGTAATAAATCCTTCCTCTTCAGCGTCCTTCCTTCCTGCTAGTGTTTCCCATATTCTGAACCCAACCCAGAAGTGAGAGGACAATGCGGCCTGTTGATGCTGTCTATATAGTTAGCTTTTGCGGGGGCTCAGAACACACTAGAACAACAAAGAAAAATATAGTGCAGGGTTTAAAGAGGTCGACAAATCCTAATTTCTTAAAAAATGTAACCTAACTGAAAACTTATGTGCCTCTGTATGACTCTCACACAATGGACAATGAAGAGTTAAACGCGAATGCTCTGAAATAGCATTTCTGCCAGCTTTATACAGGATTAGGTTGTGCGGCCACTTAGCTGCTTCAGCAGAGAAATGCTTTAAAGGGAAAGAGCAGGAAGCATTGGAGAGAAAGGTTTTGTCATATTTCCTGGAGGAGAAATGTATTCCTGGTGGTGTTACCCAGAAGGTGGTCCTTTCTGACAAAATGGGGATGTTTATGGAGGATGGATGCAAGAAATTAGGAAGGCTTTCATAAAACCACAAATAAACAAGCCGACATAACAAGAGTGATGTCTAAATGAGAATGCCAACAGCACAGGGATAAAGAGAAGTGAGCTTGGGTGATAGGTGGAGAGAAGCAGTAGCCATGTGACTAGAAAAAAAGGAGAAAATGGGGAAATAAAGTGAGATAATAAGGATTTACCGCAGGGAAAGCAGGCAGTAGTATCAGCAGGAAAATGAGGTATCTGTGGAAGGAATCTGTAAATCTCCCACAAAACTCATAACAACTGTGAGAGCCTTGGAATAGCATGTCTGCCAGCTTGGAAAGATTGTCCAAGAAATGACAGCCTGCTCAGCCAGCAGGCTCTGCAAGGACAATGTAGGCTTTCGAGGAAGACAAGCGAATAAGATCAGAGAAGCTCTGGACCCAGGCAGTCCAAATATAAACTGGTGGTGCATTTTCAACAATTAGAGATATTTTTCATTGACTGTACATGTACAGATTAATTCTTTGCTAAGCTGTCATCTTTACATTCTGCCTATATGGAACTAGTTTCAAATAAATCTAATAGTAAGATTTAGATTAGGTTAGATTAGAACCCTAATCAAGGTTCTAATCATATGATTAGATATCCTATCCAGGTATTGTGTATGAAAGAAATGCATGACTTCATAGATGTTAGCAAGGAGAAAGTCCACCTCAGGCAGATCTTTAGGTCAATTCTTGCTCTACCATGGAAGTTATGTTAGTTTGATTTCAGTCTTAGTTTCCTCTTCTGTACAATGAGGATATTGCTAGATCCTCCTTTACAGGTTTCCTATGGAGATTAGAAGAGTTAAGGCATTTTATGTTATACATAGTTAATGGACGTTAACACAGAGCCTGGAACATATTATATGTTCAAATCCTAAACCATTATTACTTCTAATGGAGCTGACTTTTTACTCCATTTGCATGAGGCTGAAAGGAAACTTATAAAAATTATTACATTTTGAAGACTGTAAAATATCACAAAAGTTTCAGATGCCATCACTATTACATATAATTATTTATGGCTTAGGGGAATTGCTCTAAAATAGATTTTGAAAGCAATTTGTAGCACATCAAAATGCTACACCTATACTGGATTGTTGGATCATAACATAGCTTTATCGTTATAGTGATAGATTCATGTAAAATATTATTTTATGGATTAACTGTATATTAATCACTATAATGCCATAAAGTGTCCCAAATTTTTAAAGCATATTCTTCTTGATTTATATGGTTTTAACAAATAACAGAGGGAAACATACCATACTGGTATCACCTAAATCTTAGTCTCAAGAGTTATTCCACTTTACAAACAAAACAACTATTTGTATTTAACATATAGTGAGTGTTATTAACGCATAGTGAGTGTTATATGTTGAAATTATCTGAATAAATAGGTGAGACTCATTTTGATCAAAATTATGGTGTAAGTCAAGAGTCAAATACATAAAATCCTAATGGTTAATCACTTTCAGCAAAACGAAAGTCTTAATAAATATAACCACTCTCTCTAGCTAAAACATGAACTGGTTTTAAATAGTGAATTAATGAGTTTGAGCCAAGAAAAAACATTGTAACACACTCCCTATTTGCATACCATACTTCTTAACCATTTCATCAAGTGAATGAAAATTGCAGGGAAGCCAAAGTCCATTCTTGAGAGTTTTATCACTGTGAAAATTACTTGCCATAACTTAGAAATTGTGATTTTTGAGTTGAAACATTGGATTTTTTTTCCCTGTTAATTTCTATTCTCTCTTGATTCATTGTAGAAGAACAATTAAAATATAACACCTTTTTTTTCACTGGGAAAAACACAAAAGAATGGATTGATGATGGAGTCCCTCCTAGAAGTCATGGACACTATAGATTACCCAGAACAAAGGTGCCATGTTGGTATTCTCCGAGCCTTTGCAACAAAAATTGGTAAAACACGAGAGATGTGAGGTCAGATATATCCACTATCTCAGTCTAGAACTAAACTGTACCCTTTCGGTATCTAGAACATCCGTCAAGTTAAATTCGAGGTTGTTTTTCTGTTCCCAACATCTCTGAATAAAATGTCACACTACATTTACCCCCACTAACAATGATTCACTAAAGTAGTGGCAGTACTTCTGAAATTGGGGGATGGAAGGAGAGCCAAATGGATAGGTGATTTTTAAAGATCCCTAAGTGACTCTGCTGAGTTTCCTAGGAGAGTGAACTCTTCTTCCTCTTGTCTCCCTGCTATGAGTCTCTGGATGGAAACAGAGATCTCAGTGATGTCCAATATGAACTAGTTCCTATGAAAAGTTGTAAAAAAAAAGAAAATGATATTTAGTTTTCATTAACCTAAAATTTTTGAGTATTTACTCCGTTAATACTTTTTTCCTCCCTCTATTAGATACTTTTGAATGCTTTACCTGTATGCCTTCTTTCTTTTTTTTTTTTTTAAGGACTTATTTATTTATTTGAGAGAGAAAGAGCAAACAAGTAGGAGGAGGTATAGAGGGAGAGAATCTTTCAAGCAGACCTGACTTTGAGCTCAGAGCCCAGTGTAGGGCTGGATCCCATGACCTGTGAGATCGTGACCTGAGCTTAAACCAAGAGTCAGAAGCTTAACTGACTGAGCCACTCAGATGCCCCTAAATGGCTTCTTCTGAAGTTCATAACAACAGTCAGAGATTTCCAAGCTTACAGGTGGAGTATCTAGGCACAGAAAGGATGAAATCCTTGACTAAGATCACATAGCCAGTTACTAAGTGATAGAACAAGATTTACACCAGACTGTCTATCTCGTGTCCATTCTCTAAACCACAATCCTGTGTTTCACAGAAAATCTATCCTGGCTAAAATATAAACAACTCTGATTTTTTTAAAAAAGATTTTATTTATTTATTTGACAGAGAGAAATCTCAAGTAGATGGAGAGGCAGGCAGAGAGAGAGAGAGAGGGAAGCAGGCTCCCTGCTGAGCAGAGAGCCCGATGCGGGACTCGATCCCAGGACTCTGAGATCATGACCGGAGCCGAAGGCAGTGGCTCAACCCACTGAGCCACCCAGGTGCCCCAACTCTGATTTTTTCTTAAACCTAAAGTACATAATTCTGTTGCTTTACACCACCATGTACTTACTTATGCTGCCAAGCCCGTCCCTCTGTTTCCTTTCCTTGTCTGACTGCTGCTCATCCTCCAGGACTCAGCTTGGTCACAGCCTCCTTTAAGACGTCCTTGGGACAAACAAAAGGCATCTGCTCCATGCTCCCAAGTAAACTATGCATAACTTTATCAAAATTCTTTATTCATTGCTTCTCTAACATTTCTCACAGCTACCTTGTGTCAGGCTCAGCGCTGGTTATACATATCATCTAAAATTGCTTGTTTTAAGAATCTCTATCTTTGATGGCAAGCCTTATTCCATTTTGCTTCTCCTGAGTCAGGTGAAATGGATGGCACATGGAGCACTTTATATTTTTTTTAACCAAAATAAAGATTACTATGCTGTATTTAGCTACATCAATATCAATGATCCATAACAACAGATAAGGCTTGTTGAGGACTAAAAAAATGTAAGTAGAGATTTAGACAGAATTATAAACCTTTGTTATAATCAGCTTCCAGTGATTTCAACATTTTTAAGTGCTTCTATGGGTCAAACTCTGTGTTAGAGTCTGAAGAAAATATATGTATCAAAAAAGAATAAGGTTTATAGCCAGCTCACAAGAAGCACGTGGTCTAGTGGGAAAAGATAGAGTATGTATGGATCAGACCATTTAGAATGAATGTTGTAATAATGGCTTCAATAAAGTTAGAAAAAAGCACTTTGGACTAAAGTGATAAGGAGTGCTTCCAAGAAGAGAAGGCATCTAAATTACAACTTGAATATACAGAATTCCAATTAATATCAAGAAAAGCCTGAACAGAAACATGGTAGAAGAATAATATTTTGAGATGTTAACTAAGATTTGCCTCTTGGAATTGTATTTCCTTTGATTCTTTGACCCCTTCTCTATTCCTTTTCTCATATTAGGGGAGAGAGAGGATATCATAATATACAAAGAAAAACATTTTCATTTAAAAAAAAATCTAAAACCAAAAACAAAACAAAACAACAACAAAAAAAACATTTTAATCTCAAAAGACAAGGTTTTTTGCAGTGAAAGAAACTAAACTCTGAACCTTTTAAGGCATAAAGTTTATGCCATAAATAAGGAATAAAGAAACAGGCCTTCCCACTCAGACTACACAAAAAATTCCACAGAGTGCAAAAATGGAAGATAACCCAAAAGGAAGCTAGGCCCTAGATTCTATTAGGTTCCTGGAAAAGGTCCTATATTCTGTGCCTACCGTCCCCCCCAACTTTGGAAGGTATAATTAAACATGTAGAATTGAGATGCCAAAAAAAGGATTGGATATGATCAAACCCAAGGATAGGAACAATAAGAGCCAGCCTTAATCAAGCACTTCATAGGGCCAAGCATTATTCTTACCAAATTTTGAGTCATAACCAGCTTAAGAGGGATTTACCATTATAGTATCACCATTTTACAGATGGCACAACTAGGTTATAGAGAGTTGAAGTAATTTATCCAAATCCATTCAATTAGAAATGGCAGAGTTTGTATTTGAATCCCAGTAGTCTGGTATTTGAATCCCAGTAGTCTGATTCTAAATGGTGCTTATAATCATCATGCTATGTAAAGACACAGAATTACCTAAGATTTAGTTTCTAACACCAGCTAGGATTAGGGATGGATGTAAAAACAAGTTCAGTTACAGAAAAAGAAAGAAAGTTGCATTTTTTGGGATGACTGAACTGTGAACACAATCATCATAATAATGGCAGCTTTCATGTGAATGATCTCTTTTAATTCCTCCAGTGGTTCTATGAGTAAAACCATTATTACCAATTTAAAGATGAACAAGTGGGCAATTATATATATTAACTTGGCCAAGTTACCATAGTTAGTAGGTGGCCCAGCAGTATCTGAACTCATACAATCTGACTCCCAAATCCATGTTCCCAATCATGCCATCCATTTATTAAGTAAATGGCAACTGTGATGCCCATGAAAAACGCACTGCTTACATTTCCTGCTATAGGATATGTGATTGACTGATGGCCCCAACTTCATCCCTCTAGGTCTACCTTTGTATTCACTCTAATGTTACACCTGCTGGTCACTCTTTTCTAATGATTGACCATGGCAAGGTAACATGTAAGACTCCTCCAATGTGGACTTTGGTTCAAGCACTACCACTGGCCTAACCAAATCTTTATTAGAACTGTGCTGCAGTCTGAGATTCTTACTTTCTTCTACCACACTGTTAAACCTATATCCTGATCTGACGCTTACCCTTACTGATTGCTGCTCCTTCCTCCAGTAAATCTCTTGTACTTCTTACCCTCTGTTGACATCTGCTTCTCTGCAGATGCCAACTATTGCAAGTACAGATCTACTGTACTGAGAGGGTCTGATAAAACAAGTGATAAGATGGGGATTTAGATATGGCTCATCTTAACCACTCAGTCTGAATGGGAAGCAGGTAAGAGAAAATCCCCGGTACAAGGCCCAACTGCTAAAGATTTCACTGGGTGATGATTTGTCTTTCAGGTATAATGGTTCAAAGATGGTAGAGTTGGCTGGTTACTGCAAAATTGTATTGACATTGACACCCTGCAAATGGTGAGGCACCAAGGACAATTAACAAGTAGTTAATACGCATGAATCCAGAGAGACTCTTGGTCTCTCAACAAAAAGTTCTTGACTCCTGGAATGGAAGAGCAGAACAGATAAAGAGCAGATCAAAGATTTGATAGTGTTACAGAGTTCCAGAGACCTTAGGATGCGCAGAAAATGCAGGTCTGTAATAACAAATTCAGGGTCCTGGCTGAGAAAAACAGGGATCTTGAATTATGGGATGAGAACAAGCAGTTGGATGTTCTTGAGGATTGGCTTTGTATCAATCCTTAGAGCTTGCAGAGATGGCCTACAGCTCCCCCTTCCCCCACCATGGTTAGAAGATGATGCAGAGGCCACTATTCGGCAAGATAGCAGGTGTCTCCTAGAACCTACCGTCAACACCTCTCCCGGCTTCCAGGACCATGACTGAAGTTAAATCCCAGAATTACCCATCTGAATGTTGCCCGATAAGGGGGGAAAAAGACTGTATTCGAATGTATTTGTAAGAATTAGCTAGCACGTACCCTCAAGAGCCTGGAAAGTAGCCCTGGGGTTGTGTTTAGAAAGTGTTTAATCAAGAGGGCTGGAATGTAAGACTGGATAAAGAAGAATTCATTGACTTAGGGAAAGGGATGCTTTCTCCAGACTTACCTGTCTCCAGATTTGGCATCTGACAAAAGCCCTCAGGGAACGGGCAAATTCACTGTTTGAGTGGATCAGCCTAAGTAGTTCTTGGAACTGTGCAGCCATCCAACACTCATTCCACCCAGTCTTCAGTGCTGCACTGTCTTCACACAAGTGTCACATACCCTTTGTGTCCTGAAGGTCCTCCCGCCTTCCCCTGCTCCTTCCCATAATAAATTTCTTGCACCTCTAATCCTGTTGTATTGTCTGCTTCTGGATAAACCTACAGACTAACACAACAAGGAAACACAGCCATAGGTTTCATATGAACAAAAATAAAAAACAAGATTGAAAACTAAGGTCTGGATCAGATCATGCACCTAAAAAGCCTGGCTGAGAAATCATGTCTTAATTCCCGGGTGAAGTGTCATAGTGAGAAAACTGATGAAGATTTATAGTGAGCATTTAACATAAACCAAGGTCGCTATGAGTATAATAATTCGGGAGTTAAGGTGAGAAAAGAAAAAAAAAAAGATTAAGAATCAAACATTTGAAAATCTTTCTTTTTTTTTTTTTTTTTTTAATGTGAGGTTGCAATGCCTCCATGCTTTGTGTGGGTGGGTGAGTAATTATATTAAAATGCTTGGCTAAGAAAGCTAATAATAGGAGATCAATAGGTCCCCTTTTCATTTTGCCTTGGAGCCATGCTAGAAACCCAAAGCCTGGGTTAAAAGGCTCTGTCATTCACCCTGAGCAGATCTCTGGTAAAATAAGAGATGGGATGATTTGGTGAACCCTTGATTAAACTGCCATTAAATTCATCTGAATAGATTGATCAAAAAAAAAAAAAGAGAGAGAGAGAGAGAGAGAGAGATGAGACAGGTCCATTTAAGAAAGTGTTACCTGATTAAATATGAAAGATTACTATATTTACAAATGAATGCATTTTATTTAGAAATGAATCATCACACACATATTGACATCTGATAAAAAAAAAATCAATACATTACCATTAAAAAGAACTCTGTCTCCAGATGAAAGACTGCTTCCAGGACTTAGGTGGGAGAGGAGGGAGACCTCAACAGAGTAGCCTTCTGTAAAAGTTGCTCAAAATTGCTTAGTTTTATTTTGTTCTCAGTATTTTCCATTTTTTTAAATACTTTCTTGCTTAGAAAATAGAAAATAATTTATAAGGATATCAGCCATTCCTTTAAAAAAAGCAAAGAGAACTAAAATAAATGTCATGCTGAGACAGCATCTAATATAGGTGAGGCTTATTAAAATGTATGTTTGTTTGGACCCTACTTTATTTGTTTTAAGGTTATTTATTTATTTATTTATTTGACAGAGAGAGAGAGAGATCACAAGTAGGCAGAGAGAGGGAGAAGCAGGCTCCCCGCTGAGCAGAGAGCCCAATGTGGGGCTCAATCCCAGGACCCTGGGATCATGACCTGACGCACTGAGCCACCCAGGCACCCCTGTTTGGAGCCTACTTTAATTGTAGGCTTTTTTTCAGTTGGAAGCTTTTGATAAATGTAATATTTTATGTAATTACATACATTTGGGAGCTATTGATGGCATTAACTCTAAGGCGTTATCTTTTTACGAATAAACTGAGCAGAGGATCCACTTAGAGAAGTTGACTTTCTCACCTTAAGGAAGAGACATGCAAATAGTGACTGAACATAAACATTCGGTAAATATTACAGAACGATAAAATAGTAGTAGTTATATTAGAACTATCCCCTGTCAAATGACATAAGAATCCTTTCTGCCAACTAATCAGTTAGATTTTGAAATATGTGAACTTACCAATGCTATCAATGTTGTAAATATAAATGTCTTGTTTTAAGGATGAATACCACCACTTAAAAAAAAATCAGTGTTTATATCTGAGTATGTATTCTACTAATGACTCAAGAATAATAAATAATTTGAAAATTCATAAATATGGATATAGACTCATTATTAAGCCTAACCATTTCTTTTAAATAAGATGTTCCAATTGGATTGAAAGCATTCATTGTCAAATAAAAGAAAGCATAATTAAATTTCCTACAAGCATATTTAGATATCACACTTCTTAGATTTTACAGCAGTGTTCCTGGATCAAACTTTTCAATAAAGATTTTTTTTCAAAATAAATATCAAGTTTTGGGTCTATAAAATTATCTATTACTAGTGAAATATAAAGAAAGCCCTAATTCAGGATTTTATAAATTATTCATTATATTCTTTCGTACTCAGGATTTTATAAATTATTCTCTCATTATATTCTTTCACTTTACCTATTTTAGGTTTTTGATATTTACACATCTATATTTTAATTCCTACATGTTTATATCAACATAGGAGGCCAAATTATCTAAAATTTTACAATTCTTTTCTTCTATTTCAAATTGAAGAGCAAGAAGAAAAACACTTATATAAGAAATATAGGCTATATAAAGCAAACATATATTTAATTACTTGAAGTTTTTTTTCCATGTTGAATGTTTCATGTTTCCCTGTTAATGAATAATGAGTATATGATTATATAATATAATTACATATTATATTATATTATATTATATTATATATTATAATGATTATAAGTAAAAACCCAGTAACAGGCATAGCTGAATTTGTGTGTTTAGGAGATCTTGTTAGATGTCTTTTTCCCTGTCTCCAATATAGGCTTGAATCTGTTTAGCTTCACTTTCAGGAAGATTCCCACTCTTGGGAATAAGCGACATGGTCACCAGCAGTTCCCATCATACCATATCCCATTTTGACAACCTTAGCAGAAAAAAAAAAAGTTTCACTTTCTGCAGTGGTTTCTGAAAGAGAGAAAGAGAGGCTGAGAGAGAATCCTGGCTTAACTAGACATGTATCATGTACCTCTCCTTGAATCACTGGTCCATATGTTTATTAATCAGACAGGCTCATGTACTTCCTCCCTCACCCCCAAAGCTACCAGTGTGAAGCAGGTCCACCTGAACGGCAGGGACAGAGAAGAGAGGAGGATTTCTCACACGTTGGCAACAAAGACTATGAATTCGAACACTTAGGAATACCGCCTGTTTCTCTCATAAGATAATAGGCCCCACTTACTGTGTACTTTTTCCTTCTCTAGCTAGGAGATTTAAGAGCAGGCAATGGAAGTTTCCATTTCTCCATGTAGTGGACGGTTATTCTGTTTACCTGCCCTGCATTTACTCCCTCATCTTGTGGGTTTGACTCTACTTTCCCTCTGACACGGATCCTCCTCTCCTCTCAGTAACATTTAGAGTGATACATTTCCTAGTTCTCTGTATTCCTAAGTGGGAACCAAAGTCCTATATGCAGGATTTACACTTTCCTTTTCAACAAAGACAAACACATTAACCTGTCACTACCACCCATGGTACAGTTTCTTTGGATGTGCCATCTTCATTTTCATACCACGGTTGTTACAATCATTTAAGTGTTTTATGACACATGGTTTTATTATTTGATAAAATAACAGCACAAAATGGGAAATGTGACTGCTGTTCCTAGGAACAGCAGATATGGCTTTTCTCATGAGCATAAAGTAATTGAGTCCAAGATGAAAAACATTTAGTGTGCTGAAACTAGTACACCTTTGGTTTTAATCATACTCATTGGGTCAAATCTAGTGAGATGTAGTTTCAGTGATGAGGCAGCAATAATTAAGGAATCTGTGAAACGCATGTTAAAGTTGGTCGCTAAAAATGATCTGTATTTTGAGATTTTGTGATCTTGTCTGGCTTCTCTGAAACAAATAATCTCATACATAAGCCTATAGCTAATCAATATTTGTACACATTTCTGTAAAGTAATGGGGTAACTCACGTAGACCCACAGACATAATGGTGTCGTGTGTGCCTATGTGTTGTATGTGTGTGTTTATGCATATACATGACTAATTAATAAAAACGGATCTTTCAAGTTAACCAAATAGAGTTATCACACAATTATACAGAAATTAATTATCCTATTAGGATTCCAGTGAACATCTCGGTTTCTCTGCCTCTTCCCTCCTGCTGCTTCCTTGTCCATTAACCCTTCGGTAAAACATCATTTAGCAGACACTAGTCATCATTTCCTTTTCTTTTCCCTCTCCTTTCTTCTCTTTCTCTTACCTTCACTTCCTTATCTTTCCCCTTCTTCAGTCCTTCCTTGCTACTCTTCTTTCGTTCATTTTTTATTTCCTTGTCAGACATCAATTTACCTTTTTATGATAGTCTTACTCTGATCTTCCCTGGAGAACTAGTATTCTCCTATTCTGAGTAAATATACTTGGAAAAGGCTTATCTCCATTCAATTCAGATGTTATAGCCTATGGTTAAGCAAAACTTGCATGTTGCATATGCTTAAAATTCACCAAAACTTCTCTGTTTAACAGTGACTTGTTCAGTGTGGGACTCATAATCTAACTTAGGCCACCTTGATCTGCCTGGGATTTTTGGGATTTTTCCTGGACTTGTCTGGAAAGAAAAGTTTTCCCTATGAAAGAATTCCTAGCAATGAAAAATAAACATTTAGAGGTAGAAGAGACCACAAAAACAGATGAGGCTTCAGAAGAAAGCTGACCAAAAGTAATAAAAAGGCAGAGAGGATAAGATAAACTAGTGTGATCTTGCTCTAGTCTTTTCAGGACCGTAAGATAATATATTCCTTCTTTATTATTTAAGCCATTGAGAGTAGTTACCTTTTCTACTTTCTTTAAGGAGTAGATTATTATGAAATAAAAGATTATGAATAATACCATTATCAGAAGATGGAACTTCATTTACCCTTCTAGAAAACAGAAAGGCTAATTACATTGAATTTAATCAACTGATTTGGTGGTTCTAACTTAGCAACTCAAGAAGAGATTAAGAAATTTAGGCATAAGGTTATGAAGACACGCATACATTAGTTTTGTTATGTTATCTGCTGTGTATTTGTCTCTTCTCTTCCTATACAGATCTGCTTAAGTTATAAGTTGACTGTGAGTGTAGGGCAAGAAGTAACAGAGTTTACTTCCTCTTAATGCCTCCAGACTAGTAGTGAAATGTCTTCTTAAACTATAAGCCATTATTTAAAAGCCTATCTACTCACTAGTCTCTGAATAAACCAATAAGTAGTATAGAAGTCATTTTTTACTTACTTTTCTTTTTATAAGTAAGTCGATAAGACAATCACCTACTATACAAGTATCAAAATGATAAAAAAAAAAGGCTACTCAGGGACACTCCAATGGCACCAAAGAGTTTCCCTGCCTTAAAGTTCACCAAGTTAGACACAGTAACTTCATGCCATGATATAAAATGCAAATTTATCTTTCAATTACAATTGATATTCTAGAGTTTACTATTGGTGGCAGCTGTAGGGACAATTAAGGAATTCTTTTTTTTTTTTTTTTTTAAAGATTTTATTTATTTATTTGACAGAGAGAAACCACAAGTAGTCGGAGAGGCAGGCAGAGAGACAGAGGGAAGCAGGCTCCCCGCCGAGCAGAGAGCCCGATGTGGGACTCGATCCCAGGACCCTGAGATCATGACCTGAGCCGAAGGCAGTGGCTTAACCCACTGAGCCACCCAGGCGCCCCCAATTAAGGAATTCTAATTAAAGTTGGTTGGAGTAGATGAAGCCTATACCAGATTCCTCCATTTGATGCAGTTTCTAACTCTTAAAGACAGAAAAGGATCAACAGTCATTTTAAATCTAAATCAGGAGCAGGTTTATTTACTTATTACATGCCACTTCCACTAATAGCATAAGGAATGCATACATAGATTATGTAATAGAGGATATAAGTGTACAACATTGGCAGCATGTGTGATGATTACCGACAAGAATTAATCAGCATTCCTCATGCCATACACAATGCAGTTAGAATAGAAACAGCAAATCTGTTCAAGTAATGCAAACAAGCTGCATAAAAGGCTAAACAAGTAAAAGTATATCATCAGCCATGACTCAAATTACATCTTTAAATTGTGTGCCAGCTTCCTTCAAATTGGCCATTTAAGAACTCAGTCTCTGACAGACTTTACAAACTGGGAAGCATTGCATCTTCTCAGGTCCACAGTTTTGTTATGGTGTGGGAATACATTTAATAACTCAGCCTGTAAATTAGCCCATACTTGATACAACAGATAGAGTGCTGTGAATCCTTATGTGATGTTTTTCTTAGTGATGGAATCGGTTGGTAAATCTCAGAAATCCTACATCCTCTGTGAAGATGTTATCCAAGCTCCTCAAGAAAGTATAGATTGTGGTCGTATTGCTTGATTATTTTCAACTCAAAAAAAATTTTTTTTTAATTCATGACATTGCATAAGAGCCAAACTGTGAAATCAAGCACTTCAGTTTTTGTTGTAGTCATTGCTCATTTCTTTTCTGGTTCTGCATATATTGAGGTTCCTCAGGACTCTAATGGACTGAAATCATTACCATTCAGTTCTTTTAGATTTGGAGCTACTCATTGTTTAGTCCTCAGAACTCTGATGGAAAGTATTCAATGGGAAACTTCTGGTATGTTGAAATTTCTGTCAAATGGCAGGTTTGAAACTAAAACTCTAGTCTAAGGATATTCTGGTACAAAATGCTTTCTCTTGCATAAAAAAAATATAAAGATGCACTTCTCTCTTAACCACTCTCCCTACAATTCATTTAGGCTATTAAAGAAAATATGAATGACTAACTCTGTGAAGAATCAATGATAAATAACAAAAACAGTAAGTATTTGAAATATCCATTCTAATATATATATATATATATATTAATATATATATATATATATATTACTAATGAGCCAACTTCTTCCCTTGCAAAGAAAGTTTGGGCAAATTTAAAAATCTTATTTCTGTCTCATGACTATGAGTCAACCAAACAATCTCAATTCTCGGTTTGTTGTTTTAACATCTATCAACTTCCTGCTCAAAGGTTTTGGTCCCTGAGATGTTAAGAAGGGGACACTAATTTCATCTCCTTTAATGGAATTGTTAACAAAAATTTAAGAACAGAAAGATTAATTATGTTAGACCAAGTACAATAAAATTGTTGGGATAAATTGAGGGGGATGAAGGCTAACGATTGGGCTAACTAAAGGCTAAAAAAATATGGGTCACTGGGAAGAGGGAGAAATGGAAGGACACACCTGCAGAATTTTTCCTTGGGATTCCATTTCTTCTCTACCTTGGTCATTGTGGGATATTGACCCCAATCCAATAATGATTATAGTAAATGTGGAAGTACAACTGTGATAAATGAGACCAAGATCTCAGCCCTCATCCTTCCTGTCCCTTATCTATCTGTAGTCACTCCTTTGATAATCTCATTCAGTTTCATTATTTTCTTATGAGAATTTATTTATTTGAGAGAGCATGCACACATAGGAAGGGGCAGAGGAAGAGGGAGAGAATCAGCAGGCTTCTTGCTGAGTGTGGAGTCTGAAGGAGGTCTCAATCCCAGGACACTGAGATCATCACCTGAGTCTAAATCAAGGGTCAGATGCTTAGCCAATGGAGCCACCCAGTTGCCCCTAGAATCATTATTTTTATATACCAATCTATAAACCCATACTATAACTATACCTTGAACTCCAAACCCATACCAATCATATGTTTGACATCTTTATTTGAATGTCTGAGAAACAGCTTAAGCTTAATATGTCCAAAACCAAAATTCAGTCTTCTCCATCTCAGTAAATTGCAACTTCATTTTTCCAGTTATTCACATAAAAAACCCTGGCATTATTATTAATTTTTCTCTTACTTACATATTCTACATGTTTATAAATCCTATTTCCTATATTTCAAACTATATGCTGAATTCAACTGCTTTTGACAACCTCTACTGCTAACACTCCAGTGCTACCATCTTCTTTCACTTGGGTTATAGCAATGCCTGCCCCCCAAACTGGTTTTCCTTCCTCCATCCTTGATCTATGGTCTACTGTCAACACAGTAGCCAAAGCAGTCCTTTTATAATATAAGTTGGATCATGTCCCCTCCAATCCAGTGCTCCAAAGATTTCCTTTCTCTTTCTGAGTAATAGTCAAAATCCTTAACCTGACTCCGTACAATCTTGTCACTCTTACTTCTCTAACCGTAGTTCCTACTATTCTCTCTCTTACCTACTACGTTCAAGACACAATGGATTTCATGGTAGCCCTTGAAAGCTCTAGTCCCATTCCTGTCACAAGATCTTTGTACTTCCCATTCCCTTTGTTGGGTAGCCTGTTTCTAGGAGGTCCCTATGATGTACTTACTTACTTGCCTCCTTCAGGTTTTACCTCGAATGTTGCCTTCTCAGTTCAGCTTTCTCTGATCATCCATTTAAAATTCCAACTCTTCTTCATCCTCTCACACTACTGCATTCCTAATCTCATTCCCACTCCTTAATTCTACCCATAGTGCATTTTACCATGTGACATTGATATTTGTTCACTTCTTTGTTTTGACCTCTTTCTTTGCACTAGAATGTAAATAAATTCTATGAAAAGAGGGATTTTTGTCTAATTTGTGTATGCACATATTCTAATCTGAATGATTGAATAGCACATGGTAAATATGTAATATATATTTATTGAATTAACTCATTAATTCCTAGGAAGAGGTATAGGGTACTTTAAGGACCTTTAATAGGTGAATTTGACATAGTCACAAAAATTAGAAAGAACTTCCTTTATAAAAGTGAAGCTTTAGCTAAGATCTGAATAATGAAGAATAAAGAAGAAAAAAAATCTAAATATTAAAAACAATGTGAACAAAATGTCCTGAGGTGGGAAGAAAAAACCCATCTTGCAAGTATAAAGTTTTTTAAAAAAAAGTCAAAGCAGCTGGAGTGTAAAGAGAAAAAAGGATAACAAGAGATTGCAGAGCCAGATCACAAGATCCTCACAGATGACATCCAGGTTTTTATTCTAAGAGCAATGAGAAATCAGTGACAATAGTATGGAATCACATGAACTCTGTGTGTGATTTGCTCACTCCATGTTTCTGTGTCATATTCTGGTAATTCCCAGAATATTTCAGACTCTTCTATTATTATTATATTTGCTCTGGTGGTCAGTGATCTTTGTTGTTACTAGTGCAATTGCTTTAGGCGCCATGAGCCACAGCCACATATGACAGTGAACTTAATAGATGAATGTTGAGTGTGTTCTGACCACTCCATTTACCACCCATTCCCCCATCTCTCTCCCTCTCCTTGGTTTCCCCTATTTCTTGAGACACAACAGTATCCAAATTAGGCCAGTCGTCAACCCTACAATGGCCTCTAAGTGTTCAACTGAAAGGAAGATTCACATGTCTCTCACTTTCAATCAAAAACTAAACATGATTAATTTTAGTGAGGACGGTCTGTCTAAAACAGAGACAGGCTGAAAGCTAGGCCTCTTGCACCAAACAACCAAATCAGTTAATAAAGCCAAAGGAAGTATTCTTGAAGAAAATTAAAAGTGCTATTCCACTGAACACATGAATGCCAAGAAAGTGAAACAGCCTTATTGTTGTTGTGGAGAAAGTCTGGATGGTGTAGACAGAAGATCAAACCAGCTACAATGTTCCGTTAAGTCAAAGCCTAATCCAGAGCAAGGCTCTCACTCTCTTCAATTCTATGAATACTGAAAGACATGAGGAAGCTGTAGAACAAACACTGGAAACTAGCACAGGTTGGTTCATGGGATTTAAAGAAAGAAGCCATCTCTATAACATCAAAGTGCTAAGTAAAGCAACAAGGGCTAATGTAGAAGCTGCAGCAAGTTATTCAGAAGATCTAGCGAAGATCATTAATGAAGTGGCTACACTAAACAACAGATTTTCTATCTTCTTCTTCTGTTGGAAGAAGATGCCATCTAGGACTTTCATAGCTAGAGAGGAGAAGTCAATGCCTGACTTCAAAGGACAGATTAACTTCTCTATTAGGGTCTAATGTGACTGGTTACTACAGGTTGACGTCCATGCTCATTTACCATCCCCCAAATCCTTGGGCCCTTAAAAATTATGCTAAATCTACTCCATCTGTGCTCTATAAATGGAACAATAAAGCCTGGAGAAAGCACATCTGTTTACAACATTATTTTAAGCCCACACTTAACTGAGGAAAAACAGTTTCCTTTAAAAATATTGCTGCTCAGTGCCAATGTACCTTGTTACCCAAAAGTTCTGATGGAGTTGTATGATGAAATTCATGTTGTTTGCATGCCTTTTAACACAATATGCATCCTAAACCCCAGGGACCAAGGAGTAATTTCAACTTTCCAGTCTTTTTATTGAATAAATACAGTTTGTAAGAGCATAGATAGGTAGTGATTTCTCTGATGGAATGGGGCAAAGCAACCTGAAAACCTTCTGGAAAGGATCCAGCATTCTAGATGCCATTAAGAACAGTTGTAATTTATGGGAAGAGGTTAAATAGTAACATAAACAGGAGTTTGGAAGAAGTTTATTCTAACCTCAGTTAGATGACTTTGAGGGGTTCAAAACTCGAGCAGAGGAAGTAACTGCAGATGTGGTGGCAACAGCGAGAGAACTAGAGTTAGAAGGAGAGCCTGAAGATGGTAAATTTCTGCAATCTCACGATAAAAGTGGATGAATTGCTTCTTAAGTATGAACAAAAAAAAGTGTTCTCTTGAGATGGACTCTATTCCTGAGACTAGAAGATTCTGAAGATTATTAAAATGACAACAAAGGATTTAGAATAGTATGCAAAGCTTGCTGATAAAGCAGCAGCAGGATTTCAGAGAACTGTCTCCAATTTTGAAAGAAGTCTGCTATAGGTAAAATGTTTTAAACACTGTTGTTTGCTACAGAGAAACCGTTCATGAAAGGAAGAATCAATCAATTCAGCAAATGTCATCATCTTATTTTAAGAAATTGCCACAGCCACCCATCCTTTGGCAACCACCACCCTGATCAATCAGCAGCCATCAGTATCAAGGCAAGACTCTCCACCAGCAAAAAGATTATAACTCATTGAAAGCTCAGATGATGGTTAGCGTATTTCAGCAATAGAGTATTTTTAATTAAGGAATGAACATTGTTTTGTTTTGCTTTGTTTTGTTTTTGACATAATGCTATCCCACACTTAATAGACCACGGCATAGTCTAAACATCTTTTAAATGCACTGAGAAACCAAATTCATTTGGCTTGCTTTATTGCAATATTTACTTTACGGTGGTCTGGAACTAAACCCACAATATCTTCAAAGCATTCCTGCCATCCCCATGAGAAATGACAGCAACTTGGACTAGGGTGGTAGTATCTCTCAGGTCTTTTGAATTTCGTCCTATTTTTCCTGCAATTCCAATCTCTTTGGCTCACCATTGTACCCTCAGGTTTTACATCCCAGGAGTGCTCCAGCTTTGCCCTCTTTTTTCAACAGGGAAGAATGTGAAATTCAAGAGCCTCACTCTATCTCTTCTTGCCATTCCTCCACATGATGTTGCTCCATTCACATTTTCCACTGTTTTTATTTATTTGTGTATTTATTTCAACCATTTGATCAGTTCCATGGTGATGGTAAATGTGTCAGGAATCATGTTTTATTCATCTTGATATTCCCAGTAGCTGGCACATTGATGATACACAATAATACTTGTTGAATAAATGAGGAATTAAATCAATTGCTGGTTTGCCAACACAAAAAAAATATTCACAATGTTCTTCTTACTGCTGCTCTGTAGACATCATGAATTTGGGGGTGGATAAAGGCATTTCCATGAGGTCAAAATATATAAGCTATGGGTTAAGTCATCTATTAGCGGTTGGATGTGCACTCAAATATACATACATATAAGTAACTGAATAGTATATAAATATAACTATAATATTAAAATTCTATAAAGATAAATAATGTATTTGGGGAGCAAATTGTATACATAATTTTCAATACAGTCCCTTAAATGGCTGAAAGTAGGATGTAGTGAACTGAAGGAAGAACACCTAAAAAGTCCAAAAGAGTCCATGTAGGCTCCCCAAATTCTCTGATTCCCTGACAACAGGTTAAGTATTATAAGATGCTCAGTCAACAAATTCAATTGCAATGGCACAACAGTGACCAAATATTAGCCATAAAAAATGTTTAATAACCCACACTGATTCTTACTTATTATGGGACATGACTTAAAACTCTGCTGACTAAACACATACACACACACACGCAGACTAGTCTAGTTCCATTCATACACACATGTTAATTCAATATTAATAAATAAAATTATAAATTATAAATGTTTATCAATAGAGGTTATAAGTAAAATCTTAAGGCAATGCATACAAACATGAGAAAAGTTCTTGAAGGATACAATGGGTTTGAATTTTCAGCTACATGTGTTTTATGATGGTATCAAAAGTAAAACTGTATCATTTAACTGTATTCTTTTGTACCCTCCCTTCCACAGACTATATAATCTAATCAGTGAAGTAAGTAAGTGTTTTTCTGAAGCCATGGAATTTTAGATAGAAGATCACTTTTTAGAAAAGTCATAAGCAGAAGATCATAATTCAAACCAAACAATCAGATTCTCCTACCATCTAACTCCTGAAGAGTTCATGTAATTCTGTCCTGAATTAAAAATGCTTTAAATACAGGATTTATACAGGATTAAGAGTAGTTTTTAAAAAGTACTCTTCTTGGAAAGAGGTCTGAACACTGCTTCTAATTTGTGAAATTATAACACCTGTTAACTGGAATGATTTTTGTCATAAGTAATGCATCATAAAGAAAGCATTGACTTAGACTAAAAAGATAGTTTGGTTGACATTTAAATATATATAAACCTTAAAAATAAGTAATATTGCCTCAAAAATTGGCCCAAAAAATGAATTGCGATGGATACAAGACAGATCTTAAGCCAAGATATTAGAGGATTAGAAATAAAATTTCCAAATAAGAATAAATTTCTTAGGTAACTATTCTACTTATATAGCGTATGCAAATAAATTTAAATTTGTGTTCATTGTGTTTACTTCAAACAACATTTTTTCACCACTAAAAAGAGACAAAATAAAGACAAGAGTAGAAATAAAATGGAGAAGAACTTCTGTATAAAACGTGCAAATAAAAACTTTTACCAATAAGCAAGTTGAAAAAATACATGATTTTTGCAGAAACTATATGAAATTATCAGGCTCAAAGTCTAAATAAGGTATAGAATTCCTCCCCTCTCCCTCCTTGGTTCAAACTACTTCGAATTATTCTCTTATCGTTACAGAAGAAACTCCAAGTACTGGTATCCTTAAAGATTTCAAGTAGAGACAGGAAGCTATTTTCTATGAAAATCCAATTCTATATTTTTACCCTATTGTTGCTTATACCACAATATAATAAAGAAACACAGCAACTCACCTGAAAAAATTGCTGAGGATCCAGGAACTCCCATAATTCAAGTTACCTAATTCTTCTTTCTCAGACTATATAATCTAATTCTGTTGTCATGGCCAAGACATATTTGTGATATTCTACTAAGAGAACACAGCCTGAAATTTCTAAAATGTATAAAAATCTTCTGATGTGGTATGTTTTTCTGTGGACATGGACTCTTTCAATTGTTTGAAAGAGTTCCAGGTTTGCAATCATGTTTAAGATTTCCAATATACAAAATTGTGTTCTACATTTTTTGTAGGTTATGAAGCATCAAAAAAAAAAAAGAAGAGCCTTGCTCTGAGAAGCAGTGAAGTAAGTAAGTGTTAAGCACATTCACCACCAAATAATAAGCAGCATGGTTGGAACCCAGTATTCCATAATAAAAAGAGTAACACAATAAAAATTTAATCTCAGAGTATTGCTGGGAGGGGCTGAAGACAGAATTCCAGTGTTGCGCATTTCTTCAGGCACTTCAAGTCTTTCGAGCATTACCACCGGACGTTTCATTCATTGGCACAGGGGGATGCTTTCTCCTGGCACACTTAGGATGGAGAAGAATGGAGAAAAGTTTGGATACATTCATTTCTTCCTCTATTTAGATGACTTTTTAAAACTTTCAACAAAGAATATATCCTTTAGAAATGTGAAAAGAACCATGTTCTTCTTTTTTCCTTTTCTTTAAGTATATGAGAAAGACAAAATCTATGAGGAAAAACAAAATGAACAAAACTGGCATATTTTATGAAAGATTTATATACAGTATTCATTCTGCTGACATAAGGGCAAGTGTAGAATTATAAACTTTTTTATCATAAACAAAATTAGATTTTCAGGATCATATGTTCATTACTGCAATTCCCACAAATAAAAATTTCTTCATGGAAAAATAGAGATATTTTGAATACTAAAGTCCTTTATTCAACAACACAGAAATTTCACAAAAACAACTTTACTGGGCAAATTGAATGTGGTTTTTTAAGTTTTTTTTTTTTTTTTTTACAGTTTTGTACATGCCCCATAAGTAATTTTCTTTAATAAATACACTGTTTTCCAAAACTGCTTTTTTAAATAATTGCACAAGCATACATACACCTTACACAAATATCTATTAGAAAATTTAATAGATGACTGCACAGTTCAGAATAGGAGAACGCTGTGAAAGGAGTACATTTTGTGTCCCATGTTCCTGAAATATCTGACTTCCTTGCCATTTTGAAAATGGAATCCCTCCTCACATGGTAGCTGTCTTTTATTCACTAGGAATACAGATCTCAGTGTGAAACTGCCAAATTTAATAAAAACAAAATCTGAAACATTTAGCTGTTACATGAGAACCAACTGTTTGATATCACTGTGAATCTAACCATGATCAAAGACCCACCACAGTTTTTTGCTGAACACATTTGACCCTGAATAGTGTGCTCATTTAACTGCTTGCCTTTTTTTCATTATTTGATTACAGATACTATCAGCTTAAAGACTTTATATGCTTTAGCATTAATTGTACAACTTACGTGCCAGGCGTTCTAAATGAAAGGAAGGGAATATTCTTTTCTGTTAGTGATTGCTTCACACTAATTCATGGGAAGCCCGCCATCTCTTGCTCCCTATAAATATGTTTAGAAGCCGGAAGTTGGGTGTTGGGGATTAAGCAACCAGAGATGTTTTTATATACTCTTACACTGGAGAAAGACTTTCACTGTGTCACTGTGTTCTCTCCTAAGGATGGATATGTTTCTCACTTGCAAAAATGTCTCTGCTTGTATACAGGTGGGCAAAATCCATCAGAAAGCCACTTTGGTCTGAAGGCCTGGAAAGAGGGAGGTTTGCATTATGAGGTTCTTATAATGTTTGGGTGCTGAGTGACAGCTGACAAGTAAAATGGTTCAATGCTCTTCATACCAACACCCTGCATACTTTCCAGCTCTCCCTAACTGCTGACAGAATGTGGCATCTCCTTGCCTACACCTAGAGAAGGTAAGAGTCCTGTGCATGTTTGAACCTCTCTTACAAAGCTTTTAATTTGACTTCTTTGATACGTAATTCTTAAATTGTACAGTCCGCCACAATCTATATTCTGATTGCTATCTTCTGAATTTTCTTGGTCCGAATATGAAATGTACAGTGAACAATTTTGAAAAGTTACATTCATTGGTATTTTAGAATCGTGGAAACTGTAAACCTTTAAATCACTCCCTCGGGGTTATAATGATATGCTTTACAAGTTCTCAGTATATGGACTTAGGAGAAGAGAACCAAAAGGAGAACAGAAGAGTAACATCTTTTTTCAACATCACCAACGAGAACTTTTTATGTACCCTACATTATATAAACAGAGTTTTACCAAAAACATAAAAAAGGGGTGGTATAAAAGAACAATATCAAGAATAAAAACATGTAAGAGAATTAAAGAAAAGCTGCACTTTTCCATTTCAATCAACAGATTTTCTTTCATTAAAAAACTGATTTGACATGTAAAACAACACACTTTACAATATACAGATTCATTAGTTTTTTAAGAAAACAAATAAAAACACATCAAGACATGCAATACTTAGCATGTATTTTAGACTCTCAGTACATTGTCATGAGATCTTTACATGTTACTCTATGCCTAATGCAGCCTGAACAGACATTTGCTTCAATTCTGTCGTAACAATCACCATTTTCCAAAAAGCAAGGCAAACTTACCATTCAAGTGTAAAAGTAAGTTTTCACTTACTTGTAATTAATTAGTACACTGGCTTAAAAATATG
This sequence comes from Mustela putorius furo, assembly GCF_011764305.1. Taxonomy (NCBI): domain Eukaryota; kingdom Metazoa; phylum Chordata; class Mammalia; order Carnivora; family Mustelidae; genus Mustela; species Mustela putorius. The sequence continues at coordinate 11,563,085 of NW_025422023.1, forward strand.
AGTAAAATCAAATAAAAGTGGATGAGAAAGAACTCATATAGTTCTCATTGGTCCCACAGCAGAAACAGAAATTCTAACTAGAAACCCTCAAAGGAATATACATCAAGCAGAAAGCTATGTCAGAATTAACATACAGCACATTTTAGCTTACGATGATTTAATGATCTTCTTGAAACAGGGACAGGTGTAAAACATGAAATAAATTTTCCTTAAAAAGCCCGTTTGACTGAAACTGGAGGCCTTGCGATGCTCCTCTAGCCAGGTTCAGTCACTTGCTTTTCACACTGGCGTTTGCAGGGAACTTCACCCTCCCTCCCAGACTCTGATGATGAAGTGCTTTCTTCCGGTTTTCTTAAAATCTCCTGTCATATTATTTCCCATTCACAACTACAACTAGCCTTTCAAAATTATTAATCTGCTAGTCTTTCTAAAACTTTACAGCCCTTTTTCACCCTTTCTCTTCTCAAGTTATTTTTCTCTGCATGATCCATCTTGCTAACATTTTTCAGCAGACTAGTAGTGGCTGTCCAGGCTAAAATAGCTGGCTGGTGGATAAAGAACAAAAGTTACGGTAACATGGCCACTTCGACGCTCCATGTATTTTTACTAAATTCTACTTTATTCCTCAAGATGAAAACTGTCTTTATAATCTGGCAAGAAAAAGAAAATGAAATAAACTTCCTAGATATCATGGCATCACAAATAATATCTGTCCTATGAGGACAGCCTTAGGAACCTTGACGGCCATAAGAACACCAAATCCTATGTGAAAGAGCAGCACGGATCCTATGAAGCATTAGCTCCTTTGTGTTTGGGGCTGTTTGCACTATGAAATTCCACAGAGTGTGGACCTGGCTGCTCAGGAATGAAAGCATCAAGTGACAAAAATGGGAATGGGAGTAATGGAACATTCCACTGAGGGCCTCGGGGAAGGCCACTGGTCCACCTGGGAGGCTATGGGAAAGGAAGATAAAAAGAAATGTAAAAGACTCACTTTTATGAATGTGTTCAATTTTTTTTTATCTTAAAAAATATATGTAGTCATGCCTCAGTGCAAGAAGTCTTTATGTATTCAAATTTTAGAACAAACTACCCATTTCATATCATACATGGAATTAAAACATTTGGGTACATTTTATTAAGTGTTTCTTTTTCCTACCAAAACAAAATAATAAAAGAACAAAATATGAACAACAACAAAAAAATACATACACCCCATGTTGGGTTGAGGAAAAAAAAGCCCATCCTGAATTTCTCTGCCTAAGATATGATACTTTTCTCTGTATCCTAGAAAACACTGTTTTTTTTTCTTTTTAAATTTATACAACTGATTCTGCATGTTCCAACTACTCTGAGTACTCCGCCTTACAGTGCAACCCAAGACAAGTCAACTACACTAAGTATTTGGGAGGTATACCCTTCTGTACAGCTCGTTTGTAAGCAATGCAAGTGCATAACCACTACTCTAATATAGTGCTCAAAAGATTAATTGAAACTTTCATAACATCTTCCCCTCTTATAACAACACAACTGAAGGTAATTGCTGGATGCATCATAATCTTTTAGTCTTGTAAAACTTGGCATCAAGTCTCTACGGAAAGATGCATGGCAAAACATGCCACTGCTGTTGCTGCTTCTAGAAACAACTGGCAAAAAATATTTAAAGCTAAAATTTATTGCTCCAGATTTAACTTGCAGAACCATACTGTTGTGTACAAACTGTTAATCTCCATAGATGCTCAGACATGATTGTCTCCTTGTGTCTAAACACACAAAATACAAGCTGCTATCTGTACAGTTTACAGTACTGAAACACATATATTTGAAAATGAAGTATAGATATGTACTTTGCAAAGATACATGATTTTACAGCAGGGGTTTACCCAAACTTGTTTTTTACAGCCACTTTCAAAATAGACAACAACTTCACTAGTATAGCTAAATTACATCAAAGAAAGAATCAGTGTATTGAAAGTAAATAGACTGGCCAATTCCCCAAGCTCCCAGATTATTTTTATATGTCTTTTTTCTTTTCTTTTCCTTTTTTTTTTTTTTTGGAAGAAACCCCTATACATAAAATGAAAATAATATCTGGATATTTTCTTCAGTGGTGGACTAAGCAGTTTCTTAAAACAAGACATTAGTTTGCCCTTCACTTCCAAATGCCTTGAAAATAAGATATACTACTGCTTTAAAAGAACCATCGGAATGCTTCAGCGCTGGGAACAGGTGTTCTCTATAAAAAAAGAGCAAGAAAACAAGTTAAGCTTTCTTTCTATGCCAATATAAAATTAGATTTTTCTCCTTTACACTTCAGCAATATTTTTAGTCAGCAATACACAACATAATGACTTGTATATTTCAACATTTAATAAAAAAAAATGTTCAGTCTTGGAACATTACAAAAATTGGGATGCTAACTTTAACGCTAATTTACTGAATATAATATTAAACACACATTAGTCTAAAAAATACAGGAAACACAGCCTAGAACATGGATAATCATCGGAATAAAGGGGGAGGTTCAAACTATTAGCCAATAGTAGGACGTCCGGCCAGAAAGTCTATATCTGCTGTGTACATACGCATCCTACGTAAGGTTGATATTTAGAGAATTCAGTGAAGTAAATTTTTTTATTCCGGGGAATTCTGTTTACCACAGACATCAACAAATATTACATTGATATTAATTCTATCATTTAACAACTGCTAATGCTAAACATTCCTACAAATAATCTAATGAAAACTATACTGACAACATATGCCACTATTTTCAACAAATTCTGCATTTTCAACAAATTAATGTTATATGTATGAAACAAACTTATACTAACCAATGACACTCAGTGGAGCATAACTATCCTTTTGCACCATAAAAAGAGTAGCTTTCCAAAGGAGTACTAAGTTAGCACCAAAGTATGAACAATCATTTTAACAAAATGCTTAAAGTTATGGTGGTGTGTTTTGTTTTGTTTTGTTTTGTTTTTTGTCAGAAAAACAGTAAAGTATTGAATTTTCCTCTCTATATTAATATTACAGTAATTCATTATACTATACTCGTATTCTTTAAAAAACAGAAGCACATAAGAACATATTGAAGGTACATAACAATAAGTTAAATTTTCCTGTAGGGGCAAATGAAAGAGGGCTGATTTTATTCCTTAAACCAGTCCAACAATCCTGCACAGAATACAAGATGGCTGCTGAGAATAAGTAAGCATATAAGTTGGTATGCTGAATGCTACCAAATTATTGGGTAAGTACAGAACACGCACACACACACATGCACGCACACACACGCACACCTCTTAAAAACACATCTTAAGACTGTGTTAGTAGCAAAAACACATCTTAAGACTGTGTTAATAGCACTTGAATTTCATATTTCAGAAAATACACGAAAAATTCAACTCTAAGTACTCTTTAATAATTGAGGCTAGCTTTTATTTACTCTCTCACATTTGACTTATCTGGTTGACACAGTGCTACTGTAACAATGTCATCTAAAAATAAAAGTGTATTATTTGGTTAAGATGTCCACTGAAATTTAAATGAAAAAAAAAATTGTTTTGAAAGCAAAGCCACTTTTCACTATTTGCACTAGAAAGAATTTTTAAAAATTTGTCCTCACAGTCAACACAATAGATTTCCAAAGAAAGTATAAGAACAAACTAATGATTTTTTTGAAAGTAAACTCTCCTCCCAATGTGAGTCTCAAAATCATGACCCCAAGATCAGAATCTCCTGCTCTCCCAACTGAGGCAGCCAGGCACCCAAAACTAATGATTGCAACGCAAGTTTGTATAATGTATATGCAAAAGTATTTAACTTGTGAAGTATTTTCTAAAAACGCAAGCAAGAAAGCCCATTATTCCCATATAAGTAGTACTCATTAATATTTTACTCTTTACTCCTCATGGTATAATGTTTTCTTCTCTCCAGCTCACTATGAGTATCTGAATCCCCGTCATTTGATTTGGTTGATGAAAAAAACCCCTTTACCACTTTTGAAAACTAACTTTTGAATGATAAATGTAACTGTATGTGTTCATTACATTTATTTAGTCATTATTAAAGGAAGTATATGAAGCAATAAGAAACATATTCATTCTAATATTCATGCTTTACACACACACACACACACACACACACAAGCAGTAAATGAAAACTTAGACGTTCATACCAGATGCTAAGCTTGCTGCCTGATGCCAACTAAGAATGAATTTTATATAAGTATGCATACTTATATAAATGTAGTCATTTTTAACAAGATAAGTTAGATCCAAACATATCCATGCAATTACAGATTCACATATGAAAAATAAACATGTGCATATATATTCATATATATTCACATTTACATGTATAGAATATGACATAGAGATGCCAATTTACTTTCAGATGCCAACTGGAAACAAGACTGTAAGTATATATACTTAGATAATCTTGTATCTTGATAAACATATATGTTTATGAAGATAAACAGAAAAATGTATGGAGTACATTTTTTAAATGAGGTGAACTCCTTATGTCTTGGATACATTTTGAAAATTCTTTTCCAACTCTTTGCTCTTCCTGTGCCCCTTTTCATTACTAAATTTTATTTGCAATATTTAGAGAAAGCAAGCTTCATAAAATGCCACCTGAGATCAAAGGTCATGGTTGTGAGGAGAAAGATAATCAGTTTTCGGTGCTTATTAGCACCAAAAATTAATTAGATAATGCAAATATGAGAAAAGCAGAGAGCTAGCTTCCTTTACTAATACAACCTGTCACAAAATAAAGCACTGTGATGTTTGCATATTATTATGCATACATTGAGGCCAGTATGTATCTCCATATATAAAGATATAGTCCACTGCTGCGGGGGAAGGATGAAGATAAGCAGAGAAGCATCTTTTAAAAAAATATTTCTCCCTTATATTAAGATTTTTGAGGTCATGAAGCCTAAAAATGATTTGCTGGGAAATCACTTAAAATGTGTGAGAAAACAGGAAATCTACTAGTGCAGTAATTAGAACAAGTTATCAAGGCATTCACCACAACCTTGAAGTGAGGTTTCTCTAAATTTTATTTCAGGGTTGAAAAAGTAACACAACTCTTTAGTGTCCCATAGGCCACACAGAGCAGAAGATGTATGCTCAAGCTCCTGCCCAGTTTTCACTTAGCTCATGAAAATTCCCTGGAAATTTACTTTATACCTGGACTGAGTTCTTTTTGGTCACGATGGGGAAAGCAACATTGTTTGCTTTCATACATAAAATATTGGTTAAATTATAGGTTCTTTATAAAGTCTGCACTAATCTGGGGACCTATCTTCTCTAATTCTGTCAACCAATGAGGTCATCTTTGTTACAGGAATTTTATTTCAAATGGAATTTTATTTCAAATGGAGCTCAGCACACCAGCCAGGAGGATTAAGCACCCTGACCAGATATCTTCGGGTTATATAAATTCAACAGTCCCAGCTGGGAAATCACACTCTTGATGAGATTACAGTGACTTTCTGGATCTTGGTGATGCTTGCAGGAAATCGTTATCCTGAGTGACAGGAAAGCCAGATTCCCCAGGAAGAGAAGGGGGCGGGGAGATAAAGAATAGAATGGAGTTGATCAGCATTGTTTAAGGCAGCCTTCACTGCTCATGCAGGTGTGAACGCTGACACACAACAGCCTGCTACTCCCAGGAGGCCTGTGCAGAAACCCGCAGCCCTCCGTTCTCCTTCCCGTAGTGCTGTAAAGCCTCGTGTTCCAGAGCATTCCTACCATGAGAGAAAGCCAGAGCCACATACGGAAGACCTTAAACTAATGAGCTTAAAGACAGGACTTCTGTTTCCTTCCTAAATGACTAAGCCCAAGTACAGTTAACACAGACTTTTAAAAAAAATGAAAACAGAAGTTATCAATATGTCTCCAGCAGAGGTATATTTAAGTTTAATTTTTGTTTTAGCAATGAAGAAATATTTAAACACCCTAAAATAAATTAAAAATCTGCAAAGCTGCCACCCAAAGAATTTGAGAATTTCTCTTCTTTGGTGTCTGCAGAGCAGGGGCTATCTTCAGGCTGTGCAAGCATCTACACACTCTTGTGTGAACTTGGTGAGTCGAATAAAAATTCACCTCCTGGAAGCTGTAAAAGGGATATCTACTCTTCTTTCTATATGAAAGTGGGTGGGATTGGCTATTCATATTTAGCTACAATATGTAAAGCATGGCACTAAACAAAACTCATTTTAATAAAACCCAACATGAACTTTCAAAGGGCAAATTAAAGACAACTCAATGCCGAAATCTTCTTCAGAATGCATAAAGCTATGTAAATGGAGGTAATTATTATGACATTAGAAAATTCTGTAACTAAAGTTCAATATATCTTCATATACTTTCTAATCCAAAAATCGTGGTGATTCCCCTAGGCCTTCAGAATTCTACCGTGAAATAGGATGCTTCGAATACAATGATTTCCAAGCTGCAGTCCATACTTTTGGCCACCACTACTCTTAAGCTAATAAAAAATAATTTCCTGTTTTCCCATTTGTTATTAAAGAAATAGAAGCCATCCAATCATTTTCTGATTCTCCTGTAATGATGTGAAGTATGCTTTTTCCAATCAGAACCAAAGCAATATCAAACTGTAGTTTGCCACTCTTCTGAAACAGTGTTTTCCTCTGAGGAGTCGCCTGTAAGTTTCTTAGGCTCCAACCATCTAAGACCTCGAAATTGGAGCTCCTCACAGCATTTGATTGACCTCTTCACACTAGAACTTGAAAACCTCAACAAAGCACTGAAATTTCACAATAGAGAGTACATATTACAAAAGGTAAGAGTAGGTACCATTGTTTGCCTTTAGATATTTGATTATATTTTGTTTTAGCTTCATATGAAACATTAAAACTTTGTAGTATTTTGCATAAACAACAGCAAAAGATTCCTGATGATGAAAAAAATTACTTTTTTTCCTGATTTGATTCACAAAGAATGCTAAAACATCAAGTTATATGAAGTCTCAAATTTTTTTACTGACAAAATTTCAAAACCTACTTGGAGAAGTGGAAAATTGTATTATGTATACAATATTGTGAATGTGAATACACACACATGCACATTAATACAAGTCTTTGGAAATTTAATAATTATAATTATAATATTGTTATAATTATGATAATAATAATTATCTAAGTATCTAAAATGATACTTAGGAAATGTTAGAGACACCCCAAAATGTCTTTAGCAGAAATATTTTCTATATTGTATTTATAATTAATATTTTAAAAATCATAGAACAGTAATCCACTAACTTTACTAGAATTAATAGCAAGCACAAGTATAGAATAGGCTAGTAAATTGAGAGAACAATTAATTTATGATATATGATAATCTTACAGTCCAATAACTGTTATTATAATAAAAAACAACTTTATATTTTAATAATACCTCAGTTAATATAATATAAATTAATATAAACGCTTTCTACTTTTTAGATTACACCTTTCTTTTTCTGTCCTTTTAAAAATATATGCCATTTATATTATGAAATATATATCATATGTATGATAGATGTCACATATGTGATATATATTGCACATATGTCACATATGAAATATGTATCAGATTAATTCTTCTCATAATTCAAATTAATTTATCATATGACTGTATAAGTAGTAGTATACTTACATTTTATTTTGGCCATTATCCAGATGTAAACTAAAAGTATCTACCAAAATTATCACTAACTGGAGTATTAGATCCCTCTCTAAAAGAGAGAAAGCACCAAATAGGTAACTACATAATTTTTATGACCCAATTTTTTTGCAGGCATTAAATATGATTATAAGGAGAACTCTACTTTTTTGGTTTTCAAATTGACATGTATGGGGCCAGGATTTCTCTAATTAAGGGTGGAGAACTGGCAATGGCTTTTTCATTAGTATCCACTCTCTGTAGGCCGTTGCTCCCGCTACTCTTCCCACTATGCAAATTCTGACAGCTCCTCCTCTTCCCCCCTACCCCCCCAGCATGAACACCACCACCCTCACCATCACCATTGTGATGGCATGATTTTAGGTGATGATAGCATGACTTGAGAAGATAAACCTAGCCAACTTTTGCAGATGGAAAGATGAATTTATATATTACATTGTACAGATGCTAATCAGTGTACTGGTAGAGCCAGGTAGGAAAACAACTGTCTAAAGGAGAATGTGTGTGTCTAAAGGGTAGGAATGGGTTGGTAGGAAGGAAAGTAATAGTTTACCACCGTGATTTACATGCATCCAAAAGTGACCGGAAAAGGTGCCCACCTGTGGCCCCAGTATCTAATGCAACTACTTAATTTAGGCAAGTCTTGTGATTAATGCTAAGTAAAGTAGGATTATATTTTAACTGATTTTGGTAAAAACACTTCAAATCACAGCATTCTAACAAATAAGTAAATTTATTGTCTGATAAATGAGTTGTTTAGTAATTAAAATGTTCTTGGAAATATAAAAGTAAACTATAATAGAATGATATCAGGGTAAGCCAAAAGAGGAAAATTGGTCAATGATTCACCAATTAAAAAGGTGTTTTTGAAAAAATTATTTTATGCAGTATTTTTAACCCTATGCTAAATGTTCTTAGAGGGAGTGTGAAAGGAAATTAAAAGTAAAATTGAGATTAAAAAGCAAAATTTAGATTAATAACATCAATACTGTCAAGAATGATTAGTACAGTCAATTCTATTTATATATTCTATATGTTTATATTTAATTTATGAATATATACACAAATATATGTGGTTATGTGATAAATGAATCTTAATCTATCTACCTACATACCTATCACTTATATACCTGGCAGAGACAAAAGTAGGATAATTCTACCTCCCCTCAAAGTCACTCCACTAATCCTGTTTAATGCAACAATGCCTTTAGGTGAGATCACTGCTAATCAGCTATTGAAAAACCATCAGCATTCTTTTTGTGATAAAGTTGTTGGACAATTTTGAAAATTCTGGTTAATTTTAAAGCAGACAGTGAACTGTCTTTTTTTTTTTAAGTGAAGAGAAGAAGAAATATTCTTGTAAAATGTGAGAAAATGGGAGGTCACAAAAAAATTAAGAGGTGAAATTTTAAAATGATCAAAGCTATGATTTGGACAGTCTCTAACGTGTAGTAAAATTAAATACAATAGTTACACCAAACTTTTATAAGAAATTCAAATTATAGTGTTTCTCTTTGAATTATTATAGATAGGAGAATTTGAGAACTATTCACTTTTTATATTATATAAAAAGTGAAAATAACTTTAATAATTTTTTCCCCCTTAGGCTAAGTCCTTAGCATCTTGGATGTAGTCACTGGACTTCATTTGGTTTAGAATCCTCTATAACAAAATTCCAACCACTTCAATGACCTAGCCCAGAAACCAAAGCATGTTTTATGTCCATGAATTACTTAGAGGAATTTAGAGTAAATTCCAAATATTTCAGTCATTAAGATGTTATCATCAAAATAATGCATTTGGTTAAAACTGTACTTCTGAGAATAACATGTAGCTTTTGCAGTATTTCCTTAAAAAAAGTGTTTTTTAAACAATTGTAATTAAATTATAACTGCCATCCACCAAATACTCAAATTCTCAATCACTCTGATTTTTTGGTCTTTCTCATTTTTTGCCCTTTTAAATAATGAAATTAAAAGGTATACAATCAACAATTATTATAATTTAACTTTATCAAGTTATTACATGTTACCTAGCTCTTTAGAAATACATTTTGGCTAATTTCCCTCATTAAGGGATATACACTCTTAAGCATTCTACACTACCATGATATCAGCATATCTTGTGCTAAAGCAAGTTCTCAAATCTTTAGATTCAAATTTCTCCTCAGAGAATTTCCACATACTCCTTCTGTTTTATAAGCATCCTGTACCCCATCTTTGTGCAAACATAGCCACCTTCCCAAAGTTAACTAGCAGAGTCAATTGATAAGCCCAACTTTTTTCAAGCATAGAATTTATAAGATGTAGTGATTAATCATCTTTCTTCCATTTTTTCTGGAGTTTTTTTCACATGTGCATTCTGTATTTTCCAGGAAATTTTCTACATAACACTTAAAAATTACAGATATATTTGGAAGAATTCGTTGTTGATAAGATGACCTCTATCTCCCTAAACACCACGGCTAATTTGGAGCATGAGTTTTCTCACTTTGGCTTTTCTATGTTTCTAACAGAAGACCTGAGTGAATTACTCTTTAAGAGAAATGAGAAGGGGTTGGGGGTGGAAACTAGTTTCAGTGAAACTCCTTATTCCGCTGTGGTAAATGAAAAGAAACAGTGTTGAAGGGTTCTAGTGGGCCTAAGCCCAACCAGACTCATGGCATCTTGCCAACATTTTTGAGACTTTGTTTCTATTAATTTCTTATTTAAACCAAACTCAAGAAGATGACCTTGGGCATGACAATACTTTTCTACCAGTATGCACCTTTCTCCTTTCTCTGGGGTTTGTGACACTACATTCTGCCTGCCCTTTCTCCTCCCCTCCCGCCCGCCCTTCTTTCTTATGCAAGGCAAACAAGGATTTCCACTGGTCTGCAAAAGATACTTGAAATAACAAGTCATACTGTAGATTCTCAGTATGTTCAAAGGTTCAAGGCAAGTATTCTTTTTTTTTCTTTATATCTTGAAAAATTCTACTAATAGCAAATGTAATACAATACCACATAATCACATGGGGTAACCAGGTAGAGATCCTCAATGGCAACCTGTATTTCTTATTTAGGTCGGGGGAAGAACTAAGCCAAGGACGCATCAAGGAATCCTAAGGCTTTTAAGTAGATATGAGACTGTTTCCTGAGAAATTATATCATTTTAATTCAATTATGTCATTTTACATTTGTCCGTTTCTTGGGACTGAAAGTTAAGAATGTAAGTAGGGAACTCAGTATCTTGGAGGAAGGACTAAGATGTAGATTTAGGCATTTAGATGGGTATTGCAAAAGGCAGAAATAAAGGAAAGTGTAAGTTCCTTAAATGTGTGTGTGTGTGTGTGTGTAAACATAATTGTATGTATATAACCACAGCACTTACCACAAATCATAAAAAATAGCAGTTCCTACCTAAAGATTTGTCAAATTGAATTGAATCTATCAAGGGCTGACTATATGCTTAGTAACATACCATGTATTCATGAATATACAGCATAGGTAGAGGCCTGCCTATGAGAAGTAAAGACACACTATTTATAGAAATACATTTAAATTTTACTCTTTATCTTGTTAACATTGTTCCATTTACAAATGCAATTTCTTTCCTCACTACAGTCTCATTCAATAGTGTTGTTGCTGTCACTAAACTAGTGTTTTTCAAGCTTTTTTACTGCAACCAACACTCAGAAATACATTTTACATAGCAGCCTAGTACATGCATACACATACATTTATGTATACATACAAACTGAAACAGAAGTTTAACAATATGTACTCTTAGTATATGTGCTGCACTCATATATTTTATGTTCCACTCTCTTCTATCCTAGTTTCTGAAAATCCTCGTGGTGAACCAACACATGGACCACTAATGTTCTGTCACCTGCAGTTTGAAAAACACAGCTCCCCGCCACACAAATAACATACTCATGTGAAGAGAACCACATGAGGAAAATCCAAAACTACTCCACAATGAATTTAACTCTATAGAGCAGCCTTATATTGAAAGATCTAATCTGTATTTCCTTTGGGACAGAAAAGGCCAGTGTTCTCAATTTTGTTTTTCATGGATGAAAATTAGAGCACACAGAGTATTTAATGTTTACTAGAGGATTCCACACCTTCTCACTTATCATCTATCTACATACAACTGAGAATTTTAGCTCTTTCCTTATTCTTAACTCCATTAAAGCCATCACTGGTCTCATTTAAGCTACACACAAGAACACTTTCCATAGACAAGTCTTTCCCCAGCACAGTTACATTCCTGTCACTGATTCACCAGCACCCGTAATCATCATTTCCTCACAATTAAATTTAAATAGTCTGTCTTTCCTTTAATATGTATTTTATCTCTTTCACTCTGAAAGGTTTTGGAGAAAATATATCTTCTCTGGGATTTACCAGATTTGCTGAAATACACAGAAATGGACATGAGTCTTGGTGATCTATAAACATATACCCCCTTCCCCTCTGGTCCTCCTAGATCTCTATCCTTTTGATTCTAATCAATCATCCAGGACTCCCCCCCCCCCGGCCCCTACCAAGTCTTTGGGCAAGAAACAACACTTTCAATAGAGTTTTCCCCAGTTTGCCACTTATTCACATTTTCAAGAATGTCCTCTAAACTATGAATTTAGATGCAGAGGAGATCCAAGTGGGATCCCATTTTCCACTCATTTTGGAAGCATTCTCTTTTAGTTACACTTTGGAATTATTCTACCAAATGTTTCAAAGACATAAGTAAAAATAATAACATCAGCTATAACACAATCTGTTTTCCCTGTCTCTGATTCAGCTGCCACTCCACTGAACTTGAGCTTTAGCTCTGACTCCCAAACCAAATATATTGAGTGAAGTCATAAAAATATTATCTTCCCTCTTTTTATAGTTTCCACTCTCTGCAAAACTTCAATAACTGCTGAAGGAAAGCAGACATCCATATCCTGTCTTGACAAAGTTCTTTCTAGATACTGCATTGCGTCCTGACTTGAATATTCCTTTCTCCTGGATTTTTAGTGCTTTCTGGATTAGTATTCCACATTTTTTAGGACTTATCACTGTTTTCTCCCAAAAAACCATTAGCCTTTTCTATTATTGCTCACCAACCTTCTTCATTTCATAAATACCCTCTCCTTATTAAAAAAAGAAAGCACTGCATAGTCACTTTACTTTTTATCCCAAAATGTGTATCTACCTATTTTATCTCCTATACACTTATCTTCCAAAATAAAAGTAACTCTTAACATTTTCCAATATTTATTAAATGTTTTCCAACTAGAATTTATATGCATTTAACCATTTCTTTCTTACAATGATTTTCTTAAACTAATTCCCCTTTAGACGAACTCCTCTTGTCTATCCAAATAAAGAAAATAGTAGCCAAAGAAAGGTGCTGTGTTGAAGTCAATCTCTCTCTCTCTGTGTGTGTGTGTGTCTCTGTTTCAGGTGTTACAGAAATTAATGGCAATGGTGTGCCTTTGGTGAGGAAGGAGGAAGAGCACTAATTTATTTAAGGCTCACCACACTGACTGACTTGACCAGGCAATTTGTGCACTTTTCCTGGTATTTGACAGTGCAAGTACAAGAACAAGGAAAACTTGTTTATCAGGTTTATCTCTTTCCAAGTGAACTCAAGCCAGATATTTGGTGAACTTGATGATTAAAGCAAAAATTCAGAAAACACAAACCACAATGTAGTCTGCCTGAGCTTTAATTTCTGAAAACTATAAGAAACCTGTGGTGGATGGGATTATCTGTAAACATAATTGTCTTATTTTCTACTTTTCATGGAGGACTTTAACATAGGAATGAGAAATTGCATAGCATTTTTCATTATACAAAGTATACTAACTGAAATACAGTATCAGAAAGTTGTAAGCTAATGGATACTATTATCCTGATTCTATACTTGGGGAAACCAAGTTCAGAGAAGTTATACTGATGTAGCTAATTTCAACTGTAGTTACCTGATACTACTAGCTCTTCTCATAACCCATCAACAAAATGTGGTTATAGGGTTCAAATATAATTTTTAATTATAAAAGAAATAAAAGGCCAAGAAACTAGTAGTATACTTTCCTATATAATTTCTATCTGGTTTATTTCAGCCAAAGAACTACATCTTTAGTATACTTTTTTGAAAAAGTAATTTTTGCTTTGCTGTTTGCTTTTGAGTAAGAAATGTAATGTGAAATCAATGCTTTAAATATTAAGAAAAAGAATAACAGGACAAATTTAATAGGCTCACTCTCATACCTAGTTTTGGATGCTTATGCTGTTAAAATAAATTAAGAGAAAGCCCCGAAGTTTCACAGAGGAAAAAAAAAAATATTCCTCATAATGTTTTAGAGTAGAAGTTAACAAGCCTGCTGGGATCCTTTTAGCCCCTGCAGAGCTAAGTCTTCAACATTATTAAATGGCTGTCGCATCTGAAGTATGGTGCAACATAACTCAATAAACAACAGAAAACATACAATGCTGAATGGAGGAAGGCTTTCCTATTACCGTGCAGAATAATTCACTATCAGGACAGGTGTTTGTATGTGATGGAACAAGATATGACTGAAGAATAAACCATCCCTGTGCCCCTCCCCCAAGTATTCTGAAACTTTTAAGGATAATAGCATAATGCCAGATGAAAAACTATGTTAAGAATGAGCAGAAACACTGCAGCACAAGGAACAAAATTAATGCCTATGCAGAATCGTCAAATTTTACACTGATTACTATAATAAAAAATCCTTGAAAACAAATTTTTGTAAAAAATGGCATTTTCTAGAGTGTTCTACGGATCCTACACTACATTTTAATTGGTGACTGAAATCATACATAAAAACAAAAAAAATTTTACCATTATTTTGGGTTCTTTTTTGTTTTTCTAAAAATTAACTTTAAAATAAAAGAAAACTAAGAAAGATGTAGTCCTTTATCCAACTTACATATTTACATGGGCCTTCCCTTCAGCAAATGCTGAATTTAACCTATTAATTTGATTAGATATTTTTATGCAATGAATACATTAGATTAACATTTTGTATAATGTGAGGAAAAATCTATGTAAAAAAAACAGAAGCATACCCACTCTTGTGCAACTTATTGGATAGTGGGGGACATTTTGTTACACTTTTTCAAAGCAAAATTAAAGGTGAGTTGCTTTCTGGTAAAAATGAACTATGTATTCAGATAATGTAACTAGCTGAGTTCAAACAGTTCTAAGCACCAGCTACTTCGAAAGAGTTTTTAAAAACACATTTCTACAGACTCAAATAATTTCATGTTTTACTCGTGTATCCAGAAAGAATATTCCACAAGTTGTCAGGATCACCCTCCCCACAGATCTTCAGTCTCCAACCTGGCAAACTAGAGCCAATGTGGATAAAATGCCCACCCTTCTTTCACTACTCCTTTCCAGTTTTAGTCTTATAGACTAGTTTATTAATTTGTTTTGTATCTGCCAACCTGTAAGTCAAAACTCCTAACCGTTCACCCAGGGAAACGAGGGATTAACCAAAGTAGGTAGCAATACTTCAGTCATCAGTTCAGCAAAAAGTCTAAAAATCAAGTAACTCTTGTGTTCCTAATCACTAGATACCCTTTTCATTCTTATTTAATAGATATAATATTTTTATCTGATTAGTCTAAAAGTTGTTATTGTTGACTTGTTCTGATTGGCTTTCTGATTGCTTATTTATTTGTATTTTGTTTGATGACAGTTGAATTTCACACATCCTTACATATAGATTTTAATTACCTTTATTTTACAGTTCCTAATTGCCATGCAAAAGATTGCTTAGAATTTATATGATATTTGCATGGGTGGGGTATTATTTTCATTTAGGAATTATTAAAAAGGCATGGTTCTTTAAAAAAAAAAACTTTGACTACCTTGTATTAAATGTAGTGATAAAAGGAAAATCTCACTGAACTTGTATTACAGTTCGATGACTTGACTACAAATCTACTTGTCTTTAGTTAAAGCTAAACTTTTCTGAAACTTTTTCTTATCATTTATGAAACTCAGGATCTTTTTTCGTACCTGAGTTCTGTAGTACACTCTAGTGTTAATATACTATCATTTGTTTGAATTGATTGACAACTTTCCTCTTTCCCTTTGATAGTTACATACTTGCATTTTGATAATAAAACAAAAATTCACATTTTTATACTAGTACGTTTTTGGTTTTTGAAACTAAAAATTGAGAACTCATTTTTAAATTGTGATATAAAATGACAAACTGATGAATGTTTCAATTTAAGAATTGAATGTTTCAATTTAAGATAGGAAACGTGTGTTTACCTCTACATTTTTTAGTCACCATTTTTAAAGTCACCAAACTTCAAAAACTTACAACATGTTCAATTATTGGCTGTTTTCATTATTTAACTATACATATTCTGAGTTTGAAGGACACACAAATTTTACAGATGGTCTATAAATAAATTTCTTTAGGAAGCAGGTACCATCTTCCTTGTAGACAATGTTGTGTCCAGAAGTTTATGACTGCCTTTTGTGTGGTGGAACTTAATGGCATATATAAAGAAATGTGTCCTTTTCCCCTAAAATACTCCTTTAAAAAATCAAGTTATCAGGGTGCCTGGACGGCTCAGTCATTAAGCATCTGTCTTTAGCTCAGGTCATGATCCCAGGGTACTCAGATGGAGCCCTGCATCAAACTTCCTGCTCAGGGGGAAGCCTGCTTCTCCCTCTCCCACTCCCTCTGCTTGTGTTCCCTCTCTCGCTGTGTCTCTCTGTCAAATAATAAATTAAAATCTTAATAAAATAAAATTTTAAAAAATCAAGTTACCAAGTTTGGGACAATATTTGGGTGTTTTCCACCAAACGCCTTAGTAGCTCAGCCTAACTTGTTGGCCTGAATATTCAGTAGATATATGTTTTAATGAGAGAAAGATTTTAAAAGAAAAGATTGAAATTGTCCATTTTTCTTGAAGTTCCATTTTCTCTTCACTATAGTCTCTTTACTGTAATGATTTCAAGTTCCTCCTTTAACTTGTGGTGGCAGCGCGTAACTTAAAGCTGAGAGCCAAGGGTGGGGGCAGGGAAATCTCCTGAGGTGTTGCTTACTAATGTAATTCCATAAATCAACTAATGGGAGAGAAACCAGATCTGTGTGGTCTCTAATGCTGTCCCACAGAGATCAATCATGTCACCTGAACAATGTTCAGGCACTAAGAGGCTGGGGTTGCCCATGGGACAATCCTATCCCTTGAGCCATATGGAGTGGAGATATTTTAAGTTAGATCTTCATATCAGAAATGTAACCGCTGCAAATATGAAAACTGAAGGATTGGTTATTTTTGCACGGACAAATTGCTATTATGTAACTTATTATCATAATGCATAATCACGTGTTTATTAAAATCTCACAACTTGGTATTGATCATTTAGGATGCAAGTTTTTAAGATAAGTTTTGTTGCAGAAGGGGCATACGGTATTTGTAATAACTGCTTTGAATAATTACTGATAGTTTTTTAATGTAATAAAATACATTTATTACAGTTCTTTATTATTTATTATTACATTAATTTAATGTAAATGAAGAGTGTTCTATGCAAATATACAGTGCACAGTATCACAGAAAAACTGAATTTGTTATATGTGTATTATTATCTTATGGAATATTATCAAGGACGTGATTTTATAAACATATTTCCAAGGCAGTAAGATGTTCTTAACATGAGACTAAGCAGGAAAATGCAAAAATAAGTAAGCCTGTTTTAAAAGGAATACCAGAGGGGAGACTTCAAAGAAACGTGGGCAAGACTCCCAACACTTCCATGTGTCTGTCTTAATTTCAGTTTACTCACCCTGAAAATCTGATTAAGCCTCCAGCCTTTGGGATGAGAATAAGTCAAAGGAAAGAAGGACGCATGAGGTTTGAAATGATAAATCAGAATTTAACTAATGATTGTGATGCAACTATTAATTGGTGTCCATAATTTAAAGCCAACAAATACAAGTTACTGAACTTCAACCTGAGGTCCACAGGTGATATCCATAATGAATCCCCAAATCACTGTCCTCAACTAGGGAGTCTAACCAATCTCTAAAACATCTCCACAGATGATGATAACTTACAGGAACCAAATTAGAGAGGGAAGCAGGTCAGCAGGGGACTTCTCACCAACCAGCAAACACTGTTCCAGCTTTGGTTCAGTCATGTAAACCCCATCACTC
Source organism: Mustela putorius furo (assembly GCF_011764305.1). Classification (NCBI taxonomy): domain Eukaryota; kingdom Metazoa; phylum Chordata; class Mammalia; order Carnivora; family Mustelidae; genus Mustela; species Mustela putorius. The sequence goes on from NW_025422023.1 coordinate 11,580,973, forward strand.
TGACATGCATCCAGCTGCTTCCCTACAGCCATAACTGCGTGGTTACACATATGCTTATGTCTGCCATTGCCTTTTTAAAATAACCTAGAGAGAATTTTAGCCAATTAAAAAAATGAAACAAAACAACCCCTCCCCACCAAACTTTTTCTTTCTACCAATAACACTCTGCTAAGGATCTTAACCTTGAACCATGACCCCATTCTCTGGTAGGAAAGGGTATGTAGTTAGGAAAACATCTTCACAGAGCTCTACAAAGACAGGGATGTGTTTCCTTTCTCACCCACACCCCATTTTCTGAAGATCAACAGAACTGTTGTGTACTTGGATTAAAGAAGAAAGAGAAGAAGGAGAAGTAGAGGAGAAGGGAGGAGGAGGGGGAGGAGGAAGAAAACGTAATACTACGGGATCAAAATGTCTAAAGAATTTAAGCATCACAATCAGTTTGTGGGAAAACTATCCAAAGGAGGAAAATTAAAAAAAGGAATTCATGAAGTTTGTCTAGACTGATACATCAGCATAGAAACTTGTGCAGAAAATCTATTAGTACCCACACTAAGCTCCTGCAAAGCAGTTATTTAATAAATAAATCAGAATTATCCAGTGGTCTTACCCACTGCATACTCTAAACCAGGACAAGGCAGTGCCATGGGTATAGCTGAAGATGTGGCCTACTAGCAACATGAAATCTGTAATTCTAGATACTATACAATTCAAGTGGAAAAATAAAAAACATCTAGTCCTTATCAACTGGGCATTAACAGGAAATTTAGTATGAACGGAATTTTAACTTCCATGGGCCTTAGAGACCTAGAGGTAAGATACAACAAACTAGTCCAGAAAACGGAATTCAAAAATTAAAAACGAATTTTTGCCACCAGCAATATATAGGGACCTGCATTTTTATAATTGTTATTATCTTTGTTTAAGCAGTGTTGCCAAAGGAAATGTAATAAACCACCCTGGAGTAAAGTCAAACTTTCGACAAAGAGATGGGTTTTCTTATAATGAGGAATACATGTAACATTTTGATGGAACTGATCACAATCAATAACGATATCAATATAATACTGGGTTTTTTGAATCTCAAAATGATATTTGCCTTGCATATTAATAAAACTTGAAAAAAACTATACCTTATTTGTGTTCTAGCCTCCAACAAAATTCTTTAAGTTTCCTTTTTAAAAAATCCTTTTAAAGATCAGTCCTTCATGGAAAAAACTCCTTTAAGCAGTGCTCACAATTTTTAAAAAGAATGTGCAAGTGCCCCTCTGATGATAACCTGTGAGAGCCAATCTCACTCTGTAATCCAGACCATGGAATATTCCCAAATGCTCAATCTACCACCTGAATTCTCAAGTATATATGAACATCCTGCCACCTACTCTGTAAGTGATATCAAGGGGCTAAATATGATTATTTGTTCATACATCTTGCTAAACATGCCACTAAAATCATTTCGTTTACCTATGATTGTACATTTTTTCCCTTTTTGTTTTGATCATGTTACCATATGAAATTCCCACCAAACACATCACTCTTAGTATTTAACATAATTAAAAGCCTAATTTAACAATTACTTTAGTGACAGTCAGTACATTGTCTAATTTAAGGACATATGGGAAAAAAAAAAACCCAAAAACTATTGTTGACTACCTAGCATATCAATCAAAACTGTGCTTCATTTATGGAACAGTTTTGTGACCACAAAATGGTTACTTTGTCAAATGCAGAGCCCAGAGGAAACATTCTTTGGTAACCAAATTTTAGTAATCATTTGTTTGTGAGACTATGTAAAACAATTCTTAAATAGAATTATCCTCACCTGTCTGAAATAAACTCATTCTGTCCCTTGATTTTAAGACACACCCCCTTAAAAATTGCAGGTGGTGTTCAGCTTTCTATGTTATTTCTGCTTTCTCAAAAAATACCAGCTATGCAGAAAATGGGAAACAGAAACATTTTTATCATGGTGAAGAGAAAAACGATTCTGGAAGGGGATAGAACACCCTTTTGAATCCATGTTATTTCAGCTTCCAAGATTCTTCTGTGTGTGTGTCTTAATGCAAACATAGGCTTGTGTGCCACAAATGGTGTCCTCACTGTTATAACTGAGCCACTAAGTCTCTCTTAGCCAATAAAAGTATATAAAATGTGGTATGTCCAATCCTTTGGGCAGAGATGCTTTTAAAACTAATACTAACAGGGAGGGGGCATATTAAACCGCCAAGGGGCATTTTTGAGCATACTGAATGTGAAACTTTTGATTTTTTTAAACCAATTACATTAGTTTACCACCGCAGATTTAAAAAAAAAAAAAAAAAAAAAAGGAGGGGCGCACCCCCCCCTCATTTGGAGGCCAGTTCCACGCGAAGTGCAGCTGGGAAGGGTGGTGAAGAGGCCGTGCCCTCACAACCACCTGCAACTGTATCTTACAGCCTGAATGAAGCTTCAGGAAAGGGGTACTGCATCTTCAAGCCAGACAAGAAGCCCTGAAGGGGAGAAGAGAGGGGAGTGAGGAGGGAGGGGGGGAGACTGGGAAACAAGAAATCATCTCCTCTGACCTCTAGCGAAGTGCCAGGTTTTTTCTTTAGCTCTTCACATTTTCTAAATTTGCAGATCTGGTGTCCCGTTTTGCGGTTCCTGCAACTGCTGCAGACGCCACAGTTGATGAGCCTCTTGCAGGGCACGCAGACCCCACACCTTTTCCTCTTCTTCTTGGCCGGGTTGGCTCCGCTAGCTCCCCCTGAGGAGGACGAGGAGGAGGAGGAATGATTCTGCGGGCAGTCTGCCAGATTGGCAATTTGAAACGCACTGTCTGTGACGGCTGCTGAGGCTGCTGCGGGGGAGTGAAGGGCTGTCATGACGATGACCCCTGGAGGTAATGAGATGCCCCCTAAAGCCGGGATAGCGGAAAAAGTCCCCACGCGCTCGGGGAGATTCATTATCTCTGCTTCAGCAGCGCCGCATTTGAGCTTGTTCATGCATTCCCCCGCCAAAGGTCTGCAGTGTTCAGGGGATAAGGTGGAGAGGAAATTAGTATTTGCCATTTGCAACGACGGCTCTGGCGGGCAGCCAGCTTTCCCCAGCCTCTGGGAGTCGTTTCGGTGGTGCATGCTGGTCCTGCTGCCGCCGCCGCCGCCGCCGCCGCCGCCGCCGCCGCCGCCGCCGCCGCCGCCGCCACCGCCGGCGGGGAGGATTGCCGAAGAGGAGGCGGAGGAGGAGGCGGCGGCGGAGGAGGATTTCCTGCCGCCCCCGCCGCCCCCGCCACCGCCCCCGCCGCCCCCGCCGCCGCTGCCGCCCCCGCCGCCGCCCCCGCCCCCGCCGCTGCCCCAGAGCATGGCGGTGGCGGCGGCGGCGGTGGCCGCGTTGTCGCAGTTCCAGGGGGACATGCCGATGCGCGCGGCGGCCGCGGCGGCGGCGGCGCTGCTGGGGAAGATGGGGGTGGTGATGCGCGCGATCTTGGCCGCCTGCGGGAAGGCGCCCCCGTTGGTCTTGTAGAAGGAGGTGGCAAAGGAGCGGTAGCGCTCCATCTCCGAGTTGTAATCCACAAGGCTGTTCAGGGCCCCCTCGGGCAGGTGGCTTTCCTTGGGCAAGCCCGGGGCCTCCGGGCTCGGCCCGGGCTCCACGCAGACATTGGTGTTCATGGTGCAGGGGGGGAAGAAGGGGTGCAGGGTGGAAGTGGGGACCGCCTGGTCCGACACCTGGGTGGGAAAGGGGGGAAGGTGGGGGGGAGGGAAGGGGGTGATGGTGGTGTCGGGGTGGGGGCCGAGGCGGGAGGGGAAAGTAGGTCCGGATGGGGAAAGCAAGGTGAGGACTGCTTTATTCCTCTCTGGGGCGCATTTCCACAGACGGTGAATTCCCAGGCAGCGTCTTCCTTAGCATTATCCTCCAACTGTTACAACTAAAATAAAGAAAGTCATTCCAACGAGCTGCACGAGGAAAAAGATTAAAATAAATAAACAGCCTCCCTCACTACCCCACCGCAGACACTGAGAACTCCCACATTCTTCGTCAGGTCGTTTGCATGACAATCATCAAGACGTGACCCCCCCCCCCCCGCCATTCCACCTCCCCCCCACACACACGCTCCCAACCCACTCCCCCCTCCCCACAGCACACCACAGCTCCTCCTCCCTATTCTCATAACCCTCCAGAGAAAATGTATTAATAGCCAGGATACCCAGGGAAAGAGGAAAGACGGGGGTGACAAATGCCGAGGGAAAAGGGCAATTGGAGTGCTAAAGACATGCAAATCAGGGGTGGGAGGGCGATACTACCTATAAGCAGAGGGCATTTAAACATTATGAAATGTGTGAACAAGTGCTGCCTGGGCATGCAAATGCGGTAAAGTAGAAAACAGCAATGGCCCTATGAGGAAAATGAACAGGAAATTAGCAAATGAAGTACTGAGAAAGTCTACAATACATCCGAGTATAAACTGTAAGCAAACACAATACAACTGAGAGCTAAGAGACTGCCCACATACAATCTGAACTAAAGAGGCAGGGAAAAAAGAACTACCAGCTGCCACAGTGTCCTTCTGTGTCTGCGGTCATTAGTTTGAATCCCAGCACAGCTGGCTCTGTTAGGGTCTTAATTCAATGGACCAAGGACAGGTCTCAATTGTACAAGCCATTTGGTGGTGGGGCTTGGTGGGGGTAAGAGGGTGGTGTTCTACTTGTTTAAAAGAAATAAAGAAAGAAAAGAAAGATCGACCAGATACAAATTTTTAAAAATAATACAAACAATGTCACCCGTTTTAAACCAAGTGCCTGCAGCCTCTTTAAGAATATTCCCAATAATTCCTAATGGAGACTCCTGTCTCTTCCCAAGACAAGAGGAAAGCATGGGACTTTTTTTTTTTTTCTTTCTTTTTAAGGATCTCTCATAGTCACTGGTTTTTACATTGAGTAAAAAGGTGGTGGGTTGGGGAAGAAGGGAGATCCTTTAAGGTGTTGTTTACTTGAAGAAATAACCATAAAAAAGATTTTCTTTCTTTTGCTCTTTTTAAGAGGAAAGTTTAATGTTAACTGGGTATTTGCATTCATACCTTTGCTTACAGGCCATTATTATGCTTTAGGAAGAGGTATTTTAGTTGTTTATCACAGAGGAAGAGGTACATCTCAGCCTTTTAAGAAGTAACGCAAAGACATAAAGTGTATATTAACCTAAAAAAACAGTTTCTTTGTTTCCAGATTTTGGGGGGGGACAGAATATCTTTCTGTGACATCTTTTGAAGCCCACATGTTGGTCTGGAATGTGGAGTTCAGGGAATTCCAAATGGGGGCCCAGTAGTCTCAGTCTCAAATATTCAGTTCGAAATGGATATCAATTATAGTAATTATGCTTATAATTAGATTAATGAACCATTTATGCCCAAACTCCAAGTGCAAAAACTTCAAGACCTGCTGATGAGGTGCCCTAAAAAGAGGGGTTTATGTAAACAAATCCCTATTAGGCAAAGTAAATCAAGATAAGGAACCTCACCCCAGGCTGGATTAGAAGCTAGCAGGCATCTTTCAATCACAGCAAGTCCCTAATCACTCAGGAACCACCTCTGTGGTTTCGCATTAGGGAAAACTGCTCCCTTCAGAGGTCTGATGGCAATACAAAGGGTGCCCCCAAAATGCTCCTGGCTAAATATTCTTGATGCTTGGAAGGGGGTAGGGGAAGACACAGCAAGAATATGCATATAGCTTCAGTTTCTGTGAATCACATTGTAACTGCAAGACCGTAATAACTGCTACTCAGTAAAAACTAGTTATGCCAACCATGCATTAGCTATCACACTGAGTGGAGAGAAAAAAAAAAAATCAGTATTTTAGTCTTCTGACCTTGTTCCAAATAAAGAAATAATTTAATGTCCCCTTTCCAGAGTATTAGAGTGCTGTTTGCAAACAGAGGCTTTCCTTGCTTTTCTTATTGCCATCACCTCCCCCTTCCTCCCTCTAGGTTTAATGCCACCAGAAACTGTAGAAAATGATTGTGCCCAGTATCCAGGTCATTATTGTTTAATCAATGCATCTCTGGAGCATGAAAAAGGTACCTAAGCCACAGCTATTGTTTGGATTTTCTTTAAAAAACAAAATAAAACACACACAAATAACTATAGTCCTATTCCAAAGCTAAATTAGACAACCATACTTCATGATCCTGTTTTGCCTTTAAACAATGTGACTGTACATGCCTAATATTGTATGTCTGGTCTACCAGAGACATAGAGATCAAAGGTCATATTTAACATTCAGGAGGAGGGGCGGGTGCAGATTAATTAATAAATTAATACAGCGACGCCTTTTATTGCTGGAGTCCAGCATTAATAATCTACTTTTACAATCCCAACGGACAGCAAACATTTAAGAGAAAAAAAGCCAGAGAAAGAGAAAGAACAATCACTTACCAGTCTCTTTTTATTTGGGGAGCCTTAGAATTTGCAGACGCTGCTAGTCTGCCTTTAATTAGTTGCACATCACCCCCTAACACAAAGAAACACAAATCCAGATGTGTCTTGGCAGCTCCCAATTACAACTTTAATACTTGTAAACAAACTGTTGGGGGGGGGGGATAAATAAATATGCGGATCAAAAAAAAAATACCTGTAAATGGCTTTTTTTTTCTTGTTGCAGAGAGAAGGAGGAGGAGATGGTGTTAGTGGTGGGGGTGGAAGGAGGAGGAGGTGGGGGGAGAGGAAAGAGCCGAGTGTGAGTGTATGTGTGAGAGCGCGGGGCTGTTCTCGGTGGTCTCTCCTCTCCCAGCGCGTTGCTCTCCGTCCGTCTCCAGTCGCTGTGTGCGAGGGAGGGAGGGAGCCGGGGAGTCTCTCTCTCTCTCTCTCTCTCCCCTCTCCTCTCTCTCTCTCACCCTCCCCCCCTTCCCTCTCTGTTTGTGTGTGTGTGCGTGTGTGTGGTTGCTGGGGGAGGGGAGCGCGAGAGAAAGGCGAGGGAGGAGGTGTGGAGCTGGGGGCGGGGGCGGGGGCGGGGGGGTGATTGGCGCCGAGGTGAGGAGGACGCAGGGACGTGGACACCTACTGATGATTGGCTGCAAATTACACGGGGAACAAGAGGCGCACGCGGGCCAGCGCTCCCCTTCACAAATCCTCTCCTCGGCGGAGGAGCCACGTTTCCCGGCTCGCCTGCGGTTCGCCCTCCCTCCCGGCGCCCGGCTCTCCTGCTCAGCCGCCCAGCACAGAGGGCCGTTGATTATTTTCTTTTGCTCTCAGAGATAATTGTTTGGAAGGGATGGAGAGAGGGCGTTTCCGCCACTCTCTCTCTCTGCGTGTGTGTGTGTGTGTGTGTGTGCGTGTGCGGGTGTGTGTGTAAATAAACTTGTCTGGGTTTTCTGGCTGGGTTGAGAAAAGGAGTACAAGAAACAGAAAAGGTCGCGTTTGTTTGAAGAATGCTCTTAGTTCGCACCCTACCGCATGGCTTTTGAATAATTTTCCTGGTGTACCCAGTGAGACTTCAAAAAAAAAAAAAAAAATCATATCACTTATGTCTTTAAAGTAAGGAAAAACGGATCAGTGTTTTTGTCCGGATCTTTTAAATATTTTTATGCCAGAATGTTTAAAAAAAAAAAATGTGATGCTTGACCGATCTCAAAATCAATCTCAATCCTTCTCTCCCTCACTTCTCCCCTCCCTCTCTCTTCTCTTCATTTCTCCCCCCACCCTCTCTCTCTTCCAATCCCCTTCTTTTCTGTTCCATCTGGGAGTTTCAAGTATTAACTCAGATTTTTAACGTACTGCCCTATTTTTAGTTTCAAACTTTACTTAAACAAAAACTACTCTTATATCTGCATTAATTGATTTTATACTACTATGCATTCTTGACACTTAAAAATAGTTTAATAATTGACAGATAAATCTTTTATCACAGGTTACGTATAAATAAAACTCATAAATGCGGCTGTGAATTAACTTTTTCACTGCTGCCTTCAAGAGAATGAGATATTCCTGGATTCATGCTATCCTACTCTTGAAGTATGCTCTAAAGGAAATGGTTATGAAATAATATATAAAAATGTAAATCTTTTTTGATAATTTCCTGAGAGTGGCTAACAAGCTACAGAAGTAGAAAAGAAATTAGACTGTTTACATTGGTGCTATAAAGTTTTGCATTAAAATTAAAACTATATTTTCAAATAATGCAGTAGTTTTAGAGAAGGAGGAAAAGACTAATGAGTTGTTTCTTTAAAATAACAAAATGATGAAAAGACATTTCAAATGATTTTGTATTTGAATTTTCCAAAAGGTTGACCTTGACCATATCAAGATTCTGTTAACTATGGAAATTGACTATTGATAAGATGTTAAGAACTGTATGGTGTGCATAAATGAAGGTGCTATTCCAAGAGTGGGCAGCTACTGAAATAAGGGGCAGATTGTTTCATGACTCATTGATCAATATGCATATTTTGTTGTTTTTTAAACATAGACTAAGTTTGGTTATAAAATTGATCAAAGTGATTTTTGGGCATTCACAGACAAAATAGCTGGATGGTAAAGTTAAGTTCATTGAGAAGGTATTTTCATAATTTCATTAATTCATTTTAAAAGCAAAGAAGGGAGTTTACCTTTTTTTTTTCTTTTTTGAGCTGAGATCATAGGGAATTGATTAGCAAAATGTAGGTGATTTTTAATGGGTGAAACATACTGTAAAGCTGATAGAGTCTTAAACATCTTTTCAAGGTATTTATAATACCAGTCCAAAGGATAGAAGTTTTAAAGTTTGTAAATGAACAATTTTAAAAATCAAAACATTATGCTTTCTCATGCCAAATTTGCTTTGCTTTTCAGACTACACCAAGCTTACTTTCAAAATGAAAACCTAAGCAAATGAGAGGAAATAAGCTCTAAATTCTAAAGAAATCTATTTTCTAATTTATAAAGGAAAAACTCCAGAATATTTAGTCTTAATTAATAGGAGATACTGTTAATGACCCATCTGTATCAGATCTGTACTGATGTACAGATATTTTATTTTGTCCTTGAAATCACTGTATGAGGTAATTTTCTCCATTTTTACAAATAAGTAAATTGAGGCCCTAGAAATTAGACAACCTAGATTGAGTCATAAAGCTAATATGCAACAAGGCTAAAATTTGTACCCAGTCCTGTCTATCTCCATAGCCTTGTGCTTCTAACCTCCATCCTAGTTTCATGATCGGTAATTAATCAATAAACCCTCTCTGCATACCTTAGCTTTAATTATGAGCATAGGCCTCTTATTAATATGACATTAATTGACATATAGAACAAATGATAAAATATACCTCATGGCCCTTATATCATTTTCCTTCCATTAGGGAAGTTGATTACATCCTTAACCAAATGTGATAAATAGAAATACCTCTTTTCTGGTCTACCTCTTTTCTATTATTATTATTATTATTAATTATTATTATTAATACTAGTTTTAACACTTGTATATCTGCCATTTTCACACTACTCCCTGTCCTATCTTGTCTGCTTCAGGATGATGTGTTAGGGGTTTTGTAACAATTGCTGAGAACACTTGATTCTCTATTAACTCTCCTTCAGAATCCACAGTTCTATAAGTGCTAAAACTTAAGGTTTGTTCCCCCTGCAAAATGTCTGTTACAGCTTGCAATCACCTGGAAGTGATTTGTGTCTTTATTCTGCTTTATGAGTTTTGTGATCTTAAGTAGTAGTAGAGAAGCTTCATTGATATCTTCATGGGAAAATGCAAAATTCCAACTGGAGTATCACCTGAAAAAGTATCCTTTACTCTACAAGCATTTTGTAATGTGCTATGCAATGTCTTTAAAGCATTGCTGCTTTCCATCATGCTCATGATCAGTATCATTGTCATGATCCCAGAATCTCTAAAAAGATAGCTTATCTGTTGTAACAAATAGACTCCAAAATGTACCAGCACAAAAACCATAGGAGTCTATTTTTTTGCTCATGAAACAGCCCAGGATAGGAATTTCAGATCAGAAGACCACTCTTCTCTATGAGTGATTCATGGTTCCTGTTTCCTTCCATTCTGGAACTTTTTGATCCCCAAAGGACCACTACCTACATCAAGCGAGCAGAAGGGCATTGGAGAAGGCACAGATATCTGATCCCTTCTTAAAGCCCGTGGTCTTGAAGTGACCCACAGAGCTCTGGTTCACAGGCAATTGTCAAGAATTGTCACATGCCACAGCTAGCTGCAAAAATTGCTGGGCAGTCACTTCCTAAGTGGGACTCTATTACTGTGAGTAAACAGTTTTGGTGGACAGCTGGCAATTTCCCCCACAGAGTAACATTGGACAGAAAATAACCCGCTGGAGAGGTTAAATAGACCACACAGCCCTGAACTGACCTTAAGATTCCTCTTCCCCTAAGAGCATTTTTGCTAATTACCACCCTTAGAGATTATCATTAAGAGCAGTCTTAATGACTTTGGGGAAAGTTTGGCAACTATGAACAAATTATGTTGCTTAAATACCTGTAGGACAGCCAAGCCATAGAATATTCAAACAAGAATTCACTAAAGAATAAAGAAAGCTTAAGTAATGCAAGCAGAAGAAATACCATAAATGTAAAATAAACCGACTTAGAGATAAATCTGAGGCATTAGCTCTTCACTTGCTGGTGTTTCCAAAACCTAGGGGAAATTTTTAACCCCCCAACCAGTAAGGTGCTCCTCATGAACAACAAAAAATACCCACCATCCAGTTAGGAAAGCTATGTGGAGCTCTCTCACCTAACATTCTAGAAACCACCTTCCCGAATTGTGTTAACAGTCCCTGACAACTGCCTCTTTCCATAGTAATTCACGCTGTAAATATTAGTAATACAATAGCCACATCCTTCATAGAAGGAATATACCAACAACACAAATAGGTAATAATTTTTTTTTTTTACCTCTTCTTTGGAGCTACCCAGGAATTTTAATTATCTGTCTTCTTTATCAAAATTTGAGATTCTTGGTATCAGGAGTTGTGTCTGGTTCAGTTTTATGTCGCAGCTCATACAAAGCTTGGCACATGGTAGGTACCTAACATTTTATGCCAAGCACTTTGAAGGAAAGCAGCATATAGAAAACATGGAAGTAAGTTCCCCATTGTTTGTAGGATAAAAATGCAAGTTTCATACAACATCATTCAGAGCCTTTCTCTGATTCACCCCATCTTCTGAATCTCATCTCTTACTATACCTTGCAAAAACTCTCTCTCCCAGCACCTCCACTTTTCCCAGACAATGTTGTTCACTTTACCATGATCTTATAAAAATCAAAAACCAAAGCAGAAACCTTTACTTAAAGACTCGTAAGCTAGGAAGTACTCCTATTTATATATAAAAAAAACTTTTCCTTGTAGTGAATTACTATATTGTAATGAAATAACATTTTTAAATCCCATAAGTAAAGATTTTCCAGAAAATTTTTAAAGATGTTCTTGGTGACTCAACAAGTAGAATTTGATAAAATTAGCTCTTAAAATCAATATTCTGCACACCTGTTATTTTCTTTCACATTCAATTAAATATCGATACATCATTATCACAATGCTGACCTTCATATTCGAAGCTGGTACTCTTAACCTGCCAACAGCAGGTCATGTGCTTTGAGCTGTTTTCCAGCAATAATAAATTTGTCTTAAGCTATCTACACTCTCTGGCCTTGTCTTTCTAATGACTAACAGGATGAATTTATGAAATGGCTGGCCACCGTTAAGGATAAAGTCTGTGACTGTTGAGGGTAATGAAAATAATGGGTTCACAGGGTTAAACCCATTACCTTGGCCTCATTAGCACCATATTCAAATCACCTATACTAATCAAGGACACTCATTCACCTATTTTTACATACAGTCTGGACACTAGACAGATATGCACCAAATACTATTCTGGACGTTCATTTTTAGAATTGTTATTCACAAGGCCTAATTTGGTCTAGGCCCATTCTTATTTCTTCATGGCACTCCTCGTTATGTAAATTCTCATTTCTATAAAATTACAGCTTTGGTATGCCCCTGCAGTGTAATAGTTGTCCACACACACAGAATCCTATAAATTTGAAATAATAATAGGCTAGGAAGGGAAGTCTCCAGAAGAACACTTCTTCTGTAGTCTCCCTGACTGGCTTGGTTTTGCTAAGATATGGGCTTCCTTGTACTTTACCATGACTATTTGGTGTGTTTTGTTCATTGGAATATTAAAAAACACAAACAATAATGTCACAGATATTTCTTTAAAATTATTCACTTATGAAGGAAATAATGAATCAATTTTGGTACAAAACACCAAGTCCTAGTAAGTAGCTTCTGGACGCTAACAGATCTAAATGTAGATTTACAATTTGAGCCCCAAGTTGCCCTGGAGGGTCTCTCTTTTTCTTTGCCTGGAGTTCTCAAGGCCCCTTTCATTGGCCTTTCTCCCAGGAAAATTTTCTTTAGACATGGAGCTCTATGCATTCTTGAAAGCATATTTCTCCGGATAGGTAAGTAATGATAAAGTCACATGAAGTTTGGAAATCTTGTGAAATTGGCAAGTGTGAGCTGACCAGAAAACACTTCCCACACCTCTGTCAACAAGCACTCAGTGTCACAGCAGTCCCTGCATCCTGAAGGCCCTCAGCAATGTGGTAGCCTAGGCTCTCTTGGCTTTCAGTCATTCTCTTCTGTGCCCAAGGCTCACTTGCCAGGATTTACAGGACATTGGAAAGCAAGTAACAGAGTCCCCACTCTCATTCCCTCTCTAGCTCTCACTCAAAACCTCAAACCCAGTAACTCCCATAACTAATGTTCTCCTTAGCTCCCTGACAAGAGGTGGGCTTTTTTTTTTTTTTTTTTTTTTTTAAAGATTTTATTTATGTGACAGACAGAGATCACAAGCAGGCAGAGAGGCAGGCAGAGAGAGGAGGAAGCAAGCTCTCCGCGGAGCAGAGAGCCTGATGCAGGGGCTCAATCTCAGGGCCCTGAGATCATGACCGGAGCTGAAGGCAGAGGTTTTAACCCACTGAGCCACTCAGGTGCCCCAAGAGATGGGCTTTTGTTTAAAATGAATTTATATGCAGAAATTGGACATGTCATAAATAGGCTTGTGAATCTTCAAATTACCGGACAGGACTTGTCCAATTATTTAAAACAAACAAAAAAAATCTCCAAGAATTTTAGTAATAAATCTATGTCTAAAATTAACTTTTTAGAAACATACAATTAGGCTTAGGACAGTCTGTATTTTAAGTTCTATCGCATCTTGAAATTAAATTTATTTTAAACTATTTTCTATTAAACAATGTTCCTTGAAATCACCATTTTTGAATGTGACATTTTTAAATAAAATAAAGACATTTTTCATAACATGTTTGTGGTTTTTTTTTTTTCTCCTGAATTCAAAGATTTTGACTTCCAGTGTAACTTTGATATCCCTTCTGGCAAAAGCACAGGTATCTGATATGCTGTCAATATTATACTTTAAATTAAAACCATTTTTATGTTTGATTTTTAAAAATGTGTATTTCCATTGTTTAGTTTATCTCCAATTAACCCTTTTCAAAATGAAGGGTTATTATCTTCCTTTTTCCAGAGGAAGAATTCAGGATAATGTCCCTGAGTTGTTAATGTTCAGTTCAGGAAGGGTTTTTTTTTTTTTTTGCTGTTGTTGTTTTTTTGTATTTTGTGTTTTCAGTGCTAACCTTTGTTATGCCGTAGTTATAGCAACAAGAAGAGTTCCTTCTGTCTGTCTGTGGTGTTCTCTTTCTGAACTAATGGCAATCTTTCTCTGCTATTGTATAGTATGGACAATGCTTTATATGCATCGGTTTCTTGATTTATCGATGTATTTAGGGAAATCAGCAATTCAAATGGAAATATTTTAAATAAATGAAATTAATTGAAATGGAATATGCATATTATTTGTATTTGTGGGATTTGGCTCATTCATTTAGATATTTTTCCATCTTGTCTTTAAGCTTTTCTCATCAGCTTGCAGTTTAACTTCTCAAAGATCAAGTTTATTTATCCTATCAGTATATCCTTAATCTAAACATGGAGAGAGAGATAGAGAGATTGGAAGAGAGAGCTAGGGAAGCCCTCCTCAGGGGAGTAATGTATTGTGAGAACATGTGGTTTTTCTGCCAAACTGGGCCACACAATCTCACTATGACCTTGGGCATTCTAAGTCTCATTTTACTGATCTGGAATATCAGTTTAATTATAGTAATTACCTATCTCACAGGGTTTGTGAGGTTTAATTAATGTTAGCAGAGTGTTGGAGCTATTTAGTAGAACAGTACTATGAAAGGCAAACTACCTGAAAATCACAACTCTCTCCTCCCCACATGGTACTTAATTTTCTATACTCCTTTTTCTTTTTTCTTCAGACTTAATATCACATTTATTTTTCTACCTCCCTTCCTTATTTCTATCAATGGTCTTTCCTACTTGGGACTTGCCTTGGAGGAAGCACAAGGCCTCTGCTCCAGTTCTTTTGGTTGTCCATCTCCTCCAGGAGGTGAGACATCCCTGAACCCAGCAGGATCAGGAGAACTGCACCAGGTAGGTAAGCAGCGGCCACTGCAGGTCGACAGTTTGGTTTGGGGCCTCAAACACCCTTTGCTTGAATTCATGGTATTATCTGAGTTAGACCTCCAGTCTTTTTCCCAAAGATTGGGAGATCTGAACACCCCGTGTCTACATTTCCCTCTGGAGATAGTACCTGGAACTGTGCTTCAAGATGGGGCCTCCAGTTTGCCTGCATTCTTAGCACTCTGTATTATCTAATACTTGCCCACCTAAACACTGGAATGTGCGACTCAGGGCCTCCAAGTACATTTGCGCTAGCTGATCACTTCTCAGCAACGCCTGGCCAAATGAACATGTAGGGGCTAGAATCCAGCCCGTTGCTCTGCCTGCTGGGCCAAGTTCTGGGCCTAATTTGTACAAAGGCATTCTAGGGACCAAAAGTGGCCTTGTCAGTGTTCTAACTCTAAGTTAATTAAATACAGCAGTGACAGGGGTGCCTGGGTGGCTCAGACAGTTTAGTGCCCGACTCTTGATTTCAGCTCAGGTCATGATCTCAGGGTTGTGGGGTCGAGCCCCTCATCTGGCTCTGTGCTCAATGGGGAGTCCGCTTCCAATCCTCTCTCCCTCCCTCACTGCCCCTGCCCCTCCCCAAATGAACAGCGACTGCCAGACTGCCACAGTGACCTGAATTAGTATTAAAAAATTAACATCCCATCTTTGAAATTATACCCCACAAGACTCTATCAAGCTTAAAATCATATTCAATTTTATCATTAACCCCTGCCCCACTTCCAACATGAACTACTTTTTAAATGGGGTGTGAATAGCATGAAAATTTTAGTTGTGTTAACTCACTGTGGCTGAAATAGGAATTGCATTTAATTAAAAATTAAGAAAATGTTTAAAAGTGTAATATATATTGGATAGTTGTAATAACATTATATTTCTTTCTTTGGGCACAACTGCTCTTTGAAAGAGGGGGTCAGTGCTCACATCCTATTCTCTGTTAACTGCTAACTTTTTGTGATGGTAGCACTGCTTGAAAGAGCAGTTATTTTTACCTATTACTAACTTGGCTCCCTTAAAATGATGATGATTTGATGGCATTTTCTTTTGAATGCTTTTATTTTTAGAGCTATTCTATCCCTGCGATTTTTGCTACCCTGTATTAATGAAAAAAAAAAAAAAATGTTACCCGATGGTAACACTAATTGATTTAAACTTTTTTCATTACCAAATTTCAAGAGTCCAAAATTTGAACAAGGTCCAATGAAACCCCTAGATATTTGCAAAAGAACCACAGATATGTATATCCTTCCTTTATACACAACATAATATAACTTTATTCTTCCACCATAGTGAAAAGGAAGGTTGTCAGATTTCTACTCACTACATGTAAGAGAAAATTACTCAAACTGGCTTAAATGTTGAAGTCCCAGAAGGGGAGGCTTCAGGCGTGGAACAATCAGTGTGTCACGGGTGGGATTCAGGTTCTTCCCATTTTTTCCCTCAATCATCTCCATCACCTTGGCTCTTCCTTGAGTCAGGTTTCCCTCAGTTACTGCTGCAGCAGTTCCAATCATCATTTCCAGGCATTAAAATATTTCAGGGAAAGAAAAGGACTTTTTTTGGTCTGTATCTTCAGAGCAATAAAATCTAGAAGAACTAAGGCTGACTTCTGCTAAAATCTCAATCCAATTAGGTTACATGTCCACACCTACACCAACCACTCTCAAAAAGAATGAGATTGACTTACTCTTATAGGTACCTACATCCCTGGAGCTAGCGATGAGATCATCCTGAAGCACATGACTACATGAAGGGTAAGAAATATCTGAGCATAATTATGGTTCAACTGAGAAAGAGGAAGAAGGAGGTGGGGACTGGGTAGATGTTGGTGAGATGAGTATCAGTGTCTGCTGTTGCCTTATATAACTTCATCACTTCATTTCTGCTCTCTTGAAAAGCTAACCAGCCCTAAATCTCATGAATCATACCAGATTATAGATGATAAGAAGAAGTCAGTTTATGGATGCCAGCATTTTATCATGAGTGAATTAGTGGATTATAATTCCAGTTATGACTGTCTATAAGTAGAGCTTGTTTTTAGCAACATGGCTTTCTGAGCAAAGTTTTATCAACCTATTGCTACTCTCATCTTTGTCTCAGAAATTTTGTGCTGTCTTATACAAATCAGAGAGTATCTAAGGTACAGATAGAATGGGTAGGGTGAAAAACTCTGGATATGAGGAGAAAGCAGAGAGAATAAGGAAGTTAAAATAAATTAAGAGAACTGATAACATTTTTTATAGTACAGCACATCTATTTCCATAATTAAGTCCATCATAAATAATGTCCTCTTTTACCTTCTGCTGGCCCTTAAAACCACTCCTTTAACATATTTGTAAGGTATAGGAAGCAAAATAAATAGCCAGTCTTTAAAATTTCAAGTTGATCCCCAAACTGACTCAAATTTGCAAAAATCTGGCATAATTTAAAAGTAAATAAATAGAAGCAACACTTAGCAGAAGGTTCCTAACATAAACAAAGCTGTGCACGTTTTGTTTATTTATGGGATCCATGCAAAGTGTCATATTCATTTAAAAATATTCAGCACAAGAGTGATTGATTTAAAAAATTGAATAGAATTATGGAGTCTAAGCATCCCTTAAACCTAAAAGTTTCCTAAAAGGAAGACTGACTCGTTTTTGTAATATTATACTTGGGAAAACATTTTTCTCCTTTATGTCTGTTCAGAGCTTTTAAAAGGTTGATTGTGAGAAAGATAGCCATCATTCTCAAAAGTGTATATAAACTGGGATGTGACAGACTCCACCCTTATTTAGCACTTGAATTTTTGCTCCAGGTAAAGTACTGAAATGTAAGTGTGAAATCTCCTCTATTAGTCTTTTTTTTTTTTTCATTCAATGAACTTTCACGATGTCCTCAAAAGACAAAACAGTTTAAAATCCTTATCCTTGTAGAACTCAGTCCTGCTGTCATCTCCATATTTAGCTGGTGGTTATTCACTCTTCCTTTTCAGCCTGAATTATTCCCTATCATATTTTAATTGAATAAACATTCTTTAACCACCAGTTATGTGCCCAGAATTGTGTGAAGTACTGAGGGAATGAAAAGCTGGCCTGTAGAAACTAATAATCTAACAGAGAATACTGAGACAAGGAGAAAACACACACACACACACACACACACACACACACACACACACACACACACAAAGAGATCTAATGACAATTATCCCATTTACTTTATAGCAAGAAGAATTTAAGTGAACAGGTAAGGTGTAAAACAGACTCTGACAACTTCTGTACTAGAAGGGTAAATAAAGGGCAATGACAGCAGACAGGAATGATTGGACAATTTGAGGGTTGGGATGCTCTTCAGAAAGACCTCACAAAAGAAGTCTTCTCTGAATTGGAATGACTAACAAATGGAGACAAGGAAGCAGAACATGCAGTGTAAAGGAAATAGTATAAGCAAAAGCTGAGGGAACACAGTACATAATCAGCATCCACAAATGGCATGTTGTCAAATGTGGCTCGCATAAAGGGTGTCCCCAGAAGAGAAAAAGTGATGGGTAATGAAACCCTGGAAGAAGAAAAGGGTCAAACTGCATAAAATCTTTAATGTTATCCTGAGGAAAAAAGACTTGTCTCATGGTGAAAAGATTCCATTAAATATTTTTTGTACAGGACATTTATTATTAGCAGTTTCATTTGTTTGTTTTTAATGTCTCCCTGACTTCCATTGGAGAAGATGATTTGTTGCAAGGAGTGACATCACATCCCTTGAAATCATTTTACTTATTTTATTTATTTTTAAAATTTATTTATTTATCTGAGAAAGAGAGAGAGAGCGAGCAAGCGAGCAGGGGGAGGGGCAGAGGGAGGCAGAGAAGCCTCAAGCAGACTCCCCACTGAGCATGGAGCCCAACACACAGCTGAATCCCGGACTTTGAGATCATGACCGGAGCTGAAATCAAGAGTGGGCCCATTAATCGACTGAGCCACCTAGGTTAGGTAACCCTTTGACATCATTTTAGATTTACATTTACAGATCAGAAGGCAAGTAAGGTGATTCAGAAAGAGTCATCAGGAAAGAAGATAGTGACAGGAAATCCCAAAAGGAAGGGTATTCCTAAATTGCTAAGTGGTCCACAGAAATAATGATGCTGAAAAATCCAAAAATCCTTGAAAGAAGCAGCCAGGGGGTAATCCTAGGGTTGTACTCATAGCCGTTTTATTTTCATCACTAATTGGTTTGGGAAGAGATGGCAGATTCTCTTTACTATTACTGCTCTGAGCGCAGCAACCCCACAATTGGCATCTGCTCACTCATATGCCAAAATCATGGTTATTTTATAATTTATTTTAGAGGAAACTATTATTTATTTTATATGGAGAAACAGAAACTAGAGGTACCTGCTAATATATTTGAGCTTGCCCCATATAGAAGCCAACAAATTTGGCAATAAGGAGGGCTTTTTGCATTTGAGAGAAAAGTTTCAAAGGCTTTGTGGTTACTTGATAACCAGGTAGTTAAGACCAGCTTCTTTCTAGCAGCATCTGGGTGGTTAAGTTGGTCAAACATCTGCCTTTGAGTCAGGTCATAATCTCAGAGTCCTGGAATGGAGCCCAGAGTCAGGCACTGCACTCAGAGGGGAGTCTGCTTCTCCTTCTCCCTTTCCCTCTGTGTTCACTCTCTTTTCAATAAATAAATAAAATCTTAAAAAAGAGAGAGAGAGAGAGACCATCTTTTTTCTAGTCTTCACTCCTTCATCAAGATAATGAAGAAAGGTTCATAGATTCCAACCTTTGTGCTCTCCCTAATACTCGCCTCCCTGTCAGAACTTATCCGGATCATTAGGATTCATGTCCAATGCACTTTATCACTACTTTTGTCAGTCACAATGAGAAACCCTGATTCAAGGATAGAGTTCATTTTCCATATTCTCATTTCCATATAGTTCTGCACATCCACGTCTCAGTAGCTGTCTACCTGTCTCCTGGGACTGATTGTTAGCAACCATCACCCCATGTCCTCAACAACCTCTCTGAAAGTTCCCTTCATCTTCTTGCTCCTGCTGAGATGTGGTTCCTTTAAAGGCACTAAATGCTCTGTAGCCATCACACATGCTGAACTAGTAGAAGGCTCATCCTTGCTCTTCATTGCCACTTACAGACTACTGGGCTGTACTCTACTATGCCCCCCTTCCCTTCTTTAACATTAATGTCATCACACCACACCATCTACTTCTGGTTCTTTTAAAAAATCATCTAAAGGGGGTGCCTGGGTGGCTCAGTGGATTAACCCTCTGCCTTCAGCTCAGGTCAGGATCTCAGGGTCCTTGGATCAAACCCCACATCGGGCTCTCTGCTCAGCAGGGAGTCTGCTTCCTCCTCTCTCTCTGCCTGCCTCTCTGCCTACTTGTGATCTCTGTCTGTCAAATAAATAAATAAAATCTTTAAAAAATCATCTAAAGGACTTTGAGGTTCACCTCAATGTTTGACAACTCCTGCCTCACTCTACCACAAGTCTTTCCTTCATTCTGAGAGATTTCAGGATTCAGGTATGTAATTCTCCAAGGACTCCTTCTTCTTTGCCATCCCCTTCTAATGATGGTTTCTTCCACCTTACCTCAGCCACTGACCTCTGTGGTCACACAGACCCTAGATACACTGTCTTCTTGACACTTTCTGACTTTCAGACCCTCAAATCCTCGGTTCCCAAATATTCTTCAATCCTCCCTCTCATCAGACCACTGATTTATTGATCCTACAACCTCCATTTCACTTACCCATTACGGCCTTTGATTCCTTCCATACTCAGCTAAGTCGATCATTATAAGCACTCCCTTGCAAACGTTCTCCTTTTCCATGATCGGTCATTTTGAATACTTTTTCATGTATCTTAATTCACTGGCTTTCTCTTTGCAAAACTTGCTAAACAAAACCTTGACCCTTGTTAAACGCAGCTCTGCAACTCCTTCATTCATGTACCTGAATAGCTGAATGTGGCTGTTTGATATTATGATTAATAAGAAATATATATTTCTCATGTGAATGACCAGAATATACTTCTTATATGTATTTGGTCTTTGTCTATAGTTCCTGGCTCACAGTTCCCCAAACCCTTGGAATTTCCTAAGTATAGAGAGTGATAAATGTGTCTTTTGTTATATTAATGAAGTTGACTTTTGGACCCCACTCAAGGGTGGGAGCTGGTTGCCAGGAGGACCAAAGTTTGGAATTTTTAGTTCTCCACCCTCCCAACACAACTCTGACCTCTGGGAAGGCGAGGGGGGCTGGAGGTTGAATCAGCCAATGGCCAGTGACTTAGTCAATCATGACTAATCAATGAAGCCTTCATAAAACCCCGAAAACTGGGTTCAGAAAGCTTCTGGGTTGGTGAACATGTGGAGATTGGGACGAATTGTGTGCCCGCAGAGGACACAAAGGCTCTGCACCCTTGCTTTATACCTTACCCTATGTATCTCTTCATTCGGCTGCTGATTTGTATTCTTTATTCTATTTTTTAATAAACTGGTAAATATAAGTATTTCCCTGAATTCTGTGAGTCACTCAAGCAAATTAAAAGAACCTAAGGAAGAAGTCACTGGAACCTTCAATCAGAAGTTCAGATAATAGCCTGTGCCTTACAGCAGGCATGTGAAGTGGTTTGTGTGTGGGGGGGGCGGGGGGCAGATTTGTACAACTGGACGCTTAACTTATGGAATCTGATGCTATCTCTAGGCAGATACTCTGGAATTCAATTCTTAAAAACCATGATGATGTCCAAGAATTGCTTTGTGTGCTGTTGGCAGGGGACCTCCCCCCGCAAAAAAACACACTGGAACTGAAATTGGGAAGAGTTGGTGTCAGTAGAGGTTGGAAAAAAATGTACAAATCTCTGTCTCATGTTAGCTTCATGGTAGTTAGTCAAGTGGGCATTTTATGGGGCAAAACAATTATGTTACTTTTACTCTTCCTCTTTCCTCTCTGTTTCATATTCTTCTCAAACCCTGAACACCTATTCCTTATTCTTTTTTCTAGTTCTCTGCTTTCATTGAGCTCACAAAAATTCTGTGAGCTACAGATCTACTATAGCTACATATTGAGAGAGCTACATCTACTCATCCTCAAGAAAAAGTACACAGCATTTTTTCTTTTCTCAGTGGACTAAACTCTAAGTGTTCCTATTTAAGGTCAAACCCTCTACATTTTCATTAGATCCATTTGCTCTGGTCCCACCTAAGAACCTTGTTCCTGTAGTCGTCCCCTCTCCTTCATCATCAAATATTTCTCTTAGCTGTACTATGATCATTAGTATACATATATATAATGTGTATATACAGATACATATATTATATATGTATATATATATATATACACACATACATTCCCATTTTAACCTCATTCCTCATTCCCATTTTAACCTCATTATATATATTATATATGTGTGTGTATATATATATATATATATATATATACACAAACATTTCCATTTTAACCTCATCCAAAGTTCATTCATCCTTTGATGGAAAATTTCTTAAAAGAAATATGTATATTTCTTTTAAGAAATATGTACATTTCTTTTAATAAATATGTATATTTCTTTTAAGAACTTAAATATATATTAATATAAATTAATTATATATACATAAATCAATATATATAAATTAATTATGATATATTAATATAAATTATATATATACATATACAATGTTATAACTTCTGTCTTTCTTTTACCTGTTAAATAGACTCCAATCAGTCTTTTGTGAAGATTCCCAACAACTTGTACCTTGTTAAATCCAAGATCAATTTCAGCCTTCCTCTTTTTTGACCCATCAATAGAATTTGGTATTTTCTTCACATGGCTTATAGGAAACCACTCTTCTGGTTTGCCTTCTGCCTTGCTAACCTCTTAACCCTGAAGTAACCCAAGGTTTACTCTTTAGAATGCTTTTTCTTATCTATCTATACTCACTACCTTGTTGATCCCATCCAATCTCATGATTTTAAATCTTATTTATATCCTAAAGACTCTAATATGTAAATTTCTAATATGGACTTTTATATCTAACTATTTGAAAAGAACATCTTATTTTCTCAAACTGAACACCTCTCTCTAATGTCACCAAAACTGACCCTCAGTTTTGTGGAGTGACCATCACTCCAGTTGCTCAGATCAGAAATTCTGGTGTCATTCTTGACTCTTTTTTATCTTTCATGTTTCCCTTCTATAAAAATACATTAAACAACAACCACAACCACCACAACAAAAGCCACACACCACTTCTTACCACCTCAACTGCTAACACTCTGGTTCTTTACTGCCAGCATCTCTCAGCCAGAGACCCTCATGACTAGTCTCCGCATTTCCTCCTTCTCTTCTACAGTCTATTATCAACACTGTAGCTACAGTGATCCTATTAAAACAAAAGTCAGATTTTTTTCAGACCACTGTGTGAAAATCTCAGTAGCTTCTTACTTCCCTCAGCGTAAAAGCCAAAGTCTCTATAGTGGCTAAAAAGGGCCTACATAATCTGGCTCCTTTTTACCTTTGCACCTCATTTCCTCCATGTTCAACTACTCCAGTCTCCTTGCTCTTCCTGGATCAGCTCAGGTTTGCTCTGCCTTGAGACCAGACAGTGTTCCCTTTGTTTGCCTTGCTCTTCTCCAGCATCCATGTGGATTGTTTATATTAAACGACTCCTTCAGTGAAGACTTACCTGGGTACTCTTTAAAATGTCATCCTACACCCCAGGACACCCTATTTCCTTTTCCTACTTGTGATGGTTAATTTTATGTGTCAACCTGGCAGGTCCATAGGTATATGGTATATGCCTAGAGACATGGCTAATTATCATTTCTGGGTGTACCAATAACAGTGTTTCTAGATGAAATTAGCATTTGCATCTTTATGCTGAATAAAACATATGGCCCTCCTTAGTATGAGTGGACCTCATTCAATCCGCTGAGGTCCTGTATAGAACAAAAAGGCAGAGGAATAGAAAATTGATTCTCTGCCAGATTGTTTTCAAGTGGGACATCCCCCTTTAAGCTCAGACTGTGAACTTACCCTCCTCAGTTTTCCTGGTTCACAGGTCTTCAGACCTGGACTGGACCTATATCACTTGCTGTCCTGGGTCTCTGGTTTACAGATGGCAGATTGTGGGACTTCTCAGCCTCTATAAAGTGTGAGCTAATTCCTTATTAGATCTATATCTATTATCTATATTTGTCCATTTCTCTGGAGAATTCTGACTAACACACTAATTAATTTTCCATGATAGTATTTATCACCCTTTAATAGTATATAAACAACATATCCTCAAAAACTGTCTCTCCTCACAGAAGGTAAGCTATATGGGAAAGAGAAATTGTTAAATGCTGTGACTAATGTAGGGCATGCAATAGTAACTCAGGGTTTTTTTGTTTTTTATTTTTTATTTTTTTTTTTGAGAGACAGAGTGAGTGTGACAGCGTGGTAGGGGAAGAAGCAGAGGGAGAAGGAGAGACTCTTAAGCATGCTCCACACTCAGCACAGAGTCCAACACGGGACTCTATCTCATGACATTGAGGTCATGACCTGAGCTGAAATCAAGAGTTGGATGCTTGTATATATGAACCACATCATACTACATCGAACAGTAATGATGTATTGTATGTTGGCTAATTAGACATAATATAAGAAAAGAAAAGAAAAGAGTTGTATGCTTAACGAACTGAGCCACCAGGCGCTCCAATTGTAACTCAATTTTTAAAAGCATGAGTAGAAGAGAGTAATATAAAATATACAAGAGAAGAAATAATTATAAAGTTAGCAATGCAAATTTAAGAATTGGATCAGAAGCCCAAATTGTAGAACCAGGTTTGGGAAAAAGTAGAAACAAGATTCTTCTGAAAAAAAGGAGCAAAGAGGAAAGAAGTAAAGAGAAGAAATAAGGGATTATAAAGGCAGTGTAGTGGGGACTAAAGAGATTTCAATTTTAACTACATCTATTTTTCACTAATACAGTAATCATCTTGTAAAAATGAGGGAGTGAAGGTAGATGCAGTGCATAAAATCAGTGGTAAATATTTGAAACATTAATTCCAAGAAGCAGAGTACAGGATTTAACAGAATATCTAGAATATATTAAATGTTCAGTGAATATCTGTTGACTTCAAGTAAGTAAGCTTAAAGAAGAGTAAATTGGTTAATAGCAATGTTGACACTTGACCCTAAAAGGAATAAGTTTTTACCTTTGCTTAGCTACTCAAAAGCAGCATAGAGGGAATGTGTGTTTGGATTGACACAGAATAAATGATTGGCTTAGTGAGTGTGGCCAAATTCAGTGAAGATGATAGACTTAAGAATTCTGTGAAGAATGTACTTGGGAGAGTTTTGTATTTTAACAACTATTTAGAAACAAGCATAGAATTGTTCTCTATTGTCCTTTAATGTCCATAGGATCTGTGGTAGTGCTCTCTCTTTCATTTCTGATTTTAGTCCTAGTATTAGTGTCCTTTCTTTTCCTCTTGGCCTAACTGGAGGCTTATCAATTTTACTGATTTTTCAAAAAAGCAAATTTCAGTTTTACCAATTTTCTCTATTAATTTCCTGATTTCAGTTTCATTGATTTTTGCACTAATTCTTACTACTGGCATACATTGGAGGTATTGCAGGGTAGTTCCAGACCACAACAATAAAGCCAGTATCACATACAGCAGGTGAAGTGGATTTTTTGGCTTCCATTGACTATAAAAGTTATGTTTACACTATACTATAATCTATTAAGAGTGCAATAGCATTGTTTAAAAAAATGTACACACCTTAATTAAAAATAATTTCATTGCTAAAATGCTAACCATCATCTGAGCTTTCAGCAACTCATAATCTTTTTGTTTATGGAGACTCTTCCTTCTATATTGCTGGCTGCTGACTGGTGGGATGGCAGTTGCCAAAAGTCAGATTGATTGTGGAAATTCCTTAAAATAAGACAAAAATGAAGATTACCATGTTAATTGACTCTTTTAATTGAACACTTAGAAACTGCTGTAGGTTCTTAACTGGCCTAACTTCAATATTATTGTGTCTCAGGGAATAGAGAGGCCTGAGGAGAGGGAATGAGATAAGGAAACAGCTGGTCTTTAGAACAACCAGAACACACTCAAAATTTATTAAGTTTGCTGTCATGAACGGGTGAAGTTTGTGGTGCTTCCAAACAAGAAGTAACAGCAAAAATCACAGATTAAAAATCACTGTAAAAATTTAGTAAGTCTGAAATATTGTGAGAACTATCAAAATGTGACAGACAGACAAAAAGTGAGCAAATGCTATTGGAAAAATGGCACCTATAAACCTACTTGATTCAGAATTGTCACAAACCTTCAATTTGTAAAATATGCAAACTATGTGAAGCCCAATTAAGTGAAGCACAATAAAATGAGGTATGCTTGTATTCCTTTAATTTTCTTACTTTGGGTTTACCTTGGTTTTCTTTTCCCAGTTTTTGAAGGTGGAAACTTGGGTTATGGGTTTTAGATATTTCTTCTTTTCTCATATATAAATTCAATGCTATAAATTTCCCTCTAAGCACTGCTTTTGCTGCATCCCACAAATTTTGATAATTTGTGTTTTCATTTCGTTTAGCTCAATATTTTTTAATGTCCTCTTGAGATTTCTTTGACTGATGTGTTATTTAGATGGATTACATTTAATCTTGATGTACTCTGGTATTTTCCAGTTACCTGTTTTGATTTTGCCACTTCGATTTTTTTTCTCATAATTACTTTGCTTTTCCCCTATAAAATATATCAGATATTTTCTATTGAAATGTGCTACATTGCATACATTTTATCTTCATGCCTCTAGTGAAAGTCTCATTCTCTTAGTGCAGTGATGCTTATGATTCTTAGTTGAATTCCTCTCCCAAGGTCACTCAGCTAAGAAAGCAGCTTTGTTTAGGATTATGTCCCTGCTAGGGGGCAGCACACTGAACTTTAACAGTCATTTCAAGAGGCCTAATGATCTGTACCCCCGCCTCAAACTGGGACAGCTGTAAAGGGTCAGCCAAGCTTTACAACTCCCTGTAGGGCCAGCTAGATAAGTCCCTGTAGCAACTGCCTCATGGTTCAGCTTCCCCTTCTGCTCAGTCCTTCTCTCATCCCTCACAGTGGTCATTCCTGGGACTTCAACCCAATATTTCTCTGCACACAACTATCAGAGTCTCATAAAATTTTGCCCATGACAGTTGTACTGAGATTGATTCTCGGGGGCGAAATCTAAAATGAGATGCTTAGAACTGGTTCACCAGAAAGTGCACTGCAATAATGACCTCAAGAGAAGTAGATTAAATATTGTTAGGTGCAGGCATCTGGTTGTAGTGAAATTATTAAAATGTTCAGTGGTACAAAAATTTCCAGTGGTATATAACTGGCAACAGATAGATAGTAAATGGAATTCACTGGCATGGATAATTTCTTAGAAGTTGGAGAATCTCAAAAATAATTTTAAGGATTTTGGAATTTGATGGTTATTTCTGGGTGTCATTGACAGATTGGAAGCATGGAAAATCTGAGGGTGATTATAAGTAACAGTATGAAATTCAGAGGGTCTCCTGTGACCAGTGGAGAGTGAAAACTGAAGACTCAGTATCTAATTAAAGAGGTGTAGAGCTTCTTAGAAAGTATATTCCTCTGCTCCAGGAGACGTGTTATACTAAGGTCAAGTCCTGGATTCAGAAGTAGAACTCTGGAACCTGGGTTTTAGATATCTGGGTTGTAGAATTTTCCAATTTCCAGATACTCCTGAACATTTTGAGACTATTAAAATGATACACTGCTCCTTATGGATTGACGTTCTAGACTAATTCGTTTGAGCTGTCTTCCCTGCATGGCCAAATGTTTCAGGAAATGCTCTTACTTCTCCCTCCACCCTCTCCCATCACTAAGCCAGTAATGATGGTTAAATCACAACCTAACGTATTTGAGGAAGTGCTGAGTCTGCTAACACAGCAAAAGGATTGTGAGCTGAAGGAAAAGCTAGCCAATATATACTGGCTGGATCCCAGCGGGTACATGTGGGATTACATTCAGAGGATGCTGGATAAAAGAGAGTTTATTGATGTGAGAGCACTCTCCCAGGTTACAGGACTTAAAACACATGCAAAGTCCCTGGGAGAGAAGCTAACAGTAGTGGGAGGCTCCCAGAAGCTTAGAGCAAGTAATGGATTATACTGTGCAGGTAGAAGTGCTAGAATTGCTATAGCTTACAGTTGTAGAGGGATCAAAGGGTTTACAGAAGTAAGCACGCCTGAGTGCCTATGCTAAATAGGTTAGAAAACCTACTAGATCACAATGATTCATGGGAGAAAATTCCAGTTAACCAAAGGAGTAAGGAATGTGCTGGTGAGAGAAGCACGGGCATTGCTGAGATAGAGGTTCATGGGTAGCTGTCCTCTAGGGGCCAGGGATGACAGTCAGAGATGCTGTTAATAACTGAGCTCACTGACAGCAATGGGACTCAAAGGATTTCTAGTTAATAGAGCAAGGTGGCAGTGCCGAACTGTCAGAAACTAATTGGAAAAATTATTATAATGAACGGCAACATCAGACTGGTGACCTGGAGAGGATCTGCAGAGACCTATGGAGATGGGTCTCTGGGTGAGATATACAGGCAACCAACAAAGTATTGCCCAATGTGTACAGACAAAATTAAAGGAAGGATGATCAGAAGGCTGAATGCAGCTACCCTAATAGAAAAAATATATCAATCTTTTATCCGTATTCCAGATGAGAGCCAGTTTTCAGACCTAGAAATTATTGATTATAGGAGAGACTTATACCTCAGACGGAAGAAACTTCCAAACCATGGCAAGGGTATAGAGTAACAACCTTTCCAGTCCCTCCCTGAAGGACCATGCCACATACTTGGGTAATTTTACACTGGAGTGAGGGATAAGAGTCCAAAACTTTCAAGATCTCTTGACACAGGTTCCAAGTTGCTATAGCTACCTGGAAGACCAAAACATCATTGTGGTAGTCCTGTTAAGGGGAGGAGTCAAGTCCCTAGCTCACAACACGTTCACTGGGACTACGGGGTTTGTAGACTCACTTGGTCTCTGAATGCACAACTGAAATAGACATATTTGGCTTTTGAAAATACCCCACACTGGCTGCTTGGCTTGTAGGTTAAAACCCATCATAGTGGGAAAAACAAAGGCAAAGTGTCTGAAACTTGCCCCTCACAATGGTCTTGGATGTATTTATATTGAAACTAGAAGAGAATAAGCAGATTATTTCCATTACTAAAGATGTAGTGGGTTCAGGATTAGTGACCCACATTATATCTCCACTTAACTCACCATTTGGACTCCTACAAGACCCAGATAGATGCTGGGTTTTCAGTGGACTGCTTACTGAAAAGTCAGCCTAGAAAAAATTTCAAGTACAGTTTGTTTACTAGATGTGCCATCTCTGCCAAAGTTGGTTAATAACACGTCAGACACATGGTATATAATATGTGATCTAGCCAGAAAGTTATTTTCCATATCTTCAGAAAAGAGGCCAACAAACCATTTGTATTCACTGAAAATGGGCTAAATATACTTCTATTGTCTTCATTTAGCACTGTGTTAATTCTCCAGCCCTAAATCAAGGTATAGTCTCAAGGTACCTCAACTATAGATTCTACTAGCCTAGTGGACATGTCCCAAGAGGGAGAATGCTCCAAAAAACCCAGTGAGTGTTCTTCAATTTTAAGCTAGGGTTGCCAGTAGGTCACTTTGGGTTACTAATGCCAATTTCCTTCTCCTCTCTTAACTAACTCTTCTTTCCGAGAGTGCTCTCCAAAACACTCCTGAATGTAAATTGCAGAATCTGATAGTCTCTGTTTCCCTGGATGCTGGCCTTCAACAACTTCAAAACGATCATAGAATTTACTCATTTATTGTTCTTATTATTTTCTCTCATCCTTAAAGAATGTGATATCCATGAAGGCAGGGGTTTTTGTTTGTTTGTTTGTTTGTTTATTTTGTTTTGTTTTAAGATGTACTTATTCATGTGAGAGAGAAGTAGAGAGTGAGAGCACAAGCATGAGGGGCAGAGGGAAAAAGAAAAGAGAAACTCAGACTCCGCACTCAGCATGAGCCCGACATATAACTGGATCTCACAATTCTGAGATCACAGCTTGAACTGAAACCAAGAATCAGTTTTGTTTTGTTTTGTTTTAAAGATCCTAACTATTTATTTGACAGAGAGAGAGAGACAGTGAGACAGTGAAGACAAGCAAGAAGAGAGAGGAAGAAGAAGGCTTCCTGCTTAGCAGGGAGCCTAATGCAGTGCTCGATCCCAGGACCCTGAGATCATGACCTGAGCCAAAGGCAGATACTTAATGACTGAACCACCCGGGCACCCCAAGAATTAGATGCTTGACTGACTGTTCCACCCAGACATCCTGAGGATAAAAATTTTTGTGTGCTTTCCTTTTAGACATAACTCAACATCCTAGAACATCCTGGCTCATTGAAAGCATTCAAGAAATATTTGAACAATGCATGTTGTATATAAACACTTAATCCATTAACTTTAACTCGTGGAGACTGCGACTGGTTTTGCAACTCCAATGCTTCTAAACCATCTTGTCTTTTAGAGTATCTTGCTCTGTGAACTAGAATTTTTGAAATCTATTTTCTGAAAACTTAAGGCCTTATTTTAAGTATATCTAATGATCATAATCTGTTATTCATTTTTAAATAGCATTTTTTTTACTATTTATTTTTACTCAAAAAGCATAGAGAAGCACAATGGAAAGGTAATGTTATAATCCAGAGATAAATACAATTAAATGACCATCCTTTAATACTGCAAAGCACTACATATATTTTAAATTTAACTAAATAAGTTATTGTATCTTTTTCTTTTTTATTAATTTGTCTAGATTTGATTACTTGCACTATCCCTAGTTCAATCCCTTTCCTCGGCACCAAGATTTGTATTCTACTTTCCTTCTTGTGTATATAATCATTTACAAACATGCTTACACCCTTGAGTTTGGGGATGATTTGTTTCAGGTATTATGATGGTGGGAAGCAGCCCAAGATCCCCCTTCAACCAAGAGCTAGAAGCTGGGAATGCTGCTAGTGGATGCCCTCAGCCTTCAGTTCCTTCAGGGATTGTCCCAGGGGCAGAGAGCTGCCTCACTCAAGATCACACCATTTTCTCAGCCCATCAAGTGACTGAATATGACATATGGGCCATTCTGGTCCAGTGCAGGGACATTCTGATGGCCCATTATAGTTCCAAACATCCCTGCTGGGTCAATTGTGATTCTCATTCGGCCTGTTTTACAGTTCAGTTTCATTTTCTGCCCAGTCTTCCTTTTCCTCTTCCCTTCCACAAGTGTTGATTCTAAACCACTCCCTAATAAGTACCCTAAAGTCTAAACACTATCTGAGATTTTGCTTCCTGGAAAATCCAACCTGAGTAACAAATCCTATTATGTATTCATCTCTGCATCTTGCTTTTCTCCCTCATTCTAATCATGGATTTTATCCCAGACAATTGACATACATCAAATGCTCTCTTTTGAATGACTATGTAATTTTCCAGGGTTTTCATGTATCACAATTTGTTCAAGTATCCATACAAAGGAACATTCTAGTAGTTTCCAAATTTTATTTTTAACCATACGTAAAGTACTGAAATAAATGTCCCCGTCACGAACCAATTTAAACTCAAAATTACATGATTACTTGGAAAGTTCCTATTACTTTCCTTCACTAATCAGTTCTCCTTTATCTCTTTAATGAAGTCCACAGTGGTCTACTTATTATCATCCAGTTTCTGAGAGCTCTAATATTATCAACACAGTCAATAATTTAAGGAATTCATGGCTTATATCTATAGAATTAAACTCTTCAAAACTCTTCTCAGCCAGTCTTCTTTTTCCAATTTTGTGAAATATATGAAAACAATACTATCAATATTCTTTAGCTGAGATAAATCACTCCCATAAAAGTAATAATGCCAACTTTACTCCTGTCTTAATCTAATCTACATGCACTAAAGAAAATATTAAGACCTATAAATTAGAAACCACAGACTAGGTTGGAATACTGGCTATACAAAGTATTCCATCTGCTATCTAAGTACTTAAACTCTCTCAACTCTCCTCATTTGTAAAAATTGTAAAATTTGTAATAAGAACTCTACCTGCTCTACTGCGTTCTAGTGATCTGTAATCTTTACAGAACTGAAAATTCCAGAGGTTCATCTCTGGCAAAGTGCTTGGCATGGAGATAGTCTATAAATCATTATAATCATTTTCCTCATATTTTTGGGTTTCCATTTAGATATGTGTACATAAATGCTATACTCACATTTTTTGTACAAGTCATTTATTTTGAAAGAAATCCACCTCTGATCTGCCTTATGAAACCAAAGAATGCTATTTCATGTGGACTTTGTGATATCTAATTAGATGACGTTACCTTCTTTTAAAATTCTAGGTTCTCTGTATTTCCCAAGTCATTATAGCTCTTTGGCCACATGAGACAGCAGAAATGGATAGAGCAAGTTTTGGACTTTATAAATTGAGCCACACTTTCAGCTTCAAAACAGAAACAACAAAAACAACAACAAGACAAAACAAAACAGAAACAACAGAACAAACAGAAACCAATATTCAAGGAACCAGGTCCTATCTGAAGGAGCACTAATGCAGAAAACTCGGTATGGAGTCAACCAGTGTCAGTTTGCTTCTGTTCCTGCATTAAGAGCTGGTTTTCTCAGCTGGGGATGCCCATGAGCCCTTCTTAGTGCTGTACAAAGAACATGATGCTGCTTTTTCTTCCCATATGATCTTTCTGTTATATATCTCCAGTAGTTCAAATTTTCCTTTACCTCCTATTTTATAACATATTCCCTAATTGGAAAAAATGTTACTCTTGATTCTTATTCCTTCCAAACTTCTAGCTTTCTTCTTGGATTATTTCTTTCATCCTATCTAGCAACTCTATTAATCCAGGTATTTAAGAATTTTGCTCACGATCTTTCATCTCTTCTTCAGGTGAAAGATGATTCAGCTGAACCTGGAGTCTCTCACTTGTTGGAGATTAAGTGCTTAAACCATGAGTTGGAGAGCAGTGGACAGAGTGTAGAAATAGAGCATCTTCAAGTGAAAACAAAAGAGGAGCAAGGAATTCACTTTCAAAGAAATCTCTCTACATTTTTACCCAAAGTTTGTGGCAGCAAAGAGCAAATCCATGGTGGAGCCAACACTGAGAAAAGGTCCAAGCCCCATTTTGACATAATGCTTTTTGAAATATTAAAGCATAAGTGGTTGTTGTCCTACTCTTTAGGTATTATAACAAAATAACATTTTAGAGTGCATTATTAGAAGATCAAATAACAAAACAAGAATTTGCTTAGGAAAATTTTATTAAATGTTTCTATAATATCTTTATGAAATCTTCTATCTAACAACCCGGGCTGTTACTTGTGACACCCTTTGAAACACTGTAAAAATTCGTGGGGGCATTTTGGATTATCACAATGACAGAGGGTATTACTTGCATATTGTTGGCAGTGATAGAGGATGTATACATCCTATGGATATTCTTGTAAATTCAGCCCAATAATGAATTGGTTTTTGCAAAATGTTAAAGAAATAATGACTAAGAAATACTGATTGGATACAGATATGCTGCTAGGCTAATCATAACCTCACTGTTTTACATGTTATCTAGTAGAACTCAATCTATATCACATAGTTACTCCTGCACCTATCATCTCTGTCTCTGGCTACATAAATACATTGTATAGAATTCAAGCTGCTCTATTTAGTGTCAGGGATAGAAAGTAAAAATAGACACTTGCTAGGAAAAATCAGAAAAAAATAAAAAGCCTAGCAGAAAGGGTTTTGCTCCTTTCTAGGATATATTTCTTATGAGCCAAAGACTCTTGTTTTCACAAAAGGATACACAACTAAGAAAAAAAAGCTGCTCAGATTCAGAGAACTGAGCTCATCTAGGCCAAAGGTTTTTAAGTACACATGGATCCACATGTGCATACAAAATGCAGGTATCTACACAGGAGTCATTATGCTAATTAGCAAAGATCAAGACTGTTGGGCTATGTTTACAAAAGGGAAAATTCTCTGACAAGGAGAGTTTTAATAAAAATGGATGCTAATCCATGGGGATGTTATTGTCAGGATACAGTTACTGATAGCTAAGAAATGTATAATCATTATCACAGTGTAAATATTAGGACTAGTGAAGATTCCCTAACCTGGTAAGAACCTCTGCTGAAAATGATTTAGCTATTTGTAAAAGTGCTACAGTGCTCTTGTTAGTGCGACAGAGGTTTAGAGATCCATATCACATGTACAAAGTTATACCTGCCTGGGTTCATGGTTGTAATTTTTCTGACTAGCATTGGGTAAATTTTTGAAATGTAACAACTGTGAAAAATTAGGATGATCCCCTGTTTTTGAGGCACGTATTTGAGTAAGAATACAGTAGATTTTCTTTATAACATCAGATTTGACAGTTCTCTTAAAGATCTTATTGCAGACTGACTAGTGAATTAGATATATCTTTTTTTTTAAGATTTTTTTTTTATTTATTTGACAGAGAGAGAGATCACAAGTAGGCAGAGAGGCAGGCAGAGAGAGAGGAAGGGAAGCAGGCTCCCTGCTGAGCAGAGAGCCCGATGCGGAGCTCCATCCCAGGACCCCGGGATCATGACCTGAGCCGAAGGCAGAGGCTTAACCCACTGAGCCACCCAGGCGCCTCTGACTAGTGAATTAGAAAGCTTACTTAGTATCTTACTAATTTTCATCAAGAAAGATTTTGAGGGGCAACTCTTATTTTGAAGCCCACATAAATAGACAAAAGTATTTCTTTCTCCTAGGACCATATTCTAATTTCCCTGTGTTTGTTTCACCCTGCTAAAACTCTAAAAAATTATTTTCCCTTTTCCCCCCTCTTTACACTAATAACTGAAGGGAAATACTATTATATAGGTAAGCTTCCTTCCAAAAGCACAATCTGCATAGAATTTCATTAATATAGCCAACAATATTATAATCAGGTTCACAACAGATAATCCCACTCTTACTGCTATGTTTTAAATTCTTAATGATATTTGAATTCAACCCTATGTTTAAATAAATGTCTAATGTCCTAGGTCCAGTTTGAGTTTCAACTTAAAAAGAATCCATGAGAGACTTTTGAAGAGATGCATAAAGTAATAATAAGGGACAGGTGTCATCGATAGGAATTGCAGTCCAATAACACCAGGAGAAAGGCACTTGTCCCCAAAATCTAATCCTCTAGATCATCCATCAAGCAAAGGTATCTTTATATTCTCACAATCTATCTGCCATACAAAGTGTGTTTGAAATTTGAGGCTACCTAGCTTTGGAATATTAGGTATTATCAAAAGAGATGAGACTGGGACCATCAGTTAATATCACAAGCTGTCCAGGAATAGGGCAGAACTGCTCTTTCCCCTAGGCTGTACCACTTGGTGAGTTAGTCTCCTCACCTTTCTAAACCCCATCTTCCTCAATGAAATTCATCATGTGAAAATGATGGCTTCTAGTTCTAAAATTCTCTAGTGATAAAAAAAATCTTTACTTTCCTGAACTTTCTACAGAATTTCCAAAGGAAGCATGGAAAATAAAATATAAGAGATAAAAGGTTTAACCATTTAAAATCAAACATCTTCTGTGCTACATAAATAAGGTGAAATATTTTCTATGCCAAAGATAATGAACAAAAGTACAAGGGATTCTGCCAAATG
Organism: Mustela putorius furo; assembly: GCF_011764305.1. NCBI lineage: Eukaryota > Metazoa > Chordata > Mammalia > Carnivora > Mustelidae > Mustela > Mustela putorius. The sequence continues at coordinate 11,616,261 of NW_025422023.1, forward strand.
GAAAAAATATATATTTATATAAGGAATATATCAAAGCACAGTACCTTCACATGTGAAAAAAATCTTATACAAATACAAAAGAAAATTATAAAATTCACATTAAAAAAGTAATTAGCTTACATAAAAATGAAACACAAAAGTCTAAATTCATGTGGTTGATAAACTTATGAATAAATGTACTAGACTGTCTGCAAAGCCAGCTATTTTTCCATACCCTGCATCTCTATCTTTCAGGACTTTTATAATTTCAGCATCTTCTAACCCTTCTTCCTGTACACAGTCCACTTATCAATTAATTATGTCTCTTTGCGCTCCATTGAGGAAATAGAAGTAATCAGGCAAAAAGTTCCTCAACACCAGAGCATCAAATCTTTAAATCTATCTGCATTTGTTCCTATTCTCTCTGTCTATCCTTCAATCACAAGGGTTGAACTATAGCTAATTTCTTTATTAGCTATAGTTACAAAGATACTGAATAATAAATCACTCTGAAATTCAGCAGCTTAAAAGTACTCATTTGTGGGGCACCTGGTGGTTCAGTGGGTTAAAGCCTCTACCTTCAGCTCAGGTCATGATCCCAGGGTCCTGGAATCGAGCCCCGCATCGGGCTCTCTGCTCAGTGGGGAGCCTGCTCCCCCCTTGTAACCCCTGCCTGCCTCTCTGCCTACTTGTGATCTCTGTCTGTCAAATAAATAAATAAAATCTTAAAAAAAAAAAAAGGACTCACTTGTTATCTCATTCACCTGACTGGGTTAGCTGGAGCTGTTTTGCCTCACTCTGCCCATCTGTAGGGTTACTGGGGTGACTCTGTTTCACCAGATTCGGTCTGGGTCTGAGGGTGGAAGGACATTGGTTTCTCAGTGGAAACACTTAATGACAGAGTCTGAAAGCTTACAGAGGAGATAGTAGGGACATATGACTCTCTTATGACTAGGTTTGAACTGATGTACTCTTACTTCTGCCCATATTGGTCAACACAAGTCACTTCACTAAATCTAACACAAATGTGTTAAGGAAAGTGTGCTGTCTTTTTTATTTATTATTATTACTATTCACTTTAGAGAGAGGGAAAGAGAAAGAGAAAATTTGGCAGACTCTTTGATGAGGTTGGAGCCCAAAGCAGGGCTTGATCTCATGACCCTGAAATGATGAACTGAGCCAAAGCCAAGAGTCCAATGCTTAACTGACTGAATTATCCAGGGCCCCCAAATGTGTGCTGTCTTTAAAGGAGGGACTGTAAAGTCACATAGTAAAGGGTGTGAGTACATAAAGAGGCAAATAATTGAGAATAGAAAGGACATCTACTGTAGTTAGCCAGGAATTGAGAAGAGTGAACAAGAATGGCATGGTCTGGGCCATTTCAGAAAGTAGTTTACTGGGAGATGGAAATTACAAGTAGAGAGGTGTGGGCTACAGATATATATTGGATTTGAGAATCTTAAGTACTTAGTGGATACCTGAAATCACTTTAAGGATAAGTTTTACAAGAGAGAACCAGAATGAAGAAAGGAGAGATCCAAGGACAGAATCTCATATTCAAGAGATAACAGAGGATTAAGATCTCTTGAAAGAGATTGAAAAGGAAGGTCCACAGAGATAAAAATAAAACTGAAAGAAATAAGTGAAACCAAGAAGGAAGTGACCTTCTGGAAGGTGAATAATAAAGCAAAATCCTTCAAAGAGTTCAAGAAGACTGTGGGCTGACAAGTGTCCACTTGATGTGGCCATTAAGTTGTTAGTGGTGTTGATGATGATGTCAGTGGGTGGTGAAGCTAGATGCTTGAGGAAGGAGAAATGGTGAATATGGTCTCCTAAGTTCCTAGGCTTAGTTGTGAGGGGAATGGAAATGACAAGAAAGCTGAAAATGTTTGAAGATATCAATAGAGAGAAAGAGACAAAGGGTAAAATAGAACAGAAGGCACTCTATAAACAAGCCATTGCTTTCTTCTCAATTCCCATATTCTGCTCCCCCCCCCTTTTGAGCTCCTTAGTTACTTGAAATTTCTCAAATGGGTCATATTTTTTTCACTTGGATAGACTATTTTGTGTGCTTTTTCCTGCTTGAAATACTTTTCATTATAAGGCATTACTTGTATTCCTACTTATCTTTACAGAAGTAAGCAAAAATTAGGTTATGAATACCTACTATGCACTAAGCACTGTGTTCAGGGCATTAAATCAATTGCCTTAATGAATTACCATAGAAACTCTGTAATATTGGCATAATTATCTACCTTTTATAGGTGAAAAGCTGGACTTGCTCAAATATACGTCTTTACATGGTAAATCAGAAATTTGAATTTTTGACTGCTTGATTCCAAAGCCTGTGTTCTAGTCTCAGCTTAATGAAGCACTCCTTTGTAAAATGTCCTCTGTCCCAAGGATGTGGTCTCTCCTACAAGCAGTAGAGCACACAAGATGTTTTTCATCATAATAGATTAAGGTTGATTTCACCCACTTTTGCAACACTAACATATCTTACATAAGTCAACTCTAGCACTTATTATACTATATTGTAATATTAAAAAATATAAAGAGCACTCTCACAGGCAGCAAGGAGCTGTACATGATTTTGACTATTTAAGTAAAGAATGACTTACACTTAGTTGTGAGAAGAAACACTTATGCTAATAGGAAGGGTAAATTTGGAAAGGAAGAGTCTGGAAGCAGAGAGATAAACTGAATAATAATTTCTAAATCCAAATGAGCGATGTGAGGACCTAACTAAAGGTATCATAATAAGGCTAGAACTTAGACAAAAGGATTGAGGGAGGATTTAAGAAACAGAATCACTAGGATTTGGCTAGCTGGTTGGGGACAGAGTGGTGACACATTTTTCTAGATGAATGGATTGAATAGATTGAATGGATTGATGTATCTCAATGAAAATGGAAATATAGAAGAGAGAACAGATTTGAGGAGGAAGTGTGGAGCCAACTATGAAATATGTGTGAGACATGGAGAAGAGGAAAGGAGAACACAACCAAGATCCCGAGGAGAAATACAACCAAGTCTGAGAAATTCTATATCCAATACTCATTTATGTATAGAAAATTTTAGTTCCTAATTATTATGTGGATCTTGACTCTGGCAACCAAACAAATTTCTGTACAGGACTTCTCAACAGAACACTATTTCTCAAAGTTTGCTATGATGAAACAAAAAACATATTCTTCAAAAATATCTCATTTTGTTCTTCCCACAAGTGGTCTAGGTGATTTCTGAAAGCACTTTGCTATTCACTTAACCCAGAAAACTGCACAAAATCATGCAAATCAAGAGGTTCAAGTCTTTGTGTGCACTTTAAGAGCATCTGTGAAATTACCCGTGCCATTGAGTGTTCGCATCTGAAAAGCCACCAAGTATCTGAAAAATACCATTTTACAGACTAACCCATCATAATAATGCTGGAATTGGTATATATGCCCATTCCAACCAGTGGGGTAGACACAGGGTTAGTGGCTCCAGGAGAATTAATTTACATATGCAGAGGAAAACTGAACTTGATGGTTTAAATGTAGATTCTCTAATCACTTAGCACTTGTAAGTGAACAAAACTCCCAAAACTCCCATGATGTACTGCTCACTCACAGACATCATGGGCAGATTAACCCATAGAAGATCTTGCACTGACACATTGAGGTGATCTTTTGAAAAATAATAAATTGTTTCCAGGTCACAGTAGCAGATTGCTCAGAAGAATAAACTGAAGAAACAAAAGCTTACATCCTGTGAATAAATTAGACATAAAATACATGCAAATAAGGGTAAAAAATTATTTTAGTTAAAAAGAAATATTTTTTGTTATTTTATTTACATTTTGTGTTGATGAAATGTGATGTCCTTGATCTTCATCAGCATTACTTGTACCCAGTTCTGTAGTTCTACAATGACATGATATCTAGGTATGGCTTTTTGGATTTTTTGGTATCTGAAAACTAAGGGAGGGCTTTCAGATTAACTATGGACCACAGGGGTGCCTGGGTGGCTCAGTGGGTTAAAGCCTCTGCCTTTGGCTCAGGTCATGATCCCAGGGTCCTGGGATGGAGCCCCACATCAGGCTCTCTGCTCAGCAGGGAGCCTGCTTCCCCCATCCTCTGCCACACTAAAAAAAGAAGCCATTGCAATAGTTGAAATGAGATGGGTTGTTGGTTTGTACCAGGATGATGGCAAGGAAGACGGTGAGCAGTGATCAGATTCTGGAAACAATAAAAAATGACAACAAAAACAACAACAACAACAAAACTATGAACCACAGAAAATACACCTTTGCTATTTGATGAAGGAGAGAGGATAACATAATTGGACAATATCACATCATCATTTTCAGGAGTGGAATGATGCCATATTCCTCACAGCCATATTTATCACTTTCCCTGTCTGGTGTTGGCATTGTTTGCAATTTTTAAGTCCTAACGTGTTCTGTTGGAGTTTAAAAATTAAAAGAAGAGGGAGGGGTGATTTTAATGATTTTGTGATCTACCTTTGTATTCTTTTTGTCACATACTATAGTATGACACAGAATATGGAAGCTCTTCTCTATTAAAGATGTTATTTTCATCACACACATATTAGGACCTTTCTCCTTCATGGAAGTTAGTTTCAATGGTTAAGTTGTATTGAGGAGACTTAAAAAAAAAAAAAAAAAAGTGAAATGATTGCTGCCAAAGTTTCAGCAATAAGTTTGGTCATTAGTGCTCTCTAGTGGAGCAGGGATTTTGTGCTTACATCTTCAGACATCTCTCAAAGAGCTGTGTTTCCAGCAAATCTTATACATTGCTCAGCATAACCTGATGCTCATGGTCTTACAGGCTGTACTATGGTGATTGAATGTGGACTCACAAGGTGTCAGCAAGCAGTTTTTAGTCATTCTGGACTTTAAAATTACTTCATCTTAATCAAATCTGTTTTGGAAGTGATGTTTCATTTTGTTACATTGTTCAAGGCCATGCATATGCAAATTTCATCCATGCTCTAGGAAACACTGAAGCAATATAACTTTAAGCACCAGATCTTATTGTTTCAGCATCCTGGATACTCCCCTTCTATTATTCTTAAATTATAGTTAATTGTTATTCTAAATTTATTACATCATAGACATTTATTATTTTTAAATTATACAGGCTTACCTCACTTTATTGAGCTCTGCTTTAATGTGCTTCACAGATAATGCATATTTTACAAATCAAAGGTATGTGGCAACCCTGCATAGAGCAAATTTATAGGTGCAATTTTTCCCAGAGAATTTGCTTACTTCCTTCCTCTGTGTCACATTTGGGGAATACTCACAAAATTTCACTGTTTCATTATTATTATATTTATTATGGTGATTACTATTCAGTGATCTTTAATGTTACTATTATTGTTTTGGGTGCCACAAACTGTATCCACATATATAACAAACTTAATCAATGTTGAGTGTGTTCGGACAACTCCCCAGACCAGCCATTACCCCATCTCTCTCCTTCTCCTTGGGACTTTCTATTTCCTAAGACAAAACAATATTAAAATTAGGCCAATCAATAACCCTAAGTGAGAGAAAGAGTTACATGTCTCTCATTTTATTTTTTTATTTTTTTTAATATAATTTTTTATTTTTTATAAACATATATTTTTATCCCCAGGGGTACAGGTCTGTGAATCATTTTAAATCAAAAACCAAAAATGATTAAGTTTAGTGTGGAAGGACAGTCATAGCTGAGACAAGACCTCTTACACCAAACAGACAAATAAGTTAGTGAAGACAAAAGAAATGTTCTTGAAGGAAACTAAAAGTTAAAAACAAAACAAAACAAAAAAAACCAAAAAACCTAAAAAACTATTCCAATGAACAGAATCGGATAAGAAAGTGAAAGAGTCTTATTGCTGAAATGCAGAAAATTTCAGTGGTCTGAACAGAAGATGAAATCAGCCACAACTTTCCCTTAAACCAAAGCCAAATCCAGAGGAAAGCCTAACTCTCCTCAATTCTGTGAAGACTGAGAGAGGTGAGGAGGTTGTCGAAGATAAGTTTGAAGATAGCAGATGTTGGTTCATGAAGTTTAAGGAAAGAAGACTCTCCATAACATGGAAGTACAAGGTAAAGCAGCGAGTGCTGATGTAGAAGTGACATCAAGTTATTCAGAAGCTCTTGCTAAGCTAATTAAGGTGGCTACATGAAACAACAGATTTTCAAAGCAGACAAAACAGATTTCTGGTAGAAGATGTCATTTAAGACTTTCAAAGCTAGACAGAAGTCAATGCCTGGCTTCAAAGTTTCAAAGAGTAGGTTGATTCTTGTTATTGGCTAATGCAGCTGGTGACTTTGAGAATTTATGTTCACCTTTATGCTCATTTTACCACTGATGCTCATTTGCCATTAGGAAAATCCTTGGGCTCTTAAGAGTTATGCTAAATCTACTCTGTCTGTGCTCTACAAATGGAACAACAAAGTTTGGATAACAACACATCTGTTTATAATGTGACTTACTGACTCTTTAAAGCCCACATTTCAGACCTATTGCTTAGATTAAAAAAAATTCATTTCAAAATATTACCGCTCATCAACAATGCACCTGCTCACTCAAGAGCTCTGATGAAGGTGTACAACAAGATTCATGTTGTTTTCATGACTGCAAACACATCCATTCTGCAGCCCAGGGATCAAGTAGCAATTTCAACTTTCAAGTCTTCTGATTTAAGAAATATAGTTCATAAGGGCATAGCTGCTAGAGAGAGTGATTCTTCTGATAGATCAGTGCAAAGCAAATTGAAAACTTCCGTAAAGGATTTACTACTCTATGCCATTAAGATTTTGTGACTCAGGGGCGCCTGGGTGGCTCAGTGGGTTAAAGCCTCTGCCTTTGGCTCAGGTCATGATCCCGGGGTCCTGGGATCGAGCCCCGCGTCGGGCTCTCTGCTCAGCAGGGAGCCTGCTTCCCTTCCTCTCTCTCTGCCTGCCTCTCTGCCTACTTGTGATCTCTGCCTGTCAAATAAACAAATAAAATCTTAAAAAAAAAAAGATTTTGTGATTCATGGGAAGAAGTCAAAATATCAACATAAACAGGAATTTAGAAAAAGTTAATTCCAACTCTCAACATGGTTTTGAGGGGTTTAGGTGGAGGAAGTAACTGAAGATGTGATGGAAATAGCAAGAGAACTAGATTTTGAAGTGCAGCTTGAAGGGGAGTGAAGATGGCAGAGTAGTAGGAGGACCCTAGGTTTGCGTAGTCCCTCAAACTCAGCTAGATAAATATCAAATCATTCTGAATATCCAAGAAATCTATCCAAAGATTGACAGAACAAACTTCACAACTAGAGGGGGAAATAAGCCACATCATGGAAGGTAGGAGGTATGGAGAAGTGATTTGGGGGAGAAGCAAACCATGGGTGCTGTGGAGGGGAAGGAATCCTGGTCACAGAGAATGAGAGAGAGAGAGAGAGAGAGAGAGCAAGAAATGCAGAGGAGATTACAGAAGGAAAAAACTTCCCCAAAGCTATTGGCTGGGAAAACTAGAGTGGTTAAAAGACTGGAGATTTAGAGGTCCATGGTATGGATAGTGTGAATCCCTTTACTATAGGAGTACTACATGTTGCAGTACTCAGAGGGCAGAGGGCTGGTAGCAGATGGTACAATCTGAGGATCCCCCGGGGTGCACTGCAAGAGACAGTTCCCCTTCTTAACGTGCATCTGGGAAAAATAGCATTGCCTTTCTGGGGACAAAGAGGCAGTGGGTGCCATTTCTCTCCCCACCCCTCAGCAAAAACTAACCTTAATAAGTAGCACAGTACCAAGAGTAGTATCTTATACCAAGTACCACCCCACTGCATTCTGCAGGTACTGCCTTTCTCCGGCAATGTGCCTGAGAACCAGTGCAGCAGGCCCCTCTGCCAGAAGACCAGCAGAGATATCCTATCCCCTCCCCCCTCACATGAACCATGTCTATTCACCATAGTGTGCTACAAATCTTCACCTCTGGTGGAAATAGCATCAGATTTCTTTCCTTTTTGAATTAAGAAATTTCCTTTAAAAAAAAAAGATTTCATTTATATATCTATTTATTTGATAGAGAGAATATGAGGAGGAGCAGGGGGAGAATGACAAGCAGACTCTATGCTGAGCACAGAGCTGGACACAGGGCTTGATTTTATGACCCTGAGATGATGATTTGCACTGAAATCAAGAGTTGAATGCTTAAATGACTGAACGACACAGACACCTCACATCAGGTCTCTTTTATCAAGCAGGCTAGAGCACCCCTAATTAAAGCATGCCACACTCTGACCAAGGTTCAAACACTTCTCACTGCAGGCAAGGAGAACTCTACAGAGGACTGATGTGAGGGAAAGAGCAGCCAAAACACAGCAGCAGGGTACATATAGCATATACCAGACACATTTCGTGAAGTGCCAGGCCCTGGATATTTTATGACCTCTTCTTTATAAAGTCATTAATCTCAGGAGCTAGAAACGTAACAGGCTTTCCTAACACAGAGAAGAAGACAAAGATGTAAACAAAATACCAAGATGAAGGAATTCATCCCAAAAGAAAGAAAAAAAAATGATCATGTTCAGGGATCTAATTGAAACAGATACTATTAATATGTTTGATCAAGGATTTAAAGCAACAATCATAAGGATACTAGCTGAGTTTGAGAAAGCATAGAAGACACCAGAGAGCCCTTTACTGCATAAATAAAAGATCTAAAACTAGTCAGACTGAAATATGATGTGAAATCCACTGGATGCAATGACAAGTATGGAAGTAGAGGAATGAATAAGTGATACAGAAGATAAAATTATGGAAAATAATGAGGCTGAAAGGAAGAGGGAAGAAAAATATTGGAGCATGAATATAGACTTAGGGAACTCACTGACTCCATAAAGCATAATAATGTTTATACCATAGGAGTACCGGAAGAAGAGAAGGAAAATGGAGTAGAAGGTTTATTTGAGGAAATTATAGCTGAAAACGTCACTAATCTGGGAATGGAAATAGACATCCAAATCTGTGAGGCACTGAGAACTCCCATCAAAATCAACAAAAGCAGGCCAACCCCAAGATACATTGTAATTACATTTGCAAAACATAGAGATAAAGAAAAAATCCTAAAAGAAGCAAGACAAAAGTAGTCCTTAATTTAAAAGGGAAGACAGATAAATTGAGCAGCAGATCTTTCCACAGAAACTTGAAGGCCAGAAGAAAGTGACATAATATATTCAGTGAATGAGAAAAATACGTAGCCAAGAATGCTCTATCCAACAAGGCTGTCATTCAGAATAGGAGAGACAAAGAGTTTTCCCAGACAAACAGAAACTGAAGGAGCTTGTGACCACTATACTAGCCCTGAAAGAAATATTAAAGGGATTCTTTGAGTGGGAAAGAAAGACCAAAAGCAAAAAAGACTAGAAAGGAATAGAGAAAACCTCCAGAAACAATCACCTAACAGGTGATATTATGGTACTAAATTCATATCTATCAGTAATCACTCTGAATACAAAATGGATTCAAAACAAGCAAACAAAACAAAACAAGACCTATCTATATGCTCTTACAAGAGACTCATTTTAGAACTAAAGACACATGCAGATTGAAAGTGAGGAGATGGAGAAACATTTATTACACTAACAGACATCTAAAGAAAGCCAGAGTAGCCATACTTATATCAGACAAACTAGATTTTAAAACAAAAAACTGTAACAAGAGATGAAGAAGGAGACTATATCATAATAAAGGGTTGTACCCAACAAGAAGTTCTAGCAATTGTAAATATTTCTGCCCCCAACTTGAGAGGACGCAAATATATTAAAAAATTAATAACAAACATAAAGGAACTCATTGATAACAATGCAATAAGACTAGGGGGCTTTAATAACCAATTTACCTCAATGGACATATCATCTAAGCAGAAAATCAACAAGAAAACAATGGCTTTGAATGACACACTGGACCAGATGAACTTAATATATATATTCAGAACATTTCATCTTAAAGCAGCAGAGAACACATTCTTTTCGAGTGCACATGGGACATTCTCTAGAATAGAACACATACTGGGCAACAAATCAGGCCTCAACAAGTACCAAGGACAGATCATACCATGTATATTTTCTGACAACAAGGCTATGAAATTTCAACTCAACTTTAAGGAAAAATTTGGAAAGATGGAAAGTGAATAAAGGTTAAAAAATATTCTACAAAACAGTGAATGGGTCAACCTGGAAATTAAAGAAGAAATTGAAAAAAATGCATGGAAACAAATGATAATGAAAACATCATGGTCCAAAACCTTTGGGAGATAGCAAAAGTGGTTATAAGGGGAAAGTATACAGAAATAAAGGCTTATCTTAAGAAGCAAGAAAAATCTCAAATATGCAATCTGACCTTACACCTAGAGAAGCTAGAAAAAGAACAACAAATGAAGTCTAAAACCAGAAGTATATGATAGAGAAACAAACAAATAAAAAACCCAGTAGAACAGATCAATGAAAACAGGAGCCATTTCTTTGAAAGAATTGATACAGTTAATAAACCCATAGCCAGGCTAATCAAAAAGAAAAGAGAAAGGCCCCAAATAAATAAAATCACAAACGAAAGAGGAGAGATCATTACCTCCGTCATAGAAATAAAAAATAATTATAGAATATTATGAGCAATTATATACCAACAAATTGGGCAATCTGGAAGAAATGGATAAATTCCTAGGGATGTATAGACTACTAAAAGTGAAACAGAAAGAAATAGGAAACTTGAACAGACTGCACAGATAACCAGCAAAGAAATTGAGTCAGTAATCAAAAATCTCCCAACAACAGAAATCCAGGATGAAATGGTGTCCCAGGGGAATTCTACCAAGTGTTTAAAGAAGAGTTAATACCTATTCTTCTCAAATTGTTCCAAAAAAATAGAGGAAGGAAAAATTCTGAACTCATTCTACAAGGTGAGTACTACCTTGATTCCAAAACCAAACAAAGACGTTGCTACAAAAAGGATTAATTACAGGCCATTGATGAACATGGATGTAAAAATTCTTAACAAAATACTAGCAAATCAAATTCAACAGTACATTAAAAGAATTATTCACCGTGATCAAGTGCAGTTTATTCCTGGACTGCAAGGGTAGTTAATATTTGCAAATAAATCAAGGTGATATATCACATCAAGAAAAGAAAGATTAAGAACCATACAATCCTCTCAATAGATGCAGAAAAAGCTTTTGGCAAATACAGCATTCATTTTTGACAAAAACCCTCCACAGGGGCGCCTGGGTGGCTCAGTGGGTTAAGCCTCTGCCTTCGGCTCAGGTCATGATCTCAGTGTCTTGGGATCGAGTCCCGCATCGGGCTCTCTGCTCAGCAGGGAGCCTGCTTCCTCCTCTCTCTCTCTCTCTCTCTCTGCCTGCCTCTCTGCCTACTTGTAATCTCTGTCTGTCAAATAAAATAAATAAAATCTTAAAAAAAAAACCCTCCACAAAGTAGGGATATACCAAAGTAGGCCATATACCAAACACCCACAGCTAATATCATTTTCAATGGGGAAAAATTGAGAACTTTTCTTCATGGTCAGGAACAAGATAAGGATATCCACTTACTAAGTTATTTAACATAGTGGTGGAAGTCTTAGGCTCAGCAATCAGACAACAAAAAGAAATAGAAGGCATCAAAATAGACAAGAAAAAAATGACTTTCACCATTTGCAGACAACATGATATTCTGTGTAGAAAACCATAAAGACTCTACCAAAAAAATTGCTACAACTGATACACAAATTTGATAAGGTCACAAGAAACAAAATCAATGTACAGAAATATGTTGCATTTCTATACACCAATAATGAAAGAGAAATCAAGGAATCAATCCCATTTACAATTGCACCAAAACCCATAAGATATGTATGAATAAACCTAACCAAAGAGGTAAAAGATCTATACTCTGAAAACTATAGAATCCTTATGGAAGAAATTGTAGATGACACAAAGAAATGGAAAAATCCATTGCTCATGTATTGGAAGAAAAAAACATCATCAAAATGTCTATTCTACCCAAAGTAATCTACACATTTAATGTAATCCCTTATCACCAGCATTTTTCAGAGTGCTAGAACAAACAATCTTAAAATTTATATGGAACTACAAAAGACACCAAATAGCCAAAGTGACCCCAAAAAAGAAAAGAAAAGCTGGAGACATCACAGTTCCAGACCTCAGGTTATATTACATAACTGTAGCAATCAAGACAGTGGTACTGACACAAAACAGACACATAGATCAATGGAACAGAATAAAACACCCAGAAATGGATCCAAAATTACATGGTCAAGTAATATTCAATAAAGCAAGGAAGAATATCCAATGGAAAAATTCTCATCAACAAATGGTGCTGGGAAAACTGGACAGCCACCTGCAGAAGAATGAAACAGGACCACTTTCTTACACCACACACAAAAATAAATTCAAAATGGTTGAAAGACCTAAATGTGAGAGAGGAAACTATCAAAATCCTAGAGATGAACACAGGCAGCAACCTCTTTGACATTGGCCATAGAAAATTACTAGATGCATCTATGGAGGAAAGAGCTACAAAAACAAATATGAACTATTAGGACTTTATCAAGATAAGAAACTTCTGCACAGTGAAGGAAACAATCAACAAAATGAAAAGGTAACCTTTGGAATGGGAGAAGATATTTGCAAGTGACGTAGCTGATAAGAGGTTACTATCCAAAATCTATAAAGAACTCATCAAACTTAACACCCCCCAAACAAATAATCCAGTTAAGAAATGGGCAAAAGACATGAATAGACATTTTTCCAAAGACATACAGATGTCTAACAGACACATGAAAAGATGCCCAACATTACTCATCAGCAGGGAAATACAAATCAAAATTACAGTGAGATATCACCTCATACCTGTCAGAATGGCTAAAATCAACAACACAGGAACCAACAGATATTGATGAGGATGTCACACAATTGGTGGGAATGCAAACTGGTAAAGCCACTTTGGAAATCAGTATGGAGGTTCCACAAAAAGTTAAAAATAGAACTAACCTATGATCCAGCATTTGTACTACTAGGTATTTACCCAAAGGATACAAAAATACTGATTTGAAGGAATACATGCACCGCAATGTTTATAGCAGCATTATCAACAATAGCCAAACCATGGAAATAGCCCAAATGTCCATTCATTGATGAATGGATTAAAAGAAGGTGATGTATATACAATGGAATATTATCCATCAAAAAGAATGAAATCTTGCCATTTTGCAACAACATCGATGGAGCTAGAGAGCATTATGCTAAGAAAATCAGTCAGTCAGAGAAAGACAAATACCATATAATTTCACTCATATGTGGAATTTAAGAAACAAAACTGATGAACATGGGAGAAAAAGAGAGGCAAATCTAAAACAGACTCTTAACTATAGAGAACATACTGAGAGTTGCTGGAGGGAAGGTGGTCCATGGGATGGGCTAAATGGGGGTGACAGGTATTAAGTAGGGCACTTTTGATGAGCATTGTTGTATGTAAGTGATAAGTCACAAAATGCTACTACTGAAACTAATATTGTACTCCATATAACAAGCTGGATTCTAAATAAAAATAAAAGAAAAAGAAATTATAAAAAAGTAGACCTTGAAGATGTGACTGAATTGCTGCAATCTTATGATAAAACTTAAATGAACAAATTGTTTCTTATGTATAAGCAAAGAAAGTGCTTTCTTAGAAGGAATCTACTTCTGGTAAACATGTGCAAAGATTGAAATGACAACAAAGAATTTAGAATATTGTATGAATTTAGTTGATAAAACAGCAATAGGGTTTAAAAGGACTGACTTCAGTTTCAGAAGCAATTCTACCTTGGGTAAAGTGCTATCAGACTGTACCACATACTACAGAGAAAGGGTTCATGAAAGGAAAAGTCAAATGAAACAAGCTTCATTGCTATCTTATTTTAAGAAATTGCCACAGCCACCCCTCCTTCAGCAAGCACTACACTGATCAGTGAACTCCCATCACATAGCAGCAAGATTCTCCACTAGCAAAATTGACAGCTTAGATAATGGTTAGCATTTCTTTGCAATGAAGTATTTTAAAATTAAGGCATGTATGTTGGGGTTTTTTTAGACAGAATAACATTGCACAATTAATAGACTACAGTATAATGTAAACATAACTTTCATATGTACTGGAAAACCAAAAAAAAATTCATTTGACTCAATTTATTGAAATATTTGCTTTATTGTGGTGGCTTGGAACCAAATCTGCTGTTATCTTTGAGATATAGCTGTAAATAAGCAAAAAGTATAATGGGCAAGAAAGAGTAATTTCTGAGTCCAAATTAATTTTGTGGACATTGGCTTTGCCAATGATGTTTCTTAGATTAATCTGAGTCTGAACTGAGGGAAAAATATCTAAATCCTTTCTGGCAAGCGAACACTGAGAAAATTTATTCAGAAGAATATCTTTGGTACAGATTTAAGCAAAGTGCTCCAATTTTCCCAAACTGACATCAGTTGAACACCCAAATTCAGCATATTGGTGAAAACTTCAAATGTTATCAGGGTGGTTTGTTTGTTTGTATTAGAGAGAGAGAGAGAGAGAGAGAGAGAGCGAGTGAGCAGGAATTGGGGGGAGGAACCGAGGGAGAGAGAGGATCTTAAGCAGGCTCCACACTTGGCGGGGATCAGTCTCATGATTCTAAGATCCTGATCTGAGCAGTTGCTTAAATCACTGAGGGTTAACCACCCCGTAAGGTGGTTTTGAAATGTAAAAACTTCTTCCTATGGATGAATCTCAGTGCAACAATATATTGTAGAAAATTTTGGTCATGTACACACCATAAAGCCAACTGGTGAATTTTTGTTTACTGAACAAATTTTGATGCCCACTACTGTAGAGAGTAGTGTCTCTATATCTCTATCTGTTGTACAGAAAATAAATATAATGAGTAAGAATATAAGAAACTGAACTGGTTCAAAATTTATGTAGCCAGAAACATAGATACATATACACATATCCATGGAAGGAAGGAAGGAAGAGGGAAAGAAGGGAGGAAGGAAGGAAAGAAAGAAATTTCAACCAGTCTAGCTTCTCACACGTTCATCTGTTACATTTATTTTCCATATCCTTGTTTCTATTAGAGCTTCTAGTAACAGCTCTTACCTCTTAGCACAGTAATGCAACAGTGCATCTCTACCCTTTTTCTCACCAGTGCCTTTTCCTATCACTAAGAAGGTACTTTCATCCTTCATTTTGGGCAAAGAGTTGTATTCTGTAGAGCAAAGTGTATAAAATAGAAAAGCAACGGATTTGAGAGACAAGACAGAGGTTTAACCTGAAAGAGTTGATGGTTGGAGAACTAAGACAAAGAGGACGAAATAGAAGAGGTGGAGAGGAGGTTTTGTCTGAACGTTTCAAAAGACAGAGCCTGCACAGGGCAGGGTGGGGCAGGGGAATGGGTGTAGCCTGAGTATAGTGAAACAGAGGAGGGCTGTTTACAGGAACACTGTCTACCAGGGAAAGATATCGCTTTAAAAAACTCATTTCTTCCCTGCATTAGCTGACAAGACCACGTATCCGGAACCTTGGACCTCTAGTGATCTCTATTTTTTAACAAGCCTATATCAAGGTGCTTCTACTGTTTGAATAACAATCCTCACCTAAAGGCCAGCTTCACTGTATAAATAGCATGCAAAAGTAGTTCCTATGGTGCTATATTTCATAATGACAGAATGGCTAGAGTGCTTTGCCAACTACCATGGTTTTATTTTATCAAAACATTCTACACTTCAACTCAGAATATCCCATTCTATTGTTTCTATAGTATTCAGAGCTTGTATTTTACCCACATCTGCAATTTTACAATAAAAAAATTACCTGTAGGAACATGGTTCAGATCAACTGTCAGATCACACTAAAGACTATTTTAAAGGTACCATTCATTAATAGGAGTTGAACTCTACTCCTGGAGAGCTTGTTTTAGTGAGAAATTTCCTGGATCTCTTTTAGCTTACTCAGCCATATTAAAAACACTGATGGGGGTGCTTGGGTGGCTCAGTGGGTTAAGCCTCTGCCTTCGGCTGGGGTCATGATCTCAGGGTCCTGGGATCAAGCCCCACATCGGGCTCTCTGCTTGGCCGGGAGCCTGCTTCCCCCCTTCTCTCTCTGTCTGCTTCTTTGCCTACTTGTGATCTCTGTCAAATAAATAAAATCCTAAACAACAACAACAACAACAACACTGATGATAGAAAGGTATTAATTCTGTGGCTTTCACCTACAATTCCTGCCACCTGGATGGTTTCTCCACCCCCACTAGTGGTCTACACAGGACCAGGCAGGATTCTGTATCCCATGGGGAGCCCCTCACCTAGTAACTATGAGCACTGCATGTTACCTTGATAGAGTATCCTAAGTGAAAAGTGCTTTCCATCTTGTTCCAAAAAGAATTTAATAAAGTTTTGTACAACTAAGTACTATGATTTATGGCAGCCAATGCTGGGAGAGATTCTTCTAGCACCTACTGAACTAAGGAGTATACTTACCAGCCAGTGGGCCTGGGACCTGGCTTCAGTTCTGAGTACCATCCCTGACTCGCTCTTTACTTCCAACACTGCCTCCTGATGGCCAGGAGGGAGAAGCTATGCCAGAAGCAAGCGGTATCTCAAAAATACACCTGAAAAAGAAATGCTGTGGGACATCAAAATCATGCTAGGGTGAGAAGAATGATTATCTAGAACCCTATCTCTAGGGATTAATAATATAGAACCATATGATTATTTTCTTCTGCAAGCACTCCTCTCAGTTTCCTCCTGAATCAAATGGTATGGGAATTGCTTTAAAATGCCTCTTGACAGCCTCTTCTTTCTGCCTGTTCTTGAGTCTCCTTGTGTCACAAAGGGAGCTCTTCCACCTGTGGCTCATTGACTTCTTACATTTTACACTATGTAGATTTCTGCCTCTGTCCAGGCACCCTCCCATGGAGGGTTTGAGAAGGACTGTGGCAATTTAGGATAGATTGGAAATATAAATGATAGCAAGTCCAATGGAAGTAGGCAAAATATAAACTAGGCATTAAAATATACAACAATTGGATGGTAGAAACTATAGTTGCTTATATTATATACAAAAAAAAAAAAGGCTCTGGTGAATTTTTATGCTTTTGCTAAGGTTGTATGGTTGCATCCTGATTGAGAGTTGGTAGGCAAATATGTATAATCTAAGTATAAACTTAGAATTATTGAAATAGTAATACCTATAATGTATATTGGCCAAAGTTTGATAACAACCAGCATATTTTTGTTAATAAATCAGATATTCCGCTGTTTGTTAAACTCAATAAAATGGTAGAGCTTATTGATATTGCTGTTGCATTAAGCAGAAATATCTCAAGAATGTGTATACAGAATACAAATAAGTGTTTGACACTGGAAAAAGAATAAAACAAACGAAGTTTTGAAGGAAGCATAGTAAAGCCATTTATGCTTCTGATGATTAAGTTCCATTAAGGAACTGGGGTTTCATTGGTCATAACATAAATTCAGAAATTGGTATTTCTGTTCACATGAATGGGACAATAATCTAAGTGATAGACCATATTCACGCAATTAATTAATGCAACTTGTTAAATGTATGAAGGTGAATGTTTATCTGAGATTCTAATATAACAACAATAACATCAGTAACAGTAACAAAAATCCTATCATCACTTTTTTTCCAGTGATTGTTAAATACTGGTTTATAACATAATTTCCTGTTAACATACACATGCAATGTGAATGTGGAAATTCTCCTGAGTTAACTATTCCCTGCCTCAGAGCCTCAAAAGCCATCCTCTGATTTGAAGAAAAGCAGAATTGAGCTGTAATTAAATTCTAATGTTTTTGTGATCTGTGTAAATGTTATTGTGAAGGAACAATTCCCAGAGATGAAGATGTACCTAAGAAAAGAGATGCCTGATGAGGTTGGAGGCTCCAGATCATGCAGGTATTCTGGTGATAATAACAAATGACAGAAGGATCCTCTAAAGAGAAAAGAGGGACAAAAAGGAGGAAAAGGGGAGGTGGGGAAGAAAGAAGCCTCCAGATGTTGGCTATGTTGGAGCATTCTAGTTAGGGGGACAGAGGAAGATGCTCAGTAGTGAAGTGAAACTAATCAGGCATTCAGTAGGCAAAGCCCTGAAAATTACAATGGCTCAGATGTTAAGTGGTTAGAAATAGATTATAGACCTGAAGTGGTCATGAGGGGGAGCATGTAGTACCCAGGCAGAATAGAAGTGGGGAAAGTCTAACCTGAATTGCCACAGCCTCTCTCCAAAAGGGGCTATTATATTTCTATGATGTGGGAACTGGACAGAGGAGGAAACCCGGCACATGCAACATTAAGAACCAGATAAGCTTACTTCATGAAGGAAGGACACTCAAGAGTAGGCAGAAAAAAGAAGCAGCCAGGAGCCTTTTCAAGCAATTTCCCAAATCATTTTTTACTAAGGTAGTGATGGAAGGAGACTGAGTTGTCAGACTGGGTCTAGAAATAGAGGTAAAGTAAATTAGGAGGAAAGAACAAGAATACAGGGAAAGAAAGTCTAGGACATATTTAATAAATATAGGTCAACAGAAATGATTACCCTGAGAATATAGATATAGATATAATTATAAAGATATAATTTTACTTAAGTCTTTATAGGACATGACCAAAGTATGGTAATTTGTTAATGGTGTTCTATTAATTATATCTTTTCTTTATCAAAAATGAAGTCTCTTTTTGATTATAAAAGTAAAATATGCTCCTTAAAGAAACTTTGAAAAATATGTACACACTTTAAAAAAATCAAAATTGCCTGTAACACTGGGATACTATTCAGATATAATGACTGTACACATTTTGTTATATTTCATTCCTATCTTTTTTCTATACATTTTTATCTGAATTGAGAGCATACTAATTACAAGTTTATATTTTTTTTTAAAATGGTTATATAATGAATTCCTCATGTTATCAAAGCCTCTTTTTAAAAATAGGCTCTTTAAAAAATTTTTCTAATGGATGCATGATTCTTTATGCTATGGATACACAAAATTTTCTTCTTCTTTCTATTTTTGTAAAGTTAAGCTCAACTCCACTAATTTTTGCTTTTGGGAAAATTACTATTATAAAATCATTTTGTATATGCATATTTCAAACTTTAACTTTCTTTTGAGTTCCCCAAATGATTTTCAGATGTTAAATTATTGCATTGAAAGGATAAGAATTTTTTTAAATTTTAAAATACAATTTCAAATTGTCTTGGGAGAAAAATCAGTTTCTACTTCATTATAGCCCTAGCTTTAAAATTATTATTATTCTAAATTCAATAATATTAAAACTATTAATAGTTTATTCAAATATTTAAATATTATTAAATTTAATAATTATTAAATTTACATTTATTTTTATTTTACTTTGACAATCTGAAAAACATTAAGATTCTAATGTGTAGATTTGTATTGTTTAACAGAATTGAATATTTTCTCTAAGTTTATGAGCTTTTAAATTTTTTTGTATTCTGTTCAGTTACTTTATTATAACATGGTAAGGACATTAATTCCTTGAAGCTCTATTCATGATAAATAATATTTACCACATGTTTCTCTTTTTAAATTATATTTATAGTTTTATGTTATTGAGAAATTTAAATTTTTATGTGATCTAGTCTGTTTTCCTTATGCTTTTCCCCCATTGCTTTTGAATTTAGAAATTTTGAGTTTAGAAAATCATCACTCAGACCCACAGTTAAAACATATACACTTATATTTTCTTATGAATTTGATTTTCTATTTTCTTTCCTTTTTAAAAATTTTTTAAGAAAGGGTGAAAGGGAGGAGGGGCAGAGGGAGAGAGGGAATCTTAAGCAGGCTCCTCACTCAGCGCAGAGCCCAATACGGGACTCGATCTCATAACCCCGAGATCATGACCTGAGCTGAAATCAAGAGTGGGACATTTAACTGACTGAGCCACCTAGGTGTTCCTTCTTATAAATTTCAATTCTCTGATTTTTAAAAAAAATATATTTAACTATGGAAAACTAAAATGTATCGGTTAAAAGCATAATTCTAAAATACTTCTATATTTTCTGTGTATTTATAAATATTTATTTAAACTGAACGGGTGTCATGCTTTATAGTAAACTCTTAGGATATCAGTGAACAAAACAGACGAAGATCTTTGTCCTCAGGGAGCCTACATTCTAGCCAGGGGGTGGAGCTATATACACACCTACATATCATCTCTCTCTAAAAATATAAATATAATATATAATGCACATAATCTATCCATCTATCATCTACCTATCATCTATATAATTTTTGTTCCTCAATTTTTAATGCTTTCTATGAAGTAAGATGTAGAAAGTAAAACCAACAACTAGTATTATATGCGGAAGGATGGGCTGGGTGTTCTAGGGGACACAAGAAGGTAGAGAATTATTATAGGAGGTTGTTGGCAGAGTAAAGAAACTAGGTAAGTGTAGTATGATTTCCTACCAGTCTGGAGATCCTACCTGAGCTTAGTAAAAATTAATGTGGAGAAAAAGCATGCAGAATGATTTTAAGCTTTTCTCCAACTACAATCAACTGCATAGGTACAAGTAAAAAGCAGGCAGGGTTGAATTTACTCAGTCTGTGAGTACAATTGAGTACAAGGAGGCCAGAAAGGGAGAAGGAGCAGAAGGTGTATATATAAGGGGATGATGATGATGGAACTGAAGATACTAAAAGATACTAAAGATACTAAAAGAGAAAATGAAAGGTTCAAGGGGATAAAGGGCTATTAAGATAGCAGGATCAATCAGTTGGCAGGATTGGAGATTTATTGGACTGGGGTACTAGAAGAGTTGGAAATGTAGGACATGGAGGTTATCAAAGGGTTACATTTATTGGCAGTGAAGAGAAACTGGCATGACTCTGAAATTTTGTACCTGCCTCACCCTAATCTCATCCTTGCTAAATAGGAAATGGTCTAAAAATAAGAAGACATTATTAGCTAGAATAATAAAAAACTGAGAAAAATTGTTGAAAAGTGAGAAAGAATGTCCTGAAGAATAGCAGATGACAGTCAAAATGAGGGACAGAGGATGATGTGCTGTGATTACCTGTGACAACTCAGAAAAAAGAAGGGGGCACAGCAAGAAGCAGGAGCTCCACCTTTAGACCCCATGAGATGACCCCAGAAAAAGGAAGTACAGATCCCTGAACACAGAAACGTAGAAGTAGTATTCAGTGCTCATAACACTGGAAACTGGCCCTTGAGCACCCATAGCTACCATCTGTCTCAGCCTGATCTCTTTTTGTCTCTGCAATCTGCTGTCTGCTCTAGATTTTCCAGTTTGGCAAACCAATCGTTCAGTTTCTCTGGCTCTCTACTGTTTCTCTTCATTTCCCAGCTGATGGCTTAATTTCCCCTCTGGCCTACCACTTGTTTTGAAAAATGCTTCTTTGCCTTGGCTCAGAGACCTGCTTGATGTACGTGCCTCAGTAGTCCTGTAGGATGTATGCAGGAATCATGAGATACACACCTCTCATCTTTGTTTAAATACAGCTAACAAGAAAAGCACACTAATGGGGGCAATTTTAACAAAATGATCTTGATTTCAATCACAGTAGAAAATTATATAACTTGATCTACTGTCCATTTGTCTCATAGAAATTTAAAGTGAGGAAATAGCAAAAAATTAAAATTCTAGATCAGTATCTCAAAAAAAAATCACTGGACTCTGTTTCTTAATCTATTGCTTTACAGATTCCTGCTTAAATTAAGTCTCTTCAACTTCAAGCCAAAGAAAGCATTCAAAAATCTCATTTCTTATGCAATATATTTATATTTATTAGAGAATATTATAAAGATGTGTAATATTTCAATATCTGGTAAATGTAGTTCCAGGTATTTGTTTGTTTGTTTTTATCATTTTATATTTCAGGAAATCCCATATATCATTAAGGTATATGATTTACAGTTAATTACAGTGTTCTTTTACTCTTGAGGTCTAGATAAGAAACGTATCTTCTCTGTCACATACATACCTCTGTCACATACCTTGCTCCAATATTTATTCAGTTTGGTTTTTGTGCAGTGAACTCTCTTGTCCTATCTCCACTTATCCAAAACACTGGTAACCAACATTCCATTCCTCTAAAAAACACCCAGTGCTCTTGACTGATCAGCCACCATCCTATAGCCTTGAGTGCTCCTGTACTAAACTCTTTGACCTATATGTAAGTATGACGGAAAAGTGTGCCCTTATATGCTTTACCTTAAAATAAACTTTAAAAATACGTCACATTCCATAACTCCCCATTTAAGTCTATATTTGAAATGAAACTACAGTTTCTAATAACGTTAGATAGAATAGCATCTCTCTATGAATATTCCCCTCTATACTAAAGTCTTCCTGAAACCAAAATTCAAATCTCTTCCATCTGATTCCAAATCCTTTGTTTTTAATCACTATGGTAACATTATTCAACCCTTGCCTAACTTTTCATAACTTCAAACAAACAAACAAAGGATAAAATCAACCAAAAAAACTTCAGTTTTATTACCTTCTAGCCCAAACCCAGTATTTCTCTTTTTCAAAGCCAGTTTCCTCAACAGAATGGACAATGATTTCTTCCTCCACTCCTTGTACTCCTCAAGCTATAACAGATTCTGGCAGACAACTCTGGTAAAAGTCTGGAGATGCTGTTGGAAAATCCATTCAAGACTCTTTCAATTGGACTTTGGATTCTTTTCATCCCTATCCTATTTGATCTCACCGCAGTATTTGAGACTACTAGCTATTCCTTCATCTTCATATTATCTTCTTTCTTGGCAATTCCTCCTCTATCTCTGTTTTTCTCTCAATATTTTTTGCAGGTCTGCTTTTCATATACTTACTTCTTATAGGATTTGTCGCTGGTTCTTTCATGTTCCTTTCTTTAATTTCTTATTTCAAAAGTAAGATATGGCCATGATAGCATATAGATATTAAGCATTACCTTGAAAGTAACATGTTATTATGTTTTTTCACATAATTTATGTAATTATGAGCCCAAGAGATGGAGAAACAGCATCTATGGGCTAAGACAGATACTGGTGTCACTGTCAGCATATGTGGAAAAGTTTCATTTTATCCATCTGAGAGTCCACCATCTTGGATTGATTAAACTGGCCCATAAGGAATTTTCACTTCTTCAGGAAGCCCATTTAAAATATAAGATTTCTGGGGCACCTGGGTGGCTCAGTGGGTTAAAGCCTCTGCCTTCGGCTAAGGTCATGATCCCAGGGTCCTGGAATCGAGCCCTGGAATCGGGCTCTCTGCTCAGCAGGGAGCCTGCTTCCTCCTCTCTCTCTCTCTCTGCCTACTTGTGATCTCTCTCTGTCAAATAAATAAATAA
Source organism: Mustela putorius furo (assembly GCF_011764305.1). Taxonomy (NCBI): domain Eukaryota; kingdom Metazoa; phylum Chordata; class Mammalia; order Carnivora; family Mustelidae; genus Mustela; species Mustela putorius. The sequence goes on from NW_025422023.1 coordinate 11,639,654, forward strand.
AATCTTTGAAAAAAAAAAGAACAGGCTAACATACTTTATTTCACTATATACCCTGGTAATACTTCTGTTTGAAATACTATAATACTCTAAATGTCCTGTAACTCACATGTTTTACATTATTAACTCATATGAAGTATGCCATTCACATTTAAATACATTAAAAATTTCATAGGCATTATAATATAAACCCCTAAAATACATGTTTCAGGAGATTTTTCTATTGAAATTTGTAGCATTGCTAAAAATTAGAATATATGTTCACATGTATAGTGTACACATTGTTTAGAACTTTAAAATTATTTAAAAATTAGGGCATTCACATACACACACACTGGAATATTATGCTGCCATCAAAAAATGGAATCTTGGGCGCCTGGGTGGCTCAGTGGGTTAAGCCGCTGCCTTCGGCTCAGGTCATGATCTCAGGGTCCTGGGATGGAGTCCTGCATCGGGCTCTCTGCTCAGCAGGGAGCCTGCTTCCTCCTCTCTCTCTCTTTCTGCCTGCCTCTCTGCCTACTTGTGATCTCTCTTTGTCAAATAAATAAATAAAATCTTAAAAAAAAAATGGAATCTTGCCATTTCCAAAATGGTATTATGCTAAGCGAAATAAGTAAGTCAGAGAAAGACAATAATCATATGATCTCACTGATATGAGAATTTGAGAAACAAGACAGGATTGTAGGGGAAGGGAAGGAAAAATGAAACAAGATGAAACCAGAGAGGAAGAAAAACCATAAGAGACTCTCAATCTTAGGAAACAGGTTTGCTGGATTGGAGTGGGGTGGGAGAGATGGGGGTGCTGGGTGATGGGCATAGGGGAGGGTATGTACTCTGTGAATTGTGTAAGACTGATTAATCACAGAGCCATACCTCTGAAATAAATTATACATTATATGTTAATAAAAATAAATAATTAAAAAATAAAATAAAAATAAAAAATTAGGGCACATTATATTGTAACAACCATGTAAATTTTGTATCACATGAAAGTTTATACACCTGCTACTTTATTACTGTGAAGTACACTTTATGATTAAATTGTCTTGAGTGAAAGGTTTCTTCACTTTCAGATTACTTTATTTGTACTTTTTTCCTAATGATAATTGTCAAGGACTTTGAAGGATCTGAGACTCCACCCTACTTTCTGGTAACAAGCTAGCTTGCCATAGTTCCATAAATGCTGACCTACATGCATGCAGTTCCGGGAGAGAGATAAAGGCCTTTCTTACTCATGGCAGTAGCAACAGCCAGAGTAACAGCATTTTCTTGTGCTGGTTCTTCAAGCTCCATTTGCCTCAGAATAATGTGAGGCCAGGTGACAACTTCACACCCAATACGCTATATTACAGAAGAACTCTGAACTTAGAGGTCCTGAATGCTTTATAATTGGAAGATATCATGCCTGGAGGAAGGCATTCTGTCTAATTCCCAAGGATGTTTGCTATACAAAAAGTCCTTAAAATGTGGTCCAGAACAAAGGGCAATTAGTACTTGACTCCCAAGATGTGCAGAAATGGAAGACACTCAAGACACCCAATAATCATTTGCAATATGTTTAGTACTTCATGATAATTTTTGAACATATAAATACAAAACTACATATTCACATTAACCTTATTGGGATAGATGACCTTTCTTTTCTTTTACAGCTTTAATATTTTATGTCTAGTGACAATACCTGCCTATGTTTTAAGATTTTGAACTGGTTCTTTAGCTTTTCAAATACATAAAGCATGTAAGTAAATGAAGCCAGTTTGGGGCATTTTTAGAGCTAACTTGTGCCAGTGTTTTGTCCTTGCCATGGAATCTTGTAAAAAACAGTTTTGTGTTTTTAAAGAATAAATCTCCAAATAAATCGGTCAAGCATCTATCTCAGTCAAAATGCAAAAAAAAAAAAAAAAAAAAAAGCCAAGATAAGAAAATAACACTTGGAAGAATTAGAATTATATTTATGAAATTTATATTAATTTTATTAATTTTTTTAAATTTACATATTCTCATTATATGAAAACATACACAATATTACTTTACTCTACTTTGAAAATCATGAAGAATATTGTTAGTTAAGCAAAATTAGAATTCATATGCAATAAATAAATCAGTTTGCTACTGCTATGCACACTCATACACACATAATAGATATGATTACTTAGGATGTTTACATCTCCAGAAAAGAAAAATAGGAAAACCCCACCAGCATACCATTAGGAAACAAATGTGGCCCATCTATCTTTTAATCTCTCTAAAATACAGAGTATATTATATTTATAGTACATATAATAAATAGGTCATTATAATATTTCAGTATGGACAACTTGTTTTTAGTATTTTAGGTTCTCATATTTTGATAATACATATGATTATGTAGCATATGTTTAATTGAAAAATCCTGCTTTTCATTCTGCTTTTAAGAGTCGTAAAATACATTCATGCGGTGTTAAAATGAAAACATTTGAGAGGGGCTTGGGGAAAGCTGCAGACGAAAGGCTAGACAATCCTTCCTCAAAAAATAGATCTATCCAGTCCTCAAGAATGATTCAAATACTCGTTATCACTTAGATACCTGCCAAGCAATAGAAATCCCTCTAATTGCAAGGACCCTAAATGTAGCTTATTGCCTTCCTCTCCCATCTCCTGACTTCTTTGGGTCATTTCATTTGCACCTCTCTTTCAAGCCATCTGGGATCCCTGGTACAGCCGAGTTTTAATGCCGAACACCTGGCCTGACAGTGTTTGCTGCTCTCTTTCACCTGCCAGCCCTTTGTTCCTCCCCAAGATTGAATGAGCACTGCAAGTCCTGTCAAGCATGCACACACAGCAGTTCTCCTTGCGTTCAATCTCTTCCTCTGGTCCTTAAGTCTGGTAAATCCTTTTATTATTTTGCCTTTCCCATATAGCTGTTCCATCTACTTTGTGATCTTTAGGAGCCAAAAATCCACATGAGAATTAAATCTAGATAAATGTGATACCTCTAGAACACCAGAGAGGTAGGGAGGAAAAGCATAAGTGAAGGAAATCACATAAAATACTCCCTGCTCTTGCTATGAAATAGTTATAAATCATCTGAGTTTGCACTCAAATTTAAAAATTCAAAAGCCATAGGATTTGAAAAAATGTGTTATCAGTACTTAGAGCAATATCGAAGAACTCCTCCACAAAGCAGATAAACCCAACTTACCACCCAAGCCTTGGTTTTTCATTCTTTGTCTAGTACCTCCTGGGATTCATATCCCACCTCTTGAGCTCCTCCCACACACCAAAGCTCCTTTTACACTTCCAAAAATAATTTCTGATCTGACATTCCCAGTGATATTGAGTCTACACCTCAACTTCCATCTGTTTCCCACTCTCAATTTCTATAGACTATACAACTAAGAATATGGTACTTGGCTTAGCAATCATTCTTCTTAATTATTCAGAAGTCTTTCCAAACTTTAGCCTTTTCCAAGTTTCTTCTTTCAGTCAATACAGACAACTTTCCCAGTTTAACTCAGACACAATTATACTTCTCAGAGGCTTCTGTTAAAATGATATCATTCACTTCTGGGCTCAATAAAACAAATGTGATTTAAAATTTCAAAGCTTGAACAACTGAGAGCAAACAGGGTCCAGGGATTCATGTGGTGTAGGACTGACTCTGAGGTGTGCAAGCACTCGTGGCATTCTTCAAATGTGTAATGAGTAAAAACATTTATAAAAATGGGGAGGGAAATTTCAAAATCTGGAAAAAATATTTTCCATTCTAATTATATAGGATAAAAGAAAAAGAATAAGAAATCCTTTAACTCTACTGATTAAAAGCCAAAGAAGTGAATAAGCCAGAATGCCACAGAATCTTATGGTAATCCTTTAGTCAAATTAGAATTTTCCATAGAAAACTATGGAGAAGCCAGTTTTGGGAATGAGGTAAGCAGAGTAATTTTATATTATATAGAAATCATGGGGATATGGGTCCTATTACAGAGGAGCTCAGAACCAATTAGGCAAGGCTTTGTTTTTGATGACTTATTCTTGATAAACCAATTCCAAAGAAATTTTTTCACAATGTGCTAGGGTCTAGCAAGTACCAACTCAGTCAGGTGACTGTGGAGAAATGTTAAACTCTGATTCTTGCCACCCCCCCACTCTTGTTCTGTACACCTGCTCCTGGGGTCCTGCCTGCTGTCCCTTCTGTTTCATGTCCCACTGCTTGCCAGAAAGAAACCAATTTTCATAATTAAGAAAAAAAATCAGAATTAATTAATCTATTAGTGATATAGCTCTGAGAGATCAGGTAATATGTTTAAAAACTGAAAGAGGGAGAAATAGGAAATTCTAATCTAAGAATTGAGGAAGAGAGAGAGGAACATTTCCAAATATAATCTCTGTGTGTACTATGGCCTTTGCTGGATAAAACATAGGATAAGGATTATCGGTGGCGAAAGTGACTTTTAATTCACCAGAACATATTCTGGGGATGGTGTGAGAAACAAAATTTGCAGTCTCACGTATGTCTGGTGTATAAACTTAGTTAACTTGAGATTTTAAACTAAGGAAGTAAAAAACAGAACTGAACTTTTGTGAGACAAGGCCATATGTGGAAATTGGAAGTGGAATGATTCTTGGCTTAAAAGATAAAGATGGGAGTGGGGAGAGCAAAGTAGCATGGAATACCAAGGGACTCTATGACCATAGAGAAACCCATGGGATGCTGTGGTGGGATTTAAATGAAAAACAAAGGAGACATGAATATAAGTATACTATAAGTCACCCAGCTGAGCCTAGAAAATGTCACAGAGGGAAAAATAAACCATGTCGAAACCAGATATATGAATATGTTTTAACTAATGATAGAGAAACTTTGGGCAGAGGATTACAGTAGCATGCTTCAGGAATCCTTTTATTGTCTCTGTTCTGATGGACATTTTTATCAGTGATTTGGACAAGGCCATAAATGACAAGTGGGTATATCAGCAGTAAGAACAAAATGGGCAAGGGTTTCAATAACTGGTTTATCAATTTTTCAATTCTTCACCTGGTCCCTCATTTTTCTCTCACTACTTATCTTGATTTCCCTATATTTCTTCTTCTTTTTTCCTCTTTCCATACAAACTTCCTAACAATCTTTTTTTTTCCTAACAATCGTTTTATACTCATAACAAAATTTCCTCAACAATATTCACATCTCAGATCTCTAATTACTGCCTCTATGATCCTACCAGAACAACCCTTGCTAATATCCTTACAATGGTGTCCTAGTCATCAGATATAATGGACTTGTCTCATACCTCACTTTATCAGCCTCCTTGGTATTTACCTCCTTATTATATTCCAGTCACCTCCTTTGGGTCATTCTCTGATCGCCTTCCAACACTGCAGTGCCTTACAGCCACCCCTTGTCTTCTCATATTCTGCTGTTCTGAGGGCAAGTTCATATACTTTCATGATTGAAACAAATATCTGTAGCAATTATCTACTCTGAGTTCCAGGCCCAATATCTCCTTCTGAACATTCTAGAGGAAACTACAGTTTAACAAAACTAATACAATAAAACCTAATTTCCTGTTACATGAAATCTAACCCTCTCCTCCAGAAGGCATTGACTCAGAAAAAAAGAATGAAAAAACACACAGCCACCCATAAACTAACTTCATTTCTATGTCCAGTGATGGGTTGGAAGTTAGTTGACTATGGGCTTAACCAGCCCTAGTATGTGTAGCAACAACAAAGGTAAGTTATTGATCACAGGTTACTTTTATTCTTATAAAGTCATCATTAAAATATCATCATTTTGAAGAGATATAAAATACCCACTCCAAATTCTTAGTGCATTATTTGCATTATTCTTACTTTCATTATGTCACAAACTTAATTTTCCCCATTATATCATTCTTACTCCAAGGATAGAAAGTTTGTGTTCTGTAAAAAACACCCTCCTGTATTATAAAAATACAAATTATTTCTATATAAAAAATTGCATGTTTAGTTTTTCAAGGAAAACAATCAATATATCTTAACTTAAAAATAGATGCTCTTAAAATAACACATTTAATTCTTCCTCCTGACATTTGGATGAGATGAACATACATGCATTATTATTTTGGGGGGGGAACATAAAGTGTTCCTGTACAACTAAACAAAACTTCCTTTTTCCTCTTGTATGCAACCTTTTAAAGTAGGACAGAGAAGAAGCTGGTTTGCCAGATTCCAAACACATGAAAACCATTGCACCTAAATTTAGAAATTTTAAAAATCTTTTCCATATTCCAATTTGGCTTTGAAAAAAAAATTGAATCCTTTAGCTGCACTTTAAAAGTTATTCCTTCTTTCTAGTTCTAGGCTCAGGAGCATGATAACACTGTTTGTTTGTATAGCACTTTATGTCATTATATGTGTTAAGTCTAATCCTACAGAGGAAGTGTGTTGTTATAAAGTCCCCCAATGTTCATTGGAATTGATGCAAGGAGTAGAATAGCAGAGCAAGAGAAGAAGAGTTATTTTATCCAGAAAAAAAGAATGAAAAAACACACAGTCACCCATAAACTAACTTCATTTCTATGTCCAGTGATGGGTTGGAAGTTAGTTGACTATGGGCTTAACCAGCCCTAGTATGTGTAGGGTCATCCATTCATGGATGATATAGAAGAAATAGTTCCTCCTGTGTTTTCTCTTGGCCGGTACCATGAGCTTAGAAGCATAGGTATGAAAAGACTGGGAATGATTTGTTGACCATAGATAAACGGCGATCCCTTATTTTCAATGTTCTAACCATAGTTTTTACCACTCAAAAATATGCATGAGGAGCCCCTGGGTGGCTCGGTGGGTTAAAGCCTCTGCCTTTCGCTCGGGTCATGATCCCGGGGTCCTGGGATCGAGCCCCGCGTCGGGCTTTCTGCTCAGCAGGGAGTCTGCTTCCTCCTCTCTCTCTGCCTGCCTCTCTGGCTACTTGTGATCTCTGTCTGTCAAATAAATAAAATCTTTAAAAAAATATATATATATATGCATGAGTTCAGTTACCTGAAAGTCTTTTTCCTCTTGCATCATTTAGATATTGCTGTGTAGTGACCCCCCTCCCTACTCTCAACTTCTTCTTCACTCAAAACGTAAATAAATAAATAAATAAATAATAAAATTTTTAAAAATAAATAAAAAAGGAAAGAAAAGAAAAAGAAAAAAAGAAACTCAGTAACCTAAAACAATAAACATTCCTTATTTTTCAGTCAGCAGGTTTTTTCGGGTCTTAATTGGGCTTTCTTGTTCACCTGTAGTCAGCTGCAGGTCAGGGATATAGCCCTGGTGGTCAAGGCTGGGCTCTCACACATGATCAATTGTCTGTAAGCTAGTCTAGGTCATTGATCTTCCATCAGGCTAGCCCAAACTTGAGGTGCAGTCAGGGTTCCAAGAGCAGAAGTGTACACAGGTCTCCTGAAGTCTAAGCTTAGAACAGATAAACCTTCATTTCTGCTTCATTCTGAGACCAGATTTGAGGGATGGAAAATAGATCCCATTTATTGATGGAGGTGTTGCAAAGTCACAACCCAAAGAGATTTGTTCCAAGTATTATTGTAGCATAACAACACCCTTCAAAACATAATTGCTTAAAATAACCATTTGATGTTTCTTACAGATTCTGTGTGTCAAGAACTTAGACAGAATATAGGTGATTCATCTCTACTCCATTATGTCTGGAAAGACTTGAAACCTAGAAGGAACTTGGTAGCTGGGGGCTGGAGTCACCTGAAATTTCATCACTCACATACCTGGGACCTGAGATGAGGTGAGGTGACTTGAAGACTAAGAGTGCTAAGTGGGGAGACTGTGTGTGACCTCTCCATATGGTTTGGCTTTATCATAGTATGGCAACCAAAAGGTAATCAATCTCTTCACACGGTAGTTTTGGGGCTCCAGACCCAGAGCTAGAAGGCAGAAGCTGCATTGTCTTGTAGGACAGAGCCCTGGAAGTCATACAAAAAATATCCCACCATACTTTATCTGTCAGGGCAATCACAAACCTTCTCTGACTCAAGGGGAGAAGAATTAACACCTATCTTTTGATAAGAGAGTGCACCAAGATCCCATTGTAGATGATCACTGCTGCAGGCACTTTAGAAAAAACCACTCTGTTGTAATCTGTATTTTTAGCTACATCAATTCACGTTCTCCTAACAAGCAAAATACATTCACCCTTTCTCCCCAAAACCTGCATTATGGCATTAGCTTAAAATCCAGTGTCTCATTATCTAAATCAGGTCCCATTGTGGATGAGACTCCTTAAGTGTAATCCCTTGACTACATCTCCTAAAACAGTTTCTCCAGTTCTCTCTAATTCTGAAAATCTTTCAACTAAAGAGGGTTCCTGTCAGGCTACTCTGGAACCCTAATTTTTCATAGAAACCTTCGTAGGCATGCACTTAAGTCCTTGGAAAGATTTATTTCTTTTGGAAGGGCCTATGCAGTGTGTCTGTTAATATTTCTGAAGTCTTAATAAAGTGTTTGATTATCAATCCTTGTCTTTATCTTGATCCTACTAGCTGAAACAGTTATGAGCCCAGTCTATTTCTTGATGAAAGTGTGGTAAGATTACATCATGGAACAACACATGATAGAGGAGATATTGTTGCAACCATCTTTGGAAACCAGAACCTGCCACAAAAGGGATACCAGGAGGGATATCTGTGGGTGGGATATCAATGTAATTAATCTACCAGACCCTGCCTCTAAAGTTGTTAATTCAGTTTTGAACAAATATGTAAAGTATCTTCTATGCTTTAGCTACATTTCTGGGCATTAGCAGTGAACAAAACAAATATTCTACCCTCATAGTTCTTTACATTTTCATTGGGGGACAGACATTAATAATAAGCCTAATACATAGTATATTAGATATGGTACATGCAAAGAAGAAAAAAGCATAGGAAGGGAGATAGAAAGTACATGTCATATGGGAATACCAAAGAAGGTCACACTGAAAAGATAATCTTTGAGTAAAGATTCAAAGGAGATCAGGCAGTAAGCCATAAAGATATTGAGGAGTGAGGACTCCAGATAGAAGGTATAGTAGGTGCAAAGTTTCTAAAGCAGTAGTGCGCTTGCTAAGTATTGAAGGAATAGCAACAGAATGAACAAGGGATAGAAAGGGAGGTCACAGCAGTGATGTGGGCCAGGTCATGTAGGGACCCATTGGCTATTGTGAGTAATTAGACATTTACTCCGAGGGAGATGAGAAACAATAATGCATTTGTAGCTCATGAATGAAATGAATAAACTCCTTCTTAACAGAATCACTCCAGCTCCTTTGTTGAAAATAGATTAAAGAAGGCAAGAACAGGACAGGGAAAAGATTAAAGAAGGCATGAACAGAATAGGGAAATTGGTTAAGAAACTAGAATTAACACAAATTATTGGGCTAAGGTGGTAGTAGTGGTGACGAATTGTCTGATTCTGCATATAGTTTGAAGGTAGGGACAACAGGACCTGATGAGGTAGTGGACGTGGAGTATAAGAAAAAATTGAGGATAATGCCAAAATTCTTGGCTTGAACAATGGGGTGAATTTACTGGGGAGAGGAAGCTGGAAAAGTTTGAGAGGGGAAGAAAGCTAGATGCCTGGATATTCTACTGGGGTTTAAGAGGAGCATCTGATTCACAAATTGGTTCTTCTTTGCCAGACCAAGAACACCTGTGAGTTGTTTGTTTAACAAACAAAGGCGTACATAAATGAATTCTATCCTGTGACAAAAGGGGAAACCTTCTAGTCACCCAGTGCTATATCAAACAAGACTGCTCGGGAGTGATTCAGACAGATTGTGTCTTTCCAACACTTCAACAATTCCCTTGTGAATGGCTTCCACATAGCTAAAATTTCCACCTAGATTTCTATCCTTTTTACCTTGAATATTTTCAGCTTCCAAATAGCTAGGGTTCTTAAGATGTCAAAAAGCTTTCTCAGTGAACTTAGCATTGTCATAAATGGGACACTTTGAGGTATAAATGCTGAAAGGGACAACTCCTCTTTAATTGCATTGATTACTATCAGTTGCCAGTCAGACAGTTACTTACCCTACCTGCTAACTAATCCCAGAGCACACTTATCTTAGACAAAGGCAAAAATTAAACTCAAAAAGCTGACAGTTTCAGCTGCTAACAATAGTCATTAATTAACCATTTTGCAGAAGATCTTCTAACTATTCATTGAATCTTTATTGTAATTACCAATACATTTACTGAGCACCTACCAAGTGCTAAGGGTCAGAAAAGGGTACAAAACTCAGCCACTGATGTTGCTTGGATTGCAAACCAGTAAACCACACACAAAATTTTCAGGTTTCTACATTTGTTTAAGTTTCTGGTGTGTACCCAACTGTAATAAGGGGAGAGAAAGGAAACCAAAGGCAAGATACGACAAACAGATGAAAAGATAGTTCACTATGTTTGCACGAAGAAATATTTACCTGAAGCCTCCTAAGTGATGTTTTGATGAAAATGGTTTATCTATGAGATCCAATTCTATAACTGAGAATTTTCTTTGAAATTTGCTGCTGCTTATGTCTTTCTAAAAGGATTACTTCTGATATGCAGAAATGCTTAATGTATTTTCTAATGGTAGAAACAAAAGTGTAGAGTGATATAAAAGCAGTAAAGGAGGAAGAATAAGAGCACATAAAGGTAAGGATTATGATCGCGAATTCCCAGGATTCAGAATGGAGATTGACACACGTCATTGACATTGTAGCAGAGGCTCTGTAGTAGATATTTCCTAAAAGAATGAGGGATGGTTGGGTGGATGGATGGATGGATGGATGGATGAAGATGTGAAAACACTGAATGAAGACATTCAAAATTGCAGTGACTAAATCCAGGTTAAAAATCATTTGGGGATATAGGATGGAGACTTTTCCTTTAGTTAGTGACAGAACTATGAATTTTGCTGTCTGGTTCATAACAAGTTCATCTCTTAAAGAAGGTGGTAATATTTAAGATCATTTCTAGGTCTAAAGTACTTGCATAATAATGGTGACTTTTAGGTTTTTGAGCCATTTGTTCAGCCACAGTTCTCTCTGAACCAGTAATTTGGGAATCTATTTTTATTTTTATTTTTATTAAGATTTTATTTATTTATTTGACAGAGAGAGAGAGATCACAAGTAGGCAGAGAGGCAGGCAGAGAAAGAGGGGGAAGCAGGCTCACTGCTGAGCAGAGAGCCCCATGTGGGGCTTGATCCTAGGATCCTGAGATCATGACCTGAGCCGAAGGCAGAGGCTTAACCCACTGAGCCACCCAGGTGTCCCGGGAATCTATTTTTAATAATAAAATTTTAATTATAACTTACTGTCAACATTAATTAGATATTTGGATTTAACAATTCTGCATGATAAGGGTCATTATGTGCCTCATAATACAGATGGGGAAAGTGAGGTAGCATTAAGTAATATGCTCAAGGTTGTAGAGAAGGGTATAATAGACTGGGATTCTGGATCACATCTGTCTGACTCTGATTCCCAGGTCCTTAACTGTTGTCTATTTATTATTCCATACAGCTTCTTTCATAAGAATTTTTTTTTGAAGTGTCCATTACATGGGAACGGATGCAAATTTGTTTCCTTAGAGCTAGGGAGGTCATCAGTGTTGCTGCGCTGGGCACAGGACTAGGACTAGAAAGTGCCATCAAGCATGAAACACGGCAAGGATAAATATCCTGTGTCAGTGTGATCAGGAGTCAGCCACGAGGCAAGGGGACAGATAACAGGGCACAAGGCATTAAGAATATAAGGCGTTTTGGAGGGATTGAGGAGGAGGACAGTTTGAAATCCTGGACAAGTGGGCAGAAATCAGGGAATATATTAAAGTAGACAGGGTAAGGACAACAAGCAGGAGAGCAGAGCATTGTACAGAGTCCATCGACCTTAATCACTGAAGCATATCCCTCCTCTGGGATTCTTTACCGTTGCATGTAGCAGGCACCAATTCTGGATTGCTGGTCTAGGCACAGCATGAAAAAGCCGTATTGGCAGCTCTGGGCAAAGGGGGCAGGGGATCAGTAGCAGCTGCTGGTGAGCAGCTCCTGACACCTTAGCATGCCTTCTTAGCTCTTGAGAGATTTTCACTATCTGTTCAGTACCTTTTGCAAGGGGGAATTGGTTCTGCAGCATATATCGTAGCTTCCCAGCTGGAAGAGTGCAATTATGGAACGCTGGAGTCTACTGCAGCTGACAGGTTCTTTCTTTTTTTTTCCCCCTGTCAGGAAAAAGTGACTCATAGCAACCATATATTGATATCAGACACATGACTCTCTCCTCCTTGCTCCTCTGAACCCTCCCCCCACACAATTACTCACTGTTGGCGTAAATCTACTTTTGTAACTCTACACTGCACGTTGCTGGTATTTGCAAGACATAGCAGTTAAGTGGAGGATATGAAAATATAAATGAGATATGATTTTACTTCTGAGGAGTTCATAGTCTCTATGAAAGAGAGATACAGAAGCCAATAATCATAGCTAACAGGTAGGGAGTACTGTAATGAGGAATGAAGTATTTATAACAGGGCAGGTGCTACTACACTTATTGTAAGTCCTAACTCATTTAATCTTCAAAGCCATCATATGAGGCAGGAGCTCTCTTATCCTCATTTTACAGATAAAGAAACTGAGGCACAGAGGTGCTAAATAAATCAGTCAAGGTCACTCAACTAATAAGAGTCAGAAGCAGGATTTAAAAGCAAACACTCTGGCTCCACAGTCTGGGGTTGAAAGATAATGACTTACTGCCTTCATACAAACAAAAAAATTACCAAATTTAATTATAAGGCCAAGAAGTGAGACCTGCAGAAGAGGCAAGCTGATTATGGAAAAGCGCAGATTTGGAATGAGTGGCTTAAATGGGACTCTCTTAGCTGTTGTACGACTTTGGACACATTCCTCAATTTTTCTGAGTCTCAAGTTAATTGTTGAGAGAACGATACCTACTTTGAGGTGTTACTGTGAAGAGAATAAGACTGAAAAATACCTGCCACAGTGCCTAGAGCATATTAGGTCCTAATAAGTGATGCTTGCAGTTGTGGTTGTTGTTATGAAAGTATTGTGGGGACACACACACACACACACACACACAAATAAGGACCCACTCTGCCTAAGTGATCAGGGAAGGTGGTTAAGGGAAAGTCCTGCGAGGTTTGCCAAGGTGGGTGTCATTTGAACTACACCGTGAAGGATCAGCAGGAATGTTCTAGGCAGGTAAAGGGAAGAAAAGCATTCTAATCAGAGGGAACAACACATGTTATATAACATGTTTGGGGAATATCAAGTTTTTGTATTTGGGTAACTTATGGTCTGTGCATGTATACGTGTGTGTGTGTGTGTGCATGTACTGGGAGAGAGTGGCAGGAGATGACATGAAAGATTTGGAAGACACAAATCACAAGACACTAAAGATGGTCTGATAACTAACTCAAAGAGTTTCCTAGAGCCTCCTAAACTGTTTTTTTTTTTTAATAGTGTGTTGTCTTTTCTTCCTCCTTAATATTTTAAGACATATTAAAACTGCTGCACAACACAGGCATATGGTATTCTGTGATGGGAAGACTGTGTTCTCTTTTACTGGAGTTATGATGGGTTCCCCTCAATCTACTGTAGCTCACTGAACAAATCAACCAATGTGCAGAGGTGAATGGTAAAGAACAAATGTTGCAAAAATGTCCCTTTAATTATGTGTTGGAACTGTTGTCTTTACTATCACCCTACTTTTTTTTTTTTAAGATTTTATTTATTTATTTGACAGACAGAGATTACAAGTAGGCAAGAGAGGCAGGTAGGGAGAGAGAGGAGGAAGCAGGCTCTCCACAGAGCAGAGAGGCCGATGTGGGGCTCGATCCTAGGACCCTGGGATCATGATCTGAGCTGAAAGCAGAGGCTTTAACCCACTCAGCCACCCAGGTGCCCCCATCACCCTACTTTTGATTAAGACATAAATGTCAAAACACCAATGTCCTCAAATTGCATGAGAACCCATTTTTTTGGTTGTTGTTAAATTTTTTTAAAAAGATTTTATGTATTTGAGAGAGAGCATGAGCAGGGGGATGGGCAGAGTGAAAAGAAGTAGACTCCCTGCTGAGCAGGGAGCCCAACACGGGGCTGGATAACAGGACCCTGGGATCATGACCTGAGCTGAAAGCGGCTGCTTAACCAACTGAGCCAGCCAGGCACGTGGCATTTAAAATGAATTCTTCCTAAGTAGGGCAAGCCGCCTATGTGTATGGAACAAGACCCTTGCTTCTGTAACTGTTGCACATATGTGACATCTGTATTTCCCAGGATTTTGTTTTTTAAGATCTTATTTATTTATTTGACAGAGAGATAGCCAATAGGCAGAGACACAGACAGAGACAGAGACAGAGACAGAGAGAGGGGAAAGCAGACTCCCCTCTGAGCAGAGAGCCGGATACAGGGCTCGATCTCAGGATCCTCGGATCCTGAAGTGAGCTGAAGGCAGAGGCTTTAACCCACTGAGCCACCCAGGTGCCCCTGTATTTCCCAGGATTAAAACAAAAGAAAACATACCAGGGAGATCCATATGAGGAAGTGGTGATGCAACATGGGGGCTTAAGTGGGTAGGAGAAGAACAAATGAAACAAGATGGGATTGGGAGGGAGACAAACCATAAGTGACTCTTAATCTCACAAAACAAACTGAGGGTTGTTGGGGGGAGGGGGTTTGGGAGAAGGGGGTGGGATTATGGACATTGGGGAGGGTATGTGCTTTGGTGAGTGCTGTGAAGTGTGTAAACCTGGTGATTCACAGACCTGTACCCCTGGGGATAAAAATATATGTTTATAAAAAAAAAAAAAATTAAAAAAAAAAGAAAACATACCAAAAAAAGGAATACATGTGTAAGATATTAACTTTTGGAAACAACTGTTGAGCAAAAAAACATTTAAGTTTTTCAAAGACTGAAGGAGTGGAAAAATAAAATGCTATTGTTTTCTTTGAGCTTTTGTCAGAGGGAAAATCTCAGTGGCACTGGTTTTGTAGTTACATGTAAAAGTTGGTGAGAAAAAGGTCACCTGCTCTCATGGCCAAGGTAGCACTGTCCAAACTGCTTTTGGACAACTGTTTATCCAACTCTTCAGCGGTTACTGGTATTATAAGTGATTCTTATTGCATTATCCTCCTTTTGCCGCATGGCCCCTGGAACACATCAAATGATTACATGGAAAATAGCTGTATAACATTTTACAGCTGCTTTTTTACCATTCTGTCAGAAAATTATCATAGTTGTTTTCATGAAATACTAGATAATCTGGAGTATTCATAGGAATGCCTAGTGCTTCGTTTTGGTTTTCTGTTTTGTTTGGTTTTTATTTTATGTCTAGCACTTTGAATGAATGGAGTTTTACTGTCCTATTCTTTAGTGAAGAAAGTTGTTACATACTGTCTCTTGTACTTACTTTTCTTGGGTTTATATAAGATTAATTATTTCAGTCTTTTCTTAGAAGTTCACCAGGCTAACTCCTGAATTTGTTTTACTCCCCATCTCATTTCAGATGTATTTAATTCTACTTTCTTATTTTTGGGTGTATTGATAAATACCAGATTGTTTTCAATATTTAAATATTGGTGTCATCAGAAATATATAGATAAACAGTGTTTTCCTCCCATTGTAAAGAGACCAATTAACATAGCTAGTTCTCAAATATATTAATTTTGCCTCTATTACATTATTAACAAAGTCAAATCTTTTATAACTGGATGCTAAATTCTTTCTCTATGTTATCTATGCCCTACATTTCCTTTCATAGGAAATTCTGCCATTTCATTCACCTGGTTTTTCAAAGTAAAAGGTCATTTTTGCTCACAAATACTCTTTCAAAATCATTTATCCATGTTGTCATTATGCATTCTAACGGCACCCTTCAATTTAAGTATCATCTGCAAATTTCATTAACATATTGTTTACTCCCATTTCCAGGTGATTAATGTAGATATTAAACATGACTACACCTAACATCAATCCCTTCATGACTTGGTTGGATATTTTTTCAAAATAAAATAGCATTATTCATCATTGCTCCTCATTTACAGTTGTTCTATCAATTTTCTTTTCTGGTGGCACCAGAATATTCAACACAACTTAATTTTAAGATTCTATCTCAGATTACTAAAATCAAATACGTTCTGCCTGCTGCATTTCTCACATTCATTAACAATCCTGTAAAAACTGTAGATACCCTAATTAGCCTGTAAAATTAATTTACAAATCCAAGTTATGCTTGAAACATGAAACCATCATCTTGGAGGGATTTAGAGGCCTACAAAGTATTTCTAGAGCTTTATAAAAAGCTGATTTTCTGAAAGTCAGTCTGAGAAGTGACATCTATATTTCATTTTCCAATATTAATTCATAGACAACTAAGTCATACTGTGTGTGTGTGTGTGTGTGTGTGTGTGTGTGTGTGTGTGATATGATTTTGAAGATACTTCAATGGAAGTCAGTTGGTTTTGCACTCTATTCTAATTTTACATGCCTTCTACTTTGAATTATTACAGAAAATACTTTTTCTGGTTGAGCCAGATGTAAAAAGGGAAATGTTTACTAGTTACTCACAGTATATTTTTTCCATAACAGAATTGATATTCAGACAGTAATCTCTAGTATAGCCTTTGTGTTTCTTTCTTTTTTCAGTTGGCCTCCAGTTTTATTAGTTGCACACAGAAAGTAATCGATCTTTTTTTTCCCCATCTCCAGAAATTAAAATCATCCAATCATAGGCCACATAAAAATGATAATTTAAAAAATATCTTATAAAAGGCTGCCAAGAAGTTCCCAATACATAAATTGAGTCACATGATTATAAAGTAATTTTTATAATAACAAAATATATTTTATTTAACTAAATACTCCCATGTCCTCCAAAGGTTTTACCATTACACATGAAGAAGTCTGGCACTATAGTGGTAATTTTCGTCTTCTTCAGGCTGATCAGGCTAACCAGTCATGCTAATTTTTCTTCTTCTTAGAGATGGGGAAGACTAAGGCAATATAGACTAGTGAGAGAGCAGGAGAGACTTGTTGCAGGTTCCAGGAAAGGAGTCCCTATCATGAATTCAGGATCTCCTCTCTTTACTCTTGACCTCTCCTTACCCCACTAACACTCTCCCTGCCCTAAGCCACATGACTAGGCAGACAGCCCAGATTGCCACGGGTGGCAAATTTGCCACAATAGGGGAACCACCTGAGAATGGAATCTGAGTGTGGGTAGCCAAGTAGACAGAGAGAACGCATATGCTTTGTAAGCTTAAATTAAGTGTGTCTGATAATTTTGTATAAATTTGGTAGATATCTAGATTCTTGTTTATACTAGAAATCAAAATTATACTTTTCAATCTTAAATGTATATTCTATGCCACGAGTCCCTATTAAGGGGAGGTTTGGTAACCAGCTCAAGGCCAGACAGCTAGTAAGTACAGAGTCAGGATTCACACCCAGGAGGTCTGGCTCCAGAGCACACACTCAGAAACATCACACTGTACAGCACTACATCCCAGCAGAACGAGAGAAGACACCTTAGGGAATTTGGACAACTGTTCTCAAGACGGAGGAGACCTGAAAGCAGACAGTGTCTAAGAAAAAAAAAAATGAAAAGAAAGAATTTCATACAGAATGGAGTGGCCATTAATGTGAAACACAGCAGAACAATCAAATGTAAGAAAAACTAAAACTCAGCCTTTGCAAGAATTGGATTTTATTTATGAGCTTTGAAAAGCCAGGTACTCTAGTACTCACTGGAGTATCCATCTTGGGTAGTGACTAAAATAATAAATGAGGGGAAAAATTAAAAAAGCATAATATCACACACTTAATTTCTGAGGTAACTAAAACTGGTTGTTGTGTCCATTGTAATAATAATTGTACGTCTATCACAATATAGAATCTTTCTCATCTCTTGATCTTCTCTATATATTCTCCAAAAATGATATGTTCTCTTGGAACCTTCCTGTGTTTCTCAGTACCTGTATCTCTATCTTCGTCAGTACAAGAACAATTTATATGTTGGAAGACATTTATTGGTGTATACTGAACTAGAATCCCAGTTTCCCTTAACAACCAAACTTTTCTTTCATACAGTTGTGTTTGGCCTTAGCAGCAAAGTTTCTCAGTCAAAGCATTTATTTGCTATTTACATACAACCAGAGTTATATTATACAATCACATCACTCTGGCATCTAAACAATAAGGCAGGTGGTTATCAGGTAGTCAGGACAACCATATACCAAGAATTCTACAGGAAGAAAAATAAGAAGATTACCCTAAGAGGTAGAATGAATAAGGACAATAATCAAGCAGTGTCTAAATTAGTCTAGCTGACCTGGGTTGGAATTCTATTCTGCTACTTCTCAGTTATGTGACCTTGAAAATTTCCTTAACCCGCCTGGGATTCAGGTTTCTCTTCAGTAAAATGAGGCGAATAATACTGACTTTGCAATATTGTTGTTATAATTAGCCACACAATACAGGGCCTGATACGTAGTAGGGGTTGAGTCAATGATAGTCATTACTATTGTACGTATTTTTCTATCTTATCCCGACATAACTCTTAAGATTAGAGAAAGTTTTCTCATGTCATATGAAAATGCAGTTTAAATGAAGGAACCGAATAGTGTTTTCTCAATACCACTGCATTGAAACAAGAAGAGTAAGAAGTGGGAAAGTTGCCACTCCTCTGAAAAGACATTAAAAGAGGTCCCTTCTCACCCTGTAGCAGACCTGACAGGCTGAAATCTTTACAGGGATCAGGGAGACAATATAAATGATGAAAGCTGATGAGTATTCAGGTTCTGGCCTTGCTTGCCTTCAGATACCTGGGTCTTTTTCTTGCTCTTCTCTGTATCAGAGAAGGGCTCACTCCTGCAGGATGCATTTCCAGGCTCCTAAGTAAGCCAGCTTTCTGCAGGGTGAGGTCAACAGTAGAAGACTTGAGAGCAAGATAAAGAGGGAAGTCAGGTTCTTCCCGCCTTCCTTACTCTTCCTCTAATAGCTTCTCTAGCCACCGCATCTCCTGTGGGTTCCAGTACCCTTCCTGGAGCCATGGTTCCTGGGGTCCTGTAACACTGTCTCCTTTTTCTCTCTGGACAGGTGGTAGTAGTAGCTCCTGGCTGTGTCAATCTCTGGGTTATTTCACAGTGCCTTGTGTTTCTCTCTTCTCCTCCATTACCTGTGTCACTAGTTTCCTATGTTACGGTTTGGGTTTCCATTTTCCTGTTTAGACTCTATGTCATGGAATCCATAAGTTTGATACCAGAATACCTGAAGAGATTCCAGGAAATGGCCAGAATCTTCTGTTCACTTATTCATCATCTGTGGCTGATTGGTGCATTGAAGGAACATGGGCACAGTATAGTCAAACCCTATGAATTTTTAAAGGAGGCTGAACATTTGGACTTTTATGCAGAATCTGCTACTTAGAACATGTTGGCAGCTAATTTAATATTTGTAAAGATTGCAGTCCAAATTAAGCACCTCTGCAGGCCCCCTGTAACTTGAAGGTTGGAAATGTTTAACTTTCACTTATTACTACTTAACTGACAGTGCGTTACTCCTTCCTCAGTATCAGGTCTTCTTTCCAGGTTTATGTACATTTTAAGAAATACCATAGCCATCCTGAAAAAAATAAGACAAAACAAAACAAAAACTGTGTTAAGGTAATGCTAGGTGCTCGAACAAACCCCCAAATGTTAGTGGTTTACTATAAAAACATGTATTTCTCATTCATGTAATGGTTTGGTACAATTGTTCCCTTTTAGCAAAGGCTTTTCCTTACTCAGTGATCCAGGATTAGAGCCCTACCCTTTCCTGGGGCTTTCAAGTCCTCTGCATCCAGCTGGCAGATGGAGAAGAGAAAGTGGAGAGGGCATGCGCACTGTCTAACCATGCCAGCCTACATTTCTTTGGAGAGAACTAGTCACGTGGCCATGCCTAAACAAGTGTTGCCTTGGCTGGGCAGCTGATTCCAGGCCCTGGTATCATATACTCTATGAAGCGTTTGTGACTTTCGACATACAGACAACAGACTCTGCCACACCCACACTGCCTAGCTCTAAGGCAATATAAAACTGTGCAAGGGAGCTTCACATATGAGGCAATCCATACCGATAAATATTTTGACTATCTAAACAGAAGGAAAAAGGATAATCAAGACTTTTTCAATAGTTAGCTATAGTAAATAAAAAGAAAGAGCCAGGAAAAGAGCTTGATAGACTTATAAATCTCATTATAGCACAGTTTAGTGAATATTATCATTACCTTTAGACCAATGTGAAATCTGAGGCCTAGAAATATTTCAAGTAACTGGTCCAGAGGATCAAAACCAATAATTAGGGTCATTGTAGCACATGCTATTTTGGAATTCCCTCAGAAGTTTCTTTTAGATGGGGTTTATCATCTTGTAATAAAGTTGCTTTTATATGGGGTTTGTCCAGTTGCAATAAAGTTGCTTTCAAATAGTGTTTATCCTATTGAGATGAAGAAACTTTTATTGCCTTCCATGGAGACAAAACAGAATAGGAAAAAGGTTTTGCAGAGAGGCACAAGGATATAGTCAGTGTTTCTTATCTTACATGATTGAGTCCTTGGGTTGTACTAACCCACAAAATAATTGGGTTACTTACTTAATGAACTGAAGGGAACTGCAATTGTCATAATTTTCTAGGGAATATGTGGGGGGAGCTGTGACTTAGTGACTTGATGCTATGGAACATGCTGATTTGTGATCTGGAATTAATCAACATTGAAAATGAAGCACTACCAAGCTGCTGAATTTGTACATTGATTATTTCAAGAAACATTTTCAAGTGCCTACGCTATATTACTCACCGTGGTAGATGCCAAGAATACAAGAAAGAATAGTAACTACTATTAATTGAATACCCACTCTGAGCCAAGTGCTTATACATACATTATCAAATGTTATCTTTGCTATGATACTTCGATGGTAAGTGATACTATCCAGAAGTTTTATTTCCTTTTTGTACTTCCCCATTTATACATAGCTGGTTTGAAGAAGATCTGACTTAAAGTCATAGCAGACTGACTCTAAAATTTGTTTTCTTTCTGTTGTGATAGCTGCGCTCGTACTGGCTTATGGAAAAAGGACGATGCATGTGATTAAATAAGTTACAATTTGGTGGGGGGGGGACAAGTAAACAATTACAAAGCAGTGAAGGAAATACCATGGCAATGGGTATATTTTAATCCTCCAAGCCATGTGTTTATACAATAGCTGATTCAATATACAGCTTTGCACATGAGTTTTCTTTCTTAGTCATACCTCAAGGCTACTTTTTCATAATTTCTAGGAAGCAGATGCTCAGGAAAGTTTTTTAACAAAGTAGCTGTGTACCCATGGATGAAGATGATGAGATCATCTTTGATACTTGCAGCTGATAAAAATTTGAAAGATATTTAAATGTTAAGAATAATCTTCAAACACATGGCAATAGTTAGCATATAGACTGAGGATTTATGTACCTGAACTTGTATCTGTGAACCCAGAACAAACTAAACACTGAACTTTACTTAGTGAGACCCCAAAATGAAAAATATTTTTTAGTAGTGCATTTTATACTACCTCTACTGTCTGCATTGATCACATTTTTTAAAATATTAGAGTTTTCTCCATTTGGTACAATAACTAGTGCAAAGGTAAAGCAATCAATCAATCAATCAATCAATCTGGTCTTTCTACTGGGAGAAATTGCAAAATGAGTTTAATAATAACAACCAACACCTACAGACTGTATTCTTACTCTGGGTAAAGCACTTTTTTAAGTTCTTGCATACATTGCCTCATGTAGTACAGCAAACCTTGAAGAAGCTAATATCAGCACCCCCAATTCACAGAGTGTGAAACTGAGGAAGAAGCTACATAACTTGCCAGAGGTCACAGAGTGCAGTTTGCAGATCTGCAGTTCACCTGGAGGCACTCAGGTGCCACACTTCCCTGTTCTTAACCCTGTCACCCAAGTGCCTCTCCATAGAGGGCCAGGAATGCATACTGTATACAACTTCTGGGGCTATGCCATCTCTCCTGGGTGACTTATAATCTAGTTAGAGAGCCACAACACACCACCATCTAAATTTATATCTGTGCTAAATTAATTTTAAGGAAGTACCATACAACAGACACTAAATTAATATTGCTGAGTGAATAAGAAAAAATCAGAGAAAGGGAAAGTGGACTGATTAATTTTATTGCTGGTATATACAAACATGGAATATACTTTGATTTGTATAAATTGCATAATGGTCTAATGAAATACTATTATCATCCCCAATTTACAGTTAGAGACTAAGTAACATGTCCAAACCCATGTAGCTGGGAGATGAGTGAAGGAAGGTAGTTGTACTCAAATTGGGTTGGGTTCCATGGACAAACAGCATCAGGACCTCCTGGAATTTTGTCAGAAATGCAAATTTTCTGGCCTGACTCAGACCTATTGAATCAGATTTCTGGGACTGGAGCTCAGAAATGTGGGTTGCAATCAGCTTTCTGGGTGTTCCCTGTGCTCACTGAAGTTTGTGAAGCACCCAGCTCGGATAGGATAGCTGTGAGATCTGTGGGATGTTGAGCCTCCTACTCTTGTTACTACACCATGCATTGACCTGGGCCAAGTGAGAGGACTCCTGTAGGAGAGAAATAATAGAACTGTTCTCTGAAAGCTTTGTGTAACACACAAAAAAGAGAAAGAAGAGGCAATACAGGAAGGGTCATTTACTGGACATGTCACTCGCGATGCTACCATCACCTTCTTCTAGGTATACTTTATTCCACCTGAAACTCATGTTTAAGCTCATGTATTGGCCTCAGGGTGGGTACTTGATACAAGGTCAGCTATCTTCAGTCTTTTCAGTGATTCATGGAGAAGCTCTGCATAAAGTGCCCTTTAACAAACCCAATTATTTGGATTTGGACTGTGGACTATAGAGGGAGAATTAGCAGTGGGTAGTGAGAATAATGGAACAGGCATATTGGGAAAGGCAGGTAAAATAGAAGAAAAACAGAAAGACAAGCTTTTCCCTAGATCTTTTATCCAACTTTTTCATTTTTTGCCAGTCTTATTTCTGAGTGCTCATAAACTCCTTCTCTAGGTACACAGAGTAAGTACAATCTAAGACTAACCATTATCCTTTATGTCACATAAGAAAAAAGCAAGGAGACTTGAAGGAGCAAGACATTTGGAGGGGAGAGCTATGGGACCAATCTGAATGGTCAGGGCTCTTTCTGTCAGGAAGTGATAGGAGACAGGGCTGGTGAGAAGGAGACGGGAAGATGGAAAAATAGGTTCTAGGATAAGTCCCTAGTGTACTTTCTCTCCCTGAATTCTAGCTTTCATGATTTTCATCTCCTGCCATGCAGCAACAGCACAAAGCCATGGACATTAAAATCTCTTTTTTAAAAAGATTTATTTATTTATTTGAGAGAGAGCAAGAGCATGAGCATGGTGGGTGCTGTGGGGTGGGTGAGTGGAGGTTCAGAGGGAGAGGGAGAAACTTAAGCAGACTCCCTGCTGAGCACAGAGCCTGATGCAGAGCTCCATCTTATGACCCTGAGGTCATGACCTGAGCCGAAACCGAGAGTCAGAGGTTTAACTAACTGCCCAACATTAAAATCTTACAGTGCCAATTTCTTTCAAGCAAACTACCTACATCTAATAGCAAAGGCATTCCCTCCTCTGAAGAGGCCAACTTGTGCAGAGAAATCCACATATTTGCTGCTGTTGCTCTTCTGAGGTGCCAAGAAATTGACTCCTTTGATGGCACACAGCAGCCCTGCCCTCGACCCTAGGCAACTTTGCAAATCTACCTCTGCCCTTTCTCTTCTGTGTCACATTCCCTTCCGCTCAGCACAATGCATAAAAAGAAGCCATTTATGCTCAGGTAACTAAACATGGTAATAACGATATTTATAGTAAATATTACCTTTCTACGGGGCTGTTTTAAGGATATAATGAGACTATGCATTTAAACACAACTTGTAAATTGATAAGGACAAGATCTTAATGGTCATAATATTGTTCTTTTTCTTTTAATATTTTATTTATTTGTCAGAGAGAGAGCACAGGCAAGCAGAGGCAGAAGCGGGCTCCCCGTCGAGAAAGGAGCCCTATGTGGGACTCGATCCCAGGACACTAGGATCATGACCTGAGCTGAAGGCGCCACTTAACTGACTGAGCCACTCAGGCATCCCCATAATATTGTTCTTATTCATGGCTCCACTAGGTTTTCAAATTTTAAGTTGTTTTGGATGTGAATAGCTAGTAAGAGTTTAGACTTTGTTTTCTAGTGTCCTAAAGATTTAGAGCAGTGTTGTGACAGGTTAAAAGCCTGAGTTTTAGAGGGGAGGGTATGTGCTTTGGTGAGCACTGTGAATTGTGTGAGACTGAGGAATCACAGACCTGTACCCTTGAAATAAATAATACACCATATGTTAATTTAAAAATAATAATAATAAAATAAAATAAAGAAATAATTAATCTAATCATCAAGTAGGGACCAGAGAGAGACAATACCAGGATTGGAAGGTTAATTTAGGAGCTTATTATCCTATACCTAGTTTCTTGGCTAAAAAACTGAATAGTAGTCAAGGAAATGAAAAGGAAAGGATAGTTTGGGGATTTAGGCTGCTAAAACCACTCCCTGCCCTCCTCCCTCTCCAACACCCCCTCCCCATCCCATTCTTTTGTCATTTTCCAGGCATACTTTTGGATCTTGGGGGCACTTTTATCACAACATAGGTCTTGTTTTCAACAATCTGGATCGAAGCTGCTTTTCTAGAATGAAGTCCTGATACAGTTCTGAGATACAGAATCTTACATTGTCCTTGAGATCTGGTTGAAATAGTGACCCCTCTAAGTAAGACTGTCTGTGAAGGTGTTGGGAAAGGAAATCCAACTAGCTCAGCTCAGCTCCCGGCTTATGCTCTTTGGTTTTTCACTTCTATTCCCTTCCATTTTAGCCTGGTGAAAATACCCCCCAAAGTATCCTATCATAGACGGCTACAGAGATTCCACTGTAGTCCAGGCCCCTGAAAGAAATTTAACTAAAGATTTCAACGGGAAAACAGAATTATTTATGTCTCGTAACCACTGTGCTTGCAAACGCTCACAGGTATGTGAGAGAGCCAGAGACACAGACAGCATACAGTTTATTCAACATAAATATGCGGGCTTCTTTTTCCTCCGATGGATGCATAAAGAATTTCAAGAATTGTGAAGGGCAGACATCATTCATCAATCTTTGATCTTAAAAATGACACTCTATTTTCTATAAACATTGCCTCTTTTCCCAAGTTATCAGTTTACTTTCACCCTGTTTTCATCATTTCTTTAGGAAAGGATGGTGTTAAAAAGCCATCAAGTAAAAGAAGGGGTTTTATGCTGAGGTCTTTACATCAGTGAATTTACATTTTGTAAGAACCCCCTCAGGGGATTTCAACTTTGTCCCTTAAAAAGTTAAATGGATCCATTTCAGATGTGCACGTCCAGCTTCATGGTCTAATGTGGCCAGATTGCCATAGCTTCAATTTAATGCACAGGTTTCTGGTGATAATATACATTTACACTTTTCCAGTATTGGCTGAGAATGAGACTCTCCAAAGAATCTGACTTGAGTTATTAGTAATGAATAACTTAAATGTTTTACTCCAAACAGATGGATGGATACTGCTAATTTTATTTGATGCTTTCTAAACATATACATACTTGCAAGTAATATGATTCATTTTCTTTTAAGAAATATTATCATGTATTTCTATGCAAAATATTTTAGTTGTGTGATAAAAGGAAAAATTGCCACTGAAGGTCAAAAGCCAAAGCAAGCTATCACAAATACTAATATTAGTTCTGTAAAAATATAATTTGATTGATTCTGTATAATTTAAAATGTGTGAAAATTAAATGTGCTTGATTTTTTTTTTTTAAGATTTCCTTTTTTCTTTTAGAGAGAGAGTATGTGAGCTTGGGGATGAGCAGAGGAAAAAGGAGAGGATCTCAAGAAGGCTTCCCATTAAGCACAGAGCCTGACGTGGGGCCTGTTCTCATGACCCTGAGATCATGACCAGAACCGAAATCAAGAGTCAGACACTTAACCCACTGAGCACCCAGGTGCTCCCATAAACTTCCCTCTTAGAACTGCTTTTGCTGCATCCCATACATTTTGCTATGTAGTATCTGCATTTTTGTTTGTTTCTAAATATTTTTAAATTTCCTTTTGGTCTCTTCTTCCCTCATTGATTGCTAAGGAGTCTGTTCTTTAATTTGTATATTTATGAATTTTCCAGTTTTCCTCCTGTTATTGATTTTTAGTTTCACACTTTTTTACTCAGAAGAGATACTTGGTATGATTCTATTCTTAAATTACATAAGGCTTGCTTTGGGACATAGCATATCATCTTTCCTTGATAATGTTCTGGGTGCACTTGAGAAGAATATTTATTCCGGTGATATTGGATATAATGTTCTGTATATGTTTCTTAGGTCCATTTGCTTTAGGATATAGTTGAAGTCCAATGTTTGCTTAGTGATTTTCTATCTGAATATCATTCCCTTGTTGAAAGTGGGGTACTGAAGTTCCCTAATATTATTATATTGTTATTTTTCTTTACAAATCTGTTAGTATTTGTTTCATATATTTAGGTACTCAGATTTTGGGGACATATATACTTATAGTTATTACACCCTGTTGATGAACTGATCATTTAGCATTATATAATGTCCTTCTCTGTGTCATTACAGTTTTTGGCTCTAAGTGTATTTTCTCTAAAATCAGTATAACTACCCCCACTTTCTTTTTGTTTCCACTCACATCCTTCACTTTGAAGCTGTATGTCCTGAATGAACGGAATCTCTTTTAGACAGTGTATAGTTGTATCTCTTAAAAAAAAAAAAAAAAAGCCCATCCAGCCACTCTATGCTTTTTGATTGGAGAATTTAATCCATTTATATTTGGAGAAGTTATTGATATTAATAATGATCAATTGATATTGATTATTACTAATGCATTATGTTGTTTCTGGGAGTTTCATAGTCCCTTATTTCTTATTTCTCTCTTGCTGCCTTCCTCTGTAAATTGATGATTTCCCATAGTAGACTGCTTTGGTTCCCTTTTCCTCATTTTTTGTGCATCTACTGTTAAGTTCCTGCTTTGTAGTTAGCAGGCTTATGTAAAACATCTCACAGATAAAAATTCTATTTTATGTTAGTAATAAATTACATGCAAAAACCTACTCTTTTTCCACCCTTTTTAGAGTTTGGATGTCATAATTTATCTTTTATATTGTATATTCATTAACATTATTATAGCTATACAGTATTACATATTAGAGTATTATAGTATTCTGATTTTGACTATGTACTTTCCTTTTTTATCTTTACTGTGTGTTGTATATTTTCGTATGTTTTCATGTTGCTAATTAACAGCCTTTTATTTCAACTTGAAGAATCTTTTTAGCAATTCTTATAAGGCATTTCTAGTGGTGATGAACTCCTCCAGCTTTTTTTTTTTTAACTTTCTTATATTTTTTTCAGTGTTCCAAAATTCATGTTTATGCACCACACCCAGTGTTCCATGCATATGAGTTACCTTAGCTTTTGTTTGTTTGCAAAAATCTTTATTTCCCCTTCCTTTTTTTTTTTTTAAGATTTTATTTTTAAGTAATCTCTATACCCAACATGGACCTCGAACTTAAAACTCCAAGATCAAGAGTCATTCCATTCTCTTCTGGCTCATAACTTAAAAGATAGTTCCCTCGTAAGTTACAAAGTTCTTTTATCTTGATATTTTTAAGATTCTTTCTTTCTTTTTTTTTGGGGGGGGCAGTGTTATTATAATGTGTCTTGGAGAGGATTTCTTTAGCTTTATTTCGTTTGGTGACCTATGAGCTTTATGAACTTGGATATCCAAAATCTCCCCAAGATTTGGTTAGTTCTCAGACATTATTTCTTTAAGTAAGTTATCTTCTTTCTTCTCTCTCTCTTCTGGGACTCCAGTACTTCACATAGTTTCTTTGGGTGGTATTCCATAGGTCATATAAGATTTCTTTACTCTTCTTCATTCTTTTTGTTATTGTTCTTCTCTGAGTGGATAACGTCAAAGGTCCTGTTTTCTAATCCATATTCATTCTGCTGATCCTTTTTTTTTTTTTTTTAACTTTCAGGAGAAAAGGCTTTATTTAATAAAAAGCATTATATTTATTCATTTAAGGTATATTGTTAACATTTTAATTTATTTAAAAATTTCATTTGAGAAAAAGAAGAGAGAATGAGCTGAGAGAGAGAGAGAATGCATCCATGTGTGCACACAAAGAGAGAAGAAGCAGGCTCCCTGCTGAGCAGAGAGCCCTATGTGGGCGGGGCTGCTGATCCATTCTTTTTGTAGATGCTCTGTCTTGCATTTTTCATTTCATTCATTGTATTGTTTAGCTCCAGAATTTTCTGTTTGGTTCTTTTTTATGATTCTATCTCTTTGGTAAGCTTTTGTTTGGATATTGTTTTCCTGATTTTGTTGAATAATCTTTCTTTTTTTTAAATTTAATCTTATTTTTTTTAGTGTTCCAATATTCATTGTTTATGCACCACATCCAGTGCTCCATGCAATATATGCCTCCTTAATACCCACCACCAGGCTCCCCCATCCCCTCTCATCCCCTTCCCTTCCAAAACCTTCCGTTTGTTTCTCAGAGTCCATAGTCTCTCATGCTTCATCTCCCCCTCTGATTTCCCCCAATTCACTTTTCCTTTCCTTCTCCTAATGTCCTCCATGTTTTTCCTTATGCTCCGCAAGTGAAACCATATGATAATTGACTTTCTCTGCTTGACTTATTGTACTCAGCGCAATCTCCTCCAGTCCCATCCATGTTGATACAAAAGTTGGGTTTTCATCCTTTCTAATGGAGGCATAATATTCCATTGTATATATGGACCATATCTTCTTTATCCATTCATCTGTTGAAGGGCACCTTGGCTTTTTCCATGGTCTGGTGATTGTAGCCATGGCTGCTATGAAGGTGAAGGTACATATGGCCTTTCTTTTCACTACATCTGAATCTTTGGGGCAAATACACAGTATTGCAATTTGTGGATCATAGGGTAGCTCTACTTTTAATTTTTTAAGGAATCTTCATAATGTTTTCCAAAGTGGCTGCACCAACTTGCATTCCCACCAACAGTGTAAGAGAGTTCCCCTTTCTCCACATCCTCTCCAACCCTTGTTGTTTCTTGTCTTGTTAATTTTGGCCATTCTAACTGGTGTAAAATGGTATCTCAATGTGTTGTTGTTTTTTTTTTTTTTGAGTTGTTTTATATTTTTAAATTTTTATTTATTTTTTTCTTCAGTGTTCCAGAATTCATTGTTTATGCACCACATCCAGTGTTCCATGCAATATGTGCCCTCCATAATACCCAGCACCAGGCTCACCCAATGTCTCACCTCCCGCCCCTCCAAAACCCTCAGATTGTTTTTCAGAGTCCAGACTCTCATGGTTCATCTTCCCCTCCAATTTTTTTATTTTAATTTCCTGATGGCTAATGATGATGAACATTTTTTCATGTGTCCATTAGCCATTTCTTGTAGCTTATTGAACTTACCTAAAACAACTATTGTCAATTATTTATCAGGTAGACTGCAGATCTCCATATCTCTGGTGTTGGTTCCTAGGAGAGTATTGTGATTCTTTGGTGGTGACAGGTTGTCTTCCTTTCTCATTTTCCTTGAAATCTTGTATTGCTGTCTTTGTATTCGAAGCAGCAGTCACCTCCTCCAGTCTTTATTAACTGACTGGGGGAGAAAAACACCTTCCATCAGCACTAGTAGGGATTCTTATACTCTCTCAGACTTTCCATGAATATACCTGCACCACACTTCTTGCTCCTTCTTGGAACAGAATTCTTAAGCATCTATGTCTTCTCTAGATCTTGTAGTGTGTCCAGACCACGTGCTGACAGCTTCCTTGTTGCTTTCCCAATGGCAGAGAAGAAACTCAATTTTGTGGTCTCTCCCTGGTCTGTAAGTTTGGGCTGATATTCTGTGTGTGCTCACTAGTTATCTGTCTAAGCTCACTCTTGTCACCACTGGAAGTATGCCCAGAGAGCCAGTCATAAGGTAGGAGTGCTTGTGGGTGATGAATGTAGAATGCCGGGGATGCCCATTTTACAGTTGGAGAGATATGTGGGCAAGGCATTCCACTTGAAGTTCTCTCATGATGCAGTTAGTAGGGCTTATTTATGTTCCACTGATGCTCTTCAAGAATATTAGCTGCTGCTCTCCCACCCAAACCTTAAGAGTCTGAATGGGGTATGAGAGAGTCTCTTTGGTAGCATCCTACATAGCTGGGGAGCTTGGCACTCACTCACACACTATTCCCCATGGGAGAAATCATGGACTGAGAAGATTTCTCTTGGCACTGAGCTCCTTGGGGGAGGGGTTATGTGAATAAAGTCAAACAGTTCCTTATATACATCTAAACTTATATTTGGTGTGTCCAGCAGTGTGCTGGAACATCTTTCCTGGAATTTGGAGTTTTGTAAAGGCTCTTTCATCTGTAGGTGACTATCTAAAATCATGTTCTCTAGGGGCTTCCAGATTATGGGCAAGAGGAGCTGGAACTTGTTCACTGGCCACTTTGGTGTCTCCAGCTAAGAATAATGTCTATCTGCCTATAATTCAATGTAAGGGTACAAGAGACTTCTCCTAGGTTCCCTGTTGTATGATGTTGGATCCCACAGATTCCACAAAGACATATCTTTTCAGATGCCAAATTATTGTTGTAAGAGAATATGATGAAGAACATCTTATTCAGCCATGTAGCTAATATTACTCCCTTACTGCCTCATTTTAAAGTAACTTTCAAATAATAGGATTTCTTAGTCCACTTGCAATGTTATAACAAAATATCATAGACTAGGTAGCTTAAACAACAAACATTTATTTCTTTCACTTATGGAGGTTTGGAGGCCCAAGAACAATGTAGACTGTCGAATCAATAACTGGGAATAGACCTCTTCTTGGTTTGCATTAGGCTGTCTTCTTGCCTTCTTACATATTAGAGACAGGGAAAGCTCTGTCTCTGCCTCTTCTTATAAGGGCACTACTCTCATCATGGTAGTTCCACCCTCATGAGGTTATCTAAACCTATATATATGCCCAAGGCCCCAGCTCCAAATTCTATCACTTTGCAGGTTAGGGCTTCACATACGAATTTTGCAGCCACACAGATATTCATTCCATACCACAAGGAAAAAAACATCAGCCATCACCACATACTGATAATGTTTTCTAGAAGATAATGTGGCTTTGTCGTTGGTGTTGTTTTTTCCCAGAGGACTTTGTTCATCTACTTCATTCTAGAGTTCTTTGGCACATGACACTGCAAACTAAGATCATCTGAATATGGGAAAGAGATTAGCATGGTTAGGATAAACAGAAAAGGAGTAAAAAACTAAAATGGGTAATTTCATTGGCAGGTAAATGGTTGTACAAGCAGATATACTCTTTCCTGTTCAAGCTATTTTGTTTTTCCTCCTTTGTGAGTAATGATACCTTATGTATCAGTTACATAATGCCCCACTAATGATGTTTAACAAACCACTCTAAAATTTAAAGAACAATAATCTGTCCTCATACATATATGCAGGTCAGCTGGGGATCAACTAACCTAGACTGAATCCAGCTAGGAGGCTCTGCTTCAAGGTATAGGTCTGTTGGGCTTGGTTCACTCAGTTAATTCTGGCTAATGGGGCATCAGGGACACCCTTCTGTGGATATGGCAGATATACAAAGATGGCAAGTACAAAAATAATAGTGCCCCTTCTTTTCTAAGCTCAGAATAGGCACACTGCCACTATTCTCCACATGCAATTAGATAATGCAAGATACATAGCTAATGTCAAAATCAAGGCAAAAGAAAGAGCATTATGCTCCAGATGAGGTCAAAGAAGAATCTGGATGTAGAAAAGGATGAAAAACTAGAGACAAAATTTTAATCTACCACAGTCTACACTCTGGCCAAATGGTTTACTTATTTTTAAACCCTCTCCCATGTGAAAACAAAACATCAAAAACTGAAAATAAAACACCCTCTTCCCAGAACCTGTAAAATCTTATGCCACATATTAGCCTCAAAGTCCAGTATCTTGTAATCCGCATCAGTCCAGATGAAATCCTTTTTTGATCTGGAAACCTGTGAGTTAAAATGGCCAGTTATTTCCCTCAAACACAACACACACAGTTGCAACAGAGAAAGAATAATTGCAGTAAGTCTTCCCATTTGAAAAGGGGAAGAGTGAAAAATGAAATATTGGTAGACATTGGTCTATAGTAATTTTGAGATCCAAAAAATAATAATAATAATAATAATAATAATAATAATAAAAATTTTGAGATCCCATTGGGAAAATGTTGGTAGGTACCTTCTTCTAGAGATAAGTATGATCTTTGATAAAATCCCAATTCTTCTTCCAGGGAGTGGTTCCCCAGATCATTATTCTCTTGGTCTGTTGCTCTACCCACTTGGCTATCCTTTCCCCAATTATCGTTTTTGGCCATTTCTAAAAAGAGCTTTGTCTCAAATGCTATTTAGGGAAGCTGAGCAGCTTTCTCAAACTCTTTCCTGCTTATAGGTAGTTGGGAATCCAGAGGTCTTCTTACATTTCCAACAGACCCAATCCCCCTCAATCCTGGATTTCAGTACTTTTGCCAATCAAATTTCTCAAAAATATTGTGTCTTCTGTATTTTTTTAAGTATATTTCATGGGCCCAAAAAAGCAGTCACAATTTTCTCTAATGTGCACTTCTCTTTCTATTCTTAATCTTGGAAACACTAGGCTTCTGTGGAACTATGCCTGTAAACTTTCATAACGTGACTATTTTCCCCAGAATACTTCACGTTTTTTAGTAAAAAAAAGAAAAAAATGGTCCTGATGATCAGAAACCAAAATATTCTATCGAAAGTAAAATATTAACCTTCTAAAATATATTATCTGATTCTTTTGTATAATTCAAAATGTGTATGTTAAAAATTAAGTTCACCTAGGGCGCCTGGGTGGCTCAGTGGGTTGAGGCCTCTGCCTTCAGCTCAGGTCATGATCCCATGGTCCTGGGATCAAGCCCCACATCGGGCTCTCTGCTCAGTGGGGAGCCTGCTTCCTCCTCACTCTCTACCTGCCTCTCTGCCTGCCTCTCTGCCTACTTGTGATCTCTGTCTGTCAAATAAATAAATAAAATCTTTAAAAAAAAATTAAGTTCACCAGATTTATATAAAATTGTTATTAATGTTAGTGTTTTATATGTCATAAATAAACAGTTTAAAAAATCAGGATCTTTTACCTGGAAAACCTTTCTTTAAATGCTCTTTTTATAGTTGGATGAGCTCTATTAGGCACCTACTTATTTCTCTCATTTTTTTTTTTTTTAACAAATGGTATGAAAGCCAAAAGCTGATTTGTTCTATGACTCAGGACTATACACTAATATTGATTGAATTTTCCCTCCTATCCTGTATCTTAATCTGAGAATCTTTGACTGGCTGGAGAAGCTGAAGATGAGGAATAGTTTAATTTTCAAAGCCAGTAATCTCTAGATTTATAACATTCTGCTTACAAACTGGAAATTCCTTTCTGATCCCATCTCTTTCTTATAAAAATAGATTACTGTTGACTTTTGAACAACATAGGTTTTAACTGCATAGGTCCACTCATAATGTGGATTTTTAAAAAATCAATACAGGATAGTAATATAAATATATTTTCTTTCCTTATGATTTCCTTAATAAATATTCTTTTTTTCTAGCTTACTTTATCATAAGAATACAGCATATAATATATACAACACACAAAATATGTGTCAGTTGAGTATTTATGTTATTGGTAAGGCTCTGGCCAACAGTAAGTTACTAATAGTTAAATTCCGAGGGAGTCAAAAGTTATGCATAGAGTTTCAACTGTGTAGGGGGTCAGCACAACTATCCCCTGCATTGTTTGAGAACCAACTGTATATGCAGCTAAAAGAGGCCAGATCACCCTCTTCATATTTTGCTTAGAAACCATCTTGCCCAAGTTTACAAATTGGTGAGGTACAATTTTTATTTTCGAAGTTATAGCATGTTAAAGTGTAACTAACTGTCTTGTTTCTTCATTATATGTCATTGTTTTCTCAGATACAAATCTCCAAATATATTTCAATTTATTTACCATTTTCCCAACCTTCACCTACTGCTTAGTCCTAAATTCAATGGTACATAATTAATGTTTTAGTTTTAGCTGCACCCCATTACCAGTATCAAGTTTGTGTTAGTTAGTTATTGTTACAATGAGCCTTCTAAACAAATGACCCCAATGCTTAGAGCTTAAAACAAAGTAGTCATTTATTCTCAGAGATGTGCATTTGATGATCTAGATTGGGTTTGGCTGGGTGGCTCCTACATTAAGCTGAAAATCCTGATAAACCTCGTTCATTATTTAGTTCTACTCCACATATGATCATTCCAAGACCCTGGCTGAAAGAATAATAGCTACTATTATTAGGAAGCTTATCTTATGATGGTGGCAGCAGTGCAAATAGAAGAGTGAAACACTTGAGGCCTTTAAGGTCTACTCTTAGAACTGGCACTTTGTTACTTTCCCCACATGCCATTGACCAAACATGTCCCAAAGGCTAAGGCTAAAGCCCAGTAGCAAAGAACAGTATACCACTCTCGATGAGACCATGCCAAAATATCCATACAGGAAAGAACTGGGGTTCAATATACCACATTTTGAGTATCACAAATAGGTCTGACTGCCACCCTACAGGTAATTTCAAGAATTATAAGTGGTTCCAGCAGAAAGAGCATTTGGTCTTTTTTTTTTTTTTTTAAGATTTTATTCGTTTATTAGACAGAGAGAGAGAGAGCACAAACAGCAGGCAGAAAGAGAGGGAGAAGCAGACTCTTCGCTGAGCAGGAAGCCCGATGTGGAACTCAATCCCAGGACCCCAGGATCATGACCTGAGCCGAAGGCAGCCAACTGAGCCACCCAGGCATCCTGAGCATTTGCTTCTTTATTGCTAAATCCTTAATACTAAAATTATAATCAGCTGGTGCACCATTATCATACAGCTTCTAGTTTAACACTGGTGAGTAAGTACATGTTACTGTCAGTACACTCTGAGAAATACCTTTCATTTGTTACTCATTTTTATGGTGGAAACTCTAATTTGGATGAACAGGATACTATGAGCTCATGGCGAAAGATCATTTCCTATCTTCTCATTGTCACACATTGGAACGGACACTGGATCCCCAAAACACTCATCTTATCTGCAGTCACTTTGATAGAAACTCTAATATGTCCTAGGTCACCCCTCACAAATGCTCTCATATTTTGAAGATGAAGAACTCTATATTCTTATTGTTTTTGAAACTTCCATCAGCCTTGATCTGAGAGCCCCATTTATGCCATTCATTGGACTGGCAATTTTGACAATCTTTGTCAAATGGCCTATGGAACTAACTTTCTCATTTTCTCCATTACTATTTGATAATTTTTGGTCTGCCATCCTGCACCAACATCCAGCAAATCACAAAGAAATAATTGAGGCCATTCTAAATTTGGGGTATTACCTAATGATGTGTTTTTGTAGACTTATTCAGGGTACAGTGATCTACACATCTATATTTTGGTCAACATGTTTATATTATCATAAGATGGTGGCAAAAGGGTTAGTCAACTTGAAAATGTTGCAATTAATAAGCAAGTCTTTCCTAGTCCAACTCTGTCACTATTACTTAATCCAAATTATGTAATTATTTGGGCTTAGAAAATAATTCAAATGATACAAAGAAAATAATTAGAATAAGTTTAACAAAAGATGTGAAAAATCTCTGTACTAAAAAGCACAAAAATTTGCAAAGAGAGAGTCAAGAAGATGGAAACAAATGGAGAAATGTAAAAGATTTATAGACTGAAAGACTCAGTATTTTTAAAATATCATTTCTCCCCAGATGGATTGATAATATTTGCTCTCTTTGCACTTTGGTATGTCTTCTTACTTTGTAAATAACATTTCTGATTTTCTCCAAACTGATGTGTTGGTAGTTTTTCAAATGAGCCACCAACTATGCTCCAGTAACAGATAATATCAGATTCAGCCATCTCTGATTTTTTTTTTCTCATTTCTATCTCTTCAGGGGGTAGTAATAGTAACCTACCTCATGGAATTTCTGTGAATTAAGTTAAATGAAATAATGCAAGCTATGTAGCATAGCCCATGGCAGATAATGAGAATTCAATAAATCTGTATTATCTAATGGAAAAAAAATAGTAATAGATGTAAATGGGAAATGGACACAAGCAATGCTTTGGTGCCTCACATAAAATTAGCTGTGAAATTCTTATACAAGATCAGTTTCAGGGCCTCAGATAGAGAAAATATGTCTATACTTAAAAAAAAAAAAAAGACTACTTTGGAGAAAAGTGAGCCACTTACTTACAGCATAAAGTTAGGATTCAATCCAACAAGAAGAACTACTGTGACTGATAGGAATGAGGGATATACTTTAGAACTTACTGAACTATGAGAACTGGTAATAACATCTATGAAAAAGTGTTGTCTCTGTGTCAGGTAGAACTGGCTGAAGCATAGGATGTAAGCAGGGCATACATATAAGATTAAAAGCTGGGCAGGAAGTGGGTTGAAAGCAAAGGCAAACTGGAACCTGAAAGAATAAAGAGGAACCAACAAGATAAACTGGAAACTGCCCACAGCTATCTCTCATTGCATCTAAGCTAACAATGATCCATGCTTATCTATATTCTGGTCAGTATATCTATATTACTATGACAGGGTTGCAAAGGGGCTACTTGAAAATTTTGCCATGTGGTAACCTGCATATCAATCTTGTACACCTGACATCAAAGTTACATATGTTCCTGGCCTGAGTCTCAGAGAACCTGCAGAAGAACATCCAGCAAAAGTCAAAGGAGCTGCAGACCCAGTCACTGCTGGAAATCAAAAAAGTAAACCTGTATATCAAAGACAATGTATGTAGACTGCGCCATTTGGAATCCTGTGCTGATCTTCCAAGCATACTAGCTGATGTTTCACTTCCATCTCTTAACTCTTGCATAAATTTTCTTGTAGCCAATCCTAACTTGAAACCATACAGGGAAGAGAATTCTGGGAAATATATTTCAACTTAGCTAAATTGTAACTTATAAAGCCATCATAAATGGATAAAGAATTATATACTTCTTTTCAGTATTTTTCAATAAGGCCATTTTTTTTTTACCCCCTGTGGTAAATTACTGTGTCTTGTTTTAATCATTGAGTATTAAATCTTGTGACAAATATTTAAGAATAAATGCTTTACATGAGTTTGAGATATTAAGAACTATCATATACTGACAAATATAAAAGAGAAATTAATTTTCATTCTATTATGTACCAGGTATATTTCTCAACACATTTCACATTATCATAATCCTCACAACTACCTCGTAGATTTTCCTCAATTTACTATGATTTTCATTTAAAAACTAGGCTCAGAGGTGAAAAAAATTCCAAAGAACCCAGAATACAGGCTGAAACTTGAATCTGAACATGGGTCTTTGATATCAAGATCATGCATTTTCTACTGGATTACAGTGAGAAAGAAGAGGACATTGTGGTTAAAAAAAATGTTAAGAAAAAAAAAAATCAAGAATTTTTACAAGCTTGAACAAGTTAGTGGCCAGTATGTGGAAGCAATGATAATTAGATGGGTTTAAAATAACTCATTTTAAAAAAGCACTCCACCCAGAGAAGCAAAAGTTGAAAGGTAGGGTGGTCTTCGCATATATGAAAGAGCCTTACTTGTAGGACTGCAT
Organism: Mustela putorius furo; assembly: GCF_011764305.1. NCBI lineage: Eukaryota > Metazoa > Chordata > Mammalia > Carnivora > Mustelidae > Mustela > Mustela putorius. The sequence continues at coordinate 11,677,517 of NW_025422023.1, forward strand.
GGTTATTTAAAAAGGTGATGACTCTGTGACTAACAGACAATACCAACTCATTCATGCAAAGGATAGAAGTTCTCCTAATGCAGGTAAAGGATATGTAATTTTCTACAAGCAGACAGCTAGCCATACAAGTCAGGCAAAACACTGTCACAGCCAGTCAGAGAGACAAGCCAAGCCTCCTGACTCAAGTCCTCACGAAACAGCCTTTCTACTTACTTACTACCTAATCTGAATGACGATTCTGTCACATCCTTCAAACAGACTTGATTTGTCATTCTCAAAGGTTTTGTAACCCCTGGCTATTTCTAGATTTTATTCAAACTCTAGCTATGTGCTGGACTCCTCAGCAGGTTCAAGAAGTTTGTAAAAAGCTCAGCACATGTCTGAGTCAAATTTTTCCAGGTGTAGCACGTTCCTAGCTTGCCCAGGTTTCCAGTTTGCCCATGATCCCTTCGGCTAGAAGAGTTTCCATATCCAAAAATGAGTAGGTAGAAAAGAGGAAATGATCTTAAACTCTGAAACTAGAGGTCTAATTTAGATATAAAAAGACATTTTATGATAGTGAGACTTTTAAGAGACAGGAATGAGGATTATAGAAGCTATGACATAAGTCTTCTTAAATAGAACAGGCCCTTTTCTCTCCAGTTTGCTTTAACATCTCCAAATCCCTTCCAAAATTTTATTCATTTGCTTATTTAATCATTCATTTAAAAGAAAGTTATTGAATGTTCACCATATATCATATATGTAAAAAAAAAGAGAAGTTTTGACTAACTAGGTTTCAGGAAGAGAATATAAAAACCCCTCCAGGTATACACCAAATAAAATTATCAGACTTCTACACATGGTCTTTTTTTCCGTCAGAACACATCTGTAATTTGATACTTCCATTTCTTTTGTAAGTAACATACTTTTTCTCTATAAGGAATTTTCATAAATTTATGTGCAATTTCTTTGTTGCCTACAAATGTGGATTCCATGTGGATTAAGACTTGGCTACCACTATATAAAGTTATTCAGCAAATTATTCATAGAAGAAGTATTTTTAACACTATGGGAACAATTTAGAAATTTCTTTTTCTCAGTAAATATTTCAAAAACTTTGTTTAGTAATCTGCTACTATTAATTTTTAAATTTTCTGTTTAAGCAAAATGTAGCAGTCAGGTTTCTCACTACTCATTCTAGTAATATGGGAATTTCCTGCTTTGAATTTTTTCTCATGAAATTTATAAATAGTTGAAAACAGTTTAATAACATCAAGAACAAAAAAAAAGCAATCTCTCAACTGCTTAAAAACAAATATTTTTAATCCTTTTAACTAATTTTTTAGTATTTTCTTCCATTTGCCTAAATATACATTGAAAATTTTCTTTATTTTGCAGTTTTAGATATCATCTATTGACTTCTTACTTTGGAAAATGAAAGTCTGTCTCCTTTATATCACCTAAAACTTTTCTTTCCACATGCACTCAAACATGCACACACATGTCTCCTTACATCAACTTCCCAATAGCCACATAATAATTGTTAGCTGCATTAATCTTCAATTTTAACACTAATGTTTTAAATGTTTTAAAATAACATATTTGATAATTTTCTATTCTTATTTTTCTCCCTGCTATCTCCTTTTCAACCCCCTTTTTTTTTTGAGTGTTCATTGCCTACAGTGAACTCCTAATTTTATTCTCTATCTTTTCCCATTTGGGGAGAGATTTGCTAATTTAATGCTTTAGATACTTCGTCCTTGTGGTTATTTCCAAGAGTACTCTTATGTTCTTCTTTCATTTGAAATAGCCTCCTCTTATTATTTCAAGGTCACAGCATCTTCACTATTTATTTGAACATACCAACTACAAAATTATAAACTGTATTATGATTCTTCAAACCTTTTTGTCATTGGCTTATGGTCCTCTGTCTCCCACCTTATGAAATTTTTTTGGCCTCCTGTCTCTGGAGTGCTTGGCTTTCTGTTGATATTTCAGTTGAGGTCCTAAGAAGTTGCTTGTATGCTCTTCTTCCACAGCCCAGGCTTATTTACTGGTTCTCTGCAGTGTAAGGTGATCAGCCTGGACCATTATGCTCAATACCTCTAAAATATCTTCTACCAAAAGGAATGCTTTACTTTCCTGTCTGGGAAATTTGGTCTGGCTACCCCTGTTCTCAAATTCAAGTAGGGAAGGAGCCTCTTATAGATTGTAGATTTTTCACTTAACCTCACTGTTTTCAGCACAGACTCTCCACCCTCTTTGGTTCAAACTCATCAGGGATTAAACCTTTGGTTTTCAACCACTCTAGAGGATGTTATATGACCTGGCTTTTTGGGATGGAAATATGAAGTATACTATAACCCTTATAGAAGAACCATGCCTGTCCACATAAGTGGTAAGGTATTTTTAAACAGAATTGCAGTTGACTCAATCCCACAACTGGGGAAATAATATCCTTGAAGAGCTCAACATGGGCAATTCCAAGTCCTTATAGAACAACAGATAAGAAAGTTGCTAAGTTAATATAAAATAATGTCAGTAAATTTTAGAATTATATAATGCAATGAATATCAAGTCACAAAAATACCAAATTTTTTTAGAAATTACCTTAAATCCTTCATAAAGTCTTCCAATTCTATTTCTTTTTTTTCTTTCTTTTTTTTTTTAAGATTTTATTTATTTATTTGACAGACAGCGATCACAAGTAGGCAGAGAGGCAGGCAGAGAGAGGAAGGGAAGCAGGCTCCCTGCTGAGCAGAGAGCCCCGATGTGGGGCTCAATCCAGAGCCAAAGGCAGAGGCTTTAACCCACTGAGCCACCCAGGCACTTCCCAATTCTATTTCTATGATCTCTATCATCCTACATCATCCTGGAATCCTACTCAGTTCCCATAATCTCACTGGTTTTAGAGCTTCAAACTTTCCCTGCTGTGTCCTTTTGTGTCCCTCTCAGATATTTCTTTTTCCTTAATCCCCAGGCAATTCCAGCTCTCCCTTTCTTTTATAACTTCCATCTTAATGAGGACATGTTTCTTCAGTCTCTGTCAGAATCATATTTATTAATATGCTTAAAAAAGAAAAATCCAATAGTACTCTTATAAACAGAGGACAAAAACCCCTCTCAATTTCAAGACAGGACAATATTTTATCCAGATTCACTATAGCTTCCCTTTCTTGTGAAGCTAGGTATGTTTTATGATAACCTAAAATTCCCTTTCCTTGGAATTCTTCAAGGAGAGAGGTGGGCCAAACATTAACCTACCTCTCTCCCTGAAATAGTTGGGTTGCTAATCCAACTAATGGTTCAGAGTGCATAAGGTAGGTAATTCACCATGGCATCTAGCACTCTTTCAGGTCATTTGAAGTGCCCACTTAAGAAAGACCATGAGTTCAAATCCTGCATAGAGAAAAACTTATAAATGTATTAAAGAGGATGGACTGGGAAAGAAAATAGGAAGTCTCTCCTTCTCTCTCTCTCTCTCTCCCTGTCCCCCTCTCTTACAAACATACACACACTCCTGCCTTTGGCAGTTAAAAATCTGACCAAATGCTTAGTAGCTCCCAGTTGCTATGAGGGTGTAAAGGAAGATAGCTGATCTCTAAGGTAACAAGGGACCAAATCAAATAAAGCCTGTAGGTTAAAGTCAACAGTTTTACATTAAAGGGAACTGGTATCCTGCACTGGTTCTTAAGTACAGGAGTCCCTTAATCTCCATGAGCAATAGCCTTAACCAAACAGGTTGTATTTGGAGCATCATAGTTCAAAACTTCCAACCAAACTCTCAAGTTGTTCTGTTAAAGCTTTGCTTGGAATTATATGAGTAAATGTCTGAAATACAAGAGAAATTAAGACAGAAAAGACAAGGAGTCTTTGAGAAAGAGACTCTGTTTCTAACTGGGCTAGTGGGTGAAGGCCAGGAGTTGAGGGTCATGAATTTCCCTGGTGTATCTTTTTATTTTATTTTATTTTATTTATTTTATTTTAGAGAGAGAAAACATGCATGTGGGAGGTGAAGAAAAAGGGGGAGAAAGAGGGAGAGAGAATGAGAGAATGAAAGATAGAGCACGTGTGAGGGAGGGAAAGAGAGACGGGGAGAGAGAGAATGAGAGAGAGACAGAATATCCCAGGGAGGCTCTACACCCAGCATGGAGCCTAAGATGGGGCTCAATCTCACAACTCTGAGATCATGATCTGAGCTGAAATCAAGAGTCAGATACTTAACTGAGTCCTCTGGCACACCCCATGATGTGTCTTTACATAGAACTAAGGCCCTGATGCTGACTGAATATTTCAGATGTTAGGGTCTGTGATGGATTCCTTTCAGCAATGTGTTTCTGAGTATGCAGTGTACAAATACAAATAATATATTATTCTGCATATGTATATATTTCTTTCTTTCTCTCTTGCCTTCTCATTCATTCTTTCCCTCTTTTAAATCTACCCCCCACTCAGTACCACCTCTCCAATGGAAGAAACACAAGTGCCTAGTGAGAAAAATACAGGATTTAAAATCAGAATACGTATGAGTCCTCAGCTTTTATCACTCAATAGCTGTGAAATCAGAAGAATCACTGAACTTCTGTGACCCTAATTCCTACTCTGTAAAATGGGCATAATCACCATACCATTATAAGATCAGGGTTGAAGATCAAATACGACATTCATGAAAGCATCATGCACTATAAAGTGTTATATTCTTCAGAGTTTGCAGGAAACAAGGATTTATAGGCATATGAATGGTAAAGGACCAACCTGACCTCACTAAGGAACAGAGATGTCTACATTTAAGCTCATTTTTAAAATTACAAACTTTAGGTTGGATTCTCTTCTAATTTTGATAGAATGTGAAAATGTCAGGCTCGAGGTATTTAATACTATCCAAATATGATAATGTTAGGATAGCAAATAAGAAGATGCATTTTAATTACGAATGCTCTCCTTTAATTCTTCAAAGAGAATATTAATTATAACATCCAATGTTTCTTGGGTGCTTACTATATTCTAGGCAGTGTTCTAAGCGACTTACTTGTATCATCTCATTAAACCATTATAATAGCCCTAAGAGGTACTGTTTCCACTTTACTGAAGAAGAAACTGAAGCACAAAAAACCAATTACTCACCTCAGGGAGAAGCAACAGTATCGGGGTTGGAACATAGACATCAGCCCCCAGAGTCTGGATTCATAACAAGTAGACTATGCGACCTCCCCATCTGACTGAGCACTACATACAGGACGCATAGCTAATCAGTGAAAGTTGGAACGAAAAGATGCTAAGACATGATTTAGTCTATCCTCCCCTCAGGTGAGAAACAGAGGCCGTCTGTTTCAACATTGCGGAAAGATTGTCACATGGCCGCTGTCAAGCTGACACTTTCAAAATTCAGCTGGTCAGCCTGAGCCAGCTCTGGGTGGTATCAAAACAGGGTGAAGGAGGTTTCCTGGCAACTAGAACAGCAACCTTGGCCTAACAACCCTGGTCCTCAGTGTTTCTCTCCCTCAGTTCCCTCATACCTGTCTTTCCCTCCTTTCCCAAATATCTTCCTCTTGCCTTCCATGAGATAAATAAAAAGAATGAATGCTTGCTTTCTGAGGCCAGAAAGACGTTACCTTTAGAATTTGATATTCTCTTGTTTGCTAGGAACGCCCCCCCTCCATTTCTGTAATAGATGTAGGTCACACGTTTTTAAAAAGTACGTGAAAATCACATGCCTTTCTGTTTGATTATCATTTTGGAAAACGTGAGCATACCCTTTGAAAAAACTGTTCTGTGAGAGACGCGGGTCAAGGGTCCCGATTCCAAGTTCTACCTTCAGCCGGAGGACTGGGACCCCACTTCCCTCCTCTACCCTGAAGCAGCGGCAGGTGAGTGACAATGGAGTCAAGCATCAAGGACAAAAGAGGCCCCTTCTCCTGATGCTGTTTTTCTCACAGGTAAAATGAGAAATCAAATCCTCTCCTCTCCCTGCAGCACTGTCCGCTCTGAACATGACATTAACTTCCACAAACGAGCCCGGTGGTAAAGGGGTGATTAGCTAGATAGGCCTTAACAGCTGGGCTCCAGGAGATGGAAGCGCGGTGGAGGAGGGGCAGTATCTGGCTGCGGGTCTTGTAGTTCTATCAACTGCGGCAGCGGCAGCAGATGAAAAGCTTCTAGAGGTGGGGGCAGGGGAGAGCCCAGATTGTAAACATCTCTTGCCTGTTGCCTAGAAGCAGTGGCAGCAAACAATCCAAAGACTGCTCCTAGGTTTTCAAAATTTCCTTTATACGCAGGGCTCTGTTTCTTTTTAAAATATGCGGCCATTTTATAAGGTCATCGGCACACGTGCGACGCGTGCGTATATCCTAATAATTTCCTAGTCATCATGTGTAATTGCTTACCTAAAGTGCTCAATTATTGTTTAACAAAACCTTGTTAACGTTAGTACATTAATCCTGGGGCTTTCATAAGCCTTTTAACGACTGTATTTAGGCACTCATATTTGTGAGAATCAACAGAAATAAAAAGATATGCGGTGTTGTTTATCGGGAAATTTGATAATTCCTGAATGATAGTTTTCTGAAACAAGCCATGATGAAGGACGGGAGTTGTGTATTAGAAATTGGTTTAAAATGGGATAACAGGAATATTATAGGCTGTCTCCGCAGAAATGAACTATGAAATACCACACACACATACAGCAAGAAAAGGGCAGGGTAGTACTAGTGGAAGGTTTTAATTACCTGCGCATAGGACAGGATTACATCAAGTGGAGGAAGGAGGGCTGGATCTGGTGCAAAGCTGCTTTCTCATTTAATGTGTGCGTCAATCCGAAAAGGGAGAAAAGAGGGCCACGTTTAGGATTAAATAATGCTTAGGACTCAAAGAAAAGAGAGAATATGAAAAGCAGCGATTAAATCTCATTAAGCGTATGATTTCATCCCAAATAGAAGCTAGAGGTATTTAGAGACAACACGGAAATTTAGGAAGACAGAAAATAAAATACAGCATATAATCATTAATTCAAAAAGAGACAAGCCACTGAATTAAGGTCAGGGTAAATTGCAAGGAAGTGGTTTTTAAAAACACAACATCACCCAGAATGCCAGTCCCACTAATAAGTGGTAAATTTGTTTAGCATTTTACAAGATCAAAGTGGAAAAGTAATGTCTCTAGAATGATGCAGCAAAGAAAAGGCTCCCCCTCCTTTTTTCAAGATCCAAAATTTTTAAAGGAATAAGAAAATCAAATCCTCTATACTTTGGAAGGAAACTCTAAAAGGACCCAGGGGAGAAAAAGAGGCAAAGAAATTACCAAATCAGAGGACAAACCTCTTTTATGACATTAAAAGCACACAACCCAGCAAAGCATCCATAGGGCCATTAAGGGGATGAGTGGGAAGTCAGTGACAGATGAGGCTGCCGTTGCTGAGAGCCTGAATGAATTCTCTGCCTGCGTATTTACGAAAGAAGCTGAAGGTCACGTCCCGGAAACTGGGATACATTTTCTTGAGGGGAAAAGTGAAATGTTAAAAGGATTTTATGATCACACAAGAGCAGATAGTTGCGCAATTATAACTATTAAAAGTTGACAGGGCACAAGACCCAGATTAAGTATGTCACAGAAATCTGAAAGTGCAAAAGAAACAGGAAATGCCTTCAGCAAACGTTTCTGGAGAGCAAGCTCAGGAGAGTGAACAATCAGTGCAGCTGGGGACTCCTTTAGGACTAGGTGTTTGAAAGAAATCCTCAGCATCTTTAGAAATCTGGCCACCAACAACTGAATCACGGTGGCAAAGTGGATAGTGTAGACCTTCGTTTTGCAATCTACGGAAATACACCGTCTAGCGAACAGTTAACATTAGCTTGATAAATCACAAATAATGGGCATTTTCACAGAAATAGGGCGTTTATGCACCATCCCACACAGGCAAAAAAGGATGTAGGTACTGCTTCTAAATTTCTCAAGTTCTTATGATAGTGAGTTTCATCTGTAATCTAGCTGCATTAAATGAGGTAGTATAAAAGTAAACAAGAGTAAATCTGAACTACCCTTAGACCCAAGGGAATGTGTATATTGTGATATAGAAAGGAAGAACTGTGGGAGCTACTGCCATTGCTACTTTCCTCATTACCATCATCATCAAGCTATTAAACACATAGTTCCCTACCAGACACTTCAGCAAGGGAGCAAGCTGGTGGGGGTTCCTTTCTTTAACTGTTGCAGGGTCTGGATTTCACACTGATTCATCTTATCCCTTTCCGTCATTATGTTACCAACCATCATGTCACCTTATTACTTTTAAAAACCAAAATAAAAATGTTCCACTCCTGGGGCTGTGCTTAGAGTAGACAACTGTTCCATCCGCCAGCCTCCGGCTGTGTTTTGATGAACCAAAAAAATAGTCACAACACTGTGGAGTGAAAATCTGAAGGAAAAATGGCATTATATAACGTTCATTAATCACCTGCAAATGTTATTTTCTTTTCCTTCCATCCTTCCTGCCTTCTTTCCTTCCTTCCTTGTTATGTTTCTTCTTACCTGCAAATATTTATTAATTTCCCTTTCCGGACTGTAAGATTTAGCAATAAGGCATGCAAACATCTATTATTGCTCTTGAATAATTCCCAGTGTTGTGGTGATCTCAACAGTGTGATGGCATCAAAAACAGCACAAAGCCCAGGGTACCCCGAACTATTTACGGAAGTATAGAAGACAGCCCAGGCTAGACAAGGAGAAGGTGGGATAGGAAAGGAAGCTATAGGTGTTAACCAAGTGAAGGAGACAAGAAAAAGCATATTGTAAACATCGTGTATTTACGAGGGCTTGGACGGGAAGTAACACAGTGAAGTACAAAATGACATGACCAGATTATTCCCTCATCTGTATTTTTTATCTATTTTCTACCAAACCCTACCACACTAACTACTTTTATTATTGAATTGAAGTTCTTACGTCTTCTTAGAAAGAAAAGAACAAAAGCAAGAAACAGAACAAAGGGAGAGCTGGGTGAGTTAGAAAAAAGATGCAATAAAAGTGCTCATAAATTTCAGAAATATACTGACTTTTGTTTAAACATTTAATTAATGACCTGGAAGGGCATAATATAAAAGTGAAATTTCTGTGGCTTACCAATAAGGAAGGAAGGAAGGAAGGAAAGTAGGTAGGTAGGTGAAGAGAGGTAGCAATATTGACATTATTGAAAGCGTCAGGCTCTCTGGACCTACAGGAGCAGGAATAATTCATGCAAGAGAGAGGATAATCACATCGCTGGGGCTAGCTATCCTAACACTGAATAAAAGAATGCACAGCAGAAAATATAGAACCAGAGTCACCATGGGGGCCATCGTAGAAAGGTCAACATGAAAATAATGCTTCCTAATGCTTACCAAACCATCCCATTAGATTCAGGTATAGAATTTAGTGATTCATCACTGATATAAAACACTTAGTGCTCATCACAAGTGCCCTCCTTTATCCCCACCACCCATTTAACTTTCCCCCACCCACTTTCCCTCCAGCAACCCTCAGTTAGTTCTCTATAGTTAAGAGTCTGTTTCTTACACAAGTATCATAGGATCTCCTTGATAGGAGGAATTTGAGAGGCAAAGTGGGGGGTTTGGGGGTTAGGGAAGGAAAAAAATGAAACAAGATGGGATCGGAAGGGAGACAAAACATGAGAGACTCTTATTCTCACAAAACAAACTGAGGGCTGCTGGGAGAGTGGTAGGGAGAAGGTGGTTGGGTTATGGACATTGGAGAGGGTATGTGTGTGCTATGGTGAGTGCTGTGAAGTGTGAAGCCTGACTATTCCCAGACCTGTTCCCCTGGTGCAAATAATACATTAAATGTTAACAACAACAACAACAATTCTGTTTCTTGGTTTGTCTGCCTTTTTTTTCTCCCCACATTCATTTTTTAAAATTCCGTATGAGTGAAATCATATGGCAAACCATGCCATTAGAAACTAGTGAAATCAGTTCTTCTAGTTCTAAAGTTCTCTGAGGTTCCAGACCTGAATACACACCCGTTGCTCCTTACCCAGCGCCTACAGCAGAGCCCTGTCAGGAAACTGGCTTTGTACTGACCAGCTTTAACTTGTTCTTCCTTTCTTTCTTCTTTCCTCCTTCTCTCCCTCCTTCCCTCCTTTTCTTCCTTCTTTCCTTTCCTTTCTTTTTTTTTTTTTTTAAGATTTTGTTTATTTATTTTGGGAGAGAGAAACAGAGAGAGTGAGCAGAGGGAGGGGCAGAGGGAGAAGGAGAGAATCTCAAGCAGATTCCATGTTCAGCATGGAGCCTGATGTGGGGTTCTAACCCATGACCCTGAGATTATGAGCTGAGCCAAAATCCAGAGTCAGGAGCTCAAGAAGTGGAGCCACCTGGACCCTCCACCTTTAACTTTCTTACCATCTTCAGCTGAATGGACGTGGAGTCACTGTGCTTACTTTCTTTCCTCGATCTTTGTGAATATCAGCAAGCAGGATTCTCAGAAAATGGGAATTGTTTTCAGTACCCCCAAGTCTCCTTTTTTCTTTCTGCTTCCACATGTTTGTGTAATCTGGTTTCCTTCTAACAATGTATCAAACCCAGCATTTTGGAGAAATACCTGTAATCATTTCTCTATAATACATGATGGGTCAACTCCATGTGGGTTATTTCCTATTAAGTAAATCATCACTAATTGTAGAAGACAAATCCTAATACCTGAGCAAGAGGCATTTGAAAAAATCCTGGGCAAGATGAAAGAAATTTGTCTGGAAGGAGGTGGGGACTGGGAAAGGGATGCTATGGGACTTATCAGAGGCCCTATAAATATGACATTAAAAATATTGTACACCTAGCACCACACTGTTGTGCTAGAGTCCTGCAAAAATTGGCTAATATTTATATGTTAGTTGCTAGAGCATAGAGTATCCATGCTTATAAATCAAAATACATAAAAGCAACTTATTTCATCTACCTGACTCAGAAAGTAGGCTCCCTACTGAAAAGAAAAAAAATGTTTGCATGCCACCTATGTTATATCTCTGCTGGTTTGATTTTAAACCAGAAGTGGGTTATACCAAATAATACTAAATTTTTAGAAATCATATGTACTAAATGACTAATTGACGATTTGCAAATAAAAATAGGGTTTATGAGTCACTTTAGTTCTCAGACTGGTAATCGAGGAACAAAAATATTAATTGATCAATACATATATGTAATTAAGAACACTGAGCTGATTTCAGCAAATTAGAGCTCAGGTCAAAGGCTATCTTTGATTTGCTTTCTGACCTTTGGCAAATCAATTAAAATTCATCTTTACTCACATGCCACATCTTTAAAATTGAAGACTTTTATTTTATTTTTAAAAATTTTTTATTTATTTTCAGTGTAACAGTATTCACTGTTTTTGTGCCACACCCAGTGCTCCATGCAATCTGTGCCCTCCCTAATACCAACAACCTGGCTCCCCAGACCTCCCACCCCCTGCCCCTTCAAAGCCCTCAGGTTGTTTTTCAGAGTCCATAGTTTCTCCTGGTTCACCTCCCCTTCCAATTTTCCTCAACTCCTTTCTCCTCTCCTATTTTTAAATCTCCCTATCCACCCAAACAATTGCTGAAATTTAAGACATGAACCTTAAAAATAACTCCAATAAGTACCATATGACAAACACCACTTTCAAGTAATGCTATACATGGCAGAACCCTATAAATACTTGTGAAAAAAAGGCACATTTCTGGAAACAATACTTGGACAAATTAAGAGGTTGTCTCTCCTAGAAAGAATGGAAGCTTGAAGCCAAAATACAAGAGTGAAGGTGTTTGAGATATTGACACATGTCTAGGCATGGTTTCTGAAAGAAAAGTTTCCATTATGAGGGGAAATATTTTCTATTGTCAACATCTCTTCCACATCTCTCCCTTGTTTGCTGCCCTGGCTACATGGTTGCTGAGGCTAAGGCAAAAGCCAGAATGATACTTTAGTATGTGTAAGTTAGTTTCTTTGAAAGAAAGGTTTTCCATCAAGCGGCATACACTTTGGTCATTCCAAAATCTTTGCCAAATTTAATGGACACTTTCTTTCCAGACACATTTTAGTCTGATTTTCTCAAGCAACAATCAATAATTTTATAAATTCTCCATAATTTTTAGCATCTATACATAGTCCATCTCCAACCTAGAGCTCCAAATATCAATTGTATCTATGAACATTCCTATACAATTTACAGATATTTCTGAATTAAAAAATATTAAAGAAATAATTTATAACCATATTCTTTAAAATAGCTAGGAATAGTCTGAGAAACACTTTTTAAAAAGTCCAGAGTTGAGATTAAGCCTGTTCATATGGGCAAAAATTGATTTTTAATAGCCCTCCTCCTTCCCCACAAAGATCATTTGGGTTGGATGTTATGCTGCTTTAAACATCATTTTAATTTGCATGTGGTATTTTCATAAAAGTACCTTTGGAATTAACCAAGCATATGCTGCTACTATAGTATATACTTAAAAATGTATAGAGTATATGCTTAATCAACTGTGTTTAGATATAATACCTATGATTACTCTGTCAGGGTGCATGGTACTAACTTTGTAAACCCCAAATTTAAAAAGTTATATCAAATTTTCCAAACTATGTAACTCTATCATATTAGATAATGTGTAAAGTCCTTAAAACTATACTACTGCATGGGAAGTTTTCACATTTATCCAGTTTTAGAAAGACCCCCAGTGTAAAGAAAACTCAAGGAAGAGGTTAGTGTAAGTTGTAGGAATGATGGTACCTTTCTTTGCTCTTGATCTAGATGTCTGACTGATGGATCAGAGTTCTCTTAGATTGACCCTGGAAGAAGGGCAGCAGAATTAGAAACTGATCTTGAAAACAAGGTGGAGGATGCCATCAGATAATATTTATTAATATGGGAAGTCATTTAAATGCATTGTTAAAATGCAAGAGGCAAATTATAAAATAGTATGCACAGCAATTCATCATTTTTGTGTGCAAGGAATAAAAAATAATTAAGTACATATACGCATAGATTAGTAAAGATTATCACTAAGTTATTAAAGACTTTTGCTTTATATGTAATTTTTAATAATATTACAGCAAACATTCTGTGAGAAGTGGTATTTTTAACTTTAAAAATAAAAATTTCGTTCTCTCCTCGAGATACTCTTTTAACATGCAGATTTGATAGTTAGAAGTAAATATTCCTTCATGTGTCATGCATATTTATATGTAATGTATAGATTACATAATAAATGTATCTAGAAACTAATGACAGATTTACATGTATATAAAATTAGCCATATCTTTTAACCTAACTATTCAATTGCAACCAATTTTGCTGAGATCCTTAAGCTAATTTTATAATATGCTAATGATAGGCACATACTTTTGACTTTTTAAACTAATAAGCTCATATAAAACTAATAGTTACTGATTTGTTTCTCCAATTATATGCAGAAATTCTTAGAATCAGAAAATTTTATGCTATTGAAAGAGATCATTCAACCTAATCCATTAATTTTACAGAGAAGGATGCTGAGGTTCAAAGAGACTAAGAAATGACCCAAGGTCACTTATTTAGTTCACTGCAGCCACGTATTCTGATGTTGAGTCCATTTAAGGTCATAGTGTATATAAAAGAGCCAGAGAGAATTTACTTTTTTCCTCTGAAATTGTTTGCTTTCCTTTATTTGAAATTCTGAAGTTGTCATTATTTAATTTTAAAATAATTAGTTTATCCCTTTAAAATGTGTCCTTTAATCTTAACAAATTATTTCAAAGGAAACCACATTGAAGGCACTCGTGGTTGTAAAAATGTATATTAAATATAAAGCTACGTCTTTAAAAAAAGTTTTGATTTTATGTTCTGATTCCATTTTGCTGATTTGTTGAATTTTCAAGAGCAGTTTTAAAGATTTCAATTTAAAGGTCAAGTAGTGTAAATGCATGTGTCTGACAGTCTTACATATGAATGGTTCAAAAATATCTTAGTGTTACACATAGTCACACACACAAACACACAGACATCCATATAGTTAGAGCCATACATTTAGTTCATTTTGTAATAGATGACATTGAGTATGATAATCTATTTTAACTGTTTTATATGGGGAATATCTTAAAACATTGATTACATTTAGGAAGCAACGTAATAAAAGGTGAGGGCTCTGGAGTTTTAAACGCATGGAATTCCAGTCCGCCCATCAATATCCAGACCTTGAGGTAAATTGTCCAACTTCTCTGAGCCTGTTTTCTTATCTGAAAGTGGGATTTAGAACTACCTAGAAGTATTTTTAAATGATAAGAAATCTTGCATAAAGCACCTAGATTATTGAAGGAGACACAGAAAACATCCAATCCATTCATTGCACCTTATTTTTAATTTAAAGTTTATTTAAAGAATGTATGAACAATATTCTTTTTGAATTCCAATTAATCTATAATTCCTTTCCATTCATACTCATCTGATTGTTCACCATTATGATGACAGGTTGCAGATTCATTTTATCTCATAGCTCAGCAGACCAAGAAAGAATAGATTCCAGGAAAGACCTGATCTCCTCCGAGGAGAAGAGGAAGCTTCCAAAAAGGATAGACTATATATTTTATATTTAAGAAGTTTAATCATCTTCTTCCATGTGCAGAGATAGCCAGATTGTGAATGATTCAAAAAAAAATCAAATTTATAAGGTTTCTTAAAAATTTGTTAGTCATCAGACTTTACATGAATGTAAACAGTACATATTGCTGAGGATATAGGTATGAACTGTTTTTATCTCCGAAGTGTGAACAGCAAATGAAGGAAGACACAGCAGGACATAGCAGCTATCCCTGATTATTTAAATGACTCTTAAGGGACATCTGGGTAGCTCAGTCCATTAAGTGTCTGCCTTTGGCCGAGATCATGATCCAGGAGTCCCAGGATTGAGCCCCGTGTAGGGCTCCCTGCTGAGCGGGAGTCTGCTTCTCCCTCAACCTCTGCTCTTCCCACTGCTCATGCCCTCTCTCTCTCTTTCTCAATTAAATAAATAAATAATCTTTATAAAAATTAATGGCTGTCATGTTGTATCAGCCCGGTTGCCAGCAACAGAAATGGACTTTGAATGGCTTAAGCAGAAAACAAATTGTGAAGACTGTATTGGGTAGTTAACAAAATCACTGGTAAGGCTACAGGACCAGATTTGGACACTGGACATGAACAAGGAAGGCTTAGTAGCAGCCAGGATCCCATCCCAAATTATCCCACAAAACCATTCCAGTGAGCATTCGCTACTGGACATGGGACCTCACAGCTTCTATTTATTGCTATCACCCTAGCTCTGACCTCTGAACATCGTGGCTGCTCTCCTGCTCGGCCTCCCTTAGAAACAGAACCCTGCAACTGCAATCAGGCCACTGCTTGCTGCTCCAGTGCATGGCCTGTGGACTCCCCCCTCCCCCCTTTCTTAGTCACTAGCACCAGATTTAAAGTTGAGCTAAGGGAGACAGGGAATAAATATTTCTGCCTTTGCCTCTCCCTTAGCTATACTACCCACCCCCACCCCTGCCCGAGTCACAAATCAGTGACTTCTCTAAACACAGGAGGGGTTCAGATGTTGGGCAGCCAAAGAAATACACAAAATAATCCGCTACTTAAGTGGAAGGGGAGGAGAATTTTTCTTAGTTTCTACAACAGAAAGTAGGACTAGGAAGTTATGTGGGGTGGGAGGAAGGGAGGAGCCCGGGTTTGCAGATTTAAACACGATAAGAAATAATGCAAAATAAAATTATTAAAGAATGAAATAATAACTCTAGAAAGGTGGGAACTCCATGCTACTATTGGAGTTCAAGTCAGAGCTATATGGTCATCAGAAAAGAATGTTATTTAAAAAAAAAAAAAATCCATAGTGGCAGTCAAAATTCCTATGATTCTCTCCTTCTGATGAGATTAGGATTCTGACTCGGGTTATATTTTTTGTCTGTTTCTACCACATCTTAGGTTATGTTTGGTTGCAAATATCTCCAGGGGCCTGGGACAGTCAGAGCTCCCACCTTCCTGTGTATCCTCAGCCAACTCAGTAAACTCCCAGCTGATCCAGGGAGCTGAACAAATGCCATCTTTTAGGTCTGCTATAACATGGATATAGCCAAGAAATTGATTCTAAGTTTTTCTAAGTTAAGTTTTTACAAACTTAACAATATTTATTTCTGTGGCATATATCTGTATCTATATGAAATATACATATATATATGATATGTGCCATGTGATATATTTGATATATGATATTTCCTTTTTAAAAGTAAAAGAGCCAGTGGGGTAAATCTGCAGGCAGATAGTATAGATTATAAATAAAAACAATAAAGCTAATAGATTACCTACTAACATTTATACAAAGAGTGCAATCAGACACCTGGCTTTGAGATGTGGTTGATATTTGCAAGGCTTCACAATTACTTATGCTTCTGAATTTGTTTATTAATAATAATGGCATTGCTCATAATGTAGTTATTGAACTATTAAATGCTTCAGCACTATTCTAAGTGCTTAAGTGTATCATTTGATTTAATCATCACAGCAACACAATACATTTTTTACGCTTATTAACAGATGAAGACATAGCCTTGAAGCTGTTACCCATGCTGCCCAGGTTTGTGGAGCCAGCTGGAGATAGAGTCTGTGATGGAATCTCTGATTCCAGCATCCCTGCTCTTGGCAATGCCCACCTGACTTTTGTGCATCCCTTCTGCTCACTATGTCCTAGCCTTTCTGATATTGCCTCTCAGCTGCCAACAGCTGCTCTAATTCTTGATGTATAACTTCAGAATGTACTCAAGGCATTTCTGTTGTCCCCCTGTTTTCATCCACTTAGCAGATACGTATGCAGTTTTATAGCTATCATTTATCGCTTAGCACAGATCCCTCCCAACAGAAAACAATGCAATGAACCTCCCTTTAACACTGGGAGAGCAGCCGGGCTCTAGAGCCTCTTGTTGGATGTCACCCATGTTCAGCAGAACACACAGAAAATGTACATACAACATCTCAGGAAGCTGCTGGGGTGTCAAAGTTGAACTTGAGAAATCCATAGGGGAGAAGTTTCAGAGGAATCTGATGTTTAGCAACAGAAGATGGAACACTTAGCAATAGCACACAATTTTGCACAAACTAGTTATACAGCAGTTTTTAAGATTACTCCTGTCAAACATCACAGGGCCCACTAGTAAGGCAAACACTACTGAAAATGTTATCTCCTTTCACCCAATGTAAAAATCCACTCCACAACACCCATGACAGATGATTCTTTACTTCTGTCTAAGCACTTTCAGGAATGGAGAACTCTGTTCTATCTTATAATGAATGAAGAGCTTCCTGTAACTGCTGGCATTAAGTTTTTCAGGTCTAGAAACCTGGATTTATCAGGTCACCAGGGAGATCCAGAAAATAGAACTACATGACTGCTATTCTGGCCACTATCTTACATTAGCAAGGTATCTGGAAACTAAATGAATAATTAGAAGGATGCTTTCTAAACTTAGAATAATAGGAAATAAAATTATATATTATTATGAAATTTTCCCCTCAAGTCATGAACTAAGCTTCATAAATTATTTCTGTCTAACTACAGAGAGAACACTTCCAATAACTGTGATGTACAAGGTCTCTCTCTCACCTTTTCTGAGAAAATGCTGAATAAATTCAGTCTGATATCTCAAATAACCAATTTTTTCAGCCACCAAATCTATAACCTCATGACAAACAAAATTTTACCAGAGTTATAAAGAATTTACTGGTGAGTAGGGGCATTAGTATATTGAAAACCCAGTAGTGGCTGTCTTTTCCAGACTGGGACTAATAGTAGGAGATGTTGTGACAAAACCAGGCTCCAGACAAAACCAGCAAAGGGCATAGGGTCCAGACTACCAGAGATTAGAGGGCAGCACTTAGTTTCAGAATCAAAGTGGATAAAATTACTTTCAATGGCAGCAGTATCACAAGAGCAGAACCAGAGATGGGAGTGAAGTGTAGGGGTGGGGAGACACTGATTTTCAGGAATTTACTGAGGGGGTTCATAGAATGCTTTTAGAGGCAAAGCAGACGAGCCACTAATAAGACAACTGCTTATAAAGAGATCAAGAGTGAATGAGGAGAAGTCTGAGATCAGCTATCTTCATTGAAAGTCACCATCCCTTACAGTTTCCAGAGGCAAACCATTTCTAAGACCAAAAATTTATAACCAAAGGAGAGATACGGTCTTTCTAAAGAACTACCCTGAAACTGTAACATATGTTCAAAAGTCTTTTCTTATTTCCCTCTTAAAGAGGTCTATGGTCATTTGCTCAAGTAACCATACACAGAAGAAACAGCATGAACTTAGCTCATGAATGGTATGTTCTGTGAGTATAAGCAGAACATGGATTGCTCTTGCACTGTAGTCCCTACTTAACAATAACCCTAAAGACAGCAATGAGGACATCCTCACAAAGAACAGATCTTCAGGCCTTATATCTGCTCAAATACTTTGAGAGAAAATAAAAGTTGCCTGAGGTTACAGCCTCATGGACAGAGGTGACCAACTTAGTTTGCAGGTTGGAAGCATGGAAGGGAAGATTCCATGATCAGGAGCAGGCACTTCAAGAAAACAAGCAAGTTCAAGTGACTGGACCCATGGTTAAAGCAAAACAAGTTAGGAGCTCTGTGCCACACATTAATGTTCATAAAAAGCATCCACTGAAAAAGAGACCTGAATAAAACTAAGGCATAGGATAATTTGGCCAGTAGATGTCAGCCAGCCTCTCTCCCTGGCCATCTCAATGCTTCTAGAATAGGCTTATGAATAGAGTAAGCATGTGGAAGAGATTGGGCCCAAGAACACAGACTGCTTCTCACAAAGGCTGATCTAGCTTCTGCTGCTCATAAGGATCCAACCTGTCAGTGACAGAACTCAGTGCTGAATTCCCCATATGATACGAAACAGAAATGTGGTGGCATGTTGGTTACCTTAGACCCTTTATATCCTAGAAAGGGCGATGTTCCATCATGACCTTGGTTAACATGTATCTGGGAATAAGTTTTTCTTCCTGCCTAGTGTGCCATACAGTCAGCACCTTTCAAGGATTCCCAGAATAGCTGAGCAATTGACATGGGATCTCTCAAAATGTTGTCTTAAACTGAGAGACTCATTTTATGGCTAAACAAATCTAGCAATGGGCATATAGCCATGAGATCCACTGCTCCTAATCATATATTATAACACTCAGAAGATGCCATTCTGATAAAGTGTTGGAATGGTCTCCAGAAGTCTTATCTGAAGCACAGCTTGGAAGTGACAAGATGAGATCATATTCTTCAAGATGTGGTACATACCTTACACCAAAGACCATTGTGTGGTGCCACATACCTAGTAAATAGAATATTTAGGTCTAAGAAAGAAGGGTAGAAGTAGGAGTGGTCTTGTTTGCCATTTTTCTTGCCTACTTAAGAAGTTTGAATATTTCGTCTCTTCACCTTTACACTCTGTAGGTCTAGAGTTCTAGATTCCAAAGGGAGGGATGCTTCCACAAGGAATTCAGTAAGTGTCCCCCTCAACTTTATGCTGTAGCTACCATCTTAATGCTTTGGGCTCTTTGTGCCAGTAAACCAGTAAGAAAAGGAAACAGAATCTCTGGCAGACTTAACTGATCCTGAGCATCATGAAGAACTACAACTGATCTTATATAATAGGGATAGGAAGGAATAAAATTGACTCTCAAGTCAGCCATCCACTAACATGCTCATGCCCAGTAATAATCAGAGAAGACAACCAGAGTTCAGATCCCTTTGGCAACCTACCAAGCAAGATGCTTAGACCAGCAGGATGAAAAAGATGATAAGTATCAGTCCCAGACTCAGGACAAATGGTGCAGTGAGAACTATGGTTTTTTCTATTAATATTTCTTATAAGTTTTCCCAGAAATTGTAACTGACCAGAAAATTTTGAAAAGCTATGCCTGGATTGAGTAGACTTAATTGAGAAGGAAGTGAATTCAAGTGTTTCAATTGGTAGACTGTAGACAATGCCAATGGTGGCCCACTCTTCCTTATTAGCTACCCCTCCTACACCCAGACGTGATACATCCTGATAGGGTCTGTGAGTGTTAGCTAATAATAGTTCACATCCCTTTGTTCAGGGAATGGTGTTTGGTCAAAGAGAAGCTACCACATCAAACAGCTAGGGCCAACATGGGGGAGGGCGGAGTAAATGGAAGAATAGGAGTTTGTCTTATACAGCATGTAGCGCTGAAAAGTGCTTTCAATGAAGAGATGACAATGTGAGCACCAGTGCAGAGGAGAGAGAGCGTATGGAGTCCTGAGCGACCGGAGCAGCAGCTCTCACTTCATTGCAGTGTCACGCTGATATGTGGGGTAGCATGATGTGAGGAACTTGTTACTAATAATATTAAGGTGTTGAGGTGTGTGGCTGATTCACTTACTGAAATAAATTAGAGAACATTCAAAGTTCTCTCTCAAATAATGCCAGTACCTCATTCCATGCTGATATCTTCTGTGTAGTAAAAATTTTGGCCTGGCCCAAAAAGAAGTCAGGCCTTTGTGCCTGCCTCATAGGAAGTAACTTCTACATTTTTGGAACATCTCAAGTGATAGGAATGTCTTTGTTATTCATGGCAAACCCCTTCAACCACACCTGACAGAGTACACTAATGAGGTGATTCATGATAGACCCCCCCCTAAGGTCATGTGGTAGTAGGCCACCTTCTAGAGAAATGGGGCGGTTGAAGATAGAGTTCAATTATGTGAGCAATCGGTCAAACAAACATGCCTATATTATGAAGTCTTAATACAAACTCTGGGTACCAAAGATTGGGAGAGTTTTCCAGATTAGCAATACTTCTTGTGTATTAACACACATTAATGCCAGGAAGGTGATGCGTCACAAACACCCTGCAGACAATAGAGGTTTGCATTTGAATCCTCCCTCTGTGTTTCTTCCTTTGACGGATTCTAATTTACATCCTTTCCCTAGTAAGCCATGAGTATGAATATAAAAGGTTTCAGTGAGTTCTGTATGTCTTTCAAGTGTTATCAAACCTGAGGGTAGTTTTTGGAGGTCCCTGAGCTTGCAGTTGATGTCATAAGTGAGGGCGATCTTGTGTGGAAACTTCCTTCTCACTCTGTAGTTAGACCCTGAGTCCTTGCAGTCAGCATCAAAAGGCTTGGGCAGACCTGCAATCTGGAAGACTGCACCTTTAATGCCAGAGTTTGGCTGACTGTGGATACTTCCTTGATTGGAACAGTGAAGTCAAAGTGCCACCTTGTAATTACACATAACCATGGGTCGAGCATGAGCATGTCATCCATCCTGTGTGTCCTGCTGAAGAAGGATGTGTGTGGGTAGCTGTGGTAGAAGATGAAGTCATCAAAGTAGGTATTGTCTAAACCAGTAATTTCTCTTTTATATAGTGGTATTTGAAATGGACAGTCACATGGTCTGGTAAAAATCTATAATCTAGAAAAATCCCAATAGTTTACTGCAAATAACACAGTATTTGAAATCAGAGACTTATGTTGCTCTTTCTAGCTATGTGGGTTTCAGCTTCTTGTTTAGTCACTGACTTTCAGTTTCTTTATATATAGAATGAGGACAAAATAAGGAATAATTTAAAGAATTACAAAGTTTGAATGGAAAGCACACCGCATAGGAAGTACTTTATAAGCCTTAAAATGTTAATGAGGTTAGTAAATAAGAAGGATTTTGTTTCTTTTCTCCCATCAAACATTATGTGACTCAAAAATTTATTTAATCTTCTTCATACCTAGTTTTCTTGTCTGTAAATGATGAGATCACTTCCACTTCTCAGAGTTCATCTAAAGACAGATACTTTCATCACAATCTTTCTTTTATATATCAAAATCCTGATGTGTTTTGTGTCTTTTAAAAAAAAATAACTTCCTTCCAAACCTAATGTTCCTGATAGAGAGAAGCAATCAAAATGAAAAATTGATCATTGGGTTTATAACTCTCTATTTGCCAAGACAAACATCATAATTTTGGCCCAAAACATGCTCAATAGTGATAGATATATGTTGCCTAAGGGAGTGAAAAGTAATATAAAAATTCTCCAAGCAAGAACTTTCTAATTAACTATCAGTGGAAATATTAATTAACAAATCATATTCATATAATAATTATATAATTTCACACATCATTGGTTGTATTTTAAAGGAGTGTAAGTAATGAAATTGATACAATTTCAGTTCCTTGTTTTCTTAATTTCTTCATGGGAGCCAAACTGTTGCATTTTTCAGGGAAATACAGGTTGTGGTGGGGAGTGTCTACAATTGGTCATTAGTGATTCTGAGAAATAGATAGATTCATTCTTCCACTTAACAACTCTTATATTTATTGTAGCTGAGCACTATTTTGAGATAAAACAATTTTTTTCTCTAATTTCACTTTTTCTTTCTCCTAATGCAAACAGGTGAGACACTGCTTATTGCAGAGAGGACTGTGTGTGGCAGAGTGGAAAGCAGCAAGAGTAGCTTTCTGCAAAAATAATTCTTTGCTTTTGTTTCCCAAACCTAAAACCCAGGAGGAAAAAGGAGAGTTATGGGTAGAAGTAAATATCTTCAAGAAACTTTAAAGAAAAACAAAAAACCAAAAAACCTCTTTCAAATCTAAAAGGGATTCTCGGTGTTGTGAGGAGGTAGGTGACAAGCGAGGTCTATTTTCCTGGATTGGCCAGGCCCTGGGTGGAGCTTCCTGGCTGTACCCTGGTGGCAGCAAGGCCCAGAGGGAAGTAGCTATGGCTAATCAGGACTTTAGCCTTTACTAAGAGTCTTGTTATCCAAGCAGCAAAAGTTGGAACTGAATGGCCTGCATGGGCAGGAAAATGGTTATCTGTGTGAGAAACTACAAAATCATATATAAGACTGGGAGGTTGCCCCACAAACCTCCTAATATGTTGTCACTGTGTACAACTTTGATACAACCACAGCGAAGCCCCAAAGTGATTGCTATGGGGGACCAAGTGTCATACCAGACCAGTAGGAATTGAATTTGAAGTATTTTTAAAATGCCAACAAACAAGAGATGTAATGTTTCTAGTAAACCTGGGTCTATGCTCAATGTAAAATATAAAAGTGCTTAACTTTAACAACTTTAGAAGTAGAATTGGCACTTAACGATTGTTTGGATTATACCTATTACCAAAGAGATGATGAAACCAAGAGCATCCTATTTAATCAATCAACTTAAAACTCCAAATATTTGTCCAGACCAAATCCATGGGAAAAAAAAAAAAATATCTTATTGACTAACTTTTAAATTTCCTATTTTTTCCCCTATCATCACTTATCTTCTGATGTATAAGAAATACTGAAATTATCGAAATCTGTGCAACCACAGAAAGAAGATACAGAAGATAAAGACCTGGAAAATGAGCAATTTAGATGGGCCCCTGGGTAAATAAAAATTAATTGGTAGATTAAATGTTGAATCACAGGCTACTATTGGGTAACAATTATTTTTGTGCTTTTTTCCATATGCAGATACACATTGATATGTATGATACGGATTTATATTTTCTCATCCACTTAATGGAAAAATCACTTTCCTGTGCCTTTTCTTCAATGTTTTTACAGGTACATACGTATCAACTCTTTCAGAAAACATCAAGGCAGTCACAGCCAGTCTGCCAGTCCTGTGACCTAGAAAGATTCTATTTTTTTAGCTTGAAGTTTCAAAGAAAAGAGAGATGTTAAAATAGAAAGTGAATTTCCAAACTGGTGTGAATACTAATCTGAGATGACCTGTCTTTCTTTTTCTCTCTGTAGACTATAATGTTCTCATTTTTAAATGTATTCTTTATTTTTCATTCCTTTATTGTTTATTGTATCCCAGCTAACTGCCAGACACTATATATGTTCTAGGGATAAAAATCTGGAAAAAATGGAGTTCTTTGAGGGCCCACCCTCAAAGAACACAAGTCTAGGGAGTAGGTAAAAACTATGTAAACAACTAATTTTAGAGATTTGGCACAATCTGGTAAGTGATATAATAGAAATGCATTTAAAGTGCTGGGCGACCCCAGAGGAGAGCACGTTTCTTCACTCTTGCCCAGAAGAATGGGAGCAAGCATGCATCAGAAAGGGACTCATAAAGAGCTTGTCATCTGGGCTGGCCTTTGAAGAATGTGGTTGGGAGGGGAGAGCATTCCATGTATAAGAACTTGCATTAACAAAAAAACAAGGACATGGACATAAAGATGCCCATAATTCAGGGGATGTTGACAAAACAGGACATTTGTGTTGAGACAGAGAAAGCAGGCAGAAAGGCAGATGAATGAAGCAATACAAGGCATGAAAGATGGGAGATCCAAAGTAATCCAAAATTACTTTAAGCTTCATTTCTAACATTTACTTCTCACTGTCTGTTTCCAAATATTGGAGCAGTTGACACAGTCCAGATAAAGGAGAATGACTAGTTTGAAATTATTTAAACCAACCCATCCTACCTCAATTAGC
This sequence comes from Mustela putorius furo, assembly GCF_011764305.1. NCBI lineage: Eukaryota > Metazoa > Chordata > Mammalia > Carnivora > Mustelidae > Mustela > Mustela putorius. Next base: position 11,701,976 of record NW_025422023.1, read on the forward strand.
ATTTTAAGAAGTCTGGCAAGGCAGACACAAAATTTTCCTTAGACCATAGTATTAATGTGGGAAAGCATCATACTCTCAAAGTCTAGTCACTATTGAAAATGACTTATTTATAAAATCACAACCAATTTTTTTTCTATATGGTGTTTCGATTTCCATTGTTACCTCATGCACATATCCCCAAATCCATAATGTAGGTCATCCTTACTTCAAATATCATGGCTAAAATGGCTTTGGAAAGAATTTGATGATTTAAGAATCTTTTGCCTTTTATTTTAAACTATAACTGTTAGAAAAGACTAAAACTAATATGTCTGTCTTATGTCAGAAATTTATTACACACACACACACACACGTGCATGCATGCCCATGTGCACGAGAGTCCACACCATACTTTCTTGTATTTTTCATTTCATTTCATCACTTGTATTCATTCTGTCTTTACTCCTGAGTTGTAAGCTCTGTGAAGACAAGAGTCTTGCTTTGTATTTGGGTCAGTTTCAAGGTGCCCAGAGTAGTACTGAACAGACTTATGGCGTTCAGAATGTGTTTGCTGACTATTTGGTCCTTACCTATTCATCCTGACTTTTTTGTTTGTTTGTTTAACAAATGAATATAAGCAGAGATAAGTATATTTAATTTACAAGTTTGGGCAGTTTGGCTGTTTATTTATTATTGTTTTTGTTTTTCTTATTTCTCCACACCATCCCATCCCCCAAGAGTATACACTTTAAAAATATAAGCTGAAAGAGATGTGCAGGTCGAGGTATAAAAATGTATGTAGGTGAAATTCTGAGTTCCTATTCCTCTGTCTGGAAAAAGTCAAATAGCCTTACTTTACTTATTTATGCACATACTAACCCAAAGTTCACATAAAGGAAAAATGTACTGATCTTTTAACATTCTCATTGGGACTTGAAAACCTAAAGAAACCCCCACAACACTCAGCAAATTTGCTGTGCCTGGCCTGGTTTGCAATGTTATTAAGTGCTTTACCCTTTCTGAGTGCTTTGCAATAATTTATAAATCACTTTTTACAAAATCCTGAGGGAAAGAGAGGAAGTATTATGGCTATTTTTTTTTTTAATTGCCAAACAAGAAAGGAAGAAAGAAGGTAAGCAGAGAAGGAAACAACTTTATGGTATCTACTACCTTCCCTAATGTTTTTCTTTTCTGGCTTTACTTTCTTCCCTTGGTTCATGACTTTTGAGAGTATTAGTGCATACTGATGTAAAAACTATGTGAAGGGAAAAAAAATCACCAGTGTGCCTCCCACTGCTGAATGGCATGGGTTTTAATGCAGCATACCTTACTGTAGCCTATGAAGCCATGCAGCTCAGAGGCCTAGACTCTGGGCTGTGAAGTCTTACATCCCACCTCTGCACTCTTCAATTCGGGGCCTCCCACATCTGTTATTCTCTGGAAGAATAGTGCTTTTTTCTGGGTGATGATCCTTTCACTTCCCATTGAAGCTGCTGCTGCTCTGTCACCTGTCCTCCACATAACTCAGCAGAATGCCAATGAGTATTTCAGGGAGCTTTATATTCCTTCCATGCACCCCTCTTCTGCCTTTGATCCAGACTCCTCCTTAGGTGATTTCCTGGCCTGCTCCCTCCTCATTAATTCCTCCTGGATTCTCTAGTCCCTTTGCTCTTCCTGCTCTCTCTCTTGGAACACTGATTCCTGAAAGCTTACACAGGACTTCACCCTAACCCTCATGCATCCGTGACATGACTCCTTGCTTGAGAGGTTCTCATGGTCTTTCTATAGACATGTAAAATACTAAAGCCCTAATTGGCCATTTTACCTCATTAAAAGACTTTCCTTTATCTGACATTATTCCACCATCCAAACTTACAGTAGACCTGAAGTCTACTCTCCCGTTTTAGAGTAAAAAGAATTATGGGTTTAAGTATCAGGTTTTATTTAAATAAAGAGAAGCACAATTTATTGCTAACTAATCCCAATGAGAATTTGTATTTGGCAGGAAAAGCTCTCTGGAAACGAAGGATGAGAGTGACATTAGAGTGGAATCGCTTCCTACATTCAGTGTCAGGCACTTATACACAATACAGGAATTACTTCATGCTTTTTCTCCCTTGTAGAACAGTTCCTCTCAGGCTATGAAAAAAGAACTCTTTTATGCTTGAGCTTAGGTGTAGATCAAGGAATGAATCACCACAAAGACTGCAGTTTTCTAGGGCCTCATGGTATCACTGGGTATGGCTGGGTCACGTCATTTGGCTTCTTTTTTATTAATCAATGAACAGTCTCAAACAGTAGTACAACTTGCAGCTCAGATTAGCACTTTGCCCTCATCTTCCACACTTACTAAATGATATCTTTGTTGAATCATCCTTAATTTTGAAATTTATTTACGTATATGCATTCTTTCAACAACATACTGTCAAGCACTATGGTAGGCTGAATTTTTGGTCTTAGTTCCTTATTATGCATCCTCACTGTTCTCATGTCCTCCTGTTGAGAAAAGTATGATTTTATGCCCATTGACTTTGGACTTGGCCATGTGTCTTGCTTTGGACAATAGAATATAGAGCTCATGACTTAAGTAAGGCCTTGCACTGTGCTCTTCTTTTGCCACTAATGTGAAAAGAATAACCACTCTCCCTCCATCCAGTGGACCTCAGTATATGGCATATTGTACAGAGGTGCCCCAGCCAAGCCACAGACCTATAGACTAAAGCCGTACTCTCCCAGCTGATTTCAGATACATGAATAAAAAATAAATATGGATTATTACAACCACTGGGTTTTGAGGTGGTTTATTATGTAGCACAACACAATTTTCTCATTAGCTGACTAATATAGGCTGTAAGTTGGGACATGAGACACAAAATCAGATAAAGGACTTTTAGCCTCCTCAGGTTCATAGTTTATTAACAAAGATAGATGCATTAACAAATAGCTTATAGCAATAACATAAATTTTACAAAGAAGTATGAAGTACATGGGAGCATAGTTGAGAACTTTCTCTCTTGATAGGTTGAAGGAAAATTGTCCATAGAAGCAAAAACATTGACGTTTGTAGAAAGTGGGGGGAGGAATAATGAGGATATTTTAGGTAAGAGAATATAGGTAAGATAGGACACTACTGGTTAAATTAAGCTTCTGTAGATGATCAAAGGGACCTTATCAGAGCTCTGTTAAGGGGTGCTCTTAAGCATTGATCTGTAAATGGTGCTGAAACTGAGAAAGTGTTTATAAGAAATGGAAGGCCAGTTAACAAGAAGGAGAGAGTCCTTGTATAACTGGGAAAATAAAAATTGATTTCATTGCTTACAGTATAGACAGGAACATCAAGTGGGGAAAATAAATCCTTGCAACATTGAGCTTATTGACCTTGACTGAATGCATGTTGAACAATTCTTTAGGACAATCAGTTTGAAGGGCTGTCACATCATGTGACAAAGAGGGACACAAAGTCTTGTTCTGGCCTTGGTCCTTAGAGATTATCTAACTCAACCTTTTCCTCTCACTGATGAGACAACTAAGACTTATAAGATAGAAATTTACCCAAAATAAAAATCTTGAAGCCAGAAACCTGATTTATCACTCCTAATCTCTTTTCACTGTACTATACTTCCTGCTTAAAATTTGCAACAGCATGCAAGAAATGGGAAAGTCTGCCCTGAGAGAAGGATTATAGTTGGAGTCTAGAATATGTATCACTTAAGAAGTAGGAGACTTAAAGAATAGTCCATGCATCGAGGCACCTGTAGTATCATGACATCTTTTACAGGAATGTTGGGTGTTTAAATGGAGCTCTAGATGAAGACCTTCAGAATGCCACTGCCCAAGGTTTTGGTAATGAGACTTATGTTAGGGATAAACGGAATGGGGTAGACTTTGATAGGAACAGCTGCTAAGGAACACACCTAACTAAGAACAAACTACAATTGGGTTAATATATTAGCCAAGTTCTAACAGAGAAGTAGACAGTAGCATGCCTTCTAGTCAGATATAAGTGAAAAAAGAAAACTGGACAAAATAAAAGGACACAACCTGGAAATTTAACTTTTTAGAGAATCCCAAAGCTACAGAGGCATTACTCAGTGCTCTTTTCCGCTTGAGAAGATCCAGTATCTTCGATAAGACTAAATATTTTAGTAAAAGAATCAGAGCTCTGTTCCACAGCAGAATAGAATATTATCTATCCCTTTATATGGCTTAAATTTAAAAAAAAATTAGGACAGAAAATGGGTTTTTCCTATACCATAAAATTCCCAGTGGTACATACTATAGTGAGGTACACTTCATAATCTACCAATTAATATTAACTGTGGGAAAAGTGCCCCCAAGATGCAACATTTCCCTCCTATTGCTGTGGCTGCTTTACTTCATGTTGTCATAAGGTGGATGTCTAACCTTTACCATACCTGTCCAGTGGAGCTGGTATAGGTTCTGAACCCTCATCTCTAAATGAAAGCTGGAAGTTAATTAAGTGTAGGTTTCAACTGAAATGAAGATAACATTGTGTATCAACTATACTCAAAAAAAAAAAAAAAGGTCTAATTGATTCCAAGGGGAATGACCTTAACTTTGGGTGAATTAAATAAAAATAGAAAATTATTAAAAACTGTTATCAATACCCTAGAATTTGACTTCAAAAAATGTTCTCTTTACAGAATATAAAGGTCAAGTGAAACATTAACTGTGACAAAAAAAAAAATGGAGACAAGTAGGAGTATTTAAAAAATAGGTATTGATCACAAGCACCATCCACAGACCCAGAAATGTCTCTAAGACTAAAGATCTGCTATGGGTTCCTGATAAGCCTAGTGAACCCAGTAGATAAGCTGCTATATTTTAAACCTATTTATTCCTGAAAAAGAAACATGGAAAGATTCACTCACATCTTCCTTTTGTCCCTAAGTTCTGGCCTCGGTGTTCTGCTCTAATTCCTTTCATCACCCTGGCACTCTCAATGATTGTTTTGTTTCTCTTGATCCAAGCGCCTCATATTCTGATCCAACCACTTCCTCAGGAATTTTGAATCTATATTTTTAATATTTCCCTCACCCACTTTCTTCTTTCCATTCTCATTGCCCATATAGGTCCTAATAATTTCTCTTTTGATTTGTTACAAGGGCTTCCTAACTGAAGTCTCTTTGATGCTAACTCATTTAAAATATGGTTAAAATATTTCTACATAGTGCCCTTCTCTAATCATATCATTTCTTCCTCTTCCTTCGGATTGCTCAGTGTGGCTACTTTATGTTCCACAGCCTAGTATTTAAAGCATTAAGGCTGCCACTGATCTCTCAAGCTTATTTCTCACTTATTCTCTTCATATAACCATAAGATAAGCTGAAGTTAACCACTGGGCTATTATTTGTTAGGATATAAAGTTAGAAGTTAGGGGTTGTTATTATTTTGGTCCTTTTGCTAAATGTGTTCTTCCCATCTTCTTTATATATCCAAATACTAGTAATTCCCTAAGACACAGATCATTTTCTTTCTAAATGTTTTCCACTACTGGAAATAACTTCCACCCCAAAATTCAACAATGTTTCTCTGTGCTTCTGTGTCATTTGTTGTGACTCTCCTACTAGACCATAAGCTTCTAAGAGTAGACCTGTTTCTAATGAACACTGTATTTCTTAGACAAAATAATCCAGTGCCAATAATGTAGCAGAAATTCAATAAGAGTTTGCTTAATGTACAAATGAATAATCATGGCTAACCTTTTTATATTTTAGAGGAGTGGGTACTCACTGTTGCGTGGAAGTGTGGCTTTGTTCTCCGTTTTTTTGTGTTTGTTTTTGTTTTAAATAAAAAAAACTAAAGTTCAAAGTGGTTACATAACTGGTCTGAAGTCACACGGTAAATGGCAAGACTACATTCTCAAACTTATACTTCAAACATAGACCTCTCCCTTGATTCCAGTTCCATATATCCAACTGGCTTCTCCACATTTCCATGTAGGTGTTTCACACTCTTCTAAAACCTCTCCTTATAGTCCATTCTATTCAGTTTGGTCTAGACTATCATGACATGTCCAGACAACTGAATTTGCTTAATAACTGACTCTCTTACCCCATACTTTCTTTAAATTCAATTTGTCCAACATTTATCTTTCTAAATTGCCATCTGTAATACTGTCACCATCCTGCTCTAGTGTTTTCAATAGCTTTCTACTGACTATGAAAATAAGCCCCTTATTTTCATAAGACAAAGAAGTCATATCTTCTTTGCCTGGCAACCATCAATTTTGTCCAAATATTCTCCAACTTATAGCCTCCACACCAAACAAACTAGTCTCTTCAGGGCATTTGAACATACCATGTATATTCTTGCCCCCTTTCAGGAATTGTATACAAGGTCCTACTTCAGTGAAACACACTCCTTATTCCTATCTACTTGTCAAAGCCTAAAGTGACCATACAATTTATCTTCCAAACTGAGACTCTATATCAAGTCTCATCTCTCCAAAAAATTTTCAGACTCCTTGACCTTAAGGAATCACTCTCTCTTTTTAGAGCAATTTTGTGTCATAGCCAAGCAAACAAAAGTCAGAATTCTAAGACAAAGAGCTGAATCTCAGCTCCTTTACTTATGAACTGTATGATCATCATAAGCAGATCCGTTAAATTATTAGGGATTCTGTCCTCATTTGTAAATGGAATTACTGTTGTCATTTCTGGTGTAGTAGAATGAGAACCTACATCCTTTGCCTTGCAACTTTGTAGTGCCCTCCACTGTAGGTGGAATATACTTCTTTTTCCCATTGATGTTGGCCTTGGTCACATGACTTGATTTAGCTGATAGAAGGTTAAGAGATATAACATGGGCAAATGCTTTAATTGTGCTTTCATGGTTGCATTTGCCCTTGTGCTCTTATGATCCACTTTAAGCACAACATGCCCCAGGAAGTCACTACTTCTTTATCCAGAACCTAAGAATGACATATTTATGTAGAACTAAACCTTACTAGAGGCCGAGTCAAACATGACCTCCCCATCCCCAAAGTCAGGCAAGCCCAGACAAGATCAGGAAACCAAAACCCACCTATAGGTCAAAGATAAGAGAAAAATGGTCGTAGTTGTAAACCACTAAGATTTAGAGGTTGTTACATAGCCTTGTTTCAGCCCAAACTGATTGGTATAACCATCTTACCTACTTCTGTAAAACTCAAATAATTTATTTATGTGAAAGTGATTTTAGAAATTGTAAATCACAATTAAATGTTATTTATGATCATTGCTACTCAGAATTATGATTTAATTTTATGTACATATTTGTGTCTCCATGTCTAAATCACAAAATATTAGAGATAAGATCATTAGTATATAAAAATAGTTATGTATTTAAGAAACAACTACATAAGATATTACATAAAAATAATAACTATGTAAGGATTATATAAGATGTATAATTATGTCCAATATTTGCCAAGTGTAGTGATAGCACTTTATATGCAGCAGGTGCTGGGGAAATACTGTACTAATATTGTAATACTCCTCCTCTTGAGTATAGTGTCTCTGTTTTTGTTCTTTTTGATCTTTATGACATTTTCATGAGGCAGTATAAGGTTTTCTTAAAAGGATGGATTATCAAATCAAACAGATGGATTTGGAAATAGCTTCAAACTCTCATTTTTTATGCCACTTCAGGCAAATTGCTTAAACCCTCAAAGCTTTAAGTTCTTTGCTTATGAACCAAATAATAATAATAATAATAATAATGACAATAATAATAATAGCCTCTTCGTAAATTAGTTTAAATTCATTAAAGTTAATCATTTAGCACAGTGATTGTTGCAATTTAAAGCACCCAGTAAATCGTAGCTTTTATATTATCCATACAGTAAGTGTTCCTTTCTCCTCTCCAGAAATTTCTAAGTTGCATTTTAAGACAATTCTACATTCTCCAGACAAGTATAATTCTCTTTATGATTCTCTAAAGAAACACACAGATGCATACACACACACATGCACATGCACCCCTCTTACCCACAGGATTTTCCATAATTAGGTTGAGGGGAGGTGACAGGAAAAATCATCTTGAAGGTCCTGTGTCTTCTCTTTGCTCTGTGGCCTTGTTCAATGTTTCCAATGCCTTAAAATAATTCACATCTCTATTTACCTAACTAATGCTTCACCAATCTTCAGATTTCTACGTAGAGGACACTGCCAAGTCTAGGTTAGGCACCTCCTTTGTAAAAGAGCTTTCATGAAATCCTAGTTGAGGGCACTTAAGCAAGGAATTGAAATTGCTTTTTGACTTGTCAATCTTCCCAACTGTACAATAAGGTCTCTGAGGGCATAGGCTATGTTCGTTACTCTTCACCAGCCCCTAGCTCAGTCTTGACATATATTAAGTATTTAAAGATGAAAAAGAAAAAAAGAAAGGAAGGAAGGGAAGAAAGGATGGAGAGACAGAGACAGAGTAAGAGAAGGAAGGAGGAAATAGGGAAAGGTTATTTTTATTTTCTTTCTTCCCAGAAAAGAATGTTCAAAGGATGAGACAGTTACTATAATATCATTGAAACTCATTTTCTATCCAAATCTACATTTTGCTTCAAATCACATGTCAGTGTGTTCTCTTCCTCTCATCAGAGTAATAGGACATTTATTTTAAAATGCCAAGTCATCATAAAACCTATTTGAGGCAAAATGGAACAAAAGGACTAAGGTAGATTTACTGAAATTCCTGTTCTCCTCCTGCTTCTTCTTTTTTTTTTAAAAGCTCTGATCTGTTAAGCAAAAAACATCTAGCAAGAGACAAATATAGAACATTTATCACACCCACTTTTTAAAATTAAGAGCAAGAAACTTTAAGCATCATTCATTTAAAATACCTGTGCTTCATATGTATGGATAGGCAGTAGGGATGAGATGAGATCTGGTTAGCAATGGGGAAAAAAGATCAAAATAGAGCAATAGAAAAAGAATGAGAATACAAGGGGAAGAAGGAATAGAAGAGATAATGGTTGCTCGAAGCTCTTCAGCTGTTTTCATACTAAAGTCTAAATGTTCCTCTCTGAGCATGATTAAGAAAAAGATCCAGTTATTCTAAAATATCCTCTGATACCAAGAAGCAGGACTAGAGTGATATTTCTCTAGAATTTGATGAAATCTAGTTGAAATTAACATATGGTCATCAAATCAGCAATTCAACATCTTTGGCTAAAGGGATAATAGATTAGGTGTTAATAACATCAAATAACAGATTTCATTTTTCTTAATTTAAGTAGACAAATGTTACATGACTTTTTTGTGTGACTTTCTGTTTTAATATTTTTTAATAACCACCTTCAAAAGTCAAAGAACTCAAAGAAGAAGGGGCAAAAACAATTAGGAAAAAAGATTTCAGTAACTTTAACTGTCCACATACATAAAAATGTAAACATGTATTTGCCTGAGGTAGAGCCATCCTGTGCCTTGGCCACAAAATACACAGAAAATCATTAGTGTTGCTATGTTAATGTATGTTAGTTTCCATTATATAGATGTGCTTAGCTCTCCTCATACATTTACTTTTCTGTTGTGTGCCTGGCGAACAGAAGTCTTTCAATAAATGTTAGCAAATGAAAAAACCAGGATTGAACAAATGATCTCCTGATCTACCATTAGGGTCAGGGCCATTGCTGAATTCCCAACCTGCACTCAAAGCTGATGCCTCTAGAAGGAATGGAACTAAAAGAAGACAACATCTCAGAGGAGGAGAGGCAGTTTCCATCCAGCACCAGACTGCTAAGCCACTGGTCGGAACCAATGCTACCTCATTGGTGCCAAGAGGATGGGCATCCACATACAGATGGCTGCCTGGACACATCACAGGACTGGATTCCCACCACAGCCCATTGTTATATTTATTGCTGACAATGTAATTAATTGGCTGACTCCTTGTTTTTAAAGTGGTCACCCTCCATGGACAGCTGTAGTGGGGGTTGTACTAATCGTGCCTCTGAAGGGAGTGAGTGCCACAGGCCAGCTCTGCAGCAGTGCCTCTGTGACGTCATCCCTTTGCTGTTGTAAGGAAAACATGCTTCACTCTCTCTCCCCAGGCCATTAACAGGCTTCCTCCTGCCCAGGAAACACACATATATATATTTTTTTCCTTCTGAGTGTTTCTCTTTCTGAAGTATAATCCAATGAGAAAAAAAAATCATTTCTCAGTCTCCTTTTCCAGTGAGAATTTCTTAATATAGAATGAAATATCACCTTTAATAATCACTATAGGAAAAGACTGCAAGAACTCCATTAGGTATTACCTAAATTGCCAAATTAAAAGGGAAGCTAGAGGTCATGTGGGAACATTTTAACTCATCTCTGAGTCCAGCAATTGAATATATATTTTTATTTCTATAACATGAAGAGTGATCTTTATTTTGTTTACAGAATGACGAGGATTAGTTAAATAACACCTGCTGAGTATTTTATATCAAAGAATTCTAAAGGTATTTTTACAATGAGAATGCCTCATATATCAAGCACATCTTCCTTGGTAGTAGCACAAGACAACAATCTTTCTACTGGTCTCATGCCCCTTTCTTCACCTGTAAAATGGGAGTCAGTGCATTTCACTGATTGAGTAAATTTGGGAAAGTCGTGAGACAGCTCTGTACCTTGGCGTTTATTTTATAAAATCAGGGGATGAGCACAGTGAATCTCTAAAACTCTGTGACTTTACCTGGATATTGAGGCAAGTAAAAATTTTAATATATTTTCAGATTAATAAAATACAGGTGGATATACAATGTGAGGAACATGCATTAACTAAAAATGTAGATAATCCTTGACGTCTTTTTATTATCACAAATATCGGTATCCATGATTTGACAGTTTGCTTATGAAAAAGTCTCTTACATTTTCCTTTTTCTGGTTTGCTAATTTTCCATTCTGTATTCCAAGGCAGACCAATAGATTGCAATGAAATCAGGTTAAACATTGATCTTCCGCCCTGACATTGCATTAACTTTTCTAATAAACATCTTCACTGTGTCATCCAGCACTGTGTTTACATATTGAGCCCAGCAGCCAATTGTCTTGCTCTCTTTAGATGCTTTTGAATTCCACAAGGAATCTTATCTGGAAGACTAGAATCATGCATCTGCCATGCCTTTCAATTTTGTATTTCAGATTAACTGCTCCTTTCCTTCACATTCTTAAGGCTTTCTAAGAAATTTCCTTCCCAATTCACTTGGTAAGTGCCTGCTCTGGCTGTTATTCTTTAATGAATTCATGTCTTTTTCTCTTATTTTTTCCATGCCTCCTGTGTTATCTGGAGTCAGGATTCTGAGCTCTGACCTCCTTCGTTACCCTGCTGCCTGAGGAGAATGGAAGGCAGATACTCAGACTTCAAATATTCTAGATTCAGCTTTGGCTGGGATGAGGCTGGGACTGGGGTGGAAATGAGTACTGCATTTAAAAAAATTATTATTTACAGCTTCCTGAAAATTAACTATTTCTGTTCATATTCATGGGGTTAGTAAAAGTATGAACCAGTAGATGTGCCCTAAAGATCCCTGATTAAATAATTTGTTTTGTTAAATTCTATGAGAATATTTGTTTAGAGATTAGTTTTCGTATCTGCAAATTGAGCCAGTGCTGCTTGCTTCACTAAAGCCACAGCCAAAGGCAGCTACCAGAGAAGGCTGGGGAGATATTGCTCCATGAAGTGAAGGAAAGCCTTTGTTTCTAAGTGATTACCTCTCTCACCAAATGTCAAAGAAAAACATCATAAAGTATGCAACTGAGTCTCCAAAGGGCATATAATACCTCATTCTTTAAGAATGGTCTAAAATTGAAGGGTTATCATTACTTGGCAGGTCATAAAATGTACTGTCTCCATGATTCTCCCTATTTTAGCAAGAGTACCTAAGGACCCCTGCCAAAATCTTGGAAGCCTAGGAAAGCATCCTACCCATACAGGCTGAACCAAAAAAATCAATCACAAAACAGAATAGCTGTAGTGAAAGATCCATTAGACTAATTCCCACCATTAGCTAAGGGGTATTTACACCAGGTATTATATTACATACTTAACAAACATCTCATTGCATTTCCTTATAACAGCTCTATCAGGTACATGTTGTTATTCCTACTTTATGAACAGGAAAAAAGAAGTTCTGATAAACTAAATAACTCCTCCAAAGTTGCACATCTGCCACATATACCAAAACTGCAATGCAAATCTGCCTGACTCCAAAAGCTCTTTGTCTTTCTGCGCTATGCTGAAAAGCCACACCAGTAGAGAGCAGTAGAGAATAGGAATGCAGATACAATGGGAGCCTTCACATATCATCCCATATATGCTGAGGTTCTTCCGTCCAGGGGAGATTTGACCCTTCCCTGATAGTATCTCGCATAGACTTGATCAATACTTTCAATTCATTGTTTTGGGATTTTAAGTTTCAGAGTTAGAAAGAAAGAATAAAACAGAATGGATTTTTAAGTATTGACTCTCCCATTTTACTATCCTGCCTTGAACAAGTTACCATATATCTCATCCTATTTTTTTCTACTTCTTAATGCCCTTCACCTATTTTGTACATTCTCCCAGCTACCTCCCCTCTGGCAACCACCAGTTTATTTTCTGTATTTAAGACTCTGTTTTTCTGTTTGTTCATTTATTTTGTTTTTTAGATTTCACATATAAGTGGAATCCTATAGTTATTTGTCTTTCTCTGACTTATTTCATTTATATAATACCCTCTAGTTCCATCTATATTGTTGCAAATGGCAATACCTCATTCTTTGCTATGACTGAGTGATATTCCATTACACACACACACACACACACACACACACACACACACACCACATCTTTATCCAGTCATCTACTGATATACTTGGGTTGCTTACCTATATTGGCTATTGTCAATAATGTTGCAATAAACATAGGGTGCATATATCTTTTCAAATTAATGTCTTTATCTTCTTTGGATATACATCTATACTGAATTACTGAATCATCTGATATTTCTATGTTTTGACTTTTTGAGGAAACTTCATACTATTTTCCACAGTGGTTGTACCAGTTTGTATTCCCAACAGTTCCTCACATTCTCACCAACATCTGTTATTTCTTGTCTTTTTGATACTAGCCATTCTGACTAGTGTGAAGTGATATTTCAGTGGGTTTGATTTTCATCTCACAGTAATTTTTTATCTACAAATGAGAATAAACCATTCCCAATATATGAGTTTTAAGGATAATAAAATCAGGGAACTTCAGAATAATCCTTTGTACATATAGACACATATATACAGATAGAAATATATAGTACATATAGAAAACTTTGCCTCTTTTTTCCCTCCCTTCGCCTTATGTATCAATCTTGCTCAATGTACTACGGCCTTTTCAGAGCAGAGACCATAAACTATCACATTCACATCTCCAGATAAAATGCTTAACACATAGTTGTCCTTAATGACCTAAAATGAAAGGAAGATATTGAGAAATAATTTTCTTGCAACTCTAATAGTTGTTATAAACTTTAGATTTCAGAATATATATTTACTTTTTTTTTTAAATCATGCATTCTTTTTTACATGTCATAGTCAGCCTCTTGGGCTCTCCACAAGAGGGATTTTCTGGCTTTCTTTGAATCTCAGGCCAAGAGGATTAGAACACCCCATAAAATAAAATAAGCTATTTGGACAAAGGTCATGCTTCAGATAATTGGTTGATTTTGCATTTCACAAATAACTTTACATGTTTATTAGTTTATATTAAATCATCCACTAATCAAATATCCATTAATGTTTATATTATCCTAGTTTGTAAATATAAATAAGACAAATATCTACCGTGGATATTTTTATGGTTTAGTGACATAAGACAAATGTATAAACAAATTAAAATTAAGTGTGATAATTTCCACAACATATATGAAAAAGAATTATGAGAACAAAAAGGACACGGTAACATTCTAACACTGTTTCACTTCTGTTAGTGAAAGTGACATTTTTTAGTCATTTAGACATTTTTTTAGTCATATATAAAATGGTTTTTATATTTGATGAGTGACATTGTGCATTCCATTTTCTTCTCCCCCACACAATATTTTTCAGTAAATTTTGAAAAAAAATATTTTTTAAATAACTTATATTTAAGATTTTTTTGTGCTTCTTTTTGCTGTCTTTTAAACAATATAACATTTTCATGGAAACTTTTGACTTTTATGAATTCACTAAATGTTTCCATTTTTCTTTCCGCATTAAGTACGGCACTACGAAGAGGTTGCCTTCCAAAATTTTTCTTCTTTACTTTCAAAAGGAGTGACTAGACACTTTCATTTTTAAAATGAAAAACATCTGTGTCCCCTAAGAAGCTATTTTGCTTAACTAGCATAAATATGTTAGCCAGGTATTTATCTTAAGTTTCATTTGTCCTCCTCAGCCTAATATGTTTATTTACTTCCATACTGACTTCTGTTTACCAGTTTCACACTGGTCAACTCTTTCCATTACATATGCTTTAATTATCAACTGCTGCATAGCAACCTACCTTAAAAAGGGAATATTTGGTCATTTCCTCACCATTCTGTAAGTTGATTGGATTCAGCTGGATGGTTTATCCATTCCATATGATGTCACCTAGATCTGTAGTCATTTGAGGGCTTGTCTGGAATACAGCATTCAAAGGGGCTCCCTCCATAGCTGGCAGCTCTTGCTAGCTGTTGGTAGAGAGAAATACTGGCAAGCAGGTCTAAACGTTCTTCCACATGATCTCTCTATGTGGCTTGTTTCTGAGAGGGAGTACTACTCTCAGAAGGTGAGTATTTCAAGAATAAAGAAGTAGAAGCTGACGGTCTCTTAATGCCTCTTCTTGGTTGTACTCTTGTTGATTAAATGCCAGCCCAGATAAAGGAGAGGAGAAACAAATGTTCCTTTTGATATAAAATTGATATGAAATGTGGTTCATAGAGGGGAGAAATTCATGGTCATCTTTCAATACTGAGTATAAAATATAAATACTACTTAATTTCCAGTGCTTTCTTCACAAATGATTCCCTTCTCCATTTTACTTCTGTTCATTTTCTTTCTATATATAAGAATTTAAAAGGAGTGATCTCTTTCCCTGTACTAACCTAAACATGTAAGTTGACTGTGTTTAGTTTTTATATTTGATGAATGTATCATATCATACTGAAGACCTGATGTTGTCTGTTAGGCAGTTAATTCTATTCTCTAACTCCTTCTTTATCTTCTTCTTTGGAATTAAAGAGAAGCTTTCAGATCTGAAATATACCAAAGGCTGGAATGGGCAGTTAGGAGGTGGATAGTGAAATTGTCTTGAAAATATTACTTGTTTCTTACAATTCATATATTTTGAACGCTCAAGAATAAATATAAAATTATTTATTACATGCTATCATAATTTTAGTTTTAAAAACAAATATTCAAACTACCAAATTTAGCTAAGTATTTAGCTAAGTAAAACCATTATATGCAATATCAATGAACAGGGATTGGGAAGAAGGAATATATTCTGGGTGTCCCTTTTATTTGTTCACAAAAGAATACTGATTAAGAGTCAAGGTAACTCAAGCATGAATGTCATTGGAGTAAACCAGAAAACAAGGTTCATAAAAAATTCTACCATGATAATCAGTTAAAATAATTTAAAATGAATGAACATATTTTGTATTTTGTAGGAATAAAGACATTATTTCCATAGAGAAACATCTTAAAGAAGTTTTCTAAAGCCCGAGAATCCTAGGAAGGGGAGAAAATGCAATATTCCAGATCAGAACTAAAGATTCCAGCATGGAGGATGACCTCATATGTCCTTCTTGTCAAATAATATGTAAAAACAGATGTTACAATAAAAAATTCACATTAATCATGGGACAATTTAACAAATGAAATTGTACATTACTGATGGATCTCTTTGGAAAATGAATTTTCTTGCCATATTTTTTCATTTACTAGACAGTAGGATCTTGGGTCATTAATTGTAGGAATACATAACAAGTAGTATTTCTATTGTGTAAGTTTTTCCTTGGGTAAATTAGACCCGAATATTCTTTAAATGGAAAATATTCTATGTTAGCATATTGATGCAATGTTGTGTGTGTTGAACTTAACATTATTATTACTAGAGTAGTAATTATAATTACAATTTTGTTACAAGTAGTTAAGAAAATGTATAATTTTTTTTGTTTTTAGCCATACAACCCATGTAATAAGTAAGACAGTGTTGATGGTAACTACAGACTACTCAGCACTGATTTATATTGGCTTCAAGGAGGAGGATCTAGAAGGACCTCAAGGCTGAAACCCAGGAGATAAGAATAAAACAATACAGTGAAAGGAAAGAACTTGATTTGATAAGACTCGTCATTCAGCATTTGCTGTTACTAGACTATTTCAGTGGAGAGATTATGTTATCGGTGAGAACCAGTATGGCATAATAATTAAGAGCACTGGATCTGAAGTAAGACTACCAAATCATTTACTAATTTTTAATGTCTCTTTGAATGTAAGATGGCAGTAAAAATATTGCTTACTTCATATTGTATATAATACAAGGTGTATCCACAAATATTGCCAAAATATTTGGGCTTTTAAAATATCAATTGTAGAAATACAAGTAGTTTAACATACCATATCATTAAAAAAAAAGAAAAAATAAAGAAAGAAAAGAAAGGAAAGGAAAAGAAAAAGAAAAAATCTTGAAAGAAACTCCTGGAGGGAGGTAGGGCATTTCCTACAAGGAGCAATGATAAGAAATATAGCAAATCTCTTCAGAAATTATGCAAGCAAAAAAGAAGTGGAGTGAAAAAATTTAAGTGTTGAAAGAAAAAATAACCAAGCTAAAATTCTATATCCAGTGAAGCTATTTTACAAAAGTGAAGGTGAAATAACAATGTTCTCAGAGAGAAATCTGAGGGAATTCATCTCTGATAGAGGAATAGTGCTTACTTCTTGGGAAACAGGGAATTGCCATGTACTGGAAAATAAGTTAAAAGATGTTCTTCAGGAGAAAGAAAATGATATAGACAATAACCTCAACTCTACATAAATAAAGGATGACTATCAGAGAAGGAATAAATTAAAGGTAAAATAATGTTTTTATTTTTCTTATTTATAATTGATTTATAAAAAATCTTTGTTAAAGTAAGAAAAATAATATAACAATTGTATTGGACAATTATAGCATTGGTATAAATAAAATTGGTGGCAGCAATGTCAGAAAGAATGAGAGGGAATAATCAGAGTACTCTTTTGTAAGTTATTGCACTATACTTGAAGCCATACAATGCTCTTTGGAGGTGGAATTAAGTTGGTTAAAAACAAAGTGCAATTGGTTGCAAACTCTATGGCAACCACTCAAAAATTCTAAAAGTAGTAAAATAGATATGCTAATAGAAGAAAGAAAATAGAATCATATAAAATATTCAATTAAGATTTTAAAAAGGCAGAAAAAAGAATGAATACAGCAAATAGAAAATAGTTCCACTCATGAAATATATTTACCCAGTTATATCAAAATTACTTTAAATGTGAATGGTCTAAGAACACCAATTAAAAGATAGAGATTGTCGGAATATATGTAAAAAACATGGAGACCAATCTGTATATTTCACTAGAAACACACTTTAAGAACTCATGTAAACTAATGGTAAAGGGCTAAGAAGAATATATCATGCTAACACTAATCAAAAGAAAGTTGGCATCTCTATTAATTTCACACAAAGCAGATCTTAGGACAAGGATAATTGTCAGGGATGAAGAGGAGCTCTACATAATGATAAAAGGGTCAGTCTCTGACAAGACATAACAACCTATAATGTGAATGCATCTAACAGCAGAACATCAAAATACATGAGGGAAAACATATAGAACTGAAAGGAGAAATGCAAATCCACTGCTGAAGTTGGAGATTTCAACACCTCTCTTTCAGTAAGATAGATCCCACAAGCAGGATATCAATAAGAACACAGTTGATCTAAACAGCACTATCAGTCAACTTGATCTCACTGACATTATAGAATATTCCATTCAATAAGAGCAGAATACATATTTTTGTCAAGCACACAAAGAACATCATTAAGATGGACCACATTCTAGGCCATGAAATATACCTTAATAAATTTAAAAGAATAAAAATCGTACAAAATATGTTCTCAAATGACAATTAAATTATATTTAATCAATAATAGGAAAAACATCAAATATTTTGAGATTAAATAAACAGTTCTAAATTACAAATGTCAGAGAATAGTCTCTAGATTCATTAAAATGTTTTGAACTAAGTGAGAACACAACTTATCAAAATTTGTGGGATGCAGTGAAAGAATGTTTACAGGGAAATTTATAGCATGGAATGCATGTACCAGAAAATCAGAATGTTCTACAGTCAATAATATAAGCTTCCACCTTAGGAAATCAGAGAAAGAGAGAAATAGAGCCTAAGGCAAGCAGAAGAAAACAAACAATAGAAATAAAAACAGAAACTATTGAATATAATAAAGGAAACATTAGATAAAACCAATGAACCCAAAATCTGATTCTTTGAAAAGATTAATAGAACTGATGAAACTCTAGCCAGGCTCATCAAGAAGGGGGGGGGGTGGTGGAGAAGACACATAGTATCAATATTAAAAATGAAAAAGAAGTCATCACTATTGGTCTCATGGACAACAAAGTCATAACAAAAGAATACTATGAAAAATTCTCTGCATATAAACTTAATAACTTAATGACATGAACAAATTCCTTGAAAGACACACACTACCAAAACCTACATAAGGAGAAACAAATGAGTATTTCTAGGTCTATTAAATAAATTGAATAGGTAATTACGTTTTTTAAAAAATAGCACCTATCCTAGATTATTTCACCAGTGAGTTCTAATAAATTTTAAGGGAAAAAATGATACCAATTCTTCACCATATTTTCAAGAAAAGAGAGAATGAATATTTCTTAAATCATTCTGTGAGGCCAACATTTGCCCAATGCTAAAACTAAATGAGGACATCACAAGAAAGGAAAACTACATATCAATATCTCTCATGAACATAGATGCCAAAGTCCTGAGCAAAATAGTAGAGAATTAAATTCAATAATGTATAAATAATTATAGACCATGACCAAATGGAATTTATTTTAGGTACGCAAAGATAGTTAAACATTAAAATAATCAGTCATTGCAGGGCGCCTGGGTGGCTCAGTGGGTTAAAGCCTCTGCCTTCGGCTCAGGTCATGATCCTAGGTCATGGGATCGAGCCCCACATCGGACTCTCTGCTCGGCAGGAAGCCTGCTTCCTCCTCTCTCTCTCTCTCTCTGCCTGCCTCTCTGCCTACTTGTGATCTCTGTCTGTCAAAAAAAAAAACAACAACAACAAATCAGTCATTGCAATCCATTACACCAAGAGGCTTACCATGAAAAACCATATGATTGCATTAATTTTTGTAGAAAAAGCATCTAACAAAATCTAACACCAATTCATGATAAACACCCTCACCAAGCTGGAAATAGAGGGAGAACTTCCTCAATTTAATAAAGAACATTTATAGAAATACTAACATTATACTTGTAGTTGAGATATAGATGCCTTCCTCCTGAGATCAGGAATAAGACAAAGATGTCATTTTCTCACCACTCCTATTCAACATCATAGTGGAAATCCTAGCTATTGTAATAAGATAAGAAAATGAAATAATACACAGATTGAACAGGAAGGAATAAAATTATCTTTGTTCACAGATGGCATGATTGTCTCTATAAAAAATGTCAAAGAATTGACAAAAATTTGTTAAAATTACTGAGTATAGAAAGTTCACAGAATACAAGGCCATTATACAAAGTTGCTTTTCTTTATACAACAATGAACATTTGAAACTATATATATATATATATAAAATAAAGCATGTAAAAAGTATATATGTTATATATATAGAAGGCATTAATTACTAACATCAGAAACAAAAAGAAGGGTTTCTTTTACAGATTTTATTATAAAAAATGAGGATAATGTAAAACTTTGTATAATAAGTTTTCTTAATTCAGAAAAAATTCAAGAGAATTAACTATTTTTCAAAACAGACAAAAAAGGAATTTAGAAGATCAGTTCAACAAATTGAAATGGGAACTAAAATCTTCTAAAATATTTCAAAGAAATGTAAGACCAGAAAATATCATAATGATTTCTTCCAAACATTTTAAGAAAAATAACAACCATCCATACAAACTAGTCAAGAGAAACAAAAACAAAAGTAAAACATAAGTAACTGTTCTCAAATCACTTTCAAAACCAATTAAAGCTTGATACCAATGGTTAGTTCATTATAAGATGGAAATTTACAAGCTAATATCTTTCATAAACATGATGTACAATCTGAAAAAAATCTGAGCAATTCAAATTCAAATGTCTATTAAAAGAATATTATATTTTAACAAAGTAGCATTTATTCAGGAAGGCAAGGTTACTTTAATATTCTAAAGTTAAAATAATTCATTATGTAAACAGAATAAAGAAGATATATCATATCATATTATGAAATCAATAGATGCAAAACAAACCACAAACATCTGAAGTAATTAAGCACCACAATTAAAATATCACAGCAAAATATAATTAGAAGAAAATTTATTTATGTAATACAAGGTATTTATAAAATAATAGCTACAGCACACCTCATAGTAATGTTGTCATGTTTAAAGCTATCCCCTTAACACTGGGAATGAGATAAGGTGTATTCTATAACATCTTATATTAATCATCATATTGAAACTTCCTAGTTGTATAGTAAAGGCAAAAACAAAAGGAAAAAGGAAGGGAGGATAAATAGAAAGAAAATGCTTAAGAGTAGAAAATGAAGAAGTAAAACTAATCCAACTTATATAATAATAGATTAAAATCCAGAAGTATATACATTTTAATTATTAAAATCAATGATACTATAGGAATGTCTTTGCACAGAACAGCAATTTAAAGAAAATTAAAGGCATTTATATGTATGACCAATTAGAAGATAAAACTAAAAACATTTAAAATAACATAAAAAATCAAATACTTAGGAAATGTAACAAAATATGTGAAGTTATCAACATATAACCCAATAAAATATTGTGAGAGATACTAAAACAACTTAAAATAATCAGAGGTTATACCAAATTTTTGGATTGCAAGACTCAGTATTTATAGATTTTAATTTTCCACAAATTGATTTATCTATTTAATGAACTCCTTTACAAATTTCAGCAAGTACTTTGTTTTTGTAAAGTAGACAATCAGGATTTAACCTTAATGGGAATGCAAATAACCAAAAGAATTATGAAAAAGAATAAAGTTTGAAGACTTCATTGTGACATTAATATAACATACATGGTGTTGGCACTTGGATAGACAAACCAAGAGAGCAAAATAGAAAGTCTTCAAATAGATTCTTATTTATACCAACACTTGACTTAAGACAAATATGATTTAGTGTTGTAAAGAAAAGATGAGGTTTTCAATAAATAATTCTGGGCTTACTGTATATTTAGAAGAAAAAAAAATGATTCTTAACACATAATTCACACCAACCACACAAAAATCACTTCCTGGTGGATTGTAGATATAAATTTATATGAGAGAAAATACAACTTCTGGAAGAGAATATAAGAGAATACCTTCATAACTTACTAGCAGCCACAGATTTCTTCAGCAAAACACAAATGTACTAACCATTAGGGAGATTATTGACAAATTATATTACCTTAAAAGTTTATGGATTATATAAAATCATAAATAACACAAAAATAAAATATTAAAATTAAAAAAAAACAGTTCATCAAAGACAGTATTTATTCAAAGGCAATCTAATAAGGAAAAAATATTTGCCATATGTAGCTAATGATTGTATTCAGAGTATTTAGAACACCTTATAAATTAATAAGAATAAAAACATAATAAAAAAATAAGCAAGCCTTAAAAATTCATCTCATTAAGTAAGATATTGAAATAACCATTAAACACATGAAAAGGTATTTTACCTCATTAGTCACCAGAAAAATGCAAGTTAAAACCACAAATATTATTGATAATGTTTTGTTTGTGGTTGTGCATAGTCATTACATATATGTGTTCATCAAAGTCCATCGCAGCGTGTATTTGTGATTTGTGTACTATGGTATCTATTTCAATAGAAATGTTTATTTATACAAGCGGTAAATGAGTGTGGTAACCAGGAGAATTTGGCTGCTAGAGGTGGAAGAAAAAGCTGACTAGTACCTAACCTCCTACTTTCCAGGCTATATCCTTTTCTCATTCTTTCATCTCTCTTTTCTCATAGACACATAATTTATAGTGGAAGTGTTTCCAATAGAAGTGTCAGCGATGGCATAAGGGTCAGGTAGGATTGGGGACGCAAGCAGCAGAATGGAGTTTCCTTCCCCTCTAAACCCATTGCTTCTCACGTAAATTTTATGTTCCCTTCCGTATAATACCAGAACATAAGGAGCTGAAGCATTGCAAATAGGAACTTAAAGTGGGAAGACCAAAGTTTCCTTTGATTCTACCCAAACTTGACCAATTATTCTGTCTGCTTGATGAACACTGGGAAAGGTAAGAAGCAGGATTTTGGCTTGAGAAAGCGCAATCAGTTATAGGATCCACTGCTATAAAGGGGAAGAGTGAGAAAATACCTGGCAGAGGCAATGAGTGAAAAAAAAAAACAGCACCTACAAACATATCCAGGCTGTCTGTGATGGAAGCAGGATAACGCAACATGAAGATCACAAGCTTTGGAGATAGACTACCGTTCAAATTCAATCTCATCTATTTACCAAGTGACTTTGCTCAAGTTATTTATCATCTCCTAAGCCTCATTTTCTCATCTGTAGTACGTATAAAATGTCTATGCCTATTTCATTAGATTACTGTGATGATTAAATAAGCATTATTCACATAAAATGTTTATTATATATGTAAAGGAATATTATACATACATAAAATACAATGGAATTTTATCCAACCATAGAAAAGAATGAAATCTTGCCATTCACAACAATGTGGATGAAGCTAAAGAGTATAATACTAGGTGAAAAAAGTCCTTCAGAGAAAGACAAATACCAAATGATTTCACTCATATGTGGAATTTAAGAAATGAAACATGAACATGGAGTGGGGGAAGAGAGGAAAATCATGAAACAGACCCTTAGAGAACAAATTGTTGGTTAACCGGGGGGAAGGTAGGAGGGGGTGGGGTGTGTGTGTGAAATACGTGATGCAGGTTAAGGAGCACACTTGTGATGAGCGACAGG
This sequence comes from Mustela putorius furo, assembly GCF_011764305.1. Classification (NCBI taxonomy): domain Eukaryota; kingdom Metazoa; phylum Chordata; class Mammalia; order Carnivora; family Mustelidae; genus Mustela; species Mustela putorius. The sequence continues at coordinate 11,725,199 of NW_025422023.1, forward strand.
TGATACATGGAATTGTTGAATCGCTAAATTGTACACCTGAAACTAATATCACATTATATGTTAACTAACTGCAATTTAAATAAAAACTTTAAAAAAAAAGTTTTAATACTAAGGCCAAAAATATCTTGTTGGTAAATGAGAACCCTCAATTTCACCTAACAGAGGTTCCCTCAGCTTGTATATTTATTCAGTTCATAAAATATGACCTGTTCCAGGTCATCAGTAATAAGACATTTTTACTAACGGTAACTAGCATTTCATCCCTTAACATATCAGAGACTCTATGAGAAGCCTGACCCTTGGAATTTTGACAATTGTTACATATGCTGTAGTATTTCTTCTACCATCTTAAAATTTTTTGGTAATTGTAGATTGTATTGAGCACCTATTATCTATCAGGTACCATACATATTAAGCTCTAATAATTCAGAGTTAAAAGATAAATCTGGTGTTCTCTGGTAAATCATAAACTAAGTAAAACTTAAGACATTGTCTGGTGTTCTCTGGTAGGAGATGAATGTAATGTTGAATGATAGTGTCTTATAACAGACAAAAGCCAAGGAAATTGGGGAAGGATACATGTAGAATACCCAAACTAAACTGGCTGACTTGGGCAGAAGCATGACAAGGAAGGATGGCTGGGGAATGTGGCAGCCAGGCCAAGTTTGACAGATGAGCAGGAATTAGCCAAGTTAGAGGAGGTGAGGTCATTTTAAGGAGCTTGTGTGGAAGCAAAGTGGTAGGAGAGAACACGTTGCATTTAGGGAGATGCAAGTGTTTCTACAAGCCACCTACTTGCATTTTGAATGCATACAAATTATTATGTGTCCATTTGTAGAGTTAAAACTGCATATGCTCTTATTGACCCATTATCAACAAAAAAGCGAATTGATAGCATGAACATGATATCTAAGATCTACTAAATTCCACTGTGAATAGGAAGTGGAATGTTTTTAAGCCTTACTTTAGCATTTTGCTTAGTAACCATGATCCTCATCAGCTGAGATACCCTGGGAGGCCAGGAAAGGAATATTTGTATTGCGCTTTAGGAAATGCAGCAATTAGCACTTTATCCCAGTTTGCCAGAATGGGATCATATATATCTTTCTGTCTTTCTGAAAAATGATAATTCTGCTTTCAGAAAAATGATAAAACTGGAAGAGAAGGTCAAGGAGCAGGTGTAGGGACAAGTTACTTCTGTAATTGTTCTGTGACTTTGTATTTGATGCATTTTCATTAAGAAAGTAAAAAGCAATTTAATTCTGGGAATTGTTAGGTACAAAAACTATAGACTAAAGTCTATTTTATCCTATGCATTCTATGCATTATCCTATGCACATAATCCTATGCAAGGATATGTGAAACCCACCCAGAAAATTATAAATCATATTCTATTTAAACACTATCCAGCTGGAGTAATACTTACCTGTTCTTCATATCTGAGGATCTGAATCCTAACTACAATTTCTAAAGTGGGCCCACCTGATTTAAAAAACTTGTTATAAATACCTACTTTTCAGACACATTTTCCAGGATTTACATAAAAAAATCTTCAAATTACACAAGAATGAATAATTTCACACAAAGTACATACTATAAAAACTATGTACAATCAATTCAGAATGGTATACTTTCAAAAAGTATTTGGTTAGATTTTCAAAAACTACACAGTATGAAAGTGATTCTACTGTTAATATCCATGCCATTCACATGAAGGAACTGGTATCTCAACACTTGTGTTGTCTGAATGCTTTGAATCTGTATGTGTGTGCCATGTCATAATGAAAGGCACTGAGGGGCACCTGCGTGGCTCAGTGGGTTAAGGCCTCTGTCTTTGGCTCAAGTCATGATCCCAGTGTCCTGGAATCAAGCCCCGCATCGGGCTCTCTGCTCAGTGGGGAGCCTGCTTCCTTTCCTTTCTCTCTGCCTGCTCTCTGCTTATTTGTGATCTCTGTCTGTCAAATAAATAAAGTCTTGAAAGAAAGAAAGAAAGAAAGAAAGAAAGAAAGAAAGAAAGAAAGAAAGAAAGAAAGAAAAGAAAAGAAAAAAAGGAAGGAAAGGCAGGCACTGAATTTCAGTCCCTGGCAGAAAGTAGTCAAACTCTAGAATTCACCAAGAGTATTTCTATAGTTCTGTAGTTCTTGCCTGATCCACATAATGCTGAAATTTAAGGTGTACCTTATTTCAATATGGTCTGTAAAGTACCAACTATAGCTGCTTATTTCCCAGGGAAGACATCTCCTGTGCATTTTCTTTCTTTCTTTTTTTTTTTTTTAAGATTTTATTTATTTATTTGACAGAGAGAGACATCACAAGTAGGCAGAGAGGCAGGCAGAGAGAGAGGGGGAAGCAGAATCCTCGCTGAGCAGAGAACCTGATGCGGGGCTCAATCCCAGGACCCTGAAATCATGACCTGTGCTGAAGGCAGAGGCTTAACCCACCGAACCACCCAGGCGCCCCACTTGTGCATTTTCTAATCTGTGCGATGGTGTTGTGTATGTGTTCACATAAGCACCTGAATTTTTGGCCAAGGGATGGTTTCATATTGGCAATATAGCACCTAAAAAATAGCTTCTTGCTCTGAAAATTTTGGAGTCTATCAAAAACACTTTTTCACTACCATCTCCTCTCATTCCAAACCCTACCATTGTACTAGTTCAATGTTTTTAACATTTAAGTTTTGTGCCCTCTGTAAGCAGAACTTGCTACACCCATATGGACTCTGTATTTACTAACTGAAGACAAAGCTGTTAAATACCATATGTCACAAAAAATTATATAAATCAATAGTTTGTAATTTACAAAGCTGTTTAAATTAGAATAGGTAAGTTATAAATCAAATATGACATTTTGTATAGTTTACTTTAGCAACTTTGAGATGAGTGTGCCTGGAATATGTTTTAAGGATTTTTATTTTTTAAAATTTCATTAGCAAAATTTGTGACCCATATTATTCTTGCCCCAACCTACTTTTTGACTACCAAAATACCTTTCCTACCAGATCACACAATATACTGCGGTCATATAGAGACAATGGCATTTCTGTGAACTTATAGACAAAGAAAGGAAGATGCTTACTTGCTTGACTTTGTTTTGAGGAGTCTTTTAATCCAAGTCCATCCAGCATAGTAAAAATAATGTACATTATTTACTTTTATTACCCTCATTAATAGATCCAATTGCATTTTTGTTTAGCCCTTCATTTTTCTTACACACTTTCATCGACCTGATCCTGCCTTTACTTATTTCATTAAGCTTTTAAAAGTTACCTTATTTCTCTATGCTTACAAGACTTCTAAGGAAATCTAATTGACAACTATATAGTGTCAAATCCAATTGTTCCTAGGAAATAAGTGAACACTGCTATCTCTATTCAAACAATGTAAAGTTATGTACAATGATAGCTCTTATCTATATAAATCATGGAATTCATCACTTGAAGGCCCTCTGAAAAATGCAAATGTGTTAATAGTTTACCTCTATTTTTCTATAAATTTTGTTTTGGGGGAGGACATATTTCATACTGCTTAAATACCATACACTTGGACACAAACCAGAAAAAAATGAAGGAGTAGATATAAATCTAGATAGCTACTCTTTAGTCCAGTGAAAGGCTATTTTCGAGTCTCTTCAGGCAGGGCGTGAGAGATAGTCCATGAAAACTTATCCATAGTCACCCTCCCACCCTGAACATGAAGTACTAAGGTAGGCTCTAAATGAGCAGAACAAGCTTATATTTTTCTTTGAAATCATGAACTTTCCCATTTTATAGCTACAGTGGTCATCAGTACAACTGAGAACTTTGGGAAAGATGGCATCAAGCATTAAAAAAAATAACTTTCTTGTCTATATTAAATTCTTTGAGAATACTTATGAATAAACAAGAAGTAACTTTTCCTTCATTTCTCAAGAACTGGCTCGGGAGGAAAGGTAAAATACAAGATATGGCATATTCTAAAAACTAATTCTAAAAACTCATCTGAAAATGAGGATACTCTGGCCAAAAAACAATGAATAAATCACCTTCCTGGTAATGTAATTTTCACTTTAAGGATTCTTTAACTCTTGAGAGCTACTTAACAGCATATTTTATTCATTTTTCTTCTATCTTAGTTTTCTATGACTAGTCTTCTTTCTTATTCCAGCTCCAACAAGTTTATAGAGCAAATAGTAAAAGTCTTAGGGTAAATGTTTGAAGCAAGGATCACCTTACTCAAGGGGCCAAGTCTGTCTCACCAATTTTGGAATTACTGATAGCCAGATCTGCTCTTTTTCCCAATCCTAGCACTTGGTCTTTCCGACCCTGCACACAGACATGTGTATATCCCAGCCTGCTTTGTTCAAGCTTGTCTACACCTGTGCAAATAGCCACTCCTCAGGCCAAGAGGTATGGTGCACGCTGGATCAGGTTTTGAAGAAGAAGGTCTTATGGGAACTGGAGGCTGGCCCAAGAGAATCAAGCATGAAATTCCAAGGGCCTTTGTAGTAAAATCGTTTCAAGAGAGCACTACTCTGGCTCTGGGTGAGCACATTCCTTTGGCCTTGTGGACTTTGAACTCCACATAAAATCAGCAGAGAGCCAGGGTGACAGCCTCTGAGTGAGGGGCTCAGAGCTGGGCCCCAGTTTTCAGGTCAAAAGGTAGTATTATGGAGAAGCCTACTGGATATATGTGAGAGAATAACTGATATCATTAAAAGAATTTTTCCCAGCTATGAAGAGGGTAACACCAGGCCCTTATTTAATTATAAATGTGGAGTTGGAAAGGCAAATATGTGTTTCATAAGCAATTATAAAGAAAAATATTTAATAAGGGAGTCAAAGAAGGAAGTGGTTCTTTCACATCAATGAAAATGCTTTGAGAATTCTAAACTAGTATACACTCATTCTATAAATATTTTTACAGAATCTGGGACGCCTGGGTGGCTCAGTTGGTTAAGCAGTTGCCTTCGGCTCAGGTCATGATCCCAGCGTCCTGGGATCAAGTCCCACATCGGGCTCCTTGCTCCGCAGGGAGCCTGCTTCTCCCTCTGACTCTGCCTTCCACTCTGTCTGCCTGTGCTCGCTCTCGCTTGCTCTCTCTCTGACAAATAAATAAATAAAATCTTTAAAAAAAAAATTTTTTTACAGAATCTATTAGGTACCAAATATGATACTAGGCGCTAGGAATATATCAATAAAGGACAAATTTTCTGACCTCATTCAGTTTATGTTCTAGTGGGAAGGATGAACATTTAAAAAGTATTTAAAAAATAATTGTGTGTATAATCAAAGTAATTAGAAATACTGGTAAGTTTGTTAAATAAAATAATCAGTGGAAGATAAGTATTCCAGGCAGGGACAAGTTGGTACAAAGACTCTGTGGTGGGAAATAGCTTCTCAGGTTAACATTAAAAGGTGAGGTTTTACGCCAAGTATTCAATGCCTTGTAGACCATGGTAAGGATCTAGATTTTATTCCGGGAGAAATAAGAATTCATTAAAGCATTTTTGGTAGAAGATTTTCAAGATGTGATTTAAATTTTTGAAAGACCACTTTGGCTGCTCTGTGGAGAGAGGCAAGGATGGCAGCAGGGAGACAGGAGGCTATAATAGAATCCATGAGAAATAAGACTTAAGAATGTCATCACAGAGACTAGAGCAAAACAATATATTCAAAATAGCATGTTTTTGTATGTTATGATTTGAATACCAGATTCAAAAATTCCCTATGAACATATGGAATTATGTTTCTGCACTGTTTGTGCAGGTAAAAGATAGATGTGGGAGGAAAGTCCAAGAACAAGTCAGTCTTTTTAAACCTTCGCAGTTTGGCTTGTCAGCTGGAGAAGTAACAGTACGAATTCGGTAGGAGTAAGTGAGTTTAGTGGATTTAAATCAAGTCTCCATGTAAAAAGTTCTTAGAATTGTACTCTTAATTCCATCTAAAATGGCTACTTTAGGATACAGATTTTAACCAAATAAACAGATAAGGCTAGGATGAAAAGAAGACAGGACATGAAGTCAAATATGCAAATTATTTCAGGTCTAGTTGATCCTGATGATGACCCTTACTCTTTTATTGTCCACGCTCCCCTCCTCCCCCCACCCCATCTTTTTACCCAGTTTCCTACCATTGACTGAATTTGCCCTGCTGTCTGGTCTAACCTGGTCCAGTCTGGCTCACTGCTTCAACTTCACTGGACTCCAGGCATTCACAAAGCACAACTGCTCTTCCATAAAGTCCCCACCCCGGCATTGTCTTTGACTTTTGATTTAAATGCAGATACTTCTGCTAAACTGGGTGTTAATTCAACTAGAGTTTGTGACTGAAGCATGGGTAACAGACCACAAGAAGCCTCATTTTGGCAAAATCTCCTAATAGCTTTCACAGCTTTAGAAAGTTGTCAGCCTCAACCAAGTGTGCTACTACATGTACAAAAAAGTAATGTTACAGCTGCTATTTGAGAGTGTGACAGTGAAATATATACTAGTTCCAGTCACTGAGAAAAATAATCATTAAAGTGTACACCAGAGTCACTGTAGACGGTATTATGTAGTATGGGGTACGCAACAGTAAATGATCTGGTGTCTGCTCTCATCCCAAATGCCCTGAGAACATGGCCTCATTAATTCCAGAAGGCCCCATTAAAAAGGTGGCTGTGTTCCGCAACCTTGTTTTCTCACCCATTAACCACAGCGCCCTGACCACAAGATGGCCTTTTTCATGTAGGATTACATGACACCACTCTGACTTTCCTAAACATAGCTCACATTGTATAATAAGAAACAACTGGCTTTGGCCAAAAGAAACTCAGCTGCCACCAGCCTAAGTGATGCTCCTTCTTGTCACCAGGGACTTAAGATCTAGTTGGCGAACAAAAAAATGTGCTTAAATGAAATAATCATGGAATAATTCTAGGCAACATAAAAGTAAGATTTCTTTGTTCATAGATTGAGGCTATGAAAATGATGTCTCAAGTGAACTCTTATTTTTGCTAGCCTTATCATATGCTGCTAGTGAAGCTTAAACATTTCAAAAACTGTTTCATTCTTTGGGTCAAGTTTCTTGTTTTTCTCTTGAGGAAAGTCTAGAAAGAGGCTTCTGGTAAAGCCCTCAGGACAGCTGTGGACAGTAACTCCATTACTCACTATGCTGCTCTTCCAAAAACTACCCTGACACGATAGATAAGTGGACATGGGCAGCTGGCCTCAGTAGTAGAACTTTGAAATAGATATGATCATTGCCAATAAATCTATTTTGGCAGATGAACTTCTAATGTGATCCCCTCACATACAGAAATGATATACATGTAAACAAAGTTATGTATAGATAAATAGAAACAATGCCTACCACATGCAAAGCTCCAACACTCCATCAGTGAATAGAAGAGACATTCTTCCTGCCCATTCTGTGAGAGGAAATTGTCATTAAATAAACACAAATGATATAATGACTATCATGATACCTGCTTGAAGAAGAAATATAAGTGCTCTGAAAATGTATGACAATGTTTTGATCTAATCTTGGGGACCTGAATTAGCTATCAGCATTCCATTTCAGCCCTAATTCCTTAACTTCTCATCACTTACTTGGAGGTGTTCTGGGCTTCTGCTATCTAATGGCTCCTGTAGCTTCTTCACTGGCCACAGAAAAGATCTGCTAGTTTTCTATAGAATTTTCACAATTTAGCTTCTAGAAAACTCTGTGAGACCTGTGAAAACTAGAAAACTCTTCTAGAGTTCTAGAAAACTTCTTCTAGAAAACCCTGTGAGTAATGACTGTGAGACCAGTCATTAGAGGGAATATAATTAGGACTACAGTCCCTGTACCGCCATGTTATTAGTTTACCTGCCTCAACAGAATCAGCGACTCCTCCCAAGTTATCCATCACAATGAGGACACTTGTCCTACATGGTTCTGTACATGCCCTACTGTCCTCCATCACTCTAGATCCTTGCCTTTGCCTTCTGGGACTTACCATCTGTTACCACCTAATCCCTGTATCTTCAGCCTCTGCTCAACATACTCGATACCTTTGCCCCTCACTGAAGCCTGATCCTCCCCAAGGTCACTACTTTCCCTGAAGCCTTCTCAAGTGATGGCTCTTTACTCTCCAACACCTTAAGCTTTACTAGGCTTTGCTCTTCATTGCTGATTCATGTATGCCCTCTGATAAAAGCATGCTTACACACACACACACACATACACACATTGAAAACTACTCCTGTCAGTTTCTACTACAAGCTAATAGCATTTACATAATGATTAGTGCCAGGCATGAATGTGATGTAACCTTCACAATAACACAATAACACATGGATGTGAGGTAACCTTCACAATAACATATAGTCCTAACCTTATTTTACAGATCCATTTGGAGATACTAGGATATTCAGTTAGATGTCCACAGTCAGCTAAAAGATGTTAGAGCCTGACAGTCAGCTTAGAACCCTGACAATCTGGCTCTTAAAGTCCATCCTCTTAATTATGTCATACTGCTTCCCACCATTTGGTGCCATTGTCCTCAGTCTTCCCAGCCACTGCCTCTTCTTCAGAGAAGATTTTAGCCCTAAAATCACTGATTTTTCTTTCCCTCCATTATTAGTCCTGTCTTCAATCTTGGTGACCTTAGTAGACATGTGGAAGATTCCTTCAACACTGAGGCCTCACAGTTCCTTGAAGTCATTCCCTCCACTATTGACACTTTTGAGTGCCCACTAGGTCTTGTGATTACCGATAATGGCTCCTTCCAAATCTCCCCCAATGTGGTCACTGCCTCTCAGCTTTCCACTTCAAACCTCTGGGACATCTACTCCCACAAGTTTTCTGGCTTATTTTCTCCTTGCTCACTTGGATCCCATGTGTTATTCTTACAATCAGTCCCTTGCATGCACCTTCTATTTCTTTTCCCCTCTTTGCCTCAGGCTTTCTTGCCTGATACAGCTCTAATCCATACTGAATCCAGTTCTTCACCGCTGCTCACTGGTCTGTGAAGCTGAACTTGAAGAAAAATGCAGTCAGATTTACTTTACGTTTGTAAAGGTAAACCTCAGCACCTCCTAGAAATTCTTTATTTTACTCAGTTCTCTTTCCCAGTTCAGGGTAACAATTTTACCTACTGTCCTCCCTCCACAAACCTGCACTATCACCTAATTAACCCTGCGTAAGTGCTAATCTTGTTTCTTGCTCCTGAACAATGAGAATCCACAAAAAGAGACCATCCTTATCCTCTCACCTGCAAACTTCCCACTCCCTGCGTCCACCCTCATATACTCTGTCTCCCAACCTTTCTAAAGGGATGGCAATGTAAGCCCACTTTCAGCCACACTTTTTTAAATTTACAATATAATTCTTAGTACCATTTGTACACATTTACAAACCAATAATATATACTGAAAATTTAAACAAAATAAAACCAAGTAAACCTGCATCTAATGTTTGTTTGTTTGTTTAATTTTCAGCTTATCTACTGTTTTCCCCCTGGGAACTATCCCAGTTATTTTCTCCCCGAAGTAATTGTGTACCTATCAATATGATTGTTTGCTAAAATAAGTAGTAAATGTAGTATCTTTACTTTCTTATTGGATTCCCATAATGAATTCTGCATTTCTCAGCATGTTGAGCTTTTAAATTATTAATCATGTACATAATCCAAAATTATATCCATAACATACAACATATATTATAGAGAAATCAAAGTACATCCTGGTGTCCAGTGTTGTACTGTCACCAGTGACAGTATAAACCAGAAGAGGAAACTTGAGCCATTTGCATATTTCACCCAAGATGAAAAGACAAAAACAACATTTAAAAACTAAAAGGAAAAAAAAAATCTAAAGGCAACTTAAGCAAACTTTTATGCATTTACCTTCTGCATAGCACAGTCTGATCAATCACACATATATTTTCTTAATTTTCCATCCCATTCTTCCAAAAAGAGGTATCAGTTGAGTTGTACTAGAATGATAATTCATGGCTGTTTAGATGAATACTAACATTAGCTTTATAGTTTAGTATTCCAATATAACATTTGCTTCAAAAATTCAACTATTCCATCCTTGTGAAAGTATGAGAGAGGCAGATCAGAACCCTTGGTTACTTAGGTTGTAAAACTTGGTATTAATGTTTATTATTTTTCCTTTCTACCTCTCATCTCCTCAATAAACTGGAGCCCTGGTGATGCAGGGCACGCTGTCCATAGGAAGCTTACAGTCTACTTGTGAAGAAAGGATGCATACATAAAAGCTCAGATGTTGGCCAGAGTATATAATTTAGCATATATTTATACTAAGTAGGAAATGAGTGTATTTCAAATTGAGAGATCTGGCATGAATTACCTGTGTATAATCAATTATCAAACTTCTTTCCCTCTTTCTTCAAAAAACCTTCTACACAAGTCTTAATCTTGTTTTTAATTGTTTAACTATCCATGTCTTGATGTCATCATTCACACAGGGATTAATTACTACAACAGCTTCTTAGCAAGCCTCTTTATCCTCCAATTCATGCTATAGTTCACTGCCAACACATACATTCCTAAACGTGGCTTTTGCTTAAAAATGTTTTAGCTCTCTCTACTTCAAACTTTGTATAGTCTTAACTAAGTTGTTCGACTTTTAAGACATGTCAGAATCGAATCACATCCTTATTTCCGGGGAGGCCCCCACTCCTCAGTCCAATCAAGTCAGTATCCTCACAATGAAACTATGGAAATTCATTGTTTCTGAGCCCTTACAATTCTTTCCCCACTGAGGCAGCTTTCCTCACCTCTTCTGCCTCTGAAATTTTAGCCTATCCTTCAAGACCCAGCTAAGACTTATTATCTGCACATTAGCTTCTAACACTGTATCTCTTTGTCGCCTCTCTTCTGTGCTGCTTTAAAGTATATATATATATATATATGTATATATATATACATATATATATATATATTTTATTTATTTATTTGACACAGAGAGACACAGCAAGAGAGGGAACACAAACAGAGGGAGTGGGAGAGGGAGAAGCAAGCTTTCTGCTGAGCAGGGAGCCCAATATGGGGCTTGATCCCAGAACCCCAGGATCATGACCTGAGCTGAAAGTAGATGCTTAACAACTGAGCCACCCAGGTGCCCCTCCTCTATGCTTCTGTGATACCCATGGCACGTACCACATAGAACTGCACCTGCCTGCTGAATTTATGCAAAAGCTGATTCTTTCCGATTATTAACTCCTAGAAGACAGGAATAGCATTTTGTACAAATTCTACAGTACCTGTACAGTCATGAATACATAGTTGGAATTTATTAGATAGATACCTTCTGTGTTTATGACCTCTCTCTTTGCTGGTTTATATTTTCTAAAAAGAAATGTTTACCTAAATAAGTTAGTAAAAAGAATTTTATTTATTTATTCTATAGATTTATAGATTTTATTTAAAGGATATTTCTGGAACTTTATTTTTTTAAATATTTTGTTTTTAACTTTTTTTTAAAGATTTTAAAGTGAGGATACTGACTAGATTTATAAAGACTTTTTTAAAAAGATTTATTTATTTGACAGAGAGATCACAAGTAGACAGAGGCAGGCAGAGAGAGAGGAGGAAGCAGGTTCCCCACTGAGCAGAGAGCCCAATGCGGGGCTCAATCCCAGGACCCTGAGACCATGACCTGAGCCGAAGGCAGAGGTTTAACCCACTGAGCCACCCAGGCACCCCTATTTCTGGAACTTTAAAAAGAATATAATAAGCACTTAAGATGATATTTCTCTTTTTCTTTCCATATTGTGAATCTGAGCAATATCCTGGGTTCTGTACCAAGAGTAAAAGCTAAGGAAGGTATTATGTGGCCTCTGGATAATGAAAAAAGTACTTCCCTGAAAACATGACTTACTTTGCATCTTAGACAAAGCTAGCCAGGTAAGGTTTTTTTCTATCATAGTGCCCAGTACAAGCCTGGGGATATAAGTGTTCAATAATTTCTTGTTCATTGATCAAATTGTTGATAATTAGCTGAAGGGAAGATTCCATGTCTGCAGTATGCTCATAATATTTTCAGGATTTAGCTCTAGATGGTATTTCCTAGGGCAATCCTTCATTCTAACTTCAAGAAGTGATATAATTAATAGGAAGCTAATATTTTAATTAGCCATTTTAGATTTTACTATTATCTTGAGAGATAGCAGGCCAAGGTCCTTGCTGCTGTACTTCTAGTAAATTTTTTGGATAACAAAAATTTTTAGAGCTAGAACCAGTTTTAGAAACCATTTATCCTAACCCATTCACTCTCTAGATGAGGATACAGACCCAGAGGAAACAGATCAGGTCACTGAGGAAAGTCGAGGCAAGAATCAAGCACTCTTAATCCAGTAACTACCTTATCTCCACTTAAATAATAAGGGATGGCAAAATACCATCAAATCCTGGGGCTGAATAGAACGTACAGATGGTTCATTATTCTTTGCTTTAACACTTCCAGTAATTGGCAAACAGCTCTTTCTACAATGGAAGGCCTCTAAAAATTAGAAATGTTCTTTGAAAGAGTAATTCTCAGTCTTATATTGAGTCAAAATCTGCCTTCGCACGTCTCTGGATTCTAGCCTAGTCTTGGTTTCTTAAAGAATAATAGCCACCCACTGGCTCTTCGTGGGGCAGATATTCCAAAGAAGACATGTGACAGGAAAGTTTCCCTCTCCCTGAGTCCTTCCAAACTTTCTTCTTATGGTATCACCTCTCTCTGTTTTGATAATAATCTTAGAATTTTGCCTTGGATGTGTTAGGATGCTTTCAGTTAAAGGTGATTAAAACAAGACAAGACAAAAAACAAGAACCGCCTCAATTTGGCTTAAAGATTAACTAAAGCCTCCAGCCTCTGGGCAGTTTTCAGCATAGTTTGACCATTCTCCTTTGGTTTGCTGTTCTCTGCCTTTAACTCTGTGTTAACTTTCTCCCCAGACTGACTTCCCTCATAGTTGTTGGATGCCTGCCAGCAGCAATTAGTGCTGCAGGAAGCCTCATTCAGCAGGAGAGACAAGTTGCTTCCCATTAACTGCTGGGAAAAAGAAAACACTGAGATTTACATCAATCGGCCACCCCTGAACCAATCCCTAAATGCCACACACTGATAAGCTTAGGCCTAGATTAATTAAACCAATTAGAGTGAAGAGAAAGATGAAATTTTCCTGAGCAGCCTTCTCTAGGCATAGCCTGCCCTGGAAGCTGAGGTAAAGTCCAGTCCAGTCAGATCTGTATGTGATATTCAGGATGGGTCTGACCAGACTCTAAGTTCAGTGAAATATTAGGGATCAGTCTTTTTTTTTTTTTTTTTAAGATTTTATTTATTTATTTGACAGAGAGAAATCACAAGTAGATGGAGAGGCAGGCAGAGAGAGAGAGACAGGGAAGCAGGCTCCCTGCTGAGCAGAGAGCCCGATGCGGAGCTCCATCCCAGGACCCTGAGATCATGACCTGAGCCGAAGGCAGCGGCTTAACCCACTGAGCCACCCAGACGCCCCTATTAGGGATCAGTCTTACCCCTCCTTCTCTCATTCTGGAAAGTGCTCCTCTATTAATGCAATCTTAGCTTCAATTCACTTTTTATTTTTTAAAGCGGGTGTAACTTTTGGAGCTTGTGGTTAACAAAAGGGTTGTTTTATCTTTTGTTTTTATTTTTTTTTAAAGATTTTATTTATTTGAGTACTTATTTATTTACTTATGAGAGAGAGAGAGCGCACAAGCAGGGGAGGAAGAAGGAGAAGTAGAGTCCCCGCTGATCAGGGAGCCCTGACCAACTAGTCTCGGAGATCCCAGGACCCTGAAACCATGACCTGAACTGAAGGCAGACCCTTAACCAACTGAGCCATCCAGGTCCCCAATGTTTAAATTTTGCTTTGTATTGCTTTGAGATGAACTTTTAAAACCTCTAATATAACTGATTTGAAAAGCCAAAACTTCATATACATTTCTATTACTAAATCTCAAAGCCCTGGTATTTATGCCTTGTTCTAGTTTCTAAAACATTTTAAATTTTGTTTCTTTCAGTCAGTATATTAGCTTATTTCTTCAAGATTGATGTCTCTTCACCTTGATTAGATTTCAAAATGTGACCAAGACAAGGCCAAGGACAAAGCCATGAGGTACACACCATGAGAAAACACCCTGCAAGCTAACACCAGATTACTAATTACATGCAGTTGTTCAGCAAACTACACATCCATCTACCCTTACTATCATCCAGGCATATTTCTATACTACTCCACAAGGACATCCTGAATGACCTCATCAGATCCTCATCTAGATACAAATACTGCCACCTCCCAACCTCCAGAAATCTCCCAGGCTCCACAACCTACAGGAAACAAAATTAGGTTAATTTGGCGGGGATGTTTTTATGCTCGCAGACTGGTTCCTACAAGTAGTTTCATTATTTTCTAAGCACTCTCAATTCCTTGTTAGAGTAATCCATTCCAGAATGCTATTAATGATCAACATTGCTGATCTAATAGTTGCTAGAGTCTACCTTTTCATCCTTTGTGAGAACTGGGGTGCTATTTGCTCAGATCACATCTCTTGGCACCACTCCCTTTCCCTACGATTTCTCTAGATTACTGCCAATCATTCTGCGATTGCATCTTTAAGTGCTTTCAACACCCTGGAATGTAATTTGTCTATGGCTGCAAACTAGAATTCATTTAAATGTCTGGGTGGCTTTTTATAATCTCTTCTTTTTATTTTTTCTGGGACTTCAGTTCACTCTCAACTATGTTTTTCTATCCGTTCTATTTTGATAATAACTTTTGCATAGTGGCAAGGACAGATAAAATAGGAGTGAAATGATTCTGTCTCCTGTCTGTATTTGCTAGCATCTCGCCATCTTTTCTAAGCAGTAGGGAGATCTATTCTACATTTGTAATTATGATTCTTAGCCTTTACATAAGTCTTCTCCATTGGGAACATTCCTCTTGTTCTCAACCTCTTTGTTATTTAACTTTTATTCATTTATCAGGTCTTAGAGAGTATCTCCCTAAGAAGCCTTCATTGATCCTCCACAC
Organism: Mustela putorius furo; assembly: GCF_011764305.1. Lineage (NCBI taxonomy): Eukaryota > Metazoa > Chordata > Mammalia > Carnivora > Mustelidae > Mustela > Mustela putorius. The sequence continues at coordinate 11,740,206 of NW_025422023.1, forward strand.
CTAAAATGGCACCTTTCCTATGTCCCAGGACACCTTACGACAGCCTTTCATAGCATGTAGCACATAATATTGTAATTGCCTATTATCACGTCTGCATTCCCCATGTATCTATAAGCTAGGCAAAGACCTTATATTTTTGGCAGAGATTTTCATACTGCTTGGTACTGAAGGGGTGCTTAGTCAATATGGTTAATAATTAACTGAATTAAAAGATATTTTTGTTAGTTTTGGCATTTTTCCAGTTCTTGTTTTTTTTTTTTCCTAAAATTTCTTTTACTGTCACATCACTGAACAAGTTTCCTTGGTGGTCAAAACTAAATCAAAAGTAACAGTTTCTTCCAGTATTTTCTCAATGAAAAGGTTGGACCTTAGAGGTCCAACAAGTTTAATGAACTTAAAATTGTTTCTTAAAAAGAAAGGGGAAAAAAATCTAGTATTCATACATACTCAATTGGAAAGCCACGGTTCATTATAAATTTCTTTTTGAGTCCTATGGAGTGCATTCCTACACTTGTGAGGACTTGTGAAAATCAAAGTGAGATGACCATCTTTTGCAAAGGCAAACTGAAATAAATTTCTTGGTTTAAGATTTTTTAAAAAATATTTCAATCATTAAGACAACTTTAACATTTTGAGAGCTTGGAAAATAATGTTTTTTATCAAATGTGCTTCGTGAATTTTACATAGTCTTTACTTTTTATGTTTTACCAAGGGTATTTCCTACTGATATGCTTTTCTTACAATAAACCTCTTTAACTTATCCAATTTGTTACATGTCCAGTAGTTTATAAAATTTTAAAGCTAATGCTATAACAAACTCAAATAATGATATCTCATATTTATAAGTTTATCCTGGAATGAATAAATAATGAAGACACAGTCAGCTTCAGTTAAAAGTATAGGGTTGAATGCTTAAGAAGTTACCTATCTATGGGGAGGTGGAATCATTCTGATTTTATCTGATTTTATTTGATTTTAAAATTTAAGAAGATGTGATGCAGGTTGGTTCTTGAACAGGTCACAAAAATACCATATTTTGTCTCTCTCTCTCTCTCTTTTTTTTTTTTCTGTTCAGCACTGAATATGTAGCAATTGTCTTGATGTGCTACCACATATTAGCTGCTCCAGCGTTTTTTCAAACTCTGCTGGGCTATGCCTGAATGTCTGATGACAAACTTACCTGACCATACTTTTCAATTGTACTAATCAGTCAAAGGCCATTAAAAGCAACTACAATTGATTGAGACCCTGAAGCATGTTTCTCTGATTAGGATTCAAGGAAAAAAATTGTTGCTGATTGGTACAATTGAAGTTATGGTACAAATTATTCTGCAGCAGTTCTTTAGCTAAATGTAATGATGAATCCTAAGAAAGAAGACCTAAAGATAAGTCATTTTTAATTTTTTATATATTTAATATATTTATTATATATTTATATATATTTATTATATATATTTTATATATTTATTAATATATTTAATATAATAAAATATATTTAGAATTCATTTAGTACCTGGTGCTAATATGGTGATGAATTATCTGTACTATCTGGGATAAATCACTTAATTTTTTGAGGTCTCTATTTTCCATATAAAAAAATTAAGCTCTCCAAAAATTGTAATCTACAGAGTATATAGCACATAGTTTTAAAATTATTTTCAATGTCAGAATGCTATTAGGAACTTTGTACTAAACCACAATAAAGATTCACAATATCACTATAGTTTCTGATACATGAAAACTACTCAACAGTTAATGAATTATGGAATGAATAGGAGAATGAATGAAAAAAGTAAATTAATTTATAAAAAATTAGATTTTAGCTTCTAAGTTTACATCAACACTGTGGTATAGTCCTGCTCTGAAGTCCTATCATATATGCCTTTGACTGTGGAAAAGTGAATCAAATTCTTAAATACAGTTTGAGGACTAAAATGTTTTTAATATTCAGAGTCATAGGTATTAATAATAAAAATGATCCTTCATAGCAATAATATTAGAAACCACTAAAAAAAAAGAGAAAGAAAATAATTCCATCCATATAGCTACTGTTAATCCTTTTCATTGTCTCTGTGACATTGATGAGGAGTTCTTGAACTTGTCCATAGGGATCATTGTCTATTACTTTCATCACCTTAGGGGGCTTTGATCCTATTTGTGACTCTCAGTCTAAAATCTCAACTAATCCTTGAAGCAAATCAATAAAAAATACTCTTGTTTATATACTGGTTACAACTAGTATCCCATATAATCTCATTTGACTTCATTTGAAGCAATGTTTCCCTCAAAAATTCATTCATTCAAAAAGATATAATCCAAGAATGAAGTATACTTGTTTTCTCCAGGACAAGAGGACCTCATCAAATGAGAAAAGTAGTAAGTTTTTTGTAACTCTTTTCCTTAGGTCATATTATTAGTCCTTCTTTTTATGAAAAGGAAAAAAAAATTAAAGATTTTTCCCTGCTTTTATGAAGTCTTGTATGAAAAATTAGTGTGATTTCTTCTGACTTACCCCTGAATATATTCCTGAATTCATAACAACTTGGCTCCATCTTTATTTTCACTACAACTGAATAGGCAATAGGTTCTAATGTTGCTGTAATTCACTGGAATTCTCTGTTATAAGATCTGTTTCTGGGATTTTTTTGCTTTTATTCACAGAAACAATTTCCTTGTATGTCTGGATATTTTTTACTATATGCTAGACATTGTATTTGAAAAATTATTTGGTAATTACTTTGGGGACTACAGTAATGGTACCTTCCTCTAAGTGTTATGCTTGTGTTTGCTTGGGGGTACTGCCAATTCAAGACAAGAGATTGCATAAACAACTCATTACCTGGACTGTGTTATTCCAATGAATCTCATTCTAAGGTGTGGCACTTTGAAATTTCAGGTCATTGTGGAGACAATCTCCTATTTGAATCTTATAAGAGCTCTAAGCTTTGTTTCTGAGTGCTTAATTTCCTGTACATTCTATAACAAAAAGTTTTTTGTTGTTGTTTTGTTTTTTTTTTTTTTCCTCCTGGGATAATCAAATGCAGTTGGGGCAAAATAAGCTTCTTTTAACAATCTTCTGCACTAAATGCTCAAATAGTAGAATTCCTATTCAGAAATAAGAGCTTTCTTATGTTATTTGACCTTTAGTTGATGTTTTTTCATGTGTATACTCACAAACTGATTTTTTTTCTTCTACAAGAGAATCAGTATGAACCCTGGTTAGTTCAGGCTGCTGTAACCAGTTGTCTATGTACTATAGACTGAGTAGCTTGTAAATAGTTGAAATTTATTTCTTTCAGTTCTGGAGACTAGAGGTCTGAGATTCGGATGTCAGTATGCTCAGGTTTTGGTGAGAATACTCTTTTGGGTTGCATTGATGACTGATCTTTCATCCTGAAAACCTATTTTGCCCCATTGCATTTATTTCACTCTTCTGAGAGTGGAGATAAAATTATAGAGCAGTTCAGCAACAACACAGATCCACAGTTTTGTCGATTTTCCAAAACAATAGCATATAAGTCCCCCACTATATAGCTCAGTCAACAACAGCTTTTAGAAAAAATTTCAGAATAAAAACCTTTCTAATTAAACCTAAGCAGCACTTTTTTCTTTTTTTTTTAAGCACATTTTCTATAATAAGAAGTAAGAGGGTACACTCCTTTTAAATAGCTTAATGAGATATGATTTACATGCCATCATATTCACTCATTAAACTTCAGTGATTTTTAGTATATTTATTGAATTTACACTATAATTATTATAATCTAATTTTAGGACATTTTCATTACCTCAAAAAGAAATCTGGACCTCTTAGCATTCACTTCCAATTTGCCCTCACCCAACCTCCCTACTCCTAGATATAGGCAATCATTAATCTATTTTCTGTCTTCATAAAATTGCCTAGTCTAGATATTTCAAATAAATGGGATCATATGCTATGTGATCTTTTGTGACTGGCTTCTTTTACTTAGCATATTGTTTTTGAGGTCCATTCATGTTGCAGCATGTATCAATACTTTATTCCTTCCTATTGCACCATAATATTCCATTATCTACATACCCACATTTAGTTTATTCATTCAGTTGTGGGAAATTTGTATTGTTTCAACTTTTTGGTTATTATAAATAATGCTACTGTAAGTATCTGTGATACTTTTTTGATTTTGATATTGATATGTTTTTGTTTCTTTTGAGTAAACACTTAAGAATGGAATTTGTAGGTCATATAGTAACTCTATATTTAACATTTTCAGGAACTGCCAAACTGTTTTCTAATGTAGCTGCAACAATGAATATTACCAACAGCAAGGTATGAGGATTTCAATATCTTTGCATCCTCACCAACATTTATCAGTCTTTTTTTTAATTGAAGTATTATTGGCATGCAATGGTATATTAGTTTCAGTACAACATATTGAGTCAACAATTCTATATATTACTCAATGCTCACCACAATAAGTATACTCACCATAAAGTGTTATTACAGTATTATTGACTACATTTTCTATGTTGTACTTTTCATCTCTGTGATTTATTTATTTTGTAACTGGAAGCTTGTACTTCTTAATCCCCTGTATCTATTTCACCTATTCCCTGACCCACTTCCCCTCTGGCAAACATCAGTTGGTTTTCTATATTTAAGAGTCTGTTTTGGGGCTTTATGTTTGTTTGTTTTTTAGATGTCACATAGAAGAGAAATTATATGTTATTTGTCTTTATCTGACTTATTTCAGCCAGCATATTATCCTCTAGATCCATCCATGTTGTTGCCAATGGCAAGATCTCATTGATTGGTTGGTTGGTTGGTTGGTTGGTTTTTTTATGACTGAGTAATATTCTAGTATGTGCTGTGTGTGTGTGTGTGTGTAGATAGTGTGGGATAACTGGATACATACACACACACCCCATGTCTTGTTTATCCATTCACCTGTTGATGGACACTTAGGTTGCTTCCATATTTTGGCTTTTGTAAAAAATGCTGCAATAAACATAGGTGTATGTATCTTTTTGAGTTAGTGTTTGTGTTTTCTTTAGGTAAATACCCAGTCATGAAATTATTGGATTGTATAGTTCTATTTTTAATTTTTTGAGGACACGCCATACTGTTTTTCACAGTATTTTACATTTTACCATTTTACATTCCCATTGACAATGCAATAGGGTTCCTTTTTCTCCACATCTTCATCAACACTTGTTATTTCTTGTCTTTTTGATACCAGAAATTCTGACTGATGTGAGATGATATCTTATGGTGGTTTTGATTTACATTTCTGTGATGATTAGTGATGGTGAGCCTCTTTCCATGTGTATGTTGGCTATCTACATGTCTTCTTTGGAAGAATGTCTGTTCATGTCCTCTGCCCATTTTTTAATTTGATTGTTTATTTTTTTGCTGTTAAGTTGTATAAGTTCTTTTGTTGGTCTTTTAAAATTATAGTTATCAAGTGAGTTTTAAAGAGGTGTCTCATTGTAGTTTTGATTTGCATTTCTGTGATGATTAATAATGTTGAGCATCTTAATTTGTTTATTTGATGTTCTTATATCTTCTTGAAGAAATATCCAAATCCCTTTCCCATTTTTAATTAGGATATTTGTCTTTTTGTATTGAACTTTAAGTGTTCTTCATATATTGTGGATACAGTTCTCCTATCAGAAATAAGATTTGCAAATATTTTCTCTATTTAATTTTTTATGTCATTGAAACACAAGAGTTTGAAATTAAGATTGATGTAGTCCAATTTATCACTTTTCTCTTTTTTTGCTTGTGCTTTTGATGTCATGGCTAAGAAATCATTTCATAATCCAAAGTCACAGGGATTTGCTCATATGTTTTTTCCTAAGATTTTTGTTGTTTTAACACTTACATTTAGGTCTTTGATCCATTTTGAGTTAATCTTTGTGTAGCATATTAGATAAGTGCAGAGACTCATTCCTGTGCATATTGATATCCAGTTATCTGTTTAAAAGGCTACTGTTTTCTCCATGAATTGCTTTGGGATCTTTGTTAGAATTGATCATAAATGTAAGGGTTACTTTGTAAACCCACAAGTCCAATTCATCCATATGTCTATTTTCATGTTAATACTACACTTCTTAATTTCTGTAACTTTGTAGTAAGTTTTGGAATTCAGAAACGTGAGTTCTATAACTTTTTTCTTCTGTTTCAAGGTTGTTTTGGCTCTTCCTGGTCTCTTGCATTTACATAGGGACTTTAGAATCTGTTATTTTGTGTACTCCTTTCAGAGGAACATATATATGTTAGCTCAGATAAATTCAATTTTAATGTCATACCTTTTTCAAAATATTTTTTAATCAAATGTTTCATTTATTTCAACCTCACTCTTTCCATTGCCCTCTTCTTATTTTCCTTACATATTAGATTATGTTTGGATATTTCCATTCTTAAAAAGTTACTTCTTGTGGGGCACCTGGGTAGCTCAGTTGTTAAGAGTCTGTCTTCACTTTGGCTCATGATCCTAGGGTCCTGGGATCCAGCCCCACATCGAGCCCCAGATTGGGCTCCCTCCTAGACAGGAAGCCTACTTCTCCCTCTCCCACTCCCCCTGCTTGTATTCCCTCTCTTGCTTGTCAAGTAAATAAATAAAATCTTTTAAAAAATCATGTCTTGACATTGACTCATTCTTCACAGTCCAAATTCATGAAGAAGTAATCTCTATTTTTACTTTTATCTCTCTCTTAAAGCTAAATAGAAAACAAATTACTAATGACATTCTAATTTCCCAACAGAGTAGAACAGTCGTTACTCTGAAATGTGTCCGCATTCATCCTCTTCTCCATTTTCTGGCTCAATTCACCTCCTCATTATTTTTTCTTTGGATTCCAGTAAAAACTCTCACTCTATTTTTCTTAATTCCAAATATTTCTGTAAAATATAGAATTTATCACATCACTCTTATCCTTAAAACTCTTTCAGTGACTTTCTGTTATCTGTAGAGTAATTCAGTCTACTTAGTTTGGTATTAAAGGTTCAGTGAAAATCAGTCCAAACTTATTTTTTCAATAGTAAGTCCAATGATATAATTTCTCCTTCAACAATCTTTATAATCTCTCTTTTGCCTTTCTTCTCAGATATACCACCAAATATATACCCTACTGATTTATCCATGAAGAGCTTACTGTAAACCTCACACTACTCATGCATATGTATTTTTCAGGAAAAACTTCCATTCTTCATCTCCCATTCTTCCATTCTTTCACCTCCCCATGACTCAATATCAACTTAGGAAAACTAAACTTAGGAAACTCTTAACTTATCCTTTTAGGTCAGACCAAATGTAATATCCTCACTGTAGGTCTCTTTAGTCAAGTTTCCTCTTCTCAAAGCAGATTTAATCACTACTTTTGTCACTATATATTGTTTATTTTACTGTTTTCTTTGCTAAAGTTTTCACTCTTTGAAGGTAAACTATAAATCTCATTCATCAGAGCATCTTTAGAAGTTTAACACAGACACTGATACATTGTTGATGATAAATGCATTAATTAATATAAATTTTAATGTATAATATAATAAATGCAATATATTACATTTAATATAGTAAATATAGTAATATATTGCATTTATTATATTATATAAATGTAAATGGACTAACTAAATTATACTGTTTTCTAACTAATAGAAGTATTAGTAAGCATCATGTTTGAATTACATGGACCAGCCCCCTAACTTGACAATGAATAAGTAAGTATATAAAGCATGTCAACATGAAATTTGGAGAAACACATAGGTGGTAGTCATTGTACTAACAACAACAACAAAAAAAGTAAAGAAACTGACATGTTTTTAAGAAAAGTAGTAGCTCAGATAGACTGGGAATGAATACAACTAAAATGCTAAAATATATATTTAAAAATTATAACTATATCCTTGTTCATTCAAGACAGAAAAAAAACTTTTCAAAATAAAAAACTAAATTAAAAGTGTTGTCTAGAAATTTTTCAAAAAGCACTAGAGCCATTTTTACCTTGGGGTAGATATTTACTCTTATTGAATCTTGGTTCCCATTTCTTTTCCTGCTTCACAGGACAGAAGGCACATAAAATAAAGTATAGAACTTACCAAAGTCAAGAAATCCACTAGGACACTTCTACCACACCTTAAGTGTGGACTGTACCAGAAAAAAAAAAAAATCCCATATCATAGAATGAGACAGCAAAATATTCTGTGCCATAACTTTGCTAGGTTCAAAAAAACAATCTCCCATGACTATTCATAAAATAAACAGACTCCTTAAGCTGATTTGTAGCTCAATCCACTTGGTGACTCAACAAACTTATATCTAATAATCTATTTAACGTACTTCCACAACTTTAGTAGTGCCTATAAGTACTCTCCAATCCAGACTTCAAAGGATTCATATAGATAAACTTCCAAGATGAATTTGGATTCACCATAAAAAGTTTATGAAACAATACACACAAATAATCACTAGTTTAATAAAAACAACAGATGATGGGAAGACTCTGTACCCAGAACCTAAAATCATATGTTTAACATGTTTGCATAAATAAAATAGTAAAAATACAAAAATGCAAAGCAGATTGCAAAAAGGCAAATAGAACTTATGGGAATAAGAAATGTGAAACAAAAATTTCAAAGGATAAGCTCAATAGTAAATTTAGTAAATAGTAAATCTCATTGGAATCTAATGGGAAACAATAATTGGAAGTTAATGGGAATTTTAATAATTAGATGACAGAACTAAAGAAATAATCTGTAACTCAACATAGAAACAAAGGGTTGGAAAATATGAAAGACATAGAGAATAACATGAAGTTTTAGTAGATATTTAATTAGAGTACCACCACTTTCTTAAATTAGAAAGAATAAGGAAGGGATATTATTAATCGGATGGTATCTTGGGTCAGTTTTCCCAGAAGCAGCCCCTAAAGTAAGGATTTATGAACAAATAACTTAATAAGGCAATATTCTCTTGAAAGACCAGCAAAAGAATGGGGAAAGCAGGAGAGAAAAGGCAAGAAAGCCAAGCAAAAGTGTAATCTCAGGAAAAGACCTACAGAACATAATAGATTAAGCCTGCTACTGCAAGGGAACTCTGGAGTAAGTTATATTTCACTGTTGTCCAAGCCAAGAAAGTTAAGCTGTCATACTTGGGCATTTGTCAGTCCTTGGTCAAGAGTTACACAAAGAGAAACTAAATTCCCAGAAACTTCTAGAATGCTGCATTTGTGAAAAAGGATCTCAACAAACAAAAATACAGTTTCCAAAGTACAGGCAGAGTTCAAGTTTGCCTAGACAAAATAGATTTTGTACATATTAAGTTCTCTTGACTCTCATTTTCCCTTTAATTTTGCCTTGGTCTTATCCTCCCTGAATATAAAAATTTTTTTAATATTTTGTCTGTATAATAGTTGTCTACAATTAGAGGCTTAATTCTAATCACCTAATCCAACATTATTTGTAATTGTAAGCATCTTTATTCTCAACTTTCACTATCTTTTTGAAGTGTTTTCTTTGTATTTTGTATATTGCTGGATGATGTTTTTCTAATCCATTCTAAAGGTCTCTCAGTATGATAGTGAGTTTGACACATTTATATTTATATTAATTGTTGCTAGTACTTTTTTGTTGTTGTTTTTTATTTATTTATTAATTTTTTATTTTTTATAAACATATATTTTTATCCCCAGGGGTACAGGTCTGTGAATCACCAGGTTTACACACTTCACAGCACTCACCCAAGCACATACCCTCCCCAATGTCCATAATCCCACTCCCTTCTCCCAAACCCCCTCCCCCCAGCAACCCTCAGTTTGTTTTGTGAGATTAAGAGTTACTTTTTAATATCTTTATATTTGATTTCTTTTCTATTATATATGTTCTATACATTCTTTTAATTTTCTTCTCATACCTTCTATTAAACATACTAAGTATCTTTAAAAAAGAAAGATTTATTTATTTATTTGAGAGAGAGAGAGAGAGAGCATGAGCAGGGTGAGAGAGGGAGAAGCAGACTCCCACTGAGCAAGGATCCTGACATGGGGTCCAATCCCAGAACCTTGAGGTCTTGACCTGAGCCAAAGTCAGATGATTAACCGATTGAGCCACCCAGGCACCCCGAGATTTTTAACTTTAAACTCTGTGTTGAACATTCTCTGTGTTCACAAGAAGCAACTCCACCTTTAGAGACACTATTTTCCTTCTCTCTAGTCCTGGCAGGGATGGTGGACAGGTGGGAATTCTCAGGAGCCAGCTACAATGTCAGAACCTATTATCCACCCTCCACCCTAGTTCAACAAGAAGGCCATTCTGCTCTTTTTCCACTCTGTAGCTAGTGCTGGGCTGGTGCTACTGTTTTGTTATTGTTGTTGTTGTTTGTTTGTTTGTTTCTTCTTACTATAGGAAATAATCCATGCAAGGCAATGCAAAGAAAAGCAGGAATTATACCTGAAAAGTATAATTATATTTATACTTTAATTATAATTTATATTATAATTATATAATATATATATAATTATATATATATTATATAATATATATATTATATTATATATATAATTATAATATAAATATAAATATAATATAAATTATAATTAATTTATATTATAATTATACCTGAAAAGTTCTTGCCCTAATTTCTGTTGTCCTATGCACAGCTCTTTCATACCTAGGCTGTTCTTTCTCTTCATGAATGAAAACCAACTGGCTTATGTCTTCCTAAGAATTCTTTTTATTTTAGTTTCTCAGAATCAACATACCATCACCTCTGTTACATCCACAGAATTATATACAGAGGAAGAAGCTAGCAATGTCTATTAATTTGTTAAAAGCTGGGCAGGGATTCAGTTATTTTATTAGACCCTATAACAAAGACCAATTTTACTGCTGTCCCTCCCTCCTAAACAACTATATTTTTGACTTTCCGTTACAAACTAATTCAGTTCCACAGGATTCTATGTATCTAGGACAATGTATTGGGTTAAAAAAGTGTATGCCATGATCCCACACTTCTAAGAGAACTTTCTATTTTGCTGGGAAAATCATTTTCTTTACTTAAGTCTCTGAGGAATAACAAAATTGTCAAACTTGTAAATTGAAAATTCTTGAATTTAATATGGTAAAACCTCTCAATATTATGCATTTGGGGCAATAACTACATAGGTAATAAGGGTTCAATCAATGCATCCTGTGAATAAATAGGAGCAGATAAGTAAGAAAGAGCATCATGAGTTTCTTGCTTTTTGACACAAGCGCTCTTAAGTATTCCACTGTATTTTCTTTGAGAGTGGAGGACAAACCTAACACTGACCTTCAACTGTTTTCTAGCACTCCAGAATACATTATAAAATAATGAATAAAAATGTAAAATAATGTTTCTCTCTGGCAGATTTTTAATTACAGATAAAGTATTCTTACATAAAGAAAACTCTTAAAACAGACTTATTTTCATATGTTTACAAATAATTATTTTAAAATCAACCCTGAGGGGCACCTGGTGGCTCAGTGGGTTAAAGCCTCTGCCTTCAGCTCAGGTCATCATCTCGGGATCCTGGGATCGAGCCCCACATCGAGCCCCACATCGGGCTCTTAGCTCAGCAGGGAGCCTGCTTCCCTTCCTCTCTCTCTGCCTGCCTCTCTGTCTACTTGTAATCTCTGTCAAATAAATAAATAAAATCTTTAAATAAAATAAAATAAAATCAACCCTGACACTATTACCTTGATATTTCCAATGTCATGGCAGAATTGTCTGCTGACATTGACTATCATTAACTTGAATTGTTATAAATTACCTCTCTCATTCAGAAATCTACATATTTAAAATCAGACTTTTTTTTCCTCTTACATGTGATATTATTTTATTTTTAGCTCTTCAATAGTTTGAAGCCATCTATTTGGCCACTGAAGAAGAAATTCTTCAAGAATTAATTGAATAAACAATTTGGTGAAAACTTCTGGGAAACTGCCACAAAAGACAAATCATAATTGGTGGTTGCAACAAGCAGAAAAGCTCTTAAGAAAAGGCTTTCAGCAGATTCTAAGAGTTAGAATCTCCTATAGGTTTTGTAAATAACAGTCCTGGTTGCGAAACAAGGGTCTGACTTTAGGTACACAAAGCTCAGTCCAGGTGGTAACCGGCACAAAGGGTCTGCCCTAAATGAAATTGCAAAGTAAGTGAAATTCATCTCACTGCACACACAGTATCTTTCTCTCTTACCTCTCCCTCTGAATGCTCCCGCAGGCTTGAAGCTTTCCTCTTCGCTGAAAAGTCAAATTCATTTAATCATGTATTCATTCTATGAACAATTCATAAGACTCAAGTGCCAGATGCTAGAATTATTAAGACACACAAGGCATATAGTATACATTTAACGACTCATAGTTTAATGGAGGGGAAGATGCAAAATAAATGCAATCCAATGTGATGAATACAATAATTAGAATTAGATACTATGTATAAACTTGACTTAGAAAAAAAAGTTATCAAATTTACTTAGAAAGTTCAGGGAAGGTTTTGAATTAGAAAACACTTGAACAGAGTCTTAAGCCATTAGGTGTGAGGGATAAGATTAGAGGTAAGGGTTCCACGAGAATTAACTGTGGGTAAAAGCAGAAAAAGTGACAGCAGATTTCACATTGAAGTGAAATTGCTAGGATAAAATACAAAATTTTAGGTCTGAGGAATAAATCCTTAAAATGTGAATTTTCAGAACGTGAGAAATTAGGAATATTATTTGATTTTGCCAAGAAACCTTGGCAAATGATAGTTATTCTGCTTACTCTTAAATTTATTTAGTCCTAGTCCCTATCAGGCTTTACAGTTTGACTTTCTCCATCCCTCCCAATCCCTCTCGATCTATTTTTTATTTGTTTCACAGCATATTCACGTACACATGCTCATTCACTCATTCTCACACACACACATTCACACATGCATAGTAAGTATTGCCTGAAAGGGAACATAGCTCTATAGAATATATCATTCTTTCAGGCTGAAAAGAGAGTTTCATCAAAATATTTGCTTGCCATCATGCTAATAGCTAAATCTCTAATCAGATTGTTTTTCTACTTTGATTCCTTTAACTTAGGTAAAGGCCAGAAGGAGGTAAAGTAGAAATATTATTGAACAGTTTGAAAGTAACAGGCCTGACACTGTAGGTAAACGCCAAAGATGATGAGAATTGGGGTCTGTGGCTCCTCTCTTTTGTGGCTTTGTGATGTAACCATGCTCCCCCACATCCAGTTATCCACAAACATTCCTTTACACCCAGTCCATGCTACTTTGCAGATTTTTTGCCACATACGGTCAGACGTGCCAGTTTATTCTTTGTTACAATTCTCTCTGTTTTGCTGTTGGAGACACCTAGATTTTCTCTCTAAAGCCGTATTTTACCATTTCTTCTGGACACTGTATCCTCTATGAAGTTCTTGTTAATCCACCCATATTAGCTGGTTGACTGTAGACCTTAAAAATTTGAAAAATAGCCCAGTTGCAGAATGTTCAGTATAAAATTAAGTGAATCTTTCCCTTATTCACATGACAACACTTAGTAGTCTGTATTGAGCTGCCTGTGTTTTGACAGAAAATGTGTTGACCTGTATGTTATGCAGATGGGCTAAAAGACCATCCATTTGCACCTGGAAACTAAATTGATGATACATCAGAATCAAGAGTAAATTCTGAACATATCACTGGCAAGAAACCAAGATATGAGGAAGACTACCCAGATCAATTTAAAACAATTTTAAAAATCACCAAATAAATGAAATTTATTTAGGTAAAGTATTGAAAAATCATCTAAGCCATGGCCCTAACTTTGGGTAACCAGCATCCCAGGTAAATAAGCTAATATTATTTTCAAGTTAGGTTATTTCACAATTTTGAATATCACACTTTATTTTATGTCTTAATGGTATTGTTTAAAATCCTTCATTATAGCAGACATAGAGAAATCTATTCTGAGGCAATACACAGAGGAGTTTCTGGGGCTGCAAGAAACATTTAAAATTATGGATTAATTTTGAACAAATAAACTGGATAATAATCCAATGTATTATTATCCACTGATAATGATCTAGATATGGATAATAAAAATGAGTTGATAGACAAATTACTACCTCTTATTCTTTTGTTAAAATCAATTTTGTTTTAAAGTTTAGGAATTACAAATTAGTATTCTAAAATTCCACCAAGGCAATATAGCAGACAATCCTTCTTTTACATTCTTAGCCTACCAGTGGCCACTGAAGAGGAAATATTCTTATGGTCTACACCACCTCAAAGAGGGGACAATGACAGCTAGCTAACACTGATTCAGCCTCCACTGTCTTCTTGACCTGAGAGAGTATGTGGAACATAGGAAGTCCTCTTAGTCTCTAGTGAAATTGGAAACATGGGGCATATCCTATAATAGTCTATATCTAAGAGGCTATAACATATTCAAGTGTAAGAGAAATTCAGTACTTATAAACTATAACATCCCATTATTAACAACAAATGTTTGAGATATTAACATTTTCAAGTCTCTTTTCCCTCGTCAAATGTTATATTTATGAAATAGAAAGGTGGGTTTTCTATTAGTCTACTCATCACTTAAAAAAATTCCCAAACTGGGGGCGTTGGGGTGACTCAGTCACTTTTGTCTACCTTTGACTCAGGTCATGATCCTGGGGTCCCAGGATGGAATCGCAGGTCAGGCTCCTTGGTTAGTGAGGAGTCTACTTCTCTCTCTGCTTTTGTTCTTCCCCTCCACTTGTGCTTTGTCTTTGGTGCTCTCTCTCTTCCAAATAAGTAAATAAAATCTTAGAAAAAGAAAAATTCCCAAACTGGAAGGGGTGAGTCCAAGATGGCAACATAGGAAAACTCTGAACTCACCTCCTCCACAGAACATACCAAAATATAATTATTGATAGGGAAAGTCTTGAAGAAGAACTGAGGGCTAACTGAACAGCTTCTGCACAATGAATAGAACACAGCAAAGAACAGCAAGAGAGACAGAGCAACAAAACAACCCCCCACACCAGATGCTGCAAACTCATGTGGAAAGGGACAGTACTGTGGGACCAGCAGCAGATTTGTCTGTCCTTGGGCACAGAAAAAAACTTCATAGTTTAAAAAAGCAGCTAACTGGGGCACCTGGGTGGCTCTGCCTTCGGCTCGGGTCATGATCCTAGAGTCCTGGGATCAAGCCCTGCGTTGAGCTCTCTGCTCAGCGGGGAGCCTGCTTCCTCCTCTCTCTCTCTCTGTCTGCCTCTGCCTACTTGTGATTTCTCTCTGTCAAATAAATAAATAAAATCTTAAAAAAAAAAAGGAGCTAACATATAAAAAACCAGACCTAGAACTGCCAAATGACAGAATACTTGCTAGAATTCTCTCTGGTTAGGAGAAGATGGACATGGTCTATACTCCTCTTTCACCTTGAAAACTCAGGCCAGTACAAAATCCATGTGCCTTGACTGGTCTGCTGCCCAGTCAGCCCCAGGACCCTAGCCCACACCAGCCTTAGCCATACCACCTAGGGGGCCAGAGTGTGGTACACTCTGGGACATCCCTGGTTAGTGCTCACTATAGACCCTGCCATTACACCAAAGTGATAGACACAAAGCACCCCAGAACAATTCAGGCCCAGATCACTTTGGCTTCAGATGGCTGGCTAGGGCACCCCCAGCAAAGAGCACTTTGGAACCTCTCAGCTGATGTCTACTTCAGATCAAGCCACCCCACCACAGTACCCTTTGAACAGAGTAGTTCCATACATCTCCACCTGTACCAGTCTCAGCTCCTCATTCAGCCAGCATACTGCCATGCTGAGTACCCCTGAATACCCTGTCAACACCTATTTCAGCTTCAGATATCCTGTCAAGTCACCTTCAGTGTGAAGAGGCACAGGATACCCAGGCTTGGAAGCATTTGGGCTTTAGCTGTCATGTTAGGACATATTTTTCACAGAGAGCCCAGGTACCACAGCAGCTGATGACCACTTTAGATTTAGCCATCCTGCCAGGTCCAGCCAGGCAGCAAAAGTCACCAAGCATATACAGTCTACATAGGGAATGACCATACACAAGACCATTCCTTCAAGTTTATGAAAAGTAGCTGTTTTGCCTCATCCTTAGAAACACAGAAAGTCAAGTAAAATGAGGAAACAGGAAAATGCTTCAAAAGTAAAGGACAAAACCTTCAGAAAAAACAAATAAATGAAACAATAATAAGCAATATGCCTGATAAATAATTTAAAGCAATGGTTATAAAGATGCTCATCAGGCTGGGGGCACCTAAGTGGCTCAGTCAGTTAAGTGTCTAACTCTTGATTTCGGCTCAGGTCATGATGTTAGTGTGGTGAGGCTAAGCCTCATGTCAGGGTTTGCACTCAGTTAGGAGTCTGCTTGGGATTCTTTCATTCCCTTCCCCACCCTTCTTTCTCTCTTTAAGATAAATGAATATTTGTTTTTTAAAGGTGTTCATCAGGCTGGAAAGAAGATTGGAAGAACTCAGTGAGACCTTCATTAAAGATATATAAAATATATTTAAAAAATCAATCAGAGTTGACAAATACAATACCTGAAATTTAAATATACATGAAATGAACTCAAAAGCAGATTAGCAGATGCAGAAGTGGGTAGGAGAAGAATCAATGAAACAAGATGGGATTGAGAGGGAGACAAACCATAAGTGACTCTTAATCTCACAAAACAAACTGAGGGTTGCTGGGGGGAGGGGGTTTGGGAGAAGGGGGTGGGATTATGGACATTGGGGAGGGTATGTGCTTTGGTGAGTGCTGTGAAGTGTGTAAACCTGGTGATTCACAGACCTGTACCCCTGGGGATAAAAATAGATATTTATAAAAAAAATAAAAAATAATAAATAAATAAATAAATAAAACAATTCGAAGAAAAAAAAAAAGAAGAAGAAGAATGTATAGAAGAATGTATGGAAAGG
This sequence comes from Mustela putorius furo, assembly GCF_011764305.1. Taxonomy (NCBI): domain Eukaryota; kingdom Metazoa; phylum Chordata; class Mammalia; order Carnivora; family Mustelidae; genus Mustela; species Mustela putorius. The sequence goes on from NW_025422023.1 coordinate 11,757,125, forward strand.
GTAATGAAAAACTCCCAAGCTGAACAGCAAAAAAAAAAAAAAAAAAGTAAAGGACCCCAAAATTGAGGACAGGTTAAGGAAACTGTTGGATAAAAGTAAACAAACATTTACATTATAGGGTCCTACAAGAAGAGACATTTGAAAAGGGCAGAAAACTTACTTGAAGAAATAATAGCTGAACACATCCTTAACTTAGGGAAAGAAATAGACATTCTGATCCATAAAGCACAGAGAATTTTAAACAATGTGAACTCAAAAAGGTCCACATTATAAAACATTATAATGAAAATCCCAAACTTTAAAGGTAAAGAGGGAATTTTATTTTATTTTTAAGGTTTATTTATTTGAAAAAGAGGGTGAGCAAGCATGAGTGGGGGGAGGATCAGAGGGAGGGAATCTTCAAGCAGACTCTCTGCTGACCACAGGGAATGAGCTGGAGCTCAACCTGAAGACCCATGAGATCATGACCTCAGCTGTAGCCAAGAGTTGGATGCTTAACTGACTGAGCCATCCAGGTGCCCCAATAAAGAGAGAATTTTAAAAGTAATAAGAGAGAAACAAAAAGTTACATACAAGAGAAACTATAAAGTTATCAGCTGATTTTTCAGTAGAAACTTCACAGGCAAAAGAGAGTGACATGATATATTCAAAATGCCAAAAGAAAAACACTTACAACCAAGAAGACTCGTATATATAATGGAATATTACTCAAAATCAGTAAAAATCAAATCTTGCCATTTGCAGTGACATGGATGGAGCTAAAAGGTATTATGATAAGGAAATAAATCAGTAAGAGAAAGACATATACTATATGATTCCACTCATACGTGGAATTTAAGAAATAGAACAGAGAAGCAAAGGGAAAAAGAGAGAGAGAGAGAGGCAAACAAAAAATAGACTCTTAAGTGATAGTCAACAGAGGGAAGGAGGTTGGGGGAACAGGTTAAATAGGTGATGGGGATTAAGGAAACCACTTATGATGAACACCAGGTGTTGTATACAAATCACTATATTGTATACCTGAAACTAATATTACACTGACTATTAACTAACTGGAATTTAAATAAAAGCTACAATTAAAAAAAGAATTACTTAAAAAAAGAAAGATGATATAAAGAAGAAATAAAAATAAAATAAATAATCCATTAAAAAAATTACAACAATAGTAGGGGAATTTAATACTCCATTTATGTCAATACATCATCCAGGCAGAAAATCACTAAAGAAATAGTATCTTTGAATGATACATTAGACCAGAAAGACATAGCAGATATATATGGAACATTCCATCCCCAAACAACACAATACACTTCTTTTTTTTTTTCCAGAGTAGGTCACATGTTAGAACATAACGTAAGTCTCACTAAATTTAAAAATATTGAAATCATTATGAATCTTTTCTGACTACTGTGCTGTAAAACTAGAAATCAATCACAAGGGGGGAAAAAATTACAACTGGAGGCTAACCAACAAGACACTAAACAACCAATGGGTCAAGAACAGCAAAAAAGAAATTTTAAAAATACATGGACAGAAATGAAAATAAAACAATCCTAAATCTTTGGAATGTAGTGAAAGCAGTTCTGAAAGAGAAGATATACAAAGATATAGACATACCTCAAGAAATAAGAAAAAGCTTAAATAAACAATCTAACCTTTCAGCTAAAGAAATCAGAAAAAGAACAAAGTAAGTAGAAGGAAGGAAATAACAAATTCTGAGCAGAAATAAATGATATAGACATTAAAAAATAATAATAACAGAAAAAAATCAATGAAACCAAGAGCTAGTTTATTGAAAAGATTGGTTAATCTAAATTGATTTGTCCTTAGCAAGAGTTATTAAGAAAAAAAGAGAAAGGACTCAAGCAAAGAAAATTAGAAATGAAAGACAAGTACCAACTGACACCATAGAAATACAAAGGATTACAAGAGAATACCATGAAAAATTACATGCCAACAAACTGGGCAGTCTAGAAGAAATAGAAAATTCCTAGAAACATACTCTTCCAAAACTGAATCAGGGAAAAATAGAAAATCTGAATAGACCAATTACTACTAATAAAATTGAATTATAAATCAAAAACTACCAAAGAAAAGTACAGAACCAGATGGATTCTCAGGTAAACATTTTTTTTTAAGTTTTATTTATTTATTTGACAGAGAGAGATCACAAGTAGGCAGAGAGGCAGGCAGAGAGAGAGGAGGAAGCAGAATCCCTGCCGGGCAGAGAACCCGATGCGGGACTCGATCCCAGGACCCTGAGATCATGACCCGAGCTGAAGGCAGCAGCTCAACCCACTGAGCCACCCAGGCGCCCCTCAGGTAAACATTTAAAGAAGAGTTAATATGTATTCTCCTCAAACTATTCCAAAAAAATAAAAGAGAAATAAAAGTTTCCAAATATATTCAATGAGGGAAGGGTTAGCCTATACTAAAATCAGACAAAAATACCACAGAAAAAGAAAACTACAGGCCAATATCCTTGACCAACAAAGAGGCAAAAATTCTCAACAAAATATTAGCAAACCAAATCCAACAGTACATTAAAAGGATCATTCATCATGATCAAGTGAGACTTATTATGGGAATCATGAATAGTTCAATATTTGCAAGTTAATCATTAATACACCACAACAAAATGAAAGATAAAATTCATATGATTATCTCAATAGATACTAAAAAAAAAAAACATTTGGCAAAATTCAACATCAATTCATGATAAAAGCTCTCAATGAAATAGGTACAGATATATAACAACATAACAAAGGGGATGCCTGGATGGCTCAATGGGTTAAAGCCTCTGCCTTCTGCTCAGGTCATGATCCCGGGGTCCTGGGATGGAGCCCCGCATTGGGCTCTCTGCTCCACAGGGAGCCTGCTTCCTCCTCTCTCTCTGCCTGCCTCTCCACCTACTTGTGATCTCTATCTGTAAAATAAATAAATAAAATCTTAAAAAAAATAATAATAACAAAGGCCATATATGACAAACCCACATCTAACATTACAATGAATAGTGAAAACCTAAGAACGTTTCTTTTAATATCAGGAATAAGACAAAGATGTCCAGTCTTACTACTTTTATTCAACCTAGTATTGGAAGTCCTAAGTACACAATCAGACAAGAAAAAGAAATAAGTCATACCAGTAAGAAAGAAGTTAAACTGTCACTATTTGTGGACGACATACTATACATAGAAAACCCTAAGATGTCACCAAAAACTATTAGAAGTAATAAATAAATCCAGTAAATTTGCAGGATATAAATTAATGCTGAGAAGTTGGCAGTGTTTCCATACACTATTAACGAAATAGTAGAAAGGGAGATTAAGAAAATAATTCTATTTACAACTGCAACAAGAAGAATGAAATACCTAAGGATAAATATATAACCAAGGATGTTAAAGACTTATACTATAAGAACTATAAACATTGACAAAAGAAACTGAAGGTACAAATAGAAAAATATTCCTTATTCATGGGTTGGAAGGATTAATATTATTATAATGTTCATAGTACCCAAAGCAATCTACAGATTCAATGCAATCTCAATCAAAATACCAATATTTTTCACAAAAGTAGTACAAATAATCTGAAATTTGTATAGAACTACAAAAGAACTTGAATAACCAACGCAATCTTGAGAAAGAAGAACAAAGCTGGAGAGAACACAATTCTAGATTTCAAGATATACTCCAAAGCTGTAGTAATCCAAACAGTATAGTACTCCACAAAAATAGACCCATCAATCAATAGAGCAGAATGGAGAGCACAGAAATAAACACATGTTTATATGGTCAATTAATCAATGACAAAGGAGGCAAGAATATACAATGGGGAAAAGATAGTTTCTTCAATAAATGGTGCTAGGAAAACTCAACAACTACATGCAAAAGAATGAAACTGGACAACATTCTCACATCATATACAAAAATGAACTTAAAACACATTAAAGACCTAAATGTGAAACCTGAAATCATAAAAATCCTAGAAAAGAGCATAGACAAATATATCTCCGACATCAGCCATAGCAACATTTTTCTAGCTATGTCTCCTAAGGCAAAGGAAACAGAAGCAGAAATAAACTATGGAGACTACATCAAAATAAAAGCATTTGCATAGCAAAGAAAACCATCAGCAAAACTAAAAGGCAACCTACTGAATGTGAGATATTTGCAGATGATATATCTGATAAGGGGTTCATATTATCCAACCATAAACAAGGAGATTTTTGCCATTTGCAACAATTTGGATGGGCCTAGAACACATTATACTAAATGAAATAACACCAAGAAATGCAAATACCATGTGATTTACTCATATGTGGAAACTAATAAACAAACAAATAAAAAAACAAAAAGCAGACTCATACCCATAAATACAGAGAACAAACTGATGGTTGCCAGAAGGAAGGGCCATGGCACTTGGCAAAATAGATGAGGGGGACTGGGATGCAGGCTTCCAGTATGGAATGAATAATTCACATGAATAAAAGTCACAGCATAGGAAATATAGTCAATGATATTTTAACAGCTATATATGGTGATGGATGGTAGCTACACTTGGTGTGAATATAATATAACATAGAGAGAAGCTGAATCACTTTTGTATACCTGAAAATAATGTACCATTACGTGTCAACAATACTAAAAAAAAAAAAAAAGAAAGAAAGAAAAGAAAAAGAAATCCTCAATTTGGGTCTTTTTCTGCAGCTCTGATGGTTTTCAAGATTCTTCTTTGACGTCATTTACAAGGAAATGAGGTTTTTTATGTGAATAATGACCTTCAAGATTCTCTGGTATCATAAGAACCTGGTACCTGAGTTATCAACCCAATCTGCGACTTCTCTGAATTGCCCGACCACTTTGCTACAGGGCATCTTAAGTGTAAAGACTGAATCCTCAGTACTTAGCCCTAACTCTGAAAGCTAAATGAAATTGCTAAATAAACAATTGAGTAGATCCACAGCTCTTTAAAGTATTATACTTATTTATATCCATGCCATTTCTGAGACTTGATTATGTTTTCTAATTATATTTATCATTTCCTCTTGTTACAGATATGTGACATGCTTAAAACAAGTCATGAAGATAGAAAACCACATAGAAATAATTGCCTATAATACCATCAGCCAGAGATAATTATTACAAACATTTGATATATATATTTCCATTTTATCTTTAAATCATACTTTTAAAAAATTATGTTTTGCATATTAATTTCAGCTTGCTTGTTTTTCACTTAAAAACATATGGTGTATATTTCCCACATTAGCAAATACCAATCTGTAAAATCATCTAATGGTTAATTAGCAATCCATCATATGGCTGTCCATACCTATTTATACACATTATATTAATAAATATAGTGGGCATGAGTGTGTTATTGCCTATTATCTTCTTACAGACAGTAACAGTTCCTTGTGTTTTGGTAGATATTCAGTTAATGCAGATCAATTATAATGGTTACATTAATTATTTTCAACATAAGGGTGGATAAGTCAGTAAACTTGTTTATTCTTCTCACAAAACGTTGTAAACTATATACTGATAAGCTCTTTCACTAAAAATTCAATTCAAAATGACTCCATTAACACTTTATCTGATGATATTATTCAGAATTGTGGAACTCAGAGTGAAATGCAAATTTCATAGTATTTTTCCCTCATAGGGTCTTAATAGGGTTAAGGTTTGATAAATTTTAGATCTTAGAATAATGCACCTTCCACACTGTACTTAGCAGTATCCATAACAACCATGACTCTTAAAAGATATTTTAATTGCAACATTCTTTGCAATTGTTGATGGCTTATTATGACAAAATGAAGACAACTTAAAGAATGCTATTTATTGATAAATGGGTTTCTAAACAATATGATGCAAAATCAACTTTGCATTCTGCTTTTCTGACAAAGGAATGGTTGTATCTGAAAGAAAAAAGATGCAAGATACTGTTTCTATGCTATCCATTTGAAGAAAAGAATTATGTCAAGGAGGGGTGCCTGGGTGGCTCAGTGGGTTAAAGCCAGGTCATGATCCCAGGGTCCTGGGATTGAGCCCCTCATCGGGCTCTCTGCTCAGCAGGGAGCCTGCTTCCTTTCCTCTCTCTGCCTGCCTCTCTGCCTACTTGTGATCTCTCTCTGTCAAATAAATAAATAAAATCTTTAAAAAAAAAAAAAAAGAATTATGTCAAGGAAGTAAAAAAAAAAAAAAGAGTTACATTCAGGCCCCAAACAATTAAATCTAGGAAGCTCAAGTAATTTGAATACATATATTGGTCAATTAGCCAAAAATCAAAACATTATGTAAAATCAAAATCATTTCAAGTTAGCAAAATTTTAGTTTGCTTACTTTGTTGGTTAACATGACATGGCATGACACAATTGAATGTGGTCAAAATCACTTCTGTATTCAAAACAGGAGTATTACTTTTCTCTGAGAGAATATGTGTAGGTCATCTAGTTAATACTAATTAAAGTTCTATTTTTTAATGTATTCTGAATTACTGAGTGAGTATAACTAAGAGTCAATTCACAATAGTACTGGAGCCAATATATAGCTTATGGAAAAGCTATAAGTAGTCTTATTAGAAACATTAAGTGGGGCACATAGGTTGGTTAATTATCTGCCTTCAGTTCAGGTCATGATCCCAGGGTGTTGGGATCAAACCCCACAACAGGCTCCCTGCTCAGCTTGGGGGATCTGTTTCTTCCTCTTCTTCTCCCTCTCCTTCAGCCCCTTCACCTGATTGTCCTCTCTCTCTCTCTCAATAAATAAATACATCTTTAAAAAACAACCTGAAGAAAAGAATGCATAAAGGCAGAATGGTAAGTAGAAACAAGAAGAAAACTTTACTCTGTCTATGAGTGTGAATGAAAGATGAATTGAAAAGAGAATGGAGGAAAATCTACTTTGAGTAATAAACCATGACATTAAAATCAATGAAGACAGGAGATAAAAGAAATATTGTTTATTGTTAGCTTTCTTATGGAAAATTAACAAATCTATAATGTGGTGTAAAAATCTGACTGTCCTACTGAGCCCTTTGTTATGATATGCATCTCTCCTCATGTTAAAACACCCTTTCTCCTACACAGTGCCAATGTTGTCAGCAGTCACATTTTTGTCATCAATTTGTCAGAGATCTAAAATTCAGTTGTGAAGACTCTATGAAAAAAAATTACTTTGGGAAAAATATTGCCTAAAATCTGCTGCTAAATGTAATTGCTTGGTGCAAGCTTTATTAACATCTTTCCAGGATTAAGAAGAATTACTCAAAGCTATCTTAGTAATAGTTTTTTTTAATTGCTTTATGAAAGTTTATTTTCAGTTTCTAGGAAGTATTTTTTTGACAATTTTATTATTATTGGTGCAGTCATGAGATAGAAACTTATATTTCACATTTCACCCATTGTGGTAAAGACTGGCTAGATGTTATCAATCCTGCTTCCTCCTCCTGGCACACAGAAAGACTTCTTACAATTAGAGTAGGACTACGTTCTGGGTTCTGGATTTGCGACAAAGTGAGTGGGACTCACTCACTCCTCACTCCTCCAGGATGGATCAAGGGTCCCTCTCACTTTGCTTGCTGCCAGCTGAAAGCAAAAAAACCTATGGAAAAATTTGACAAAGGCCTAGAAAACAGCACTGCTGCAGATAGAAAGAACCAGAATCCTTTAATAATCATGCAAAAGGTCACACATCAAATATCCAAACTGATATGATCTAAAAATGAACACTTAATCTTGCTAAGTTAGTGAGAGTTGGAGGTTGTGTTTAAGTCAGCTAGCATTAATCACCCCCAAACACCTACCAAATTTGCTCTTCAAAGTTTTTCTGTTGATATTGCTAACTGTGTATTTAAGTGTTACGTTTGGTAATTTGAGGAGCATTTTGTGCTGATTGTTTCCTTCTAGAGTTTAGCAGGTTTTATTTTTGAGACCAAAACAAATGACTAAAATAATAAATGGGTTGCTCACACTACCTTAGTAACTGAACTACCTTCTAATCTATGAAGGACTGTCAACTCTGTATACCTTTTCTTCCTGGATATCAATGCTTTAAAATATGTCAGGACTTAAATGTTCTGAAATATGTTGCTTTATTCAATTCACAGCTAAGTGATAATGGTACTTCCTGGTTCCTCATCAAGACCTGCAGCTTTACCAAATAGAGAAAACTACTACTTTTTTCTTTCTCTGTTGTTCATTGTTCTTCTTCTTCTTCTTCTTCTTTTTTTTTTTTTCAAGATGGTCATACACCACACAAAAGAACTGTAGATATTTTGGAATTGAAATGGACCTTAAAGGCTATACAATCATCACACTTTTCTGATGAGTTTACTGTGCTTTAAGAAAGGTTAAGGGATTTGTATAAGGACTCCAGCTCATTGGCAGCAAAACTAAGATTAGTAGTATAATCTCTTAAATGCTCATTTATATTTTCACCTGCAACTGTTTCTTGACAGCAATGTCAACCACAGGACTTCCAACACCCACAATCCATTCTAAGGTGTCCTGGGCAGACCACAGACAAACACTGTTCAACTTGACTCACTGGCCCTACCATTCCTTCCTACTTGTCTCAGCTGAGTGGTCAAAGAACAACTCAAGAATAGCCAGTTCATATACTGGCCAATAATCTATGTTGAGATCTGTTATAAAAAGATTAACTGGGTCAAGCCCTTTGGAATCTGAAGAGGGCAACACAGAGAACCTTACCACATTAGAAAGAGGATCTGATATTTAAAATATGTATGTAGAAAGATAAAGTCAGTCAGAGCCATGTATAATCATAACAAGGCAAGTTATAAGGGGGAATGTATACACAGAGATAATAGAGATTCTACCAAAGGGACATATTAGAACCAGTGGCTTGCCAGAGCTCCCTTTGATCTTGTGTAACTTGATACATTCCATTACCAGCCAATAATCCTTCTATAACTTACAGTGACCTAGATGAGAAATGTTTCTACAACTGAAAAAGTAAATTGTGTATGAAACAGAAATACTTAAATATACTTAAATATATCCTTCAACTTCATGTTTGTGAAAAAAATATGTAATTTTATGTGAAAATAATCGCAAAATAAAATATCAAAATAACCATTTAATATTTTATACTTAATGTATACTTAATGTATAATTATATATTCAAAAATATAAGCAAAATTGAAGGGCCTACAAATTAAGACTAAATAATAAAATTATATCACAAAAAAGGTAAATAACTTTACTGTATAAAAAGAACATACAAGTTGATAAGAAAAGCACTAATGCTCCAATGAGATACCATGGAAAGATAATGGGCTAACAGTTCATAAGAGATCGTGTAGAAAACGCTGACGAGCATATGAAAGTATGTTGAATTTCACTAATAAGGAAATAAGATAGAAGTCAATAATGAAACATTTTTACTTATCAAATATTTGTCAAATGTTAATAATATGCTGGTAGTGGTTTAGTGAGTAATGTAATATAACACACTACCAATGCATTTGTAAACTGATAGAATCATTCTGGAAAGCAGTTAAACAGTACATATCTAGAACCTTGAAAACATTTATTCAACACTGGCATAATAATCCTTTTTCTATAATATATGTCAAAATATATAATTTATGGTTATATAATAAATGGTCAGAAATATAAGCATAGATTTATGTTAAAATTATATTAGCATTTCTCTTTCATATGCAACCTACTTTTCAGTTGTTTTTATAAACTATCTTCTTCACTTATTCATTTTGATAACTCCAAAGCCCAGCACAGTGCCTGGCATGGGGAGGCTGACATATAAAAGGCATTTGACAAAAATGTGTTGGATGAACAAATTAATACAGGAGGAAAGATTCACTATGGTATTTCTTGAAACAATAAATTATTAGAAAAAATGTATCCAATGAAATTTTAAATAAATTATAGTACATAAAATAATTGGACTTGACATATAAACACTAAAATTGTGAGGTTCTTAATGACATAAGAGATTGTTTAAGAGTATAGAGTAGCTGTGCAGTGCCTGGGTGGCTCAACTGGTTGAGCATTGGACTCTTGTCATTATCTCAGGATTGTGAGATTGAGCCCCTCATCAGGCTCTACTCTGGGCATGAAGCCTGCTTAAGATTCTCTCTTTCCCTCTCCGTCTGCCCCTCCCCTGCCTCTCTCTCTCTCAAATAAAAAAGAGTAGTGAAAAATAGAATATAGCACTGTATATATCATATATTCTGAACTATGTTAAAATATGCATTTATATATGAAGATGAAAAATCAATACATAAATATTGATCAAATTTGGTCAGGTATTACATTTGATGTTTAAATTTGAGTGAGAGGTTTCTGACTTATTTCTTTATGCTTTTCAATATCTTCTTTTTTATAGTACTTTATTGTATTACTTTTGGTATTATATTATATACTACTTTTACATATTATTTTCTTAATTAGAACATAGATTTAAAATTTATGTATTCAGTTTTATATTTTTATTTAAATTCCAGTTAATAAACATACAGCGTAATATTAGTTTCAGGTATAGAATTTAGCAATTCTTCAATTACATACAACACCCAATGCTCATCACAATTAGTGCACTTCCTAATACCCATCACCTATTTAACCCATCCCCTAACTGACCTGCCCTCCAGCAACCCTTAGTCTGTTCTCTATAGTTAAGAGTCTATTTCTTGGTTTGCTTCTCTTTTTTCCCCCATGTTCATTTTTTTTTTATTAAATTCCACATAAAAGTGCAATCATATGGTCTTTGTCTTTCTCTGGCTGACTTATTTCACTTAGCATAATACTCTCTAGCTCTGTCCATACTTTTGCAAATGGCAAGATTTCATTCTTTTTGAAGGCTGAGTAATATTCAATTACACACACACACACACACATACACACACCCCTTCATCCATTCTTCAGCTGATGGATAGTTGGGCTTTTTCTACAATTTGGCTATTGTTGATAATGTTGTCATAAACATCGGAGTACATGTACCCCTTTCAATCAGTATTTTTTTTTAATATAATTTTTTATTTTTTATAAACATATATTTTTATCCCCAGGGGTACAGGTCTGTGAATCACCAGGTTTACACACTTCACAGCACTCACCAAAGCACATACCCTCCCCAATGTCCATAATACCACCCCCTTCTCCCAAACCCCCTCCCCCCAGCAACCCTCAGTTTGTTTTGTGAGATTAAGAGTCACTTATGGTTTGTCTCCCTCCCAATCCCATCTTCTTTCAATCAGTATTTTTGTATCTTTCGGTTAAATACCTAGTAGCACCATTGCTGTATCATAGGGTAATTCTATTTTTAACATTTTGAGGAACTTCCATACTATTTTCCGGGGTGGCTGCACCAGTTTACATTCCCATCAACAATGCAAGAGGGTCCTCCTTTCTTGCATCTTCACCAACATCTGTTGTTTCCTGTGTTATTGATTCTAACCATTCTAACAGCTGTGAGGTGATGTTGTAGTTTTGATTTGCATCTTCCTGATGATGAGTGATGTTGAACGTATTTACATGTATCTGTTAGGCATCTGTATATTATTCGTGTATTCTGCCATTTTTTAACTAGGTTATTTGTTTTGTGGATGCTGAACTTTTTATGAGATACATCATTTGCAAACATCCTCTCCCTTTCTGAAGATTGCCTTTTAGTTTTATTGATTGTTTTCTTTACTGTGCAGAAGCTTTTTATCTTGATGAAGTCCCAATAGTTCATTTTTACTTCTGTTTCCCTTGCCTCCAGTGATGTATCTAGTAAGAAGCTGCTATGGCTGATGTCAAAGATTTACTGTGGCCGAAGAGTTACTGTCTGTGTCCTCCTCTAGGATTTTGATGGTTTCCTGTATCATATTAGGTCTTTCATACATTTTGAATTTATTTTTGTATGTAGCATAAGATAGTGGTCCAGTTTCTTTCTTTAGCATGTGTCTGTCCAGTTTTCCCAACACCCTTTGTTGAAGAGACTATATTTGTGCCACTGGATAGTCTTTCCTGCTTTGTTGAAGATTAGTTGACCATTTAGTTGTGGGTCCATTTCTGGATTCTCAATTATGTCCCATTGATCTATGTGTCTGTTTTTGTGCCGGTACCAGACTGTTTTGATGACTATAACTTTGTTATATAGCTTGAAGTCTGGGATTGTGATACCTCTCATTTTGCTTTTATTTTTCAACATTACTATGGTCTTTGGTCTTTTCTGGTTGCATTTAAATTTTAGGATTGTTTGTTCTAGCTCTGTGAAAAATGCTGTTGGTATTTTTTTTTAAAGATTTTATTTATTTATTTGACAGACGGAGATTACAAGTAGGCAGAGAGGCAGGCAGAGAAAGGAGAAAGCAGGCTCCCTGCTGAGCAGAGAGCCCAATGTAGGGCTCTATCCCAGGACCCTGGGATCATGACCTGAATCGAAGACAGAGGCCACCCAGGCGCCCCTGCTGTTGGTATTTTGATAGGGATTGCTTTGAATGTGTAGATTTCTGTGAGTAGTATAAACTTTAACAATTTATGTTTTTCTAATCCATGAGCATGGAATGTTTTTCCATTTCTTTTTGTTTTCTTCAGTTTCTTCCATAAGCATTCTATAGTTTTCAGAGTTTAGATCTTTTACCTCTTTGGTAAGGTTTATTTCTAGGTATCTTATGGTTTTTCATGCAATTGTAAACAGGATTAATTTCTTGATTTCTCTTTCTGTGGTGTCATTATTGGTGTATAGAAATATAATAGATTTCTCTACATTGATTTTATAAATCAAATCAAATAATATGTTAAAAGAATAATTCACCATGATCAGGTGGGATTTATTCCTATGTTGTAAGTGTGGTTCAATATTTACAAATCAAGGTGATAATGTGATATACCACATTAATAAAAGAAAGGATAAGAACCATATGATCCTCTTAATAGATGCAGAAATAGCATTTGACAAAGCACAGCATCTATTCTTGATAAAACCCTCAACAAAGTAAGAAAAAGAGGACTATACCTCAATATCATAAAAATTATATATGAAAAACCCATAGCTAATATCCTCCTCAAGGAAAAACTGAGAGATTTTCCTCTATTATCAGGAACACAACAGGATGTCCACTCTCACCACCGTTATTTAACATAATATTGGAATCCTAACCTCAGTAATCAGACAACATAAAGAAAAAAAATTCATCTAAATCAACAATGAAGAAGTCAAAGTTTCACTATTTGCAGACAACATAGTACTCTATGTAGAAAACCTGAAAGACCACCCAAAAATTGATATAACTGATACATAAATTCAGTAAATTCATAGAATTAAAATGTATTTTAAAACTCCCTGTAAGGCAGTGCCAGGTCTATTCAACCAATTTAACAGAATGTTCAGAATTGTACTCTGTGAATATCTGACAAAGGCTAATTGATAGTTGATGATAATGGTCATTAAATTTTTTTCTTTTTTTTTTCTTTTTTTTGTATGCCTAGAATGACAGGCTAAAAAATTCCAGGGACTTTCAGCATAGTTTAAAGGGAAAAGAAAACATTATCAGGTGATACTTGAGAGGAATTTTATGAATAGTGGTAAACACTTAAGTAATAAAGGGTTAAGATGAGTTTATCATTTAATGATAGATAATATATAAAACATATGAACAAGTGTCTAGTACATAACACAGACCCAGTGTATATTAATTTTCTTTCCTTATTTGTGTTCTTGCTAATCAATTTCGTTCCAGTCTAATCCAGAACTCTCACACTGACACTCTCCCTATGCCCTTGTGGGCCCACCTCATCAACTCACAGAATACATCAATTCCTTATCCCTAAGCCTGTAACCCCAGTTAACTATATCCTAGGTGTTTGCCAGTGTTCAAAATAAAAATACACCAAGGGAAGTATTTAGACCCCCCCAAAAAAGAAAAAAAAAAAAACAATGCCTATAAAGCCAAGAAGAGAGGACCATCCTTCGAGCAGTCATTATCATCCAGAACTTCCAGTCTATGGAGTGGTAATTGTCACTGCCAAATTCCCTCAATACATGAAACACTTCCAGATGTAGTTGGATCATCCTATATGCAAAATCATCTACTAGGAAAAATCATCTCCTGGAGTTTATTTTTAGGGTGGGTTACTGGTACTATTTTGTATGTAAAGCATGGTTCATGAGTATCTTCACAATAAAACTCCTACTTAGTCAAGGCTTAAATAATTGATATGTAGGCATACTCTGCTCTCCCTGTTACATTTTTTCAGGTGTTGTTAAGACTCCCCAAGCATGAGAAGAATTGCTTCACCAAGGGTGAGTTCTGGGAGGGGTATGTATTTACTGATATACTGTGGCTTGTGTCAGAAAATTGGACTTTTGGTAGATTATATTTAAATAGCCACTGCCTAAAAATAGCTAAAATAGCTAAAAATTTCACAACCACGCAATTGAATGATCTGTGGTCAAGGTTTTAGAAAAGTGAATGGTGGCCTTGTAGAGATGCTAGCCACTTAATCAGTAAATAAAGCCCCAGAAAACTGAACAAGAGACAGTTGGCACCTTGACATTCCATTTTGATGGTAATTTCATTAAATTTTGGAAAATGCATAAACTTAAGCTTCAATTGCAGAGAACTGAATGGAAGAGGCAGACACACAATATTTGCTTTGTGCTAAATGAGTATGTGTAGTGAAATACCTGACTCTGTAACAATAATCACTGTGTATACCCAGATGTACAAATGAGTGGTTAGGTTTATAGATTGATGATAAATATGTGCAGAGAAATTAGGAGCTTAGTTAGACAATCAGTCCACACATCCTTTTTTTGAACTAACAGGGTGCTCGGAATTCCTGCAAGCATGTTTCCTTGAGTTCCTACTGACAATAATTTGGTTTGTTTACTAGTTTACTTTTCTCGAATGTCAGAGAAAATTTACCTTGTTAATAAAATCATACTCACCATGATAAAGAAATAAAACATAAAGAATAACTGAATAATCACTTATTCCTAAGAGGAGAAAGATTTCTAAATAGGATCAGATCAATATACCTCTCAAACAAGCATTATATTCTTAATATGAGAATATGAATATGCATGAAAACTATAGGTTCCCAAAGATTATCCACAGTTGCTAATGTGTTTTGACAGGACTGTAATTTTGTCATTCCTTGATAAGAGCTGGAGGCAGTCGTGAAATACAAACTCTGGGTTGGCTATTTTATATGCTTTAAAAAAGAAAAATCAAGAGAAAAACAATCTCATTGAATCATGATCAAAAAGCACAGATCAAGGGTATTTAGTCCTTAGAATTGTGTTAGTTCTCAAAAATACTTTTAAAAAATTTAAAGTAAAGCTAATTTTTTAAAAAACTAATTCTAATTATTCATATGAATTATTCATATGAATGGAGAAGAATTAATACTTAAGGTGAATTGTAACAGTATATATGCATAATTATGTATCTATCATATGCTCTTACAAATGCATATAAGCACAAGCAGAGTTCGTTTCTCTTGCTAAATAATGTTGATTACATAGTTATTGATATTTTATAGTTTTTTCACTTTTATATTGAACATCATTGTTGTTTTGTTTTGTTTTGTTTTACTTTTTCTGTCATAAAACAATGCATAAGAGTGAAACAACATACAATCTATAGGAGTGCCTGGGTGGCTCAGTCATTAAGCGTCTGCCTTTGGCTCAGGTCATGATTCCAGGGTCCTGGGATCAAGCCCTACATCGAGCTCCCTGCTCAGCAGGAGGCCTGCTTCTCTCTCTCTCTCCCACTCCCCCCATTGTGTTCCTTCTCTTGAGGTGTCTTTCTCTGTCAAATAAGTAAATAAAATATTTTTAAAAAATACAATCTATATACAATATGAGTAGAGTTGTTTACCATCATTGCAAATTCTAAATTTTCACCAGAGCCTAATAGAATGAGGAAATTCCTAGTTATGTGAGGGTTAAAAGATAGAAATATTCTTTTATCAAATCTTTTCCCCTCGCTTTCTGATTACTTCAGAGATAAACATGTAAGAGCAACACTGAAAAATGGTATACATTTCTTTTTTCTGGACTAAACAACTTTAAAGTCATACTTAAATTCTTGGCCATTATTCAATTCACCTTGGGATTGACTTATTCTCATACAAAAGGACCTGATTGACAGTTGCACAATTGTATAAAACACTGGTACTGCGACTATTACTAATGACTAATTTGAGAGCCTAGCATTTGTCAGGCACTGTGTTAAATACTGTGCATATATATCCTCACTTAACTAAGCAAATGATGAGGGAGCACATTATTATCCCCAATTTGTATATGAAAATATTTAAAAGTCTAAGTAACTAGCACAATGTTTCTTAACACAATCTAGTTAGAAATTCAGTCTGAGGGACTGTAGGATCATACTTAACTACTGTGCCATCGTATGGTAGGTAAAATATGCTGCAAATATAACATTTAACTCTAAATAAACATTCACTTAAGTAATAAGCCACACTGAACTTGTTTCTGCACATGATGAAATTAAAACTAATGAGACCCAGAATCATACACTCTTAGAGTATAAGGGACAAGAAAGGTAACCAAGTCTAACAAAGTTTTAGCGTTTCTGTCAAGGGTCAGACATTGTCCCAGGCATGGTGGATATATAGTTGTGATGAACAACACAAGGTTGAACCAGATGGGTCCAGTTATATGTCATTTTTTAAAATAAATACAGTACTGTAAATGTATTTTCTCTTCCTTTTGATTTTTAAATAACATTTTATTATCTCTAGCTTACTTTATTGCAAGAATACAATTTATAATACTAATGATGTACAAAATGAGTGTTCACTACTTATGTTATTGGTAAGGTTCTTGGTCAACAGTAAGCTATAAGTAGTTAAGTTTTGGGGGAATCAAAGTTACACATGGATTTCTGATTGTATGGGAATCAGCACCCCAACCCCCATGTTGTTCAAGCATCAGCTGTAGCAGTGATTAAAACAAAGTTACGCTCTCATGAATCTAACACTGCAGTTAGAAAACAAATAAATAGAATGCATAATGTCAGAGTGACAAGGGTTATAGGGAAAAACACATATTTCAAGGGAGAGTTCCTTTAGTGTGAGTAGCAAGGTAAGGTCTCTCTTAGAAGGTGGAATTTGGGTAAATGCTGAGTAATTAGAGGGAGTCAGAGGTAGGGAATCTGAAGGCGTAAGTGTTCCTTCAGAGACAATAGCCGATGCAAAGATCTGAAACTGGAAAGGAATGTTGGTATGTTCCTGGAGAAAAAGCTTGGCCAGTGTGGCTGGAACACATGGAGCAAGAGGAAAGAGGAGGGCAAAAGGTAGTCAGGGAATGAACCATTTAGGGCCTTGTAGGCAATGGAAAGGAATTTGGATTTTATACTAAGAGAATACTAGGGTGGCAGGGAATACACAACCTGACTTAGGTTTTAACAATATCTCTCTGGCTGCTCTTTAGAGAATGGATTGGAAAGGGGCGGGGGCAGTGGAAGCAGAGAGACCAGATGGAGGGTTACTGAAATAGGTGGCATGAATGATGATGGTACCCTGGACTTGGAAAGAGAAGTGGAAAGATCAGAATATGCTATAAAAGTAGAGTCAATAAACTTGCTTCCTTACATTGAGTTATAGTAACCTCCACATAATCTTTGCCTACTGGCTTGGTCTCAACCTTTGAGGAAATACAGATTAAGTTTAATACCTTCAGGCATTGAAAAGCAGCACACATGACCTCTCTGAAATCTCATTTCTACATTGAAGAGCCCTTCTTCCCTCCAACTGTCTTCTGATATCTTGTTAACACTGCTGAATATCCTGGACACCTTCTAGTGGTTACCTTCTTGTTTGGCGAAGTTCCTTTTAAAAAAGTGGTGCCAGCACTGACTGAAGCACTTCATTGTTCTCGGACCCCTGTGGAGGACAGTGAAGCTATTTGCTCCTAGTGTACTGCATTTCTTTTAAAAGAGGCTAATGCACATGAATTACATGTTTAGCGAAGAATAAAGGTGGAAGACATAGTTTGAGGGTCAGAACTAGGACTATCACTTGTCATCCTATTGTTGCAGAATATCTGTAAAAGTGATTCCCTTAAGTAAAGGGAAGCAGAGCTGGGGAGGTGATGGTTTTCTCAATAGATGATCATCTTAAGAGAAGGTGCTAAACTGATAATTAAATAAAGCTGCTTCTAAAAATATGTGCTGGGTGTGGGGGTGCAGTGAGGAGAGCAGATAGGGAAGCAGGATAGGAGGGAGAGAAAACGAATCAAGATTAATAATGAGAAAGCACTCTGAGATTTCCTATACAAGGAATAGGGTGAGTGAAGTGGAAAATTCAGGTGAACAGAAAACAATTACTTTCAGTTGAAAGCAAAGGTAAACATGAATTTTGGAGTAAAGTTCTCTGGGCTCTTTAATGACCTTAATTGGTTTGACTCCTTGTTTTGCGTTAGTCACAAATAATACTCTGTGAACCAAATTTCAATCAATCACTACAAAAACAGTGTCTTAACTATGATTTAGCTAATTTGTTTCCTTATCAGTTATTTCTGCACCATGGTTCTGCAGGACATACAATAAGTCTATTAACTCTGCAGCAGTCTTAGGATGTGAGAATTTGTGGCATATTAAAACTGTCTCCTAAATGCCAGATCTGATTTTCCATCTTTGTTACATTTCGTTTTTATTACTCCATACAGAATATTGCCCTATTCTGTGAATGAGTGTCTGAAATTCAGAAAAGACCATGAGATGGTGGAGGGGGACATTTTTTTTACTTTTTAATTTTTTAAATTTTTTTATAGACATATAATGTAATTTTATCCCCAGGAGTATAGGTCTGTGAATCACCGGTTTACACACTTCACAACACTCACCATAACACATACCCTCCCCAATGTCCATAACCCAACCGTCCTCTCCCAACTCCCCTGGTGGAAGGGGACATTTTGAAGAAGAAACTAACTTAATCCCTAATGGAAAAGGTGCCATATTCAATGAATGAAAATGTATCATTCCATTTATCTTCCTCATTCAAGGAAGGGGTCATTATGCACACAGTTCTGTTCTCAAGACAAAAAAAAAAATAAGTAAATAAAATCACAATAGTTGATATTTAACTCTCATTGTTCTGATAATTTGTGCTGCAAATGTTGAGTTGGAGGTAGGAACAAATAGAAAAGCCCCAAAGTGGGCCTCCACAATAGTCTCTTTTGAGACAAATAATTCTTTGATATTCACATCTAGATTATTGTAGAATATAATCCAAGAATCAAAAGAAATATATCATTAACAAGAACAAAAACAGCAAAATCTCATTTTTTGTGTTTTCTAGGATTAGTAAGAATTTTATAGAAACTAACATACTCATTTTTACAGCTTCCTGAAAAACAAATTTATTAAAAAGAATGATTATAAAGGCTTGCATCTTTTGAGTTTGCTATGTGGTAACTTGCATGTTTAATGGATTTTCTTGATGCTCTACAAACCATCATAATTCATCCTTGCCAAGTGACCTAAAGAGGCAGTATTTCAAAACTTTATAGCACAAAATCATCATCTAAATTCCTTAACAGGATACCCAAGTACCACACTTCATTGTACTTCTTGAACAACCTATGGCATCTATATGTTAATTTCAACAGCTTCATCATTCCACGTCAATGGAATGTCTGTATGGAGATTTTAGCTTTGGCTAATGCCCAAAGATGTGTGAGGGTGAAAATATGCTCTTATACAAGGAAAAAACATTAAATTTAATGTAGTCAAATATTCAAAATATTTTTTGGCAAAGCTTGGCATCAAAGATTAGGAATACTGCTATATAGATCAGAAACAGTTGAGATTTATTTTGTTATTTAACCTGGACTCAGACAATTTTTATTTAAACTGCTATAAATCATGTGGGAGCTCATGAGTTATAGGTAATACTAAGGTCTTCTGAATAGAGAAGAGCGAAACTGATGAGAGTATGTTATTGCAAGATAACATGAGACCGTGAGATGGCATAAAAGTGGCAATCAAGCTGGGGAAGCAAGTGAAATTCAATGCATTTATCTATTAGTCACATCCTTTTTAAAAATGCTAGACTCGAATATTTTTGTAGAATATTCAAGACATTGTTAACAGTTGTTTCCATAACCAAAAATGTTAAAAAAGTAAAACCAAAGAGCAAACACTGTTTTAGTCATTTATAAATTGAGACCTGTCCTTTACTGAAATGGTAAATGAAGCAGTAACTAGCTATTGTTCTGCTAACATAAATAAATAAATAAATAAATGTCAGTGTTTTACTTAGAAGTAGAATATACAGTTTCCAGTCTGAGTTCTATTGTGTCTTCTTTCATTCAATAAATCATTCATTTAGTCATTCATTCAAAACAAGATTTATTAAGCATTTATTATAAGTCAGACACTCTCCTAGATATAGGAAGGGATGTGGAGATGATGAGATTACATTTCATACCATAGAAAAATCTTATAATCTAGTAGGGGAAATATACAAATAGTAAATGATTACAATATGATACATTAAGTGATTAAACATGAATTTATAGAACAAAAATAATGCATAAGAGATGAAGAAATTTCAGAGGAGAGGAGGAGATATTTTGCTAGTAGTTCAGGGTACTCAAATGTAAGGTGCAAGAAGAATGGAAGGGTGGTAATAAAATAAGATATAGCAGAGAAGAACAAGATTATGAGCAACCTGCTGTGTCAGGGCTAGGGTGTTTGTATGTTTGTTTAACAAAGGAATTTAAAAAGTCATAGAAATATTTATGGAAAAACGGGCAAGTGGCAATTGTTAAGTTCATGTTTCAAATAGATCAATGGAGACTAATTGGATGATATTCAAGTCTAGAGACAAGGGAGAAACCAAGATACTACTGAAGAGATTGGGCTAAAAAACAAGAAGGACTTTTTGTGAAAATGAAGAAGAAATTGGCAAGATTTGATTACTTACTGGAATGGGAGATATGGAAGGAATCAAGAATGAACCACATGTCTCTGAGTTGGGCATCTATGTAGACTATGAAAATAAAACTCCCCAAAATGGAAAGAGTAGGTTTATTTTAAATTATCTGGGCCCCTACTGATTTTGAAGAAGATTTTTGACCTCCAAGAAAAGAAGTGTAATACATATTTGAGTGCATATCAAGGCGGGACATAAAAATAGAAATCTATGCTACAGATGGACTTACAGTCCTCAAAATGTATATGATAGTTGTAGTCAGGGGTTTTAATAAAAATGAGATTAGAAGACAGCTGGTGATGGGACCTGGAGTGTCTTCAATACTCTATCAACAATAGTACTATATTACAGATACAAATGTGTATATCAGCACATTTTTTTCAATTTCACAACACCAAAAATTCATACAAAGTATGATCTCAGATCACAGAATAAAAATGCTCTATCATAGGAAGACATAAGAAAATTTTCAAGTATTTGAACATTAAACAATACACTTCTATATAATTCTTGTGTCAAAGAGGAAATCTCAAGAGAAATTAGAATATATTTCAAACTGACTGAAAATGAAAATACAACATAGCAAAAATTGCAGGATGCTGCTAAAGCAATATTTACAGAGCAATTTATGTTAGATACTATGTTAGAAAAGTATAATGTCCTCAACAAACAAGTTGTTTCCAATTTAAGAAATTAGAAAAAGAAGAGCATCAAAGAACACAAAGTAAGCAGAAACAAGTAAATAATAAAAATAATAGCAGAAATAATAGCAGAAAAATAATAGCAGAAATTAAAAACCAAAAATAGAAAAAATACTCAAAATTTGAAAAATCAATAAAATTGCTAAACCTGTCACTAGACTTACTAGAAACAATCCATATGCATACACTGAAAAACATAGATGAAATGGGCCAATATTTTTAAAGACACAAACTACCAAAACTCACTTAAGAAGAAATAAATAACCTATGCCTATTAAATTGAACTTGTAGTTAAAAATCTTCCAAAATAAGTAAGACCCAAAATGTTTTCTCTACTGAATTCTGCTACATATTTAAGGAACAAATTATAACAATTATGTACAATCTCTTCCAGAAAATAAAAGAGGTATAACAAATCACAACTTATTTTATGAGACAAGCACACCCTAATTCTAAAATTAGACAAGTATTACAAGAAAAGAAAACTATAGGCCAATACATTTTCTGAGCAAAGACTCAAAAATCATCAACAAAGTATTAACAAATTAAATCCAGGAATATATATGAAGATTAATGCATAATGACTAAGGGGTATGTTTTTCCAAGTTTGCAAGCCTAGTACAATATTCAAAAATCAAACAACATAACTTACCATATTAACAGATTAAATAATAAAAAACATATGATAATCTTAATGGAGAAAATAGTTTTCAATAAATTTCAACATCCATTTATGACAAAAGTCTCAGCAAACTAGGAACCAGAAAATTCCTTAACCTGAAAAAGGCTGACTTGAAAAAAATTTTCCATGATAGATAATGTTGAAAGACTTAATGTATTTTCCTTAAGATCTAGAACAAGGCAAGCATGACTTCACCTCTCACTCCTATTCAATATCAGACTAGAAGTCTTAGCTAGTGCAGTAAGGCAAGGAAAAAAAAAATGAATGACATACAGCTTGAGAAGATAAAATAAAATCTGTCCTCATAGGTAACTTCTCAAAGATTCCATATAAAATGTTCTAGTAAATGAGCTTAGAGCAAAGTTGCAGAATACAAGGTCAACATACAAAAATCAATTTTATTTCTGTATGCTTGCAATGAGTTTGAATTTTTTAAAATGCCACTTACAATAGCAATGGAAACATAAAATATTTAGATATAAACTTAAAAATATTATCCCAATATTTGTATGTTAAAAATTATAAAACACTGATGAAATAAATCATAGCTCTAAATAAGTGAAGAGATATACTGTATTCATGTTAGAAGACTGAGTACTATTAATTCTCTCCAATATACTCCATGAACTTAAAAATATAAATGAAAATTCAAGCAGAATTTTTGTAGATGTCAACAAGTTGATTTTAAAGGAACTAGAATAGTTGAACAATTCTGAAAAAGAACTAAAATCTAGGAATCACACTACCTAACTTCAGGACTTATTACAGAGATACATTAATCAAAGAGGTGGATATTGGTGAAGGATAAACATATTGATTAATGGAACAAAACAGCCCAGTCATTGGTTTGTGACAAATATGTAAAGGTAATTCAATAAAGAAAAGTTAGTTTTTTCAACAGATGGTGCTAGGATAACTGAATATCTAAAGTAATCATATCTCATACATTACTTGAAAATTAATGCAAATCAGATCATTGACCTAAATGTAAATATAAAACCATAAAACTTCTAGAAGAAAATATAAGAGGTCTGAATGACCTTGTGCTTGTTGGTGACTTTTTAAGATATACTACCGAAAACAATATGTAAAAGGAATATTGATAAATTAAACTTTGTCATGCTTCAATTTTTTTTCTTTTTTTTGCTCTGGTAAATACACAGTTAAGAGAATGAAAAGAAAAACCACTGACAGAGAGAAAACATTTACAAATAGCATTTCTGACAAAGCACTTGTATTCAGACTATAAAACAAATTCTCCAAACACAACAGTAATAAAACAAACAACCCAATAAAACAAATTGGCAAAAGATCCAAACAGGCACTTCACCAAAAAGAATATATGAATGGCAAATAAGCACATTAAGAGATAGTTAATTAGGTAAATGCAAATTAGAACTATGTGATGCCACCCATTCTTTTTTAAAAGATGGGGGAAATAGCATTACCAAGTTCTGACAAAAATGCAGAACATCTGGAGCTCTCATACATTGCTGGTGGGAATTAAAAATGGTAGTCACTTTGGAAGATAGCTTGGCAGTTTCTCATAAAGTTAAACATATATGTACCATATGACCCAGCAACCACACTTCTAAGTATTAACTCGAAAGAGATGGAAACTTCGTTTCATGCCAAAACCTGTACATAGTTATTTAGAGCAGGGTTTTTTCCCCACAATCATCCAAATGTCTTTCAAATGGAAATGGATAAACAAGAACATGGTACATCCATACAATAGAATATTGACCAGCAATAAAAAAGTAACAAACATGCAACATAAATGAATCTTATGCACATTTTACCAGATGAAAGAAAACAGACCTCAAAGACTATGAACTGTATGATGCCATTTATATAATACTCTGGGAAACCAAAAATACAGACACAGAAAAAAGCTAAGTTGGGAATGGGAATGTACTGCATATTAATTACAAACAGGTGACATGAGAAAATCTTGCATGTGATGGAACTCTCTGATTAAGAAAATTTGTTGATGAAGATGGGATCAGTAGGGAGACAAACCATTAGAGACTCTTAATCTCACAAAACAAACTGAGGGTTGCAGGGGGTGGGGGGGTGGAGGGAGAGGGTGATGGGGTTATGGACGTTGGGGAGGGTATGTGATACGGTGAGTGCTGTGAAGTGTGTAAACCTGGAGATTCACAGACCTGTACCCCTGGGGCTAATAATACATTATGTGTTAATTAAAAAAAAAAAAAAAGAAAGAAAGAAAATTTGTTGATGGATGCCTGTTACATCTTTGTCCAAAACTCATGGAATTATATACCAAAAAGATAGAGTTTTGCCACATGTGAATTTTTAAAAATCAACCAGGATATTATGGAAACCCAAGAAGGTATGCCAACTGTAACAATGACTTTAACTGTTTTAACATAAATTACATAGCCACACTGAAAGAAGTGAGAAAGAAAGTAGTTGACCTAAGAAACTTGGACAAAAATATTCTGAGTAATGCCATAATGCTAAATAAAAGATCTGTATAAAAACTATGCTGTAGTTGATAAATATATCATTCACAAGAGTGTGTTTAGCATTTATGTAATTATTTTACATGTATATTGGGCTTGAAGAAATAAGTAAATATATTGCAGATGAAAGCCAGCCTGCCAACTGTCAAAGAAAGAAATTACAAATAAAGAAAGGAGAAGGATAGGATGAACACTGGAGTGCTGGAGTCATATCCATCAGTATGGAATTGTGAATTTTATTTAAGATAAACCCATAGAAAGGCATAGATTACAGAGGTAGATGCTAGACAGATAGTTAACAAAGATGTATGTTTATGCCTGGGTTAGTATACATACATGTATTTCCTAGTTGATTCCCAGAAAGGTATTAGAAGCAGCAGCATCCCCATGGCATTAAGCACAAGTAATATCTAGATTTCTGGATTTAATTATTCTCTTAAGAATAATAAGAAATATTATTCTTAAACAAAAGCAACAGGGAGTCTTTGAAGAAGTGGTTACTTCCAGGGCTAGGGCAGGAAAGATACAAGATGAATCTGAAACATTTGTGGTACCAGGAAGTTACAAAGTATGTAAAATAATTTTTTTTTTTTTTTAAGGATGAGGGTATATCATCCCATTGGCTCCTCTTGCTAAAATCAAAGCAACAACCTTAGTGACAAAATAAATAACAATAGTATTGGATTATAACTCAGAAAATAAAATGAATACCCATGAGTTCATATTAATATAAATAAAAATATAAATAAATAAATGAGTTAACAGGCATAATGTTTCCCTATAGGATAATTATAATTAATAAATGAGGGGAATAGAAAATCACCACTGGAAGGGTATCATAATAATTGATGCAGGCAGGATTCACCTGTCGATACTAAAAGTAGTGATAGAAATTTAAAAAGAAATAAGATATTTTCGGATTCTCAAAGTATCTTCCTCCAAATATTTATTAATTGCACAGAAAGAAAATAATAAGCTTACAGTGGAAACTCTGGAATACATCACTTTAACCAAATGATTAAAATTGGCATCACAAGTCAGGAGTATCAACATCATTTACCTCCTGACTTGATGTATTGAGAAAAATACATCACCCCTATAGCTTCCTTCCCAAAAATGCATAATCTTGGTCTAATCATGAGAACATATTTGACAAACACAAATAAAGGGATATTCTACATATATATCCATCAGTACCTTTTAAATATGTCTAAGTCACAAAAGACAAAGTCACCCAGTTAGAGGAAACTAAAGAGACATAACAACTAAGCGTGTTGTGAGATCCTGGATTGGATCCTGAAAACAAAGGTCAGTTGAAGACCAAGCAAAATCTGAGAAAAATGTGTAGTCTACTTACTAGTATTATGCCAATGTTCATGCCTTAGCTTTGACAAGCATATGCACTTTCTGTATGCTGCTATCCTTTAGTTACTAGAAACAGAAATTCTCTGTCACACTTTGCAATTCATGTAAATCTAAAAGTTGTCTCAATATTAAAAGTTAAGAGAGTATCATTGAAGATATGGAGCAATGGGAACTCATACACTGACATTCATCATGGGCATAAAATTTAATCATTACAAGTACTTTGAAAAACCACTTAACCACCTCTTCTCAAAATAACCCTATATTTGCCCTATTTTGCAATAATTTTACTTCTAAGGATATATCATATTATACTAATTTATATACATGTGTGCTCTGAAAGATTTACACAATAAGTGTTGGTAACATTATTAAATACAGCACAAAGCTAGAAACAAGCCCAATGCCCATCAAGAATATAATGGACTATAAAAATATATGTTTATAAAAAATTTAAAAAAAGAATATAATGGATACATTTTGGTATATTCATACAATAAAGTATTACACAGCAATGTACATGAGTAGATCATTCTTACACGAAATAACATGGCTGAGTCTCATAAGAGTAATATTGAATGGAAGCAGCTAGACACAAAATAATATGCATTGTATGTTTTCTTTTATATGAAATTCAAAAGGAGGCAAACTAGGGTGCTTAAGATCAGTCTATTAGCTCTCACAGAGCAAGAAAGGTCTCATGATTGTGAGGGGGACACAGAAGATGCTTCTTGGATGCCAGCTATCTTTTATTTTTTGAGCTGGATAGTTGTACGAATGTATTCATTTTTGAAAACTCATCAAGCTGTACACAAGTTATGTGTACTTTTCTATATGCATCTTATACATTTTAATAAAAGGGAAGTTTTTGTTTGTTTTTGTTTAAGACAAAGGATTTTTGGCTGTTCTGCTATGAAAGACCTTAGGGATGCCACTGTGGAAGTAGGGTGATCAGTTAGGAGAGAATTTCACTTAATAAAAACTAAGATATTTTGTTTATAAGCTTTTTTAAAGGGAAATTTAAAATGCTGGACCACAAGAGCATATAAAAAAGTAATGGATGACCTGAAAGTGTTCTGAAGTCTTAGTGTTCTTCAGAGTGAGTTGATTGATCAATCTTTGTTAAGTATGAATGTTAAAATATCAAGAATAGTTACTAAAGGAATAAAAATGGATTTCATTCTCCTAAAGAAATAGAGGAGAAAAATGGAATAAGAAAACAAACCTCAATCAATCAAGAAAAAAAAAAAGCATAGAAAAGCAAGACAATGAGAAAACACAAGATAGTAAAAACAAATCTTAATATCGGCAAACATAAAACTGAAAGAACTGACTTCTTTTCAAAAAAGAGATGAATATTCAGCCTGGGGACTAAATCTAGCCTCATGGTGTTTCCAAAGAGACACACCTAACATATAAGCTGTTAAAAGGTTGAAAGTAAAAGGATACAAAAGAGACGCTAAGCAAATATCCACTGAAATAATAATTATTATTGCTTATGGCAGATTACTACTGTGTCTACAAATCAAACATATACACCTAAGTGATTTTAAAATAATCAGTCCTGCAATTGCACTCCTGGGTATTTACCCCAAAGATACAGATGTCGTGAAAAGAAGGGCCATCTGTACCCCAATGTTTATAGCAGCAATGGCCACGGTCGCCAAACTATGGAAAGAACCAAGATGCCCTTCAACGGACGAATGGATAAGGAAGATGTGGTCGGTATACACTATGGAGTATTATGCCTCCATCAGAAAGGATGAATACCCAACTTTTGTAGCAACATGGACGGGACTGGAAGAGATTATGCTGAGTGAAATAAGTCAAGCAGAGAGAGTCAATTATCATATGGTTTCACTTATTTGTGGAGCATAACAAATAGCATGGAGGACAAAGGGTGTTAGAGAGGAGAAGGGAGTTGGGGTAAATTGGAAGGGGAAGTGAAATCATGAGAGACTATGGACTCTGAAAATCAATCTGAAGGGTTTGAAGTGGTGGGGGGGTGGGAGGTTGGGGTACCAGGTGGTGGGTATTATAGAGGGCACAGATTGCATGGAGCACTGGGTGTGGTGAAAAAATAATGAATACTGTTTTTCTGAAAATAAATAAATCAATTAAAATAAAATAAAATAATCAGTCCTTTAAAAAAAAAAAAAGTCCTTTATCACACAGTTGCTTGATAACATGTACCTCCCAGTCAGAATCTGCCAGATCACAATTTTACTTGCTTTATTGCATCCTGTTGGCAATTTCCAGCTTCCTCCTCAAAGCCGTCTCTGATTGTCCATATTGATACTGTTCCCTGTCTTCCCCAGGGGCTGGGGATAGAGAGTAGGACGACAGACAGCCTTTAATGTCATCCTTTATGTGCTTGCTTGAATTCTTTCACGCTGCTCTCTGCTTTCCTCTCTTCTTTTCTACTCTGGATTCATTCATTTACCAAACATTTGCTGAATGGCAAGGTACTACTAGGTTGGACAGTAGGGATAGAGAGTTGACAAAGCACAGTCATATCCTAAAGGATATCACAGTCCAGTGAGAGAAACAGATGTAAGCAGATAACCACAGTGCAATTAGATAAGTGGTAATGGAAGGGTTTCCAAGGTACCTTGAGAGCACAAATGAGGAGGCAGCTAACTCTTGTGGGACCGAGAAGGTTTTGGTGAGGTATCTGAGCAACTTTTAAAAAGATGATTATGGACCACCAGTCCATGAGGTGGTAATGAGGATGGGGAAGGGAGAGACAGGGAAAAGGAGAGTCACTACAGTCCAAGGGATTGGATAGATAGAAGGGTTCCAGGAGAGAAAAGCATAGACATTGGCTTAGTTAAAAGATTTTAAGGGAGGCTTAAGGAGGGAAAAAAAAAAGAAGGAAATTCGGGGGAAAATAAAATAATCTTTCTCAAAGATAGTTTATTGGATTAAAGAAAAAAATAGTTTCTGTTCCACAAATACCTAAGATTGCTCAAGGCAAGAGTATATGTATCCATTATAATTCCTACTGAAAAGATGAAATCTTTGAGGTTCATGTCATATTTCATAGAAATGCTGTGGTAAACAAAAATTATCAAGGCATCTAACACCACATCATCTAGGGAAGAAGGTTCAGTTTAGTTTGATATAAACATATTTTCTCTTTACCTTTCTTCAGGCTTCTCTTGTATTGCAAATCAGTAGGTGATATAGCACTCTCCTCTCCTTACTAGAGTGTCCTTGTAATGGAAAGAAAGGACAAGAACTATGGCAACCCAGTGTCTTTATTTGCATCTCTAATACCCTTATATACACTTTAAGACTGGGGAAAACATTTTTAAAAAGCTCTTACCACCTCTTCTGCCTCAACAAACAGTAATGTTATAGCCCAACCCAGTGAGGGCAACCAGCAAAAAGCCCAGCTTTCTGACTTGTCCCTTTAAGAGCATTGCAAAACCAGTAGATTACACAGGAGTTGCTGCCAGAAAAAGATTCTCTCAAGAATTATTAGGAGCACAGCCATATTTTAGGATAACACAGAGAAAAAAAATGTTCTAGGAGTGTGGAAGTACAAAGAGAGTATATTACTGAGATGTAAAATGGACAAATTAATTTTTGACAACTCTGTCAGTTTCTTTCTTTGTCCCTAAATTCTCACCCTAGCTCTTACACCCTTCAAATTTTCTTTCTTTTTTAAAAAGATTTTATTTATTTAAGAGAGAGAGAGAGAGAATGGCAGGGTGGTGGGGGAGGTAAGAGAACAGAAGAGAACCAGACTCCCTTCTGAGCAGGAAGACCAATGTTGAGCTCCATCTCAGGACCCTGGGATCATGATCTGAGCTGAAGGCAGATGCTTAACTGACTGAGCCACACAGGCGCCCCCAACCTAAACATTTTCTGTTTCTATCATTTCCTCATTCCTGAGGGAACAGAGCTAGAAGAAGGCGGACTCTTCCCTAAGACCCAAAACTCTTCAGAGTACCTTGGTAAATTGATATTATATTCTAGAGTAGGGAAATAGGACAGGAAAATCAGGACATATGTGTATATGATTTCCTCACAAATATTTATAGAATTAGTATCAAATACTCTAATTCTTATCTATTGCTAAAAGTTTTCTAGAGTGAGTGTGGTTCACTTGGATTTGTTTCATATTGGGTGAACACTGGTGTTAGCCATTCTAACAAATATTAGAAATATGTTGATGGAAGGAAGAGAGAAAGAAAAAGAAAGAGAGGAATGAATGGAAGGATAGGTGGAGGGAGGGGGGAAGAAAGAAAGAAAGGAAGAAAGAAAGAAAGAGGAAGGAAGAAAGAAAAGAAAGGAAGAAAGGAAGGAAGGAAGGAAAAAAGGAAAAGACCAAAAGAGAGAGAGAGGAAGGAAAGAAGAGAGGGAGAGAGGGACGGAGGGAAAAGGAAGGGAAGGGAAATCAGTCTATTCTTCAGATACACTTCAGGCCATGAACACACCATATTTCCCTGTCTTGTGGAGTTTTATTCTTTTTCTTTAAAGAGGTATAATTGACATATAGTATTATATTAGTTTCAAGTATATAACAAAATGATTCAACATTTATATATATTGCAAAATGATCACACAATAAATCTAGTTAACATATAATATAGGTCATATACATACCACATCGCCCTGTCCTTTGGAGTTTTATTCTAAAATTTATGTTGAAATGGTCTCCAAAGATGGGTCTCATTTGGGTTTTAAAGTATTAGAACAGGAAGTGCCAAAGGTAATCATCGAATGAGCAAAATCTCTCCTTTTTATGTTGAGACTGAAATGGAGACCTCAAAATAGTTGGTTACCTTAACTTGATATCTCGTATCAAGGAACGGTTTAATGTTAATGTTGTATGAATTTCAAGAGCTTTAGCACATTTAAAGAGAGGTGGACAGGACATTTAATAACCACGAAGTCACACAGGATCACAAATATTTTCTTACTATTTTGTAAATAACACCAAACCCTTTTTATCTCCATCAACCCCAACCACTGTGGTACCATTTTGCATGCAGACCACTCAGGCTGAGGAGCATTAAATTTAATTTGTGCAAAAGTTGAAGGTGGAAAAGCGTGAAATTAACTTGACGCATTTTTACGGCATTTTCTCTCTCTTAGCTTCTCTCAGCTTTTCCAATCCAGAACGATTTGATTGACTGTGTCAGGATCTCCCCATCCCTGAAGCTTCTCTCTACTCTGTTCAGTGAGATTTGCGGGCTTCTGTTAATGTGTAGCACATTCTTCTTTAGTCTTCAGGCAACCCAGTTAAAGGAAGCACTGATTTATTTGGTTTGATATTTACCTTGGCAGAGCTTCAGTCTGTGCTCAAGGTTCGCTCTTCTTGGTGACTCATCTCTTTCAGGAGTGTGTGTGTGTGTGTGTGTGTGTGCAAGAAACAGCCAAAGATGACTCAACTCATTCAAGAAATCATTCAGCCTGGTCCAAACAGTTTGCAAGGTTTTTGAAAGAAAACTAAACCTTGTATAAGGCTATATAATACAAAACAACCTATCAGCAATTGGTTGCTAGTATAATACCTACCAATTTGTAAGGTTATTACAGAGATGTCTCAGCCTGCTGTGAGGGATAAAACTGAGGTATTCCATATTATATCAATAAAGGAAGCATTTCTACATAATTTGAACAGTCCATAGAATAAGAGGTGATTGAAGATGATTATGTTTAGAAAGAAAAAGACACATGGAAATAAGACTACAGGTTGCCCACTGTAGATTTCATTTAGTGACCAATTCTTAAGTATTAAAAGAAATGCTTGCATCATGCAGTATAAGCACTCCTCTGATTATTAAAAATCTAGAAAGCCATTGCTATCAATTTTGTTCATCTTCTGATATGATCACTCAAATAGTCTTATTCAAATAATCTGGTTGTGCAGATATTTTTGAAGTTTTGTCAGGAGAGGTTTGCAAAAGAATGTATTTGCAATGTTAAAAAGGATAATAGAAAGAAAAACAGAATGTTTAAACACCACAGATTGGAAATTTCACAGTATTCCATTTATATTCATTATTATTGAAAAAGTAATGATCAGTGCATGTTTTGTGTACTTTAGAGAAATAGCCATGTAGTAATTTTTTAAAAGGTGCCTATTTAAAATTTTTTCTTCTCATGATCATGTGTCTTTTCCAAGGCTGGCTGGCTTTTCTTTCTTTTTTCTTTCTTTCTTTCTTTTTTGTTTGTTTTTTTTTTTTTTTTTTTGTTGTTGTTGTTGTTGTTTTTGCTGGCTGGTTTTTCTTAAAAGAACCTCTTATACCACACTAAATAACTGATGTCTTTTTTGAGAAAAATGAGGTGTTTCTCACCCCCAACATCCCAAAGGACTTGTACTTCATTTACCAATACCCAATACAAAAACAGACCACCTGATTCTGTCTGTTGTATATGGTATATCCATGGATGTTGGGCTCTTAAGATGTGGCTTTTATGCAGCGTCATGCATGTATATCTGATAAATATGAACCAATAAATGCTGATTTATGC
The DNA here is from genome assembly GCF_011764305.1 of Mustela putorius furo. Taxonomy (NCBI): domain Eukaryota; kingdom Metazoa; phylum Chordata; class Mammalia; order Carnivora; family Mustelidae; genus Mustela; species Mustela putorius. The sequence goes on from NW_025422023.1 coordinate 11,789,801, forward strand.
CCCGATTCTACAAAACATAAATAAAGGCCTTCCTATTTCTAAAAGAAATATAGAAAGGAACAATTAAAATGACACAGGCTTATTGGCAGTGGCTTTGAAAGAAAGTTTAAAGGGACAAGTAATAAACTTATAATTTAGAAAAGTAGGACCAGCTTTCCATTAATATTGAAAATATAGAAACACCAAAGAAATGGAGAAAAAATGAGTATGAGAGAACATTGGTGTTTTGGGGAAAATGGGGCAGATTTACTTGTCCTTTTCAAAAAATTAATACTCATAGAAAGTCACAAGATAGGGATTTTCATCCTCATTGCACAAATGAAAAAACTGAAGATCTGTGAAACTATTGCTTGTTCAAAATTATATAAATGGAACATAATAGAACTAAGATAAATCTCAGTTTTAACAAATTCGGAATTTCATTCTCATCAGTTTAAGAAGAGTGTCTCAGAGAAGTTTATGTCTGTATTGAATTTGGAAAAAAAAATTAAAACCAGTTTTATGAACAGGTAAATATCAGAGAATGAATATTTCACAGAGAGGGGGATTTTAATAATAGCTATCAAAGCATTTACTATGTGTTAGATATTTAATGTATAGGATACATAACTATCAAATTAACATACAGTATCTTATTTGATTCCCTTAACATTCTAATAAAGTAGATAACAATACATTTATTTAAGGCAAAACTGAACACAAGAAAGCTCTGTGTAATCTACTGTATGTCAGCCTGCCTTGGAGTCAATTCCAAAAGGGTCTCTAAAATCTTATGTTCTTTCCAAAGTTTTAGGATCACTAGAGCAGCTGGATCAGAGTGGGTGGGAAGGAAAGTGGTAGAATTGAGCCTGGTGAGCTGAACAGAAGCCAGGTCACAAAAAGCTGTGTAAACTAAGGGACAGTGTTTACACTTTTTTTGGTTAATGAGATGCCTTTAAACAATATTAAGTGAGGAATGGCATAACCATACTGAAGCTTTAAGGTCATTCTGGTAAGATATAAATTAGAGAGACTCACACAAATTAGAAGACAGACAGACAGACCACTAAGTAGACAATTTAAATAATTCAAAGCAATAAATAATGCCATTTAGTTAAGTAACCATGGAATTGGACTAGATGAGGAAGATTCTAGATATATTAATGAGGCAAAAATGACAGGGGACAAGATGTAGACCAATATGTTTTCTTGATAAGAAAGGAATCTATAATGATTCCCAGCTCTCTGATTTGGTTACTGCATAAATCAAGGGCATACTAGAGATTAGTGCTACAGTTGCTGAGAAGCAAATAAACAATGTCTAACAAAGTTCCAGTTATCAGGCTAGATTCAAAATTCATGGGAAAGTTTTGGTATGGCGAAGTTTAGAAAACAGTACCATTAAAATTAATTTAGAGAACATGTGAAAAAACAATGTATCTTTAAAATTGTAAGATAGGGGAGTTCTGTGTTTGAAAGCATGTTATTTAGTTTTCATGTTTAACTTTGTTCACACCACATCCCTAAAATGTAAACTCCTTGAGGACAGGATTCATACTCTTGTTACCACTCTAAACTCAGCATATAAAACAATCCATGATACAGAGTAAAACTCAGTAAGCATGTGTGCATTGGATGACTCTGCGTTGCTTATGATTGAGATCCTAATTATAGGAATCCTGACAGTTTACGTAGCATCTTCAACCAAGTGTTCACAAGATATTTTATTTCTGACCCTGTCAGATCAATAAAATTGAGGTCATTTCTGACATTCAGAGAGGACAGAAATGAGAAATGTAATGACAAACTCCCTGAACTCTGGCCCTACCTTCTTCCTCCAAATAATGAGCACCACATTAATTTTTCAGACTGGATACTCTTAAAATTCCCTGGAAAATCAATACTACAAAGTGATAAGAGTAAGATTAGATGATTGATTCATCAATTGATTTTATTTTAATTTTTCTGGCAATAGATTTTTTTTTTTAAGGCCAGTGATAACTACCTAATCTCTAACTCTTTTCCCTAACCTTTATTCTCCCTCTTGCTATATTTAACCTTGAGGACCACCTAGTATTGTTGGATAAAAGGTCTCAAGCCTTCCAACTCAATCAGTTCTAATGAGGTAAAAATGAGCGTACAGATGATACCAGGAACACTGAGCCTAGGACCTACTTATGAAGGAGCAGATTCAGTAAACAGTAATGAGCTCAGAGACCCAGAAAATCCAAACATGGTTACAAACTCAAAGTCAGAATACCATGGAGAGAATCAGAAGTTTGGTTCAGAGTCAAGAAATGCAAGAGATTTCCCCCAGCTCACTTCTCTTCATCTCCCAGAGACTGTGGACTCTTGAGAAACAAACTGAGGGTTTTGGAGGGGAGGAGTGTGCGGGGTTGGCTCAGCTTGGTGGTCTGTACTACTCCTCTCTCTTAACTTCTAAGACCTGTTATTGCCTGTTTTAGTCATTTGAAAGTTATCATTTCAATTTTATACAAACTTCCAGGTTTGGTTTTTTTTTTTTTTTTTTTTTGCATCATAATCATCATACAGTATCCCTTCTAGATTATGAGCTTATTGAGTTCAAGTTCTATGGCTTCCACATACATCTTCCCTTTTTATCTCATATAGAGGGAATTCACTGAACTTGTTAAATATTCAGATGAAATGAATTCAGGTTTTTTTCCCCAATATTTGTTCCTATGGATGTTACATAAAAAATTATTTGGCATTAAAATAAGTTTGGGCAATTTTTACAAGGTTAAAACATGTTTCTGTGCTTTAAGATGCCTCAGGATCTTCAGTATATGACTCTATATGGTTACTATCCAAAAGGGAATAGTAATGAAAATTTATCAGATTTACTGACCTTTTATTTCAAGAGCATCTTATGTAACTACTATTCCAGAATATATACTTTTTAAAAGACTGGTTTAAGAGCTAGATCTCACCAACTCTCTTTTTAATATAAACATGTATTACTTATAGGTAGCATATAAAGTAATTCTACCTATTCATATGTATTTAAAAGGCTAGCCTTTATTTTGACCATTCCCACCCTAACTATGGGCAATGATCAGGCTATCTTAAAACTTCTGTCTCATATGCCAATTTCCCACTTACTCCAGGTCTTCAGGAGAAAAACTTCAGGTCCTTTTCATGAAGTTGAGTAATAGATTGAACTCTATGTCCATTGAGAAAAGATCAGAGTAGGCAGCTTTATATCAAAACATAAAATATTAAGATTTCATTTATTAACTGAAATTTATTAAGGAGGGAGAACACAGAATCTCTGGCGCTGGAGGGCATTTAATTCTTTATTGCTAAGTAAATGGTTTTGGCATCTGTGAAGCTGAGTTTATCAGGTTTTCCTAGACTGTAAACTCCATGAAAATGGACACAGCAGCTTTCTTAAGTTTTACAGAGTATCCTAAGTGTATATTATCTAAAAATGTTGATGATAACAATGAACAGAATGATTTTTGCTCCATCACAAAGATACTGTGAAAATTAATGACAGGCAATCTGATTGGAGTTCCTTTGGGGAAGACTATATAAAAAATACAGTACTTTCATATGATAAAGGCTTTGTCTATGTACTGAAGCACTTGTGTGTTAGATTTTCTTAAAATACATACTCAATGAGGCATTAACCTCTTTTGAGATATAGGCAGATAAAGTTTATGATTGGTATGAGTTTCCGAACATTAAGCTATCACATTGGGTTCAGTGGGTAAATCCTTGACTTAGTTGACCTGTTTTTTCATTGTTTACAAATATCAAAATTATCTATTTTCCAAGATGTAGCTTCCAGAAAGTTGATGAGAATTGCCATTCCCAGAACCCATTCTTATTATTTTAGCTGACCTGCAAGTAACTATGTTGTGGAAAACTTTATCTAATTTGTAAAAATGCCATGGAACTGAATTTTCCATTAGTACTTTCATACATTGTGTTTTCCTCAAATACTTTTGCTTTTTTTTTTCTAATTAAATTTCTCACTTTTGAAGTCAGAGTTTCTTTTATCAATACTGTTATTAGCATTTGCATTCCTATTTTTAACTCCCATTTCAAGGCATGCCTTGAAAACATTTTGTTGAAAGCAGTTATTTGCCATGTTAAGAGTGTTGTAGTTCAGCAAAATTGAAAAAAAAAATCTACTGCATTAGTAACATAAGAACAAAAATGTATTTTATCACTTTGAGTATGTAAACACACAGGAAACATAAAATCAAATAATAGAACTAAGAGGAGACACAGTCTAATGGACTCAGCAGAGAATTAGGAGCCAAAAATATCTGAGCTCCAACCCTGGCTCCAATACAAGGTTCTATGTCCTTGAGTATGTTCTTTTCTCTTTGGCGCGGGGTTGGGGGGGAAGCAAAACACACACACACACACACACAAATAAAAAAACCTCACTGTAGTAGAAATAGGGAAGAGTAATCAGAAATATGACAGATATTTCAGTTTTTTTTTTAAGCAAGATTTCCACTTTAGCTATGACTGTTTTATTTCCATCATTTTTTGTTACAAACTTGGTGCTATCCCTGTTTATGCTGCCGTAATTCTAATTGTTTTGTATCCATACCCTTTGAACCTGAATGCTTCCCCTGGCATAAGTATATCATTTGAAAGCCCTGAATCAAACAGCCTTACTCCTCATTCTTATACTACACGCTGGCATGCAGTTGTATATTCTTTAAAGAGAAAACGAGTTCAGAAAGCAGAATATGCATGCCTATGGTCTCAAGTTTCTCTAAGGGTTTAACCAGGTTGAATATATTCTATTACATGCAATCACCATCTGTGATGTTTGGACAGGAAATAGAACACATGGCACCTCACCAGCAACTTGTATAAACTTGTCATTTTAATTAGTCAGGGACCATTTGTGTGAGGGCTTCTACATCACCTCACAAAAAACAATGATCTCCTCACATGAGCAAAACATCCTAAAATACAACTTGAAGGCAGAACCATGTATAGTGCTCTATATTCCCAGTATCTAGCAAAGTGTTGCATATATAGAGAGGGCCAAGTGAATATTTGTTAATTGATCTGAGTAAGTTTCTCTTCAGAACTACACAAGTAATAGTATTTCCCCAGGAACCAGTTAGGGGAAAATAAATGGGTAAAGACCATAATTCAGTTCCTTTACCATCCTCTTTCTAGGTGTGGCTGCTGCAGCTACATTAGCCACCATTCCATGCAAAGATTGCCACCATAGCCGGGATTCTACCCCAGGAGAATCCTTCTCCAGATGCTGTATCTTGGCATCCTGGACAGACTACTGCATGTGTCATCTCTACTTCCATTCCTTTCCACTCTTCCGATAGACCTGTCTCACATAGGAAGGGCTTCTCTTCTCTTCCCACAATGAGCTTCTTAGAATTTCTTAGGGCAGCAGTGGAAAACTTCCTTCAGCTACTCCAACCTCTCTCTATCTTGTGAGTTAACACTACTAATCCTTCGCTGTCTCCAGTGCTAACTGGGCAGATTACTGCTTCTGCCAGAGTCTTCCTGTAACCACTTCAGCCATTTTTGTTGTGGAGGCTTGCTGCAGCGTGAAAGACATAATTTCAGTAAATCACTACAGCTACTGCCCTAAAAGTATCCTCTTATTTGAGTTTTTGCACAAAAACGCCACCACATCTCTGGAAGATAAAATATGTACATACTTCCAAATTAAATCCTTTTTAAAATTCATGAGGTTCTTGAGGTTCTATATATAAACTGGAACTATTAGGGAATAGACTTTCTTCCCAGAATATTCCTTTGTTGGACCTCTTTCCTTCCCTGTCTCACCCAAATGAGACAAAGGCAAAATGGTACTGTCTCTCAGGGAGTTTGGTTTTATCAAATGTGCTAGTGGAAAAGCCCCACATAAAACTTCCTTTCCTAGACAGAAAGGTGAGTGTGATACATATTACTTTTAAGGGGAAGTAGGTCTGTTTGGGGGTTAACTGCTGTGTACAGGCAATGAAAATATGGGGGTTCTGTTCCAGCCAGGTCAATTCCTTAGCCTTTGGCCAAGTCTAAATCTCTCAGTGTATGGTAAGCTCAGTGGGATGGAAGAATAGAGGAACTCAGAGAACCTTAACTATGCCAGGTTGCCCTCTGGTACAGTTAGAGATCTCCCCTGCAATCTAGCTCTGCAGCTAAGTGTTGGCTTAGATGACAGTAAGTTAAGGGTAGAAGAAACAAGAGTAGATGGTATCTCTGAGGTTAGTGGGTAAAGAGGAATGGATTAAGAAAGAGCATTTCACTTAAAAAACAAAACAAAACAAAAGAACAATTAAAAAAAATTGACATAATGGACTCCAGCCATAAATTCTCTTTAGAAGAGCATTAACATTTTCTCTGACATCCTACACTTTGATAAGTGAAGTCCTTTTTTTTTTTTTTTTTTTTTTTTTTTTTTTTTTTACAGGCTGGGACCTAAGAGTGTGAGATGGTTATATAAGAGAAAAACAAATGGAATACAGATAGCATATTGGCTTTTCACTGAGTCTGGAACAATTGACTGCTCAAACATGCTACAAGTGAGGATGTGAATGATTTAGGTACGAGTCCAGCCCAAGAATGTGTTACTACAGACAGAGAAGTAAATGCATGTAAAAGCTAAAGACAGTAAAGCCCCAAATGCTCACAAGCTGTGAGGTATATGTTATGGATTAAAGTGTGGCCTCCAAGTTCCTATGTTAAAATCCTAACCCCCAGTGTGATGGTATTATGTGTTGTGGGCTTAGGAGCCTGATTAGATTAAGAGGGCAGAACTGTCAAGCTTGGGACAAGTGCCCTAATAAAAGAGACCCCACAGAGCTTCCTTGGCCCTTCTGCCATATGAGGACACAGCCAAAAGGAAGCCAACTCTTGGGCTACCTGTACCTTGCTCTTGGACTTCTCAGCCTCTAGAACTGTGAGAAATAACTATTTCTTGTTTAAGCTACTCAGTCTATGCTATTTTTGTCATAGCAGCCCAAACAGACTAAGACAGTTTACATGGACCAAGAGAGATCTAGAGCCAAAAGGAAGCAGAAACTTGAAATTAATGCTTCGATGTCATCTAAAACATATAAAACAGGAGTGACATAAAATTAGAAATCTGTTAAAAACTAGCCAAGGACAGTGATCACAGTATGATAGGCCACTGAAATACTGTGCAAGGTTTCAAGTATATTATTACAAGACAAAATATCAAAGACTTGGAAAAGTCCAGAAGCAGCAACAAAATGATAAGTGGTGTCAATGTTTGTAACTCTGAAGAAAGGAGGGAGATTAGTTCATTAGAAAGGAAGAGATTAGAAGGGATAATTATTGGGGTGTCTAAAACTCTGATGAATACTGAGAAGGGAGAGACAGGAAATGATTCAAAAGCAAAAAAGGACATCAACAGAAGGAACAAAGAACTGAGCATTAAAGAGAATTCAGAAACAACGTATTTACACAGTAATTACTGCGGTCCGCAGAAAAGGCTACAGACATCAGAAGGGCAACATCCAAACCTTGAGTGTATTTTTACAATGAGTCAGATGAGTCCTTCATGGGGAGGGGTGAATTGGGGGTGGGGGATGCTCTACAAGGCACAGAACCTGCATGGAGGGATTGACGTGTTTGTCAGGACAACGTGGCTGCTTTCCTTCCTGAAATGCTGCTGCTCTCCCTCATTAAGTTAGCACGCTGATCTGGCACCCCACATCCTGGAATCCTGAAACATCAGCTTCCATCCTATTTTTCATTTCTAACATGCTTAATTTGGCTTAGTCAGGTTGATGGCACGTTTACAATATTATCAATATGTGTTTGGCCTTGTATTGTCCCGTCTGATCCTGAATTACTTGTCTCTCGGAAAAAGCATAAACCAGATAGGATGTGCAGTTTGGCAAACCTCCAGGTCTAGAACTCCGGTTCAGTCTTGATAAATACCAGATAATTTTGAGAACTCATCTTAACTGGTCAGTATTATAAAGCTTCGACTTTTCTCCAATCACCTGACTAGCTCTTATCCTCTTGAGGGAGGGTAAAAGTTCAAAAGGCAACCCGTAAAAACCATGGTTTTATCATAATTTGATTATTGTTATGAAGTATTTTGATACCCAAATGTCTCATAGTCCAAGGCAAACTGATACTTGTTCTTCTCTATGAGGATGTATGTCCTAAGTTACACTCTCCCTGAACATTAAGATGTGTAAAATCCCAGAGAACAGGGCCACCTCTCAACAGCCAGGCCACCTGGCTGCTTGAGTCACCTTCATCCCTCTATAGGGTGGAAGGTTGGCCTCATTCGAAGTCTTTCTCCTCTCAAACTAATTCAACTCTCCAGCATCCGTGAGATCGTGCTGTGTTCAATTTATCTTCTAAAATGTTAGTCTCCTTCTTTCCCTTCAACCCATAAATGTGTTCCAATCCCTTCCCCAAAAGTGCTCCCTCTAGTTACAACTATATTCCATCCAAGAAATTTCTCTTGTGGGGGTGCGCCTGGGTGGCTCAGTGGGTTAAAGCCTCTGCCTTCAGCTTGGGTCATGATCTCAGGGTCCTGGGATCGAGTCCCGCATCGGGCTCCCTGCTCAGCGGGGAGCCTGCTTCCTCCTCTCTCTCTGTCTGTCTGCTTGTGATCTCTGTCAAATAAATACCTTTTTTTAAAAAAAAAGAAAAGAAATTTCTCTTGGGAACCAAAACAAACAAACGAACAAAAACAGAAAAACACAAATTCATAAGCTTTTCTTGTGCATGGCCCCCAGCACCCTTAACTACCCAGCCTGTATGATTTGGCTTTTGGTCTCAACATTACATTAAACTTGCTTTGGCAAAGATCACTCATGACCTCCTACTAAACAAAACCAATGAACATGTTTAGTCTGTGGTGTTCTTGGAGAGTTTACATTCTCCACACACTTGCTTTTTTGGCTTCAAGAACGTCAATGCCTCTTCATCGTCCTTCTACCTCTGTTTGTTCCTTCTTGTTTTCTTCATGATGCCTTTTGCTCTATGCACTCCTTCAAGTTGGCGTTTTCAAGATTATCTCATTATTCTTTGTTTCTTTTGACTCTCCTTTTTCCCCCTGAGCTTCCTTATCTGATCTCTATATCCCATATATTGCATATTCCAAACCTCCTCAATCTTTTATTTACATTCCAGACCTTGAGTTCTAAAACCTCACATGAAACTGTCTACAAGGCATTGTCTCTCATATCCCCAAGCCTATTATGAGTATCCCTGTAACTCACTGAAGTTCACTCTCTCTGTCCATTTGCTAACCCCCTTCCTCTTTCTATTTGCTTATGTTGATGAAAACTCATAAATGGAGAAAGAATTCTAGGTTCTTTTTTCTTCAACATGCGTATACAATGGGGCAACAGTGCTACACATTCTACTTCAAATGTTTATTTTTTTTTAAGATTTTATTTATTTATTTGAGAGAGAGAAAGAGAGCACAGGCACAAGCAGCACAAGCACAAGAGGCACAGGGAGAAACGGACTTCCCCCTGAGTAGGGAGCTTAATGTGGGGCTCAATCCCAGGACCCCGGGGATCATGACCTGAGCCGAGGGCAGACACTTAATTGACTGAGTCACCCAGGCACCCCTCAAACACTTTTTTAGATTGAGTTTCCATCTCAGTTTCCTAGCCTTAGTTCCTACTTGAATTATATTTCGCTTGACTGTTGAAACAGCTTCCTCACTGGTATCTCAGACTCCAGTCCTACTCCTTCCAATTCATCCATTAGCAAAGTTTTGGGTAAATTAAATCTGATCAGACACTGTGCTGCTTAAACCAGGTCATTTACTGTATCAACACCAGAAAAAGGTTCTTTAAACTCAGCTTCCGTATTCAACCTCACCCTCAGTGTGCTCCATCTGATCTTTCCCCACCCTTTAACATGACCTTGATGACAATATACTCTCTTGTGTCTTGTTGATACTGTAAAGGTCCTCCTCTATAGGAACACCTGTTCTCCCACTCCAATTATTTACCTGGGAAAACCTTCCCATAAACTTAAATAACATTTGTGGTACACCTTCCTTGATACTCCCCACCCAAGAGAATTAGGCATACTTTGAATGATCCTCCCAAAGCACCTTGCAAAAGTCTATTTTAGCTTATGTCTCTGTGTGGTTTGCAAAATGGTACTCCCTGTTAGAGTCTGAGTTCTGTAAGTTCAGGCATGATAACTTATCTTTTCGGTCTCTCTTAGTGGAGTACCTGGTACAAATAGATAACTCAGTAATTATTTAGTGAAATCAATAAACAGTTTTGTTAACTGTGGTTGTGGGATGTATAGGTTCCCATGGTACCAATGGTTGGGAAGAATTCCAGGTGATTTCTTCTACTATAAAAAGCCAAAAAGGTGGGACTGGACAATGTTCTCTAAGCTAGCTGGAAAAATCCCCATGAATTTAAGCCACTAGGAAAAAGTTTTTAAATCTACACTTACCCTTCCCCCAGAAAAGTGCAAAGAATTCAAGTTTTTGAGCAAATGCTTACTAACCAACCCCAGAAGGTATTTTAGAGGTGTCTAGATCTGAATTTTCTTAGAGAAGTTTAATAGTAGCAACACATGTGGTATATGTAGCATTTTTTCCTAAATGTTTCCATCTTTATCTTGGCATATATTTTCACAGATCTAGCCAGCAGATATGAGAATATACTGAGATTTCATTTAGCATATGAAGAAACCAAGGACTCAAGATGTTAGGCAATTTTCTCAGAATTATACAATGTGTCACCAACTGATTGGTATCCAGTCTCCTAAATCCATGTTTCACGTTCTTGCAACCTACATTTGTTGTCTCCTTTAGAAAGGTCCATCCTCTCTCATGTCATTTCTTTTATTAATGCCCCCATATGCACTCATTGTACCAAGATTTTAAGGGTTATGATAAAAGAATAACCACATTAGAGTTAGGGAGCCTGACCGTGAGCTTCTCTTGGATACAGGCAAATATTCAAACGCAGCCGCACAGAATGACAAGAGTACCTGGGGCTGGCAGTTCTGGGCTCGGTCCCAACTCCACTGTTTTCTGGCTAGGTCATCTTGACTGTGCCACTTTCTCAGAACCTCAGTCCTCTTATCTACAGAATGGGAGTAACTACTTATACAATTTCCTACATGACTCTTGTGAGACAGACGGAGCACACAGAACCATTTTGTCAAGTATAAATGTCATACAATGATGCTGGAAACTTTCAGTGAATGTTCACTGTGTGCAAGGTAGTGCTCTAAGTATTTTGCTAATGTGGACCATTTTAATCTTCATCGTGACTCTGTGGAGCAGACACTACTATTATTCACCCTTTACAATGAGAAATTCGAGCTATGCAGGACATAAGTAACTTTTCCAAAATTACACAAGATATGGAGCTAGGATTGAACCCAGACAGTGACATGGCCAAGCTCATCTCTGAATCTCTTAGTTCTGCCAGTTCCCAGGCTAACACACTGAAGACTGCCAAGTTCAGGGATATCGGGTATCTCAACTATTTCATCGCTTTTTATGTGTATTATCTCACTCAATCCCTCTACAACCCTGTAAGTTTATCCAGAGGCAGGAAATAAATATAAAGCAGTTCCATGCTTGGTCTTCTGGTCTATTCTGAACACAGCAGTCAGAGAGAGCTCCCTTCACTCAAAACCCGCTAATGCTTCCCATTTTATCCAAAGTAGAATCTCAAAACTTTGCCAAGATCTACAAGACCCTGCATACAGGGCCCTTTACTGCATGTCCTACCTCTTCCTCATTCCTCTCCTCCAACCATAACGGCTCCTTTGCTATTGCTGAAAAATGTCAGACATGCTGCTTCTCTGGGGCTACTGTCTCTACTGTTCCCTCTGCTAGGAATGTTCTTACTCAGATGACTGCAGGGCTCATCCCTTCACTTTACTCAGGTCTCTCCTTGAAAAATAAACTCTCATAATCTGCTTCGACTATTCAGTATAAGATAGGAATTGTCATTCCCCTCAACCACTCTCTGACTCTTACCCTGGTTTTATTTCTCTTTGTAGCACCTGACATCATTGGCATCCATTTAGGGCACCTGATAAATTTTAATTTTTTTAATTATCTGTTTCCCTTCTGCCATGACACATAAACATACATAAACAGTCTCTCAACACTGCCCCCTCACCCACACATTAGAATACTAACTGCATTAACAAAAGTTCTTGGTTTTGTTTTCTGCTGTTACCCTCCAGTACCTAGAACAGTGCCTGACATGGAGCAAAAGGCTGGAAACTGAGAAACTGACACACTGTGTAAGTAAGTAACTCCATGCCCTCACATTGCTGAAAATCTGGTAAAAAAAAAAAAAAAGAAAGGCAAACGAAGATTATTAAAGAAATAGCTGACAGTGACAGGAAAATCTTAGATGGTATATTTTTTGCTGCATTTCTTTAGAAACCTTTTAAAGCCCCAAACACAGTCTTCTGTTATAAGGTTGAATAAATATTACCAAATAAATATATAAATTAGCTCTCTCTTATAGAAGTGGCTACCTTTTGCTTCCAGCCAGAAAATGGTTTACTTTATTGCCAGTGGCAAACAAAGGATTAAAATTCATTTGATCAAGCCAACTGTAGACCACGAAGTGGAGTTGAGGCATTTACAAAATGGTTCTTTTCATTTCTGACCTCTGTTATGAGAAGGCTTTGTTTAATTAGAAGTTACAATGCACTCATATTACCCAGATTCCTCACTCATTTTTAATCCAGGAGAAGGTAAGATTGACTGACTGGCTTATTATTCTTTTCTTTTTCTCTAAAACTATTTAACTACCTCACTATTTCATACTGCCATGAGTTGAGTAAGGTAGGAAAATAGGTGTCTCAATAAGAAAATGCTAACATTGAGACAAGCATGCATGGATGGAGGGTAGGGGAAATTTTCAGAATTGTGCAAGGCACAGAGACACTGAGTTTTGTACTGGTCCTAATTAAAAATTTGTCAGTATTCAGTATTTTTAACACCCCTGAAGCATAATGTGGTGGTGTTATCACCATTTCATGGAAGAGTTTCTCAGAAGCCAGGGAGCTGAAACGTACAGCTCCACAGTTCCCTGGCTAAGTCAGGTACCTCAATTTCTTTCCTCTCTAGGAGGCATTAGGAGTCAGTAGAAAAACCAGGGGCTTTGGGATCAGACAAGATTGATTTTAAATTTTGGATCTACTACATATTAAACACTGTGTGATTTCAGTATGTCACCTAACTTTCCTGGGCATGTCCCTGCCCACCTAAAATTGTACTTACAAAACCTAATCACTAGGATTTGGGGGGAAATTCAGTTAAATAAGGGAGTCACAGATCCAAGTGGTTTTGGACATGTAAGTCTATTACCCTTCTCTCTGTCTTAATAGAAACAAAATAAAACAAAACCAAATACTTCCAGCTAATTCTTGATTAAAAAAAAAAAATCCAACAACGAAAATAATCATATTATCATTTGCTTTCTAAATGAAGATTTCCAATGTTTCTTCAGAAATGTCTAGGGATTTGGGGATCTGGGGACTCTAATAAAAAGGGGTTCTGATTCCTATCCCCAAATGGCAGTGGACTGAAGCCACACTTAGCCTTCATACAAGATTCATGACAATCTGGGGACTGGCTGGGCTCTGACACTATATTAGATATGTGAAGATCCAAGCTGCTCTCTACATAACTCAGGGCAGAATAGGGATTGCTTTGTAGGTACCCTGGCTGTTTTAAAGTTTTCTTTTAACCCAGTGACTTTGAAATTTCTCAGTGTTTTTTTGTGTGAGTGAAAAGAGAGTCAGACAGAGGAGCGCTGACATTCCCTAGGGACAAATCGTGTTTTCAGCTCCTCTTTATACCAAAGTTCTTCTTGCATTTTATCTTATATCTCCTCCTACAAGCTAAAGATATGAGCAGTTCTTCTTTTCTTACCAAATTTAAGGGATGGATGCTACAAGGACATCCATCGTCCATTGAATCTTAAATGCTTTACTCGATGTATAGAAGGTAAGTGCAGGAGTTTTCATTAACCCCCTAACCCTGAATTTAGCCTGTGTTCTGCTCATGTCTCAAGGGGTTGGGCGGCCCTGAATGAGGTCCTTTGATTGCCCAGGTTGATACTCCCAGAATTCCGTTGTGAAATCTGTACCAGGAGCCAGCAAAAAATGAAACTCTGATTCTAAGAGGAAAAAATAAAATGGATGTAATTATACAGGGAAGGAGAAAATCACTACCACAAACTATGAAGCTGTACGAAATCCATTTTTTCTTAAAACTTATGTCATGGCCCTTTTAGAAGAGAAATAGAGCAAAGTACTGGTAACCTGTTTATTTTTTGTTGAAATTATTTTATTTAAAATATGCTTGAAGCTAGCAAAATAATGTTGCACCCTTATTAAGGAAACTTATTTTAAATCTTATTTTTTAAGTATTTATTTCTCCACATAGCTTGCCTGTTGCAATTTTTGGGCTTGATACATGAAAATCACTTACTCTACAAACACCCAAAGCACTGATGATGCCATGGGGATGTCTTAAGAATGTATCCAGTAGGAGCAGTGTTAATGTGTCCTGAAAGATTTTTTAAAAAGGCTTTAGTGGGTTTCATAAACCAAATATATCTGGGCAATTTCTATCTTTGTGAAGGATAAAATTAGGATTAGAGGTTACATTAAAGGATGAGACATTCACAATAAAAATAATATTTTACTATTATATATTATCTTATAGCTCATTTTAATATTTTTTTCATACATAGTATATTTGTTGTTTCTATATAACAACAACCCTATGAAGTGAAATTCTCTTTTATACAGATAAGGAAATTTGGGGTCAGAGAACTAAAGGTTCTTGGCCAAACACATGGCTGGAAGAAAGTCAAGTCCATACCAGAGGTCAGCTCCTCCTGCCTCTCTGAGTGGTGGTTTAGCCTCATGGGCAATGAGGGTGGACCCAATACCCAACCTAAATCAGGGATTTTCTGAAGTTGTTGTATCCCACGCCTGTGAATCTCTTATATGAACAATTTTCTTTCTTGCACTCTACCATAAAAGAAATGAACTTATCAGATTTATGATATTATGATTCAGAGACAAAAGTAAAAATGTTTACTAGAAGGGAATTTGATGAATGTTTTAAAACCATTATGTAAACGTTTTACAGCTTCTAATATTTTTAGTTTTATTGGACTTATATGTTTTAAAAAAACTATTCAAAGTGATACTTTTTAAATATATAATCAGTATATTATTACACAGAAGATGGTAGTTTCTGGTTTTTGAAAATTACCTCTGAGTTCATGATGAAAAGTTCTATAATTTTTCCCAGTGTCATTTGTTATACTAGAAAGGCCTTTAATTTTTTTTTCATTTCACTCTAAATAAGAAGGATAACAAAATACAAGAAATTCTATTTTTCAATTTATGTTATTTTGGAGAAAGGGGTATCAGCTTATCTTATAGTCTTGTGCTCTGGAAATTAAAATTCTAAACACACAAGACTTTTTTTTCAAAATTTATAAGTTTATTTAGAAGAAGCTTACTCATGTTAAAAAAAAAAAAAAATCAGAGGCTGTCTAACTAGAAAACAAAACGTTCCAGGAAGTATTAAGAAAATGTAAAGTCTGTAGGATTCAGAACTGCAATTCTGTTTTCTTTTTGAATTTTTTGTAACTAGGAAGCAAAGGGGTTTCAGGAAGTAGCATTTCCTTTTGGCTATTTAATTTTGGGGGATAAGCATACAACTGACCCCCATCATTTGCACTGAGAATCCATACAAGGTGATTCATACAAATGTTAACCTCTTCTTCCCAACCTATTCTTTATAGGGAGTTAGAGAGGTCAGAGCTCCAGAGCTACTATCAAGAAGGAAAACTAATGAGGAATGAGGGAGAAGGAAAGGAAAAATTGCCAGAAAACTGTGTCAAAAATACTGTCCTTAATTATGATCAGGACTCAAAATATGGAAGAAGTATCCTCAAAACTGCCACTCAAGAACTTCTTAGTAAAAATTGTGTCGACTGTCTTGGTAATTAGTAAATATCTAAGCTTTTTATCTCCTCTGAGTCAAGCACTCTGTGAGGTGCTAACCACACAAAAATAAAGATGGTTCATTGGCCTTTCTCAAGAAGCTTACAGCCCATAATGCAGTATTTTGAATAAGTTCTATGCTAGACATTGGATGGAGGAGGGGCTCTTAATCCAGCCTTAGGAGAAAGGAAAGATTTCTAACTAGATTACTAGCTCCCTGAAAGTACAGACCATATCTTCACATTTCTACAATCAACATACCAAGCATTATACACTACCTCCATAGATTCTCAATGAATTTGATGATAATCTCAGAACAGCAAGAGTTGGTAACAATAGAAATGTCCAAGAGTAGAGGCTACAGGGTAAATTCTAAGAATGGTGAAGCAAGTTTTGGATCTGGCTGAAATATGAAGTGTTGGTGGAAGATCATGATTGGTGAGGCTAGATGGATATGTGGGAGCATATCCTGAAAAACTGTTTTGTAGGCCATGCTACGAAATACAAATATTTCATAGAAAAACATGAAACTTCTTATTTTAAGAGACTGACTAAACCAATAACACAGTATAGTGTGTGCCCAAGTTACTGCTATGAGAGTACAGGGGAGACAGGTGATGTAATCAAAGTTGGTTGTCCAAGAGGCCTTACCAAAAATGTGATCCTTGAACTTTGGATGAGCAAGGTGAAAACAGATCATATTTTAGGAAAAGTAGATTGCACATCTGAAGACGTGGAGGCATTAAGTAGCACAGTATTTAAGCAGTGCAATACGCCTGTGATCATGAGTGATGAAACCAGAGAAATGAGAATGAGCAGACCATGGGTTTTCCTTTGCATGTTAAACTAAGATGTTGCACTTTAACCTGAAAGGAATGAGGAAATGTTGAATGACTTCTAGAGAATTACATGAGCAAGTTCCCATTTTAGAAAGATCTGTATATGATATGGATGAAAAGTAAGAAAACTAGTGAAAATGATTCTCAAAATGCCACCCCAGAAGGCATTTTGGAAACTTTGCGAAGTTTTTGTTGTCACGATAATCTGGAGGCAATAGGAGCATTTAGAAGACAAAAGTACAGGGAGGCTGAAGATTTTGCGGTGCCTGCAGTCCTGAATAAGGAAGATGGTTCCTGGACCCAACATCACTTTCTAATGTCCCATTGAACATTCAAGTATGTGAAAAAACCTCTTCCTAATTATCTGAATTAGAATCTAACACCATTTTACATATTAAAATGCATTTTACCATTTTAATATATACTGAATGTTACATGAAGGCAGGTACCTTACAAATAGAGGTAAAATTTTGTTTTCTTTGGGACTTTATCAATATTTGTTCATCATTTCAGAAAAACAACAGCAACAACTACATCAAGGGAACACTGCTTGCCACCAATCTAACACACCTGAATCAGTCAGTTACGATAGCTGTCATATTCCTTATACCACCATAGGCACAAGCTTCCAGGGTTGGGTTTCAACATCTTTTCTTCCCCTATGACCCAGCCTCAGTCCTAGCCACAAGTCCAGCTAATGACAGCTTACCAGGCCTCAACCCTGCTACAAGGAGGTGTCTTAGGAAATAGCTAGAAGTCATGAGAGACAATGTAGTAGACAGTTCTGAATTGGGAACGAAATTAGATCTGAACAGTGGCTCTCAAACTGGACAGTGCTATAATATCAGAATTACCCAGGGAGTTGAGTTTAAAAGGCAAATTCTCAAACTCTACCTTCTGAGAATCTGGGTCAACTGTTCAGGGGTACAGCCAAGGAGTTAAAATTTTTAACAAGTTACCCAGGGGACCCTGTGGCAGATATTCCAACTTTGGAACACCCTTGGAGAACCACTACACTGGATGATGTCCAAGTCTCTTCTAAACCTAATATTTTAGGACCCTATGAAGGCTATGGCAATGGGAGTGAGAGGCTTCTATTAGTCTCCTAGGATCACAAAAACTCTAAGCACCACCATCCTGATCTTGACATCAGTATAAGTGACCACAAGTCACATACATGTTAGTGACCACACAAAGTGTGCTCTAAGCAACTGACAAAGTAATTGCATTGTTGGCATATATATATATATATATATAGACACCACCTTCAGTAGTCACACGTCTATAAGAAGGTAAATGGCAAAAGAAAAATCCTCAAAATGTGTAATGTACACATAGCAGGTGTATAAGAAATAAAGTTTTGCCAAACTGCACTAAAATTTACTCCATGACAAGAGCGGTGCATTTTCTCCATGGCTGTCATAGATTTCATGGATCCTGAGAAATCCAGCCATTTTTAGAAATCCCATGAAATTTACCTTTTCACTCGAACCCACATGAAATCAAAATTTTTCCCTATGAGTCCCCATAAAATTGGCACATTTCCTCAGAAGACCCCGTGAAATTATAAAGAATATTGCAGATTCTTTGCTTCTAGCCCTTGTTGCACATCTTAAAGAGACAGGTTAGGTTGCAGAATCATTTCGTTTTTCTTTTGATATTTACCTAAAATCACTATGAAAAACAAGATATAAGTTGTTAAATAGATCATTTCCAAGTGAAAATAGAATTTGAACCTACTTCGGATCATCAGAAAATATAAGGGATAATCTCTTCCGATTTTCAAATGAGTAATATCTGAGGAAACTGATCAAAAAAATATGAACTTCTCCAATTGTCCCCTAAATAAAAGTATCAAAAATTTACCTAGAATTTATCTAAACTTTGACAGTATAAGCATTTCTGGAAAACCATCTGAAGTTAAAAAGTTATGAATAAAGAGACTATTCCATTTGTTCTCACATTTACAAACTATATGATACTCAAGTCAAAAATAAAAAAATTTTTAAAGCAAAAAGTCGGAGTTTTATATATGGGTTTGCAATGGCAAACAATGTCTTTCATTCAGTTCCACCTCATAAAATGTTGTGAAAAGCAAGTAAGGTTATGAACGTGCAAGAGGAGACCGGTGCTTTAGAAATACAATAGTAAGGTGGGTTTGTTTCAGATTTAATGAGAAAAAATTCATTATAATAAAAATACAGGTATTTATGCTAAAAGTAGTACATGTATTCTAACAAATACAAAATGAATACTCGGCCTTTTCACAGGGAAAAACGGAATATAAAAAAAAAATTAAAAGGGCATCATAGCAACATAAAAAAATCGCAACAGATATATGGCTTTAAATTATGACTTTATTTGTTATGAAAATGAAAGGAACATGCATATTTCATATTCTTATAGGTATCATAAAACCCGACCCTCCTGGTTTTAACTAGATCTTGATTCCCTTGGGTTGTTAACCAAAACAAGTTCTCAGTTGAAGTCAGAAGGCCACATTTAAAATGCTATTTCCTGAATGTGATCCAGGATTCCACTCAAAGGAGGAAGTTTTGCCACAGAAATATCCTCCTGTGTGGTAATTGACCTAACAAAAATTCTAAACTGCCTTCACACTTTCATTTTGAATCATGTGAATATTTACTCTTTTATTAGATTCATCATTCACAATCACAATCGAGAAAGATGCTGGGGATGACCATGGAAATCAGTATAACAGAGTTAACTCCAAGCTGCCAGTAAGAAATTTTAATAGTATAGAAGTCCATCCCCTCCCTAAACAGACAGATGCAACTACGGAGAGGAAAGAGTGATTTAGCGTGTTCTGATATTTGGAATTCTGATTTTGATCCAGATGGGAGAGATTGTGCTGTCCTGGTAAAAACATCAGTGTAGAAAGAAAAGTGCTTCTCCTGGCTCTCCACCAACACTGATAGGATTCCCCTTTAGGTTAATCAATCTGCAGCTGAATTAACTTTCTTTCTGTTGTGATGAGATAACCTTTTGGGCTCTCTGCCAACACATAGCAGATAGAATACAGGGTTGAAAATCAGGAGGGGGGTTCTGATCCTAACTTTGTTATTAAATAGTTATGTGACCTTATGCACCTCAGTTAACCTCTTTGAGTTTCATTTTCCTTATCTGTAAAATGGGGACAGTAATCCCTGGTTTGACAACTTTTCAGAGTTTCAGTAAAGCTATAGCACATCTTCAAGTGAAAAGTACTGTGCACCTGAAAAAGCTTTTCTCAGAAGGAAACTCACCAAGCAGAGAACCTCCAGGGATATCCTTCAGGAGCCACAGGCAGGCCAAGTCTCTCAAGTACTTCCCATATCCACAATGCTTGGTCTGAGCAGAGAAGGCACATACATTTGTCAGCAAACCACTCTTTATGCCTCGGATTTATAATCTAGAAACAACCTAGGTCATGAAATTAAAACTGACATTTCTCATGTTATAAGAGGTTTTGAGCACCGAGAGCTTAAAGGAAACACACACCTTTGGTAAAATGTCAACATTTCACCTGTTTATAAATTGGGTTTGTTCTTGGCTCTTGTTTAATGAACCCATATGGCAAATTATATTATTTTCTTCACTTTATTGATGAGGAAGCCAAGATACAAAGAGATTTAGTCCTGTCTTGGGTCCCCAGTTAGAAAGTGATGAAGCAGGCTCTTGATGACACATCATCTTAATTACTGCGTCACAGGTCCCCTGAGGCCCTAGTCCGTCTCCATCGATGTTTAAGAGTGGCTTCTAAAATGCTTTGTTGGGATTCTTGGGTGGTCAGGTTGGTTAAGCGACTGCCTTCAGCTCCCGTCATGATCCTGGAGTCCCAGGATCGATTCCTGCATCTGGCTCCCTGCTCAGCAGGGAGTCTGCTTCTCCCTCTGACCTTCCCCTCTCTTATTCTCTCTCTCTCTCTCTCTCAAGTAAATAAAGAAAAATCTTTAAAAAATTAATTAATTAAAATAAAATGTTTTGTTAACAAAGAGGGTTTTCTGTAATGTTTTTTTCTATTAAGTGACAATTTGGGGGTGGAGAATGAAATTTAGAGATGGTTAAGGAAAACTCGTGTAAAGATAAACAAAAATGTTAATTTAGAAAGTGTAGTTTTATGTTTATTAAAAATCAGAGTAAACAAATAGAGTTAAGAATTACTATAATTTAAAAAATCAGGGGCGCCTGGGTGGCTCAGTGGGTTAAAGCCTCTGCCTTCGGCTCAGGTCATGATCCCAGCATCCTGGGATCGAGCCCCACATCAGGCTCTCTGCTCAGCAGGGAGCCTGTTTCCTCCTCTCTCTCTGCCTGCCTCTCTGCTTACTTGTAATCTCTGTCAAATAAATAAATAAAATCTTTAAAAAAAAAAAAGATTTAAAAAATCATTGTTACTGATCAAAAGTGAAACTGCTACTATATCTGTTTTCCATATATCCTTGCCTAGACAAAACAAACACACACACAATAACAAAACCCCGCAGGCTGCTCTGAAGGCCCAGATGTGTGGAACTATGGTTAGGGAATTAAGGAGGTGAAATGGAGTGTGGTCTGTGGAGGGACTGGCCCAGAGAAATGCTACTCATCTTGATGCTGGGAACAATGTTTCTCCAGAGCTATTGGGCTGCTTCTATCTGACTTGAGACATTTAAGTGAAGTGATTGCTTGGCTGAGCTGTCCCAAAGTCTTTCTATCACACAGACTTCACAACCCAGCTTTTCCCAAAATGTGGTGAGTGTTATGAATGGGGTATAAATATGCCACGAATAATGCCTTATTCATCCAAAGTATCATAGGATTTCATATGTGGAATTTTTAAAAATATATAGTAGGAAAGGAGTTGACTAATGTACTTCAATTAAATGATTATATTTTATGTTTCTTTATAACATCATCAATTTCCCATGATTTTTCCATTATAAAAATGCATTATTAATTCATGTACTCACTAATTTCACAGTTATTTAACGAACCCCTACTTTGCACCAGGTACTTAACTAGGTTCTGAAAATTCACAAAGGACCACGACATCCCCCCACCGCACCTTCTGTACTCAAGGCCATTTCAGGATGGTGAGGTAAAAGTCAGCCATCAGCAACTGAAATAGGATAGGTAAGTAGAATATTGCATGGTGCTACACCAGTTGCCTCAAAAGTGGATTAGCAAGAACCGATGTCTTTCTTATGGTCTAAAGAGCAGCTGGGCTTAAATCAGTATGCTGATATCACACCTAGGAAGGCTAGCAACTGGGCAGAAATACCCAGGCATCTGGAGGCTGTGAGGTGGGAGTGGGAGATTCCTCAAAGAGGAGCTGAGGCACATTCATAAGATTTCAAGCAAGAATAGATCTTCATGTCAGAACACTGTGAAATGAGGCTCCTGGAGAGTCCACATGTAAACCCCAAGTACTGCAATCATTTGGGTACTTTGCTACACAGATGGTATCTATGACCAGCTGAAGATTACCAGGGAAGAGCAAGGACTGACCACAGTTTGCTGTACTACCCATTAAAGGAACAGAACTAACCCCTGTGTCAAATCCCTTCTGCCTATTTCAACACAAAGCCAAATGGTGCCCCCTGAAACTAATAATACACTACATGTTAACTAAGTTGAATTTAAATTAAAAAAAAAATTAATGGTGAGAGGAGGAGTTAAGTAGCAGGTAAGTTCCACCCCCTGACTTTTAATTATTGGTCTCACCTGGACAGGAGAGAAGGGAGTGTTACACTGGGTATGAGGTTGTAATTTTAAATTTCACCAGATTGATCTTTTCTTATAATATTTGAAAGGGATCAGACAGCCATGAATTCACCTGTTATCGGATGGGAAAACCATCCAAAGGTGGTCATTTGAGAAATAATAAAACTTGCTTCTTTGTAGCTCCAGTGGAGTTGAGACTGTTCAAAATGATACAGGTGTTATAAATAAGATATAGGTGTAGGGACACCTGGTTGGCACAGTTGGTTAAGCGTCTGACTTTTCATTTCTGCTCAGATCATGATCTCAGGGTCCTGGGATCAAATCCCTCATAGGGCTCTGTGCTGAGGGAGGAGCCTGCTTAAGATTTTCTCTCTCTGCTCTTCCCTTCCCTCCTCCCCCACTTGAGTGCTCTCTCTCTCCCAAAAAAGAAATAAAAAGACATGGATGTAAACAAGGATATGGTGAGACATAGCAAAGCTAACAAAGGACAAACTTTACAGAATGTATAGACTAGTCCATTAATTTTTTTTAATTTTTTATTTTTTATAAACATATATTTTTATCCCCAGGGGTACAGGTCTGTGAATCACCAGGTTTACACACTTCACAGCACTCACCAAAGCACATACCCTCCCCAATGTCCATAATCCCACCCCCTTCTCCCTAACCCCCTCCCCCCAGCAACCCTCAGTTTGTTTTGTGAGATTAAGAGTCGTCCATTAATTTTTTAAAACAAGTGAGCTCCACTTTGAACAGTGGTGATTTCATTGCTTTAACTGGCTAACTCACCTTACAGCATTTTGAGGATGGAGAAATTTTTTCTCTGGTTGTAAAGAGAAACATGAGTGTCTAATGGAAGCACAGATTTCAAAAACCCTATTGTTTGTGTTACTTGTATTGCTCAGGAAGGGAACAAGGAAGACAAGTAGAACAAAGAACAAATACAGAACATTCTCAAGAATACCAGAGCCAAAACTTCAACTGACTCAGTGCAGAAATGCTTCCTAGTCTCTTACACCTCAAGATGGAAGCTGGGACTCAAAAGAGTGATGCTAATCCTGACCCCATTGTTCACCACCGTGCAAGACTGGGTGTCTCCCTCCTTCATCCACCTGCCTCTCCCCTTCCCATTGCAGAATGTGCTTTAAAGAGAGAAGTCCAGGAGCTGAAACAAAGAAGCCATTTCCTTTTCTTCTTTTTCAGTTTCTTGTGCTGGATGTTTATCTTCAACCCTTTTTGTCTCATACCATGTGTACTAGGACTATAAGAAATGAAATGCACACCCTTTGCAACTAAAGTAACTTAGATTCTCAAACCAAAGCAGCAATTTTATTCAGGAAGCTTTTAGCATGCCTTTCTCTGACAATGCTTTTACTTTCATGTAATTAAGAGACTTCAAAACCTGGAAAACATGAATGGTTCTTGCTCCTATGTATACCCATATATACACAGTGCTGATAATGAATCATGTGCTATTTTGTGCAACTAACCAAAAAGTGTTCCTTTGCAATTTGGAGTTAATCATTTTCATCTTTACTTGTTGCCAAGCCCAGCCCAAATTATATATTCGATGTTCAAAAGTGACGTTGTGCTACAATTTAAACTGAAAAGAAAGACCTTTTAAGTGGCAATAGTAAAATTGTCTACTTTCACAAAGCAAAACTTATACTACCAATAAAATGCTGTTGTGTTTTTGAGCATCTCCAATGAATTATTATTTGTAATTTAGGAAACTGATAACATTTAGCACTTGGTTACACAGACTAGAAGTAATGATTTTTCTCCATCACAGATAATTAAAATTTAATATGAATTAGATTACATATGTATCCCCTTTATCTAAAATTACTATAATTCAACAGTATAATTTAAATTATACTGTTTATATGTGTGAATAATACAAAAATTTTTGAAATGAAACTTAAAGGATATATAAGATACAAACAAAGTATATTTCTATGTAACAGTTATCAGATTTAATAAATGAAAACAGACTGGCTTTCAAGTTTGCCCACTTATAGCTATATAAGCCTTTTTGTGTTCTTGCTCTTGGGTTTTCTTTTGCTTTGATTTGCTTGGCAAAAAAATAAAATAACAAAATGAAACAGTGATTCTTGCATCTCAATTTACAAGTTTGAGAAAAGTAACTCACTTGACTCTTGTTAAGTTTAATTACTTAACACCAATACATATTAAGAAAAAACTTCAGTAAAAACTATCAACAGAAGAAACCTTATATTAAGTGCAGTTTTGCACTTTGGAAAATAGAGTTTCCTAAAACGTTAAACATGCATTTCCTATATAACCAAGCAAATCTACTCCACAGTATTCTGCCCTTATTCCCCAAAATAGAAGTACATGGCCACACAAAAAATGTGATGCGAATGTTCTTAGTAGTACTATTCACAATTAAAAAAACTGTGGAGATACCTGAGATGTCCACCCAGAGTAAAGCCAACTGTGGTATATCCGTTCAGTAGAATACTACTCAACAAAGAAAATGGAATGAATCCCTGATACTGTAGCCTGAAACCCCAGAAACAGCACATGGAGTGAGATGAGCTCCACACAAAGGACTATGTACAGTGGGAATACATTTACATGGAACTTCTAGAAACAGCAGAACTACAGAGACAGAGAACAGACCAATGCTTGCCTGGGGCTGTGATAAGAATGGGAATTTGCCAAAAAGGGCGTTAAAGAACTTTCTGGGTGATGAAATGTAGCACAACTAGATTGAGTTGCTGACTAAACAACTATAAATTTAATAAAATTCCATCAAAGTACACACATAAAATCAGTAGATTTTATGGCAAATTACATATACATAGAGCTTCTAAAAATCTAGCCTTGTTCTATTCTCCCTCTGCTAATACTTCATATATTTCTCTGCTTTTTATTCATGATCAGAGTAGAACATTTTTCATTCTGTGATCTTCTACTGAAAACTCACCAAATATAGCATCTCTTCATATCTCCCTCCTTCTGTCTGCCTGGCTTGTTCATTCACTCACTCATTCAATTATTCAACAAAACTATATTGAGCATCTACCAAGTATCAAACTCTGCTCTAGGTGCTGAAAATGCAAGATGAATAAGTCATCTCCTAATGCTCCTCTTTTCTTCTCATGATAAACTCTGTCTTCATTTTAGAGCCACTCTTACCCCATCTTCCCTATTTATACTCACAATCCTATTTAGGTCAGCAATTTGCAAGTTGGTTCAGTGCTTTGCAGAAGAGCTACCTTGAAGTGTCAGTCTTTTATACTTTAATGACTTTATCTTTAAAACACTTACCCAGTTCAAAAATAAGTAATCTACCACAATATTTATTCAGTGGTTTCTAAAAAGAATGAAACAAAACAAAACAAAACAGTTTAGGACAAAGGACTTTTACTTTACTTGGTAATAACAACTTTATGGCCTCCCTCATGGACAGCTAAGGCACTTCTGAGTTTGTGTAAAGCTGGCTCTCCACTCTGAAGAACTGACTTTCAACCTTGCTTTGGAGAGATCTCTAAACCCAAACCTGCCTTTTGGGCTGGGATCCTCTTTCCAAACTAAGTGTGATGGACTTAACTAGTCCAGAAAATACTTGTGACTTATCCATATTTCCTAGATTCATCCATTCACTATTCCTGCAAAAATTCCTATTCTGTAACTCTTATGCACCAAACATCAACCTATAAACTGTTGTTCAAGATGAATACAGCCTAGAGTTTCCACTCAAAGTGCCTACAGTGGGAAAGACAGACAAGTAAAATGACAAATTAACAAGCACAAAATAATGAAAACATATACAGAAAATAGAAACAATATATACAGGGTTATATCCACATAGCTTTTCCTGTAGGTAAATGATGGTGAGCTGATTTTCAAAATGAAATGGGAGTTTGATAGACATAGAAAGAGTAGTATGGTAAGGCATCCAAAGAAGGGAACAGTTTCTGCAAAGTTCAAGTTCAGGGCATTATATGTAATACAGAGTTGCAATGCATGGTTTAGCTATAGAAGTAGTTTGAGGAAAACAAACTCTTATTTCCTTAAGAGTTGAATAATGAGAGAATTATTATTCAAGAAATTATACTCTATCTGATGCAGGGTGTCCATTGAAGGCTTTTAAGTAAGTAAGTAACATGAAATTGACCAATTTTATGGCGGTATAGGGTATGGAAGATGACAGGTTTGAATGTTTTAGGTGATAAAGGGGAAGAAGAGATGTGGGATAATTTCTCAATTTCCCTGGTTTTTCCAGAATTGACCATGGCTTAGTGGTTAAGAAATAATTCTGGTAGGTTTTACATGTGGAAAGCAAGTGTCCCTCAGATTTTGTTATGTAATGTCCAGAAACCTCTGATTAAACAGTGGTATGCTAGCTTTCAGAGTCTAGATTAGCAATTCAAGTCTATTTCATCTATGCATAGTTTGGGTTCCCTCCCCCATTTCCAATTTCATTCATGCTTAACAAGGACATGACCATCTTCAGTCTTCTACATCTGGAGCAATCACTTGGTAACCAACACTGATACGACAAAAAACACAGCATTATACAATGCCATCAATGAAAACAGTTCTCTCTCCAGTACTTAACCAATGTTTCTTTCAATACTCTGGGTCTTTACATAAAAGATGGGTATTAATTCAAAACTTAAGGCTTTAGGGTAAATACCCAATAGTGCAATTGCTGGGTCATAGGGCAGTTCTATTTTCAACATTTTGAGGAACCTCCATGCTGTTTTCCAGAGTGGCTGCACCAGCTTGCATTCCCACCAACAGTGTAGGAGGGTTCCCCTTTCTCCGCATCCTCGCCAGCATCTGTCATTTCCTGACTTGTTGATTTTAGCCATTCTGACTGGTGTGAGGTGATATCTCATTGTGGTTTGTAGTGATCCAAAGGGACACATGCACCCGAATGTTTATAGCAGCAATGTCCACAATAGCCAAACTATGGAAAGAACCTAGATGTCCATCAACAGATGAATGGATCAAGAAGATGTGGTATATATACACAATGGAATACTATGCAGCCATCAAAAGAAATGAAATCTTGCCATTTGCAACAACATGGATGGAACTAGAGCGTATCATGCTTAGCGAAATAAGTCAAGCAGAGAAAGACAACTATCATATGATCTCCCTGATATGAGGAAGTGGTGATGCAACATGGAGGCTTAAGTGGGTAGAAGAAGAATAAATAAAACAAGATGGGATTGGGAGGGAGACAAACCATAAGTGACTCTTAATCTCACAAAACAAACTGAGGGTTGCCGGGGGGAGGGGGTTTGGGAGAAGGGGGTGGGATTATGGACATTGGGGAGGGTATGTGATTTGGTGAGTGCTGTGAAGTGTGTAAACCTGGTGATTCACAGACCTGTACCCCTGGGGATAAAAATATATGTTTATAAAAAATAAAAAATTAAAAAAAAAAAAAAAAACTTAAGGCTTTTACAATTTAAATATATAACTTTTAAAATTTCATTTGTGCACAGACTAGGTACTCTGGCTTCCTCTGCACCAATCCCAGCAATTCTTCCAGAATCAGGAAGAATTAGGAAGAAATCATGGTCAAAAGGAAATGTACTCCAAAAAATTAGCACATGAGAAATCCCTGGTGCATGCAATGCTGTTCCTCCAATGCAAACACTAGGTTTTACTCCCTCCAGTTTTAATGTTTGCCTTTACCGTTATCCAACGACAGAAGTAGAGATTATGTTAATTTGAGAAATATTATAGCATCCAAAAATAATTAACCTGAAGTTACTTATAATAAATCTGTTACCTTCTTATTGGTCAAAGAGGCTTTTTTTTTTTCCCCCTTTTCCTGACACTGTTACTATCTCATGTCTTCGTGTAATGTCTTTGTGTTATGTGGTCTGGCTTTTGATTGGGCACACACTGTAAAACCATCAACTGTATACATTAATATTTTCACTTCCCGTGGTACACAGCCTTCTGACTCTATCCTCAAATTTGGTCAAAAGCATGGGTGTCAAAATGGTAGAAGGATTGTCATTCAGGTCATTGATCAAAGTAAAATAAAAGTCTTATATAAATCAGTCTTGCAAGAAAAAACTGCGAAATTTGGTGTCATCTGTGAAAATTGTCTGTTTGGTTTGAATTGGTATGGAAATACTTTAAATTTAGGTTCTAGAATGATGTTTTGTTTCCGTCAGCTTTAAAGCACCTGAAGGTGTGGGTCCTGGGAAAGACTTCCATTAACAGAAAGACTTCAGTACTTGTGGCTGTGACCAACCCCTTCATTTAAAAACAGTTCTGACATGTTCTGTCCAAAATAGGTCTAAATATAAGGAATAAAGAACTTAGATTTAAAACTAGGAGTGGAATGAGTGAAGCCAGACTTCTTAAAAGCACATAGAAAATACAGTACTAGAGGTAGATTTTCTAAGCAACACTAATTACTAGTCATTAACAAGGAAAGAAGGAAGTGAAAGAAGTGATTTTTAAAAAGATAAATATTAGGAATTTTCTCATTGGCAGTAGCATTGTGAAGGCAGCCATCTTTTAAATGAAGGTAAGTTATCATGAGCTCTTTGATAAGGGAAGAAAGAGCAGGAAGAGGGTACTTTGTCCATATAGTTCTATTCTGAGATGGAAATGGGAAAGATAAGATATAAGGTGATTTAGAAACACAGCAGGAATACAGAGCCTTGAGAGGAGTTGGCCTTTCACAAGTACTAACTGGATAGGGAGACCCAGGTAAGAGGTCAGTGGCTTTTTTCTAATAAGGAGCTAAAAAGAATAATGAGGTTATGCCTAAAGCAAAAGCTACAGAAGCCAGACTCTGCATGTCAGAGAAATATTAGCATCTGAGAGCAGAATAAAGGATATGTTCAATGTGATGCAAAGAAGGACAATGGATCAACATTTCAAGTTTGACTGAAACAAATTAAAAATAGATTAAAAGCACACTTGTATAGTACAGGTATGGGTATTTATTTCAGTTTTGTCCCTCTAATCTAAGAAAAGAACTCTGAAATGTAATCTGAAAAGTAGAAATTATATTCTTGTCAACCAAATCAAAGTTAAAATATTAGTGAAAGGTGACATCAAAATATGTATTTCATGTGTATGTATGCATTTATACATGTATATGTACATATACACATATATACTTATTTAAAATAACTAATTCTAGTAGGGAAGTGTGATTTTTTTTTTCATTTATTTCAAGTACTCATAATAGGAAAAGAATAACTCATTCAGCCTGAGTCCCATAATTCTCAGCCAATCCTGTATACTTAGGATTGGCTACCTACATTATAGGAATTGTTCCTAGAAGGAACTAATCAGCCTGCATGGAAAACACCCAATTTTTGTTATGACATTGACAAAATTATTCTTGTTTTTGAAACTTGGCATGAGGTTTTAAGAGTTTTAAATTTGTATACAGGAATTTTTTTTTAAAGGCCATGTTTTGATGAGGTGGTGGGAAGAGCCTCTGTTAACAAGAAAAAGTCATTCTGATAAATGTTCTTAATGTTTGTTATCAAATTGGAAGTGACCTCCAGCCATACAACATGGTCACATCACAGTCAGCAAACCATAGTTCAGATCTTCCCAGTGGCCTATGGCAAGTAGGTCTGGTCAGATGGATTGCAATCCATCCAGCCTAACTTAATCTCCAACTACTCCCCAAGGACTAAATTTGTCCTAAAAACTTTTGCAACACATATGATTAGTAAGTACATCATTCAAGGTGAGCAATACTTCCTGCTTGTGATGTCATTCAGCATAGTACTTCAGGCTAAAAGAATCATGTCTAAGACTCCACAACCTAGGCCTTGCCTCTCAGCCAACTCTGTTCCCTATGCATTGGGCTTGACTATGTTCCATAGTCCTCTCCTTCTGGAACTATGGGTAAAGCATGGCCACATACAGCACATGCTGGCCACACACACAACCTGGAAAAGTGAGAGAATTAATACTATGGGATACACTTTGAAGAAAAAATGGAAGGATCCAGAAGATAAATTCCTCTTCATCCATCCCCAACTGCAGACTGTTAAAAAAAAAAAAAGAAAAAAGAAAAAAAAAAGACTTCGTTATTGCCTGTGTTTTCTTTTTGAAGCTATGGCTGCTTCAACAACACATCGTATTATATTTGCTTCTTCTTTGTCCCTGCCTCATTTCTTATTTCCCTTTATTCTTGCTGCCCCTGTATTATACTCTACAATAAAGCATTAGCATATAAATTTTGCCTTAGATTCATTCTGTTTTCTAAGGTTAGGAGAGAATGCCTGATAAATTTCATTATTTTGATTGAATGCCATTATGAGCAGAAATTATTGGCCCATAATAATATCCAATCAAAAGTCTTTAACCCATTTAGAACACTACAGAACAAGGGTATCACAGTTCTTTTGTAGAAACATAGAAAGAGAAAGAAGCACAAGCAAAAACTTACCAGTGGGAAATATACAGATTGTACAGATGCTACACTGACTTTCTGGAGGAAAGGACAAGAAGATTTTGACATATCCCAATTTAAGAAGATACTTATTGCCTATTAATTCTATATACTTATGTAAGATGGGAGGAGAAGTCATTACATCGAAGTCCTAAAAGCATTAAGACCCCAGAAGAGATTTTCCTGAAGATCTCTTTTAATACTTCCATACAGAAATTCAGGATATATCAAAGTTCTTCCAACATAATTCTGTAAAGCTTTCAGAATTCCCTGTCTTTACACTTAAATGTCCTTCCACTTGAATGCCCCCTCCATCCCCACCCCATACACATACACTTTCTGCTTTGAATAACTGATGATTCAAATAAAGACCTTCTTTTCTGTAAGCTTTCCAATTTTCCCTTCTTCTCATTATAAAATGAAGGGTTCCCATCTCCACTTTCATGATCTTCAATTTATACTGCTAGTCCAATGCCTTAGTTCCCAGAGGGCACCTATCTGACTCCTTGTCTTTTTAACTCCATTGAGGACTTCCTAAACTTTCGTACTGTATTGCTTTCATTTTAGATCCCCGATATGTCTCGTGACTCATGACTTTTGACTCTTGACATGATAAGGACTCAGTCAAAAGGAACAAAGGGAAGAGTGAAGGAAGACCAAGAGGAGAAAAAGGGAAAGAATGTAAGAATGTGTACGATCTCACAGGAATGTACAAGGGTCTCTTTCCATTTTTCCTTCCTCCCCAGACTTTGGCTTTGAAGAAGAGATTCCAAAGTGAAAATAATGCTACATAGCTTTGAAAGTTCTAGAAAACATCTCAGTACTTCAATGCTCTATACCACAAAATATTCTTTTTCCTGATTGAAAAACTATTTCAATAGCACAAAAACAATCAATAAAGAAAAGCTTTGCTTTCCAGAAATTTGTTTGGAGGGAATTTGTCCTGAGATGCTTTAGCTAATAAAATTAACAAATATTTATAATCAAATTCTGAAATTTGATCTGGGGAAAAGGGACACAACAAATTAAAATGGATCACCATATAATAGCAAATCTGCTCATCCTATAAAAGAGACAGAAGCTGGCAAATTCAGTGCTTTTAACAGCATTGTTTTATTGAGCACTAACAGGCAAATCTCCTCTTTATCTTGACTCTCTGGGGAGTTGAACCCAGATGTATGAAAATCCTTCCTTAGCAAAATAGTTATGGCATCCCCATGCACTCCAACACCATGAGATAAGCAGTTATTTCCAGAATGGGATTGCAGTATCCCAATACAGTCAAAAGACTGAGGAGGCAATTGCTATTTTTGATTGTGTTAACCTGTGTATAATTATGTAATTACCTACTAAAATTTAGGCAGAGTGTTGCATATCTAAATCATTAACTTTAACAATTGACAAGCTGCTTTGATTAGTATTTTCATAGTGTAAGATAACATACTTTTGTCAGCTTTTATATGATTAGTTATGATTGGGAATTTGTTTATGCAAAATGTTTTCACTCCCTGTTTGGAGAAACAGAAAGGGAGAGTGAGGGCAGGGAAGTCATGTGCCTCCCTCATGGTTCAGCTCAGGAAATTACAGTGATGAGACAATTCAGAAGAGGTACACATTATCACTCCCCGAATGACAAATAATTTTAGTGTCAGTTTAGAAGAGTATCTAGAGGGTTTGACTTGGAAGAATTGGGCTCTCCTCTGACAAATCAGACTAACAAGGACATCAGTGTACGTAGCATCAACTCAGACTGTCACAGGCAACTCCTGAATTGGCCAGGTAGCCCCTCTAACAGCATTGATCAGAGCAGCTGCTCTTCTAAGGAAAATGCATGTCAATATATTTGTTATTTACTCTCTAGCAGAAACCCAGCAGCTGCAGCAATTTTTGAGAGAATTCTCTGACACATCTCATTTCCTATCAGTCGTAGGTGCTATTGACTGTACACATACATTCCTAATAGGCTAACATCACTGAATTCAGCCAGCTATTGGAATAGAAAATCCTTTAATTTCTTGGCTATGATGGGGCTGTGTGATGCCAAATTTCAACTCTCCATGGAAGACAAAGTCCTCAGGACATGAAGCATTTCTTGTCCCCCCAGGCAAATTGGCTGGGCTCATTTGTTTGAAATAAGCGATTACAAAAAGTGGCTTAGAGAGATTGTAGAGTAAAATTAAAAATAAAAAGACACCACTGGCTACCATGCACGTGTTGTCTTTTCCTTTTGAGGGAAAGTACTTGGAAAGTGAGGAGTAGAGATGGAAGTAATCCAAAGGGGCTAACATAGGTGACGCATTCTAATTTTGAATGAGAAAAAAGTGTGTGATTTACCATTGCGATCAGAAGGGGATACCATCATTCCAAAACAATTTGCAGAGCAAAATGGACCCTTAGCCCTCCTTATACTTTTCTTTCTCTCTGCAATTTTAGGATGTTGTAGTCTAGTGAGAATGCCTAGAAAGGAATGGTTTCATATGATTGTCATTTACTGTCTGCCTACCTAAAGGATAGAATCACATTACATAGAATAACATTCTAAATTCATGTTATTTTTTCAAGAGGTGCAGAGAAGGCTGTACCATGTGAGAGTTTTCTCTTTATCAGATTAGTGATGTCAAACTCCACAATTATAAAGTACTGATCTCTCCAAATCAGACATCTCTGTCTCCGTGTCTCACAAGCATGAACATCTGCTCCATCTTTCACAATGAGACTTCCCCACAATCAGACATGCTACTGTCTTTGAGATCGCAAGCTTAATTATACTGTTTTTAAACCTTCATGACTGAGCACACATGCAGCAATACAACTCCCTCACTGTCTTTAATATTGTCTTTCCATGTCTCTAAATATAATTTAAATGTAGGATTTTTAAAAATTTTTAAATCATTATCCAGCTTTGTAATTTTTCTTCTACTCTGTACTAATTCTATCTTTATTGACCATGACTAATAGTCCTTACCAACTATTAGTCATGGAAATACCTACCTTTCTGAAAATTCAGAGACTGAATCCTAATCTACTTCTCTTTTTTTGATAACATTAAAAGTTACCTACTCCATTGTGCAGAAAAGAGTGCCATGTGATTACTTTGTCATATTCTTTTGCTTTCTAAATAAAATGGTCATGCATAACTTTTATTATTAATGACTTTTGTCTAAACTTTCCATGGCCAACATAGATTGTTTATAGCAAATTTGGAGACAGCAGTAGGCATTTCCTCTGAAAGAGGATGCCTTCCTTGTAAAACAAAATACAATAACCAGAATTCACCTGGTTATTGTAGGCAAGATATGTTGAAAAGCCCTCCTGTGTGGGCACATTCTATGAGGCCGGTCTGCTGTCTGAAGAATGAAACCATTTGTCTTTTCTTCCTTAAACTACAACGTATTTGAAACCACTTCCTTTGTTGAAAGTGAAGTGTGGAGTGATGTTTGGGGTAAAAGGGCATCTGGAATGGGGAGAAATTTGGGGATATGAGAAATGTGTGAGGCTCAGCAAAGAAAGGAGGAATGAGATAAACTCTGGAATGGTAAAAAACAAGGAGTGCCTTTGTACGTATTGGTAACAATAAGCTGTCTTTATAGTTTCACATTGCTGTTTGAGACTGTGTTAGAAACAAACAAACAGAAAAGCAAAACAAAGGTGTTTAACAAAACCCTTAGTCTCTGCCCATCAGAAGCAAGTACCTTTCACTTAGTTGTGACAACCAAAATAAGTCTTCAGGTATAGCTTAATATCCCCAGTCTGGAAGGCAGTTTTTCCCATTTGAGAACCATTATTTAAAACAATCTTAAAATGTTTCCGTTTACTTTTTATTTCACAAGCATCCCTAACATTACCTGCTATATGCTTTTCAGTTCAAAGGCAATGAGTTTAAATTCTCCATATTCACGACCCATGGCCCATGAGTAATGGTTGAGTAGTGTTCAGTTAGCCATACGATCAGAAAAGGATATTGGTGACCCATCTCATCATAGATTTATAAAGACCTAGTCACAACTCCGTTCTCCACAATGGAATCTAGAGAGCAAGCAAGCAAGCAAGCAAAGCAGACCAAATATCTCCAGATCATACTTTTGGAACACTCTTGTTACAGGCCCATAATTCTCTGCCTACAGAATATGTCTTTCTACATTAAATACTCCATTGACAAAAATCTCAAGAATGGTTGATGCTGGAACCCAGAAGGGGAAAGCCAGTGTTTTGAGACATTCTCTTAAAGCCTACCAGTTTCTCTCACAGAACAACAAAGTAGTCTTGTCTTAGCATGAAAATAATATTATTTCCATTTTAGCAAATTCAAAGGTTCATGATGAGTTTCTCCTTATTTTGAAATCCCCACCATAAGTCTGTTCATATTTCTACAAATTTTAACAATATGACCTTTGTTTAAAGTGTTCAAACAGAATTGTATAGAGACAACAAAGCCTATCTAATGGACTTTTATAGACAGTAGACTTGTTTTTTAAATTTGAAAGGTATATTACCATCTAGTTATAGAAACAGTTATTATACATTTTACATAATTTTACATTTCTAAGGATATTCTGGCCTTTCTTTTTCTGATCTCATAAACTTTTCTAAATTTCTTAGGAAATGAAAGATTCTAAAAATCATAAAAGTTCCTGTTATTTCCTAAACAGCATGCAGAGCTGTTGCATAATCTTAGAAAAAGATAGACAGGACAGACCTTACAAATATATTTTAAAGCTCTGAAATGTAGACAAGAATATGTAAATTGAAAGTAAATTTATTTTAGTGAACTGGCAAGAAGGGAAAAAATATAGGGCCATATGTTACCATCAGTTTTGCTATGCATATTTGGGGGGAAAGAAGTTTCTTAAGCCAGGCATTTTCAGTCCATAAAATGCCTTCCCATAGGTAACTACATGCTGGCAAAAGCAGGAGGCAAGTGTTGAAAGTTAGAAATGAGGACAGTGCTTTTATTGGTGGCTGAGAAGAACAGGGAACTTGGTCTAAGAGAAACGAGAGGAGGGGATGGTAATTTGATTTAAGTGAAAATGTTATCAGTGAGTAAGGAAACTCTCAGCTGGAAGCAGCTCTTTGTTTCACCTTCTTTCCTCCTGTTGGTCTCCTGTCTCTCAGAGGAGCGATTTTGAAAATAACCTACAATGTAAAGAATGTGTATTTCAGCTCACCTAACTGTTCTAGGCACTAGGTACTTTCTTCTTTCATGGTTTGCTTCAATGTAAGTATCAAATGAGGTCAGTTTGAGTTCCAGCCATGGGCAAAATAAATTATGTGGATTTTAATGTAATTAATATGGTGCATGAAAACAAGGCTTTATCTGTTCTGACTGCAATTTGTAGTGCTGTAACAATGCCTGGCCTAAAGTAAGTGACCAGTAATTTTTAAATGAATGAATAAATGAGTATAGCAAACAATAATTATTTTGCACATGCCACCAAGAGCTCATATATTTTAAGTTAATAATTCTTTTTCTTCTTATTTGTGTGTGTGTGTGTGTGTGAGAGAGAGAGAGAGAGAAAGAGAGAGAGAGATGTTTAGACTTTGCACATTTCCACAAAGGACTAAAGATTGCACCACAATGACATGATTTTGTATGTGTGTACTCCTCCAACATTTATAAAGCATTTCCCCATGGCTTGTAGTAAATGAATTCAGAAGACAGAATTCCACCTATTTCAGAAGACAGAATTCTATTTTCTGAGACCATAGGCAGACAAGTGACTGAATCTCTAAACTTCTATTTCTTAATCTATGAAGTGACAATAACACAGCTCTCACAGGGTCCCTATGAGGATTAAATGGGCTGATGTGCATGAAATTGCTTGGCAGAATGTGAAGTACTGGATAAATATAAGTAGAATTACCAAAGTTATTCTCAGAGAACAAAGAACATGGATGAGAGTAAAGATCATGCCCATATTAGCAATGATATAATCTCCTAGACTCCAAGAGTTTGAAAGTTTCAAGGCACCAAATGCAGCTAATCAAGAGTCCTTGGTTACAGGCCTCTTTGCAGCCCTGCTTTGCTCTGAGACTTGCCAGAATTTTTGAGCCTTGTTGTACCCCAGTATCCTCATCTGTGTAATGGGGCCCTCATAAAGTTTCCTGATGTTCCTTTCTGCTCTAATGTTTTATGGCTCCATGACAGAAGCAGATTAAGGAGACTCCTGGAGCAGATCCAAAATGTAAGATAAGACCGGAGGAAAGTGTTAGAAAAAAGAAGGGAGCATCGCTGGTCACCTCTTATGTCCAACTTAGAGCCTCTCAGCCCAGCTCTCATTGTAGTCCTCACTGTAACACTGTTTCCCTCAGTTGTAATTTCACCACACACTACGGATGTTTCAGGAGACCTGGCAGGTACTCCCACATGTGCAGCCTGCGACCACAAGGATGTTAAAGCCCAATGAAGAAAACGTTCATCACTGGAGGACAAGATCTAATGTACAAAACTCCCCTCTTTTTCCTTCAAGTGGACATTCCGGAGTGATCCTATAGAGCTCCTCCAAAGTTCCTGGGAAGATGAAATCATTTCCCCTAACTGGTGACCAACTTACAATGGGATCTTTATTGGCTCTCCCTCGATCCTGTTTCATGCTTCCTAATCAATCTACCACTTTTAGGCCTTGGATCACTTCCCAAAATATACTATTTAAAAACCAACCCCTGTCTCAAACTACCATTTGTTGGTGGATCACAGACTAAAAAACAAGTAGCCTTAGAAAGTAAAGCCTCAATATGGGATTTTGGAATTG
This sequence comes from Mustela putorius furo, assembly GCF_011764305.1. NCBI lineage: Eukaryota > Metazoa > Chordata > Mammalia > Carnivora > Mustelidae > Mustela > Mustela putorius. The sequence goes on from NW_025422023.1 coordinate 11,827,495, forward strand.
GATCATTCAACAAGTGCACTGAGATAAATACTCTATCACTGTAGTAGCTGCTGAGGTCCTAATTAAGTCCCAGCACGCTGCTCTACCTCAATTAGCACCAGAGTTTAGTCGGGAAGCTATATAAGTCATAAGGATCCCAAGAAAACATTTAGAGAGGAGTTTGTCTCCTGCAATCTATAGGGCAGACTTTAGTAAAATTTAAGCTTTGGATTTAATTGTAAGGACAGAATTACAACAGAGACTGAATGCATGAGTTAAATAACTTTTATATTCTAACATCAAAGACTGGATAGGAAAATCAATGGCATTCCAAGGCCTAAGATGAGGACATTTTATACCAAGTGGTTAGACTGTAAAGCTTCATGAAAGAAAATCTATTGACACAAAGCATTCATATTTCAGGATTTAACATTCTAGTAAAGAAACCTAGAACTGCTGCTAGGATGGCATGTTGAAGCTTGGTTGATAATAAATAATTTAGAGATGTGGGCACAGCCTTAGCCAAGATTTGAGGAAGGAGTCATAATCTCAGATAAAAAAAATAAATATTAGGACTTTTTTTTAATGTGAAACCAGAGAATTTGTGCTGATGAACCTGCCACATCAATAAAATTCTAGGGGTCAAAAGGTCTGAAGCAAGCCAAGACATCCCCAAACTCTAAGCCAACCCTGGGAGATAAAAGACAAGATGACGGACCTTGTACCCTCACTACTAAGATAAAAGTATAACAAGTAGTAGGCCTACTAAGATTTTAGAGACAGTACGCTGCACTTGGGACTACTTCTCAAGCCCATTTATCATGGCCAGTTTTGAGTGGATTTCAGGACAAGAGATGGCATTACAGTAGTTTCTAACTCCAGTCCAAGCTTCCCTGACCAATGGGCCATAGGACACCATGGATTCAATGGATCTGGAAGTGTCTGTGGTGGGTTCTAACGCTGAGGGTAATGTCTGGCAAATTCCAGCAGAAGAGTCTTAACATAGAAAACTATTTTCCAATTGAAAAGCAGTTCCTGACTCACTACTAAGCCTTAACAGAGAAAGAATACCCTGACCATGGGATATAAAGAATATGCCACCAAAGCTGAATATTACCCCAGCCACTGAGCTATAAGTTTGGGTAATGAGACTGTGATCCATTATATGATGGATTGTAGCAAGCATATCCAGAAAGTACAAAGAAATTCTATGAATATGTGGTCCCAAATCTCATCTCTCTTACCTTTGTTGCACCAATGCTTTCCCTCAAATAATACCAAAGCCCTCACAGGGGTGTTGTCAATGCTATAATTCAAATGGCAGAAGAGAAAAAAAAAATGTGGATTTGGTTCAACAATGGACTATTTTGGTATGTTGCTCCTAGTCAAATATGGACTACCAAGCGGTAGTCAAGTGGACTTGACTACCTCAGGATCACCTCAAGTGGACGGCCCCACTTGAGGTGATCATCGGACAGTGGTGAAGGAAAAATCCCCAAAGTTCTTTTCTGCTCTGATATTCCATGACAGAACAGTTATATTGAAGCATTTGTAACAGCATCTAGATTGCAGGGCTCTATTTAAGTAAGATTTGGAAAGACGGTATCCTGGACTTCTGGCATGCTCCTTCCTTGGTTTATCTTGTACGTTAGCCTCTACTGCAGTAACCAAAAACAGAATGAATCCTGGCTGGCTGAATGAATCCTGGCAGTACTTTTTCTCTGCTCCTCCAGATCTCACTGGTTTTGTGCTCTGGGGCTTCAGTGACTCCACAGCAGTGTGGGACACTTTTGGGAACTCCCAGCTGCTCAGAAGTGAGCAGCCTGAAAAAGAAAGGGAGATAATGTTCCATTAACAAACCCTTTGTTAACTTCTTAAGAACCTTAAAAAAAGAAAAGACAACCCCAGATTAGCCAATTACCAACTCAAGGCATGCTGCACAGGTCAGAAGTCTTTCAAGGTAATGTTTACCCAATAGGTATTAAGGCAAGCACAAGTTGGAAGTACAAGAATGTTACTGCCCCAGGAAATCACTTCCAAAACAAACTACCACCAACCAAGCTCTTGCTGCAGATTGTTTTCCTGCTGGGAAAGCTAGGTTAGAAGAGAGTGAAGAATAGGAACTGTTATTTCTTTGACTGGCTCTGATATATGGTAATGCAGGAATGTATAGATATAACACAGAAATTACATTAAGCCCAAAGTTGATCCCCTCTCCCTGATATCTTGCACTTAGCCAAGAGCTTTTGCTTTGTCTGCTTTTCAGTGATGAAGGAAAGGGGAAATTCTTTAGGGATTTCTTGATAGTTTCCCTGTTGATTAAGGAATCCCCATCTTTACATACCACCTTGGCACTTCCTGTAGTGGGTTTGAAGAGAGAAGCAATTTAGCCTGGGAGAGTTAGCCATCTTATCAAAACGTAATTTGTAGATCAAAAATAGAATTCAACCATGTACTACCTATATGATCTTAAGAAACCTATCTTAACATGCTCATCTGGAAAATAAAGGGCTGTTGTAAAGATTACATGATACATTTGGAGTTGTGTCGGATATACAACCATACTCCGTAAATATTAGCTGTTATTAGTTACATAAATTCAAGCTATGTAACACATATATTCATCTGCTCTACAATGGACAGAAGGTACTTCCTGGTGACTGGGCATTACAAGGATCTACTCCAAAATGGAGTAGTCTCACTGTATTCCTGCTCTTAACACTACAAGTGCAAACCCATGCAGAACAGGGGAGCACCAGAATGATAGAAGAATTACATCAAATGCTTAAGACTAGCTTCAAAAGGGTACAAGTTCCCTACCACCTTCTTCAAGTGAGAGGTGATAAAGTTGCACACCATGTAAGCCCTAGAAGAAGCAAGGAGGCAACCAAGACCAACAAATGCCTTCAAATTTTTAGAATTAAACTGTAGAATCAGAAACATGGTCTTTGGAAGCATCAAGCTGCCTTTTGTTTTTCTTCTTTCTTTTTTACTTTTGTATTTTCTTCTCCTTTATCACTTGAAGATTTTTATCTACCTTATTACCCCTTGGGGGAAAAAAAAAAAAGTGTCACCATTTGAGCTGAAGTATAAACAAGACAACAGTGTATCTATCCCCAAGAGCCAGATTTGGGGTAAGCAGCTAATTGGGGTGAAGCACCCCCAAGAGGAAGGTCAGTTTTAGGAAATACAATTAGTTGGTGTGGTCCAACTAAATGTCTTGTATAAAGCCATACAGAGAGCTCTCCAGCGATCTTAAGCCTTGGAGATTTCTGTGAGGTTCGCATAAAGGAGGCCAACCTCTTTTTTGTTGTTTCATTTTCAATTTTATTTCTGAAATAATAATTGTATACATGTAAGGCCTCGTGATGTTTTGATATAAACATAGTGAAAGGATCACTATAAGCCAATTAATATAACTTCCTCTCACATAGTTACCATGTTTGTGTATAAGAGCTCCTGAAATCTGCCCTCTTAGTGAATTTCCATTATTCAATGCAGCATTATGAACTCTAGCCTCATGCTACACATTAGATCTCCTAAGGACTTATTCTCCTGCAATACTGCAACTTTGTACCCCCTTGACCAACATCGCCCCATTTCCCTCACCTCCTTCCCCCAGTAACCTCTGTTCCACCCTCTACCTCTAATATACTCAACTTCTTTAGATTTCAATATAAGGGAGATTGTACAATTTTATTTTCTCTATGTCCAGCTTATTTCATTTACCCTCCTGTCCTCCTGCTTCATTCGCTGCTGCAAACAGCCAGGTCTTAAAGGAACCCAACCTTTAAAAACAGCATCAGAATCAGGCATCTGTTATAACTGTCAAAGGCAAAGAGGAGTCCACACTTCCAAAATACACCCAGAAATGTGAAGACTCTATGGCTACTCTATATTATCCTAAAATGGCACAGTATTTTATATAAGGATCATCTCTAATACTTACCTGTTCATTCGTTTTGGCATAGCTACTAACGTCAGTATTAGCCGATGTCAGTGATGTCAACAAACAAGAACAAGTTAAAAATTAAATCCATCTGAGATTATCCTCCAGAAACCTCACCAGTTTGTTCATGCAGCTGCCTGCTCTACATTTCTTCTTCAACCTCACAGGAAGCTCCTGACTCAGGATCCCTTTATTTTTCCCTTATGGACACCCTCATATCTTAACCTCGTTTCCTATTAAGCTTACACCTCTTAATCCACCACTTAAATCCTTCTATTGTTAGTCTCTCTCTCCCTTTTCCTTCTGAGAGAGTAACAACAAAACCCTGGGCTCAGATGAATGCAACTATCCATCCTTTCCAATTCTGTAACAGGATGACTGAGTGCTCAGTGCATCACTCCATTCTGCAGGCTGCTGCTGTTGCAAACCTCTGTTTGGTCCTCAACGCTGGCTGACCACCATGTACATCAGGGATTCACAACCCTGGTGTACACATTAGAATACTGCAGTGCTCTTTAAAAATCCTGGTAAGTGGGCCTTATCCCAGACCAATAAAACCAGACCCGGTGACAGCATCCAGGCAGCAGCTCTCCCGAATGAGTCTTTTTTTTTTTTTTTTAAAGATTTTATTTGTTTGACAGAGATCACAAGTAGGCAGAGAGAGAGAGAGAGGGAAGCAGGATCCCCACTGAGTGGAAAGCCAAATGCAGGGCTCAATGTCAGGACCCTGAGATCATGACCTGAACCAAAGGGAGAAGCATAACCCACTGAGCCACCCAGGCATTCCTCTCCTGAATGATTCTAATGCACAGCCAAGGTTTAGGGCAGCATCCTCAGCCTTGGTAACAGATAAAAATCAGCTGAGAAGTTATTCAAAGTAGTGATTCTGGGTTCTGCCCTCTCATGTTCTGATTTGATTTGCCCATGAGGTACAGGTTGGGAGTTTTGACAACTCCCCAGGTGATTGCAATGTGCAGGTGAGGTTGAGACCACAGGTTAGATAGAATCACTGTTGTCAAGCCTTCAACCTTCCCCTCCCAACTCACTGCGGGGGATGACCTTACCTCCTCCTTCACAGAGAAAATAGAATCGGAAAAAAAAAAGAAAAAGAAAAAGAAAGAAAGAAAACAAACCTCTCTCATCCTCTCTCATCGCTCGTTTCTGCCTCCAAATTTATAAATAGACTTCCTCTCGTCTGTAATGTCTGTACTTTTTCTTCTTCTATTTTCTGAGATTTCACTCCATCAATTCCTCCCATCCTTTCCCATTGGAATTCAACATCTCCACTCACTTGCTCCAAAGGAAATATGTCCTCCTTCCCACATCTGCTCCCAAGCACCACCCTATCTCATCCTATCACCTGTTCCAAAGCAAACATCCTCCATCCCTCCCTGGTTTTTATAACTTTACACACTTCAGGTTTTCCCCTTAGCTCCATGCATGTTCTTCCAGCTTCAGCGGTAAGCCCTGCTTCCTCTGTTCTTTTTAAAGCTGGTGTCCCTCAGGCTTCTGCCACTGGCACCGCTGCTTCTCATGTCACCTGTTCAGTGTCTCCCATGGCTTCAATTGCATATTATATGCTAATCACTCTTTCATGGGTATTAAACTCAATCCACAAAGGCAAATAGCTAAGGATTATAACTCATTTTAATTTCTGCCTCAGAGAGGTTATTCTAGAGACTGATGGAAGAAAATTGTAGCCCTTCTAGGGGTCCCTGCAAGTAAGGTTGCAGCTTTGGAGTTGTAGGCAGTGCTAAGGGTCTGGGGTGGGAGTGGGGGAGCTAAGTAGCACATCTGATACCACCGGATCTCAAAGATTTCTAAAAAGATGTTCCACCAACCTAGCCCATGTTTTATGTTCAGGGTCAATAGATTTTCTGCTCTTTCTATATGATGCTTAGGGCAGAGGAATCTATTGTCCTTTCACTTGCAGGGTATAAATTTCTCCTAGAATCAATCAATCATTCTCTTTCTCCTCCCCCTCCCCGGCCCTACCTGTTCCTCTGCCCAGCTTTAAATCCAGTTCTCATCCCGCTGACTTCTCTTACTTCTCTTTCTCTGGGAAAACCTTCCTGACACCCCCCCACCAAGTTTCTCTGCAAATTAGATCAATATATTGTAATGGATAATGATGCAATTAGGGAAATAGTCCCTAAGATAAACTTTGGCTCTAATTATAATAAAACTATACATCAAATTAGCTGATAACATGTGGAAAGAACTTATCATGGTGATAAACACACAGAGAGCTTTTAATAAGTAATAGTTATTCATTTTTTTACTATTTAAAAAATTAATTCTATACCATGTTAGAAATGATTGAAACAAATAATGCCGAGTAACTTTTTTTAGTATAATGGACATACAATATTGTGTTAGTTTCAGGTGAACAACATAACTATCCAACAATTCTGTACATTCTACTATGCTCACTGTAAGCGTAGTCCCTATCTGTCACCATACAACATTATTACAGTATTATTAACTATGTACCTTATGCTGTACTTTTCATTCCTGTGACTTATAACTGGAAGTTTATACCTTTTAATCCCCATCACCTATTGCACCCATCCCCCAACACCCTTTACTCTCGGGATCACCAATTTGTTCTCCATGTTTCTGTGTCTATTTCTTGGTTTGTTAGTTCACTTGTTTTGTTTTTTAGATTCCAAATAGAAGTGAAATTGTATGGTATTTGTCTTTCTCTGTTTGATTTATTTCATTTAGCGTAGTACCTTTTAGGCCCATCCATGTTCTGAAAATGACACAATCTCATTCTCTTTTTTTTTTTTTTAAGATTTTATTTATTTATTTGACAGAGATCACAAGTAGGCAGAGAGGCAGGCAGAGAGAAGGGGGGAAGCAGGCTCCCCGCTGAGCAGAGAGCCCGATGCGGGACTCGATCCCAGGACCCCAAGATCATGACCTGAGCTGAAGGCAGAGGCTTTAACCCACTGAGCCACCCAGGCGCCCAAGATCTCATTCTCTTTTGCAGCTGAGTAATATTCCATACTTTTTTCACTCATTCATCTACTGATGGATATTTAGGTAACTTACATATCTTGGGTATTGTAAATAACTGCAGTAAACATCCGGGTGCATACCTTTTTGATTTAGTGTTTTCATTTTCTTTGGGTAAATACTCAGAAGTGGATTTACTAGATCATATGGTAGTTCAGTTTTTAACTTTTGGAGAACTTATATTGTTTTCTACAGTGGTTGCACCGATATACATTCCCACCTACAGTACATGAGGGGTCCTTTTCCCCCACATCTTCATTTGTGGGGAAAGATTTGTCATTTCTTGTCTTTTTGATTTTAGCCATTCTGACAGGTGTAAGGTGACATCTCATTGTGGTTTTGATGTACATTTCTGTGATGAGTTAGTGATGTTGAGCATCTTTTCATGCATCTGTTGGCCATCTATATGTTTACTTTGGAAAAATATCTATTCAGGGGCGCCTGGGTGGCTCAGTGTGTTGAATGTCTGCCTTCAGCTCAGGTCATGATCTCAGGGTCCTGGGATTGAGCCCCACATTGGGATCTCTGCTTGGCAGGGACCCTCTTCCCCATCTCTATCTCTGCCTGCCTCTCTGCCTACTTGTGATCTCTGTCTGTCAAATAAATAAATAAAATCTTTAAAAAAAAAAAGAAAGAAAAAGAATAATATCTATTCAGGTCCTCTGCCCAGTTTCCCAACTGGAATTTTTTTCCTTTGGTATTGAGTTGGGTACTGTATTTTAATGGTTGGCATAAGGATGTCATACTTACAGTTCAGATGGACCAAGAAAAATTCAGACAGGAGAATCATTCAACTTCAATCAGTATTTTATGATGGAAAGAACGTTAGTAAGAGAGTCAAGAGATTTCTGTGACTATATGTGAAGCATTTAGAAATTCCGAAATTGCTTTGTTCATGAGTAAAATGAGAAGCCCGCCTTACTTATTTCAAAGATCTTTTCCAACTCTAAAAGTAGTTGATGCTACAAAAGATAATTTCAAATAATCACCTTCCAGCTGAAGACAGTGTTACTAATTGCTCATATCTTTGCCATTGGCCTTCAGAGATTGTATTCCTCTCCTTTTCACACAGGAACCCACAATTCTAAGTGTTTTCATGAACGAATGCATGCATTTCTGAGCAATATATTGGTTACTTGCGTGTGTTCTGAACTTTCTAAAATTATATCATGTTGTGTGCAATTTCTGAATTGGGTTTTTACTTATGCTTATGAGATTTCTATATTTGGATGTATACTAATGATGGGATTTTAACATCTATATTCATAAGTGAGATATCTCTATATTTTTCTCTACTATTCTTTGGGTGCTAGAGTTTATACTATTTATATATGTACTTATACATAAATATTATACAATATGTATTATATGTTACATATAACATATCTGTAATTTTATATATGGTTATATAAAACAAGACAGTGTTTGCCATTTCATATTTTCTAGAAGAATTTTTATTTATTTGGAATAATCATATACTTAAATGTTTGGCAGAACTGTGTTTTTGGTTTCAACTAATTTTAATTAAGTTTTCATATATATAGTATTACATTGTTCTTCTTATTCTTCTATCATTTTAACTAGTCACTGCAACTATAGTTATGTTCCTTTAAAAAAAAGAGATTTATTTATTTATTTATTTATTTATTTGAGACAGAGAGAGAGAGAGAATGAGAGTGAGTGGGGGGTAGGGAGGAGCAAAGGGGAGGAAGAGAGAATTCTTAGGTCGTCTCCCCACTGAGCAGGGAACCTGACTTGGGGCTTAATCTCAGGACCCCCAAATCATGACCAGAGTCCAAATCAAGAGTCAGATGCCTTGCCCATTGAGCCACCCAGGCACTCCAATCATGTTCCTTTTTATGCTTAATATTTTATACCTCTCTTCTTGATCCATTTTGCCAATGGTTTGTATATTTTACTAAAATTTTCAACAAATAATCTTTAACACGTGTATCCCATTTTTTTTTACTTATGTCACATTAATATATACTGTTATCATTAGCATTTCCTTGTTCCTATTTTCTTTGGTTTTATTCTATTGGCATTTTATCTGACTTTGTATGGTGAACACAAATTTTATTAAGTTTTACTCTAACAGGAGTACTTACTACCCTACATTTCCCTCTAAAAGTTTGTTAATTCTATTCCAGAAGTGTGGCAGTGTATGTTTTGTATTGTTGTGGCTATGGAGGTGTGCTGCTCATATCTCCTTTGGGATGTACTTTGGGACACTGGACATGGAAAACTCCAGCTGCTACAACTTCCTCTGATCCACTGTAGCATTCACCAAGGCATGCTGCTTCTAGCCAGTGACTCAGTACAGCCAGACTGCTGGAGAAAGGCTATGTTTGCTGGGTGTGGGTCTCCTCTTAATGGACAGCCTTGATAGGGGAACTCCCATCAACTTGATGGATGCTTTCTTTTTTTTTTTTTAATATTTTATTTATTTATTTCACAGAGGTCACAAGTAGGCAGAGAGGCAGGCAGAGAGAGAGAGAGAGAGAGAGAGAGAGGAGGAAGCAGGTTCCCTGCAGAGCAGAGAGCCCGATGTGGGGCTCGATCCCAGGACCTGGGATCATGACCTGAGCTGAAGGCAGAGGCTTTAACCCACTGAGCCACCCAGGTGCCCCATGATGGATGCTTTCTCAAAACTATGCCATTGGCTGAAGTTTTTCTTCCTCAATACTTCTTATTTTGTTCTTTTTACAGATATCTGCCCTGCATTACAGTTTAAAGGTTCCTCTAGCCTGCTCCTGCTCCTTTCCATGTTATCCTGCAAAGGCATTTCCCCAGTGTATCTCTTGTACATCTAATTCTGTATGGCTTCTCAGAGAACTTGAAGAGACAAACTGACCACAGTATTTTTGTTACACAATTCTAAGTGTTTCCAAATTTCTATTAAGATTTCTTCTTTGACTCACATGCTATTTATAAGGTTTTTTCCTAAATGTTTGAAAAATCTTTTATCTCCTAATCTCATTATCTTGTGTCCATAGAATATGTCCTTTGAAATCCCTATTCTTTCATGGCATTTGAAGAAGAATGGGTATTCTATAATTGTTGAGAGCAAAGTTCCTTAGAAGTTCACTAAGACAGTTGTTCATTGAGTTATTCAGATTAAGTGATATCACATAACATGAGACCTGTTTAAATCTCCTATTCTAATAGATTTGTTCATTTCTCCTTATAGTTCTGTCAAATGTTGCCTTTTATAGTCAAGATTATTTCATCAAGTGTATACAGGTTGAGGATTTTTGTAAGTTCCCAGTGAGTTGGAATTTTATCATTGTCTAGTGATTCTCTTTATCCTTTGTACTGCTTTTGATTTAAATATCAGAAAGTATTATTCATATCTATCTTTTTTAAGGCTTATTTGTCTGGTATAGTTTTCCCATTTATTACACCAAAATATATGCTTACCTTTGTTTGAAGTGAGTCCCTGGCAAATAGTTTTTGCTGGATGTTGGTATTTTATGCAATCTAGAAATATCAGTATTTTAATGATTTAATAATTTATTCACTTAGGTTTATTATGATTGCTGATATATTTGTATTTTTGTTTCTTATTTCGTGTTTTCTACCTATCCCATTTTTTTTCCTGCTGCCTTTTTCTCATTTCTCCTTTCTTTTGCATCAATTGCACAGATTTTTTAGAATTATTATTTCATGACAATGTTTGGGTCTATATGGAAGTCATATATTTTTCGTGGTTATCTTTGAAAATTCACCTTCCGTTCTTAACATTAAAAAAATCCCTTTATTATTCCTTCTGCCAAACAATATAAAGATCTTACAACATTTCAACTTCAACACTTTAACTCTGATTGTCTTTATCCAAAATTACTTTATATTACTACCTAGTATCTTAGTTATCTTGGTTCCCATTTGATCTGATCCTCACATTTTAGACATAATCATTTATACAATATAGGTCTATATTTGTTGCCATCCTTACCAATATCTTTACCATTATTCCCTGCATTTTAGATCTTCTAGAATGATTTTTCTTTCTTCTTTTATACATCTTCTGGAGTTATCTTAAGGATAATTCCTAAAATTATCTGTTATTCCTGGAAATACCTTCCTATTGTCTATATTCTCTAAATATCTTTTTTCTGGATTTAAATTTATTAATGGGGAGAACTCTTGGAGATCATAAAATTGTCCCATAAGTTCACGATTATATTTAAAAAGTATGTTTATTTAAAATCTAATTTCATTTGCAAAAAAAGGCTTCTAGAATAATCTAGCCTACTATAATTCTGGAAGCAGCAGTCTGTTTCTAACTATTTTACCCATAAACATAATTAAACTTCCCCAATATTCAATATATAGATCAATATATTCAATATATAGATTAATCAATATATAGATTAATATATAGATTAATGTATCATCACTCATTTTATAGGTTCTAAGGTCACCAGTCACCTGCAGAACATGAGGCCTTGACAACACAAGTCAATTTAAGTAGCTTTATGGATTATTTTATCTAGTTCCAGTGAAACAAACCTCATAAAAGGGACCAGAGCCCTAAAACTGTTTCTATAGAAGAATCACAGATGGAAAGTAACACTAACAATAACAGTATAGAAAATTATCTAGTGTAGCAGAGCTAGTGATTCTCCTATGCCTAATATGAATGCTTTATTTAAAATAAATAAATAATAATAGAATACCACTGTAGAAGGTAAAAATAATGACAATCTAACCAGATGTGACAGGAAGTCAGCCAAGAACCTTAAAATTAGCAAGAATATGATTTGACATAAAGAGTAACAATTGGCATGGTTGAAATGGACACTGGTCTAATTGGTTATTATAGATGTGAATAATAAGCGAATGATAGATGAAGGTACTATAATTTGAAAAATAATTTTAAAATAAAATTTTATCTTTATCTCACCCTTTCAATTTACATAACATTTGTTTTGTATATATTTAACATCCATAAATTAGTATATTTTTAGTAGGATTGAATGCTCAAAACAAATGTTCCTAATAAGGATGTATAATTTTTAAAAAATCGAGGACACCAATTTGTTAGCAAATAAGCAACTTAAGGACTTGAGCCCCATTTGAGATTTATCTGATTCCTCCATAGAAGCTAACTCTGAGTTTCATATGTGATAGAAAACTAATAACTATTTGTAGAATATTTTGTTCTTCTCGCGCATTTTAAAAACTACCTTTTTCCAATAAGTCTATTTTTGTACATGGTGGGGATTTTGAGAAGTATTCCCTCTTGGATCATCTAATCTATTCCCAGAATGTTGGTAGAATTGATTTTTATTATTCCTAACTTATCCCTGATAGATGAGTGTCAAGCACTACTGTGAATATTATTAGTAAAGGTGAATTCATTATTTCCCTTGACAATTTGAGCCGTCAGTTAATTGTTCTCATGGTTAAAAAGTTTTCTTATGTTTAACTTACATTTCCCAGCTGCAGTTTAAGCTCATTACTTTCTGTTCTACTCTCATTGACTAATGAGAATGGGTCCCTGTCCTCCTGATAATACCCCTTAACATATTTTCAGAAGCTATCATGTCTCCTCTTGGCCTTCTTCTCTTCAGATTGGGAAATTCCCAGCTCTACTAACCTTTTATCATATATCCAATCCCTCCTGAATTTCTTATATTTTGTGGTTTTCCTGTAAACTACATTTATTTGTCCATAAAGAGAAAAAAAGTAGCATTAAAAATTCAGTCATTTCCTGAAAATGAGAAAAAAACAGTGCTATGTATAACCTACCTAATTTTTTTAGAAAGTAAGCATGAAATTCTATTTGGGAAATAGGTTTGCTTGAAATTAATTCTTATTCACAGTTTCATAAAGAGCATGTAGGAGTATCCTTTTGTTTTTGCTTTTATTAGAGAAAGAGATTTCAAGGGTCTAAAGTTTTATACACTTCTATATGTGCAACAATATGCATAAAATGACAAGTGCAAGGTGCATTTTTGGGGAAAAAACACTCAGTTTTCATAATAGAGTTCTGTCTTCCCTGAAAAGGTACAATTGGACTGGATTCTAATCCTGAGATAAAACTTTTTTTTTAAGATTTTATTTATTTATTTGACAGATAGAGAGAGATCACAAGCAGGCAGAGAAGCAGGCAGAGAGGCAGGCACAGAGAGAGGAGAAAGCCAGCTCCCCACTGAGCAGAAAGTCCGATGCGGGGCTCAATCCCAGGACCCTGGGATCATGACTTGAGCCAAAAGCAGAGGCTTTGACGCACTGAGCCACCCAGGCATCCCTTCTGAGATAAAACTAAAGTGAATAGAAGACTAACTTGTTTACTGTTACTCAGTTTTCCTTTCTGAAAATGGAATAATCACATAGCAATATACTTTAAGTAAATAAAGTCTACATCTGAAGGTTTTTAAAGAAATTTGAAATTAGTATTGACGCATGAACCAGGACTTGTTGCTAAGCACTAACTTCAGCGTGTTTTAACCTCCTTAGATGTTTCTGCATTTCCTCACTGGGGTGCTGACTCCAAGCATCCTCTTTCTGTGAGTTACAGTGTTGGCAGCTATCTGACCAGCTGTTCTTGGCCACTCTGAAGTGTGCAATATACAGCCCTCACATTTGTGAGTTCTCCTTGGAACTGGGCAGAAATTCTCCAGAAAGAGTACTCTCAAGGGAGCAGTCAAAAGACAGAAGACTTGTTCGTCATGCATCCTATTATGTTTTTCCCTCTGCAGGTATGGACCCAAGGCTCTCCATCTACCTTAGAATGTCCCTCATGCACCAGCCTTTGGTAGCAGAAATCCCATCAGCCACATCCAATAAAGAGATAATTTCAATAAAAAAGAAGTTGTATGCAGTGCTGAGACTGAGCCTACAAGATCTCATGTTCATGAGGATATAGTTACACCATATATATTTGCAGAAGGAAATTAAGACTTTTTCCTATCAGATACAAATTATCCTTCTCTTCACATCCTCTTGGCATCCTTGTTCCAGCTCTCCCTGTGTTCTGACAAAATTCACACAAATGCAACTGGAGATGTGCCATTTTTTGCCCCTTTCATGTATCTCTGATTTCCTACTCCAGGACTGCCTCGCTGGTGATACCACAGGATTCTGCTCAGTTCCCATACCCTGCACATACAACCTTGGAAGTATGGGGAAACTAATATGTTGCAAGGTCAACTTTACCAAAAGCTTACAAGGGCCAGTAGATAAACCATTTCTGCTTTCTTCCTTGTCTCCCCAGGTATGGTCGTCTAGAGATGCAATTTGTAGGCATCTCCAGGTTATGGTACTGCAGTCAGCTTAATACCACAGACCCTCTTTGATTCTGCCACTTTCCCGAATGACTCCTTTTATTCTTCACTCCTCCTTTCTGATATTTTCCTCCATATAAAATAACAGTGCATTAGCCTTTTGCTTTGATTCTGCTTTCTGGGGAATTCAGGTTAAGGGATTCTCTTAACTCTTGACCAATAATATGTGATACAAAAGCCCAAGTGTTTACTATAATTTTCTTCATATAACAGCTATGCAACACAAACCTCTCATTCAAATTACACACAGGGCATCCCCTGTCTTTGCCAGTAAAGGTAACACATTAAACATGGTGAAAATGTGACAGCTACTCTGGAATCTAAAACAACGAGGTATAAAAATGTGGTGCAAAAGTGGAAATACATGGAAAGGAGAAGGAGAGGGGAGAGAGGACGAGGTTTGAAGTGGTTCTTAGACATTTTTTCATTCTGTATTCTCCATTTGCTTACTATAGGGAGACAAGCCAAACATACTAGGCATATAAGAGGAGATGCCAGAAAAATACTGGGTTTATAAAAAAGACCCAGATGTGGATCTCTGGAAATCCTGTGCATGACCATGGGAAATTCTCTTCCTATAAATTACCTTTTAGACATTAAGAAAGTAATGCAGGGGCGCCTGGGTGGCTCAGTGGGTTAAAGCCTCTGCCTTCGGCTCAGGTCATGATCTCAGGGTCCTGGGATCGAGTCCCGCATCGGGCTCTCTGCTCAGCGGGGAGCCTGCTTCTTCCTCTCTATCTCTCTATCTCTCTGTCGTCTGCCTCTCTGCCTACAGATCTCTCTCTGTCAAATAAATAAATAAAAATCTTAAAAAAAAAAGAAAAGAAAAGAAAGTAATGCAAACTGCGAAAGAGTAATTAGTAGAAATAGAGAAGTGCTGTTCCCTTGACTAATAAGAGATCTGTGCAGAGTGACTACGCATCCTGAATATGGAAGTAGAGGGGGTAATGGGAAGAGAGAGAGGCTGATTCTTGGGAAGCTGAAGTCTAAAGAGAGAACATCAAAGAAGTAGGATCATTTAGATCAACTCACTGATGGGTCTTGGAGCATGCAGACCAATATGCAGGATCTAAAACCTATGTTCAAAGGTTCTGTATTGCCAGCAAGTATAAGCAGAGACATGCTCATTGGCCTTATAGGAATTCCCAGTACATAACAACTGCACACACAACCTCCCATACAAAATCCCCTGCTGTCCTCTTCATCACTCCTCCTTTCATGGAAGACAACAGTCTCTACACATATTCACTCAGGTCATTGAAACTAAACTTCTAATCTGAAGAACGTAGACAAACATAGCCTGCTAACACATTTTAAGATATGTGTGTCTGTTCATGTCTTCTGCCCATTTTTTGACTTGATTATCTGAGAACTGAGAAGTTCTTTATAGATCTTGGATATCAGCCTTTTGTCTGTAGTGTCATTTGCAAATACCTTCTCACATTCCGTGAGTTGCCATTGTTTTGTTGACTGTTTCCTTTGCTGTGCAGGAGCTTTTTACCTTGATGAAGTCCCAAAAGCTCATTTTTCCTTTTGTTTCCCTTGCCTTTAGAGATGTGTTTTGAAAGAAGTTGCTATGGCCTACATCAAAGAGGCTGCTTCCTGTGTATTCCTCTAGGATTTTGATGGATTCTTGCCTCACATTGACATCTTTCATCCATTTTGAATTCATCTTTGTGTATGGTGTAAAAGAATGGTCCAGTTTCATTCTTCTGCATGTAGCTGTTCAATTTCCCCAGCACCATGTATTGAAGATACTAGTTTTTTTTCACTGGATATTCTTTCCTGTTTTGTCGAAGATTAGTTGACCATAAAGTTGAGGATCCATCTCTGGGCTCTTTACTCTGTTCCATTGATCTAGGTGACTGTTTTTGTGCCTATACCATGCTGTCTTGGTTATCATAGCTTTGTAATAAAGTTTGAAGTCAGGCAATAAAGTTTGAAGATGCCCCCAGTTTTGTTTTTCTTGCCAATCTGGGGTCTTTTCTGGTTCCATGCAAGTTTAGAATTATCTTTTCCAGCACTTTGAAAAACACCAATGGTATTTTGATCAGTATGGCATTGAAAGTATAGATTGTTCTGGGCAGCATAGACAGTTTAACAATGTTTATTCTTCCAATCCATGAGCATGGAATGTTTTCCCATCTTTTTGTGTCTTCTTCAATTTCTTCCGTGAATGTTCTGTAGTTCCTCAAGTATAGATCCCTAATCTTTTTGGTTAGATTTATTTTAAGATATCTTATGGGTTTTGGTGCTACTGTAGGAAAGCAACTTATTTTTGTGCATTGATTTTGTATCCTGGCACATTACTGAATTACTGTATGAGTTCTAGTAATTTGAAGGTGGAGTCTTTTGGGTTTTCCATATAATATATAATGCCATCTGCAAAGAGAGAGAGTTTGACTTCTTCTTGCCAATTTGAATAACATTTATTTCTTTTTGTTGTCTGATTGCTGTTGCTAGGACTTCTAGTACTATGTTGAACAATACTGGCAAGAGTGGGCATCTTTGCTGTGTTCCTGATCTCAATGAGAAGGTTCTCAGCCTTTCTCCATTGAGAAAGATATTTGCTGTGGGTTTTGCATAGATGGATTTTATGAAGTTATGGAATGTTCCCTCTATCCTTATACTCTGGACAGTTTTAATCAGGAAAGAATGATATATTTTGTCAAATGCTTTTTCTGCATCAATTGAGAAGACCATGTGGTTCTTCTCTCTTTTCTTATTAATTTGTTCTATCACATTTATTGATTTGCAAATTTTGAAACATCCTTGCATCCCAGAGATAAATCTCACTTGGTCATCATGGATAATCTTTTTAATGTCTGTTGGATCCTATTATCAAGGATCTTGTTGAGAATCTTGATATCCATATTCATTGGGGATATTGGTCTGAAACTCTCCTTCTTGATGGGGTCTTTGCCAGGTTTGGGGATCAAGATAATCCTGACCTCATTGAAAGAGTCTGGAAGTTTTCCTTCTGTTTCTATTTTTTGAAACAGCTTCAGGAGAATAAGTATTATTTCTTCTTTGAATGTTTGGTAGAGTTCCCCAGGGAATCCATCAGATCCTGGACTCTTGTTTTTTTGGAGATTTTTGATCAGTGCTTCAATCTCATTACTAGTTATTGGTCTATTCAGATTGTCAATTTCTTCCTGTTTCAGTCTTGGAAGTTTATAGGTTTCCAGGAATGCATCCATTTCTACTGGGTTGCTTAACTTATTGGCATTTAGCTGTTGATAATAATGATGATAATCTGATGATTATTTCTATTTCCTTGGTGTTAGTCATAATCTATCCCCCTTTCATTCATAAATTTATCAGTTTGGGTCCTCCCTCTTTTATTTTGGATTAGTCTGGCCAGTTTTTTATCTATCTTATTAAATATTCTCAAAGAACCAGCTTCTAGTTTTGTTGATGTGTTCTACTGTATCTCTGGTTTCTAATTCATTGATCTCTGTTCTAATCTTAATTATTTCACTTCTCATGTATGGGGTGGACTTAACAGACATGTCTCCACTGAAGACATATGAATGACTAACAGACACATGAAGAAATGTTCATCATCATTAGCTATCTGGAAAATTCTGATGAAAACCACATTGAGATATCACCTTACACCAGTCAGAATGGCAAAAATTAACAAGGCGAGAAACAACAAATATTGGAGAGGATATGGTAAAAGGGGAACCCTCTTCCACTGTTGGTGGAAATGCAAGTTGGTGCAACCATTTCAGAAAACAGTGTGGAGGTTCCTCAAAAAATTAAAAATAGAGCTACTATGACTCAGAAATGGCACTACTCGGTATTTACCCCAAAGATACAGATGTAGTAAAAAGAAGGGCCATATGTACTCCAATGTTCATAGTACCAATGTCCACAAGAGCAAAACTGTGGAAAGAGCTGAAATGTCCTTCAACAGATTAATGGATAAAGAAGATGTGGTCTATACATAGAATGGAATATTACTTAGCCATCAGAAATGATGACTACAATGAGTCAAGATGGTGGAGGAGTAGCAAACTGCAATGATTTCAGGTCGCAGTTCAGCTAGATAGTTATCAAAACATTCTGAACACCTACAAACACAACAGGAGATTGAAGAGAAGAGCAACAATTCTAGAAACAGAAAATCAGCCACTGTGTGGGGAGGGGCCAGCTCCCGGCAAGCAGTGGAGCAACTGAACACAAAATTCAAACTTTTAAAAGTCTGCTCCACAGAGGGACATCACTCCAGAGGCTAAGCAGGGTGGAGCCCTCTCAGGGACAGTGTGGTCTCAGGTCCCACGGGGTCACAGAAATATCAGGGGTGTCTGAGTGTAGCAGAGCTTACAGGTATCAGAGCAGGGAAGCAGGCTACAGAGATGGAGCCAAGGAGTGAGCTCTCAGCTCAGGGTTACCTTAAACTGTGATCCATGGCACAATAAGACCTTTTTGAACAGGGACCCCACAAGTGGCAGATACAGGGAGATCCACCTTCATCTGCCAGAAGAGGAGAGAAGCAGGAATCTGCTGGGTTTGGAGACTCCAAACAGGGTTGTGTACCAGAGACAGAAACACTTGGACTCAGGCTGGGTGAGGTCAGAGCAGAGACCAGGGAGATGGGAGTGATTGAGTGCTTTTCTCTGAGGGCACATTGAGGAGTGGGACCCCAAGCTCTTGGCTCCTCAGGGCCTGGAGATTAGGAGAGCTGTTTTCATTCCTGTCCTCCAGAGCTCTACAGACAGGGAAAAAAAGCACCCAAGAGCAAACCCCAGTAGATTACTTAGCCCAGCCCCTGGCAAAGGTGGCACAATTCTGCCTTGGCCAAAGACATTTGAGAATCACTGCAATAGGCCCCTCCCCCAGAAGATCAGCAAGAACATCCAGCCAAGACCAAGATCATTGATCCTGGAGAACAGTGAAATTCCACTGGAGGGAAAAGCAAAACATGGAATTCATGGCTTTCTCCCCATGATTCTTTAGTCTTGCAAAGTTAATTAAATTTTTTTTAATTTTATTTTTTCTTTTTCTACTTTTTTAAACTTTTCCTTTTCCCTCTTTCAACATTTCTAAACTAGTTTAGCAATATCTTTCTGGAAAAAAAACTTTTTAAACCTTCATTATTATAGTCATATTTTATCTTTCATTGTATCTAACTTTATTTTTGTAAACATATAGGGTTTTTTCTCCTAAAAAAATTTGGGATACAATTTCTTCTAATAGATCAAAGTACACCCTAAATCTAGCACAGGGCATTGCTCTAGCAAATTCTCTCCACTTTCTTTTTCCAACCAACTTATCTTATCAATTCTTTTTTTAGAATTTTAAAAATTTTTCATCTTTACAGTCATATTCCATCCCTTCATCGTGTTTACCCTTATTTTTGTGTGTGTGTGTGTGTGTGTGTGTGTGTGTGTGCGTGTGTCTGTGTGTGTTTCTTTCTTTAAAATTTTGGGAGGTAGTTTCTTCAAAGAGACCAAAATACGTTCAAAATCAAATGGATGGCTCTGTTCTATTCACCAGTCTAATGTGTGTATATGTGTGTGTGTGTGTGTGTGTATAAATTTTTGTGTTTAATATTTTAAACTTCTTTTGCCCCCTTTTTTCTCCCCCCAATTTGGGGTCTCTTCTGATTTGGCTTGCACACATTTTTCTGGGGGCTTTGTCAACCTTTTAGTATTTTATTCTCTCAATCATATATTCTTATCTGGATAAAATGACAAGGCAGAAACACTCACCACAAAAAAAAAGAACAAGAGGCAGTACTGAAGGCTAGGGACCTAATCAATACTGACATTGGTACTATGTCAGATCTAGAGTTCAGAATGATGTTTCTCAAAGTGCTAGCAGGACTCAAAAAAAGCATGGAATATATTAGAGAAAACTCCCTGGAGAAATAAAAGCCCTTTCTGGAGACATAAAAGAACTAAATCTAACTAAATAAAAGAACTAAAATCTAACCAAGCTAAAATTTTAAAAAGCTATTAATGAGGTGCAATAAAAAATGGAGGCTCTTACTGCTAGAATAAATGAAGCAGAAGAGAGAATTAGTGATATAGAAGACCAAATGGTGGAGAATAAAGAAGCTGAGCAAAAGAGAGACAATTACTGGACCACTAGGGGAGAATTTGGGAGATAAGTGATACCATAAGATGAAACAATAATTCATAAGATGAAACAATAATTGGGATTCCAGAAGAAGAATGGGGGCTGGGGGAAGTGCAGAAGGTATATTGGAGCAAATTATTGTAGACAATTTCCCTAATATGGCAAAGGGAACAAGCATGAAAATCCAGGAGGTACAGAGAACCCCCCTCAAAATCAGTAAGAATCGGTCCACACCCCATCACCTAATAGTATAATTTAGAAATCTTAGTGACAAAGAGAAAAATCCTGAAAGCAGCCCGGGACAAGAAGTTTGTAACATACAATGGTAAAAATATTAGATTGACAGCATACTTATCCACAGAGACCTGGCAGGCCAGAAGGAACTGGCATGATATATTCAGAGCATTAAATGAGAAAAACATGCAGCCAAGAATACTATATCCAGCTGGGCTATCATTGAAAATAGAAGGAGAGATAAAAAGCTTCCAGGACAAACAAAAACTAAAAGAATTTGTAAATACCAAACCAGCTTTACAGGAAATATTGAAAGGGTCCTTGAAGCAAAGAGAGATCCTAAAAGTAGTAGACCAGAAAGGAATAGAGACAATTCACAGTGACAGTCACCTTACAGAGAATATAATGGCACTAAATTCACATCTTTCAATAGATACTCTGAATGTAAATGGGCTAAATGCCCCAATCAAAAGACACAGGATATCAGCATGGATAAAAAAAAAAAAAAGAAAGAAAGAAAAAAAGACTCATCAATATGCTGTCTAAAAAAATTCATTTTAGGCCCAAAGACCCCTCAAGACTTAAAGTGAGGGGGGTGGAAAACAATTTACCATGCCAATGGATATCAAAAGAAAGCTGGGGTGGCAATCCTTATTAGATAAATTAGATTTTAAGCCAAAGACTATAATAAGAGATGAGGAAGGACACTATATCATACTCAAAAGGTCTTTCTAACAAGAAGATCTAACAATTTTAAATGCCTATGCCCCTAACGTGGGAGCAGCCAACTACATAAACAAATTAATAACAAAATCAAAGAAACACATTGACAACAATACAATAATAACACACCCCCCCTCACTGAAATGGATAGATCATCTAAGCAAAAGATCAACAAGAAAATAAAGGCCTTAAATGACACACTGGACCAGATGGACATCTCAGATATATTCAGAACATTCCATCCCAAAGCAACAGAATACACATTCTTCTCTAGTGCACATGGAACATTCTCCAGAATAGATCACATCCTGGGTCACAAGTCAGGTCTTGGCCAGTACCAAAAGATTGGGATCATTTCATGCATATTTTTAGACCACAGTGCTATGAAGCTAGAACTCAGTCACAAGAGGAAGTTTGGAAAGAACTCAAGTACATGGAGCTTAAAGAGCATCCTACTAAAGAATGAATGGGTCAACCAGGAAATTAAAGAAGAATTCAAAAAATTCATGAAAACAAATAATAATGAAAATGCAACTGTTCAAAATTTTTGGGACAGGGCAAATACAGTCCTGAGAGGAAAATATATAGTGATACAATCCTTTCTCAAGAAATAAGAAAGGTCTCAAATACCCAAATTAACCCTAAACCTAAAGGAGCTGGAGAATGAACAGCAAAGAAACTCTAAACCCAGCAGGAGAAGAGAAATAATAAAGATAAGAGCAGAAATCAATGAAATGGAAACCAAAAAAAACAGTCAAACAAATCAACACAACTAGGTGCTGGTTCTTTGAAAAAAATTAATAAGATTGATAAACACCTGGCCAGACTTATCAAAAAGAAAAGAGAAAGGACCCAAATTAATAAACTCATGAATGAAAGAGGAGAGATCACAACCAACACCAAAGAAATACGAACAAGTATAAGAACATATTATGAGCAACTATATGCCAGGAAATTTGGCAATCTGGAAGAAATAGATGCATTCCTAGAGACATATAAACTACCAAAACTGAACCAGGAAGAAATAGAAAACCTGAACAGACCCATAACCATATCAAAGGGATATATGCAAATCAGTATTTATGGAAGCATTATCAACAATGACAGCAACATGCAAAAGAATGAAGATTGAAGCAGTCATCAAAAATCTCCCAAAAAACAAGAGCCCGGGGCCAGATGGCTTCCCAGGGGAATTCTACCAAACATTTAAAGAATTAATTTCTATTTTCCTGAAACTGTTCCAAAAATTGAAATGGAAGGAAAACTTCCAAACTCATTTTATAAGGCCAGCATTACCTTCATCCCAAAACCAGACAAAGACCCCATACACAATGGAATACTATGAAGCCATCAAAAGAAATGAAATCTTGCCATCTGCAATGACGTGGATGGAACTAGAGGGTATTATGCTGAGTGAACTACACCAATAAGAGAAAGACAATTATCATATTATCTCCCTAATATGAGGAATTTGAGAGGCAAAGTGGGGGCTTGTGGTGTGGGGAAGGAAAAAAATGAAACCAGATGGGATTAGGAAGGAGACAAACTATAAGAGACTCTTAATGTCACAAAACAAATGAGGGTTGCTGGGGGGAGAGGATAGGGAGAAGGTGGTTGGATTATGGACATTGGGGAAGGTATGTGCTACGGTGAGTGTGTAAGCCTGACGATTCACAGACCTGTACCCCTGGGGCTAATAGTATATTATATGTTAATTTAAAAATAGCAAAAAAAATAGTAAATTAAAAATTAAAAAAAAAAAAGAAATGATGAATACCCAACTTTTGAATCAACATGGATGGGATTGGAGGTGATTATGCTGAATGAAATAAGTCAAGTAGAAAAAATCAATTATCTTATGGTTTCACTTACTTGTGGAACATTAGAAATAGCATGGAGGACCTTGGAAGAAGGAAAGGAAAAATAAAGAGGGGAAAATCAGAGAGGGAGATGAACCACGAGAGACTGTGGACTCTGAGAAATAAACTGAGGGTTTGGTGGTGGGGCCGTAGGGGAGTGGGGGATCAGTTCGCCCAGTGATGGGTATTAAGGAGGGCATGTATTGCATGGAACACTGGGTATTTTACATAAACAATGCATCTTGAAACATTACATCAAAAACTAATGACATACTATATGGTGACTAACATAACATAATAATAACAACAACAAAAAGGAATATGTATGTGTATATATTTTAAGACTATAAATGCTCAATTAATCTTTGATAAAGCAGGAAAGAATATCCAATGGAAAAAAGATAGTCTCTTTAACAAATGGTGTTTGGAAAACTGGACAGCAACATGCAAAAGAATGGAACTAGACCACTTTCTTACACTATATACAAAAACAAATTGAAAATGGATGGAAGAATTAAATGTGAGACCATAAACCATCAAAATCTTAGAAGAGAATACAAGCAATAACCTTTTTGATATTAGCTGTAACAACTTCTTACTAGATATGTCTCCTGAGATAAGGGAAACAAAAGCAAAAATAAATTATTGGAACTTCACCAAAATAAAAATCTTTTGCACAACAAAGGAAACAAGCAATAAAACTCAAAGACACTGATGAAATGGGAAAAGATATTGGGAAATGACATATCTCATAAAGGGTTAATATCCAAAATATATAAAGAACTCTTCAACACACCAAAAACAAATAAACCAGTTAAGTGTGCAGAAAACATAAGTAAACATTTTTCCAAAGAAGATATACAGATGGCTAACAGATACATGAAAGATGCTCAACAACACTCATCAGCAGGGAAATAAAAACCAAAACTACAATGAGATATCACTTCACATCTTCAGAATAGCATAAAAGAAACAACACAAGAAACAACAGGTGTTGACAAGGATGTGGAGAAAAGGGAACTCTCTTACACTCTTGGTGGGAATGCAAACTGGTACAGTCATCCTGGAAAGCAGTATGGAGGTTCCACAAAAAGTGAGAAATAGAACTAACCTATGATCAAGCAATTGCACTACTAGATATTCACCCAAATGATACAAAAATACTATTTCAAAGGGATATATGCAAATCAGTATTTATGGAAGCATTATCAACAATAGCCAAATTATGGAAAGAGTCCAAATGTCCATTGACTAATAAACAGATAAAGAAGATACAGGATGTAAACATACAATGGAGTATTAGTTAGCCATAAAAAAGAATGAGATCTTGTCATTTGCAATGACATGGATGGAGCTAGCATGTATTAGGCTAAGCAAAATAAATCAGTCAGAAAAAGACAAACACCATATGATTTCATTCATATGTGGAATCTAAGAAACAAAACAAACAAACATAGGGGAAATAAAAAAGAGGAACCAAGAAACCAAGAAACAGACTTTTAACTCTAGAGAACAAACTGATGGTTACCAGAGGTGGGGGAGTGAGGCCATAACTTAAATAGGTGATGGGGATTAAGGAGGGCACTTGTGATGAGCCCTAGATGTTATATATAAGTGTTGAATTGCTAAATTCTGCACCTGAAACTAGTAGTACAACTTGGAAGAAAAAAAATAAAACTATATAAATTTGTTTTAATAAAAGCACATTTTTTCATATTCCATAGGAGTAAGTAATATCTATTATTATCAGGCTTTATACCCAAACATAATGGGAAAATGCTCTTATCCATTATTGGGATAAAGCAGATAAGATAACTCTGATCATTTTAGTCTAATGTTGTTAGTTGAATTCTTATTTTAGATTGGTAAAACTTTTATAAAAACAACTTCATTTAGGTGCAGTTTAAATACAATGAACTGAACCCACTTTAAGTGTACATGTGAATTTTGACCAATGTATACACTGAAATTACCACCAAAATAGTAATGAGATAAAAGAGTTTTATTGCTTCAAAAGTTTTCCTAGTACTTTAGGCAATCAGGTCCCTGTCTCCACCTAGGCCATAGACAGTCATTAATCTGCTGTCACAATCATCTATGTTTACCTGTTTTACAAAATAAAATCATAAAATGTGTACTATTGGCTCTATGACTCAGCATAATGGTTTTGAGCTTCATCCATGGTGCTGAGTACACCAGTCATTTTTTTTTATACCTAAATATTATAGTTATTATATAATACATACTAGTATATAATAGTATAAAATAGTGTTCTATTATATGGATATAACACTATTTGTCCACCAACCTGCTGATATTCATTTGGGTCCTTTCCTCTTTGGAGTTATTATGATTAAGACTGCTAATAGCATTAATTAGTGTATAGGTGTTTAAGTGGACTTATGTTTTCATTTTTTGTGTGTGAATGTCTACTATTTTTAAAGTAGTTCTAACATTTTGGTAACCCAAAAGCAATGCACAGGAGTCCCACTGGCATGCATCTTCTATATCGTAATCTTTCTTTAAGATTTTTAAGATCTTTTTTTAAAATTTTGATATTGTCTTATTAATTTTAGCTATTCCAATGGAAATACTATAGTAACTTATTATTTTTAAATTACATCTCCTTGATTATTAATGATGTTCACCATCTCTTCATGGACTTTCTGGCCATTTATAGATCCTTTATTTTAAAGTGACTATTAAACTACATTGTTTATTACTATTGGATTTTCTTATTATTAAACTATGAGTTATTTACATGTTGTGGATGCAATTATTTTGCAGTCTTGTTTGTTGCAAATATTTCCTCCCCATCTATGAATTGCCTTTTATGAAGTTTTTAATTTTCATGAACCCTAAATTATTAATTTTTCTTTATGGCTCATTCTTTCCCTTTCACAACTTTGAAATCTTTGTATTTCCCCAAGGCCAGTACCACAACTAATCAAGTTAAGGTCATTAAGGAAAGCCCAAATCCAACAAACATGCTGTTCTTTAAGAAGGAGGAACTTCTCATGGAGACACATGGGAAGAATGCCATGCAACAGTAAAAGGTAGAGACTGAACATTTCAACTGAAAGCCAAGTAATGTCCAGAGCTACCAGGAGCTGAGAGTCAAAGAAGTATCCTTCCCTAGAGACTTAGGAAATAGCACAGCCCTGATTACAGACGTCTAGTTTCCATTTTGTAAAAGAATAAATTTCAGTTGTTTTAACAACTGAATATATAGCACAGCCCTGATTACAGACTTCTAGTTTCCATATTGTAAAAGAATAAATTTCAGTTGTTTTAACTCAACAAGTTTGCAGTACTTTTTTATGGCAGCCTTAGAAATCTAACACAATGTGCAATATTTTTTCTTTTTTTTTTAAGATTTTGCAATTTTCAAGCCAAAGTAATGTTTACCTAGTAAAGTTCTTAGAAAAGTATATCCTTCTGTGTGGAAGTAGAATTCCTCACAATGTCTTTTAGATATTGCAACTGCTAGTGAAGCCATCTAGGTGTGGGGACTTTTGTGTGGGAAGATAATTATAAATTTCTCTTAAATGATACAGGACTATTTAAGATTTCAATTTCTTCATCAGGTTTGATCATTTGTGCCTTATATGGAATTTGCTCATTTCATCTAGGTTTTCAAATTTATTATTATAAGATGATTTATAATATTCACTTATTGTACTTTTAATGTCTGTAGAATAATTGAGATGCTTATAGAACACAAAGAGGTATATCAAATACTGTGCTTCACTTTTTGGTGTAGAGACAAGACAAAGCAATTTGTCTTTCATTCTGGAGGGGATATGATTGCACTGTGACAATAAAATTTTCTCTGAAGCAGGTGTCTGAAACTGCAGAGGATTTCTTTCCCAACCTCTAGTACACCTGGGTCTTTCGAAGGTCTCCATTTCACTAGACACATCTTACTTATCCTACCTTATCACCATGATGCAATAAATTTCATGGATCAGTATGAAGACAGGTAGGATGTCCAAATACTTCAGATTTCTGCATATTATAATACAATAGAAGGGAGTGTTAAAATAGCCCAGAGGCAAAACTGTAGGTGAATATTGTTGTTGATCCTATATAAATGCAGACTATGTAGATCCACTTTTTGACTTGAAATGAAAAACAATGAATTTGCCAATTCAATGGCTCCTTACCATGTATTCAAGACCTTATTAATGTCTTCTAGCAAAAAAATCACATATAGAAGAACTGATATTACAGGGACTACTACTTCACTGAGATTGGTTTAATCTATAGTCATTTGCCAGGATCATCCAGTTCACACAGGGGCAAGACTGAAAAATTAAATAGAGATAAAATAGAAACCTTCTGCTTGTAGGTTTTTAATGGTCTCCCTAATCTTTGCCATTCCTTTAAGATGTTTTATTATTTTTTTGTCACTACTTCAGATGTTACCACTTGGTGTTCCCAATTATAATAGCTCTTTGTCCATAGCCAATGCGCCAGTTGCTCCAGCTACCAAGCATATTGGTTCCAGTTACACATTGATAAGGTGAATCTGTGAACTCAAGAAGCCTACCATGAGGCAATTTTACTCCACTCCATTAAAAAAAAAAAAGAAGAGTTTATAGATAAATCTCAGTTTATTCAATAACCACTTATTAAGAAGCTACAATGTGCTTCCTTTGGGGCAATTGTAAAACTAAATATGGCTGAATTAAAAAAAAAAAAAAGAAAGTCTCCTTTTTTTCTACCTGGTCTCTATTAGCCATGACAAAACAATGATCAGAGTCTTCCCCTGTGGTAAGCAGAATGGACCCCGAAGTTACCCATGCCCTAAGCCCTACAAGCCGTAAATATATTTCATGACATGGCAAAGGGTACTTTGTAGATGTAATTAGGCTATAGATTAAGCACAGGGATTTGCCTGGTTTATCTCAGTGGGCCCAATCTAATTACATGAGCCCTTAAAAGCAGAGAACATTCGCCACCTAAATTTAGAGATCCATTAGAAGAAGTAAAAGAGATTTTGATTTTGAGAAGGATTCAATGTACTATTGCCAGTTTGAGGATAGAGGAGGCAGTGTGACAAGGAATAAATGTGGCCTTAAGGAGCTAAAAGAGGCTCCTGACAGGCATTAAGAAAATGGAGACCTCTGCATTGTAATAATAAAGAACAGAACTTTGCTCACAGCCTTAGTGATATGGCATCATTTTTCCCCCCATGAAAAAAGCCTCCAGAAAGGAATATAATACTACAAACCCCTTGATTTTGGCCTTACAAGACCCTAAACAGAATCAACTTAGCCACCCTGTGCTTCTTACCTACAGAATTGTGAAAAAATAAATGGGTCCTATTTTAAGCTGCTAAATTTATTACATTATGTTATAGCTGCAAAAGGGAACTAATACATCCCTGTCCTTTAGTGTGTGGTCCCCCAAGTAAATTGTCATAGGTCTCTTTGCGGAAGGAAAGTGAGAGGACTACGGCATACGTGTGCTGTGATATTACAGAGTATTTTCTCCTATGGACCCAGCCTCCTTTCCAATCAGTGGGTTCTGGATCTGAAAATTTGCTCACATTCAGAAACTGAGCAACAGGTAACAACTTTTTATTGGACTGACCATCCTCAGCACCTCCATTTTTGCAACTTTTTGGTTATAGCTGTTACTGGCATGCTTGTTGATTGCCACACTATTTTGCCCAAAGACACCATACTCTATCAAACATGTCTATAATTTCCTCAGGGACAAGTCCTCTTGGCTGCCCCTTTGATCTTGCTGGTAATTAAAGTAATTGCAGCCTCCTCGTTTCTGATGATTAAGTGCCATCTCCTGGCCTCCATTACTTCACGACCCCGACATTCTTGTGTGTATTAAACTGAGGTCTGTGACTACCTCTCCTATCTTCAGCCCTTCCTGCAAAGAACACCAATGAACTTAGTGATACTGGTGCCTCTCATTAGTGTGTTCTTAATGGCCTTAATGAATGGTATTGTCCTCTGAGCCTTCTTATGGGACCAACCCTTAATGGGTCCACTCATCTCACATATCCAATCCAGCATACTCACCCACTCAGCATCTTTATTCCTCCCTCTAAGTATGCCAAGACAATTCAGTCATTTCTACTTCACTCAGTGTTGACCATCACCATCGCTTTTCTTTTCTTTTCTTTTTTTAAAGAATTCTATTTATCTATTTGACACAGAGAGAGAGACCACAAGCAGGCAGAGAGGCAGGCAAAGAGGGGGAAGCAGGCTCCCTGCTGAGCAGAGAGCCTGATGCAGGGCTCGATCCTAGGACTCTGGGATCATGACCTGAGCAGAAGGCAAAGGCTTTAACCCACTTAGCTACCCAGGCGCCCCTCAAATAAATCTTTTTTAAAAATGCCCAATCATAGAATTATCCCCAACTACTGATAACATCCAAATGAGGGCAAAGCCACTTCCTTAAGCCATCCCCCCAAGTCATTTCACATTTGTCTTGATCCTGTGATAATCCCTTCAAAAAACTTCTGAAATGTCTCACATTGCCCAATGAAATTCTCCCTTCCTTGCACCCAGGAATAAATCTAGCTTGTCCAGTCATATGTATGTGTTCCTGGTGGGCTTTCCCTGGACGGCACTGAGAGATCGCTTTCTTAAGGGTAACCTTGTCAACGAATGTGTCCCTTCCTCTAGGGTCCTTACCAGGATGATAAATCTCACATACTGAGAAGGTATCCCCAATTAATTATTTTTACTTATTTAATCTTTCATTCTAGCTCTCTTGATTAAATTCCAACCAGCATGGCAACCAGGAGAGAAGCTAGGGGCAGCCTCTTATGGGAGTATCTGCTGCCTTTTAGGAGAGAAATCTCTTCAGCATTGTCTATCTGTGGAGGAGTATTAACTTCTGTAGAAACACAGAGGGTAACTTCTAAAAGTTCTGAGGGTTTGAGGGAAGGGAGAGGTATACAGTCAATATATCCTCAAAGGTATCCAACCATTTGTCCAAATTCCATGTTTCAGTGTACCAAGCTTTCCTAATCAGGGCTCTGACATCAGCAGAACAGATCATCCTTGGATGAGAATCCAAACGACTCTGGAACTCCCTAATTCTATCAGATTATTAGACTACAGCTCAGTTATATCTGCCTTTCCAGTGCAGGAGAGAAGGATTTTTTTTTTCCAAAGCTACGAATGAGACCTCCTTCTCTCATATTTAGTATTTAACTACTTATTTACAATCCTCAGTTTCTCACCATCCTTCTATGTATCACAAATGCGATGCATCAGTAAACAGTCAACCCCATAATCTTTGCAGTAATTTTTTTTTCCCGTATCTTTCAAATGGCTCACCGAAACTGCAAGGGCATTTTGTTCCACTGCCACATTTTCTTAGTTCAGTGATAGTGAGATCTGTATCAGTGACGCCACAGCCATGTGCCAGTGACTATCCATGCCAGACCTACCATTCAGGGTGGTTTCCACTTTGCCTGCCCTTTAGTGAATGAGCCAGGTCCGAATCCAGTATTACCACCTGTTTATCTGGACATTTCCTGGCACCAGTTGTGCTAGTTTGGGTGTACCAAGAATCAATAGTGTGATGAGGTTTAGGTATGCAAGAGATTTCATGGTGAGAGGAGCAATGGAAGGTACGGAGCATCTTTAGACCATGACATAGATCTGATCTGACATGTATAGAAGGAAAGATAAAAGATAAATCATGGACTGAAACATATTTCTAAATAATGTTCAGTAAAACCCACTCAACAAGACTTTCAGCCAAAGTCACCCATTAAAGGAGTCCCTAGTCGTTCTGTAATAGACCCACATCAATGCCCTCACCATCCTAAGGCTTCGGCTGTAAGCAACTTAAAGGCAGTATGTCCTCAGCACCAAAACAAGAGTGAATTTAGAATGACAGTAACTGGAGAGGTTATTCAACCATGCTCTCTGCTGCAGTACATTTTCATGTCTTCTATAATTAATTTTTCTCCTGACTATGCTTCTCATTTTCTGCTTATTTGTATATCTAGCAATTTTACTGGATATTAGACACTATGAATTTTGCATTCTTGAAGACTAATTTTTTGTTTTATCCCTTTACAAATGTTGATTTTTTTTTTTTTGGCAAGTGGTTAAATTCCTTTAGATTCTTTTTCTGTGTAGCTTCATAATCTTAAGTTCTCTGTCCCAGGAATTCTAGCCAACTCGGTCTCCCTGAATACCAAACTGTCTTCTCAATTTATGAAATTACCAGACCACATTTGGGTTCTTCCTTCCTGCTCCACAGTCTGGAAATTCCTACAACTCATAATATATGGACAGTTGTAGAGTTCACTTTCTTTCCCTTTTCTCAGTTCCGTGTTTCCTGTCCTCCATTTCCTGAAATATTTGTTTCTTGTATTTTTGTCTGGTTTTTTTTTTAATTGTTTGTAGCAGATTAACTCTTACTCCCTTACTCCCATCATGGACAATCAGAGGTCCGTGTTTCTCAAAATTATAAAAGCAGTATTGTACTTTTTAAGTTTATTCACATCTGTGCTCTTTATCATTCAGATTACTTTATCTGATTGAATTTTATTTCCTCCCTAGCATAGGGACCACTCGCTCTGTGTTCCTTACTTCTCTTCTTACTTCCTGTGTATTTTTTTGTTTGTCACACAGTTGGGATTTTAGGGCACACATCTGTATGAATGTATGCTTGATGGAGAGGATCCCAAAAGGGAACCTGGGAAAATTACAGAGTGGAAAAATGTAGGGTAAGTTAAAATCTGTTTATTGACACATAACTCTAGGCCTTCTACACATTTTCAAGATTTCTTAATATTTTAGATTCTTTGTAATACATACATAGAAAGCATGAAAGAGTTAAATAGCCAAACCACAGCAAAACAGAAAATAAAGAGTGTTTAACCTTAGCCATTGAAGGTACTGCAAAAATTGATAATATCACACAGGAAGTAAACACCATGTAAAGATCTTTTAAAAACACAGGGAAAGATTAATGATAGTATCTGTCTGGGAGGTATGTTGTTTCCCACCAGAAGCAGTAGGTTTTTAAATTTTTTATTTTTTTATAAAACCCTCCCATTACAACAACACAAAGAATAAGGCATTTGCAAGTTTTTCCAACAGGTATATTTGCAGAATTTGAAGATCAAACCATTAACAACTATAAAGGATATGTATTAAAGGAACAAAGATAATAAAAAATAAAAATAATAGTTCTGGTGAGACTGTAAATTCTTTAAGATCAGCAAAAATTTTATTTGGGCACCTGGGTGGTATAGTTGGTTAAGCGGCTGACTGTTGGTTTTCTGCTCAGGTCATAATCTCAGGGTCATTAAATAGAGCCCTATGGGGCTCCCCACTGAGTGGGGTGAGACTGCTTAAGTTTCTTTCTCCCTCTCAACTGCCCTACCTCCCTCCCCGCACTTGCATGTACTCTCTCTCTCACTCTCCCATATAAATAAATAAATAGACCTTTAAATATCCACACAAGCAACCAATAAATATTGACTGAACTAAATTGCATTGACTTAATTTGAGAATTTGTTTTTGAAATTAAAGGAAGTTTCACATTTCAGTGGAGTACTTGAGGAGTTCTTAGAAGTGTTAGACTGTAAATTCCCAAGCACAGGAAAGAAAGAAATGGAAAAATAATAGCACCAACTTGTCACAATGACTGGCTTTCTTTTTTCCCAATATATAGAACCAACTGCCATAGAATTTCCTAAAGGATATCTTGTGCTCTTAGAATTTCAAAGGATAATTGAAGAAGTTTCTTCACCTAATGTGTATGTCACTGGGAAATCCAAATGTGTGTGTGTGTGTGTGTGTGTATGGAATATATATTCCTCTTATAGGAATATTATGTAAAATAATATTATGTAAAATAATATTCCTATAAGAGAGACAATTTACAAAATATCAAACTAGAAAATATCAACATATCAAAAATAAAAGCCAATGTTTTATTTACACTATTTTCATTTTGAATTGTTTTTCAATTTTAACATATTATCCTATATTAAACTAGAAAAATAAATTTGAGCAAGATAAAGCCAATAGAAATATGTAGTTTGAATTATGTGAGGAACAACACCCTTTACTATGGAAGCCAATTGTCAGGCACAAGAATTCCCAGTCACCCCCAAGACAGATACTCTCATTCTCCAAAAAGATTATAAAACATTACCATCTAAAAATCTGAGCTGATAAATTGGGGAAATAATTATAAATATTTTTATTAGAGTTACTTTTAGTAGAGTATTTCTGTACCAACTTAATACTTTTGTGGATTTATTGATATCACTACCACTTGTGAATGAGTTAACGTCCTTGAATTCTTTCACTGTTCTTGAATTGCTCAGTAACAAAGTCCAATCCATCATGTTTTACTAACAAAATGAAAAGAGTTGTCATCAAGGTACAGAGATTTTCTTAATCTAGCCTATTCAATTGTTTGCTATTACATATTTGTGTAAACATATACATGCACTAATTATTAATTTGCTATTTACTCAGGAAAAAGAAAAACCTATATGTCAGTGCCCGAGCGGCTTGTAGAGCATGCGTGGTGATGCTTCTGGGCTCCGCCGTGCCCGCTTGCTCGTTGCCTCGGCCGCCGCTGCCTCAAGCCGTCGCCGCCACCGGGTGGCGACGGTGCGGAGCTGCTCCGGCTGGGCCCGCGGGGGGACCCCGGGCGCTGCATGACTTTTTCGGTGCCCGAAAGTAAACATGCCATTAAGATGGCGGCTGGATGCGAGCCAGTAGGCAGAACTTCGGATTTTGTATCTATGTGGCTGCGAGTGATTGGTTGTGCAACTTTGGTATATATAGACATGCACGGGCGGGGGAGAGGGAGATCCCAACAGCTACGCAGAAATAAAGCTTGCTTCGCTGAGGTCTCCTGGTTGTTCTTGCTGGCGAGAGTGACAAGTGGTGCCGAAACCCGGGAAACTCGAAGCCTACACCGAGGAGTTCTCAGTGAACACAACGATCCGGTAAGTGTGCACAAAATTTCAGATAAGAAAGTTCCTAAGTATAGGACGAGAAGTGAGAAAGTTCCTAAGTATAGGACGAGAAGAAAAAGGGTTCCTAGGCATAGGACAAGAAATGTTGGGA
Source organism: Mustela putorius furo (assembly GCF_011764305.1). NCBI lineage: Eukaryota > Metazoa > Chordata > Mammalia > Carnivora > Mustelidae > Mustela > Mustela putorius. The sequence continues at coordinate 11,861,729 of NW_025422023.1, forward strand.
TCAAAGTTTACTAAGATGGGAGGATTACTGACGGGGGTGCTTAAGGCTAAAGGCACTCCGCTAGACTCTAACCATAAAACGGTTAAAAATGTTATCGAGGAGCAGGTCAGAGAAGCCTCTAAGGCAGGATCTAGCAGAGCGGGAGAAAATTCAGAGGAGAGCTCCTCTGAAGATGAGCTTGGGGAAGCCATGACACACTTAAAATTAAAAGAGGAAGTCCCTAACGAATCTTTAAAGGGAAAGACATACAAAGAAGCCGGGAAAAAATATGACTCCCTAGCGCCCTCTGTCAGAAGGTCAAGAATTCCTACCCCTGAATGTAGGCCTATAGCGCCACCTGCAGAATGGCCGCCACCATATAACACTTCATGTTCCCGAGGGGCATGCAGTTGTCCAGAATGTAGAAATGCAGGATGGAGGGACATTACGGACTTTACTAAACCCTCCCCTCTTGCATACCAAGTGTTAGAAGATCAAAATCAACAGAGGTTTCATCAACCACTAGACTTCAAACTTATTAAACAGTTTAAGGAAGCAGTCACTACTTATGGGCCACAGGCTGCTTATACACTTTCACTTTTGGTAGCATGAACCTTACCCCAGACGATTGGACTAACATGGCAAAAGCAACTCTGTCTGGTGGACAATACTTAATATGGAAAACTGCTTGGCAAGAGTGTAGCTCAGAAACTGCCCGGCATAATGCCGCGTCAGGGAATCCCCACTGGAATATTGACATGCTCATGGAAGGAGGTCAATTTGTGGGACAAAACAATCAGATTGGGTACCCCCCAGGGGTGTATGTACAGATAGCAGCTGCAGCCACTAGGGCTTGGAAGACCATACAGGGTTCTGGCGATTTGCAGGGACAACTTTCCAAGGTGTTGCAGGGGCCTAATGAACCCTATGCTGACTTTGTAGATCGTCTGCTCCAAGTAGCAAGGTGCATATTTGGGGACAAGGTCAAGGAATAATTGAACGTGCCAATGGCACCTTCAAATGATGCTTACAAAAAATAAGAAAAGGGGGAATAGGGGATGACTACAAGTCACCCCGTGATCTTACATCTCTCACCCTTTACATTTTAAATTTTTTGTCCTTGGACCATAATGGTACATCTGCAGCAGACAGGCATGCGGCGGTTACCGAACGCACTCTAGCCCAGGCAAAGTGGAAGGATATACTCACGGGCCAATGGAGAGGCCCTGACCATCCTAAGATGGCACCGAGGTTGTGTTTGTCTTTTTCCACAGGATGCCCAAGTGCCTATCTGGGTCCCAGAGCGACTGATTAGAAGAATCGATCAACATGGCCCGCCCCGTCCTGATAGCGATCCTGGCAACACCAGCATCCCTTCAACAGATGCACCAATGGGCAATAGTGAAAGCCTGGCCATTCCCCATGCCACTGACGAATGAGTCCACCATCCTCCCTCCTGTATACCTACTTTCATTCCCATGCCTGTTTCTGTAAATCCTAACAATTCGCCTGTATTGCTCTCAAGACATAAAAGAGACTTTGGGATCACTGCAGCCATTATTGCGGCTGTAGCAGCCTCCGCAGCTGCAGCAACTGCAGTGGCTGTAGCTCTCACCACATCTGTAACAAGTGGACATTCTCCAGAAACTATTGACGACCGGATGCATCCAATCACTTTCTGGACTTTGCATAACCTCCGTGGCCTATAATGACCTTTCTATTGCTGCTAATCTGTCGAAAGAGTTAAGCAGATGAGATTGACATAGCTCCATTATGGGATTGGGTATCTGTTGTAAATCCTTATGTTCCGCCGTTTTGCATCATTACGTAAAGAACAATGTAGGCAACAGTTGGCGCTAGTACAAGCTTGCATGGCACTGGAAGCTGGTACATTTCCCCAAATCTGGCTGGCAGCACTAGATCGGTAGTCAATGACGGGTAAGATTGGCTGCATGCACATAGCAACCTAAGCCAGGAGTTCTCCAACCAGGGAGAATTATCCAATGACGGGTAAGCATGTTCATGGCAGCTGACAACCTAAGACAGGCATGATCTTCTGCCTTGCATGCCTAATATAAAAGAAAAGGGGATGTCATTGCTCGAGCGGCTTGTAGCGCGTGCACAGTGATGCTTCTGGGCTCCGCCGTGCCCGCTCGTTGCCTCGGCTGCCGCTGCCTCAAGCCGTCGCCGCCGGGTGGCGACGGTGCGGAGCTGCTCCAGCTGGGCCCGCCGGGGGCCCCGGGCGCTGCTCGACTTTTTCGGTGCCCGAAAGTAAACATGCCATTAAGATGGCGGCTGGATGCAAGCCAGTAGGCAGAACTTCGGATTTTGTATCTATGTGGCTGCGAGTGATTGGTTGTGCAACCTTGGTATATATAGACATGCATGGGCGGGGGAGAGAGAGATCCCAACAGCTATGCAGAAATAAAGCTTGCTTCGCTGAGGTCTTCTGGTCGTTCTTGCTGGCGAGAGCGACACCTATAAAAGTATATAAACTGAAAATCTACAACTTAACTATTTGGGATTAGTCCTGTAGGAATATTATGCTTTATAGCATAAGAAATGAGTATGGAATCTGGCATTGAAGGTCAAGCATTTAAACTACCTAAAGATTAATATTTTTAAGTTGGATGTCTTCCTTGAGAATACACACATTGAAGGATAATTTAAAAATCAGGTTGCATTCTCTATCTATTCTCTCATGCTTTCTATATGTTGACTCTCAAAGGAGAGTCCACAACCACTCAGTTCACCAGTGACCAAAACTGAGAATTATTATGTTATTTTAATATAGATATTCTTCTAGGCATTGTTTTTATCCTTAGAAATAATTAACCTCAGGACATAGGGATCATTTCTGAGAAGTATCTTGTTCTTTATAGTCAAAACAGTCTTTGCCTCTTTTATTATTTTTCCAGAATTAAATCCAAGCCCACTTTTATCTTGGGTTGTGAAATATTCTGAGTTGCTCTCCTTCAGTTTATGTGAACCAGCATTATTTCTACATTCAGGATTTGTGAGTGGTTAGAGTGGATGTGGATGTGATGACTGGGAGGGAATGCTTTCTTGCTTCTCTTTTTTCTTTATTGTGGATACATTTAAAGTAGCAACACCCACTCATGTATGCATAGCCCAAATAATTACATCATACCAGAAATTTTTGCTTGAGAGTTACATTACTGAGCCACTATGGAAGTACTACTGTGGAAATCTATTTCCTAAAAAATTTTGCTGTACTGTTGCCTATGTCAAGATGCTAAATAGTTGATAAAAAACTCAGGGCATATTTTATAGTTTCTCATCAGAAAGCATGCATGTTTTGTGAACTGCTGATCAGTGATTATAGCATAAACTCATATTGTTAATCGAACCCATTTCTCTTCCTTCCTGATATACACAGTGATATTTCCTGGTCTCTTGTGGTTAGATGTAGTCATGTGCTTGTGTTCTGCCCTATGGAAAGTGGATAGCCAATAAAAATCTCTTGTATAATTTTCTGTCTCTAAATTCTACCATCCACAGTTTATATGACAACATCTAAGTCAATTTTGGAAGCCATGTATTGAAATGGTACAGGTTCCTATCATTTTTGTAGGCATATGATTGTCCTCTTTATTCCTACATCATTCCTCACTTCTCACGATCAGCTGGACTTTAGAAAAGCTAAAATAAATTTCTATTGTATTCAGTCACTGTGTTAAAAGAGTTTACTTATTACAACAGCCAATTATAACTGATACAAGCTGATACAGGAAATTTAAAAGATCCTATATGTTGGCTTCCACCCACCTTCTTCCCTCCACTTAGATTTCTTCTATGTGGGTGACTGGTTCATTGTTTCTGAGAGTTACTACCAACAGAAATTTTTAATGAAATGTACCTCTTACAGAAGGATGTTATAGGGATTATTGCAATATTTTCATAAATCTTTTTGGGGTCCTTGGAGCAAAGGCTCCATATAAAGCAATATAATGATGTTCATTTTATTATACACTATAATTTTAATGAATAATACTGCACAATATAAATACAAAACAACTATTTACAGAAACAATTGTTTCTCTGAAGTAAACACTGTGAATATATCAGAATAATTTCATGGAACAAATTAAGAAAACACTTGGTACAATCTATCCATTTTGCTGTCTTCCATTTTCAGAGTCACAAAGCTAAAATGCTTAGATAGGACTAATAATTATCTCTAGTAACAACGAAAACCTAATCTGTTTCTTTCCTCTTTTTTTTAAATCCAACTAGCTTTACTTCTTATAAAAGCAGCAGAGAATTTCTGGCTCTCATTTGTATGTTCTGCCCATCCATTAAAAGTAGATAACTTCTTGCTCTGACCCATTCTTATAGGTCCAAAATTGCTTTCCTTCACTGAAATATATTCTCCAGGGGTCAATAACTCCCATGCTCAGGATTTCTATTTTTGTCATAATGCCATGAGTCATAATTTTTATCATAGTATCATGAGGTATATCATGGTAAGGTTTGTATTCTGAACAGCTCTGGAAAGTACAAAATGTATTTTCTATACAAACAGAGAACTCTCTGGCCTTTAAGTTTTTGTTTCTGTCTCTCTCCCCGTTTGTGAAGCATCTATCCCTTTCTGTGAAACAAAATGTTCCTCATGACTGAAGGGATCATTCCTATACCCTGCGAAACCTGTTTCCAATAAAATTCATTCTTTTTCTACTCCATCCGGAGAGCCTCCAATCATCCTTTCCCACTTAATCCTGACCTTCCCACTTATGTAACTTTAAGAACTAAAAGGCAATCCCTGCCACAAGGGTGTTAGTGAACAAGGTTCACAGACATAACACCCAGTCCAGGACCACCAAGGGTGACCACACTGGTATGCGATGCCCACCTACAGGGAGCGCCATCCACACGGAGGATGTAGTGTAGTGTGCAACTGGAGACAGTAGCCCTTCTTGCTACCCATATTCTTTAGTTGTTGTTTGTTTTTGTTTTTGTTTTCGTGTTCTCAGTTCCAGACCCCTTTGCCCATTCTACAGCTATAACAAACTTTTTTCTCTGCCATCTGAAGTTCTACAACACTAAAAATAATCCCAGTAATCCACTCTTTGTTACAATTCTTGTTGGTTTTTATTTCTAGTTTTTTTCATTCCTTTAGTCACACTAAATATGTTCTTCAGATTTTTAAGACTTTTCTTCCACCATTTCCTTCATTTTTACTGCCTTTTATGAGGCCACTGCTGGCCTCATTTTCTTTTCCTACTCAGCCTAGTCTTCTTAGTTAATTACCTTAGGAACATTGCCACAGAGACTCCCCACCATCGCTAATTCTAAATCACAAAAATTCTGTAAATCCTTTGATTGTCTTTTATATACTCTATCTCCTTCGCACTTTCTTAATTTTCTGGGGGAAAAAAAAAAAGTTCTGTGCTTTGCTTTGTGGCCCACTTTTTTTTCTTAAGCCATGGCAACCAGTCTAATTTGTATGGAGTTTATACTCCTGCCCTGGACTGCTTGTTGTCAGCCCAGGAACACTACCCCTCCTTTCTAGGCCTGGGAAATTCACTCCCAAGAACTCCTCTCTCTACATGGTTCTAGGTTAAAGCTTATCAGCACAAGAAACCCAGGTGACAATCAGGCTGAAGCAAAGCAGGTAACATAGGAGTGAAGTAGAGAAAAGAGCCCATAGTTTGGGGGAAGCTCCTAGGACCCATCTGCTTTCCCCCACAACTAAGAGAGTTTCTGGGGACTTGCTATGGATTGCTGAGACATGTGATAACTTCTGCCAAACTTTTTAAAAAAGTTTTTATTTTAATTCCAATGAGTTAGCATACTGTGTTATATTCATTTCAGGTATACAGAATAGTGATCCAACATTTCCATATATCACCTGGTGCTTACCACAAGTCTTTAATCCCCACCAACTATTTTAGCCATCCTTCTACCCACCTCCTCTCTGATAACTATCACCTTGCTCCCTACAGCAAAGATTTTGTTTCTTGGTTTGTCTTTGTTTATTTGTTCTTTTTGTTTGTTTGTTTCTTAAATTTCATATATAAGTGAAATCATTTAACATTTCTTTCTCTGACTTATTTCACTTAGCATCTAGCTTTAGCCACACTACTGTAAATGGCAACAGCTCATTCGTTTTTATGGCTGAGTAATATTCCATTATAAATGAGACACATCTTCTTTATCCATTTATTAATTGATGGACACTTGGGCTATTTCCATAATTTGGCTATTGTTTATAATGCTGCTATAAACATCGAGGTGCATGTATCCTTTTGAATTAGTATTTTTGTACCCTTTAGATAAATACCTGCGAGGGTAGTTGCTGGATCACAGGGCAGTTCTATTTCTAACTATTAGAGGAAACTTCTGTTTTCCAGAATGACTGCACCAGTTTGCATTCCCACCAACAGTGTAAAAGATTTCCCCTTTCTCCCATATTCTCACCAACACCTGTTGTTTCTTATGTTGTTGATTTTAGCTATTCTGATAGTCATGAGATGATACCTCATTTGTAGTGTAGATTTGTGTTATCTCTGATGATGAGTGATATTGAGCATTTTTCATGTGTCTATTGGAGCTTCTGGCAAACTTTTGAGAAAGTCTTCCTTTAGAGTTATATGCTCAAATATTTTATGCCAACTTCTCTGACCTTTGGGCAATAGCTACCCTTATCCTCTATGGCTGCTTCCCTGAGCTTCAATCCTTCAGTTCCTCCAACAAGCCTTGTAAACCCTTCATTCTATATGAAAAACTTTCTGCATAGATTACACGGAATGGAATATATTACCTGAGTAAATGATGATGAATATACCCAAACACTCCCTGAATTTATTCTAGCACATATCACCAATAATCTCCAAATTTCCCAAACCCAGCATATTTTCATGTTTATTTGATATCTCTCAAACTGTTGCCAATGTGACAAATGCGTTCTTGAAACTTACTATCATTATAGAACCTAGAGATTAGTAGTGGAGACATTTTGCATATATAATAATATGTATGTAATAAAATGTGCCATAAAATTAAAAGATGTTTTTCTTTGAATATAAAGAGGAAAAAGCAACTGGATCTATCTTGGTAAATTATTGTGAGGGATTCCCTCTGAAGACTATACTGAACTCCCCTGGGGTTCCTAAGCAGTACATGGGACAGCTTGGGCAGTATTAACATATGTAATGACTTTTTTCCTTTGTCCCTTTTTCTTTTATCCTCTGAAATATAACTTATGTCCACAAATAGATGATATTGATTTTTCTATCCTGCACATTTTTGTTTCTGACTATGGCATAAGTAGGGAACAAAGGGAAATATAAGCAAAAAGAAAGATTTTGTGTGAGTAAAGAAAATATATTTACTAAATTCTCTATCCAGAATTTACAGGCTTAGAAGGCTAGATTTTATCAAATAAATATCTGATATGAACCCAAAAATAAAGATCTCGAAGTTTTCTACCATTATAGCCCTTTGGAGAGTAATACCAATTGTATACACATATACAGAATAGGCATTCACAACTACTATTCATGATTACTTAATAGAAAAGCAATTAAGTAAAAAATTTATATAAATGCAAAGACAATCTTATTAAATTTGGTACTTTAGGAAACTAAAGACAAGATCCTCAACTACTTCGTAATATAATGTTAATAGATCTAACAGTAACAATCAATTTAGTGCGTGAGATTCACTCTTCCGTAATATTTTGACTACAGTGATATTCCACAAGCTGTCAGCATGGATAGAAAATTTCCATAATTTTATAAAAACTAGGTCAACATCATATAGATATACTCTACATAATCCAGCCTATTCTGTCGATATCTTAACTCTAGCAGAAATGTGAATTCCATAATGCTGTGAAATCAAACAAGAATTTCTAAAATAGAAGCAATTGGAAAATGTCCTATACCTCTAAGTTAAATTCAGATGTGGAAAATATGTATGCATCACAATAGATTTAAATAAGGAATGCTGCAGATGAAATAAATAAGAATTTTGGTATGATAGTCATTTTAGTTGATTACATCATAGCCTGAATTTAGAAAATCTATGATGTTACTATGGAAACTGTTTTCCCTGAAATGTAGTTATAGATATCCTTTAATTACAAATTAAATTAATTGAAGGCAGGGGTGCAATGCTAGAATCACTTAGAAGCTTAAATAACAGTTTACTCTTCTTACCTAGAAGAATTAAAAAGTGGTAAAAAGGGGATGAACATATAAACTAGTCTCCCAAAATGAATTATACATGCAAAATACTTTTCAAAGCAAACTGTACACACTTTGAAATCCACTTAGGATAATATGAACTCCAAACACTACCCAATACAACTTCAACCATGAAGTTTACAGTCTAGTGAGAATAAAACCATGAACTTTCCAATGACTGTTTTTATTTTTAAATCCCAGGTGGAAGAATTAACCTTCCTAGGGATGACCTGGCATATAGTGGACACTTAATAAGTATTTTTTTTAAATAAGTATTTTTTGACTATGAAAGAATGGAAAAAATAGCCTAGAAGGCAGAAATGGTACAGTGACTATGTTGAGATTCGGTAAGGCTAAGTAGTACTCTATTTCCCTTTTTCCCTGAGCCAGTTAAAAAACAAGATAGAAAAGCTAATGGAGGATGCTCTGATCTGAATGTTTGTGTCTCCCCAAAATTCATATATTGAAGGTCTAATCCCAGTGAGATGATATTTGGAGGTAGATCTTTTGAGAGATAATTAGACTTAGATGAGGTTATGATGTTATGAGGGTGGGGCCCCCGTGGTGGGATAAGTGCCCTTTAGGAAGAGAAAGAGACCAGAGACCAGAGTCCTCTTTCCCTTCCTTTCTCCCACTGTCATGAGAAGATACAACAAGAAGGTGGCATCTACAAATGAGGAAGAAGCTCTCACCAGTCACCAACAACTCTGCTGGTACTTTGATTTTGGACTTCCCAGCCTAAAGAACCATGAGAAATAAATGCATGTTGTTTAAGTTATCCAGTCTATGTTATTATGTTGTAGCAGCTGGAGCAGACTAAGACAAAAGACTTATTACAAATATCTCCTTTAATGCCAAACAATTTGATAAAAGAGAATAGGGTTATAGCTGTAGCAAGGAAGTTTCCTAACTATGAACCCAGACTTTAACAAACACTAAACCCAGGCATAGGAAGGGTTAACCAGAGACCTTCTCATATGGGAGACTATATCTGTAAATCTTAACACATAGAGAAGCACAGTTTCTCTGAACAGGTTTGGATCCAAAGAGAAAGATAAAAAGAAATAACTAGGCAAGCATATTGAATTTATTCTTCCAAAATTTAGGTCACAAAGTCACCCATTCCTTCCAGAAAGAAGCATGTGAAGATAGGGATATAGGCCATGGTTATTATGTAAATGGATTACCCTTCATATGAAAAGAATCATCTAGACTGTGGAAAAAAATGTGTTCTCTGCATATGAATTATGGGAAGCCTTGTTGTTAATTGATAATCAATTAAGCATGGAATAGGACCATATACTCTTATTAAATAGGTTAAATCAGAGAACTTTCAGTCACCTTTTATCTAACAAATATTCATTGATACTTACTAGGTAAATTATATAGATGTTGGAGTTATGACAAATAAGAGGTTAGACATGGTTTCCATTCTTAAAAGGTTTATAACCTACCAGGCAGATATTTATTGAATAAGGTATTTTAAGTCAGAGTGTTAGAATGGAGGAAATACAGAGTGCTCTAGAAGCTCATCAGTGAGGGACTTAACCTTATAAAGCTGAGGAAATCTACCTGAAGGATTCAACTTTGAAACAGAGAGCCAAAGCAATTGGCAAGAATTAGCCAGGCAAAGAAAGCACTTCTCAGGCAACCATGCCACAAGTTTGTTGGACTAAAGCAAAGAATAAGAATATGTAGTCAGCAAACCAAAATAAATTCAGGCAGTCTAGAATGTATTGTGAAGATCAGAAAAGAAACAGATTCTGCTAAAGAAGCAATCAGGAAAGAGAAATGACCAGTTTCACATTTTAGTAAAATCACTTGAGCTCCCAAGGAGAGAAAGAGCTAAAGAATAAAGCTAGATATACAATGAAGTATTTTAAGTGAAAAAAATTGGTGGCTTGAACAGGGAGACTAAACGCAAAATGGACAGAAATACTTTGTAGGTAGAAAAACCAGATTTAGTGTTCTTGGGAAGGTATCCAATATGAGGTGGAAAGAAAGAGTTTTATGTATTTCTTCCTTGATTAGCTAAGTGGATGCCGGTGTCATTCAACACAATAGGAACTCAGGTAAATGTGGTTTGGAAATGGGAGAGCTAAACAAGAAGTACACTTTGGTACATTTTAGATTCAGCTTTCCATAGTATACCCAAATAGAAATATCCAGTAAACATGTGAGTATATGGGTCTAGATTTTAGGAAAGTGAATTGGAAATGGAGACTGGGGACCAAGGACATATAAATGATTTCTGAAGCTAGAGTCATTTTATCAAGTGGATTGAATATGGTAGATACAGTCAGAAAACGGCATCATTATTTAACAACAACTTCCTTCAAATGCACTCTTTGAGATATCTCTCTTTTTTCCCCAACATCCAACATCAAGGTCCTGTGGCTTTTAATCATCTTTATATAAAGAATAATATTTCTTTAAGTCACAGGTATAAACTCTAGATATATGTTTGTTTGTATGTTTTTTCTGAAATACCCTAAGTGAACTCTGTTATCAATGTAAACCCAACCTAGACACTATCTATGCTTCCTATGACAAATGAGAATGGGAGACAGAGACTTCACAGAAGAACCAGTGACATCTGTCATTAAAAAAAAAAAAAAAATCTATCCCAAACCTTGGAAAATAAATTATTTAGCATATTCTTTAAGTAATTATAGGGGGAAAAAACTTAATGTTATTAAGAGAAAATAGCACTAATATCTTGGTTCTCTTCTATTCTCCAGATATGATTTTTTTAAATAATAGTAACTTTTAAAAATAACAAGTCACTTTATTACAAAGAAAAAATTAATGAACTATCCAAAATATTTGAAATGAAGCTCAGATGTTTAAATATCAAGATGTTTCCATAGACACTAAATTTAGAGTTCTAGAAATTAATGTGGAGCATTAATTCTAACATTATTCTAAGCAAAGCTTGAGAACACCAACAGGAAAAGGGGGAAAAAATGCATCTTGTCAAATATGTCTTGCTGTTATCACACTTTTTTAATATTAATGGAATGTCCATAGTGTATAAAGCATCAAACTAACACATCCAAAGCAGTTCTGGATCCCCAGAATTTGCAGTTTACTATGTATGTGTGTAAACAAGTTCAAACTTCATGTAAATTGACGACTTAAGTCTATTTTGGTCTTATTTCCAAGCCATATTTTGATTTTGTTTGATAGACCACTCATATCTGAGGAACTACAATCTTAATTTTGCCCATTATATTCTCTGATTTTGATTTTTTTTAGAGTATTTATGTTTACTTTCTAGGAGGTTATATTTTGAGAAAAAGAAGCCCATCCCATCTTCCAAGTCTCCTGAGTCATAACTGAGCCCATATGTGGACTCCTAAGCCATCTAAACATTATTTCACATAGTAGACAGAACTGTGGCCCAGTCACACACACAGAAACATACACACACACTTAATGAATAAGCACAGACTGTCTCCAGAAACTAAACTGGAAAATGAAAAGAGAATGAGGTACTGAAAAACATAGCTAATATATTAATATTTATATATTTATATTTGTAAGAAAAGCCATGAAAGAGACCCTAAGGGATTCTAAAGACCAGAGTTATGATAATTCATAAAGTTTGGTTAGAAGCTACAACACATAGTTTTTGTTCTGTTTTGTTTTGTTTTGAATATACACAGAGTAGAAGGAACTTACTGGTAATAGGGAGTAGAAACAGACACAAAAAGCAAAATGGGGAGAGCTAAGGAGTCATGTTAATGGCAAAGCTGTAGGAAGGATACCCAAGAACTCCTTCTACTGTGATCCCAGGGCTATAGTGTCTGTGTGTAGACAGTTCTATGTAAGGTTCCTGGGATTTCTGTGAGGTTTTATTTCTCTTGTCTATGGACATGGTGAATGTTTGTAAAGATTGTGCTTTTATGAAAGTGTCAGGTTTAAGATAGAGGACCCCGGTGACACCCAACCCACATTCAGACCTGTGGTGGTCTGGAGAAAACAACACCTTTGTAGGATTCATACATCCACTCTAGTGTCTTCTAATTTTCACACTGTGACCCCACCTGTAACACCAAGTGAATTGTTAGAATAAAGTCCCCCTTTACTACTGAAATCTATTTTTTGAAATCAAAAGAATCTATTTTTTGAAACAGCAAGTTCCTCTATATTTTCCTCATGTAAATAAAAAATGGGCTCTCACAGTATCATCTCATACTTAGAGTGGCTAGTATCAAGCGACAAACAACAAGTATGAGGATGTAGAGAAAAAAGAACCCTCATGCAATGTTGGTGAGAATCTAAATTGTTGCAGCCACTATGGAAAACAGTACAGAGTTTCCTCAAAAAATTAAAAACAGCACTACCATATGATCACACAATTCCACATCTGGGTACTTCTCTGAAGAAAACAAGAACACTAATTTTAAAAGATATGTATCTTCAATGTTCACTGCAGTATCAAGTATCAAGACATGGAAACAGCTTAAGTATTTATCAATACATAAATGGAGAAAGAAAATGTCAAACATGCATACACTCTGCAATATTATACAGCAATAAAAAAGAAGGAAGTCCTGCCATTTGTAGCAACATGGATGGACCGTGAGAGTATTAAACCAAGTGAAATAAGACAGAAAAAAAAAATACTATATGATCTCACTTATACACAAAAACACAAAAAATCAAAACCCATGGATAAAGAATAGATTGATGTTTGCCAGAGGTGGGGGGTTGGAGGTAAGTGAAATGGTAAAGGGGCTCAAAGGTACAAACTCCCAGTTGTAAAATAAATAAGCTCTGAGAATATAATGTACAGTCTGGTTGCTATACTTAGTAATACAGCATTGTGTGTGTGAAAGTTGCTAAGAAAAAAGATCTTAAATGTTCTCATGAGAAAAAGAAAAGTTATAACTATGTATGGTAATGGCTGTTAAATAGACTTACTGTGGCAAATATTTCATAATATACACATATATTGAATCATTATATCATAGCCCTGAAACTAATGCCATAAGTCAATTATAACTCATTTTTTTTAAAAAAGCATAGAATGAAAACAGTTACTCTAATGGTTGATCTCTAAGATTACTTCAAGCTATTATCTATTATTTCCTTATATTAAGTGGGGTTTTTTCCTCAAAATTTAGACTTTGTGAGTTCACTCTGTGTTCATACAGATGATATAATCTTGTGTGGATCTGTTCATTGCAGGAAGCACGAGATTTCTTTATTCATAGTTTAGACTTATTTTAATTCTATTCTTTTAAAAAATATCTTATTTTAGATAAAGGTTTGTCACTCTCTAAAGTATAAATAGTACAGTGATGAAATACTTAGTCTCTTCCCTTAAACTGCATGTAATCTAAGAAGGAGAGTAACAAATAATTTTAATGAAATGGAGTTTATGACACAGTGCAATGAAAGGATGTAGGATTGTGTCAGCCCAAATTTGGTGATTAGGGGTCAAGAAAAGTTTTCTGGAGAAGATTAAATCTGGTTTGAGTTTTAAAGAGGAGATAGCCAGTTAAGGGAAAAGTCAGAAAGCCATTCTAGGCAAGAGAACAGATGTGGAAAAGAATCAATTATTCAGACAGAGAAGACCTGTACAGCAGTGGGGATCAAGCATTTTTTAAATTATAGCCTACTTGAGTAGAGTCTAAGAACTATAACCTCTGAAGACAACTACTTAAAAAATTAAAGAGACAAAAATAAATTTTGTGATCTTTTGATATTAAAAATGTATTAACCTCATCAATAAGATTAAAATATCATTATTTACTTAATTATAAGTTTGATAATAACCTACTCATTTTTTATATTAACCCTGTAAATCATTACACTTACTTTGGCAATACAATGCCCTTTAGATTTTTTTAATTTTTTTTTTTTTGGTAGAGAAGACCTGCACATTAAAAAAGAAAAAAGAAAAATAATATATAATAGAAATTATTTCATTTTGTCTCTCAAAATCCCTACAGAGGCTACAAATATTGATAGCTTCCTTTGTGTCATTCCAAACATATTCTATCTATAAACACACATATTTTGACATAATATACAATTGAATTTTTCTTTCTGAGACTTAGATTACATTCGGGAGAGTTTCCAGACTACTTCAAGATATTTTTTAATTTAATATTTTAATTTTTTATTCTAAACTTATTTTAGCTTTACAGAAAAGTTATAAAAATATGACAAATTTCCTTATATCTATTACAATGTTTTCCATAATGTTAACATCTTATATACTCTAGAAAAATTATCAAAAACAGGAAATAAACATTGTTATAAGATTATCACTTAAACCACAGACCTTATTCTAATTTCAGCAAATTTTCCACTAATGTCTTTCCTGTTCTATAATCCTATCTAGGATCCCACATGCATTGTGTTATAACACCTTGCTCTTCTAGTCTGAACGAGTTCCTCAGTCTTTCCTTGTCTTTTATGGCCTTGACATTTGAGCAATACTCATTATTTTATAAAATTTCCCTCAATACAGATTTATCTATTTTTTATAATTAATATGGGATTATGCATTTCTGGCACAAATGACACAAAAAAAGATTTCTCCGGAGACACTGGAAGTGCTTGATTCCAGGGCAGGGTTAGGGAAAATATAAGGTTAGGCTAAATTATATGTTGTTATAGGAAAAATAAGAAAATGCTCAAATGTTTGAAAGAACAGAAGAGCCAACAAGACTTATAACCTAATGACCAAATGGTCCTAATGACTGAAGCTGAATCAAATTGAGGAAAAAAGTAAACAATAATGGTATTGGATTTATAGAATGAGTTAAATATTCATGAGTATGTAGTGATACATGTAACTGAGTAGTAATTGAATAAATACATAAATAGAGGAGGAATAGCTTTAAAAATAAAATTCTACCTAGTGAATTAGAAGAGAGAAATAGAGAATCAACTTTAATCAAACACCACAGCCATTATTGCAGGTGCGCTCCACCAATAGATACTAAAATTAGTGACAAAAGTTTAAGGAGAAACAAGATTTGTCTAGTCTCAAAGTATCTTGCATTAGAGATGATTAACTATAAAAGAAAAGAATAACTTTATGGTGGAGAAATTTGATACATACTAATTTAGTCACACGATAAAGCTACCCACAATCTGTAGAAAGATATCTGAGCTATCTGATGTGATGCACGGAGCATACAAAATTATAACTTTTAATTAGTAACCTTTCAAATAATACTTATGATAAAATAAGTATTATGAGATAATACTTATGAGATTTCAATTTTTTAATATTAAATTTTTAAGGGGCACCTGGGTGGCTCAGTGGGTTAAGCATCTGCCTTAGGCTCAGGTCATGTTCCCAGGGTCCTGGGATTAAATCCCATGTCAGGCTCCCTGATCAGCTGGAGCCTGCTTCTCCCTCTGCCTGCCATTCCCCCAACTTCTGCTCTCTTGCTCTCTATAAATAAATAAAATCTTTAAAAAATAAAATATTGGGGAGGAGTCAAGATGGCGGACAAGTAGCAGGCTGAGACAAATTCGGCTAGCAGGAGATCAGCTAGATAGCTTATCTAAGGATTGCAAACACCTACAAATCCAACGGCAGATCGAAGAGAAGAAAAACAGCAATTCTAGAACAGAAAATCGACCACTTTCAGAAAGGTAGGACTGGCGGAGAAGTAAATCCAAAGCGACAGGAAGAGGGGGCGGGGAGGGGGGAGGGGCCGCTCCCGGCAAGCGGCAGAGCAATAAAGCACAAAAATCAGGACTTTTAAAAGTCTGTTCCACTGAGGGACATCGCTCCAGAGTATAACTGGGGTGAAGCCCATGCGGGGTCAGCGTGGCCTCAGGTCCCGCAGGGTCACAGAAGGATCGGGGGTGTCTGAGTGTCACAGAGCTTACAGGTATTAGAACAGGGAAGCTGGCTACAGAGACAGAGCTGAGGAGTGAGCTCCCAGCGCAGGGTTACCTTGAACAGGTCGCAGGCTCAATGAGCTTGGAGCTCGGCAGGAGGCCAAGGAAACGGGAGTAATTGGGTGCTGTTCTCTGAGGGTGCACTGAGGAGTGGGGACCCAGGCTCTCCGCTCCTCCAGGCCAGAGACCAGGAGGCCGCCGATTTCATTCCCGTCCTCCGGAACTGTACGGAAAGCCCTCAGGGAACAAAAGCTCCCGAAAGCAAACCCGAGCGGATTACTCAGCCAGGACCCTGGTAAGGGCAGTGCAATTCCACCTGGGGCAAAGACACTTGAGAATCAATACAACAGGCCCCTCCCCCAGAAGATCAACAAGAAATCCAGTCAGGACCAAGTCCACATACCAAGGAGTGCAGTTTCAATACCAAGGAGAGCAGCAGGATTCCAGAGGAGGAGAAAACAAAGCATGGAACTCATGGCTTTCTCCCCATGATTGTTTAGTCTTGCAGTTAATTTAATTTTTTTTCTTTTTCAATTTTTTTTCCTCTTCTTCTGCTAAATTTTTTTTAACTTTCACGCTTTTCTTTTTTAACATTTTTTAACTAGTTTATCTAATATATATATATATTTTCTTTTTTATACTTTTTCTTTATTTGTTTTCTTTTTTTAATTGTTTCTGTTCTTTGCTTTTTTTTTTTCCTTTCTTTCTGAACCTCTTTTTATCCCCTTTCTCCCCCCTCATGATTTGGGATCTCTTCTGATTTGATTAAAGCATATTTTCCTGGGGTTGTTGCCACCCTTTGAGTATTTTACTTGCTCCTTCATATACTCTTATCTGAACAAAATGACAAGACAGAAAAATTCACCACAAAAAAAAAAGAAAAAGAGGCAGTACTGAAGGCTAGGGACCTAATCAATACAGACATTGGTAATATGTCAGATCTAGAGTTCAGAATGATGATTTTCAAGGTTCTATCCAGGCTCAAAAAAGGCATGGAAGATATTAGAGAAACCCTCTCGGGAGATATAAAAGGCCTTTTGGGAGAAATAAAAGAACTAAAATCTAACCAAGTTGAAATAAAAAAAGCTATTAATGAGGTGCAATCAAAAATGGAGGCTCTCACTGCTAGGATAAATGAGGCAGAAGAAAGAATTAGCAATATAGAAGACCAAATGACAGAGAATAAAGAAGCTGAGCAAAAGAGGGACAAACAGCTACTGGATCATGAGGGGAGAGTTTGAGAGATAAGTGACACCATAAGACAAAAAAACATTAGAATAATTGGGATTCCAGAAGAAGAAGAAAGAGAGAGGGGAGCAGAAGGTATACTAGAGAGAATTATTGGAGAGAATTTCCCCAATATGGCAAAGGGAACAAGCATCAAAATCCAGGAGGTGCAGAGAACCCCCCTCAAAATCAATAAGAATAGGTCCACACCCCATCACCTAATAGTAAAATTTACAAGTCTTAGTGACAAAGAGAAGATCCTGAAAGCAGCCCGGGAATAGAAGTCTGTAACATACAATGGTAAAAACATTAGATTGGCAGCAGACTTATCCACAGAGACCTGGCAGGCCAGAAAGACCTGGCATGATATTTTCAGAGCACTAAACGAGAAAAACATGCAGCCAAGAATACTATATCCAGCTAGGCTATCATTGAAAATAGAAGGATAGAGTAAAGGCTTCCAGGACAAACAAAAACTGAAAGAATTTGCAAACTCCAAACCAGCTCTACAGGAAATATTGAAAGGGGTACTCTAAGCAAAGAGAGAGCCTACAAGTGGTAAATCAGAAAGGAGCAGAGACAATATACAGTAACAGTCACCTTACAGGCAATACTATGGCACTAAATTCATCTCTCTCAAGAGTTACCCTGAATGTTAATGGGCTAAATACCCCAATCAAAAGACACAGGGTATCAGAATGGATAAAAAAAACCAAAACCCATCTATATGTTGCCTACAAGAAACTCATTTTAAACCCGGAGACACCTCCAGATTTAAAGTGAGGGGGTGGAAAAGAATTTACCATGCTAATGGACATCAGAAGAAAGCAGGAGTGGCAATCCTTATATCAGATCAATTAGATTTTAAGCCAAAGACTATAATAAGAGATGAGGAAGGACACTATATCATACTCAAATGATCTGTCCAACAAGAAGATCTAACAATTTTAAATATCTATGCCCCCAACGTGGGAGCAGCCAACTATATAAACCAATTAATAACAAAATCAAAGAAACACATCAACAATAATACAATAATATTAGGGGACTTTAACACTTCCCTCACTGAAATGGACAGATCATCCAAGCAAAATATCAACAAGAAAATAAAGGCCTTAAATGACACACTGGACCAGATGGACATCACAGATATATTCAGAACATTTCATCCCAAAGCAACAGAATACACATTCTTCTCTAGTGCACATGGAACATTCTCCAGAATAGATCTCATCCTCGGTCCTAAATCAGGTCTCAACTGGTATCAAAAGATTGGGATCATTCCCTGCATATTTTCAGACTACAAGGCTCTGAAGCTAGAACTCAATCACAAGAGGAAATTTGGAAAGAGCCCAAATACATGGAGACTAAACAGCATCCTTCTAAAGAATGAATGGGTCAACCGGGAAATTAAAGAAGAATTGAAAAAATTCATGGAAACAAATGATAATGAAAACACAACGGTTCAAAATCTGTGGGACACAACAAAGGCAGTCCTGAGAGGAAAATATACAGCAGTACAAGCCTTTCTCAAGAAACAAGAAAGGTCTCAGGTACACAACCTAACCCTACACTTAAAGGAGCTGGAGAAAGAACAAGAAAGAAACCCTAAACCCAGCAGGAGAAGAGAAATCATAAAGATAAGAGCAGAAATCAATTAAATAGAAACAATAAAAAAAAATAGAACAAATCAATGAAACTAGGAGCTGGTTTTTTGAAAGAATTAATAAGATTGATAAACCCCTTGCCAGACTTATCAAAAAGAAAAGAGAAAGGACCCAAATAAATAAAATCATGAATGAAAGAGGAGAGATCACAACCAACACCAAAGAAATACAGACCATTATAGGAACATACTATGAGAAACTCTACACCAACAAAGTTGACAATCTGGAAGAAATGGATGCATTCCTAGAGAAATATAAACTACCACAACTGAACCAGGAAGAAATAGAAAGCCTGAACAGGCCCATAACCAGTAAGGAGATTGAAACAGGCATCAAAAATCTCCAAACAAACAAAAGCGCAGGGCCAGATGGCTTCCTGGGGGAATTCTACCAAAAATTTAAAGAAGAACTAATTCCTATTCTCCTGAAACTGTTCCAAAAAATAGAAATGGGAGGAAAAGCTCCAAACTCATTTTATGAGGCCAGCATTACCTTGATCCCAAAACTAGACAAGGATCCCAACAAAAAAGAGAACTACAGACCAATATCCTTGATGAACACAAATGTGAAAATTCTCACCAAAATACTAGCCAATAGGATTCAACAGTACATTAAAAGGATTATTCACCACGACCAAGTGGGATTTATTCCAGGGCTGCATGGTTGGTTCAACATCTGCAAATCAATCAATGTGATACAACACATCAATAAAAGAAAGAACAAGAACCATATGATACTCTCAATAGATGCTGAAAAAGCATTTGACAAAGTACAGCATCCCTTCCTGATCAAAACTCTTCAAAGTGTAGGGATAGAGGGCACATACCTCAATATTATCGAAGCCATCTATGAAAAACCCACCGCAAATATCATTCTCAATGGAGAAAAACTGAAAGCTTTTCCGCTGAGGTCAGGAACACGGCAGGGATGTCCATTATCACCACTGCTATTCAACATAGTACTAGAAGTCCTAGCCTCAGCAATCAGACAACAAAAGGAAATTAAAGGCATCCAAATCAGCAAAGAAGCAGTCATACTATCACTCTTCGCAGATGATATGATATTATATGTAGAAAACCCAAAAGACTCCACTCCAAAACTGCTAGAACTTGTACAGGAATTCAGTAAAGTGTCAGGAAATAAAATCAATGCACAGAAATCAGTTGCATTTCTCTACACGAACAACAAGACAGAAGAAAAAGAAATTAAGGAGTCAATCCCATTTACAATTGCACCCAAAACCATAAGATACCTAGGAATAAACCTAACCAAAGAGGCAAAGAATCTATACTCAGAAAACTATAAAGTTCTCATGAAAGAAATTGAGGAATAAACAAAGAAATGGAAAAATGTTCCATGCTCCTGGATTGGAAGAATAAATATTGTGAAAATGTCTATGCTACCTAAAGCAATCTACACATTTAATGCAATTCCTATCAAAGTACCATCTGTCTTTTTCAAAGAAATGGAACAAATAATCCTAAAATTTATATGGAACCAGAAAAGACCTCAAATAGCAAAGGGATATTGAAAAAGAAAGCCAAAGTTGGTGGCATCACAATTCTGGACTTCAACTTCTATTACAAAGCGGCCATCATCAAGACAGCATGGTACTGGCACAAAAACAAACACATAGATCCATGGAACAGAACAGAGAGCTCAGAAATAGACCCTCAACTCTATGGTCAACCTATCTTCAACAAAGCAGGAAAGAATGTCCAATGGCAAAAAGACAGCCTCTTCAACAAATGGTGTTGGGAGAATTGGACAGCCATATGCAGTACAATGAAACTGGACCATTTCCTTACACCACACATGAAAATAGATTCAAAATGGATGAAGGACCTCAATGTGAGAAAGGAATCCATCAAAATCCTTGAGGAGAACACAGGCAGCAACCTCTTCAACCTCAGCCACAGCAACATCTTCCTAGGAACATCACCAAAGGCAAGGGAAGCAAGGGCAAAAATGAACTATTGGGATTTTATCAAGATCAAATACTTTTGCACAGCAAAGGAAACAGTTAACAAAACCAAAAGACAACTGACAGAATGGAAGAAGATATTTGCGAACGACATATCAGATAATGGGCTAGTGTCCAAAATCTATAAAGAGCTTAGCAAACTCAACACCCAAAGAACAAACAACCCAATCAAGAAATGGGCAGAGGACATGAACAGACATTTCTGCAAAGAAGACATCCAGATGGCCAACAGACACATGAAAAAGTGCTCCATATCACTCGGCATCAGGGAAATACAAATCAAAACCACAATGAGATATCACCTCACACCAGTCAGAATGGCTAAAATTAACGAGTCAGGAAATCACAGATGCTGGCGAGGATGTGAAGAAAGGGGAACCCTCCTACACTGTTAGTTGGAATGCAGGCTGGTGCAACCACTCTGGAAAACAGCATGGAGGTTCCTTAAAATGTTGAAAATAGAACTACCCTATGACCCAGCAATTGCACTACTGGGTATTTACCCTAAAGATACAAACATAGTGATCTGAAGGGGCACGTGCACCCGAATGTTTATAGCAGCAATGTCCACAATAGCCAAACGATGGAAAGAACCTAGATGTCCATCAACAGATGAATGGATCAAGAAGAGTGGTATATATACACAATGGAATACTATGCAGCCATTAAAAGAAATGAAATCTTGCCATTTGCGACGACTTGGATGGAACTAGAGAGTATCATGCTAATATGACTTGCTAATTGTTTCATCTTTTACCAAGTAGAAAATTATTTAAATAATATGCATTATTAAATAACACACACTTTGTTACTACTTTTCCAACTACTTCTATTCTCACAATCAGAACCAGTATAAGTTATTTTGTGTCTTAAAAGTAATAAAACAGCAAATACTTTAAAGATCAGCAGTTTCTGTTTTTTCTAAAAAAGGATCTTTGGACTTTAGTCATGTTATTTACATGAAAGTTTTGCTTTGTGTTTATCAAAGAGCTATAAAAATCAGGACCTCATCAAAAAGGTTTCATAGTATTTTATATCCAGCATATTATTTTAAAGACCTAGCATTTTTTTTAAATTGAATATAAAATGATCAGAGATTTTATAGAAAAACATAGTTAAATTCTTTCTCACAATCATAAAATCTCTGAGTTTATTTGACTCAATGTCAGATTGTCCTAGGATATCTAAGATATCAAATAAGGAATTACTGACCATAGAAACTTGATCTTAATTTTTTATAATAATTCTGGTACAATGCCACCTAAAAATGATCCCCATATCCCTATTTCCCTAGCCATTAAAGAGTGGGATAGTCTCTGAACCCAACATCTCTACCATTAAGATTCTTAGGTCAAACATTTGTTGTCATTGCCTCTTCCTTCAGTTTTCCCTTTATTACTAAAAGGAATAAGATATATATCTTAAAAAAAAAAAAGAAAGAAAGAAATACATGTTGAATATTTTCTGTGGTGCTATAAAGCAGTGGTCTCCAAACATTTTTGATTGCATGACCACATCAGCAAAATGTTTTGAGCTTGCATCTCCACTAAGCTTTATAAAAATCATAAATTATATATATTCTGCCAATCTAGTTATCAAATATTAATAAAGTGTATCTTCTTCAGTTTTTGATAAATAACCAGAAGTCCTAGTATTTTCTTCATCATTTCTAATGAATCCTCTTCCCCATACTTGAGAGAATAAGCATCATACTATGGAGAGAGTTACAACAGAGAACCTGGAAGACAGGTGCATCCATAAAATCTGGCAGGGAATAGTAGGAAAAATACAATCTATGGGAACTCATGAACAGAACAAGAAAATAGCATCTGATAAAAAGTAGAAGATCAGATTGTTTCTTTTTTTTTCCTTTTCTTTTTTTAAATTTATTTTTTATTTTCAGCATAACAATATTCATTATTTTTGCACCACACCCAGTGCTCCATTCAATCTGTGCCCTCTATAATACCCACCACCTGGTACCCCGATCTCCCACGCCCTGCCCCTTCAAAACCCTCAGATTGTTTTTCAGATTGTTTTCAGAGTCTCTCATGGTTCACCTCCCCTTACAATTTCCCCCAACTCCCTTCTCCTCTCTAACTCCCCATGTCCTCCATGCTATTTGTTATGCTCCACAAATAAGTGAAACCATATGATAATTGACTCTCTCTGCTTGACTTATTTTACTCAGCATAATCTCTTCCAGTCCCATCCATGTTGCTACAAAAGTTGGGTATTCGTCCTTTCTGATGGAGGCATAATACTCCATAGTGTATATGGACCACATCTTCCTTATCCATTCGTCCGTTGAAGGGCATCTTGGTTCTTTCCATAGTTTGGCGACTGTGGCCATTGCTGCTATAAACATTGGGGTACAGATGGCCCTTCTTTTCACTACATCTGTATCTTTGGGGTAAATACCCAGTAGTGCAATGGCAGGGTCATAGGGAAGTTCTATTTTTAATTTCTTGAGGAATCTCCACACTGTTCTCCAAAGAGGCTGCACCAACTTGCATTCCCACCAACAGTGGAAGAGGGTTCCCCTTTCTCCACATCCCCTCCAACACATGTTGTTTCTTGTCTTGCTAATTTTGGCCATTCTAACTGGTGTAAAGTGATATCTCAATGTAGTTTTAATTTGAGTCTCTCTGATGGCTAGTGATGATGAACTTTTTTTCATGTGTCTGATAGCCATTTGTATGTCTTCATTGGAGAAGTGTCTGTCCATATCTTCTGCCCATTTTTTGATATGATTGTCTGTTTTGTGTGTGTTGAGTTTGAGGAGTCCGTTATAGATCCTGGATATCAACCTTTTGTCTGTGCTGCCATTTGCAAATATCTTCTCCCATTCTGTGGGTTGCCTCTTTGTTTTCTTGACTGTTTCCTTTGCTGTGCAGAAGCTTTTGATTTTGATGAAGTCCCAGAAGTTTATTTTGGCTTTTGTTTCCTTTGCCTTTGGAGACATATCTTGAAAGAAATTGCTGTGGCTGATATCAAAGAGATTACTGCCTATGTTCTCCTCTAAGATTCTGATGGATTTCTGTCTCATATTGAGGTCTTTTATCCATTTTGAGTTTATCTTTGTATATGTTCTAAGAGAATGGTCGAGTTTCATTCTTCTACATATAGCTGTCCAGTTTTCCCAGCACAATTTATTGAAGAGACTGTCTTTTTTCCACTGTATATTTTTTCCTGTTTTGTCGAAGATTATTTGACCATAGAGTTGAGGGTCCATATATGGGCTCTCTACTCTGTTCCACTGGTCTATGTGTCTGTTTTTATGCCAGTACCATGCTGTCTTGGTGATCACAGCTTTGTAGTAAAGCTTATAATCAGGTAATGTGATGCCCCCTGTTTTATTTTTGTTTTTCAACATTTCCTTAGCGATTCAGGGTCTCTTCTGATTCCGTACAAATTTTAGGATTATTTGCTCCAGCTCTTTGAAGAATACCGGTGGAGTTTTGATCAGAATAGCATTAAAAGTATAGATTGCTCTAGGCAGTATAGACATTTTAACAATGTTTATTCTTCCAATCCAAGAGCATGGAATGGTCTTCCATCTTTTTGTGTCTTCTTCAATTTCTTTCATGAGTGTTCTGTAGTTCCTCGAGTACAGGTCCTTTACCTCTTTGGTTAGGTTTATTCCCAGGTATCTTATGGTTCTTGGTGCTATAGTAAATGGAATCAATTCTCTAATTTCCCTTTCTGTATTGTCATTATTAGTGTATAAGAAAGCCACTGATTTATGTACATTGACTTTGTATCCTGCCACGTTGCTGAATTGTTGTATGAGTTCTAGTAGTTTGGGGGTGGAGTCTTTTGGGTTTTCCATATAAAGAATCATGTCATCTGCAAAGAGAGAGAGTTTGACTTCTTCATTACCAATTTTGGATATGTTTTATTTCTCTTGGTTGTCTGATTGCTGTTGCTAGGACTTCTAACACTATGTTGAACAAGAGTGGTGAGAGTGGGCATCCTGTCGTGTTCCTGATCTCAACGAGAAGGATGCAAGCTTTTTCCCATTGAGGATGATATTTGCTGTGGGTCTTTCATAGATAGATTTGATGAAGTTCAGGAATGTTTCCTCTATCCCTATACTTTGAAGCATTTTAATCAGGAGTGGATGCTGGATTTTGTCAAATGCTTTTTCTGCATCAATTGAGAGGACCATGTGGTTCTTCTCTCTTCTCTTTTTAATTTGTTCTATCACATTGATTGATTTGTGAATGTTGAACCATCCTTGTAGCCCAGGGATGAATCCCACCTGGTCATGGTGGATAATCTTTTTAATATGCTATTGGATCCTGTTTGCTAGGATCTTATTGAGAATCTTAGCATCTTAGCATCCATATTCATTGATATTGGTCTGAAATTCCCCTTTTTGGTAGGGTCTTTGCCTGGTTTGGGGATCAGGGTAATGCTGGCTTCATAGAAAGAGTCAGGAAGTTTTCCTTCTGCTTCAATTTTTTGAAACAGCTTCAGGAGAATAGGTATTATTCCTTCTTTGAAAGTTTGGTAGAATTTCCCAGGGAATCCATCAGGCCCTGGGCTCTTGTTTTTTGGGAGGTTTTTGATCACCGCTTCAATCTCGTTACTAGATATTGGTCTATTCAGGTTGTCAATTTCTTCCTGGTTCAGTTTTGAGAGTTTATAGTTTTCCAGGAATGCATCCACTTCATCTAGGTTGCTTAGCTTATTGGCATATAACTGTTGATAATAACTTCTGATGATTGTTTCTACTTCCTTGGTGTTAGTTGTGATCTCTCCCTTTTAATTCATAATTTTATGTATTTGAGCTTTCTCTCTTTTCTTTTGGATTAGTGTCACCAATAGTTTATCAATCCTATTGATTCTTTCAAAAAACCAGCTTCTAGTTTCATTGATACGTTCTACTGTATCTCTGGTTTCTACCTCATCAATCTCAGCTCTAATCTTGATTATTTCCCTTCTTATGTGTGGAGTTGGTTTGATTTGTTGTTGATTCTCCAGTTCTTTAAGGTGTAGAGAGAGCTGCTGTGTTCTGGATTTTTCAATATTTTTGAGGGAGGCATGGATGGCTATGTATTTCCCCCTTAGGACCGCCTTTGCTGTATCCCATAGGTTTTGGACCGAAGTATATTCATTCTCATTGGTTTCCAGGAATTGTTTCAGTTCTTCTTTGATCTCCTGATTGATCCAAGCATTCTTGAGCAAGGTGGTCTTTAGCTTCCAGGTGTTTGAGTTCCTTCTGAACTTTTCCTTGTGATTGAGCTCCAGTTTCAAAGCATTGTGATCTGAGAATGTGCAGGGAATAATCTCAGTATTTTGATATCGGTTGAGTCCTGATTTGTGACCCAGTATGTGGTCTATTCTGGAGAAAGTTCCATGTGCACTTGAGAAGAATGAGTATTCTTCTGTTTTAGGGTGGAATGCTCTATATATATCTATGAGGTCCATCTGGTCCAATGTGTCATTCAATGCTCTTGTTTCTCTATTGATTTTCTGCTTCGATGATCTATTTCTGAGAGAGGCATGTTAAGATCTCCAATGATTAGTGTATTCATATCAATATGAACCTTTATCTTGATTAATAGTTTTCTTATGTAATTGGCTGCTCCCATATTGGGGGCATAGATATTTACAATTGTTAGATCATCTTGGTGGATAGTCCCTTTAAGAATGATGTAGTGTCCTTCTGGATCTCTGACTACAGTCTTTACTTTAAAATCTAATTTGTCTGATATGAGAATCACTATCGCTGCCTTCTTTTGAGGCCCATTGGCATGAAAAATGCTTCTCAATCCCTTCACTTTCAGTCTGGGTGTATCTTTAGGTTCAAAATGGGTCTCTTGTAGATAACATATGGATGGGTCCTGTTGTTTTATCCAGTCTGCAACCCTATGCTGTTTTTATGGGTGCATTTAGGCCATTCACATTGAGGGTGATTTATTGATAGATACGTTTTTATTGACATCGTGTTACCTTTGAAGTCTTTCTTTCTATAGATTGTCTCTATATTTCAGTCCAATGATATTCTTGGGCTTTTTCCTCCTTTAAAGAAGCCCCCTGAATATCTCCTGCAGTATTGACTTGGTAGTTGCATAGTCTTTTAAGCCTTGCCGGTCTTGGAAACTCTTTATCTCTCCATCCATTTTGAACATCAGTCTTGATGGATAAAGTATTCTTGGCTGCATGTTCTTCTCATTCAGTGCCCTGAATATATCTTGCCAGCCCTTTCTGGCTTGCCAGGTCTCTGTGGACAGGTCTGATGTTATTCTGATGGGCTTTCCTCTGTATGTAAGGATATTCTTTGTCCTAGCTGCTTTCAAGAGGTTCTGCCTACAATTACAATTCTTCATTCTTACTATTAGGTGTCTTGAGGACTTTTGAGAATCTGTAATTTTGGGGGGAAACCTTTCGGCCTCTAGTACATGAACGCTGGTTCCATTCAAGAGATTCAGAAAATTTTCATGAAGAACTTGTTCCACTGTATCTTCTAGACTTCTTTCTTTCTCCTCCCCTTCAGGGATTCCAATAATTCTGACGTTGGAACGTTTCATGGCATCATTTATTTCTGATTCTGTTTTCGTGGCTTCTAAGCTGTTTGTTCCAGGCTTCCTCCTGATCCTTTCTCTCTATCTGTTTGTCCTCCAGATCACTAATTCTATCTTCTGTCTCAGTTACTCTGCCCACTGGCGTCTTCTGCTCCGGTAGAGATCCAGCTGTGTATAATTCTGATCTCAGGCTGATTTCGTGGGTGATCGGAGTTCTTTGGAAGGTAATCAGCTCACTTTAGGGTACAGGTTGAAAGGGTGCCTCCTCCTACTTCCCCGCCATCTTGTCTCTCCCAATTAGATTGTTTCTTAATGACAATAATTAGAGGTTTAAGTATGTTCAAAAAGTTTAGGTAAGTGTTCATGGATGAGGGAAGTGTTGGACTGAGTCTTGAAAGAGGATAAAGGCAAGATAAACACTAAGCAGATGTTACTGAATTAAAAGTTTCTGAGTGTTATCAATGTACCATGGACATCAGAGTAGCATGGATTAAGTAAAGAAATGGGAATTGGGATAGAACATCCATGAGGCCTGCCTGCCGATATAAAAGGATAAATGAACACCTGCTCTGATTTTCTACAACACCTACAGATGGTGCTAAACACTTTCACAAAATTTGAAAGAGTGGGCTACTAAAAAAGAAAAAGAAAAAAAGAGGGGACTGCTTAGTCTTTAATGTGTATTACAAACACCTGAATGTCTTGCTACAGTTCAGGTTCTGATAGAGTAGATCAAGGTGAGGTAGGTGTTTCAGCAGGTCTAGGCTCACAAGTGATGAAAATACTGCTGGTCATGGACTACATTTTGAATATAAGTCCATAGGGGTCAGATTTCCCACAGCGCTTACTTTGAGACTTTTATTCTGATATAATTGCAAAGTTATAGAAGAATTTCAAGAATAAACAAGGAATTGCCATATACCCTTCACTCAGATTCACTATTATTGTAGCACCTTCCTTTTTATAATTATCCAGATAGATTGATGGATAGAAAGAATGGGAAAAAGAGAGACAGAAATAGGGTTATTTGGGAACCATCCGGGTGTAGATTGAAGACATTGCACCTCTTTATATCAAAATACTATAGTATGTACCTTATAAAACAAAATAAGGGCATTCCCTTATATAGCCACAGTACAATTATCAAACTCAGAACACTTAACAATACTGTCATCCAATTCATAGTCCATATTCAAATTCATCATTTATCATAGTGGATTCAAAGCTATGTTTTTGCAGACCAGGATCCAATCTGGGGTTACACATTGCAATTAAGTGTCATATTTCACTACTACCCTTTAATCTTAACCAGTCTATGGCCTTCCCTTGTGTTTTCTTTTACCTCAATATTTTAAAAAACATTAATTTTCTCTAGATCCTCTCTCAAATTATTCTTGATGTTTTCTCACGGGTAAATTATATTTGACAAGAATGTCACAGATGAGATTCTGGTGCTTCCCCATACATCATACCCATAGGCAGATGGCATTTTTGTCCCATTATTGGTTATGTTAATTCTGGTCCCTTTGGTTAAGGTGATTTCTGCCAAGTTTTTCAACTATAAAGTTCATAATTTCTCCAATAGATTTAATTAGGAACTTATGGGACAAATTTGAGACTATGTGAATTTCCTCTTCCTCTTCAAATTTTTACATACTAGCTTAAGAATCCATTGATAATATTCTAATTATGTAATCTCTTCTACATTTATTGGTTGGTATTATAAAGATGATCCTCTTTTCTCCCAATTATTTATTCATTCATCAATAGGACTCATGGATTTTTATTATATCCAATAGGTTGTAATCCATTATACCTTTTTTATTTTAATGGTTTTTCCAAACCTGACCGATGGGAAGCCTTTCAAACTATGCCTGATGTCTTTTTTTTTTTTTCCAATAATAATTTTAAATAGTTTTAGACCTACAGAAAAGTTGTGAAGATAGTAAGAGCCTCCATAACTCATACTCACTTTCTCCTATTATTCTACCATTTATCAAAATTTAAGAATTTATTAACTAAATTACACATTTTAACATATAATTAGTTTTAACCCAGTGTTCTTTTTTTCTATTTCAGAACCCTATCCAGGATACCACCTTACATTTGTCTGATGTTTTTCTCATGATTAGTCTGGGGTTATGGGTTTTTAGGAGGATGACCATGGAAGTAAAAGGACATTCCTGTCATATCACATCAAAGATGCATGCTATCAATATGACATCACTAATGACAGTAATCCTGATCACCTACCTGTGGTAGTGTTTGTTAAGTTTCTCCACTATAAAGTTACTGTTTTCCCTGTCCCATACTTTACTTTTCAGGAGAAATTTTGTATGCTGAGCACACACACTTAAAGAATGTGAGATTGTGCTCTGTTTCCTTGAAAATAAAGTATGTGCATAAATTATTTGAAAACTTCCTGCACCAATATGTCTATTTTCTTCATCATTTATTTATATCAGTATGTACCTATGGATAGTTTATATTTTAAGTTATAACCCAATATTGCTATATTTTGTTCAAATTATGCCAGCTTTGGCCATTGGGAGCCCTTCCAGTTAGCTCTTATGTTCCTTCAACACACCTTTGTCATTGTTTGGATTTATTTTTGAGGATTTCCTTGCTTTCTGGCATTATAGTGTTCTCCAGGCTCATCTTCTATATTCCATGCCCTAATTCTAAGACCTGCTATTTCTCAAAGGTGACTTGGTTCCTTTATTTAAAAATGGTATTAGAAACCAAGAAATTGCTGGTAGGTATGTTCATTGCCACAGGGTTTGCTTGCTTCTAAGCCCACTCAGCTGATGAAACAATAAAATATTTATGCATATATAACCTCTGCATGTACATGCATGTATACCTCAGACAAATCCCAAATGATAGATACCCTACCAAACACCTGACAAATCCTCTTCAACATTTTCAAGATTGTCAGAAACAAAGTATGAGGAACTGTCCCACTTACATGGATTAATGTAGATGTCTCCCCTTGCTAGTTTGTAACCTCCCACTGCAATCCTAAGAAACCGGGCTTCCACCTTACAAAATCCGCTTACTTAGTTGTTCAATTTTAGTATACACATAGAGTGCTTTAAATTTACTAACTTCTACCCCCATGTGAAACAGCTTTAGCAACTCGACTGCAGTGTTTATTACATTCCCTTTTAAGTTTACAGTCTCCACTCATTCCCCAATTTACATAAGTGGGTGCTTTTTTTCCATGTCTCCTCAGAGAAATCGGTTCATATATTTGTAATGCAGTTAGATTCTTTCTTCCTCCATAGATTGCATTAGATCCTGTGATTCTTCAACATTCTAAATGATTTAATTTGTATTTTAATTTTTTTTTTAATATTGCCCTAATCTTCATTATAGTCTTCCTTCTTATTTCAGGTTTACTCTTCTTTTTCTAGTTTGCTAAGGTGAAAGTTTAGGTTGTTATTGATTTTAGACCTTTCTTACATTCTAATTCAGTCATTTCATGCTATAACTGTCATGCTAAACGCTGTTTTCATTGCATTGAGTTTTGATTAGTATTTTCATAATTGTTTGAAAATATTTTTTAAAGTACTCTTTTTTAAAAGCTTTTATGTATTTGAGAGAGAGAGCATGAAAGCAGGGGGGAGGAGCCTGATCTGGGTTGGATCCCAGGACCCTGAGCTCATGACCTGAGAGAAGGCGGATGCTTAACCACCTGAGTCACCCAGGCATCCCTAAAGTTCTCTTGCTACCTCTTGGACCTGTGTTATTTAGGATTATGTAGTTTAATCTTCAAATATTTTGGGATTTTTCAGGTATCTTTGTTAATTTCTAGTTTAATTCCATTTTGACTAAAAAATTTATATGATTCTATTACTTTAAATTTGTTAAGATGTGTTCTCTGGTTCAGAATGTGAACTTGGGGGGTGCTTGGGTGGCTCAGTGGGTTAAAGCCTCTGCCTTCAGCTCGGGTCATGATCCCAGGATCCTGGAATGGAGCCCCACATTGGTTTCTCTGCTCAGCAGGGAGCCTGCTTCCTCCTCTCTCTCTTTCTCTCTGCCTGCCTCTCTGCCTACTTTGATTTCTGTCAAGTAAATAAAATCTTAAAAAAAAAAAAAAAAGGAATGTGAACTTAGTGAATGCTTCATATGGACTTGAAAAGAAAGTATACTCTGTTCTTATTAGGTAGAATATAAATGTCTTACAGATCTTGTTGATTTCCAGTGCTGTTGAGGTTATATATATCTTTACTGATTTTCTTCCTGTTTGATCCATCAAATACTAATTTTCCAGCTATTTTTGTATATATGATTTGGTTCTCTTCTTAGTTCTTGCTTCCTATATTTTGACACTGTTGTTAGGTGCACACACATTTAGTATTGTTATGTCTTCTTACAAAACTGACCTCTTAATTACTTTATCATCTCTCTCTTTATTCCTAATAATACTCCTTGTTCTGAAGACTGACTTATCTAAAATTGATATAGTTAGTCCATCTTTTATATTTCAGCTTTTGAGTGGTATTAGCATTATATATCTTAATCCCTTTACTTTTAACCTCCTAGTTTTCTTTGTTTCAAGAGGATTTCTTGTAGATAATATATAGTGTTTTTTATCTAGTCTGACAATTTTTTAAATCCAGTCTGTCTTTTAATTGGCGTATTTATACTATTCATATTAGAGTGATTATAGACGTAGTTGGATTAATATTTACCATCTTTGTATTCATTGAATTTGGTCTCCCCCTTCCATTTCTTCCTTCTCTGGATATAACTAAAGATTTTATCTACTCTGTTACCATGTATCATATATTTTTTTAAAGATTTATTTGAAAGAGAGAGAAGGGGAGGGAGAGCACATGAGTGGGGGGAGGGCAGAGGAGAGAGTCCCAGTCAGACTCCCCACTGAGCGCAGAGCCCTGTGCAAGGCTCAGTTTCATGAATCATGAGATCATGACCTAGGCTGAAACCAACAGAGGGGCACATAACGCACTGAGCCACCTAGGGGCCCCTAGTTTTAAAAAATTTAGTGGTTGACCCAGAATTTATAATATATATTTTGAACAAATCTAAATCCACATTCAAATAATACTATAGCATTTCACATATACTGTTGGTATCTTACAACAGAATATTCCCAAATCCTCTCTTGCCCCTTATAATACTGCTTTCATTCCCACTATATATGCTATCATCATAGTAACATCATTGTTACTATTACCATTTTAAATGGTAAATTTTTAGATTAAGATGATTTTTCATAAAATGTTTTATTTTACGTTCATTTATTCTTCCTCTAATATTCTTTATGTAGATCCCAATTCCTGTCTGTATCTTTTTCTTTTGCCTGAAGAACTTTAAACATTTCTTATTGAGTAGGTCTACTAGAGATTAATTCCCTCAGGGTTTGTTTTTTGTTTTTGTTTTCTGAGGAAGTCCTTTTATCTCTTTCCCCTTTGGTGGACAATTTTGCTTTCACTTTTAAAGGATGATATGTTGTTTTAGGTTCGTAAGGGTTTTTTTCAAAATTTTAAATTTCTTTTAACACTTTTTTTACTCCATTCTTTTTCTACTTGCATAGTTTCTGACCAAAAAAAAAAAAAAAAAAAAAAAAAAAAAAAAAAACCCTGTAATTATAGAATTACAATAGAACTCTAAGTCTATAAATAGAATTTATACTGTTCTATAAGCAAGGTTATGTTCCTCCTCTGGCTTCCTTCAATATTTTCTGTCTTTGAGTTTCTGTAGTTTGATTATGACATGCCTAACTGTGTTTGGAAATTTTTTTTTTTTTGGTTTTGGTTTTGGTAATTATTCTAGTTGGTATTCTTTGAGCTTCTTTTGTATCGTGTTTTTAAAGCTCTCTGTGATTATTACATCAACTATTTCTTCTCCATTCTTTCAATATTCCTTATTACAAATTAAACGTTTTAATATTGTTCCTCAGCTTGTG
Source organism: Mustela putorius furo (assembly GCF_011764305.1). Classification (NCBI taxonomy): domain Eukaryota; kingdom Metazoa; phylum Chordata; class Mammalia; order Carnivora; family Mustelidae; genus Mustela; species Mustela putorius. The sequence goes on from NW_025422023.1 coordinate 11,895,142, forward strand.
GATGTTCCTTTTTTTCCCCTTCTTCTCTCATTGCATTTCAGTTTTGAAAGTTTTCTATGACCTATCTTCCTGATTACTCTTGTTTCTTCACCCATGTCAAGTCTACTGGTAAGTCCATCAGAGGCATTCTTTACTTAATGTGTTTTGTTTTGTTTTGTTTTTAAATTTCTACACTTTCTTTGGGTTAAGTTTTCATCTTTTTGCTTACATTGGCCATCTGTTCTTGCATGTTGTCTACTTTATTCATTAAAGCCTTTAACTTATTAATCATAGTTAAATTCCCAGTCTGATCATTCCAACTTCTGTGTCATTCTTGACTCTGGTTTTGATGATTGCTTTGTTACTTCAACGTGTGTATCTTTTTCTTGCCTTTTGGTATGCCTTGTAATTTTTTAAATTCAAACATGTTGTATTGGGTAATAATTACTGAGGTGAATAGTCCTTTAGTTTGAAGGTATATGTTAATCTGCCTGTAAGTTGGCCTAAGTTTGATGCTTGATATATCTACAAGTTTCACTTCAATTTTTGCAGTGTCCTTGTTTTTCTCCCCCTTCTTAACTTTGGCCTTCACTGTTCCTCTCAACAAAAGGATAGGTCTTACAGTTCTTTCAACTATAATCTCCTGTTATGCTGGAAAATTTTTGTAATTGCGGTAACATATAGAAAATAGATATAGTCCACAGTATTCCAATTAAAGTTTAGTGTCCTACTGGACCTGTGTCTTGGGATTTAAACTGTACAAGTATCTCTGCGGTGGCATTTTTTTTTTTTTTTCTGCCTGAACAACATTCCTTTCCTGGTTTCAGTATTAGTTAGCTAGCTACCTCTATATGTATATTTTCTTTTTTTGCCTGACCTCTGCTGATTATATTCTGCATTTTCCTTTTCTCTATATGGTGAGACAAGAAGGCTGGAGGGCATAGGAGTAGGTCAAATTCTTTTACCCCAGCTGGGGAAAGGTTTTAGAACAGTACTCTGGCAAAGTCCTGTTTTATGATCTTTGTTATGAAGAAGACTCTGATTTATTTCATAATGTTTACTCTTCCCCTTTCCCCTCCAGAACCACAAGAGGCTCTTCCTTGGTTGCTTTCTTTGAGAAGTTGGTAGACTCTTTAAAGAGAATCCCAGAAAAATGTGTCATCCCCAGGGGTTTCTCACTCTTATTTTAGTGCATACTCAGCCCCTATCACTTTGCCAAAATTGCCATTTAAGTGTTCCTGTTTATGGCCAAGCATACCTATTTATGGCTCTAGGGGCTTATGTTCCAAATAAACAAATTTCAGTTGCTATAACTTTCTGGATGTAGCAGTATCTCTAGGTTTCAGGGTTGTGGCTTGACACATGACCTCAATTTCTGATGGGTTCAAGAAAAGTCACTGATTTTCAGTTTGTCTACCTTTTTCTTACTGTAAAGATGAAAGTGTTGACCTCTAAGATCTTTACATGTCAGAGCTGAAACTGTTACTATATCTTCCTCACATATCTGCATAATTTTCTTAGCACTTCCTTACTTTCTGGCACTAATAGGTTCATCTTGCATTTACTTTTACACTGTCAAAGTCACCATTTAGAAGTAGCCATTCTTCAAGAAGCACTGGTTCCTTTTAATAGAGAATAGTGTCTAGAAATCAAGATCTGAATGCTAAGTTTGTTCATCGTTTCAAGTGTATCTTTGCTTCTAGAACTTCATAGCTGATAGAACTCAGAAATGTGTGTGTGCGAATGTGTGTGCATTATGTAAATATATACCCATATGTTTATCTACATTTCTATCTCCATATTTTATATACATATTTGTACACACACACATATACATATATACAGTATACACACACACACTCTATAGGGGTCCTTCTAGGCTTTTCCCCATGCATGTTTTTAACTCATTTAATAATGAGTAACCTGGTTCCCATTATCCTCAAAATATGTATTTTGTAAAGCTTAAAATAAAAAGAAGTGTTTCAAAACTGATTACCATATCACTGTGAAAAAAAAAAAACATCTACAGCAGTATTTTTCACTAACGGTAAAATTTACATACAGTAAAATACACAAAACTTAGGTGTGTAATTTAATGTTTTGAAAAATATTTGCACCTAAATAATCTACACCCCTGTCATTCCCATTACCCCAGAAATTTCCCTCTGCCCTTCCCAATCAATTCTGCATCTGCCCCAAGAAATGTCACAATCTGATTTTTTTTTTTTTTTACAAGTTAAATTAGTCTTGTCTCTTCCAGAATGGTATATAAAGGAAATCATTGTTTTTAGTCTTTTGCTTTTGGCATCTTTTATTCCACAGATCATCTATAATTCATTTAAGTTATCAAATGGGATTGTTATGATAATGTGAAGACTCTGACAGTCTTTTTTCCAAAAGTGCTGTACCATTTTACATTCCTACCAGTGATGTATGTTTACTCTAATTGTACCATATGCTACCAATATTTGGTGCTATCAGTTATTTTTATGTCACCCATTCTAGTGGATATGCACTAACATCCCACTGCACTTTTAATTTGCATTTTTCCTGATAATGACGGTGAACATCTTTCCATATGTTTATTGGCCATGTGTCTGTTCAAGATTTTTGCCCATTTTTAAAATTGAGTTGTTGTTCTTTCCATTTCTGTACTTTGTAGGAGTTATGTATACTTGCTACCAGTACTTTGTCAAACATGTTTTGCAAATATTTTCCTCCCCTATGTAGCTTATTGGATTTCTCAATAGTGACTTTTGATAAACAGTTTTAACTTAGTAAAGTCTAAATTGTAATGTTTTCTTTTCATGATTAGTGTTTTCTGCATTCTTTTGAAGAAATCTTTGACTACTTCCAGGTTAAGATATTCTTCTATACTTTCTTCTAGAACTTTGAGCTTTCTTTAGCTCCATGTTCAATGTAAGTATTTATGCATGGTGTGAAGAAGGGATCAATATTTTTGTATATGTTTACTCAGTTGTTCAAGAACCATTTGTCGAGCCAATGTTTATCATTAAATTCCTTCAGTACCTTGGTAAAGAAACCAACTATGGGCCTATTTATTAACTCTTTTTTGTTTCTTCGAATGATTTATTGATTTTTACACCAATAATGTACTGTTTTAATTACCATAGCTTTATAGTACACAATGAGGTCAGGTAATTTAAGTTCTCCAAATTTGCTTTTTTCAAAATTGTTTCATTTCTTTAGTTTCTTTGCATTGCCATGTAAATTTTAGAATGTACTTGTAAATTCCTTTTTCTTTTCTTTTCTTTTTTTTTTTTTTTTTAAGCCTGATGAGGTTACTGTTAGGGTTTTATTAAACAGATAGCTGAGTGATACCTGGATGCCTCAGGTCTGGTCTGCCTTCAGGTCTGGTCATGATCCCAGAGTCCTGGGATCAAACCCCACAACAGGCTTCCTGCTCAGAGCTTGCTTCTCCCTCTGCTGCTCTCCATGATCGTGATTTCTCTTTCTCAAATAAATAAAATCTTAAAAAAAAAAAAAAGCTGAGCTGGAATAAAATTGACATCTTAACTATACTGATTCATCTAACACATCAACATGATAAATGACTCCACTTATTTAGGTCTTTTTCAATTTTCTTAACAATGTTTTCTAATCTTCAACGTAGATTTTGCTTTGTAAGAATAATTTTGGTAATGAATTTACTTACTTTATAGATATGAGATTATTCATGTTTTCTACTTTTTCAATTAGTGCTGTAAGTTGCATTCTCTCAAAGAATTTATATTTTTCTCCAAGTTTGTAAGTTTTCAGTCATTATTTCTTCAAAAATTATTCCTACCTCTGTTCTCACTCTACTTCTCTCTCCTCAACTTCTAGGATTTCCAGCTGCAAATATATTAGAAAATTTCTTATTGTCTTATAGGAACAACTGAGATTCTGTTCATTATTTTTAATAGTTTTTCTTCTGAGTTCCTCAGATGAACAATTTCTTTTGATCTAAAGTTCAGTGAACATTTCTACTATTTCTAATATGCTCATAAGTCTTACACTGAAGTTGACTTCAGTTACTAAATCTTTCAGTTTGAGAATTTCCATTTGGTTCTTGTTTATAATTCTCATTTATTGGCTGAGATCCCCCATCTGTTGATTAATTTCTATTTATTTTATTTTCTATTAATTTCTATTTATTTCTATTTATTTTAATTTCTATTTCTTCTGTTGATAATTTCTATTTATCTTAAACATATTTTAATAGGTTAATTAAAGTGTTTGCTAATTTTACCATTTATGTCATTGGGATTGATTTCAATATGGACTACTTTACTTCATTGCTAGAAGTTACATTCTTGCTGCCTCCTCACATGTCTAATAATTTGTTTACTCTTCTGGACCTAGTCGATATTACATTGTAGAGTCTCTGGATTCTGTTACTTTCCTCTGAAGAGTATTTACTTTTATTCTAGCAAGCGTGTAATATGACTGGATTCATATTCAAAACATGCCTCCAGTGTGGTGGGCAGGCTGACATCTTTGCTTAATTACTTCAGCCTTTAACCTATTTTCTCACCAGGATCCCTACAGCTACCCCACCCCATCTACTCATATGCAGTTTAGGCAAGAATTAAAGTTATTTCCAGGTTTGGGACTTTACCTTACGCAGTTTTTTCTAGGATTTCCTTTTTTTTTTTTTTTAACCTACCTTGTCAGTTCTGACTTCATCTTCTGACTGCTCAAGCCATTAACACTGTGGTTTATTACTTAGGTTCTAGTTTTTCTAAGCCTCATAGCTAAAGAGATGTCTCAAACCAAAAACTATATAAACTCATTTATCACCCAATGCAGGATCTTATTTTCAAGAGCGACTCTCCTCCAGTTTCAGCCTTCAAATATTTGTTGTTGTGAATTTTTACCCAGAGTTTATAATTATTATCTGTGAAGAGGTCTTGTCCAATACAAGCTATTTTGCTACCAGCAGTGGATTTCCTTCGGTATGTTTTGAAACAGATTATGTATGTTCAATTCAGTAGGCACTAAGTAAGCTAGGGTACACTTTAAAAGACCAGTTTTATTAGTACTATGATAATATTAGAATGCATGCATGTGTACTATTTTTAAATATCTATTTTGGGATATATAGTGTAGAACATTGGCTAAAAATAAAATCTGTCAAGATAACCACCCTAGATTAAAATCTAGGCCCCACCAGCACAGTAAATGTACTTACTCTATGACTTTGAGCTATAAAATTTTTCTAAATTTTAGTTTTTTCATTTGTAAAATGGGGATAATAAACTACCTACATATGTGTAGGATACTCTGCACTCAGCACCAATTTTCCATAAATACTTACTGGTAAGGTCCTACTAATTATTTGCAAGCAGTGCCCATTCTAATTTGTCAGTGTCTGTGCAGTAACAGTTGCTAAATATTTTTAAATTTATACTTGCCACATCCACTGCCAAATCCCTTCTCTTTTGCCAGCATCCATTTCTTACATGTAGAAGAAGTAAGCAGAAGTTGACTGTGGATTGCTGGAGAAACTTCGCTTTCTGATGAAAGCAACAAACATGACAGGTCTTAGCCCTCCCATCTTAATCCTGTGTTAAATACAAGCATAATATTCAGAGCTACTGTGGCTATTTTAAGTCCATGAGGGAAAGAGCAAGAGAATTTCAGTGATGTTAGTCCTGAAACGCATATGATGTCAAATCACTGCCAACAGCATTTTCTCTAGACTTGTTAAATATTCTCCTGTTTAGGTTACTATTCACTAGATATACTACTACTTGCACTAAAGATATCCAACTACCTGATACCTATTATTCACAACACTGTTATGAATATTATTATGATAGCATATGTAAAATGCTTAGCTAAGAGTGTAACAACACAGTGAACAATCAGTAAGCTATATTTTTTGTTTACTGATTTATGATCTAACTTCCTTCTAAAATTATGACAGTTTCTATGAACATATATAATCCAATAGGAAAAAATAGAGTTAAGGGAAAAAGTTACAAAGTATAATAGAGTTGCCAAAGTTAAAACGCAATACACATTCTTAAAGAATTAATTCCTAATTTCTACATTCAGCTCCCAAATTTGATTTGAGCTTCCTAGCAGATGAAAGAAAGGAGGAAACAAGCCCTTCAGTATTCAGAACCAAGATGAAGTTTTTTCTTTAAGGTCAAGTAATAGCACAATGTAAGAGAGGAATTAGAACTTGGAGATTAAATTTCCAAGGTGTAACCTGAGCTTTTGAATTATTGCCCACTGATTCAGATTCATGGGCTTTAATAGAATATCCAAAATTTACTTAACACTTTTTATCCCATACCTAGTAGAAAAAGAAAGAATTCACTGTGGTAAAAAAGAGTTTTTTCACAAGGAAAAAAAAGAAGTATCTGCTCCAAACTGATAACAAAAACAAACAAAAAAATCATTATTTCCTTAAACATTTACATTGGCATCCTGAGGGGAGGGAGCGATCAGTCTGGGCAGTTCTGAAAGACTGAATTGTTATACAGATTTATCTCTTCTACTACCTCTGTAGTAAACAAGAAAATCCCAGCCATGTAAGAAATCCAGAAATACTCACATATAACAAATATGCAAACATTGGGGTAATCTTGGGGAAGGGGATTGAGGGGGCTCTCAAGAGAAGGAATAACATTTTCACTGTCAGCCTGTTTCCTATTTACTGTGAAAGTTATAATACCTGTCAAGGAGTTGTAAGTTAGTTAGGAAATAAAGTCTACTTTAGGAAAATGGGAGCCTCTTTTCTAGAAAGATGTTCAAACCTTTCAAAAGCAAGAGACTATCTGGATTTTCTGACACTTTCCTAAAGAAACTTTTAACCTGTCTTTTAGAAATTCTGGAGTATTCCTTGTACTCAGAAAGTGTGCAAGACACAAAGACCTGGCAGTTTGTGATTACTCACTAATTCAAGGTAAATATTCACAAGGAAACATCAGCCATCACATATTTTAGTACAAGGAGAGCAAAGAGAGAATGTCAGAACCCAAGCAATAGAGAAGGGAATAAGTCTTATCTTTGGTCCTGAAGTTTTCTTCCCTAGATGAATGGGTAGTAAAGGCTCCAAATCAAGATTGTAAAATGACTGCAAGCCCTTTACACAAGGCTAGAGTAGATGCCTGCAGCCCTGCTTCCCAGATATCTTGAAAAAGTTAATATCCTAATAATAAGCGAAGATATAGCCGAGCTGCAAATTGTGGGTTTCAATTAAATTTCCAAAATTGTGTTTTGTTTGTTTTGTTTTTAAGTCAGTGGATGTAGGGGGTTATTCTGGCACAGAGAGCTACATATGAATAAATAAATGAAACAGATACCTATTTATTCTGTTTTCAGGTTGCCTCACTGCCTAATGATAAGTTCTGTGGTAAGGATAAAAATCCTCACAAGTCTTAACACACAATTTGGAAACCATTTCTCCTCACTTATCCTAATTCATGAGATCAGGATTCTGAGGGCAGAGACCATTTGGTTTTCCTGAAGCCGTGCTGTGAGAACAAGAAATGGCCATGTTTAGTTGTCGTGACCTCCTGCAGGGGAGATGGGCAACCTTGAACTCTGGTGTCAGCTGCTTCAGATGGGTTTTGCTCAGTTTTATGAATGGATGCACTAACTAAAAAGCATCCTACTCTGCTAATTATTTGTAAACCATCTTACATCCACTCTTTTCTTGACTTAGATTTTAAAGCAATTCTGTAGTCACTGAAATTCTGTAGTTCACCCTATAGTTACATATTTTTTTTCACCTTCAAAGAATACAAGGAGTGTTTCAGCCTACATTTTAAGTATGAAGAAGCAAATGTGTGAAGTGAGGAAATAAAAATACACTGAGGTTTTTTTTTTTTTTTTTTTTTTTTGGAACCTATATACTTTCAAAGCATGCATATCTTAACAAGAAGTAAGCAAGCTCCGTGAGAATACAGTCCTCGCCTATCTTATTCATCAATATAGCCCCAATACTTCATCAGTACCTGACATATAGTAGGCACTCAACAAATATTCTTCGAATGAATATATACTTCTTTTAAGAGATGCATTATTATGCATCTAAACTGTTTTCTCTCTCATGTTAACCATGACCTTTTAAAAAATAAAGAAAGTAATCTGTCTGTTGCAACAGTCAAGAATGAGCTAAAAATTCCTCCCGGTTTCTTCTAACTACTCACCAAAGACATGGGTATCACCTGTCAGGTGACTGTCAGGTCCAAGCAGGAATCACTGCTGTCCTCTTCATCAGCTTACAATATGTGTACCTTATTACTCTCTCTGAATTTGCAGAAGATTTTGTTTTTTAAGTAAATATGGAATTAAATTGAAAGAGATAAAGAACAATCCCATCAAAGATTTTATCACCTGCTCTGCTGAAATATGCCAATATGAGCTTTGAAGACAGATTTTCCAAGAATAATAAGGATGACTTGATTTGTTTTTATAATTGATGCATTAAAGGGTGCTGGTAATCTTTGAAAATAAAAGAAACCTCCACATTTCTAGAAAAGAACTATTTAAAATGTACCTACATGCATGAATAAGTATATTCCTTGCTGATACTGCAGCTTTGGGCTGTGATCAAGTATGTTAGGCACCTCTCAAGCTCTAAAGAATAAGTGGAAAATGATCCCCACCCCAGTGAACTCAGATCATCAGTCCCTGCTGATTTTTCCTGGCTAACTCAGACTTCACCTTTCCGACTTGGTGTTTTACCTTCCAAAAGACATGCCCCTCCCTGTGGTGACGTGTGAGGGCATCTCTTTAAAATCCCAGTTTGGTTAAGCTTTGTGGGGCTAGGACTCTCTCAGGGTGCCCTCCCCTCTCCTCCCACTACACTCAGCAGGCAGCGGTACTCAAGCAGTTAACCACCTTCTAAGTATCCCGGTAATGCATTCCTGCCACATCACTCCTCTGCTCTCCTGGATTTCTGAAAATGTCTCTACACGGAGACATTCACTCTCCTGCGCAACAGAAAGGGCTGCAGTCAGGGCCAAGGAGAGTAAAAAATGAGCTTACAAATGTGAGGCAGGACACGCGTGTGTTTTTTTTCTTTTTCTTTTGACTCAGAGAACTCAAGCTTCTGAGTGACAGTCTGAGACTCAGGCGACCACCTTTAACATACACATGAAGTATGAGGGTTTGTTCCCTGACTACCACTAGCAGGCAGAGGCCCTAAACAAATTATTAGAAGAAAGTGTGTGGCATGGGGGAGGGTTTAGTCTCAATTATTAACCCGTGGGAGTTCTATACATGCAACCATAAGTGAATATACTTCTTATTGTATGTCCAGTTACCTCCAAGTGCTGGCATTTGATGTGTTAAAGTCAATTCACTATGGCAATTAAGGTTCTAAGTAAAATACTCTTAAGGTATTTGACTGAAGGGTATGCTAGCTCTTTGTGCTGAGTAGGAAGAGCAAGTGAGGCTGAAAAAGAAGGGAATGGGTCTTAGAGAATGCATTAAGCCAAAATAACACACTTGTCCTGACCAGCCTAGGTACCGTGTCTCAATAATTAGGAAGAGCAATACCCTTCCGTGGGTTGGAAAAACCAGCAAGAAGGAGACTTAAGTTAAGCTAGCATACATCAAAAATAATTGACAATGGTTAGGCTTCATTGTGGAGAAGTCTGCATTGGCATTGCAGCCACCAGCCCACCACCCACCTAAGAATTATTGTTTGAAAAGGATGTCAGAGGATTATAGAAGATCCTTGTGTCTGCTCCAATTAGGATCAACACTTTTGCGGCTTGCTCACTGAGCATTCAGTATGTAATGATGAAAACATACTGACCCCTGCTGGAACTGTGTAGAACTGCAACCTATTCTCTCCCAATTTACCTAAAAGGCAGGCATCTTTTTTGCATGCACCCAGCCTCAGAGGGTGCGTTTATTTTAGAGAGGGCTCTGTATCACAATGGCAATATCAAAATAACTAATTGAAAAGGTTGCTTCAGCATACTCCATGAATCCGAGACAAAGCTTTTAATAATTTAATCTTACACTTTCTCTATCACATTTCTACCTCATTTCTATCTTAATTCAAATTGTGAGCACCAGGCAACTGGCATCAAATCTGGGTCCTTTCTATTTCTTAGATTCCATGGACTCACTGTCCCCAAAATATAGTCTTTTCTAAGATAGTAAAGTCTGGAAAATGCACTATAGTTTTGAGTAATTGTTTTGTTTCCACTATGATTATTGTCTCATAGTTTTAATCTTGGTGACAAATGCCTTCTAAGCTATTTTCTATATGAATTAGGCATAAACCTGAGTTACAGCAAAGTATTATGGAGAAATTTTGCATCTTAAGAATTCTTAGCGAAAAGTTCAAGGCAAAAAGCCATTTCCAGCATATTTGGAATCACCGAGTTGTTTTCCGGCCAAGTGGTTACAGGACATGAAACAATTAATTCATAGAATACATGGCTTGCTATTTTGTAGGATATATTAAAATCGTTATTAGAATTCTTGCTCTGTGTTGGGAGTTAGAAACAAAGGATTTATTGAGTAAGTTAACAAAACAATTATACTGATGTCAGCAAAGTAGCTATAAGCTCTCCAGCAACACCTAGGCGATGGTCTCTTGGCATGCTCTATTAGCTGGCTGCCTCATGAGGTTCAGTAGTTAGCCAAGACTGGGAGGCCATTCTGTGTACAGATCATTTAGCCTGGCTCCAATTAATAGTTGCCACAGCACCCCTCAGCTCAACCAACTGTTCTGAAAATGCACACTATCAGTCATATGGAGAAAAAACCCAGAAGCTCCGCTCTAGCTCCATATAAAGAAAATGTGATGGACATGTTGTATTTATAATAATTCAGTGGTCATCTTAATAGCCAGCACATTCCTTAGGGGGAAAAAAAGGAGATTCATGATTAGGGTAAATTAAGTAACTCATAATAAACTGGTTAGGTAAGAGAGGTCACCTGGTGTTTTAATTTATACTGAAAACAATTGAGTCAAAATCAGGGACTTAATCTTTTTATTCACTGCCCTATCCCCCACTCCAAGGGCATAGTTTTATATATAATGGGCATTTACTAAATGTTTTTAACTTGTGAACTATATATTCTAAAATAATATTACCCAGTTTGTGTCCTACTCTTTTCATTTTCCAAAAATTATAACCATGAGCAAATTACTTAATTTCTCTAAACCTTGATTTCTTTGACTATAAAGACAATAACTGCTATCTTAAAAGAATGAGATTCATTTTATAGATATACTTTATAAATTTAAAAGCACAAATTGCTTTATAAGTAATGCTGTGCACACTGAAAGTCTCAAATAAATGTTTCTCTCCATAGAGTTAAAAATTTCAAGTTAAAGAAAGAATTAGAAAAAAATGTTCATAAAGATAACAGGAACTGGGGCACCTGGGTGGCTCAGTGGGTTGGGGCCTCTGCCTTTGGCTCGGGTCATGGTCTCAGGGTCCTGGGATCGAGCCCCGCATCGGGCTCTCTGTGCAGTGGGGAGCCTGCTTCCTCTTCTCTGCCTGCCCGTCTGCCTACATGTGATCTCTATCTGTCAAATAAATAAATAAAAATCTTTAAAAAAAAAAAAAAGATAACAGGAACTGAACCAGACATAAATATATGGAGTTAAATGAGGGGGAAAAACCTGATAGCAGTTGTTAAAGAAAAATTATTCCAAAAGAGTCCCATGGATTATTATTATAGGTTATCTTAATCAGAGACAAGGACACACCAGAGTGGGGAAGGAGTATGAGTAATCCTTTAAACAGGGAAAGAAAAATAGAAATTAGCTTGATTTCCCAGAAATAATGCTATCAGAAAAGCAGAGAGAAATATTGCTGTCAGACAGGGAACACAAATAGGAAGCCTAAGCTGAAGTGGTTGTGAGTCACAGTGGCAGCCATTTTAAAAAGTCCCCATCCGTGGCATTTACATTTCATAGATGTTCAAGAAACAAAATATTTTAACAGTAATGTACAAAGATATTCCAAGCCAAATTTATCATTTAGGATGGAAAAACATCAACTAAAATGCCTATTTATGTCATAAAGAAAATTGTACAGACTTAAAGTCAAAGCTAAACATTTCTCGGAACCTCTCTAGGTTGCCATGTGATTTCCTGTAGCTCATTTTCAATGATAGACATATAATTAAAGACAGGAAAAAAAAAAAAAAAAGATCTAGAAGATGAAAGACTGAGTAGGAGAGCTCTTGTAATGCATTTTAAAATGTTCCTCCTGCTATGAGCATATTGAGGTAATGCAGTAATGCACAGTGCACTGGCTTCATTTCGTCCTGGAACCTTCATATATCCTTCAGTAAACACACCACAGCAAAACTGCTACAACACTTAGCAGCAATGGTAACGAGGGCTGACCATCCCCGTCAACCAAAGATATATCATTCCATGAAATCTTAACTTACTTTAGGGCTTTGTGGTAACTTAGTTCATCCCTTAAAACACTCCCACTCTAAAACACATTGCCATTTCCCATTGCTCATTATTTCCAAAAGGAAATGTGATTTGTATCTAAAGTTATCCAAAAGGATCTCAATGTTCACATTCCACACACTGAATGTTTCCTATAGATACAGCCTATCACCAATTATTCAATAAGCAATAAGACCCATACTACAGAAATATAAGTCCCCAAGATATATTATCTGAGATAAAACATTCTGTGGCAGACACCATACCGGTGGCTAGACTATTAAAGTGATATTTGTAGGATAATCACCTAATTGCTAGCTGAATAAAACTTAGTATGAAAAGCATGTGGAAATTATAATTACAAGTTACACTTTTATTATTACACAAGTCAGAATCATAAAATTGTGAGATTCATCAGAAAGGATGGCATGATCATGGCAGAAAAAAAAAATCAATAAACCAAAGAAATCCAGAAGGTTTAAGCCTCAATTCCTGAACCCAGTTACTTTACTAATATCATTCTTCAGGCTGACCCTAAATCATTCATTTCTCACCTGGATACTGACAGTCAAGCATTATTCAGTCTTCTTCACTTTTAATTCTTTTCTATCGTCACTTTAACTGTGATATATTATTATAACTTAGTCATTATTTAAGTGATGTCTTTGATTAGTGGTTTTGGAAAGCTTGGCATAACTCAGTTTAAGAAAGTATAATGTATGTGCTATAATTATCTTAAACTAATGTTCAAAATCATTTCAATAAAGAGAAAACTTCCCCTTCCATTTTTACTCAGTCATCTTATATTCTGTTTACATGAAAATCCTGACCATTACACCTAGTAAGGAAAATAAGGGAAAGAATGAAAACCTGCTTTAAAAAGAAAAATTAACAATAAAATAGCTTTATTTGAGCACATTCTATAAAGCACACTTTGAGACAGACAGACAGACAGACACACACACACACACACACACACACACACACCCCACCCATATCTTCTCTACCATCAGGGCATATCAGTTTTATCCCTATGGATCTCTTGAATCCCTTAACTTCATTCCACACCACCACCCCCCCGCCACCTTTTAGCAGATATAGGTAATTTCTATCTCTTGCCTGAGCTTCCCTCCCCAATTATTGCCTGCTGAGACTACCCTGCTCTACGTGACCACTCCCCATGAACCTCAACCAATTTTCCATAGGGCAGCCAGAGGATTTTTCAAAATGCAAGGTGAAAGTCTAGTCACCCACCTACTTGTTTCACACTTTGCAATGGCTTCCCACCTTTCTCAGGATAAAGATAAATCTTTCATATGCCCTACAAGTACCTATAAGGTGGGTTCCCTACTACTTCCCAAACCTCTGCTCCCCGCAGTGATGTCCAATTCACTATATTCTCCTGCTCTCTCTCTCTCTCTTTCTCTCAACTTCCTTCATCTCCACTCCTCTTATATCCACAAAATCAACTTGCAGACCTGTTAGGCATCTTCCTTAAGGAAGCTTCTGCTTACATTCCACGTTATTAAAAATACCCTAATAATAGGCCTTCCTGGGACCGCCCCCGCAGGGCACTTCTCACAGTTACAATTTCACATGTTTGTTGCTGAACTAACACTGTCTTTTCCTTCAGAATATAAACTGCAAGAGGCAATTTTCTGTCTTTGCTCATCATTCCATCCCTAGCACTTAACAAAAAGTTCTGGGATTAGAGAATTTGAATATTGACTACTGAATATTTTTTGAATGAATAAATGAATTCCGATTACCAAATTGCATGCCCTAACCTGCCAATTCACCACCAAACCTGTCCTAAGTCTGTGAACTCTTACAACAGGTGTTTTCTGACAGTTGAGAATAGCTAGGTCCAATTCTCTGGCTCAAGATTTCCAAATACAAAAATATTTTAAGGTTTGGATTAAGGATATTCATCATCTTACTTCGTATTTTCTGGGTTTTTTTTTAATCATAAACAAACACAAATATGACCAAATGCTTGATTTCCTCTTTTTTTTTTTTTTTTTAATTTACAGGGGAACAAGTATTCAATATCTATTTTCTGTTTGCTTCTGTTACTCAACTTCAATATTTATTTTTAAATAGCTAACCACTAATACAATGAAAGGGGCCACCTTGCCATACCTACTCAAATGTAGAGAAATATAAGGGGTGAAATAGTTCTGAGATTTAAATTTATTGAAAATGTCTCATATGAGGTAAAAATGATTGCAACATTAAAAAGGGATCCTATACCTTTACTTTTGCTTCTGTAAACCACAGTACATACATAGGGTTAAGAATAAAATGTTATTAGAGAACAGAGAACCCATAAGTGATTTGTAACATTAAGTTTATTTTCATCCCATCTCAATGTGGGACCATACACTGGTAAGTGTTTAATACACTTTTTTTTTCCTTAGAAGCTAGCAAGAACACAAAAATGCATCAAAAAGTGTATTAAATTAATCCAAGTTGCCAGGAGAGGCGTTGACTCGAAAATAGGATATTTGCATGGAAACAAAGTTCCTAATATAAATCTGGTCTGTTCCTTGGATAGTAACTTGGTCTCCTCATTCAGTCAGTATGTGTTCCTTCTGACTCAGAGCTACTCTCTTCTTGTCATCTCTAATAATGGCTCTCTTTGTGCCATCACAAGTCTCTACTTATTAACTCTTACAGAAGAAATGGCTAGACAATTTTTTTTTATTTTTGTTGTTGTTATTTTGTAGATTTAGGAGTTGCTCCTTGAAAAGTTTATATTTATTCTCCCTTATATATTGTAAAATATACAAAAATGTTGAATTCCTACATATAAATACAAAAATCTAGAACTCATAGTTTATAGTCACTCAAATCCATTAATCTCGGAGTATTATTACCAAAGCTTCAGTAACATTTTACATCAACAAAGTCTCATCTCTGCTGCCTTCTTCATTCCTATCTGTATCTCATGGTCTTACTTTTAGTTCCTTTAAAAATTTTTCCTTTTATTCTGTGCCAAAATATTTTAACTTGTTTTTTTCTCCAATCTTTTGTTTAGTTAAATCATCACAACATGCTTTTCTAAAAAGGGGAAAAGTAGACAAGAAGAATCCCAATGAACTAGAGACTTTCTCTCATTACAAACATATACATTTCCTCTAAAGGAAACTTAAAATAAGAATCCTTTGATATAAAAAATGCAATATAAAATAGAGAAGTGGGAGTATCATCTTTAATAATAATAGAAAATAACATTAGGAGTCTCTACTGACAAAGGTTTAACTTGAAACAAGTCAATGAAGCTATACTTCCAAAGAATGGAATTGGTTGGTGAATGTTCTGAACTGTTCTGTCCATGATTATGTAAGTCACGGCAATAAAGTGGGAATATTTCTTTCTTTCTTTGGTACGAAGAGCATTGTGTGTATGGTGGGAATTGGGTGAAGTAGGGTAGGGTAGTGTGGGAAAGATATTGTGGGCTTTCACAATTTCATAAACAATTTAAAAGTAATTCATGGCAAAACTGTGCTGTGTCTATTACCTTAACATATATTAAATGTTGAGGTTTTCAAAGGCTGCATTTTTCCAAAACTTTATATGAAGGTTTTATAGTTCTTTTTGAATTTTTATTTAAGGCTTATCACAATACAGACCATTAATCTATAAATGAAATCAAATCATGTTTTCTTAAACTCTTGATATTATGTAGATATAAGACAGTATTATTATTTTTGTTATTATTATTACCTAACCAGGAGCCTAAAATTATACATTAAAAAAGGAAAGGTTTGGAGGTCAAAAGTACAAACTCTGTTTAAAATAAGTCATGGGAATGTATTGTACAACATGATGATTACAGTTAATAATACAACATAGTATATTTGAAAGTGCTAAGAGAGTAGATCCTAAAAGTTCCTAACAGAAGAAAAAAAATGTATGGTGAAGGATGTTAACTAGATTTATTGTGATCACTTCACGACATACACAAATATCAAATTATTTTGTTGCATACCTCAAACCAATGTTTTATGTCAATTATATCTCAAAAACAATTACAAAAAAATAAAGGCTTATCTTTTAACAAAATTATTTGTATTCTATCTTTTAACTTCACAAAAATATATTCATCATTGCCTGGAAAAATTAAAATTCACTTGTAGGAGGGGCACCTGGGTGGCTCAGTGGGTTGAGCCGCTGCCTTCGGCTCAGGTCATGATCTCAGGGTCCTGGGATCGAGTCCCGCATCGGGCTCCCTGCTCAGCAGGAAGTCTGCTTCCCTCTCTCTCTCTCTCTGCCTGCCTCTCTGACTACTTGTGATCTCTGTCAAATAAATAAATAAAATTTTTAAAAAAATTTCACTTGTACGAAATGCTTCCAGTGTGAATTATCTCTTCGTTTGGACACACTCACTGTTGGTTTTAGTAATCCAGGTTATAGTTTATAGTCATTTATGTATGACTTGGCAAATAATACTTCATATGTATGTTGTAAGCCCTCAATTAGAAAGTAAACTTGAAGGAGAAATAAAAAAGTTAAATATTCAAAGAAATATTGTAGGCTATATTGTTGAAAAAAAATCAAGGTCAAATTTTTCTTCCATTATTTCCCATTAGCTTGACCAGGGAAAAATTATTTAATCTTCTTAAATGTTAATTTCTATTTATAAAATGCAGAAAACATTAGTACCCTACCCCTAGGCCTGTTATAAGAGTCATATTATTAATTAAGGTATGGATTTAGCTTAGTATCTGGCACACACTAACTCAGTAAATACTATTATTATTTTTAAATGCGCTTCAAAATTGGACACCAATTTCCTTGGATTCTTCTGTATTCATGCACATATACCTATCTATTATGGTATTTAATACACCTAATATACATAATTTTGAATGATAAAGACTAAATATTATTTCTATTATTACCAACATCATTATTGGCAATATAATACTTGTGAACATAGAATTAGTACTAAAATAATCATCTGATTGCCAACAAGTCATGTGCATTTCTTATTTTGCTACCCTTATCTGGAAAAAATAAATTTATTTAAACATTTTATTTATTTATTTGACAGAGAGATCACTAGTAGGCAGAGAGGCAGGCAGAGAGAGAGGGGGAGAGAGGGAAGCAGGCTCCCCGCCAAGCAGAGAACCTGATGCAGGGCTTGATCCCAGGACCCTGAGATCATGACCTGTGCCAAAGGCAGAGGCTTAACCCACTGAGCCACCAAGGTGCCCCTGGAAAAAGTATTTTTTAACAAAAGATCTGCTTCCTGTATTTTGAAAGTTATGAAGAGCAATTACTCTCAATTATTCCTGGGATAAAAACTGAAAAAAAAAAAAAAACACTGGAAGCATGAGACAGTCAATTCTGGGTAAAGAATTCCTAAAAATGGTTTGGGTTTTGAGTTCTCCCCATGGGATACCATAGACAGATAGCTGTTGTGTGCTAGTCATTCAGAGGTTTAATCCATTTTTCCCAAACACACTCTGTGTGACAGACATTTCCCTGGGCCCTGCAGACACAGTAGAGGACGAGACAGATGTGGTCCTGCCTTCACAGCTCAGAGTGCAATGCCCGTACACAGGTCTGGAAGGGTTAAAAGAGCATAAAATACTTGAAATATCCCTAAGTTTTTCTTTTTCCCCCACATTGTTGATCAGGTGTTGTGGTTGATTATACACATTAGTTAGGGTGAAAATATTTCAAGAGTCTTTAGTGGTTTTGAGAGTTCACCTTGTGCGTGGTGTTAAACTAAATCTGACTTCACAGCAGCTGATCTGGGTTAACTCTATATATCCAGGAGAAACAAACCAATAGACTCTAATAGAGAACCAGTGAAGCAGTATCCCTAAGTTATAAGGATTAAAGTTTGGCTTTAAAGAATAACAAAACCATGTTGAATTGATGCAGAAGTATCATCAGAAGCAAATGGGAATGGCTGTGGCACTAGCCTATATGGAGAGATTGGACCCAATTTCTCAATTTCCATTTAATATCAAGGGATGAAATGGAAAAATCACTGAAGTCTCCAATATTCATTTGGGTGTGGAGGAAGCTTCCTGGAATGAAGAACGGAGGGAGAATATGAGGGAACGAGCTTCTCACAAACACTTCCTGCTCTAACTTGTTTCAGACAGACTGAACATTTTACAAGAACAGGTTTCTTATTATATTCCTTTTAGCCTCCTGGACAGAAATCAGCTGGCTGAGAACCATTAGAAAACTATCAAGTCTTTTCAAACCTAAAGTAAAAAAGGAGAATTTTATTGAAATCTTTAAAAAAAATTCTACCCATATATCTGTATCTTTCTCTGTAACAAGTATATGCATATATCAGATGCTTTCTTAATTTACAGTCTCCAAAAATATGGACAAGTCAAATCAAATGTCAAATTCTAACACCTGTTACAAATAAACAAGCTTACCAAAAGCTTCCCTGGACATGCTGATGGCAAGTTTTAGCCCCCGCTGAGAATTAATGAAAAATGTATATAGAGAACTATATATTTTAGAGGAAATTCACCAGATTTTCCTGGAGAGTTAAAGAATTCCCAGGAATAGGAAATGAAGTCAAGTCCTTGCTGTATTAATTCACTCTCAATACTTCCAAAGTCTTACTTGGGAAAATTTTCAAAGAAAGAGGACAAAGACTCTCCCTGTTCAAAATCAAGAAAATATGACATTGTCTTGGTTCAAGTACATCTCCATGACTCCATAGACTTCAGAATCAGACTAAATTTCCTGAAGAGAGTCCATAACTAGAAGTTCCTAAGAAACACCTAGAAATCACTGGTAATCAGAATGCATTTTTGTCATTCCTATAACACAAAAGCAAAGGTTCTAGGCCTTTGAACTTTTTATTGCCCGCACCTGGAATGTTATATCCCCAATTCCCTACATGTTAATTCCTTAATTTCACTCAAGTCTCAATTCATAACCCTGGCCCTTCTGATTTCCTTATTTTTTAGAAGTCCCATATCTGATTCATTCTTTACTTCACTGACATTTTATTTGTGCTTACTGTACAATTTGTGTCCCTACCCACTTATATTTACATCTTTCAAAGAATAACTTCTCTTTTGTTTCATTTCCATCCTTGCCAACCTCACATTCTGTCTAGCTTTTCAGCCAACTGTGGGGGAAATGGGGACAAAATCAAGGTGGAGACAATAGCAAAATGATGCATTTTCTATCTTTGCATCACAACAGCTAGTTCTGATAGGATTCAAGGAATATATGCTAAGCGAGATGCAAGGTGGCCTTTCTCTATTAAATTAAGCCTTGGGCATTCCTTGATTTGATATGTGAGATTTTATAATTTTGCACATACTCTAAAAGCTTGGGGTATGTGCTAATTCCCAGTTTTTCTCAGTTTTGAATCTGTGTCTTCAAGAAATCACTTAGTCAACCATGATCTCTCAATAGGTGTTACTGCTTTCCATTGCTAACTGCTTACAGAATATTTCTTATTACTGAAGTATTTAAAATTGG
The DNA here is from genome assembly GCF_011764305.1 of Mustela putorius furo. Classification (NCBI taxonomy): domain Eukaryota; kingdom Metazoa; phylum Chordata; class Mammalia; order Carnivora; family Mustelidae; genus Mustela; species Mustela putorius. The sequence continues at coordinate 11,915,000 of NW_025422023.1, forward strand.
GGTGATTTTTAAAGTATCAGGATATATCTTAATCTATGACAATGTCTGCTGCATTCATTGTGGCTCCATTTTTGTACACTAAACTCCTAGTACTGGCATCAAAACTTAGGTGTCTTTTGTAAAGATTTGTGCATTTTAATTGCATGGTGGGACACCACAGATGGGTTGTGAAATAATTGACTATAATTGCTTGCAACTTCTTGGGAGAGTGGGATTGAGGGAGAGAAGAGAAAGGAAAGGTTTATTTCATGATATTACATAACAATTATCAGGATGCTCAAACAGAAGGAAAGAGAATTGAACTGTTCCAAGCAGTATAAACCAAGTGTTTATAAAACTGTGTTGAGGCAAAAAAGTATTAAAAATAAAACATTGTTCTGGTAGTTTATAAAAGGCACAAAATTGACCCAAGACTACTGTAAAGAGATATATAAAAATAAAGCCTGCTGCCATTAGCAAAATAAATCAGTAAAAGCTAATCACCCAGTGCCCAGATCTTGGCTTCTAATATATTCTCCAATAAAAGAGCTGGGGCTACTGAGGATAAATAATTGATGCTAGACCTAAAGCAGAGAAAATACAAAGCAAGCAACTTACAGTGCTAGAAGATAAGGAAGCAACAAAAACAAAGGCATCCAAGCATCTGAAGGAGATCTCCATGGCCCAAACTGGAAAACTCTCAGGAATAAGCTAAATAATGTAGTATTGTAGTAGAATGAAGCTATACTATAAAGTAAATATTTATGAGCTCATGCTGATTTAAATAAAAGATTGAATAATAAATTAGGTAGAAAAGACAAATCTCTCCCATTGAAGAAGCCAGATAACTTATGCACATACCCTCCCATAAGGAGGAAGGCATGAGTTCTCCATTCTTTGAGAGATGGCCACACTTAGTGACTTGATTCTAAAGGGTATGAAAAGTTAATAAGAAAAAAAGTAACTCTAAGTAGCAGAAACTGACAAACACTATTTAAGCCAGATGATCAACATCAACAGTGATGTGTCAGGTTGATAGAAAGTACTCTTAATAACCTATGGTTAGAAGGCTGCTTCACTTCCATGGCCTTTCTCTCAGAAACACTTATCTCCAGCTAGACAGAAAAACAGCTAGACAAATCCAAGATGAGGGATAGCCTGCAAAATGCCTGACCAGTATTCCTCAAAACTGTCAAAGGTCATCAGAAATGAGTAAAGTCTGAGGAATTTTCACAGGCAAGAGGAGACAAAGAAGATATGAAGATTCGGTATAATTTAGTATCTTGGATGGGATCTTGAAACAGGAAAAAAAAAAAAAAAGGCATTAGAGGAAATCTAGTGGATGGTAGCAATGGGGGACCCTGGATGTGGAACTCTTATCTTTGCAGTTCATGTGTAAACCTAAGACTATGTTAAAAATTATTTAATTATCTGTACCATCCCAATTATATAGAGAAATACTAGGAATACTTACAACTAAAACAGTTGTATCCCTTGGGAGTTAAAAGTCATAATACTCCTGATAAAAAATTAACAATAGGTATCATTTGGTGAGCACTTGTGAAGCGCCGGCACCAGGCGCAGGACCGCAGATGTTATCCACTCATCTCATGCATGCAGCAAACCTATGAACTAGGTGCTAATATCACCTCATTTTGCATATAGGGAAACTGATGCACAGGAAGGTATGTCAGGGACTAGACTGTGGCTAATCAGGGAGAGGGCTACACAAACAACAGAAGTTGTAGGATATAACATCTCTCAGAGTAGACATCAATACTCAAAGAGAATATTTCACATAGAAAGTGTTGATTAATAGATTATAAGAGGATGAGTTGTTCCTAAGATAAAAAATAATATAATCGGATTTCTTACCCTAAGCTTTGGGTAGATTACAACTGCACAACAGAATACTAAACAATTCTGGAATGAGCATATGGTGATCTATTCTGTCCTGGGGATCTGAAGAGTCAGTACTTACAGACACACCAGGATTCATATCAACAGCTTTTACTTATGAATGTCGATTATATGCCAATGATATGGAAATGAATGCAATAAGAGGACAGCCAAGATTCTGGAATAGTGCTTCAAGAACCAAAATTTCTCTAAAACTTCATGAAAAAGTCTGACAATTAGGAAAATCACCAGAGTCACATTGGATCGTGTCCATTCAAGGGGTTTTCTCTTGAGAAAGGAAGTCTAACAGAGCCAAGCACCAGAAGAAATGAGGGAGGGAGAAAACACCCAGACCTACAAAAATGAACAATGAGAAAGCACAGCAGGGAAATTTAGGTGAAACCATCCACAAGGTCAAGAAATTTGTTCCAGAGAGAACAACATGGGACCTGACAGAGAACAGTAGATTTGCATTGGTCCCTTATTCACTCTAGTGAAAAACTGTTCCTAGATGTGCAGTGAGGAGAAAGCACAGCCAATACGAGGTCCCTGCCAGCCTCTGTCGTTTAGAGACAGAAAACTGCCTGCTTTCCAATTATGGAGAATGGAATGATGTAACTCCAGCACCAAGTAGGTCCCACACACATACTAGTTCCTCCATAAATACTTATTTGCTGAATAAAATAATTCCTAAATTCATTTTTTTAATTCCAAGTTAATAAACACCATCTAACTATATACTGAACGCATTTGGACAGGAAAAATAAAAATTCTAATTCACAGAGTGGAAGGATAAACAAGAGGGAAAGAGGTAAACTGCCCAAATTCTCAAAACCTATTAACAACAAGGCTTATTTCAGATTAGTGTTCTGTCCATTAATTATGTACTAACAGGGGTGCCTGGGTGGTTCAGTGGGTTAAAGCCTCCCTCTTCAGCTCAGGTCATGGGGTCGAGCCCCGCATCGGGCTCCCTGCTCATTGAGGAGCCTGCTTCCCTCTCTCTCTGCCTGCCTCTCTGCCTACTTGTGATCTCTCTCTCTCTCTGTGTCAAATAAATAAATAAAATCTTTCAAAAAATTATGTACTAACATTCTGAGAATAGCTAAGATACATTTGTTGCTCAAAAAATATTCACTGATCACTTGCTATGTTCCATACTTGTATCTGGTTCAGGGATACAGAGTTGAAAGGCAAATAGTACCTTCCCCCAGAAAACTCAGCATCTAGAATAACAACAGTAATACCAACAGTTAACATTTATCAGACACTGTGTTCAGCAGTGTTTTAAGCATGTTACACATATTAATTTGATCTTTTCAATAAACTTACAAAATCAGACTATTATTTTCATTTTTCAGGTAAAACTAAGACTGGAAAAGCTTAAGTAACTTGCTCAAGGTTATATAGCTGTTAAGTGACAAAGCTAAAATCTGAATCCAGAACGCCAAACAGTATGAAAAACATCACATAAAAACATATGTGATTTATAAAATATATATTCATCTAGAACATGCATAATGCAAAGTGCAGGGAAATGGTAAACACTGACTAAAAATAGTATAATATAAAATTCTATAATCTCCTCTAACCTGGAAAAGCCAAATGTACTATGTATGTGTGCAGCCATTAGGGAGGAAGGTAGTGGCTTTAAAAAGTCATAATAATTGTAAAAATAGAATAATGATATGGTTAAATATACTAGCAGACTCATGCAAACCTAACTTCTAAATCTTTCTTTCAAGATCAAGAAGCATCCAAGATATCTCTTATACATGTTCACAGTCTGAGTTTTATTGGTCCCTTGTAGCAGCCTCCCCATCTTGTTATTTCTGATAAGATGACCTCACAAGAGGAAGTAACTAACTTTGTTGAGATGCTTCTACTGAAAGGTTTATGGAGAAAGATATGTTCAGTGTAGATCCCTGAGGAAAGAAGACTTTTCTAGGTAGTCAAAGAAGGGAAGGTATTCAGAACTGAGGAAACAGCAAGGACAGGTATTCCAGAATCTAGAATATAAGCTAGAGAGACTAGGAAAAACTACTCTGAAGAGATGGTAAAGGGCAGGTTGAACTTAATCTCAAATTTTTCTAAGGAGCCATTGAAAAGTTTTAGGAATTAACATGAAAATTTGTGCTTTAGAAATAGGTGCAGAATCTGGTGGTAGACATACTAGCCAGGAATTTACTAAAATAGGGAAACTTAAGAAAAAATGAGAGTATGGAGTTAAACATACAAATGACAGGTTTTTTTTTTTTTTAAGATTTTATTTATTTATTTGACAGAGATCACAAGTAGGCAGAGAGGCAAGCAGAGAGAGAGGAGGAAGCAGGCTCCCTGCTGAGCAGAGAGCCCAATACAGGGCTCAATCCCAGGACCCTGAGATCATGATCCGAGCCGAAAGCAGAGGCTTTAACCCACTGACCCACCCAGGAGCCCCACAAATGACAGTTTAAAGGGAATGGATATGAGAAACATGCTACCAAGGTCAAATTTACAATCTTCACTGAAAAATTTTTACTCGTTCATTTATTCAAAGAATATTTATGAAGTACCTAACCAATTTTTGGTATGGCTGTAGATGCAGCAATGGGCAAGACAAAGTCTTTTGCCTTATGACACTTTAAGGTATATCCCAGCGAGAGAAGCACAAAGTAAACAAGGCTATAGTAATAATAGGTAAGAAGTGCAGTGAAGAAAAATGCAGCATAAAGTGTGCTGATGGGTGTGTGCTCAGGACAATGTGAGAGAAGAAGAAGCTGCTAAACCAAATCATGATCCCTCCTCTATGTCCACATCTTAAACCCCAGAACCTGGGAAGACGTTACGTCACATTAAAAAGGGGAATTAAGTTTGACATGGAATTAAAGGGACTCACCACCGAGCTATAAAATAGGGAGATTATCTTAGATGATGTGGGCAATTTCAGCATAATCACAAGGGCCCTTAAAAGTGAAGGAGGAAATAAGAAAAAGACACAGAGAGAGAGAGAGAGAGAGAGAGAAAGAGAGAAAGGGAGATAGCAGTCTGAGCAGGACTCGGTTTCATGTTCCTGATTTTCAAGATGGAAAAAACTCAGACTTCCTGGGAAAATCTTAGAGTATGAAGATTTTGGGCTCCGTTTGTCCCATAGGTAGAAGGAGATAACATCTGCATCAGGGTAAATCACCCAGAAAACTACCTGAACATGGGCAGAACAGATTCTCTGCAACTAAATATAGAGAAGAGGCCACATCAAAGAGGATAAAAAGGGTAGGGACATGGTCGGGCACTAAACTGACCATGGGATTGTCCATGGGATGCCACCAGCACAGACAGAGGAAAGAACAGACCCTGACAATAGGCACCACAGACAGAAGGAAGACATAGCCTCATAACATCTGGCTTTGGAAGCCAGAAAAGCCAAATTTCATGAGTTCTTACAATCAGCAGGACTTAACACCTGGAATTTTAAAAATCAATGGGCTCAGCTCTGGGAGAACAGAAAGGGAAAGAGGAAACTGAGCCCCCACCTTTAAAGATACAGCACCATGGAGATACAGTATATAAGCAACAGTTTGAAAAATACCTGTGTATAAGAGAAGATTTGCTTACTAATCTCAGAGCATGTGCTAGAGAAGCAGGGATCCCTGGGAGAATTTTCCAGGACCAAAGGAGGTGACAGGTGATATTTCCCTTCCTGAAGCCCTAACCTAGATACACAGACACCTATAGGAACCAGTGTGCAGTGCTAACAGTCCATACATACATAACTTGCTAGCAGGACACACTTCCCTCTTTTTTTGCACATGTTCCCTGTAGTCAGGGCATGGTTCCATGTTTCCTCCCACAGAAGGCCCATGCAAGCCTTGCTAGCACCCCACACAATCTGTCCTGCGTGGTTCTGTACCCCTCCAACCTGGCTAGCATCAGGCCCCAGCAGCTGTAGGTCCCCTCCTGCAGGACACAGTGAAGAACTTGCTGGCACCATGTGCCATGTAAGTGCCTTGCCCCTCACTCTTCTGCAGACCTTCCCCCTTTAATATAATCTTGAACAGCACCCATCTAAAGCAGGGCCACAAGTTTGGCAGTGTGCAAGCAACTCCCACACACTCTAAAGTGACTCCTGCCCCAGGGCAAGGGGAAGATAACCATACACACCTGTTTCACTATAGCCCCAGCAGTGGGATAAGGGCAGACATCTGGTCTAACAACAAAAGCTTCTCAGGGGACAACACATGGAAAAGTACCCTGTAGTGTGATGCTATAGCATCTCTGGAAAACACCTGGTCTGACTGAACTTTATGCCAAGGCGGCCCCAGACAGGCCTACTAAAAGGGACCAAACCCTGCCTACAACAGGCAAAGGGAGCTATTGGAGAGGACTGGACTGGAGGCAAAAGCACCTCAATCATAATATTAGGGTGCACACAACACACACAGAAAAGGTCATAAATATTCTTTCAGTAAATGAATGAGTAAAAATTAATTTCTCAGTAAAGATTGTAAATTTGACTTTGATAGGATGTTTTTTATATTCATATCCATTCCCTTTAATTTGTACTGTCACCAGGCTCCAATGAACAGGGGACATTACACTGCAGAGCACTACAGGACATCTTCATAAGGCCAGTACTTACAGGAGCAGAAGACACAGCTGACTTTCCTAAAACAAAGAAACAGACAAAGACTTAAACAAAATGATGAGGCAAAGGAATATGTCCCAAATGAAAGAACCCTTAACAAAGAGATAGAAAGCAAAACAAACAAAAAAAAGAACCAGAGATGAAAAACTCAATAACAACAGCAACAAAAAATATATATACTTATTGGAATAACTAGATGGCTAGAAGAAGTGGAGGAATGGATCAGCAACCTAGAAGACAGAGTAATGGAAAGCAATCAAGCTGAGCAGGAGAGAGAAAAATAATAATAAATGAAAATAGACTTAGGAAACTCAGTGATATCATCAGCTGTAATAACATTTGGATTATAGGGATCCCAGAAGAAGAGAGAGAAAAGAGAGAAGAAAATTTGTTTGAACAAATAACAACTGGAAACTTTCTAAAACTGGGAAAGGAAATAGAAATCCAGACCGAGGAGGCATAGAGAGCCTTCAACACAATCAACCCAAGAAGATCTGCCACCAAGACTCGTGGTAATTAAAATGGCAAGAAGTAATGGTAAAGAGAGAATTTTAAAAGTACCAAGAGAAAAGAAAACAGTTACATACAAGAGAAACTCCATAAGGCTGATTTTTTTCAGCAAACTTTGCTGGCCAGAAGGGAGTGACACAATATATTCAAAGTGCTAAGAGGGAAAAATCTACAGCCAAGAATACTCTATCCAGCAAGGTGAAAAGAAGGAGAAATAAAGAGTTTCTCAGATGAACAAAGGTTAAATGAACCCATGACCACTAAACCAGTCCTACAAAAAGTTTTAGAGGAGACTGAGTGGAAAGGAAAGATCATTAGTAGGAGAAAGAAAAGTAAGATGCACAAAAGCAGTAAAAATAAGTGTATCTATAAAAATCAGTCAAGGGATTCATAAAATAAAAGGATATAAAGTATAGCACCATATATCTAAAATATGGGAGTGAAGAACAGGTTCAAACTTAAGTGGCCATTACTTAATATAGACTGCTATGTGCACAAGACACTATATACAAACCTAATAATAACCACAAATCAAAAACCAGCAATATATATGCAAAAAAAAAGAGAAAGGAATCCAAGTATATCACCAAATACAGTCAGCAAACCATGAGACAAGAGAACAAGAGAAGAAAAGAACAGAGAACTACAAAAACAACCATAAAACAAGTAACAAAGTAGCAATAAGTACATACCTATATTAATAATTACTTCAAATGTAAATGTAGATGGATAAAATGTTCCAATCAGAAGACAGAAAAAGACAAAATGGATTAAAAAAAAAAAGAGTAATCTATATGCTGCCTATAAGAGACTCATTTGAAACCTAAAGACACATGCAGATTGAAAGTGAAGGAATAGAAAAGCATACTCATATTGGACAAAATAAACTTTAAAACCAAGACTGTAACAAGAGACAAGAGGACACTATATAATCATAAAGAAAATCAGAGGGGGAGACAAACCATGAGAGACTCTGAACTCAGAGAAACAAACTGAGGGTTTTGGAGGGTGGGGGGGGGTTGGGTGAGCCTAGTGGTAGGTATTAAGGAGGGCACGTATTGCATGGAGCACTGGGTGTGGTGCATAAACAGTAAATTTTGGAACACTGAATAAAATTTAATTTAATTTTAAAAATCATAAAGAGAACAGTCCTACAAGAAGATATAACATTTGCACATACTTATGCACCCAGCATACACAAAGCAACTCATAACTAACATAAAGGAAGTAATCCATAGTAATACAACAATAGCAGGGGACTAACACCCCACTTACATCAATGGGTAGATCATTCAAACCAAAAATCAACAAGGATACAGTGGCTTTGAATGACACACTGGAACAGATGGATTTAACAGATATATTCAGAACATCCCACCCTAAGACAGCAGAATACACATTCTTTTCAAGTGCACATGGAACATTCTTCAGAATATATCACATATTAGGCCACAAAACAAGTCTCAACGAATTTAAAAAGATCGAATTCATACCGTGCATTTTTTCTCACTATAATGCTTTGAAACTAGAAACCAACCACAAGAAAAAATCTGGAAAGAGCACAAATACATGGAAGTTAAGTAACATGTTACTAAACAATGAATGGGTCAACCAAGAAATCAAAAAGGAAATTAAAAATTACATAGAGACAAATGAAAATGAACACACGATGGTCCAAAATCTTTGGGATGCAGCAAAAAAAGATTCTAATAGAGAATTTTATAGCAATTCAGGCTTGCCTCAAGAAGCAAAAAAAAAAAAAAAAAAAAAAAACCTCAAATATACAACTGCACCCTATACATAAAAGTGCTAGAAAAAGAAGAACAAACAAAACCCCAAAACAGCAAAATGAAGCAAATAATAAAAATTAGAGCAGAAATAAACAAAATAATAACAAACAAAAAAATAGATCAGATCAATGAAACCAGGTGCTGGTTCTTTGAAAAGATCAACAAAATTCATAAATCTTTGGCCTGACTTATTAAAACAAAAAAAAAAAAAAAAAAGAAGGGAGATGCAAACAAAACCAGAAATGAAGGCGGAGAAATAACTAACACCACAGAATACAAAGGATTATAAAAGAATATTGTGAAAAATTATATAGCAACATATTGGACCACCAAGAAGAAATGGATAAATTCCTAGAAACATAACCTCCCAAAACTGAATCAGAATAAATAGAAAATCTGAACAGACTGATTACCAGCAATAAAATTGAATCAGTAATCAAAAGCCTCCCAATAAAGAAATGTCCAGGACAAGAGGGCTTCACAGGTGAATTCTACCAAACATTTAAAAAGAGTTAATACCTATTCTTCTCAAACTATTTCAGGGGGGAAAAAAAATAGAAGAGGAAGGAAAAGGAAAACTTCCAAATTCATTCTATGAGACCAGCATTACCCTCATACCAAAACCAAAAAACTACCAAAAAAAAACGACAAGCCATTATCTCTGATGAACATAGATGCAAAAATCCTCAACGAATAATAGCAAACCAAATCACAGAATGCATTAAAAAATCATTTACCATGATCAATTGAAATCTATTTCTGGGAATAAGATTGGTTCAATATTTGCAAATCAATCAACATGGTATATCACATCAATATTTCAATTGATCATTTCAATAGGTGCAGAAAAAGCATTTGACAAAGTACAACAACCATTCATGATAAAAACTCTCGATGAAGTGGGGTTTAGACAAAACATACTTCAACATAATAAGGGCCATATATGAAAACCCACATCTGACATCACCCTTGATAGGGAAAAAAAAATGAGAGTATTTCCCCTAAGATCAGGAACAAGGCAAGTATGTCCCCTGTCACTACTTTTATTCATCATAATATTGGAAGTCCTAACTACAGCAGTAAGACAACAAAAAGAAATAAAATGCCTGAATAAGGAAATGGTAAAGGTAAAAGTAAATGGGTAAAGAAGAAGTAAATTTTTCACTATTTGCAGGTGATAGGATACTACATATAAAAAACCCTAAAGACTCCACAAAAAAAAAAAAAAAAAAAAAAAAAAAAAAAAAAACCTAGAACTGATAAATGAATTTAGTAAGGTTGTAGGATACAAAAGTCAATATAAAGAAATTCACCGCCTTTCTATACACCAATAATGAAGTAGTAAAAAGAGCAATTATGAAAGAAGTCCCATTTACAATTGCTCCAAAAAGAATAAAATACCTAAGAATGAGCTTAAGTACAGCTTAAACCTGTACTCTGAAAACTATAATGCATTGATGAAAGAAAGATGACACAAAGGAAAAATATTTCATGTTCATAGAAGAACAAATATTGTTAAATTGTCCATACCACCTAAAGTAATCTACAGATTTAACACAATCCCCATCAAAATACCAGCATTTTTCACAGAATGAAAAAAAAAAAAAAAAAACCTAAAATTTCTATGGAACCACAAAAGACCCTGAATATCCATAGTAATCTTGAAAAAGAAGAAAACTGAAGGTATTCCAATCCTAGGTTTCAAGATATACCACAAAGCTATAGTAATCAAAACAGTATGGTACCAGCATAAAAGGAGATGCATAGATCAATATAACAGAATAGTAAACCCAGAAATAAACCCACAATTATATAGCAATTAATTTTCAGCAAAGCAGGAAATAATATCCAATTTGAAAAAGACAATCTCTTCAACAAATGGTGTTGGGAAAATTGGTCACCTACATTCAAAAGAAAGAAGTTGGACTACTTTCTTATACCATACACAAAAATAAACTCAAAATGGATTAAAGAACTAAATGTAGAACTGAAACCATAAAAATCCTAGAAGAGGGCACAGGCAGACATGTCTCTGACATCAGCCTTAGCAATATTTTTCTAGGTATGTCTCCTGAGGCAAAGGAAATAAAAGCAAATGTAAACTATTGGGACTACGTGAAGACGAGAAGCTTCTGTATAGCAAAGGAAAAAATCAACAAAACTAAAAGGCAACCTATGGAATGGAAGAAGATATTTACAAATGGTTTATCATAAAGACTTTTAAAACTGGCCACCCAAAAATCAGATAATCCATTTAAAAAATGGGCAGAAGACATGAACAGACATTTCTCCAGAGAAGACATCCAGATAACCAAAAGACACATGAAAAGGTGCTCCACATCATTCATTATCAGGGAAATGCAAGTCAAACCACAAAGAGAGCTCACCTCACACCTATCAAAATGGCTAAAATAAAAAACACAAGAACAGCATGTGTTAGTGAGAATATGGAGAAAAAGAAATCCTTGCACACTCTTGATAGGAATGCAAACTGGTGCAGCCACTGTGAAACAGTAAAAAATTATAAATAGAAGTCACATATGATCCAGTAATCCCACTACTGGGTATTTACCCCAAAAATACGAAAACTCTAATTCAAAGAGATACATACACCCCAATGTTTATAGCAGCGCTATCTACAATAGCAGGATGATGGAAGCAGCCCAAATGTCTATCAAGCTGATGAATGGATAAAGAAGATATGGTATGTATATACACACAACAAAATATTACTCAGCCATTAAAAAAAAAAAAAAACACAAAGTCTTGCCATTTGCAATGACAATGAAGAAGCTAGAGAGTATAACGCTAAGTGAAATAAGTCAAAGAAAGACAAATACCATATGATTTCAATCATATGTGGAATTTAAGAAGCCAAAGGAAAAAGAGACAATTCAAGAAACAGACTCTTAAATACAGAGAACAAACTGATGGTTACCAGACGGAGGGAGGTGGAGGATGGGTGAAATAGGTGAAGGAGATTAAGAGTACACTTATGGGGCACCTGGGTGGCTTGGATGATTGAGCATCTGCCTTCTGCTCAGGTCATGATCGCAGGGTCCTGGGACTGAGCCCTGCATGGGGCTCCCTGCTTAGCAGGGAGCCTGCTTCTTGTTGTACCTCTGCTGTGCACCTTGCTCATGCTCTCTTTCTCTGTCAAATAAACAGAATCTTAAAAAAAAAAAAAAAAAAGTTCATTCATGATGAGCATGTGTAGAATTGTGGAATCCCTATATTATATTCCTGAAACTAATGTAGCACTGTACTATGCACAAGTATACTGGAGTTAAAATTTTTAAAAAATAGCAGGGGAAAGTTTAAAAAGAAAAAAGGAAAGCACCATGAACCAAGGAATGTGACTGGCCTCCAGAATCTCAGGTGGGAGGGAAATGGGTTCTCCCCTCTCTCCTTGAGAAACAAAAGCAGCCCTTCTGACAGCTCGATTGAACCAAATAAGACCATGGCTGACCTCTGACCTCCAGAATTGTAAAACGATAATTTGGGGTGTATGTGTGTGTGTGTGTGTGTTTAAGTTACTAAATTTCTGGTAATATGAAACTAACACAGGGAACAAAAGCTCCACCACTGGATGATTGGTTGAACGATGAGTGGTGGTACCACTTACTGGAGGTAGGGGAAATAAAGGGAAGGGGAGATTTCTTACTTGTTATTCAGGGTAGGTATTCAGGAAAAGATAATGAGTTCAATTTTGAAATTCTTAAGAGTGAAGGCACCAATATGGACAACCAGATGGAAATGTTTAGAATATAGTTGGATAGAAATGTCAGAAAAAAATAGGAAAGTAAATTTCAGAGTTTTGTCTTGTTTTTAATCAATTTGCATGTGGTAGTGGGAGCCATAAGCAGGGATAAGATTGTCCAGGGGGTATTTGTAATAGTATGAGAAGTAAGGTATTCCTGGAGCAGAGAACTCATTTACTTAGAATACTCACTCACTTAAAGGGAAGTTGGGAAAACAGTGACCCACAAGGAGACGATTTCTGTCTAGATATATCTAACCTCTAGATATATCTAACCCATATCTCACTCCTGAATTTAGATCCACATTTACAACAGCTTCATGGACATCTCTACTCAAATATCACATAAGCCCATCAAATTTGTTGTGTCTAAAATGAAATGAATCTTTTCCCACAAACCTGATCTTCCTGTTTCGTATTTACTTCAGTTACGGATACCTCCAGGAACTTCATTGTCTAAGGTAGAAACCCAGGGATTAACAATGATTCCTCTTTTCTTTCACTATGCTCTTCATCAAATCCTTTATTAAATTTTGTCAATCTACTTTCTTATGCTTTCAAATTCCTCTGCTTTTCCCTATTCCCCACCACTTCCTCCCATGTCCAAGGTCACTATCATCTTCCAACAAGATTACAATGTTACCTTCCCACATGGAGTCTTGCTCCTTCCCACTCCAATCTGCATATTGCTTTCTAGCAATAAATAAATAAAAGCAATAGTGCTCATGCCATTGCCTTACTGAGAACCCTCCAATGGTTTCCCAAATGTTCAAGATAAAATATAAATCACTGAACATGACAAAAATTCCCTCAAGGATCTCACTCTTAACTGTGTCCCCATTCTCAACCATCTCTCCTAAGTCACAAACACACATAAATACCTTTTCCTTAATATGCCATTGCTCTGCCATGAACCCCATCCTTTTCACATACTGTTCCCTCTACCTTTATCAAATTTTACATTTCTTCACCTGGGTAAGTTGTGCTGGTCCTTCAAGACTCAACTTATATACTACATTCAGAAATCTTTCCCTGATATCTCCAAAGTTTACTTAAGAGCTCCTCCAGTGTGAACCCTTATGCAGAAAAGAGATTAAAAGTATTTGGGGTAAATCACAGAACTGACTACTGAGAAACCAGACTTATAAAAAGACAGAAAACAGGGAAGATCTGGAGTCTAGCAGCAAAAACTCCTGACACTATTGTCATGATGCCACCACCGTGACAAATTTATACAGAGCTTCATTTTCATCCTTGTGACATTCTCTCCAGATTCAAAGTCTCAGGGGAGAATCAGATTGGCTTGGCTTGAGTCACATGATGACCACTTAGCTAGATGAAGGAGTTTTGGTGTACATTCTTACCATCAACACACACATGGGGAAAAGGTAGAACTCCACAGTGAAATTAAGGTGCTGCTACTAAAAAGAGAGAGCAAGAGAAAACTCAAAACAACAAATAACTACTAAAGCCTTGAACCAAGTGTGAGAGTCATCAGATAGGTGTCAGAAATATCCTTTTTTCCCTAAAATGTGAGAACACACTGGAGAAAATCAGAGCACCCCGTCAGCTGTCTCATTTTCAAGGAAAGTTGGTATGCCATTATAACAGTGACCTAATAAGTCAGCATTCATTAAAATGTGCTGCAGGCCAAAATCAGGACCATTTCTTTTGTCATCTGAAACATATTGGAAGCTGAAAAAAAGGCATTTTGTGCAAAAGGAAATGATACTCCTTTTCAAAGTTTTATCACAAGTAAGGACATTTCTAGGTTAGATTAACATCTTATTTGTAGTCCCAGGGCCCATGAGAATAAATATAGGGCTACACCTTTTTTTTTTTTCTGAGGAGCAATGAGCATCTTTCTGTTACCCCTTATTTTTCTTAGGAGCCTTATGGAAGTCACATGGCACAGCCCGCTACAGCACAGACATACTTTCAGATTCAGCAGCCGTCAACAGTCTTTCCCCCTCAGCTCCTGATCCCACCAGCCTCCACATGTCACAGGTATGTACTTTCTATTTTTTAAAATTAGGACATGAAGTACATATTTGCGAAAAGGATAGAGCATGTGAAGACTATCTTAGCTCAGAAACAGACCCTGGAATCTGATCATTCTGTAGTAGATTGGGCACAGAGAAGCCTCACAGTGGAATCCCTTAGAAAGATCACATGGAAGAAGCTTTAGTGAGGGTCACACTCCTCACTGCAGTGTTTAAGTTCAAACTGTAGAACAGTCTTTTTCTCTGAAAATTTAATATGAAGTGTCTGGACAGCATAGGAAACTTACTGTTTTCATTCTTTTGCCACCAAGATCATTAGCATTTATTTTTTACCTTTATCTATTGATGGATATTAACAGAAGCAGAATTAACTACAGTCTGATACCCCATTAACAGAAAGAGGTGCTTTTCTAAAAACATGGCAGTCACATATAGAGGAAAAACTAGTAGAGAAAAACAGTCTTCTTATCCTAGTTTCTCTGCTAACAGGCAATGTTACTTTGTAAAATATTTAACTTTTCTTTGTTTTTAATTCTCTGTTGTGCATGGTAATATCACTTGCGAGAGCTCAGTAAGATAACTAATATAAAGTATGGGGGGGAAAATGAGCTATCATAACCAAAGTCAAAATAGATCAGTGCTTTGACAAATTCACTATTGTACTCCAAAGTTATAATTCCCATCCACTAACATTTTACTTTAGGTTCAGAAACTAAAAAAGAGCTCCATTTCTTCCTACTGCTGTAAAATGCATTTACTTTCCAGTTATTCTCCTTAGACAACTAATGAGTGGCTTTTGGTCAGTGGATGTTTTGGTTAATTCCCCCAAAATAGGAAAATTAAAATTTTGAGAAGTTGGCTGAATTAGATTACAAATTCTGCTAGATTTCATTTCTATTATTATTTAACTATCAGAACACCAATCCTTTAAAGAAAATTTGACACAATATGAGCCAAGTCAGATAAAGATAAATGTTGACTAGTCTTGGGTGCATGCAAGTTGAATCTAAAAATTGTATTTAATTGATTCTGGAAGCAAATTTTGAAGTCAATGCTTCAGAAATCAGTTGGAAGTCCACAAATGGTAATAGTATTTAGCTGATTTCAATGGAAATGGTCTCATTAACACATCAGCTGCTGAAAATGTATGAGCCCAGCCATGTCCTTTGCCCGCCTGGAGGAAAGCACAGTTTTGCTTTTAAAAATAATCCTTGTTTAAATTGTTAACAGTTGCTCTAGTGGTGGCCCATGACAAGAAATTCAAGCCCCTCTCCTCTCTTATATGAGCATTTCCAAACCCTTCAGCCAGCTCTTACACTGTCAATGCAAAATGACTTTTCTAACTGCATTTAAACTATTTTAACCAGCTTTAGTGATAGACTTTCTTCCTCAGTGCAGAATATGCAGTTTAAATCAAAACATCAGAATGCTAAGCATGCATGTTTTCTACAACATAATCTCAAAAGTTCCAAAAGTAATAAGCAACATCAGTAATATCAGAATAAATATCCAGTAAAATAGCCAGATAGCATTAACTAAGCAACTCTATTAGATTATCTGTTCTATATGAATTACCTAAATGGAAACTTTTCAAATACTTTTGTTCTCACGGGTAAGAGGTTTGCTTTAAAGTAGGTGGTTTCAAGGAGGGATTTCATTTCTATATTAGGTGACTTAAAATAATAGGATCTTTAGGAAAACATCATATGGAGTCTGCCTTGAATTTAAGCAATTTGAGCAAATAAAGCTCATATCAGAATTGTAACTCATGAGAAATATTTTTTAAATGGAATATTGAAGCTTGCATTGTTACCACTTTAATTTTAAGCCCTCAGAACTGCCCATTTTGCATCCATGTTGATTGTTCATTTTGAGCCATCAGTGGAGCTCAGATTCCAGAAATATTTAATCCAAATTAAGGAAAAGAGAACTAACTGAAAGAAATAATATTTTAATTAAACTTCAAGATTAAAGTCCCCAAGACACACACAAAAAAGGAAAGATCTTTCATGCTCATGGATTGAAAAACTAAATATTGTTAAAATGCCCATACTAACCAAAGCAATCTACAAATTCAGTGCAATCCCTATCAAAACTCCAATGGCATTTTACACAAAAATAGAACAAACGATCCTAAAATTTGTATGTAACCACAAAAGACCCCACATATCCAAAACATTCTTGAGGAAAAAAGAACTGGAGGCCTTACAGTCCCTGATTTCAAACTCATTATAAAACTACTACAACCAAAACAGTATAGTATTTTCATAAAAACAGACACATAAATTAATAAAACAGAATAGTGATCCCAGAAATAAACCCATACATGCATGGTCAGTTAAACTGTGACTAAGGAGCCAAGAACATACAATGGCAAAGACAGCGTCTTCAACAAATTGTGTTGGGAAACTGTACAACTACATGGAAAAGAATAAAACTAGACCACTAGCTTATACTACACACAAAAATCAACTCAAAACAGATTAAAGACTTGAAAGTAAGACCTGAAACCATAAAACTCTTAAAAGAAGGCATGACATCAGTTTTGACAATGAATTTTGGGGTCTGACTCCAGAAGCAAAACAAAACAAAAAAATAAAAACAAGTGGGACTACTCAAAAAAGATTCTATACAGACAAGGAACCCATCAAAAAAATGAAAAGGCAACCTATTGAATAGGTCAAAATATTTGCAAATCATACAACTGATTAGGGTTAATATCCAATATATATAAAGACTTCATACAACTCAATAGCAAAACAACAACAGTCTGATTAAAATATGGATCAGAGGCTCTGAATAGATATTTTTCCAAAGAAGACATACAGATAGCCAAAAGACATATGAAAAGATGCTCAACACCACTCATCATTAGGGAAATGCAAAATGAAACCAGAACATGCTATCACCTCACATCTGTTAAAATGGCTATTATCAAAAAGATAAGAAATAAGAAGTATTAGTGAGAATTTGGAAAGAAGGAAACCCTTGTGCCTTCTTGATAGAAATGTAAATTGGTCAAGCTGAGACAAAAAAATAGAATGAAGTTTCCTCAAAAACTTAAAACAGAGCTACCATATGATCTAACAATTCCACTAGTAGGTTTTTCACCAAAGAAAACAAAAACACTAACTTGAAATGCATATATGTACCTCATGTTTACTGCATTATTTTCAATAGCCAAGATATAAAAATTACCTAAGAGCCCATCGATAGATAAATGGATAAAGATGATGTGATACATGTACACACACACACATACACACCAGAATACTATTCAGTGATAAGAATAAAATCTTGCCATTTACAACATCAGTGGATCTTGAGAGCATTATGCTAAGTGAAATAAGTCAAAGACAAATATCATATGATCTCACTTATACATGTGGAATTTAAAAACAACAAAAACCAAGCTCATTGGTAGAGAACAAACTGGTGTTTGCTACAGGTGTTGGGAAAGGGGAAGAAATCTATTAAGATTTCTTAATAGATGCAAAAGGTGCAAAATTCAGTTATAGCACAATTAAGTCATGGAATAATAATGTACAACAGGGGTGACTGTAGTTAATAATACTATATTACACATCTGAAAGTTACTAAGAGTAAATCCTAAAAGTCCTCATCACAAGAAAAAAAATTCTGTCACTATGCATAGTGATGGAGGTTAACTAGATATATTGTGATGACCATTTTGCAATACATTCAAATATTGAATCATGTTGTATACCTGAAATGAACATGTTATATGTCAATTTTACTACAATTAAAAAGAAAGATTTAAGTGTCAAGAAAGTTCTTCCCATTTCCCACCAAATAATAAATGTCAGTGATTCAAGATACTGTTAAAAAAAAAATGGCTTTTGCTTTTTCTTGGAAAAACCTAATCAGTACCTCTGAAACCTTCTTAAGTTCTCTAAAAGTAATTACTGGCTTTTTTTCTTTATTTGAATATGAGGTTTCATAGCAAATTTTCAAAGGTCTTATTCCCACCCTCTAATACTTCAAATCCAAATGGCAAGTAGTCAGATGGCACAGAGCTGTTCAATGCAGAAAACAAGAGTCTCCTGACATCTAGTAACCAGCTCTACAACTTCTGTTCTTGGAACCAAAGAATGAAAAGAAAGAGAAAGGGAAAACATAGAAGAAAATCTTCATGACTTTGGATTAGGCAAAGACACCTTGTCATGCACCACCAATAATATACGCAAGCCCCGCTCCCCAAAAGACTTTGTAAACATTTCTTAAACATTGTACCAAAAGCAAGATCCACCAAAAAAAAAAAAAAAAAAAAAATCAATGAATTAGACTTCACAGAAATTAAAAATCTGCTCTTTTAAAAATAAGAGAATAAAAAGGCAATAATTTTTATTCTCTAATAAGAGAAGATTTTATTCTCTAATAAGAGAATAAAAAGGCAAGCCACAGACTGGGAAACAATAATTATAAGTTATATATCTATATATATATATATACGTATATATACATATATATATAAAGATTTGTTTAAAGAAAATGTAAATAACTCTTAAAACTCAGTAAGAAAAAAAAAAAAAACTTTAATAGGCAAAAAAATTGAACAGGACCTTACCCCAGAGAAGTCAGGCAGACTGCAAATAACAGATGAAAACATTTTCAACACCATTAGTCAATAAGAAAATACAAAGTAAAACCACAATGCGATACCACTACACATCTACTGGAACAAAATTTAAAACATAGCAACGGTCTTTAATAATATGGAAGAACTGGAACTCTTGTATACTGCTGATGGAACAGTAAAATTGTACAGACACTCTGGAAAACAACGTTGCAATTTATTAAATTAACGTATACCTACTGTTATGATTCTGCCATTCCACTCCTTGATATTTACCCAAGAGAAACAAAACCTGGGTCCACAGAAAGACTTGTTTACCAATGTTCATACAGCTTTATTTGCAACAGCGAAAAACCTGTGAACATTCCAAATGCCATCAACACATAAATAGATAAACAAATGATCCTTTATCCACATCATAGAATACCACTCTACGATACAAGAGAGTGGCCTATGGACATATGACAATCTCAAAAAGTATGAGTGAAAGAAATTAAACAGAAAGAATACATATTGTAGATTCTATTTATATAAAATCCTAGATAGTACAGTAAACTATAGTAACAAAAAGCAGATCCGGGTTGCCTCGGAAAGAGGAAATGGGGTGGGGAGGATAGGGTGGAGCCAGAGGGAAAGGACTTTGGAAGGGATTGCGAAGGAACACAAGAAAACCCCTGAGGTGATGAATATGTTAATCATCTTTATTTTATTTTATTTTTTAAAATATTTTATTTATTTATTTACTTTACAGAGAGAGAGAAAGAGAGCACAAGCAGGCAGAGTGGCAGGCAGAGGGAGAGAGAAAAGCAGGCTTCCTGCTGAGCAGGGAGCCTGATGCTGGACTTGATCCCAGGACCCTAGGATCAAGACCTGAGCTGAAGGCAGCCGCTTAACTGACTGAACCACCCAGGCATTCCAATCTTAATTTTAATTTTAATTTAATTTTATCTTAATTTTAGTGATAGTTTCATGAATATACACATACATACAAACTTATCATACTTGATGTGTGTGCAGCTGAATGTATATAATTTATTTCTCAATAATGCTGTATTAAAAAAAAAAAAAAAGAAAACACTCCCCAGAGACAATGCTAGAATACCATATGGGGTAAACAAACCAAGTTGTCTGCTGTTAGCACACACTGAACTTCCTTTCCCCCTGATAATACCTGCAAATTTATGAACTATCAAATAAAGTATGCAGTCTTCATGGATAATATACTTACACATGCAAAAAGGAGCAAAACAATTAGCCACTCTCCGTACTTGCCCAGGAGAATAATAATCAATGTCTGATGAGTAGCAAAGCATATAAATTTGATTTACAATGTTTCCCTGATCTATGATGGTGGGCTGGAAACCCACGCTTATACATTGGAAAATGCTTACATACCAGACTTCACTAAAGGGCCAGGTGTATGTTTTTCCTTTTTCCCCCCTGACTTCTATACCAGCAGTGATCTACTGTCTTGCAGCCTGGATGGCTCTGTCAATGAAGCAGATGGAACAATTCTTTCCTACTTCTAGTTAGGTTTGATGCTCACTGATAAAATCAACATTTCCTCCTTGCTGAGTATTCTTGTTCACATGTGTTCATTTGGCATTGAACCTGCTTACAAGATGTTCTAGCAACATAGGTGCCAAGTCATAGTGGATCTGCTCTGGGAACCTAAGAGTCTTCAGGGTACTATTTAATTCTTCCCTCTGTAACCTCCTGAGGAGGATGAGGAGAAAGAGGAAGATAAAGCATTTGTTGATACTTTCAGACAAAAAGGTCTGAAGCTAAACTTAAGAATGTACCAGTTTGACAGCCTCAGTTCATAATGAAGATGAGCTCTTTACTATTTCTGTTTCTCTCCTAAGGAAGGTGCCAATGACTCTATTAAAAGGAAGGGGCTGTTTGCCAGCTGGAACTCCTTCACATGCCCTGTGAAGCTGCCCAACACAGCTGGTGGGCCAAAGAAGCCAGTCTCCATCCTGGAGTTTGACTCCTGCCAGAACTCACACCACCTGAGAAGCAACAGAAGATGGCCGAGCTGTGTGCTGTGTGCAGTGTGCATACCTATTGTCTTGGCACAAGGTCAGTTTAGTTTATACCAGTTAGTGCTGCCCCTGGAGAATATTTACTACATATACAAATAGGCAGTTAATATGACCCTTGATAGACATGGTAATCGAGTTTGTTCTGACGATTGACCCAGAACTGCATTCTGCCAGTTATACCATGATTAATTCACTGTGCTGGCAGAGAAAAAACAGCTCTAGCTGAACTCTTGGATTCAGGCTGAGAATCAGCCTACCAACAGCTCTGTTACAATGATCCAGTCAATGTACAGTAAACCCCAAGTTTTTGAACACTCTTAAACCATTTCTAATATACACGAAATGGAAAGATAGCACAGACTCTTCCTAAAATGCCATTCCCTATTTAGTTGGGGTTGTTCTTTTGTGGCCTGAAGACCCTTGGAAGGTTTAAAATCCATAATCAACCCTGGCTTCCAACATCTTTTGGATTTTCAATGAAGACATGTACGCCAAGGAACATAATGCCAACAGTGAGCTAATTCCCGGAGATTCCTACCAGCAAGGGATTTGGATAAAACTGATTTGTCTCCAGAAATGCCAGGAGTATACTGCTACTCAGTAAATGGGCTTTGCCTTTCTGTACTTCTTGCCTTTCCAGCACTGGCAGTATGAGTTTCTTAAAAATCGCTCTTCAGCATGAGGTTGAGAGGACTCTTAGAAACTTCCTAGGCCAACTTAACATGTTTCCGGAAAGTATCATGTAAGAAAAGGAAGTGGGGCCTAAGCCTCAGAACTTCCCATCCTCTTCAGACTGGCAGGACAGAAATGACAATTGCCTGCCTCTAGAGAAATCCAGGAATAGGCAGCTCTTACATATTAATATCCAACACAGACCAAGAAATTCATGTTCTCACAGATTCTCATCAAACCAATGGATTTCTCTTCTATACACATGTTCTCAACTCAGCCACAAAGTCGTAGAGCCACACCTAATAGGGGTATAAATCAAAGATATATATAAGGTATTAAACATTTACCCAGGGAATAAATGTTGTTGTATCTCTAAACCTAAGTCTACATCTTAATATTTTATTTATTTTTTAAGATTTTTTAAAATTTATTCATTTGAGAGAGATACAGAGACAGAGAGAGAGACAGAGAGAGCACAGGCAGGGGAAGAGGCAGAGGGAGAGGCAGACTCCCCACTGAGCAGGGAGCCAGACATGGGGCTCGATTCCAGGACCTGGAGATCATAACCTGACCAAAGGCATATGTTTAACCATCTGAGCCACCCAGGTGTCCCCACATCTTAATATTTTTTAAAGCTGTCCAGTTCACATTTACTTAAACTACTACTGATCTTGAAAATGAAGTATTGGATATTTGGTTACTCCTTATCATCTGTGATTTCTTTAATTAAATATTTACCAAAGTAAAAGTTGTCATGAAATTTTTTTCAAAGATTTTGAGAGATAGAGAGAAAGCAAGGAAGATAGAGAGAATGAGATAGAGAGAGAGCAGGAGAGGGGTGAGGGGCAGAAGGAGAAGCAGACTCCCTGCTGAGCTGGGAGCCCAATATGGGGCTCAGTCCCCAGACTTCTGGATCATGACCCAAGTCAAAAGTGGATACTTCACCAACTAAATCACCTAGGCATCCCTGTTGTCACATGTATTTAAAAATATTTGATGTATATGCAGAGAAACCTCCAATTAGTACACTGTTACTCTTTGAGGCACAGGATTAAAACTTCACTTATTATTCCATTTGTTAAAGAACTGGGGATTTTTCCTTACTGATAGGGAAAGGGAAAGCAATATTTGGATATAAAAACTAAACAAAAGTGCACGCATTTCACAGAGTATATTTCTCCAAGCAGTTCACATTGAGTAGTAAAGTCCTTCAAAGTCTCTTTCCTTCTAATGCATGCACATCCTGATATATAAACCATTTATGTAGTTAGTTGGAAAGTACACATTGGCATAGTCTGAGTCTACTGTGACTGTTCATGGTTACACATGTGGGCTGATAATGGGTTGTCAGTTGGAATGTGGGACATAGGTGCCCCTATTTGGTTCTTAAATATTTTTAACTTCATCCCAGATTATAAAATGTAATTGAGGGGTGCCTGGGTGGCTCAGTGGGTTAAGCCGCTGCCTTCAGCTCAGGTCATGATCTCAGGGTCCTGGGATCAAGTCCCGCATCGGGCTTTCTGCTCAGCAGGAAGCCTGCTTCCTCCTCTCTCTCTCTGCCTGCCTCTCCGCCTACTTGTGATCTCTCTCTGTCAAATGGATGAGTAAAATCTTTAAAAAAAAAATGTAATTGAAAGTTAGTAGCACATTTCTTCCCTACCATAATGCTGTGTTATAAGTAACCCCTTTAGTGAATGCATTGTTATGGGCTATATTATAAAGGGAAGAGAAGAGAAGGATTCCACCCTCAGAAACGGAGAAGAGGAACTTGACAAGAATATTAAGTTGATTCCTTACTGTCTGGGCTTTTAAAGCAAAATGTCATATACTGGGTAGCTTATAAACAACATAAATAAATATCTCCCAGTTCCAGAGGCTGGGAACTCCATGATAAAGTTGCCAGCAGATCTAGTATCTGGAATGCTTCTTGGTTTACAACCATCTTTTTTCTATGTCCTTACATAGTAGAAGGGGCTAAGGAATTCTCTTTAGTATCTTTCATAAGACATTAGTCTTAACAAAGATTTTTTGTATGACACCAAAAGCTTTTTGACATTGGTCTTGACAATGCTATATTGGATATGACCCTAAAAGGACAGGCAACAACAGAAAAATAAACAAGTGGTATTATGTCAATATAAAAGCTTGTGCAGGAAAACCAACAACAAAATGTAAAGAAAAACTACAGAATGGAAGCAAATATTGTGCACTATATATCAGATAAGGAAATAGTATTGAAAATATGTAAGGATCTCATTCAACTCAGTAACAAAACCCATATTAAAAAACCCATATTAAAACCCATATTAAACCCATATTAAAAATGGTCTAAGGACTGAATAGATATCTTCCCAAAGAAGACATACAAATAAGTGAAGGGGATTAAGAGGTACAAACTTCCATTTATAAATTAAATTAATCACAGAGATGAAGAGCCCTGCCAGGGAATAGAGCCAGTATTATAACAGCATTGTGTGGTGATCAATAGTAACTATACTTTTCAGGGGAGCATTGAGTAATGTATAGAATTGTCAAATCACTATGTTTTATAACTGAAACTAACATTATATTTCAGTAATTAAAGAACATTAATCTCATTCATGGAAGTGCCGTCTTCATGACTTAATCACCTCCCAAAGATCCCACCTCCTAATACCTTTTCTGCAGGCATTGGGATTTCAACATATTGAAATTTTAAATTTTGAGGGGACACAAACATGCAGACTATAACACCTATGGCAACAGCTTTGCCTCCATTTCCTAGCTTTTGGTTTCTGTCACCTTTTGGGACCTATAGGCCCTCACTGCATGTTTTTATCACAACATTGAGAAGTCACAATCTAGACTGGTAACAATAACACCTACCATGAAATGAATACCTACTATGTACCAAATACTAAGAATCCTCCAAGGTAAGTGTTATCCCTGTTTTATACACAAGTAATCTAAGATTCAAACAAGTTATAATATTTGCCACTATAATATTATAGTATTGGATAGCACAGCAAAGTTTCCCACATGGGCCGTCTACAAAGCCAGAATTCATTCTATTCTGTTTTATATTATTCCTCCTAGAAAAGCTATGAAGATTGTCAAGCTTTCCCTGAGAGTCAGTACATTTCCTCCATTCCTGCTACCTCTTGCTTTAATGGAACAAGCAGCTCTTCCCCACTTTGGACTCTGAATTCAAATTCTAGTTATTTTAATATGGTTATGTTTGCTAATGTAATAATAATAATAGTACAATATCCATGCACGTGACTGATCAAGGTGAATTTTGGTTTCTTACTAGAAAAATAGCTCTGGAATTAAGGGCAACATAGACTGGAAGAGCCCAGCCTTAGCTGGAAAAAGATGACAAAAGGCACAATGTCAGAAGTTAGTAGTATTCTCCAGGAAATGTTTCTCAGGTATTCAAAACTTAGTCTTTTTTAAACTAAAGTGATAATATAGATTCTTAGTGAATCAAACAAAAACTATAAATTTGTGGCAGATAGAGATATACAGAGGTTTAGATAACTACAGAACCCAGTAAAAATTCTTTTTTTTTTTTTTAAGATTTTATTTATTTATTTGACAGATAGAGATCACAAGTAGGCAGAGAGGCAGGCAGAGAGAGAGGAGGAAGCAGGCTCCCTGCTGAGCAGAGAGCCCGATGCGGGGCTCCATCCCAGGACCCTGAGATCATGACCTGAGCCGAAGGCAGAGGCTTTAACCCACTGAGCCACCCAGGCACCCCCTCAGTAAAAATTCTTGAAGCTGGATTCTGGATGTATTCTTTGTATCTATTGTATTCAGACTAATTTGTAGCTTGTATTTAACTTTTGCTATATTCAGATGTGTTATTTTTCAAAAAAGTAATTTATTCTCACTTTTTAAAAGGAAACAGTCATTATGGAGCCTCTGGTGTTTTTTTGTTTGATTGTTTAGCATTACATAACCTTATGTTTGGAAAAAATAAAATAAATACATGTATTAGATACAGTCAAAACCATGGATATATTCAAATTAAGTTATCAAGTTAATGTGATAGATGATGATGCTCTTTTACTGAAACCGAAGTTGATGTTATAAATGGTAGAATATATGTCCTCAGGTCTGATTCTATATTTTAGCTATTTCTGTGTGTTGAATTCAGTAGTTTTAGTGCTTAAAAATGTCTTTTTAAGTTAAGCATGCAGCATATAAGGGAATTAATAACTTTGAGATTTTTCTTGCTACTTCAGGATAATCAGATCTTACATTTAATCAAAACTACAATAATCTATTTTCACATACCAATATAAATAACTATACAAATGACCAGCTTAACTGAAGATTAGTGTTTCTGTATACAAGGTATACAAGTTGGTAGTAGAGACAAAAAAAACATGGTTTCAATTCTTTAGATTTTTTTTTCTTTTATCATAAAAGAAGTCTAGAAATCAGCAGTCCATGACTGATACAGGAAGGCTATGATATCATCAAGAATGCAGGCTCCTATGTTCTGCTCCTGAATAATACCTTATATTTTTAAAGTCACCCCATCATCCATGGAGCATATGCTGGAATTCCAATTATCATCTTCACACTGAAAACAAAGGAGAAAATGCAAAAGGGCAAAAAGTATTCCTCTCCACTGAGTTGGCTTCCTTCAAAGAGTTTTGTCATAATTTCAGCACACTATTTCTACTTGCATCCTATTTGCCTCAACTTAAACATATGGCCATACCTAGTTGCAAAGAAAGAAAAGAAATAGAAGTTTGTTTTTCATTTCCATGCAGCAGTGCGTCTGGGTTTGTTACTAAGGTGAAAGAGGAAAATGTTTATCAGAGTAAGCAACTATTAATCTTTGTCACATGTTATACTTTTAAACTCTGTGCTTTAAAAATCTAATGCAGTTCTTTTTTTTTTCCTTAATATTTTATTTATTTATTTGACAGAGAGAGACAAAGAGAGAGAGGGGACACAAGCTGGGAGTGGGAGAAGAGAAGCAGGGTCCCTGCTGAACAGGGAGCCCAATGTAGGCCTCGATCCCAGGACCCTGGGATCATGACCTGAGTCAAAGCCAGCTGTTTAACGAATGAGTCACCCAGGTGCCCCATCTAATGCAGTTCTTAATAAGGAACATTTACATCTACCACCAATAAACTGTTCCCATTTGGTATACACAAAGGTGATAACCTCTAGTTAAGTGTGAAATAGAAATCAAAATATTGATTTCTGTCTGCCAGTTTCCTAGCACAGACCTCCTAAAATCTTTATCATTTCCTATGTGATAAGAGCACTAAGAGTACCTTTTTTTCTAATATTTGGTTTTGAGCCCAGTTCCTGACATAGTGCTTCTAAATACCTTGGAATTTACTGAGTGATAGAAATGTCTCTCGTCCTTTTGGGTCTAGACTTGGTGGACATCTAGAAAGTTTCAAGATGGGGACTGATCACCAGGAAAACCAAGCCATGATTAAAAACTTAGATCTTTTAGCCTCTTCTTCATCATTTGGATAGGGGAGAAAGGCTAGAGATTGAGTTAATATCCTATTATGCCTACGTGATGAAACCTTCATAGAAAATCCCAAAAGTGGGAGATTTGGAGAGCCTCTTCACTGAGTTGGTGAACACATCCAATACCAGGATGACACACCTTAACTCCATGGGGACAGAAGCTCCTGGGCTCAGAATCCTTCTAAACTTCACCCTAAGTATCTCTTCATCTGGCTGCTCATCTGTATCCTTTATATGATAAACTGGTAAATATAAGTGCATGTTTTCTGAGTTCTGTGAACCATTCTAATAAATTATGGAACCCTGGGAAATGTTCTGGCCATTCAGTCAAAAGTACCATAGACAACCTAAAACTTGTGACTGACACATGAACTGGGTGCAGTTTTCTGAGACTGAACCCTAAACTTGTGGTGTCTGATACTTACTCCAACTAGAGATATCAACTGAATTGTGTAACACTTTAGGTGGTATCACAGAATTGCTTGGTGTGGGGGCGGGGGAAATCACACATCTGGTGTCAGAGATATTGCATGTGAGTAAAGGAGACACACAGGAGTGGTTTTGCTACACATTTATGTCTACTTACAATATAAAAATGGTAATACCGCTACAGTATATGTGCCCTTTGTTCTGTTCTTAAACTCTTGCATACAAAATGATGACTTAGTTCTACCATTATTTGCCTCTTCTAAAACTCTAGCCAAACTTTTGCACATACAGCATATAATGACAGTTTTCAATCTCTATTTAGCCTCCAGCAATCTGAAGGATTGAAATTATCTTTTTTAAAGAAGAGTCTAATGTTTAGAGAGGTTAGATAACCTGCCTGAAGTCGTGCAACTAAATCCAGCCCTGGACCCCTCTGCAGGTGCTGTGACTCCTCAGGCCTCTGTAGGACAATTTATGCAAAGTTCCTTTGGCACAGAGTCACTTCTTCAGACCTAGGGTCCAGTTAACATTCTGAATGGTCATACAATCCTATGTGGGTTTCCCAGAGGCTTAAAAGAATATTTTTCACGGCCTCTCCATTTCAAGGTGTCATATGAGTACCAGTAGGACATGGGCTGCTCTACCAGTAACTGTAATAGTGATGTATAGTTTTATGTTGTTGATGATAAATAGACAAGTTTTAGCAATTATCATCAAAAAATGACTCCTTGTGTTTAAGAACTAATTTTGGATCCACACCGCTTGGTTTGTGATCACAGCTCCAAAATCATTGGCTGTGTGATCTTCACCAAGTTAATCAACCTACACCCCATTTTCCTCATCTGTGAGGTATAAATAAGAGTAGCTACAGGGTCGTTAGAGGATAAATGAGTTAATATTAGCACTTAAAATAGTGCCTGACACATAGAGATGCTATCGTGTTTACTATCATTACTAGAAGTAGATGAATTATTATATTAGTGTTATTATAGTCATTGTTCAGAGGAAGAAGGGAGCAATTTTGTATAAATGGGAATACTCTGATGTAAGAGTCATAAAGAAGGAATTCAGAAAATCATATAAAATGGAAATGCACTTAAGAATCACACAGACCAGGGAGGGAGACATACCATAAGAGACTCTTAATCTCAGGAAACAGACTGAGGGTTGCTGGGGGTAGAGAGATGGGCTAGTGTGGCTGGGTTATGGGACATTGGGGAGAGTATGTGCCATGGTGAGTGCTGTAAATTGTGTAAGACTGACAGGGGTATAGACCTGTACCCCTGAATTGTGTAAGATTGACAGGGGTATAAACCTGTACCCATGAAGTAAATAATACATTATATGTTAATTTAAAAAAAAAATCACACGGACCCTAAATCCAACAGGATCTCAGATCCATCACTCATCTTGGATAGAGATTTCTTGTCGGCCTTCAATAAGGTAAAGGAAATTGGTCCTTTTTATTCAACAATTGTAAAGCTTAGCAAAACAATTGATTTTTTTTTTTCTCAAACTGCCAGGATCACATTATAAATAATGACAACTAGCTGCAAGGGGAAGGAGGAAATAAACCTTTGGGTTTGGGTGGGCAGGGAAGAGCACCCACACATTTGGAAAATGTAGAACTAGTAATGCAAGAGACTGAACTACATGTCAGAGACACAGGCTTGACTAGAGTCAGCCTTACGCTGGATTTTCTGAACCTTTTCCTACTTCTGATTGACCTTCTGTTATCCTCCTGCCTTTGGATTTCCCTTACATCTTGATTCACTTGAAATTTCTTTTTTTTTTTCCAATTTGACATCCTGTGTATCATGTTTATAATGTTCCAAGAAGTGTTAAGTTGAATTTAGAATGTATTCCCCTTCTTTGTATGACAGGCAGTAAAAGACAGTGCCAGTCTTCATTTTACAAAACAAATTATAATACTCACACAAAAATAATTATTAAAAGAAGAAACCTATTTCTGACTAGTATGATAAAAGTGTTTTCTGCCCTCTATTTTTCACACAGATGAACTCAGGCATAAGATTTCTGGCAAGGAAAACTCAGAGTTCATGTCCTCGCCTCCCCCAAAGAAAAGATGAAATTTAAAAAAAAAAAAAAAAAGTTCTTTAGAACTAAATGCAAGAAATTGCACAGAGAAGGAAAGCAGTTACATGAGGAACACTAGCATAGTTTGACTCATTTGGTAGAACTTTAAGACCAGTATATAAACATGACTGCAAAACTTGCTTTACTGCTTGTTCTTCCTGTAAATTGGTATTTCTCACAAAATTTAGAAGGGAACTCTCTAACTCCTTTTCTTTCTCTTTATGTGCATTCTGCCTCAAAGCCAGCACAGACATGCAAACAGGTAGATTTGCTTCCCTGTGCCAGTAATTGATATAGTTGAACAAAGGATTCTGTCTTTCACCATAAAATGTATGTATTGCTAAGAGGAATTACAAGTTATCAGGCAGAATAATACCAGATGGCAAAGCCTGGAAGGAGAAACTGAGATAGGTACAAAGCAACAGAATACAAGTACTGTGGGTCCCAAGCCCTGGTACAATCTATGCCTTCACAAAGGAAGCTCTGCACCTCTCCCACACTGAGCAGCCCTGACGTCTTTTGGACCCTGGCACACGTGTGGATATCAGGATCCGCATTATGCTCTGGTAAGGTTAAAATTAGCCGAACTCCACCTCACAGCCTCCTTTGTGTTTTCTAGAACAGTAGCTCCCCCACTAGAGGGCAGGAAAGGGCATGAAGAACCAGTAGAACTCCATTAATGGAGTTCATAAAGTTTTGAGTGAAGATGAAGAATTTCTTCCGTGGATAGGGTCTGTTGTTCTAATTAACATGCATAATGGAGAGTGGACCACTCTCGAGTCCTAGAGTCATTTTTTGAAAATTCAAAATTCTAATAATGTGACTGACAAGCATTTCCTAAGTTATTTTATTGGGTAAATTCATTCTTTCTCCTAGACTCTAAATATCTTTGAGCAGGCTCTCCTATGCAAGTGTGCAAGACCACTCATATTTTGTGACAAAAGGATGTTTAATATTCATCCAATCCAGGAAAAAAGGGGACAGAGTAAAAAACGATGGGATCCACAAATAATTTTGTACTTTTGTGCAAACAAGTTCTAAAATCTAAAAGAGTGACGAGGGTTTTATCACAAATAATATATTTACCCAAGTTTAGCAGAATATGTAGTCTATTAGTTTTCAGGTATAACAGGAATAAAAATCAAAAGAAACCAGAATTGCACATTTTAGAATTGACTCCAAATTCATCAAAATATGGAATATTAGTACAACATTAATAAATGAAAAACAAATGGGCTCTTTCATTCAGAGGTTGAGTTTTGGTTTTTTGTTTTTTGTTTTTTTTAAATCTAGCCTATGTGAGCTCTTGGAGAATATAGATTTGCTGCCCTTTCTTTATAATATGTAACTGTTATTTCTATTCTGGGGATTTCTCATGAGTTTACAGCCACACTGTCACATATGGTCTCCTTTCCACCTAGTACTGGGTGGGGTTAAGTTCCTACTGACTTCTGTGACTCGGATTTAGGGGGTTTCTTCTTGGATCAGGTATATTTTATCTGAGAGGTCGTGGCGTGGTAGTGCAGCTTGGGGCTGAGCATCCCCAGCAGGAGGAAGGTAACATCACCCTGTGTCTATGGAGCCAAGCATGAAGAAAAACTACAATTAGCTTTTGCTGCTTTTCTGCAGAATCTGCATTTGCATTTTAAATTACATTTTGGTGTACTCATTTTCATCTTTCTTTTGGCTTTTAAAGCTGGAACAGAGACTCCTGACAAAAACACTGCCGAAGATTGGCATTTATTAGGGAGAAAAAAAAAAAAAAACACATCCACATGATTTTTTTTTCTAAAATATTCCTTTGAGATTAGTTATTTCAGAAAGTCATGTTGACAGGCAGATGGAGAGAAAGATGCAAGATGGTTTCAGAGATTCTAGGAATCTCAAAGCCTGGATTTCCATTTCAACATTTCAATTCCTTGCTAGTCAGTGAGTTTCTCTAGCTCACTATATTAAAATGTGTACTATAGTAATATATATATTAAACTTGCTCTCCTGATACATGCTGACAATTATATAATTTATCATGCCAATAAGTCTGTTGAAATCAAAATCACAAAACTTGTCTCCTAAGTCTCTGGAGGGATGCTCTCTCTACATTGTTAAGCTTTGTGTGTTCTCCGCGCCCCTTCCCCATTTGCTTAAATACTATTGATTAAGAACAGCCTTCTCCCAAGTGATCCTCGGGTGTTAAATGTAAAGCAAAACAGAAATTCACATGAATCGGCTTGTGAGCTCATTCTCACTTCTTTGAAAGGGACCAATCCCTCCTCATTAAATGATTAATTCTAACTGATCCTTTGGCCAATGAGTTTATGGATGGATAAACCAAAAAGAATATCTCACTTTTTATTTTATCACTAAAGGACAGATGCTGAAAAACTGAAGATTGAGCCAGGTGCCAAGGGGGAAAAGAAAAATTATACAACTCAACCACCAATTTTCTAAAGGAGATATTAGCATGAAAATGTATTGCTATGATCAACACAAGTAAAATTAAAGGAACTGATATTGTGGAGAATTTATAATTCTCTACAATTCTAGAGAATTCTAACTTTCTCTATTATCAGCATATTCTAATAGTTTATGTCTGCGTACATCCCGTTATATATTTTGTCCAGCCTTCAGTGGTTTCATGCAATAGTTTCTTGTTGTGCAATAATAATGAAACCCCTTAGGTTTGAAACACTTTTACATGCATTCCTTTAAAATTTTATATTGAGTATAAAAGGCACTAGGGATGCATTTGTGAAAAACACAGATAAGACCCCTCCTCTCAAAAGTCTACATTCTAATTAGCAAAAGAATCAGTAAGTGGGAAACACAAAATCACTTAGATAGTTATAAGTTCTATGAAAAACAAAGAATAATGATAAACTAAAATGATATGGGGGAGGTGAAGCTAATTTAAATTGAGTGATCTGGAAGACCTAACAAAACATAACACTGGAGCTCCATTATAAGAAGAAAGAATGATGAAAAGATTTGGGGTCAGAGTTTGAGCAGAGTATATAGCAAGTACCAAGGTGCTGGCACAGGAACAAGCCTGACCTTCAAAGAAGCTAGTGTGGTTGCTGGACAGTAAGCAAGAGGGGAAATAGAAGGGGATGAATACCAAAATAGGCAAGAACCATATTTTCAGGTCATTAGAAGCTACTAGGCTACCCATTTTTTGTGAAATTATCCACAAAATGTAGTGGCTTAAAACAAAGGTTATATTTTGCTTACAGCTTGAAGATTAGGAATATGGGAAAGTTCTTCCAGGCAATTTATCTCAGATACAAGGTACAAGCTGGGACAGCTAAAGCTGGAGGACTCATTTCCCAGGTGATTTCTTCATTCCGTGTCTTGTGCCTCCATGCTCCTTGGCCTCTTTCTCTACATGGCATCTCACATTCTAGGGCCTCTCCAATGGCTCACTCTTCCTAAATGATGTCAGCATAGCTATCTCATGGTTGTTAGATGGCTTATACCAAGACTCCCTTCCCCTAGAGCAATCCTTGATCCACATTTTCAAGCCTTCTATGTGACCTCTCTTCTAAGTTTCAGAACATCCCTTCTCCCAGTTTTTGTTAATCAAACAAGATTCTAAGGCCAACCCAGAGTCAAAGGGAGGAGAGTCAAAGATCTCCTCTCTATGAGAGGAAGGTCAAAGAATTTGTGGCCATCTTGAGTCAGCTATAGAGGCTGTGGTAAGCATTTTCCTTTCTTTTCCTGGGTCTAGCAGGAAGCCACTGGAGGCTTTAAGATGCAGAAATGACATGATTTTGTTTGTGTTTTTAAAATATCATTTGGGCTTCTAAACACAGAGTATACTGAATGAGAAAAAGAGAAAAGCAGGGAGACCAGTTAGAGGAAGTTACAGTTGTCTGGGTGGCCTGAAATGGAATGGTGACCATGGGAAAAGGAAGAAGTGAATAAATCTGAAGGACATTGCAAAAGACTTGCAGTTGGGTAGGTATGTGGGAGAAGAAAAGCATCAGGGAGACACTGAAGATTTTACTGAGATACTATTTACTAAGATAAGAGGAAAGGGATCCAACTATTTACATGCCTCAAATCATCATCCCAAAAGCTCTTTGCAACAGCTCTGTCATAGGCCTTATTATCCCCAATCTTCAGTCAGATGAGCATAATGAGATTCACAAATAAAAGAAGGAAGGAGATAGGAGAAGAGGGAAGGAAGGGAGAGAAGATTAAAAGGAGGAAAGATTATCCTAAAACAATTAACTAGATCGCATGAGAATGGGTCTAGAATTAGTTATCTAATCAGTTTATCTTCCCATTGTACAACTTAGTTAACTGTCAACCATTAGTATAAGGAGTTTTAGATACTTATTTTGAACCTCCTCAAAGAATGTTTCCTTCTGAGTAAAAGAGAAACAGTGAAGATGATCACAAGCAAAAGTTTTGTTCTTAGTAATTACAGAATTTAAATAGTGGCATGATTAAATCTTTTCAAAGATCTCTAAATTTAGGTTAAATTAATTTTGATTTTATTCCCGTAAAATATCACCTACTATATATATATATATATATATATTAAGTTGAATTGATAATCCCAGAAAACAGAGGAAAAGTATGATCTAGTGGAAATGTCCTGGAAGCCCTACTTCTATTTCTGATTTTGACATTGAATATTGACATTTGAAACAGTGAATTGTATGAAGATTCCCTAAATTCTGTCCAATTTCCTCCTCATCAAAACATTATTACTTTTAATAACCATGTCATGAACATGTAATGGGGAAAATGTTAGGGGAAAAAGATTTTTGTATACCTCAAAAAAAAAAGTGGGTCTATTATTGTGAATTCTTCCCAAACCATCTATTACCAGATAAAAAATAATCCAAAATAACGCAATATATTAGGACTCTTTGTGAGTGGAAGCCTTTCATTGACACCTCTCTAATCACCTTCAGCAGCATATAGTACTTAATGGGATTTTGCCAAATCAGTCATCAAATATGAAAACTCACATCATGGTAAAAAAAACTAAGTATCCTAGGAGGATCTTAGTTACCAAGATGATAATGACTGATAATTACTTTTATCTCCCATTTCCTTGCTTTATATTCCAATTGTTGGTCACTATAAGCACCCTGATGCGACCCTGCCTGGGGCACTGAGCTAGCACACACACACACACACACACACACACACACACACACACTCTCTCTCTCACACCCACCCCAGGATACCTTTCTCTCACTCTGAGCAATGTTCCTTTACCCACATAGGAACATTGACTGAGCCTGTTTCCGTTCTAGGGGAGTAGAAGTTTAAAGGAGAACTATCTGAACAGTCATTTGGTGATGTGGTCTGAACTTTATATTTCTCAGCAGAAACAAGCCACAAACATCAAAACTGCCTGGAGATACAGATATATAGAGATTTTATACATAAATATAAAGAGATAGATATCTTCATCTATAAATATATTTTATCAATAGTTGTGTTAGATCTCAAAGCTGTGCTGTATATAGATGAAGACGGTAGGTCTAAATACAGAAAAACCAGACCATTTCTCTTGTACTTATTGTGGGAAACTGATTTAACGGATTTGGAAATGCTTAAAGGCAGGTTGAGAAAACTCTGCGGAATGTCTAAATAAACTTTCTGATTGTTCAACAATTTAATTAATGTTTCTGAGAAATCTGCAGCCAAAAGACCTTTGGATTTCAGTGCAAGCAAAATTTAGTTAGACATTCTACCAGAGTCATCATTCTTAAAATTCAAATTAAATAAGCAATGTTCCAAAGCATAAAATTCCAAATACATTTTTTTCCCTTAAAAAAAAAAAAAAAAAAACCTTTCTTCTTCAGATGTCACCACTTCTGTTAAAAACAGGAGCATTCTCATTTCCCTACATCCCTCCACGTAGCTCAGTGAGGCTGTCCTCACATGAACACTGTATTAGTCTTCCCAACAACCCCGGCCTGTGATTGCTTCTTTCACGGGCACTAAATCATCTTGCATAGTCTCTTTGCGTATTACAATCTGAAATACAATTTGGTTGTTAAATTAAGCTAAATATTCTTTCAGTGTTTATCTATTGACTAT
This sequence comes from Mustela putorius furo, assembly GCF_011764305.1. NCBI lineage: Eukaryota > Metazoa > Chordata > Mammalia > Carnivora > Mustelidae > Mustela > Mustela putorius. Next base: position 11,950,949 of record NW_025422023.1, read on the forward strand.
GAAATACTGTTCGAAGTCTTTAATCACACACTCCAGGTTAGGGCCACCTCTTGTTCATGTGGGGATGTGGGCATTTTTTTTTTTCAGCGTTCCTGTCTGTAATGACAGTTTGATTAAAAACGTATTAAAAATTCAGAGGCCCAGGACACCTGCGTGGTTCAGTTGGTTAAGTGTCTGCCCTGGGCTCAGGTCATGATCCCAGAGTCCTGCGATCAAGTCCTGTTGGGGGGAGGGTCCCTGCTCCGTGAGGAGTCTGCTTCTCCATGTCTCCTCTCACTTCTTCTATCAATCTGTCTCTGTATCTCTCCCTCTCAAAAAATAAAGTCTTTAAAAAAAAATTCAAAGGCCCATGTGAGGTATACTGATTTGCTAACAGATATTTAAAATCAAACACAGAGAAGATGGACTCACCTATTTATTGTCCAATCAGAATGCGTTAAGATTTTTCCTAGCGTCCAGGCTCGGTCTCTGACTGTTAAGGTCTGGTAATCATCTTGTCATTATCTTTTGATGGTGACAGTCCCTCATTTTGTGCTAATAGGATTTATTCTCCGTTTCTTATTTATATTCTTGGCATTCCAGGAATTGTTGCCAGTTCCTGACCTAATTTGAATTCAAAATAATTATGTTTTGGGGCGCATGGGTGGCTCAGTGGGTTAAAGCCTCTGCCTTCAGCTTGGGTTATGATCCCAAGGTCCTGGGATCAAGCCCCGCATCAGACTCTCTGCTCGGCAGGGAGCCTGCTTCCTCCTCTCTCTCTCTCTCTGCCTGCCTCTCTGCCTACTTGTGATCTCTGTCTGTCAAATAAATAAATAAAATCTTTTAAAAAATAATAATTATGTTTTTATTTTTCCTGATTGACACAAAAAAAGTAGCAATGCTTTTATCACTCACAATGCCAAGGCTTTTTGAAATATTTTTGTAACAATATAATACAGATCTTCTTGCCTCTGCAGGATCCTATTATTTATATCATGCTGGTTACTCACTAAAAATGTTCCCTCAGCCAGTGAGCAGCCCATGAATACTGGTTCCAGTGACTCTCTCAGAGCCTGTGACTATGCTTCAGGATGATGAACACCATGCTTATCCAGAGTTTGCAGAATATACTAATGACAATTCATCTTCTGGTTATGCTAAATTTAGTGTTTGGAATTTTATCACATGGAGGTAGGATAATAAATCCCTCACCCATTTTTTCTCTTAAATTCTATCGGTTATATCATGTCATTCCTTGAGTGTGCCCTCTCAATGTTGACTACACCTCTGCTTCCCATACACCCCTCCACCAGGAAAAATGGAAGAGGGTCCTGTTGGCAAAGTAGAAAAGCTTAGATAAGAAATGTCTGTCCCTCACCCAGCATGGCTTATGAGCAGCCTGAAAGGGCATAATGTTACCTCATCTACTGGAAGCAAGTGAGAACATGAGTTAGAAGGGCTGAACAGCCTTTACTAAGATGCACGTTCTGATAAATGCAACTTTAAATCTCATTCCTGCAATTAGGATGCAACTTTAAATCTCATTCCTGCAATTAGGATGAACTAATCCCCAAAGAAAATACCTTGTTGAGTGCCTGTGGAATATTTAAACAAAAAAGATATTACAGATAGAATTCAGTCTATTATTCTTAATTTCATGTTTTCATCAAAAACTGTCTAATCTAGTGTTGTTTTTCCAAAGATACACATCTCCTAAAATGAGAGTGATGAATTACAACAACACCATTTTTATTCACCTACGTGGAGTGAGTACATACAATTGGGCTTTTGTAGATTTGTTTTTCCCAGGACTACGCAGACTTCCTCTTAAGTGAAAACCAAACAGTGATCTGGTTTCACCTTCCAAATCAAGTGGCTCATTAACGGTTGTGAAGGCAGTACTGATGTACTGGGTCAAGCTGACCTGCTTAGATCTGTAAATCTGTTCTGATATTATTATCTTCTAGAATTGCATGGGGTATGATTATGGAAGGTGTCTGGAAAGATGTCAGATGGAGCCTGAGTTTCAAGGAAGCTGGTTGTTTTCCCTCAGTTCCTAACACCCATTCTGAACTATGCGAGGAGGAATACTGTATATTTAAATGCATCTGTTGTACAACTGCTGAGTTCAGAGTACTCTAGCAAAGGGTGGGTAATCACACAGATGGTGTGCTTCACAACCAAAACCACTTGCTGTGAGATGCCACGTTCGCAGAGAACATGTAAATACTTGGCACAGTTGTGAGAGTTTTCAGAGGTGTTACATTCATTTAGAGAGTTACAGCTTTGGTGGTGACAGCTTTTCATTTTGGGCTAGCAGGATTAATTCTTTCTTCCTTATTTTTATTCTTGACATTCCAGAAATTGCCACAATTTCCTGATCTAACTTGAGTTGGGAAAGAGTTGTGTTTTCTTATTTTCCTTATTTTGTTCCTTAAAGAGAGTTCCTCTACCAACAACAATGTGATGCAGAGGGGCTGAGTGACCAGGAGAATACTGACTTTGGGGCCCACCAGGGAGTCCTCAGGCCTATATTCATGTGCCTTCCCACATTTCAATAAATATCACCAGCAACACATAGTATCATTTTGGTTTCTTTCATTCCAAACATACTAGGAAAAGTATTTTTATGTACATTTTCTAGGAACATTCATTTGCCCATCCACTTACTTATTAAATATATCACTGAGGACTTCCTGAGCATAAAGTAGAATCGGTCTCTAGGTCCCTCTGCATGAGCCTCCCTGCCAAAGTAAGAAAGTTGGGGAGTGGCCACGCTGAGAGGGTCTGAAAAAGACAAAGAGTGAAGTGTATCTGAAGAATGGTGAGAAGATTCAAAAAGACAATAGTAGGTGACTTTGGTGTCTGTGAGAACGGACAATGAGGTATGACACGCTATAGGTCAAGTCCATGACCTTCTCCACAGACAGCATGTATCAGAACATGCAATTCATGTGGTTTGTGGCCCTTGTTGTGGATACAGGGTCTGGCTGTTTAAAGGGGCAACACATGGCTGGATGCTAAAGGAGGGTAAAAATGACACAGGAGATCCCCTAAAGGAATTCAGCATCCAGACAAGGATGTACACCAATAAACGTAATATACCAGCACTCTGAAAAGAGCCAGAGAGTGGATCACTTCTAGTTTCATGGAGGAAACAGCACTTGTTTTGGGTATCACAGAATGAGTAGGTGTGTGTCAGAGGAAAGAGGGTAGAAGAGCAAAGAGTTTCAAATATCCGTTCCTCCTAATTCTATGGCACATAGAACAGTGGCTGGTATGTAAGAGTTAACATTTACTGAATGAATGAATGACTGAATGACTGTCGAAGACAGTTGGGTGAAACTTTTTAAAATAAGATTCAGACTCCAAGGACCCCATACTCATATTTCAGACATCATGTGATAGGCTACATTAAAGTGAAAAATGTGACCATCTAAAAGACAAATGAATGATGTAACGTGGGAAAGAAAATTAGGAGGTGAGCTTAAAAGCCAAAGAGAAAACAAGGGTAGGAAAATAGTGTCAGCCAGAAAAGAAGCTTGCCATCATAAGATTAGTTTGGTGTTGTCAAAGCCATTTTAAAATTTCTGTGTATATATTTCCTATAGAAAATTACAAAAATAAACCAAAACAAAAAATGCCCTCCAGATTCTAACATCTACAGAGACTCAGGAATCCAAATACAACCACTATTAATCTCAGTCTTACATGTTTCAAGACTAATATTTAAATGAATATTAAATGGACTGATACTCTATGTTTTTGTCTCCTAGTGTACTGTGGAGAAGGAGATACCAAGAAAAGTCTCAGAAATAATCCTCATCTGATTTAGCACAATTTTCTGAGATGTCTGAGAGAGTGGGAAACGTCTAGAAGTAAGGAACTTCTAGGTAGTTCTCCTGAAATATTTTAAAAGCCACATTTGTTACTTAACTAACAGTGACTTAAAGCAATGAAAACATTCAGTTAATTGTCAGTGAAGAGGTGGAGATAGGCAGCCAGCTCCTGTGCGGTAGCTGGGTGACATTACCCAACGCTCCTTCTCCTCCTCTCGGCCCCCTCCCCTACACACAGCATGTTGGCTTACTCCTTCAAGGCACCAAGATGGCTGTCCCAACTCAGTTTCATATTCACATGATGGCAGGAGAACATGAGGGAGTGTGGTGCTAGCTTTGTCTGTCCCCTTGATGTGAAAGGCCAAACATCTCTCTCGACGTTATTGTAGTTGGTATCCCCTACGTCTAATTGGTCAGAATTTGACCATGTAGCTGGGAAATTAGAGAATACAATTGTTAAGACCGTCTTTAATAAATGTCGTGTCATTAGACCTGAAGACATGGTGATGCCAAACAGATTTGGGGTTTTGTTAGCAAGGAAGAAGGAGACAAAGGATATTAGGCAACCAGTCTGCCCGCCGTACACAGGAAGAACAAGCAGGGCTTGGTTCATGAGACCTACCTAACAACGTCACAGGTATGTCTCAGATACTTCCCACTATAGGAAAGATTCATGTTCCACCTCTAGAAACCATTTGCCTAATCACTAAAATGCACACCGGCCTCTTTATTCTCTGACACTATTTCATTTGTGCATCTCACTGGACAGAATGCACAGTTCCGCATTCAGTTACACTATCATTATTCACCTTTCTATATGGTTCTCTTAATCTCTATGGCAGGCAGCCCATGAGCCAAATAACGGCCTATTTACTTTTGTAGTTTTATTAAATGCAGACATGCTTATTTACTCACATATTTGTCTATGGCCGCTTTTACACTTACTGGTACAGAAATCATATGACCTCATTTCAAAATTATTTACTATCTGCCCCTTTATAAAAAAAGAACTTGTCACCCTCTGGTCTACAGGTCTGTAAATTTCTCCACTTGATCTTAGCCAAAAGGCCGAGAAGCGATACAGGTCTGTAAATTTCTCAAAGGCAAGGTCACACCCTGTATTTCTCTTGCATCTCCATGAGCACAACTCTAGGGACATAGGGGGTGCTCAACAAATACCTTCTGTCGGGCAGAAATGAAAATCAAAGGAGAGCTCAACTCTAATAGTTAAACTCTGATATAAGTGCCACATATTTGGTGTTTCATTAATGTTTGCTGAATTGATCTAGGAATTAATCAAGTAATTGACTACTTAAGGAAAAATGCCTTACTACTGAGAGTGCGGGCTCTGGCTGCAGACTTCCTGTGTTTAAAATGCTGTGTGTCCTAGGCAACAAACTTAACCTTTCTGTTTCCTTTTGCATAAAATAGAAGTAATAAGATTCAATAGCTTGGAAGGTCCTTAAAACAATACATATCACATAGTAAGTTCTCAAAAAAAATGGTTATTAGTAATGCTGTGAAGGAGAGTCTTTAAAATATAGAATGTCATTTTAATGCGCTGTGGGATCTTCAAACCCATTCCATAAAAAAAAGAGGGACAGGATCAAGAAAAGCTGCAGCTTTTCCTGGCACCACTAACCCACGTGTGAATCAAACGGAAATCTGATGTAGGTGTTGCGGGGACGTCCAAGGAAGTATTTGCTAGTAGCAGGGTCAGAGAATAAACTAGCACATGCTGAGGGGGGTGACCAAAAAGTCACGAGCGTGTCAACACAGAAAGCCTGAACTCTGCTTCTGCGGATGAGAAGCATCATTGTCCCAGACGTGAGGTGAATGGCAGGAGAGCGCTTTCATTGAACTGTCAGCTAATGAAGTGGTGAGAAATTAGCAGGCCCTGTGATTTACACGCTAATGTCCCCTAACGCCACCTGGGGGCTTCCTGCAGGCAGAGGCACAGAGGAGGGGAAATGGTGTCCTCCATCCAGCAGCCAGCCTGCGCTGCTATTCTCTCTTTGCCAAGCAACACAGCAGCCCAGCTTGTTCCCATTCACTATTCAGCAAGCGGTTGGCAGACTTCCCTCAGAGCATGGGCAAGCCGCAGCTCTAAGAGCAAAATGAAGACAATGAAAGGAATTTTAAAAGGCTTCCACCTTTTTGCACTTTCTGTATGCTCTCTAAAAGTTGACTCAGCAGGCAGTCCTCTACCTTTTCTGCAGTCCTGCCAACCTCTCCCTCACCGCAAGAATAGGCCAGTGGGAATGGTCACTGTAATCAAGGCGCTCTGTGAAACACGACTCAGAAATAGGATTGGTGAGACATAGCCCCCAGAAGCTGTTCTCGCTGCATTTATCATCATTACTTAAAAGAGAGGAGTTTCTTTTTGTGAAGCTGCGGCACGTATTCCTCTACCCCGACTGCAGCTCTGCCCACCCGCCGGAGCCCTAGACTCTCCCGTTATGAAAGAAGTAACAGTTCTCACCCCAAAAACACATGCCAGGGAAAAGCAGGAAAGGACTGTCTTAGTCTACTGGCATCTTTCAGGCAAGAGGCCAAGTCAGAACTGAGGAAACAGTGTGTGATTGTGTATAGAACAGCCTCCCGTATTATAATTATATATTTCCTTGGACATCCTCTGACTGTCAAATGAATAATGCTGCATTTTAGCTCCCCCTGGTAAGCAAGGCCTGATTTTAAGACCATTAGGAAGGGGGAAGAATGCTATAGTCTTCTCGGTTTCTCTAGGGTCACAGTGTAATTGTGTGGCGGGAGGAACAGGGCCCTAGAGATGGTGTGACAGTCACTTCTCATTACCTCCCACTTGGTTCATTACATCTGTAGACAGCGATTGCCCATGTGTGGATACTTCCATTACACAGAAGGATGTAATGTGCCATAGACCTCAAATGGCTTTCAAAAGGGGAGAAGGCACTTTATTCCAGGCACATACCTATCTTGTTTCCAGGGGCCACGCCAAAGGAATAGAAAGTGACATAAGGAATAGATTAGTGGTGATCAATACAGAGGGACAGGCCCCGTACATGCTAATACCCAGTGGGGTATGTATACATGTGAATCCCACAAACATGTAACAGAACAACACAAAAGACAGAACCCTCACTTACCAACCTACAAATTTTACTCTTAACAAACAGACCCAATTCATTCAGATGTATGTACATAAGCTCTTCTGTGGGCCCTCTGAACTGGCATTGCTCCTCTCTCACACATTGTGTGTGTGTGTGTGTGTGTGTGTGTGAGAGAGAGAGAGAGAGAGAGAGAGAGATACATTTTTCATTTGCAAGGATGAGTCCTAGGAATAGTGAAATGCAGATATGTTATTTTACACTTTTCTCAAGGATGCAAAAATCCCCAATTAGATTACAAACTGAGGAGAATAAGCAAAAAAGAAAATTATAGAATGTTACAATCAGGAATGAATCTTAGGTGTTATCTCCAACAGCAAAGCTCAGACTTTTTCCTTAGAACAAAACAAAATCACCTCTCCCTAAAAGGTAGTAAGAGGTACCTAAAAATATACCCACAATGAAATAAAGGTGGGATGTTACATACTATATCCTGCTACTGGGAATTCACAGTGATGTCAACTTATTAAAGGATCTGAGAATTCCTATTACAAAAAAAAAAAAAAAATCTATTTAACTCAGAGTTTCCATTATTCATTCTAGGAACACTTTTTAAAAATTCCAATCTTATCAATATCTTATGGAATAACCATACTATAATAAGAGATCCTGTTCTACTACAGTCCTCATTTTCTATAGATCTATACACTAGTAATTCAGAAATTTTCATTCATCTGAAATACCTGAGGATCTACGAGTAATCTCTCAGAGATTATTCAGTAAACTAGGTAAGGTTCAGGAACCTTAATATTAATCAAGCAACTCTAATGCAGAGGGACTCAGACCCCACTTTGGAAAAATACCAGACTCCACACGTGCTCTGTGTGTGTTCATCAGGGATTGAACTACATGTTAACAAGAGTTAAGACTTTAATAGTTAATAGGTTGGATGTCTGCAGCTTGGACTCTGAAAGTTGGCCAAGTTCATCATGAATTACAAGAGATTCTGAATATGAAAATAAATGTTTGCCTCTATAAATTGACCACAACTGACGGTTCACCTTCATAGCTGGCTTGAAAGGTGTATCCTTTTCACTTTCCGACTCATCTATTTACTGGATTCATTAATCCACTTTTATTAATCATTCAACAATTATTTACAGAGCATTCTCTATGTGTCGGGCACTGGATGGAATGCTAGTGATATTAGTGACCAAAAAAAAGACAAAAATCTTTGCCCTTGTAGTCTAATGCCTTAGGAAAAGAGACACAAACAGCAAAACATCAAAGTAATAATTAAGTGAATGATATAGCAGGTTAAAGTCAGAAGGTGGTAAGTGCTAGGTAAGACCAGGCTGAGGAAGCTCAAAGGTACAGGTGGGCAGGGGACAAGGGAGGACAAGAACAATGGAAATAGGACAATAAAAAAATGACACTTGGGCAGAGTCTTGAAGGAAGTAAAGCTGGTGGCCTTTCAGGGATGTAGAGTAAGGGCCCAGGCCTAAAGAACAGCCGAGGGTCACAGAAAAGGAGTAGAAGGAGGGTACATGGGGAGAGAAGGGGGAATGGAGACGAGCACCATAGTGTCTCAGGCAGCAGGCAGCAAATCACCTGGCTTAGGGCTTCGACTTGAACTCAGAGTGGAACGAGAAGCCATGGCAACATACTGAGCAGAGAATGGAGATTGTTTGGGTCCTTGTTAAAGGCTGAATGTATTCCACGGGATTCACCACTGAGTGGATTTCTAGTGCTGTGCCAGGCACTGAGGATGGTGCTGTTTGCGAAGATGAACACACAGCTCCTGCTTTCAGAGTGCCGCAGTCTCTGGGCCTGAGGAGCTGCTTGTTGCAGTCAACACGTGAAGACTTAAAACCTAGTATCCTTGGCCCTTGCATCACGAGCCCTCAGCACAGTATTGGCTCTGTGATCTGGGCATTGCATGCTGCCCTGTCCTGGGCTAGCACAGGAAGAGCTCCAGCAGATCAGTCCAGAGGGGCAGGTGCCCAGCCTCGCCCTAAAGACACTGTGTGGACTTTGACCAGACATTAATCCCCCCTTTTCTTGGCTCTTCTATCTGTTTACATAATTTTCTGCAGAAATATATTTGTGAGGTCTGATGAGATAACCGGCACTGAGAGCTTTCGTATGTAATGGAAAACTGGCAATTTTAATTTTCCCTCAAATTATCATACTCTAAAATAAATAGAGAGTCGAGGAGATTCTCCAGCTCTTCATTCTGGCAGCGCTGCCTCAGCTGAAGATCGTCGACAAGCTGGCAGCCCAGAAGCGAAGAGAGACTTCGTTCCTGGAGATAAAACCTGCTCGTTTTCAACAACCGAAATTCTGAGAGAGGGTCTTCTGGGGAAGAGCCATTTGTAGCGACAACCTCTTTTTAGAATTTTAACTTGCTTGCCTCCTGCTAGCTAACTCCTTTCTGTTGGGAAAGGATGTGAAAAGTCTCATTTAATTTCAGCCTCAAACATAATTCTAAAGGATCAGACTAGCTCACCTCACCTGTCACTCATCAAGAGACACGTCAGAAACAAAACCTCCATTCCAAGGAGGTGGGAAGTGAAAGGACAGGTTTCAAGAAAGCCAGAAGAATTAGCATGATGGTTGTGTTTGCCTTAAGCATGCATATGCAGCCTCTATGAACAGCAACATGATTTTTAATCAAATGCTTATGATGTAACCTCCCTGAAATCAGGAAAATTCAGGGACTTGGCAGGCAACTGGGGAAAGAGGCACCCAATGCAACACTACTTCAAACCACACTCTGCTTCGGAGCTAGCTACTCCAGATGTTTTTCTTTTGTCTTCATTTAATAGTTTCCCTAAATACAATGTCTTACTAGCAGCCAAGGCAGCAAAATATACAACATATTAATTAATAGCAAGATGCTTAGCTAAGCAATTCTGTCTCTGAGTATGTGATTATATTTTTAGAGATTTTTTTTTTCTTTTACCTTTCTTCTGTGAGATTTTACTAGAGGAATAAGTAAGGGGCTATCAGGAACCCATAAAATCTTCTGTGGCTGTAGCACGATTACTCCTACTCAAGCAGTAAGAAATAAGCTATACTGCTTACTCTTAACCATACTGGTTCTAGATGTTACATCAGTTATGAATTCACGACAAAACCAAGTTGTCCTGGGAATGACAACCACAACTCACAACGAGCAATTAGAGGTGCAAAGGGGTTTCTCGCCATTATAGACCAGCTTAATTTAAACTTCTTTTTCTTTTTTTTAAGATTTATTTATTTGTTTATTTGACAGATCACAAGTAGGCAGAGAGGGAGGCAGAGAGAGAGAGAGAGAGAGAGAGAGGAGGAAGCAGGCTCCCTGTTGAGCAGAGAGCCCAATTCGGAACTGGATCCCAGGACCCTGAGATCATGACCTGAGCTGAAGGCAGAGGTTTTAACCCCTTGAGCCACCCAGGCGCCCCCAGACCAGCTTAATTTAAAAAATTAAAAGTTAAATTAGTCTTTTCTGCCTGTTCAGAGATCCTTGAACTTCCTATTATCAGCAGAACATGTTGCCACACCTGCTCTGCCAATCCCCAGCCCCAGATCCAATCCAACCATCAACTTTCTCAGCTTCTGCTTCCAGGCAGCTGAGCATGGATACGGAAAAATCCCGTAACTCTGTGTACTGGCACCACACCAAATCTATGTTCTCCAACATCAGCCGGACCCTCAGTGCTGCTGGCAGTCCTTTCATTTGTCCCCAGTCAGCTCCGTTTCAGATTTCCCCTACAGCTGTTCCGAATTGTCAACATACTCCACGATCTCCTCAGTGTAAGTAGCTGCCCTTGTCCATCTATCAGACAAAATAGCGGTCCTCTCTTTCCCCTCCCCCTGCAGCCTGAGCTGTGGGAGTATCGTCCTTTCCCTACTCCCGCTCCCCTTTCCTCCTTAATTCCATCGGGGAATTAGCTGATCCCCAGAGCTAACACTTGTAGAGAATATTGGATACCTTCTCCTCAGACATCTTCTGGGGCTTCAGTCACTTCCCCTAACCCTTTGGGGTCTTTAATCCGCTGCTTTCTGCTCTCTGCCTTCCACTCTTTGATCTATGAATTTGCTCAATGTCTGCCTTATCACCACACACACACTTGCGTGCACCTAACAAATGTGCACACAACGCACGTGCACACATCCCCACTCACAACATTTTAATCATTTCAGCCTTTCACTCATGCTGCAAATTGCCTTGTATAGCAATTATCTGTTTACATGACAGTTTTCAACTGGTCCAGCGGTTTTTAATCATTGTTGTGTCACGGATTCCTTTGAGAATCTGATTAAAGCAATAGACCTTTTCCCTGAAGACGCGCACCCCCTCACCACTTGTACATGCAATACCAGGTCATTCACTGACCCACACAGGGAACATTATTACTTCCGCTCATCAATACTTCTAGCTCTACTCGTCTCCCAGGCACGCTGGAGAGCCACACTCCCTTCCTGACTTGAGATTAGTCACTGCTTTGGCCAATGAAATGCAAGTGGAAGCGACGTTTGCTAAGCTTTAAGAGGCTGCCCTGGATGTGCCGGGCTTGCTTTTTACTCTGCACCGTAACGGCTGTGTTCCCGGTCATGACTGCCGGGTCAGCGAGGGTCCTGGAGTGAGGAGCACGCCGAGCAGAGCACGTGGCCGACGGCAATGGACAGATGGAGTGGGTGAGAGAGAAATCTAGTTGTTCGAAGTGGCTGCAATTGGGGATGGTTGATTACTGTACTGCAACCCAGGCTCTGCGGCTTGACAGCGGAGCATTCTCCATTGGATATGAAATCACCTAAGTCAGAAAGATTCTTTCCAGTGGAGCATAAATTACCCTCCTTCCTGTTCCTAACCAACGCGCTCCTTTCACTGCCTATTTCTGCACTACTAGTTCTGCCTGCCGGCAACATTCTTTCCCCCAGGGCTCCTCATCCTTTGGACCTCAAGTTAGGTGTTGCCTCCTTGGAGAGCCTCTTTTTGACTTCCTTCCCACCCCCTCCAGCCCATTACCATCATTCGCATCACCCATTTCTGTCTTTCACGGAACATGTCACAGCCTATGGGGATCTTAGCTATTGTCTGTCCCTCAGGTTCTGAATTCACAACATCTGCATTCTTGCTATCAACAATGAGGCATAAATAACTAATGCCAACCAACTTGAGCCCCACATGAACTTAAGGGAATGCATTCAAAATATGGACTGCTTTCATTTGTTTCATATAATGATAAAAATAGTATCATAAATGTTCAGCTCCTACTTTACACTTTCCTAAACTGCGTTAATAGAAGAGAAAGCTCTAACTAAAAATGCTGGACAGACATCCAAATGTTTGGATGCACATCAAGAACAAACCACTGAACCTTGGTAATTACCCAGTCACCATTAAGAGGTCAGCTTGACATTTTGGGCTCTTTTCAGATAGTTGTGGCCAACAGCACTAACAACCTTTGTCCCAACCCAGTTAAATAGTAGTTTTTGTAATTCATCAGTATACTTTTGTTTTGTTTGCTCCTTTTTTCCCTTTTACTCAGGACCTGCACCAAATGATCTTACTACACAGTGATAGTAAGAATTAGTCCTCAGGTTTCAGAAAGTATCGAGTAGCTAAACTTTTGTTATGTATCCAGAGATATAGGTAGAATATCTTGTCACAGAGTAAATAATTCATACATGTTCAATGAATTAGTGAATACATTTAGTATGAAATTACAAAGTTTTTGTTTTACTTGCTTTTATTATATGTAACTAATACCATACAAGACAACTATTCTAATTTTAAAACCCCAGGGGTGCCTGGTTGGGTCAATGGGTTAAAGCCTCTGCCTCTGGCTCACATCCTGATCCCTGGGTCCTGGGATCAAGCCCCGAAGCAAGCCCCACAGAGAGCCCTGCATCAGGTTGTCTGCTCATCAGGGAACCTGCTTCCTCCTCTCTCTCTCTCTCTGCCTCTCTGCCTGCTTGTGATCTCTGTCTTTCAAATAATTAAATAAAATCTTAAAAAAAACAATTTTAGCCTTGTTTCACCTAAATACAAAACATGTTTTAAAATGTTAAAAATACAAAATTTAGTTAATATATAATTTTTCTATTTTTATTGCTTTTATGAAATGTGTTAAGCAGTCTTAACATTTGATAAGAGACTTAGAAATTGCAATGTTATCCTTCCAGCATACAACAGATTCTGAAAAACAGTCATTAGAAATCTAAATCTTGTCAGATCTCAATCTCATAAGCAAAAATTTTCTGAACCTTCTGAATTAATTGTCTGAATAAGATAAATTTAGTCCTGATGAGAACAACTGAATAAAATGTTTTACAATTGCTAAAAAATAAGCTTAGTTTAGAAATAAAAATAAACTTAGTTTAATTTTGTTCTTTCATAAACCATTTTATGTTTCCTTTGAATTTCCCATGTGGCAGTGTGCATTGCATAATAGTATCCCTTAAAACATGGAACACATCCATTACCCTATCTCTTATGTAACATGTAATTGGCATGTGATAGCTACATTTTTCTATTTATAATTTTACAAAAATCCACATGGGTAACTTAAAAATAAGATGAGTTTTGGGGTTTTTTTTTTAGATGAGACTGAATATCTCTGCTCTCTGAATTGTTTCCTATCAACTAATTTTTAAAAGGGAGATTGTCATCTGCCACCCCATTTTAAGTGAATATGAATAATCAGTTGAGGTTTATGGTCTTTAAAATGAGACACACATCCAGTGTGTGTTTGCACACACATTTAAACACATATAAAGAGATTTTTTTTTTTTTTTAATTGCTTTGCAAACAAGCCCGGTCCTTTCTCAATTCCTCATCACTACATTCAGCCTTCAGAAAAATTTTACAAAAGCTTCTTTTTTGTTCTACTGGGACATTTCAACCAAACACATAAATTCCACAGAAATAGTTGCTATAGAAATGCAAAGGGGATAAACAAGAATGAATTATGCAATCAAAAATTGCAACTGAAGTAGGGCAGTAGCAAGGTTTATGTTTAATAATGCTGACTGTATTTATTCTTGACTTTATATATACTCCAAATTGAATGTTCTGAGTCCTAAATTGGAAGGTCCTTTACTACTTAAAATAACACATCTTAATGAAAATATTTTAGCAGGCATTCCAGATTAGGAAATCAGTATATACCAAGCCAAAAATAGTTAAATTTAATGAATAATGAATTCAAGTGATGCCAATTACTCTCCTTTATTTCACACAAAATGGTCTTTATATGAAATGAAAGAAAGAGAGGTTTCCTCCACAAGTTCTGCAGACACCTTGGCTCTGAAGCATAAATGCTTCTTCAGGTTTCTACATGTCTTTCATTTATTTTGCTAAGGGGCTTATTTTGAAATAGTGCTCTATAACAGCACTTAAGATTTTCCATTAGGTTTATTGAAGTAAAAAATCATAAGTTAAATCTCCTAAAAAAAATTTGTTTCTGTTTTTTACTTGTTTAGGGATTATATTCTAAAAGCTAAATTACTAACCAGGCATCTGGTAAATGTGACTGTGGCTATTAAGCTCTTCTAGTCTTTGATCTTACTAATTAAGTTTTATACAACTTTAGAGAAAAAAGTTCTATCAATCATCTTATTTAGACATAGTTTTAGGGAAAAAGTTTACTTCAGCAGACTAATACAACCTGTGTTCTAAAACCAACATAATCCTATTAAAAGTGTATAACAGTGACACACCCATTCATGTTATAAAATTTAACTCCACATTACCAACAAAATCCATAGAATCAGCTTAAGGTAAAGAAAGCAGGGAAGGAGGAATGAGAGGGGAATCATCTCAGAAAATATAGAAAAGTCACCGATACCTTTCTCTCTGAAAATATTGACCTTTACAGTTTCTGTAAGCCTTCTATTTTATACTGCTTTAGCAAAATGATAATCAAAATTATATCTGAATAGCATCTTTCTGTGTTTGGAAGAGTGGAGGAGCACAGGTTGTAGTCTTGGATAGGCAAGCGTTCCAAGCCAAGTTCCAATATGTACCATGGACCTTGGTCAAGATTTAACACCTTCAGTCTGTTTATTCATCCATAAAATCATGAGGCATTTATCCCACAATGATTTGAATTTTACATCAAAGCTGTATTAAAATTATCCTGATGAAGGTCACCAATACCCTCTTAAATTTAAAATTAGAACTCTTTGCAATATTTGACTCTAATATTTAATAATTCTTTGAACTGTTTTTTCTTCAAAATGGACTAGCCTTTTGCTACCATTTTGCTTCCCTTCTGGGAGTTTGCCCTTTCTGGGAGTATTCTCTTTTATGCATTCTACTCTTAATTAGATGGTCTCTGTACTCTTCTCCCTCTCAGTAGTCATCCCAACAAATTCCATCCACCACTGCTCCTTCCCATGGCTTCAGCCATCACCTATACCTTGATGATTGTCTTGTATGTTCCTCCTTTTGAGACCTCTGCCCTTGGCTCTTAGCCTCCATATTACTACTGCCTATTGGACAACTTCACTGGATTGTTCTATTGGTACCATTCAAAACTTCCACCCACTTAGACATAGAGAGCTAGAACTCATCCCACAGCCCTTGCTGTCCCTTTTGCTCAAATCTCCTCAGTCTCCAGAAGCTTACCGAGTCTACCTCTTTACTATGTATTCTGATTCTGCCACTGCCTCAGTTCATTTTCTCATGTTTCAATCAATGGAAGAGACTCTACTTTCTTCAGAGTCGTTGAAATGCTGTAACAGAGAACATTTGTAACAAGTGTGGTAACAAAAATCTCTGGCTTAGCACAATAAAATTTTCTCCCTGCTCATGTCACAATCCAATTCAAGGTGTAGGGCAAGATTATGCTCTGTTGACTAATCAGGATTCCTCCATCCAGCGGCCACACCACCTCCTTATGGCGTGGAGTCCCGGCTCAGACCTTTGTACGTGGCAGGCAGGTAAGGAAGAGAGTGGTGTTGTTATGAGCCTAGTCTATGTACAGTGGTGGATCATGAACAGAATAAATGCAATTAGAACTTCTATTCCAAAAGGGGAATAATGGGAATTACAGTATTCACTGGCCTATTGCAATTCTGAAATCCTGCTTGGTAGGTTTTATTAAAGCCCTTATCCTAGGGAGAAGGTGAGTTATTTAATTAAGCTTTAATTCTGCTACTTGGGAACAATTCTCTTTCCCTCTTTACTCCTTGGACTCAGCTTTTAGGAGTTCTTATTGTGTATTTACTCCCTTTGGTAACAGCTGAAATGAGTGTTACCAAAAGTCTGAGAACCCAAAATGTGATTTTACAGCTCAGCCAGTGAGTTTTTTAGTCTGATATTTTGGATTTCTTGACAATAAAATTTTCATCAAAAACATGCTAGGCTTCTGTTGCATTTGCTCCAATCTGTAAGTCTCAGGTCTTTCTCTTTCCTCCCTCTCCTTAACAGCTACTTTTATTATGGTTTCATATCACAAGGCTTCACTCTTAATCAGATCCTTGACCTAAAACTAATTCATGATAACCAACTAAAAAGTTTTACCTGACTTTCATGGCTCTATTTAGGATCTGGAGGCAGTTGGCTTCCCAACCACTTTTTACCCCAAGTCTTTGACTGTCTATTGTTTTCTGGTCAGCTTGAAAACTGAGTAACCCTGTCTGAACACATCTCTTTTTTGAAACACCTTACCAGAGGAAGCCAACACACTGATGAACATGACCTAAAACAAGGGTTCTCAAAGTATGGTTTACACAAACCTAGGAATCCTGGAGATTCTTTTAGTGGATCCACAAGTCAAAATTACTTTTATAAAAACTCTAAGAGGTTGTTTGCCTTTTTCACAGTGTTGACAACACTTGCACAGATGCCACACCAGCAGTGGTGGGTGAAACTGCTGGTGCCTTAGCACAAATCAAGGCACTTTCAGCAAACTGCATCACTGTATCATTGGACTTTGGGTCCTATTTGTCACCATAAACTTGCTGCAAAAAAACCCAAAAAACAAAAAACAAAACAAACAAACAAACAAACAAAAAAAACACCTTTCACTTAAGAATGCCCCTGCTGAAACAGGAAAAATTATTCACTTTATTAAATCTCAACCCTCGAGTACAAGTCTTTTCAATATTCTGTGGGATCAAAAGGAAAGAACACGTAAAGCGCTTCTGCTGCATACCAAAATACAATGGTTGTCTTGGAGGAAAAGCAATATGTGATTGTTTGAGTTGCAAACTGAACTCATCTCTTTTTCATGGGACACCATTTTTACTTGAGAGAACAAGTGATAAACAAAATATGGTTATTCAGACTTGGGTATTTGGCAGTCATTTTCTTGAAAATAAATGAAGTGAGCCTGTCACTTGAAGGCGAACAACCTGACAGTATCTGTTGCCAATGATAAAACTCAAGCTTTCAAGTAAGAATTAGAATTTTGGAAAAATCATCTCTGACACCATGCGCCTGACAGTTCTGAATCTTTAAAGACTTTTCTGAAGATATCAGTACTGATATTAACAAATGTGATTTTTAGAAATATTATATAATGAGGTGTGTCAATGTGTAAATCAGTGAAACAATATTTTCTAAGAAACCGATGAAAGATATCACAAAATTATTCATGGGTAAAAAAATCCCTTTGAAGTACAGTAAACTAATAGATTTTAATGTAATAATGTGCAAAAAGTTCCTTGATATGATTTCAGAATCTACATTGTAATCAATTTAAATTATCACCTATTTTGAATTATTACAAAAACTATCCATAGTTATTTGAAAAGGCTATTCAAATACTCTGACAAAAGAAGATTGCCCTTCTCACAGAAAATATGTCCACATCTGTGTCAGGCCACGTTTTCCTCATATACTTCAACATATCATAACAGAGCAAATGGGAAGGCAAATGAGAATCTCTATGCCTATTAAACTGGACAGTATAGAGTTTTACAAAAAATGTGAAACATTGTCATCCTTTAATAAAGTGCTTTTGAAAATTATTTATTTTAACATAATGGATTTATGATTATTTTCAGCTCATTAGTATCTTTAACTTCTCAGTTTTCATGTGGTAATTTTTCCTAAATATAGCTCATAAACAAAATCTTTTTGTAATTCTCAGTAGTTTTTAAAAAGATAAATCAGTCCCAAGAAGAAAGTTTTTGAGAATCACAGGCCTAGAGAAAGGATCAGCAAACAAGTGCCCACAGGTAAAATCCAGCTGTTTTGCCTGTTTTGTAAACAAATTTTACTGGAACACAGGCTACCCATTTGCTTACATATTGTCATGGCTGCCTTCATGCTATATCAGCAGAGTTGAATATGTGCAACAAAGATGATAGTGCTCTCAGAGCCCAAAATATTTACAATTTTGACCTTTACAAAAAAGCCAATTGCTGATCTCTGCCTTGAGCTTTGGTTCTCAAGCTTGGCTGCATATCAGAACTACCTGGAAAACTGTTAAAATGCTACTAATGATCTTCCCCTTCTCCAACACATACACACACGTTAAGTCAGAATCTCTGGGGGTGGGGACAGAGCATAGATAGTTTTTACAGTTCTTCAAGTGATTCTAATATGTACCCACGGTTAAGAATCACTGTCCTAAAGCTATAAGATTTTCAAGTATAAATCATGCCTTCTGGATTCCCAGACAACATCCAAGGTTCTTCCCATTCATGACCATATTTTCAGCTTCTAATATCACAGTCCTCGCTGCCCACTGGCAAACACTAAATCAGTGCCACATTTGTTGTTATACCGGTGCCCCACTGGTAGGTACAAATTTCAAAATCAGTTAGGATAAGCTATCTGCTGTAGCAAACACTTCTCAAATTTCAAAGACTAACACAATAAAGGTTTATTTCTCAAGCAAATCATGGTGCAATATGCTTTGGTAGGGGTCTCTGCTCCACAAAGGAACCCAGCTGCTTCTAGCTAGAGACTCTACCATTCCTCAGGGCCTCAGAGTACATTGCTGGATCCTCCTACATCTAGCCAGGTGAGGAGAAAAAGAGCATGGAAGATTGAGTGAGAGGTGTTTTATGGGCCATGCCTGGAGAAGGCATTAGTAACTCCTCTTGGCCAGAACTTAGTCTTCCTGGTCACAAGTAAGTGCAAAGAAGGTGCAAAACATAGCCAACCTTTCTGCCAAAGAGGTTAAGCAAAATCGTTTTGGTGAACTAGCTTATCCCTGTGGCAACTGCTTCCTTACCAGTCTTAAAGTCCAGTGCTGTGAAGTACCTTCAGGACCCCTGTGATAGGTAGAATGGCCTCTAGACTCCCTCCTTTATTTTTTACTGCTAATTTGATATATCCAATTTAGTACTTAGCTCACTGACTTCATCTGCCCCTTCCTCTGCTTTTAACAGATTTGGAGAGAAATTCCTAGCAAAAAGACTAAGAGTTTGTTCTTTCATGCATTCATTCTCTGAAAATAAGTTCGTCGTGACACAGACTTCATCAGAACTTAATTCTGTGGGAAGGTGTTCAGTATCACAAAAACAACAAAATAGGAAAAACAGACAAGCTTCTAAACATCTTTTGCAGTATCTTTCCTGGGATGGATCTCCTATTCATTTCAAAGAGCTTCTTTCCTGAAGAAATGCAAAACAGGAAGGAAGTCTGAGAAGCCTACATAATGACAATCCTACCGAAGAGGATTACCATGAAACTTATATTCTGCATGTTCCTCTTTCAGTGAATTTCTCCAGTTTACTCAAATTTCATGAAGGTGTATAGCGCCTATAATTTCAACACATACCTATAGCCAATAACCCTTCAGGGGGCTGTTTGTATGAATCCTTTCATTTGGATGGATTTATTTCATCTGCCTATATAAGAACTGGAAGAAAAACTCAGACTTTTAAAATATTCTGAGTATAGAATATTAAACTTATATTGTGAAACAGTTTTGTTGTGGATTAGGGTTGAGTTTTTCTTGAAAAAGACACTGGTCAGCTTCATGCACTGACACATTTTTCTGGTAGAGTCAAGCACTCCATGCAAGATTCACATTCTATTTAATTAAGTGGACAAGGATCTTCCTCATCAATTACTCAATTTCCTTGCATCTGGATAGTATAGGTTCACCACAATGAACATTAATATATTTTACTCAGTAATATAACTGTAATATAGGAATTGTGACCTGCTAATTGATTTACCATTTATAGAGAATATTTTGATAAACTATAGTCATTATTGCAGAGCCATTCTGCAGAGCCAAATTCTAATGGACTTTCAACCATTTCTTGAACTATTTTGCACCTACTATGTATAAAGGCAGATAAGAAACACCTGTGGAATAATTATCATTTGGTGGATTGAGTCAAATTTATTCTAACCATAGACACATAATTTTCAATATGAGTCCTAAATGTCAGTACATCAAGTTTCTCTGAACATCATCCCTTATCTTTTATTAAAACCTCTCATTCAGAATCTGGAAGACATTGAATTCCTACTGGCCCCTGTGGTTTAGTGTTCTTGCACACTAGATATTAATAGTAATTAGCTATTGGGGCACCTGGGTTGCTCAGTCATTAAGCATCACGCTCCCTGCTCCTTGCTCCCTCTCCCTCTTCTACTAACCCTACTTGTGTTCCCTCTCTCGCTATGTCTCGCTCTGTCAAATAAATAAATTTAATCTTTAAAAAAAAATAGTAATTAGCTGTTGTCCTCATCCTCATCTCTCAACACAGTATCAGTTTTCCAGTGGCCATTGATTCTGTACTAGGAGCTCTAAACTGCTAACCACAGTGGTAGAGAGTAACCATGGAATTCTCCTTCTCGGAGGATAAGAGGTCTTTCTACCCTTTAGTCAGTGATCATTAAAGCCAACTAATACACTGTTAAGCTTAACAAATCACAATGCCTGTAGGGACCCATTGGGACTTCACCACTGAAACTGCAACAGTGAAGTCACAATTATCCAGCAATTAGGTTTACAGCTGTATTCACCTTTTAATAGTCAAGTCTACAAAAATGTGCCCACACTTCTTTCCATTGAACTTAATCTGGAAGGTTTATAAAGCCTTCATTTTTATGTAGGTTTCTGAAACCAAGGAAGCAATTGCATCTGAATGAAGTAATGACAAATTTTATGAAGCAGAAAAAACAATTTTTCCACCTAACATAAGCCTTATTTTAAAAAAATGGGGTATTTCCAAGTTATATTTCCAAATGGAATATGCTCTGAGCCATCATAAAAATCTGGCTGCCAGAAAAGTATCTAGTTTAGTAAATATGAACATGGATACCTAATGTTTTAGGAATGCTTTCAAATATAGGTAACAAACAGCCTAACTAGAGTGACTTTTTTCCTTAAATTAGGGAGTTATTTTTCCCCCTACAGTGAGAAATCCAATTACTAATGCTTGATTGGTTCAGCAGAGCAGTCATGCCAAAGACTGAGATTTCCTTGATCTTCCTCATTATTACAAAAAAAAGACTGCTGCACCTTCTATAAATACATCCTCTTTCCCCCAAGCAGGAAGATAGGCCAGCAAGAAGGGATGGTGCCAATACGTTTTAATAGGTAAAATCCAATTTTAACGGAAAGATCCCAGAACATGTTTGTATCTCTTTGGCCAGAATTTTGTCCCAGAGTCACTGCTGGCCTAAAAGTGGCAAGAGAGAAGATAACACAGATAAAAAGGAAAGCAGCTTCTTACATTCAGAAACTGGCCTAACACAGCCAGACGTTAGCAGTGTTAAGAGCTAATGCATCACTCACAATAGGCCTTGATATTCTACAGTTGATCATAAATAAGCTTCTAAATCACCACCAATGCCTGTGACGAAGAAAGACAAAACTATTCCATAATTTCTTTAAGCACAGAAACAAGGTCATTGTGCAAACCATAGAAATACCAAACATCCCCATGTACTGGCTAATATGGAAACTTGCTGCTCTTTTCCCAACTGCCGCTTTGGGCTTACTTTACTTTTCCCATCTTATACACAGGATTTTTAAAAATGTCCAGTCTTAGTCCAGACTTAAGTCTTAGTCCAGTTGGGTACTGGGTGTCTCAGTCAGATAAGTGGCCAACTCTTGATTTCGGCTCAGGTTATGATCTCAAGATCCTCAGACAGAGCCCCATATTGGGCTCTGCACTCAGTTTGGAGTCTGCTTCTCTCCTTCCTCTCCCTCTGCCCCTCCTCATGCTATCTCTTTCTCTCTCTCAAATAAATCTTTTTTTAAAAATGTCTAATCATAGAATTATCCCCAACTATGGATAACATCCTAATGAGGGCAAAGCCACTTCCTTAAACCATCCCCCCAAGTCATTTCACATTTGTCTTGATCCTGTGATAAGTCCTTCAAAAACTTCTGAAATGTCTCACATTGCCCAATGAAATTCTCCCTTCCTTGCACCCAGGAATAAATCTAGCTTGTCCAGTCATAGGTATGTCATATTGTCCAGTGCTTTCCCTGGACGGCACTGAGAGATTAGGTCAACTAAACAAGTGTATTCACCACACCTTTGTTTCATTCTAGTATATTTTCAGTTAAGATGCTATAGCTTGATATGCCATGCTTCGAGATCCTTAATTAAGAAAGAGAACTGGGGTACAGTGAACTGAGCATGGGATGAATAATTAAGAGATAAGGATTCTAGTCTGTTTTGTCCGGTTAATTAGTAAAGTGACCCCAGGTAAGTCATTAGAGTACGGGAAAGCGACTGACCTCACAATAGTCTAATGAACCAGTTAACATTAACCATGTTTGAGAGATGGCAAAACCAATGTTCCAAGAGGTTGAGTACATTTTCCTATTTACTTTCGGTAAGTGACAGAACTAGGATTTGAACAAGGGTTCTAACTCTAAAGTCTAGAGGTTCTCCACCTTCTTCCTCTGTGAACCAACCAAATTGTTGAACTAGAGCTTTAAAGGTCCTTTCCATTCAACATTCTAAGACTTTGAGTGATGTGTCATAATATTTGCATTGACTCTTTTTTAATCCCATCTGATCTGTAGGTGAAAGGTACAGGAATAATGTGAGATGATGTATGTTTATAGAGTTCTGAATTTAAGCAAGCCCTTTTTTAAAGGGCATAAATCATAAATTTGATCTACCATTTGAAGTTCCAAGTCGAATCAATTTTCAGTTCCTTTTAAGTCAAAATAGGACCACTTCACTTAAGGAACTGTGAGACCCAGTACAAAAAGGGCTGAGAACAGCAAAGCAAGAAATGAGAAAAAGCAGGAAAGCAAATAAGCATGTTCCTTTTTTATATTCAGATCTCAACTTTAACACCTTAACATTTACATATTCATGTGGCATACCTTTACAAATCAGTAATAGACAAATACAAGAAAATATAATCACATAATTGAATAAGGACAAAGTAAAATCATATGCATTTTAGTCTTACTGATTTAATAAAAAAATTTTTAATAGAAATAATCGAGGCTTTGGGAAAATAAACACTGAAGGACTGGAAGAAGTGATGTCCTTTTGTACTTGCTTTTGAAAGGCAATTTGAGATATATATCCAACAGTTCTAATATTTTTACATATCACATTTGACCCATAATTTACTTTGAACAAAACCACAGAAGTATGCAGAGTTAGCCACAAAAATGTCTGTGGAAGTACGATGTAAAATTGAAGAAAATTAGTAAAAAGTTAAAAGGTTAATGATAGAAGATTGATTAAATTGGGGTTTATTCATGCAATGGAAGTCTTTGGATGTTAAAAATATAAAGGAAAAACTATATGGACAAACATGCAAAACACATTGCTAGGCAGATAAATGTAAATTCCAGATGTGTGATTGTGTTGTTTTAAATAGATGTAGATACAAGAGTGATTATGGATTAAGTATTTATGTGCCCCAAAACTCACCCATCGAAATCTAATTCTCCATGTGATGGTATTTGGGAGGTAATCAGGTCATGAGGGTGGAGTCTTCATGAATGGGATTAACCCAACTTTAAGAAGTGGCCAGAGGGCTAGTGCGCTCCTTCCACCCCTGTGAAGATATAATGAGAACTCAGCAGTCTGCAACCCGGAAGGGAGCCTTCACCAGAACCCAACCACACTGGAACGTTGATCTTGAAATTCCAGCCTTCAGAGCTACAGGAAATAAACATCCGTTTTTACAGCCACCTGGTCATTGGTACTTTTTATAGCTGCCAAAACTGAGTAAAATGGTATAAATGAATTTTTAAAAGACTCGAAGATATCCAGTAATTATCTCTGACTGATAGGATTACCGGTAGTTTTGTCTTTTTATTTATCTACATTTTCCAGATTTTCTATGAGAAATATAAATGTTTTTATAATAATTTTTTTAATGTATTAATTCTTAAAACAAATACTAATATATATTAATAAAAATATACTGTTTGGATGTTAGCTACACTTGTGAGCATAGCTTAACACAGAGAAGTTGAATCACTATGTTGTACACCTGAAACTAATGTAACTTGGTACATCAGCTATACTCAAAAAAGAATTTCTTTAAATATAGTCTTCAGTATCTCAACTGCCACATTCACTTGTCCTTGAAAAAAAAAAAAAAAATCAAAGATAAGCCCTTAACATCATGACCATCAGATCACAGTCCCCATGGTTGTAGATACCAAGCCATTTCTATTCTAAGAAACACAAATACACTTAGCTCAAGGAGGCTTTTCAAATAATTATATTAATTCTCTTTCAAACTTGGAAATCCAGCTTGAAAGGAATACTGTGTATACAAACTGAAATTTTTAAAAAGCAAAATTATTTTTAAAAAGTGTTATTTATTTTGTAAGGTTTTCCATTGTGGTATTAGCCACATTGACTTTGGAATTATAAAAGAAATTTATTTACTTGGAATATTTGCTTTAACAAATATTGCATTTCTTTTTTTTAAGCCAATGCAATGTTGCAAACCAACAGTTGTGCAATGATATTTGGCAAGAGTTAGTATCACAGCAGAAACTTGTATTTAGTTGTTTTCCTTTGGGCATTTTTTCTTTTAACAGAAAGGACTTTTAAAAACAAAAGTATGTGCTTTATTAAACAGCAATATTAATGGCATAAATTTACACCCTATTAAAAAAAGTTGAAGAATTAGTTTGCCTTTATAGAAAATAGTGCAATAGCTACCTTGTATTTGTTGCCTATTGTTATTTAGGTTCTTAAATAAACGCTATCTTATTTTATCCTCACAGCCACCCTGTGAAGGAGATATGATTACCCCCATTTTGCAGATGAAGAAGTTGAGGCACAGAAAGTTTTGAATAATTTGAAACTTTAAATTACTTGAGCAAAATCATACAGCCAAAAGGAGGAGAATCAGGATCTGAACTCAAGTCTCTGACACTAGTTTTTGTTCTGTTCACTAAGTAGGTTGTTCACAATACACTACTTTTCTTTGGGATTACATTGTATTGTTTGGCTATTTTTCTTCTTTGGAAAGATACCTGGGTGGGTCAGTCCATTAAACATGCAACTTTTGATTTTGGCTCAAGTCATGATCCCAGGGTCCTGGGACTGAGCCCCACATCAGGCTCCATGCTCAACAGGGGTCTGTTTGAAGATTCTCTCTCCCTCTCCTTCTGCCCCTCCCACCATTCCTGCTTATTCTCTCTCTCTCAATTAAATAAATCTTTAAAAAAAATCTTTAATAAAAAGCTTAAATAAATCTTTGGGGAAAAAATGATGCCACACTTATTCTTCTGTCTGTGACTTGATTTTTCTCTCTTCCCTTGTGAAACAAATACCAGAGGATAGCCCATGGGGGATGAGTTACCTTAGGAACCCATGTGTACTTTGAAAGCTCATAAAGAAAGACTTCTGACAGCTAAGTGAACTTCCCAGGGTAGAAAACATGGGTAGGTTATACACCATACTGGGCAGACAGTATACCAATCTTGGGCCAGGACTTGTGGGAGCTACAGTACTTTCAAAGAAAATTGATACAGGGAGTCAGGTTGCTGGGTGCTAGGAACTGTAAACCTGGGGCTCCAAGGAAAAGCAACCTGGATTGAAAGTAACACTCAGCTACCTCATGTGCTCATGCCGTGAACAAGGCCAGAAAGATTAACACTCTCCTGCAGTGTCAACGAAGGGTGGTCATCTGAAGAGAGATGATCAGTTTACAGAGCGGCAGGGGTACAGCAGGAAAAATGCCAGCAGCAAAATAACCCCAGATGGATTTAACACCAGGACTCTTCCTGTTTGGGTGTGGAAATCTAATGGACTCCTCCTGGGAGAGAGAACCTCAATCAAGATACTAAATCAGCATATGGATGCTTTGATCCCCTTTTAGCTTAATTTGGGGAAATAAGGGGTATGAAAACTGGCATAGCCATTGTTTCTCCATGCCTTTCTCTCTCTTCCAAGTTAACTGCAAGGGGCATGCATTACCTTTTCAACTTAGCATTATTCCCTTAAAATCATTAACCAGACAAATTGTATTAATTAGTTATGTATTATCTTGCATGTTAGTTCAGTGTTTTAAAAATATACTATTGGTTTAAAAAAAAAAATTCATTGTACTGTCAAGCCACAAAGCTATCATACAGAAAGTTTTACCTCAATGTGCTAGAAGATAAGAAATGTTACTAGAACACACAGTGAACTAAACAGGCAAAGAGCCCTTAGGACAAACGCTTCTCACAGACATAATGGCCCTCATGTTACACATTCCCTCATCTCCTACAGGAAAGTTTTAGGCAGAGAGAATGTAAATATTTTGCTTATTAAATGTTGGGTCCTGTTTTATGTAATTCTGAAGATTTCTTCCTAAGAACAGTCATAACAATAAAAACCTCCCTTCTTTTTCTTTGGGTCACTTTGGATATACAGCTCATTCATCCTTGTGCCAGAGAGAAACTTTGGGTTTTTTGTTTTTTGTTTTTGTTTTTAATTAAAAAATATATTCCTCAAGTGTCCAACTCTTGGTTTTGCCAAAAGTATATATATATTTTTTTTTCTTGTCAACTTTACCCTATATCTTCTTATGTACGTTGGCCATGTCTACTCATAAAATGTATTGCCAATGACTGATTATTGTTATGCAAAATAACCAAGGAGAAATTTAAACACATACACCCACACGAAGTTTGCACTTAGACTCTCTGAAATAGTACATTCAACTGTACTTTGACTTCCTTAAAACTATCTAATGATTTATTTTAACTCTTTTTCTTTAAGAATTTTTTTTTATTTATTTGACATAGAGAGTGAGAGAGCACAGCAGGGAGAGGGAGTGGGAGAGGGAGAAGCAGGCTCCCCTCTGAGCAGGCAGGGAGCCCAATGCAGGGCTTGATCCCAGGACCCTGGGATCATGAACTGAGCCAAAGGCAGATGCTTAACCAACTGAGCCACCCAGGCACCCATATTTTAACCTCTTGTATATAGAAGACATTCTGGCAACGAAGTGTATGAATTATTTCAGAGAAGGAATATATAATGTTATTTTAAGAGAAATCTGATTTCTGGAATAAAGTAGAATTAAAATTTACCACTTCTTACTTTACTTATATTTTAATTGCTTTTGACAGAAACTTTCTGTTTGTAAACTAACACACTGGGAAGAAATAAGGAGAAATAGCAATTATTTACTCTCACAGTGCAAGCTTTCAAGGACTGTGGTAAAACTACTCATCAGTTGCTGAATCTCAGTAGCAAAATATCAGTCAATCAAAACCAAAACACTTTGGCTAGACTCTATAAAATCAGAATTTCCTGAAAGACCCTCATTGCTTCTTTTTAGTTTAAACTCATCTACTTCATCTACCATCGACTCCCACCCACCGTGGTTGTATAGAACAGTAGAACTGCAATTTAAAGTAAAAAATTAATATATTACAATGGATTTCAGAGTGAAGCATTGGAACTAGTCAGACAACTTTCTGTGATGAAAACCCACAACTAAGAAAATTAAACTTCCTATAATTTTGTAAATTATAGCAGGAATACCTGTAATTACCCACATAAATGATGACAAAAAAATTTGCCCTTAAGGGGTTGGATTACATTTGAAGGGAGGCTGCCTTATTTGCTATGCTCAAGAAAGAAGGCATGTTGACACACAGAATAATAGCTAATGTGTTTTGGGCACTGAGAAGAAAAGGATTTTTAAAGAAACCTGATAAACAGGACATGGCTCTTTTCTATAAGGAGATTCAGCAAGCCCAACAAAACAAGAAGCCACCTATGGTAGCCAAAACTATCCCTAAATCTACACGCACACACACACGCGCACACACACACACACACGCACACACACACATTTTCAGCTACCTCTATCGACACAACATTAACTGGCAGATTGTAATCAGAAGTGAATCCAGATCTAATGTTTGTTTTCCTTTTTGTATCTGGCTGCCAAGCCTAACTCCCCTCAAATAGGACAGAGTACTATGTGCTCAGGAAACTACAGAATTCCTGCCCCTGGGTGACTGACAAAGACCGCAAATGTTAATCCCATCACAAAAAAAAAAAAAAATCACTTTACTCCTGCTAAATTAGACATATAAGATAATGAAAATGGCATGCAATATCCCTATAACCAGTCATCTAAAATACATGGGCTCATTTATAGATAGATTTGCAACTTAAGAGATATTTGAAGGCAGACAAGCTCCAAGTTAGAACATGTTATGTTCTAATGTGGAGAATGTGGAGAATCCCATAACTCATGTTAATTTTTTCCCTCCACATACAGTTCCCATTCATCATTCCAGATAGAAGGTCCATCAGTATCCTCCAGCACATTATGAAATCCTGGTATAAGTGTCTTCCATCTATAAGCAAGGTATTTCTCCTCCTTAACTGTACACAACACATGAATTGTGGAGAGCAAATTTCCTCTAACACTTTATTCCCAAGAAGGCTCTTTCCACCACTCTTCCCACAAAGTAAGCACCGATCTTTGTGCAAGGTTTTGACATTTACCGACTTAAATACAAAGATGGTTTGAAAATTCTTGTTAGGTTTGTTATATAATTCTAATGTGCCAACACCCTTCATAAACAATCCAGTGTTCTTCAAAACAGAAGTAGCTTATTTAGCACAGCCAAACACATGTGGGAAGTATCACCAAATGGAGCTATTCTCTAAACCACCAGCTACAGTCCTCTCTAGTTCATTATTCATAGAAACACATCTATGTTTAAAATTTTAACCAATCCATAGAAAACTGAAAGGAGCAAACTATAAACTGCTTTATTAGAGATAAAAAAGGTAATTATATATGTATGTGTGTGTAATATTAAAGATCTTAATATAAGAAATAAAGTTATACACACAACCTAGATATGCAGGGGTTTTGAGCTGACCAACAGAACACATCTAGAGCTACAGTCTTTATAGCCACATCCTTCTACATTTGGTCCAAAAATGTAGTCTGGACTTTTGCTGCATTAGCTTGCCCCAAACTATCAAAGTTCCTAATTTCCAATGGACGGAGCATAACCTCTGTTAGGCTGACAGTACAGGAATCCTAGCAAAATGCTTCTGGATGGCCTTTTAAGGTCGTTTAGACATCACCAGATGTTTTTGATTACATTGTCACCAGAACTTATATCTCTGTTTATCTGTCATTGCCTCAAGTCTTGGTTCCTGCTGATTAAATCTGTCTTAGCAACAGTTACGTAATTTTGCTTCTAGATATGAAATGGCCATTGGGACTCTACTTCCTGGTTAACCTGTCTTAATGAAACATCACATTTTCATATCTTCCCACAGGAAAGGAACAGGGTATAATAGAAATGAGTTAAGATATAATGATCTCTCCCCCACCTTTTCCCTGCACAAGTCTCTGAATATTCTTGTATCCTTTCATTCATAAATAAGGAAACCAATATGGATTTTAGCTTTTAAAAAGCAATGCTAACAGTGGTCACATTTCCTACAAAGACCTAGAACCTATTACAAACTTTTTAAAATGAACAACAAAAAAGGAACTGATTCTCCAAAAGGTCAAAGTTTCAGCTAATTTACATAATCACTAAAAATCAGCACCAAGTGATACTGAAAAAGTTAGAAAGCACCTCACCCCTAAATCTGTCATTCCTAGACCATACACATACATATTCACTAAATAGGAAAATACCTGGCACAACTCTCAGATTTTCTTTGTAACACTTCAAAGTATTTTGCCAGAATTACATAAATCATGGTCTCTTAAAACTCCTCGTATCTGCTGTATAAGGTCAAAAATTATTGGTATTTAATGGTAAGTAAAGTATATACGCTGGCAAATTCTTTGTATACAGATAACATTCCAGAAGCATCCCATTGTTATTTTCACGTCCTATTTAGACAAAAGGTACTGAGAATGAATGTGTTGAGAGAGTATTCACAAAACCTCTTAAGGGCAGGCTGTCCACACGTTGGAGGAAAAACAGCCTGCCAGGCACTTAACACTGTCAGGTTTTAGGGGACCCCATATCTCTATGGAATTCTGAGACCATATAGGCTGCTCCAGGATAAATCTGGCTTCTGGTGGATCAATGATAGATGCATCTTTTGTTATATTTTCCTGCTTATTTTGCTAAATAGGTTGCAAAACTCTCCTTCTGTAAGGCCTATTTGGCAAGCATTTTTTTTCTAGGAGATAAAACTGGGATACCAAGAAAATTCTCAATCACAATAAAACATAAAATCCTAGCAATGTTCCAAGGTTTATGACAGTCAAGCACCTAATCCATTTATAGGAGACTCCTATCAAATACTAGGTATTTGTTGAGAAAGCCTAACCTCTTAAACTTGCCTAGAGACCTCAGAGATTTTGCCACCAACTTCATTTTCCTCCTCCTATGTGGAATACTGTAGACTGACTTCAAACTGCCAATATGCCTTATTTCTACTGGTAGAAGCCCAGTCTGCATGTGCTCCTTACAATCATTCTAGGACAAAAATCACAATGTTTCCCTTTGCCAGAAAGTCATTCTTGCACCTACTTTTGCAACTAGGAGTGATTGCATTTCCTGATAAAGGGAACAGATGTGGCTGGAAACTTCTCTTGCCTCTTCTTCCTTTTTAAAAATATTTTATTTATTTATTTGAGTGAGAGTGAGAGAGAGAAAATGAGCTAGGGAGGAGCAGAGGGAGAGGGACAAGCAGACTTCCTGCTGAGCATGGAGCCTGATGTGGGGCTCAAAATCAGGACTCCGAGATCATGACCTGAACTGAAATCAAGGGTCAGACACTTAACCAACTGAGCCACCTAGGCATCCCTTGCTTCTTCCTCCCATATGGAAATGACACTTGGTGCTATGGTAGCCATATTAAAAATCAGGGAGCATCAAGCAGAGGAGGAGAGAGCCAGCAGATGAAGAAAAACGGAATGAAAATCTAGAGTCTATATGCTTGCTAGTGAAAACAACAATGGAAACAAGACCAGCAATCACCCATCATCTTGCTTCTTGCTATGTGAGAGGGGAAAAACAAACAAACAAACAAAAAAAAAAAACCCTATTTACTTAGACCACTATTAGTCCAATTTTCTGTTACTTGTAGCCAAAATCATCCTATGTAATAACTTCTGCTTCATGGCTTCTGTGCAGTCCTGTCAGTCAATATGTCTCACCCCAAACATCACACGCTTTCCTACCTTCACCTCTTTTCTCCACTTGGCTTTGCATTTGGTGAGGATTTAATAAATATTATAAAATGAATGATGTGAACTGATTGATGAAATTTTAAGTTTAAATTAGTGGCCCATGTTTAGATAAATAATAATTATTCACTAACTATGGTATGTAAGGCATGGTGCTATAGTTATTTTACATTTTGAGCTTTCATTTATTCAGAATTATTTCATACATTCCAAATGAAAACTTTTGTGCTTTGCTTTTATAAAGAAACAAAAGGCCTCAATATATATATATATATATATATATATATATATATATATATATATATATATATACAGGGTGGTTGTCTAGAGGACAGGAACTAGCTCTCATGCAGTGTTTTATAGAAAGTCTAGCTCACTGCTGGCACTCAATGAATATTAAATTATAATAATACTGCTATGGGTATCATTCAGATTCTGACATTGTTATAACTTTCGACTCTGTTTCTGAAGTGTATGAGATCCTGTAATAAAAATGTTTTATAGAAGTGAATGCACATTACATACAGTTTGTCAGTCATCTTAGCCAGGTTGTATTAGGAACGTGTTGGGCTCAAATAAAAATGTGCTTTAAAATTCTATGTCTAAAATGTTGATGTGATTCAACTGCTAGGGTGTAAGTTTTCTAATTTACTATAATAAATTTCTTTTCAAAAACATTCTAAGATTGCAAGTATCTTCAGTATCTACCCTTTTCTACAGGAAAACTGAAATAGGGCAAAAAAAGATTTTTAAAGTATAAAATCTTGGGACACCTGTGTGGCTCAGTCAGTTAAGTGTCTGCCTTTGGCTCAGGTCATGATCCTAGGATTCTGGGATCAAGTCCCACATTGGGCTCCCTGTTCTGTGGGGAGTCTGCATCTCCCTCTGCCTGCCACTCCCCCTGTTTTATGCCCTCTGTATATGTCTGACAAATAAATAAAATTATATATATGTGTGTGTGTGTGTGTGTGTACATATATATATAAGTTTAAGTCATACTTCTTTTTTTTAAATATTTTATTTATTTATTTGACAGAGATCATAGATAGGCAGAGAGACAGGCATAGAGAGAAGGGGGAAGCAGGCTCCCTGCTGAGCAGAGAGCCCGACTCGGGGCTTGATCCCAGGACCCTGAGATCATGACCTGAGTGAAGGCAGAGGCTTAACCCACTGAGCCACCCAGGGACCCAAGTCATACTTCTATTTAAAAGAATTCCTGCGTGATTTTGTTTTAATAATTTTAAAACTATTGCATTTAGAAGAAGCATATAATTATTAAAGAAAAAATTTCAAACTCATTCATATAACTACCACTTAAATAATACAGTCAAAGTCCTGAGATGGTTCAGATGGCATTCGCCATATGTCAAAACTTCCAAAGATATCTTAATGCTTTATGGAATTTTGCTTGAAATTGTCCTTGCTTATCAACCTAAGGAATTATTATGATGATCCACTGTATTTTTGATGATCCACTGTCTTTTTAACTATTTGTTCATCCACTCCATTTCTGAAACTCTAGCTAACAAACTTTCTCTTTGCTTACTTACCTCTGTTTTCATAATCAGCCCTTCTTCTGAAGGACACCATTGAAAAAAATATTTAAACTTTAAAGTAGTTCCTTAATATGGAATAATCTTCATTTTAAAACCACATTTATTTTACTTCTGGGCATTTACCCTAAAGAAATGAAAATCTGAGCTCATACAAAAACCTGTATACTAATGTTCATAACAACTTTATGTACAATAGCCAAAAATTGGCAACAACCCAGGTGTTCTTCAACAGGTGACCAGTTAAACAAACTGCAGCATATCCATACCATGGAACACTACTCAGCTATAAAAAGAATATTGATACATGTAAAAACCTAAATCAACTAGAGAACTGTGCTGAGTAAAAAAAAAAAAAAAAAGCCAATTCCAAAAGGTTACGAAGGGTAGGATTTCATTTACATAACATTCTTGAAATGACAAATTTATAGAAATGGAGAACAGATTAGTGGTTACCAGGGTTAGCATGGTAGAAGGGCAGAAGAGAAGCGGGTGTGGTTGTAGGATGGCAACCTAAGGGATCCCGAGCTGATGGAAACAGTCTGTATTTTGACTACACTAATTTCAGTATCTTGATTGAGATATTATCCTATAATTTTGCAAAATGTGACCATTAGGGAAAATTGGGTTAAAAGATCTCTATTTCTTACAACTGCATCTGAATCTTTATCTCAAAGTAAACTCTAAATTTTTGCCTAGCTTCCATTCCATCTCCTTATAACAACTTATTGATGTTTCTTGGAGATACCTGTCTTATTTTTTAGTCCACATGGTTCAGATGGTCTAATCCAGCCTAAATTTCATGGCATTTAAATGATCAACCAGCACAGTCCATCTCATTTCTAGCAATTGGTTGAGGATTAGTCACTGCAGTGGTATTCAACTGAACTGTGGAGGAAGAGAAACTTTCTTTACTGCAGTTGCTTAATTTGGAAGATGAAAAGTTAGAACCAACAGGCTGACCTCGACACTGAGCCAGTGCAGGGGAAGCAGAGCCAACACATGGAGTCTTGGGTCCTAACAACAGTTTGCGCCCCTGAATCCAATTATGCCTAAAACTTGTATACCTTCTAGACTTTCCAATTATGTGAGCCAGTATATACATTTTAAAAAACCTTTATTTTAAAAGATCTTCAGTGAAGATTAGAATCACATTCAGTATATGACAAATATTTCTATATATTAGATATATATATCTAGTGAAGTTAGAAATACTTCCCACTGTAAGGAAAACATTTTATTATTCCATTAGTAAAAATTCATTTCTGTACTTTTATTTCAGGTTTAATGTCAGTTGTCCTCTTCTGATCTTAGTCTGCCACTAATTTTCTTGAACGAAGTTTCTGGGATATACTATATTTTTGTGTTTTGCACATATTCTTATCAATTTCTAAGATTTTTGTATATTAAGGATAGTAGACCTCTGTCTCGTGCCCATGTAAAATACTTCTGTGTACTGGCCATTTGTCTTTCAATCTCACATGGCGTGTTCATTCCATAGAGAAGCATTTAATTTTTATAGTTAAATTCATCAATCTTCTTCTTTTATTGTTCCTGGCTTTCATATCATACTTAGAAGAGCTTCTCTACGCCAATATCATCTTTAAAATCTACCCATACTTTCTTCTACTAGTTTTATAGTTTCCCAAATGGTTACATATTAAACATTTATTCACTAATGCATTTTTTCCTCACTGGTTTAAGACTCTTTCTCAAATGCTAAATCCCTATACAGAAAAGAGTCTAAGGATGGGTGTTCATTTGTTTCTTAACCATCTATTTCTCAGTTCATATTATTTCAATTTCATCAGCTTTATGATACATAATATCTGGTTAGGCAGTGTTCCTTTTTAGTATTTTGTGTTTTTTAGAACCCTTTCAGCTATACCTGCACATTTATTCTTCCAACTGAAAGTAGAGTCTTAACTCTGTTAAGATTAACATTTTGTCAAGTTCCACCACACGTCCCCACAACACATCAGAATTTTGGCTGATGACCACCTTGTGTATAGCATAAATTTAAACCAGGTTGACCTCTTCAAAAAAATTAAGCCTACTTTTCCTAAGGCATGTCTGTCCATTTATTCAAATCTTCTGTCATGTTCTCAAATCTTATTGTCATGCCATTCCATATGTTTTAATTTTATTCATCTAGTTTCTGTACATTTCTTAAGAATTTTCCAGATACGGGTCCCTGGGTGGCTCAGTGGGTTAAGCCTCTGCCTTTGGCTCAGGTCATGATTTCAGGGCCCTGGGATCAAGCCTCATATCAGGCTCTCTGCTCAGCAGGAAGCCTGCTTCCCCCTCTATCTCTGCCTGCCTTCCTGCCTACTTGTGATCTCTCTCTGTGTGTCAAATAAATAAATAAAGTCTTAAAAAAAAAAAGAGTTTTCCAGATATTAAATGCTATACAGCTGTAGAAGTAAATGCAATGTTTCCCTTTATATTTTCTTTATAAGAATGTGATATATCAGAAAACTATTGGTACTTGTTTGTAGCCATTTACCTTAATGAACATCCTTGTTTTCTTAAAACTTTAACAAGTCTGGAAGATGGATCATTTTTTCAATATTTTCAAAGATCATATCACTTAAAATAGATCAAGAAACAACTGGGTCATCAGAATAACTTAAAATGAAAAAAAGCGATGCTGGTTTAAAATATACACACACACATGTCCTACACAAATATATACAGATGAATCCTCTAGATTGGGACATGCTTTCTTCTAGAATTTAAATATTAGCAAAAGCAAGGATTTCAGTATTTTTATAAAGCACTCACACTGTTCAGAGAGCTCTTCCTGTTATACCATACTATTTCTCCAATGAGAAAGATTGCCCTAAAGAACTATTTTTTCTGTGATTCTCAAAAATCAAATATTGCAATTTTAAAATTGGTATAAGAGAAACATCTCATCTGATGCTTTTGCTACTTTAAAAAAAAAAAAAAAACAGGTTCACAACATGTGATTAACAATGCACATAAACTTGCCTCTGTGATTTTGTGTTGAGATAATGGTTAAAATCCATTAAAGTATCCTTTTATGGTTGATGATCTGTCAGCTGAACATCCAGCAGTTTCTTTTTATAGAAATATGATTTGATCTGCAATGTCCTGGAACATGTTTTTCCTGCTATTTGGCTTCAAGTTTATGCTAATTAATGGGCTTTATCTCACAATTTCCGTGGTACATTAAAACCCCCTCCCTCTAGAAGCATTATTTGAAAGACCAATGGAATTTCTGCAGCATTTTCTGTAGGTACTACTCAAATGATAAGACTTTTTTTCTTTAAATCCTTTGTTGTACTAAATTTTTACTTTCTGTATGTCTTCTTTCTCTATACCACTTACAAATTCCTTGAGAGAAGAAGAAATTAATAGTTTTTGAACTCCTAAGTGCCAGAGTAGTCTAATTGTTTTAAATACACTTTTTCATGGTAAATATTGGTTCCTATTAACTGTTCTATCTCCTAAGAGAATCTAATGCCCAGTAAATAATAGATGGCTGTTACTTATATAATTGTTACTTAAACAATTATTAGTATTTCTTTCTTAAGTAATTTCCACCTAAGTGAAATAATAGTTTCCTTATTGGCCTGATATTACTGTAAGTTGCTGGTATTAACAATCAAAGTTCATTGCCAGTCCAGAAATGTAAGGAATTTGAGGCTTTAATTATGAAGAAAATAGGTTTCTATTAGAGAATTATATTTTCTCAAAGAAACACCCTGAGCTGTAACAAAGGCTGTGGAAAGCTAGAAGATTCATTTGTCCTTTTGTTACTAATCTTTTGTCCAATAATTACATTGTAATTTTAGTTAACTCCTACTACATTTTTTTTCCTCACTGATTGAGCTAATGATCCATGGATTAGCTTGTATCTGAATCCCAAAAGTATAGATGAAACTCCTTCATATATACATGAAATGAGACTAATAACAACCATTTATTGAGTGACTATTATGTGTCAGGTACTGAACTAAGGGTTCTACATGCTTAATTTGATTTAGTTATCATGACAAACCATGCAGTTGATATTATTATCCTGATTTTAGTGCTTAGAAAAATGCTTAGAGGAATAACTTCAAATAGAATGCAAAGCCTGAATTCATCCATTTTCATGCACAATAAAAGAGTCTAAGACTTGAATCCCCACTAGCATCGGGAATGAACTGTCTACCTTCTCCATGAACTCTAAAAAAGCAGGGAATGTCTATCTGACAGATACTATGACTGGAAACAGAAGCTAGGATAGTGAGAATGAATTCCCACTGGAAATATTTTCAAAAATATTTTCTCACTGAAACTTCATGACCATTCTATTAAATTAGTGTTGCTCCCATTTACAGATGGGAATACTTCAAAGTCACATACCTAGGAAATGACAGAGACAAATCTATGTCTGGGTCTTATAGATCCAAGACCAATACTCCCACCATTTAACTCTAGTTCAAACATGACAGAAGAGATGGCAAAACCTGTCCCTCACAGTGGTATCACAAAGTTCAGATCACCTTCAGTCTAGACACTGTCTCAAGCATGCATCAACTAAAGTAACTGCTGATCTCTAACTTTATAAAAGAAAATACATCTCTTAACAGTATATTTACTTTAACACCCTGTTTTTCTTCTTCTGGGGTATCAATAATGTTCAGTTCAAATTCTGTAAATAACTTGTAGTCCAATTGATGCTATACAGATTGACTATATTTTATCAAAGTATCTATTTGAAAATCATGTATGTAAATTATTTTAGCTTAACTATTGTGTACAATTCCAACATGCCACTCACCATGGACATTTTTAAAATCTTCCAGTTGCTTTCCAAATTCTCCTACATACTCTGGGCCCTATCTACCTATGGCCAAGCTAGCTGTGCAGCCCCCTCCACCTCAGTCTCTCAAGCAGTTAGACTGAGGACATAAGACCAGGTTGAGCTGGTGAACTACTTACATATTAAATCATCAAATGTCACAATAAGGTAGGTATTATGTGTTTTATTAGATTCAGTCTGTGTCTATTTGACATCCATGATTATATGTCCAATTATATTAACTATATTTTCTGTATGTCTGATGCTCTGGTATTTGGTTACCTCACAGAACTGGAGAGAGATGCCCTCCCAGGACTAGCCAATTCTTAGAGATAGTAAAAAGTTTGTCTGGGAGCAAATCTCCTACATGCAAACCAGCCAATCCTGAGTCTGTACCTCCAACCACCTCTTTATCTCATATACAGCAAGCTTATATTTCCCTGCCTGAAATTACCTCAGGGCCAGATAACAGGCCACATGAAACCACCCCTTTAGCCTGAAGCCCATGAGAATTATTCAAACTGGCCAATACTAAACTGTTTACCCTACCCTTCCTTACCTTTTTTGTGGAAACCCCGAGAAAAGCCCTGGTGCAGATTTTCCCTTCCCCCCTATTTTTTGCCACCTGACCAAGACCTGGCACTTTCCATATGACCCCTCTTTGGGACCTGTGAGTCTCATAAACTTCTTCCTTCCAAGCCCCTTTCCCTTGGCGGTATCATCTTTACCATACCACATTCAACAGTCACATTATTGGAGCTGTAGTTACTATCTTTAACCTCATTTTAGAGATGATGAAACTGAGGTACAGAGTGTTTAAACAATTTGCCAGAGATAACATGATGAACCAATATTCTAAACCAGACAGGCGGGTTCCAGATAGCACTAAATCAAGGCTTTGTCTCCTTTGTTGTCCTCTCCCCCTCTGCCATACCTGGAATAGTTCCTGGCCTTATGGTTTTTGTTTGCACTCAACTGATGGAATATAAAGCCACTCATATTTTTGGTGTTCTCAAAAAGCAATAGCCATAGGGAGGAGCAAGATGGCAGAGGAGTAGGAAACCTAAATATTATCGGGTCCTAGGAATTCAGCTAAATAGTTATCAAACCATCCTGAACACCTGCAAACTCAACAAGATATCAAAGAGAAAAATAGTAGCAATTCTAGTAACAGAAAAGCAACCACTTTCTGGAATGTAGGATTTATAGAGAAGTGAATCTGATATAATATACAGGAAGATAGACTGTGGGGTGAAGGGCGGGCTCCCAGCAAGTGGTAGAGCAGCAGAGCACAAAAATCAAAATTTTAGAAGTCTGCTCCACTAAAGGATGTTGTTCCAGAGGCTAAGCAGGGGGTGGAGCACACACTGAGACACTGGGGTCTCAGAACCTGTGGGGTCACAGAAAACCAGAGGTATCTGAGAGTGTCAGGCTACTAGGTATTGGAGTGGGGAAGCTGACTCAAGAGACAGAGCTGAGGAGGGGGCTCTCAGCTCAGAGTTACCTTAAACTGTGAGCTGAGTCACAGTCAGGCCACCACTCTTCGAGCAGGAAACCTACAAGCTGAAGATATGGGGATACCCCCCATCCTCCTCTGGGAGGAGCAGCACAGGAGTATGCAGCAGGAATCTGCTGGGTTTGGAGACTCCAAATGGGGCTGTGTGCCAGAGATAGAAATGTTCAATCACAGGCCACATCGGCACAAAGCACAGCTGAAGACCAGGGAGATGGAAGTGATTGCATTTTCTGAGGGTGCGCTGAGGAGTGGGGCCCTGAGCTCTTGGCTTCTACAGGGCCGAAGATTGGGAGGCCTCCATCTTCATTCCTGTCCTCCAAAGCTGTATGGAAAGCATTCAGAGAACAAAAGATGCCAAGAGCAAACCAAACAGATTACTCAGCCTGATCCCTGGCAAAGGCGGTGCAAGTCCACCTCAGGCAAAGACATTTGAGACTCACTAAAATAGGCCCTTCCCCCAGAAGATCAACAGGAACAGCAAGCCAAGACCAAGTTCACCAATCAATGAAAAGTGCAAAACTTCAGAGCTATGGGAATACAGCACATAGAATGCATGGCTTTTTTCCCATGATTCTTCAGTCCTTCAAATTAATTTATTTTATTTTTTTTTCTTCTATTTTTATTTATTCCTCTTTCCTATTTTAACATTTTTAAACTATTTTATCTTATCAATACCTTTTTAAAAATCTTTTTAATTTTTCATTGTTACAGTCATAGTCTATCCCTTCATTGTATTTAACCTTATTTTTGTAGACATCTAGGTTTTTCTTTCTTTAAAATTTTGGTATACAGTTTTCTCTAACAGATCAAAATATACCCTAATTCTGGCACATGACTTTATTATAGTCTCCAGCCTGATCACATTCTTTCTATTTTATTGCCTTTTTTCAAACAACTTCTTATTAATTCCCTTTTTAGAATCATTTTAATTTTCATCTTTACAATCATACATCCCATATATAAATATATGTATACACACACACACACACACACATATATATGATTTTTTTTCTCCTTTCTTCTCCCCCTGCTTTCAGATCTCTTCTGACTTCATTAGTGAATGTTTTTCTGGGGTCATTGATACCTACTATTAGTATTTTGTACTCTCATTCATCAGTTCTTACCTGGATAAAAAGACATGGTAGAAAAACTCACCTCAAAAAAAAAAAAAAAAAAGAGGCAATAGTGATGACTAAGGACCTAATCAATATGGATATAAGTAAGATGTCAGAACCAGAGTTCACAATGATGATTATCAAGCTGCTAGCTGGACTCAAAAAAACCATGGAAAACAATAGATAATCCCTTTCTGGAAAAATAAAAGGACTAAAATCTAACTAAGTTGAAATCAAAAAAGTTCTTAATGAGGTGCAATAAAAAATGGAGGCTCTTAATACTAGGATAAATGAGGCAGAAGAGAAAATTAGTGATAGAGAAGACCAAATGATGCAGAATAAAGAAGCTGAGAAAAAGAGAGATAAACTACCAGACCATGAGGGGAGAATTTGAGAAATAAGTGACACCAGAAGATGAAACAATATTGGAATATCTGGAATCCCAGAAGAAGAAGAAAGAGAGAGGGGGGCAGAAGGCATATTGGAACAAATAGCAGCAGAGAAATTCCCTAATTTGGTGAAGGGAACATCTAAGAGTATAACTTTTAAGTCTCAGTGACAAAGAAAATCCTGAAAGCAGTTCAGGACGAGAGGTTGGTAACATGCAATGGTAGAAATATTAGATGGTCAGCAAACCTATCCACAGAGACCTGATAGGTCAGAAAGAACTGGCATGATATATTCAGGGCACTAAACAGGAAAAATATGCAACCAAGAATACTATTTCCAGCTAGGTTGTCACTGAAAATAGAAGGAGAGATAAAAAGCTTACAGAACAAACAAAAACTAAAAGAATTTGAAAACACCAAGCCAGCCCTACAGGAAATATTGCAAGTGGTTCTCTAAGCAAAGAGGGAGCCTAAAAGTAAGAGACCAGAAAGGAGCAGAGACAATATACAGTAACAATCACCTTATAGGCAATACAATAGCACTAAATTCCTATCTCTAAATAGTTACCCTGAATGAAAATGGGCTAAATGCCCCAATCAAAAGACACAGGATATCAGAATGAATAAAAAAAAGACTCATCAATATGCTTTCAGCAAGAAACTCATTTTAACCCAAAGACACATTCAGATGTAAAGTGAGGGGGTGGAAAACAATTTATCATGCCAATGGTCATCAAAAGAAAGCTGGAGTGGCAATCCTGACATCAGATAAATTAGATTATAAGCCAAAGACTATAATAAGAGATGAGGACGGACACTATATCATACTCAAAGGGTCTGCCCAACAAGAAGATCTAACAATTTTAAATATCTATGCCCCTAACATGGGAGCAGCCAATTATATAAGCAAGTTAATAACAAAATCAAAGAAACACATTGACAACAATACAGTAATAGTAGGGGGCTTTAACACCCCACTCACTGAAATGGACAGATCATCTAAGCAAAAGATCAACAAGGAAATAAAGGCCTTAAATGACACACAGGACCAGATGGACATCACAGATATACTCAGAACATTCCATCCCAAAGCAACAGAATACACATTCTTTTCTAGTGTGCATGGAACATTCTCCAGAACAGATCACATCCTGGGTCATAAATCAAGTCTCAACCAGTACCAAAAGATTGGGATCCTTCCCTGAATATTTTTAGACCTCAATGCTCTGAAACTAGAACTCAGTCACAAGAGGAAAATTGGAAAGAATTCAAATACATGGAGACTAAAGAGTGTCCTACTAAAGAATGAAAGGGTCAACCAAGAAATTAAAGAAGAGTTGAAAAAACCATAGAACCATAGAAGAGATCAATGAAACCAGGAGCTATTTCTTTGAAAGAATTAATAAGACTGATAAACCTCTGGCCAGACTTATCAAAAAGAAAAGTAAAAGGACCCAAATTAATAAAATCGTGAACGAAAGAGAAGAGATCACCACCAACACCAAAGAAATATAAACAATTATAAGAACACATTATGAGCAACTATATACCAGCACATTTGACAATCTGGAAGAAATGGATGACTCCTAGAGACATATGAACTACCAAAAATGAACCAAGAAGAAATAGAAAACCTGAACAGACCCATAACCAGTAAAGATATGGAAGCAGTCATCAAGAATCTCCCAACAAACCAGAGCCCAGGGACAGACGGCTTCTCAGGGGAATTCTAACAAACATTTAAAGAAGAATTAATTCCTACTCTCCTGAAAACATTCCAAAATATATATATAAATGGGAGGAAAACTCCCAAATACATTTTATGAGACCAGCATTACCTTCATCCCCAAACCAGACAAAGACACCATCATTTACAGAGCAATATCCTTGATGAACATGGCTTCAAAAATTCTCAGCAAAACACTAGCCAATAGGAACCAGCAGTACATAAAAAGGATTATTCACCGCCACCAAGTGGAACTTAATCCTGGGCTGCAAGGTTGGGTCAACATCCACAAGTCAATCATTGTGATATAATACATTAACAAAAGAAAGAATAAGAACCATATGGTACTCCCAATAGGTGCTGAAAAAGCATTTGACAAAGTACAGCATCCTTTCTTGATCAAAACTCTTTACCGTGTAGGGATAGAGGGTACACATGTCAATATCATCAAAGCCATCTATGAAAAACACACGGCAAATTTCATTATCAATGGGGAGAGGCTGAGAGCTTTCCCCCTAAGGTCAGGAACATGGCAGGGATGGCAACTATCACCACTGCTATTCAACATAGTTCTAGCCTCAGCAATCAGACTACAAAAAGAAGTAAAAAGCATCTGAATTGGCAAAGAAGAAGTCAAACTCTCACTCGTCATGGATGATAGGATACTTTGTGTGGAAAACCCAAAGGAGTCCACCCCAAAACTGCTAGAACTCATACAGGAATTCAGCAAAGTGTCAGGATATAAAATCAATGCACAGAAATCAGTTGCATTTCTAAACACCAACATCAAGACAGAAGAAAAAGAAATTAAGGAGTCAATCCCATTTACAATTGCACCCAAAACCATAAGATACCTAGGAGTAAACCTAACCAAAGAGGCAAAGACTCCGTACTCAGAAAACCAGAAAGCACTCATGAAAGAAATGGAGGAAGACACAAAGAAATGGAAAAACGTTCCATGCTTATGGATTGGAAGAACAAATATTGTGAAAATGTCTATGCTACCTAAAGCAATTTACACATTTAACGCAATCTCTATCAAAATACCATCAATGTTGTTCAAAGAAATGGAACAAATAATCCTAAAATTTATGTGGAACCAGAAAAGACCCTGAATAGCCAGAGGAATATTGAAAAAGAAAACCAAGGTTGGTGGCATCCCCAACCCGAACTTCAAGCTCTATTACAAAGCTGTCATCATCAAGGCATTATGGTACGGGCACAAAAACAGACACATGGATCAATGCAACAGAATACAGAGCCCAAAAATAGACCCTCAGCTCTACGTCCAACTAATCTTCAACAAATCAAGAAAGAATGTCCAATGGAAAAAAGACAGTTTCTTCAACAAATGGTGTTGGGAAAATTGGGACCGCCACAGGCAGAAGAGTGAAACTAGACTATTTCCTTACACCACACACACAAATAGACTCCAAATGGATAAAGGATCTCAATGTGAGAAAGGAATCCATCAAAGTGTTTGAGGAAAACACAGGCAGCAACCTCTTCAACCTCAGCCACAGCAGCTTCTTCCTAGAAACATCGCCAAAGGCAATGGAGGCAAGGGCAAAAATGAACTATTGGGACTTCATCAAGATGAAAAGCTCTTGTACAGCATAGGAAACAGTCAACAAAACCAAAAGACAGCTGACAGAATGGGAGAAGATATTTGGAAGTGACATATCAGTATAAAGGCTAGTATCCAAAATCTATAAAGAACTTATGAAACTCTACACCCAAAGAACAAATAATCCAATCAAGATATGGCCAGAAGACATAAACAAACGTTTCTGCACAGAAGACATCCAGATGGCGAACAGACACATGAAAAAGTACTCAACATCACTTGGCATCAGGGAAATGCAAATCAAAACCACAATGAGATACCACCTCACACCAGTCAGAATGGCTAAAATTAACATGTCAGGAAACCACAGATTCTGGCAAGGATG
Source organism: Mustela putorius furo (assembly GCF_011764305.1). Classification (NCBI taxonomy): domain Eukaryota; kingdom Metazoa; phylum Chordata; class Mammalia; order Carnivora; family Mustelidae; genus Mustela; species Mustela putorius. The sequence continues at coordinate 11,995,458 of NW_025422023.1, forward strand.
CTGAGAAAGGAGAACTCTCCTACACTGTTGTTGGGAATGTAATCTGGTGCAACCATTCTGAAAAACAACATAGAGGTTCCTCAAAAAGTTGAAAAGGTAGCTACCCTACAACCCAGCAAGTGCTCTACTAGATATTTACCTTAAAGATACAAATGTAGTGATCCGAAGAGGCACCTGCACCCCAATGTTTATAGCAGCAATGCCCACAATAGTCAAACTATGGAAAGAAACTAGATGTCCAAGAGCAGATGAATGGATAAAGAAGATGTGATTTTACACACACACACACACACACACACACACTTACATATACAATGGAATACTATGCAGCCAGCAAAAAAACCCTGAAATCTTGTCATTTGCAACAACACGGATGGAAGTAGAGAGTATTATACTGGGCAAAATAAATCAGAGAAAGACAATTATCATATGATCTCTCTGATTTGAGGAATTTGAGAGGCAAGTCAGGAGGTCTTGGGGAGGGCAGGAAGGGAAAATTATGAAACAAGATGGGACTGGGGAGGGAGACAAACCATAAGAGACTCTTAATCTCACAAAACAATCTGAGGGTTGCTGGAGGGTTGAGGGGAGGGAGAGGATGGCTGGGTTATGGGCTCTGGAGAGGGTATGTACTATGGTGAGTGCTATGAATTGTGTAAGACTGATGATTCACATACCTGTACCCCAGAAACAAATAATACATTATATGTTTAAAAAACAAAAAAAGCAATAGCCTTTACTTCAACTGGCAGTCTGTTATCATGAATACTAGCCTTTTTTTTTTTTTTTAATTTTACTCCATTTTCTCAGTTTCAGCTTGACATGTCTAGATACCTTTCTATTCCATTGTCTTCACCACCTCCTGGCCACAAATCTTTCTCAGTATTCTTGCCCAGCTCTGACAAAAATCTGGTCCCATTATTTCTGAAATACATAGGGGGAGGAAGACAACAAAGTCTGGAAGTTTATTCATAAAGTATATTCACAAAGACAGGTAAAATAGCATATAGGAGGATGAGAGCTGCCCTTTTTCTAGGTTAAACTATATCCAAGTCACCTCTACATCAAGGTATCAATATTTTCACCAGTCTCATCAAAGCTCCCAGGATTTCTGCTATACTCAAGCAAGCTAATCTAGCATGATTGGATGTAAAACCAGATACTATAGCCCCAAGCTTTGGTGGAGAAAGAAGCAGGGCAAAAGTGATTAACAATGTATTAAGTTAGTTCCTCCCAAGAAATACGATCTCAAGACATCTAAAAAATTCCTTGACCTCCATGAGTAAAGCTTATATTAACTCATCCCCCCAAGGGTCCTTTGGGAAAAGGCCAAAATACTTATATGGAATTCTTAGGCAAAAATTCATGCGTTCATATTAGATCAAGGCCAAGAGCAGGGAAGAAAGGTTTCATAATAATCAATGTACAATTATTTATAAACAGCAGTTTTTCCTTGTATATATTCAGCTTTAGTGTTAAAATCTTTTTTAGTGGGGGTAAAAAGAATTTTTAATAAATATTGTCAACACAAGTAGAAAGATAAAGCTTTTGTTAGAGAAAATTACCAATACCCTAATCTCCTGTTTCTAAGAAAGAGCTTCTAGAATAACACTTCCTCCAGCTTCTCTACATTCCCTTCTGTGTTCCCCAGACAAGAAGAAAAGACACAGCTGATGGGGTAGATTAGAACAAGGAGCTGTGTAAGCATGGCTCAGCCTTTCTACCTTCAATCTTTCAGGACTACAGAGAATAGAGAATTTTCTGTAGGATGATAGAGAACAGCGCAGTCCTGGAAAAAAATATTTTGATCGCTTCTCGGCCTTTTGGCTAAGATCAAGTGGAGAAAAATATTTTGGAGGTCCCCAAAAAGGGGTAGACTAACAAAACTCCTCATGGGATTCCAAATGCAGACCCACATCCTTTTCAGACCAGCAGCCCCAGGAGCTTCTACTGGCTTCTTCCCCCTTTCACTGACACTGGCCTTCTTCTCCAGATCTTAAATTTTTTGTGGTGAATATTCATAGGTCAGGGTCCCAAATTCTTTCTTAAAGAACCATCTCCCTCCTTGTCATCTACTATAGTTCAGCAGATGTGAGGCGGGAAATCAAAGTACATCTTCTTTAGAGAATTCTAGCAGATCACCCCAAAGCCTATACTTACAGGAAAATAGTCAGAAACAGTAAAATTTTCCACTACTAAGGGAATATCTAAGAAATACACCCAAATCTGGCCTTGTGAGTCTATCATTTGATCCTGATCTATCTGGCTTTACTTATTTCTCATTCGGGTCCAAACTCGGGATTTATGGGATAGAAACAATGATCCTCTACCTCTTCAAACTTCAACAAAGTTGTGCCAAAGGTAATCTGAAAAGCTCTAAAATGTTTAACACCTAGCCTGTATTGAAGAAAAAAGAAATAATCAAATCTGTCTCCCTCAGTCCCAAGTTCACTTCCTCATAACATCAGGTATAGGTGTATGCTTTCATTCTGACTTGGACTTCCCTGTTGAACTCCCAGAATCTTGGAACTGAAAACGACTGTATGGACTACTGGAGTAAGGATCTCACTCCAGGTCACAAAGCTAGTTGTAGACAGAGTTAAAAACTGAGACCCAAATTCTCCAGTTCCTGGTTGGGTTCTCTTTCTGTCATACTAGACCTCCTTCTCAAGTTTTCTTCATAAGCTGATACTATGAGTGCCATCATTCCTTAATTAACATCAAAGATGTCTTGCAGTGGCAAGTAGAGAATGTGAGAACCACTTGCTTCAGAACTTGAAGCAAAATTAGAGAAAAATACCAGCCCTCTTTTCATTTTACAGATGAGGCAAGAGAGGGCCATAGAAATGGCCCTGCTCAACTAGACCATGCATCACCTGCCTCTCAGCTCACTTCTCTTTTCTACACAGAAATGCCCACTTTAATTATTGCAAGCTAAAACCCAAGTGTCCTTTCTCTCTGCTTGGTCAGTATCAGAGAAAAAAAGTAGGTATTTAACCTCCTAAGTAAAAAAGTAGGCAGTACATTATTATAATTTTCATGTAATGCTCTAAAGAGACTGTTTTATTGATTGATTTAAGTTAGTTTCCTCCTAAAACTTACTATGCACCTTCTTGGTAATAAGATCCCTATTCCTAGCATAGACCCCATTTGGAAAACAAACCCCATGTCTTAGGTGAAAAACAATTCCATGATAAATGCTGATGAAAACCATTAATTGTGCAAAGCCATATTAAGTTGTTTCAGTAATGAGACAGGAACTGTTTAATGAAGCATGTCTCAACAATAAATAACAACAATAATAAAGGGAAATTTACTGCTTTTAGCTTCATTGGACATTTGTCTCACATCCCAGAGCACTGTAAATTAAAATTGGAAATACTTAATTCCGGGTATAAGTAAAGAGGTAGAAAATGTTTAAAAGAGGTCAAATTATACTTTGGTCACCACAGTTTTAAAAAATAGGTTCATTTCTAAGGCAAATATATGAACTAAATAACCATCACATTTATTATACATGCATTTATTATATCTGCTGAATAATAATGTAAACATTGACACTCTTACCTAGTTGTTACAGTTTTGGAAGGATTTGTTCAAAGACTGATTTATTATTTTCACAGAAAATGCGAGAATGAACGAAGTGGTGACCTAAGAACAGCCACATTGTGTGCATCTCAGGCCTGAGGTCTCTGTTTCTAGAGAAATAGACCAAAAGAGCTCACAATCTACAATGAGATCACCACATAGAAATGGCAAATAAATAAATAAATAAATAAATAAATTAAAATAAAATAAAGAAAGAAAGGGGTCAGCTCCCAAGGTTTGAATCCTAGGCAGAACCAATCAACACTCTTTAAAGTATGGCTCACCCACCTGGACTAGAGGCTTTTTATGAGCTGGGATGGCATATCATTAACCACTATGCCCCAGGACCAACCTGGACCAAACTGCCACATCCCAGCCACTGTTCAGAAGCATCCCATCTCTTTCCCCTCTGACCTAGAGCAACTTCTGAGTAGATTCACTCCTTTCCTACCTTTTCTACTTTCTAGCTCTGCCAAACATTATGCTCAATATAACCTCTGGAAGGGAAGGACTGTGCCAGTCTTATTCTTTGTAGTATCTGCAGCATCCAATGCTAAGAAATCTGTAACATCATTGAAAATTGGTTGTGTGTCTATTTGAACACCTTTAGGAAAGAAGTATTTGAGATGGTCCCACAAATCCATCTTAACACAATCCTAAAAGATAAAACCTTCTTGAGAAACCTCAGATGTGTGGTGTCTTATGGGTGGAAAAGGGTAAGGGTAGAATTATTTTTCCTAAAGGTAGATTTTCTATTATATTTGAACAAAAATGTTCCTATTTTTTCTTCCCTTTAGAGCTATACAAGAATAACTATAAGCCTCATCCCCAATATTCAGTTAACTGACAATAAATAACATGTCCCCAACTCCCCAGTATGGTTCAGATTAGATATGGCCAATTTTTTGTACAGACCCTCATATTAACTTCTACCCAACCACCTCACCACCATTGTATGTTTATAGCTCCACTACTTTAGTCCAGCTGTATTGCTTACTAACAACACTGGATAGGTTTCTTAACCACTCTGATCATCAGTCTTTTAGTTGTAAAATGGAGACAACATCACTTAACTCAGACTTGAGGATTGAAATCCAGGACATACACTCAAATTGTGGTTATCACATAAATTCACTACATAAAAATATGCACTCAAAGTGTTTTGAGTCCTGGTGTAACTTTTTAAATTGCCTCTCAGATACAGGACACTGGCTACCCTTTTGGAGAGAACAGAACTAGTAGAGAAAGGAAAAGGAAACAGAGAAAGAATAGATCAAATATAGAGAAAGGAATATCCATCAGGATTAGATCACTGACATTTTTTTATAAGATTTTATTTATTTATTTGACAGAGAGAGATCACAAATAGGCAGAGAGGCAGGCAGAGAGAGAGGAAGGGAAGCAGGCTCCCTGCTGAGCAGAGAGCCTGATGCAGGACTCGATCCCAGGACCCTGAGATCATGACCTGAGCCAAAGGCAGCGGCTTAACCCACTGAGCCACCCAGGCGTCTGATCACTGACATTTCTGAAGGAGAAAAATAAGTAGGAAAATATATCAATAGGTAAACACTTTGAGGAGATTCTCAAAAGAAACCAGCATGATTGAATAAAGTCCTGTCAGACTCGCCTAATCTCCTCTGACAAAGTAAAAGATCAGATTTCAAATTTTAAATTCTGATCTTGGAGCATACTTCCCAACAAAGGTAAATTCCACCTATCAAATAACAATTATGGTGACATAAAGCTGATTGGAGAGCTGCACCAACAGTGTGGTTGATACTATCTTAACTGAGGAACATAACAACCATGCTCCACAGACTGGAGTCATGCAGTAATTAGAACCAAGTCTAGTGAAATCACATGATTTTATCTATTTGAATCTTGCACATGCATTTTCTGAACTCTATCTGATTGCACACTCCCCTTTACACACTTAAACCTTACACACAAGAATGAGAAAAGCAGAAAAAATAAGGATACATCTCACATTTACACAAAGGTCTCAAGTTAGAAAAATATGGCCCCTTTCTAAATCAGAAGGGGGGAAAAAATGAGGTTAAGTTTTTTTTCCAATTACCAAGCTCTCAGAACGCATTTTTAAAGCGCACAAAAAGTACAATTAAGGGTATGTAATACAAGGTTCTTTTGAGTGTTTTACCCACATTGACATTAACAAGTAAGTCAAAAGTCAAAATTTCAATTCCTAAAACTAAACCAACAATCTTAGCTACCAAGGATTTACTTTAAAATTCTCTATTTGTAGGCCAACCTACTATTGCTAAAGTGTCAAGTTGTTGCTGTTGGTCAGAAACACTCTAGTCTTCTGTGTTGCTGTTTTTAACATGTCTATAATGGGGAAGAAAAGGAGGGTACACAGAGCTCTTGTAAAGCTCTTGACCTTGTAGCTTCAGAGGGGGTTCATACAAGAGGGAGGCAAATATTCATTATTGTGAGATCCTGGAGGAATAGGTCCATCTTTGCAAAAAGATACATTAGGAATACTAAATTAGAAATTATTCACTCCAACAATGCCCACCTCCTCATTCACATTCTATACAGAAAAAGTTTCCATCATTCCTAGGAGCTGCAGTTAATAAGAAGAGACTTGGACTCAAAATAAGAACAAGCTTTCATAAATGAAACAAGATGTATTAAAGAGCTGAGTAACAGATCAATGGCAAAGAGGATATAAATTTGAAGTGTTATAACTAATCATTCAAGTTGTCTAAAAATGGAAAAGTCTGCCTGAAAAATTCTGCATGTCCCATAACTAAAAGAGTTCAAGTAGTTCCCCTAAGGCCAGTGGCAGAGGGAATCCCCACACCACATGTTCTGATGAAATTTTAAAAGTTTCTCCCAATAGCAAAGAGATGACCATACCAGAACCTAACTTACTACTCCAAACCCATCCACTGTTTTTGTAAATTATAAATGCATGTTTATGGCCTGTTCTAATTGTGTTCTGAGTGAACTCCAAAAAAAAAAAATCATTTTTAATGAGAACTTGAAAGCAGATATCTGTTCTTTAAACAATTATAAAATTCCTTGCAAATGGGCAAAAAAGGAATTCTTTAAGAAAATCCAAGTAGTATAATAAGGTTGTAAACTTTGTTAAGAAGGCAAGAGTTTATTAGCTGTGTGAACTTGGACAGGGTAATTAAACTGTTGGAGTCATTTCATCATCTGCTAAACAAGAATCACAATCCAGTGGGCTTGTTAGAAGGACTGTATGAGTTAATACAGCAAATTCCTAGGGCTCACTGTCTGCCCAACAAATGATATCCATTATTATTGCTGTTCTTGAAATGGAGTAAAACAAAGATTTTGTGATGTTCATTTGTGGAAGTACTGAACACCTTGAAAAGAAAAATTATTATCCTGGACTTACAGGAATTTTTCTTCCTAACTATTTTTCATTAAAAATCTTCCCTGGAAGAAGGATATGATACAGGAGATAGAATACTTCTTTGGAGCCAGACTGTTAGACAGTGCTATTTATTGTTGAAGCCTTTTAATCCCATTCCTGGGAAAATGATGGGTGGTCTTGGCATGAGGGCAGGGATAGTCTGTTGTAAAGAGATCTGTTAGGAATGATCATTCTTAGAGCTCTTGCAACATTCAGGTTCCCAAGAACAAGGAGTTACTAGAGAGTACCTCTCATGCTAAAACAGAAAATATAGGAAAAAATTAAAAGTGACACATTAAAATCTTTCAGCATAATTCTAACCCATCAGGTGCATAAGCGGAAAAACCATCCAGAATATTCCTTTGTTAAATGCCAAACTTTCCTATGAAAATGAAGACTTGCAAACTTTAACACACACACACACACACACACACACCCCAATAGTATATAATCAGAGTGTTCTTCATCTCCCTAGAAAACACAATACACATTTAAAGTATGTCAGCACTCTCTAGAAATGGAACAGTCGGATGTATAATGTATAATATTATGAGCTCTCAAACACCAGAAGAATTTAGCAGGAGGTGGAGCTTCACATGTTAAGATACAAAGTTTTCCCTGAGGCAGAAGAATAAACTGCCATATTTCTTCAGATCGCCAGAAATGTCCAATTGGTTGTGTTTCAATCTCTCAAAGACCATCTGTGGAGCACTATTATTCCTTAACCAAGTTTGATATCCTTGTTTTGGTTATCAAGCAGCCTACCTTCAGGTTTCAAAACATCGTTTCATCTCCTAGTCCCAATTTCTCAGAACATTCATGACTTCTTATTCAAACCAGGAGCTGATAAAACTAGTTACTTTTCTCCCCTCAATATCCAGAATGCTGTCAGAAGTTGGATTAAGCCTAACCACCTGCCTCTTAAGAGTTTTTACATGAGTTGATAAACTTGATTCCAGTGTATCTGCCAGTGAGACCACAGAAGATTTAAGAAAGTACAGGGAAATACTCTAATAAAACTTAAGAGAAAAGCATTCTTCACTGTGACTGAACTGGGATTAAACTTGAGGTGTTCTAATCCCACACTTCATGTTACTGATGAGGAAATGAGTTGCACACACCCAGCTTGTTAAAGGCAGATCTAAAATTAAAACCTGACACCCAACCCATAGTTCAGTTTTTACTAATGCACCTACATACCTGCATGCACACAAACACACACACACACTCAACTTCACTTGAATTTCTTCCTTGTTTGATAAAGAGTGAAACCACTAAAAAATTATTGTGAAAAACTGGTTTCACAGTTGAATGATTTAGTTCCGGGGGAGAGGAAGGGATACCTCAAAGATGCCATGATTACTGGACTCTCATCTAGTCAGGCACATTCATGGCAGACGTGGGAGTGTAGGAGATCCCTGAGGGAGAAAATATAGGAAAAGAAAAACAAACATCCTATGATTTAACCATGATTCAACCATGGGAAAAACCTCTATTTGTGGCATGGGGGAGGATGAATAACATTAATTGCCACCTTGGGCTTCTTCCCCAAAGTACTCTAGGACTGGTTTTTCAAGCATAAAGGAACCAGACAAGCTACAACAGCCCACAGCATGTTTTCTCACCTCCCATATCTGTGCCTCACACCCTTCCTTCCCAAGACTAGTTCCTGGTCCCTGGTCTCCATTTGGAATGCACACCAGGGCAGGATTTCTATAGAAGAGGGAAAAGAGGTGGTTCACAAGAAGACAAAATGTATGGCAAGACTACAGTTCTGGTGTTTCTCAGTATGCATTTGTTGATTTTTTAGGAGTTGCCTGCATGCTCAACTAGGTCTCACCTTTAGTACTGATTCTAGCTTTATTTTTTTATTTTTTTTGTCCCTTTGCCACTCAAATGAGTAGGCCATCTGGAGCTATCACATCAGCTCCCTGTTCAAGAAAACTTTGCATTCAGACATTAATAGAGTTCTGGGTCAAAACCAATGGTTTTTGTTTTTCTTTATCCTTCTATATATTTCCAGCAGGTTTGCCATGGTTGACTTTATGAAGATTTCTGAAGTTAAATTAGGCCTGAAGGAATGGGTAGAATCTGTTCCACCATATTCCAGAAAGTGAAAATAACATAAATCACTATTTTTATGGATGTCAGCTATTCATGTATTACCTTCAGTTTTTCCCATATTACATATTTAACATCTTATTTAAATTGATCCTTTAAAAAACTTGAATATTTACTTTAGTCTCAGTCTAAGTCACAAAAATCTGTCAAATCATTGATTTGAAGTACATGTGCACTTTTCTGGTTTACATTAAACTTAAATATATAACTAAACACTCTTGAAGTGTATTCATATACCACCCAAAATCATTTCAAGTGCCATCAGTTAGAAGCATCAACTTTGGGAAACACTGAATTAATCAAAGCATGCTGAGTAGCATACATGACAGACGTCCCAGACAAAAAGAACAGCATTAAACAATGTTAGGTGGAAAGTCTTAGGTCAAATTATCCAGACCTTTGACATGAGAAAATAAATAAATAAAATAGGAATCAATGCCAAGTGGGAATGAAATTAAAGCAATGCTGAAATTCACCTGCTAATCATACAGAGGATACATCAAAGGTCAGAAGGCCTACATTTGGGAAGGCTAGAAAGCTGTTACAAATAACCATGCCAGCTGGTGAGAGCCTTGGATAAAGGTACAGACTCCAGGCAGAAAAGTCTGAAGAGCTATACTTAAAGGAAGCAATCAGAAGGAAAGGAAAGGAATTTGGGAGGAAGAGATAAGGGCAAAGATGATTGCAGACTTTCACAGGGGGGACTGATAATGCTGTGGAAATGATAATGGGATGTTTGAGGGGAAAAATTTAAATAAAAATGTCCAATAAGCATTTGGTGATACCATTCAAGACCTCAGATAAGAGACAGGATTGCAGTGATTTTGAGTCACAGCAGAGATTTGACAAATTCATGAAATAGATATGTACCCCAAGACATAGAGTAAGAAACAGTGCAGTTCTGTTTAGGAAACCAAGCCTCACCAGCTGAGAAGGTGGTTGTTAATCAATAACAACAAAAACCTACACTAGAACAGCTTTCTCAACCTTGGGAGAATATTAGAAAAACTGGGGAACTCTAAGAATTACCAGGATCAAGGGTATGTACTATGGTGAGTGCTGTAAATTGTGTAAGACTAATGAATCACAGAGCTTTACCCCCCAAAATTGTACATTATATGTAAATTTTAAAATTCAAAAATTAGAAGGAAGCAAAATGGCAGAGAAGTAGGAGACTGAAATATCATTAGGTCCCAGGAGTTCAGCTAGATAGTTATCAAACTATTCTGAACACCTACAAACTCAACAGGAGATAGAAGAGAAGAAAAGCAGCAATTCTTGAAACAGAAAAATCAACCACTTTCTAGAAGGTAGAACATGAAGATAAGTGAATCCCAAGCAATGGGAAGATAGGCCTGTCTCCTGGCAAGTGATGGAGCAGCTAAGCAAAAAATCAGAACTTTTAGAAGTCTGCTCCACTGATGGAGATCACTTCAGAGGCTAAGTGGGAGTGGAGCTCTCATAGAGACAGTGTGGTCTCAGAACCCACTGGGTCACAGAAAGACTGGGGGTGTCTGAGTGCAGCAAAGTTGCCAGGTATTAGGGTAGGGAAGCCAGCTACAGAGACAGGGCTAAGGAGAGTGCTCTCAGCTCAGTGTTACCTGAAACCATGATCTGAGGCACAGTTAAACCACTGCTCTTTGAGCAGGGACCCCAAAAGTGAGAGATCCAGAGAGATTCACCTTCCTCCTCTGAGAGGAGCAGAGCAGGAGCATATGGCAGGAATCTGATGGCTTTGGAGACTCAAAACAGGGCAACAGAGATAAAAACACCCAGTCACAAGACAGGTGAGCACAGAATGCAGCCAGAGACCAGGGAAATGTGAGTAATCAATGGCTTTTCTCTGAGGGAACTCTGAGGAGGGGGGCCCTGAGCTCTCAACACCTCTGGGCAGGAGATTGGGAAGCTGCCATTTTCATTTCCATCCTCCAAAACTGTACAGAAAGTGTTCATGGGAAAAAAAAAAAAAAACTACCAAGAGCAAACCCAAATAGAGTGAACCAAGCAGATTACTTAGCCCGGCCCCCAGCAATGGAAGTGCAATTCTGCCTCGGGCAAAAACATTTGAGAATCACTATAACAGGCCCCTCTCCAGAAGATCAGCAAGAACATCCAGGCAAGACCAAGTACACTGATCAATGAGAACTGTGGAACTCCACAGCTATGGGAAAGCAACACATACAATTCATGGCTTTTTAACCATGATACTTGTCTTTCAAAGTGAAATTTTTAAAAATTTTTTTATTTTTTTAACTCTTCATCTTTCCTCCATTAACATTTTCAACTATTTTATCTTATCAATACCATTTTTTAAAAATATTTTTAAATTTTCATTGTTATATTCATATTTTAGCCTTTTATTGTATTTAACCATTTTTTGTAAACACATAAGGTTTTTTTCTTTAAAAATTTGGGTTACAATTTTTCCTAATAGATAAAAAAATAACCTAAACTTAGCAGATGACTTTGTTCTCACCTCCACACTGATCACATTCTTTCCTAATTTTTTTGTCTTTTTTTTACCAACTGCTTATCAATTTCATTTTTTGAATTTTGTAAACTTTCCTCATTACAGACATATTTCATCCCTTCATTGTGTATAAATTTATTCTTGCATATATAGAAGTTTTTCTTTCTTTAAAATTTTGAGAGGTAGTTTCTTCTAAGACACCAGAATAGACTCAAAAAAAGTGCGAGGCTCTGTTCTACTAATAACTTATATATATATATGTGTATATATATACACATATATATATATAATATATTCTATATTATACACCATATTATATATTTATATTTATATATACATATAGATAAATAAATGTATATATAAATATATATCTTACATATAATTATATTAAATCTATATATTTATACTATGTAAATAGAATGTAGAATATATTATAAATAGAAAATATACATATATGGAATTAAGGGGAGGTTATATATAGATAACCACCCCTTTATTCTCTCACCCCTAGGTTTGGGTCTCTTCTGATTTGGTTAGCACACATTTTTCTGGGGTCATTGCCTCCCTTTTAATATTTTATTTGCTCATTCATATATTCTTATCTGGATAAAGAGACAAGGCAGAAGAACTCACATAAACAAAACAAAACAAAACAAAACAAAAAGAACAAGAGGCAGTACCAAGGCTAGGGACCTAATCAATACAGACATTGGTAATATGTCAGATCTAGAGTTCAGAATGATGATTCTCAAGGTGCTAGCTGGGCTCAAAAAAGGCATAGAATATATTAGAGAAACACTGTCAGGAGAAATAAAAGCCCTTTCTGCAGAAATAAAAGAGCTAATATCTAACCAAGGTGAAATTAAAAAAAGCTACCAATGAGGTGCAATAAAAAATAGAGGTTCTTAATGCTACGATAAATGAGGCAGAAGAGAAAATTAGTGATAGAGAAGACCAAAAGATGCAGAATAAAGAAGGTGATGAAAGAGAGACAAAAAACTACCAGACCACAAGGGGAGAATTTGAGAGATAAGTGACACCAGAAGATGAAACAATATTAGAATAATTGGGATCCCAGAAGAAGAAGAAAGAGAGAGAGGGGCAGAAGGTATACTGAAACAAATAGCAGCAGAGAAATTCCCTAATTTGGTGAAGGGAACAAGCTTCAAAATCCAGGAGGCACAGAGAACCCTCCCCCCCCCCCAAAAAAAAATTTGGTCCATACCCCATCATCTAAGAGTATAACTTGCAAGTCTCAGTGACAAAGAGAAAATCCTGAAAGCAGCTCAGGACAAGAGGTTGGTAACATACAATGGTAGAAATATTAGATGGGCAGCAAACCTATCCACAGAGACCAGACAGGCCAGAAAGAACTGGCATGATATATTCAGAACATTTAATGAGAAAAACGTGCAGTCAAGAATATCCAGCTAGGCTATCATTGAAAATAGAAGGAGAGATAAAAAGCTTCTAGGACAAAGAAAATCTGAAAGAATTTGCGAACCCCAAGCCAGCTCTACAGGAAATATTGAAAGGGGTCCACTAAGCAAAGAGGGAGCCTAAAAGTAAGAGACCAGAAAGGAGCGGAGACAATATACAGTAACAGTCACCTTACAGGCAATACAATGGCACTAAATTTCTCTCTCTCAACAGTTACCCTGAATGAAAATGGGCTAAATGCCCCAATCAAAAGACACAGGATATCAGAATATATAAAAAAACAAAACCCATCAATATTCTGCCTACAAGAAACCCATTTTAGACCCAAAGACACCTCCAGCTTTAAAGTGAGGGGGTGGAAAACAACTTACCATGCTAATAATGGGCATCAAAGAAAGGTGGGTGACAATCTTTATATCAGATAAATTAGATTTTAAGCCAAAGACTATAATAAGAGATGAGGAAGGACACTAGCTCATGCTCAAAGGGTCTGTCCAACAAAAAGATCTAACAATTTTAAATATCTATGCCCCTAACATGGGAGCAGCCAACTACATAAACCAATTAATAACAAAATCGAAGAAACACATCAAAAATAATTCAATAATAGTAGGGGACTTTAACAGCCCCCTCGCTGAAATAGGCAGATCATCTTAGCAAAAGATCAACAAGGAAATAAAGGCCTTAAATGACACACTGGGCCAGACGGACATCACAGATATACTCAGAACATTCCATCCCAAAGCAACAGAATACACATTCTTTTCTAGTGCACATGGAACATTCTCCAGAACAGATCACATCCTGGGTCATAAATCAGGTCTCGACCAGTACCAAAAGATTGGGATCATTCCCTGCATATTTTTAGACCTCAATGCTCTGAAACTAGAACTCAGTCACAAGAAGAAAGTTGGAAAGAATTCAAATACACGGAGACTAAAGAGTGTCCTACTAAAGAATGAAAGGGTCAACCAAGAAATTAAAGAAGAGTTGAAAAAATTCATGGAAACAAATGAAAATGAAAACACAACTGTTCGAAATCTGTGGGGCACAGCAAAGGCAGTCCTGAGAGGAAAATACATAGCGGCACAAGCCTTTCTCAAGAATCAAGAAAGGTCCAAATACACAACCTAACCCTACACCTAAAGGAGCTGGAGAAAGAACAGCAAAGAAAGCCTAAACCCAGCAGGAGAAAAGAAATAATAAATATCAGAGCAGAAATCAATGCAATAGAAACTGAAAGAACCATAGAACAGATCAATGAAACTAGGAGCTAGTTCTCTGAAAGAATTAATAAGATTGATAAACCCCTGGCCAGACTTACCAAAAAGAAAAGAAAAAGGACCCAAGTTAATAAACCCATGAATGAAAGAGGAGAGATCACAACCAACACCAAAGAAATACAAACAATTATAGGAACACATTATGAGCAACTATACACCAGCACATTTGACTATCTGGAAGAAATGGATGATTCCTAGAGACATATGAACTACCAAAAATGAACCAAGAAGAAACAGAAAACCCGAACAGACCTATAACCAGTAAAGATATGAAAGCAATCATCAAGAATCTCCCAACAAATCAGAGCCCAGGGCTAGGCGACTTCCCAGGGGAATTCTAACAAACATTTAAAGAAGATTAATTCCTATTCTCCTGAAACTATTCCAAAAAATAGAAATGGAAGGACAACTCCCAAATACATTTTATGAGGCCAGCATTACCTCATCCCCGAACCAGACAAAGACACCATCATTTACAGAGCAATATCCTTGATGAACATGGATGCAAAATTCTCACCAAAATACTAGGCAATAGGAACCAGCAGTACATAAAAAGGATTATTCACCGCCACCAAGTGGGATTTATTACTGGGCTGCAAGGGTCAACATCCACAAGTCAATCATTGTGATATAATACATTAACAAAAGAAAGAATAAGAACCATATGGTACTCCCAATAGGTGCTGAAAAAGCATTTGACAAAGTACAGCATCCTTTCTTGATCAAAACTCTTTACCGTGTAGGGATAGAGGGTACACATGTCAATATCATCAAAGCCATCTATGAAAAACACACGGCAAATTTCATTATCAATGGGGAGAGGCTGAGAGCTTTCCCCCTAAGGTCAGGAACATGGCAGGGATGGCAACTATCACCACTGCTATTCAACATAGTTCTAGCCTCAGCAATCAGACTACAAAAAGAAGTAAAAAGCATCTGAATTGGCAAAGAAGAAGTCAAACTCTCACTCGTCATGGATGATAGGATACTTTGTGTGGAAAACCCAAAGGAGTCCACCCCAAAACTGCTAGAACTCATACAGGAATTCAGCAAAGTGTCAGGATATAAAATCAATGCACAGAAATCAGTTGCATTTCTAAACACCAACATCAAGACAGAAGAAAAAGAAATTAAGGAGTCAATCCCATTTACAATTGCACCCAAAACCATAAGATACCTAGGAGTAAACCTAACCAAAGAGGCAAAGACTCCGTACTCAGAAAACCAGAAAGCACTCATGAAAGAAATGGAGGAAGACACAAAGAAATGGAATGGAAAAAACGTTCCATGCTTATGGATTGGAAGAACAAATATTGTGAAAATGTCTATGCTACCTAAAGCAATTTACACATTTAACGCAATCTCTATCAAAATACCATCAATGTTGTTCAAAGAAATGGAACAAATAATCCTAAAATTTATGTGGAACCAGAAAAGACCCTGAATAGCCAGAGGAATATTGAAAAAGAAAACCAAGGTTGGTGGCATCCCCAACCCGAACTTCAAGCTCTATTACAAAGCTGTCATCATCAAGGCATTATGGTACGGGCACAAAAACAGACACATGGATCAATGCAACAGAATACAGAGCCCAAAAATAGACCCTCAGCTCTACGTCCAACTAATCTTCAACAAAGCAAGAAAGAATGTCCAATGGAAAAAAGACAGTTTCTTCAACAAATGGTGTTGGGAAAATTGGGACCGCCACAGGCAGAAGAGTGAAACTAGACTATTTCCTTACACCACACACACAAATAGACTCCAAATGGATAAAGGATCTCAATGTGAGAAAGGAATCCATCAAAGTGTTTGAGGAAAACACAGGCAGCAACCTCTTCAACCTCAGCCACAGCAACTTCTTCCTAGAAACATCGCCAAAGGCAATGGAGGCAAGGGCAAAAATGAACTATTGGGACTTCATCAGGATGAAAAGCTCTTGTACAGCAAAGGAAACAGTCAACAAAACCAAAATACAACTGACACATGGGAGAAGATATTTGCAAATGACATATCAGATAAAGGACTAGTATCCAAAATCTATAACAAACTTATGATAGTCCACAACCAAAGAACAAATAATTCAATCAAGTAATGGGCAAATGGTTGCCTGGGTGGCTCATTGGTTTAAGCCTCTGCCCTCTGCTCAGGTCATGATCTTAGGGTCCTGGGATTGAGTCCCACATTGGGCTCTCTTCTCAGCAGGGAGCCTGCTTCTCCCTCTCTCTCTGCCTGCCTTTCTGCCTACTTGTGATCTCTGTGTGTCAAATAAATAAGTAAATAGCTCTTTTAAAAAATGGGCAGAAGACATAAACAGACATTCTGCAAAGAAGACATCCAGATGGCCAACAGACACCGAAAAAGTGCTCCACATCACTCAGCATCAGGGAAATACAAATCAAAACCACAGTGAGATTCCACATCACACCAGTCAGAATGGCTAAAGTTAACATGTATGGAAACCACAGATTCTGGCGAGGATGTGGAGAAAGGGGAACCATCCTACACTGTTGGTGGGAATGCAAGCTGGTGCAACCACTCTGGAAACAACAGAGAGGTTCCTCAAAAGCTTGAAAATAGACCCAGCAATCACACCACTGGGTATTTACCCTAAAGATACAAATGTAGTGATCTGAAGGGGCAAGTGTGCTGGAATGTTTATAGTAGCAATGTCCACAATAGCCAAACTATGGAAAGAACTTAGATGTCCATCAACAGATGAATGCATAAGGAAGATGTGGTATATATACACAATGGAATACTATGCAGCCATCAAAAGTAATGAAATCTTGCCTTTTGCAATGACATGGATGGAACTAGAGGGTATTATTCTGAGTGAAATAAGTCAATCAGAGAAAGATAATTATCATATGATCTCCCTGATATGAAGAATTTAAGAATCAATTTGGGGGTTTGGGGGTAGGGAAGGAAAAATGAAACAAGATAGGATCGAGAAGAAGACAAACCAAAAGGGACTCTTAATATCACAAAACAAACTGAGGATTGCTGGGAGGAGGGGAGTAGGAAGAGGGTGGTTGGGTTACGGACATTGGGGAGGGTATGTGCTATGGTGAGTGTTGTGAAGTGTGTAAACATCACGATTCACAGACCTGTACCCCTGGGGCTAATAATACACTATATATTAATAAAACATTAATTTTTAAAAAAGAAAAATCTCAGCAGGAAATGTACATTAAGAGTATAAAAAATGAAGCAGGTGATATTTTTCTCCCTGTAAGTTTTGATTGAACTTCACTCAGTAGCACATTTGCTTTTGCAAGGCACTAAGTTCAGGAGATGCAAACATCTTTAGGAGTTCAGGGGAGAGTAACCAGGAGGAGGAGATCTCAAGAGGAACAAGTCAATGAATGTGGCTGTTTGGCTGGCAAAAGAGAGAGTTTACAAGGGGACACAATCAATGTTTTCAAATATTTGAAGGGCTCATGTGTGGAAGCTCCACCCAACTTGTTCTGCAGATGCTAAGGGGGAGAGGCTAGGGGCAAAGGGTTCATTTAAAGGATGTGAAGAATTCATGATATAAAATATCATGATCTCCAAGAGAACATTTCTGATTCTAGGATATACACGACTCTCCTACACATTGATTTCTTAGTGAATTGTCTCCAAGTTAATTTAGAATTTAACAATGGGCTATTTATTTCTTCTTTAGAACACGTCTGTAATCTTAGGCTAAATTATCTTGGACTCTTTTCCTCATCTTAACCACCTAGTAAGCTCTATATACCCTGATTATCATCGTTGCTTAGAAAGACATTTTAAAAAGTGTTAAATCCTTAACATGATTTGGTCTGTACAGAAAAGAAAAATGATTTTGATGATCTGAAACAAGTTGTTTTGATAAGTGAGTAACGAGGTTGACTTTCCAATATCCTAGCCTTATCTGTACATATAATTTGAGTAAATTACCTCTACCCATTGAAATGCACATCTGAGGGGCACCTGGGTGGCTCAGTGGGTTTAAGCCTCTGCCTTCGGCTTAGGTCATGATCCCAGGGTCCTGGGATCAAGCCCCGCATTGGGCTCTCTGCTCAGCGGGGATCCTGCTTCCCCCTCTCTCTCTGCCTACCTCTCTACTGCTTGTGATCTCTGTCAAATAAATAAATAAAATCTTAAAAAAAAAAAAGAAATGCACATCAGAAAATATTGTAGATGAGTATCAAGTATCATTGCTCAGGGCAAATGGAGGAACAGAGGCATGGTTATTTCCCCTGATGAGTGAAAGTGAAGTAAGGATGGACATCTTCTTTTGAAAATTTACTCCTATCCTATAGAGTGTGAGATAATCAGGAAATAAAAATTGAAAAAAAATGTTTGAACTTTTCATTGCTTAATTTTTTATTTTAAAAGTCTTGAAAAAATGAGTAAATACCAAGATTCCCTTAAGAATGTTTCTGAAAGCACTAGGTGTGGGCAACATTCAAATGGGTGTAAAGAAAACATTAAAACATAAAGAAAAAAATCTCTTATGAGGCCTTAGAACTTCAGAAGTTATTAGCAACTGAGGGATGCCTGGGTGGCTCAGTTAGGTAAGCATCTTCCTCTGATCCCAGGGTCCTGGGATTGAGTCCTACATCGGAATCCCTGCTCAACTGGGAGCCTATTTCTCCCTCTCCTGATCCCCCTGCTTGTGTTTTCTCACTCTCTGTTAAAATCTTAAGAGAAGTATTGACAACTGAGATATAACCTGGCAATGTGCACATAGAATAATAACACTTTTTTCTTATTAAAAGACTGGATACTCTAGTCCTTCTAACTGAAACAACTAATATGAAAATAAATTGAAAAAAAGTCATAAAAATTTCAGAATAAATGAAAATAATTGAAATCCTATGCAGATAAAATCACTATAAATATATTCAAGTACTTTGTTTATGTAGAAAGCACTCTAGAAAACTAGCATGCTTCTTATAGAGAAGATTAAGAGACATGACTTAAAGTTTTTTGTTTTTCTAGAATTTTCCATACTTATTAGGTATGGAAAGTATTAGGTAATACTTTACCTAAGGTAAAAATATTACCGTTTTGGTCCCAGAGACCTGTAATTAGTTTGGGGTGGGATCCAGATCCTTTTAATTATTTTTTCTTTTAAATTAATTAATTATTTTAGAAGTTTTTATTTACTTATTTTTTATTGACATATATTAGTTGCCACAAGTGTGTAGGTCTGTGAATCATTAGGCTTACACATGTCACAGTACTCACCATAGAACATACCCTCCCCAGTGTCCATAATCCAGCCACCCTATCCCTATTCCCTCATTCCCCAGCAAACCTCACTTTGTTTTGTGACATTGAGACTCTTATGATTTGACTCCCTCCCGATCTGATGAATTTTTTTTCCCTGTTCAGGGTTTCTGTTTCTTCCTGGTTCGTTTTTGATAGTTCATATGTCTCTAGGAATCATCCATTTCTTCCAGATAGTCAAATGTGCTGGTGTATAGTTGCTCATAATGTGTTCCTATAATTGTTTGTATTTCTTTGGTGTTGGTTGTGATCTCTCCTCTTTCATTCATGAGTTTATTAACTTGGGTC
The DNA here is from genome assembly GCF_011764305.1 of Mustela putorius furo. NCBI lineage: Eukaryota > Metazoa > Chordata > Mammalia > Carnivora > Mustelidae > Mustela > Mustela putorius. The sequence continues at coordinate 12,015,316 of NW_025422023.1, forward strand.
CTTTTTCTTTTCTTTTTGGTAAGTCTGGCCAGGGGTTTATCAATCTTATTAATTCTTTCAGAGAACTAGCTCCTAGTTTCATTGATCTGTTCTATGGTTCTTTCAGTTTCTATTGCATTGATTTCTGCTCTGATATTTATTATTTCTTTTCTCCTGCTGGGTTTAGGCTTTCTTTGCTGTTCTTTCTCCAGCTCCTTTAGGTGTAGGGTTAGGTTGTGTATTTGGACCTTTCTTGATTCTTGAGAAAGGCTTGTGCCGCTATGTATTTTCCTCTCAGGACTGCCTTTGCTGTGCCCCACAGATTTCGAACAGTTGTGTTTTCATTTTCATTTGTTTCCATGAATTTTTTCAACTCTTCTTTAATTTCTTGGTTGACCCTTTCATTCTTTAGTAGGACACTCTTTAGTCTCCGTGTATTTGAATTCTTTCCAACTTTCTTCTTGTGACTGAGTTCTAGTTTCAGAGCATTGAGGTCTAAAAATATGCAGGGAATGATCCCAATCTTTTGGTACTGGTCGAGACCTGATTTATGACCCAGGATGTGATCTGTTCTGGAGAATGTTCCATGTGCACTAGAAAAGAATGTGTATTCTGTTGCTTTGGGATGGAATGTTCTGAGTATATCTGTGATGTCCGTCTGGCCCAGTGTGTCATTTAAGGCCTTTATTTCCTTGTTGATCTTTTGCTAAGATGATCTGCCTATTTCAGCGAGGGGGCTGTTAAAGTCCCCTACTATTATTAAATTATTTTTGATGTGTTTCTTCGATTTTGTTATTAATTGGTTTATGTAGTTGGCTGCTCCCATGTTAGGGGCATAGATATTTAAAATTGTTAGATCTTTTTGTTGGTTGGACAGACCCTTTGAGCATGAGCTAGTGTCCTTCCTCATCTCTTATTATAGTCTTTGGCTTAAAATCTAATTTATCTGATATAAAGATTGTCACCCACCTTTCTTTGATGCCCATTATTAGCATGGTAAGTTGTTTTCCACCCCCTCACTTTAAAGCTGGAGGTGTCTTTGGGTCTAAAATGGGTTTCTTGTAGGCAGAATATTGATGGGTTTTGTTTTTTTATATATTCTGATATCCTGTGTCTTTTGATTGGGGCATTTAGCCCATTTTCATTCAGGGTAACTGTTGAGAGAGAGAAATTTAGTGCCATTGTATTGCCTGTAAGGTGACTGTTACTGTATATTGTCTCCGCTCCTTTCTGGTCTCTTACTTTTAGGCTCCCTCTTTGCTTAGTGGACCCCTTTCAATATTTCCTGTAGAGCTGGCTTGGGGTTCGCAAATTCTTTCAGATTTTCTTTGTCCTAGAAGCTTTTTATCTCTCCTTCTATTTTCAATGATAGCCTAGCTGGATATTCTTGACTGCACGTTTTTCTCATTAAATGTTCTGAATATATCATGCCAGTTCTTTCTGGCCTGTCTGGTCTCTGTGGATAGGTTTGCTGCCCATCTAATATTTCTACCATTGTATGTTACCAACCTCTTGTCCTGAGCTGCTTTCAGGATTTTCTCTTTGTCACTGAGACTTGCAAGTTATACTCTTAGATGATGGGGGTATGGACAAATTTTTTTTTTTTGGGGGGGGGGAGGGTTCTCTGTGCCTCCTGGATTTTGAAGCTTGTTCCCTTCACCAAATTAGGGAATTTCTCTGCTGCTATTTGTTTCAGTATACCTTCTGCCCCTCTCTCTCTTTCTTCTTTCTTCTGGGATCCCAATTATTCTAATATTGTTTCATCTTCTGGTGTCACTTATCTCTCAAATTCTCCCCTTGTGGTCTGGTAGTTTTTTGTCTCTCTTTCATCACCTTCTTTATTCTGCATCTTTTGGTCTTCTCTATCACTAATTTTCTCTTCTGCCTCATTTATCGTAGCATTAAGAACCTCTATTTTTTATTGCACCTCATTGGTAGCTTTTTTTAATTTCACCTTGGTTAGATATTAGCTCTTTTATTTCTGCAGAAAGGGCTTTTATTTCTCCTGACAGTGTTTCTCTAATATATTCTATGCCTTTTTTGAGCCCAGCTAGCACCTTGAGAATCATCATTCTGAACTCTAGATCTGACATATTACCAATGTCTGTATTGATTAGGTCCCTAGCCTTGGTACTGCCTCTTGTTCTTTTTGTTTTGTTTTGTTTTGTTTTGTTTATGTGAGTTCTTCTGCCTTGTCTCTTTATCCAGATAAGAATATATGAATGAGCAAATAAAATATTAAAAGGGAGGCAAAGACCCCAGAAAAATGTGTGCTAACCACATCAGAAGAGATCCCAAATTGTCAGAAGAAAGGGGGTAAAAAAAGTTCAAAAACTTTTTAAATTAAATTATATATATATATACACACATACATACACATATATGTATGTATATATTAGACTGGTGAATAGAACAGCTGCCCACTTGATTTTGGATGTATTTTGGTCTCTGAGAAGGAACTACCTCCCAAAATTTTAAAGAAAGGAAGAAAAACTTATATATACACAAAAATAAGGGTAAACACAATGAAGGGATGGAATATGACTATAAAGATAAAAATTTTTTTTAATAAATTCTAAGAAAGGATTTGATAAATTGGTTGGGAAAAGAAAGAAAAAGTGGAGAGAATTTTCTCAGGCTGGAGAATAGAACAAAGCCATGTGCTAGATTTGTATATTTTGATCTATTAGAAGAAGTTGTATCCCAACAATTTTTAGAAGAAAAAACCCTATATGTATGCAAAAAATAAAATTAGATACAATGAAGTGTAAAATATGACTATAATAATGAACGTTCAAATGGATTTTTTTAAAGAAAGGTATTGTTAAGATAAACAAGTTAAAAATGTTAAAAGAGGAAAGAGTAAAAGTTAAAAAGTTAGAATAAGAAAAAAATCAAAAATAAAATTTAAAAAATTTAATTAACTTTGCAAGTCTAAAGAATCATGGGCAGAAAGCCATGAATTCCATGCTTTGCTTTCCCATCCTCTGGAATTCCACTGTTCTCCTTGATCAGTAAGCCTCGTCTTGGATGGATATTCTTGCTCATCTTCTGGGGACAGGGGCCTATTGTGCTGATTCTCAAGTGTTTTTGCCCAAAGCAGAATTTCCCCACCCTTGCCAGTGGATTGTGCTAAGTAATCTGCTGAGGCTTGCTCTTGGGAGCTTTTGTTCCCTGAATACTTTCTATAGAGCTCTGGAGGATGGGAGTGAAAATGGTGCCTCCCAATCTCTGGCCCAGAGGAGCCAACAGCTCAGAACCCCACTTCTCAGTGTGCCCTTGGAGAAAAATGCTCAATCACTCCCATCTCCCCAGTCTCCAGCCATGCTATGACCAAACATTTCTGTCTCTGGCACACAGCCCCATTTGGAGTCTCCAAATCTGGAAGATCCTGCTGCTCTGCTCTTCCAGTGGCTCTCCCAGATCTGCCTCTTGTGGGGTCCCTGTTCAAAGAGCAATGGCCTGATTGTGCCAGAGATCACAGTTAAGGTAACCCGGAGCTGAGAGTTCACTCATCAGTTCCATCTCTGTAGCTGGCTTCTCCACTCTGATACATGTGAGGTTTGCTACACTCAGACACCCCTGATCCTTTATTGACCCTTCGGGACCTGAGACCACACTGTCCCCAAGAGGGCTCCACCCCCATTTAACCTCTGGAGCAATGTCCCTCTGTGGAGCAGACTTTTAAAAGTTCTAATTGTGTGCTCTGCTGCACCACCACTTGCCTTGAGCTGGCCCTTCCCCCTATAGTCTATCTTCCTGTCACTTCAGATTCACTTCTCCACACATCCTGTTTTCAGAAAGTGGTCAATTTTCTGTTTCTAGAATTACTGCTCTTCTAATCTTCGATCTCCTGTTGGATTTGTAGTTGTTGGGAATGGTTTGATAACTAACTGAACTCCTGCAACCTGATGTCATCTCAGCCTGCTATTCCTCTCCCATCTTGACTTCTCCTCTGCATTCCTTTTGGGATTTTTCATACTGAAGTCCCATTCTGGATTCATTGCTGATGTGCTCTGTGAATAACCACAAGTTTTTCCCTCACAGGTGCTGAAGCCATGCCGTATGACGTACTTGTATGCTTATAAGTTGTTTCTTTTTATAGACATTAGAGGACATTAAAGTCCCTTTAACTCACCATAAGAGTAGCCTAGACATGGCAAGAGAAAAAAGATATAGAACCAAACCCTACATAAAATTCACTGAAGAAAATGTAATACCAGTTGTCAAATACTAAATTTTTAGAGTATTTATCTTATTTGAAGATTTCAGAACATTTTTATTATGATTTTTATAGCAAATGATACGTTCAAGTGCTTTTTTTCTCCCTGGAGGATTTCTAAAATTATCATTGGGGTACCCTTACAAAATTGACAAAACCAGGCCATATTCTCTAGAAACATGTCCTTTAAGGTTTTAAGACTGGTTTTCATTTGACTGGGGCAAGGTAACTAGTATTGCTATCATTTCATCAGGAAACAAAATCCACACTCCATTTTAAATGTAGAAAGGGATATGGCAGGATTAATAAAAGAATGAAAGTTTCTTCAAGCAGGAGCCAAGCCTTCACAATCTCCAATAGCAGCTCTCACTGTCTGACTACTCAGTGGGCAGAACAGAAGCCTGTGTGATGGCAATGGGTCAGAGCTGCTTAACAAAGAGAGTGAAGACTACCAAAGTTGAAATAGGAGCCAAAAGTAAAGATAAAGGAGGAGAAGTAGCATATTGAGGTGAGGAAAGTAATAGTTGTCAAAATGATGAAGTTAGAGAGTCAAGAGTTAGGAAGCAATGAGAAGTAATAGAGGATGATTTACAGAAGAGGTAGAGAAATTCACAGAAAATTGCTAGAATAGAACAGAACAATCAAGGGCACAGTAGCTAAAAATCCCAGCTTCCCAGGAGAAGAATTTTTAATATAGATGTTTTCTAATATTGGCTTGATATGAAATTAAGAAATGTTTTACTTTCAGGAATCCTGGCTAAGTGAGCCAAAGAGAAGGTCGTGTGTCAAAAGAAAAGCAGAATTTCTTAACTTTGACAGGATATTAGAATCATCTGTGGAACTTTAAAAAAGTGGTTTAAATTGTGTTTCATTTCATTTATTGTCTTTAAACTTTAAGTAAAACAAACAAACAAAAAACCAAAGAACAAAAAACAAGATCCACAAAACAGTAATACTTCCTTTTCAAGTTTAAAGCTTAACAAGGAGATATTACTAAAGCTATGGAAAATTACTTTTCTAGTTTTATTGAATTTTTCTTGAGGGTTTGAACCTTAAGACATCCTCCTTCCCTTGCAACTTCCTTGTAATTTTCATTTTGAATGTTTTATGATGTCACACTGCACTGCTTCTTCAGTATTTCTATACTGAGTCAACAGTTTGATTCCCTACTCAAATCATGTCCCCACTGAGAAAGACATACTAATTTCAAGATTTGCATGACTAAACAGGGTCAAGTTCAAATTCCCCATCACTATCAACAGATTGTGGAAAAGAGAAAAATACTGATTAAAATACTAAAATGAAATTACTGCTTGCTGGAAAAAGCATGACTTTCAGAGAAAAATAAGATGCTTTACATGAAAATATTCCTGTTAAAACATATTTTTAAGAAAATTACACCTTTTTGCCATAGGACTTGATGGTCTAGAATTCACATTTTTTCCTGAACCAAAATTAAGTATCAAAGTTTTCTTTGCAGTTCTAAGATTGAGATAATCTTAGAATATTCCAGCTTTCAGAAAAAAAGGGGGGGGGGCAAAAGACCAGGAATTCTACTTTTTATATTTAAGTACATTTTTAAAGATTCTCCTTTTGATACTTGTAAAACACTCCCATGTGTCCAACTATACTTTCTGATTAGTTGTATTGAATGTTGACCTGAAAGTTTAAAATAAATACATTTCAACACTGTAGTGTCACAAAAAGGGGAACTATTATAATATTGAGGTGTAAAAATAGCAAAAAAAAAAATCAGCTTAATAAATGTGAAACATGTAATTGTTTTCTATATCACTAAGTTTTGCCAAACTGTCTTTGCTGTCACTTTACACTACATAGATTGGTGGCTTGTGTATCTTTGGTGACTTTTAAGAAACAAAACAAAAACTCACAAAGGTTTGATCAATTTCATTCAGTGGAGTGTTTTCCTTTATCCCCCAAGGATGAGCTCTCCCTTTCTCACAAGAATTTGATCATGACACATCTCTTGGATTTTGTTTGTGTTTTTATCTTTGATTGGGTTATTACAGTATTTCTCTAAACCCAACTATCCTTCCTTCAAGTAGCACATCTTCCATGATAGCTTTCAAAACACCAGGCTCACCTTTCCCCTCTTACTAGAATCATAAAACCACAGCCAGTGAAAAACAAAAGTGAATAAGACACTTCACTGGTGTGTTAGATATAGTCATTCTCTTATAATAATCATCATGGCAATCAGATTTAATGACAACTCAAATGCGGTCTAGGAGTTAGTGCCTTGGGAAGTAAAAGGGGATTCACATTCACTGTGCATTGACTATGTGCAGGTACTTTCTACATGTCTTAATCTCCACACCTCTCCACTAGATACCATGCCTGAAAGGATATCTTTACATTATCCCTTATTGAGCATTCCTTCATGAACCTGGTGTAGACCTCGATCTGCTGCAGGAGAGAAAGGGTAGACATACCCTAAATCATGGTCATTGACAAACTTCATCAAAACTCACTTGATCACTATAGGGTCATACCATGTAGCAAAACAGTTACTAGAAATTATTATAGCATAAGCATGTCTGAACAGCATAATTCTTAGAATCAGAATTTTCCAGTCCTACAGATATGTTTTCTAGGTCAAAAGTAAATTTAAAGCATCTGCTTTAAAAATCCTTTCAGATTAAAATATCATATGTCCTACTCCATACTTGTTCCTTGTACAAATCTGTAAGAGTTAACAGATACAGGACAACTAATAGATATGCAAACCATTCACACTCTAGGAATCTAGTGCATATCCCTGAATCTTACACACTAGAAAGTTGTATATTCAGTCCTTACAACCTCTGACATTAAATTTACATTTTATTGTATAGTCCTTAACTTCTCAAAACACCCTTAAGAAATCATCCTTGAAAGCACTGTCATAATTGCTATAATGTGTTAAGGTTGATAAGTCTAACACTCTGTGCACCAGTCATAAAAAGCTCCAATGTGATTCAAGATTGGAAGATATTCCTTCTGAAGAAGTAGTTCCTTCTCCCCTACATTCCTCTTTCTAGTTGGGAAACTGGACATCCTGGGAATAAGCTTAAAGCTGAATCAAAGAAACCATCCACTTACTTTTGCAGAGAGATTTTTTTTTCCCTTGGCCTCAATTTTCTACTTACATTTAGCCAAGTTGTTTAAAGTCATCTGGAATTAAAAATTCTCTTATATCATTAGGACAGAGGAGTTTGAACATATGTAAATTTAATAAATAAAGGCTAAGCACTTACCAGGATATGTAATTGAAGTAACTGTAGATGTTTGACAATTTTATGAAAGTAAACATTCTAAAATGTAAACCTAGGTCACTCCTTGATTACAAGTCCTTCCATATCTGTCACAGGTTTCAGAATAAAGTCAAAGTTCCTAAGTGTCCAAGTTCCTACAGCCACGGTCAGCCCTTAGTTCCTGCCATCTAAAAAATGTTCTACCTCCTGCAGGCTTGTTTTGGGTCTTTTGGGATGTCAGATCCAGTGGTAGTCAAAGAAATGGCCAGAGAAGGAGAAAGACTCAAATAACTAAAGAAAACTGAACAAGGAGATGAGAAAGGAGGTGGGCAGTGGGGTGTTGGGGGAAGGCAGGGAGAAGAGAGAGATGAAGGTTGGTGCCAAGAAAAAACTGGAGAATGAGAGACACAAGGCCAGTCTTGAGGTGTTCGAAAGTAAGATGTGATTGGGAGGGAGACAAACCATAAGAGACTCTTAATCTCACAGAACAAACTGAGGGTTGCAGGGGGTAGGGGGTAAGGATAGGGTGTCTGGGTTATGGACATTGGGGAGGGTATGTGCTATGGTGAGTACTATGAAACGTGTAAGCCTGATGATTTCCAGACCTGTACCCCAGGGCAAATAATACATTATATGTTAATAATTTTAAAAAATAATAAAAATAAAGTTAAATACCCTGTAAAAAAAGGAATTCAGATTGGGGACAGATGAGGATTTTAGTGTTCTGAGAAACACAAGTAGAAATCAGAACTACTTGATCCCCTTCTGTGATTAGACTGAGCTTTCTTACATGCCACTACATAAAGAAATTGGGCTGTGTGGGACTCTGGGTTCTGTTCACACTAGAAGTAAAACACACTAACCTTCTATTTATTTGACCACTAGGATTTCCCCTGACTCCAGCACCACACTCACCCTGACTCTAAGAGTTCTATAAACATGGGTTTATAGAACCCATGTTTTTCTTGCATCAGAGTCTCTAAACTTCTAAAACATTGCTCTATCTAGAGCATTCACTGTCACCCCTCTTTTATACTAGGCTAAAGCCTGCAGCTTCCTCAAAATCAGTTTAAATATTCATCCTACAGGAAGCCTTCCTTCCCACCCCATCTCAAATCAGAGATGCATACACAGAGAAAGCACATCTGCTCCATCAGTCTGTTTCCTTCAATTTCTCCCATTGCACTAAGCTCCATGAGGGTAAGACAGTGAGAGCAAGAAAATGAACAACATTTAAAGTGAAAGCAGGAAAAACAAAAACACTTGGCATCAAGAACTCAGAATGGTTATAAAATTAAGCCTTCTTTCACAAAATATACTATCAGAAAATGACTCATACAGAGGTTTTCTGGTTTATAGTAAAATACTACCATTGAGGCTTTGAAGATATGGGGCACTTATGAAATCTCCAAAAAATTATCTTACTTCTTAAGCAAAATTCCAAAGATACAAATGAGAGTAAACACAGAGGCTGATTTGATTAAATATCTGGAATTTTAAAACTGATCTGAAATAAAGACGACTCAAAAAGACATACATAAAAATGTTTTAAAAGACTTTCAGACAAGATGGTAGTATGGTAGCAGATATCTAAAATCCTTCCTAGAAATTGAGCTAAGTTCTAAAGGAAAAATAAGAATAGCGAAAAATCCTACCTTGAAGTTCACATTGGTCAAACTCTAAGAGACAGTTAGTGAATTTAATTAACTTTAGCAGCAAGAGTTCACACAGTCTATTAGATGACTATCCAAATCATTAGAAAACTGAATCAGCAGGCAAGTTTTCAGAAATGACAGAGAATAGCACTGTAGAACTGAGCTAGGAAGGAAATGGCAGCTCTGCCATCAGACTCTGACCTGCAAACCTTGGAAGCTGAGACCCCCTCCCCTCCGCAATCAAGCACCACAAAACTGGATACCCCAGCATGGTATTTGCCAGCAGAACCTAGAACAGCCAGCACCTCACTCTTCTCTTCCAAGTAACATGCAAGTGCATATGAATGAGAAACCTAAGTCCCATTTAGAACTCCAGCTAACAGTATCTAGGAAATGTATTTATTTTTTCAGCTCTTGCACACAAAAAGGCACACTAGAAATAGGGGGATACAGATCCTGAAAGTCTGTCCCCCAGGTCACACACAAACATGTGGGTGTCTCCTCAATACATCATGGCAAAAACCTCAAGGGTTTTTGCTGCCTATAAAGAAGGTATTAGCTTGAAGGGCTCCACATACTCATAATTCCCCCTCCCCAAGAGTAGTGCTGTGACATAGGGAAGAGCTAAGGAAATCCTTGGGGAGTGAGGGGCAAAACCAAAAACAAATACTTCTAAATTTGAGGTGATAGGGCTAGAGGTGAGACTGGCACTTCTCCACTTAATGTCCTATCACCAGCACAAACAAGGGCCAGGATATCTCATTCAGAGAGGGCCCTGGTCATATCAAATAAAAACCTGCAATGGAAGGTTCTCTGATCTTGCTTCTCACCAATGTAGCAGAATTTTTCAACTAGAAATACGCTCTCCTAAACTATAAGAGCATTCTAGATTTCTACCAACAAGATATAGCTGGCTCTGGTACCATTATATTCCTGGATTATAAGAAATGTGACTTTTGGCCCTACTAGAAGAGTTTCAAGTAATGAAACTGTAAAAATCATGTTTCCTGTAGATGTATTTATCTTTCTCTGCACACCCCTCAGACTGATAAATCAATGAAAATTTAAAAGAATTCAGTTAAACACCTTAACTTCTGAAAGGAGAAGGCCACCAATAGCCTTGTAAATACTATTTGGAGGAAATGGGATTCAGCAACAGATCTGCTCCAGCTCAGTAATGAACACATGAGGAGAAGCAGCCATACTGAGGGGGGTGGGGGTGGGGGTAGTCAACCATTTATATCACCTGCAGTGAAATTAAAGAAAATTAATGGGACCAAGGAAGGATACAGAGAGAATGCACAAGACTAGAGATAAAAATACTAACATTAAGTTAAAAAAAAATGTAATAGTACAGTGACATTTTAAATGGCACTAGAAATAGCCAAGATCAGATCCAACTACAGAAAATAAACTGCAGGGACTCTTTCACAGTTAGATTAAAAAGATAACAGCAAATGAGGCACGTAAAATATATGAAAAACAGCTTACATATTTAAAATGTGAATGAGTATTAGTTTAATACACGTTTTTGGACATCTTTGTACCTGGCTTAAAATGAAATGTAGGACATACAAAGATAGAATATTTTCCTAACCTGAGGAAAGATTCAAGCAGATCAAAAGGGCTCACAATCTACTAAAAAAAGTAGCAAAATAATAAACACTTGGTTATATCATGAGGAGATATTGGTTCAGGGGGCTGGGTGGGAGGGATGAGGCTGTCCCTGAGGTGTTTTTTGTTCTGTTTTGTTTTTTAGAATTTTTATTTATTTAAGAGAGTGTGAATGAGTGAGCCAGTGAGAGGTAGAGGGGGAGAGAGAGAGAGAGCAGGAGCCAACACACACATAAGAATGGTGGGGAGGGGCAGAGGGAGAGGGAGAATCAAGCTCTCCAATGAGAAGGAAACCGACTCTGGGGTCTATCCCACGACCCTATGATCATGACCTGAGCCAAAGGCAGATGCTTAACCGACTGAGACACCCAGGTGCCCCATCCCTGAGCTTTTTAATGTGCACAATAGATACAGGAAACAATGGAGGAAATTTGTATGAAAATTTCAGGGAAAATATTGGGAGCCACAAATGTGGAATCTTAAAAAACAGAACAACAAAAATCAGAAGCAGATTCAAATCCAGAGAACTGGTATTTGTCAGAAGGGTGGGGGCAAAGGATGGACAGAATAGGTGAAGGACATTAAGAGTACAAACTTTCAGTTACAATGTAAGTAAGTCACAGGGATGAAGAGTACAGCAAGGAGACTATAGTCAATAACATTGTAATAATGTTGTCTGGTGACAGATGTTAACCATTTATCTTAGTGAGCTTCCTATAATGTATAGAATTATCAAATCACTATGTTGTACACTTACAACTAATGTGACATTGTAGGTCAATTACACTTAAAAGAATTCTGAAATGAACTGAAATGAATTTTTCACACAAAAAAGGCAAAAAATATTCCCAGATATACTTCCTGAAATTTTTTGTATACCACTCTTGCAATCTTCCTGGAAAAAAAAAATCTTAAATATTCCAGTCAACCCACCAACACAGCAAGATATAGATTTCAAAAATAAACTGTGATATTAAAAAGAGGCAACTCAGAGAATACTTCTCCAAAAAACTAGCTCCAAACATAGAGCTTTTATAGCCACACAGGAATATGAAGGTACACGATCCTTAATTTTCTTTTCAGTAAACTGAGGAAATATTTTCCTTAAAGTCTTAGATATTTTCAACCCATTAACTCCTCATCCTAGGCAGGTTGGAATTCATCTTCATAACTGCCACCTTGTGAAAAAATGCTTTCTACCAGGACAGACATCACTCCTTACACATCCGTGAAGGACAAAAGGGCTAAAAAAAGACCTTTCTGACCTATAGGTCCCTCCTTTTAATCAAAAATTCTTGGGGTGCCCAGGTGGCTCAGTCAGTTGAGCATGTGACTTGATTTCAGCCTAGATCATAATTTCAGGGTTGTGAGATGGACCCCCCATCTCGGGCTCTGTGCTGGGCGAGGAGCTTAGGCTCCCTCCACCCTTCCCCCTCTCACTCTAAAAAAATAAACTTTCTCAGGAGTTCCCCAATAATATCTTTTTATATCTTACTGGTCAGAACTAGGCTATATGTCCTTTGTAATGGAATAGAAGCTAAGAAAATATTTGCCACTTTCAGGCTTTCTCATAATTGATCTCAGAGTTGAAAAGAAGACTGTGAGCCAAGACTATAGTGTCCATCATCAGGTAAATATTATAGTCATGGTAAAGTTCTGCAAAACATTTCTATGTTAGTTCTTGAGAGTTGTGTTTTTTTTTTTTTTTCCAATTACATCCAGGCAAAACTCAGGATATGCCAACAATAATAAAAGAAAAAGGCTGGGGGGGGGGCGTGCTTACAGGGGTGGGTGGGAAAATGTGGAGATCATGGCAAATGCTAAAACTTAAAAGTAAAATAGTGTCTCTGTCTTGGGGAGTCCCTCTCCTTTGTTGATGGGAAACCTACATACATAAGAAGGTGTAATCCTCACCCCTGGGCATGGTTAAGGGACAGGACCATTATTTACACCATATACCAAGACCCCTCTTGTTAGCTTGGCATTCCCCTCACTCCCCACCTTCACACTTCCCTCAGGCAACACCAAATCAAAATCCCCACTTATTTAAGAACTTCAGACACTGAGTTTACACGGTCAGTTTTTCACAAATTCCACAAGCAAGTTTCTATGGAAGGGGAGGTGGTATAGATTAGGAAAGAAGAGAAGACACTGACTGCCTTCAGCACAAATGACCCTTCAAGCAGGCAGTTTTGGAGGACACAACCTGAAGTCTTCTAGAAAGTGGACTTCTTTCCCAGCTGACTCCTCTTAAGCAGGGTAATTTTCTGGAGATAACACTACCCTCACACTCTCACCGCCACCTCCCTTGCCTTGAGCCCTTAAAAACCATCGGTTTATCCATTGGTAGCCTGACCCAAGGTTTATTCCTCTCTTTCCACTGCATGAAAACTCAGTGAGAATGCCCCAAGGGCAGCCCAAAAACTCAAACACATCCCTGTCTAGCATGGTCAGCAACTGCGTGAGTTCCTCATTTTCCCTGAGAACTACTGCCTCCTGCTTCTCAATGATTTTCACCACCTGTGAAACAAACCTCTCTCTTTTCTACAAGATACAACAGGACAGAAAGAGAAACAAGAGTTCAAAACCCATCAAAGCATTCCTGCTCAATTCTGCCAAAAGCCTTTATACCCTTACCTTCCCGCCTGCTATTTATTAGCTTTGCCAATTTTCCATATGGTCTGCCTCCCATCTGACCACTTCAGGTTGTTGAGAATGTCAGTTTCTGGTGGAGAAAGGGAAGGTGCATGGGTGCTATAGATTTCTGAGGAGCTTTCTTCTAAGAACACTTCCCTTCACCTCCAGAAACTTGCTTCCTTAGTGGTTTCACCATTCCCCAGTATCTGCCACACCTGCTCCAGGAGCTTCCCCAGCTCCTTCCCCTTCCTTTACACCTCATACACTGCACCTTCTACTGGTCATCAACTGCTAGCATTTTTTTTCTAGATGTCATTGTCTAGATGTCATCTAGAGGATGGGACCACCAGTTGACCTACAAACTAAATGCAGTCAATAGGAGGCTCCTAACCCCCCCCATCCTTGAAATACACATTGTGCCCAGTGTTCCGACCATGGGAATGGCTTCAAGGATGTGGTCTTGAGAGAACAATGTGTTGTTGATATTATCTGAAGACTACAGGCTACTGAACACTATGAGAGCCTTTATAAACTTTTAAGATTTGGAGGGAGACAGTGGAGATCTACCCCTGCTGCAGCCACCGACAATCCTGTGACTTTTCTTGACTACCAATCTCTGTGCTCTCCCTCTTTCTTCTGTCTCCCCTTGTCCTATGTTAAAAGGGACCAGTTTGTGAACCAGCAGCAACTGTTGCAGTTTCTTCACCTGGTGGGACAGAGGGGACCAGTGAGCATGAAAGGCACACAGGACTCCCAGATCCACCAACCAGTAGAAATATATCAGATCCTACACAAATGGAGAAAAAGAATAGGACTTTCCCCTTGTAAATGTGTAGGACACAGATATGAGAAACATGCCATACACGCGCTCCCCCACCCCCCACCGCTGAAGCCAAAGCCTGGTATTCAACCTCCTGCCCAGCCTGGCCCAAGTCACAATAGCCCCTGGTTCCATTCTTCAAACTCCAGTTAGGAATCCTTCACAGCAGTAATCCACTTAGGTGTCTCCACCTAGGCCTGGATTGGGGTAGGAGAGGCAAGCTGTCCTTTTAAGACAGTGGTTTTCAGACATTAGTGGATAGCAGCATCTCCTGGAGAACTTGTCAAGCCTGATGACCAAATCCACCCCCAGAGTTTCTGATAAAATGGGTCTGGGTAGGGGCCCAGAATTTGCATTTCTAATAAGCCTCCAGGTGATGCTGTTGTGATGATGAAGAAAACACACTTTGAGAACCACTGCTGTAAGCTACCCTGACTTCTTTTGACTTCCTATTTTCCTCCTTCCAGATTCTAAGCACCTTTCATTGTCAGGAAATGATTCTAAGTACTTTAACTCCTCTCTGTACCCACTCTATCTGATTCTAAACCATAAGCAAGTGATAAGACATATACTCAACGCCCTTGAAGGTTGCTTTGTAGAGCAGTTAAGAATGAGCAAACTCTCAGGATGCCAGGGTGGCTCAGTCTGTTAAGCATCTACCTTTGGGTCTTGGGGTCCTAGGATCAAGTCCCATATCAGGCTCTCTGCTCAGTGGGGAGTCTGCATCTCCCTCTCCCTCTGACCCCTCTCACTGTCTCTCTTAAACAAACAACAACAACAAAAAAAAACAATGAATGAAGTCTGATAACTGCATTGAGTCTTGTTTCTGCTGTGTACAAACTAGGACCTCAGCCAGTGACTTCTGAGCTTCTCCATTCCAAGTGCTTTATCTAGTGCCCTATATACAATGTGTGCCTCATCATTGTTTTTAGCATTATTGTCAGAAAAATCTTTTCAGATAAAATCTGCTTCCACCAATCTTCTTTTCATTACACATCCTAATTTAATCTAATAGTCCCATTGGAGTCAGTCAACTGTATGGTTTTCGAAGATGCCCAGGTGATTTCAATGCATAAGTTTTCGAAACCACAAGGTAGACTAATTATTTCCCACCTTCGCCAGGTGAAGAGAATCACTGCCACTTGCCCCTCCTTGAGCACCTACCACAACATGGAGCTTCAGAGACTACATGCCCACAGGATCCACCATACCTCCTCTGTGCTCTCCAATGTGGAGCACACCCTGTCCAAACTTCTCCTCCTATTCTGTTCTGAGATCCTGAGAGTTCAAAGTGGGGTCCATCCCCCTCCCCAGAGCCACCCCTTCCCAATAAAGTGCAGAAGGCCCGGGGAGAAGGGAATATCATACCCTTTGCTGAGTCATGACCACGTTATGTCCATGAGAGATAGGAATAGAGAAGTGGCCAAGGTTATTAGTTACAAAGAACACCACCAGCCTTTCAGCCCCTTCACCTCAATGGAAAGAACTCTCTATTCATTCCCTGGATTCAGGAAAAACATCTCATTGGGGTAAGCTCGACCTAGCTGAGCACCAGCAGTAGTTGAGCAGGAAAGTGTAGGTATCTGGTAGTGGGGGGAAAAAATGCCACCTAGATACAAGGTCAGGGCTCCTCTAGGGTTAGGTTATCAAGGAGGTACAGGAATCATACCTCCAGAGCAGAAAGTCCATGTCACCCATGGTAAAGTGTCAGGGAGATGGAAACTAAGTAATGGGAAAGCCCCAGGTACTACCTGGGATCAGAAACTCTTCCTTACGATGTTTCACGATGCTTTCTGAAAGGAGCCAAATGTTGGATGAAGCTGGATTGCCTCCAGCTTTCTGAAAGCCAATATAATTCCACAAAGGGGCCAGAGACTACCCAAGCACTGCTTCCTGAAATTCAGGTAGAGTTTCCCTCCTCTTCTCTAATGAAGCTTTTTTTTTAAACCAGGAAATACTTCAAGGATCAAAGAGTCAGATCTTTTCTTTGGCCAATAAGGAAAAAGAATCAGTCACAATAAGTGGAAAAGCCAGGAATGAATTCCATGTTTTAATTTCAAGTTAATTTTTCTCACTGTACCATATTTCCTTAGTCTCTAATTCATCTTTCACCATCTCTAATCTACTTGTTTCCCAGCCAGTCAGCCAAGCCAAAACATGAATTCTTATTCAGGATAGCCAGTCTCAAAAAGCCCGATTTCCCAAAACACTTTGAGTCCCATTCTCTTTCTTATTGGACCATCTCAGTTTCTTCAAAAAGAAAAAGAAAAAGAAAGGAAAGAAAGGAAGAAAGAAAGGAAGGAAGGAAGAAGGAAAGAAGGAAAGAAAGAAAGAAAGAAAGAAAGAAAGAAAGAAAGAAACTGAAGAAATCACATAAGAGGAAAATAGCAGGAGTAGCTACTAGTTAGTGTCATTTTACCTGACAAATTCCAAGGATTTCAGCGTAGAGCCTCCTAGGGCTGGCCTAGTTGCTCACTAGTTCTCAATTTTGGCTCCACATTAGAAATGCTTGGCGAGGTTTTAAGATCCCCTGTACCCAGACCAATTAAATCAGAATCTCTGAGCAGGAAACCCAGATAGCAGAATTGTTAAGGTTTCCCAGGTGATTCCAATGTGTAGAATCACTTCTCTAACAAGCCATGTGTTGGCTCCTGATCCAGATTCTAAGGCTGCCCAGCTGGGGTATAAGCTTTCTGGGTGAGAAACAGCTGTGGATGAGAGAGGGCAGTTCTTTGGCAGCAATATAAATTGTTAAGCAGCCACCTAGCAGAGAATAAAGTCACACTAAAATTTTAAAATAAAGCCTCTAATTTTATTGGATCAAACTTTACTGCTCTTCTAGACTTTTTTTCTCCTTTCATTTCATAAAATTATAGAGCTAAAGCAATAATGCTAAAGAGATCAATACTGTTCATCATCAGGGGTGGATGTCATGCCTTTTCTTAACAGTCTTCAGTGAACCCGCAGAGCTAAAAATAAGTTAAATTAAGTTTTAGACCTCCATCTGTCTGCTAAGGTGACTGCCTGACCTACTGGTTGTTTTTTTTTTTTTTCCTACTCCCCCAGACCAGCTCTTCCTCCTATCGAGTACTACCTAAGAGATCATCTGTAGGGAAGAAATTGGGAAGACTTTCTAAGAGAAGTATTTACCTGGTTAGCATTTAGGTATTACCACCTCAAAAAAACAAACAAACAAACAAAAAAAAACAACAAAAAAAACAGCTTCTATGCATATTGGCTGGCCAGGACCTGGATAGTAGAAAAGAGTTGGCAAAGCAGTTCCCAGGAAGGAGAATACACAGAGGTAAGGTAAGACACATTAATGTATGTTCCGGATGCCCATGATATTACTCTACAATTACTCAAATATATTGCTGAGAATTTCTCTTTGATTCCAGGTAAGCAAATGAGACTGTGACTCAGATATGTCTTTATAAATGAGTTAGAGGCAGCATGATGTAATGAAGATAGCAGAACATGACATCGGATTCATATCTGATCTCTGTCACTAATTAGTCCTATTTATGTCCACAGGAGAAACTTTTCAATCTCCCTTAGCCTCAACCTACTACTCACCTGTAAAATAGGGATAATAATATCTCCCTCACATCATTTTTTTTAAAGATTTTTTTTTTTAAATTTGACAGACAGAGATCACAAGTAGGCAGAAAGGCAGACAGAGAGGGGGGAGCAGTCTCCCTGCTGAGCAGAAAGCCCAATGCGGGGCTTGATCCCAGGATCCTGGGATCATGACCTGAACTGAAGGCAGAGGTTTTAACCCACTGAGCCACCCTGGTGCCCCCACATCATTGTTTTAAAGATGAGTATTCTTTTATGTAAGTATCCAGTATGGTGAATGGAAATAATAGGCATTCAATAAATAATTGTGGCAACAAATAGAATAATGATAGCAATCGTATTTGCAGTCATTATTGTTAGCTGTTGTTATCTGTACATACCAACAGAGAAATTATTAGCTTATATCCCAAATCAAAAGCTCTCACTTTATGTTTCTGAAGTATTTGTGACATGGGAAATATTCCTAGTCATGCAACTGAGGCTTACAGTTATTTTGCACAAAATTTCTTTAATAAGGTCCTTTTAATTTTTAGTTCTAAGGTACTGGAATGATAACATTTCTCAGTCCTTAAAACAATAAGACCAGGTTAACCAAATGGTCTCTGGTTTTAAAAACAATGAGAAAATAAGAGATAAATTCTATAAAAAAGACAGTGTACAGAAATGGATAAATAAGTGTAAAATGAAAGATTTTGAAATCAAGAGAGACATCTTGCCAAATATATGAATAACTCATTCCTTAGCAGAGTATTTATTAGGGAAAATAATGACAAACACAATCTTGGCAAGACAAACTTACTAATTGGGAGTGTATTGGGCAAATTTCCAAGAAATGCATAAATCATTTTCTAGATCAAAGAAAACTATTAAATACTTGTGTGGCCTTAGGAATGTTTCTTAATCTCACTGAGCATCAGTTTCCTCACCAGTAAAATTGTGGTGATAATAATAAGTCGCTTTGTGCATGGAATTAATTAGCTGGTGGTATACATAAGTCACTTCATATAGTGCCTATTGCTGTGTTGGCTATCATTTTTATCTCTGAAGCTAGGATTAAAGTGATTTAGTAGAAGAATTTGAAGACCTATCAGAAAATAATGATTTGGCTAATTTCCAATACCTGAGCCTCCCACAGGATTAGAGTGAGGTTTTGGGCATATCACATGGGATCCTCACTTATTCTTAGTTTGTCAAGTAGGAATTACTAAATGTAGGAGGGTATCCAAAAGGAGTTTTGGGGTTTAATCAAGCAGACTAATTATGGTAAGGGATGACACCTCTTACCACTTGTATTTTTCCTACAAAATTTTGATCAGAAAGCTGTGTTAACAAAGGATTTTTAATTCCTAACAGTGGGAGATCCCTTTCTAATTGGTTACAAGTTAGTTTTGTCATATCTCTGAGCAACATTTGGCATATGTAAAGGGGAAGAAGCACACAAAGAATATGCTGGAATGGAGTCTGCCTATATGGGCATTCATCCTTAGGCAATGACACAGCAGTCTTTGCAAAGAGCATGACAAGCCTCTTTCTTATTCATTTATTCATCAATTATTTCGTAAGCACTTAGGACCAACAAGCAACCCCTAATTTCATTTGTTTTTACACTACATGAATTACTTCTCATACACAGTCTGATCAGATATTCCTGGTCAGCAACTTAAACTCAAGTGAGGTCAAAATCCCACAAATTTCCCTTAGTGACTCTGCCTTGTCCTAGAATCTCTTCAGAACCTTCGGCTGGATGCTCTACCTGCAGCCAGACAACAGGCAAAAAGAAAGAGACCTTGGAAAATGGAGTGCCTTTCACTTAATAACCTCAACTCAGAATAGAAACACATCACTTCTGTCCACAGTGTGTTGGGAAGAACTAGTTACATTGTCCCACCTAGATGCAAGGGAAGCTGGGGAAAGTAGCTAGGTAGCCACTTCCCAGTTACAATTCCAGGCTATGGAAGGCGATTCTGTTGCTCAGCAAGCTATCACTGCCCTAAGTACCCAGGTGCTGATGAAATTCCTTTCATCATGGAACTTAGAGTCTAGTTCACTCTTACTCTGATAAGAGCTTCCTCCTAAAGTTTCAGTGCACTAAATCATCTTTCATCAATTTTACCCTCATCTCGGTCTACTCTATAGAACTACAGTTCCCAGAATCCCTTTCTAGTATCAGTCAGGGTTTGATTCTGCCAATGAGGCATTCACAAAGATTTTTTAAAAGGAGCCATTTTTCTCAGCAGCAGCTGTTTGCAGACCGATGAGATCATTGTTGGCAGCACTCCTTAGCTTTCAGCACTTCTCCCAGGAATCACTTGCTATAAGCAAGCAGCTGAAATCATCAGAAGCTTCCAGTGCTCGGCCATCCTCTTGAGAATAAGTACTCCATGCCACTAGGATCACTGATAGTGGCTCTCCTGCAATTCTTTCAAATTTGCTGAAAATAATCTTCCAGACCTCTCCCAAAGCAATTCCAATGCTTTGAATTAATTTTCTTCCTACCCAAAATACTAGAATGACTTCTATTTTCTGGAAAAATCTGAACACACTCAGGATTAAAATGTTCAGTACGTTTAATCAGTAATTCAAAGAATTATTTTCCTGTGCCTGTTATATGCTAGGTCTTATGCTAGATACTAGGGAATACAATTTGACAAGCTAAGTAGATTAACTTCTGCCTTCATTGGGCTTATTTTCTTTAAAGATTTTATTTATTTATATTTAATATTTATTTGACAGACAGAGATCACAAGTAGGCAGAGAGGCAGGCAGAGAGAGAGTGGGAAGCAGGCTCCCTGCTGAGCAGAGAGCCCGATTCGGGGCTTGATCCCAGGACCCTGGGATCATGACCTGAGCTGAAGGCAGAGGCTTTAACCCACTGTGCCACCCAGGCACCCATTTTGTGCTTATTTTTAATAAATAAATATTATTAAATATAGTAAATATTAATATTATCAAATGTATTAAATATATATTTTTATATAAATATATTAAATAATAAATGAAGATTTTAATAAACTCATTAAAAACATATAAAACATTTTAAGCCTGTAAGTATAAGTGTGTATGTGTGTATATATATATATATACACACACTTAAGTGTATATACACGCGCACACACACATACACACACACCATCAAGTTTGAAAGGAAAAAGAAAATCAAGAGTAACTCAATGCTGCTTTACTCATCAAAAGAAATTTGGCAAAATTCTTGGAAGTATGTCACTAATTAAATATCTTTATTGCCTCTGAGTTGTAATGAAATGACATATCACACAACAGGGGCCACAATTTGTCAAGGTCATAATAAGTATCTTCCAAAGGCAAGAAACCCTACCTTGTTTTAATGTGCAGGATGAAATATTGCATATTGGTTATGCTGCTAGAGGATTTGGATCATCAGTAAAATGGAAAACACTTGGCTGCAAATGCAGTTTTTTTTTTTTTTTTATCTGTAAATGTTGGAATTTTACAGTAAAATTCTTTAGAGAAGCAGTACCAAGTAAAGCAGAATAGATCACTGTTAGGGATAATTCTGATCAAGATAATATGGTGTCTGTGCTCTTCCCACATATTAATTTGTTAGTCAATGGTAAAAATGCTTATTTTCTATTCTTTATACTAATCTAGGTTAGAGAAAGACCATCAATTTTCACTATTAGGGTGTGTAATAATTGTATGAAGATTATAAAGTATAACTATCATGCTCCCCTTTTCCTCAGTGTCAGTACTAATGTGAACATAGCTAACAATAATTAATATTCTATTAGTGGCTTGTAAGAGAAAAAAAAAAACCATGTGTAGGAAACCATCAGGCTCCATCCTAGCCACAACTAAGACAAGCAAAATGTTTATAAGAATCTGCATCTGCTTAGCTCTTTGTATCTATTCACTCCTCAGAAGTAGGACTCATAATTTACCATTCCCAACCTCTGAATACAATCAAGGAGATCTCTTGTAAACTCTGTTCAGTACTTCAAGCCTCAGCATTTGGCTAGTCTTATTGCTTACCCTATATTAAAGCTCAGAATCAAAGACCAGCCATGTTCTTTATAAACAAGCTTCTACCATACATTTATTCACTCAACAAATATTGATTGAACATATAATGTGTGTTGGGCCCTGGAGATATAACCAAAGATGACATAGATGATCCCTAACCTGATTGTATTTGGGGGTGAGTGATGAAGTTACAAAGAGGAGGTAGACTGTTCATAGAAGGAAGTATAAGGGCAACTAAATCAAACTTGACAGTTTTGAGACCACTTCCTAAAGAAATGCCTTTAACCACAATCTAAATGAGGCTTAAAAGTTATCCTGGCACAGAAGAGAGGTAAAATTATCTGGCAGAAGGAAGAACGTTGAGAAACCCGGAAGTGAGAGAGACCATGGCAGATATTCTATTGGAGGAACTGGAAAGAGTTTAATATAGCTGGATTTTAAATTACAGTGTTGAGTGGTGAGTTCAGAGAATTAAGGAATATATTTTATAGGAACTGGTAGACCACATAAGAGAGTTTGAAGTTTAGGAGCAATTTGGAGCTCTTGAAAGGCATAAACTAGGAGAACAGTCGGCTCACTTTGGCATTTTGGAAGTTTTATTCTGGCTGTCCTATGAAGAATGGAAAGGAAGGGAAGAAAGACGGAAGGAGGAGGAGGAGCCATATAGGAGATGATTGCCGTAATTCAAGTATGAAAGTATGGTAGTTTAATCTATGGCATTGAGTTTTTCTCTGGATTGACCGACTAATACACTGTTTCATTTAGAATTGGTTTCCTGCCTTACTTCTCACAGTCCCTTCCAGATGTTAAATTTCTACCCCATGTTAGTCTTAATAGCAGCACTTCTACACGATATCAAATATGCTTGATAGTAATTGATTGCCAGGGTGCCCCTCTACTGATTGTCTTAATCATGTGTTCCCCAACTATGATATGCTATACTCACCTACTGGGAAATGTAGTTCTTGCTACCACCTAAACAACTCCTATTAACCACTTCCTGTTTTCTGATGCTGAGACCTTTCAATTTGCTGTCTTTCCTCTGTGAAAGCATATTCTTTACCATGGCTTTACTATGTTGTCCTAGTTTTCCTATGATCTAAGCTCCAATTGAAACACTGGCAATATCATGGACTCTAAGATAAACTGACACAGATTTTAGGATTTTGAACTTGTAGCCTCCTATAGTCCTTGTACTGCTCTCTAGTATCACAGAAATTTCTTCAGCTTGTATTGAATAGCTATTTAATCTGAATAGGCATATTTTTTTAAAGTTTGTATTTAAATTCCAGTTAGTTAACACCCAGTGTAATGTTGGTTTCAGGTATACAATGTACTTATTCAACAATTTCATACACCTGGTGTTCATCCCAACAAGTCACTCCTTAATCCCCACCACCTTTTTAACCCATCCCCCATCTACCTCCCCTCAGGTATCTATCAGTTTGTTCTCTATAGGTAACAGTCTGTTTTTTGGTTTGCCTCTCTGTGTCTCTTTTTCCCATTGTTCATTTGTTTCTTAAATTGCACATATGAGTGAAATCATATGGTATTTGTCCTTTTCTGACTGACTTATTTAGCTTAATGTAATACTCTATAGCCCCATTCATGGCATTGCAAATGTTAAGATTTCATTTTTGTGTGTGGTTGAGTAATATTCCATTATATATACCACATCTTTATCCATTCGTTAGTTTATGAACACTTAGGCTGTTTCCATATTTTGGCTACTGTAGATAATGCTGCTATAAACATCAGGATGCATGTGTCCCTTTGAATTGGTATTTTTGTATTCTGTAGATAAATACATAGTAGTAAGATATCTGGATAACAGGGTGGTTCTATTTCTAACTTTGTGAGGAAGCTCCATATTGTTTTCCAAAGCAGCTACACCAGTTTGCATTCCCACCAACACTGCAAGAGTGTTCCCCTTTTTCCACATCCTTGCCAACACCTATTCTTTCTTTCTTGTGTTGTTGATTTTAGCCATTTTGATGGCTGTGAAGTGATATCTCAGCGTGGTTTTGGTTTGCATTTCTCTGATGATAAGTGATGTTGAGCATCTTTTCATGTGTCTGTTGGCCATCTGTATATCCTCTTTGGAAAATGTCTTTTCATGTCTTCTGCCCATTTTTAATTGGATTACTAATTTCAGTTAGTAATTACTAATTTCAGTTACTAATTTGAGTTTTATAAATTCTTTATATATTTTGGATACTAACCATTTATCAGGTAAGGCATATTTATCTTTAAATATTATGAGAGCATTATAACTTTACAGGTACACTGATTCATTCATTCAGTAGTCATTGAAGTTCAGCCCTATGGTTAGAATCTGGCTGACTCCAAGAAAGGATACAAAATGTTGAATGACACATAATTCTTCTTTCCAAGAAACTAAAAAGTTAGTAGGGAATCCAAAAAATTGTATAGTCAACATTTCTGTAATACTATAAGATATTTAATTCTCTCAAGATGATAGATATCAATTTAATTTGAATGCTTACTATGTGCCAGACTCTACCAAACACATGATATGTCCTGCGTTTTTCAATTATTATAATAATCCTTCAAAGCAGATGTTATTCCAATTTTTTTTAAGTTAGGAAATAAGACTCAGGGAAGTTAGGTGACTTGCCCAAGATTACATAGAGGGTAAGTGGTAAAAGTGGATTCAATCCCAAGCTTGTTTTATGAACAGAGATTTGCTTTTTACTCATATGCTATAGATACTTGCCTTCTAATGTCCACGAATCATAATATATCCCATTCTAAAACCCATTACATCCATTTAAAATATCTTCTGGAAAGGAATACGATGGAATAAAGCAAGAAAAGAATGACAGAATGCTTTCAACTTTTATGTTAACTTCGATATATTTATTGTGGCTGACTGAAACTCTGTCTAAAGAGGACTTATATGGGTTGAAATAACCTATAAAAGTATTCTGAGGCTGCACTTGAGCTCTGTGGGAAAGAGCACCATCTTTAATTTGTGATGTCTGCCCTGAAGTCAGAATAGAGAAGTTGTGATTATCGTACCAAGTTAGTAGCCATCCTGTGCAAGGAAGTCTATGAGAAATCAACCATATGATTGCCTAGTTACAGTGAAGACTCAAATGAATTCTGCTTTCTTATATCTGTCCTGACCAGCATCTACAGCTTTATCACATTTGTATACAGCAATCCGGGATGGGGGTGGGGGGAGTGAAAGAAAACTGGGAAAGAATTATAGACCAAACCTGCTTTTTCTAAAATGGTAACTGCCAGCTAGATAAGGCTTTTAAGCACTTAAAATCTACTGAGAATGACTGAGAAACTGAAATTTTAATTTCACGTAACTTGAACTAATTTCAATTTAAACTAAAATACTGGACACTATATTTGGTTATTGGAAATGTTTAAATAAGTTTAGGATAACTTGGAGATGTGACTCTACTTTTTAACCATTTTATAAAATCTAGAAACAGATCAAGTAATTTCAATGAATATTGAAATATGCTATAAGTACAAAATACACACTGGATTTTGAAGATTAATCCCACACAAAAAAAGAATGTGAGCTATTTAATTGATAATTATTATACTTGCTATCTCTTAAATCTTTTGGATATATTAAGTTAAGTCAAATATATTTAAATCAATGTCACCTGTTTCTTTTTACTTCCTTAATGCAGTTAGTAGAAAATTTGAAATTGCATGTGAGACTCACATTTTATTTCTATTAGACAATATTGGACACTACAGAAGATCACAAGGACAGGGAAAGAGAGGGTGAAAGTAAGTAGGTATTGAATTAATTGAATATTCAGGTAGGTGGTTGTTCTAGAAAGTGTTTCTTGGCCTTTCTTTTTCTTTTATAATTATTTAAGGTGTCTTTTTAGACCATGTTGTTGTTGTTGTTGTCAGTCCTCCATGAAATTTAAACCAAAAATATACTATATATCTGTTTATGTACCATGGCAGATCCCAAATCACTCAAATATGCAAGATGTTCTTGCCCAGCTTATATTTAACAGCTTGTCCCTTTGAGAGTGATACTTCTCCCACAGAGTTTTAGGAGTTGGGAAGGGTTAAGGGAATAGAAGTCCCAGTGAGGAGAGAATGAATCTTCAGACAGTGTGAGGCAATGACAAATAAGGTATCATGAGTTAACTAAAGAACTATGTTGAAGAACAATGAGGCAGAGGTACCAAAATGAGGATCTGGGGCAGGGTATGAATTATTAGGAACCATGGTGATCCAACACATTTTTTTTGTACCTTTAGACTGTAGATTTTTCTAGACATGTGAAATGTTGGGGCTACATCTAACTCACTTATACAAACTTATATGGTTTGTAGAACGACTGCATATCACCAGTATAACAGGTGTTAAGTTATATCACTCATTCCTTCCATAAGTGTAGATGTCAAATCTATATTTCAAATCTTTCTTTCTAAATATTTTATTTATTTATTTATTTATTTATTTGACAGACAGAGATGACCAGTAGACAGAGAGGCAGGCAGAGAGAGGAAGAAGCAGGCTCCCCGCTGAGCAGAGAGCCCCACGTGGGGCTCCATCCCAGGACCCTGGGATCATGACCTGAGCCAAAGGCAGAGGCTTCTGAGCCACCCAGGCACCCCTGTCAAATATATATTTCAGATGAAATGAAGAAATTAGTGCACATAACGTGTAATAGCTTTATTTCCAGGCTTTGGAATCTAATAGAAGAAAACATGGATTCCTCCTTGATTTTTGCTGTCCTTTGGTCTCCATTACTCATGTATCTGTATTAGATGGCGAACCAAGGATAATGACAGTAAAAGAAGATGTAGGCCAGAATGTGGGGTGAATGTCAATTGATGCCATTTTCTGTAAATAAAGATTTATGTGAATAATATTTATTTCCATAGTAATCTATCTCATAAGGCTATTTCATATAGTTTATCTTATGAGGCAAAAGGGCAAATCCTTTGATACTGTCAAAACATAACTTTCTTAAATATATAGAGTATAAGCTTGAAATTTATAACATGTCCTGAAATGATTACGTAAGACAAAAAAATAGGGACTCTGTGTTGGGTCTTGGGGATAAAAACAGAGGTATTTTCCAGATTTTTGCTCTGACCAACTGGAAACCCATTCAAGTTTTCTTGGTGATTTGTCATTGTAGTCAAAATGAGTGTCACAGCTTCATGATAATTAAAAAGCACTATTTAACTAACTTATCCTGACTCAAGCAAATTTTCAATTTTAATTTGGTTTCATGAACAACTCTTCCAAGCAGAAAAATTCTTCAGATGCCCAACTGTTTTAAGTTTTCCTGCCTATTAGTAGTAATATTTTTATTGAAAGTTTTTTAGCATTCTAGATTTTTCAGTAAGTACATTATATGCACTTGGAATATAGTATGTTACATTAAATTCTTCCCACTTTCCACCTCTCCCTTTATTCCCTAGCTCCATAAGTAGCTTCACTATCTTCCTATATCACCCAAACCAAATGTTAACAAGTTCATCTGAGGATCCTTTTTCTCCTTGGTTCTTGCATTATACTCGTCATTTTAGCCTGCCATTATTCCATGTAACATTTGTACATCTCCATTGCTACTATCTTAGTCTCTCATCAATTCTCCCAACTTCTATAAAGTTCTCTTTACTCTTCAAATCAATTATTGTCTTAAACAGAACTGTTTCAACCCTGACTGACATGGCTCAAGTGGCTAGGTCAGAAAAGGGAATTGACTGGCTCAAGTAATTAAGAATGACAAGGGTAGTTCTGCCTTCAGGTGCAACTGGGTCCATATACTCAAGCCTAAGATTAAATTTCTTTTTCCATCCCTCAGCAGTGGTTTTGTCCATGTTCTGGCCCCGTTATCACCTATTGCAGTCAGATTTTCTCCATATGGTGGGTATTATAGACATGGAGACATACTGGCCAAATCCCTCTTCCAGAAAGACTTGCTGTTAACTGTGGGAAATGCAAAGAGCCAACAGCCTCTAGTTGTCAGTTCCCTTAGTATCTTTATCAGCTACAGAGAGCCACCTCACCCAAAGTCACGCATGCATCTGGTGACTGAATGAAGCTGACCAGCCATCTGGAACCTATGCAGGACACTGCTGGGCTTTCCTCACACCAGAGCTTCTTGCCAGGTTGGCTGAAGCCTTGTCAAGCCTGCATCTCAATCTACTCCTCTCTTTGCCCAACTATGTGTCTTCAATCCTTTTTCTGGGGTTGATCCCTAATAGACATTTGCATTACAAACTCTATCTGTGTCTGCCTCCTCACCCTATAATAGTGAATTAGATGGCCTGAGTGACTAGGACTTTCTTGTCCCAGAACTGGAGCTAAGCCTTCTCCCTAGTGCTGACTAGAACAATCCTAATGATGGATTCTGATTGACCTTCCTTGGTTCACATTTCATTCCCTGGGCTAATTACTAGGGCCATGCAGTCAGGAGGGGTGTTTGACCCTCACCAAGACCACATAGAATGAGAAAGGAAGAGTTATGTAGGAAGGAAAATGTTGTCCTCTTTAAACTTCCATATATCCAACTCCGATCTCTTTCTATAATACAGATCTAAAGTGGTTTTTCCTTTGTTTAAACATCAACTTTCACCATTGCTTATAGCAGAAAACATTCAGAACAGCACAAAACACTGTAAAGGACACAGATTCATCAAAGCTCCCATCATTCTTACTCGGGCATAATACTTAGGAATGTTCTCTGCCTTGATTGGGGATTGCATTTTGCATGAAAAGATATCCAAAGGAATGCAGTTGCTACCTTTGCTTCAGCTGCTCCAGTGTATCCACGCTGACCTGCATCTGGACAGTTCTTTCTCGTGGTTTTTCATTCATGGTTGAATCATGGCTGCCAAGGCTTTAGCCATCATAGACTCATTAATGTCAGGACAAAGGGGTGGGTGGAGATTTCCCAAAACCATCGCCTTTACCCACACTTGCCCCACCAGGTTTTCTATTAACAGTTTATGGGACAGAAATGAGTCACATGAAAACCCCTACCTGCAAGGGAGATGACTGAGAAAATCAGGCTCTGCAGGAGTCATCAAGGGAAAGGGGGTTAGAATTTAAGTTAAATAAGAGGGAAAGTGAGAATGTGAGGGGGCTAAGAATTGACAGTGAAACTGTTGTAGATTATAGGTTCTGATGAGGCAAAGGAACATCTGAAGTCAAGGTTCTGAACAGAGGAAACTAGAATGATCGGAGCTGGTGAGCAGAGCAGGAAAAGCTCGAAATTGAGATTGTGGAGTTAGTTGAAGTTATTTGTAATGACACAGAAGTCAGGGGCTAAGTGGAGGAGTGAATGGAGGGCAGGAGACAAACCAGCATTGACAGTCCCAGCAGGTGCTTGGCACTCAGCAAGTGGTAGATAAACAAACGATAGGCTGACTTTCCTGTCAATATTTATCTGCAATCTCTGCATCTCTCCTGAAAGAGACTCTCTTGTCAAACGCTTTCTCCTCTCTGATGTCCTATAGGGGCCTATATGTCAACATATTCAAAGGTCAAACCGTAACTTCTCAGTTTTGACATCCCATCTCTTTATTATGTTCTCTGGTTAGCTACGTATATTCACTTACCTCAGCCAGTGATCTAGAAGGTGCCCTGACTCTTCTTTCTCATGGCCGCCTCTTACCAGTTACAAGGTTTAAACATGGTAACTTAGAATCATCTTCTTTATTCTTTCTTCTCTTCCTCCAATACCTTGGTCAGATAGGCATCATTTCTTATGTGGACTATTGTAGTAGTCTTTAAAGGAATCTTCCTATATAGAAATATGATTTTTCCTAATTAAAAATTTCTCAGAAATCTCAAAAGTAACATGTTTAACCCAATCTGTGAATGTAGGGGAAAATGTACATAGTATCATCTCTTCATCCTGCCAACACTGTGAATAAATTGGTAACCATCTTTCACCTGGTCAACAACACAATTAGTCACCTATAGGATTATTTTTAACAACATAATTAGTCATCTATAAGATTTACTTTACAAAATGGAATAGATTCATACACCCTGTACTCTAATTTAGAAATTCCAAAAGCCAGTATCGAACACAGTAATGTATCTCAGTAATTTGTGGGTTATGCTTTGATTACTTTGTTACTCCTGCTTATTCTAGTAGTTATCTAGTTATAATTACATACGTAATTCCCTGTTAGGTTCTTAGCACTGTGAGGATAGAAGCCAGGGCTGTCATGCTCATTGATTATGTTCTTACTAAGTGGAGCAAGGTCTAGTGTCAAATGAAACTTTTTGAGTGAATGCATGGATAGTTAAATAGCAGTATTAAATAGTGTGTCACTAAAACAAGAGAGGAAATTTATTAAGAATGTGCTATGGGCTAATACCATGAGGACAAACTATGTGCATTATTTCTTTTACTACTCAAAAGATGTAGATATTATTATTACTCTATAGACGAGGGAATTAAAGCTTAGAGAAATTGTTACTTCCCAGAGGTCATGGTTACTAGGGAAAGGATCTAGGACTTTAATCATGATCTGATTTCATGCTGTTAATGACTATAGAGGTTCCAAATGAATTACTGTTTTATATTATTATTTTTAAATTTTATTTTATTCTATTTTATTTGTGTTCCAAAATTCATTGTTTATGCACCACATCCAGTGCTCCATGTAATACACGCCCTCCGTGATCCCCACCACCAGACAAACCCACCCCCCCACCCCCTACCCTCCAAAACCCTCAGTTTATTTCTCAGAGTCCACAGTATCTTATGGTTTGTCTCCCCTTCCTATTTCCCCCAACTCGCTTCTCCTCTCCATTTCCCAACGTCCTCCATGTTACTGTTTTAAAAGTATAAATTTATCGGGGCACCTGGGTGACTCAGTTTTTGGGCACCTGCCTTCGGCTCAAGTCATGATCCCGGGGTCCTGGGATCAAGCACCACATTGGGCTCCCTGCTGAGTCGGAAGCCTGCTTCTCCCTCTCCCACTCCTCCTGCTTGTGTTCCCTCTTTTGCTGCGTCAAACAAATAAATAAAATATTTTTAAAAAGTATAAATTTATACAAAGTATAAAATATAAAAATATTTCGAAATTTACTCAAAACACATATTATTACTCATATCTTATTAATTTCATTTTTCTAGTTTTCAGCTTTTTTATTGAGGTATAATTGACATAAAATATATTTTAGGTGTACAATATAATCATTTGGCTTTTGTATATATTGCAAAATTATCATAAGTCTAGTTAACATCTGTCATCATACAGTTACAATCTTTTTCTTGTGATGAGAACTTTTCTCATAGCAACTTTCAAATACGCAATAAACTATTAACTATACTCACTGTGCTGTACATTATATATATATATACATATATAAAAATAATTTCTTTAGCCGTTATTCATTCATAACAGACACTTACATTGTTTCCATTCTTGGCTATTCTAAATAATGAAGGTAGGAGTGCACATATCTTTTTGAATTAGTGTTTTCCTTTTCTTCAGACAAATACCCAGATACAGAATTGCTGGATCATATAGTAGTTCTATTTTTAATTTTTTGAGGAATTTCCACATATTATTTTCCATAGTGGCTGTATGAATTTATATCCCCACCGCTAGTGTACCAGTATTCTCTTTCCTCCACATCTTCACCATTACTTGTTAATTCTTGTCTTTTTTATAATAGCCATTCTGACAGGTATAAAGTGGTATTTCACTGTGGTTTTTGATTTACACCTACCTGAGCAGTGACATTGAGCATCTGTTCAAGTACCTGTTGGCCATCTGTGTATCTCCTTTGGAAAAATGCCTATTCAAATCCTCTGTCCATTTTTTAATCAGACTGGGGTTTCTTGCTATTGAGTTGTATGAATTTTTCATATATTTTGGATATTAACCCCTTATCAGATATATGATTTGTAAATATTTCCCCCCACTAGGTAGGTTGTCTTTTTCATTTTGTTAATGGCTTCCTTGGCTGTGCGGAAGCATTTTAGTAGAACTACATATTAATTTTTATTAGAGCTTCTTTAAGAGGGTATTTTAATTGAGCAAGGGGAGTCAGAGAGCAGCTTGGCATTTCTCATTCCTACAGCCTCTCTGTTCTCTGCTGTGGTCTATAGGGAGTAACCTTTAATAAAAAACAACAACAACAAAAAATTCTTCATACTTATGAAGATTATAAATTAGCATATGGATTATTTCTTTTTTTGAGACAGAGCTTTAAGTAATTGGACAACTTTTTAAAAATCTGGTCAACAGATCAAACAGCTAGTGATGATATTGTTGCTACAGTAAGCCCTGTTTTCAAGAAAAAGTTTATTCTATTAAGTGTATTTTGCTCTAATACTGAAGCAGCTATGACAGAGTATACAAAAGGTTGCTTAAAGATTACACAAATAAAAGCCCCTCTTTTTTTTTTCCAGTAGGAATTAATATGGAAAATACTTTGTTTTCCTGACAGTTTGAAGGTAGTATTAGAGAATTTTGGATCTCCTGACATCATTCCTTATAAAAAATAAATGATCCTGAAAAGCTTCCTAATGAAATAGGGGAATGCAGGGCTGTGTGATGTTGTATCAGAGACTTCTTTTTTTTATTTTTTTTTCCAAATTGGCATTAAAAAAAAAAGGTGGAAAATGAGGAACTTGGACAGGGGATTAGGAATTTTGAAAACAGGGATTAAGTGGAAATTGTATTGTTTCTCTATGGGATATGTAATATAAATCAGAGCAGCAGAGTTAAAATGGCAGATCTGACTTCTAGCCTTTGAAAGTAAGAGATCTGTTACAACAAGGTTGACCCTTGATCTTGTCTGAGAACTTGGATTTTGGGGTATAGGGTTCCCACCATTCCTAGAACTGATGAAAGTGGCTCACTGTGCCTAAATTGTGCAATCAATATGGTTTACCCTAAACACCTTTTTTCACTCTGAGAGTCTGATATCTATGTGCCGCTCAGAGGATGCCTACATGACCAGCTAACAAAACCCTGAGCACTGAGTTTCAAACAAACTTTTTTGGATGACAGCCACTACCAAAAAGAGTTGTCACAACTTGTTGCTGGGGGAATTTAGTGCAACCCGTGTGACTCCACTGGGAGAGGATTCTTTGAAACTTATACCTGGTTTCCCCCAGACTTTGCCCCACATGCCTTTTCCCTCTGCTGATTGCAGTTTGTGCCATTTGTAGTAATCATAGCCATGAATATGATTATATGTTGACTCTTATGAGTTCTCCTATCAAATCACCAAACCTAGAGGTGATCTTGGATAACTTCAACACAGTACCTTACTCACTATTACTAAAAGTCTTCAGGATATCACACAACTGTTGAGTTTTCATTATGTATCCAAGTATTTTTTTAAACACTGGGAATATAATAATGAGTAAGATATAAACTATGTGAAAGATTCTATTGCTCAGGATTTTGGATGATTCTCATCCAAAACTAATTTTGTCTTCCAGGAGACATTTGGTAATGTCTGGAGACATTTTTGATTATCACCACTGGGACAGTGCTACTGGCATCAAGTGAGTAGAACCCAGGTACATTGCTAAACATCCTACAATATAAACAGAACAGTTCCCCTCAAGCCTCCAAAAATCATCCAGTTCAAAATGTCAATAGTGCCAAGGTTGAGAAACTCTAATATAGTGAGAGAAAGACACACACACAGGTAATTTTAACAGAATGTGAAAACTGGTCATTGACCTCCTGCCTTCCAGGGACCTTATCCTTTCACTTACCTTAACCACTCATTCCTACAACCAGGGCCCCCCACCTATCACCTTTGTATTTCTTTTACTCCCTCATGGCCTCTGATGAGGTTAAGTTCCATTGTCAATTAACAGTAACCATTCCTTTTAATACCCCCTATTTCCCCATATCTAGCTCTCTCTCTCTAGGCCCTCTTGACCAACCTCAATAATAGTAACCTGAATTTATATTGACTCCAGACCCATGATGCAGCTGACCTTGACTGATTTCACTTTAAATTCATAGTCCTCGACCATCACATGGATCCTGCATGCTATGCTGCCACCACATATCTGCAGAGCCTTCCTTCTTTCACCCATTTCATACTTGCTCTCTCTCTCCAAATTCCCTACACCTGCTAGCCTTTCTTTATGCTCAAGTTGCTTGCCCTGTTTGCAGTTTCGCTGAGAAAATAAAAGCAACCAGAAGAGAACTTCCACAAGCTCTCATTGCCACAGCCATTGAAGTTGACACAACTGGCACACATTGTCTGCCTTCTTTCTGGGACAAAGGATGAACTACATTTATCAACCAGCTCTAGAAACTCCTCTCACTTGTTCAAGGAAATCACAACTCCAGGACTCCATCTCTTTTCTCCCACATAATTGTTTCCCTCTCTATGGAATCCTCATTACCAACATCAAAATATGCTTCTTTCCCCATCTTAAAAAAACTTCCTCTCCGGACTCCACTTTTCCCTCTCATCACTATACCATTTCTCTCCCCTCACATCAAAACTACTTAAAATAGTCGATTATATTTACTGCTTTAAATTTCCCTTCTATTCTTTCCTGAACCAGTTAAGGTGTTCACTATTTTTCCAAATCCGTTCTCACCATCCTGCACTGGTAAGTCATCTTTCAAAATCAGATGCATGAGGGGTACCCAAGGAACTCCCTGCACCGCAACATGTGTGGGAGCCCTCAGCTTCTCTATTAAACTGATTCCCCTACTTCTGTTTATTTCATGAACTGCACAGTCCCTTCTCAATGCTCTGAATTGTGACTTCACTTTGCTTCCCCATGCTAATCACTTTGTTCTCTTAGTGGCTCTAAACTCAATTCCATTGAAAAAATGAACCTAGGGGTAAATTTGTATTTTTAGGTCAGACTGCATCATATATTATCTACCAGGTTATAGGCTAAGTGATTTGTTTCTGGGATACACTGTAAGTCCAAACACTGGCCACACCAACAAAAAAGCCTTTTATTGCTTCTCTGACTTGGCAGTTGAGGGCAAGGCAACCTTATCAAGAAAGGAACAGTGGGTATTGAAGACAATGGGATATAGCCAGTGTAGTGAGAGTAAATTTTCATTGCCTATCCAATGGCATGGGTCACATACTATCTTGTAATATGGTGGTCCATGCGTATTTCATGTAGTACAACCTGAATTTAAGAACCTGTACTCCAGGACTATGCCTTAGCTATAATCTCTGTCTTTCAGCCATTGACTGTGTGTCCTCAGCTTCATAAGACCACATTGTATAAAGGAAACATTGACACTTAAGAGGGCCTTGAACCTGAAGCATATTTTCCCAATTCTTATCATGCTTCATTCTGTCTTTGTGACCAACCATATTTGCCACTACTCCTGCTACCTCCTCCTAGGTTCCCAGCTCTCTACTACACAATAAACTGGGTGGAAGGTACAGTAATCTCATATTTATTGCTGGTCCCCGGAACCTTGTTCCACAGCCTAGGCTTCGTAGGTGATTGGCAAATGTTGATGAATAATGGCAACTGAGCATTGGTCCCAGTTCAGTCCCTTTGGCTCCATTATTATGGCTTTCTGGAAGGCCCTTTGTGATCCAGTATTTTTGTAGCTTTATCTATTAATCATAAGCTTTCCTCCCTATCATTCCATACCCTATCCCAAAATCTATGCCGGGAAGCCTTGCAAGGTAGAGTGCGTTGAAAGGCGTGGAATATATTTTTAGCAGATTATATTCCTAAAACTGCAACCTACCACCTTATAGGCCCAATGCTATTAATATGTCTATCTGCTTTTCTTCAGCCCAACATTCCCATGCACAATAGAAAAGAAGCCCTTTAACAATCATGTAAATGTTACTACTAATAAAAATAAGCACTACGTTGAAGCCAAATTACATGTCTTTTACTGGGAAATTTTAATATGGTTCCATGTCCAAGTGCTTATTGTTCAGAGAGGGATTTTTGGTGTATATGGTCGCTGAATTATTTTTTTCTTCTTTACCCATTAATACTCATATTTTGGTCATTTCACAGATCATTCGTGTCTCTACTAGAGAAGAAGAAATATAAATAGAAAGGAACTAAAATTCAATTTATAAACTGAGTTGTTTGTGCATAACTCTAATAGTTTAAAAAATAGGAAGAAGAAAAAGCTGTATAAGGGGTAAGAATCTGAAATCAGTGATTAAAAATGAAGTATGAACTTTTGGGACTTCATCAAAATCAAAAGCTTCTACACAGCAAAGGAAACAGTCAAGAAAACAAAGAGGCAACCCACAGAATGGGAGA
Source organism: Mustela putorius furo (assembly GCF_011764305.1). Classification (NCBI taxonomy): domain Eukaryota; kingdom Metazoa; phylum Chordata; class Mammalia; order Carnivora; family Mustelidae; genus Mustela; species Mustela putorius. Next base: position 12,051,320 of record NW_025422023.1, read on the forward strand.
AGATATTTGCAAATGACAGTACAGACAAAAGGTTGATATCCAGGATCTATAAAGAACTCTTCAAACTCAACACACACAAAACAGACAAGCATATCAAAAAATGGGCAGAAGATATGAATAGACACTTCTCCAATGAAGACATACAAATGGCTATCAGACACATGAAAAAATGTTCATCATCACTAGCCCTCAGGGAGATTCAAATTAAAACCACATTGAGATACCACCTTACATCAGTTAGAATGGCCAGAATTAGTAAGACAGGAAACAACATTTGTTGGAGGGGGTGTGGAGAAAGGGAGATCCTTCTTACACTGTTGGTGGGAATGCAAGTTGGTGCACTCTTTGGAGAACAGTGTGGAGATTCCTCAAGAAATTAAAAATAGAGCTTCCCTATGACCCTGCCATTGCACTACTGGGTATTTACTCCAAAGATACAGATGTAGTGAAAAGAAGGGCCATCTGTACCCCAATGTTTATAGCAGCAATGGCCACAGTCACCAAACTGGAAAGAACCAAGATGCCCTTCAATGGATAAATGGATAAGGAAGATGTGGTCCACATACACTATGGAGTATTATGCCTCCATCAGAAAGGAGGAATACCCAACTTTTGTATCAACATGGACGGGACTGGAAGAGATTATGCTGAGTGAAATAAGTCAAGCAGAGAGAGTCAATTATCATATGGTTTCAGTTATTTGTGGAGCATAACAAATAGCATGGAGGACATGGGGAATTAGAGAGGAGAAGGGAGTTGGGGGAAATTGGAAGGGGAGGTGAACCATGAGAGACTATGGACTCTGAAAAACAATCTGAGGGGTTTGAAGTGGTGGGGTGGGAGGTTGGGGGAACCAGGTGGTGGGTATTAGAGAGGGCACGGATTGCATGGAGCACTGGGTGTGGTGCAAAAATAATGAATACTGTTATGCTGAAAATAAAAAAATTTTAAAAAAACCATTACTTTTCGTGGAGGGAAGAGTTGAGGGACAGTGAAGAATTAACTCTTTCTTCTACATATATTTTTGTTGAATTTTTCACAATAAAGATATATTCACAGGTTAAAAGAACAAACCATAAGTGACTCTTAATCTCACAAAACAAACTGAGGGTTGCTGGGGGGAGGGGAGTTGGGAGAAGGGGGTCGGATTATGGACATTGGGGAGGGTGTGTGCTTTGGTGAGTGCTGTGAAGTGTGTAAACCTGGTGATTCACAGACCTGTACCCCTGGGGATAAAAATATATGTTTATAAAAAATAAAAAATTAAAAAAAAAGAAAGAAATGAAGTATGAAACCTATCCTATGGCATTCTTTTTGGTATTCTTTACATGATAGGTCACTTTTTCTGGGAAAGGGGCACATATTCTCAGCATGGAGCATATCACTTGTGTAAAAGAGTCTGGATTGAGAGTGTTGATGTGATGGAAATAGGCCAGATGAGTAAATTACACACATGTTTGAGTTGAAGCTGCTCCTGGCAAGATGTAAATTATGACACATTTATAAAAGAGTCCACAATTGCTGGAGGAATTTCTGTGTTAATCATCAGGAGACAGATTAAATAAAATAAAATTTTTTTTAAAAAATCAGTGCCAACTTATATAATATTCTCCTTCCCTTCCGAAATCAATTATTGGCTCTTCTCTGTCAATGACTGAGAATTGATAGCAACTTAATTAGCTATTTTTCCACTGAAGAAAATCACATTTTTTTTTATTCAAATACACCCATACAAGTTATCCAGGAGGTATGTGGCTACCATGTAGATTCCAAAGAATCACAGAGCCAACACCTGAGTTCAAATAAAGTGACATTTTAAAATATAATTCTAGCTCCTATTTGAGAAGATTAAATTCTATTTTAATATAAAATGCCCTTTTTTTCTACAGTTGCTATATTAGACCAAAACTTCATGTCAAAGAAAGTCAGTAAGTATTTTCTCCAGAAAAGGTGTCTTTTAATAATTTTAAGGTGGCTAATATTTTCTGTCAACTTGATTACCTAGCGCTGTAAAATAGTCCTATGGATTTTGAAACCAGTTTTTGAGTCCCCACTCTTCACCAATAAAGTGGCAGTGATGTCAATGAAAATATTTCTATAATTCTTTCTAATCATGATATAAAACTGGAGGCCCTAAAAAAAGGATTGATACATTTGACTTCATAAAACCATAGAATTTGTATATGAAAATAATACTTTTATGTAAACAAAGGTAAAAGATACCACAAAGTGGAAGAAAATATTTTCAGCATATGTGGTAGAGGGTAATTATCATTTTAGAGAGAGAGCTATTACAAATAGATTAAAAAAAAAACTGCTAAGCATATGAAACTGTTCCCAACCTCACCAATAAGTCCAACTTAAACAAGAAGAAATTAATTTTACTTACAAGACAGGCCAAGATGAAGAATAATAATTACATTCAGTATTGGTGAGAGTAAGGGAAAATCAGCACAATTGTACCCTTTTGTCGAAGTATAAATCACTACATTTCAGCAAGTTCTTTAACAATGTTTCTCAAAATTAAAGTACATCATCACTTTAACACAGCAATTCACTTCTATGAAGCTATCCTATGGTAATACAGAAACATGAAACATATGAACATGGTCACCTTAAGGCATTTGTCATTGCAAAAAAAATTAAAACCATGTAAAAATGTGTCAGTAGGAACTGATTAAGTAAATCACCATAGAATCTTACAACAGGCATGTATCCATTTTGCAATTTCAAGAAAACCTTCAGGTATGACAGGACAGGATAGTGAAGAAAGAACAAAATTGCTTAACATGTTAACTTTTAAAAATTAACTTTAGAATAAAGTACAAAATATGTGACGTCAACCCCACTCCCACAGGCTGGGCTGTCAATAGCTTACTATGTATCCTTTCAGAAACAGACTCGTGTATATTTTGAAGCCATGGCCAACTCTGCTCTTACTAAACAAAGTTATAGTTAAATATTAGTTTTTTAAATCTCATAAGATACAAAAGGAAACAGTGCCAAAATAATTACATGTCTCAGGTCTACAGTATCCCAAAGGACTGAAATCCCAGCAGAGGCATCAGGCATCACTATAGCTATGCTTGCTAAAGAGAAGAGTTTAATTTTTGCACTTCCTCTGTGGTGTCTTAAATGTCTTCACTAACACAGGCAGTGCAGCTTCTCTAAGCCCTCATATTTGTCTTCCAAACTTCCTGGTTTCACCTTATCTGTTACAGGTGATTTGCTTCCTTATTTTAGAGCAATGATGTTTTAACATTGCCATCATCTCTCTTTGCAGTGGCTCCTTTTTATTCTTGGCAGCCCGACCTTTTCTCCCTCCTCCTCTCCCCTGTAAAACAAATGTTTATTTAAATGATTTTTTTTAAGAATTTATTTGTTTATTTGATAGAAAAAGAAAGACAGAGAGAGAATAATCAGGGAAAGCAGCAGGCAGAAGGAGAAGCAGGCTTCCCACTGAGCAAGGAGCCCTACATGGGGCTCTTGATCCCAGAACCCTGGGATCACGAGCTGAGCTGAAGGCAGATGCTTAACCAACTGAGCTACCCAGGTGCCCCATATTTAAATGATTTTAATTCAACAAATATTCCACAATGATTAGAATAATTGCTATAAAGAGTGTTTAGAACCCTGGCTGACCCACATGTCTCATTTAAACCAGTCAACAATTGGAATTAGTTCAATTTATTATTTTTTTTAGAGCTGATCTATCTTCTTTCACTGCCTTACAGACTTTCCCGAGTTCCCTCTTCCTCCTCCTCTTGTTTGCTGCTTCCTCCTCCCTTCTCTTTCCCTTCCTACCATTCCTGTCCCTCCTCACATCACCACCAGCCTTAGTTCCTCTTTCCATAAGGTTTCAGCCACAATATTTGTTAAAACAGAACTTGAGGGTTGATCCGGGAACTAAAGCATGATGTATACTATGGTTTCTTCTATGGGCTTTAGCAAGAAAAGGTCATGAGTACACTTGGTCCTCATCCTCCTCCTGGCTATAGTCTACACTGGGACAGGAAAGGAACCTGGTCACTGGAGGGGAAAACGAATCTTTTACTGCAGAACATAGGCCTGTGTAGGTTGCCTTCTGCACACAGGGACCTCTTCGCTTTGATCATTATCTTCTATTAAATTTTTTGAGACATCCTGTTGCTCTCAGTTCTACCAACCCTATCTCATTATCTATGACTCCTATCCCCATGCTTGTTTTACCTCTTCAGTCATCTGCATCTGTCTAATTGTTATCCTAACCTCACTTCTGCTTTCATTCATTTATTTAGCAATGTAATGGCAACTTGCACAGTGAAGATACTCCTCAACTGATCAAGAGATACTTTAAAGTTCTGTTTTAACATTCTTACTAATTAGGCAATTTTTAATGCTTTCTAATAATATGAAAAGGTGATATAGAAGGGAATAATGTCACAAACGAACCTTAGCCCATGAAAGCTAACAAAGGTTTAACTGTTGGTTCTTAATATTTGGCAGTCAAAAGAGTCAGGTCTGCTTTAAGATGTTGTACTTGTGAGTTTGCAAAAGGAACATAGGAGTTGTGGGAAGAGAGGTTACTATAGCCACTTAAAATACTAAATTTACTAAGAGAAACACCACAATGTTAGCTGGCTTCTTTGCCTTGTGGTTTATTCTCATCCACTCTCTCCTTTCCAGAAAGATCTTTATAATAATCTAATCTCTTCTTCAAATTCTCAACCCCTTCATGTGACATCCACCTACCTTGTTGTGACATCCATCTACCCTCTACCTAGAACCCTTTTCCCACTCCTTTGCTTGTCTACTTCCCACTCTTCCCACTCCTCAGCTCTGGAGTCCTGACTCTGTGAAAGAGCCTGATTCCTAAGACAAGCACAGGCACACATTTCTCTATTCCTCTTGTCCCCCACTCTTTACAAACACCTCCATTATAGTTCTTATGCATATTATTATACATGTATACATGCTCTTGTCAAACTTTTGCTTAGTATATCCAGCTTGTTACTAGAGTGTACTTTTCAGCATTCAGAAACCACACCTTTTTCTGTCTATGACCTCCATATCTAAAATTGTACCTGGCATTTAGAAGGTACCTGTATCAGTGAGAGTTCTTGTTCATAGGCTACTATGGCTAAATTGATCAGAAAAGAGATTCATTGATAAAAAATATTTGGTGGATTACAGATAGGCTCAGAAGATAAGTAGCAACCAGTTGCTTCAGGGCAGCAGAGCCAAATCTAAAGCCATAACACAAGAAAGTCTAGAGACCTTGGTATCACTGGTGCCTCCGTCCCTATCAGACATGTGTGTGGTGCTACCAGCACTGGACTCTTTTAATACTTTCAAATTATTTCTAGTACTTGGCTTCACTGCCTCCGCATTCAAAATTCTTTTTTTTTTTTAAAGATTTTATTTATTTATTTGACAGAGAGAAATCACAAGTAGACTGAGAGACAGGCAGAGAGAGAGAGAGGGAAGCAGGCCCCCTGCTGAGCAGAGAGCCCGATTCGGGACTCGATCCCAGGACCCTGAGATCATGACCTGAGCCGAAGGCAGCAGCTTAACCCACTGAGCCACCCAGGCGCCCTGCATTCAAAATTCTAAGTAGAAGCATCCAGAGCCTACTTCATGAACCTATACTTTGACTTATAAGTAGTGGTAATAGGGAGAGTATAGAGAAGTAGACTTCACATCTTAACAATCTGTGCAATGGAGAATCCCCCACAAAAGGAAGGAAAATTGTATACTCAGCAGTCACCAAAAAATTACAAATGCCCATGAGAGTTACCAAGTATTATCATGCTGTCACCTTGAACTACAACAATGAACAGAAATCATTTAAAGTACATTTAATGATTTTGAACCCAGCTTTAAAGATAATGAAATGATATTTTTATTACCTTTGTTTATTACACAACTCTTCTATAGCTCAAATTTTTATTTGGAAATTGTAGATAACAAGTATATTAACTTTTTTCACTGTTGTAACAAATTACTACAAACTTACCAGCATAAAAGAACACAAACTTCTTATCTGAGTTCTGTAGGTCGAAAGTCTAGGTGGGCTTGGCTGGCTTCCGTCTTCCGTATCCCATAAAGCGGAAATCAAAGGGTCAGCAGGGCGGCAACTCTTTCCAGAGTCTCCCAGGGAGAATCCATTTCCTTGTTTATACAGTATATCAGCAGAATTCGGTTTCTTGTGGTTATAGGTCTGGGGTCCCATTTCTAAGCCATCGGCTGAGGGCACTCCCAACCTCAAGAGGTCTTGTGTATTCCTTGCCTTGTGCCTCCACCCCCTTTCTCCATCTTCAAAGCCTATTCCTGCAAAGCAATTTGCCTTGTTTTTTCTTTTTTGTTTTCTTCTTTTAATTAGCCATAACAGTAATAACAGATAACATGTTACTCTTTATCAAGCACTGAGATCAGAGTTTTACTAATGAATCCCCAGTAATCTTCCTTTACCGCCTCTCAGGGGTGTGAGGGAACCTGCTCCTGTCAGTTTTATGGGCAGGACAGCTTCATAATTTGCAGGGCTTCATGCATAATGAAAAATGTGGACATAGCAGGGACAGGAAAGTCAATCTTCCCTTCCCACAGGCCTATACCCTAACCCATGGCAGATGAACATTCCCAGAAGAAACATGCAGTAACTTGATGAGGAGTGGGTGAAAGGCCCCAACAGAGTTGCCACTAAAAATACGGTGGCAAACTAGCCCAGAGCTAGGCAGACCAAATCTTTGCCCTGTTGTGAGATGCTACATGGTGCTCACCTCCAGACACCATGTGGTCAGCTGGTCTCTTCAAAGTATATCCATATTAGAGGTCGGTGTTGATATATGTTGCTACAGGTTGAACATTTGGTGGTGATATTAGAAAGAATAGTCTTAAAAAGGGGGAATTCCCCCACAGAGCCTCCATCCCTATCACAATGGTGGCTTGGTTCTCATGCCTATTGTTCTAGCACTGAAGTAGTTGTTCACACTTTGTTAACATTAATAAGCCAAGTTATTTGAGCTACTTTTGTTTTGAGTGACTATTCTGTGATAATTACTCTGACAGAGATTAATAATGAATTAATAATTAAAGAATGCAAATGTTTTAAACTTTGTGTGCATTCCTGTATATCCATCCATATGCTTCTACCACATACTTCTTGGTCTCTAGCCACCCAATGTTACTCCCTACAAGCCACTGTGCAATGGCCTTTATACTCCTTTATTTTTTTTTTTAAAGATTTTATTTATTTGTCAGAGAGAGCGAGCGAGAGCGAGCACAGGCAGACAGAGTGGAAGGCAGAGCCAGACGGAGAAGCAGGCTCCCTGTGGAGCAAGGAGCCCGATATGGGACTCGATCCCAGGACGCTGGGATCATGACCTGAGCCGAAGGCAGCTGCCCAACCAACTGAGCCACCCAGGCGTCCCTATACTCCTTTATTGAAAATATATGACTAGATACCACGCAAAGCTCTGTCTCTTGGTAGGAAGCAGTGGTGGTTTCTCTCACCATTGTCTTAAAAAGCCACTCAGTATGGTTGTAGTGAATTTGCAGTCCATTGTGAGCATCAACATACCAAGCTGACATTCATACACCAAGCTTGGGCTTTGTTTTTCTCAGTCATCTTATTATAACTAAATTATAAGTGAAATTATGAACTAAGTGGTTGCTGATGCACTAATAGCAGATTAAATGGGAGCCAGCTTACTTTTGCCCTTTGTTTATCCCTGATTCTAGATGTACTACTTTTATTTTACAATGTATTATTGGATTATTGCTGTGCATCTCAATTGTGCATCTCAAAGATTCTGACAGACCCCAGCTTTTGATGGGCAGTTATAATACATGGTCATGCATTCCTTTTCTACCATTGTCCAATAGTGTCAAAAATTGTTTTCAAAAGGCATAAAATTCTCTGGATGATTTTGATGTTCTTCAATTGTACTATGCTATACTGAGGTGTGAATTTAAAATTTTCTTGGAATTTGTTGGATTTGTTGAATGATATTGGTATCTTTCATTATTTCTGGAAAGTTCTAAACTATAATACCTTATGCCTCAGTCTTTCTCTTTATTCAAACAAAAACCTTAACCCTATATATATATATATATATTTTATATATATATATACACATATATATGTGTGTGTATATATATACATATATAGTTAATATCTGTTATATATAAAAATATATTATATATCAAAAATATTATATATCAAAGATAAGTCAAAGTATAAGGAAAATACGTATATGTATTCTACATTTTCTGTTCATTTTCCCTATGCTTTGACCTATCTTTGATATTTACTATCTCTCTATCTCTTTGGGTTACTAAGGTTATCTCTTCAGTTGTTCTTTTTTCTAATATACTATTTCTTTTATTAGATGAGTATAATCTGTTATTCAACTAATCAATTGAGTTTTTCATTTTTAACAATCATAGTTTATGATTCTAGTTCTGTTTTATGCTTTTTTGAATTTGTTCATATTTTATTTTACTTATTAAAATATATTCATACACTTTTATATTCTATGTCCTGTAATTCCAAAATATGAAGTTTGAAAACCTGCTTCTGTTTCCTTTTTCACATAGTGTAGTTTATGTGTTTGTATTTAATGATCTTTTTTAATTATATGCTGCTCTTATGCCTTAGAACTTTATCTGTAGAAACATGTTATTGCCTTGCATGAAGGAAGGTTATTCTAGAAAAAAATTGTCTTTGTTCCCTTCAGGGACCTGGGGATTTTGGGCTCTCCAGGTAGCATATATTTGGGTCAAAAAATTGAATTGTGTTTGCAAATATCAAAGGATAATGTTTAGTTTTTCCTACTAAATACCAAGTTTTGAGACTGGCAGTTTTCCTGATAGTTTCCTGAAGAGTAAAAGGAGGCAGATTTATTTCTAGTCAATACACACTATGAGTGTAAAGTTCTTTGTGATCCCAGCTTTCTGTGAGGGATTTCTTATTAGACTCACTTTGTATGCCTTCCAGAATGTTTTTTTTTTCCCTTCCTTAAATTTCACAATCTCACCAAACCAGTGTTCAAGTTCTCATGGTGTAGTTAATGCCCTCAAGAAACAAACAAAATCTGTTTCCAGTGCTATCCATGCTCTTCTCTTGGTACCTAGGTACACCACAAATTCTGGCCTGCATATTCCGTATTTCTTGCCATTAATGAAAGCAATTAAGGAGTATTTTTCTGTATTTTACACAGCATTTTGTTCTCAGAGCGTTTAGAGGCCTAGTCTGCCATTGCTCCAGAAATCTCTTCTGGCCTTTTCTCACTCAACCTGTTAGTATCCTGTTGTTAGAACTGCTCATAATCTAAGTCTGGTATGAGATATTTGACTTTGAGTAACAACAAAAACAAAAATGACCAAAGAAATGCTAAAATAGTTGCTTTTTTCTCATAAAACAAGAAGCCTGGAAGCAGGCATTCCAAGTCAGCACCTGCTCAGCAGCAATATTGAGGACAAAGATGATATAGCTAATCCTTGAGGAATTAGTCCATTTTACAAGCAAAATAAAAGGAAAAATCAAAAGGAGAAAAGCTTGGGCCAACAAAGTTTTTTATTTAATTAAGAAATTTTTATTAAGAAATAATAATTTCATTGGCAGAACTGAAATACATGTTTACCTCAAACCAATCAAAAACCATGGCAAAGGGGCACCTGGGTGGCTCAGTGGGTTAAAGCCTCTGCTGTCGGCTCAGGTCATGATCTCAGGGCCCTAGGATTGAGCCCCGCACCTGGCTCTCGGCTCAGCAGGGAGTCTGCTTCCTCCTCTCTCTCTGCCTGCCTCTCTGCCTACTTGTGATCTCTGTCTGTCAAATAAATAAATAAAATCTTAAAAAAAAAAAAAAAAACTATGGCAAAAGTGCATGAGAATACCATCTCTAACGTAGACCAATCACATTACCTGAAGCTAGGATAAGAGGCTGCTCCACTGGAACTCAGAAGTTCTCCATTGCTACCTGAATAAGTAGGGATTCTGTGAGCAGAAAATAAGGTGTTGGAAAATGATTACTGGGGAGGCATTAGATTATGTCTGTCAAAACACTTAATGCTCTCTTCAGCATCTAGAGTTTCCTGCCTAGAATGCCTTCTCTTCTCCTTTCATCTGTTTATGTAAGTCCTCATGTCCTCAAGTCCAAGCGTGGGCCTACCTTTTGTTAAGCCTTTGCCATCTCTTTCCATGTATCAATTGTTAATAACTATTACAGAGTGCATCTTTCTTCTGAGTGTGATCACTTGCTACATTAAGTTATTCTTCCCATCTCCCAAACCAGAATGTCAGCTTTTTGAGAGTATGACTCCTATCTCATGTCCCCTAGCCTAGCACTTGAATATACTCTATATTCAGTAAGTCAAAGCTCCTTGTTTACTAACAAACTAATTGATTATTTAATTGCTTATGTTCTCCGTAACTCCTTCTGCTTAGTGACACATCTTTGATATTTACCCTAAACCCTAATCCATTGACCTTCTTTTATATCTTAATTTTATTGACCTCTCTGTTTTTTAAATTCTAATTAACTATTCTCACGTAGAAAACCTGTTCTGTCTCACTCCTGACTATCCTGGTGATTTATTATAGACTACGATCTCTGCTATTCTACATTCTAGTTATTCTCCTAGGTTTCAGTCTTTTTCCTGCCTCTTTCTCTGGTTTCTTTTCACCTTATTTCTCTCTTCCTTTCACTCTAATCTCCTGAGGTTCATATTTAAACCTTCTTTACTCCTCAACCCTTTTCTTTGGGCAGATCCATTGGATTTAGATGATTCCCCAAACTAATGAAAGCAGTCCTGATGATTTCTGTACCTGTATTTATTGCATTGTTGTCATTTCAGGCTCAAAGTTTTTAACACTAAATTTATCATCTTTGTTCAAATATACTTTGTATTCCAATATCCCTACTTCTTCCAATGGTGCCACCACTTTTCTAGTCCTACAGCATGAAATACTTGAGGCAGTTCTAACTGTTCCTGTCATGTTGATTCCATCTTTGAAATGTCTCTAATACCTATTGATTCACTTTTTTCCTTCTTCAAAATTCAGAAATCTATACCTCAATTAACTAAATAACATCAAGCAATTCTCTCACAAATACCTCTTTTCTCCAATCTCCTAAATGGATTAATCTTTCTTAAAAATTTACCTTAAATGAAGTCCTAATTCTGAGCCACAAAACTTCACTGATTCTCAACTACCCAATTTAGTGAATTTTCTCTTGCTTCTCCCACAGAGGATTTCTGAAAATCACCTTTAAGGAACAAAAGAATCTTTTTTCTAATGTTCAGAAGTCAATAAAACATCTCTTCTGCTTTCAGTAGATTTGCTTCCCAGATGAATGTACAAAAGAACAGATCACATGTACTATGGGTTCTTTCAGCAACCATTCTTCTCATGTCTTTCTTGTAGTTTGTTTGGGGTTTTGCTCTTGCTGTCACTGTGACAGTCTCTTGAGCTGCCCTCACTTTTTTAAAGTTATGCAGGTTGTGAAATTTGAGAATGAAAAGAAATTGCTTGAAATCACTTAGCTGACTAGGGACTTGTACATATTTACATAACTCTAGTTTTGCTTTTGTTTTTTATTTAAGATTGTATTTATTTATTTGACAGAGCGAGCAAGAGAGAGAGAGAGAGATAAGCAGAGAGGCAGGCAAAGAGAAAGAGGGAAACAGGCTCCCCACTGAGCAGAGAGCCCAATGCGGGGTTCAATCCCAGGACCCTGAGATCATGACCTGAGCTGAAGGCAGAGGCTTAACCCACTGAGCCACCCAGGCGCCCCTCTAGTTTTTGTTTTTAAATAGAACAATTCCAACTGGATACTGGCCTTTGGAGGGACTTTGTGCAGGTGGCAGGCCAGTTAACATGGTGGAGACTTCCTTTTAATTACGTTCAGGTTGAGTGGCTCCCACAAAGTAGGTAATTTGGACTGATTTCTTTTTTCCATTGTAAATTAATTTCATACTAATATTTTGTCTTTCTTTAGAAGATTGTTGATGAGCAAAAGCAGTTTTGATTTTCAAGAATCTGATGCATTTGATCTTAATGTATTTTCTTTCCCCATAGAGCAGAGATATTTTGAAAATGTTTTACTTTAATGGTTTCTTATCTAGACTAATTCCTTGTAAAAGAGCAAACTGTCTGCATGTTAAAACAAATGTGCATTTGAATGCACAATTGATTAACCAATTTTCAAATAATTAACTTTTAGATTTTGCATGTGCATTTGTTGCTCATTTGACCATATAATAATTAATTAGCCTTAATTATAATGGATTGCACCTTCAAATCATGCTTGCATATTCTAATAGAATGACAGCATTTGTTACCACTTTGTTTTTTATATTTTAGTCAAACAGACAAGCACTCACAAGCAAAGGAAGAGAATTTTAAAAGTGGGGGACATTTTACATCTGCAGAAGTTGACATTTTGATTAATGAAGTGTTACAGTTGTTTTTAATGTATTTATTTGGTGGTGCATTCAGCAAAATTAATCCTGATAGATGAAATGTGTTTAAAGCACTGCTTACAAAATGAATGGTGTCTCCAAGCTAATAGAGTTATAAATGAACAGAAAAAAATGAAGAAGACTTTAAAAATGAGTCAAGTGAAAATAAATGCCAGATTAAAAAACAATTTATTCTGTGTGTCTAGGAGAACCAAAGGGAACTCAAGTGCAAAGAATTTGACTTATGGACTAAGTGAGGAACTGAAATATTTATTTATTTATTTGTTTGTTTGTTTGTTTTTCCAGCTGAAATATTTAAATACCAGTCTAATGTTATTCAGTCATGACTGAAAGAAGATGCACAGGTTGAGCTTCTTATCTTCACCTGTGATATGCAGAGCTGAAAGGCAAAAACCAAGATTACATCCTGAGGAACATAATAAGAGTCAAGCAGAGAAGTACAATCATACCATTCATCAGTGATTTCGAGAGCCATGATGTAGCTTGAGCATCAGGGAAAACAAGAATCAGAATTAGATGGCTCAGGCATCCAAAAAAACATTGGGGGATGAGTATTACAAACTAAAGCCAGCTTCCTCCCAGGAATGTTTCCCCATCTCACTTTTTTGATTTTGAAAGTAGAGTACGTCTATTTGAAATGATAAAAATAGGATGCTCAGGTAGCTCAGTTGGTTAGCCTCTGCCTTCAGTTCAGGTCATGATCTCAAAGCCCTTAGATTAAGCCCCACATCAGGCCCTCCAACAGGCCTCCATTCTGCCTCTGCGCTCAGCAGAGAACCTGCTTCCCCTCTCCCTCTGCCCCTCCTCCCTGATTGCACTATCTCTCTCTCTCAAATAAATAAATAAAATCTTTTTTAAAAAAATAAAATAAAATATAAGAACAATAAAATAAGAAACTTATCTATGAAAATTCGCCATAAGAGAGAGTTCCTATTTTATGAATAATAATTTCAGTCCATATAGGCAATTCTCCAAAGATTTTCAGAATACATAAATAGCCAAGTTTTTCACTCTTGGGAAAGGTCAAATAGGTGTGCATACTCTGTACAGGATAGAGTAGGCCTTCAGAGAGAGCCACACACATGCCAACTCTAACTTTATCACTCATTAACTATTGGGTCCCAAGCAAGTTTAAAAATTTCTCTGTGTCTTGGCTTTATCCTGTCAACAAAGATGAATAATATCTATTTTTTTATCTTTAATGTCACAAGAATTGAATGTGTATGAGGACAGTCATTTTGCTGGTATTGTTCACCGATCTAGCCCATGTGCTTAAAAAGTACTGAGCACTTAGTAGGTGCTCAATAAATACTTAATGAATGAATGGTTATAAAGGTATTTTTCATAGTTCCTGGAACTTAAGCATTCATTAAGTAAATGTTAAACAAAACATAATTTGGTAGCACTTCTACACCTAGATATAATGGAGTACTAGAGCAGACTCCCCCTTCAGCTGAAAGAAACTAAGAATTCCACGTCTTTGTCTAACCAACATTTTCAAAATGAATTTGTCCACATAAGTCTTTTTTTCACATCATGACATTCCTTCATTTATTCAAATGTTTATAGAATTTCTATATATGCCAAACACTATTTTCCATGTCTAGAAAGTCGTGAACCAGTCCCTCTCCTTCAGGAGTTTATACTTTTTTGTGAGGAAGGCAGAAAGTAAAGACTAAAGTGACATGTGAGTTCAGGTAGTAATAAGCACCATGAAGAAAAATTAAACAGGATATAAAGATAAACAATGATTTTTGAGGCTGGAATATATGTGGTACAGGAATCAGAATATATTTTGGGAAATTCTGGCCTTAGATTTATACCCATATGCAAGCCAAGGTGAAAAAGACCTATAAAAGGAGAAGGCTTAAGAAAATCCTAACACTTTATCTTCACTCACATTGATGAGTGCTCTCTTGAAGATACTTAGTCCTTGAGTTTGAAGGCAAGTGCTATTGATGGAGATCACAACACCAGACACAAAGGAAGGCTATGTCATGGGAGGCATCCAAGGGTCTCTGAATTAGAGGCCCTCATATTGTACTTTGTAGATAGTACTTACTTAATGCATTCCGTAGGCAAATTTCCCTTCTTGAAAAATTGGAAAAATGTAATATTTACACATTTTGTTGAACTTAAAAATCTCAGATGTTCAGGGCCACCTGCATGACTCAGCCAGTTGAGCGTCCAACTCTTGGTTGCAGCTCAGGTCATGATCTCGCGGTTTTAGGGTCAAGCCCTGCATTGGGCTCCATGCTCAGTGGAGAGTCTGCTTGAGATTCTCCCTCTCTCTCTCTCTCCTGTTTTTCCCCTTCCCACATCAAACATATAAATAAATCTTTTTAAAACCCTTTGACCAATTCTATGTGGCTGCGATAATGAAATCATTCCCTAAAAGCCAGAGCATAGCCCACTCCATAGGGGAAACTATGGACTTGTGGAGATAATGGATGGCCCCACTTTCCTTACAATTGGATTGGATGATGTACTTGGGGATGACGTTATCTCTTGACAAGTTTTCTCCCACTTGCCAGTGATTCCTTATAATTAGGACATTGTTAAGGCTGGACCTCAAACAAAATGGGCTTCTTAATTGTATCTTCCCTTGTAGTCATATTTATCCTAGAAGTCACCTCTTGATGTACAATTGCAAACAAAGGCTTTAGATAAGCATACAATAGTCATGTAGGTAGGAGCCTCAAAGCTCACTGTGGGATAGTCCCTGACTATAGTGACTTCACATCAGGTCCAGAGTCTTAGAGACCAAAAGCTACCAACAGATTATGGGAAGCCAACTTAGTAAACACCAGATGATGCTTATATATATGCCTGAAATATACGTAAAAGCTGTCAAACTTTAAACCCAGCTACCTTAGGCCTGTACCTGACCATCGTATCTCTATAGCATAGAACATAACTGTTCAGAGGTTATTGATCTTGTTTATTCTAGCTGACCAGATTTAAGATACCCCTATTAAAATTGCAGATGATGGCTGGTTTACCAATGGCAGTAACTTCATGAAAGAGGGGAAAGAAAAGCTGGGCATGCTATAGACAGTCTAACAGACTGTCAGCAAATACATCTGCCCCAGAAGCTGAGTTAATAGAACCCACATGTGCTTTGCAGTTGGCAAAAGCCTTAAAAATTGATGTTTATACTGACTCCAAATATGCCTTCCTAGTCCTATATGCCCATGGAGCAATGTAAAGAAAAGGGGATTATTATCAAATCCCCAATCAAATATGGGCCTGAAACTATTACACAAATTCAAAGGATAACCCTTCAAAACCAAATAGTCCTTGATATCCTGACTCTACTTCAAAGAGGACCAGTATTAGATGACTGGCTCCTGCCTAGGATCAAACTGTTTTGCAGCTCTAACCATATGTTGGTGGCTTCCCCCAGGCTGGATAGGCCACTGTACTCTGGGTTTTGCCTGGATCCATGGACATATTATTAAAACAATCACCAACACAGACAAGTTTAAAATGGTGGACATGTTCTATATCTCATCGGTATGACCACCTAGCATCCATCTTTATTCCCTCCTTGAGACTGGAAGATGTTGTTTGCACATGGAAACTCTTAAGTAAATGGTCAAAGCCCTAAATAACACTTAAAATGTCATTTCTCTATTAAATGCTAAAGTAATACATATGTGTGAAGATGTTTTACAAAACTTATGCTATCATAAAAACAATGCTGTGTATACATTCCGATTACCACAAAAATATTTCTGTGTTTCTAACAGACATGAATACTCAAATTGGCACTTGAAACGATCTTTTTCCATTAATGATTGGTTTAGTTCCTGGCTTAGAGGAAGATTATGGTCAACTATTAGGGGTCACTTTATTGGACTGCTCATTCTTAGAGCCATACTGATTTTAATGTATTGCCTTTTTCAATCTTTTGCTTGGTGCTTAGACTCCTTACAATAACTTCCTTACAATCCTTACAATAACTTCACATCAGCAGATGATCCTTACTTACCTGTAGAGATAATTCCTTAATGTCAGCATTGGATTCAGCTGCCTCCCTCTTTGTAACTCTCCTATATGTTCCACCAACTGACCGATACTGACCCCCAGGTAGGGACATCTCTATGCCCTTATTCAGCAGGAATATGTTACAGAAGATGAGATCTTCTACCTTCAACAACCTTAAAGATTCAAGGGTCAAAATTGTTCAGGAGGAAAATGATGAAGGAACAGAAGGCTAGCTGAAGACAAAGCATCAGCTGATACCCTCTGACCTCCCCCCACCCCCACTCTTGGGTGGGATATTGGCGACATTCTTCCAGGAATCTCCCAACTATCTTAATGTTAATACCTTGCTAACGGGGAAAACAACCTTAACTTGAAAATGGCAAGGCCTCTGATATTTGTAGGCATCTTGTAGGTCAGTCCTCTTTAGCATATGAAAGTTCTTTTGAAACTTCTTTTTTCCTTATTTACTTCCCCCAACTCCCAAGTATATAATCCTCACTCCTCAAGACACTGGCAGCAGCAGTGTCATGAGCAGCAGCTCATTCTGCCCATGGATTCTTTCCCCGTGCTTTAATAAAACCACCATTTTGTGCACGCACACACACACACATACAAAGTCTCAGCTGTTCAATTGATCCTACAACATTTCTCATTAGTAGATAACTGACTGGCATAATTTTTCTTTCTTCTAGACAGAGAAATTGAATTGCCAGTTTCCATCTTGCTCCTCACCTCAGATGGCTAAGTGGGACAATCCATGCTTTTTTTTATTTACCAGTTCACAACATCTGTTAGATATCATATTGTATGTGCAGCCCTGTGTTAGGAGCTAGGTATGCAAAAATGAATTTGATGTAGAGGAACTTACTAGCACACTGGTGCTAGTGAGATGGTTAGACAAATGGTTAGGTACTTCCCCTTGTGTTTCCCAGCCTCTGTCTTAAGAAACGAGTAAAAGCTTCACAAAGAAGGGATGTAACTCATTTGTTTCTCACTTTTCAAAGCCACAGAGAACACAATAAATAGGGCTAGATGCCTAAAATGTATTTTATCTTGACTCATGAAGTTTTTTAAGAATAATGATCAGTACAACCATCTTTTGTCAATCAATTAGAATAAGATATCACAAACACAGAACTTCTCCCCATTATTTTCATTAGGGAGAGTCTATTTGGTAGCAAAACTTCTAAACACTCACTAGTCTTAAAGTGGATACTCAGAACTGGTTAGGGCAGAGAACACAGTGGTTCTAATCCTCCACCTGAAGTCATATGACTCATTTGAAGCAGAAGTGGGAAGAAGCAGATAGGCCAGAAATCTGAAATTATGAGCAGCAAAGAAAGTCATAATGATTGTACTGATGAGTCATCTGCCATCTGCTTCTCATTCAGAAAAGTCAAGGTACAGATAACCAAGAGTAAAGCAATACCAAGAAAAAGCAAAATGGACTGTTTTTCTGGAATGATACAAAGAAAGATGAAGTACATGAGAAGCTGTCACAGGGAGACCAATGTATTCAGAACCCTTCTGAGCAGGCTGGGCAGAAACAGGCTTTGTGAAACCCCAAACCTGCAGTAACTGATAGAGAAAAGGAAAGGAGTCTTACACTCTACCTAACCAGAGAACTGGAAGCCAAGAAACTCAATAGGTGAGCCTCTTCCAGCTCCACTGGTTGGCTCAACTTGCAATACCAGAGGCAGGAAAAGGCCCTCATGAGGACCCCATTCCAATGAGGGAAGAGAGTCTAACAACACACAGATCTCTTTAAGCCTTCATAAATTCAGACCTCTCTGAAGATCCACTGTGGCTACCTTTCCCAGAACAAAGAACTATTCTATGGAAAAGTTCTATGTTCAGTGGAACTTCTCATTCCATTGCTATTGGTTTATACTGCTGTTTTAGAACTGATCACACTGTATTATGTGCCTTTGTATCTGTCTCACTAACAGATGGTAAACTCTTCAAGAATAGAAGTAATCACTTATTTATTGCTATCTCTCTCCAGTGCCCAGTAAAGTTCTTGGACCAGAATAGGTACTGAAAATATCTTAGTAAACTGAAGTTAACTGGTCTTCCCCCTTATATTTCACTCGTGACCTATCATCCTAGATGAGTGTATTATGGAACTTTGGTTACAATTCCTATACAGAATCTTATGAAGTGCCATTGAGATTTTAGCTGCCCCACTCAAAAACTTAGATAAAGGAGGGCAGTGGATTATTATTCATTGATTCTATAAATTTTTGTGGAGCATCTATTGTGTGCTATATATAATACTTGGGCTTGGGATACATTAGTAAACTAAGATCCTTGACCTTTTGGAGCTTACATTCAAGTGGGAGGAAGAAAGAGAAAATAAATATAAAAGACATGCTAGTATGTTAGATGATAAGAGAAAAGAGAAAAAGTAAAGTAAGAAATATTAGTAGTTCCAAGATATAGGGTTGGGGGTTAGACAGTTTAAAATACTCAATAGACCAGTCAAAGTGTGCCTCACTGAGAAGGTAAGATCTGACCAGACTTGAAGGAGGTGGTGGAGTTAGCCAAGATGATATTTGAGAAAAAATGTATCATACTTTCTTTTTCCAGCTGCAGAGAGAGCTTTGAGCCAGTGCTGCCTTGAGACTCAGAAGACGTGGTAAGTTTGCCAAATGGCCAAAACACTTGCTTTTGGCCCACACAGTATATTCAGTGAGTAAGGTTTTAGTCATTTTGTTACTGTTGTGTGACATGGGAGACTGAGAACAGGAACAGAGAAAGGAGAAGCACAGGACTCAAGAATGAGGTGGGGTTGGGAAAGAGAGGGAGCTCTACTCTGAGAACAGGGAAGGTTCTGGAAATCTTGTGGGCGGTATGAAGTTAAAAAGTTTGCTATTTCCATAATGTTCTTCTCTATAATGAGTTTAAGTTATCTAATTCTGGCATTTTAAACTCAGACCTTCTTTGCTGCCTCTAAAGACTTCTTTTAACTGGCTTTTCTCATTCATTGTATATTTCTGTGGCAACCAAAGGACAGCAATCGAAACTATAACTTCTGGCCTAGAAAAAGGAATTCTAGTTTTGTTGTCCTAATCCTTGTAGTATTATCTCATTATATCTCTCTGTTCTTTGGGGATTTTCAACACAACTAATCCAAACAGAGTTGAAAATTTATTCATTCAATTAAATATGTTTGTTAGGTTAAGATTAAGAGGTTTCAGGTTCTGTCTATGTATGAAAGACACAAAGATAAGGAAGAGACGATTCTATCACTAGTGAGAAGCCATCCTTAATAACTTGTTGATGTATTACTAGAGAACATAATCACCTCAAGTCACAGAAAAACAATATGTTTGTCATACTCTAGAAATAATTCAGTCAAAAATAATAAACATTTTTTCAATGGATTCTAAAGGAGTAAAACTTAAAAATTAATTCATGGTCTTAACAACGATTAACTACTGTCATTGTCTTTCCCATAAAACTCTGAAACCCTAACAACATTCAGCCACTACTTATGATTCCTGTTAATAAGTCTGTGTTTGACTGAAAGGGCTTAATCACCCACATTTACCATATTTTCACTTCACCACAAGAAAGAAAGAGGACGGAAGCTTCAAAAAAGTCAATTAGAAAGAATCGGGAACAGTGTAATGAGGTGAAGCCCTGAGTCAGGGACTGAGGACAACCTATAAGCACAGACAGTAATGGTGGTCAGGTTGTCAGAGACCAAAGATTTCTTGGAGTGGTTTATTCCAAGAGCGTGCCATCTCTGTTGTTGACTCTACAGTGAGATCTCCCCCTTTTGTGTTGGTGGCATGATTTATGTAAGGTGGAGCTCAGTTGTCAGGGAAATAAGTTTTCTTCAGCCTTATAGGTCTTAAGTAAAGAATATCCCAAAATTCATAGTAAAATATGTTGACCACAGGCACGACATTTGGCATCATAAAGAATGTCTTTGCATTGATGAGTTGGTTCCTGACTTGAAAAGGGATTTCCCTTCTGCAGTGGGAATTGCAGGTAGGGGAAAAGAGGAAAAAATAAGCCTATCCTTCCCAGACCGCTCTTTTCTTTATTCATTCAGGAGAATTATCATTCTCAGGGGGATTTTATGCTGCTTCTGTTTTGTTGCTGGACCTCTCCCATTTCCATACCCAGATGAAGTATTCCTGGAATTTAAGGAGTCATTTAACCATCCTGACCACAAGTTCCATGTTGTTTCCTCTGCTCCACTCTTACCCTTAAATAATAATTTTTGATACTAAATTCAGTGTCCCTGTCCAAGACCCAGAGAAGAATACAGAGTCCTCTACCCCTGCATATCTTCAAAAAAGTAAGACAGTAAGACAGACAGGCAAAGCAGTAAAATGACAGGCCCATTGTTTGAGGCCAATGCTGGAACTTCCTCTTTTGTATAAGCTGAGTCACATTTTTCCTGTTGTCAACTTGAAGCCTGTCCGTTGATGTACGATAGGGCTATCTTGCTGATGTATAAAGCTGGGCAGACAGGTTCCCTGCATTTGTTTGTGTTACCTTGGACCCCTACCAATTAGAAGCTGTCCACTGGGCAAAGGAGATAAGACACAGTTTATTAAAGCTCAGATACTAGACAGAACAAACTAATTTCTGACAATTTTCTTCTGTTACAATACTATCCGAGGTTCCTGCCTTGTGCAATCTTTCTGATTTTGACACAAGTCTTTTGGGATGTATATGTGCATTTTATTCTTGATATCTGTTCAGTTGACACATGCTTTAAAACCACAGATATCTTTGATTGGCTGGTAAATTGTGAAAACAGGAAGTCAAAGGATGGAATCAACTGTGAAACAACCAGAACAAGTGAAGCTTTCTGCTTAATTACCAAGATGGGAATGCTGTTATGAGAAACAAACAAACAAAAATGAAGTGAAAGTATCAGTATAACTCCAACAGGAAGAGTGAGCATCCAGAATGCTCTAACTACCATATTTCCAGGATCTGAAAACCACCAAAACGGACTGTAGATCTTAATCCACAATTTCGTTGCTAGGCATGATAAAATCTCGAAAATTAGGAGAGTAGTGTGATGACATTTGTTGGATAGGAAATAGTTGAAATAATATATTTTTTGCCTGATAGTCACTATCTGCATTGAGCTTAAAAGAAAAAAAGCTTGCTGTGCTCATTTAATACCTTCATTTATTAGCAATAGCTGCTAAGTGCTCACTCTAGGACAATTTCTATTGTGAACATTAAGGTTATGAAGGTCATAACATATTACCTTATTGCCTACAGCCTTTGCACATTAACCGAGATTCTCTTGTAATTCCTCAAGGTTGCCAAGCGTCAGTCCTCCTGTGATACGGTTCTTCCATGATGAATTCTCAAAACAAAGGTTATTTATCAGCAGTGTAAAGAATAAAAAATATCTTCAAGTCAGTTGATATGAGGAACATTGGCAAATATCAGATGAAACAAAGGAGGATTTTTTAGACAAATTCCATAATTACTGCTTCACTAGTATGTAATGAGTTTATGAAATTTACTACTTTAAAAAATTTAGAAATGTAAACAGATGTAAAAACCACTGGGATAATCTTTGAGACAGGAATACTGTTGGCAATAGAACAGGGAAAGGGCAGAGACTGGATAACATACATGGTAAATCTTATTCATCCATCTTTTGAGAATTTCTGTATGAAATACATTATATAAATGAAGTCATGTGCCATCTATTCAGATAACTGTTTCTTTTTTAAAGTATGATCAATATCTCTCAAGGTCTAACTCTGCCAGAAAATAATTTAAAATATTGCAATGAGACATTTTAATGTCATCTTGTTGGAGGGAGAATAAAGAAACGTGAGGACTTAGCACAATTGATTATTAGTTAGAAGATTAAGTCACAATGCATACATTAATCTGTTTAACCTTCAAACATCACTTTAATAGACTGTTTAGGAAGGATACTTTGGGGTAGTGGGCAGTTGGTTATTCATTGTGATCAGCCAAAAATCAAATTCTAGGAATTGAAAATCAAAGCTGGAAGAAAAATCAAAGCTGGAAGGAATTGAAAATCAAACCTGGAAGGAAATCTAACCTCTCCATCTTACTGATAAGGAAACTGAGGCACAAACAAATTAAGTGACTTCTGCAGGTCACGCCAATCCAGATGTAGGTGACCCAAATACAAGAGCTTCTTTCACATCACTGTGCTGATGGAGATAAAATAAAATCACATTCTGGAATTATCCAACTATCTTCTATTCCATATTGTGCAATGATTCCATTTGGGGACAGAGTTGGTCACTAACTGGAAAGACACTACAGTGACTTTAAACTCATAAATCTACCTTCGGAGGTGTTAACTTGTCATAATTCTGTCACATCCATGGAGCATTCCAGAGCTGTTACCAACCCTGCACTAACAAAACAGTCTTTTTTATTGTTTAATAGATAAATGAAAAGTGAAGAAAAACTAAGTATAAAGGCCCTCCCAAAGAGAAATCCAAAGAAAATAGCAGTAATAATGCAAAATATTCAACTATATAATTTCCAAGACTTAAATTTAACTGCATAGTCAAATAACACTATTATTCATTTCACAGCTATAGATCAATTTGTTCATGTGTGAAACCTATGAAATAACAACCATTTTCTCTTCAGATGAGTGATCCTGGTTTGAGTTACCCATACAATTTGATAAAAATATAGTCTTCCAGATGGACTCCAGTTGTTGGGCAGATGGAAATGTTTAAGTTAAAGACTAAAAACTTTATTATCATAAATTAGGTGGTCAGAAACATATGAGAATATAATTATAACCCAAATAATTTATAAGTTTCCTGAATTTTTAAGAAGTTCTTTAAGAAAAAACTTTAGAAAAGAAAAAATTGATACATTTATAAAATTTGACACGTATTTAAGTTAAAAACTGTCTACTTTTGCAGCCAAATGTTTATCCATAAGTTGTAGCTCTGCTAAATATCCTTATAATACAGTCAGTTTCCATTTTTCACACAGTGAGTCAACTCATCTATAATCCAAGCTCAGGTGCTTCTACTCTTCTTCAGTTGACTGTAGAGTACCTGCCCCTACCCCACCATAAGCAATGGTACCAGCTAAGGGAGTATCACTGGTGTGACTGTCAAGTGACATGGGGATCTGGGCTACCTGCTCATGCAGTTTACTTGTACTCTTATTACTTGTGACATTCCTTGATATATAGCTCTAATGATAAATTTCGGCTGGGCCCATCCATAATTACAGCTTGGCCAGTCCAAAAGAAATTAGCTCATCATGGGTTGCTCAACTGACTTCCCATGGTCAAGATTTCCACCTCCAGTAGGACCCAATGTCACTTCAGGAGCTATTTTTCAAAAAGCTTGTCATTTTCCACTACAGATGGCATGAGCTTGCTGAAGATGGCATGACATTTCTTGCCCAAAGGCCTGTCTTGAGTTTCTTCTCCTAGAGATTGCCATAAACTCCAAACCATACCTTTTCCCAACACTGACACTTCCAACACCATAGAGTCTGATGGTTCAAATAGTCCAAGGACCTATACCCTGCTGCAGGCTAAACCTATTGCAAAACCCTTTCCAGCACAGGTGCCCACTCAAAACAGGAAGCCCTCTATGTAACCAAGTCTATGGACTTAAGCATTCCTAGCTAGAGCATGTATTGCCTCTAAAACCTGAGGAGATCTACCAGGTACAATGATTCTTTTCTTGCTGTGGTGATGTAAGATGCAGCAACTTTGGCATAAGAGGACGTATTGCACCATGTTCCTGGCCACTGGATATCTACACACTTCACATAAGTGCAGTTCCCAATTTTACCTCCCATACTCAGGGACTGCCAACTCTTAGCTATAGAGGAGTGGAGTATCTTTGTAAATTTTAAACATCCAGGGAGGTCTACAGAGACAAAAGCCTCTAGCAATATCTACCTAGATAACTCTATTCCATATTTCAAGATCCCAGGTTTTCCCAATCAGGGCCTGGAAGAGACAGGCCTTGGCTGAGAATCCAAATATCTCTGGAGCTTCTAGAACTGTATTAAGTTCTGATTCTGCTCTCCAGCTCTTCCCTACTCCATGGCAGGAGATAAGGGCCTCTTTTTAAGATAACAAGCAGGCTCCCTGGCTCTCACTCTTGGCATTTGTGTGTTAATGGCTCTCAGTTTCTTATTATCCTACTGCAGTGGATCAGTATACAGCATTGCTAGTCAACCCTGCTGTCCTTGCACACCTATCCCCGTATCTCTCAAAGGGGGAATCATCACACCTGCAAGGGTGTTCTCCATTGAGATATTTCTGCAAGTCACCAGTGGTGAAATGTTCAGCAACTTGGCTGTCATTTTGTGTCAGGGACTGTGTGGGCCCTATAAATGAGGTTCTCTGGCCTGATGGGCAGTGAGTGAGCCAAGCTCCAAACCCACCTTATCACCTGTTTTATCAGAACACTTTTGGTGTCAAACATATCAATTCAGGTCAAGCCAGAAGCAGACACTAAGGCAAGGTTACACATGCAAGATGTTGACTGGGAGTAACTCCTGTGAATGATAGAGGGGGGCAGGAGAGGCTTCAGACCACAGTGAGGAACTGACACCCGTAAAAAGAGAAATAGAAAGTTTGTAATCCTGGCTCAGATGATCTCTAAGTCTGTAACTCTCCCAGATCTGTATCTTTTGCTCATAAAGGTGTTAGAGAACTAATGGTAAATGTACGTGGAAAGGCTTAGCTCAGAATCCATACAGTGAGGGTACTTAACAATTCAATTTTTATGTTCATTGCAAAAACAAAACAAAACAAAAAAACCCAGCAACAAATAAAAAGAGGAATAATGGGACACCTGGGTGGCTCAGGAGGATAAAGCCTCTGCCTTCGGCTCAGGTCATGATCTCAGGGTCCTGAGATTGAGTCCCACATCAGGCTCTCTGCTCAGCAGGAAGCCTCCTTCCTCCTCTCTCTCTACCTGCCTCTCGCCTGCTTGTGATCTCTGTCTGTCAAAAAATAAATAAATAAAATCTTTTAAAAAAATAAAATAATAAAATAAAAAGAGGAATAATAAGCAGAACCCCTGAATGTCTTTCCAAGAAATACAGTGTGCCTGATCCCATGTGCAAGACAGGTAGACTCGGAGGCTGCCTCTCTGCCTTCACAACCCCTATGCCTTATTAAAAGCATTGTAAGAACTTTTTATTTTAAACAACACCAGAAAGAAAACAGGATGCACTTACCTCTTATGGATATGACCTTAGAAGGTATTCTGTTTTATAATCATTATTATTAAATAAAATGTACTTCTCCTATTGCTTAATCAGGAAAAAAAAAAAAAGTCCTTTTGGCTTATAACATATATTAAGTGCTGATTTTTGCCAGGGACTACTTTAGTCACTTCACAGATTATTTTCTTACTTCATCCTTACAACAGCACTCTGGAATAGGAATTATTATCCACTTTCTAAGTGAAAATTGAGGCTTATAGAAGTTAAATAACTTGTCTATAGTAACTCAGTTAATTATCAGAAATGATCAATAATAGACTTCAGAGCCTTGTATATGTCATTAAAATAATTTATCTGCAAAATAGACCTTATGTAAGAATGACAGAAAATTTTTAGCTTAAGTAATTTTATTTCCAATATCAAAAAAAAAAGATTTTTCTACCACTACTTTGATATAACACATTAGAATATTAGGAAAACACATCTGCTTTTTATGGATCCCTTTGTGGGACCTACATCCTTATGGAAGGGCTTTCTCAAAATCCTTAAAATTATTCTATTTGTTGAGAACTCAAAGTCATTTAGCTTTCTTCTTGGCTAAAAGGGGTATGTGGGTCACAGAAATCGACAAAGTTCCCATCCCTGGAATTCATCCCCTGAGTTTCTCCACTACGTGGAGAGATGATCTGTCAGAAGCATAAAAGTAAAGATCACATGGGATGTGGAGAGCAGATTCTGAAAGGCAACTTCAGAAAATGGGGCCTTGGCAGTGGCTTTCTAAGTTCCCCTCGTGGTGAAGAGCACAGACAAGAAACAGAGCAGTCTGAGTCTGAATCCTATCTGTGAGACGGAGCTGTGTGACCTTGGACAAGTTGCTAAGCCTCTCTAACCACAGTTTCCTTGTGTGTAAAACAGAGATAATAATAGTGTTACCGTGAGAATGAAAAGGAAGAGCAAATGTGAAGCACTTAGCACATGGCCAGCACATGATAAACACTCATTAAATAGGAATTTATACTCATTATTACTTTCACTATGCATGCAACTAGCTGCTTCATGTGTCTGAGCCGAATGATAACAACATTTGGAACCCATGATTTTAATAGGTCTTTGCATTTCCACAGCACCTTTCATCTCAGAGGACCAAAGCCCTGGGAAATATTAATTCTTGTCTACTTTATGTGAGTAGAGGCAGGAGCACATACAATGGCCTAGTTATTAAAAAGAATTGTAGTTTCGAAAGCTAACTCCATATGCACAAAGTAAAACCAAGATAACCCTTAGCAGTATCTAGGTCTCTCAACTCTGGGATTCCTCTTTAATTGGATCAGGTTATTTGTTTCCAGTGGCTAAATATTATTTATTGGCAGTGTAAGTCGATGCTGCTGATACATTACTCTTTCGGGGAGTGTTTGTTTTTTGAGAACTGCTCTCAAATTTCCTAAATGTGAATTTAAAAGTCTGTCAGTCTATGTGCTGATAACGGAAAACAGATTGTAAATGTAACGGGATGCAATCAAGTCCAACAAATCCAACGAGAGCGCCAGAAGGCTTAATATTAGGACTGCTCCTGTTCACAGGCTTCTGCTAATGACGGAACAATTGTTTGTGCTGATTTGTAGCTGGCATTGATATGCAGACAGTAACACTTTTATCTAAAATCCAGCTCCAAATTTTTTTAATCCTGTCAATGAATTTGCTGTGTCTGCAAAGAGCAACTCCAAAGAACCTTCCTAAATCGTAAGAAATGGGAATACACAAGCATAGTCTTTCATTCTACATCCAGGGTTTCAGTTGAAATACACAATGATTTTTCTCTTTGTCATTGTCTTGTCATCTACTGGGATGCCTGCATCTGAACAACTTGTATGAATTAACAACTAGACACAGCTTTAAAATATTGGAATTGGCCAATGTGGAAGGAAGGAGGGTGCTTAACTGCAGGAGGCTGGTGCAAGATTCCAAACTCATCTAGCATTTGCTTCAGAAAATAAAAAAATATAAATGTACTCTGACTGCAGTTCACATTTACTGTGGGGACGAGGTTTTTTCCTTTTTCTTTTTCTTTTTCCTTTTTTTTTTTTTTTTTTTTTTTTTTATCAAACAGCACCTGCCTCTCTATTCAGAGATGTCTGCGTGTGAGGATAAGTGCAAACAACAAAGGCTTCGACTGTGGCAGCGGCTGCATCATTTTCTTGGAACTTGCCATTATGTTTCAGGTCAGAGATTGAGGTTTGGTGCAGGGAACGGAGCTTTTAATATCAGGTGAATGGATTTTTATATAAGAGGTTGGGAAGCTTTGCGTCTTAAAAAGAAAAATGGTGCTTTAAAAATAGTCACATTTCTTTTGTACTGTAATTATCAGTGCATGACGAATCATTTTTTGCTCTGTTCTGTGTGGGCAAAAGGAAATATCCCCTACCCATCTCCATGGGCTGGCCATTTTAAGGAGTCAAAATGTTCCCATATTTAATCAATTCCTTGAGAATATGTAATTTACCTGGAAGATTGATCCCAAAACATCACTTTTAAGGGAGGATGAACAAATGGTACAAATTCATCAGTTTGTTCAGGAAGCTACTGTCACATGTGTTCACTCTTTAAACAGGTAATATTGAGTAAATTGGTGATTTGTCCATAATTGTTACTGCAAAATAAGGCTCACATTGTATAAGATCTTAGAAATAAGAAAATGTTAGAAATAAGAAAAATCAGCCTTGTTAAAAATAGAAAGAATGATAAAAAAAAAAAAAATAGGAGGGAGTAGAACAATAGAATGAGTTGAGCCCAGCTCTGACCTTGACGGTAAAAGCCCAAGCAAATCATTTCATGTCTCCAAGCTTCCGTTTCCCCATCTATAAAGTGGAAATAGTATAATGTTCCCTTCCAGGGCTCTTGTAAGCAGGAAATGGGGACATGTTTGTGAAAGCTTTATAAATGGTAAAACATTTTAAGGCCATCAAGAAGGAAAACAGAAGAGCAATGATTATGGTAATAATTTTAACAAATATATAACAATCCTAATATTATTAAATATAATATAACTATTATTATTATTATTATTATTGGAAATAGTGAAACTTGCCCAGAAGTGCTGAAAATTGGTAGATGGTACAGCTCAAACTATGTTCTTATTCTCTGAACTACAAGAAAAGAGACCTACAGACCCTATAATCCCATACAAAAAAAGTGAAATCTATTCTGACTGAAGTAGACTTTAGACACATTAATATGCATTCTGTGAAAGAAACTCTGCAGGCTTTAAATTAAAGTCACATCTTTCTTGGAGCCTTTTTCAAAAGCAAAGTGTAGGCTGATAGAGGATCCTATTTTTCAAAGAACTTGCAGGGTTTCAAATGACCTTTGCCCATAGAAGACAAGGGTCACATTAACTTGCCAAGGTCATATTTCCCCCTCACTAGATCAGTTGCCCACATGTTTTATTTTTTTTTTCAAAGATTTTATTTATTTACTTGACGGAGACATAGAGAGAGAGCACAAGTAAACAGAGCAGTAGGCAGAGGGAGAGAGAGAAGCAGGCTCTCCGCTGAGCAGGGAGCTGGATGTGGGGCTCGGATCCCAAGACCTGGGAATCATGACCTGAGGGGAAAGCCCCTCATTAACCAACTGAGCCACCCAGGCACCCCCCCACATGTTTTATAGTCTCACGTGAAGTCAGTAGTGGCAAGCATTCATTACTATATCTCTGCTTCAAAATTCATAGCTTTCCATTATTATAGAGACTCAAGATTTTTAAATAGTAAACAAGTTGCAGAAATTATGGCTAGAAAACTATTGTATATTTTTGTTTCTGAAACCAAAACCCCCAAAAAATAAATACACTTTTAACACTAGATGCAAGAGATATGCAGCTTCCCACGCTTGCTCTCAGGGTGATAAGTTGTGTGGTGAGAAGCTAAGGCAGCTGGTGGCCACTATGAAAAGTCTGTGAGCACTAAGGTTCCTCAAGCTAGAGGCAGGAGAAAGAAAGGTTCCTCTAGCCAGAGGCAGGAGAAAGAAGTGACTAGTCTATGTAGGTCACCAATCTTTTCCCCTCCTTTGGTGGTTGTACGCTATGTCCACTTAGATAAGCTGGAACTACATTTCCCAGAATCCCCTTCCCTCCATACCCTCACCCCCCATCCCCATCTAGTGCTGGGCACAGGAGATTTGGGAGGTGAAATAAAGCAGCACCCATTATGCTCAGAAGATCATGGCTACTCAAGGCAGAGAGAGACAGACAAAAAGGTTTCCAGTTTGCCCTGGTCTCTTCTGATCTATGCCCAGCTCCCTTACTGGCTACCTGCTCTGTGGACAAATGGCAAAACCAGGCTACCATCTAACTTTTTATGGTGAACTGACAGAGGCATTGGCCACAAAGAACCAACAATCTTCCATAGACTTCTATCCCAATCCCATTTCTGATTCCACTCTAGCAGTTAGATGCAACTGGCTTCCCTCATGATCTAACTTGTTTACCCATACAAGAGCAGATTTAAGTCCGGTTCATACAACAACACAAGTTTGAAGATATTTGTATAAAGAGATAGCATGGGCTCCAAAGTCCTGCAAAATATATGTAGTCATCTTAAGCCCCTTTCAAGCTATGTGACCTTACTCCTCTTAAGCCTCCATTTCCTCCTTTGGGAGAAATGGTAAGAAATCCTGCCTTTACCCTGCATGAAGGAAACAAAAGTTCTCATGTGAGAATACTTAATCATAAGCTAGTATTCATGTAGACTGGGGACTCATGTACTCTACCTGTGTAAACCATAAAATCTCAAACTGAGCATTTAGTTTAGCAGCCTGTGGTTGTAAGTGCCTTCAAGGCATTTGGAAAGAGCAAATACAGAAACTTTCCAAAGGAAAGCACCTTAAACCCAGGACACAAAGTTTTCCCAAATAAAATTCCAAGAAACATGAGCTCAGAAGAAAAAAAAAAATCACAAAATATCTAAGGAATTAAGCTGTCATTAGCAAGACTCAGCAGAAACAATGAACATCTAACCAGCAAAGATGGCAAATTAATAATTTAAAACAAATATTTATAGATTTCCTACTTTGTGCCTAACTATTTTTGGTGCTTGGGATCAGGCACATCAATGAGTAAAACTGAATTTC
This sequence comes from Mustela putorius furo, assembly GCF_011764305.1. NCBI lineage: Eukaryota > Metazoa > Chordata > Mammalia > Carnivora > Mustelidae > Mustela > Mustela putorius. The sequence goes on from NW_025422023.1 coordinate 12,082,088, forward strand.
TGCCATTTTGGTGGGATTTAATTTGTGTTTAAAATGTAAAGAATGTCTGGAAGGTTTTTTAAAGAAATACAAGAGGATGTCAAAATTACCGAGCAGTTTTGATAAACAGATCTTGGAGAAATAAACAAGTAATGATTAAAATTAGAAACTCAGTGGATAGGATGAGCCACATAGTAATGACCGAAGGAGAACTCGAGTTTTATCCAGAATGCAATACAATGAGACAAAGGTGTAGAGATTTTGAACAAGAGGTGACAGAACATGAAGAATAGAGCAGCTCTAACATATCCAGTCAGTGTTTCAGAAGGAGAAAATGAAGGAGAGGTGCATTATTCCAGGAAATAATGGCTGAGACTTTTCCAGAGTGAAATGCAGAAATCCTTACACTAAAGAAGCCCAACAAATCACACAGCATTTATTTTTTTTAATTTTTTTGGAGACAAATAAAATGTAATGGCAGCATATTTTATAACATCTGGTTCAGGTACCAAACTTTTTAAAAATATTTTATTTATTTATTTGACAGAGAGATAGAGCCAGAGAGCACAAGCTGGGAGGAATGGCAGAGAGAGAGAGGGAAAAGCAGGCTCCCGACTAAGAGGGAGTCCGAGGTGGGGCTCCAACCCAGGACCCTGAGATCATGACCTGAGCAGAAAACAGATGCTTAACCGACTGAGTGACCTAGGCACTCCTTGGTTCAGGTACCAAATGTATATTAAAAGATGTAATAAAATTTTTATTTCTGTTAAGTCATCAAAAACAGTGAGGTAAGTGAGACATCCAGTGTGCAAAATTTGAGGGAAAATCTAAGGATGTGCAAGTGCAGGGTTGCCCCCTGAAGAAATCTGGCAGTGAGTACTTCCTTCCATTTTGTGTCCTGAATGCCTCACTTGCCCTAGCCCAGTCCTGGACTTAATAGAAAAAAAAAAAATCTACTTTTTTGACCTTCTATTTGGAGTTTTCTAATTGAATATTTAAAAGTTGAGTAATTTTCAAGAAATTTATATGTTTTTTAATCTACTATGTTGTGATCTAATTTATTCAATATCATGCATCCATTGTAAATGTACAGTTCGTTGCATTTGGCGGAATAACTATTTCCACAACCAAGATACAGAACATTTCCATCATCCCCAAAAGCTCCGTTCTGCTCCTTTGCCTTTATCCACACCTACTCCTGGTCCTAGAAAGCCACTGATCTGCTTTCTATTATTATAGTTTAGATTTGATTTTTCACAATTTTATATAAATGAATGATACAGTATCTTTCATTTTTCAATAATAAGAAAAATATCTAAGGCAACACTTCTTTAACATGTAGATATGGGTTATCTTGATTTGCAGTAAGTAAAAAAATTAAATAAGATATATTTGTCTTTCTGCACATTTTTTTCTTTTTATAGTGGTTTTGGAAGTGCTAGAGATTTCAGCGTGCTATATAAAAATTGTGGTTAAATTGATTGAATCTTGTGCAGGACATCTTGGAGCAAATTAGAGAATTACTGTCATTTTTACACCCTTAATTAACTTATATTTAACTTCAGTGTTCATTTTCGTTTTTGTCTTTATCAAAAGTCCCATCATGGGTATAAATTAAATTTAAAAGATACTTAAGAATAAAAAGAATACTTAACTCTATAGTAATCAAAATCAACACAACAGCTACGGGTATCCAACTGGGTGACCTGAGCACAAATTCAATCCTTTTATATCTAATGATTGGTGTGCATAGCCTCTCAATTCACCCTACAGGACCCTCAAAGCGTTCAGTTCTGGAAGAAAAAAAAAAATCACATCATTTAGAGATTTTTTAAAACAGAAATTAGAGATCAACTTAATTGTTCATGCATCTCTATTTTTAATAGAGGTATAATACATTTGAAAATCTTTTATAAATTTACAAAGTAAATAAAGAATTTTTCAAACACGCCAGAAATCAAGATAGATGTAATTACTACTTTTAATGATGACTCCCCTATGACACTTTCACAAACCTTTGAGGATTTTCAAATCACAAGGTGGGAAGGAAAAATGAACATTTACAGGCTACTCATGGGTCACTAATTATTGCACATCAGCAAATAAATTTGTCTCTTCTGCCAGTCACCCTCTTTGAAGTCTGCATTATTTTCCAGAATTTATCAGACTCCTTCTTCCTTATAATTTCTCATTTCCTAATTCTGGCCAACATCATATTATTGCTTCTCCAACTTGTCTGGCTGGTCCATCTCCACTTCTTTATGAGTTCCTCTCTCTTTTCCATGGACACAACAGAACTAACCCCTCTGCTTTTCTCCCTCTCCCACTTCATACTTGTTTTTCTTTGCTTCATCTCTGTGCTAATCCTGGGCTTGTTTCCCAGCTCTACTTCATGTTGTGGGCTGCATTTCCCCGGGTCCCCTATCAGCTTGTATCATTTAGTTAGACCAAGTTCAGGCACTGAAGGGAATAGGGAGGCACTGAGAATGATAGCGTGAAGGACAAGAGCACCAGGGTATTGTTTTCCCTCCTCTTTCTACCTTGGATAGGATCTCTGATGTCTTGACTGCAGCTGAATGGTTCAAAATGGCTTCATTTACATATCTGACAATGGGTTTTGATGCTTAGCTGGTCCTCCTCTGTGTGACTTCTCATGTTTCAGGTAACTAAACTGGGCTTCTTCACAGCATTGTTTTCTGAAGGTTTCAAGAGGGCAAGACTGGAACCACAGGACCTCTTAAGGTCTAGAGTTTCCAGAATTCATACAATGTCACAACTACCACATTCCATTGGTGAAAGCAAGTCACAAGGCCCAGCCCTGTCAAAGGGATAGAAAAATAGACTTTGCTTCTTGGTTGAAAAAAACAGTAATATACCATTGCAAACAGCCTAGACACAAGAAGTGTTCACTAGAAGCCATTATTATAACAATACTCCTCACTCAGTCCTAAGCTCCAGAAACACCATCTCCATCCTACCCACAGTTTAGGACCCTAGCCACATGCTGCTCCCAATCTCTGCATAGTTCTCTATAGGTCTTCTCATCTCCTTTATCACCTCTTTTATCTGCTCTTTGCAACAGATTGCTCCTTGTTTCCTTATTCTTCATTGACCAGAAATGCACATCTATTTCTTTCTTTCACATCCATAATGAATAACTAAAATCTGAATCCAAACTTAATCTCTCACCCTAAATCCAATCCTAAATTATTTCCACCTAGATTTCCCTTTTACCACCTAAACCTAGCATATCCAAAACTTAAGTTCATCCTCTCCTCTGGACAATGACTCTTGTCCTGGTCTCAACTCTCCAAACTCGAGGTCAAGTAATTACAGCCAGGGGGCCAAACCCACCACCACCAGTTTTACTGAAACACAGTCAGTCTCATTTACTTCTGTACGGTCTCTGGCTGCTGCTTTCCTGCTACTACAGAATGGAACAGTTGCCACAGAGATCATGTGACCTGCAAAGCTAAAAAGATTTACTATCCGGCTTTTGAGAAAATACAGAAAATTCAGGAAACTTGTCAATATATTTTCTAAATCTCTAATTCCTTTTACTTCTTCATATACAATCAGTTTAAATTTTCATTTAAACTGATCATTGCAAAATGCCATTTTAATTCAGTCACCTATTAACAATTCAATAGTGATTTCCAGTTACCTATCTGATAACAAACTCTACATCCTTCCACTAAATTACCTCAATTTACCCAACAAAATTGAATTGCCCTTTTCTCAAACCATCTTCTCCAATCTAGTATATTTTCTCTTAAAGGATTTCAGAGTCTAGCAATGTAGGAATTCTGTCTTATGCTCTAGAAATATAGGAATTAAGTCTTATGCTTATTCTTGTGCTCTGGAACAAACAAAGCACAATGTCCAGCATATAGCAACCAGGAATGTGTGTTAAATGAATTCTCCTCCTGAATACTACTGATTTTATTTACACTTTAAAAAAATATTTATTTATTTATTTATTTATTTACTTACTTACTTACTTACTTATTAGAAAGGGGGAAGGGATGAGGGAGAGAGAGAGTCTTTTAAGCAGGCTCCACATTCATCAGGGCTTGATCTCAGGACCCTGAGATCATGACCTGAGCTGAAACCAAGGTTGGATGCTCAACTGGCTGTACCACCCAGGCGCCCCTTATTTCTACTTTCATTACTTTTGTTTACATACTTCTACCTAGGACACCCTCTGCATTCTTTTATATCTATCCAAACTATTTTCACTCATTATAGCCTCTCTCTAAACTGTCTTAATCTTAAATGATCTGTTCTTTTATTCAAATTGTGACACTAAAAATCTATACCATATATCTACCCACTGCCTCCTTGCACAAGAGGATATGAAATTAGCCACAGTATTGATGGTTGAGACAATAAGAGCATGCCATATATTTAAATATGTACATTTTATAACATCCTTTCACACACCTCACAGTTATCCTTTGAGATTTTTTTGTAATTTTTTATTATGTTATGTTAGTCACCATACAGTATGTCATTAGTAGTTTTTTTTTTAATTCACTTTTTTTCAGTGTTCCAAGATTCATTGTTTGTGTATAAATCCCAACGCTCCATGCAATCCATCCCCTCCTTAGTACCCATAAATGGTTTAATCTATCCCCCTTCCCCTTTAAAACCGTCAGTTTGATTCCCAGAGTCCATAGTCTCTCATGGTTTGTCTCTCCCTCTGATTTCCCCCACTTCACTTTCCCTTCCTTCTCCTAATGTTCTCCATGTTATTCCTTATGTTCCACAAATAAGTGAAACCATATGATAATTGTCTTTCTTTGTTTGGCTTATTTCACTTAGCATAATCCCCTCCAGTTCCATCCACATTGATGCAAATGTTGGGTATTCATTCTTTCTGAAGGCTGAGTAATATTTCATTGTATATATGGATCATATCTTCTTAATCCATTCATCTGCTGAAGGGCATCTCAGCTCTTTCTGTAGTTCGGCTATTGTGGACATTGCTACTATGAACACTGGGGTGCATATGGCCCTTCTTTTTACTATATTTGTATCTTTGGGGTAAATATCTAGTAGTGCAATTACTACTGGGTCATAGGGTAGCTTTATTTTTAACTTTTTGAGGGACCTCCACAATGTTTCCCAAAGTAGCTGTACCAACTTGCATTCCTACCAACAGTGTAAGAAGGTTTCCCTTTCTCCACAACTTCTCCAACACTTGTTGTTTCTTGTCTTGTCAATTTTTGTCATTCTAACTGGTGTAAGGTGGTATATCAATGTGGTTTTGTTTGCGTTTCCCTGATGGCTAATGATGTTGAACATTTTCTCACACGTCTATCAGCCATTTGTCTTCTTTGGTGAAGTGTCTGTTCATGGCTTTTGCCCATTTTTTGACTTGGTTATTTGTTTTTTGGGTGTTGAGTTTGAGAAGTTCTTGGATACCAGCCCTTCATCTCTAGTATCATTTGCAAATATCTTCTCCCATTCTGTGGGTTGCCTCTTTGTTTTGTTGACTGTTTCCTTTGGTGTGCAGAAGCTTTTGATCTTGATGAAGTCCCAAAAGTTCATTTTTTCTTTTGTTTCCCTTGCCTTTGGAGACGTGTCTTGAAAGAATTTGTTGTGGCTGATGTTGAAAAGGTTGCCAACTATTTTCTTCTCTAGGATTTTGATAGATTCCTGTCTCACATTGACATCTTTCATCCATTTAGAGTTTATCTTTGTGTATGGTGTAAGAAAGTGGCTGAGTGTCATTCTTCTGTATATAGCTGTCCAATTTTCCCAGCACCATTTATTGAAAGGCTGTCTTTTTTTCCATTGTATATTTTTTCCTTCTTTGTTGAAGATTAGTTGACCATAGAGTCGAGGGTCCATATCTGGGCTCTCTATTCTGTTTCATTGATTTATCTGTTTTTGTGCCAGTATCATGCTGTCTTGGTGATCACAGCTTTGAAATATAGCTTGAAATCAGGCAATGTGATGCCCCCAGCTTTGTTTTTCTTTTTCAACATTTCCTTGGTAATTCGGAGTCTTTCTAATTCCATACAATTTTTAGGATTGTTTGTTCCAGCACTTTGAAAAATGCCATTGATATTTTGATTGTGATGGCATTAAACGTATAGATTGCTCTGGGCAGCATAGACATTTTGGCAATGTTTATTCTTCCCATCTTCATAGATTGGAATGCTTTCACATCTTTTAGTGTCTTCTTCAATTTCTTTCATTAGCATTCTGTAGTTTCTAGAACATAGATCCTTTATCTCTTTGGTTAGGTTTGTTCCAAGTTACCTTAAGGTTTTTGGTGCTATTGTAAATGGAATTGATTCTCTAATTTCTCTTCCTACCATTACATTGTTAGTGTATAGGAAAGCAATTGATTTTTGTGCATTGATATTGTATCCTGCCACATTACTGTATTGCTGTATGAGTTCTAGTAATTTGGGGGTGGGGTCTTTTGAGTTTTCCATATAAAGTATGATGTCATCTTCAAAGAGAGAGAGTTTGACTTTTTTGACAATTTTAATACCCCTTTTATTTCTTTTAGTTGTCTGATTGCTGTTGCTAAGACTTCCAGTACTATGTTAAACAATAGTGGCAAGGGTGGGCATCCTTGTCATGTTCCTAGTCTTAAGGGAAAGTCTCTCAGCTTTTCCCCATTGAAAATGATATTCACTGTGGGCTTTTCATAGATGGTTTTTATGGTTTTTATGAAATTGAGGAATGCTCCTTCTATCCCTATACTCTGACCATTTTAATCAGGAAAGGATGCTGTATTTTGTCGAATGCTTTTTCTGCATGAATTGAGAGGACCATGTGTTTTTTGTCTCTCTCCTTATTTAATGCTCTCTATCACATTGATTGATTTGTGAATGTTGAACCAACCTTGCATTCCAGGGATAAATCCCACCTGGTCTTAATGGATAATCGTTTTCATATAATGGTGGATCCCATTAGCTAGGATCTTGTTGAGGATTTTTGCATCCATGTTCATCAGGGATATTGGTCTGTAATTGTCCTTCTTGATGAGGTCTTTGCCTGGTTTGTGGATCAAGGTAATTCTGGCCTCATAGGATGACTTTGGAAGTTTTCCTTCTGTTTCTATTTTTTGAAACAGCTTCAGGAGAATAGGTATTATTTCTTCTTTGAATGTTTGGTAGAATTCCCCAGGGAATCCATCAGGTCCTGGACTCTTTTTTTTGGGAGGTTTTTGTTCACTGTTTTAATTTTGTTACTGATTATTGGTCTATTCAGGCTGTCAATTTCTTCCTGTTTCAGTCTTGGTAGTTTATAGGTTTCCAGGAAGGCATCCATTTCTTCCAGGTTGCTTAATCTATTGGCATATAGTTGTTGATAATAATTTCTAATAATTGTTGTGATTTCCTTGGTGTTAGTCGTAATCTCTCACCTTTCATTCATAGTTTTATTCATTTGGGTCCTTTCTATTTTCTTATGGATAAATCTGGCCTGTGGTTTATTGATCTTATTAATTCTTTCAAAGAATCAGCTTCTAGTTTCATTGATCTGCTCTAGTGTACTTCTGGCTTCTAATTCATTGATCTCTGCTCTAATCTTAATTATTTCTCTTCCTCTTCATATGTGTGGCTTAGACTTTATTTGTTGTTCTTTCTCCAGTTCTTTAAGGTGTAAGGTTAATTTGTGTATTCAGGATTTTTCCATTTTTTTGTGAGGCTTGGATGGCTATATATTTCCCCCCTCAGGGCTGCCTTTGCAATATCCCATAGGTTTTGGATTGATGTGTTTTCTTTCTCATTGGTTTCCATGAATTGTTTAAGTTTTTCATTGATTTACTGGTTGGCCCAAACATTCTTAAGCAGGATGATCTTTAGCTTCCAAGTGTTTGAATTTCTTTCAAATTTTTCCTTGTGATTGAGTTCCAGTTTCAACATAATGTGGTCTGAGAATATACAGGGAATAATTTGAATCTTCTGGTATCAGTTGAGAGCTGATTTGTGATCCAGTATATGGTCTGTTCTGGAGAAAGTACCATGTGAGTTCGAGAAGAATATATATTCTGTTGTTTTAGGGTGGAATGTTCTGTATATATCTATGAGTTTGATCTGGTCCTGTGTGTTATTCAAAGCTCTTGTTTCTTTGTTGATTTTCTGCTTAGATGATCTGTCTATTGCTGAGAGTGGAGTGTTTAGGTCTCCTACCATTAGAGTATTATTATCAATATGACTATTTTGGTTAACATTTGGGTTATGTACTTGGCTGCTCCCATATTGGGGGCATAGATATTTACAATTGTTAGATCCTCTTGTTGGATAGACCCTTTAAGCATGATATAGTGCCCTTCTGTATTTCTAACTACAGTCTTTAACTTAAAATCTAATTTGTCTTTTGTGAGAACTGCTATCCCAGCTTTCTTTTGAGATCTGTTGGCATGAAAAATTGTTCTCCATCTACTCATTTTCAGTCTGGATGTATCTTTAGGTTCAAAATGAGTCTCTTGTAAACAGCATATAGATGGGTCATGTTTTTTTAAACAATATGCAACCCTCTGCTGTTACATGGGAGCATTTAGGGCATTCATATTGACAGTGATTATTGAAAGATATAATTTTACTGTCATCATGTTGCATGTTAAGTCCTTGTTGCTATAGATAGTCTCTGTAAATCTCTGTTCTATATCACTCTTGGGTTCTTTCTCCTTTCATAGAACCCCCTTTAATACTTCTTGCAGGTCCAGCTTGGTGGTCACATATTCTTTCTGCTAGGAAACTGAAGCTCCTTGTCAAGGAGCTGGAAACTCCTTGACTTTCCATCCATTCTGAATGAGAGCCTTGCTGGATAAAGTTTCCTTGGTTGCATGTTCTTCACATTTAGTGTCCTGAATATGTCTCACCAGTCCTTTCTGGCTTTCCAGGTCTCTATAGAGAGGTCTGATCTTATTCTGATGTTCCTCCTTCTCTGTGTAAGAAATCTATTCCCCTGGTCACTTTTAAGATTGTTTCCTTAGATTAAGATTTGCAAATTGTACTATTATATGTTGTGATGTCCTGTTCTCATTGATCTTGCTAGGGGTCCTCTCTGCCTCTTGGACATGAATGCTTGTTAAGCTCCTTAATGCTTCCCCAGATTAAGGAAGTTCTCAATTATAATTTGCTCAAATATATATTCTAGGCCTCTCTTTCTCTCCACGCCCTCACATTCCTAATAATTCTGATATTGGAATGTCTCATTGAGTCACTAATCTCTCTCAGTTTGATTCCTTGGGTTTTAATTTATTTTTCCCGTGCCACCTTGATTTCCTTCTTTTCTATCATCTTATCCTCTGTCTCACTAATTTGTTCTATCTTATTTACCCTGGCAGTCAGAGTAACTGCAGTAAACTGGCAATCCAGCTTAGAGTGCATTTCATTCATAACATTTTTAAGTTCAGCCTGATTAGATCTCATTTCTGCCCTTAGAGATTCTATATTGTCATTAGTAGTTTTCTCAAGCATAGATATCACCTAAAGTAATTGTTACTCTGAAGTCAATTTCTGACATATTGGTTATATCCATACCCATTAGTTCTGTGCCAGAGGCCATAGTCTCTGAATCTTTTCTTTGTTGGGTGTTCCTCCTCTTAAGAATATACAGAATCCAAACAAGATGCACCTGTTTCATAGGGACCTAGGGTTGTCAGCCTATTGTTCTTCCAACCAGTCTTCTGGGGAAGGGGCCTGCCATACCATTACTCAGACAACCCTGTTTGGGCAGAGTTGCCCTGTTCCCTGGGTGGGGGGGGGGTAGGTTATGGTTCAGTGAAAACTGGTTTGGGGGGGCTTTTGTTTTCTGGTGGTTTTTCCTTAAAGCTTTCCCCATCTCTTCTAAGAGAGCAGTAGTGACCATATCCAAACCTCTGTCTCAGAACAGAGAGATCACAGTTTGTTCTTCACTGATTTGCAAATTGTACTATTATATGTTGTGATGTGGCCACACTTCTGTCTATAAAGCCAAAAACTGCAGCATCCTGGGTTGTGCGCCCCACAGTAGCACTCCCAGTCCTTGCTTCCAGGTCCAGACACATCTCTGCTTTGTGCTTTAAAACTTCAAGCTGCCCCCAGTTCACATGCATGCCCCCAAAGCTCCAGGTTTCAGTCTGAGTGGCTGCCCGAAAGTCCTTTCCGTGCCACTATTGGTCTTCCAGTCTGTTCTCAGTCCCCAGCAGGAGGCTTTTGCAATCTGATGCAAGATCCTGGAGGCCCTCTCCCCCTTCTGTTTATCTTCTGATATCTGCCTGCAGAATCATGGCTTCCATCTTCTTACCTCAAGACCAACTGCCAGAGATGTTCTGTTTGTAGAGATCAAGACATATTTTCTTACATTTCAGGCTGATTTCATGGCTATTCAGGATGGTCTGGTGGATATCCAGCTCCATTCAGGGGACCATCTTCTCTCTTCCTCATGAGATATTTCTTATTAGCCTTGATTTGGGACTGGTCCAAAATTACAAGGCTAGCAACTACTAAGGGCCAAAATGATTATTCCATTTGTAAATATATAAGCTTCAATTCTAAGTTTTAAATTTACAGTGCTTTCCAGGAAATTTCAGATGAGTTATGTATAGTAAAATTTGATTCTTTCTTTTTTTTTTTTTTTGTAAATTGAGAGTTAAAATTATTCAAATACAAAAAGAAGAAAAAGTTGTGGAAAAAGAAATAGAAAACACTTATTCATAGGTTATTCCTCAGAAGAGAAAAGTTCATTTAAACAAAGTAAAAATTGCAACCTATCCTTTTAATGTTTGTGAACAAAATCCTGAAGATGATACAGACATCCCTGGAAGCTAACTCTTACACTATGTGGTTTCAGATCTTACATTTTGGTCTTTAGTCCACTTTAAGATGTTTATCTGTTTGCATTTGTTTTTGTTTTTTATGTGGTGTGGGAAAGTGGTCCATTTTCTAGTTTCATTCTTTTGCAGTTAGCTGCCCCGTTTTCATAGCACCATTTATTGAAGGCTATCTTTTTCCCCCGGGGATAGCCCTGCCCCTTTTGTCATAAATTAACTGATAATGTTAGTGTGAATTTACTTCTGGACTCTCAATCCTGTTCCATTAATTTTGGGGCCTCTTTTATTGCATCAATAACTTACTGTTTTGGTTACTATAGCTTTGCAGTGTAATTTGAAATCTGGGATTATGATATTTCTAGTTTTGTTCTTCTTTCTCAAGATTGCTTTGGCATTCAGGGTCTTTTGTGGTTCCATAAAAACTTTAGAACATTTTTGCTCTAGTTCTATAAAAAATATTATTGCTATTTTAGTAGGGGTAGCAATCATAAAACCCCCTTAAAAAAACATAGGCAGTTAGCTCTTAAAAATCAATATAAGCTATATTTTTCTGGATCTGTCTTCTCAGTGAAGAGAAACAAAAGCAAAAGTAAATAATTAGGACTACATTAAACTAAACACCTTTTCCACAGTTAAAAAAAAATCAATAAAATAAAAAGGCAACCTACTGAATGGGAGATGATATTTGCAAATGACATACCTGGTAAGGCGTTAATACCCAAAATACATAAAGAACTCATACAACTCAGCACCAATAAAACAAACAATCTGATTAAAAATTGGGCAGAGGATCTGAATAGACATTTTTCCAAAGAAAAATACAGATGATAAATAGACACATGGAAAGATGCTCAGCCTTGTTACTCATTAGAGAAATGAAAATCAAGACCACAATAATATATCACTTCAAAATAAGTCAGAATGGCTAGTATCAAAAAAACAAGAAATAAAAAGTGTTGTTAAGGATGTGGAGGAAAAGGAACTTGCACTCTTTGTTGATAGGAATGCAAACTAGAGAAGACACTATGGAAAAATAGTATGTGGGTTCCTCAAAAAATTCGAAATATGACCCAGTAATTCCACTTCTGGCTATTTAGCTGCAGAAAATTAAAGCACTAATTCAAAAAGATGCATACATCCCTATGTTTATTGCAGCATTATTTACAATAACCAAGATATGGAAACAACCTATACAACCATCAATGAATGAATAATGTGATATTTATATATACATATACAATGTATACAAATATATAATGGAATATTATTCAACCATTAAAAAGGATGATATCTTCCCATTTACAACAATATGGATTGACCCAGAGGGTATTATGCTAAATGAAGTATGTCAGAGAAAGAAAAATACCATACGATTTTACTTGTATGTGGAATCTAAAAAAATTTTAAAAATACAGAAGGAGACCCACAAATATAGCAAACAAACTGGTGATTGCCAGAGGTTGGGGGAGAGGGGAGAAGGGGTGAGGGGATGGATAAAATGGGTGAAAGGGAGTAGAAGGTACAGACTTCCAGTTATGGAATGTTTAAGTCATAGGAGGAAAGGTACAGCATAGAAAATATATTTAATGGTATTGTAATAGCATTGTATGGTGACAGATTGCAGCTCCTCTCTTGGTGAGTATAGTATAGTGTATGGAGTTGTCAAATCACTATGTTGTACACCTGAAACTAATGTAACATTGTATGCCAACTATACTTCAACAATAGCAGAAAAAGGAAGTTGGAGAATGATAGAAGTCAAAAAAATTTTTAGAGTTTTTCAGCACATCACTGGATATATACATACATTAATAAAAGAAGAGGAAAAGAGAAACAGAAGGCAATAATAATCACAATAGTAATTAATAATGATTGATAAAAAGACCCATTAATTTAGTATTTACTCTGTTCTAAGCCATGCTCTAAACACTTAATATTTTTTCAGTAGTGTGATAAAGGCATCTAATAACAGCTTGCAAAAGCTAATTATGTACATCTTCCCAACTCTGAATTCAGTGACCTCATTTTGGTACCTTGAAATCAGACAAGGGGAGTGTCTAAACTGTGGAAATCAGCAGATACTACAGATTAGGAGTTCTTATCCAGAGAGAGCCAGTCATAAACCTTAACACATCACAGGTCTAAGTCAGATTTTACAAGGCATAATAGTCACTATTGGTTTCTTAATGTATTATTCTGTATCATTTCATCAATTGGAAACCTATGCTTAAGCAGTAGAAACGGAAGGAAAAATACTAGATTGCAAAAGTTAAGGCAAGACTTGACTACAGTACAACTAGTCTGGGACAGCAGAAGGCTGTGAAAGTCCTTGCTTCCCTTCCTTGCACCAGAGGAGCTTCTGGGAGAAGTTAGTAGCATATTCTTCCATTGACTATGCTACCTCCATCATCCTGACCCCCGCACAAAGCAGAATTGTGAACAGTTCAATCACTTCACCTTAGTTCTTTGAGAGTCACTGACTATTTCTAATCAGACAACAACACTCTTCCCATCAATCAGTAAGTACTTCCTTAGTAGACAATCAGCTATTAAACTATAACCTTAGGCAAGTTCAAAGGGATACACTAGTGCTGACCCAGTAGGGAAAAGGGTGAGCCAAGGGGGAGAAAGACAGAATAAGAACAGAAATTAAGAATGACACCTCAGGTGGGGTGAGTTCTCTAAAAGCTGAATTTCCTCTTTATTAATAGCATTCCCTTGGTAATTTGAAATGATAACAGAGTGCCTGTGTTTGCCCCTCCTCCTTCATTCCCTAATAATTCTCAGTGTATCCCTGAGAGTAATCTGTGCCAGTGTACAAAAAGAAAATTATGACAAGCTTCTTCTGTCATACCTCCACAGAAGGATAAAATATCTACACTTCTAGGGCTCCCAAGCAGAAGTTAATTTTTAATTAAAGCTTATGCTTTCCTGAAGGGGAGAGTTGTCCAGTGAATTAGATAATATTCAAAATTTTCTAGCAGAGATACAAATCCAAAAACTTGAAGGAAGAAAATGAAAATAATAACAAATGGTAAGTTATCTGTCATAAACAACAACTGCTGGGTCTTGAGAGTAGGAGAGGGAGGTGTACAGCTTAATTAGGAACTGTCCTCCCAGAATACCATGGCTTCCCAGATGCTCTACTTAGTTTGCCACGGGCCATTGTTTTCCTCCATAAATTTAAATTAGCATCTGTAGCCACTCTCCTAGAAATAAAGACTTGAGCTCTATGCTTCATTTTGAACACCCACTGGTCTTGAACTAAAATTAAATCATGAATGGAGTATTATTTAAAGGTTGATAATCTTCATGCAACATCACTTCAGCAATGAAACTAAAACCCTTGAACAAAATTCTGCTATATACCCAAGAGTGTCATGGTTAGGTTCCAGCTTAATAAAATTGCTTAGCATTTGTAAGTTTAAATGCCATTGGGCAGTTTTTTCAAGAGGACATTATAATCTATACAAAATTGAGCATGAAGTGATTAAACAATACAACCTTGAGGTGATGGGGGAGTGGGGAGGGTGATGGAATTCCATGGGAATTGTCATGGTCCTGCCCAAATTGGAAGAGAGGGAGAAATTCTTTTTTTTCTCTTTTCCCTCTAACATCAAACAAGAAGCAACTCCCCTCTCCCAAAGGGGTTCTTAAAGCCTCTATCCCAAAGAAGACACTGATTGCACTGAGAAAATTCTGTAGCAGTTAAATTACAGAACCAGAAGCACACATACTAGGGAGCAATCCAAGTGATGCCCTCAGTTAACAAATTCTTTGTTATGTTTATGACCTCTAGAAGCATCTGTAGATACATTTGTTATGTGGTAGTGTAGTTGGAAGGAGGTAACCTTATTATTATTACACAATAACAAAACTGCCAAACCCCAGAGATGGTGCAGACAACCTTTTCTATTTCCATCTATAGATAATTGTTCCTATTGCCACACCAATGGCTCCTTGTAGTGCTTGGTTCCCAAAGAAGGCTATACATTCCACAAGCTCTTCAACTAAGATGAGCACTTAAAATGTGATACTTTTGATACGGTATTATGCTTTTGTGAGGGGTAGAAGAGAAAAAATGGGATCTTTAAAAAAGAAATCTCAGCCTAGGGAAGATGAACTACCTAGAGGGGTCAAAGAGAACTTAAGAGAAAAAGAGTCTACTTCATTTTTATGTTTCCTTCCCATTTAAAAATTTAGCCAATTCAGATTCACAGACCTGTACCCCTAGAGATAAAAACACGTTATATATTTATTTAACAATAAATAAATAAATTTAAAAAAATAATTATGTAAGAAGAAAAAAAAAATTAGCCAATTCAGTAATGTTCCTGAAGCAAGAAGCAAGCATCTTGGCTCAGGGTAGATTTTGAGCTAAGAGCAATAGGCAAACAGAGTATTCACCTGATAAGTATGTGCCAAACTTCTACACAGTCCTGAGATATAAGCCTACCACAGATAGCTCAGATTGTTCACGTGGGTAATTTCAGCATCTTCCAGAAGCTCTACTAATTATCAAATAGATCAGTTTTATATCTAATATCTGAGAGTATCTAATATGCTATAAGTATATTGTATCATTTGCTGAGGCCCTGATGGCTTGCTCACTTAATGTTCAGAAACATATGAAAAGTAGCTATTGTGGTCTCAAAGACTGAGGAAAGCTTTGAGATGTTCTAACAGTTCTGGGCTTCAAGGAAATATACCAGCCCATCCTGACAGAAACAGGACACAGGCAGATCTTTTTGAGAGTATGCTAAAAATTGTAAGGGAAGAAGATAACACCAAGAAGGAAGGTCACAGTCAGACACCACAATAAATCAGTAAACAGTTTGAGGACCCATGTGATTTTGACTAATAATCCTAAACATCTATGGTAGATACAGATACACAGATATAGATAGATACAGATAGGTTTAAATGATATAGACATGACAGAGAATATACAGAGATGGAGGTTGGGATGAAGAGAGATATATACATACACTCAAAGGCTGATATAGGTAGAACTGGGATAGAAGTATGACTACTGTTATCAATCAATTACTTAAGAAACAATATCACAAGTCCTCTACTACTTCTACTTCAGTTTCAAGTGCAAGGTAAAAGAAAGAAATATTTATGCATCAATTGCTATGTTTTCATCAGTGATATCATCCTTGATTTTCCTTCCAAAATAGCACTAGAGTGATCATTCTAATCATAAAACAGTCCCATAGGGCTTTGTGAACTTTAAAATAGTTTCCTATGTGTATTTAATCTCATAATAACTCTATGAGGCAAGCAGGCTATCAGGGCATAAAGAATGAAGAGGAGGGGTAGGAAAGAAAGAAGGGAAAGACAGAAGGGGAGCATATCCCATAAAATAAGTAGTAAGAAACATTCACTGTATTTATTAATAAGTCAGTCATTTTATCCACGGTCTTCATAAGTTTCAGTAAGGTAGTAAGGACAAAAGGCAGATTACAGTGGGTTAATAATTGCCTATTCAGTTCTTCCTGTCATCAGATATCACTCTTCATCCCAATAACAGTTCCTACCATCACCATCTCCTAATAAGCATTCCAAGGATTTAGATCCACACAGTTCTTTAGACTCTCCAATAATAATTGCTTATAAATACTAAGAAGTAAAATCATCATCACCAATTTTAGCCACCACATTTGTCATACATTCCCATATGGATATGGGGAACTTCAGAAAAAAAACAATAGTAAAAGGAAGTAAAGCCAAAGTCAAGAAAGTGAGTTAAAAAAGAAAGAAAGCAGCAAGCACTCACTTTCCCTATAGGCCTCATAATCTTTCTTCATGAAGCAATCTAACCGGGCAGTAAGCTTACATTAAAAATGGGGCGTGTAAGGAGTGAGTTCTTGGAGACCAGCCTAGGAAAGGAAAATCCCTCCCATTTTGTCCTCAGTTCAACTCCCAAGATTCCCAGCCTCACCATGTGAGTCACACTGCAATTGCCTATGATATGCATCTGCACGGATGCCTTCTGCTTTAGCAGGGATTTCAAGCTTCTGCCTGCCTATAATAAGGGGAAAAATCAGTGCAACAATGTGACCGGATGCTGGAAAGCTGGCAGCCAGGGAAAACAGTAGTGCATTTGGCTAATTTTCTATTTCAGGGCTTTTTACTGTTAAGAAAATTGGCCTCCATGGATTAAGAGAAATTCAACATTTGCATCCCTTTCTTCAATTTGATCTCTTTGTTTCCATTTTAATATGTCGTGGGAAGTTTCCTGTGCATACGTAAACAAGCTTTGTGTTTATTTTAATCACTTTTTCCTCCTGTTTCCAGGCTCTAGACAACCCAGGCCCTCCCTCAAATTCTGCTGTTTCAAGCAGAACACAACCAAGTTGTAACCCAAGTCTCTCCTTGTGTAAAAGGAAGTGGTAATGGGATAGAGAAAAGGATGGCATTTCATAGAGCAGCTGAGGCTCTTATTAACTGGCTGAAGAACCAACCCCTCCGTAAAGACTTAGTCAGATGAACTAGCTCAAGAAAGAAAAGAAATCTTTGGGCTGCGTAATTTACAGCTTTGGAACATGAACAGCCACCCACAATTCTCTCCCTTTCCTGTTAATCTTGAATATTGTTCCTCTACATTGCCTCTCAGGGAATCACCTTAAAATCATTTCCGTATCCAGTGTCTCCAGGCTCTCCCTCTGATTTATTAACCCATTGTAGTCTGCCTTTTGTCCTTACTACCTTACTGAAACTTACAAAGACAGTGGTTAAAATGACTGACTTATTAATAAATACAGTGAATGTTTCTTACTGCTTGTTTTACTGGATTTCTCTATGGCATTTGAAGATGATGACCACCTTCTCCTTTAAGAAATTTCTCTTCTTTTGTTTTCTATGATACTATGTTCTCCTTATTCTCTTCTATGTCTGATCAATTCTGTCTTCTCTGAATTCTCCTCTCCCATTCTCTTAAAAATAGGAGATCTTTGTGTTCTCTACCTCTTCTTTGATGATCTCATTCCTTCTTGTGTTTTTGGTATCACTTCTACATAATTTTCACATCTGTATCTCTAGCCTAGACTTTCTTCGTGAGTCCTTATGTCTTCACCTGCCGCTGTGGTTATTACGGACAATTCCAAATCTGCTCCTGCTGCCACACTCCCACCTCAAGTGCCTGCCGGTGTGTGTCTTCCCATGTTTTGCCCCCAGCATCTTCTATAATGCCATAGGAGCTTGCTTGCCCACTTAAACCAAGGATGATGAAGGAGTCAGTAGTTAAATGCTCCAAAGTCCTGTCTTTCAGATAGGCTAATTTTTGGAGGCATTCTTTATTCTTCTAAAAGGCCCCTTATTGCCCAGAGCACTGACCTCAGTGAAGTACCATTGTACTGGATCTTTCTCCTTTATGGTCCCCTTCTTCTTACTTGGTTACTCATGGTTTGTGGGATCATTTCTTAAGTACAGTACCCGTATCCAAGTTCTTATTGCAGATACTACTTTTGGGGAAACCCAAAGGCACTGGGTACCAGGAATGTTCCTGGAAAGTACACTTTCAAAATGAGATTCTATAGCTGGATTGTCTCTAGGTGATACTAATAACCCAATTACTAGTAGTAAACAGGATAATGATGAGACTTAGCATGCTGTAGCATTCAATAACTATGATTCTCACTCATAATGGATGCGATGAAGTATAGGAGAAAGGAAAAGGATTGCACTAAATGATATGAAGAAATAGTAATTATGGTTAGGGAGTTGAATGTCTTTTCTTAAATGCCTTAAAAACTTTGAAAATATAGAATATGGAATAGAAATAGAATACCAGGTTGTGGTCAGCTGTCAACTCAGTGCACACCATGAAGATCAGAAATCTTCCCTAGAAAGTTTCCAAAAAGATGTTCAACTCCTATAATCAGAGGGCAATCTATGCTGAAAGTCAGGCCAGTTATCTAAACCTTATGGAAAGACAGAATGTGTGGTATGGAGAGGTCTCCTAAACTGAAGACATAGCCGGTAGAATTCTGAGACTTGATATGGGGACATTGGGTTGGTTCATTTAAGATTGAAACTTGAAGTTCTCCTGGATCCTCCAAATTGGCAGCTTCCTCCTCCTCCCTAGAGGAGAGGAGTCTCCTCTATCTGAAGATCTTGCAAATGCCTAGTAAGATGATGTTGCCTTCTCAAAACCCATGATTGCCTCCCCTTATAGATTACAAACCAATTAGTTGGGTATGACTCAGTATTTATTTAGCAGGGAAATACAGTTCTTGCTCTAGAAGGAAATAGCTTTTTTTTTTTTTAAGATTTTATTTATTTATTTGACAGACAGAGATCACAAGTAGGCAGAGAAACAGGCAGAGAGAGTGGAGGAAGCAGGCTCCCTGCTGAGCAGGGAGCCTGATGCAGGGCTTGATCCCAGGACCCTGGGATCATGACCTGAGCCAAAGGCAGAGGCTTTAACCCACTGAGCCACCAAGACACCCCTGCTTTTTTTTTTTTTTTTAACAGAAAATGTAGTGCTGGTTTATATGTATTGTCAGGAAATAGAAGTATCTGTGTGGGAGTGGTTTTTAAGGATTAAGATGGGGAGGCAGTATATAAACCTGGATACGGTAGATTTATTGACATTGAACTATACTTGTCCATGACTCAGGATTTAATGTCTCAGCAAGAACACCCGGATGCAGACCTAGCCAGAGCAGGGAGGCCTCCATGAAGCTTAGTCACAATTTTGGCCGATAGTAATAAACATGGAGATACTGTAACTGCCTGGCAGAGTGTTGGAGAAGAATTTGGAAGGCTCAGGGAACTGTGAAAGAAAACTCACCCTAACCATGTTTTGTAGGATATTGCTTTATTAAGAAAATAATGTGATTCCCTGAATTATCCAATATGAGTCATTATTAAATGAAAGGCCAAGGATAAGACTTTGAAACAACACTACCCAGTCAAGATAGTATATTGGAAGCAATCCATATGAAAATACAATGTTAACATTTCAATCAAGACATAAAGGATACAAGTATTATGGTCCTTATATTGCTGTCTAGTTAACATCCCTGTAAATGGTGATCGATTACCATGAACTTGGTAAATGAAAGCCACAGTTTTGTGTCTATGTGAAATGTTGTATCTTTACTGGAACTGATCAATACTCCTTATTAATCAAATGGTAACATGTGGTATGTAGCTATTAAGCTGGTAAACAGATTCTTTTCAATCCCTATCAGTTAATGAGGATTAAAGCAATTCATATTTATGTAGAAAGGATACCAGTACGCAAACCAGATGTTGTTGTGCAGCTCTAATCAATCATATAATGGAAATAATATACTGCAATTCAGGCCTCAACAGATCTAGAGGATACAAGTTAATCACATAAAAATATGGCCATGATCCTGCTATCACTATTAATCTATTGGACCAGTTACTTTCCCTCAACATACAATTTTGTTCTGAGTCTTCCTCCTCACAGAGGAAGAAAAATCTTTGTCCTATACACAGCTCAATAAGTTGATATGAGACAGAAAATCCTGCCACTACACTACAGCTCCACTCATGATTTTTCCTAGGGGACAATAATGAGAGAAAATGCTGTTTGGCAGGGCTTTGAGCAATATATCTAGTTGGCCACATTTTTTGGAGGGAGAAGTGGTCTGAAGTAGGGGTATGTAGAGGTTCCTATGCAACAGATTACTAATACGAAGAGGTAAGTTTAGGATTGACCCCTTACCATCACTGCCAATAACACACTTGCAAAATGTGTGCTCTTTCCCTGCAGTCTTAGTCTCTGTTGCATTAGAGGTTCTAATTCTGAAAGAGGTGGCAAAATCAGGGATTCTTTCATCAGCAAACATCATAGAAGTATTCTGTTGAACCTGAAGCTAGAGTTCCTCATACTAATGCACCAACTTGCAAATACAAAAGATACTCTACTGATGGGAACATTCAAATGTGATTCTCTTGTGGAGTTAGAGTTGCCACAGAATAGAGATAAAGTGGACAATATCTACAGATTGGAGCATTAACCACAGTGTATTATGCTTCCACACCTGGGGACAAGAGCTAACTGGTAATTGGCGCAATTACAGCTTCATAAGGGCAAAGTAACCAAAGACTCAGACCCCCTCAACCTTACTATACAAGCAACTTAGACCAGCCTAAGTGTTGGCTGAGGGTTATAAAAATCTAGCATTGGTGGCAGAAAAAGAAGATGATAAAATCAATTACAGTCTGAGGACTAATTGAAACAATAAAGACTATAGCTTATACTACCAATTAACCTGAGCATCTTCCTGCCTTCTGTCCCATGGCCTTCTCTAACACAACAGAAGTTCCCCAAGGCTGGCAGAACTGCAGAGCAGTTCACAACTTGTCAAGCTTCCTTCAACAACACTCCTCTAATCAGTTTCTGTATCCAGTTGACTCTACCTCCTGGGAACAGTTAATCTGCCATTTGAACAGTGTCTCTTTTTCTGGTCCCCCTGACTGCAACCTTACTCCTTCCAAACTTTCTTCTCTAATGCAAAGACAGGCTTTTAAAAAGAAAGTTATATCTCTGCTCTTCTTTAAACCTTTCAATGGCTCCATATTACCTATAGGTTAAGGACTAAGTTCTTTAGCATGGTATATAAGGTCCTGGATAGCCTTTCTCTGCCTATGTCTCCTGCCTTGTTTCTTGTCATTTTTTCATCATTAAACCACTTCATACTCTAGAAATATCAAGTACATTAAACTTCCAAATACTCTGTACTTGTTGTTTTAATATTCATTCTCCTTTCCAGAAACCATAGTCTAAGTTCTCCCCGCTTTTCCAGAGTATATGCTTACAATTAAGCCATAGTAATTGTCCTAAGAATGGGTACTGCCCAATCAGAGCCAGAGATTCATGATGAAATTTGTTTTTTCAGGAATCTTGAAAAAGAAATCCTCAAGCTTTTCTATTAAACACAAATCCAGAGTTGTGTAACCTTTGAATCTACTGGCAGCCATCTGGAGACTATAGGGAATAGCCCTAAGGATGAAGCCAACACAGAGGAAGCAAAGTGAATGATGGAGAGAAAAAAATTAGGATACAGATTACCTCATCTGAGACCCTGTGTGCAGCCAAACTAGAAGCCAGGTCTACCCCAAGCTGTTCATGTGTATGATCCAACCTTTCACTTTTAGTTTAACCTAATTTGATTCAGATTTTCTTTTATTGACCATCAGATGCATCCACACTGATGCACACATAGTGCTTCACACCTCCACATATTTGTGCATGCAATTGCCTCAATCTCAAATGCATCATTTAAATACCTTAGTTAAATGCTATCTTCTCTTAGAAGTTTTCCTAATTACCCAGAATATATTAATCATCTCCTTTATTGTGTTCTGTCTGTACAAGAATATGCTACTGTTGAATTTATCACCTTATATCATATGCATAGTTAATATATAAGTCTCTCCCACTGGACTATTAATTCTACTAGTTTCTTGAAAGAGGTTGTGCATTCACTCTTTTCATCTAGCTCCATGACAGGCACGTGGTAAACACTTGCAGTTATATATTGCTGCCTAACAAAACTTCACCAAACTCAGTGACTTAAAGTAAAAATAAATAAATAAATAAATAGAAAATTCCAATGTCTCTTGATTCTGTGGTTTTATTGATAGTTCTTCTGCTCCATGTAGTGTTACCTGGGTACTAAGGCAACTGGAAGATACAAAACAGCTTCACTCACGTGACTGTCAGTTGACATGCAGGAGCTTGGCTGGGGTTGTTAGCCAGAGCACTTGGTTCTCCTTCACATGGGTTCTTCATGGGGCTACTTGGGCTTCTTCACAGCATGGTAGCTGGGTTCCAAACAACAAAGGCAAGAGCTAAAGATCTTTTAAAGCCCAGCCTCAGAAGTTACAAAGCATCACTTCCACCAATACTGTTGGATGAACTTACCACAGGCCAGCCAGGATTCAAAAGGAAGAGAGACTCCATGTCTCAGTAGATGAGTAGCAAGATTATTGCAAAAGAGTATGTAAGATGGGAAATATTGTTGCAGCTATCTCTGAGAATGAAATAAGACAAACTACTGCAGTACTCAATCATTTATGAATGAATGAATGAGAAAATGAACAAATGAAGCATTGTCACCTTTATTCCTGTCACCCTTCTCATTTTACCACATTTTTTCTAGGGTTTCATGCTGCCACAATTCTTTTGTTGGATAAGTCACCTTTTCTTTTAATAAGAGCTACTAAAATTTTAAGCTATTAGGATCAAGATATTCATTAGTTCATATAATTTTTCTCTAACATTCTCTTGGTAGAAAAAGCAAACCCTTTTTTAAGCCTGTATTTCAGGACTGCGTGTGTGTGTGTGTGTGTTGGCTTATTACATATCTCCAACAGTCCTAGAGTGTTTTAATATTCTGACTCAAATTTTAAATTTCTGAATTTCAAATACACAGTACAATGATATTTAATAAATGTAAGGAAGATAATTAGTTGACTTGTAGTAAGATTGCTGAGTCCTTAATAGCCAGATAAAAAAGTTTTTTTACCCTATTTCCAAGTCTATTCTATGAAACTCCATAAAGAATGCAGAAATGTGGAATGTCTAGGTGTCTCAGTTGGTTAAGTATCTGCCTTTGGCTCAGGTCATGATCTCAGGGTCCTAGGATAGAGCCTGGAGTCAGGCTTCCTGCTCAGCAGGGAGACTGCACCTCTCTCTCTCACTCTTTCTCCCTCTGCTCCCCCCATTATCCCTCTCTTTCTTAAGTAAGTAAATAAAACCTTTTTTAAAAAGTGTAGAAATGACTACTAAACATAGATTGGCATTATATTTTTTCAGGTATAATACAATAGATACACAGGGAAAACACTCCGTTTTTGAGTGTTTCCTTCCATCCACTGAATTTCTTTTAAGACCAGATGGCCCTGGTCAGAGGACTTTTAGTTCAATTAGTCATTTCCTGAGGACACATCTCTATGGTTTGTCCTTTTCAGTATAGTTCCTCTTATTCCTCTTCCTTTTCTTATTTATTGGAGTTTGATCTAACTTCTCTTTTGAGTGGAGCATTCTAAGTTCTCTTAACATATTTTTGCTGTATGTCTTCATAAATGGCCATGTTTGCATACTTCCCATAGTCTCTTCTTATTCTAGCCTCTACCTTTATCTTTCTAATCCTTTTGTTTCTCCTAGTTTTTGCTTCAGAAACCAAGCCCTAAGTAAAATAATAAATTATCTGTTCCAAATGTTTTTGAATCAAAAATATTAGCAAGTGTGTGAACCATCACTTGCCCTGGATCTACCAAACCAGGTTCAATTCCTGTGGCCAAATCCATGGATACAACTGCTTGGAGCTTGACATATATATCTTCACAATATCTGTGGTTAGGTTCTGGGAATAAAAGAAATTCTAATTAATCCATGATGTAGCTAAAAACTTACTAATTGTTGGATAAAATTGCCACAAGCCAGCCAAAATTCAAGGGAAAGAAAAACAAACTCTACATCTTGGTGGGTGAATAGCAAGATTATCACAAAAGAATACATAAGATGGGAAAGTCACAGGTATATTTGAGTTTTAAGTGACTGAGAACTCTGAGGGTGGGAAATTAGAGAAAAAGCAGTTTTTATAGTAGCTTAGGGAGATGGCTCTCATGGCAATAGCCATCTGTCTACCATGTGTAGTTGTCCAGGAAGCATATTTCAAGTGCAAGCTGGAATTTATTTTCTTTCTTTTTTTTTTAGATTTTATTTATTTATTTGGCAGACAGAGATCACAAGTAGGCAGAGAGGCAGGCAGAGACAGAGAGGGAAGCAGGCTTCGCTGAGCAGAGAGCCCGATGCGGGGCTCGATCCCAGGACCCTGGGATCATGACCTGAGCCGAAGGCAGAGGCCCAACCCACTGAGCCATCCAGGCGCCCCTGGAATTTATTTTCTGAGTACTGAAAATGGTACATCTTTCTTTCATTTGCCCTAGTAGGTGAACTCATATTATCAGGGAAATGGTACTAGTTCCCTTCTTTAGAAATTTTTTAAAGCTCCTCATAGAATATAAGGAGCAAGGACTTTTTTTTTTTGTCTTAAGCCCCTTTTCTACGGGGTGATATATGTAATCTGTGTTTCTTAATCCTTGCTCCTACTTGAGACACCAAACAAGGTAACAATAGTTGATGTTGAATATGGACTTCTTGATGATGCCTGAAATCTAGCGAGAGGCTGATTCCACTTCCTTCTCTTCATCTGTTGGCCATAGGAAAAACTATATATTACCTGTTTCTAATTAGCTAAGTGATAAAAAGAAAGAAGAGACAAAGACATAAACTTGAAAAAAATCTTAAAAAAAAAATTGAAGTACACAAGGAAATTAATTGAGGTCACCAATGCCAGGGAATAAATGCTGCGCCACCCTACCATCAGGGTGCCAACAGAGCATTGATTCCCATTCCAAGGATCACAGGAGGGAAATTGGTGCTGGCTCTAGTAGGTCTGCATGGTAGTTGCAAGTGAAGAAGTGTCTGGGAAGACCAGAATGACTAAGAGAACTTTTGGAACTTTCTCTGGGAAATTTTTTTAAATTAAAGTAATAAATCTCCTCATTAAAGTATAAGTAGTTGGAAAATTTGTTTTCAGCAAATCCATAAATATGAAAATTATCTCACTGATCCAAAAGGAGATATCAAGTTAAATGCCAGGAGTGAGATATATAATTCCTTTGGCATTAGCCAAGAGTGAGAGAGAGCAAGCTTTGTGCTTTAAATATTTTAAATTAGCAGGCTTCCACAGGTCTAACTGGTCATAGCATCTGCAGTCCCCAAAATATCTATACCTGATACAGAACAACATATTACATGTCTCTTATAAATGCACAGAGAAGAGTTTTACAAACAGTCAGAATACAAAATAATGTATTCCAAAATGCATTCGTAAATCAGTGGATTGTATTTAGAACATTTTTCCACACTAAATCCATAGTTCAGCCTCTCAGGTGAATCTGAGAAATTCCACTTAAGAATCATGTGGTTGAAAATCTAGACAATCCAGATGCTGAGTACTATATTTCAAGTTATTTGAGTCCTACGCCACTGTGAACTCCAAAGGTAGGGAGAAGAGGAAAAACAGCTTTCATGATATCCCAGGAAGATGGTTCCCATGACAACAAACATGTACTTGTGTGTTGCTTAAAAGTAAGAGTCATCAAGGTGTATGGCAGAGAATACATGCTATCCAAATCTCTAGCTTACACATATCAACATAATTTTAAGCAATTTTGTTTATAAATTTTTATTTTTATTTTTTTAAAGATGTTATTCATTTATTTGTCAGAGAGAGAGAGAGAGAGAGTGAGCACAGGCAGACAGAGTGGCAGAGGGAGAAGTAGGCTCCCTGCAGAGTAAGGAGCCCGATGCGGGACTCAATCCCAGGACGCTGGGATCATGACCTGAGCTGAAGGCAGCCGCTTAACCAACTGAGCCACCCAGGCATCCTTGTTTATAATTTTTTTTAAAGATAATGCTATTTTATATAAAATTGTTTCCCATTTAGAGCTTTCACTCATTTTTTCTATCTCAATCCTAATTTTGTTTTCTAAAATGAAAATATAAAGACTTCAATGCAGTAGCTGTTTTCCCCAGTGGTCCAGGGACTCCACTGATAAGACCCATATTATAGCACATGTCAACCTTTAAACATAAACTATTGCCCTTGGTCTATCTTTTCCTAACAGAGGTTTTTACTGCTTTCTCCTTTATCACCTTTCCCTTGAGGAAAAAATTCCTGACAGCTTGAAACCGTAGTTTATTTGAATTTAATGAACTGCTTAGTGCTTATGTTAGGGTGCATCCCCTGCGTTTGCCACAAACCGCAAATTCACATTTTGATGCTCTTCAACAATAAATTCTCTCAACAAAACTGTGGCATTGCCTTACATGTCTACTTCACACATAAGTTTCCCTATAGAAATTGTGTTATGATAGACGTTAGGGATAAGATTCTGGAATCTTATGTAGCATATAGAAGACCAAAAAAGATTATATTTGGTATTCTCCTTTCCTATTATTGTCTCTTCCTTTCTCTATCCAAGTCTTCTCCCTAGAAACTTGCTCCACCATATATTCTTCCCGAGTTATAATTCTACACTTCATTTTTTTAAGGAAGATGTGCTATTCAGATAAAACCTTGGCTGACTTACATGCTAGCCTGTTATTACCTGCTTTGTATGCTGCACCACCAATGCCCCCAAAAGTAGGAGGAATTTTTTTGGAGATGCCAGGGATTTGGGGGGGCACTAGTAATTTTTGTATAAGTAATCATTCCAAGTTATTAGTACCATTTCCATTCTCCAGATGGTCTGGAGAAATTATGTGGTGGTGCCAAACCTAGTTCAAGGTAAGCCTTAAGTCTTCAGACCTGAGCCAGTCTCAAGAACTCCTATCCCTATTCTCAATTTGAAGTATTATTAGCTAACACTGAGAAGGGGAAGACAGAAGCATAACCTCATGAAATTCAGCCCAAGTCTTCCAACTTTTTAAGTATCATTTCCTACTAGCCTTACATTTAATAGAAGGTCACTGTTGTGTCATACATTATTTATCAAGTACAATATCCTACAGCTCATCTTTCCAGAGATGTCTAAAACATTCAGGACTTAGGTCATCAGCTCAAAATTTATCCCACTGTTAGGTCAACTCCAATTGACAATTTAGTTCATGTGTCATTCTCTTTGCCAAAAAGTCAGTTGTCAATTATTCACTTAGTTATTGGCCATGTTTATTTCTAGTCTTACTAACACTAAAAAAATCTTTTATAGATAACAGTTGAAGGAAAATTATTAATCATAAATGCAGAGTTAGTTTAGTGATTTTTTTATATTTAAAAGGAAGCATTTGTTAGTTATAAATATCTGGTCTCCAGCAGATACAAATGGATTAGTTCTGGTTTGGAGAAGAAATAGTTCCATTATCAGAGATGATAGAACATACACTACAGATAGCCATCTTGCCAAATCATATTGGCAAGAAGAAATAATGTGATAAATCAATGTAACTGTAAATAAAATTCTTGTTGGAAGTTTCACCAGCAATCTTCTTAGAATGGAGAATGCAGAATGCAGCACTTTTGTGATATTGGAAAAATTCTAACAAGTCAAAGGTGGTTTTGGATAGCTATTGGCATCTCATTGACTAGGTAAAAATCAATAAATCATTCCAACATATTTATGCCTCAGTTTCTATTTCTGTGAAAGAAAATGAATCACATTTGTGTTTGAAGCTCTTAAGACCAAGAGAAGCAATATATCATAATGATTATGTGCATAACCCTGGAAACATTCAGAATGAGTTTGCAGCCCATTCTGACACAATCAATAAATAACCTTACACAAGTTACTCCCCCTTTCTGTGCCTCCATTTTTGCATTCATAAACAAGGTGGATAATAATATGCCAACTTTGGGGGATATTGTAAACACTACATCAACAAATGGATGTCAAATATCTAGAACAGTAACTGATATAAAGCAATGATTCAATAAATGTTGGGTCTGTAGCCATAACCATCAGAGCAAGACTACATATATTTTTTAGGTTTTTATTTAAATTCCAATTAGTTAACATGTGGTGTAATATTAGTTTCAGGTGTACAATATACTGATTCAACACTTCCATACATTACCTGTGCTCATCACAAGGGCACACTCTTTAATCCCCGTCTCATAAAACCCATCCCCCACCACCTCCCTTCTGGTAACCACCAATTTGTTCTCTATGGTTAAGATTTTTTCTTGGTTTGCCTCCATCTCTAAAGCAATCAGAAGATACAGCTAATGAAGCGGTGACTGACCTTCTTGATATTTTGTTATCACACTTTTCCAAGTGCTTTGCAATGATTTATGTTATATATCTGAATATTATTTTTAAGATAGTATTAAACTCAATCACCATGAGAGCAAAAGAAAGCATTTTGAACTGAGAGTAGGGATACAGTGGCTCTCTCTGCAACCACCCAATTGTAATCTTAAGTGATTTGGGCTTGTGTTTCCTCCTCTGAAGACTGAGGGCTATAAATTCATTATCTCTAAGGTACCTCCAGATCTTTCATTCTTTCTACTAAGATGCATTTGATCAGATTATCTTGAAATAACCGGAATGCCATTTTGTAATAGCCACTTTTTAACACATGGGTTTGCGGAAGTATAAGCTTATTTCGTTTCTTTTAAACTTTAAATTCAAGGTTTGTGTTAACCAAAATAGACAGAAGTCTCATGAATGTTGAACCAGAAATGTGCCAAAAACCAGTTCTCTACCAAAGAGTCAAGTATACAGTACTATAAATTAATAAATTTTAATAAATAATTTTAATAAAAGTAAACTTCTAGATTAGGGCAACTCAGAAAATGAGGACTTCAGTTAAGATTTACATAAAGGAGAAAGAGCTGGGAAATTGACAGAAAGCAAGTGTCAGTCTTAAAGGAGAATTTAAACTACACTTTAGAAAATATTTGTAAAACAGAATGTGTCTCTACAGGGAGCACGTAGTTGTAAAGGGAGGTGCTTAAGAGTCATAAAGATGAGTAATATCAGACCAATGACAAAAATAGTATTATCTCAAGGAAACAGATGACTGCCTATAGGGAAGGAGGAAAGTTGGTTAAGAAAAAAAGGAAAAAAATAAATGTAACGCCCCCCCCAAAAATCCCCAAAACTGTTGAAAAGGAAGAAAGGGGCTTTCTAAATAAAGGGGAGAGACATGGAGATGGCGGGGGCGGGGGGTACATAAAGGAACACATAAAGCAAAATGATTTCAAAAGTAGATTGAAAAAAAGTAGATTGATATGACAATCAAAAAGACATCTTCCATATTTCAAACAGACAGTGAGGATAAGTCTGAGAACCTTCAAAATTGTCAATGTCATGAAAGATTTTTAAAAAATAAAGACCGAGAGACTGTTCTAGATTAAAGTAGACTAAAGAAAATAGATGATCTTTGATAGAATCCCAATTTTTTTTTTTTAAGATGTAAAGGCATTGGGACAATGGGAGAAATTTGGATATGGGCCATATACAGACAATAGTATTGTGTCAATGGTACATTTTCTGAGAGTGATAATAATATTGTGATTGAGTAGAAGGAAGTTCTTATTATTGGGATATATATGCTAAAGTATTGAGGGGTAAGTAACATGATATGCATCTTACTCTCAACTGACTTGGGAGAAAAATGTAAGATAAAGTATTTTAAAAAGGAGCAAAATATTGACAATTAGTGAACGTAGATTAAGAATCTACAAATGTTCATTATTTTACTCTTGTAATTCAACTGCAGTTTTGATATTTTTCAAAATTAAAAAAGTTTCTCAAGATTAAAAAAAGACATTATTCACAATAAACTTTGAGTAAATAACTTGTGATACTGTTTCCAAAAAGTGAGTTTTCAGTCATCCACTCTTGTCCATCACCCTCCTCATCAAAGGGAGAATGTGTGAATCCAAATCAGTACTAGTTGCTGATTAGCTCTTCACATAATAAAAAATTAAATTAAAAAAAAATCACTGAATAAAAAAAAAAAACAACACCAGGTTCTTTGGAGGTTAGCTTCTTCTTGTAATTATAGCCACAGGAATTCTCTAGTGCCAGTTACTTTGTGGTATCTATTGAGTAACATCAAGAGAAAGAAAATGGGAACCCCTAAATGCAAATTTAGCTTGTGGTGAAAAAAAAAAAATAGGAAGCCCAAGAGAATTTATTTTCCTAGACTAAGGTAGCAGTGCAATGTTCCAGTGGAAAAACAGGAGAGAGAATTTGACAAAGATTGCCATATGCCTCCTATATCTTGGGAAGATATGGATGGTGGAGAATAGTCTGATTTTGGTAGTCTATCTCTAGAAAGAGAACTATATTGAGCATTTTTTAATAATCAAAAGATTAACTTTTCTAAAAATGCAAAAGATGAAAAGCTTTAAAAGGAACTCTCCCCAAAAGGTGGAATTTTTGCTAATAAAAAAGCATTCTGGGGCACTTGGGTGGCTCAGTGGATTAAAGCCTCTGCCTTCAGCTCAGGTCATGATCCCAGGGTCCTGGGATCAAGTCCTCCCCCCCAATCGGGCTCTCTGCTCAGCAGGGAGCCTGCTTCCTCTCTCTCTGCCTGCCTCTCTGCCGACTTGTGAGCTCTCTCTGTCAAATAAATAAATAAAATCTTAAAAAAATAAATAAAAATAAAAAAGCATTCTACCATTTAAAATTATAATGAACAATTCTGGTAATGAATGAAAAGAAATAGTACGTACATTACTAATTTCGGCAAAAATTGGTACATTTTGGCAAAATGGCAAATTTTCAAGAGTTGAAAAATCTTTTTATTTGATCACTTTTCACAATTTATCTTAACAAGACAGAAAAAGAAAAGGAGTAAGGGAGATGGAGGAGAGGAGAGAAGAGGAGGGGGGAGGGGAGGCGAGGGGAGGGGTAAGGAAAGGAGAGAAGGAAGGAAGGAAGGAAAAGTGAGCTATATATAATAAGATAGTCATTTCAGATACTTAGAAGAAAAGGAAGGGGGAAGAAATACACTCCGTAATGAAATGTTTATATAATGCATATCAACATTAAATGCATAAAACACTTTGCAAATCATAAGACTGTACAGGAAGAAAAGAAAATGATAACATCCAGTGCTAAGTAAAGTATATAGAGTTAAATATTGCATCTGTTACGATTCAGTCATGTAAAGTCATGAAGCACAAGGAAAGGTTAATCTGTTAGACTAAAGTTGGGATGGGAATAGGAGTTAATTCTTTTTAAATCTCCATTGTTATTGTTATGAGAGTAGATTTACGTTAATTGCTCGCTCAATAGGATATGGCATGTTTGTAGCCAAGTATACCATATTAAATGTATCTTTTGGGGTATCAATAAATAAAAATTCCCTCTTCACTTCTGCTACAGACTGTGTGAAATTTATGTTAAATCCCCACTACTCCTCAGGCTATTCTGCTATAAAACCATCTTTTCAAGACATGAAAACAATATTTACAAAATTAAAAAAACTTTTATGCCAATTTGGTGAAAGCATTTACTTTAGATTCTCACCTTTATAGTGTGATTTTAGAACTGGCAACAGTTCTATTTCTTTTTTTTTTTTAATTAAAAAGCAGAAATTTGTATTTTATAAAATATATTTTTATCCCCAGGGGTACAGGTCTGTGAATTGCCAGGTCCACACACCCCACAGCACTCACCAAAGCACACCCCCCCCAATGTCCATAACCCCACCCCCTTCTCCCAAATTCCCTCCCCCCAACAACCCTCAGTTTGTTTTGTGAGATTAAGAGTCACTTATGCGGGGCGCCTGGGTGGCTCAGTGGGTTAAGCCGCTGCCTTCGGCTCAGGTCATGATCTCAGGGTCCTGGGATCGAGTCCTGCATCGGGCTCTCTGCTCAGCAGGGAGCCTGCTTCCTTCTCTCTCTCTCTGCCTGCCTCTCAGTGTACTTGTAATTTCTCTCTGTCAAATAAATAAATAAAATCTTTAAAAAAAAAAAAAGAGTCACTTATGGTTTGTCTCCCTCCCAATCCCATCTTGTTTCATTTATTCTTCTCCTACCCACTTAAGCCCCCATGTTGCATCACCACTTCCTCATATCAGGGAGATCATATGATAGTTGTCTTTCTCCGCTTGACTTATTTCAAGTTCACCTACCAAGGAGTGCAGTTTCAATACCAAGGAGAGCAGCAGAATTCCAGATGAGGAGAAAGCAAAGCACGGAACAGTTCTATTTCTATTTGTCATTTAGGGGAAGCTTGGTTTAGAAAAGAAACCGTATACTAGGGATCAGAATGAGGGCTCTAGAATTAGGTAAATCTGGGTTTGAATCCCTTTGTCCATACTGGATGAGTATTCTTGGATATGTTTCTTTTTTTTTTTTTTTTAAGATTTTATTTATTTATTTGAGACACAGAGAGATAACAAGAGAGAGTGTGCATATACATTGGGGGGCGGGTGTAGAAAGGGAGAAACAGGCTTCCCACTGAGCAGGACCCTGAGATTATGACCTGAGCTGAAGGCAGATGCTCAACCAACTGAGTTGCCCAGGCACCCCCTGGGTAAATTCTTACTGTCTCTCTGTACCTCCATTTCCTCATCTCTAAAGTAGCACAAAAATTATATATACCTTCTAGGGTTATCATGAATATCAAATAAGTTGATGCATATAAAGTTCTTAGCATAATGCCTCCCATGAAGTGATTCTAGGTGAACATCAGGTATTGCTGTTAGTTGGCTCTCTTTAATCTGCCATTTTTACATAGCAAGTTATCGGGTCTAGGGGTGGTCAGAATAAGGTACATCTTTAATACTGTAGGACTTTGTTCTGTAATTAGAATAATTTCCATTATAGCTGGAATATTCATAGACAATATTCCTTGATGGCATCTTTAGTGCTCTAGTTCTATCACATACAAGATATTATATTAAGTAATATAATAATAAGGGCATGGGAGATTTTTCAGGAAAAGCTTTGCAAACTTATATCCAGATACATTATTTCTTGAGTCCCATGGAATATATGTGCTTGAGGAGAAAGGGAAGAGTAAATTTTGGTCCTTCTGAAACCAATGCAGCCTCCTACTCTATTCCCCAAACCAATCCTCAGGGTTTGGATTATCCAGGAAGATATTCAGACTCTCTAGATAATCTGCACTTTTTTGTTTTTCTAGAAAAGCCAATAATGAAATAATGGAACTTATCCAAACTGCATTGAGGGACTAGTCCAAAACCTAATCCAGCCATTATCAGGAATGCTAGAAGAGGACTAAGAAAACCTTTTTGGAATAAGCAGCGAAAATTTGATGCTAATAAAAAAGATATGAATGCAGATTGCATCCTGTTATTATTCACCAAGCAATGTGGAGCACTTATAATGAACAGGGCTGTATATCAGCACAGTGGAGAAACAGGTGGCATTATCTTTGCTCACAAGTAGCTTACATTTTTGTGATCAACAGATATCCATGAATGGGTACATTATGAACTAGCAAATGCAGATGAAATACAGTTCTGATGGCATGATTGTGACTAAGGCTTAAATCCTAAGGGCTTTTTCCAGCAAGTAGTATTCTTCGGGATCTTGTTAGTTCCACCAATAACAGGTCTTGAACTTTCAACATTTCATTAACTGAAAGAAGAGGCTGGGGCAATCACCATTGCAACAGCAGGACTACTATTTTTTTTTTTTTTTTTTTACTCTCAAAGCCACTAACTGATAGTTGGAAAGCTGAACCTCCTAAGAATCTGTTGAGAGAGTTTCCAGGCTCAGCAAAGTTCACCCTCTTGCTGTCAGGTATACAATTAGACATTTGATGTAGCTCCCATGTTAATTATAAAGTATCATATTGAATTAATAAATGCTGCAGTTGTTGCCTTTGCAATGAGAAAAGACAGTACCGAATAATTCAGCTAGCTCTCTCTGGTTGGCATTTGGCAATGTTAGTTATTTAGCACGTCAACCTGACCTGGGTTATGTTGCAAAAGACCACATGGGGCAGCTCTGGAAGCAAATCAGCAATCCTAGCATAAGGGTCACACAAAGCATTCTGTGCACATTTAACAAGTTCAAATACCATATGCTACAAGCTGGGTTTCCCCTGTGGACTAAAAGTAAACATGCTTTGCCACTTGTTTAATTGGTGAAATATTTTATTTTGGAGGTACATTTCACTGAAAGTGTTCTCCAGAAGTATTTCTAAATTTGAGAAACTTGAACAGTATACTGATAGAGTGAAAGAGTCTATTCTTGGAAAAGGTCTTTCAATATAAATATGTCCAAATTTGAAAACAACTCTGCTTGAGCATATGAAAAGTGATTTCTAAGTAAATGCAGTAATTGTTTTATTATAATAGCAAAAATGACAGTAGAATATTTCATCTTTTCTCCTAGAAGATCTTGATAAATATTTCCTCAACAAATAAATAGCCTAGGAAAAGAGAATTCATTTGGCTTTTATACCTAATATTAATTTCCTGGTGATTTCCACTGGTATTTTAGGATAAATTTTGAGATCCCAGTAACCTAATTCCTTGCTACTCAAGGCGTGGCCCACAGACTAATATCATCAACCTAGCAGCTTGTGAGAACTAGAAAATCAGAATCTTCACATTCAAGTCTGGGAAAACCTGACTTAAAGCAAATGAAGTCCTTTTGAAATTAATATCAAAAGCCTACCTTAAATTGAAACACAAGGGAAGTGATCTCTTGAATGGTGACAGAACCAGGATGATGTTTGGAAGGTCCAAAATATTACTTGCATATATAATATAGCTGTATCCAAGTAATTATGAAACTTTGAATAAGTTTCTAACCTGTCTTAGAACTATACTTAAAAAAGAAAAGGCCAAGAAAGAAGTCTTCTAACCCTAATACAAGTTTTCTCATGTCTTCAAGTGCCTTGGGTTTTATTTCCTATAAATTAACAGGGCTATCTTTTTCACCCTAGGTCACTTCTAGTTTGGCCATTGCCTATGCCTCTGTCCCCTACTCTGCCCTGACCCAAAACATGTGTTATATGCATTCTAAATATGCTTTTAGCCCATGAAATGTAAAAACAGCATGTATCGTCAAATCCCTTGTTATTTCAGATCAGGAAAGAATTTACTCGTATGTGTGACATCTACTCTCACTCAATGGGGAACAGTCAAATAAACATCTAATCCTTATAATAGCTCCCTCTTCAATACATAGTCACTTCTATTATACTTCATACCATCAGACCACATGTCCATTTTTTTCCCTTCTGT
The DNA here is from genome assembly GCF_011764305.1 of Mustela putorius furo. NCBI lineage: Eukaryota > Metazoa > Chordata > Mammalia > Carnivora > Mustelidae > Mustela > Mustela putorius. The sequence goes on from NW_025422023.1 coordinate 12,117,592, forward strand.
ACAAAGTTATTTATTTATTTATTTATTTATATTGTGTTTTATTAAGTTAACCATTGTATAGTACATCATTAGTTTTTGATGTAGCATTCAATGATTCATTAGTTGCTTATAACACCCAGTGCTCATCACAACACGTGCCTGCCTTAATACCCATCACCCAGCCACCCCCTCCCTGCAACCGCCTCCCCTCTGAAATCCTCAGATTGTTTCCTGGAGTCCATAGTCTCTCATAGGTAGTGCCCCTCTCTGATTTCTCCCTCTTCAGTTTTCTCTCCCTTCCCCTATGGTCCTCCATGCTATTCCTTATGTTTCTCATATGAGTGAAACCATATGATAATTGTCTTTCTCTGCCTGACTTATTTCACTTAGCATAATCCCCTCTAGTTCCACCCATGTCAGTGTAAATGGTGGTCATTTCACAAATTTATTTTAAAGATTTATTTATTTGACAGAGAGAGATCACAAGTAGACAGAGAGGCAGGCAGAGAGAGAGAGAGAGAAGCAGGCTCCGTGCTGAGCAGAGAGCCCAATGCAGGACTCGATCCTAGGACCCTGAGATCATGACCCGAGCCGAAGGCAGCAGCTTAACCCACTGAGCCAACCAGGTGCCCCATTTCATAAATTTTTAAAGAATCTTTCATAAAGACCTCTTTCACATTTTTCACCTTTATAATTTTATTGTTCTATGAACTTTGTAAGAGTCTTTCCATACATTTAAAGGGAATTCTATTATTTTCTCTATGCTTTATGGTCTTTCTCCTATGGCATCTTTGTTTTTCCTGACTGGCCAGTGCATTCTGCTTTTGCACTCTTACTGGGAAAAATTTCCCACCAATCTACAGACAAAACTTTGGAAGGAAATAGGTTAATTGGTTTGGTTCTTGGGCAGAAACTTTTGTACCAATCAGTCGTATAGGTTATTGGCATTTTTATGGGTGCGCCTTCGTTGGCCAGGTACCCACTTTGGTAATATTACTGTCTGACTCTGCACAAAGAATTCAATGTTCACAGGAACATCGACCATGGTTGGCATCTAACCTGATTGTTCTGAACAGTTCAAGATTAAATCATCAGAAGTTTGAATTAACCAGTCACTCCATATTAAGATGCAGACACTACCTGCACACATAAAACTACTCATCAATTGCTTTAACTTTAATACACATGAGAGGTTTCCAATCTAATCTGTAGGGGTTTAACATTGGAAGAGAAGTCCTGAGATCGATGGATACTTGATAGAGCAGAGGTGCTAAAAAGAAGTCAAAGAAGACTTAAAAGAAAGATTAAAAACACATGAAGGATAATTTTTCCTATTTTTGTCCAGAGCAGACCTTTGGCTTAACAGTAGACTTATAGATGAGATTTTTCCAGAGAGGTCGGATCACTTGAAAGATTATATAAAGGCATAATATGGTGATTAAGACTGTGTGACAGCAAGGGAAGCAGAAGATAGGTCAAGAAGATACATGAGGAAAGGCAACAAAGGGTGGAGCCTAGACAAAGATGAAGAGGGTAGAAATTTTGAGAAGTATAAAAAGTAACAAGATTGTCTACTATATAAACTTCTTTGGTGGACTCAAATATTTAAAATCAGCATCCGCATAATAGATATATGTAGACAGCCATTATTTACTTCTAGAACTTGATGGTCCATATGCATCCGGAGACTTCCAGAGTTTTTGAAATTGTATTCCCTTTATAATTTCTTGAGTAATGGACAATTTGAAATAAACAGCATGTCAAATATCAGGTCTTTTGGTAGGGTAATGCAGATGGTCCCGAACATTGGGTGCAGAAAGAAACATGGAAATTACCTAAGTGGCAAAAGTCAAATAAAGTAGCCTCTCATATCAATGAATTTCACAATCTAGACAAAGCGTACTCATTTCTCATGCAAGAGAAAATCTCATTCATTTCCTCCAATTTGTATAAAAGATTTTTTTAAGTCTTTTCAGTATTAATTAGACCGAACTTAAAAAAGATTTTATTTATTTATTTAATACAGAGAGAGAGCAGAAGCAGGGGGAGAAGCTGGCAGAAGGAGAGAGAGAAACAGGCTCCCTGCTAAGCAGGGGGCTCAATGGGGGGTTCAGTCCCAGGACACTGAGATCATGATCAGACTCTCATATGTTCTTGTGCCTATTTGTTGTTGCTGTTGTTGTTGTGTTGTATTTTGTTTTGTTTTGTTTTTCACATCATCCAGGTCTTATGAATGAAATAAGAAATGAAATGAAATGAAATGAAATGAAATGAAAACTCCTTTCTGTGTGTTTGGCAGAATTCTAAGATGGCCCCTCAAGGTTTCTGGCCTTGGCGTATATGCATGCCTTCTCCCAGTTACTCAAACATGAATCTGGCTCCTGCTGTGAAAGGATTTGGGGGATGAAATCAAGGTCCCAAGTCCGTTGACTTTAAATTGGGAAGATTAACAGGATAGATCTGACCTAATCACATGAGCCTTTTAAAAATAGACAATTTTCCCTGGCTGTTAGCAGAAATCAGAGATTCAAAGCATGAGAAGGATTTCACATGCTGATGCTGATGTGAAGATGGAGGAAGTCAAAGAATGTGGAAGGCAAGCGTAGCCCAGGCTGAGGGCTTGCAGGGAAACAAGGACCAGAGTCTTAAAACTGCAAAGAACTGAATTCTGCTAATAACAGCACAGAGTTTGAGAGTGTATTTTTCCACAGAGCCTTTGGATGGAAACAAATCCTAGTCAACACCTTGATTTCAGCCTTCAGAGACCCTGAGCAGAATGGAGTCACACTGTGCCAGATTTCCGACCTGCAGAGTCGTAAGATAATTAACAATTGATGTTTAAATGGCTATGTTTATGGTAATTTGTTGCACAGCAATAGAAAACTCATCTGCCATTCTAATTTTAAAAAATAATGTATAAAGCACACCAGTCATTATTTATATATGAACCTATTATTCTTCCTTCACAATATATAAAACTATAAAGTTAATATTATTTATGTGCTTGATTACTTGCTAAATATCTTTCTTCTAATATTAGACTGTAAGTTCAATGGGTGAATGTAAAAAGTGCTCAGATGTAAGATTTGCTGAACAAATAGATAAATGCTTAAAATTAAACAAAAGTTTTTGAACAAGATTTTTTTTTATCAAATCTTTTTTATCTAAAACTTTTCAAATATTTTATTACATTTTTATCAAACGTTTTTATCAAAACACCAACCTAAAAAGCTATGGTTTTGTTGTTGTTGTTGTTGTTATATCTTCTACTTGTCAAGATTGCTGTACCTGGCTTTTAACTTTTTTATTTTTATTTCTATTTTTTCTAGAGAGCGAGAAAACACATGTGCAGCAGAAGGGCAGAGGGACTGAGAATTCTGAGCAGGCTCCATGGGCAGGGCAGAGCCTGAGGTGTGGCTTCGTCTCACGACCCTGAGATCATGACCTGAGTTGAAATCAAGAGTCCCATGCCCAACCCACCCACCCACCCAGGTGCCCAGCTGTAGCTATTTTTTAAAGACCTAAGACGTTTCCATAATATGAATTTTGATTTATATTTAAGATTAAACAACATGGGAAATGCATAAAAGTTAAAATTCGAATTCCACCCACCCAGGTGCCCAGCTGTAGCTATCTTTTAAAGACCTAAGACATTTCCATAATATGAATTTTGATTTATATTTAAGATTAAACAACATGGGAAATGCATAAAAGTTAAAATTCTAAAGGAGTCAGCTGTGTACTTGGTTCACTTCCAATGCTACTTTTTAAAAAAATGTTAGTCTTCATTGATGTGGAATGTCCAAACAAATGTGCTAACAAATTATTCCACAGGCCTAGATTAGAAATCATCAAGAAATATATCCTCTTACTTAAGGCAATCTTTTTATGATAATTTTCTCAATTAACAGTCTAAGTCAGATATTTTTGTTGGCCCCTCTATGTACATTTTCCATCATCCTACATTCTGCTAGAGGAAGTTGGCCTCTAATTAACTCTATCAATGGACTCCTATATCCCCTTACTTCTGGTGAGTTTATCCAGTGCTCTCCAAGAAAAATGCTATGATGTATGTGTTATATGATATAATATGATATGAAATGATATGATACTATTTAAATATATTTTTAACTTTAATAATTTTCTAAGTATCTTATATTTACTAGTAGTACATTTTAAAAATTAAAAGCAGATGAAATTAGTATTAAAAATCATATTATTTACTGTTACATAATAAATACATATTTAATAATGTAAGTTAGTATTTAATAATATATACATTGAATATGTCTAAAATATTACCCTTCCTATTTTTAATTAATGTAAAATTATTAATGTGACATTTTACATTCTTTTTAATACTAAAGTTTCAAAATTTAGTGCATGTTTTACACTTATAACCACTCTTCAAGTGCTCAGTAGCCATCTGCAACCAGGCTACCATGAAAACAGTGAAGTTTATCCCAAAGGGATCAGATCCCTGACTCTTTCCCTGTGAGGTCATCTCAGATTGTTTTTGTCCTCTACCCAAGGTCATAGCTCTTTTAAAGGTGGCTTACTTAATACACTGCTCCCCTTTTGGGTTCTGATAATCATTCCTTCATCTTGCCCCTTCAAGCTTCAGGGTTATAATAGTGTTCTCCTTTGTGATTTCCATAAGTCTTCTCTAAACATCTTTAATGTCTCTTTATTAAAACCTTCTCAAAGGCCCTTATCAAAGAGCATATTTGAGTATGCCCTCTGTTTCCAACTGGGACCCTCACTGACTTACAGTTCCTTTACTGGGATTTCTCTAAAGGAGCTAAGGGCTTTATTTCTTGATTATTACTTCAGGAATGATCAATTCTGAATTCATACTTATCAAATAATAGGGTTGTATACCTAAAAGGTAAACTAATAAGCAGAAGAATTAATTAGAATTTGCTAAATTAAAAGTTGTTTAATGTAATTATAAAAGTCCCTAACAGAGGTTTACCTGCTGTTCAACTTAAAAAAATATCATGAAAAAGTTGCTAGGTTTTTAAAAGTTGCTACAATCTAAAAACTTTAAATGCCAGTATTTTCCCAGGTTTCAGGACTTTTGTACACAATATTCTAACATGAATAAAAATTCTGGAAGTCTTGACAGGTCTTACATTTTATGGATCAAAATATCTTTTTTTCAAAAAGAATGTAAGAAACAAAATTAAAAGTTATATTATGTAATATAGATATTGACTTTGTTAACTTTATTATTGATTTCTAAGGTTTATGTTGATTGAGAAGGGCTGTTAAACCACTTTAGGAAGAGAATCATAAATACTTATCTTTCTAAGTGGTAAATAATAAATAGATCTTATTTTTAAAAATCTTTGGCATGTGTTTTTTTATAAGAAACCTTACTTTAGGGGCGCCTGGGTGGCTCAGTGGGTTAAAGCCTCTGCCTTTGGCTCAGGTCATGATCCCAGGGTTCTGGGATCAAGCCCTGCATCGGGCTCTCTGTTCAGCAGGGAGCCTGCTTCCTCCTCTTTCTCTGCCTGCTCCTCTGTGATCTCTGTCTGTCAAATAAATAAATAAAATCTTTTTTTAAAAAAAGGAAATAAAGAAACCTTACGTTACTCATTTATGGAAGAAAAGAAGATTATCCAATTGTGTATTATAATCCTTCATGTAAGCTGTTTGGGGACAATTTTTGAAAACACTTTGGACCTTGGGAATGAATATCTCCTTTGTGATATACTGTGATCATAATTTTGAATATTTATGAAACAAAAAATTTATTTATCTTTCTCTAGGGAAATTCAGGCCTTTTAAATGAAATATTTGTTTTTGTAGATGTTTTTTCTACCTAAGGTAGCTGTCCACAGGACAGACAGAAAAAATCTATGCTGAAATGGAAAGTATTTGGGGTTCATAAATTGACCTTAACCTAATGTGATGAGAATATTTTCTCCTCTAAAAAGTAAAGTGCCTGTCTTTTTTCAGAGATCAGTATGGTAGTAACCACACTTCTGGAAAACATATTTAAATGAGATTCCATGAGGTATAGTAGAAACAAAAGCACTTAAAAAATCAGTGTTCCAAGTTAAATACCATTTGTCTCACTGATACCAACCAATGCCCTCTATGTTTTGAAATAGTTGGCAGATCTCCTGAGGACCATGATATTATGGGTACAGCCAATTTCTTGTGGCTAAACTCACATTTATGTATTGGTTAAAATAAAAGGGGAATGGGAAGGTTGCTCTTAAGCTGTGGTCTTCACTGATGCATATGCGGATTCATCTTAAGAAACTCAAATTTTAAGGACAATCATTTGTAAAACCACAAAAGGGTTACCCCAAACCTCGGCCACTTAGAATTGGCCACAGAAGCCTGGTTTTGAATAACAAACGCTGTCAAACAGTAAATTAGTCTCCACGCTTACCCTCTTCTGCTTCTGCTCAAAGGGAAACAGTTTAACATGTTAAGATATAAACTTGTTGAGTAAAAAATAGTCTCAAGGAGTGTATTTCTTTTCTTGTTTTCTTCTGAGAATGGGTCTAATGAGTTACCCAAAATATTGTCAATATTGTTGATGTGAAAATCTCTTAGTCAATCAGTAAGCAAAATGTCACCCACAAAATTCAATGATCTAGGTTTTTAGGTCATTTTTCCTCAGTAAAATGTTGACAATTGTAGCAAAGAAGAATATTGAAGGAAATATTGTAGCTCAGAAGCATTTTGGGATGGAAGGTAAGTAACAAACCAAAATATATGTAAAGGTTAGCATCTTGCCACAGAAGGACTACAGTGGGAAGCCAAAGGTATTATATCATCAGAGCTTTCCAGAGTTTTCTGATGATAATGAAGTCATATTTCACAACTAGAGAATAGTAATGTGGTGGCAACATTGAGTGGGGGAAAAACGCTACTTACTTCTTTTTATTTTTAGTTGGCTGTAAGCCCAATGCTGTATTTTTTATCTCCATGACTATTTATTTTACAACTAGAAGTTTGTACCTCTTAAACCCCTTCACTTGTTTTATGCTACTTAATTTTAAAGTTAAAAAATTACATCAATAGCATTTATTAAAAAATGATACAAAAATTCACTAGCAAAACCTGGCTTGCTTTTCTCAAAATTATTTTTCCTAAATATCTTCCATCAGACACATAATAAATTACTGACATTATGTTACACAACTAGTCCTCATTGTAGTATGATACTGAGAGTATCTTTGTGTAAATACTCGACTTTCGATTTTTGCTTTGTGGTTGCAAAGTAGATAATTACAAAGTAGATAATAGTATAGTAATTGCAAAGTAGATAATGTTAATTTACCCAAGTCCACATATATAATAGGTTGTCAAGAAATTTGATACTATTGATTGGTAGCTCCTTTTTAAATTTATATTTATACCAAATAAGACTTCAGGTTCTAGAAATCTGTTGATTCAAAGTAATTCTTGACTTTCTTTGAAAGAAATGTTTATACTCACTAATAATGTTAACATCAGAGTGTAAAGGGCATTCTTTCCAGTGGAATGAAAACACCCAAAGAGAGCATTTTTAAAAGTCCATTGCAGGGAAACTACTTAACCATTCAAAAAAACCACACACACACACAAAAATCAATGTGTAAAAGTTTCACCTCTTTCCTTTTAAGTTGCGTAGATGTGAAGTCCCACTTGTTTCCTCCTTTGAGTGAGAGAAGCATTTAGAACCACTTGCCTGGAAGAGAAACACTCGTCTCTACTGCTGCACAGGCCTCCCTGTGTCAGCTGCTTCCCACCGGGAAGTGAACACAGCTACCTTAAAGAAAAATTTGCATTAGGTCATAATTTTCCTCTTTTTATGTTTTCCTTGCATTCTGAGGAAGTGGAATAGGCTCTCAGCTGAAAAATAGACCCTTTTTTCTTCACAGCAAATACATATTAGAGGTAGAAGACACATAATTTTTTTTTAATGAGGGAAAGAGTTTAAAAGTGTAGTTTGGGGGCTTGCTTTTTTAATTTTTATTTTTAAAATTTTCCCCAGATTGGCTTTTGTTTTCCTCAAAGGCATTATCAGATAAAATTTTCTCTTAAATCTTTTTTAGAGCCTGGGTGGCTCAGTGGGTTAAGCTTCTGCCTTCAGCTCAGGTCATGACCTCAGGGTCCTGGGATCAATCCCTGCACTGGGCTCTCTGCTCAGCAGGAAGCCTGCTCCCCCCTCCCCCGTCTGCTTCTCTGCCTACTAGTGATCTCTCTCTCTGTTAGACAAATAAATAAAACCTAAAAAAAATTTTTTTAGACTTGAGGATTTGAAGCAACAGGTGGTTAACTTTAGTATTTCTTTTCCTTTTTCTTACCTGTTTTCTTACTTCTTGTTGCTTCAGAAAGTTATGGAAATACCTAAGAAACAAATACTAAGTTTGTCATTCCAAACTTAAATTTACATTTGCTTAAAATTTAGAACCTTTATTTACTACATACAGAACTGAATATTGCAGCAAAAATTCTAGTTCTTGTTTTGTATCTTTTAGGTATAAATTTCAGATTCTCAGCCACTTCCCATTATTCAATTTTTCATTATATATTTATAATTTGAACATGTTTCAATCATGTTTAGAACATACAGGATTAAATATTTCAAGTTTTGTGCATATCTCGGAATTAAATTCAAACTGATTTTTTAAAAAGTAACTTTATAAAATCATTACTTATAAACTGATTAATCAAATTCAAAATATTTCTGCTAAAAAATTAGAAACATCCTTTGTTATTCTGTTACATATCCATATTTTTCATAAAGTACATGTAATTCTCTATGGAAGGTGTCAACAAATCCATACATAAAGTTTCTCAGACCACTTGTATATAGTTATCTATAATGCTTGTTTAAAAATGTAGACTCCTAGACCACACTCCAGCGTGAGTAGATGAGAATCTCTGGGAGTAATATCAGAAATTATCTTTTTAAATAAACTTCCCAGGAAATTTTTATGCATTCTAAAGTCTGACAGCCATTACCCTGGAGGCTGATCCCTCCATATTAAAAGAAAAAAGGACAAATTGGGTTTCATTGAGTTTTTGGTCATCTAATCTGGTATACACACACACACACACACACACCACATATACCATTGCTTATTTGGAAATAATAATCCATTGTATTTGATGGATGTAAATATAATTAGGGTATATGCTAAACTGATATAATAAAGAGCCACCAAAATACCATGCTTTAGATAAAACAGAGTTTATTTATTTCTCATATGTGATCCAGAGTATGGAGGTAGCTCCAATCCAGGAGGTCAGTTGGGGATCCAAGCTTGTTTTAATTTGTTCCCCTGCCTCCTCTAAAGTGTTGGCTTCAACACTGTCTCATACCATCATGTTCACAGTCTGGCCCATAGTGGGGTGAGGAGATGAAATCCTTTTAAAAATGTGATAGACAAGGTGTATACTTTAATTTTACCTATTGGCAAAAACTAAAAGATTTTTTTAAAAACAGGTTAGTTTATATGATATGCCAGAAGACAGCCAGATTCTGCTAACTTCATTAGAAAATTCCCAATATTTCTTCTTAATGAATATATTCACATGGGATATAATAAATGCTAACAAATAATTATTTTTCTATAGGTAATTATGGCATTTAATGGGCCTATTCTCTTCCATCTTTTCACAGAAAAGAAAAAGGAGTTCTACCACTGTCCTTTCAAATTTTTAATTCACAACCAGCAGATGAACCAGAAATTTAGTCATTTCATCTGTGAAGTGCTAACTGGCTTGGTAAATGTATAAAAGTATTCATGGATAGAATCCTATAAAAAGTAAAGGAAAATTAAACAGCATACCCTAAAGAAGAGTAAACAAAATGATGTGTATTCATCTACCTTGTCCCCAAGAATGATCCCTGAACCACAGTTACATTTGGTCTTACTACAAACATTGGGTACCTATGTAGGTACAGCCAGCAAGCTGACTGATTTTTCTTCTTTATCACTTTTGGAGAATGACATGGGAAAGAATTGCTCAATCAAACCTTAGTCTTCAAAAATCTCAAGCCTGATCACATCCTTCTCCTGATAAAATTCATTTCATGATATCCCATTGCTCTTGAATTAAAGACTCTTTCAGTTGAGAAGAAAATAAACCCAACATAAAATAGACTGCCCCCAAATGTGGAAAGGCAGGAGATTAACTCCCATAGTAAAGAATTTCAAGGATATATTGGGTTCAGCTAGATGAGGCAGCTCAAATGATATTACCAGGACTGAGTCTTACTATCATTCTGCTCTCATTTCGTCTATTTTAGCTCTGTTTCAGGTAGGTTTTTCATTTATGATAGATGCTAGAAGCTCCAAGACTGTGGTCTATATTTGCAGCAATCTCAACAGAAATAATATGCCTCATTGGTTTTGATTTAACTAGGCTGCATATGAACTTGTGGTTCAGATGTCCAAAAGCAATCACTAAAGTCAGAGGTTTATAATGTCTGATTGGCCAGGTCCATGTCGATGTTGAGCTTCTAAGGCTGAAAGTGAACTCAGATTCACCTAGGCACAGGCAATGAGAGTGGGGTGGATGGGAGGGGAAGAGTAGTTCCCTTGAGAAAATCAGGTAGTGAATCTATGAGAAATGGATTCTGGATACACAGATAGCTATTACAGTTCACCTCAGGCTACACCACTTCCACATATATTTTTCTTATACTTAATTTTTTTTATATTCCCCAAGCCTACATTAGGTAATATCAGATGGAATCAGAAACATATGCACCAGCACCACTCAAGTTTTATCCAGTTACTGCATCCAGGCTGAGTCCAAACTCTCCTTAATGCACTTTCCTCATGGTTCAGAAACCTACTGTAAAATGATACATTTAACCATCTCCAGCAAACATAATATACATTTATGAGGAGGAAACAAAACAACTACTGTAAACACTTCTATTGGAAAAAAGTGGGAAATGGGAAGAGAGGCAGTATGCAATATACGATCTGCACATATACTATCCTTTGGACTGGAGTCTAGGGGTCCCTTTTCTTGAATTCAAAGTGAATTTCTTGGGGATCCCTTTCTTCTGCTTTTGGATCTCTCTTCTGGGGTGATTTCCCCTGCAATCTGTCCTATATAGCCACAGCTGAGAAAGGCACTGGGGAATATTCACTTACTGATCATCATAACTGACTAATAATGCTGTTTCTGTTAGCATGGCTTTAAGATCCCCACTAAGTATTGCCTTGGGGGTTGAGCAATCACAGCCCTGAGTTTTACAGGTGTTTGAGGTTCTCTGGTAACGCAAGTTCCTTAAAATCTTAGTAAACTCTACAATCTATTTGTTTCCAGTAAATTCAGCGAGTTAACGATACAAGTCAGAGTTAGTATTGAGGCCTAATCCTTGATTCTAGATTCCAATCACATTCTTTCTGTCTTCTATTGACCTTGATGTTCTGTCAACAGGAGTGGGAAGGGCTTCTACTTTCAATCTTATTTTCTAATTTCATTCTGTGCTCTCCAGCTTCATGAGTACTAAGTTTAGGTTGGAGGAGAGGACCTGACTCTTCAAACCACAAACAGTTAAAATGCTTCTGACTCTTGGCTGTTTTGGATTTCAGGATAAGGACTAAAGGGATTCTCTGGTTGTGTTGACTTATTCCAGGCAAGCCAACTTTTTAAGCGCAGTTTGTCCCTTTTATGGAGGACCTCACTAAACCTCACGTGAAGGAATAATAATTCCCTGTGGTGTTTTCCTCACACGTCTTCCAACCTCCAGTCTCATAGGCCCAGGCTCTGCGTCCCAAGATACCACAGATATCAAGTTAAGCAATCCCTATGTTAATTTCTCCGCTAAAGAAAGAGGGGTCATCATGGCATCTATCCAACCTAGATTCAGCTAATTCCACATTTTAGAGTCTGTTACCGACCACACTTCAATTCTTGTACCATGTTTTAAAAAATGAATCAAGAATGTTCCAGAGCTGAGTGACTAAAACATATTTCAAACAGGATTGCCTCTTAAGAGAAATTTACTATTTCACAAAAGTGAAAAGTTACGGAGTAGATCTGTACATTTATGTCAACTGGACTCATCTCTTCATCTCTTAGCTTGGCTTTCTTCTGTGTTGCTACACTGTAGGAGAGACATTTCCTTTGAGGGAATTGAATTTTTTGCTCCAGCTCCCATTGTTTTAGGTTGAGATCCCACAGAGACAACAATCCCCACAGAAAGAGAATACTTTTCACCATAACACCAGCAAAAGGTTCTGTTAGCCCTATTGTTCCTGACTGACCTGGCTGGCAGTGTACGTTTCTCTCTCTTAGAAGGTCCTGTAGGGGGACAAGAAGGTTATTCTCTGTTTGGCCACGGCTGGTTTAACAAGTGCTCATCCTTAAAGCTCAGGGTAGACTAGCTCTCCCTGAGGTTCATGGTTTAAATATTGGTCGTCCAAGTGTAGACCATACTCTCATTCACTGCCTGACAGAGGAGGGGAAAGGTTAAGTTGACAAGGAAAGCTTAACTAAGTTTTTCCCTCCTTTCATCTTCCCCCCACAGCTTCCAAACTTCTCCTTTGTAGTACTTGTCATAATTGCAAGTAAGTATTTAATTTTGCGATCATTTTTAGTTCTATGAGGACAAAATATCTCTCTCTGTAAATTTAAAAAATATTAGGGGTGCCTGAGTGGCTCAATCAGTTGGGCATCTGCCTTCCACTCAGGTCATGATCTCAGGGTGCTAGGATCCAGCCCCATGTCAGGATCTCTGCTCAGCAGGAAGTCTGCTTCTCCCCTCCCTGCTAACATATGTGCACATACACCCCCACTCTCATAAATAAATTTTTTAAAACTTTACATTTTTAAAAAAATATTCATTGAATAAAGAAATGAAGTGTGTAAACAAATGAGCAAGCTGAAGGAATATGTAATGCTTGAGATAATGATTTTTTTTCCCCATTAATCTCTTTATTTCTGGATCTGTTTTTCCTCCAACTCTTTTTCCTTTGTCCACCAATACCATTTTTCCCATATGTTAGTTGTTCACAATTTTCTAACAGAGAAGATATTTTAGTTGCATACCAACACATGACTATGAAAGAAAAAATTCAGAACAAAAATAATTCTAATTATATATTTCTGCAGGACACCTTGTCAGTGCAAAAGGTCACACCCTGAAACAGACAAGCCTGGGCTCTAATGTTAGTTGAGCCATTTACTAGCTCTTTGATTGTAGAAATTTGTTTACTTTCTCCGAACTTTTTCTTATCTATAAACTAAAAATGATACCTACCTGCAGGATTCTTATAAGAATATAAAAACAATATATATTTTGTACCCAGCATTCAGCAGACAATCATTATTTGATATGTATTCTTATGATTATTCTTGGATCATCGAGCTGACACTCTAGTAAAAATCATGGATTAGAAATCATAGCCATCCCTGCACATCACCCAGAGGAGATTCTCTTTCACCATAGGTCAACTTCATTTATGTAATACCTATAGTGTTTCACAATACACCCTTTTGTTTTAAAGAAAGCTCTGACTTCTAGAATCTTATATTATACAACAGACACCACCCCAACCTTGCCCAAAACACCAGCATTTAATTCACAGTATATTTCGTGGGCCCCATTCCTCCCTCCATCCAAAGCAATGATAAAAAAAATCATGAAGAAAATCTTCAGGACCCACTAGAGAGGGAGAAATCAGGCACATCACCATGAAATGAACTCTTTAAACCTGTCAGTAACTATGGAATACACCCTACCTGAATCTTAAGAAATGAAAAGAAAACTTCACATTGAACAGATTAGCCTATCCTCCACCTCAGCTTATCAGCAGAATATTTTTTTTTTAAGATTTATTTATTTAGATCACAAATAGGCAGAGAGGCAGGCAGAAACAGAGGAGGAAGCAGGCTTCCCGCAGAGGAGAGAGCCCGATGCGGGGCTTGATCCCAGGACCCTGGGATCATGACCAGAGCCGAAGGCAGAGGCTTTAACCCACTGAGCCACCCAGGCACCCCCAGAATAAGTTTTTTAAAAAGACCTTGCCTTTTAGAGACCTTGCATGGTAAGTCTTGTGCTCTCTTCTGTGTCTTTAAGCACCCACCTCAATTTGACCTCCCCCATCAGTAAACACGCTTAAGTCTTTCCTATCTTAAAAAATTATTTCCTCAATCCTGTATGCCCCTGTTCTTACTTTGCTATCTCCTTCCTTTTCTTTTGAGCTAACCTTTAAATAGACATTTCCACTCCCTATCCCTTCATCCTTACTTCCTGTTTATCCTTCAGGCTCAGGCAATCTGGCTTCTGTTACCCCTAATCTTCAGCTGAATGGCACTTTGCCAAAGACTGCAATGATTGCACCACTGTCATATCCAAGGCACACTTCTCTTCACTTGTCTCTGGTGACAGCTCAATGATAGGTGGCACTGCTAACAGGGCAGACCTCCTTCAGGGAGCTTGTCCTTAGTTTGGCTCCCACAACACCACAAAGCCTTCCTCCTTTGGGGGCTCTTTTTCTTTCTCTCAGAACTCAGTGGTGGTGTTCCTCTGTTTCTCTCCTAGAGCTCTACTTTTCTTCTCAGAGCCCAGAGTGATTTTTCCCAGGTGCCATCTTTATGCAGATGATCCACATATTTATAACTGCAGTCTGAATCTGTTTTCAGGGTTTCGGGTTCAGATATCCCACCACTTGTTGCACAGTCTCACAGGTGTGGTACCTCAGGTGCCTCAAACTTAACTTTTTTTTTTTTTTAACCACTGATTTATGTTTCCTCCCATAGCCCCCAAACCCCTACCTCCCTGACTTCTTCTCTTCCTGTTAATTCTACCTCCAATGAAACTCACCAACAACCTTCTCATTGGCTAGGTCAGAAACCCAGGCTGCATCTTTGAACCCTACCCTGCTTCAAAGTACTAATTGCTAAGCTCCATTTCTTCTATGCCTGTGATACCCATGGACTCTCCATTTCTCTCCTTCCTATTACCTGATCTCTAACACAGATCACTCTCATTTTCCCTAAGTGACTTTCTCTGTCTCCTCACTGGTGTTCCAGCCTCTGCCATTGTGTTCTCTCCCTCTGGTCTCCCCATCACAATTACGGAGATATTTCCAAAGTCCAAATCTGATCATTTTCTTGTCCTTTAAAACCCATTATTGATTTCGCATTGCACTTAGGCCACAAGCAAAACCCGTCACTGTCACTGTGATTTATACTAACCCTGATCATCAGCTCCCTATACACTGCTGCAGTCTGAGAGTTCACAGTCTTGCACTTGACTTTCTAAACATGGCATCTGGAATGTGTTTTATTTTTTCAAATATGTCATGCTCTGTCATGCCCTGGTTCTTCATAGACTCTTTCTCATCTCCACCAAATACTCCTCTCTGACTTTCTACCTGGACTTAATAATTCCTATGTATTCTTAAGATCTCAGATTAAATCTTACTTTCAAGGGACATTTTCTCTGGCCATTTAAATATGAGTTAAGCACCCTTCCTACTGCAACTAGCACACCTTTCTTCATACATTATACAATGTTTTGTAATTGCCCATTTATAGGTCTCTTTCCCAACTTGACTATAAGCTCTGTGAGGACAGGGGACACACCTTGTTCACTATTATGTTGCGGGGTAAGAGAAGAAATAAGAGTATACTGAATTGAGAAAAATGCCACGGACCATCACTACATAAGTTTAATTTCAAGCACAGAATAAGGCTGAGAAAGCAGAACATGGGAGATGCCACCACTAATGTGGACCAAGGAAAAAGAGGTAAGTCATTCTTAAAACACTCTTTTGAGGGGCATTCTATGATGGTATTTCCATCTACCTCTGATCCCTCTGTGTTTGAGCATTTCCTGAGCAGACCCCCATAATGACACAGTTTGACTCAGTTTGGTCATGCACTGATTAAACTGCCTCTCAAAAATGAGAAAATTGAGATACAAATGACACACCGATGTCTCAAGCACCACGAGAAACTATGATAAATTAGAAATTCAGATTTGAACAACCATTTATGCAATGGAAAGTGAAATTAACAATCCTTCATTTCTAACTTAAAAAAAAAAAAAATTTCTGAGAAGGTGTCCTGACTAGGCTATTTTTTCATTCATCTCAAGTCCTTTGGTAAGCTTCTCCCCAACATCCAATTCATAGCACAACCCCTTCATGAGCAAAGCAATCCAAATGGACCCAACTAAAAATTTACTTCTCTTGTCACCCAAAGCCATGCTTTTGAATTTTATGTATTACTACCAAAATCAGTGCCCTCATGTGCTACCATGCATGAAGACTCTAAAAATTCAAAAGTAAAAATATATGTTACCAAGTAAAATAATTATTGTCATGAAGAATTAACAATTCTATAATAAATTTGTTCTACACTAGATTTTTTTATAAAGACCTAGGATATGTGATAAGGTGTTTTAGTTTATTTTATTTAGTTTTGTTTTTTGCTTGGCAAGCAGCCCTGTTGGAGAGCATTGTTACTTGTTAGAATTGTACAAAACTTGTCTTTTTATGAAATGGTTTAGAGGAAAACCGTTCACTCAGTCCAGATTGTGTGCATGAAGTTTCATTCTGAGTTTTGGTTTCATTAGAAAATCTGTGAGTTTGAAACTCTGACTTAAACTAAATCAACCACCAACACACCCAATCCCCAAGCCCTACTCAATAAAAGAGAACTTGTTTACATTAATTTCAGAAATTAATACTTTTTTTTTTTGCTTTTTATGAAAAGGCGAGTCTGTGTGTTCTTATTCAACAAGTGTGCTTCTTTTATTAATGTTCATACTCCAAACAACTTTCTCTGTGGCCTGAGAAAGGAGAAATCAAGTAACATTTTATCTTTCATAATTTTTGAGCAACTTGTTCTCTCCCTTAGAAATGTTTTTAGGAAATAGATTAGCTCTCACCTCACATTTAGAATGAGCAGAACCACAATGGATGACCTGTTAAAAAAAAGAAATTACAAGATGTGGTGCCTGGGTGGCTTAGGTTAAGCATCTATCTTCGCTCAGGACATGATCTCAGGGCCCTGGGATTGAGTCCTGTATTGAGTCCCCTGCTTGGTGGGGAATCTGCTTCTCCCTCTCCCTCTGTCTCCTCCCTGCTTGTGATATCTCTCTCTCTCAAATGAATAAATAAAATCTTTTTAAAAATACAAGAAACACATATTTCCTAAATGCAGTATTCTCCTCCATGTGGGTGAGCATAGGCAAGGAATGAAAATGTATCATCCTAAGATACAATGTTACAAGCTCCTAAAGCTTCTTTTCCTCCCCCAGGAAGGAATTAAAGTTGGTTTATTTGCTTCCCTTTGGCTTGTGGAAAGCATACTGAAGAAGACTTAAGTCTGAGAATTTATCACCTGCTGTGTGACCCTGGGCAAGTTACTTAATCTCTCAGACATGTCCCATCATGTGTTAAACACATGTTCTCTAGTGTTAAATTTTTTTTTAATAAGTTAGATAATAACTCTCTCACCTATTTTCAAGATTATTGTAAATGAGATAAAGCATATTAAAGTTTTCTTGGTAGAATTTCAATAACAGCATCTGGACTACAATCCTAGACCATGTCATTTACTTAGACTGAGCTTAGCACTTTCAATAGCTATACTTTTATTAGTTTCTCTTTCTAAATTTTTGGAACATCTATTTTGTGAGTTCATACTACTTTTACCTTTAACAGCAGCCCTCGGCCATTAAAATTATGACTTCATCTTTTTCTGGGTTTTAAATTTAGAGAGAGGCTCTTTGAGTTCTTTTTCCCTAGCAGAAAGTTGCTATTGCTGTTTTATGATTTTAGGAGATTTCAGGAAAGTCTCCTTCATGAAAATGTATCCATATCATCACTACAATTGCACCCACCTAACAACCAATAGTTCTCCTATAGTCTCCAATAGTTCTCACTTCCTTGCCTCTACCTACCCAGTCTAACAAGAGCCCATTATCATAATATTACAGGGAAATAAAAATTAGAGACCCTCAATGAAATTTTCCTTTAGAATTTCTTTCTGATGGTCTAATTGTGTGTGTGTGTGTGTGTGTGTGTGTGTGTGTGTTTCTTTTCACCCTTTACTCCAATATTTCTTTCTGGAACCCTTATTTTGTGGTCTCTGGATGTAATTCATTTTCTTCAGAATAAAAGTCATTACAGACTGCAGAATAATTGTCTCAAAATCAACCCATATTCAATTTAGAGGCATACCTAATTACTGACAGATCAAGGAGGCTTTCTGCCAAATAGTAATAATATTGTACTTTAAGATATAAAATAAGACGGGCGCCTGGGTGGCTCAGGGGGTTAAGCCGCTGCCTTCGGCTCAGGTCATGATCTCAGGGTCCTGGGATCAAGTCCCGCATTGGGCTCTCTGCTCAGTGGGGAGCCTGCTTCCCTCTCTCTCTCTCTCTGCCTGCCTCTCTGTCTACTGTGATCTCTCTCTGTCAAATAAATAAATAAAATCTTTTTTAAAAAAAGATATAAAATAAGAAAACAAATTAAACAGAAGTTGGTAGTGCAGTTTTCCAGGAAACTACTTGGCCTCTCCTGCTCCCACTGGCTCTGAGTTGGCATGGGTCAGATCTTATTAGGTTTTCTCACATACCTCTAGAAAGAACGAAACATACTTCTGAATATTTGAAAAAATCAGATGTCAAATAATGTCTACACTACTTCCTTTTTAAATTTTTCTTTCTTTTTCATACAGAGTATCTATAAGGGACTACACTAACAGGGACCTAAAATTAGTTTAATCTCTATAGCTCTTCCTTCTAGAAGCATTGCAGTAACAGCATGGAGCTATATAATACATTCATAAACTATTATAGGGCCATTATTTGGGGGATAAAAAAAGAAATTAGAATCACTTTGTCTAATTGTCTAGATTCAAAAATGGGTTTGTTTTTTTTAAGGAAAAAAAAAGTGTGACAAAACTCAACGAGTAGGATTACCCCCATAGGAATGCAAATCCCAAAATATTCTTCACAAATTGAACTCTGGCAACTTCTGATACATATTTCTCAAGGTATCAAGGTATCAATACTGTCACTTATATTTTTCCTGATCTTTCTTTTTCACTACTGATAATCTGGGTCATTCTATGGCTGCTAATTATTTATATTTTTCTCAAAGAAGATTTATCTTTTACCTGTCACAGGAGAACTTACATGAATTCAACCTGAAATACACAATGAGAGTCACAGGCAGCTTTGCTGGGTCTTTGCAAGGGTATGAGGTTTCCACCAAACTGTAGAGGGATACACACTATTTGCTCTTTGTCATGGGACACTCAATGAATGACGACATTGGTATGCCTATTAACTATTAATATTCACATATTAAGCTACATCAGTGATTTTTAAACAGAATTGTACATCTGATTGTCCATGAATCTTTTTAAAAAATACTGGTACCTCATCCCCATACCAGACCTCATTAATCAGAATCTCCAAAAGACTCTGGGAATAGAAGAGTGGAAACTATTTATGCATTATTTTTCAAGTGCCTCGTAGGTGATTCTGATTCATTTTCCCAATGGAAAGATTCGGTGCTAGCTATCGCATGCGGAGTATTTTATCCCCAAAGACCCATGTCTTAGCAACAATTTCAGTAGGTGGCGCTCTTTCCACCTGCCAGCTTCCCTGTTTGGCGGGAATGAATTCAAAGTCATTCCAGGAAGTTAGGAGCAGATCAAGGACGCAATTCCTTTTTACCACACCAATATTAAAAGCAGATAGCAGAACTTATCTTTCCAATTTGTTAGTGAGGTAAGACATATGTTAAAGTGGTGTTGGGGGGATGAGTAGACAAGACTGTGCCATCACTTTTATCACACAAATGTAATCACCGTTCCAAGAGTTCAAGCATGCCAACTTCCTAACATGAAATGGAAACTAAAGAAACAGAGGAGAGAGTAAATGATGAGAAAAGCCTGAGTAGAGCTTTAGACAAGTGAGATTTAAATATATGGAGATGGGGGAATACTGATGTTATTGCTAAAAACTACTGTGTGAATAACTTATGGTGTAAATATCTCTATGAGCTAAAATGGGGAGACAGTACAGTGTAGTTTGCAAGGACATGAGCTTTAGAACCAGACGAACCTAGATTTATACCTTGGTTCCAGCCCCTTTAATACCTAATCTCAACCAAATTACTCAATCCTTCATTCTCAATAAAATGATACCTACCTTATTTGGTTTTAATAAGCATTAAATTAAGTGATAATAAATGTAAAACAATGATCCACATGCTTGGTGCGTGGCCAGTATTTAGCCAATGGCGTTACCTTTGGAGTATTAAAAATGAGTAAATATAAATGCTGAGTTTTTTTCCCCTAAGTAACAAAAAATAATGGAAAATTATTGTGAGTTTTGAAGGGAGGATTCCTCTATCAGTCAGTACTATTAATAGTAAGAACAATTTAGAGGAAGTTGAACAGGAAAAGATAGAAGGCTAGTTTTGGTGTAATGAGTAAGGCCTGAACTTGAATTCACAAAGCTTGAGTTGGTGAGGTGCTTATTCCTCTATGAACAGGCTGTCTGATCTTGAGAAAGTCACTTAAACTCATTTTTCATATTTATAAGATAGGAATTAAATTCAATACCAATTTGAATATGGCATATGATTTGAATATTAAACATAATAGTACAACTTTACCAAAGAAACCTATAGTGTACAAAATGCTTTGAAATCTGTAAAATCATATATAAATACAAAGGGTGTTGTTAGGGTAATTACCGATAGTTAAAACTTATTCATTATTGAAATTCATCATTAAAGTTGAAAGATTATTCTCTCAAAAAAGTAGAGCTATTGAGTTACCAAATTTGGATGAAATTTGTTTTTAATTTTTTTAAATTTTTATTTATTTGACAGGGAGAGAGATCACAAGTAGACAGAGAGGCAGGCAGAGAGAAGGGGGAAGCAGACCCCCTGCCGAGCAGAGAGCCCAATGTGGGGCTCGATCCCAGGACCCTGAGATCATAACCTGAGCTGAAGGCAGAGGCTTAACCCACTGAGCCACCCAGGTGCCCCTGGATGAAAATTTTTAAGAAGTAGTTATTAGATTGTGAAATCAGAATTTATGAGGAGAAAAGAGATTGATATTAACAATATATTTGCAATACTTCTGAAAACATTTCTATGGTGTTTATCCCACTAATGATCCTGCTATTCTTTTTTCCATGCCTTTAGCAATACTGGAACAGGATTAGAGTTTTGAGTTTTATCTGACATTTTGCTTGGTACCTGTTATATCAGTATACACATTGGCTAGCACCTGACTCGAGTAATTTAGGATTATATCATTTGTATCTGTTCCTTAGAAATTTCGAAATTGGAGAAACAGAAATTAGCCATATGAAATAAGGTCAGAAAAAAATAGAAATCATGTTAATAAAATAGACTTTTTATTATTATATTTTGATCTATGTATTATTATATTATGGTCCCTGGCTTTAGACAATAATGGGTTTTGTTAATAATAACACTTATATCAATAAGTTAGTGTTATGTCTAAATGTTTCATTTATCAGAAACTTTTAATATTTGTGTTCTACCTGTGTTAAACATATACCTTGGTAGGGTATGCGGTAATGTCACCAGACAAGAGAAACAAGAAAGTCCCTTCACAGCAATGACTGCTGTGCTTTTTGAAGGTCAATTGTCTTTCAAGCATGCAGAGAATCTTTATCATGTCATATTTCAGAAATATGTTTTTGGAGATGGGAAACAACAGGCCATGACTTAATGTTTTTGTTGAACCACTATAATTCTTCCAAAGCATTGAATACGTATCACAACAATTTCTCTCTGTTAAAGAAAATATCAAGTCCTTAAAGGAAATTTCCTATTTTGCAGGTAGAGAGGAAATTAAGAATGCACCTTTTTTGTAGTTGTTTTTGGTTTGGTTTGGTTTGGTTAGTACAATGTAAGAAATTTGCATTGTAAAGCAAGCTGCTGTTGTCAGCTCTTTAATGTACTGAGCAGTCAGGAAGCTGCCTCCACCCTAAGAGGCTTAGAGACTGAGCAACTGAGTTAGACAGCAGGTGCCCAGGCCAATCAAGTCAATTTTCTAATGCAAAGTGCATGTTGTGGAACTTGTTCTATTAGTTTTTGTTTTCTTTTTTTTCTCTCTCATAAGGAAGCAAGAATTTTTCTCTGTGGATGCAGTGCTATTTCTATTTTGAGAAAAAAATAGTAAGGAATTTGATAACAATTGACTGGTGTTAAAACAACAAATTACCTTTTAAAAATAGATTATCCACACCTATAGGAAGAATCTCAAGAAGGCACACAGTTAATTAAAGCTGGTTCTGAATTACACATGCAAATATGCACTACTGTCCAGTAAATAACTGGTTGTGTGCACAAAACTTTTCTTTCCCAGAAGTAGCAACCAAGCAAGAATTTTTTAATCAACAATATCAAATCTCATTAACATATTTTAGTTGGAGATCTTCAGAATTTTATTTCCTTTTGCTATTGAAAAGTCACAGTAGCTAAGAGGAATTAATGTATGTTCTTTTAAATTCACGAATGTTGCAGTAGTTAAGGGTGGGGTGAGGGTACACAGAAATAAGTTGGCAAGAAAAGGTCCAGGGCCTATTACAAAACCAACTGCAAGCCAAGTATGATTCCAGATAGACAAGAACCACCTGTTACAACAGAGGGAGAGGTTTAGAAGATGAAATGAGAAGGGGGTGACCTTAAAGATCATTTTCCCAATTGTAATACAAACAACTAAGGGGACATGCAGATATTTATATCAAACACATGTGAATAAAATATTTGCCACACATTATTCAATATTAGAAGGCATATATAATCACTTATGTATTTCTAGCTAATCAAGAGAAACTTCTGGACGCAGATGGTTTATTACTGGTAATAGTAATAACTATCTGGGCATTTACCTAGCGCCCTATTGAATCCTCACAACAACCCTTTTGTTTCAAAGGGTGTTTAACACCTGAGGAGACTGATACACAGAGTTCAGTAACATGCTCAAGGCCACACACTTAGTAAGGGATGGAGTCAGGATGCAATCATATCTAACTCCAAAGCCCATGCGTTCAACAATTCTGCTGTACTGTGTACTGAATAAATACATGTTGTAGTCTTTGGAAAAGACTGGACTGGACCAAAAAAAAAAAAAAAAAAAATAGAAGGGACCTCCCAAACAGCTTAAAGTCCACTGACAATTGCCAAGAACTCAAGGACACATTATTGTACAACCGGAAAAGACAGAAATTCAATGTCACAAGAAATGCTTAAGGAAAAATGAATGATTTTGCTTGGCCCTTGCAACATGAGAAACCTGAATGAACTCTGCCTCAGAATGTAATATACAATGTATCATTAGAACATACTCTAAACGTTCTTCTTAGTAACAATGAGACACATAGAAAGAGTTCCCTTTTTAACTCTTTTCCAATTTCATAAAATTAGGAAAACTTTCCACCTCTAAAGCAATTACCCCCCCAACACACACACACACACACACACACACACACACAAAGGAAAAGAAAAGAAAAGAAGCTCTATAAAATAACTTGCGTTGACTTAAAAGTATTGTGACCACAATGCAGTGATCCTATCAAAGTGCCCGAAATATCTATTTAAAAGATGTGAGTATGGGAAAATTTCTTGTAGAGGGCGAATCTCAACAACTACTGATGTAATGATTCATATGAACTTTGTTCTTAATTATCTTCAAATAAAAATTTTATGATCAGAAAGGGGGCGTTAAAAGGAGAATTAAAGTTAGTCGGCAATAGGAAAAACAATCTGTCAATGGAAGGACGTAGGCATAGAATTCGGAACGTCAGGAAATACCCTATGTCCGTCACTCAGAATTTAGTTCTTTGTGGGTCGATTACTTCATTACTTAATTATGCGTACGGGTAGAATTTTTTTTCCAAAATAGAGGCTTTTACTGGAGAAAACGTGGGCATTTGAAAGCGCAGGTGTATTTCTTACAACCGAGTTGAGCGAGAAGCAGAGCCACTGGTGAGAAATTCATCTTGGATGTGTAAGGCTCCCTCTACTTCCCAGCCCACGTGGCAAAAGTAAACAGAAGGTGGGCCGGGGCGGGGTGAAGCAGGACTCGGTCAATTCCCTAATTTGTCGAGTCTTTAAAACTACAGGCCCCTAAAGCACTAAGGGCATGCCCTTGACGAAACTGGGGAGCGCTTCTGTAGAGGGAGATTAAAGCGACGGTGTAGAAGATGCCAACGCGGGGGCCAGGCAGGTAGAGGATGCACCTACCTACTGGGCTGGAGGTGCTGGCCTTCGCGCGCGGACGTGGGTGCGCGCGTGGCGTGTGCGGAGATACGTGCAAGGAGGCGGGAGTGCAGACTAGTGCGAGGTGGCAGCGCGTAGGGGTGAGGAGCGCGCACATACCTCCAAGTGGGTGGTGGAGTGGTGCACTAACAAAAAGTTTAAAAGGTTAATCTAGGGTCTCCATCCTTGTGCCAGGCACCCACGCCACCTCCCCGCTGCGCGCCTGCCCGGTGCCTTCATCCGGCTGGCTACCCGTCCGAGGGGTTCCGGGGTGCCCCGAGTCTGGCTGCTGCGCCCCGGGGGCTGGACCCTCCCCTGCGCTCGCCCCCGCCCCGTGCTCATCCCGGCGCACAGCTCCCCAGGCTCCACCGCAGGGCGCCAGGGCAGCCCCGGCCTCGACTGCGCACCCCATTGTACGGCCCCCAGGTGCCGCCGGCCTTTGTGCAGGAAGCCCCGGGCGGGGGGCTGATTCCCTGGGAGCCGGGGCTGAGGGCCCCGGGGCGGCGACGGAGGCCGGGGCGGAGGAGGAGGAGGAGGAGGAGGAGGAGGCCAGTGGAGGAGGAGGCGAGCCGGGCGGAGGAGGAGGAGGCCGGGCGGAGGAGGAGAGCCGGCAGCAGCAGCGGCTGCAGCGAGAGCTCGGGCGGCCGCCGCCGCCTCCTCGCGAGCGCCGCGCGCCCAGGCCCGGCTCGCATGCGAGTCACGTCCGCCCCCTCGGCGAGGCCGCCCCGAGACGCCGGCCCCGCCGAGTGATGAGAACAGACGTCAAACTGCCTTATGAATATTGATGCGGAGGCTAGGCTGCTTTCGTAGAGAAGCAGAAGGAAGCAAGATGGCTGCCCTTTAGGATTTGTTAGAAAGGAGACCCGACTGCAACTGCTGGATTGCTGCAAGGCTGAGGGACGAGAACGAGGTCAGAGCGCTTCTCTTATGCCGCGAAACTCTCCCTTTCCTCTCCCCCTTGCTTTCTCTCGGGCTTCCAGGGACTGGGGAGCAAACCCTGCAGTGTCACCCGCAAATACCAAGAGGGAAGAGGGAAGCTTCACAAATTACTGGAGCCTCTTCAACATGGCTGACAAATATAGTTTTAATTTCCCCCCCCCTTTAAACCTGTAGTTCTGTGTTCCCTCCTCTCTCCTGCTAATGCTCCTCTCCTCACCCAGAAAACTTACCTTTGTGACTCCGACCAGCCGGTTTCCCGGCCTTTTATCCTCAGGAAAAGTGATTTTTCTTTGCTTTCCTTTCTCAAATAGTTCAGCTTTGGGGGTCACTACTTTTCCCTTGAATCCTTCCCGACCCCCTTTCCTTCTTGTAAGTCAGACCAGTCTCTCGTTTCACCTAGCCCACCCCGGAAAGAACTCTGACGGAGTGTTTTCGACCCTTTTATCTGTTGTAGGGTCTGGGTCTGGGTTTGCGTTCGCGTCCGCCCCTCTCCAGCCCGGTGTCCGCTTTTGGGGGGGCGAACTAAGCGAATGTCACGGGGAGTAGAACTGTAGTACACTAAATGGGGTTTGGGGTTCCCCCCCCCAAGTCCGCGCGTTTTGCTAGTGGTGCTGAGTGAGAGAGAATAGTTTCTCTGGTCCCCCCAACAAGACCAGATCCCACTTTTCTCAAGGTACATCAGCTCTGCGATGGGCTGTGCCTGCCAGTCTGCGGAGTGGGTGTAAGAGAATTTGTGGGCAAATCTGTGCCCTGGCTTTGTGCTTCTCCCGAATCAGCTTCGTTTGGTTCCCCGGTAAGTGACAGGCAGACACAAAGGCAGGCGCAGGCCGGGGGGGAGGGGGCGGGCGGGCGGGAGGAGGGGGGCAGAGTTGAGAGTTGGAAGACTGCAAGGTCAGGGGCGCCGAAAGAAATGAAACCCAGTCCCAGCAAAGAAGCGGAGAAGTAGGGAGCCAATTTCTAACAGTCCCATCCCCATTTTTCTCTCGGCTTGGTTGCTCGCTTTTCGTCTTTTATTTATCTGCCTTTCTCTCCGTGTCTCTTTTTTTCCTCCTTCTACACACACACTCTCTCTCTCTCCCCCCCTCCTCCCTCCCTCCCTTCCTCCCTCTCCAGTCTTGCCGAATCTTTTCGCTGGGGCTGCTTGTCTCGTGTTATTAAGCTGAGTTTCTATGGAGAGTTTTCTACCTATGACACAATAAAGTATGGCCTGGGTAGAGTCCTGGGAAGGTCGAATATGAAATATAAGTGTTATTTACTGGCTATTGCCTTCATGACAGACTTTTAATTGCATTGAGTGATTCCCCCCCCCCCCCCCCCCAACCCACCACCTTCATCTAGTGTTTAGGAATTGAAAGAAGGGTTATTTTCCAGTTGTTTGCTGAAAGTTTACTGAAATATTTTTTTACATCTTCTTGTGTAGGGAATAAGTTACATCCACGAATTTAAAATCTGAAGTCTAATAATGTGCTTTCACCTCTCCAGTAAGGAATAATAATGGCAAATCCAAATAAAAAAATATTCATCAACAAATGATCCAGCATGAGAGGAAGATTGTTTCTTAGGAAAAGTTGGGATGTAAAGAGAAAAGATGTTGCTTTGCTTTGCTTTGCTTTGCTTTGCTTTGGTTTAAGACTGTGGGTATTGTTGCCTGGTTAATGAAATAATTATATTTGCATTTTAATGGAAAGTTGAAATGCTGGAGGAGAATTATATTCTTTTACATGTTTGTATGCATGTCTGATTATAAGTTTGAGGAAGAATATAAATTTCAACACAACGTTGGGTTTTTTTTTTTTAATGTTATTAAGCAGAGAACTGTTAGGAAAGGACTAAAAAGTCAAACTTAAGTTTAGAAAGCATGTATATGATTAAAAGATGGGTAGAAGGAAGAGCACATTAATGGACATTACTCCGTAAATCAGATTTCCAAAACCATTCGTCCTCAGTAGTTCACTTTGTAACTCTTTATATTTTGATCTCTGAAAAAGTAATTAAGTTTAATTGTTGATACTGATGGTTATTTCACATGAGTACAAGGGAGTAATATTACTGATCTGGTGTAGAAACAGCTCGTTTGGTTAGTTCTTATTTGTCCTAAAATAATAAGGAAAATAGGAGTTTAGCATAAATGCTTACTAGTCGTTGAGAAAACTATGATTAATTGCAGTAATTCAGAGTTAAATAATTCCTTTTGCTAACAGACTAATATGTAACTGCTTTTTTGGGACTTTTCAAATGTTGTGGTTTATGCTTTCTTCAAATTATTAAACTAATTATAGATGTAGTATTTTCCATTCATATTGGTAAATAAGAATACCGCACTGGTTAATAATATTTATTGTGACCATGATGACTTGTTCTTTCCTATCAAATTTAGACTCTGTAATTTTATGTATCCTATTTGTATGCTGAAAATAGCTGTTACTATTTTAGGGGCTTTAATGATTATAAGGAGGAGATGCACATTATTCACCAATTTCAATATAAGTACCACTTTCTCCTTTATTATAAAAGAAATTATTTGGATTAATATAGAATAGTTGACTATAGCAGACACAGTGTCCATTCTTCATTTATTATGTCTTATAGTATCACCAGGATGTTCTCAGAATTTCATGGGATAGAACAGTCTTGAGCAATTAGATTTTATGGAAGTGATAGTAGATAATAACAAGATAGATCTTCTTAAACTGCAATATTATTTTGCTTATTTTCTTATTGAACTAATAGTTAAAGAGAAGTTAACTTGGAATGAAGAGAGTTCCTTGTTTTGTTTAAATTCACAGATTTACTAACTATGGCTTTAATTATCTCTGGCATTATGCTGGTCCATGCAAGGAGTCAAGGGCATTGGTATGATTTTGATGCAGTGACACATGAAGGTAGACATTGGCAGGCCAACATCACTTTCAGAACAAGTGAAATGCACCTGCCAAGGAGTTATTTATGAGAGACTTCCAAAGTCCTGTTTAGGCACTGGACTTGTATTAGGTAACAAAAACTGGAGTTAATGTTTTGGTTTCACTTGCTGAAGTTATAATTTCTCTATCAATTCCTCCAAGGCTCCACCCACACACAATGTTGTAAGCCAATGTCACTACTGAAATGTATTTCCTTATTTGCTGATCTCAGTAAGAAACCTTTCTTATAATTCACAGACACACCTGGCAGAAACCCTCTTTTCCATTATGTCCCAGATCCAAGTTGGTAAATTCTTATGAATTCTTTGAAATTATCTTTAAATGTCATCAAAAGCTATGGATGTTTGACATGTTAGAATATGTAATACTTAGATTAAACCTGCTTTTTTGTACTGTAATTCCTTCTTCAATAAGTTCAGTTGTCATTGCTTAATGGAATTTAATAATCTTACCTAGCCATCTCAAATTACTGGCAGGAGCCTTCTTTGTTTTATGAACAAGCATATAGACAAGTTAAAACTTTGGAGCAGCTGTCAGTGTTGGTTCATCAAAATAACATTTTCCTCAACTATTATGCCACCATTGCACACTAGTTCTTAAGCGTAGTAATGGCACCAAAGCCAGTAGCAGGAAAATATTTTACAAGCCAACTTTACAATTGGAGCCTTAACTGTGGGAGAGTCGGTTTGCCAAGTAGAACTGGTGGTTATCTTGGAAATAGTGCTGAAGAACACAACCACAAATGATTTTGCCAAATATACAGTATTTACTTGGTCTAGAGCTCTAGTTTCTATTTTGATGCACTGCCAAAACTCAGGGAATAACTGTGACATTATTTTTATTTAAGGAGGTTATATAGTACATCTGTATACCTTGGTGTATAGTACAAAATACATATGCATTGGTACACAGTGGGAAAGAAGAGTTCCACAAGAGGAGAGGGTAAAGTGAGAGCCCTTGAATCACTGTGACTGCAAGCCAAAGAGTCTTAAGTATCTGTTTCCAGCATTATTCTGATCCTCGATTGTACATCGCAGAAAATCCCTAACTTAAGAAAGATACATAATCTTTTCCCAATGAAATAGATTTTGGTAGTCCTTTCCAAAATAGTAAATTCTATCAGCTTTGATTTATGCTTTCTCCACTTGTCATGAAATGTGGTTAAATGTGCCAGGATTCAAGAAGTAGAAATAGATAGTAGGTAAATTTTCAATATTTTTTGTAAAAACAAACTCAATGATAATGTCTACATACCTGAAGCTTTAAGAATTTGGAACTCAATATTTTATATTTACTCAGGGCTGTTACTCAGACTGGCTTGAAATCAAGTGCCAAATAATCTGAGATTTAAAATTAAGAGATGAATAAATTAGGGTGAAGTGTTTTTGGAGGACAGGTTAGGACATAAAATGAACTGGTTGCTTCACTAAAAATACTATTTCTTTTAAATTGAATTTATGTCACTTGGAAGAAAGGCACTGATTTCTACATCTGTTTATTCCATAGTATAACCTAGGGTGTTCTACTCAGTCAATATGTAATGAAGGGAGTACCAGCTTCCAGTTATGAGTTATAAGTTCTGGAATGTGATGTGTAGCTCAGTGACTATCATTAACAATACTGTGCTGTATATTTGAAAGTTGCCAAGAGTATATCTTCAAAGTTCCCACCGCACACACGCAAACTTTGTAAGTATGTGAAGTGATGGATATAACTGACTTATTGTGGTAGTCACTTGCCAGTATATACATATATCAAATCATTACGTTGTACATGTTAAACTTACATAATGTTAAATGTCAGTTATGTCTCAAAAGCTGAGAAAAAATAATGAGTGACCTAGAACTGGAAAAAAATAATGTCATTAAATTAGAAAATATATAATGTAATCTCAGTACTGGTGATGATGGTAGTAATGACAGTGGTTTTTCCTTACATGTAACTTCTACAAGCCATCCACTGTAAACATACAGCTTAAGAATCTTTAGTAAATTTACACAGACATCACTTATTTTTTATTGAAATTTCTTTTAAGATATTTATAGATTCAGATGCAGGTGTATGAAATAATAACAACTGGGCATGTACCTTTTGCCCAATTTCTTCCACTGATAATTTTTGGCAAAATTATAATATCACAACCAGGATACTGACATGGATATAGTCTACCAGTCTTACTCGGATACCTCCAGTTCGACTTGTACGTTTGTGTACTATATATTCAGGTCCATACCATTTTATTACCTTATCAGATATCTTTAAATCTTTTTTTCTGAAAGGAGTAAAGTTTAACTCAGTTCTCCTTCATCAGTCATATGATTGTACTGCCATTCCTTATCAAAATTTGCATCAGAATATAGGTTTTTGTTTACTTAAAAGTGTTTTTGCATAAAATGACCTTAGCGTTCAAAATCTTTTCAGTTGTTTTAATAGCTTACTACATTGTAACTTAGGTCATTTAATTCTCTTCATGACTCTAGAGATAGGTATTATCCTCATCTCAGGTAAGCTAACTGAAGCAAAATGAGGTTGAATAACCAAATTCATACAGCCAGTACATGGTTTGGCTAAGTATTGAATTAGGCAGTCTGTCTCTAGATCCCAGCCCTTTAACCACTATGCTCTGCTGCCTCATTACTATTAATAAAAAAGTAAAGCTGTAGTGTAGAGAATGTAGGGAAAGTACTAAGAGGAGACTTATGGTTCACGCAATTGTCTACATATAAATGGTACCCAAATATTCATAGCATGTTATTTATAATTGTCCAAAAATTGGAACAACCCCAGTGTCTATCAACTCATAAGTGTATGAACTATGGTATATCCATACAATGGAATATTATTCAGCAACAAAGAGGAATGTAGGACTGATCCTTGCTGCATCATAGAGGAACTTGGAAAGAAGTAAATAACAAAAGGTCACATATGATGGTATTTCATTTACATGAACTCCCCAGAATAGGCAAATCTAAAAAGGCAGAGAGTAAATTACCTATTGCTGGGGGCTGGTTGGGGATGGAGAGAGAAGAAGGGGGACAGAGTGTTAATAGATATGAGGTCTCTTTTGGAGCCTAAAAATGTTCTGTAGTTAGCAATGTTTGCACAGCTCTAAAAAAGTATCCAATTGTATACTTCAAGAAGGTGAATGTTTTTTTTATTATATGTGAATTATATCCTAAATAAAGTTATAAAAAATGCATACAACTGACAAGGTATTTGGCATTCGGAAAGTAATTCATGTCTCATGCAAAGAAATATAGAGTGCTGTTTGAATTGAATTGTAAGGGACTATGCATACCTTTCTAGAAACATGGCACCAGTGAGTTTTTTATGATACGTCCCTATGAAATTAGGATCTTTAGCTTTAGACACACAGGATGAATTACTTGGGGTTGGTTTTATTTTAATTTCTAACTTAATGTAATTCTAGATACCAGACATTCTTCTTGTTGAGCAATGCTTCTCTCCCTCTTTATTCTGATGAGAATGTTGAATTGGTGCCAATTGGATTCCATAGTTTGGAACTATGACTATAACAAGGGTGGGGGAAATTCAATGATCTGCAAGCTTTCAGCTATAATAATGTATACATGTTATTGTACTCAATAAGGAAATGGCCTTGGCTTCGTATAATTGCTGTAATCTTTATTTTTTCAAGGAAAAACTATAGAAGTGACCAGAAATTCCACTTTTTAAGAATATGATTTTAGGACTTACCTGTAGGTTTGTAATGACATTCACATTAGAATCTTTATCCAGTCAAGCTGATGGAGCATTTGTTATAGAAAGCAGTAAGGTAGAATATAGGTCTGGTCCTCCATATAGGAAAAATGCATAGCTTCCTTGTTTTTACCCTCTCTTGTTTCTCTTAATAGTTTGTGAACTACTTCAATTCAAAATAGGTTTTTATGGTAGTATCACCATAATATTCAAAAGTTGTTCACTGGGTTCCAGTGTGCTCTTCCATCTTTGCCTTTTATTTATCTTTTTTAAGATTTTTATTTATTTATTTGACAAGAGAGAGACACAGCAAGAGAACACAAGTAGGGGGAGTAGAAGAGGGAGAAGCAGGGAGCCAGATGCAGGGCTCATGGGGCTCAATTCCAAGACCCTGGGATCATGACCTGAGGCCGAAGGCAGATGCTTAAGGACTGAGCCACTCAGGCACCCCCCCATCTTTGCTTTTTAAATATACGTGCAAAAATCTTAAATTTTCAAGTTTATTAAAAATATGAGATGAGATATTTTGTTTATATTTTTTAGCTTTGCTTTATTTTTTTTTTTTTTTAAGATTTGATTTATTTCTTTGGCAGAGACAGATCATAAGTAGGCAGAGAGGCAGGCAGAGAGAGGAGGAAGCAGGCTCCCTGCCAAGCAGAGAGCCTGATGCGGGGCTCGATCCCAGGACCCTGAGATCATGACCTGAGCCGAAGGCAGAGGCTTAACCCACTGAGCCACCCAGGTGCCACTAGCCTTGCTTTTTGTAAATGATTTTTTATGGAAGATGCCCTATATTCTGAAGTAAAACATAGAGCTGTGAATTTTTGCTGATGGACTGCTGTCTTCTGGGAACAGAATAGTCTATGGTCAGGCACGGATATAGCAGATCTCCCATTATTAAGTCATGCCATACACACACAGTATTGGTAATTTTCATTTGCTGCTTTTACAATTTTGAGATTTGTTTTGGTTTCTTCTATGAATGCTACAAAGTAATGAGAATTTTAATTACTATTGTCATACCTCATTAGCCATCGCTAAAACCTGTCTTTTCAAGTTGCTTGATTTTTTGATAGAGTTTTAAACTAGTTTCTATGTCCAGATTATTCTGTAATGAAAACTATTCACCCACCTTTCAAGATGAATTTTTATTATAGTATTTCTCCTCAAATTAGTATATTTTTTGTCTTCCAATGTAAGAGAAGTAAGGCTTAAATAATGTTAGTGAAACCCAGAGGATAGAACATAATCTGTCTCTGAGTTATTCGTCCTGTTTTTCTTCCCTGTCTACTTTAAGAAACAAGGGCAACCATTAAAAAATACTTTAATTATTAGCTGTGCCGCTTCTAAAGTAAAGTGCCAGAATCTGAAAATAATACAATGACACCACACCCAGATTCCATCCCGAACATACCGCCTTGTTCCTATTAATTTATTTTTTAATCTGTTTGTTCTTTCAGCACTTTATCCATTTTTTGTTTGAAGTCTCTTACTTTGAAGTTGCAGAATTTTCATATTTGCCATTGGCTATAAAGTTCTCTTAGCTCTTTTATAACCTCTCATGATTTTTGAATTAAAAGGATTACTTTTATACACCCTCTAATTAGTTTGGATGATTATTAGCTTTTTGTTTGTTTTACTGCATACATCATAACAGAACAAGAAATCACTTCTGCAAATAAAGTGTCTGGTCATTCATAAAATTAGGATAAGCATCTTAAAAACTGAATCCATTTATTAAAACATTAATTCACTTACATTTATATTTTAATGTACCAAAGAGAATTGGTGAAAGGAAGAATACCTTATATGAATACTTTCAAACATGAAGGAAGAACAAATTTTCCAACATCAAAATAACCATGTAAATTGTTTGTTTCAGTAAAAAGAGAAGCAGGTACATTTTAGCAGGAAAGCATATATTTTAAACTTTGTACTCTTGATTTAATCTAGCTTTATTTCAAGATAGCCACCCAAATGGTTGTTGTGTTTTTTTTTTCTCTCTCCTATGAAGTTATAACATATTTAGCTGAAAGTAAGACAAAGTTGTACTTATTTTTGGAATGTCTACTACATCATAACTTGGAGAAAAACATACTTGCAGGAAGCAAAACTAGTAGACATTTTGCTAATGGCTTACCTTTTTAATATCTGTAATTTAATTGTGTTTCTACTGAAAATCAGAATTGGTAAGGACATTTGGTTAACTTTGGGAACTAAATTTTCAACTTGAAAAATTAAATTTCAATTTAAGTTCAATTTGATTTAAAAATTAGATTGAAACTTGTTTGCTCTCAAATGTGATTCTTCAAGTAGGAAATTTTATAGACATCAACTAATTTTAATATATAATTTTAAAAAATTTTACCAAGTGTGTAGAAGATATAGAATATAGCATTTTAAAATCCTTTAAAAAAATCTTGAGAATTCATTGAAATCAGTTTTTTAAATCACTAGTTTAATTTACTACTGACAGTTTTGCAGGGTTTTGTTTTTGTTTTTGTTTTTTTGCATTGCTATAATATGTCATGCTTTAAAGCTGAAGGTTATAGGAAACTTTCCATATTTAAGTATAAAAAACTTGATATTGACATTTTTCTTGAATATTGTAAGGATTCAACCCCTTTAAAAAATGATTTAATTGTTTCATGTTCACAAACCCATTGTAAAAGATACAGTGAATGTAGATGAGAATGAAAATTAAGGAGAGAGGTAAAATACTAAATTGTGTTTCTCTTTACTCAAACATAGCCATTGGATACTTTTTGCTGATAGAGTCATGTTGTAATTTTATTTGAATGTAAATTGTCACTTTGCAAACCACTTGTCTACTTAGAGTATCTCTGTCTAGTAGTTGTGTAACCCTACCGCTCTTAATATTTCAGTTCACACTGAAGTAAGTGAGCAAAGATAAAGGGGAAGTTTTGGGATAAGAGGAGGTAGAAAGTACATTCAGAATGCATTGTTGAGATTTCAAAATTTGCCCCAAACTTAATTAGAAAAGGCAGTTAATTGTGATCTGTCCTCTGGTTAGATGCTGCTTAAAGAAGAAAGGGAATGCAATGGGGATTGGTCATTTCTCCTGTTCTTCGTCATTGATTTTTTGTTGTTGTTGGAGGGGTGCTGGACAGAGGGTAAGGAAAGGAAGACATAAGGAAAATAAATCCCTCTTAGAGTCAGTTTCTTGTTAGGCACATGCTCATTTTTAGGGCCAAAGAAAAAGGAGGTTTTCCTTCAGAGCTTGTCGATGCTTTCTCGGCTTCCGATTACACGTGGTCACATCAACATCTGACACGTGGGTACAGTGCTTGCGTGAGCATGGCAGCACTATTTACAAACACCATCCTAGGATTCCAGAGACTCTTATGTAACAGCTGAGAGAGTGCGGGCTTTGTGTGTCTGTGGGCAGAGGAATCAAACAGTTTAATTCATAGTCAGGGAGCCCTTGTCTGGCTCTGACAGGGTCATGAACCAAAGATCAAGGTGTCTAGGTCAGGATCCGCCCAATACGCAGTTTACCTACCACAGTCTCAAAGGCAGTGCTTTAATACTGGACTAATCTTGTTTTTTTTTTTTTCTTCTTTCAGCAAACAGAACCAGTTATGCCAAACTTTTTTGTGGGTGTGATTTTGGTAAATGTGGGCAGATTGTACCTTGGTTCTACTTGTACTCTGCAGTGCCACTGAGAATAAAGTGTGCTTGCCTGACACTCAGCCTCATTAAGTAATGCCTTTAAAAAAAAAAAAAAGTGCAAGAGAATTTTTTTTTAAAAGTGCAAGAGAATTCATAATCTGACTTGCGGTATAGACACTCAAACTACAGAACACTCAAGAAAGGGATTAATGGATCGTTCTCCTTATTCCTTCCTGCGCTGACCCCTCTCCTTTCTCTTCTCCCTCCCTTTCAGTTCTTCTTCATCACACCTCCCCCAGCCCTCCTCCACTTCTAACTCTACATCAAGACTTGGGTTATTTTAAAAGAAGAAAAAAAAAGTCTCTATACTTAGGGAATTGCTTTTCCCTTCACAGATAGCTTTTAAGAATTTCCCATTGATGCTTATCAATAAAAAGAAAGTCGAGTTTTTACAAAAGTTAAAGCACACAAATTTAAAGTGTATCTGGCATATGTTTTCCGGTCCTTTCCATCGTAAGTTGTAAGCTGACTGGTTGGAATCTTTAAAATATGAGTGAACTTTGAGGGTTTTGGGGTTTTTTTTTTTTCTTTTGTATTGCATTTAAGGATCATTTTAGATGGATATCACTATTGGTTATCCAAAAATAGAAACAAATAATTGAAATTAGATCATCAAAAAATGAACTCTTAGTTAATACAAAAGTTGGTGTGTTTGAACTCTTCTTTCATAGAATGTTTTCTTTTGTAATTATACTATCTTTCTTTAAAAAATAGCAAAATTAAAATCTTTGAAATGCAGTACAATAAACAAAAGGAATTTGTTTAACTTTTAAAAATAAGAGATCTTTTCTCCAAGAGATAAACCAAGCATCAAAAAACTATTTTGTTTTAAGTACAGTTCGGTATAAGAGAAGTTAAGATCTGAAATAATTTAGAGATTATCTACCAAATTTATTATTTACATATGAGACTTAGAAATTGAGTCTAGCTTTTTAACATCTGAATTTGTTCTCATTTGAAAGAAATTGCCAAAAGAGTGACTCATTTAACCAACACAATGAAATCTAAGAATGGGCATTTTTCATCCCTGTTGCTGAGTGAAGTTCCTTCTGGACTTGAAAAGATATAATTTATTTAGTGTTTATCACTTAAAATATTTTGTACAGTTTTAATACATTGAATTGAGATATAGTAAAAGTAGACTTTGGGCTTTAAAAGATTCTTTTCATTTGCTTGTTTTATTTATTTATTTTTTTTGCTTTTTTATTATTTTGGCCTAAAGATAATATATTCATCTTAGTCACCCTTGGCCTAAATAGTGAAAGTTTGTGTGAAATTACTTATCTGTATTGTTTTCTTTTTCTTTATATATATATATATATATATATACACATATATATATTTATTTATTGACACAGAGAGAGAGAGAGAGAGCACGAGTAGGCAGAGTGGCAAGGAGAAGAAGAAGGAGGCTCTCCACTGAGCAGGGAGCTCGATGTGGGACTTGATCCTAGTACTCTGGGATCTTGACCTGAGCCGAAGGCAGACGCTTAACCCACTGAGCCACCCAGGTGCCCCCCTCCCCGCTTTTCTAAGAACAGTGCCAATTCAGAACATTCGTGGGCTTTCACAAGAATTATCTTCTCCTGTATTAGAACAAAAATATTTTCTTCTCTTAACTTTGTTGGACTCTAAATCATATGCAATTATAAGCTGGAAGTGGTCATAATTTGATAAAGGCCATAAATTAATGCATTTCTGCTAGGAAAGGGATTTAAATATAACTTTCATTTGATTGTGCTTCAGTTTCACTTAAAGTGGCAAGCATGCAATAAAAATTGATTTATTCAATGGGTGGACTCCCTTCATAAAGAGAAACTTAGTGGCCATTGTCTTAGTATTATAAAATATCAGAATGGTAGACTGAATGTGAAAGATACATGCTAAAAAGCAGTATGAAGTTTGAGTTTATCCCCTTTCAGTTACTGCTGCATTTGAGTGTGTGTGCATCTGTTCACATATGTTTTGGACTCAATATGAGTTAAGTCCTCTTGGCAGAAATGGTTGATTAAACAAACGACAGGAAAAGTTTCTGTTTATGAATATAAAGCGAAAAAATAATTAATGTCATGCATCTTTCCAGATATCATGAAGTTACACAAAATCCTCAAGGTCGTTTGTATCAACTGCTTTTAGATGGTCCTTTTAGAAGATCTCTGAGGAATCAAATAGGAGCTTACCCAGAAACAGCTGGCTTGGTGATGTTAAGATTGGTGCCAGGTATTCCCTCTTGCATAGGAGTTCCTGGCCATCCTGTTGCCTTCCCATGTGGTCAGGCACACATGGCTCTAATGTTTACACACACTGTTCCAGAATTCTGAACACCAGTGATGCAACAATGTGGGTAGAAGGAGAGGTCTGTATCTCATTAATTGTTTAGCGTCCCGGATCACAAATATTGATGCAGGAGAAGAAAGTACTGATTATAATAATGCTTGACTGGGACAGAGAGGGATGCGGTGATGGGGCATGGTAGATGCATAAAGGAAGCTTTCCCCCAGCCCCCCACATTGTTATTTTAAACTGCTGTTACCACTCCAAAGGAGCTTTCTACTTTGAACTTAAAATAGTAGCTTTTAACTGGGACCAGTGACTAAGGGCTTTAGTATCCAAGGACTGAAGGTGATGAAGGTCTTAAGAGTGTCACTCTGTCTCATAACCAGGCTGACTCAGCCTCTTTTAGAAGCTATTGTGGCAACTTAACCATCTCTAGTAACCTTACTGCATACGTGCATGGAAACAGTTGGAGTTAGAGCTATCATTTTCTCATGATTTAAAATTGTTCCTCATGCATTATTTGTTTCATGTTTGAAAATATGCCATTTCTAGTACATATAGAAATGCTTTCCAAAATCACTGAATATGTTTGGGTAGAATTAATTTGCTTAACATTATACTCTTGTTTAAGAGCCTGTATCTGCAAACACATGGGGGGAAACCCCCTTCTTATCTGGTAGAATGATGATAAAGGAAAAGAAAAGATAGGTGATAACTTTGGAAAATATGTAATAACAAAATGGTGGCATTCATTCAACTAAATACCAACATCTACGTTTAACATGGAAATGTGCCTAAAATGGTGAGGGAGAAAACATGTAAATATAAGGAGACTATAAAGAGTTTTTAATGAATAAATGCTCTATCACAAATGATGAACATTTTAAAGATCTGTTTCAGACTCTCTTACTTATAACAAATTGTCAAAGACTTTTTCATCCACCTTCCTTTGAACTTTTAACAGTTTTTTTCTGGACTGTGGGTTTAACTCTGTGTGCATGTATGTGTGCGTTTGAATATGTTTTTATATTTTAGATCTAGCTGTGTAAACTAGAATTGTTTCCAATTGCTTATATGATATTGCAGCCACTTTTACTTCAACATTTCAGTAAATCATTCATCAGATTTGCAAAAATATAGTTCATTTTCAAATACAGAATCATAGGTTGTTGTCAACTGGAAAGGATTTTAGAGGCTCTCCAACCTCTAAATTTCTAAAAAAAATTTCCTATGGCTATAGGAAGAGGAAGACATTTGCTTCAAATTATATAATAGATATCTATCATTCTAATAATTGCCAATATTGACTAAGTTCTTACATTGTGTTAAGCACCATGCTGGATGCTTTACAGAGATTATCTTGTTTTAGTCTCATGTCACCTCTTTTGTTTGTTTGTCTGTGGCATATATCCCCATTTTATTGAGGAAAAGATAGGTCATAGAGTTTTTAACTTTAACATCACTGCTGTTCTTTTAGAAATATAATTTCTTCCTCTTTGTTGTTCCCACTGGTGTGACCTTCCTTTCCATCATTTCCTGATTTTTCCTGCTTTTCACCATATTTTCCCCCCAAAGGAATCTACACTGTCTTTTTATTTCTAATGGATCACAATGAACTCTTAAACAGCTGGCTGCCATTAAACAGTCTGGCCTTTTGGGTCAGGAAGATCTAGTGTTGAATCCTAAGTTTCCTTCTTAAAAACTGTGTATGTTTTCATTCAACATAGTAATTTTAGCCTCTCTGAATCTGCTATCCCATCTATGAAATAGGAATAGCTAATAATTCTTATCTCCCATGTTGCCAAGAGGGAATAAGTGAATGAGTTAATATAATGAAACATTCAACCTATTACTTGGCAAAACTTCAGTGATTGAATCACTATTTGGTCATTTCTCAGGTGTTTGTTGAGCGTCTATGTATTAGGAAAGAAGGAAACCATTGTCCTTGCCCGTGTAGAGTATATAGACTCATAGGAAAGAGTCAATACCATGATCTTTTAAAAAGCATAATGAGATGGAAATTGTAGGACTCACAGACTGGTCACAGGGGGAGTTTCCCAGGATGCATCCAGCCCTTTGCTCAAAGGTATGATTCTTTTTTTTTTTTTTTTAAAGATTTTATTTATTTATTTGTCAGAGAGAGAGGAGCGAGAGTGAGCACAGGCAGACAGAGTGGCAGGTAGAGGCAGAGGGAGAAGCAGGCTCCCTGCCAAGCAAGGAGCCCGATGTGGGACTCAATCCCAGGACACTGGGATCATGACCTGGGCTGAAGGCAGCTGCTTAACCAACTGAGCCACCTAGGCATCCCTCAAAGGTATGATTCTTTAATTGCTTGAATGGTCCTAGGCACAAGAGTTGGCATGACTTTCTCAACGTTGGGGGCCCACAGAGATTACACAAGTCTTAACAGCATTGTCTCTGAAGAAGGACCCTAGAAGGAAAGATTATTTCCATCCCTTTTATTATTTCAATCAGGATACAAATTATGAGTCTGTAGTTTCTTCTGTCACAATCATCTTTTATTATATCAGGTATATTGAAAGGATACAAACTTGTCCGTAGAAATATAGAATGGTAGCATGTATGATTTAAAAACTACTAAGGATTGTAGATGTTACTTATTCTAACTCTGTTTCATAGCCTGTTTTTAGGAACAAAAACAGATACTTTGGCACACCTTGCTTAAAGATAGATGATAGTCTTGTTGTGCTAATCCCAGGGACTTCCCATGAGAATGAAGATTCCGTACATGGTGGTGTCATGGGATTTGGGGCCCTTGTGAAAGATGTTTTGGAGTGTCTCCCAATTACTTAACAGTTTAAAATATATCAACTATTTATGTGTCAGCAACTACCTCCTTTCATCATGATAGAAGTTTCCTTGAGAGCCAGGATCATAATTTGTATATTCATTGAATCCCCCACAGTAATTAGTATGCAGCCAAGTACATAGCAGGCCCTCAGTATACATATATGCCTGCAGGTAGACTTGTGGGTTGGAAATACTCTTGATGACCCTCCCTGTCTGAACTATCATTTCTCGGAAATAAGGAACACAGAAATGGAGAGGTTTGACTGGTTAGTTTCTACACTGACTTTTAAAAAAATACAGGTACATGATAACAACAAAAATAATTTAAAATAATGTAATTAGAAGTATGTCTTTATTATTTTTTCCTACAGTAATATACTGAATTTTCCAAATTATCAACATCAAACCATAGCTTCCTGACTCCCCACTATGCAGGATATGAATATTAGTATTTCTCATTTCATCTACTTTTCTCCCTTGCCTTCTGCCAATTTTTGTATTCTATACCTTCTCTGTTGCTAAGTCTATAATATTTGTATTATGTTCTTCACCTATAGTGTCTCTCCTGTGCTTTGTAGCTCAGTGCTAATTGAGAAAAGAAAACCCACAGCATTTATAATGTCATGATTATAAATAGATTCCAGTATAATACCGAGGCTATGGTTGAATATGTAGAGAAGGAAAAAAAAAATGATCCCCTAGCATTAAAATTTGGTTTGTTCTGAAGATAATATTTTAAACACCAAGATAAAATAGATTGTATTTTCTTAAAGTCCTTTAACTCCTCAAAATTGTGCCATATATTAGTTTCTTTCACATTTGGACTTAACAATTTTCTGTGAGTCTTAAATTTTTCTTGAAAATTCTAAACTTCTTATTTTGTGTCCTTGATAGAAGAATTATATGCCTTCATCACTCACAATGATTTTTCCAATTTCTTAATTGTATCACTTGGTGAATGAAATATACCTTCCTCTTCAAGTCATTTTTCCCTATGCTGTCTACTTCCTTTTTTCTGAATTAGTTTCTTTTCATTATTCTCCTGATTAGAGCTGCTGTATTATTTCAGTCCCTTGTCTTGCTTGGTATTTGGTCCCCCCCCCACCTTTTCTCCTTGCAGACGTCCCCAAGAGTTTATTCTTGTTTTTGTTTTCCAGAAATGGTGGGTAGGAAGGAAACTGAGTCCTTGCATATCCAAAACACCTTTATTTTTTTCTCAGAGTTAATTAATAATTTATTATATATATGCTCCTTAGTTCAAAGTAATCTCCCCTCAAAACTTGGGAGACTTTTATCCAGTGTTGCTAATGAGACATCTGATAAAAGTTTGATTCCATCTTTTTTAGATAACTTTTTTCCTTATTTAAATGGTAATTAGGATCTTTATCTTGTCAGTTCTGAAATTCCACCTAGAAAATTAAAAGCTCACAGGAAAATCCAAATCCAGATCTGTCTAGGCATAGCTCTTTAAATATCCATCCTTCTCAGCCCTAAATGATTCTGTATAATCTAGAAAAAAAAATGTCTTCTTTCCACTTTAGGAACTTTTCTTCTATTATACCTTTTATTATTTCTTCCCCTGTATTTTTTTTCTCTCTTTATGGAACTCGTGCTAACTAACCTCAATTTATTTTTCTGGTGTATTAAATTCCCTCTCATATGTTCCATCTGTTTTCTCTCTATATTTTCCCAATCCACTTGATCTTTTTTAAATGTTAAAAATTAAATTTTAATTTGCCCCAATTCTTATATCATTTGATTGACTCTTCTTAAGGTAACCTTTTTTTGCACTCAAATCCTAAGGAATGAATGAAATTTTGTAAAAAAAAAAAAAAAAAAAATAGAGCAACAGAGAAAGAAATGTTTATAACTACATTACCATATATATGTTAGCAACTGAACTTTTTTTTTTTTAAGATTTTATTTATTTAAGAGAGAGAGGGAGCATGAAAGGGGGAAGGTCAGAGGGGAAAGCAGACCCCCTGCTGAGCAGGGAGCCCAATTTGGCCTCAATTTCTGGACTTCAGGATCCTGACCTGAGCTGAAGGCAGTCGCTCAACCAACTGAGCCACCCAGGTGCCTGCGACTGAACTTTCTGATGTTATTGTAATTGAGTAGTATTTCAGTTATATTGTGTGTTTAAGAGGCTTCTGTGACTG
Source organism: Mustela putorius furo (assembly GCF_011764305.1). Taxonomy (NCBI): domain Eukaryota; kingdom Metazoa; phylum Chordata; class Mammalia; order Carnivora; family Mustelidae; genus Mustela; species Mustela putorius. The sequence continues at coordinate 12,160,342 of NW_025422023.1, forward strand.
CTTCTAAATATAAGCATGATTTGCAAAATGACTTTAAGTTTTAAACAACTGATTTATAAATAGACTTTGGAGCTCAAGCCTCCTGAAGGTGAGCACTGCCTGTGTTCTTCTTTTGCTTCCTTTTGTTCAGTTCTGTGACTACCATCTCCCTTCTGGGCTGGAAGAGATAGCAAAGTTTCCAGTATCTCTCAGTATTTATTGTCATGATGAGATAATATTCGGTTGGTCCTTAATTCTGGGTTCAAGTGAACTTGGTATTTATTTCATAGTGAAAAATGGTTATAGATAGATCATTCCTCATATGCAAGTTTTCCACTGGTTTTGAAGTACCTTCTTTATTCATTTTAGATATGGCTAAAATAATAGTATTTTAAGTGCATTTTTCTTGCTGCTTTTATTGTAACTTATTATTAACAGTTCAAAATCCTGCAGAATTTGAGTTTGATTTGTAAGCTCCATGATGGGCATTCTACTTCTGTTTTGTTCAAAATGTTATCTCCAGTATCTAGCACAGTGCCTGAAACATTATAAAAACTAAAATCAGTATTTGTTGAAGGTAGACCAGTATTTCTAGAGAATTTTCATTCCAAAGATTTAGTAGAATAAGAAACCCATAATGAGTAATGCTGTACTCAATGCTAGTGAAATGAGATACAAACAGGTAGGGTAGCTCTTTCTTTACTTTTCTTCCAAATATAGAGAACTTTCTGAAATCAGAGAAGAATTAATATGAGTTTTAGTATGTTTCATTGACATAATGATATGTAACCAGGAAACAGAAACCAGTTCTTTAAAAAATGGCAGGAAGATGAGAAGAAAAAGCAGAGGTCAAAAAAAAATTTTAAGCAGTATAACTTACTGAGACATCTGAGATCTTTAAATTCTACATTGGTGCAAGGTACAGATCTTGAGCTACAACTGCTTTTTGATAAAGGATGCTGGGTCATACTGCCAATGTTATATTTTCCCCTATATAGTAAAGAGTTCAGTGTGGTACCTGAGATGTTGAAAAAGGTAAGGCAACATTCATACTTGTGAACAGACCTGCAAAAATAGACTAGTCTCTTTCAGATTGCATTATTTGTTTTCACATGCTTGTCTTTACCTCTTTTTGGAAGTCTGTTTTCTAACCTTCTTCCAGGGCTTATCATCTCTTTCATATGTCCATTGCATGCATTTTTCAGAGGCCAAACAGAATTAGTGCATACTTTGTATAGCAAAAAGGTGCTGTTGACTTTAAATGAGTTCTTTGACTTTTCATGTGATGCTGGGCAGGAAGTTTACTATTTCCTCATTTATCAAATGAAGGACTTGGACAAAATAACATTTTCTGAAATTTCACTCAATTTAAAACTCCACACATGAGATCTATATTATATATGACAAGTTGAGGCATATTGCAGATGTTAAACAAATATTTATTTTACTGCATTTTTAAGTGGCCACATTATTTCCTTTCAAGGAAAAAATAGTATTACATTCAAATGCCTGTATATTTATGAGAAACATTTTTAAACTGTTGAGGTTGAATTCGAGGTTTCTTACAGATGGTCTTTGCCCTTTCAGTAATATCTCTCATAATGTGAGAATAATGGTGGAGTCAATAATGAAACTGTCCAATTAAAAAAAATTCTTTCAGCAAGGGAAAAAGTATTCATCAGAGGTGTTCTAGTAGATGATATATTTTTGGTAATGAAACTGATAGGGGCAGAAAAGAAAAGGAAACTGATGGGGTAATTAACTTTTTTTTTTCTAAGTTGGCTGTGTTACTACTATGTTTTTATGCAATGGTAATGCTTTCCTGACAGAGCAGAGAGCAAAGTTACTTTGGTCTTATTTCCATTAATGAAGCCTTAAATATTCCTTCAGAGAATAGATGTGAAAAAGTATTCTGCTTTTCATACCTCTTAAGAATATAGATTTTGCTTTTAAGAGGAAGTTCACTCCTGCATGCCAAAATGAAGGATAAAAATTTTACCTATCTTTAATCCTTAAAGGAAAATGTACATAAAAATGCTATTTACTGTGTACAGTATAGGAGAGTGATAAATTCCTGGATTAGTCTTTTTTTAAAAAAGATTTCATTTGTTTAGTTGACAGATCACAAGTAGGCAGAGAGGTAGGCAGAGAGAGGGGGGAAGCAGGCTCCCTGCTGAACAGAGAGCCCAATGCGGGACTTGATCCCAGGACCCTGAGATCATGACCTGAGCCAAAGGCAGAGGCTTAACCCACTGAGCCACCCAGATGCCCCCTGGATTATCTTTTAAGAAAAAATCAAGTTTATTGAAAATTTTGTGATAATAATGAGTCATTTAGTAAGTAAAGGAAATATTGTCTAGTTTTGAAAATGACAGATTTGGTATGAGAGTGCAAAGTTGATGAGACTAGGAAATCCAAAGAAATTTGCTGATTTATTTTCTCTATTACTCAGTGAATACAAAAGTCCATTTTTTCAGTTATTAATTACATGACAATTAAAACATCTTTGAAGTCAGTCTACTATCATTAAGAGAATTCCTCTTAACAAACCAGTATAAACAGGATTATAATTTAATAGAGACTAATGCTGGTTGTGAAAAATCTTGAGACTTCTTTAGGACTTCAATTTAACAAAATATTGACTAGCAGTGGATGTACACATGGAAATATAAAACATTTTATTCATGCTTACAAAAATAGTATCCAGTTGACCTTTGAACAACACAGTTTGAATTGCTTGGGTCCACTTATACACAGATTTTTTTTTCTCTAACTTACTTTATGGTAAGAATACAGCATATAATACATATACAAAGTATGTGTTGATTGCTTATGTTATTGGTAAGGCTTCTGGTCAATAATAGGCTATTAATAGTTAAGTTTTGAGGAGTCAAAAGTTATACATGGATTTCTGATTGTGCAAAGGGTCAGTGCCCCAAACCACACATTGTTTCAGGCTCAACTCCGTATCATTTCTTAATAGTAGGTAGCAATGACTTCAAAAGACCATAGATCTCTCTGTCAACATACACGTTGACAATATTATTACAACCATGAATTGAATATGCTAATTCCATTTTCACTTAGAATTTCAATTTATTCTATCACTAGAGTACATATATGAATAAAAACTTACGAAAAAAAAAACCTTATGGATATCAAAGAAATAAAAGAATAAATATAGGCACATAACCATGGTAAGCCTATACTTTATTTGATAGGCCTTAAAAGACAGTTTACTGCTGCTTTTTTCTAAAAAAAATTATTTGTACATTGTAAAAACCCTTTTTGAGAAGTGGCTTGCCACACACACAGAATTTATAGTCACTAGTATTTCCTAATACATATTTGAAAAAGAAGACTTGATATATTACTAGGATTACATATGGTTAAAAAGTTTTAAAAATTATATTTTAAAAACCTTAAGGTTTCCAGTTTCCTCTTGGACATGTAAGGAGCTTACCATCCCAACAAATAAAAAGCTGAACAAACTGAAAAAAATCAACAACTTTTCTTAGCTCTGTTAGAGAGGTGAGGTCACAAGGCAAACCACTACCCCCAAAAGTAGAGAGACCAGCGAATACAGAGAACCACAAACTACTGGAGCAGAAACCCACACAAGTAGAAACGTCCATAGGAACCAATGCCAGGGCAAAAAAAACCTGAACGGTAAAACAGATTGTTGGAGGTTCAGCATGGATAAATCATAGAGTAAAAACCCAGGGGAACTCAGTGACAGGGAGCCCCCACACTTTCATGAGTTTTACCTTCAGGTGTCCTACCAGTCCCCTCAGTAAATATTAGAGGAAAGTCCCCTTGTACTTCAGTAGGTGCGGAGAGGAATTATTGTGAAATATGCCAGAACATTCTGTTCTTCTTAACAAGGCCTGCTGTCAAAAGAAACTATTTTACCGGAGCCTAAAATGCTGAGGGAAGGGAAGTTCCCAACTTCCATTCCTTCTAACCTTCTGTGTGGGGGAAAGGAAATAATGTACCTTCAAACCCCTCCAGCTATCCTTTCCCACTTAGGGAAGAAGCAGTTGGCACCAGAAGCACTGGTGAAGTGCAGGTTGACCAAAAGACTGAGGTGGAACCTAATCATATGACAATAGAATGCTTCCCATCTCTCCACACCTTACCACTGCATCACTAAAGGCCCCTTTACTGCAGTTCCTTTTCCCCAGTACATCTTGTCCAGCTTAAAGCAAAAAATTACTAGGTATGCTGAAAGGCAAAAACTGTTCAAAGACTGTTCGAAGAGACTTTCAGACCCAGAATTAAATAAGGCAAGAATGTTGGAACTATCACACTGGGAATTTTTTTTAAAAAGCTGTGATTAATGTGTGAAAGGCTTTTGGGTTTTTTTTTTTTTTTTTTACATCAAACTAGACTTTATTTTCTAATTTTTTAATTTTTTATTTTTTCAGTGTAACAGTATTAATTATTTTTGCACCACACCCAGTGTTCCATGCAATCCGTGCCCTCTCTAACACCCACCACGTGGTGAAGGTTTTAATGAAAAAAAGTAGACATGATGCAAGAATAGATGGATAATGTAATGCTGCAGCTAGCGCGACAAATCGACCAGGAAAATGTGAGGGTTAAGAGAATGGTGAAAAGAAATTAAGAGACAAAGAGATGGGGGCAGGAGGAGCACTGAGGAGGATGTCCAATAGTACCGATTTTATTCCACATCTTACAAGCATTTATAAGTCAGACAACAATAGGAGGAGTAATACATCAGTATCTAGTCAGATGACCGCAAGTTTCTATAACAAGTTTACATTAACTACAAGCAAACCTCGTGATGCCAGGTAGTCTCGGCTAATGCCATTAGCAAGACAGTCAACCAGGGAATGGGTTATGGGAGGTACAGAACAACAAGGACTAACTAAGAACTCAGGACTTTGGCCACATTGTTCCCTTCTGTAGGGAGAGTGTGTGGGAAGTCACGTAGGCGAACGCACAACACGTAGCACAGACCCTTTTCTCAGTGTTACTCAACTTTCCTGTCCTTAACCTTGTCAAGGTGTCCGGACTTTGAAGGAGACACAAGTCAGGGCCTGGTTTGATCCTCGACTCCAACCATGCCATAGCCTCCAACAAGTAAGCAGAGAGATGAAAATTTTAGAAAGAAAAATAAATGCTAGAGATCAGAAATACTATGACAGAAATACCTTGATGAATTAATTTGTAGACTGGATATGACTGAGGAAAGACTCTCTGATTTTGAGAATATGACTGGAAGCTTCTAAAACTGAAAACAGGGAAAAAATAATATCCAAGAATTGTGGGATAATTACAAAAGATGTGATATAGACATGATGGAACTATCAGAAGGAGAAGAGAGAAAGGCATAGAAACAATATTTAAAGCAGTAATGAGTGAAAATTCTCCCAGGTTAACATCAAACACCAAACCACTGATCCAGGAAGTTCAGGAAATACCAAGTAGGATAAATACCAAAAAACAAAAGCAAAACAAAAACTGCATGTAGGCATACCATATTCCACCTTCTGAAATCAAAGATAAATGCTTGAAATAAGCTAGAAGAAAACAACACCTTACCTATAGAGGAAAAAGATAAGGATTACATCTGACCTCTGCTGGGACACCATTACAAGCAAGAAGAGAGGGGAGGGAGAAATTCAAAGTGTTGAGAGAACAAAACAAACAAATAAACAAACAAAAAAACCACCTTAGAATGCTATACCCTGTGAAATTTTCCTGCAAAAGTGAAGGAGAAATAAAGACTTTCTCAGACAAACAAAAATTGAGGAAATTTGTTGACAGTAATCTTCCTTCCAAGAAATTTTAAGAAAGCTCTTTATGCAAAAATAGAATGACATAGATCAGAAACTAGAATCTACATAAAGAAAGGAAGAATGTTGGAGAGTAAAAAACTGAAGGTAAAAGAAAATCTTTAGTGTTTCTTCTTTTAATTCTAACAAAAATTAGTTTATTCAACATAATAACAATGTATAATGTATAATGTGTATAATGTACTAAGTGTATAATGAAATAAATGACAGTAATGATACAGAGACAAGAGGAGAAATTAGGAATATTTTGTTATTATAAGGTACTCACACTACCCAAGAAGTGGTATAGTGTTATTTGAAAGTGAACTTGGATTAGTTGTAATGCACATTGCAAACTCTAGGGCACCACTAAAGAAGATTTAAGAAGAAATATAACTACAATGCTAAGAAAGAAAAAAAAAAGGAAATATATAAAAACCTCAATTAAAAATACAAAAGGAGGAAAAAAAAATACAAAAGGAGGGACGCCTGGGTGGTTCAGTTGGTTGGACGACTGACTTCGGCTCAGGTCATGATCCTGGAGTCCCGGGACCGAGTCCCGCATCAGGCTCCCAGCTCCACGGGGAGTCTGCTTCTCTCTCTGACCTTCTCCTCGCTCATGTTCTCTCTCACTGTCTCTCTCTCAAATAAATAAATAAAATCTTAAAAAAAAAATACAAAAGGAGAGGGGCGCCTGGGTGGCTCAGTGGGTTAAAACCTCTGCCTTCAGCTTGGTCTGGATCTCAGAGTCCTGGGATCGAGCCCCACATTGGGCTCTTTGCTCAGCGGGGAGTCAGCTTTCCCTTCTCTCCCTGCTGCTCTGCCTACTTGTGATCTCCTCCTCTCTGTCAAATAAATAAAATCTTAAAAAAAAAAATACAAAAGGAGAAAAAGGTGGGAGACAAAAATAGGTACAAAGAAGAAAGTCAACAATTAGGAAAATAATAATAAATATGGCAGATATTAATTCAGCTGTACCAATAATCATCTTAAGTATCAGTGGTCCATTTGACCAGTTAAAAAAAATGAGTGGATAAAACAGTAAGACCCAACTATATATTATATAAAAGATACCTTAAATATAAAGACATGTAGATTAAAAGTAAAGAGATGGAGTGGTGGCTGGGTGGCTCCGTTGGTTAAGCACCTGACTCTTGATTTCGACTCACATCATGATGTTGGGGTCATGAGATCAAGCCTCATGTCTGGCTCTACACTCAGCATAGAGTCTGCTTGGGATTCTCTCTTTCCCTCTGCCTTTCCCCACTGTCATGCTATCTCTCTAAAATAAATAAAACTTTTTTTTTTTTTTAAGTAAGGAAATGGAGAAATATAGACCGTGTTAACATTAATCAAAAGAATAGCTGGGAGAGCTCGTTAATTTCAAACAGCAGATTTCAGAGCAAAGAAAGTTATTAGACAAGAAAAACATGGCTTAATGATAAAGAAGTCAGTACTCCAAGAAGACATAGCATTATGTCTTCTTATGTCTGTCTTCAAACTTCTTATGTCTGTCTTCAAACAGTCCTTAACATGCATACATCTAACAGTGTCAAAATACATGAGGCAAAAACGGATAGGACTGCAAGGAAAAATAGATGAATTCACTATTATAATTGAAGACTTTAACACTCCTCTGTCAGAAGTGGACTGATCCAGCAGGCAGAAAATCAGTAAGAATATAGTTGAACTCAGTAGCTCCATCAATCAACTCAATATAATTGACATCTATAGACTACTTTATCCAACAACAGCAGATTACATATTCAAGTTCCCATGGAGTATTTAACTAACATAGACTACATTTTGGGCTACAAAACACACCTTAACAAGGTTAAAAGAATAGAAATTATATAATGTCTGCTCTCAGACCACAAGGGAATTAAATCAGAAATCAATAATAGGAAGATCATTGGAAAATCCTAAATACTTGGAGATTTAACAACATACTTGTAAGTAACACATGGATAAAGGAAGGAATCACAATATAGACAAATATAAAAATATTTGAACTACTCTGCTTGACACTGATTTGTCATGTAGTTTCAGTGCTACTTTTGTTTTCACTCAAAGTGCTTACTTCACTCAATTTTTGTGAATTTCTTGCGATCAGAGGATTTCACTGTCTGAGGGGACCTGCAACCACAGTGTTAAAGGCACAATGAAAGTTATTATAAATCTGAAAAATTTTGAACTAAATGAAAATGTCAAAATTTGTGTGATGCAATAAAAATAGTGCTGAGAGGGAAATTTATAGCTTTGAATGCATATACGAGAAAAGAAGTTCTAAAATCAATAATCTAAGCTTCTAAGGATACTAGAAAAAGAGCAAATTAAATCTAAAATAAGCAAAAAAAAATGTAAACAAGCAAAACCCTAAAAATTAAAGAAGTCAGTGAAAATGAAAATAGATAAGCAGTAAAGAAAGCCACCAAACCAAAGCTAGTTCCTTAAAAAAAAAATAAAAAAAAAAAATCGATGAGCCTCTAGCCAGGTAGCTAAGATAAAAAGAAGATACAAGTAATTAATATTAGAAATGAAAGAAAGCAGCACTACAGATCCCATGGACATTAAAAAGATAATAAAATAACAAGTCCATGTGCATAAATTGGTACCTGAGATAAAAAGAACCAATTCCTTGAAAGGGCACAATGTGCCAAAACTCACACAAGAAGAATTAGAAAATCTGTATAGGCCTTTATTATTTTTTTTAAAGATTTTATTTATTTATTTGACAGAGAGAAATCACAAGTAGATGGAGAGGCAGGCAGAGAGAGAGAGGGAAGCAGGCTCTCTGCTCGATCCCAGGACTCTGAGATCATGACCTGAGCCGAAGGCAGCGGCTTAACCCACTGAGCCACCCAGGCGCCCTGTATAGGCCTTTATTTACTAGAGAAATGAATCGATCATTAATAACCTTCCAAAATAGAAAGCATCAGGTCTGTGTGGGTTAACTGGTGAATTCTTTTTTTTTTTTTTTAAGATTTTTATTTTTATTTACTTGACAGAGAGAGACAAAGCAAGAGAGGGAACACAAGCAGGGGGAGTGGGAGAGGGAGAAGCAGGCTTCCCTCTGAGCAGGGAGCCCCATGCAGAGCTTCATCTGAGGACCCTGGGATCATGACCTGAGTCAAAGGCAGATGCTTAATGACTGAGCTATCCAGGTGCCCCTCACTGGTGAATTCTACCAAACATTTAAGGAAGAAATTATATCACTTCTCTATAATCTCTTTCAGAGACCAGAAGCAGAGAGAATATTTCCTAATCATTATAAGACCAGCATTGCCCTAATACCCAAACTAGACAACAATATTAAAAGAAAGCTCTATTGAACAATATCTCTCATTAACACAGATGGAAAAATCCTCAACAAAATATTAGCAAGTCAAATCCCACAATAGATTAAAAGAATCATATACTATGACCAAGTTAGATTTGTTTCAAGTATGCAAGGTTGGTCCCACATGCAAAAATCAGTTAATGAGTTGATCACACTAACAAGCTAGAAGACGAAAAGCCACATGGTCAAATCCATGAAAAGCATTTAACAAAAGCAAAAAAAGAAAAAAGCATTTAGCAAAACCCAACACCTATCCATGATAAAACACTCAGCAAACTAAGAATAGAGGGGAACTTCCTCAACGTGATAAAGAGCATCTAAAAAAAGCCTACACCTGACATCATAGTTAATGGTAAGAAACTCAGATTTTTTCCTCTAAGATCAAGAACAAGCGAAGGATGTTTTCTCTCACTACTCCTTTTCAACATAGTAATGGAAGTCCTAGCTAATGCAATAAGCCAAGAAGAGGAAATAAAAGGTATATAGATTGGAAAAGAAGAAATAAAGACATCATTTTTCCCAAGTGACATGATCGACTATGTAGAAAACCTGTTAATCAACAAAAAAATCTCCTGCAACTAATAAGCAATTATAAAAAGGTCGCAGAGTACAACATTAATATACAAAACTCAATCACGGGGCACCTGGGTGGTTCAGTGGGTTAACCCTCTGCCCTCTGCCTTAATGATCTCACAGACCTGGGATTGAGCCCTGCATTGGGGCTCCCTGCTCAGTGGGGAGCCTACTCCCCCCCCCACACCCCTACCTGTCTCTCTGCCTACTTATGATCTCTGTCTTTCAAATAAATAAATAAATAAAAAGTCAATCACTTTTCCTATATATCAACAATGAGTAAGTGGAACTTAAAGTTGAAAACACATTACCGTTTACATTAGTATCCCCCCAAATGAGATGCTTAGGTACAAATTTAACAAAATAGGTATAAGATCTATATGAGGAAAACTACAACATTCTGATTTTTTAAAATGCCAAAAAAAGAGATAGCCCATGTTTATGAATATTATCAAGATGTCAGTTCTTCCCAACTTAATCTGTAGATCCAACACAATTTCAGTCAAAATCCCAGCATTTACGAATATCAACAAATGAATTCTGAAGTGTATTTGGAGAGAAGAAAACCCAGTATTCAAACACAATGTTGAAGGAAAAGAATGAAGTTGGAGGACTGACAAAACTTCAAGTCTCACTGTAAAACTACATCAATCAATACGGTGTGGTACTGGTGAAAGGGTAGAAAAATAGATCCGTTCAACATAATAGGGACTCCATGAATAGATCCACATAAATACGGTCAACTGATCTTTTACAAAGGCTAAGGCTATGCAGTAGAGCAAAGACAGTCTTTAAACAAATGGTGCAGAAACAGCTGGACATCCACATGCAACAACATGGATCTAGTCACAGACCTTAAACTTCTCACAAAAATTAACTCAAAAAGGATCATAGACATAAATGTAAAATGCAAAACTATAAAACTTCTAGAGATGACATAAGAGGAAACCTAGAAGAGCTTAGGTATGGCAATGACATTTTAGATAAAACACCAATGACATGATTCATGAAAGTAATAATTTTTAAGCTGAACTTCTTTAAAATGAAAAAAAAAATTCTCTTCTGCTTAAGTCAATGTCAAGAGAATGAGAATACAAGCCACAGACTAGGAGAAATTTTTGCAAAAGCCCCATCTGATAAAGGACTGTTATCCAAAATACACAAAGAACACTTCAAATTCTCAAAACAACTTTAAAAAGTGAGCAACCTAATTTTTTAAATGGGCAAAAGACCTAAATGGACACCTCATCAAAGGAGATAGACAGATGCAGGTAAGCATATGATAGATTATTAACATCATATGTCATTAGGGAATTGCAAATTAAAATAACAATGATACTGTGCTATATACCTGACCCACCAAATGCTGGTAATGATGTATGCAACAGACACCATTCCTTGCTGGTGGGGATCCAAAATGATACAGCTTCTTTGGAAGAAAGTTTAGCACTTTCTCACAAAATTATACTTACTCTTACCATACAGTCAGCAGTATTTCTCACAGTTGAGGGGTTAAGAAGGGATGAACAGGCAGAGTATAAAGGATTTTGAGGGTAGTGAAACCATTCTGTAATCTACTACAGTGGTGGATGCATGCCGTCATACATCTGTGAAAACTCACAGAATGCACAACACCAAGAGTAAGCCCTAACGTCAGCTGTGGACTTCGGGTGTTAGTGATGTGTCATGTTAACAAACGTGCCACCCCAATGGGAGATGTTGATAGTGGGGGAGATTGTCTATGTGCATGGACAGAAGTATATGACAACTGTGTACTTCCTGCTAAATTTTAGAGTGAACCTGAATCTGCTCTAAAAAATAAACTTTATTGATTAAAAACATACAAAGCAACCTGAAAAAAATTAATTTATAAAAAGAAAATAAACTAGGCAATACAAGTATGTCTTCTCTTTCTTATGGGTAGTTGTAATGTTTCAATTCAAGTCCTCTTTTTTTTTAAAATATTTTATTTATTTATTTGACAGAGATCACAAGTAGGCAGAGAGGCAGGCAGAGAGAGAGGAGGAAGCAGGCTCCCCGCTGAGCAGAGAGCCCCATGTGGGGCTTGATCTCAGGACCCTGAGACCATGAGCTGAGCCGAGGGCAGAGGCTTAACCCACTGAGCCAACCAGGTGTCCCCCAAGTCCTCTTTTGACATTGTTTTCCAACCTAAGGTTAAGGAAAAATAACCTAATTTCCTTCTTAACTGACCTATCAACTTACTTACAGTGAACAGTTAGCACTGGTCCTTCATGAAAAGGTAAAGGGAAGTGGAGGTATAGGATGTCCAGAGGCAGTAAATAGGCATAATTCAAGAAGCTTCATTCAGTGCCTATACCACATCAAAGGCTACCAGCCAAATTCCTGTACCTACAGACTCCATGACTTTTCTTATGGTGTTGAAGAGGAAAGATTTGTTCAGTTTTATGTGAGGATCTCCCCTCAAACACACCTCAAAAAAAAAAAAAAAAAAAAAGGAGGGTGTGTATCTTCTTCATTTAGGAAATGACAGCTTGTAATAGAAAGTTATTTTTAGTCAACTGTTACACTTCCATGATTTATGTCACCTCTGACCTGCTTTCTGATAAAGCATGACTTCATTCATGGCTCTGGACATGACCTGTGTACACTGACCTGGCGTAAACCTGGAGTGTTAAGTCATTTCATTGGCACTTGCTGGAAGGAAGACTGACATCCCACTATAAGACTGTCTGCAGTGTAAAGCAGCTGCATTCCTAGTGAGACCTGAGTAAATTTATCCCACTATTTAGGTTCTGCAGTATTACTCATCTTTCTCATAAGAAGAGCGGTTTTTAGTCTGCAGCATTATCTGGTTTTTAATGGCCACTGAAATAACATGCGTGTGTGAATGGTTATTCATTTGTTTGTTTCCCTTCCTTTACTGGTTCATTCTTGGGGCTTAGAGTAGGCGTGCCTTTCTGGTCAGGTGACAGTTGACACTTTTTAGAAATAACACTTTAACATCTCCAAGTATAAGGAGTTAGATGCTCCATTTTTCATTTACCTTCTCATCTACTCAGAACCAATGAGGAATCAAGACATTGAATATTGATGTCCATGGCTTATGGACCTGTGTCAACTTGGCACAGAGGGCTTTTCCAGACATTTTCCTCTAAAGGCAAAGCTAGTGACTCTTTTTTTTCCCCAAACTCCACTTTGCTCCGTGGTGATTTAAAAATGGTGATTTTATTCTTTCACTATCTAAAAATGTTGCCACACAGTCCAAAACCTCCGTCATTAATACATAGAGGAAAATACAAATTCTGACATACCTGCTATTTTTCCTGCTCTTATATATTTAAAATATATGTACACATGTCCTAAAATTATTAAGCTCTTTTCTTTTAAAATATGTAGTTTCTTTTTCTTTTCTTTTTTTTTTTTTTTTTACTAGGGAGCTAAGTTATGTTTATTGCAGACCTTATTTCCTATACTCTGGAAGATGACACTCAAAAAAAAAAAAAAAAAAACCTTTCTGAAGTATTAAGATGCTCTATCATTTACCTTGCTCTGTTCCATTATCACAAACAGCATTTCACATTCTAATTGATATTGTCCCTTTATAAATCTCTATAATTCAAATCCTCATATTTATTACTCTGTGTTAAAGTTGATTCCCCCACCTCCTGCCCTACTTTAACAATCATTCCTTGTTTGCCTCTATAAAATTCTATAAAATTAAGTTCAAAAAATAAAATCTGCTTCTATAAATTATTATGCCCATATATGTTTCTACCTAGAATATTTTAAAGCCCTTAACAAAGTTTCCATTTTTGAGTCCCCTCTCTAAACTATGATGTATATACTCTTTGGTTAAGTCTTTTGTTATTTTTTGGAGTGTGTGTGTATGTGTATCTCTTGACTGTGTGTCCAGGGTTTGTAAGCTCTCAATTTAGTTAGACTTAATATGTTTTTATAGGAGATTCTTTTCCTGGGCATGTCTTGATGATTTTTACCTTGTCATGTGATGAAAATATGTGTCAGAGCACCATAGTGTAGCATGGGGCTTTTCTACTGGCTTGCATTCTTCTGTTTTGGATGAACTGGTAGTAGACAACCAACTATTCCGTTTTGGTTTCTACAACATAGAGGTTGCTAGGTGATTTTAATCCCTTGCAAAAAGAGGACAATAAACAACAACAAATTCCTGCTCTTTATATTGATGTATTCCATCTAGGAGATCTAGCAAATAAAAAATGATTTGAAACACTTTTTAACTGTGCAGTTCTATATAGACCACCCCGTACATCTCAGTAACATTGCACCAAATGTTTTTTAAATTATGCTGCTATTTCTTCCTTATAATTTTGCTTGTTCTTAAGACATCAACTGCTAAATAGCAATAGTTGAATACCAACTCCAGGAAATTTAATATACAAAAATCCAGCTTACTATGAACACAGTATTTTGGTGAAAAACTACCATGTCAAAATTTTATTATTTAGGTATCTATTTGGATTTCTCATCCATTTGTATGATTCTCCAGTCTTAAGTGTGATTGAAGCTTTTTATTCTAATGGTCTTATTTATTTAGGGAGAAATATATTTAAATTCTGTCATCTTGGTCATTACTTGAAGGTGTAACCTCATATTTTCATTTTTAAAAAATTTTTGATAATGCCATTAAGTATTTTTTAATTGTTATGTTTCATTTTGAAAATGAAAAAAAAAAAGCTTTCATCTTTAAGTTTTTATTCCTTTCCCTGAACTTCCTTCATGATATTGCTTGGTAGCTACTGCCAAAATTAATAGTTAACATTTTCTCCAGTAATGAGTAATAGATTTGCAAAGACTTAAACAATTGCTTAATGCTTTTTAAATCTGTATTTAAGAATTATACAAATAGCCAGAGCTGATATGCATCAGGTATACATGGGTGTAGCTATGCTGATAGTAATGGAAATATTTCCAAGGTAGCCAGAGAACTCTTCTCTTAAGATGCTGTGGCTCCCTCTGCATGACTCCCTGAACCTCCCTACAATCTTGTAAGTGAAATAGTAATATATGGCCTGTAGGTGGCCTCTAGCTCCTCCTTTATCCCTATGACCCATGTTTTGACATTCCAACTGTTAAAATATTTTTGTTACTACTCCTGTCCATGGCAAGAGAATCATCATTTATTTGTCTTAACTTGATGTTTACTAAGCTGTTTTTAAGAAGATCTTATGATAGAGTATTTTATATCTTCTTGACATTTCAGTTTTGCAAAATGAATAATTTGCTTTAACAGTCCTGGTAAGCGTAACTTCAGTTTTCCTATATGTTCTGAAATCTTTTCAATGTAATATTCCACTTTAAGGAACAGAATAAAATTAGAACCTTTGGAAAATTTGTGGAATTTTTCATTCTCCTTTCTTTGCCTTTTTTTTTAAATTTTTTTATTAATTTTTTATTTTTTATAAACATATATTTTTATCCCCAGGGGTACAGGTCTGTGAATCACCAGGTTTACACACTTCACAGCACTCACCAAAGCACATACCCTCCCCAATGTCCATAATCCCACCCCCTTCTCCCAAACCCCCTCCCCCCAGCAACCCATAAGTGACTTTTTGCCTTTTTATTAGAAATAAAATTTAATGAAGTTTCCTTGTTTAAATTTTTAGAATGCAAAATGTAGAAGTATTATAACTGAAGCAATATTGGTTTTTACAAATAGTAACAAATCAAATTTTGGCAATTTTATATATAGCATAAAGTTTTATTTTATATGACTTGCCAACTCATCAAGCATTAGAATTTTTCTCATTGATCCTTTGCTGTTTGTATTGATCTTATTAATGTAATGGCTTTAAACCTTAACTCATATAGCCCATAAGACTATAGCATTTTTACATGAAGATATTCTTCGGGCTTTTGAATAATTTATATCATAATTAATGATTTAAAAATTTATTCTTTTACTTCCCATCTGTCCTAAAGAAATAGGAAGATGGGGTTAATATACACCTAATAATTTTCCTAAAGAGTAAGGAGAATGGACTCACTTAAAAAGTATCTAGGTTAACGTATATTTGAAACAGTTTTTCAAAAAGCACTTACAGTCAACCAAGTTATTGATCCTCAGTCTGTGGCTGTTATAAATGGATGTAATTAGCAGCTCACTCTAAATGAACCATGGTAGTGGCTTCATTACTCTGAAAAATGCATTATGTTACTTTGTAACATGAAGTTGCCAAATCTAAAGGAATAGAATATACATTGTATATCTTGGAATAGAATCTACATGTAGAAATTTCTTTGGAGGGGCGCCTGGGTGGCTCAGTGGGTTAAGCCGCTGCCTTCAGCTCAGGTCATGATCTCAGAGTCCTGGGATCGAGCCCCGCATCGGGCTCTCTGCTCAGCGGGGGGCCTGCTTCCTCCTCTCTCTCTCTCTCTCTCTCTCTCTCTCTGCCTGCTTGTGATCTCTGTCAAATAAATAAATAAAATCTTAAAAAAAATTTTCTTTGGAATCAATAGTGAGCATTGTGACTATTGCATACAGTTAAATATTATGATTTAAGAATTATTTATTATAAAGTTTTAATATCCTGTAAATGTTTTTAAATTGGATAATTCTACCGATATAATTTTGCTCATTTTTTACACTTTATTCACTTTGCAATAACCCATTTTTTATATTTGTATTTGTTTCGCCCTTATCAAACTAGGCAGCATCTAAGCCATAGAATCATAAAGCCCAAACCTGATTTGGAACAGAGATAATACACTTTAATATTTTATAGATTTCTCTCGTCCTCAGTTTCCTTAAGTGACTGGCTCAAGATCATGAAGTTATGGAGTATTAATGTCAGAATTAGAACCTGAGATGGATCTATACTTTGGTTCTTTCTTCCACCTATCTACTTCCTTAGTTTGTTTATGGGTTTGTGAGAGTTAGGGGAGAGAAGTTTCTTTTGAGATTCAGCTTACAACCTACCTCCCGGTAGAATTCTTGTCTTGCAGCAAACCATGTAAATACAATGGCCAATTCCCAAAGTCCCTTGCATAAAGAAAAAAGGAAAGGATGGATGAATAATTAAAATAAGGACACACTCTTTTCTTTACCTCTTTCCTCTCTTCACTACATGGAATTTCTAGACAGACTGCCCCAAATGCTTGGACACTAGGATTGGCAATTCTGTTTTAGAAAATTGTCTTTCCTATTTTAGTGGATGAAGAATAAACCGTATCTACTGCTGGCTTTTTAGAATTAAGATATTGGGCACACCTCTATCTGTTTATTATAGTGTGTTCTCTGACCAAAGAAATCAAGTATTAGCAAGTATCAGAATGTCATAGAAATGTTTTCATTTCAGATGTAAGAATTTGTATGTGGGTTTTTTTTTCTGATTTTCATTCTGTGTTTTCTTCTAATGTGGGTTCTTTTATACCTGTCCCTCTACATTCCTGTGTTTGATTCTTAAATAATTTCTTTTTGCCGTGGAAATGCTGTGCCAAACAATTTCCAACTGCTGCCTAATACTTTGTGTTTGGCAGTTGTAGTTCCATAAAAAGTGTTGATTAGAAACAACCTTGTTTGGTGTATATTTGTTTTTAGCTTAGTGGAATTTGTTCCGTAAATGCTTACTGAATTTTTCCTCACCACTTTGTCTCTGTTAGGAAGTTCAGGGAGTAAATATGCATGAGGACTTCCTTAGGTTTTCTTCTTAGAATTTTAACTGCTGTAGTGATTTTTTTTTTAAAAGCATTAACAGGATAGCCCTTGCTGCCAAGAAGCTGACATTCTGAAATAGCACTTCCCTTTGGGCACCATACAGTTGGGATCATTACTTGCAGAAAAAGTGCATGGGAGAGGCTTTGGGGAGGGGGCATGGAGGAGGAAAACCATTTTATGGGCATATCCTGCTGAGGTCAGTAACCTGCTGTTCAGTGAACTCGGGTCTGACCCCATTTGGACCTGGAGGAGGATCATTTCAAGCAGGGAAGCAGCTGAGGCAGCATCACAACAGAAGGAAGAACCTATTGCTGGAAGCTTTGAAGAGACTTGGCAAAGGATGGCAAGAAGCACAGAAAGGAAAGAAAGGACTGGATCCAGCAGGATCAACATAGTTTGTGATGAAAGTATTAATAACTTTTGATCAATGGTTGAAAGGAGAATGCATTTAAGGCCCCAAAGAAACATTTCTATACATCATGCATGTTTATAGGTAGAATAACTGGTTTACAGAGGAAAGTTTTATTTTGATTTTGAGATTAAAGTGTCTACTTCTAGGGTTTGAAATACAGAATAGTTTACCTTTCACCAAAATGAAATGTTTTCTTTACTGTATCTCTTACCAGCTGGTGACGTTGTGAAATATGGTAGGTAAGAGCATAAGCTCCAGCAGCCTGCCACCTACAAAGTGTGTGCTAAGGGACATGGCTGAGAATATGATAATAATTTGAAGGTTAAATGACTAAGCATGCATTCGATAAATTGTAGCAATTTTTATTGTCATTGTTTTTTTTCATCTACACTCTGGAAAATATTATAGAAAATAGATACTGTCTTTTGAAAACAATGGCAGTGAGTAGATGATGTAGATTAAATATACCAGAATAGATTTTAATTTAGGAAACAAAGAAAACTCTGTCCTGGAACCACATTATCCTCAGCAAGATTACAACGTTGACCTTGAGGTTTATTTCGTTCAATTAAAAATGTAGATATGTGTGTGGGAGTGAGAACATTCAAATGTATTCATTGGCTTTCTCTCTTAGACTTTTTTTTTTCTTTTTTTCCCTCTATGGCTCTTATTTTAACCTCTGTCTCCAGCCATTACCCTTTGTGTTTATTCTCTTGTGCCTTCTGGGTGATTTTTTTTGTATAATCTCAGTGTATTAGGTCAGAGGGAAAACTCAGTGTGTAAGCTGACTGACAGTGTTTTGCATTTTCTTTGAGAATGTTTACCATAGCATCCTAAATAGTATTAAACTTTTCTTTCAAAACAGGTAACCAGTCGTCACTGCATTGATTTCTGAATGTTACTCTTTTGGAAATTTTCCAAAACTGAACAAAGCCAGGATCATTGACCATTAAGGAACTGTGTTGTAACAATAGACTTGTGGTCTCTTATGGGTGTACATTCTAATTGTTGGGATTTTTTTTTTTTTAAGGGGGCTATTTGGGGCATAGAAAACTGGAACTTCATGTTCTCCTTGATAGTTTGCCAGCTGGTTTTCAGCCAACCAGATAACTGCTTGTAGCAACATTCATTTCTGTAGGCCTCTTGATCTTGTGCCAGCCCTTAGAGGGCAGTACCACTCAGCCTGCTCACACCATTCTGAACCAAGGGCACTGCTGTCCCAAATGCCTCAAACTATAGATAAAAATCTGATACCACCTCAAGGGACTTACAGCTCAAGTTCTGATAAACCTCTGAGTGTAAAGCATGTATTATTTTACTATTTAAGTTCTACATTAGTATTTTAAAGAGAAAACAGGAAGGCAAATGTGTAGTCTGTTGCTCTGTATTTCTCAGTGATTGGCCCCTAAGTAAATCCAGCCTTAAGGAAACTAAACATGCCCAGGCAAAAGCCCTCTTCTAGGCTTACCAATGCTTCTTTGATGCTTTCTAAAAGCACAAGGTATTTTTATTGTCTCCAACCCTGACCTCCCATCTGATAATTATTTAATTGGATTACATAGATTCTCAAGTCCATCACATCAACAATTTATTTTGTCACTTCAAATTTCTTTCTAGAATTATCTCTGATTAATACCATTATTTTTCTTTGCAGCCAAGCTCAAATCTTTACTTCTACAATTCTTTCTTTTTCTCCCTATACCTACAGTACTACTAATATCCACTCCTTTCCCAATCAGTAGTTATTCCCTGCTTGATCATTTTATTTTCTCTGCCATCCTCTTGTTCAGACTCCTCACTTTATATCTGAACTACTGCAATAAGCCAGTATTTTGAATGTAATAAGTTGTAACAGCTAAATCTTTTACTACTCCATACCCATGAGAATGGCTTTAAAAAAAAAAAAGTCAGGCAATAGCAAGTATTGATGAGGATGAAGAAAAATTGGAACCCTCATACACTGCTGATGGGAATGTAAAATGGCACAGTCATTCACTTTGCAGAACAGCTTAGCAGTTCCTTGAAAGGGTAAAGACAGAATTATTGTATGACCCAGCATTTGCACTCCCAAAAGAATTAAAAATGTATGTACACACAAAACTTACAGTGGATACCCATGTTCAAAGCAGCATTATTCACAATAGGCTAAAGATAGAAGCAAGGCAAGTGTCCATCGACAGATGAATAGACAGACAAAATGTGGTATGTACGTGTAATGGAATACCCTTCAAAAGGGACAAAATTCTGACATGTGCCACAACATGGACAAATCTTGAAGACATTGGGCTAAGTGAAACAAGTCAGACACAAAAGGACAGGTATTACATGATTCTGTTTATATGAGATACCTAGAATTGTCCATAGAGACTGAAAATAGAATTGTATTTGCCAGGAGCTTGGGAAAGGGGAGACTGGGGAGTTATTGGTTAATGGTGGTGGAGTTTGAGTTTTGGAAGATAAAAAATTCCTAGATGGTCATGCTAGTGATGATTGCACAACAATAAGACTGCTTAATGCATAGAACTCTACATTTAAAATACGGTTAAGATGCTAAATTTTTTGTTGCTCTATTTTACCACAATATAAAAAGACTTGTAAATGAAAGTTCATAGGAGCATTATTTCTAATAGCTAAAAAATAGAAATAACCCAGATATCCATCATGAATAAAGTATGATCTATCTATATGGTGGAATATTAGTTGGCCATAAGAAGGAATGAAGTACTGATTCACAACAAAACATAGATGAACCTTGAAAACACTATGCTAAGCGAAAGAAACCAGACACAAAAAAGTCAAATTTTGCATGATTTCATTAATTTGAAATATTTAGAATGAGCATATGCATAGAAACAGAAGGGGGGTTAGTTGGAAGAGGGATGAAAGAGCACTGACTCCTGCTGGGTGATGGATTTATTTTTGGAGTGATTAAACTTTTCTGGAATTTCATAGTGGCAATAATGGCATAACCTTTTGTGCCACGGAATTGTATACTTTAAAATAATTAATTTGATGGTGTGTGAATTATATCTCAATTTTTAAAAACCCTAAGTGTGAGTACATAACTCTGGCAATGCTGTGTTTCTAAAGAAACAGCATGTTGCTGGTCTTGACCTACTATTTGTAGTTATGGAACTTTGAGAAAATGAAGTGACCTCCCTTCTTTCTCTGTAAAATAGGGATAACAATAACTGCCTCACCAGATGTTTGTGTTAAATGAGATAACATACGTAATACATCAAGCATTATCAGTGCCTGGCATTTACTAAGAACCCAGTAAATTTACTAAGGCCCCTTGGAACATGAACCTTCAGTAGTTCTCAATACTATTCCAGATGCAATTTTCAGATATTTCAGAAAATGACCTAACTTCTTTAGCCAGTTATCGCTAGTTTGTAAATTCTAGCTCAGATCTGCCTCTCCAAATTCTTCTAATGCTCCTTTTCAGAAATCCATCAGTCAGAGTGGGCTCTTCAGTCTCTCTCAACTTGCTACACATATTGTATATTGTTACACATATTCTAACAGCTGTGTCTTTGAGAATGCTTCCTCCCTGTTCCTGTCTTTCTCTGACTTTCATCCTGCCCTTGGGACTCAGAAGCATTCAACTTTCTCCCTTATTTCAGTTCATGGTCATCTCTACATTCTGAGCACCCAAGATTCTCACTACATCTTTGACTAATGAAGCCTTACTTTGGTTATATTTTTGAAGTATATGTCTTGTCATGGATGGAACTGGAAGGGATTGTGCTAAGTGAACTATATCAAGCAGAGAAAGACAGTGATCATAGGGATTCACTCACATATGGAACATAAGGGATAGCACAAAGGACCACAGGGGAAGGGAGGGAAAACTGAATGGGAAGAAATCAGAGAGAGAGACAAACCATGAGAGACTCTAGACTCTGGGAACCAAACTGAAGGTTACAGAAGGGAGAGGGGTCAGCGATGGGGTAACCAGGTAATCAGGTGATGGGTATTAAGGAGGGCACATGTGATGATGAGCACTGGGTATAATATACAGCTAATGATGCACTGTATGCTGGTTAAGTGAACATAATCAAAAAAATAAAAAGAACTACAGGTACACATTCAGCAATCCTAAATGTTTATGTAAATAATCTTGTAACTTTGGATGCTTTAGATAAATTGGATTAAGGATGTTAAGTATCACATAGTGTAGAGAGGTTGGATTTGGCAAAGCCGTGTCATCGGCGTAAATTTCCAAAGCAAAGTCTAGGCATAGAAATGTGTTGTGGACCCAAGGAGATTTCAGAAGTAACACAAATAAGAAATGGGAGATGGTTGTATCTTATTCTAACGTAACTTTTGAAAGTAATGACTGAGGCTGACCAAACTCTGCAGTCTGCTAACATATGAAATGTATTATCTGCCTTGTTGAAACAGCATTTTCAAGTGGACAGATCTTAATTGCATGTATAGTGATTACTAAGAAGGGTCAGCAGAAAGGGAATTAAACAATAGTAATAATTTTTTTAAAAGTATGTGTCTTATTAGGTGATCAGATTAAAATGTGTATTCAATCTTTTGAACTAAATTAAAGTCCCTGAGCACAGGGACCACATGTTATAATGTTCTATGTTTACCATCGCACTGAGCACATTGCCTTGATACAGTATATTCTGAATAAACATTTGCTGTTTACAAGTTAAGTTAGTGCTGCATCTCAACAAGTACAAGGCCTTAATTTAATGATTAAGCCTCATTCCTGGATGCACCCTAGAATTACCTGGGGAATAAGGATTCATTTTTAGCCCAACAAATCAGAATCTCTCAGCATGAGGCCTCAGCTTCCCACCCAGATAATACTATTACAACCAAGGTTGAGATCCACTGGATTCAACAGATGAAGTAATATAACCCAGTGGGTCCCAAGTCTAACTGATAATCACTGTCAAGCTATGAGGATTGCTGATTGGGCAGAGAAGCTTTGGGCATTGCAAAATTTTCTCTACAAATATTAGTGTTATATTATGGTGCATTTGGGAATTGTCATTGCTTTGAGAACGATCCCCAAACCCTGAATTTTTTAATAGTCAGTGGTGTAATTGGACATATCCAGTTATGGGCATCTGTACTATTTTAAGCTTTACATGATAGTTTTCATACCAGATGTATGTCTTGTTCATTTGTGCTAACTTAAAAATGTTTAAATTCTTTTCTTTTCCAGGCTGGCCAACATCATCATCAAACCCTCTCAAGATTGTCTACTTGCCCCTGCTCCTGTTGAGTTACCACACTTGGAAGCAGGAGATGGGCTCAGCAGCAGCCAACAGGCCATGATCCAGGAGGAGCAGTAAGGGATAGAGCTGCTGGTAAGATGTTGGGGACAGTTGGTGCTTGGTTTCCCAGAAGTATAAATTTATTCCTAATTTAATGGTCAATTTTTCTTCTAACTTTCAACTTTAATAAATTACTCTGTACTCTCTCAAGTACCTTAATTATCTATGCTTAGGGCACATGGGTTAGATCTTAAGATCTATAAATGTCCCAGAATTTTGTGCTAACCGGATGGTTGGATGGATGAATGTGTATCTACATTGTTTTCTTGAGAAAAGGAAGATTTTCATCAGATTCTCAGTGTCTTTGAATTTTTCAGAAAAGAACAGAGCCATGCAAATATAACTGTAAGAATGGAGAAATGTGATACCTATAACCACTTGTCACAGTATTTCTCCTCTCCATTTTTATCTCACTTGTGGCCACTTTGTCTCATTTGTTGAAGATGAAAAAAGAAGTGATTATTTGTGGTTATTTGCTGATCAGAAAAGTGAGAGCACCTACTGAGCCTAGGCAGCCAGTTTTCATGATGATTTGGCCCCATAGAACCATTAGAGAACTAAAGTATACAATGACAGATTTCAGGAAACCCTATGTAATTTTTTACATGATATTTTCTGAAAATATGAGGTACTGACAGGGAGATACCAAGTACTTTTTCATCTACAGTTGACGTTAATAAAGATCAGTTTGTTCTAAATGCTCTTTACCGACAGACTAATGAGTGTCCCAACCTAAGGGTTATTTATCAGACCATTAACATTTATATAGATGAACAGAAGTGGGGAACTGATATCTGATACTGTTTTCCAAATATTCAAGATGGACACCAGAATGAATTCTATGTATACTTTTGCCTGTACTTCAAGTCAATTAAAATTATGGGGGCATTGTTGGAAAGCAAATGGAGGCTAGATTAAAAAAAAGAAGAAGTCTTTTTATTTTTTTCCCTTTTATAACTCTTTTAGCAGAGTTCAGCTTCAGCTTCACTGAATCTTGTTTATACATTCAGCGTAACAGATCTTCTAAAAGGTCTGTGTAGCTGTAATCTCTGCCCTCACTCTAGATGCTTGAGGATATAAGTATCCACTTTGCCACTTGATACTTCTTAGGGACTGACCTGCTCCTGAGAAATCCTTCCCAGTGTGTCCTCAGTTAAACTCCCATGATTCCTAGATGTTGCCATTTTCAAGACATAAGGCAACTAACATCTGCCTAGATTACCTCTCCACCCTGGGAATTTTAAATCACTCTGTAAGGGAAAGAGAACTCAGCACTACTAACTCTCAGAATGAAAATTTTCCCCTTGCATGCTAATATTTTTAGAGTATTCATTGTCACTGAAAATAGACTTCCTCTTTCCCCTCTCATGCTGGAAAATCTTAGGTAATTATGAATAAAGCATTCTTTGCTTTTCCCCTCCTCCCGTAATGGATGCTTTACCTCTTGCTGTGAGGACTGTGGCTACTCATTCTGTACTTGACCTTTATATGAGAACTGAGATGTATTTTGAAGATGGAATTTTTACAATAACATTAGTCAGAATTTTTCTCTTCTTAGAGATGAAGTGTAGGAAAGGAAAGAAGTGCAAAGTCTAGGGAAAATGTAAGAGAAATTACTAACAAGGAAAGAAGAAATTAGAGTATTAACTATTTGTTAGAGAGAGACTGAAAGAATTATTTCACAAGTAACTCCCAGAGGAGTTCTTCCCTCATATCCAAAAAAGAATGTTATCTTGTGTTTAACTTTTTACAGTTGGATAAGCTCAACTTCGGAGATATTTTCAGTGATAAATAAACCTAGGACTTGTTTTTAATAATATTTATTATCTTTGTGTTTGTGGTGAAATTATTTAACCTCTTCAAGCCTTGTTTTATTTGGCAAGGAGGAAAATAGGTCTTAAGTAACAATAATGGGGTTATATACATATATGATATATATGTACATGTATGGATAATATGTACAGGGCCTGGCACAACTTAATTCTAAATCTTTATTAGAATTTGTTTATTATTATGATTTTGAGTATTATTAATGTTGCTTTGAGTTTTTAAACAATAAATTCAACCAAGGATTATTTCTTGAGTGCCTATTAAGTACTAGGTACTCTTTAGGACCCAAAGTACATTACTAAGCAAAAACATTTCTGTACTTGTTTAGCTTAAAATCTAGAGTGACAGACAGATATAAAGAAGATAAATAAATAAAAATGTATAGTGCATTAAATACCAAGAAGTGCTAAGCATAAAAAATTTAAGACAGAAAAAGAAAATTGGAAGTGTGGTGAGGTAGTAATTAAAAATAAAGTAGTCCAAAAAATAAATAAATAAAAATAAAGTAGTCAAGAAAGACCTCATGAGAAGATTAATTTTGATTAAAACCTAAAAAAAAAAAAAAAATGCAAATACACCATAAAGTCATATGGTGAAAAATAGGTAGAGGAGAATGCCACAAAGACCTAGAGGTGTAAAAAGTGATTCAAACAGAGTCAGAGGATCTTATACAGCTAAGTCGTATACCATCTGTAAATATGTACACATATACCAAAGAAAGTGATACAGATAAGAACTTTGGAAGTTCAAGGAATAGCAAGGTCCTTCTAGACTAAAACAGTTAGAGGAGGACTTCTCAAGGGATGCAGAGGAAGATGGCAGATGGTGGCCTGGATCTTGATGGCTAGGAAGAAATTGGATAGTTGGCAGAAGGGTACAGACTTCCAGTTATAAGATGCATAAGGTCTGGGTGCCTGGGTGGCTCAGTGGGTTAAAGCCTCTGCCTTCAGCTCAGGTCATGATCTCAGGGTCCTGGGATAGAGCCCCACATTGGGCTCTCTGCTCAGCAAGGAGCCTGCTTCCTCTTCTCTCTCTGCCTGCCTCTCTGCCTACTTGTGATCTCTCTCTGTCAAATAAATAAATAAAATCTTTAAAAAAAAAAAAAGATGCATAAGGTCTGAGAATCAAATGTATGGCATGGTGACTATAGTTAATAACTATATCAACTAGTTAGTTGATAACTAAATTTCAGTTGTGTAATTGAAATTTGCTAAGAGAGTGGAAGTGTTCTCACACACACAAAGAATGGTAAAACTGTGAGGTGATGAATATGTTCATTAACTTGATGGGGGGAATCCTTTCATGATTTCTATGGAGAGCAAATCATCACATTGTGCAGTTTAAATATCTTACAGTTTTACTGGTCGATTATACCTCAGTAACACTGAAAGAAAACCTCCAAAGAAAAAGTTCTAATTAAAGTTAATTTTTATATGTTATGGTTCCATAGTCTTTGCACTGTCAGCCATAAAAGCAATAACAACAACAACAAAACAAACAGGGAATGATATCCTAGTGGAGAAGGGGAAGAAAAACAGCATGAGATGGAGAGAAGTAAGGATGTTGGTGTTGAGGGCAGGTGGGCAAGGCAAAGGGCGAGAGGGGTAGGCAGAGGGAGGCTACCTTGTATCGGGATGGCAGGTGGTGGGAGAGAACATAGAAAAGCAGGCGAGGCCAAAGTTTGTAAAGCTCTTAGGCCAGGCTAATGATGATTACATGCCATTATACAAATACTGAGAAGCAATGGAAGCAGGTGAGTCTTTAAAGAGATGCATTCAGGTCATTAGCAATATTATTTTGACAAGTTTAGGTGGGTATGGAGGAAGTGGTTTAAGTGATTTAGGATTGAAGTTGAGAACATGGGTTATGATGTTAGAGGTAAGATTGAAAAAGATTTGATAGGGGAAATTCAGAGGATTTATTCACTAATTGCAAATCGAAGATAAGAGTAAAAGTTTTCAGGTTTTAAATGACCAATGAAGTGTTGGCATTAAAGAAAATAGGGAAGTAGGGGCATATCATGAGTTTGAATTCATGGTGATGGAGGTGAGACAATGCAGGGTAGGTATCCTTAAGACTACTAAGGATAAAGTTCATGTAATGTTTGACAGAGTGAGTTGAGTTGCTAAGAGGAATTTTTCACTGTGCATTGAAATCTATGTAAATATCAACCTAGTACAAAATTTTAAGAGAATATGCCTATCAAAACATTGTATTTTTATACCAGGTTGGAATAACAGAGAATCGTAAAAGTATTGCCCCAAAATGGGCCATTAGACATCACCTTCGTCCAGTTGGCTAATTTTATGGCAGACTAAAGGGTACCCAGACCTAATACATGACTTTCTAAAGGTCATATCATTAGCTATTGGCAAAACCTGTTCTATTCCCAGGTGTCCTTACTGAGACCTACTGCCCCTCCATGTCATCTCTAAGAAGTGTTAGTGCTTTGTATTTTGCTTCTTGTTTGTGGAGAAAAGAGAAGATTTGGATTTGCCCTTTAGAACTCTCTTGTAGCCATTCTTCTGATTATTATGTACATTCTCACCCTTTCTCATGAACCAGACCTTACTCATTTACAAGCTTCACTCTTCTAGCCTTAGTCATTTTCTTCCACCTATGGTCATTGTTGATGTATCCTGATTAAAGAATAAGTCATCCTTCTATTTCATCAATAGTTTGAGACAGAACAGTTTTTTCGAGTATTGTATTTTTTCTGTTTGTCTTTCAGAAGAAAAATGGCTTTTCTTATCTCAAATTTAAATCCCCACATAGACTTTAAAATGAAGACTCCAAATGTCCTTTCTTGCAGACCAGTCTTATGAACTAAATTCCATCGTCATTATTCTAACAAACCCGATTGATTTGATCCTTTGTCACAGGACTTCAAAACAAAAATAAATCCTAGAGGTCATCTGAGGCAGTGCTCTTCAAACTATTATCCTCCTAGCCATCTGTCACTTAAAGTTTTCTTCTTTTTGATAAAATGCAATTATTTAGCAGTGTGCAGAAGGGAAAATGTTTACTTTTTCATTTACAATGGTGCTACAGATCTTTCTTTATGTTTCTTTACTCTCTCCATTACATATCTACATTGTGCTACAAGTCATGGCTGAACTGTATGAAAGCTGTATCTTGTGTATATTTTAAGGCTCAGATTGGTCTCATTGTCTCCATGACCCAAGAGACTGAGTTATAGAAGACTATTGACAATCTTATGGGATTCTGAGAACTTTGGCAATCCTTGAATTCACAAATAACATTGTAGCGTTTTTTTTTTGCATTAATGCCTATCCACCTGTGACCTATGCTATGAGTTTAGAATAAGTAAGCCATGCTAAAATAGATTACACACTATGAAAACTATTTTCACCATTCTTGTTTCAGTTTCCCCATCAAACAGTGAAGTATCAGTAGTCTCCATTGATCTCACAGGGTATTTTAAGCAGAAATGAAAGTCTTATGAAAACACTTTATATTCTGGAAGAAAGTTGTAATGCAAATGAAGGCATTAGAAATGTTTACCCATTTTTACAGGTGTTAATCTGACCAAAGCTTTTTCTCAAAATGTGAAATAATGTGGTCAATAGTCTCCCCTTATGAAGGACTGGAGGAGGGATGTTTCAAGATGCCCAGTGGATGCCTGAAACTGTGGATAGTACCCTATATATACTGTTTTTTCCCCTATACATGCATACCTCTGATGAAGTTTAACTTACAGAAACAGGAGGAGGTTAAGAACAACAACTAAAAACAGAACAACTATAACAGTATACTCTAATTAAAGTTCCACGAATGTGCCCTCTCTCTCACCTTTTCTCTCTCCTCTCCATCAAAATACCTCTTTTTTTAATAATGATGTGAGAAGAGAAAATGCCTACATGATGAAATGAAGTGAGATGAATGGCCTAGGCAGTGTGACATGGCACCTTCTGACCATGTGTCAGAAAGAGGATCATCTGCTTCTGGATGGTGGATGACCACAGATGACCAAAATTGCAGAAAGCAAAAACAAGTGGGCGGGAGGCAGGGGCTACTGTAGTGTGTTATCTTGGCTATTTTAGTGTTGAGAAGATTGGGAGAATAACTAATGGGTTTCTTGGATAATCTGTGACCATTTAGTTAACATTGTATATGTTTATTGCACTTTTCTAATTCCTAGAGGCATATATAGTCCTTGAGTTTTCCTAGGAGTCTTAGAGGGACTTTAAGAAACAAACTAATAAACAAAAAACCTTGGCCATCTTCTCAAGATCTTGAATCCTCCTCCGTACTTACACGTGTGTACACACATGTGCTTTCTTAAATCCTCCTAGCCAGCTTGCTTCCTACTTTATTGCTACTATTGAACTTACTGGGCACGAACTTCTGCTTCTCTTTTCCACTCCTATCCTCAAATCCAGCTTATCCATATTGCCTCTCTTCAGAATTTTCTCATTTTTTCCATGAATTATTTTTTAACTGTTCCCTCTGGTATTCTTTTTGTTCCTGTTGGTCAATTGAAAGTGTCCCAGTGTGCTTACTCTTAAATGCAAATCTAACCATGTATTCTCCTTCTTAATATGCTTTGATGAATACCCATTGTTAAACTTTCCTAAAGCAATAGAAGCTTCCCCCTCCCCACCCCACAAAATTTTTATAATTACAATGGAGTTCATCTGGTCAGTGCAGAAATAGATGCAATGTGGCAACTCTTAGGGTCACCTACTCACCCCTCTTTAACCAGGGTGGCCCTGAACAATTCTATGAACCCTTGATACCTAAAGTCCTCAGTTTGGAAAACCATTGGCCTACAGAAAACAGATCAAACTGTATGCTTGATATCCCTATCTGGCTCTTAATTACTCTTCAACTTCCAGGTCACCGTATTGTCCCTCAGATTCCATGAGGTAATTATTTCTAACTCTTTATAGGTCTTGAACCTAACATATTTCACACATTGAAGCCTTTGTACTGGCAATTTCTTGCCTCTGCCTTTTCCATAAAGACCCAACTCAGGTTTCTCATCAGCAGGGCCTCATATTTATGACACTTGCGTTCCTCAAACCCCACACTTACTGTAGTCACATGTGCCTGTTTCTCTACAAACTCAAATCCCTAAGGCAAAGGCCATGTCTCATCTTCTTATTCCTAATATTTTGCACAGCATCTGGCTACATAGTAGGCATTCAATGCCACTCTCAAAACCATTCACTTTGTGATTTTTTCATATCTTTTTTTTTTCTTTGTCCTCTCCAGTCCTTATTAAAATAGTTAAAACACTTGTTTTAATAGTTTTAATAGTTAAAACACTTGTTCCATTTGGGGATGGAGATGGGGGGAGGTAAGGAACTGTGGCAGGTGAGTAGTTGGAACTTCAGCTGTCTAGGCATAGCAATATCATATACCAAGTTAACATTATTTCAGAGCTTGAACCCCACACATACTCAGTTGTAACTAACACTTGTATATGTAACATTTGCTACCAAAATGTTTTGTTCCTGCAGTATTCTACCCAAATTAAATTTATTGCCCCTGGGATTTGTGGTTTTTGTTGGCTCTTTTGGGAGACTTTAGGGATGTATTCAGTGTTCTAATTCCAGTAGTATTGATAAACATAAATGCTTCACGGCAGGGAGAGAGATTTGAAAGGTGCTGCAGATGATATTTAATGTCTACTGGATGATAATTTTAATGAATAATACTCAAGACCTTGTTTAGCAAAACATGAATTTGGAAAATTGTTTGAAAATACCAGAAAGTTTAGTTGATAATTGTGTTCTCTAGCAGTTTTTGTTTTGTTCTGTTTTTTAGTCTCAGGGAGGAGGAGAAAAGTGATCAGTGTACTTCAGAACATAGGCTCTTTGGGAAGCCATGTTTGGCATTGTTGTCCAGGTGCTTTATGGTATTAAGAGGGCTGGAAATGTGTGCAACCTTGCAGGGCTCTATCAATATGCTGGATCTCTAGAGAGCATTTTTGGAAATATTTCTGAGCTCCAGGTTCCCTAACCAAATAGTAAAGTGATTACTAGAATTCACAGCTTTTCTAGATTATGAGAAGTCCTAGAAGAGAGTGAGTAAACTTCTTGATTAAAATGCAGCATTGAACACCTGAATATATTAAATGTATTTCACTTAGAACAAAACAAATGGATAACTTTTTGTCATATATACTGAAAGTATAAAACCAGGTGTTCTCAAAGAGGTTTTATTTCTGGGTACCATGGTGGCTCAGTAAATGTCTGTGCAGGTTATGATCCCAGAATCCTGGGATTGAGGCCAGCATCTGATTCCTTGCTCAAAGGGAAACCTGCTTCTCCCTTTCCCACTTCCCTTCCTCGTCTTCCCTCTCACCTTATCTCTCTGTCAAATAATAAATTAAAAATCTTTAAAAAAAGATTTTATTTCTCTTGTGCAATTTCATACTTTCTTAAGGTATAATGTAGTAGTTTTCTTTGTTTAATTTGTACTTTAGTTGTTCCCTTCTCATTTCAAAGATGGGTCACTTTTTTAGACATTTTAAAAATTGAGATTACTTTGATGCTCATTGCACTAGCAAGTCTTCCTGGAGTAGCAAAGTAGTGAAGTATATCTGAATGAATGTCTGGCATATAGTTAAGTATTTAATACTTTCTGATTGAGTGATAGGATTATCATCCTACAGGAAGGAGGATGACTTCATATCAAAATATTTTTTTAAAAATTGTAGTTTTTATTAATGATGTAGAAGATACTTTACTTCATTACATGGGTCAGACAACTGGGATTTATCATAAAATGCCTACTTTCAGATCTAGTTGTCTGGTCACAGGTCACTGTAGTCCTGGGGCACACTAGCTTCCTTGCCTGCGAGTACATGCCATTTCCTCACACTCAAGTGGCAGCATACTTTTTTTTTTCCTACACCAGCAGCTGATAAACCAGATCTCTTCCATCTTTAATTTGCTAATGTGATTGTATAAATCATTGTTCAAGATTCTAAAGATTTTATGTATTTATTTGATAGAGAGAGTGATAGAGCACAAGCAGGGGGAGAAGCAGAGGGAGAGGGAGAAGCAGGCTCCCCGCTAAGCAGGGAACCAGAGGCAGGGCTCAATCCCAGAACCCTGGGATCATGACCTGAGCCAAAGGCAGGCGCTTAACCAGCTGAGCCACCCAGGCACCCCAGTGTTAAATATTTTAACATTTAATTTATTAAATTCCATTTTGTTATTTTTAGTTTCTCTTTTAAGCCTGTGTAAATTTATGAAATTTATTTCCATTCCATGTATTGTTTATAAACACACACTGCTCTCATTTCCTCTATAGGTTTTGTAAAGATGACTTCTTTGTTATTACTGGTTAAAATGTTGATATAATTTCTTTTTTTAAGTGGATAATCATTAAGAGAACAAGTCATATGTTTTTAATTAAAATCTTACCTAAAATTTAGAAGAACTCTTACTTGTTAGGTCCTCCTTCTTCTCTATTCTTAACTTTCTCCTCTGGAAAATGGAGGCATCGGATATCTTACTTTATAGGAGAAAAGGATTTACTTTCTTGATATAACACCATCCTTTTAAAACATTAAAAGTTAGGTTATATTTATAACTAGCAGCATAATCGATGGCTCCCACAGACTGGAGGCAGCTGGAGAAGGATGAGATGTACTCTGCTCACCCCTCACCCCCACCTTGTCCTCCTTCCCTAAACAAAGGGCAGATACGGGATTGGCAAGGCCTTACTGGAGTCATTTTAAGGAATTTATTCAGTGAGTTGGACACAGTGATGAATCATGAGCCTAAGGATGTACTAGAAAGTAGGTTTGAACATGTCCAAGCAACTTGCTCAGTTCTGAATGTGTGATTCCTTTTGCCTTTACTTAGAGATGTTCCATGGGTTGTGCATAGAATGCATTTTTCATCTTATTTTCCATATAACCAATTTATCAGGAATAGCAGGTAAATACACCTGATAATAAATCATAGAAACCGGAGAATGTTTGGCCTAAGATAAGAATATGAGGGTTAGAATGATACAACAAGCACAACTGGCATTGATATGAAGAACTGTGATTTGGGGGCACATGGGGGGCTCAGTGGGTTAAGCCTCTGCCTTCGGCTCAGGTCATGATCTCAGGGTCCTGGGATCAAGCCCCGCATCAGGTTCTCTGCTCATCAGGGAGCCTGCTTCTTCCCCCCGCCCCCCGCCCGCCTCTCTGTGTACTTGTGATCTCTGTCAAATAAATAAATAAAATCTTAAAAAAAAAAACAAAACTGTGATTTGTTTTTAGAGGATATTAGAACTGATACATATAAGCTTTATACTTCATGATTGTTTCCCTAAGCCTCAGTTCATCCATTATTTCTATTTGGAAGAACTCCTTCAAGAGTTTTGTTTGTCAACCTAGGAAGAGGTATATTTATGTATTAAAAAAATCTGCTAATTCCCTATTCTTTATATGTTCAGTTAACCACTATCTAATTACCTTTTTATTTAATTCTCATTTACTCCCTTCTACTTTTTTTTTTTTTTTTTTTTTTTTTAGATTTTGTCTATTTATTTGACAGACAGATTACATGTAGGCAGAGAGGCAGGCAGAGAGAGAGGAGGAAGCAGGCTCCCTGCTGAGCAGAGAGCCCGATGCGGGGCTTGATCCCAGGACCCTGAGATCATGACCTGAGCCGAAGGCAAAGGCTTAACCCACTGAGCCACCCAGGCGCCCCTCCCTTCTACTTTTTAACTGGTTTTCATTTTCCTCCCTTTCTGAAAACACTGCTTCTTGTTTGTCTGATATGAATACATACACACACAACACATTTTTTAAAATAACTAGGTCTTACTCGTAATCAAAATGAGAAAGAAGGTTGACTTCACTGGGGTGCTTTTGTTGTGTTTTATGTTCCTGAGATAATTATGTCTTGAGATACTTGATAATACTGTGATTGAAAGACCTGTTGCTGAATCCTTCTACCCCTGGAAGATTGATAAGAATTTCCTTTAAATTCAGTTATTCAACTGAATCATTTAAGTACTTGCAAATCACAAATATACTTTGGAAACATTACATGTGATATATTTTAAAAAGTTGGATGAATTGCCCTTGAAAACAAAATCACCTCTTCCAAACAGACCCCATTTTCCCCAAATACATAATGGAGAAGAAATCTTTTCCTATTGAAGTGATTCAGACTTACATTATTTGCTCTCTTGTTTAATGCAAGGGATTTATTAACAATTTTATGGAAGTAAGTATATCTTCATGCATTCATAATCAGTACAACAGATGTAAGGCAAAAAAAAAAAAGAAAAAGGATTTAAAAGTGATAGATGATATGTGCATTGGTGCTGTCCTAATTTCTGTTCCCATTTCAGTGTTTAATAGCTTTCTGTAAATAAAATTATCAGTTGATAACATTTAAACTACTTTAATAAATGGATATAAAAGCTTATATATGAGCTTTTTTTAAAAAAAATTAATTTTACTGAGGGGGTTTCAGGACTACTAATCATGGATTACATGAAGCCTAGTATAAAGCAATGGAAGGTCACCTCCAAGTCAGGGGTAGAGTTGAATCACTGCCAATATAGTTAAATAAGGTACTGTTAAGAGGACACCTTCATCCAAAATCTGTACATTATCAGCTCTTCCCCTTCAGATTTGTGTGACCATGAGAATTACTGCATGTTTCCTGAGATAACACCTGTCCCCCAGCTTCAATCCTTGACATATTGTGAACAAAGATATGTGTCCAATGCACTAGTTCCCAGACAAATAAATGAATGAGTACACACACACACACACACACACACACACACACACCTCTTCAAACTTTATTACTACAGAGGATTGCAAAAACTGGATAAATAACCTGTATTAATCTTAATGAATAGATGATGCTAAAAATAATATGAAAGTCAATTAATTGTTTTTCCTGATCCTTGCCTTTAAGAAGCCTGAGTCTTCTGAGAGGTAAGGTGGCTGCTTCCAGTGGAATGGTGAATTACTGGTGGCACTGGGCCTGCCTCTCAGATCCTCTGAATGCTTTCTACCCACTGCTCCATACAACCTCTATCTTAAAAATCTGTTATTCATAGTTTTTCTATTTAATCTTTTTCATAAACTGATACATTGCTATTAAAGAAATATTTAAAGGAAGCACTTTTCTAATTACCCATTGTTCTCAAATATCTTGGTGATTTTTTTCTTCTCTGAAATTCTGTATTCCTTAAAGGCAGTGGACTTTTGTGTCCTCTTCTGAATGACAGTTTAGTAACATCATAACTTTAATCAGTAAATCATGGCCACATTAAGCCCTTCTTTTGAACCATATTTCTACTTAACGTTTTATAATGAAGCTTGGGTGTTTTCTCTCTCTCTCTTCTTTTCTTTCAGTTCTTGTAATTTTTATTGAAGGGAAAGTACCATCCTTTAGGTTCTATAGTTTTGTAATAGGATTACTGACAACAAAAGAGTGGTTACTGTATTAGCACCGTAAATATTTTTTGTATCAATTTTTTATTTACATTGTAGTTAGTTAACATATAAGGTAATAGTGGTTTCAGGAATAGAATTTAGCGATTCATCACTTACATACAGCACCCGGTTTTCATCACAACAAGTGCTCTCCTTAATACCCATCACCCATTTAGCCCATAAAGATTTTATTGTGAATAGATGGAGTGGCTGTTAACTATAGCAGGCAAAATGAAAATTTAGTAAATGCAGACATCTTCTAGAACAAAAGATAGTTGGAAAAGGATGTGGTAGGAGACGATTTTCAACTATGGATTTACTCGAAAATAATCTTGTTTCTAACTGCTTAAAATCCTAAACAATACTGTAAATGGTTGGGAATTGAATGCACTTGTGTCAAAGAAAGGTCTTTGTATATATTTATTGGCACATTTCATCACACAGAAAGGAGTGCCTGGCTCTGGGAAACATATCTGCTGAACTCCTAATTACAGTAGTGATGCTGCCGAGCACTAGGAAATACCAAAAAGAGACAGAGGCATGATTGAGGACGTTGAGGAAATGTCTTAGACGTGATTTGAGTCAGTTTTAATTGTAGTAAGAGATACACACCTCTGTGAAGTCCTCCCAACCCCGAAGCAAATTTAGCCCCTTTCTTTTCTATGTCTCCAAAGCATGTTTATTAAAATTTAGTAGAAAACTAATAACACTATTTCCTTATGATGTTTCAAGAACCTGTCTTCCTCAGGGACAAGAATCTTGAATCCTTCATACATACCAGGCACTTAATAAATATTCAAATGAATAATGGGCTACTATTGCCTAAAAATACAGAAACCATGTAATATCAGGTATATATTTAATAGAAAAAAGTATTCTCAGTTATTCAGAATAATTTACTTATAGAAAAATCTTTAGTATAATCTCTTCTTTAGCATAAGAGTTACATATTTCTTGGAAAATTGAGAGAGGATCTTTGAGAACACTTGAGCTCTGGAACTAATTGTCAGATAATAATTTGAAAAGTTTAAAGATTATGGTCCAAAGATATGAATTTATTTAGGCGTTATACCTCTTTTGAGCTTATTTTAGCAGTGTGTATTTCCCTATGCCACCATTCTGTCTAGGTTTTCTAATTTGTTCATCAAAAGTGTATAGCATTTTATTTTTTAATATTCTCTATATCTGTATTTATAGCACCTCTGTTCTACACTAATGTGTGTGTGTGTGTGTGTGTGTGTGTGTGTGTGTGTTTTCTTATTGCCTTAGTGATTTTTCTGTCCACTGTATTGTTTTCAAAGAAATACAGTGGGGGATGCCTGGGAGCTCAGTTGGTTAAGTGTCTGCCTTTGGCTCAGGTCATGATCCCAGGGTCATGGGATGGAGCTCTGCATCTGGGCTTCCTGCTCAGCAGGGAGTCTGCTTTTCCCTCTCCCTGCTCTGCCTGCTGCTCCCCCTGCTTGTGCTCACTCTCTTTCTCTGACAAATAAATAAATAAAATATATATTTTTTAAATCTGCTCTTGGATTTATTCATGGAACCTACTATATATGTTTTTGTTATTAATTAATTCTGTTATTAACAATTACTTTCCTTTGGTTAAGTTTATTTTGTTTTCTTTTCCTAAATTATTTTGTTAGAATGCTTGTATCTCATTTATTTTTATTCTATTTTGTGTTGTAAAAGATTTTAAGGCTATGGTTATAATTCAGCCTCTGCTCATGCATTTCAAGATGCACTATATTCATTACCTGTTTCTCAGAAATCCTTTCTTCTGAAGTTTTCATTAAAAAAATAAAGTCTTCATTTCTTCTTTGAATAAAAAGTTATTTAGAAAAAGAAAAACAAAAACCTGTTCAGCTTTTTCTCTATTTGATGGACTTTTTTGTAACATGAACTCAATTTTTTTTTCTTTTAATTCTGTTTTATATTTTGCTGTAGAATTAGGGTAACTGGTTCTATTTTCCTTAACTTCTTAATTGCAGTCTCTTCTCCAATTTAGTCATCTATCTGCTGTTTTAAAAAGTACCTGTGGGAAAAATAAATAAATAAATAGTACCTGTGAAAACTTCCTTTGGCAGGACAAGGCACAGGAGATCTACAGTTTATTTCTAGAACACTAAGCAAATCATTTCTGAAAGCATGCTCTTCTACTACTGTTCAGTAATATGTTAATTTTTTTTCTTCTAGTTGAAGTTCTGGTTTTGGTTTTGGTTTTATTTTTTTCATAGGTATCATTCTGGATTTGCTCTCCCTACTTACTCATACATCCTTGAAGGGGGGCTGATTCACCTACTACCACAAAAATGTGAGAGTACCTTAGACTATTCAAAACATTCTTTTACGGGGACATTTAGAACATTATTACTTTTTTCTGTTTGTTTGAAACTATTGCTTAAGAGATCAGGTCCCCCCACTCCCCAGTCTGTCTTTGTATTTCTCTTTCACTTGTTGTGGGCTCTAGTCCAGGTTCATAAATTGGTTTTGTCTGATTTCCCGCCTTCTTTCCTCTCTCCTTCTTCCTTTCTTCCCTTCCCTCCCCTCCCATTCCTTCCCCTCCTCCCTTTCCTCCCCCTACCCTCTCCCCTTACAATAAGGGGTATTGGGCAATCAGATAGGGTTTTCTTTATTTTCTACAACTAGCTCAGGAAGAGGGACTATGATATTAGACTCAGCATTGTCCTTTAATATGGATTCATATGCAGTTTATCCATAAATTCCTCAAACTTTCTTTCTGCTGGCACTGTCTCCTGGTATTTTAGTGCTGATGTGGGATATTTTCCAATTTTTCTTTTTTGATTATTTCAGTGATTCACTGGAAGAGGGCTGGGATGTCTGTTCTTATGTTACCACTTCTCTACAAGTCCTCCAGCCTAATTTTGTTCATGAACATGATGAAAATTATCTCCTCAAATGGATTTAATATTGGATGCTGCTTTCAAGGAAATTCAAAATAGAAAGCAGGCTTTCAAGAAGAAAGAATAAATTATCAACCAGTCTCACAAGGACAGAAATAAGCCAAATCTTATGAAACAGGTTTTGGAGTAAACTTTTTTTTTTTTAAACGTTTCTAATTTAAGTTGAACTCTTCAAATGAAACTGAAGATCTAAACTCTTTAACTCATAAACATTCTAAGCATAAATTCATAGGAATCTATAAGCTCCCTGGAAATTTTACATAAATTTTGCTAGGAAAAGGGTACTAGTTGCTTTCATATGATTCTCAACAGGATCTCAGAGCTTAGAAATGAATGCTGCAAATGCTTAAGAAAATTATGGCAAAAATTCATTACCTTATGAGTTTCTAGTTTAGGTAATAAGCCTAATTCCACAAGAGATTGATTTAGCACAAACACAAAAACTTTAAGCATGAGAACTCTTTTTACTACATAAAAGGGGAGTAAAGAGCTAAAACTGGAGTGCAGAAAACTGGATGATTTGAAGTACATCCAGAATAATCCACAGATTTTAAACAAGATCCTGTGTTGCGTAGTTCCTCTGGTATGCAGAAGGAGGAAGGACGAGGGAGTTTTAAAGACAAGTGGAGAGCACGTTTAGTTTCTCTTGGCCTGTTTTAGTTTCACCGGCCGTATTAAGGGAACATAAGAAGGAGCATTTTAAAATGATTGGTCATGATGGCAACTGTGTGCTTCTATGGTCGCAGAAGGGAAAAGAGCCCAGCTATTTCCCTCTTAACACAACTTTTTCTGCTAAAGGTATTTTGCTGAAAATACCTTCATTTTGCAGTTAGGCACTAGTAGAATAAATAAAGCATATTCTTCTAATGTATCAGAATATTTTCATCTGCTGTTTGTTTTTGTGGACTGTTAGAACATATTTCTACAAAAATTGAGCCAATTGATTGTTCAGTTTGTGAACTACTGTCCAGGACTGAGCAGGACTGCTCAGTATATTCCTCTGTACTACTGATAAGGCCTCTGAAGAATCAGTTTCCCAAATTAGAAGACTCTGGTGTTTTCATTTATTTTTGTCATCTAATTATTTTTCTAACCATTAAGTGAAGTCTAAAGAATGCAGAAAGACTTGATTTCTTTTTATGAGCAACAAGTTTAAAGACCTAATTAGGGCATATTTATTTTACTACTTAACCCTTTTATATTTCTTGAATCTTTTCCAATCATATAAAAGTTGCTGAACATGCTCAATTTCATTTACTAGCTTATAAGATGAAAAAGAGTAAAATAGGAGTATGTTGGACACAGTGGTGAGTAGACAGTATTTCCAATTAATCTCAAAGTTTGGGATTAATTTAGTATTAATCCTATTCTTTGATGTCTTCCTGTTTTTTGTTTTGTTTTGTTTTTTTGTTTCTTGTGGAGTTTCTTTTTGACATGGTGACCTTCCATAACAAAGAGGAAACACCAGGAAACTTGGTACCAACTAAAACCTGTCTCCTTCCACCAAAAAACTGAAATGTCAGCAAATATAATCTCAAATTCAAATACTGATAAGTGTTTTAGAGTGAAACAGGAATAAAGGAACAAAGCTATTAAATTTCAACATCTGCTGGAAAACAATTAAAATGCATGCCAGTTTAATTAAGTTTGGTATTTAATAAGTTACAACTTGCGCAGCAGTAGCATAAATAGATGCCTGATGCATGGGGTATATGTTTGGGTGGGGTCTCTTTCCAGCAAGATTGAATACACTGGGATGAATGTCTGCATGAATATTGTTTATATATTCACCTTTAGTATTCATTCCAGCTATGAGTTATTCAACCACTGTCATTAAGTTTGTACCAAAAAAATTCCAAGTTAAGTTTGCATCTGATTAGCAGTGTTTGAAGCTTGAATTTTTCTAGGATGAGTGGAGTGTAATAACAGGTTTCTGGATCCAAACAAGTCTTCGACCTTATCTGAAAAGAAACTTAAAATTTGAACTCTCTGTTCTTACCATAACCAAGATGCTCTGGATAATCCTAGACACAATCCAGTGACTGTGGTTCCTTCTATTACAAAGTCAGTTGAATTGCCTTCCAAGGTTAGGGGTCTGAATACTCTGTGCCCATTGATTCAGGTCCATAGCTAACATGATGTGCCTCTAACAGCTTTCTTTTAACTAAAATAGTACACATGCCAGCTTGGTTTGTCACAGTGAGAACAGAACCGAAATCTGATAGCAGATTTCTCTCATATTTTTTGTGTGTTTCTTATTTAAATTAAATATGTGACTTTACTCTTCTACAGTGAATAAAAGATGTGTTTAGGAAAATTCAGAAATCTTAAACTTGTAGCTATCCATGATATAAGTAATTAAAATAGAAACAGAAAACTTAGTGTTTATTTCTAATCAGGTGGGAATACTGAAATGCTAAGACCTTCCCCATGTGGTTGGCACACAGTATTTGGATATAGACATTTTATTGACATTTCAGGTTTGTTTATCTACAGTGGAGCCTATCAAGAATAATAATATCTATTCTGTTCTCATTCAGTCAGCAGGCAATTTTTGAGTGCCTGCTGCATACCTGTGTTAGGTTTCAAGATGGGGAGGGAAGGTAGATAAAGCATAGTATTTGCCTAGAGGGATTTTAGAAATAACTGAGCCAAAGGACAACCAACATTAGTGATAGCTAGAGGAGTTATCAAAGGAACTTAGGCTCCAAACCCCTCTGAAGTTCTTGCATTTTTATCCAGTGTGCTAAAAAAATAAATGAATCATTTTTTATTGTAGTTAAGCAGTTTTTTGAGGGTTTGTTTTTGTATTTGTTGGGACCTGGATTGGAAATAAACATGTATGGGAAGAGACTTTAAACTTGTTTTTCTCAACTGCTAATTCAATGACTAGGTTTCATTTTTTTCTAGGTAATACCTTATCTATACCCGACAGTATTTTTTTTTCTATTTATAGAAGTGTTGTGTGTTCCAGCTTTTAATATGCTTAGTCACTAAAATAAATTTCTATGTTCAAATGTATGATTGCTAAATGTAAATCTTAAGATTGCTAGGAACCAGCAGGAAAGAGAATATGTATACGCTGTCATTCATTCCTTCATCATATATTGAATATCTACTGAGTTAAGTATTTCAATCATGACTATGAAACTGATAGACCCAACTCTTACTCTGCAAGAAGTTTAAGTCTGACGGAGGATCCAGATAGGAAATAGGTAGAAATACTATGATGTGTTAAGTGCTATGATGAGGAAAAATACAAGGTGTTCTTGGAATACTCTGGAGAGCATCTGACACTCTGTTGGAAGGTCATTCAAGGTTTCCCAGAGGAAGTACTGACAACACTAAGACCTGGATAGAATATGTGAGAGTTAATTTGCCCAGAGGGTAAGGGTGAAGAGGAGAGAGAGGGGGAAAGTTCTACATGTATAAAAGCATAGGGACAATTGAAAACATGGCATGTTAAAAGAACTATAAATTATATATATATATATGTCAGTAAGAGGCTGGGGCAAATGGGCATGAGAGAAAATCTCAGAGAGGCATATCCTGACAGCTTTAGGGTCCTATTAGTGGGTATAGAAAGCTAAGAGGATCTGCTGAGGGTAGGAAGAAAAAGAGGTGATGGTATTGAGCACTGGGCTTTAGTATAGAGAATAAGTAGAAGATGAACAAGACAAGAACCAAGAAGTCCTTTTAATGGACTGTTGTAGTGAGCCAGGAATGATGATGACAGCAAGAGTCATGGTAGTAAAAGTGAGAATGTGGATAATTTATGAGTTCCAGAAACAATCAGAGAGTACAATCAATCATACATGATATTTAATGGGATGCTTGTATGAGGAAAGAAAGAACTAAATATCCAGGGTTTTGTAAGTAAATGGGTAGACAGTATTACTACCCACTAGGATAGGGAACAACATACAAGAGGGTCCAAGTTTGGAATGAAAGACAATGAACTCACTTTGAGATACAGAGATGACTAAAAAACTACTGCAAATTCAGACTGGGACTCTGTGAGGACTTGAAGTGGAGATCTGGGATTGATCTGCCCCTAGAGCTCATGGGATGTAAATGGGGCATCTAAAAAATGGTGATCTCACTCTTTCTGGCCATTTCTTAGATCACCTTGCTGTCTTTTCTTTCTCTTTGCAACCTATAAATTCTAGAGTTTTCTTAGCCCCAATCTTAGGCCATCGTCTCTAACTGTAGCCTCACTCAGGACGATTGCATCCAGTCCTATTGCTTTAAATAGCACTCAAAGTCTGACACGGTTTGAAGTTACATTCATTTAGACTTCTTACTTAGCCCTGGATGTTTATACCCAAATGCCTGTCTAATATACCCACTTGAGTGATACCATGCAATGCAAACAGGTTGTTCGAGACAGAATTTAGAATTTTCCCATCAGTCTTATTACTCCCATTCACCTCTATCTCAGTAAATGGTACCATCTTCAACCTTGTAGCTCACCCCAAACTATGCATTAGGTTGGTTTCTTCCCTTTCATTTATTTAGTCCCTCAAATTCAGTGTAATTCCAGGTTGTTTTGTTTCTGTTCTGTCTCCAAAATGTATCCTAAATCCATCCATCCACTTCTCTTGGATTACTGCAGTCTCCCAACATTTATGCTTAATGCCTTCAATTCATTCTGTACGGACTACCAGAGTGATCTTTTAAAAGTTCAAGTCAGAGCATGTAACTATTCTATATATAATGTTCTGATGGCTTCCCATTAGATTTAAATAGTAATTTAAGTCCCTTACCCCTACTTGGCTTTTGCATACCTCTAATCTCATTTTGAAATCACTCTCCCTATCTTGCTGAGAACCAACCAAACCAGTTACTCTGTTCTTCAGATTCCAAACTCAATTATGCTTTGGTGCCTTTGTATTGTCTGTCCCTTCAGATGGAATAGTATCCCCCAGCACATCCTACCCTTGGCTTTTTTAGTCAGCTCAGATAGATGTTACCAACTCAGAGAGTCTTTTTGCTCACTTCTCTAATTAATCCCATTTCAGTTCTCTATCCTGTCACTCAGATTTATTTCCTTCCTAGCACTTACAAACCTGCAGTTGTCTTATTGGCTTAAGTGTTCGTTTAAATAAGCTTCACTCAGGGACCTGGGTGGCTCAGTAGGTTAAAGCCTCTGCCTTTGGCTCAGGTCGTGATCCCAGGGTCCTGGATTAAGCCCCACATCAGGCTCTCTGCTCAGCAAGGAGCCTGCCTCCCCCTTTCTCTATTTCTGTCTGTCAAATAAATAAATAAAATCTTTTTAATGAAACAAGATGGGGTTGGGAGGTAGACAAACCATAAGTGACACAAAACAAACTGGGGGGAGGGGGTTGGGAGAAGGGGGGTGGGGTTATGGACATTGGGGAGGGTATGTGCTATGATGAGTGCTGTGAAGTGGTGTAAACCTGGCAATTCACAGACCTGTACCCTGGGGATTAAAAATATATGTTTATAAAAAATAAATAAAAAATGAAAAAAAAATCTTTTTAAAAACTTTAAATAAATAAATAAATAAATACGCTTCACTAATGGGGGAACCCAGACTATCTTGTTCACTCATACATCCCTTGAACTCAGAATGATACTTTGAATATAGCTATCTGTTAAATAAGAATGAATAGATGAATGAATATTGGGGAGGGTCTACACTAGAATCCTGAAGACACCAGCCTTTAAGGAGTATGCAGAGGAAGAAGAGCTTGGTGGGACTGAGAAATAGCAATGAGAGATAGAGGACCACTAAGACCAAGGTGCCACTAAAGCGATATGCCCTACTGTAGGTCTGCAGGAAAAGAGAGTTCAGAAGACAGCAGTCCTTCTGGCTGAGAGGGAGCAGGAAATGCTGTGTGGAGAAAGAGAATTTTTATTGAACCTTAGGTAAGGAAATCTTGTAAGAAGGAGTGGATAGAAGCCCAAAGGCCTAGGTACGGAAAATGCATGTCTGTTTGGGAGAATAGAGTCATCTTGTTTGTCTTTCACATACCTCATTTAATATGTAGAGTAACCCCTTTAGAAGCCTCCATCAAGATCACAGAGTAAGTAGAAGAATGAGAATCTAAATTCACATCTGTCTGACTATGAATCCTACTCTTACTCCAACTTTAAGCCATTGAATTTCTATAAATAATCATATTCACCCTGCAAATAATAGTATGGCAGTGATGGAATGAGGTGTGAACAAGCATGGTG
The DNA here is from genome assembly GCF_011764305.1 of Mustela putorius furo. Lineage (NCBI taxonomy): Eukaryota > Metazoa > Chordata > Mammalia > Carnivora > Mustelidae > Mustela > Mustela putorius. The sequence goes on from NW_025422023.1 coordinate 12,204,815, forward strand.
GAAGTAAAACAGATAAGCTTAACTTTGAATATTACTATGGCCTTAAGGGAAATTGAGGTTGAGGATAAAATGAACTATAGGCATACATTGGAGATAGAGTGGGTTTACTTCCAGACAACCACAATAAAGTGAATATCGCAATAAAGTGAGTCAAATGAATTTTTTTGTTTCCCAGTGTATATAAGAGTTATGTTTACACCATACTGTGGTCTGTTAAGTATGCAATAGCATTATAGCTAAAAAACTGTATGTGTATATATATGTGTATATATATATACATATATATAAAACTATATGTGTATACATATATATATATGTATATACATACACCTTAATTTAAAAATACTTTATTGCTAAAAAATGCTAATCATTATCTGACCTTCCATCAAATTATCATCCTTTTGCTGATGAGAGTCTTTACCTCAGTGTTGAAGGCTGCTGACTGATCAGGCTGGTGGTTGCTGAAGGTTGGGGTGGCTGTGGCAATTTTTTAAAAGAGGACAGCAATAAGGTTTGCCAAGCTTGATTCTTCCTTACATGAACAATTTCTCAATAGCATGCAATGCCCTTTCATGGCATTTTATCCATAGTAGAGCTTGTTTCAAAATTGGTTGTTTTTTTTTTTTGAAAGCATGTGATTATTTTTATTCTAGATATTTTACCATCAGTGAGGCTCACCGACATACACAATGTTACCAAATAAGATATTACTGATAAGATATAACACAGGTGATAAGCCTAAAGAATTCTTGCCTCGTGATTGGCTGTATTTAGCTTCTCTTCTAATGCTTCCTTCAGGTTTTCCAGCTCTTGTTGAAGTTGACTTTTATCCTCTTCCAGGTTTAGTTTCTCCTTTTTGTATTGTTCCTCCAATTCCACTTGCAGTTTCTTCTTATCCCTAATTGCATTACTGTGGACAGCCTCAATTGCCATGTGGTGCTTCCAAGCTAATTCTTCCAAAGTGTTAGAATGAGCCTCATTTAATTGAGCTACCTCCCCTTCAAGTCTATTTTGCAGGGTTTTGAGCTCCATCTCATAATATTCTTGCTGAGTCCTCCAAAACCCTGCCACTGCTTTATCAACTAAGTTTGTGTCATATTCTAAATCCTTTGCTGTCTTATCAAGAATCTTCACAGCACTGGAACACGTGGGTGGCTCAGTTAGTTAAGCATCTCCTAATTTTAGGTCAGGTCATGATCTCACTGAAATTGAGCCCAGCATCTGGCTCCATGCTCAGTAGGGAGCCTGCTGGAGATCCTCTCTCCCTCTCCCTTTGCCCCTCCCCCTGCTCATGTGTGCTCACTCACTCTCTCAAATAAATAAATCTTTAAAAAAAATCTTCACAGCATCTTCACAAGAATAGATTCCATCTCAAGAAACCACTTTCTTTGCTCATCCGTAAGAAGGTACATGTCTGTTTTGTCATGACATTGCAACAAATCAGTCACATCTTCAAAATCCACTTCTAATTCTGGTTCTTTTGTTCTTTCTATATGAGCAATTATTACCACACTGAAGTCTTGAACCTCCCAAAGTCATCCATGAAGGTTGAAATCACTTCTTCCAAATTCCTGTTCATGATGATATTTTGACCTCTTCCCATGACTCATGAATGTTCTTAATGCCATCTACAGTGGTGAATCCTTACCAGAAGATTATCAGTTTACTTCACCCAGATCTATTAGAGGAATCACTGTGTATGGTAGCTTATGAAATGTATATCTTGAATAAGATTTGAAAGTCAAAATGACTTCTTGATCCATGGGCTACAGAATGCATGTTGTGTTAGCAGGCATAAAAACAACATGAATCTCATTGTACATCTCAGTCAGAGCTCTTGGGTCAGGTACATTGTCAATGAGCAGCCGTATTTTGAAAGGAATCTTTTTGTTCTGAGCAGTAGGTCTCAATAGTGGATTTAAAATAGTCAGTGAACCATAATTGTAAACATATGTGCTATCATCTGAGCTTTGTTGTTTCATTTATACAGCAGATGGATATTTAGCATAATTCTTAAGAACCCAGGGATTACGGGGGTAGTAAATGAGCACTGGATTCAACCTAAAATCACCAGCTGCATTAGCCCTTACCAGCAGAGTCAGGCTGTCCTTTGAAGCTTTGAAATCAGGCACTGACTTCTCCTCTCTAGCTATGAAAGTCCTAGATGGTATCTTCTCCCAACAGAAGACTGTTTCATCTACATTGAAAATCTGTTGTTTGGGGTAGTCATTAATGATCTTAGCTAGATCTTCTGGATAACTTGCTGCAACTCCTACATCAGCCCTTGTTGCTTCACCTTACACTTCAATGTTACGGAGATGGCTTCTTTCCTTAAACCTCCTGAACCAACCTCTGCTAGCTTCCAGCTTCTCTTCTGCAGCTTTCTCACCTCTCTCAGCCTTCATAATATTGAAGAGAGTCAGGGCCTTGCTCTGGATTTGGTTTTGGCTTAAGGGAATGTTGTAGCTGGTTTGATCTTCTATCCAGACCACTCAGTAACTTCTTCCATATCAGCAATAAGGCTGTTTCGCTTTCTTATTCACATGTCACTGCAGTAGCACTTTTAATATTCTTTAAGAACCTTTTCTTTGTCTTCACAAGTTGGCTGTTTGGTGCAAGAGGCCTGTTTCAGCTTTCCACATACCTTCCTCACTAAGCTTAATCATTTCTAGCTTTTGATTTAAAGTGAGAGATATATGACTCTTTCTTTCATCTGAACACTTAGAGGAGAGGGAGAGAGACTAGGAATGACTGGTTAGAGGAACCTTTAAAACATATACATTTGTTGTTCAAGTTTACCATCTTGTGTGGGTGTGGTGCATGATGCCCCAAAATGATAACAGTAACATCAAAGACTACTGTTCACAGATCACCATAACAAATATAATGGAAGAGTTGAAGTATTGTGGAAATTACCAAGATGTGACACAAAGTGAGTAAATGCCATTGGAAGAATGGTGCTGATAGACTTGCCCTACACAGGGTTACCACAATTTATAAAAAAATGCATTAATTGCAAAGCATACTAAAGTGAAGTGCAGTAAACAAGGTGTGCCTGTATTCTCATTTCAGCACTACATCTGTCCCAAAATATGAGAAATTCCGAAATATTTGAACCGTGAAGCTTCCATTGGTCAGATGGTTGACAGATCCAATTTACTTGTAATGAGAAGCATCTCCTCTTTATCATTTTTTGTTCTGTTTTGCAAAATAACCTATACTGATTACTTGATATTTGATATATACCACATTTTCTTTATCCATTCTGATATCCATCTGTTGATGGACACTTAGTTGTTTCCATGTCTTGGCTATTATAAATAATGCTACAAAGAACATGGGGGTACAAATATTCCTTCAACATCATGTTTTTGGTTTTGTTTTTAATTTTTATTTTTGTAGTTTCAAGTTTGTATTTAAATTCCAATTAACATACAGTGTGACATTAGTTTCAAAAGAATGAAACTGAGCCACTTTGTTACACCTTACACAAAAATAAATTCAAAATGGATAAAAGACCTAAATGTGAGACAGAAAACCATCAAAATCCTAGCGAAGAACAGAGGTGGTAACTCTTTGACATTGGCTGTAGAACTTCTTACTAGGTATGTCTCCAGAAGCAAGGGGAACAAAAGCAAAAATGAGTGATTGGAACTTTGTCAAGATAATAATTTTCTGCATAGTGAAGGATACAGTCAACCAAACAAAGGCAGCCTTGGAAATGGAAGAAGATATTTGTAAATGACATATCGAATAGATAGTATCCAAAATCTATAAAGAATTAATCAAACTCAACATCAAAAAACAACCCAAATAATCCAATGAAAAAATGGACAGAAGAAATGAATAGACATTTTTCCAAAGAAAACCATGGTATTTTTGTTTGCTTCAAGTATATACCCAGAAAAGGAATTGCTGGATGATTTGGTAGTTCTGTTCTTATTTTTTGAGGAACTGCCATACTGTTTTCTGTAGTGGTAGTACCAACTTGTAGTCTCACCAACAGTGTGCTAAGATTCTTTTTTCCTCATATCCTCAACGGCATTTGTTCTCTCTCGTCTTTTTGATGATTACCATTCTAACAGATGTCAGGTGGTACTTCATTGTGGTTATGATTTGCATTTTCCCGATGGTTAGTCATACTGAACACTTTGTAACATACCTGTTGGCCTTTTGTACCTCTTCTTTGGAAAAATGTCTATTCAGGCTCTCTGCCCATTTTTAATTGGGTTGTTGTTACTGTTGTTAGCTATTGAGTTTTATGAGTTCTTTATGTATTTTGGATATTAACTTCCTATCAGAAATATGACCTGCAGATTTTTTTCCCCAATCTGTAGGTTGTTTTCACATTTCATTGATTATTTCTTTTGCTGTTCAGAAGCTTTTTAGTTTGTTTAGTAGTCCCACTTGTTCATTTTTTATTTGTTGTTTGTGTTTTAGGTTTTATCAAAAAAAGCATTGCCAAGACCCATGTCAGGGAGCTTTTTCCTATGTTTTCTTCTAAGAGTTTTATAGTTTCAGGTCTTTATGTTCAAGTCTAATTCATTTGGAGTTAATTTTTGTGAGTGGTGTAAGATTGGGGTCTAAGTCCACTCTTTAGCATGTGACTATCCAGTTTTCCCAGCATCATTTATGGAAAAGACTATTTTTTCTCCAGAATTCTTAGCTCACTTGTCAGATATTGATTATATACGCATTGGTTTATTTCTGGGTTCTTGTTTCTGATCCACTGATGTTTGTGCCTGTTCTTTACCAGTACCATATCATTTTGATTACTCTAGCTTTATAATACTGCTTAAAATTAGAAGTGCAGCGATTCCCGCTTTGTTCTTACTCAGATTGCTTTGGCTATTTGAGGTCTTCTGTGGTTTCTTACAAATTTTAGGATTTTTTTGTTTTCTGTTAAAAAAAAAAAATGCCATGGAAAGCTAGATAGGGATTGCACTGAATCTATAGATGGCTTTGGGTAGTATGGGTATTTTAATAAGATGAATTCTTCTAATTCATGAATACAGATAATTTTCCATTTATCTGTGCCTTCTAATTCTTTCCCCAATGTTTCATAGTTTCCAATGTACAGACCTTTCATCTCCTTAGTTAAATTCATTCCTATGAATTTAATTGTTTTTGATGCTATTGTAAAAGGAATCATTTTCTTTATTTTTCAGCAAATTCATTGTCTATATAGAAACGCTACTGGTTTTTGCATATAATTTTGTATATGCAATTTTATTGAATTGATTATATCTAACAGTTTTTTGGTGGAGTCTTTTGTATTTTCTATATATAAAATCAAGTCATCTGCAAATAGAAACAGTTTTACTTCTTCCTTGCCAATTCTGATGCTTTTTATTTCTTTTTTTGTTTTATTTTGTTTTTTTAAAGATTTTATCCATTTATTTGAGAGAGAGACACAGTGAGAGAGGGAACACAAGCAGGGGGAGTGGGAGAAGGAGAAACAGGCTTCCCACTGGCCTCGATCCCAGGATCCTGGGATCATGACCTGAGCAGAAGGCAGGCATTTAAGAACTGAGCCACCCAGGTGCCCGTTTTGTTTTGATTTTGTTTTTTGCCTGAATGCTCTTGCTAGAACTTCCAGTGCTATGTTGAATAAAATTGGTGACAGTGAGCACCCTTGTCTACTTTCTGGTATTAGAGGAAAAGCTTTCAACCTTTCACCATTGAGTATGATGTTAGCTCTGAGCTTGTCTTATAGGGCCATTATTAAGTATGGGTATGTTCCTTCTATATTCACTTTTTTGAGAATTTTTAATATGAACAGATGCTGAATTTTTCAAATGCTTTTTCTGAACCTATTGAAATGATCATGTGATTTTTATCCTTCATTCTGTTAACATGATTTATCATTTTTTTTTTAATTTGAGTATGGCAAACCATCTGTGCATCTCAGGGATTAATTGTACTTGATCATGGTGTATGATCTTTTTAATGTGCTGCTAAATTTGGTTTGCTAGTATTTCCTTGAAATTTCAAGGAAATACTAGCAAACCATATTGGCATCAGGCATCAGGCATATTGGCCTGTAGTTTTCTTTTCTTATAGTATTATTAGCTGACTTTGATATCAGAGTAATGCTAACCTTGTAAAATGAGTTTGGGAGTGTTCCCACTTCAATTTTTTGGAAGCATTTGAGAGGTATTGGCTTCTAATGTTAATTTTTCTTTCAATGTTTGGTAAAAATCACCAGTGAAACCATCTGGTCCTGGGCCTTTCTTTCTGGGAGGTTTTTTATTACTGATTCAGTCTCCTTATGCATTATTGGTCTGCTCAGATTTTCTGTTTCTTCATCATTCATACTTGGTATCTGTTCCTAGGGATTTACTCATTTCTTCTAGGATATTCTAGTTTGTTGGTGTACTGTTGTCCATAGTAGTCTCTTACGATCCTTTGTATTTCTGTGGTATCATTTGTAATGTCTACTCCTCCTTTTATAATTTTATTTAATCGAGTCTTCCCTCTTTTTCTTGGTTAATCTAGCTAAAAGTTTGTCAATTTTACCTTCTCAAATAACCAACTCTTAGTTTTGTTAATATTTTCTATTGGTTTTTCGTTATTTTATTTTATTTTATTTTATTTTATTTTATTTCTGCTCTAATCCTTATTGTTTCCTTCTTCTGCAAACTTACAGGTTTTCTTTACACAATTATATTTTAAAATAGAATAAAATTGTTCCTTTGAGCACATTAAATTGAAATTTAGGATTCCCCAAATTATAGAAGCTAACACTGTGAAGGCTGTCATTCTTTCTGCACCCCACTACCCCTGCACCAGAAGACTCCATAGAAGTTTTAGTTTACAAATGCATCTGCCCATCTAATTTTTTTTTTAATCTGCATAGAGCAGTTTTGCAAGTCTGAGTTTAAATCTTGACTAAACTCTTCCAACCTTCTTCTGAAATGGAAATGAACAGCCACATTATGAAATAGCCTACAGTGACTACTTTTTAGAACTAGATGTCAGTATCTGTAAGCATATTGACATAACTTGCTGAAATTTGATAATATAGTTACTTGGTTTTCCTGAGGTCACGGAAATAGAATTTGAAAAGATTCTCAGTTTTTTAAATATATTCAGAAGTAAAATCTAGAAGCATACTAAATTTTTAAGCCAATTTTAATCAAGTTGAGTGATTATGCATCAAAACTTGTAACAATCATAAATAGCCTTTCTAAAAATGACATCCTAATTATGATCACATCTGTACCCTTCTCACTCTATAAAGTTTTATATATACCTATGCAGAGCTGAATGGATTTCTTGTTATTTTAAGGTCTCTGTGTTTTGAGTCTTCTGTAAATTTTCTCAAGCATTTTTCTTTACCTAGAATGGTCTTCTCTCACTGCAACTGAAGAAATCCTTATAATTCTTGAGTCTTCTATCAATCTTCCTCATTTTGATATTACTGTAGTTCATGTTTATATGAGCCTTATGGCACATAAGGCACATAACTCCATATTCTACCTTTAAATTAAATGTAAGCTTCCAGGGAGCACTATGGCCAGTCACCATCATGTTTTTCATGGCATCTAGCACGGTACTCAGCTGACAGGCTCAATAAACAATGAGCTAAACTGCAGTTCTGAAAATAGGTGTCAAACCTACCATTAAACGTTTGCCATGTTTAGTAATAAAGGTGTAATGCTTACTTCCACAGAAAATTCCACATGAAACCTTTTATAAAATCCAACTTTCTTTGACTAAATAGCATTTAAACTGAAGAGAATGGGTTATTTCATTGTGTCTTTATAACAGCATCTTATGATCACTTGCTAAATTGTAAAATATATCTTCAGGAAAATTAATGAAAGTGCTCTTTAAATTTTGTGCCATTTGACTTGTATTTATTACCAAAATACCTGAATTCTTATACAGCACATTATAATATCAATTATTTTAAACTTAAATTAGCTAGGAGGTACTTGAACTTTTTACAAGATTGATAGCTCTGTGGCAGTTTCCAAAGCTGGAAATGTCAGAGCGGATTCTGAGGAAAGATTTGGGGTTTTGAAAGTATTTTGAATAGAGAAAGAGAAAGGAATACAACATTTTCTTAGCATTGCTTCAGCAATGCCATTTTAAGCATCCACTTAAAGCATTAACTGCAGTGAGGATGACATCAGCCAGTTGTTCTGTTTTGTTTTCTTGGCTGCAGTAATTTCACCATGTCTTCATGCTGCATTTTGCCACAAAGAGAACATTTGCCTTGAATTACAGGAAACGGAAAGGAGACTGGAATGCCAACTTCCTTCTGGGATTCTAACCCATAACTTCTTTTAGCAGGCACTGTTGAATTTTTATGTAATACTATAAATGAGTGGCCTAAGTAGTAAGTTTTAACTGTAAGTCAATACCTTTGAATAGAAAAATCTGACGATTCAGGGTTCTGTTTTCTCCCTATGTGAATAAAGTAATTTTCCTATTAGGTGACTACCTACCATTTCCTTCTATCTGTTGTTTTCTCCTCAAATAAAATTATTTTAGCTTCAGAGTATTTTTTTGGTTAAAGTTTCTGGGGCAGATGGAAGAGGACAGGTAGAGTAAAAGTTAATATTTTTAAAGCCAAAGAGTTAAACAAATGAATGTTTCAAATGTGTTTATTTCTCTTTAATTCTTTGCAAGGATTACTTGCAGGTAATTGGGTCTTATTTTGAATTCAAATGGTATTTTTAATATAGACATGTTTGGAAGGATATTTTTAGTTTTTCTTAATGCTTAGATTTAGTGAGTTTATAATCCTTTTAACATTTTTTTCAAAAAAAATAATTTTTTAAAAAGACATTATTTTTTTTCTTCTTTTTCTTTCCTGTATACTTTATGAAGATATATCATTGTAATGGTATATCAAAGGAATGATCACTTAGATTACACCCTGAGAGAAACCTTTCTCTTAACTTTAAAAATATAACTTAAATGGCCTATTTTTCTCAGATAAAAAATGTTTTTAACAATTTCTTATGTATTTGGGCAAAGTAAAGAGTTACATGGGATAGTTTAATATGAATAAAATTTCTGCTGTGAATCTAAATTTCCCTGTTTCTCTTAATTTCATTTTAAAAATTATGCTTCAGGGGCGCCTGGGTGGCTCAGTGGGTTAAAGCCTCTGCCTTCAGCTCAGGTCATGATCTCAGGGTCTGGGATTGAGCCCTATATCGGGGGGCTCTGCTCAGCAGGGAGCCTTCTTTCTCCTCTCTCTCTGCCTGCCTCTCTGCCTACTTGTGATCTGTCTGTCAAAGAAATAAATAAAAATCTTTTCAAAAAATTATGCTTCAGGATTATTTTATATTATATTCAACACTAGCGCTAAATACTGTTTTATCTAATATATGGTGTATTTGGAAGGATTTAGAAGAAAGAAGTTTAATCATTTACTTCAAGGCTGACAAAATCTTTGATAGAAATTTATTTCTTTCATATATGAGAATAGTAGCGTTTCTGATTCAAAAAATAATCATAGGGGTGCCTGGGTGGCTCAGTAGGTTAATTTAAGCCTCTGCCTTCAGCTCAGGTCATGATCTCAGGGTCCTGGGATCGAGCCCCACATTAGGCTCCTGCCCAGCGGGGAGCCTGCTTCCTCCTCTCTCTGCCTGCTGCTCTGCCTACTTGTGATCTTTCTCTCTGTCAAATAAATAAAATCTTTTTAAAAATTCATAAAAAGCTATTTTCTCTTCCTATTTTATTCAGTAGTACCCTTTATATCATTGTATTTTCTCAACTCTAATCCAATTTTTATTTCTATTATTTATACTTAGTATATAAAAATTTACCTTATGCTAATCCTTATGCTTCCATTCCATTTTGATGTGATCTGGTATTGGACAATTAAGAGTAGTTTTCTTAATGTGGCAGGTGGGAACATAGAGATCACAAAAGCTGTTTTTAAAAAATTTAAAACTAAGTGCTCATTTGTCTCTTAAAATAAGAATATATGATGAAAATCATTTTTGGCATTAATTAAATGGCTGCCACTCTTAGAATTATCAAGCAAAAATGTTACTAATAATTACAGAATGAGTTACTGTTTTAAAACTCTTATTTCAGTTTGAGACTTTATTACCACTTTGAACATTTCTGCCAGTACAGAAGAGGTTTTAAGCTAAAAACGAAAGCCGTTTCTAAGGAAGAGTTTGAATAATATGAACGGTAATATAATTGGAAGAAATAAGAGGAAGAAAATAGTTCAGTGTTTATATGTTTAATTTCAAGTGAAAGCAAGACTGGCATATATACATGCCCTTGGCTCTTGAAGATGGACTCAGAGCTCTTTATAGCTAAATTATGAGTGGTGACATGAATTTATATTCTCCCAGGCCAAAGGTTCTCACCAAAGCCTCAAGATCCATGTACATATTAAATCTGCATATCATATGCATCTGAATTAGGGTTTTCCACTATGTGCTATTCCATGTGATGCTGGTTTGTAAGATACTCAAAAATGGCACATATCACAGTGCCATTTTAGAGATCCCATCATCGTATTAAAGTCTTTGAAGATTTTCATTAAAGAAAGTTTTAACGTACTTTTAACTTTATTTCTCTACTTGTTCTCCCTCAGCCTGGCTCTCTCTTTTTACAAATACATTTGAAATCCATGTGATGTGACTCTATTCCAATAACAGGATATGTATTTGTGCTCACCCAGCTGTACTTACAGACTCATCTTTAGGTTATCAGCAGTACATTTAGAAAGAGACTTCATAGGGATATCAGGAAGATCTAACTTTGGGGTGGACACTGTTACCCAAGATCTGTGTCTTAATTTGAAAATCCAGTAATTCAGTTTTATCTTCTCCTAAGAGTTGATTGGATTGAAGGAATGGGATTTGTTTTCATCAGATTCACATGAAGTTAGTGTTTAAACAGATTTATATATTTGTCAGTTCATAATCAGGAACTCATATTTCCAGTGATCAAAATATGATTTACATCCACTATCCAAAGTGCTTGCATTAAGGGTACTCAGTGTTTCTTGGAGGTGGAGAGACTTAAGGAATATTTTATTATCTAGCCTTTAGCAACGACAGCTTCTTAATCATCCCTGTCCCACAGAAGAGTTTGCTGGCCTATTGACTGTATTCATATCAGCCAATGCGGTGTTTCACTTCCCAAGACAGTATTGATAAAGAGTAATGAATCTGCTTCTCTGCCCTGAACTGACCACCCCTCCATCTGTTCACACTGGCTTAGAAGTTGAAACAGGTCTGCATTTCTTATTCACCTCTGCCTCATATCAGCAATGCAAATCTACTTTACTCTTTTACCTTCTGTTTACTTATGTGTAAAATGAGAAGACAATTACGCCTTCCAGACCAAAAGTAGTCTTTGTGATGACTTATTTCAGTAAGACGCCAGTCATTGGCATTTGTCATTGCCAATTTTAGAGGTTGTAGCATTTTAGAACTCAAAAAAACCTTAGATATAATCTTGTTCCTTTCCTTCATATTACATTATAGACTTCTTTTTTTAATTGTGATGTGTAGAGGTTGTGACTTGCACAGAAATCCATATCCAGGCCTAGAAACCAGCTTTCTTATTCTGAATAGCCATTCCCATATGTATATGTCTTGTCTTGTCATTTAAATACTTTTAAAAATCCTTAGGGATGGAGACCATGTTTAATACTACTTATGGATCCCATAGATTGTGCTTCCAGAAGTAAGAAACTTTTTTGAGGAAAAAGAAATTGAATAGTCTTTCTCCTTTTATTTTATTTTGATAACATTTAAAGTTTTGGGGGATCTAAAGTATTTATCAGATCTTTTAGCAGAACACAGATGATCAAAGAAGAGAGTAACACCAAGGGTGTTTGTTTCCTTTGTTCAGGGTAATATAATTGTTGGCTACAATAGTGACTAGCACATAGGATGTGTTCAGTAAGTATTTGTTGAAAAGAAGAATGAATAAATTGACATGTTAGTTTCATGACTGTACCACTGTCATTGTGTAAAAACATTGAATGATTATGAACTTTCAGAATTTACATAAAATGTATATGTTACTAGAAATGGTTTTATTGGATTTATGTAACCATTTTATTGGAAAAGCCATACCTCAGAGTATAAAAAGGAAAGCATTTTCCCCTGTAATTGGCCCTGAGATATATTATGATAGTCTCTCCCCAACGTACTCTCCCTATGGTGTGTTCTTGACTAGATTCCATGATTTTTATAGCATCTTTTGGTTATTGGAACAATTTCATTCCAGTATTTGAAACTCAGTCCTGTTCATCCTAAACCCCTCAAGTCAAGCATGATTCAGTCTTCTTCTTCCCCAGCACAGGCTTGACCTCAGGTTCCAACACTTGCAGTTGAGAATAGGAGAGTCTCACTCCCCCTGTCACCTACTTAATTCCAGCCACTGGAAGGTTGAGCAGGGCTGGGAAGAATGAAAAAAGCTTAAGGCACTAGGGCTCCTTATTGAGTGAATAAGGCTGTGACTTTTTGGTCCTGCTATTTTGGTAGCCAACGTTGACTGGCCGTGGGATACCCTCTTTGGGGCAAGCATTCACATACTGGTTCTCTCTTGACACATATGGGTTCTTCAGAGGGGATGTGGGGCTCTTACTGCACAGCTCCCTCCTTTCATCTCTACTCTCACCTCACCCACTTCTACTTTGCCTACAGTCTATCCTGCAGCCTCCTTCTGCTGGATCACTTGCCCTCTGCACAGATTCTATATGTGAGGTCAAGCCCAAACAGCTACAGTTTCTGTCGTGTGTCTGTTTTTAATTGAAAGTGTCAAGCTTGGGATAGTGTGTAACCTAGTAAGTTAGAGTAAGTAGAGTAAGTGTACTCTGGAGGGTATCCTAGTAGAAACAGTCAGCTCACAGGTAGCCATTTCAGTGATAGGAATAGACTGAAACTGGAAAATCTGAATAGTTTTTTTTAGAACTTAGGAGAAACAGATAATGCTTGTGACAAATTACATTTTGAATTCTGTTTGGGGATCTTCTCCCTCAGCACCTATTAATTTGGTGAGAGTTAGAGATCAGGAGCCCCAATTTGAGCCTAAATTTGAGAAAATCCCAGAATGTGGATATTTGGAAACTGACAAGATGATGCCCATTTTACTCACTGGGAACCAGGTTGACTAGAGTTGCAAACTGTAAGCAGATATGTTTCTAAACTGTAGTTGTCTCTACATCTTAAATGCAGACTTCTGTCTGTAAGCCTCTTCTGTAATCATCAGTGACATTCCTCCTGAGTCTCCTCCCTCAAATAATCTATACATTATTAAATTTTGTCTCCACTGTTATTTTAAGATAAGGAACAAATTTTATTTTATTTTTTTTTAAAGATTTTATTTATTTATTTGACAGAGAGAGATCACAAGTAGGCAGAGAGGCAGGCAGAGAGAGAGAGGAGGAAGCAGGCTCCCTGCTGAGCAGAGAGCCTGATGCGGGGCTCGATCCCAGGACCCTGAGATCATGACCCGAGCCGAAGGCAGCAGCCCAAACCACTGAGCCACCCAGGCGCCCCAGGAACAAATTTTAAAACTTCAGACATTGGAATTAGATAGTCTCCACTGAGGATTATGAAAAACTTGACAAGGTCTCCCCTCTGAGCAGACAGTACACTACAGGAGCAACGCACATGCTTGTCAGAGGGGTACGGTCCTCACTGATGCACTTCCAGAAAAGCGAGAACTTTCTCTGCGATTTTTATATGCTTCTATGTTCTTGGGTCCTTTTTCAAAAAATGTGAAGTTTATCTTCACAGATTTCTTAGTATGAAGATTGAAAGTTCTTAAAAGATGAAAAATATAAAAATCATTTTTACCGTGAAAATACTAATTCATCTCTTTTTTTCCATACTTAATGCATATAGGAAGCACTGTATTCCAGTCTTAACTGTATTGTGTGGACACATTAATTTTGCTCTTGGAAGTGTATATTTTGGATTGGCTATTTGCCTTCGAATTTTTTGTTTTACTATTGAATTAACATTAAGCTAATAAAGAATAGTTTTTAATTTATTAGTAAAGCCCTATAAAAACACATTGCTTGGGGCACCTGGGTCGCTCAGTGGGTTAAAGCCTCTGCCTTTGGCTCAGGGTCCTGGGATCAAGCTCCTCATCGGGCTCTCTGATCAGCAGGAAGCCTGCTTCTCTTGCTCTCTCCCTCTCCCTCTCTCTCTTCCTGCCTCTCTGCCTACCTGTGATCTCTGTCAAATAAATAAATAAGATATTAAAAAAAAAAATAAAAAAACACTTTGCTTACTACCCGAGTGGTACTTAACCGTACCAACATTGTCTGTGAAGGAAGAAAGTCAAGCTGAATAGAATGTCATAAGTACAAGAAGATAGGAACTGAAACCAACATTATGGTTAGGATTTTAGAGCCCTATGCATACAGATATTTTAATAGACAATACTGGGGCCCATTGTCCTCATATCCTGAAATAAATGTATAATTGACACAAATTATGTCCCATTTTGGTAGAAAGATTCTAAAATAGATCTGGAGATAGTACCATCTATGCAAGTAGAGTCAAATGCCTCATCTTTATTCAGCATTTTCTATATCAAGAAAGAATTAATTTCTTACCACCAGAATTACCTATAGGGTTTGCAGAACCTGCCAGTGAAGGTATTGGAAACAAGTCCAGTCATCTCCTAAGGTTGATGCTGAAACACGGACTTCAGTAGATAAAATCCTTACAAGTACTGCTTTTAAGTATTTACCTCCAATAATTTGCTTATATCAGTAAATAGGACTCATCTGATAATAGCAGAATATTTTACGTACTTTTGATACGAGTTCATGAAGTCAAAGGTTTTTAATAGAAAAAGCCTTTCTATAGATTTTTTCTGTACTGTTTTATACTATGGCAACTATGCAGATCTATAAATTGACTCTTGTCTCCTTGAAGAAAAAAAACTGACATGAGATTTAAATGATGTGTTTTTCTCTCTTGGAACAGTAAAAGACACACCACCAACAAAATCAATAAACCAAAAAATAAAAGCAAAAACAAAAAGCCCTCTTCACAAATTTTGAGCACCATCTACAGCTTTCTGTGATGAGAGATACAGCTCCCATTCTTGAGGGATTCAAAAGGAGTCAAATGGTGTTGAGCTAAATTACAGCCCTAAATGCATATTGGTGAAGTGAGATGCTGATCCATTTGCACACTAATGTGCTATTTTTAAGTCATGCATCATAGCATCTTCAAAGAGGCCTGTCATAATTATGATGGATTAGACTGCAGAGTCAGTCCTCGATGCAGTAATTGTTTCACAGATGCTGCCAGTGTGACTTGAATTCATAATAAATTATGTCAGAGAGGCGGGAGAAGGAGCAAAATCAAACACCAAAGGAAAACTGCTGTGGCTAAACCTGTTTGGGCTTTAGGAAACCAAAATATTAGCCGCTAGTCAAAAGACAGTATTTGCAGCTGAGTATAAATTTGTACCTGTGACATAGAGGATGAAGGTTGACATATTTGGCATTTTTTATTTAAAGTTCTCAATCAAAAAAATACAAAAAAACAAAAAGTTCTCAATCTCTGTCTCAATATCTTTCTTTCCTTCCTTACCTCCCTTCCTCCTCCCTCTCTCTCTTTCTCTCTCTCTTTCATTCTTTCTGTCTGTCTTTTCTCACTCATTCACTCTCATAGCTTATGAAAAATTATTTTGGGACATTAGCTGAAATCAGTACGGTGACCGTAACATATTTTTGTGTGTTCCTGTATATATTACATTATCTTGTTATAATTTGACCTTAAGAATTTCAAACAAAATTGGTGATATTTATGGCTGATAGAACTATTCTTTTTCATTCCTTAGAAAGCCATACTTTATAGGAAATAATTGGACTATTAAAATAAAGGGATATGGGCGCCTGGGTGGCTCAGTGGGTTAAGCCGCTGCCTTCGGCTCAGGTCATGATCTCAGTGTCCTGGGATCGAGTCCCGCATCGGGCTCTCTGCTCAGCAGGGAGCCTGCTTCCCTTCCTCTCTCTCTGCCTGCCTCTCTGCTTACTTGTGATCTCTCTCTGTCAAATGAATAAATAAAAAAATCTTTAAAAAAATAAATAAATAAAATAAAATGCAATTCACTAATTCTGTGAACAGGAGTTTTGTTGTCCAGTATGACTCTGGATTGAAGACTATCAATATGATATGGCATGTACTTGATCTTAGGGAGCTTTCATTCTGTTTCATTTTTTATAAAAAGAAAAGAAAGGAATATGATTTGTTAATATTTGGGTAGCTCTGATCAGTAGTGTGTTGGAACCAGCTTGTAATAGTTTGTGAGAGCAGATTGTAAAATTTTCAGGAATTGTGAGCTAAAGGTTGATAGCTTGAAATCAGCCATGACCCATAAGAGCGTCTTTTTAGGAATGTATTAAAAGCTCATTTATTCATTTTTAAGTTGTAGCTAATTACTGCAACATGAAGTGTTGGCACCATGATAAACATTCCTGGGTAAGCCTAACCAGTCATCATTACCAGGTTTACCAAAAGCTCTTCTGCCTTTACTCTTGCATATAAACTTCATAACAGTTTTAGGGGGGAAATTGCCTTAATTTTGATCTGACAGTATCCTCTTAAGTGAGTCGTATCCCTAGTGAAAAATTGAGACTCCTAAAATAAAAATTCTCTCTCCTGATTTTTACAGATACAGTTTTATTTGGCATAAATTACCATACACAAACCTACAAGAGCTAGCATTACTTTAAAAAACATTTGAATATTCAGTTGCCCAAGGGAATAGTATCCTGATTGGTACTGTACATTATAGTAATTAAGTGTTCTCTAGTATAGGACAAAATAAAAGATATTTAATATCAATCTCAAAACACTCAGCTGTGAAAATTCAAAATATTTCTGATACTACTTACTTATAAGAGCACATATGAATGAATAAAAACGATTTCTACTCCTAGTATCTGAAAAGCAAAAGGAATGTCACACAAAAATCTCTATAGCAAAAATTTACATTCATTCAAAAAACAGTTTAACTTTGAAAAAGTTTTGTTTTTTTCCCTCAGCTTATGAAAACAACCTTATTAACTCTAATTTCACTGATCAGTGCATAGATACCTACAAAAAGTTATCTTGGATTTTTTTCTTTTATATACAAATTATGATTTTTATAAGCTTGGGAAAGCTACATAAAGGACACTGTAAAGATGATAGCATCAATGCTTTTTATTTTTTATTTTTTTTTTATTTTTATTTTTTTTTAGATTTTATTTATTTATTTGACAGAGAGAAATCACAAGTAGGCAGAGAGGCAGGTAGAGAGAGATAGAGAGGAGGAAGCAGGCTCCCTGCTGAGCAGAGAGCCCGATGCGGGACTCGATCCCAGGACCCTGAGATCATGACCTGAGCCGAAGGCAGCGGCTTAACCACTGAGCCACCCAGGTGCCCGCATCAATGCTTTTTAAATATTTCTATAATGAGCAACATAAACAAGTCTCATTTTTTTCTTTCTTCCTTTTATTAAAAATAAATAATGCTTGCTAGTGTCAGTATAAAATGACCAGTGTCAGTATAAAATTAAAAGTGTGCTTTCTAATAACTAAATTACTGGATCATGTAATTTTCTGGGGTATGTACACAAAAAGTGGTTTAGAATATATTAATTATAGAATATATTAGAATATATAGAATACATTCCTCTTCAAAGGCACTTTTTTAAAATTTTTTTTTTTTATTTATTTGACAGACGGAGATCACAAGTAGGCAGAGAGGCAGGCAGAGAGAGAGAGGAAGGAAAGCAGGCTCCCTGCTGAGCAGAGAGCCCGATGTGGGGCTCAATCCCAGGATGCTGGGATCATGACCTGAGCCGAAAGCAGAGGCTTTAACCCACTGAGCCACCCAGGCACCCCTTCAGTGGCACTTTATTGGTTAAAATTTTCTGAATCAGATCCATAAACCAGTAACGAGTGATCCTCAAAATAAACTATCCTCATCCTAAAAAAAAAAAAAAAAGATAATACATAATTTTCCTGCTCTCCTTAAAAAAGTTAACCCTTTAGCTTTTCACATCCAATGGTTGTACTCAGTAAGGAAATTGCTGTCATGGACAGAATAGTTCTGTTAATAGTTTAAATTAGTATTTAAAGATGGGTATTGTGTTTAAAGTTCCATATTGAAATAAATTTCATCTTAAGTCACCTTCGTTTGTTCTTAGGCGCTATTATGCTCATAAAAGATTTGCAAACTCCATCTATTGTAATTCTGCCCTTGACACTTTAAAGAATGTCCAAATTATGTGGAAAGGACCATAATAGAGAATAATGTGTTAAATGCTTATAGTATTTTATATCTAGAAAACTAAGTTGAACAATATATACTGCATATGGAGCCTGCAAGTTTTATATATAATATAACATAAATGTACGTATATGTGTATATGTAAATATTTTGATTGGTATGAGTGTGAAATGATTTTACAGTTGCCAAAAGAAAGTATTTTTCTGTTACAGTATTTGGAAAGCTAATTGGCCTGGTCCCTAAAGAATTTATCTAGGCTTATTTCTGTCCTCCTTATTTTTAAAAAGTGGTAGTGACCCTGATCTTGCAGAAACCCCTTACATTAAGGACTACAAATCAATTTTCACTCATGATTCCAGAACCTTAAGTTTTTTTATTAATAAGGATTATTGATGATTAAGAATATTAGTCTAGCTCAGAGCTGTCCAATAGAAATACAACATAAGCCATATATGAAATCTAAAATTTTCCACTACTTACACTAAAACAAGTAAAAATTTAGGAGTAAATAAAATTACTTTAATGATATATTTTATTTAAAATATCCAAAATAGTATTCTTTCAACATATAATAAATGTTTTTAAAAATCCAGGGGTTTTTTTGTTTTGTTTTGGTTTTTGTTTTTTGTTTTTATCCACACTAAAGGCTTTGAAATCCAGCATGTATTTACACTTAGGGTACATCTTCATTTGTGCTCACCACATTTAAAGGGCCCCAGAGCCATATGTAACTAGTGGCTATGCACACCTAACCCAACTCTTAACATCTGTAGGAAGTTGGTCTAGCAGAAATTAATCACTTTACTCTTTTGTTTTCTTTGTCCAATAGGAATTGTGACTTAGCAGTTTAAGTTTTATTTATTAGTTAAGTAATATACATGCCTAAAAGTTACAAATATATTAATAAAATGTAGTTTCTTTCCCAGTGCTATCCTCCAGACTCTTCAGTCTTTTTTCTGGATGTAAAATGCTATTACAGTTGTGTTGTATATCCGCCCAGAGCTGATTTTATATTTATTTTTGTAAATGCACAGTTGTAGCATTTTTTAAAGGATTTTATTTATTCATTTGAAAGAGAGAGAGGGCCAGTGAGCATGAGCAAAGGCGGGGTAGGGGAGAGAGAGGGAGGAGTAGACAACGCATTCAGTATGAAGCCGAGTGCTTGATCCTGAGACCATGATCTGAGCCAAAGTCAGACGTTTGACTGACTGAGCCACCCAGGCGCCCCCCAGTTGTAGCATTCTTACACATACTGTTCTGTAGCTTGCTGTATTTCATTTAATTATGTGGAAAATACTTACACCTGAAAATGTAGGTTGTTTCCAACCATTTACTATTACAGGAGATTGTTCGTACATCACTTAACATATATATGAGTATTTGTTAGAAAACTTCTTAAAACTGAAGGGTCAAAGAAGGTTTCTTTGAAATTCTGTAGATTATTACTTAATTGTCCTCCATGGTATTTGTACTTGTTTTCACTCCCCTGAACCATACAAGGGAGTGTCTTTTTATGAGTTGTACTAGACATCTTTTTAAACATTTAAAGGCCACTTGCATTTCATTTTCTGTGAACTGTTCATGTCCTTCGCTCATTTTTCTATTCAATGATTGGTTTTTCCCTTGTCGATCTGTCAGAGTTCTGTATATTAAGAAAGGTTTATATGATTTTTAATTTTACTTATGGGTTTATTTTTGCATGCATATATTTTACTGAACTTTCTCATTTTTTATGGCTTCTAGAATTTGTGTCATAAAGAATTTACCTAGTCATTAGATTATTTTTTTTTAAAGTTTTCTCAGACTGTTACAGATTTTTTAGGGTTTTGTTTTACATATTTAACTGTTAAATCTATCAAAATTCATTCTGGTATAAGATGTTAGGGGTAGATCCAACTTTATCATTTTTTCAGAAGACTGTCCAGTTCCAATATCATATTGATTGGCAGTGCCGTCAGGATGCCACATTTCTGTGTTAGAATTGATTTCTGTACATTCTTTTCTGTTTCATTGGTCTTATTAACACTCTTTCATTTACTGATTTCCAAGTACAAGCTGTGTGAAGTACAGTAGCCTTTGTTCCTTTTTAGTATCTTTTAATTTGGTTAGTGCCCTGCCCAGGCCCCTTTACAATTCTTTTTCAGGTTATTCCTGGTTATCCAGTTTGTTTATTTTTCCACATGAACTTTAGAGTCAGGTTCTTTAATTCTTCACAACATTCTTCCAGTGTTTTCATTGAGAATATACTAAATAAATTCATTTGACAACTATCCAAAAATAGTGTACCTTTCTCCTTGTTTTGCTTTTGTGTATCTGTCAATACTGTCTTAAAGATTTAAATAGTCCTTCCGTGTTTCTTGCTAAATTTATTCCTACTGTTTTAAGAATTTTTTTTCTGTTACAGTATTTTATTCCACTAAAGTTTCTGACTGGTTGTTGCTTTTATGTATCAAAGCTACTGAGTACTTTTCTCATAACTTTAAGTACTTTTCTCATAAGTTTAACAGTTGTTCAGTTGATTCTCTTGGTTGACCAATACAATCTTATTATCTGTAAATGATAGCTTTATTGTGGCTTTCCAATGTTTATGTCTTATTTCTTCCTCTTTTTCACTTGTCTTGGTTAGTAAGCGATGGCTATTTTAATAGTTTTTTATAGCCCAAAAGGAAAATAGCCTAGATTTTTTATTTACATCCTTAAAATAAATGTGATGAGAAAAACTGTGGGAAAATAAAACATGACTATACCGTGAATGAGGCAGCATTCACTTTATAGATTATTTATGTTTTTGAGTGCCCATTTCTCCCTGCACTCCAATCACTTAGACTTTGAAATCTCCATCAGTATTGGTCTCCAAAATACTTGAATTAATGAGTGAATGAAGAAATGATTGTAAGATGAGCAAGTTCATATCAGTTTTGTGAAACTGATTGGATGCTCACTCTATACAAAACACAGTAGAGTATTAAGAAGTTCACATCCCAGAGAGTATAAACAAAATAAATTCAAGTATGATATATTCAGCAGCAAACCTTATACAAGACATAGAAATAACATAGAAATGGGAGTGATTAATTGTTTTGGAAAATCAAAGAAGGAATCATAAGGGAAGTAATAACCTGAGACTGTTTCAGACACATATGAGTCACTGGGCAAATCAGGGGACTAAGAAGACATTCTAGCCGGACAAAACAACAGCATGGAAGCCTGAAACCATTTACCGTGTTTGGGTATTTATATGCTGTTGTCATATTTGGAGTATAAGCTGTGAGAGGATATAGAAGGAAAGAAGAACAGAAATCTGCCTATGAAAAACCATTTGGATCAAGTAGGAATTCTCAGTAGAAGTGAGCAGTCAGCCCCTACGGAGGAAGACACAGAATCACCTAGAAGTGACATTTTACAAATGATACTATTTTTTAAATTAATATTATAATGTATTATTTGTTTCAGGGGTACAGATCTGTGATTCATCAGTCTTACACAATTCATAGCACTCACCATAGCACATACCTTCCCCAGCGTCCATCACCCAGCCACTCCATCCCTCTCATGCCCCTCCCCTCCAGCAACCCTCAGTTTGTTTCCTGAGATTAAGAGTCTCTTACGGTTTGTCTCCCTTCCTGGTCCCATCTTGTTTAAACAGCACTTCTCAGCCCATTCCATTTGCTGGAATATTAACGCTTCAGGGAGCACCTCTTGTCTTCCAGGCATGTGGATGAAAGAGTTTGAGAACTCCTAATACAGGAAATATGGAGCCAGAAAAGCATGTTAAGGAGGATATGACATCAGATTTGCATTGAGAACATTCCCTTTGGTAATAATTTGAAGGAACCTTGAAGGACTAGGGAGAGGACAGGCTGGGCTGGGGAAGAGACCCTCTAAAAAGCTACTGTAACAAATAAGCAAAATAATGTAGGTCTGGTTACCAAGTATCTGTGGGGATAATTCAAAGGACATATAGGAAATGGGATTGATAAACCTTAGCAAGTGATTGGATGTATAAAATACTAGAGAAGGTAGAAAGGAGGTAATCCTTCTCTATTCTTCTTAGCATTTTGACAGAAAGAATTATTTGAGAAGGAAGCTGATTCTCTTTACTAATACAGTATGAACTTCCCACATTAGCTCGTGATTTTGATCATCATTAATATTTGAGAGTTGCTCAGAAGACAAGAGTTCCTGAGGAGCTATTGGTTTTCACTCTGAAACATGAAAATGAGTATCTCAGTTTGCTGTGTCTAGGAATTTCAGTATCATCAATGCCATCATTATTCTTCCAGATTTATTATTAGTGCTAATAGGTATTAATGAACTTCAATTTCTGTTTCCCTGCTCTTTAGAATTCATTCAGAGGGCAGCCTCGTGGATGGCCCCGAAGCAAGCCTGATGGAACAGGACAGAACCAACCATGTTGAGGGCAACAGACTAAGTCCATTCCTGACACCATCTCCTTCTCCCTTATGCCAGACAGAACCTCTGGTTCTAAAGCTCCAGAATGGAAGCCCATTAACTGAGCGACCTTATTCAGAAGTAAATGGAGACACCAAGTGGCAGTCTTTCAAAAGTTACTATGGAATACCCCCTATGAAGAGAAGCCAGAACAGTCGCGGGAGTCCGGACTTTATACAAGAAGGTAGAGGGTATTCCAGATGCTTACAAAACGGAGGAATCAAGCGCACAGTTAGTGAACCTTCCCTCTCTGGGCTTCACCAGAGCAAGAAATTGAGACAAGACCAAAAGGCTAATGGAGAAAGAAATAACTTCGGGGAAAGCCAAGAAAGAAATCCAGGCAAAGGCAGCAGTCAAATGAATGTCTCCGATTTGAGTGATAAGAGAGAATCTGTGAGCTCTGTAGCTCAAGAAAATGCAGTTAAAGATTTCATCGGTTTTTCAGCACATAACTGCAGTAGGTCTGAAAAACCAGAGCTTCAGATTCTGAATGAGCAAGAAGAGAAAAATGCTAACTACCATGACAAGAATATTGTATTACTTCTTAAAAACAAGGCAGTGCTAATGCCTAATGGTGCTACAGTTTCTGCCTCTTCCATGGAAAACACACATGGTGAACTCCTGGAAAAAACACTGTCTCAATATTATCCAGATTGTGTTTCCGTTGCGGTGCAGAAAACCACATCTCACATACATGCCATTAACAGTCAGGCTACTAACGAGTTGTCCTGTGAGATCACTCACCCATCGCATACCTCAGGGCAGATCAATGTCCCACAGACCTCGAACTCTGAGCTGCCTCCCGAGCCAGTTGCAGTGGTAACTGAGGCCTGTGATGCTGACAAAGCCAGTAAGACAGGTGCAGTGATAGGGACCTGTCCCTTTCAGAAACCAGAAAAACAAAAATCAGTTTTTGACAGATGCCCGTCACGTGCCGAAAACAGTACCATCCAAGGAACCACAGAGCTGGTATCTGGTGAAGAATTCTGTTCAGGTTCCAGCAGCAATTTGCAGGCTCCTGGTGGCAGCTCTGAACGATATTTAAAGCAAAATGAAACAAATGGTGCTTACTTCAAGCAAAGCTCAGTGTTCTCTAAGGATTCCTTTTCTGCCCCTACCACACCACCACCACCATCACAATTGCGTCTTTCTCCCCCTCCTCCTCTTCCAGAGGTTTCACAGCTTCCTTCAGAAGGAAAAAGCACTCTGAACGATGGAGTTTTGGAAGAACACCATCACTACCCCAACCAAAGTAACACAGCTCTTTTAAGGGAAGTAAAAATAGAGGGTCAACCCGAGGCACGGCCATCCCCAAGTCCTAATCCATCTACACGTGCATCCAACCACTCTCTGATGCTTCCAGAAAGGCCTCAGAATAATTGTGTTAACCAGAATGACATACAAACTCCAGGGACGATGACAGTTCCAGCATGTTCTGAGAAAGCGAGACAAATATCAGAACACATCATGCATAACCCACCAATGCTGGGTAGCAGTGGGGATCCACAAGACCACTGCCAGCGGTTGATGGGACACAAAGAGCAAGATATTCCGAAGGGTCGAGACAAGGAACAAACACGAGGTCTTGTGCTCCCAGCACAGCCCTCTCTGAAACCGGGGTGGATTGAACTGAAGCCCCCTCATTTTCATCAAGCAGAATCCCACCCAAAATGTCCTGAGGCATCACTGCGGTCAGTTCTTCAGTATCAGTCCAACCCCGCCAATCAAATGACCTCCAAACAATACACTGGAAATTCCAGCCTGCCTGGGGGACTCCCAGGGCAGGCTTACATCCAGAAAATAATGCAGCCAGAGCAGAGGCCACAAAGGTACCAAGGTGAGATGAATCGAGAGCAGTCTCAAGGTACATTGGACCAGCAGCTCCAGTTCCAAAAACCTTCACTCCAGGTGCACTTCTCCAAGACAGACCCTTCATCCAAAGCTCACATGCAGTCATTGTGCACCCACAGGTTTTATTTTGAACAAAGACCAGATTCCCAAACTGAGAAACTCCTACCTGCATCGTTAAAACAGCACTTGAATCAGCAGGCTTCAGAGACTGAGCCATTCTCAAACTCACACATTTTACAACACAAGCCTCATAAGCAGGCAGCACAAACACAAACACAACCATCCCAGAACTCGCTTATCTCTCAAAACCAGCAGCAGCCGCAAAAATTACAAATGAAGAATAAAGAACAAATGCCCCAGACTTTTTCTCATCCCCAAGGCAACAATGATCAGCAAAGAGAAGGATCATTCTTTAGCCAGATTAAAGTGGAGGAATGTTTCCATGGTGAAAATCAGTATTTGAAATCAAGTGAGTTCCAGACTCCTACTGCTCAAATGGGATTGGAGCAAGTACAGAATATGAATAGTAGAAATCCCCCCTATGGTCAGATCTTGAAATCAAATCCAAGCAAACTACAGATTCCTTGTTCAAACAATACACACTTAGTTCCAGAAAATAAAGAACAGACTATAAATCCTGAACTCTTTGCAGGAAACAAGACCCAAAACTTGCATCACAGGCAATATTTTCCAAATAATGTGACTCCAAAGCAAGACGTTCTTCATAGGTGCTTTCAAGAACAAGAGCAGAAGCCTCAACAAGCTTCAGTTCTACAGGGATATAGAAGTAGAAACCAAGATATGCCTGGCCAGCAAGCAGCACAGCTCCCTCAGCAAAGGTACCTGATGCAAAACCAGGCAAATGCTTTCCCTGTGTCTGACCAGGGAGGAAGTCACATTCAGACTCCTCCCCAGAAGGACCTTCAAAAGCATGCTGCTCTAAGGTGGCACCTCTTGCAAAAGCAAGAGCAGCAGCAAACACAACACCCCCATACTGAGTCTTGTCATAGTCAGATGCACAGACCAATTAAGGTTGAACCTGGATCCAAGCCCCATACCTGTATGCGCTCCACGTCAGCACAGCCAGAAAGCAAAATGTGGAAAAAGATAACTAAGCAAGAGATTCCACCTCCAAGTTGTGATAATGTGCAGCAAAGGAGCATCCTTGAGACCATGGAGCAACATCTGAAGCAGTTTCAGGTCAAATCATTATTTGACCATAGGGCTCTGACTCTCAAATCACAGAAGCAAGTAAAAGTTGAAATGTCAGGGCCGGTCACAGTTTTAACTAGACAGACCACGGCTGCAGAACTCGATAGCCATACCCAAGCTCTAGAACAGCAAGCAACTCCTTCTTCAGAAAAGACACCAACCAAAAGAACAGCTGGCTCTGTTCTCAATAATTTTTTAGAGTCACCTTCCAAATTACTAGATACTCCTATAAAAAATTTATTGGATACACCTGTCAAGACTCAGTATGATTTCCCATCATGCAGATGTGTAGGTAAGTGCTAGAAATGTACTGAGACACATGGTGTTTATCCAGAATTAGCAAATTCATCTTCTGATATGGGATTTTCTTTCTTTAAAAAAAAAAAAAAGAAAGAAACCCTGAGTCTGGCAGCAATTTGTAAAGGCTCATAAAAAACCTGAAGCTTACATTTCTTGTCTTTAAATTACAGATGCTTGCTTATACTGTGCGAGAGAGAACTTCACTTACATTCAGTTTTTCCCCAAAAAATAAATAAATAAATAAAACAATGTGCATGCTCATATCTTCCTCTAATCAAACCCTTTAAAATGTAAAGGTTTCTGTTTTAGATTAATCAATCTGTTTAACTCTTTGTATATATATCATCTTCTGGAGAGACACCTAGGCATCTCTAAAAACATCTGTTAAAATGAGAAAAATAACTGCTATCTGCAACTTAATGTGGGAGCTTTTTCATATGTATTAATTCAAGGTTGAACGTATTAGTGGTTTTACAACATTAATTTCTCAATGGGGGCCTTTACCTTCAGTCTTGGTGAGTTGGGGAAAATTGTAATGCTGAAGTTCGAAATACTCATGACATTGCCCTTCATTTACATGCTTGAAATATTGTGTGATTTATATTCATTTTGATTCTATTTTCTCTTGAAAGTGTCATCTTTTTGATAGAAAATATGCAATATGTTTTTTTCTTTTATCTCAAACACTTTTTTGTTAAAATCCAAGATATGTGATAGGGAAACATTTTGCTGATAGATGCACATGTATATATATAATACATATAAAATATATATAAAGACTTTATTAGAGTCCCTCAGTGTGGATACAGTAGAAGACATTTGAAAAGACAAACCAATGTGGCCAGTGGTCCACCCACCTCATGTTCTTCCTCTTACAACAGACACCCCACACTTTATAGAAGAATGGAGGGAGGAGTCATACCGCCCCTTTGTGTGGTTAATTTTAGGTTGCCTCAGGGGCGCCATACCACACATGTCATAGATAACATTAGGTAAGTTCTAATCCTCTACAGTCTCTTCTCCGAGGACTCTAACTTCTCTTCCCACTTCCATCTTCAGTAGTCTACAAGAACCTCTTCCTCTTACCGGACCCTCTCTCCAGTATTTTCTCTCATCATAAATTTTTCTTAAAGTACATACAAATATGGGTCTGGAATTAATATTTTTATTTTCAAAACACAACAATTAAATGTTGGGGAGAAACAGGAGGAGAAAAAGGTAAAAACAGCAATATCCTGGGGATATGATCAAACAGGAAGCTTTATTTTTAATCTTTTAACATCCAAGTATCAGGCAGGCTTCTAGTCAGCTATAATTTTTTTTTTCAGTTCAAAAAAACGGGATTATAGTTGGTATTACATATAATATATTCTAATTCCCTCGCCGTTTTGTTTAGTTCCACTTACTTTGTTTAAAATAAATAATTTCTTATTCCGTATCTGAAATGTAATTTAATATTTTTTTATCCAACAGCCAGCATGTACATATACTTAATTATTTGGCACATTTTCTAATAGATTAGTCCATCAATTTATTCATTTTAAAGAAAAAAAAAATGTTTAAAGTCACATTTAGGGCCCTTAATGTGCAGTTGGGGGATAAGCTTTGTGGATGTAGCCTTTATATTTAGTATAATTGAGGTCTAAAATAATAATCTTCTATTATCTCAACAGAGCAAATTATTGAAAAAGATGAAGGTCCTTTTTATACCCATCTAGGAGCAGGTCCTAATGTGGCAGCTATTAGAGAAATCATGGAAGAAAGGTAATTAACGCAAAGGCACAGGGCAGATTAACGTTTATCCTTTTGTATATGTCAGAATTTTTTCAGCTTTCACATACAAAGCAGTAAACAATTGTAAATTGAGTAATTATTAGTAGGCTTAGCTATTCTAGGGTTGCCAGCACTCCACACTGTGCTATTCACCAGAGAGTCACAATATTTGACAGGACTAATAGTCTGCGAGCTGGCACAGGCTGCCCACTTTGAGATGGATGCCAGAAAACCCAGGCACACACGAGAACCAGCCAGCCCGCCTGCCAGGCACAGGGGTGCTGGCACGGGCTGCAAAGAGAGGCCCCACTCTGGCTTTCCCACTTGATGATAAAGTGTCAGAGAAAAAAGAGAGGGGAGATGTGGTTTAAGAAAGGAATCATCGAGTTAAATGCACCTAGAGCTGTAAATGAGTAGTTACCGCTAAGGAAGTTGTCCCTTAGTATAAGCAGAGGGTAAGTGTGAGATGCTGAATAGAAATAGAGACATTCTATTTATAGCTACATTTTTTTTTACTGTCAGTCACAGGTAGGCAAGTATTTACCTCAATCTACACAGTTAGTCTTGCATGTAGAAGATTCTTATGAGTGAGACAGTTGATGCAGAGAGAGACTTTCAAATAGGTATCCACAGATGTTAGCTGTTAACTATGGTAGGAAGTAGACAGTGTTATCATTAAAATACGTTAGACATTGTGGGCAGCAAGAACATATTTTGTATCATTCTTGCCCAATTTACAAGTTACCCATTTCTAAATTAGTGTGTAGAAATTCACTAAATAATCCTCTAGTAGCCTGGCAGATACAGTAGATTTCCCTAAATGCCTTTTGTTATTAGCAAGTAGTAAATGGTCATAAGGGAAAATATAATCTATCTCTAGAACTATCCTGTATTTTCAAAATTGCTGAATACTAGTTATTTGCAAGCCATCTTTAAAAAATGGTAGAGAGTCTGTGAGGAACAGTTCTAACTAAAATCTGTTGTGATTCCCCAAGTTTTAAAATAGCTAAATTTAGTAGAGGACAAAAATCAAATAGAATCTATCTTAGAAGACTGAATTTAACAAACTTAAAAAAGTTTTGTGCTTTGTGAAATTGTTTAAAAATAAGCTTTCCCATTTATTTTCACCCAACATATAATTTCAAAATAGTTCATTATGGTTATCAATCTATTTTGATACCAAAGAAATACAAAGCTTAAAGTCTGTTATCCTGTTTGCTTGGCTTAGACTTATTTTTTAAAAATGAATTAAACCATTCATTTCTCAGGGTGTGGTCATAGAATAAAATTATGCTCAAATGTTCAGTATTTTGTTTGCCTCAGTTTCATTTGCTAATTTTATGTGTGTGTGTTTCTGTGGATTTCTTTTAAGGTTTGGACAGAAGGGTAAAGCTATTAGGATTGAAAGAGTCATCTATACTGGTAAAGAAGGCAAAAGTTCTCAGGGATGTCCTATTGCTAAATGGGTAAGTGTGACCTGACAAGGCCTTTGGTCTTCATTCTTGGGTGTTTTGATTCATTAATCTAACCCTAAGAATTGGGTTACCAGATAAAAGAGTCATTTATGTCGGTTGAAATGAATATTGCTTATTTTTATTTTGTGTTAGCTCTTAAGAAAAAGGCAGATTAGCTTTGAAAGTACATACAAACTATATTTAATTGAAAGAATTTAATGGAGAGGAGGAGGTCCATTCAAATTGATAAAAAGTATGATTCTTCCTGGAATGTGAAGTCATCCATAATCTTTTAAATACCTTCCATTAATCTTTATATTGTCATTTTTGAAAACCTTGAAGTTTGTGAAAAAGACCTGCTTGTCTTCCATATAGCTCTAGGTTTAATGCAGGGGTCATCGCCCCTCCCTGCACTGGTATAGTCTGCTAAACATTGAGCAGTTTTGCCTCTCTCTGGGTTCTAACCCCATTTTACAGATGGGTAGCAAAAGGCAAGTTGCACGTGCTGACAAATGTTGCCCTAATTGTGACCCAGACATGAAAAATATGCATACATAAATCGTTGCTCTCCTCTGCCGCAAGTGACCCTTGTTTTGTTTTGGTTGGGGTGGGGGTGTTGGGGTGGAATGGGGACCCACACAGGTGGTTCGCAGAAGCTGCAGTGAAGAGAAACTGCTGTGCTTGGTGCGGGAGCGAGCTGGCCACACCTGTGAGGCTGCAGTGATTGTGATTCTCATCCTGGTGTGGGAAGGAATCCCATTGTCCCTGGCTGACAAACTCTACTCCGAGCTCACTGAAACCCTGAGGAAATACGGCACTCTCACCAATCGCCGGTGTGCCCTGAATGAAGAGTAAGTGAAGCCTCCCCTCTCGTTTCACTGACAGCAAAACCTGATCATGGGTCTGACTCATGGGAGTCAAACCTGCATTTTTACATTTATTTATACAATGGGGACCAAAACGCCTTTTTCACAGTCAAGCAGAAGGAAGTTGGATTTGCTAACGTGTGTAATTTGAGGTGATTTCGCTAACCATTTCGTACCTTCGGGCAGTGTAGACATTTTGTTAGGAGCAGCTTGCTGAGAGTCTGAATGTCTGTACCATATCATGAATTCGATCGTGCCATAAACTTGAAAATATCTGTGTGTCCACTTGCTACAGTGAGAAGTCTTGTATGCCTGGCCACCACACTAGTAAGTATTGACACCATTTCTGTGTTGCAGTATCTGAAACAGATACATAATTGTAAGGTAACAAACATCAAAATAGAAGGCTTACAGAATTTCTGTAGAAACGAACTGATTCATACATCAGTTCAATCTCTTTTATTATTAACACAATAATAATAAAGATCGCTTTCATTTTTACTGCCGCTATATAAGCAAGAAGTTAGTGGCTATAGACATGCACTGTTTTCGAGGACTATTAACATGTGGCATAGGAAAGCAGGGGTATCCAGTTAAACATATTTAGTGCATCCAAGTGCTACTATGTTTTTGTTTGTTAACCTCATCCAGTTTAGGGTATTTAACTCTTCACTTGGAAAAAGCTTCATTACTAATGTTCCTCTGCTATGCTATTCCTGTGTAACATTAGAATACGGAAGGATTCATAGTGAATCCTACAGGAGTTATTTTACTCAAATTGATCCTAAAATAATTTTAATTTTGCACTTCTTCCTTTAGTCTCTTTTCCTCTGCATTCACCAAACTACAATATAGTTGACTGAATTTATGGAAACACTGTGCTGCTCTTTGCAACAGCATTACTACCCTAATTTGTTCCTTTGCTGACTATTACTCTGACTGGTACTGCTTTGCTAACTTCATGTTGATGTGGGTTTTCTCTGGGTGATGGGGTGTGCTCAAATAAACTATAAATAATATGTCTAGGAAACTTACTTTTCATATATGAAAGTGTGACTTGGCTTCCTGTGGTAGTTATGATCCAAAAATGTCGTGGTGTGTACCTCACTGTAAACCCACTTCTAACACATCTAACACATGACTTATAAACTCACAATGGACGGCTTTAGGTATATAATACTATTCAGTATATCCTAATTTTCCTTGTTCCTTCTTTAAAAGATATATTTAAATGCCTTTAATCAGAAAGAAAATGAAAGTTAAGGCACCTTGAGATGATGTTGGTGACAGCATTTTCCTCAGGAATTAAGTATCTGCCTTGTTTGTTTGTTTTAAGCAGACTTCCTCTTAGACTTGATGGCTTGAACTTCTGAACCACGGAAGAACTTCTTGTGAAAATAACAGTTGTTTATTTAAATTTCTTGAGGTTTCATGCAAACTTTATTTCACATTCTTCGTAACTGATTTAATTTTCAGTTATTCTATATCTCTGGTGTTTTTCCCCTGTAGGCTTTTCTATAATTTCTATAAATGTTGTTGCCTGAAATGGAGTCTGACATATAGAAATAAATTCTATTTTAAGAACTTTTGTATTATTTTGCATTTAAAATCCATGAGTAATGGTTGGGCCAGGGTCTAAGAAAAATTTTAGTTTAACTGGTCTAAACAGGAGGTGAGTACAAAACCGTTAAAAGACATGTTTCAAATATTAAGACATTTTAAAAGCCAATCTGCATACTTTTGCTTCTCTTTGTCTGGAATTTCAAAAGGTAAGGGTAATTATTTAGATGAAGTTTTAGATTTGGGCTATGCATATTTAAACAATTCTCCAAAAACAAAACAAAACAAAACTTACACAATTAAAACATACACTTACCAGTGGCAATAGAGACTTCGTTCAGATGTAGTTTTTGAAGTTACTAATACCCCATAAAATAAATTTTATGTCTGGCAGAAGTTAAACTCATGACTTTGCCAAGAACAGAGGATAATCTCAAATTGGGGCTGCTGACTCAGTTTAATATTCAAAGCTGTATGAACCTCATCTCCGAGATCTTACAAATCCCAGTGCCTGCTCCATAACCACCCCACTGTGAGTCCAGAAAAGAACTCTGAGAGCAGTGGGAAAGTCAAAAACAGATTTTTACGTATCCTTTGAGCCTAAGCAGCTGTTTCTTCTTTAAAGATTTCCCTTTGAGATTTCCATTTTATGACTAAGCCTAACCAATATTTTTTTGGCAAGAAGAGTTATGGGAGTGTATCTGTCATTATAGGAAGTCAAAGCCAGAAACATGTTCTGCCATGCTGGGTGTTGCTAAATTTTTTAAGTTAACATTATATTACAAAAATTTTCAAACATGCTTAAATTGGAGGAGTGCAGTGTAATAAATCCCCATGGACCCATTATGCAGCTCCAGTATGTACCAACATTTTATCAATATTGTTTCACATATTTCCCCTACATCCTACCCCCACCGCCACCCCTACCAGTGTTTTAAAGCAAAGCACAGATACCTTCTCGCCTATGTACATTTCAGTGTGTGTCTAACAGATAAGGACTTTTTTTTAAATACAAAACCTAGTTACAGTGTCATTTCAGTGATTCTTTAATATCATTTCATGTTCAGATTCCCTAACTGGATCTTCTTTCAAAATAATAATAATAATAATAAATAAAAAGATATTGACAACATGAAAGCCCATACCTTGTATTTGAGACTTTTGAGTGGTCCCGGATCATGCCTGTTGTCTAGCATAATTATTAATAGAACTTCCTTTAAAAAAAAAAAAATAGAACTTCCTTTTCATTCTCAAAAGTATCCTCGTTTGGAAGATAAACTATATGATTCATAAGCCTCTTTTTGTTTATAACAGTTCCCCCTCTCTTTTTAATGAATTTACTGTTAAAACAGATGATATCATTTGCTCTACAAAATTTCCTGCATTCTGGATTTGGTTGATTGCACACTCGTTTTGTTCACCTTACTCCTCTATCCCAGCTGTCTTTTCTACACTGACATTACGAAACCTAAGCAAGTTACGTGTGTATACATATATGTATATATTGGTAGATGTGCTTCATAAGTGGTGATGAAATAATCTTAGTTCTTCATATCCAGCATGAGGGTTATAATGTCTGCTTTGTTTCATTCTTAATGGTGTTAAGAGTGTTGAGTGAGTTCAGGAGTTGCCAGCTTGATCTGTCTATCATCAGTTTTCCCAGAAAACTTTCGCCTAATGGTGCAGCATATTCATTGAGGATTATTGCCTGTTTCCATTATTTTGTTTGCAAATTGATAATTTTCTTATTTTTTGAAGTATACCTTTATTGGTCAGGTTTGACAAGTTTTTGCTGGTGTTTCTAAACTTACATAAGGTTGAATATGAACTAATTTTTAGTTTAAAGTGTGTTTGTTTTTTTCCGTTAGAAGTCCAGATGGTAACTCAAAGGTTGAGAATGTTTGTAAAAATCTGTTATATAGATGAATATTTTGATTATAGTTGCTTTATGATTTGTCATTTAACCATGAGCCAAATTGAGTCATGTTAAATGAAGCTGCCATGTGCTAATTCTAATATTACTTGAAAGGACCCTATAGAAATAAAAATGTCTTTTAGTAGCCATTTCATGTGGGAAATCATCTTGAAGTTGCTCCACCTTATTATGCAGGGATTTTTTTTTAAGATTTTATTTATTTATTTGACAGAGAGTGAGATCACAAGTAGGCAGAGAGGCAGGCAGAGAGAGGAAGGGAAGCAGGCTCCCTGCTGAGCAGAGAGCCCAGTGTGGGACTCGATCCCAGGACCCTGAGATCATGACCTGAGCCAAAGGCAGAGGCTTAAGCCACTGAGGCACCCAGGTGCCCCTGCAGGGATTTTTTTGAGATATAATTCACATACCATAAAATTCACCATTTTTTTTTTTAAGATCTTATTTATTTATTTGACAGAGAGAGATCACAAGCAGAGAGGCAGGCAGAGAGAGAGAGAGGGAAGCAGGCTCCCCGCTGAGCAGAGAGCCCAATGCAGGGCTCGATCCCAGGACCCTGAGATCATGACCTGAGCCAAAAGCAGCGGCTTAACCCACTGAGCCACCCAGGCGCCCCTAAAATTCACCATTTTATACAATCAGTGGTTTAGTATATTCACAAAGTTGTGCAATGTTTTTTCACTCCCAGAAGAAAACCCCATACCTATTAGACAGTCGATTCCCATTCTCTTCTCCCCTACAATGGCAACTACTAATCAAATTTCTGTCTCCATAGATTTGCCTATACAGTGAATTTTGTCTTAGTGGAATTATACAATATTTGGCCTTTCTGTCTGGCCTCTTTCACTTAGCGTAATGTTTTACAGGTTTTTAATGTCCTAATGTTAACCAGTATTTTATTACTTTTTGTGGCTGAATAATATTCCATTGTGTATATGTACCACATTTTCTTTATCCATTCATCAGTTAATGGACACTTGGATAGTTTCTACTTTAGGGCTATTATGAATGCTACTGCTGTGAACATCTGTGTACAAGTTTTTGTACAGACATATGTTTCAGTTCTCTTTGAGTGACATTGTTAGTCATAAGGTTATTCTATGTTTAACTTTTTGAGGAACTGCCAAACTGTTTTCCAGAATAGCTGTACCATTTTTCATTCCTACCAGCAGTATACGGAGGTTCCAAAGTCTCCATATCTTCATCAAAACTATTTATTGTCTGTTTATCTTTTTTATTATAGCCCTCCTAGTGGGTGTGAAGAGTATCTTGTGGTTTTGATTTGCTTTTCCCTAATAACTGATGATGTTAGCCATTATTTTCTGTACTATTGGCTATTTAAATATCTTCTTTGGAAAATGCCTACTTGATTCTTTGCTCATTTTTGAGTTCATTGTTTTTTTGAGTTGTAAGAGTTTTTTATAGACTCCAAATTCTTGAACTTTATCAGATATCTGTCTTCTAGATATTTTATCTTACGCTGTAGGTTCTCTTTCTTGATCATGTCCTTGCAGCACAGAATTTTTCAATTTTGGTGAAATCAAATTTATATATTTTTTTATTGTACTGTTATCTAAGAAACCATTGCACAGTCCAAGGTCTTGAGTATTTACATCTGTTTTCTTTCCAGCATATTAGAGTTTTAGCTCTTATATTCAGTTCTTTGATCACTGCTGAGTTAATTTTATGATTTTAAGAGTCTAGTACCATTCTTCCACATGTGGCTCAGCCCCATTTGTTGAAGAGATTATTTTCTCCATTAAATGGGCTTGTCACTCTTGTTGAAAATTAATTGACAAAGATGTATGGGTTATTTTGAGACTCTACTCCATTAATCTGTCCTTATGGCAGTACTATACAAAGTTGATTACTATGTTTTGAGGTAAGTTCTGAAATTGGAATTCACCTCTTTTGCCCATTCTCTCCATCACCTCCCCTCTGGCAACCACTACTCTGTATTTATGTAAGTCCCCCAGTGTTTTACAAGATTTTTTTTTTTTCTAATCCAAATTCTTTTCATGTCCTTGAGAATTTTAAGATCAATTTTCTCATCTGGGATTTGACAGGGGCTCTGTTAAATCAGTAGACCAAAAGACCAAGGCTTGTCAGCTTACCAATATTAAGTCTTCCAATTGGTTAACTAAGGATGCCTTTACATTTACTTAGGACTTTAATTTCTTTTAGTGATGTTTTATAGTTTTCAGTATACAAGTCCTACACACATTAAATTTCTAAGTATTCTTTTTGATGCTATTAAATGGAATTATTTTGATTCCATTATTGGATTATTCATTATTAGCATACACTTAGACAGTTGTTTCTTATGGTTTTTTTTTTATTGAGGTATAGTTGACATACAATGTTATGTTAGTTTCAGGTATATAACATAGTGATTTGACAGTTCTATATATTAAGCTATACCCACCAGGAAAAATGTAATTATCATTTATCACCATACAATATTATTAGAGTATTATTGACTATATTTCCCATGCTATACTTTTCATCCCCATGACTTATTTTATAACTAAAAGTGTATACCTCTTAATCCCCTTCATCTATTTCACCCATCCTTCCACTTCTCCCCACCCCGGCAATCAGTTTCTTCTCTGTATTTACGATTCTGTTTCCTTGGGGTTTGTTTACTCATTTGTTTTGTGTTTTAGATTTTATATATAAATAAAGTCATATGGTATTTGTCTTTATCTGATGCATTTCACCTAGCATAATACCATCTAGGTTTCTCCATGTTGTCACAAATGGCAAAGTCTCATTCTTTTTATGGCTGAATAATATTCCATTGTATATATATATGCCGCATTTCATCATTGATTCATCTATTAATGGACACTTAGGTTGCTTTCATATCTTGGCTATTGGGGCAGGTACCCAGTAGTGGAATTACTGGATCATATGGTATTTTCAGTTCTATTTTTGACATAACTTCATGCTTTTTTCCGTAGGGATAGTACCAGTTTACATTCCCACCAACAGTGCATGAGAGCTCCCTTTTCCCCACATCTGCACCATTTGTTTGTGTTTTTTATTCTAACCACCTGACTGGTGCAAACTGATATCTTATTATGGTTCTGATTAGCATTTTCCTGATGACTTACAATGTTGAGCATCTTTTCAAATGTCCGTTGGTCATCTCTATGTCTTCTTTGGAAAAATCTCTATTTAGGTCCTCTGCCCAATTTTTAACTTTTTTTTGTTTTGAGTTATATAAGTTCTTTATATATTTTGGATATTAACCCCTTATTGTATATGTCATTGCAAATATCTTCTCCCATTCCATAGGGGTTCTTTTGTTTTGTTTTCTTGATGGTGTCCTTTACTGTGCAAACCTTATTAGTTTGAAGTAGTCCCAATAGTTTAGTTTTGTTTTTATTTCCCTTGCCTGAGAAGACATAGAAAAATAGAAATAGACATAGAAAAATATTGCTAAGGCTGATGTCCAAAAGATTATTGCTCATTTTTCTTTTAAGGATCTTATCATTTCAGTCTCACATTTAGGTCCTCAGTTCATTTCGAGTTTATTTTTGTATATGCTGTAAGAAAATCATTTCATTCTTTTGCCTGTAGCTGTCCATTTATTGAAAAGGAAGTCTTTTTCCTAGTGTATATTCTTGCCTCCTTTTCATAGATTGACTATGTATATATGGTTTTATTTCTGTGTTCTGTATCCTATTCCATTGATCTCTGTGTCTATTTTTTCTCCCAGTTCCATACTATTTTGATGATTATGGTTATCTGTAGTATGTCTTGAAATCTGGGATTGTGATAGCTCTACCTTTCTTCTCAAGAATACTTCAGCTATTTGTGGTATTTTGTGGTTCCATAACAATTTCAGGATTATGTGTTCTACTTCTGTGAAAAATGCCATTGTTATTTTGACAGGAATTACATTGAATCCCTACATTGCTTTGGGTAGTATGGACAATTTAACATTAATTCTTCCAATTCATGAGCCTTCTTTGTGTTGTTGTCAATGTTTTCATTAACATCTTATAATTTCCAGGGTATAAGCCTTCCACTTCTTTAGTTAAATAGATTCCTAAGTGTTTTATTATTTTTAGTGCAGTTGTAAATGGAATTGTCTCTTTAATTTCTCTTTCTGGTACTTCATTATTAGTGTACAAAAACACAACACATTTCTGTATACTAATTTTATATCCTGTAACTTTACCGAATTCATTTATTTGTTCTAATAGTTGTTTTGGTGGATTCCTTAGGATTTTCTCTATATAGTATCATATCTGCAAATAGTGACCATTTCACTTCTTCCTTAAAACTTGAATTTTTTAAAAAATGTTTTCCTTGTCTGATTGCTGCAGGTAGGACTTTCAGTGCTATGTTGAATAAAAGTTGTGAAAGTGAACATCCTTGTCTTGTTCCTGATCTGAGGGGGAAAAGCTTCAGTTTTCCCTAATAGGGTTTGTTATATAAGGCCTTTATTATGTTGAGGTGTATTCCCACTAAATCTACTTAAGTTGAGTTGTTATCATGAATGGATATTGTATTCTGTCAAATTATTTTTCTGCATGTATTGAGATGATCATATGGCTTTTATTCTCTCTTATTAATATGATATATAACATTTATTGATTTGTGGTGATTAACTACCCTTGAATCCCTGGAATAAGTCCCCTTGATCATGTTGAATGAACCTTTTAATGTATTGTTGAAATTGGTTTGCTAATGTTTTGTTGAGGATTTTTGCATCTGTTATCATCAGAGATATTGACCTACGTTTTTCTTTTTTTTTTTTTAATAGTGTCTTTGTTTTAGTATCAGAATAATGTAGGCCTCATAGATTGAATTTGGAAACTTTTCTTCCTCTGCTATTTCTTTGGAATAGTTGGAGAAGGATAAGTGTTAACTCTTTTTTAAATGTTTGCTAGAATTCATGTATGAAGC
Organism: Mustela putorius furo; assembly: GCF_011764305.1. Taxonomy (NCBI): domain Eukaryota; kingdom Metazoa; phylum Chordata; class Mammalia; order Carnivora; family Mustelidae; genus Mustela; species Mustela putorius. Next base: position 12,243,375 of record NW_025422023.1, read on the forward strand.
CACCTGGTCCTAGATTTTGATGGGAGTTTATTACTGATTCAGTTTTGTTGCTAGTAATTGGTTTCTTCGTATTTTCTATTCCTTTCTGAGGCAGTTTGGGAAGATTGTATATTTCTAGATATTTATCCATTTCTTTAAGGTTGTCCAGATTGTTTGCATATAATTTTTGTAAAATTGTCATGATTTTTTGTATCTCTTATTTCAGTTATTTCTCCTTCATTTCTGTTTTTATTTGAGTCCTCACTCTCCTTTTACTTATCAGCCTAACGGTTTATCAATTTAATTTCTCTTTTCAAAGAATCAGCTCCTTGTTTCATTGATATTTTCTATTATTCTTTAGTCTCTATTTCATCCATTTCAGCTCTAACCTCCTTATTTCTTCCTTCTACTAGCTTTGGGCTTTTTTCTTTTTCTAATTCATTTAGGTATGAGGGTGTAAATTGTTTGAGATTTTTATTTTTTGAGGTAAGTTTGTAATGTCCTAAATGTCCCTCTAAGAACTGCTTTAACTGTGTCCCAATGATTTTGGACTATTGTGTATTAATTTTCATTTGTCTCCATGTATTTTTTAATCTTCCCTTTGATTTTCTTGTTAATCCATTAGATTTTCTTTTAATATCTATTTGAGAGAGAGATAGCATGTGCACACATGAGTTGGGGGAGGGACAGAAGGAGAGAGAGAATCTCAAGCAGACTCCCCACTGAGTGTAGAGCACAATGTGGGACTTGATCTCATAACCCCAAATTATGACCTGAGCCGAAACCAAGAAAGCCAGTCATTTAACCAACTGAGCCACCCAACTGCCGCACCATCAGTTATTTAATAGTATGTTATTTAGTTTCCACCTGTTTGTGAGGTTTATGTTTTTCTTATAGTAGATTTCGTTTCATACCATTGTGGTCAAAAGGTACTTGATACGATTTCAGCCTTCTTAAATGTATTTAGATTTGTTTTCTGGCTTCACATGTGATTTATCCTGGAAAATGTTCCATGGATAATATCCACACTTGAGAAAAGAATTGTTCTGTAGTTTTGGATGGAATGTTCTGTATATATCTATTAGGTCTATCTGGTCCAATGTGTCATTCAAAGCCACTGTTTCCTTGATCTATCTGTTTATGCAAGTAGAGTTACTATTACTGTATAACTGTCAGTTTCTCCCTTTATGTGTATTAGTATTGGCTTCCTGTATTTTGGTCCTCCTGTGTTGGGTGCATAGATATTTATAATTGTTGTACTTTTTATGGGATTGACCCATAGGTCAAAGGATTGACCTTTATCATTATGTAGTTCCCTTCTTTGTGTCTTTCAACAGTCTTTGCTTTAAAGTGTTTTGTCTGACATAAGTATTGCTACCCCAGTTTTTTTTCTTTTTTTCCACTTCCATTTCCATGGGTTATCTTTTTCCATCCCTTCACTTTCAGTCTGTGTGTGTCTTTAGCTTGTTTTTTGGCCATTCAGTCACCCTGGATCTTTTGATTAGAGCATTTAGTCCATTTACATTTAAAGTGATTGTTAATAGGTATGTGCTTAATGCCACTTTGTTAATGTTTCCTGGTGTTTTCGTAGTTCTTCTCTGTTCCTTTTTTCTTCTTTTGCTTTCTTCCCATGTGGTTTGATGGCTTTCTTTAATGTTATGCTTGGATTAGTTTCACTTTATTATTTTGTATATCTATTACAGGTTTTTCATTTGTGGTTACCATTGGGTTCATATAGAACATCTTGTGTGTATAGCAGTCTATATTATGTTGATGTCACTTGAATTTGAACACATGAAAGCACTAAATTCTTGTTCCCCTTCCATATTTTATGTATATGATGTCATATTTTACATCTTTTTATTTTATCACTTGACTAATTTTTGTAGATACAATTGATTTTACTAGTTCAGTTTTCACCACCACACTGACTTTATGAGCGATTCCTCTACTACCTTTACTATATGTCTGCTTTTACTTGTGAAATTTTGCCTTTCATAATTTTCTTCTAGTTATGGCCTTTTCTTTCCACTTAAAGAATTCCCTTTAACCTCTTTTGTAAGGCTGGTTTAGTGGTGATGAACTACTTTATTGTTTGGGAAACTCTGTCTCTTCAATTCTGAGTGATAATCTTGCTGGGTAGAGTAGGTAGAGTATTCTTGATTGTAGGCTTTATCCTTTCAGCCCTTAGAATGTATCATGCCAGGGACGCCTGGGTGGCTCAGTTGGTTAAGCAGCTGCCTTCAGCTCAGGTCATGATCCCAGCATCCTTGGATCAAGTCCCACATCAGGCTCCTTGCTCCGCAGGGAGCCTGCTTCTCCCTCTGACTCTGCCTGCCTGTCTGCCTGTGCTCGCTCTTGCTCTCTCTCTCTCTGACAAATAAATAAAAAATCTTAAAAAAAAAAAAAAAAAAAAAAAAAAGAATGTATCATGCCATTTTGTGCTTGCCTGCAAAGTTTCTGCTAAAATATCCTCTCATAGCCTTATGGGGTTTTCTTTGTATGTAACTTTTCTCTTGCTACTGTTAAATTTTTCTCATTATAATTACTTTTTGCCTGTTTAGTTTTTATGTATCCTAGAATAGATCTTCTTTGGTTCACCTTTTAGGCACTCTCTGTGCTTTCTGACCTGGATTCTGTCTCCTTCCCCAGATTTAGGGATGTTTACAGCTCTTATTTTTTTCAAATACATTTTCTGCCCCCTTCTTTCTTCTCCCTCTGGGATTCCCTACGACATGAATGTTATCATGCTTGATGATGTTGCAAAGTCTTTTAAGTTATTCTCACTTTTAAAATGCTTTTTCCTTTTTGCTATTCAGCTTGGTTGCTTTCCATCTCCTGCCTTCCAGATCACTGATCTGTTCTTCTGCACCCTTTAGTCTGCTGTGGATTCCCTCTAGGATATTTTTCATTTTAGCTACTGAATACTTAAGTATTCAGTATGATTCGGTATGACTGGTTATTATTTTTTTAAAGATTTTATTTATTTATTTGACAGAGAGAGAGGGATCACAAGTAGGCAGAGACGCAGGCAGAGAGAGAGGGGGAAGCAGGCTCCCCGCTGAGCAGAGAGCCCAATGTGGGGCTCGATTCCAGGACCCTGAGATCATGACCTGAGCCAAAGGCAGAGGCTTAACCCACTGAGCCACCCAGGTGCCCCATGACATGATTTTTTAATATTTTCTTTGTTTTTGGTGTTCTCACTGACTTCATGCGCCCTTTTTTCAAGTCCAATATCTATGACCATTACTTTGAATTTTTTATAAGGCATATTGCTTTTGTTTCATTTAGCTCCTCATTAGTCTTCATGGAACAGTTGATTTTTATGTATTCATCTTGTATTCTGCTGACTTCCTGAACTAGTTTTATTAGTGTTATATTTTTTCTCTTTTCGTAGATTCTTTAGGATTTACTACATACAAGACTATGTCATCTACAAATAGCGATAGTCTAATTTTTCTTTTTGAATCTTGGTGCCTTTTATTTCTTTTTCTTGCTTAATTTTCCTTGCTAGAACTTGTAGTAGCTATTGAATAAAATTGACAAAAGCAAACATTTTTGTCTTGTTCCTGATTTTAGGAAAAAACTCATTTTTTCACCATTAACTATGATGCTACCTGTAGATTTTATAGATCTTCTTTATCAGGGTGAGGTGGGGTTTTTTTTCTTTTTCCCTATTCTAGCTTGTTATTTTTATTATGAAAAGATGTTGGAATTTTGCAAATACTTTTTCTGCTTCTAACGAGGTGATCATGTAGTATATTACTTTGATTTTTACATGTTGGCCCAACATTGCATTTCTGAGATAAATCACCCTTGGCTGTAATGTACAGATCTTTTGTATGTGCAAATCTCTTTGCTAGATTTTACTGAGGATTCCTGCATTTATGTTAATAAAGGATATTGATATATTGCATTCTTTGATCTCTTTGTTTTTGGTATTAGATTCATACCTCCTTCATAGAATCCATTGAAAAGTTTGCCTTCCATTTTTTGGAAGAATTTGTGATGGATAGGGGTTCATTCTTTATTTTTTAAAAAATATTTCATGTATTTATTTGAGAAAGCATGAGCAGTGGGGAGAGGAAGAAGTGGGGCTTAATCCCAGGACGTGGGATCATGACCTGAGATGAAGGCAGACACTTAACCAACTGAGCCAGCCAGGCACCCCAGTGCTAATTCTTTAAATGTTTGGTAGAATTAGGCAGCAAAGTCATGTACTTCTGGGCTTATCTTTACTGGCAGTTTTTTGATTATTAACTCAGTCTTTTATTAGTTATAGTTCTATTAATCTCTATTTCTTTTTGAGTCAGTTTCAGTAGTTCATGTCTAAGCATTTGTCCATTTCTTCTAGGTTATCTACTTAGATGATATATCATTTTTATTGTATGTTTATAAGGTATGTTTTCTTTTTTAATGCCTAATTTTAATATTTTGGGTCTTCTCTTTTTTCTGATTCCATGTATGTAGCTTTCTCAAGCTTGGATCCTTCCAAAGAACTTTGGATTCCTTTGACTTAACTCTATTGTTTTTCTATTCTTTATTTGATTAATTTCCACTCTAATCTTTAGTATTTCCTTCATTTGTGTTGTATTTAGTTTTCTCTTTTTTGAGATTTTTAAGGCAGAAGATTATTTTATTGGTTTGAGGACTTACTAAATATAGGTCTGTAAAGCTATAAATTTTCTTCTAATCTGCTTTAGATGCATCACATAAAGTCTTAATATTTTGATTTTTCATTTTCATTTGTCAGAAAATATTTTCTAACATCCCTTACAATTTTATTTCACCCACTGTTTAGCAGTGTGTTGCATATACATATTTATTAATTACCCAAATTTGCTTCTGCCCCATTTATAATTTCATCCCATTGATTTTTTTTTTAAAGATTTTATTTATTTATTTGACAGAGAGAAATCACAAGTAGATGGAGAGGCAGGCAGAGAGAGAGAGAGGGAAGTAGGCTCCCCGCTGAGCAGAGAGCCCGATGCGGGACTCGATCCCAAGACCCCGAGATCATGACCTGAGCCGAAGGCAGCGGCTTAACCCACTGAGCCACCCAGGCGCCCCCATCCCATTGATTTTAAACATTTAAATTTAGATAGGCTTGTTTATGATAGAACATACAGTCTGTCCTGGAGAATATTCCATGCACACTTGAGAATGCATTCTGCTATTTGGCAGAGTGTTCTCTAGATATTGTTTAGCTCAGTTGATTTCCAGTGTTTCTAGTTGTTATATACAGTTGTTTCAAGTTGTTATATACATTATTGAAATTGGATTATTAAATAATCTGCTTTTCCTTTTACTTCTGTCATTTTTTACTTTATGTATTTTGGTGCTCTATTTTTAGGCTCATACATATTTATAATTGTTACATCTTAAGGAGTGACCCTTTTATAAAAATGTACTTGTTTAAAACAAAAGTACTTGTGGGGCGCCTGGGTGGCTCAGTGGGTTGAGTCTCTGCCTTTGGCTCAGGTTCTGATCTCTGGGTCCTGGGATCGAGCCTCGCATCCAGCTCTCTACCCAGTGGGGAGCCTGCTTCCCCCTCTCTCTGCCTGCCTCTGTGCCTACTTGTGATCTCTCTCTCTCTCTCTCTGTCAAATAAATAAATGAAATCTTTAAAAAAAAAAAAAGTACTTGTTTCTTGTAATAATATTTTCTTAAATCCTACTCTATCTGATATTAGTATAACCATCCCAGTTCTCTTTTGATCACTATTACATGATACATATTTTTCTGTCCACTTAGTTTCAGCCCATTGATATCTTTAAAACTAAGTCATGTCTCTTAAAACTGACACATAGTTGAAATTTTAATTCATTTTCCAGTTTTTGCCTTTTAGTTGCATTATTTAAACCATATACAGTAGATGTAACTGTATATGTATATATATATATATATATATATAGTAGCAATGTCCACAATAGCCAAACTATGGAAAGAACCTAGATGTCTGTCACCAGATGAATGGATAAAGATATATATATACCACTTCTTCTTTATCCATTCATCTGGTGACAGACATCTAGGTTCTTTCCATAGTTTGGCTATTGTGGACATTGCTACTATAAACATTAGGGTGCACATGCCTCTTTGGATCACTACCTTTGTATCTTTAGGGTAAATACCCAGCAGTGTGATTGCTTGGTCATAGGGTAGCTCTATTTTCAACTTTTTGAGGAACCTCCATGCTGTTTTCCAGAGTGGCTGGAGGGTTCCCCATTCTCTCCATCCTCACCACCATCTATTGTTTTCTGACTTGTTAATTTTAACCATTCTGACTGGTGTGAGGTGGTATCTCATTGTGGTTTTGATTTGTATTTCCCTGATACCGAGTGATGTGGAGCAATTTTTCATGTCTGTTGGCCATCAGGATGTCTTCTTCACAGAAATGTTCATGTCCTCTGCCCATTCCTTGATTGGATTATTTGTTCTTTGGGTGTTGAGTTTGATAAGTTCTTTATAGATTTTGGATACTAGCCCTTTGTCTGATATGTCATTTGCAAATATCTTCTCCCATTCTGTCAGTTGTCTTTTGGTTTTGTTGACTGTTTCCTTTGCTGTGTAAAAGCTTTTGATCTTGATGAAGTCCCCAATAGTTCATTTTTGCCCTTGCTTCCCTTGCCTTTGGCGATGTTTCTAGAAAGGAGTTGCTGTGGCTGATGTCAAAGAGGTTGCTGCCTGTGTTCTCTTCAAACACTTTGATGGATTCCTTTCCCCCACTGAGGTCCTTCATCCATTTTGAGTCTATTTTCATGTGTGGTGTAAGGAAATGGTCCAGTTTCATTTTTCTGCATGTGGCTGTCCCAATTTTCCCAACAACATTTATTGAAGAGACTGTCTTTTTTCTATTGAACATTCTTTTCTGCTTCATCAAAGATTAGTTGACCATAGATTTGAGGGTCTATTCTGAGCTTGCTTTTCTGTTCCATTGATCTATGTGTCTGTTTGTGTGCCAGTACCATACTGTCTTGATGATGACAGCTTTGTAGTAGAGCTTGAAGTCTGGAATTGTGATGCCACCGACTCTTGCTTTCTTTTTCAACATTCCTCTGGTTTTTCGAGGTCTTTTCTGGTTCCATTTAAATTTGGGGATTATTTCTTCCATTTCCTTGAAAAACATTGATGGTATTTTGATAAGGATTGCATTAAATGTGTAGATTGCTTTAGGTAGCATAGATATTTTCACAATATTTGTGCTTCCAATCCATGAGCAAGGAATGTTTTTCCATTTCTTTGTGTCTTCCTACATTTCTTTCATGACTACTTTCTAGTTTTCTGAGTACAAATTCTTTGCTTCTCTAGTTAGGTTAATTCCTAGGTATCTTATGGTTTGGGGTGCTATTGCAAATGGGATTGACTCCTTAATTTCTCTTTCTTCTGTCTTATTGGTTTGTAGAAATGGAACTGATGTCTGTGCATTGATTTTATATCCTGACACTTTACAGAATTCCTGTAAAAGTTCAAGCAGATTTGGATTGGAGTCTTTTGGGTTTTCTACACAAAGTATCATATCATCTGCAAAAAGTGAGAGTTTGACTTTGTCTTTGCCAATTTGAAGGCCTTTTATTTCTTTTTGTTGTCTTATTGCTGAGGCTAGGACTTCTAGAACTATGTTGAATTGCAGTAGTGATAGTAGACATCCCTGCTGTGTTCCTGACCTTAGGGGAAAGGCTGTCAGTTTTTCTCCATTGAGAGTGATACTTGCTTTGGGTTTTTCATAGATGGCTTTGATGATATTGAGGTATGTACCCTCTATCCCTACACTGTGAGGAGTTTTGATCAAGAAAGGATGCTGTACTTTGTCAAATGCTTTTCCAACATCTGTTGAGAGTATTGTATGGTTCTTGGTCTTTCTTTTATTAATGTATTGTATCACACTGATTGATTTGTGGATGTTGAACCAACCATGGAACCCAGGAATAAATCCCACTTGGTCGTGGTGAATAATCCTTTTAATTTACCATTGGATCCTACTGGCTATTATTGTGGTAAGAATTTTTGCATCTATGCTCATCAAGGATATTCGTCTGAAATTCTCTTTTCTGATGGGGTCTTTTTCTGGTTTGGGGATGAAGGTAATGCTGGCCTCATAAAATGAGTTTGGACGTTTTCCTTCCATTTCTAATTCTAAAACAGTTTCAGGAGAATCGGAGTTAATTCTTCTTTAAATGCTTGGTAGAGTTCCCCTGGGAAGCCATCTGGCCCTGGGCTCTTGTTTGTTGGGAGATTTTTGTTGACTGCTTCAATCTTCTTACTGGTTATAGGTCTGTTCAGATTTTCTATTTCTTCCTGGTTCAGTTTTGGTAGTTTATACATCTCTAGGAATGCATCCATTTCTTCCAGATTGTCAAATTTGCTGGTATATAGTTGCTTATAATATGTTCTTATAGTTTGTATTTCTTTGGTGTTGGTTGTGATCTCTCCTCTTTCATTCATGATTTAATTAATTTGGGTCCTTTCTCTTTTCTTTTTGATAAGTCTGGCAAGGAGTTATCAGTTAATTCTTTCAAAGAACCACCTCCTAGTTTCATTGATTTGTTCTACTGTTTTTTGTTGTTGTTGTTTCCATTTCATTGATTTCTGCTCAGATCTTTATTATTTCTCTTCTCCTGCTGGGTTTAGGCTTTCTTTGCTATTCTTTCTCCAGCCTCTTTAGGTGTAGGATTAGGTTGTATATTTGAGACCTTTCTTATTTCTTGACAAAGGCTTGTATCACTATATATTTTCCTCTCAGGACTGCCTTTGCTCTGTCCCACATATTTCGAACAGTTGTGTTTTCATTATCATTTGTTTCCATGAATTTTTTGAATTCTTCTTTAATTTCCTGTTTGACCCATTCATTCTTTAGTAGGATGCTCTTTAGTCTCCATATATTTGGGTTCTTTCCAACTTTCCTCTTGTGCTTGAGTTCTAGCTTCATAGCAGTGTGGTCTGAAAATATGCAGGGAATGATCCCAATCTTTTGATACTGGTTGAGACCTGATTTGTGACCCAGGATGTGATCTATTCTGGAGAATGTACCATGTGCACTAGAGAAGAATGTTAATTCTGTTGCTTTGGGATGGAATGTTCTGAATATATCTGTGATGTCCATCTGGTCCAGTGTATCATTGAAGGCCTTTATTTCCTTGTTGATCTTTTGCTTGGATGATCTGTCCATTTCAGTGAGGAGGGTGTTAAAGTCCTCTATTATTATTGTATTATTGTTGATGTGTTTCTCTGATTTTTTTATTAATTGGTTTATATAGTTGGCTGTTCCCATGTTAGGGGCATAGATATTGAAAATAGTTAGATCTTCTTATTGGAAAGACCCTTTATGTATGATATAGTGTCCTTCCTCATCTCTTATTATAGTCTTTGGCTTAAAATCTAATTGGTCTGATACAGGGATTGCCACCCCAGCTTTCTTTTGATGTCTGTTAGCATGGTAAATTGTTTTCCACCACCCTCACTTTAAATCTGGAGGTGTCTTTGGGTCTATAATGAGTCTTGTAGACAGTATATTGATTTGGGGGGGGGTATCCATTCTGATATCCTGTCTTTTGATTGGGGGCATTTAGCCCATTTACATTCAGGGTAACTATTGAGAGATATGAATTTAGTGCCATTGTATTGCCTGTAAGGTGACTGTTACTGTATATTGTCTTTGTTCCTTTCTGGTCTACTACTTTTAGAGTCTCTCTTTGCTTAGAGGACCCCTTTCAATATTTTCTGTAGAGCTAGTTCATTGTTTACAAATTCTTTCAGTTTTTGTTTGTCCTGGAAGCTTTTTATCTCTCCTTCTATTTTCAGTGATAGCCTAGCTGGATATAATATTCTTGGCTGCATGTTTTTCTCATTTCCTGCTCTGAATATATCATGCCAGTTCTTTCTGGCCTACCAGGTCTCTGGATAAGTTTGCTGCCAATCTAATATTTTTTACCATTGTATGTTACAGACTTCTTGTCCAGGGCTGCTTTCAGGATTTTCTCTTTGTCACTAAGACATGTAATTTTAACTATTAGATGACAGGGTGTGGACTTATTATTGATTTTGAGGTGGATTCTCTGTGCCTCCCGTATTTTGATGCTTGTTCCCTTTGCCATATTAGGGAAATTCTCTACAATAATTCTCTCCAGGGATGCCTGGGTGGCTCAGTTGGTTAAGCATCTGCCTTTGGCTCAGGTCATGATCCCAGCGTCCTGGGATCGAGTCCCACATCGGGCTCCTTGCTCTGCAAGGAGCCTGCTTCTCCTTCTGACTCTGCCTGCCACTCTGTCTGCTTGTGCTTGCGCTCACTCTACCTCTCTCTCTCTGACAAATAAATAAACAAAATTTAAAAAATAATAATAATAATTCTCTCCAATATACTTTTGCCTCCCTCTCTCTTTCTTCTTCTTCTGGCATTCCAATTATTCTAATATTTTTTCATCTTATGGTATCATTTATCTCTCAAATTCTCCCCTCGTGGTCCAGTAGTTGTTTGCTTCTCCTTTGCTCAGCTTCCTCATTCTCCATCATCTGGTCTTCTGTATCACTAATTCTCTCTTCTGCCTCATTTATCCTAGCTGTAAGAGCCTCCATTTTTTACTGCACCTCATTGATAGCTTTTTTAAATTTCAGCTTGGTTAGATTTTAGTTCTTTTATTTCTCCAGACAGGGTTTCTCTAATATCTACCATGCCTTTTTTGAGCCCAGCTAGCACTTGAGAATCATCATTCTAAACTCTAGATCTGATATATTACCAATGTCCGTATTGAGTAGGTCCCTAGCCTTTGGTACTGCCTCTTGTTGCGTTTGTTTGTTTTTGTTTTTGTTTGTCTTGTTTTTTTTTGTTTTTCTGTTTTTTGTGGTGAGTTTTTCCACCTTGTCATTTATCCAGATAAGAATATATGAACAAGAGATGGGGCGCTTGGGTGGCTCAGTGGGTTAAGCCTCTGCCTTCCACTCAGGTCATGATCTAAGGGTCCTGGGATCGAGTCCCACATCAGGCTCTCTGCTCAGCCAGTCACTTGCTTCACTTGCTTCCTCCTCTCTCTCTTTATCTGCCTCTCTTCCTGCTTGTGATCTCTCTCTCTCTGTCAAAATAAGTAAATAAAATCTTAAATATATATATATATATATATATATATATATATGAATGAATGGGAGAATAAAATACTAAAAGGGTGACAAAGACCCCAGAAAAATGTGTGTTAACCAAATCAGAAGAGACCCCAAATTGGGGGGAGAAGAAAGAGGGTAAAAAGAAGTTTAAACAAGAATTTTTTTTTTAATTTAAAAAATATATATATTAGACTGCTAAATAGAACAGAACCGCCCACTTGATTTTGGGTGTATTTTAGTCTCTTAGAAGAAACTACCTCCCAAAATTTAAAGAAAGCAGAACTTATGTGTACACAAAAATAAGGGTAAACATGATGAAGGGATGCAATATGACTGTAAAATGAAAATTTAAAAAAAATTCTAAAAAAGGAGTGATAAGTTGGGTGGGAAAAGAAAGAAAGAAAAAGAAAGTGGAGATAATTTGCTTAGGCTGGAGACTAGAATAATTTACTTAGGCTGGAGTGCTAGATTTAGGGTATATTTTGATCTATTAAAAGAAGTTGTTCCCAACCTTTTTCAGAAGAAAAAACCTTGTATGTGTACAAAAAATAAAATTAGATACAATGAAGGATAAAATATGACTATAATAATGAAGGTTTAAAAGGTATTGTTAAGATAAACTAGTTTAAAAAACATAAAAAGAAGAAAGAGTAAAAGTTAAAAAATTAAGAAAAAAATTATTTTAATTAATTAACTTCACAAGACTAATGAATCATGGGGAGAAAGCCATGAATTCCATGCTTTACTTTCCCCTCCTCTGGAATTCCACTGTTCTCCTTGATCAGTGAGCTTGATCTTCCCTGGATGTTCTTGTTGATCTTCTGGGGGAGGGGCCTGTTGTAGTGATTCTCAAGTGTCTTTGCCTGAGGCAGAACTGCACTGCTCTTGCCAGGGGCCAAGCCATGTAATCTGCTCAGGTTTGCACTCCAGAACTTTTGTTCCCTGAGCGCTTTCCATAGAGCTCTAGAGGATGGGAATGAAAATGGCAGCCTCCCAGTCTCCAGCCTGGAGAAGCCGAGAGCTCAGGGCCCCATTCCTTAGTGCGCCCTTGGAGAAAAGCACTCAGTCATTCCCATCTCCTTGTTCTCCAGTCGCATTCTGAGCTCGCCCGGCCTGTGACCAAACTTTTCTGTCTCTGACACACAGCCCCTTTGGAGTCTCCAAACCCAGCAGATTCCTTCTGCTCTTCTGGTGGGTCTCCCCGGATCTGCCACTTGTGTGGTCCTTGCTCAAGGAGCAGTGGTCTGACTATGCCTCGATCACAGTTTAAGGTAACCCCAAGCTGAGAGCTCACTCCTCAGCTCCGTCTCTATAGCTGGCTTCATTGCTCTAATACCGGGAAGCTCTGCTACACGCAGACACCCCCAATCCCTCTGTGACCTTGCAGAATTTGAGACCTCTGAGAGCTCTCCCTATGATAGCTCCACCCCCGCTGAGCCTCTGGAGCAATGTCCCTCAATGGAGCAGACTTTTAAAAGTTCTGATTTTGTGCTCTGCTGCTCTACCGCTTGCTGGGAGCCAACCCCTCCCCCAAAGTCTGTCTTCCCGTGGCTTTAGATTCACTTCTCCCCACATCTTACCTTTCAGAAAGTGGTTGATTTTCTGTTTCTAGAATTGCTGCTCTTCTTCTCTTCAATAGCCTGTTGGATTTGTAGGTGTTCAGGATTGTTCGGTTTGATAACTATCTAACTGAACTGTGACCTGATGTCGGTCTGCTACTCCTCCGCCATCTTTACTCCTCCTTCAAGTGTCAATCTACAGTTGCCTTTAAATCAGATATAAAGAGTTAAAAACAATACACATATAAGGTCTTTTTGTTTAACTATGTATTTACTTTTACTGGTGCTCATCTTTTCATATGGATTCGAGTTACTGTCCAGCATCCTTTGCTCTCAGTCTGAAGGACTTCATTTAGCATTTATTACAGAGCAGGCCTAAAACCATAAACACTCTCAGATTATTTATCAGGGCATACCTTAGTTTATTATTCACTCTTAAAGCATAGCTTTACTAAATACGGAATTTCTTAGTTGACAGTCTTATCGTCAGCTGACCTCCATTGTCAGCTGTTAATCTTACTCAAAAGAGTTTTTTGCTGCTTTCAAGATTCTTTCTCTTTGGCTGTCTGTTATAATTACTCTAGGTGTGGAGCACCTTTTTATGCTACTGGGAGTTATCTGACCTTCTTGAATGTTGTTCATCAAATTTGAGGAGTTTGGGCTTCATACTCTCTTACTCTTCCTCCTTTACTTTGGGGATGCTCATTATGAACATGTTGGTATGTTTGATTTTATCCCCACAGGTCTCTGAGGTTGTGTTATTTTTTTCTTCATTCTTTTTCTGTTTCTTTGAATGTATGATCTCAATTGACTTCAACTTCTCTCCCACTGCCTTTTCTGTCCCTTCCTCAAATCTACCATTGAATCCTTGTAATGGAGTTTTTTTTTAAATTTCAGTGATTTTTACTTGTTAGTTCCAGAATTGCCACTTGTTTTATTATTATGTTTTCTACTTCTTATATCTCATCTATTTGAAAAGACATTGTTTTCATACTTTTAGTTCTTTAAGCATGACTTCCTTCAGTTCTTTAAACATACTTGAAATCATAACTCAAAGTCTTTGTTTAGTAGTCTGACACCTGGACTTCCTCACTGACAGCTTTCTTCCTGTGTATTAACCATACTTTGTTTTGTTGTATGTTTTATAATTGTTAGAATTATATAGTTAGTTACAAGGCTAGATTCTCTGCCCTACCCAGGATTTGTTATTGTTACTGGTACTGTTTGTTAGTTTAGTGACTCTTCTAAAGTATTTCAGTAATATCTATATTTTTCTCATGAGCAGTTGTGGAAGTCTGTGCTTGGTTAGCTTAGTGGTCACCTAATGATTATACATAGATCCTTACTTAAAATCAGTAAGTCTCCCAGTCTTGGGCAAAGGATCTCTGTATGTATATTAGAGCGTGCCCTCAACAGTCAGCAAGGCAATTTACAATTCTGCCTTACCCCTTTACTCCCTGCTTGTGCAGAGCTTCAAAGTTAGCCAGTTTAGAGCTTATGTCTTTTGTGAGTGAGCATACAGCCTTAGGTATGTACATGGCTTTCTGGACTCCCAGGCACATGTCAGAACTTTTTAAAGCTTCCTACAGACATCTTATTTCCCATCTTTTAATTTTAAGCTTTTGAATAGCCTTTTTTTTTTTTTTTTTTTTTTAAATAGCCACCTGTTATCTGCTACCTCAGGCAGCCACAGTGGTTAACAATTAACACCTCCTGACTCCAGGTCAGGTAAATGAAGACAGCTTTGCTAGTAGGGTCTTGTAGAGAACTATCAAATAGGTAAAATAATGATATTTTTCTGGGAATGGAGCATTAAAGGATATCTAGCCTAATTCTTCCCCTTCCAGTGGTCCCCAGGTTGCTGATTTTTACTACAAATGTGGGCTGTTGGTTTTGAAAGCTGTCATAGAGTTCTGGGAACAGTGGGTATAGGGCAAATGAAAACACTATGAAGCTTACTCTTCTAATGGAAATTCCATTGCTTTTCTTGAATAAATATTCCCTGGAATGCTGCAAGTCGTTGTTAATTTGCAAGTTTCTGAAAAGTTAATTTTGACAATATTTACCAGTCAGTATTCTAAGTGCTTTTATGGAGGAGTGAAATTTCAGAGATCCTTTTTCTGCCATTTTTGCTGACATCTCTAAAATGACAATTTCTAATTATAACATTCCTTCTGCATTTATTAGCTAGAGTTCTTTAAAGAATTTTTTCTTATAAACTGATTACCATTAAGTATAGTTTGTAAGCAAATTAATAGATAAATATATGGTACATATCTTGAGTTGTGAAATTTGAGAATGGGGATTTGGTGTCTCAGTAATTACCCCAAATGACCAATTCGTCAGTTCTTTCTTTTTGGTATCATTATTAACTTGTAGGTTTTAACCTATTTCCTTTTGATGAGAAGTGCTTTTAGAGGTCACTCTTTGTGCCAAGATATATTCATTACCACTGAGATATTGTTACTTTATGACATTTTCAGTGGCAGATATAGTAATTATTTTTTACAATTTTTTACAATTGGGGCTATTAAATCATGAGTTTATATTGTTATTTCCTACTTGTAATTAAGGTTATAGGATATCCACTTACCTTTTACACTTACCTTACATTGAAATTTTTTGACATTAACAATAACTTCTTCATGTCACAATATACATAAATAATTTCGAAATACTACT
The DNA here is from genome assembly GCF_011764305.1 of Mustela putorius furo. Lineage (NCBI taxonomy): Eukaryota > Metazoa > Chordata > Mammalia > Carnivora > Mustelidae > Mustela > Mustela putorius. The sequence goes on from NW_025422023.1 coordinate 12,258,689, forward strand.
CCTAAGATTGTGATGTTCACTGAGGTCAGAACAGCAATATATAAACAAAACAATTTTAACAAAAAGAAAATATTTTTAAAGTATCAAACATAAGTCACAGAGCTGAAGAATAACTAAACTAAAAAATCCTCTAGAGGGGTTCAAGTGAATGAAAAAGAGTGAAGCTAGCTTAAGGAATTTATGGGACACCCTAAGAGGACCAATATACACAATATAAAGGTGCTAGAAGGAAACAAAAGGGAGAGGTGCAAAAAGCTTATTCAAGAAATAACAAACCAAAAAAATAAAAAAAATCTTGAAACAAATATACCAAAATTTGTGGACTATAGCAAAAGCAGTTTTAAAAGACTTCATAATAATAAATATCAACATTTTTAAAAAAAAGAAAGAAAATTTTCACATAAATAACCTAACTTTTTACCTCAAGGAACCTAATGAACGAACAAAGCCTAAAGTTAGCAGAAGGAAGGAAATAACAAGAATCAGAGTGGAAATAAATGAAATAGTGACTAAAAACACAATAGAAAAGATGAATGAAACTAAGCTACATTTTGAAAATATAAACAAAATAGTAAACCTTTTTACCAAGAAAAAAGGAGGACTCAAAGAAATACAACTACAAATGAAAGAGAAGGCATTTCAACAGGTACCACACAAATACAAAATGTTATAAGCAAATACTATGAACGATTGTACATCCACAGGTTGAACAACCTAGAGAAAGTGGCTAAATTCCTAGACACATTCAACTTACCAAGACTGAATCATGAAGAAATAGAAAATCTGAGTAGACCAATTACTAGTAAAGAGATTGAGTCAGTAATCAAAAATCTCCCAACAAAGAAAAGCCTGGGATCAGATGGCTTTAGTGGTCATTTCTACCAAACATCTGAAGATGGATTAGCAATCCTTCTCAAACTCTTTCGAAAACTTGAAGAAAATGAATTATTTCCAAACTCATTTTACAAGGCCAGCATTATAATGATATCAAAGCCAGACAGACACTACAAAAAAAGAAAATTATCTGCCAGTATCCCTGATGAAAAGTTAAATGCAAAAACTTTCAACATAGTATTAGCAAACCAAGTCCAATAGTACATTAAAAGGATCATATACTATGATCAAGTGGGATTTACTCCACAGTTGTAAGAATAGTTCAGTATTCCCAATCAATGCAATATTCCACATGAACAAAATTAAGCATAAAAATGGTATGATCATTCATGAAGTCCAGAAAAAAGTATATGACAAAGTTCAACATCCTTCCATAATAAAAACTGAGTATAGAAGGAAAGCACCTCAACATAATAAAGGCCATATATGAGTAAGCCACAGCTAACATCATTCTCAGTGATGAACAGCTCTCTAAGATCACGAACAATACAAAAAAGGCCTACTCTCAAAACTTTCATTCAATATGTTATTTGACATACTAGATCGAACAATCAGGCAAGAAAATAAATAACGGGGATCCAAATCAGAAAGGAAAAAAGAAAAGCTTTCACTATTTGCAGGTAACTTATATACAGAAAATTCTAAAGACTCCAAAAAGTGTTAGAACTAATAAACAAATTCAGTAAAGTTGCAGGATACATCCATATACAAAAATCAGCTGTGTTTCTATATACTAACAGTGAACTAACAGAGAAAGTAAGGAAATAATCCCATTTACAAAAGAAACAAAATACCTAGGAATAAATTTAAGCAAGGAGATGAAAAATCCATATACTGAAAACCAAAAAAGATTGATGTCTCAAGAAAAGACTGATGAAAGAAAAAAAGACACAAATAAATGTAAAGATGGTCTATGTTCATGGACTGGAAGAATCAATATTGTTAACATTGCCACAGTACCCAAAGCAGTCTGCAAATTCAGTGTAATCCCTATCAAAATTCCAATGGCATTTTTCATGCTAATAGAAAAAAATAATCCCAAATTTATATGGAGTCACAAATGACCCCAATAGTCAAAGCAGTCTTGAGAACAAAAAACAAAGTTAGAGTCCTCATATTTTCTGATTTCAAACTATATCACAAAGCTATAGTAATTAAAATAACATGGTACTGACAACAAAACAAACAGATTAATGGAGCAAAATGCAGAACCAACAAATACATGTATGCAAATATGGTAAAAAAAAAAATTTCTAATAACCAAAACTATACAATGGGGGAAAGATCATTTCTTCAATAAATGGTATTGAGAAAAGAGGGATCTCACCTAAAAGAATGAAATCAGGCCTCTCTTACACTATACACAAAAATCAACTCAAAGTGGACTAAAGTTTTGAACACAAGACCTGAAACTAAAACTCCCAGAAAAAACATAGGGGTAAACTTCTTGGAATTGATCTTAACAATTTTTTTTTTTGCATTCCAAAAGCAAAGGCACCAAAAGCAAAATAAGCAGGACTACATCAAACCAAAAACTGAACAGTAGAGGAAACTATCAACAAAATGAAGAGGCAATCTACTGGATGGGAGAAAATATTTGCAAATAAAGTATCTAAAAGAGGTTAAAATCCCAAATACACAAGAAATCTATAAAACTCAATAGAGAAAAAAATTAGGTAAAGGGCCTAAGTAGACATTTTTATAGAGAATGCATGCAGATGGCAAACAGGTACATGAAAAGGTGCTCAACACCACTAATCATTGAGGAAATATAAATCAAAACCACAGTTGAGATATCTCCTATCACCTGACCCTGTTAGATTGTCTAATACCAAAAAGACAAGAATGTTAACATGAAAGTGGAGAAAAGAAAAATCCTATTAGAGCATAAACTGTTATAACTGCTATGGAAAATAGTATAAAGATTCCTCAAAAAGTTAGTAATAGAACTTCCATATGATCCAGCAATCCCACTTCTGAGTATATATCCAAAAGAAATGAAATCATTATCATTATTATTAGCATTAGCATTATTCATAATAACCAAGGTGTAAAGACAACCTACGTGTCCACCAGTGGTAAGTGGATAAAGAAAATGTGTTATGGAGGGAGAGGGGAAAAAAGTTGTTATTCAGCCGAAAAAGGGAGGTGGAATCTTGTCATTTGTAACAACATGGATGCACCTAGAGGACACTGTGCTAAGTGAAATAAGCCAGAGAAAGACAAATACTGCATGATTCCACTTTTACGTGGAATCAAAAAAAGAAACAAAAAAGTTGAACTCTGAAACAGTAGAGAAGGGATCGTGAGGGCACCTGAGTGGTCAGTCTGTTGAGTATCCAACTCTCGGTTTCTGTCAGGTTATGACCTCACGGGTCATGAAATTGAACCCCACATGGGGCTCTGCACACTCACCATGAAGTCTGCTTGGGATTGTTTCCCTCTTCCTCTCCCTACCTCTGCCCCTCCCCCAACTTGTGTGCTCTCTCTCTTGCTCTTTCTCTCCAGCAAATCTTTAAAAAATAACCTAAAAAATAAGGTTGTTGGGAGACTTGGGGGTAAGGGAAATAGGGAAAGGTTTATAGAAGTGTACAATCTTGTATGTGCTGTGGTGAGTGCTGTGAAGTGTGTAAACCTGGCGATTCACAGACCTGTACCCCTGGGGCTAATAATACATTATATGTTTATAAAAAATTTAAAAAAAAAAGCGTACAATCTTTCATTATAAAATGAATAAGGAGGGGGTGCCTGGGTGGCTCAGTGGGTTAAAGCCTCTCTTTCAGCTCAGGTCATGATCCCAAGGTCCTGGGATCAAGCCTCGCATCGGACTCTGCTCAGCAGGGAGCCTGCTTCCTCCTCTCTCTGCCTGCCTCTCTGCCTACTTGTGATCTCCATCTGTCAAATAAATAAATAAAATCTTTTTAAAAAATAAAATAAAATAAAATGAATAAGAAGGGATGCCTTGGTGGCTCAGTCATTAAGCATCTCCCTTCAGCTCAGGTCAGGGTCCTGGGATAGAGCCCTGCATTGGGCTCCCTGCTCAGTGGGAAGCTTGATTCTCCCTCTCCCCCTGCTTGTAGTCCCTCTCTCTCTGTCTTCTCTCTCTATCAACTAAATAAATAAAATCTTAAATAAATAAAATGAATAAGGTCTATGGATTTAATATATAACATGGAGACTATAGTTGATAGTACATATTTGTTTCTTACTCTGGGTGTTACTTATTTGTATTTTTTGGGTTTTTTTTTTTGGTGAGCATTTGTAAGCTATAAAATTTATATGTATTACGCTATAGTAAAAAGTTTAAATTGGTTTGTTTTAAAATGAGTTAAAATAGTTCTTTTCTGATGTGATTATGGCAAGCTTTAAATGAACTTCTGTTAAAACTAATTTGCACTCGTTTTTGCATGCAGACATCCCGAATACAAGATTGGTAGCCTAGAGAAATGTTCGATATCGTTATCTATGAACTTGGTCCTTTGATTCCTCAGGAGAACCTGTGCCTGTCAAGGACTGGACCCTGAGACCTGTGGTGCCTCCTTTTCTTTTGGTTGTTCATGGAGCATGTACTACAATGGATGTAAGTTTGCCAGAAGCAAGATCCCAAGAAAATTTAAGCTGCTTGGGGATGACCCAAAAGAGGTTTGTTTACTTCTTGATATATAATCTCTTTGATTTTCATGGAGAATTGATGAGTACAGATGAAGTAAACAGTATAACATACTGTTAAATTCTCATTAACATAGAGAATTTCATCTCAGAGGTACATCAAAATTTTCGCTGAACTGTAGGTATACATTATATATTTGATAAAATTAGTATAATAATAACTATGTTTACCAAAGTAGTAAAGTCTGAACATAAACTACTCATACCTATGGCCTTTCGTACTTACCTTTTATGTTAACTGCAGAGTTTTAAGCAGCCATCACTATGGTATTAAAACCAAGTGTTAACATTTCATTGTTAAAACTTTCATTTTTAATTGATATTAAAAATGAAAAATATAAAATTTTAATTGATATTATATATTTCTCAAAATATAACTTAAAAATGGATATCAATTTTAATAACTTTTGGGTATAGCTTCTAGTGTATGCTAATTGAATAATCAAAAAACCCCTGAATGCTTACCATTTAGATATGACCAAATTTTTAGTGACTCTGTGAACCTCATAATTTTTTCAAACTTTAAGTGTAATTGAAATACAGTCAAACTTTAAGTGCAATTGAAATACAGTTATACTATATATATTATTGATATGTCCCTCTAAATGAAAAATGTGCTAGTGTTATTATTTGTGACTATAATAGTAAGTGGAAATTTAGTAAAGTACAAAAACTCTTGAAATGATGATAAAATTTTTTTCACAGGATTGTATTTTTAATAAACTATAGTAAATGGGCTACATATCCCTCTTCATAAGAAGAAAATACAAACAATAAGCCTAATGAAGTGTAGCAGTTTTACATAGCTGATAAGCCACTTTAATTTTCCATACTGCAGAGCTTTTTTACTATTTTATAAATGTTTATCGCTTTTACTAGATTTAACATAAAGCAAATCCAAGGGATAGCTAGGAACATCCTCCCTCAGGTAGGTAGGAGAGGTTGGCTTAGAAACCTCCTCATCTTCTAAATTATAAATAAGTATAACTCCTCCAGGTAGTTACATCTTCTACGGTTTTGGAGAAAAGAAAAATGTTACTGTGAAATGAGAACTTCTAAATATGAATGGAATAACTAGGTATTATCACCTACCATTTTACAACTATCTTACCTAGAAAATCTTTCTTTTGTAGGTTGGAAGGAAGGAGTGTAACTGAACATTTCTCCTTTAAAGTAAATTTACAAAGTTCTGCATATAAACTCTCAACATTTCTAGTTCTGAGAGTTTTATCCATATGTGAAGCATCTACTAACTTTTAGTTCAGCGGAAAGATCTTCTCAAATTTTGAATGCTATTTTTATAAACATTTAAAAATATGAAGATTGAAAATAGATGAACCAAACAAATCCTTTCAATAGCTCATCTTCCATGGCAGCTGACTGGAGAAGGAGTGGAGAATGTGACCTCTTTAAAACCATATGGCTTTATTCTCCTTATCCCACTACTAGCATAGTCTTACATTTATAAAATGCCAAATATCCACATGGGGAGTACAAAATTGATTAATATAAAACACCAAAGAGCTAGACATTCTAATAACACATACAAAAATAGATGATGTATGGTTTATACTTTTTATTTAGAAATAGTTGTGTTAAGGAACGTTATTTAATAAGAAAGACACTATTGTCATTTTGATCTAAGATGTAGTGAGAAAAATTTAACTGATAGCCTCTCTTACATATGGAAAGGATTTAGGATTTAATACATAGAATTATTCATTTTATACAGGAAGAGAAACTGGAGTCCCATTTACAAAACCTGTCCACTCTTATGGCACCAACATACAAGAAACTTGCACCTGATGCATATAATAATCAGGTACGTTTATAAAAAAAATCATTGACAATGACTGGAACAGTTTACTTATTATTGATGACCTACCTACTTCCAAAATTATTTTTGAAGCAATGATTTTCCTTTATTTTTCTAATTTTTCCTCTTCCCAATTAGAGAACCCACAGTGTTCTGTTTCTGGTACATAAGAATTATATCATCCAAAAGAGCATATTTTTGGTCTTTTAATCTGTAAAGATAATGAGCTTTTAAGTCTCACAAGCTGTTCTATCCACTAATCTTGTTTTCATATCTCTTCTGTAATCAGACTTTGGTGGTTAATTAAAATTATGTGGCGCAAACTATAGGTTCTAACCATCTATTAACTGTTTTCACATATATGTCTATATATATTAAGCTGTGAGTGTACTGCTTTGTAAGTGTACATAGAAATGTCCAAATATGTCAGATTTTGCTGGATTCTCTTCTTTTTAATTGGCCTTAGCTCCATGAACCAAGTAAAAACATCTTTTTCCTATTTTGGGGGTGTGTTGTAGACTGTATCTATTTGGAAGGCTAGGTGATTTGTTCAGAAATGCTCATGAAGGGGAAAAAAAAACTGTGAAGTCTTCCCTGTCATTATAACATCAACAACAGGAGCATTAAATGGATATAAGCTAGATACCATATTTAGTATATGTTATATATATTAAATATATATATATATTTATGTTATAAACTAAATATTTAGTCACTGTGGACATAAAGGTAAGCAATGTAGGGTTTCTGTCTTTAGAGGAGACAGAGATATGTAAAATAGCAATTATAGAATAATATGATAACAGCTGGAATAGAGGTATGCATATTTCTGAAGGAACAAAAAAGTTCTCCCTGAAAGTAGAGATTTAAGAATTAAGGTCACAAATGGCCTTGGAGACCATATAAAAATCTTTGAACTTGACCCTGTACTTAAGAAGGCTACCATTGGGGCATTTTAAGTGTGTGTTGGGGGCAGAGGAGGGTGATTTAATTTATAAAGAACACTGCCTCAAAAACTAATGATGTGCAATTGCAGGGTAGATCTATATTTAATTTCTTGAGGACTCTCCACACTTTTTTCCAAAGTGGCTGTACCAACTTACATTCCCACCAGCAGTGTAAGAGGATTCCCCTTTCTCCACATCCTCTCCAACACATATTGTTTACAGTCTTGTTAATTTTAGCCATTCTGACTGGTATAAGGTGGTATCTCAATGTGGTTTTGATTTGAAACTCCCTGATGGCTAGTGATGATAAACATTTTTTTCATGTGTCTGTTAGCCATTTGTATGTCTTCTTTGGAGAAGTGTCTGTTCATGTCTTTTGCCCATTCTTTGACATGATTATGTTTTGTGTGTGTTAACTTTGAGGAGTTTTTTATACATCTTGGATGTCAGCCCTTTGTCTATACTGTCATTTGTAAATATCTTCTCCCATTCCGTGGGTTGCCTCTTTGTTTTGTTGACTGTTTCCTTTGCTGTGCAGAAGCTTTTGATCTTGATGAAGTCCCAAAAGTTCATTTTCACTTTTATTTCATTTGTCTTTGGAGACATATCTTGAAAGAAGTTGCTGTGGCCTATGTTGAAGAGGTTACTGCCTATGTTCTCCTCTAGGATTCTGATGAATTCCTGCCTCATGTTGAGGTCTTATCCATTTCAAGTTTATCTTTGTGTATAGTGTAAGAGAATGGTTGAGTTTCATTCTTCTACACATAGCTGTCCAATTTTCCCAGCACCATTTACTGAAGAGACTGTCTTTTTCCCACTGTATATGTGTCTGTTTTTATCCCAGTGCCATGCTGTCTTGGTGATCACAGCTTTGTAGTTAAAAAAAAAAAAAAAAAAACTAATGATGTATTGTATGGTGACTGACATGACACAGTAAGAAAAAGAACTAATGAAGTACGATGTGGTGACATAACATAATACAAAAAAGCATAAAATAAATAAATATAGTTTACCCAATAAGCCAAATTAAAATACAACGTACGTTGGCTTAAGATTAAATCGGAGAAGTAAGCTAGTGTAGTCATTGAGCAAGAGATGTTAAAGTCCTAAATTAAAGAGATGGCAGTAGTGATAGAATAAAGAAAATAAAATGTGTGAAATATTTGAGGTAGAACTTACAGAACTTAGTGACCGATTGGATTTGAGGATAAGCAAAAGGGAGAGGTTCAGGATTCACCAAATTTCTGGCTTGGACAGATGGTTCTATTTAGTATTTGGAGTCAATGAGGAAAAGTAAGTTTGGGGGAAATTATACATTTTATTTGGGACAACTATGTTTGACATAATTCTGGAATAATTGGATAGAAAATCAGGAGAAAAATCCAAACTAGCACTGTAGATTTGAGACTTATCAAAATGCAAGTAGTTGAAACTGAATACATAGGAGTGAATACAGTTTTTCAAAGTGGAGGTTCTAAAGCAAAGGGGCTGCTGATGGCATTCTGGAACACATGGACATTTTAGGAGTAGAAGATGAGAAACCAGTAAAGTAAATGCTGGGGGTAGGCACAATATAGTAAAAGAAGTTAAAGATTTAAGGGAAAGAGAGAGACTGATAGATGGAGGAAAGCTGGAAGTGATGAAGGTAGCCAGAGAGGAGTACACAACAGCAGGGGGTACAGGGAAGTATGAAGAAGAGTGTGTTTAGCAAACAATTGTCATTTAATGACATTAAAGACTAATGGGGTTAGATTAGTTTATGTAGCAGAGACAGATGGGGACACCAATACTAATTTAATGATTTGGCTACTCTTGTTTCAATTATGGACTTTTAACACTTTCCTCAAACCTGAACTCTTTCTTTTTTAAGTGGGAGCAAAAGAGGCAAATTAAATAATGATGATCTGTTTATAAAGTTGTTTCATGTCACAACTTACGTTTTTAGAAATGTATATGTTGTCTATGAAAAATATTTTAAATGCTGTTAATAGTAGTTGGATTAATACTTATTTTACAACCTTATCTGCTTTGGTAAGTATCACAGAAAAATATATGGGATGCTTTGGTACTGTTGTAAAATAATTCTGAGTGAGAAACACAATAATAGATCAAGCTATAAAAAGAAAATGAGTAAAGTCTATGTTGCTGGATTTCAAGTTTGACCATTTTCTGTTGAATAAATTTTTTTATAGGTGCTATTAATCCAATGGCTTTAGCAGGGAAAGAGGACAGAATAACAAAGTATTAATGTTCTTTTCACTGTACTCATTTTATTTTTATTATAGATGGTGTCATACACATGTGATTTTCTAAGCATTGATATTCCACCCAGTTACATATCCAAAATACAACAGTACCCCAAATTTTAGTTATAACAGGATGATTAGATATGACTCTTCAGGTGTGTTTCAGTATTTGTATAAGAATAAATGTACTGATAAATGGGCAAAGTTTCATTTAAGCAAGATGAATAAGCTCTAGAGATCTGCTTTGCAACATGTGTACCTACAGTCAACAGTAATGTATTAGACACTTTAACGGTCGATCTCGTGTTATGCATTCTTACCATAAAATATAAATGTGTGCACATCATGGGATACTACTCAGCCATCAAAAAGAATGAAATCTTGCCATTTGCAGTGATGTGAATGGAGCTAGAGTGTATTAGGCTAAGTAAAATAAGTCAGAGAAAGACAAACACCTTATGATTTCACTCATATATGGAATCGAAAAAACAAAATGGATAAACATATGGAAAGGAAAAAAGAGAGAGAGAAGCAAACCATAAGAGACTCTTAACTATAGAGAACAAACTGAGGGTTGATGGAAGGAGGTGGGTGGGCAGTGTACTGAATGGGTGATGGGTATTAAGGAGGGCACTTGCGATGAGCACTGGATGTTATATGTAACATATGTTATATGTAAGTGACGAACCACTAAATTCTACTCCTGAAACCAATTTTACCATCTATGTTAACTACAATTTAAATAAAGGGGAAAAAATTAAAAATGTAAATACATACATATACATTAAAAAAAATACGTAAAAAAATAGATGTAAGATCTACCTAAATTAAATCAGTCAATAGCTGTGAATGGATAAGGTGTTTTCTGTATTGCATGGTAGTTCCTATTAGTAATGTTCATCCATATGTTTTAATATGGTTTAGAGATCCAAAAAATAGCCTTGTGATCTTTCCACACAGTACAGGGGAAGACCTGTTAAATTTATGGATGCTGTCAAAACCTACCATTTGATTTTTATCTCCTCCCCCAACTGAATATATTATCCTCATTTCTCATCTCTATGCTCTTCCCTGGCTTTATTCCTTGATTTTGTAAAGTCTCATTTCTAAAGTTAAACTTCTCATCAGAGAAAAATGTAAGAAAAAAAGAGGAGAAACATCTTTTAAGTACTGAAAGAGAAAAAAACTGTCAACCTAGAAATCTCTCCCAGTAAAAACAACTCTCAAAAGTCAAGGCAAAATCAAGTATATGAAATTCTTGGGCATAAAAATTTGACATTTGACAAAAATGTACAAGTCCTGTGCACTGAAAACTACAAACTTGCTGAAATTTAAAAAGACCCAAACTGGAAAGATATACTGTGTTTATGGATCACAGGACTAAATATTTTTAAGATGTCAGTTTTCCCCAAGTCAATCAATGAATTCAGTACCTTATCTGTCAAAACGTTGCCAAGTGTTTTGAAGGAATTGACATTCTAAAATATAGAGAGAGAAATGCAAAGGATTTAGAATAGAGAATTTTCAAAAAGATCAGAATTTGATGATTTCTACTGCCTGATTTTAAGATTACTAAAGATCCATATTTACTAGTAATCAGGATAGTGATATTGGTATATACAACATACCTCCCAACACACCATTATACACCAAAAGATCAGAGTTCTGTGTCACTCCATTGTATTTCTGGATATAAAATATGCAACATTTCTTTAAAGTTCTTAATAGCCAAAAATACTAAGGAGTCTTTTTGACCTTTTCAGTGCACAGGTCGTACACTTTTTCTCAAATGTATGCCTGAGAATTTCAGATGCCTAAGTACATCCCCATTCACACACACGCTTTTATTTTTCAGATTGAATATGAACACAGAGCACCAGAGTGCCGACTGGGTCTGAAGGAAGGCCGGCCATTCTCAGGGGTCACTGCATGTTTGGACTTCTGTGCTCACGCCCACAGGGACTTACACAACATGCAGAATGGCAGCACATTGGTAAGTGTGCTGGTTAGCAGCACATCCTGTGAAATAGTGGAAAGCTGAAAGTTAGTAGCATGTGATTAGAGTAATGTATTCTCTGCAGGTGTCATTGCACAAGTGTTTTCATGAATGAGTTGCTGTTGCAAAGGTGGCCATATTTGGCATAACTAGTACTCTCATACTGGGTTGGCATATTCCTGGAAATCTGTTGACAATCACAGGAAAATCATGGAAATGTTGATGCTAACTAAACCAGTGACTGTGCATTGCCAGCTATCATTAGCTACCAAAAGTTCCTTCAAAATTCAGAGTCAGGTATCTGGTAGGTTATAATCAGTATAGTAGAAAGCCATATACAAGCCAAGGCACCAGTCCACCTTGCAGAGAGAAGTGCAAATGAAAAATACATCATCTGTGGCACAGTGAGTACTGTAGAAAATTCAAAGTACCAAAGAGCCCACTATAACTACATAGTACAGTGGGTGAAGTGGATTGGGCTGTATAATTGGAGGTTTTGGTAAGTGGAGAAAATGAATATGGGCTGAGGGTAGAACAGTGTTCAACACTGATAGTGTCCATGGTGTGGCCTTGCATGGAGAAAGAGAAACCAGAGTGGAGATAAAGAATGAAAAAGTTCAAGTGAAGAAATTATAAATTAATCCACCTAGTGAGTCATCAACATGGATATATTAGTGTAGTTGAGAAAGATGACCAATGAGACTTAAGTTGAAAAATAGAATACAGAGACCAAAGTCATAGTCTAGGGTAGAAAAGAACCCAGGGAGGTGGTAAGCTATAGTGGGAAGTAATTCACGGAACCTGGTATGAAGTTTTTGAGAGGCAGAAAAGGTATTGGTTTAATGGTTTAAAGCAGAGGTCAGAAGGGTTTTTTTATTAAAGGAAAGATGGTAAATATTTTAGGCTTACATAGTATCTTAGACCACATTCTTTATTTTGTTGTGTTTTTTTTTTTTTTTTAATTAAAAATGCAAAAAAAAACCATTCAGTTCACTAGCCATGTAGAAACTGGCTCTGAGACAGTTTGGCTTGCAGACTTCTGACCCAGGAGGACCAACAACGAGGCTTATCATCCACAATATCTAAAATCATCATTAATCATGTGTTGAACACTTGCTTACTATTAGAAGGCTAGGCTAGATTTGGGGAGAAATAAATGATAATCAGAGCCATAATAGGTCTAAACATAGCCATGTTTCACTCTAGCAAGGTGATGGAGAGAAGACAGAGATGATCAGGGTTCCACATAAAGGGGACTTTGCATCTAATAGGTCACGGTTTTCACGAGGTAGAAAGGAAAGCAACACGAGGTAAGAAGAATGGAATAGGGACAAACATGAGAAAAGGTGGCAGGTGCCCAAAAGATGGGGATTTGGAAGACTTTTATGTACAGGAAGTGAAAAGCTCGTTTTAGTCCCATCTCATGTTGAATTTATCTTTCAAGTTAAGTCTGTTAGGCTCACATTCCTTTCAAGAGTCTCTTCCAGTAATTTTATTTTACCTGCACTTTAAATAACTATGATCACATTGTTTTCTGCATCAGTCAAAAATACGAACTACTTTGGGAGAAGGGGGATGGGGTTATGGACATTGGGGAGGGTATGTGCTTTGGTGAGTGCTGTGAAGTGTGTAAACCTGGCGATTCACAGACCTGTACCCCTGGGGATAAAAATATATGTTTATAATAAATAAAAAATTAAAAAAAAAACACGAACTACTAAAAGCTAGTATGTTCCAGCCAACAAATAATATCTCATCAACACCAATAGGATTGTGGCTAACAAAAGAGAAAAGGTACAATTAAATTAGCAAAGCAGGAGTAGTAGACTTTTCCCTTTTTGGAACAGCCCCTCGTATGGTACGACAGCTTAGAAGAGAAACAAGAGAGGAACGATAGTAAGTCAGTCTTAACGAGTACAGAGACGGAAAGAAGAGGAAGATAGACACAGTGTCGAGTTATGTATTCCCTATAGCAACTACATCTTCAATTTCACATTTTTTTTTTAAGATTTTATTTACTTATTTGAGAGAGAGTGAGAGATTGACAGCATGAGAGGGGAGAGGTGAGTGGGAGAAGCAGACTCCCCACCAAACAGGGAGCCTGATGTGGGACTTGATGCCAGGACTTCAGGATCATGACCTGAGCTGGAGGCAGTTGCTTAACCAACTGAGCCACCTAGGGGACCCAATTTTACATTATTTAGATTTCACTTTGGTATTTTGTGGAAATTTCTTAAGCACAATGAAGGAGAGTTAAGAGTCTGGTGTGGGGGAAGATGTGAAATGTCTTTGTGTACAGAAGTATGAGATTAGGTGACTGATAACTAGCAAAACAGGAAATCATTTGGTGGAAGAAACTTATAGCCTCTTCTTAAAGAGGTTTCACATCTCTTGCATTTATGTTTCAAGTGTGAAAGGTGGGAGATTGCTTCATTTTGGTTCTTCCTAGAATCAGAAATATATGTGAAGAAGAAAGTCACCATGGGCAACAGTTCCTGATAGACTCAAAAAAAGAAAAGGGGGAAAAAAAAGTTAACGTGGACTGTCTTTTCCCTGTACCATTTTAATGGCACCTCCCTTAAGAACAGATAGACGTGATTCCTGGTAATATGCCTGTCACTGATCTGGTCCAGGAGACCACCACCACAAATCTAAATACTGACAGGGGGAAAGTTACACGCGCGCGCGCACACACACACACACACACACACACACTTCTTTTGGACTGAAACTGAGTACTGTCTTATTTCCCTACAGGTATGCACCCTTACTAGAGAAGACAATCGAGAAATCGGAGGAAAACCTGAGGATGAGCAGCTGCATGTTCTGCCTCTCTACAAAGTCTCTGATGTGGATGAGTTTGGGAGTGTGGAAGCTCAAGAGAAGAAGAAACAAAATGGTGCGATTCAGGTGCTGAGTTCTTTTCGGCGGAAAGTCAGGATGTTAGCGGAACCAGTCAAGACATGCCGACAAAGGAAACTAGAAGCCAAGAAAGCTGCAGCTGAAAAGCTTTCCTCTCTGGAGAACAGCGCAAATAAGAATGAAAAGGAAAAGTCAGCCTCATCTCGTACAAAACAGACTGAAAATGCAAGCCAGGCTAAACAGTTGGCAGGTAACTTTAATGTAAAGCATTGTGCATCTGTGTTATCTGAAACTTACATTAAAAATGAGTATCAGTTATTTCAGATGAATATATTCAATCATGGTCTTAGTTTTGTACCAAAATCTTCTCTGAAGTCCCAAGGACCAGGCTTTGTTCTTGGAGATGATAATGAGATATGGCACCCTTAACCCCAGCTTAATGGAGAAGTTTGGGTTCTGTTCTATAATAGGTGGCAGTTTTATGATAGGCAGGTAATATAGTGAAATTAGGGTTAATCTAGCAGTGACAGGAGGGCAGATTAGAGGCTGGGGAGCTATGAGTTTGGAGATTGATGCAATAAACCAAGAGAAAAGCTTGCGTTTGGGTGGTAGCAATGAAGATACAGCAAAAATTATGGAAGCAAATACTCCTAAAATGATTCTCAATTCATGGATGACCAAACACTGGAACAAAGACAAAAGAAAAATTTAAGACTGATTTCAACATTTTAAGCCTAGGTAACTAAAACAGTACTATTTGTTGAAATAAGAACTTTGAAAATGGGAATTATGGTGAAGGGGCAGGAGAAGATTGTCAAAGCCCCTTGCTTTTGTCTTCAGTTAATTTCTACAAAATGCCATACCATGTAATATCCATATCCACATCTTACAGATGGCATTAGCCTGGCATTAACAAAAGAAAAAGGCTTATTTTTTAAGTTTAGTCTACTAGTTTGCTTAGAGCCAACTATCTTCACCAAGTCAAATTCCCCTACCAATTCATCTCAAAACCTAGAGAAACTAAGTAATTTAGAATAATATGCTAAAGATGCTCAACAAAAATGTGTGTTGATTGGCTGACTTACACTAAGAGAAGTGAGGAGAAGGGAGTTGGGGGAAATTGGAAGGGGAGGTGAACCATGAGAGACTATGGACTCTGAAAAACAATCTGAGGGGTTTGAATTGGCGGGTGGGTTGGAGTTTGGGGGAATCAGGTGGTGGGTATTAGAGAGGGCATGGATTGCATGGAGCACTGGGTGTGGTGCAAAAACAATGAATACTGTTATGCCGAAAATAAATAAAAAATAAATTAAAAAAATAATAATAAAGGCATCTCATGACAAAAAAAAAAGAGAGAGAGAGAGAGAGAAGTAAATCCTATTCACTCTTAATCTCTCCTTTAAGTGAGCTGCAAAGTATAATCAGAACTCTGCCTCCAGTCTTTTCTAACTGGTCTCTGTAATAATCATTTCAATGCTTAGGATTGCCATTACAGCTCCATTTATTTGTTCTGTTCTTATGTATAGATTTTTAAGCGAGGTCATGAAACAGACATATGACAAAATTTTCACTTACAAAGCTGAAAATTACTTTAAAGTTTTATTGACAACTCTGTAGATAGGGTTTGCCAATTATAGGAGATATGCTTGGGGTATTTAAATGAATGTCATTCTTTTTCTAATAGCATTGCTGAACAAATTTGTCTCCTGTAACAAATTTTATGCTACTTCCAACTATTTAACAAATGTTATTGCACACCAGGCAATGGAGAAATAAGTAAAATAAGACCTGGGCCCTTCCTTCAAGGAACTCCTTTGCACCAGCGGGAGAAGAGGACTAAAAATGCATAATTACCATACATTAGGACGCATTTTTCTAGCTCACTGATGTCTGCAGTGGGCATTATACATGCACTAGGAGATGAGGTCCGAGCAGGCTTCCTTGAGGAAGGGAGGACTCAGGAAGGGCAGGGAGATGGGATGGAGGGAGATGGGCACTTGAGGGAGAGTGTGGTTCGTCAGACACACAGAAGCTCCAGAAAACATGGTGCTCTCAGTGAAACAGCTTGGGGATGTTTGTGACATTTTTCTTCACTTACCAAATTGTACTGTTGTAGAGATCTGCTGTTTTATCTAATGCTTTAGACAAAAAATTACACCAGACAATGATCAGAACCCTGACTTTGCTCTTATCCTTGTTTAATGGGTATTGCATAATCTTAGCGGGGTTCTCCAGTCCATTTAAGCATCCTTGCTAGCTCCTGTAAAATAATAACTGGACACATGTGTGTGCTTTCTCCTCTCCTGTCCACAGAGCTTTTGCGACTTTCAGGACCAGTCATGCAGCAGCCCCAGCAGCCCCCACCCCCGCCGCTGCAAAAGCAACCTCCACAGCCACAGAAGCAGCCACCCCAGCACCCACCCCAGCATCACCCAGTGACGAATAACCCTCAGTCAGAGCCTGTCAACTCCTACTCTTCCTCTGGATCTGCCAACCTGTACATCAGACGGCCCAATCCAGTGATCCAGGCTTACCCGAGCTCTTCACACACTTCAGATGTTTATGGGAGTGCCAGCCCTATGAACCTCTATTCCACACCATCCCAAGCTACAGGTTCATATTTGAATTCTTCTAATCCCATGAATCCCTACACCGGGCTTCTCAACCAGAATAACCAATATCCATCCTATCAGTGCAATGGAAATGTATCGGTGGATAACTGCTCCCCATATCTGGGTTCCTATTCTCCACAGCCTCAACCCATGGATCTATACAGGTATCCAAACCAAGACCCTCTCTCTAAACTAAATTTACCACCCATCCATACACTTTACCAGCCGAGGTTTGGAAATAGCCAGAATTTTTCTTCTAAGTACTTAGGTTATGGAAACCAAACTATGCAGGGAGATGCCTTCAGCAGTTGTACCCTTAAAACAAATGTACACCATGTAGGGACATTTACTCCTTATTCCACTCATGAGATGGATGGCCACTTCATGGGAGCCGCCTCTAGATTACCACCCAGTGTGAGCAATCCAAACATAGACTATAAGAATGGTGAACATCCCCCATCTTCTCATATAATCCATAACTACGGTGCCGCTCCAGGCATGTTCAACAGCTCTCTCCATGCCCTGCACCTCCAAAACAAGGAAAATGACATGCTTGCCCACACAGCTAATGGGTTCTCTAAGATGCTTCCAGGTCTTAGCCATGATAGAACCGCTTCGGTCCAAGAAGGCTTACACAAGCTACAGGAGGCTGGTAACCAGGAAAAGCAGCCATCTGCCACCGAGGACAATGATGAAGTCTGGTCAGACAGTGAGCAGAGCTTTCTAGATCCTGACATTGGGGGAGTGGCTGTGGCTCCAACTCACGGGTCAATTCTCATTGAGTGTGCCAAGCGCGAGCTTCACGCCACCACCCCTTTAAAGAATCCCAATAGGAATCACCCCACCAGGATCTCGCTTGTCTTTTACCAGCATAAGAGCATGAATGAGCCAAAACATGGCTTGGCGCTCTGGGAAGCCAAAATGGCTGAGAAAGCCCGAGAGAAAGAGGAAGAGTGTGAGAAGTATGGCCCGGACTATGTGCCTCAGAAAACCCACGGCAAAAAAGTGAAACGGGAGCCCACTGAGCCGCATGAACCTTCCGAGCCCACTTACCTGCGCTTTATCAAGTCCCTTGCTGAAAGGACCATGTCCGTGACCACAGACTCCACAGTAACTACATCTCCATATGCCTTCACTCGGGTCACAGGGCCTTACAACAGATACATATGATGTCACCCCTTGTGGTGGGTACCTCATTTGAAAAGACCACAACCAACCTGTCCATAGTATAGTTCTCATGACGGGGGCAGTGGGGAAAGGATACAGGATTTATGACAAATGTGGTAGGAGGAACCTCAGCTCACCAGCAAAAGAAGAGGTCATCCTACCATAGCACTTAATTTCCACTGACTCCTAAGTGGTCGCAGATGGCATCTAGGCAAAAAGACCAAAGCATTCTATGCAAAAAGAAGGTGGGGAAGAAAGTGTTCCACAATTTACATTTTTAAACACTGGTTCTATTATTGGACGAGATGATATGTAAATGTGATTTTTTCCCCCTTAGAACTCTACACATCTGTGACCACTTTTAATAATACCAAGTTTGCATAGTCATGGAACACAAGTTAAACAAGTACTGTAGTATTACAGTGGCAGGAATTTTAAAATACCATCTGGTGCTGAATATACAATGTACTGAAATACTGGAATTACGGCTTTTTAACATGCAGTTTTTACTGTAATCTTAACTTTTATTTATCAAAATAGCTACAGGAAGCATAAATAAATAGAGAGCAAAACACTGAATTTGTTCGGATGTTCTAAGAAATGGTGCTAAGAAAATGGTGTCTTTAACAATTGAAAATTTAATGCCTTTATATCATCAAGATGCTATCAGTGTACTCCAATGCCCTTGAATAATAGGGGTACCTTTTCATTCAAGTTTTTAGCATAATTACCTATTCTTACATGAGGGTTTTTTTTTTTTAATGTGGACATTTAAAGGCCTCTGGATTTTGCTCATCCAGTGAAGTCCTTGTAGGACAATAAACTTATATATGTACATATATGTATACACATATGTATATGTGCACACACGTATATGTATAAATATTTTAAATGGTGTTTTAGAAGCACTTTGTCTACCTAAGCTTTGACAACTTGAACAATGCTAAGGTACTGAGACGTTTAAAAAAAAAAAAAGTTTACTTTCATTTTAGAATGCAAAGTTGATTTTTTTTTTTTTTAAGGAAACAAGGAAAGCTTTTAAAATATTTTTGCTTTTAGCCATGCATCTGCTGATGAGCAATGTGTCCATTTTTAATACAGCCAGTTAAATCCTCAACTGGATTCAAGGGAATACATTAATCCACAACACGTGTTTTCTGGTGCTCATCTCACATGCTATACTGTAAAACAGTTTTATAAAACATTGTATGACAAGTTCATTGCTCAAATATGTAGTTTTAGGAATTTCTCTTAACTGCAGGTAATTATTAACGACATGCTACAGATTTAACAAAGCTAGTTCACTTAAGCTGATGTTATTTTATGGATCTGTACGCTCTTCAGCAAACCGAATGGCAGTCTGCTTTTGTGTTGATAATTGTATATTGTGATGTTGTCATTTCTTAGCTGAAGTGTCCTCTTTTCCAGGAAGATTGAGCAGACTGATGCCTGCATAAGATGAATAAACAGGGTTAGTTCCATGTGAATCTGTTAATTAAAAAGAAAAAAACGGGCAGCTGGTTTGCTGTGGTGGTTTTAAATCATTAATTTGTATAAAGAAGTGGTGAAAGAGATGTATAGTAAGTAAATTAAATTGTAAACAAAACTTTTTTAACGCAATGCTTTAGTATTTTAGTACTGTAAAAAAATTTAAATATATACATATATATGTGTGTATATATATATATATATATATATGGATTTGAAGCAGAATTCACATCATGATGGTGCTACTCAGCCTGCTACAAATATATCATAATGTGAGCTAAGAATTCATTAAAGGTTTGAGTGATGTTCCTACTTGTCATATACCTCAACACTAGTTTGGCAATAGGATATTGAACTGAGAGTGAAAGCTTAGAGCATCATGTACCATCAATTTTTTTCCAAGTCTTTTTATTATTGTTATTATTATTATTAAAAAAGCATACCTGTTTTTCAATACTTGATTTCTTAGCAAGTATAACTTGAACTTCAACCTTTTTGTTCTAAAAATTCAGGGATATTTCAGCTCATGTTCTCCTTATGCCAACATGTCACCTGTGTTTATGTAAAATTGTTGTAGGTTAATAAATATATTCTTTTTTCAGGGATTTAACCCTTTTACTTTGAATCCCTCCTATTTTACTTGTATATGTCCTGATGTAACTAAAACTAATTTTGTAAAAATCTGTTGGCTCTTTTTATTGTAAAGAAAAGCATTTTAAAAGTTTGGGGAAATCTTTTGACTGTTTCAAGCAGGAAAAAAAAATTACATGAAAATAGAATGCACTGAGTTGATAAAGGGAAGATTGTAAGGCAGGAGTTTGGCAAGTGGCCGTTGGCTAGAGTCTCTTGACACTCTTCAGAGTTTTTGATCCCGCAGCCAATACAGTAGAGGGCCACAATGACTTCCCTCCACAGGCAGAACACATAAGGGTGTGGCGTGCAATCGACTGTACAGTTACATTTTGGTCTGAGTACATTTGTGCTTACTGACATTTCAAATAAATTCTTAAATGAGGCCTTTGAGTTCTACTGGTCAAGTCTTTATAACATGGCTTTCGATTTTTTTAAAAATCGCCCCACAGTCTTTGGCTGTGACCAGTTTACAGACATTTCAAAAACGTCTGCTTTGCGTATGTCAAACCACATGATTTAAATATTTTGCATATACCATGTATCTAACCCCAGATATTTGGCTACTACAGGCACATCTGTTGGTTTTGAGTCAGCCATCCCTCTGTGAATATTTGGTTTCTGTGTCACCCACTGTCATTTGTCAAACTGCTGGCCAACGAGCAAGAAGTGTAGTTTGGGGTTTGCTTTGGAGAGAGGGAGGGAGGGAGGGAGGAAGAGAGGAAATCGAGTGGCATATTGTAAATATCAGATCTATAATTGTAAATATCAAACCTGCCTCAGTTAGAATGAATGGAAGCAGATCTCCAATTTGCTTATATAGGAATATCAGGTTAACTATATAGCCATACTTGAAAATGCTTCTGAGTGGTGTCAACTTTACTTGAATGAATTTTTCATCTTGATTGACGCACAGTGGTGTACAGTTCACTTCTCAAGCTAGTGGTTAACTTGTGTAGGAAATTTTTGCAGTTTGACACTAAGATAATGAACTCTGTGTGCATTTTTCTGTGCTTTTTTTAAAACTTAGTTTCATTTCATTTTCATGTTTGGTTTGTCTATAAAACCTGAGGATGGTTATAAATACTGTAAGTATTGTAATGTTATGAATGCAGGTTATTTGAAAAGCGTTTATTATTATATCATTCCTGATAACGCTATGTGAGTGTTTTTAATAAAATTTATATTTATTTAATGCACTCTAAGTACTGTCTTGTTGAAGTTTCTGTTTACTGCCTGAACCACTGCTACTTCAATGAGGCCAAAGGGAATGAAAAGAAATTGCTTTTTAAAGATACTTTTTAGATGGTTATTTGTTAAACTGTACCTAAAGTAGTATCTGGATAACTAAAGCCAAAATTTATCTCTAGTGGAATAGCCTATATACATTCAACTTTTTCCCCCCCAGTCCCCTTTAGCTTGTGCACTTTGTGTGTGTGTGTAGCCAGTACTAGGGATGGAGCAACAGCACTTCTACCGACCTTAAACGGTTGTCTCTTCTGGTGTGTGGCCTGTGAAGGCTTCTCGAGACGCAGCAGGTTCGCGGAGCTGAGCTCACAATGGCTTCGATCTGAGACCAGCCCAGTTCTCAGACTCCTCTCCCTCTTCACATCCACTCTTCCCAAGGAAGATTCGTCTTCCTATGTATCTGAAAGGCAGGCGGTGTTAGGCAAGCAGAGTGGGGAGAGGTGGCCCAGGAGGCACCAGACAAACGTGCCAGTCCTCATCCCTGCCACGAGGCTTCCGGGAGCCACAAGTTAGATTGTCCTCCTCTCCTCCCCTTGGTCAGCCCTCACGCAGCACCAGTGTGTTTCCCACCATCAGTGGGAAACACTTTTTAGAAACATGAGCTACTAAACACTGATGACAATTACATGAGTCTTCCTACAATTACACGAGCCTTCGAACCTAACCCCGGCCACTTCCCTGCCACGGCCCTCCCACCCAGAGCCACCACCGCATTCCTCCCCAATCCCCGCCAGTCCTTCCTAAACTGCCAGAGAACTCAAGGGAATTCCCTTTCCCCGTATTTCTATCTCTCTTCAACTTGGGCCAACTTTGGGGTTTTTTTGTTTTGTTTTGTTTTGTTTTTGGGTTTTTTTTTTTTTTTTGAAGATTTTGTTTTTAAGGACTCTCTCCACCCAACGAGGGGCTGAAATTTACAACCCTGAGATCAAGAGTTGCATGCTCCCTGACTAAGCCAGCCAGGAACCACCCCCTGCCCCCCTGGGATTTGATTTAAATAGTTATTCCTGAGCTGGAGAAATGACTGCCCTATGATGTAACCTTTGAGTTTGACTGGTGAGTCCTCCAGCATTTAGCTCAAAGCCAGGATATTAAGAGAAGAAGCAATGTTGCTGTTAAAAAGCAGTAATCCAGTGACTGGATTTTTTTTTTTTTTAATAATTTCAATTCTCGGGGGATATTGTCAATCCTCATTTCACCATCTATCCTCTGGACGAACCTTGAGAACCTCCCACATTTCAAATTTTGCTAGTCATTTCCCAGGGTGAGGGAAATTTGAGAATATGAGCTCAAAAGTTTCTCTTGCTAGGGCGCCATCCCGCCCTGGGCTGGCAGGGGCTGGTGACGCTGTAAAATGAAGGTGGAGGAAGACTTGCTGCTTTGGGGCCTGCAGGTGAACTTGAATGGGAGAGAGAGCTGGCACACAGCTGCCCTTCCCACCGGGCGCTTCTTCCTGTCCTCAGTCTCTTCAGCTGGTTTGTCATTACCCTCTCCCCTGTTTGGGGTAATTCTAGCTTAGCTTTGACCCCTTTCTGATGCTCTGATTCTGGACCTCATCACCTGCGTGACAACTAGACTCTGCAAGGAAAGGCCTTATTTATCATGGACCTTCTCCTCAAGCTGCTGAGAATTTTAAATTGGTTTTGTTGGGCTGGAGGGCATCTGAGTTGAGGATACAGAAAAAAAGCACGGCCAGAGGAGCATCTTTTCTTCCCACAATCAATACGAGGGGAGAGTACTTGCTAGGTGAAGACACTTGCTCACGAACCAGTCACTGGACTCACCACCGAGGGCTCGAGGTGCTCTCTCCCTGCCTTCCTCCTTCCCCTGGGAGCACACTCTCTAGCTGTTAGAGTTCACAAAAGCGGCTTAGAAAAGAATTAGCTGCAATTAGAGATTGTTTCAGTGTTACCAGCACTCTTCAGTTTCAAAGAACAAAGATACTTTTGTTTCCATATATTGGCGGCCACCTGCCTACACTTCCCTCTCTTACCCAGAAATTTCTCACAAATCCTATGTTTGTCTAGTCCAACACACTCCTGAAAGGATCAGTTATTTTTCCCAGAAACACACTCAACAAATATGCTTTCTTTGGGACTTCCTTTTATACTGTTTCAAAAGGAATTTCTCTACCCAATTTGACATTTTACTCTCTAACCAATTCTTCATTCAAACTGAAATGAGATTTCTGGTTGGGTAGTAAGAATAAAATAGTTACATAAAGACACTCTATTTCTTCCTTACCCCCATAAGAATGAATCCACAGCATTTAAACCACTAATTTAAGAATTTGTGGGCATATTCACCGAGCACTTGCTTTTATTCCTTACACAGAATAGTCACATTAATAGAAATCTGGGTATTGTTGCTTGTAACTTAAGATGTCTGTGGTGCCCTAACCCTTCCCTTATGGGTAGCTTTTGATATGGCTCTAAAGAATACAATGAAGTACAAGTAACAGCATAGTAGAAGGGACCTGGTTTGGGATTCGGCCTTGCATTTTCACTAGTTGTTTGCCATCAAGCCTCATCTGTAAAAATGAGTAAAATAATACATCCCTCACGGAAATGTGACGAGGATTAATGAGAATGTAAAGCTGTAAGCACAAACTAGAATAAACAGCCATTCTCACAAACTTTTACATCTCCCTCCCTCTCCTTTGCTTACTGCTAGGAGATTCAGTCCACTGAGCATACGTCAGTGCTCACCTAGCAGACTCCTGCTGCCTCCCTCCTCTCTCCCTAAGGGCGGGAGCCCAAATTACCTCACCTGACAAAATGGTTTTAGGTAATGGTATAAAGCCTCTTGATGAAGCATCGCTAGAACCTCAAAGCTAGAGAGACAGTGGCAAATGAGGAAATAATCCCCTGTCTGGTAATCTCATAAAGACTCACTCTGCTTTTCATATAAATTAACAATCCTCTAGTTATTGTGACTCCTATAGTTGAAATGATGTCACAATTTCTAATACACCAAATACATAAAGAAAATAAATAAATAAGTAAATAAACCTCCAAACAACTTAAGCATTAAGAGAAAAGAGGGGCACCTGGGAGGCTCAGTTAGTTCAGCGCCTTGGGCTCGGGTCATGATCCCAAGGATCTGGGATTGAGCCCCATTTGGGCTCCCTGCTCAGCAGGGAGTCTGCTTCTGCTTCTCCCCCTGTTCATGCTCCCTCTCTCTTTCTCAAATAAATTTTACAAACCTTAAAAAAAAAAAAAAAGTTAAAAGAAGAAAAGAAAAACCAACCAGAGAAAAAATAAATTAAGGAAAATATAATATTTTAATTTCTATTATTTATGTTCCATGAAATCAATGTTTATAATATCCATGTTTCAAATATGCATATTACAAAATATTTTTTTTAAGATTTTATTTATTTGTCAGAGAGAGAGAGGGAGAGAGAGCGAGCACAGGCAGACAGAATGGCAGGCAGAGGCAGAGGGAGAAGCAGGCTCCCTGCTGAGCAAGGAGCCCGATGTGGGACTCGATCCCAGGACGCTGGGATCATGACCTGAGCCGAAGGCAGTCGCTTAACCAACTGAACCACCCAGGCATCCCAATTACAAAATATTTTTAAGGCAGAGTATGCTACAATGGAAGGGAGACACTGGCTGTTTTAAATATTGTAATCACTAACTTTAAAAAAAAACTTCAATTTCATATTTCCTAGGCCAGCAATATTTCATATTCCCTAGGCCACACAATAAAGAACTACAGCTCTGTGTTCAAATTCTGGCCCTGCTGGTTACTAGCTGTGGGTCTGTAGGCTAGGTGCCAGTATGTTCCATCTTTCCTCAATTTCTGCATCTGGAGAATGAAAATTAATACCTACCTCACAAGGCTGTTATGCTTTAAATGAATTTATTTAAAGCAAATCAAAAGAACTTTTAAAAACAGCTGTTATGTTAATAATAATTATATATAATAATAATTATGTTAATTAGTTAGGTTGAAGTTGTTGTTTGCTTTTTACCTTATAAGTTTTATTTTATATATTTCCAAGTCATTAGTGAGAAAGGAAAAACTTATGCACTGCACAAAATCATGGATAGCAGATTTGAATAAGACCTTAGAAATCACCTTTCCCACACCCTCATTTTATCACTCATTTACTAGTTCATTCACAAATATTTTTAAGCTCCCACTCTGAAAAATGGTGCCAGGTATATTTCTGGGAGTTAGGCAGGTAACAATAAGCAAACCAGTAAGACCCTATCTTCTTGTGCTTATCTTCTACTTGGGAGAGAGAGACAGAAAATAAAGTAAATATGGAGATAAAAGCCACGAGGAAAAGAAAAGGTTCTCACCAGAGGAGGAACATTAGCTGATTTGTGTCTTAATGGATATTGGATAACTGTGACAATGATGAATTTTTGTTGAAGTATAATTTACAGTATTAGTTTCAGCTACACAATATAGCAATTTGATAGTTATATACATTATGAAATGATTACCATAAGTGTAGTCACCATCTGTCACCATATAAAGTTATTATAATACTGCTGACTATATTTCCTAATACTGTACATTCCCATAATTTATTTATTTAATAACTACAAGTTTGCACTTCTTAATCCCTTTCACCTATTTTATCCAATCCTTCATCTCTCCCCTTCAATATTTATCTTAATAGGTCATCTCAATATTTTAATCTACAACATTCTTCCTCAAGACACTAACAACAAAACTCTTAAACCAAAGACAAAGAAAACATTTTAAAAAGAGACAAGAGAAAAAAACAATCTCTCATACAAAGGAACCCCCATAAAGCCATCAGTGGCTTTCTTAGCAGAGACTTTACAAGCCAAGAGAGAATGAGATTATATATTGGAGGCACTAAAAGAGAAAAAAAAAAAAAACTGCCAACTAAGAATACTTTACCCAGCAAAGTTTTCCTTCAGAATTGCAAGTAAAATGAAGACCTTTGTAATAAACAAAAGTTGAGGCAATTCACCATCACTAAATCTGCATTACAAGATAGGCTAAAATGAGTTCAAGTTGAAACAAAATGATGCAAATTAGTAATATGAAAATATACAACACATTGGTAAAGGTAAGCATACACAGGATTCAGAATACCCTAATACTGTCATATCGTAATGTGTTAACTACTTACCTCTAGAATAAAGGTTAAAACATGAAAGCAGGGACACCTGGGTGGCTTAGTGGATTAAAGCCTCTGCTTTCAGTTCAGGTCATGATCCCAGGGTCCTGGGATCGAGCCCGACAATGGGCTCCCTGCTCTGCAGGGAGCTTGTTTCCTCCTCCTCCTTCTCTCTCTCTCTCTCTCTCTCTCTGTGCCCGCTTCTCTGCGTACTTGTGATCGCTGTCTGTCAAATAAATAAAAATACAATCTTTTAAACACACACACACATGAAAGCATACAAATAACTACAGCATCAAAAATTTGTTGAACACATGATTTAAAAAATGGTAAAATTTTATTTTAAAAAGGGGGTAAAAGGATAGTGTTTTTGTATGCACCTGAAGTTAAATTGATATTAGCATCAAACAGACCTAATATGTAAAGTGTTTTATATAAACCTCATGGGAACTACAAAGCCAAAATATAGAATAGATACACAAAGATAAAAACAAAAAAGAAAGAATCAAAATATTCCACTATGGAGAATCATCAACTTACAAAGGAAGGAAGCCAGAAATTAAGAAAAGAAAAATGAAACTTCAAAACAGCTAGAAAAGAATTAATAATATGGCATTAATGCATCCTTACCTAGCAATAATTACTCAAAGTGTTAATAGATTAATTTCTCTAATGAAAAGGAACAATGGATTAAAAAAAAAAAAAGACTATATGCTGTCTACAAGAGTTTTACTTCAGCTTAAATGACACACATATGTTCAAATGAAGGGATAAGAAACATACTCCCGGGCACCTGGGTGGCTCAGTTGGTTAAGCCTCCACCTTCGGCTCAGGTCATGATCCTAGAGTCCTGGGATCAAGTCCCCACATCAGGCTACCAGCTCCACAGGGTGTCTGCTTCTCCCTCTGACCTTCTCCCCTCTCATGCTCTCTCTCACTGTCTCTCTCTCCCTCAAATAAATAAATAAAATCTTAAAAAAAAAATACTCCCTGTAAGTGGAAACCAAGAAAGAATAGGAGTAGGAAACTAGACTCACATCAGAAAAAATACACTCCAAGCCAATAATGCTAACAAGAGAAAAAAGTGGACTTTATATAATAAGGAGATGGATTCATCAAGAAGATATAACAATTATAAATATATATGCCCTCAACACTGAAGTACCTAAATGTATTAAGCAAATACAAACAGATCTGAGGATAGATATGGTACAATAATAACAGTGGTGGATTTATATATTCCATTTTTAACAATGGAGAGATCATCCAGGTAGAAAATCAAAAAGGAAATTTTAGACTTGAACCAAATGTTAGACCAAATCAAAAAATAGACATGCACATTGATCCAACACTAGCAGAATGTATAGTCATCTCCAGAGCACACAGAACTTCCCTAAGGAAAGACCACAAGATATTCCACAGAACAAGTTTTAACAAATTTAAGAATATTGAAATCCAATCATAACAAGTGTCTTTTCCAGCCACAGTGGTATGAAACTAGAAATCAGTAATAAGAGGAAAGCTGGAAAATTCACAAATATGTGCAGATTCAACAATATGCTCCTGAACATCCAACAGATCAAACTAAAAAATCAAAAGGGAAAACAAAAAATACATTGAAAGAAATGAAAATGAAGGTACAACATATTAAAACCTGTAAGATGTTGCAAGAGCAGTAATAATAGGGAAATTCATAGTGCTAAATGCACATTAAGAAAATGGAAAGATCTCAAACAACCTAGCATTGCAACTCAAGAAACTAAAAAAGGAAGAAAATAATTAAATCCAAGTTAGCAGAATGGAAGGCAATAACAAAGATCAGGATAGAAATAAATAAAATAGATACCAGAAAAACAATAAAAGGGATTGATAAAAACCAAGAGCTGCTTTTTTTGAAAAGATAAACAAAACTGACAAACCTTTAGCTAGAGTCTAACTCAGAAGAGAAAGAGGGCTGAGAACCCAATCACAAGTGAAGAAGGAAAAATTACAACTGACAACCACAGAAATACAAAATACCATGAGATATTACTAAAAAATACTTTATACCAAAAAACTAGATAACTTAGAAGGAATGGATAAATTCCTAGAAACATATAATTGGCTAAGACTAGTATATTAAAAGAGAGAAAATCTGAACAATCCAGTAATGAGTAAGGATAATGAATTAGTAATCAAATTTCCCAATAAACAAAAGTCTAGCACCAGACAGCCTCACTTTGGTGAATTCCACCAAGCATTTAAAGAAGAATTAACAATGGTTCTTCTCAAACATTTCCAAAAAGTTAAAGAGGGTAGAACACCTCCAAATTCATTTTACAAGGTCAGCATAGCTCTGAAGATAAACAAGGACATTCCAAGAAAATTACTGGACAATATTCCTGATGGACATAAATTTTAAAAACACTCAACAAAATAATAGCAAACCCCATTCAAAAGTACAATAAAAGGATCATAAACCATGATCAAAGTAAGATTTATTGAGGGATACAGAGTGGTTCAAAATCTGCTAACCAACAATGTGATACACCATATCAACAAAATGAATGATAAAAATCATATGATCATTTCAATAGATGAAGAAAAAGCTTACAACAAATTTCAAGATCCATTTATGACTAAAATTTTACAATAAATTGAGTGAAGAAGGATATATCTCATCATGATAAAGGCCATATAAGATAAGCCCCCAGCTAACATCATACTCAATGATGAAAACCTCAAAGCTTTTCCTCGAAGATCAGGAAGAAGATAAGGATGCCCATTTTCACCACTTTCATTCAATATAGTATTGAAAATTCTAACCAGGGCAATTAGGCAAGGGAAAAAAGAGCATTCAAATCAAAAAGAAAGAAGGAAAACTATTACTATCACAGATAACACATTAGATGCAAAAAACCCTCAAGACTCTACCATAAATGTTAAAACTGATTTAAAAATTCAGTAAAGTTTCAGGATACAAAAATCAAAATAGAAAAATCAGTTGTGTTCTATACACTAACAATAAACTATCAGAAAGAGAATTAAGAAATCAGTTCCATTTACAACTGCATCAGAAAGAATACAGTATCTAGTAACAATCGCAAAAATCTGGAAAGAGCTCAGATGTCCATCAACAGATGAATGGATAAAGATGTGGTATATAGGGGCACCTGGGTGGCTCAGTCGTTAAGCATCTGTCTTCAGCTCAGGTCATGATCCCTGGGTCCTGGGATCGAGCCCTGCATCGGGCTGCCTACTCAGCTTTAGGTGGTATGGACATTTTAACAATATTCTGCTTCTCCCTCTCCCACTCCCCCTGCTTGTGTTCCCTCTCTCTCTGTGTCAATAAATAAATAAAATCTTAAAAAAAAAAGATGTGGTATATATATATATATAGAGAGAGAGAGAGACAGTCAGCCATCAACAAGAATGAATCTTGCCATTTGAAATTATGTGGATGGAACTAGAGTATTATGCTAAGCAAAATAAGTCAAATACAGAAAGACAAATACCATATGACTTCACCCATATGTGGAATTTAAGAAACAAAGCAGAGGAACATAGAGGAAGGGAAGGAAAAATAAAATAAGACAAAAACAGAGAGGGAGGCAAACCATAAGAGACTCTTAACTATAGGAAACAAACTGAGGGTTGCTGGTGGAAGGATGGGGTAACTGTGTGATGGGCATTAAGGAAGGCACTTGATGTAGTGAGCACTGGGTATTGTATGAAACTGATGAATCACTAAACTCTACTTCTGAAACTAATAATACAGTATATGTTAATTAAATTTAATTTAAAAAATTTAATTTAAAAAAGTAAGAATACAGTATCTAGGAGTAAGTTTAACCAAGGAGGTGAAAGATCCATACTTTGAAAATATAAGGCAGGATGAAAGAAATTGAAAAAAATAAATGAAAAGATATTCTGTGCTAATGAATTGGAAGAATATTGTTAAAATGTCCATACCACCTAAAGCAATCTACATATTCCATGCTATCCCTATTGAAATTCCAAGGGTATTTTTCACAAAAACAGAAAAGAATTTTAAAACTTGTATGGAACTACAAAAGACTCCAAATAGCCAAGCCTTGAGCAATAAGAAAGTTGGAGGCAAAAAATTCCTAATTTCAAACTACACTGCAAAGCTATAGTAATCAAAACAATATGGTATTGACATTAAAAGACACATTGATTAACAGAACAGAATAAAGGGACCAGAAATAAATACATGCATATATGGTCAATTCATTCATGATAAAGAAGCCAAGAATATGCAATGGGGAAAAGACAGTTATCTTCAAATAACAGTAAGAAAACAGGATATCCACATGCAAAATTAAGATATTGAATCACTATCTTACACCATACACAAAAATTAACTCAAAATGGAATAAAACCTTGAACAAAAGACTTGAAGCCATAAAAATTCTATGAAAAAAAATATAGGTGGTAGTTTCCTTGACATCAATCTTGGAAACGACTTTTTGGATTTGACACCAATGGTAGAGGCAACAAAATCAACATAAATAAGTGGGCCTACATCAACCAGCAAAGCTTCTGCACAGCAAAGGAACCCATCAACAAAATGAAAGGTAACCAATGAAAGGAAATAATTGCTAATCATATAACTAATAGGGAGTTAATATCCAAAAATATATGAAGGACTTACAGATGACTTGATTACAAAAAACCAATATGATTACAAAATGGGCAGAGGACCTTAATAGAGGTTTTTTCAACAAGGACATACAGACAGACAACAGGTACATGAAAAGTGCTCAATATCCTTAATGATCAGAGAAATGGAAATCAAACCACAATGAGGTGTCACTTCATACCTATTAGAATGGTATCAAACATCAAGAAGAGATAACAAGTGTTGGTGAAGATGTGGAGCTTTTGTACTATTGATAGGAATGCAATTTGGTGCAATCACTATAGAAAACTATGGAGATTCCTCAAAAAATTAAAAATAGAACCACCATATGATCTAGAAATTCTAATTCCAGGTATTTACTAACTAATAAAAGATACCTGTACACCTATGTTCACTACAGTATAACCCACAATAGCCAAAACATGGAAGCAACCAAAGTGTCTATCAACGGACGAGTGGATAAAATGTGTGTGTGTGTGTGTGTGTGTGTGTGTGTAATGAAATATTACTCAATCCTGAACATATAAGAAAATCCCATCATTTATAACAACGTGTATGAAACTTTAGGGCATTATGCTAAGTGAAGTAAGTGAGACAGAGAAGACAAATACCATATGATCCCATTTATACATGAAATATAAAAGCAAAAACAAAACCAAAAGATACAGATAACAGATTGGTGATTGCCAGAGGCAGGTGTGGAGGATGGGTGAAAGGCGTACAGGTACACAAAAGGTACAAACTTTCATTTATAAAATAAGTAAATCCTGGGCATGTAGTGTACAATATGGTGACTCTTGGTAATAATACAGTATTGTATGTTTGAAGGTAACTAAGAGTGCATCTTAAAATGCTCATCACAGGGGTAAAAATAATGTATGACTAATGTGTGGTGATAGATGTTAACTAGACTGTTGTGGTCATTTGTGATATATATAAATCTCAGATCATTATGTTGTACATCTCAAACTAATATAATGCTCTATGGAATTGTATCTCAAGTTTTTGAAAAAGGCATCCAAATAGAAAAGGAAGATGTAAAATTATTTTGCTTATGGATGATATAATCTTATATAGAGAGAATCCTAAAGACTCCACCAAAAAACTGCTAGCCCTGATGGATGAACTCAGTCAAGCTGGATACAAAATCAACATGTAGAAAACAGCTGCATTTCTATACACTAAAAATAAAATACCTGGAAAATAAACAGACAACCTTGTTCACAACAGCAGCAAAAAAATAAAATACTTAGAAATAAGTTTAACCAAGGAGCTGAAGATCTATACGATGAAAACTACAAGACTATGATAGAAAAAACTGAAGAAGACACAAACAATTGGAAAGATATTGCATATTTGTATATCAGAAGACTATTGTTAAAATGTCCAACAACAAGTGTTGGGGAGGATGTGGACAAAGGGGAATTAACCCTCTTACACTGTTGGTGGGAATGCTGGTTGGTGCAGCCACTTTGGAAAACAGTGCGGAGATTGTTTAAGAAATTTAAAAAATAGAGCTACCTTATGATCCTGCAATTGCATGACTGGGCATTTACCCCAAAGATACAGACATAGTGAAAAGAAGGACTATCTGTACCCCAATGTTCATAGCAGCAATGGCCACAGTTGCCAAACTGTGGAAAGAACCAAGATGCCCTTCAACA
Source organism: Mustela putorius furo (assembly GCF_011764305.1). Classification (NCBI taxonomy): domain Eukaryota; kingdom Metazoa; phylum Chordata; class Mammalia; order Carnivora; family Mustelidae; genus Mustela; species Mustela putorius. Next base: position 12,291,674 of record NW_025422023.1, read on the forward strand.
GATGAATGGATAAAGAAGATGTGGTCCATATACATTATGAAGTATTATGCCTCCATCAGAAAGGATGAATACCCAACTTTTGTATTAACATGGACGGGACTGGAGGAGATTATGCTGAATGAAATAAGTCAATTATCTTATGGTTTCACTTACTTGTGGAGCATAAGGAATAATGCAGAGGACATTGGGAGATGGAGAGGAGAAGGGAGTTGGGGGAAATTGGAGGGGGAGACAAACCATGAGACACTGTGGACTCTGAGAAACAAACTGAGGGTTTGGGAAGGGACTGGGATGGGGGGTTGGGTGAGCCTGGTAGTGGGCATTATGGAGGACATTGACTGCATGGAGCACTGGGTGTGGTGCATACACAGTGAACTCGGGAAGACTGAAAAGAAATTTAAAAAATAAATAAAAAATTTTTTTAAATATCCATATTACCCAAAGCCCTCAATAGATTCAATGCAATCATATCAAAATTCCAATGGCATTTTCACAGAAATGAGGAAAACAATCCTAAAATTTGTGTGGAGCCACAAAAGTTTCTGAATAGCCAAAGCAATCCAGAGGAAAAAGCCAGCGACATCACATTTCCTGATTTCAAGCTATACTTACAAAACTATAGTTATCAAAACAGTATGGTACTACCATAAACACAGACACAAAGACCAATGAAACATAATCAAGAGCCAGAGATAAACCCTTAAATATATTATATAGCAAACTAGTATTTGACAAGGGCACCAAGAATACTCAATGGGGAAAAGATAATCTCTTCAATGAATTATGTTGCAAAAATCAGATAATCACATACAGAAAAATGAGACTGCCTGCTTATCTTAGACCACTCTAAAAGTTAACTCAAAATAAAGACTTAAATGTAAGGCCTGAAACTGTAATACTGCTAGCAGAAAACAAAGCTCCCTGACATTAGTCTTAACAGTGATTTCCTAGATAAGACAGCCAAAGCACAATCGATAAAGCAAAAACAAACCAATGTGACTACAACAAACTAAAAACTTCTGCAAATGAAAAGGCAATCTATGGCATGGAAGAAAATACTTGTAAATCATGTATGTGATAAGGGGTTAATACACAAAATATATGACAAACTAATAGAACTCAACAGCATAAAAGGGCAGAAGAATCGAATAAACAGCTTTCCAAAGAAGAAATACAAATGGCCAACAGGTATGTGAGAATGTGCTTGATATTACTAATTATCAGAGAAATGCAAATCAAAACCACAATGAGATACCACCTCACATTAGTCAGAATGGCTAGTATCAAAAAGACAAGATATGATGAGTGTTGGTGAGGATGGGGAGAAAAGGGAAGCCTTGTGTACTGTTGGCAGACTAAGAATTGGTGCAGCCACTGTGTAAAACAACATGTAGAGTTTCCTCAAAAAATTAAAAATAGAACTACCTTATAATCTAGCAACTCCACTTCTGGGTATATATCCAAAGGAGCTGAAATCAGGATCTCTTAGAGATGTTTGCATTCCCATGTTCATTACAAAAGTACCCACAATAGGGATGCCTGGGTGGCTCAGTTGGTTAAGCAGCTGCCTTCGGCTCAGGTCATGATCCCGGGGTCCTGGGATCGAGTCCCACATCGGGCTCCTTGCTCGGCAGAGAGCCTGCTTCTCCCTCTGCCTCTGCCTGCCTCTCTGTCTGCCTGTGCTCACTTGCTCTCTCTCCCTCTGTCTCTGACAAATAAATAAAATCTAAAAAAAAAAAAAAAGTACCCACAATAACCAAGATATGGAAAATACCTAAGTGTCCATCAACAGATGAACTGATAAAGACTAGATATCTAGATATAGATATATATCTCTATAGATATATATATATTTCTATAGTCTTTATCATATATATGTGTGTGTGTATATATACATATGTGTGTATATGTATGTGTGTGTGTGTGTATATATATATATATATATATATATATAAATGATATAAATGACTAATATTCTGCCATGAGGAGAAAGGAAATCCTGCCATTTCCACTAACTTGGATGAACCTTGAGGGCATCATGCGAAGAGGAAGATCCCAAGACACGGTATGATAACACTTCTTTATGGACTCTAAAAGTCAGACTCAGAAACGAAGAGGAGAGTGGTGGCTACCAGGGGCTAGGGAGTTAGGGAAACTGGTTGACGGGTACAAACTTTACAAGTTTAACAAGTCTGGGGATCGCATGTACAGCACAGTGATTTTTATCATATACTTGAATGCTGCCACGAGAGTAGATCTTAAGTGTTTCACCACAAAAAGAAATGTTAACAGAATGCCAGGATGGGGGTGTTAGCTAATGCTATGGTGGCCATCCTTTTTCTGGATACAAATATCAAATCAACACCCTGTTGTAAGTTTTGTTTTGTCTCATTAAAGCTGGGAAATAAAGACAAAGATGGAAATAAGGAGACTAGATCGGAGGCCACTGTACTGAGGCAAGTAAGAGACGAGAGTGGTAGACATAATGACTGGTTGTACCAAGGATGTGGAAGATTGCAACGGCCATCTATTCAGGAGAAGCATGAAATTCAAATGAAGAGATTGTAGAAAGAGGAGGCTTGGGGGCAGTGGGGTGGGACGAGTTAGGCGTTCAGTTTCTGAGATGCTGAATTTAAAATGCCTACTCAACATTGCAGTGGAGGACTGACAAGTTGATTGGAAACAAAATCTGGACTTGGGGAAGAAACGTGGCTGGAGATACACACGTGGGCATCCTCAGTGTCAGATGGTACTAACACCATCAGACTAGAAGAAATTATCTAAGGAGTAAACTTAGAGAATAGACACCCAAGGACTGAGCCTGAACTCTGGGCCATTCCAATTTTCAGGGACTGAGAAGTGAAAAAGAAACCACAAAGACGACCCACAGAGGAAGAGCAAGGAATGAAGCAGGTGGGCGTGGGGAGGAGAGGTTTTCTAGAAACCAAGTGAAGAAAAGGCTTTGAGAAGATAGTCATGATCAGCTGTGTTAAAGGAGGCCTGAATGTGGACAGCTGGAGTTAGACACATGATTGGCAACCCTGAGTTCCTCTGGAGTGGTTTTGCTGGAATGGCAAAGGTTACCGCCTGAGAGAGTTCAAGAAGCGGAGAAGGGGAATTTCGGTCAGTGAGCATGGGTAGTTCTGTCAAAATTTCACTAGGATGAGAAAAAAGAAATAAGGTGACATCTGAAGGGCACAAGGAGGCAAGGAAAATGCTTCCTAAGGTGGGATACCATCGAAAATCTCAATACGCAGATACAGTGATCCAGTCGGGATGGGGACCTGATCATGCTAGAGGAAGCATGAGGGAAAATTTTCTGGCATGGTGTACTTGAGTAGGCAAGAGGCTTCTTTAAGTTAAGAAACAGATGGGGCACCTGGGTGGCTCAGTGGTTTGGGCTGCTGCCTTCGGCTCGGGTCATGACCTCAGGGTCCTGAGATCGAGCCCCGCATCGGGCTCTCTGCTCCGCAGGAAGCCTGCTTCTCTCTCTCTCTCTCTCTCTCTCTGCCTGCCTCTCTGCCTACTGGTGATCTCCTTCTGTCAAATAAATAAATAAAATCTTTAAAAAAAAAAAAAAAAGAAACAGTGAAGAAATTGAGGCCTAGGGAAGTAAAGCAACTTGGCTGAGATCACAGAGCAGTAAGGGGTGGCCCAGGCCTCCCTCCATTTCCTTTAAGACTGGTCCCACCATCACAGCGGCAGGTCCCATAAGTAAAGGTCGAAAAAAGTAGAAGGTAAAACCCCCTGACTTGAGAAATTCCACTGCTGCTTTAGATAAATAGCATTTAATTATAATCATATCCCATTTCTAACTGAAGTGGGGATTTTTCTCGAGCAGAGGTGCTGGTAGTTCTTTTCATATATCAAGTTCATTCATAATTGTTACAAAGTTTTATATAGTTGCCAGTTCATGTCCCAAATGCTAAAAAGATAATTTGTGAATCACAAGTAGGCAAATGCCTACCAATCTTACCTCAAAGAAGTAACTGCTCTTTTTCACCAGGCCCGTTATGTCCAACACAGTCACAATGCTGTCTAGTCTGTTATGGAAGAACCTAGATAAGGGTAGCTTTGTAGAGCTTTATTTCTGTTTCATTTTTTTTTTTTTCCTAGTAGGATGCCATCGTGAACTTTAGGAAGACACACATTTGAGGGAGAAAATTTCATTCGGGGCATTTTCAGTAAAGACCTCCATGAAATGAGGTTTAACCAGGCACTGAGTGTACACTGCGATGGGATTGTTTGGCTCCTTCTTGGCCAATTCAATTGCAGTAACTTAGTTTTTCTGGTAGTTATTATTAGATATTGTTACTGATCAAATCAGCTTTGTTTACACATCTGATAAATGAAGATAATGTATTGGTAGAGATTAAATAAAATTATTTACATACACAGGGTGCAGCCAATGACCAGAACAGAGTGAGCACTCGAGTGTGGCCCCACTTTCCTCCTCCTTCAATTCTGGGTCAGACAATAGGCTGGGAGGAGGAACACCAGCCCTATCAACTGTCAACAGCTAAGCAAGGAAGTGCTGAGCGATCTCCAGTGACAGAAAGCAGCACGAGCTGTCTGCCTTCACAGACCTCAGCCACATGTTCAGGGAGACAGCCTTGGACCCACCCTTGACCCAATTCTTTCAGGGGCTTCTCACTATTCTCAGACTCAAGCTCAACCTTCTGGCCAGGGCTTCCAGAAGGGCCACCGCTCTGGGTTCTGGCCACATCTCTTGCCACTCCCCCATCCCCAGTCCCATTTCAGGGTCTCATCAGACTGAACTCTTTATTTTTTTATTTTTTAAAAGATATTTATTTGAGAGAGAGAAAGCACAAGTGGAGGTGGGAGGTGTGGGCAGAGGGAGAGGGAGAAGCAGATTCCCCAATGAGCTGAGAGACCTAGTGTGGGGCTTGATCCCAGGACCCTGAAATCATCACCTGAGCTGAGGCAGATGCTTAACTGACTGAGCTACCCAGGCTCTTCGGACTGAACTCATTTTAGTTCCCCCATTGCAGCCCCACTGCACAGGAGGGAACATACTCCAACTCCTCCACCTGGCAGGGCCTGTCTCCCCTCTCACACCACTACAACAGCTTGCTCAGCTCCTCAGGAACAGGGACTGAGGTCTCCTTGGATCCTGGTTTTACTCCCTCCCACCCGATCTGTGCCTGGCAAGTAAAAGGAATTCAAATGATATTGAACAGTCCCCTGAAATAAATTAGGAAAGTATATTAATACAAGGCTGCATAGGCTCCACACACAAGGAAGGCTGCTGTTAGAAGATATGGAGTCTAAAGGAGGGAGCCACCACCAGAGACCAGAAGCAGCCTGGGAAGGTGACACAAATGGCCTGGAAACACACAAGCACTTTTATGAGTAGCAAGGTAGGGGAGAAACAAGAGCAAGTCCTTGGACTTGAGGGGGAAAAAAAGAAAAGACAAAATATGAACTGAAACAATAGCCAGACCCTACAAGATAATCCAGAGATGTGGTCTACTCAGTTCATCCAAATATATTTGGGAGGTATAAACCGTTCAGGGCAGTTTGGAAGATAAAACAAAATATACAAAAGAACTGTGCCCCATACGAGGATGGTGATGGGGAGTGTGGATGGATCATGGCGCAAAGAAGACCATGAAAGGGTGAAAGAAGTGGGTGCCAAGTACAAGAGCAAACAGGCCTCAGAGTTATTCGGAGGAAGGAAAGGGCACCGGGAGGAAGCATTCCCAGGGAAGGCTGGGCAGAACAGGGCAGATCTGAGCTGGGTTTCGAAGGACAGGGTGAATGGGCAGAGAAATACCGCCGGATTGGCCTTCTATTTTAGGAAGCTCCTCCACAGACTATATATGTGGTCATCCTTTGCCTCTGGACAGTATTCTTTTATAATTAACAAAAGGAAAAGGATCTGGAGCCACTAGGGTAAAGCAGACAACATTTTTGCTTGAATAAACCTGAGTTTGATTCCCAGCCCTGTGCTTTTAGGCACAACTTCCTCATCTCTTATTAAATGGCAATAGCATCTCTCTCTCTCTCTCTCTTGCAAAGGTGGCCATGAGGCTCCCATGGGCTATGCCTGGGATTGCGTCCAGTATTGTGCCTGGCATAAAAATCAAGCTCGCTCTTCCAGACCGTTCAGAGAGGCCGCAGGAGTATGCATTTGTACTTACCACCTTAAAACATCACTCTCTGAGACCAGAGGAAGTAGAACAGAAAAGGGAGAGCCCGGAGAAAAATGCCTTTTAAAAAGTTAGCTCAGCAGACGAAATAGGTAAAGGCCACCATCACAGAACCCCAGAGAGTAGAGGACTTCAAATGCAGCACAGAGATGACATGCTGAGCTACCAAAGGGAGCTGATGGCACTAGGAAGACTCCCCACAAAGGGGGGAGCTTGAAATATAAGAATTAAGGAAAGGAACTAAAAGAGAGCCATGTACATTCTCCCTAGACTGGGGAAGTGAAAACTCTAAACCAAGAGTTAAATGCTAGCTAAGTCTGCAAAATCAGCAAATAGAGATCTTAAAAAAAAAAAAAAATCAAACATAAAAGGAGAATGGACAGTTAGGGTGTGTGCTGCCTCACGAAATGACAGGTCATGGTGAGACAGGATGTAACGTATGAGTAGAGCCTTTCCTGGTGCCAAGTGGATGAGTCTGTCCTTGCACGTGGATAACTTCTACAAACAAATGCAAAAGCAACAGTCAAAGTGAGCCTGGAGTATTTAAGGCTGTGAAAATGAAGACACTCAAATGTTGGCCCAAGGAAGATCTAACAAGAAAAAACTTGCATCATTCTGAATGGTGTGTTAAGACTGGCTAGGAGGTAAACACAGTAAATCCCAGGCTGGGAGAGTTAGCCTCTGGGGACAAGTTCCACAGATACAGTTCACTTGAGAGAAATCCAGTTCTCAACTGGGACTTGATTTAAGCCAAGGTCACCACCTCTTACACAGAAATTGAGAACAGCTGGTATGGAGTTGACCTCTAGCTGGGTCTGCGACCCATGACTATTGTGGCCCAAAGAAACAAGACATGGCTAGAGATGGTCCTTGCTGACTTTATCCCAAGGCCCAAATCTGTTCTGCACAGGCTGGAGGCCAGCTCCATTCTTCTTCTCCTGGGCTCAGGTCCCTCAGTCAGCCTTGGTGACCAGAAGGCAAAGGATCCAACGGTCAACATATATACCATTCAGGACAAAAAAGAGGCCTGGGAAACTATCCTATCACACAGAGCAGATGACTAAAAGGCAGCCATATCCAAATTAGGAAGACCAGCCCACTCTTCCACCTAGTTTTACCTAAATGTATATTCATTTAAAGTGATGTCTTAAAGGAGTCTTATATGGGGAGGTAAATCAGAGTAGTAGTTAATAAAAGCCTGGGCATGGTTGATGCAGGGTCAGGGTTCAGATGAGGGCTTCATCAATTACAAGCCTGTTTTTTACTGGCAAGCTAGTTAACTTCTTCATGCTTAAGTTTCTTTATCAAGAGAGAATGATGCCTACACATCAGGAAACCTGTCAAGAGAGTTAATTAAGTAAAATCATTCATGAATTCCCATTCTCAGCATAGTGTCTGTTACTAGGTTCTCAGTAAATGATGGCTATTAAAGGCTATTGTTGTATAAATCCGGGATTTTACCTGACATTGATTTCAAACTAAATGTTTGAATTAAATGTTTCTAAAGTTTCAAAAAGTAACAAAGTTCAACTACAATTTCATTCAACAACATGGATAAATCTCATGACATGTTGAAAAAAATAGGCCAAACATGAAAGAGTACAGATTACATTACTTAATTTATGGGAAGTTCAAAAATAGGCAAATCAAATCCTTTGGGGTTAGGAAAATCAGGGTAGTTGTTACTGTTTAGAGAGAAGATAAGGGTTGGTGGTGGGTATTGACCAGCAAGCAGAGGGCATACAGTTTCTGCATCTGGGAGCTGGTTACCCAAATGTGTTCATGTGAAAACTCACTGACCTATATATTTAATGTAGGCACCCTTTTCTGTATGTATGTTATACTTCCTGATGAAGTTCACTAAACAAAGTTTTGAAAAGAAAGTCCTCATTTTTCCTTTCATTTTCTATAGAAAACTGGCTCCTCCCATTCATTCATTCACTCCACATATATTTATTGAACACTTGCTAAATGCCAGGCACCATTCTAGATGGATAGGATACATCATTAAATAAGACAGAGATCTCGCTTTCAACTACAAAGGAATCTTCAATATTCAGGGAGGGTGGGGAGACAGCTTAGTAAAGTAGGAAGAAAAACTCTGGCTAAAATTCTATTAATGTTTAGTTTCTTCATGAAGCAAATAGGCATGATAAATTTCTTGCCTACTTTTCAGGGAATATTTACATATTTCACAACCTATCAGGAGAAAGAAAAACTTCTCCTCTGGGATCTCATAAAGAACACACACAAATCATGTGAATAATGTCCTCAATCACATCCTCATAGCAGAGGTTAGAAAGGCTTTCTTTATACTCCATTCATGACTGTCCATATCCTCTTTACTCTGATTTCTCATAAGAGTTTCTACTTACCCATGGTTTCAAAATCCAGAAATCTGGGATGGTGCCTAAGAGTAACTTTAGTGGGTTCCTCTTTCTCTACATCCTCGCCAACATCAGTTGTTTCCTGAGTTAATTTTAGCCATTCCAACCAGTGTGAGGTGGTATCTCATTGTGGTTTTGATAAGTATTTTCCTGATGCTGAGTGACGTTGAGCACTTTCTTCCATGTGTCTGTTGGCCATCTGGATGTCTTCTTTGGAGAAATGTCTGCTCATGTCCTCTACCCATTTCTTGACTGGATTTTTGGGGGGCATTGGGGGTGTTGAGTTTGGTAAGTCCTTTATAGACTTTAGATACCTAGCCCTTTAACTAACGAGACATTTGTAAATATCTTCTCCCATTCTGTAGGGTGCCTTTTAGTTTTGTTCACTCTTCCTTTTGCTGTGCAAAAGATTTTACCTTGATGAAGTCCTTTGATAGTTCTTTTTTCCTTTTGTTTCCCTTGCCTTTGGAGATGTGTCTAGCAGGAAGTTGCTGTGACTAAGCTCAAAGAGGTTGCTGTCTGAGTTCTCCTCTAGAATTTTGATGGATTCCTGTCTCACATTTAAGACTTTCATCCATTTTGAGTTTGTTTTCGTGCATCATGTTAGAAAATAATCCAGTTTGGTTCTTCTGCCTGTGGCTGTCCCATTTTCCTAACACTGTTTGTTGAAGAGATTGTCTTTTTTCCTTTGGATGTTCTTTCCTGCTTTGTCAAATATTAGCTGACCATAGATTTGATGGTCCATTTCTGGGTTCTCTATTCTGTTCCATTAATCTATGTCTATTTTTGTGCCAGAACCATACTGTCTTGATCATTGCAGCTACGTGATAAGCTTAAGTCTGGAATTGTGATACTTCCAGCTTTGGTTTTCTTTTTCAACATTACTTTGGCTATTTGGGGTCTTTTCTGGCTCCATACATATTTTAGGATTGTTTATTCCAGCTCTATGAAAAATGCTGATGGTATTTTGAAAGGGATTGCATTAAATTTGTAGGTTGCTTTGGGTATCATAGACATTTTAACAGTATTTGTTCTTCCAATCCATATGCCTAGAATGGAGGTTCCTTACAAAGTTAAAAATAGAGCTACCCTATAAGCCAGGAATTGCACTACTAGGTATTATCCAAAGGATACAAACTGTAGTTTGAAGGGGAACATTCACCCCAATGTTTATAGCAACAATGTCCACAACAGACAAAATATGGGAAGAGCCCAGGTGCCCACTGACAGATGGATAAAGATGTGGTGTGTATGTGTGTGTATATAAAATGGAGTTATATATTACATTGTATATAATGGAATTATAAATTTTATGGAATAAAATACCTAATGGAATATTACTCAGTCATAAAAAAGAATGAAATCTTGCCATTTGCAATGATGTGGATGGAACTACAAAGTATTATGCTAAGCAAAATAAATCAGCCAGAGAAAGACAAATACCATATGATTTCACCCAAGAAGGGAAAGGAAGGAAGGGAAGGAAGGAAAAGAAATAAAGGGAAGGGACAGGGAAGGGGAAGGAAAAACAAAATGAGTCAAAAACAGAGAGGGAGGCAAACCATAAGAGACTCTTAACTATAGGAAACAAGCTGAGGGTTGCTGGTGGGAGGATGGGGTAACCAAGTGATGGGCATTAAGGAGGGCACTTGCTGTGATGAGCACTGGATGTTATATGCAACTGATGAATCACTAAATTCTACCCCTGAAACTAACTTTAAAAAACCAAAAATTAAAAAGAAGAGTAACTTTAATGGAGAGGTCACTCAAGAAATATCAATTTCCATCAATACTCCCCCAAAAATACTCTAAAAGAAGCCATAAAACCTAACCTGAGGAGAGATATCAACATAGTGGTGGACCAGGAGTCTCTAAGTCCTATGAAAACATTAAATACACACATACACACACACACACACGCACGCGCAGATTGGTCAAAATAACCTTAGCCCTTGACAAAGTCAAAGTCAAAAGTCTACCAGCAACCAAGGGAACATCCACCCAAGAAAAAGCTACTTTCAAAATATTAGGAATTCTGTGGTGTTTCTATTTGTCCTTACCCACCATCTCTTGGGTGAGGCACATTCTTGGTCTAGAAAAGGCAGTATGTTAGCTTTCGATTCTCTCCCATGTACCAGAAGGTCAGAGGGTCATGCAATGTTCTGATCTGTCTCGGGTCTGCCTGAATATCTATCTGGTCTCCATCTCACTTAACTTGGAGCTCAAGTGGGGAAAAAGAGTGGGAACACCTCAAGAAAGCTGCCTGAAGAGTAAGACAAGTGCATGCATGGGGCAAGAGATTACTACTCTAGCACAAAGCCAGTCTACACAGACTGAGAGAGATTGCACTTTTCCCAAATGCCCAATTTTCAGCAACAACAACAACAACATGACAAGGTAGACAAAGAAAGAGGAAAACATGCCCATTCTAAAGAAAATAAACTGGCACAAAGTGTCCCTTAAAAAATACAGACATCACATTTACTACACAAAGAATTTAAAATAACTATCCTACTCTACAGCAAAACCATACACAACCAAATTAAAAAAGGGGGAAAAGACCTGAACAGATATTTTTACAAAGAAAATATACAAATGACCCAGAAGTACATGAAAACATGCTCAACACCACTAATCGTTACAGAAATGCAAATCAAACCACAGCCAGATATCACTTCACACCCAATGGGATAGTAGTGACAAGGTTAGTTAGGATGTGAAGAAACTGGAACTCTTGAGCATTGCTGGTGGGACTATAAAATGGCGTAATCACTAAGGAAAACAGTACAGTGGTTCCTCAAAGAAAAAAAAAAAAAATCAAACACTGAGGTACCGTAAGATCTAGGAGTTTCGATTCTGGGTACACACCCAAAGGAACTAAAAGCAGGGACTCAGGTATATGCACATCCATGTTCCTAAAAGCATTATTTGCAATAGGTGGAAGGAATCCAAATGTCCATAGATGGAGGACTAGTATTTAAAAATTGAGTATTTGTGCCCCCCCAACTAAATTCATATGTTGAAATCCTAACCCAGAAGCAATGATATTAGGTGAGATCCTTGGGAAGTAATTAGGTCATGAAGATAAAACCCTCGTGAATAAGACTAGTTATAGGAAGAGACACGAGAGTTTGCTCCTGCTCTCTATTCACCACCATGTGGGGATACAAGGGGAAGACAGCCATCTGCATACCAGGAAGTGGACCCTCAGAAGACCCAGTATCTGCTGGTACCTTTATCTCTGACTCCCCAGATTCAAAGAGCATGAGAAAGTTTGTTGTTTCAACCCCCAGTTTATGGTAATCTATTACAGCAGCCCAAAGTTACTAAGGCAGATGGATAAGGAAAATGTGGGAGAGAAAGACAAGATAGATCAACTGATCATAATATTATTCAGCCACAAAAAGAAATGAAATTCTAATGCATGCTCTAATGTAAATAAACCTTAAGGGCATTGTGCTAAGCGAAATAAGCCAATACAAAAGGACAAATACTGCACGATTTCACCGGTTTGAGGTGCCCAGCACAGTCCACTTCATAGAAACAGAAAACAGAGTAGTTGTTGCCGGAGCTGGGAGTAAAAGGGAATGCAGAACTAGTGTTTAATGGGTACTTTATTCTGCAAAGTTGAAAAATTCCTGGAGATGCAAGGTAGATATCTCTACAGAGATGTGAATGTACTTAACATCACTAGATCATACACCTAAAAAGGTTTAAAATAGTGAACTTCATTTTCTGCATGTTTTATCACCAAACAAACAAAAAGAATTAAAAAATAAAACCTAAGTTGAAAACATGGTAGCTCTACAAGCACAGGCCTTAAGTTAGTCCCTCTGTGGCCCCTTCTAAACACATCACCTCCCAAAGCTCTTCCAATGTTTTTCGTTTAGTTTCACCTCCAACAAATACTTATTCATGGCCCATGAGCTAAGCGCTGTTCTAGAGGCTGGCAAGACCATTCTTGAAACAAATCTCTGTGTGCTCAGGGACACTTACATCATAGTCCTTGAGTTTGCAGTACACAGAGTTTGCAGTACCTGAAACCATCCTCCTCTCTGCCACTGATCAGCCAGTTCTGCATGAGCAAGAGTAGCATTTTCATGATAAAGGGTCCTGGGCAGAGCCCTCAGTGCCGATTCCACTGAGCATCTACGGCACATCAGCCCGTATGAAGAACCACAAAAAGGGCTGGAAATAAGGATACATCCAACTCAGCCCCAAGTCCCTACATGCTTCCTTTTACTGTAAGTGCAAGCAGAGAGCATCCTATGCATGGGGCATCAAGGTACTTATGGATCCGGAAGATTCTGACAGCCAGTCGAGATACTTTCTGGCTGAGGCACAGAACCTTCCAAAAACGATGCTTTCATCTCCCAGATAGGCTATGATATTACTTATACATTTGTAGCTTGAGAAGTTCCCAAACTGGAGGCTTACTAAGGATAATAATAATTACTAACTCTTAGAGAGTTTTACTATGTGTCAAACTTTGATCCAAGTACTTTACATGGATTAACTCTCTCAACCCTTGCTAACCACCCTTTAAGGGAGGTAATGCTATTATCTGCATTTTAGACTTGACAAAACTGAGATACAGAATTAAAGTAATTTTCTCAAGGTCATAAAGCTACTTATTAAGTGGCTTTGGAGTCTGGCAGCCAGTAAGGCAGATGTGAGACATTCTGCTTTATCTGGGTAGCAGAACTTTGGCTGACCAGTCAGAGGCCCAGTAGGTTAGCCTTTGACCCAGCTGTCCAATTTTTAAAAGAATTTCCAGGTGACCACATATATATCAACCTCATCTAGGACTGTCAATAGAGTCCTGTGGATTGTGTCTGGGCCCCATCGATGAACCGGCTAAGAAGCACTGCCCCACTATTTCTTTGTTCCCTGGCAAAGTGGTCTGGGTGGTCAGTGGGAAAAGAGGAGTGAAAGGGACAAAAATGACCTCAGATCCAAAGACAGCTTAGGGTGGTGATGCGCATCCCCTACACAAGTCCATCCCCTGCCTCCACTCCCCCATTCTAGCCGGGTCATGCACCTGACTCTGAAAAGCGTCAGTGGAAAACATTAGACGGTGATATTACAATACTGGGATCCTGCCCTATTTAGCACTTCCAGCTCTAAATGACAAAAGCAAAGTAGTGTGGGTGTGGGTGGGCATGTGTCTGGTTCCAAAGACACGCAGGCAGCTGATGTCACAGTACCTCGCCTACCCCTTGATAAATTAAATAGTGGTGAGTCACTCGCTGTCATGATAACCATTCATAACCAGAATGTTTAAAGAGGGAAAACCCCAAAGGCTGCGCAGAATGACAATGGAAGGACAGAAAGACACCCAGAAGCCACTGACTGAATCTAACCATGAAATCTTTCAGAGAAGAGAGAGCTGTTGAGCTATTCTGAGTCACCATTAATGTGAACCATCCGGAAACAGAAAGAATGACTCAAGAGAGCACTCCCTGTCCTGGAAATAGGGTCAAAGAGTGGAAGGTAGAGCAAGGGCTGAGGGGAAGTTTGAAGGAGGGGACATGAGAAGCACATTTCCTCAAAGTTAGTGCTCTTTTCAAATATTTAATCATGACATCAGTGCTTTCAAAAGGTCGGAGACGTAAAAGTAGCAGATTGCCATCTACCTCAGAGTTTCAGAGAGCCCAGAAAGGAAAGAACTTGCCTTCACAATCCAGTGGGTGCAGCATCTACATCTGAGCACTGGAGAGAGGAAAATTAACTGGGCAAGGGGTGCCTGGGTGGCTCAGTGGGTTAAGCCTCTGCCTTCAGCTCAGGTCATGATCCCAGGGTCCGGGGATCAAGCCCCGCATTGGGCTCTCTGCTCAGCAGGGAGCCTGCTTCCCCCTCTCTCTCTGCCTGCCTCTCTGCCTACTTGTGATCTCTGTTAAATAAATAAATAAAATCTTTAAAAAAAAAAATTAACTGGGCAAGGAAAACTCCTCCCCCTTTTTTCTCTCCCCTCTCATAGACATGGGCTCAGTGTATGAGTGTGGCTACCAGGATTATTGAGGGAACTGAGAAGGGAGGAATAGCATTCTTTCCCCCCTGGAAAGCCAGGAACTTAAGCACACCCTGTTGGGGAAAAAGATCACTGCTGCATGAGGACAAGAATCTAATCTCCAGAGAAAGACCACAGCTTTTCAGTCAGAGAGACATGAATTCAAACTCTGATTTTGCCATGTCTGACCTTGAACACGTTATTTAGCTTTTCTGAGCCTTATTGTCTTCAGCCCAAAGAATAAGAATAATGATGGTTATCTTGCATATTGGTTAACAGAAGCAAACAAGATGATGTGAAGTTCACTACATATTAAAGTAGTTCTTATACCAGGGTGCCTGGATGGCTCAGTGGATTAAGCCTCTGCCTCCAGCTCAGCACATGATCTCAGGGTCCTGGGATTGAGTTCCGCATCAGGCTCCCTGCTCTGCTCTTTCTCTGCCTGCCTCTCCTCCTACTTGTGATTTCTGTGTGTCAAATAAATAAAAATCTTTAAAAAATTATTTTAAAAAGTAGTGCTTATTCCAGAAGTTTCTTTTCCCGAGCCAAATGAAGCCTTCATATTCTTTCCCCAGCCCTGCATTCCACCCAAAGGAAAACCAGAACCAAATACAAAGATTAGTCTAGACTAAACACATTCACATTTGTGCATGTGTGTGTTTTTGGTTTGTTTATATTTTCCCCACTAGGAAAAAATAAAAAGTAATAAAGGGAAAAAGAGACATGTGGGTGTGAACACGCATCTGTTCCACTGTGTAGATTCGACCTCCTGAGGGGTTCTGCATCAGGCTCTGATGGTGCCAGGAGTTTTCTTCTCAGTAAGGGGCCTGGAAAGACTTGACCGAGGAGGGGCATTCATTTTCAGTTTAGAATAACCCCTTCTCATTTCAGTTGGACTTTCTCCCAGATGGGACTGTGCATGTTTATGTTCACCATCAAAGTGAGGGAGATCATACTCCTGGTTCTCTGAAAAAGGTAGGATGGAGTCAAGGGGCCTGGAATGCACAAAACCATATAAACCCAACAACTGGTTTCATTTTCTGGTAAGCTGATTACATCCCAGGCCAGCTTCACAGGCATGCACATAACCAGGGCCCCATGAGCAGAAGGCCCCATGCTTAGGGTTTAATGCTCTTGCTGTTACTTTCTTGAAGTTGAAGCCCTTGAAATTCTTTTAAAAAGTTTCTTCTTTTTTTTTCTTTTTGTAAATGAAGCCTGGTGGGACAATGGAAAGTGTGCTGGGAACTTGGAGCTTGGCTCATATTCCTCCCAAGAATGGTTCTGGTGTTATAAAGTGTGTAGTACAAAATCCAAGTACATTTCCGCTCCATACGTTTCTTAATTCAGTATAAAAGCAACATTCATAACTTCATGTCTGTGCTTCACCAAAATCTATATTATCACAAAATAATTTCTTATTCAAAGTTGAACTTCTCTTTAAACTAAACTTGCAATAACAGTCACAGTGACAATCAAATAAACTTCCAAAAGGCTTACTTTAGTTCCATGTATGATACTTGTTTAGGAAAAGGACGATTATTGGAAATAATGGATTTTCTAATTGAAGCATCTGATAGATAATATTGATACATTCCCGGCATCAGTGATTGAGGATTTCTCTCCTGCTAATGGAGACAATGGTTATTCTTCACCTTTCACAGATGAGCTAGAAGACTAGGAATTGAAGATAAACAGAGCATTATTTGATCTATTGAAAAGTTATGTTTACAGAGTGGTAAGAAAACATACTTTCTGCAACTGTACATACTAAATTGTTATAGTCATACACAGCTTTCTTACAAATACTAAATTCTGTAATAGATTGGCTCTCAGTGACTTCTATCTACTGCTTTTCATTTGGTAAGGGATGCCATCTTGTTTAATCATTTTGTTGATGAACATCAACTTTCTCAAGAAACAATAACTCAGCACCTAATTTTTCACTGAACATGTGCTTTTGATTTTTTTGAACTCACAGCTGGTGAAAGCTTTTATTGATAAATAAAAGGCTATCAAATAATAAAACCAAGCAAATAGTTGTGGATGTATAACATATGATAAATAACAAAACTACAATAGTGGGACTTCTCCTTTTATATGCTACAAGAACACCCAATTTGTTTTCTGCTCATTGTTTCACGTGCATTTCACTTTTTCTGTCCCTCATTTTCTGCTGAACATTATAGTTTCCAGCATATCACAGATTGACACAACTAGCTGGTACAGAAGTAGGAAAGCGGTTTTATTTTTTTTTTTAAGATTTTATTTATTCCTTTGACAGAGACAGATCAGAAGTAGGCAGAGAGGCAGGCAGAGAGAGGGGGGGGAAGCAGGCTCCCTGCTGAGCAGAGAGCCCCATATGGGACTCGATCCCAGGACCCTGAGATCATGACCTGAGCCGAAGGCAGAGGCTTAACCCACTGAGCCACCCAGGAGCCCTCCATTGGCTCTTTTATCATGAGTGCTTTGAGTGCTGTCCTTGAACGGAGGTATATTTTAGACTTAATCACATGTTAAGATGGGAATTCTGTTCCCTGACATATATTTCAAATACTAGAAGAACAGTCAATGGCAGAAGCTAGAAGTATAGAGTTCCTAATTATTTTTAAAAAATGAAAAATCTAAGACATATGCTAAAAAGAGCAGAACACTATAACAGGCAGACCAGACTGTATGGTTATCCAACTTGACAATCTTCTTCCACTAAAAGCCAGAGTCATGTTTCTGAAATACAAATTCGACCTTGTCTCTCCCCTTTTACCCTTCTCTTCAATGGCTCTTTATAGGATGATGTTAAACCGCTTGGGATAGCCCACAGTGTCTTTCGGGATATGCATCTCCCTCATCATTCGTCCCCCTCATCTCACATGGAGTCCACTTGCTTGGCATAAGGAGAAAGGAAAAGGGATAAAGAATATTAACTCTATTTATTAGTTCAATAAAGGACCCTGCCATGATTTCCTTGCAGGAGCTAGGATCTCACACCTGTGCACCTCTCGGACTCTTCCCCTTCCTTCAGGTAACAGCCAAAATGCCACTGCCACAGTGAAGATTACCCCTTCAGAACCCTAAGTCTAGGTAAGGAGTTCTTCCTGTCTGTTCTCATTGTGCGCTGGGCTTCCTCTTCACAACACTTAATGCACCCTCTCAGAACCACCTATTTTCTTCTCTGATTCCCTGCTGAACTACAATAGCCAAAGAGATGGAATGGGAAATAAGACGTGCCTATCTCTCACATCAGGTATAATACACACAGTTAACCCTTAAAAATATTTAACTAAAAACAGTATATATGCAGTGCCAAATTAGTAGTACAGAGTAACAACTGTAACTGCCTAAGGTACAAAGGAGTAAGAGTGCTCTTTAGATGCATTAGACATCACTAAAGATATATTTGCTCTAGGTCCCAAAGAACTCCAATAAGAAGAGGCAAGGTCAGGATTAGAGTTAAGGTTAGGATTAGATTAACAACAGGATGGGGCTCAGGATTGCACATTTTGTGCACATTGCCCAAAAATGTTTGGAGCAATTTGTCTACAGGGTGTACATAAGGACTTGGAACAGGACTGAAAAGACCAAGGGGGTCCACATTATAAAGGTCTTCAGGTCTAGTCTAGGGCATATTTACTTTATCCTGCAGGCATCAGGAAGCCATTAAACGTTGTGAGCCAGAGTATATGATAAAACAGGTAAGCAAATTAGTTTTGCTAATGAACAAACCTTAGGAATCCTAAAACTCAACATTTTCAACTTCTTTAATTTAGACTCAAAACCAGACCTGCCTTCCAAAACCACAATCACAAACCCACAGAATAAAAATAAAACAGACGACAAATTTCTGGGGCTATCCCAGAGATTTCCTTCAGAATTGAAGCCAACCATTTAGGTCTAAAAAAATAAAATGTGCCCAGTATTAGCATTTCAGTAATTGGGAAGGGAATTACCATTCTTCTGGTAATGAAATTTAATCAACCTCATTTTTTCAGTGTCATTCAGGCTAGTTTTTCAAACATGAGTTTGAAAACTCTTGTAACATTTATTAGGGGCACCTGGATGGTTCAGTTAGTTAAGTGTCAGACTCTTGATTTCAGCTCAGGTCATGATCTCAGGGTCCTAGGATCAAGCCCTGCTTTAGACTTCCCTGTCAGCAGAGGTCTGCTTCTCTCTCCCCCTATCTCTGCCCCTCCCCTACTTGCGCTCACTTTCTCTAAATAAATAAATCTTAAATAAACAAGTCTTATTATATGATGTGTTTTATAGGTGTACACAAGATATTTTCATGTCTTTGCTCCTTAATCTTAAGGTTACCTTCCTCTGTCAGAAATACTCTTGCCAGTTGAATGGAAGCCACTTTAGAAATACAGTCAGTCTCAGTCTCTGTCTCCCCATCTCCATCCCTCACTCTCTCTCTGCCTCTCTCTCTTCATCCCCCCCAGCACACACCCCCAGAACCAACTGTGACTCAGAAAAGAATCATTGACTTCGTACAAACCTGTCACCAGCCATGTTATTAAGTATAGTGCTCTCATAATGACTGCCCACTCCCTGCGCCTTTGTCCCACCTCCCACTGACCCAGCTGCCTTTCATTTTGAATTGAAGTACCCATTAAAGGAATCCAGAATGGTTCTTTCTCCGTTCATACAGGCAACATTTTATCATATACTATCTGGTTGGCTGCCTATACATATCTATCTTTCCAGCCACAGCACAAAGGCACGTGTGGCATGTCTGTCCTTCCTAAATACCAATGCACATGACAATTTGGGTGGAGTTCACTTCGTCAATTCAAATGCCAAAGGGGATAAAAATGGTAAATTTCACAGTTCAGCAGTAAAATAATAATAACCTGTTATTTAACTGACATGGCCAACAATTCTGTCTTGAAAATATGCATCTGACAATTTTCTCTTACTCCCCAGAACTTTCACCTTCCTGAGACGCAACCAATAATTTTGCTCATCCAGACATAGCTGACAATTTTTTCTTCCACAGTTTAGATTGACAATTTTTCTTGAGAAAACAAAGCTGACAGAATTGTACCCATCAGTCACCACCAAAACTCAACGCAGCTAAGATAATGTAGCTTAAATATTTTCCTACTTTTAAGATAGCAGCCTTTCCCCAAACATTATTTTTTGCTATCTTTCAATAAAAGAAAAATGAGTCTAGAAGGGTTTGCTTTTGACAACAGAGACAAATAATTCCTCATAGCTGACTTGTGCATACCACCTGTTTTCATCAGCTGTTCTCTATTGCCACTGTTAGGAACTTGGATGGTGGTTTATTTTGATGCAGAAGATGTGTTGATTGCATTACAGGAATGGTTCCCACACAGAATCGCTAAGAAAGCCTAATGTATTTCTTTTGAGAAGGATAAAAATATTCAGGACTTAGTCATTGAGGATATCTCTTTCATCATGAAAATTCAAAAGATTAGCTACAACTGGAAAAAATTATAAAAATCCAGTAATTGACAATATTAGAGTTTGCCTATCAAATTTGCAAAGGAACAGACCTACCAATCCCCTATAGTTTAGGTGTGGATTAAGCAGCCCATCTTTGACTCTGAGTCTTCTACTATCCCCACCCAGGCCCAACTTCTTGACATTATTATCTATTGTTCTCTTCTTGCTAGGTTTCATTCCAGACTAAGGGAGATGATGGGGAAACAAGAGAAAACTAAATCTTTTCTTGAAAGACAGAATAACATGGTTCCCTTTTATCATATACTGATGGCACTTCTATACATGTGAAGCCAAAAAAAAAAAGTTATCAAAGTAAGTCAATATATGGTAGGTAAGACTTGTCATAAACTGCCCAAACTGCTCTGGTTTTTTTTTTGTTTTTTTGTTTTTTTTTCTTTTTGGAAGGTGACTTCAATCCTAACAGAAATAATTTCTATGTCCTATATTCTCTTTAAGTAACTTACTTGATCCAAAGCACTTTATTAACCATTTTCAATTATAGGATGCAGAACGAATGCAGATGACCTTAAGAATATAACCTTCATAAGAGGGCTTCCGAAAAACTCCTCCTCTACACTCCTCCATCCTCTCTGGCTCACTCTTCTACTCATGTCTTCTTGCTCTCCTCCTTAACTAGGGGAAAGTTTTATTTTCAATAAACAAGTCTGCTTATTATCAACACAGGAAATTAAGGGTTTCTAGCCCTTTTCTTTCTCAAGGCATCTTCAGACAAGGACAGCTGTTCAACATCTGTGGGAAATGGTTTTATTAAAGGGATGGGGGAGTATTGATTTGATCTAGTGGACAGGGGAAGTCAAAATTACAGTCATATTAGTTCTCTTGCTGCCCCAGACTGGCAAAGAATCATAAGGCTCCTCACTCAGAGGCTGCATAAAGGCAATGAAAAAAACCACAATTACTTCCCCGAAGATCCTCTTGCCAGGGCTGTAATTGAGCACCCTATAGTACTCAGTTTTAACCACAATGATGAATAAGCAGCCTCTGCCATTGCATGCACAGAATGCATCCTGAAACTAAAGTTCTAGGTGAGTTTTGAATGGATTTCTCATAATGTAATCAATAAGATGCTTCATTGTGACCCACCAAATCCTGCAGACATTACTAGGAGATATGAATGATGCTTTGCATTGGGGTCTCAGATCTTTACAAAAGAGCAAATGGAATTCTATGGTTTCACCACTGATCAAAATCTATGGACAAGAAAAAGAAAAAAAAATCCACCCTACCCCAATCTTCCCACTACAGTCCAATTTTATTTAATCTCTCAAATTGACTTTCATTTTTAAAGGAGTATTGGGCTACCATGTCAAATATATATTTCTTTAAAAATCTACCCTCATTTTATTTTAAACTTGGGCCATGTGAAAGAATCAAGAACATGGAGAAAATTATACTCCATTTTAACTATTGCCATTTACAGCCTAAGGAAGCAAAGCCCCACATTTCCCATAATTTTAACATTTTCTCACCTTTCCTGATGAGATCTCAAATCCTAATTCTAAACTTCCTAAGTACTCCTTAATAAAACCTGAATCCCAGACCAAAATACCATTGAGAAATGCTTAATGAGTTGAAGAACAAATAAATCACACTTTTCAAAACCATGAGCCTGAAAAAAGAAAAAAATAGATCACAGGACCAAGCATATGGACATTCTTTAAAAACAGGAAACCATATTCCCTTACTGAAGAAAGGGGCTTTCATCATTCCTTCCTTCCTCTTTAGCCATAGCTGAGTTGACCAACAGTGGACACTTTTCAAAAGGAAACCAAGATATAAGCTGAGCACAATGAACCAGATTCTCTCTCAAGAATTTGAGCTATGAGCAGGCGCATTCTTGCCCAACCCATTTACCCCAGGGATTGCCCCTTCAAAGAAGCTCCCATACTGTCCATACCCAGCAGGAAGCCCAAATAGGACCATCACTCCCACCACAAAGCTGGCACACAGAGGGTTAGTCCTGTCCACCAGCATTCCTGGGCCATAATTCCTGTAGTAACCATGGCCCAGTCACAATAGGAGAGTTCATACAAACCACAAGGGGACACCTATGGAGTGCCTAACTCTGGTGACTGGGAGGATGGAAAAGGGCTTTTCTTCTACATAAAGCCACTCCTACAAGACTGGGAGATACAGCTGATCTACTTACTACAAAAATAGAGAATCTGGTAAATGAGAAGACAGAGGAATATGTTATGTTCCAAACCTAAGACAAAATATAAGAAAAAATGAAATGACAATAAGCAATCTACCTGTTCAGAGTTCAAAGTAATGGTCACAAAGATGCCCACCAAAGTTGGCAGAAGAATGGATAAACACAGTGAACATTTTACCAGAAAGACAGAAAATATAAAAAAGAACTTAGAGTGAAATAATTCAATAATTGAAATAAAAAAATACATTAGAAAAAAATACATTAGAGGGAATCAGTAGCAGATTAGATGATGCAAAAGAACAGATCAGCAATCTGAAGGGGTAGTGGAAATCACGCAAGCTGAATAGCAAAAAGAAAAGGCAAATTTTTAAAAATGAGAATAGTTTAAGGGACAACATCAAGAATACCAATATTCACACTATAGGTGGTCCCAGGAAGAGAGAGAGAGAAAGTGGGAAAAAAACTTATTTGAAGAAATAATAGCTATAAACTTCCCTAACCTGGGAAAGGAAACAGAAATCAAATCCATGTCCAGAGAGAACCCCAAATAATATGAACTCACAAAAGTCCACACCAAGACATGTAATAATTAAAATGTCCAAATTTAAAGATGAGAGAATCTTAAAAACAGCAAGAGGAAAGCAACTACTTATATATAAGGAAATATGCATAAGGATATCACCTGTTTTTTCAGCAAAAACTTTGCAGCCCAAAAGAGAGGGACACAATATACTCAAAGTGCTGAAAGGAAACGACTAAGAATACACTACCTAGTGAGGGTATCATTCAGAATTGAAGAAGAGATACAGTTCTGTAGCACTATCAGCCAATCTAAAAAAAAAAAAAAAAAAAAAAAGAAGAAGAAAGAAGAAGAAGAAGAATCTCAAACAATCTAACTTTATACCTAAAGAAACCCCAAAAAAGAATAAACAAAGCCCAAAATTAATAAAGAAGGAAATAATAAAAATCAGTATGGAAATAAATAAAGACTAAAAAAAAAAAGACATTAATAAAACCAAAAGCTGGTTTTTTGAAAAGATAAACAAAATTGATGAACCTTTAGGTAGACTCATCAAGAAGAGAGATAAACCAAATAAATCAAAATGAAAGAGAAGTCACAACTGACACCACAGAAATATAAAGTTTTATAAAACATTACTGTAAACAATTATAAAGCAACAAATGGCATAACCTAGAAGAAATGGGTAATTTCCTAGAAACATATAATCTTCTAAGACTAAATAAGGAGGAAATAGATAAGCTGAATAGACTGATTACAGGTCATGAAACTGAACCTTTAATCAAAAAATTTCCAACAAACAAAAATTCAGGACAAAATGGCTTCACTGAATTCTACCAGACACTTAAAAAAAGATTAATACCTAGACTTTTCAAACTATTTCAAAAACCTGAAGAAGAAGAGATCATTCCAAATTCATTCTATGAAGCCAGCATTATCCTGAACCAAAGTTGGACAAAGACACTACAAAAATAAAATTACAGCCTTGTACCTGGGATAAACACAGACAGATTCTCAACAAAATATTAACAACCAAATTAAAAAACACACTAAAAGTATCATACACCATGATCAACTGGGATTTATTCAGGGATGCAAGAAGGTTCAACATTCACAAATCAATAATTTGATATATCAAATTAACAAAATCAATGATAAAAATCTAATGATCATCTCAATAGATGCAGAAAAAATATTTGACAAAAACAACATCCATATTGTGCAAACTTTCACACAGTATGTATGGAGTGAACAAAAGCATGAAGTGAACATACCTCAATATAATAAAGGCTGTATAATGACAAACCCACAGCAAACATCCTATTTAACAGTGAAAGGCTTTTGGCTTTTACTCTAAGATCAGGAACAAGACAAGGATGCCACTCTTGCCACTTTGATTCAACATCAATTGCATTTCTACATATTAATAATGAACTATCTGAAAGAGAAATTAACAGTCTTATTTACAACAGCATTTAAAAAATACCTAGAAATAGGGGGAGGAGGTTAGGGAAAGGGTGGTTGGGTTATGGACATTGGGGAGGGTATGTGCTAAGGTGAGTGCTATGAAGTGTGTAAACCTGGCGATTCAGGTTTGGGGCTTGGGGATAATAATACATTATATGTTAGCTTAAAAATAAAACAAACTAGAAATAAATTTAACCAAGGAAGTGCAAGAACTATACTCTAAAAACTATAAGAAATTGATAAAAGAAACTGAGGGTAATACAAAATAATGGAAAGATATATCATGCTCATGAACTGGAAGAAATACACCATTAAAAATGGCCACACTACCTAAAGCAATATACAGATTCAGTACAAGCTCTATCAAAATACCAATGGTATTTTTCACAGAACTAGAACATAAAAATTTGTAAAAACACAAAATTTGTACAGAACCTCAAAAGACCCCAAATAGCCAATAGACATGGGAAAGAACAAAGCTGAAGGTATCGTGCTCCCAGATTTCAAACTACACTACCAATCATAGTAATCAAAACAGTATGGCAGGGGCGCCTGGGTGGCTCAGTGGGTTAGGCCTTTGCCTTCAGCTCAGGTCATGGTCTTGGGTCCTGGGATTGAGCCCTACATCTGGCTCTCTGCTCAGCGGGGAGCCTGCTTCCCTCTCTCTCTCTCTGCTTGCCTGTCTGCCTACTTGTGATCTCTCTCTAATAAGTAAATAAAAAATCTTTAAAACACACACACGCAGTATGGCACTGGTATGAAAACACGCTCACTTTAATATAAGAGAATATAGAGCCCAGAAACAAACCTGGGTTGTTTTTTTTTTTTTTTTTCAAACCTAGGTTTATATAGTCAATTAATCTACAAGGAAGTTGGGACACCTGGGTGGCTCAGTTGGTTGGGCAGCTGCCTTCGGCTCAGGTCATGATCCCAGGGTCCTGGGATCGAGTCCCACATCAGGCTCCTTGCTTGGCAGGGAGCCTGCTTCTCCCTCTGCCTCGGCCTGCCACTCTGTCTGCCTGTGCTCGCTCTCGCTCCACTCTCTCTTATTAAAAAAAAAAAAAAAATCTACAAGGAAGCAATTAATCAAGAGAAGGCAACAATATATAATGGGGAAAATATATTCTCTTCAATAATAGTGTCAGGAAAACTGGACAAGCTGCAAAAGAATGAAAATAGGCCACTTTCTTACACTATACACAAAAAAGAAACTCAAAATGGGTTAAAGATTTAAATGTAAGACCTGAAACCACAGATCTTCTAGAAGAAAACAGAGGCAGTATTTTTTTGGATATTAGTCCTAGTAATATTTCTATGGATCTGTCTCCTCAGGCAAGGGAAATAAAAGCAAAACCAAACAACTGGGACTACATCAAATTAAAAAGGTTTTACACAGTGAAGAAAATCATCAACAAAATGAAAAAGCAACCTACCAAATGGGAAAAGCTATTTGCAAATGATACATCCATAAGGGGTTAATGTCAAAAACATATAATGGAATTATACAACTCAATACCAAAAACAAAAACAAAAATTTAAAAAAAATAATCCAATTTTTAAAAATGGGTGGAGGACCCGAATAGACATTTTTTTTCAAAAGAAGACCTATAGATGGTATAACAGATACATGCAAAGATGCTCAAAATCACTAATCATCAGGAAAATGCAAATCAAACTCTCATAATAAGGTTTTGCAATATTACAAGGAGATACCATCTCACAGAATAGCTAGAATCAAACAGACAAGAAATAAGAAGTATTGGTGAGGATGTGAGAAGAGGGAACCCCCATGCATTGTCAATGGGAATATAAACTGGTGCAGTCACTATGGAAAACAGTATAGATATTCTTCAACGAAATTAAAAATAGAAATACCACAGAATTCAGAAATTCCACTAACAGTATTTATCCAAGGTAAACAAAAACACTAGTTTGAAAAGACATATGTTCCCTTCATGTTCACTCCAGAACTATCTGTAAGCCAAGATATTGAAGCAGTGTAAGCGTCCATCAGTAGATAAATGGATAAAGAAATATAGTATGAAAAATAAAAAAGAAATATAGTATGTATACAATGGAATATTACATAGCCAGAAAAAAGGAATGAACTCTTGTCATTTGTGACAACATTGGATGGACCCAGAGGCATTATACTAAGTGAAATGAATTAGACAGAAAGACAAATACTGAAAAATTCCACTTGTACATGGAATGTAAAAAAAAAGAAAATGAACAAAACAAAACAGAAATAGACTCATAAATACAAAAGACAAACTGATGGTAGGAGGGTAGGTGGATGGGTGAAATAGGTGAAAGGGATTAAGAGGTACAAACTTCTAGTTGTAAAATAAGTCACAGGAATACAAAGTATAGCACAGGGAATAGTCAATATTATAATAACTTTATATGCTGACAGATGGTAACTAGACTTACAGTGGTGAGAATTTCATAATGTAAATAAATGTCAAGTTCCTGTGTTGTACACCTGCAGCTAATAGAATATTGTAGGTCAGCTATACTTTAAAAAACGTATTTGAACTAGGAAACCCATGTAATACATAATAATATGATCATGGATAGAAGAATTATAAGAATGATCATGTAGAATTGGACCAAGGAAGCCACATTGGGCCAGGCGTCTATAAAAACCATTTAAGTTTGCAAAGAGACATTCAGAAACAGGGATAAAAAGATTATCCCAGACTGAAACTACAGAGGAAGTACATCACTTGCTGCATTTTCAGGTCTAGTTCCACAATGGCCTTGCTCTTCTTGGTTTTCTATTCCTAAATGCTTATGTTCTACCCTAATTTAAGTGGATATTTAGTCTTATAAACAGTAAACTTTAAAAAAATAAAAAGGTTCTAACTGGCCTAGTTTACCAATTCAAACGCAAGGTCAAATTGTGTGCTGATTGAGAATGAAAACACCATACAACAGAGAGGTCAAAGAAAATCATTCCTGAGCATGATGGGTGCTCCCCTTTCTGCTGTACTCAGGAACAAACCAGGTCTTCAGCGGTATTTCCATCCTCTCCCTATCACCGCTCCTAAGCAGTCTGGTGTTGTGTAGCTTCTGGATCACAGAAATCATGTATTTGTGTCTGTATCTAGGTTCTTTGGTTAACACCGTCACATTTAATTTTATTATTTGGAACCATTTGGTCTACATCAGGGATACCAATAAATCTAAGAGAAGAGAGTTTCTTTTCCTTTTTTAAACATTCAGTTTGGGGCACCTGGTGATTCAGTCAGTTGAATGTCTGCCTTTGGCTCAGGTCATGATCCCAGGTCCTGGGACTGAGCCCCACATCAAGCTCCCTGCTCAGCTGGGAGGCTGCTCCTCCCTCTCCCACACTCCCTGCTGTGCTCTCTATCATGCTCTACTTCTCTCATTCAAATAAATAAATAAATCTTTATTTTTTTAAGCTTCTATTTATCTACTTGACAGAGAGAGATCACAAGTAGGCAGAGAGGCAGGCAGAGAGAGAGGGGGAAGCAGGGTCCCTCCTGAGCAGAGAGCCCGACGCGGGGCTCAATCCCAGGATCCTGAGATCATGACCAGAGCTGAAGAGGCTTAACCCAATGAGCCACCCAGGCGCCCCTAAATAAAACTTAAAAAAAAAAAAATTACTCGGTTTATTTTCCAACCCTTTGAGAATCCCACAAAGAGGTCCTGATTTTTCAAAATTTGCCAACTCCTACTCTGATACCCCACATAAAAAAATTGACATCAGAGGAAATTTGGGGTACCATCAGACAGTCAGATAAATGATATGAAACATTAGCAAGCTTCAGGAATCTCTGGTTTCACATTTCTCCCTTCTTTCCCACCTACTAATGCATACACCTAAGTTCATTTCCTTTTCAAACACCTCACTTTGCTGATGAACCACTCCTACTTGAATGAACCCAGTGCTGCCTTGTCACTTGGCATATCCTCTCTCACTTTTTCTCATCATAAGGTCCAGTTTGTTTTATTCTTTTTTCGCTGTGTAGATACTACATTTTTTCCCTTGGTGTTTCCCCAACATATCTCACCTATATCCTCACCTGGTCAAAATCCCCCATAATACAAGATGTCTAGGAAAAATAACCAGACCGAGAAACAGGGGACACAGCTATCAGTCCCAGATCTGCCATCAATAAGTTCTGCAATCTATTCCTTAATTTTCTAATCTGTATAAGGATAAAGAGTTCGAACAGGTGAGCACCAAGCACCTTCTTAGTTCTATAACTTTCTATTTTCTATGGAAACATCCCATAACTTTCTATAATTTTATATTTTCTTCAACTGCAAAAGGTTTTAAAAGATATTTTTCTCATTACTATGTCTTTGTATCCCTAGTACTTAGCACAGTATTCAGTACTTGGAGGTTGTCTAATAAATACTTGCTTGTTGAATCAGAGTATCTCTCCAGCCACTGATGAGTGGAATAAGTGTCAGCAACATTACATTTTAATGTCATCATAGTGGTGAAATAGAAAAAGTGAAATATTACAAAATAGAAAGTATAATATTTTCCATAACTCCAGGTGTCAGAGGCAGGCAGAATAAACTGAAGAGGATGTTTCCCATTAAAGACAGAGTAAAACTGATAGGAATAGATTATACTTTTCCAAGGTCTGCATATCATAAGAAAGGTCTTTGTTAGAGGCATGGGGATTTAAAAGGAGGCAGAGCCTGACAAGTGGGCAAGGAAACTGATCAAAGATTGTGGGATGTGATCTCTTCTAACAGCTCTTCAAGTTTTCAGTAATGCTACTTAATTCACAAAATCATAACTGATTGGATTTTGTCATGGAAAATAAAATGAAATAATGAAGGTGTTCCTACTGGCTGGTGTAGGCTAGATTATGATGGGAAAATATGCTAGGATGGATGATAAAGAGGAGTGACCCTTAGAAATAAGTATGGGAAGAGATGCTTGGGTTGCACAGTCAGTTGAATGTCCTACTCTTGATTTCAGCTTGTTATCTCCAGATCGGGATCATGAGACCGAGCCCGGTGCTGGACTCCACACTCAGCGTGGAGTCTGTTTGAGACTCTCTGTCCCTATCCTTATGCCCCTCCAACCCACCTGCACACTCTTTCTCTGAAATTAATCTTGGAAGGAAGGAAGAAGCATAAGAAGTCACAGAAATTTTGTGGTGAATTCTGTGTACAAAATAACTGAGATTGAAGGTCTGAACCAAATTTACCTAAATCTTCAGGAACCAGAAGCCCCAACTGAAATCTGGGTTATATATTAATTTCACTTTCAATAATAGGCACAAATACATCTCTTGACTATTATTTAAGAAGTGTGATAAATTATAAGGAGCTAATACATCAAAATTATATACAAAAGGCAGGATATTATAATTAGACCCAAACCAATTATAATGGAAATAGTTCCACTGAATAAGGCAGAATGCCTAATGATACAACTAATGAAAACAAGCCTCTTCTACATACCGGGGGGGGAGGGAAGAAAACAAGCCTCTTCTACATGCTGAAAAAAAAGAGCCAAAGTGTCCTTCAGTTGTTGAATGGATAAAGATGTGGCATGTGTACATGTACACACACACACACACACACACACAGAATATTATTCAGTCATCAAAAAGAGTGAACCCTTGCCATTTGCGACGATGGAACTAGAGGGTATAATGCTACGTGAAACAAGTCAGTCAGAGAAAGACAAATGCCACATGATTTCATTCACATGTGGAATTTACAAAACAAAACAGATTAACATAGTGGAAAGGAAGGAAAATAAAATAAGATGAAAACAAAGGGAGGTAAGCCATGAGGGACTCTTAATTATAGAGAAAAACCTGAGGGTTGCTGGAGGGGAGGTGGCAAGAGGATGGACTAAATGGGCGATGGGCATTAAGGAGGGCACTTGTGATGAGCACTGGGTGTTATATATAAGTGATGAATCACTAAATTCTACTCCTGAAACCAATATTACACGATAGGTTAACTAACTTAATTTAAATAAAAACTTGGAAAGAAACAAGAAAGAAGTCGCCTTACCTTGATAAATAAAATTGTATTTTTTTTTTTTTTAGATCTTATTTATTTGAGAGAGAGACAAAGATAGTGAGAGAGAACAAGAGCAGGGAGGAGGAGAAGCAGGCCCCCAGCTGAGCGGGGACCCCGTCATGGGGCTCCATCCCAGGCCCCTGGGATCATGACCTGAGCCAAAAGCAATGCTTAACCAACTAAGCCACCCAGGCGCCCCCTGCACTTGCTTTTACGCCTACCCAAAAATACTAACTAAAATTTTAAAAAGTTAACTCCAGATCTCTGCCTTTTAAATTTTTACCAATACCAATAACATCTGAACCAAAGCTATGAAAAAGAGAAAACCATAAAAGAACCACTTAAATAGGTCAGCATTATTTTGAGGAACAGAGAGATTGAAGCAAAAGATGTTCATCCATCTAATTCCTGGGCAGTTTTCAGCCAGCTCAAGTTTACATTCAAAGGGAGATCTAACATAATTTTGTGTAGAATTAGCCCCACACTTCTAACCACTTTTTTGTTCTTTCTTTTTTTTTTTCTTAAAGATTTTATTTATTTATTTGACAGAGATTACAAGTAGGCAGAGAGGCAGGCAGAGAGGGAGAGGGGGAAGCAGACTCCCCATTGAGCAGAGAGCCCGATGGGGGGCTCGATCCCAGGACCCTGGGATCATGACCTGAACCAAAGGCAGAGGCTTTAACCCACTGAGCCACCCAGGTGCCCCATTCTAACTACTTTTTTATCAGGACCATTAATCATAACATTTAAGATTGTTCATCTCAGGATACTTGACTTATCAGTGAAATCGTTAACTTGAAAGGGTAAAATCATATAAGTGGCTGGGAGGTGACAAGCCAGAATTTTTTTTTTTTTAACAGAGTTATGCTGAAGTTAGCTTGTAAATTTTTCCCCTAGAACAGTAAAGATAACATGTTTGCTATAGAAAGCTAATCAGTATAGAAGAGAATCAGTAAAAAATTTAAATGTCAACCCAAATCTACCAAAGATGACCACTGTGAGTGTCATTGGTGAACATCCTTTAAACATCTCTTTATGCAAAGACATCATTATAAAATTATATATAAATAAGTTCACAATTCATGTGAGCTACTTTATCCCGTTCTTTGTCTGTTTAGGCTGCTATCATAAAATATCATAGATTGGGTGGCTTAAGAGAAATTTATTTTCTCAAAGTATGGAGGCTACTAGAAGTCCAAGATCCAAGAGGAGATAAAGACCAGCTTCTAGTGAGATTCTTCCTTCTGGCTTGTAGACTACTAACTTCTCACTGTGCCCTCACATGGCTTTTCCTCTCTGCATGCCAAGAGAAAGTTCTGGCATCTCTTCCTCTTCTTAAAAGGATACTAGGCCTACGAAATTAGGGACCAACCCTAGCTACCTTACTTAATTTTAATTACTTCTGTAAAGGCCTTATCTGCAAATACAGTCACATAGGGGATAAAGCCTTCAACATATTAATTTTGGAAAGATACAGTTCAGTCTATAACATCCCCTATAAAAATTTTAGAGATATTTAAATTCACATCAATAAATATAGATCTATATGATCATTTTAAGGGTTTCCTACTATTCCCTTGTATGGAAGGATTATCATTTAAACAATTACACAATTGTGTTGTTTCTTTTATCTTGCTACTGTAAAAAATGCTGCAATGAAAACACATGTATTATATGTATATGTATGTTTACACTCTTTCCAACAATTTTCTTATGATAAATTCCCAAGTGTCCCTGTGGGAAATGAGGCTTGGGAAATTGATACAAAAGATGTGGTTGTTCTGGCTGTTGTCACTGATGTGGGTAATACAGTCTTCTGTTTCTGACCCGGGTACTCATGAACTATGACGACCTAACTCGCTGCTTTTGCCAGGAACGTAGAATCTCAGATGCTTTCCTACTCTTGACACATTTTTACCACAATTTATGACAGCATCCATTACCCTTGCTAATGTAGAGCATTCTCTACCTCAAGCCTCATATGGCTAATACTTTTACAATAGTAGAATCTTGTTTTATTTGTGATTTTTATAGATTTACTGGGCATTTCTATCATTTTAGTAAATACTAAGTTTTCTACTGTGTCTTTTTTTTTTTTTAATATAAAAGTGGAAGACTTCTTGGTTCATGAGGAATATTGGCCTTTTGTCTGATAGGCTAAAAGAAACTGTAAGTATTATAAGTATTGAAATGTGTGTTTTATTTTTTAATAAAATCTAAGCATGTTTTATCTTGTGGATTTTCATCTTTGTGTCATGTCCTCTACTTCACAAAATACATGCACATTGATTTATGCCTCTCTAGAAATTCAAGAGGGACACAGATTACCGGAAAGAGAGTGTACAACACACACACACACACACACACACATACATATACATACTTCCTGATTTATTCATCTAATTTGGTGAACATGAGGTAACGGTCCAAAGCAGAAGCAAATACTTCGTATCTTAGTACAGCTTATCTCCGCCCACACCACAATATGCTAATTACAGGGTGCCCAGTGACACTATTCTGTCTATGCTGGGGTACCACACTAAGCCTAATTCTCTAATACTTGAAGTTACATCCCATCT
Organism: Mustela putorius furo; assembly: GCF_011764305.1. Classification (NCBI taxonomy): domain Eukaryota; kingdom Metazoa; phylum Chordata; class Mammalia; order Carnivora; family Mustelidae; genus Mustela; species Mustela putorius. The sequence continues at coordinate 12,324,482 of NW_025422023.1, forward strand.
CAGAAGACTTACATAAATAATTCCTGAACTTAATTACACTTACCAAGACCCAGATCTCTTGCACCAAAATTCAGTTTAGCCACATCTTCATCCCTTTTCATTCCCTTTCAGAGAATTAAGCTATTCTCTTACTTTTATTTGTCCGGAAAATTTTAGATTTCATTTTTCAAACATCTCCATTTCACTTCCAACCCCTAACACTACTAAGACTTTAATCATGATTACATTAAATATACCATTTTAAGAAAAAATGACTTCTGAACATATTGTATCTGGCTATACTTTCTTTTTCCCAAGAGTCCTTTCATGCCCTTCACATTTTACAATGTTCTCCATATTATCCTATACATATCTTGATAGCTTGATCTTTCTTTTTTTATTGTTGACTGCTAATTTAAGTAGCTTTGGATCAAGATGGTGACAGAGGGGGCACCTGGGTGGCTCAGTGGGTTAAGCCGCTGCCTTCGGCTCAGGTCATGATCTCAGGGTCCTGGGATCGAGTCCCGCATCGGGCTCTCTGCTCAGCGGGGAGCCTGCTTCCTTCTCTCTCTCTCTGCCTGCCTCTCAGTCTACTTATAATTTCTCTCTGTCAAATAAATAAATAAAATCTTAAAAAAAAAAAAAAAGATGGTGACAGAGGAGGCTTCTGAACTTACCTCCTCCTAGGAACACACTGAATCTACAGCTATATATAGAACAAATCCCTCTTGAAGAAAGCCGAAAACTAAATGAAAGACTCCTACACATTGGTTAAGCAAGCAAACACCTACATTAAAACAGCTAGAAGAGGAAGCAAAACTCTCCAAAAAACCTCACCTCTAATGCAGCAACACATGGTCAGAAAGAAACTCACAACTCCCCGGGGCTCCATGAGGAGTCTTAAGGGTTTAGACTTTACATCAGGTACCCCAACACTTCAGACTTCACATTTAGAGAAGAACCCCCAAAATATTTAGTTTTGAAAGTCAGTGGGACTTGAATCCATGAGGTCTACAAGGCTACAGTGGACTATGAAGCAGTCCTTAAAAGACTCCCGTGGACTCACTGACACTATCTCCGCAGGGCACAGTGCAGAGGCAGCAGACAAAAATGGGCCCAGCCATCCTGTGAAAGAGGCCTATTTGCTTATCGTACAAGCTTTGATCTGAGGGGAAGGCATCTAATTCAACACACATTTAGGGGCAACTTTAATAATCTCCAGAGACCACAGAGGCTGGCAGTTGTCATTTTCATGATCTCATTTTGCCTTATTCCATGTGCCAGTTATCTCCTGGGAAGGAAATTGTGCACTTGACTGACACACTGACTTTTGTGACTGCCATCAAGGGGATGAATCCCTTGATTGCCTGGATTTGATGGCCAGTGGGGCTTAAGTTCAAAGTTTCAACAAGAAAGTAGCAAACAAATAGTTTTTAACTATTCCCCCCCAGAGCTCAGTGCAGAAGGAACAGACAGAAACACTCATCACCCAGTCTCCTCTGAAAGAGGTCTATTTGCATATTTTAAAAGTGCTGCCTGGGAATCTGGCTTCCAGTCAGTGTGAATCTAGGCACTGACTGAGATCCTCCACCTTGGGACACTGACAGGTCTTGGCACACCCTCAACTACTGCAAGCCACTAAAAGTAAAGAAGCCTGCTCAGTCAAAACATTTGGGAGACAGCTAAGAGCTAGGGCAGGGTTGAATAGAAAGGTTCACCTACACAAAATTATTTCAATACTAGAAGAGGCAGTTGCTTTATGAAATGCATAGAAACCAAAAGAGAGTTGAGGAAAATGAAGAAACAGAGGAATAGGTTTCAAATAAAATAACAAGATAAAACACAGAAAAAGATCTTAATAAAATGGAGACAAATGCTTTACCTAAAAAGGAGTTCAAAACAATGTTCATAAGAATGTTCACAGAAGTCAGGAGAACAATGCATGAATAAAGTGAGAATTTCAACAAAGAGAAAACATAATAAATTGCCAAACAAAAAATCAAAGATCTAAGAATATAAAAACTAAACTGAAAAATTTATTAGAGGAGTTCTATAATAGACTAGATGAAGTAGAAGAAAAGATGGGTGAAATCAAAGACAGGGCAGTGGAATTTACCCAATCAGAGGAGCAAAAAGGAAAAATAATGAAAAAATAAATGAAGATAGCTTAAGGGACTTATGGGATACCATCAAAACAATCAACATTCACTTTATGGAGGGCCCCCCAAAAAGAAGAAAGAGGTAGAAAACTCATTTGAACGAAAAACAGAAGAAGAAAACTTCCCTAACCTGTAGAAGGCAGAGATACCAGATCCAGAGAGTCCAGAGTACCAGATAAAGTAAACCCATGGAGACCCACACCAAGACAAAAAATTAAACTGTCAAATGTTAAAGACAACAAGAGAGTCTTAAAAGCAGCAAAACAAAAAAAACAGACAAAAGAACCTTGTAATGTACAAGGCAACCCTCACCAGACTATCAGCAGATTTTTTTCAGCAAAAAAATTGTTTCAGCAGAAAAAATACTGAAAGAAAACCACTGCCAACCAAGAATACTCCATCTGGAAAACTGTTCTTTAAAACTGGATGAACAGTTTTCCAGACAAACAAAAGCTAAGGGAATTCATCACATTAGACCAGTCTTATAAGAATTATTAAAGGGACTTCCACAAGCTGAAACAATAGAATGCTAATTAGTAAAGGGAAAATATATGAAAGTATAAATCTTAATAATAAAGATAAAGATATAGTTAAATTTAGAATACTCTAATGTAACGGTGGTGAGTCAATTGCTTATAAATTTAATATGAAGGTTAAAAGACAAAAGTAGTAAGAATAACAATTATTAATGGATATACAAGATAAAGAGGTAATGGTAACATCAAAAACATAAAAGGTGGGAGAAGAGAATAAAAATGTAGAAGTTGAGAATATGTTCAAACTTAGGCTGTTATTAACTTAAAATAGACATATAAATGTTTTATGTAAGCTTCATGGTAACCACAAAGCAAAAACTTATGGTAGATACACAAAAGATAATGAGTAAGGAGTCTAAGCATACTAGAGAAAATCTATAAATATGAGACCTGAAATTATAAAACTCCTAGAAGAAAACATAGGCAGCAATTTGACATTGGCTATAGAAACATTTTTCTAGGTGTCTCCTCAAGCAAGGGAAACAAAAGCAAAATTAAACTATTGGACTACACCAACATGAAAAACTGCATAGTGAAGAAATCCATCAACAAAATAAAAAGGCAACCCACCAAATAGGAGAAGATATTTGCAAATGATGTATCTGATAAGGACTTAATATCCAAAGGTATAAGGAACTTATACAATTCAACACCACAAAAATAATAAAATAATCCAATTACAAATGAGCAGAAAACCTTAATAGATATTTTCCCAAAGAAGACATACAATGGCGAACAGACACATGAAAAGATGCTCAACATCTTTAATCATCAAGGAAATAGAAATCAAAATCACAATGAGAAAGCACCTCACACCTGTCACAATGGCTAAAATAAAAAAGACAAAAAATAACAAATGTTGATGAGGATGTGGGAAAAAAAAAAAAGAGGAATGCTTATGCAGTGTTGGTGAGAATGCAAATTGGTACAGCCACTGTGGAAAATATTATGGAGGTTCTTAAAAACATTGAAAATGGAAATACGATATGACCTAGTAATTCTGCTACTGGATATTAACCCAAAGAAAGTGAAAACACTAATTTGAAAAGATATATGCACCCCAAGATATGGAAGCAACCCAGTGTCCATTCATAGATGGATGGCTAAAGACATGGTAACTATACAGGTAAATATATACAATGGAATATCACTCAGCCATAAAATGAATGAGATTTTGTCATTTGTAATAACATGGATGGACCTGGGGGGCATAATGCCAAGTGAAATATGTCAGATAAAGAAAAGCAAATAGCATATGATTTTACTCATATGTGAATTTAAGAAACCAAACAAAAAGAGAGACAGAGAGAGAAAGAGAAACAGAAAAATAGATCCTTAAATACAGAGAACAAACTGGTGGTTGCCAAAGGGGAGGTAGATGAAGGGATGGATGAAATAGATAAAGGGGATTAAGAATACACTCATTGTGATGAGCACAGATTAATATATAGAATTGCCAATCATTAAATTATACACCTGAAACTAATACTCTATGTTAATTATACTTTGATTAAAAAATAAAACAAAGGAAGAAAATTATATGATCATTTCAACAGATGCAGAAAAAACACTTGACAAATTTCAACATCCCTGATAAAAACTCCTAACAAGCCAAGTATAGAAGGAAAATACTCCAACACAATAGAGGTCACATATGACAAGTTCACAGCTAACATCATACTCTAACAATGAACATTTCAAAGCTTTTCTTCTAAGATCATGAACAAGATGAGGATGCCCACTCACTACTTTTCTTCAACATAGTATTAGAAGTCCTAGCCAGAGCAATAAGGCAAAAATAAATAAATAAATAAATAAATGGAGAGAAGAGTGGGAGAAGGAAGGGGAGGTTTAAGGGAAGGAGGAAGAAAAAGACTAAAAATAAAAAGGTACCCAATTTGGGAAAGACAAGTAAAACTGTTTACAGATGACATGTTATATATGGAAAACCCTAAAGATACCACAAACTCTGTTGAAACTAATAAACTCAGCTGTGGAATACAAACAAAAAAATCAATGTGGAAAAATAGTTGTATTTGTATACACTAATAATAAACTCTTAGACAGAGAAATTAAGAAAACAATGCTATTTACAATTGCATAAAAATATTGCAAAAAAAATGCCTGGGAGTAACTTTAACCAAGGAGATGAAAGACTTGTACACTGAAAACTATAACACACTGATGAAATAAAGAAGATACAAATGATCTCATTTATATGTAAAATAAAAAAAAAAAAAACAAAAACACCAAATTCAGAGATACAGAGAAAAGACTGATGGTTGCCAGACACAGGGGTTGGAAGGTGGAGAGTGGAAGAAATGGGTGAAGGTGGTCAAAAGGTATAAACTTGTAGTTATAAGATTAAAAAGTACTAGGGACATAACATGTAGCATGGTAACTATAATTAAAAATATGGTTTGGTTATTTGAAAGTTGCCAAGAGAAAAGATCTAAAAAGTTTTCATCACAAGACAAAAATTATAACTATGTGTGTTATGTTATGTTATGGTTGTTAATTAAAAACTTGTTATGGAATTATATCATAATATATGCATATATCAAGTCATTATGTTGTACACTTAAAACTAATTCAGGGTATTATGTCCATTATACCTCAATTTAACAAATAAGTTTAAAAAGTGCTATTATCTGTTATGTTTTCCAACTAATTATGGTTAGTGTATGCAAAAGCCATTGACTTTTATATTTTATAACCAGTCATTTAACTTCTCTTATATTGGTACTAATAGTTTTTCAGTTGATTAGTTGCAAATTATAGTCATATATCATTAGTCTTCTTATAAAGCTGCATTTAGGGCAGCCAGACAAAAACAAAAAACAAAAACCAAAAATCCTATTTGTTCAGCTAAACAACAGATAACTCTTAAGTATCTCCCATCCAATATTTTAGAAATATCAATACCAAAAAAAATATTTTATTTTTCTGAATGTCACATTTAACTGGCTGCCCTAAATTTTTTTTCACTCTATCTGACAAACCTGGTTACATTGCTAGTACAAGAGTCATGCCAAGTAAGTGATTATAGAGTTGATGTACTGTGTCTGATTTTACTAGAAATACTCTACAGTATTTCTCTAAGTACTTTAATGATGCTGATTTTATAAATTCGGCAGGGTTAGGGACGACTCACAACTCAATCCCAGCAGAGAGCTTGCCCTCCAGGAGTTGTTCAATGGATTCTGGCTCAGGGACTGATAATGCTTTGTTATGTTAGCAAAGTTTGATAAAGACAAAATTATATAGCTTAAGCTTTGTTGTTTTGTAAAATTATGTACGAATGTTTAACTAAAGTGGTAAACAAGACATGAAGACTTGATCAGCTGTAAGAAAAAAAAAAACAAACAGAAGAAATCAATAGCAATGAAGAGTTTAGGCTCTAGAATCAAACCCCCTACGTTTATATATCACCTCCATTCTTTTCTGATTGCCTGATTCTGGGCAAGTTTTCTGGGAACCTCAGTTTGCATGTCTATAAAATGAAAACAATAATTGCGTCTAATTCTCAATGGAGCTAACATGAGGATATATCAGGCAAATTCAGAATAAATAATTAGCAAAATGACTGGCAGAGAGCATTTTAGGAAATGCTATCTACTCATGTAAGTTATTATTATAGCTACTCATTGAACACTCAGCAAGGGCTAAGCACTCTTCTAAACATTTTACATGTTTTTTCAGTTTAAATAATAAAAATAGCAACCTTCCTCTTAGTGTTCACTCTCTGAAGAAAAAGAAAATGATGAAACTTTTTCAGAAGGCTGTAAGTTAATAACAAGACTTACGAAAGAAAAGCCAGTGATTCTCCAGTTGTGTTCCTGGAACCAGCAACATCAGTATTACCATGTGTGTGAATCTGCTATTGCCACTGCAATGTACTATCAACAATTTAATGATGAAAATAACAGAAATGTGTTATCTCACAGTTCTGTAGGTCAGAGTTCTGGGCATAGCATGGCTCAGCTGGTTCTCTGTTTAGTTTCACAAGTCCAAAATCGAGGAGTCATCAGGGCTGCACTCCTTTCTAGAAGTTCTGGGAATGAATCCACTTTCTAGCTCATTCGTGTTGTCAGAATTCAGTTCCATGTAGGACTGAAGTCTCTGTTCCCTTAAGGTGCTTGAAGCTCTTCTCAGTTTCCAAGAGCCAACCACATCCTTGGCTTGCAGCCCCCTTCCTCCATTTCCAAAGCCAGCAAGGACGGAGTGACTGCTTCCCGAGCTTGACCTCTCTCTGACCTACCCTTTCCCTTGTAAAGGCTCCTGTGATTACACCTGGGTCCACCCAGATAAACCTAGATAATCTATTTTGCAGTCAGTTGATTAACAACCTGAATCCCACTTGCAAAGACCCTTCACAGCATTTCCCAGACTGGTATTTGATTGTGTAACCAGGGAATGGGATTCCTGGTGGGACGTCTTTAAGAGTTTTGCCATCACACCTGGGAGCTTTTAGGAATTCAAATTCTCTGGCTCTAACCTAGCCTTCCTGAATCATGACTCTCAGAGTGGGGTCCACCAATCTGGGTTTAATGAGCCCTTCAACTGCTTCTGATTCATGCACGCCAACATTTGAGAACAATTGAGATAAGTGGAAGGGTTAAAGCATCTGGTTTGATTTCAAAACTTAAAGCCAACGAAATCTGTTCTCAATTTTAAAGTGAATCTCTGGAACATACTTTAATAAATTAGTGTATAGGACATGGACATATTAATTTTATCAGCTATTTATGATTTCAGTTTCACTCAATAGTGATGGATCTTAATTGAAGTTTAATTGATACAAATGAAATTTTTACTTCCCCAAGCAAAGAAGTTTTCTGTGTATGTACGTTCTTGAAAGAGTCTGGTTTATGGAGGAAAGTCTTAAGCATGAGGATGATATGTAATTAAGAACACATGAGAAACTGCATACAGGAGTCTAGAAACCCCTTTTATTCTGTTTAGTTGGGGGGCGTGGCATCTGAGCAAGACTTTCAGGCATTTCTCACCATTTATTCGTTATTTACCTCCTTGATTTGCAATTTTTTCTTATTTCTTCTTAGCTTCCTCTGAAATCTCAATTCTAATTCTCAAAATGAAGTGAGATTAATGCAGAAGAATTGGGGTACAAGAGACTGCCGCTTCCAGTCGGCGACGCGATAAGAATTAGGCACAAACAAGTCAGCTGCAAAAGACTAGGAGCAGGGCACAACAGTCGAACAGGACGGCTGCCACGAGCTACTCCACAGTCTCACTTTTATTGGATAGAAAACAATAGCCAACAGAAGGACTGATGAAGGTCAAACGTTAATCCCGTCTTGCAAGCAAGCAAGGAGGAGGGTGAGGTTTATAGTTAACCAAGCACATTCAAAGGACTCGTCTAACTAACAACGGGCACTTCTGGGAAGAGAAAGGAGCGACAACGAAAAAAGGGAAGCAGGCGGATTTTCGTTCCACCCTGGGCGGGCCAGGCTTTCCCGGCTGCCCGGCTTCTGTGACGGGGCGGCCTTCCGCCCTGAGCGAGCCGGGCATCCCCAGCTGCCCAGCTTCACTGTCGTACATCATCCTTCTCCCCAAAGACCTGTTGTCAGTATATGTATTTCTTAAGGCCATATCTAAATGTGCTTGGTAACTAGTAAAATCCTCCAGGGGTTACAGTTTAAGTAACAAATTGTTCCGAGGGGTAGCAGCAAGAGACAATAGGAGGAAAACAAAAGCAGGACACCTGGATGGCTCAGTCGGTTAATGCCCCACACTTGAATTCAGCTCAGGTTATGATCTCAGGGTTGTGAGACCGAGTCCTGCACTGGGCTCTGTGTGGGATATGGAACCTGTTCAGCATTCTCTCTCTCCCTCTCCCTTTGCCCCACCCCTCCCTCTAAAACAAAAAGAAGACAAAAGTTGTTTCTAGAAAATGAGTGTCTTGGGGCGCCTGGGTGGCTCAGTGGGTTAAGCATCAGCCTTCGGCTCAGGTTGTGATCCTTGAATCCTGGGATCAAGCCCCGCACTGGGCTCCCTGTTCAGCAAGGAGTCTGCTTCTCTCTAGACCTCTGCTTTTCCTCACAGCTCATTCTCATCCTCACTCAAATAAATAAATAATATCTTTTTAAAAAAATAAAGAAAGAAAATGAATTTACAAGTTGGTTTCCCAATTGTCCGGATTGTGTGTACAGACAGTTTGCAAATGTAGGCCAGAAGGCAATTATTTCCTGACTAAAATATGCTAAACAGACCTTTTATCCTATATAACTACAATAAAGTTATATTACATGCTCTAAAGACATTTTTAAATGAAAGAAGAATAATGTGGCTTGAAACATCTTTGCAAATGAAATGGCAAAAGATTGGCATAGCTGCTCTCGCCTGTAACAGAATATACTTCCCTAAATTGTAATGACTCATCTTCACTTAAATTTGCCCATTGTCTCTAAAGTTTGGGAGTGTGAAATCATAGTATGTATTAAACTTGACATATAAATCATTATAGAACATTTCCTTTAACTCCTTTCCATACACCTTGAGAAATCAACCAAAACCTCAGTGGATTTTGGACATACAACTGCTTCTTTTATCTTTCATCTTTTATCCTCTCTCACACCCTAGGATCCAGGTACTGGATCAAGCTCAAAGGCCACGATATTAGCCTTCTAAGTCCATGACTGCAGTTAAGCTAGTCTATCAGAATTGCTGGAGACTGAAGGTCTAGGTACCCCCAACATTCCTGTATTAATCCCTAATGCCCATCTTCAAGACATTAGGAGGTGGAGTCTTCGGGAAGTGATTGGCTCACAAGGATAGGACCCCTGTGAATGGGATTAGTACCCTTATAAAAGAGACCCCAAATGTGCGGGCACTAAGAAGACAGTCCTCTATGAACCAGGAGTCTGGCCCCCGCCGTCTGGCTTACCATGCTGGTGACTTGATCTGGATTTGCCAGCCTCCAGAACTCTGACATAAATCTCTGTTGTTTGGAGGCACCCAGTCTGTGGCATTCTGTTATAGCAGCCTGCGTGAACTAAGACAATAATGTTTTGTTTGGTTGTTGCTTATGTTTCCTAAATACCCAAGACAATCCTCCACCACCAGCCCCCAAATCTCCCCAAAGTGTTTGTGTGAGACTCCCTACAGATTCAACTCTGACTTAGGGCATAAGTAGTCAAGACTTTGGGAATGAGAGGTCAAACATGTCGTGCAAATTGTTGAAGCACACGATGGAGGAGTGGGCGCCCTTCCATTTGTTTTTAAAAGATCCCCAAGAAAGCAATCTCACAACTAAAACTGTCCCTTGAAGGGGGAGTTTAGCTTAAAATGATATAAAATGGACTTTCCTGCTTACCTTTTCATCTCCCTTATGTGTTTCTGAGGCAGAAACAATTACAATTCTATTTTGAGCTTAAAAAAAAGAAAAAGGCTCAACCTCCTCCTCCTGGCAGCAGACCTGGTTTATCACGCGCCCCTCCCCCCACCCCCCACCTCCCCCACCCCCTGGCAGGCATTTACGTGGGAGGATTGCCGTTAATGTGGCATGTCAGTAAATTGAGACTCTCAGAGTTAAGGGTTAATCAAAATAATTGAGGTGATAGCAGTTAACTCTCGGGAGAATCGGAGTCCTCATCAGAAGCTGGCTGCACATGAGAGGGGAAGAAGAAAAAAAGATGTTCAAGCCACGGCTCTTTGAGTAGAAACCTCCAGGTCCCAGCTGGCGCACCGGCTCAATTATCGGCTTTTAGCTTCATGGAAAGTCAAGCCTCCCCAAGCCCACTGGTGCTCCAGGCATTTTACTGGCTCATTAAATACAGAATTTTGCTTTTCAGCCACAGCCAAATGCGATGCGCTATCCAAACAGAAAGTCTGATGAGGACGGCAGTAGGGACCATGTGTGCCTCCTCTTCCCCTCCTTGGGACTTCTCCTTTTCCACACACCTCCTGCACGCTGAATTCCCATCCCGTGATCCGTGATCCGTGTGCACATGAATAGCAGGAGGCTCTGCCGCAGATTCTGCCTCGTCAGAAAGGTGCGAACCTCAATCAGTCACCTAGTAGGTATGTTTTCGGTGCATGTGCGAGACTGTCACTCAGAGGTATTTCCTACCCCAAAGGGTAGATGAGGATGAGGAAGAGAGACCCAGAGGACTTACAAATTACCAAATGAACGTTGCTCCAGCGAACTAAAATGTCTAGAAGTCGGAAATCATCCACGAACGTGAGAAAACACTGGAAAGCTGCCTAGTGAGAGCTGGGAAAGTGGAAAAAGAGATTTTGCCTCAATTACTCATCCTAATATAGAATAACTTGTTTTCTAGATTAATCTCCTCTATAACGAAAGTTCAGCTCATTTTGGAATAGTAACCTGTTCGATGCATGCCTCGGGTTGGACTTTTAAACTCTTGAAACAAGCCAATGTGATGGAAGTGGGGAGCACTGCAGAGAAATGTGCTGAAATTCCTGGAGGCAATCCCAGCACACCCTGGAGCTCCCTCCTCCTCTGCACACTTCCAGAGCCTGCCTTTTCTTTTTGAAGTAAGCAGCTTAGAAAAGCTGAAGGAAATCTCTCTAAAAACAATCTGCCATGCCATTTGCCATGCACATAATCCTACTAGATTATTTTTAAAAATAATAAATATTAAAACCATTCAATGGATATAGATGAAGTTGTGGTAACATTGAGGGCATTCAATATGGTACTGCTGGCATTCCCAAGTAATAAAAAACTTAACTGGTGACACCCTGAGAGCAATCTGGTCATATGTATTAAGAACTAAAAATATGTTTATACCTTTTGGCTAAGAGATCCCACCTCGAAGAATGTGTCTGAAAATGAATAACTATATAGAAGAAATAGTCATATACTGAAATTCATGTCTAAACAAACAAACAAGCCAAAAAACGATGGGCTCTGGTTCTGTCCTAAATGCCTACTCCACAAAGATGAATGGGAAATTTCCTTCAGTTACAAACTTAAATCCCTTCACTGTGCTGGTGTGAGAAGACAAGGATATAAAAAATTGCAATATGATGAACAAAAATTACATGACCTGAGGTGTGTTCTAGGTTTAATAGTTCACACAGCGAAGGTTGGAGAGGAAATAAAGGGACATTTATTCCACCCATAATGTAAGTGCCATGCTAGGTTCTGAGAATAAGAAGTAAGTGAAATAGATGATACATGCATTCAAGATGCCCACAGTGGCCAGAGGTTCCAGATGAAAAAAGTGGCAGATGCAATGGTCCCTGAGGAATGAGGTAGCCTAGAATATTGTGGGGAAATGAATGTAACATGGTATTTCTGGAGCATAGAGTCAAGGGTTAGGGCAGAGGGAGGAAGCGAAAAGCAAAGAGAGGCCAGGCTGTGGAGAACTCACGTGCCAAGAAAGGTGCTGAGACTTCAATCACCATCTTTGATGCAGCAACCCTGAAGGATTTGTAGAGGAAGTCAGATCTGCATTTTCCAAGGTGGTCTGTCACTAGTGTGGGAAATGAATTGGGGGGGTGGGTATCAAGACCAAATGGGCGTTTCCTGTAATCACCCAGATGAGAATTACAAAAATTTGAACTAGATTAGTGCCAGAGGGGACAGAGAGAAGGCCAGTTCAGAAGATCTGGTACAGCAGGTCTCTGATATTCACAAGAGATTGGTCCTTGTTAATGCCCCATCTGATGGCCATGGCAGTGTCTACAGAAGTGCCTGGCTTACTTCCACATAACTTTCCATTTCTGCTTAAGGCTTCCTATCCTGTAATTGAATAATTTTTAATTTTTCGTTAACTCCTGCTCTTCCACTTGAGTGGTCTTGCACTTCAAAGGGAAACTCACTACATTTCCTTCACAATGATGAAGTTGGTTATGGTGCTGACCTGAACCACTGCCATATAGGACACTCTACTGATTCATCTATCCAAATGATTTCCTTTAGATTGTCTTATCTTTCTCTTCATTTTCGTCATTAGCAATAGGTAGTTAAGTATTAAGTTCTAACGAGGATCATAGTTCATAAGAAGTAAAGTTTTGCATTTGTCACTGTAAATACTAGAACAAATAAGGAAACACAAAGTTGAAGGCAAGGTGGTTTGGGCAGATTGCTCAGTGATCTGCTCCTACATATTAGCCTGACAAGATCCTACATTAAATTTTGTCTCAGAATGGAATATTACTCAGCCACCAGAAAGGATGAACACCCAACTTTTGGATCAACTTGGATGGGACTGGAGAAGATTATGCTGAGTGAAGTCAGTCAAACAGAGAAAGTCAATTATCATGTGGTTTCACTTTTATGTGGGACATAAAGAATAGCATGGAGGACATTAGGAAAAGGAAGGGAAGAATGAAGACTGGAGAGTCCGAGGGGGAGATGAACCATGAGAGACTATGGACTCTGGGAAACAAAATGAGGGTTTTAGAAGGGAGGGGGTGGGAGGATGAGACCCCCCCAGTGATGGGTTAAGGAGGGCACAGATTGCATGGAGCATTGCGTGTCATATGCAAACAATGAATCATGGGACACTACATCAAAAAATAATGATCTACTGTATGGTGACTAACATAACAGTAAAGATATTTAAGAATAAATGAAAATAAAAATTTTTTTAAAAAAGAATGCAATGCAATAATGCTTGTAAAGCAGTTGGTGTGGTATCTGGTATAGCATTCAGAAAGTGTTGGCAATATAATCCAATTCAAAGTCTACAACTAATTAATTGTTTTCAATTAATGAGTATGAACCCTCTACCTCAGGCCAAAAGGATTTTAACTATAATTTCAGAATACGGACAAATACGCAAAAGAAAGGATTGCTCAGGTATCAAAAAGCAGATGCTAAAAACCATATGTACTTGTACACATAGATTCCCCAAATCATCAGTAAGTGAAAAAAGTGCAAGCTGATGGCACATACAACAGGATCTTCTCTGTGTAAAAAATTATATAAAAATTTTGTCTCAGGGAAGTATCAAGTTTTACAACTCTTAAAGTATCTTTGTGGTGCCTGGGTGGCTCAGTCATTAAGCATCTGCCTTCATCTCAGGGTCCTGGGATTCGAGCCCCACACCGGGCTCTTTGCTCAGCGGGGAGCCTGTTTCTCTCTCTCCCTCTGCCTTCTGCTCCCTCCCCTGCATCGCACTCATGCTCTCTCTTGCTCTCTCTCTCAAATAAATAAATAAAATCTTAAAAAAAATATATCTCCTTGTAATTTCAGAATAAAGTGATGAAAAACTTCACAATTGTTTTAGGGAAAATACTCCCGTATTTTTTCCGGGATAAGATGGCTTATATTGCCTGGTGACATTTTTGGAGTCTTTTGCTGGCAAAGGAAGCTCTTGCACTGACAGTGGCTAAGGACACCGGAAATTGACATCTCAGTTGCCCTTGAGAAGCTTCTAGGTTCACAGTGTGCGAACACGTGTATTCCCAGAATGGTGTTTTTATTACTTATTTTTTAATCTTGTAAGAGTTTACATGTCTGTACAATGTAATATAAAATGTCACTGGAATTCATGCAAGTTGAAGCTTTATAAAAATAGAGGTTATCCTCACCATGGAAAAATGTGAAGGGGTCATCTCTCTGAAGGACTCCCTTCACCAGAGAGGAAGCATCGGCACAGCATTGTGGATATAGAAGAGCCAAGCCTGAAACTTCACCCAGTAAGATGGAGATGATATGGAGCACGAATTCCTTGAAATGCAAATGAACATGACTTTGGGTGGAGAGGCTAAGGTCCTGCTACAGTAAGCATGGTCTTCTAGCCAGCAACATGAGCATCACTGCGGAGCTCAGACTCAGGCCCTATCCCAGACCAACTTGATCAGAATCGACATTTTATCAAGATCTCCAGGGGACTTGTAAGCGCATTAGCATTTGCAGATAGCCAAGCTTAAATCAGTGCTTTGTTGGGGGCACTGTCATTAACATGTTTTTTAATGGAAAAAAAAATACTTGGTACATTCATTTTTCTATAAACTTTCTGTTATTTACATAACTACAACATGACTATTCTAACTTACTTGAATATATACCTCTGATGCTGCCGCTTTTTTAACAGAAAATTCATTTTTATTTTTTTAAATTTTTATTTAGTTACTTGAGCCAGAGAGAGCAAGAGAGAGAGAGCACAAGCAGGGGGAGGGGCAGAGAAAGAGGAAGAAGCAGGTTCCCCGCTGAGCAGGGAGTCTGATGTGGGGCTCCATCCCAGGACCCCGGGATCATGACCTCAGCCGAAGGCAGATGTTTAACTGACTGAGTCACCCAGGTGCCCCCTCATTTGTATTTTTTTTAAATGATTCACTTTTAGGAAATGAACCATCCCTTAATTAAAAGAAGAGATTACTCTAGATGATGGACTTTAAAAATAGCCCAGGAATAGTGCAAACCACCAAGTCACCAAGTCATAGGTTTACTGGAAGGCAGAACTGACCAGACTGAGTGAAACAAAATGTGGAAGCAAATGGAAGGGGAATTGCTGCGAGTAACTCCTGGATTTCTGGCTTAGTCATGGGGACAGACGCTGAAACCCATCCATGAATGGAGGTGTATAATTTGGAAAGAAAAACCATGACTTCAATTTATGGACATGCTGACGCCTGTGGACTTTCCAACTAGAGATACCTAAAAAGCTGTTAGACACAACCGGTCAGGCTCAGGACAGATGTTTGAGCTGACAAGATAGTGGGTCCCTGATGCAAGGCCGAGAGCAGCCTCCCCCGGCATCAGGATTAAGGACTGGTCCCTTCAATCCATCTGTTCTCAGTCCTAGTCATTTAATAACAAGGGCACCTCTGATGTTCTCCATAGTGTCCATGCAATCCTGAACGTGTCAGCGAGATGTAATGTACCCACTACAAAACCACAGCTTTACTCCCTAGCAGGAGAGGGCCTTCTAAGTCCACTCGATCAAGGCCTTTGGGGGCAGCTGCAGGAAGTCTGCACCAGGGTGAACTGGGTCCAGCCAGGGCAAATATAAATTATTGATATTATCCTAAACCAGGCTAAAGACTGGACTTCTCCCCCAAGTTCTCCACCTAAAACCAGAGGTAGCCACAGCCGCTTCACCGACACACGCAAGACATAGGTTTCTTCTCAGACCTTATGCATCCTGGTTTTCTAGGGTGTCTTCTGACAACTGCATCTGTACCCTTGCTTCTAAAATAAATATTGGTCTTAGACTAAAGTAGAACCTAGCCCGGAAGGGTAAAGTCTGGAAAGTTGCAAGTGAGAAAAGAAGGAAGTGTATTAGGTCATGTCTCCCACTATGAAATAATTAAAAAATCTTTCAGAGAAAAGTTAACTGTTTTGCCCTCATTTATATTTTTCAGTTGTTAAAAGCTGATAGTCCAGCAAGTGAAGGCCCTTCTTTCATTTGGTACGATGATACATTCAAATCACCTCAAAGAAAAATGATTCAGTGTGTTTGGATTTTTGAATTTTTCGAAAAGTTACCTATTCTACAATATCAATTATAGAATGCAAGTTTATTGGGATAATTTTTCTTTCATAGACAACACCCACCTAGAAAATCCAGCTGCTGCAGGTGTCGGAGAAAAAGTGCATTCATCCCTATTCCATAATGTCTCTTTAATGAAAAGGGATATTTAAATTCTAAAAATAGACAACCGCTTCAAGCAGAAATTAAATAGCACATCTTGGGTCGTAGTTTGTGTTTCAGTTGAGCTCGGCTTTGAGGGGAGACTGACTGCTTCTTTCTGCTTGAGGAATACTTTCTCACAGCCAAAAAGGAGATCATGAAGGGTAAATACTACTTCAGTGTTCAAACAAGGAGCTTTTGGGGCACCTGGGTGGCTCAGTTGTTAATCATCTGCCTTCAGGTCACGACCCCTGGGTCCTGCAATGGAGCCCCTCATCAGACTCCCTGCTTAGCAGGAAGCCTGTTTCTTCCTCTCCCACTCCCCCATGGTTGTGTTCCCTCTCTCACTGTCTCTCTCTCTCTGTGTCAAATAAATAAATAAAATCTTTAAGAACAAAAACCAAACAAACAAACAAACAAAAAAACAAGGAGCTTTCACTTGGACCCCACGTCTTGCTTCTGGTACTCTATACTCACCAAAATCAATGAAGGAAGAGAAGGTTATGTCACAAAAAATGATAGTCAATAGCCACATGTCTTTTACACAAACTCAAGGACAATATCCAAATAATTTAGTCATTCTGCTAGCTAGTTTTTCAAATAGCCATCTACTTAACAGCAAACATCCATGGGAAGCACTGACGAGACCGCGGAGAGGAAAGGAAAGATGGCAGAACTTGATCCCAGTAACAAAAGCTGCTGAGGTAGCACCTTTTCATAGTGGCCACTTTGGTCAAGAAAGAAATTTTCAGAGACATCACTTGATAATATTTCTGTGAGCCTCCTTCTCTGATGACAAGTTCAGGAAAACACGATTTCAAAGCTTAAGTGGATGAGATTCTATGGCCTGTGCCTATCAGCTGTGTTATTTCACAGTTGCCACACATTTATTGATCTACATGCCGGGCATTATTCTAGATAGTTCACATACATTATCTCAGTTGATCCTTAGCAAGTCAAGTTTCAGTTATTGAGAAGCCTATCTTTTTCTCTTTGCTCCCACACCTTTAATGTTACACTCCAGGAAGGGTTGACCTTCATATGACAAGATCCTGATTCACCAGGTCACAACTGCTGAGACCAGAGGTGGACACCTGACCTCAGGTTAACTGTGCCAATCACATTCATACTGGTAAGAATTTGCAGCTGTGTATAGATAACGAGGTTGGTCTCCATTGAACGTTAGAACCAATAAATGTTCTACTGGTGAGGCCATGTTGGACCAATTTACAAGTCTTTGGAGAGAATGAAGAATGGTACACAGACCATTTGGCCTTAAGTCACACTGGCGCCAGACTGCATTTCAGTTACCAGATTCATTTGCTTTTGAGGCCCACTATTCTTCCTGCCCTCGGGGGCTCATAAGACACCCATATCGTTACAAGCGTTTCTCCTTTTTTCTTAAGTTAACTTGAGAGAATTTCATTTAATACAGCACAGTGGTCTCCAAGAGAGTATTCTTACCCCAACTCTACTGATGAGGAAAGAGACTCAGAGAGTTTAAGCACGTTGCCCACGATCAGGCAGATAGTGACGAGTAGAATTCAGGCCCAACTCTATAGGACTCCTAAGTCTGGGCTTTTCACCACTAGATTAATTTAGATCTCAAAATTTTAGAATACATTAAGGACTGCTAAAGCCGTCTGGATCTACTAAACGAAAGGCATTGTGATTTTCAGAAGTTATTGCTGTGTCTTCTTGAAGTTAATATGCAAAACAAATGTTCATTGGAAACAGATAGGCAAAGAGCGTCCATATTTTTATCTACATCATTACGTTGAGGGAAGTGAAACTTCCTGCTTTCTAGCTGAGTTGGCCTTCTTTCAAGGACTCCAGTTCTAATTGCTTTTGCAGAACATATATACCTCCAGTAAGTTAGACCGATCTCCTCCCTTGAACAAATTTCATTTTCTTCTGGTCAATTTTCTATGCACAATTTATCATCAGCAGACCATCCTTATTGTTTATCTTCATGGACTATTTCCCAGAAGAAATCGACATACATTTTTTCTCTTTTTGTAACTAGCTGCAAACTCAGTAACTCACATAGCTTCTGAACAGCCCAGCTTTAGAGTTTAGCTATTAGCCCTCCTTTATGGAGAAAGAAAGCTCACTTAAGTTATCCTGTTACCCCTTCTGAGCTCTCTTGGCTCTCATCCTAGGATGTGAGGCCTCACCAATCTATCACCCCATATAACTGCTTGGCTCACAAAATCTGGACTTGGGCCACTCTGATTCAGTGATTATGTGCATGGTTTAGGTTAAGATGTTTTTATTGTAGTTCAAGCAAAAAACCATCACTTGCTGTAAATCCATCAACTGTGGTTACTTTAAATTTGTTACACTCATAATACTATAACATCAATGAGCATTTTTAAAGATTATCCAGATGCCCGCCACTCTAATAAATCACCTTCTTCAGTGCATCTACATTCTTTTGTGTGCTGTTTGTATAAATGTATACTTTTATTCACTTTTAACCATAACAGGTGTTACTTTGTGTTTACCTTCCCTTCACCAAACTGGTCAGGAAGGTAGTGCTAATTTTTGAAATTATCACTGAGTGGCTACACCCACCAATGTTAGATGTTAAACTCTGTGTGTTTCCAGTTATTTCTTCAAGCAAGTCTAAATCTGGTAACCACTTAGCCTTTTAGATGACAAGCGCATCGTCACCCCCCGCCCCTTACCATGAGCATGGACCAGCACTGGCCAAGTGCAAAAGGAGGCCAAACTAGCAACAGGGGAGTTAGTCTCAGGAACTTATCAGTTAATCATTTGCCTGGTAGGGGGTAAAGCCTGGTCTATCACTTCCTTGGCAATAATCTTGGCAGATTTTGAGAGTTTTCTTCATAATTAACTTAGGGTCCAAAAGCAACAGAAAAAGAAACTGGGGATAATGGCAATGATGTCTTTTATCCTAAGGGCAAGTCAGTTCAGCCAGGGACATGCAGTCCTAATTGAAATTCATGTTTTCTATGAGCACTTAAAGTTATGTGCCTCCATCTTCTGTCCAAATATGTCCCAGATACATTACAGAGAAATCTCGGCTGTAGTTTTCTCCCTTCTGATCCCAGCTGAGACTCAGAAGGACTTGAGGCATCTCTAGTACTATTAGTGGACAGCTTTGTGTGTTTCTCATCCAGACCCTCAGTCAGTGCTTCCTCTAGAAGCCTGTGTGCCTCTTTTGGCTAGTAGAAGACACAGTGATTTAAGCCTGGAGAAATGTAAACCTGGGCAAGAAAAAGCCTACTATTTATCCTAACACACACATACCCCCCACACACACACTTTTCAAAACAAATCAGTTCATTTCCTCTTCAAACACAAATACATGGAACCATACAACAAAAAAGGGGGCAGGAGGAGTAGAAAGTATCCTATGTTTCTTCCTGTACATATGAGGACTGTCACTCAGCATAACTTCTGCAAGGCGATTCACTCTTATTTTACATCAAATCTCAGTGTTTATGAAGCCAGATGCTTTGCTACTTTATTACTCAGTTGCCATGAGCTACAGTGTACATTGTACAATGTACTCACTCACCTGTTCTGCATCTTTCTGGATCCTCAGAGAAGCCTATCTTCCATCAGCTCCATTCTTCTGGGTCATACTTTGTTCTGACCGGGGCCACTTCTTTCCCCAAAGGTCTCCATTCTAGTCCTCCTAGCAGCCTGAAATACCCATCTTCTCCGGCCTTTTGTAGTGGCCACCATGATGTTCCTCCCCACTGTTTCTGAACTGGTTCCTAAGCTCAAGACTCAGTGACTCAGCCCAGATGAGTAAACTCACCATTAAAAGATCAGATTATTTGAGCAATAACCAATGTAGATTTAATGCAATCAATCCCTTTACCCAACAATTCTGAATTAAACACAGATAACACCAAACATATGTGCTATGATGACATAAAAGAGGGAACACTGTTTGCCAAGTTCCAAAAAGTTTTACAAAGAGATTTCATTAAAGCTTATCTGTTGAGGATGGTAGGTATCTTGAAAATTACCAGTGGTAATGTCAAAAGAACTAAATGTAATTAAAAGCTTTAATTAAAATTAAAAACTAAGTTCATTGGGCTTTCCTTCGACCTCATTCTCACGGGCTACTCCTGCATTTGGGTGGCCAGCCACCTGTCCCTCCAGTCTGGCCTCAATTCTCTGCTCCCCCCAACCCCCCCCCCCCACCACTGACTCAATTTTGTACCCATTCTCAATCTCGTCACATCTTCTCTGTTCCCTTCCCGGTACTTCCTATTCCTTCAGGGAGTTCATTCACTCAAAATACCTGCAGTTATCACCAATATATGGCTTCTTGGTATTGGCTGGGAGTTGCAAGGAATAACAACCTAACTTGAACCAGCATAAAAATTTAAAAGATATTTAACTAAGGGATCCTAGGCAAAATTAAAGTTGAGCCTCAGAAACACCTCAGATCAGGGACTCAAAACATGTAGCCTTTCTTACCTCTTTTGTTTTCTTTTTCTGTATGGCAGTTTCCTTCTTCTTTGTGCAGTCTGAATTTATATCTGTTTTGATAAGGAGACTAGAAAGCCTGGACTGTAATGTCTTGGTCTCAATTTCAAATCTTTAAGAAAAGATATTGACTGGCTCAGCTTGGGGTATGTCTTGAATAAATCCATTTTACTTGGGGGGTGCCAAAATGGGAGAGGGTCACGTGCTGACTTTGGTTGGTGCCACTATTACCCAATGGGCAGAAGAACATGGTATCTCTAATTGTAACATGGTCTAACAGTTGTAGGATGCCAAGTCTAACATGGTATCCTACACATTCCTCACCTCCAGACTTAACCTCATACGTAAATAAAGAATTGCTGGATATTCAGCAATTCAGGTTCACAAGCCTGAAACTGACCTTGTCCTTTCTCATCCAAATCATATGCCATCCTCACCCCCGCCTTTACTCTTCATCGGTGAACAGCACTTCCCACATCCCTGGCCAAAGCCTTGACTCATCATGGCTCATCTCTTTCTCTTTCCTCTGTGATGCAGACATCAGTTTACATAATAGTAATAGCTAATATTCAGTGGGCATTTACTGTGTGCCACTAAATAGTGTGTACATTATTGCACTTAATTCTCAAAACAAACCCAAAAGGTAATGAAGCCATTATAGTTAAAGGAGACTGAGGCTAAAAAAAATTAAACAACTTGCCCAAGGTCACACAGCCACTAAGTAATGGTGCTAACAAGCAATTTTAATTTAGTTTCATTTCAGAACCTAAGCTTTCAACAATCATGCCATACTATCTTATTGCTTCTGAAACATGCTTGTTACTTAATATTTCTGATGTCTCATATCCTACAAATTCCTCTCCAATCACCTTGTGCATCTACTGGAATAACCTTGGCACTGCCATTCCCCTAAAGCCACTAAGAATTCTGAAACTCCCCTGGGAACCTGGAGTTAAGTGTGACACCCAGACCCTCAGTGGTCATGGTGTTATGTTCCTTGACACTTGTGTGTTAAATCTCTAATAGTTGTTTAAAGTTTGGGTTTTTTTTTTAAAGCAATTAAATGTATTAGCTTGTTCTCTCTTCCCTTAAATGATTCATTCCTCTGTATT
This sequence comes from Mustela putorius furo, assembly GCF_011764305.1. Lineage (NCBI taxonomy): Eukaryota > Metazoa > Chordata > Mammalia > Carnivora > Mustelidae > Mustela > Mustela putorius. Next base: position 12,346,315 of record NW_025422023.1, read on the forward strand.
GCCTATGTTTTTCATGACTCACCTGGCACCTTGCAAAAATCTCAAGCATACAGTTCTTCAGTTGCACGTTACTGATTGCTGACCTTCGAAACAGACTTCACCTTTTCCTTGGCTGGATGTCCCTCCCTTACAGACGCCTGTTATTATTTCTAGGAAAATCTTTTCTCATAGTGGGCCTTAATTTTCTATAATAATGCTTTTTTTTCTTGGCATTCAACTCAGGTAAACCTCACGAATTCTCTGCCAGAGTCATTTTCCCCGGGAATATGGCAGCATTGACCACCTAATCACGCACCACCTTCTACTGGCCCGTGTTGAATTTCTACTGGTTATAGTTGGTGGTTGTGGTAAGCAGAATTTAATAGTGCCCAGTGATGCTTGCCTCCTGGTATCTACTCCTTGGTTTAGTCCCCTCTCTCAAGTGTAGGCTGAACCCAGTGACTTGCTTCTAACCAATAGGATAAGGATTGGTGATGTAATGTCACTTCCATGATTAGGTTACAAAAGACGGTGATGGCCATCTTGCTGGGGCACTATTTCCTTCTTGGCTTGCCCATGGGAGGAGCAAGCTGCCATGCTGGAGAGGTCTCCATGGCAGGGGTCTAAGGGTGACCTCTAGCCAATAGCTGGCAAGAAACTGAATCCTTCTAACAAACATGTGAGCATAGTAGAAAATCCTTCCACAGTCAAGCCTTAAGATAACCACAAGCTGGAGGACCCAGTTAAGCCCTGCCTGTGTTTCTCACCCACAGCAACTGTGACCCACAGAAAGGGAGATGAGTTATAGTCTGCCAAATGCTATGATAGTTTATTATGCAGAACAAAGTAACAAAATTCAAAAAGCTTTTTAAAAAAATATTTTTTTTTTACAGAAACTTAGTAATGTAATTTTTTTAAAGATTTTTTTTTAATTTTTTATTTTTTATAAACATATATTTTTATCCCCAGGGGTACAGGTCTGTGAATCACCAGGTTTACACACTTCACAGCACTCACCAAAGCACATACCCTCCCCAATGTCCATAATCCCACTCCCTTCTCCCAAACCCCCTTCCCCCAGCAACCCTCAGTTTGTTTTGTGAGATTAAGAGTCACTTATGGTTTGTCTCCCTCCCAATCCCATCTTCTTTCATTGATTCTTCTCCTACCCACTTAAGCCCCCATGTTGCATCACCATTTCCTCATATCAGGGAGATCATATGATAGTTGTCTTTTTCTGCTTGACTTATTTCGCTAAGCATGATACGCTCTAGTTCCATTCATGTTGTCGCAAATGGCAAGATTTCATTTCTTTTGATGGCTGCATAGTATTCCATTGTGTATATATACCACATCTTCTTGATCCATTCATCTGTTGATGGACATCTAGGTTCTTTCCATAGTTTGGCTATTGTGGACATTGCTGCTATAAACATTCGGGTGCATGTGTCCCTTTGGATCACTACATTTGTATCTTTAGGGTAAATACCCAATAGTGCAATTGCTGGGTCATAGGGCAGTTCTATTTTCAACATTTTGAGGAACCTCCATGCTGTTTTCCAGAGTGGCTGCACCAGCTTGCATTCCCACCAACAGTGTAGGAGGGTTCCCCTTTCTCCGCATCCTCGCCAGCATCTGTCATTTCCTGACTTGTTGATTTTAGCCATTCTGACTGGTATGAGGTGATATCTCATTGTGGTTTTGATTTGTATTTCCCTGATGCCGAGTGATATGGAGCACTTTTTCATGTGTCTGTTGGCCATCTGGATGTCTTCTTTGCAGAAATGTCTGTTCATGTCCTCTGCCCATTTCTTGATTGGATTATTTGTTCTTTGGGTGTTGAGTTTGCTAAGTTCTTTATAGATTCTGGACACTAGTCCTTTATCTGATATGTCGTTTGCAAATATCTTCTCCCATTCTGTCAGTTGTCTTTTGATTTTGTTAACTGTTTCCTTTGCTGTGCAAAAGCTTTTGATTAAAAAAAATATTTTATTTATTTTTATTTTTTATTTTATTTTTTTTTAAAGATTTTTATTTATTTATTTGCCAGAGACAGAGGGAGAGAGAGCAAGAGAGCACAGGCAGACAAAGAGTCAGGCAGAGGCAGAGGGAGAAGCAGGCTCCCTTGCCGAGCAAGGAGCCCGATGTGGGACTCGATCCCAGGACCCTGGGATCATGACCTGAGCCGAAGGCAGCTGCTCAACCAACTGAGCCACCCAGGCATCCCCCCAAAAATATTTTATTTATTTATTTGACACACAGAGAGAGATCACAAGTAGGCAGAGAGGCAGACAGAGAGAGAGGGGGAAGCAGGCTCCCTGCTGAGCAGAGAGCCCGATGTGGGGCTTGATCCCAGGACCCTGAGACCATGACCTGAGCCGAAAGCAGAGGCTTTAACCCACTGAGCCACCCAGGTGCCCCCCCCAAAAGTCAGTTTTTTAATAACCATTTAACTTTTTTTTTTTTAAAGATTTTATTTATTTATTTGACAGAGAGAGATCACAAGTAGGCAGAGAGGCAGGCAGAGAGAGAGGAGGACGCAGGCTCCCTGCTGAGCAGAGAGCCCGATGTGGGACTCGATCCCAGGACCCTGAGATCATGACCTGAGCTGAAGGCAGCGGCTTAACCCACTGAGCCACCCAGGCGCCCCATAACTGTTTAACTTTTACCTAATTAAGACAACAGGGCTGTTTATGCTCATTCTCAGTGTTATTAGTCTATGGCGCTCAGTATACTGTGCTAGAAACAGAGAAGGAGGCAAATGCAAAACTGAACCTATGTTTCCCTTGTCATGCTCCACCATTTGGAAATGGGAGCAAGCACACTTCCAACATAATCATGGGACACCTCAGTCTAAAGATAATTAGATAATTGTTCTCATATGGAAGTCTTTCAATAGACTTCCACTAATGGTCACTTGGCTAACATTCCTTCTACAACAGTGTTTTTCTTCTCTCCTTTTTTTTTTTCTTAAGATTTTATTTATTTGGTGGGGGGCAGGGAGACATGAGCAGGGGAAGGAGGAGCAGAGGGAGAGGGAGAAGCAGACTCCCCATTGAGCAGGGAGCCTGCTGCAGGGCTCGATCCCAGGACACTGAGATCATGATCTGAGCTGAAAGCAGATGTTAAACCGACTAGGCCACCAGGCACCCCTTTCTACACCAAACTTTTGATGTAATATTGTTTTGTCTAAATCCCACACAATGGTGATTTAAATTTCAATATATAAAAATAGCACATATTAGTTCTGAGGTCTTGAATAAATGAGAATATCAGGGGAAATTCTCTTTAAGCTCTGATAATGACTCCAACATCAATCCCAGAGTTACTGCCAAATAATCAAATTATCAGTTGTCATGAAGAAATTAAAATTACCAACCCCTTCTTAAGATGCTGTCAAAACACTGGCATTAATGACCATGTTCTCTGCCATAGTGAAGAGCAAAAAGGGGCACCCCTCCCTATCTGACATTAACATTCGTTCCTTACATGTGAAGTTTCCGGAGTCCTGTTCTCACAAATCACAGGAAGATAATTGCTTTTGTGAACAGTGTTCTCAGGAGCAGATTTTTTTTTTTTTTTTTTTGGAGCAAAATAGTGGTTTATTAAAGCACAGGGACAGGACGGGGCGGGGGGGGCAGAAAAGTGCTGCCCCTGGGTAGTGAGCATATCCTATGGGGTGAGGGGAGGCAAGTGATGAGGGAGCAGGAGGCTGGCTGAGGACAGAGCAAGAGCTGGCGCCTTGCACCCCCTCTCCACCTGAGGAGCAGAATTTTTACTGTTTGTGTCATCAAAGGTTTATGTCCCATTAGAGCAATAGCGAAATTTCTGTTCATGAAAAAAAATAAACAAGGATTCATTGTTTCTCCCCTTTTTCTTCTGAGAGGCACCACCTGACATCATACTTATGGGTACACACACCAAGATGGTCAAATATATGTTGTAATAACGTATGTTATAATAATGTTTGCCAGGGGAGAAAGGGGGGCAAGAAACCAATTGCCATTTGCATGTAAAAAGTATCTCTCGCCAAGAAATTTGTACTAACCTACTAATCTAAATTAAAATTGCATTCTAAGCTGGACACTCTCATGTGCCTATCAGTAGCGGCAAGTAATTGTTCGTCACAGTCCTCCCAAGTATCCAGCCCTGAGGCCAGCCCTTAACACTCCTCACATAATATGTTTTGTGTAATAAATCACAAAGAGCTTTCATGGGATAGACAGACAATTGGTTAGAAAGGATGAACCTGTGCCTCGGAGTATTTGGCCAGCATTAATTCCAGCGCCCATGCCACCTATTTCCTCTGAAGTTCTGTTTTAAATCTTTCATTCCCTGCACATTGGAAAAACGCAGTAAGGAGTGGCACACCTAATTTGTTGCACTTTTTGTTTTACATCATAGGAAAACATCCACCCAAACTGATGTTAGTATAAAGACTAACTTTTTTTGATAGCATGGCTGGTTTATGTTCCTGCCATTTGCTCCGAGTACTGACACATTGTGAAAAACTCAAGACTGGTCTACAGTTTCATGGCCCAGTCTACAGTTTCATGGCCCAAGACTGGTCTACAGTTTCATGGCCCATTTACAGTGTAAATGTGAAAGGGAAAAGAGCCACGGATTTGCATTCCTTTCTTTCCCATTCCCAGTATGGGATACTGGGAGCCACAGACTAAAACAGGCCACCAGAGATGAGCTTATTGTCAGACTCACACACAAAGATTGAACATAATTTTGCCTGAAAAAGTGGCTGTAAGTCACTCACGAGTACTATTTTCCAATTGTCAATAAAAATTTGTGCTGTGGTAAAACTCAGAGGAGGGTTTGAGAGCCTACCAGGAAGTTCTTAAGATGAAAAAGCTCCATATAAAGAAAGCCACAGACATTTCAAATAACTTTAAATTGGGAAGAAATTTACAGAGAAGAATGGCAAAATGTTGCCTATCTTCATTTCCACAGTCATGACAATGCAATTTAAAAAAACAAAAAAGATTTCTTTATTTGTTTTAGAAAGAGAGCAAGCATGAGCAGGGGAGGGGCAGGAAGCCAGGGAGCAAGAGAAAATCCTCAAGCGTACTCCCCGCTGAGCAGAGAGCTTGACTGGGAGCGTTGTCCCAGGACCCGGAGATCATGACAGGAGCCAAAATCAAGAGTTGGACGTTCAACTGACGGAGACCCCCAGGTATTCCAGCACAGTGATTTTTTTTTTTTTAAAGATTTTTTATTTATTTATTTGACAGAGATTTTTAAACACATCCTCACAAAAGGATAAACGATTACCCTTCTACTTTCAAGGTGGCAAAGTTCACAGGAAAGCAAGGCAAAAAACAAGAGCAAAAATGAAACTCGAGGCTTGGATTCAGGAAATCTACTTTCTGGTCAGTCTTCCCTACCTGCTTGCTTGATAGCTCTCGGCAACCGTCCTCTCTGGGCTCTACTCGCCTCATCTTACATGCAAGAGTCTTTCCTTTTCAGAACGTTCTATGTTCTAAATCTTCCTTTAGATTCAGAAAAGCAACTCGTAGCCTATAGCTATTGTGCTTTTGGCGGATTGCTGAATTACATAAAATCTATTTGTAAGTGGTTAAGGATATTCTAGAGACGACGCTGCTACTAATGAAAACTACATTTGTAGTACTTGTTTTGAAGGACAGGAGAAGAGAGGCTGGGGTGGGTATTGGTAAAAATTGAATTATGGTGGGGCGCCTGGGTGGCTCAGTGGGTTAGGCCTCTGCCTTCGGCTCAGGTCATGATCCCAGGGTCCTGGGATCGACCCCTACGTCGGGCTCTCTGCTCAGCAGGGGGCCTGCTTCACCCCCTCCCCTCTCTCTGCCTGCCTGTCTGCCTACTTGTGATCTCTGCCTGTCAAATAAATCAATAAAATCTTTAAAAAAAATTGAATTATGGTTTGAGAACTTACCAGGGACTCCTTAAGTCTTCATGAATGAATTAGCAATTTTAAATTGCTATAAAAACTAAAGGAGAATTCAGAGGAGCATCTGGTATTGCAGAAAGAAGTAGGAAAACTAAAATTTTCTGTGAGAAAATTGTTCTCTGACATACAGCTTAAAGTAAGTGGAATTTTAAGAGCAATAGATGCCCTTTAAAACTATTTTTTCATGAGAGTTCCTCAGCTAAACTATTTATATGAGATCCACATGGGTTGCGTTTTTCTGATTTCTCAGTCTATAGCATTCTCATTTGTTCGGTCCCTCTCTCAAGATTATTTAGGTCTTCTAGCACTGTGCTACTCACAGTATTTCTGATTTGAGAACCAAAAATGTGTGATTTCATACTTTCAAGTTTGGGAGATCAAGTTTCAAACACGGAAGTTATTTTGTTAACAATTACACTGAAACCCATGTAGGAAGGCACTCTGGAACAAGAAGTTTAGCCTTTGGGCCCTGAGCCTATTTTTAAGTGTTTTGTGTTTATTTTTGTCCCATGATCCTCAAAAAGAGTAGCAGTAAACATGTGATGATCACTCTTAATATTTTCACAATTAAGGTATTGTTTTTATGTAAGTTAAACGTTTCTTCCCAAATGTTAAGAAATCTTATGTAAAAATTCTCAAAATGCCTTAAATACTAATAAGAGATAAGATCCTTTTCAAAATTCTCAAAATGCAGAGATAAGATCCTTATCTTTCTGGATACCCTTTACTCACTTACGAGGAGAAAAAAAAAAGACAGGTAACACCAGTCATTGTTTCAGAAAGGACAAAATTTTCTAGGCTGCATTAAAAAGGTATGTGGAATGCATTGAAAAAAATGAAGGATTAGTTTTCTTCTTTTTCAAAATTTTTTTTTTTTAATTTTAAACACAGGGCAGATGTTTATTCATTTGGGGGCTCCACAGGGGGATATTAAAGATAACAAAGTAATTTGGAAAGGATTTCAAGAAAATTCTCAATGAAGAGTACACTTTGAGGAACTAGGAATTACAGAACTTGGGGGAAAAAATTAATACTTAATTTTATGCCTGAGACTTATGAGGAATTCTCAGAGTACAGTGATTAGGTCCATATATATTTAAAATAAAACAAGCTAAATTAAAAGTAGTTATATTAGGTATGTTAAATCTCCTCTTTTGGAATTCCTTAAAAGGGATAGATTTTTTTTTCTTTCTTTTTTTAAAGGCTTTTAAATTTATTTGACAGAGAGAGACACTGAGAAAGAGGGGACACAAGCATGGAGATTGGGAGAGGAAGAAGCAGGCTTCCCGCTAAGCAGAGAGCCCGACATGGGACTTGATCCCAGCGTCCTGCGATAATGACCTGAGCCAAAGACAGAAGTCTAACGACCGAACCACCCACGTGGCCCAGGAATAGACTCTTCTATTTCAAAGATATTACATGGGCTTTCAGAAAAGAGCAGAGATAGCCCTCAAAATGCTTTCGTTGCAGTAATAAACACCAACTGCAGATGCTGAAGGCCTGTGATTTCCAGACATCTGGAACCTCTAAATTTACTTAGTGTGATAAGTATAATGGAAAGAGTATCTGTCTTCCTCACAGGATGTTGTATCAGTATAGGACAACAAACATGAATTGTTAATGTGTAAAAACAAAAATGCCTAAATTGTCATTATCCAATCTCTGCTCTCACTAAGTTTATAACCCAGTAATAGGGACCATACGAACAATTCTAATAGAAGCCAGAATGACCCAAATCCTGGGAAGGAGGAATAAATCAATTGTGCCATTCCGCCCTCACAGAGGAGAAAATGATTGATTTCAACAGGCGGGCTGGGGAAGGGTTCACAGAATCGACAGCGTTTGAGTTGAGCTGTGAGGAAGAGAGCTCAAGCAGCATCTGGATACAGTGGAAAGGACGTCATCACAATGGAGTCAGCACCCTGAGCTCTATTCTACTTCTGCCTGCCCAGGCACCGAACTTGCATGCAGCTCCGGCCCAGAAGGGCCTCTGAGCGCGTGCCTTTGCCCACATTGCTGTCGGTTTAGGCGGGAAGGAGCAGCAAAGTGTACATGGCTTTAACTGTGGACTCAGCTGTTCTTATCCACCTGTGCACAGAAGGGCTCCTGACGTAAGAGATTCTGGCTGGAATCCCAGTGTGTGTGTTCTACTTCCCAAGTGGGGAGAACCCTTGCTGAAGGATGGTCATCCCTGATCTTGCCAGCTGCCAAGTTCTGCTAGCTGGACGACCGCAGATGCTGTTTTGCCATCTGGTTTCAGCTGCTTGGACTGGAGAAGCCTCACTGTTTGCTACTCTTTCATGTTTCTCTTAAAACTGTACTGGTTCCACTAGATTTTGTCCATTTTAACTTAGAGCGTGAGTCTTAAAAATTTATCTTACTTTTCATGTTTAACTTTTGACAGACATCAGGAAGCAGTAACATAATATAGTCCTGTATTTAGTCCTGCTTGAAACAAGGAAAATTAGCCTATTATGCCCCTGTTTCCACAGTTAGCTCAGCATAAATATTTTCAGGATCCAGATTTGGATGTTTGTATTTGAATGTGGGCTTCTTTCAACTTGGATGCAGTTTTGAGGATCCAATTTTTGCACCGAAGACTAAGGATATCATACACATTGATAAGAACATTCAGACCCAGTGGGGAAATAAAGAAAACAGAACATTATAAGACACTATTACTAGACAAGATGCAGGAAAAAATTTAAGCCTACTATGAATAACAATAACAAAATATCCTGCTACAGGAAGGGTAGGAAAAAAGAAACTAGAAATTTCATATATTGTTGTGCCAATATAATATGGAACAACCCTTGTCAAGATCTTTTTGGTCCTCAAGTGTTCTTATTCTAGGAGTACATCTTGTGGAACTTACACTAGGAAAATGATCTCAAACAAAGCAAATCTGTTTTCCAGTGTCCGGGATCACTGTAGATATCCCCAGTGATCTTCCTGTTTCTATCCTTCCCCTACACTGCCCCCAACCCCTCACTTCAAGCACAGTCTGTTTTCCTCACAGCAAGCAGAGTGACCCACTCTTCTGCTTAGGACCCTCCACGGCTCCTGATTTTATCAGGGTGTGAAGCCAAATCCTTGCATTGGCCTACAAGGCTGCTTCCCCTCTCTCCCTGTTACCTGTGGGACCTCGTGTCTGCGACCCCTGCTGCTCCTCCTGCAAGCCAGCCACATCCCTGCTTAAGGGCCCTTTGTTCTTGATATTCCCTCTGCCTCAGTGGTCTTCCCCCAGAGACCCACGTGGGCCCACTCCTGCTTGTCTTCAACCCTCTGCCTGGCTGTCGTCTGACCTCCTCCATTTAGAACCTCAGTCCACACTCCTACCCTTGAACACAGGCTGGAATGCCCATGTTCACCTTACCCTGTTCTTGTTCTTCTACATACTGTACATATTACCTACGATGTTCACGATCCGTCTTCCCCACACAAGTGCTAAGTCTACAAGGACAGGGGCTTTTTTGTGTTTTGCACTGACATAGCCAAAGGACTTGGAAAATGCCTGGCATACATATAGGTACTCACTCAATAAATAACTGAATTTTAAAAGAGCAAAAAAGAAGCATTTCTAGATACAGGGTTGGCTACTTAAAATCCCTGCAACCAGATGCATTCAGGACTGATGTAGTTAAAGCCCCCTAATGTTTCCGCATGCTTCTACCCTCTGCAAATAGGTACTTGGAAAGAGGAAAGAGTCCTTGATATATCAGGAATTCTTAACGGAGAAGAGATGCACTGACAGCTTTCCCCTTGGGGTGCACCAGGATACCTCCAGAGTCGTGGCATTCAGGGTATGACCGATAGATGTGTTGTTGGTTCTGACACAGAGAACTCAATAAAGAACAGCTTATGCCTTTCCTCCTGGCTCCCTTTAAGTTGGGAAAGAATCTGAGAAGGAGAGTTTGTTCGCACAGGTCATCCAAATAGGGCAAACTGGCAGAAGCCCTGACAGGCAGCTGGCCTCACACATTTTACAAAGCTCTCATGTCTCATCGCCGCCCTGGTCTTCTCCTGCTCCTGTCAGAGCACAGCCGAGCACCTCACTGCTGCGACTCCTCTGAGGCCGTCCCATCAGGAGAGGCTTCTCTGTCACTTTGCCTTAAGGTGCCAGGTGCCAGATGGTGGGGTGGCCGGTTCTTGGGGGCTCAGTTACTTTATCCAAACAGTTTGATAACTTAGAAAGCAAAAGTTATTCTCATTGGATATAAATTTTTCTGATTTGAAGCCGAAAAGACATTTAATATTTAACACTAAATTTGGTATTAACTTTATTCCCTTTTGGCTTTCTTCTTCCTAGGAGGAGGCAACGCTAACATTCTGTGCACGAGCCCACCACAAAGACAGACATCTGGTTTTATTCTCCTCCTTTTAGGGGAACAGTCTCAAGCAGAACATCAACTGAGAAATTCCCAGAATGATCTAGCCCTCGATTATCTAAACCAATGGATTTAAAACTTTAATACATAGGACGTTATGGGGATGAGGGGAAAACATGTTTGGGGCTCCCTCTGCCAAGATCCTGATTTAACAGATTTTTAGGGAAAGCTGGAAAGATTTTTAAGAAGTATTCTAAGTGATTCTGAAGCTGGTGTTTCAAAGACCCCATAGGTGAACCCTGACACGCAGCTTGGACAGAATGTACAAGGAGGATGAAAAAACACACTACCCAGAATCTGTAGATGTGATCCACTCTGTAATAGGATAGTAGTAAGTAATAAAGATAAATGAGCAGTCACAAGACGTATCTTCATCTATGACAATGTAATGATCCCTCTTCTGGGAATAAATCAAATGTTGCTGTTAATGAGTACACAAAGAGCTAAAAATACATGTAGTCCTTGATGGAGAAATGGATTTTATTAAATTCAATGCGTTCCTTCTGCAAAATAATGGAGTGAAATTCAATGTGCCATGTATGAAATGATTCTGTCTGTAGGTGAAAAATAAAAATAAAAAAAATTTCAGACACTTATAATAACAGCAAGTTTGGGAAAAATGAATCGTCGATAGTCTACCTCTTTGCTTTTTCACATCCACGGTTACTGGCTCTAGTACGCGTCACCTAAATCCATCTATGGTTCACTTTTGGTTTCCTGATTTGTTGTAGGCAATTTTAACAATGATTTACTCTACTTTTTTGAGGAGTTTTCCTTTATAACTATATAGTATAAAATCTATTCAATTTAATTGTCCCATGGGAAAAGGATGACAAAGATCAGATCAGCTAGTATGGAAGACACTATTAAACAATCATGAAATAGCCATACAATTAAATATAACTGTCACCATTATCATGATGGCCATGTAGCAACACAGAAAGATGCCTGTAAGAGAAACATTAATATTCAAAATTATATATTTATTAAGATTTTAACTATGCAAAATCATATTCTGCGAATTTTGACTAACCCTACTGTCATGAGGAAGGCTTCCTAACTAGTAGCATCTAAGTACTACTGACTTCTAGAAGGAGAAGAGTAAACAGGTGTGAGCTGCCCCATCAGACATGGCCTCTCTCTTCCAACTCTCGGGAGATTAATACACGATATGCCACAAGCCCACTAATTTGTCCTTTGATAATTCAGCTTATTGTTTACAACTACTGCAATAATGGTTGTTCCTTATTTTCTCTATGCTTTATTCCCACAACATAAAAAAAAAAAATCAATGTATCAATAAACTTAAAAACAGTTACTCTCCTCACATTCTTAGATGTCCTCCAAAAGTTTCCACATTCCCCAAACCGTCTTGAGTGAAAATTACTTACTATGTCACTTGGGCTTATCACTGTAACCCTCTGTGCCTGTCTCATCACCTGTAAAATAGGCATACTCTCAGCTCTGCCTACATCACAATGAGGCTGTATGTGGGAAGCAGAATGCATAGCAGGGCGGAAAAACACAGGATTTAGAGCCATATTGTCAAGAGGTCTAATTCTGGTTCTAAAAGTTACTGCATGACCCAAGGCAAGTTATAGAACATCTCAGAGCCTCAACATGAAGTGGACAATCTCTACCTTATAGGGCATTTGCACGCGTGGCATCTAAAACCTACTACGTGATAGAAGAGCTCAAGAAATGGCAGCTATTGTAACAGCTACCACAACTTCAAAACAGATTATGCAAATAGAACATTCTATAATGATAACAAAGAAGAAAAGATGTGAACAGAACTGGCCTAAGAAGCTCAGTAAGGGGAACATAAGCAGACAAGATGTGCTTGGAGAGGAGTGAGCAGTGTGGCACGGCTGGAGGGTGGAGCTCCTGAGGAAATCAGAGGGTCTGATTCTCCAGAACATGGAAAGCCACTGAAGGTGTTCAATAAAAATACTACAAGGCAAGACCTTTGCTTTAAGAAAATGACGGGCAAAGTGGAGGATGACATGAAAAGGGAAAGAAGCAGACACAGAGTAAGTCGCTCAGGAGACAAGAGGATATGCAATGGAGCAAGAGCAATGGGGCTGAGGTGGAGGGCTGGATCTGGGAGGCATGGAGAGGGGCTGGGAGGCTGGTCCAAGCATCCAAGTGAAATCAGAGGGGAACCAGCATGGTGGGGATGGAAGGGAAGGCTCGATGTGATTTCAAGGGTTTGAGTGGGGGTCTAGGAGAATGTGAATTCCCCTGCTGAAGAATGAAGAAAAGAGAGTTCAGTTCTGGACCAGAGGGGCTGCAGACGTCCAAGAGACAGCCAAGAGACAGAGCTCAGGTGAGAGAGCTGGGCTGCTTATGAAGACTTCAGCATCATCGCCAGAGAGATGAGAATTGAGACAAAGGGGACTGCATGAGAATCAGAGAGTTTAGGCCCTCTAAAATAATAAATTCTAGGAAAAAGCCTTAATAAATGTAAACACATTTACACAGTCCTAGTAAGAGGATAGAGTTTGACTTAAGAAAGTTTCCACCAGCAACCTGGAGAAGATCATATGGTATGAAAATGAGAGTAATTATCTATAACAATCTAATTAACTTATAAAATTTGTAATTTATTAACCTATAGAAATGAAAGCTAATAAAACTGATGGGTTCCTTCAGCCACAGAAATTAGAACTGGTCAAAACTCAATGCTTCTAAATTTCTGCTATGAAATTTAAATCTTTTCATATCAATAAATATCCAAACAATTTAAAAATATTGGTCTTTATTTACATATTGTGTATCTCGAATAAGGCTGGGGGGAAAAGTTTCAACAGGAAGTCAGTAAATTCTCATAGATCTGCCTGTTGCTAGAACTTGGGGAGAGGGAGTTGAGTCCTTGGAGATTGGAGTCTTCATGGCAGAACTTCAAATGTTCAAATCACTTGCCAAGGAAGTGCCACACTTGCTCTGTGTTTGAAATGGGAAAAGGGTGTTGGGGAAAGGGTGAAGAGTGAGGGAGGGAGGGAAAGAGGGAAGAAGGAAGACAAATTTAATTTAGACCTTGAGGAAGTATTTAGGCAGAGAAAAACAATCATAAGTTTGGTACGCCACATTTTCCTATTTCAAGTTACTCCCCTTTAAACTCTCATCCTAAGTTCTCTCATTTGGCTCAAGCCTTATATAAAACTGTGCTTAAAAACTCCAGAGCCTTCCCATTTTATTCCCTACATCTTTTTGGATCATTTTAGTCTCTACTAATAACACAGAGGTTAGTGTCCCAGCTACAGATTGGAAGGTCTAGGAAAACCTTGTACTGTAAAATCGGACTGCCTGTCAAATATCCAAAATGGGATAGTGTTGCAAAGAAACAGTCTGTTAGTTTCCCATATAAGGAATATAACTTGCTTTCCCATGGAATGTCTACAGATCTGCTCTTTTCTACACGTCGCAGAATGTGACACAGTAAATAGTTCTCATTTTTCCTCCAGTTTTGCAAGTTGAATGCTCTTCTAATGTTTTATATTAAAACAAAGGGCCAAAAATCTTGCGGAGTTTCAAAGATGAATGCTTTGTGCCTATGCTTATATTCTGAAATTTTTACTACACAACATTTTTACTTGTTTTTTACAACAGCTTCAAATAATGGTAACAAAAAATACAGTATTTTCAAACTTACTATAAATTTTGATTTCAGGATATTTAAAATGAGTGACTCTTTAAAATGGTTAGATAATAAAGAAAAATCTCCCAAATGCAGATATATGGAGTCCATTAAATTTATCAGAACTGGGCGCCTGGGTGGCTCAGTGGGTTAAGGCCTCTGCCTTCGGCTCAGGTCATGATCCCAGAGTCCTGGGATCGAGTCCCGCATTGGGCTCTCTGCTCTGCAGAGAGCCTGCTTCCTCCTCTCTCTCTGCCTGCCTCTCTGCCTACTTGCCATCTCTGTTTGTCAAATAAATAAATAAAATCTTAAAAAAAAAAAAATTATTAGAACTACCTGAAACCTCTCAGTACTTCACCAAAAAAGTCACTGACACAAACTATTTTCTAGCCTAAAAGTAATATATTTGCTCCTTCTCATTTTCTGAAATTAGAAAAAAATTGATTTCATCTGAAAAATTTAATGACTATTTTAAAAAGTATTTTTACTTGGTTTATATAATGTTCAAAATAACCTATTATACTTTTTCTGGTTTCCCCCACTAGAATCAAATTTATACATGTAGGCTCTTCAAGAACCAAAAACCATACCTTCTTCTTTACTTCCCTTATTTGGTGATGATGACACCTGAAAGATAAAAGCAGAGAAGAGACCCTCGTTATGAGTATCTGGATGTGGATACCACATCCACAATTGTTTTTTGTTTTTTCATGAAACTATAGAACAAACTAGAACCTGAGAAAAGTAAGTACTCCTCTTTGCCTTTAATTATCATTGCTTCTTTTGGATAAACAAACCACAGACTTTGAGTCAAATAAAAAAAGCATGCTTAAAAATATTTTTTTCATTAACCCACGGGATACTGAGAATGCAAAGAGGACAGGGAGGTTTTCTTTCCGTTGCCTCCCTGGCTGAGGACTAGAAGACAAAAATCCAACACACACCCTACACACACACACACACACACACACACACAATTTATTTAGCTGCCATCTAGAGCATTTAAATTAATTTTTCTGTTTATTTCCATGACTGGGCCAAGATATTTAGAACAAATGTAGTATAATCTGTGACAGACAAGTTTGAAAGAAAGGCTTTTCTGAGATACCAGGGGTTTTTTTCCTAATTAAAAACAATACATTTTTTAGTTGTTTTTTTTTTTTAAACTTTTAATTTAGAGATCCCTCATCCATGGAGAGGAATGCACAAAGCCCAAGAATAAACATCTACTAATCACCACCCAAGTTGAGAAATGGAACAGGCCAGGCCCTTCCCCAGTCATAATGTTTTCTCTCCTCAGGAAACCACTACCTTGATTTTATGACACATATGAGATTCAAACTGATTAATCAACTTTTAATTCTCTCATTTTGCTTGCCCACAATAGGAAAGATCTGCTTCCAACCTTTGAGGTCTGGTGCAAAGGTACAAAATGGAAGACTGCATACCATACATGTGAATACTTAAAGAGTTCTAAACCAAGCTAAGAAAAGTGATGAGTGGAGTTTAGAGTAAGGTCCATCTTCCTATCTTGAGAAATGTACTTTTGTAATGACTTGGAAGCCCCTGTTTAGCATTCTAGACACCCGAGACGGCCTGAATACAGCCAAGTAAGGAAAAAAGGCACATGGCTCTCATCCTGCAGCACTTAGGTCCCATCCGCAGGCTCGAGCTCCAGCCCATATATCTATGTACTCCCTACCTCTGAAGAGCCTCCCAGTGGTCCCTGAAGAAGTAACAGTGAGCACACCATTCACAAAGGAATGAGCATGGACTTGGGGAGATGCCCTTAAGACCCTGGAAACACACCTGCAGCTATTTGGACAAAGAATACCAGGATTCTGAGTAGCTAGAGAGAGGGTGGTATGGAATCGGGGGCTTGGCTCCTGATGAAGGCACAGCTTTGGTCCTTTGGTCTTGCCTTGGGAGGATGGATATAACTGATGAAGGCCAAAGCAAAGTAGGGCCTTCCTTGCTTAGGTCCAAGGGCAGTACTGAGTAAGAACAAGTAAGCAGGAAGAAAAACTTAAAATTTTAACATTAAAATAGTCCCTGTGACAGTTAATGTGTGAACTTGGAGGGTGTTCGTAGTTGAGATTAACATTTTAATAGGCTTTACTCTCAGAAAAGCAGACTGCCCTCCATAATGTGGGTGGGCCTCAACCAACCAGGTGAAGGCACACACAAAAAGACCAGCCTCTCCAAGCAAGAGGAGATTTTCCAGCAAACTGCCTTTGGACTTTATCTGCAGCCCTGGCTTCCCTCTGTCTCTAGCTCCTGACCTACTTAGCAGATTCTGGACTCACTAAGCCTCCATGATCACTGTTTACATATATCTATACATCCTACTGTTTCTTTGGAGAACCCTAAAATATTCCTCTGAATCATAAACAGTTTAAAGTTATTTTTCTTTCTATTCTTTAAGAAAAAGGCTAATCAAATATACTTTCTGTTCTGTCACAGAAACATGATGTAACAATGTAAATAAAGCGAGCTCTGTATGAATTCTATGTAAAACATCTTTGAAATTCCCAAGTACTTCAAAACAAGAAAAAATTCTATTCAGCTTCCTAGCACAGAGAAAATGCTTAACGATGATTGGTTTGGAGTAAGATGGAACTTAAGCAAACCTGGGTGTGAAAGTGACATCATAGTATAAAAATTATACTCATTGAGAGTAGGCCTCTGGCATCTGATGGCCGTTTAACCACACAGAGAACAAGACAGAGTAAATTATTTATTCTTTGAAATTGGTATGCAAAACCAATTGTGCAAAACATCTATAACAAAGTTTGTTGGAAAGTTAGCTGTTCAGAGTTCCTGTTTAAAATGAGCAGCTGCTTCTTGCTGGAGCTGCCAAACATTTCAGAGGAAAGAAACATATAGTATACAGGCATACATCAAAGAGACTGTGACTTTGGTTCTGCCACTGCCATAATGCAAATATTGCAATAAAGTGAGTCAAATGAATTTTTTATTTCCTAAAGGCTACGTATACACTCTAGTCTGTTAAGTGTCTAAAGCGTTATATCTAAAATAACAATGTACACACCTTAATATAAAAATTATTGCTAAAAAATGCTAACCATCACCTGAGTCTTTTTTTCTAAGCAGTACATTTCAAACAGTAGGCTTAAAATATTCCGTAAACCATGTTGTAAACAGATGTGCTGCCATACAGGCTTTGCTGTTCCATTTACAGAGCACAGACAGAGTAAAGGTAGCAGAATTCTTGAGTCCAAGGATTTGCTGCATGGCAATGAAGTCACCAGCTACATGAGCCCCTGACAAGCTGGCTTGTCCTTTGAAGCTTTGGAAGCCAAGCACTGACTTCTCCTCTTTAGCTTTGAAAGTTGTAGACAGTATCTTCTTCCAACAGAAGGCTGTTTCATCTACACTGAAAATCCACTGTTTGGTGTTGCCGCTCATTGATTATCTTAGCTAGACTTTCTGCTGACTTGTTGCAGCTCCTTCTCCATTAGCACCTGCTGCTTCACCTTGAACTTCTGTGTTATGGAGACAGCTTCTTTCCTAAAACCACATGAACCAGCCTCTGCTGGCTTCCAGCTCCTCTTCTGCAGCTTCCTCACCTCTCTCCGCCTTCACAGAACTGAGAAAAGTTAGGGCTTTGCTCTGGATTAGGCTTTGGCTTAAGGGAATGCTGTGGCTGGTTTGAGCTGTCCATACCACTCAAACTTGGATATCCCTAGCAGCAGTAAGACTGTTTTGTTTTCTTATCAGTTGGGTGTTCACTGCAGTAGTCAAGAACTTTTCTTTGCATTCACAGTCTGGCTCATTTTATGAAGCGCCCTAGGATTTGGTCCCGCCCCGGCTTTCGACATGTGCCTTCTCCATGAAGGCTCTCAGTTGTTTTTAGCTTTTGATTTAAAATGAAAGACATGGGACTCTTTCTTACCTGAACACTCAGAGGCCACTGTAAGGTTATTAACTGGCCTAATCAATATTTTGTGTCTCAGGCAATAGGAAAGCCTCTCTGAGCCAGATGGGGAACAGCCAGACAGTGGAACAGTCAGAACACATAATGTCTGTCCACTACATTCACTGTCTTTTATGAGTGTGGTTTGTGGCAGCCCAAAACAATTACAACAGTAACATCAAAGCTCCCTGATCACAGATCACCATAACAAATATGGTAATAAAAAAGTTTGAAATATTGTGAGAATTACCAAAACATGACAGAAACACAAAGTGAGCAAATGCTTTTAGAAAAGTGGCATAGAGCCAACAGACTTGCTTAACAGTTACCACAAACCTCAGTATGTATATAGTGCAGCATCTGTGAGGCACAACAAAGTGAACAGCAATAAAATGAGGTATGCCTGTATAAAATAGGGTAACTGAGCAACTTCTCATTAACCTAAAAAGTATAAAAGGACAGAAATGAAAAACTACTCTAGCTGAAACATTTATCATAACATTTCATTTAAAAAATAATTCTCAGGGGTACCTGGGGGATTCAGTCCGTTAAGCATCTGCCTTTGGCTCAGGTCATGATCCCAGGGTCCTGGGATGGAGTCCCGCATTGGGCTCTCTGCTCAGTGAGGAGCTGCTTCTCCCTCTCCCTCTGCCCCTCCCCACCCACTGCTCATGCTATCTCCCCCTCTGCCTCTCCCTCTCAAATAAATAAAATCTTAATTTTTTTTCCAGAATGTTATTTCTTCATTTTTTTCTTCTAAGATTATTTTTATTTTTAACTAATTTCCACACCCAACATGGGGCTCAAACTCTCAACCCCAAGATCAAGAGTCATGTGCTCAGGGCACCTGGGTGACTCAGTCCTGAAGCATCTGCCTTTGGCTCAGGTCATGATCCCAGGATCCTGCAATCCAGACCTGCATCAGGCTCCCGACTCAGCGGGGAGCCTGCTCCTCCCTCTCCCACTCCCCCTGCTTGTATTCCCTCTCTCGCTGTCAAATAGATGAATAAAATCTTTACCAAAAAAACAAAAACCAGTCATGTGCTCTACCAACTGAGCCAGCCAGATACCTCCTTATTTCTCCAATCTTAGAATATATCCAGTATGTAAAAAGCCTTATAAAAAAGAAAACAAACATCACCAATAAGTCGAACCTGCAGAGATAAGAACTCATGGTCTGGAGGTCTTTTTTTTTTAAACATTTCTCCATATTATGCCAAATGAGAATGCCAAAAGAATGCCAAAGAGAAACCAACATTTAAATCTATAAACAACAAAGGGTTCATGAGACACATCTGCTCTTCAGTTCTTCACCTACAGTCAATGGCTTCCTGATTCTGAAGTAACAGCAAACCATACCTGCTTATAAAACGTGGAAGAACTAAGAGCAGCACAGAGCACCTAGAAGTGACCCAATCCCAACTCTGTCAGGAGTCACCACCACGACGTTTTCATGGCAAGAAACGAAGAAACCATTTCAGTTACTTACCGGGAAAAACTGGGCACCCTTGAATCAACTAATATAAATTCTCTGCAAAACAGTACTATTTTATACTCATTCTAAAAATGCTATCTTCTCTCCTTTTCCCACTCCAAAAATACTTCTCATGAATATTCATATTCATATTTTTCTTTCCAATTAATCTAGAGTTTGCATTACCAAAGTATTCCTCTTTTACCCACCAAAGAAAGTTTACTCTAGCCTCTGTCCCAATTCATAAAGTTCATAAGGCATTCGCTGTACATTAGTTTTACTTTTACATTTCTTTTCTGATTTTTGCTTTAGAAACCCAACAAAATACGACCAGTTCTTAGTTACCCACAGACAAAAATGTAGAATATTTTAGGTTATGTAAGTTTAATCTACTTCCTTTTCAATAATGTATATAATTGGCTAGAATCAAACAAAATGATTAACCTTATTTTCATTTATTTTATTCCCCTTTGAGTAGTGATGCAGAATGAGCTCTCAAGTCAAAAAGGAACATCTTGGGCACCTGGGTGGCTCAGTGGGTTAAAGCCTCTGCATTTGGCTCAGGTCATGGTCCCAGGGTCCTGGGATCAAGTCCCACATCAGGCTTCCCTCCCTCTCTCTCTCTGTTTGCCTCTCTGCCTAATCGTGATCTCTGTCAAATAAATAAATAAAATCTTTAAAAAAAAAAAAAAAAAGGAACATCTTTATGGTAATTCATTATTAAATTTTTTAAAAATGTCCTTTCTTGATAAATCAGGATCTGGTTCTAGTGCACTGTTCTCTAAGATTCAGCTGAAGAGTCCTGACATCAAACACAAAATCACTGTCCCAAATTTCATACAACACTGTGAATATCAATGCTTTACTAAAGAAATAAAGTCTACCAAATACAGTCAGTACATTTTTAATTAAAGTAGAAATAAAGTAGAATAATTAATAAATAATAATTAATAAAGTAGAATAACTTCTCCTTCAACGCACTGCTCATGAACCTGTGAACTGTCATCATGGCTGTCTTTGAGCGCTGGGTGCTCCAGGTTTTCCTGAGGCTGCCAAGGGAAGGCATAAAGTCAGACTGCCGCTGCTGAGACTTCCCTAGAAGGTATTCTCTCCTCACAGTTCCAGAAGTTTCTAGTGCTTTCCAGCATTCCTGTGAGCTAAAGGTTCACAGTATCATGAGATTGGGTCCTTGAACTGAGCAGGAGTGTGCTTAACCTGGATCCTAAATTCTAGGAATTTTAATCCCTGTGGCTACCAGGCTGTGTAAGGCCTTAGGAAAGTCTGGGAATTTCTTTAGCAATGAGTGTGGTACTTCCTCAGTCCTGCATGCACTGAGTTTGTGTGCGCAACCTCAAAAAGGTCAATTCTTTTTTCTTCCCCTCCAGTAAAATGACTACAGTCACCAAATACTAAAAAAACCCCACAAATTACCTAATTCAAACTTTCCCTAACTTCGCATGATGCCTAGAGGTTTTCCATTTCCTCAGAGAGCAGAATACAAGGAAAGTGCTTAAATAGAAGCATGTGGGAAAATTCTGGGGAAAAAATTCCCAGATGGGAAAAGTGGTTACGTATTAGAATAAGTTGTTATGTTGTGGAAACTAACTTCTTCTCTTTCCTCTTCCCTTTCTTCCTGTTTAAGTCTCTGAATATAGGATGGATTCTCACTGAATAATCTAAATTAGTCACAATGACTTTTCCAATCTCCAACAATGGGATGGGCTACCTCATGAAGGAGTGATATTCTCATCACCAGAAGTATTCAAGAAGCTGGAATAGAAGGGATTTTTTCCCCTCTGTGGTCAATTTAATTCAACAACATTAATGTCAATAGTGATGATAAAACCCAAGGTGTATTGAATACTTTCTAGCTGTTTCACATTTTACCTGGATTATATTATTCAGTGCTCTACAATAACTCTTACAAGGAAGATATTATTCTTAGCTCCATTTTATAAAGAAAGAAACCAGGCATAAATAAGTTAAATAATTTGCCTTAAGCTATGAATGAAAGACCTGATATTTGGACCTAGACTCTGGAAAAAAATTTTTTTTTACATAAAGAAACTCACTGGACTAACACTGACATAAAATAAATGGTGCACACTGTATTTATAGTATCGCTAAGTTTTGACAAATATACACACTCGTAATATCATTATCACAATCAAGATAATAAACATATTCACCACTATCCCCAATTTCCTCCTGTCTCTATAGAAGAAATTATGAAACCTTTCCTTGCTGGCTCTCTCTGAAACTTTCCAACCAATGAAGTTTTGTGTTGCTATATGTGAACATTTGCCTTTCCTGAAATTTTATATAAATGGTATGATATAATATGTATGTCTGCCTTTTCTCACTCAATATATTTTTAAATGCAGCCATGTTATAGCATGTGTCAAACAGTCATTTCTTTTTATTGCTGAGCAGTATACCCACACTGAACACACAATCTGAATATACCGCAATTTATCCATTCATCTGTTGGTGGACATTTGGGTTGTTTTCACTTTGCCTATTACAAAGAAAGCTGAGATGAACACTGGTGTACAAGCCTTTGTACGGACATAAACTTCCATTTTTTTTGGATAAGTATCTAAAAGTGGAATGGCTAGATCATATGGTAGGTATATGCTTAACTTTTCAAGACAATGCCAAATTGTTTTTTTTCCACAATGGTTGTATCATTTTTCATTCCAACCAGACTATGGAACTACCAGTTCCTCCACATTCTTACCAACAATGACAAATCTTTTACATTTTTAGCTATTCTAAAAAGTGTGCATAAGCATGTCACTGTGGTTTTTAATTTATATTTCCTCAAAGACTAGTCAAATTGAGCATCATCTCACATGTCTTCATTACATCTGCTGTGGCACAGTGACCACCGAAGTATTTTGTGCATTTCCTTTGGGGGTGAAGGGATGTTTTATTTTCTTACTAACGAATTGTCAGAGTTTTTTTTTTTTTTTTAAAGATTTTATTTATTTATTTGACAGAGAGAAATCACAAGTAGATGGAGAGGCAGGCAGAGAGAGAGAGAGGGAAGCAGGCTCCCTGCCAAGCAGAGAGCCCGATGCGGGACTAGATCCCAGGACCCTGAGATCATGACCTGAGCCGAAGGCAGCAGCTTAACCCACTGAGCCACCCAGGCGCCCCTGTCAGAGTTCTTTATATATTCTAGTACAAGTCCCTTTGTCAGGGATATGATTTTCAAATATCTTCTTACTGAATGTGGCTATTCATTCTCTAAAGAGTATTTTTATAGAAATTTTTAATTTGGATGAAATTCAATTGATCATTTTTAAAATTAAGTTATGCTTTTAGTGCCATATCTAAAAAACTTTGCCCATCTAACCCATGGTCAAAATGGGGTTATAGTTTTATGTTTTAAGCTTTGGTCTAGGATACATGTTGGAAAATTATCATATATACTGTGCAAGGTTTGGAATGAAGCGAGGTTTCTTTGGTACCATATGGAATAATAACCAACTGTTCAAGTACTGCTTGTTTTAAAGATTATCACTTTGAAAATCAGTTGTCCACATATATGTAGGTCTATTTCTGGATTTGATTTCATTGGTTTGTCTAGTTTTACACCATTACTAAAGTATCTTGATTACTGTGGTTTTATAAAATGTCCCCAAATCAGGAGGTTACTATTCTAACTTCCTTCTTTATAAAGTCGCTTCGTTTATTCTAGGTCTCTATATACATGAGTTTGCTAATTTCTATAAATGGTGTATTAGAATTTGATTGGCATTCCATTGAATCTATAGATCAATTTGATAACATCATTATCTAAGTCTTCCAACCTACAACCATGATATATTTACATTTACAAATAGATCTATTAATTTAGTTCTCTGATTTCTGCTGGCAATGCTTTATAGTTTAAAGGCTCTTCCTATATATTTTTCAGATTTATCCCTAGGTGTTTCGCACTTTTGATGCCACTACAAATACCATATTTATTTTTAGTTTCCAACTGTTTACTGCTAGCCTATTAAAATGAACTTGTTTTTTTGTATTTTGATCCTGTATCTGGAACAAACGTTAAAAATCACTTATTCTGGTAGCTTTCAGGTAGATTTTACTGAATATTCTACACAGACTTTCATGTATCTTCCTTTGTAAGATGAATGCCCTTTCCTTTCCTTCTTATTGCACTGGGTGGAACCTACAATGCTGAATAAGAGTAGAGAGAGCCAGCTCAGCCAAGCGTTGTGTTTATGGAAAGACTTTAAGTACACATTTAATTTGTTTATGCCTATTTCTTCTTCAGTGAACTCTGGTAATTTACATATCACAAGAAATCTGTCCATTTCATACAAGTTGTCAAATTTACTTTAATAAAGTTTTTCACAATATTTTCCTATTGTTCTACTAACAGCTGTAGAACCAGCAGTAAGTCACTTGATTGCTGATGCAAAAGATCTGTCTTCTTTCTTTCCTTTCCTGATCATTCTGGCTAAGATGTAGCAATTTTATTGACCATTTCAAAAGAACTAGCTTTTGCTTTTACCAATTTTCTCTACTGTTTTCCTAGGTGTTCAAATTTTTAAAATTATTAATACTTCAAACATGCAGAAAATGCAGAGACTACTGTAGCACCTACCTAACTCCCTACACTTTTAAAAGAGTTAATCTTATTTCAGAAGGTTTACAACTGAAGTCTCTTTTTTTCTCCCTACTCATCCGAAATAAAAATCATATTTATTTCCCTTCTCAAGTAATTTGTAACCACCATTCTAATGCTGGTGTTTACTGTTCTTATTTATGTTTCTAAAATGTGAACACTCTATCAGTTTGTACCCATAAAAATATATGGTACTGGGGTGCTTGGGGGGGCTCAGTGGGTTAAAGCCCCTGCCTTCAGCTCAGGGATAGAGCCCCGTATGGGGCTCTCTGCTCAGCAGGGAGCCTGCTTCCTCCTCTCTGCCTACTTGTGATCTCTATCCGTAAATAAATAAATAAAATCTTAAAAAAATATATATATATATGGTACTGCTTTGGGTGTTTTGCATACTATGCAGTATGTCTTGCTGCAAAAGCTTTTTCTGCCCCACACCGCACTTTCAGGTTTTATCCATGTAGAGTCGCATAGCTCCCATTTCCCTGTGGCATAACACTCCACCATATAAATATACCATAGTTTATTCCCGCAGCTCTTACCATAGACTTTTATTCAGTTTCCAGTTTTGCCATGTCTGATCACATAAATACACATATTAGTGCCTCTGTAGAATGTATACTTAGAAGAGCAATTTCAGAGTAGTGGATTATAAGTATCTTCAACTTTACTTATAATTACTTAATTGCTCTTCAAAGTAGTTGTACCAATTTACACTCCCATCAAACATATCAACAAGTATGAGAGGTCTCCTTTCCCCACTTGCTTAAAAACACCTGGAAAAATCAGACTTTCACACATTTGCAAACCTGGTAATTATGAATTTATATTGTGTCTGAGCTTGAGCTCACTGATTATTGGTGAGATACAGCAAATTTTCACGTTTACTGGCCATTGATAAGTATCCTTTTTCATGAACTGTCCATTTATATTGTTTGCCCATTTTTTTCCCTACTAGATTATCCTTTTCTTGCTGATCTGAATAAGCTGTTAAATCTTGCCATTTACATGCAAATATCTTCCCCCAATCAAAGGCTTGTGTTTTGACTCAGTTTATCATGTCTTGTAACTGTTTACAGAGGTGTTTTTTTTTTTTTAAACTTCACTTAAATTTATCAAATCTTTCTAGGTTATTCCGGGCCCTTTATACTCCATATAAATTTTAGGATCATCTTGTCAAGTTCAATTAAAAATTGTTACTTCATCTGTGTTTAGAAAGGTATTGACAAAAGCATATCATAGTATTCCCTTGATTATTTAAATATCTCCTATGCCCATATTTAATGTCTTTATTTTAATTCTTGATATTTTTATTTGTACTTTCTCTTTCATCATACTTCCTATAAGAGTTTTGTCTATAGTTTTATTCTTAAAAAAAGAAACCCAGCTTTTGTTTTTAATTGATCCTTGCCATTATTTTTTCTTTCTTTCTTTTTTTTTTTTTTAAGATTTTATTTATTTACTCGACAAAGAGAGAGAGAGATTACAAGCAGGCAGAGAGAGAGAGGGGGAAGCAGGCTCCCTGCCGAGCAGAGAGCCAGATACGGGGCTCTATCTCAGGACCCTGAGATCATGACTCGAGCCGAAGGCAGAAGCTTAACCCACTGAGCCACCCAGGTGCCCCTCTTATGTTTTCTTTCATTAAACATTTGCTGTAGGGGTGCGTGGGTGGCTCAGCTGGTTAAGCGTTCAACTCTTGATCATTCTGACTAAAGATGTAGCAATTTTATTGGACTCAGGGCCATGAGACTGAACAGTATGCCAGGCTCTATGTTGGGCATGGAACCTGCTTAAGATTCTCTCCTTCCCCAAACTAAAAAACAAACAAACAAAAAAATGGCTCTACTCTTTGTAATTTTCTTTTTTATGTTAAAAGATAAGAAAAAGAACAGAGTTCAGTATTTGACCTCTCTATTTTTATTTCTGCTATATCATTTTACTGCTTTCAAAAACTGTTTTTGCTGTATTGTGCAGGTTTTGACATATAGTGATTCAGCTGTCATTCAATTTTAAGTATTTAATGATTCCTTACATTTTTTTTTGAGGTATAACATATCCAGAAGTGTTGTTAGTTTCCAAACATATGGTTTGGGTTTTTTCTTTTAATGTTTTCATAAATAATTAGTAACTTCATTATATATAGACAAGAGAATGTTGTCTACATGACATCAACTCTGGCATTTTTTTTTTTTTTTTGCAACTCTTTTTGTGGATGAATACTCAATTTTTGGACATGTCCACATGTAGTAGAAAAAACTATGCATTCTCTAATTTTATGTCTATTAGATTAACTTGTAAACTTCATTTCAATCAACTCATTCATATTTTCAAGAAATATTTACATACAGTAAAGGATCCTCAAAGTAGCATCCTAAATCCCAGCAGTCAAATAAATTGCCATCAATAGCAGCTAATATTAGATCTGGAAGGCAAATCACATGATGTGTGCACATATATACACAAACGGTCTTTGTTCCCTATAAATGCTGAATCTTGCTCCTGGAAATAAAACTCCAATTTATAGTCACACCATCCTCAAAAATTGCCAAAGTCTCATATTTTTTTGGCTATAAACTTACCTAAAAGTTAAAAGAAAGACACAATATCTCCAAACATGAAATTGGGTGGTCCTGTGGCTGAACTATTACAGACGGTTAACTCCTGTTGCCAGAGACATATGCTGTAGCCCAGACTCCCAGGGTAAAAGGGCAGTGTTCTCTGCCTCTGTGGGTCCCGTGTGTAGAGATCTGCACAAGTCTTGCTTTTGACACACAGCCTTGCCTTTCATGATGATAAATAATCAAACATCCATATTCATAAACAAATTCTCCTAATTCTTTTGATCATTTCGATTCTCCTTCTTCTTCAGATCTACTATCCTTTTTAAGATCTGACCTATGCATGACAAATCACTTCTGTAGCTATTTTCTGTTTTCTTTCTCAAATACTTCCAAATAATACTCATCAGGCTGTTGGCTTTTATTTTGTCTTGGTTATAATGACAATATTCTTCCTACTTGACCTGTACATATTGTCAGGTAATTGGTTAATGATTTTTTATCTCAGTGCTACTTAGACTTAATTGTGCTTTGATCAATACATATTCAGGAATATAAGCTTCCTGCAACAGTTCTATTAATTAATCCATGTCTTTTCTTTTTGTATTTGAAAGTATCCATTCGCCGAAGCAGTTAATTTATCCAAAAATCTCACCTAATCAACTCGTCCTGAGCATTCTATCAATATAGATCTTGTTGATTAAACTTGTTAGAATGTGTTCAGTCATTCTAATAAGCCCACTAATAAACTCTGAGGTTGTAATTTGATTCCACATAATCCCAGGATTGATGTGGTCAGAAAGTGAACAAGTCTGATAGGTAACTTCAATGTCTTAAGTTATTTTGAGTAACCAAAGGACAAACAAAAACTAATAACACTTTGACATCAATGCAATGCTCAGTATACAGCAAAACAGGGAGATCTGGGAATATAGACCAGAATACTTTTGATTCAAACATCTCAGTGTGGTTCTGAAAAAATGAAATGTCAAGTCAGAATACTCCAACTACAAAGAATTCTGTTATGACAAGTTAATAAAATTTTCCCAAGAAAGTAGTATCTAAGCTGGGTTCGAATCACTAGATGCTAAAAGATCAGTTCTCTGACTTACACATTTTTAATGCTGAAATCCCATATACAATATGCTCCATTAGAAGTAGTGAAGGTGGACTGATTTCTCTGCATTTGGATTTTCTGTGGTATTCTCAGTGAAAATTCAGTTTTAGCACCTTCTTCATTATGAAGCACAACAAAGCTACCATACCATGTAATTAAGCCTGGATGTTAGGGTTTCTGCTCTAATCTTATTACTCAGATCTACCTAAATCACATCCATAGCCTCCAATTGTTCTTTTTTCCAAGAGGATTATTTTCCTACTAACATGATAGGAGACAAATAAAAAACAGGATATAAGATAGAAACTTTAATCTTCTAGTTAATTTTAAGACAAGAATCTACTATACCTATTATTTATAAATCCCAAACTAAAAATCTTAATTTGAGAGAGAGACTACTTGGACAAAGATAAAAAGTTTTTTGTTTTCCTTTATTTTTCTCCTTAAGGAAGTAATTATAAATGTTGATGACAACTAAGTTCAGAATATAACCTACGTATATATACAAAACTGAAAACATGGGGAAAATAAACTGATACTGTACCTTGCATTACTAATAATGGCTTCCCTGATCTTCCCTACCTCCTATAATCTGTCTTCACCAATGCAGCCAGAGTGGTCTTGAAAAATCTAAGTCAATTCACATTACTCCTCCACTTAAAACTAGCTAGTGGTTCCATATCTCATTCAGAATAAGAAACAAATTTCTTAAGACAGTCTTTATAGACTATTTTACAAGGTCTTTCATAATAATTTGCCACAGCTTCCACATCCAGATCCAAACATTTCTGATCTTACCTCCTCCTATCTCCCCTAGTCTCCTTCTACTCTACTCATCACTGTGATACCTGGGGTATTTCTTGAAATGTCAGGAATCCTCTTGTCTCACGGCCTTTCGGACTGCGGCCTGGGATGCTTTTCCTCCAGATGGCTACTTGGCTAATACTCTTACCTTCTACAAATCTTGACTCATGTCAGTCTTCTCCTAGTGAGGCTACCCCTAACCCCTTTTTAATAACTACAACTTTAATCCCACTCCTGGCACTTCATCCCCTCTGCCCTGCTCATTTTTCATACTAGCATTTATTGCACTCAGACACACTGCAGTTCATCCTTGAACAATAGGGGCTTGAACAAGTCCACTTGTAAGTGGATTTTTTTCAATAAATATAGTACAATACCATAAATGTATTTTCCATATGATTTTCTTAGTAACTCTCTTTTCCCTAGATTACTTTATTGTAATAACACAATATATAATTCATATAACATACAAAGCATGTGTTAACTATTTGTGTTATCAGTAAGGCTTCTGGTCAGTAGTAGGATGTTAGTAGTTAAGTTTTTGGGAATCAAAAGTTATACATGGATTTTCGACTATGCAGGGGAGTCAGCAACCCACACCCCCTGCATTGTTCAGGGTCAGCTATATATATTTTCCACGTATTTATTTATTATTCATTTCCCCAACTACAATGTTAACTATATAAGGACAGAGGTTTTTCTTGTCTTTTCTTTAATACTGCATCCCTAGTACCTAGAATCTTACCAAACCCAGCAGGTACTAATTCAACAGCTGGTGAATTAGTGGGGGAAGAAATTCAAAGCAGCCATAGTGCGAAAACACTTTTATTGTTCCTGAAGTAAAGATCTAAATTCACTAGCTTCAATCTCATAATCAGTTTAAGATTAAAAAGAAAAACTTAATTTATAAATGGGATTTCTAGCCTATGACAACTCCTGAACACACTTTATATAGCAACATTACCTGGTTATCTGAATATGAATTTTCTTATTTAGTGGTTTCCAAATCAAGCATTAATTTCCTAAAAAAATTCAGTTGCCTCCGGGCAGCCTTATCACTAAGATATATAAAAATCGAAAAATATCATTAGCTAGCAGGAAAGCTTGCTAGACAGCCCAACTAAATGGGGAAAAAAAAGGAGAAATAGTTTTCTTTCATTTTTCTTGAGCCAAAATGCATATGCACCAGCAGCCAATCATAATTTAGACACTGGATGGTAGGTTACTCATGGGAACAGGACAGTACCAGGAGAGTAAACGCATATAAACAATGAGTTGGTGATATTAAGAAAAGTAGCTTCATATGAAATAAGTGGTTAACGTACCTTATTTTTTAAATTTTTTTTGACAGAAGGAAAGAGAGAACATGAGTGGGGGGATGGGCAGAGGGAAAGAGAATCCTCAAGCCGACTCCCTGCTGAGCACAGCGCCACAACCAGGAGATCATGACCTGAGCTGAAGGCAAGAGTCAGACACTTAAACTGCCTGAGCCACCCAGGTGCCCCAATGTGGTTAATGTACTTCAGAAAACAGAATTTAAAAATTCAACTAAAAGATTTTCAATTCTCCAGATTAAAAAAGAATAGATTCTAATGTTGTTTTTTAACTATCCTTCTCAAAATACTTGGTACATTTCATTGCTGGATTTTTTCAGAATTTCTGCTAGATTTCCCCATGAAGTTTTTAAGGTTAAAGGATGCTTTGAGTATTTGCCCCTTACCAGTTCAACTATTGATCTTGCTTCCTCTTGAGTGCAATGGAAAGGGCTGCCACATACCTGCACATTTGTGCTGGAGAGGAAAAGACAATGTTATTATTAATTGGGATAAAAAAAGAAGCAATTAAAAAAGAAAACCAATTCCAAATACTCTACACTGAATGCAGAACTCCAGTAATTTATTTCCATCCAGTGAAAAAGGACCTAATGAATATAAACTGAGATATTTGTACATTCTTTCAGGCAGTTATAAACATAGTGTTCCATAGCACTATGCATTCTAAATTTTTTTTTAATTTAAATAATAGTATAGAAATCTAAATAATCTCCTGGTATATAAAAGACTGTACAACACAACTATACTTGGACTTTAGTGAGAAAAACCAAACCTGACACATGGAATGATGACTATAAGGAAGAATCTTCATCTAGGTGAGGTGATAAACACTACAACTGGCCAGTGAAAGATGCTATGGAATCCCTCATCTAGGTATGGAAGGCTAAGCTAAGGGTGGTGAGAGGAAGGCACATGAATAGAAAACTCAGTCTTCTTCTGGGGAGGGAAGCTCAGGGAGGCATAGAGAGAAGCCCCTTCCATGGTCAAGGCCTTCCCACAGGACAGGGAATGGTAGGCTATCCCCTTAAGCATGTTGCCCACTGTGTATTTCCTATCTCCTGGAGGGAAGCAGAGGCATCATTCCTCCCAAAGATACTAAGAATAGTTTTTAAAAATTTCATCAAAGAAATTAGATTAAAATGGATACAAAAAGAGGCAGTGAAGGAGTTAAAACCAAAGGGAAAGTAATTAGCAGATCCCTAAAGAAGATGAAACACACACACATACTTGCCCTCCAAGTGGACCTGAGAGATATATATTATCAAATGATATATTATCAAATGCACTTTCATAATGGTTTTTGTGAAATTTTGGGATATATGGATAAAAAGATCTGTCTAGTTATTTATCTTTGTAATTACATCTGTCTGTAATCAGACATTGGGTATACAGCAATTACTGTTAAGTGGCTGTTATGCTTTCTATCCAGACTCACAATGTGGGATTTATTTTCATTCTTGGCATGAATAAAATCTGATGCAAGTTGGCATTATCTTTAAGACTATTTTGTATTCTCTTCTCCACAGCCCATACTTAAGTACGCTAAAAACTGAAAAAGGTAAGGCCTTATAAGTCAGATGTTTCCTAAAGAATGTCAAAACTACATTTTAAAAGAACAGGGCAAAAAACTAGACACTGCGAAGTCTTAAGTCCTAGTCCTCTGAAGAAAGCACGGGGTATGCTAAATATGCTAGTTACAATGTTTTTAACATTACAACTAAACCTAAGTAAAACATACCTTGGAAATTCTGCGAAAATGATGCTAAGAAACAGGGGAATCTACTCTAAATAGGGCTGCCAGATAAAATCCAGAATACCCAATTAAATTTGAATTTCAAATAAGATCAAACTATTTTTTAGTATGTCTCAAATATTGCATGAGACATTTATTTTTAAAAGATGTATCGCTCTAAAATTTAGATTTAACTGGATATCCAGGATTTTATGTTAAATCTGATAACCTATTTCTAAAGTAACCCTCTGCTGCTACAACAAAGCAAACCATCAACAGAAATGGTAGAAAAGAGTCAATATTAAAGCCAACAATGTAAATTTTTAAAATCCCGAGTAACTTTTTAATAGCCCCAGTAAAATATCTTGACAAGTAACCAATGGAACTGAGGAAAGCCAAGAGATTCTGCCATTTTCATGTTGGACAAATTATGTGTACGGCTGTTTCAAGAATGAAATGGAAGGTATATACAAATAGACTTAAGAGATTCTTACAAGGTACACCAATATAAAGATGAGAGATCACGAAGCCTCTTACTTTTTCTCCAATAGGCTCTTCTACTACCATTAGCGAAAAACAGTGCCAACTTCCTCACTGACATCCTTTTAGTTAATAAAGTATACAATCTGGGTTGTAATATATTTCCCTCCGGATTTAATGTACTTTGAAAGTTTGAAGGCATGTTATCAGAAACATTTTTATTTTCTGTAAATTGCCCTTATGTAAAAATAGCTAATACTGATTCATATTTACTGATTCAAAAATTATTCTTATACTAAATGTTAGGGAAATATTTAGATGCTGGGGATATAATACTGAACCCCTGTGGAGTTTATAATACTTAGGCATTCTCTTTAGTCTTAAACTACAATTATGGCCTGCAAAAGAAGAAGCACTATAATCTTTTAAAGGAAGGAATGACTCAGATGAAGGTGTCTGTAATAAATGAGATTTAAAATAAGGACTAAGGAGACTGCTGCTTTCCTTTTTATAATATGATATTAAATATTTTGTTCTAAATTTACAAACATTATATAGTCTATACACAATCTTGCTAACCAAAATAAGCAGACATGACATCAGATGATCAGCAATACCAAAAATGCTGCGGATGACAAACCAAACTTCAATCAAAAATAGTAAAAAGGTGCGTTAATAGATACCTAATAGTACAAAATGACTCACTATATAAAAAGATACCTTCAAATAATAAATAGACATATAGAAGATGAAATTTACAAGGCAAGCAATATGGAACATTTTAGTAAAGATAAAATTATTTTCTTCCACACAATCTCAAAACAGACAAAGGCTCACACTCATTAGAATCCTCAAAGACAGTGTCCAGGATACAGATTTGCCAAGACTTTTCATTCTAAAGCAAAGTAGTCAAGAAAAAAGAAGAGAAAAAATTTAAAGAGCTAAGAATGATAATGATTTTGGACCATAACCTCAAGAGTTTACAGAAGAAAACTGACACCGAAGTAAATCTATAGAAAGCTAAAAGAACTGGAGCTCTACATACATAGATCAAATACACCTTCCTCTAGAAAGGTAAAAAGAAACAATTTTAAGACCTACACAATTTGGAAGAACATATCTATATATTTGTAATACTTAAGAGTTATTCATTAAGCATGTGTAAACTACCTACTATGTGTCAAGTCCTGTCACTAAGTGCTGAGATACAAACTCAAAGCATAAAAAAAAAAAAATAATAAAACAGGGGTACCTGGGTGGCTCAGTGGGTGAAGCCTCTGCCTTCAGCTCAGGTCATGATCCCAGGATCCTGGGATAGAGCCCCACGTGGGGCTCTCTGCTCAGCAGGAAGCCTGCTTCCCCCTCTCTCTCTGCCTGCCTCTCTGCCTACTTGTGATCTCTGTCAAATAAATAAATAAAATCTTTGAAAAAAATAATAAAACATACCAAGTTCTACACAGAGGAGTATATAGCAATGACCTGAGAGCACAGGTAATCTGCCCAAAAGAAATAAAAGTTCATTGCAGAACTGCTTCTTGAAGAATGAGCACATATTCATGGAGGAAAGACAATGAGATAGGAGGGGATAGAACATGAGGCTGGAAAAGTAGGTCTGGACCTGCTGTTTAATATATAGAAGAGCTGGATTATATTCAAGATCAAAGGATGCCACAAGAAGTTTTTAAGCAAAAAAATGACAATCACATGTGTATCTGTCAAAGATAATTCTGACAGTACTATATAAAGTACATTAAATAAGAAAGTAGTTGTAATATAAAGTAACATAAAACAACTTATGAATAAATGACAAGTAACTGAATTTAAGTAAAAATGAATTAAAAATTAAATTAAAAAAATTCAGATGCTCTAGAAGTGCATCTGGGAATCAAAACATGAAAAAATTGAAAAATCTGGAAAATAGATGGGTCAGGATAAATAATGGTGAAATAAAATAAACTAGCAAAATAAACAGTACATCTCTGATTTCTTAAAAATTAGATAAATAAGCCATGGTGGAAGAAAGACTAAGAGGGGCTGAAGAGTAAAGCTTAAATGGCAAAACTCTATTTCTCCTACAACACAGTAGAAAGTTACTTTATGGAAGAATAAAAATAATCAAATTATCTCTGTTTAAAAAATATGTAGCTTTCTCAGTAGTAAAGAATAGTAGTAAAAGTAGTAGTATAAAGTAGGAAAGTAGAAAAAGTAGTAAAAGAATATGTAGCTTTCTTAGTAGTAAATACTAAGCAATGGAAAAAAAGAATAAAACAACACAAAGAAGATTATTCAAAGTATCAGTTACAGAATTTAATACATGCAGGGATCCTGGAAGCAGACGAGTCGTACTAGATTTGAAAAACAACAACTACCTGTTGGTTTTAAAATATCAGTAAACAATTTACTCCAACAGGTATTACATGCCAGGCATAAGGAACATAAAGATGAATAAAGTATCTTTATTTATCTGCTTTTGAGGACCTTATGTTCCAGAAGAGGAGACAAATTCATAAACCAAGCAGTAACTATAAATGCAATGACAAAAGCTCACAGGGAGCAAGGAATGTAGTGTCCTCGAATGCCAGCTCATCTGAAGGAAAGCTTCCTATAGAAAGTAAAAAGTCAAAACCAAGTCTCAAAAAGAGGAGTAAGTTAGCTAGCTCAAGAAATGAGAATCCGAATCGGCCAAGAAGTCAATCTCTCACTCTTTGCAGATGATATGATACTTTATGTGGAAAATTCAAAAGACTCCACTCCAAAACTGCTAGAACTCGTAGAATTCAGTGAAGTGTTAGGATCTAAAATCAATGCACAGACATCAGTTGCATTTCTATACACCAACAGCAAGACAGAAGAAAGAGAAATTAAGGAGTCAAACCCATTTACAAGTGCACCCAAAACCGTAAGATACCTAGGAATAAACCTAACCAAAGAGGCAAAGAATCTGTACTCAGAAAACTAGAAAGTACTCATGAAATAAATGGAGAAAGACACAAAGAAATGGAAAAATGTTCCATGCTCATGGACTGGAAGCACAAATATTGTGAAAATATCTATGCTACCTAAAGCAATCTACACGTTTAATGCAGTCCTTATCAAAATACCATCAATGTTTTTCAAAGAAATGGAACAAATAATCCTAAAATCTATGTGGAACCCCAGAAAAGACCCCAAATGGCCAGAGGAACGTTAAAAAAGAAAACCAAAGTTGGTAGCATCCCAATCCTGGAGTTCAAGCTCTATTACAAAGCTGTCATTATTAAGACAGTATGGTA
The DNA here is from genome assembly GCF_011764305.1 of Mustela putorius furo. NCBI lineage: Eukaryota > Metazoa > Chordata > Mammalia > Carnivora > Mustelidae > Mustela > Mustela putorius. Next base: position 12,381,604 of record NW_025422023.1, read on the forward strand.
CGGGCATAAAAACAGACACATAGATCAATGGAACAGAATAGAGAGCCCAGAAAAAGACCCTCAACTCCATGGTCATCTAATCTTCAACAAAGCAGGAAAGAATGTCCAATGGAAAAAAGACAGTCTCTTCAACAAATGGTGTTGGGAAAATTAGACAGCCACATGCAGAAGAATGAAACTGGACCATTTCCTTACACCACACACAAAAACAGACTCAAAATGGTTGAAGGACCTCAATGAGAGAAAGGAATCCATCAAAATCCTTGAGGAGAACACAAGCAGCAACCTCTTTGACCTCAGCTGCAGCAACTTCTTCCTAGAAACATTGCCAAACGTAAGGGAAGCAAGGACAAAAATGAACTACTGAGATTTCATCAAGATCAAAACCTTTTGCACAGCAAATAAACAGTCAACAAAGCCAAAAGACAAATGACAAGAATGGGAGAAGATATTTGCAAATGACATATCAGGTAAAGGGCTAGTATCCAAAATCTAAAAGGAACTTATTAAACTCAACATGAAAAGAACAAATAATCCAATCAAGAAATGGGCAGAAGACATGAACAAACATTTCTGCAAAGAAGATATCCAGATGGCCAACGGACACATGAAAAAGTGCTCAATATCACTCAGCATCAGGGAAATACCAATCAAAACCACAGTGAGACACCACCTCACACCAGTCAAAATGGCTAAAAATTACAGGTGTTAGTGAGGATGTGGAGAAAGGGGACCCCTCCTACACTGTTGGTGGGAATGCAAGCTGGTGCAGCCACTCTGGGAAACAGTATGGAGGTTCCTCAAAAAGTTGAAAATCGGGCTACCCTATAACCCAGCAATCACACTACTGGGTATTTACCCTAAAGATACAAATGTAGTGATCCCAAGGGACATGTGCATCCAAAAGTTTATAGCAGCAATCTCCACAATAGCCATACTACGGAAAGAACCTAAATGTCCATTAACAGATAAATGGATAAATAAGATGTGTGTATATATAGGCAGTGGAATACTATGCAGCCATCCAAAAACCCACAAAATCTTGCCATTTGCAATGAGATGGATGGAACTAGAAGGTAAGTGAAATAAGTCAAACAGAGAAAGATAATTATCATTTGATCTCCCTGATGTAAGGAATTTGAGAGGCAGGGCAGGAGGTTGTGGAGGGTACGGAGGGTAAAATTGAAACAAAATGGTACTGGGGAGGGAGACAAACCAAATCTCAGCAAACAAATTGAGGGTTGCTGGGAGGTGGAGCGGGAGGGATAGGGTGACTGGGTTATGGACATTGGGGAGGGTATGTGCTATGGTGAGTGCTGTGAATTGTTAAGAGATAATTGTTAAGACTGATAATTCACAGACCTGTACCCCTGAAGCAAATAATACATTATATGTTAATTTAAAAAAAAGAGAAAGAAATGAGAAGAAAATAGTGGCAAAGGAAACAGCATGATGGACTGGAGGTCAATCAGAGCATGGTGTTTGTGGAGTAACAAGTGTTTCTACGTTGTTGCACATGACAAGGTCAGAAGTGATGGAAAATGAGGCCAGACAGGTAGCAGGGGCCAAATCCTAGAAGGTCTTGTTTATTCTTCTCTGAGAAGTTGGGACTTTGTGGTTCTTGAGCAGAGAGGCTTATCAGAGGCACTTACGTACGAAGCTTTAAAACACAGATGCTTAGACCCTACTCCTCAGCCTAATTCACTGGGTTTAAAGAAGGAGACAGTGCACCTGAATTTTCCAGTTTTCCTAGGTAAATATAACATACTATATGTGATTTGAGAGAAATGTTGTGATTAAAAAAAAAAATGTGGACCTAAACTCAACTGAGTAGGGAAAATAGGCTAAAAAGGAATGGGGCGGGGGGTCACTAATCAGTAACAGTGTATATTTTAAGGAATAAAGAGAAAGAAGAAATTTACTAAGACAAAGGGAATAAAAACTTTACTATTGTGAATATATTTTTACAAATCAAGTAGTGATAAAAATAAGAAAATAATGGACAAAACGAGTTAAAATTTGAAGATTCTGACTTTACAATATCTAGATGCATAAAATTTATGCCCAGAAATTTATGTCCTGAAAATTCTTAAGCTAAAAAATTATTTAGTTGTATTTCCTTGAAAAGACAGAGGTAAGAGTACATTTGGAATCTGGCTTAAAACCTGGCTCTACTACTCAGTGTGACCTTAGATTACTTAATCTCTCTGTGCTGTCAATTTCCTCATGAGTAAAATGGAGACAATGATACATATCTTACAGAATTCTTGTTGACTATTAAGATAACACATACTAAACACTTTGAACCCAAAAAATAGTACAAAGTTCAATAAATGACAATTCTTACTGTTAACATAATCCTTATCATTACCTAGGAGACTACAGAAAAATGACTCCAGAGAGTACAAATGAAGTTACCCTCAGAGTAAAGATAATTACACTCAGTATGGAAGGAATGACATCAAGCTATAGAAAAGCTAACCAAATCAACAGCCTCTAGCTGTGTAGCTGAGGAACCTGGAAAACATGGACTGCAAAAGCTTTTCAGAAAGTACCATTAAGGAAGGAGATGAAAGCAAACAGCAAGCAAATACTTCTCTGGACACTGAGAGACTCCTTTTTAGAGGAGCTCACCACATGAATATCTCACTTAGAATATCTCAGAATATCATGAAGGATACCTAGGTCTACTAATTACTAGGATAGTCAGGACCAGAAGGCATTCAGTTATACCCAGTTTTGTTAATAAACTGTATTAATTAAATTAGAAACAATCAAGTCAATTTTAAGATTATGCTAAAAAAGAGTGGTCTGCATAAGACATAAGAAGAAAGGAGATAAGGAGATTAGTGAACTGACAGTGTTACTTGAACTTACAAGAGAAGTATAATTCCCATGCATGTGTGTTATAGGCAAGATGAGCCTCTCTATGACATGGATAAACTACTTCTTTAGACTAATTATTTATTCCACCTGATTACTCTAATTATTTCATCTTTTTTTTTTTTTTTTTAAGAGAAAGAGTATGTGAGCAGGGAATAGGGGGAGAGGGAGACAGAGAGTCTCAAGGATGCTCCATGCTCAGCACAGAGCCTGACAAGGGGTTTGATCTCACAACCCTGAGATCATGACCTGATGTGAAATTAAGAGTTGTACACTGAACCGACTAAGCTACCCAGGCAACCCTATTATAATGATAGCTTTAACACTTCTATTGATTCCCAGACTTCATGCTCCAGAAGGGCAGGGATTCTTTTTATTATAGTCACACCAATAATCCTAGTATCAGCAGAGTCCCTGGCAGAAGACCTTCAAATCAGTATTTGTTGAAGAGTGAATAACTTCTGAATTTCTCCTGATTCCGAGAAGGGGACAATGAAGTTGGGTGCCATTCTACTCTCTAAAATGACTATCTGTGTTTGCTTCCTACAGTTAGACTTATCAAGAGCCCACTGTTTTTTTTTTCTAAACCTGTTGATGTGAGTTGCCCTTGTTACTATTTCATAATTTAAGTGGTAATTATGCTCATCAAAGAAGGGAGTATGGAAAAAGAACAGATTCTATAAACACTAAGCAGGCTCTAGAACTACAAAGGCTAAAAAGCCTCAATAAAGGTAACTCGCTATAATAACTGGTGTCAAAGTAGTGTGGGTATGAAAACTGTAAAAAAAGGTTTAGGAAACAGAACCTAAGAATCTTTAAGAGTTCTTAACTGTAAGGAGTTTAAGGATTAGAGGATCTTATCGTGGTTTTCTATTCTATATTATGTTAGAATATATGTAACTTATTTGGAACATATACAGAAAAGGTCTTAGCCCTATATCCAAAGAGGAATAAATAAATGTACGTTTAAATGTTTTAAAATAGGAAAAAATGAGTTATGTATGTTACTATCGTTTGATTCCCTTTCATCAATCAGCTAGTGACCAAGATCATGTTGGATAAAAAGGCTTATTACTATTTCACCAAGAAATGATGTAGTAGTCACACATAAACAAAATAACTATTTGCATGTTGAAAAATCACTTTTTTAATCCCATCTTTGCATACATCACAACGTATTATAATTAAAATGCCTATTTACTCAATAGAATCCCCCACTAAACTATAAATCTGAGAAAAGGGACCATGTCAATTCCTACTTTGATAGTGTCCAGCAGTTGGTACTGCTTTCCAAATGGGTGCTCCATAAGCATTTTTTAAATGAAAAAAAAAAAAAAAAATCCAACTCTCCTTTTTTATCTGACTAGTATAATATAGCTGTTTAGTACCATTAATAATAAAATAACATTACATAGAAAAGATGAATTCTTACCAACTTATAGCCCCTCCATCACACTTCTTCATAAGCAATGTTTTCCAACATTCATGAGTAGATTTAATAACTTCAAGAGCAAAAGCCTATTTCAAATCAAAAATAGACATAAAGATCACATCATTATACTAACATGGAACTATTCTCACTATGACAGCTTATTTTTAAGAATACGAGCTCTGGAGTCAGGCAAACCTGAGTATAATTCTGGCATCCTTATTTATCAGCTGTGTGACTTTTGAGCAAGTTACTTTATCTAACTCTCAACTTCTTCATCTGTTAAGTAGAAGGTAATTGAGATCATGTAATTTGGGGGTTGGTAAACTAGGCCCAAATAGGCCAAATCTAGCTCACCACGGGTTTTTGTAAATAAAGTTTTAGTGAACATAGTCATGCCCATTCATTTGTGACATGGCCTATGACTGCTTTAGCACCACAATGGCAGAGGTGAGAAGTTGTGACAGAAACCAAATAGCCTACAAAATCTAAAATATTTAAGACCTGGTGCTTTACAGAAAAAGTTGCCAACACCTGATTTAAATTAACCAGCTGCTGAAAGGATAAACAAGTTGTATGCAAAGTGCTTAGTCTAGCCCCTTGCCTGTAAGTAAGCATATATCTATTAATTCCATCACCATCAAAACTGCAGTCTAATTGTATAATCATTTTAGAATATCCACTGTCTAAAAGTAGTAAGCCTCTTAAACATTCTCAAATTTTTTCTTAGTATAAATTCCTACTGTGGCCCAAAATGCAAAATCAACAATATATACCTCTTGCTAGATCCGTATCTAGAAGACTATCTAAAGGAACACTTGCTTTGTTATTCCAAAGCAGCAAATTTCATTTTTCTCCTCCTAATGTTGCTAATTTTCCTTAAGGAGGGTCCTTATATATTAACTAATTCATACTACCTCCTTTCTCTTTCTATGACAACTAAACACATTATGGTAAGAAATGAAGAAAATAAAAATCTTGGGAACCAAGATATAATAATGAGAAATGTACTTCTGGGGGGGAAATAAAAGTTCTTTCAGCTCTGTTGTTGCCTGAGATACAGGAGTATGGCCCAAAGAGACAGTACCGGGGAGTTCCACTTAAGATTTGGGACAAAAAAGCCAATTTATTGTCCAGATAATACAAAGAAAAATTTTAACCAAATCATTCAGATAATTATGATTATTTAGAATCACTTTTCCACCTGCTTAAAGGAGTTGGCAGGAAAAATCTTTTTCAAACATGGTGTCATCTTTTCAAATATGGTTTCACTTCTATGTGGGACACAAAGAATAGCATGGAGGACATCAGAAGGGAAAAATGAAGGGGGGGAATTGGAGGGGGAGACAAGCCATGAGCGACTCTGGACTCCAGGAAACAAATTGAGGGTTTCAGACAGAAGGGGGCTAGGGGGATGGGTTAGTCTAATGATGGGGATTAAGGAGGGCACACATTACAATGAGCACTGGGTGTTACAGGCAAACAATGAATCATGGAAAACTATATGGGGAACTATTAAGTACTGTATGGTGAATAACATAACATAATAGTAAAATAAAACATGGTGAAGAGATACAATTTAATTTTTTCCTGAGTTAGGCACTATATTTTATACAGAAGTGGTAAAAAGCAATGAATAAGATATTATGCTCCAAAATCAGGTTGTATAATTGACCTAGTCTTCACTAAGAAAAAAATTAGTATTTATCAAAATCAAGCAAAAGAAAACAAAGACAAAACAACAACCAAAAAAAACCACCCCAAATTACCTCATTCTATAAATTCATGATTTAGCAATTTTACCCTGAGGCAATAAGGAGCCACAAAAGTTCAAATGAAAAATATAAAATATAAAATTTTTTACAGGAAAAAACAAAAAATGATTTATCTTATAAATTATTATTTTTTTTTTTAAAGAAAGAGTATCAGGGCACCTAGGTGGCTTAGTGTTAAGCCTCTGCCTTCTGCTCAGGTCATGGGATCCAGCCCCGCACTGGGCTCTCTGCTTGCTGCTTCCCCCTCTCTCTGCCTACCTCTCTCTGCCTACTTGTGATCTCTGCCAAATAAATAAATAAAATCTTAAAAAAAAAAAAAGAAAGAGTATCTATTTGAAAACAGATTTTATATCTACATTTACTAAGTCTTAGACAAAGTGCTCAAGATCTTAAGGATTCTTTGAATGCACCTCTTCAAAAATACTAGGTCAAGCAATAAATTCTTATATAGCAAGATATTTATTATAATTTTTAAGTTTCCATTCACATTGTTTATTTTACATATACTTTACTTATTAGTACCCACATAAGTGCTGGTGTATGTGTAATTTAAATAATGGTGATAATATTAAAAAAATATTCCATGACTTAAGACTTCATGTCTTTGATTCATTTTCTCCATTTGTGTCGTATCAGACAAACTTCATGGTAACTCTGTGGTATTCTAATAGAAAAATCCTGTGACAGTAAAATAATTCAAAAGTCAGTCATGGTAGACTGAACTCTTAAGGGGGAAGCCCCTTTGGATTTACAGTAAGTAAAGTAAATGACTTTTTCCTCTCCGGGATAGGAAATGGAAGCTTCTTCATACACAGTTTGGAAATCCTTCATATTCTGAGATGAGGGAGTTGTCAATAGATAAAGAGATGAATATATATATGTATCAAAGCTTATTAATTCACTTAGATCTCCTGAAAAAAAAAATCCTCTTAAATATATATGATAAAATGTCCTTAAATATTGAAGTCAATATAAAGCACTTTTGTTACCATGTTACATAAAAATATTCACATAAGAAATGCCCCAAACTGAAAGAAGTATTGTACAAGTATCACAAGGTCCGTTTTCAAATAAAGATGATCATTTTCACCTTGTTTTTGAATTCTCCATTAAAAGCAAACTGGTTTTCAGGTTTTCCTTCTGGCACCTTATAAAATCTAAACCAATTAAGCGTAGCTTCCAAGTAACCTGGTTTGTATTTCTTAACATCATCAATATCTGCAAGTGAAGAAACAAAATGCTTTTTGTTAAAAGCTGAAATCCATTCTCATTAGTGGTAAAACCCTGGACTAAGGGAATCTACCTCTGGGGCTAACTTCCAGCATAATCATTAACAGGTACCATACTACCTCTGGACTGGAGATTCTTTTCACATGTAAAACACTACTCCTTCATTCTACAACATTTCTTAAGCACCTTCAGATAGTATGGCGGGTGGGGATAAGCAGATGAAGACAACAAAGTTTTTTTCCTCAAGGAGCTCAGAGGTCTAATTAAAGCAAAGAGAACTAACAGCAATGTAGTAAGTGAGATATGCTTAAGGACTGATGTCATTTTGTAGGCAAAAGGGCTTAAGAGTAAGATCATTTACATCAGGATCTGTGTTTTGGAAATATTAAGCTAAAGGACAACTGAAGATAAAATGGAGAGGGCAGTCCCCAGAAAAGGATACACTAAAGTGAGATAAGAAGGGTTTTACACACTTACACACCAAATACTTAAGTTTCTCATTCTGTGTCAGACATTGTTCTAAGCAGTAAAGTAGAACAGTAAACAGAATTAAGTCCCTACACTCATGGTTTATATAGTAGGAAGAGACAGACAACAAACAGAGAGACAAATATACAATGTTTAGTGGTACAAGTCTGATGAAGAAAAAATAAAGCAGAGTATAAAAGAGAATACATATGGCAATTTTAAACAGACTGCTATCTGGATGGTTCAGTTTTTTTCATTTCAAATTCTGTAATGATTTCCAGGATTTAAGTTCTATTACCACAAGAACAGCTCAACCATCACATTTTGAGGACATTCATTTAAATAATTGGAAATATTACTATATTAATAACAGACCCTTCTCCAAAAGAGGTCTCCAAAGAATGTATCCTTCCCAATAAATATCAATTAAATAAAATATGAGGAATAACTAGGTAAAACTAGCAATCTGTACTCTCCACCCGACTTTGACTTAGGGGAAATTTATCATAGCCTTTTATGCACAATTTAACAGCCATGACAGCGTTTGAAAAATGAGATACTTATTACTAAATATAGATGATACAATGCATTGGGATGATTCAAAGACCACTGGTTTCAGACCTGCTCATCCAAGTCTCATGGGAATCTCCATTCACAGGCTTGATAGGGAAAGGTAAGCATTTTGCAGGCATGAGTTAGGAATTATGCTTTTGTTTGCTGTGCTTGCCTTTTGCCTGTTTCATCAAGGTTTTGTAATAGTTACATTATGTCTCCAGAAGCCAGATGTTTCATGTAAGTGAAATGACTGCGGTAAGGCAGACAGCGTAAGAATGGCAGAAATCGCAGCAAATGAAAACCTGAGTAGGCTACCTTAAGGCAATCAAATTTAACATTTTTAAATACATCAATGGGCCACACGTCTATCTCAAGTAATTCTGGGGCAAACAGCAGAAATATTACAACTAAGAGAAAAAAACAATTACTTAAAACTGAAAACAGGGCACACTTACTCTATTAATCATAGTCAATACATACTGCTTTCCAATACATACTTCTAAGTAATGGAAGATGTTAAAAATAGGGAATTCTAAAAAGATTAAGACCTTTTTAGTATTTTATGTTGTATCTTATGTCATAGAGTTCTTTGTCATGTCCAAAATCCGAACACTCAATATATATTTCATCTAATACTCATTGTTTCCTCTTCAAATTCTGATTTTCTTCTTGCCGTATAGAAGGTGCTTCTTGCTAAAGTGAGTTTTCTATTGATCACTTTCCCATATACTGTATTTTTGCAAAAATATCTCTTAAATTGACTGATGAGTTCCCCCCACTCATTGTTTTCTTAGAGGGAAAAACAATCTTTTAAATTCACTGAACTTGGGGTGCCTGGGTGGCTCAGTGGGTTAAAGCCTCTGTCTTCAGCTCAGGTCATGATCTCGGGGTCCTGGGATCGAGCCCCGCATCAGGCTCTCTGCTCAGTGGGAAGCCTGCTTCCTCCTCTCTCTCTCTGCCTGCCTCTCTGCCTGCTGGTAATCTTTGTCAAATAAATAAATAAATAAAATCTTTAAAAATAAATAAATATGTAAATTCACTGAACTTAATGCAGAAATGCAATACAATTTAATCAATGGTTTAAAATAAATAATTTTCTATTATTTAAATTTAATTTATTACTTTATCATTGTACTTTACCCAATCTATTGTTCTCTATCCCACGGTAAATTTTTTTTTTTTTTTTTTTTTTTTTTTTTTTATAAATGCTTTTTAACCAAGTGACTTCAAATAAGAAAGGAAAAGCTAAGTTGTCCAATATATAACTCGGCTTAGGCAGCTTTCTCTTCAGACATTATGAAGGATTGTTAGGCAAAGACAATAATAACAGAAACCTTGACAATAATGCCAACAAAACACTCCAAATGTAAGATAAACATTTCCATTCTCAATTAACCTGGGAAAAGGTGCATTTTCACACACACACACACAATTCAAAAACACAGAAACCTCAACAGCAAATGCCTCAGGCCAAAAATCTTATATCTAATACCAACAGCCAGATCAATTAATTACTCTTCTGAAAATAAGAAAAATTATACCTATAATCCGTAAACTGATTTATAATTTTTAAAAGGCATTTGTCCATCATAAGCTGAACTTCATTTGTTCTTCATAAAACTAAGAAGTACATTCATATTAAATATAAGAAAACTACAGCTAAGAAAATGCAAAAGAATTGCCAAACTTTGTCCAGTACAATCATGGCATAATTAGTATTATACAAGTCTTCTAATTCCATGAATTCTGCTTTTTCTTCTATACTGTAGAGTTACATTGTCAACAGGTTTTCCTTATGTTAAAAGAATGCAAGTGTAGATGTTCTTTTTAGTTTTATTGTGGTAAAATACACACAATATAAAATTTACTATTGAGCACACCACAATATTGTGTAACCATCACTTTCACACACTTGCAGAATTTTTCATTAGATGTCATTTTTTTACTATATATGTTAAGAAAAACAGTAATTCTCTAGAAGTCATTTATTACTAATCTTGGAGTTAACATCAAATAAAAGTTTTTTTTTTTTTTTTAAGATTTTATTTATTTATTTGACACAGATCACAAGTAGGCAGAAAGGCAAGCAGAGAGAGAGGAAGAAGCAGGCTTCCCGCTGAGCAGAGAGGCCGATGCGGGGCTCAATCCCAGGACCCTCGGATCATGACCTGAGCCGAAGGCAGAGGCTTTAACCCACTGAGCCATCCAGGCGCCCCTACACAACCTATTTTCAAGATGAACTAACAGAACAATAAAATCAGAATAATCCAGAAGAGTTCTTTTACATAATCAAGCCAAACATTTCAGTTTGTTTTTAATTACGAATCAAACTCTTTTAATTGAGATCTACTTGATCAGCTCTGTGGATTATTAACGAAGACTTCACACTTCTATAAAATACTCTTGATTGATGTCCATAGTGGTATGTATGTTGAGTCTGGTAGACAACTCTGGAATGAAGTCCACACTTTCCTTATACCAGGTATGTTTTAGCTTTATCATGCATCAGGTGTGTTTATGCCCAAAACATTCATGCCAGCTGTAGCAGTAGTTAAAATCTTGAGAATCAAAAAAATATTATATAAGGCAATGATTTTGACAGTACAAAAAAGATTCTGTTTCTGCAAAAGTAATTTGAATGTTTTGAAAGAATTCAAAAGTGTGTTGCAAAAAATACCTTTTGTCAAATTAGGCCTGAGTAAAAAAATACTTAAAGATGAGAAAAAGACATAAAAATCTACAATTATGTATCTATCTCTGCAAAAATGGTTTTACATATGAAAGGTCAGGGACAGCCTCTGATAAAATGTATTTTAGCAAATTCTTGGATGAAGTGTGGGAACAACTTACTCAAATATTTAGAAGAGGAGTCCTGAGAGGAAGATAGGAAGTACCAATATTCTCAAGTGTGAGTGTGCTTCACACGTTTAAGGAAGGCAGTAAGAAAGCCCTATGTTCAGAGCAGAATAAAGAGTGTAAGGAGAGGAAATGAGAGGAGCAGCCACAGGTCAGTCACAAAGGACTCTAAGGGCCATCCTTTTTGAGATGAGAAGCCAGTAGAGGGTTCTGGGCTAAGGAGTATGGGTTTTAGGAAACTTGCTCTTTTTGCTGTGTAGGTAAAAGACTGTAGAAAGGGAGAAGCAGAAGGAAATCAAGCAATAAGCTACACAGAGAAGCCACACAGATTAAATATGATAAGGGCCTAGATAAATGGCAGTTTTGTAGAGGTGGTGACATATGGTCAATTGGGGTATTTTTAGAAAGCAGACCGAGGGGATTACCAATGAAAGAAAAAATTTAAAACAAAAACCAGTAAAGATCAGACATACATAAAATTTAAAGTTTCAAAGAACTAAAAAGGAATAATTGGCAATATTAAGTAACAATTTAAATTACAGTACAATTAAAAGTAGCTACCTAAATATTTATCACCCTAGTTTATTTTTTAAAGCTCCATAAAAGGTGTCATACTTCCTACAAGTAGTATACAGCCATTATTTACTTTATAACAAATCTGTTTCCAAACTTGAAAGTTTAATTAACAAATATTAAATGGAGATTTCTTAAGAGAATTTTTATATTAAAACTAAAGATATGTAATTTATAAGTAATCATAGTTCTATATAAATCATTGGAATATTTATAAATTTCTTTATTAAATGCTAGCTATAAGGCAAAACAAAAAATGATGATGCAATACAATAACAAATTTTAAAGCTCAATTTGGCTTTTACAAGTTTAGCAATCTCCAGTTTAATTTAGTTTTTCTTAACGAATTTTGAGTTAGAAATTTATAAAAGCAAAGAAATTAATCTAAAATATCTTAGTCAAAACCCATCATTCTGCCTGTAGACAATAAAGGATCGTAATACTTCATATTTTTTAAAAGAAATTTTTGTAACTTATCATTTTCCGTTATCAGAGATATTGGTATATTTTCCTGTAATCTGGTTTCTTTTCAGTATATACCAATTCACTTGTTTCTAAAACCTAAAAAAAGTCACAAATTGTGATCTACTAAGCAAAAAGAAAAAAAAAGTGGTTTGTGAATTGAAGTTTCTTCTGTTCTTTTTTACTAAAAGTACACTCTCACACAAGGGAGAGTTTCTAGTCATATGTGCTTGCCTAGACTTCAATTTTACCTAGATTTCAGAAACAAATGATGTAAAAGAGGTGAAAAGTTGAGCTGATAAGGTTAATTTCATACAGAGAGCTCAGCAAGAGTGAGAAATACCTGAACTATGAGATCTTTTAATCTTTAGATACAGTAAAGCAATAATGAACTTTAAAAATGAAGATATATTAAATTATGTATTAAAAATAAACAGAACATAAAGAAATTTTAAGCATGAGAAAATGAGGACAACAAATCCAGTAAACAATACAAAAAATCCAAAAATCAACAATAAAAGATTTTAAATAACTCTCCTGCCTACCAAAAAAGAATCACACCCAGTCCCCTCAACTTTTTGTATAACTAAAAATTGGATATTGAAAACAAAAAAGGGAAAATATACTCTTTGTTATTTACTTAATGAAAACCTTTTTTGGTCCAAAAGGAAATAAAAACTCTTAAGAATATTCAGAAAATAACAAAAATAAGAGCACTCAAAGTTTACAAGAAGAAATAAGGTAAACTATGAAAAATATCCCATTTGGAATGGCACTAAGTTCAAACTTCAGTTCTGGCATTCACAGAGTGCATCATCTTAGTCTGTGTGTTTCCTCAATCACAAAATGTACAAAATCAAGGTTGTTGTGAAGATTAAATAAGATAAATTAAAAATCATTTAATAAAAAAAAGGGATAATTCTTAAGAATTATAATTCTTCCAATCCTGGGGTGCCTGGGTGGCTCAGTGGGTTAAAGCCTCTGCCTTCTGCTCAGGTCATGATCTCAGGGTCCTGGGATCGAGTCCCGCATTAGGATCTCTGCTCAGCGGGGAGCCTGCTTCCTCCTCTCTCTCTGCCTGCCTCTCTACCTGCTTCTCTGCCTACTTGTGATCTCCCTCTGTCAAATAAATAATAAAATCTTAAAAAAAAAAAAAAAGAATTATAATTCTTCCAATCCCTTAAAGCCTTTTCCATGTAATGTTAGACACAGTTATATTCACAGGCAAACCTAGAGTCTTACATGCTCAAAAATAAATAAATATGAACTAATAATTAAGAAAATTACTGAACAAATTTTCATTAATACTGACAGTTATTTGATGTTTAATGTGTATGACTACCAAGAAATTGAAGATAGGCATTGATATAAGCACTGTAAACAAGCAATAAAAATAACAGGAAAGGCATCTGGACATACACACACATAAACACATGCACACTTAATCATAACATTTTTCTACAGACATCCTTTTTCTTATGGTAAAGTTCAGGCCTCAAATGAATTTGTAATTTCTTATTTAATGATGAACACATTTACCTTTATTTCTAGTATTACTGCAGTTTAGTTCTTGTAAAGTTTTTTCATTTCTACCATGTTTAAGTTAAATCTAAACAACCATTTTTTAAAACATCTGGAACAGACAGGAAAATATATAAATAAAACTTCTTTATTTCTAAAGTGAGACTCAGTTCAAGTACACTAAACACATCATCTATCAATTAAAAGCAATGCCCTACTATCTGAAGCACTTCCCTTTATAGAAAACAGAAACCTCTGACAAAAATGAGGCAGTGAATTCATGTTTCAACAAACTCCCTCAGGTTTACCTATACTGAGATAGAAAACTTAAAAACAGAAAGCCAAAAATACTCAAAAACAAGATAAGCACCATGGAGACTCAATATGGAACAAAAATACCGGTAAGGTAAAAGCAAGAGGACCATAAGATTTATTGCACATACTAGAATATTTCTGGGACTCTTAATCAAAAGAAAAAAACAGCCAAAAGAAACCAATCCTGAGATGACCCATGCAAATGAGGATTTTAAAGTACTTATTACTAACACAGTCAAGGATATTCAAAAAAATATGATTATGAAGGATTGAACATGTGGAAATTTTAGTTAAGGAGGAAAAATTATACAACTATCAGAAAAAAGAACCATATGAGGGTATGAGGGAGTATATGAAAAGAAAAATCAGATGGGCTTAATAGCAGAACTTGGACTTGACCAAAAAAAAAAAAAAAAAAAAAAAAAAAAAAAACAGAAGTAGAAGACAAAAACAATCAAAATTATCCTGTCTGAAGAAGAGTAAGGAGTAAAGACATAAAGAGAGCTTTAGGAACCAGTGAGACAATAGAAAGTGGTCTAAAATATGTGTATTAGGAGTCTCAGAATGAAGGTGAGAGAATGGGTAAAAAAGACTACAGTAAGTAATTTGGATTTTACCCAAATGTGGTAAAAACATGAACATGAAGATCTGCAAAGTTCATATATCCTAAGCAGGATAAATATAATGGAAAGGACAGCTCAGCGTATCACAGAAAAACTGCTGAAATCTAAAAATGGAGAAAATCATAAAAATAGTCTGAGGAAAACATTATATACTGGATAATAATACATTAACTGTTGATTTATTATCAGAAACAGTGGAGAATAAAAGAAAATGGAACACCTTTACAAAAATCTCTTTAACTGGGGCGCCTGGGTGGCTCAGTGGGTTAAGCCGCTGCCTTCGGCTCAGGTCATGATCTCAGGGTCCTGGGATCGAGTCCCATGTCGGGCTCTCTGCTCAGCAGGGAGCCTGCTTCCTTCTCTCACTCTCTATCTGCCTGCCTCTCTGCCTACTTGTGATCTCTGTCTGTCAAATAAATAAAATCTTAAAAAAAAAAAAATCTCTTTAACTCAAAATTCTATATCCATTGAAATTATACTTTCAAAACGAAGGCAAGAAAAAACAGTATCAGATCAATGAAATGGAGAGAATTCATCACCAGCAGAACTGCGCTACAAAAAAATGCTGAACTCTTCATGTTGAAGATAAATGACAACAAATGGAAACTACAGATCTTCAGCTTCTTTTCATTTTCTTAACAACATATATAGGTATGGACATGGCAAATATGGGGGTAAATGTAAAAAATTGTGTGTGCGTGTGTGTGTTTCTTCTGGTTTCCCAAATTTCACAAATCAATTTGTGTTTGAGAGATAGATGCAATTCAGCGTAATGGTCCCTCAAAATTTGCAAATTACAGGCATCAGCATCAATAAAGTAATGACAGTGCCAAAAAAGAAAAGTCAGAATTTTAAGTATAAATATCTTCTCCTTTAAAATAAGTGAAAATTCGCCCATTTTGGATTTATTATTTTCAGATTTTGCTCAATATACTCATCTATCTATTTATCAATAACTACATGCATATTCACTTATTCATCAATTTTAAAAAATCTATTGAGCACCTATAACATGCCAGGCATTATAACAAGCCTTGTACTGGAAAAATTACTGCTAAATACCTAGACACAATCTAACATAAAATGTAACAAGATCTTCACAATAATCTACAAGTACTTTACTAAAAGAAATAATAGAACTCCTGAATAAATGACAAAATATATAAATATATTCATTGATGCAAACATTTATTAATGATAGCATAAATCCTTGACAATTTGATCCCAAAATTTGCACAGAGTAAAGCACAAGAAAAACCAAGACAAGTCTGAAAAAGTAAAACTAAAAGAGAAAGATTTGTCTTGCAAATGTTTTATTATGAGGCTATAGTAATTAAATAATATGGCACTGGCTCAGGAATAGATCACTGACACTAAACAGAATCCAGAAACAGACTCTTGGTATAAATAAGAATGCAATATATGATAAAGGAGACATTTCAAAACAGTGGGAAGAAAACAGATTTTTCTGGTAAGTGGTGTTGAAAAAATCATACATATGGAAAAAATAAAATTCCACATAGACTAAAGATCCAATTGTTAAAAAAAAATATAAAAGAACAAAGAGGAAACAAAAAGAAAAACATCTTTTTGACTATGTAAGAAATCCTTAAGAAACGAAATGTTGAAGTCATGTATAAAAATGATGGACAAAAAGAATATATCAAAATTGAAATCTCTAGAAGCCAAAAGGCCACAGTTTCTCTGAAGATGGGGAGAAAATATTTGCAGCCTAAATGATAAAGAATTAACTACCAAAATATCCAAGGAATTTCCATATATCAATAGAATATATCATCTCAGTAGAAAAATGGTGAGCACCAAAATACTAGCCAACAGGATCCAACAGCACATTAAAAGAATTATTCACCATGACCAAGTGGGATTTATTCCTGGGCTGCAAGGTTGGTTCTACATCCACAAATCAATCAAGGTGATACAATACATTAATAAAAGAAAGAACAAGAACCACATGACACTCTCAACAGATGCTGAAAATGCATTTGACTAAGTACAGCATCCTTTCTTGATCAAAACTCTTCAAAGTGTAGGGATAGAGGATACATACCTCAGTATCATCAAAGCCATCTATGAAAAACGACAGTGAGTATCATTCTCAATGGGGAAAAACTGAGAACTTTTCCGCTAAGGTCAGGAACATGGCAGGGATGTCCATTATCACCACTGCTATTCAACCTAGTACTACAAGTCCTAGCCTCAGGAATCAGACAACAAAAAGAAATTAAAGGCATCCAAATCGTCAAAGACGAAGTCAAACTCTCACTCTTTGCAGATGATATGATACATTATGTGGAAAACCCAAAAGACTCCACTCCAAATCTGCTAGAACTTGTACAGGAATTCAGTAGTGTCAGGATATAAAATCAATGCACAGATATCAGCTGCATTTCTATACACCAACAATAAGACAGAAGAAAGAGAAGTTAAGGAGTCAATCCCATTTATAATTGCACCCCAAACCATAAGATACCTAGGAATAAACCTAACCAAAAAGGCAAAGAATCTGTATTCAGAAAAGTAGAAAGTACTCATGAAAAAAATGGAGGAAGACATAAAGAAATGGAAAAGCGTTCCATGCTCATGGATTGGAAGAATAAATACTGTGAAAATGTCTATGCTACCTAAAGCAATCTACACGTTTAATGCAATCCCTATCAAAATAGCATGAATTTTTTCAAGGAAATGGAACAAATAATCCTAAAATCTATGTGGAACCAGAAAAGACCTTGAATAGCCAGAAGAATGTTGAAAAAGAAAGCCAAAGTCGGTGGCATTACAATTTCAGATTTCAAACTTATTACAAAGCTGTCATTATCAAGACAGTATGGTTCAGGCATAAAAACAGACACATAGATCAATGGAACAGAACAGAGAGTCCAGAAATGGACCCTCAACTCTATGGTCAACTAATCTTCGATAAAGCAGGAAAGAATGTCCAATGGAAAAAAGACAGTGTCTTCAACAAATGGTGTTGGGAAAACTGAACAGCCACATGCAGAAAAATGAAACTGGACCATTTCCTTACACCACACACGAAAATAGATTCCAAATAGATAAAGGACCTCCATGTGAGAAAGGTATCCACTAAAATCCTTGAGGAGAACACAGGCAGCAACCTCCTCGACCTCAGCCGCAGCGGCTTCTTCCTAGGAACATCATCAAAGGCAAGGGAAGCAAGGGCAATAAACTACTGGGACTTCATCAAGATCAAAAGCTTTTGCACAGCAAAGGAAACAGTTAACAAAGCCAAAAGACAACTGACAGAATGGGAGAAGATATTGCCAAACGACGTATCAGAAAAAGGGCTAGTATCCAAAATCTATAAAGAACTTATCAAACTCAACACCCAAAGAACAAATAATCCAATCATGAAATGGGCAGAGGACATGAACCGACATTTCTGCAAAGACATCCAGATGGCCAACGGACACATGAAAAAGTGTTCCACATCTCTTGGCATCAGAGAAATACAAATCAAAATCACAGTGAGATACCACCTCACACCAGTCAGAATGGCTAAAATTAACAAGTCAGGAAATGACAGATGCTGGTGAGGATGTGGAGAAAGGGGAACCCTCCTACACTGTTGGTGGGAATGCAAGCTAGTGCAGCCACTCTGGAAAACAGCATGGAGGTTCCTCAAAAAGTTGAAAATGGAGCTATCCTATGACCCAGCAGTTGCACTACTGGGTACTTACCCTAAAGATACAAATGCAGTGATCCAAAGGGGCACATGCACCCAAATATTTATAGCAGCAATGTCTACAATAGCCAAACTTTGGAAAGAACCCAGATGTCCATTAAAGATGAATGGATAAAGATGTGGTGTGTGTATATGTGTGTGTATATATATATATATATGTATATGTGTGTATACACACACACACACACACACACACAATGGAATACTATGCAGCCATCAAAAGAAATGAAATCTTGCCATTTGTGACCATGTGGATGGAACTAGAGGGTATCATGATTAGTGAAATAAGTCAATCAGAGAAAGACAATTATCATATGACCTGAGAAAGTTGAAAGGCAACGTGGCGGGCTTATGGGGTAGGAAAGGAATAAATGAAACAAGATGGGATCGGTAGGGAGACAAACCCTAAGAGACTCTTAATCTCATAAAACAAACTGAGAGTTGCCGGGGGGAAGAGAGTAGGGAAAGGGTGGTAGGGTTATGGATATTGGGGAAGGTATGTGCTATGGTGAGTGCTGTGAACTGTGTAAACCTGGCGATTCACACACCTGTGCCCCTGGGTCTAATAATACATTATATGTTAATTAAAAAATTTAAAAATTAGAAAAAACGAAAACAGAAAAATGGTGAGCAATATGCATAGGCAATTCACAGAAAGGAAGATACAAATAATAGCTAATAAATAAATGAAAAAGACTTCTATCCCAGCACTAAGTAGAATAATGCAAAGTTAAATGAAGATACCATTTTTCATCTATCAGATTGGTAAAACAAATTTTTTAAATGCTTGGTAATAGTTTGTCATTGAAGTTTCAAAATTTGTAGATTAGGTATTATTTATGTCCTTCATACAAATTAGGAAGCTGGGGTTACAAAATCTGCTCAGGATCTCAAAGGACAGAGTAACAACCTCAATAGCTTTAAATCTAGGGTAACAGCTGTAGGTGTGTGTGGCGGGGGAGGGATAGCCCCAAATTTGATTAGGTGATTACATCTCCTACTTAAATGTATATCAAATCTACTATTAATTATTCTAGATTTCAAGACCTGAATATCCAACCAGCAGAGGATCAGCTAATAGAATGATTCTCTACTTGGATAAATCTAGAAGATCACCCAAGGAGCTTTATCAAACTACACATACAGATGCACATTTCTTACTTCCTATCCACATCCCCAAACTAAGAATCACCTGTACTTCCATGAAGAAAATCTGGAGAAAAAAAATTAAAACGCTAGTTTTATCTGGTTTATTTCCACCAAACCAAACCATGAAGGGAAGGAAGCATATAATCAGCTGAGGATTTTTTTGTTTTTATTTTTAGATAAAAATCAGTAACACAAATGTAATGCCATATCTTTGTTCACATTATTTAAAAGAGAAAAAACATTAGGAAATGGTCACATGCTTGAAATTTTGTCCAGGGATTTAAAAAAAAAAAAAGAGAGGAAGAAAGAAAGAAAGGAAAAAGAGTTTCCAATTCTATGAGACTTTACCAAAGGAAATGATGCAAATGCACAAAGCTCTCCTTCCAATTCCAGAGCTGCTGCACTCACAGAGCTTAGCATGTGCACAAGTGGCCTCTAAACAAAATCCGTGGGAAGCAAGAACATATGTTTCTAATGATTTCTTAGAAACATTCACAAGAAACAACAGTTCCATTCCATAACACGTACTGTATTTTCTGCATCACAAACAGAGGCTAGAGTTTCTAGCCTCTAACTACTATCTACTACTAACTATCACAAACTGAGCTAGAGCTCAGTGAATTAATAGTCTGAATAGTTTTTGTTAGATCTGACTCAGATCTCTGATTCAGACTTTTTTTTCACACTGCTCTATGCATCCAGGCTTCATAGCACAGACTGAGGCAGCAACCCTCATTTTGTTGACTTTTCCTTCTCCGTTACCCTTTTCTACCAATTCTACTCTTATCAACACCTGTACTAGAATATATTAATATCAAGAAAAATAATGGAAATTAACATACATCAAAAAAAGTCATACCAAACAAGGTAATTCTACACAGAGGCCTATTTGTACTGTATCAGAAAAACCTCCTGGAAAAGAGCTGGTAGATCTTTTTCCCGAAAATATAAATATTCGTTGCCATTTCACAAGAAACTTTGTATGATCAGTAAAATAAAAACTATCTAGGTGCCTTATACATAGCAGAAATTCAAATTTTTTCTAATCTAATTTTAATTTGAAGCATATAGCAAAGTGGCTAAATATTCAGGTTTTGGGTTGCAAAGCCCTCCAATGAAGTTCCAGCTCCATCATCTAAAAGTTACCTTAGCGTAAGATTTGCCAGGCACCTGGGTGGCTCAGTGGGTTAAGTGTCTGCCTTCAGCTGAGGTCCTGATCTCAGGGTCCTGGAGTTGAAGCTCCCTGCTCAGTGCACAGTCTGCTTCTCCTTCTCCCACTGCTCTGCCCCCTGCTTGGCATGTGCTCTCTCTCTTTCAAATAAACAAATAAAATATTTCCAAAAAAAAAAAAAAGTGTCAATGTCTAATTTAAACTGTTTCCTTCACCATTATCTTTGAAGATTATTTAGGTGTTTCTACTTTAAAAGAGGCTGAAAATAATGAATTAAAAATATTTCCTAGAACAACCAAAATTTAGAGATTGGTAAATGATCCCTAGGGTTTTTCCCATTAGAGAATCAATCCTGCACTTTTAGAGATGAAGAAACTAAAGCTTCCAGGAGTTCAATGATGTTTCCAAGGTCAGTAACTTACACAAGAGAGGATTTTAGAATTTAGGCCTCCCCTACTCTTCCAACACATCACAGGAATATGACTGAAACTTAAAAAGCAATAGAAGACATCAAGATTTCAAAAAGAAGTAAGAGGTTCCCAGTAATTTAATTCTATTCTTAATTATAGTACATTTCACTCAATTCATCCCCGTTCCTCAAACTGCCCCCTCCCAACCCCATCCTTATATACCCATGCCTATTAAGGTATGCCAATTAATGAAATCCGAGGAATGAAGATCAAAAAAAGCCATCTTTTTCCTGGGACCTCTAATCACAAGTATCCCACTGATGCCAAAATTATTTAAGAGCCAATGGTCAGTACTCCCAGAAAGCAACACTGTCCAAGGCTAGGGATATATCTAATTACCCCACTAGTTTTCAGAGGGGTGGTGAGATGTAGTGAAGAGCATGGGCTCTGGAAACCAAATGGTTTCCAGTGGCTCCCTGTATGACGTTAGACAAGTTACAAACCACCCCTAACCCCACAGCAGTGCCTCAGTTTCTTACTCTGAAAAACAAAGTGGGGGGGAGGGGACACTATCACATTTTGCTTGAGCTTGTGTAAACATCAGACAGATAGTCCACAGAAGAACTCAGCATAGTTACTAAACATGCAGGAATTGTTGCAGAAATATTAGAGTTTTGGGGATGACAATGGTGACATGCTAGTTCTCTTTTGTGCCAAAGAGTACATGCACAGAAAAGCAAACTGAACTCTATTCTTTCTGGTTATAAAGGTTAACACAAATATTCTCCTTTAAGAGTTCTATGCTATTCTCTATTTCTCCCCTAATAACAGTATTAAATTGTGTTTTAGAAAGTAATGAAATCAAACACCATGTTAATTTGCTTATTTTTAAAATAATAATTGCAGGGACACTAGACGTTCATTTAGAAAATGAAAATTTGAGCCAAACAGATTTGGTTTTCACATGTTTATTACTGTCTTGAAAGACATAAGGGAACTACGTAGTTTTATTTGACTTTAAAATTTTTCTTTTTTTAAAAGATTTTATTTATTTATTTGACAGAGAGAAAGAGAGCATGAGAGGGGAGAAGGTCAGAGGGAGAAGCAGACTCCTTGCTGAGCAGGGAGCCCAATGCGGGACTCGATTCCGGGACTCCGGGATCATGACTTGAGCCAAAGGCAGTTGCTTAACCAACTGAGCCACCCAGGCACCCTGACTTTTAAATTTTTCTACATGTAAGCTGAAACTGTACATATATCAAAAACATATACATTATGATAATTCTAAGACAAGTATGATGCCTGCCTTTGAAAATTTTTCAACTGCCTCATTTTAAATAATCCCTTTTTCACTCATGCAGTTTATTAATTCCAGAATGTATCTATATCAACATAGTTGTTCTGATTTCAATTTTTTTTCTAATTTTTCATTTTATAAAACTGCAATATCACTGCACGAGCAACATTTAAATAAAGAGGAGAACTAACAATAGTTTTCATTTAACACTCTGAAAGTTGAAGTGGCTTCTGGGCCTATATTAATTCCTAATACGTTACTTCACCTGACATAAGGTCCTCAGGCATCACTGGCAGGTCTGAAGAGGCTCAAACATCTGTTTGGAGAATATGTGAAGCTCTACATTACAGAAGGTGGTTAATTTAACCAAAAGAGAAATTACACATGCCCTAGCTTTTCAATCTTTTTAAAACGCTCTGAACTTGTTTATTTCATAACCAAGCGCTATTATCTCTAATGGCCAAGGCATTCTCTAGTAACAATTTAGGAGCCCTGGGAGTCTTTTTAACTCTTTCAGGCCATTAAGGTACCATTATGAGCATTAGAGCCTGGAACCTAATTACAGTGTATTAAATGGTCTTAGTGCTCTTCAGGTGTTAATGAGCTAGCCAAAGTGAGCAATTTTCTATCAGGGAGTACAAAGAATTTGTTTTTTAAATGTTATTTAGACTATTTTTAGATTTTCACAGTGGCTACTCCAGTTTCAGAAGGCAAAACTTGGAAGATTCAAATAATAAGATTAAAGTTACAGAACTATAGCCAGCAACCACAGCTTCTTTCTAATTGAAATACGTTCTCTGATGCAATGGCTAGTTTCAAATTAGTCACGTCAAAATTAAAAACTATAAATATTAGAAGAGGCTATTATAGTCTACCAAAGTTTGTACATACATTCATTTGGATCAAAAAAATTCCTTCATAATAAAACCACCGTAAAACGTCCTGGCAGAATCATAATTCAACAAATTAATAAAGCAAAAAATAAATTAATTTTTAAAATATATATGAAAATGTGGAAGGACATACTGTCTATAAATTAAAACAGACTTCTCTGTTTTCAAAAAAGAAAAAATAGGCACTGATCATGTCAAAAACAGCTTCTTTTTCTTAAAGTAGTGAAAATTAATAAGGATTTGTTTTTATAATTGTCTAAGTAACAATGAAAGTGTGTAAAAGGTAATTAAAAAATTCTCTATCAATTTCTGCATTACACAAATCCTCAGAAAACTAAAGAATTTAAAAAATTCCAGATAGTTACTCTTTCCTACATGGTTTTAATCTTTCCTGTTGATCCATCTAATAAAAATGCCAAGAAGTATACAGACAACAAATATTTAAACAGTCATACAATCATTTACTCCTTTGTGATTAAAAATATCAATTCATATATACTAATTTATATTTAAAGTTACAGCATTATACATCAAAGTTATTTAAGAAGAAAGTGACCAAAAAAGACATTTCTAACATGTATGGACTCAGAATCAATCTTCCATGCATTTTCTTTAAAGAATTCTGGGAAATGTATACTGGCCAACAATAAAAATGGAAAACAAAAAAAGAGGATATGAAAGAATCTAAGAAAAAACAGAACTATTAAACCAGGGCAGTTGAAAGAGCCTTGTGATGATCGCTGTGTGGCAAGCTGTTCTCTCATGTCCATAACTAGTCTTTCAATAAGAAGTATGAGAAAGGAGGTAATATTCACATAAAGACTGTAAATGCTAGTTGTTATTTTTCAATTTTCAGATTCAAGATGTCAAACATAACAAAACAGTTAAAGAACAGAATTTAAACATTATAAATTTAGACACACAGAGCTAACATACAGTTCAGAGAAGCAGGTCTGTAAAAAAGAAAGAAAGAACACAGAAACCTCAATGCCCTAGTTCTATACAGCAACCACATGTTACTGTTCAAAATTAATGAAGCAATAAATAGAGCTTAACGTATAATGCTTAGAGTTATTAAGATAATCGAAGACAAAAATATGGTAACAAAATTCAAATGTTTAAGAAGTTAAATTCCTTTGGTTTTCAAAGGAGCAACCGGAGTCAAAAGGGAAAAAACATAAATTAAGAAAGAGAGGTTTAAGTACAATGCTTTGAGTAGAGAAGCAACCACTCAGGAGAACTAAAAACATGGGGAGGAAGAGATGAGAAGTCAGACAGGGGATGAGAAGTGGGAAGGAGAATTTTACTTTTTATTTCATATACCTTTCTTTTATACTTCTGAGTTTTTATTTCAAAGTATATGATTATTTTTATAATTAAAAATACCATCCACAATCCTTTGTTTTAATTTTAAAAGGGACACATTAAAAATTTTTAAACATATTGCCAAACTGAAGATTATATATTGTTAATTTTCAAAGATGTAGAGACAGAACATCAAAAATTTTTAATATCTGTTAGCTAATATTTTTGCTAGTTAATATTTAATCATGACACCAAATATACATTTTTATCTTACTGTAATAAGATCATAGGTTGTTACAATAGGCATTTCATCTCATCTCAAAATCAAGAAATGCTAGGGTCCCCCCTCCCCTGCAGAAGTTCTATTTTTAACCTGTAACATCATATAAAATAAGTTATGTGCTTATAATACTTAAGCTCCTGTTGAATTATAAGTTAGGTGCCTTTAGAAGATAGATTAATTGTTATAAGAGAAAGCTATAAAACAGTATAATTAAATCACATAAAATGATCTTCTAAAAAATTCCTTCACAAATTTAGAAAGCTTTCAATGTCTGCAATTCCTGAGCATCTCTCCGTTCTCATCCCCTCTAATGCCCACCCCCCTTTAATAGGTGTTAATGAAAACACAGACAACACCAGGCTAAGTAATAAAGAAAAAAGTTAAGCTTAAGAATGGTTTCTGTCCAGGGGCGCCTGGGTTGCTCAGTTGGTTAAAGCCTCTGCCTTCGGCTCAGGTCATGATCCCAAGGTCCTGGGATCAAGCCCCACAAGCCCCACAAGCCCCACAAGCCCCATAAGCCCCAGATCGGGCTCTCTGCTCCGCAGGGAGCCTGCTTCCTCCCCTCTCTCTCTCTGCCTGCCTCTCTGTCTACTTGTGATTTCTCTCTCTCTGTCAAATAAATAAAATCTTTAAAACAAAAGGGTATCTGTCCATTAACATTTGCTTAAGCAGCAGGACAACAACAACTCTTCTTTTGTCTGAAATAGTTGAGAGAACATTGGATAATGTTTGGAGACATAGTAAACACAAATCAAAACTTGAGTTTGAATTAAAAATAAAGGCTCCTCTGTAGGGTATCCAGTATTCCATGATTCATTATTTTTTAAAAAATTTATACTACAGTTTTTTCAGCCTTTTACTTTGTACCTACATCTATTCCTTGGGTCATTGTAAAATAAGAAAGAAAAGAAAATTCAAAAAAGATATGTAGAATCCATTACAATAATGTGAAGGTAAAAAGAATGAGAAGTAATAGAAGAAAACACAACTCCTAAAACTACAAAACTTACTTTACAAACTCTAGATATATAAGAGTTATTACTTCAGGTATTATCCAGAGTGAACACTATACAAATATCCTTCAAGTAAGTAATACCCATTTTCCCTCTGTATACCTTACTCCTTCAGGAAATAAATACAAAACAAATGTAAGCATACCACTTCAGAGCAAAGTATGTCAATAACACTCATCTAATCTTTTAATTTTAGGATTTTTAAAATGTATTTTGAAGAAGCACTCTTCTATTTTTTTATGAGGATATGTGTTTCTTCTGGTGGAATGGAAAAAAAGTCCTTTTTTCTTTCAAAACCAGTTCTTGTAATTATTCTAGTATGATGTCAGCTCAACCTAAGTAAATTTCAGTATTTCTGCATGTCTTTTTGTATAAGCATACACTAAAAAAATCCAGAAGATGCCAAAGCGCATAGTCATCTCCATTCAAGATACAAGCAGAATTAAAGTTAAAAGAGAGTTAAAATTTTTCATTCTAATTCTTGGGGAATTCAAGAAGGAGGGACGGTACTTAGCCTTATGTAATCTGGTTTCAATCCTGCTAGTTAGAAAACCCGTATTACTATAATCAAGTATGAACTGCTTCATACAGTACTAGAGGTAGACAATGGACACTATAATCAAAAATGAGTTCAAATCATGGTTGTACTATTTAATGGATGTGCAAACTTGGGCAAATTATTTAAATCCCTGGAGCACCTTTTAGATTAAGAATAGTAATATGCACTAGAACAGGTACAATGCTTTGCATATGCGGAGAGTTTAAAAAGTTAAATTGTATCCACAACAAGACTGGGCTAAAGTAGAGTGTATTCCACCTAACAAATAATTTCATTCAGGCTTTCAGCCTCTCCAGTTTCAAGGGGGAATCCCTTAGGAGAGTTTCATGACTTCAGGGTGTCAAATCACAAATTGATTAGTTAGTGGGTTTGTTTTGGCTGTGCTGTTGCACCATTATATTATCAGTTCTCAACTGAGCAGCAGTTAACCTATTAAAAAATGTTAACTGTGTATTTTCCTCTTCTCACATACGTATCCATGAGAAATATGGCAATAAAGAAACCCAGGTAAAGTAGTAAGATGGACAAGAAATATATATGGTTATGGACTCAAGTCTCATATTTTAATTGTAGTTTTTCTGCTTTAGTATTGCCCCTGAGGTTACTTGTACTTCACCTCACCAGACCCTTTCTTTTCTCAATTACATGCAAGAATGGCATAAAATCTCTGGCTGTTCCATGCACAAGGAAAGGTTTTTAAATGCACATAAATTAAGAGAGGTTAACACATAAAGTGTCAATGAATTTCAGTCAATTCAGAAATGATGTATTTTCCAGTTAAGAACTGAAGTCTAAAGGGAACCAGGAACCTGAAAAAGAATGAAACTGAAAGAAAAAAAGGTAGATAAATAGGAGGGAAAGAGTCAAAGAATAATAATAGTGGCCATATTTTTAACAGTCGATACATGACAGTCAGATGCTTTTAGTAAATCATCTCTTACTGTCAATAAGCTCACAAGTAGGTAGAACTCTCTCCCTTTATAGGTGACAAACCTGAATTTGAAAGGGGTTAAATGATCTACCCAAAGTCCCTCAGGCAGGAAGTAGCAAAGAACTCAAATTGAGGTCTGTCCAACTCCAAAGAAAGTCAACTCTTTATCATACCAAGCTATTTCTGGGACATCAAAATTTTGTCAAAGAGCAGTTACCTTTCCCCCCATTTTTGCACAGATTATATCTTTGATCAACACTACTCCCTTAGTTTTCTTCCTGTTACCCAAATGCACAAAACAGAGATTTAAAGGCGGGGGTGGGAGGGGGTGGGGGGGAGGATGGGAAAGGCAGGGAGGGAGGGAGGAGGGAAGGAGAAGGGAACCCCGTAGTGTGCACTTTCTTAGTCTGAAGTACCACCTGTTCTCCGATATCCTTTTCTCTCTTTTCATGACCCAACTCAGACACAATCATAACTGACTACCCTTTACATTCTGTGGATGGAGACTGAATAACAAAACAAAACACACAAATTTAACTCCTAAATATATACATTGTATTTCAGATGAGACCCTTTTAAAATCTAAGAATTCCAATGACATACTAATTTACTTCTATTTCTGGAAAGTTACAGACTTACCATGAAACTTTGAGGCTTCGGGATCATTCACATTGATAGCAATTATTTTCCAATCTGTTTCACCCTGATCAATAAGAGCCAAAATTCCAAGGATCTTGACATGAATAATCTCTCCACAAGAAAGAACCTTTAAAGAAAAAAGAAATTCAGCATTTGCAAGGTTTTGGAAATTTACTCATACATTATAAAAGCCCATGTGAAAGATTAAAAACACTATAGACTGAAACTTAATAAAGCTTTAAAAATTAAAGATAATTTTAAAATAGTCATAAAGCCTTTCATGATAGAATTCCCTTTTAGAATTAAGTTTCTTGATCCCTTTTTGGAAACTGAAGTTATTTATATATCTTGAAATTTAATGTACTAGGCCTAGAAACTCATCCTAAACAGAAAATAAAGCCATATATATCATTACATACTTTAAAGCTTGCTTCTGCTGCTTGGGGATAAAAAAGAGACCTGAAAATCCTTCTAAATTGCTTTTTTGGAAACCACATTTATCAGTTACTACTGAAAAGTAAATTTTTAACATATTAGAGTACAGCCTTAAGAAGATGATGAGTGACAGTAAAAGAATTAACAAGTTAAAATACCGATTAAAAAAGGTTTCACAAAATGCTTTAAAAAGATTTTAAAGGAAATCAAGAAACTGCATGATGTTGAAGCAGATGTTCCATGTGTTAAAGAAAGTTATTTCAGTGGTTCCCTCAAGTTGCCAATGACAGGTTTATATGCATGCATCCTTTCTATATCCTTTTATTTTTAAAGGTTTGGTTTGCTCTACAGAATTTACTGCAAGCCAAAATTTGAACACATGCTTTGGAACAAATTCCTTCATGACTCAAAAAGCAGCTTTTACATTTGGAAAGCAAGGTATACAAAAGAAAAGTCACTTTGCGTCTTGAAATTTGAGAGGAAAAAGAAAAAAAACAGATCTGAAATCATGAAGTCAAATAAATCCTTTCAGAACATTTGCAAAATGAATCTAAAATCTTAATATAAATCTACATGAATCTGTAATTAGTTGTAACTAATTACACAAAAGATTAGTGTGACTTTATAAAGTAAAATCTTACTTTTAGGGAAATATGCACAATTATATTAACCAGACTGACATGTTTACGCTCTACTACTCACCACCATTTAAACACTATTCAATAGAAAGAAAGAAGCTGGTTCTCAAAGGTTTCCAGTCTTACTAGGGAGACTTACACACCTCATGCCAGGAGATCCTTTATAAAACAAAAATGTTCAAATCTGAAGTTTCTACATAATTACCAGTGTAAGGCTGGATACAATGGATAACTCAGCGATAAACTAGATCACGGGTTCCCAACCAGAGGCAATTTTTGCCCTCTACAGACTACCTGGCAATGTCTGGAAACATTTTTGATTGTCAAAAATGGGGAGGTATTTCTAGCATCTAGTGGGAAGAGGCCAAGGATGCCGAACAGAACCATCCCCTATAAAAGAATTATCCATCCAAAATGTCAACAGGTCCAATGAAGACCCTACAGAAGACTTTGGTGGTAGGGGTGTCGTATCAGATGTATAGTTTTTAAAAGCGCAATACAAATTGGTTTTTTTTTTTTAAGATTTTATTTATTTATTTGACAGAGAGAGATCACAAGTAGGCAGAGAGGCAGGCAGAGAGAGAGGAGGAAGCAGGCTCCCTGCTGAGCAGAGAACCTGATGTGGGGCTCGATCCCAGGACCCTGGAATCATGACCTGAGCCGAAGGCAGAGGCTTAACCCACTGAACCACCCAGGCGCCCCAAATTGTTTTATTTTTATTTACAAAAATTAATAATTTACTTTGAAATTTCATACAACATAAGAGAAGATTTGAGATGTTTATGGTTACAAGGGCTAATAGGAAGCATGTCTGGGGGTTACCAAGTTTTATCAGAATGATACAAGCGCTCCGATCTCATAAGCAACAGAAAGGGATTAGACAAAACCACTGTCTTGCTATAATTCCTTTAAAGACTGGAAAGGAAACTCTCAGACAAACCAAAAACTCAGAATAAGAACTTAAGAACAAATGGTAAAATTCTTATGAACTTTCTACAATATACTCTAAATCAATTCAACAAATGTAGGCAGAGCACATAGTGTTAGACTACCAACTGAATAACACATAATCCCTCAAGGAATTTCAACAACCTTAAAAATTTCTACATATGTGGTTCTAAATGATCAACTTTCAAGACTTTGCTCCCTTCCCTCTGTCCATTTACAACATAGTGTTCAAAGACGCTTTCTCCCATTATGTTCCTTACAGATGATTGAAGGACTCTTCACACAGCCAGACACAAAAAAAGGAGCACTGTACCAACAACAACCAAACTGTTTTTTAGATGGTGATTAACACTTACTTCATATTTACTTAATGGTACTTCAGGTCTCATTAACTAAAGGAATAAACTGTACTGGCTATAAGATGAAATCTACTTTTCCAGGTTAATTATAAAACTATCAATCTACCCTTCCCAGGAAACTACTGTGTCCAGCAGGGTCTACCACTGAAAAACGAGTTGAGATTCTAAAACAATGTAGGTGTGCCTCAAAGGTTTTAGGCAGAATCAGACTAGGGTTCTTACCACTTTTCTAGCTATTATGTAAAGATTTCAAAAGAGAGGATTTTTAAGTCTTAATTATTATGAAGCTGAATTCTTTATTCACCATTTCTAAAGGTGATATTAGGCAAATAATTTCCCACCATTATGTTAGAACTTGGTTTCTCAACAGTGAAATGGAGATTATATCACTTATTCCTTGAAGTGAAGAGCAAAGGCTACAACACATACATGAACTAGAACATAAAAGGTCTCCTACAAATATTATTACTTTTTTCTCTCTGGGCTCTACATGTATTTAACAGCTCACACCAGTCAACTGCTAACTTCTCAGGGGCCTGGTATGAGCAGAAGAGAACAGTGGTCTACAATAAAAGTTCTATGCTAATTCTCAACTTGAATGAGCTAAAACTGCAGCTGGACCCAAACAATATAAGGAAACCATGGAAAGTAAACCGCTTAAAGCCTGTTATACCATATATCTACTGTCATGAACTATGACAGACCTACAGCCTTAAAACAATGTAAATTTATTGTCTCATAGTTTCCATGGGTCTTCTAAATTCCAAGTACAACATGGCTACATTCTCTGCTTACTACCTGACAAGACCAAAATCAAGGTGTTGTAGAGGCTGGAATCTGAACTAAAGGTTCTAAAAATGAATCCACCTAAATTTGGTTCCTTTTACTTATAAGACTGAGGTCCCCATTAACTTGCTGGCTGTCAACTAGGGACTGCTCTAGGCAACTAGAAACCAACTGCATTCCTTTTCATACATCCCCACCTCCATCTTCAAACCAGCAATGGAATATCAGTCCTTCTCACACTTTGAACCTCCAAATTCCTCTTCTGCCAGCAGTAAGACTAAGCTCCTTACTTTTAAGGGCTCATTTAATTACACTGGATCTGCATGGAAAATCCAGGAGAATACTTCTTTAAACTGCTATGTAAAATAATATAACCAAGAGAATGAGATATTACCATATTCATAGATTCCAGGATTAGAGCAGACATCTTTGAGAGGCCATTCTAGAAACCCTGCCTCCCATATCAAGTTCTACCAAAACAAAGTGAAAAGGAAAAGCTATATTCAGGAAAACCTTTAACTATATTAACTGTATAACAGAAAATAAACTGGAAAAAATGTCCAACAAAATAAAAATATTTACATATTTACCCCAAGAAGAAGGATGCATGGAAAGATAAAAATTGTATGATTAGAAGCCCGGGTGGCTCAGATAAGCATCTGCCTTTGGCTCAGGTCATGATCTCAGGGTCCTGAGATTGAGCCCCACATCTGGCTTCCTGTTCAGTGGGGAGCCTGCTTCTCCCTCTCTCTTTCTCTCCCTGTTGCTCCCCCTGCCTGTGTTCTCTGTCAAATAACTAAAAAAAAAACCAACTTTTAAAAAAACTGTATGATTTATTGGGATAGGAGGATTATGAGGGAAGGTTTTATGTTTGATTTTATTTCCATAACATAACTACACTTTTCTTGAACAATAAATATTACTGAGAGAAAGAAAAAAAGTCCTAAATATTGAATTTGGGTCAAAGATAAAAACTAAAGTAGGCAAAAATAAGAAAAACTGTTCCCAGGGAAGAAAAATCAAGGGAAATACAATTAGAGAAGAGCTGAACAAATGCACAACCCTCAAACCAAACAATAGTTGAGAATTAGAGAGAAGGACTAAAAAAAAAAAAAAAAAAAAAAAAAAATTCAGAAGATGCCAAAGCGCATAGTCATCTCCATTCAAGATACAAGCAGAATTAAAGTTAAAAGAGAGTTAAAATTTTTCATTCTAATTCTTGGGGAATTCAAGAAGGAGGGACGGTACTTAGCCTTATGTAATCTGGTTTCAATCCTGCTAGTTAGAAAACCCGTATTACTATAATCAAGTATGAACTGCTTCATACAGTACTAGAGGTAGACAATGGACACTATAATCAAAAATGAGTTCAAATCATGGTTGTACTATTTAATGGATGTGCAAACTTGGGCAAATTATTTAAATCCCTGGAGCACCTTTTAGATTAAGAATAGTAATATGCAAACAAAAAAAATAATATAATAATCACTGGTAATTATGTAGAAACTTCAGATTTGAACATTTTTGTTTTATAAAGGATCTCCTGGCATGAGGTGTGTAAGTCTCCCTAGTAAGACTGGAAACCTTTGAGAACCAGCTTCTTTCTTTCTATTGAATAGTGTTTAAATGGTGGTGAGTAGTAGAGCGTAAACATGTCAGTCTGGTTAATATAATTGTGCATATTTCCCTAAAAGTAAGATTTTACTTTATAAAGTCACACTAATCTTTTGTGTAATTAGTTACAACTAATTACAGATTCATGTAGATTTATATTAAGATTTTAGATTCATTTTGCAAACCAGAAAGAAGGAGAATTAGAGGACAACCAAGATAGTATGATATAAGCAAAGTCAAGTGAGGAGACTGTTTCAAGAAGGAAGACAGACTGAACAGTATAAAATATCATGGTAAGTTCAAGTTAGACAAAGTCTATGAAATAAGCCTGAAGGATTTGTCTAAAAAAAGTTAGCAGGGACCTTTCTTCTTCCTTTTTTTTTTTTTTTGTAAAGATTTTACTTATTCATTTGACAGAGAGAGATCACAAGCAGGCAGAGAGGCAGGCAGAGAGAGAGGAGGAAACAGGCTCCTGGCCAAGCAGGAGCTTGGATGTGGGGCTTGATCCCAGGACCTGGGATCATGACCTGAGCTGAAGGCAGAGGCCCAACCCACTGAGCCACCCAGGTGCCCCAGCAGGGACCTTTCTTGAAAGCAGTTCATGGAAATGCTGGGGGCATGTAAACAATTTTGAAATAGGTTGAACATTAAGTGGAAAGTAGGAGATGCAGATGAGTGTTGAAAACTCTTTTTATGAGTCTTCAGGTGAGGGGAAAGAA
This sequence comes from Mustela putorius furo, assembly GCF_011764305.1. NCBI lineage: Eukaryota > Metazoa > Chordata > Mammalia > Carnivora > Mustelidae > Mustela > Mustela putorius. Next base: position 12,415,167 of record NW_025422023.1, read on the forward strand.
GGCACAGGGGAGGAGGTCAATAAAGAAAGAGAAGTTGTGAATAGAGAACAGGGAAAGGATGAGAAAATCCTGTGTTTCATGAGTCAGGAAGGGACAAGATCTAGAGCACAGGTAGAAGCTCAGGTCTTACCTAAGAAAGACAGTTCTCACAATAAGAGAAGAAAGGCAAGAGGGGCGCCTGGGTGGCTCAGTGGGTTAAGCCTCTGCCTTCAGCTCAGGTCCTGATCCCAGGGTCCTGGGATCGAGCCCCGCATCGGGCTCTCTGCTCGGAAGGGAGCCTGCTTCCTCCTCTCTCTCTGCCTGCCTCTCTGCCTACTTGTGACCTCTGTCAAATAAATAAATAAAATCTTTTTTAAAAAAGAAAGAAAGAAAGGCAAGAAATAATGTTTGTAAACCCTGGTAGTTTGGTAGTCCAAAATGAAGAGATGAGGGAGCTCTTATCTGTTAGTTCCTATGGGCTCAACAAAATTTAAAGACAAAATGTTCTGCTGTTAAGTGAAAACGAAGCGCCAGGAGTCGAATATCTACAGGGAACAACAATTATTAGTAATAAATGCAGCAGAAAATAGAAAAATGGACCCCAAACACAAAGAATTCTCTAAGTAGCAGCAACCTATGAACTTGTAGGTTTTGTTCTTCCTGAGTAGGTCTTGGCAACCTGGAAGCAGACACAAAATCAAGAGTGCATATAACACCCAGTGCTCATCACAACACAAGCCCTCCCTAGCATTGTATGTGGCTAACTGAACATTTATAAAAAAAAAAAAAATCAAAATATGACTTAGGGACACAAAGTGAGCAGATGTTGGAAAAATGGTGCCAATAGAACTATTTAATTTAGGGTTGCCACAAACTTTTATTAAAAAAAAAAACAACAACAACAACAAAACAACCAGTATCTGTGAAGGAAAATAAAGCAAAGCAAAACAAAATGAAAAAAACAAAACAAAAAAAAAAATCAAGAGTCCGAGTTGGCTTTATTCAGTATTGAATATCCTGTCTGAATAACGGCTAACGAAGCTGAAGACAGGACTCAGCAAAGTTTTTCTATAAAAAGTCAGACAGTAGTTATGTTAGACTTCGCAGATGGTACAGTCTCTGCTGCCACTCCTCAACCTCGGGACCAAAGCAGCCACAGACAATACATAAGTGCGTGGGCATAACCGTGTCACTGACAGACACAGATGGTGCACTATACTTCACTTGCCTTGGGCCGCAGTTTACCAACCCCTAGCGTAAGAGAAGGAAAAAAAGATACAAAAAGGGACTCGTATCAGAGGGATCGATAGGCCAGGCCTGGGGAGACCTGGAGAACTGGTGCCTCCCGAAGAGAAAGGAGATTTTACAGCATGAACAGACTAAAACACATAGAATAACAGTCTAGAAAACAAACCTTTGAGCCTATTTCACAAACATCAATAGGATCATTATCTCCACAGCAGTCTGTACTCTTATCTTTTTGATGGGGATCTTCCCAAGTCTAAAAAAGAAAAGGGGGAGAGAGGAAGCAGAAATGTGGTTAATACTCTTTATATTATAGATCTGAATCTTTCCACATGAGCACGAAGTTTTACAGGTAGTAGTAATCCAAAGGGGAAAAGCCTCAGAAATTACACAGGCTCTGAGCCAACATGCCAGTACAACCCTAAACATCACAATAATTAAGACGGATTTATAGTATTCCCTCCTTCCATCTCATTTTTCTGTATAATCACATCTGAAAGTGGGCAGTATTTCCAAACATACTCTTTTTCCAAGCTGAGTCAGCATGTAAATTCATGCTGTCTTTTCAAGTTTCAGTTCAGAGGTTTCCACCATCTGCGCTGCTTCCAGGGGCTGCGGGAACTGTTGCTTCCATCATTCACTGCTTCCTTTGACATGGTAACAGCATCAGGTCTGGCGCTCTGTGTTTGAAAATTAACTTTCTATTCTTTAAATGACTCCTACTAGAAGAAACCTAGTTTTCCCTTCATAAAGAACAAGACAGAATCTACACCAAATAAAAGAAGAATCTATTTTTGTCTCATTTCATTTCCACTTAAAAAATTCTCTACCTTGCCATTGAATCTCAAAACCTTGACAAAAGCCTGAAAAGATGTCAACCCTTAAATTTTCTAAAAAGATTATACCCTTCTGGTTACAAAATACACACATGAGCATTTCTATAAATGAAAAGCATAAGAGAAATTTGTTATCAAATTTAAATATCCCTTAGGCACCATCCTTCCCCAAAAGCCTCACAATTACTTGATTCTAAATGGAACTACAGAAGTTCCCTAAAATCATCATTTTCCTTAGATATACATTACAGATGTGCAGAGACTGTGTCACCTCAAGACTGTTATCCAGAGATAATTTTAGATTATCCAAGCTTGGTTCCTCTAATTTTATATTGATAATTTTAAAAGTATACTCTTATTTACAGCTAAACCCTAGATAAACTCCAATATTTTCCTTCTGGCCCAAATTATAATATATTTAGGAGTAAACTGAACCCCACCTTGCAAAAAACAAAAAAATTCAGTAAAACAACATTCACTACCTCAAATACTAATATTAATGATAAAACATAGGAAGAATAAACTTACTGTTAACCTTACATAGTGATTATAGGGGAAAGACATATTCTAAGTGATACACACAACTACACACAACTACACACACACACACACACACACACACACACACACACACACCCCATGGAGAAAGTACTTTTGTTGACCGATTTTATAGACAAACTGAAGCACACAGAATTTAAATTGCCCAATGCTCACATTTTCTAAATGGTGGCAATGGGATGAGAACTCAAGGTATTAATCCTATTACAATGCCCAAGTTTAGATAACAACAGCAACTGAGTGAGAATTACTTTCAGATATAACCTTATTCTTCTTCATGAATGTCTTCTTTTAAATACCTTCTCTCACTCACAAAATCTCCTAAGTAGGTATCCATTCACATTGCAAATATTTATTGAGTACCAATCAGGGCGGGAAGTTAGGAATAGACATGCAGAGGACATAGTCAATACCCTGAAGAATGTCAAGTTAATAAATGGTACAGCATTTGTCACAAATGCTACAAAATTAATCTTGATGTGCTAAAGAAACCAAGATGGGACTGAGATAAGACTGAAATCAGAGAACCTAGAAGCAGAAAATATCTGAGAGGGTCTTCCTTCCTTATATAAGAACCCTCTCTTAAACTTCCCTTAACTTTCCTCCACCCTCAAAAGGGGACAAATGTGATAGTTAAGGTCACTCTGACATAAAGGAAGTTGCCTAGACTCTAGGTCTACTTCCGTCACAAACTACCTTGGCCCAAACATCCGGATCTCAGTTTCCTCACCTATTAAAAAATGGCCTCTGTAAGACAATTGCTAGATGTGTCCCAGCCCTGAGTGCTAGGACTGTTGGTGGTCATTCATTATCCACATGAATACTACCAGTCAAGAGGAAGCTTCATGAGATAACTTAGTCCATTTGAATCAGCAGTAATTTTAAGAAATTCCTTCCTTGAACTGAGACAAAAACAGTCTTCATACATGCTATACTTCATTTGGTTTTGGTGGGTGCTTCCCATTTATTAATTGGTCTCAGAACTCCACTTTCAATATTATTTATCAATTTATTCCTCCTGTCAAGGAAGTAAGTACATAAGTACAAAATTCTTAAGCTACACAATCTTGATACATTTAAGGCATGTTCTTCATGATTTCCCTTACCACAAAAACAACTGACTGGTTCTAGTTCTAGTCCTGCTTTTCAGACTTTATGCAAAGGCCTCCATTGTGATTACAAAAGAGATTCACAGTAAATGACTTCCAACTTAACTTGAAAATATAGTATAATTTTAAGCAAGCACCAGGAGAGGAAATCTTGACAAAATTAAAACTTTGACTATGCCCCCTTGTGGAGCTTTAACTGTATAGCTAGGCAGAGAAACAACTTAAAAAGCTCAATGTCCACAAGAGGAAATTCCAAATCTTAACATCTGCTTCACAAAAGTTAAAAAAAAAAAAAAAAAAAAAAAATTAGCATCCAAAATTTAGAAATAACTTCAACAACTAAGTAAGAAAAAGGGCAACCCAATACAAAATGGGCCAAAGACAAGAACAGGTCATTCAAAGAGAAAACATGAATGACTTATAAATATATGAAAAGACAGCTAGTCTGATTAGAAAAATAAAAAGTAAATTGTATAATGAGAAATAGAAATATAAAATAGAAATAGAAAGAGAAATAGAAAAATAAAAAGTAAAAGTATAATGAGACACTATGTCAAAAACCTAAAAATATGATAATGCCAAATAAAGCTGACCCTCAAATAACTCAGGGTTAGGGATGCTGAACCCCTGCACAGTTGAAAATCTGAATATAAATTTTGACTCCATAAAAACTTAACTACTAACAGCCTACTGCTAACAGGAAGCCTTATCAATTACATAAACATATTTTTATGTTACATATATTATATACTAGATTCTTAAAATAAGCTAGAGAAAATGTTATCAAGAAAATCATAAAGAGGGGTGCCTGGGTGGCTCAGTCGTTAAGTGTCTGACTTCAGCTCAGGTCATGATCCCAGGGTCCTAGGATCAAGCCCTGCATTAGGCTCCGGGCTCAGCTGGAAGCCTGCTTCTCTCTCTCTCTCATTCCCCCTGCTTGTATTCCCTCTCTTGCTGTGCCTCTGAGAAATAAATAAATAAAAATCTTTAGAAAAAAAAAAAGTCATAAAGAGAAAATATATTTACAGTACTATACCATAAAAATCTCTATATAAGTAGATTCAAACCCATGCAGTTCACACTCATGATCCAGGGTCAACTGTACTGGTAGGGATATAAGGCACCTAACACACTATGCACTGCTGGTAGGAGTGTGTATTGTTACAATTTCTTTTGTAAGGAATTTAGAAATACCTAGTAGAGTTACAGAAGTATGTCACTCACAATTAAGCAATCTGATTCATAGGTATACACCTATCAGTACATACCTATATATGCTACATATATAGAAAAATTTTAGCATGAACCCAGGAAAAGCATAAATAAAAAGAGAAACTATCAATGGAAATACAAATAATGTTGGTACAAACAATGGCTATAAAGCTAAGAAAATAAATCAGAAAACAGATTACTGATCTAGCCTAGAGCAAATCTTTCTCATCCTTGTGTAGATGTCTGAGATCATTACCTTATAAGCTACAAATATTAATAAATACATTTATAATCACCATGCTCTGGTCCTTATGTCAAAAAAAATCATTGAATTGTACAGAGCTCTCTATACAAGTGCTTCTTGAGAACTACTTCCTGGTTAATCAGGAGTCCTATAACCAGCTCAAGGGAAGGAGGATGCACCTGTACTTTAACAGATTCAATTTGAAGCAAAAGCCACTGCCAGTTGTTTCACTAAGGGCAGCTATTATCAGTGACAACAGTGTCATCATCGAGAAATATTACTGAGGAACTCCCTCCAGGCTAAACAGTTTGCTTTGATTATTTCATTCAGTATTGACAACAACCTGTGGGGGAGGTGGTATAATGATATAGATGTAGAAATAGACCTAGAGAGATTTAGCCACTGATCCCAGGTTACAAACCTAGTAAGTGGTACTAAATGTTACTTGGGGTCAATGAACCAGACTCATAATGAAGTTCAAAATAAAAACACAATATTCCATTAAGACTGAAGAAATCTTAGTGGGGGGGTTGCAGAGGGTTGGCAAAATGGGAGAAGGGAAGTGGGAAGGATAGGCTTCCAGTTACAGAATGAGTACGTCATAGGAATAAAAGTACAGCACAGGAATAGAGTCAACAGTATTGTAATAGCATTGTATGGCGAGATGGTAGCTTTACTTGAAGTGAGTGTAACATAAACTACAGAGCTGTCCAATCACTATGTTGTACAGCTGAAAGTAATGTAACACTGTGTGTCAACTATACTTCAATTAAAAAAGAATTGTTGCGGGGCACCTGGGTGGCTCAGTGGGTCAAAGTCTCTGCCTTCGGCTCAGGTCATGATCCCAGGGTCCTGGGATCAAGCTCCACATCGGGCTCTCTGCTCGGCGGGGAGCCTGCTTCCCCTCTCTCTCTCTGCCTTCCCCTCTGCCTACTTGTGACCTCTGTCAAATAAATAAATAAAATCTTAAAAAAAAAAAAAAAAAGAATTGTTCCACTACACACACAAAAAATTAAAGAAATCTTAAATTTTGTGATTCTAGTCCTTTAACATTATCCAGTCCATTAACATAATGGGTCTTCCAAATATTCACTCAGAAGCTGTAACACTGAATAACCCATTATACATGGAAATACAACTTGGGGAAAGCAAACAAAAGAAAATTTTTGCTCAGGCCAAACCCAAACTTTGGGGAAGGCATTACTGCTAGTGAGGGGGAAGTTATTAATTAAGGTTCACCAGTCTAGACAGCTAGAGATCTGAAAGAATGACAGCACGCTGACGAATCACAAGCTGAGGAAGAGGCTGCTACTTAAGTAAAATGCTGCTGCTTACTGTTCTTCCAAGCATGGTTGGCTTGGTAACGGTTCTGAACAAATTTCCTTCTGTTACAGGACAAATCATAAGAAAACAGCAAAATCTAATACCCACAGACACATACGAAACAAATGTAATACACACAATGCATTCATTATTCATTCCCCAAATATTTATTAATCACCTACTAGGTGTCAGGCACTAATAATCTAAGTAGTTAGTTGGAAGACCTCAATGAACAATAAAGACAGAATCCCTATCTTCCTGGAGTCTGCATTCTAGCTGGAAAAAATTCACAATAAACATAATAAACAACCAAATTACAGAACATGTTAGAAGTTGGTAGATTCTACAGAAAAGGGAAAAAATAAAGTAGGGAAGCAGGAGACAAGGTTATATTCTAAAGGATTTTCAGGGCAGACATCACGAAGAAGGTGATTTATGACCAAACATTTAAGGAGGTGAGCCATATGCATTTCTGGCAAAAACCATTCCTAGCTGGAAGACACAATAAAGATGAAACCTGCACCATGAGTGTGCCTGGAAAACAAGAGGAATCATGAGAAGGCCAGCGTGGGAGTGAGGGAGCAAAGAAGAATGAGAAACTGGAGACGAAATAAAAAATATAAACAGGACGAGGGGCTAGCTATCATTTTACCAGACTCATTCTGTCTTGATACTGACAACGAAGCAAAAAGATATTAGGTACAATTATCTTTTCCCATAAACAACTGGTCTAATTTCAATTTTTCATAAACATTCATTAGCTCACTTACTGTTTGGTAAATAAGTTCTCTGCAACCTCATGTATTCTTTTGCTGAAAACTAACACACACACACACACACACACACACTTTTGGGTGCAGGTTTAAGAAGATGGTAAAGACCTCTGGTTAAAAATGGCAGAGAAACTACAGGTCTATTTTCTCCTCCTCACATCCATTCTAGCCACACTGGTCTTTCTGTTACTCAAACACACTAGGCCTGCTTCCCCCTCGGGACCTTTATACATCCCGTTTCTTGTTGCATTCCCTCCCAGATGTACATGCTACTTGGCCCCTCACTTCCTGGAGGTCCTCACTCAAATAACCCCTTCTTGTGGAGGCCTTCTCCTTAATCAGAATTACAACATTCCCAATATATTCTAGTCCCATTCCCTGCCTTATTGTTCGCCAACATGCTTACTGCCATTTGACACACTATACATTTTATTACTCTTTTGTTGTTGTTGTCGGTCACTCTGTCCAGAATAAAAGACCCAGAAGGATTTTTGTCATTCTTATCACTGCTTTACCTCCAGTACTTACAGCACTGCCTGGCAAACATCAGGCACTGCTCTCATATCTACTAAGGAACAGCTCTGTGCAGTCTTGGTATAGAAAAAAGGGAAATTAGAAACACTAAAGCACTCACTGTGGTGAAATGGAAATGAGGAAAGACAAGCGCTATAAAAGGAGATTGGAGCAGGAAGCAGAGCCCAGATCAGGCAGGGTTCAGGAACCATGCTAAGAACATTGTTTTCTGGGGTACCTGGGTGGCTCAGTCAGTTAAGCATCTGCCTTCAGCTTGGTCATGATCCCAATGTCTGGGAACAGGCCCCACATCAGGCTGCCTGCTCAGCAGGTTGTCTGTTTCTCCCTCTCCACACCCCCTCCGCTTGTATGCTCTCTCACCCTCTCAAATAAATAAAATCTTAAAAAGAAAAAAAAAAAGAATTTTGTATTTTATTCTTGAGGCAATAGGAAACCACTAAAAAGGTTCTCATATGAGCAAAACATTAGGAGATTTAAGCCTTTAAAATGCTATTTTGGATGCTAGACAGTATTAAATGTCAGTAGGCAACAGTTCAGGATGCATTAAGAGACTGCTAGAGTCTACAGTAAAAATACTATACCTAACAGACTACTGTAATAGTAGGTAGGGGCATCTTGAAAATTCAAACACATCTAGACGAGTACAAAAACTCGTCAGGACTTTAGTTAGAAAAACTACAAAAGTTGAGAACTAGTAGATGAATTAGAAAAACTTATTATGCTCCATGGTAACCAGTGGTTTAGTTGTTGATCACCCCCTATGAATTTCTTTAGAGGGAAGACTATATAATAAAAATACCAGTACCTATAATAATGTGATCACTATACTCTTGGCACTCTTCTAAGATCACCGTGTAATAATTGATTTAACTTCAATAAGACCATATGCACTAGGTACTTTATCATCTCTATTTAACAGATGAAGAAAGTGAGGCACAGAAGGACAAACTAACTTACCCAAGGTCACATTACTAGTAAGTGCCATCTCTCCAAAACCCACATTCTTAGTCACGTATGTGCTGTCTTGTGTATCAGTTTTCTTTGTATACCCACCATCTATACACTGACTAGCACAAAAATTATTAATAAATGTTTCATGAAATAAACAAATATATGAACTTCAGTTTGTCCCCTGCCTTCTCTACTTTATATGTCTCTGTTTTTGTCTTTCTCCAATCCAACTGCTTCGTTGGCCTTCTCCTCATCCATATATCCGCTCCTACAAAGAGTATCCCCCGAGCTTAAAAAAAATTTTTTTTTTACCCTTTTACTGACAGGTCAAACAGAATGTCTACTTAGGCACGTGGGGAGTCAGAACACCTGCCTTCACTTTTTCAACAGACATTCTCATTCTTAGTACATCATTTTAGAAGTGCTTGTTTTAAGCAAGAATGTATCCATGTGGGTGGCCTAAAAGCATCAAAGGCAGCTGACCCCTTAGAAAACAATTTTCTCTCTTCTTTTCCTGTAAATATTCTCAATGGGCAGCTGGTTTTTTGAGTAGGATAAAGCCAGACTCCTTTTTCTCAGTTACTTCCCCAAAAGCATTTTGGAATTTCATGCAAAATGTTAAAATTAATAAATAAAATAAAATATAAAACTTAAATATCCAGATAGATAGTCTAATATAGATGGCTTTTATAATCATAAAAAGAGATGCTTCTCTATGTCTCCTAAACCCAGACTTATGATTCTGCATACTCCGAGTTTTACTCACTAAATAATTTGATCAGTAGGAGACACCATTTGAGCAGAAGGAGATACCATTTCCCAAGGGTGAGGAAACATGGGAAGAAAACAAAAAGGGATAAGATAGGATGCTATCATATATGACTGTATATAAAAGCATCAAAGAAACGACTGAAGGTAAAGTGGGTAAAACATTTTTTACTGACTCTTAACTGCCAAGTCCAGAGCAAGAAATGTGTTCAAATGCCAAATGTAAGTGTTCTATATGCCTAACTCTAAGAACTTAAGTAAAGACATATATATAGTTTGAAAAAAAATTATTGATACACTAAAACTCCACATTAAAAAATTTTAAATTTACAAATCTCTCAAACTGACATGCCCTCAGAACCAATTTAAATTCAAGTAGTTCACAGGATTTACAGGGCAATTTTTTCAGAAGACAGAGAAGTTTTACCACTATAAAAAAATGTTACCTGTGGGAGGGCACCATAATTCCAGATATAACCCTTGTGAGGAAAGATATTTGCCACATAGCGTAGCTTGCCATTCTTTATATCTTGTTTAATGGGATTCAATGGCTCCTCTGTGGCAATCTATGTAAATCATGGAAAAAAGGAGAGAGGAGGATGAGAAATGATTAATCCTATATTCAAATTGTGTATTTTAAATCTGTCTGCTATTATGAGGCTAAATATTTATATTCCAACTTACTGATCAAAGATACTTTAAAATAAATTAACTCTTATTTCTACTTTACAGTTTTAGGTAAGAAAGAATGTCTAAAAAGGAAACATCAGATTACATACTTAGTTACTTTATAATAACTTTAGTTATTATATATGCACTCATTTCGAACAAAAATAACAATTACTGAAAGTAATTGTTAATAAAGATTAACCTACTTGCTTTTTGATACTAATTTTGGGTGTCTTATCATCAATCTTATGAAAATAAGGTTAACGTAAAGATTTTCACCAAGTAATTTCATTTAACTTTCTATCAAATATACTCAAACTGAGTTGCCAAAAAAACAACAAAAAACCCCACTATCCTATAAAGAATAACTTGAAGCCATTTTTGAATGAATAAATACGGCTTAAATTAGGTAGGATCTCACAGATTCTTGATTCTATACCTAACTGAGATAGAAAGTAGCCAGAATGCTCAAATATTCTGAAGGAAAACCAAAAAGAGAATCCATTTTTAAAAATTTTTACTCTGACCTATTAAAATATTAACCAAAACAATGCTACTAGGACTTGGTGAAATTACTGGCAATTCACTAACTATAAATTCTGAAAAACATACACCTATATAACAATCCTTAATTAAAATACTTGAGGGGGCATCTGGAGGGCTCAGTCAGGTAATTGCCCAACTCTTGCTTTTGGCTCAGGTCATGATCTCAGTTTCTGGAGACTGAGCCCCTTATAGAGTCTGCTTGAGATTCTCTTCTCTCCCTCTGCCCCTCATCCCACTCACATGGGCTCTCTTGTATGCATATACACATGTACTTGCACATTTTCTCTCTCAAATAAATACCTAAATAAGATCTTTTAAAAAAATACTTGAAATAATACTTGCTATCACATCCAAAGCAATAGGACAAGACTTAATAAAGAAACTAAGTGCCATAAATTAAATTTCACTCAGAAGTTTAAGGAATCTTACCTAACTGAAGATGGAACAAGAAAATTCTGAAGGGCAAAAAGGAAGTTCTTGATAGGTTCATGTCTCAAAGAAAACATTTTAAAAAGGGGGGAAAAAAAGGTAACCAGGGAATAGCAGATATCCTGGATAGCACTTATAAATCAAGAGTTGGCCAGGAAAATGCTTTCATTTCTGATACAAAAATCTAAAGGACAGTTTATCTTTAGAAACTTGCCATCAGTCCCAAATAAATATGTCTCAATTTTATCTGTGAACAAAATACATCTCTGAATCTATTTAAATAAACCTTGAAAATGTTTGTTATTTTTCAAAGACAGAGGAGTCAAAGAAAATTAAATAAATATGTGTATAACAAACCAGAGAGACAAAAGTGGAAAACACACTCTTTAAAGTGTAAATTCAGCTTTGAATAATATTTTGCTATTTGAAAATTACATTTCAAGTTCACGAAAATGTTTTCTATTGTTTTTATCAAAAAGAAGTTTGTCAACCATCCCAAATTCAAAATACTGCCAGACAACGTGAAATAAAGTTTTTAAGTCTTAATTGTAATTTCTACTTGATATTAAAAGAACATAGCCATACCTCCATTTTAGCATTTGTCCACCGAGGTACTTCTACAACCATATTAAACAAATTCTGCAGGTTAAAAAAAAAAACAGATAATTTTTAAATTTTTACTTATCCTTTGTATCACTTGTCTCTTGTGCAAGAATACTGTAATTTTTTTCCCAACAAAAATGTGTGGAGACTACATCATACATCTGCATGCCTTAAATTTCTTCTGAAAAATTAAAGTTGTTGTCTAAAACACAGCAGGATTTAAGCCATCATGTCACATGACGCTGCAGCATTAAAGCTTGCTATATTTCACCTTCACAGTATAGTGACAGAACTAGAATGGAAACGTGTTTCAATTTTTATTTTCCAACTAAAACAGAAGTGAGAGACAGGGTCCATCATGTAAACTAAAGTCTCACTTTTCCAATCTGTAATATAAGTGTAATGATCTCTGTCCTATTCACCACACAAAGTTGTAACACAGATCAATTACATTATTTAAATGAAAATACACAAAAAAATTACAAAGTAAAATATTTTGAAAATCACAAAGCAATATTTAGGGGAGCCTGGGTGGCTCAGTTGTTAAGCATCTGCCTTCAGCTCAGGTCATGATCCCAGGGTGCTGGGATAGAGTCCTGCATCGGGCTCCCTGCTTAGCGAGAAGCCTGCTTCTCCCTTTCCCACTCCCCCTGCTTGTGTTCCCTCTTACGTGCTCGCGCTCTCTCTCTCTCTCTCTCACTCTCTCTCTCTCTCTCAAATAAATAAACAAATAAATAAATGAAATCTTAAAAAAAACAACTCCCAAACCAATGCAATATTTAAAGACAAGTTATTATGATCATCATGTAAAATTAAGGCTTTTGGCATAGGTATTAAGTTTAAAAAGTCAGACTGACACCTTTCTACACTTAGCTTGCTTATCTAGGATTTCTGATACCCTTAAGTTATAAAAGAACCAGCTTCTTTTTATCATTTTTGAACTTTACAGAGCATTTAAAACAAAAGAGACTCTAGGTCAATGGTGGGTAAAAATACCTGCCTACAGTACTTAGGTATACAAATCTGTAATTTTCCATAGTTTGGGCCTTACAAAAATAAAGTCTCAAGTTTAAAGTCAACTTGCATGCCATTTTGTTATCAGTAACTAACAACTTACCATGGGAAAGCCATGTTAAAACAGTGCTACAAGTATGGCCAAGAACCAGAGCTAATATGCAAGCTGATTGTTACTGGCTCATTTAGAAATGTTAATGGCAATTTTATGGAGTCATTTTTAAGTCTGTTAAACCTTGAATTACACTTTTCTAATAATTCATTTTTATTATTTTTTTTGAAGTGTCAGTTCACAACAGATCAGAAATAAACCAAAAACTAATTCCTTAGCACAGATCATTTGAGAAAGCAGTGATTAAATACACTTATTCTCAATTGTGCCACGCATCAAAATCACCAGGAGAGCTTTAATCAATTTTTAAAAAAAAAAGGTTTCCTAGAGCCCACCTCCACATATTTGAATTCAATAGCTTGGGGATGGAGGCAGGGCACTGCTTATTTTTAAAAGCTCTGCAAGCAAATTTTAATACTCATCCAGAGTTGCAAACCTCTGGCTTACAGCACTGCTAAACAATACGTGGGGGCTTAGTGAAACACGGATGCTATTAATTCAAAGAATGCCATTTGAGTCACAAAAGTAATGATGGTTGTTAAGCTTTTCTAGTTAAGACTAAAGTTTACCAATGACAGAAACGCAAAACCATAATGAGATAAAGAACAAAGCCAAGAATGAATTCACAACTGCTCCTTAGAAGTATGTCTCATACCTATCTTGCAACTTTATACACAGTCTTGCTGTTATGTTTCATTTTCTATGCTCTTTTATGAGGTACCCCAGCACCTGTTTAAATATGTCTCAAGTAGCTGTTAAAAAGAAAAACCCAAGTAAATGGCAGATGTTCACATAATTTATTCATCCCTGAAAGCCTGGCTATACAAGAACAAATGCATACAGATGAATCCTCAGAGGTTACAGGAAGACCCTGGCTAGTCACAACTGTTTTACACAATGACACCTACCAAAACCACTCACAGAAACTTGAAATAGGCCAAAAGAACAAAAGACAAGGTTTGAATTTTAAGTGTGCAAACCGTCTCTCCTTCATCACTTGTTACTGACTCTGAAGAGTGAATCCCCAGCCTGCTTTTCTTCCCTCCAGCTAAAATACATATTACTTATAATTTTTTAAAGCCAATGTTAGCCTGGTTATCCTAAGATTACTGTTAACTATAAACCAGTAATGGTCTGCTGAAATTTACCAGAAAATAGGAAAGATACGAGGGGACACATTTCATGTGAGAAAGCTGGATATGAGCAAGAACCATTTACCTCCTTCTTCAGGTGTTTTCTGTCTCTCTACTTTTCCTTTCTATTTTTATTGCAAAAACCAAAAAGAAAAACTCATAATACATGAAGAAAGTTAGTAAATTTTATATACTTTGGAAAAAAATGGGAGGATATCACCCTTAGTTCCTCTAACTCTTAAAAAGATCAAATAAACTTTGGATTTGATACTAAAAGCAAAGGCAACATGTAGCAAAAATAAACAAGACCATCAGACTAAAAACCTTCGGCTCAGCAAAGGAAACAATTAACAACATAAAAAAGGTAAACTATAAATGGTAAAAAATATTTTAAGTCACATATCAAATAAAGATTAGTATCCAAAACTCAAAGAACTCATGTGACTCAATAGAAAAAAAAAAATCTGATTAAGAAATGGGCAGGGGGGCACCTGGGTGGCTCAGTTGGTTAAGCGGCTAACTTGGTTTGACTTGGTTTCTGCTCAGGTCATGATTTCCGCTCAGGTCATGATCTCATGGGTCCTGAGATAGAGCCTAGTAGGCAGGCTCTGCACTCAGGAGGGAGTCTGCTTGGGACTCTCTTCTTCTGCCCCTCCCACCACGATTTTCCAAGAGACAGTCAAAAGGTACATGAAAAGGTACTCAACATCACAACTGTCAGAGAAATGCAAATCAAAACCACAATGAAGTATCACCTCACACCTGTTAGACTGGCTGTCATCATCAAAAGACAAGAAATAACAAGTGCTGGTAAGATTGTGAAAAAAGGAGAATGCTTGTGCATTGTTGGTGGGAATGCAAATTGCTACAGAAAACAGTGTGGCAGTTTTTAAAAAAAATAAAAACAGGGGCGCCTGGGTAGCTCAGCGGGTTAAGCCTCTGCCTTCGGCTCAGGTCATGATCTCAGGGTCCTGGGATCAAGCTCTGCATCTGGCTCTCTGCTCAGCAGGGAATCTGCTTCATCCTCTCTCTCTGCCTGCCTCTCTGCCTGCTTGTGATCTCCCTCTCTCTGTCAAATAAATAAATAAATAAAATCCTTAAAAAAATAAAAATAAAAAATAAAAACAAAGCTATCATATGATCCAGCAATCCCACTTCTGGGTATTTATTCAAAGAAATCTGAGTGGCGCCTGGGTGGCTCAGTAGGTTAAGCAGCTAGCTTCAGCTCAGGTCATGATCTTAGGGTCCTGGGATCAAGTCCTACATGAGGCTCCCTGCTCCCCGTCTTGCTTCTCATTCTCCTTCTCCCTCTGCCTATTGCTCCCCCTGCTTGTGCTCTCTGACAAATGAGTAAATAAAATCTTCTAAAAAAAGACAATGAAAACAGAATATTGAAGAGATATCTACATTTTGATGCTCACTGCAGCATTATTCACAATAGCTCAGATATACAAACAATCGAAATGTCTGTCAATGGATGAAAAGATAAAGAAGATGTGCTTAATATATACAATGGAATATTATTCAGCCATGAGAAAGAAGGAAATCTGCCATTTGTGACAACATGGGTGGACCATTAGGGCATTATTCTCACTGAAATAAGCCAGACAGAGAAAGACAACTACTGCATTGTACTACTTATATGTGGAATTCTAGGAAGGAAGGAAGGGGGTAGGAAAGAAGGACCAAACTCATAGAAACAGAACAGAAAAGTCATTGCCAAGGGCTTGGCAAAAATGGGAGAGAGTTATAAATAAACAAACACAGAAACTACAGACTCAAATTAGTCACTCTCTGACGTATGAATCATGTTCTAAGAATTAAATTTTAAGTTGGCTATATGGACTCAGAATACATTTTTCCCACTGGGGGAAAAAAAAAACCCACAACTATTTCCAGGTGAATACATCAAGTCCTCAGGAACCTATAAAGCCTCGAAGCCCTCAATATCTCTTCACTGCCATCTAGGGCAGAGGTTCTCAAACTTCAGTGTGTACAGAATGCCCTGAAACACCTGTTACATAGGTGGACTAAACAGTCCCCATCAAGCAGATTCTGATTTAGTAGATATGGAATAAACCCTAGAATCTGAAATTCTAACAAGTGTTCTTTGTTGTTCCAACATAGATGGTTTAAGGGCCATTTTAACAGACACCAATTTAAGAAAATACAATATGGATGGCTGGGACTAAACAGCATTCATGGCTATTTCTGGAAGTAGATTCAAAGGCTGGGGTCATAAATTTCAGCTGAAGTAGAGAAAAATGAAATAAGGTTTAAGGGAAAAGGAGGCTGAGGAAGGTGGCAGGACAAACTGTCTGACACAAGCAAGACAAAAGGCATCAACAGCATGAGACGGGATGACAGGCATCAATCAAATGTTCTGGTCCTAAATCAAGAACTATTAAAGGTTTGACAGTCACATATTTAAGATATACTCAGAAGACATTTATTAGCGCATAGTTGGTGTAACTTTTTTTCTCCGTTATCCAAAAGACTTGTTTCTGAATTCTAAAACAGCCTCTCAGACCACCTTTTTCCCTTAGAATAAAAAAAATGGTAAACGGACCAATTTTCATAAAGTACCTTTACTTCAGACTATCTTTTGTAATAAATAACTTTTATTTATCATGGGTTCATTTCCTGATTCTCTCTGGGTTTATTTCCTGATTCTCTCTGGTTCTTCAGTTACAAAATGAAATGGTAAGGAGGTTCCTAGAATAGTCAGATTCATAAGCAGAAAGTAGAATAGTAGTTACCAGGGGCTGGGTGGAGCAGAGAATGGAGAGTTAGTGTTTACTGGGTAGAGTTTCAGTCTGGGAAGACAAAGACATTCTGAAACAAAGAATGGTGGTGATGGCTGCACATGTGAAATGTGCTTAATTACACTGAACTGTACACTTTAAAAACTGTGCAATAAATGCTAAATTTTATTTTATGTGTATTTTAACACAAGAGAAAAAAGTGAAACACTAAGATCATCCCTAGCTGCCTTAACCAGGTACTAGAAGAAAAAAAAATCTGTATGCAAACCAAAATCTTGTAAGGGGGGAACTTTAGAAGGATTTTACAAACACAAACTATCATCAAGGTCCTTAACAGATAATAGAAGTGGCTCACAAAAAAAACCTTTAGAGATATACCTCATGTTCATCATTTCGTGCTCTCTTTGTAGGAATGCCATTTTCCTATAAAAGAAAAGATGGTATTTATAATTTTAATATTTCAGCAAAGAATACAGCTGCATTGCAAAGCACTGAAAGTCAGCCTACCACAGAAACACTCACCACAGAGGCTGTCCAGAATCATGATTCACGGAGAACCTACCAAATGCCCAGTTCCTTTTCTCTCAGCTTTGCATCCCCAGTGCAGAAGCATTAGTGTTTCATAAAATATTTTATCAGAAAACCTAAGTCTCTTTCAAGTATATTTCCTAGTTTTTATAAAATAAGCAAAGGCTGTGTTCAGTCTTTAAGGAAAGACTGTCAGTTTCCAGTGATTACACTTAAAACAGTCATTTCATTATTGAAATGAAACTCTAGGGAGCATGACTAACAAGCCATGAAAGTACTCAGCTGCACCTCCTGCCTGTAAATTCCACCAAGGTGTGATTACTATGCCTCCATCAAGCACTTCCAAATTAAAACAGAGTATGTGATGGGTTGGGAGGAAAAATTACGCCATTCACAAATGCTCACACTTCTATATAACTTTTACACACCAAAAAAAACAGTAATGAAGGAAACAAAACAGAAAAATGATTATTCCAAGTAGGTCCTAAAACATTATTTCTGTTCCTAAAATACCACATTCCAAAGCAGGAGGTACAAACATTAGAGCTGAGGATGGGGGAAACCCATCCACACAACCACCGTGGGTACCAATCTCCACATGCACAGAATTCACTGGGTTAGCCTGTTATATTTTGCCCTGCCCCATTCTCAACTCTGCCTAACCCCAATTTCATATTCCCCAAACCTCATCTTCTTAGGCAGAATACCATGCCCACTGGGTACTTCTAGTCCACTCTTTTTCTGGCTCCACTCCTACCTACTCCATGATTCCCCCAAATATTATTCTTTTGCTAAGTAAACAGATTTTGTTGTGATACATCCCCACATAAAGAATCACTGACCCTTTTTCTTTCATTACCCTATTCTAGTTTTATAGCACTTAACACGACTGACTGACTTGTTTTCTGGTTGTCTGTCTTCTCCAATCAAGTGCAAACTAGATCTCACATCTATCTTATTCACCACTACAGGTCTAGTGCCTAGAACACCGGCAAGCTCATAATGCTGCAATGACTATTTACTGAAAGAATAATTAATTAATAAATAAACAAATGAAATCATGCACTTTTGGCCAAAAGCAAGGAGGGTGTTGCTCCTCTGAATATCCCAAGATATTCAGGATGGACTGTTCACTGGCCAAAACAAAACACATGGACACACATACACACACAGTAAAACGGGAGTTCTTCCTCCCTGTCTGTGGCTTCATTCTCTCTCTAAATTGTATGATTTCCTGTACTATAGCCGAATACTACTTAGAAGCAAAGAGCTGAAAGGATTACACAAGAGCAATTAAGAATGCAACCTCTGGAGTTAGAGCACCTAAATTCATATCCCGCCTCCCACAACAGACAACAGATTTGCAACCAAGGGCAAAGCACTGAACCTCATTAACAAAGAACGGATAGTAACAGTAGACCTAGCAGTACTCAGATAATGCAAGTTAAGTTCTGAGCACAGTGCGCATAAGCACTACGAGCGGTCAATAAATCTTCACTATTATTCTCCCTCTTGCCATCCTATTGACAGTCCAGTCCTCTGAAGGCCTGGAGGAAGCACAAATCACACATCAGTGTTCCACAATCTTCCTCCTGGAAGGATCCTGTTCTCATACCATCTCTAATGCATGAAGGAGGCTTACAATCCCATTAGGGCAACTCTGCTGTCCTTCTTGACTTCCAATCTCATTCTTTCGAGATGCCTCCAAAAAGCATTTTGTGATATCAGAAATATATATTCCCCCCCAAAAGCAAGTTAAAACAATACCTCCGTTGAGTCCACCTTGAGAGGAATATCATGAAAGGGGGAAATGTAGTGACCAGCTACATTCTCTGCAAAGGGAAAAAACAGAAACAAAAATAAAAATACAGAATTAAAGCAACAGATTATCCTGTTCTTCAGAACAATTATATCCTTAATTACTTTTAAACTTTTTAAAAATGTGTTCAAAGATTTTTCAAATTAACTTTAACTCTGAATTTAAAGTTTATTTCAACTTTTAAAATTTATCCCAATATGATGACCAAAGAGAGTACATACCAAATAAACCATATCTTGGTTTGCCAAAATAATCTACAGTTGACCTTTGAACAGTGTAAGTTTGAATTGCACAGGTCCACTTATACCCAGATTTTTTTTTAGATACAATATAGTACTGTAAATGTATTTTCTCTCCCTTCCGATTTTCTTAATAACATTTTCTTTTCTCTAGCTTACTTCATAGTAAGAATACAGTACATAATACATAAACATATAAAAATGTGTGTTAATCAACTGTTTTCGCTATTGTAAGGCTCCTGTTTAACATAAGCTATTAGTAGTTAAGTTTTTAGGGAGTCAGAAGTTGTACACAGATCTTTGACTATGTGGTGGGCACGCAACGCGCCCCTAACCCTCTCTTGTTCAAGTCAACTGTACTTTTCTCTGTAGCTTAAAACATCCAAAGTAGAAAAATGTTTAAAACTGACTATCACCCAAATATGAAAAACCTCACTTCTGAAAAGAGATTCTCTAGTAAGTGACTGGATTAAAACTGATGTCAATTTCCCTAGGACAAACCTAACAAGAGAATTCCCAATGTCTGTCTACAATGCACATGAACAAAGATGTAAAGGTCCTACCCAATTAAAAGAAAAACAAATCATTGTGTCCCACTCAGTGTTAGGATGCTTATATCAAGGTAAGCTTAAAACAAAAATGAACTTTAGTCACAGAAACTATCTTATCTTCACTGCTTACTGAAATGCGTATTTTAAATACTTTTAAAAGTATATATTATTTAAATAAAATACAAGAACTTAATACACAGTTTTATTGGAACACACCTGTTTCCAAAAGCTGGGCTTAATAGTTTTTATTGTTTGCTTTTGTTTGTTCTGCTACACTCTCCACCGGGTCCCCAGCATCCAGGAAGTGCCTAGCACTTAGTTGGCATTCAATAAATACATCTCTAGTAATATTTCCCACTTTAGTAATAGGGTAACTCCTGAGGACCCATTCACAGGGTAGGATAAAGAAGCGTACAAAATGGCAAAGTATATACAATCTTGTTATTATCTACAAAGTTTTTTTCATTAGTTAAAAACAGTAAATGGATAAATATACTCTGTTACATCCATATAATGGTATTTTGCTCAAAGATGTATTAGTACCCGATAAAGAAGAATGAACTATTGATACACACAACAAAATGCATAAATCTTAAAATGTTATCATGCCAAGTGAAAAAAGTTAGACTCAAACAGTATCATTTGGACGACATTCTGGAAAGGGCAAAACTACAGGCATAAAGAGCAGATCAGTGATTGCCAGGAGTTGAGGGCAGAGGGTGAAGGTGACTCAAGAGAGACCACATGGAAACTGTTCAGGCACAATGGAGTGTTCTGTGTCTTGATCGTGATGGTGTTTAAACCAATCTATATTCTTATCAAAACTCTTAACTATTCCCCAAAAAAGACTCAATTTTACTATATATAATTTCAAAAATAAATAATAAAAAAATAGGTTAAGAAAAACAAGTATTAAAGTACAAATGTAAGCTCTTGTTCCAATGAACAGTCACCAATCTGTGATTCCTAGCTTTAAGCCACAAAGATAAGGTAGTTTTGAGAAAAATACAATCCTCTGGAAGATTATGTCAATCATTACATTTGGGACCCATCACTATGATGGGAATTAACAATAATCTCTTCAAGCAGCTGCATAAAGCAAGGAACTCTGTCATTAAAATTAAGAAAGTATAGGAAATTTGACAGACCAGTTGGGCTGCCTTTATAATTTAGAATAAATGATACCTCTAGCACATTGATTTGGTGTTAAATTTCTCTAAAGCTCCAATGCTCCTGAACTGAGGACAAGCCCCAACAAACTTACTATGATTTAGAATGAAAGCACACTACTCAAGCCTGAGGAGAAAATGGGACTGTGATCATTAAAAGCTAAAGATTTATGAAGTGTGCTGAGGCAAATCGGGATCTAAACATGATATTCAAAGACTATGATAATTCCAATACATGGGTTTAAGCTGTTGTCTAACTTGCATCTTGGAAAGTAAAGAGTATTAGTGGGTGAATGGTCTGACTTAGAAAACCAATACCTACTAGCAGCCATATGAACCATAAAATAGTATAGATTAAAATGTACTAATGAAGAAAAAAGAATAGAATTATATCTGCAACAACAAAAATAAAAGATGGCTTTAGATGTCAGATGATAATGCTATGATTGGGAAATACACCAAAAACTCAGCAGAGCAATGAATACAGAGACCAAGAACCTGACTTCTAGTTACTGCACTTGATAAACTCACTCAATTTCTCTGAAACTTAATTTTCTCAATTTTTTTCAATTGAGCAATATGTAATTTAGTTTGTAAAAGGTAATGCACTAGACACAGGAACACAAGTGCTAAAAAGTGAGCTAAGCCCACAGCCAAGACAGGGCTTGTACTTCCTCATCTCCATCAGCACCACCTAGTAAGTGCAAAGACAAAGGAGTCCTCTTAGCATTATCAGAAAGCTCATCACCGACCTAATGCAGAAAGGGAGGATGAGACCCCATCAAGTTTTCTGGGGTCAGTGCTATTAGTACACCAGCATGCTCCACAGAGTGTTAAGACTCTCGAAAGCTAGATGTAAAAACAGGTGTTATGTATCCTGATCCTCAGTAAAATGGAAAGGGTAATCCATACTTTACACAGGAGACATAGACGGAGACATGAGGTCCGTGCAGCAAGCGTTGGAGCAATATGTGCCACTCCATAAAGATGACAGAACTGAAGCACAGGATATAAATGGCCCCTTCTCAGAGCCTCAGAATCAATCAGTGATAATCCTGAGTTAGAACTTCAGTATTTGAAGCTCAGTCTGGTTGTTTCTTTAGATTTGAAACCAAGTTGTTGCTGCCAATTTGCTTTCTAAAGTACCTATTTGGGGGGCACCTGGTTGGCTCAGTGGATTAAGCCTCTGCCTTCAGCTCAGATCATGATCTCAGGGTCCTGAGATGGAGGCCTGAGTTAGGCTCTCTGCTCAGTGGGGAGCCTGCTTCCCCCTCTCTCTCTGCCTGCCTCTCTGCCTACTTCTGATCTCTCTGTCAAGTAAGTAAATAAAATCTTTTTTTAAAAAAAGTATCTATTTTGCTGTTTAAACAAAGCAATCTATGTACATGGTTGACAAAATGTAGCAGTCTTCACCTCTCTCCAATCCAGATCCACTGTCAGAGCAAAATTTTTCACCTCTTTAACTTACTTGAGGTCTAGTAATTATCTACATCTCTCCAAATAATATATTTGTATGGTTAGTTTTTGCCTTACCAATTTTAGAAATTATCTATTGATTCCAATATTAAGAGATAAGTTTAGTTCATTCCACTCCCAATCTGTTCCTCTTAAATTCTTTACTAACCAATCTTTTTTTTTTTTTTTTTTAAAGATTTTATTTAGGGGCGCCTGGGTGGCTCAGTGGGTTAAAGCCTCTGCCTTCGGCTCAGGTCATGGTCCCAGGGTCCTGGGATCAAGCAAATAAGTAAATAAAATTTTTTTTTAAGATTTTATTTATTTATTTGACAGACAGAGATCACAAGTAGGCAGAGAGGCAGGCACAGAGAGGAAGGGAAGCAGGCTTCCTACTGAGCAGAGAGCCCGACGCGGTGCTTGATCCCAGGACCCTGGGACCATGACCCAAGCCGAAGGCAGAGGCTTTAACCCACTGAGCCACCCAGGCGCCCCGTCTACTGACCAATCTTAACATTTACAGCTTTATTCCTTGTTCCACCAAACACACACAGTATATGACTGTACTACCTGGTTTTTTATTTCAGTACCTTTATCCTTCTCTTAATTTTTATCTTCTGCACTTTTATTTTTTCATTTCAAGGTTAATAAATGTTCTATATTCATACTGAATTTTCTATGCTTTTCCTATTAGTATATTTTCAAAACTTCTCTGAAGATAGGAAAAACTTGGAGTGTTTGTTAAACAGGTCTCTGATCTCCCATACCTAGGGAATCAGAATCTTAAGAGAAGTCTGGATAGACTTTTAGCAAATACCCACAAATACTTCTTACACTGAAGTAAGTTTGAGAAGCACTGTCTATGTATTGATTTTTGGCCAAGTATAATGTTATAATTAAATTTCCTCTCCTGTTCAGCTTGTTTTGACTTGTGCTTCTAATTATGTTTCTTCCATCGTCAGTCATAATCATATCTATAAATTATTCAAATGCCTCACAGATTCCACAAAGACTATGGATTCTCTATACACAAACAACTCTCTTTGAAAATCTCTATCCCCTTGCTGCAATAAAGACTGGATGACTTTCTGGCATCCTAAGACTCTGCTTCTTTGGTCTCCAGCTCAGATCTGTCTCCTGGATCCCAGGCATTCATCTCTTTTGATTTACTTACTTGTTTTGCAGGAGCATATCCCTAACTTGCATTCTGTAAGGAAGGATGCATATGAGGTAAATTTCCCAAGTCCTTAAATGTCTGAAATGTCCTTATTTGGTCTTCACCCTAGATTGATGCTTGCCTGGGTAAATTCTAGGAGGGAAGTTATCTTCTCTCAGAATCTTGAAGGTTGTAGGCATTCATTTGTGCTCATAAGTCAAATATTAGTTTGATTCTCACTCCTTCTAAGGTGAGCTATTCTCCCTTCCTCCCCGGCCCCATACCTGAAGACTTTCAAGAACCTCTTTATAAAAGCCTCAGTTTTCTGAGATTTTGCAATGTATCTGGGACTCTGAACATTAGGGTCCTTACATTCTTAGATTTCTTCTACCATCTCTTTGATAATTACCTCTCCATTCCTTCTGGCACTCTTATTAGTCAAATATTAGACTTCACAGATTAAGTCTTATGTCTCCTCTACCTCCTTTTTCTATCTCCTTGACATTTTGTTCTACTTTCTGTAGATTTCTTTAACTTATAACTTTTCTGGTAGATTTTTTTAGCTTATATTCTACCTTATATTCTAACTTTTCTCTATTAGTTTTCCGGGACTGCCATAACAGATGATCACAAACCTGGTGGCTTAAAACAACAGATCACCTTTCGTCCCACTACACCACCTATTGAGTTCTTTGTCTTTACAATATTTGAAAAGGTCTGTAATTATGTTTTCTTCATAGCGTCCTCTTCCTTTTTAATATATACAAGAGTTAAATCTCAGAGGACATTTATTGGACTTCTTAAAAATCAAATTCTCTTCTACTTTTTCTTTTCTA
This sequence comes from Mustela putorius furo, assembly GCF_011764305.1. Lineage (NCBI taxonomy): Eukaryota > Metazoa > Chordata > Mammalia > Carnivora > Mustelidae > Mustela > Mustela putorius. The sequence continues at coordinate 12,439,720 of NW_025422023.1, forward strand.
TTTTATTTGTAAGATTTCCTTAAATTCATTCATTCAATATTTACTGAATACATAAGTCCTGGGTATACAAATTCCCTCTTCTTATGGAATTTCTATTCTGGGAGGACAGGTCAAGTATAGAAGCAATGAATAGGAGTATGTTCTTACTATACTGGGTACAATAAGCATCAAAAAGCAAAAGAATGACAGCAAGAAAGGAATGAATAATGGAAGAGATAAAAATTTAAATGGAAAGGACAGGGAAGATCTCACTGATAGGTAATACTTCAGCACAGACCTAAATAAAGTGAGGAAGCAGGTCAAGCAGATTATCTAGGGAGGAACACTGCAGAGAGGCCAGGACAGCTGGAACACAATGATCAAAAGGAAGAGTGGCAGGTGACGAATTCAGAGAGGAAGTCCAGTATTAGTCACACAGAACCTTGTATACTGTGGTGAATATTTTAAGTTTATTTTGAGCGAAATGAGAAGTCACTAAGGTTTTGAGCAGAGCCTGGACATGATCTGACTTACATGTTAAAAGGATCAAGGTAACTTCTGTGTGGAAATCAGACTGGAGGGGTCCAGGGTGGCAGCAGGAGGAAGAATCAGAAGGCTACTACAATTGGCAGGTGGAAGATGGATTAAGTCGCAAGGGGGAAGTAGAGAGAAGTAACTCTCTTCTGGATACACTTCAAAAGCACAGCTGAAGGGAGAAACCACTGAATCCGAAGTGGGGTTAAGAGTAGGAAAGGCACCAAGAATGATTGCTGAGTTACTGGTTACAGATTTGAGGACAGAAACAAATAACCAAGCAGGCAGAGGAATCCAGAATCCAGGGTACTACACATGGTAACTTCGAGATGTCTCTGAGACATTTAGATGGAGACAACAGAATATGTTTACTGGATGTGTCAATCTTGAGTTCACAAAGAGATTCAGGCTCTGAATCTCTGGGAGGCATAGATGGTATCTATAACTGTGGGGCTGAAAAGCTCAATAGCTACAGTCAGCAAACTTTGGCCCACGGCCTGTTTTTACTTGTGTAAATAAAGTTTTCTTGGGCAAAGCCATATTCATTTTACTCTCTCTGGTTGCTTCTATGCTAGAAAGATGGAGTTAAGTAGGCAGAGACCCTATGCCCTGAAAAGCCTACTAGTTACCATCAGGGCCCTTTAGAGAAAACCTCAGCCAACCCCTGCCCTAGAGAGAGAACAGACAGAGATGTGGGCCAAGTACTGAGCCCTAGAGCATTTCAAAAGACCAGCAAAATAGACTGTGGGAGAAGCCATCAAAATAAAAAAGTGTTGTCCCAGAGACAGAATGAAAAATTGATCATTATATTTGTCACACGCAAGTCGCCTTTTGACCAATGAATTTGGTAGAGGAGCAGCAATAGCAGCAGGAGTGAAAGCCTGACTGATGGTGATCCTTGACAGTTTGGTTGATATTTAATAAGAGACCAGAAAGACTGATGTGTACACGAGAAAGCCTTTTTGAAAGTTAGCTTCCCGTGGAGACACAGGGGTAAGAAGTTGGCTGTTACACTGGGGGGGTGGGCCGTACTACAACCCTCCACTGTCTTCAATTTCTGTAGAAGAAACCAGCCCACTCCACAAGCCCCAAGCCTCCAGGATAAACATCTATGTGCTATTCCATAATAAAACTTACACCAACCCCCTACATTAAGCTCCACATCCCCCTCTCACTCTCTCTCCTATTGGACATTAACTCCACACAACTACTGTGGGGTTCTGCACCCGAGTTTGGCTTCTTCTTACTCTACAGACCCCCCACAGCACATATACTTACACTGGGAATTCCTCCATGCTGTTTCATCAATAACAATACCTCCAACTGTTTTTCATGTTCTAAATGCATTCTGAAATCTCCAGCTCTGATGGATCCTTCTTATTTGTTGTTTTAGGATTATCCTTTTTTATTCACTTATTATCACTATAATAGGATATTCACTAGAAGGAAGATTACACAAACAACTGCCATCTTATCTCAGTATTTTGCTTTGTCAAAAATAATAAACTAAGAATTCTGTCATGCCCATAATCTATACTGCACACGGTCAGACAGTGTTAAAACTTTCCCTTCAACTAGACTGGAATGAGATTTTATTCTATTATTTTGTAAATTACCTATGTTTTTCTCTCATAACAGCAAGTTGTAGTAGGCCGAAAGTTTATTAATGGTATTAGCAAGTGAGAAAATTGAACGGAGTACAAAACTTGTATTGGATAATATGTGTATACACCAAATAGCTACATGTATGCCAAGTACCATCACACGATTACAAATTATTACTAAAAACCATGTATAGAGATTTTTACTGGAAGTTTAGCAATGAAAAATTACCAAATAGATACAAGTAATTTTTCAATACTCACACAATAACCATTATATTCTATATGTTATCTATAACATTCTAATTCTCTGATACAAACCAACTTAAAAAAAAGTTTTAGGAACTCATATATTTAAGATTCAAACACATATTGTGTGGATTATTCACAGGAAATTTTATTAAGTACAAATCTATGGTATAGTCAATGGCAGATTCCATCACCTACCACTCAAATGATGTGCTTAAAAAAAGAAAACCTATAGTAATTTCAACTTAAGCATATACTATGAATGATAAAACAAATTCACTGTTAAAGAACTGTACGATTCATTCTTACTCTAAATAAAAGCAACATGAATTACCTACAGCACGACGACTCAAAGTGAATCAGTCACCTACCCCATAGTAACAAAAATACAAACTATGGAAAGCATAGCTTCTACTCATCTTTGAGAAAATGTTAAAAAAAAAAAGAATGAGTTTTTTTTTTTTTTCCTTTTTTGTGAGAGTGTGTGAGCAGGGGGAAGGGCAGACAGACAAGAGACAATCTTAACCAGGGCTCCATCTCCAGATCCTGACTGAGATCATGACCTGAACAGTATCAATGATATTGAGTCAGAGGCTCAACAAAGTGAGCCACCCAGGTACTCCATGTATTTTCAAGTTATTAACAAAACAAAGACAGACCTGCAGGCTATCAAAGGAATATTGACATGCAGTGCTCTCTTTGGTCCCATATAAACAAGTCTAACTTCATTATGAATTCAATTCAAAAGACTGCAGGACAATATCCATTAAAACCAAGACTTGGGGGGTGCATGGGTGGCTCAGTTGGTTGAGGTTAATTTTGGCTCAGGTCATGATCTCAGGTTTGTGAGACTGAGCCCTGCCTAGGACTCCACACTCAGCAGGGAATCTGCTTCTCTCCGTTACTTTCTTCACCCTTCACAGAATATGACAAGAATTTTGGTCTTACATCCTGAAGTCAAAAGGAAAAAAGAAATGATAATATTAAATATTTACCATGCACCATGCGTGAGACACTGATAATCTTACACACTTGATTTCATTTAACTGTCACAAGCAATTTGATAATATCATTAGTACTATCAGTATTTTGCAGATGGAGAAATTGAGCTGAGGGATGTCAACCAATGCCCAAGATAGTCCAACTTGGCCTACAATCTAAGTGCTTTGATTACTAGTCTAAAACTGTTTCTCTGACACACTTGCTTTTGGAAGTTTCAGTTATCACCTCACGCAGCGCCTCCCCAACTGAATTCCATGAAAACTCCAGGATCATTAAAATGTTAACAATGTTCTAAGAAATATGGGCTCTGGGGTTCAAATCTTTACAAATTACTTTATATCAGAATTTCCCAGATCTTTAATATGCACACTGTGACTCTCAAAGAAGGTGATAAAATGGGAAGTGTTCTGCTCATTTATTAAACCATGAAGTGCTTTGTATAAAGAAAATCTAATAATAAACTATGGTATGTCTGTGTTCAACTCAGCACAGTTTGGAAAAATGACAATCTAGTCCAATCTCCTCTTTCCATGGTTTAATAAAAGTGAGATACAGGTAAGTTAAATGACTCAGTCAAGGCCAACATAAAGTTAATAAAAGGCCAGGGCTAGTACCACGGAGACCTGATGATTCCTGCCAGGATGCTCCTTCCCTGTATCATCCCATCTCATTTCAGTACTGTTTCTACAAAGTCCAGTGCTAATTAAAAGGGAAAAAAGTATTAAACCCATCATTTATTCGGATTCTCCTAAATGGCAGTACAGAGAAACCATTTACAGAAATAAAGCTAAAAAATGGTCTACCTCCCAGTGCAGTATTGTAGAGAACTGGAATATATTGGGAAATGATTCCACTGCAATAACGCTGAATAACACTTTTCAGCCAAGTAGTGCTACACTCTTGTTTTTCTTTGAAGTTACGTACAACTACATACTAGTACTTCATGTAGACACTGTCAATGCTCAAAACACCTAATTTGAGATTGTTGGGCTGGCAGGAAGGGGGCTACCAAAGATGGCGAAAGTTCCCGCCACAAGACCTGAGCTCGGACAGGAGAACAAAGGCCCAAGCAGGAATCTGAGACCCCCGCCCCGGGCTCCTGTGGACCAATGGGATCCCGTGAGCAGGCGGGATATCCAAATAAGGGAAACTTCCAAAAGACCCCTGAGCTTCCTCCGAGACCCCTTAAAAGCCCCCTCCTCCCTGCCTTGGGTGCGATTTCCGCCACTCTGCTTTCCAGAGTGGCGGAACCTCGCCCGAGGGTGCCCACCTCCTCCCGGCGCAACTTTCCTGGCTCCCCTTCTCCTGAGCCCTGAAACTTCGCCGGAGAGCGTTTTTAATAAATCTTGCCTTGCACCCACTTTGCCTGGTGTTGTGTTTATCTCGCCAGAAAAAACTTTACATTTGGTGCCGAGACCCGGGAAGGAGATTGAGCCCCCACACAGTATGGAGGCTCTCTCCTTTCCCTGGCCGAACCGGACCTGCCTTTCCGAACGCCACTTCCGAAGCTGTGGTGAGTTTCCCCGATTCCGCGCCTCCTTCCGGAAAGCCCTGCCCTAATCGCGGCCGCGTCAGGGTGGACCCCGCCGGTCACCAGGTGACCTCCGTGACTCTGAGAGGCTGGGAGACGTCCTAACCTCTACGGCAGTCGACACAGTTTTTCCGCAACCCAGTGGTGGATGAGGGGACGCCTTCCTCCAGCCCTCGGGTTGCCCGGCAACGAATCGTGGGGACCTCCCAATCCAAATTCGACCCTAAAACATCCCGGGGGTGTTTTAGGCCTGCTGGCCAATCTTAAAACCCTGGAACTGGACCAGGACCTGCAAAAACGACGTTACTGTACTGTCGCTTGGCCACAATACCGATTAGACAATCAGTCCCAATGGCCTCCGGAAGGCATGTTTAACTATCAGACTTTCATGGACCTAAATAACCTCGGCAGGCACCAAGGCAGATGGGCCAAGGTCCCTTATGTCCAGCTTTCTGGACTCTGCACTCTCGCCCCTTCCTCTGCTCTCACTGCTCCACCTCACAGGTCCTCTTGGCCCGCTCCCCTCCCCCTACCCTGCCACCCACTGCTCCCAAAGACTCGGACCTCTCCTCCCCGTCTCCTCTCTCTGAACCCCCGGAGAGCTTCACCCACCCACTGACAAGAGGGCCTCTGGTTCCTCCTCCTCCTCCTCTTTACCGCGATCCTTCACCCCAAGGTCCCTTAAATTCAGGATTTCTGAACCGGCGCTCTCGTCTACCCCTCCTTCTCCCCCTCCCCACTCCTATCCGAACTCCTGACAAATTTATCCGCAGTAAACGAGAAACTCCAATCAAAGTTTACTGAAGGTCAAATAGGCTCTTGTTATTTGTTAAAATCTGCTAGCAAAGAGATGACTAGAACTGATGGTTACTTGTGTCTCAGAGTTTTAATGGGTCATTCTTAAGGTAGCATTCAAAGTCTTTGGTAACCTTTAACAGAATGGGATAAAATACCCGAGCACTGGTCGCCAGAACTAGGTTTACGCTTTTGAAATCTGTTGGTAAACACCTTTTGTGCTTAATTGAATTCTGTTGTAACAGCCGCAGGGCTACTGTTTGAGCTAGATCCTTTCGTAAAGAATGGAAGGGGAGACTGATCACCTCCCATTAGCCAGGGATACCCAAAGGGGAGGGTGTCCAATCTGTTTGAATCTGAAGAGTGCCTGACTGCGTGAATGTGTCTGTGTGGCTCCAGCCGCACTAGGGCTCGAAAGCCCCCCGCTGAGTTAGTCTGACCCCCAAGGGAGGTTGCTGGAGTTGAGGAAGTTTGAGTTCATGCGCCCTTCTCTCTACAGGACCTTTCCCAAATTGAGAAACGTTTGGGCTCCTTTTCGGCCAGTTCTGATAACTATATTAAAGAATTCCAATATCTGGCACAAGCCTATGACCTCACCTGGCATGATTTACATGTGGTCCAGACCACCACCCTCACCATAGAGGAGAGGGAACGCATCCAGGCTGCTGCCCAGGAGCACGCGGATCAGGTCCAGCTCACTGATGCTGGAGCCCGGGTGGTCCCAGCTGTAGAACCAGGTTGGGATTATCAGGATGGCCAAGATGGCCACTGGTGCCGCGAACGCATGGTCCAGTGTCTCATAGCCGGCATGCGGGCGGCCTCTAATAAGGCCGTTAATTATGACAAGATTAGGGATATTGTCCAGGCCCCTACGACAACCCCACCATGTTTCTTAACCAGTTGACCTAACCTTTAACCCAGTACACTCGCTTGGACCCTGCCTCTCCTGTGGGGGCCACGGTACTGGCTACTCATTTTATCTCTCAATCGGCACCGGATATACAGAGAAAGTTAAAGAAGGCTGAGGAGGACCCTCAGACCCCCATTTCTGACTTGGTGAAAATGGCATTTAAGGTCTTTAATTCCCGTGAGGAGGTGGCTGAGCTTAAACGACAAGCCATATTCCAGCAAAAGGTTCAGTTGCAGACCCAAGCCTTGGTAGCAGCCCTGTGGCCGGCCGGCTCCGGGAGCCAGCAGAGAGGGGAAACCAATCGCACCCCGCCGGGGGGCCTGTTTCAAATGCAGGGCCGAGGGACATTGGGCTCGCCAGTGCCCCAATCCAAAGCTGCCAACTCGGCCTTGCCCTCAATGCCATTTGATGGGCCACTGGAAATCCGACTGCCCTAACCTCGGGGTATCTTCGACGCCTCAACGTGGGGGACCCCCCGAGATAGTAAGTCTGGCCTTTCAACTGCTTGGATTGGAGGACGACTGACGAAGCCCAGACTCAGCCACCCCTCTCACCCAGGCCAAGCCCAGGGTTACGCTCCAGGTAGTGGGTAAGTCCATCTCTTTTTTGCTGGACACAGGGGGCTACCTACTCTGTTCTGCCTTCCTACTCGGGACTTACTCGAACCTCACCAATTACTGTTATGGGGATCGATGGGACCTCCTCCAATCCTAGGGTGACCATTCCCCTTACCTGTAGCCTGGATGGGTTTCCCTTCCCCCACTCGTTCCTATGATTCCTTCCTGCCTGGTCCCTCTACTGGGTAGGGACATTCTCCAGAAACTGAGGGCAACTATCTGTCTCTCACCTTCTTCTACTCCCTCCACCTCAACCCGTCTCATCCTACACCTCTCCACTCCCTCGACCCTCACTCCAGATGACCTACCTACTGTAGACCCTCAGGTGTGGGACACCTCGGAACCCATCATTGCTTCCCACCTTACCCCAGTTAAAGTACAGCTTAAGGATAACTCTAAGTTTCCCTCAAGCTCAGTTCCCTATTTCCTTAGCCCACCGCCAGGGCCTGAAACTATCGTAGAACGGCTTTAATGTCAGGGACTCCTGATCCCCATCATTTCCCCCTGTAACACCCCATCCTCCCAGTACGCAAGCCCTCAGGGGCTTATCGACTGGTACAAGACCTTAGGCTTATCAACGAGGTCGTGGTCCCCCTCCACCCAGTCGTTCCTAACCCTACTGTCTCGCGTTCCCCCAAACACCTCTCACTTTACTGTACTGGAGCTAAAGGACGCTTTTTTCACCGTCCCCTTGCACCCTGATTCCTATTTTCTTTTTGCCTTCACCTGGGAGGATCCTGACATGCATGCTTCTGGACAATTAACTTGGACTGTTCTACCCCAGGGGTTCAGGGACAGCCCTCACATTTTCGGCCAGGCCTACAGACTTAACAGCAGTGCGTCCTTAAGGCCAGGACTCTACTACATATGTGGATGACCTCCTCCTCTGCAGCCCCTCCCTCTCGGTCTCCCAAGACGACACCTCCACCCTACTTAGCTTTCTGGGGGCCAAGGGATATCAAGTACCCCCCTCCACGGCCCTCAACATGACCTTAGGGCAGCCCATCACGGTCTACTCTCCTGCTGACTCACAGAGCTCCTTAGCCACCGATCCCTGGCCCATCTGACTCCTCGTCTCCAGCTATTCCATCTGCTATTCCTAGAGAACCCGCATCTCTCTCTCTCTACCTCTCCCCGCTTAAACCCTGCAACTTTACTGCCTATACCCTTGCCAGATAAGGGGTGGATCTACATCCAGGACAGGATTGCCCTGCCAGGCAATCTGGTGCACACCTTGATTACTGACATCCACCAATCCCTCCAAAGTGGCCCATAGGCTCTCCACTAATTTCTTCAGCCATTGTTCTATCATCCTTCCTTATCTAAGGTAATCGAAGTTGTCCACAGGGCTTGCAAAACCTGTTCTGCCGTGAATTCACAAGGAGGAATCCAGGGCCTAACCAACAGCTCCAAGGTCATCAGCTGGGGGAAGACTGACACCTGGACTTCACTCCCATGCCTCACCATAAAATACATTCACAGGCTGGATCGAAGCATACCTCATGGCCCAGGAAACAGCGGACATAGTGGCTACAATACTCATCGAGCGCATCATCCCGAGGTTCGGATGGCCCCGGACCCTCCAGTCGGACAACGGACCTGCCTTCATCTCCAGTGTAACCCAACAGGTAGCTGAGAGCCTCAACATAACCTGGAAACTTCACATCCCATACCACCCACAGTCATCGGTAAGGTAGAAAAGGCCAACGGGCTGCTCAAAGCCCAACTCACCAAACCTACCCTAGAAACCCATCTTTCCTAGCCTACACTTCTGCCTATAGCTCTCACCAGACTCCTGGCTATGCCCCGCGGGTCTTCAGGCTTAAGCCCATTTGAATTACTATACGGTGGGCCCTTTCTTAGAAATCACAGCCCTCCAGCCATTTCCCCGCCTCTTTTATCCTATCTACCTTACCTCACTCTATGTCTCGTAGGGATACCCCTCCCTATTGACTGGCCACTCCCCAACTTCAGGGCCACAAATAATACGGTCCATATGGGCCCCATCGGGGGAAACATACCTATTATTAATGTGTCCTCCCTTACCACCGCAGCTGCCATATCACTAATTCCTCCCTCCTGTACTGTACTGTACTCCCTCCCAGCTGCTGTCCATCCTATTTCCCCAACACCATGGAGGAAGGGCTGCCTTCTTCCCATTCATAACAGGGGCAGGAATAGCCACAGGGGTGGCAACTGGAACAGCGGGGATAGGAACCTCCATAGACTTTTCTTACAAACTCTCCCAAGCCCTGAATGATGACACGGAATGGGTTGCTGACTCCCTCACAGCCCTACAGATGCAAGTCACCAGCCTGGCAGCCTTAGCTCTACAGAACCGACGGGCCTTAGACCTTCTGACCACCGAAAAAGGGGGGACCTGCCTATTATTAAATGAAGAATGTTGTTACTTTGTTAACCAATCATATAGTTACCTCCAGGATCAAAGAACTCAGGGATCGGATCCAAGCACAGTGGTGAGACACATCCTCCTGGGGCCTGGACCCCTACAACTGGGTAACCTGGCTGCTCCCTCTGGCGGGACCTGTAAGCATAATCCTCCTCCTAATCTCAGTTGCTCCCTGTCTTTTCCGGTACTTGCAGGGTCGCCTACAAGAACTTGCCTGAGTATCTGTCAATCAACTCCTCCTCCAGCCCTACTCTCGCCTGCCCACTTCCAACTACCCCTACAACGACGCCCCCCCCCTGTCAGCAGGAAGTAGCCAGAACCGAGTCGACGCCCCTGACACCATTATATTAAGCAAAAGGTCGGAATGTTGGGCTGGCAGGAAGGGGGCTACCAAAGATGGCGAAAGTTCCCGCCACAAGACCTGAGCTCGGACAGGAGAACAAAGGCCCAAGCAGGAATCTGAGACCCCCGCCCCGGGCTCCTGTGGACCAATGGGATCCCGTGAGCAGGCGGGATATCCAAATAAGGGAAACTTCCAAAAGACCCCTGAGCTTCCTCCGAGACCCCTTAAAAGCCCCCTCCTCCCTGCCTTGGGTGCGACTTCCGCCACTCTGCTTTCCAGAGTGGCGGAACCTCGCCCGAGGGTGCCCACCTCCTCCCGGCGCAACTTTCCTGGCTCCCCTTCTCCTGAGCCCTGAAACTTCGCCGGAGAGCGTTTTTAATAAATCTTGCCTTGCACCCACTTTGCCTGGTGTTGTGTTTATCTCGCCGGAAAAAACTTTACAGAGATCATCTTTATAAGAAGCAATTTGTTCACTGTTTTCCACTTCCTCCCTTACCCTAAAGGGGCTTCTTTTCACTTTGTCCTACCCTTGCCAGCAAGCAGGAAACATCCTGGGCCAAGGATGCCACCTGGCGTTTTAGACCAGGAACTGTTTAACCTGACATACCTTCCACTCCGTTTCTCACTGGCCCCTTCCCCAAACCCCACTCTTCCAGTTCTTGCCTTTTCTCTTCCTATCATTTACCCTAACTCAGTGAACACTGTTGGCATTCTAGTTACAGAAAAATCATGAGGTGAATACACTGTAGCTAAAAAAACACAGTGTAAAGTTAATACAGCCTTGGAAATGCCCTAAAAGAGACCCTGTCCAATAGAGAATGTTAAAATACCTAATATTTATCCAGTGCCTTCAGAGAAGATCCACACCAAAAAGGACCCTGAAGATCAATGCTAGGTCAATTGCATTATTTCACAGCTAAAAAAACACCCTGTAAGAAATGAAGGAATCACCTGCCCAAATAACAGTGAGAGTTCATGGAAGGCACAGGGTGAAGGCCTAGGAGTTGCCATTTCAAAAGCCAATGCTCTGTCAACTACCCCGTATGACCCAGGCTCCTCGAGACTTTTTGCTGTTAACATTCAAGTAAAATATTTTTTAGTGTTTTTATATTTTTTCCTTAATTACCTATACTGACATCATGACTCTCTCTGAAGAGCAGGGCCCGTAACTAAAATATCCTCAGTGCCATGTCTAACTGTGTCTAGCACACTTGGTAAATACTTACTGACTTTCTTGGTCTATTATTAGTGTACTTATTGCAAATCTAGAATATTTTCACCATGTTATGTGTTTAGACAAGCTTTAATCTACTCAAAAACCTAACTGCCATTTCATAATGCTCTGTGCCCCAAATTACCACATCATACATAACCTTCTGGAACACAAGCCACTCAGAAATTTGGGAGTTCTTGTTAAGGGTTCCTCTCCACCTGAGGAGTCTTGATTGACTAAACAAGGATGGGAAAGGATATGTAGCATAGGGGGGGAGGGGGGAGAGCAACCAATTTTGAAGATATTTTAATATTGGTTGCATCATAATCCATAAAGTATACTCAGTATTCTCTCCCATAAAATACTCTTCGACCCTAAGTTCCCGTAAGATAGTGTAAACATTTTATAAATTACAGATAGCAATAATCACAGGTATTATTTCTGATAATTTGTATTGTAGACGCTCTAATCACTTTAATACACACTTTATCATGAAATTCTTACAGCCCTGTTTTGCAGATAAGAAAACAAAAAGCAGAGCAGGTGAAGAAACTCATGCGGGGTCACAGAGCGAAGAGCTGAAAAACCCAGGATTCCAGCTCAGATCCGAAAGCCCCCAAAGCTAGTGCTCCTATGAAATGGGCTTATAAGGCAAGGCCGACTTTACAGAAAAAAGTTACTCTCTCGGGGCTCGGAAGTCATTAGGCATAAAGGCAACTCAACCAACCTCCCTATCTTCACCCCACAGGGAAATACGTGGGTGCAAAGAAAAATGAGAATAAATAACCGGGACCTGGGTCGTTTCCTGACTCAGCCGGTCCGCTTAGTGCCCTGCAACTCGCTTTGCCCTCTGGGGCTTGTTCACTGTGAGAAGATAGGGCTGGCCGGGAGCCAACCAACTAGGCTCTTGGTCGAGCACCGCCTTCAAAGTGCAAATTTGTGAATATAAAATCGTGCTTCTGGGAGATGCTTTGCCAGCGTCTCCCCCACTCCATCCCCACCCCCCAAAAAGACCCACTGGCCTAAGCATCTCCGAAGTTCCGACCGCCTTTCCAATTGCAGGAGGCCCTCACTAGGAGGAGCGCGGTTACGCCCACCGAAAGGGCCGGTCCGCTGGCGGACTCTGCCCTGCCCTTGCACAAGTAAATTACCGGAACCCTGAGCCGCTGCGGGGCCCTGCCTAAGGCTTCGGGGCCGCGGCGCGGTGACCGCGGGGCCCCTGCGCCTCGGCCCGCCGCTGGGGGCAGGCGGTTGGCCGCGCCCGGGGCGACTCAGCGCGGCGCCACCGGCCGCCCACCACCCTGCGTCTCCGCGTTCCGCGTTTGGGGACTCGGCGCCGCCCCCCTCGCCGACAGCTCCCGAGGCTCGGCGCGGGCCCCTGCATGCGGGGAGGTGGCCTGGGCTGCTCGGCCACCACCGCAAGCCCGAAGGGAGGAGGGAGGAGGCCGCGTGGACTGCACAGGCCCCACCCCGAGCCTCCCCTGCTGCGCCGCCCGCCGGGGGCCTCTCGAGCTACTTACTGAAGAAGAGGCGGTAATCGGGGGAGTAGAGCTGGCCGCGCTCCTCCGTGCGGTAGAAGGCCTGGGCCATGGCGCCGTGCGGCCCAGGCCCTGCACTCTTTCCCCGGGGCAAGCGGGCGGCGGCGGGGGGTCCCGCGCGCCAGCCCCAGCCGGTGCGCAGGAGCGGCAGCAGCGCGCGCATGGCGTTGACGGCGGTCGGGCTCCGCGCTGGGCGGCGCTGGGGGATCCCGGCCCAGCCGCGCGCCGGTGCCCCCTACTGGCTGGAGCCATCCCTCCCGCCCGGGGCTTGGATTTAGATCCCGCGCCCCCGCTTTCTCTGGCCGGGCCTGGAGACTTCAATGGGAGCAAACAGCGCCCAATAAATTGCCAGTGACACACGCAGTGTGCACGCTGTGTCCAGAGCAAGGCAAAGACGAGCAAAATAACATCCACCACCCCTGAGGAGCTCACAGCCACTTATTAATGCGTACATGCATTTATTCCTTTACTCATCCACTCAATATTTACTCTCATAATATTTTTATTACAGTGATAAAAATTGAGTGATTATTCTGTGCCAGGCACGTCTCTATATCCCGTCCAATGTAGAAGGCAAGCATTGCACACACAAAAACACCATGATGAGACATGATCAGACATCCTTGTGAAGATTTGACAGGTGACTTGTCAGGTAACCTTGTGAAGGTAACTTCTTCAAATGGTTACCTCTTCCGTGAGGCCTTTTCTATTTAACCCAACTAGAGATGATTTATCCTTTCTTTTTCTTACATTTTCACTTTTACAATGGCACTTGGTACCAGACCTATATGTTTGTGAACCTGTCCTGTTTTCTGTTTCACCCGAATCAACCCACTGTTCTGTTAATGAGCCAAACACTCCGGAATTAAGATTTAGTATCCTTAGCAGGGTGTAGCAGCATGCCCAGCCATAATAATGTCTCTTTTGTTGTGGAGTTAAGTTGCTCCTGGGAGTCCCTTTTACCAGATCTTTTTATTAGTATATGAAATTCTGGTTATCCACTTTCCAGGAAAACTTGCAGAAACAATTTTCCATAGGCAATATCTCCACTTCTCCCCATTTCAATTCAGATGACCTTCCTCCAGTGACCTCCAGTCAATAGGAAGTTCAAGATCACCAGTGACCTCCAGTCAATAGGAAGTTCAATTCTCACAATAAATCAGAATGAGAGAATCCAGAAGAAAGCAGTAAAAAAGATTTTCTCATGAAAACTTTTAAAGAAAATTAAGTATTGTAAGGACCTATTTAGCTAGAGTGAGTCCATCCGGTTAAACAATAATTCTGTTGTTTAAAACTTAAACTGTCCCTGCCTCCCTTCCCCCAGGGGACTTACTTAAAAACAAGTCCTGGAAACCAGTCCCAGGTAACAAAGCCCAAATACAAGGGTGGGTGAGGCCAGGTGGAGACATCCGATGGGGGGCGGGGCACATAATGTCTCCCTAGATATCAAGGACTATGGGCCCCACCCTTTGAGCACCTTTTGGGCACCAATTCTAACCAAGGTGATAGGCTGGTTCAGATATCTACTAGGGTAAATTGTAATTCAATTAGTCACTTAATGTGTGACCTAACATGACTGTGCAGCTTTCTCTGTGTGTTACAATTTCATTGGCCATCTGTGCGTGGCCAGGACCAACCACATGGCCTTTGCCCTTAAAAGCTAGTCTGTGAAGCAGAGAGAGGTCACCCTCTCTGTAAGAGGCACGGCCCTGAACGTTGGGTTTGATTCTTGATACTTGGTGTGAAATAAAGCTTTGCTTGACCTTCGCTTTTTATCAGTCTCGCTCCTTTAATCATGGACCCATTATTGGGGGACCTTTCAGTATCTGTTATTCAATCCAAAAGTGAAAACAAAAATAGTAGCAATTTTACGGAAAGAAGCAAAAAAAGGTACACTTAAGCTCTGCAAAAACTAAGTGAAAAAAAAGAGAAAGCCTTTTTAAAATTATCTTTTTAGGTACTGTAATAAAAATCGGGTTCTAAGTTACTATGCACAATGAATACGTAAATTCATGAAAAAGATAATTCTAACTTAGAATCCTAGCTCTTATAGCATAAGACAAACATCTTTGCCAAGATTATATTAATTTATATTAATTAAGTCTGATTATGGATCTGATTCTAGTCTAAACTAGTTTCTCTCTCTGTTCCATAGCTACAAATTACATCCTCTGGTTCTTAATTTTAACAAGATAGACAAGATTTTTAAAAATGGGTTGAAACAAACCTTTACTTACAAAAATCTGCAAGCAGAAATTTCACCAAGATGGTTCTATATCTATCATATAACTTTATATAGAGATAATAGTATTTATATCTAGATGGTGGTTAGGATTTTTTTTTTTTTTGACAGATCAAAAGTAGCCAGAGAGGCAGGCAGAGAGAGAGGAGGAAGCAGGCTCCCTGCTGAGCGGAGAGCCCAATGTGGGGCTCGATCCCAGGACCCTGAGACCACAACCCGAGCCGAAGGCAGAGGCTTTAACCTACTGAGCCACCCAGGCGCCCCATAGTTAGGATTTTTAATCAACATAAATGTCTGAAGGTAGATGATACAGGGTTTCCCATGTAAGAGAAACAAGTTATATCTGCCTTGTTGGTCTTAATGTGTTTAATTTCCATTACTAAGATCCCCCTCCTAGCTCAAAATGGCTGTTACAGCTCCAATTATCACACCCTCATTTCACCTAGAAGGAAAGAAAGAAAGAAAAAAAGAAGATCCTAAAATGTTTTTGTCAACAGTGGTGGCTTTGTAATATGTAAGCTTGATTAGGCTAAACTGTAAGGGAGACTGTCCCATAAAGTGTGGGGAGGGGAGATTTACTTTTGTGCATGTATCATAGTGGCTATGTAATTTTGTTTCATCAAGTAGAAAAAAAAAGCTTAATTGTTCTCTTAACCTTTGAAGTTCAGATGTTTCAACAAGATAAACCCTACTGAGACAATGTTATAGGCTAATTTCTAATGACCTATAGATTCTTTTTTTTAAATTTTTTTATTTTTCTATTTGATCCGTAGATTCTTAGAATAAGACCAAACCGAGTAGAATATTCTAGAACTTAAGGGGCTAGAGTTGTCTAGTGTAAGGCCAAAATCACTAGGCCTTTATAACCCCACTGATAAGGGCTTCCCTAGAAAGGGCATGATGTGGAAAAGGCAGCAAAGGCCAGCCCTGAGGAGGCTGACAACTAAAGCAAAGTCTTTCATTAAAGGTGGCACAAAACTAGCCTCTCCCAAAGCTAGGAAACTCCTAGAGATAGGAGTTGGAGCTAGAGAAAAATTAGGTTATCAGTGAATCACAATTCTGTTTCTGCTTTTAGCATTGGTAAGTATAATATAAAATCTAGCTTGGATAGAGTTGTCATTTTCTGAAATGCTGGATTATCCCGCTAGAAAATGAAAGAATTTTGGAATTGTGGAGTAGTCATTTATGTGTGATATTTTGTAAAAGCAGCATATGTCTCTAAAATTAATTGTGATCCTTACCTATATATCACGATAAATAAACAAATTTTAAAATCTGCTAATTGCCATTGCTTATGCTTGCTAGCCAATGGTTAACTTCAGGGACTCGGTAGGATGTAATATAATATGTATACTATAGTAGGATTTAATAAAAAAAGAATTTTAAAACAATTTTGAACACTTTCTAGTTTATCTGTTTAGGGACACACAATATTTCACTGGCCTTTTGAACACTTTATCTAAAGGGCAACTTTGAAAATATTTTCATGTTACCAAACATTTAAAACATTTGTCATATTATCATAAAATGTTGCAAAAGTATTTCTAAATGTTACCTAGAGCTCTTATTCATCCTCTATTTGTGATCCACATTTTTCTTCTTCTAAATACAGGTCAAAGTTCCAGATCATTTCTCACTTAAATATTGACTTTTATTCTACTGAGGAGCAAAGTTATTATCATGACAATGCAACAAAACAAAATGATTTTTATCTGTGAACTTTAGATCTCTAAATATATTAAGTACTGTTGTGTTTTTATAGAACTATTTTTATAAAAGCCATGATACCTCAAGAGAATAAGAGAAGATGATGGGAGAGAATATTTGCAAATGATATATCTGATAAAGGACTATTACCAAACTATACAAACAACTCTTAAAAATGAAAAATAGAAAAACAAACAACCTAATTTTTTAAATTGGTAAAAGAAAGAACAAAACAGTGAGCAATTGGTTATATAAGTTTATGGGTACAGAGCCTGTCAGTTGTCCCCCAACATCAGCCCTCCCCTTCATTTACAGCAGAAGAATTTTTTACTTCTCCAGATAAAAATTATACTCTCCAGCTTCACTTACAAAAGGTGTGACCATGTAACTCAAGTCCATCAGTGGAACATCCAGGAACATTCCCTAGAAAAATCTGGTGTGTATATATACATACATGTATATATACACACAATATATGTATATATACACACAATGGAATATTATTCTGTCATGAGCATGGAGGGAACTTGAGGGCATTAGGCTAAGTGAAATAAGTCAGACAGAGAAAGACAAATACTGCATGATCTCACTTAAATGTGGAATATTAAAAAAAGAAAAAAGAAAGAAAGAAAAGTTGAATTCATAGAAATAGAGAAGAATAGTAGTTGCCAGGGACTGGGAGTTAGAAGAAATAGGGAGATGTTGGTCAAAAGGTAGAAGTTTCCAGTTGTAAGTTCCAGGGATGTACTGTACACCATGGTAACTATAGTCATGCTAAGAGAATAGATCTTAGATATTCTAACCACAAATACATACAAAAAAGATAATCACATCAGGTGATAAAGCTATCGAATAACATTATTTTGGTAATGATTTTGCAATATTACATGCATCAAGTCATCACACTGTACACTTTAAACTTACACAGTCTTAAAATATATTTCAATAAAGCTGAGGTGGGGAAGAGAGGGAGGTAGTTAGCTCATCTTTTACCTCTTCCTCTTCATCATTTCTTACATTATACCTTGTCCATGAAGATAAGGGCCATACGTTGGACGAATGGAGCTCTGAGCTGAAAGAAGCTTGCATGCCAGAGGACTTTGTGGACCAGAGGGTCCAGATGGCTCCAGAATACATACATGGAACTTTTACGTGAAAGAGATAGAACTATCTATCTTATTTAGCCACCAATATTCTTTTTTGTTGTTGTTGTTTCTGTTTTCTGTCCCAGCTGAATTTAATTCTAATCTTCATTTTCTTCTTCTAGCATAGAAAATATGTTAGGAGAAATTCTAACTGAGAACTCCCCTCTTTATTACCTGTATAATTTTATTCAAAATGTTGTAAAAGTATTACATGAACTGTTACTTAGGAAGTACTTAAATTAAGTTACTTGTATTAGAAAGAAAAATATAAGTTCAACTCTAAAAACCAACTGAAATGGTAATAAAAGGGAATTTTAGTTGAAACTTAAGGTAGGAAATCTTTGCAAAACTCATATCTAATAAAGAACCAGTATCCAAAATATCCTGAAAGAACTCTAAAAACTCAACAACAAGAAAATAAATGACCCAACTAAAAAACAGGGAAGATCTCCAAAGAGATACCTAACCATAGAAGATCTACAGATGGGAAATTAGAGTATGAAAAGATACTACATGTCATTTGTCATTGGAGAGATACAAATTAAAGTGACAATGAGATATCAACTATACTCAGAATGGCTAACATCCAAGACACTGACAACACCAAATGCTTCCAAGATGTGGAGCAACAGGAACTCCCATTAATTGTTAATGCAAACGGAAAATGCTACAGCAAATTTAGAAGACTGTTGAGCAGTTTTTTAGAAAACTAAACATACTCTTACCATGTAGCCCAATAGTTGTGGCTTCTTGGTATTTATCAAAATGAACTGAAAGCGTATGTCCACACAAAAACCTGCACATGATGTGTATAGCAGCTTTATTCGTAATTGCTCAAACTGGGAAGCAACCAAGATGTCCTTCAAGAGGTGAATGGGTAAATAAACTGTGGTCCAAAATAATAATAGTAATAATAATAATAATAATAATAATAATAATAAATGTGGTCCATCCAGACAGTGCTAAAAAGGAAATGAGCTATTAAACATGAAAAGACATGCAGAAACTTTAAATGCATGTTACTAAGTGATTGAAGCCAATCTGAAAAGGCTATATACTGTATGATTCCAAATGTATAAATCCTGGAAAAGGCACAACTACAGAGACAGTAAAAAGATCAGTGGTTGCCGGAGGTTGGGAATGGGGGACAAATGAACAAGTAGAGCCCAGAAGATTTTTAGGGCAGTGAAACTGGCCTATATGATTCCATAATGATGGATACATGTCACTATGAAGTCACCTTGGCCCTTCTAGCCTAGAACCTAGTAGACTTCCAGCCTTAACAAGCCCCTTAACCTGAGTGATTAACTAACCTTTCTTTGTACATCTATAGATCATGCATTTTTTCCTAGAAAGAATAGAGCCCTTCTGCACAACACAAAGCAAAAATCAAACCCCGTGGCACAGCCTCCAAGCACTGAGATAATGTCTGTAGCTGGTACTATTGAGTCTCTACAAATGTTAACTGCCCTAAATTCCTTAAAACCGCCTGGGCCAGGCAGAACCTTCAGAGTTGGCCATTGGACAGAGCCTGTCTTCTCCCTAGGTGGCCAGCATCTTGAATAAAGCCCATATTACTTTCTGATCAAAACTCATCTCTTAAATACTGTCTTTTTGAGCGACAGGCAGCTAGCTGAACTTGGGTTTCCATAACAATTAACCACTTCTCAAGATGCATAGAATATCAAGGCCAAGAATGAATACCAATGTAAACTAAGGAATGTAGGTGACAATAATGCATCAATGTGGGTTTGATTGTAATATAAGTACTACCACTCTGATGAGGATTATTGATAGTGGGGAATACTGTGCATGTGTGTGGGGTAGAGGATAAAAGGGAAGCCTCTGTACCTTCTTCTCAGTTTTGCTGTGAACCTAAAACTGCTCTACAAGATAAAAATGACTCCAAGAGACTGAACATTTCAAAAACTTTGGAAACAATATCAAGTATGGTAATTTAAACTATGAAAATATAAAATTTTTTGTTATTAACTATTTTTCTTTATCATCTAATAAAAATCATGTTTTATTTTAACTTCCTAATAATGCCTATAAGAGTGTCATTACTACCTTAGGATTTGTAATGTTTGCTCTTTTAAAAAAAATATTTATTTATTTTTTAATTATGTTATATTAGTCACCATACAGTACATCATTAGTTGTTGATGGAGTGTTCCATGATTCATTGTTTTCATATAACATTTGCTCTTAACTTGAATTGCTGTTGCTTTAGCGTGGGCATAAAATGGTATATATGTAGGCTGTCTGCAAAATCATTAATCATTTTATGTCAGGAGGAAGTAGGTTCACCTGTGGGCATTCCATGGACAATTTTGCTCTGCTGGAGATTCTAGCATATCCTTTTTTATTATTATTGAAAATTTTTGTATCACTTTATTTTTAAGCAAGTGTCCTATCTAATTTTAACCTTAAACAATTTTACCCACTTCTTCCTCCACCCCCAACTCCAATATCTTAATAGAAAAGCCTAAATGCTCAGAGGTCCTTTTCTGAAGATTTACTGAACACCTACTTTGAAATATACATGTTTCCCACACATACAGCTATTAAAGAGCAACTAATTTTAGCTCCCACTTTGAAGGCTTCTTAATATAGATAGGTTGGGCTTCTGAATGAGGCAATAGTTCACTGGTAATTATTTTCCTCTTCATATTTCACAAATATCTGCCAGAACCATGCCTGTACGTAATTCAGCAGATTTTTTTTTAAGATTTTATTTATTTATTTGACAGAGAGAGATCACAAGTAGGCAGAGAAGCAGGCAGAGAGAGAGAGGGAAGCAGGCTCCCCACCGAGCAGAGAGCCCGATGCGGGGCTCGATTCCAGGACCCCGGGATCACGACCTGAGCCAAAGGCAGAGGCCCTAACCCACTGAGCCACCCAGGCGCCCCTCAGCAGATGTTTTTAGGAAAATTCTCAAGAAGATTGTTCAACTCAAATATTGGGACATAGCTCTAGTACCTTGAATCAAGAAAGTATACTATATATTTGATGCAAGTGCAAAAAAAATTCCCAATAGGTCTGACACCTCTGTGACCTCAGTCTTGGGTTCAGCCTTGAGAATGCCTAACAGTAAATTGTCCTTTTTTTTTTTTTTCCCTGAAGTGCCATTGTTTCAAAGTTCTTTACCTGACTTTCCACCATCAGAAGAGTCCCTGAGAACAACTCTGTTTTAAAGCAAATTTTAAGCAGATACTTGAAGAAAAGCTCTGTGGGGGTGGGGGGGTGGGGGGGTGGGGGGTGTCAACACCACAGCAGCTTGCATATCAGAACAAGCCAAGGGCTGGGCCGCAGAGGGCAGATTCCAGGGCCCATGTGTTCCTAAAGTCTGTTCCTAAAGCCCAGAAGCCTCAAAAATGAAATCCCAGGTGCCCAAACACCATGTTCTACCGGGAGACAACAAAAGGAAACAATTATCAAGATAGCTCCTTGAAAAGTCCATGCCCCTCCAGAGGGAGGGACCAGGAAACTTGATCACAGGATTTTACGGGTAATGTTTTGTTCTATTCGGTGGAGCATGCTAAGGTATAAGATTTAGAGAGAACTGTGGAAAGATCTGAAGCCAGCCTGGCTGGAAAAGCTGAAGGATAGATATTTGGGTGGGGAAAGAGAGGGACTTTGTAAAAGGAGCAGAGATTTAAAATGAATTGTAATGAAGTTTTGCTGTAGGTGTAACACTTTTCCAAGACATTCTTTGAAGCTCTCAGGGACATCTATGCCACTGTGAAGGCTGCTGGAGTTAGACTTGCGCTTAGAAAGATGCAGGATACTCGGACTGGCCCCCACGCAATTCAGATACATCAGAGTTACATATCTATTCAAACAGGAACACTTCCAGGGCGCCTGGGTTAAAGTGGGTTAAAGCTTCTGCCTTCGGTTCAGGTCATGGTCCCAGGGTCCTGGGATGGAGCCCGGCCTGGGGCTCTCTGCTCCGCGGGGAGCCAGTTTCCTCCCCTCTCTTTCTGCCAGCCTCTCTGCCTACTTGTGATCTCTCTCTCTGTCAAATAAATAAAATCTTTAAACAAACAAACAAACAAACCAGGAACACTTCCACTGTATCACAGAACATAGATATGCATTTAATGCTAGAGATAAAACACGGAGTCTTCAGAGAAATGTCAAGATTCAGGGAGTAAACTTCGGGTCACATGTTCTCTGTGGGTCACTACTGCCCCCAGAGTGGCCCTTTTGAAATTTCCAGGGTGTTTTCCAATGTCACAGTGACTAAGGAACATTACTGCTATTTAGTGATGCTATACATGCTCCAACACGTAAGATAGCCCTACACAAGAAAGTGTTGTCCTGTGTTCTTCATAGCTCTGAAATGTCCCATCAGACATCAGTGCAAGTGTCTAATCAGTTTTCTAAAAAATTATGTCAGCCTAAAAGCTAATGAGATTTCATATACAACACAGAGAATTTTTTGCTTTGTTTTAAGATGTGTGCGTGGTATTTGAGACTCTGATACTATACACTGTATTGGTCTACATTTCTAGCTCTTAATTCATGGTGATTCTATATAAGGATGCAAGCATATGACTATTTAATATGTTTTTAGTACTAGTGCCTGAGCATTTTCATATCAAAATACACATGATTTTATTACAAATTATTTTTCTTTTGTGTTTTATAAGATAGTTATTCATTACATTGATTTTTTGAAATTATGTGTAGTAGATTTTATTATCTATTAATTTCATTTCAAGAGCATAAAGACACTTTTACAAAATACTTCTTATTAAAAGAAAATATTAGTTTATCCATTCACCCATAATAAGAAATGAAGTTCTGATACATTCTTAGATGTATATCAAAAGCATTAATATGAAGCAAAAGATACTAGACATAAAAAGTCACATGTTGTATGATTTCTTGTATATGATATATCCAGACTAAGCAAATCAGTAAAGATAGAAAAAAACTAGTAGTTGTCAGAAGGGTGTAGGGAGGGAGGAATGGGGATTGATTACATAAAGGATATGGGGTGTCTTTCTGGGGCAATGAAAATGTTTTGAAACTACAGAGGTGGTTATTACACAATATTGCGACTGCATTAGATGCCACTGAATTGTACACTCTAAAATCGTTAATTGTATGTTATATGAATTTCTCCTCAATTCTGAAAGAAGGGGAAAGTTAGGTCTAATAACTTGGAAAATAACTGTTAGGAGTTCTTGACCATTTCTATTCTATGGACCCATTTCGCAGCCTTATGAAGCCTACAAAGTGCTTCTCAAAGTAACATTTGTAAATACTTGAAATACACTGTTAAAGAGCAAACCAATTATATTAAAATATATCTGCAAAAATACTTTGGGAAAAAAACGTCGTGATCTGATAACACATTTGGTTCTTCACTGAGGCATTAAGCAACTAGATCCAGCAGCAGATCTAGTAACTATCATCATTTTGAAGTCATGATCGCTATAAATGACAGAGACACCTGTAACATCGGGAAAATGAAATAACAATTATATATCATTTCTCCTGGAGGAAAAAAGCGTAGATAGTACTCATGCTACTGTAGGGTTTGTTGCCTACATTTATCAGTGCTAAATGTTAGTTAGAAGTAAGTGAAAATAAAGATGCAGTCTTCCCCCCCCCTTTTTCTACAAATGCTAGTTTACTGATCTCCTAAATTCTCCCTCTGAGCCCCCAGTGGTAAACACCTACCAAAGGGAAGGGGTGTGTATTCTTTCCCTATTATCCTTAGAGGTACTTTGGTGGATGGCTAAGAGCTGAATAGCAGACTGGAGGACAAAGAAAAAAAATATGTTGATGTTCTAGATTTCTCTTTAAGACTATAATGATTGGGGGCGCCTGGGTGGCTACCTTCAGCTCAGATCATGATTCCAGGGTTCTTGGATCAAGCCCAAGTCAAGCTCCCTGTTCAGCAGGGAACCTACTTCTCCTTCTCCTCCCCACTCCTGCACTATCTCTGCCTCTCTCTCTCTCTCTCAAATAAAATGGGGCGGGGGAGAAGCTGTCATGATTGTGGCATGTGTCATGATTGTGGCACACTCAAAAGGTTAAATACCTGCTTTCCTCTCAGGTCCCAGGATCAAACTCCACCTGAGGCTTTCTGCTCAAGCAGGGAGCCTGCTTCTCCCTCTGCCTGCCATTGTTCTCTCTCTCTCTCTTTCATTCTTTCTCTCTCACTCTCTCTCTCTGACAAATAAATACATAAAATCTTTAAAAAAAAAAAACTGTCCCAATTAAAGAACAGGTAAGAGATCTGTTTGTCCTCTACTTATTTTACAAAATATTTTTCTTCCCTATTTTAAAAGGTATTTTGATTCAAGTTTTGATTAAACAGATGGCCCAAGAAACAGGCTCATCCAATAGAGAGATGATTGGTTGAAAGATGAGAAATTAGTTTTATTCCCCCTTATTTTGGGGGGAAAAAGTTATTTTAGCATGTAGAAATTCTTTTCTGAATGATAATAGGTATATATGTGACCACAAGTCCATGTTCTGAGGCCCATATATCTCTTACAAGAAGAAAAGAGGAAGATCGAGTTGTTTTTAACCAAGTCCCAATAATATGCAGAATACATTTGGTATTAAGCTTTCAGTCTTTCTGGCTAGTTACTAAATTGAATGTAATAAAATTCATCCATCATACAAGAATCACATGTGATTTAACTACACATTGTTAAGTGGCATAAAAAAATAGAAAGTTTTGCTTGATTAAGTATTATTACTGCTTCTAGGCTAAAATAATCATGAGAAATTTCAGCTGCAAATGACATATTATAAATCCCTTGTAATATTATAAATATAGTAATCATGGTAATACTCTAATCCAATTCAAGGGTGAGCTACTAAATTGGTAATAATAGGTCCTGAACAAAATCTAATGAGACAACCCATTTTCTCTGCCCACTTTCTAGATTTTCCCTTTAGGCCTTGAGCAGTGGGAATTAATTTTGTTTTTAAATGGTTTAACCATAGAACTCCTATTTTTTCCCCTCATTTATAATAGTCTAATTACACAGAATAATGCTTTTAAAATTGGATTCAAAAGAACCCTGGGTTCCAAAGGCAATCCCTTGAAATAAATTTCAAGTAACCCATTGTAAGAAAATATGGACAGGATTAATTTATAACCAAACCTCAGGCCCACACCACAAAAGAATTTCAGGACCCCAAAAAGAATGAAGAATGGTTTCATAATGTCAGTTGGTGATGTTTGTGTTAGACACTCAGGAGCTGAGGAGTTTGCCTTGCTTGAAAATCATGCTTTTAGAAAGAGAACTCATTCTTGCATTCACCCCTTTATTCATCCCTTCATTCACTGAACTAAAATTTACTAAATATCTATTATACTTCAGGAACTATGACAGTAACTGAAAATAGAATGATGAAAAATATTTTTAAACATATCTACCCTCATAGTGTTTATAGTCTGGTAAAGGATTTGGGGATTCAACAAATAATCACATAAATCTATTGATAAAATTAAAATCTGAGATAAGAGCTATGAAAAAAATATATATAAGAAGCCATGACAGAAAATAATAGGAAGACTTGATTTAGGTTGAGGATCAGGGGAGGCCTTGGTAAGGATATGACAACTTAGCTGATACCTAAGGAAGTAGGAGAGAGCCAAGGGGAAAATAGTATAGGGAAAAGAATGTGCAAAGGTCCTGAGGCAGTACTTGCCTGAGAAAATTTCCTAAGAAAATATTTGCTACAATGTAAATATATTTTTCACAGATTGGATTCTCCAGGAAGCAAAATCTGAGACAGAATTTTTTTTAGGAAGTACCCCTGGGATCAATTCCTGTGGAAGGCAGGGGAAGGACTCAAGATTTGTCTGAGGGAAAGGTCCAGATATAACGCAGACCCAAACAACAGCCTTAGCAAGCCACACAGGGAGTTCTGGAGGTAAAATGGCCTCTCAGTATTGTCGTCTAATGGGCCAGAATGGCTGGACCATTATAGCTTTTCCCCTATTACATCAGTCATTGGATGTTAGCCATTATAGTTCTGTAGCTCCTGCCATCCCTGAAGAGACTAACAGTTGATGGCTTTCTGCTAACAGTGCTCCGAACAGCTGGGGAAACAAGTCCTTCCTTTGAAGGGGATCTGAGTGGCACCTCTCCATAAATATCACAATATGCAATTTTATGTGAAGTTTTACAAATCAATAAAAAGAAAAATATCCCAACAAAAAACAGTGAAAGACAAAAGTAGGCAATTCACAGAAAAATCACAAGTTATCAATAAGCACATAAAAAGATGTTCAACCACTGTTATCAATAAGAAAAATACAAACTGGAATGAGAAGCCTTGAGCTCTCTTGTGACTTGCATTGGCAAAAATTTAATGACTGATAATACCCACAGTCATTGGAGGTATATTTACGCTGCTGCTCATCCTGGGGTTCCTGGACAATGGTTCCTCTCAATGTGATGTAGTTCCCTTGGGGAAGGAGCATCCTGGTTAGATAGTGTATCAAAGTTTTCAGTAATGAAGATGAGTTTCCACACTGGGCAGATGGGAGGGAGATAAAATTAATTTTTAAATGGACAGGCTCATGTGACTGTCTCCATAGTCTGTGGGAAAAGCAAACAAGATTCTACAGGGTTTCATCAAAAATGTGCCTCAATTTCCAGCTACCTATTCTTTTTTTTTTTTTTCCAATTTCAAAGTTTTGTCTTAATAATATGAAGGGCTGGGCACCTGGGTGGCTGAGTGGGTTAAAGCCTCTGCCTTCAGCTCACGTCATGATCTCAGGCTCCTGGGATTCAGCCCCCCATCGGGCTCTCTGCTCAGCAGGGAGCCTGCTTCCCTTCCTCTCTCTGCCTGCCTCTCTGCCTACTTGTGATCTCTGTCAAATGAATAAATAAAATCTTAAAAAAAAATAATACAAGGGGCTTACGAAAGATGCCAACAATGTATTTCCTTTGAATCAGATTATCTTAAGTAAGTCCTCCAGATGGAGTTGCCTTTTAGACACAGCTTTGCTGATGTCGATAAGTCTTTTCCCCTCTTCCAGAGCTTTCAGTTGGCTTCCCTTTGCAATCAGGGCTCCCACATTTTTTAAATTAAGTTACCTATTTTAATTCCAGAAAACTTAAAAAACAGTGTTATATTAGTTTCAGGTGTACAATATAGTGATTCAACAATTCTATACATTACTCACTGCTCATCACAGTATAAGTATACTCTTTAATACCCACCATCTATTTCCTCCATCCCTCCACCCAACTCCCCTCTGGTAACCATCAGTTTGTTCTCTAGAGTTAAGAGTCTGTTTCTTTCTCTATCTCTTTTTTCCTTTGTTTATCTGTTTTGTTTCTTAAATTCCACACACAAGTGAGATCATATGGTATTTGTCTTTCTTTGACTTTTTTCACTTAGCATTGTGCTCTCTAGCTCTCTCCTTGTCGTTGCAAATGGCAAGATGTCATTCTTTTTTGTGGCTGAGTAATATTCCATCTTATACACCCACAAACAGACACACACACACACAAATCTTCTTTATCCATTCATTCATCAATGGATCAACGGACACTTGGGCTGTTTCTATAATTTGGCTACTGTAAATAACGCTGTAATAAACATTCGGGTGCATACATCCATTTGAATTAGTGATTTTATATTCTTAGGATAAATATCAAGTAGTGGAATTACTGGATCATATGGTAGTTATATTTTTTTTTAAAGATTTTATTTATTTATTTGACAGAGAGAAATCACAAGTAGATGGAGAGGCAGGCAGAGAGAGAGAGAGAGGGAAGCAGGCTCTCCGCTGAGCAGAGAGCCCGACGCGGGACTCGATCCCAGGACTCTGAGATCATGACCTGAGCCGAAGGCAGCGGCTTAACCCACTGAGCCACCCAGGCGCCTGGTAGTTATATTTTTAATTTTCTGAGGAACTTCCCTACTGTCTTCCACAGTGGCTTCAACAGTTTGCATCCCCACCAACAGTGCAAAAGTGTTACTTTCTTCCCACATCCTCACCAACATCTGTTGTTTCTTGTTCTAGACTTCTTTCCTGAGGCTCAGTTATTTCTGGGAGAGGAATTATAATTTTTTTTTGTTTGTTTGTCCAAAAACAGAACTTCCTTGTGTTGACATATATGCTAATAAATGCAGAGAGACATCTGGAAGGACATCTTTGAAGCTTGTTTCTGAATGGTTTTTTATTATTGTTACAATCAGCATGTATTATTTTGGGCTTTTTTTTTTTTTAAGATTTTATTTATTTATTCGACAGACAGAGATCACAAGTAGGCAGA
The DNA here is from genome assembly GCF_011764305.1 of Mustela putorius furo. Lineage (NCBI taxonomy): Eukaryota > Metazoa > Chordata > Mammalia > Carnivora > Mustelidae > Mustela > Mustela putorius. The sequence goes on from NW_025422023.1 coordinate 12,467,807, forward strand.
GAGGAAGGGAAACAGGCTCTCCACTGAGCAGAGCCCGACGATGCGGGGCTCTATCCCAGGACCCTGGGATCATGACCTGAGCTGAAGGCAGAGGCTTAACCCACTGAGCCATCCAGGCACCCCATTATTTTGGTTTCTTAAAAAGGCTTTAGATGATCTTTGAGAAAAAGTGATGCTTTCCAATATAGCTAATCATTTTCAGAGCTTCATCCAACCCTTCCAACCAATGTCCATTCATTAAGAATCACTACCACTTTGACCCTCTCCCCCTTTCTAAATAAATAAATAAATAAATAAATAAATAAGTTTAAACAAAAAAAAAAAAAGAAGGAAGGAGGATGAGGGGGGAGGGGAAACAGCCCCATTGGGTGGATCACCGTAAGTAACAAGGGAGAGTAGTAGACGAGTCACGTAGAGCCTTATGGGAGATTTAAAGGATTTTGGAATTTAGCCTACGTGCAATGGGACCCCAATATGAGGTTTGAAGTACAGAATGCTGCGATTCAATTTTTATTTTATAGCTACCATCTTAGTTGGAGCATGGCGAATTAACTGGAGGGGAGCAAGTATGTCATCTAGGGGTCTGATTAGGAGGCCATGGAAAGAATTTAAGCAAGATCCAACCGGAGCATTGGGAGCGGCCACAAAAAAATGATAGAAAACAGAGGGCTCCCCTGTGATCATGGGGTTAATAGGAAAAGTAGAGAAACCAAGATAGTAAATGATTTCCAGGGAGGAGGTGAAAGAACAAGTCCAGCACGCGGGAAGGTAGAGTGTAAGAGGAAGGAGAAGGACAAGGAAGGTTAGGTATGGAGGTGGGAAAGGAATTAAGAAGAACCGTGAAGCTGGGGAAGAGTAAATTAAAAGTAAAGTGGAAATAAGGTTAGGAAGCTGGATGGGGCTGTAATCTGGAAACCATGAAACAGTTTCCTTTAAGCACCAATTAAGGCAACATTAAAATGTTTATGTATTTTCAAAACAACTAAATATTATATCTTTAAAAATTTTTTTTATTAGGAACATGAATATCTGCCACCATATTTATGCATGCTTCATTTATTTCCCTTTCGTTGAAGAATTTCTCTTTTATTATAAAATCTCAAAATAACGTGCTCAGTGGAGCCTGGTGTGCTGCATCATGTTTGAACAAACTTTGTACTTAGGACAACACTTCTGAAGTTAGTTTATTGCGTCTTTTTTGACTTATCTTCTAAGCTACTTTCTAAAATATTTTCCTATAGAGGCAATATTATATTCTTTTACGATAAGGGACTTTTCTACAGCAAGTGAGATAAACAGTAATATGTTTACCAGGAAGAAGTATGCCTTAATTAACACACTTTGAATCAAAAGACTTTCATGGCAGTAATCATAATTGGAGACAGAAATTTTATGTAATAAATAACTCTCCTCAGACCTGTCTGGCTCTCAGGTTAAAAGGCCCCCAAGGAGCGGTGTCCTAGAGTTTACGCTGTGTAGTCTCGAAGGACCTGGAACAAGGAAGCAGCAATTACATATCCTATTCATGCTATGGAAACCAGCTTTGGTTATCAGAGTGATTTGTTGATCCTGTGTTCACCCACCAGCCCTTCTTGTAAAAGACAGAGCGGGGCTCAAAACTGTCTATTGGGCTGCTGCCAACAAGATCTTTTTTATCATCTGTCTGAGGAACCAGCCTCTCAATGAGCAGTGACATGTGGGCTGTCTGAACTGTCTAGGACTGAGTTTTGCCCCATCTGAAGAAGGGCAAAGGGGAATGGCAACAGAAAAAAGGTGGAGGTCTTGCCCACAAAGTCAAGGAGACCATAAGCCGCCCAAGTATCTGTGGTAGCTATTCACTGCCTTTGGGTATGACAAGAATTGAGTGGGTATCTAATGGTCTTTAGGAATCTTTTTAGGAGAGTGTGCAATCAGCTAGAATGTTAATCCATGGCATAATTCTAGTATATATACTGACGAAAGCTCTCACTTAATACTAGTACGTATACTTTTAAAATATATGTATTTTATATATAGCTTATGTGGAATATTATTGATTATATATAATTTCACTCTTTTTCTTATTATTTTACATTTTCTCTCCTTTAAATCACTTTTATCCCTACGCTTTACCCCAAATGAAAATAAATATCAAAATTACCTAACTAGTCTGCTAAGACTGTTTTTTGCTGGCTTTGATGTCACAGTGCCATCTACTTTATCACATGAGGTTTCCCTAGAGAAAAGCAACCACTACCATATGCCTTTAAGAAGGAAAATGCTGGTACTGATTATCTCCATTTGCTGAAATCACTTCCCTTCTTTTTAATTATTTTTGTTTCAATGACTGAGAAACCATTTATTTTTTGAAAATAAAACTTCAAAGAAAGTAAAAAAATAACTTCCCATCAGCTGTCTCCAGGATTACAAAAAGAAAAAAAAAAGTGTAAGTAAAAAATAATATAGGTAATTGAACCCTAAAAGATAAATATAGAAGTGACAATTGAAAGTGCTTTTCTCATGACTTTTAGAAACCTACATCTGGTCCTTAGCTATCAATATAATTATCTCACTTAATCCCTGTTGGCTTTTCTTTTAACTGATCACCAGCAAAATTCAAATTTCCCCATCCTAGAAATGAAGCATGAGTCTTTCCTCAGACACTGGGCAAGAGAGATGATAAAGCATTTAATCCCATTCTTAAACATTCAAATGAGTATTTATCCTGCATTTGCAGCTGTCATACGGTTATTTCAATTCCCCAGCCTTCTCTCACAACACTTTCAGTAATCTTTTCTTGGAAATGTCATCCAGACCAGGTTACCAGCCACTTAAAAAAATATCGGTCTCATCATATTATAATGATATCTCATTTTAGACTCCAAAATGTTATTACCCAGTGAAATCATATGTCCTTTTCCTGCTCCAAATGACCTTCACATCTTTCCAAAAACCAAATTATTCAGAGGACAAAGATATGACATTACTGAGAATATCCCAAAAAGAATGCCATAGGCTCTGAAAAAGAAAAAAAAAAAAAGATAATACCCATAGAAATCTGCCCTTTCGAATTTTCAAAAACATCTTCAAGCCTTTCATCTGATTGATTCTTCCTGACTTTTCTTAGGTATTATTAGTCCCAGGGGAAGAAACTGAAGCCGGAAGAAGTCATTCTATGCCATTCATTCATTCATTTGATATTTATATGGTAAATATCAGATCAGATAATGTCTAAAGTTACATAACTAGTAGACGGCAAACCAGAACTAGGACACAGGTACAATCTTCTGCTCTATTAAACTGCCTGTGGCAGATTATATTTTCTAAACTAAAATCTCTCGTTCCATATGCTTTAGAAGTCTGTCACACCTCTATCAAGAAGTGGAGTCTTATGCCTCCCTTCACCTGGGCAGGCTGGGATGCACGTGTAACTAATAGAATACAGTGGCGGAAGTGAAGCTACAGAAAATTCTAAGGCTTGCTTTGACTTCCTGAGCTAGACGACTTGTTCTTAAATCTTGTCTTAAAAGTTCCTAAGGTCAGCATGTCCTAAGGAAGCACAAACTAACCCATGTCAAAAGACCCCATGGGAAAAATAAATAAATAAAAGGCCCCATGACAAGGCTCTGAGAGCAAGAGGCCCAGCAGCAGCCATCTGCTTCAGCATTCCTTCCGTACCAACCCCAGCCATCACCTGACTGCAGCTATTTGAGAAACTGCGTGAGCCAGAACCATTAGGTGAGGCTTTTTTGAGCTTCTAATCTACAGTGATCATTAACCAGAACACAGTCACTAAGAAAAATCATCTGTGATAACTGTCTATGTGGTAGATGGCTTTATTTGCTCCAAATTCTTCATCCCTTCCTGTCTCCATGCCCTTCCCATGTATCTTTGTAGCTCTTTGAGGCAGAGCATATCTCGCCTCCTCCTTGCCTGTCAGTTCAGCTATGTGATTTCTTTTGGCTTACAAGATATTAGTAAATATAACACAAGTAGAGGCATAAAATAAGCTTACATATTTGGGTCTATTCTCTGTCTCTGCCATCAACATGATAAGACGATACCTTGGTTATGGCCAGTCCACTGGTCTGAGGAAGCCAAATGACATGTGATCTAGAACTACCTTAACTGAGTCCAGCCTAGATCAGCTGATCCTTAGCACATCTGCAGATGCATGAAAAATAATGAATTTTTTTCAAGCCATTGAATTTGGGGATGATTTGTTTTGCACAACAGTTAACCGATACATGGGCCTTCTTTTTAAAAATGTATATCCTCTTTAGACAAGCAAAAAAAAAACTTATTACTATGCATAAGTCCTAATTTGTTCTTTGAAAATTTATTCTTTATCTTATAGTCATAATTCACTAATCCTCTGTTTTGGAAGGTACGGCTGAGGTTAACTGGGATGTGACTCCTCTCTTTACTATTCACAAGCTGCTAATCGGGGCACGACTGGAACCTATCTGAACTTGGTTTCTTCATTTGTATAAAGGAAGTAGAACCTACCACAAGACTTCTGAAAGAATTGAGTGAGATAATCCATGGTGTTAGTTCTATGCTTTTGTTATAGGTGATAGGAATACAACCTAAACTAATCTAGGAAAAAAATGGCCATTAGCTGACAAGATATTGCATAGAACTGAAGGAAGTATTGAGCAACGGAACCACAAGAACACATCTGGTCCTTAAAAATTATTGAAACCCAGGTCTTTGAGTGACTTCGGGTCTCCTTTTCACTTTCTTTCCTCAGGTATTTTACCTATTTCTCTTGGCATATCATTTATTATTCTTCCTTAACAGCTTCCTCAGTAAAGCAGGTAAGGTGAGCAGGCTGCTAACTGCTCCCAAGTCTGACATTCCTACCGCCATATTCTCTCTGGCCTTACATTCAAAATTCTTAGTGATGGGCTCTAATTGGCCATTCTTGGGTCAAGTTACCTACCTTGAATCAACCAAATGTGGACAGGGACATGGTCTGTGAGGTGGCAGCTCTTGTATATACCATTTGGCAGAGAGAGGAAGATAGTGGATTGCATTGGAAAGGGCACTAACAGGTAGGAGTATGATAAAACAGTTCCCCAGATGACCATTATACACATCAATCATTTAGTATAGTGGCTAGTTTATGGTGAAGGCACAGCATGTATTAGTATCTTTTGACTGACCCCCAAATTGTCAGTAATCATCACTGAGACATTATCTAATATCTGTATGCCTAATTTATAACCCATTTTTGCAGAGCAGTTTAATGTAAGGTTCTGCTGACATTCACCTTCAGCTTTAAGCACGTTAATAGACCTTCCTTGGTAATATATGATTTGACAAGTCAGTGAATTCTTGGGCGTTCTCTCCCTTTTCTGAGACATCTTTAATCAAAATCCCCTTTATAGGCCTTGTGATGGCTAATATTATGTGTCAACTTAACTGGGCTAATGGATGTCCAGATAGTTGGTAAAACATTATACCTGGATGTGTCTGTGAGGATGTTTCCAAAGATATTAGCATTTGGACAAGTAGACTGCGTAAAGAAGTTGCCCTCACCAACATGGGTGGGCATCATTCAAACTGTTGAGGGCTTGAGTAGAACCAACAGCCAGAGGAAGGGTGAATTTACCCTCTCTGTTTGAGCATCATCTTCTGCCCCTGAACATTGGTGCTCCTAGCTTTCAGGTCTTTAGACTCAGACCAAGATTCATACCATTGGTCACCTGGATCTCACACCTTTGGACTAGAACCACGCCATGCTATTTCCTGCACCCAGCTTGCACAGAGCTGCTCTCATGGGACTACTTAGCCTCTGTTATTGTATGGACAAATCTGTCATAATAAATCTCTCTCTATCTATATATATCCTATTGGTTCTGTTTCTCTGGAGAATCCTCACTAATACCAGTTGGAAGCCCACTTGATCACAGAAACAAATGAAACTATCATGTGGTGCCTTCTCTCTATTGTATTTAAACCACACTAAGCTGCTGGTGCACACTCTTTCCACTTTACAGAGGAAAAGTTATACACATTGCAAGAAAACGGACTGTGTCCTCAAAGATGGATCTCTCCACATAAACACACTTTAAAAAAATAAAAGAAAGAAACTTGCCTTTTCCTTTACAAAAATTGTGAGGAAGTTCCCAAGTGATAAAGTCCTACATTTTCAACCATGAAAGCAACAACCATGAAAGCAACATCAAGCTATCAGACTCCACACCTACCCCTCGTCCCCTCTTAGGAAAGCAGTAAATGTTGTAAATAACAAACAGAATTTCCTGATCTTCCTCTGAGGAAATATTTGTCACTCTGGCTGCTTCTCTCTAAGAGGTGGGTGAAGAGCAGATGCTGTACTCTTTAGGTTGTCAGTGGCTCAGCCAGGACCCAACTCTCCTGCCTTTCTCCTTTCACTCTGAGTTGGATGGGACCATTTGGGATAGTCTAAAATTCAGGTTTTATTTTCAGCTATTTCTTTAGAACCATGAAAGAGTTTCCCACCCCTCCTTCTTGACTATTAGATTTAGCTCCGTCTGGAATGGTGGGTTCCTCCAGTCAGAAAAAATTTGGAGGTTCTTCAGGAAATAGATGCAGTAAACATTAACTGTTATGATCACATGGCTTACAGGGATCTCCCCAGTAGTCAGTCTTTGATCCTTTGATACTTTGATATTCCGCTTCTCAAAGGACTGATTGTTCTGTGCCCCCTCCCACTCTAGCATATGGTCCAAAGGAAGCTGTGTGGTCCTGTCTCCATGGCTTGGGAAGGCTAAACATGGGCCCACCACTCAAGCTAGGCCAGTCAGAGACATTTGACAAGGGATTGTCAAAACTGGAGCAGTACGTAATAAATAAATATATGACTCTAAAGCCATGCCCCCACTGCTCTACAAAATGAAGAAAACACTGTCTGCAGCAGTGAGAAGCAGAAAGAACAGGAAACACGGAGGGAGAGCTGATGGCTTTCAAATCTTTAGTTCCAGTTACTGGAATTTCTGGAGCTGCACTAATCCTTGTCTTTCCGAGAGGGGGTTGCTTAAATCTTGCACTGGCTCTGGGAGGTTCACCGGTACCCTGTCAACAAATCCTTTTTATTGTTCACATTTCAGTTGCCTTTCTGTAACTTGCAACCAAGAGTCCTAACTCCCTAGACAGCAAGTGGCTTCCTCTGATTCAAACAAACAGTTTAGTGTATTCAGAGCCCCAAACCTTGAACCTTGCCAAACCTCTGTCAGTGAAATCTGGGATCACCCTCTCACATGTAACCACCGTGCACTGGGTAAGTTAACATGAATCCTAAGGGCCCCTGTCTATAATCAGATCCTTATTTCAGAAGAGGAGAATGATTTGTCTACTGAGTTCTCTTTTTCCCTCATAGGATTGAAATTATTCTTCATTTCAGCTCTTTCACCATTTCTTTGCTTAGTGATTTAATTGTTTGGAAGAGTTCTCATGATGGTGTGCACTCTTTCAAGAGACACTGGTCACTGCAGACTGAATGTTTGTATTGCTCCAAAAGTCATATGCTGAAATCCTAATGCCCGATGTGATGGTATTTGGAGGTGCTTAGGTCATAAAGGGGAAGACCTCATGATTGGGATTAGTGCCTTTATAAAAGAAGCCCCAGAGAGCTTGCTAGCCCTTTCCTCCATGTGAAGACAGTGTGAGAAGGTGCCACCTATGATCCAGGAAGCGGGCTTTCACCGGAATGTGACCATGCTAACACCTCAATCTTGAAGTTCCTAGCTTCCAGAACTGAAAAATAAAAATCTGTTATTTATAAACTACCCAGTCTGTGGTATTTTGTTATAGCAGCCTGAATGGACTGAGCACCAGAACATCACCAGAAACAAAACTAATGGGATAAGCACTTTTCTCCTCAGAAAACTGAACAGTCCTTTGATTTTTGTTTCTCAGAAAGGACTGCCTGTGAGAAGAAAATAAGTATTTATATTCTAAACAAGATACAAACAGATCATTGGGAGTGGCCACAAAAAATGATAGAAAACAGATGGCTGTCTTGTGGTCATGGGGTTAGTAGGAAAAGTAGAGAAACCGAGATAGCAAATGATTTCCAGGGAGGAGGTGAAAGAACAAGTCCAGCACGCGGGAAGGTAGAGTCTAAGAGGAAGGAGAAGGACAAGGAAGGTTAGGTATGGAGGTGGGAAAGGAATTAAGAAGAACGGTGAAGCTGAGGAAGAGTAAATTAAAAATAAAATGGAAATAAGTTGAGGAAGCTGGATGGGGCTCTAATTTGGAAACCAAATCCCCGCTGAGCAGAGAGCCCGATGAGGGCCTCTATCCCAGGCCCCTGGGATCATGACCTGCGCTGAAGGCAGAGGCTTTAACCCACTGAGCCACCCAGGTGCCCCTATTTCTTTTCTTTTATTGTATCACTAAACCATGTGACTACCATTCAAACAGCTGTGAGGCGATACCTCATCATGGTTTTGATTTTCCTGGTTGTTTCCTCCAGAAGCCCTCAACAAATAGCTTTTAGAAAGTACTATATTTAGAGAAATAATATTTTATTAAATCAGAAGGAATCTAAGTCGAATATTGTTAAATAAAGAGGATACTAGGAGGTCCCTTTCCACCATTAACATCTAGCCCTGTCCATCTTTCACAATAGCCATCATCTATCACTCTTCCTAACCATTGTCAGGCCCTCATTATCTAGTCTATTTTTCTGGATTATTTAACTAGTTTCTGGTGGTAGAGGCTTGTAACTACCTACATAATAACCATTTCCAGTTCTTTGTTAATAACAAAACCCCAGATTTATTCAGAGTTGCACATGTCCAGCTGAACGAATCATTTTGCAGCCTCCCCCATAGCAAGGCTTAGCCATGTGATGAAGTTCTGGCCAATGAGATGGAAGCAAAAGTATTGTCCTGGAAGTCATCTTGAAGTTGCTGAGAAGTGAACCCCTTTTTTCGCCTTCCTGCAGCCTAGGCAATGAAAGTACTAGTCCCTGTTCCAGTAGCTATCTGGGTAGCCTGCCCTGATATGGTGAAGGAGAAACTCACTCTCCTATCAGTGCCGCACTGCCAACTTCCCTGACTTCTTTTACTTGAAAGACAAGTAAGCTACTGAGTTTTAAATACTATTATTGGAGTGCTTCCTATGGTACACAGTTATGATTTTAGTGTCAAATAGATGGCAGGCTCAAACAGGGCTACGGAGGATGGTTTACTGAAGGGTATGGGCAGAATTAAGACACAATAATAACATGTTTACTAACTGCAAGGAAGAGTGTTTGGCCACTATGCCTTAAGAATCAAGGAGAGAGCCATTATTGGATCCTAGGTTGTTACAGAATTAGGCCTCCTGATAGGAGCACTGGTTTTCAAGCAGATGTGCCCATCAGGGAATGACTCGGGATAACAGTCACTCTGACCTCACTCTCTCCCAGCTCTCTTTTTTCCTGCCATGTCTTCTGTTGGCCAAATTCAATAATAAATTACGGGATAGAGACCATTCATTTAAATAGTCCAGGAAAGTCAACCTCCAAGGCACCAGGCAGAGTGGAGTAGTATGACCAGTGAATTCCAAGGTGCAAAAGAGAAATGTCCAGCATCAATGCCTGCCTATTTTCTTGCTTTCAACTCCACTCCTCTCCACCAGCCACCCCACATTCCATACCTATCTTCTTAAAGTTGAGACTAAAATTATCATTCCCTCCTTTGCTTAAAATTCTTCAACATATCCTAGTTAGCCTAACAAGTCTAAATGAACTGACCATCACCATCTTGCTCCATCCCACTTTTCTAAGCCTATTTCTCTGCAATTTGCTACAGTTTCATATGTTGCAACCAAATTGCAACAGTCACCATTGCAAGCAATAGCCAAGGCCATTCTATTTCCTTTGCCCTTGCTCTTCCAGTTTAAAGGGCAGAGCAATCCTTTCTTTCTCATCTGTGAAAACTCTGTCCATATATTTAGGCATAGTTTAAAAATATGTACCCTATGAAACCTTCCCTGACATCTTTAGGCAAATTGTCTGGGCCTCCTTCTTGTGAATATTGGCGCCTGGTATTTTCTCCTCACATGGACTACCAACTGCCAATTCCCTCCTCCACTGCATACAACATATTCTTTCCCAGCAAATGGTCTGCCAGTTGCCTAAGCCAATGCTTAGGAATGTTCTTTGGCTCCTTTTTACTTCCCATTTCACATATCCAATCCTCCAGCAAATCCTAGTGCTTGTATCTTCAACATATATCCATAATTCCAATCCCGCCCCATTGTTGTCTAGCTGCTATCCAGTTCTTTTTTTTTGGACTGAGAAAGAGAGAGAGTACAAGTAAGCAAGGAGGCAGGCAGAGAGAGAGGGGGAAGCAAGCTCCCTGCTGAGCAGAGAGCCTAATATGGGGCTCAATCCCAGGCCCTGAGATCATGACCTAAGGCAGAGGCTTAACACACTGAGCCACCCAGGTACTCCATGGCTATCCAGTTCTTGGCTGTGCTACCATAATAGTCTCCTTTTCATCAGTCCTTATCCATCACTACTTCCTTTTCAATATGACAGCAGGAGTCATCTTTTTTTTTTTAATACTTTTTTTATGGGAGAGAGAGACAGAGAGTACATGAATGGGGGAGGGGTAGAGGGACAAGCAGACTCCCCATTGAGCTAGGAACCCAAAGTAGGGCTTGATTCCACAACCCTGGGACCATGACCTGAACCAAAGGCAGATGCTTAACAAACTGAGCCACCTAGGTGCCCCCCATCTCTATTTTTAGGAGTCATCCTTTTAAAACAGGAATGCGATAAGACGAAATGAAAAAGTAGTTTAGGAAGTACCACTTAAGAACATGAAAAGTTGGGGTGCCTGGGTGGCTCAGTGGGTTAAAGCCTCTGCCTTCAGCTCAGGTCATGATCCCAGGGTCCTGGGATTGAGCCCCACATTGGGCTCTCTGCTCAGCGGGGAGCCTGCTTCCTCCTCTCTGTTTGCCTGCCTCTGCCTATTTGTGATCTCTGTCTGTCAAAAAAATAAATAAAATCTTTAAAAAAAAAAAAGTTCCCAATGGAACTCTAGTGAAGTGGGGTTTTTTTTTTTTCCTTTTCTTTTATCAGTAGAGGTTAATGGATGGCCAGTAAGCAAATCACAGAACTTCATTCAAAATTACAAGTTAATTTTTGGTTTCCCAAAGCAGGTTCACAGTTTGAGAGGAGTGTTGCACTAAGAACTACAACTCAATGGGAGAGAGAAGACTGGTCAAATTTATCTCTGATATTAAACTTTTAATCTCCTATAAAAAGCATCTTTACTCATTATTTTTTTTTAAAGATATTTATTTATTTATTTATTTGACAGACAGAGATTACAAGTAGGCAGAGAAGCAGGCAGAGAGAGAGGAAGGGAAGCAGGCCCCCTGCTGAGCAGAGAGCCTAATGTGAGACTTAATCCCAGGACCCTGAGATCATGACCAGAGCCGAAGGCAGCGGCTTAACCCACTGAGCCACCCAGGCGCCCCCTTTACTCATTATTTAACCATGGAGAGTGTCATGGTCTATAGCGGAAGAAATGCAGGGTTGTTTTTTGAGTGATTCTTTCAAAAGTCTTGGAACAAAAATAAATAAATAAAAATAAAAATATATGTATTATTTGAAATAATAATCCAAATTGGAGGGAATAAGAAAATTTTATTACTTTCTCTCCTATTCACTGTGTTGCCCATGGCTTTTCCAGGGATGGTATGGTTAGAGGGAAAAGAAACAAAGGCAGAAACATTGTGATTTAGCTCATAGAGTTTTTGTCATTTGGCCTGCCAGGAAGCTAGTGTTTTCTCTCGTTGGGCAGTTTTCTGAGTTTTTTTTTTTTTTAAAGATTTTTATTTATTTATTTGACAGAGATCACAAGTAGGCAGCGAGGCAGGCAGAGAGAGAGAGGAGGAAGCAGGCTCCCTGCTGAGCAGAGATCTCGATGCGGGGCTCGATCCCAGGGTCCTGGGATCATGACCCGAACCAAAGGCAGAGGCTTTAACCCACTGAGCCACCCAGGCACCCCAATTTTCTGAGTTTTTAAGAGACCTTCTTAGAGTCAGCTCACCTTTCTAGGAAGTTATCTTGGGAGAGCCCTTTTCAGGAGAGCCCACTTGATCCACATTTGGCCCATATGATTTGCATATACATCCCTACCCTACGAAAATATCCTCCCCAGACCTTTCTTCTTTCCTCTGCTATCCCAGCTCCTTTTCGCCAACCTCCCCTTTCAACATTTGCTGAAATTTAATAAAGTGGCAGTCCCTGGGGCTTTTGGTTATAGGTAAGGACCAAGCAACCCTGTTCTGTCCCCCAGAAGGGGAAATGTCATAGCACTCTGAAAATAAATGAAGATCACCTAAGTAAGAACTAAAGTCATGTGATCAGAGCCTCTATTTGAAGGGAGTCAGGATCATCACTTGCATTTGGCAGAGACGCAAAGGCAGTCAGGGGAGTGGGAAGTCTCAAGTATTAAGAAAGGAAAGCATTCAGGTGTGCTCTGGTTGCAGGTGTTGGTGTACGGAAGCTGGAGGAGAGTTAACTAGAGCAGAGCATCTTAAATGATCAGTTTGAGAAGCATATTTGGCTTCTTCTGTCTGGTCCTGAGTTGGAAGCTGGGGCAAAAAAAAAAAGGAAGCTGGAAGTCATTGACCAAGTCCTAACTGTTCCATCAGATTGCTACAAAGGTTGTGTTTTGGCTTCTGATTGCTGAAGAGGAAGTGCATCAGAATTCTTTTGACACACATGGTCTGATCATCGTCCATTTGTATATTCAGTCACATTCATCCCTCTAAAGAAGTCCTACTTAGCTATGTCCATTCACTTGCAAACATCCCTTTAAATTACCTTCAAGGTAGGATAAGGCTGAATCACCTGATTAGTTTTTAGGCTGCCTGTTTGAGTCACCCCTTGGTTTGAAGAAGGAGCCTTCTCTTCTGTAAAGTGTATAATTTGTGGATAATAAACCATTTTGTTCTCAAGTTTACAGCCTCACCCCAAACCGAGAAAATACTTGAACATCCTCTTACGTAGGTCTCAGAATAGAGGACTCCTTCGAGAGGTTTGGCAGTCAAAAGAGGAAGTGAAATAGGATAATGGCTAGAATGAACAATCAGGCAAACAAGAGTCTCTTTTCTTTCTGTTCTCTTCTTTCCCTTTTCTTCTTCTTATCCTTCTCTCCCCTGCCCCCCATAAATAAGACCTTACAATAAGCCCAAGCTCCTTAGCATGGCTAGATCCTTCAGTCCTCGAGACTTGGTCCAGCCTCATTCTTCTCATCTCACTTTCTGTGACTCCCAAATGCTATCTTGTGTTTCCACAACTAGCAGGTGCTGTGAAACTCAGCATGGTAAAGAAGACAGGAAGAGAGTATGATGTATGTAGAATAGGAGAGTGTGTCAAAAATAAAAAATAGGCAGTCTATTAAGAATATAATGGCGGGGGAGAGCCTGGGTGGCTCAGTCGTTAAGTGTCTGCCTTCGGCTAGGGTCATGATCCTAGGGCCTAGGGATCGAGCCCCGCATCGGACTCCCTGCTCAGCAGGAGCCCTGCTTCTCCCTCTGCCTGCAGCTCCCCCTACTTGTGCGTGCACTCTCTCTCTCTTTCTCACTATCAAATAAATCACAAATAAATCAATAAAATCTTAAAAAAAAAAGATTAAGCAGTAGACTCTTAGTTTTGTCTCAAGTCATGATCTCAGGGTTATGAGATCAAGCCCCACGTGGGGCTCCGCACTCAGTGCAGAGTCTGCTTGAGTTTCTCTCTTCCCTCCCCTTCTGCCTCTCCCCCCATGCTCTCTCTTTCTCTCTCTGAAATGAATAAATAAATCTTAAAATACACACGCACACACACACACACAATGGCTTAATCCATTACAGCAGTAATTGCTGCAGCAACTTCCATTTCTTTTGTTTCTGAATTCAATAAAATAATAAAGTTGGTGACTCCTTGCTCAGCCTAACCTCATGTGAGAGTGAAGTGTGGAAAAAATTATGAACTTCAGTAAATTGTTACAAATATAAAGTGTGAACAGAATACTTCACCTCAAATTCTGGAGAAGTATTTCTAGAGTTCTCAGTCTTAGTGTTCTGGAGCTCTGACTTTGAAATGAAGTGAAAGATCCTGACCTTTCAATCTGTAAATGTTGCTATAAAGTTGTGATTTATTCTTTGCGCTGCAGGACTTTACCACAAGACTTAAGTATTGATATGGTTGTAATCTAACTAGCAATTTTAGTGATATAGTATTACGTGTTCCCATGTATGTTATTTCCTAGTTTTGAACAATCACAGGCAAGTTAAGTGGAGTACCCGTAGATATTAGTCCAACAGAGGCTTTCTCACGATTTACCGTTATCTAGAAAGGAAACATTCTATTGTTTCACAAGTTTGTTCGTCACTTCTGAAAGGCTATCATAGGGTACAAACAATGCAGTAATACAGTCACTCAACAAATGTTTATTAAACACCAAGTATACACAGTATTCTAAGTAGTAGAATACTGAAGTGTATAAAACAGGGTCTACATCCTCGATGAGCTTCTAATCTCTTGTAGGGATTTCAAGAAGTGTGAAGAGCTAAGAAGATAAAATGTGGAAATGCCATTCAGAGTGAGGGGGTTCCTTTAACTAAGGCAGTCACCTCTAGGTGGTTACATTTGCATTTAGACTTGAATGAGGAGGAAGAGGAAGACACGTGGAGATCTAGGGGAGGAGCAAGCCACACATAAGGAAGAGCAAAAGCCAAGGCCCTGCGATAGAAAGGATCTGTATATCTAAGAAGCAGAAATACCAATGGGGATGGACAGTAAGGAACAAAAAGGAGCACAGGGGGCAGGAAAATAATGAAAATAAACCAGCAATGGTCTCATCATGTAGGGGTGGGGGGCAGGAGAAGGGTAGTGGATTTTTTCTGGTTGTAAAAAGAAGGCATTGGGTGATTTTAAATTGAAGTGTGACATGATCTGAATCAGACTTGAGAAAGCTCACTTTGGCTTCTTGTGGAGGTTGGACTATTAAGGAGGCAGGAGTTCTCAGAAGTACATGATGTCACTATTTGAAGATTTGTTCTACTAGAAAACCAATTTAGAGGTTATTGCCACAGTCTGGGAAGAGAAATTAAGGCTGAACAATATTAATGTCAGGATATATTTTGGAGATAGAGCTTGTAAAACCTACTGATGAATTCAATGAAGTTGTGTGATAAGGAGAGGAATCAGGATGACTCTTAAGTTTGGAGACTGAGCAGCCGGATGGATATGTAGATACCATAATAGAGGCTGAGAAAGCTGTGGATAATTGAATTTGGTTGGCAGGCAGAAAGTCCAAAGCTCTCTGTTGTCTAGACCAGTTTAGGATGCCTGTTAAACTTCAGAGGGATACATCAAGAAGGCAGTTGGATACGGACAGTGAGAAATACCAGTTGAGTCACACAGCAATTTAGATTTCAATCCCATTCCTGCCAGCTCAGAAGCCGGGTTTCTTTGGTTGACTTAGCTTTCTAAGCTTCTATTCCTTCATCTTTCAACTGGCATAATGGTACTGAAAAAAGCAAGATTTAATCCCAAGCTTCCCAACTCTTAGTTCAAAACTCTTCCACTCCACTGTTATCCCCTTATTCTCCAGCTGGCCATTTCTGCCATTATTTGAACACTCTTCAGTTGTGTAACCAGCTTGCAAATGTGGTCTTGTTTTATTTTTCCAAGCAATCCCCAAGTCTCCACATGCCTATCAGCCTCCTAATTACCCAGGAGCTCCAGAGAGGTATGTAGCTACCCTCCAAGTCCCTCATGCTCTTTCTTCTAATCAGCCCATGCTGTCAGCAGTTGAAGATTTGTTCGGTCACTTTGGCTTATATCACAAGAACAACCTCCTTGGGTCAGTTTGATGGCTGGGCCCCAAGGGGTCAATGCTGGGCATCAAGGTCCACTGTGCCTGGGCTCCCACAGTCCCACCACTCATGGAGACGTCCCCTGTCACTCCTGTACTCAGTCCTCCTAACTATTGTACAGTGCATAATATTTTCTTTCTTAACGCTTTATAAGAAGTTCTGAACTTGTTTCCTTAAGTGCATTCACTCTAACATACATAAGTAAGAGACAGCCATATTAAGCATTTTGCCACAGTATAGAAGTCTGCACAAAAGTGACATGTAATCTCCACCCTTAAATACAGGGAGGCCACCTTTATCTTTAAGCACTCCCAATACACAGGGTCTTACTTATACTCTGCCATCACTGATAGTAACTGACACCTAATTTCAAGGTATTGAATGAATTTCCATTTTCTTTGTTGTTGTTGTTCTTGTTGTTTTTTAAATTCATTTGTTTGTCTTTTCACCTAGGGTTCAAGTTCCCAAAGGCATGTCCACCTGTAATTTATCTCTGGATTCTCAGCCCCAGACACTAAATCAAAGACTGATGAAAGAGGAAGAAAGGAGAAAGTTTTTTTGTTAGTTTGTTTTTTTCCCAGGGGTGGGGTGGGGTGGAGTGAGGGGCAGGGAGTGGTATCCAGTTAGTTTTGGTTTTCTGTGATGTCTGTTGTTATATAAAATGCTTTTTTCTATTTGATAGAAGAAATATAGGTCATTGGTAGTGATCAGAGAGAATCACAGAAGATGAATTGTGCTGAATTTTTAGACATTTTTGAGACTCATCAGTGAGCATTATTGAAACCACAAAGCAAAATGGGCTGTACTGAACACGGATGTTACAAGGAGACTTGAAAGTCACACTGTCTAGCAATTACCCTATCCCAACTAATCACCATTCTTCAATATTCCACTTGCATTGTTTTATCCCTTCATTGAAAGCTTTCTACTATTCTCTACTAACACTCCACATATTGTCAACTAATACATCACCTAGCGAATAACTTGAACTTTTAAACAATTATGAGTTACTCTCTAAGGTATCCTGAAATGTCAGGTAGATATATTATTAATAGTTACTTAACAGCATTAATTTCTGTCTTGAAAAATTATGTAGTACAGTTTTTATTTATTTTTTTTTAAGATTTTATTTGTCAGAGAGATCATGAGTAGGCAGAGAGGCAGGCAGAGAGAGAGAAGAGGAAGCAGGATTCCTGCTGAGCAGAGAGCCCAACGTGGGGCTCAATCCCAGGACCCCGAGATCACAACCCGAGCCGTTGGCAGAGGCTCTAAACCACTGAGCCACCCAGGTGCCCCTGTAGTACGTATTTTTAGATACATAACTTTATATGTATTTTTCTGGTAACAAGAGTGTTGCATGCTTACTGTAAAATACCTAAGAAACATAGAATATACAAAGTTGAAGGTCACTTTTCCAGAATTCCACTCCCAAGAGATAATCACAGGTTTTGCTCTAATGTATACTCTTTAGGACTTTTAAAAAATATATATTCAAGATTTATATCATGTATTTCACAAAAATGTGATCAGATTATATATATTTTGGCAATTAAGAAATCATTTTCAGTTATCTTTCCTTGTCACTGTGTATAGAGGTAACATACTATTTTAGCGATTGTGTGATATTCAAAAGATGACAGTTATATGCTTTTTAACTAGATTTCAATTGATATACAATAGGTGGTTTCCAATTTTTTATATGAAAACAGTTGCAATGAGTATCTACATACATATAACTTTCTACAGTTGTGTAACTATTTCTTCAAGAAAAGTTCTTAGAAATAGAATATCTGAATCAAAAAGTTTTCAATATTTAATTTTGAAATTGACTTTACTTTAAATAGGTACTTTCAATTGCTTTCGGTGAAGTGCGTTAACTTATACTCATACCTCCTAAAATGGTCTTTTTCCATCACTGGATTCATCCCTCATTTTAATCTTTTCCAAGAAAAATACCCCATTGTTAGAATTTGCATTTCTTTCTTTCATAGTCATTTCTTTTCTTTTCCTTTCTTTTCTTTTCTTTTTTAAAGATTTTATTTATTTATTTGACAGACAGAGATCACAAGCAGACAGAGAGGCAGGCAGAGAGAGGGGGAAGCAGAGCCCAATGCAAGGCTTGATCCCAGGACCCTGGGATCATGACCTGAATTGAAAGCAGAGGCTTTAACCCACTGAGCCACCCAGGCGCCCCTAGAACATCTTTTCATATATTTCTGGTTATTTATATTTTTTTTCCTGTGGATTATATTTTATGACTTTAGCTCTTTCTTATTCCATTTAGTTATTTGATATTGATTTGTAGTATTTCTTATAATTTATGGCAAATAGCTGTCAATCATATATATATATAGTAAATATTAATTCCCAGTTCATTGTGTCAATAAATACAGTACAGTACTGTATAAGTACTTTCTCTTTCTTATGACTTTCTTTTTTTTTTTTTTAAAAGATTTTATTTATTTATTTGACAGAGAGAGATCACAAGCAGGCAGAGAGGCAGGCAGAGAGAGAGGAGGAAGCAGGCTCCCTGCTGAGCAGAGAGCCCGATGTGGGACTCGATCCCAGCACCCTGAGACCATGACCTGAGCCGAAGGCAGCGGCTTAACCCACTGAGCCACCCAGGCGCCCTCTTATGACTTTCTTAATAACATTTTCTTATCTGTAGCTTACTCTATTATAAGAATACAGTACTTAATACATATAGCATACAAAACATGTGTTAATCAACTGTCTACATTATCAGTAAAGCTTCTGGTCAATAGTAGGCTCTTAACAGGTAAGTTTTGGGGAGTCAAAAGTTATATGCAAATTTTCAACTGGCCAGTGCCCCTAATCTTCATGTTGCTCAAGTGTCGACTGTACAGATATTTTACTTCCTATGTAGTTAAATTTGCCTTTCTTACAGTTTCTGATTTTTATGTTAGACCTAGGTACCCTTTCATACCAAGTTATGAAATGACTTAAGCATCTCTCTCCCCCCAGTACCTTATTCTCTCATGTTTCCTCTAATTATGCTTTCGTATTTATGATAAAATATTCTTGCTTGCATATTTGATTTCTATCAAATAATTTTCAAGTAATAAAACAATATATAATTTGTGATTATAACTTTCAAAATTAGAAATATTTAAAAGCTACATCTGAGAACTCAAGACAGTACTTCTGGAAAAAAAGGTGCAAATTTAGAAAACAAGTGACTAAACTAGCATGTAATTGCTAATATTTATAAAGAGTAGAGTACTTTGTTCCTCATAAACATTGGGCTTTTTGATATTCTGCTTCATGTTTTATTATCTGTGGAGATGCAGGTCAGTTGAACAGATCTTAATTAAGGACCTCCACTTTGCCCAGCAGTACAAATGCCTTCAGAGAAAGAGGTTTGCTGGAGGCTTCTAAAGAAAGAGGTTTCCAAAATCATCTGTGTCTCCCTGCTCCAGAACAAGGGAAACGTTAAAACTTTGAGTATTTGGTAACCACTCAGCACCACAAGGGGGAGCCAACAAGAAACTTCTTGTCATGGGGTATGCACACTTTCAAAGTCCTAGATATTGCCAAACTCTCTTCTACAAATTTTCAAATTTTTATGTGTTATAAAATTGCTTTCCAAAGTAGATGCTCCAGTTTGTACCTTGCACCAGTTTATACTTCCACCAACAATCTAAAAGCATAATTAGTCCATATCACTGATAACATTTGGAATTATTAGAATGTTTACACTTTTGTTGATCTGATGAATGCAAAATGTTACTTCATTATCATTTCAACATTTTTTTGCAGATTACTACTGACGTGACTATCTTTTTAAATATTTAATAATGAATATGTTTTCTACTACTTCAGTGACCTACCTGATCATATCCATTACCTGTTGTCTACTCTGGTTTGGGGGAGGGAGGATAGATTTTCTCTAAAGAGATCTTCCATACTTTCTATTAGGTTTATTCTTATGTACACTTTTGATTGTTGCTGCTTTTGTAAACTGTATCTTTCCAAGTTACTTTTTATAACCATTATTGCTAAATATTCAGTAAGAATATTGACTTTTCTATATCAGTTTTATATTCAGCAAATTAAAATTAATTTAATATTTTTGGAGAACCATAGCACATGAAAATCACAAGGTTTTTTCCTCTTTTGTCCTAATACTTAGACATATTATTTATTTTCTCTAGTTATTTATTTACATCCTCTAGTGTCAGATGAATAGAAGCAGTGATAATAGTCATCCTTGACTTGTTCTTATTAAAGAGTTTTTGTCAAAAGGGTAAATCATGGCTCTCATGCACATAGAGAATGGATATCTGCCAAGGATTTTATTCAATGGATTAGTGAATGAGAGAACTGGGATACTTTAGAGTTATTTATATAGGCAACTTAATAAAGGAAATTTAGGATAAGATTGCTGGGTTTGATCCAAAATTAGTTCACATCCGACAGAGCATAAACTGTACTCTGGGGTTATAATTTTCACTACACAGAAATTACTTTCATCTGTGCCAGGAAAATGTCTACAAGTTAACCTGCATCTATGCAAACATAAAAGAGCACAGCCAACAGAAAAATCAACCAAAGGTGCGAACCCAGTTCCTCACTGAAAGAACACCTACTATTCTCTTTTGCTTACTTCTAAATATTGGATAATTTTTCAGTCATTCTGGTTTAAAAAAAAAAAATGCTTGTAAAGTTTCACCATAATTACAGTGTTTACATTTCTTTGGTAGACATTTTTTTTTTTTTAAGCAAAGAAGCTCTCTTTTGGTTCTAGTTTAGCATAAATGATTATCCAATATAGTCCAATAAATACTCTTCTTGCTCAATTAAAATTGTTCTTTTGTCTTTTCTCTTTTTCATGGGTTAATGAGGTGAAATATATTGACAAACTGTGATGTTTAAAGATTTCATTTATTTATTAGAGAGAGAGAGAGAGAGAGAGAGAGAGAGAAGGCATGAGTAGGGGGCAGCACAGAGGAAGAGGGACAAGCAAACTCCCCAGCTGAGCAGGGAGCCCAATGTGGGGCTCCATCCCAGGACGCTGGGATCGTGACCTGAGCCAAAGTCAGCTGCTTAACGGACTGAGCCACCCGGGTGCTCCTGATAAACTCTGATGTATAGTTATCATTTCATCCTTCAGTAAACCCTCCTTAGTCATGATATATTATCATGTGTTAGTTATAAACCACCAACATGTATTTGCTAATTTAGGAATTTTGCATTTACATTCATAACTGAGATTGCTGAGTCATCTTTTTTCTGGAATGTCTTCAGACAGTTTCTGTAACCAATGTAATTTTCCTTCTTTTTCTACTAAAAACTTTAAAAAATAAGATGTAGACATCTTTTTTCTCAAAGACATGGTAAAAATCACCTGTAAGACCATCATTGCCTGGTTTCATTTTGGGAAGAGAGATTTTTTTGGCTACTAATTTAATTTTTAAATTGTTATTGGTATTTATACCTTATTTCTTTTTTTAGAGAGAGAGAGTATGCATGCAAGTGGATGGACAGAGGAGAGGGAGAGGGAAAGGAAGAGGGAGAGAATCTTAAGAAAGCTCCACATCCAGTGCAGATCTCACATGGGGTTTGACCTCATGACCCTGAAACCATGACTGGAGCCAAAATCAAGAGTCAGATGTCTAACTTACTGAGCCATCTAGCAGCCCCTATACCTTATTTCTTCTTGAATCAATTTTTATCATTTTTATTTTCTAGCAAAAATAAAATTTGAACATTTTAAAATTTATTAGCATAAGGTTGTTCAGTGAGCTATCTTTTGACTAAAAGCATCTCTTTCATTTATCTCATAATTGTTTATTTGTGGCTTTATTCTTTTGATTGGTTGTATTAAAAGTTTATTTTTAAACTTTATTAAAAGTTTATTTTTATTAATATTTAAACAATGTATTGGTTTTATTGATCAACATTTTAAAGGTTGATCCATTAATTTTTTGTTCTTACATTTAAAAAATTTTCCTTCTAATTGTTTTCACTGTTATTTTTATAGTTTCTTAATTTAAATGCTTAACTAATTTATTTTAAATTTTTTAATTTTTTTCAAAGAAATACATTTAATATTATAAAATTTATCCTCAGAAATAGTTTGCCTGCTCTCCATGAGGTCTGACATCTAATATTTTCAATATCAGTTGTATTTTGCAATTTTTTTTGTTTTTTTCTTGATCCCATACAAATTTATATAGATTATTTTTGTAAGTTTTCTACATTTTAGTTTTCAAAATTTAAGCAGGAATATTAGCTTTAAAAATATTTAATTGTATTGAAATTGAAGACTCTGGTAAGCATCTTACCAAGTTTGTTTTTTTTTAAACAGTTTATGGTCTTATATGTGGCCATTTAAAAAATGATTCATGCATGTATGCTATTTTGGGTGTATGGTTTTCCACACAGGTAAATATGTAGAAATATATATAAATAGAGATGTAATATAAAATTTGGTATATTACTGTATTCTATTGATATCAATATATAGATATATTCAATAGAATTTAAATAACAAATATGTGAGAATATAATATAAATAGCACATAATATATAAAAATAAGATAAAACCTAGATAAAAACCTAAGATAAGATAATTTTGTTGTTCAGTTCTTCAATATTTAACTAACTTTTCATCTCCTTGATGAATTTTTAAAATAGAAATGTATAAAAATATTCCTATTATTGTGTATTTGTTGATCTCTTCCTATGATTATGAACACTTTTGTTTTAACTGTTCAAAACTATACTGTTTGGTGTATACAAGTTCATGTAGTATGATCTTGTTAGACTGTTTCTTTTATTTTTATGTAGTATTTTATGCTTCTATATGTATACTTATATAATAAAATGCAATTATGTCTGACATTGGTAACACTACACCATATTTCTTATTCTTTTAAACCAGCTTTTGTGGGGAGGAGTCAAGATGGTGGAGAAGTAGCAGGCAGAGATGACATCAGGTAGCAGGAGATCAGCTAGATAACTTATCAAACCACTGTGAACACCTACAAATCCAACAGGAGATCGAAGAGAAGAAGAGCAGCAATTCTAGGAACAGAAAATCTACCATTTTCTGAAAGGTAGGACCTGCGGAGAAATGAATCCAAAGTGAAGGGAAGATAGACCACTGGCTCCCAGCAAGCAGTGGAGCAATGAAGCACAAAATCAGAACTTTTAAAAGTCTGCTTCACTGAGGGAAATCGTTCCAGAGGCTAAGCCAGGGTGAAGCCCATGGGAATGCAGTGTGGCCTCAGGTCCCATGGGGTCACAGAAGGATCGGGGACATCTGAGTGTCACAGAGCTCACAGGTAATACAGCGGGGAAGCCAGCTACAGAGATGGAGCAAAGGAGTAAGCTCTCAACTTGGGGTTACCTTATTGTGATCCATGGCACAGGCCACTGCTCTGTGAGCAAGGATCCCACAAGATCCGGCCAGACCCCCTGCTGGAAGAGCTCAGGGATTGTGGGATTCGGAGACTCCAGGTGGGGCTATGTGCCAGAGACAGAGAAGCTTGGTCACAAGCTGGGTGAGCTTGGAGTTTGGCCAGAACGAGGGAGACAGGAGTGATTGAGTGCTTTTCTCTGAAGGCGCATGAGGAGTGGGGCTCTGAGCTCTCAGCTCCTTTGGGCCGGAGATTAGGAGGCCATCATTTTCATTACCATCCTTCAGAACTCTACAGAAAGCGTTCAGGGAACAAAAGCCCCTGAAAGCTAACCCAAGTGGATTACTTAGCCTGGCCCCTGGTAAGGGTCAGGTGCAATTCCGCCTCGAGCAAAGACACTTGAGAATCACTACAACAGGCACCTCCCCCAGAAGATCAGCAAGAAATCCAGCCAAGACGAAGTTCACTTACCAAGGAGAACAGCGGAATTCCAGAGGAGGAGGAAAGCAAAGCATGGAATTCATGGCGTTCTCCCCATGATTCTTTAGTCTTGCTAAGTTAATTAATTTTTTTAATTTTATTTTTTTTCTTCAGCTAGATTTTTTTTTAACTTTTACCCTTTCCTCTTTTAACTTCTTTTAAACTAGTTTATCCTAACAATACCTTTCATTTAAAAAAATTTTTTGAAACTTCATTATTATAGTCATATTTTATCCTTCATTGTATCTAACTTTATTTTTTGTACACATATAGGGTTTTTTTCTTCTAAAAAAATTTGGGGTACAACTTCTTCTAATAGATCAAAATACACCCTAAGTCTAGAACAGGGCTTTGTTCTAATCTCCAGTCTGAGCAAATTCTCTCCACTTTCTTTTTCTTTATTCTCCCAACCAACTTATTTTATCAACTCTTTTTTTAGAAATTAAAAAAAATCATCTTTATACTCATATTCCATCCCTTCATTGTGTTTACCCTTATATATGTTTTTCATTCTTTAAACTTTGTGGAGGTAGTTTCTTCTAATAGACCAAAATACTCCCCAAATTAAGTGGGTGACCCTGTTCTAATCACCAGCCTTTGGTTAAAGCACATTTTCCTGGGTCTTTCCTACACTTTTAGTATTTTATTCACTCCTTCATATATTCTTATCTGGATAAAATGACAAGGTGGAAAAACTCACCACAAAAAAAAAAAAAAAAAAAAAAAAGAACAAGAGGCAGCACCGAAGGCTAGGGACCTAATCAATATGGACATTGGTAATATGTCAGATCTAGAGTTCAGAATGACAATTCCCAAGGTGCTAGCTGGGCTTGAAAAAGGCATGGAAGATATTAGAGAAACACTGGAGAAATAAAAGCCCTTTCTGGAGAAATAAAAGAACTAAAATCTAAGCAAGTTGAAATAAAAAAAGCTATTAATGAGGTGCAATAAAAAATGGAGGTTCTTACTGCTAGGATAAATGAGGCAGAAGAGAGAATTAGTGATATAGAAGACCAAATGACAGAGAATAAAGAAGCTGAGCAAAAGATAGACAAAGAACTACTGGACCACAAGGGAAGAGTTCGAGAGATAAGTGATACCATAGGATGAAACAACATTAGAATAATTGGGATTCCCTAAGAAGAAGAATGAGAGAGGGGAGCAGAAGGTATATTGGAGAGAATTATTGTAGAGAATTTCCCTAATATGGCAAAGGGAACGAGCATCAAAATCCAGGAGGTGCACAGAACCCCCCTCAAAATCAATAAGAATAGGTCCATAACCCATCATTTAATAGTAAAATTTACAAATCTTAGCGACAAAGAGAAAATCCTGAAAGCAGTCCGGGAAAAGAACATACATAACCTGTAACATACAATGGTAAAAATATTAGATTGGCAGCAGACTTATCCACAGAGACCTGGCAAGCCAAAAAGAACTGGCATGATATATTCAGAGCACTAAATGAGAAAAATATGCAGCCAAGAATACTATATCCAGCTAAGCTATCATTGAAAATAGGAGGAGAGATAAAAAGCTTCCAGGACAAACAAAAACTAAAAGAATTTGTAAACACCAAACCAGCTCTACTGGAAATATTGAAAGGGGTCCTCTAAGCAGAGAGAGCCTAAAAGTAGTAGACCAGAAAGGAATAGAGAAAATATACAGTGATGGTCACCTTATAGGCAATACAATGGCACTAAATTCATATGTCTCAATAGTTACCCTGAATGTAAATGGGCTAAATGCCCCAATCAAAAGACACAGGGTATCATAATGGATAAAAACAAAACAAAATAAAACAAAACTAACCCCCCCAAAATAAAACCTATCAATATGCTGTCTACAAGACTCATTATAGACCCAAAGATACCTCCAGATTTAAAGTGAGGGGGTGGAAAACAATTTACCATGCTAACAGACATCAAAAGAAAGCTGGGGTGGCAATCCCTATTTCAGATCAATTAGATTTGAAGTCAAAGACTATAATAAGATATGAAGAAGGACACTATATCATACTCAAAGGGTCTGTCCAACAAGAAAATCTAACAATTTTAAATATCTATGCCCCTAACATGGGGGCAGCCAACTATGTAAACCAATTAATAACAAAATCAAAGAAACATATCAACAATAATACAATAATAGTAGGGGACTTTAACACTCCCTTCACTGAAATGGACATATCATCCAAGCAAAAAATCAACAAGGAAATAAAGGCCTTAAATGACACACTTGACCAGATGGACATCACAGAAATATTCAGAACATTCCACCCCAAAGCAACAGAATACACATTCTTCTCTGGTGCACATGGAACATTCTCCAAAATAGATCACATCCTTGGTCCTAAATCAATTCTCAACTGGTATCAAGATTGGGATCATTCCCTGCATACTTTCAGACCACAATGCTCTGAAGCTAGAACTCAATCACAAGAGGAAATTTGGAAAGAACCCAAATACATGGAAACTAAAGAGCATCCTTTTAAAGAATGAATGGGCCAACCAGGAAATTAAAGAAGAATTAAAAAAATTCATGGAAACAAATGAAAATGAAAACACAATGGTTCAAAATCTGTGGGACACAGCAAAGACAGTTCTGAGCAGAAAATATATAGTGATATAAGCCTTTGTCAAGAAACAAGAAAGGTATCAAATACATAACCTAACCCTACACAAAAAGGAGCTGGAGAAAGAACAACAAAGAAAGCCTAAACCAAGCAGGAGAAGAGAAATCATAAATATCAGAGCAGAAATCAATGAAATAGAAACCAAAAAAAGCAATAGAACTAATCAACTAGGAGCTGGTTCTTTGAAAGAATTAATAAGATTGATTAACCCTTGGCCAGACTTATCAAAAAGGAAAAGAGAAAGGACCCAAATTAATAAACTCATGAATGAAAGAGGAGAGATCACAACCAACACCAAAGTAATACAATTATAAGAACATATTATGAGCAGCTATATGCCAGCAAATTTGACAATCTGGAAGAAATGAATGCATTCCTAGAGACATATAAACTATCACAACTGTACCAGGAAGAAAGAGAAAACCTGAACAGACCCATAACCAGTAAGGAGATTGAAAGAGTGATCAAAAATTTCCAGGGCCAGATGGCTTCCCAGGGGAATTCTACCAAACATTTAAGGAAGAATTAATTCCTATTCTTCTGAAACTGTTCCAAAAAATAGAAATGGAAGGAAAACTTCCAAACTCATTTTATGAGGCCATCATCACCTTGATCCCCAAACCAGACAAGGATCCCATCAAAAAAGAGAATTACAGACCAATATCCTTGATGAACACAGATGCAAAAATTCTCACCAAAATACTAGCCAATAGAATCCAACAGTACATTAAAAGGATTATTCACCACGACCAAGTAGGATTTATTCCAGGGCTGCAAGTTTGGTTCAACATCCAAAATCAAGCAATGTGATACAATATATTAATAAAAGAAAGAACAAGAACCATATGATAGTCTTAATAGATGCTGAAAAAGCATTTGACAAAGTATAGCTTCCCTTCCTGAACAAAACTCTTCAGAGTGTATGGATAGAGGGCACATACCTCAATGTCATCAAAGCCATCTATGAAAAACCCACCACAAATATCATTCTCAATGGAGAAAAACAGAGAAGTTTTCTGTTAAGTTTAGGAACACAGCAAGAATGTCTACCATCACCACTGCTATTCAACATAGTACTAGAAGTCCTAGCCTCAGCAATTGGACAACAAAAGGAAATTAAAGGCATCCAAATCGGCAAAGAAGAAGTCAAACTCTCACTCATTGCAGATGATATGATACTATATATGGAAAACCCAAAAGACTCCACTCCAAATCTGCTAGAACTTGTACAGGAATTCAGTAAGGTGTCAGTATATAAAATCAATGCACAAAAATCAGTTGCATTTCTTTACAACAACAACAAGACAGAAGAAAGAGAAATTAAGGAGTTGATCCCATTTACAATTGCACCCAAAACCATAAGACACCTAGGAATAAGCCTAACTAAAGAGGCAAAGAATCTATACCCAAAAAACTATAAAGTACTTATGAAAGAAATTGAGGAAGACACAAGGAAATGGAAAAATGTTCCATGCTTATGGATTGGAAGAACAAATATTGTGGAAATGTCTATGCTACTTAAAGCAATCTACACATTTAATGCAATCCCTATCAAAATCCCATCCACTTTTTTCAAAGAAATGGAACAAATAATCCTAAAATTTATATGGAATCAGAAAAGACCTCGTATAGTCACAGGAATATTGAGAAAGAAAGCCAAAGTTGGTGGCATCACGATTCCAGATGTCAAGCTCTATTACAAAGCTGTCATCATCAAGACAGTACGGTACTGGCCCAAAAACAGACACATAGATCAATGGAACAGAATAAAGAGCCCAGAAATGGACTCTCAACTCTATGGTCAACTAATATTCAACAAAGCAGGAAAGAATGTCCATGGAAAAAAGAGAGTCTATTCAAATGTTGTTGGGAAAATTGGATAGCCACATGCAGAAAAATGAAATTGGACCATTTCCTCATATCACACATGAAAATAGACTCCAAATGGATGAAGGACCTCAATGTAAGAAAGGAATCCATCAAAATCCTTAAGGAGAACACAGACAGCAACTTCTTTGACCTCAGCCACAGCAACTTCTTCCTAGGAACATCACCAAAGCAAGGGAAGCAAGGGCAAAAATGAACTATTCGGACTTCATCAAGATTCAAATCTTTTGCACAGCAAAGGAAACAGTTAACAAAATCAAAAGACAACTGACAGAATGGGAGAAGATATTCGCAAATGATATATCAGATAAAGGGCTAGTATCCAAAATCTATAAAGAACTTATCACACTCAACACCGAAAGAACAAATAACCAATCAAAAAATGGGCAGAGGACATGAGCAGACATTTCTGTGAAGAAGACATCCAAATGACCAACAGACACATGAAAAAGTGCTCCACATCACTCAGCATCAGGGAAATACACATCAAAACCACAACGAGATACCACCTTACACCAATCAGAATGGCTAAAATTAACAAGTCAGGAAATGATAGATGCTGGCGAGGATGCAGAGAAAGGGGACCCCTCCTAACTGTTGGTGGGAATGCAAGCTGGTGCAACCACTCTGAAAACAGCATTGAGGTTCCTCAAACAGTTGAAATAGAGCTACCTTACGACCCAGCAATTGCACTACTGGGTATTTACCCTAAAGATACAAATGTAGTGATCCAAAGGGGCACGTGCACCCGAATGTTTATAGAAGCAATGTCCACAATAGCCAAACTATGGAAAGAACCTAGATGTCCATCAACAGATGAATGGATCAAGAAGATGTGGAGATGCAATGTCGGGTGTTTGGGGGGTAGGAAGAGAATAAATGAAACAAGATGGGATTGGGAGGGAGACAAACCATAAGAGACTCAATTCACAAAACAAACTGTGGGTTGCCAGGGGGAGGGGGTTCGGGAGAGGGTGGTGGGATTATGGACATTGGGGAGGGTATGTGCTATCGTGGGTGCTGTGAAGTGTGTAAACCTGGCGATTCAGAGACCTGTACCCCGGGGGCTAATAATACATTATATGTTTATAAAAAATTTAAAAAATTATATATATATATATATATATATATCTGCTTTTGTAGTTTTTATTCAATTATTCTATAACTTAAACCCCCCAAATATATCTAATTTTAGATTTATTTATTCCATCAATAATTATTGAGTTTTTATAAGCACCAGACAATTTGCTTCATGCTAAGAATATATCAGTGTGGAAAATAGATTAATTTATCTGCTCTCAATGGAGTTTGCATTCTGCTAGTAGGAGACACAATCAACATAATAAATTATTATTTTTTACGATGTCACATAGAAAAATATAGAGCAGAGCAAATGGATTTGTTAGTTCTACAGTGATGATGGGAGTGGTTGCAAAATAAACAAGCTTCCAAATTTGGCTTTACTGAAACAAATGGAATTTGGGGGCACCTGGTTTCCTCTGTCTGTAAAGTAAGTGACTCTTGATCTAGGGGTTGAGAGTTCAAGCCCCATGTTGCGTGAAGAGCCTACTTAAAAAAAAAAAAAAAAGGTATTTGAGTAGAGACTTAAAAGAGGTGAGAAAGTGGGCCACAGGGCTCTCCAGAAGAGTTTTTCAAGCCCCCATGAGGAAGCATCACTGGCATCTCCAAGGAAGAGTAAGGAGATCAGTGTGACTGTAGAAAAGAAAATTTTGGGAAAAGTTCTATGACTCAGAGAAAGAAGAGGGTATAATGAATAAGTAGATTGTGTGGGGGCTTTGTAAGACATAAGAAGGGGACATTGACTTTGAGTGTTATTTGAAAATAGATTAAAGGACCAACAGTGGAAGCATGGAGGGCATTTAGGAAATTACTGCAGTTATCTAGGTGAGAGGATGATGGTTTAAACCAAATGGAAAAGTAGAAACTATAAAAATTGATTAAATAAAATCTATAGGGGCACCTGGGAGGCTCAGTCTGTTAAGCATCTGACTTTGACTCAGGTCATGATCTCAGGGTCCTGGAATCAAACCTCGAGTTCAGGCTCCCTGCAAAATGAGGAGTCTGCTTGTACCTTTCCCTCTGCCCCTCCCCTTACTTGTGTTCTCTCAAATAAATTAAAAAAGATTATACTGAAGGTAGAGCCATTAAATTCCTGAAAGACTGGATGTACAGTATGACAGAAGAGTCAATAATGGCCTTTGAAAGGGCCTGGCAGCTCTGCATTTGGAATTTCCATTAGGTAACCACATAGGCTATCCTTTTTTGGTAGGGGATGAGGACTTCAGTATTGGACATGTTAAGTTTGAGATGTCTGTTAGACATCCAAATGGAGATTTCAAATGGACAAATTGATACATAAGTCTGGAATTCACAGGAGAGGCCAAAGCTAGGAATTTAAAATTGGGAGTCATAGCCTATGGATGACAGTAAGTCACAGACTAGAGGAGATCTCCCTGGGAGTGTGTGCAAAGAGAGGAGAGAAGTCCAAACACAGTTGCACTCCAGGGTTGAGTGCTTGCCTGTAAAGGAGGGAGGCAAGGAAGACAGAGAAGCAGCCAGAGAGATAAGAATGGAATCAAGAAGATTGTGGAATCCTGGAGTTCAGTGGATTATGTTTCCAGGAGATGGGAACTTGCATCAAATGTTGTATTTAGGTAATGCAAGATGTGAACTGAAAATCAACTCTTGGATTTAGTTATAGGGAAAACACAAGTAACCATAAATAGTTAGGCTGGAGAGGATGGAGCAAAAGCCTGATAGTAAGAGGAGAACTGGAGACAGGAGGTATAGACAATTTTTTTCTGGGAATCTAATTGCAGAAGTTCAGAAAAATGGGTCAGGTTCTGGAGGAGTAAGTGGGGTCAAGAGATCTTTTTGTATTTGTATGTGTGTGTGTGTTCTAAGATGGAAGTGACAGCATCATATTTGTTACTTAAAGTGGCCCTGAACAGAGAAAAAGTTTTGTGTAGGAAAGGAAAGGGAAAATTACTGAAGTGATGCCTTCAAATGACCAGGAGATGGAGACTAGTGTGTAATTTGGAGGGTTTGTCTGGGATCAAGGCACAGAAGTGTCATCTACATAGAGAAGAAAGAAGGCTGCTAATTGGACAAGTGTGAATAGTTAGGATGATGGAAGTTTGTGGAAGTGTTTCTCTGACTGCCTCAATTCTTTCAGAGGAGTAGGAAGAAAGGTCATCATCGGAGAGGATGGAAGAGAAGGTGCTGAGGGTTTTAGAAGAGAGAATGTACAGAACATTGGTGTAGGAGATAGGAAGAATGCAGAATGGCTAAGGACATGCAGTTTGATTCCTTGGCAGTAATAAGGCCCCTTGAAGTTCTAGATCATGAACTTAATGTGAGAACCGTCAATGTTTCAGTGTTATTCTCAGCCATGTTCAGCTGCAGTATGTAGGTGCAAAGAAGGCAAGTGGATTTAATAGGATCACTGTTCTGCCCAGCAAATACCATAAAGTCAGCAGGAGGTGATGCAGTCAACAGTATATACCTAATTTTAATGTCTGCCCATGGGACAAGCCAGGTAAGGAGAGGAGTGACTGGGGTATCTAGTGGGTGAGGGACCATGAGAAGCTGATAGAATCAATGGATCAGAGATCTTTACAGAGTTGAAGGATTACTGGGTTCCAAGTACTAGAGAGGCTTGAACTGGAAAGTAGTGTAAAGACTGACCTCATTTTAATTAGGGCAGTCTCTGTGGCAGTCCTGTATGAAGCATCATGAACTCCCGGAGAAGTCTTTCATAATCTTACATTTGCTCCTGTTTGGCCTTTGGAAGATATTGCCACCTGGATACAGTTTATGTTAATTTCTCAGTTTGGCAGTAATTATTACACCCAGCTTTGCTGGAGGGTAAACTGAGATTTCAATTTCTCCAAGGAGACTTTGAAAACTCCACTTCAGAGTCCAGGACAACACAGATCAGCTTTTAGGTTGTCTCCCTGTGCTAATGGGTGTGGCTCTTCTAGTTTCTAGCTCTATGTAAGATGGTGGAGTGGAGGAGGGGGTTTCAAATCATCATGCCATCTCTCCTTCTTTGTTGAATTTAAGCTCTCCCCCTGACTGAAACTCAAGTTCTTTGGTTATTGGTGACAGAGAATGATGACTTTTCCGGGGACAGCCACATATTTTACCATGTAGCTTTTTTTATTCCTTATTTGTTATTTTGTAAGCTTCTGAGTATTTCTTGTAAACCAAGCTATATATTTCAAATGATGTTTGGGGTTCCTGGATGGCTCAGTTGGTTAAGCATCCAACTCTTGATTTCTGCTCAGGCCATGTTCTCAGGGTGGTGAGATCAACCCCCAAGATGGGCTCCAAGATGGGTGTGGAACCTGCTTAACATGCGATCTCTCCCTATCTCGTCACCCCTCCCCGCTCTAAAAAAATAATCAATGATGTTTATAATACTTTATCTAGCAATTTCAGGTATTTTGTAGCAGAAAGTTTTACAGGTTAAACTATAATTTGCCAAAACAAGTCCAACGCCTTTCTTCTGATGAGAATTTTGTTGATGTATATTTTCTTTTCCTCTGTAACCAACCATTCCTTTGTTGTTGATTTTTTCCCCAATATGCATCCTACAGGGAGCTTATAGCAACTTTTCCCCTAGTAACTAGGTAATAATCTCTATCTTTAATAAGAAAATTTCCATTTTGGGCACCTGGTTGCCTCAGTTGGTTAAGTGACTGCCTTCAACTTAGGCCATGATCCTGAAGTCCTGGGATCGAGTCCTGCATCAGGCTCTCTCCTCAAGAGGGAGTCTGCTTCTCCCTCTGACACTCCCCTTCTTGTGCTCTCTCTCTCTCTCTCTCACATTCTCTCTCTCTCTCAAAAAAACAAATAAAATCTTTAAAAAAAAGAAAAGAAAATTTCCATTTCACTACCCTTCAAGTACTGATATAGTTGGAATTTTATCCATTGCCTTATTTTATTGTTCTGTTTATTGTATTTATTCTTTGTTTCATTAAAAAATTAGGTTTATCACTTTTTTTAAGATTTTATTTTTTATTTATTTGACAGAGATCACAAGTAGGCAGAGAAGCAGGCAGAGAGAGGAGGAAGCAGGCTCCCTGCTGAGCAGAGAGCCCCATGTGGGGCTCGATCCCAGGATTCTGAGATCATGACCTGAGCTGAAGGCAGAGGCTTAACCCACTGAGCCACCCAGGTACCCCAGGTTTACCAATTTTTTGATTTTCTCAAAAAACCAGTCCCTGATTTCACGGGACTGATCTGTTGGTTTTTAAAGTGTCTATAGACATTTATTTCTACTCTAATCTTTACTATGTTCTTCCTTTTGCTGATTTTATTTTTTGTTTGTTGTTCTTTTTCTAGCCCCTTTGGTGTAAGATTAGGTTGTTTTTGAGATTTTTCTAGTTTTTGAGGTAGGCCTATATTGTTAGAAACTTCCCTCTTAGAACTGTTTTTGCTGTGTTGTAAAGGTTTTAGACCATTGTGTTTTCATTTTCATTTGTTTCTATGTCCTTTTTTATTCCTTCTTTTACTCACTGGCTGACTCATTCATTGTTTGTAGCATGTTATTTAACTTCCATGTATTTGTGGTTCTTCCAGATTCTTTCTTATAGTTGACTTCTAGTTGCGTAGTGTTGTGGGCAGAAAAGGTACGTGGTATGACTTCTATTTTCTTAAATTTGCTGAACCTTATTTTATGGGCTAATATGTGCTTTATTCTGGAGAGTGTTCCATGTGCACTTGACAAGAATGTATGTTCTGCACTTTTAGGATGGAATGTTCTGAATATATTTGTTAAATCCATCTATTCCAGTGTGTCACTCAAAGTCACTGTGTCCTTGTTGATTTTTTGTTTAGGTGATCTGTCCATTGATGTAAGTGGGGTGTTAAAGTTCCCCACTATTGTTATATTATTATTAATTAGTTCCTTTATGTTTGTTATTATGTTTGTATTATGTTTGTTATTATTGTTTAGTGTATTTGAATATTTATGATTGTTATTATCTTCTTGTTGGATTGTCCCCTTTATTATTATATAGTGTCCTTCTTGGTCCCTTGTTACAGGCTTCATCTTAAAGTCCATTTTGTTTTACTCCAGCTTTGCTACTCCAGCTTTCTTTTAACATCCATTTGCATGACAGATGTTTCCCCATTTCTTCACTT
Organism: Mustela putorius furo; assembly: GCF_011764305.1. Taxonomy (NCBI): domain Eukaryota; kingdom Metazoa; phylum Chordata; class Mammalia; order Carnivora; family Mustelidae; genus Mustela; species Mustela putorius. The sequence continues at coordinate 12,502,202 of NW_025422023.1, forward strand.
TCAAATTGCAGGTATTAGAGCACTGGGTGTGGTGCATAAACAATGAATTCTGGAACACTGAAAAGAAATAAAGTAAAATGGAAAAAAAAAAAACCCTATAGGTATTTTAGGCCTAAAATGAGTCTCTTGTAGGCAGCAGATAGATAGGTCTTGTTTTTTCATCCATCCGGTCACCAGATGTCTTTTGACTAAAGAGATTAGTCCATTTACATTCAAAATAATTATTGATAATATACATTTATTTCCATTTTATTATTTGTTTTCTAGTTGTTTATGAAGATATTCTCTGATTCTTTCTTATCTTTCCCTCTTTCATGTTTTGCTGATTTTCTTTAGTGGTATGATTACATTTCTTTCTCATTGTTTACATACCTATTTGTTGCTTTTGATGTATGGTTACCATTAGGTTTGTATGTAACCTCTTCTGCGTATAGCAGTCTATGCCAAGTTGATGTTTCTTTAAGTTTGAACCCATTCATTCTGTCCTCCCTATGTTTTAGGTATATGTTATTATATTTTATGTCTCTTTTTTTTGTGGGTTCTTTGAGAAGACATCAGCAGACACTTCTCCAAAAGAGACATACAAATGGCTAACAGACATGAAAAAGTTTTCATCATCATTATCCATCAGGAAAATTTAAAATCAAAACCACATTGAGATACCACTTTAGCAGTTAGAATGGCAAAATTGACAAGGCAAGAAACAACAAATGTTGGAGAAGTTGTGGAGAACAGGGAACCCTTTTACACTGTTGGTGGGAATGCAAGTTGATTCAGCCACTTTGGAAAACTGTGCAGTTCCTCAAAAAATTAAAAATGACTATGACTCAGCAATTGCGCTACTGGGTAGCGCAAAGATACAGATGTAGTGAAATGAAGAGCCAAATGCACTCCAATGTTTATAGCAGCAATATCCATAATAGCCAAACTGGAAAGAGCCAAGATGCCCTTCAACAGACAGATGGTTAAAGAAGACACGGCCCATATATACAATGGAATATTACTCAGCCATCAAAAAGGGTGAATACACAGCTTTTGCATCGACATGGATCAGACTGGAGAAGATTATGCTAAGTGAAATAAGTCAAACATAAGTTGTATGGTTTCACTTACTTGTACAACATAAGGAATAGCATGGAGGACATTAGGAGAAGGAAGGGAAAAATGAAGAGGGTGGAAATCAGAGGGGGAAATGAACCATGAGAGACTATGGACCCCAAGAAACAAACTGAAGGTTTTAGAAGGGCGAGGGTGGGGAAATAGGTGAGCCTGTGATGGGTATTAAGGAGGGCATGTATTGCATGGAGGACTGGGTGTTATATGCAAACAATGAATGATGGAACATGGCATCAAAAACTAATGATGTACTGCATGGTGACGGACATAAATAAATAAATAAATAAATAAATTTAAAAAATCATGTTACTTATATCTGTTTCATTTAGATCTGTGGCTGTGACCTTGATCTATTCTTATGTTAGGGATGAATTCCTTGTCTCTTCATTTGTCTGTCTTTTGGTGTCTGTTTCTATGTTTTAAAAGCGTCAGCTATGTCTTCTGCTCTTGAAAGTAGTTACATTATGAAGAAGAGATCCTGGAGAGACCTGGACCCTGTCAGAACTTGACACTTGAGAGTATCTATTCTATGTGTGTTGCTTACAGTCTGATGTTACATCTGAGTTACTTTTCCTCTCAGAGCAGTTGTCTAGGCTGTGCATGGTCTCTGTGTATTAGTGGAACCCAGGCAGGCCAGCTCTGAGGGGGCATGACCACTGGAAAACTTGGGAATATGGCAGCTGTGTTAGTAAAATTTGCACTGGACCCCTAGCCTATGCTGGGTTTTCCCCTATGCTGGGGGTTGCGTGCTAGAGCAGCTGGGGCACGGGACTGGGCATGGTGAGGCAGTTGAGTGTGGTACCAACCAGAAGCTGTTCAGAGGTAGCTCAGAGGGGCATGCATGCTAACAAACATTGCCCTGAGTCCAGGACCAAGGCTAGCTGGCTTGGAGTGAGCCAGTCTTCAGAAGAACTTGTGAGTATGACATGCTACTAGTTCGTTAGATAGCAAGTGTCTGTGCAGTGTTGCTTCCCTCAGGTGGCTCTCTATTTATGCTGGGGGGCAGGGAAGAGAAGTCATGCCCACCAGCTCCCTCATTTTCAGAGAAGGCTGAAGCCAACAGGCTTCAAAGTCAGTATGAACAGATCTGTCTCACGTTTGCCCCCAACATTGATGTTGCTTTGCCACACAGACTGTGGTCTCCGTTAAGAGTGGTGACCCAGCCATCAATGCCTTCTTACCTTCCCAACGCACCCAGTGCTGAGTCAGCTGGCTTTTAAAGCTCCAAGCTCCAAGTCCCACTGGCCTTAAAAACTCATTGAATTCAGCCCTTCTGGGGATTAGTCTTTGTTATGTAAGGTCTCTGGTGCAAGGGTCCATTTCTTTGCCCTCTTGGAGAGTACAGCTCCCTCCCTCCTTCAGGCAGCCACTACACCACATTTCTGACCTTCCTAACCTTTCAGATGCAGTTTCTTCTCTGCATTTAATTGTGGAGTTCTTCCTCCCATCCAGATGGCTCTCTGGTTTGTTGACTTAAATGGATGATATGTAGCTGTAAATGTGGGCCAGAGAGAGCTCAGGGTCTTCCTACTACACCAGCCTTCCCCAGACTCTCCCTGCTACCTTGCATTTTTAACTAACAAACTCAAATATACATTTTTCTGATAAATTCTAAACTTTTTAAATATTTCTATTCTCCTTCAGAGAAAGGTGACTTTAATATGCTTCAATTACCCACTCAACACTCCTCCTATCTTTTTATTATTGTGCCGTTGTCATTTCACAATTAAACACAGAATAGTTACCATTTTTATAATCAATTTTTAATTAGAGTTACAAAATACTTTGCTTATTTATTTTGCTGTTTTTTTATATGTCACTCTAGAGTCTAGTCTTCTCCATGAAATATATCTCATAGTAATTATCATGGACCTAAAAATACATCTTACCCTCACTCTTGAAACAGAGTTGAGCCAGGCACAATAATTCCTGATTTCCTTCTTTCCATCAAGCTTCAGTGATGTTACTTTTTTCTCAAGAAAAATGTAAATTCTGTCTGAGTTCCAATGGTGAGACCCTTTTCAATCTTATTCACATAATTCTTCAAGCAATTTCCCAAATTCCCATCACTGAATTTCAGTAATAATTATTGGTCAGTCTTGTTTAATCTATATCCCAACTCATTCCCTCCTCCTATGTTATTTTAAAGCAAACGCTTAACATCATATACTTTACACATAAATATGTTAGTGTGTATCTCTAAAAGATAATTTTTTTTAGCTCAATACTATAATCACAGGGAAACTAACAATAATTGTTTAAATCATCAAATATCTAATCAGTGTTCAAGTTTCAATTACTTCACATACATATAATTTTGAAACAATTCTTTTGAGTCAGAATCCAATAAGGTTATAATATTGCAGCAGTTACTATACCTTCTAAGTCTTTTTAAATCCATAGGATCCCCCAGCAACTCAAATTTAAAAAAAAAAAATTTTGTTAAATAACTTGTCTTTATTTTCCTGATTGCTGATATAATTTAATGTTTCTTTGTTGTTACTTCCTATCAGTTGAACCAGATTTGTTAACTTTGGTGGGGGACGTGGGGGGCAATGGTAGGTAACCATTGATGATGGTCAATGCCTAAATCTGGTATGCTTTTACATTAGGAAATTTTTAACATATTAAGGCTTATATATAGACAAGCCATTTTATCAAATTTTACTGAGCCATTTATAACTAATGATTTTCATAACCTCAACAAAAGAAAGTTTTTTTATTTTTTTATTTTTATTTTAATTTTTTTTTCTCCCCAGTCCCTGGCCTTCCAACAGGTTGGCTACATGGATGCCTGAACCCACCATTCAATATATCTTTGTGATTCAGGCCAGCACATTAGTGCTCTCATGACATTACAGTGGACAGATTGGTAACAGGCTGGGCTCAGCTACACTTAAAACCCAGATCTCTGCAAAAGCCGTCAGAAATGTGCTGAAAATTGATGTCAAAACAAATATTGAGAAAGCTTTCGGCTGCAGTGTAAAAATGGGGACAGTAAAAAAGGAATAACATATTCTGACAAAAGCTTTTCAAGGTAAAGATATGTGGGCATCTGTTTTGGCAAATTGAAAATACTCTCACTTCATAAATAACAAAACAAAACCAGTTAATCCTAGATTGACAATGCCAATAATCTTAAATTTGTTTAGTTTGTTTCCAAAAAAATGAACCAAAAAACTCCCCAAAGTGGATACTCTGTTTCCTCCACAGTAGGAAGTGGAAGAGACCAAGGCATGCTATTGGTTTCCTTGTGCGGAAATTGGAATTAAAACAGTGGTAACTGACCTTCTAGTTGGAAAGAGCAACAGAGAGAGCATTAAGAACCAAAGAAACTGTTCTTATCACAATAGAAGGAAAAAAAGAACCAGAAAAAGAAACAACCAGAGACATGATGAAAGTAGGAAATTTAGGGGGAAAAAAGAGATAGAATAAATAATAAGCCTGAAGTAAGAAAGAAAACAAGCATAAGACATAATTCAACCTGGGACACCTGGGTGGCTCAGTGGGTTAAAGCCTCTGTCTTCGGTTCAGGTCATGATCCCAGGGTCCTGGAATCGAGCCCCACATCAGGCTCTCTGCTCAGTAGGGAGCCTACTTCCTCCTCTCTCTCTCTCTGCCTGCCTCTCTATCTACTTGTGATCTCTCTCTCTCTGTCAAATAAATAAATAAATAATCTTAAAAAAAAAAAAAGAAAGACCTAATTCAACCTCCTTGGGAAGTAGCATTGCACTATTTAACAAGTAATGAAAGTATTGCTATCCTTCAATTCTACATTGAAGGAACTATCCAAGAAAAAAGTCTGAAATTTAAAAAATAACTATGCCCAAGCAGTTCTGCAGTTTTTTATAAGTACAAAGCTTGAACAACTACCCCAAGTTAGTTGTGGAATGATTAGAGGAATAACAACATATAGTGTAAAAGCAGTAATTCAGAATATTGTTTATAAAATATAAAACTGGGTATGCTACATAAAGCATTAATTATATACACACACATGTAAAATACATATACACATATGTAAAAATATGTGTATGATACATGTTTTCTATATACATATCAGTGAATATATATAATGATAAAGATATGTAATGATATACCATGAGATAAAGTGAGGGTGTGGCTGTATAGTCCTTTGGTAGAATCTCAAAAATCTCCAAGGGGAGAATTTCTGTCAAGCAAGAGGCTTTTAAGAAGCATATACTATTTTTCCTAAGCAGTCTTAGCAGAAGCCTAAGATAGGAAAGGGCTTATCTCAAACTGATTTTTGTGTGTGGATTTTGTCTAATGAGGCAGATCCCCATAAGATTCATGGAAAACAAAACAAAACAAAAATTTAAGAGAATTGCCTTGCACAAATACCACCAGTTTGAATGGGAAAAGGACAGAAATAGCACAAAATGAAAAGAGGCCTTATATTATTTCAAATCTCTAGAGAAATATGGTATTTCATACATATAAAAAAATTAATGTATTCTGGGGTGCTGAAAGAAAATTCTCTATGTAGCACTGTTTCTGGGTGGTGGAACCCTGAGTGGTGGATTTTTTTTTTTTCTAATTCCTCACTCTTAACTGTATTTTTAAAATTTTCCGTAAGTGTAGATTACATTGATGAGTGCTCCAAAAAAGCATAAAAACAAATAAATAAAAGGCAAGAAATTTCAACAAGACCAAGAGTCAGTATCTATTAGACACATGGATTGGTTAATAACCATCCCTCCTCCTAGCTCTTACCCCTTCATTACCTTTGGTTGGCAACCTGTGGTTTTTTCTTACAATTTTCTCTTTGAGCCCCTGAAATCTGGCTTGAGTCACTCCAGACTTCTGAAAATGGTGTCTAATTCTCACTGCTTTCTAATTAACAGTCTCTCAACTTGTGATAGTATAATTTCCTTCCTCTTAAAAGAGGTAGAAAGCACTTAATCTCAAGGAAAATGGAGTTAAAAATGTTTTCATATATGATCCTGTTCTAGAAAAACGACTCTGCTATCCATGGGGAAGGTAAATTAAAGGGACAAGAATGACCATTTGCATATCCATATTTCTTTTTCTGTGAAATCTGTTCATGACCTTTGCCCAGATTTTATTGTTGAGGTGTTGGTGTCCTTGTCAATTTGCTTGAATTCTTTACAGGATTGATGTTACTACAGATCTTATTTCTTTTTCACATGTGTGATTAGTTTTCTCCCAGTTTCTTATTTGTCTTATGATTTTATTTTTATATCTTTGGATCTTTATTTTTATAACAAATGTAATAGATATTCCCTGTAACAAATTTAAACAGTACAGACATGCATCAAACATAAAAAAAAAGGTAGGATAACATGGTGCAAAAAATCATCCTGTAGTTAAAACCTCCCCTTTCATGCCTTCTCAAGTTTGTTTACAGCATTTTAAGATTGTGTGATGTATCTGTGTATTTTCAAGAGGTTTTTCTCTTTCTAGGAAGTATGGTGTTTTGGATTTGAAGAAGAGAAGGGGAGGTTTGTTTCTTCCACTGACGCCCCAGTGTCCCTTCTGCTCAACATTCTGAGAGGGCAAGTCACTAATTGTGGAAAGGTCCCAAGTCTGATTGATCCCAAGTCGCACTCTTCCAGAACTTCTCTGGCAAGTATGGCAAGGTATTTTGGTGACTGAAGGGACAAAATGAATTGACCCTTTGTTTCTGACAAAATCTGATAAATCATTTATAAGAACAAAGAACAAAATCTTTAAAAAGTTACCAGGGAAAGCTCTATTAGCATAGTTTTTTGTTTTTTAAATACAAACCCATCAAACAGCTGTTTCCATAAAAAAGCATAGATGTACCTCTTACTACTAGAACCTACACTTCCATACAATGCATAGCTTTTTGCAATCAAGGGAATACACTAAGGCTTAGCAGATGCAACCAAACATATGGTAGGTTTAGGCTGCTGGTATGAGTTTTCGAAGCTGTGTTTTACTGATAGGAGTTGTGTTTTGTTGTTTTGTTCTTTTTTTTAAATCACAGATTTGATGTAATAAGATAGCTGAGCCACCAACTTTTATTCTTTTCTACTCTATCTTGAGCTTTCATAATTGCCCTGAAATTCATCACCGCTTTTGCCCAGGACTCAAGTCAGGTGGTACTTCAGATAATATTTAATTTTCTTTTCTTTCAAGTTCATGTTTAAGTCTATGTCTTGGTTTGATCTTCTGTGGGCAAATATGTGGAGAACATACATTCAAGTCACAAGCTGAAGAGGAAGAGAAGTTACTGGCCTGACAACCATTTTCTTCTCCATTCTGTTTACAGTTAAAAAAGTGCTTTCCTCTATGTTAAAAGGAGGAAAAGAGAACTTGGTGACTCCTCTGGGGAATAGATCATGCCATAGAAGGAAATTCCTAAAATCAAAAGTTATATTTTAATGTGAAACGGGATTGAGTAACCTAGCAATTGTATTTAAGAGAAGCATTTATTGACTTAGAAACAAGTTATTGATTTGGATTTAATATAATAAATATACTTCTGGAAATGTTTTAAATATTATGAGGGTTGTACATATTCACTGGTAGAGTTGGGTGTACCCCATTTTGTCTGTTTATTCTAATATTTTAAGTAACTTTAAAAATATGACTTAAGGGCAATTAAATCATCTAAAACTATTAAGCTCAATCTCCTAGTTTCAATAGCTACTAATAACTAGAGGTGAGGAGTTTTATAATGAAAACAGGTCCTACACTAAATTCTATCACACAACACACACACACACACACACACACACACATTTTATCAAACAAAATTTATTAGCAACCAGGCCAAGAACAGTTAATACAGCTTGTATAAAATTGGGTATGTCTACTTCATCTCTACTTTGGGTGCTCTGAACACATGCATTAAAGGTTTTCTGGAGGCAGATGCACATATTATAGTGTCAAGATTCAGTTTACTTATTATCTGGATAAAACACTCAGAATACTAAGAACCACTACACCAAATTTTATCACACATACACTCACATTCACATTTTATTAAACAAGTTATTGATAAGTAAGGCAAACTATGAACTTATACTTGGTCATTCTACCAATAGTGACAACAAGACAGAATCAAGGTGGTAACAGTGTTACCCTACAGTAACAGTCATAAACAAAGCAGAAAAGATCCCAGGTCTCATGGAGCTTACATTCTAGAAATAGAATGTATCCCTATCTAGGGATAGTGGTCTGATAAACAAGAAAGGAAATAAAGAAATACAATAATTCTAAATAACAATAAAGTTATAAATAAAACAGGGTAATTAGTGACTGAGATAAAGAGTGTTAAAGGTGGTCCAGGAAAGTCTCAATGAAGAAATGGCATTTGAGCACAGCCTAAAAGACAAAAAGAAGCCAGCAAAGTGAGGGAGTGGAAATAAACTTCCACTTGTGGCATAAGTGAGTTTGGTATGTTTGGGAAAAGAAAGGAGACTTTTGGCTAGAATATTAGTGGTTAGGGGAAATAAATTTCCTGCTATGTGGTAGACCAGATATTGTAGTTCTATACCACGAAACACAAAGAAATAATAAATATAAGAGATTACATGTTTACTTTTAAATAGATTTCTGCCAGGAGACCAGAAAATTTCCCCACCAGCAACACGAATACATTACACCAAAATCTAACGTTCATGAGAGCAGGGGCTTTGCCTGTTTAATTCACTGCTATATTCCTAGTCCTTAACACAATGCTGGCATGGTAACAGGAACCTACTAAACGTTTATTGAATGAATTAATTAATGTCTTAGCCACAGCTCTTAGTGAAGAATTTTCTCCTGTGAATTTGTAACCACTGGCCTCCTCTCACATGAATTTGAGGACTCAGAGTTGGAATTTGAGACTGTGTATGAAATTCATTAGACTCTGAGGTGAAAAATTAACAGAAAAAGTGATCTCAAATTGTGGCATTCTGGGGAGCCTAGAAGTAGCAATAGCACACGCCATCAACCAAGATTTTCTACAAAACAAAAACACTAAAAATAAGTTTAGAATCTAAAATTATGAAACATATAAGGAAACAAATGAAGAGGGTGAGAGTAGATAAAAGAATGTCAAGTTGTAGAAAAAGCCGAAAAGTAGAATAAAAGTAAGTAAGCTTAAAATTATTACAACTACAGAGATGCCTCGGTGGTGCAGCTGGTTAAGTATCTGACTCTTGGCTTTAGCTCAGGTCATGATCTCAGAGTCATGAGATCAAGCACTGCATTGGGTTCTGTGCCCTCTTGGTGCAGAGTCTGCTTGAGAGTCTCTCTTCCTCTCCCTGTGCCCCTCCCACTCATGCTCTTTTTCTCTCTAAAATAAATAAATAAGACTTTCTAAAAAAATTATTACAACTATTTATTTTTTTAAAGATTTATTTATTTATTTATTTGACGGACAGAGATCACAAGTGGGCAGAGAGGCAGGCAGAGAGAGAGGGGGAAGCAGGCTCCCTGCTGAGCAGAGAGCCCAATGCGGGAATCAATCCCAGGAAGCTGGGATCATAGCCTGAGCCAAAGGCAGGAGCTTTAACACACTGAGCACCCAGGTGCCCCAATTATTACAACTATTTAAAAGAAGGATTCACAACATGAGAAAAGAATAAGACTTTACTTTTTTTAAACATGTTATTTATTTATTTGAGAGAGGGAGAGAGAGTGAGTGAGAAAGAGAGTATGAGCAGATGGAGAAGGCAGAGGAAGAAGCAGACTCCCTGCTGAGCAAGCAGCCCGATGTGGGCTTCGATCCTAAGACCATAGGACCATGACCTGAGCCAAAGCCAGATGCTTAACCACCCAGGAACCTCAAGACCTTATTTTAAAAAGAAAGACCCGCAGATTTGAAAAGGTCAAATTTATGTTTTAAATTAAAGAAATAGTCACTCAAAACTCAACGGATGAGGTTAGTAGCAAATTAGATGTGTCTGAAAGGGGAATTTGTGATTTGGAAGTGAAAGTTAAAGAAATTAGGCAGAATGCTACATGAATAGACAGAAATTAAGAAATAGACATTAAATGCAGGATATATTCAAGTGTCTTAATTAGGCATGTTTCTCAATGGAGTTAGAGAATGAGAAAGTAGAGTGAAGAATAAGCAATATTTGAACAGATAGTGTTGGAGTCTTTCCAAAATTATGAAAAACATTGGATCCTTAAATTCAGGGAGCACAAGTTCTGAACATAGTCAACAAGATAGATTTCCAAGAAAGAAATCTGGAGAAAAGTGGCATGAGATGAAATTGGAGATATACGCAGGGGCCAAATCAAATAGGGTTTGACTTTAAGTGGAGGACTGATATTATATCATTTGCATTCTTGACAGATCGTCCCAGCAACAATGTGAAGAACAAATTGCAAGGGCCCAGAGTGGGAGGAAGAATAGTAATCTAGGCTAAAGATGATTTGGGGAAAATAAATTTGGTGTGATGCAGCCTAACTTGTGGTATCTTTGGGGGACAAATGAAGGTCATGAAATTCAGAAATAAAAGAAAAATTAATTCTCATGTGGCAAATTTTGACAAAAGGAAAACAAGGAAAGTGGAAGCTGGGCAAGGGATTTCTTCTTCCTTTTTCCTTCCCATGGGCTGCTCAAGGCAGGGCTTCTCTGTGCAGCGTAACCTTATGCTGAGCAGATGCCTGTATTCATCCACCGGCTTTGACATCCCAGTTTATTGTGAATAGAAGTGGCTTTTAGAACATTTAACCTCAATGCTTAAACTACACCTTTATATCTAAGGCTATATGGGAGATATACAAAGTCTTCTTAAAACACAGAGATTAGTTATTATCTAAAAATAAAACTGTGAAAAATTGGTAAGTAATAGATGAGACCAGATTTGTAAATTCATCCCAAACAGTACTCAATAAAGGCTTATTTATCAATTGATAAACTCCAAAATTCTAATTAAAATATAAATTTTAGCAGAAAACACTAGAAAAATGTAAAGAATTATTATTAAATCCACCAGTAGAAAATGTTACAGAGAAAGTGGCTTTCTAGGAAAACTTCAGATCTATCGTGGAGGTAGGTCAGTGGACCTAGAAAGGAACAATTTAACATGAGGATGGCAGATCATCTTAGACTATAACTGAATAGGTCTGGGAGTAGGGCTTAAATAATTTGGAAAGTCTACTCTCCTTTAATTAGCACTTGGATATACTTTTAGGGAAATTAGTGCTTATGGAGAGGGAGGGACGCTCAATCATCTTCTAAAGAGAGGCACTGGGGCAATGAGGTAGGAGACCAGATAAGACATAATATTAATAAATTGCTTCTAATTTGCACTTTTTAGTAAAATATAGTTTTGGAATCCCCATAGAAGTCTTAATTTATGGATTAATGATGAAAAGTAATGTCTTATGGTCTGGATCCAATTTGTTTTGACAGATAATGTGTGTTTATTTTAAAAAAATGGGGGGGCGCCTGGGTGGCTCAGTGGGTTAAGCTGCTGCCTTCGGCTCAGGTCATGATCTCAGAGTCCTGGGATCGAGTCCCGCATCGGGCTCTCTGCTCAGCGGGGAGCCTGCTTCCCTCTCTCTCTCTCTCTGCCTGCCTCTCTACCTACCTGTGATCTCTCTCTGTCAAATAAATAAATAAAATCTTAAAAAAAAAAATGGAACCAACACAACCAGGACTATAACACTCACCATATGCCACCGAAGTCAGCAGAAATACAGAGCATTTCACTATCTCATTGCTCACTGAGGTCATTTTGGCAACCCCCAACTAAGTCAGAATTCTGAAAAACTGTTTTATTCCTTGCCCCTGAACACTCCAACTGCGAACACTAAAGAGCAGGCACTAAATAAAATGTTCATTGACTGGCTTGGTGACCTCACCTTTCAATTGATTTAGCCCCGGAATAAGTAATTTAAATGACATAATTTCTTGAAAGTAAAATCATAACTAACTTAATTAAAATTATAATCATAAAAATTTCTTGAAACTAAAATCTAAAATGAGTCTCATTTTGTATATGAGTATCATCCTGATAAAGTACTTATATACATGCTGGTTAATTCACCCTGTTACAAGTTTAGAGTTACACAAGACTTCTTTGTGACTTTTTCTAAATCATCACACACATTGCTACACCCATCTTTCTATCTGTGCCCTTGAGCATCCCCGCTGCCCTCCTTTACCTCCTGACACACATCTAGTCACACATCTTGTCCTAATGTCCTAATGTCCTAATAAATGTTTCCTTTACAGTTTTTAAGAGAAGGCAAGATTCCTTCTGTTTAAATCAAGCTTCTTTTGCTGGTAACAGGTGAAAGCAGCAGGTATCCTATAGTTTGCCTGAGGCTGAATTAAATATCCTGTTGAATAATCAGCTTGTTGAATTTCTGTGCACACATCTCTTTTGAGGTGTACACACTCCCAGATCAGAGTCTCTGAGCTGTTTCTCCTTTCTTGCCTTTTATGGTCTCACTAAATCTCTCTTATTATTGCCTTCTAAAATCTCCTATTTTCTCAACCTACTCATATTCTAAGCCCCCCCCTTTCTTTTTACAGTTATAGATTTCCATCCTTATAATCCCACTCCAAAATGGTCTGCACATTTAAAAATACATTGTTTATATTAATACTGGGAAAATATAATACTTTTAAAATCAAATGACGTATTTGTCTTTAGTTCCTCCCCAGGTTCTCTGGGTCACTGCTAATCCACATTTACACTGCCATAAGGAAAGAAGGAGGGGCATGTCTGTACAAAGAATGCCCACAGAATGAGCTTGCCACAGTGAATTAGGGGAAGATTGTGTTTGCTATAACAACATGATGTATTAAGGGGGGAGAAAGTTTAGGCATCCAGTGGCTCTGTTCTAGTTCTGGGTTTGCAATTAACCAACAGGATGAGTTTCCACAGTCATGTAAGTTTTATGCATCGCATTTCCTAAAATGAGAACTATAGAGGTTAAGGCTGGAAATCTAATTCAACTTTCACTGTCTCTGACAATCAGACAGTATTTTCTTTGGGAATCATCCACTCAGAGGCTATAGAGAAGGCAGGCACTATGCATTTATGTAGAAAATGTGCTTGATGGGAAAACCACAGGTTTGAGAGCCTGACACCCAGGATACCATCTCTTTCCTGCTCTCCACCAGCTGACCTAGAGTGAAGTTGTTTAACTTCTTTCAGTCTCAGTTCTGCACCTGTATCACAAGAATGATAATATTTGCCTCATAAGATTGTTCCTAGGATTGCATGAACTACAGTTTTCAAATGTCATGTGCATAACAGATGCTCTATGGATGGTAGTTATTCATTCATTTATTCTTTCATTCATTTATTATTTTAAAGAGAGAGAAAGAGAGCAGGGAGGGGGAGGGAAAGAGACAATCCCAAGCAGATTCCTGGCTGAGCGTGGAACCCAGCACAGAGCTTCATCGCAAAATACTGAGATTATGACCTGAGCTGAAATCAAGAGTGGGTCGCTCAACTGTCTGAGCCATCCAGGTACCCCAATGGCAGTTATAACTAATGCTGTTGTTCTGCTTATTGATTTGGGGAGACAGCATTTTTGACTGGGTGACTTGAAGGAGAAATCAGTCAACTAGTACTACAGACATATGATAGGCATATTAATTGCTGGGTCGGCAGCTTCAGGAATGCAGGAGGAACAATAGAAATGACTGTCGGGGCTGCCATCTTTCAGTCCCCTCCCCCCACTTCCTTAATCCTTGACTCTCCCACCAAAAGGATGTATGCCCAGGTCAGGTCTCCATAGGTAACCCGATACCTATGCAGGAAACAGGAGTATCAGGAGCTCCCACCCCATACCTTCTGATCACCAAATACCTTACCACATATGGATGTGAGCCCATGCCCTGCCTTGGCCCAATAAAAGACCCCGCTGACTCCCTCCCAGGGCAACTTCCCCGACTCCCCTCTCCCGAGTCATGGAACCTCGCCCAAGGATACTGACCTCCTCCTAGCGCACTGGTGTTGTGTTTACCTTGCCTGCAAAACTTTACACTAATAATTATACTATTAAACATACTAACAAAGAACTTAGTAACTAGTAGATTATTTTAAAATGTCCAATACAAAAAGCTTAAAGGAAAAAAGGAAAATTCCCCTCTGCTCCCCTCCAGAATCACTATCCACATATATATCTGTCCAAAGTGTGAAATTTCTAAATGTGAAATTGTATGTATATATGTATATACATTATATTATGTACATATATATGTGTATACATACATTATATACATATACATATGTATATATATACATATGTATACATATATCATATGTATATAATGCTCTGATAAAAACCATATCATGTTATATATGCTGCTAGATAAAAATATTCAACTGATGAGTGGGAAGGAACAATGAATATTTTTTGGTTTAATAGGAAAGCAGCTGCTTTGGGGAAAATATTAGCTATAACCAACTAGAAAGGAGGGTTCTCTATGTTACTTCAATTCTTTTTATGAGAATTCTTTGTGTTTATTTTTACTAGGCATTATTCACAATATTTGAAAAGAAGTAAGTTAAGTTTCACTACTAAAAACCATTATTCCAATATTCACATTGTTTGTGTGAAGTAAAATCGTATGTACATTGTCTAATTTGCATGAAGTTTTCTAAGTGTGGATAACAAATAAATATGAAAATACCTCTTCCAGGTGCTACCAGGCACTTTTCCTGCAAAACCACTTACTTTCAGCAGCCTAACAAAGTTTTGCAGGCACAGAGGATGGTTGGAAAAGGATATAGATTCTCTGTGTTATTTGTTACGCTGAGTGCAAACTGACCTAGTTATGGTTGCTATGGATACTATAATTTTGAATTTAATAATATTCTCTGAAGGAGTAGTCACACAGATCTACAAAATGCTGAATCCAATCTGAATCTCACACTTGAAAGGTGAAAAAAAAAAAAAAACCCTGCATCAGAGAGGCTGAATGCCAAGAAAGAAATCAGAATATCTGTAGAGAAATCTCAGAATTAACAAGGCTGATGTCTGTGATTAGTTGAGTGGCCAATGTGCTTTTCAGAGTCACTCAGTCCACAGAAAATGGCTCTTACTTAAGTAATTCCCATGAGTCCCTGTGGCACTCATTAAAGACACGCCCTTCCTGCTAGGCATCTGCTAGTGCTTCTACCTCCAGACTAAAAACGCACAAACATCTTCTTGCAGCCAACATACTGAGCTCTTATGACAAAATGGTTTTGGCACAAAAGAAAACGAAGTGAAATGAGAAAAGAATGCCTTGGAGGTAGAAGAACAAAGAATCATTTCTTTTTACCGAGTCTCTAGGATCATTTAGTGGCTCTGTATTAGGAGTCTGCAGCATACAGCCTTGCATGTAATATATGGTACACTGATGTGTGAATTTAAATATCCAACCATAATATTAAGATTTTATTTTCCAATAAATGTTTCTGAATTATTCATAAGGACAATACAAATAATAGGAAGCCGGCTGCTTACAGCTAAAATGAAAGGTGCATATAGCTTTATCTCCTATTTAGAAGCCAGTTAACTCCAATGAGGTCCAAATTTTGGTAAATGGAGATGGGAGAAACTGGAGAGAGGGCGCGATTTATAAAGTCTTCTGGGTTCTCTCCGGGAAATTAGAATAGTTCATCTTTTGCATCAATTGTTTTGACCCAAGTTGCTGTTCTGCTGAAATAACTGTTAAAAGAGTTCTGGAAGATCATGAACTGGTAGGAATTAAATCCAATGCCCTGACTTAGATACTAGCATTCTTAAATAGATCGTTTTCAAAGATTCTAGTAGCCCCTTGGCTTGCTTATGTAGCTGGTTTTGATCATTGTCAGGCTATCCTGTGCACTGACAAAGTTTCTTCCCCTTCCCGAGATAAACCCCACCCCCACCCCCGACAACCTTGAAAATCTTGCAATGGATGATTCATTACAGCTGATACAAAGACCCAGATATGATCATATGTCATCGCTAAAATTACTTCAATCAAGAGGATAAAAACATTAGAAGGTTTACCTCCTTCCAAACCTCAGCTCCCATCCGTTGTCTGCTGACAGGATTATTATGCTGCTGCTTGGTCAGTGCATTAACAGAAATTGTTGCTTTCAGGAAGCACAGCAGCGAATATAAAAACACAGCTACAAGATAACAGGGCCACGATGAACAATTTGCAGTTGAATAGGGAGCTCTCAAAGCTGGCTTTATGGTCATCTCACACATGCATTAATGATCTCATCTTTCAGGAAGTAATATTCTCTGATTTTCTCTTTTGTTTCCAGATCTATAGTCTCCTTTCCCAGGAAAGGAGATACTAATCAGAGAGAGAGGAAAAACAATACCGTAAGTTGCAACTCAGCCTCTCCGCATAAATTAGTAGGCTACACAAGACCTTAACTTGCTATGTCTGAGCCCCACAACAACAACCATTTATTGATTTCGTATTGCTAGCCCATGAGGGTTTCAAAGGCAAATATCTTGAATATATCATCATCTAACGAGTCACAGAATCTATAGGGCTCCTTTTCTTAGGATAGAGGTATGTGGCTCTGTGATCTCAAGAGATGGGTGAGAATGATTGTTCCTAGGGACAGAAGGGAAGTGTCTTGGAGGAGGGAACATTTAAGCTGGTCTTGAAGGATGAGTAAGATTTTATAGGATGGGGAGCACTATTCCAAGTAAAAGAAATAGCTTAAGCAAAGTCAATCCTAAAAGGAAAGAGAATATGGAGTACGTACTGGGTATATGGGTCACATTGCTGTTTCCATAGGTAACCACAACAATTTCTCCCATCCTGTAAGCTCTTCCTACAATGTCACTTTGATACTCCTCCCATGGCAAAGGTGGGGTCGATGTTCCTTTCCCTTCAGTATGGGTAGGCTTTGAGACTCTGGTGGAAGTGATGCTCTGTGACTTCATAAGATTGGTCAAAGAGGCTGTGGTTTCTTCCCGGTTCCTTTAAGAGACTCCCCTTCGTAGCCCTGAGCCATGATGTCAGCTGTCTGACTTCCCTGAGGCTGCCATGCTGGGACAGAGGCCCAAACTGGCTCATATGGAGCAACCAAGGAGGCCACGAGGGAGAGTACATGAAATGAGACAGATACCTGGTCATCCTTCACTCTTTTACCTGCCCACCGTCTTAGATTTAGCCAACATTGACCTCCAACCACATGAGAAACCTGAGTCAGAACTGCTTCGCCGAAGCCCTTACCTTCGCTACCACAGTGATAATCATTGCTTTAAGCAACTAAGTTGTAGGGGTGATTTGTTATTCAGCAATCAATAACCAGAATAGCAAGTAATTGGAAATGAAACTGGATGGTCTGATTGAGGCCTACAGAATATTTGGATTTCCCTCGACATGAGGTGGGAAACAATCCATCACGCTTTTTAATCTGAAGAATGACATGATCTGGTTGACAGTTTAGAGACGAAAATCAAGATGCACTGGGCAAGATGAGTTGGAGTAGAGAGATACTGGAGACAAAGAGCACACTTTCAGGAATTCTCTGAGCTGGACTGCACATAAAAATCACTGAAGATGTTGATAGAATTTCAGATCACTCGGATTCACCGCCCCCCCCCACCAAAAGACAAGTAATAAGGAATTGTTCCTAGATGCCTTGAACAGACAAAAGAAAGGGCATTTGAGTGTGCTTGCTGCCTATGAGGGAGTTTGCTCGGCACTTTGGGTACAGCAGAGGGGCTGAGACTGTGGGCGTTGCTATGAGAGAGACTGAATCTATCCTTACCCCATCATTAACTGGTTGTGTGATCTGGGGAAAATCACTTAACTTCTCTGAACCTGTTTCGGGATCTATCACACATGGATATGAGTCTACCTTCATCACCATTTTGCCAAGGTATAATCGTTACATATAGTAATTGTTCAGGAACAATACATCAGAGCACACTTTCTCAGAGCGTCCTTCTGGGGCCGCCTGGGTGGCTCAGTCGGTTAAGCATCTGACTTTGGTTTGGGCTCAGGTCATGTCTCAGGGTTGTGAGATTGAGTCTAAAAGCTCTGTGCTCAGCAGGGAGTCTGCAAGAAGATTTTCTCCCTCTGCTCCTCCCCCAATTAAAAAAATAAGTAAATCTTTTCTAAAAATGTAAGGAAAAAACAAAGAAGTCATTCTCATGTGATTCAGCTTCCTTCCTTTCTTTTTTTTTTTTTTAAGATTTTGTTTATTTACTTGACAGAGATCACAAGTAGGCAGAGAGAGAGGGGGAAGCAGGCTCCCCTCTGACCAGATAGCCCAACGTGAAGCTCGATCCCAGGACTCTGGGATGATGACCTGAGCTGAAGGCAGAGGCTTTAACCTACTGAGCCGCCCAGGCGCCCCCTTACTTCCTTTCGTTTGGACTCTACCTCTACCACTTTACTGAAACTCCTTTTGAAAAGTTCATAAATGACCAACTTTGTGCAAAATTAAAAGAATTATTTTGCCTTTTCATCTTGTCTTGCTTTTCAGCCATCTGACCACTCTTGAATTTTAGAAAAAGCTGCCTCCAGTCCTGTGATGCCACATTCTCCCACGTTTCTCCCACCTCAGTGGCTGTTCCCCGTGGCCTTCTCTGCTGGCTTTTCAAACTCCAGCCCCACCTCTAGACTTACTGTTCTTCAGGGCTTGACTTCGGTCCCTCTTTTCTGGATATATTTTCCTTCTTAATAGTCTTATCCATCCCTGACTTTAAATAGTATGTATGTTCAGGGGCACTTGGGTGACTTCATCAGTTAACCTGCTGTCTTCCGCTAATGTTGTGATCTCGGGGATTGAGCCCCATGTCGGATTCCCTGCTCAGCGGGGAGTCTGCTTCTCCCTCTGCCTCTCACCCCCCACTCCTGCTCTCTGTCTCTCAAATAAATAAATAAAATCTTTTAAAAAAATTGTATGTAAGCAGCAATATCTACAATAGCCAAAGTATGGAAAGAACCTAGATGTCCATCAACAGATGAATGGATCAAGAAGATGTGGTATATATACACAATGGAATACTATGCAGCCATCAAAAGAAATGAAATCTTGCCATTTGCGAGACGTGAATGGAACTAGAGGGTATCATGCTTAGCGAAATAAGTCAGAGAAAGACAACTATCATATGATCTCCCTGATATAAGGAAGTGGTGATGCAACATGGGGGGTTAAGGGAGTAGGAGAAGAATAAATGAAACGAGATGGGATTGGGAGGGAGACAAACCATAAGTGACTCTTAATCTCACAAAACAAACTGAAGGTTGCTGGGGGGAGGGGGTTAGGAGAAGGGGGGTGGGGTTATGGACATTGGGGAGGGTATGTGCTTTGGTGAGTGCTGTGAAGTGTGTAAACCTGGTGATTCACAGACCTGTACCCCTGGGGATAAAAATATATTATATGTTTATAAAAAATAAAAATAAAATAATAAATAATAAATAAATAAACAAAACAAAACAAAAAAAATGGTATGTATATTCCGATGACCAGGCTTTATTTTTTAAGCTAAAATCTAAATAGTGACTCCAAATTTATATATTCAAAGGCTACCTGAGATTTCTTTTGAATATCTCACAGGCATTTTAACACTAATGCATCTTACGTGGAGTTCTTGACAACCCTACTCAAGTTACCTCTTCTCTTGTCTTTTTCCTTCCTGTTGTAGCACACAGCACCAATATCCTCCCACTTATTTAATCTTAAAGCCTGGAATTTAACTTCACTCCTCTTTTTACTCATCTACCTCAATCAAATTCTACCTCACATACAAATTCTATTAGTTCAACTTTTAAAATGTACTTGAATTCATCAAATTTTCTCCATCTCTAGCCGCCACTACCCTAGTCCAAGCATCTCTCACCTGGACTCCTACAATGAATTCCTTACTTATAATAAATTCCTTTCCTTCCTCCAATCCAGTTTATTCATCACATTATTCAAGAGATATTATTTCTGTTTTGGAATTGGTACTTTTCTAACCTGAGAGCACCCTGGGATTTGAATCCAGAAATCACATAATGCTAGACCTGAACAAGATGTGTGTATCGTTTAATCTACACCCTACAGCAATAAGAATAGTCTAGGTTATGCAGATGTAGTTTTTTAAAAAGACTGAAATCCCAGTGGCTTAAAGCAGCAAAGAATTCTTTCATGCTCAAACTACACAATCATTATGGGATGTTTGGGGGGCTCTGCTCTAAGCATCCTTATCCCAGGATGCATCCTGATAGAGCAGCCACTACCTGGACTCTTGCTCATCATCATAAATGAGGGCAAGAGACCTATAGCCAATCACACACTGGTTCTTAGCACTTTCCAAGAAGTGACATAGAACACTTTTAGTCAGTTTCTTTGGCCAAAGCAAGTTCCATGACCACACTTAAATTACAAGAGTGCAAGGCAGTGCAATAGTCCCATGTACCTAAATGGAAAACTGAAAATATTTAGTGAACAGCATAATGGCTACCTCATCCTCACATTTTATAGATGAAGAAACTGGAACCTGGAGAGATTATGACATTTGTACTATCAAGATGATTTATGTCATAGCCAAAATTAAATAAAACTGAGTCTTGAATTCACTGCTTTTTAAAATAATGAACCAGGAACTACTTGTTCTTTACTTCCAATAAAATTAATTTAAGTATCATGGGATGCCTGGGTGGCTCAGTTGGTTAAAGGTTAATTTAAATGTCTTAATATCAATATTTTATTCTTTCACATAATATGAAATCCTTGCATTGAAATACTTTTTTACCTCTGCCTTAAAGTATAAAACTCAGACAAGTCACAGTCCTTGTCTTCTAGTCTCACTCACATTCTAGCAAAATGTTCCAGTGATGAAACACTCGGAATCTCTCTAACCTGTCTTCACTCATTGCCAGAAAAACTAAATTATGTTTTCTGTGAGAGCTTCTAAACACATTAGCTTAAAAAATGCAGAGATCTATGAATCTATACGCAGACAATCAAACACTGTATGTCTGTCGCATCCATTAGAAATGTATTCCCAACAAAAACTCAACTAAGAATGTTGGAGGAAGAGAGTTTTATGTTACACTCATAGCCAGAAGTCTACAGGTAGTTGGCTGCTAGTGTTGGTTCAGTGGCTCAGTGGTATCAAAGCTCATAGCTCTTTTGGTCTTTTCTCATGGACACAGGGTGTTTGCAACTGCACTGTGAGATCAAGTTTAGACGAAAGGGTAAGGTTGAAGCCAGCTGTGATGCCTCTGAGAACCAAAAGCTTCCCCAGAATCAACACACAGTCCTCTGTTCCAGCAGACTGCCCCTGAGGTCTCATTTGCCAGGCCTGGGAATATCTGGTCAACCCTAGCAGCAAGAGAACCTGGAAAAATAGGGAACAAAGTTATCATTATGATTGACCATGCCTAATTCTGCATGCCAGGGGGGTCGAATGTGCTAGGATGAAAATTAAAGCAAATCACATTGTCTGCTTCATTGGTTGACTGATTAAAAGGCAGTATTATTTTTAAAGTTGACATAGAAACTTTTATTAAAAAAACAAAATATATATTTACTACCAAATCCATACTAGCAATATTATATATCTTTTCAATTGACAAGATTCCAAAATACAATAGAGCTAGTACAGTCAGTTCTGCTATAATGCTTGTGAGGAAAACACAAGTTGGTTCCAACAAGACTGATACATTAGGGAACTGTTTGGGCACAAAACAGTCTCACTTTTGCTGATGTGTGATTTCCACCCCTTAAAACATTAGGTGAATGCAGAAAACTGTACCCAGATGCCCTGAGCCACAAAGGAAAAAACAAAATTCATCCATGGACACCCCTCAAAATTACCAGTGACCTCACTCAGTTCGCTGCCTGGGCTGTGAGCCATGCTCAACTGCATCTGCTGGTGTCCATTTCCATCTGATTTCGCATGTAGCTTCTTTCCTGACCCATCAACCATAACCCTTCTAAAGCCCACTTCCACAGGTATCCTTCAGTTCTGTTTCAATATTAAGTGCCATATTTATTATACTTTCTATGTATTTCCTAACCATGTATCATATGTGTGACTTTTTTTTTTTTTTAATAATTTTCTATCTGGTTTTTGTGAGTCACTGACAAAGTTTTGGAGTTCGGTGTCCTCAACCCCATACTTCCCATAAGTCCTATAGTTTTGATGGTTCATGTTTGCAGTAATACTACACCTGAATAGCATATATCTGTTACTTACCAGGTGAATGTACACAAACATATTATATACATATATGTATATATAATATTAGAATACAAGTGAGACTTTTTAACAGGAATCAGGGAAGCTCGTTTTACATCTTAGTAGAGAGTATGCCTTTTAGAGTATTTATTAAATGTGCTTGAGAGGGCTTGTTAAAAAAAGACTATCAATTATATTAAATAAAAACTATTCAATATGCCAAGCTATATATAGATGTCTCTACAGTGGGTGAAGATTTGTCATTTATCTTTTAAGGTAATTATGCAAATTATATTCAGCCCACACATCTTGGAATTGGAAAACGGTTTTTATCTTTTTTTCCCCTCATTTATAAACCTTGTCTAACAAGACTTAGCCTCGATTCAGAAGGGGCCATGCAAAGCTGAATTTTGGCAGTCCCTTTATAATAAAAGAGAATGTACTTTCCTCTTAGAGTCTCTCTTTTCTTTAACAAGGGCAGACAAAACACTCAGCACATTCCCAGAGCTTCTACAAATTTCCCCCTTGAGAAATCTCAGTAACTCCAAGGAAAAACAACTTCAAAAAATTAATGGAAGGCCCATCAGTATTTGCGTTTCTCCCTCCCAATCCCTGTCCCTGTTCTTCCTTCCGCTTTCCACATGTCTCTTTAGTTTCAAAGGTTTTTTTCCTTCCCTTCCTTTCCCAAGGTGAGCTACCATTTCCTGGCACTCCATCTGTGAAAAGGGAAAAAGGAAAAGATCTTACAGCAATCACACCCTGATGTCACCATGCTCCCTCCCCCACCCCCCAAGCAGCAGAACAGAGAACAGCGTTGGGAGCATAGAAGGGTACATTTCAGGCAAGGGTCACGTGTGGACGAGAGACATCAAAAGACTCCAGGATTGTGTGGACATGTCCTCCTCCTCTAGTGCCTGTTGCCAGATGCCTCTCAGATACGAATGCTTGTTTCCTCAAGAATGTGGAGTGGGGTTTGGCAAATACATTGTTAGTAAATTATTTCACAATGTTCCTTGAGGAGGAAGCAGGACTTTTGAATGCGCACGGTAATCCTTAAAAATGATTCTGTACCCACTGTTTTGATGCTAATGTGAATTCTAATTACCCCATACTAACTCTGTGGGTCACACTTGGGTGACTCTAGCTGTAAGTCCCTCACAAGCTCCTGTGTGCCTCCGGCCAGCAAACCACAGCGCAGTGTCCCAGTGCATCTGTCCACACCCACAGGCACACATTAAACCCACAAGCCGCAGGTTACACTCCCAGGTGCTGCCCTTCTGCCCTGCCCCACCTTGTTCTTCCCTTTTCCCCCAACCCCCAGCCTCGCTGTGTATGTGGCACACAATGGGATTTTTGTTTGCTCCCGTAGCATGTGACACAGCAGTCCCTGCTTTGCCTAGCTCTGTGCTTCAGGTCTCTCAGGTAACAGGTGGCAGCTTCCCTGCTGGATTCTAGGTATAAAAAAGAATGACCTCATAGGGGTGGAGCTCTGGGACTCCGTACAGGTGGCAGTCACAGCCAGGTAACCCTGGAGTGAAGCCGTTTAGTAAGAAGGGGGCAGTTAAACTCGTTACTCTGGTGGCTTTAACTCTGACTCCAAGACACTGCAACAAACAGCCATTGCCTACAAGTCTCCAGAGCTTGTCTTTGCCTCAGATGGAGCCCAAAGAAGCCACTGGGAAAGAGAACATGGGCACCAAGAAGAAGAATCTGACCTTCTTAAGGCCCAGGCTCTATATGCTGGAGAGAAGGAAGACTGACACAGTGGTTGACAGCAGTGTTTCTGGGGACCACTCTGGTACCTTGAGGAGGAGCCAGTCTGACAGGACCGAATACAACCAGAAACTTCAAGGTAACCAACACAGATCAATCAGACTAGGTTATTGCATTCCCAGCTCTGTTCTCCTACTCTTACATAGGCAAAGAGATCACTTAAGGCAAAGAAGAAAAATCGAATATTATCTTCTGTGGAAGGAGGGAAATAAAGTAAATAGGAAAATTTTTTAAAAATAAGAAAAATGGAAATAAATGTCACTCATAAATTAGAGGGAAAAAAATCTATTATGTGCTTCGATAGTTAATGCATCAGTTCTGAATTATTCTGAATATATTTTTTTTCCTGGTGAGATTAATATTTTTTTCTGCTGTCCCCCTCCCTTCCTTCTCCCTTCTCCAGGCAATTTAACAACTGGGAAGCTCTAGAGAGCAAGTGATTTAGAAACTGACAATAGGTAGTTTCTCTCAATAGATAGGTGTGGGATGTCACACCATGAGGCCTATCTAGGTAATGGTACTGAGCTGTGATGGTGGTTATCTTAAATAGGGGCATGAGACTGCAGTCATGTCTGTGAAAGAGAGGAATGTTAGTCATTGGATTGGTATAACAGGATTTGTTGTAGATCACATAGGTGCTCATTCCTTTAGAGCGAATCGAATGGCTTCCAAATATGGTAAGGGATATTTAACGTGCTTAGATTGAATGACTTTTGAGGAAATAACTTCGGTTTATTTTGTGATGGTCATAAGAGCGTTGGACATATAACAGTTATTATAAAACGTCCAGTTTAAGGCCCCAAGTGTCTAGCCCTTCCCATCCACCTTCTCTTTTCCTCCCTTTCTATTGAAGTTCACTTGTTTAAGTAAACTTCATTTTGTTGTTGATTGTGCAATGTTTTAAGTATCCACTGCAGCACCTGTTATGTGATCCCCAGAACCTGTCACTCCCGCTCTGAGCGCACTGTGTGTTTGAGCTCTTATAATTCCACCATGGGCTCTTACTCTGGATGGACAATTTATGATGAGGCTAGAAAGACCAATGGAACACACTTGAAATTAGTAGGTCTCTTTCCAAAAAAGGAAAAAAAAAAAAAGGAAACGAAAAGAAAAAGAAAGAAGAAAAAAATGCTCAGACTTCATTATGCAAATTAATTAAATAAACTAAATGCATTTAAATGAAATCTTTAAAGATAACTACTGTGAATTAAGGCTTTAAAAAGAAAATCCTGATGGCTCAGGGTTAAAGTACAGTGAAGTCTTATCCTTAAAGGACTTTTTTAAAAAGGGCAGTAGGGTATTGTTCGATCTTTGAAATTAATTTTTCTCAAGGCAATGGATATGTTGGCACGAATTTAAATTTTAAAGTCATACACATTTGTCTTGCAATTCTGGATCTTAATTTATAACCTATAATATTTTGAGCAAATTACTTCTAATTTCTGAGCCTCAGCTTCCCTACCTGTGAAAGTGGAACTGATACTTACCACATACTGTTGCTGGGGTAATGAAATCAGAAAATTACGTGAAATGCCTGGCATATTGGCTTAAATATGGTGCATGCTAAACAAAGAGCTATTTTTTTTTTAATTTTAGGAATAATGGGAAGAATAATGACAGAATAAGACTTTGTTCTATTAATCAAATTTACTAATTTACTGATCTATTTCAACTCTTTTTCTGTCTTTTGATGAAGAGACCACATAAATTCAGTAAAAGCGCATGGCTTTATCTCTAATAACATGTTTATTCTGTCTGAGATTCACTAATTCAGCAACTTTTTGGTCCAGATTTTCCATTAGCAAAATAAAAACGGGAAATGCTTTTTGCTATTCACTTCCTAATCTTAGTTAAAAAAAATAATAATAATACATCTGTGGCCACAAAAGACAGCAGATGTTTGTTGGTTACTTTGCAGAAGACCTCAGGTTGCTGCTTATGTACTCCATTGGTTTTGTGGTTTCCCTCTGCCTTGGTGGATCCTGTCTTTGAAGCTAGAAGAAGAGACTCGGGAGTTAACCCATGTTCCTAGAATTGTTCGTGTAGGAGACAAATCATCAGGAAGTGGAGAGAAGCACATGAGAGCTGTAAAGATAGGTTGGCTCCTGATAAGTAACTGTAACTCTTAATAAAATCCTAGTCTGATGTGTAACCCCTAATAGAGCTTTTTTTTTTTTTTTTTTTTTTTTTTTTTTTAAAGATTTTATTTATTAATTTGACAGAGAGAAATCACAAGTAGACAGAGAGGCAGCCAGAGAGAGAGAGAGAGGGAAGCAGGCTCTCTGCCGAGCAGAGAGCCCGATGCGGGACTCGATCCCAGGACTCTGAGATCATGACCTGAGCCGAAGGCAGCGGCCTAACCCACTGAGCCACCCAGGCGCCCCCCTAATAGAGCTTTTAGTAAGACTCTTCTGTAACTGCTTTGGCTTCAGTAGAAAACATTTTCTCATTAACATTTGAAGCACAGTTCTGTTGGGTTTACACTCTGGTCTGCATTATATCCATTATCATGCAGGTGGATCCTAAATCACCTTAAGAAAGTTTTTTTTTATTTGCTTGTTTGTTTTGTTTTGTTTTGCTTAATTGCAATGCCAAGAGTTTTTCCTCTGCCTACCTTGGAACTGGTAGTTCCCTGGGAGGCATTGAATAAAGGATTGGAGCTGGTTAGAGCCCTCCAATGGATGGCCCAAAGCAACTGTGAGGTCACACCGTGCTATTTCAATGCTGCAAAGAGGCCTTAGATTACTTAGCCAGAGTCCTTCAGTGCTGTGTTGCTATTTGAGTAATATGGTTCACTGCTCTGTCTCTTTGAGCAAATTCTCTGGGTTCTAGGGAATCTGTGACCTTTCTTTGGTGCCCCTGAGCTCACCTCTTAACTCATACTACACAGTCTACTTGTTCAATTCACTTTCTGGCTGACATCACTTTAGTAATGTGAATCCTAAATTGAAATTTCTTTAAAAATGGCACACCGGGTAAGAGAAGCTACCAGACTAAACAAGATAACATGGTTCTAGGGGCCCTCTGGTGGCTCAGTCAGTTAAGCCTCCATCTTGGTTTTGGATCAGGTCATGGTCTCAGGGTCATGAGATCAAGCCCCACATTGGGCTCCTCACTCAATAGCGAGTCTGCTAAAGATTCTTTCCCTTGTACCCCCACCCCCGCTCAGGTGCATGTGTGTGCACTCTTTCTTTCAAATAAATAAATCTTTTTTTAAAGAAAGAACATGGTTCTAATGAGATGATCATAAAATCTCTGTAGAAGGTTGGGATCACAACATAGACATTAAGCCTCAAATTTTGCAATAATAGACCTTTGCTAGGTTACTCTTCATGGCTCCTGTATTCCTTCAAGAGATTTGTTCAGTTAATTAGCATTTATTGAGTATGTTATGTGGTGAGCAAAAGTGTCTGACCTTTACTCTAAAGGGGCTTAAAGTCTCATTGGGAAAGATAAGACTGGTGAACAAATGCAATAAAGTGGCATGAGAGAGGACAGGTGGCTTCAGTGGGTTCGTAAAAGGAGGAAATGGTCTGTTCAAGTTTGGGCAGGGGAGGTTGGAAAAAATTGCTGTTAAGAGTTGATATGGTGGGGGCGCCTGGGTGGCTCAGAGGGTTAAGCCTCTGCCTTCGGCTCAGGTCATGATCTCAGGGTCCTGGGATCGAGTCCCGCATCGGGCTCTCTGCTCAGCAGGGAGACTGCTTCTTCCTCTCTCTCTCTCTGCCTGCCTCTCTGCCTACTTGTGATCTCTGTCTGTCAAATAAATAAATAAAATCTTTAAAAAAAAAAAAAAAAGAGTTGATATGGTGGGTCCCGGGAGGAAAGCAGAACGGAGAGAGAAGTCTGTTTTCACTTCTTCATTGTACTTACCATCTCTGCAATTATGTAGTTTGTTTCCTTGTTTATTACCTGTTACTGACCCCCACTTCCTCTCTCATCTCTCATCCCCCCTTCCATGAAAGAGACCCTATCTGTCTGGGTAAATAGTCCATCTCCACACTTAGAATCATGCCCTGCACACCACGAGGGCTCAGTGTCTTTCAAGTGGAATGAATGACTCGCATGAGCTGGTCCCGGTAGGGAATCAGTGTGAGCAAAGGCATCGGAGCCTGACTTAATCGCCCTCCCATCTTTGAAAGTGAGGATACATGTGCCCGTTAATCAAGATGACTCTTCAGCAAAAAAGAAATGAACATATTAGGGATGAAAATGTCCAGAATTGCCTAGGTAACAAATACTTAGTGGAAGCCTATTTCATTCCTGACCCTACCTTTTACAACACAGCAGACCCTACTTCAACTCATTCCTCTTCTTCCATTCATCACAAGCACGGCATCACCCTAGCCTCCAGCTAGCTCCGCTTCTCATTACCGTTTCCCAGGGAAGTCACGGAGAGTGGTCAAGGCAGGGGAAACTCACGAGCTGATTTATTAACACCCTTTTCCTTGGGAAATGATTTTGTGTATGACTATATGTGTGAAGTATATGTTTGAAATACTCCTCATTTAAAAGTTATGTACAAGTGTGTCTGTACATATGCAGATTGTCTACAGTATGTGAAGATAGTTGCGTTTGTGTACTTGAGAGATTTTTCTGTAGTGATTAAAACTTTTATAAAAACTTTATTAACATTCGGTGGCCTTTTCTGAAAACCCTACATGGTTGACATTCCTGTATTACAGGTCTCCTCTCAGTGTGGATGATATTGGATCACTATTTATGTCCCCTCCAGAATTACATGTTAAAGGCTAATCCTCAATATGATATTATTTGGAGGTGGGGTTTTGGGGAGGTAATCAGGTCAGGAGAGGGAAACCCCACTGAATGGGGTTAGTACCTTATAAGAACAAGCATGAGAGACCTTGTTCCTTCTCTCTCTGCTCTCTGCCATGTGAGGATCTGAAAAGACAGTCATGTATCAGCTAGGAAGGGGGTCCTCACTGGACACAAGATCTGCCCTGCACTCGGAAGAGCTACGAGAAATAAATGCTTGTTGTTTAAGCCACCCACTCTATGGTATTTTTATTTCAGCATCACAAGCAGATTAAGAAAGTGGGCCAGTTACTTTTATTCTATATGACCATACCATTCTATATGGCCATAACCAAACATGGTTAGTTATAACTTATAAGAAGCATAAGAAGTATAAGCAAGTTATACCTTTACTTGTCAAGTATCAGGTGAAAGAGTGAGAGTTGGTGGGTAAAATGTCATTACTGTTGCTAGTAACACTAGTCCAAGCCACATCTCCAATTCATAGTAGGTTAATGGTATTTTCTTTTCTTTTCCTTCCTTCCTTCCTTCCTTCCTTCCTTCCTTCCTTCCTTTCTTCCTTCCTTCCTTCCTTCCTCTTTGCAAAGACTGTTATAGCATTCATATTAAGAAGGGTTTGCTTCATTCATTTTATTAAAGTCTAAAGTGTTTTTACTCTGGTGATGATAAGGAACCAACCATCCACATGAACGTCATACAGAGTAACATATATTGCAGGATGAAGACAAATGGTTCAATAATAAGTTAGATGTGGTAAGATAATGGAAACACTTAATTTGTAATGATTTTTAAGGATACAGACCAATCTGTAAGTGAGCAGGAGGGCAGTTAACACTGGAAGATTTGGTGATCTGGTCTAGTGAAGGGTGGAAGAAAACTAATTGTGCAGCTGTCTGGGCACATTTCTCTCCTAGTACTGCCAGCCCTTTGTGCTCCTCCTGTCCTTTGAGTATTAAGTAGGCCCTTTTTTACGTGCCGCCGTATGCCTTTTAGTGAAGTGGGAAATACTTGGCTCAGTAATGAAACACCAGTGTAAATAAGGTGTTTTTCATAGTTTGAAGGGTAAATCTTTATCAAAGTCAAGACACTTATAAATCTAAGCAATTTCTGTCTCATCACATGCATAGAAGCCAAAAGAAAGCATGATATATTATGTTCCTTCTTTTTTCGTAAAGGTGTTTTTACAGTTTGGGGAAGAGTTATTTTAATTAAGTAGAAGGTGAATTCCAGGAATCAAGAAGTTGGAACTGTTCCATTATAATCACATTGTGATAAGAAAATTTATTCCTGTATTCTACTTAAGGGACACTAGATATAACTTTCTTAAAGGTAGCAAATCCAGCTTCTTTTTTTTTTAATTTTTAAATTTTTTAATAAACATATAATGTATTATTAGCCCCAGGGGTACAGGTCTGTGAATCACCGGTTTACACATTTCACAGCACTCACCTTAGCACATACCCTCCCCAATGTCCATATCCTCACCACCCTCTCCCATCCCCCTTCCCCCCAGCAACCCTGTCTGTTTTTTGAGATTGAGTCTTTTATGGTTTGCCTCCCTCCTGATCCCTTCTTCTTTCATTTTTTCTTTTCTTACCCTCCAAGCCCCCTACACTGAATCTCCACTTCCTCATATCAAGGAGATCATATGATGGTTGTCTTTCTCTGATTGACTTATTTCACTAAGCACAATACCCTCTAGTTCCGTCCACATTGTCACAAATGGCAAAATTTCATTTCTTTTGATGGCTGCATAGTATTATGTTGTGTGTGTGTGTGTGTATTATATATAATATATATATATATATTCTATTCTATATATATATATCTTCTTTATTCATTTATCTGTTGATGGACATCTAGGTTCTTTCCATAGTTTGGCTATTGTGGACATTGCTGATATAAACATTCAGGTGCACGTGCCGCTTCAGATCACTGGCGTTTGTATCTTTAGGTTATATACCCAGTAGTGCAATCGCTGGGTCATAGGGTAGCTCTATTTTCAGTTTTTTGAGGAACCTCCACACGGTTTTCCAGAGTGGTTGCACCAGCTTGCATTCCCACCAACAGTGTAGGAGGGTTTGCCTCTCTCTGCATCAGTGCCAGCATCTGTCATTTCTTGACTTGTTAATTTTAGCCATTCTGACTGGTGTGAGGTGGTATCTCATTGTGGTTTTGATTTGTATTTCCCTGATGCCGAGTGATATGGAGCACTTTTTCATGTGTCTGTTGGCCATCCGGATGTCTTCTTTGCAGAAATGTCTGTTCATGTCCTCTGCCCATTTCTTGATTGGATTATTTGTTCTTTTGGGTGGTGAGTTTGCTAAGCTCTTTATAGATTTTGGATACTAGCCCTTTATCTGATATGTCATTTGCAAATATCTTCTCCCATTCTGCCAGTTGTCTTTTGGTTTTGTTAACTGTTTCCTTTGCTGTACAAAAGCTTTTGATCTTGATGAAATCCCAATAGTTCATTTTTGCCTTTGCTTCCCTTGCCTTTGGCAATGTTCCTAGGAAGAAGTTGCTGCGGTTGAGGTCAAAGAGGTTGCTGCCTGTGTTCTCCTCAAGGATTGTGATGTGCAAATCCAGTTTCTAATTGCATTTTTTTGTCCACAAAAATTGTGAGTTTATCAAAACAAGAAATGAGAAATCAAAAGGGAGGGAGGGAGGAATGGAAGAAAGGAAGGAAGGAGAGAGGAGGAGGGAGAGGGACAAGTTGGGGAGAGAGAGAGAGAGGGAACTCAGATGTATGAAGCAAGATAGAACTGCACCTTAAAATAATGATGGAGTTGGGGAAAGATGGCTAAGATTTAAGCAACATTTGTATTTGTTTCTGTAGATAGAGGAAAGGAAAACAAAAACACCTCTTTTTGTACAAGTACCTTTTCTTGATTTCCTGGGAAGGGTGAAATCATTGCAAGAACTGCTGAACTTCTAAGCAATATCCCCCATAAAACCAGGCAAGACCTGGCATCAGGTTGTACCTTAACGTGTCTCTTTGGGGCTCCCTTTCCACTAAGAAGGTGAGGAGTCTATGGGGCCAAAGCTACTGACTACTGAGACCCTTCCCTTATTTTTAGACCAAGTTTTGGGTACTTGGGACCATGGAACTTTCTGTTCAACAGGCCCAAATACTGGCTCTGAAGCCTGCTGGGACCCCTTCCCATCACACCTTCCTTGGAGCAGACTGTGGTTGCTGGTGTACACACCCTTGGGCCTGTGGGGGCAGTTGATCATGAAGGTGTGTCTGGAGCTTGGTGGAGCTGGGGTATTCACACCATGCCTGCTCGGCCCCTTGTGGAAGGGAGAGAGCTGAGAGAGGAAGAGTAGGGATACAGGCCTCGGGACTTGGGAAGGGTGAATGTGCCCCAGGGCCTCCTACTGGATTTTGGCATGAAACTCTGAGGGAGCTGAAAAATCTAAATTTGACCTTGACCTTTCAGATAATTATGAAGGTATATTTACTAACATAGGAAGCTATAACACATTTTATTCAACAGTTTGCCCGCTTCACTCACACCTATTAAATACGTAGATATGATGTGTTGGCCTCCATTTGTACACTCAAGGGAGGCTGCTTATGAGTGGCATTTGGTCATAAGCTATGTTTCAGACGGGCCCTTATTCTATACTAGGTGAAGAGCTAGAGGGAAGGAAAGGCAGGGAGAAGCGACTGTCATCTGCTTGTAACTGTGCTGGCCTGGAGACTTTCACTCACTATTATTTAATCCCAGCACCTTTTTAGTGCTGGCCTCATCGTTGAAAAAATAGGTGTGTAGGGGAGGAAAGACATCCTTCTACCCTTCCTGGGCTCCATAGCTGGACCTAGGAAATCAATAGGAGAAAAGGTGTACAAGTGTATTAATTTTAAATATTACCTGCTGGGCAGTACACAGGGGGAAAAAAAAAAAGAGTGCATATACCCTCAAATGGTGAGATTTGAGAGCTTTATAGCAGCACAGTGTGGATGGGAATGGGGAATGTAGGGGAGAGTACATCACTTTAGGAAAGATGACTGGGTCCTGAGAAGAACAGATAGAGATTAATAGTTTGTGACAAAGCTTGTCTGGGTGTGGTGTCAGCTTCTAGTTCTTTCTCCTGTGGTAAGAGTCAGTGTTCCCCAGTTGATGAAACTCTTGAGGAGAGGATTATGACAACTGAGTTCCTTTTGGAAGATCTGTCTTCAGGCAGGTAGAGGGAATGTAGAGAAAGCCTCTTCCTGAACATGTTGTTTATCAAGTGCTTTCAGCTCCAAATCAACAATAGAACAGAGCAGCATATTTTGGGGTGTCATGTCCTAAACTCCCTCAGGTAGTAGAGCTTGGATCAGAACTCAGGTCTTTCAACACTTTGCATATAGGATGCATCTAATTCATTGAATTTGTAGATACTCATCTGGATGGTTTTTTGTTCGTTTGTTTGTTTTTTAAAGATTTTATTTATTTGACAGAAAGATAGCAAAAGAGAGAAGAACACAAGGAGGAGGCATGGCAGGCAGAGGGAGAAATGGGGCTCAATCCCAGGACTCTGGGATCATGACCTGAGCCTAAGGCAGACACTTAACGACTGAGCCACACAGGCGCCCCATCATCTAGATGGCTTATTAGTAACAAGAAGTCAAAGCAATTTGAGGATTGCAGTACATGTTTTGTAATGTGGTGACATTCCTCTGCTACGATGTCAAAGCCTGCGACCTATTACATTTTTCACTTTGGAATACATATCCTTTCCTTGGAATTATTGTGACACTCCCTTGCAAGAGTGTCGCTGTTTAATAAATGCTCTTTTTGTTTAATTGTCAGGAAACAAACTTATAAAGTCATGTTAAGCAAACCTGCCCTATATTAATAGCTTGGTGATCTCCATTTTCCTCTTCCTTGATTATCTCGACACTCTTTCTTTAATTTTACGCTTGCTGTCACTTATTTATTTGCATCTCAAAAACTAATATACAACCCAAACCCTGAGAATCCTACAGCAATGGGGATGGGGTGGGTGGGAGTGGGGGTGGTGGTGTGTGCATGAGCAAATGAAAGAAAAAGGAAGTATATACTGGGAACAAGCAGCTCATTATGTGGTAGGTGATATTTCCACAGAATTCTATGAAGTCAACCTAAATTGGGAATCTTAACGGCAGCAGGAGAATAGTGT
Organism: Mustela putorius furo; assembly: GCF_011764305.1. NCBI lineage: Eukaryota > Metazoa > Chordata > Mammalia > Carnivora > Mustelidae > Mustela > Mustela putorius. Next base: position 12,536,114 of record NW_025422023.1, read on the forward strand.
TATGATTAAAATCCTTTGTCTTGGGTTGTTCTGAACAATTGCTTTCTTGATTAATGAATCAGAGGATAAGGGAACACTCTAGGATACCTGTGCTGAGGCCCTCAATAGAGAATGTAATCTTGACTGTCTGACATCCAGTTCCGACTCAAAGAAGACTTAAAGGTCATGTCATCAAGCTACTGATGTGAGGACTCTGAGTCACTGCAGCCCCTCACAGAATTGTCTTTCCTGAATGCTTCTTAATGCGAGGCCCTCAGTGTCACTACAAAAAGCTGTCACAGATTTCTGCTTCTATCTTTGTTGTGAAATAGTTGATGAAGACATTGTTTACTTCTCTCAGTGCCATCCAGTTTTATTCAAGGAAAAACTTTGGCACCTCTTAAGAATTAGAACATGTCTCCCTCCCAGAGAAAAACAAGCAATTTTCTGTATTTAGCTTCCTGGAGCTTAGCGTCCAATTTGTGCAGAATGCCTGGCCTTGAGAGTAGCTGTTTTCTTTGCCTAAAAGTCTCAGCAAGGATTGGATTCTCATTATTGAGGCCTCTACTCTCCTTCTGGGACAGTCCTTCTCAGACCATCCTACCCAAAGAGGTATAAGGAAGGAAAGACATTTCCTTTATCCTCTTAGCTTCTGTGTCTGGGACCTGTGAGGTGAACTAATGAAAGATTAACTGGAAAGAAGCATATAGATTTTATCTGTTGTTAAATTGTTTACATGGCATGGAAGACGTCATAGAAAGAAGTGAAAATCCCAAAGAAGCAGTTAGACCCTTGGTTATATAGCACTTTTTTTTAAAAATTTTTTTAAAATTTTTTTAATAATTTTTTATTTTTTATAAACATATATTTTTATCCCCAGGGGTACAGGTCTGTGAATCACCAGGTTTACACACTTCACAGCACTCACCAAAGCACATACCCATCCCAATGTCCATAATCCCACTCCCTTCTCCCAATTTCCTTACACCACACACAAAAATAGACTCAAAATGGATGAAGGACCTCAATGTGCGAAAGGAATCCATCGAAATCCTTGAGGAGAACACAGGCAGCAACCTCTTCGACCTCAGCCGCAGCAACATCTTCCTAGGAACAACGCCAAAGGCAAGGGAAGCAAGGGCAAAAATGAACTATTGGGATTTCATCAAGATCAAAAGCTTTTGTATAGCACTTTTTTAAAAGTTTTTTTTTTGTTTTGTTTTTTTGTTTTGTTTTTAATTTTTTTGACAGAGAGCGAGCGAGAGAGATAGTGAAAGAGAGAGAGCACAAGCAAGGGGAATGGCAGGCAGAGGGAGAGAGAGAGGCCTGATGGGACTCAATCCCAGAACCCGGGGATCATGGCCTGAGCTGAAGGCAGACGCTTAACCAACTGAGCCACCCAGGTGCTCAAAAACGATACCATTTTAACAAAAAGGGATAAGCTATGGAGACCTGAGAAGACAAGGGAAAAAGGGCTTGGCCTAGGGGTGTGGAATTGTGCGAAAGTGAACAAGAAATATGTGGCGGGAACTCATGGAATATAAGGGTGATTTTTAGTGAGCTTTGTACAGACTCATCTTGATGTCAACTCCCCATCTCTGGTAATAAGAATGCTCTCTTCCTGATAGTGGGAGGCCATCTTTCTCACAAGAAGTGTATACTTTGTTTTTAAGTACAAAGTGGGAAGAAGGAGAGCCCTTCCTACATATAGTATTTCCCAGTTGCCTTCAGCTATTTCCAGGTGTTCAGGACCTTCTGGGGTCTTCGTACCACCTGCTGCCCTCTAAAATTACTCTATCCCATTTTCACCTCTTCTCCATTTGAATATAATTCTCCTTGGAGATAGAAATTCAGTCTTATTTTAACACGTAAGCAGTACCTGGTATATGATAGAAGCTCAGGTCAATGACTAAAAAATATTAAGTGACTAATTACAACTATATTGAACCTTATTATTGATAGATTCATCTTTATGATTCTGTCATTCCCATCTCCCCATTGCCTCATTGTAGTCAACTTTTGGGTTAATTGCTCTAAATTCTTTTACTGTAAAAGGGGAGACATTATAAATAAATCCAATGAAACAAGAAAAAAAAATAATATCTTGGCCAAAGAAATGAGATCCCAGTTTTAATAAATTTATTCAACAAGCTTTTGCTTGGTGTTCATATGGACCACATATTGACTAGATCCTGAGAATATAGAAATACATCAGAAGCAAACCCCATCCATTGAGTAACAGGCAATGAACCAATAATTGTAGCAATGTGGTAAGTGGCTGAGGTGTGTGGCTGTAGGTTGAGGGTCTGGGTTGCAGGTTCTGGAATGGGGAGTAGGGTGCAGGAGTTTCTTACATTCCTGTGACCTCCCCGCCAACCTGGGGAAGAGAAGGGAAAGGCACAGAGTTGGGAGAGAAGAAGTTGCACTCTGATCTGGTCTCAATGGAAGCCTTAGCCTACAAGTCCTATAGATAATATGATCCTTCAGAGTTGTTGCCAGTGGTATGAAGGGCCTGGGCCCTACATCACCCTTCAAGTGGCTGGGGCACCTTGGGAAGGAGGTATGACCTGGGAGATGGTCTTACCTGAAATAGTTCCTGAAGAGGGCCTGTCTGCTGGGGGCTCACCCTGCAGCTCAGGCAAGAAGTCTTTTGCTCCTGAAGGGGGGAACTGATCATCTCCTCACAGCATCCATCTCATATTAAGTGGTTATTACTATATTAGTGGTTATTATTATATTAGAGCTACAATAAAGCAATATAACAATTTGAAGAGGAAAAGCTTTATCACCTCTCTAAAATGTCAAAAGTAGAGACATTGAAATCTGAATCTTGAATTCCAGTTTGGATTGTTTGGGTGCATGGGGGTGATGGGCATTCCAGACAAAGGGATTAAATATTACTCAGCCATCAGGAAGGATGGATACCTATCATTTGCATCAAGCACAGGAAGGTAATTATCATACAGCTTCACTTATTTGTGGAACTTAAGGAATAGCATGGAGGGCATTAGGAGAAGGAAGGGAAAAATGAAGGGGTTGGGGAATCAGAGTGGGAAACAAACCTTGAGAGACTATGAACTCTAGGAAACAAACTGAGGGTTTCAGAGGGGTGAGGGATAGGGAATGGGTTGGCCTGGTGATGGGTATTAAGGAGGGCATGTGTTGCAATGAGCCCTGGGTGTTATATGCAAATAATGAGTCATGGAACACTTAAAAAAAAAGTGTCCTACTACATGGGAATAAGGCATTAAAACTAGTTTCCCTGTTTGAGGGTTCACTTATAAATGAAAAAATGGTACTAACACCACCTGAGCAGGTGTACTAGGCACATAGGTGCATTATGTCATTTTACGCTCCAAACAACTTTGCAAAGAATGTATTGTCCTGATAATGTTCTGACAATAATGGATCCTAACAGGATCAAAAGCCCCCAAAGCACAAAACAAAACAGATACTATCATGTATTTATAGATGATAACACTAAGGTTAAGAGAGATATAGCCATCTGTCCCACAGTCACATAGTTAGTAATGGTGAAGACGAAGTTTCACTGAGGTTTTCTTGGCTCCAGCGTATATGCTTTTTCAACCACCATGTAGTCTCCATTGTTCTAACAGTAATTTTTGTTTTTCGTTTTTTGTTTTTTAAGATTTTTAAAAATTTATTTGACAGACAGAGATCACAGGTAGGCAGAGAGGCAGGCAGAGAGAAGGGGGGGAAGCAGGCTCCCTGCTGAGCAGAGAGCCCGATGTGGGGCTCGATCCCAGGATCCTGGGGTCATGACCTGAGCTGAATGCAGAGGCTTCAACCCACTGAGCCACCCAGGTGCCCCCTAACCGTAGTTTTTAGTACTTGTACCTGTTTTGTGATTTATTTTTACAGAGTTGACTGATTTTGATAAAATTTTGGTCAAGACTCAAAAACATCAAGAGACTCTTAATTTCTGCTAGTACCTTCATCTACAATCATGAGGTAAACAGTGACCAACAAGCGTATTCCAGTGGCTGTATTATTTTATGCTTTTCAACCAAACTGTATATGTGAATGGAAGTTAGAAAGATACACAAATGCAGTGATGAGGTATATGCTGTCTAGATTTACTAGAATATTCCACTCTAAGAATACAAGTCTCATTATTTGAATTATTTCATCTTGGAAAGCTACTCTTCATCACTGACAACAGAGCAAACAGCAGAATGAGGACATTTGATGAAAAACAAATGGGACATCAAACCATACTGCTCCTCTGGCATAACAGTCCGCAATGCTTTTCCATGTTCAGATTGTCTAGGAGTTTTTCAAGACAACCCATTATGACAAAAATAAAAAGTAAGTTTATTTTTCAGTTTTATCTTTTGAAAACATTTGTTTTTGAGTATTCTTTGTAATATACATGATACCTTAATTTTACACATGTATTAGAGATTCATACTCAAAACAGTTTGACACATGATCAAAAAAAACTGGGTATGAGGGGTATCTGGGTGGCTCAGTCAGTTAAGTGCCTTGGACTCAGGTCATGATCTCAGGGTCCTGGGATCAAACCCCATGTCAGGGTTCCCTGCTCAGGGGGGAATCTACTTCTCCCTCTCTCTCTGCCCCACCCCCCCCACCTGTGTGCGCTCTCTTTCTCTCTCTCTCTCTAGCTCTCTTTCTCAAATAAAATTTTTTTAAAAACTGAGGATGTTGGTGGGTATTAAGGAGGGCACATATTGCATGGAGCACTGGGTATGGTGCATAAACAATGAATTTTGGAACACTGAAAATAAATAAAATAAAATAAAACTGGAGATGAAATTATGACCATGCTACAACATGAATGAAGCTTGAAGACACAAAAGAAAAATTATTGCATGATTCCACTTACATGAAGTACCTAGAGTATTCAGAGTCATAGAGGCAGAAAGTGGAATGGTGGTAGCCAGAGGCTGGGGAACAGGAGAGTGGGGGCATAGTGTTCAGTGAGTACAGAATTTCAGATTGGGAAAGTGAAAGAATTCTAGGGATGGGTGATAAACTTAATGCAGCTGAGCTGTACACTTAGAAACAGTGGACAGGGTACTTTGCTGTTATGTACTAAAAAATAATGAACGGTGGAGATCCCAGTTTATAACAATGGATCTAAGGCCTCCCTTACAACTTGACCTCATCTTTTCACGCTCATCTCTGTGGACAGTTTTTCTTTGTGCTGGTACACCTTGCTGTGTGCTGTTTCTTCAGCCTGGAGTGCTCTCCCTCAGCCTGTTTGCTTCATAAACCCCTACTGATCTTTTCAAATCAATTCCTCTGAGTCATTACACATAAAAGATATGTGTGTATCGCATTCTCTATACATTTCTCATATTCACTATTTACACTCCAATGTCTCCTTTACTTAATCAAACTTCTCGAGGACAGGAACACTTGTATCTTCAAGACCTGGGAAAAGGCTGACCAGTACTTAACGACCCTATTTGTTGAGTAAATGAGTGTGTCAATGAATAAAGACAGAATAGTAAGTAGGTGGTGTAGCAGTTGCGCAGCGGACATCCTGGATGGGGACAGGAGGCCTTTCCCGCAATGGGGTCCTTGGAAGCCACGTCCTGATCACTTTACTTATGTCAGGGTCATAGCTCCTGGATATGGATTTAACCTGGACGATATTTAAGCCAGACAAAATTAACCAATGTTTATCTCATCTCATAATCCTCTTTTCTATATTGTGTTTTATTGGATCATCCTCACAGTCCTGCCCTCATTAGCAAGGGCATACAAAAATCACATCTGCTTCATGATGCAGGACGTACAGGTTCTTCCCTGGAATGCAATCTTACATGCTTAAAAGCAGATACGGATAAGGAAATTAAATTACTTTTGGTCTGGGGAAATGAAAGATTCTAAAAAGTGATTCACTCCTTTTCTTTGTTAACCAGTATATACAACTAAAAATAGAAATAATGTACATAAAAATAGTTGAGTACTGACCAGAGTTTGACTTGCTTGTGAATGCCACACCAATGAGACATTTAGGATTGCTGTTATGTTACAATGCTGCTACAGGTTTTAAAATATTCAAATCATAACCAAACATTTAAAAAATACTACAGTTATAATCTCACAGGGTGCTTTTGCTTCATTATTCTGAGCATTTCTGCATAGAGTGCAATATTAAATTAAGATGGGAAATTAGATTTCTTTTAATGAAGGAGTTCTTGAAAAACAAAGTCAATACTTCCCTGATAAAATCAAAGCTTCATTATATTGTAGTCGCAAATAAGGTTTTTTATGTATTTGATTTTTCAGATGATGTAGAGTATAATCAACATATAACTGTAAGTAATTTTTTTCAGTGAATCATTAATGAAATAAGATTTTGGATTGGGATAAACCTATCAGGAAAGCTTAAGCCTTATATCATTTTTGCTATATGTTACTCTAAGTATGTACACATTTACAATGACAACAATAATTACACCAAACAAAACACTTGGGCCACCATTTGGCTTATTTCAAAATACTCTCCTCCACGTTTATGCTTGTGTTCAACCCTGATGATTTTTCTGTCCTCAGATTACATCATGTGTAATAAGAGCCTGTTCATATACTCACTCTATATACTATGTACCCATACACTACACATTTATGTATAGTATATACACTTGCACATGGCTCACTGTGTTGTGTTTGATATTTGGAACCTATAGCCTGTAATAATTAAATTGAACTAAAAGAGTCTGTTTCAATTAGTCCTCAGGAAAGCCAACCCTGTTTCTCATTTGTCTAAAATCTATTAAAAAAAAAAATGGAGAATGGTGTACTCCTCTATCTAGGTCAGTATAAAGTTTTTGGCAATAAAAAGAGGGGAGAAAAGCAATCACACTCTGACAATTTGTCCACAAATTGCCCTAAATGTATGTTTACCCTAAATTCATGTAGGATTAGCAAACTGATTTTTTTTAAGAGACAACAATGATGCTTCTCCCACTCCTACACCATGTCTTACTTCTATCAAGAATTCTGCTCAAAAATCACCTTATTAATGAGCCCTTCTGTGATTTATCACCATAAGAGATAGTAACTACTATCTACCACCTGCTTTATCTTCTTCCACCGTGCCATATCACTATCTGGCATGGTAGATATTTCTTTATTAATCAGTTTATTGTTTCTCTTCCACCACTAAAGTAGAAGTTTCACAAGAGCAGAAGGTTTTCTCTTTTTTCACTGCTGTATTGCCAGCATCTAGAACAGGATTTCCCAACAATGGTACCACGAATATTTTGGACTAGATAATTCTTTGTTGGAAAGGCGCTGCCTGGTGCATTGTGGGATATTAGCAGCATCCCTTACCACTACCCACTAGATGCCAGTCACACCCTTACTATCCACAAACCATGATAGCCCAAAATGACTCCAGATATTGATAAATATCTCTGGGGGTAAGGGATGGGGGGGTGGGGGGAGGAAAGCAAAATTGCTGGCTGAGATTTACTGATCTAGAACAATGCCTGGCACAATGACTACTCCATCAGTACTCGTTGAATGGGTCCCAAACAAGTGGATGAAACCACTATTTCTCATCAAGCCAAAACTCTGCAGTTTCCACAGTAGAACAATTGCAACAGGAAAATTGAATACAGTCAGGACGTTACAAGTGAAGTTCCCTTTCCATTCAGGCCTTAAAATTTGTCCTCTTTCACTAATCTTCTCCTGCCTCAGACTTTAAAGAAAGACATTTCCAGGAAGTCCCCATTTATTTAGTTCTAATTGTTTTGGCTGTGCGATGCTGCTCACTGAGAGTCTTGTAAATTCAAACCACTGCCGCTGAAGTATTTTTCAAGCCAGGTAAGCTTTGTTGCATTCCTCTTGGAAACCCACTCCTTTCCTTTCTGTGGCAATTAGCAGTCAGTGGAAATAAATCACATGCCCTTCAAATGAGAATAAAATATTTCCCTGCCCCGGTGTTTGAGCTTTCAAATTCTGAGCAGTGGAGGGTCTGCTCTTTCACGTTTTCACTTAATACTTCACTGGCTCCTCTCCAAAACCTGCCTGACATGCAATTATTTTCAACCTATTTCACAGAAGGCCTGCTCCATTCATCTTCCTGCGGGTCAGATTTCCATTGAAATTGATAAAAGATTTTACTGTGTGAAACTTAAGTCAGGAGGGTTCAATGGAATGCTAAGCCCAGGTTTTTTGGGTTTATGGGGGCAGACATGAAATACGGTACAGAGGGGGATGAAAGAACATCCATAATCATATCTGGGGGGTTGGTAATGATCTGTCTGGACTAAAACTCTAGGTAGAATTATGGATGGTGTTTACACCGTATGGGGAGAAAGGGGACTTGCCAGGAAGGGGTGATGGTCAGAAGATCTGAATTCAATTTTTGACTCTGGTACTTAAGGTAAAAGACTTTCCTCTTTCGAAATTAGTTCCCTTTTCTACATAATGAGATAGAACTGAATGGGCTCTATCACCTTGTCGCCCCTACCTCCTTTTCCCCCCATTGTTCCCTGTTTCTTTAAATGCCATCGTTACCCTGTTAACAGTCAGAAATCTGAACGTCAGCTTTAACTTTTCTTCTCCTTTGCCCCATACACCGCTTGCACACCAGGTTTACCTCCTACATTCCTCTTGATCTCTTCAATCCTTGCTCTCCTTCTGGCAACCAGACGAAGTGTAACTGCCTCCATCTCTCCCCGCATGACTAGACTGTAGAGGTTCAAGGCCACTTTGCTTCCTCCCTACCTTCAGCCTTGGTCCCTGCCCTCTTCCCTAAAATCTGGTTCTGAGGCCAAAGGGATCTTGCAAAGAGAATCTGATCTTAGATTGAGGAGTCCTTAGAAATTTCAGATTCCTTAATTAGACCTTTGAGATATATCCCTAGATAATTTTTCTAGATTCCATCCCCTTACCACATTCTCTGATGTTTGCCCTTCAGTCACACTAAGCTTTTTTCAAATCTGCCAACCCTTTGGACATACTACTCCCTTTGCTCAGGACCCTTTTCTTTCTTTATGAGTAGTCTAAAACCTTCTGATTTCATTTGTGTCACTTCTTCCACAGGCTTGAACTCTATCTACGTTGTGTTATGCTTAGTACAGGTCACAGTTTATTGTAATCATATGTGTATGCAAGTTTGGTTTGCATAAACTTTCTAGAGTAGTTTTCTCTGAAATCTTTTACAGTTGTCGCTTTCGACTCCTAAGAGAGCAGCAATATTTGGCAACGTGATTTTATCAGATCATTTCAAAGCATTAAAACAGTTTTCATGGAAACATGCATACTCTTACTCTCATATTTCATCGATTGATTGAAGTTTCATTAAGTTAACCTAATTACAATAAGAAGTACAACTAAATCAGGTTTGCTGCTGCACGCAACTAATTCTTGAAAAACATACAACCTAATCATTAAGTGGAGAAGCACATGGACGTCATTTGGTATATTTTAGGGATGAGACGGGAAGTATTGATTTAGCCTGCGACTTTAATAACCTATCTTTACTTCTAGAGTTACATTTCATAACATAAAAGACTGATACTTTATTTACTATTATATACTCAACATAAAGCACAGTACCTGTTCATATGTGATATATAATTTTAAAAATTGCTACTAAATTAAATACAAGGTTTAGCTCTAGAAAGTACAAAGCTTATAAAATTGCTAATACCTTCCAATTCTGATCATTTAAATTCATGTTTAATTGTAAACACATTTATGGTTGTAATGAATTATGAATTAATTCAGGATCAGGTCCTTGTATTGGTCTCCACAGTCAAATGACTTAGCAGGTTGCTCAGTGAGTAAGTGTTGAATGGTATACGTGTGCCTGCCTAGTCTGGTCTTGTGGTTATGGGGGACAGGTGAGGGCTGGTGTTAAGGCTTTGAATATAACCTTAACCTGGGTGCATGAAAATATTAGCTCACCTCCTCCTTATTAAGAGATAAGTGAGATTTTAATATATTTAAAGATATCAAAATCCATGATTATTTATTGCTAGTCATCAATAATATCAGCTAGGAACCTTCATCCAAATAAATAAGGATCTAGCATTTTAAAACTAATAACATGTATATTTTAGCAGGACGTATATCCTATTTTAGTCATCCCCTTGCTCTTTCAACTTTCCTGAGAAGTACACCATTTTCAGTGAATTTCTCAGAAACTCATTTGCATTGATGATTTAGCTTCAGGGTAAATGGGAAAGAATTAGATTTTTAAAATTCGAGAGTTTATATTATACCAAGCAGCATTCAAGTGTCATATCCCTACCTCATTTGAATTCAGCCTAAGTAATAAGAGTGCATGTTTGGCCTGGTCCTGAACTGACTGTGTTGAAGTCTTTGCCATATTGTGCTTTTTCCCAGAGCAGGTCCAGGGTGAAGGAAGGTAATTTCCTGATGGATGCTCAATCTCCCCTCCCACCCCTGGAACATTTCCAAGAGAGAAAAAAAAAAAAAGAGGAAAAGCAGGTGCAGCCATTCAGAACCAGATATAGGAAAATGGCAAGTAAATCATGGTCATAAAAATAATGACTGGCATTTTTTGAGAGGTTTCTGTGTGTCAGACACTGAGTTAAGCAATTTGTGTGCTTTATCTCAATTCTTAACAACTTCCCAGCAGCGAGTAGTGGTTAAAGTGCAGGTTTAGGAGCCAGACTGCCTCAGGTTTGAAGCTACTTACTGTGATGTGACCTTGGCCATAACCTCTGTGTGTTTCAGCTTCCTTGTGTGTAAATAAAAGGAAGGGAATTTAAAAATCTACCTTGTAGTCCTTCTGTGAGGATTAAAGAACTAGTACAAGACAAGCTCAGCATTTACTATCAAGTGAGTACTCAAAAGAATGTTAGCCCGCATTACCATTACCATCACTATAGTTGTTACTGTCTTTGTGCAGATGAAGCAATTTCATGAGGCCAAATGACTTGGCCAAGGTCACTCAGGCTCTTGATAGCAGGGTGGGTATCGAACTGTATGTCTGCCAGTCCGGCACCATTCCACCACACATCACGCCATGCACCTTGATTGCAACGTAAGCAGTCAGGTGGTAGAGGACAGGGAGCCCAGGCTTCAGAGCTAAGCACATCTGGTTCAAATCCCAACACCTCTGCATCCTCTGGGAGTCACTGGGTGAATTTCACTTTATATTTGCCATGTTCAATTTAGTCATCTTTAAAATGAGGGGAGGGTCCCATTTTTAGTGTGTGAAGAAAATTATATTTTAATGAATGGGTACATAACAGGTACCCATGGTTGCTCCTATTTTAGGCTATCACAATATATTATAACCAGTATAATTGCAATAATAGTGTATAATGTTTCAACAGCAAAAATAATTTTGAAGAATATATAATTCTATAAACAAAATGTGGTATATACATACTACGGAACATTATTCAGCCTTAAAAAGGAAGGAGATTCTGACATGTGTTACAACACAGATGAACCTTGAAAACATTATGCTGGGGCACCTCAGTGGCTCAGTGGGTTAAGCCTCTGCCTTCAGGTCAGGTCATGATCCCAGGGTCCTGGGATTGAGCCCCACATCAGGCTCTCTGCTCAGCAGGGCGCCTGCTTCCCCCTCTCTCTCTCTGCCTGCTTCTCTGCCTACTTGTGCTCTCTCTCTCTGTCAAATAAATAAATAAATAAATATTTTTAAAAAAAGGAAAGAAAGAAAACATTGCACTAAGGGCAATCACCCACTTACATGACGTATGAAGAGTAGCCAAATTCACAGAAACAAAAAGGAAAATGGTGGCTGCCAGACGCTGGAGGGAGGAGGAAGTAGGGAGTTGGTGTTTAATGGGTGTGCAGCTTCAGTTTGGGAAAATGTGAAAATTCTGGAGATGGATGATGGTGATGGTCACACAACGTGAATGGACTTAATGCCGCCAAATTGGGACTCTTAAAATCGGCTAGCCTGGTAAATTTCATGTTACTTTACCACAATGAAAAGTAGGGAAAAAATAATACATCCTTCTGCAAGAGGAATACATTATTATTAAAATCACTAAGAGAAAAAGCACAGTCTTAAGAGCAGCTCCTCTTCTCCAGTCATATTTTTGACGTTTTATGTTAATTCCACTGTAAAGTCACTTAGTCTTTATGTTTTGTAAGAGTAAGAAGGTATGCTCGACTATTTTTATCCACAACATATGTTCCTATTTGAATTGGCAGGTAAGTATTAATCAATGTAGATATTCTAACAATACTGTCAGAGGAGAAATAATATTGTTGTGACACTAAGAGAACATTTTTATTATACATATTACCTTGAAATAACATTTTTGCCAGGAAATTTGATGCGGCGTACATGTGATGCATGAGAAAAGAAGCCCAGCGAAAGTACATTAGTCATGTGAGCCGCACATGATATACAGCTCCACAGCCTGTGAGATACAAGGATATAATTAACTGTGAAGGTCATTCCATCACCAGGATCATATTTGGAACAAAGATGTATTCAGTTATGCTATTTACTCTATTTATACTTCAACTCCTCATTTTTATAAGCTTTCTTTTCTATGTGATTTTTAAAACTCCCATAAGGCCTTTTTTTCTTTTTCTTTTTTCAAAAGAAAGAATGTCTTCTTCTTTTTTTCTTTTTAAGTTGCCTTGCATTCCAAACCCAGATCAAAACCATTGTGAATTTTGAAACATGACTTGCTTCTGACATTGAAACATTTTTCCTCTTTTTTTTTTTTCTCGATTACTATAATAAATGTTAGATTTGGGGGGAAATTTTGGATATACTCAGAAGGTCTCGTGTATGTGTGTCTGTTCTGTATGCATGTGCTTTCCTGTTTCATGACATCCGTACTTATTGAAGGTCCCTTTTATTCTTACATTTGTTCTGCCTCAATAAAATACCAGCTCTAATTATCACCTTCGTCTCCCACCCTTGAGTTACATCAGACCCTCATGGACAGCAGGAGAAACAGGGGATCTCTGGTCTTTGCTCTAAGCTCCTCCAAGCCCTTGCTTTTTCTCCAGGCCCAATAGTGAATATTTGTCCCATTTCTACTCCTTCTAGAGGCCTCTGAGCTCAAAGTACTGAGATTTCTAAACTCTCATGCAGGATCTTTTTATATGCTGAATGTTTTCATGGGGGTTTGGAGCCAGGAAGTCTCTATAAGGGCTTCTTTTGTATCTTCTTTTTGTATCTTGTCTTCTACTTTCCTGAGATGTTTGGATCCTATTTTTATTTAACTGGAATTCTTAGTGAGATAACATTTTCAGAGAGATTACAACAGTGGCTACATTCCAAATTCCCCTATACTTGAAATCAATGGCCTTTTGTCCTAAAGTAGAAATAACAAGGGGGCCAAGAGCAAAGGTTTTTTCTCTCGGAATTCTTTACACGTTATTGCAACGTCTTCCAGCATCTAATGTTTCACATAAGAAATTTAATTCAAGTCCTAGATTCTTCCTAATGTTTTCATCCAAGAAGTTTGTAAGAGTTTCTCTTTATCCTTGGAATTTAGAAATTTCCCCAGAGTATGTTTAGGTATGCTCCTCTTTATGTGTTTCCCTTTTGATGTGAAAAGCATCAAAGTTTAACATTTTAGGACTAGAAAATTTTGCCAGGTTCATGGGTTACACTTTATATTTGTTTATTTCTCTCTGCCAGTTCAGGTGTCCCTCCTAGAATAATCTTCCATAGCTTGCATGTTTCCCTCTTCATTTCCATCCTGTTCTTTTCTGCATTTCAAGCTTCCATTCGGGACCATTTGCTCTCTGAGCAAGGTATAGCTTTTGGAATTATTTTTAATGAGGATATTTTAGTGGCAAACTAAGATCTTGTTTTTCTGAACTATGTTTATTTTACCATCATTTCTGAGAAACATTTCCTAGGCTTACAGTTCTAGGGTGTCAGTTTGTTTCTCTTAGCCCTTTGAAGGTATTATTCTACTATCCTCTGGATCTGCCATTGGTGTTGTGAAGGCAAGCCGCGAGTCTATTCATTATCCCTTTTTATGAAATGTGTCCTTTTTTACTGCCTGTTCTTAAGATCTTCTATTCATTCTCATTGTATTGAAGTTTCAAACACTATGTCTAGGTGTAATTTTCTAATTTGTTCTATCTTGTTTGGAATTCATTGTAATTTCTGATTCTGAGGATTAATGTCTTTTGAAAATTCGGGAAAGTCCTTAGCAATTAGTACTTCAATTATTGCCTCTTCCTTACATTCTCTGTTACACTCTATGAAACTCCAATTAAGCGTTTGTTAGATGCTCTCATTCAATTCTCAGTGTTCCCTATATTGTACATCACATCGCCTCTCTCTGTTACGTTCTCTTTAATATCTTTTGCTTGAATGAATTCTGCTTTGTATCATTTACTATTTTACCCTGTCATTGACATTTTGTTCCACTAGTTTTAAAACTTTCATTATGAATTTTATTTTTCAAAGTTACATTTTACTCTTTTAAAATCTACTGGGTTGGGGCGCCTGAGTGTTTCAGATGGTTAAGCATCAGCTTTAGGCTCAGGTCATGATCTCCAGGTCCTGGGATCGAGCCCCAGGGGCCCCCAGGCCAGGGAGATTCGACTTCTTCCCTCTCCCTCTGCCTCTTCCTCTTCTTGTTCTCCTTAGGTCTCTCTCTTTTTCTCAAATGAGTAAATAAAATATTAAAAAAGTAATCCTAAAAAACTTGCTTGGTCATTTTTATAGTTTCCTATTTCTTGCTTAAAATTTCAAACCACTTTTTGTTTCTTTAGACCTATTTAAAAAAATGCATCTCTAATAACTTCAGTATCTCAAGCTTTGTGTGGATAACTGTGCTATTCCCCCCCCCCCATGTCTGACTCATGGTGTCTTGTTTCCTTGTGTGCTTTATTTATTTATTTTTTTAATTATTATTATTTTTTTTATTTGACAGAGAGAGATCACAAGTAGGCAGAGGCAGGCAGAGAGAGAGAGAGGAGGAAGCAGGCTCCCTGCTGAGCAGAGAGCCCGATGTGGGACTAAATCCCAGGAGCCCCAGATCATGACCTGAGTCAAAGGCAGAGGCTTAACCCACTGAGCCACCCAGGTGCCCTTCCTTGTGTGCTTTAGAATGTATTCTCATGTGAGCTCATATGCCTTGCAAAATATCTGTGGAAATTAAGTGAGACCTAATTGAAGTTCTATTCGAATTCATTGTTTTGTTCTTAATTTTCTTTCTTGTATTTCCCTTTGATTTATGTATTCTCACCTTTTAATTTCTAGATTCTTAAATCATTAATTTATAGTCTTGCTTCTTTTCTTATACATGAATTTAAGACTACATATTTTCTGTAAGTAATGCTTTAGCTACATTACACATGAATGTAATATTTTTCTTATCTTTTGAAATAAATATCTTCTATTTATTTTTATGATTTCTTCTATGGCCCATCAGTTACTCAGGAGTTTTTTAAATTTAATTCCAAATCAGATAGGACTTAAATTTTTTCTTGGGTATTTACTTCTAATTCAATTGCATTATTGTAGTCATAATTCTTAAATATTGAGCTTTGAAATTTATGGCCTAGAATATGGTATATCTTCATAAAAGCTGTGTATGTCTTTAAAAATTGTGTACTTCTGAAACGAATAATACATTATATGTTAATTAATTGAACTTAAATTTTGAAAAATTGATCTTAAAATAAAAAGAAAGGGAAATCTCTGATTATTGAGCACACATTTTTTTCTATCCTAAGTGGCCTGTTACTGAAATGTGTTTATAAAACATCATTATTACAGGGTGCCTAGGTGGCTCAGTGGGTTAAAGCCTCTGCCTTCGGCTCGGGTCATGATCCCAGGGTCCTGAGATTGAGTCCTGCATTGGCTCTCTGCTCAGCAGGGAGCCTTCTTCCCCCTCTCTCTCTGCCTGCCTCTCTGCCTGCTTGGGATCTCTGTCTGTCAAATAAATAAATAAAATCTTTTAAAAAAAAAAAAAAAAACCAAACCATCATTATTACAGATGATCTGTCAAATTCTTCTTGCAACTTTTTAACTTTATGCATCACTTTTGAAACCATGTTATAGAGTACACACAAAATTAAAATGTTCATGTCAGGAAGAATAATCCATCATTATATAGTGCTTACTTTTACTTTTGCCTTCAAGTTCATTTTGTCAGATATAAAAAGAGCTTCACTGTCTCTCTTTTAATTATTATTGGCTTGTAACCTTTTTTACTTTTAACTTTCAAACTTTTTGTGTGTTTATTTTCTCTCCCTTGTAAACAACACAAAATTGCTTGTTCTTTTTATTTTTATTTATTTATTTTTTTTAAAAAATGATTTATTTGACAGATCACAAGTAGGCAGAGAGGCAGGCAGAGAGTGAGAGGAGGAAGCAGGCTCCCTGCTGAGCAGAGAGCCCGATGTGGGACTCGATCCCAGGACCCTGGGATCATGACCCGAGCCGAAGGCAGAGGCCTTAACCCACTGAGCCACCCAGGCACCCCTGCTTGTTCTTTTTAAACCCAGTTGGGTATGCTTGCCATTTGACATACTACATTTGTCATATTTTGGCTTTACTATCTTGTATTTGTTCCTCTCTTTCTGTTTTCTCTTTTCTTCTTTCTTTTTTTTTTTTTTTTCCTTCAAATGACATTTTTGCATCTATGGGTTTTGAAGTTTTACCTGCTGTTTCCATGATTTTAATGGATGACCTTAAATTTTTAACATGCATGCCTAATTGAAAAGCATCTAAATTTTGTCAATACTTTTATCTTTTCTGCAACACTAGGAAGTTTAAATGTTTAAGATGCTTACTAAGCACCACAGTCTCCGCCAAGCTGCCCACGCCTCCAGTTTGCTTCCTGCCTCTCCCACTACCACCCAACCCACCTGCCCATCCCACTTCAGCCCCACTGGCCTCCTTCCTGATCCTTGAATAGGCTGTACACATCCTCCCCACTCGCTGGCTCCTCTGCTGAAAACTACATACCCAAGATAACTGCTTGACTGTCTCTCATCTTTTAAACCTGCTGAATTTGAGAGCTTCCCCACTATCTTGTTTAAAATTGCACACATTTTGGGTGCCTGGGTGGCTCAGTTCCTTAATTGTCTGCCTTGGGCCTAAGTCATGATCTCAGAGCCCTGGGATCAAGTCCACATCTGGCTCCCTGCTCAGTGGGGAGTCTGCTTCTCCCTTGCCCTCGGTCTCTGCCTCAAACCCTGCTCTTTTACTCTGTCTCTCTCAAGTAAATAAATAAAATCTTTAAAAAAATAAAATGAAATTGTACACCTTTTGGCACTTCCTAGGAGACCTCATTGCTTTCCTTTTTCCCATACTGCTTACCACCTCTTGGTACACTAAATAAATTCGTATACTAAATAACCAGAATTTAAGCTCCATGAGGAAAGGGATCTGTTTTTTGATGTTTTATAAACTGCTGTATCCCAGCCCCTAGGACACGCTGAGGCTCATAATAGGCTCTTAATTATTGTTAAGCATTCAGTGAATCCAAACCCCAGATTCAGATGAGAGCAGACCGATGTCCCCAAGTTATTGGGGGAATTCCACCCATCCTGCCTTTTCTATCACTACCCAGAGCCATCGCTGAGACAGATGATTCCTATTGAGGTCTCTCCCTCTGAGGTAGTAGTTCACCTTCTTCTTTCTTTCTTTTCCTTTCCTTTTTCCTTTCTCTTCTGACTTTATGGTGTTTCTCCAGTCAGGCTCCACTGCTGTTCAGAGACCTTGTCCAGTTGCCAGTTCCACACGTCCTGCCTCCTCATCACCCACATACAAGTTCTCATCTTCCTAGTCTACCAGCATCTGTAGATGCCTCCAGGTGGTTTGGTGGTTTTAGCCTCACTGAACTCCCAGGACTACTTAAAGTTTGCTCCTGCCCTCAGAAGATTACTTACACATTTTTGAAGGCTTATCCACTCATTGAGAGTATTTTCAAATGAATTTTAAGTTTAATTTTTAAACAAATTTTTAAATTTAATTTTATTTTAATTTTATTTTTTTTAAGATTTTATTTATTTATTTATTTGACAGAGAGAAATCACAAGTAGATGGAGAGGCAGGCAGAGAGAGAGAGAGGGAAGCAAGCTCCCCACTGAGCAGAGAGCCCGATGCGGGACTCGATCCCAGGACCCTGAGATCATGACCTGAGCTGAAGGCAGCGGCTTAACCCACTGAGCCACCCAGGCGCCCTTAAGTTTAATTTTAAATGAATCCTTAAGTGTGTTATCTGGCATTTTCCAAAGTCTCTGAATCTCCCTCAGGCAAGCTGGGATTGCCTTTCTGTGGTCTGTGAAAGGCGTGGCCCGCCTTTCTTCCATACATCTATTTCCTCTCTCCACTGGCTTATCTTTAATGTTTATGTCATTGAAAATGTTGTCCAACCCTACATCCACCTTCCCAGTGTGATTTTTCTAGCCCATTCTCAAAACCAACTGAACAAAGGCTAAAAAGTAGATTGAAAGAAGAAGTGCAACAGACAGTCCCAGGTTTGTTTCATTAGCGAAGCTTAAGTCATCAGCAAGATTGACGGTCACTTTTCCTGCTGTGGAAAATTTGAATCTACCGCCTTAACCCTGTTGGTTCAGTTACACTTGCAGAACATCCTGAAAAAGCTAAACCAGGAGATAGCAAGATGAAAACAGGAACTTGTAGAGCTTCTTGGTAACCACAAGAAGAGAACTGTTCAACCTAACTAAGCTAAGCTTGCTGTACCTGGAGACACTGCTTTGGAAGCTATCCCCAGCAATCTCATTGCTTGCTGCAAGTAGTAAACTCTCCCTTCTTGAAAGCAACTTTGGTCAGGTCTTAGGAGTTAGGCTCCCGGATTGAGGAACTCCTTATATGTTGGGCTATAAAGCTGCTGCGGCACAGGCAGTCTTGAACTGGTAGTGGCGGCAAGAATTGCTGAGGAACACTAGAAGGCAGAAGGGGTCTTAAAAGCTTGTAGTTCAATGTTCTTAAAAATGTTCCCCAGTCTGAACCCTGGGGAACATGTTCTTTTAGGGATTAGCATATGTGGGGATATTAGTTTCTTGTTGTCGCTGTAACAAAGCATCACAAATTTAATAGCTTAAAATAACACAAATGTATTATCTCACATTTTCTCTCAGTCAAAAGTCCACAGTGGCTGAGTTGAAAGTGCCTTAGAGTCTCACAGGCTAAGACCAAAAAGGTTAGAGCTGCACTCTTTCTAGAGGTTTGAGGGCGAAAATCCATTCCTCACTCTTTCAGATTGTTGGTACCTACTCCCTTGCTGGCTATTAGCTTGGCTCTTAGGCCCCTCCTCCATCTTCAAAACCAGCAATGGCAAGTCAAGTCCCTTTCACTTTAACCTCTCTTGCGTTCTCTTCTGCTTTGCTCTTCTGCTTTTAAGAAATAAGGTGATTGGATTGGGTCTACACAGATAATGCAAGATATCTCTCCATCTCAGGTTCTTTAAACTTAATCACATTTACAAAATCCCCTTTGCCATGAAAGGTAACCTGTCATTTAAAAGTTCTGAGGATTAGAATGTGGACCTTCCTTGGGGGATCATTATTCTGCCTACTACAATGGGCAAGAATCCAGACTATAGAAACCAGGAGAAAGCATATCAATAGCAGAAAGCTATATCAGGACCACTAATATCCAGAGATGTTTTCCAAAGCCCAGATATCTCTCCAAGCAGAAGTGCAACAGTAGATCCAGAGAGACCAGCAGGGAGATTAACAGAGTCGGATGAATAGGGGGGGCTCAAGTAGGCAGGATTGAGTAGAAGGCCCTTAGTCTAATGGCCATTAGTAGTCTTTCAGGTACCACCCTCAAATTTATGTGCTAGTATGTTTACATTCTCTGGAATGGCAAAGAACTCTGTGGAAGAAGTTCTTGGGCACCAGTCTCATCACCTGCTAAAGCAATCTCTAGGGCTTCACTTTGAAGATGGAAGCAGTTGGCATTTTCAATGCAATTGGCACTCTCAGTCTATTTAGATAAAAGACCACCAGCGGAATATCTTCTTTAGGTTTTTTTTTTTTTCTTCTATCTCTCCTTATAGATTGACTAGTTGTGGTTTGAGTTCATATCTCATTTGTACAATTGTGTGGAAAGTAGCACGAAATAATCAATACAAGCCAGCATTTTTTATTTTTTACCATTTCCCCTAATTACATGCCTTGGCATGCAGAGATACAGATTTAACAAATATTTTGCTGTTAAATAGTGATGATTACCCACTCTCCAGATTGCAAAATGTCTTCCTAATATCCTTCCTCCCCTATTAGGTGGGTTTCATATTTTAGGTTATGTTACTTACAGCACTTGTACTTCCAGATACAAAGATCCCTATCAGATAGGAAGGAACTTTTCTAAAAGCAATAGAAAAAATGGAGCTTAACACCTAGAAATTTACGTATCTCAGAAAAAATGTCTAGGAGGAGAAAGACTCTTCCTATATTTCCACACCATCATCCACTGTGCAAAGGTGTTAATTCCCATGGTGATCACGCCATAGTCCCAGCTTAGCTACTGCACCCTCAGGATTCACATCCACATGCCAGACAGGAAAAAGAAGGCAAGAGCCATGAGGTGTACAAGGTGAAAGAAAAGGTATCCCAACCGAGTTTTCCTTGTCCCAAGTCCTGAGAGCCCCTCTCAGAGATTTCTGCTTACATCTCATTGACCATAAGTGAACCATAGATTGAAAAAGAATCTAAGAAATAAGCATTTTTATTTATTCAGTGTTCAGTTTATGAAAGACAACAGGAGATTACCTGTTGGGCAGGCAAATGGCAGTGCCTGACAAGTATTCTGCTCTTATAAAGAATAAAGATATATGTTCATACATATACTTAAGAAAAGATAGCCACTAAATGCTGACACGGCTGAAAAAGCAATTTGTGAAAGAATATGAATATGAGTCCATTAATACAAAACAAAAACTGAGAAAAAGCAAAACTATCTGCTGTATGTATGCTTGTAATCACAAGGAAATATTTGGGAAAGTTTATGGCCTAAACAGGAATGCAACCAATAATACAGTGAAAATTATATTACAGATAATAAATAGGGATTACATTTGATAATTATAGCAAATATATACAGAGTATCTACTATATTAAATATTGCCAGGCACTGCTGAATTGAGCAAACATTAATTCGTTTTATCTTTATAATCATTTTATAAGGTTTTATTAATATTACCCTTAATTTACAGATCAGGAAGTTGACACAAAAAGAGTTAAATAACTTGTCCAAAGCCACAGATCTAATAAGTATTAGAGGTGTAGTTTACCCAGAAAATCTAGTCCACAGTCTAGGCACTTAATCCCTGCAATATGTATTATTTTATCATATGAAAAAAACAAACAAAGAATTACCTCTCTAAAAATCCATCCCAAAGTGGTGTCTGGGTGGCTCAGTCCATTAAGCATCTGCCTTCAGCTTGGGTCATGATCCCAGGGTCCTGGGATTGAGCCCTGCATTGGGCTCCCTGCTCAGAGGGAAGTTGGCTTCTCCCTCTCCCTCTTTCTCTGCCCCTCCCCCTGCTCATAATTTCTCTCTCTCTCTCTCCCTCAAATAAATAAATACAAAAATAAAAAATAAAAAAATAAAATCCACCCCAAAACATCAGTAACAGTAGCAACAACAACAAAGTAGAAAGTGTGTACATGAAGCAAAACTTGGACCATCATTGCAGATTGTCTTCAGACCTCCCCAACGATGTTCTTCCCTTTGGGTTCCTTTTCATCTCCTTAAAAACCAAGTTTCTCGGGGCGCCTGGGTGGCTCAGTGGGTTAAGCCGCTGCCTTCGGCTCAGGTTATGATCTCAGGGTCCTGGGATCGAGTCCCGCATCGGGCTCTCTGCTCGGCAGGGAGCCTGCTTCCCTCTCTCTCTCTCTCTCTCTGCCTGCCTATCCATCTACTTGTGATTTCTCTCTGTCAAATAAATAAATAAAATCTTAAAAAAAAAAAAAAAACAAGTTTCTCCCCATATATACAGCCAACGCAGGGAAGCTGCTCAGGATTCCAAACCCCAGCTTGAGTCTCACTTTCCTCCAAGAGCAGCACCCCTATTTTTTTCTCCATTTCCTCTCCCATCTGAACATGGCTCTCCCCGTACTTCAGAAACATACCTTTTTCTTGACAAGTTGGTAACTATAATAAAATGGGATAGCTGTTTGCCCAGGGTGGTGGAAAAGTTTGAGAATGTAGAGAAATGAAACCTTGCATTCTAATGTCTATAGAAATAATAAATACTTAGGTTGTTTTGAAGATCTCAAGGAGCTTCCACATACAGATGCTCCTTTAATTCAGTCTTCCTGTTGACGTGATGATGGTTTTCATTCCTATTCTATAGATGAGGAATCTGAGTCTCAGTGAGGCTATCTAATTTATCCACCATGTTCTTGCTGCTAGGAGTGGCAGAGCTGATGCTAAGTCTGATTATTCTTTCCCCAAACTGCAGCCACCTCCTTTTACATAAACTTCCTCTGTTGAGAATTTCCACAGGTTACCTATGAAATCTGTGGCTCGAATAGTGAAAATTAATGATCACTGCTGGAAAAATGAAGCTTGAGTGTGAAAGAAATGGAAGATTAGGAAAAGCATGCCATTTACCTGAAACTGCATGCACTGTGGCATATTTTTTTTTTTTTTAGATTTTATTTATTTATTTGAGAGAGCGTGTGAGCAGGCGTTGGGTGGGGGCAGGCTCCCTACTGAGCAAGAGCCTGATGTGGGGCTCTATCCCAGGACCTCAGAATCATGATCTGAGTGAAAGGCAGATGCTTAGCCAACTGAGCCACTCAGCTACCCCCGCCTGCCGCCAGTGGCATATTTTGATTAAAACCGTCTAGCCTTTGGGCCTGTCTCACTTTAATTTTGACATAGTCTTGTAATTTAAGCTAACTGCTAGAAAATACTCATGTCTAATGAATGAACTCTATTTTTCCTTCTTTCCTAAATACTAAGCTCCTCTGTTCCTTTATCTAGAAAAAAAAGGTTATTATAGCTGACTGATTTGGGTGATCTACATTGGTAATAATCATGTGTTACAAATGTTTTATAAAACATAGCATAACTAAAAGATGCAAGTTTAAAAGTAGGGAAGGATCTCATAAAAATAAAACTTGTCCCCACAGTGCATTGTGAAGAGTTTGTTGGTTTAAAAAAGGCAAATATGGAAAGTGTTTAGAGATCGGATCATGAAATGATGCAAGCCATTTGTTTCTGCAGTAAACTTGTGTCTAAAGAGGAAACAAAGGTATCTCATAAGATATGAACTCCAGATTCTCTGAAAAGATGTTCATACCTGAAGGGAGAAGTTTCTGAAAATCAATATCTTGAATGACACTTGATTTCCATCACCGTGACTCCCCTAACTTGGCTCTGAACATGTTGTGGACCTGCATTAGAAAATCTAAGCAGTTTTTAATTGATATATCTGATGTTGGACATTTGAAGTGCAGTAACTGGAGGGGCACCTGGGAGGCTCAGTGGGTTAAAGCCTCTGCCTTCGGCTCAGGTCATGATCTCAGGGTCCTGGGATCAAGCCCCACATCAGGCTCTCTGCTCAGCAGGGAACCTGCTTCCCCCTCTCTCTCTGCCTGCCTCTCTGCCTACTTGTGATCTCTGGCTGTCAAATAAATAAATAAAATCTTAAAAAAAAATAAAGTGCAATAACTGGAAAATCTGTGAAATAGGTTGAATTGGTACAGTAATTGAGTCCTGGAATTCAGGAGTAAAGGGAACCTGAGAATGGATTTTAGGGATATTTCTTTGCCAATGCTTAGGGAAGAATTCTTTCTCCTTGCTAGCTCTCCAAATCATTGACAGATTATTGTATAAGGCACAAAATGTTTAGAATGTGGAGAAGTAGGTATCAGTCAAAACAGTTTTTCAACAGGGTCCCTTTTATTTTCAAGGCATTAGGTAATAACTGGATACAATCTGAACCGGTTTGTAGGCTCTCTACTAGCAAGGTTTCTTTCTAGGAGTTAATTCATATGTCCCAGGAGAAAGGAACCCCCGTCGTTCCCCCCCTGCCCTGTTAAAGAGGCTCACAAAGGTCTACTTGTGTATATAACCTGCTCACTGCGTCTCTCCTGCTCAGTGACCTGCCTTCCTCTTTTAGATCCAAAATAATTCATAGGAAAGATGCCTCACTGTAACGTTTCCTTTTGAATTGGGGATGCTAAGAGGCAGATTTCTTCTACTTTCCAACAAAAAATATTAGCAAGCATCCAAAAATTCTCATAACTCAAGATATGAAAGCTGCAGACCTCCTCATGCATTCCTTCTCTTTCCTTGCATAGATTTTTTTCTTCTTACAGAACTTAATTAGATTATTTCTTTGGCACCAAATGTCCCCAGCCTTGTAAAACTCTGGGCTCTCAGAGGCCATTTGTCAAATCCATCATCTTTTCTGCTAAAGGAAGAGTAGTTACTGGGCAGAGGATGTGGAAGCGTATTCACTTGCAAGTCAGGATCGCTTAAAGACCCATCTAGGGTACCTGTCAAACTAATGTTGGAAATACCTTCAACCAACATCCACAGATGTTTGATTATGGAGCCTCTGGCTGAATTCCTGGCATGAATGGGCCAAGGAGAGAGGAGTGTTTCTTACTTCTTCTAGGAGCAGTCTCTTTACGTTGAGAATTATGTTGAACCCTCTACTGGAATGATTCTCCAGTTGTTTTAGCCTTGTTCCTGGAGTGAGCCGAGAGAAAATTCTCTCTTTATTTCCGTTTCCATACACTGTGTACTTTTTTTCTTTCCATACAGACCCTTTATAAGCCCTTTTGTAAAGCTCTACATTCTCAGGAGGTGGTGTCAGCATCGAAGATATCACGTACCGGTTACTAGAATCACTTTAGTTTTGGGGCGTCTGGGTGGCTCAGTGGGTTAAAGCCTCTGCCTTCAGCTCAGGTAGTGATCCCGGAATCCTGGGATCGAGCCCCAAATCAGGGTCTCTCCTCAGCAGGGAGTGTGCTTCCTCCTCTCTCTCTCTCTCTCTCTCTCTCTGCCTGCCTCTCTGCCTACTTGTGATCTCTCTCTGTCAAATAAATAAATAAAATCTTTTTTTAAAAAAAAAAGAATCATTTTAGTTTTAAAGGAAATACTTTTGCAATGGGAGACATTAAGATGAACATGAAATTTGTGATGACTTCAAGCTCAAAGAAAATTCATTTACACACACACGCACACGGCCGTACTATCCATCACTGCTCTGACTTCATCTGTGACCTCGTTTGGGGCTTCCAAAATTTTCCATTGCTGTGGGAAGCTCATTCTTGAAGACATTTTAGCTTTCTCATATTATAACTCTGGCTCTACGTGAGCCTTCCCATTTATCTCAATATCTCCTCTGCACAGTGAATTTTTAAAAAGATTTTATTTATTTATTTGACACTCAGAGATAACAAGTAGGCAGAGAGGCAGGCAGAGAGAGAGGAAGAAGCAGGCTCCCTGCCGAGCAGAGAGCCCCATGCGGGGCTCGATCAGGGCCCTGAGATCATGACCTGAGCCAAAGGCAGAGGCTTTAACCCACTGAACCACCCAGGCGCCCCTGCACAGTGAATTTTTTCATTGAAATTTTCCATTTGGCAGTTCAAGAATTTTGAAATAACAAGATATGCCTGATATTGAAGATGGGCTGTGAAAAATCCTAGTTGACCTGTATTCAGTCTACCACTTCCTCACTCCTCATTCCATGTCATTGAGGTTTGCATATTACTAAGAATGAAAGGCAATTTTCTTAACTTAAATTAATTAACCAACATACAGTACATCATTAGTTTCCGATGTAGTGTTCAGTGATTCATCAGCTGTGTGCTCAGCACATCACGTGCCCTCCTCCATGCCCGTCACCCGGCTACCCCAACCCTCCACCCATCTCCCTTCCAGCAACCCTCCGTTTGTTTCCTAGAGTTAACAGTCTTTCATGGTTTTTCTCCCTCTACTTCCCTTTCAGTTTTCCCTCCCTTCTCCTATGACTCTCTGTGCTGTTTCTTATATTCCACATATGAATGAAGAGGGACAATTATTTTTAATAATAGGGGCAAAATGGGAAGGCGTTCCACTTACTAATTAAAAATCATCCCTTGATTCAAAAGCAAATGTATCCAGAAGAAATTCTGAACTGATTTTAATACATTTTTTTATCTCCAGCCTGAAGACAAGGTTTATAGCTTAATATAGTAACAAAGGGATATTTTAAAGACAAGCCATGACAGTCAAGTGTCATTCAGCTGACTAGTCAGAAGTATCTCTTCTCTCATCCCTTGTTGCTCATAGTTTCATAGGATTCCAACCTTAGGGCAAACTACTACACACTTCTTCCTAAGAACATACTCTGAAGACATTTTGTGCCTTTTTCCTTGCTAAAAGCAATTCAACAGTGTTTGTAATGATGAAGGAAGAAACCTCAGCAGAATGTCTCACTTGTACATACATGTTTTTATTTAACAGAAAAGATGACTCCCCAGGCCGGGGCTTCTGCCACTGAGACCCTAACTCAGGAGGAGCACCAGGTGCAGAGAATGATGGCAAAGCGTTCGAAAATCATTAAGGAGCTGATACAGACGGAAAAAGACTACCTCAATGATCTCGAGTTGTGCATTAGGGAAGTGGTTCAGCCCTTGAGAAATAAACAGGTAAATGCAACTTGGAGGGGCCCCCCCAACCATATCCTAAATATCACCAGCACCATGAAATCAGATCATCCAAGTATAGTATCTGCCACAGCGAGGGTGGAGGGATGGGCCCTTTTCCTTGAGGCCTGGGCTTGGGGTGGTGGAAAGTAGCATCAGATTCATATTTCCTGTGTCAGCAGAGGGACACCCAGAGTCCCTCCATCTGGCCAAGAAAACTGGATTCCAAAATATGGGGAGAAGGAAGTTCACAGTTTCTGCCTCTTTGAAATTTCTGTGTGTTCTTTTCTGGATTCTTACCTGTTGTGAGCAACAGGTTTTCAGCAGTTTAAGAACAAGGCACTTAATTTGATTCAAAGATGATCAAGGATTTGGAAGAAAAAAAATATGTGTTTCCCCCCTACATTGAGAGCTCAATTAAACTTCAGCTGAGTAAAATTCAACATAGAAATTAACCTGAATGTAAGGTAATACTTGAAGTGTTCATAAGTTAATCATTCTCCTCCTTTTTAATCAAGGCCTTTTTGGAGAATTTCTTGTAAGGAATTAGAGTACAGGTACAAGAATATTCGATTCACATATATGTGCATGTATTAAGTACCTGATATTGTAACTGGCACTGTTCCTAGCTCTGGGGTTACAGCTCAGTATAAGACAAAGTCCTGCCCTTATGGGGTTAACTTTCTAGTGGGAGAGGGTAAGAGTCAGGTGATAACAAGTTAATAAACAAATAAAATTAAAACATATTAGATGGTGGCAAGTATAATGGAGAAAACCAAAGTGGAGACAAGGGATGGAGCATGGGCTCAGAGGGGTAAGGTTTCTATTTCAAATATGGTAGTAAATGCGAACCCTTCGAATGGCGGACATGACAGCCAAGAACTGAAAGGGCTAGAAGGTGTTCCAGGCTGAGGGGAGAGTAAGAGCGACAACCCTGAGGAGGGATAACCTAATCACCAGGGTGGTAAACAGTCCTCATATGCAATTGAAACAATATTCAAAAGCACAGACTTGGAAGTAAAGATGATCAGAATCCCCTTGCTTAAAGATAATCACCGTTCACATGGTTGGGAAGCATCCTTGCAAGCATCAGTTGGGACATTTACATACACATACACACACCCATGCGCACACACCCACATATATTTTGAACATATATTTTTACATAAATGTAACCAAAACTACACAGGTTATTTTATAACATATTCGTTTCATTCAGTAATCCGTTGGATGTGTCTTTTCGTGACTACGGACACTTACAAATGTTTTGCTACTGTTATTGATGCTGAGACACTCTTTTATGATTTGGATTTTGTCACCTCATCTCCTTAGAATAAATTCCTAGAAGTGGAATTGCTGATTAATATGTATACATATTAGGGATTTTGATAGAAATTTACCAGCTGGCAACCAAAAAGTCAATACCGTTCTAATTTTCATTCTCATTAACAGTGTTTGAGAAGTCAAAATACCTTTTTATATATTCATTAGCCATTTATTTTCTCTTCAATCCCTATTCATATTCACATCTCTTGCCCTTTTTAAAAAAAATATAGGTTTGTCTTTTTCTTATTATTTTACAAAACCTCTTTATATATTAGGGACATTCTTTTTCATCCCACATGTTACATTCTTTCAGTTTTTCTTTTGCCTTCTAATAAGATAAAAACACAGCGGGAGGCAAACCATAAGAGATTCTTAACTATAGGGAACAAACTAAGGAGTGCTGGAGGGGAGGGGCGTAGGAGGATGAGGCAACTGGGTGATGGGCATCAATGAGGGCACGTGATGTAATGAGCACTGGGTGTTATACGCAAGTGACAAATCACTTAACTTACCACTGAAATTAATAATACACTATGTGTTACCTAAACTGAATTTAAATTTAAATTTTTTTAAATAACCTTGTTTAAAGTTAAAAAGTTAATCCTGTTTAAGGTTTATTCATTTGATTTTGCTATGTTTAAGTGAACAAATATATTTAACTTTATGGATTCTGAGTTTGGCATCTTAATACATACCGCATGATTAGAAAAATATTGTTAGCTAGTTGTCACAACTTCAATTATTACATCCTTCCCCCAGGACTTAACAACATCCAGAAGCAGAGTTTATGTACTTATCACAAGTCTCTTCTAAGAAATACTAGAAAAAGTACCTGGCCCTACAAGTTAGGGAAAACCAGTATAGATCAAGGTGACCTTAATTATAAAAGTTGGGTTTGGTTTTGGTTTAAGATAATATATAAAGAAAAGTGGCAAAGCAGACTTGGGAATTTTTCCTTCATATGAGGTCACATTTAGTTTTACTTTCTCATGACTTTCAACAGGTACTTAACTATTGATCAAGTCTTATTCCAAAGGCTTCCTTGGAATTCTTACTTAATCCTCTCACAGTTCTCAAGTTGGAAGGTAACTGACCACTTTCCGAGTCTGGAGATTTCTTATTCATCCTTTAAGGTTAGGAATAACATTAATGATCATGATAGAAAGTTGCTCTCTGGTTTTATTGCTAAATATATAAAAATATTTTTGGTGTTTTTCATTTAATATAAACTAGTAGTGTCTGATGTAGCCTTTGTTCTGGGCAGATATTTATGGTTATTAATAAAATGTTTACATACTTATGAAAATATTAATATTAAGTGCACATAACATCAAACTCCAGACTCAACAACAACCTACCCGCTTTTATGGTGAGGTTTTACTAGTCACTCCTATTCTCTGAAAAATTTAGACCTTCGTCCAGCTTTCCATACCTTCTCCCTCTCTCCAGCTCCTAAATCAATATCCGGTGATTTCTCTAATCAGGCAAATGGCCCACACAATCGCCAGGCCTCTCCACCTGTTCCTTGACTTGCTCTTATCCTGAGATCTTTCCTTCAACCACCCCTTCTGAGCCCCTCATTCCAGGCACCATTCCCTAGAGCTGTCGTTCTGTTTCTTCATCCCCCTCAAAATCAAAATTTCAGGCTTACCATTCTCTAACTTTCATGTCCTGTCTTCTAGCCCATTCCCACTGCTTCCCTCTCCCTGACAAGTTTTGGATGCCACAAAGGCTAAAGTCCTTTCTCATCATTTCATTGGGAAAATAGAGACAATACGAAGATCGTGCACTCTCTCAACACCACACCTATCAACTTACCTGCATTTCTACCCATGTCAGCTGGCAAGTTGTTTGCTTCTAATTAAGGACAACTTCTCTACTAATGCCATGGACTCTATCCCCTCAGGCTTCCTCAAGGATTTCACTTCTGCCAGTGTCCTTTCTTCTTCCTGTATGTTGATTTTACCCTCCCTAGTGGATCAATCCATCACCATTACCTGCTATCTTAAAAAATCAAAAACTCTCTCTTGACTCTAAAAGAATTATCTAGGGGAGCCTAGGTGGCCCAGGTCATGATCTCAGGGTCCCGGGATGGAGAGCCCTGCCCCATGTTGGGCTTCCTGCTCGGCGGGAAGCCTGCTTCTCCCTTTCCCACTCCCAGTCCCCCTCGTGTTCTCTCTCTTGCTGTCTCTCATTCTGTCAAATAAATAAACAAAATCTCAAAAAAAAAAAAAAAAACCCTCTGCATTTAAAAGAATTGTCTGTATTCTCTTTCCCTTTTTAAGTTGTATGTGAAATACATAATATGTATAAAACCATATGTGACTAAGACATTTCAAAACAAGCACAATTTACCGAAAGTCTGTATTTGTGATGAGTTAATGATCAATATTTAAAAAGACAATATGGGGCACCTGGGTGTCTTAATCAGTTAAGCACCTGACTTTTGATTCCTGCCTGGGTCATGGTCTCAGGTCATGAGATGAAGCTTCGTGTTCGTTCCGTGCATGGAGCCAGCTTAAGATTCTCTCTTGCCCTCTGCCCCTCCCCGACATCGTGCCTGCTTTCTTTCTTTCTTTTTTATTTTTTTTTAAGATTTTATTTATTTTATTTGACAGACAGAGATCACAAGTAGGCAGAGAGGCAGAGAGAGAGGAGGAAGCAGGCTCCCCCCCGAGCAGAGAGCCCGATGCGGGGCTCGATCCCAGCACTCTGGGATCATGACCCGAGCCTTTAACCCACTGAGCCACCCAGGCGCCCCATCGTGCCTGCTTTCTAAAGAGCACTTTTTAAAAATCAAATGGAATAAGACGTTTATTCAGTATGCAAATGTTCTCAATTTTAAACTGTTTACCCCACCGGTGAGTTAAACTGGCCCCACCATTATACATGTCGTTGTTGAGCTATAATCTCATACATGCACTCTGATCATTGTTTGTGTTTTTGCTTTGTTTTCCTTATTTTTGCTTACTGTGTAACTCTTTTTTTTAAAATTTATTTATTTGACAGGCAGAGACCACAAGCAGGCAGAGAGGCAGGCAGAGGGAGAGGGAGAAGCAGGCTTCCCGCTGAGCAGAGACCCCCCAACGTGGGTGGGGCTCGATCCCAGGACCCTGGGATCATGACCCGAGCCAAAAGCAGAGGCTTTAACCCACTGAGCCACCCAGGCGCCCCTGCTGTGTAACTCTAAAGAACAATTTTCAGAATTAGTCTTTCAGACTATGTAAAATAAAATATTTCCTTCATGATGATATCTAGTTTAGCTGGCATGTTTAACTTCTACTCTCAATACTTTGAATTACTGTTTTCTCACTTCTAACTCCTATTTCCCTTGTTATTCTATTTAGATGGTTTATAGCTTGTTGATTTTCCACAACTGGCACTTCTCTTTGCTTAGATCTTTCGGTGCTCTCTGTCTGCCTCCTTGTGGAATTTGATTTCATTCTAGTGGTCTACTTGGTCCCCTCCACTCACGTTAAAATAGTAGTTATTCAGAAGTTTCTCAGTTCTCCTGCCCCATCAACCTTTCCCCTACTTTTTAATGCTTAAAACCTTGACTAACTAAATAGATGCTCAGGAACTCAGATGAAACATTTATGAGTGCTGAGGTAGTTAATTTACGCCACGAGTTTATTAACCTTACCACTTTTTCAATGTTCATTATTTCCTTCATGTCCTTATTTCTCTTCTAAATGTTTAAATACCACAGTCTTTGCACACAAGCCACCTGTCATGCGTTAGTGTCAAAATTTATAAATTAACACATACAGTGTTTGTATAACCATGAGAACAATCTGCAAATCATACTTAACCTAAACCTGAGGTAACAAAAGTGAATATTGTATATGTGCAAGCTACTCTGGAAGAGACTTCGGGAAGTCATCTAGTCCATGTTTTTTCTCTTGTTGAGAAACCATCTTTGCCTCCATTACTGAAAGGATTATCTTGGCTCTGTTGCACTGCCTCATGCCTTCTCTTGACACATCTGATCCATGCCTTTTTAGTCTCAGAAGAAACAAGGTAGTATATGGAAGTTAAAATTGAAAGGAGGAAGTTGAAAACTGAGAAAAGCACTAGGTTATCCCAGTGAGTTTGCACAAATGAGTCAGGGTACTCCTGAGTATGTAGACGTGGCCCTTGAGTTGGCAACCGTTCTGTGACAATCATGGTTATATACCTTAATTGTAACTTCAAGGCTTTTCTATAAACAAAACTTCACCTCCCTGAAATCAGGGTCAAACTCAGCAGTTACATCTTCTTTAATAGCAGCATTGTGAGAGGTTTTACAAAGAAGGAAAAATTATCAACAACATTCAGTGTTGAAACATTTAGTGGGGAAACAGGTTCTAGTTATTTATTATCCAAACACGGCAATAGGAGAGATCGTACATTTTTGGCAGTAAGTCAAAATAAATCAAAGCCAGAGCAAACTAATCTAACAATGGAAAAGAGCTTTATGTGTAAGGAAGGGACCAAAAAGTGACTGAAAAGAGTAGTTGAAGGAATCTAAACATGTGTTTTTATTTTTCTTTGTGTTTAATTATATCTTTAATTTTAAAAAGATTTACATAACACAAAAGTACCAAAAATCTCAGAGACACAGTAATGTCTATGGTTACTCAATTTCCTTCTCTAAAGACCATTACTAGCTTCTTTCTACCCTTCCAAGGGTATTGTATTTATAAGTGTATATGTTTATATGTACATTTAGCAGATTTTTATTTATATAGTATTCTATTTATTAATTTTGGATTTTGCTAACATTAGCCAATTGTGTGAATTATGAAATTTTGTGTTTTCAGAAAAAAGAGCAAAAGTATCCTATGACTTCATGTTGATAAGAGTTCAGTTGGAATTTTCTGTTAAAATTTGGGTACCCTATATAGCAGTAATATTTTTATAGCAGTAATTTTTTAAAAAATTTTTTATTATTATATATAGAAGAAAATAGTCACCCATAGCTCTATCACTTAGAAGTAAGTACTGTAAAAGATTTCAAGAACTTTTTTTTTTAATTTTTAATTTTTTATAAACATATATTTTTATCCCCAGGGGTACAGGTCTGTGAATCACCAGGTTTACATACTTCACAGCACTCACCAAAGCACATACCCTCCCCAATGTCCATAATCCCACCCCCTTCTCCCAAACCCCCTCCCCCCAGCAACCTCAGTTTGTTTTGTGAGATTAAGAGTCACTTATGGTTTGTCTCCCTCCCAATCCCATCTTGTTTCATTTATTCTTCTCCTACCCACTTAAGCCCCCATGTTGCATCACCACTTCCTCATATCAGGGAGATCATATGATAGTTGTCTTTCTCTGCATGACTTATTTCGCTAAGCATGATACGCTCTAGTTCCATCCATGTTGTCACAAATGGCAAGATTTCATTTCTTTTGATGGCTGCATAGTATTCCATTGTGTATATATACCACATCTTCTTGATCCATTCATCTGTTGATGGACATCTAGGTTCTTTCCATAGTTTGGCTATTGTGGACATTGCTGCTAGAAACATTCGGGTGCACGTGCCCCTTTAGATCACTACGTTTGTATCTTTAGGGTAAATACCCAAGAGTGCAATTGCTGGGTCATAGGGCAGTTCTATTTTCAACATTTTGAGGAACCTCCATGCTGTTTTCCAGAGTGGCTGCACCAGCTTGCATTCCCACCAACAGTGTAGGAGGGTTCCCCTTTCTCCGCATCCTTGCCAGCATCTGTCATTTCCTGACTTGTTGATTTTAGCCATTCTGACTGGTGTGAGGTGATATCTCATTGTGGTTTTGATTTGTATTTCCCTGATGCCGAGTGATATGGAGCACTTTTTCATGTGTCTGTTGGCCATCTGGATGTCTTCTTTGCAGAAATGTCTGTTCATGTCCTCTGCCCATTTCTTGATTGGATTATTTGTTCTTTGGGTGTTGAGTTTGCTAAGTTCTTTATAGATTCTGGACACTAGTCCTTTATCTGATATGTCATTTGCAAATATCTTCTCCCATTCTGTCAGTTGTCTTTTGATTTTGTTGACTGTTTCCTTTGCTGTGCAAAAGCTTTTGATCTTGATGAAATCCCAATAGTTCATTTTTGCCCTTGCTTCCCTTGCCTTTGGCGTTGTTCCTAGGAAGATGTTGCTGCGGCTGAGGTCAAAGAGGTTGCTGCCTGTGTTCTCCTCAAGGATTTTGATGGATTCCTTTCGCACATTGAGGTCCTTCATCCATTTTGAGTCTATTTTTGTGTGTGGTGTAAGGAAATGGTCCAATTTCATTTTTCTGCATGTGGCTGTCCAATTTTCCCAGCACCATTTATTGAAGAGGCTGTCCTTTTTTCCATTGGACATTCTTTCCTGCTTTGTCGAAGATTAGTTGACTGTAGAGTTGAGGGTCTATTTCTGGGCTCTTCTTGAAATCTTTTACCATTTCAGGATTTATCTAAATGCCATGTCCTTCCTTTCCCTCTATTAATCTTATGTATAATTATCACTTAGTTAAATGTCTTCATTATTTTATTGTAAATCTAGTGTATATAAATTTCAACTGAATCACATTGCTTGATATAAAACAAAAATCATGAAATTCAAATCAGCCTTTGGAAATCCTAAGATAATATACATAACTTTTAATGTCAAAGGCTAATGGTATAAATTGACTCAAATGGCCATTAATTAATGTTTGTGTCAGTTTGTTAGCTCCAACTGTCATGAGGGTGAATAACTTTTACCTATGTGGAGATGTATCTTACACAAAAATGGATTGTATCCTTATAAATTTCTCAGCATGTATTCAAAGGATTTCACATGTCTAGGATGGTGAAGGAAAGAAAGTCAAATAGAAATAATCATGAACATACTTAGTTAATAAGTTGAGAATAATAAGATTCACAGGTGAGTTAAAACTGTTTTATATTAGCATCAAAAATGTTTTAATTATTAAAGTATAATTAAAAATCTAAAAATAAAAAATAAATTATTAAACTATACCAAAGTACACATCAAAAAAAAAAAGAAGTAAGTACTGTAAATATTTTTGTTTCCTGACTAATTGTGAAATTGGAATCATACCCTATATGCCATTATGGAATCTCTTCTCCTTGAAAAATATGTTCACATGTTTTATTTTTAACCACAGATAACAAATATCAACTTAAATGGAAACTGTTTTATTTAGTGAGAGACCCACATTTGAGGAAAACAGTATCACTGGGTGAAGAGCCCCCTCATTGGAAAGTGGCGCTGCCAGTGTTACCACGCATGCCCAGGTTAACAGTGGGGTGTTTAGGGTCATGACGGCAGGGACAACACTATGTCCAGCAATTGTTCTGTATAACATATGCAACCCAGCACACTGTACTAACACCCTACCTTACCTCTCTCTCAGGGTCCGAAGAGGGGGAGGCAAGTCATAAAACGGAATCATGAAAGACAGGACATTAGGACAAATTCCTAATTTGCCCTTTTATCTTCAAACGGGAAGAGAAGGGATCACAGAACCCAGGGCATTCAGCTCTCTGCTCTGCCTCTCACCCGAGGGAATTTGCTGTAGTTTAAACTATGGGGTCAACCCTATTACAGAAGCTTATGTAAGAGGAAGGCTTGCCAAGCCCCCAGAGCACAATGTAGATGAAAGCATCTCAGAAAAGACACTGGGAAGAGAGGATGTAAAAGCATTATAATAATGAAAACACTGTTCGAATATTGTAATACCATGAAAATCCATATACAACCAAAAAGATGTCCATGGCCCAATTTATGTCCTACACATTGAAGCTAGTCATGACATTTTAATGTAGTAATGTACATGATTTTTATATCCCTTTGGAGTTTGCTGTGATTTTAATGGCGCCCTCCTTACCAGAGGGAACCCATTGTTGTTCTATATAAAGGGGATTGTAGCTTCAGCACCTGTTCTGGAAATCACCTAGTCTTCCATTTCCTGCCTTCTGTTTCGAGGTCTCCAGTTGAACAAGACATGTCTGGCTTGACAGCTCAAAGCTGGGTTCCACCTCAGTAGTGTCTACCCTCTGGCTGCCTCACTGTGTGACCAGTGCTCCCATGAGATACACACTACACAGATGCTGTGCCTAGACAGCTTGCTTGGATCTCAGTTTTAGTTTTACTCCTTGGATGCACTCTGGGACATTATGCTCAGTTCTGTCTGAATGTCCTCAACACCCTCCCACTCTAGCCCAGTCCCGATAAGAGAAATTCAAACTTCTCACTTCCCCACAAGAAGAATTCAAACAATGTCATGAAATTTTGCTACTCTCACTGAACAAAGGACAGAATTACGGTTATGAGTTATAGTCAGTTCACTGGAACAAGAGAGAAAAGAGCAACTACAGAAATATTTAGTAAGTATTAAAATATACTTAGCTTTTGTAGGTAGATGATAAATAATTAGAGCTTCTTAAAGCAATTTACTAAAACTTTGGCTGCATACCAAACAGAAGAAACCGTAGGTGAACAAATCTATTGGGTCATGAATTTTTAAGTGTCCTAGAAGGACTCTTGTCAAATTGTCTTCTTTAGCTGTCACTTTCACTAAATGACTTTAACTGTTGCCAGAGTAATATTCATTTTTGCTTAGTAGGCAACCATGCAAATTTTCCCCTCTCTTTTTGTTTTTCTATTACCCAGCTACTCTTTTTTGTTAAGACCTCATTTTTTAGAGCAGTTTGATGTTCACAACAAAGTTGAGATAGAAGGTACAGAGATTTCCCATACAATCCCTGGCCCCGCATATGCACAACTTCCCTATTATTAACATCCCCCACCAAGGTGTCCCATTTGCTACAGCTGATGAACCTCTACAGATACATTATGATCACCTACATCTCATAGTTTACTGTTCACTCTTGGTATTGTCTGTGGGTTTTGACAGATACATAATGATATATATCCATCATTATGGTGTCATGGACAGTATGTTCATTGCTCTAAAACTCCTCTGTGCTTTACCTGTGTGTCCATCCCACCCCCATCCAATGGCAGTCACTGATCTTTTTACTGACTTGTGCCTTTTTCAGAATGTCGTAGAGTCGAAATCATGCAGTATGTACAGGCATACCTTGTTTTATTGTGCTTTGCTTTATTGCCCTTTACAGATCGTGAGGTATTTCTGTAGCCTTTTCAGATGGACTTCTTGAACTTAGTAATATTCTTCTTAGTTTCCTTCACATCTTTTCATGGGTTAACAGCTCATTTATTTTTAGGGCTGAATACTACTCTTCCGGATATACCATGGTTTAATTTATCCATTCACCTACTGAAGGACATCTCCATTGCTTCCAGGCTTAGGTAATTATGAATAAGGTTGCCATAAACACCCATGTGTTTGCCTTTGTTTGGCAAGTTTTCAGTTCATTAGGGTAAAAACCAAGTGGCATAATGTCTGCATTATATGGTAAGAAGATATTTAGTTTTATAAAAACCTACCAAACTATCTTTCAAAATGACTGTGTCATTCTGCATTCCTACCAGCATTGAATAAGGGTTCCTGTTGCTTCACATCCTCTGCAGCATTTGGCATTGTGAATGTTCTGGATTTGGGCCATCCAGATACATATGTAGTGCTATATCATGGTTGCTCTAATTTGCATTTTTCTGGTGACTTGTGATGTGGAACATCATTTCATATGCTTATTTGCTATCTCTGTGTGTTTTGTGTTATGGTATCCATTAGAGCCTTTGGCCCATTTTTAAATCAGGTTGTTTCTTATTGTTGAGTTTTGAGGGTTCTTTGTATAATTTGAACAGTCCTTTATCAGAGGTGCCTTTTGCAAATGATTTCTCCCCCTCTGAGGCCTGTCTGCTTGATCTCTTGACATTGTCCTTCACAGAACAGAAGTATTTAAACTTAATAAAGTCCAACTAATCAACCCTTTCTTTCATGAATTATGACTTTGGTGACGTGTCTAAAAAGTCATCACGATACCCAAACCCATCTAGGTTTTCTCTTATTTAAACTTCTAGGTGTTTTTATAGTATTGCATTTTACATTTATGTTTCTGACCCATTCTGAGTTAGTTTTGATGAAGGGCATAAGGTCTGCATTTAGATTCATTTTTTTTTTACATGTAGATGTCCAGTTGTTCCAGCATCATTTATTAGAGAATATCAGTTGCTACATTAATGTGGGTGTATTTCTGAGGTGTCTATTCTGTTCCATTGATCTATTTGCCTTTTCTTTTTTTGTTTTTATTAACATATGTTGTAATGTATAATAATATAATGTATTATTTGTCCCAGGGGTACAGGTCTGTGAATTGTCAAGTTTACACACTTCACAGCACTCACCATAGCACATACCCTCCCCAAAGTCCATAATTCAACCACCCTCTCCATACCCCAGCAACCCTGTTTGTTTTGTGAGATTAAGAATCTCTTATGGTTTGTCTCTCTCCCAATCCCATCTTGTTTCATTTTTTCCTTCCCTATCCTCCAAACCCCATATTCTGCCTCTAAAATTCTGAATCAGGGAGATTGTATGATAATTTTCTCTATCTGATTGACTTATTTCACTCAGCATAATACCCTCTACTTCCATCCATATCGTCACAAATGACAAGATTTCATTTCTTTTGATGGCTGCATAGTGTTCCATTTTATACACACACACACACACACACACACACACACACACATACATACCACTTCTTCTTTCTCTAGTTGATGGGCATTTAGGTTCTTTCCATACTTTGGCTATTGTGGACATTGTTGCTATAAACATTCAGGTGCATGTGCCCCTTCAGATCACTATGTTTCTATCTTTAGGGTAAATACCCAGTAGTGAGATTGCTGGGTTGTAGGATAGCTCTATTTTAACTTTTGAGGAAACCCCATGCTGTTTTCCAGAGTGGCTGCACCAGCTTGCATTCCCACCAACAGTGTAGGAGGGTTCCCCTTTCTCCGTGTCCTTGCCAACATCTGTCATTTACTGACTTGTTAATTTTAGCCATTCTGACTGGTGTGAGGTGGTATCTCGTTGTGGTTTTGATTTGTATTTCCCTGATGCCAAGTGATGTTGAGCATTTTTTCATGTGTCTGGTGACCGTCTGGATGTCTTCTTTGCAGAAATGTCTGTTCATGTCCTCTGCCCATTTCTTGACTGGATTATTTGTTCTTTGGGTGTTGAGCTCAATAAGTTCTTTATAGATTTTGGATACTAGCCTTTTATCTGATATGTCACTTGCAAATATCTTCTTCCATTCTGTCAGTTGTCTTTTGGTTTTGTTGACTCTTTCCTTTCCTTGCAAAGTCTTTTGATCTTGAAGTCCCAATAGCTCATTTTTGCCCTTACTTCTCTTGCCTTTGGCAATGTTTCTAGGAAGAAGTTGCTGCAGCTGAGGTCGAAGAGGTTACTGCCTGTGTTCTCCTTAAGGATTTTGATGGATTCCTGTCTCACATTGAGGTCTTTCATCTATTTTGAGTCTATTTTTGTGTGTGGTTAAGGAAATACTTCAATTTCATCCCTCTGCATGTGACTGTTCAATTTTCCCAGCACCATTTGTTGAAGAGACTGTCTTTTTTCCATTGGACATTCTTTCCTGTTTTGTCAAAAATTAGTTGGCCATGGAGTTGAGAGTCCATTTCTGGGCTCTTTATTCTGTTCCATTGATCTATGTGTCTGTTTTTGTGTCCATACTATACTGTCTTGATGATTATAGCTTTGTTTTCTTTTGTTTTTTAATTTAATTTTATTTTTTCAGTGTTCCAAGATTCATTGTTTATGCACCACACCCAGTGCTCCATGCAATATGTGCCCTCCTTAATACCCACTACCAGGCTAACACATCCCCCTACCACTCCCTTCCAAAACCCTCAGTTTGTTTCTCAGAGTCCACAGTCTCTCACGGTTTGTCTCCCCTTCCAATTTCCCCCAATTTACTTTGATTACAGCTTTGTAATAGACCTTGAAGTCTGGAATTGTGATGCCACCAACTTTGGTTTTCTTTTTCAACATTCTTCTGGCTAGTCGAGGTATTTTCTGGTTCCATATAAATTTTAAGATTATTTGTTCCATTTCTTTGGAAAAAATTGATGGTATTGTGATAAGGATTGCATTAAATGTGTAGATTGCTTTAGGTAACATAGACATTTTTACAATATTTGTTCTTCCAAGCCATGAGCATGGAACACTTTTCCATTTCTTTGTGTCTTCCTCCATTTCTTCCATGAGTACTTTATAGTTTTCTGAGTACAGGTTCTTTGCC
Source organism: Mustela putorius furo (assembly GCF_011764305.1). NCBI lineage: Eukaryota > Metazoa > Chordata > Mammalia > Carnivora > Mustelidae > Mustela > Mustela putorius. The sequence goes on from NW_025422023.1 coordinate 12,576,197, forward strand.
TCTTTGGTATGGTTTATTCCTAGCTATTTTATGGTTTTGCATGCAATTGTAAATGGGGTTGACTCCTTAATTTCTCCTTCTTCTGTCTTGGTGTTGGTGTATAAGAAATGCAAGTGACTTCTGTGCATTGATTGTATATCCTGACACTGTACTGAATTCCTGTAAAGTTCTAGGAGTTTTGGAGGGGAGTCTTTTGGGTTTACCACATAAAGTATCATATCATCTGCAAAAAGTGGGAGTTTCACTTCTTCTTGGCCAATTCAGATGACTTTAATTTCTTTTTGTTGTCTGATTGTTGAGGCTAGGACTTCTAGTACTATGCTGAATAGCAATGGTGTTAGTGGGCATCCCTACTATGTTCCTGACCTTAGGGGGAACGCTCTCAGTTTTTCCCCATTGAGAATGATATTCGCTGTAGGTTTTTCATAGATGGCTTTGATGATATTGCGGTATGTACTCTCTATCCCAACACTATGAAGAGTTTTGATCAAGAAAGGATGCTGTATTTTTTCAAATGCTTTTTTAACATCTATTGAGAGTATCATATGGTTCTTGTTCTTTCTTTTATTAATGTATTGTATCACATTGATTTGTGGATGTTGAACCAACCTTGCAGCCCAGGAATAAATCCCACTGGTTGTGGTGAATATCCTTTTAAAGTACTATTGGATCCTATTGGTTAGTATTTTGGTGAGAATTTTTGCATCCATGTTCATCAAGGATATTGATTTGTAATTCTCTTTTTTGGTTGGGTCTGGTTTGGGGATCAAGGTAATGCTGGCCTCATAAAATGAGTTTGGAAGTTTTCCTTCCATTTCTAATTTTTTAAACAGTTTCAGGAGAATAGGTATTAATTCTTCTTTAAATGTTTGGTAGAATTCCCCTGGAAAGCCATCTGGCCCTGGGCTCTTGTTTGTTCGAAGATTTTCAATGACTGCTTCAATGACGTTACTGGTTATGAGTCTGTTCAGGTTTTCTATTTCTTCCTGATTCAGTTTTGGTAGTTTATATGCCCCTAAGAAAGCATCCATTTCTTCCAGATTGTCAAATTTGCTGGCATACAGTTGCTCATAATATGTTTTTGTAATTGTTTGTATTTCTTTGGTGTTGGTTATGATCTCTCCTCTTTCATTCATGACTTTATTAATTTGGGTCCTTTCTCTTTTCTTTTTGGTAAGTCTGGCCAGGGGTTTATCAATCTCATTTATTCCTTCAAAAAACCACTCCTAGTTTTGTTGATTTGTTCTATTATTTTTTGCTTGTTTGTTTGTTTCTATTTCATTGATTTTTGCTCTGATCTTTATTATTTTTCTCTTTCTGGGTTAGGCTTTCTTTGTTGTTCTTTCTCCAGCTCCTTTGGTGTAGGGTTAGGGTGTGTATTTGAGCCCTTTTTTGTTTCTTGAGAAAGGCTTGTATCACTATATACTTTCCACTCAGGACTGTCTTTGCTGTGTCCCACAGATTTTGAACAGTTGTGTTTTCATTTTCATTTGTTTCCAGGAATTTTTTCAATTCTTCTTTAATTTTCTGGTTGACCCATTCATTCTTTAGAAGGATGCTCTTTAGTCTCCTTGTATTTGGGTTCTTTCCAACTTTCCTCCTGAGGTTGAGTTATAGTTTCAAAGCATTGTGATCTGAAAATATACAGGGAATTATCCCTATCTTTTGATACAGGCCGAGACCAGATTTGTGATCCAGGATGTGATCTATTCTGGAGAATGTTCCATGTGCACTAGAGAAGAATGTTAATTCTGTTGCTTTGGGATGGAATGTTTTGAATATATCTGTGATGTCCATCTGGTCCAGTGTGTCATTTAAGGCCTTTATTTCCTTGTTGATCTTTCGCTTGGATGATCTGCCCATTTCAATGAGGGGGGCTGTTAAAGTCCCCTTTTATTATTGTATTATTGTTGATGTGTTTCTTTGATTTTGTTATTAATTGGTTTATATAATTGGCTGCTCCCATGTTAGGGGCATAGATATTTAAAATAGTTAGAACTTCTTGTTGGACAGACCTTTTAATTATGATATAGTGTCCTTCCTCATCCCTTATTATAGTCTTTGGTTTCAAATCCAATTTATCTGATACAAGGATTGCCACCCCAGCTTTCTTGTGATGTCCATTGACATGGAAAATTGTTTTCTACCCCCTCACTTTAAATCTAGAGGTGTCTTTGGGTCTAAAATGCATTTCCTGCAGACAGTATATCTATGGGTCTTGTTTTTTTAATCCATTCTGATACCCTGTGTCTTTTGATTGGGGCATTTAGCCCATTTACATTCAGGATAACTTTGAAATATATGAATTTAGTGCCATTGTATTGTCTGCAAGATGACTGGTACTGTGTATTGTCTCTGTTCCTTTCTGTTCTTTTACTTTTAGGCTCTCTTTTTGCTTAGACAACCCCTTTCAAAATTTCCTGTAGGGCTGGTTTGGTGTTTGCAAATTCTTTTAATTTTTGTTTGTCCTGGAATCTTTTTATCTCTCCTTCTATTTTAAATGATAGCCTATCTGGATAAGGATTCTTGGTTGCATATTTTTCTCATTTAGTGCTCTGAATATATCATGCCAGTTCTTTCTGGCCTGCCAGATCTCTGTGGATAAGTCTGCTGCCAAACTAATATTTCTACTGTTATATGTTACAAACTTCTTGACCCGAGCTGCTTTTAGGATTTTCTCTTTGTCACAGAGGGTCACCAACCTCTTGCCCCTTGTGTCACTAGTAAGTTTCACTTTAGATGACAGGGTGTGGACTTATTTTTATTGATTTTGAGGGGGGTTCTCTGTGCCTCCTGGATTTTGATGCTTGTTCCCTTTGCCATATTAGGGAAACTCTCTTATAATATGCCTTCTGTCCCACTCTTCTTCTTCTTCTTCTGGAATCCCAATTACTCTATTATTGTTTCATCTTATGGTATCACTTATCTCTCAAATTCTCCCCTCGTGATCCAGGAGTTGTTTGTCTCTCTTTTGCTCAGCTTCTTTATTCTCTGTCATTTGGTCTTCTATATCACTTATTCTTTCTTCTGCCTCATTTATCCTAGCAGTGAGAGCCTCCATTCTTGACTGCACCTCATTAATATCTTTTCTGATTTCAGCTTGGTTAGATTTTATTTATTTTAGATTGGTTAGATTTTATTTTATTTTATTTTATTTATCTTTTATTACTCCAGAAAGGGATTTTATTTCTGCAGACAGGGTATTTCTAATATCTTCCATTCCATTTCTGAGCCCAACTAGCACCTTGAGAATCATCATTCTGAACTCTAGATATGACATATGTCTGTATTGATTAGGTCCCTAGCCATTGGTACTGCCTCTTGTTCTTTTTTTTTTTTTGGTGTGGTGAGTTTTTCTGCCTTGTCATTTTATCCAGATAAGAATATATGAAACGAGAGAATAAAATACAAAAAGGGTGGCAAACACCCCCAGAAAAATGTACACCAACCATGACAGAAGAGACCCCAAACCAGGGGGAGAAGAATGGGAGTAAAAAGAAAAAAAAAAAAAGAAAAAAATATATATATATGTGACACTGGTGAATAGAACAGAGCCACGTACTTGATTTTGGGTGTATTTTGGTTTCGTAGAAGAAACTGACTCCCAATATTAAAAAAAAAGAAAAAGATATATATACAAAAATAAGGGTAAACATGATGAAGGAGTGGAATATGACTGTAAAGATAATTCTAAAAAAGGAATTGATAAGATAAGTTGGTTGGTAAAAGAAAAAAGGGAAAAAAAAAGAAGAGAGAATGTGCTCAGGCCAGAGACTAGAACAAAGCCCTATGCTAGATTTAGGGTATATTTTGAGCTATTAGAAGAAATTGTATCCAAAAAACAAACAAACAAACAAAAGCACTCTATATGTATACAAAAAATAAGGTTAACTACAATGAAGGATAAAATGTAATTATAATAATGAAGGTTTAAAAAGATTTTTTTTTTAGTTAAGATAAACTAGTTAAAAATGTTAAAAGAGGAAAGAGGAAAAGTTAAAAAAATTAGAATAAGAAAAAAAGAAAATTAAAAAAATTTAATTTAACTTTGCAAACTAAAGGATCATGGGGAGAAAACCATGAATTCCATGCATTGCTTTACCCTAGTTCTGATATTCCACTGATATTCAGTGAGCTTGGTCTTGGCTGGATGCTCTTGCTGATCTTCTGAGGGAGGAGCCTGTCATAGTGATTCTCAAATGTCTTTGCTGGAGGTAGAATTGTGCAGCCCTTGCCAGGGACCAGGCTAAGAAATCTGCTCAGTTCACTTTCGGGAGTTTTTGTTCCCTGAATGCTTTCCTTAGAGCTCTGGAGGATGGCAGTGAAAATGGAGGCCTCCCAATCTCCAGGCCAGAGGAGCGGAGAGCTCAGGGCCCCAATCCTCAGTGCACCCTCAGAGATAAGCAATCACTCCTGTCTCCCTGGTCTCTGGCTGCGCTCTGGACTCACCTGGCCTGTGACTGAGCATTTCTGTCTCTGGTGCAGAGCCCAATTTGGAGTCTCCAAACCCAGTAGATTCCTGCCTCCAGAGGAGAAAGGTGAGTCTCCCTAGATCTGCCACTTGTGGGGTCCCTGCTCAAAGACAAGTGGCCTGACTGTGCCACAGATCATGGTTTAAAGTAACCTCAAGTTGAGACCTCAGTCCTCGGCTCTGTCTCTGTAGATGGCTTCCCTGCTCTGATACCTGTGAGCTGTGCTACACTCAGAAATCCCAGATCCTTCTGTGACCCCATAGGAACTGAGACCACACTGTCCCCGAGAGGGCTCCACCCCTGGCTTAGCCTCTAGAGCAATATCCCCCAGTGGAATAGACTTCTAAAAGTTCTGATTTTGTGCTCCACTGCTCCACCACTTGCTGGGAGCCGGCTCCTGCCCCCATAGTATATCTTCCCGTTGCTTTGGATTTACTTCTCTACATGTCCTACCTTTGAGAAAGTGGTTGATTTTCTGTTCCTCGAACTGCTGCTCTTCTCTTCTATATCCTGTTGAGTTTGTAGGTGTTTGGAATGGTTTGATAACTATCTAGCTCAACTCTTGCAACCTGATGTCATTTCAGTCTGCTACTCCTCCTCCATCTTGCCTCTTTCTCTCCTATTTGCCTTTCCTTTTGCCAACACTACACTGTCTTGATTACTAAAGCTTAATAGTAAGTCTTGAAGTCAGGTAGTATCAGTCTTCCAATTTTGTTCCCTCATATATGTCCTGTACATATTTTGATAGATTTATAGCTAAGTGTTTCAATTTTTGGAGTGCTAATGCAAATGGTATTGTGTTTTTAATTTCAAATTCTACTTGTTCATTGCTAGTATACAAAAAACCATGGACTTTTGCATATTAACCCTATGTTCTGCAAACTTTTTGTTATCATTTTTAAGTTGCAGGAGGGGATTTTTTGTCGGTTCTTTTGGATTTTCTATATACACAATCATGTCACCTGTGAGCAAAGACAGTTTTATTTCTTCCTGTCCAATCTGTGTACCTTTTATTTATTTAATTTTTTGTCATATTGCATTATTTAGAACTTTTTTATCAAGTTGAGGAAATTCTTCTCTGTTTCTAGTTATTGAGAATTATTATCATAAATGGGTATAGGGTTTTGTCAGATGCTTTTTCTATATCTACTGATATGACCATGTAATTTTTCTTTTTTAATTTGTTGAATGGTGATGGCTAACATTAATTGATTTTTGAATGTTGAATCAGTCTTGTATATCTGAAATAAATCCCACTCAATCATGATATATAATTCTTCATATACATTGTTGGATTCAATTTGCTAATATTTTGTGAAGGATTTTGGTATCTATATTCATGACAGATACTGGTCCACAGTTTTTTTTTTCTATAATATCATTGTCTGTTTTGGTTTCAGTTAATTCTGGCCTCATATAATTACCCAGCTACTGTTCATGTCTCTGTTAACTTGCAAAATTTTCAGATTATATTCTGGGCCTCAAAAGTATTTTACCTTGGCACACTGACCATACATTTCTTAAATTTATTTTAAACTTAAATTATTTTAAATTTATGTTAAACTTACTTTCTAAAACTCTGTTTCCTCCATAAAAATTGCTCTGAACTAAGTGGGATTGAGATGTTGATTTCTCATAGACATGTCTCATTTATACAAATAGTCACCATATTCCATTCATAGTATATTCTATCATATCACATCAAAATCCAGTGCACATGTACTATACTTTTACAAGATATTACAACTGGGGAAACTGGGCAGAGGGGACACAGGACCTTCTGTGTATACACACAAAAATAAAAAAGGATTTTTTAATGCATATGAATCTACAATTATATTTAAAAATTAAAAGTTTAAAAATATAATGCCCTTATTTTCTTCTTCTCCTTCCTTTCTCTCTTTAACCACATGATGATATTTTTTTAAGATTTTATTTATTTATTTGACAGACAGATCACAAGTAGGCAGAGAGGCAGGCAGAGAGAGAGGAAGGGAAGCAGGCTCCCCACTGAACAGAGAGCCCAATGCAGGGCTTGATCCCAGGACCCTGAGATCATGACCTGAGCCAAAGGCAGAGGCTTAACCCACTGAGCCACCCAGGCGCCCCCACATGATGCTTTTAAATAAAAGTGTAATATTATATATGTAAGAACAAAATCGTTTCCTCTCTTACTTTGATTTTTGTCAAATTTTTCAATGAATCCTCTTTTTATTGTGGTTTCAGAAAGATAGAGACTGCATTTTTAGTGTAAGAACACACATTAGGTTGTTCAGAGGAACTCTATAGCATGTAATAATTTCCTGTGTATTGGGACACCTGGGTGGCTCAGTTAGTTGAGCATTTGACTCTTGGTTTCAGCTCAGGTCCTGATCTCAGGATCATGAGATTGAGCCTTATGTCATCTCCACACTCAACACAGAGTCCTCTGCAGAGTCTCTCTCCCTCCCCCTCCCCCTCTACCCCTTACCCACAGCCCTGCCTCCTGCTCACATGTGTGTGCTCTTTCCCTCTAAAATAAATAAATAAAACATTCAAAAAATAATAATAACTTCCTGCGTGTCTTGGCTCTCTCTCCTTCTATACTTGGAATACCAGAAGTCCTTCTAGATTGTGAAACAAATGTAGGGGAAAGCCAGTAAATCCCTTTCTCACTTCAATGTCCTACTCAATCTGGTCTCTTCTCCCATATAGTTCAGCAGTTCCTGATGCCAAACTCCTTAGTCACAGGACTTCAGACTTCAGAGTGCAGAGATCAAAGCTAGGCTGATAATATGAAAACAAACGCTCCTCAGAAAGTCAGAATGCAGAGCATAAATAGGAATTCTATTCATTATATTAAATAAGAATCTGAGAAAATCAGAGCAACTCACATTAACTATAATTGAGATGCTGGGACCAATGACTCAAAGAAATATGTTTGAATTTCTAATTCTTCTTCTTGCTGACATTTCTGAGCTAATGTACTTATTTTAAAATATTATACTCTTGGGGCACCTGGGAGGCTCAGGTCATGATCAAGTCCTGCATCAGGCTCCCTCCTCAGCAGAAAGCCTGCTTCTCTCTCTTCCTCTATTGCTCCCCCTCCTTGCACACTCTCTCTCCCTGTCAAATGAATAAATAAACCCTTTAAGAAAATTTAAAAATAATAAAATGCTATACTCTTACTGGAAGTGTGCTTTAAATATCAATACACATATTCTTCAGTAAATTAAAAATACTGATTTTCATTGTTACTAAGATTACATCACAATGAAGAATCCCATGATCTATATAACCACACCTTTATGTTTTTTTAATCAGAGACTTAATTTTCACCCCCTTTGTAAAACTGTAACATTTATTACATAATCTGGGTCATTGTTTCACCATTATAAGGTCAGATACTTAAAGTCATATTAGAAAAGTAAAAAAAAAGTAGCGATCACTCTTTGTTTACTTTTATTTTTTTTCTTTATTTACTTTTAAAACATTTACTAGTAAGGGCAGTTCTTGGGGCACCTGGCAAGCTCAGTACATAGTGTGTGCAACTCTTGGTTTCAAGGTTATGAGTTTAAGTCCCACATTAGTTGTAGAACTTACTTTAAAAACAATTTTTTTAAAATAAGGGCAATTCTTAAGTGCTGGAGAAGATTATAATTATGCAATGTTAAATTTAAACATAAAAATCATGCAAGTAAATGGTGCTGGCAACCACAAAGTGGCTGCATTAATATATAATATGTAACTGACCTCTTTCTCAAGTTACTGACAGAGTCATCACCATGCATTTCCCCATTTTCCTTGGAAAGGACTTTTCTGTTTTGTCATCTTGGAAGGCATATTGTTTGCTGTCAGATTGGATTCAGATTTAGTTGGGTGTGGAACTGATATATCAATATTCTAGTATGTGAAAATTCTTTTCATGGGTAGGAAATCTCTTATCTTTGCTGGTTCAGAAAACCTCAGCTCAAAAATGAGGGATTTGTTTTTAATCCTTGTATTATAGCTTTATGATGGAAGCTCTCCTCTGTGTTGTTACATTTATAAGCACCTCATAAACTCCACTTTGTGGCAATTTCAGTTTTCTCTAATTTTTATAATCTATATTCCAGATCAAAACCTGCTGGGCCAAGTGAGGAGATAAATGAATGCATTTTCCAGTTCAGTGCAGGGGTTGGTATGTCCAGAATTGAAAAAGGGAGAGAGAGAGAAAGAGAGGGAGAGAGAGAGGTGGTACCCAGATCTAGGAAAGTCATCCTTTAGCCTATGTAACATGATCTTGTGCTCATCACCTCACTTCTCAGAACTGAGTTGCAGAAACCATTATTTTAATTTGCTTTTATTTGTGAAAATAAGCAACAAAATTTTAGTGGCTGTAATTATTATCATGATGTTATAAGCCTCTTGAATGAAATGCCAGAGATGATGGGGCAGCTTTACTCAGGCATGGATCAATATGGCTGTGCAAATCAGTACAGGGCCATAAATCTTGGACTCCAAAGACTAAATAGTGCTGGGCCAGAAAGAAAATACATATTGGGGAAAATTATATTTATTAATAAGCACTTATTTAAGACACTTTGAATACAGACCAGGTTGATGATTACATGAGTTAATTAATTAATTAATCCTAGACCACTTGGAATACATAAAGACCTGTGAACCTCATCCTTGCCATCAAAGACTAAAGGTCCCTAGTTAGAGATGACAAGACTCACAGCTATGAAATGATAATGTGTAATGCAAAGCAATAATTGATAAGTGCAGACAATGAGTGTTATTGGAGTTCACAGAAGGGACAGATCACTTTCAGACAGATTAACTAGGCCATATTTCATGAAGAATGTGGCATTTTAGTTGAATATGCAAATTAAAAGGTTAAGTGTCTATTGCATACAATGCCCTCCTCTGAGTTCTGCATGGGAAGAAATTTATGTCATAGTCCTGCCCTAGAAGAGTTTACAACCTGGTTCAAGAAAATAACTTATAAACACATAAGAAGCCAAATAACAATCAAAGATGTATTTCAAGAAATGATCACAACAGAAGGTGTTCCTGATTAGTTATGCTAATTAGTTATGCAGCAAACAATTGCTTTAGACATTAGCAGATGGAGGCACTCACTTTCCTGACCTCGTAACAACATTTGATAGAACCATTTCCTTTTCCTATATTCCAAGACTCCAGGTGCACCTGGTTTCCCCATACTATTCCAACTTTACTAAACACCAAAGTAGATCAAGGCTCAGCCTGTGGCCCTCTTCCTTCTTTTGTTTACATTCACTCCGTTGAGGATCTGATCTGGTTTCATGCCTTTCAATCCCCTCTACCATGCTAATGGTTGACAAATGTTTATCTCCAGCCTAGACATTTTCCCTGAAAGCTTGCTCTGTTTATATCCAACTCCCAGTCAAATTTCTTTCTTTTTTTTTTTTTTAAGATTTTATTTTTTTATTTGACAGACAGAGATCACAAGTAGACAGAGAGGCAGGCAGAGAGAGAGAGAGGGAAGCAGGCTCCCTGCCATGCAGAAAGCCCGATGTGGGACCTGATCCCAGGACCCTGAGATCATGACCTGAGTCGAAGGCAGCAGCTGAACCCACTGAGCCACCCAGGCACCCCCCAGTCAAATTTCTATGTGATTGTCCAAAAGGCATCTCCAATTTAACATTAGTCCAAAGCTGAGCTCTCAAATTTCCTTTTAAAATGTGTTCTCTCTGTAGTCACTCTCACCTTAGTGGATGGCAGCTTGGGCAAAAATCCCTGGTATCATCCTTGACTTTTCTTTCTCTTAAACTCTATTTTGGATCTACCAGCAAATTCTATCAGCTCTGCCTTCAAAATTTTTGCAGAATTAGACCACTTTTCACCTCCTCCATCCTATCCACTCTGATTGAAGAACCCACCAATAACTACCTAGACTATTACACCTGCCTCAAGACCCATATCTCTTTTTTCCATCCTTGTCTCAATCAAGAAGCCAATGTAATTCTTCTAAAAATATCAGTCAGATCATTTCCCTTTTCGACTCAAAATCTTCCAATGGCTTCTCATCTCATTCTGATTAAACCTAATATTCTTACAATGTCCTACAAGGTCTTATGTAAGCTCATTTCCTCTAACCCTGTCTATTCTTACATTCTGGCCATCTCTGTGTTCAGTGAACAAGCCAGGAACACTGTTGTTTCAAGCCCTTTGCTCTTACTGTTTTCTTTGCCTTGAAAGTCCTTCCCCTAGAAAACCTCATGGCTGGCTCCTTCACCTTCATCATGCCTTCACTCAGTAAAACATGCCTTGACCACCTCCCTCTGTCTTACACTGGATTCGATCAGAAGCAAATCCAGATAAAAAAGCATTTTAGAGCAAGTCATTTAATTGAGAGATGATCTCCTGGAACAGCAGTAAAGGACTAAGGACGTGAAACAGAGAAGAAAAAGAACACAATGTAGATATATTGAGGAAGAGATTGCTTCTGAAACCCACTGGTGCTCACATCCCATTGGGGGCTCTCGGGCACTATAAAAAACACCCCTCAGAGCTGTGACATGTGAAGGTTATTGATCCACCAATTCCTGTTAGACATTGTTTGAGGGATGCTCCTGACAGTGTTCATTCCTGACACATTGGACTTCCTTTTATGTAGACAGAGTAGGAATCTGTGGTCTAAGAAAGCCTTTTAGATAGAGAGAGTAGCAGCAGGAAGCTCTTCAGTGTATATAGGAACATTTAGGACCAAGGGGATTTCCCAGCGCTGCAACTTCTCCCAAGTTCCCTATCTCTGCTTGATTTTATCCCTATCTCATTTAACCCTATTTATACACCATATATTTTACATATTTATCTCATCTACTTGTGTCCTTTGTGAAGCATGGATTTTTGTCTCTTTGCTCACAGCTGTATCCCCAAGACCTAATACAGTGTCTGGAATATGAACAGCAATAATTGCTTATTGATTGTTTATGAATGACATCAGGCTGTGTGAATGGTCTAGGAAGTCCTGGTGAAGGGATAGAATCTATATCAAATAAATACCAGTTAGGCAAATGGATGGTCAGGAGAGCAGTACAGGAGCCCCAAATTTGTAGGTCATCAGTTGTAAGTGAGGTGCATGTGGCAAGTGTGAGGACAAGCCATTCCTTTTGATTAGAGCAGTTGGTTCTTATAAAATAAAAATAACTGGAATAAGACAAGGTAGGTCTTAGCCAGATAAAACTGTCAGGCTGAGGAATTTGGGGTCTATTCTGTAGTCAACTTGGACGAACTGAATGTTTTAAAGGAGGAGAGTTCATCATTGTGTTACAAACCTTATTCAACTTACGTTCATGATAGACCAAAAGTAGCAAACAAGCTAATTTGGGCAACCAGGAAAAAAGATGAGTTTAGAAGCTTTTTCAGAGGCACAAAGTAGGACCTGATATGGAGTCACCAGGAAAAAAAAAAAAAAGACTCAAAGAATGCTAGAGATAGTGGGGTGAAGCTATTGATATCTGAGGTCCAGGTGACACAGGAGTGAACTAGTCATGACCCTGGGATTTGGAATCTGGAATTTAGTGGTTCAGTTACTACATGGAGTGCCCAAACACCTGCCCTCTCTATTTTGACAATATAGCTTAAGTGTTTATCCCATGCTTTCTTTTTAGAATTTCTAAAGGGTCATAAGATTCACTGGATCTTTAGCTCAGAAGGGCTATTCCTAGTAGTACTTTTTGTCATCTGGGCATTTCATACAAAACTCTAAGTAGGAAAGAAGAGCAAATGTGAAGACCACTGCTAACCCCAAGTAACTTCTTTCCTGCCTGTCCCTGTGTCAAGGCAGATAAGAGAAACAAAGCCAGGGACCCTTGATCAACTATTTGCTTTTATCCAAGGATATCAGTAGAAGTTGACTTTTCTATTAGTAGTCAAAAAAAGTTTGGAAGGAACTTCTCAATCCTCTTCCTCTCTCAGAGGTCTCAGGAATTTCTTAAATGGGACCACAGTCTCTGGCCTGGCCTTGTCTATCCTCTGTGGGCTCTGCTTTTCCTCTTTCACAAGCTGAGTGAGATGTCTGTCTCAGAATCCCAACCTTACTTTTGCAAAGGGATTGACATCCCGAAAGAGGTCTGTCCACATTCTGTTTTCTGGCCTGGAATGTTTCTGGATAGTTATCGGCCAAGTTGGGCATTTAGCTGCAAAATTAGTTAAAAGACTTGCTATCTAGCTGTGATATTGATTCAATTTGTAGTTTGACTCAATTAGCCAGTTTAGAATCTAGCTTCACAGCAGGAAATCTTACACACACAAATCAGCAGTTTTGAGAAACCTGATGAAATAATGGCTAGTTTATCCTGAAAAGCTTTGTAATCCAGAAGCCAACTGTCTGAGTAAATGCCCTAGTAATTAGATAATTATCATAGCCCTGTGGTTGCCAGGGCCTTCTGCCAACATCCTCTTTTCTACTTGCTGCAATTTCTGTCTCACAAGCTTTTCCTTCTCAATTGCCTCACTAAAAAAATAAAACAAGACCTGGTTCTTTCCTCTCAGAATGTCCCCATTGGGTTTCCACTTCTTACAGGTTTCTATACCTTTTCAGGCTTCTTCCTTTCTCCTCATACTTTTTACAGTTATAGTGTTCTAGTCTTAATATTATTTGGCCTTTAGGCTCCAAGATTAATAATGGGACAAACTAATCTAGAGAACACACCTAGTTTTCCCCATAATGCTGTGCATGGAAATGCCTTCTAGAAGGGGTGGATGGGACCAGCGTTCTGTAAGACTGAACCAGACAATGTTCAAGTTGCTTTCCTCATTATGATTTCCTCAGTATGATTTCTAATTAAGGGCCCAATATTGGACCCTATGTTGAACCTAGATTTACTGCCCAACCACATCAAATAGAAACACTGAAATCTTTTCCAGAAACAGTTTCCAGAGAAGAATTTGATTGATGGAAATCACTATGATCTGCAAAATCTATGTTATTTATTGTCATTGCTCTTCTACAGTTGTGTGTGCGTATAACTTTAAAGCTGTGTGATTTTGATCATCAAATTAGAAGCTGAAAAATATATTTCTAAATTGAGGTCAGGACAGTAATATCTAATTGAGGTCTTTTAATCCACAGTTATTAGAAGAAAAACAATGTTTGTAGTTGCTGCTAAAATTTGTCAAGACTTTCTAAAATCCTTAAGAAATATTAATAACTTTAGCTCCATAGTTATACTTATGAAATTTATCATATGGAAATAATCATGTGTGTAAACCAGGTTTTAGCCAGGAGAGCTGCTTATAATAGTGAAAATGACATTTCTATTTAGATTTCAAAGATTTAGTGACTGGTTAAATAGACTAAAGTATTTCTACATAATGTCGACATTAAAAATGGCGCAATTGAGGAAGATCAATGGCATTAAAAGATGTTCCTGTTACACTAAGTTTAAAAAGGCAAATTTTATTTTATTTAATTTATTTTTAAAGATTTTATTTTTTCTTTAAGATTTTATTTATTTATTTGACAGACAGAGATCACAAGTAGGCAGAGACGCAGGCAGAGAGAGAGGAGGAGGCAGGCTCCCTGCTGAGCAGAGAGCTCGATCCCAGGAACCTGGGATCATAACCTGAGCTGAAGGCAGAGGCTTTAACCCATTGAGCCACTCAGGTGCCCTAAGATTTTATTTTTATTTGGTTGAGAGAGAGAGCAAGAGAGAGCCTGAACAAGGGGAGGAGGGGCAAAGGGTGGAAGAAGCAGACTCCCCGCTGAGCAGGAAGCCCAACCCAGGGTCAATTCCAGGACCCTGGCATCATGACCTGAGCCAGATGCTTAACTTATTGAGCCACGCAGGCACCTTTTAAAAAGGCAAATTTTAAAATATAATTTGAAATGTATAAGTCTTTTGTACAGATGTACACATTCAGAAAAAAACAACTTGACAGGACATACCTCAGAATATCCGTGGTTATTGCTATGTGGTAGGATTCTAGCTGTTTGTGTAGTCTTTAGTTTACTAATCTGCCCATCTTTAATTTTCTACAATGAACATGAACTACTTTTATGATAATAGTGTTTGATTTTTTTTTAAAGCAAGGATAGCAATATTTATATCAGACAGGATAGACTTTTTTTTTTAAAGATTTTATTTATTTATTTGACAGACAGAGATCACAAGTAGGCAGAGGCAGGCAGAGAGAGAGGGGGAAGCAGGCTCCCCGCTGAGCAGAGAGCCCGATGCGGGACTCAATGCCAGGATCCTGAGATCATGCCCTGAGCTGAAGTCAGCAGCTTAACCCACTGAGCCACCCAGGCGTCCCATGTTTGGTTTTTTTAAAAAGTTTGTTCCTAGACTTCTTTTCTTTTCTTTTTTTTAATTTTATTTATTTGTTGGACAGAGATCACAGTAGGCAGAGAGGCAGGCAGAGAGAGAGGAAGGGAAGCAGGCTCCCTGCTGAGCAGAGAGCCCGACATGGGGCTTGATCCCAGGACCCTGAAATTATGACCTGAGCCAAAGACAGAGGCATTAACCCAATGAGCCACCCAGGCGCCCCCTAGACTTCTTTTCAATGTTCACTTTTAAAGGTGTCCACGATTGGAAATCTGCTGACACCTTAAACTGTTTAGTTTTCTTCCTGTGACTGAGTTTTAACTGAGTGTCCCAGGGATCATTAAACAGAAAACAATAAACAGGAATTTCCCAAGTGTAAACTAACAAGAAATTTGCTCTCTGTCAGCAAATTTTTCAGGTACGCTAATAGCCAAACTGAGTACAACAGTTTGTAGATAAAAATTAAGTAGAAAGTTATAAAATATCCCCTTAATGTGATATTCTTAACAAGGAAATTAGGTGACTTTTATTTTTTTTCTTCATACCACTTTTGATCTTTTACACTGTACTTGTTTTTCAGAGCCCAATAGAGTGATTACGAGGAATATTTATTGATGGCTTCCACAGAGTAAATATATCATTTGAATTATAGTGATTAGATTCCGTTTAAATGGTCAAAATTCCATTGGGTAACTAGGTATGGGCCAAGTAGTATATTAGATACGGTGGGGTATTCAAATAACTCACAAAGACAAATGTCCTGGAGGAGTTCACAGATTTGACATAGAGACAGATAAATTAATAAATATCTCTGGTATATATGGTGGGTTTCAATATCAGCATTGAGTCATACAAAGCAAGAGTCATGGAAGCAAAGGAGAGGTTAATTTTAATCAAGAGAGCAGGAACCTTTTCTTAAGAGGAAGTGAGATTTTAGGGCTAGAAATAAAGAAAAGTATATTAGTTTCCTATTGGTTACAGGTAACAAAATTCAAACTAGCTTAAATAAAAAGGCAATTTATTAGCTTCTGTAATAAGGATGTCTTGCTTTAGGCAAGCGAGATCCAGGCTTAGCCTTCCCTCTCTCTCTATCAACTTGATCACAGTCAAACTCCACAAAGATAACTGATAAAGACAGAAACTTACATACTTGAGGCATTATAAACCAGGCCCTTCTACTTCCCAAGAACCATTCATTAAAAATCAAGGAAGATTCTCATTGGTTCTGCTTGGGAACCTGCCCATCCTGAGCCAATGCCTGTGGCCAGCTAGGTCATATGCCTACCCTGTAGGGAACAGGGAAGGGGAGCAGAGCATCATGACTGACAATTCCACCAAATTAGGTAGAGTTGGGGAGCTGTGGCTTCCCCCAAAAAAGCAACAGAAAGGACAGAGAGATGGTCAAAACTATTAGATGAACACTGTCACTACCATCTTCATTTCAGACAGGTAGAACGTTGCAAGGTTTCATGAGGGCAAAGCCTTTGTGAGCACAAGAGCTCAGGCCAGGAAATAAATGCAGGAAAATGCAAGGAATGTTTTGAACACAGTGGGTGTAAGTTGCTTGTGGGGTACAAAGTAATTCTACCCCAGTGATTATAGTCTCTGAATTGATGAAATGTTGTAAGTCTGCTTTCCTTTACTTAGATATTTATACCTGGGGAGTTTTGCATGCACACAACTATAAATTCAACATTAATAAAGTATAATGAGAACTTGCCATTTGAAGTATATCTTGTGATGAATATGTTTGTGAAGCAAAGTATTAAGTTGCCACCAGAAACACTAATCTTTAATTTTTCTGTTTTGTACATTTGAATTATTATACATTGACTTTGCTTAGGATAATGTATATTTAGACTAAATCTTTTTTCCAAAAAATAAAATTTTAATCCATTTAAAATATAACTCAGCTTAAGCTTTTAGAGCATTGCCTATTTCTAGTGAATGATTAATAAATAAATATAAATGCTTCTTTGAATTCATATCAATAATTATAAAGTCATCTACTAGTTTTAAAAGCCTATTTAGATCAGACATTTGTTTGTTCCTGGCAAAGCAGTGACTGAATGTGAATTTATTTTATGATTCACAGAATCCCCATAGGCCCATGGTGATACAGGCCAATTGATGTTTTAATCCTTTCTGTCCTTCAAAAAGAAATGAAATTAAATGCTATATTTTTGTTACTTAGTGTTTGCCACATTGAGCTAAGATTATAGATAGAATATAGAATTAAATCCTTGAAAAATGAATTTAAAATCTAAGATATGAAGGATTCTGACCTTGAGAAAGAAATTGTAGAAGTGACAACTTAGTGGAAAACTCAGGAACAAGCCAAAAATCCAGAGAGGGCAAAACATTCCATAAGTATTTGCTGGTAATGGACTAAAGTATAGGATTAAAGGGTCAATTTCTAGACCCAACTCTGTTCTGACTTCTTTATTTTGAGCATGGCACCTCTTTTCACATGAATTTTCTTATATTCAAACTCATTCATATCTTACAGAGAAGCTGTAATGACATGTGAAATAATAAATACAAAGGATTTAAACTTTTCAGAATAAAGTTTTCATAAAAAATTAAATAACAACAAGGTACACTGTATCAATTACATCTGATCTTTTATCATATAAAGCAAGCAAACTGGCAATGAAATTTTTATGTTAGAAGGATTCATTTCAAAATATGATTTTAAGAAAAATTCAGCTAGCACATCTAAAATGAACTGATCTGGAGCCACCTGGATGGCTCAGTCAGTTGAGCGTCCAGCTTTTGGTTTCTGCTCAGGCTGTGATCTCCAGGTCATGAGATCAGGTCCCATGTCAGACTCTATGCTCAGCATGGAGTCTTCTTAAGACTCTCTCTCACTGAGCACCTGGGTGGCTCAGTAGGTTAAGCCTCTGCCTTCGGCTCAGATCACAGGGTCCTGGGATCAAGCCCTGCATTGTACTCCCGGTTGGGCAGCTAGCCTTGTTCTCTCCCTCCCTCTAGCCCCCTCATGTTCTTTCTCTCCATAGATCAAGAAAATCTTAAAAAAAAAAAAAAAAAGACTCCCCCTCTGTTCCTCTCCCCAAAACCTGATTCATATACAATTTTTGGAAAACATATTTTGCGCTATGCAAATTTATCCCATTGCTATTTAATTAATACTCAATGCTCAATACTCAAAGCCATTCCTTAGAATAAATAATGTGTTAAATCAGTGGTACCCAGAAATATATGACATCTTTAGCTATTTAAAATTATCATTTAACAAAAAGAGTCATGTAACTATTATCTGCCCTTTGGATATTCTGTATAATATTAAATACATTTTGTAAAATAGAAACTGAAAGTCTTGAGTAGCTATAGATTTCAGGCAAAAGAATCATATATGCCCTATCCAATTAGAATAACTACTTAAAGGAACATTTCATGAGATACTTAGATACCTCAAGAGCTAATAATGATTGCAATGTAATGATACAGTATGGAGATTCAGATTATTTTAGAAGACATAAAATCTTTTTTAAATTTAAAATTTCAAATATACAATTAAATAATACTTAAAGTATTGAAATAAATCCATTACATAGAACCATGTGGAATTTGATTACAAATGAGGCTGGGGATGGAAGTTTTCTTGAGGACAAGACTGATGATAGGAAGGTAAGGAATTTCCCATGATGCTTGGAAGGAATGTGGATATCTAGATCATTTTGCATAAGAAATAATTGACATAGTCACCAAATTTTTTAAAAGGTGGAATGTGAAACAATGCTTCAAGTTTAATAACAGAATATCCTTATCAGAATAATATCTCTGTCTGGTATGGGGCAAAACAGCTAAGTCAAAAATCAAAAAATGATGGGATAAAAAGATGAGCAACCTGCCTCCTTCCTCCCCTCCCCTTCACTCACCACAGACTTAGCTCACCCAAAGAGACAGATGTTGAGAGTATGAAGATGAAACTACAGTGTTCACTTTTGTCTCCAGAATTCCTCCACATCTACCTCTTCCCTTATGTCCCTTGTTCCCAATTCCCCTTCATTTCTTGGACTCCTTTTTTGATCCTTAGCTGAACCCCCTGTCCCTCTCACCTCTAAAATACTGACCTGGTTTGGAACAGGCAATTCTGCTTTCCACCTGTGAAGCTCTTCCATGACTTGAGTATTGATGACGTGATTATGTACCTATGACCCCACCTGCAGTAAACCATGGAGAAAGTCACCACTCCTATTCCCTGTGGTAGCCCAGTGGAGCCTGTACCAATCTGTTCATAAGCCAACTAGACACTATTTGATTATGAAAGGAGATTATACTTAAACTAGAGAAAGATTTAGAGTAAGATCCAGCAAAATCAGGGCACATACCTCATCAAATTCTATTTAGATAGTTTAGGATGGTTGGTCATCCCTCTACTAATCATCCAATGCCTAAGACAGAGTTGGGTTTCTATTACAATTCTTGATACATAGAAGGACCTCAGGAAATAGTTAATGAGGGAGAGATGGATGAATAAATAAAATATCATAAGCACCAGCTCTGAGATCCAGGAATATTATACTGGGTTTTGAGTGTGCGCATGAAGTTACAAAATCTGATGAATCTTTAATTAGTAGAACATGTTTGGTGAAATTTCCATTCACATTTCTTTTAAGAAAAAAGCAGGAAGCAACTCAGCACATCTACTTGTCATCACTTTTAGAACATCTGTGGTTTTAAACAGCTTTGAAAATAGTTACTTGCCTAGAGTAAGGTCTGACTTCTGCTGTATAAGCATTAAAGTGTTCTAAATTCATACACACTAGTACATACCCTCATAGATGGCAGTTAATAAAAGTACTGAATAGGTGGCTTAAATCTTCTTCATGCTCTGGTGGTGTTTTTTCTTTTGTTTTGTTTTGTTTGTTTGTTTGTTTAAGTGGCACAACCTATCTTTTTTTTTTTTTTAAGATTTTATTTATTCATTTGACAGAAATCACAAGTAGGCAGAGAGGCAAGCCAAGAGAGAGGAAAGGAAGCAGGCTCCCCACTGAGCAGAGAGTCGGATGCGGGGCTCAATCCCAGGACCCTGGGACCATGATCTGAGCGGAAGGCAGAGGCTTTAATCCACTGAGCCACCCAGGTGCCCCCATGCTCTGGTTTTATAGGAATATGTATATGTATATTTGGGTCATTAAAACTTGGTCAAAATAAAGAAAAAGCAGAGGGAACAGATGCAACACCCCCCCCACACACACACTTTATTTGCATGAAAAACTGCACATTTACTCTAGAAATCCCAAATAAAAATGTTTACAGGAACGGTGGATGGAAGCAGCACGGTTTGGCATTTAAAATGCTTACTGTTTAGTGGGAGAAAACATCCTAAATACAGTGCGTCTCTCTCCATCAGCTGGTGCTCACTATTTGTGTTTCTTCAGATTGATCGGCTGGACGTGGATAGCTTGTTTAGCAACATTGAATCAGTGCATCAGATATCAGCCAAACTGCTGTCATTGCTGGAAGAGGCCACAACAGACGTGGAACCAGCCATGCAAGTAATCGGTATGTTTACTCTCTTCTCGAGTTCTACAGTACAACAGGAAATAATATTTTAATAACCTCCCTTTGCTTTGGTTTTATGTTTCTGACTCACCAAGCTTCCCAGGAGATGTATAAATGCTAAACCCATCTTCAGGCTCATTGTAATTACACAAACTCTGTATTTGTCTTCAAATGGATTTCTATCCATTTGCTGAGGTCCCACAGTAGCACTAAAGCATACAATTTGCTTTTTAATTTTCAATCTTTCAACCTCCTTGCCTTCCAGATGTTCTCTCATTTTGTTTTATGGCTAATGCTTACTCGATCCTTAAAGAATTAAACATTTAAATACTTTCATAGCTTTACCGATTTTAGTCCTTTTTCCTCTATATTACTTGCTTTCTAAATATATTTTTGCTCTCAATCACAGGATTAATTTCTTACTCTGGTGAGATTTTGGAAAAAAATACAAAGATACCATTGAGGAAGCATTGAGCCAAATTTTTATCCCCTCCGTGTCTTGGAAATTGCAAAGGGAATACCATATTATAAGCTTTTTGAAGGCAGTTACCACATCGGAGATATCATATATATAGTGCCACAGAGGCTAAGACATCTTTAAACATTTTTGGTTATTTTCCTATTTCAGATATAGCATGCAGTGTATGTTCCCTACAAAAATATTAAAAACAAATCAGGAGTACAACAGTAACATACCTCTTCAATGCCACCATCTTCCTGATAAGTAACCACCGTTATCAGTTTGATGTGGATCCTTTCTTTGAGACTTATATAGACACAAACACACTCACACCTTATGTCTTTACTCATTGTGGTTTTACTTGTTAAAGAAAATCAGAATTTTAAAAATGGAATTGATCTTATTTAGTTTTTATGGGAGACCCAAAGTTTAATAAGCCAGATTGATATTAGGTGAACCACCCTACTTGTAGTGTTTTATAGACCCAAAGGTCAGCTCACTCAAAAAGATTCTCTGACAGACAGGTTTAAATTTAACCATTACTTGTGACTGAATGTCCCTATTCTGTACTAAATGTTTGTGTTCCCCAAAAATTCATATGTTGGAGCCCTAACAGTAGGCTTACACCTAAATACCTCAGTGTAATGGTATTTGGGGATGAGGCTTTTAGGAGGTAATTTTGGTTTAGATGAAGTCATGAGGCAAGGAGAGGGTCCCCACAATGGGCTTAGCATAAGGAAAGAAAGAGAGACCAGAGCTCCCTCTCTCCCTCTTCACCATGTGAGGACACAACAAGAGGGTAACTATCTGTAAGCCCGGAAGGAGGTCCTTACTAGGAACTGAAGCAGCTGGCACCTTAATCTTGGATTTCTGAGACTCCAGAACTGTGAGAAATGTCTGTTGTTTAAAGCCTTCCTCTCCCCAATCTATGGTATTTTGTTATGGCAACCTGAGCTAACATAGTTTCTAATATGCTGTAAATGTATTTTCTGAAGGAAGGACTCTGTTCATTATTACTTTAGTGTGGATTGATTGACCATTCATTTATTAATTCACTCAATGAATAGTTATTAAGTAGCAGTGTATATAAAGCATTGTTGGGTATCAAAAGATGAAAGAGATCATCTCTGTCCTCCAAAAGTTTGCCATTGAAAAGTTCCCTGAGTTGAAGTTATTTGGGTAATACACAATCAGACTATTTTCTACACTACTGCAGAACTTCAGAGGATAAGAAGACTATTTCTAGATGGGGAATCACAGAAGGATCCTTGAAGATGTTACTTGGGCTTGGAGTTACAGTCTAGATTTCAACAAGTGGGGTCCAGGTCTGGACCAGGTCTGGAAGACTAAGCAGAAGCAACAGCATAAACAAAAGCATGGACAGCAAATGCCAAAAGCCAAGCATGTTTAGGAAATGGCGAGAGATCAAGCCAAGCAAGAGTGAAGGATGAATCTGAAGCAAAAGTGAATCAGAAATGAATCTTAGGAGCACCTGGATGGCTCAGTTGGTTAAGCCTCTGGCTCTTGGTTTCAACACAGTTCATGATCTCATGGATGGTGAGATCAAGCCCCACTGGCTCTGTGCTCAGTGGGGAGTCTGCTTGAAGATTCTCTCCCTCTACCCCTCCTCCTATTTGCACATATGAGCACATGCGCTCTCTCTAAATAAGTCTTTAGAAAGGAAAAGAAATTAATCTGCAAGTGCAGAATAGAGACAGACTACACTTGGAATCAAATTTGGAATTTACTCTGCAGGTACTGAGGAAAAATTGAAAGATTTTTCAGCAAGGGTGTGATGAGACATACGAGTTTCTGGAGAAAGAACATGATGGTAAGTAGGAAGAGAATGGCATGAAGGAAAAAATGAGTCCTAGACTAGTAAATATGTTGTTATAAATAATGTGCAGGTGTGTGGTAGCAAGCATCTAGGCTATGGAGGATAAAATGAGAATAAAAAAGGGGGGTCAGATTCAAGAGAAATGTCGAATGAAGCATAAACAAGATTTAGGGGTTGGTTACTTGTGCTAAAGTCAAAGACAATTCCAGCTTTAAGGAGGCAAGTGTCCTAATTTACCTAGAAATCCTGGTTTTAGCCAATTGTTCTAGCATTTGTCCTGGAATGTCTCCTTTTTAAGGAGGATCATGACTAATCATTGTACTACAAGAGATTTGGTGAGACCTCTACATTGTACTCCATTTCTAACTGGTCTCTTCTAATAGAATATAAGAGGCAGGTATATGTGACAGAGTTCTTTCTGTAACACACGGTAAACTCTGAAAGACAGCCCATCCCTCCTTTCCCAACCTTTTGAAGTACAGCACACATTGCACTCACTGATAAAAAGATGACATTTGGACGTGAAGCTTAACTAACTGCTTCCTGTTCTGGCGGTGCTGGGAGATGTGTCTGAGGCTACAGATTCTGCTGTTACTGGGGATAGCAGTGACTATGTCCGGGCCCATGATGGGTGGCCCATGCCAAGACCTGTGAGAGGCACAAAGCCCCCAGGATACTAGTCAGTGGGTTTTAGTAGGACCTATAGGGAATTAAAGATTAGATGTAAGCAAAATTCCTGTGAGAGGTAGAAGATTTGCAGTCCTGCTACAGAGTATCTAGATGTCGTTGCTACAAGTTTGGTAATTTATCTTATGATATAAATCCCTAACTTTTTAATGATCTGGTTATGCTAACTGGTTATGCTTACTTAATGATCTGGTTATGTTTTGCAATAAGCCCTTTCAGAAGCAAGGGTTTCATCTATGCATGTTTAATAAAAATTAAGTGTTGATTTTCTGTTGTTGAAGAAAGTTGATGATGAGCATTTAACACACAGAACACTCGCTATCCACCATGGGGTTCTTAATACTATCACTGACCGTAAGAAAATCAGAAGACAGAAATCTGCAGAAGCAGCAGCAATATCTACATCAGAAGTTAGTCATTGCTTTATAAAGACTGTGCCCATTGTTTTCAAACCTTGGCATTCGGCATTCGCGGACCAGCTTCTGTTCGGCCTGCTCCCTTCCCTTGGAACCTTCTTCCCAAACTTCTTCCCACTTGTGGAACTCTTACCTATGATTTTAAGCCCAAGGGCATGTGGTTTCACACTTGCAGCTGCAGAAGTAGGTGACACTGAGCACTTCATGCAGCATGGCTTCGTTAGGTCAAAGGACAGTTATCCTAAATTGATTGTTCTCACTTTTAGTTCTGAGTGTCCTTGGGCCCATAAGAAATGTAAAGCAATGGTTATTAATGAGTTGATACCAATGTCAGGAGAGTTTACCAATAGTCAAATTATGACAGTTTTAAACAGTGTGAGCAGGTAAATTAAATTTAAAAATCAATTAATTCTTATAATGATAAAAAATTAATTTAACCAGGGGCACCTGGATGGCAGAGTTGGTTTAACATCTGACTCTTGGTTTCAGCTCAGGTCATCATCTCAGGGTCTTGGGATCCAACCTGCATCAGGCTCCATGCTCAGTGTGGAACCTGCTAAAGTTCCTCTCTCTCTCTCTCTCTCTTTGCCTCTCCCCTCACTTTCTCTCTCTCTCTAAAATAAATGAATGAATACATATTTTTTTTAAAAAAGAAGTTCAACCAGTTCACAGAACACAAGACAATTTTTGGAAGTTTATTGTTTCCAAGGTGAATTTTGTGAATTGTGAATGCTATTCTTACTTTAAAAATTAAGCTTGTGAACGCAAATGGAAATATGAACACATATTTTGGGGGAGCACAACATCTCAGTAAACTAGTATTTTTATT
Source organism: Mustela putorius furo (assembly GCF_011764305.1). Classification (NCBI taxonomy): domain Eukaryota; kingdom Metazoa; phylum Chordata; class Mammalia; order Carnivora; family Mustelidae; genus Mustela; species Mustela putorius. The sequence continues at coordinate 12,600,710 of NW_025422023.1, forward strand.
AAAGTAAGAAATCTTGGGGCTTCTGGGTGGCTCAGTCAGTTCAGCGTCTGCCATCAGCTTGGGTCATGATCCCAGGGTTCTGGGATCAAATCCCACATGGGGCTCCCTACTCAGCGGGGAGCCTGCTTCTCCCTCTCCCTCTGCCTGCCACTCTGCTTACTTGTGCTCTCTATCTGTCTGTCAAATAAATAAATAAAATCTTTAAAAAATATATAAAAATAAAGACAAGAAATCTATGGAACAGAAATTGAGATTGTGGTGATTATGTACTAAAGCTGTGATATTCTATTAGTTGAAATGGTAACTATAGTCAAAATTCACACAGCTTTATACATACAAAGTTAGAGTAAACTAAATACAATATCTGGAGGATAAAGTTTATATTAATTTAAATAACAATCTTATGCATGATGGTAATATTTTCTTTGTTGCTGGTCAGTAATCAACTTTAAGAAACTGACATTTACTCAAAATTAATGAGAAGTCTTTAGTTAAAGTATTCAACAAAGAAAGAGGAAAAAGAACTACTTCAGCATTTTAATCTTTACAATTGTAATTACTGAAAAAGAAATTGCAAATAGGAAGACACTGAAATTTATCACTAATATAACCAGGAGTTAGCTTTTTTAAAAAATGGGTTTATATGGTAACGAAGATTTAATTTTAAAATTCTATAATAACATTTTGGAAAACTTGACTTATAGAAAGAAGTTTTGATGGAGTTCCTATTAAATAGAATAAAATAATATTCTGTACCAGATTTTACAATATCTACATTTGGAAAAATATTCAAAAATCATAAATAGAAACAATTTATTTGGTGAGTTTATTTTGTAAAAATAAAGAAAAGAAATCAAATGGAGACTAAAAGCTAGTACTTGTGAAAATATTTCAGCTCAAATATCTACATATTTCAATATAGAGAGATCTATAATCTCTCTATATCTACAATCTCTCTATATTTAATATTTTTCATTTAGCAAAATAATATTTTTTATTTAGCAAAATTTTTTTGAGTGTGTCAGGTGCCTCTATGCTTATAGAAGAGTTTTTCCTAATTAAAAATATTATAGCTTACATATTTGAGCAACAACATACATAATGCTACCTATGAGATAAAATAGAGTTCATAGTGATATAAATAAGTGAGAAAGGAAAATCTTCCTGATAGTACATTTCAATGAATAAATATAGAAGGAAGAGAAGAATAGAAAATCACCATTAAACAAACACTGAAGTTATAATTGTTGCAGCCAAAACCACCGTTCAGTGTTTGATTTAGTGGATAAAGTTTGAGGAGAATTTCATAGTTTCAAAGTATCTCCTATCTGACTATTAAAAGCAAAGACAGTAGATTTTTAGTGAGAAACCAGACAGAGACCACCTTAACCAAATAACCAAGGTCAACTGTACCAAGGAATAACACACATTCCCATCATAAACAAGTGAGGAGGACACAGTACCATCTCTGTAGTACTTTTGCCCAAAATGCATGTGATCATGTCGAATCATGAGAAAAAATTAGACATGAACAAACTCAAATGAGGGACAGTTGACAAAATAATGGGTCGATGCTCTTCCAAAATATCAAGGTCATTAAAGATAAAATAAGACTGAGGAATCTCAGCATTTTAAGACTGTGGAAGTAAAAAAATGTGTATGGTCAAAATCTGTAACAAAAAATGTGACCAAAAAAATATGAATGATAGATTCTAGAACAGTAAAAGAATGTAGTGTTGAAATTCAAATATAGTGTTTAGTTTAGTTATTAGTACAAAAGCACACTTCATTTTTTTTTTCTGACCATTGTACTGGTTATACAAGATGTTAAGCTGTTTGAAGGCTATCTGGAAACTACCCCCACTAGTTTTGCAATTTTCTGTTAAGTATACAATTACATCAAAATAAAAATATTATAGTTTACAGAGAAAAGTCATTCGAATGTGTTCACAGTTTTTGCATTTACCAATCACGAGTTGCAACTTTGAGGGAGATGATAGAAAAATAGATAAGGAAATGAAAACAGTAAGACCAACTGAAAACATTTGGAGTCATATTTTAATTTCCATACATGACATATGGGCTAGCCTCATGGCTTGCTTTGACCAATAAAATGTGGCAAAATGATGTTCTACAACAGCCTTGTGACATCCACTCTCTGCTCAGGGAGAGAGAAGGCTCAAACTACCCAATTACTTCAAACAACATGGTCAAGGCCTTGAGCATGGAAGTATGGTCTCCTCAGCCAGGTGGCCCCTAGTTATAGATTGCAAACACATGTATAAAGCCTGCCAGCCACACCCAGAGACAAACCATCTCAGCTGAACCTTGTTCAAATTGTCAATTCAGAGAATTGTGAATAAACAGTGTTGTTTTAAGCCTTTAAGTTTTGGGGTGATTTTTTTTTCCTCAAGCAATAGCTAACTAATACGGATTCACAGAGAGAGATTGATTTAATTTAGATGATGAAAAACTTGATATAGAAAATGGATTTTGAGCTTGGACTTGATAGATTTAGAAAGGTGGAGATTGAAGCAAATGGCTTTTTTTTTTTTTTTTTTTTTTTATTTTAGAAAGAGAGAGCATGGGTGGGATGGGCGCCCAGAGAAGGAGAGAGAATCTTTTTTTTTTTTTAAAGATTTTTTCTTTATTTATCTGACAGAGATCACAAGTAGGCAGAGAAGCAGGCAGAGAGAGAGGAGGAAGCAGGCTACCTGCAGAGCAGAAAGCTCGATGTGGGGCTCGATCCCAGGACCCTGGGATCATGACCTGAGCCGAAGGCAGAGGCTTAACCCACTGAGCCACCCAGGTGCCCCAGGAGAGAGAATCTTAAGCTGACTCTGCACTGAGCAGGGAGCTCAACATGGGGCAATGTATCTCACAGGGCTCCATCTCATGACCCTGAGATCATGACCTGAGCAGAAACAGGCACTTAACCGACTGTACCACCCAGGCACCCCAAAGCAGATGACTTTCTGAATGACAAATGGCATAGAGGCCCCAAGGTAGCAGAGTACAGGAAATTCTCATTAAGGAGTGCAGTCTGATGTGGCTGGAGCATAGTGCCAAGGAGACCTCCATGACCCAAACACAGTAGCCGTATCAGTGCAAAGTTCACTGGCAATTTCTACCCTTACCTCCTCTCCCAGCCACTTCTATCACTAAATCTTTCACCAAAGCTCTTCCATTTCACTGGATAACCTGATTTTGGTGGGGCATTTCCTAAATCATGTTACCACAAAATGAAAAGCACAGGTGTCCCTTTCTCTGTCCTTAGATGGCACGAATGAGAGGTTGTGATTCACAGCTCTAGTGCCAGAGGGAAACTTTCCAGATACCTGGATAAACCAGGAGCAGGATTTTACTCAATAATAACCTTGGGGTTTGGATGAGGTTCAAGTTTAAGCACAGAGGCATATGTTTGTAGATATGAGAGCTCTGGGGAATTGTCTGAACTATCATGCCAAGATAGAAACTGGATTTTAAAATCTTGACTGCAGCAGCCTGTCAAATAGGAAATGGGCTCTAAATCTTTAGAAAATGGGAATATGAGAGGTGGCTCTTGTTTCCACTTAAACTGAAGATTACTCTGTAACAATTTAAGAAAAGGGTGAGCAAAGACAAAACAGATAAAATGCTGGTGTGGGGTTTAAGAACACGAGGGCTTTGGTATCAGTTCGACATTGGTTTACATCCTGGCTCATCCAATAACTAGAGGTTTCATCTCAGGCAAGTCACAAAATCTCACTGAACTTCAGTTTCTCATGTGGAAATTTGAGTTAGTAATACTCACCCTATGGAGTATTTGGGAAGATTAAGTAAAACCCCATATAAATAACGATGGCCCAGTGCCTATTCTTTTTTTTTTTTTTTTTAAGATTTTATTTATTTATTTTAAAGAGAGAGAGAGAGATCACAAGTAGGCAGAGAGGCAGGCAGAGAGAGAAGGGGAAGCAGGCTCCCCGCTGAGCAGAGAGCTTGATCCCAGGACTCTGAGATCATGACCTGAGCCAAAGGCATCGGCTTAACCCACTGAGCCACCCAGGCGCCCCCCCAGTGCCTATTCTTAATAAACATCCAGTACATGGAATTACTAATTTATTAGCCTGAGAATATTTAATTTACCCATCTATTTACAAAACTTGACTTCTTATGAATATAACCATGGAATGAAATGTGATTTTCTTTTCCCCAGAGGTCTTGATCATGTTTTTCAAACAATCAGATTCACTGAATGTGTGTAGCTCCTAGATGCTCCCAATATCTATGCATTTTGGTGATTCATAGACTTAATAAGTCAATGAATTTTTTTCTATAAAGCATGACTGTACATATCAAGTATCATTTCCACATTCAATAGCATGAACAGCAATGAACAACAATGCAACAGACACTTTCCAAAGACGGCCCTCCACAGACCATGCCCCCTGGTATTCACCCTGCTGTGCAGTCTAGTGCCATATTGACTCTGGACTGGCTCTGAGACTCACTGACTCCTACAATGTAGTGGAAGTGATGCTGTGTCAGAGCCTGGGGGCGTCAGCCTTTATAAGCCTAGAAGTTTCTACCTTAGCGATTTGAGGAACTTGCATTTAAGAAGTCCAGCTACCCTGCTGGAAATATCACATGGAGCGGTCAGATGAAAAGAGGTTAGACCTGAGACTATGTAATAAAGTGGCCCAGCTGTCCCAGCATCCCAGCTGAGGCCAGCTTCCTGCTGTCCCTGCCAAGGCACCAGCTTTGTGAATGAGCCATCTTGGACCATCCAGTCTGTTCAGCCCTGAGCTGACTGCAGCCCCAGCAGGCATTGAAGGGAGCAGAGGAACCACATAGCTGATTCCAGCCAACTCACAGAATTGTGAAAGAAAATTAAAACAGTTCTTTTAAGGTACTAAGTTTTGAGGTGGTCTGTCACATAGACAGATACTCCAGAAGGAGCTTATAATCTCTTACCTACATTTGCAACAACACTGTAATGTTTCAAAGCATTCAAAAAAAAAAAAAAAAGAAAGAAAGAAAGGAAAAGAAAAGAAAAAAAGACGGAGTTATGACTAGGTTTGGATCTACCTTAGGTGCTTAGCTTCTGCACACGGTATGGAGAACCAGAGCTGAAAGAATTTTGTGGTAAAGGAACTGTAATTTCTCGTTTGCCTTTTCCTGAGGGCGAGTTTATCCTTTGAGAGAAAGACAATTTAGAGCTTTCTGTTCTTTGAAGGCGTAGTGGTGATGCACTGTTGTTCTGTGGCAGTACTTTGTTCTCCTAAAGCAGTGTCTCTTGTATGTCCCTGAAGCAGGAATCTGTGCCTTTAGCAGTGATTTTTGTAAGAAGGGCTTTAGTCACTGATAATTCATGTCCTGTTGCCATGTGGAAGATGCTGCCAAGTAGCTCACCTGAATAATTTTTCTAAAGAGTGTGCGTGTGTGCATCTGTGTGTGTGTGCGTATGTGTGAGTGTGTGCGTATTGTACTCAGGACACAGATAGATTCAACCTAGCTAATTCTGGCCAGTGGGGACAGGTTGGGGGTACCCCAGACCTGCGTCCTGGAACGTGTGAGGTCAGCAGGGGCAAGACTCAGATGCAGCACCTGGAAGGTCAGGGCATTTTATTCGAAATGTTAACAGTAATAGAAAAGCTACCAGCTTCAGAGAAGGTGACAGGAAAAAAAAAACATTTTTCTTGAGGGGTGGGGTCAAAGATACCTGAATCCATACAGGAGAGTACAAATCAGCCGGAGGCAGGGAACAACGGGATACAATGTGGGTTGGGCTTCCAGTCCCCTGAGTGCAGTCAAGTGAGGTCTCAGGGCTACAAGGACTTATTTCTTGAAGTAAAAATAAAGCCAGGGTGGCTTAGTAACTAGTTCTACAGTTCGGCTCTCTGAGGAGAATGGGAAGCTCCTGGATGCTGTGCTGCGGGGCTAGCTCACAGAAGTCAGCACTTCACTGTGCAGGCAGACCTGAACGGAGCCGTGAAAAATCAGGTATTGTACAGAATACACATAGAAATGAAGTCCTAAATCCTACAAACATTAAGCATTCCATGAGGCCCTGAACACTTTCCCCATAGCCAGGGAGTGAAAGTGAGAAGTGCATTTGCAGGGGTGCAAACCTTGCAAACCATAAGGGTGCACAGTAGCCCAGAGAGAACATGGCCTTTGGTGGGAGACAAATCTGGGCTTTCACTCCGGCTGTCACCACGAGTTCTGCAGCCAATGCCGAGTCACTCAGATCTGTGAGGACTGTACTTGCCCACCTAGGACAGGAACCTCACCCGGAGCCATTAACCAAAAAAGGGCTTTTTTCCTCACAGAACAAGAAATCCATAATTCAGTAGCTCAGAACTGGAGCAGCTGGGGTTGGCTCCTCACAACCTTTTCCTTCCTAGTACTTAATGTACAGTGACGTATGGTGTGTGGCCTCCTGGTCTCACAATCGCTGCTCCACTGCCAAGCATGGCTTCCTTCAGGCAGTAAAGCAAACCACCTTCTCCTGAGGCTTTTTTTTTCTTTTTTTTTTTTTTTCATTTCGGAAGAATAAAAGCCCTTTCCAGTGCCTTCAACCTGTGTCTTATTATTTCATTTCACACACACTTACTGCATCTCACACACAAACACATTCACACACAAATACACAGTTGCACCCATTCTTGGGCACCCCTGACTACCAAAGATTGGAGAAAGGTCAGTATTTTGAAGTGGGTGCATTGTCGTTTTAACGTTTGTTAGTTTGGAACAAAGAAGAATAGATAAGCAGCTAGGAATGGATGCCACATTCATCTGTTCAATGGATACTGAGACGGGAATTTCAAATTTCAAATGGGAAGAGCAAGTCCTCCAAGAGAACAAGACTTGAAGAACACTCCCAGAACATGAGCTCCAGGAGGAGAGGAATTCTTATCTGTTTCGCTACTGATGCTTCGCCAGCACTTGGGACATTGTCCTCAGCAGCACTGAACGAATGGAATGGATGTTGGAGATAGTGAGTAGGGTCCTGGACCCTACTGGCTGTCACACAGAAGGATCGCAGTGATCACATCTGCCTGTGGTTGGTCCTACATTAGCTTAGAGGCTGGCAGGTGGTCTAGAGCCACTAGCTGTAGCGGAGGCTCACACCCTTGAGAGAAGTATATACTAAGGTGAGAGAAATCAAGAATTATGGGTTGGTTGCTCTAAGAACAGGGTCATCAGTGCTACCCAACTTGAGGAGGGAAAAGTTATTATACCTCTTCCTAATCCAGGTCCAGAAACATTTTAGCTTTCAACTCTCAGAGAGCTAGTGTTTTTCTAATGTGCCACTTGGTCAAAAAAAAAATGCCCACCTAGAGTTAAATATCCAGGAAGTCAAAAAGGCTAGGGAAGAGACCACGAGTTATCACCAAAATAAACAGAGGTATTCTAGAATGTGAGCATTGGAGCAATATTTAAAGAATATACATTCCAACCACTTCACTGCAAGAACCTGATTGGCCCCAAATGCCATAACTAATGGTGGAAATAGTCAGAAGGAGACCCTAACTCTTCCTCCATGACCACTGATGCTCCCCAGTTAGTCCTGCCCTGCTGCCAGCTACCTCCAACTGCCAGAAGGGTTGGGTGGTGCTGCCTCAGTTGTAGAAAGCCTCTCCTTTAGTAGACCCCATTGCAATGATTACATTGTCCTCCTGCCACTGGACACAGCAATGGCCCTAGGACAGGATCACACGTCCCACAGTTGCTCCCCTCCTTTCTCTTTTTTCTCTTCACAGCTTAGCTAGCCTTACTGGTTCCACTTCCTCACCTCTCTATCTTACCTCACACTACGCCTCTGAAATTGCTGTTACCATGTCACCAGAGACCTCAGAATTGTCAAATATCATCGTCAAATCCATTTTTTCTGAACTTATCTTACTCTAGAGCTTCTGAGAATTTTTTACTGAAATATTCCTGATACCAGAAGAAAAATAGGAGCCCCAGGGAATGTAGAGTTATTACTCAAAGCCACTTCCACAGACATGAAACAACTTTGAAGTCTCATTTTCTCTTAAGAACTCACGAAAATTTTCCACTCTACTCTTTTCTGTGAAAAAGTTTTTTGTTGTTGTTGTTTTTTTTTTTCCCCAAATGTCTTCATGAAATTGATACTCGGGGGTTTACTTGTGTTTCTCCCATGGTTGCCTGCACCACCTGGCTCCTGTGTTTGGTAGGAATTCTGTAACCCTAACCAGGGTCGCTAGGGTATCCTCCATTGTCAGGTTTTTTCCCAGGTTAGGCAGGAACTAAATGAGACTAAAGGTCAATAGTAGTGATTTCTGTAAGCAGTGTTTACTCTTTCCCTATCTCTTTCTTCTCACTTCCCATCCTTGCTCTACCCTGTCCTGGAGAATAGAAGGGCACTAGGAAAGGAAGGAAGGAAACATATCCATGATCTGGCATGTAGCTGACTAACCCATTGCCTTGTTCATGGTGGACAGAGAAAGCTCTCATGTCTCTTCCTGATGACACAGGACACTAACCCATCATGGCAGCTCCACACTCATGATCTAATCTAAACCCAATTATCTCCCAAAAGTCCCACCTCCAAATAACATCACACTGGAGGTTAGGGCTTCAACATACGGATTGTAAAGGGAAATAAACATCCAGTCCTTAACACTCTTAATCAGTAACAATTTAAGTAACATTTTCATCTGATTTTTGAGTTAGATTTTATAGGGAGTGAAGAGGGTCACTTGAACTGTTATGATTTCTCCAAAAACATTTTTTTTATGGAAGGAGAAGAAACAGTGTGTTGATTAGAATTAAGTTCAGCCAGTAGAAACAGCAAACAAAACAAAACGTGACTAGCCTAAATAAGAGATGTCCATTTCTCTCTTGTGTAATGGTCTAAAGGCATGTATTTTAGGACTATACGGCAGCTCTGCTCTGCAAAGTCCTCTGGGATTCAAGCTTCTTCCAGCTCACACTTAGCTTTGTCTTCATGGACGAGGTAATGTCCAGAAGAACAAAGGAAAATATGGAGAAGAAGGGGTAAATGATGAGCTGTCTGCCTCTTAAAGTTCCCGCATATTGTCACGGACAATTTTCTGCGGACTTTAGTTACATGGCCACCCCTATTGCAAGGGAGGCTAGGAAATGAAGTTTTTATTTTGCTGCAGGTAAAAATGGTATTGCTTCAAGGGGGATGCTGATACTGGGGGACAATGGCAAGCTCTGTTATCCCCAGAATATTTGCCGTATTTCTCACTACTTTGCCTTTGGCTTAACTAACACCGATCCTAGTTTTCCTCCCTTTTCTCTGACTGTCTTCTCAAGCTCTGTGCAGACTCTTTTCCCTTTAGACTCCCCTCAGTGTTAGTGTTCCCCAGCACCTGGTCCTCAAGCCCTCTTATCACTCTGTAGACTTTCTTGCATGATCTTATCAAAGTCATGGCTACTGTGTCCTCAGTTTTACATACCTACACTTATTTTCCAGAACTTTTTTTCCTGAATCCCAGACTCACATATCCAATTCCATAAAAGATATCTCCACTTAAATATATTTTGGGTGAGTCAACTCAGTACATCTAAAATTAAACTCATCGTCTTTCTACAGAAACTCTCTGTATCTTATCATTGCATATCTACATTCTTACTGAAACCAGAATCCAGGGATATAATGGGAATTCTCTTCACCTCACATATATTGATGTCTGTTTTCTTGCCCTATTCTCTATCCTCCCTGATTTTTCTTCCACTGTTTATAGCTAACATCCATTGGGCATTTGCATGGGCCAGCTACTGACGTGTTACACATTTTAACTCACTTAATCTTCAGACAGCCCTCTTATTATTGTTGTTCCATCTTACAGATCAAGAAATTAAAGGACAGAGAAGTCAAGTAACTCTCTCAAATGTCACAGGAGTGAACGGTAAAACCAGGATTGGAAAACAGGCCATTGATTTTAGCGCACTCCCTCTTAAGTGCTAGAACTTCCTTGTAAGCCCTCATTATTTATTTCTTGTATTACACAGAAGCTTTTTAATTGGATTCTCTCTTCTAGTCTCACTAACTCCTCCCTCACATTCCGTCTTTCATACAATTAATTACCACTGTAATCTTCTAGAATACAATCTAATCATGTTAGTCTGCTCCTTAAAATCAATCATCAGTGCTTCTCCATTAACTGCAGGCTAAAGTCCCAGCTCCTTAATGACATGCAAAGTCCTTCATGATTTGACTCTTGCTTACAAATACAGCCTCTTCTGGAACTTTACCACAGACATGGCACTGTCCAGCCATACTAGACCACTCCCTCTGTATGTCTCAGTGCTTGTGTTCGCTCAGAGCCCCTGTATCAAGGGCAGGCTGTTATAGAAATTGCTAACAAGTACGCAAGAGCAGAGCAAATAGCCCTCCATGGTCTTGTTTTTGTTCTTTTTTTTAAGATTTTATTTATTTATTTGAGAGACAGCGATCACAAGTAGGCAGAGAAGGAGGAGGAAGCAGGTTTCCTGCTGAGCAGAGAGCTTGATGCGGGACTCGATCACAGGAGCCTGGGATCATGACCTGAGCAGAAGGCAGAGGCTTTAACCCACTGAGCCACCCAGGCGCCCCTGACACTCCGTGTTTTATACAAAGTACTTACCGTACTGGTAAATAAATAGTTTATTCTCACTGGCCTTCATAACTTCCTGAGGGAAGTGTTGGTTCTTTGTATCCGCAGTACCTACCAATGTGCTTGGTAAGTAATAGTCCCTCATTAAATTGTTGTGAAACAATGAAGTAACTGCTTCATTCCATTTTATGCCATTTTCCTAAACAAAGTCTAGGACACAAAGATCTCTTAAATATCACTGTTCAGACCCTGGGTTACTGCCCTGCAGGGGAAATTCATTTTTAAGCGGTGTCAGAATAATAGAGGGGCCATATTGTTTGGTATGGCACATCTTGGCAATGGACATGAGGGTCTAGACATAGAGAAGAGGTGGGCCAAGAAGAGAAACATGAATAGATTTAGATTAGTGAAGGGAAAAGTTTGCAACACCTGAGTAACGATACCAGGACATAAAAACATGTTCAATATTTTGGGGAGTTTGTCGAGGAGATAACCAAGAGGGAAAAGGGCATTTTTCCCGTCCTCTGCATGGTGATTGTTTTGGGGGAAAGCCAATACAGAAATTCTTGAATTGTAGCATTTTTTTTTTTTAAAGCACACGATAGTTATATTTATTTTACAGTGTTCTGGTGCTTTTGTGACAGGCAGTCAGAAGTGGAATTACCTTCACTGGTCTTGGCTCAATCCTTCCTTCATTCCTAATCATCCCTTCAAAACCACATCCATTAGACAGAGCAGTTGTCCTTCACCACTAAGGAAACGCAGCCCAGAGTTATGTTACCGTGGAAACAGAATCACTTCTTTGCTGCGAGATACATCGCTTTATCTGCATTATTATGAAGCAGAATACATTGGCAGGACTGGAAGGGGAATCAAATCTTCTGCCTGCCAGTGTTGTACTTGGCCTTTGGGTGAATAAATGACTTTCAATTAGAGTGCTTAAATATCTTTTAACTTCAGTAATTGTTATTAGAGCCCCAGCAGAATTTTACCTGGAAAAGAGTAAAAATTTTGACTCTGCTGTTAAGGAGAGAACTATAAATTCTTCCAAACTATGCCATTTCTGTTAAAATGTGTCTGTGTGCTTGTGTGTGTGTGCGTGTGTGTGTGTGTGTGTGTGTGTGTGTGTGAATTTACAATTAATGGTTTCATTGTGTATAAAATAAATGTCTTTGTCCCTTGTTTTTTGACTTTCTGACCTGATCCGACTGCAGATTTATGAAGTCATCCTTACCTCTTCTTTTCTTTGTCTCCACTCTCAACTGCTTTGTAGTGAAGCACATATATTTACAATCCCATCCTGGGTTGGGCTGTTTGTCTCCAGATCTCTCTTCTTAACTTGCTGCTGAGCTTCCTCGAGGCCTGCCACTTGCTCCCACTTCCCGGGGTGAGACCCTCCCCTAGCCCTCACTCTCATTTGCCCCCGGCTCTGTTCCTAGGAGGTTCGCCTCCTCTCCTGCCATCTTTAAATTTAGTTATTATCTTATTTTATTTCCTCTTCTTGTAACTTCTCTGTTCCTTATTATTTGTGTTCCTGTCTTGAAGACCAGATCTGCAAAAATTACACTGGTAGAAAGATGAGTTCACTAAAATCCCAGGAACAAAACAAAAATCCCTCATCCCTTCAGTTCCAAAGATGCTCACAGACACTGTTTGCTTACGAGTTCAAAGAAAAGCACTATTAAAAAACAAATAAGACACACACACACATGCACACATACACACACACGTGTAGTCTACTAGGATCACAGGACTATCCCATATAATGGGAAGGGAAGAAAAGTCTCTTACAGGTTGGATATAGATTAGAACAGAAAGTGATACTTTAGAAGTACTAGTGTTTTAATTGTAGAGAGAGAAAGGTAGCGTTAAGAGACGAGTGATGATTATCGAGCAGGTAGTTTGTTACAAGTATTTTACATCTACATTCCATTTAATTCTCAAATTCATCCTCAGGAGTGATGAGAATCTACTCTATTCAGTTGCCCCCAAATCCTAGACGACAGTGATCTGTAATTCTGCTTCAGTTTGTACCTGTCTGTCCAGCAAAGCTCTGATGTGTGGAGAGCTAACAACACCTAAGTAAAATTGAGGGGAATACAGCCTCTAATCCTGGCTTAGCCTCCATTGGACAGGACTATGGGAAAAATCATTTATTTATTTCAAATTCAGATTTGTCCTTCCTTATTTAATAGGGATAAATAACCTCTTATCTCCTCATATGTGTAGGGAATTAAGTGGTTAATGTGGGCAAAGCACACCGAAAGTACAAAGGACATTCTATTTCTGTAGGAAGAATGACAGACTTTTGTTACTATAATAGGTGCAGGTTGGTATGTCTGTGTAACTCCCAATCAGTTCGGTCCAAAATCATTGTCAATCCCAAATATGCAGTGTCTTTGAGAGCAGGCCCCATCACATATTTTTTCTGTGTCTCCCAAATCATCTTAACATAGTGCTGGGGTGTGTAGTGGATGCTTAATATACATTTTCAAGTGATGGAGTGGGTGATTAAATCCAGCTATTGTTCAATATCTCCTTGAGTTATTAGTTACAGATGCAATTTTATTATAATATCAAGAAGGATTCCTAAATGCCTGGATACAATTAGCCCAAGTTGCTTTAAGAAGATACATTCATAACTCTGGTTTATAGTATTATCCAATTGAGTTTTTTTTTTTAAGATCTATTTATTTATTTTAGAGAGAGAGACAGAGAGAGTGGGGGGGGGCAGGAGCAGAGGGAGAGAGTATCTCAAGCGGACTCAGCACCGAGCACAGAGTCCCACACAGGGCTCAATCCCATGACCCTGAGATCACGATCTGCACTGAAACCAAGAGTCAGACACCTAACCGAGTGCATCATCCAGGGACCCTATCCAACTGAGTTTTAAAAGAAATAATGGCCAATTCTATCTATTATAACATATAAGGAAATATTTTATTTCCCTAAACTCCATTGCTTGCCTTTCAGAGAATCTCAGAAAACGTTCGTGCAATAAATAGCAAAAAATAATTTACCTAGACCCTGAGATTTCACTTTCCATACCTCTAACAAATTGACAATCACTGCTCCATTTTGAGCATTTACTGTGTATGTACGGTACACACACTACCCCTTTCATTTTTGTAATGACCCCCTGAAATTGAATCTGTTATTGTCCCCTGTTATAGGTGAGGAAACAGATTCAGAGAGGGAAAATAACGTGTCCAAATCATAACCTGTCCAAGTCTGTAGCACAGCCTGATCCAAACCCATACAGACTGATTCTAAGGTGTTGCTTTTAACCAGGCTCCTGCCTACCAGCCGGGTGCATAAATCACCTCTGAGAAAACCAGCTTTCTTCTGCTGCCTGTCTCCATTAAGTTCTTTATCCTTCATTTTATAAAAGAAAGGAAGGAAGGGAAGAATGAGGGAGAAAAGACAGAAAGAAGGAAGGAAGGAGGGAAGGAAAGGGAAAGAGAAAGAAAAGGGGAGGAAGAAGGGACAGAGGGGACTGGAGGGGAGGGGAGGGAACGGGAGGGGAAGAGAGAGAAGGGAACGGAGGGATGTTGTCTACCTCTTCTGAGAAACCTGGGGGTAAAATGGAACGGATCCAACTTGCTAATACTGATCACATGGCCCAAGAATAAATATGTAGAGCGTCCTTTTGGTCTGACTTGACGTCATTTTGCCTTTGTCTTGCATTTATCAGGAGAAGTATTCTTGCAGATTAAAGGACCACTGGAAGAGATTTATAAAATCTACTGCTACCACCATGATGAGGCGCACAGCATACTGGAAACCTATGAAAAGGAAGAAGAGCTGAAGCAACATTTGAGCCACTGTATCCAGTCCTTAAAGTAAGGCTTTTTCAAACGATGATTTCCATGCCTAGCAGGGAACATTTTAACTGGATGTAGATGAAAGTTCCCACATAAATCCTACATTTGATGAAGCTTGCTGGGAGCTCTACTTTGTGTTCCCTTTATGAAAAGCTGACATGCCAGAAACCCTGATTGACTTTTTCCTGCCCCCCTCTGAGCATGACTAAAAATAACATCAGGGATGATTCGGGGCTCTGTAGAGAGAGAAAAATGCAATATCAAAAAATGAAATGTGGAAGAAAAAGCCCTTCTTAAAGCTGTTGTTACCTGCCTGCCCCCATGAGACAGCATTGGAACATGTAGAAAAATAAAGTTAGTGAAGGTCCCATGGCTCTCTGCATGGCTCTCCCCTTCCCCTAGATTCACTGTGGGGAAAGAGGAGAGATTGGTGAGGACAGGTCAGACCATGTTAGTTAATTTCAGAAGAATTAATCATGACTTCCTTCCTCATTCCTAAAGTCTTGGTGCTACTATATATATATATATATATATATATATATATATATATATATATACACACATACACACACATACATATATATATATATATTTTAATCTGGAAGAAACTATTCACTGTAAAAATCTGAAAAATATAAGGAAGCACAAATAAGATAAAAACCCTTGCTACTCCATGTATTAACTCTTTGCTTGACCATGTATTAATAACCACACCTGGCTTTTTTTTTTCTGATTTTATTTATATGCATTAATTTGGACATGGGTTTGGGTTGATTCTTTTAGAAGAAATTGGCATCTTACTGTGTATATCGTGTTCTACCACATGCAGCTTAAAGCCAAAATTTCTGCCCTACTTCATTTCTTACCTAGTGGTTCCACTATAGTCTTTCATTTCTAAGGATTATTCATCATCAAAGATTAAACCAGAGAGAGCTGTGATATCTAAATCAAAGCATGCCAACCAGTCTGAGTGTCTAGCACATTCCCACCTTTTAGACTCTATTGTAGGGAGACAAAAATTGGGGTCCTAATGTGGCCCAAGAGAGTGGTAGCTGAATTAAAGTGAAATCAGGAGACTAAGTGAGACTACAGTATCTCCCCCTCCCCCCGCCTTAGCCACAGGAGATATGTACCAAAACCTGCCAGTGGATGTCTGGAACTTGGAGACTACCAAACCCTGAGTATACAAAGCTTTTTCTTATACATGCTGACAATTCAGAAGGAGGGCCATCTGTTTCTGGATCACGGCTGACTGCGGTAACTAAAACCCCCACAGATACGGGGACTCCTGGACTCTGGAAAATGTCTTTCCAAGCTAGCATCGAGACTGAAAGTGGATTTAAACAGGGCCCATAGAATTTTTAAAAATTAACTTTATCACTTTCTATTGGTCATTAAGTTGTTGCAGTTCTTTACCCATTTTTGGTATCACGGAAAGGCATATATTTAAGACATAAAATCACAAGCATCTATTTAGTGCTTCAGCTACACCAAGTATCATTCTGGGCACTGCACATACAAAAATAAATAAGAATTAGATACCGCCCACAAGGAACTTAACATGCGCAGGTAACTCTTAAAGATGGTAGGTGACAAGTAGCTCCAGCTCACTATTTCTTCACTATTAGCAGCTTAGTTCAGTGTTAGAGATCAGTTCATAGAAACTTAACTTAAAGCTGTATTCACCTTAATAAATTCCTGTATTAGGACCAACATCTAAATATATGGATAACTATTTTACTATGGAGAAAAAAACGATATTATCCTGGGTATGAATGAATGTTTCCTACCTTAGTCTAGTGGCAAGATCTGATCCAAGAAAAGTTTCTCCTGAGCCGTTCTCCTTCTTCAGTTTCTAGAATTAAAAGAGAGAAACCTCACAACAAGTGCACAGCAAGCACCTTTGGCCATCACTCCAACTACAACCTCGGGAATGGAGTTCCCTACCAGGAGCAGATGTAATTAATTTACTTTGGCATATGCTCCTAACAGTTGACCAAAAATGGAGCTGTCTGTTCAGTAGGGGTGAACACTGCTTTATTTTTATTAAGGATTTTGACTTCTAAGAGAAAGAAATAGACCCTGCCAGAGTATTCCTCTTGGCAGTGTTGCCTAGTACCAACCCCCCTAAAAGCAGCTAAAGGCAGAGGTGATTCTGAAACACCATGATGTCTCAGTTACCGAAAATGACTTTCAGACCTAATGACTTATTTGATCTTTCTCTGAAAGCCTTGAGTTATTGCCTTGGTGGATGTCCCAAATCTTGTGTATTCAGCACTATTCCAATTTTAGGGAATAATTTCAAGCACTAGAAGGTGCTAAGGTTTAGAGAGCAAGAAATCCAAGCTAAGTAATATTGGCACAACTATTTCTTAAGGGAAAGAAAAATCAAAATAAAATAGCTTAAGTTAGAGCTATTTTCCCAAAAGTTGCCTTTCCATGAAAATGAAGTTGATGATGAATTGTACCGGTCTGCCTGAAAGCTGAGAGCAGAATTATTGACATTACTATAATACTGACCCCAATTGAGCTAAGCCTTAAATTCTGAGAAACAGGTTTTTAAACAGGTTTATAGGCCAAAGAGAGTCTGGAACACCCCAAGGGCTTGGCTTCCCTTGCCAAGTAATCAGTCAAAGCTATTACTGTGGCTCTGCCTTTTCCTTGTGGCTAAATAACGGAGCCTGAGTGCACAGTTGCCAATTTCTAATGAATATTAGGTGTGGCCTCCATTTTCTACTGTGCAAAGGGATAATGGAACAACAGGGTTTGAAGCAGTATTCATGAGAGAGGTGGCTTCAGGTCTCAGAAGTTAAAGCAGATTTTTAAAGCGACTTAGGTTGCATTTGAATTAAAATTAAAATGTTTATTGAGGGCCTAATAAATATTTATTAGGAGTGCTAGATAATGTTTAAAAAAATATTTATGTATGTATGCATAGTTCTCACCTCCTAGGAACACACCTTCTACTTGGGTAGATAAACAGAACCATCTGAAAAGTTTAATAACAATACCAGGGTTAATTTAAATAACACACCAGAAGCTGTCACGGTGAAGTTCAAGACTAATTTCCAAAAGGAGGGAAGAGAGATTTCCTGGTTCTGTAACAGACTTGAGTTCATAACCTTTGGCTATTCTTTGAAGCCCATTATCTTTCAAAAGAAAAAAATAATACTTGTATCTAGAAAATAATTTTGAATCCCTTTGAAACATTAGGACAGCGTTTCTTGGTGTATGATTTCCGCTGTGTCAGATCCATAGGGATGTGTATTAAAAGTACAAATTCCTATGCTCTGCTCCAGACACTCCCCGCTCCCAGCAAAAAAAGGAAAAAAGAAAAAAAAAGGGGGGGAGGAAAGGACTGCTAGGATCCAGTCCAAGAAGCTACATATTAGCTAGATACTAACAAACACCCTCAGGTGATTTGGATACATATTTAGGTAATGAACCACTTCAGAAAAAGAAATTAGGACTTACTAGCAGCTTTCCCTGAAGCACTAGACCTTCTTCACGCCTATAGATAGATCTAAGCAGTAGTTTCAGGGTTTGGAAACCTTAAGAAAGAAAAGACTAAAACTCTCTAGAGGCACAATATCACATCTGCATCTATAGCCTGCAAACTGGAAATGTGCAAGTTTTTGTTTATTCAACAAAGAGCATTTACAGATTCTTATTAGTGACCCCTAAGATTGCATGAAAATGCTATTAATATAGTCTCTAAATTTATGGAAATCACTTACTAAAGCTCTAGTTACTTTGCCTCTTTGGGGTTATTTAAGGCTTCTGATCTGTATGAGGAAAATGAAAAACAGAATAGCTATAAATGCAAGTATAACTATAATTAGAATAGCTTGTCTGCTACCTCTATTTTCTGTTTTTCTAGGTCTAAATACCATCAAATCCCCGCTGTCTTTCAGAGACCCTAGAGATCTGTTTATTTTGTAATAATTAAAGAACAAAGGGTCTTTTCCAAGTTTTGTTTTGTTTGTTTGTTGTTTTTTCTTTCTTTCTTTCTTTCTTTCTTTTTTTTTTTTTTTTTTTTTTTTTTGTAGTTGGAAGACGCGTTTCTAGCTTTATGTTTCATTGTTATAAATTTATATACATTTTTCTTCTTCCTAACCAAAGCCACTATCCCCAGGAGGAAAACTAACTTCTAGTCATCTGGGTGCTTTGGCTGTTTGTTCCTTTGACTACTATAGCTTCTCCATTCAGAAGGAAGGTGAAAGCTCACACAACACAGAACTTAAAGGAATAGAGTTCAATTTGTTCACATTTTATATTTCTTGATGTTATTCTAATGGAATGTTCCAAATAAAAATTAAAATAATTTCTGGATTTTTTTTCAATTCCTTATTATGTGGCACCGTATTTGAACAAAACTATAATCATTAAGAAATAGCCACATAGAAATGTGTTTCTTGTAAGTCAAATGATAATGAGCCCATGAAGGTAAGAGGTGTGGTTGTGGTTATATGGTTGCTTTCCCCATAAAAGGGTAAATGGACACAATTTAACTTTCTTCTTCCTGAATTGTCCTTGTCTGGGGCTCAGTTCTGGAAAGTTTCAGCCTAAAAGGGATACTTTAAAAAAAAAAGATGAGCAAATAGGAGACATTATAATGTAATAGTACTATGCCATTACTCCAACAGGCTTTCCCTGTTGGAAAACCTCTAAAGTTCCTTTTTGTAAAATGCTATACTAACATTAAACACTATGCTAATTTATGTCACAGTATTTGTTTTATTTGGTTAAAATAAATAGAGGAGAAAAAAAAGTCTATGTCTTCTTTAGGAGGTAAAAGAACAATCTTTTCTTTCAACTTCAAATTTTGTGTTTTGGCTGCAAAATGATCACGTTGTTTACTTGTTTGCTTCCATAGAAAAATGCATTTATATTTGTTTTCAACTTCTCCCACAATTTTCTGATCTATGATCTATAGAGCATACTGGGAAAATGAAATTCCTCAGTAGGAGACAGAAATTGAAGCAAAAATGTGAGCTTAAATGTTATGAGTGGAAGGAAATACTGGTTCGGGGATAGTGGTGACACAATCCTTTTCATAGAAGTGTTCTTCAAACAGCCTTGAATAATTGCCTAAAATGATAGTAGTCACTGATTTTTTAAAAATTAGAATTCTTTGCTTGATTCCAACAAGAAGGTCTTAGAGTCAGCAGAACCTAGTTATTTTGAGGTATCTAGGAATCCATTCACGTAAGATATCTGAAGAGTGAAGGAATACTTGCTTTCCATACATATATACCATTGTTTTCTACATATATAGAGCACTGGGATTTTTTCAAACTTTTTTTTTTTTTAAAGATTTTATTTATTTATTTGTCAGAGAGAGAGCACAAGCAGGCAGAGTGGCAGGCAGAGGCAGAGAGAGATGCAGGCTCCCTGCTGGACAAGGAGCCCGATGTGGGACTGGATCCCAGGACCCTGGGATCATGACCTGAGCCGAAGGCAGCAGCTTAACCTACTGAGCCACCCAGGCATCCTTCAAACTTTTTAAGTCCATTAAAATTTATGGAATTCAACATAGGTATTTATCATGGATTTTCTTCTCAATCATTGAAAATGAAAACACCATCTACTATCATGAGATAGGATGATAATATTTTTATATTGAAAATATTCATTGTATTCTAAAAGACTAGGAACCAGAAGTCAAAGTAATCGTTATTAATACATGTTATAACTTCATCTCTTTATAGCCATATGAAGCTATCTTATATCTATATCTTATATATATATATGTTATATTATAATGCTTATAATAAGCATTATCTTATTTTATTTTATTTATTTTTATTTTATTTTATGTTTCTGAGAGAGAGAGAGCAGAAGAGAGAATGGAGGGAGGGGGAAGGAGAAGACGACTCCCCACTGAACAGGGAGCCTGAAGTGGGGCTCGATCCCAGGACCCTGGGATCATCACCTGAGCATATGGGACATGCTTAGTCAACTGAACCACCCAGACACCCCCATATGAAGCTTTTAGAAAAAAAC
This sequence comes from Mustela putorius furo, assembly GCF_011764305.1. NCBI lineage: Eukaryota > Metazoa > Chordata > Mammalia > Carnivora > Mustelidae > Mustela > Mustela putorius. The sequence goes on from NW_025422023.1 coordinate 12,621,114, forward strand.
TCCTATCTCCTTTGTGCCTAAAATTTAACTTGAATAATTCCAACTTTTTTTTACTCGTAATTGCTTAATTTGACTAATAAGTTTGGCCAAATGCAAATACTCTTACCAAATGCCAGTCATTTTTCAGGTACTAAAGCTACAGCAGAGAACAGAGCAAGCCCTCATTCAGATGGGGAGCAGAGTGATAGATAATAAATGAAATAAGTATATAGTATATAAAAAGTGACAGTGTTAAAGAGAGAAATAAAGCAGGAAATAAGGATAAAAAGTAGTGTAGGAGGCAAGGCATAATTTAAAAAAAAAAAAATGGTCCAGGAAGGTTTTATTGGGAAAAAACCTTTGAGCAAAGACCTGAAGGAGGTAAGGAATGCATAGTATTGATACCAAGAGAAGAGTAACCAGACAGAAGAACAAGTGCCAAGACCTGAAGGGCAGGAGCCTGCCTTCAGACTTTTATAAGAGTAAGGAGGCCTACATGGTTGCCATAGTTTGGGGGACTTTGTGAACAATGGGGAATGAAGTAGAGAAGAAATCAACTAAGAGATAGATCTTGTTGCTCTGGAAGGACGTTCATTGTACTTGAGTAAAATGGAAGCCAAGAAACCCAGCCATGGTTAGTGAAAGCTTTTGTGGGAATTATCTTATTGAACTGGTGAATTGTTTATAACCTACATTAACACTGTGTACAGAAATATTCTGTAGTGCTTGATGGCCATTTCCTGCGAGTGATTTATACTTTACTTTGTAGTCTTGTACTGTGTTTTTTTTTCTTTTTTAAAATTTATTTTTAATTAATTAATTATTTATTTTTATTAACATATATTGTATTATTTGCTTCAGTGGTACAGGTCTATGAATAATCAGTCTTACACGATTCACAGCACTCACCATAGCACATACCCTACCCAATGCCCATAACCCAGCCACCCCATCCCCCCTCCTCCCACCCCCCAGGGACCCTCAGTTTGTTTCCTGAGATTAAGGGTCACTTATGGTTTGTCTCTCTCCCTGGTCCCATCTTGTTTCATTTTTTTTCCCTCCCTACCCTCCACGAACCCCACCTTGTCTCTCAAATTCCTCATATCAGAGACATCATATGATATTTGTCTTTCTCTGATTGACTTATTCATTTAGCATAATAGCTTCTAGTTCCATCCACATCGTGTAGTTGCATCCATAATCATTGCAAATGGCAAGATTTCGGTTTTTGATGGCTGCATAGTATTCCGGTCTATACACACATACATGTACACATACATATATATATTATACACACACACACACACACACACACACACACACTACATCTTTTTTTATCTGTTGATGGACATCTAGGTTCTTTCCATAGTTTGACTATTGTGGACATTGCTGCTATAAACATTGAGGTGCACATGCCCCTTCAGATCGCTACATTTGTATCATTAGGGTAAATACCCAGTAGTGCAATTTCTGGGTTTAGGGTAGCTCTATTTTCAACTTTTGAGGAAACTCCATGCTGTTTTCCAGAGTGGCTGCATCAGCTTGCATTCCCACCAACAGTGTAGGAGGGTTTCCCTTTCCCCACATCCTTGCCAACATCTGTCATTCCTGACTTGTTAATTTTAGCCATTTTGACTGGTATGAGGTGGAATCTCATTATGGTTTTGATTTGTATTTCCCTGATGCCAAGTGATACTAAGCACTTTTTCACGTGTCTGTTGGCCATCTGGATGTCTTCTTTGCAGAAATGTCTGTTCATGTCTTCTGCCCATTTCTTGATTGGATTATTTGTTCCTTGGATGTTGAGTTTGATAAGTTCTTTATAGATTTTGGATACTAGCCTTTTATCTGATATGCCATTTGCGAATATCTCCTCCCTTTCTGTCAGTTGTCTTTTGATTTTGTTGACTCTTTTCTTTGCTGTGCAAAAGCTTTTGATCTTGATGAAGTCCCAATAGTTCATTTTTACCCTTGGTTCCCTTGCCTTTGGTGATGTTCCTAGGAAGAAGTTGCTGTGGTTGATATCAAAGAGGTTGCTGCTTGTGTTCTCCTCAAGGATTTTGATGGATTCCTGTCTCACGTTGAGGTCTTTCATCCATTTTGAGTCTATTTTTGTGTGTGGTATAATGAAATACTTCAATTTCATCCCTCTGCATGTGACTGTCCAATTTTCCCAACACCATTTTTTGAAGAGACTGTCTTTTTTCCATTGGACATTCTTTCCTGTTTTGTCAAAGATTAGTTGACCATAGAGTTGAGGGTCCATTTCTGGGCTCTTTATTCTTTTTTTTTTTTTTTTTTAAGATTTTATTTATTTATTTGACAGAGAGAAATCACAAGTAGATGGAGAGGCAGGCAGAGAGAGAGAGGGGGAAGCAGCCCGATGCAGGACCCGATCCCAGGACCCTGAGATCATGACCTGAGCCAAAGGCAGCGGCTTAAACCACTGAGCCACCCAGGTGCCCCTGGGCTCTTTATTCTGTTCCATTGACCTATGTGTCTGTTTTTGTACCTGTACCATACTGTCTTGATGATTACAGCTTTGTTTTCTTTTTTTTAAATTTATTTATTTTTTTAAAAAGATTTTATTTATTTATTTGACAGACAGAGATTACAAGTAGACAGAGAGGTAGGCAGAAAGAGAGAGAGGAGGAAGCAGACTCCCTGCTGAACAGAGAGCCCAATGTGGGGCTTGATCCCAAGACCCCAGGATCACAACCTGAGCCGAAGGCAGAGGCTTTAACCCACTGAGCCACCCACGTGCCCCCCCTTTTTTTAATTTTAATTTTATTTTTTCAGTGCTCCAAGATTCATTGTTTATGCACCACACCCAGTGCTCCATGCAATACATGCCCTCCTTAATACCCACCACCAGGCTCACCCATCCGCCCACCCACTTCCCCTCCAAAACCCTCAGTTTGTTTCTCAGAGTCCACAGTCTCCTGTGGTTTGTCTCCCCCTCTGATTTCCCCCAATTTACTTTGATTACAGCTTTGTAATAGACCTTGAAGTCTGGAATTGTGATGTCACCAACACTGGTTTTCTTTTTCAACATTCTTCTGGCTATTCGAGGTCTTTTCTGGTTCCATATACATTTTAGGATTATTTTTCCATTTCTTTGGAAAAAATTGATGGTATTTTGATAAGGCTTGCATTAAATGTGTAGATTGCTTTAGGTAGCATAGACATTTTCACAATATTTATTCTTCCAAGCCATGAGCATGAAACGCGTTTCCATTTCTTTGTGTCTTCCTCCATTTCATTCATGAATATTTTCTAGTTTTCTGAGTAGATTCTTTGCCTCTTTGGTTAGGTTTATTCCTAAGTATCTTATGGTTTGGGTGCATTGTGAATGGAATCGACTCCTGAATTTCTCTTTTTCTGTCTTGATGTTGGTGTATAGAAATGCAACCGATTTATGTGCATTGATTTTATATCCTGACACTTTACTGAATTCCCATACAAGTTTTAGCAGTTTTAGAGTGGAGTCTTTTCGGTTTTCGACATAAAGTATCATATCATCTGCAAAGAATGAGAGTTTGACTTCTTCAGTGATTCAGATGCCTTTAATTTCTTTTGTTGACTGATTGCCAAGGCTAGGACTTCTAGTACTATGTTGAATAACAGTGGTGATAGGGGACATCCTTGCCATGTTCCTGACCTTAGGGGGAAAGCTCTCAGTTTTTCCCCATTGAGAATGATATTCTCTGTGGGTTTTTCATAGATGGCTTTGATGATATTGAGGAATTGTACCCTCTATCCCTACACTGTGAAGAGTTTTGATCAAGAAAGAATGCTGTACTTTGTCAAATGTTTTTCCAGCATCTATTGAGAGTATTGTATGGTTTTTGTCCTTTCTTTTATTAATATATTGTATTACATTGATTGATTTATGGATGTTGAATCAACCTTGTAGCCCTGGAATAAATCCCACTTGGTTGTGGTGAATAAGCCTTCTAATATACTGTTGGATCTTATCGGCTAGTATTTTGGTGAGAATTTTTGTATCCATGTTCATCAAGGATATTGGTCTGTAATTCTCCTTTTTGATGGGGTCTTTGTCTGTTTTAGGATCAAGGTAATGCTGGCTTCATAAAATGAGTTTGGAAGTTTTCCTTCCATTTCTATTTTTTGAAACAGTTTCAGGAGAATAGGTATTAATTCTTCTTTAAATGTTTGGTAGAATTCCCCTGGGAAGTCATCTGGCCCTGGGCTCTTGTTTGTTGGGAGATTTTTGATGACTGCTTCAATCTCCTTACTGCTTATGGATCTGTTCAGGTTTTCTATTTCTTCCTGGTTCAGTTTTGGTAGTTTATATGTGTCTAGGAATGCATCCATTTCTTCCAGATTGTCAAATTTGCTGGTGTATAGTTGCTCATAATATGTTCTTGTAACTGTATGTATTTCTTTGGTGTTGGTTATGATCTCTCCTCTTTCATTTATGATTTAATTAATTTGGGTCCTTTCTCTTTTCTTTTTGATAAGTCTGGCCAGGGATTTATCAATCTTATTAATTCTTTCAAGGAACCAGCTCCTAGATTTGTTGATCTGTTCTACTCTTCCTTTGGTTTCTGTTTCATTGATTTCTGCTCTGATCTTTTTTCTTTTTCTCTTGCTGGGTTTAGGCTTCTTTGCTGTTCTTTCTCCACATCCTTTGGATGTAGGATTAGGTTGTGTACTTGAGACCTTTCTTGTTTCTTGAGGAAGGCTTGTATGGCTATATACTTTCCTCTCAGGACTGTCTTTGCTGTGTCCCACAGATTTTGAACAGTTGTGTTTACATTTTCATTTGTTTCCAGGAATATTTTCAATTCTTCTTTAATTTCCTGGTTGGCCCATTCCTTCTTTACTAGGATGTTCCTTAACCTCCATGTTTTTAAGTTCTTTCCAACTTTCCTCCTGAGGTTGATTTATAGTTTCAAAACATTGTGGTCTGAAAATATACAGGGAATTATCCCAATCTTTTGATACAGGTCGAGACCTGATCTGTGATCCAGGATGGGATCTATTCTGGAGAATGTTCCATGTGCACTAGAGAAGAATGTGTATTCTGTTGCTTTGGGATGGAATGTTCTGAATATACCTGTGATGTCCATCTGGTCCAGTGCATCATTTAAGGCCTTTATTTCCTTGTTAATCTTTTGCTTGGGTGATCTGTCCATTTCAGTGAAGGGGGTGTTAAAGTTCCCTCCTATTATTGTATTATTGTTGAAGTGTTTCTTTGATTTTGTTATTAATTGGTTCATATAATTGGCTGCTCCCATGTTAGGGGCATAGATATTTAAAATAGTTATATCTTCTTTATGGACACACCCTTTAAGTATGATATAGTATCCTTCCTCATCTCTTATTATAGTCTTTGGCTTTAAATCTAACTTATCTGATATAAGGATTGCCACCCCAGCTTTCTTGTGATGTCCATTAGCATGGTAAATTGTTTTCTACCCCCTCACTTTAACTCTGGAGGTGTCTTTGGGTCTAAAATTTATTTATACACTTGATTTTGGTATATTTGGTCTGTTAGAAGAAACTGTCTACCAAAATTTTAAAGAAAGAAAAACTTGTGTATATACAAAAATAAGAGCAAACACAGTGGAGGGTTAGAATATGACTATAAAGATGAAAATTAAAAGATTCTAAAAAGGAATAAATAAGTTGAAAAAAAGAAAGAGGAAGGAATGTGATCAGGTTGGAGACTAGAACAAAGCCTGTGCTAGATTTAGAATATATTTTGATCTGTTAGAAGAAACTGTATTCCAAAAATTTAAAGAAAAAAAAAAAACTACCCTATGTATGCAAAAAATAAGGTTAAATACAATGAAGGGATAGAATATGAATATAACAATGAAACTTTTAAAAGACTTTTAAAAAGCTATTGATGAGATAAAATAGTTTAAAAACATTAATAGGAAAGAAGAGAAATTTAAAAAATAAAATAAGAAAAAAATAAAATTTAAATAACTTTGAAAGACTAAAGAGTCCTGGGAAAAACGTCATGAATTCTATGTGCCATATTCCCATAGTTCTGAAGTTTTGCAGTTCTCATTAGTGAACTTGGTCTTGGCTGAATGTTCTTGTTGCTCTTCTGGTGGAGGGGCCCATTGCAGTGATTCACGATGTCTTTGCCTGAAGCGGAATTGCACTGCTCTTGCTAGGGGTCAGGCTAAGTAATCTGCTCCAGTTTGCTCTCGGGAGCTTTTGTTCCCTGAATGCTTTCCCTGCAGGTGTGGAGGATGGGAATGAAAACTGCAGCTTTCCAGTCTCTGGCCCTGGAGGATATGAGAGAACAGGTACCCAGTCCTCAGTGTGCCATCAGAGGAAAGCAGTCAATCCCTCCCATTTCCCTGGTCACCAGCCATACTCTGTGCTCACCTGGCTTGTGACTGAGCATTTCTATCTCTGGCACACAAACCCATTTGCAGTCTCCAAACCCAACAGATTCCTGCAATGCGCTCCTACACCACCATTCCTCCTGGTGGAGGAAGGAGGGGGTCTCCCCATATCTGCCATTTATGGGGACCCTGCTTGAAGAGCAGTGGCCCTGCTGTGCCTCGGATCATGGTTTAAGGTCACCCTGAGCTGAGAGCCCCTCCTCAGCTCCCTCTTTGCAGCTGGCTTCCCTGCTCCAGTACCAGAGAACTCAGTCACACTCAGGCACCCCTGGTCTTTCTGTGACCTATGAGTCCTGAGACCACACTGTCCCCATGAGGGCTCCACCCCCCACCCCACTTAGCCTCTGGAGTGATGTCCCTCAGTGGAGAAGACTTTTAAAAGTTCCAGTTTTGTGCCCAGCTGCTCAACTACTTGCCAGGAGCCAGTCCCTCCCCCCATGATCTATCTTCCTGTATGTCACCTGGGATATACTTCTCCACACTTCGTACCTTCCAGAAAGTGGTCACTTTTCTTTTCCTAGAATTGCTGCTCTTTTTCTCTTCAATCTGCTGTTGAGTTTGTTCAGAATGGTTTGATAACTATCTAGCTGAACTCCTGGGACCCTATGATATTTAGGTCTTCTACACCTCTGCCATCTTGCTCCTCCCCCAGTCTTGTACTATATTTAACAGATTCTCTTTTTCATGAAGTAAATCATGGATAAAAACTGGTGTTTAAATCCATTTTCACATAATCAAAATCAATAGTTCTGTAAACTGAATCCATAGTTTCTAATCCTATATTGAGTGTGAAACAAAGATGGTGTAAACATGCTACAGATAAAGTTTTAGAGATATGATTATAAAATAATGAAATTATTTTATGAATTCTATAAAACACTCATGGAAAATAACTTATAATTTTATTTTATGTAGTAAAAATTTGAAGGTTTTATAATGTTTGCGTATTACTTCAAATATGCAGATTTACATTAATTTGCTTCTCTCCCCCTTTCTTTCAGGAACATATACATGCAAGAGTAAGTATTTTTGTTTTAATAATAGAAATCAAGTGTAACGATAATGAGAGGATGGGGGATGGGTAACTGGGTGAAGGGCATTAAGGAAGTCACTTGAATTAATGAACACTGGCTGTTAAAAGCAACTGACGAATCACTGAGTTCTACCTCGGAAATTAGTAATACACCATATATTAATTAAATTGAATTTAAATAAAAAATTTTTTTAAAAAGGTCATGGGGGAAAAACCTGTTTTCAAAATTTAGAAATTTTGTTTTTTACAATTATGTTTATTGCTTTTAATACATTATTTCCAATTTGTCTGAGGTGATTGTACATATTAAATTATCTCATGTATTTTACAAAATGTTTTACAAAAATCCTGGGTTACAATTTATTTAAATCACAAGTTTGCTGATGCCAGGAACTCTTTAGGAACTGCTTAACATACATATGCTAAGCAATCGTAATGTGTCCAAAAACACACCTTCTTAAGAATGACATTAGACTTAAAAAAAAAAAATCTCAGATTAATACCACAATGTTTTTGAAATTTCTGTAGATTAATGTACAAAAGAAAAGATTCTTCATGCATTATGACAAATATTGAGTTTCTTCTAATTTGGACTCATGATTCAAAAAGAAAAAATCAAACATTCATATATAATATGTTTAAAATATTAAAACAAAATAACTTGTTGCTAAGACAATATAGAAATTATTAAAATAGCACACATAGACATACACTCTGGAAGACATCTGTTTTTATAGAAGGGAAAGCGTGTCTTGTCTAATACTGAAAAGATGGAATTAGCTTAAATATAAACTCAAATTTACCAGGACTTGAAAAAATCCACATATTTGGCTTAGCACGGTCAGCAGTAATCTAAACAATAATCAGCCGGAGTTCCTATCCTGTGTGTTTGCTTGTTTACATGTCTTTATGTGTGTGCGTGCTTCTGTATTCTAAACTCCCAAAACTGTACATGAGGAATTAAAAAACCTACAAAATAAAAGTATATTAACTTAAGCTGTAAATACCTGTCATTCATGCTTTGTTGCATAGCAACCATGAGGAAAGACAGAATTCCAGAAGTGAGGTGCAGAACCAGGCATCCATCAGACAGGGGCTAGAGAAGTTAGTTTTTGACATACCAGCAAGGCACAGGCACCAAAAAGGCACCCAGTTCTTTCACTTTATAGTCTTTTCTTTCAAAAGAAAAAAAAAATATATATATATATATAAAATTAATATATTTTAATTAAACAAACAATTATATATATATATATATATATATATATATATATATATAATCTCCTATAGTGTGAACAGATGTAAATTGTTTTGTTTAATGAGTTCCAGATTCTGAGACCACGGAATCTGAAAACCTGCATAATGGAAGAGGGCCTTTGTCCTTTCACACGCTGGGGTCTTCCTGGTTTCTCTTCTGTGATAGCTGGTAGGGTTGGATGGGGTGGGGAGAGGGCTGTCTCATTAAAAAGCCTGTGCCCATGGCACTGTGCCGAGGACGGGAGATTCACACAGAAGAACTATGTGAATTACCAAAGAACTTCTTATGCTACAAATTCTGCTCGGGCTTCTTTTCCAAAAGCTTAAGTCTTTATAACCAAAAGACCAGAGCGAGAGAGAGATTCAGAGCAGAGTGAGAGATTCTTTTAATACAGTTAGCATACACAGCTCCTACAACAAACAGTACATTGTATCGAGATACTTGCTTAAAAAATGGCACTAGCTTTAGGACAGTCCCGCTGCGTGGAAGTTAGCAGGCTTTGGATGCCCCCTCTAGTCTATTTCTATACATCAAGACCGGGAAAAGAGGCCGAACGATCACAGCGTGGGGCTGGATGCACATCAAAGCCACACTCGCCCTGCGTTATTTTCCTTCCAGCTTCTCTCGCTCTGGTCACGAGGCGCACATGCTGCTACATGAAAGGGTAAAACGCAGTGTCAAGTGATTTGTAATTGTTTGGCTCCTTAGCAGCTAAAGCCAGGAATAGTGTGGCTGGAAGTGCATTTAGGAAATGTGGTGTTTTAAATGCCTCGGAAAAAAAAATTCCTTACTTATGGGAATGGAAAATTGGGTGTGGGTTTCATTTTATTACTATTATTATTATTATTATTATTATTATTTTTTTACAATCTACATTTTTTAAAAAATACAGAAAAAGACAAAGATGTTCCGAATTTCTAAAATGTTTATTTTGAATTATAATCTTATGTAAACATCAAAGACAGTACTGAAGGGACAAGAATCATAGAATCCTGCACCAGAAAGTCCCCGGAAAAGCATCTGATACAAGTCCCATGTTCTAAAGCAAGAAAAACTCAACTATTCTAAATTTAACTCTCTACAGAGATGCTGTGTTTCATCTTTATGCTTTTACACTTTTTTATATGTATTCTCTGTCTTGACCAGATACTTCCACCTTTGGAGTCAGGATTTCTATTGATCCCAAAATATTATTTCTGCCTTCTTAAGCTTTATAATTTTTAAATTATTAAAGAAACACTGTGAAATATAGAAAATCAAAATGAAGACAGTGAAGACAATCAGTAGTCACATTCCAGAGTTAACTATTTTAACATTTCATGAATCCCTCATTTCACTGCAATTTTTTTCTACACACACACGCACACATAGGCGCACACACGTGCGTATTGACTAACATAGGACTGCTATATATTTCCTGTATGTCAAGTTACTACCTCATTCATCAGTATATCATGGACACATTTCTATGTCAGTAAACGAATCCACATTGCTTTATGACTGCATAATATTTTATCTGATGTATATATCATAATTCGGTTTACCCAACCCTTATAGATACTTGAATGATGTCTTTCTGGCCTGTAAAGATTGATGTTATGTGTTTATTCTTATAAATGATCTTTGTACAATAACTTGATTTTCTTAGAATGAGTTTCTAAAAGTGGAATTGCTAGATCAAAGGGCTTTTGATACTGTCAGAAAGTTTAAGCAAAGTTAAGCTAATTTTTAGTCCCACTGCCTGTATATGATTTTTCCATTTATCTCCTATTTGCCAGCCCTAGAAACAATTAATATGTGTATCTTTACTACCTGTGGCAACGCAGAAGGCTTAAAATATTATTGTATTGTGTTAACTTTCATTAATAATAATCTTGAGCATTTTTCATGTATGGTTAACCATTTGCATTTCCCTCTAATGGACTGCCTTTTTTATTGATTACTTTCATTGAGATGTTCATCTTTTTCTAATTGATTGATAGTGCCTCTTTAATTAGCAAGTATATTAACACTTTTTCTGTCTTATATGCTTCCAGCTTGTCATTTGACTTTTAACATAGTTTATGGCTGCTTTTGTTTTTATCTGTATAGTATCAGAGAGCTAAAATTTTTTTAAGATTTTATTTTTTATTTATTTGAGAAAGGCAGAGGACACATACCTGAGTGGGGGGCGGGGAGGAGAAGAGGGAGAAGCAGGCTTCCCACTGAGCAAGGAGCCCAATGCGGGCCTCGATCCCTGCACACCCAGACTGTGACCTGAGCGGGAGGCAGACACTTAACCGACTGAACCACCCAGGCACCCCTTACAGAGCTTGAATTTCGAAATACATTTATCACTTTTTCCTACTATGGCTTTTAGATATTGTGTCCTGCTTAAAAATTCAAGGATTGTTTTAAAGTGTAATTCCTGTTTCCTTCAACTTGTATAGTTTCATTTTTAACAATTAGATCTTTGATCTATACAGAAATTATTTTGATGTAAAGAATTTATTTTTGTTATTTTCTTCTTTATGACTAGATAATATCTCAACACCTGATATTGAACAATTCATTTTTTACAGAGTAGGAATGTGATATTTACTTAATTTTTATACATACTTGTATTTATTTCTTGATTTTCTATTTTGTGCTACTCTTCTGTCCATATATATACCCACACAAAACTGCTTTCATTTCTGCAGCTTTATATTTTAATATAAGATATACCTATAGTTGACCCTAAAAACAACAGGGGGTTGGGGTGCTGACCCCCATGCAATTGAAAAGGCATGTATAACTTTTGACTCCCTCAAAACTTTACTAATATCCTGCTGTTGACCAGAAGCCTTACTGAGGACCTAATAAATTAACACACAGATTGTAAGTTATATGTATTCCATACTGTGTTCTTACAATAAATTAAGTTAAAGAAAAGAAAGTGTTACTAAGAAAATCATAAGTGGGGGGAGCTTGGGTGGCTAAGAGGCCGACTCTTGATTCTGGCTCAGGTCATGGTTTCAGGGTCTTGGGATCTAGCCCCTTGTGAAGCTCTAAGCTCAGTGTGGAGTCTGCTTGAGGATTCTTTCTCCCTCTGTCCTTCCCCGCAGAGCACATGCTCGCTCGCTCTCTGTCTCTCTAAAATAAGTAAATAAATCTTTATAAACAAACAAAAAACCCCAAAATCATAAGGAAGAGGAAATATACTCATTCCTGTGCCATATTTATTGAAAAAACATCCGTGTATGAGTAGCTGTGCAGTTCAAATCCATGTTCAAGGTTCAAATGTAATCTCAGCTCAATATTCTTCCTGTTCAGAATTTTCTTGAATATTTTTGCATGTTTCCTCCTTAAAAATCTTTGTGTTTTTATAAAATTATATGTGCCATGGTTTAAAAAGCCAAATCGTGGGGCACCTGTGTGATTCAGTTGGCTCAGCGTCCTGGGGTCCAGCCTTGCTTTGAGCTCCCTGCTCAGTGGAGACTCTGCTTCTCCCTCTCGCTCTGCTGCTCCCTGCCCCATTTGTTCTCTCTCTCAAAGAACAAAATTAAAAAAAAAAAAAAAGTTCCACAGGATTAAGAAAAATAGCAGTCCCCTCTTCTCTTACCTACTTCTAAAGGACATAAGCATTTTCACACCTTTTTGTTAATATTTTGGTACTTATCTTCATGACCCTAAAAACATATTTGGCTTTCCCTTTTTAGGTATTATATTTTGACTTCCCCTATGGAAAACAAGAATTTATCTCTCTCCCTATGCCATCCCCACTACACACACACACACACACACACACACACACACACGCTCTCCATCTCTTCAGTTTACCCACGTGGTGACATTTGGATTGGAGCAATAGTCAGTGTTTGATTTCTTCTATTTAGTATATCTGAGTAAATTTCTTTTCAGAGCTAAACCTTGGAATAAACTGATTAATTGTTTTTATGGGAGTGACCTATTTTATCTATTTATTTACAGTTTGTTTAATTTATTTTCGTTTTCCCAGTTTTCTTTGTTCTACTCATTAATGCCACACTCAGGACCATCATCTCTTGAGAGAGCTAGATGCATTATGGATGCTTTCAATTTCTTCTCCCTAAAATTGTCTTTCCCAGAACCTTTCTGACCTGTTGAGTTTGGACTGGGTAACTGGGCACAGCTATCTTTAAGGAGATTTTGTCACCCTGGAGCATCTTTTTACCTCTTTCCTGTTTTTAGTACATCCTTCGGTACTTTCCTGTGTTCACTGGGAATGGACAGGAAGTAAAGTTTTAAGAAATTTTATATCCAAAAATTCTTTAGTTTACCTTCAGGGTGATTTATAGTTTGACCAAGTATAGAATTCTAAATTAAAAATCTCTCATCTTCAGAATTTAAAGGCAATTTTTCCTCATGTTCTAGCTTTCAGTGTTGCTATGAGAAAGCTGAAGCTTGTTCTCATTCTTCACCATGTGTTTGTGCCCATTTGTTCACGTGTTTCTCTAAAGGATTATAGGGTCTTCTCTTTGTCTCCCATAGTCAGATGTTCCCTGAATTCCCAGGTGTGAATCCAATTCCATTGTGCTAAGTACTCAGTGAGTTTTTTCAACATGCTAACTCATGTCCTTCTCCTGAGTTATTTTTCTGATGATTTCCTCCCCATATGTGGTCTGTTCCCATTTTCTGGGACTCTACTTATTTCAGTATTGGATCTTTCAGACCAATCTAATTTTTTCACATTTTCCTTCCATCTTATATCCCTTTGTATTTTTGGTCTTCTTTCTGGAAAGTTCCTGAATATTTTCTCCAACACTTGTGAGATTTTATTTCTCCTATTATTCTTTCTTTTTTTATTTTTTTTAAGATTTTTATTTATTTATTTGACAGAGATCACAAGTAGGCAGAGAGACAGGCAGAGAGAGAGAGAGAGAGAGAGAGGAGGAAGCAGGCTCCCCGCTGAGCAGAGAGCTCACTGTGGGGCTCGATCCCAGGACCCTGGGATCATGACCTGAGCCGAAAGCAGAGCTTTAACCCACTGAGCCACCCAGGCACCCCATATTTCTCCTATTATTCTTTCAACTTCCAAGAGCTCTTTCTTAGTTCTCCAAATGATCTCCTTATTTGTGGAGCATCCTAGAAATTAGGCCATTTCTTAAACAGGTTTGCAACCAGTTCTTCTTATTCTAATCCCCACCTCCCTCTCTCTCTACTTCCACAGGTTCTTAGGGTCTAATTAATGGATCTTTGGGGAATGATTAAATTATTACCTCTCCATATTACTGGTTCTCTCTGGTTCGAATCTCTCCAGTAATAAATAAATTACTATTCATTCATGTTCTTTACATCTCCTAAAATTTGTAAACGGCTCTGTATTTATTTTCACAATTTTTTATTTGTGTCAAATCCTATTTGTTTATTTGTGTGTATAAGAAAATACTGTTTTTTCTAAAATTGACTTAAGGTGGGGCACCTGGGTGGCTCAGTGGGTTAAGCCGCTGCCTTCGACTCAGGTCATGATCTCAGGGTCCTGGGATCGGGTCCCGCATCGGGCTCTCTGCTCAGCAGGGAGCCTGCTTCCCTCTCTCTCTCTCTCTCTCTCTCTGCCTGCCTGCCTCTCCATCTACTTGTGATTTCTCTCTGTCAAATAAATAAATAAAATCTTTAAAAAAACAAATAAATAAAATAAAATAAAATTGACTTAAGGTGTTTTTAAAGGAGAGTGAATTGAAAATAAACTCAATAACAGTATACATGGTTTGTGGCTACTGTAAAATTAATATTAAATTAGGATACTTGTTGTCATAAAAAAGAGGAAATTCAAAGTAATCTGATCAATAGTTAAATGATTATTTTTCCTTCCTCTGTTTTCTCCCTCTAATTAAGATATATTGATGGACCTCAATGTTGTATATCTGATTCTTTGTCCTCCACCGCAGCTTTTACATTGTTTAAATGTCATTTTTATTTTCAGTGTGAGACTGTTCTCTTGTATTGGATGGGAAGCTCGCTATAGCAAAACTGGCTGCTGTTAAAACAAAGCCAGCTGTGTTTACTTGACTTTGTAAAGTCCTAGTAATTCACAATGAGATTAGTGCAGCTACTTACGGTACTAAATACTTGTCAAAGTATTCATGATAAGACAGAGGAAGATGAAACAGAATTACAAATTAATGACTACCTTAGTTTTTAGCCTGGTATATATGGGAAATGGTTACTTTCTTTTGCGGATACATATGATAATGGGTGCTTGGCTAGGCTGGGTTAAAACACCCATAGGACTCATTTGCCTCTCGCAGTTATCAGAACTTAATCTTACTGGAAGGGATTAGATGGGGTGAATGCCTGGAGTGTCATTATCTCAAAAGACATCCTCTATCTCTTCTACCATATTGCTTGTCTGTGTGATGCAGATATCAGAATATCATTGCTCATCACTTGGGCTGTCCAAAGTACATGTCTGAAGACAAAAGTGTCTGGGAGATTTCTCATTTTTGAGAAAGCCTTTTAAAATATTTGCATTTCTGACACTTTTAAACAGTTTCATTTGTAATTGTTATTATTAACATTTGAAAGAGAAAAGGGAGAGACTAGAAGTTTGATGTAAAAGAGTAATGGAAAAAGAATTAATGATGAGATGTGGACACAACTAAAGGGTTGAGGCTGGTTTTTTGAAAGATCTTGATAAGGAAGAAAAGAGGCAGCTCGGAGACACAAGCATGTCCTTTAATACATCTGGGGATATTTTTTGTAATTAAAAATTTGAAATATGCATATAACAATAGACCATGCTAATAAACTATCTTATTAAAATTGAGTTTTCTTTGAGCTGTTTGATTATATTTATAATTGATGGCATTTTCAGTAATTTTTAGATTAAATAAACTAATATTTGATGATAGTCAAAGGAAGCATGTAGAAGAAATTCTGATTATAATCATACAGATAATATGATTTCTTCTGGTCAAGTTAATACCTTCTATATTCCAGACTTGTTTTTATTTAGGGGAATTATTTCCACTTAACTGTCTATACTGTTGTATTGCTGAAGACTCTCTGCTTGAGATATGTAAGAAAATGCTATATTTCATATTCAAGTGTTCTGCTTTTGATACAGCATCAGTTAGAAAATATATTGTGTTACTTTTTTTAGCATTCATAATAGATTTACATTTTTTCCCATCCGCTTCACTCAGTACACCTGGAAAACCAAAACTCTCTCTCTCCCTATCTTCATTCCCTCCTTGCTGTCCTGTCTCCTGATAGCCCTTCCTCCCTTCCTTAAGAGATTTGTGTAAATGGGTAGAAAGTACAAGATAAATCATATTAAAACAGCTCTTTATTCTCTTGCAGATCTTTAATATTTACTTTGATTTTCCTTAAAAAAATGTTGACTTTTGTTTGTTTCCATCTTTTTTTATTATACTGTCATTATTTTCTCAGCATGTGATAAAACTCCTCTATTATTCAGGATCATTGTGCAATGTTTTTGAAAAAACTTCAATGTAAGATAAAAGCACATTACAGAAAATCCAAAATCTATCATTTCAATCTCCAAATATTCATTGAGAAAATACTATATGTCATGCCAGACACATAGTGATGACAGACAAATTGAGCATAAACTGGTAAATAGGGAAACAAAATGATTCCATAGAGTTGAAAAGTGCTACCATAAAAATTAAAATGGGGAGATATAATAGAGGGTGGCTGGCTTGTGTGTGTGTGTGTGTGTGTACATACACATGATCATCAAAGTTTGTTAGTTTTTCATTTATCAAATGAAGAGTTCAATAAGATGGTCTCTGAGGTGTTTTCAGACCTTTTCTGATGGTAAACTTTTATCTTTGGTCTTGTCCAAAGATTTGTAGATCCATTTCACCATTCCAATGATGTGGTAAGTTGTCCTTCTATATTAATATTTACAAATAATAATTGAAGAATAAAAAAATTTCACCTACTATGATTTGAAAACCATCTATATTCTTATCTACTAAAACAGAAACAAAAACAAAACAAAAACAAAACCCCCAAACCAAAGTCAAAGCCAAACAAACAAAAGACCTAAAGGAGAACAACTGAGTGTATCTGTCCACCAGAAGAGATTCAAAGCACAATTTCTACCCATATCCATTTATTGTGTCTCTTTATTTGCCTCTTTGCATAAAAAGGCTTTTAAAAACCACTGACTTCTCATTAAAAAATGATTGAACAGTGGGTTGGACAATGACTTCTAGGTTTTTCACTTCCTGTGAACTGCTTGGCTAGTTGGGATAACTCTATGCTCATCTCAGAAGCTCCTAAAGGAAGAGCCAGGCATGAATGCTCACTTTTATGTGGCCATTTGAAGATCTATTGGCTAAGAAGAATTCCACATGGAAAATCGTGGAAAGTCGTGTGATAGCAATGATTAGTGATAATGGCGGTATTAATAATTAATTTACAGAATTTACATTGTTGCAGTTATTAAAAATCTCTTTTGGAGACTGTGGTAGAACCTCTGAAACATCATGAATTCAACTATTCAATTTGGTAGAAGAGAGGAAACAATGCTTTCTTTTGACTATACTTGCAAGTATACTTGCATATACTTTTTAAATAATGAGTTTCTTTTCTTCAGTAATAATCAGAAAAATACCGTCAGGAAAATGCATTTTTTCTGGTTGTCATGGAAAAATGCATTCTGAAATTATTTCCCACTATTATTATCAATCTTGTTATTTAAAAAAGTATAAAAGGAACATGGATGGAAATCCTGCTTTGAGTCCTTCTTGGTGGACAGATAACGCTCATTTGCTTTCTTGTAGGTTTTTGCTTAGTAGTAGGGTCTTTTAGCCTGGCTTCTCTCTGTCATTCATTGCTCTTGCTCTATTCTTAGAAATTGTATACAGCCAAATAGAGGAAAAATAAAGGGTAAAAACAGTTTCAGGATTACTCATAAAAATCACAAAAATGATAAAACAAATGTCTGGGAAACTGATATTATTTATCTCTATTGTAGAGGCAAACCAAACTTACTGGACATGGGCTCTTTGATGATCAAACCAATCCAGCGTGTAATGAAATACCCCCTCTTGCTGTGTGAACTTCGAGGCTCCACCCCTCCCTCCCACCCAGACTTCAGGGCACTGGGAGATGCCTTCACTGCAGTGAAAGACGTTAATGTGAACATCAATGAACTTAAAAGACGGAAAGATTTAGGTAAGTAGAAACATAATGAATTGAGTGTTTTCTGTGATTGGAGTGTTCTGCCTATACTTCTGAGAATCAGAATATCTAAGTACTTATAGCAGTTGCTGTGACCATGATCATTCGATATCTAGACTTAGAGGCTAAGGGGCAGAGTGTAGTTTTGCCTGGCCAGCTGGACTCGAGGTCATGAGGCACAAAAAAAAAAAAAAAAAAGACAATTTTTTAAAAAATCAAGCTGCCCTTTACTCAACCTCCATTCACGACTGCTTGCCTGGTGACATACTGTGGGTTGATGATATCATAGCATGTAGTCTTCCTGTCACTGGTGATACGTGTGGGAAGAAGGAGACATGGCACGGCCAGAAAGCTGGAGTAGTGAGAAGCTCCAGCCACATCGGTGGTGAAACAGGCCCAGCTAATACAGCTCATCTGGTTCTAACACATAAAGAATAGAGATTTTGTAGCCATAATTGCTCCATTGAAGGGAGCAAGTGTATTTCTTTCTCAAATTATAGAATTATTGTGAGGCATTTGTTAGCTGAGATGTAAAATTCATGTCTGGAAGGAAATAGAGATTTCAAAACAGGAGGCACAATTGCACGGTTTCTATCATCTGCGATGTAGTAACGCATTGGGATAGACTGTGTGGGTCCTCTGTCAGTGTGATCTGTGTCCATAAGTACTTGGCTTTGTACTTCTAACATTAAAACAATGGTAGGACATTGCAGCTAACTGCTCCAACAGTTTCATTTATTTTTGTTGTTTTTGTTTTCTAAATTTTTAATTGAAAAAAAATCTGTATTTGTGTTAATAAATTAAAATTATAAAGAAGGGTCTAGAATAAAAAAGTTGTAGAGGAAGAGACACCATAATAAATTAAAAGATAGTCCATAGGCAAAGGATTACTATCTAGAATACATAATTACTGTTATTAAATCAATAATAAAACCATTCTAATACAAAAAAAAGCTTAAGCTTCATTTGTAATGAGAGAAATGCAAATTAAAAATCACAATGACATGCCATTCCCATTATCAGATTGGCAAAAAGATTTTTAAGGGTAATGTTAAGTGCTGCAGGCAACAATGTAGTGGGAATCACCACTATAGAGAATAACTTGACAATATCTAGTAAAGTTAAAGATGCCCACACCTGAGATTCAGAAAATCAATATCTGGATATTTGAGAAACCCTTTCCCCTATGCTCACAGATAGGTATACTAGTAACTAGTATTGTTCATAAAATCAAGAGGAAAATAGCTTACATATTTATCCAGATAATGGACAAACCATGTATTGGACACTATGATACCATGAGAACATAAAAATTAAAATGCATGCGTCAATTGAATAAATCTGAAAAACACAATGTTGAGTTTTCTAAAAAGGAAATTACAAGTGACAGAAGAATATATATATATGCAATATGGTGCCATTTTTATAAACACCAAAAATGTTCAAAATGATACTATGTATTATACAAATCCATGTATAAAAATAGATATAGGTACAGTCAACCCCATTCTTTAGGATCATAATTCCCTTTAAGGGTTCAAAGATGAAGATCAGAGAAACTTCAGCTGATCATTTTTATGAAGATAAGCAAGGTGAAATGTTAAGATATGTCAAAGCTGAAAGAAAATTGTTATATTGTTCTTTTTACTTTTCTGTCTGCTTATACTCGTTCACAGTGTTTTAAAGTGGAAAGATTTTTCCATTCCCATGATCACTGTTTGCACAGCTGACATGTCCTAGGTTTTCTTCAGACTTTCTATTTTTTCCTATTTTCTTTCTTCTTTCTCTTCTACTTCTTTCCATCTTTCTTGAACATTTATGGCACTGCAGTGTGCTGGGCCCGTTTTTTAAACTCAATGACACATCATGAACATTCTTCCAGTTAATATTGGCCTTCTTTTTCATGGTTCCCTGCTATTCTATTTCTGAGTGTGTTCTACTTTAGTTAACTCTTCCTCTATGGATAAACTTTCTGATTGTTCCCAGTATTGTGCTATTGGAAAAAAAAAATACTGTAGCAAACAAAACTTTGTGTGCTTAATTATGGAAAGCATATTCTCTGCACAGACTTCCTGGTCACAGAAGATACATTTAGAAGATTCTGACCAATTGTTCTCCACAAAAGCTGTGTGGGTTGAATCCTCACCGACAATGTGTAAGATTGCCCATCTCCCAGCACCCTTACCAAAACTGAATGTTAGAAATATTTAACATTTTGAACAATATGAGAGGTGAAAACAATCTTAAAGATAAAAAAGTAAAGCTCTTAGAGAAGACTCAACTTATCCCCAATGTCTCAGCTAGTGGAGAGTCCCTCTAGAGTCTCAAGTCTCCTTACGCTGGGTACAGTTTCCTTAGCGAGGTCTTGATGCTTCATTCTAGAGACTGAAGATAACAAATGTACTATCCGAAAAGGGAGAAAGTTTTTCTCCGGTGTCAGAGATTTCTTTAATGTGGAAGGTAAATGGCCCTTGAGCTTTGAGGCGCTCAAGCCCCTAGACATCTGAGTTTCTGGTCAGTGGGTTGGGCAGCTGGACTTAAGCCTGGGCAGTGGGACCAGAGCATATTGTATCTGCATCAGAAGGTCAAAAAATCACCTAGATTTCTCTCTTAAATATGGATCTTGAATTCTTTGGATGCAACTTTCTATGTTGTATGTGTTCAAATATGTGATGCATTCTTCCATTGCAGTTCTAAAATACAAGAGGAATGATGAGGAAGAATCGCTTAAAGATAAATTGTCTAAACTAAACATTCATTCAATTAGCAAGAAATCAAAACGAGTGACAAATCACCTAAAGATTCTGACCAGAGGAGAGCCACAGGTAATTTTTCTTCTTTAGCCATTGATGTCCTCCTGGGACATACGAGTGCTGATCGTTTTGTGAGGGTTCTGTTGGTTGTTATCAGAGCTGTTTCTAGAACAATGAGAATCAAGGTCATTGTCTGATGTTGATCCTTTCTCCATTTTGGGGGGGAAATCAAATGCGGGTGGTTTTGACACTATTTTAGCTGTGGTGCTTCCTCTCAGGAAGCAAAGGAGGGAAAAGGACATGAGGACAGGGGTCAGCATGGGACACCCAGAAGTCCTGACTCACAGTCAACCAGCACATCATCTCATCCAAGGCAATGTCCTCCTTTTATCCCTATCTTACCTCTGTTTATTTTGTTTTGTTTTGTTTTTAAAACCTCACTTTCCTTTCAGGTTCCCTTCATGTTCATCTTAACTTTATTTCATCTATAAAAAAGGGGGGGGCATTAGGTGCATACCTTGGTGTGATTTTTTTCCTACCATTATTCTCTTCCTCTCTCCCCACTGCCAATGTACATTATGTTACTGGATAATTGTTCTGCATCACCTGTTTAGCCTGATTTGAACCACTTTCATCTCAACCTCCAATAAATAATGGATGGATTAACGAAGGCTCTTAAACTTTAATGTGTGGAACAATTACCTGAGGAGCTTGCCAAAAGATTCCCAGGGCTTCTCCTGGTTCAAGGGTGCAACCTAGCGGTCTGTAGATTTACAAAACTCCAGGTGTTTTGAAGCTAAATGATCTTGGAGTAAGTGACCAAAGGAATACACTTTGAGAATCACAAGATAGGAAGTTCATGGTCTGAAGATGGAATTCAGAGGGCTTCTAATTGAAATCAAGCCAGGATAGTTCTTAAGATACTATACAGTACTTCTTTTTCTTCTCATTTTCCTGATTTTATCCCTTACTATGTTAACATCTCTAAGGTTTTAATTTGAACTAGAGGCAACTGTATGGTTGTTCAGCACTGGTTGAATTTCACTCTTCAGCTACCATGGTCTTTTTCCTTTTTTCTATTAAGCCTTTGCAGCTTTCGAACCCTAAGATAGTAGGGGCCTCTTCCTCTTCTGAATGCTTGACAAGGAGTGTTTCCCACTCTTGGCCCTGTGGACATTTGCCGGAGTCAGCACAAGGCAGAACGTAAGGACAGAATCTTTGAAGTCATCCAGATCTGGATTAGAATGTCACTTCTGCCACTTAATTAATATTTGCCTTTGGGCACATAGCTTAAATCCAAGGGAGTCATTGAGGTTATACTAGGACCTTCCACGCGGAGGGCTGGTGAGGATGAAATGAGGTGATGCATATGTAGAAAGTGCCTAACACGGTGGGTAAGCACTCAGTACCCATGGCTATCGTCATCACCTTCATCACCATCACCATCAGCAGCAGCAGCAGCATTTCATATCGCTGAACAGTCTATTACTGTTTACTAGCTTTTAACATCCAGACTTCTTACTTCTCACTTAGATATAAACTCCTTTATGCATGGTGTATTAGTCAGGTCTTTTGCTTTCTGTATTTTATGCTGTTTTGACATCTTGAAAAAGTGGCTGGCACTGAGAGATGCTCCTCCCAGGGCTAATCCATTCTTAGAGAAACCAAAGAGCTCAGCTGCAATCGTTTCTTTCATAGGCGAACCAAGCAATCCTATGTCTGTAGCCCCAAACACTTTCTCATCTATCTCACACACCAAAAGGGGTTCCTCTGCCTTAAGTCATCCTAGGGCCAGGTACCAGGCAAGTGGAGACCACCACGAAAGCCCAAAGCCCATGGGAATTACTCAAACTGGCCAATCCTAAACTGTTTATCCTGATCCAGGTATTTCTATAGGGTTGCCAACAAAAAACACAATAGAGGCTCTGGCCTTGACTTTCCCCCTGCTCCTTTCTGCCACCTGACCAAAACCTGGTGATTGCCCTGTGGCCCTATATGGCATGCAGTGACCTCCTCTTTAGGACTTGTCACTATAATCAACTTCTTCCAAGCCTTGTTTCTGTTTTCTCCTGTGGCTGTACCTACTTTATTACTCCATATCCAATATGGACGTTCTTGGATTCTGTGGTATGTATCATCCTTTATGTTCTTCTAGAGGCTCATTGGGTCCATTGCATACAGGAAATAACTCCAGGCCCCTCTCCCAGTGCTAAACTATAATGTGAGAACTTTGGGACATTAGGGTTGTATGGCCATAGATCAGGGAGAGGAAAATCAAGTCATTTGAGCTAAAAGCAACAGTACTAAAATGGGGTTGGGAATTCACTTGTAGAAGAGACTGTAGCCTTCATAGGTATGTGTAAATGTCATGCACACAATTCTCCCCTACTCTTTAGGTTGTTACTTCTGACTTAAGACAATTCTATTGAGGAACAATAGGCAGGTCTGAATTCTGAGCAGGTTTTGTAGAAGCTGTTACATTCTTTAACATATTTATCATCGGCTTCTGATACTTTCCAATTGTGAACTAAAAGTGAGTTGTAGGTAAAGTGGCCTGAAGGGATATTAATTAGATTTTCCCCTTAATCTTTTGAGAAGATGTCCTGTCAGCAATGAAGCATTTCACTGTTAATCAGAAAATCAGCTGCATAGGCTGAACTGCAGAAGAGATAAATCTCAAATCAGTCAATTTTGCACTTGTCAGCAGCTCAAGTGAAATATTTGGTGGAGTTAGGGTATAAAACTATTACCCAAGAGGAAGATTCTATTCAATTCATCACACATGTATTGAACTCACTATACCAGACACTGTGTTAGAGATCGGGTATACAAAGAAATTCTGAATTCAGACTCCTTGGGTTTGAATCCTGGTTCTACGTATTAACGTGGATAAATTTCTTTAATGTCCTGTATTATGTAGGGTAAAGGCCAAGCTCCTTTCACAAGGAGATTCTAAAACAAAGTAGCGTAAGCTGGGAAGTCATTTATATCTCTTTCTTGTAATAGTCCTAAGATGTGAGTCCAGATGGGATCTGCTGCGCAGAATTCTTTAGGAACCCAGCTGTCTCCAATTTTGTGCTGTGCTGTCCCCCAAACATGCTGTCTCCATCTGCTTGGCTGAAGTTGGGTCACTGCTGTGTCTTCAGTCTTTTCCCAAAAGCAAGGTTGTAAGGCCAAAATTCAGAAGTGAAATATATACCTTAGCTAACATCTATTTACCCAAACCAGTTACGAGGGCAGAACCAGCTGCAGGGGAGACTGGAAAGGCTAATCTCTAGCAGGGCATCCACATGTCCAACTTAAACTAGAGGTGCAAATCCTGCCAGTAAAAGGATGTCAGGGGAACACTCACTATTTTGCCACAGCTCCCAAGCTTCCGTTTCTTTATCTCTGAAATGGGATTCATTGTGGCACGTATGCCATAGAGCTTTGTAAGAATTAAAATGAGAAAATGGAAAGCAGGTCTTAGCACAGTGCCTGGAATATAGTTAGTATTTAATATATGTTAGCTATTATTATTATTAAGACAAACAATACTTAATCTCCAATGCTTGCCATTTATCAGTGGAGAGAATCACTTAAATAATTAACTGGTGTTGTGAAGAGCACATGGGGGAGCAATTAATTTTCTACAGTGAAAAGAAGAGGGATTCAACGGAGGTTTCACAGAAGGGGTGACAGTTGAGTCCTTAAAAAAATGAAACAGAATTTTGCAAGGTAGAGAAAGGGACAGCAGTGTATTCCAGCAAAATAAAGCAGCATGAGAAGGGCTTGGCTGTAGGAACGTAGAACTGGACAATATTTCTCATACTGTGATCCTTGAATGTCTTATTTTAGAATCATCTGGATCCCTGCCAAGATACACAAAATAAAATAGCTGGTGATGGGTCCTTGAAACGCGCATTTAAAATAATCTGCCCCAGCATATTGTTCCATACATCAAACTAGATTAGAGGAGAGAGGTCCTAAGGCAGACAGTCTTGAATGTTGTGTGAATTACAAGGGACTATGCTACCTATTTAACCAAAAGCTTTTTAGATGGACAATATTAAGGGGTTTAAAAATAAGATAAAATAGCACCATTTTCTGTGCACTCGGCTCTAAGGTCAACCGTCTCCCCCGGACCCCGCCAAGGTCCATGATTTTAAATTATCAAACCTATGAACAGAGAACAGCTATGGTTACTACCCAGTACCAAATTGATGAGTACCCACCATGTACCACAAATCATTTGCATGTTCACACAGATTTTGCCGGCATGAAGCTGGTTCTGTTCTTTTGTCAATATTGGGATAGCCAAGAAATACTTCTTACCATTAATAACAATAACACTTATGGTCTTATCAATAAAATAAAATAAAATATCTAAAAATAACTGAACACATGTGACTATTATTTTAACTCTGCTGCGTTTTCCCCACAGAAGGGCTCTTTCGGCCAAGATCACATTCAACTTTTCAAATTTGAGTTGGTAAAGAATTACCGCATTTCTTTAGCCAAGAAGCTAAGAATCCTTTCTAAATAACCACTGTGAAATTAATTAGGATGAGTCATAACCACAAAACAGTTCCAGTCAAAAGATGAAATATTTGTCTTATTTTAATTTTGATTTTTTATTATATTAATTATTTTATGAACCCACAAAAGGGGCATAATTTCAGAGTACATATGTCATATATGCCATTATAAACTGCAGAGAAAAGTTTTACCTCCCTGAGCTACCATCATACAGACGAAGCTCCATGATTAACGGGCAGCGGGTGGCTTCTCTACACTAACTGAAGTTGTGCGGCACGCTTGTACACAGCACGTACTGTGCCAAGGCAGTCAGCATGACTTGGAAGGTTTTCATCTCAACAAGGAATCTCTTCACCATGTGCTGGGCTCATACAGCTTGTGACATTTCTTTAAAACACCAGATTTGTGGGGCGCCTAGGTGGCTCAGTGGGTTAAAGCCTCTGCCTTCAGCTCAGGTCATGATCCCAGAAGTCCTGGGATGGAGCCCTGCATTGGGTTCTCTGCTCAGCGGGGAGCCTGCTTCCCCCTCTCTCTCTCTGCCTGCTTCTCTGCCTACTTGTGATCTCTCTCTCTGTCAAATAAATAAATAAAATCTTAAAAAAAAACCCAGATTTGTTTGATTTATAAAAATAAATAATTTCATCTGCATTATAGGTGAAAGACAATACCTTCAATAGAGAAGAAAAGCTGTTCAGATCTTTAGAAAAGACGGTGAGGCACTGTATGAAGAACATTACACTCTGTCATCAACACATCCAGGTAAGTAAGACACAACAACCGTTTTCAGTGTTTCTATGAGAAGGTATTGGTGTCCACGGTTATTCCGAAGAGTAAATGTGCATGTTCATGCATTTTTGTGATCGAATTTATACGATAAAATTCACTGATACCACATCAGATTTTGGAGGCTGCAAACTGCCAGTGAGGAAAGCCAGGAGAGAGATGCAGGTTCCGTTCTTCATTAGCTTATCTGCCCCGTCCTGCTCCCAACTGGAGTGGCCATGTTGTGGGGCATTAGCTCACATGATTGCCCCGTGGGGTGGACCATCAGCACACTTTCCTTTTAACGGGGATGAGTTCATTAGTGCAAAATTGATTTGGCAGATATTTCCTTTTTTTGTTGGATTATACTTGTATATCCCTTTCTAGTACCTAAAACACATATTTGCAAATTTAAAAGTGGGACTGAAAGAAAAGAGAAAATCAAAGGGGGACATAAAATGAAATTGGAGAAGAACTAAAAAGCCAAAAGAATATAATATAAAGGCCATAAAAAAAAATGCAGAAAGCCACGTGTGGATCTCAAGTTTAGCTCTAAGTCTCTGAGAAGCCAACTTAAAACAGGACATACGATCACACACCCTAGATGAACAGATCACCTCTATTTATTTTGTAACCAATGTTTCATCATGACCCCTTTCGAGTTCTGAATGAAATTCACAGGTAGTTCAAACTTAGATAGGTAGGTCTACATAAAAGAAAATCAATGTAAAGGAAAATAAATTCTAAAAAATAATAAGAACTACAATATGCAAATATTCCCACACAACCACAGTAGAAGAAAAAAGCACCCGCACTGGATTTCCAACCCCATAGCAAGTTTTCCTGCCCTTGTTGAGACTCACTAGACATAATCAAACTGATGGAAGTGCAGTATAATTATATTCAGTAGAGACAGAATGGCTCTCTTAAAGAAGACATAGTGTCCTCAGCAACATCTTGATAATGGGCATGACTGGGAGACATAGACATGAATTCTATGTAACTCCGTTAACAAATGCCCCCTTCCCATTTTCCAGTTTTTATCTTGGATATCAATTTTTGGAAGCAGATGTTTACTTGCATAGGTAAATTATCATACCAACAGAGGATTAGGTTAACAGGCATGATGATTTTGAGAAAAAGTTCCATATTATGTAACCAACAAGCTACATTCCTTTCTCATTTATTAACTGATGCAAAGCCTGATTTTATAATTACCTTTGCTAACCTCTTCCTAAAGCTCTGCTTTCTGTGAAAAGAAACCCAAAACTTAGTTATAACAGCCAGACAGCAGTGGGAACCGTGTCCTTCATATACATTTCATGAAGTGAATGCATCTTGGGAACATCGACAGGAAAGTCTTCTATTTCCACTAACCCATTCAACAAAAACATGAGCATCTTCTTTTTAAAAGAGCAATAAATTCACTAAGGAAAACGGAAGACATAAATCAAAAAGGAGTGATTTATTTTTTTAAATTTTTATTTATTTTATTTGACAGAGAGAGAGAGAAAGAGAGGGAACACAAGCAGGGGGAGTGAGAGGGGAGAAGCAGGCTTCCTGCTGAGTGCTGCTGAGCAGTGCATGCGGCTTGATCCCAGGACCCTGGGACCATGACCTGAGCCAAAGGCAGATCCTAAATGACTGAACCATAAAATAAGGGATTTAGTAAGAATTGAATACTGAAGAATGGCCAATGAGGGAACTTAAGGTGGAGTCCACTTAATAAAAAAGGTGTCATACAGAATAGTAGGAGAAAGTCACAGGGGGAAAGTAAGAAAATAGATTGTCACGAGTAAACTCATTGTACAGAGTACTCATGATATGTTTTTCCTTTTTTTTTTTTTTTGGTATTGATCTCTCAGTGGTAATGGAGGGTTATGATGATGAAGTATACACATGGGATACATTTAATGGTATAGAACTTCAGAACTTGGCCCATTTTGTGACTTTGTTCATGGGTTTCAGGATGCCATGCCCTTAGCGCTGCAGAGTGTGATGGCGCTCCAGGAGATCTCATGCAACAAAGATAAGGAGGAGAGGAGCCATTCGGAGACCCCAAGTAATGCCCCCAATCCCTGCAGTGACTTTGTAAGTTATTTATATTCACAGATAAGTTAGAAAGCGGGGTTAAAAGGAAAGCTGATTTTTATTTGTTTTTCTGGAGTTAGAAATAAAACATGTACTAAAGCAAATACGAATGTCAGTATCAGTAGATTTGAATAGGAGCCGATTTTTTTTTCATTATTAACTATTTTAAAGTGAATTAGTGAAGAATTTTTTACTACAATCAAAATTTAAGAGGATTCTACATTGTGTTTCTAGGAGCAGTCAGTTCTGTGTAGCTTTTATTTTATTTATTTTTTAAGGTTTTATTATTTATTTGACAGAGAGGGAGAGCACAAGCAGGGAGAGTGGCAGGCAGAGGGAGAAGCAGGGAGCCCAACAAGGGGCTTGGTCCTACAACCCCGGGATCATGACCTGAGCTGAAGGCGGATCATGACCAGGCACCCCTGAGTAGCTATTAGAAACATTTTGGAGGTGTCTGGGTGGCTCAGTCAGTTGGGCATCTGTCTTTAGCCCAGGTCTTGGTCCCAGAGTTCTGGTATTGAGGCCCACATTGGGCTTCTTGATCAGTGGGAAACCTGCTTCTCCCTCGTGCTCTCTCTTTCTCTCTTGTTCTGTCTCTCTCTCTCAAATAAATAAATAAAATCTTTAAAAAACTTAAAAAAATAAAATCAACATTTAGTTTAAGTCTGCATGTGATAGATGATAGCTTTATTAAGTTGGAAAGCTGTGATTTTCCTAAAGGAGTCTCTGGAAAAGTCCAGAGTCCTTACAGGTAGAGTGAAGATACTCTCTGAAGACATGACTTTTATCAACACAGTATATACTGGACAGTAAAGCCTTTTTATCGAGAACCAGTCTTTACCTATGAGTCATAAGTCTTCTGTTCTGTGGTAAAATATTTGTTTTCTAGGAGTTGTATAAAATATACAGAATTATAAAACATAGCTTGGGAATCCTTAAAATATTCTTGAACCTAGAAATACTTGGCTGGTAAATTAGTTTGAGTGGTACTAATTTTAATTTAGTATCTTGTGTTCCATAAGTATTATAATATCATAGTACTATGTTATATAGAAGCTATAATAGACTCCTTCATCATCTTGAAGATCCTTGAAAGTGGCAGTTTTGTGTTGACATTATTGGCATTTTGGGTCAGACAGTTCTTCCTTGAGAGGCCCTTGTGTTAGAGGGTGTTTAGCATTCCTGGCATACCAGGATCTAAATCTCAGTAATGTCTCCCCAGTCTCAAATTGTGACATCCAGTGAATAGCCCCACATATTTCCAAATCCTAGGAAGTCATCCAACCCCACCCCCTAGTAAAAAACATTCAGAAGCATCTTATTTTGTGGTACCGGGGAATGTGGTACCAGTCAGGATTACATCTGAACTAAGATGATCAATTAGATAAATGAGAGCAAGAGAGAGAGAGAGACGTTTTTACAAAGTATGTTAAATGGAAACAATGTGGCTAGTTCTTGATACATTTTCTGGGCTTAATTACAGACTGCCCATTTCAGAAAAGTCCTTAAGAGTTTGTTCTTTAGCTTAATCCCAATGTATTAAGTCAGTAAGTATTTATTGAGCACCATATAACAGCATGGTATACAGCTTCCCCTCAGCAAGCATGTCCAGAATTTGGTGGGAATAGAGCGGTGTTCTTCCCCTTCTTGCATGAAACCACAAGATGATAAATTAAGCTAAATTAAAATAATTATCAGAATGATCAATATAAAAGTGACTTTTTTTTAACTTACGAAAAAAGTATATGAAACTCCTTTTTAAAAATCAAATGTTGGGGCGTCTGACTGGCTAGGTAGGTTAAAGCAAAGCCTCTGCCTTCAGCTCAGGTCACGATCCCAGGGTCCTGGGATCAAGCCCCACGTCGGGCTCTCTGCTCAGTGGGGAGTCTGCTTCCCCCTCATCCCTCTCTGCCTCTCTGCCTACTTGTAATCTCTGTCAAATAAATAAATAAAATCTTTTAAAAAATCAAATGTTAATAGGAATTCAAAAATCTATCTAAAGGCAGAGCAGTGTTTTTATCTAACCTTGAAAAATATTTATCTACCTTGAAAAGTACTTGCTTACATGTTTTGAACAGGAAAAATATTAAAAGAAAATCTGATTCTTATTTGTTCCAATCATAATTCCTATACCCAGGTGAATTGGAATTGGTTTATGTCTATGGTCACAGGATATACACACACACACACACACACACACACTCACACATATATATGTGTATATATATAGATATAGTAATTATGTATATAGTAATTATGTTGTAATATTATAATTACCTGTAGAATCCAGCCAAGTTACAATATAGTAATTTATCAGAACAGTAAACAGATTCTTTGCTTAGTCAAAGGAGTCATTAAACAGTCTGAAACTATATATTGATTATTTTATAAGCTAGACATCAAATTTAATCTGTGTAGTCTATTGCTAGCGCCAGTCAGAGATTGGCTTCCTCTCTCTTGTGGATTTCCTGTCAGTTCAGACAAAGTTACCACAGGTTGTTTAACTAATAAAACCTGCTGTTCAGATGCTGATTCCTTAGGACATCTTTCAGGGTACAAAAGAAAAACTTGCTTCTAAATTGCTGTAATATAATCACGTAACCCACGCATATATGACAAAGCATAAAGTCGGCAGTCAGCAAACATAGGATACTAGGGTGCTTCGGAATAGAGGGGGAGGAAAGAGAAATAGAAGAAAGTAAATCTAGGATGTTCAGGTGCTGGCATGGGGTTGGAGGTTAATATGAAGTTTATTTTCAATGTCTCAAACCTAAAAATGGAACAATTTAAGAAATCAGCATGAGCTTAGTCCTTCAATGTGTTTAAAGAGAAAGCAGTAACTCTGTTGTCATTTTTTTTTTTTTTTTTTTTTTTTTTTTTAAAGACTATTTATTTGGGAGTTCCCGGGTGGCTCAGGCATTAAGTGTCTGCCTTGGGCTCAGGTCATGATCCCCGGGTCCTGGGGAATGAGCTTACACTGGGCTCCTTGCTTGGCAGGAGGCCTGCTTCTCCCTCTCCCACTCCCCCTGCTTGTGCTCCTTCTCTCACTGTGACTCTGTCAAATAAATAAAAATCTTTAAAAAAAAAGAAACCACTATTTATTTGAGAAATAAAGAGCGCAGAGGAGAGGGAGCACATGGCCAGGGGGTGGGGCAGAGAGAAACAGACTCCCCACTGAGCAGAGAGCCTGATGTGGCTCTAGATCCCAGGACCCCAGGATCACGACCTGAACTGAAGGCAGATGCTTAACTGCCTGAGCCACCCAGGTGCCTTCTGTTGTCGTTTCTATCACAGGAGCAAAACACCTGATTAACGAGGTACTTATCTGTATAGGATATGAAGTTCCACTACCCAAAATGAGCCAGCAGGGTAGCCGGGTAATTGGGCAGATGTGGGAGGACTAGGATACAGTCTTTTCTAAGACTACCTTCATTGTCAGCAAAGGAAGGGAATAATATGGTGAGTCATTTGCCCAGTCTTAGTGGTCAGAGACCGGAGTTTGCCTTCCACTCCATGGACTGAAGTAACTCCACTTGACTCAGGGATTAGAAAGAAGGGGAAGGGCAAAGTGTTGAAGATGACCCCAGTGACAAAACCCAATGGCTGTAGAGAGAAAGATGGAGTGCATTTTAGGTGTGCAGGCTTTAGGTTTTGTATTCCTCTTCTTGCTTACTCTTTACTTTCAGTTTTAGACTCTAGAGTCATTGTTTTAAGTCTTCGAGCAGATTTAGCTAGACAAAAAAATAAATAAATCACATTCTCTCTTGTTTTTAAGATTTTATTTATTCATTTGAGAGAGAGAACAGGAGCAGAGGGGAGAGGGTGAGGGAGAAAGACTTCCTGCTAAGCAGGGAGCCTAGTATGGGTCTTGATCCCAGGACCCGGAGAGATCATGACCCGAAGAGAAGGCATATGCTTAACCATCTGAGCCAGCATGCGCGTCAGATCACAAGGTCTCTTCACTTGGCTACAGAATTTCCCGTGGTCCTCTGAGCTCCTGCAGGGAGGAAGTAAGCCTACTGGCGGTACCGCAAGACCTGTACTGGTTGCTCCTTACTCTGTCACAGGATTGCTTTTCTTTCGACAGGCAGCCCATTTACAGAGGCTTGTCCTGATGCCCCTGTCGGCCCTGCTGTCCTTATTCACGGGGCCACAGAAGCTCATCCAGAAACGCTATGACAAACTGCTGGACTGCAACAGCTCCCTGCCACGGGTAGCCGGAGACGAGACAGACCTGGCCAAAAAGGAGTACGAGGCCCTCAATGCCCAGCTCGTGGAGGAGCTCCAGGTGTTCAACCAGGCTGCTCGAAAGATCCTGTGGAACTGTCTGTGCAGTTTCATGGCTCTCCTCAGAGACCTGACCCTAGCGGCTCAGCAGGTTTATTCCACCGTGGCGCCGGTAAGCTCTGCACCAGCACCTGGCTGGCGAGGCCAGCAGCATCTGCGAGAAGCCACAGCCCTGTGAAACGGCCTTGCTCACAGTGTGCACATGCGCGCTGCGTGTGCACGCGTGGCGGGCACTGAACTGAAGCTAGTCGCACAGTCTTTCCATTTCTTTCTCTTTTCTCCTCAGGAAAGTTTCTTGGTTCGTGTTTATTGTGATTTCCACACCTTAGTTCTTGGAGGTTTCTTTTCAAATGCCAAACACCTTTTAGTTCCAAACTGCATGATCCTTTGCTGAAGCTTATCAATTTGTATTTTGTATTCTCTTCCTATTCAACGGTTCTTGAATGCTAACCATGACTACTTAAGACATGGATCCAAAAAGAAGGTCATCTCAGTGTAAAGACAGAAGCAGGAAAACTGTCAAGCCAGTCTTTTTTTTTTTGCTTTTGTTTTCCTCTATGGAAAAAAGTCTAGGGTGTGTGTGTGTGTTTGTGTGTAACTTAGCTCTCCATTAAGATATGATTTTATGACTATTTTCCTGAAGAAGAAGAATGATATTTATAAGCTACTATCAACTTAAAAGAATCAGTGTGGTTTCTTTGCCCTTTGTTTCAATTAGTTGTTTTTCAGCTGGTTAGATATTTAATGGGCAACATTTGGAGGAAAATTAATTGTCCTGACTTTATTTTTTACTGTGCATTTAATTAACTTTTAACTTATCCTTTGAATTAAATTAAGTTGAAAAAGTAGGTGCTACATTTACCTGGTTCAAAAGGCAAAACTACATAAAAACATATAAGCAGTCTCACACGGACTCCTGTTCCCTAACCACCCATCCCCTACCACCACCGCCATTGTTACTAGTTTAGCCGTTTAGGGTTTCTTCATGCCATTAGAAGTAAATGAAAATATGTATATATTTTTCCTGTAGAAAACCAAGATATTATGGCACCATCCTGCAATTCACCTTTTAATCTCTTTGGGGTGCACCAGATCAGCACAGATAGCTTTCTCATCCCTTTGATAGCTTTATGCTAGTCAACTGTGTTGCTGTACAATAGGGTATAACCAGCCCCTTGTCTTTTGGATAACAACTTTGTTGAGATATAATTCACATACCATATATTCCACCCATTTAAAGTACACAATTCTGTGGGTTTTAGTATTTTCACAAGAGTTGTGAAACCATCACCACAATCAATTTTAGAACATTGTCATCACCCCAAAAGAAACCCAGTACTATTAGCAGTGAATCCACATTTTCCCCAAACCCCCAGTCCTAAGAAACCCCAATCTATTTTCTATCTTTGTAGATTTGCCTACTCTGGACATTTCATATAAATAGAATTATATAATGTGTGGTTCTTTGTGACGTGCTTCTTTCACTTAACGTAATGTTTTCAAGGTTCATCCATGTTGTAGTGTGTTTCAGAACTTAATTATTTTTATTTCCAAATAATATTTCATTGTATAGATATGCCACATTTTATTTATCTGTCATCAGTGGATGAACAACTGGGTTAAATTTCGACTTTTTGGCTACTATGAATACTGCACCTAGGAACATTCAAGGTCTTGGTGGAGGTTTGTTTTCATTTTTCTTGGGTACAATTCTAGGAGTAGAATTGCTGGATCATATGCTAACTGTGTACCTTTCAAAAGCTGCCAGACTTTTCCCAAGCGGCTGTACTATTTTACATTCTCAACAGTGTTGACTGAGTTTCCATTTCCTTACACCTCTCTGTCTTCTGTTTTATAGCCATCCCAGTGGGTGTGAAGTGATATCTCATTATGGTTTTGATTTGCAGTTCTTTGATCATCCTCCTATCTTAAACTTTTTAAACTGAAGTATAGCTTACATACAGTAAAGTGCATCCATCTAAAGTGTACATCTGAGTGCGTATTTGCAAATAAATACATCTGTGTAACCACCATCCAGATCTAGATATTAGCCCTTTTCAGGGGATATCTAGATATTAGCCCTTTCCATAGCAGCCGCTCATGACCATTCTTGGGCTCCCGCCCCTCAAAGGTAACCAGTTTTCTGGTTTTTCAGACTGCTATGCCTGGTTTGTATCTCCCCAAAACGGAATCATACAGTATGTAGGGTTTTATGTATCAACCTATTCCTACTGATGGTCATTTGGATGATTCCAGTTGTCTACCACTGCATAACAAATTATATCAAACATGGTAACATGTAGCAACCAATGGTTATTTATTACTGCTGTGGTTCTGAAGGTTCCCTGGGCTCAGGGCAGTCATTCTCAGTGTCTCTGTGAGGTTGCAGTCTCATAATAGCTGGGGCTAGAGTCATCTCAAAGATTTCCTCAAGCCCATGTTTGGGGAGGGAGATGGGATGATGATAGAAGACTCAAATAGTTGGGGACCAGGACAACTGGGGCTCCATAGGCCTCTCCCCACCTGACCTTTCAACATGGTTTTTTGTTATGGTGGGCACAGTGCAACTGGACTTCCTCCATGGCCATTCAAGTCTGTCAAAGTGAGTGTCCCAAGAGAAACCAACAGAAACTGAGTAGTCTCTTTTAGCCTAATCTTTAAAGTCAGATAGCATCACTTCTGATCATTTCCATAGTCTATTCAGGGAGACAATTCTAAAAACCCAATCACTTTTAAAGAGAGAGGACATGGACTCCCCCTCTTGATGAGAGACATGTCAAAGAATTTGCTGATTTTTTTTTAAAAAACCACCACAGCCTCTTCACCACTACTTTCTGTTTGTTTCTTTCTCCTTCCCTTGTCCCACTCTACCACTTTGGAGGACCCTACTGCCATTGATTCCTAAGCCCTTCTTCTAAAATTCCTTTGCTTTTTATTTCTCTTCTATTCTTTTATTTAGGTGTGTACTTTTATTATTTTATTTAAAGATTTATTTATTTGAAAGAGAGAGAGAGCACAAGCTGGGGGTGGGGGATGGAAGTCAGGCAGAGGGAGAGGGTGAAGCAGACTCCCCCATTGAGCAGAGAGCCTGATGTGGGGCTCAATCCCAGGATCCAGAGACCGTGACCTGAGCCGAAGGCAGACACTTAACTGACGGAGCCACCCAGGCACCCCTAAGCTTGAGTCTTTAAAAACAATTATCCTATCATTTTAATGAGGTTTCTGCAGACAGGAAATCAGACCGTTTTTATCTGAAAGTTCTAACATTGCCCTATTTTTTGGGGGGGGGGGTGCCATCTTATGCTTTCTCTGTTTGTCACAACTCTACTAAATTTAATACCTAATATGGTTGAATAGTTTGAGAACAATGCCCTACCCTTTCTCCCTATAGGTACCACAGTTAGACTCAAGAATCTCTGAAATTCAGAATCGAGTACTAGAAGAGGTTCAAAATCTTAATTTTGTGAAGGACAACAGTGCCACTTTTATTGAGAGGAAACTTAGTTTTGAAAAGAAGAAGTCTGTGCAAATTCTGGTGAGTTTGGTAGTATTTGTGACAAGGAGTCTTGCCTCTTTTCCTTGCTCAAATCATGGTATATTATTTTCCAAATCACTTATCTCATTTTAATAACCTGTAATTTACCAACCAATTATACATAGGATTTCTTGTTTATTTCTACCTTTTATATTATGAGTTCTGTAAGGTCATAACTTTTTTTATCTGTTCTGTATGTGATATATTCCAAGCTGTTAAAATGGTGCCTGACAACAGATATAAATATCTGTTGAATGAATGAAGGGAATTTTATAGAGCAAAATTGCAGTAGTTCCACTCTTTCCTTTTTTTTTTTAATATTTTATTTATCCATTGGACAGACAGAGATCACAAGTAGGCAGAGAAGCAGGCAGAGAAAGAGAGGAAGCAGGCTCCCTGCTGAGCAGAGAGCCCGATGCGGGGCTCGATCCCAGGACCCTGGGATCATGACCTGAGCTGAAGGCAGAGGCTTAACCCACTGAGCCACCCAGGCGCCCCCCACTCTTTCCTTTTTCTAGATAAGGAACCCTCAGTTCCAGAGATGAAGTGACTTTTTCAAAATCACTGGAGGCAGACCTGGGAGGGGTCTAGACCTCTTGCCTTCTGACTAATTTACCGATATTTTTTCCCAGAAGACATGCAAATGTACAACTTAATTAAATATTATTTATCAAGTGCTTAATACACAAGGGATTGTGTACAGGATGGCCAAAATTAAAAATTATTCCATCCAAGAGGGATTAGAACCTCTGCCTTCTTACACTCAGTTGAATTTTCTTTTTTCTCTGCAACACTGCCCTCCTGTGCTAACTAGAGAATTTTTCACTGCATAACTCAAACAGTTGCTTCACAAAAATAACTCCATCAACGCTTCAACAATGAAATCATCCCAAATCAATGTATGGCTTCCACATTTAAAAAAATCTCCAAAAACGAAATCTTTGAACTCAGTGAGAATTCTATTATACATCTATCTAAATCCAAATTTCTCTTTCCTTCTCCCAGCCAGAAGTGCCCCGTCAAACTGACATTCACCGCTCCAAACTACTATCCACATACGGTAAAGAAGAACTCTACCAAGCGAAACGCAAGTGTAACGCTACCCAAGAATATGACATCAATCTTCTGGAAGGGGAGTTGGTGGCTGTGGTGGAACAGAAGGATCCGCTGGGGAGTACAAGCAGGTGGCTTGTTGATACAGGAAGTAAGTTTTTGGCCTAAAACGTGCAGAACTACCATCTTTTTTCAAGTTGAGATTTTCCCAGGGGCCTCTCTGGGCTTGTCTAAACCCGAATGTTTGGTGAGGGTCCATACAAATGACCTTGTTTCTTCTTTCTTTTTATTCTTATCCAGTTATAAAAGGGTATGTGTATTCCTCCTTCTTAAAACCCTACAATCCAGCGAAAGTACAGAAGGTGGACACTGAGAACAGGTTTGGTGATGACGATTTTGATAACATCAGCCTCTTCGTGTCCTCGCGGCCAGCTACTGACAGTGTCACAGGCACCCCGGAAAGTAGCATAAGTGATAGCAGCTCATCTCTTAGTGGCACATGTGGGAAGTTTGAAACAAACGGCACGGATGTTGACAGTTCTCAAGAGGTAGATGAACAGGTAAGAATGTGTACCTTGATGTGACCCTGCTTGGCTCTTCAAATCATGAAAGGTGTTCTAACAGCGTTCTATGTTACTGTAAGGGTTGATGGAATAATGTCAGCTTTGACAGCAAGGAGACCTCTCTCTATGAACACTTCTTCTCTGCGCCCCTTCTTGCAAAGAATTGCATTCTCTGAGCCTGTCTCACCAAATGAGGGAAAGAGGACCATAATTGCTATGTTGCAGGCTTGATGCAAGGATTAGGGAAAATGTGTACATGTAAAGTAGCCAGCCCACAGTAGACACTCAGTAAATAGTAATTGTTACCATTACTACCCTGCTGTCATGTACTCAGAGTGAAGCAAAGACGGTCTTTTTATACTCCTACATCCGAGAAAAACAGTTCAATACTGAACAGATTGCCACTATAAGGAGCAGGTAGAAAATTGTCCATGATTCCTCTAAGAGTGGTATCTTCATTGAACTATCTATATAATCAGCCATTTTTGATCGCTCGTATAATTCCATATACTATATACTAAAATCCTTAAGAGCTACCTTTCCTGTGTTCACCAAAGCAGAGACTAAGAGGATCACTCTTTTACAAAAAAAGTTAACTATAATGTAGGCTTCCTTTTTACTACCTCAGAAAGCTTTAGTGTACTTAACTGTTAATCTTTCAAGTGGTGACCAACTAACTGCTTCTCTTTTTTAACTTGCTTTTTCTGTTAGTGGCTTTTTCTTCATTAATTTAAATTTGTTTTTTCTAAGAGTAATACATGTTATTTGTGAGAAGTTAAAATGGTGTAAAGATATACGTAAATTAGGGGCACCTTGGTGGCTCAGTGGGTTAGGCCACTGCCTTCGGCTCGGGTCATGATCTCGGGGTCCTGGGATCGAGTCCTGAGTCGGGCTCTCTGCTCAGCGGGGAGTCTGCTTCCCTCTCTCTGCCTACTTGTGATCTCTCTCTGTCAAATAAATAAATAAAATCTAAAAAAAAAAAAGACACATAAATTAAAAGTGAAGATCTTTATTCCCTTCTCACCTACCTTACCCTTCATGGACATATTAGGGTTTATCTTTTCAGACAGTTATCTGTGCAGGTACAAACACATATATTTATTCCATTGGAAATATGTATATGTTACATAATTTGCTTTTTTTTTCCTACTTAACAATGTATCTTAGATACAATAACACCTAAATATCTACTTTAGTCCTTAAAAAATTCTGAATAACAATTTATTTTGTGGATAGATCTTAGTTCATGTCACTATTACCCTAATAAAAGACATTCAGAATACTTGGGGGATTTTTAAGATTTCAAATTATTTCAGGCAAGATCCTTGTTCATCTGCTTTTGTGCACTTATATGAGTATATACATAGGACAAATGCCTAATAATGTTGGAGGGTCAAAGGGTATATATATCTAAAGTCTTGACAGACACTGCCATACTGGCCTCAGAAATAGTTCATCCATTTAGTCTCTTTTATAATGACACATGGATTATTGTCCGAATCATGATGAATTTTTTAAAAATCTTTATGAAGGATGTATTTACATGCCATAAAATTCATCCATTTTAAGTGTATAATTCAATGACTCTTAGTATATTTACAGAGCTGTGCAACTACCGCCCCAGTCCAATTTTAGAGCACTCCTTCACCTGCCTGCCCCAGCCCCAGGAAATTATGAATTTACTTTCTTTCTCCATATATTTGACTTCTGGTGTATTTTGTATTCATGGAATCGTATACTACATGGAGTCTTACAGCCGCTTCTCTCATTTAGCAGAATGTTTCTGAGAGTCGTCCATGTTGCCGTATATGTATGTACTTTGTTTCTTCTTATCACCCAGTAGTATTGCATTCTATGGGTATAGCATATTTCATTTATCCATTCTCCATTTGATAGACATTTTGGGTAATTTCTGTTATGAATAAGGCTGCTATAAACATTCACATACAAGTCTTTGTGAGGATTTCATTTCTTTTGAGCAGCTACCTAGGAGTAGAATTGCTTGTTGATAAGGTGTATTTATGTTTAACTTTTTAAAGAAACTGCCACACTGTTTTTCAAAGGGGCTGCCCGTTTTACATACCCACCAGCCATGCATGGGGTTGTAGGCTGCAGTTTCTTCACATCCTCACCTTCTTGCCTTTTTTGTTATTAGGATAGTCACTCTAACGGGAGGGCTCATTGTGGTTTTAATTTGCATTTGACTAATGCTGTTGAGTATCTTTCATGTACTTATCAGCCATTCCTGTATTTTCTCTGGGGAAAAGTATTCAAATATTTGACCATTTTACAATTGGGTCACTTTCCTTCCTATTATCCAGTTGTGAAGAGTTCTTTGTATACTTTGGATGCAAGGTCTCTACCAGATATGATGTGTAAATAATTTCTCCCGGTTGTGACTGATTCTAAACTCATCTGGACATTACTATATGTTTCTATCACTCTTCCGTCTTGAAGTTTCAAAGCACTGTTTTTTCTACAACTGGTTCACTTAGTTTATTCCAAGTTTCTAGAAAACAAAATAATATTATAATACCAATAGATTACTGAAATGTTATCAATAAAATCTGTAGCTAGGATTAAATATCCTAGTAGACTTTGACTTATCCCAGTAACCTGGAAGGAAGGAAATTGGAGCCAAGTTTGTCAAGGCAGCCTGAAGCTGGCTTGATGTGGAGCCCTAGTTACTAATGGCTATACAGAGACTTTTGGAGTGTCTCACTAAGGCTCTTTTGGCATGGGATTTGTAATCTATTTCCTAATAGCTACTACCATGTAGTAATTCTCTTTGAGTAATCCTATCAATATGTTTCAAGCAAATTAGGTCCGTTAGAAGTTTCCTTTACCAAGAAAGGGAAAAAAATGAGATAATTTTCCTTTGCTCAAAACGAAGTATATTGAGAGTGTCTCTTCATAGAGCACTATCTGTTCTTTTCCTTTGAGTTTGGAACCAATTCAAAATAGACCTTGGTGTCAGGGATGGACATATAAGTGTTATTCCTAACAAAACTGGATTAGAAAATGCAGCATGGGTCAGTGGCCACATGGGATCCCTGAATACTTTCCTCGGTGTTAAAATAATTGAGTCCATAGTGCAGGCTTCTTCTGTGTATGAACAAAGTCTGTCCCAGTAAATTTATTGAGTTGAAGACAATGCACCTGTTAGAAACCCCAGTACAAGACAGAAGACCACATAGGAATATTTCCCTTAATGTTTTAATTCCAGTCAACAGAGGTACCTGGGCTAGTGGTTTTCAGGCTTTTCCAATTATGCAACTACTGTTCAACCCTTGGAAATAGGAGGAAAACCTTGTGTGATCTTCCTAATTTTTACCAGAAGGCTGATGTTTCATTCTGTTGACTCCTACAAGGTGTGGAGAAGAAAATGGTTAACCATTTTCTTATGGTGTGACAATCTAACTGAGCAATGAACGCTTATAGAAGTCCCTATAAGGTGATTGAAAAGTGGGAATAAATTGTATCTTTTTTGTGAATAGTGAGAATACAGTGTATATTGTAATATGCATATTTGAGGCACACTACAAAGCAATTTTCTGTGTGGCTATTTAAACTTTTGTTCTTTATTTTATTTTTGTCATCAGGAACATCAACCCAGACCTGTATTGGTTTAAGTGGATAACACTTTGAGTCACCATTTCTTCCCTCTCCTTTCCTACTGTGGCAATAATATTTTTTCTTCTTTCTTCCAGAACTGAAGTAGCATATTGCCAATGGTGTTGTAGGCTGGAATCTATTTTTACAGATGGTTTTAGTGGACCCTGACAAGAAGGAGAGGTAGATGGCTACCTTTGGCCTATACCTGATATTCAGGAGGCATCACTGGGGTCCTAAAAATCAGAAATAAATATGCAAGTTCAGACTGACTTCAGACTAGCGGCTCGGTGATTTTTATACTCAAGTTGAGTTTTTAATGTGGACTCCAAGAATAAAAGGGATCTATGAATGGACTTTGGAAGGATTTATAAATCCCTTCAAATATGTTGGACATTTTGTGCATTATGTGATCATGTGCATAACTATGGTAAAAGAAGTACATAGCTTTCCAAAGATTTTCAAAGGGAAATTCTATTTAAATAGATTAGAAACCACTGCTCTAGAGACTTAACTTGCTTATCCATTCTCCCACCCACTCAAGGAAAAAAAATTGTTGGATTAAGAGCCTCCCGCATTTTCTACAATGGTTCTAGTGGATCAGGTATCTTATGGGTCAGGTGAAAATGTAACGTATTATCTATAATGGGGCAGTTTTGTTAATGAAAGGGAGTGTTTACTGGATAACTGACAGGTATAATTGGGAAGTATGGTCGCTCTACTCTTTGGTGCCTAAGAACCAATCCATTCAGATTCCTCCATTCACATCCCACGCAGAAAGCATGGACTTTCTCTGAATATTTTAGAATCTCCCTAAGTGATGACCCAGAGCCCTTGGAGAATAATGGGGAGGAGGTAATGGATATTTGCAACCTGGTGGTACTGATATGTATTAAAGGACTTAATCTTTAATTTCTTTACTCACTACTTTATGATCTATCAAAAAATATAACAACAACAACAAAAAAACCAATATGCCTTCCTTTCTAATGTATTCTCCCCTTTTGTCCACCAAAGAGTAATGACCTGATTAGTATTCGTTTTCACTGCCGTGTAAAAAATCCTCACAAACTATGTGGCTGAAAAGAACATAAATGTACTATCTCTCCATTTCTGGGGTCAGAAGTCCAGGCACAGCTTATCTAGGTGCTTGGCTTGGTGTGTCACATTGCTACAGTCCAGATGCTTACTGGCCTGTGTTCCTCCCTGAAGCTCTTGAGTTCTCTTCCAAGCCTGTGATTGTTGGTAAAATACAGTTCCTTGTTATGGTAGGACTGAGGCCTCTGTTTTCTTCCTGGCAATGAGCCAGAGACCACTTTCACTAACCGCAGGCTGCGCTCTGACCCCTGCCATGTGTCTAGGTCTGTAGGCAGTCACAACATGGCTATCTGTTTCTTCGAGGCCAACACATGAGCATCTCTTTGGTTTTAAATTTCTCCCTTCAGAAATGGCCTGAACCCTCTCTCAAAGGGCTCACCTGCTTAAGTCAGGCACATTCAGCACCATCTTTATCTGATTCAAGGTCAGTGTATTAGGGACCTTACTATGTAGGACATGTTCGACAGGCAATGCCCATCTTTGGGCTCTGCCTATCACAGTATCTAAGATGCCTTGCCTGGTAAGCAAGGTATAGGACTAATGGGATGAGGTGTTCTATACTTCTCAGGTTTAACAATGGGTCAACCCAGTGTTAGAGGGAAGTTCAATGTCTGAGAATCAGTGCTGTTTCCTTTTTTTATTCCCCCACATTAATAGTACTGAGGACATAATTTTTGAATTTTATTCATCTATTTTTTTTTTAAGATTTTATTTATTTATTTGACGGACAGAGATCACAAGAAGGCAGAGAGGCAGGCAGGGGGAGGAGGGAAGCAGGCTCCCTGCTGAGCAGAGAGCCCGATATGGGGCTCCATCCCAGGATCCTGGGATCATGACCTGAGCCAAAGCCAGAGGATTTAAACCACTGAGCCACGGAGACGCCCCATAATTTTTGAAATTTGAACTTCTGAAAGGTTGTTTGGCACTAATCCTAAATTCACTGTCTGGTCCTTCACCTTTACATGTTTCAGCTTTTTGATGATAATGCTACATGTTTAATATGTCATTGTTTAGAAAGTGCTTCAAAAGCCAGCAGGATGTAATGTAATATATTTAAGTAGTCATTAAAATGATGCTTTAGAGAGCTGCTTATTGACTTGAAAAGATTGTCAAATATATTTTAAAGTAAAAAACAGGCTGCAAAAATTATGTATACTATAATTTCGTGTCTATTGTCACTTCAGGTGTAGTTAGAAGGAAAAAAAGGAAGAAGAGAAGGACAAGGGAAAGAAGGGAAGAAATATAGGTATTAATAGCAGTTGGGTGATTTCTTATTACCTTTATTTAAAATCATTTCTTTATTAAAAATTACGTGCATAATAGCAATACATAACTGATCACTGAAGAGTGTGAAAGCTTGCTTCTGGAGGGATGAAGAGAAGAAAGAACATTTTTCATGCAATATGACTATCTTGGCTTTCTGAACTACATATAATGTAATATGGTAAATACAGGTTTTGTAGCCAAATTTTTAGTTTTGGAAGATTAAAATATAGTATTATTTTGATTGTTGATTGAAGAACTGAGATGAAATCGGTAAAATGAGATTCAGTAAAAATAGCTAAAATGGCTCCCAAAGGGAGGAGTAACTAAGTGCACAAATATAGAACAAGGGAATACTGAACTGGCAATGCTGCTGCAGGGAGGGATCTGGTGGTCATAAACAGTGGGTAAGGGGCACCTGGGTGGCTCAGTGGGTTAAAGCCTCTGCCTTCGGCTCCGGTCATGATTTCAGGGTCCTGGGATTGAGTCCCGCCTCGGGCTCACTGCTCAGCAGTGAGCCTGCTTCCTCCTCTCTCTCTCTCTCTCTGCCTGCCTCTCTGCCTACTTGTGATCTCTGTTAAATAAATAAATAAAATCTTTAAAAAAAATAAACAGTGGGTAATAAATTTAGTAGGAGTCAATAATACAATAGAGTGTTATTTA
This sequence comes from Mustela putorius furo, assembly GCF_011764305.1. Lineage (NCBI taxonomy): Eukaryota > Metazoa > Chordata > Mammalia > Carnivora > Mustelidae > Mustela > Mustela putorius. Next base: position 12,665,130 of record NW_025422023.1, read on the forward strand.
AAAAAAGGTAATGTCATAGAGAACCGGGTTGTATTCATAGACTCTTGTACATAAAATGAGCCAAAGTGCAAAGCAACCAATAAAATATATTTTAATAATCGCTGAAGGAAAAGGGAGAAGGATCAGATGTTTATGGCTTAAGTTAATAACAATTAATGTATCTGGAGCAAAACATTAATATTAAAGGTTAGAAAGATACAGCTTAGAACAATTAAAGTATTCCAAAAAATGAGAACTTCTTCAGCTTTTATGTATAATAGGCTGAAAACTTCTAACTTATGGTCCAGTGTTATCAACTGCTGTCTGTTTAAAGTGGACTTAGTTCCATTTTGACTATCTATCTTATGTTAAATAGGAGGCATAAACATATAAAACTGGAATATGCTCATCCTAAATTTATTTTGGGCCATGATCACTTACAGTATTTAAAATATATGATTTTGTACTTTAAAATTACACTTTGATGAGTATTTATTGTTTAAAATATGCGCTCTGCTATAGTTTCATACTACATATTAGATTTTTTATTTTATTTTTCATACTACATACATTATTTTTTTTTAAGATTTTATTTATTTATTTGAGAGAGAATGAGTGAGAGAGAGCATGAGAGAGGAGAAGGTCAGAGGGAGAAGCAGACTCCCCAAGGAGCTGGGAGCCCGAGATCATGACCTGAGTTAAAGGAATTTGCTCAACCAACTGAGCCAACTAGGCACCCCAAAATAGATTTTTTAAAAAGACGTATTTATTTATTTGATGGTGGGGGGAGAGTGAGAGAGCAAGCATGAGTGGGGGGAGGGCAGTGGGAGATGGAGAGAGAGAACCTCATGGAGCCAGCCACGGAGCTCAAGCCCATGATGCTGAGATCATGACCTGTGCCTCAGTCAGAGTCAGATGCTTAACTAACTGAGCCACCCAGACACTCCTCATACGAAATAGATTTAAGTGGAAGATTTTATATTCCCTTTGAGAGAACATTGCTAAAGTGAAAGACCACCACAAATATTTAGAAATCTTATATTAGTAGGTAATTCAACCTGCTAAACCATCTATAGGTACGTTGGCAATGCCTAGATGCTGTGTATTATAATTACAAAAGTTGGCTAGCAATTGCTAACATGGGCTCTTACAGATAATCAGAAACTATATTATGGCGCATTGTATTCCTGAAAGCTTTTGCCCGCCGGATGCTCCATTCTGCTCTTGTGACTCTAATCTATGTCTTCATTTTCTAATCAACAACAAAAAGATCAGCAGCAACATATCAGAGACCTCAGTCCCTTTCCACAAGAGTATACTCTGCACATCCTTTCTTGAACAAGAGTTTGCTTCCTAAAGTAGTATGAGAAATGAACCAAGCACAGAATTTGGAGTTAGAAGATACAGTCATAGCAGCACAAAGTTTATGACTAATGCGTATTACTTTTCTAAGTCACAACTCACAGGGTTGTTGAGGATAAAACACATTGGACATGTAAACTGTCATGAACATAGAAAAGATGGTTATTATTGCTGCCACCCCCACTTAAGAATTTATAACATCTTCCTGTTTTCTTGCTTTTTATTTTAAAAAAAATTTTTAAATATTTTATTTGTTTATTTGAGAGAAAGAGTGAACATGAGTAGGGGAGAGGGGCAGAGGGGGAGAGAGAAAATCCTTAAGCAGACTCCCTGCTAAGCAGGGAGGTCAATGCAAGACTTGATCCCAGGTCCTGAGATCATGACCTGAGCCGAAGGCAGATGTATAACCAACTGAGCCACCCAGGCGCCTCTCTTTTTTAATTTTTATATTACAAAATAATCCATGCCCAACAATCTGTCTTGTGTGTATCTTGTATGATGCAACATTATCTCTTTTATGTTCTTGTGTAATAGCCGAGACTTTTGGCCTTTTTTTTTTTCTTTCTTTCTTTTTTTTTTTTTTAAGATTTTTATTTATTTATTTGACAGACAGATCACAGATCACAAGTTTCAGAGAGGCAGGGAGAGAGAGAGGAGGAAGCAGGTTCCCCACTGAGCAGAGAGCCCGATGTAGGGCTCGATCCCAGGACCCTGAGACCATGACCTGAGCCGAAGGCAGAGGCTTTAACCCACTGTGCCACCCAGGTGCCCCATGGCCCAACTTTTAAGTTGAATCAACATATATCTGAATTTCTACTGTGTACCATCATGTGGTCAGTGGAGAAAAGTTTAAATGTTCCTCTTTTTTTTTTTTTAAGATAAGCTTGACACCTGACCTGGGGCTTGAACTCATGACCTTAAGATCAAAAGTCACATGCTCTACTGACTAAGTCAACCAGGCACCCCATAAATGCTCCTGTCTTTGAGGTGGAGCTCATGCTAGAGTTGTTAAGGTGATATAAAATCAATGATATCAAAATTTTACCTAAATTTAAATAACAGTTCAACATCTACAGAACAACTTAAGCTAAGTATATGGTGCTCCCCCCACATTCTCCAGTCTCTTTTCCTGCTCAATAAGTCATCCTATTTGTTACCATTTCCTTTTAACATTGACCTTCAATTTTGAGAAAATTAATCTGCTTGCCTTTCTCATATATTATTTCATTCTATGTGTCTTAGAATATGACATATCCACCTTGTTTATCAATTTTGTCATCTAAACAAGGTTACCTCTTTCAAAAACCAGCTCACATAGATCACTTATGTGAGTGGTGTGTTTTTTGGGGTGTGTGTGTGTGTGTGTACATTTTTGGGAGCACATTTTCTCCCTAGCAGGGCTGTAAGTTCTTTGATAATATCTGGCACTTGACAGGTACTTAATAAATTTTGATTAAATGAATAAATGAATAAAATATTGTTAGTTGCTTAATTTTATGATATAACTAAACAGTTCTGTTATCAATCTTACAATTTTAGTGGAAGAGGGACTATAAACACTTAGGGGTTTCTTATGCATCTAATAATTCTGAAGTATTCTTTTGAGATTAAAGAAAAATTCTTTTGACTGAAGCATGTTTTATTAATTTCTTCCAGGCCTCTTAAATAATTTAAAGATTATAAATTTAATGCACTGTCATTATAAAATAGGTTAAAAAAAATAAGTAAAAATGAAAATCATCTCTAATTCTACCAAAGAAATTAACACTATCAGACTTACACTGTATATCTGATTTGAGAACCTTTTCTTTCTTGTTTTTGGCTTAGCATTTCATCATAAACATTTGCCCATGCTTTTAGTTTCAGAAAATGGCATTTTTAATGACTAAGAATTTCCTTAGTGTAAAGGTCTAGAATAGATTTTAACTATTCTCTTACTGAACACTTAGTGTTACTCCTATTTCCCTCTCACTTTTCACCTTATGAATGGATATTGCAATATTTTTATTATATAAAAATCTCTGCCAATGTTTCTATTTCTGTAGGAGAGATTTTTTTTTTAAGGATTTTATTTATATGACAGAGAGAGAGAGTGAGAGAGAGTACAAGCAAGGGGGAGAGGGAGAAGTAGGCTCCCCACTGAGCAGGGAGCCTGACTTGGGGCTCCATCCCACGGTCCTGGGATTATGACCTAAGCCGAAGGCAGACACCTAACTGACTGAGCCACCCACTGAGCCCCTGTAGGAGAGATTCTTCAAAAACTATTACTGAAAAAAAAACAAAAACAAAACCCTGACATTTTAAAGTCTTTTAGGGGCACCTGCCTACGTCAGTCAGTAGAGCATGCAACTCTTGTTCTCAGGGTCATGAGTTCAAGCCCCACATTGGGTGTAGAGCCTACATAAAAATCAATCAATCAATCTTTTTTTAAAAGATTTTATTTAGTTATTTGACAGATAGAGATCACAAGGAGGCAGAGAGGCAGGCAGAGAGAGAGAGAGAGAGAGGAGGAAGCAAGCTCCCTCCTGTGCAGAGAGCCCGTGTGGGGCTCGATTCTAGAACCCTGGGATCATGACCCAAGCCACTGAGCCACCCAGATGCTCCCAATCAATCTTTAATAGAAACTGTCAGATTGCCTTCAAGCATGGGCAGTTTAGACTCCTTCCCACAGAACAGTAAGAATGCCTATTGAACTGTATTCTCATCTGGGTCATGTTTTAGCAAACAAAATAAATCTAACAGAAGGAACTGGGGAAGGTGACTGAAAAAATAAAAACTTAGCTTTCTTTCTAAAAGCTTAGATATCTTTATTATGTTTGTCTAAATATTTAGGTCCTGCTTCCAATAATGTCATTTTTTTTGGGTCTAGATTTTCTATGCAGTTCATGCCTTTCAAGCACGAAGTGACCATGAACTCAGTCTTCAGGAATATCAAAGAGTACATATCCTTAGATTTTGTGACCTAAGTGGCAATAAAGAGTGGTGGTTAGCTGAAGCGCAGGGGCAGAAAGGATATGTGCCAGCTAACTACCTTGGGAAGATGACTTATGCTTAAGAAAAGAAGCCTCAAGTTATGGACTACCTCATAAAACTTACATTACAAAATGTTGGTCTAGAAGTTAAGAAACCACCCAACTACATGAACTGATCCTGTATCAAGTTTTAAGGAAGACTGTGCTTCCTAACAAGATTATTTCAAAATGTATGTTGAAGAATACATATTGAAGGAAACACTTAACAATCACAAACAGCAGAACAAATAACTCAAGCTCAAGAAACAGACCGCTCAAGCTCCAAGTATCAACTACGTAAAAGTGGAGATCTTTGAAAAGGTAAATGTCTTATCAACATGAAAGGTTGGACCTAAGGTTAAGATTTTTTTCAATTTATTTTATTGTGTATTTTGCCTCAAATTTTTTGATTCTTATTCTCTCTTTTGCATATGTGTGCACATATATACTCTATACCTATAATCATATTCACTATATGGTTTATACATATATATATGTGTATATCATATAGATTATACACATTTATGCATAAGGAAATATATAAATACACTTAAGTATAGGAATTAACAGCCAACTAAAAGTCTTTGAGGTGGAACATCTCTTTCATATAAGTTTTGAATGAAAACAAAATCAAGTCACATAAGATCTAACATTTACTGAATGTATTCTACATGCCAGAAATTTTTCTAAATGCTTTATATGTGGTAGCTTATTTGATACTCACAACATTATGATGAGACTGTGGCCCAGAGAGGTGAAGTAATTTAGCCCAAGTAACACTGTTAGTAAGTGGTAGGGCTGGACTCAAACCTAGGTCTAGTTCTGGGGTGCATACTCTTAAACAATATGCTGTACTAACCCTCGGGAATGTACACATTTGCTATCAGCAAAGAAACTAATGATATTGATAAGGACCATTATAATTGTCTCAGGTCCATATTTAAGTATTGAGAAGTTTTTCAAAATCAAGGGTTACAAGAACTTCCATGATGTTAATCTAGAGAAAATGAAGTATCTAGGTTTATTATTTTTATTTTTTGTTGTTGTTGTTTAAACATTTTTTAAAGTATAATTGCTTAAAAAATGATCCTGCATGATTGCTAATGTTACTTGAATGGAAATATTTTTGGATCACTCAATCATTTGGATAATGAATGAGGAATGTGTGTTCCATGTTCTGAGCCAAGATGTAAATATTTTTAGTTGCTGATTTGTACTTAGATATGGCAGGCATTAAGGATAACATTTGCTGAAACACAATGTCCTGGGACACCGACATCAATTTGGGAATACCTCAAAACTGTCCCCTAAGATGTCAGGCATATTTTGTCAAGACATTTTATTGACCTGTAGATGCTTCTTTAGAACAGTAAAAAGATTAAATTTGACTTAATGGTTTCCTTTATACCAAGATAAGGTGGAGTTACATTGCTCACACAGAATATGCTGATATGACATGAGATTGTAAGATTTGTTACTTTGAGAGATTTCATCTCTGTAATGTATAGTTACATGTATTACTGAGGATTACAAATAACAAAATGAAGAGTGCTGCTTTTCAGATGGCTGTTTAATGTATGTATATGACATATACAACCCCAGAAATTTATAAGACATCTACATGACAAAAAATTTGATTTTATAATATTGTTCCTGAAATACTTAATCTAAAGATGATTTTATGAGGTTCTAATAGCAAGTTTCTTTTACCTAACATTTTCTTGTTTTGAGTTTGGAAACCAAAAGAGGATTCTCTTTTTTGGATATATGGGGACTTCCTTACGTCTTTTAAATAGTGCTTTGTACCCAATGATGAAATATAAGTAAATTCCAGTTTGTCTAGGGTAAAGCAAAAGAAAATCCAAACTTGCTACTTGTGGTAACTATGAATATTCCCAACAAACAAACTAGTGGGAAAATTGTATATATACTTAATGTATATTAAATATGAATTTAATATATATTTAGTATATATTACTGTACATATGTATGTAATAGTTTTATATATAACAGTATATATCAAATATATATATATTCAAATTAGCTGTGACCTTAATGTTTTCTTCAAAATGAAAAATTGTTGAGGTAGTACATATCTACTTTTCTGGCTGAAATACGTGACGATGTATATGAGAAGCTTTGTCTACTTGTGTGGTCCTAGGATTGATGCTTCTTGTCTGACGTTTTTAGAAGCCACACCACTGAAGTCACAGGTACAGTTGGCTGCTGAGCAAGTGTTGTAATGAAGCCACCTACTGCACCCTCTTATATTACTATTAAACTATGTTGTTGCTATTTTAAAAATATACCTACATTTTTCATATGCCACCTAGACTTTTATTTTTTTAACATTTTGCAATACCGTCATTTTCTTAGTATTTTGTTTAAAATCAAGTAATTGTAATGTTGAGGTTGGGGTTATTTTGTTGTATTTCCCAGGGGAAATATAATTCAAAGATAATTATGATGTATGTAACTCCTTAAGAAGTTTACAAAGATAAAACTTATTGGTGACATCATTATAATTAAGGCATTAAGAAAAAGTTCTTTCTTTATATTTTAAAATTTAAATGCTACTGTACAGCATAGAATTCTCTGAAATGGGTATTTTTGCCAAGAAGGAGAAATTTTTGTGGCTTTTATTTTTTTTTGTAAAACAAATAAACAAGTGTATGTACACATTTCATTTAGTATTTATTTTTAAATACAGATGCTCTAATCTAATATTATACATAATACTATTTGGAAATTATTAAAAATTCAGTAATGCAAAATTACCATGGGTTCTTAAATCATGTGAAAAAGTCACAAAGCTACTATATGAACATTCTTTGTATTTGAGAACAATATTTTCATTTAGTATTCATTAGTATAAAATAATTCTATGAAGATTGAGCTGTGCCGAAGAGATATAATGTGCATTGTTAATCATATAAATGCAGCATTGCATGAAATACTCAGTGCTGATATAGTCCATATTTTACCTAAAATAAAATTTGGACTTTTAGAGATGGTTATTAAGTGCCTGTCACTATTTGTGATCGAACAGTTCAAATGATTCACAAAAATTAGTGTTTTTATTACTGAAACATGAAATTGAAAACTCTTCACTTTCCCCATAAGCTTCTTAGATTTTTTTTGTCTATTGCAAAAGCTTCTCAGAGCCTTGTGAATAGAGATGAAATATTTATATTCTAAGATAGCAAGAAAACTACTTTATTGGGATCCTAATTGTCATAACTGGCTTCTTAAGGTACTCAATGTATTCAATACTGAATACATCTAGCCCTCACAACATTCAAGCCAAATTAGACATATAAATTTAATTACAGTTGGTGAAGAAGTAATTAAATTTCATTGATTGGAAGGACACTAGACTTTACATTCTCTGGAGAAATACTTCAATTTGTAGAATGTCACTATTTTTAAAGTCTAACTCTTTGTTAGCACCCTCTTCCTATACACACTACATTATATATATATATATATATATATATATATATATATATATATATATACGAACCTGTCATTAAATTATCTGCAATTTACAAAATTATTCAACATAATGCATCTTCATTCCAGGACTACTCCAATTCCAGTTGAGTCTCTGTAGGCCAGCTACTGCTTGCCTGATATTACGCTCTCAACATAGGCAAGATTTGCCTCAGGTTTTTAGAAAAAAGAGTCACACTTTAGCATAGACTAGAATGAGATGTTCCTGTTCAAAAATCTAAGGGGTGTATTCTTAGCAAAGCTTTTCTTTAAAAGAAAACAATACTATGGTATATAAATGTATTTATGGCTTTTTCTAATTGCTTATATAATTTTGTAATTATTGCATTAATACAAATTTTTATAAAATGATGCATTTTCCATTTAACCTATGATCATCATATATAATTTACTGCAGTTAATAATAAACAATACTACCACATCCTTGTTAAGCATCAGAATCAGAAACCTAATCCTGGAGTATCAGATACCTTCCATTTTATCTCATTAATTATCGTCTATGTTTTATAGAGGAGGAAACCAAAGATCACACAGCTCATAAATAGAGAGACTGGGATTCAAAAACAGGTCTTCTGACTTTAAGCCAATGTTCCTTTAGTGTTGTTCTTTTTAAGTCACTAAAATCCAACAGAAAGCACAATATACAAAAGATGATATTGACCAAATTTCTACTAATGTAGGTTTTGAGCTTACAATCCTAAAAGCCTATCTTGGCTCACCTAATTATCTATTCGTTCACTGGCATAATAAAACATTTATTGAGAGCTACAGTGGTAACACAATGGTGTGCAAACCAAACAAGATCCCTGCCCTCATACAACGTAAATTCTAGTGAGGAAAAAAAAACTATGCATAACAAAATAAAGTGATAACTACTATTAATACTACTTTCATCACATGTTCAGTTAAAAAGCTTTGTAGTTCACTTATTATAATTATGGAAAAATCGAGGTTTAAGATGTACCTGAAGATAAAGTCTAATACAAAAGTACCTGTATAAAATACCAAACTGAATTATATACATTACTAGATAGATGCATACTTTCACATGTATGGATTCCAAATATGTGCTTATGCACACATATAATCTATACAAACAGCCATACTCAATCAAAGATAACTTCCTAAAAAGTCTTCTAACATCCTCTCTGAAGTACCGTAGAAATTAAAAGTTGCTTCTCTTCCCAACTCTATCCAGCACATATGTTCTGACTGTGATGGGATGACTGTGCATTACTGCTTTAATTTTTCATAGGTTCTGAGGTCACATTAACTGTTAGTTCTTGAGCTGAGTTTGTATCAGATCATTCTATCCAGTTTAGTCCAAACTGGTCCTGAACTATAAACAAATAATGATGATTTTATGGGTTGTTTTGGTCTTTTGACCCTAAAGGGGATTTGATGTTCATGCCAAATGATGTTTAATCAACAGAAATCTTTGTTTCTCAAAACAGAAACATCTGTAGGCAGATTTTAAACATGTAAATAGATGTTTACCCCACATGCAAGTAGTGGGATTATCTCGATCCTGCATTCTACTTTACTATGAGTAATTTAGTATCATTGTTTAAGGGTAGCTTAAAATACTATCTTTTCTTAGAAAAAGAACAAGTTTATTTAAAAAGCTTTATCTTCACAGAAATCTTTTACCAATGTATTTTAGAAGATGTTAGAAAAATTTAGGGATTAAGGGAAAGAGTTTGAGATTAGAGATTTATAAAGATTCAGTAGCACACATCAAAGTTGAAGGAATAAGGCTGCTGCCCATTATCCAATGAATATAAGAATTTTGGGGGCTTCTAGTTTCTGGATGAAATGAGGTATTCATAAAGCACAAAATGGCTGTTCCATTTTGCTTGTGAGTACTAAATTGTTTCTCTGGTCCAAAAAGCTACATATCTTCTGTCAAAAACTGTATGTAAAAACAGTAGGCTAGTTTGTTAACTTACAAATAAGGCTATGACTCAGAACCCTCACATTTTGTGATTTAACAATGCACATACACATACTTCAGAACAATTTCAAGATTTAATCATGATATTGGAGCTTCTTTTATACAAAGTTAACTAAAATTAAAACTGTAACACTTTTGGGCAGTAAAAAAAAAGCAGCCCCTTTTTCCTTTCCATGATATAGCAGAAGGTATCTGTATGTAAACAACTCAGAAATTATCCATCCACAAAAATTCTTGGAAGGGTTAGTTTGTTCAAGAATTCTCAGGAATATAGATAATCAGAATAAATCAAAATTCAACATTTATTGGTACATACAATGTCCGTATATTAGACTGGCAATATGAGGAAAAGCATGCAATGGGAGAAAAGTACTGCATTATGGGAGTTCATAATCTATTGGAAGAGAGAGATCCCTAAATAACTGATACAAAGTGATAAAAATAAAAGTAAAGATATAATACAGAAATATGAAAAATCAATTATATAAAATCCATTTTGAAAATGGGGAGATGAAATATTTGTGGGGGAGAGAGAGAATCAATTGAAATGAGGCCGGGGACTAACACGGACTATCTGGAATATTGGGGGGAAAGTAGGAAACTTTATATTGGGTCATTCCTGCCACCTTGTAAGGCACCTTATTCAGCAGGATTAATTCTTGGTGCTTTGCTAGAAGATGAACTATTTCTTTTTTTAAAAATTCATGTATGCTACCAGTCTCTTGGGATTCCAGAAGTTCTCATAAGAATTAATCATTTTAATCATTGTTTTCACATGCTAAGGAAACTGTTAAAATAATGTTAAACAGACTTAAAATAGATTTCTAAATTTTGCTTAAAAACATTTAGCATTTGAAGGTAAGAAATAATAGAAATTTCATTGTGAAGATTTTTATTAAATTATAGTATATTACAGTTTATGTCCTAATAATAAGATTTTAGGGTAATGTGATATAAAAACCTACTTGGCCACATTACTTCTTGAGTTTCTTCTGGGCAGCTTTCTTCTTGACCATTTGTAATCGCTTCATGGCATTGAGCTGTGATTCTTGTGAAGTTGGACCTTTAAGGGATGCTGAGGGAGAGCTGCTTGATTCTGAAGTGGTTTTGCTAGTGGTACTTCCACTAGGCCCTGATGTCCCACTATTTCCATTCCCAATGAGTTGGCTGGTGCTTCCTGGAACTAAACTACTTGGACTAGGAAGACCCACTTTGCTAACATTGTCACAACTAATGGAGCGACTAAGGCCAGTTTTGCCCAAAGTTAGAGGTGGAGGTGGTTTCAGTGGTACAGTGGGTGCAGTGCTGTTACTGGAACCTATTTTGGAACCTATTCCACCTTTAGATGATGTCGCCAGACCAGTTAAACCCACAGGCTTCTGGTTAGTTGATGAGGTAGCAGGCTTCCCACTATTATTTTGGGTTGTTGAATTCAGTTTTGCTGTTGATGGGCCAGCAGAGGAAGTTTTAGCTGCAAAAGCTGCCCATCCAGTTAGGCCACTAGTTACCGAAGAGGAAACGCTGGTACTAGAAGAATTTCCTGAAATAGCCGTGGATGTCTAAAAAAAATAAAATAAGCATTGTTTTAGAGCTAAATGTAATTAACAATTTAATATCTTAAATATATAACAAGTTGAATTGTTGGATTTTTTATACAAAAGTAATGACTTGGGAAATTTAAATCATACCAACAAAATTAAGTTCTTACGAAACTAATCTGAAAAAACACAAACAATAACACTTATCCATAGCTAACTGATGCTACTATTTCCAGAGCAGAAATTCTGAGATGTCATATTCTTGTTCTAATGATTCCAAAAAAGAAATGTATGAAATTTGTTTTTGGGAATTGCTTTTAGATTCAGTTACAAGCACTCTTAGAAAATCAGATTTAATACTTTAACTTGTTTTTCACCCAAAAAAGGTATTATCTAGTTCAGTGAAGTACCTAATTGTTTATACCTTGCTCCAAATGGCTTGTGGATCATTTAAAAATAGAACCCACTCTTATTGGACAAAAATACTTAAACCCAGGACATTTAGAAGATGTCTGAGATAAACAGATTCATTTGGTTATTATTTATTGAGTGAATTAATGTGTCAGATCCTGAGTCCATTTTTTTAAAATAAACATGTTCTAACCCCAATTTTGAGCAAATAGCTCCTGAACTGCAAAATATATACAAATGTGCAATGTTAACTATTTGGAATTATACAGCTCTGGTGATATATTTAAAAGGTTTCATAACTTTTTTTTTCATAATTAATTCACGGTTTCCATGAAGCTACCACCCAAGAGATCCCTGCTTTGTATAAAAGATTTTATCAATTGCCTCAAAAGCTGCACAGTGACATTTGAAATAGGCCTGACTCACTCCCAGATGAATTTCTGAAAGATGTAACACCTTAGTTTCTCTAACTTCTTTGGCCAGTCAAAAGCTAACAGTGACACCAACATCATTGTACTGCCCTTATTCACATGAGAACAATTTTTTTTTACTTTCACATTAGGTAAAATTGTGTTTTATTACAATGAATTATAAACTGAACTTCCTACCAGCACTCTTTCTACCTTTATATTCTTAAGATTCACGAAAGTGTTAAATTTACCTATAGGTAAAAGATTAAGTCTTACAAATAGTATTTTACTTAAAAATATGGTAATTACCATGCCTAAAACACATACAGTTGTACTTCAGACCTGAACTCTTGGAGAGTTGTTAGTTCTTACAAAGTAGCCTTCAATACTGTCTGCATGTAAACATTTAAAAAATTTATTTATTTTATTTATTTTTAAAATATTGCATTTATTTATTTGAGAGAGTAAGAGTGAGCGTGATCACAGAGGGAAATGAAGAGGAAGAAGCAGACTCGCCACTCAGCAGAGAGCCTGATGTGGGGCTTGGCTTGTGCCAGGACCCTGAGATCATGACCTGAGCTGAAGGCAGACGCTTAACGAACTAACCACCCAGGTGCCTCTATTTATTTATTTGAGAGAGAGAGAAAGAGAAAGAAAGGGGGAGGGGCAGAAAAAGAGGGAGAAACTTTAAGCAGACTCCCTGTTAAGTGTGGAGCCCAAGGCAGGGCTTGATCTCAGGCCCCTGATATCAGTCAGATTGACCAGAGCTGAAATCAAGAGTCTGCAATTTTACCAACTGAGCCACCCAGGTGACCCTGTGTGTAAACATCTTTAACCAGTGTGAAAAGTAATCAGAATAGAGTGCTGAGATACTTATTTCATAAGAGGAAAAGTCCAAATTTTTGTTCACATACTCTGAAAAAAAGAATTTTTTTAATAGTAACATCATTTAGTAACTCTCTTATAAGGATATCCAGAGAAGATAAACTACAGATAAATTATACATTCCTGGAGGAATGCACATAGGTAATGAGAAAAAGTTAAAGGAAGCAAAAGAACAGAAGTGCAGTCAACTTGTATTAGTTATGAAAGATGTAATTTTTTTCCTTTTCTATTAAACGTAAAACTGTCTGCCATATGGCTAAATGATCTTTCAACAAACTTCACAAACAAAAACCCATCTGAAGTAATTAAAAAGACCACGACTTAAGAAGTACAAACAGTTCTGTGTGTATAGCATTTTAGTTTAATGGCTTCCTGTTACTGGTATTGCTTTTCAACAAAATTACATATGGCTTATAATACTATTAGGACACGAAAAAGTAAAATAACACAAACAATGGAGATCCAAGTAATCTCTCAGTACTTTAGTATAGATAATAAGTTTCTCAGCTATTTCTCAAATTTAAAAAAAAATTATTTATTTATTTGACAGAGAGAGAGAGATCACAAGTAGGCAGAAAGACAGGCAGAGAGAGCAGGGGAAGCAGGTTCCCCGCTAAGCAGAGAGCCAGATGTGGGGCTCAATCCCAGGACCCTGAGATAATGACCTGAGCTGAAGGCAGATGCTTAACCCACTGAGCCACCCAGGTGCCCTACTTCTTAATTTTTAACTATTAATATTTTCTTGCCCATTATCCTAGCTAGAAAGCCATTTGCTTTTCTATACGTAAAAGGAAACAAATATTTTTCATAGTAGAAATGTATTCAACTTTCATCATAATAAACATCAAAGCCTCTAAATCAGAATAAACATGACAGCCAAGGCCTTATTTTCCTTACAATGGTTACATGTTGGATTTCTTAAAATTAACCTTTAGTAGTAACAAGTTGGTATAAATATCTACTTAAAAGTGATTTAAGTATAAAATACAGCAACTCTAATTACTTTCAATAAATTATTCTTCACTCTATTCCAACTCACTAAGTTTTGACATGGCAAATATGGATATCCTTTGGATATTAACTCTTCCCTGGAAAATTAAGTTTAAAAATTGATCTCTGAATAAGATTATTAGTATCTTTCTCAGAGTACTTTACATTCATAACTTTTTTTTAAAAAAGACTTATTTATTGGAGAGAGAGAGAGCAGGGGAGATGCAGAGGGAGGGGGGAGAGAGGGAATATTGATCACATCCCCACTGAGCATGGAGCCTGATGCAGGACTCAATTCCCATGGCCCTGAGATCAGGACCTGAATCAAAACCAAAAGTAAGATCCTTAACTAACTAGGCCACCCAGGCACTCCTTTACATTCATATTCTTAATCATCACACCAAGGTTCTTGAACTTAGCTACTTAGAGTCACTAGGACAGTGTAATATTTGGAATTTTCTGGGATCAACCTTTGAGAATTTGGGACTAATATTTTTCTACCATCTTTAGTACTCTGCTTAAAACTGGAATGCATAACTCAGTAAAAATATTGTTTTTGTTATAAAATAAGGTTAGAAAAATATTTTATTCCATGATATCAAAATGCCAAATATTAATAATAATGTAGTGTGATTTCAAGGATGCAAACCTAAGAATGAGAAAGGTGACACTTTCACTAAATAATCTGGTCCCTTTGTATAAGGAGTAGGTACCTTGAAAGTTCATGATAATGATGGAAAAAAAATAAGACAAAAGAAGAAAACTTCTTCAATAGCCAATAAGGAGGCAGAAAAAAAATGCTACAAGGTCACTCTGCACAAGTAATGTGAGGAGCAAAATTGCTGTAACTGAGGGCAGAAGTATTTAGAATTTAAACAAAATTCCTGATTAGAGATAATTGCCTGACTACACAGAAATGGTAAAGAATAAAACTTTGCGGGCGCCTGGGTGGCTCAGTGGGTTAAGCCGCTACCTTCAGCTCAGGTCATGATCTCGGGGTCCTGGGATCAAGTCCCGCAACGGGCTCTCTGCTCAGCGGGGAGCCTGCTTCCCTCTCTCTCTCTGTCTGCCTCTCTGCCTACTTGTGATCTCTCTCTGTCAAATAAATAAATAAAATCTTTAAAAAAAAAAAAAAAAGAATACCACTTTGGAATGCTTATAGATCTTTCCTAATGGTGATAAAAAAAGAAACAGAGTTAGATATTAAATAATTATATAAATGTTCCCTTTCTACCTAATAGTAATAGTAATGCAGTCTTTTTCCAACATATTGCCATTTAGTATATAAAGTTACTCATCAATATTTTTTTCAAGGAAGTATTTTTGAATCAACTAAATTAAAATCCAAGCTTAGATAAAAATGGAATGTACTGTACCTTGACCTCTGTTCTCTTAAATGCTAGAAAAGTTGTCTCTTGTTTGAGTTTAGTTTCTGGTTTCTTAACCAATGCATCTTTGACAGCTGGAGCTACAGAAACAACTGTAGGGGCTGGTTTCTGTGGTGGTTTCTGAGTTTTTTGAGCCTGTAAAAATCAGAGAATTAAATTAGACACAAAATCTTAAAGGATGAATAAAAAAAGACAATAAAAAAATCTGTCACAGGACTCTTCATTGAATTGAAATACAGTTAAACATTTAAAAAATATTGTGGTGACACTGAAAATATAGATTCTTGAACAAATTATTTTTATCATCATTCTATGAATGGCTTTACAGATTTTATTCATTTCTAAACAGTAAAGATATTAAGCTTTAGAAATCATGCAGATTAGTTTGATAATACCATTTTAATAAGACAAACCAAACTATTTCTTTAAAAAAAAGGAAAATCACAAATTACTTGTAACCAGTTAGCTTCACTTGTAATGAGTCCATTTATTTATTATGGCTAGTTAAAGACTTAAAAGAGTTTTTTCCTTGATGTTCAAGTACAAATCTCTAAGTAACTGAGGGTGAGTTTAACAGTAGTTCAGATCAATTACATGATCTCAAATACCGAATGTGGCTAAAAAACTGTTGATGACAAATGATGTATCTTCTTGAGGTTTTATTCACATTGAAGAAGCAGGCATGCTAAACTCTTTGAAGAAAGTCCACAAATACAATTTTCTATGTTATTAAAGAGGAATCTGTATCCACTGTTCCTTTAAAAGCATTTTCAGTTTTATTTTGACCAATAATTGAGATTTTTCTTTATTTTATAACTTTGCATTCTCTTTTGAACTCTAATCATTTTTTCAGATTATTAGTGTTTTCCAGGTAAATAATCATAACTATATAAACAGTACAGTGCTGTGTTTGAAAGCACAGTTTTTAGAGTCAAACAGAAATAGGATTAAAACCCAGCTCAGCTTCTTCCTTAGCTATGTTACCACAGGTAAAATATGGAAATCTCTAAAATCATCATTTTCTTCACCTGCAAAATGAGGATAAGAACACCTGTTTCTAAGGTGGGTTATGAGGATGAACTATGACTACCTAAATGTCTAACACGGTGTCTGGCACATGTGAGTGTGGACAGTAATAGTTTTTATTTATTCATCATCATTTATATAGGATATGAAAACTGAATCTGGAAGAATCCATGCATACTGGATGGGGAAAGACACTCCCAGCCAGTACACTGTCTGACAGTCTTAGTAAGACCATGCAGGACTTTATCAGGAAATTTATTAATAATCTGTTCCCATTAAATTTCAATGCAGTCTTTTTGTCTGGACTTTCTTGTGTACACTTCCTGTGCTATGGTTTGCTGTACTATATAATGTTGGTCCTTACGTTTCAATTCAATGCATTTTTTATATTACATGTTTTCTGTATGAAAGTATACCTACTTCCAAACATTACTTATAAAGAGACATTCAGATCAAGAATATTATTAAGGCTGCTACAAGACTACCCTTGGTAAAATATCTCTTACCAGAAGGGAAGGAGGACCATCTTATTCTCTATTGCAAAACCAGGATATGAGAATGCAGCCCTCATAGTAAATCAGAAATATATGGTTCCATAACCATGGCTTTCAATCTTATACTTCCTTCAACCCACATCTATTTCAGAGGTTAGACTCTGAAGACTGGTTTAACTTAGATGGCATTCCTTACAACAAAGCCAAGAAAGGGCCTTTGCCTAGAAGATCACATTTGGATGTTTTGTTGCTTCTACATCACCTAGCCATCTTACGAGTTGAGTGAGAAATACCAAGAGCCCTTGGTCTTTTGCTGGTAATACTAGTTTTGGGAACTAGGATATTAACCCTGACTTGGTGCTGCCCAACAAAGGTATATAATTTTTCACTGGGTGAGTGCTTCACACACTGAAGAATGTATGAAATCTCCCACTCAGGGCAGTAATTGCCAGTATGATAGCGATCAAAAAATACCACATATTTCTAAATGCTGCTGAGTAGGTATGTTATTACCTTAGATTGAAAACCACTGCAATAAGTTATAGAAGTCTCTGACATAGGGCTGGTAAAGAGAACATTACCTGGTAAAGAGAACATTATAGAACTGAAGAATGATCCTGGAGCCACCCAGGCACCCCAGAAGAATGATCCTGGAGCCTGCCACACACTATCACCACATTCTTAACAAGGTCTTCCTAAAATAATATATAATATGTGTACTGTAGAATCTGCCCTTCTTAGACAAATTAGTGTGAGGAGAATGGGGATAAAAGATGCTATTTATAATATCTCTGAGATACCTTGGAGCAATAACCAATGCATATACACTGAAAGCAACTGTAGTTGTACCCATACCATTTCCAAATTCCTTTCTCTCATTAAACTTTGTGTTTATTGGATCCTGATCTTTAGGCTCACTTCAGATCTTGCCTTTTGGTATTTCTCTGAATCTAGTCTTGGCAAATTCTACTCATGTTTTAACATTAATCAAGGCTCTCCATTCAGTACTTTCTATTCTTAGACATATAAACTGAACTTATTGACTATTTTTGGTACTAATCCACATTTCCTCCATATTACATTACAGAAAACAATAGAAAGTAGGACATGTCCAATTCTGAGCTCTGCTCTAGTGCTATGCCAATCAATGAGACATGGTCTTACTGATAAATGAATTACACATTTAATTTGTAAAGCAGATGAAGAAAAGGTACCGCAGATGAAGGAAAGCTGAGAAGCAGGACATATGGGAACAGCAAAGTTCATCACATATTCAGGAAATGATACATCTAGCCTAACATGGCCAGAGTATATGGTAAAGTGGTGAGAGACATGAATACAAAGACAGACTTGGATCAAGAGAGAAGGTCCATATATTCACCGTAATGAGTATAACCTCATTATATAAGTAATGGAGAGCCACTGGGCATATTAAGGCAGATAACATTAGATAAAAAATTGAAAAGAACAATTCTAATTGTTTTTATTGAAGTGAGTAAGGCGCACGGAAAGGAAGCAAGAAGACAACTTTTTTTGGGGGGGGGGGATAATAGTTTTAGAGCCCAACATGGGGCTTAAACTCACAATCCTGAAATCAAGACTTGAGCTAAAGTCAAGAGTTGGATGTTTAAACAACTGAACCACCCAGGCACCCCAGAAACAAGGGGAATTCTTAAGGGGCTAAAGCAATCGACAATTAGTGGGACAGGGTAGTAAGGGCAAAATGAACAGATTTAAGAAATGAAGAAAAGGCACAACTAGCAAATTTGGTCAACAAAGTGATATAGAATTAAGAGAGGCATCAAGGATAATGTTTTCTAGTTCAGACAACTGGGCGAAAAGCTGAGTGGAGAAGAAAATTTTGATTTTAAAGATATTGAACTTAAAGTTACTGTAAGATATTTGGCCAGCTGCCAAAGTTCATTCCTGAAAGAGGGCTAGAACTACAAACAGATTTGGTATACACTGTCATAAAAAAAGGAGGAGAAAATATTTCAAAGAGAACAGTGCTTACTTTATTGAGACTTACAATAAAATAGCAATAAAAAAATCTTTGAAGATATACTAAAGAAAGATTGTGGTCACAAATAACTTATTTTTATTATTATCAATTCTTAGTGACTACTTCTATTAATGCCCTGGAATGTACTATACTGCTTACCCATAATCATTTGATTGAGGTCCTGGAAGACTAGTTTAAATAAGAAACTAAATAAAAACCAAACTAAGCAGAAAAAAATCTTATCACAGAAATTCCCTGTTACAAACTGAAAATATACATACTATTGAAATTTCACTAATTTTCAAAGTATAAAAACATTTCCTATTTCTGATTTAACTGATTGAGAAATAAAATAGGTACCTTGAATTTTTACTTTTAACTATGTACCTCTGCCTTTAAAAAGATATATGGCCAGGAAAGTCTATGTAGAAATTTATTTGGTTAACAGATGTGAAGACTCTTATCTAAGGCAGGGGAGGAAGGAGAGGAGAAGTCACAAGCAGGTAAGTCACTAAAGTAAGTCACAATTTCTTGATTCCTTCAAAGGAAAATGATAAAGTTTATTTATCTGCCTTTTAAATAAATAGAAATTACAAAACTATCCAATATAACAAGTGAAAACACATTTCAGTATGATGTTAAAGGCAGTTATATTAGCAAGCCGTAAACAGAAAAAGTACATTAGGAAAATGAGATTAATGGTCACTTGAAGACAATGAGAAGGACAGACTGATGAACTGAAAAACACAGATGGAAAGACATACATGCATATGCAAATAAGGCTTCTGTACATGGTTTGTGAGTTTAATGGTTTAAGCCCACCCAGGAATGGACATTTTCAATGTGTCCTTACCAGACTCACCAAAGACTAGGGCTTTGTATCTCACCACTTCCTACAGTATTTTATAGTATTTCTAAATGTTTGTAAATACAGTGACATACTATATTTCAGGAATGTTCATGTTTTGTGAGTCTCTAATCCTGTTTATCTATATTAGAATAAGCTAAAAGCTCAACAGAGAAAAATGGATATAATATGGTCCTTTCTTTAGGCATACATACATAAATCATACATGTACATTATAAATACAAACATTTTAATAATCAGTGTATGTATTTTTTCAATAACTTAAATATTCAAATTTTATTTTGAAAAGCACCTATCAACAACAACAAAAAAATGAGAGAGACTGTTTAATGTTTAAAAATAGAGAAAAAAAAAGATTCCTACCATTCTTTTCATTTGTCTGGTACATCGAGCACAATACCACACCAGACGAGGGTCATTCACTTCCTTGTCTGTCACCTGGGGCTTATGGCAATCTTGGTGGTAGAGATTATGGCACTCCTGACATTCTACTAATTGATTACCGGATGCCACCGTCATTTGCCTAAGGAAAAATACCATTAAACATTGCACTTATTTGAATGCAACAATTTAAAGCCACTTTAGGGTTGTTTTGGTAAGTGTGATTTATAAAAGAGGGAAACATCTCAAACAACCAAACAGCAAAATAACCAAATGAAGCATGCAGCCTGCACGAGCATTCCACGCTCAAACACAAATGAATGTAAGGTACCGTAGTCACTGAATTTGGCTATATTCTCCTAGCCACTTCTCATGCTAATTTTTTTCTTTCTCCCAAGAAGGGGGATTCTGGCTCCCTTAGTTCCAACAGTCTCATAACATTTTCTCTATACTTCTATTAAATTCCTTTATATGCATTACCTACATGTTATTGTCTTCATTAATATATAAGTTCATTAAAATAAGTTGCCTGTATATTTAAATTGACTTATGCATGAAGGTAGAAACAGGACCTAATTATCTACAATGTTTAGCATATTACTGTCCAGATAAGGGTGTTCAATAAATACATGTGTTTATCAACTGAATAGAATGTAGCAAATTGTATATCAAGAAAACATAAATTCAAAAAGCAATCACCACAGCCTTAGACTATCCTACGTCTCCAAATGGAAGGTTAAAGTTACTAGTTCTCTCTCCATTATTACTTTACCATTATTTCTTATTTAAAAATTATAAACTTCATGGTAGATAAAGGCTGAAATAAATATATGTGAAAACAGTGAAGCTGTAACAAATGATCCTATTCAGAAGTACATTAATTCATTCTCTGTAAAGTTCCCCAAAGCTTAGTTAATCAGTCCTAACGCACCAGAATCTAACATTTCCATAAAGAAAACAGCAACAAAGATGGTAATCTTTTCTGTTGCGCTAGGCAGTACAAGTCATAAACAATTAAAAAAAAAATTTAGCCCCTTGCATCAAGCAGTCTAAAATTCAGTTTTCTTTTATTTTTATAATGCATCTTCTAATAAGCAAAATTATCCATGTTTTATAATTATGTATCCACATATCAAAACAACACTCAGAATAACCTACACAATCCTTTGATTTCTTCTCCATTATTTGTAGGAAAAGATGTAAGGGTGTTTAGAAAATTATGTATAACATTCTACTTTATAAGTATTATCAACAATTCAAAGGAAAAAAAAGCAACACAGACTTCTTAAAAAGAACCAAATTAATCTGAACATGTTCTTCTTCACTAAAGAATAAAGCAATGAGTTTTCCTCTAGAACCCAGGAAACAGTACTATGACATAACAGATTAAAGATGCCATAGTGAGGAAGATAAAATATTAGACAATTTTCAAGATGCTAAATTGTTATATGGGTATCTCATAGAGAACAGTCTACTTATCTCCCACCCACTTCCAAATTATGAAAACAAAATATAAACACCCCAAAATTGGTCTGTTTTTTTTTTCCTTTTGTTTGCTCTCTTTACAAGAACAAAAGAATCTTTCCACAGAAAGGTACAACTTACCTACAAACAACACAGGCCAACCCCATCTCCATGGCAAAATCATCAGCACTAGTCTCCTCAAAACTGGAAAGGTCAGTCATGGCTAAATCCTTGCTAGTTTGGACAGTAATGGGAGAGGACCGTGTCTCTGGTTTCTCCAATCTAGGTTTCTTTGGAATATCAACTCCTTCTGTGATGTCTGATTTCATCTATAGAAAGCAGACAATCAGAAAGTAACATGTCAGAATAAACCTTAAATCATGGAGAGATGGATATGATGGACACTTGCAAAGACCAAGTCCACCTGACAGATATTTTGTCATTTTAGGGACAGTTACAAACACTAAAGATCTGTAGATTTATAATAAATTCATAATCAATACAAGAAAATAGCAAGGTAGAAATAAAAAAAATTAGAACATTTTTGCATGTATCTGGTATCTGTCCTTGTATTCTTTTATCCATTAAAGAATTCTGATTCAATGCACTTACTTTTTTTTTTTTTTTTGGCCTTTTGTTTCCCAATCAGATGCTGTGAAATGAGAAGCCACAACAATAAAAAGGCTATTTTTAAGGCTACTTTTTATCTTAAATATTTTAAATTATAAACCACTGTTATTTAGGGTGCCTGGGGGCTCAGTTGGTTTAGCATCTACCTTTGGCTCAGGTCATGATCCCGGCTTCTGGGATCAAATTGACATGAGGCTCCTTGCTCAATGGGGATTCTGCCTCTCCCTCTTGCCTCAGCCCCTCCCATGCACTTGTGTTTTTTCCGCTCTTTCTCTCTAATAAATAAAATCTTAAACTACTGATATTTGAAATATATTGAAAATAAGTAAGTAGGGGCGCCTGGGTGGCTCAGTGGATTAAGCCGCTGCCTTCAGCTCAGGTATTGATCTCACAGTCCTGGGATCAAGCCCCGCATTCGGGCTCTCTGCTCAGCAGGGAGTCTGCTTCTCTCTCTCTCTCTCCGCCTGCCTCTCTGTCTACTTGTGATCTCTCTCTGTCAAATAAATAAATAAAATCTTTAAAAAAAAAAAAAAAGAAAAAAGAAGTAAGTAACCATTTCCCAGTCATCCAGACACTGCCATATTTGCTTCAAAGCAAATTCTGGCTCCTCTCTTTAAGGTATGTGTTACAGACATACTGTCAAATTGGCAACAATTAAAAAGTCTGATAAGACACGAGGATTTTCAATTCTTATACTTTATTGGCAAGAGTACAAATTCAGTATATGCACTTTGGACAGTAATTTGCCAATGTCTAGTAATATTGAAGATGTGCCTATCCTATTATATATATTTATAGATATACCTCCTATAGAAACTATCATCATGTGCACAAATTTACCTTTGAAGCTGCTTGCTAAAGCTCCACTGTAATAGAAAAAAGAAGAAATAAGCTAATTGCTCACCAGTAGGGGAATGGATAAACTGACTTATTTACTGAGTAACTATTATGTGGTATTCAAAGCAAAGCAATGTTCCATCTTTGTTATCAACGCAGGTGAATTTCAAAAGCACATTTCTTGAGAGATGAAAAAGTATGTTGCCAAAAGATATACGTGTACAGTGTGATACCATTTATAGAAACTTAAAAGTACAGAAAATACTACATATTTTAAGAATAGCCAATATTTAGAGAAAGTATGAAAAGACATGAGACTAAAATACTCCATCTTGAGGACAGGAATTACTAAAGGTTTTTTAAATGTATTTTTTACTAAGTGCTAAAATCTTAATAATTAACTATGTGCAAAAATCATTCAAAATAGGCAATCCAAGAATTATCTGTAGATCTGTTAAGGTACATACCATCCTATAACAAATTTCATGTTTAGTCACTTACATCTTTATTCTCTCCTGTCTCATCTTCTCAACAATTTTTCCATCTAGAATATTTAAGTTATGGATTAAAGTTTATACCTGAAATTAGTACATCCCCTAGGGTTCAAATATGTATTGATAATGACTTCAGTAAATGGTTAAAAAAATGTAAATTTTACTCACTTAAAAAAAAAAATCAACCTCAGCATCTATAATTATCAAAATATGTTTACGGAGAAATTATGTACTTTACCTACTATTATGTAAAAGTGAGCACAGAAAGAAACATTGTTCCCGCCTAAAAGCACAACTGATTTATTCTTTTTAAAGGACGATTAAATTAATTCTTACTTTATCAGCTGGTCTCTTTTCAGCTTCCTTCTTTACTTTTTCAGTTGTGAGGGCCTTGCCATTACTATTGGCAGAAGGAAGACTGGATGATGTTTTGGGCTCTTGCTTAACAGAAATAGTTTTTGTGCTTGAAATTTTGGGTGGCTCCACATCCTAAAAGATAAAATAAAAAGATACTAATTAAATGTTCTAACAAACTGTAAAAAGTAGATCACAAGTGTAAACAAATTTTAGTTAAAAATTAAGGTATGTCTTGACCAATGTAAAATCCATTTCTTTAAAAAGATTTATTGAGAAGCAATTGATATAAAAACTGTATCTATTAAAGTGTAAAACTGGTAATTCTCACATGAAACCATCACTATAATCAATATGAAGTACATATCCATCATCCCCCAAAGTTTCCCTGTGGCCCACTGTAATTATCTTAGAGGTATACATCCTAGAGTAACTATGTCCGCCACCATCATCAGGCAACAACTGACCTGCTTTCTATAACTATTAGTTTACATTTCCTAGAAATTTATATGAACAAAATCATATGGTATGTACTCTTTTTCTACCTTCTTTCACTCAGTCTATTTATTATGAAATTGACTCAGGCTGAGTATATCAACAGTTCATTCCTTATACTGCTGAGTAATATTCTATTGAATGGATATACCATTGTTTATTCATTTATCTATTAGTAGATATTTGTTTAGAGTTTGGGGCTATTCCAAATAAAGCTATTATGACCCTTAATGCACAACTCTTTGTGTGGACATTTACTTTCATTTCTCTAGAACTAATGTCTAGGAATAAAATGGCTGGATCACATATGGCAGGTGTATGTTCAACGTTTTAAGAAACTACCAAACCATTTTCCAAAGTAGTATACCATTTTACATTTCCACAAGGAGTATGAGAGTCCCAGCTCCTTCACATCCTCATCAACATTGGTATGGTTGATCTTTTAAATTTTAGACATTGTAATAGGTATATAGTGTTATATCACTGTGGATTCAATTTCCATTTTCCTAATGTCTAACACTGTTGAACAGTTTTTCAAATGCTTATCTGCCATATATATATCTTCTTTGGTAAAGTGTTCCTTAAAATTTTTTGCCCTTTTTTTAAAAAATGGAGTTGTTCATTTTATTACTAAGTCTAGAAAGTTCTTCACAGATTCTGGATACAAGTCAGATTCTGGATTCTTCACAGATTCTGGATACAATATCAGATACTTGATTTGCAAATATTTTAGTCTCTGGCTCGTCTTTTCCTCCTTGTCTTATATTACCACTTTGCTGATATTTACACTTGCTATCTATTGCTAATAGTATAAAAAATTTATGTATACAATACCTCCTTGGAATCACCCTGCAAAAAAGAAGAGAATTTCCTTCCATTCTAAATAAACTAGAACATCTGAGTGCAGACTACTTTTTTGTAAATGTATAAAAATACAAGCAAGAATGATATACATTAGCTTCAGAACAGTGGTAACCTCTGAGGAGGAAGAAATGGGGAAGGGATAAAGAAAGGGGCTTTAGACTTATTGGTAGCTACACTTGATTTATTGTGCCACCTGTCTAGATCTAGAGGCCAAATCCGGCCTATTGCCCGTTTTTTTTTTTTTATGTATATTTTAGAGCTTTTTTTTTTTTTTCAAGATTCTATTTATTTATTTGACAGAGATCATAGGTAGGCAGAGAGGCAGGCAGAGAGAGAGGAGGAAGCAGGCTCCCTGCTGAGCAGAGAGCCTGATGTGGGGCTCGATCCCAGGACCCTGGGACCATGACCCGAGCCGAAGGCAGAGGCTTAACCCACTGAGCCACCCAGGTGCCCCTATTGCCCGTTTTTTAAATAAAGTTACATTAGAAGACAGCAATACTCTCTCATTTATGTATAACCTACAGCGCTTTCATGCTATCATGGCAGAATTAGATCATTGTGACAGACAATGTGGCCCCCAAAACCCCAAAACATTTACTATTTGATACTTTACAGAAAGTTTGGTAACCACTGGTATAGCCTTGGGAAAGTGATGGAAAAAAATGTTGGTAATGGTGATTAAACTTAGAAGTGTACTATTTCTCTAACATAAAAAACTAAAAAACGTAATCTTGCAGCATTTGAAAACTATTATCTAAGTTAACTAGAGTTACAAGTCATTGAAGAATGAGTTAAGTTCTAAGTTCATTATTTCTTTTTCTTCTCTTCCCTTTTTTTATTTTTTTAAATAAGCAGACTACATGCCCAGTATGGAGTCCAATACAAGGCTTGAACTCATGACCCTGAGATCAAGAACTGAGCTGAGATCAAGAGCTGATCTTGATCAACGCTTAACTGACTGAGTCACCCATGCACCCCTAAGTTCATTATTTCACATTTGACTTATTTAATGATGTAAATGAAGTATCAATCAATTTTTATGTTGATACTACATTTAGAGAGCCAGTTGTTAATGTTTATAAGTATACCACTGCCTCCAGGTGATTTATTCTAGAGATGGAAAGGAACAGCTAAAGGCTACAATTAAGTGAATCCATACTTTTTATATACCTAACAGAGTATATTCTCTAGGTTGATCAAAAGAAGTAACTCCAGTTAGAAATCTAAGGGCAGGAGGCTTTTTAATTGAAACAATTTTTTCATGTACTTTAATAGATGAACTTCCTTCTATTTTAAAATCTCAAAATACAGTACTGCTTCTTCAGTAATAACAGGTTTTTCCTATTAGGATAATATCAATAGTCAGAGCAGAATAAACTTAATAGTGTATTCTGTAGAGTTGTATAATTTGATCAGGTTGAACTCACCAAACCTACCAGAATGAGGATGGTAGAAGAAACAAGGACACTCTGCCCCTACTACTCAAAACACAGTAAAATGGCTTGAGAATATGAGAGTTTGTATTGAAAGAAGATGGGGGGCAAAATACCACTGTTTACTTAAGCACTGGATCTGGGACTTGGCTGCTGAGTCTGAGAGTGTGGATTACACTGAGTGAGTGATATAGTTCTATCTTCCTTTAGTTTGGTGTCTGGGTTCAAAGAGCTGGGTGACTTGGAGTTTCATTGCTCTAGAGACTTAGAAAGATTTAAAAGAATGTTATCAGCCATTACAAAATATAGCAAGAGTTGCCACTCATGAAAAGCCTACTATGTACTAGGTAGATACTACATTAGGTAACTTACATACTTTATTTTTGGTTAATTATCACAGTTGTGCAAGGTAATTTTTATTATACTAATTTTACTTTTACTAATAAAGAAATAGAGGCTGACTGAAATGAAGTTACTATGCACCTCATTTTCCTTATTTTTTTTTTTTAAGATTTTATTTATTTATTGAGAGAGAGAGAGAACGAGCAGGGGGAGGGGCAGAGGGATAAGCAGACTCCTAGCTGAGCCTGGGGAACCCTGTGCTGGGCTTGATCTCAGAACCCTCAGATCATGACCTGAGCCAGTCAGATGCTTAATCAACGAAGCCACCAGGGGGCCTAGCAGTTTCCTTATTTTTAAATGAAAATAAATAATACCTCTTTCAAAGGGCCATTATGACAATTAAAACTAACTATACACATATATCATGTAGAAAAGTACCTTAAACACAATAAATGTTCAGGATATAATATTTATTGCCACACAATTAATAAGAGGCAAGCTGGGATTTAAAGCAGCTGGTTCCAAAATATATATTCTTTTCACATAAAGTCGTTTGGCTGCTTTATTATTATCAAAGTTGGAGCCACACAGTTCTCATAGTTCATTCACACCTCCTTTTTCCATTAAATTATTCTACCCATATTCAATTTACTTCACTGCAAAATCTGTCCTTTTACTTTATGGTTTTGGGCCCATAAAACATTAGAGAATAATTACGAATTATGGTTTCATCCAGAAGCTTAAAAAATATTTTGCTCATAAAGAATTAGAAATTAAATCACATATAAGTGGGTTTCTCTACAAATAAAGTAGTAGAATCTCCCTCCCATCCAGCTAACTTTTCTATGTAATATAACAATTCTTTGAAAGCATGATGGAAGAAAAGAACACAAAAATATAATTTCTTCAAGCCTCAAGGAAAGATTATTATGGCTGAGAGACTGTTTTGAGATGGTCTAAATATTAACACTGTTCTACTACAGGCCTTACAAAATTCTGTCCCCCAAGCTTTTTATTCACACAGGTACCTTCTGAGATGGACGGTAACTTGAATCAATGCCCCGAGCCAAAGATTCATCAAGTAGTGCCTTTAGCTTTTCTGCAGAATCCTTACTCTTTGAATGTAAGAAGCCTAGTGCTTTCAAAAAAATGGGATCAAGTTCCAAGTTCACAGTAGCTGCCATTGCAAACACCTAAAGAAAAAAGAAGGGGGTGTTAACTTAGAGACAATGAACAGTTATCTATGTTAAAGTTTATTTTTTTAATTCTTTTGTTTATAATAGGTATATTTTGCCCATGATACAAAATCTGAAATGCCTAAAAGTTTATTACAAGATAAAGTA
This sequence comes from Mustela putorius furo, assembly GCF_011764305.1. Taxonomy (NCBI): domain Eukaryota; kingdom Metazoa; phylum Chordata; class Mammalia; order Carnivora; family Mustelidae; genus Mustela; species Mustela putorius. The sequence goes on from NW_025422023.1 coordinate 12,693,598, forward strand.
AATTTGTTATCCTTGCCAAATTCTTTTCACCTGAAGCAAGAACATTATCAGTTTTGTATGTATCTATATCCATGGCTAAATTTTAAATCCAGATAAGCTCCTCCTTGCCACAGAGCCCCTTCCTAACTCTGTTTTAAATATACATTAAGAGTTCAGTGTATAGGAATTTGATGTGTTTAGCTCAGGTTTATTATATATCAAAATTTCTTCTCTTGAGCCTTATTTCCAGTACCAAAGAAAAAGATTTGGGGGGTATGTGTCACAGGAGGGCGATGTTTAAAGGAAGCATTAAGTGATGAGCTATAAAGGTGTTGGCAGCTTTTGATGCTGCAGCTTTTACCTCAATTATATTTTCTTTTTATCTCCTTAGTCCTCAGCTCCAATCTTGAATGCCTCAGAAAACATACTAATGATAATCTTATTGAATCACATTTAGATTGTGGTATCTCATGCATTAACTTATTTTTAAAAAGCAAGGTCTCTAAGGAATGGTGCCACAGTTACTATAAAAAAAAATACATAGATAGATAGATAGATAGATAGATAGATTGATCTATCTATATTTGAATCTCCCAAAGGGCCTATGAGAATGCTCTGTGTCATTAGGAGCTTAAAATATAGATGTACATCAAAGGCTTATGAAATTCCAAACATTAAAAAGTTTTGTTTTCAGCTAATACCAATCCTATCATGTGGTTCTACTTCTTGTGTCACTTTTTCAAATTCTTCTCCAGGCAAGGTATTATTAAAATAAAAGTGTATACTTTGTGTTCAATCCTTTGATCAATATTGTAGGGCTTGAAGTTGTCTTCTACCCTTGAGGTTAATATTGTAATAATGCAACACACTTGCACTGTTAGAGTTAAGGATCTGTCAGCAATTCCACAGTAATCTCTCATTTTCAGGGGTTTTTAAAATCATTAAAACTTGCTGTAGGTTGAATCTTGGCATATGAAAGTTCAGACTGAAATGAATTTTGTTTGTTCCTTACCCATCTACTTTTCTACTTCTCCCCAATCCTTCTCCAACTTTGACAGGAAATACACACACACACACACACACACACGCACACACACACCCTTAGGCCATATTTTTTTAAGTTTTCAAGACAATATTAGATACTTATCTGGCAGCCTCAGAATTATTGTCAAATTCTGCACTCTACTAAAATATCTGAATCACTCGTGAATCCAAAAGCCAGTACTAATAGGAAAATAACCTACCTCAAACAGTTGGATTAGTAATTTAATGAAAATTGAGAAGCAACCTGTCACTTTCTAAGATGGTATTATTCCATACATCATCTATATAGATGATAATGTACAGAAAGGTCAAATTTACTCATGGTATAGGCTGGTCACTACACATATTCTCAGGAGAAAACAGTTCCTCATTGAAATGTCCACAATAATTGAATTGAATTGTACTGACTGCACAAGGGGAATACGGCGTATTGTTTTATTGATGTAACTTTCTATAGCTAAACAGCAGAGTGTTTACTTATCCAAAACCATCTGTTCTTATGAGACTGACCAAAGGGTTAATATTGGAAAGAATCCTTTTAATATACTAGAAAAACCATTACTTGAAATTTCTATGCTGAAAATCAGAAGCAAATTATTTACTGTTATGTAAATAATCACCATATTCCATAATCACCAATAAAAAGTCTGCATTACAGATTAGGTGACAAGAATCAACACCTAGATTATAAGACCAGGGAAGTCATGTTATCAATACCAACATTCCAACTGGAACCTTGGGACTCAGTTCTTATACTATCCTGCAATTATAAAACTGAATAGGCTTTGTACCCACACCCTAAATTACTAACATGTCCCTCTAGCCCGGTGGTCTTCATAGCAGAATATAGGGGGAAAAATATAAGAATTTCTTTTTTTATTAAAAAATAGCTATTAATATACAGAATGATAGCAGTGTATGCATATAATTGATAACGTATATGAAAGTATGCTCAATTTTACACTCATGAATAATGAGACAAATCTGGAGGCCACCACTTTAGGCTATCTAGCAACTTCTAGTTTACCTTTCTTTATTATGCATACATCAAGGCTGCTTTAAGTACAAATTACCTTTCCCTTGAAAACCCTTCCAGTACTTTTTCGGCTCAGACCTTCTCTTTCCACACTAACTTCATTGCTAGTTACCCATTGTCTTCTAGCCCCCACTCATTACCAATATATTTCCCTATGTTTTCTACTTTTTTTCTTAAGCACTCCTTGTATATCTACTTCCCCCATGACACCGCCTTTTTACCACCATCTCCCATGTGGTGCTCCCTTCACTTCCTATTCATAGAGCAAAGAGGTCTATGGAGATCTAATTCCATATTGCTGCTTTTGGAAAAACATTCCATGACCATCACTCATCAGCATCTTTTCTTGAAATCCACACCTGTACCTTCAAGGTTGCTAAAGTATGGAACCACATTTTCTTTCTCCTCCTCCACACCTTCATCTTCGGCGATGCTAAAATTGCATCTGTATCAATGATCTCCAGCTTCCTGCACTTTTACTTAAATCTTCAACCTAAGGAACTTCATCTTCAGCCACTGAAGCTTGAAACTAGCCATAACTATTCTACTTTTTGACTATAATATCCCATTATTCTATCTATTCCACTGTTTTGACCCAGAAATGTCTTCAGGGTATCCGGTCAACCTTCCTTTTGGGTTTTCTGTTTGGTTTTTGCCCCATTTCTTTCCTTCAGTTCCACCTGCACTTTAAATTTATAGACGCCTCCAATTCCTTGTTCCCTCTGCTTTCTCCATATTGGCATCTCCTTGTTCCAACTCTTTTCCTTCATCGACGTAGACAGGCCTAACATAAAACACTCATAGTTATGTGTTTTGCCCTTTATATTTTAGTTTTCTATCTTACTTTTCTTTACTACTTTTCCATTGCCTCCTCTGGTTTCTATTCTCCTTACTGGCAAATGCAAACATAATAAAATTTATTTTTCATCTATTTATGTCCTCAAAGAGGTCAGCAACTAATTTATCAATTTACCTCCTTTATTACTTCCAAAAATATTTTCCTGGAATTACACCAAATTATGTTACTTTTATACAATCCTTCCCTGTATATTCTAAAATCCATGATCAAAATAGACTGGAAAAGAGCCATATCATTCTTATGGAGGATTCCAAAAAACAAAGTCCTTGGTGTGTTTATGTGTATAGATAAAGAGAGATCGAGGTCCCTTTTCAATGACTGACACGCTCCACTGATCCAGTCTGGGGCCTACATCTTCCCCTCAGGGAGGCGGCTCTTATTCCTTATTACTAAACAATCAGCAGGCTTTCCCTATGGATTCTGACTCTGCAACATTTGTCACATTTGTTCCATTTTTCACTTCCACTGCTACTACTCAAATTCATGTCTTTATAAATTTTGTATTATAGCAATAACCTAGTTATTCTCTTTGACTTCAACACTGTTGTCATATTAATATTCCCCAAACACATTTTTCTTTCTTTTTTCATTTTCTTGCTCAAAAAAACTTTCTACTGTCTTTGAAATAAAGCCGAATTTCTTTACCAACCATTTAAAAAGACTCCTTAACTGGCACAAAAATTTTAATTCTTCATATACAGATCTTCCTTACAGCAGAGCCATTAGCTCGCTTTGACACTTCTACTTATTTTTCTCTCTGGGAGGCTTTTTACCCATTTTTAGATGTCCAAATTCTATGTTCAAATATTATTTCTCATGAGGATTCTATTCACCAATAGTGTGTCCTTCTCCACCCCAAATACTACTAATAATCTCTCCCTCCTAGGATATCTCATATACTGCTTTCTTGTGGTACTAGGACTTTCTACCTTGAACCATACTTTTTTTTTTCTCCCTATGTGTTAAATTCCCTGAGTACCTTAAGGAAGGTGCTCTGTCTTTGGATGCTCTTGCGACCCCTTCTAACAAAAATCCTTTCAAAGTACTCTGAGTACCTTAAGGAAGGGAGGAAGTCTGTATTTATCTTTTTGACTATCACTTTGCTACCTTGCAAAGGACCATAAAATAATGGCTACATAATTATTAGGGTTCAAAGTAAAGTATAATGATTTTTCTCCTCCTTCTACATAATTCTAACCACTGACAGAGTCCCTTTGCAAAGAGCAATAAGAACAAAAGTCAAACCCAACTTCCCTGCATCTCCCCACCCCCCCAAACATGGAAAAAGCAACAGGAAAAACAATATAAACAAAAACCCCCTCTTCCAATACTAGAGACCTGTACCATGTTCCTATCTGCAATACTCTCTTCCCAGTCCTTTACTTGGCTTAAATTAATCCCACTCGACAGTAGCTCCATGAGGGCAAGGGCTTGTTTTATTTAGTTATAAATCTACTGTTTAAAATTGAGGCTCTCAAAAATACTGAATGAATGAACTAGGTTTTTGTTTTTTTTTTTCCCCAAGTATCACTTTCGGCAGCATCTGCAATGTCTCCAACCGAAACTGGATATTCCCAATGCTTAGCCCTAGATCCCACTTCTCCCCCTACACGCCCATCTTAGAAAAAGTCCAAAGTTGATCATCTGCATGTGCACACTCAAGAGAAAGGAAACTGAACCTATTCACACTGAATGCACTGTTAGGGCTGCCATCTCATAACGGCTCTAGAAAGCTTTGCCCTCTCTGTCTTTGGACGCTCTTGCGACCCCTTCTAACAAAAATCCTTTCAAAGATGCTGCGCATTTCCATCCTCTCCGGAATTCTTCTTGGCCCCGGGTTACACCGAAATCTTAGGGACTCGTCTGGAAACGCAGAGCAAGCAGAAGACTATCCAGTCAACCAAGGGACAGAGAAGCTGAAAAGGGGCAGCAGACGCTCAGAAAAGGAATTCCGATCCTTTGATCAAAACATGACCCCGAAGGCCTAGCACGGGGTCAGGTCTCTAAGGAGGGACCCCGAGAGAAGGTAAGAGGCGGAAAGAGGGAGCTGCATGGACACGTCGCCAAAACCTTCCGAGAAGGGTCCGGGACAGACTTCCAGGAGCCTAGTCCCTGGGGCCGCGCCTCAGCCGACGAGCCCTAGCCAGAAACACCCTACGGGGAAGCACAACCCTCGCTGAAGGGAGAGAGCGGTCAGCCTGGGGCGCGCGACCCCCCGCAAATTACGAGGTTTTCCCATGAGGAGCGAGGAAACTCAGACCCCACGCAACTACTCTCCCACCTCGCCTCGCGGAGGTCTCGAGCCTCCCAGAGGCGGCTGGGAGCCGGCTAGCTCGTCACAACTCACCGCTCCGCCCCGCAGCTTCGTCCGTTCCCGGAGGCCCCTTCCGAACCGCTCCCGGAACTAGCCCTCTCCGAGGACGAGGAAACAAAGGTTCCTGCAGCGGCGCGAAGAGGGGAACTCTTTGGTTGTGCCACGGTAGGACGTGACGTAACCGCCAGTTTCCGGTCCGCCGGATTATGAATGACGGCCGACGCCGCTGTTTCCAAGAGACCGTGCCTTGGTGTTTCTTTCCCGGCCTTTCTGGCAGCCAGAGGTCGGTGGGCGAAGACTCGCAGAAGCTGCCTCGGAAACCTGGCTCGAGCGGGGTGGGTAGGCGCGGGCGGCTTGTGTCGCTGACACGCTTATGCACCCTCCCTGCCTGGCCGCACCTCTGCGACCAGGTAAAGAGGGCGCTCGGGCCGCCGGCTCCGCCGTCCCCCGACCCCCCCTGAGTACTCCTTGCCTCCCGAGGAGACTGGCTGACGCTGCGGGGTGGGGAGGAGCGGGGCGGGAAGGGCAAGCGCCTGGAATTAGTGGCCCGACCGATCTCCGGTTTGGGGGCCCCTCAGTCTCTTCAGACAGTCCCAGCTAATGAGGGAACGGGTGGAGGGCTCCGGGCGCTTTCTCAGGGTCCCCCCGGCCAGTCCCCGTGGCTTCCTCTGCTCATGGGGGAGTGGAGCAGCTTCTCGTTGCAGGGGTCTGTGGGGTCGTTTCCCGTTTGCTGCTAAGTGTGGTTTTAAGACCTTCTGGCACGCTTGAACTTTTTTTTCTTTGGCACTTAGTTTTTCATTCCACGCTTTCCTGGTTGGAGAAAGCACTTTGTATGCACTTTGTATGCACTTGTATGCACATGAACAGTTGCTCCAAAGGACTTGCTTTGTTTGGGGCCATTCGTTTCTATCGAAGCAGTGTTTCAGGTCGGTTTTAAACTTCTGTGTAGAAAGTTTGTTTAACTTGCATGAAAATTGTTTTGGCTTCTGAAACATTTACTGACCCCCGTACCTCCCGTCCCAGCTCGACCTGGTTTGGGATTAGGTGGCTTGTTTTCTCCCCCTTTATTCTTAAGCCCGAGATCCCATTTCTTGTCACAAATTCTTGAATATCAAGGAAATGCCAGCATTTGATCATCTATCTTGTGTTAAATTATTGATTTAATAGACTACTGCTTTTTCCAAGTTTATCTGTAGAAAAAGTATTAGAGAAAATTAAAAAGCTGGCCAGGATTAGTGGTGTGGCAATTGTAAACATAGTCATTTAAATATTGTGAAAATAAATTTTTTGTTATAAATGCAACTGAATGATTTGCTGTCATATTTAATAAATCAAACTTTAAGCTATGTGAGTTTTTTTTTTTTTTTTAAACTGCCTGGTGGGGAGTATACACTACTAAGCGGATTGCCTTAGGGCATGCATACTTGCTGTGTGAAATTATGTTTGAGTTACACCTGAAGACATTGTTTTAAGAGGTCTAATTTTATTTATTTTTTTTTCAAAATTTTATTTATTTGACAGTCAGAAATCACAAGTAGGCAGAGAGAGAGGGAGGGAGGGAAGCAGGCTCCCCGCAGAGCAGAGAGCCCCAAAGGTAGAGGCTTAACCTACTGAGCCACCCAGGTGCCCCGAGGTCTAATTTTAAAAACAAGTCTGTAATGAGATCATTGAGATTTGAGAATTGTTTATATTAGCGTTTCTATTTCATTATTACTATTTTTCTTACCTTTATATGTTTGCCTGCTTTAAGCAAAGCTCAAACTTAAACTTAATATTGGGTCCATCAGGTTTAAAAACACTACCACCAACCTGTGTTTATTTTGTAGCTTTGGTATCACCTGTGATTTGAAATAAGAATACTGAGTATCCAATTAGCCTTTCTAATAGCAACAATCAAGCAGGCCTTGAAACTTAACAAATTCTGTAGGCCAGTCAACTAAAACACCTGTAGTATATACTGTTCCCTAATAGAAGTTGTTTTTATCTCAAAGTATTAAAAGTAGCCCACTGATTTCTGTTAGGATTAGTAATTAGAATACAAGGATTTAAACGATTTTGATCATAACAAGCCTAGGTATTGTTTGCTATGGGAATTCAGTAATTTTATTTCACGCTTGCTAACATTTCTAGCATGTTAGCATTTTATGCTGTGATCCCTCTTAATTATGAGGTCAGGCTTAGCTGCAAGCATTATGATTCTGTGGCAGCAGATCATTTCCTGATTTACCAGAGAGATGACACACTTCCCTAATGGCTAAAGTTACAGTAAGCTTTTTTGCTTTTTTTTTTTTTTAATTTTTATTTATTTGACAGAGAGAGATCACAAGTAGGCAGAGAGGCAGGCAGAGAGAGAGATAGAGAGAGGAGGAAGCAGGCTCCCTGATCAGCAGAGAGCCCGATGTGGGACTGGATCCCAGGACCCCGAGATCACGAGCCGAAGGCAGCGGCTCAACCCGCTGAGCCACCCAGGCGCCCGCTTTTTTGCTTTTAAACCCACTTTTTGCCCAGATAAGAAAACAGCTAATTTTAATTACTGAACTTTGTTCTCTAGGACTTAACTATATGCATCCGCACATTACATAATATGATGGGCACTGAAGCACCTCAACTTTTTTTCTTTTCTTTTTAACCTTTAATATCTAAGGTAATTAGCTGCTATCTAACTGTAGAGGCAAGCTTTTATATATATAAAATACAGATAGTAAGAAAATAGGGTGAGATTTGCAACCAAATTGTGTTATTTTGTGAAATGTATAAAACACAATCCAAGTTCCAAAATTCATAATGTAGAACATTGGATATGGTAAGGAATTTAAATGAGTTTAAATTTTAATCTTTCAGAAAAAATGTGATTCATACCTGTAAACTGTTGAACTATTTATTTTGTACAAAATAAGCAGTTAATATGCAACTAGACTTAGGGTATCACATATTCTATCATTTTGTGACTTCCTGTCACAGTAACAAACCGGGTGTTTTAGTACTTGGTGGGGGTGGGGAGCTTTTCATTTTGACATGAATCCCTTATCTTTCCTAAAAGTTTGGAAACAAAAAGCATCATTTGCGACTTCCCAATCAAAGTTTGTTTAATAGTGTTAATTGATAAGGAATTTTGAGATAAATTATAAATGAATCAATATTTATTTACAGGCTTACTAATGTGATAAGCATTGTTAGGTTCTCACAGCACACTATGGTAAATCTGATTGTCCCCATTTTGAAAATGAGGAAGCTGAGGTACAGGAAAGTTCTATACTGCTATTAAATATCAGAACCGGGATTTAACCCCAGTCAGCTCCAGAGTCTATGCACTTATCCATTACTTTATTTTTCTTGGTGTATAAATATTCTACTGTATAAAATCTAGTTAGGTTCCTACTTCTCTTGGCTCAGTTTCTGTATTTACAAAAACTATACTTTCTTTACAAGTTAGATTCAAGTTACATTTTTTTTTTTTTTTTTTTTTTGTGGGTGCAAGGCAAGATTTATTAAAAACGCTCTCCGGCGAAGTTTCAGGGCTCAGGAGAAGGGGAGCCAGGAAAGTTGCGCCGGGAGGAGGTGGGCACCCTCGGGCATTTTTCCCAATTCCACTCACAACGGTGATCCACTTTCTTCATTTCAATTTATAAGGAGTTGGTTCTTAAAATAGATCGAAGAATAGTGTCAAGAAGAATGAGGCTGGTGTACCAAGAATTAAGTTTTCAATAGTATTGTCATTACGATTACTGATATTATGTACATTCATTCACTTCTTGAACTAAAATTTGAGTCCTCATAAGCATTGGAGATAAAAGGTTGGGTAGTAACACCTATAAAGAAAAAAAAACAGATAAAAGACTAGAAGGTGATGGAAGTGCTTTTTCAGTTCAGGTTGTCAGGGAAGGCTGCTTTGAGTTATTATTCAGAGACCTCAATGAAATGAAGGAGCAAGCTAGGTATAAGGAACAGCAAGTAGAAAAAATTCTCAACTGGGAACATTCCTGGCTTCTTCCAAGAACAAGGAGAACTAGCTGGAGAGGAGTGAGCATGAGGGAGCAGAAGTAGGGGATCAGGTCAGAAAAGGATAGGTAGGGTCATGGCAGCCGTAGGCCATAATAGGAAATTTGGATTTTTTTTTTAAACTGTTTTGGGGAGCCAGTGGATGGTTGTGAGCAGGGGGTGTGAACTGACAAATTTGTTTAAAGGATCACCCTGATTATTGGAGAGTGGAGGAAAACTGTTAATAGATGCTTGTAGTAGTCTCTATAAACAGTTTATATGACTTAGGTTGATAGTGGTAGAGGTGCTAAGAAGTTGTATTTAACATATATTTCAAAGGTAGAAAGAGTAGCTTATGAGAGAAAAAAAAATGAGTGAGACTTCAGAATTAAGGGCCTGACCCCATTCATGTGGGTGAATGGTGGTGTCATTTTATCAATAAGGGGACTACTAAGGGAGGGGGAACAGGTTTGGAAAAATGTCCAAGGGAAGATGTCAAGTAGCATTATAGGAATATGAAGTTCAAGGGAAAGGACGGGATTGAAATAAAAATAGGAGTCTTAGATGATAGTTAAACCTGTAGAAATGGAGATCATCTAGCATAGTACTGTTATTTTGTTAGTTGTGGCCCATTAATGGGTCATGAAATCAATTTAGTAAGTACTAACCAGCATTTATTTATTTATTTTAGATAGATAAAGTGCTCTGGAGCATGCCTATGGTGGGAAGGCCAGCCCCAAAGGGGGAGGAGGATGGGGGAGAGAGGGAATCTCAAGGAGACTCCTCACTGAGTGGGGATCCCGAGGCGGGGCTCGATCTCCTGAATCTCATGACCCATGAGATCATGACCTTAGCCAGATTCAAGAATCAGACCCTTAAACCAACTGAGCCACCCAGGCGCCCCCTAACCAGCATTAAAAAAAGGAGAAAAGGAGGAGAAAGGGAAGGAAGAAAAGCACAGAATAAAAATATATTAGCTATATACCACGTAGTAGGCTATTTCTTCGTGATTCTTTTGTTTCCGCTTTATTTGTGATCCTTTTTATTCAGTATAATGAATTGCATTATAAAAGTCTTATTGTGTGGCATGATGAAAAAGTTGAATACCAGTAATCAAAGGAGTGAGTGTTGAGAACAAGGCAAAGCACTGAGACACAGATTGCTGAGAGGTCTGTGGAGGATCCAATAAAGGGAATCAGGAAGGATCTACCAAAAACTTTCATTGTCAGATGATAGCTTTTAGAACAGAGGTTTTTATCAAGGATTACTGAGACCAGCACAATTGCTTAGAATAATGTAATTTCTGATATTTCACTTTTCTGAAATTGTTGCTGTAATAAAATTGCAATATGCTTCACTTTCTGAAATTTTAAATTTATAAAGTAGTGGTATTTATATTAGAAAAATAGCTATTCCTAAATGTTTTCAGATAAGATCCCTTTACAGTTTCTATTAATGCTTTTGTATTGATGGACAGTCTTTATCCATGTAATGGAATTAAAATGTACTTGTAAGGATTGTGAGGATTAGAAGTAATGTATAAAAGTTGTGTGTGCTTAGCACATAGTTGGTGGACAATAAAGTGTATGTGATATTATTAGAATTGTAGTCTTTGTTCAGTCATTTAACATTTACTAAGCTCCTGTTATATCCCAGGCATAGTGATAATTTCTTATTTGATAAACAATATTTTTTAATTAATTTTTTATTTTTTATAAACATATTTTTATCCCCAGGGGTACAGGTTTGTGAATCGCCAGGTTTACACACTTCACAGGACTCACTAAAGTACATACCCTCCCGAACGTCCACAACCCCACCCCCTTCTCCCAACCCCCCTCCCCCCAGCAACCCTCAGTTTGTTTTGTGAGATTAAGAGTCACTTATGGTTTGTCTTCCTCCCAATCCCATCTTGTTTCATTGATTCTTCTCCTACCCACTTAAGCCCCCATGTTGCATCACCACTTCCTCATATCAGGGAGATCATAGGATAGTTGTCTTTCTCTGCTTGACTTATTTCGCTAAGCATGATACGCTCTAGTTCCATCCATGTTGTCCCAAATGGCAAGATTTCATTTCTTTTGATGGCTGCATAGTATTCCATTGTGTATATATACCACACCTTCTTGATCCATTCATCTGTTGATGGACATCTAGGTTCTTTCCATAGTTTGGCTATTGTGGACATTGCTGCTATAAACATTCGGGTGCACGTGCCCCTTTGGATCACTACGTTTGTATCTTTAGGGTAAATACCCAGTAGTGCAATTGCTGGGTCCTAGGGCAGTTCTATTTTCAACATTTTGAGGAACCCCCATGCTGTTTTCCAGAGTAGCTACACCAGCTTGCATTCCCACCAACAGTGTAGGAGGGTTCCCTTTTCTCCACATCCTCACCAGCATCTGTAGTTTCTTGACTTGTTGATTTTAGCCATTCTGACTGGTGTGAGGTGATATCCCATTGTGGTTTTGATTTGTATTTCCCTGATGCTGAGTGATATGGAGCACTTTTACATGTGTCTGTTGGCCATCTGGATGTCTTCTTTGCAGAAATGTCTGTTCATGTCCTCTGCCCATTTCTTGATTGGATTATTTATTCTTTGGGTGTTGAGTTTGCTAAGTTCTTTATAGATTTTGGACACTAGTCCTTTATCTGATATGTCGTTTGCAAATATCTTCTCCCATTCTGTCAGTTGTCTTTTGATTTTGTTAACTGTTTCCTTTGCTGTGCAAAAGCTTTTGATCTTGATGAAATCCCAAGAGTTCATTTTTGCCCTTGCTTCCCTTGCCTTTGGCGATGTTCCTAGGAAGATGTTGCTGCGGCTGAGGTCGAAGAGGTTGCTGCCTGTGTTCTCCTCAAGGATTTTGATGGATTCCTTTCTCACATTGAGGTCCTTCATCCATTTTGAGTCTATTTTTGTGTGTGGTGTAAGGAAATGCTCCAATTTCATTTTTCTGCATGTGGCTGTCCAATATTCCCAGCACCATTTATTGAAAAGGCTGTCTTTTTTCCATTGGACATTCTTTCCTGCTTTGTCGAAGATTAGTTGACCATAGAGTTGGGGGTCTATTTCTGGGCTCTCAATCTGTTCCATTGATCTATGTGTCTGTTTTTGTGCCAGTACCATGCTGTCTTGATGATGACAGCTTTGTAATAGAGCTTGAAGTCCGGAATTGTGATGCCACCAACGTTGGCTTTCTTTTTCAATATCCCTTTGGCTATTCGAGGTCTTTTCTGGTTCCATATAAATTTTAGAATTATTTGTTCCATTTCTTTGAAAAAGATAGATGGTACTTTCATAGGAATTGCATTAAATGTGTAGATTGCTTTAGGTAGCATAGACATTTTCACAATATTTATTCTTCCAATCCAGGAGCATGGAACATTTTTCGATTTGTTTCTTCCTCAATTTCTTTCATGAGTACTTTATAGTTTTCTGAGTATAGATTCTGTGCCTCTTTGGTTAGGTTTATTCCTAGGTATCTTATGGTTTTGGGTGCAATTGTAAATGGGATTGACTCCTTAATTTCTCTTTCTTCTGTCTTGTTGTTGGTGTAGAGAAATGCAACTGATTTCTGGGCATTGATTTTATATCTGACACTTTACTGAATTCCTGTACAAGTTCTAGCAGTTTTGGAGTAGAGTCTTTTGGGTTTTACACATATAGTATCATATCATCTGCGAAGAGTGATAATTTGACTTCTTCTTTGCCGATTTGGATGCCTTTAATTTCCTTTGTTGTCTGATTGCTGAGGCTAGGACTTATAGTACTATGTTGAATAGCAGTGCTGATAATGGACATCCCTGCCGTGTTCCTGACCTTAGCGGAAAAGCTCTCAGTTTTTCTCCATTGAGAATGATATTTGCGGTGGGTTTTTCATAGATGGCTTTGATGATATTGAGTTATGTGCCCTCTATCCCTACACTTTGAAGAGTTTTGATCAGGAAGTGATGCTGTACTTTGTCAAATGCTTTTTCAGCATCTATTGAGAGTATCATATGGTTCTTGTTCTTTCTTTTATTGATGTGTTGTATCACATTGACTGATTTGCGGATGTTGAACCAACCTTGCAGCCCTGGAATAAATCCCACTTAGTCGTGGTGAATAATCCTTTTAATGTACTGTTGAAACTATTGGCTAGTATTTTGTTGAGTATTTTCGCATCTGTGTTCATCAATGATATTGGTCTATAGCTCTCTTTTTTGATGGGATCCTTGTCTGGTTTTGGGATCAAGGTGATGCTGGCCTTATAAAGTGAGTTTGGAAGTTTTCCTTCCATTGCTATTTTTTGGAACAGTTTCAGGAAAATAGGAATTAGTTCTTTAAATGTTTGGTAGAATTCCCCCGGGAAGCCGTCTGGCCCTGGGCTTTTGTTTGTTTGGAGATTTTTAATGACTGTTTCAATCTCCTTACTGGTTATGGGTCTGTTCAGGCTTTCTATTTCTTCCTGGTTCACTTGTGGCAGTTTATATGTTTCTAGGAATGCTTCCATTTCTTCCAGATTGTCAAATTTGTTGGCGTAGAGTTGCTCATAGTATATTCTTATAATAGTTTGTATTTCTTTGGTGTTTGTTGTGATCTCTCCTCTTTCATTCATGATTTTATTTATTTGGGTCATTTCTCTTTTCTTTTTGTTAAGTCTGGCAAGGGGTTTATCAATTTTATTAATTCTTTCAAAGAACCAGCTCCTAGTTTCGTTGATTTGCTCTATTGTTTTTTGGTTTCTATTTCATTGATTTCTGATCTGATCTTTATGATTTCTCTTCTCCTGCTGGGCTTAGGGTTTCTTTCTTGTTCTTTCTCCAGCTCCTTTAGGTGTAGGGTTAGGTTGTGTACCTGAGACCTTTCTTGTTTCTTGAGAAAGGCTTGTACTACTATATATTTTCCTCTCAGGACTGCCTTTGTTGTGTCCCACAGATTTTGAACCATTGTATTTTCATTATCATTTGTTTCCATGATTTTTTTCAATTCTTCTTTAATTTCCCGGTTGACCCATTCATTCTTTAGAAGGATGCTGTTTAGTCTCCACGTATTTGGGTTCTTTCCAAATTCCTCTTGTGGTTGAGTTCTAGCTTCAGAGCATTGTGGTCTGAAAATATGCAGGGAATGATCCCAATCTTTTGATACTGGTTGAGTCCTGATTTAGGACCGAGGATGTGATCTATTCTGGAGAATGTTCCATGTGCACTAGAGAAGAATGTGTATTCTGTTGCTTTGGGATGAAATGTTCTGAATATATCTGTGATGTCCATCTGGTCCAGTGTGTCCTTTAAGGCCTTTATTTCCTTGCTGATCTTTTGCTTGGGTGATCTGTCCATTTCAGTGAGGAGAGTGTTAAAGTCCCCTACTATTATTGTATTATTGTTGATGTGTTTCTTTGATTTTGTAATTAATTGGTTTATATAGTTGGCTGCTCCCATGTTGGGGGCATAGATATTTAAAATTGTTAGATCTTCTTGTTGGACAGACCCTTTGAGTATGATATAGTGTCCTTCCTCATCTCTTATTATAGTCTTTGGCTTAAAATCTAATTGATCTGATATAGGATTTCCACTCCTGCTTTCTGCTGATGTTCATTAGCATAGTAAATTCTTTTCCACCCCCTCATTTTAAATCTGGAGGTGTCTTCGGGCTTAAAATGAGTTTCTTGGAGGCAACATATAGATGGGTTTTGTTTTTTTATCCATTCTGATACCCTGTGTCTTTTGATTGGGGCATTTAGCCCATTAACATTCAGGGTAACTATTGAGAGATATGAATTTAGTACCATTGTATTGCCTGTAAGGTGACTGTTACTGTATATTGTCTCTGTTCCTTACTGATCTACCACTTGTAGGCTCTCTCTCTGCTTAGAGGACCCCTTTCAATATTTCCTGTAGAGCTGGTCTGGTGTTTGCAAATTCTTTCAGTTTTTGTTTGTCCTGGAAGCTTTTAATCTCTCCTTCTATTTTCAATGATAGCCTAGCTGGATATAGTATTCTTGGCTGCATGTTTTTCTCGTTTAGCGCTCTGAAAATATCATGCCAGCTCTTTCTGGTCTGCCAGGTCTCTGTGGATAAGTCAGCTGCCAATCTAATATTTTTACCATTGTATGTTACAGACTTCTTTTCCCAGGCTGCTTTCTGGATTTTCTCTTTGTCACTGAGACTTGTCAATTTTACTCTTAGGTGATGGGGTGTGGGCCTATTCTTATTGATTTTGAGGGGCGTTCTCTGAACCTCCTGAATTTTGATGCTCGTTCCCTTTGCCATATTGGGGAAATTATCCCCAGTAATTCTCTCCAGTATACCTTCTGCTCCCCTCTCTCTTTCTTCTTTCTCTGGAATCCCAATTTTTCTAATGTTGTTTCATCTTATGGTGTCACTTATCTCTCGAATTCTCCCCTTGTGGTCCAGTAGCTGTTTGTCCCTCTTTTGCTCAGCTTCTTTATTCTCTGTCATTTGGTCTTCTATATCGCTAATTCTTTCTTCTGCCTCATTTATCCTAGCAGTGAGAGCCTCCATTTTTGATTGCACCTCATTAATAGCTTTTTTGATTTCAACTTGGTTAGATTTTAGTTCTTTTATTTCTTCAGAAAGAGCTTTTATATCTCCCGAGAGGGTTTCTCTAATATCCTCCATGCTTTTTTTGAACCCGGCTAGAACCTTGAGAATTGTCATTCTGAACTCTAGATCTGACATATTACCAATGTCTGTATTGATTAGGTCCCTAGCCTTCGGTACTGCCTCTTGTTCTTTTTTTTTTGGTGAATTTTTCCGCCTTGTCATTTTGTCCAGATAAGAGTATATGAAGGAGCAAGTAAAATACTAAAAGGGTGGCAACAACCCCAGGAAAATATGCTTTAACCAAACTCGAAGAGATCCCAAATCATGAGGTGGGAGAAAGGGGATAAAAAGAGGTTCAAAAAGAAAGAAAGGAAAAAAAAATAATTAAAAATAAAAGAAAACGAATAAAGAAAAATATAAAAAAGAAAAAATATATATTAGATAAACTAGTTAAAAAACGTTAAAAAAGAAAAGGGTAAAAGTTAAAAAAAATTTTAGCAGAAGAAGAGAAAGAAAAATAAAAAAAAATTAACTGCAGGACTAAAAATATCACAGGGAGAAAGCCATGAGTTCCGTGCTTTGCTTTCTCCTCCTCTGGAATTCCGCTGCTCTCCCTGGTATTGAAACCGCACTCCTTGGTAGGTGAACTTGGTCTTGGCTGGATTTCTTGTTGATCTTCTGGGGGAGGGGCCTGGTGTAGTGATTCTCAAGCGTCTTTGCCCCAGGCGGAATTGCACTGCCCTTATAATGGGCCGGGCTGAGTAATCCGCTCGGGTTTGCTTTCAGGAGCTTTTGTTCTCTGAGCACTTTCCATAGGGTTCCGGAGGACAGGAATACAAATGGCGGCCTCCTGGTGTCTGGCCTGGAGGAGCTGAGAGCCTGGGTCCCCACTCCTCAATGTGTCTTCAGAGAACAGCGCCCAGTTACTCCAGTTTGCCTGACCTCCGGCTGCGCTCCGAGCTCACCGAGCCTGCGACCGGTTCAAGGTAACACTGAGCTGTGAGTTTATTGTCGGCTCTGTCTCTGTAGCCGGCTTTCCCATTCCAATACCCGCAAGCTCTGCGACACTCAGACACCCCTGATCCTTCTGTGACCCTGTGGGACCTGGGGCCACGCTGACCCCGCGTGGGCTTCGCCCCGTTTTAGCCTTTGGAGCGATGTCCCTCAGCGGAACAGACTTTTAAAAGTCCTGATTTTGTGCTCCGTTGCTCCGCCGCTTGCCAGGAGCTGGCCCCTCCCCCCGGGGTCTATCTTCCCTTCGCTTTGGATTCACTTCTCCACCAGTCCTACCTTTTAGAAAGTGGTTGTTTTTCTGTTTCCAGACTTGCTATTCATCTTCTTTTCGATCTGCCGATGGATTTGCAGGTGTTTCAATCTTTAGATAAGCTATCTAGCTGATCTCCTGCTAGCTGAAGTAGTCTCAGCCTGCTACTTCTCTGCCATCTTGACTCCTCCTCTGATAAACAATATTTTGTTGCAGTGGTGCACTTTTTGGTCTTTACTAGGTAATATATAACTTAGCTATTTATCTGTTATGTAATATTTAGTTGCCCTAGAACCAGACTTGAATTTTGAGCACAAAATTGTCAAAAGTTTTTTCAGCTTCTAAACAAGTATGCTTATTTCTTTTCTTTCTTTCTTTCTTTCTAATTTTTTTTTTAAAGATTCATTTATTTAAGGGAAAGCGAGTGAGAGGGTGCATGCATATGAATGGGAGAGGGGCAGAGGAAGATGGAGAGAAACTGCACAGATTCCTCGCTGAGTGTGGAGCAGACACAAAGCTAGATTTTACAACCCTGAAATCATGACCTGAGCTGAAACCAAGAGTCGGTCGCTTAGGCGACTGTGTCACCCGGTCGCCCCCAAAGATGCTTATTTCCAGTATCTTCACTATGTTTTTTCTTTGTCTCTCTTTCTATATACATATGTATGAAGTGAAGTAGTAAAATGGGTTTAGATTTTTAAAACGCTATGAGACTCACTCTTTCATCTGTGAAATATTTCAATTTATCAATACCAGGATATATTAATTAGGATGAGAATACAAAAATAAAAGGTGTAAATGCCAAAATGTTAAGCCCATGAGTGCTTCAGTTATATTTAAAAATACCTTTGAAGGGGCATCTGCATGACTCATTTGGTTAAGTGTCCAGTTTTTTAGCTCAGATCTTGATCTCAGGTTCATGAGTTCAAGGCCAGTGTGGAGCCTACATAAAATATATATATATATATATATGTCTTTGAAGATTCACAAGTAATGAAACCAGTTTTGAATATTTTCTTTCTTACCTCTATACTCCCTCTGCAACATTTCCAAACATACTGGTGTGTCCAGGGAAGAGATGTATATTCCAACAGCTCTGTTCAGCTCCTACGTCTATAGTTTTATATGCTGCTTTCTCACTCTATCTCAGGAGTAGTTGCAGTGTGGCACCTGTCAAAGCTGAGCAGATGACCCTACTTCTGTGTGTGGCGGGAATGTAATATGGAGTAACAGGAGGTGCCCCAGAAACCCTGGAGACCCAGGATATGATTCTACAGTACCTACCTTTGTAAAGTTCATGACAGAAGAATAATGATGTAAGGACTCTAGGTAGAAATGGAGAAGAAAAAAAGAAGAGGGGTTTCTTTTGCCTATCATGTTTGCAAACTTAAAGTAAAAACTATGTTCTACTTTCTTGAAAAATTAAATACATAGTACAAGTCAAAAACATATTTCAGATTTGTACAGGTTTTCTAATATTTAATATTTATTTTAGAAATTACATTAGTATTTAATAGGAAGAAATGGCCCAGGGAGAGTCATTTTTTTTAACTCCAAGATCATTACGTAACATTTTTAATCTCCCAGGGGAAAAAAAAACCACCAACAACAAATACCAACATCTATATTGGAAAAATAAATTATGTTAAGAATCAACAGTACTTTGCATTTTTCTCTCCGGCATCTCATTAATTTTTAGATATCTCCATGGGCAAGTTATTGCTATTCTATTTTGTTGACATTTAGCATTTATTAAGTGCTCATAGTGACAAAAGTTTATAGAATACGTAAAGGTCTATTCTCAAGGTTCTTCTATGCCTTGAAAAGTGGCAAATACACATATACTCTAATTTTTATACTATGTCTGTGCATCCTAAATCACAAGCTGTAAAATAGAATGGCATTATTTCCATTTTTGTTTTGTTTTGTTTTGTTTTTTTAAAGAGTTAGCAGGATTAGTCTCATAATCACTATTTCCTAGACTGCTGGGCAAATGAGGAAATCAGTCATGTTTTTCTTGCAAATCTTCTTGAAGGATTTAGGGATCTTCTGTATCATATCCCACCATCAGCAGAAGGAGTTAAGATGATCAGTAAATTATCAGCAATAAATTATTTACAGGAGCAAACTCCTCAAAGAAATTATTAATTTCCTGGAATATGGTGTTTTTTTTTTGTTTTTTTTTTTTTTGCCTGTGAGCTTTAATAAGCACCATTTAATATTTTGTTTTAAAGTAAACTATAGGGGCAAAAAAAATTAAAAACTAAAAAAAGATAAACTAGGAAGAAAATGGTTTCCATGGGTTAAAAAGTTGTTGCTTTTAAATCACATGAAATAATTTTCCTCTAGATAACCTTTTAAAGAAGTAATAAACTATGCAGATCTGTTATGTTTCAATAAAAGAAATATAAAACAGTAGTGATTACTTGCATTCTCAAGAAGTTCATATTTTACTAACTATATATCCTTTTGTTATGGTGAATTACTAGCTTTTTAACAAAAAAGCTGAGAACCAAGTCATTCTTAACTGACTTTTGCTTTTGACTTTAAAAAAACTGAGGAAGTTAGAATATAAAGGAAATTTAATATGTTGACAGTTTCCTAAATTTCGGAGTACACTAATATTTCAAATACACTTAAAAGAAAGTTGCAGGTATACTTTTTAAATCTTCCTAGCACAGGTTTCCCTGGTGAATGCTTTTAAAGAGTGCCATCTAGTGTTAACTTTGGAATTGCGATTCATGGATTAGAACATGGGGAATTTTAGACCCAGGATATGTAGAAATCAGACAGCTATAGTTAACAAAATTCTTAAGGAATAGAAGTTGAAAACACCCATCAGTTTCACCTCAAGATTGTATATGTTTGCATCTTTAAAATAGCCGTGTGCGTGTTCATGCATTCATTCAACAAATAATTCTTAATTTTATATATATGTAATATATATATAAAATACATGTCTCAGGCCATGTTTATATACAATGTTATATATGTATAATATTAATGTTGTAATGTTTATATATAAAATATACATAATTCATATATATACATACATATATATCTGTGTATATATACAGATTACATATATATATATTGGGCTATGTTTTAGGCATAGCAGTAAACTATTTTATATTATATATAAAATATATGTATATATAATATATATATATATAAAATACATGTCTCAGGCCATGTTTATATACAATGTTCTATATGTACATTAATGTTGTAATGTTTATATATATAAGATATACATAGTTCATATATACACATACATATACATCTGTATATATATACAGATTACATATATATATATATATGGCTATGTTTTAGGCATGGCAGTAAACTATTCTCATAGAACATTCTATTTGTGTGTTAAACTATTCTCATAGAACATTCTATTTGTGTGTTACCACAGTGGTAAGTGAGAAGAAAAGCCTAGAATACTGTTTTCAGGGTGGGTAGAGGTGGGGTTTTCAATTTAAATACAGTAGGCCCCGATCATCTCAGCAAGAAGTTGTTATTTAAATAAATACCTGAAAGAGGTGAGGGTGTGTTCCCGGCACTGGAAACAACTGCAAAAGCTCTGTGGTTGGAATGTACCTAGTATTTTATTTTATTTTAATTTAATTTTTTTTAAAGATTTTATTTATTTGACAGAGAGAGACACATTGAGAGGGGGAACACAAGCAGGGGGAGTGGGATAGGGAGAGGCAGGCTTCCTGCTGGACAGGGAGCCCGTTGTGGGACTGGATCCCAGGACCCTGAGATCATGACCTGAGCTGAAGACAAGACGCTTAACAATTGAGTCACCCGGTGCCCCGGTACCTAGTATTTTAAAGCAATAGCAAGCCTCTTTGGCTGAAGCTGTGAGTGATGAGACCAAGGAGATCTTTAGGCCACTGTAGGAGCTTTGTCTTTTCTCTGAATAGAAAGGGAAGATATTTGAGTAGTGACATGATTTTATTCCATTTTTAACAGCATCACTTTAAATTCTATGTTGAGAATAGACCAGAGTGGGAGATAGGACAGCAAGCAGAAGATAATTGCTGTAATTCAGAGATAGGCGATAGAGGCTTGGATCACGGTGGGAGCAATGAAGGTGGTGTGAAATAAGCATTTTGGATATATATTGAAGAGACAAAATAAGTTTTTAATGGATTGGTTATGGAGATGTGAAAGGAAAGAGTAACTAAGAATAACTTGAGATTTTTGGCCTGAGCAGCTAGAAGACAAGGCTCCATTCACTGAAGTGGGGAGGATAAATGAGGAGGCAGGTTTGGGGTGTGGGGGTAAGTGATTCTGGATATGTTAACTTGGAGATATCTCCGTTATCAACATCTAAGTTATGGGGAACTTCAGATATTTTTCTGTTGTGATTTAGCATGCAATCGTTCATCATATCAAAACCCACTCACCTTAGGAGAATCCATTTCTCACGAGGGAATGAATATATCCTCTCCCCACGGTTATTGTGTTATAGAGTCATAAAAGAGAAGCAGTGTGGGAGGACCAGCATGGCCAAAGCTTCTCCAGGCAACTCCTAGTATTTTTGGTTACTTATTTCCCATTTTATTCATCTCTTGTTCTTACCTGTAGTGAGACCTCAAAGTACTTGTCTAAAAAGGTTCTATTGCTAAGCACCTAAAGTGTGCTTATTTCATTTATTTTTTTAAAGGTTTTATTTATTTATTTGACAGACAAAGATCAAAAGTAGGCAGAGAGACAGGCAGAGAGAGGGGGGTGGCGGGGAAGCAGGCTCCTTGCCAAGCAGGGAGACCGATGTGGGGCTCAATCCCAGTACCCTTAGATCATGACCCGAGCCGAAGGCAGAGGCTTTAACCACTGAGCCACCCAGGTGCCCCAAAGTATGCTTATTTTAAAGAAGCTGGGTAAAAATCACCCCAAGACTAGTTAATTGCACCAAGTGGAAATCTTTCTTTTGGAAGCCATTTATTCAGTCCAGAAACAAATTCTTGCAGAATCATATCTATCGCAAGTCTTCACTGATTTCTAGAAAAAGTATTTGAATATTCATCTTTCATTTCAGCTTCTAAGTTACTGTATTCTAAGTCTATAACCACTTCAATTTATGCTGCAGGTGACCCAATGAAAGAAGAAAATGAAAGGCATTAAGAAAAGTCTTACAGAAGAATACCTATACTTGGATTTTTCTCACCAAATAGAAGGATGCGTCTTTCCTCTTCATACATCTGTAACTTTGTTTCTGTTATCATACTGTGACTGCAAAATCTTTAAAGTTTGCTTAGTCCCCACCGGAGAAAGTACAGATATTTCATTAAAAAATGTAGTGCCCCAGGATGTTGAAGTACAAATTATTTCAAGGCAAGAGCTTCCTCCA
The DNA here is from genome assembly GCF_011764305.1 of Mustela putorius furo. Lineage (NCBI taxonomy): Eukaryota > Metazoa > Chordata > Mammalia > Carnivora > Mustelidae > Mustela > Mustela putorius. Next base: position 12,715,980 of record NW_025422023.1, read on the forward strand.
ATAGTCCAGAATTGCTGTTTACCTGCAATAGTAGAAAAACCAGACAATTTCTGTAGAGCAGGACTTGCTGTTGTACTGAGACACATAATCCAGAGATCATATGAAGCTGACCCCTCCAAGAAGGAAATTTTGGAACTTTTGGGTTTTAAGAAGACTTGCTTGAAAGCCTGTGCTGAAGTAAGTATGATGGCTCTTCTGTTACTTAAAGCCATAAAGGGATAACACATTTATTTCAACATTTATTTTAACCTTCTGTGGGAGAGGAATTAAATCCTGCTTACTTAAAAAATCTCTAGTAAGCAATGAAATAAAGTCCCTCATGTATGCCAATACTTCAGGTACAGCGTGGAAAAATAAGAACTCAAGATTTATTTTGTGAGGTTTGGGGACACTATTTTTAGAGAATGACTTTTTTTTTTTATCTTTTGTTTTAATTGAGAACTTTTTTTTTTTTTTAAGATTTTATTTTTTATTTGTCAGAGAAGGAGAGAGAACAAGCAGGGGGAGCAGCAGGCGGAGAGAGAAGCAGGTTCCCCGCTGAGCAAGGAACCTAGATGTGGGGCTTGATCCCAGGACCCTGAGATCTTGACCTGAGGTGACAGCAGACCATTAACCCACTGAGCCACCCAGGCATCCCTTAAGTGAGGACTTTAAAAGGAAATTTTACACATGAATGGGAGCTCAAGTAGCAGTGCTTTGAAACCGTATATTTTTAGGGGTGCATGTATTTCAAAGGCTTTGGGAAGGAAGGTTTTATTCAGTAAGAGGATGCAAGAGGATAGCATGTATTCCAGGTATAGGATTGCTAAACCGATGTTTAGTGTTATGTTTAAAGCACTGTAATATGTCCCTTGATAGAGCATAAAAACCTTGCCCAGGGATGGCTTGGCTTCAGTCGTCAAAACCAGTCTTCTCTCCCGATAGAAAGTTTTCTTCAAGCTACATTGAAAGTAAAGACTCGATTTCTTCTGGTATTTTGTTTTTCAGGTCAGTCAGTGGACCAGGCTATGCGAACTTACCATCCCTTTAGCTATTGAGAATTTTCTCAGAGAATCTTCTGACCAGCACCCAGCTATCCCCGCAGAAATACTACAATTAGAGAAGAAGCTTAGCGAGCCCGTTAGAGTGCATAATGACGACAAACTCCGTAGGCAGAAGCTGAAGCAACAGAAGGCTGCTGGGGTCGGGCCTTCCCTCGCTAAGGAAAAAGCAATGGGCAAGGTGCATAGACAAGAAACGTCTCAAGAGCTGGACTCTACATCTGAGAACCTGGAACTGAAAGTTGCATTCTCGAAGCTCGCAGTACAGGAAGAACCAGCTGCCACCCACAGGGAGCCTCCTCACATCAGAAAAGCAAAAGCCTCTGACCTCCCACCTCTGGAGCATGTGTTTGCCGAGGGCCTCTACTTCACTTTGGCAGATATCGTACTCTTGCCCTGTATCCATCATTTTTTGGTAAGGTTTATCGGGAACGGATACGTTACTAGAAGTTTCCGTCTGTGAAATCGCCTACGTTTGCATCCCTATTCCGCTTCTTACTATCATTATGCTCCCGGGCAAGTAAGGATTTCCTATCTCGTTTTTCCTATCTGTAAGAAAGAGATCATAGTATCTATCTCACAGGATCACTGTGATGAAGAAATGACATTTTGTGTGAAGTATGAACAGTAAGTTCTTAATAAATCTTAGTCATTATTATAACTTTTAATTTTGAAATGCTAAAATTTTGGCAGTTATGATTATTAATTTCAAATTACTCTTGCAATTACCTTCAGGTATTAGAGGCTCTAGTATTAAAACACTAAAAAATTCTTGCCAGCTGTATTTTATAATTAAGTAGACACTTAAAATACTAATTACATTATGTTAGGTATTATTAAATCAGAAATATTTTATCATCGTGTCTGTGCATCTCTGTTCCTTATAAGATTACATTCTGTAGCTGGCTATGCTAGTCAGTGTTGTGGGAGAATATAAATGGAACCTTTTCTTTCTTACTGTGAGTGTGTGTTTGTATGTGTATTTTTCCTCTCTGTGGAGGAAAAAAGAACAAGGTAAAAATAATACTAGAGTGAATGTGGGAAGCTATAGCTCTCTGCAGCTTTCCAATTGGTTTTCAAGAGCTGCATTTTTCTTGCTTTGAAGCGTTTCACCCTTTCTCCTAAAAAGGCATCACGTAACAGATTTCATTCTCATGTATCACTAACACTTCAGGTATCTCTACTGACAAAATGAGAAATGATTTCTAATGAAAATCTACTTGGAAGCTGGTGGTTCACTAGTAAGTTAGGTGGTATTAATCAATTGGCATTTTCTTAAAGAGGACTTCTTTTTTTTTTTTCCCCAAAATAGAAACAAAATAAGATTAGGAACTAAAATAACTTCAGAATTAAAGGATATGAAAAAGATTTGGGAATTGTTTAGATGTTGATTAGTATTTTAAATGTTGTATGTAGAGAATCCACAGAGCTGGATGGGGAGAAGACATCAACTTTTTTTTTTTTTCCCCTAGTCCAGTGATTGTAAATTCTCTTACTCCTGACTTTCCCCTTTATTACCAACTTCAGTCATTACAGCAGTTATTCAATACGTATTATGAAATTCTGTTGGTGGTCCTGGCTTCTTAGTCTTTTTGGATAACTGTGTTTGTTTTTAATTTTGTAAGAATTGAATCAAAGTGGCACATCCACTAATTGATTCATTTGAGAAAGTTGTTGAAAGTCTACTGTATATAGCAGGTACTCTTGTAGGCCCTGGAAATAGAGTGATGAACAAAACAAATAAGGTCCCAGCCCTCATGGGGTTAATATTCTAGTGGGGGGGGGTTGAAATGAAAAAGTAAACAAGTAAATAATATGTATTTACATAATAGCAAGTGGTACAAAGAAAGTAAAACTGTTAGAGAAGATGAGTATCTCCTTGCAAAAGCAACGAAACAAATATAAAATTGGATTTACCAATGTAAATCAAATGGGTTTTGTCAGGCACCTTCCATAACGAAGTGCTGGGCTATTTGTTTAACTTTGCATGAATCTATGTAGTTGCTTTTAGATGATTATCCAAACATCCATTTCCAGGTAGTTTGCATTTGATTTTAGCTTAATTTAAATAGTATTCACCTAATTAGGATCACTCGAGGCTGAAGTATTTTAATTGGGAGGGATTTTTTTTCTCTTCAATCAGGTGGGGCATCTACTAACTGCTACTACATAAATTTACCTAATACTCACTGAAAAACCTTGTTCTTAGTTTAAAATTGGGGAAAACTTGTATATTCAGCCTTTATTATTACATGTATTCTATGATTAATTTTTTCCTCTTTGACATTTATGGTAAACTAATTCTTACAGTATTTTCCTTTGTTTGTATTTTTCTTGGATCTGCATATTTTCTTTCAGGAATTAATCTTTCTTTGCCAAAGTAAGATATTGTTGATATTATTTGTTATGTTTATTTTGCTCCTTTAATTCATCTTGGTTATGAAGCCATCGTTTAAGCTCAGGTAGTGACTATGATGCAGAGCATTTATGCTTGCATTAATTAACACATTGAGGTGTTGGAGTGGTGATCCAAATGGTCACACTTAGGACCAAGTTCATGATCAGGAAGGAAATTCAAGTTACTACTAGGTTGGGATCAGAAACATAGAGCCGAACCTAGAGCAAGGATATTTGGCTACAGGAATAAGGCCAACAATATAAAAGGACAGTCAATTTTGCAAAGTCAAGGTTTGGAATACCAGAAGTCAAAATTAGAAGAGTTAGAGAAAATATACAGTTCTGCTAAACAGAAGAAAGCCAAAGATGCCAAAACAATAGTAGATAAAATAGCCAAGGTACTGTGTCTAAACTTGCTTCATGCTTTTCTTCCTTTTCAGTGGATATTAATTTGCAAAGTTAACCCAAGAGCACGCATGGAATGTGTCTGACAAAACCCTCCCTGGAAAGTTTTAGTAACAGACTTTAAAAAGAATAGATTAAAAATGCACACCTCTTATGAGTTCCATTTTAAGTCATTTGCAAGCATCCTCTAGTAGTTATTATAGCAAGCATATGGGAGAAACAGCAATGAATAGCTGTACTCAGGCACAATCCTGATGTTCCCTGATACCAGAAAATTGTATAGTTACTGTTAAGTTGCTACTAGTAAGCAAGTATACTTTGATAAGACTATTTAAAAAATTGTCTACTCCCTTAAGACAAAACTTGCCATTTTATAAAATATTTTTGTAATTTGAACTCTTAGGATTTAACTTTTTACATGTTAACTTCTAATGCCTTGAATTGCGTTTTTGAAAAGTATGACACATTTATTGCTTAAGTAAAATTATTGTAGAAATTGATTTTTAAGCAAAACTACCTATGTTAAATATCTGTTTCACTTTCCCTGTTGTTGTAAAATTAGGAATAAAATGGGAATCTCACTATTGTCTGGCACAAACTATGGATGCCACGTATTTAGTCATTAATTTGTATATTCCATATCCTCTCCTATGCCTTAGGTGCTCAAGAGTTTTCAGTTTTAACCCGCCAGCTCTAATCTATAAGTAAAAAATGAAAAATTGGGATTATATTTCCATCCAGTTGACTGCTTACACTGCTCACCTTAACATCTCTTAGTTATGACCTATTTTCAAAAGAGTAAACATGACTAAGGAAGTGACATAAAGTAAATACAAAACATTTTATATAATAAATGATTAGAAGGTGATGCAGAGGAGGAGATATTTTGGATAAATGTAACATCTTGCTTCTCTCCAGGCAAGTTTTGCTAACCCTTATTACAATTAACTACAAAACCATTAGGGTTTCATTTTATGCTCTTGGTAGAAGCAGTTTTTTTAATCATTGTTTAAGAATAAATAATCTTATTTTCTTGTCTGTAAGTAACTGTGATATTTATAATGATTTTGATCTTATCAGGCAGACAACTTTTTAAAAAATCATTTCTTAGGAGCAAACATAATTTGCATCTCACCCATTTTTCATTAGCCACTTCCTTAAATTTATCTTCTTGAGTGTAATGAATGTGGTTCAGTACTTCCTGAGCTGTCTGGATATTAGCAGAGCAGCCTGGCATGTTGATTAAATGGGATGACCTGTCATGCGGTGTAAAACTCCCTGATTTCTCTTAAACATGAATTATTGTTACTCAATCGGAACTTCTTTTCCAGTAGAAGGAAAGATGCCATATGCCTTTAACAAATAAAACTAAAGCACTACCAAGGGGAGGAAAAGAAAGGTGAAGAAATTAGAATATTTCTTATTTGACTAATTCATCACTACTTAAGCTCAGTTCCCTGATCACGTAAGCTATTTCCAGGCAATTAGGAATTTTGGGAAGGGGATGCCTGGGTGGCCCTTTAAGCGTCAGACTTGTGATTTTAGCTCAGGTCACAATGTCAGGGTCATAAGATCAAGCCCTGGCTTGGGTTCATGCTGGGCACGGAGACTGCTTAAGATTCTCTCTCTCTGTCTCAGTAAAGAAGGAAAGAAGGAAGGGAGGGAGGGAGGGAGGATGAATTAATGAATTTTGGTGAGAATTATAAACTGATTCCCAGATATATTAATCAATATTTTCTTGATTTGACCTTTGTATTTATTTGTTCATAATCACCATCATAATTTGTTGGCAACATTATTACTGTCTCTATGGAAACAACATTCAGTGCCTCAAAAAGAGGCAAGAACATTCTAATTTTTAAAGAAATTTAAGTTTGGTGGTGATGGTAGGGAGAAAGTATCTGGCCAAGAGAAAACAAAAAGATAATTTAAATCAGGAGTAATGGCTTCACATTTTCTAATTTGAATAAAAAGCCTTCCTTTAAGTGCTGTGTTATAAAAAATTCCCTCTAACTGACTCTAGTTATCTTTTCACTTCTAAATATCTATAATTGTATCTTTTATCTTTTTACTTCAGTGAAATCTTCTCCTTACTCCATCAAGCCTATTTTAAAAATATTGTTCTGAGAGTGTTTCTTACATTGCTTTTAGCTAATACTGATTTGATTCTGTGTTAGATTTCATACATTCAGGGAAGAAGGCTTCACAAAAGGAAAAAAAAGATTTTTTCAGATCACTATTAAAATAAGAGTACAACCTCTCCATTTCTCTCATTCCCACATGTCCCTAGTGAGTATATAACTTCCATTGAGATTCCTCAAAATATACCAGTGACTATAGACTCTATATAGATATCAAATTATAATCATTTAAAAATACCACATAACATACTTTGAGGAAATCAACCCTTCAACTTATTTCAATTCTTTCCCCATTAGCCACTTAAACTCATGTTCATAAATAAGTACATATTGAGTGTTTGAGGTTTTTGACTGAGCAGTGTCCATTTACTCTCCATTGACCCATTTGCTCTCTATATTCAGTGTGTTGAGAACTTTTGAAATATAATGAGGGTCAGGGACAGTGGAATGTATTCTTGCCCATGAGTTTTTGTTTGTTTTTTTAGGATTTTATTTATTTATTTGACAGAGAGAGATCACAAGTAGGCAGAAAGGCAGGCAGAGAGAGAGGGGGAAGTAGGCTCCCCATCAAGCAGAGAGCCCAATGTGGGGCTCTCACCCAGGACCCTGAGATCATGACCTGAGCTGAAGGCAGAGGCTTAACCCACTGAGCCACTCAGGTGCCCTGCCCATGAGTTATTGATGAAGGGGTTTCTAGATTTGAAGGAAGTTGACTAAGGAAGAATTTTTAGAGGGGCATAAAAATATACTAACAATGAAAGATGATAGAAACTGGAATGCAAGGTATAAACTTTTCAAAAATGATTTTCAATTATAGGATATATAGTCATGTTATTTTTGTTATCTTAGAATAATCTATTCATATTTTTTGCCCTTTTCCTCTAAATATTATTCTTTACCATTTTAGATATATATATATATAAATACATATAAACATATATAAAATATATAGTAAGATAATATATAAATCAAAAATAATAAAATTATATATAAATATATAATATAAAATATTTTATATACTAATATATATTGAGGGGCTTGTAGTATAGTCAGTATGTGAGTACATTCTTAGTTTGTGCATATATAATATTTATTATTCTTCAAATAATTCACAAATACCTTTTGGGCCTTGATTATTGCTAAGACATTAGTCCCTTGTCAGTCTTATTTAAGTAGTATCTGTTGATTTTCAAAATTTCTTTAAAAGATAGACTTGTTTACAATAATTCTAGGTTTATAGTAAAGTTGAGCAGAAAGTACAGAAAGTTCCCAGATACCCCCTGTCCTCACCTATCCAGTTTCCTCTACCATCAACACCCTGCACCAGACTGGTACATTTATTACAACTCATCAACTTCCATTAACACATTACTATAGCCCAAACCATAGTTTATATTAGGGTTGACTCTTTGGGCTATGCATTCTGGGAGTTTTGACATATCGATGATATGTATCCATCATTATTGTATCCTACAGAATTGCTTTACTTCCCTAAAACTCTGAGCTCCACCTATTCAACCCTCTGTCCTAACCCTGACAACCATTGATCCTTTTGTTGTCTTCATAGTTTTACCTTTTCCAGAATGTCATATATTTTGAATTATACAGTATGTATCCCTCATATTGGCTTCTTTCACTTAGTAATATGCTTTTAATGTTCCTCTATGTCTTTTCATAGCTTGATGAGTTCATTTCTTTTTAGTGCTGAATAGTATTTTAAGGTTTGGATATTTACCCGTTCATCTATTGAAGAACATCTTGGTTGCTTCCAAGTTTGGGCAGTAATGAATAAAACTGCTATAGACATCCATGTGCTGCTTTTTACAGGGGCATAAGTGCTCAACTCATTTGTAGTGCAATTACTGAATCATATGGTGAGAGTTGTTTAGCTTTGTAAGGAATTGCCAAACTGTCTTTCAAAGTGGCTGTCCCATTTTGCATTCCCATGAGAAGTGAATGAGAGTTCCCATTGCTCCACATCCTTGCCAGCTTTTGCTGTTGTCGGGGTTTTGCATTTTCACCCTTCTGATAGGTGTACAATGGTGTCTCCTTGTTGTAACTTGCAATTCTTTAATGATATAAGGTGATGAACGTTTTCTCATACATTTATTTGCCAACTATGTATCTTTGTTGTCATATATATAACTGGCCAACTACATAATTCTGAGGTGTCTTTTCAGATCTTTTGCCCATCTTTTTAATTGGTTGTTTGTTTTCTTGTTGAGTTGCCCCAATTTATATATTGTGAAATCAATACTAAAAGTATAGGAAACATTTCACTAAAGAAGATATTTGAATGGCAAATCAGTACATGATGCTAAACATCATTAGTCACAGGGAAATGCAAACCAAAATCATAGTGAGATACTACCACACATCCAGTAGAATAGTTCTAATAAAAAAGACTGACAATACCAGTCATTGGCAAGATTTGGAGAAACTGGGACATTTCTAGTGGGGTTATAAAATGGTACAACTGGGGTGCCTGGGTGGCTCAGTGGGTTAAGCCTCTGCCTTCGGCTCAGGTCATGATCTCAGGGTCCTGGGATCAAGCCCCACATCAGGCTCTCTGCTCAGCAGGGAGTCTGCTTCCTCCTCTCTCTCTGCCTGCCTCTCTGCCTACTTGTGATCTCTCTCTCTCTCTGTCAATTAAATAAATAAAATCTTTAAAATGGTACAACCATCAGAGAGAGGAGTTAGGCAGTTTCTTTAAAACCGAAGCATACCATTTCCATACAGCCTAGCAACTTGGTTCCTAAGAAATGAAAAACATTCATACACAAATACTGATGCATGAGTTCATAAAGCAATATCATTTATAATGATCAAAAACTGAAAACAATGCAAATGTCCATCAACTACTAAATGGATAAGCAAAATATATTATTCTACACAATGACTACTACTTACAATGAAAAGAAACAAACTACTGGGGCGCCTGGGTGGCTCAGAGCATTAAGCCTCTGCCTTTAGCTCAGGTCATGATCTCAGGGTCCTGGGATCAAGCCCCACATCCAGGCTCTCTGCTCCGCGGGGAGCCTGCTTCCCCCCACCTCTCTCTCTGCCTACCTCTTTGCCTACTGGCGATTTCTGTCAAATAAATTTTAAAAATCTTAAAAAAAACCAAACTACTGATAAATGCAACTACATGATGAACCTCAGAAACTTAATGCTGAGTGAAAAAAGACAGATTTTATGATTCCACTTATATGAAATACTAGAGAAGGCAAATCACATGGAAACCAAATCAGTGGTTGCTTGCAACTAACTGAGGAAGCAGAGATTGACTGCAGGTCGTCACAATGGAAGCTTTTGGTGTGATATATAAGTGTTCTAATACTGGATTGTGGTGGTAGTTACATAACCGTATGAATCTGCTAAAACTCACTGAACCGTACAATTAAAATGTGTGAATTTTATGGTATGTGAAGGTACCTCAGTGGCTATTACAAAAGACAGTATGTAATAGTATGTTTTGTTCTTTGCCTGCCTAGGTAATTATCTGCAAGAAACTTTCTGAAAAGCTGATAGAATTTCCACTGTTGGCTGCTTGGTACCAGAGGATTCAGGAAGTGCCAAGAGTAAAAACAGCAGCTTCTCAGTGTGGAATCCAATTTCTCCATTTACCAGAGTTGCTGACCGCCTCAAATGAACAAAATTCAAACTTAAGTGAGGTCCCAGGCGTAGAAGAGCAAAATGATGCTTCATTTATAGGAGGACCAAGGCCCACTATGACCAAGTTAATGGTACTTAAAATGTTTTTCTGAAAATTTTCTTTGAAAAATTTCATGTGATAATGTTGTTGAGCGTTCTACCCCAACTTGTAATCATTTATGCACATTATTTTTGTTTTAAATTTTATTTGTTAACTCTTTTATATCACTCTTACCCAATTAATATTTCTATGTGTTTTGCATATAAATGAGGTATAGTAAATTGAAGATTTTTATTAGTCTTTGGAGTCAAAACTTTTTTTTTCTTAATATTCAAGACATTGGCTAAGGTCATATCATATTTGGTCAAATTGTTTTAACCTGATTTTTTTGTTGCAAGGTTTTGGTCTCAGTTTTTAAGTTTTGAGATGATGATTTGAAGTTAAAGATTATGAAAATGAATATCTCAATTTACTTGCCAAGGTTTTGTCTAAATTTAAGATTTTTAGTTCTTTGAATTTTGTTTTTATTTTCTTATTTTAATGCCTTTTTATGTAACACATAGGATTTTTTTTCTCTCTCTTTGCAGCAAGATTTGTTTCTGATAATACTAATTGTAGAAATTTCCCAATAGGCTTTATTTTCTCTATGATTCTAAACAATTTACAAAAATGTTTTAACTTCAACTACTTAAAGATTTATTTAAATAGAGGAAAAATCAGGAAGTAATTTGAGCTATTCATCTGAGTAGTCATATTGGAAAAATATTCATTATATTTTCCCACTTGAGTTAGGAAGTATTTGAGTTCTGTGGTTAACAGGAAGTTTGGTGAATTAGAAAAGCGCAAGATTTTTGTAGTGATATCAGCCCCTTATCTCATCATTTAAGCTTTGTTAGTCTAGTGATGAAACAATGAAATAGGATTTTATAGTTGATTTTAGAAGAAGGTACCAAGGCATGTCCAAATCTTGATCAGATGACTATACTGTGTAGGGATCTCAGTTTTACCTCTTGAATTTTTCTAGATAAATAATAATCAATAGAATAATTTGCTTTGCATTAAAATACTAATTTTCAAATTTTCAACTAAAAATCTGCTTTTAATTCATACTTAAACCATCTTAAAAGAAAATTAGTGATTCAGATTTTTCTAGCTGTTTTTCTAGCAATAAAATGACATTAGGAAAAACGTGTATTTTATACATATTAAAAATATTTATATACAATGAGAAATCAATAACAAATTTGAATTCAGGAAAAGTTAACAATTATAAAAATAACCTGTCTTGTAATAACATAAAAAATAAAATGTCCTGAATTTTTAATTACAGGGGATGTGTTAGTTTAGGTCCCTCAAACAGAACCAAGATGGGGTTGGATATGCAAGAGGTCTACTGAGGGAAATATGTGAGGTAAAGTCAGGAGGGAAACAGAGGCAGCTGAGAGAGCCTTCAGTCTATGATGCAGGTTTGAACCCTGTGCATGAGACAGGGAAGGAAGGATGATAGGGTTAGAAAAGTTTTAGACATCGTTGCAGGTCTAAGAAAGTTTTGGCAAGCCAGTGGGGAATCCTTGAGGCTAAATCCTCTGTCAGAGGGTTCCATGTTTCTCAGGAATAGGCCTGCCATGGTATCTCAGCCACTCTCAGGCATTTGCTTGGGAGCAGCCCATAGGAAGACTGCTAGGGTCCAGGTGACTTGGATTTTATTCCCAGCTTTGTAGCTAAGCAAACATTGTGACCTTCAGTATGTTGTTTAACCAAAGGGTCTTCATTTCTCAATTTATAAATTAGGAGAATATAGTAGATATTTTGTACGATCCTTTTCTGATTTTAAATCTCATGATTATATAAAAAATGGGACATTACATTAACAATTTTTAAAAAAGGCTCAAATCTGAAAATAAGTTAAAATTTCTATTTTTAATTCCAACTTGAAAGTACATATTAGATACAATAAATGTTTCTTTTTAGCAGGACATTATTTTTGCTACTTATTAGTGAATTATTGACATTTGTTTAGAAAATTAGTAATAATAATAAATTATGTGAAGGTAACAGTAACTATTAATTTTTGTGTAGTCACAGTATTTTGTGCCAATTACATAAGGACAAATGAAATTGGTGCCAAGTGGAAGTATCAAATAGTAAAGTATTAGGATCATTCACATCTCACTTTTTTTCTCCCTTTTGTTTTCTTTGGCATACACTTGCCCCTAAAATTTCCCTTATTCTCCAAAGGTTTTAGATTTATTTATTCAGTTAGTCAAAAAATGTATGTTTAGTCATTGTTTTGAATGCAGGATATCTGAAGAACAAATTGGACTACCTTCATGGGCCTTATATTCTGGTGGGGGAGGTAAATAAAAAACATGAATGTGTTAACACATTAGGTAATGATAAGTGCAACAAAAAGTAATATGGGATAAGGGGTGGAGGTTATGTGGGTGGCAGGGAGGCTTATCTGACTAGGTGAAGACATTGAGCAAATGACCTAAATAAACTGAAGATTTGGAGGAAGTATTCCAGGCAGAGGGTCCAGTGAGTGAATAAAACCTGAGCAAATCTATAGAGACAGAGGGTAGATTAGTAGTTACCTAGGGCCAGGAGCTGAAAGGGGGAAATAGAGAGTATATTTACTAATGGATACAGGACTTCTTTTTGAGATGATGAAAATATTTTCAAATTAGCGTTCATTGTGGCACAACTGTGAATATAAAAACTTTTGAATTGTATGCTTTAAATGTAATGGTGTGTGAGTGATATATAGTATTTTTTGAAAAGACCCTAAGGTAGGATTAAATTTGGTGAAATGAGGGAGAGCAAGTTTAGTATGGCTAGGCTAGAATAAGGGGGAATAGAATAGAATAGCGGTAGATGATGTCAGAGAGATGTGTATTTTTCTGGAAGCAAGTAAGTGCTCTAGACCTCTAGACATAAAGATATCTCTACCTCAACAAAAAACTTTATACTACTTCCTTTTCATAATTTTTAAATTAATCTCATGAACTTCTTGATTCAAATTAGTGATCGATTCTTGGAGATTTTTCTTTCAGATAGGATATTTCTAAAGATAAAAAACCTGAACTATGGATATCTATCTGTGAGCTATGTACCCAGAATGTGATTGCAAGGGGTCTGGGAATCTGTATGTATGCCACACACTGTCTACAGTACATAAATGCAGTATGTCTGCAGTTAAATAAATACACAACTTTTGACATAGGGAAGGAGCTTGAGTTTTTTTTTATACATTGAAAAGTGGTCCTCATTTCTTAAAATGTTGGGAACCATTTGGTTAGAACAGAGGAATCCATTTTTAGAGGCATTAGAAGCCTCTCTAAGTATGAATGATGTTTTGGGGTGTTATGTTGAAATGGGGCTTTTCATCCTATAAATGTAACTCCTAGGCTGTTAACTATTTCATATATGTAAAGACAGATCTTGATGGATATATGGAATCGGTTTTTTATTATCCCTGTGTGGAATTTTTTGATAAAATTTTTATCTTCAGGTTGACTTTTCTTTTTGACTCCCAATTTATTTTGAAGTGTAGGTATATTTATGTCCATGTAGTTTTAGGCAATTCTTTAAAAATAGCATTTTTTGTTATCTTGGTATAAAAAAACCAGGAAAGTAATTGTTCTGTCTAAAAACACATTGTATTTCTTATGTAACTTAATATTTTGAGGAACATCTAATGATTGTTAATATTTATTTCCTTCTTGCCACTATAGAAAAGAGAAATTTGGCCTTCTAAAATATAACAGGATTTTATTAATTCATTAATTTTAAAGAGTCTATTTCCTATTTACTATTTCTAGGAAAAAGGCATTGAAGTGATGTTTTCCCCCCACCCTTGCCCTACTTGGACCCTTGATTGGAGTAGTCTTCCTGCAGCAGTGAGCCCAAAGGAAGGTGAGTTTTTTGTTGTTGTGTGGTTTTTTGTTTTTGTTTTTGGTTTTTTCCTTCCTTCAAGTTTTAATCTTAGTTCCAATACCCTCTTCAGATCCATCTTTCAATTCTCTAATTCTCTCTTTGACTTTATCTAATATTTTGATTGTACTATCCACTGAGTTTTCTTTTTCCCCCCTAATTATTTCTTTCTTTTTAAGTTTTTGTTTTAATATCAGCTGGTTAACATGTAGTGCTATGTTAGTTTCAGGTGTACAATTTAGTGATTCAACTATTCCATACATCACCCTGTGCTCATCACTACAAGTGTACTCCTTAGTCCCCATCACCTATTTAACCCATCCCCCAACTCTCCTCCCCTCTGGTAACCATCAATTCTCTATAATTAAGAATATTTTTCTTGATTTGTCTCTCTCTCTTTCTCTTATTTTTCCCTTTTGCTTGTTTGTTTTGTTTCTTTAATTTCCTGTGAAGTTTTCCTTACATTTTTATTATAAAAAGTTCACATATACACATTGCTCAGATTCAACATTTCTCATATTTTCCTACAATTGTTTAATCTATTCCTTTTTATTTCTTTCAAAGTATTTTGAAGGAAATTCCAGACAACATGCCATACTATAGTATGTACATCTAAGAAATACAGCCATTCTAAATAATTGCCATGTCATTATCACACCTAATAAAAATTAACAAAAATTCCTTGATCCTTTAATAAGCAGTACATAATCATTTTCCCCTGTTTAAAGTATTGTTTGAAAAAGATATCTTTATAATTAGGTTTTTAGTTAAATAATTATGTTTTTTATTGCTAGAAATTTTATTTGGGTTGTTTGTTTTAATAATGACTTTTTCCTTGCCCATGTTTATAATTTCCTCTTTTCATAATTTTTTAAGCATAGTTATTTTATTTTCTGTATCTGTTACATAATAGCTGATGTCCACAGAGACCTAATTTTGCTGTTTGTTTTTTCTGTTGACTTCATTCTTGGTGTCTTATTTAGTAATTATATATTGTGAATTCATTTAAGGGGTATTTAAATCTGTGGGAATCTTGTGAGGCCTGGGTTAGGAATAAATTTCTTTAGTAAGGATTTATATTTGCTTATGCTAGGCATCTCAAGGTACTAGAATTTAAGACCTGTTAGCATTATGTTTTCAGCTTTAGATTCCTTTAATCTTTTCATTTGGAGCTGAGGTTTAAACAGAAAAGTTACCTTTTATCATCTCCCTTTGCTATTGAGTATGATTTTTTTTTTAATGCAACTTTTCATGGGGAATATAGCTTTTCAAGGTTTCTACTTTCATGTAGTGATAATAGTTCCAGCACTCCACAATGATAGGGATCCAGGACTAGCCTCTCTTCCTTGTCCTGCCATTAAAGCTCAGATCCCTGTTAACAAAATACCCTCCTGGCAGCTGGTGTCAGTTCAAGATTATTACACGACTTTTTAGTTCCTTTCCCCTTTGTTAAGGCCGAATGGGTTTTCCTTACTCTTGGAAATCCATTTAGGTAGGCAAAAAATGATTGTTGAGTTTTATATAGCATTTTAAGTGTTTTTAGGTGGAGAGCATTTTTATTACTCAATGTTCTACTTGTTTAATTGTTTGGTTATTCTTTGATTTTATATCAAGCCAAATAAAACTTTTGATTTCCAAATGCTCTTTGAAATTGTTTGCCTGCCTTTTTGATGTTCTTCTCCTCTGTGATGCTTCCTAAGTATTGTCTCTGTCTCACTCATCAATTTACTATGTCAATCAAGCAAATAAGTTAGGATTTTTCCAGAATGGAGTAAGATTTTTATTAGACAATTAAGAACTCTGCCTCAAAGATGTTTTATAACAATTAAATTCATTTTTTGGTCTTTGTTAAATATATCAAACATAGTCATTAATGAATTTGTTAATGTTTTAATTTTATATATTTTCTGACATTTTGAAGATTTTAAATGTTTGTTTTTATTGTCCTTGCAAGACTCTGGTTATGGTAGATTTTAGACAGGTTAAAACTATAGTAAATGAAAATCAGATTTTCATTAATATTTATATTTACTGGAAATGAATACAGAGATTTGTAAGAACCACATGTTTTGCTTTACTCATAATTAATTTACTATGAAGTCAAAATAATATTTTCAGTTATTAATTGAGTAATCAATTACATCTGCTACCAACTCAGAGATCTAACATTAAGCATTCATGACTGGTCGTTTTACTGGTTAGAACTGCATATCTAACAGAGTTCATGGAATATATTATTCATTATATCCTTTTAATTGGATCACCTAGTTTTCATAAATATTATGACAAACAAGGAGCTATAACAGCAGAGCTACATGATTTATTTACGTTTCGTTCTCTGTTCTTAAAAGGTTTTTATATAGTCTATGATAAACTAAGGTAGAATTTTTGCTTGTAGATTTTGTTTTCAGTTCCGGCAATTTCAATATTGCACAGTAATAGGATTGCTATGAAATGAAATTATTATACATACAGGTGTGGAGGTCATTGTGAAAGTGTTCTCATGATTTGTGTTCTGGTAATTTTAGAAGAGAAAGAATTGTAATAAGATTTTATTAGTACTAGGTTCATTTGGATGTCACAAAGGCTGACTCCTTATGTGGAATCCATTGAGTTACATCAAGATTATGGTACATATAATACGAATCATTCTCTTTACTAACAAAGGCTGTATTGATCCTCATGATGGACGCTTATTTCTTAAGCTTGTCTAATCTCCCCAACCTCTCTTTGAACTTTTACCCATTTCTATTATTTCTCTATTCTTCACATTTTTCCTCCAGCCTTAAATATACTATTCATTTGAACTTTTCAGGTTTTTTCATGTGACCTTTTTTTTTTTTTTATTTTTTTTTTTTTTTTTTTTTTATTTTCCTCCATTTGCCAGAGATCAATATTATTCGGGGCTCGATCCCAGGACCCTACATTCCCATCCTATTGAATTTATACTCATCTTTTAAGGATCAGTTCAATTGCTGCTTCTTCATTAAACCTTCTGCATGTGCCTTGGAGTCAGCCTGCCTGAGTTTATTACCTGGACTACTACTATACTAACCTAACTGCTAGAAAGTCTATGTCCAGATTCTCAATTTCTCTGGGCCTCAATTGCCTCATCTGTAAAATGGGGATAAAATAGTATATACCTTAATGAGATTGTTGGTATATTCAATGAATTAATGTATCAAGTACTTAGTACAATGTATCAGGCAGAATTAGTCACTCCCTCTCAACATTTCTTAGTACTTTCTTATACTTCGTTTTTCGGACTTATGATATGCTTACACTATAATTATATATACGCATGTTTTTTTTCTCTAGTGGACCGTGAGCTCTTTGATTATAGAATTAGGTACTCAATAATTTTTTATTAAATTAATTTGAATTGAGGGGCAACTGCCTTTAGTTCAGGTCATGATCCTGGAGTCCCAGGATTGAGGCCTGTATTGGCCTCCCTGCTCAGCAGGGAGTCTGCTTCTCCCTCTGATACTCTTCCTCTCATGCTCTTTCTCATTTTCTCTCATTCTCTCTCTCTCATATAAATAAAACCTTTAAAAAGAATTCATTCAAAATGAGACTATAGTTCCTTTTAGTTAACTTCTCAAATTTCTAGTTAAACCAGGCAACTTTGAATTCTTTTGTCTCTATAGATTTAACTTACATAATCATTATTACTGTTGTCATTACTACTACTACTACTATTACTACTATTACTACTGTTATTCTAGTTTATGGACTGTTAAAGAATACGTTGCAAACATTATGCCTCCTTATGCTACTTTACCTCCAAGAATAAACTGTCTGCTTTATGGACAAAGACATTTTCTTAGTCCTTTTCTCACAGCCATAGTACAATTATCCAAACAAGCTATGCAATTCAGTACGTACTATTATCTAATCCACAGTCCAGTTGATTGTAGTACATTTAATTGTCATGTCACTTTAGTCTCCTTTCACGTGAAATGATTTCTTAGCCTTTGTCTTTCAAGATGGACTGTTTGGAAGATTTCAGGCCAGTTTTTTGTAGAACTGTTAGGGTCCGTGATCAAAGGAGCAAGACTGACACAAAGCGAAGGTCAAGCAAAGCTTTATTTCGCACCAAGTATTGAGAATCAAACTGACCGGTCAGGGCTGCCTCTTACAGAGAGAGCGACCCCTCCCAGCCTCACAGACTAATTTTTATAGAGCAAAGGCCGTGTGGTTGAGCCTGGTTCACACAGCTGGCCAATGAGATTGCAACACACAGAGAAAGTTGCACAGTCATGCTAGGTCACACATGGGTGGCCGATTGAATTACAATTCACCCTATAGTAGCTATTTGAACTAGCGTATCGCCTTGGTCAGAATTGGCACCCAAAAGGCGGGGTCCACATTCTTTAGGGAGTTAGAGATTGGATGTCTCCACCTGGCCTGACTCATACTTGCATTCGGGCTCTGTTATCTCCACTTCACCTGACCCATCCTTGTATTTGGGCTCTGTTATCAGGGACTGGTCAACCATATTTTACTGGTTTCCTGGACTTGCTTAGATTCAAGTTACGCATTTTGGCAGAAACACCACTGAGATGAAGTTGTTGCCTTCTCAGTGCATCATAAGAGACAGCACCTTACACCAGTTTGGGCCCAGTGATGTTAACTTTCATCATTTGGTTAAGGTGGTATCTGCCACGTGTTTCTACTGTAATGTTAGTGTTTTGCTCTATAGAATTAATAAGTATTTTATGGGGAGCTATTTGAGACTACATAATGTCTTGTTTTCAAAATGTCACTGACTAGTCTATATTTATTTGATACTTCTTGCCTGTGTTAGTTATAGAATGGGGATTTTGCAGCTCTATCATTCTTCTATATGTATTAGTTGCCACACCACTGTAAGAATGTTTTTCCCATCTATCATCTATGTATCTATTATCAGTATTGATTCAGGACTTATTTTATTAAGTAAGTTATAATCCATCACTGTTGTTATTTATTTCAGTACTCAGGTCATCCCAAGTTGTGAGTCTCTTCAAACTGGCTCCTGATCCCTTGGAACTGACCTTATCTTTCTATGACCATTTCCTTAAATTTTAGAGAAACAAAATATCACAGGTTAATTTTATCTTTTCCCTGCCTCAGTCTTAGAGACCGCTGCGTCTCCAAGGAGCTCTGGTTCCCTTTAGTAGAGAACAGCATTTAGAAACTAAAATTTGGGCACCAGGTTTGCTAATTGCTAATGGAGTGTTATTGCTTCTAGGTCCTCTCAGCAGTGAGATGCACGTATAGATAGATCTATGAGGAAAAAGATGTACATACACACATACACGTACATAAACACGTCGCTGCCTACTGTTCTGTTTGTATATTTGTGTTACCTATCTGTATTAAAAAATGGTGAGATGGGTGCCAGGGTGTTCAGTCAGTTAAGCATTTCTCTTCATCTCAGATCATGATTCCAGGGTCCTGGATCAAGCCCTGCACTGGACTGTCTGCTCAGGAGGGTCTGCTTCTCCCTCTCCCTCTGTGCTCTCTCTCTCAAGTAAATAAATACAATCTTTAAAAAATAAATAAATAAAAACCAATGTTCTTTAAAAAAATTGTTGAGATTATACTGCTATCTCTAATTCCAATCCAAATCTGTAAAATTCTTCTTAGTTTTTCCAAATTCAATGTCTATATCAACCTTTCTCAACAGTAAAAATGATAGCTCCCAATATCATCTATTTATTTGCTCATTTGGTAATGAGCAAATTTGTGTATAAGTAAACAGTTATTTGAGAATTGTTATATCCCTATCTCTGTGAAGAATATACTTACTAAGTTGAATTTCAGATAGTTTATTTTCATTTTTGCATGTATATAGTCAAAGTTCTTATACAGATAGTTATGATTAAATGGTTCTATAGAAGATGAATTATACAAAAGTAAAGAATGAAAGGTTTAAGTTAGTATTAATCATATGCCCTGATAGAAAATCTTCAACCAACGGTCTAGTTTCCTACTGCATTATATATATTATATAACATACATGATACACACACACACACACACACACATACACATACATATATTAACAAAAGTAAGGAAAGAGAGATTTAGGTTAGTATTAATCATGTGCCCTGATAGAAATCTTCACCTACTGTATTTTATATATATATATATATATATATATATATATAGTACTATTTTCTATTTTATATATTATATTTATATATATTATACTATTAATTATTACTTTTGACTTCAAATAACTGTGATTTTCTACTTCAATGAACTAGGATAGATACTTGTGAGTCTGACAAGTCCTTTTGTTAAGTCCAGGGACACTTCTGTTCTTGCCTTCTGACTTTTTGCCCTCTGAGCATGAAAGAGAGAATGATATAAGATTTAGAATAGGGCTGCCGTAAGCCACTCCATGTAATATTTCTCTGTAGCCATCTTTATTCTCTGGTAGTTTTTAGGTGAGGTTCCTATATTAGGAATTGCTTGTAGCCTAGAGTAACCATATCATAAGAGGGGAGGAGCCTCAGAAGTATGACCTTATAAAGATAAGGCAACAAGAAGATAGTTGTTTCAGTTACAGTCTCTTTCATTCTTATATTCAAAATTACGTTGTCTTAGAAATATGGACCAATTAGATATACCGAAGACCTTGGTTTTGCTGTTGAGCTGCATGAGAGCATCATCCCCAAGGGAGACTGATGTGGAGGTAGTGCATAAAAACCCTCAACATTACCACTCATTCACCTTCCCATCTCCCACCACTCAGTTTAGAGTATACACTTAGTTTGAGATAAAAGAAAAAAATGGCAGAGTTTTACTGGAAGGAGGATATCGTTAAGTTCTCATCTTTCTAGAGGGCTTTAAACCCTGTAGATTTTATTTGCTTGGGATAGACATTTATGAATTACAAACTGGTATATTTTAGCTCCTTTATATAAATCATTGATTAAATTTATGGTTTTAAGAGAATATATAATTTTTCAATCCTAGTGGATCTGTCTTATTACCAAGATAGTTCTATTAACATTCATATATATAATATATATTATGTGTATATTTAAATATATTTATATATTTTATATTAGATACATATTTATTATGTAATTATATTTTTATATAGCATATAAACAGTATATATAGCATATATACTATATTATATATAGCATATATAGTGTATAGTATATATAGTATATAGTAATATATTTACATGTTTAATGTATTATATATTTATATACTTATATATGTAATAGATGCATAATAATATACAACATAATTTAATAGTACATCCTAAAACTGATGATAATATTTTATAATTATATAATATAAATATAAGTGTATATTTATAAATATAGAGGACTATGATTTTAAATTTTATGATGCTATCCAATTTTATATAAATATCCAGTTTTTTCCCCACTTAATTTCTGTAAAATATTTGGGGTTGAAAATGAATGAATTGATCCTTGACATTAAGAAAAAAATATAAAATGAGGTAGTGATATGTGATATAACTAGTAAAAATTGGCCTCAGTGTAGTCTGTGCTATCATCACCCACCTTTTATGTATGCTTCTATAGGCCAACAGGATCACCTTTCCTTTATTCTTCCAGTGGAAGTGATTTGGGTAAGCAAGGGAAGTCAGGGTCTTTGGAGAGGGTTGGGGCCAAGTTAGAGAAAGGAAGGACTAAACAGCCTTTGCCCCATCAGTGATTCTTAACCCCAGGGGACATGGTAAATAGTATTATTTATTGCTGTTTTTGCCAGATGGCCAGGGAAGCACGAAGTTTATCATAATGAAGAATTGTCTCACACACACGAAGAATTGTCACACACACACACACACTCACACACACACAGCATAAGTAATGCCCTCCTTCGGGAAATTTAAATGTAAAAGTTTGTTTTGGGGCCTCTGGGCAAGGTTTATAAAAAAACTCCATTGTCCTTAAGCCATTGCTTTTCAAACTAGGACATCCATCAACATCATTTGGAAAGCTTATTAAAACAGGTTCCTGGGCCCTAACCCACAGTTTCTCATTCAGATCTCAGATGGGGCTCTAGAATTTGCCTTTCTAAGATGCATCCTACTAATGCTGCTTCTGTTGCTTTGGGGATCACATTGTGAAGTAATTACCATAGGTAACTGATTTAGTACATGCATTGGCTGCTTTGATTTCAGTGTTTGCCACCAAAATGAGATGAATGACAAGGTTAAGCTTTCTAAAATTTTTCCTCACAAATTAAAAAATTACTTTACTGCTTTTTGCATGTATTATGTTAAATATAAGAGCTTGTGCAGACCTCTGAACCGTTTGGTAACTATGAAACCTTCTACTTTAAGTCAAGTATACTAAATCATAGTAGCAAATCTAAGTGAAAGTAGAAGTATCTTATAAGGTACACAAAAATAACTGTCTTAAGAAATTTTTTTCTGAAATACTAATCTTAGATTTTCCTGTTTTCCACTTCACCATACTAGATAAGACATAATTGGCATATTATTTTCTGACAAAAAAAAAATTACTCTCCAGGAAGACAATATAAGAATATATTTCTCCAAACATTTTTTGTTTATATTGAACAGTTTTAGATTATAAGTCTATCACATTTTGAACTTTTTGGCATTTAAGGTACTAAAAACACACCAAGAGAATGAGATCAAAGGTTTGAGTTTTTTTCTTCTTCTGGGAAAAAAGTTTCCCAACATAAATATTTTTCATTTTCCTAAGTTATACTTAGCTGTGAAATCTAAAACCTGACCATATTTGACTAAGAACCATACAAATTTATATAACTATTTTCTCTTCTTTCAAGGGTAAGGTTCTCAACACGCATTTTGGTACTTTACCAAAGGTAATAATGGCTTTTATTTAAACTGCAATTTAATCTGAAACTAAAAACCTCTAAAAGATAGTATATATAAATATAAACAGAATTTATATTAAGTAGTTCAAAATATAACAAGATTGCAAAGAACAAGTTTGTAATTTGCTTAGTAGTACTTTTTTGAATGAGTACCAAACACTAATATTCTGGTGTAGAGATTGAGATAGAGATATAAATCACATATGTATTATAAGTTACATTGTATAAACATGAATGGTATAGAGCAAACCATGTGTTGAATTCATCTCCTTTTCTTTTTTTTTTTTTTTAAAGATTTATTTATTATGTGGGGGGAGAGAGAGAGGGAGAGACTGAACCAGACTCCTCACTGAGAATAGAGCTCCATGCAGTGCTTGATCTCACAACCCTGAGATCATGACCTCAGCGGAAACCAAGTTTGATGCTTAACCAACTGAGCCATCCAGTTGCCCCCATTATAGAAGTTAGCTAGAGTAGGAGCAGAATTAATTAGAGTGGGAGAGGTAGATAAAATAGGAGGCAAATTCTTCCAATTATTAATAGCATTAAACATTTCTTATATAAAAATGTTAATCTTTTATAGGAATAGTAAATATACTTGGTAATCATGAGAAGTAGTACTGATGGTAGAAATATTTTTGTATAGGTCTTAATGAGTAAACATGAATTTTTTAAATGAAAAAAAGGAACTGTACTATGTCATTATGGAGAGGAAGACAACATGAAATAGAGAACTAGGGGCACCTGAGTGGCTCAGTTGGTTAAGCCTCTAACTCTTGATCTCAGTTCAGGTCTTGATCTCAGGGTCATGAGTTCAAGCTCCATAGTGGAGCCTACTTAAAAAAAAAAAAGTAATAGAAAATTAGTAGAAAGTTCTCTTTATTTTTCAGTGTTACTTTCTTCATGTGAGATTTCGAATGGCTTAAAGTTTCTTCATGGAAATGTTAAAAGTTAAAAAAAACATATATAATACACAATTTTATTTTAATTATATAGTAATAATACATTGAGTTTTATTTATTTAAGCCTTTTTTATTCGAACCTTTAAAAAATTAACCCTTTTAAAATTTCACATGAAGTAGCACTTAAAATAACTTAATCAAATTCTCCTCACATTTATCTACAGATTTAACATAATTTTTATTGAAATCCCAACAAGATTCCTTTGTAGATGTAGACAAACTTATTCTAAATTTTATATGGAAAAGAGAATTTGAAAAATAGTAGAGAATACCACTCTACTTGATGTTAAGACTTTCTGTATGGCTATAGTAATTAGAGATATATACATATAGATTAATAGAAAAAAATGGAAAACCTACAAAAAGACATAAAAGCAACTCAATGGAGGGAGGATAGTCTTTCAATAAATGTTGCTAGATCAGTTGGACATCCATAGGCAAAGAAAAAGAATATCTAAATTGCACAACTCGTACAAAGTCAATTCACAATGCATCATGGGTTCAAATTTAAAATTTTAAACTATAAAACTTTCAAGGAAAATGTAAGAGACTATTTTTAGAGCTTTGAGACTGGGGATGGAAAAAGAGCTCTTACACATGACACCAAAAGCATGATGCATAAAAAAATTTTCTGATAAATCGGACTTCATTAAAATTAAAAATATTTGCTCTGCCAGACTGTTGAAAGCATAATAAAACAAGCCGAAAACTAGAAGAAAATATTTGCAAATTACAAATATAAACAAATATGAAGGGTACCTGGGTGGCTCAGTTGGTTCTGTGTCTGCCTTCAGCTTGGGTCATGATCCTGGGGTCCTTGGGATAGGGCCCCGCATTGCGCTCTCTGCTTGGTGGGAGCCTGCTTCTCCCTCTCCCTGCTGCTCACCCGGCTTGTACTCTCTCTGTGTCTGTCAAATAAATAAATAAAATCTTTTAAAAAAAACAAAAACAAATCTGACACAGAACTTGGATCTGGAATACATAAAGAACTCTCAAAACTTGACAATAAAAAACAAAAAATTCTTTTTTTAGAAAATTAGAAAATAGGCAAAAGAGATGAACAGACATTTTATTAAGAGAACGTGCAGTTGGCACATAACGCACTTGAGATATCATTATACACCTATCAGAATGGCTAAAATAAAAATAACAGCACCGTATGTTGAGGAGGGAGTAGAGAAACAATCACCCAAGCATTGCTGGGAAGAATGTAAAATGGTACAACCCCTCTGGAAAATAATTTGGCACTTTCTTATAAAACTGCACATACATATACCACAAAACTCAGCAATTACACTGTTGGGCATCTATCCCAAAGAAATGAAAACTTGTATTCATACAAAAACCTACCTATGAATATTCTTAATAGCCCCAAACTGGAAACAGCCCAAGTGTTCTTCAGTGGGTGGATGATTTTTAAACAAATTCCAATGGGTCCATGCAATAGAAATTACTCAGCAATAGAAGGGGAGGTACTATCAATACCTGTAACAACCTGGATGAATCTCAAGGACATTATGACTAATGAAAAAGCTGGTCTCCAAGGCTCTTATTTAACGTTCTCAACATGATAAACTTGGGGAGATGAAGAACAGATCAGTGGTTGGTAGAGAACAGGGATTGGTATGGCATAGTGCTGCTGCCTCTTAAGGGAGTTCCCTTATGATAAGGTGGTTATATCAATGTATACATTTAATCAAATTTCATCAGACTGTACACACACAAATGAATGCAAGTGAAAACTGAGCGAGGTCTGTAGTTAACAGTATTGTAATAGCAATAATTTTCTACTTTTGATATACTATGGTTACATAAGATGTCACCTTTGGGGAAGCTGAGTGAGATGGTCACAGGGCTCTGCACTATTTTGCAACTTCCTGTGAGTCTATAATTTTAAAATAAAATTTTAAAAATATAACTTAAGTAAAAATACTGGAAAAGGTCAAGAAGTAAAGAATAGTGAAATATTTCACAGCTCATCTTTTTTCAGAAATATCAGAAAAACTCTGGGGATCATTTATAAATCAAATGATAGTTTGATAAAAGGCTCAAACTACAAAGACATCGAGATGTATTTCCTTTATATGAATAGCAATGCAATGCTAATATACACCCCTAAACATTTACTTTTACTTTGACAGTCCATTTTACAGGTTGTTATTCTCAAGCTCCCAGGAAAATGGAGAAAGCCAAAATGACATAGCATAATATGAATTTCTTTATATCAATATTGCTTCAAAACAGTGATGAGTACAGCCTAGGATTAGCTCACATATTAATCCTGACTGAGTTTGCACTTGGACTCCTGCCCTGCCAGCAGAAACTTCATGGTTCCTTGAGGATGTCTTTTTGTCACACATGTTATAATGATATGGATGTCACCTTCATGAGAAGTAGAGAAAGTTCTTTTACTGAAAGCTTAGTAGTGTCCACTCTCAATTATACATTTGCATTTCAAAGTACTGAAAATGAGACTGAGTAGTTTGTTTTGACTGTCAAAATGGTTGAGTGAGTAAGTTTATTTTGACTTTAGATCAGTTTAGTCACGTGTGGAAATGACACAGTTGTATAACATTGTACTACCAACTAATCGTCTGGAACCACTTTGTATAAACAAGGCTTGAAAAAGAGTAGCAGGATTAAATTCAAGTGTTACGACTTTTACATCCTCAACAAAAATAAGTACAGGGCCAGCACCTACCATAGAGGTAGCGATCCTTTAGCTAGGGTAACAGTGATAAAAATATGTTCATAGCCTTGGTACCTTCATTCCACATAATATCCAACTCACTGTGTTGGGTGTTTTTGGTTTTGTTTTTTTGTATTTGTTTTTGTTTTAATATCTTTTTTTCTTTTTATGTTTTTAAGCCATAAAACCAGATTGTCTTCTTAGGAAAATATAATGCCTTTTTTCCCCCACAGTGTACTTAACTGTGACATGTGTTAAAAAGTTAAAAAGTTTTTTTTTTCTCTTGGAATTAGATTTGCTGTAATTCTTCCCAGTATTATGTTATGCTTTGTTCTATTCTCTAGAGTTAGGCTCCAAGAACCCTATTTATAGATCATGTTTTTAAGTGCTTTGCAAGCAGACCCCATGATGACTGATTACCAAGAAAGGTTTTAATGGCCAGTTTATCCAGGGTCGACTACATAGAATATTTTAAGAGTGTTGCTTTTTAAAATAAAATAGAAGTATTTGACATGAAGTATCTGTGTGATGAAATAAATTTTTCTGAATTTAACTTGATTAGGTTGTATATAGAATATAAAAATCACTTCAAAACTTTTTTGTCTGTATACAAATGAACAAATTGAGAATTTATTGAACAATTAAGATTTGTGTCCATTCCTGACTCCACTAAGTCATTTATAATAGCACTAGGCAAGTTCGAAAGTTATCGTGGCTTGTTTTAGGAATATTATAAATTCACTAATCAGAAACCTCAAATTATCTATTTGAGTGAATAGTTATGAATTAGTATGTTTCAGATATTTAATTACTTCAAAAGGTTGAAATAGGATTTATGTGAAAAATGAAATACTTATTTCTGGAAACCCGTACCCAACAAGGGTTCTAATCTCTTCAGTTTATGGTTGAAATGTAGTTAGAGAAGAACCCCCATAATTCAGGAAGAGCTTTCTGGTTAATAGATCTGGAACACTGTCCTAGCCCTACTGTGTTTCCAATAGCAACTGACTTATCTTGGGCTGGAGATATGTACCCACTTCAAAAGAAGGCTTTTCCTAAGAATTTCCTTCAGCTTTTTAGAGTTTTTCCAATGATCACTGATAATGGATACTGTAATGACAGGCTTTGGTATTTTAGAACAAGGCAGATTTGGATGCAGTTTTGCAGAAATTTTGCATTAGTTATTAATGCATGGATTTTCAATAAGTACCCATCATAAGTGGGGCAAAACTATATTGTTGGTATCATCCAGAAGCAATGAGGAATAGGGAAGAATCTTTGCCATAAAACAAATATGACAAATATTTTGTTTCACTGTTTTACATCATTTCTAATGAAAACAAATGAATAAGTAACACAAAATACTTGCAGTTATTTGCAGTCATATGTAAACTATAACTACTCTGAAAGCACTGACAACTTCTGTTTATAATTAATGCAAAATTAGCTCTGTATGAATACTACTATGTACATTTGCAGAAAGGTATTTCCACGTAAAACTTCGCTCCTCGATTGCCTTTCCAGTCTTCATTTGAATATTTCACACTAAATAAGTCATACATAAATAAATAAATAAAAATTAATATAAAATATAAATATTAAATATAAGTAACAGTATGTTTTTATTTATATAAATAAAATATATAAATATAAATATTAATATAAAAATATTTAAAAATATAAACATAAAAAATATAAATAAATAAATAAATAAGCTTAAAAATTCTTAATATTGCTTCTTTCAAGAATTACATTTTAAAAAGTGTTTAGAATCTCATATGAGAGAGGGAAAAACTAATGATGTGGGTCCTTATTTTTCTGCTGATGGAAATTAATTAGTATTCTTTCTTTCAGCTTTAATTGGCATTCTCTGTGCTAGCCCCAGACATTTATGATTAAAATCAGCTCGACAACATAATGAACTATTTTTTTTCTGTACTTTGAACCAAGTCCTCTCAGCATTCAAACTCATTCATTATTTTTATTTAATTAGGCCGAACTCACATTGGAGAGATACCTGAAGCAAGGCGATTTCCCTAATAGCTATGCAATCACAATAGCTCACAGGCTTTGCAATAATTTAATTATTCAAGATTGAATCATCAGAAGAATTTTAAAAAATTATCCTTAACTAAAGGACAAAAGTGTGGTTGTAAATAGAAAACTACCATTATTTAAATGGCATCAGTATGTAGTGTTAGTAACCAATAGTGTAATGTTCCTAGATGTGAATTTTATGTACTTATTTGTGGCAAATTATTAAATTAGATTTTATATGGGAAACCAGTGACTGACTATGTTAGCAATTTGGCTGTGTTCTATACAAGTAAGTGCAAACTTTTATGCTTCCTAAAGCAAAAAATATGTAGGAATTTTTATATAGGATTACATATCACTATTTTATAAAACTAGGGTAAAGTCGCTTCCCAGGACAACTTCTCTCGCTCTCTCTCTCTTTTTTTTTTTAAGACTTGTTTATTTATTTGAGACAGAGAGAGCAGAGGGAAAGAGAAACTCAGGCAGACTCCTCACTGAGCACAGAGACTGACAGGGCTGGATCTCAGGACCTTGAGATCACGACCTGCTCTGAAACCAAGAGTCAGATGCTTAACTGACTGCGCCATGCAGGCGCCCCTGGACCACTCCTTATCTTAAAAACAAATTATTTTATATGATGGTTTTACTCTGACTTGTCTACTGCAGTGAGAAAACTATTTCTGTGGCAATATGCGCATTTAGCAAACTAGACAAGAGAAACTCTGTGGGGTTTTTTGAGGGGGAAAGATTAGATAGAGCCAAGTTGTCTTCTTTTTTTAAACAATGTTATTGACTAAATACTTCCATCCCCTTGGGGACATATTCACACTTAATTTCTTTCAGCAAAACAAGGAAAGAAAAGAAAACCAAGCTGCCAAAGGCAGTATTAAAGAAAATGACTTAGAAAATTGTTTTCTAGAAATTGCTTTCATCTAATCTAGATGGTTTACTGTAAAATTGGGTAATTGTTGGATTAATCAGACTATGATCTAAGCAGAAAGATGTTTTAAATTATTTTCTTTGTTTATAAAATAAGTGCTTTTGATAAGTTTAAAGTGACCTTAAAACTCATTAAAAGTAATGTTCAAATTTACACAGCTACTTTTCATTAGTTATTAGATTCTGGTTAACACCCTTGATCACACCTCTTTTTTTTTTTTTTGCCTGTTTTCTTTTTTCTTTTTTTAAGAGAGAATGAATGAGGGAGGAGCAGAAGGAGACAGAATTGTAAGGCTGGGCTTGGACAGGAGCTTGAGCTCATGACCCTTAGGTGGTGATCTGAGCCGACCGAAATCAAGAGTCAAATGCTAAACCAGCTGAGCCACCCAGGTGCCCACCTTGATTACACTTTTTAAAAAGCTGTTGTATGAGTCGGATTCCCAATAGGCAAAGGTGGCACATTCAAATTGGGATCATTTAGGGAGAATTTCTATGTAGAGAGATGAATTACCGTGTTATAGGTAGGGTATCTTGGACCATAAAGAGAAAGTGCAGAAACCCTGGGTTAGAAGCTACAGAGCTGTTTCCACCTCTAGGCCTGGAGAGGAAGCAGAGGAGAAAAGTTCCCATACAGCAAGCTGCTTGGAGAGGGGCAATAACCTTCAGGCAAGAGACAGAAGCAGCCTCAGATAACTGCAGTGGTGAGAGCCCAAGGAAAATAGCTGCTCTTTTTCTCCTTTATCATTACCATCCATCTGATCTGGATGGCTTCTACTGACCAAACCCATCCAGATGTCAAGAGGGCAAGGGAGTCTGTTGATGTAGCCCACTCAGGTCAACCTCCAGGGCAAAGATCTTGTTGAACTGGGAGGGGCAAACCTAAGGTATCTGGCAGAGTGATTACGAAAATTCACTAGAGAGACACTAGAGATCATCTAGAATGAAAACATTTGAGCTTCAGGGAGGGATTAAGCAACATACATTGTTTGACACACAACCACAATCATGACACATTGTCAGCTAAGTCCACAACTCCAGCCCTACATCCACTTTGCTTTGTGATTATGCTGCAGTCACCTCTTAGAGAATGTGTGAAGTTGTACTAGTTTGTATTGTTATCATAGCAAAATTAATAAGATTTGAAATTTTAACATTGGGGGGGTGGGGTATACCCATACTAGAAGCATTCTATTTCAGCCCACAAAACTTATTTTAGTCCATATTGTAATTTACTGAAAATTACTTTTTTTTCTGAAAATTACTTTCAAGGGCCAAATGTGTTATAGAAAATTGTTGTTTAATGTGATTTGTCTTAAATCCTACAGTTGTGAGGGTAGGGTAAAAAGAGGAATTATAATAACTCTCTGATATTGGAGTCTTTGCTTAAGAGGCTTAAAATTGGAACTCATTTGATTAAAATTAGAAGGAATAAAATCTCTTAAAATATTAAGATTTTCATTCCCAAGATGAATTTACTCTTCATTGTTGGAATATGGTTACTTTTAACATTTTTAGCTGTTTTCTTACCTTATTCTTTTCACTAGTCTTTTAACACCATCTGGTCCTGTTATACCAAGTAATTTCCCACTTGTCGAATGCACTTGTGTTATACCAGGTGTAAGGGTTAGAGATTATGGAGCATCTCTTCAAGCTCTGCTCACATTCTGGAAATGCTTGATCGCAGTGCTCATTCTGAAATTAAAGATCTTGCTCATGAACAGTAAGTTCTGTGCATGTCTCAGGCAAATGGTCTCCTTGCATTCCGGGTCTCTTTCTCCTCCCTCACAGAGCTTGAGTGCTTAGCACTCTTTAAAACTCTTAAACCAAAAAGTTACATTTATGTACCTTACATAAATGTAGGCCTTTTATATCTGTATAAAGGAGTATAAATGGTTATACTCCTTGGTTATAATGATATAAATGGTTAATATCAGCTGAGCTTTTCTGCTGCATGCATCTGTGATTATGATATTTAATTATAAATACTGCATGTACCCAACCTACTTCACAAATACATTTCCTTGATTTTGTGCTAGTGAGAGGTCCTTGTTAGGTTTCAATGCCTATAGAAAAAAAAGGTTCTAGTAAAAAAAAAAGACTTTAAATATAAATGCAACATTTTCTCTTATTAGGAAACAAACTATAATTAGTGAAAGAATATTCTATGGAGTACCTGGGTGGCTCAGTTGGTAGAGAAGCTGCCTTCGGCTCAGGTCACAATCCCAGAGTCCTGGGATTCAGCCCTGCATCAGCCTTCCCTGCTCGGCTGGGAACCTGCTTCTCCCTCTCCCTCTGCCTGCTGCTCTGCCTACTTGTGCTTTCTATCTCTTTGTCAAATAAATAAATAAAATATTTTTTAAAAAATTAGTGAAAGAATATTCTAGCTTTATAATAGTTTTACTGACTCTTTCAACATTTCTATTTATTATTTTTTAATTTTTTTTTTAAGATGTTATTTATTTAAGAGAGAGCATGAGCAGGATGGGATGGTCAGATGCAGAGGCAGAGGGAGAAGAAGCAGACCTGCTAGTGAGCAGGCAGCCCAACAGGGATCTTGATCCAAGGACCCTGGGATAATCTCCTGAGCCCAAGGGAGGCCCTTAACCAAAACCAACTAAGCCACCCAGGTACCCTCTTTCAATATTTCTGTTCATACTTTCCTTTTATCAGGCATTGTGATAAAACTTTTCACTTATTGTCAAAATATGTTAAAGAATTCAGCTATTTTGTGTTTGCTGTTAGAAAATGAATTTTAAAAATTTGAAGCATGATACAACCATCCACTAAGATAACTGCTAATTTTTAATGATTCCATAATAGTTCACGAAGTACACTGAATATATTTTGTTTGATTATCTGCAGTTGAATATTAAGTTGCTCTTAACTATCCCACTACAGATAGCACTACAATGAAAACATCCTACATTTTGCTTTTCCTATTATTTGAATCATTTACCAGAAGTGAGCTGATAGAATCAAAGGATGTGAACATTTTTGTTGCTTATGATATGTCTTGTTAATAGATTTCAAAAGGGTTTTAACTAGTTTATGTTAAGCATCAGCAATGTTCAGGAGTCCCCGGCTCATTCCCACCTTCACTGGCATTAGTTCATCAATTTCTTTTTCGTAATTTTTACAGGCTGATAGGGATAACTTGTTATCATTTTGTGTTATTTTTGTTTCATTTTGTGTTATTTTAGCATAATTAAGTTGAATATATGCATTTATTTTGCTTAATACCCGTTGTCAATTTTCTTGTCAACCTGAATGAGTTCTTCAATAAATAAAATAAGTATATTAATCCTATCCTTATTTACAAAAGATATTTCTCTAAGGGTAGTGTTTGTCTTTTTAATTTTAATTAGCAAGATGTTTTTCTTAAAGCTGAGAAATACCATAGGTTTTGTGTTTTAGTTCCAGTTTGCATACAGAATGCTACAGTAGAAGTGGTCAGTTCCTGTAGGTTCTTATGAGTGGGACTGTCTCAGGCTAGACAATAGCTTAGAACCTGTGAGCTCCAGAAGTCACCTAGCAATGTGAGACCAGAAATCTGACATTTTTTTAAGTTGCAAATTAATTTCTTAATTTGTTCTGCTTTATTTAGCAGTCTTTTTTTTTTTTTTTAAGATTTTATTTATTTATTTACTGACAGAGATCACAAGTAGGCAGAGAGGCAGGCAAGGGAGGGGGGGGAGCAGTGAGCCTGATGCGCCGCTCGATCCCAGGACCCCGAGATCAGGACCTGAACTGAAATCAGAGGTTAAACCACTGAGCCACCGAGGTGTCCTTCTTTGTTCATTTCTTAAAGATTTTATTTATTTATTTATTTATTTGTCAGATAGAGAGAGAGAGAGAGAGAGAGAGAGCACAAGCAGGCAGAGTGGCAGACAGAGGCAGAGAGAGAAGCAGGCTTCCTGCAGAGCCAGGAGCTCGATGCGGAACTGGATCCCAGGACCCTAGGATCATGACCTGAGCTGAAGGCAGAGGCTTAACTGACTGAGCCACCCAGGTGTTTCTAGCAGAGTCTTTTTTAAATGCCAACCTGTCTCCCTTGTGGTAATGGTAACCCAAGTAAGTTTTAGTTTTTTATGTTTGTTTATTGAGAGAGAATAATACCCCTGAAAGACAACCTGAAGGTGGTGGTGGTAATTCAAGTAAACCCCAGTTGAAAGGTGAAGTTGGAGGGGCCGGTTGTCTCTTCCTCCAGGAGGGCTAATCTATAGCAGTTGTTTTTAGTTTGAGTAAAGGAGGAGAGTCCCTTGCCAGCTGCTGTCTCCCTCAAATAGACTGAGCTCCTTGAGGTCACAGGGCAGGTATTCTTGTTTGTAACTCAATGCCTAGCTGACTCAGCAGCACAAAGAAGACAGAGATGCAAGGAATACTTGAGTGAAATAATGAGTTGTGGGGGAAGAAATAGTATGAGAGCCAGTTGGAGTTGAAAATACAGTACTGAATCTGAGTGTCCTCAGAGGAAGAAAATGATAAATTAAAATTCTAAGATCTGATTTTTTAAAACGTTACTGAAACTGACAACGATGTCTGCAGACATTTATCTGGACTCTACAGAAATGGAGTGGTTTTTTTTTTTTTTTCCACTATTGCTCATTTTTTTAATGGAATGATTAGTTAAATGAAATTAATTCATCAAAACCAGTGTTTTATGATAACTCAGTCTTACAGATGTGTCCCCAGCTGACAGAGCATGATAGTTTTTGTACATCCTCCTCAGTAGGCCATCTCACTGGGCCTGGACCAGTGCTGAGACAAGAAACCTATGTGTTCTCTGTCTTCACAGTATGAAGGAGACTGATTCAACAGACTGTGTTATGCAACCTAGTAACTTAGTTAAGATAGCATAAGCATTTTGTTACATTTGAAAAAAAAAATAAAAATAAATAAAAGAAGAAAAAAGAAACAAAGGAGAATTCAGGTACAAAATTACAGTGAATTCTAAGTTAGTGAGGGCTGCCTCAAAAGATAATAGCCTCCTATTATTAAACTTGGAGAATCTGCTTCAGCAGCAGGGTTTCCTATTTAGAAGCCCATAAGAGAAAATAACCCCAATAAATAAATCTATATTGTTCTGTAAAAATTGCCTTCTAGAACTTTCTTTTTTAAGGAAACCACATTCAAAAGCATTTTTTTCTTAATCCCTTATTTTCTATGAGACTTTGATCTTACCAGCTAGGTTTTGCCAACTATATTACATTTTAGAAACATAATTTCTGTGGTGGTTAAAGGATTACTGAATTGGAAAGACTGAAGCAGTAGGTATTGTAAAAGACTAGAAAGGAAGAATATTGATTTTTTTGGTTGGAATAGATTTCAAGCAGTAAGCAGATCTTGAATTTGGCCTTGAAACAGTAAACTTTAGATTAAAAGAAGAATGTAAAGGATTTTAGAGTGAACAGCATTAACAAGACTAGGGGGATAGGTGTGGAAAAGGGATTTCGAGTGAATATCAGATAACTAGTTGTATGAAGTAATGCCAGCTGTGGATTAATTGGTAAGGTGGGATCAACGCATTGAGAACCTTTAATGTCATAATCTGTGCTTTTTTGTTTTTCTATTAACGAAGACCGAGTTCTGTAGGGGTTTTTGTGAGTGTGGCAGGGGCAGAGGTGTTAGAATATGGTTTTCTTTTGATTTCAAAAACATTTTCCATTGTTTTAGAACTCTTCATAAGGACAGATGACAACTAACAATTTTATATATAGCTTTATACATTTATATGTTCTTTCCTAAAAAAATGAACTTCCTGGAGAGAACAAAGACATTGGTACTGATACAATCTATTAATTTTCTGACCCTAAGAGCCACTCTAGAATATGAGTAACAGAAACCAGCAAGTGCTTCTCTATTAAAATAACAGAATAGATCACCTTTCCTTGAGAGAAGACTATAGTAAGTGTGCTGTATTTATTGAATATAAAGCAGTGTTTGTCTGACTTCTTGATTCTGCAGACTTTTATTTGACTCTGCTTGTTATTTTCCACCAAAGGGCTGCAGCCTTTTTTATGGACTTTTTCTTGGCCATCGTTTTGTTAGAATATAACAAAAACCTGGCATTTTGGTACAGTTTACTGCTAGCTGGTTTATTTTGTCATTCGCTTCTGGAATATAGCAATGTGGGCCATGGAAAAAAACAATGAAAAGCACATGGAGAAAATTCCACCTGCTACTTTTGTCGAGGGTTCATTAGCCCTTTGCGTGACCTAAATCTAAGTCACCTTTTGTGTCTGTGTGCTTTATCAACCTCAATTATACCTGGTGGAATTTGAAAGTTCTATTTCTGGAATTGCTCTTTATTTGCACATTACTGACAGACTTCATTTACTCGTGTCAGGGAGGGCCTGGGTAGTGCTGGGTACCCCTAGCCCCACCCTCCCCGAGGGAGAAAATTCCCCAGAGTTTCTGAGTAAGACAGCAACACTTTCTATTGCTTTGTTGTCAGATTGGAAATGTCTTTGCCTTCAGTCCCTGAGGCCAGATTTCAGGTGTTTTCCCAAAGGAACTTCTCATATGGAAAATAGTCAGTCCTCCCCTGAATAATTTTTATCACCTAATAAATGATTCAGATTGATACTCTCAGCACTAGGGTGGGCAGCTGACTCTAAGGGGCATATGAGTGGCAGCTCATAGCAATAGGTTCTGTATTTCGGCTGTCAAGCTGAGATCCCTGATAAATGTGTTCTAACTCAATTAGGTTCTCCCCACCTGCATTTTAAGGCTATTCTTAGCATTTACTTACACTGTGACAAACTCTAGTTTATTTGGAGTTGGCTGCTTTTTCTAGGGCACTTAACACATTTGATATAAAGTGATCAACACTGACGCAGATGGAAAATGATTCCTGACTGGGTAGGTCCAAGTGGATGCAGTTTCGGACCTGACCTGGCTAATATGTCCGACCTATTACTTCAAGGAATGTAGTAGCAGGTGTTGATATTTTCCCAGACATCAGTGTGGTCATGTTTGGTAGGATATGCTTAGTGCAGTGTGAAATTGACATTTTGGAGTTCCAGGTTGCCATTTACAGTGACCGGTTTCTATTGATGAACTTTTTCCTTTTTTTTACTTACAGACCCACATAAAGCTTTTAAAAATTGATTCTCAGTTTTAAATTGATTCACACCTTTACTTCAGATGAGATTATTTGAATTTGCCCGGATATCTTTATTTTTGAGGGTAATATCTATTGAGGAATACTTTCATTTCACTCTTTCCTGCATTTTTCTAAGTAAAAAGAAATCTTATATTTTGCAAGATCCATTAGTCAGTTGATCTGTTTTCAGTTAAGAATAGGCTTAATTCATCCCAGAGAAATACAATCTCTTTCATTAAAAAAAAATATTATAAAGTTAGGCAAGTTTAAGAATAGCTATTTGCTGAATATTTTGTCAACTCCTGTCTTACATAATGAATAAGATAAACATAGGGACTAAGTTCAGTATGTGGGTACCTTATCAAGCCTGTCACAATTTCTTTTATTGTAGAAGAACTTGCAAACTTCACATAAGCAGATCAGAATTTAAGAGGACAGTGGATACTAAGATTTCTCCTAAAAATCTGTTTTATATGAAGCCCTTCGTTGTTAGTCACCATAAAAGACGTCCCTATAAAGATGAAGCGAAACAAGGAAAAGGATGTAATTATATTTAAGAATTTGAGTTGAACATTTTTCTTCTCAGCATTTATATATACTTTTTAAAAACATTTATAAAATACTCTGTGTGCAAGACACTATCTTAATATTATCTCATATAAACCATATAACCATATAACAACTCAATGATGTATTCTTATGCCCAATATACAGAAGAAGAAATTGAGATACAAAGAAATTAGATTATTTGCAAAAGCATCACAGCTAGTAAAATGCAGAGCTGGGATTTGAAGCCAGATTGTGATTTGAAGCATGGCGTCTGGAGCGAGACTGTCTTAATCAGGTACTTTCTGCTGCTCCTCTGTGCTTGTGAGTAAGAGACTGCATACCATTTTTCAGTGTTCTCCTGTAACATGCATTTTCTTATGCTTTACCAAAGGCACTATTATAAACATAACACAGTTATTTTGGTATTATTAGAAATACAAAGGACACATCTGAGATGTACCAGAGAATTACACATAGCATTAAAGTTTAGAACAGAAGTTGCACTTTTCTGAGTTTTCTGACCACGTTTCACCCATTTTCAACCATTCAAAAGTTTTTGTATCGAATCAAAAATATTTGTTTAGTAATAATTTGATTTTTCCTTAGAGCTAGTTGTGACCCTCTCACTTCCAGGGGTTACTGATAAAGACTTCTTAGAATCATTATTGGCCAAAAAATGAAGTTTTCACTTATTTACAGTTTTTATTTATGTTTGGCTACTTTCTTTTTTACTTGTACTCCTTAGTATCTCTTCACTCAAAAAACTTTTTCTTTATAAATGATAACAATTAAAAGGGGTGGGTTATAATGAAAACAAAACTAGGATGGGAACTCCCAACAAGAGTATAACAATGTGACTCTAAATTATACATATAATCTCAATCAGTCAATATATTTATTATATTTATAAAGTACTTACTTATACATGTGTTTATTAGCAATGAAAAAGTATATCCAGTTTTATAGAAAAATAGGCTATTGATATTTCAGAAAGGAAAAAAAAATTTAATTTTTTTTAATTAATTTTTTATTTTTTATAAACATATATTTTTATCCCCAGGGGTACAGGTCTGTGAATCACCAGGTTTACACACTTCACAGCACTCACCAAAGCACATACCCTCCCCAATGTCCATAATCCCACCCCCTTCTCCCAAACCCCCTCCCCCCAGCAACCCTCAGTTTGTTTTGTGAGATTAAGAGTCACTTATGGTTTGTCTCCCTCCCAATCTTTTTTTAAAAGATTTTACTTATTTGTCTGACAGAGAGAGATCACAAGCAGGCAGAGAGGCAGGCAGAGATAGAGAGGGGGCAGCAAGCTCCCTGTGAGCAGAGAGCCAGATGCGGGACTTGATCCCAACCCTTTGAGCCACCCAAGTGCCCCCAAATTCCATATATTTAAAAGACTTATGCTGCTGTTGTGTATCCAGCTCAGATGTGCTAAATGTAATTTTGTACAACTGCTAATTTATACTATAGAACACCTCTCCAGTTGATAATTCTTATTTTAAACTGTGTAATAAGAAGTTCATTTGTGAGTAGTTATAACAGGGTTAGAGAAAGACATGTTTATAATTAGTGTTATAAGTATCCTTAAGCTGCCAGAAAAAAATACCACAGACTGGGTGGCTTTAATAACATTTATATTCTCACATTTCTGGAGGCTAGAAGTCCAGGATTAAGGTTCCAGAAGGCTTGGTTACTAGTGAGGCTTCCCTTCCTGAAGCCTCCTCACTGTGTTGTCACACAGCCCTTCCTCTGTTTTTATACTTCTAGTGTCTCTTCCTCTTCTGATATGGACACTGGTCCCATCAGATTAGAGCCCCACTTCATGACTGTACTTAATTACTACTGAAAGGCATTATCTCCAAGTACAGTCACATGGGGGTTAAGCCTTCAGCGTATGCATTTTGAGAGGACACAATTCAAAACATGTAGCGTCAGTAGGATGGGTGCACTGCTAGGTTCTTCTAGTCATATTTCTTCATTTTAACATATTCTTCTTTAACTTAGCTCATTGAAATTGTGAGGTGTTTTGTAATCACTTCACATCTTTTAGTTTTAGGGAAGGGGGGTATACTATTGTGGTAATTTTCAAAATTTTTAAACTTAACCTACATAAAGAAATAGACTGCCTGGAGGGCATCTGGGTGGCTCAGTTGGTTAAAAGTCCAACATTTGGCTTCAGCTCAGATCATGATCTCACGGTTTTGACGCTAAGCCCCACATTGGGCTCTGTTCTCAGTGGGGAATCTGCTTCAGACTCTCTCTACCACTCCCTCTCACTCACTCTCTCTCAAATAAATACATAAAACCCTAAAAAAAAGATTGCCGAGCACAAACCAATTCACATGCAATGACATATATACATGTACTGTATGACCGAAACAAGAGTGTGTTGCAAATCTCACCCTCTTATAAAAAGTGCACCCTGCTCCTTTCTATTCTTTTCCATCTTTATATTCTGCTCTCTCATTTATATATTTTTTAAAATAGTGGTCATGACCCACTCAATTGTTCAGTCCCCCTAAATTGACTTAATGGGCTGTGAACAATTTGAAAAACTATTTAAGGAGTAAAAACTCTTGTGTGACTGGTATTCTCTCAAATAGTGGATGTTGTTGCATGTGCATTCCTGATAACTTACTTAGCATGGAACTACATAGTATGTTTTTAAAAGAGAGTTTGGCTGTGCAGTTGTTGATCACTCCCAAGTACTGGGTAGCTAGAGGAATTCACTAGAAAGTACAACCTTTCATTTAGAGGGTAACCCAGTTTCTTCCAAAACTTGAAACACATCAAATAAGAGATCCAGAAGTTTGCTACATTGGTGATGTTGGCCCCCTTGTAAGCCAGAATCTGTTAAGGATCAGATGTAAATGCACAGTGACACAAGCCATTTAACAAATATCTTGATATACTCATGTCATCTACCATCTGTATCCCTTTTACATTAATTGGAGATACTGTTTTATTCAAGGTCTTTTCAGAAAATAGAAACTATTCCAAGTATTTTATACAGGAATAATTTAACTCAAGGTGTTAGTTGCACAGTGGTAAAAGCTCTAGAAGCCAAACAATGGGGTGACTTGTCCCAGAGAACAGCAACAGCAGGAAGCTGCTGGGAAGAGGCTGTGTTACTAGAATCCAGGCGCTGGGGTCACCTGGCAAAAAATGGAACCACGGAGAGAAGGATTGTCTGGGTGAGTTAAAGCCCCAGAGACTCTACTGTTGCTAGAGATACTACCAAAAAGCAGAGAAGGGAGAAGAGAAATATTCAGGCTTCTCTCTTCTTCATACCATCTAGTCTTCCGCAAATGCCATTCGTAGGTTAAAATTGCTGGAAGCCAGAGAGGAAGTGAAACAAAATTTAGTTCCCTGCCATACAGATCAGAGCCAAGAGAGTGGGAATTGATCTCAGGCAAAATAAGCAAATGATTGGCACAGATACTAAGACTCATCTGTTTATTTGTATTTGATTGATTTCATTTTATTCCTGATGCCCATGTAACAATTCACTGTTGTAAATCACATTCATGCCTACAGATTCATAGATTGAATTTTAGGTGTTGAGAATGCCACCTACCTTTCTCATGTTCTCATTGAATAAATGTGCCTTGATTTATTTAACTGTTTTTTCTTGTTGAACATTTGATATTTTGCTACTATAAATTACTCTGCAGTGACTATGCTCATGCATGTGCCCTTCCTTCCATATTGTTTTAACTATTATTTTAAAAGTTATTTACCCAGAAGATAGATTTGTGTGCCAAAAGCATGAACAGATTTATGGCTCTTCTTATTTATTACCAGTTTGCTTTTCTACAGCATTGTTCCAATGTATTAGCATCAATATACAAGAGAACCGATTTTAGTGA
Organism: Mustela putorius furo; assembly: GCF_011764305.1. NCBI lineage: Eukaryota > Metazoa > Chordata > Mammalia > Carnivora > Mustelidae > Mustela > Mustela putorius. The sequence goes on from NW_025422023.1 coordinate 12,756,554, forward strand.
CTTGTCTGCACTGGAATAGTGTCATTAAAAAATCTTGTTGCCCAATTTAGTTGGTGATTAGTGGCACTGGGTTTCAGTTGTTGACTCTTTGATCATTAGGATGTTGAATATACTTTTCACATGTTTATTAATTAGATGCGCTTATTCTTCCAAATTCTTCTAATAAGCATTCTTAGACTAGGAGTGAAGAAGCCAAAAAACAATTTAACATGAAGAAAACAAAACAAAACAAAAGCCACAAGCCTTGTTTCCATCCTTGTGTTGCATAGTCTAGGTGGTGGACTCTAATAAAACATTCTGGAAGGTCCTTTAAAGACTCTTTCCTAAAGTATCCAGCCTGACTCGTTCCCACTGCAGTTCACAATTATAGCCTCTTTGGTGTCTTTTCTTTATCCTTAGGACTGGGGATTGGAGAGTGGTCCCTCTTTCAAATACCATGCAGTTAATTGTTTAAAGTGTGGTCTTCTGTTTTATAAACACTTGAACACATTACTAAACTCAGAGAAAATGATCAAAGTTTTCCTTTTCTTTTTATGAGAGCATTTTATATTTCTTTACCTTTTTCTCTTAATTTTAAAAAATTTATTAAAAAATGAAAACAAGTGTTTTGACAGGAAATAGCATGATAGTTTTTATATGCTTAAATCTATATCTGTATATTTTTATATGTAGTATTGGCTCTTGATTTATTGTGGTTTTGAAAGTTAATTCTTTGCATTCTGTAGGTATTCAAGTTATCTTTTAGATTTAGGAAGGATCTTAGAAATCATCACCCTTACTTTTACTCTTCATACATTCATTAACATGGGAAAACACCTTCGGAGTTAAAAAAAAATTTTTTTCTTATACTCAGAGCTTACAACAATAAGAGGCTTAATTGATCTCTTTGTACATGTTTTAATTTCTTCTCTTTGAAAGCATTAGACACCACACTTTAAATTCACAATAATTATTTAATTAGACCTCATAAGATATATAATGTGGCTGGCTAAGGATGTGCTGATTTTTATCTAAATGTTAACATGGTTAAGATTTATTTCCTACTATTGGCTGTCATGAAGCACTACTTATGACTTATCCTCCTGTTGAGAAAATTAAGGATTTATATTGCCCTTGTATAATCTATTCCATAAAACAAGTATAGAGCAAAAAGCGCAAAGGATAAGTATCCACATATTTTCTAAAATGTTTTAGTTTAAAGTGAGGAAGTTATTTTACATGTACTAAGTACATTTGGAGACGACTTACACCAACTAATTAAAAACCAGTTTGTTTAAATATTAAACACAGTTCAGTATCAATCTTTCCTATTTAATTTAAGAAATAAGGAATTATTTTTTAAAGTACCACTATACATAGCAATTGTCACTGCCTGCCATGAGGACAGAGAGCTATCATAGGTCCAGGTCCACAGAGAGGGTAGACTCTGTGAACTAATGGTCCTTTGATGATGAAGGAAGCAGCTGGGAATGTATGAGTGAACTTAACAAGCCCTTCCTGACCACATTTTACAAATCCACAACTAGAAGGTGCAGTTTGTGATCTGTTGCAGCCTTGTCTTCCACCATCTCCTTTCTTCTCCAGGTTGTATTTTGAATTGTTATTTTCAGATCCTTGAAGGTCCCATATGATTTTTTGCCACTGTGCCTTTGTGGCTGCTGCTTTATCTTCCTAGAACCCCCAGAATTGTTATCAGTTCTTCATGCCACATTTTTAATAGTTGCTATCTTTGGTGAATTTTATAGTTGATTCCTTCATTGTTTGTTTGGTGGGCTGGTTTTCAGATTTTCTTTCATTGATTTATATATGTAACATTTACAATCAGAAAACAGATTTTGTTTGTTTATAGCTGTCATCTATATCTTCACAGTGCAGAGTAGAGATCTCCAGAAGGGAAAAACTTATAAGAAGTGCATTTTAACTTAATCTCAGAGTAGCAAATTGAGTAGAATATGAAGCTCAGGCAGGTCTTAAAAGTTTGGTGCATGAGGGTGCCTGGGTGGCTCAGTGGGTTAAAGCCTCTGCCTTCAGCTCAGGTCATGACCCCAGGGTCCTGGGATCCAGGCTCTGCTCAACAGGGAGCCTTCTTCCCCCCGCTGCCCCCCACCTGCCTCTCTGCCTACTTGTGATCTCTCTCTGTCAAATAAATAAATTAAATTAAAAAAAAAAGTTTGGTGCATATATATCTGTTATTTCTTGTGCTATTTCTTTTATTTTTCTTGTACACAGCCTTTATGCTGAATATATCCTACTTTAGCATTTCTGTACCTAGTACCTTGAGGTTAATTTTGCTTGACAAAAATTAACCATCTGCCACTGCTAATGTTAAAATTCTAATTTTATTTATCTTGTTTCATTTTCTTCATCTCAAGGATAAAGAAGTTTTGTTGGATCTTTGTGGGGCCATCCATCTCTGATATACTATAGTATGATTTAGGATATATAACTGCTTTCTGATTTCCATTCTCTACTTTCCTCCAGCCCACTCTAAAATTGTTACCAGATTAATCTTCTTGATGCATAAGTGATTGAATCTAACCTCTTCTGGAATGGGAAATACTAAATGTTGGTAGCTTTCTTCATGCATTGAGGTTATTGTGGATGATCACTTATTAAAAGCCTACTAAATACTTGTTAAGCAAAGAATGTTTGGTACATTCTTAGAACTAGGGATGCTGGATTGATTCCAGATTTACGCATCTCACACTGGTGGGAAAATGCAAATCCTATAATTTTGTATTTCACCTTCTTAGCTAATACAGGTCCGTGTGTCTTCTAATGTTAATTTCCCTGCAGAATGTGCAGAATGTGGGTCTTCCAAGCAGAACTAGTTTTTATTTCTCATGTTCATTGCCAGAATTCCCAGTATTTCTCTATCACTGCCAGTTTGCAGTGGCTTTCCTCCCCTCCTCACATATCTGTTTATCTTTCAGTACTCAGCTGTTACCTAAAAATTTTTACTCAACTCTCTCCTTCACTTTGTTTGGCAAATTACTTTTCCACCTTGTACTATAATATATTTAAGTGCATATGTTCTCCTCCATTAGACTGTCACTCTTGAAGTTAGGAAGTAGTTTAAAAGCCTAGGCTTTAGAGTCAGGTGGACTGCACACTACCATTTACCAGTTATGACTACTTGGACAAAGTTACCTGTTTTCGCTACAGTTTAGTTTCCTTATCTGCAAAAGGAGGATTTTAATAATGATTTCTTTAGATGGTGACCTTAAGACTTAAATGAGGTAATGTTTATGAAGTATTTAGACCTTGCTTGGCACGTTAATTAGTGTCCAGTAAATTCATGCATTCTTAATAACCTTGTTTTATTATATAATTAAAATTTTATTAATAATCTCTCCTTCTAACATGTGACTTTTTGCAAATAACTTACATATTTTTAGAAAAAATATAATAGATGTTGAATAAAGGATTATAGAAACTCAGAAGAGGGCATGATTAATTATGATCATGGGATTGAGGAAGACTTGGTTCTAGTTGGCATTTGAATTTTCACATCTGGGGTATGATTTTGAAAGGTAGAAATGAGCAGGAAGGGGCATTTGAAACCAAGAAAACAGGGAGGGGCATTTGAAACCAAGAAAATAGCCTTAAATTTCAGAGAGAAAGAAGGTCTTAGCTAAACATTAATAATAGAACCTACTTCACAGGGGTTTTTGTTTTCATTTTTCTTTTATTTAAAAGTACTGACAGGGGCACCTGGGTGGCTCAGAGGGTTAAGCCTTTGCCTTCAGCTCGGGTCATGGTCTTAGGGTCCTAGGATGGAGCCCAGCGTCGGGCTCTCTGCTCAGCGGGGAGCCTGCTTTCCTTCCTCTCTTCCTGCTGCTCTGCCTACTTGTGATGTCTCTCTCTCTCTCTCTCAATCTGTTAAATAAATAAATAAAATCTTTAAAAAGAAAAAAAGTACTGACATAGTAAGAATACTATATTTATTTGGGTCCTTTCTCTTTTCTTATTGATAAGTCGGGCCAGGGGTTTATCAATTTTATTAATTCTTTCAAAGAACCAGCTCCTAGTTTTGTTGATTTGTTCTATTGTGTTTTTTTGGTTTCTATTTCATTGATTTCTGCTCTGATCTTTATGATTTCTCTTCTCCTGCTGGGCTTAGGGTTTCTTTCTTGTTCTTTCTCCAGCTCCTTTAGGTGTAGGGTTAGGTTGTGTACCTGAGACCTTTCTTGTTTCTTGAGAAAGGCTTGTACCGCTATATATTTTCCTCTCAGGACTGCCTTTGTTGTGTCCCACAGATTTTGAACCGTTGTATTTTCATTATCATTTGTTTCCATGATTTTTTTCAATTCTTCTTTAATTTCCCGGTTGACCCATTCATTCTTTAGAAGGATGCTGTTTAGTCTCCATGTATTTGGGTTCTTTCCAAGCTTCCTTTTGTGGTTGAGTTCTAGCTTCAGAGCATTGTGGTCTGAAAATATGCAGGGAATGATCCCAATCTTTTGATACCGGTTGAGTCCTGATTTAGGACCGAGGATGTGATCTATTCTGGAGAATGTTCCATGTGCACTAGAGAAGAATGTGTATTCTGTTGCTTTGGGATGAAATGTGAATATATCTGTGATGTCCATCTGGTCCAGTGTGTCATTTAAGGCCTTTATTCCTTGCTGATCTTTTGCTTGGATGATCTGTCCATTTCAGTAAGGGGAGTGTTAAAGTCCCCTACTATTATTGTATTATTGTTGATGTGTTTCTTTGATTTTGTTATTAATTGGTTTATATAGTTGGCTGCTCCCACGTTGGGGGCATAGATATTTAAAATTGTTAAATCTTCTTGTTGGACAGACCCTTTGAGTATGATATAGTGTCCTTCCTCATCTCTTATTATAGTCTTTGGCTTAGCCTCAGCAATCAGACAACAAAAGGAAATTAAAGGCATCCAAATCGGCAAAGAAGAAGTCAAATTATCACTCTTCGCAGATGATATGATACTATATATGGAAAACCCAAAAGACTCCACTCCAAAACTGCTAGAACTTATACAGGAATTCAGTAAAGTGTCAGGATATAAAAATCAATGCACAGAAATCAGTTGCATTTCTCTACACCAACAGCAAGACAGAAGAAAGAGAAATTAAGGAGTCAATCCCATTTACAATTGCACCCAAAACCATAAGATACCTAGGAATAAACCTAACCAAAGAGGCACAGAATCTATACTCAGAAAACTATAAAGTACTCATGAAAGAAATTGAGGAAGAAACAAAGAAATCGAAAAATGTTCCATGCTCCTGGATTGGAAGAATAAATATTGTGAAAATGTCTATGCTACCTAAAGCAATCTACGCATTTAATGCAATTCCTATGAAAGTACCATCCATCTTTTTCAAAGAAATGGAACAAATAATTCTAAAATTTATATGGAACCAGAAAAGACCTCGAATAGCCAAAGGGATATTGAAAAAGAAAGCCAACATTGGTGGCATCACAATTCTGGACTTCAAGCTCTATTACAAAGCTGTCATCATCAAGACAGCATGGTACTGGCACAAAAACAGACACATAGATCAATGGAACAGAATAGAGAGCCCAGAAATAGACTCTCAACTCTACAGTCAACTAATCTTTGACAAAGCAGGAAAGAATGTCCAGTGGAAAAAAGACAGCCTCTTCAATAAATGGTGCTGGGAAAATTGGACAGCCACATGCAGAAAAATGAAATTGGACCACTTCCTTACACCACACACAAAAATAGACTCAAAATGGATGAAGGACCTCAATGTGCTAAAGGAATCCATCAAAATCCTTGAGGAGAACACAGGCAGCAACCTCTTCGACCTCAGCCACAGCAACATCTTCCTAGGAACAATGCCAAAGGCAAGGGAAGCAAGGGCAAAAATGAACTATTGGGATTTCATCAAGATCAAAAGCTTTTTCACAGCAAAGGAAACAGTTAACAAAATCAAAAGACAACTGACAGAATGGGAGAAGATATTTGCAAACGACATATCAGATAAAGGACTAGTGTCCAGAATCTATAAAGAACTTAGCAAACTCAACACCCAAAGAACCAATAATCCAATCAAGAAATGGGCAGAGGACATGAACAGACATTTCTGCAAAGAAGACATCCAGATGGCCAACAGACACATGAAAAAGTGCTCCATATCACTCGGCATCAGGGAAATACAAATCAAAACCACAATGAGCTATCACCTCACACCAGTCAGAATGGCTAAAATCAACAAGTCAGGAAATGACAGATGCTGGCGAGGATGCGGAGAATGGGGAACCCTCCTACACTGTTGGTGGGAATGCAAGCTGGTGCAGCCACTCTGGAAAACAGCATGGAGGTTCCTCAAAATGTTGAAAATAGAACTGCCCTATGACCCAGCAATTGCACTATTGGGTATTTACCCTAAAGATACAAACGTAGTGATCCAAAGGGGCACGTGCACCCGAATGTTTATAGCAGCAATGTCCACAATAGCCAAACTATGGAAAGAACCTAGATGTCCATCAACAGATGAATGGATCAAGAAGATGTGGTATATATACACAATGGAATAATATGCAGCCATCAAAAGAAATGAAATCTTGCCATTTGCAACAACATGGATGGAACTAGAGCGTATCATGCTTAGCGAAATAAATCAAGCAGAGAAAGACAACTATCCTATGATCTCCCTGATATGAGGAAGTGGTGATGCAACATGGGGGCTTAAGTGGGTAGGAGAAGAATCAATGAAACAAGATGGGATTGGGAGGGAGACAAACCATAAGTGACTCTTAATCTCACAAAACAAACTGAGGGCTGCTGGGGGGAGGGGGTTTGGGAGAAGGGGGTGGGATTATGGACATTGGGGAGGGTATGTGCTTTGGTGAGTGCTGTGAAGTGTGTAAACCTGGTGATTCACAGACCTGTACCCCTGGGGATAAAAATATATGTTTATAAAAAAAATAATACTATAAACATTAGTTGTTATATCTCATACACATACTACTGGTTAAATAACAAGAAAAACTCGTGTGTGCGCATGCACGTGCACCCACCTGTGTGATACATTCTTCTGTGTCAGCTTGAAAGGACCTCTGTATGGCAACATTTTTTTAATGTTTGCAATACCTGTTAGAAAGTACAAAGATAGCATTTATTTAAAAATACTGTTTATTTCAACTACATATTATTCTTCCTGTTTGTTTGAATTAGTGAGACAGTACTTTGCAAATGGTTTTCAAATTATCAGCTGTTAGGGATTATCATGCCATTGTTTCTCATGGGTTTAGCTACATTCGAGAGAAAACGATTCAAGTGACAGCTTACAACAGCTGCAACTGCTTGATATGTAAAACAATCAAAGGATATGTATTATATGAAGTCCATAGTCACTTTTCAAAATTAAATACAAGTCTTGAATTATAGTATTTTCTATAGCAACATAACTAAGATTTGTGTGTGTGTGATAATCTCTTTAACCTTTTTATTTTGGTATAGTTTCCAGACTTAGAAAACTTGTAAATATAGTGGTAAGAAATTTCGTATACCTTTTAATCCAGTGTTAACATGTTACCATATTTACTTTATTTCCTCCTGCTCACCCCCTTCCTCTTCCCTCTCTTATTTTCTCTAGACTGTTTGAGATTGTTGCAGACATGATGTCCATTACCATTATTAACATTGATACAATACTAGAGGCCTTATTCAGATTTTGCCATTTGTCCCAATAATGACCTTGATAGCAAGAGAAAAATCCCATATTATGGACTGCACTTAGTTGCTATATCTCTCTATTTCTCCTCAGTCTTTGTCTTTCTTGACCTTGACATTTTTTAAGAACATAGGCCAGTTACTTGGAAGAATGTCTCTCAATTTGGATTTGTCTGATGTTTTTTAATGATTAGATTCAGGCAATGTACTTTGAGCAGGAATATTACAGAAGTGATACTATTCTCAGGGCATTATGTCAAGAGGATAACTAAAATCTTAACAGATGAGTATTAGTTTGGAAAAGAGACACTATTATAATTCTTTAGAATATTTGCCAATTTCTATTTCTGAGATCTTTTATTTTTATCTTATGTTTTTCACTTTTCAGCCTATTGATAAAATAGTCAGTGAAGAAAGCATTTTCTCTGCAGTGTTCTCTGTCAAATCATTTCAGTTTGCCAGTATATTTATTGTTAAATGAAGATAAATACAGAAAGAGACTCTTTAGTAAGAAATTTAGTATTTGTGCCAGTAAATGATGACATGGGTTTGATATGAAACAGAGTATTATAGCACTTTTTTTCTTTGTATTTGATGGGTATAAACAAGGAGCTTGAAGTAAGTAATTGGTTTGAGAGATTTACTTTTGCCAAATTTTGCCACCAAAGTCTGGGACCACTGAAAAAGAAAAAGAATTGAGGCGTTTTCTATTAATATGAGTTTAGTATTGGTTAGCTTTTCAGACATTGAATGGATGTTGTTTTCTGTTAGACCCGAATCAATTTTAAATCAGTGGTACTTATTGTATAGATAAATACATAATACTCAGACTTTAAACCTGATCTTTCTTTTTTACTTATTTTCTCTTCTGCAGAGGAAGAAAAGTACTGCCTAAATACAAAACCTGCTGCACAGATGTTGTATCTAATTACATGTTTCATATTGTTCCTTGCCAACAAATACATGTTAATAATAATGAATAATCAACCTCGCTTAACAAGAGCAGCGCAAAATGTGTTTCTGCCATTTCCCATGATGGATAGACTCAGGGGTGCTTCAAAGATGGTGTCCTTACCACACTGCTGGCCCATGGCTTATTAACAGCAACCTGCTCTAGATGATGTGTGAAATTGATGAGCCTCACTGGGAATTTGATCTGAGCTTTCCAGGCTGTCTTACAATATTCAGTTGCTGTGTTCATTGGCTCACTGGTTTCCCTAAGGCCTCACTTCATGATGCTCTGGAAAATTTTTCCTGGCTAAGTTAACATATGTGCTACTGTATCTGGCTGGCAACCAGATTGCTAGGATCAAAATTTCTAGGAAATTTTACTAGGTTCTGTTCCCCAGCTGGTAACAGGAAGTCTGAGCCTTATAAAAACTGATTGGATGGAGACAAATGAATGAAATATTTGAGTGGGTCATTGTGAGAAAGCATAGCATTATGAGAGACCAACAAAGATCAAAGGAGAGAATGTACTGTTACTACCTCCAACCCTCTTTTCAAAGCTTTTACAAATTAGTTTGTTAGTGATTCAGTTAACACAAGTCTGAACAGTTTGAGAAGGATTAATTTGTAATTTTTACTAACTTATGGAACTGGTCAATTAGTCAAATTACACATAGATAAATTTGGCACAGAGTCTGAAAGTACGGTATATATTATATTGTTAAAATTCATTTCAGAAATTTTATTTCTAGAATTATTTTCCTTATGGTTTGTTTGAAAAGTTAAGATATTCTTCTGTTCCTGTATTATTAGTAGAAAAATTCCAGGGAGGCAGGACAGAGGCATACAAATACAAACTTGGGTTTTAAGCAGGCCTGAATATAAAACCATCTTTCAGCTGTACAATCCCATGCAAATCTCTCCAAGCCTTAGATTTCTCAGCTGAGAGAATTATATTTATTTATCTCCCATCGTTAAAAAAGTAATAGGTAAACTATCTTGCACAGTGCGTGGCTTTACTTTCTTCTCTCACCCAGTACTGTGATATTTCTGTTGAGACACTGAGGATGGAAAAGAAATGTTAGCAGTACCTGGTATTTTATTTTATCATGAGATTTTGTTTTTCTTTGAACTTCTGAAATTTAATTTTTCTTTCTCTTGAAACAAAAATGGCTCTGTGGATCGATTTGCATTCGTAGGGAATATTCTGCAGCAGAAGACAAGTTGAACAGGCAAACAGGGAAAGGTGAAGATTATTTCTATAGGTGAGGGAAGGAAAAATTAAAACATAAACATATTTGGTAACATATTGAAAAATGAAATTAAATTTTCCAATTTTTTGGGTCATTTGTAACCCTGACTCTTAGCTTCTAAAACTATTTATGTTTTGCTTTGACAAAGATAATACAGTTGTAGGAGAAGCAGCTCTAAGTCAAAAATGAGCCTTTCACACAGCTGCCAGGGATTGCCTTAGAGAAAGGTGTGCAGAATCTCAGTGGGGGGGCAGTTCACATTCTGAAGCCAGGAGATGCTTCCCAGCAGAAATTTTTTTCCAGCGAGGTGCTTTGAAAGATGTTTTTGCTTCATTTAAATGCCCTGTCAGAATAAATGTGCCACTTCTCGTACAGGCCTTGTACAAGGTCAGCAACCTCTCTAACTCTGATTGCCCCCAGCAACATTAAGCAGTGGTTATAGCCTGCACAAGCAGAGTAGTTGAAAGAAAAAGAAAGGAAGAGGAGAATATAAGGAAAGGGAAAGAAAGAAAAAGGAAACAGACAAAAAAAGGCACTTGTGGCTTCTTAATACATGGGAATTATGGTTGCTTCAGAATTCTTAATAATCACCTCTGATCTTTTGTTTTAATAAATATACAAAGAATTTATTTCAGATTTCTCATTTCAAGTTATATGGAAAGAATTACTGTGTGTTTGTGTGTATCTTACCTATAAAAAAAGGGCCCTACCAATTTGGCATACCTCAAGTAATTTTTTTTTTTAAATGTCAAAGTCATCTTGTCGTTAATAGCAACCATGCCAGAACATAAATTCACCTTATTTGTACAGAGCACTTTTTGCATTCTTTCCTTCTTGTTTGAGATGGACAGCTTGTTCGAATTTTGACCTTTCAGGCTGGTAGAGGCATAAGTTTGGACTGATTTATTTGGATAAGATTGGATATTGCACCTGGTGTGGATAATACTAGATTACATCTTCAGGAAATTGAACTTTTTTTTTTTTACCCTTTAGAACAAACAACTTTCAGAAATGAATATGTTAGGGACAGTGTTAGTTTTTTTGTTTTTTTTTTTTAACTTTGTTGCAAAGAATCTTCTGGTTTTACTGAAAAAAATAGTTTCCTATTGCTTTAGCAAGATGATGTATACATTTTCTGAGACTAAATTTCCTGGTATGTTCTTGATAAAATTCAGTGGGTTTTGTTGTGTATATGTATGCTTTAAAACCTTTCTTTCTTTAGTATAAGTCAGACTTAATGGAAAATTGCAAAACTAGCACAGAAACTCAAATTCACCAAGGTTTTACATTTTGCCTCATTTGCTTTCTTATTCAGGCTTACTTTCCCTCTCCCTCTCTGTATCTGTGTGTGTGTGTGTGTGTGTGTGTGTGTGTGTGTGTGTGTGTGTGTGTGTGTGTGTGTATGCTGTTTTTCTTGAACCAGTTAAAGACTCATTGTAGATGTTTTGTTTATTTAACCATTATGTTCTTTTATATAACTACAATATAGTGATCAAAATCGGGAATTTTTACATTGATACTATACTACTATCTCCATAACCTGTATTAAAATTTCATCAGTTTTTCCAATAATGTCTTTTATATTTATTTTTTTATCTGATTCAGGAATGAAGTTCAGGATCATATTGTATTTAGTTTTCATGTCTCTTTAGTTTTCTTTAATCTGGAATGATTACTGGGATTTTCTTTGTCATTTATGACCTTGATATTTTTTTGAAGAGACATTTTTTAAGAGTACAGGCAAGTTATTTTGAAGAATAATATATTTATCATACTGCTACATTTATTTTTAAAAAATTTCCATATAAGTGCGTCTGTGCAGTTCAAACTCATGTTGTTCAAGGGTCAACTGTTCGTAGAGAAACTGGTGTCCTCCTACACTGCTATTGGGAATGTAAATGGTGCAGCTACTCTGGTAAGCAATTTGATGGTTCCTTGAAAGGGTAAACACGATCCTACGACCTAGCAATTCCACTCTTACATATATGTCCAAGGGAAATGAAAACATGTAACCATATGAAAACTTATACAGTGAATGTTCATGTGTGTGTGATATGTGATATATGGGTTACAATAATATATTTATGTTACTTGTATATATAGACAACCGGGAACTTGCTCAAAATATTTTTTTACTGGTAAGGGATTAAGTGTTCAGGAAGGTTTGGAGAGCATGACCTTAGAGCAGTGGTTCCTTTTTTTTTCTTTTTTTTAAAGATTTTATTTATTTATTTGACAGGCAGAGATTACAAGTAGGCAGAGAGGCAGGCAGAGAGAGAGAGAGAGGAGGAAGCAGGCTCCCTGCTGAGCAGAGAGTCCGATGCGGGGCTTGATCCCAGGACCCTGGGATCATGACCTGAGCTGAAGGCAGAAGCTTTAACCCACTGAGCTACCCAGGCGCCCCTAGAGCAGTGGTTCTTATAATTTTGCATGCACCAGATTCAACAAGGATGTTTGTTAAAGCGCAGATTTCTGGACCCCAACATCGGAGTTTCTAGTTCAGTAGGCCTAGGATGGGACCTGAAAGTGTCATCTGACCCAATTTCCAGGGACCAGTGCCGCTGGTGCAGGGGCCTGCTCTGAGCACTTCTTTGTGGTCTTCTGTTATGGTGAAGCTTACCAAGGAAGCTTGTTGAAGTACTTGTTTTCTGGACCCATCCCTGGACATTAAGAATCAGTTGGCCAGGGATTGGCTGTACATGTTACCTGACAGTGACCTCAGGTGATTCTGACTGAGCAGGCCTGAGGACCATCACTTTGTGAGAACACGCTCTGGGGCTCACAAAGTAGATTGAAGGGATGTGGGTGTCAGGCAGGGAGGAAGAGCATTGTCCCTTGGGGGAACTGGGAAACTTTTTTTCAGATACCCTCCCAATCTGGGAATTCTCTTAAGATTTTCTCTTAAAAGACATTGAAAGAAACATGAATGAGTAAGATGCATCCAAAAATAGAAATATTTGGGAGCTGGACTCAGACTTCAGTTTTGCTTGCAAGCACATTTTCAGGACTATTGATATTATGGAAAGTGTCCTTTTTTGGTACCATTATTACATATTAAAAACTAACATTTAAAACAGTCTCTTTTTCATTAGGACATCACAGTTTTCACATGCATCTATTGGCGAAAACATTGGCAAAATCAAGGAGGATAAATATTCATCTCTGGTCTCCCTATAAAACTTCTGAATTTCTTGACAGGGTTTGTTTATTTGTTTTTGGTTTTTAAGGCAGAGTTGTATTGTTACTGATTTCTAGGTTTCTTTACTCTGTATTACTGATGAAACTGTATATGCACTTTTATTTCCTTTTCCTCTTGAATTATTTATTTGTCATAAATTAATTTCCTGTGGCTTTATGAATTTTTATAAGCATAGCTATTGGATTATAGTTGTATCACCATTTATTTCATATTTTTAGATATCTAGGAGTAACAGTTCCTACATTTTCATCAGATTCCATAGAATATCCTAAGTTGAATTTGCCAAAGTTGATTTCAACTTCCCCATTCTAGAGATAATTAAACTGACTTTCCCAAAGTCACAAAATTAACAAGTGGTAAAGAGAGAGCTAAAACCCCTTTTCACTTCTATTCTGCTAATTAAAGAAGTGTTGTACTATTTTCATTAGTACCTTAAAGTTGACTAGAAACAGAGTTAGATTTAAATCTATCACTTTGCTAGTTATTTTCCATCTGTCCAATCTGATCCCCCCCCCTTTTTTTTTTCTCTACCTGTTTTTGGATATTCTGAGTATTTATTTTTTTTATGATTCCATTTTTATCTCCAGTATTGACTTGATGGTTATATCCTACCTCTTAAAAAATGTTAATAGTGGGGCGCCTGAGTGGCTTAGTCGGTTAAGCATCTACCTTGGCTCAGGTCATGATCCCACCATCCTGGGATTGGGATCAAGCTCCATGACAGGGCTCCCTGATCAGCTAGGAGTCTGCTTCTCCCTCTCCCTCTGTCCCTTGCCCCCCTCACTCATGTGTGCTCTCTCCCTCTTTCCGTGCTCGCTCTCACAACTAAATAAATGAAATCTTTAAAAAAATGTTAATAATTTCCCCAAGATTTAAAATATACATCATATACATCTTTAGTTCACCATAGTCTACCTGCAAATACTATTTTTAGAAAGTGCTTTGGAGTAAAATAAATTCAGGCACATAACATAATTTGAATAAAATGTATCTTGTTGACTTAGCATTTTGTACTTGTTGACATTTATAATAAAATAAATATATTGCTTATGTAATGACTGATTTTTTTTTTTTTTTTAATGCAAAGGCTACCAAACCTGTTGTATTCCCAAATATGTCAGATTTCTGAAGTGGACAAATGTGAATTTTGATTTAATTAGCCTTCCCCACTAACAATATGTACTTTATAAGGAAAATGTTTTTTAAGTTTTTCTTCTTAATTGCAATATTGCTAATAAAGCAGACTTGGGGCAATAGCATATCAAGGAGTAAATGAACAAATGTTAAATCTTACTTCAGAACTACTAGGAATTCTTGGACTATGAATTTTACCATAAGAACATGAAACTGGAGTTTGTAGGTCTGTGTGATTTTTCTTTTTATGCATTTACTACCAACATTAATATTCTCTTTGAAACTTAGCGATTCTAGAAAGGAACTCAAAACATCATTTAATCTAAACTTTTTTTAACAGAGAAGAAAATAGAATGTACCACTAGTTATTTATGGCTGTACCACCCCCCACCCCACCGCCAAACTTAACTGGCTTAAAACAACTAACATTTATTATCTCAGTTTCTGTGGTTCAGGAATCCTGGCAAAACTTAGTTGGGTCCTCTGGCTCAGAGCCTCTCACAGGCCTGCAGTTACTGTGTCAGCTAGACTGTGGTCTCACCTCAAGCTCCATTTGGAGAGGTTTCTCTTCCAAGCCTATTTGCATGTCTTTTGGCAAGATTCATTTCTCAAGAACTGTTAGAATGAGGGTCTTCAGTCCTCACTGGCTCTGGGCTGGAAGCATTAGTTCCCATAGGCCTCTTCATTGGGCAACTCACAGTGTGGCAGCTGGTTTCCCTCAGACTGAGCCAGAAAGAAAGCAAGATAAAGAAGGAAATCAGTCTCTCCATAACTTAAACTTTGAAATAATATCCCGTCACCTTCACTGCATTGCATTCATTTCAATCATTGCACTGAAAGTGAGTCCTTAGTTTCAGCCCACAGTCCATGAGAGGAGATTACACAGAGGTGTGAATACCAGGAAGGGGGAATCATTGAGCACCATCGTGGAAGCTGCCCAGCGCATAGACAGAGAGCTGAAGTCCCCAAAGTCATACATACATTTATTAGTGGCAAAGGAGGGTCAGCTGTGTGATACCTCATTTCTCAGCACACTCTGCTTTTGTGTTTTCATCATGAAAAAGGAACTGATGACATGATAACCCTTTCTCTTTGAGAGGAGAAACTGCTTTTAATTCCTGCTAACCCCTGAGATTATGTATAATACTGTAATAAAAGAAAGATGAAGAGAGGAAAGGCATAGCATAGTATCATTAGTGATTTTGCTTTCCTACTTAGTAGAAATCTGTGCCAAATATAGAAGCAGATTTGTGAAGGAGAACTTAGAGCTCTCCCAACTAAACCTTCAAAACACCATACCTGGATTTCTTAGTTGGGTGTGTCTGTAATACACTTACATTTCAAAAGAAAATGATAGATATGAACATTAGTGTGCTGTGTAAGTCCTTCCATAAATTACATTATGGTACAAATAATATATGTCGATGCAAAGTGGAGGTGTTAATATGATTTTAAAATGTGAAAGACATCAGTAACACTGTACTTGGACCCACTAGTGCTGTTGCCGTCACATACTGGGGAATAAATGTTCTAGAGTGGTAGGGGCTGGAGAACAAGAAAAGAAACACCCAAATGCTTTGGAAAAAGAAAGTACAAGGAAATAAGCAACACGAATTATCACTGCCTTCTTAATTTTATGTCCTTAGAGCAGTGGTTAGCACTGGTTAGTTCCAAAAGAAATTCTAAGAATCAATATCCAGTCATTCTTATTTTTTATCATTATATTGTTACATCGCTTATTGTATTATCACTGCCTTCTTAATTTTATGTCTTTAGAGCACTGGTTAGTTCTAAAAGAAGTACTAAGAATCAATATCAATAACAATAACATTCTTATTGTTTTATCACTATAAACCCAAAGCGTGGCTCCCTAATATGCACCCGGCCAAGAATGATTTGTTATGTCTCTACTCAGGTTCCATTTGGGTAAAGTGAGGTGGTCTTTCTAATGGCCTAAAAAAACAGTCCATGACAAAACTAGAAGACAGCCATTTCTCTGATACAGACTATGAAGTGTGCTAAGAAAAAAAAGAACAAGTAATGTTAAGATGTAGAACTATTTGGTTGTTGATGAGTAGAACATCTTTAAAGAAAAAAAAAAATGCTGTTGAATGGCTCCCTGTTGTCATTGAAATGCCTCGGTGCAAAAGTTACTTACTTTTCCCTCGAAGGCCATTCCCAGACCACCTTGTCTAACCTGGCTCCTGCCCCTACAACTGTCATTGTCAGGTATCCTGGATAATTTTTCTTGGCCAAACTATTTTTTAAATTGTGTATTATCTTTCCTCTCTCCCCACGAGAATATACACACCATGAGAAGAGGTACTTTTTCTTTCTCTCATACTACTGGATTTCTAGAACTTTCAAGTTCCTGAAACATAGTAGTTAATATTTGTCAAATGAATAAGTAACTGTCCCAAATACGTACAGCAGAAGCATCTAGATGTCAGAGCCTTGAAAACTTTTAACCTTAGTGTGTCTGTACATTGTTTTTTATAGGATCCCTAGACCAATGAAATGAATGTGGCAGGATTTACTGTTGAAACCTATGAACTATCTTATCTAGTAGTCTGTGTGGTATCCATAGATGTTCATACAGCTGTGTTTTCTTCCGAAATTTAAAATATGATACGGCACCCCTGTGAGTTTGCTATAGCTTCCTGGGGAACTGTAATCTTAAATGATTTATTATGTTTTTAATGCCATAAATTGAAAGCCCAGATGTTCAGGGAAGAGGCTCAATCTCTTTGATGAAGTCATGGGGTATAGGAAGCAGTCCAGCATCAGAATTGTTAGCAGATCGGGGTCAGAAGCATCGACCTGGAGGAATCAATCAAAGTAAATACTTGAGAAGTTGGAATCAGGACATATTTTAAAATACTAGAGTAAAATCGGTAAGTGCAACAAAGACACTCTGAGCTCCCCCCCCCCCCCCCAGTGGCTGAGGAGTGTCTCGCACTTCATCTCCTCTTGGGTCTTCTCTTCTCTAACTCTTTATGGATATTTCATCCCAGATGGTTCAGCACCTGCTGGTTCTACACAGGACCTTGCTTTGGGGGTGAGAATTAAGATAGATTGAAACTGCTTACAAATCATAAGAATTAGATAGCTTATAATTCTTAGCACTCTGTAACACCAAGAGCTTTTCAAGACATTTTTTGCCTCTATTCAATTTTCGGGTTTTAATAAAATGTCCAATATTCAGCTTTGTACTTAAAGCACTTTAAGTTATTAATAGTTTCATTTCTTTCCCTTCTAACAGTTTAATTGTTGAAGTATCTTTATGGTATATTAGTATCTATTTTAGCATATTAGTATCTATTTTAATAATTATATTAATATGATAATAATATATAATATTAATATAATAATCATATCAATATTTTAATTGTATATAATATATAATTTTATATATGATTAATATAATGCATTATTATATATCTTAATAATTATATTAATTTATCTATATTAACTTAATGTATATCTTAACTTCCTAAGAATAAAATATGACTCATAAATATGTAGTATTTGAAAGATTCAACTGCATTGAGTCAGGACAAGTGCAGTAATTTTAACTCTTTCCCAGAGTCAAGTTATAAATATATTTTGCTAGGGAAAAAAGAACTTCCAAAATTACAATTCTCAGACAGATGCACACTAGAGTGGTAGAAGAAGTGTTGTAGAAGACAGAAAACCCATGTCCCAGCTCAGCTCTGCTGCTTATTAGTGGCATAACCTTGGGCATGACTGTAAACTTGCATAATTTTTCTCATTTGTAAAAATTGAGGGCAGTTTTCCTACTTTTATGGGATTATCTTAATATTTTTTTAAGTTTCCAGTGTGTTGTATAAATGACATACAATATGCTTTGAGAAGCATTTGAGAAATAACGTTCTTTTCCACTTACTTTGTAATTCAAGCTAGTCCCATTATCTCACAGAACCTCAGTTTCATATCTATAAAATGGACTGGCTAATGCTATTCTCATAGAACTATAGGGAATAATAGTTGAGAATAATAACCTGTAAACTGTACAAGAGCAGCCTAACATGAATAAGGAAAACTATAGTCTTAAGTAAAAAGTATTATTACCATGTCAAGCAGGATTTCCTCAAGTTGAAAATGGGTCAGATGACATATAAGATCCCTTGTAAATCTCTTGTAAAATGACCTACATAAAATAGCTCTCTTTTTAGACTTATGAACTTTTACTGTTGGAAGGAAACTTAGAAATCATCTCCTTAAATGTCCTCTACATTATTCTATCTTTAATGATGCTCGGTCCAGCAACCAGTTTAATGTGCAAAGGCAAAACACTCATTCTGAAACTGAAAAAGCTTGTTTTTGTGAATAAGAAAAGCCTACAGTTTTCATGGCATAAAGCTTTTTAATATTGAGATCAATGGTGTCATAAAATATGTAGTCTTGATATATATAAATCTAAATTAGAATTTGTTAAAATAGCTAAGCTTCTGATGAATATTTTTTTGTAACAGCTTAAGAGCATTGCTGACTGATATGTATTAAATTCTCACCATATGTGAGGCTTTAGAATCATCTGTTAACCCTCCTCTAATCAGTCA
Organism: Mustela putorius furo; assembly: GCF_011764305.1. Classification (NCBI taxonomy): domain Eukaryota; kingdom Metazoa; phylum Chordata; class Mammalia; order Carnivora; family Mustelidae; genus Mustela; species Mustela putorius. The sequence continues at coordinate 12,775,340 of NW_025422023.1, forward strand.
CTACACATTAACTGGGGGTGAAACATCCCTAAACTCTAACAACCTATAATAATCGGGTTCTCACTAGTATATGGAGTATGCACTGACACTAGGCTGCTGTAATTTTAGCATGACCTTAGTAAGGGCTGCTTATATTCTCTAAGCTCTTGAGTAAGTGCTATCTCTGACCAAAATGTATTCAATGAGCAAATAGATTTTGAATGGTTTTTTCGCCTGGGTCCTTGAGCATTATTTTTTTTAGCCACCTGGTAGCTTGGCAAAATAGGGCAATAAAAGATGGAGAGAGGTTGAAATGTAGCAGTTTTCCTTTACGTATCTTTTTATACTTGGGAATTCTGAGCCCTTATTCTCAATCCCACTGTCTTTTAAGAAAATTTCTGAATGGTACATCCATTGTCATCCTCTGGAAAACAAATAAAAGGTTAGAGAATATAATAATACTTCGTTTGAAATGTTGCCTTGATTTCTTCTCAAATGATAAATCAGTTGGATGCCAAGTGATTACTGAACTACTTGGAAGAGTAACTGCTGAGTTATGGGAAAAGTAAATAATTCACTTTGACTTAAAATATGTCAAAAATGTCTCTAAGGAAAATGAGTAGTAAAAGTTAGCCACTCGTTTGAGAAAAAAGTGGATTAGGAGAAGGGGTAACTGTTAAAGAACAAAAGATATAAGAGATATATTGACAATCAGTATAAAGAGCTCGTTTCAATCTTAACTCAAGTAAATCTATTACAAAAGAATGTTTTTGAGATAGCTGAGGAATTTGCACACAAACTGAGTATTAGGTGATATTAAGAAATCATTACTAATTTTGTTGGGTGTGATATCATGATTATGTTAGAAAAAAAAAAGCCATTATCTGTTAGAAATACATACTGAAATATTTAGAGGTGAAGTAATAGGACTGTTTGGGGTTTTCTTTAAGATTACTTCAGGGGAAATATTCAGATATGGGGTAGATGGAACAAGATTTGCAAAATAATGCTATTTACTGAATCTGGATGATAAGTAACATAGAATTTCATTATACTATTCTCTCTACTTTTGCATATTTTTTTAAATTCCCATATTAAATTTTTTAAAAAATCAAGAGAGAAACAACGTTAGCCATTTTCTCCCAGCAAAATATTGATCATGATTGTTGGTGATTATCAGTTGCAAAGTTAATTATGCCACTGGATGGTTTCAGAGTTAAAGAATCTTGCCTCAGATTTTCTATAGCATTCTGTTGTGGAAAATGTCTAGTTTTCCTTTATCAGCTCTGTAATTCTTGGTAGGGAGCAGAATCAAAATCCTGACTATCAACTCTGTATGCAAATATCCTCCTATCTAATAAGTCAATTTTCAAAAACCATCTCTATGTGTAATCTTTTAATCTTCAAGTTTAATATGGATAAAACAGAATAAAATAAAGAATAGACAAAATTACAGTTAACATGCAGAGAGAAAAGCAAGAACAGATGGGAATGCATGATGAAAGGGAATTAAATTGTACAAGGTATCACTGACCAGAACCAAATGTAACTATTTTCAAGGGCGAAAATTCTCATGAAGGGGCTTATTTCATATGCAGGAAAACTGTAAACACATGGTAAAAAAAATACTATGGAAGATATTACCCAAGGTCTTCTTTGGTCAACTCAAAAATTAAGCCTAGCTGATATTTTCCGTTCTTTCCAAAGGAAATATATCCTTTTCTAAAAAATAAAATAAAATAAAGTGTATTTCAGGATTTATTTTAAAATTATGAAAGTGACATAATAACATACCAGAAAGCTTTTGAAAAGAGACATAGTATACAAAGCCAAAGACTGGTATCATTTGTGTTTCACTCTTTTCAGTCTTTTTATTTGCGTATGATGCAGTCATACAGATGGAACACGTGGCCTGATTTTTTGCACGTAAAGTTAATTAATTGGCATCTTCTGTATTTAATTCTTAAATCCTTTGCAATCTCTCAGACTTTGAAAAGCATCTTTTGTTCATGAATATAGTAACAGACATTCTCAGAAGTCCTGATTATGCTTTGGGCCTTAAGGAATAATTGTCTATTGGTTTCTTAGAGCCCTGAAATATATTTTATGTGGACTAAGTCTGATACCCAATTCATAAAAAATATATTTGCTTAAAGTGGGTATGTTCAGGGGCGCCTGGGTAGCTCAGTGGGTTAAAGCCTCTGCCTTCAGCTCAGGTCATGATCCCAGGGTCCTGGGACTGAGTCCCGCATTGGGCTCTCTGCTCGGCGGGGAGCCTGCTTCCCCCCTCTCTCTCTGCCTGCCTCTTTGCCTACTTGTGATCTCTCTCTCTCTGTGAAATAAATCAATAAAATCTTAAAAAGAAAATAAAGTGGGTATGTTCATTAGCAAGAGCAACACAGCGGGAAGAACAAAAAACAAAAAGAAGAAGAAGAGAAAGAGGAAGGCAGCAAAATCAGTGGGATTGGTCTCCATTTTATGCACCAAGTCTTGTGCTTTGATGTGTTCACTGCTTAGTCTGATCTACAGTGAGAAAGTTTTCATTCCCGTACTCTCACATGAGAGAAACCCCTCTTGAATATATGACGTGATTCAAATGGCTTGCTTACCCAGAGGTCTCACTGAAACCAGTGGTGTGATTCACCATTCAGTGATCCACATTTGAGATTTGCCTCGGTAAGCTCTGGGTAAGGAGGTAAATTCTCCACAAAGGCAGCCGCTTGCCTTTTTATGTTGAAGACCGCTACCCATGTCATCTTTAGAGCATTACTTATTTGTAATTTTAAGAAGAACCCTGCTGAGCCACTAAAAATATTTAAGTAGTGATCACTGCCAAAGAAGTTTCAAAAGAAGTAGGAATTATAGTAGGAAAAATTAAAGACAAAATTATTTGTCTTTTTGATTCTCAGTTGGCTCAGACACATGATGGCTACAGCTCCCTTCGCCACCCCACTTATGGTTTCAAAGACATAGATTGTTTTCTCTTGATTACAATTTCTAAATAAACTGAATAAACTATTCTAAACTAAACTAAATAAACTCTTGCTAAACCTTAGAAAAGAATTCTGTCTATTGCATAGTTGGCCACACCTCAAGTTTATATATGAGCCCCACTCTGAAATAACCTGTAACATTAAAACAAGTCTCATGAGAATTGGGTTGCACATAAAGATGCCAAAACATAACTACTTATATCCAAGGATACTGTATATACGTTTTTTCTTTCCTTTCTCTGTAATAGACCTTTCACCTGAAAATTAGAATTTGAACCAAAATTGTTCTCACCAAAACCAAAAGAAGTAATTATTATACCTGACATTTCAAAAACATAATGACTCATTAAATTGGTGGTATCCTTTTGCTCTGGTGGGGCCACATTTTCCTGATGGTTCTACTGCTTCTTGGTAGTTCCTTCTAGATGTCTCTTACTGGCCCCTTCCCTAAAGGGTGCTGTCCTTGGTCCCCTTTGCTTCTAATCCTGCTTTCTCTCTTTCTCTCTCTCTCTCTCTCTTTTCACTTCATAGCTTCAATTCATGAATCTCTCAAATCTATATTTTCAACTAGATCTTTGAACTCTGAACTAATATATCCAGTTGCCACATGGAATTTCTCACTGATCCTCTACCGGAACCGCTCATCGGTGACCCCCGACTCTATAAATCGCTCTTCCTCCTGAGCCATACCAGAATCCTAGTGATCAGGGCACAAGCTTGGGAACCTGTTAAACCCAGGTTCAGTTTTGTCTCAGCTCTTAAGATGTTTGATCCTAGACGAGATATGAACCTATAAAAAGTGAGACAATCCCAGCTACCTCAGATTGCTGTGAGGTGTACTTGAGATAATGTACATGGAACACAGCCCTTAGCATATGATGAATACTAGAGAAGTGGTAACTGTTAGACTGGATTTCCCTTTTCCCCTCATTTCATTTTGTTCCTAGCCAATTCTTCACTAAATCTTATGGTTTTGTTGGTTTTCGAATTCTACCTCTCGTATCCTTTCACATCCCAGGTCCCCTGTCACTACCTTGTTAAAGGCCACCATTGTGTTTCATATGGATTATTGCAACAGGCTGAAAACAGGTTTCTCTGCCTGTAGACCTTTCTCTACTTTGCATCTAGAATGCTTCTTAAAAACACAAATATAGATCTTTCTTCCACTTTAAGATTCTTCAATACCTTTCCACTGCCTTTAGATAAAGACCTATTTCCTTCCTGGCTTCTGTGTATCTTCCCTGTCTAACTCTCTCACCATTCCCTAACACTCTCTGTTCTTTATAATATGCTGTTTTCAGCTCCAGTGCCTGAAACATTCTTTCTCCCCCTTCACCCAATGCTTGGGTTGGATTGTCCTAGAAGCTCCCTTTTTTCTCGGTAATTTTGTTACCATAGTTCTAAGTATTATACATTTAAATGATATGTTTACTTGTCAGTGCTTTACCCTCTCCAAGACTGTAAGCACTTTGATCTGGGACAGTGTCTGTCTTATTGGTTAGGAGCTTAATAAATACGGGAGGGGAAAGTCAAGGAGGGAGAGGAGGACGGAAGGGAAAAAACAACAGTCGTTCTAACACATGCACTGTTTTGATGTTATTGATTTGAATTGAGTCGCAAATAAATTTTGCCTTGACCTTAAATTCAACTTCGATTTCACATTTACTCTACCTGATCCTATATCTCTTATTTTTACATGCCTAGAGGTGACACTTTGCAATGCGCTTCTTCTATCTTCAATCTAAGCACGCTACATAGTCTTGTTTCTCAGTCTCCCCATGCCAACAGCCCAGGCAGAATCTGCCTCTTTTCCACAAGCCAGTAAAAGGGATTAATGGGTTTCTGGATATCTCTTATCTGTATAAATTATGTGAGTAGCATGAAGCCCACCCTGACAGAACTATGCTGTGCTCTTTTTGAAGTTGGATTAAGGGCTCACTAAGCTGGGTGTGCCCGTTAAATTATAATGTTGTAAAGCTTGAATCCTGGAAACACATACTGTCGATATTTGGGGTTTTAATAGGATTAGCTCTACTATGAAAGAATTCGAGAACATATGTTATGTTCTTGTAGAACTGTGTGTGTGGGTTAATTTGGTATGAAAAGAGATGAGCTGCTTTCCCCTCTATGTCCAAAAAAAGATATGTTTGTTTGGATTCTGGGGATTTGAGGAATATACAGAAAATTAGCGTCTCAGAAGGTATTTTAATCCTTATTAGTCTATAAAACAGTGTTTTCTTCTTCATGTTCTTGGAATAAGACATTAAAAATTGTGTCACTCTTGAAAAGGCAAAACTGTAGAGTTAATAAAGAGATCTGTGTTTACTAAGAGGTGGGAACGGGGGGAGGGAATCAATAGGTAGAACACAGAGGACTTTTAGAGGGTGTAAAACTAGTGTTTGTGTCCCTACAAGGGTGGATCCATGTCATTATACATTTGCCAAAACCCATAGATTGTACAACACTAAGAGTGAACCCTAACCTAGGGACTTTGGATGATAATGATGTGTCAGTGTAGGCTCATTAGTTGTAACATGTGCCCTCTGGTGGGATGTTGATAGTTGAGGAGGTCATGTGTGCAGAGGGTATATGGGAACTGGGTAGTTTCTGCTCAATTTTGCTGTGAACCTAAAACTACTCTAAAAAACAGAGCCTATAAAAAATACTTATTTTACTATCTTTAGTGTGTTTTTTTCCCTAAATTGTCCAAATGTTTAACAACTCTGTGATCTATAGAATATACTCTATTGTTAAATATGGCCACATCAGCAAAGTATATTCATCTATGGAAATGTTTTATGGGAATATTTCACATTTCCAGAAAATTCGAATTGGATTTTTCTTTTTATTTCACAATGATTACTTTTTTCCCCCCCCAGGTTACTTTTTTCTCCTTTTGTCTTATTAATTTCTTCCTTATATATTGTGGTTGTTTTTTACTTGATTTCTTGGATCAAACGCTTAGTCATTTATTTTTCTATCCTTATTTTTCAAGAAATTTAGTTCAAATAAAGGCTCTAGACTTCTTTCTGAGACCTGCTTTAGCTGTATTCATAAGTTTTGATATATCGCGTTCTCACTGTTATTCATTTCTTTTTTTTTTTTAAGATTTTATTTATTTATTTGACAGACAGAGATCACAAGTAGGCAGAGAGGCAGGCAGAGAAAGAGGGAAGCAGGCTCCCTGCTGAGCAGAGAGCCAATGCGGAGCTTCATCCCCGGACCCTGGGCCTGATCCCAGGACACTGAGCCACCCAGGCACCCCACCATTATTCACTTCTTAATAGGATGTGGTTCAGTTTTGAGTAATATTTTCATTCTAGAGTTACTTATGGATTATTTAAAATTTCTAGGTGCTTAGTGCTTATTTGTTTGTTTTGTTGGCTTTATGACAGTTTTTGTTGCATTTTCATCAGAATTTCTAATCCAGTACATGACCACTTTTGTAAAATATTCATTTAAAAATGTGTATTCACTCTATGCTAGACATAGAGTTTGTGTGCATGTATATGTTATATAAATAAAATATATTAAGATTCTTTTGAAACATTTGGAATCATTAGGCCTGAAACCTTGGTTGCGGCTGTGCAGGAAACCTGCCCGCAGATGTTAGCTAGGGAGCCGTTAGCTCCTGGGCTCTAGCTAATTGACTGTATATGTACACGAACATATTAACAATCTATAAGTAGTTCTCCTTGTTCATTGTTTAAACTCTCAGTCCCCTTACATTTTGTTGATTGAATTGTCAAATGTATATTATAGTTTCCACTTTGATAATAGCTTGTCAAAGTTTTCTTTCTTTATAAATTATTTGATACATTTCAACACTTCATTATTCCATACATTAAAAACTCACAACTGCTGCATCCTGGTGGAATCTGCCCTTCATGAGTGTGCTGGTTGATTGTTTCGGTGCTGAGTTCTCTTATTAGACATTAGTGTTGCAACTTTTTGCTAGCTTTTTACCTGGGATATTGTTACTTACTGCTTCATTCCTATTTTTTTCCCCTATCAATTTATTTTAGTTGAGTTGTCTCTTTTATAATTATTGATTTGGAGCATTCATATATTATAGTAGCCAAATAAAACATTTACCATGTTTGATCTTACTTAGGCTTTCTGTCTTTTTCTTTTATTCCTCATGGTTTCTTATTTTGTTTGGTCTTCCCTTTTTCTAATTTTGATAGTTTGATCACATTTGGATTGTGTAAAAGCCACAAACTGGTGGCCCTTAGGACACACAACAGCACACTTATATTGCTTAGCCTACACACTGCTTAAACATTTTTTATAAAAAATATTTGCCAACTTTTAAAAAATTATTTGTGTATGGATATTTTTTTGGAACTGGCTGAGAGAAGGTTGGGTTGAATATACATTTATTTTGGATTAGGGGGCTATATTTATGTGGCTTATGTTCCCTTCTGTGTAAGTTGAGCTCTTGCCAGCCATCCCGGTGGAGGCTTGGCTTCCAAGAAGTTCCTACAGCCCACTGGGCTGACTCCATTCCTTTCTAGGCAAGAAAGTGTACAGTTCTTCAAAAAGATCGATTGGGGTTAGGAGGAAGAGAAGGGGGTGGTAAGGAGTGTGTGTGTGTGTGTGTGTGTGTGTGTGTGTGTGTGTTTGAAATTGAGCAAAGGAGGCCTAGTTTGTCAGTAGAGGTTGACAGGCAACAACAACACATCTGTCAGGAGTTTGGTACTCACTCTGAGTTTGTTAGAGAATGTAATTCCTCGGTGCCTGGGTGGCTCCGTTGGTTAAGCATCTGCCTTAAGTTCAGGTCATGATCCCAGGGTTCTGGGATGGAGTCCTGAATCAGGCTCTGCTCAGTGGGGAGCCTACTTCTCCCTTTCAGGCACTCTCATTCTCTCTCTCTCAAATAAATAAATAAATCTTAAAAAAAAAAAAAAGGAAAAGAAAAAAGAGGGCTGCCTAGGTGGCTCAGTTGGCTGAGCTCAGGTCAGCTCAGGTCATGATCGTAGAACCCTGGGATCCAGCCGCACATTGGGCTCCTTGTTCTGCAGGGGAACCTGCTTTTCCCTCTCCCTCTGCCTGCTGCTCCCCCTGCTTTTGTTCTCTCTCTGTCAAATAAATAAAATATTTTAAAAAGAAAAAAGGAAAGAAAGAGAAAGAGAAAGAAAAAAGACTGTACCTGTCATGTTCTTTCCCACTATTTGGACTTTTTTTTCTTACTTTCCTACCTTTCCCCTACTTTGGAGTACATAAATAAATAATTGGGGTAATAGCACCTGAGGATAATTGTATTAACATACTGTACTTTAGAAAGGAATGATGGGCGCCTGGGTGGCTCAGTGGGTTAAGCCGCTGCCTTCGGCTCAGGTCATGATCTCAGGGTCCTGGGATCGAGTCCCACATCGGGCTCTCTGCTTAGCAGGGAGCCTGTTTCCCTCTCTCTCTCTCTGCCTGCCTCTCCATCTACTTGTGATTTCTCTCTGTCAAATAAATAAATAAAATCTTTAAAAAAAAAAAAAAAAAAAAAAAGAAAGGAATGAGATTATAAAGAAAGTTTGCTAAGAGTGCAGAGCATAAGATTAACATGTTGAATAACAGGAACTCCCAGGGCGCCTGGGTGGCTTAGTCAGGTGGTTAAGTGTTAAGTGTCTGCCTTAGGCTCAGGTCCTAATTTTGGGAGTCCTGGGATCAAAGTCGTCCCCCCCCCCAACACACACTGGGCTCCCTGCTCAGTGGGGAGTCGGCTTCTCCCTCTCTGTCTGCCCCTTTCCCTACTCATGCTCTCTCTTTCTCTCTCTCTGTCTCTCAAACAAGTAAATACAATCTTAGAAAAAAAAAGAAAAAGAAAAAAGAAAGAAAGGAAAGAAAAGAAAAACGGGAACTTCCTCACCTGCCTGTCATCCTAGCTCAAAAACAGTGTCTTCTGTCCTATCAAGTAAGCTAATCCTATCAAGTTAGCTTAGGATGCATCCCTATCATTTCCTAGGTGTCTTACCAACAAACCTCTTCTCTCCCGCATCTCCCCTTTCACTTCAAAGTTTAGCTGTTTGACAGTGGGGTCTACTCTGGGTCTCTATTTCCTCAAGCCTCCTTTACTGTTAACCCTCTGCAGTGTGCCTGCTGTCTGCATCACTTTACTGAAACTAGGCTGCCTGGAGTCACCTGTCTACGACGACCTTCCCTCTGTCAAGTTCACTGACCTTGTTTCCGTCCTTCGCTCATTAAGCTACGGTTATCGGGCTGTTCAGCCGCTCCTGGGAAGCAGTCCCAGCACCAGCTCTTACATCTCTATTAGCATTCCCTCCTGTTTGTGGCTTTACCTTAGTTTCCTTTGCTGACTTCTCTTCTTCTCCCTGCTCTTTAAATATTGATATTCCCTGGGGCACCTGGGTGGCTGTTAACTGTTAGTCAGTTAAGTGCCTGACTCGTGATTTTGGCTCGGGTCGGGATCTCATAGGTTATGGGATTGAGCCCCATGTTAGGCTCTGCTCAGCAAGGAGTCTGCTTGGGATTCTCTACCCCTCTATCCCTCCCCACCATATGTATGTGCTGACACTCTCTTTCTCTCTTTCTCACAAATAAATAAATAAATATTTAAAAATACATTGAGATTCCCCAGGGTCTATCTTCTACTCTTCTCTTCTAAAACCGACATTCTCCTTGGGTCACTTCATCTTACTTGCATGGCTTTAGTCACCCATATGTGCTGGTAACTCCCAAATTCATGTCTCCCCTAAGTTCCTGAACTGTATTTTCAAGAGTGTTTTAGTCTCTCTAGCCAGAGGTCCCATTGTACCAAAAATGGGACATGCCCAAAACTGAACCCATCCTTCCCTATCCCCAAATGGTCAGTTCCATTCCTGTGTTCTGTCTCTCTCAAAACTGTTTCCCTTTGATACTTTGCTTTTGGAGGTAAAAATAACATCTTTTATTTTTCTTATTTTTGATTTGGCATAATGGTTTGTTTAAAGTATATTTGATTATATATGCTTACACTTATATATGTATATATATGCATACATATCATGCTTATATATATTTGTAATACATAAGCATATATAGAAATATAAATATATAAAATGATTATGGTTTTATATTTAAAGTGGAATTTCTGTTAGATAGCAGACAGTTGGGTCTTGCTTTTTTATCCTGTTAAAAAAATCTTGTCTTTTGATTTTTGATGTTTAGACCTTTTGAATTTAATGGAAATCGTTGATAGATGTAAAATTCCATCCTGCTGGTTGTGTTCTATTTGTGCCATCTGTTCTTTTCTCTCTTTTTCTTCTTTTTAGGTTTAGTATTTATTATTTTATCCTTTTTAAAATTTAAATTCAATTAACTAGGATAATAAAACATTGTTGGTTTCGGAGGTAGAAGTCAGTGATTCATCAGTCTTATATAATACCTAGTGCTCATTGCATCATGTGTCCTCTTAATGCCCATCACCCAGTGTTTCCCTGTTATCTTAATGGAGATTACAGTGTTAACATCTCCCTAATTTCCCAAGTTAGCAACATGGAAGTCCTCTTCAGTTCTTCCCTCTTCCTCATTCTTATTTAACCCTTTTGCTTTCTAAATATTTCTCAAATTCTTCATCTTTTTGCTCTTCCTTCTACCACTTTTCTGTCTAGCTATCACATTAGGTTTAAGTCCAAGATTTCCAGCCTTTTCTCTCATCCCTTGTAGCCCCACCCACAATACACACACACAGAGGAGGGTACTTCTCAGGTAGGCTTCACAGCACTCATTGTGTTGCTATGTTTTAGGACTCTTTACAGTGTTTTGCAATGATCTGTTTACCTATCTATTCCTATATGCTGCCTTCCCTACACTTTGAGATCCCTCAGTATAGTGATTGTATCAGATTCATCTTTACGACCTCTAGGATATAGCATAGCACCTGGCCCATGGTAGAAATAAAGTGAAAACTCATGGAATACATTTAAATTATAAGTAAGATATTAACTATTGAAATTGGTTTGATAGAAAGTTGTACAGTCCATTTTTTTTGAACTTATATAAAAATTTACAAATACCGCTTAGGCTGTTTTGCCAGATGTCACTGTGATTTCTTGGGGGACTTTTCCAGGGTCTAAGAATCATTAATCTGAATTTTTTCCAAGTATGGACATGAAGAAAAAGTGAGAAGTATCAATGATTTTTATAAATTCACGTGGCATGAAATGCTAAAATATTTTAAATTATTCTACCTAGAGGCAAAGTGTGGAAGGGAATATTAAAAAATGATGTCTGTTGCTATTGATGTATAATAGCTGCCCAATAAACATGATCAATTCCATTGTTCCATGGTAGTTATGTTCTATGAAATCATTGGGAACATTGAAGTAGAAAATACGGAACCATTGCTTCTAAGGAAGTAATCTGGCCACATTTTCATCAACAAATCCATGTATAACTTTCTGTGTGTTTCTGTTTAAAGACACCTTACTTAATATACATTGTTGATTCACCAACATTGAATTCCCAGCCAAGAGCACTATACTGTGTCACTGACAAAGCTTATATGACACGTTTTCTCTGTAAGGCACATTACAATCTTCTTGAACTTAGTAGCACTATGCTTGGGGGGCTGTTTTAAACAGCAAAATCACCCCCCACCCCCCCGCCAAAAAAAAAACCCCAACATGTGAAAAAATTTGGCACTAACTAGCCTATGAAAAGGACGCTTATTTACCGTATGAGACCTGAAACAAGAAGGCAGGGTGTTGCCTTGTTCAATCTCAGCTGAGAACATGTGTCTTCGGCCACTCAAATGCTGCTCTGTGCATGTCCGTAAATGACTACAAAAACACCTCAAGTATTGATTTTGAGGCTACAAATAAATTTTTTTTTAAAGATTTTATTTATTGATTTTGACAGAGAAAAATCACAAGTAGATGGAGAGGCAGGAGAGAGAGAGAGAGAGAGAGAGAGGGAAGCGGGCTCCCTGCCGAGCAGAGAGCCCGATGCAGGACTCGATCCCAGCACCATGAGATCATGACCCGAGCCGAAGGCAGCGGCTTAACCCACTGAGCCACCCAGGCGCCCCTACAAATAAATTTTAGTGAGTAAACAAATTCACAAATAAAGAACCTGTGAACAATGGCGATTGACTGTATTTGTTTTCATCTGTTCTAGGTCTTGGGGTGTCAAGATGAATGAGTATAAACCTTGTTAAGTGAATTCTGTTAGGATAAAAAGTGTTTTTTTCACCTTGGAATTTTATTTAATGTAATAAAATGACCTAAAATGACAATTTAAAATTCTGATCTAATTTTATAAAATTGAATTAAAGATGTAAATAGTTATCTATTATGGGTAAAAGGATTTCTGTATAAAATTCATCCATATATTACTTGATTTATCTTTGTGCTATAGTGAACCTGCAATATTTTGATTTTTTAAACAAAGAGAACAATGGGTAATTATGTAAGAACAAAAATTTAAAGTAAATAAAATTAGAAGTAAGCTTCTGATATCTGATTGAGAAAGGCTTTTATTACCAAGACCACAAAAAACCCACCTGTTACTTTCTTGTAATGATTTGTGTTTACTTTTCTATCTTCCTCTTTTTAAATTTTTTTCTTTCAAGAGGCGTTGCATAGATGCTCTGAGGCTGGGGGCGCCTGGGTGGCTCAGTGGGTTAAAGCCTCTGCCTTTGGCTCAGATCATGATCCCTGAGTCCTGGGATCGAGCCCAACATCAGGCTCTCTGCTCAGCAGGGAGCCCGCTTCCCCTCTCTCTCTGCCTGCTTCTGTCTACTTGTGATCTCTGCCTGTCAAATAAATAAATAAAATCTTAAAAAAAAAAAGATACTATGAGGTCAAATTTATGGAGTCTGACAGACATGACTTCTGGTCCCTCTTTTTTGTACTTATTTATTATGTGACTTGGGGCAAGTTAATAACCTTTTCTGAATATACTATTTCCTGTACTGTAAAAATGGGGATAAGGAAGGATATCCCTGATTGTAAAACAAGAATCATGAGGGATATGATTATCCTCAGTGTAAAATAAAGGTAATGTTATGAGGATGAAATAAAAACCATATAGTCTATAAAAACTATTTAACTCATACCTGGCATATAATGATATTGTTTGCTTTGTTTCTTTATTTCCCCCAGAGGATGAGCATTCTCTTTAAACACTTGCATATTAGAGAAGATGGTTCTGTTGCTTTCATAGATAAATGTAGCTGCATAAAGATTTCTTAAGCTACAACTGTCTTTTGTCAAAACTCTAAATGTTGTTCCGTTATGTGGCATGTAATGCTGTCAAGAAATCTGAGGCCAGCCTGTCTTTTCTCTATAAGTAGATAACCAGTTACCTCGCCTGTATGCTTTAATACTTAAAGGTATTTCATCTGATTATATTCTGTCTACTTAAGTTTTATTTTTTCCTCAGAGAAAGCAGTGTCTTTTCATTAATTTTGCCGTAGCAGGTGAGTCTTTTTCCAGATAGAATTCATGCCTATTTTTTGTCTAGGGAAATTTCTTTCCCTCAAGAAAATATTTCATTGAATAAAGTTTTCATTCCATCTATTCTGATTTCCTTTATAGAAGCACTAGTTATCCATAAGCTGACTTCTTATTATTTCTTCACCACATTTCATTTCTCTTAGCTCTGTAACTCTTTTTCTTTGCCCTTCTTGTTTTCCTTTGAGAAGCTTTTTTTGTTGTTGTAGTCCAGTTTTTCAGCAGTAGAAATTCTGCTTCTTAACATTTATAATGAGGTACCTGCTGTCATTTTTGAAGCAATCATAATACCTCCATTACGGTCATTTATCTGGAACCATAGAGAATACATCTGTGAACCAGGAGGTAAGCCAGACAGTCCCTGGTCTCTTGAAGTAGTTGGTCACTACCCTCTGATGTGGAGGAGAAGCAGCCTACATTTACTGAAGGCCCAGGGCTTCCCTGGGACTGTGCTTTGGTGCTATTTATTTCTCACAATAGTCCTATTAGATAGGATTGATAGGTACATTTTACAGATGAGAAAGCAAATACTCAGATTTGATAACTTGACAAGGTCAGACAGCTAATAAATGCATAAGCCATACTTGAAATACCGAAACCTTTATTCCTCCCATAATACCATTTTATCTCATGGTAGGACACATTTCCCCTAGAAGAGCTCGCATTTGGTCTTTCAGTCATAATCTGTTTTTTCTTTTTGTTGGCATTATATTTGAATTTCATTGGCTGGGCTCCAGGTCTACAGGGAGGAAATTGAAAATAGAGAATGTTAGAATAAACATTGTAGCAGTGAGAAGTTTCTTGGCAATAACTAGAGAGTGAGAAAGAACCATGAAAAGCAAACTAAATTTACTAATTCTAGTAAAAACTAGAATATACATCTATAACTTCTGAGAACATTACAATGCTATAGTGTACGTAACTGCTATTCATAAACATGTCTGGGATTCATTAAGGAAAGATTAAATTGTGTTCAAGTTTTTAGAAATAGACTAACAAATATGTAGCATCTTAAGAAATTTCAAAATCATAGAAATGTTTTTAGTTGTTTATAATTGGAAAAAAAAAAAGGAAACATTCCAAATGACTATCAACAGCAAAAAAGATAAGTTATATTATGGCTCTACAGTGGAATACTTAGAATAGTGAAAATACAGATTCATGTATCTACATAAATGAATGTTATAGTGAAAATGCAACATGCAAAAAAAGGTATATAATATAATTTCACTTATCTGAAATTATCACTTATCTTACTTTCACTTATTTCTAAGTTTAGAAATATTCAAAACTAAATAATATAGTATTAGGGGTTTATTTTTATGTGGCAAAACTAAAAAGAAATCCAATTTAATGGTAACCACAAATTCAGGATAGTTAAAGGGAGGTACAGTTGGGTAGAGACATATACATAGGACTTAAAATGTAAGTAATGTCCTACTTCTTTTTTTTTTTTTTTAAGATTTTATTTATTTATTTGACAGAGAGAAAGAGCACAAGCCAGGTGGGGGAAAAGGCAGAGGGAAAGGGGGGAGAGGGAAAAGCAGGCTTCCCACTGAGCAGGGAGCCTGTGAGAGGCTAGATCCTAGGACCCTGGGGTCATGACCTGAGGTGAAGGCAGACATTTAACCAACTGAGCCACCCAGGCACCCCAGTAATGTCCTATTTCTTAAGCTGGGTACTGGATATCATAGTATTCATTTTATCATCAGTGTTATTATTTATAATTTGTGTATGTGTAACATACATTCGTATGTACAAAAAGTTTATTAACAACAAATTGTTGTTCCTACAGTTATATTTTAGTTATCTGGAAATTTTTTGTTATGAGAACTATTTCCAAAGATATCAGATAGATGATTCATTATTGTTACTGTTACAAAAAAAAAAAAACACACAAAAATAGGCAGATGGTATATCAGGGAGCTTATTTAAAAAACAATATTTGTTTATTTATTTAAAGAAACTTTTTTTATATTGGAATGTTTGGTACTAGTGTACATAAGGCAGTTTTTAAGGGAATTTTTAAAATAAAAGTCATATCCCCTAAACTATGTTGTCTTCTGTCTTCTCATATTTATAGTTGCTTTGACTTAATTCAGAGCACAATTCCAGTAACAAAACATTGAATTAAATTCTAGAGAGACTGTCACCTCATTCAGAGCATTTACATGTCATAATATTTAATGTGAAGGCCAGAAGATATTTTAGAAGTTCATGGGGGCATTTTAGTCCTCTAGTAATCATGACTGAATGTCTACATGGTTCGATACTTTTCTATTATAAAACAGTATATTTTACTTCTTAATATTATAACTAAATGATTATTTTTATTTACATTATGTAAGCTATATTTGAATTTCATTTCAACATAGTTAAGGGGAATATTACAAAATATGAGTTATGGAAGGTCTATTAGGTTTGAGAAAAAAATAATCTGTGCCCACTTGGAGTATATGGACAGACTTGTCTGAAGGGTTAAGATCAAGCCAGAATTACACAAGATAAAATGAAATTATATGAAGATTTAGGAAGCTTTTTGTATTTGCACATGGTGTTTATATTTTCATTGTATTACAATTCATAATTAATAGTCTAATGCAGATTGACATTCTTGATTAAAAAGAAAAACCTATTACTTTTCACCCCTTGCTTATGATTAAAGTATTCAACTTCCCTCTGGTTAAAATTTTAGAAGGCCCATATGTATTTTGAAAAAAACATTTTTCTTTGAGAAATATTTTTTACACAAAATGATTTTTAATTTCCTGTATAATTTTGGGAGGAAATGAATATTGAATTTTGTTTTGTTTTTTATTTCTTTTTAATTTTGTTTTGGTTTGGGAACAGAGCACACTATGATTCCTTGTATTAAGAGGGTCCTTCTTTATATGCAAAATGCTTTGCTTTTCCTGGAAACTAATCTCCTTAAAAGCTAATACCCAAATCAAACAATGTACCCTTTTCAGTGCTGAATAAAAATAGGTCAGGAAGGGATTAAAAGACTGGCACTGCAATGGAAGTTTTACTCTTTAAGCTCCCCCTTGTTATGTGAGAATTCATAAATTACTAGTTAATTCAAACCCCCTTCCTCTGCCTCATCTTCCTTGTCCCTCAGTATGGAACCCCTTATTGTTCATGTACGTGTGAAACACTGTTTCTCGGAAATTTTCCCATTGCATTTGTTAGAAATTCTCTTAATACCAGTCAGCACTGAGTCCGGTGTGCTTCATCTGTGCATTTAATCAACGATGAAATGTTAGATTGATTTTGAATACTATTCATTTTCTCTGTTTCTGCTGTATGTGGCTCGGTTCTTCACTGCCCTCCTTGCCCTGAATATCTGATGATCAACACTATGCCCTGACCCCTCTTAGGGCTCTTAACAGGCTTCAGGTTACTGAAGTGTTTGAGTCAATAAACCCATTTGAAAACTTACTAGGTACAAGGAGGTACAGAGTCCGTGCAGAGCAGGGTACGATAGAAGAACTGGAGAATCCCTTAAAACAGGATGGTGATAACTGCAGCACAAATGGAAATTCCGTCTATTTGTGAAGACAGCTGTGCTGCTCGGGGGCGTCGTCCTTAAACATTTTGAACCTCTTTGTTTCACATGGAATACAGAAGTTAAAATATATGCCTTTTTTATACATATATTTTCTATATAAGTAGTAGTTCTTTTTTTATAAGTTCTTTCTATGTAAGTAGTAGTTCTTTCTATATAAGTAGTAGTAGTAGTTCTATAGAAGTAGTTTTCAATATAGGAGTTAACAGATGGAAGGTTCTTAGCATGGTACTGCCATATAGGAGGACTCCTGTAAGTGCTTTAATATGCTTAGAGCGATTGTTTTCTTTGGCCAGTTAACCGTGTTCGCTATCTCTCCATTATGTTTTTCTCCAAGTCTCCATTTCCTGGCCTAGAAAATGACTGGATTAGATGATGCGTTCTAAGGTTTCTTCTGTCTTTATAATCACACAGGTCTTTGTTGAGAGAACTGGGTCCTTACATATAATCCTTATAGAAGATTTTCCAATTCCACTTGGTACATATCACTATTTTGTACCATCTTCTCTCTCCAAACCTGCAGTACTTCTCCGCCTTTCCTCTTAATTCACAAGTTAGAAATAAAAGCCACCAGAAGAGTTTCTACATGCTGTGCCCAGCAACTATACCAACCTACCAGCTTCGAAGCCATCCACGGCAGGTCCTCCTGTGGGATTCTCCTTTCTGCCTGAGCCGTGCCCTGTGCACTGTATCTCCTCGTCTTACACCCTCCATAGTTTGTTTGTCTGTTCATTCTCCTGGACCCTGCTCACCAGATATCCGAACTGCTGAATGACCTTCCAGCTGTCTACATCCCTCACACCCTCCTTAGCCCTGCAGCTGCCGCCCTTCTGACCGGCTGTGCTTTCCTCCTCTCTTCCCCCACTCCCTTCCCAGTCCACAAAATTGCTAACCTGTTTTTTAAAAGCTGCACAAAGATACCCAGGACTGAATGCCCATATAGCCTTCATATTTTTTTTAAGATTTTATTTATTTATTTGACAGAGAGAGATCACAAGTAGGCAGAGAGGCAGCCAGAGAGAAAGAGAGGAGGAAGCAGGCTCCCTGCTGAGCAGAGAGCCCGATGCTCGATCCCAGGACCCTGAGATCATGACCTGAGCCGAAGGCAGCGGCTTAACCCACTGAGCCACCCAGGTGCCCTACCCTTCATATTTTTAAATGAAGGCTATTTTGTGCTATTTTGTCTTACTTTATCTCTTTAATATATTCATTTTTCCTGAATCATTTGAGAATCCCTTATATACATTGTGACATTTCACTCCCAAATATTTTCTCCTTTAGCTCCTAAGAACAGAGCACCCTCCTATATAATCTCAATCCAGTAATCACACATGGGAAATTTTTAAAAAAAGATTTTATTTATTTATTAGAGAGAGAGCATGAGTGGGGGCAGGGGGAGGTGGTGGTGGAGAGGCAGAGGGAGAGGGATAAGCAGACTCCTCACTGAGCTGGGAGCTTGATGTGGCACTCCAGCCTGAAGCATCTGACCTGAAGGCAGATGCTTAACAACTGAGCCACCCAGGTACCCCTACACACAGAAAATATAACATTAATACAATACTATTAGCAAACTTACTGACAATATTCAAATAGTCGCAATTGTTCAATAATTCTCTTACCTTCTTTAATATCTAATCAAGGATTATACATTGCTTTCAGTTGTCATATATCTTTAGTCTTCTTTCTTTCTTTATTTTTTAAAGATTTTATTTATTTATTTGAGAGAGACAGACAGAGAGAGAGGGAGCACAAGCAGGGAGAGTAAGAGAGGGAGAAGCAGACTCTCCGCTGAGCAGGGAGCCCGACAGGGCTAGATCCCAGACCCTGGGATCATGACCTGAGCCAAAGACAGACGCTTAACGACTGAGCCACCCAGGCACCCCTTTTTAGTCTTCTTTAATCTAATACACTGGCCTTTAAAATTATTTTTGTTTTTTATAACATTGACTTTTTTCTTTTTTAAGAACCTAAGCCAATTATATTGCAGAATATCCCTAATTTGCATTTATCTATTTCCTCTTTTGGATGGAGGCTAAACCATTGGCAAATCTACAATAAAATAGCTCCTAAACATTTTTAGCAAGCATTCTACAAAGTTGACGTTATGTTCCTCCAAATGCACCACAACAGCAAGCACCTATCAGTTTGACACATTATTTAGAAATTCTGTCACTTGGTCAAGATGGTTTCTGTCAGATTTCTCCATTATAAAGATACTGGGAAGCCACTTTAAGCTGTCTTATTCCCTAATAGTTTTTCACCAGTGGTTTTAGCAACTTGGTGATTCTTACCCCAATCAATTATCACAAAATTGTGATTTTCAATTTCCATTATGCTTTATACACTGTCCTCTTTTGAATCCACAAAGATCAGTCTTCTGCCCCACCACACCAACAAAACTGCTATTGTCCAGGTCACCAAGGACTTTTCATTTACTAGATCTAAAGGAAAAGCCTCAGTCCTTATTTTCCATAAAATATCAAGTGCATTGGACAAAATTAATCATTCCCTTCTCCTAGAAATACTTTCTTTAGGTGGCCTCTGAGGAACCAATAGAAGGACTCCTTATCAATCTTTTCTGGCTCTTTTTTTAGCTTCTAAACCTTTAGACATGGGGAGGGGGGCGCTCAGGATTTTGTCTTCATACCTCTACTACAACTCAATATGTAGTAGTGATTCTTCTAGCTGCTTAGGCTCAAAATTCTGGAATCAATTTGGCTCTTCTTTTACCTTCTATATCCAATTCATTAGCAAACTCTGTCAGCTCTGTTATTCAAATATATACCTAACCTAATCATTTCTCTCCTTGTCCATTGCTCTTTCCTTAGTCTGAACAACTATCGTGTCTGGCCTTAACTATTTTTGCAGTTGTATCCTAGTCAGACTCCCCGCTTCTACCCTTGCTTGCCTGTAGAAGTCCTTTTTAAAAGTCAAATAATGTCACAAAGTCCACCTAATGCAAAATAAACCCAAAGTTCTTACATCGATTTTAAGGCCTTGCCTACCCTGGCCCTTGGCGGCTACTTTGCTCTCCTCTGCCAGTCTCTTGTTTGTTATGCCCCTTGTCTGGAAAACTCTTCCCCAGATAATCCAAATGCTTCATTCAGATCCCAAATATCACCTTATCAGGGAAGTCCTTTGAGATTTTTCCATCTAGAATAAGTCTCTTCCTTACTCTTTGCACACACACCCCTCCGTTTACATTTCTTCTTAGCCCCTGGTGTAGTATAGGTTTATTTGCTTTGTGTGTAGCATCTGTCTACCCCCTACTGGAATGTGTTTCTGGTGACAGCAGGGACTGCTAATATACCCAGTCCTTAGAGCAGTCCTTAGCACATATAGGTACCTAATAAATGTTTCTTAATTGACTGTTGGAATTCCTTTTACTTTTCTATTATTAATAGAAAGATAATGGATTTTCCCCTACTTTTAGTGAAAAGTTTAGTTTATAACTGCTCCTTTTCCCTCTTGAAATAGTGAATACAATGTTCCAAACTATACCTTAGCAAAGAAATTATGCTTTTGTGAATTGTATGAATTAATGGGTTATTTATAGTCTTGTTATTTGTAATTACTAATTGCAATATGTTTTTCCTCAGTGTTTGGCTAAGATTCTTTAAAGGGCAACTAAAATTCTCATATGTTAGCCTATGAATATTTTTTTTTATTATAAGTGGGAGTACAAAGTCTTTTACGAGATCATTCATTTATGAATTTTAACGCCCATCAGTGTATACAACAGTGTTTATTTTAATATTCTACATAGTTCTCTAGGAAGTCTACCTGTTTTCTATTAGATTATGGAAGGAAAAGTTCTGGCTACTTTTATTAACTTAGAAGTAAAAACTAATCACATGTTATAAGATTAGGGTAAACTAATGGAAATTGATGGAAATGTTTGGGCCAACCACTATCTTCTTCTAGTGTTTTTTGTTCTGTATGTTTGGTTTTCTGCATATCCTAGAAGTGATATTTAAATAATGGGGGAAAATATATAAGACTTCAAATCTGATTTTAGCAGTTCTTGGAAGTGACCAAGATATGCATCCTGTTTTAAAGAGTAAAGAAATTGCCATGGCTGTTTTGTGTGTACACAGATATGTAGGTGTTCCTCATAAATGCCCTTATGCTACCATGTCTGTATCTTGAACATCAGAGGGTAGATTTTACTGCTATTCACTAGGGAGGATATTTAGATGTTTATATTGTGTATTTAATTGGGTATCTAGAAATGTTTAGTTTTATGCATTACTCTCAAGAGTTCTAATACGCACTTAGCTATTTCAGTGTGTACAATTAAATAAGACACCTATTTACCTGTGTTGAACACTATGACTCTTTGTTCTCAGACTATTTCAGAAGTTTACATTAAATATATCACTTTCTTTCCTAAATTAATATTCAAGAAGAAATTTATGATGGCTAATGTCTTCAAACTTTCAAGCATAGCCTTTATTACTCTCTCAAGAAAAATGTTTCTGGTGCCTTTGGTTCCTTTTAATTGAGGACTCAGTCTCTTGAGTCTAGCTAGCATGTGTCTGGATTTTGTATTAATTCTGTGTAATTTCTGGAGGTTCCTAGGAGATACAGTTGTCCTAAAGTGCAAGGTTTGTAGTCTGAAGAATCTGGCTTGAGTCTTTGTTGACTCGCTCTGTTCACTGGAATTGAATTTGAAGGAGTAATTTTTAAGCAAAGAGGTTGGATAAAGCAAGATTTCCTGAAATAGTTCTAAAGAGAATTAGATAGTAAAAACATTCAGTTGTCAGAGGATTTGTGGAAACACTGTGTTTCTACACTGTGATTCCTGGGAGCTTTAATTATACCAATGTATATACAACATTGTGATTTTCCCAAAAACCTGGATAAATACAAATTTCTCAAGACTACCTGATGGTGGAAGCCACTTTATCTCCCTTCCAATATCTCTTAATATCTTGAGGGACCAGTGTTCCACAACCAAAGTTTAATACATGCTAGTACTTCTTTGTCTTCCAGCTCGGACTTTTAGGTGCAAACGTACTGGTCAACAGCTGATTAAGAACTACAGTGCTTGAGTATGCACAAGTGTACATACACAAAACTAAACACCAACCAACCAAAACGCCAAAATAATCACAGCACTCTTGACGTTTACTTGTTCAAGGAATGCTTCTTAGATTCAGACAGTCATTAAAAAGAATTTCAGAAACTCAGATCAGAAGAACCTGGAAGTAAATTTGAAGTAATTGGGGTGGGTAAACTTTCTTTTTGGAAAGATGCATCTCTCTTTCTCTCCCATGGAGCACTTACCCTGAATATACAAAAACCACCAAGATAAGCCCTGAACAACTTTTTTTGTTGTTGTTTTTAAGCCATTTATATACATATTGCTTTAAGTCTAGGACTCCTAGTTGGTATTTTTCTGAAAATTTGACTTTAGCATGTCTTTTATACTGATTTAGAGATAAGAATTAAGTATACTACCAAAATATAAAAGAACAATATTTAATAATGATGGAAATTTCTCTGGTGTCAGAAATACAGATGAAACATATCTGTACCACACAAGGGAGGCAGCATAGTGTACACTGAAATAGAAAAAGTTTCTATTTTTTTCTAAAACAGACAATAAACTTTATTACTATTTAACAGACAAATTGATACTCCTGTATATACATGGGTCCTATTCAAATGTATTTTACTGATAAGGATTTGTGATTTCTGGGGTAGTAAATAGAAACCCAGACTCTGGAGTGAACTGGCAAAATTCAAACTGGCTGCACTATGGAGTAACTATGTGACCAAAGCTAGTTAATTTATTATTTTAGTTCACATTTATTCATCTGACATTGCAGGAACAGTACCAACCTCATAACAAAGGACGGAAATAATAAATAAAACATTTTTGCACTGGGGCGCCTGAGTGGCTCAGTGGGTTAAAGCCTCTGCCTTCAGCTCGGGTCATGATCCCAGGGTCCTGGGATCGAGCCCCGCATCAGGCTCTCTGCTCAACGGGGAGCCTGCTTCCTCCTCTCTCTCTCTCTCTGCCTGCCTCTCTGCCTACTTGTGATCTCTGACTGTCAAATAAATAAATAAAATCTTAAAAAAAAAATGCTTAGCACATTGTAGTCATTTCAGTAGGCTTAATATCAGTAAATAAGAATATCCATACATACACACACATATCTATGCACATATACATGATGAGAGTAAATACATATAATTGTAATCGTCTTCCTCAACCATCCCTCGCTACTCTCTACCTGAAGACTCCTGTAACAGCTCCCTTTGTATGGAGTCCTTTTTCTCTTATTTCTCATGGCTGCTTCTAGTCATTCAGATCTCAGTTTTGTTACCTGCTCAGTGAGGCTTTTCCTCACTAATCTAAAATATTCACCGAGTTAATTTTAACTAAATCTTGTTTTAATTTTCTCCGTATCATTTATCTCTTGATTTAATTTTTTGTTGTCAGACTCCTTTCACTGGAGCATTAGACTCTCCCTTGTTCTCCATTGTGTCCTAGCTCCTTAGTAAATGCTTTAAAAATATGTGCTAGATTAATAAACTACTCTATAGAGGTTATAATGAAAAAATCAGAGAAAAGGAGGGAAATTCAAAATTCCAGTTTAGGAAAAAAATGTCAGTTCCTGCCTAGCACTGCCCTACTCAGGCCCTGAACTAATATATCGGTAAATTCAGATCTCCTGAATGACTCAGTTTCCAAGTAGCTTAGCTCTTTTAGATTTGTCATCTCTTGTGACTTGGGATAGGGTCTGACCACCTACATGTTCCCGATGGTATAACTTTCCTCTTCCTAACCCTTTGTATTTCTCCCTTTTCTTCTACCTTACTGGCTGGACCACTGCTAAAGACTACTGTTGCTAGACCTATCAGTACTTGTCCAGATTGAGTTCTTTTTGAATACTAATCTGGATCACTGTCCCCATCCCTATCAATGCCTTTTGCTGTGTTAGTTCCCATAGTGTCCCCACCATCCCGTGCTGTTGAAGTTCCAACATTCTTTAATGTTCTATTCTTGTAAGTTAGGCTGTCAAGGTTTGAGACTATTTGAAAAAGAAAAGGAATAGTAGAATTGAAATTTAAGACTGACTTTGAGTTTATATGGTCCCAATGTAATATAATGAATACCACTGCCATGGAGTGTTCACATTTAGGTACAATAACTGTTCCTTATTTTGGTTATTGTCATGGAAAGCACCATTTCATGTATAAGATAGGTGCCTTCATAATACTATTCAATGTTGATCATCCATTAAGGCCCAGTGTTAACACGTTATTCTGGTCATCTCATGCTGTATAAATAATCGCTGCAAAGCTTAGAGCCTTTGAATAACAGTTATTGGTTTTATCCACAAATCTATAACTCGGTAGGGCTTGGTTGAGAAAGCTTGTCTGTTTACACAGCATCAGCTGGGGAGCCTTGGTTTCTTAAAGCATGGTGCTGTGTTCCAAGAGCAAATGATTCAAAAGACAGAATGTGGAAGGTGCCAGAAGTGGACACAGTGTTGGCTTCTGTGTTACACTGGTCAAGCAATCATAGAGCTCAGATTCAGGGAAACAAAGATAGGAACCATCTCTTGATGGGAACACTATAATATAACATTAATATTATCAAAGAATTTGACGTCATGTCACCTTAAATACTCACTATTTTCATTTTTTAAATTAAAAAAATAAAACAAAAATCTGTAGGTCAGATCATAGTAGAAATTAGAATACTACACAAAAAGGAACTGTTTTTTGAAATTGCTTGACTCTGGCAAAGTAAGCACTCACCATTTTGAGCTACTAGACTATCATTAACCTAAATGCTGTGAAACATACTACATTTGAAGCCAAATTGAGGATTATTTGAATGATCTCAAGAAGTTAATGAAGCTATTAAAATACCTTACTGTTGATAACATAAGCCTCTGAAAGTGGGAGAAGAAATAAATACCTAAACTACTTTCTAGAGTTAATGTTTTTTTGTTCTAAAGCATTTGAACTTGGTCTTTGGGGCAACTTGGAAGATATTGTGACTTTTTTTTTTTTTAACTACATTCCAGGGCAAAGTAATGTTTATTTTGTGTGAGGTAAATAACATTTAAATGGAATGAAAATATATGTGTTCAGTTAACTCAGGGATCTGGTATTCTGAAGTCAGAATGTTTTATTCATCTTAGAGAAAAAAATAGCAGGTTTTAAAAGAAGGTTTTAAAATTTCCACTGTTTGCTGATTTTAGGCCCTTCTATAAACAAAGCAGAAGTTTTGATTTGACAAATAATGTGACTGTATTTTCTCCAACTTTGTCCCTCAAACCAGCATCTTACTAAATATTCTTTAGTGATCAGTTTTTTTTTGTTTTGTTTTGTTTTGTTTTGTTTTTGAAGACGCTCTGGAACTGGATACAGAAGGGTAAAGGTGATGCTATATTTAGGCAGCATCTGCAGTACTGTAGCAGGAAAGATCTTCCCAATCTATTTTCATTTCTTTCCTCCTGGATAATCTGATTCTGCAACAAATTGATTGCTCAACCTCCCCATGTCACTTTTCTATAAAATCAAAAAGGTTGCTGTAGTCCCAAGGTGAGGAAATAGTCTCTTTCTCGGAAAGGTAACTCTCAAAGGTCAATTCATTAAACAGAGTGACTTATGAGACCTCCAAATAATGCCTTGGTGATATATTCCAAAACGTTGAATCCAAAACTTAAATTGAACTTTTTTACTGGTAAGCCTGCTCTTAGAAATTTTACATAGAGGAAAAGCTAAAATAAACTGCCTTTTATAGCTGATTCTGAAGGACAGTATTTTCCCCCCAAGATGCAGTTATTAACAAAATCCCTCATTTACATGCTATAAAACACTTCATTTCTTTGAACTCTGACACACTGAAAAAAAGTGCCATTGCTGAAATTCTGATATCACAATTAATCAAAATGATCTATTTAAGAGAGAGCAAGAAGTAATAGTGGGAAGAACATTCAACCTGACATACAGAAATTTTTGGTTAGAGTCCCAACTTTACTGTTTACCAGGTGTCTATCTCTGAGCAAATGCTAAGTTAGAGCAACCTCATTTGTGCTCAGTGTCCTCATCTGTAAAATAAGAAAAATGCCATCCACTCTGACAACCTGACAGAGTTTTGAGGTTAGATTATATAGCAACTATGCAAGTGCTTTATAAATTGCAAAGCATCATATAAACAGAAAGCATTATCAACCATTTTAGAAACGTTGATAAAGTATATATGGATTGTTGTAAGTTATAGCCATTAAAATTTCATTAAAAATATATTGTACAATGTAGCTAATACAGTATATTTTCTAAGCTCAAATAAAATGTTTTATACTAATTAAATTAGACATAACTCTATGAAGGACAGAGACCTAGTGTTGTATATCTTTGTGTCCCTAACATTGTCTAGAATAGTTCTATGTAGGTCAAGTTCATTGGTTGTTTCATTGGTCAAATAATTGATTAAGGTATTTGTGTGGTCATTATTCCTCAATTTAGAGAGGAATAGATTGGCCTCTTTTTAACATTCTGAATTTCTTTTTTTTTTTTTTTTTTTATAAACATATATTTTTATCCCCAGGGGTACAGGTCTGTGAATCACCAGGTTTACACACTTCACAGCACTCACCAAAGCACATACCCTCCCCAATGTCCATAATACCACCCCCTTCTCCCAAACCCCCTCCCCCCAGCAGCCCTCAGTTTGTTTTGTGAGATTAAGAGTCACTTATGGTTTGTCTCCCTCCCAATCCCATCTTGTTTCATTGATTCTTCTCCTACCCACTTAAGCCCCCATGTTGCATCACCACTTCCTCATATCAGGGAGATCATATGATAGTTGTCTTTCTCTGTTTGACTTATTTCACTAAGCATGATACGATCTAGTTCCATCCATGTTGTCGCAAATGGCAAGATTTCATTTCTTTTGATGGCTGCATAGTATTCCATTGTGTATATATACCACATCTTCTTGATCCATTCATCTGTTGATGGACATCTAGGTTCTTTCCATAGTTTGGCTATTGTGGACATTGCTGCTATAAACATTCGGGTGCATATGTCCCTTTGAATCACTACATTTGTATCTTTAGGGTAAATACCCAATAGTGCAATTGCTGGGTCATAGGGCAGTTCTATTTTCAACATTTTGAGGAACCCCCATGCTGTTTTCCAGAGTGGCTGCACCAGCTTGCATTCCCACCAACACTGTAAGAGGGTTCCCCTTTCTCCGCATCCTCGCCAGCATCTGTCATTTCCTGACTTGTTGATTTTAGCCATTCTGACTGGTGTGAGGTGATAGCTCATTGTGGTTTTGATTTGTATTTCCCTGATGCCGAGTGATATGGAGCACTTTTTCATGTGTCTGTTGGCCATCTGGATGTCTTCTTTGCAGAAATGTCTGTTCATGTCCTCTGCCCATTTCTTGATTGGATTATTGGTTCTTTGGGTGTTGAGTTTGCTAAGTTCTTTATAGATTCTGGACACTAGTCCTTTATCTGATATGTCGTTTGCAAATATCTTCTCCCATTCTGTCAGTTGTCTTTTGATTTTGTTAACTGTTTCCTTTGCTGTGCAAAAGCTTTTAATCTTGATGAAATCCCAATAGTTCATTTTTGCCCTTGCTTCCCTTGCCTTTGGCGTTGTTCCTAGGACGATGTTGCTGCAGCTGAGGTCGAAGAGGTTGCTGCCTGTGTTCTCCTCAAGGATTTTGATGGATTCCTTTCGCACATTGAGGTCCTTCATCCATTTTGAGTCTATTTTTGTGTGTGGTGTAAGGAAATGGTCCAATTTCATTTTTCTGCATGTGGCAGTCCAATTTTCCCAGCACCATTTATTGAAGAGGCTGCTTTTTTCCATTGGACATTCTTCCCTGCTTTGTCGAAGATTAGTTGACTGTAGAGTTGAGGGTCTATTTCTGGGCTCTCTATTCTGTTCCATTGATCTATGTGTCTGTTTTTGTGCCAATACCATGCTGTCTTGATGATGACAGCTTTGTAATAGAGCTTGAAGTCCGGAATTGTGATGCCACCAACATTGGCTTTCTTTTTCAATATCCCTTTGGCTATTCGAGGTCTTTTCTGGTTCCATATAAATTTTAGAATTATTTGTTCCATTTCTTTGAAAAAGATGGATGGTACTTTGATAGGAATTGCATTAAATGTATAGATTGCTTTAGGTAGCATAGTCATTTTCACAATATTTATTCTTCCAATCCAGGAGCATGGAGCATTTTTCCATTTCTTTGTGTCTTCCTCGATTTCTTTCATGAATACTTTATAGTTTTCTGAGTATAGATTCTGTGCCTCTTTGGTTAGGTTTATTCCTAGGTATCTTATGGTTTTGGGTGCAATTGTAAATGGGATTGACTCCTTAATTTCTCTTTCTTCTGTCTTGCTGTTGGTGTAGAGAAATGCAACTGATTTCTGTGCATTGATTTTTATATCCTGACACTTTACTGAATTCCTGTACAAGTTCTAGCAGTTTTGGAGTGGAGTCTTTTGGGTTTTCCACATATAGTATCATATCATCTGCGAAGAGTGATAATTTGACTTCTTCTTTGCCGATTTGGATGCCTTTAATTTCCTTTTGTTGTCTGATTGCTGAGGCTAAGACCTCTAGTACTATGTTGAATAGCAGTGGTGATAATGGACATCCCTGCCGTGTTCCTGACCTTAGCGGAAAAGCTTTCAGTTTTTCTCCATTGAGAATGATATTTGCGGTGGGTTTTTCATAGATGGCTTTGATGATATTGAGGTATGTTCCCTCTATCCCTACACTTTGAGGAGTTTTGATCAGGAAGGGATGCTGTACTTTGTCAAATGTTTTTTCAGCATCTATTGAGAGTATCATATGGTTCTTGTTCTTTCTTTTATTGATGTGTTGTATCACATTGACTGATTTGCGGATGTTGAACCAACCTTGCAGCCCTGGAATAAATCCCACTTGGTCGTGGTGAATAATCCTTTTAATGTACTGTTGAATCCTATTGGCTAGTATTTTGGTGAGAATTTTCGCATCTGTGCTCATCAAGGATATTGGTCTATAGCTCTCTTTTTTGATGGGATCCTTGTCTGGTTTTGGGATCAAGGTGATGCTGGCCTCATAAAATGAGTTTGGAAGTTTTCCTTCCATTTCTACTTTTTGGAACAGTTTCAGGAGAATAGGAATTAGTTCTTCTTTAAATGTTTGGTAGAATTCCCCCGGGAAGCCGTCTGGCCCTGGGCTTTTGTTTGTTTGGAGATTTTTAATGACTGTTTCAATCTCCTTACTGGTTATGGGTCTGTTCAGGCTTTCTATTTCTTCCTGGTTCAGTTGTGGTAGTTTATATGTTTCTCGGAATGCATCCATTTCTTCCAGATTGTCAAATTTATTGGCATAGAGTTGCTCATAGTATGTTCTTATAATAGTTTGTATTTCTTTGGTGTTAGTTGTGATCTCTCCTCTTTCATTCATGATTTTATTTATTTGGGTCGTTTCTCTTTTCTTATTGATAAGTCGGGCCAGGGGTTTCTCAATTTTATTAATTCTTTCAAAGAACCAGCTCCTAGTTTCGTTGATTTGTTCTATTGTTTTTTTGGTTTCTATTTCATTGATTTCTGATCTGATCTTTATGATTTCTCTTCTCCTGCTGGGCTTAGGGTTTCTTTCTTGTTCTTTCTCCAGCTCCTTTAGGTGTAGGGTTAGGTTGTGTACCTGAGACCTTTCTTGTTTCTTGAGAAAGGCTTATACCGCTATATATTTTCCTCTCAGGACTGCCTTTGTTGTGTCCCACAGATGTTGAACCGTTGTATTTTCATTATCATTTGTTTCCATGATTTTTTTCAATTCTTCTTTAATTTCCCGGTTGACCCATTCATTCTTTAGAAGGATGCTGTTTAGTCTCCATGTATTTGGGTTCTTTTCAAACTTCTTCTTGTGGTTGAGTTCTAGCTTCAGAGCATTGTGGTCTGAAAATATGCAGGGAATGATCCCAATCTTTTGATACCGGTTGAGTCCTGATTTAGGACCGAGGATGTGATCTATTCTGGAGAATGTTCCATGTGCACTAGAGAAGAATGTGTATTCTGTTGCTTTGGGATGAAATGTTCTGAATATATCTGTGATGTCCATCTGGTCCAGTGTGTCGTTTAAGGCCTTTATTTCCTTGCTGATCTTTTGCTTGGATGATCTGTCCATTTCAGTGAGGGGAGTGTTAAAGTCCCCTACTATTATTGTATTATTGTTGATGTGTTTCTTTGATTTTGTTATTAATTGGTTTATATAGTTGGCTGCTCCCACATTGGGGGCATAGATATTTAAAATTGTTAAATCTTCTTGTTGGACAGACCCTTTGAATATGATATAGTGTCCTTCCTCATCTCTTATTATAGTCTTTGGCTTAAAATCTAATTGATCTGATATAAGGATTGCCACTCCTGCTTTCTTCTAATGTCCATTAGCATGGTAAATTCTTTTCCACCCCCTCACTTTAAGTCTGGAGGTGTCTTCGGGCTTAAAATGAGTTTCCTGGAGGCAACATATAGATGGGTTTTGTTTTTTTATCCATTCTGATACCCTGTGTCTTTTTTTTTTTTTTTTTTTTTTTACCCTGTGTCTTTTGACAGGTACATTTAGCCCATTAACATTCAGGGTAACTATTCAGAGATATGAATTTAGTGCCATTGTATTGCCTGTAAGGTGACTGTTACTGTATATGGTCTCTGTTCCTTTCTGATCTACCACTTGAAGGCTCTCTCTTTGCTTAGAGGACCCCTTTCAAGATTTCCTGTAGAGCTGGTTTGGTTTTTGCAAATTCTTTCAGTTTTTGTTTGTCCTGGAAGCTTTTAATCTCTCCTTCTATTTTCAATGATAGCCTAGCTGGATATAGTATTCTTGGCTCCATGTTTTTCTCGTTTAGTGCTCTGAAAATATCATGCCAGCTCTTTCTGGCCTGCCAGGTCTCTGTGGATAAGTCAGCTGCCAATCTAATATTTTTACCATTGTATGTTACAGACTTCTTTTCCCGGGCTGCTTTCAGGATTTTCTCTTTGTCACTGAAACTTGTAAATTTTACTATTAGGTGACGGGGTGTGGGCCTATTCTTATTGATTTTGAGGGGCGTTCTCTGAACCTCCTGAATTTTGATGCTCGTTCCCTTTGCCATATTGGGGAAATTATCCCCAGTAATTCTCTCCAGTATACCTTCTGCTCCCCTCTCTCTTTCTTCTTTCTCTGGAATCCCAATTTTTCTAATGTTGTTTCATCTTATGGTGTCACTTATCTCTCGAATTCTCCCCTCGTGGTCCAGTAGCTGTTTGTCCCTCTTTTGCTCAGCTTCTCTATTCTCTATCATTTGGTCTTCTATATCGCTAATTCTTTCTTCTGCCTCATTTATCCTAGCAGTGAGAGCCTCCATTTTTGATTGTACCTCATGAATAGCTCTTTTTATTTCAACTTGGTTAGACTTTAGTTCTTTTATTTCTCCAGAAAGGGCTTTTATATCTCTCGAGAGGTTTTCTTTAATATCTTCCATGCCTTTTTCGAGCCCGGCTAGATCCTTGAGAATTGTCATTCTGAACTCTAGATCTGACATATTACCAATGTCTGTATTGATTAGGTCCCTAGCCTTCGGTACTGCCTCTTGTTCTTTTTTTTGTGTTGAATTTTTCTGTCTTGTCATTTTGTCCAGATAAGAGTATATGAAGGAGCAATTAAAATACTAAAAGGTTGGCAACAACCCCAGGAAAATATGCTTTAACCAAATTAGAAGAGATCCCAAATCGTGAGTGGGGAGAATGGGATAAAAAGAGGTTCAAAAAAGGGAGAAAGAAAAAAGAAAAGAAAAGAATTTAAAAAAAGAAACCAAATAAGAAAAATATAAAAAAGAAAATATATATATATTAGATAAACTAGTTACAAAACGTTAAGAAAGAAAAAAGTAAAAGGTAAAAAAAAAAATTTAACCAGAAGGCGAGAAAAAAAAACAAAAAATGAAAAAGAAAAAAATTAAATTAACTGCAAGACTAAAAAAAAATCACAGGGAAAAAGCCATGAGTTCCGTGCTTTGCTTTCTCCTCCTCTGGAATTCCGCTGCTCTCCTTGGTATTGAAACTGCACTCCTTGGTAGGTGAACTTGGTCTTGGCTGGATTTCTTGTTGATCATCTGGGGGAGGGGCCTGTTGTAGTGATTCTCAAGTGTCTTTGCCCCAGGCGGAATTGCACTGCCCTTAACCCGGGGCCGGGGTGAGTAATCCCTTCCGGTTTGCTTTAAGGAGCTTTTGTTCCCTGAGCGCTTTCCATAGAGTTCTGGAGGATGGGAATACAAATGGCGGCCTCCTGGTCTCCGGCCTGGAGGAGCCGAGAGCCCAGGGCCGCACTCCTCAGTGTGCCCTCAGAGAACAGCGCCCAGTTACTCCCGTCTGCCTGACCTCCGGCCGCGCTCGAGCTCACCGAGCCTGCGACAGGTTCAAGGTAACCCCGAGCTGCGAGCTTACTGTTGGCTCTGTCTCTGTAGCCGGCTTTCCCATTCCAATACCCGCAAGCTCTGCGACACTCAGACACCCCCGATCCTTCTGTCACCCTGTGGGACCTGAGGCCACGCTGACCCCGCGTGGGCTTCGCCCCGGTTTAGCCTCTGGAGCGATGTCCCTCAGCAGAACGGACTTTTAAAAGTCCTGATTTTGTGCGCCGTTGCTCTGCCGCTTGCCGGGAGCTGGCCCCTCCCCCCGGGGTCTATCTTCCCGTCGCTTTGGATTCACCTCTCCGCCGGTCCTACCTTTCAGAAAGTGGCTGTTTTTCTGTTTCCAGAATTGCTGTTCTTCTTCTCTTCGATCTGCCGATGGATTTTCAGGTGTTTGCAATCTTTAGATAAGCTATCTAGCTGATCTCGGCTAGCTGAAGTAGTCTCAGCCTGCTACTTCTCTGCCATCTTCACATTTTGAATTTCTAATTAATATTTATTGAATGCT
Organism: Mustela putorius furo; assembly: GCF_011764305.1. Classification (NCBI taxonomy): domain Eukaryota; kingdom Metazoa; phylum Chordata; class Mammalia; order Carnivora; family Mustelidae; genus Mustela; species Mustela putorius. The sequence goes on from NW_025422023.1 coordinate 12,808,269, forward strand.
CTGTTACTGTGAGTAACAAAATTATCAGAGAGAAAATAACCATCACAACATTACACAATTGTTGATTTCATAGACTGCACTGTGGGATCTGTGAACAAGTTGGGGAAAGAGGAAAAAAGGTTGTCAGATGATTTGTATCCATTGTTGCAAGAAAATTGTCACTGTGAGGTTGGTATGGCTAAGAGGATTAGTGATGCTGGCCTGCAACTAATTTTGAAAAATGTAAATCAAAAGGACTATTATAAATGTTTAATATTTCCAACAAGTCGTGTCCAAAATTCAAAACAAAATTGCACTAACCTAAAGTGTAAAGTTTATGTTGCTGCTTAGTTTTACACATTGACTCAGGAATTTCTTTAGGAATTTCATTACTGCCTTTCTAGCTTTTTTTTTTTTTTAAGATTTTATTTAAATTACAGTTAGTTAACATACAATGTAATAGGGGCGCCTGGGTGGCTCAGTGCGTTAAAGCCTCTGCCTTCGGCTCAGGTCGTAATCCCAGTGTCCTGGGTTGAGCCCCGAATTGGGCTCTCTGCTCAGCTGGGAGCCTGCTTCCCCACTCTGTCTCTGCCTGCCTCTCTGCCTACTTGTGATCTCTGTCTGTCAAATAAATAAATAAAATCTTGAAAAAAAAAACATACAATGTAATATTAGTTTAAGGTGTATAATTTAGTGATTCAACACTTACTACCACACAGGGTGTTCATCCCAACAAGTGCCCTCCTTAATCCCCATCACCTGTTTAACCCATCCCCCCACCCATCTCCCTCTGGTAACCCTCAGTATGCTCTCTATTGTCAAGAGTCTATTTCTCGTTTTGCCTCTATTTTTTTACTTTCCCCTATTCTCAGTTGTTTCTTAAATTCCACATGAGTGAAATCATGTGGTATTTGTCTTTCTCTGACTTAGTTCACTTAGCATTTACTCTCTAGTTCCATCCACATTGTTGGAAATGGCAAGATTTCATTCTTTTGATGGCTGAGTAATATTCCCCTGTGTGTGTATATATGCCATATAAACGTCAGGATGCATATATCCCTTTAAATTGGTATTTTTGGATTCTTTGTATAAATACCTAGTAGTGCAATTGCTGTGTCATAGGGTTGTTCTATTTTTAATTTTTTGAAAACCTCCATAATGTTTTCCAGAGTGGCTACACCAGCTTGCATTCCCACCAACAGTGTAAGAGGGTTTCCCATTTTCCACATCCTCACTAACACCTATTTCTTGTGTTGTTCATTTTAGCTATTCTGACAGGATTGAGCTGATAGCTTGCTGTAGTTTTGATATGTACCTCCTTGATAATGAGTGATGTTGAGCTTTTCATGAGTCTGTTAGCCATTTCTTTGGAAAATTGTCTACTCATGTCTTCTGCCCATTTCTTAATTAGATTATTTGTTTCTTGGGTGTTGGGTTTGATAAGATCTTTATATATTTTGGATACTAACCATTTATCAGATATGTATTTTGCAAATAATTTCTCTCATTCCATAGGTTGCCTTTTAGTTTTTTTGACTGTTTCCTTTGCTGTGCAGAAGCTTTTTATTTTGATAAAGTCCCAGGATATTACATTTGCTTTTGTTTCCCTTACCTTAGGAGAGTTATCTAGTGAGAAGTTTCTATGGCTGAGGTCAAAGAGGTTGCTGTCTGTGTTCTTCTCTATGATTTTAATGGTTTCCTGTCTCACATTTAGTTCTTTAATTCATTTTGAATTTTTTTTGTCTAGCTTTTGATATGGCTTTAAATAGGCGTTTTCTTATTCCCTCACCGAAGTTCTTAGGAACTTACATTCCCATATAAAACAGTTTCGTAGTTGACTTCTTTTACTATTTCAACAAATACAGGCATAGCATTGATAGCTAACTTGTTTTTATGTTTAGTACCTGCAGAAGTAAGCATGTAGCCTTAAAATCCAGATTGTCCTAACTACAGAGAAAATATATTCATTAAACTTTTACTAAGCACATGTTATGTGCCTGTCCATCTTCTAACACTCTTTCCATTTAATTGGACCCAAGTTTATTGGTTAGGAAAAATCATCTGTATCTCTTTCAGGGAGACAGAAGCAATTTTAGCTTTTGAGTTTTTTGGTAGTTAATATAATTAATTGTGCCTACATATCATTTAAAAATTTTTTTGAGGTATAATTGACATACAGTATTTTACTTCCAGGTGTACAGCATAATGATTTGATATTTGTATATGTTGTGAAATGACTACCACAATAAGTCTAATTAACTAACATCCATAGCCACACATAGTTATAGAATTCTTTTCTTGTGATGACAACTCTTCAGAGCCACTCTACTAGCAACTTCCAAATATGCAATACAGTATTTTTAACTATAGTTGCCATGCTATACATTACATCCTTGTGACTTATTATATAGCTAGTTTGTACCTTTTGACTCCCTTCACACATTTTGCCCACTCCCCCTGCCCACCTGGCAATAATCAAGCTATTCTTTTAGATTCCACATGTACATGATGAGATCATATGTTATTTGTCTGACTTATTTCATTTAGCAAATACCTTCAAGGTCCATCTAGGTTGTCTCAAAGGGCAAGACTTCATTCTTTTGTATAGCTGAATAATATTCAGTTGTAATCTGTATACCACATTTTATCCATCAATGGACACTTAGGTGGTCTCCATATCTTGACTATTGTAAATAAAGCTGCAACGAACACAGAGGTGCAGACATCTTTTTGAGTTAGTGTTTTCATTTTCTTCAGAAAGATACCCAAAAGTGTATAACAAGAAAATTTTTCACTCCTTAACAATACTACTGTTTTATAGTATAAAAGATGAGTTCTTTCAGGTAGTACCAAAGTACCAAAAAGTAACTTTTTCTTTGTCTTTTTGAAAAATTTATTATAAAATACTAAATGTAAATGCAGTCAGGAGCATGGAAAGCTGATAGGGTTTCTGAAGTTCTAAAGCAAGAAAATTGGTTTCAAGCAGAGGAAAAGCGAGGCACCATCTCACTGCCTTTTGATGAACTGAAGGAACTATCCATTATTCAGAAAGGCTGGAATATAGGGGATATATAGGAAAGTTCCAGAAGTTGAGTTTGCCAAAGTAGCAGGGTTCAGATCAATAGAGGACTTATTTTCTTGCCAAGAAGTAAACATTGTTTTCTTAAGGTAGAGAGATACCTTTGAAGGTATTTTAAGCAAAGAAGAGATGTTTTAATGGGTGGATGTGGAAGGGACTTTAGTTACATACACAGGAAGAGCATGCTCAATGACAAGCTATGGCACAAAAGACAGGACCTAGTGGGCATAGCATTTCGGAGCTATACCAAGGGAAGAGAGCCTGGGAAAGAGAGTGAGAAGGAATATCCAATACGAGTCCAAGGGCTTTCTTGATCTAAAACACCAGGGCTCAAAATGAATTAATGAGTTCCCATGAGTTGATTCTGTCTCATTTTCTTAATTAAATGATGTAACGATAATTAGCATTAGTTGAGGTTAAATCCTCCAAAGAAATCTATTAATAATCTGATTTGATTTGAGGCTATACTCTATCCTGAATAAAAATAATGCAGACAAGCATTATAAGAGAACATCTTTAATATGTAATAATATAAAAATAACCATGCTGTCCATTCAAGTAAAACTTGTCTCTAAGGAGCTCTAAGCACCTTAAATATTAAAATGAGGCCCTGTTTTCTCTATAGCAAGAGAGGCAAAATAACGAGCAATGCTCTGTCCCATCTGGTCATGCCTATATTTTCAGATCTCTCTTATATTCTACCACTTCTTCATCAATCCTCATTCATAAGCACATGAGCTAATTGCTGTTTTCCCCTAAATAGGTCATATTGTTCTTAGCAAACTTTCCCTTGCCATTCTATTTGGCAAGTCTCTGTAAAGCCCTCAGTGATGTCTCAGTTAGTCCTTCATTTTCAGTGCACATACATTTGCACATAATGAACACCTGGAACTCCCTCTAGATCCTCTTTTAGCTCCCTAAGGACCAGGACTATGTTTTATTCACTTTGAGATGTATCCTCAGCATATAGACAGATACTTAGCATAGGTGCCCAAGTGATATTCCAAGCCTGAAAACTATAGGTACCCTGGGGATGAGACCTGCCTTTCATTGTCTATTGCCCTGTAGAACATAAGTGAGCCCAGTGTTCTAATATTGCTCTTCCATTGCTTAAAAATTTATTCCTTTACCTTTGTATTTTTCTTTTGGACATTGCAAACAACACAGAAGTTGTCTAAATAACCAGGTTCCTCCTAACTTGAATTAGACAAGGGAAAGTCTTCACTGTGGGAGAATTACATCACAGAACAAATGAGATCATTTGTATTAAAACATCTGACCATTTGATTCTTGGATTTCTTTTTCTGTGATGGCACTTAAGGAACCAGCATTTTCAGTCTAACTAAAAATAGATTATAAAATTGTGCTTATAAGTGGTGTGTTAAGCACAAGAATGTTGGATGTAAATAGAGTGGACTGGATATTTAAATTAATACCATATTTCAAAATACCACTTTTTTACCTTGTCCAGTGTATTTAAGATCCTGATCATGTTTCCAGGAGCTTCATAATATTTATAAAACTGGAATGGGTAGGAGGAATGCTTTATTAGAGGTGGCTTTTCTATAAAGCATCTGAGCATCATGCTACTATATTTTTAGCTCAATTTGTGAATATTACATGCAGCCTAATAGTGTCTATTTAAATACAACCCTGAAAATTACCTCTTTGCCTTCAACCTTCATATCAGCATGAATTCTTTATATGCAAAGATGCAAACTTAGCAAGAAAAACAGATCTTCATCAACATTTGCTTTTGAAGCAAACCTAAGAAATTAGATAATTCTAAATGTCGAATAAAAATATGGTACCCAACTTCCTGTTAGTTGTTCCATTAAATACATTTTCTTTTCTCCTTACTCTTTTTTTTTTTTTTTAAGATTTTATTTATTTATTTGACAGACAGAGATCACAAGTAGGCAGAGAAGCAGGCAGAGAGAGAGGGGGAAGCAGGCTCCCGGATAAGCAGAGAGCCCAATGTGGAGCTCAATCCCAGGACTCTGGAATCATGACCTGAGCCCAAGGCAGAGGCTTAACCCACTGAGCCACCCAGGTGCCCCTTTTCTCCTTACTCTTAACAAAAAGTAATTTCTTTTGACTTTATGAAAATCCTTTGGCTCAGAAATGTTAAGAAATCCACAAAATGAAGACTGAAATGTTTGTGTTCATTTCTTGCTTCTTGGTGGCTCCATTAAACAGCAGCATTTGTGATTCTAGCTTTCCCACGAGCTCAAAAATACTTTTCTTTTTTTGCCACTCTCCTCCCCTTCCTGTTGTTACTCTTCCTCTTCCAAATCAGAACTGCATTGCCATAGAAAATAAGGCAGATTTATGAATGGATGGATAGATGAATAGCAGTGTGATTAAACCAAGCATGGTAAGTAGTTAATGGTAGAATCTAAGTGGAGGTTTTAGAGGCTTTCACTGTAAGATTCTTTCAACTTTGCTGTGTTGAAAATTGTCATAATTTCTTAGAAATGGTAATCCAGGAAGGGTAGGATGTCAGGGGCTTTCACTTATTTTGTTTAATTTTTTTACAATTGTATTACTAGAGGAAAATGAAAGGAAAGCTACATGAAACTGTCTTCATAAATAAAGTCACCAGCTACTGATTTAAATGCCCTTCATGTTTGACATTCACATTAGGCCATGCTAAATAATTAAGAATGTGTATAATGATTTAGCTGTATGACAGCGACCACATTATTACAATAAGAGTTTGGTTACATAAGTTTGGTAGATGTAGTCAATGGAATACTGTGCAGCCATTAAAACTTATAGCATAGAAACATGCATTGACATATATATCGATCTTATATATATAGTGTTTTATAAGCATCTAGAATATTATGAATTTATGGATATAGCTGGAAGTACATATATACAAAGATATCATCTCTGAATTACTTCATTATGGATCTTTTTCTCTCCTATAGATTTTTTTATTCATATTTTCTATTTTTTCCAAAAATAAAGGGTTTCCAGTGTTTTATTTTTTGTAACCTAAGAAAGAAGGAAAACAGAAAACAGAAGAAAAGAAAAAAGCCAGGCTATTTTTCTGTGAAAATGGAGCAGGGAAATGTTTGTAACTGTACATAATTTTTGATCAAGCCAAAAGATTATCTGGGTTTGATTTTTAACTATATCAATGAAATCTGCTCTCTTATATTTTCTTAATCTTGCTCTTACAAAAAGTGCATGTAAAATATGTAAAAACAAATAATTTCATTCATTCTTCTGAAGTTATCTTCTGAAGTGGACTTAACTAGTGGCTTTGAAGGAAAGTTAAGATGTTTTCATGCTGCTAGGCCCAAGGCATTTCATACTTGGAAATGCCCTATCTTTAATCTCTAATTGCATTAGATTTCTGTGTCTGACTCATGAGAAAAAGAAGCTTCAAAGCCGAAATGGTAAAATCTAATTTCTCTCTAAATACACCAACTATTGATATATTTCAGACAATGTGACACCGATGTTCCAACGTTCCTAACCAAAAAAGCTAAGAGTTCAAGAAAGTGCCAGTTAAATAAGAAAAATGTTTTTATTTGTTGTGGATCTCTTTTGTCCAGAGATTTAAACAATGCACTAGAATTAGGTAATCTTTGTAATCTCTCTCTGATAAAAATAGAGGCAAGAGACTATCACTGTTAATTTTTTTTCATCTAGTAAACATTTATTGAACACTTTCTGACTCTGCCATTAATATTTCACTTATTGTTTCCTCTCTAGAATACGCTTTTTCAGTGGCTCTTGACAGAGAAGTTGGACATGAATAAAAGTAAAAACATGCATAGAAGTCCATTTCTGGGTTTCAGTTCTCTGCTCCTCTGGTCCTCTCATGGTGGATGATGCGGAATTTGTAACTCATTTATACATTTACCACCCCCCCCCCGGATGCCAGCAGTCTTGAGTGCCTTCTCACTTCCCCACGATGCCTAACATTTCATTGTCTTCATCTCTTGTCTTCCCCAGGTAAAATGTCCAGTGATCGAGCTCTGAGAAAGCAGCAGCAGTTAAACAACCTTGTTTACATCGTGACAAATCAGGCCAAACCTGGTGACAGAATTGTGGATTTCTGCAGCGGCGGGGTATTACGTCTCTCCTTTTGTTCCCTTTACTCTTTTCCTGACTATGTAACTTTGCTGTAGTACATTCAAAGTCATGTTTTCGTTTGGCAAGACTGTGGTCTCAGAGTGAGAAAAAAGCCTTAGGGGCCAAAATTAACTTGTTTCTTTTTCTGCCTTTTCCAGGGCCATGTTGGGATTGTCCTTGCTCACATGCTGCCATCATGCCAGGTAAAATCTAAATAACCCATGAAAGGAAACATTGGAAAGGAAGGAAACAAAGGAAAAAAAATATATAGCCAGTTCAGTTAGCTGAGTCTGTCTGACCCCTGCTCTTTGAATTCATAATCATTCACTCAGGTCACATTATGTGGCACAGATAGTTGTTTGGTTTTTTTTCCTTTGAACTAAACTTCTAAGAATCTTTAAAAAAAAGTAGAGTAGGATCACAATACCTTTTCCAATTTCTATAAAAGTATTATATTTTAAAACACATGTTAGAAGAAATAACCATTCTGTTGTTAAATAAGATAATTAGTGGTGACACCAGTTTAATTGTCGACATAATTTTATACCAGAAATACTATCTTCTGAAACTTGTTGAGCATATTCTTCTGGTATCTTGATTTTTATCCATTGTACCAAAATTGTAACAACAATAACAAAATTTGTTAAAGAAAAAAGTAAATTCCAAATTTACCACACTCGTCCATCAAATGCTTTTCTCCCCATGTTCTCATCAAGTCATTGTCCATGAGGATGCTTATTGCTGCAAATGCTAAAAATGCAAATATAATTTTAGTCACCAGCTTTAACTCAGTATTGTAGCATAAATGTTTTTCCCTATTGCAAATAGTTGTAAATATCATTATTAAAATGTCACCAAAATGTAGCTGCATAGTATGTTTTTAAGGAAATGTACTGTAATTTATACAGTCATTGCCACCATTTGTTAGAAGTTTCTTATTTTTTAGTCTTCTGCCATGTGAAATCATTTCCTTGCAGTGACCATCTTTTAGCCTAAAGTCTAGAATTTGATGACTTTTTAAAAAAATACAAAATGAATGAGGCAGATTCTTTGTTTGTGAACTCTCTGGAAGGTGCAAAATAATTACAGTCATTCCTCACAGAAGAAAAAGATGAGGAGGAACTCCTAGACTGGCCAGAATGACATGTAACAGAATGCTGGGGGAGAGAGGGTGGGTAAGAGGGTATTATTCTTTTCCTTTTTTCGAAAATAAAGGACAAAATAAACAAGGAATCTGGGGGTAGGGGGACTGACAGGTGTCTGTTTTGTTATAAAGGAAAGTAACAACTTGGTGTTTGAAATTAGAGGAAGAAGGTCATAAAGTAGAACAGTGGAGAAACAGAATCAGGGATATATGGGTTTTTTTTTCTCCCTTCCCAAACAGTCTGGACACTTAGAGACACAGTAATAATACTTTGCCCTAATGTCTAAATTATGTTACTGAATGTATTATTGTTTCCTGTGTGAAATCTAGGTTACATTAATAGAAAACAAGGAATTATCATTAATTCGTGCTAAGAAGAGAAGTGATGAACTAGGTTTAAGCAACATTTGGTTCATTCAAGCAAATATGGAGTATTTTACAGGGATGTTTAATATTGGGGTAAGTAATCAAGCAATTTCAATTTCTTTAAATAAGAAAAATTATATGCCTTAGACTAGTCAAAGGAGATATTTTTATATTCCTTGCTAAATAAGTTTATAACCATTGTTTTCTATCTCTACAGTATAGCACATTAATGAATATTATTTCATTCATAGCACTTCACCATTATGTGATGGAGGTAACATTTGTTTTTCTCCCAGAGAGCTTTTTCTTCTTCACTGCAGAATGCCCAGTGCCTGAAACAATGTTTGACATATAGAAAGTGCTTAAAAACAGTTCTTAATTGAATGAACAAATGAATTCTAGTAACGATGACCTCCCTTGGTTAATTTTACATTTTTAAAGGATAATGAAAAGAAAAACAAAGAAATATTGCTGTTATTTCTTATATTTGTTTTAAATATTTTTTTTTCTTTTTAAAGGACCAAATGCTCAATATAGAAAAATACATAATGATACAAAGAAGAATCACCAATATTTCCACTACTGAGAAATGAATAGTGTCAAAAAGCTTTGGTCTTCATATATTTATACACACATACAAATATATATTTACACGTATGTTGACATCATACTACATAGATCTTACTTTAATGGAACACTGTCATAAATCTTTCCCCAACTCATTAATCATGTTATAATGTATAATTATTACTATGATGCTTTTTTAAGATTTTGATATATTTGCCAAATCACTTTCAAGGAAGGTTGTGTTTACAAAACATACATGATAGGCTGGTCTAGCTGGAAATCTTCTTCAGTCTCAGAATCTCACACTTTCATAGTTCTTATGATTTTTGTCCAGTGATGTTCATTTCCTAAATATCAACTACTGAAAATTTGTGAGATTTATTGTTATCTTTTACAGTGAAAATGTATGCAATTTGTTTCCTTTGTAGACATAATCTAGATTGGTTATCTCAGGCCAAGACTATAGGAAGAGAAGTAAACTGTTAATAAGAAAATTCAGAAAATGCAGACATCTGAAACAGCAAATTCAAATTAACTATATATTTATGTACAACCTAAATTTTACATAAATATTGACATAAAGTTTAAAGCTTCTCCCAGGAAATGAGATATTAAGCCAATGCCCATGTTACCAGTACACCAGGCAGAGTATTTAAGATGGCAAAATATTGCTGCTCCTTTACTTACCTCTCAAATCACAAAATTCCCATCTTATCAGCCATACATCTCTTTACCCTTCTGTGGTTTATAGGTGCTAAATCATTCTGACATATTCTTGTAACTCCCAAGGTCATAATTCACTAACACCAACTGAAAATGTGTATATCTTTTTTGATGTGATATTTTCTCTACATTTCATAATAGTATGTTCATAGTGGCTTTTTTCTTCCATAATTACTTTTGTCAAGATATATAGAAAGTGAATTAAAATTACTTGGAGGATTAAACTAAAATTAGATTTACTCTCAAGAAAATAATTTTCCCTAGGAGGATAATTGAGGTATTGTCACTAGATAAATCAAACTGAACGCATCAGTGGCTCCAACTCTTGTGTTAAATAGATTACAGTGAAAATAGTGTAGCTAGAGAGGAAATCAGAATTGGAAATGCATTAAAACTGCATTAATTCATGATTTTATGATATTTCAAGTAGGGGTTATTTTATAATTTTATAGTTTTGTGATTTTGTATTATTTCGATAAGGGCTTAGTTAACATTTATCTTTCCTTAGTAAGTACCTTTTTCTTTTACTTTTTTTCTTTAGATATGAAAATAATGATGTAAACCAGATTTTAAGGAGAGAATTTTAAAGTCTTAGAATCAACTCTCTTTAGAACTTTAAGCAAATCATTTATACATAAGAATTAAAATACTAATTATTAGTCTTACCTCCATTAATACAACAACCCATAGCAGGCAAAAATGAATAGATTTTCTAATGTTAAACTAGTTTGATCTCAAATAATGAAAGAGAATAAATCTAAATATTTTCAGATTTTTTTTTTAAGATTTTATTTATTTATTTGACAGACAGAGATCACAAGTAGGCAGAGAAGCAGGCAAAGAGAGAGGGGGAAGCAGGCTCCTCGATGAGCAGAGAGCCCGATGTGGGGCTCAATCCCAGGACCCTGGGATCATGACCCGAGCCGAAGGCAGAGGCTTTAACCCACTGAGCCACTCGGGTGCCCCTACTTTCAGATCTTTTAATTAGGTCTTCCAACATGTCCACCTACTATACCTTCCCAATATAACCAGAATCAGTGAGGTGGTAATACTGTTTGTTCCAAAGAGTCATCTTGTAGTTTCTGGTTTACATTGTACTTATTTGAGAAATATATGTCTTTAGAAGTACAAATGCCTAATATGCTCATAAAAACATTCAGAGTCTCTAGACATTTTAACTTTAAAAATGATATTCCATTTTTGCTCTTAAATTTTGCCAAAATTTAAAAAGTATATTATCGCTCGTTGACTGCAGCGCTTCCCTGAGACAAGCCTAATCATACAGAAATTTTACATTTTTACTTTACTTTACATGATATTTACAGTGATTTATTAATGACATGAAAAATTAGTTATGATGGTAAACAAAGAAAATAAACATAATGGTAAAGAGTGTGGACTTTAACATTGGGCAACCTTGCGCCAAAATCTCAGCTTGACCAATTACTGGCTGTATGACTTTGGGCAATTTATTTAAGTCACTAATCCTCAGTTTTTCCATGTGTAGATTAGGCATAAAATACCTGGCTCATAGGATAGTGATACAACATATGTGAAGCATTTAGGAGGAAGCACTTAGGAGGTCGTGTGTCCTTCAGGAAGTACTCAGTAAATTGGGCTGCCTTTTACTGTTGTCAGTGTGATCTCTGCATTTAAAAAGGGTGGGAGGAATATGCTAATATGGATTTTTTTAAAGGTAGCTTTCTCTATACACTGTGTAATAAATTTTTTTATTATTTTCCATACTTTCAAAATACCTCAAATTTAAAATATTACTTTCGTATTCATGATAAGGTAAGCAATAAAGATAGAATAATATTTCATAGATAGAGATAGATAGATAATAGATTGCTTCTTTAGCCAAGAAAGGCTAATAGGTTCCTAAGGATTATTACAAGGTATCTAAGATAATTCTGAACATATAAAATATTTTTTTCTTTCAAAACAAGTGATTATTATGGAAATACCTTGTTATTTTGTGATTTTGATTATAGTGACTATTAGTGTCCTGAGGAAAATACTTTCCAAAAGTAAGAAACATCCAAGAAGAAGAAACATCCCAGTTTCAACACATGTAGCTATATGGTCCTGAATTACGTATATGTTATGGGTTGAATGTTAGCATCCTCTTTCAAAAAATTCCTATGTTGACTTTCCAACCCTTAATGTCACAGAAGTAGGAGGTGGGGCCCTTGGGAGGTAATTAGGTCATGAAGGTAGAGCCCTCCTGAAATGTAATTGGTGCCCTTGTAAGAAGAGAGAGCCTGCTTCCTCTCCTGTCTCTTTGCAAATCAGGAAGGGGTTCCTCACTAGACATTAGATCTGCCAGCACCCTGATCTTGGGCTTCTCACCCTCCAGAGCTGTGACAAATAAATGTTTGCTGTTTAACCTACCCACTGTATGGGTTTTGTTTTTTTTTTTTAATAACTGCTCAAACTAAGACAGTATGTATTGATTAACAACCCTTAAAGGGAAACATAAAAAACTGCTTCACAAATTGATTTTTAAGGCTTAAAAAAGGGGGGGAGGGGGAGTCTATTAATGCTTTGTCTAATGCAAGACAAATACTCTTCATTATTGAAAACTTACTTTACAAGATTATGCTTTTTAAGACCTAACTTACAGTGTATATTAATGCACATGGACTCAAACAATATTACAGAAAGGAAAAACACACTGTATTGAAAAACAAAAACTATCAATGCTAAACAGCTTGCCCAGCAAATTTTTTTGCTGGATAATTCCAACAGTAACAGAATCTTCTGAACTAGGTGATAAGGTATTGATTTTTAACAGGAATGGTGAATATTTTCTATATTGTCAATATATATCAAAATCTCAAAATGGTTTATTTTTGAGTTATGTATTTATGTTTTTCTATCTTATCCATAATAAGTTTTTATATGATTGTAGTTTATCAGTGCTGAGTGCTTAATTACAAGCTCATTTCAAGTTATGTATATTAATATACAATTATACAGTGTAATTGTATACAGTACAATAAATATGCAATTACACAATGTAATTCAGTAAAACCTTTGATAAATAATTTATATAATCCTTATTTTAAAAGAAAAGGAACTTGAGGAAGTATGTAGTCTGCAGACATAGTTTTGAAAAGACATTAAGGCAAAATAGAGGACTTCCACATGAAGACAGCAGATAGAGGCATTTCAACCTCCTCCTCTCCAAGAAAGATCAGATCCCCAAATAACAAGGAGAACAAAACCCAGAAGAATCATACTCCATCTTTGATGAAACTACATTCAAGATTCTGTAATTTGAACCATAATATATGAAGGCAGAAAGCACATTGAAGAGAAATGGTAAACTATTGAGTAGAAAAAGAGAAACTTAAATGCATGAGGGGAAGGAGTGACTGTCAGGAAACAAGTCACTTTGCTCATTGAATCCCAGACAGTATCAAGAATTCAGGACACAGAAACCTCAGGGGAAGGGGATAAGGAAGAGCTGCAATCATGTTTACTTAAAATTTTTAGATGGCAATTCACAGACCTGTACCCCTGGGACTAATACTACATTATATGTTAATTAAAAAATTTAAAAAAATATTTAGAGACCCAGATATTATCTCAATCTTGTGTACACTCCATGACTCCTGCAAGGAACTAGAAGGTTATTCTATGAAGAAACTGAGCCCAGAGATGCTCAAGATACAGGGATATTGGGCACAGAGGAGGGCAAGGGTGATGTACCATACTGAAAACAAGGACTCAGTGAGAATCTGTGAACTTGAATGCTGGATCTCTTCCTCCTCACCCGCCAGTTGCCCTTACTTCCAGAACTTCAGAAGCTGGAATCATGTTCTCAATCAAAGAGATAAAAAAAATGTTTGTCTTTAGAATCAGAGCTGTCCCTAGAGAAAATGACTATAAATACATAGCTGTAATTAAAAAAAAAAAAAAGGCAGCTAGCCACCTGATCACTCAGTCACTAGGGAAGCCCACCAGAAGCCCACCATTCAGTACTTCCAGTCAACTTCTTAGTGATTCGTTCTTTAATGTGAACTGACAGCCAAGGAATATCAAATGTGGAAAACTTCTGAAACAGAAGATAGAGACCAAAAGCATAAATAACAAAGGATCTCATCCATGGAGAGATCAGAGAAGATATTACATGAAGGAAACAAGGACAGAATGAAAAGATGGGATGGGGGAGGAACAAAAGTGAACTAACAGAGAACAAGAAGGAACTTCTTGGAAATTAAAAATATGTTAACCAAAATTAAAAAAAAAAAACAAGTAGAAAATCTAAAAAATGAAGTATGACATCACCTGTAAAAATAGAACAAAAAGAGAAATAGAACCTGAAATAAAACATTTTATTTTAAAGTGTGAAAGTAGTTAATATCTCAAGAAAGGTACTTCAGGAAACTCCTAGAAGATGTGTTTCACTGACACAAGAGAGTAATAAGAAAAAGGAATAAGTGGAATATAACACAAAAGGAGGTGAAGAAAATTCTCAGTATGATGGCAAAGGAAATCTCAGGACCAGAGCTAGGCAAAAGGCCTAGAAAGCTTTGAGTCGTTTAGTTAAAGGTCAGAAAGCCCAGGAAAGATTTTCAGGAAAGAAAAATGAGACTGATTACTTAGTAGTTTTTATACAGTAGAAAGTTATACAATAGGGCATTTTACAAAGCTTTGAGTAGGGAGAGGCTTGAGTGTTTTAAAAAAACTGTATAACACGCTTAGCTCAGCAGTGAACAGTATATATGTAAAGCAACAATAATAAAGACATTACATAAATAAAGTTGGAGGTAATATTAAGAGCATGGTAAAAGGGAAAAGGATGTAAGTATTAAAAAAAAACCCACTTCATCAAATAAAACTTCGTCTTCCATAATGGAAAATCAATAGATAATGTCTAATATTTATAAATCAAGGGATAACAATCTGCACTTATATCAAGGAAGTGCTAGATTTCAGGAAAGAAAATCAGTGAGTTGAAAAGCATTGGCTTTGGTTGCCAGATGTTCTAGGGGTGGAAGAGTGTACAAAACAAAGGACTCTTTGTTATTACTGTAAAGCCAATTATCTGTCATATAATTGCACAAAAGTTTTCAAAGGGATTGGGGAGAGAACATGAGTGCACAGTTAGGACCACACCTACTTCTGTCTAAGATATTTGATTAAGAATCCTTCTTTGAGAAGCAAAGGTTCAGAGCCTTATTGGGCTGGGCAGATTTAGAGATCATCCAGTTCATCCTTCTCATTTTACAGATGGAGCAGTTGAAGCTATCTGTATCTACATAGAAGCAAAGCAAGTTAGTGAGAGAGCTGGGCCTGGAGTCCAGTCGATGACTTCCTGTTCAATTCCTACATCTCAGAAAGGAGCAAATGAGAACATGGAGAACTAGAGCCAAGTTTGTTATCAGGCAGTTTGAGTTTAAATCTTGGCTTTGTCACTTGTGACCTCAGACCAGGTCTTGCTGGCTGGATGACTTTAGACATGTTATTGCAAACGGAGATAATAAGAGCTACTTGACATATTAAACTAAAATAATAATTGATCAAATAAAAAAATCAATGTAAAGATTTTTTTTTAAAGATTTTATTTATTTACTTGACAAAGATCACAAGTAGGCAGAAAGGAAGAGATGGGGGAGCCAGGCTCACCGCTGAGCAGAGAGCCTGTTGCGGGGCTTGATCCCAGGACCCCAAGATCATGACCCGAGCCGAAGGCAGAGGCTTAACCCACTGAGCCACCCAGGCGCCCCCCAATGTAAAGATTTTGACATCTAGCAGATACTGAATACATGCTAGTTCCCTATCTTCTTGTAATTTCAGAACATAGTAGGACCAATGAAATGAATAAAAGAGAGGGGATGTATTTGTAAAGAGTAGTTATCTAGGATGGAGGCCCCAAAATGTCTGAGTAATGGTCTTTGATTTGCTCTGTGACCTGCAACAGGTTACTTACCCTCTCTGGGCCTCAATTTCCTTATCTTAAAGTAGTATCTACTTAGATATTTGCACACCTCTGTTCACAGCAGCACTATTCCCAATAGCCAAGGGATGGAAGCAACTCAAATTTCCATGGACTGATGAATAGATAAACAAATTGTGATATATATACATATATGTACATGTTTACATAGACATATATATAAAATGTGATATATATGTATATATACACATATACACACAAAATGTGATATAATTTATATATACATATAATTTATAATTTATATTATATATATACATAGATATGTGTATATATATATATAAAATTTAGCCTTTGAAAAAAAGGAGATCTTATAATGCTACAACCTGGATGAAACTTGAGGATGCTAAGTGAAATGAGCCAGTTACAAAAAGACAAATACTGTAAGGTTCCTCTTCTATGAGGTATCTAAGGTAGTTCCATGCATGGAAACAGAGAGCAGAATGATGGTTTCCAGGAGCTGAGGGGAAGCAGAAAAGGGAAGTTGCTGTTCAGTTGGTACGGAGTTGCAGTTTTTTGTTTTTTGTTTTTTTAAAAGACTTTATTTACGAGAGAGTGAGGGAGAGAGAGAGCATGAGAGGGGAGAGGGTCAGAGGGAGAAGCAGACTCCCTGCTGAGCAGGAATTTCGATGTGGGACTTGATCCCAGGACTCCAGGATCATGACCTGAGCCAAAGGCAGTCGCTTAACCAGTTGAGCCACCCAGGCGCCCCTGGAGTTTCAGTTTTGCAAGATGAAAAAGTTCGCAACAGTGTGAACACTTAAAAATTGTTAAGATGTGGGGCGCCTGGGTGGCTCAGTGGGTTAAAGTCTCTGCCTTCGGCTCGGGTCATGATCTCAGGGTCCTGGGATGGAGCCCCGCATCGGGCTCCCTGCTCAGCGGGGAGCCTGCTTCCCCTTCTCTCTGCCTACTTGTGATCTCTGTCTGTCAAATAAATAAATAAAATCTTTTAAAAAAATGTTAAGATGGCAAATCTTGTATATATTTTTACCACAATAAAAAGGTAAACTAAAAAAGTTATACTTAATTTTGTAGGGTTATTGTGTTAAATGAGCAAATACATGGAAAGCACTTAATGCCTTACTCAATAAATATTAAATTTTATATTATTACTAATATTAGTATCACTGTATTTCATGAAAATGCCATCTGTTCTTTTGCCTGTGTGCTTGTTACTTCTTTGCTTTCTAAACTCTTTTCTACTCTACAAGGCCCTCAAATGCCACCTATTCCAGGAATCCCTGCCTGAATTCTCCCCATCTGAATATGCCCTATCCCTCTTTTGATGTTTTTGTTTGTATTTTTTCAGTGGCACTTAACGTATTCTGTCTTGTATTAGACAAGTTTGTGTACTGTTTGTGTCTTGTTGTATGTGTAGTGTTTTCCTCTTCTTTGTATCCCCGGTAAATCACACACATGAGAGACACGATATTTTATGAACTTTATGAGTTGTTTCAACATATATGATTCCCAGGTTGAGTTGATAAATGCATTAAGTAGTTTGGATTCCATTGTTACTATGACAGAACATACAACAGGGATTATATTTCTGACTTTTGCATTCCTAGTCACCACCAGACAAAATGCCCGGTGATTGTTGAATGAGTGAATGATTACTGAATGAATAAATTCTGCAATTTCTTGGACTGTAAGGAGTAATTATAGGCCTTTAATGATTAATACAAGACAATAGCAAATTACTGAGCAGAATCACCTTTATGTTGCTGTAGAAGCTCTCTACATCAGTTGTCTCATGATTTTTTTACAGTGTATTTCTTTTAATAAGGATTGAAATAAGACACAAAAATTGCAACGGTTAATATGACTCTTAAAGCTGAAAATATATAGGTTTTCACCTGCTTTAGTTTTCTATTCAAAAAAATGACCACAAATTTAGCAGCTTAAAATAACACCAATTTGTTATCTCACAGTTCTATAGATGAGAAATCCAGATGGGCTCAGCTAGCTTCTCTGCTCCAGGTGTCATTAGGTCCAAGTCAGGTGCTGCTTTGGTGTGGCTCTTATCTAAAGGCTTTGAGGGAGATCCACTTCAGGATGATTCAGGTTGTCGGGAGAATTTAATTCCATACATTGTAGGATTCAGGTTCCAGCTCCTTTGCTGGCTCAGCCAGGATTCATTCTCCACTTCCTAGAGCTACCCATGAAAGCCAGCAATGGTAGTTCAAGTCATTCTCTTGCCTCAAATCTCTGACTTTTCCTTGGGCTTCATTTATCTTGCTTCTGGTCTGAGAAAGTTCTCTACTTTGAAGGCCTCATGTGATTCGATTGAACCCACCCATGTAAATCCAGAATAATCTTGGTATTTTCATGTTCTTAATCTTTAATAACATCTGAAAAAAAATCCTTTTGCCATGTTGACAGGTTTCAGGTATGGGCACGTAGATGCATTCTTCCTCCTATACCTTCCCAGTCTCTTTTTTTCCCTTAAAGTTTGTTTACATGACCATGTCGTTTCCCCTGTAGAAATTCCCTCAAATTGGATTTTGCTGGTCAGATCCCCCTGGTGTTGTATCACATATTACCCTGTTCCCAAGATTGCTTAGAAGTGGGTGCTTAGATCTAGATTGTAGAAACATAATCAGATCAGGTTTACTTTGGGGTAAGACTGTATCATAGGTGGTGGTGTGTTCTGTCAGTAGGCACTTCCATCTGGTTGTCTCTTGTGCAACCTTAGCAACATTTGAGGTCATTGACCTTAGCTCCATTACTTCAGGAAGGATTGCACAAGGGTGATATTCTTATCTTATCATTCCATCTTCGTTTACTTTTCTTTATTAACTGTTCCGTTATGCAGAGGTACAGTCAGTACATTAGGAAAGAGCGGATAAAATTTGATTCTTCCCCTGTATTTTCTGGATTTTAAAGTGAGTTGGTTTTTTTTTTTCCCCAGTTTAATGTTTGAAATGCTTAGTATTACTGTATTGCACTTCTTATTCTTGCTGATGCTCAGATGTTTGTTCAGTGGGAGTCTCTTGAGGTTAGCTCCTGAGTCCTATCGATAGGACTTCAGTAGTATTTCATATCTCCGTGCTTTCCGTATAACACGATGCTCCAGCTCATCTTACGCATTTCCTGCCTCCTACCTGGCAGTGGCTATTCCTTCATGCAGCTCTAAATTGTTTTTTTTTTTTTTTAAGATTTTTTATTTATTTATTTGACAGAGAGAGATCACAAGTAGGCAGAGAGGCAGGCAGAGAGAGAGGAGGAAGCAGGCTCCCTGCTAAGCAGAGAGCCCGATGCAGAATTCGATCCCAGGACCCTGAGATCATGACCCGAGCCGAAGGCAGCAGCTTAACCCACTGAGCCACCCAGGCGCCCCTCTAAATTGTTTTTAAATGAAAATGCTATTTCGATTACCACAATTTAGGTACTGGGGTTAGTTGTTGCCACTGGTTTGGTCTTCCAGGATTTCCTGTGGTCTGAGCAAGGCAAAAATTTTTTTTTTTTTTAATCATCGTGGGTAAATACTGACACTTCCAATTTAAATTCAGGACTGTGGGATTTTTTTTTTTTTTAAGATTATTTATTTATTTATTTGACAGACAGAGATCACAAGTAGGCAGAGAGAGGAAGGGAAGCAGGCTCCCTGCTGAGCAGAGAGCCCAATGAGAAGAACCGGGAACATGACCTGAGCAGAAGGCAGAGGCTTTAACCCACTGAGCCACCCAGGTGCCCCGAGAACTATGGGATTTTAACTTAGCCTCACTTAGCTATCTCATATCTCTTTCTTCTTTCTCCTATGCTTTAAAAAAAAAAAAAAAAAAAAAAAAAAGCTCTGTTTCCTAATGGCACCATTAGCGTATTTCTTATTTGCTTTATCTCACAATATACACATTTGAGTCTTAAAACAAAAATACAGACACCAGTGATGGTTACTGAAAATAGTTTGAGAACTGTTTTAACATTATTTTTCACTTAATAATCTCTACCATGGCCCTGTAGAGAAATGTTCCTCATTCCTTTTTAGAACTTCAGAGCAAGCCGCGAGTCCTCTTTCAATGGAAAATTGGCTTGTTTCCATCTTGTTGTTATTTCAGATATTACTTCAATGAATAAATCTTTTTATGTTTTGGCCAGTGTCTCCCTTGAACAGATTTTTAGAAGTGAGTTCGCAAATTACTCATGTAATTTTGCTGGATATTGCTAAATTCCTCCTTCATGGGGTTGTGATGTTTTTATATTCCCACCAGCAATGTATGACATTATCTGTTTCCCCATATCCTGGCCCATAGATTGTCATCAAATTTTAGAATTTTGCCACTTTAATGGGTGATAAGTAGTATCTTAATGTAATAGTTATCTTATTTTGAACAATATTGAACAACTTTGGTTTAAGACAATATTCACATATTTTTGTTTCTGGATTTTCCAAATCTTTTGTCCATTTTACTATCAGATTATATACTTCTCTTTATTTTCAGAAACTTGATATGTATTAGGGATATTAACTTTTTGTTAATGTTTTAAGTTGCCAATTTTTTTCTCACTTTGTCATTTGTCTTTTTATGTATGGTTTTTGTTTCTTTGCCATCTAATTTTTTTTCATTTTTGTCAAATGTATTAACTTACTCTTTATTGTATATAGAATTTCAGACATAGTTAAGTATTTCCACTCCCCTAGGTTATAGAGGAATTCATTATTGGTGGTGGTTGTTGTTTTGTGCTTTAAAATCTCTAATCCATTTGAAATATACTATGTGTGGTGAGAGGAAAAGGTCTCATTTTATTTTTCATATGGCTGTCAAGTTAACTCAACATCACTTATTAAAAAGCCCATCTTCGGGGC
The DNA here is from genome assembly GCF_011764305.1 of Mustela putorius furo. Taxonomy (NCBI): domain Eukaryota; kingdom Metazoa; phylum Chordata; class Mammalia; order Carnivora; family Mustelidae; genus Mustela; species Mustela putorius. The sequence goes on from NW_025422023.1 coordinate 12,828,991, forward strand.
ACCTAGATGACTTAGTTGGCAGAGCATGCAACTTTTGATCTCAGGGTTGTAAGTTTGAGCCCCATGTTGGGAATAGAGATTACTTAAAAATAAAATCTTAAAAAAAATGAATTAAAAGTACGTCTTTTTCCCAGTGGTTTGAAATGCCACATTTGTTTTATGCTCAATGTTCATATTCAGATTGTTCTATTGATCTATATCTCTCTTCGTTATTTGCCTGTTCTTTCTGATCTGCATTTGGTAACAATGGAAATTAGGAGCATATGAAGCAATAAAACCTTTTAGGACTAAAATCCATTGGGTAAACAGTTCTTAGATTTAGTTGTTTTGTTTAAGTGAGGGAAATAAACTCATTATTTTGCATGTAGCAAAGGAAGTGTGAACCTAAGTGAAGAGAGATTTATAAAAGTAAATTGTCCATACTTTTAAGATTCTTAAAAGAGTTTTGCAGAGAAGCAGCCTGATGTAATTAACGTATGGGTTCAGGCTCTGGGGTCAGGATCCTGCCGCTCAGAATCTGCTTTGTTGTGGGCATGTTCTTAATTTCTCTGAGCCTTAGTTTTCTTACTTCTAAAACAGAGATAAAAATCTTTCAGGGCCCTTGTAGGCATAGAAAGATCTGCATGCCTTCACCCATCCTAGTGTTCCCACATAAAGGGCACTCAGAGAATGTTAGTTCTCTTTTCTTCCCCTCCAGGGGAATATGCATCTACAACTTTAATGGTGAGGTTTTTTCTAGCTACTCATGAAAATAAGAACTAGCCTGATTTTTACCCTGCAAAGCTGATTAAATAAAAGGGACAGATGAGAAATCAAAGTTCTTTACTTGCAGTTACCCAGTAGTGGCTGCCTCCACCGAATGGCAACCTTCCCAGGCTCGATTTTCAGAGTGAAAGAGGACTGACAACAACCACAGGAACGGTTAACTTCTAAATCAATATAAGCCTAAAAGGAGGGGAAATTCAGAAGAAGGATTGAGAGCAGAAATCATGCTTTCCTCTTCCCAATACAGCATAGCTTTTGGTTTTCCAGTTTAAGAAGGGAATCTAACTTATGATACTCACATTCAGAAATTTCCAGAAAATCTCCTCTTCACTCTGAAAGACCCTCTCTACCTTGAAGTTGTCAGAGATCTGAGCATATTTCTGACAAAATACTATATTTTTTTAAGATCCCCATATCAGATTTTTTTTTTCATAGGGTCCTGTTTTGCTTTATTTTGCCTAATAGTTTTCATAATTGTCTACTTTAAATGGTGTCACAATATAGGTATATTTAAGAAATTTGTTTTGAAAACATATCTTAAGATCACTTTCAGGGATTTTTATGAATTATTGAATTCATAAATATGAATTATGTATAAATTATTATTTTATGAATTATATGACCTGTTATATGAATATGAAAAGGGGATCCATAAATATGATTTGATCAGTTTTCCTAGAACATTGTTTAGATTGTATTCATATAGTATTTGAAAGAATTTTTTTGAATATGTATTTATTTAATTTTTGCAACATCATTGTTATATGTCAGTACTATTAACTATAGTTTATAGTTAGGCAGACCGAGGCCCAAGGAAGTTAAATTTTACACGGCCCAGGATCTCATAGGCTACTACAGTTTGAAACTAAACATTCAGATTTCAATCTCATGTTCTTGCCACAATGCTACAACTGAACTAAATTAATAATCACCAAGAGCACCAGCTTAGACATGCATACATATTGAATTTTCCATATTTAACATCATGTCAGATTTTCCATTGAATAAATCTTGTGCTTCCTTTGCAGCGTTCCATTTGTAATCTCTCAGCCTTGCTTAGCTTTCTTAATTAATATGAATAGCTGACTAGCCCTTTGGTATGTCCAGATGGGAACTATCTAACCTATTATGGAATAATGTTCTGGTAACTTGAAACCTCCAGGGGATCAGTCCTCACATGCTCACAAAGAGTTAAAAAAAAAAAAAAAGGAAAGAAGAAGGCACAGAAGCAGGAGTGCTGATGAGGCAGGAACTCGGTGCTGACGTCTGGTTTTGTTTTCCAGGTGGCACTGCATGCTTGCGGAGTGGCCACAGACATGGTGATTGAGCACTGCATCAAAACGCGGGCTTCCTTTGTCACCTGCCCTTGCTGTTACGGTTTCATTCAGAACACCTCAAAGTTTCATTTTCCCAAAAGGTGAAATGTCGTGTTCGCCCTAAGGCCCCAATGTGGGGAGAACAGAACTAAAGCCCGAAACTCCTTTGATAACAAAGTTGCAGTGAGATTTCAGTTTGAACTCCCTTCCTCTTTCCACAAAGGCAGGTGCTGTTGAGGAGTTATGTGAGGACGGGAAGCTCTCCTCTCCGGCTGCTCCTTGAATTTTCTCCGGCATCTAGCTCCTCAACTTTAGAAGCGAGTCCGTCGGAGAGTGAGCTGACTAGAAATCTGAATTTCTAGTTCGGCCTTTCTCATCACCTATGAGAGGCAGTGCGTGCTGTGGTTAAGCGCTTAGGACCTCCTCTGACTTTTTTAAGTCGTGTCACCTCAGGCAATTAACTTCAGCTCGTTTTGCCGACATTTTCTCATCTACAAAATGAAGGTTATAATAGGAACCAACTCAAGGTGTTTGTGAGAATTGAATGAGATCTATATAAAGCACCTAGAAGCAGCATAGAGTAAGCATTCAATAAAATGTGAGCTGTTGCCAGGTACAGTATTTTTAAATACTGCCCATGAGAGCTGATGAATCTGCAAGCCGGACAGCCGTTTCTACAGTCCTGCTTATCCCACCTCCAAGAGGGAGACATTTTACTTCTCACCCCTTTGACCTGACCTATTGGAGGGATAGTGTCACGGTGTTTATGACATCTCTCTGAACCATAGTTATTGAGAATCATGCTGATCATTTTAATTATAGAATAGATTAAATATTTTGTTTTAAAATTGTATTATGTATCATAAAAAAGACTCTGGCCATTTGCATGATTACTTTTAAGAAATCTTAGCAAATTCCCATCAGAATTTATATTTGAAGGCATCTGAGTAAAGTAATACAGTACAAATAACAGCCTTCTTTTTCTTTGTCTTTGGTTTTTTTCTTTATTTTCATGGTTTTGTTCTTTACCACAATTTGCAACTAGTTGAGAGAAAACCAAAGGAGCTTTGGAAAAGCAAATAAGCATAACTTAAGGTTTATTCAATAGCTAAAATTTCACTCTGCTCTGAATCTGTACAGATACAGACCAGCAATAAATCTGTAAGTCTAGCACTATAAAGATTTTTAAGAATGTTAATTTGAGTTATTTAGCCTCTCGCTTCATTTAGTTGATTTTAAAATCTTACTTTAGTGTCTGTCAACTTTTTCATATCTCTGTAGGTTTATTGCCATGTTCTCCTTTTGTCATTGGAAGACAATCCCAGTCCATTATCCCCCTGCCTTTTAGCACCCCAGTGTCAGGTGCTAGACAACTAGGGACAGCCCCTATCGCCCAAACCACTGGCATTATCCAAACTACCCAGTCCTAAACTTGCTCATTCTGCCTTATCATCTCTTCCTATGGAATCCCTAATAAAGACTCTTGCCCACACTATATCCCACTCCCTCTGTCTCCTACAGCCCTGGTGCTTCCCATGTGGCCCTCTGTGGCATGGCATGCCCTCTCCTCTTGGGAATTGTTGAGAAAAAAACTATCTTTTCAATGGCAAACATCTCTTGATCTGTTAGCCTCACCATACCTAAATAGTAGTAAAACCTACATTTTAAAACCCCTGGATCTGTGTGCACCCATGTGGGGAAGAGAAAAAAAAAAATGGTTGTGCATCTCTAATAGTGTAAACAATCTTTGAAAATTTTTTCAAAATCAATAGCATATTGAGAGTATGTTTTTTACTTTTAACAGAGACATTTCAAACTGGCATAGCTTTTAGTTTAAGATCACGTTATATACTCCTCAGATAAAATACCTACTTTTGTTTATAGTTGCTTCTGTATTTCTATAATATTATAGAAATAGAGTATTTCTGCTCCTAATCTTTGTTATCTGGATTCCTAATCTTTGGTGTTTTTTTTTTTCTTTTCTATTTCAGTGAACAATTCAAGAAAACTTTATCATATAAGGTAAACTTAAAAAATTCTAGACGTATTTCTAATATACTTTTTATTCCTTCTTTGTATTTTTCCCCTCCCAAATTTCTAATGGGATATATAATCTATAGTTATCTTGGAATTACTCATCAACATGTAATATTGGGAGTGGGTATTTTTTTATGTTTTGTTTTGTTTTGTAAATCAGGATTCAAGTTCAAGTAGGTGGCAAGATTTGTGAGGGGTCTGAGAGTTTAGCCTGTAAGCTCCCATGCTAGCCTCCCACCGTTTCATGGATGCCAGCAGATGGGAGACTTCTGAGTCAGACACCTGGCAGGAGTACCCAGGCTATCCTCATTTTTGTCCTGACTTCCCGAGACCCAGTTCCCACAGGGCAGCACAAAAAGGGCCACACGACCGCTACATGCACAGTGAATTGCATTACAGGAGAGGGAAACTGAGCTTAGGAAAGCCAGATGTCTTAAGATTTAATCTTTAAGCAAGCATTCCTGCCCTTTGCTCCAGAGCGAGACAGTATGTATTTTCCAAAGTTGCTCACTATATAAACATCTTTGAGAAGATACTCTAGAACACGGGCACACTTTTCTGTAAAAGGTCAGATGGTAAAAATTTTAGGTTTTGTCAGGCACTTAAAAACCTCCCCACTATTCTACTTTGTCCTTGCCATTCTTGTTGCTTTTGGTGGTGGTGGTGTACAGTCCTTTAAAAATGTAAAGACTGTTTTTAACTTCAGAGCCATAGAGAAAGAGGTCATAGACTGGATTTGGCTTATAGGCTGGAGTTTGCCAAGCCCTGGTCTGGAACAAAAGCAGTGCCTCTACTCATAAGGCATGAAGAAACACAAGAACTGTTTCTCAGCAGTAGTCAGAACATTACATAGTTTCGGGGCATCAGTCTGAGCAAACTAGTTTCCAGTTTCCCAAATATCACCAACTAATTTGTCAATAACATGACATAATGCAGTCTAGAAAATGATAAATGATATTTGCCAGAAATATATGAATAATACCATTAAAACTTGATAAATCAGATTCTTAGTTCACTTCTTACACAGACACACTAAAAATATATAGTCTAATTTTACATGCCAGCCCCACCTTTCAAGATTTTTCCTTTCTCCATCCAACAGTTAAGTAGTGGGGGACAGTGACCTAAAAATGTTAATTTCCACCACCTTGGCACATATATCTCCTTCACCTCTACTTTATAACCCCTAAACAGGTACCTCCAACTCTATTTCCCACCCTCCATTCCCCACCCCCACCCCTTCTCCTGCTCTGACCATACACAAAAACCTACAGAGGAAGAATGCTGATGCCTTCATCCAGAACCAGACTTTCCTGCTTTGCCTACTGGATTTTAAAGTTTGTATGTCTTAGGGAACTCTAAGGTTTTTTGGAAAATCAGGACCCGGGGAACTTTATCTTCTAAGATTCAAAACACCTTACCTTTCTTTTATAAGACCCTGCCAATAAAGTAGACAATGAGTTGGAAAATAAACAAAAACTAGGCCCCTGTTTTTAATGCTTCTTTGAGTGATGCTAGCTAAAAACAAACTGAGAAGATGCATGGAAAAAACCTAGGTCAGTGAAGAGGTCGGGTGCCACAGTCTCATGGGCTAGAAAAGAGTATAACATTTCTAAGGAGTAGCAACAGGGCACCCAGGCTCTTCCAGAGAGCAGAAAACTCACTGGTACCCAGTTCACCTTTGTCTACTCCTTCTCCCACACCCCCAAAAGCTGCTTGGCCTTCAACCCTTTTGAGGGTCACAGGTATTAAGGCACCAGAGAGAGGTCTGAACTTCCTGGATACTGTGGCAAGATACTTCTTAACTGAACCATGATAGGTGGGCTGCCAGGCAGAACTAAACGGAGGCAGTGTCCAAATATCTTGAGAGTTACACTGGAAGTGTTTTTCTCCACAGTTCAGTTTAGCCAGAAAACCTTGAACTGACTTGTTGCTCTGTGCCTTCCCTTTCCAGAATTTAACTTCTAGTGGAGAGAACACATCCACAAATAATTCCAGTAAAATGTGGTGAAGACACCAAAGGTGATTGCCTCAACGTTAAGAGATCTTGACTTTCAAACACAGTGAAGACAAAGGGCATGCTTTTTCTGGCCTTTTCTTCAAATTCTATAATTCTAAACCTTTCCTCTGCCCTTTTGTTGATGCCAGTTCATGGCTGCTTAATACAAGTTACTCATTTTAACCATTTATTAGTGTCCTATCCATTGGCCACTAAATTTTATAGTGAGCATTACAATATTGTTGTTTTAATGCATAAAAGTTGAGACAGAAGTAACCCTTCACAAAAGAACCAAGATCACATAGTCACCTCAATTACCTTCTTTTAAAAAATGGAAGCCTCAAGTTGAATGTACAAAAGACTAAAGGGGACAAATGAGCAATCAGAGTTCAAGCGTTTGGCTAAGCTGCCAGGTGAGATCATTTACACACAGGGACCCTGCATCTGTTCCAAGTGAACAGCCGTCATGGGAGTACGGCAGTACCCCCACTCTGCCCGAGCACTCACCTTTGGCTGCTCACAGATTTCAGAGCCCTGTGTGGACTCATCAGCTCTCTGCCCCTATGAAGGCTTGTTCTTTTTGCATGAAAGCAGTCTTTCCTAAAATGGTCAAGCTGAACAATAATTTTCCTCCCACTCGCTCAGGTTATTCTTATGGTTGCCCTTAAAGTAGAAGTAGATGCCCCTCCAGCAGCCATTTTGAGTGAGTGAGCCAGCTTCCTCTCCTCTGGAGGGATAAGGGAAGAGGCCAGAAAAGTGTCCGAGCAGCCAGCACTTGGCTGGGTATCCCAGAGAACCACAGAACCATAAAACCCACACGTAGTGATGATCTTCCCCAGTACTTCCTTTTCCTCTGGCAGGAGGAAGAAAAGCCACTTCAACTGTCTTCTTGGAACCATGTTCCTGAGATTTAAGTTCTATTAAAGGAAAAATAGAAGTGACTTTTTGGTCTTTTCATTTAACATGTGATAATCACACACTGTAACCTTATTTTTGCTCAAAGAAACTGGCTAGGTGGCCAGAGGCTTTTCCTTGCATCCATTCTTAAGAACTGGGTCAGGAGAACAGTCTCCTTGAAAGGGGGAAATGTTACTGAGTACCACTTCCTGAAAGTGTGTTTCTTTAAGACGTATTACTTGTGCAGTACTTTATTCAGTTAAACTGTAGATCTCCAGAAAAGTGAAGTAGTTTTAATAATTTTTACAGTTTTGAAACAGAAGATTAAAATAGACCCACATTCTATTGCTTTTTCTTTTAGGAACACATGATTCTGTGCAGATTTGCGGATCAGACAGCTGTGCAGCTTCCGCCCCAACGAAGACTTGTAGGTATGTGTTTTCACAGAGCAGCTGGCGAGTAGATTACACACACTATGCCTAGGAATGAATGGACTGGCTGTAAATGGAGAAAACTGGTCCATTTATCCACAAGACACTCAAGTCTGTTTTTCCCAGAAAAGGCAATCCATGTTGAAAAGGGCTTTGTAGGTATAAGAGTATTTTATCCCATTTTTGTTAACGTTAATACTTTTACATTCATCTTCAGTATTTTTATGTTGAGCAGAATTATGTGAAATCTCTTTCTCATTGTTATGAACAAACCGAGGGATCTGTCAAAAGCCACAGAAGAAAATATAAAGATGGAAAAATCAACTTCTCATGCCAACATTAATTTGTTAAAATATGTATAAGCATTTTTTTCTTGGAAAAAAAGCATACTTGTATATAATTAATCATAGACCAATTTATTCAGCATCTGTAATAGTAAATATTACCTTAATTGGAAGACCTGCAGTAGCATTTTAAGTCTAAGTAATGCATTTATCCAAGACTTTGCTTCAGAAAAAGAAATAACATTTTGAAGGACAATAGCAGCTAAAAGTTAGTGCACATTTAAGTGCTGAGCTAAATGCCCTTACCATTATCTCAGCAAATTCTAATGAAAATATTATTTAGGAGTGGGACAAAACCTTCTCCAGGATCTTTTACCTGGTAGATGATGGAGCCATGCTATGAACCCATACGAAGGCTAGGTTCCAAAATTAGGGATTGTGAAAATTGAGTGGAGTCAAAAATAATCTTAAAAATTATTTAGAAAATAATTGGCCCCACATTGGAGGCCACCATAGTATATCGGAAAACAGATTACTGTTTCTTTGGCTGAGCACCAGATGTGTTAATTAGCTTGCATCCAGGGACTGTGTTGTATGAAAAGTAGTTATCTTCAAACCCTAAAGTCAAAGCCAGCAGATCAAGATACACATAGAGGCACATCTGAGACCTGAGGCTAAACAAAGAAGTGATTTCCTCCTCTCTCACACTCCAGAGCATAAACATATGAAGCTCTTTCTCTCTTACATGCAACCTCTCTCTCTTTCCCACTCTTTTTCTCTTCCACCTCCCTTCCCCTTCCCAACACTCTGAGCTAGTTGTCTGTACATTTGAATGTTCAGGGAGCGCTAGAAGGGAAGTTGCTGGAGTTGAAGAGGAGGGGAAGCACTTGGCATGATCACTGCCATGAGGGGAGGGAATGTCATGTTCCAAGTCACAGACCCCGTCAAATGTCAATGTCTGTACTTTGCATGGGTCATGCTTTTTTCCTGTGAACATTTTAGGAAGCTTCCGAGGGCCCAGAAGGTATTAGACTTACTAACAACTGAGTTTCAGCTGTAAAGATACTTCTTCGACATGTGAAAACATGCGATTCTTTTACGTAATAGAAAAGGAGAAGTTAACTGGACTGGGATGGAAGCCAAGGGTAAATGAGCCTCAGTGTAAACCCAGGGTGGGTACTGAAGGAATGCAGGGCGTCTATTTTGACAGAGAATGTTTCATTTTAAACTGAGGAGGGGTTTGGGGTGGGGGGAGCCTTTACAGATGTCTTAAAAGATGAACAGTACTTTAAGGGAGAAAAAAGAATGTCAGCTGCACAACTGTAGATGAACGGGGAGGGACTGGATGGGTGGGGGGCGGTGATCTCACCTAAGTGGAATTCAAGACATCTCCTTTTTATATCATTTCTAACACAGTTCATTCTTTTGGGCATGGAGACTTTTAAGGAAAAAGTATAAAGTAAACATTTTAAATCTGAATGTCTCATTGCCAATTCTTACCTACCGATTTCACGTTCAGTCTGTCTGTGAATCTTCTGCCTTCCACAGAACTTCTCTGTTTCAGTCATCTGCCTTCACTTCTACAGCTGTTCAATTTTAGCAGCTTCTGTGGGCATTCAAATAAATTACTGAAAAATACTGTTTAGTCATTATTCTAATTAGGGAAAATGGAATGAAGTTCTGCATAGTCAGTAGCCTTTTGGAGAATGAAGTTTGTATACTGAATTTAAAGAAACTGAACGTATAAAAGTGAACCATAGCTTTGAATATACTCAACCCCAAATCATTTTTATTTCCAGAGCTACCTTTAACATAGAAATCTGCATTTGCCAAAGGAACACAAATTAGCTGCTTTGCTTGCCAGTCAGGTCTTCTCTTTTGTTTTCCAAAGATTACAAGAAAAATTGAGTATCACTATTTTATAGGCGTGCAGGAGTTCTGAAAATTGATTATATTACACTCAGTGTACACATCCACCTAAAATAACCAAAGCACAATTAAGAATTTTCTCAAATATCTTCCATTTCTCATTTTTCCTTGTCCTAAAAATTCCAGGTTCAACTGTAGCACGTCTTTCAGATGTCTTTTTGTTAGCATGATACTTTAAATATTATGAAAGATAGATTTTTTTTCACAATATGACAGGTAATACATTTCCATAGAGAATGCAGGCACAAGGTCTTTAAATGTATTTTTAACCAAAGTGGGAAATAGATCTGTAGTCTGTATTTGAGATCTACTTGTAAATACATTTTTTAAAAGTTAACATTCTTAAATTGTCAGCAAAAGCAAATCTGTGAAATGTTGTATGTGATTGTCTTTTGTCCATACTGATCAAGAAATAGGTAGACAGACGAAACAGGACTCGGGGGCAAACAGCATGTTCCATATACTTGTAGGGTTTGTCACCATGTAGAGTCCCTTAGACAACTGGAAATCGCACTGTTCCTTGTACGGTGTCTCATGGTACTGTTTTACTGTATTTCAGGAAAACAGTGCATGTGCCTAGTGGATCTGGATCGAGCAAGAGCTGCAGAAGAACGTGGTTACTGCGTTCAAGTAATATCCATGGAGCCAGAGAGCTGCTCTCCCAAAAATAACATGATCGTGGGAGTCCCCATTTAGAAGGAGATATTCACCTTTGATGGTTTTGCCATCCGTCTTCATGATGAAAGCCCAGTGGCACTTAGGAAGTTCTTGGCATAACCAGACAACAGCATTAGCCATCTTGAACTTATTGTGCTCAGGAAGGAAAGCAGCAGGAAAATCACAGGAACAAAGACTGCCTGCAAAGCATCACAAATGCTCTTATAATGTATGATTAAAGGACCGCTGGTTTTCATAGTGAGAATCAATCCCCTGAAGTCTCAGCTGCCAACAGAATAACTCTCACCAGTGAAGCTTCCATCACTGGAATAACAATTTCCTTCTCCGTTCACAGCTTTTCTGCTCTTGCCAATTTGACATTTAATTCCAAACAGTGAATCGAAGCCTTTGTAATCATTGCAGCCTATATGATTGTTTAGATATTCAAATGGAGACCAAAACTAGACTCAGTGGGGTTGGTTGGTGGGTTGGTTATATTTTTAACAATTGTGCTTTTTCTATAATTTTTAAAAAATAACTACTCAGGCAGCGCCTATATGGTTAAATTTTTAAGCCGGGATGAGTTGGACTTGTGTTTCATTTCATATACTTCTTTAAACATGTTTCCCATAAATTACCAAATGAGATCATCACTGGGTCAGACATTTTATATGAAGACATAAAATAATTGCAGAAAATTTCCCATTGTGGGGATATGTAATTTGGACATAAATTCCAACTAATCAGTATATACATTGATTAATTAATTCCAGTTTATAAATAATTATTGAGGATCCATTATTTTCAAGACCCTGGCCTAGAATCTTCTAAGGATACAAAGATGAGTTGCAAGAGACATGATGCCTTGCCTATGGAATAAATCATGTAAAAGAAAAATTGATGAATTAGTTCCTTGTCATAATATAATATATGGTCACTGGATTTATTTTCCAGATACGAATCATATTTTTTAGTTACATTACTTTGGTAAAAATTACTGAATGTAGATTAGAGTTAGGAGAAGTACAGAGTTTGGAATATTTGAATATTTCTCCCTTCTCACACTTCTCCTCAGCCCAGCAGCCAGACTTTTTAAACACAGATGACATGCCTTTCTCACGTGCTGCTAATTATTTAACTTCTATGTGCCCTAGGTTATACCATTTAAGATGAGATTTATTTCATTGATTGTGATGTTTTCAACCCCTATATGACACATATCATGAGGAAAAAGGACTTTAATATAAACAACTCTTCCATCATCATGACTTAAAATGCAGGAATAATTTATTCAGGGGAAGGGGGCTTGAATTCTTGTTTTCTGAAGTAAAATTTAAGAATTAACCATCAGCCCTGAGTTTTTTAGTCGTTTTTACCTATAGATATACCATGCTCTTTTATCCTGGGCTTTCTTTTTTAAATGGAGGTATAATTTACAGAGAATAAATTTTAAGTTTTGAGTTTGAAAGTTTTGAAAAAAAAAAAAATATATATATATATGTATCTCCATACAACTGCCACCAGAAATAAGATATAGAATATTTCTACCAGCACAGAAAGTTCTCTTATGTCCCTTTCTGTTCAACTTCACCTACCCCAAAGGCAGAAGTCTCTCTGATTTATACCACCCTCCATTTTTTCTGCCTATTTTTGTCCTTCATATAAATGAAGTCATTTAGTAGATGGTCTTTTGTGTCTGGCTCCTTTTGCCCGAGATAGTATTTTTTGAGAAATATCCACATTGTCATACGTATCAATAGTTTATTCTTATTCTTAAGTAACATTCTATTATATAAATTTATCAAAATGTATTTATTCACTCTCTAATTGGTATTTATTTAGATTATTTCAACTTTAAGGATATTACAAATAATGCCTATAAATATTCTTGGACATAGGTTTTCATTTCTCTTAGATAAATACCTAGCAGTAGAATTGCTGGGTCATCGAATAAATGAATGTCAGTTGCCAAACAGTTTTTCCAAAGTGGTTGTAGAATTTTATATTCCCACCAGCAATGTATAAAAGTTCTAGTTCTCCATACTACCCTCACAACATTTGATATAGTCAGTCTTTTTTATTTTAACCATTCTGGTAGACATGAAATGGTACCTCACTGGGATTTTCATTTTCATTTCTCAGATGACTGGTGATACTCAGCATCATTTGTAAAGTCAGTGTTCAAGTCTTTTGCTCATTTTTAAAATTAGGTTGTCTGTAGTTTTTTTTTATTGTTGGTTTATGAGAGTTCTTTATATATTTTGGTTAAGAGTTCTTTGTCAGATATATGTATTGAGAATATTTTTCCCAGTCTGTGGCTTAGCTACTCATTTTCATAATGAATGCTTTAATTTTCAGGAAGCCTAATTTATCTGTTTTTGCTGGCTAATATTTTCTGTGTCCTCTGTAATAAATCTTTCCCCTCCCTGACGTTGTGAAGATTTTTCTTATGTTTTCTTATAGAAACTTTATGGTTTTAGCTTTTTATATTTTAGGTCTGTGATCCATCTCAAATCAATATTCACATAAAGGTAGATAGCTTTTGAAAAATACATGTTTGTTTTGGCATCATTTATTTAAAAACCTTTTCTCTTACCATTGAATTGACTTGGCACCTCAGTTGAAAACTAACTTCTAGACTGTTCCATTAATTTGTTTGATTACTCTAGCTTTACAGGAAGTCTTGAAATTAGATGATCTTTCCATTTTATTTCTCACTTTCCAGATTGTTTTAACAGTTCTAAATCCATTGTATTTCCATATAAATTTTTTAATTGACTTATCAATTTTTAAAAAAATAGCCTGCTGGGATATTTGGTATTGTCTGGAATCTTTAGACCAATTTAGGGAAATGAACATATTAGCAATATTGAGTCTTATAATCCATAAACATAATACATCTTTCTACATATTTAGGTCTTCTTTAATTACTCTCAGTAGTATTTTCTGATTTCCAATATAGATATTTTGTTTTATCTATTATTTGATAGGTTTGCTGCTGTTACCTTAAGTTTTTTACATGTTGTTCCCACTACCCAGAATAGCCTCCTTTTACTCTCCCATTCACTTAAAGTTAAGGTCATTCATCCTTAGTCACGCCCTTAGACCTGACTGCCTGAGGAAAGCCTTTCTTAACTTCCCTGGAGTACATGTTATAGGGTGTGCACCATCAGAGGAGTGTTCTCCATCCACCCCTGGACTCAAAGCACCCCACTACAATAGCCCCTATGATAAGTATCCGGAATACAAAAGGAAGTGACTCCACTGTTTTCCCCAAGGAATCCTCCAGCTGTGATGGCTGTGGCTAGTCATAGATAATGGGTGTTAATGATTGCCCCCAGGATACTAGATTTTTCTTTGTAAATCCTTTCCAAGGCTCCTTCTCAGCTAGGGCAAGTAAAAGAGGTTGGATGCAAGCAGCTGGAAGGTTGTTACAATGACAACAATCCCAGCAAGTCCCCAGGTTTCACCTCCTCCACTTGTCCGTCAAAAGCAAAGCTGCTCCTCAGGGATCTCTTTCCCCCACAGTTGTAAGATTAGAAGCCAGAGATCATCTTTCATTAATTTGCAAGCCTGGCTCAGAGATAGGTATAATTATTAATGACTAAACAATTTTATCTTATTTAGGGAGACATTTCAGTCATATTAGAAATCAAAATATTTTCAGAGCACACACGTGATGTACTATGTGAATAACAGTAACTAAACATTTACTCATTCTCAAGATGTTGGCTACAGGTGTTATCCACTTCATGGTTCAAGAAAATTGCCATTAATAGAACTTCCACATGTACCTGTTTTTCTATATGCTTTCATAATAAAATTAGAGGTATGTTCCTGGGGAAGTGATATAATTAAATCATTAAGAGAGAGCAATACTTTTTTTAAGTTACAATTTTTAAAAAACAGGTTCTCAATGCAAAGTAGTTGGACATTTCAATAGATTTTTTTTTTTACACGCCAAAAATACATGTCTGTTGAAGAAAACTAGAAGACGTGGCTAAATAAAAAGGAAAAAGAATTTTAAATAACTATTAATACTTTGTTTTATATCTTCCTAGACTTTGTTCTATGCACACACAGGCACACAGAGAGAGAGAGAGAGATTTATTTAACAAACACTAATACTGTATTTAATATTTGCTAGGCACTCTTCTAAGTCCTTTGTAAATAAGAACTCATTTTCGGTCCTCATAATGACCCTAAGAGCTAGATCCCATTAGCCATCTCATTTTATAGAAACTAGGGCCAATGTTTCATAGTAAGAGCAGACCCAGATCTGAACTCAGCTGGTGGTTGGCAGAGCTTATATTCTATTTCAGGCTTCCTAGCAATCCTATCGGGATTGGCTGAGATTTGCTATAGTAACAAAATCTCTCTGCCTTTTGAAGTTCTACACAAGAAAGATGTATTTTTCACTCATACTACATACCCATCCAAGTCAGCTAGGACTCTACACCTCATTATCCTCACACCTGACCAAGAAGCTTCTTCTGGGAACATAGCTGGTCTCATAGAAAAGGAAATATACATGGTAAACTCTCGGCCAGCTCCTGAAGATTCTGCTCCGATGTGATATACTTCACTTCCTTCATTTTGTTGACTAAAGCAAACCATGTATATGTATGTTCCTGAGTTGAACATAGTGGGGAAGTACAACCTTGGTGGAGGGAGGTTGCAGATAATTGCAAACAGCAATGTAATGTACCATCAACAATGTAGTTGAAAGAGGAAGAGAAGAGGAGGAGGGGGAGAAGAAGGGGGAAGAGAACAGAAAGAAAAGGCCATTGCATCTTCCAGTATTAAAATGGAGATTCTGAATGCAACCGACTTGGAGTAGGGAATTATACTGTATCAATCAAAGAGGGAAGGCATGTGCCATAAGCATTTCCTGTCATTGCTCTCTGGACCTTTCACACTTACCATTGGAAAGGAATTTTCCAGAAAAAAAAAATGAAAGGATTTGTTTTTTATTATTATACAAGACTGGAGAAACTTCTATTAACTGGAGTTTCAGACCTGCAAATATATTTATTCTGCCTCATATATTAAAGTGCTTGATCTCTAAATGCCAAATATTCCTTTAGGAAGGTATGAGTTTTTACTACTAGGAATATATAATTATTCATTTTCTTATACCCTTAACCAACACAGGCATTATCAATTGTTTTAAATCTTGGACAATTTGATGGGCAAAATTGCTATTTTGTTTTTTTATTTTGTTTTGATGTTCATTCTTGAAATTATTCATGTGATTGCCTACTTTTCCCATGGTTATTGACCATTTATATTTTGTGAATTGCCTATTCACCCATTTATTAATTTAATCAACACATGTATTGAGCTCTTGCTTTGAGGCCAAGTATTATTTCCAATTTTCTTACTCATTTTTCAGTACTTTCATCTTTCCTATAAAGATTAGGAAAGGTTTATTGCATTACAATTTTTTAACTTGGTTTTTATGGAGGAAAGTGTTTTTGTTTTGCTATTATAAAGTTAAAAATACACAACTGGTCACATATGTCACTCTTTTCCTTGTGATTTCTGCTTAGGAAGATTTTTTCCCACCAATGATTTAAAAAAAAAAATCCACCTATATTTTTAGCATTCTAATTCTTTAGTAGTTTTAGTTTTTATACTGAAATCTGTAACCCAGCAAGTGTTTCTTTTTGTGGGTGGTTTGAGGTAGAAATCTAGTATTTATTTTCACATTAGTTACTTTCACATACCATTATACAAATCCAACTTTTCCATTGATTTGCGATGCCTTTAGTAAACTAAGTATATTTGGGACTTATTTCACTTGTATTACCTTCTATTGAATTCTTGTACCAGAATCATACTCACTAAATTATTACAGCTTTATAATACATTTTAACATGTAACAGGGTAAATTTTGTTTTGGGTGGTCATGGAAAGGGTTTGTGATCTGAGACAGAGAAGGTTGTGAACTTCTAAAATTATGCCCTGTAGTTCAAAACAGACAAGTATTTTCTTAAAGAGGGGACCCTAATAATGGGTCCATGATTAAAGGAGCGAGACTGATACAAAGCCAAGGACAAGCAAAGCTTTATTTCGCGCCAAGCATCAACTATCAGACCGACCATCAAACGGGACGGGTCAGAGCCACCCCTTACATCTAGTTTCCAGACTAACTTTTATAGAGCAAATGCCATGTGGTTGGGCCTGGCCACGCACAGGTGGCCAATGAGATTGTAACACACACAGGAAACTCCACAGTGATGCTAGGTGACCAATTGAATTACAATTTACCCTAGTAGACATTTGAACCAGCCTATTACACCTTCATTAGGATTGGTGCCAAAAAGGCTCCCAAAGGGTGGGGGGGGCATACTCCTTGGTAGCTAGGGAGACGGTATGCAACCCCCCACTGATCGGATGTCTCCACCTGGCCTGACCCACCCTTGTATCTGGGCTTTGTTACCTGGAGCTGGTTTCCAGGACTTGTTTTTAAGTCCCTGGGGGAAGGGGAGCAGGGACAGTTTAAGGGTTAAACAACAAAGTTATAGTTTAACCTCAATGGAAGCCTCTGGCTAAAATAAAAATATAAAATAAATCCTTACAAGGGGGAACATAGATTTAATTAGATTCTCAAAAAGATCCATGACCACAAATAACATTAGGTATCACTGATCTAAAAGACATGAAAATGTAACAGAATTCAATGTTCTGCACTGAAGAATTAGCCAAACATTAGAATCTTTTTTTTCCCAATAATTACAATAAAAGAATCGCTATTTGCTTTTTCATAGTTCTCTAAAGAAGCCAGGTTTTGTTCGTTTGTGTTTGTTTGCTTTTAGGTCTAGTTTATATGACCCGAGTAAGAACAGTTTATAGTCAAGTAAGAAAATGCAAAATTCAGCAACAAATAGAGAAGACTTATTTACTGGATGTCTGATCCAAAGGGTCCTGAGAATTTATACAACGTGAGTCGGATATTGTGTAAGGTGTGGCACCTCCTAGAAGAAGGCTTTCTGCCCAACTAATCTGAATTGGCCTCTTCCAGTTCCTCTGTCTCCCCACGAGACATTTGTGGGTGTTAATTATGTGTTCCTCAGTAGAATCTAAGCCCCAAGTAGGCTTTTTTGCTCTAGTTATCCTTTCAGTATTAATCCAGCATCAGGCACATAGTAAGAACTCAGTAAATATTTATAGAACGAATATATTTTAACACCTTCCACATGGAGTAAAAATACATATGAAGTTTCCCTTTCCCCTCTGTAGACATATGTCTGGGCATCAGGCATGTGGGACTTTTGTATTGTTTTGCTTTGTATTGTCTTTGTGTTGTTTACTATTTTAAGATATGTTTGGCAAAGCCAGTGCTATGGAAGACCAAGAAGTGACAGTTACTGCCTGTGTCATCTGAATAGCTGTGTTTTTTTAAAGATTCATTCATTTATTTATTTATTTACAGACAGAGATCACAAGTAGGCAGAGAGGCTGGCGGGAGACGAGGGGGGGAAGCAGGTTCCCCGCTGAGCAGAAAGCCTGACATAGGGCTTGATCCCAGGACCCCAAGATCATCACCTGAGCAGAAGGCAGAGACCTTAACCCACTGAGCCACCCAGCCGCCCCCATCTGAATATTTTTTTTAATGAACTTTTTTTTTTTTTAAGATTTTATTTATTTGACAGACAGAGATCACAAGTAGGCTGAGGCAGGCAGAGAGAGAGGAGGAAGCAGGCTCCCTGCTGAGCAGAGAGCCCGATGCGGGGCTTGATCCCAGGACCTGAGCTGAAGGCAGAGGCTTTAACCAACTGAGCCACCCAGGCGCCCCCCATCTGAATATTTTTTATGAAAAAGATCCTGGTAAGTTATTTCCCTATCCATGGCGCAAATGGCAAAAGGGAATATCCTGAAGGAGATAAAGTGCTCAACAAATGTTAGTTTGGTATTGTCCATGACAGACCTGTCCCACCATAGAGCATGACTCAAACGAGGCACGTAGTAAGTTTCTGTAAGTGACACTGAGTGACCGTAGAAAACGAAAACAGCGGAATGTATGATCTATAGGGAGATGTCATTTCTCTGTCACTCGGGCTGTTTCAATGAGAAAAGAGAAGTTTGCTCCTCACACATCTGACAACTGGGCTCAGTCACAAATCATTTCTCACCATCTCCTTATATTTCAGTGAAATGGGGAGTGTATGCAAAGCCTTGGAGTCCCACAGATGATTTTTCCTCTATGATGCTTACTGCTTTGTACAGAACAGCTCACTCAATTATCTGAGAATAATAGATACAGCCTGGTATAATTTTGGAATGCAGCACATATCTCGTTGAGAACAACAACCATGTCCCATAAGAAGTTCTCAGTAATTAGGAGAAGGAAGCCAGAACTTCTTGGCTAGGAAAGGAAATCCAGCATAGGGATAAAAATGTACCATGGATAGTTAAAACTGTGGTTTATGTACTTAATCAACTAGGAGCTGATTAAGGTGAATTTTATACATAATCAAATTTATTCCACTGCAAATTTTAAAGTCCTCTTGTTTATTTCTTTGATTTAATCCTATCTACTATTCATACTCAGTCCTTCATAAATCATCTACAGTTTACTTCAAATTTAATAAGAGTAAAAATACATAGTACATTCCTGGCTAAATGGCAACTGTTCTTTCTTTGTTACATTTTGAGTGTAGAACAGCCTCAATGCAGAAGGATGACAATGAGACTCTGAGTAGATGTCTAACTGATTACTGGAAGGTGTGTTTGCTGCTGAATTAAGAGTAGTTACTTTGGGAAAGCATCTGTGTGTATCTGGAGAAGTGAAAGGAGGCTGTGGGGAGAGAGGAAACAATGCACGTAAATTAAGATAGCCCGATGTCCCCCTAGACTCCCCGTAAGAGAGTGTCTGCACCTTATTTCTAGAATCGTACTAGAAATAATTTATGTAGCCAAATTATGAATTTCAAAATCTTTAATAAACTTCCAAATTTCCTGACAGATTAAAGTCAATCTGATTTTGTTTTTTAAAGATATCCAGAACAAGAGATCTTACCTCCTCTTTCAGTGAATCTTTAGTATATTTTCCCTATCTCATCTCAAGGAAACTCCATTTTAGCCAAACTCTTCATGCTACATTGAAAATGCATCTTGGGTGCTTGCATAAGTGGAAAGGAATAACAATAAACTAACTTTCCTTGTTTGAATTTGAATATACTTCAAAAGTATGACTTTTAACCAACATTTTCTTTATTATTGTTTGTATACCATTACCAGAATTATCATCAGACTGAGCAGTCCTAATTTTAACTTTTGAGTCTTATTTCCTAACTCTTTCAATATTTCTTTTTTTTTTTTTAAGATTTTATTTTTATTTATTTATTTGACAGAGAGAGATGACAAGCAGGCAGAGAGGCAGGCAGAGAGGCAGAGAGAGAGGAGGAAGCAGGCTCCCCGAGGAGCAGAGAGCCCGATGCGGGGCCCGATCCCAGGACCCTGAGATCATGACCCGAGCCGAAGGCAGCGACTTAACCCACTGAGCCACCCAGGCGCCCCTCTTTCAATATTTCTAAGGCTCCCTTCCAAACCTAGTCCAGTTTCCACCTCCTCCATTGGTATAAATCTTGGATGCATTATAGAAAGAAGTAGGTGATCGGAACAGAGTAATGCATGCCAATTACTACTCCCTTAATTACCTAAAGCTTTCTAAGTCTTGATGTCTGATGGAGGAAGGCCTTGCTTTGTTGTTCTTCCTTAAATAGCCCTGGCTGTCCTGCCCTTTTGCACTAGTATCTAAAATTTAAGATCTGCTTGTCGAGGTCCATGAAAAAGCCTTTTTGGAACTGCACTGAATTTCGAGATTGCTTAGCGAATAATTAACATCTTAACAACATCTAGTTTCTTATTCCTGAACATAGTGCTGCACATGAACAAGGTAGTTACCTTCAATTCATATACAGCTTTATCATATACAGATTGCTGATTTTAGCAAATGCTTTTTCGCTTAACTACTGAGATGACCATCTGTTTTTTTCCCTCATATGTTAATGGGGCTAATCCATTAATATATTTTCTAATGTTAAAGGAAAAAATTTTAATTGCTCAAGATAAGTATCTTTCCAGTCACTAAGGTTTTATTTTTAATTTTATCATCTTTTTCCTTAAGTGCTATTGTCATTTTCTGATGTTATCCTGATCTGGTTTGGGTAGGAAGATCAAGACTTCTCTAACACCACTGACTGATTATGAAAAATATTTTTTATGTTCTCTAGAACTATTTTTATAAAATTGGGATTGTCTTTTTTGAATGCTTGTCTCATTGACTTATAACCAGATAGTCTATTTGGGGACAGAACAAAAGGAGGAGATGCTCATTACATTTCTTTGACGATTAGTGATATATTCATATTTTCCATTTCTTCTTGAACTGCTTTTCCAAGGTGTATTTTTTGAAGATATTGTCTGGGTTGGCTCCCTTCATTTCTTTAGCTAGGCTGGCGATGAAAACTTTAAAAAAAAAAATCTAGGCTCCTAACTGACTTTGAAAAACACCTTGTATTATTTTTTGACCCTCTAGCAATTTGTATTCTCACCTAACAGTTACGCTGTCCAGACCATGTTTTCTAAATTTATTGCCTCATGCAACTGAATCACCTAACCTTCCTAGAGCCAAGATAAATTAGAACTCTCTCTCTCTCTCTCTCTTTTTTTATCTACCTGGGACTTTTATCCTAATAGATCAGGTTAGTCTGACAGTATTTATTCTTCATGACGACTTGCTGGCAGCTATCAGCACGGTGATGGCAAGTTTTTTCTTTCAGTAATTTTTAAAAATGTGTGCTTACTGTGTAGAATTTATACTCACATTGTTAAAGTTTTGGGAGGTCTTTACTGTGAAGATCATCAAGAGTGCTTTTTAAAAACACATTTTAGAAACACAGTAATAAAAAATAGATCATAGGATGGAATCTTGGACAGGTTCCTTAAAGAGGCCTGTTGACAGGATGCCTGGATGAGCCAGTCATTAAGTGTCTGCCTTTGGCTGGGGTCATGATCCCAGGATCCTGGGATCAAACCCCGCATCAGGCTCCCTGCTTCTCCCTCTCCGACTCCCCCTGCTTGTGGTCCCTCTCTCACTGTGTCTCTCTCTGTCAAATAAATAAAATCTTTAAAAAAAAAAATGCCTGTAGTCCTTAAGAAGACATGTGGCGTGTAGGTAGAGAGAAATGTAGGTAGAGAGAAATGCAGACAAAATCCTGAGTGTGTTCCTATCTCCCCAATCATAAATGAAAGCATACTATAAATTTATGTCACTGGTAAGAAGCACTAATGGATGGCTCTGATGTTGGTCTAAAACAACTGAAAGAAGACACCAGTTGCCATCAGAAGCAAATGAAAAGATTATTATCAAAAATGGTAAGAGAGAAGGATCATCTCCGGTTGTTTATCCCATCCTAGGCATTGCAGAGGAAGGGAGATACAACAGCTGCCGCTCCTTTACAGTGGGTTTGTATGGCTTTTGTAGCGTGTGTACGGGAATGTGTTCAAAAGTTTCCCAATTCACAACTACTGTAATCCACCCAACTTATTTGAAAGAATTAATTCATGGATTGCCATTCATGGCCCTGTATCCAAGGGCCAAAACCAGGCCTTTGCCTGTTATTATGAATGAAGTTTTATTGGAATACAGACTGGTTTATGTATTTTCTTAAAGACTTTATTTATTCATTTATGAAAGAGACACAAAGAATGGGATGAGGGGCAAAGGGAGAGAGAGAATCTCAAGCAGACACCCTGCCGAGCACGGAGGCTAACATGGAGCTTGATCTCACGACACTGAGATTATGACCCGAACTGAAACCGAGAGTAGGACACAACTGGCTGAGCCTCCCAGGCCCCCCATTTTTGTATTTTCTATAGCTGTTTTTGTACTACAAATCCTGAGTTGAATAGTTTCAAATGAGACTGGCCTCCAAAGTCAAAAACATGTACTCTAACTCTTTAAAGGAAAAACTTGCCAATCACTGAATTAAATCTTTAGATTTCGAGAAAGCCAGAGAATAGCTTAATCTAGGGCAAGTGATCTTAAACTGGAGTCTAAAAAGAGGCATCAGGGGTCCATCATTCCAAGAAACAATTTGTATTATTTATTGTATATGTGCATTCTACTGGCTAGAGGGTCCCAAGTCTTTTGTCAGATTCTCCAAGGGGTCTTGTGACCCAAAATGTATTAAGAATGAATATTTTAGGTGAATATTGTTTATTTGTTCTTTGGAAGCCTTGTGGAATGGGCTAGAAGATGAAAGCATTTCCTAAAACTGGCCCAACATAAGGAGATACCACTTTGCCCCTATTAGGATGGCCAGCATCAAAAAGGTTAAAGAGAAGGATGTTGAGGATGTGGAGAAATTGGAACACCTGTATCCTACTGGTGGGAATGTGAAACGATTCAATCCCTATGGAAAACAGGATGGAGGTTCCTCAAAAAATTAAAATAGAGCCCTCATACAATCCAACAATCTTACTTCTGGGTATATACCTGAAGGAAATGAAATCAGAGTCTCAGAGAAATGTTTGAGCATCCATGTTCGTTGTAGCAATAATCTCAGCAGCCAAGATGTGTAAACAACCTAGATGTCCACCAGCGGATGAATGGATAAAGAAAATGTGATATTTATGTATACTGTGGAGTATTATTTCTCTTAAAATGAAGGAAAACTGTGTGATGACATGGAGGGACCTGAGCATGCTGGAAATAAGTGGAAACAAGCCAGTCACAAGAGGACAAACACTGAATGATTCCACACAGATGAGTTATCCAAAATAGTCATACTCACAGAAAAAGAACGGAATGGTGGTGGTTAGGGGCTGGGGGGCGGAGAGGGAAATGCGGTGGCGTTGTTCAACAGGTACAGAGTTTCAGTTACGCCAGATGAATGAGTTCTAGAGATCTGCTCTACAATGTATGTCTATAGCTAACAATACTGTGTCATGTACTAAAAATTCATTAAAGGGTAAATTTTATAACAAGCATTCTTATCACAAGAAAAAACCTGATGGGTTTTTTTTTTGTTTGTTTTTTGTTTTTTTGAAAGGATGGGAAAGTAAATAATGTTAGCTCAGGGAATTTTGTGTGTGCATGTGAAAAAATTTTTATAACTCTCTAGAGTTACCTCTAAGTCATTTACTTTTATCGACTGCATGCCACCTATTGTTCATCATGTCTTATTTTCACAACCTTTCCAGAGGGGTATTCATCTCTTATTTTACAGATGCATGGACTTGAGCTCTTTGAGAATACATAATTTATTTTAAACAGCAGCTAGTAATGGTAAAGATGTGAAATGGAGTATGATTCTCAGCACTGTTCATCACACACCCTGTCCACCAAAGATTCATATATTATCAGAATTGTCTATGACATGTAATTAAGGAATTTGATGCCAGTTTTAAATGGGGAAAAATCTTCAATTGTTGCTCCCCTGGGAGCCCCAGGACTTGAGGTCCATTCCCACTGGACCCCTTATACAGCTCTTCCCCCTGAACTCAGATCAAAGAACTCATTGACTTTCCACAGTCTGGGGAAAATTTTTCTCTTGCCTGTGGTCTTCCTCAGAGTCATCCTTTTCTCTCCTCTCTTTGTCCTTGATACATAGTTTTGCCTTAGCAATGAATACAGACTTGCAAAAATGATAGTTTTTTTCAAGTTGCTTCTGGTTTAGACACTGAACAGACCCTTGTATAAGAAACAAAAAATACAATCTTGCTCATTCTCTGTGTGGGAGGTGGGGTGAAGAGAATCAAACCACAAATGAATTTTTAAACACATTATCTTATGATAGTCTTATTGGCAGTGAGAAGCCATTCAGTTCTTTGTGGAGGGAAGTGATGGGTGGACGCATTGCTTTAAGAAATAGGAAACTTACACATTTGCTATAAACTTAGAATCAAGATTTGGCCTTCTCACAACAATATAAACTAGCTCACAAGAAGCAGGTCCTGGTGCTTCCAGAGATCTCGCTACTATTGGCTGGAATAGATGGGCTAAAGCAGATAAACAAACAATGACTGGTAAAACAGATTAGGTAATGAATATCCAGATTTAGATTCGTTGAGGATTTTATTGGGCACCAGGGATTATAAAGGCAAAGGAGGAACCTAACAGGGAAAGCATATTTTTCACTCCGTTTCAATCAACAGTTTCTTCTAAATCTTCAAAGTACCCAAATTTTATATCTATGGTGAAAGCTGAAATTATGATGAAATCAAGTTTACTTCGGTAACTTGAAAATAATTGCAAATACATAAATAGCCACCAGTTATCTAACGTTGTAACTTGCAAATAGAATGGAATTGAATGAGCTTTCCTACTGCCCATCCCCTGCCTTACACCTTTGGTGACTTTTGCACATGAGAATAAATGAAAATTGGAAAACACTTTTGTACTATAAATCCCTACTGCATTAAATCACCCTTTGAAAACTAGTAACTAGTCTTTGCGATACTAGTGTTCCAATGCTACCTTTTTCAAGTTATTTCCTGGGAAAGGCATTCTGCTTCCTGGATGTACAAATCATTCGTATGATGTTCAATCTATCATTCTGGATTAAATTGCCTTTGGTCTTTTTCTATCACTGTGCTCGGAGAACGTAAGGTCCTGGCAACGACATTTGTGCTTCCTGAAGTGGGTTACATCCCTTCTGCGTAACCTTTTGTGAAATCACATGAACGGCAGCTGGCCTAACACTGGTCGTCCTCCTTTAGGCAATGACATTTGAGCTGCTGCTGTTTCATCGCACAATCTCAAAGCCAATTACTCACCCAGGTTTTCAGCAGCATTAACGATATGACTCTTTTCTTGCTGAATTTATAAAATGTGTCTTGGCATTTTCAATTACCCAAGTATTCAAGAAGACAAGCTTTTGTGGGAGTGTTGACTCAGGCCTACACCCACACGGATGATGGAGGTCCTGTAAGGATGCAGCCAACTCCCCATAATAAGGGAATGTTCAGCACATACCCCGAAATGGTTTTTTAATCCTATTATTTTAATCACCAAAGTAAAATTCTGGATTATTCTTACTAAATCAGAGGAGCAATTTACAGCTAATCTAAAATATGTGTGTGTGTGTACACACATATATACATACCTATATACAATTTATATGTGTATGTATATATAAAATTTTTATATTTTATTTCATATTTATTTATATATAAAATATATATAATCTAATACCTATATTTTTATATATCATATTAGGTAATTATATCTCATGAGATTGTATTATATATATTATATATGAGATAACTATGAGAGATAATCATATCTCTATATGAGATAATTAATTATATATCTATTATATGAGATATAATTATTTCATATAATAGATATATTATCTATATATAGCCAGAAGAGAGCTTTCTGGCCAGCTGGCTGGATGTATATATATATATATATATATATATATATATATATATATATATATGTTTATATATTTAAAAATATATATAAATATATATATGCTTTGGTATTAGATTTGGCTCCTTGCTTACCATTTACTACTACTAATATAATAACTGATTAGAGTAAGTAACACAAAAGCATGTTCATTCTTGCAGCTAGAACTCATTTAAGACCTAGAAAATAAAAACTCATTTGCAACCCAAAACAGGGTTTAGATTTAAAAAAAGTCATAGATCCACAATGCGAATAGTCTGTGTATAAAGAATAGGACCCCTGGGTGGTTCAGTCCGTGAAGCATCTATATCCTAATCTCAGCTCAGGTGATTTCAGGGTTGTGAGTTGAAGCCCTGTGTTGGGCTCCAGGCTGCGGGAAAGCCTACAAAAAAACAAAACAAAACAAAACTACAACAAAATCGTTTTAAACACCTACTATAAATAGTGTTTTTAGAGAGTCTGCCAGTTTAGAGAGTCTGTGGGGTTTTCCTTAAACTGTTCCCACATCCATCCCCATCCACCTTCCCACCAGCGGGTGCCTGCAGGGAACTGCCGCTGGGGAAGCATGCACAGAAACGCGGAAGGTAGAAGGGCATGGTATTACTCTCTACCCTCTGCTTCAGAGAAGGGGTTTCTGGTACTCCCTGCGCCTTAAAGTCTATATAGCTCCTTCCCAGGGACCTTTGCTCTTCCTCATGGTTTCAGTCTGGGCTTCGGTTTCCCGCTCTTTGTCCCTTTCACTAGAAACTGTTTATCTGCTTCCCACTTTTTCCTGTTCTCTTAGAATCTTGTGCTCCTTCTTTTTTTCCCTTCACCCAGCCTATACCTGTCATGGTTCCTGCAGTCAAATCTCTTCATTTGAATCACGGGTGGGACCTCTCCGTGACACTGAGACTAGAAATGAATAGAGGCGGACTGCTTTGATTGGTATCTTTTCATTTTTCATTGGAAAATTACACATTGGGATGTAGGTGTTGACAGGGGAGAAACTTGTGATAAAGGATCTGATTTACAAATTTTAACAATTATGGGTTAGCTATTCATAGCCCTTCGGTTAACCTTTATCCTCATGGTCTGTATTTATAATTTGGTGGCATGGAAGCAGGGATTCTTTCATTTATTTTGTTTGGTAAATTCTCTGTCTGGTACTATTTAAAGGAAAATGGAGTTGTATAACCTTAGCAAGCATAGAATGTCTGCTTGTAAATCTCAGCATTCATAGGTCATAAAGTCAAACACTTCAAGTTTCAAACTGTTATACACTGAAGTTGGTGAGGTTTAAAAATTCTTCAAAGAGCATATCAAAGTAAATAAAAGAATTCAAAATAAATAACTTGCATATTTGCATAAGCAATCTGAACTTGGACTCTCAACTTTTCAACTCAAATACTATTTTCTTTTCACTTGTCCAGATGTCTACAGTTAATGTATCAAGCATCAATGTTAATTTATTATATCCACACCTAATATCAGCATACTGGTAACTATATCTTCTTGTTTACATTTACATTTCAATCTATGTTCATATACATATGTGTGTGTGTGTGTGTGTTTTAGAGAAGGTATTTAAATTTTTAAAATTTTAAATGGAAATATTTCTCAGGTTTAAAGTTGAGTCCATCCCAAATAAAATAAAATGGTCCCTCAGAAATGTCTCTTCTTTGCATTTGGTCTCAAATATTGCTTCTCTAAACAGTCTAGTTATCAGAATTGCCTGGAGAGCATTTTTTTTTTTTTAAGATTTTATTTATTTATTTGACAGAGAGAGACACAGTGAGAGAGGGAACACAAGCAGGGGGAGTGGGAGAGGGAGAAACAGGCTTCCTGCAAGGCAGGGAGCCCGATGTGGGGCTCGATCCCAGGACCCTGGGATCCTGACTTGAGCCGAAGGCAGACACTTAATGACCTGGGATCCTGACCTGAGCCGAAGGCAGACACTTAATGACTGAGCCACCCAGGTACCCCCTGGAGAGCATTTTTTTTTTTTTTTAAGATCTTATTTATTTGACAGAGAGAGATCAGAAGTAGGCAGAGCAGCAGGCAGAGAGAGGGGGGAAGCAGACTCCCTGCTGAGCAGAGAGCCTGATGTGGGGCTCTATCCTAGGACCCTGAGATCATGACCCAAGCCAAAGGCAGAGGGTTAACCCACTGAGCCACCCAGGCGCCCCCTGGAGAGCATTTTTAAAACAGATTAGTGGATTGAATCTCAGTTTCTGTAGCAACTAGGGCATAATGGTAATATGTCTGTCGTATTTGTCATTGTGTACCCTAGAATGTAACATAAAACTTCCATAATCATGTGTGGAATGAATGAACCAGAATGTCTGAAGATAGGGTTTAGGAATCTGTACTTTGAGAACTGCCCCAGGTGATTCTGATGATCAATTGCTTCCAAAAACACTGGTTTTTAACTTAGAATTCCAGACCTGAAGGTGGTCTTAGTCATCATCTGATTTAACTCACTTGTTCTGGAAATGGAAGAACATGAAGTCTGAGAGATCCTATAACTTGTCATATGGAATCATAATATTTTCATACTTATCCACACATTTTAGGAAAAATGATGAAACAAGAGAAAATGGGACTTACCGATAGTTTTTACCTTAAATACAAGTCATTTGGCAAGTTGGTCTTAAGGATTATGAGAGGTCAGCTTCTATGGGCTGAAGGGTATCCTGAGGCTGGACTTACTATGGCACATGCTTACCTTAGATCCTTGGTCAGGACGCTCTGTCAGGGATAACTCTGTCAGGGAGATTTCCCTGCTCTGCTCCCCTTCTCTCCACAGGCTTCCAACCAGTTATGTCAAATACTTGTGCTGTCTCTGTTGGCTTCCTCCATAAGAATTTCTCAAATAACTCTCATCTTCATGCATCATGAATTAGGCAAATAGTAGTGAAGTCATTCTTCCTTCCAGAAAATCTGTCAATAATGTAAAATTCACTTGCTAACATGATATTTTGTGCAAATACACAAAAAATGTTTAATACCCAACCTTTTTACTTTTGCCTGCATATTAACATGATTAGAAAATATTTGTGGCTAGATAGTCATCGGAAAGTCAACATTTAGTCACCTAGCTGTTATTCACAAAATTATTTCACTATGTTTAAATGGAATTCATGGCTAGCCACAGTAACTCTTATCTCTCTTTAAAGGAGCTATGCAGCTAATATCTTAGGAGTATTCAATATCCCAAAATAAAAATGCTGGCCAAAAAAAATAAGGAAAGTAAATTTTAGTATCTGCTAGAAAATGACCCTCATTCTTTTTTTAAAAGGGGATGTATATTGTCTCAAAGATTATAAGTAATAATGATAAAGTAATAATGGTCATCAGCACTGATTAAGGCACTTACTGTGTACTAGTTAGGTGTTAAGCACCACACATAGAGAACTTCATTTATCTAAAAAAATTATAAGATACTTAGGGAAGTATAATGTTTGAATATTTGTATATATGCATATATACATATACATGAGCATATATATGGCATATCTACCTTTTTTAAAAGAAAGAACTTGAAGTTCTCTCAGCTTATTTATATATATATTTTAAGATTTTTTTTTTTATTGGCCAGAGAAAGAGACAGCAAGAGAGGGATCACAAGCAGGGGGAGTGGGAGAGGGAGAAGCAGGCTTTCCACTAAACAGGGAGCCTGATGCAGGGCTTGATCCCAGGACCCTGGGATCATGACCTGGGCCAAACACAGACGGTCAATGACTAGGCCATCCAGGCGCCCTAGCACATCTACTTAAAAAAAACAAAAAATTAGTTACTGGCACCTAGGTGGCTCAGTCAGTTAAGCTTCTGCTTTCCACACAGGTCATGATCCGAGGACCTTGGGACTGACCCCCACATAGGGCTCCCTGTTCAGTGGGGGAGAAGCTCCCCTCTCCCTTCTGCTTGTGCTCTCTCTTGCCCTCTCTCTCTCTCTCAAATAAATAAAGAAAAAATTTACTTAAACACATATAGTTACATATATGTTTATATACTTATAACTTTACTTAAATATAAATAGTTATACTTAAACATATATACTTAAACATATAGAGAAGCAATATCTCTGGGCAGATATTAAGACATAGTTAAGCATTTTCATTTTTGTGGTCACTAGTGGGAGCCTACCCAGTACCCAGTCCTCATTCCTTCTCTTTCTTACCAACAGAAAACTGATTTGGGGGGCATCTGGGTGGCTCAATGGGTTAAAGCCTCTGCCTTTGGCTCAGGTCAGGATCCCAGGGTCCTGGGATGGAGCCTCACATCAGGCTCTCTGTTCAGCAGGGAGCCTGCTTCCTCCTCTCACTGTGCCTGCTTCTCTGCCTGCTTCTCTGCCTGCTTGTGATCTCTGTCTATCAAATAAATAAATAGAATCTTAAGAAAAAAAAAAAAAAGCAAGCAAGCAAGCTAGCTGATTTTGCTCAGGAAGCCTTGTGCCTGGTCCCAGGGGGTGAGTCCTGACTGACCTAAACCAGCCACGGCAATCTCATTTTCTTTTGCTTCTGGTGGCCTGGGGATAGGCAAGTGACTCAGGTCTTCCCTGAAAAGGAGAGAGAAGTGCAAGTCTACTTAGGACTTTTGGAAGAATTTTCCTTCTCAGAAAACAAAGATGTGCCTGAGGAGAAAGGTCTTTCTGCTTGTACCCCTTTCCTTCCTGCTCAGGAGGCTTTCTTTTGACAAGATGCAGCCTAGAGCTGTGACAATGAGGTCTGATACTGTGAATGAAGGGTAGCTCCTTGATTGTGTCAGGTATTACAGAGCCAACCCTGAGACGCCTACCTCTGAACTTCCTGTACCTTAGCCCGGGTTAGTCGGGATTTTGTGACTCACAGTCCAAGCATCCGTGGTGTATTTACTGATAGAGCAGCTCCTGGGAAGTGGGATAGGGAAAGCAGAGGCTTACTGTTTATTGCATATCTTCTGTTGCTTTAATTTGTTTTACCATGTGTGGACAATACTTTCATTTTAATTTCTGTCAAAATTTATTTATTTGTTTGAGAGAGAGAGAGCAGGGGGAGGAGTGGAGGGAGAGAGAGAATGAGAATCTCATGCAGACTTTCTGCTGAGCACAAGCCCAACATGGGTCTCGATCCCAGGACACTGGGAGTGACCTGAGCTGAAATCAAGAGTTGACCACTTAACCGTCTGAGCCACCCAGGCAATACTTTGAAACTATAAAGCAACCAAGTAAATATTTTTCATTTGCATTTCTAAACGACTGGTACGTTAATCTAGGGAAAACTGAGAGTCATAATGTTCCACACAGCACCTTTACTCCTTAGCTCACAGTTTATGCACGGGTGCTCTCTGCACGAACATGAAGCATGTATATCCTCACTTGGAATATCTGAGCTAATCTGAATTTTACCATCAAATTTTTCCTCTCCCCAAATGCTTTGTAAGCCTGTGTATATCTCCCAAACTCAGTGTAAGAGGAATCTCACTAGCGTAAGTTTGTGTGCCTCTTGTGATTTACCTCAGGCCCCAGTGGTATCTTTCTGAGGTAAGAGTGCGAATGAAGAGTGACATCCGCTAGCTGGGGCCAAAACAAGCCAGCCGATATTTATGCCAGGTGGAGACATATGTTGACCTGGATGAGGAAGAAGGGCTGAAGCATCAGGGAAGGTCAGCCAACATGCTCACGAGAGTTTCTCCAAGAAAGGACCTTTGTTTTTGTCCAACCTAATTGATGTTCCCATCAATTTAACCACTACTGGTCTATGAGAAATGTTATACTCCCCTTCTGGAATGTACTTGTGCAAGATTTCTGGGACTGACTTTCCAGGGGCTCCATTACTTCCTTTCCATGTCTCCTCAAGGCTCTCACATCTCAGGCTTCTCGTGTTAGCAAAGTGAGTTTACAGGAATGGGACAGAAGTTGAAACTCAAACACGATTGCTTGGAGAAATGACAAACTACTGGCATCCCTGACCTCATCAGCAATGAGGTCAAGCTGGCATCCCTGACCTCATCAGCAATGCTCAGGTGGATACAGGGTGAGGAATTGGGATCAAGAGAAGTAGAGTGAAGGCTGAATATTGCCACTACTATGAACTTTCCCACGTAACGGTCCTTCAGTTCAGGATCAAATTTACTTCATGTGTTTATAATGCCAAGACCTATTGAATTTTCTTTGAAGTTCTTGAAAATCTCAATTCTTTGTCACTTCCCTATACTCTCATAACTATAATATCCTCCTTTCTGGATCTTTACTTCTCCAGGGCATGTCTATAGAGTATTAGATTAATCTTTCTCGAAGACCCTTGTCATCATATTTCCCTATTTCAGATTTACTGAGAAATAGAAGCAAACATTTGGACAAATGGAGAGATCCAAAAATCAATCATTTGGTGATAAACGATGGGATCTCCATTTTTGCCATGAGATATTCCTTCTCTCACCTTTTTGTCCCACTTGTACATATTGACTTCTGGGATATAGATAGAATAACCATGAATCTATTTACAACATTTGCTTCATTAATTCACTTAGATACCCACAGGACTGAAAATCACAAATGTAAAATTACAGATAAACTTAAAATATTTTTCAACATGGAAGGCAAAAAATGATTTGAACTTCACGCGGCTTCTACATCAGTGTCAGTGTTGTCTCTACCCTTTGCCGTCTAATAAAGGCGGACATGCACATGCTCTCCCTCTGGGGGATTCACTTCAGAGGAGGAGGAGAACAGAGGATCTGAGAGCTAAGCCCTGACAGGAGATCCGGAAGAAGAACCCGAGTCCCTAGCGTGAGACCCTCTGTAGGCAGTATTCTGAGTAAAGCCCTTCCTGGCACCAGCCCCTGGGCTGATTGTCAAGTCTGTTTCATTTTGTTTGAGAGCTAATAACAATGTCCTCATTCTAACTAGTTCCATCCATGACTCTTTAACTTCCAGAAGATGCTGGAACCTATTTCTTTCAGCCCTTAGTCTGTACCCACTTGGCAAAGGGGAAATAACTATGAGGTCTTTTCCTGGTAAGATAATCTTCAGAATCTCAAAATGTAAAGCAATGTTCCTTTAATTGTAACTTTAACACCATCAACCTTAGAACACTCAGAAGTAGAATAGCTTTTCTGTTGCTATTTTCATGTAATCACGCTACAGTGTCTGTGGGTCTACTTTAGCTGTAATTCAAACCTAATGAGAGTTTCCTGCACTAGGATCTATAGCCAATATATTATCACCTACTTTCTTCTCTTTTATGGGGGAAGGCAGGGTTGTCATAAGGGCATAGAGTGTAATTCTGTAGTGATGAGGTGAGATAATCACTTTCCTACCACCCCAGCATGCCGCCACATGCACAAACTCTCAAAATGAAATTTTTAAACCAAATTGCACTATAACTAATTCAAACATACATTTCTTCCGCCCTAACAGTACGTGCCACTGTGAATCCAGTCTTGTGAAACCATCGGGTCCAAGAATGCAACAGACAGAACACGGTTTGGGAATCAGACATCCCTGAATTAGAAACCAGACTCTGCCACTTACTAGCTGTGTGACCTTTGGTGAGGTACTTAACCTCTCTAGCTCTCAGATTTCTTATCTGAAAACCAGGAATAATCCTGACCTATCAGAGCTGTTGTTTTTCCTGGAAAAGCAACTGAAAAATTCTGCTTAGCTGTCCATCTTCCTTTACCTCTCCGCAAATGAAGGTCAAGGATTAAGTGTCCACCAAGTGTTAATGTCTAATCAATTACACATGCATTTACTTTCTCCTCTAGGAAAACACTAGAAACTGTAGTTGGATTTAAAATAAAGAGTTCTTGAAGTGTTCAAACCATAGAAAATATTGGAATTTTTTTTTTAGCTTTAGGCTGAAAATGTAACCATCAGTTATACACAAAAGTTTAACACTAGAAGACTTGAACTTAAAACAATGCAGTGACCAAGTAACACAGAAATTGGATTTCAAAAGAAAAATAATCAATAATGCATGCTTCAAACAGAATACAAAATCAAAATGATAGGCAAAAATTAAGTTTTCATTTTTAATATCTGAAAAATTGAAAAAAAACCCAAATTTTGAAACCCTCCAAAAATGTTTGCAACTATAGTGTCAGACAAATGATTATTTTGCTTCAATAAAATAAACAACCATTTATTTTTAAAAACAGAGGTAAACATTTTAATATTTAAAAGGTTGCATATCCTACATTTTCATTGAAAAATTAGCTGTTAAGAATAATTCAGTATTTTGGGGCACCTGGGTGGCTCACTGGATTAAAGCCTCTGCCTCCGGCTCAGGTCATGATCCCAGTGTCCTGGGATCGAGCCCCGCATGGGGCTCTCTGCTCAACAGGGAGCCTGCTTCCCTCTCTCTCTGCCTGCCTCTCCACCTACTTGGGTTCTCTATCTGTCAAATAAATAAATAAAATACTTTTTTAAAAAGAACAATTCAGTATTTTAGGGGCATCTGGATGGCTCAGTTGTTAAGTATCTGTCTTTGGCTCAGGTCATGATTCCAGGGTCCTGGGATCAGGCCCACATTGGGCTTCCTGCTTGATGGGAAGCCTGCTTCTTTCTCTCCCACTCCCCTTGCTTGTGTTCCCTCTCTCGCCATGTCTATCTTGGTCAAATAAATAGATAAAATCTTAAAAAAAAAAAGGAATAATTCAGTATTTTATAAATATAAGAATGTTGTGCCATTAAACTATTCTACTGCCAGAGATAAATTCTCATCCTGAAAAGATGAAAAGTTGAAAGTCAAACCGGGCAATTACATCCCTTAAGGTTCCTGATGTCTAGCCCCCAAGTCTGGGTGGGGCTAGGCTTTGACTCTGAGCTTTGATCCTGTTTGAGGAGATGGTGGCAACAGAAGCCATCTCTCCAGGAATGTCTTGATCTGGGCCCTGCTCTGATTTAGAAGCTAACTGTAACTGGTTAGGTGAAGGTGTCAGATGACAGCTGGAAGTGGTACTCTCTACTGACTTTCCTGAAATTTTTCCCATTGTCCCAGTCAAGCTACAGCACAAGAAAGAGGAAATTTGCTTCCAAATTGTGTATTGATAATTATTGTCTGCACCTGAATTGAATATGTCTGCCTAATGTATCTACAGTATGTTGATCTTCGATATACAGCTTCATTGGTGTTTGCCCTAAAAAGTGCTTAATGTTCAAATATATCACTAAATTTTTATTTCAATTTTAGAACTACACTTCATGGATGAAGAGGGCACTTAAACCTCATTCAGTGGAGTATAATTGACATATAAATGTCCATTCTTCCCTCCTAATGGCATTGTCCCAAAGCCTATCCCCATATTTGGACTTACTCTTTTTTTTTTTTTTTAAAGATTTTATTTATTTATTTGACAGACAGAGATCACAAGTAGGCAGAGAGGCAGGCAGAGAGAGGGGGAAGCAGGCTCCCTGCTGAGCAGAGAGCCCGATGCGGGGCTCGATCCCAGGACCCTGAGATCACGACCTGAGCCGAAGGCAGAGGCTTTACCCACTGAGCCACCCAGGCGCCCCTGGACTTATTCTTGGTGATTATCTCAGACACTGAAGATTCCAGGACACCGAAGCACTGGATGGGATCACAGAGATTAGAGACCCCTTTTGAGATTTCATCAGCCCACTCTCTTAAGAAAAAGCCTTTTCCCTTGCCCCGCTGGAGCACCAGTTGGAAGCCTGTCTTCCCATGTTTATACCAAAGAAACCCAGCCCTCCTAGAAAAAAGGTGACACCTGACTCATGAACCATACCAGTTTGAAGAATTTTCTCTTGACAATTTGAACTGAGACACAGGCCGAGAGTCAGGTGGTGATGGTCACAGGAGCTGCAGGATCCTGTTGAATGAGAGACCGAAGGCCACAACTGAGGGCCAAGCCAGGTATGTGAGGAGATCGCCCAGAGCCATTCTGTGGGGCAGGGCTGGACAGTCGCGGGGCAGGGGGACAGGAAAGCCTTGGGGGGCGAGAGAAGAAAAGCTGCACAGCTCCTGAAGACTTTCCAGTGTCCAAGTCTAACTCCCCCCGGGGCTCGGCTGTCCTTCCTCCTTTGAATTCCAAGAGGAGCTGCTGGATAATAAAGCCTCTTTTCTTGAAGTCGCTAGAGTTTCTGTTCCCTGCAACCAAATGAGCCCGAGGCAGAATGAGGAATTTCGTGTAGGAATTCTCAACGTCTCACTCCATTCACAGCAACGGAGTATTTGATAATGACATCTTCCTTGAAATACTTCTTCCCAAGATCCATGGATTTATTCTTTGGAAACAACCGACATTCACACTCAATGTTAATTACACTACTGAATCAGAAAAAAAAAACGGCCTCAAAGCAAGTCAGACCATCATATTTCATCATACAATTCCTTTGCAGAGAGTGAGTTGTAAAATTTATGACGCACTTTCCTTTTGCTCCCATTCTTTTCAACGTGGAGGTGTTTCATCTTCCTGGATAAAAAAGAAGGGTAGCCATTGAACAGCTCTGCCTTCTTCCTGACATCTGTTAACATTCACTGTCTTCCCCAAGCAGTCAGTCCATTCTCTTCTCCGTGATTTTCAGTTTTTAAACATTGCTAAACAAGCTCTGGGTGGCTTTAGCATTTGTGTTGAGTCTCAAGTTATTTGGGACCCAGCAAAAAAAAAATTCTGATAGGAAGTCAGTTCATTTACTCTTTAAACTAAGGGATAGGGTCAAAGTAAAATGAAGTTGGGAAGATTGAAAAAAAAATTAGGAGAATAAAAAATATGTAATAAAAATAATTGTGGTAAGGAGATGAGTCTGACTCTGGATTTTGACTCAGGTCAGGGCCTTAAGATCTAGCCCTGCCTTGGGCTCCGTGCTCAGATGGAGTCTGCTTGAGATTCTCTCTCTCCCTCTCCCTCTGCCCTTCCCTCAGCTCATGCACACACTCTCTCAAATAAATAAATAAAATATTACAAGAAAAAAAGGAATTCATTCTGTGGGGAAAATGCACATGACTGCACAGGTTCTGAAGACTGTCCTTCAGCCAAGTGGATAGCTCGAAACTTCCTACGGATCATTTGCCTTTTCTTGGCATCTTTTACAAATATAGTCTTTCAAGAACAAAATGTGTGCTGTTTTGACAGTCATAAATAAGATGCTTCCAGTCTTGTCCTGGTGGGCGCAGATCTCTCTCTCTCCCTCTGCTGCTCTTGTCAATGAATGATAGTATAGCAAGAGTGATAAGCGTGATGATTACAAAATCACCCTGAAGCCAGACTGTCTAGTTTTAGATTCCAGTTGTGCTGCTTAATAGCTGTGTGACCTTGTAAGTTACTTAACCTCTCTGGCCTTGGTGTTTTAGTATGTAAATGCGATAATACTAGTACCTACCTAGTATTAGGAGAAGGATGTGAGAAGTAAATGAGTCCTGGTATAATGTACGTCCTCAATAAAGGCCTTTGTTATTGTTAGCTTTGTTGTTATTAGTGTTATTTGAGCTACTCATTGACTCTGAGGCCTTTTAAGGCAAGGCAGTGGGAGGGGTCACAGGAAGTTGAGCCATGACTCTCCCATGGCGGAGTTTACTATCTCCACTGGATGACATAAGCCAGGGGGTTAGGAGGAAGGACTATAAAGTTAGGTTTTACTTCTTACTAACCTCATGACCTTAGCAAAATTACTTAACTTCTGTAGGCCATGGTTTGCTTATCTAAAATTGGGTCTAATAATAGGGCTTACTACATCACAAATGCTCCAAGTTTTTTACATATATAATACAGAGCACGCTTTAAGTACCAATGACTATGTACCATCATCAAGTCAATGCTATAAGGATTTTGAAAATGATGACTGCTGCCTCCATTTCCCCAAAGTAACTGACAATAGACAGAAACACAGAGTACAGCAAACTCAAGTGCACTTGCCTATGTCTCACACAGGCTCTCACACAAAGCTATTCTCTGAAAGCACACTTAAGGAAAGGAAATAGTCAATGAATTTTTTGTCTTTTTTCTTTTGCCTGCCTTAAGATTTCTGTCTTTGGTTTTTCCAGTATTGTCTGGGTATGGTTTTCTTTATATATGTCCTGCTTGGGGTTCATGATGCTTTTTAAATCTGTGGCTTGATACTTTTCAAGAATTTTGGAAAACTCTCAGCCAGTATCTGTTCATATGTTTACTCTGTCCTGTTCTCTCTGTCCTAATCTTTTTTCTTCTAGAATTACAATTACATATGTATTTGATGTTTTCCCCTATTCCATATACCTCTTACTCTTCTGTATATTTTCACCCTTGATCTGTGAGTCAATCTAAATATTTTCTTCTGACTTACTGGATTCTTTTCCAGTTGAGCCAAATCTGTTATTAAACCCATTCATTCATTCATTCAATTCTTAATATCAGTTACTGTGTTTTCAGAATTCCAGAAGTTCCTCAAATTTCTTTTTTATTTCTTTTTATTTTTTAATTTCTTTTTGTTTTTTTCTTAGGGATTTTATTTATTTGAGAGAGAGCACAGCCAGGGGGAGGGGCAGATGGAAAGAGAGAAGCAGACTCCCCACTGAAGAAAGCATCCAATGTGGGGCTCGATCCCAGGACCTGGAGATCATGACCTGAGCTGAAGGCAGATACTTAACTGACTGAGCCACGCAGGCACCCCTATTTTTATAATTATATTTTCATTTCCTCTTCTTTGCCAAAATTCTCAATCTCATTTTTTAAATTTTCTTATATGTATTCATAATTTTTAAAAATTCTACTGAATAATAACAAAATCTCTATTACCCTATGAATCTGTTTCTATTGTCCTCTGTTTTTCTTTCTGTCTCATCTTATGTGCTTGATACTTTTTAATTGATTGTCAGACATTGATATAGAACATTCAGCAATAATTTGTGGCCATAGGTGATGTTATCTTCCTCCGG
Source organism: Mustela putorius furo (assembly GCF_011764305.1). Taxonomy (NCBI): domain Eukaryota; kingdom Metazoa; phylum Chordata; class Mammalia; order Carnivora; family Mustelidae; genus Mustela; species Mustela putorius. The sequence continues at coordinate 12,867,572 of NW_025422023.1, forward strand.
AGAGGGTTTGTTTGGCCTCTGGCAAGCAGCCAGGTTGGGACACTAGCTGACTTAGATCATCTAATCAATGTGACTCTGCTCTTTGACAGCACTACTGTGTATCCCCTGTCCTTGTATTCCTGGGGTACACCCCTTCAGGATTCCAGCTAAACACCCAGATGGTTTACCAGGTCCTAGCCCTCCTGGAAAGCTCTGAATTCTAATTTTTCTTCCCCTCCGCTGACCAGGCATCCATTGAAATTCTGCTCAGTATCTCACCTTCAGCTCCCACTTTAAGAACTGGCTGTCACCTGAGGAAGAAGAGCAGTGCAAGTTCAGGCTCATGTCTTTGGGCTTCCCTGTGTTCCCATATCCAACCCCACAAACTCAGTTCCTAACCACCTAGATAGCTTTTCTAGTTCTCAAACAGAAGGTTGGTTCAAAACATCCTAGTCCACTATCATTAGGAACAGAACTCTTTTTTTTTTTTAATTTTATTTACTTATATGACAGAAAGAGATCACAAGTAGGTAGAGGCAGGCAGAGAGAGGGAGGGGGAAACGGGCTCCCTGACAAGCAGAGAGCCCGATGTGGGGCTTGCTCCTGGGACCCTGAGATCATGACCTGAGATGAAGGCAGAGGCTTAACCCACTGAGCCACCCAGGAGCCCTGGAACAGAACTCTTGCCTATGTTTTTATTATATATCAGATGACTTCACTCTTCAGATTTCAAGCAGCAGGTAGATTTCTTAGAAAACAAGTGCTAGAGTTCGAAACTGACTGCCCAAACAGAGCTTAATGGAGAAGATGGGTTTTAAAGACATGGGTAGGTCAATGGGAAAAACTGGAAACATCCTTAAGGAGATCCAGATCTTCACCACAGATGGTAAATTCAATGATGATTATATATGTTATTTTATGTTATAAATCACATCACCAACACCTTGAGGAATGGGGATCTCCTTCAGTTTCCAGGATGTTCCTCAAGTTCTTGGGACCCCTTATTCCTGACCTTCTAGGTTTTAAAGTCCTTTCTTCTAGCCTATAATTCCAGGGTTACTCTTGATGAGTTAAAAAAAAATTTATTATCATAAATATGGCAACGGCCTGGTGACAACAACCAATCTTATCTGTTGCTGCTGTTGTTTTTAGGGAAACAAAACCAAAATAATGACCACAGGGATGAAGCTGGCAAGGTTGGATAGGACTTAGGTGTAATACAGTGCAATGCACATAAGAATTGTGCAATAGATAACCTGTTAAATTATTTATTAGACAAAATTAATCTCTCTTCTTGTCTATAAAGAAATTTGAGCTGATCGCACCAAGGGTTGACATGAGGCAAGGGGACATCTCCTGCCTGGCAGGGAGGGTTTGGCACAACTCCTAGAAACTGAACCTGGATATAAAGTCTGGTTAGGGCTTTCTGTTCCTTCCTCTGAGTTGGTATGTATCACTTTCATCTTTATTCCATTAAAAATAACAAATTCTTTATGTCTCTAGTCCAGGTGAATCCCTCCCTCTCTGGAGGCTTAAATTGGCTATTCTGTTGGCAGAACTCATACCTGTTGTTGAAAGGTAGGAGCCTCTGTTTCCCACCTCGATCACAGTAAGAAATAGGAAATCCCTGGGGGGGGGGGGACAAAAACTAGCTCATAAAAATGCAGAAATGGTCCAGCATTCCTTTCTATGTAGATACTGTGGAAGGAGACAGAGGTGCAGTGTCGGGAGCCAGTACAGGAGGCCTACTCTAAGAGCTGTAAGGGACTGAATATGATTGGCTGTTCATTTAGGTCCACTCACGTGGGAGGTGCATGAGCACTGCGGTGATTGGCTAGGCGGGCTAAGCTGCCGGTGTGTATATGCTTGAATGTACTTGTAGAGGGGCGGGCCCGCTGGGAGCCAGGCTGCGCCGTGCTGGCTGGAGGGGGCCGCAGCCCCGACCATGGCGGCAGCGGCCGCGGTGGTGGCGACCATGGCGGTGGGCACCGAGGGGCGGCGCGCGGCCCTGGAGGCGGCGGCGACGCCCGAGCGGGGCGGCGGGAGCTGCGTGCTGTGCTGCGCCAGAGGGGGAAGAAGATAAAAAGAAGCCATTAAAGAAGTTTGCCTCCAGGCGTGTCTCCATGTCATTCTTGCTGGCGAGAGCGACAAGTGGTGCCGAAACCCGGGAACTCGTGCAGAAGAGATGCGCGGAGTTAGGCAACGATCAGGTAAAGAGTGCACCTATTTCTGTCTAGTGACAGGGAAAGTTCCTCAAGTCGAGGACGAGCGTAGAAAGCTTTCCGGGATGGGAAACGAGATGGCTGCAAAGTTCCTAGGATAAGGACGAGAGTAAAGCTTTCCGGTATGGGAAACGAGATGGCCACATATAAAATGCTGGGGCCGCTTTCTGATATCCTTAAAGCAATTGGTACTCCTTTAAAAAATAAAACAGCTCGTTTGTTTTTGAGAGAAGTGGGACAAACGGCTCCCTGGCTTTTGGAAAGGAGCAGAGGAGGGAAATTGCCCAAAAGCCACAAGGTGAGCAAGATGCAAAAGGAGCTTGCAAAAAAGGAGGAAAAGCTAAAGAAGGCTATGGCGCAGCTCAAAATGCAGGGGAAAGTTATGGCGCAGCTGAAATTAAAAGTGAAAGAAGGAGCCATGGCGCAGTTACAAACAAAGACGGAAGTGGTAGATAACTTAGATCCTGTGCCCACGCGCCCAGCCCCAACAGTGCCACCTTACGAGGGGCCTCCTCCGTATAAACCTTGCTGCACCAAGGCCTGCTATTGTGCGAGCTGCACTGCACGAGTGGCTGCCATAGTAGCCTCTCAGGAGTTTGGGTGGGAACAGGATTCTCATTCAGTCCTAAAATCCCCACTTACTCTAACTCCACCTTTTTTGGCTATAATTATATCTACCAAGACCCGGCGCAAGGCGCGTCAGCTCACCTTCTAGATAGGTGGCTGCTCTGCAACGCTGCACAGGCATGTACAGGCTTGGAAAGCCTTCACTTTATTAATGGGTCTACATGGCATAACTGTACGTACAACTATCACGTAGGCTCTCGATTTGAAACAAATGTTACTTGCAATTGCACCTCAGCTAAGCACATAAGTTACTCACCAATGCCCGTCTGTGTTAGAGCTCCCTTTCTCTTCATAGTTTTTAATGCTTCTACTATTAACAAGTCATCTAGTCTCTCTTATGAGTCCCAGAATTGTCTGCTATCAGAATGTTGGAACGCCACGGTGGGAGACTCGGCAGTAATAGCCAAGATACCAACGTATATCCCGATGCCAGTACAGGTGAACCCCAACAACCTGCTGGTGCTGCTTCGACATACACGAGACTTTGGAATAACAGCAGCCATTATTGCAGCTATCGCAGCATCCGCCGCCGCTGCTACTGCTGCCGCGGTAGCGTTGACAACCTCGGTACAGACAGCCGCCACGTTCAACAACGTCACAGGAATGGTCGCTGAAGCATTGGCTACGCAAGAACAAATTAACGGACATTTGCATGCTGGGATCCTTATTGTAAATCAAACGGTTGATCTTGTACAGGAACAACTTGATATCCTAGAGTCAATTGTGTCGATAGGATGCATACATAATATGGCCAGACTTTGTATCACCCCTATAGCTCATAACAACTTATCCTTAGCAGCTAACCTCTCTACAGTTAGGAAATATGCTTAATGGTACCTGGAACCGTCAATTTCAAAATTTAACTAGGCAATTACGAGCTCAAATTATATCCATAAATTCTACCAAAGTAACTATTGCACCTGTTAGTGAGTGGAAAAAAGTTACAGCAATCTGTTTCATTCCTCAAACAGTGGGCCGGACTTGGTGCCATGGCTGTCCTCTTAATCACAGCTAACGTATTAATGTTACATTGGGTGTGTGGCCATGTCCGTCGCAATCAACGACAATAACACCTCATGGTTCAAGCCATGATGGCTCTTGAGGCTGGTACCTCCCCCCAGATATGGCTAAGTATGCTAGATCGGTAGTCAAAGACGGGTAAGACTGATCCCACACCATAGCAACCTAAGACAGGGGCTCTTCGACCAGGGAGAGTACCCGATGACGGGTAAGCATGTGTGCTGAGGATTGGCAACCTAAGACAGGCACGATCTCAGCCATTAGTGCAGACACTAATGATATACTATACAGTGGTTAATGGAACCTAATAAAAATATAATAATAAAAAAGAGGTACAGACGCTCCACAGCTTTATATTCAGATACACCAGAGCATGGAGTGTGACCAGATCATCGATGTTGGGGTTACGCATCTTATGTTAGACTTACTGTTCCTAACAACTACCATTACTTGACTGTTTTATCTGTAGCAAGAACTGTAATGATGGCATTGTATTTTCACAGTAACTGCAAGACACATGTTGGCTCATTTATATTCTTTATAAGAAGGTCAGTCCAGTATGGCCACAAGAGGATACAGAAGAGAGGGTCAGGCAAAAACAGAAGTTTACTCAAGAGTTTAAAGATTTTCTAGAGAACAGAACTCTAGTGTCCTAAAGACAGGAGGATGCAATGTGGGGCCACATGGAAAACACCAGGGAGGTTAGCAGGCAGAGGATAGGAGTAGGAAGGAACACCCGTCACTAGGATTTCTGTGGGAAAGGCAAGGAAGGACAAGGTAATGAATTTAGGATTAACTAGTTTGAATAATTTTGGTGGGTTTTGGTCTATAGGGCTGGTCCCTGGTCCCCTGGCACCTGGTCCTGAGATAAGGCAGAGTAATATTAGTTCTGGCATACATAGGCCAGTAGCAGAGGGATGCTTCTAGATGGGTTAGTTTGCATATCAAAGTCGTGTTGGGGTGGGGGGAGTGGAGGGGAAGGGGAAAGGGGGGGAATTGGGAGGGCCTTTGGCCATCTGTGAGAATTAGCCAGGGGAAGAGTAGTTTCTCTCCAGCCTGAATGTTTTCCCATGATGTCAAAACAATAAAATACACAGAAAATTATATATACCCAATACATTAGTATTCCTGCATAATAGAAAGAAACTGAGGTTCAGAAGTTACAGTCAGAGCTCAACTAGTAGTTGTCAGAGTGGAATTAAATCTGAAGACTGACCCTAAGTGTTATCTTGCATTAATTTTTCCTTAATTAAAGTTTTTCCAACTCATAACATTATTCCTAGACATCCATTAAGAAAAAATGAGACAATACCATTAAAATGCTTTGATTTCTTTGGTGGATAATTTTGCAGACGAACTGTAGTTAACGTGCACATTTACCAGAGTTGGAGACACTCTGTAATTAAAAACATTCATCTACCAGTATCCTCCAACTATTTGATTTCAGTGAATTTTACATTTCATCTTATTTGGGCTGGACAGTAAGGCCTTGCTCATTCAGTAAAGCATATAGCTTGAGATGTATATGGTATGATGTTTCCTTTTTTCTACCTGGAACAGAAAAAGTAAAAAATTACACATAAGGAGCTTTCAGCCAAGAGTTGTGAGGTCTTGGAACTGCATTTTGCATCTCCATTTAGGGGAAAAAAAAATCTCTTCTATGGGAGACAGATTTTATTGTTTAAACAGAGGGGGAAAAGGGGATTTAAAGAAGGTGAACGACCCCTTTGTAGGGAATATAGTACAATTAGAAATTTAAAGGTTGTCTAGAGAGCAGAACTCAGTGTCAGAAGCAGAAAAAAAAAAAAAACTTTTATGGGAAATACTAGAACAACAAACAAATAAATAAGCAACAGCTTTTAGATCAAGCCTAAATGTTAATAGTTGGGAGACTATATTTTTATCTTTTTACTTATTAAAATTTTAATCCTGCTTTTTTCCAAAATGGACTCAGAGAAAAGTCTCAAGAAATCACAGCATAAAATAAGGGTAATAAAAGAAAATTCTGTTTCTTTCTTCTTATAACACTTCTGATACCAAATGTGTGGGGTTTCCATATCAAGTAATTCTCTAATTCTCTGTAGACACCGGCTGGGTATCCTGCAATTTAATTATGACAGCAGCTACCCGGAATGAGGGTAGACCGCACAGGCTCAGTGCTCAGTCACAAGACTGCTCCCCCTCCAGACACCAGTCACAGGTTGCAGGTTGTCACTGGTACCTGTGACTGACCAGCCATAAATCAGGGGTTCCCATAACTCTCTTCTCGGGTTCAATGCTTCCCTAGAATGGCTCACAGGACTCAAGGAAACATTCTTACCAATTTATGAGGTATACAATTCAGGAAAGACCAGATGGCTGCGTTGCAAAGGGAAACATGTAGGAAGGGGCGCCCTCTCCAGGCTGCCACCCACCTGGCAGGAGGATCTGCTCACCAACAGAGACTCTCTGTTTTCATGGAGGCTGCCTCACGTGGACATGATTTATCAGATGGATCACTGGTGCGTGTACTCAATCTCCTACCCTCGACCCTTCCTCAGGTGTCTAGGATTGGGCCTGAAAGTTTCTGGGCAACAGCAGAATCAGCTTTTTTTTTTTTTTTTTTTAAGATGTTATTTATTTATTTGACAGACAGAGATCACAAGCCAGCAGAGAGGCAGGCAGAGAGAGAGAGGGGGAAGTAGGCTCCCTGCTGAGCAGAGAGCTCGATGCGGGGCTCAATCCCAGGACCTTGAGATCATGACCTGAGCTGAAGGCAGAGGCTTAACCCACTGAGCTGCCCAGGCACCCCAAGAGTCAGCTTTTAACTTTAACTCAGCTATGGTCTAAAGGGGGCTTATTAGGAATAACAAAAGAAGATCCTCTCACCCTTGTCATTCAGGAAAGCCCAGGGGTTTTTAGGAGCTCTGTGCCAGAAACCAGGATAAAGACCACATACTTAGTTCTTCTATCATAACGGCTCATATGATAAAACAGAAAGGGAAAGTGATAGTCAGTGAAAGCAGGAGACCATACGTGCTAACCCAACTTAAGAGTTAAAATGACTCTTGTAGTAGAATTTTAACTCTGGGCTTCCTGGGAGGTGATAATATATATATTTATGTCCCAATACTTCTCCCTTTCAGACACCAGCTACAAGTTTGTATGTGTATATATATATATATATATTTGATTATATATACACAGTATATATTTTAGAGTAGACCCGCACAGATATGTGTGTGTGTGTGTGCATACACACACACTAAATATATATATTTAATTAGTTTTTGTATGTGTTCTTCCAAGTTTATGTGAGAATTTTAATTGTTGCCTACAATTTTAAGTAAAAACATTAAACACAACTATCATATAAACTATAAATTACTGGGGAAATTCATGGCAAAATATATATACTTTCTTCTTTAAAAATGTTAATAGACTATTTTTTAGAGTAGTTTTAGGTTTACAGCAAAACTGAGTGGAAGTTACAAAGATTTCTCATATACTACCTGCCCTCACACACGAAGAGGTTCTCCCAATTACCAACATCTCCCACCAGAGGGGTTCATTTGTTACAACTAATGCACATATGTTGACATACTGTAATCACCCAGGGACTGTAGTCTAACACCAGGGTTCACTCTTAGCCTTGTATATTCTATAGGTTTTTACAACATATAATGACATGCACCCAGCTTTATAGTATCTTACAGAATAATTTCCTTGCCCTAAAAATCTGTGCTCTGCCCATTCATCTGTCTCTTCTCACTAACCCCTGGCAATGACTGATTTATTATTATTATTTTTTTTTACAGTCTCCATAGTTTTCTGGCGACCATTTTTAAAAGGGAAACCTGATACAGTAAGTTTTAATCTGAAGGTAAAAGACGTAACATTTTCCCAGAAGAGACAACATTTTTTCTTGGCTCTAAATTCCATAAGAAACTAGTTACCTTATGGGATCGAGATATCTGCAACAGTCTTCCAGAAAGTATAGGTGCAGAACTTAATTATATTTTGAAATAAACACCTAAAAGCTGAAAGTCTAACTCAGTAAGAGAAAAGTCTTCCAAGTTCTAAGTTAAGTTCCAAGAGTCTAACTTGATCCAAGGTTGCTATTTGAAAAATGCACAGTTGTGTATAGCACGTCCCCTATCTAGACTGCCTTCCAGAAATATCACTTATTTTAACAAGGACTTTTATAAGCATGAAAATTTTACCTAAAGAACTGGCCTCCCGTGTTGTTCCAGAACACACAGATCCATGTTTAGAGACCAGAGATTGATCAATTTTTATGAAAGGTGAAAAACTTAACTAGTACTTCCCCCATGTGGTAGTGGGATGCAAGAGGATTTGGCAACTTTGAATTGCTCAAATACTTTGATAAAAGCTCAGTTGGGATGAGATATTCACAATACAGCATGTCAGAGTTGGTTTAGGCATGGAAAATGTTAATGTGACTGTCTCCAGTTGCCTGCCTTGGACACAGAAAAGTCTTATAGCGAAGCTTTTCATTGCCAGCCGTAAGACATTTCTTAGAGGTAATCAACTCCTATTGAGCTTGTACTACTTACACCATGTGCTGGATGGAGTATTTTATACAATTTACCTAGTTAAATCGGGTGAATTATATGTTCAGGATCCCAAATACAGTGACTTGTTGTATGATGAAAATCATTGATTAAATGAATTTCAGAGAATGATTTTCAAAGACAATGATTTTTTTTTTTTTTTTAGTATTGTTATAATTAACGTTAAGCTTTCTTTCCGGCAGCAATTAAATACCAAGTTCACTAGCTACTTGAGGCCAGGACAAAGACAAGGTTAGGTATTCAATTTAAAATTTTCATTTTCCTCCTTGGCATACTGGAAAAACACATTTTCCAATTTTTCTTGCAGCTACCTTGGGAGCGGTGTGATGAGGTAGCGGCCAACGGAATGCCACATGTCCCCAGGTATGTTTGCTTGCACTCTTTCCCCATTATCTGTGTGGCTATCTGTGTGGCTAGGTGAGGAGAACTCTAGGAAGACCACAGGAAGAAAGGAGCTCTGATCCCTGAATAGCCACTTGTAAAGGAATGCTTAGGAGACTGTCCAACCTGCATTAAATTGTACAGTAATGAGAGGAACAATTTTGTGTCAAGCCGAAGATACTGGAGGTGATATGCTAGAGAAGTGTTCCATTCCTGGTTAATGGATCCTAAAAATTCATTGTCAACATAAAAGAACCTTTCCATTTTTAAAATATATTCATTTATCTTAGAGGGAGAGAGCGAGCAGAGATGGGGAGGGGTAGAGGATGAGAGAATCTTAAGCAGACAGCGCTGAGCGCAGAGCCCCATATGGGTCTCGATCTCATGACTCTAAGCTCATGACCCTGAGTTCATGACCTTAGATGACACTAACCCACTGCACCACCCAGGTGCCCCAACGTATCCATTTTTCTATATGAAAATATAAATCCTGGGGTATGTGAGTGGCTCAGTGGGTTAAGCCTCTGCCTTTGGCCTGGTTATGATCTCAGGGTCCTGGGATTGAGCCTTGCATTGGGCTCTCTGCTCAGCCGGGAGCCTGCTTCCCCCTCTCTCTCTGCCTGCCTACTTGTGATCTCTCTCTCTCTGTCAAATAAATAAATAAATAAAATCTTTAAAAAAGACCTGTGAATCCAAATTGCTTTACCATTTGCATCAGATCACTAAGATATAATTCCAAAAGGCTGAAAAGTAGAAGACTAAAGCATGACTCTAACTATTAGAACTGCTTTCTAGGGGCTCCTGGGTGGCTCAGTGCGTTGATCCTCTGCCTTTGGCTTGGGTGGTAATCTCAGTGTCCTGGAATCAAGCCCCACACTGGGTTCGCTGCTCAGCAGGGAGCCTGCTTCCCTCTCTCTCTCTGCCTGCTGCTCTGCCTACTTGGGATCTCTCTGTCAAATAAATAAATAAAATCTTAAAAAACAAAACAAAACACTGCTTTCTAATTTTGTCAGCCATTTGTGTCCATTTCAGTTCTTCCAGTGATATTAAAATAGAATGAAAGGCCTATCAAGTAAAATCTTCTGTTGTCTTTGTCAGAATTATTTGAAGGTAGATGAGAAACACTGACAGTAATAGTTGTGCCTGATGCTTGCTGGTTGCTCATGTGTGTTATATTAGATGAAACACCAGTGCCTTCAGTTTGTAAAAAGAAGGCTGGCATAAAATTTTGGGGTTTAATCTTTTAAGTTGATAATTTTTAAATTACATATCAACTTTTCACATAGGTGTGTGTTTATAATTTTAAATCACCATCTTACCAAACAGTCTTATTTTTTTCCAATAAAATTTCTTAAGACTATTTGGCCATTCGAGTTGCCTAATCATATCATCTGAATGAGAACTTTGTTTCTTGCTTTCAATAATTCACCTTTTTCCTTGTCGGACTGCATCAAATCCTACTTCTGGGACATTATGAAAGTGGTGATATGGGCATTTGCATCTCATTCCCGACATGAATAAGAATTTCCCAAGTATTCACATTCTACATTATTTAGTTATTATTAGTAGTCTATTTATTTTTTAAAATCAGGAATCAATAGCGCTGATCATGGAGTCCGCAGTCACCTCAGGTCTTCTTAGGTTTAAGAAAAGATTCTGAACATTTAGGCTCCCAAGACTAATGGTCCCAGTTGGATTTACGTATTCTGGGTAAGGGACAGGGACCAGGGTTTGCCTGCACAGCGGGATCAAGGGCTTCTCCTCAGTGTAGCTCCTCACACAGTGGAACAGCCCAGGGGCATGATGACAAACACTTTATCCAGATGGGAAACTTCTGGGACTCAACAGACTCACGCCCCTCTGGAGCCAGTCTCTCCTCCGCATAGTGTCCAAGTGCTCTGCAAGGGACACATCCAGTTAGAAGAGTTCCTGAACTCAGGTTCATCCAGTGCTGTGGTTTGCTACCGGGTATATTTTGTCCTGTCTACATGCAGTTGATCAATCAGGGGTCCATTTTTACCAGCAACAGAGCAACATCCTTCACAAACCACCTTATCAGGTTGCCAGGGGAACGGAGCTAGAAAGTTAACATAAGGTCAAATTCTCATATGGCGGGGGCTAGGATTTTGTTAACCCTTTACCCACACGGACATTTTCCGTGAACTTGATTATAATGGATTTTTTTGTATGTTAATAGATTATACTTGTAATCCTTTTTTCAGGGCTTTTTGCATTTATATTTATATCAGAGATGAGCTGTATATTTGTGTGGGAAAGCTATTTTTTTCCAGAATTAATTATCAATGACTCCTTAGGAATAATTATAAGCACTCTTCTTTAGATATTTAAGAGTTTAAGGAGTACTGGAATTATTTACTCTTTAAAGAAATGATATGCTTTGTGGTATAACTTGAACGGCCCTGTGTGGGCTGGAAAGGCCCTAGACACACTATTTCATAAAATCATTACTGATGATTACGTGAAAGACATAACATTAGGGAATACCTTTGTAAAAAATGAAAATGTTAGTGTATTTCACTGCTCCTTGTTGCTCTGACAAGGCACTTTAAGAAAGAGATGAGCTCGGCCAAAAACTGGTTTCTCTGCAAGCAGGAATGCAAAGAAAATGAGAATGTCCAGAAATTAAGGGCCTCCTAGGATTGAAAAAGACAACAGCTTTGATGCCCCAAACATTAATATCAATATAGGGTTCTAAGCTTTGTGGCAAGGATCATAGTCAGAGTGTTGCCCTTCCAAACAACCCTCTTATTTCAGCTCGCTTCAAGGTGGCCTCCATTAAGAGGAGAGAGTAAGGTAGGGACACAGGGAAGCAAAGAATTAAAGCGGGTTTCAGAACTAGGAGTCGAAAAGATTTTGGTTATGGGTGTTGGTACAAGGAACTGACTGGAAACAATTAGATCAGATGCCTATTGGGGTTTTAAAGAAATCTGGTAGCCAAGGAAACCATGAGTCTGGTCTGCAAATATCTGTCTGTCTCTGTTAGCCCCTCAAAGCAACACTCAGACCCTTAAGTTTGTACCAGTAGACAAAGAGCTGTGATTGATGGATAGCCTAGAAAGAAGACACATGTTCCAACAGTCCCTCCTGGTGTGGCCACGGAAGACGAATGAACACAGTTGGAGAAACAGAGGTGACCTGACTGTCTGACCAAGGCATTTCTTCTGCTGTTGGAGCAGAGAATCACCATAATTCTTGCTCAGCTTGGGGTCAAAACTGCAGTGAACAGGCAGTTGCGTGCTCCTCATTCTTCTCTTTTCTTTCTTTTTTTTTTTTTTTTAAAGATTTTATGTATTTATTTATTTGTCAGAGAGAGAGAGAGAGAGAGGGAAAGTACAAGCAGGCAGAGGCAGAGAGAGGAGGCTCCCTGCTGAGCAAGGAACCCCACATGGGACTCGATCCCAGGATCCTGGGATCATGATCTGAGCTGAAGGCAGTGGCTTAACCAACTGAGCCATCCAGGCGTCCCTCTTCCCTTTTCTTAATAGGAGTTCTTAAAGCAGGTATCCTGTCCTTATGCCACCACTGTATGTGGGATAGGGGGAGAAAGAGCTTGCTGAGAGCCACTATGAGAACTTGATAGAAGACACACATTTTCTCTGCCTCCTGCCCAGACACCATCTCACAACACACCATCACCTTATTCAGTCTCTCCATAAATGTCACCTCTCCAGAGGGGACCAAATCACTCTACCTAAAATCCCACCCCATCTCCTATCAGCTTATCCTTCCTCTACCCTCTCTTCATACCTTTATCCTCTCTTCACAGCACTTTATTCCTCGACATCCCCCATCCCACTCCAGTGTAAATGCTCTCAGGGCACAAGCTTGTCTTTTTCCCAGCGGAAGTCCCAGTACCAAGAAATGGCCAATACACTGTATGCTCTCAATAAATATTTGTTGAAAAAAAAAAAAATAAAGACAAAACAGTGGAGAGTCTCTAAACGTCCAAGTGTCTGAAGTTGTGCTTGGGTGATCCTATTTTGTTATTTATCTGTATCACATTGTGATTAGTGATAATTATCTGTGAATGAGAACACTGCAATTAGTACTTGCAAGGTGGCATTATCCAGTGGGAAACCTTGGAAACGTACAGATATGGTGAAAGGCAAACTGTTTTGAGCTGGTTGTGTTCAAGACTGTTCAGGACTGTCACTCCCATGGGGGCTTCACCTCATTTCAGGAATGGGGGCCAGAGCTGCAGCATACTAACCAGGTAGACCTTGGAAATCCTTTAGCATCTCCTCATGCCACGATTCAACAGAGACTGATCTAATCACCTTCTGCGGACTCAGGGGAGAAGTTAAAGTTCACCAAGAAGAATTAATTCAATCCAATTCAACATTTAATATGTACTGAATTTAAACCTTGTGCCGGGACTTGTGCCTTCCTATTGGTCACTGTCTCAGAGAACTCAGAGTGGTAGCGGAGCAATGCATGAAACACACACTGCTTTTGAAGTGATAGTATGGGATGCATAGTGTTGTAATTATCCCACAAGAGTCTCAGCCTAGCAAAAGACTCAGAAAAGGCTTCCTGGGTAAATGTCAGCCAAACTTGGATCCAAAGGGCAAGTGGATCGTCTAAATGAAGAAGGCAGATGAATGGAGTGTTTTCTAAGCCAAAGAAAAAGATATGGGAAAAAATGCTAAAAGGCCTGCTGATGAGGCATTACATTGTGCTTCAGATACCGTCCTGTTTTCACCTGTCACCTATCCTCCTTTCCTTCTATCTCCAGCTTTTAGCCTATAGGTTAGCCCCTTCTTGATACTCATCCGTTGCTCTGCTAGAGCGTCTTTGCAAATCCAATCCAGGAATCAATAAACAAAGAAAATGGCTAAGGAGTAGCCGCTGGAGCCTGGAACCAAGCCTACATTACACTTACAAAAATTTGATTTTCTGCAGAAAAAATATTTTGACTCCTACATTTTTGGACTTCATTAGAAAGATCTGAAATAGATGACACCAAGCTGTTTGCCTAAAATAATGTCCTAAGCCTGAATTGGCATGGATATTTCCTGAGATTAAAATAGAAACTTGTTTTGCTAACAGAAAACAACTTGGAAATCAAAGAGTCGTTTAAGTTGAAACCATTATTTTTCCTTTTCTTGCATAAAATTCCTGTTTTTATACACACCAAGAAATCTGGATAGTGAGATCACCCTGCCACAGAACTTTCCATTAAAAATCTGAAGTTGGAGAACTCCTAAAAAGAAAACAAAGATAGAAAAAAGGTCTGTAATGTAACAAACTCATTCAACAAATATTTATGAGCACCTACAGCCTGCTAGGCACTGTTCTAGGCACTAACAAAGAGGCACTAACTAGGCCCCTGGAAGAGTTTGCATTCTAGCAGAAAGAAGACATACAATCAGGAAACAAATTATACAGGATGCTGGAAGACCAGGGGTATGGAGTAAAGACAAAGTAGACCAAATCATGGGGCATCCTGAGGGGACAACTTTAAATTTGGGTGGTCATGGTTGGATTCCTCAAAGAGGTGACATTTGAGCAAAGCCTGAAGAAGTGAGAATGTAAACCAACACAGATATCTGGGCCCAGGCAGAAGTATCAGCCAGTCAATGGCTCAAAGGCAGGGGCATGCATACCTGGAGGCTGTGAGAAAGGCAAGGAGGTCATGGGCTAGGGGAAGCGTGAGAACAGGAGACAAGGTCTGAGAGATATGAGTGATGGCACATCTCTGCACCAGGAAGTCACTGGGACAGGGTTTGAGAAGAGGGGTGACTCAATGGATAATATTTTAATATGCATTTTAGGATGATCGTTGTGTATTTTCATTTGAACAGTCGTAGTACATTATTATTATTTACTCTGCAATAACAGAATGATTGTTTAAAATGGTTTCTAAATGTTCTCCCCAGGATCAGACACCACAGACTGCTAAGTAGTTACAGCCCGCCCTCTCTGGCCTGCACGTGCCCCTGGAGGGGCAGCCGTTGCTATTCTTCTAAATGCTCGAAGTTGAGCTGGCAGAGACAGAAACAGTCTGCACGTTCCTTCTACAAAACTCGACTGGAGAGCCAAACATTTCTTTCGGTTGGTTACAAAATAAAAAACAAGCCTTTGCCAACTCTGCGGGAGAAGCAAACTCCCGGAGTTTGCCTCCGCTAATTTGTCCAAGTCGTCAGTCGTGCTGTGGTTTCACTCCGTTTAGACACTGCTCAGCTCCTGCCCCAGAAACATCTCCCATCTCCGGCCTCTCCGCCCTCCCGTGGAAGCCACGGCTCGCCCCTGCGGTCGCCACCTGTTCGGGCGGAACCCGCGGAGCGCGCACCTACGCCCCGGACCCCTTCCCTCCTCGGCTCACCCTTTCCTGCTGAGCGCCCAGCGTTCCCTCGCCCAGGCCGGGCTTGCAACTTTCCTCGCAGCCTGGCGCTCGCCCCACTTGGCTGGCCCTCAAGAGACGCCGCTTCCCTCGGCGCTCCGGCTCCCGAGCTTCCCGCCGAGGGGCCAAGCGGCCTCACCCGCGGCCCCGCGCTGCGAGGGCGGCAAGGCAGGCGCACGCGCGCCCCCCGCCCCCTGCGCCCCTCCCCGCGGGCGGCGCAGCTCCCCCTGCAGCACCTCCCCTCGAGGGGAGGGAGCCAGAGGGGGCTCCCGGCGTCGCGCCGCAGACCTGCCCCGGCTGCGCGCCGCGCCGCTCTCTTCCGACAGCAGCTGCAGTCGCGGCGGCGCCCGCACTCCTCCCGGAGCCCAGGAGACGAGCGCCTCTCTCCTCCGCGCCCAGCACCCCCAACCTGTTCCCCGCGCGCCGTGGCGCTGCCGCCCGCGATTCGCCGCCCGACATGGATTTCCTCCTGGCGCTGGTGCTCGGCTCCTCGCTCTACCTGCAGGCGGCCGCCGAGTTCGACGTGAGGTGAGTGGGGCCACCGGGCGCCCTCTTCTTCTAGCGCTAATTTCGCGCTCGCGGTGCTGGGGTCCCCTCTTCCCGCCGGGTTGCGCGGCCATCTGGCCGTCGGTGGGAGGAGAGCCGTCGAACTGCTCTCGCAACCTGCGGCCGTCCCAGGCTGGGGAGGGCGCCCCCCTGAGAGTCCGGGAGCCCAGCCGCGCCTCCGGCTCGGGGACTGGGGCCAGGGGAGGAGTGGGAAGGCTCCTGGAGCCCCGCACCTCGGCTGGGAGGGCGCGGGCTAGCCTCGTAAGCCCAGGTGATGCCCAGGACCCCGCCGGCCAGGAAGCTCTCGCGTGGGATGTAGACGGCTCTTTGAGCCGCGCAACTTCAGGTGGCGGGGCCAAAGCCGGGCTGGACGCTGTCGGGGCCGCTCACACAAAGGGCGGGGGCGTAGGGGCGATGGGGCTTCCCGGGAGGACCCGTCTGCCTCCGCACTTGGTTTTCTTGAGGGAAGAGGACTTAAAATAAGGACTGGGGCGGGGTGAGGAGCGCCCCGTGTGTGTTTGTGTACGGCTACGCACGCACACACAGCTCCGGGACCTGGGGCGAGCCTGGCTGCGGCGTGCTCTGACAGGTTCCAACAACCCGGGCTCCGTCGCCGCTGTCACTCAGCCGCTCCTCTGGCGGCGGCGCGCGGCGCGCTCTGCCCCGCCGCGGGATCCGCTCGGGCGACTGTGTGTGTGTCTGTTTGTGTGTGTCTGTGGGTCAGGAGGGCGTGCTCGCTTACCCCACCTCCGTGCAATTAGAGACCAGACCCGCCCCGAGCGCCGATCGCTGCTGCTCGCGCGGAACCAGGCTGGAGCAGCCGGGGGAGATTTTAACCCGGGTCACGCCGCCATCCAGGCTTCCTCTTTCAGAGAACACCCCTCCACCCCCGCTCTGACCCCGCCACGTATTTCTCTGCGCCTCCCTAAAGACAGCCGCACCTGTTTCACTTGTAATCGTGGAACGAATCAGTTCCGCGATTGATTAGCTTTCTTGTACCTGGAGGCGAACTGGAACCGGGGGAGCCAGCGGAGCGTTGAGGAGGAAAAGCGCAATCGCTTGTTTACCACCTGGTCGGAGGAAATCCAGAGTTCGGGGTTATTTTGTACTTTGGGCTTGAGGGCATAGGAGGAGAGAAAAGAACCAGGAATTGGAAAGATTAGGAGTGTTTTGAGAAAATTTGGGGAGCGGCCAGAGGCTGGTTTATTTTATTAAAGCAATTCTTTGCTCAGAGTCGGGTATGTTGTGCATTTCTGGCACACACATTTGCAATAGGAAATATATCACATGGTTATGCACAAGATTTTAAGGTAGCTTTAATTTTAAAACAGCCAATTAAAACATTGACCCTCTGGGGGCAGAAAGTCAGGTGTGAATATAAACAAAGAAAAGGTTCACCAAATAAGGTGTGAAAGTGGATTCTGGTGGATAAATTGGTTATATACTGAAATTGAATACTTTTAGCCCTTATTTACATGAGTGAGGAAGATAACATGAATTGTTGATGCAGAAAAGTTTCAAACCCCAAGGACACTTGAGATGTTAGCTACCCTTTAAACTCTTCTTGGTTTTATTTATACTGTTTTATTTTTTTCTGGGAACATTTTCTACCCAAGAGTCTTGCAGAGAGGTCTGAGTCATTTGATTTTGAGGACGCTCCCATCTTTCTGCCCTTTTCTAAGGCAGAAATAAAAGGCAGAATTTTTTTTTTCTTTTGGCTTTGACATGTCCTATTATTTAATACTTTTCAGTTTATGATAAATCAGTCAGAACTGGTTTTCCCCCAAGTAACAGGTGTGGGTCTTTGAGGAATCTGTTTTATTTCAAGCTTCAGAAGCCACCCTGTGAGTGTCAGCCTTGAGAATTCTTGGTTTTAGCTGGTGCTTTTTCCATTTAAGAAAGGGTCTTCCGCTCCCTTTCCCCCTACTCCTGTGTGTAGTGTGTGTGTTTAACTTTCTGAAATTTGGAATTAGATCACAGCAGAACTATTTTCGTGAATATGTTTTATCCTTAAATTTCTGCAGGCATGAAGGAGTTCATCAAAAATTGTGGGGTGTGACTTTAATTAAAAAAAAATAATAACAGGAAAATATTTTTTAATTTCAAAGGTGTCTTTATTTATTTTGAATCTTTTTGTTTGGTAGGTGGCCCAGGCAAATAGTGTCTTCAGTTGGCCTGTGTCGTTATGGTGGGAGAATTGACTGCTGCTGGGGCTGGGCCCGCCGGTCCTGGGGACAGTGTCAGCGTGAGTATCATCCCCCAGGGACTTTCCACCTGAGAGGTGCGGCTTTCCACCATCATACATGGCTTCACTCTGCACATCACTGGGCTCATTACTGAGCAAGACTTGGTGGTGTGGTTCCCACATTTCTTGCCCCTTCTCAACCTGAGGCAACAGTCCTAAATTGCCTGCTTTGTTATTCAGAGAACCACCTATGATGCTTATTGTAGCATTTGTCCCCAGTACTTCCAGCTCCTCTTTTCTCATCAGACCTTTTCTGTGCTCCAGACTCTGAGATGGGGGTGAGATAATTAGTCTAGACTGTATTTACACTAAACAGACTCTGAACCTTATAGCACTAATAAAATCCTTACCATACCTGTTGTGGAAAGTGGCCTATTTGTAAACCTTTTTATTTTATTTTTTTGAAGTCAGATTGTATTGACTGTGTTCTAAATGGACCACCCACCATAATAAGTAACACCTGTGAAAAAGCATTATTTTTAAGTTCTAGAAGTAATCATGTAATAAGGGCCAAATCAGAACACTGATATTTACCTTTTCCATGGATATTTTAATGGTAGAAATCAGAGCCACAACTTGGAAGTTTGAGAAATTTGTTCTTTGCAACTTTATCTGGATCTCAAAACTATATTCCACTTCCCCTATGAGAAAATCTGCAATTATCGAGTGAATTTCTGGGGCATTGTGCTAGGTTGGTGTGTTTGGTGAGATGATGGGAACGAAGTTGGATTCCTTAGATCCCAGTGTTTCATTGTTCGTGAGAAAGGAGCTTAGAGTAATAGAAAAGTAGAAAGGTGGGTTGAAGAAGGCTGGAGCTGGACAGGGCAGAGCTTGCCTTAGAGACATGTTAATGGTGGGAGCAACTGGGTAGATTTAAGTTTAGGAAAGCTAAGAATTCCCACAGCTGGTTTCATCTTTGAGAATTGTGCACGTCTATCCCTCCTTTGAGGAGGAGGGAGAGTAATGGTCATGGGTTGACATCCCTCATTGGATACGGAACAGGAAAGCGGATTAATGTTTGTCTTTTACCTGCAAGCCACTGGGCCAGACTTTTGCACGGTTGGGCCATTGACCCTTTTTATAAGGGGAGATGATGGTAACTCTAGTTTCCAGTAAAACAAAAGAATTAGGCAAAGCGACTGTGCCCTACTGGTTAATTGTTTTTAAGGGAAGATGGTCCAAAAGAAGAACGGTACCTGGTGGAGTTGTCTTCTGCCCATTACACAGGGTGTTGGAAGTATTCACACAGCTGGAGGCCACCAGGGTAGGGAGGGGTATTTGAAGAGCAATCAGGCTTTGACAATCAAAGGGTGAAGAGAGGACCCTTCTCTTGGCCCAACACACACACACACTGTTCCCACATTTAAACAAATGAGTAGTTTCTTTGCAGGAATGGAGATAATTTCCTCTTTTGCTGCCTTAATTGGCAGGGTACTCCCAAAATGAAGGTTGGAGTGCTTTCGGGTGTGTACAGTACCCCAGGCCTACCTAGGACAAAGCTGTTTTGGCAGAAGGCCCTGAGCACAGTTGGAGCACACCTTCTCTGGAGGCAGAGTGCCAGAGCATTCGGCAGGGGCAGGGGTGCAGGGGTGTAGGAGTATGTACACACTCTGCCAGATGCACTCTAAGAATGCCAAGGAGAAAATTCCTCTGTCTCTGAGAGGTTCATCAACTGTGGAATTCCCCAGAAACAACCTCTCTGAGCTGTTCTGTCTTTTTACATGTAATTAAATTTTCTCTGGTATACACCAGCTGGGTGATTCTGAATTTGAATGAGTGTAAAGACCTTTCCAAGTTACAGTGGCTTACTGAATTGAAATATTCAAGTAAGTTCCTAGCAAACTAGCTTTCCCAGCAAAGATGAGACACTGTTTTATTATTTTCTATATCTTTGTTTTGCTTCTAACAGAATGCAAAGTGGTGAAGTGTAATATTTGATTGTATTTATCTTTTCTTTCTTTGTATTCCTTTGTATTCCTTGAGAATCTGAGGAAGCTGTAACAATGACAAGTCATTGATTGGTGATGTTATAAAAACGTCTAAGATGATCTTGCATAAATCAGAGTTTATCTCAACTTAGATTTGGTGAAAAGTTTGAGAGGAAACATAATGGAGGGGAAAGTGGACTTTAGCTACACTGCCTGGGTTTAAATTTCAGTTTTACCCCTTTTAGCTGTGTGACCTTGAGCAAGTCATTCAACTTCTCTGTGCTTTATTTTCCTCATCTCTGAAATGGATATAAAATAGTATAATACCTCATAGAACCGTAAATGAGGTGTAAATGGGTTATTCATAAAGCACTTAATGCTGTTCCTGGCACAGAGTAAATGTTATGTATATGTTTGATGAAAGTAAAGAAATATAAAGAAATACTGCTTTTGAAAGAGTGCTCTGGAATGGGGCATACCCATGCTATCAGATTCTTTGTTTTCTAGGCATGATAAATGTATTTTTGTATTTTACTGCCAAAATAAAAACAATGATTCCAAGACTCTCCATGTACAATAAAATAAAATGCTTTTAAATTAGTAAAAGCAAGGTGGATCATTACCATTAATATTATAAATGGCAGAGTTGTAAAAACAAGTTCAAAGATGGATGTTTACTTGTGTTTTTTTGTTTTTGTTTTTTCCAGAATCTCAGATGGTCCAAATGTCTCCCATCAGCTTAGAGCTCCCCTGTCTTTGTTTTGCTATAAACAGGTAGAGGAATGTAGGGGCCAGAGGTCAGCTCAAAGTAGGAAGAACACCAAACAGAGGCTTGCTGGGGACAAACAGAAAGCTCCTGATTAGTTTTTAAAGGAAGCTTTTATGAAATTGAAACTTCTGTCCCTCCATTTATTCAAGGAAAAAATGCTCGCTGTTCATTAACTCTTATACCTGGTAATGGACTACCTACAAAGGTTCCAAAGAGCTTCTGGGAAATTTAAGGTGAAAATTGTTTTTGTCTTTCCGACCCTCAGATCATTTCAGAGTTCTTACCCATGAGGAGCATTCTCCTTCCCTCAGCAAAGGTTTGGTTCTTGTTTTTTCCCAATGATTCACTTAGGAATTTTCCTTCAGACTAGCTCAGCAAAGCAAAAGTAAGCTATGTCCACCTGGACACAGAAGCTCCCACTTTATCCCTTAGAAGATGTGTAAGTCGGGGAGGCCATACCCTCATTATATATATTTTTTTATTATATCTCATATTCTAGTGCCATGACCCTTTGGTGTTTAATCCATTTGGCCCAGCATATATAAGATGTTTTGACTCTCTTGCTGTGAGACAAGCAGATGTATTGACATAGAACATGCTTGCTACTCCCCTTTCCATGGCCTTGTTTGGGGTCACTTGACTTTGCATACAGCTCGGATTGCTCAGCCCCCACTCTTGGTCACGGTGTCCAGCCACAAGCCGCATTCAGCCGGACTTCTCGTCCTTCCCTCTGGGACTGAGGAAGGAAGGATGCTACCCAGACATGCATAGGAGCTATCTTCTGCTTCCTGCCTGTGCCACCTGACATTCTATCCCACCGTTCCTCCCCGGTTGCAAAAAGCAGGACCTAGTCAGGTTGTGTTTTCATAGTTTTTAGAGGTCATACCCTTACCTTCTTTCTATCCTTTGATTCTTTGTTTTATATTCTTTTTTTTTTTTTAAAGTTTTTATTTAGATTCCGGTTAGTTAACATAAGGTGTAATGTTAGTTTCAGGTACATAGTATAATGATTCAGCACTTCCATACATCACCTGGTGCTTTTCACAAGTGTCCTCCTTACTCTCCATTCCCTATTTCACCCATCCCCCCACCCACCTTCATTCTGACGCATAAATCGGTCCCTATGCATTGAGAATTCAAAACTTGATTTTCCAGTTGTCTTGAGCTTTATCTTTATCAACTATTGATGTGGCTCTTTGTGGTAAAGTGAGATTTTCTTAAGCACGAACACTGATAGTCACAGATTTACAACCCACTGCATCTTAATTACTCAGATTGTCACAAAGTACTTGTTTCTTGTTCTGTAATTATTCTATTCCTTCACTTTCCCATCATATTAATGATACATTTCACTTTAATGATTTTAACAATTTCTCCTACCAAGTGGAGATCTCTGTAAAAAACGATTTCTCAAGGTTTGTGTATTTTATTTTAAAAAACAACTGTGTATGCTGTGGAACTCTTAACTAAAAGCATTAGATAGTTTGGGACACGTGAGTGTCATTAATGTTTATACCTGTTAACTATTTAAAGAGCTTCCCTAATATAGAAGGAGTATCGAGGATCTATATATTGTATTTCTATATGGTGATTTTTCTGTTTACTTGACTTACAGATTTGGCTGTGTATGTGGCTATGACAGTAGTGTTTCTGTGGAAGGCACTATTTAGAGGTGTGAAGAAAAATTAAAAATACAAGTTCCAGGTTTTAACAAAGCTATTTTCTGAGTTCTTTGACTATCAGTAAGCAGTTTGTGGTTTCTGAAGGAAATATGTGAATTAGGGTGATTTTGTATCATTTTTCCTTAAAACCAGGCAAAATGCAGATGTTCTGGTATATTTTTCTGAAAAATTTGGAAAGATGTAAAACCTGTATCTGGAGTTTGACTTTTCTTTATTAGTTCTAAACCTCTTACCCCGTCCCTGAGGTTAGTAAAGGCTATAACTGTACAACTGTCAGGGAAAGTGAAACTTTTGAATTCTTATCAATGTTAAATAAATGTATAGGTTAGTGCAACAGGGGACGGAGAAGCAGTAATTTATTCTGAAACTGTTTTGAAGTCGTTAAATAATTTTGCTGGATAATATATAATACTGGCTCAGGAATGTGGACCTTTGAAAGACAGAGCAAATTGTTAAATTTCTGTATTTCAAATGAAAAGATTATTAGTTTAAGCAGAGATTTTGATTCTGTAAATGAAACATTTAAATTTCACGTTTTATTCATTACTTGTATCTGGGTCCAAAAAATAGTGAAAATGGAACGTGATTTATTAATTTTTGCTCCCTATACTGGTTTCCTGTTCCTAGTCACAAAATTGTATAAATTGTACCTTTCTTTAATTATTTAAATTTTGAACACTTTCTTTAAAATAATCTAGAGTAAATGAGAAATATTGGAATTGGCTTTGAAGACCATAGGGTTTCCCTCACAGAGAGATTATACCTAGTAAATGCCTTTCCATTTTGAGGCAGCAACTATGATGACCTCCATTGAATGTGGTTTTGCATTTTATAATTAATCTCCCTTAGACCCATACATACCTAGTCCAGGAATAACTGGGGGTCTCAGGTAGGCTGTACTGCCCAGAGCCATGTTGTAGAAGGCCAGCAGGTCCTGGGGTCACCTTAATGAGGCTGAGCACAGTTCACTGCCTTAATGTCATTTTAGCTTCCTTCTCTATTTTGAGTGGTGGTAATGCAGATTCTGGTTTTTTTTTTTTCTTTGTTTTTTCCCCAGGTAGGAATAAAAGCAAGGCAGTGGGCACTCCTATAACTACTTTTAGCACTCCTATAACTACTTTTAGCACTACCTGCTCCAAGTCCTGAGGAAGTGAAGTTTTTGATTAAGATTATTCAACTACCTCTTTCTGTGAAAAGCTTATTTAAGAACACCATGTACTTTCGGTAACTTCAAGTGGTCTTGGAATGTAGATTCCAAACTAAAATCGGTGTCGAAGAAGTTTGACCTTTTCAAACAGATAGTTTTGAGTATGTGTAGTGTTGAAAGTTAAGTTTCACAGAAATTACTTAGTTCCTTCGTCTTTTCTCCTATTGGAATTTATCTTTATTTATGTAATGCTCTTAAAATATACTCCTTTTCTACCATCGTCTCTTAATATTAATCTGGGGGGGTCTTAGCCCTTATGGATTAGAAACGTTGGTACTTCCTAAGCTGGGAGGTTAGGTCACGGAAAGGGAAACAACTCGAGTTGCTGCAAGGTCTGCTGCTACATCTGACTTCAGATCCTGGCCTCAGAGATGTCTGCCATGGAAAGTGAAGGAATACAGGTGTACTCATTGCTACCAAGCAGGCACTTCTGGCCCCAGAAGCAACATTGTATTTCTACTTGAAAACTTTCCCATAAGCTTCAAAATACATGGGTGTGTTTTTCCTCCTTTAGTCTCTGTTATAGCAAAGGTAATAGACAGCATTTTTGAAGAGTGCTTTTTATCTGTAGAGTTCAGGTTATATGCATTTTGAGTCTATTTTACTCAACTGCATGCTTTTAAAGCAATCGTCCGGTGATGCTGAATGATTGCATGCAGCATCTCTTAGTGAGTAATGGAAGATACTCACCGTGTGGGAGATGAAAGGGAAGGAGAGGAGGGTTCTCATGGCCTCATCCTCGGTGCTCCCCCTCCTTCCTCAGCACCACACACATAGTTTCAGCCCTTTCCCACCAACTTGATGCAGGTTTAAAATTTTTTTCCCATCAATCCTTTAAAAATACTTACTTTGTGAGAAAAAAATGCATTTATTTCCTCAAGTATCCCTCTTCAGAACAATGAACATTATCAGCTTTTTTTGTACCTTTCAGAAAGGTTTTATATATTTATGGGCAGATTTCTCTCTCTTCTCTACCCCATCTCTTTTACAAAAATGAAAGTATACTGTATACATTGTTCTGTAATTGCTCCTTTTCCTTAACAGTGTGTCTTGGAAAGCTTTATTTATCATCAGTACATGAGGAGCCTGCTTTTTTAACGGATGTATAGTATTCCATTGCATGGCTATATCATAATTTATTAATCAGTTTCTTATTGATGGACATTTGTGTTGATCCTAATCTTTTACTAATACAAACAATTCTAAAATAAGTAACCTTGAAATATACAATGGAGAAATATTGTTTTGAATGTGTGCTAGTATTTCTACAAGGTAACTTTTTATGTGCGATCAAATGGTATATACGTTTGTGGTTTTGACCAACTGGCCAAGTGGTTTCTTATTTGGTAGTGAATAGTTATGGAAAAGACTGGACTGGAGTGCTGACTTAAAGCTCTGGCAATTCCATATCCAGAATCTGATCTGTTGCTTAATTCTAGGATACTCTGATCCCTCCTGTTTCTCCCAAAAGCCTCTCTGGTAGGTCAGTGAAGGACCTTTGTCCTCCTTTTTCTTCTGTTTCCTCTGGGAACAGAGGCAGCTGGCTCATACTGGGAAGATGGAATGTGGTTTGTCCATTTGCCAGGATTTCTACCTGGCATCCTGACAATTGGCTGTGTATTTTTTTATGGATATGAAGTCCTTTTTGCTTGTAAGAAGGATTTACACATTCTTTAAAGAATTGCTTAATTCATTGACCTTTTATTTATAGGTCAGTCATAATTTTTATCACTTTGTATAGAGGATTTTCTTTTTTATTATTAGGGAGGATTATGTAGAATTTTGGTGTCTGAATAAAGTTTTTTGGGAGACCTGTTATAAAAAGATTTTCAGGAAACATTAAAATATTGTTGTGTCAAAATACTTTAATAAAATGACTTTAAGACAATCAAGGCATAACATTTCCATTAGTGATTCTAATCTTTATCTTAATTATGTCTTAAAATCATTTTGCTTAACAAAATAAATGCATGACTAAGTGAAAAATTAAAAGACTTGAAGAGAGAGAGAGAAGGTAGTGAAGGTAAGTCTTTCTAACTTCCGTTTCCCTGACACCTAATTCCAATCCCTGGAACGGTTTCTTACTGCTTTTTGCGGAGATTTGTAAGCATTTGCAACTTATTCTTGTTTATAAGTTGGTAGCATAAAGTAAGAACTATTCTGTGTTTTCTTTTTTCATGTATCACATTTTAGATATCAGTCCTTATCAGTTCATGTAAACCTGACTCATTCTTTTATTATTTTTTTTAAAGATTTTATTTATTTGACAGAGATCACAAGCAGGCAGAGAGGCAGGCAGAGAGAGAGAGGGGCGGGGGGAAGCAGGCTCCTTGCTGAGCAGAGACCCCGATGCGGGACTTGATCCCAGGACCCTGAGACCAGGGCCTGAGCCAAAGGCTGAGGCTTAACCCACTGAGCCATCCAGGCGCCCCTGACTCATTCTTTTAAATGGCTGTATAATACCTCACCAGATGTAAATACCTAATTAATTTAAAAATTCTTATTTGTGCATATTTAGGTGATTTTCAGCATTTTGGTTTTATGAAATGTGCTGTAGTCAATATCTTTGCATATTCATCATCACTGTTATATACATTTGGATGTGGGAGATTTATAGGGACATTCTATTTTTATGGAAGTACAGTAATTGGAGAACTCATTTCATTTTTATAAACCATCTTCTATAAAATTTGTCACTTAAAGGAGATTAAATCATGGATAATATTTACACAGTGGAAACCTTCTGTTCAGCCACATTTTATTTTTGATTCCCTGAGAAGATAGTTTAAAAGAGAAATAGAATTTGTTCCTTTGTTTCTTTTTGTTTATCTTCTACTTTGTTTGGGGGAGGATATGAAGTGGCTGTCAGGAATGCATGCAATAAAATAGGAAAACAGAATTAACGAGGGCTGGGGGAGGGGAAAAAAAAGAGACAATAAAAGGTAAGCTGGCAGGAGGAGAGTTATTGACATGTAGATATGTCAGGCATAGGATCCTAACTATGTCTTGTAATGTCGCTCTTAGCTTCTGGTAGCCAACAGAAAAAGAAAAAAGTGTTACTGCTCATATAATTCATGATGTTTGTTAGGGGAAAATCAGACCAGTTATTTGGGGGAAATTATGGCTTTTCCCACATGTAGTTCTGAAAGAAGACTTTCATGTGGTCCTTAACAGAGTGGGATTGAATGGTGGAGGGGAAGGGGCCATAGCAACATTTGTCATGAATCCAGTGGTGGTTGTACAAAGCTGTTTCCTAGAAGATGCTCTGATCTAAGATGAGGCCCCCCTACTCTAACAGTGCAGTTCATGGAAGTTTAAGAAGCATTATCCGCACATTAGCTTTCTGATATTTCTGCTCAATCCAGCTCAGAATAGCTGTGATTCATGAACTCTTTAGGGCTTAATGGACAATTCCAGGTTAGAAAAGGCAGTTTTAAGTTAGGATCCCTAACAACATCCTGAAGTTTGCTGTATTATTAAAGTCTAGCCCATACCTCCCCCCCGCCACACGCTTTATATTTCCTTCCTTTCGTGTATTTTAAACATCAGTCAACACTTGGTACAGTGCGTATCCAAAGTCGTCGTGATTGGAGTGTAGGTAGATATCTCCTGTGATCCAGTATAAGGAGGTTCTGTCAATAAATCAGTGGGAGAATTTTTTAATATCGATCTTGTATGAGTTAACTTTTGTATTCATTGGTATCAGTATAAAAGTTCATCACAATTTTGCTATGGTCTTATTCATCTCTAAGCAAATTATGGCTTGGAATAAGAGATAAGGCATAAAGATTGCCTCTAGGCATCATTTACCCTACTTGAGCTGTTCCATGAAATAGGGCCAGTGAACCCCAAAACAACAAACTCCTTGATCAGTGCTCATTTCCCCCAAAGCTCTGGATTGTTACAGATATGCAGAGGAGCCCAAATGACCCTTAGTTGTTATCCCAGTTTCCCTGGATCTCATGAAGGACTGCTTTAAATAAGCCTCTTAGGCCTGAATAGACTCAAAGCAGAATCTGTGGTAGGTATTCTTCATGTTCCTAACCAGCCTCAAATTTAGCTCCTTTTCGCTGGGGTGTGAGGAAGCACTGGTTCTCCTGCAGTCATGAAGCCCCAGGGTCAATGGAACCTGAAACAGTGATAGACACATGTCCTTAGAGAGCCTGTCTCTCAAAGCAAGATAGCTCAGTGTGTGTCTTGAGAGGACACTAATCCAGGAAGTACCCCATTTCCTTGGGAGAAGCAGAGAAAGAAAGCAGAGGCTTTAAATGTCTCTTCTCAGAGATCTGTACCACCCCGGGAATCGAACCGGTTTGAGAATTGTTATCCTGTGTCAGTCAACCTCGAAGGGAGCTAAGGAGTTTACATTTTAGAGCCAAAACCTTCTATTCTGTCATGGGAACAAATACATAATCCGTTATCAAAGATAATAGAATACAGCCAAAATAATTTGGCTTGAAAAAATTTCAAAATGATATCAGTCACTACAACCATAGAAAAACGTTAGTAGCATAGCCTATTGTGATTCACAGTGCATTCTTGGAAATCTACCAGGACGAATTAGTTGCAAAATGTACACCCAGTTACTAAAAATTGATGTGTTACAAAGTATAGAGTTCAGTTAAATAATATCAAATTAAATACATTTTATGTTTGTTTTTTTTTTTTTCTTAAAGAGAGATCACAAGTAGAGAGGCAGGCAGAGAGAGAGAGGGGGAAGCAGGCTCCCCGCTGAGCAGAGAGCCCCATGTGGGGCTCGATCCCAGGACCCTGAGATCATGACCTGAGCCGAAGGCAGAGGCTTAACCCACTGAGCCACCCAGGTGCCCCATAAATTTTATGTTTTAATGCTATAAAGGTTTTCAGCTTTCTGATATCATCATTTAATTAATAGTAGTGCATAATTAAAGATATAATTGTGGTCATAATAGAATTTTCTAATAAGATTACTAATAAAGCCAGCATAAAAGAATACATTAAAGCCTTAATCGGATAAAATGTTATGTGTGGTAAAATAGTGCCAGATATCTGTGTTCATTCCATATTCTTTCATAGATTCTCTCAATAATTTTACTTCTAACTTAGTCTAATAATAAACAATGTGAAGTGAACTTGTTATTGTCATTATGCAAGGAAAAAGATATGAATAGGCAAGGCAATTTCTTGGCTTTAGAATACAGTAGACTTTGAAGAAAAAAACCTTTTTTATTTATATATTCATTATAAATTTAAAAATTTATAATTTATTAGATGGGGCGCCTGGGTGGCTCAGTGGGTTAAGCCGCTGCCTTCGGCTCAGGTCATGATCTCAGGGTCCTGGGATCGAGTCCCGCATCGGGCTCTCTGCTCAGCAGGGAGCCTGCTTCCTCCTCTCTCTCTCTGCTTGCCTCTCTGCCTACTTGTAATCTCTCTGTCAAATAAATAAATAAAATCTTAAAAAAAAATTTTATAATTTATTAGAGACCCTCATTTTCCACCATACCCTGACTAAAGGCTAGAGAGACATCCTTGCTTATGTACTAGATGTACGGGGAGAGGCAGTTTGAGACTAAGGATTTGCCATCAGTTATTTGCATGTGGATAACCTAGAGTCAATTAAATTTTAAAATGGAACACTTCATTTGGTCAGTATCTTTTTAACCATTCTGTAGATTACTGATAATAAATTCTCCAGAGCTGACACGTTTTCCTATTGTAACATCATCCTATCACAAGGTTGGGGTTGCCTTTTATAGATAGTATTGATTTATGGTCAGATTTTAGGAAATATGTCATCATGGATTAAATTTACACTGGTATACACAAAGGAAGAAACAATTGGAAATTTCTCGATTTATGCTTACCTTTTCAAAAATTATGTTGTTTTTCAAAAATATTTGCCTTATTTTCATAGATTAGGGTTCTCAAACTCAGTTTCTAGGAGAGATCCCTAAATGGTCAAAGGTATGTGTTGCGACATTTACAGAAACTAGTTCCACAGATAGACTATCCAAATATAAGCTTCCTGCCACCCAAAATATTTTTCTAAAGCCTTTGGTACTCTTTCATTTCAACATTAAGATTTGTAAGTGCTTAATAATTACCTGCCAAATGTTTGCATGCCAACAAATAGCAAATAGAAGAAACACAAATTGCAGTTTACACTTAGCTGTATGTATATATATATATATATATATATATATATATATATATATATATTTTAACATGCATGGGTATTTATAGCTGATTTTATATCATACACATTTACTATGGTAATAGTTTCTACTGGATAAACTGTCCCATATCCGTATGATTACATAAATACTTCATGGTGTTTCACATAGATAATGGTGGTTCAAAGTCCTTTGTCCCTTGGATTTTTATTTTTACTTATTTATTTCTGGATTGAGTTTTAAAGTCATCAGTGAATTAAATGTTCATCATATCTTGGTATCTATGGGCAGGAATTAAGACATTCCCATATATAGACATTCCCAACTAATGCAGAATTATTTTTTTTTGGAAACTATTTGGGGAATTGGGGGAAAACTATAAAGAAATGATTTGTAGATATGTTCTGTTCTCTAATCTTCTTTTGGATTCTGATGAATTCTATAGCTCTAATACTTAAAAAGTAGTGGTCTGAAAGTTAGGATTATCCAAAATACTTAAAATGCTATTCATGGGATCTCTTGTCCTGGATCTTGGTGTCTTAAATATCTGGCATGGGGGAGTTGTCTATGAATAGAGTTTCCTGGGCTAGTATAAATTTTTTGACAATGAGAAATACAGCGTGAAATTCAAGGTTGGGGTGTAGAGAAATTTTTAGAGCTACTACTTTTCCTAGCTGCAGATTATGGTTGGGAGGTAGGAGGACAGGGTCAGGCAGGACCTTTCCCTTTCATGCATGTACCTGGCGTTTGTCTCCTGTGAAAATGTGCATATGTCAGGCTGTGCTCTTTGCTTAAGAGGCATGTGTGACTCCTATCTGGAGCATGTGGTAATTTTATCTGTCCTATTAGTCTGGGGTATTTCATTATTTCCTTTTCAAAGGTTGTGCTTGGCCTAACATTTGGGCATTTTATAATTAAATTTACAGTAAACTATATTCTAGCAGATAGGCATACCTGTGGATAATAGATGGGGCCAGTTCCTTAGGGCTTTCTTAGCCCTCATTTTTTTAAATGTCCAATTTCAATTCTGAAAACCTGTGTTTTGCAGGCTAGGAAAACTAATCTCCAAATGGTTTAGTTTCACCAGATTTACTTAGATAGATTTAATTGAATTATTAGACTTAGTTTCTCACAATTTCATAAAAGCATCAGAGTGCTTGTTATTTTTAACTATGCCTGTTATTGGTTAGAGCCCTCAGCAAAGTGCATGGTATCAGCATTCAGATGAACTGAAATATTGGTTCGGGGCAGGTCACAGGAGAGAGGTCTAAACTCCTAAACTATGAGTGGCTTTGCTGTCAGAGTCGCATATGTTTACTACTATGGCTGTTTACAGTGGCTGTAATATCAGGAGATGATGGGACAGATTTTTCTACATTATTTGCTACTAATGAATCTTATTTTAGCACTTCTTCCAATGGAGTTTATACCATAAAAAATACATGTAGGGTATTTATTTGGGGGCAGCTTTCACAAAAATTATGGTGACCACTGCCTGTGAAAATTTCCTTATGCATCAATAGAAAATAGACCTCAAAACCTTCTTGGAAATAATCAACTCTGGGTTTAACATTGCTTTGATTTAAAATGCAGTTTTGTATAGTTTTAAAATGCAAATTTAAAAATAGGCGACATGGGCTAAAATTTCATGCTAGAAATCTTATTTAATGGACGCACATATTGATACCATAAAATTTACTAAATCTGTGTGTGTCAAGGCTGATTTATATTAAGTAGGAGAAATGTGACCCAACTTTAAGATATTATAAGACAAAAATAAACTATACAGAACTGTTTGGCTGCTTAGTATTAATGTAACTAGTTAGAAAATAATGATGTTTGCTATTCTTTATTGTTTACCTTTATTTAAAACCATTTAATGTATTTTTCTTGATAAATTAGATTATTCAAAATTGGCAACCAAAGAGTATTAAAGAAACGGTATCCTTTTATATTTTCCCTTTTAATACCTAACCATAACCAGTTTTTCTTAATACATGATCCAGAATGTCATTTGCAATTTATGCTTTGATTTACTTTCAGCTTTTTGCTAAGATTGTACTTGATATATTTCATTATTCTATTTTAAGAAATGTGTTAACATCAAGGTATGGTGAGTTCTTTTAAAATTAACAACATAAATAACAATAGATACAAAACACTAATTTGTTATGAACCTAATCAATGTGGGAAAAAAAAACCTCTAACAAACAGATATATATGTATATATAACAATATGTGGGCCTTGAAAAATACAGAACAATCATTCTGGATCAATAGTTAAATTATTACTTTAATTGAATCAATTTGGTCTTGGACTATTTCTCTTCTGCTATTATCCCAAAGAAGGCTTCATTCACCTAACTTTGATTTATGCAAATAAAAGCACAAATCAAAAATAAAAGTGAATATTTTATGCTTTAAAGAGGGAAGGTGTTAATTCACAGAGAAGTAATAAATCATCTCTTCCCTTACCTCTAGGACCTCTAAGCTGGTCAAACCCTAGCCACGATTAGTATTGTTTCAAGATTCTTCCATTTACTTTCGTTAAACTGGGTTATTTATGTATCTTCAAGTGAAATGGCTGAGCTTTCACGGTAATTCTTGTTGCTATTGACAACCAAAGCAGCCATGCAAGAAGAAAATGCCGTGGAAGGAAAGAAAAAACAAATTTTAACATTTCCTCCCCAAAGTTGGAGAGAAAAGGGAACACAAAGTATGTAAGAAACAGGTAAGTAAAGATCTATCAATTAAAAAACTACCATCCTTGGTTATTAATTGATCCAAAGTTTTAATTTTTTTCAGATATTTTGTCCAACACTCATTTAAATAAAAGGATACTGTCTCTTGGAACCAAAATTAATATTCTGAAAATGAAAAATTGGATTGGAAGGTACAGTGCTGCAAGAGGTCCGAAATACTCTGATTTAGAATTTGGACTATGAAAGAATAGCACAACTTCAATTATTGGTCAATATTTTTGTTACAGAATGTTTTTGAATGACAAAATGGTGACTAAAATATTACTATTTTAAACATGTCCTAGATTTTTTTTTTATTTCAGAAAAGCACTGAGCGTTGAATATGTGTAAGTCTCCGGGAATGTAACAAGTTGCTAAATACCCAAGTCCAGCCTCCTTACAGAGAAAAGATCTGGAATTTCTTTTTTTGGACATTTGTTTTGCAGCTTTCTACGTCTTAAGACAGAGACTAGCCAGGATAAGGTGCCAGCTCAAAGGTTAGATGAACATATTTCTTGAAATAATTTTGGCTAATCTATGTCTTGAAAGGCATAACCTCTAGATAATAACTTTACAGAGCTATCAATAAAACTTAATGTTAGTTGTGTTTTTGAGTTGCCAATTTTGGGGAAAACTATGTTTTTTGGAGATGTGTTTATTCTGTTCATAATTATACAAGTTCATTTCATTTCAGTTATTACATTAAACTTTTCCCTTTCAGTTTATAATTCCTTTCTCCTGTCTTATGAATCTAATAAATTGACCTCCATTCTAACCTAAAGGACAGTTTATATTTTTAATACTTAAGGAAGGAAATTAAAAAAAAAAAAAAAAGTCCACCAAATGAAATTACTAACACCAGCCTATCATTAACCTGAGGGAATTGTATCTCATATTCACTAATTCTTCTTGGAAAAATTCAGGTAAGAAATATTTTTATTGTATGAAATATATAGTCAGACCTATGAGTTTTTATGCTATATTGTCTTGGTACATAGAAGATTCCTTTTTAAAAATATTTTTGGAAGTGAATAATGTCACTTAATGAATCACCCTTATGGCGCTTTAGTGGAAAATTTTGGTGAAATACATGAAATTCTTTTTGATGGAATGGGGGCCGAGAAGACAATGTACTTTAAACTGATAGGTGAAAGATACTGTCACATGTTCTTAAGAGAGGATTTCAATAAAAACATTTGGGGAAAAAATTGATAGTGCTAGAAATAAAAGTTAAGGAATTTCTTTGTTCAGAGACACTTAAAAAAATCTCAGTGTATGTATCTCATAAACTGTTAAGAGTCACAGGATTAATGAGAAGAGATAGGGCTGAGGTTAAGGAGGCAATGCCAAAGAAAAGTACAATCGACTCGAACAAGAGAGGTTTGCACGAGTATGCTTACACATGGATTAAAAGAAAAAATACAGTATAGTACTATAAATGTATTTTCCTTATAATTTTCCCAGTAGCATTTTCTCTAACTTGTTTTATTGTAAGAAAACCGTATATAGTGTATAACATATACTATATAATACATAGAGCATATGCACATATATGTATAATACACAGTATATGACACATATAGCATAAAACTGTTTATGTTATCAGTAAGGCTTTCAATCAACAATAGGCTATTCGTAGTTAAGTTTTGGGGGAATCAAGAGTTACACACAGATTTTTAACTGTAGGCGGGTTGGCACCCCTAATCCCCATGTTGTTCGAGTCAGCTGTAGAATGTGGGCTTTCTCACCAACAGATCCAGGTTCAGAACCTCTTCCTGGGACTTACCAACTGGCCATGAGTGCCTCATGCAGAACAGTTCTTGATAAACGTTTGCTATTATTAGCATGTGGTCAATATATAGAATATATAGAGAGAACAATATATAAAAATATATAGAATACTTTGAATACCACCCTAGTGTTTAATTAGATTCCATCCTAATACTCAC
The DNA here is from genome assembly GCF_011764305.1 of Mustela putorius furo. Lineage (NCBI taxonomy): Eukaryota > Metazoa > Chordata > Mammalia > Carnivora > Mustelidae > Mustela > Mustela putorius. The sequence goes on from NW_025422023.1 coordinate 12,901,958, forward strand.
GGTATAGCACGTTTTTAAAAACATTTGTTTATATGCCCGTCTTTTTTTCTAAAAAAATATTTATTTTTTTAGATTTTAGTGGAAGAGTGTGGGGGTGGGGGGGGTGCAGAGGGAGAAGAAGAGAGAATCTCAAGCATGCTCTGCTCTGAGCATGAAGCCCAACTTTGGGCTCTATCCCCCAACCCTGAGATCATGACCTGAGCCAAAGTCAAGAGTTGGACACCTACCTGACTGTACCATCCAGGAGCCCCTATATGACCATCTTTTGAAAGTAATCAGTTGGAAGTAGGAGATTTCCCACATTATTCATTTCTAAAATTAAACTTTCATTGAATAGCTATCTATGTTTCTGAACCATTCCTTTCTCACTTCTCTAATAATATCCATTTGCAAACCTCAGAGTAGAGTCTGGTTTTGATTGGCTAACCAAAGGAAAAGGAACTGGAAGGAAGTAGAACATTTAGAGTTGCTGTGGTTTATTCCGCAAACATTTGAGAGCTTACTAGAAGCAAAGAGATAAGTTAGGTGCTGAGAGAGGTACAAAGAGATCCATAGACTCTGTGAGGAGCTAATTTGGTAAGATGATTGTCTCTTATTCCTTCCAGGATTCTAAAGTAGGAAAAAGTGGCAAAGAGTTGAGGTTGCTCCGAGGAAAAGACCCTTCTTGTTGGAGAGGATCAAAGATTTTATGGACTTGGTGGTGTTCAGTTGAGTCCTTCATCGACAGTGTGTGCGTGTGTGTGTGTGTATACACACACTGAGTGCTATTACCTTCATGGTATCTCTGAACTACAGATAACCACTTGCAGATATCATCCCTATAAGATGAAGCTCTAGGCATCCATGTTGTTCACTGTCAGTGTTGAAGGCCCACATATTAGGACAATACTGGGTAAGAGGTGTGTTTTGATCTCAGATACTGCAAAACCATATCTTAGGGAGCAGGATCCCAGCCCAGGAGTGATGGAGTAGTGGTCCAACTAAATCCTGAGGGATAAGTCAGTCAGGTGAAGGGCACCCTGGCCAGACAGAAAAGTGCATTGAAATGTTAGAAGCCAGAGTCAGGGGGTAGATTCTAGGAAGTGTAAGCACCCTACTCTGGTATGGGGTATGTGTTTGAAGGGCATCAGATAAGAGATGCAGTGGAAGAAGTAGCAATGGGCTGACTCATGGAAGGCCTTTGATGTCATCTTAACTAGATCAGCCTTTGTCCCAAAGTTGCAGAGGAACATTGTAATGATGTTAAACAAGGAAATTACATAATCAAATTTATATTTCAGAGGTTGTAAGCTGAGCTAATAGGTCATATCTAGGATACAGGTGAATTTAGTCTCATTCACAGAGATTTTAACATTTCTTGAAATAGTTGCCAATATTTCACAAGAAACATGGATATCAGGGTTTGCTGAAAAATCAGTAATCCTGCATTACTGCAAGGAATCAGTGGACTGGAGGGGCTTAGCAGCTGTCTCGTTTGGAAAAAGCACGTAGGTCATTGCCATGGGGCTCACTTCTTCAGGGCAAATGCCTGGAGCCTGTAGGCACTGAAGGTTATAGGGCTAATTTCTGAAAGTTCTCCTGATTGGCAATTTAGAGAATAGCTTTTTGAGGCTTGAGGCTTGAGGCTATTACAATAAACCTGACAAGTTAGGTTTTATCGTAAGAAGTAGAGGTAAGAACAGAGAAAAGGATAGGGATTCAAAGATACTTTTAAAAAGGGAGGCAGGTCACCTGGGTGGCTTAGTCCTTGAGCTTCTGCCTTCAGCTCAGGTCATGATCCCAGAGTTTTGGGCCCACATCAGGCTCCCTGCTCAGTGGGAAGCTTGCTTCTCCCTCTCCCGCTCCCCCTGCTTGTGTTCCCTCTCTTGCTGTGTCTCTCTGTCAAATAAATAAATAAATAAATAAATAAATAAATAAAAAAGAAAATTAAAAAGGAGGGAGAGAGAAGCAGGCAGCATCAGGACAGTGGTGGGGAGCTTGGGCTTTGCAGACAGCCGCCGCTGGCCGCTGCCACTCAGAAATGTGTTTTTGAGAAACTGACTTCATCTTTCTGAACAATAGCTTCTTTTTGGGAAAATAGAGCTAAGAGCCCCACCTCATAGGGTTTTTATGAGGATCAGATGAGAGAGCACTTGGCTCAGTAATTGGCTCCATGTTAGTTCACATTCAGTAAAATGGTGGCTTTTGGTGATGATGGTGGTTGTGGGAAATGACGAAGATAGAATCAAGGTTGGTGTCCAGGTTCCTGGTGTGTTACTCAGTGACCTAGAGAACATAGAAGAAACTGCAGATGATGACTTCCACATTGGATGTGGTATGTTCTGAGGGCTCTTGAGACTTTGCTGTGGAGGGTGTGGTAGTGGTTGGATTCTGGGTCTGGAGCTCGGGGGTGAAATCTGAGCGGGGCCGAGGCGGTGATTTGATGATCTCTCCAGCACTGTCCTCCTACACAAGGGTTCCCTCCCCAGCTTGTTCAGTCAGCATTGATAAGCATCGCTACTGTGTTATAGAGGATCAACTTTAGACGTGTATGAAGAATGGGGGAGAGGTAAAAACACTATGTTACATATTGGCTGAAGTGTTACCTACTCATTTAAGTTTTGGAAAAAAAAAAAAAAATCCTTTCCAGTTTACCATTTTGCCTGGGAGAAAATCACCCTGTATGAATGATACGTCCTGTTTTCCCCCTTTTGGTTGGATCACTATGACTTCTAATCCTAAGCAAATATTCAACTAAAAGTGAATCATTGTCAGGAATAAGTGACTACACTTATTTTGGAAGTTTGTATTCTTTCTTAACTGAATACACTGAACACCAGCCCTGCCTCAAGTCCTGGCTTAGATGCTACCTTCTCTTCTCTGCCTTCCTTACTTCAGCAGGGAGAGGTTTCCTTTCCTTGCTCTACACTGAGTTACAACATTTGCATAGAGCCTGTCTCGTACTGCCCTACACTGTGGTGACTTATGGATCTATGTTTTTGGTTTTCTCCCAGACTCCCTGGCTCTGTTCCATGAAGCTGTTCACTGTGTCTTCTGCATCTTTGTACCCAGGGCAGTAGCTTCCTCTGCACCCTGTCCAGTTCAGTTCAGCTCAGCACACTTTTGAAGGTGTAAGGACCAGACACTTCTACATACAAGGGACAAAAAGGATAAATAGGATGTAATCTTAATAATCAGATTGTGGTTTTCAGAAAGGACAATTTACTGGGAAAATGAATATATTTAATTTGCCTATCTTATGACCGATGTTATAGTTCATAGATCTTAACTCTTGATTCAGGTTCCCAAAAGAAGCCAATTTACATGCTTGAAGATGCATAAAATATAATCTGTGGCATCTGCTACCAACAGTCCATTGATTGTTCACAGTGATGGATAGACTCCTGATTCTTTGAGGCCAACGACCTCCAGGCTGACACTGCCTTCACTATGAAGGACTATTTTCGGTTATCTAGACCCTGTCACAGTGGACTTCCCTTGTATTTCTAGACCTTCTGCTGCTGCGTCTCTGGATTTGCCTATGTCGCTGGTTCTCGAATGTAAGGCACTTCACCCATCCACGTGGTGAATTGCTCCTCATCCATTAAGATTCAGTTTACATTTCCTCCTATAAGCCTTTCCTGACGTTTTTTCCCTATCCTTGCGTCTTTGCAGAGAAATTCCTTCTCTACTCTCTTAATACTTTGTATGCCTGTCATGTCTATCTTTGCCAAGAGACTGTCTGCTGTTTCAGAGCAGGTACAGTGTTTTAAAGAGCTCAAAGTTGGGGCGCCTGGGTGGCTCAGTCGATTGAGCATCTGACTCTTGATTTCAGTTCAAGTCATGATCTGGGTGTCCTGAGATCGAGCCCTGCACTGGGCTCTGAGCTCAGCGGGAAGTCTGCTTGAGATTCTCTCCCTCTCCCTCTGCTTCCCTGGCTCTGTAAAATAAATAAATCTTAAAAGATAAATAAAGAGCTCAAAGTGTAATGGAACTAGATAAGGAAAATAACTATGTAATAATGATCATATAGCATGATGTGTATATATTTATGTACATATATGTATATAAACATATATAAGTAACTTATGATAGAAGTATGCTTATAAAAGCACTGAGAGGCTTACAGAAAGCACTAAGAAGGGCTTCAAACTCAGAATGAGGGTCTAAAGCAAATCTCTGAGATGGTAACATTTAATCTGAGTAGTACTGAAGCCTGAATGAGTATTAGTCCAGCCGACAATGGAAGGAAGGACATCCCATGGAAAAGCATGGAAGTATCAGAATACGTTGTTTTCTGGGGATTGCAATTGGTTGGTATATATGTGGATGTGATTGCAGAGGAGGCTGGTGGGATCAGCAGGCATCAATTCAGAGCTGTGGTGTCAGCGTTTGAGTCACTAAGATGAGCTAAGTAAACATGCCTATGCGAGGAGTCAGTGACTGAGTGAGAGTAAGGAGGAGAGTGCATAGTCAAGTCACCGGTTTGTGAGGTCCCTCTAATCGTAGATCAGGACTGGTTGCAGTCCACAGTACTGGAGGCTGGGAGGCCACCGCGCCATTACTTACTTAGCCAATCCTTGATCGATGGTCATTTAGGTGGTTACTAAATTTTTGCTTACGCTTCTTCATTAATAAATTTAAGAACAATTAATGAACTAATGTTTTCTTAAAAAACAAAATGAAAACCCAGGAGGCCAAACTGACAAATACCTCATATCCTGTAAATCTCTGCATAGTCACATAGTCATAATCACAAAAGTGATTCCATTTTTTTAATAGTAAATACATGGCTCAACTCATTATAAATATCAGTGGCTCTTTTAAACTTAAGGATTTTGATTGCTGGTGAGAATAGTTACATTAAATTTTGCTGGCCTTCTGTGATGATTGCTCAGTAAGCCTCAAAATTACCGCATCATCTCCTCAGCTAAAATAAATAAAAATAATTTTTAATAAAAACAAATATTCTTCATTATATTCTAATGAATTCTTACATTACAATGTCAGATGTCTTGTAGATTTTTTTGCTCCTTTCTGAAACCCTTTCTGAGTCTCTTAAACTATGTAATTGATCATTTCCTCTTCTGTATCCTTTACATGTGTCTGTTATGAAGACATCTTTGCTTATTTCTGTTTCCTTACTAGACTTACCCTCTTGAGGATGAGGACTTGGCATCTTACTGATTTTTATTCCCTCAGTTCTTAAAACAGTGTCTTAGACACTGCTACTTTTTCCTCTTTGTCGTTCTTATAACGCTCATTATAGCTAGCATTGTATTGAGCCCTTACTGTGAGATGGGTCCTGTCCTAAGTACTTTATTTGGATTTTTCTCTGTTGACATTCCCAACAACTCTATGGCTAAGTTCTATATGCACCCTGTGGGTTTACTATTTCTTTAGTAAAAAAAAAAAAAAAAATTCTGGCTACTTTCTCTGGCTTAACCTATGGTATGCATTTTAGAGCAGAGAGAAGCTGGGTAATCTGCATAGGTCACATATTTCCTAAGTAGTAGAGCTGCGACCCCATGGGTCTCAGCACCTGTATTCTTAAGCCCCTCTCCAGAGTGCATTGATAAGTGAACAGTGGCTCACAAGTTAAGTAATAATATTTATCAAGGTGTGCATATTATTCTACTGGTGTTTTTATAACTTTTTCCCATTTTTGTATTTGAAAATTTTCAAATCCACAGAAAAGTTGAAACTATAGGAACAGTAAACACCCATATACTCTCTATGTATGACTATTAATGCATTGTACATTTTTTTTCTCTCTCTTTCACTGAACCACTTGAAAGTAACTTAGAGACATAATGGCACATAATGCTAAGTATTTCACCATGCATGTCCTGAGAGCAAGGACATTCACCTACATACCACAATATAATTATCATACATAAAAATTTAAACATAGATACAATGATATCATGTAATAAACAATCTATATATAGATTTCCCCGACTATCCCAATAATAATTTTTATGGATTTTTTTCTTTTGTATCCAGAGCCAATCAAAGATCACTTAGTACATCTAGTTGTCATTCCTTCTTGGTCTCCTTTGATTTGGAACAATTCTGCCGCTTTCCTTTACTTTCTCTCTCTCTCTCTCTTTTTTTATTTTTATTTTTTTTTGCTTCTCGACAATGACATTTTTTGAAGAGTCTACATCAGTTGCTTGGTAGAATGTTTCACAGTTGATTCAGGCTAATTTTTTTTTTGCAAGAATATTACAAAGGTGATCATGTATTATGATACTCCCTTTCCACATGGTGTAGTTCTGTTTTTGGTGATGCTAAATTTGATCACTTGATTAATGTTCTGTCCCTTAGATTTTTCCACTGAAAGTCGCCTTCTTTTTATAATGAGGAAGCTGTCAGATGATACATTGAAGCTGTTTGAATATCCTGTTTCCCAACAAACTTCTAACCAGTGAAAGTTTTAAGATCTGTGGAGAATTTTTGCTCAAACTAATTAATTCAATGGCGGTTGTAAAGTCGCCTTTTTCAAGGTCTGTCATTCCTTTTACGTGTTAGGTGTCATTCTTCTGTAAAGAGGAACTCTGTCCTGTTTTAGAATCTCTTTGGATGTATGGGTTCTTTTGTTATTTAATTGTTACCAAATACTGTCCTTATTTTCCCTGGTGCTCAAATTATCCCAAATTTGGCCAGTGGGAACATCCCAGCCAAGCTCCTGTATCCTTTTCACACGTTTCCATCACACTTTGAGTTCATCCCTGCTTTTTGTCACAGCAAAATATTCCAGCCTCCCTGGCTCAGCCCTGATTCCTTTTATTATGGTAGGTATTTAGAAAAAAAAAAATCTGGGGCTAGGTATGCTTATTTTTGCTCTTAACCTACTTAAAAAACAAAAAACAAAACCTACTTCACACTTCCAAATAAATAGTAACCATTTCTTATGTGTTCATAAAGTCTCATTTGGCATTAATCTAAATTCTGCCTTTGTATCCCATTAGAAGCAGAAACATTAAAATTGCAAATAAACTCAAAATGATAGCACTTTCTAGAAGGTTTTCTAAGTGGAAAAAGATAGTGCTTAATTATGTTAAACAGCAGTTGGTATGAAATACAAAGGTGCAGATGCAGGCACTTATTTTCTTTGGTCAACTTCAAGAATTAAGAGTAAGGTAGTGAGGGGTGCCTGGGTGGCTCAGTTGGTTAAGTGTCTGCCTTCGGCTCAGGTCATGATTCCAGGGTCCTAGGATCGAGCCCCACATCTGGTTCCCTGCACTGGTTGGGGGAGTCTGCTTTCCTTCTCCCTCTGCCTGCAGCTCCCCTGCTTGTCTGTCCATCTGTCTCTCTCTTTTTCTGTCAAATAAATAAATAAAATCTTAAAAAAAAAAAAAAAAGTGAGTGCTGAAATAGGTAATTGGTAAATGACTCTGAATTAGATGTTCCCAAAGACAAAAATAAAGTTGTTGTCACACTACTCTTGGAAGATGACCTTATATAGACCAGAAGCCCTTGGCTATTTTAACTTCATGCTCTTGATGATCAGTTGATTGATTGACCTAATATTTGACTGTAGTTCATGACTAAGGCCTTAGTAAAAGATAATGTTGGGCACAATGTGTGAGATCAAAAAACCCTGATAGCTGTAGCAGTACTTTAGAAGAGATAGCAGTTACAGACTTCAGGAATCTGTTACAGAATAAGCAGTGGGGGTAGAGATCACTTGATATCTATATTCTGGCAAATCTACTTTAATTTTCTCAAATTACAGATTTTTGTTCTCAACTGCAACTTTCATTTCCTATACAGGTAACTTAAATACCTTTACGCCTCTGATCACTTTAGCCTCTCCCCCTCTCATCCTGTCTTGCTTAGGGGTTTTCCTCTCCTGTCACCTCCAAAGCCACTCAAAATGCTAAGCTTTCTGGCCTTGTTCCTAACACAAGAAGAACTAGGAGACTGATCATGAGATGGGGATATGCATTTTTTTCTGAAATTGAGCAAGTCAGTTAACTTTCTGTGCTTTCATTTCTCTGCCGGTTAACTGAGTATAAGGTCTGTCTCTCTCCTGCCTTTTATGAATACTGTGGGAATGAAGCCAGTCACAGAAAATGTGTTCTGTGTCACTGAGAGCATTTAACACATAGTATTTTGTCATGATAACAATCAGAGGCACTTTTATTTCAGTTTTTACCACAGCAGGAATTTAGATTTGAAAATAGGATAATGGACACCAGAATACAGAATATTGCGAAGGCTGCAGAGTTGTTTTCCCCTGGAGATCTTAAAATCCATAGGATTTTTTCCTCTAGATTTGGTCGTACCGATGCCATGGGGTAGGTGAAGGCCCTTTCCACTGGAGCACTATGGAATTCTGTTTCCCGTCCTTCGGCCCCATGAGTACACGCTGTTTCCTGTTTCTTTCAACAACTGTGTCTCTTCCAAGGCCAAATGCCCCGTGAAAAAGCTGTTCCTCCTCATATGTTCTTATTCCCTCATAATGAGTTCTTCCACAGCTGGGTTCTCCGAAGCTTGTGCGATGTGATGAGAGCTCTCTGAACTCTCCCAGTTTTGTATCTGTTCATTTTCCTGCCTGCCCTTGCCTACTTCTATATCCCCTTTGTTTCTCAATCACACACCCTGGAGGACAAGGATTCTTGTTCTGCTGCATCTGAGGAGCAGCTTGATGTAGATGGCAAAAATCACAAGTGATGCTTGGGACTCTAAAGACAATCTTATTTACATTAGAAAGCCCTTCTGAAGTTCCTAAGGACACCTGTGGTTGAATTGGCTTTTCCCTTGTCACTCTCCAGAGCCATCGCCTGCTTGGGCATCTCAGCATGTCCTGATTTCTTCAAATGTTGGTACTGGACACCCACCATAATTGGTTTACGTGAGAAATATTATATAGAACTGAGGTGGGAGTTTTACTGTCCCCTACCTTATTTGAAAACTCATTTCATGGGTCTCTCAGAACCCCCGTTACATCAGGATGTATTTCCAAGGGTAAGATTGTAGATTGCAGTCCCACAGAAGAGATGTGGAGCTATGTCTGCTTTGCCAGTTGAGACGTGTTTCTTTTTCTAGTTCAAAAAGTGACAGGTTATTTTAAGGATGCTTTGGAGATGATGCTGTAAGAATGTTAGTAAATTTTGAGTGTGGTTTGCCCATTTGGGCTTAATTCTGGCATCCAGTTTTTTGGGGAAAAATTTATCATTATTGGCTGTGTGATCCTCACCTGACTTTTATTTACTGAGCTGCTAAACCATATGTGATAAAAGAGGAACGTGGGCCACCAAGAACGAACGGCCCAAAGTTCTCTCCGATCCATGTGAAGGTTAGAGGAGCAACACTTCTTTTTCCCATTAGCCTTTAGCACCAAGAGACACGTGATTTTCTTTAAATCGAGTGTATCACCTGTCTTTGATGTTTTTAGAAGAGCACTCTAAAGTGTATACATGTATTAAACCACTTAATCTTTTGACTTGGGTTTTTGTATGCCCCTGACCTGCCATCCGCAGTGGGTTGTAAGGGTTGGTATATGCTGATTGCCGAAAGCTCATGTTACACAGTGAAGAGGATGACCAAGAGGGGGACCAGTTTAACAGAAGTTGGAAGAGTGTTTCTCTCATTTCAAGATGAATATGTATCTTTTAATCTAGTTTTTGAGACTTAGAAATGAAATTCTTTAGATATTTCTATGATGGTTTTTTAAAGATTTTATTTATTTATTTGACAGAGATCACAAGTAGGCAGAGAGGCAGGCAGAGAGAGAGGAAGGGAAGCAGCTCCCCGTTGAGCAGAGAGCCCGATGCAGGCCTCCATCCCAGGACCCTGAGATCATGACTCGAGCCAAAGGCAGAGGCTTTAACCCACTGAGCCACCCAGGTGCCCCGTACTTCTATGATTATATGGTATCATAGATGTAAAATAAATTTGACAAGTTGTATTTTGTTCCTAGGATCTACTCCTAATATTTCTATCCTAAATGTGTACCAAAGAAAACATTTGCAAGCTTGATAATAAACACAGATGAAGTCAGATTCCATGACTTTGTGTTCAAGGGTAGTCCATTAGGAATTGTATTTAGCTGCAAGTAACAGTGACACAAGAAACAGTACCCTAAATTGCTAGGATGCTAAGTTAGGGTAACTGTTATGACTTCTTGCTCTCCTCAGGATCATAAAGTGGTCACTGTAGTTCAGTGACTAGTCAGCCCCCTTTTAAAGTAGCATTCCAAAAACCCCACCCAATAACTTCTGTTTACCTACAATCAGCAGAATTTAGTCACTTGGCTACCCAGATCTACCAGGGAAGATAGGGAATGTAGTTTTCCATTGTTACCTCATTCCCCACTCCCAAAACAAGCAAACAGAAATGCCATCCTAATTAAAAAAAAAAAAAAAAAAAAAAAGGGAAAAATAGATACCGGTAAGCACCCAGCAATTGCTGCCACCAGTAGTGCCTTTTATGATTTGTCCTAATCTTCCTTTTGATCTCCTCTGCTGTTGTAAGCACTTTACAGTGTAGCTCAGCCCAAACACTTGGCACTCACTGAGAAAACCTTCCCCTCCCTTCCCCTACCCTCTGTGCCTATTCTGAAAGGCTTTTGTCTTGCAACCCAATCATCTCAACCTCTTAACCTCTAGGACATTGCTCAGATGACAATTTTCTAGGGGAGGACCGTAGTCATAGTTGTTATGATTATACTTTATAATGACCCTCCTGCCCCTCTCCCCTTTCTTCTTTCATCTCCTTTCTCTGAGTTCTTGGTCAGTTTGGGCCAATGCGTTCTAGCTGCACAGCTAATGTCTCATATCCTCAGTGACTCTCTCATCCCCACTCCCCGACACTTGCCTACTGTAATACATATAGGTAACAAATGTTCAATGTATGTTTATTGAATCCATCGCAGACCCAATGCCAGCAAGATAATAGGAAGAAGTTCTTTTATGCAACATTTTTCTGAATGTTTTCTTTTTGTAAGAAAAAAAAAATTGGTGATCCCAACATTTTGAATATCCTATCCCATTAGTAGCTGTTGGCTAATATATAGGTCCTTGGTCACTTCAGTGAACAGTCTGTTGGGTAGAAGTGCAGATAGCAGTTTGTTTGAGAATTACACTCTAAGCATGTAAGAAACATTAACTGTCTTGGCCTCTTGGAATGTGTGCATTTGATGTGCCCAAGATTAGGGCGCTGAAAACAAACAACAAGAAAGGGTGGGGGCAATAAAAACTTTGTTCCTCTACAGCACCTGGAAGGACGATAAATGGATGGTCATCAAGCTAGTCAAGGGGTCAGAAGGCAAAACAGCCTACACCTGGAGTTTGTTTCATAATCTGTCCTCTTCTCAATAAACTTTTCTTTCTTTCTTTTTTTTTTTTTTTAAAGATTTCATTTATTTATTTGACAGAGATCACAAGTAGGCAGAAAGGCAGGCAGAGAGAGGAGGAAGCAGACTCCCTACTGAGCAGAGAGCCCAATGCGGGGCTCAATCCCAGGGCTCTGGGATCATGACCTAAGCCGAAGGCAGAGGCTTTAACCCACTGAGCCACCCAGGCGCCCCAACTTTTCATGTTCTTAAGTGGTACTTCCTAAACTACTTTTTCATATTTTTAGAGATATTTTCAAATTCCAGCTATATGTGGGGGGATTATTAATTCAACTCATACTTACTGATTTTGAGATTTTATTTTTGTTAAATTATGACCCTCTGGGTGCTTCAGTGATAATTGATTCATTCAGGTTGTGTTCATATATAAATGTTAAAAATTATGGCAAATCTTTTTTTAAGATTTAAAAAACTTTAACTTGTATTTCTTGGTTATGGGGCCTGGAAATTACATAAAGACTGGTTTGTTTCTGGGACTTACTTTAAAAACTGCATCTAAACCATCTACTCATATACAGTTGGCTGAAGAATAATTTTGGAAGGCCCTTCTATATAGATTATGTCTTCTCACAGATCTGAACAAAATTGCTTTCTTTTTAATTTCATGCCATATCTAAAATGAGATTTTAAGAGTTTTCCAAGGGAAATTTGCATTTCTCTTATCATTTGCACTTTCTACTCTGCTCATCCCTTCTTTCTGCAAGCTTTTTAATACTTCCGAGCAGCACTGTCTAAGGGTTAGTAGTGATAGGGTCCAGGTGGGCTGACAAACAAGCAGGAAAGGCTTGAAGTAAGATTGGCAAATAAGCCCCATAGAGTGCCAGGTGAGGGAAAGGTCAGCGAGGGTTAAGTGAGGAAATGTAGAAAACACCAGAAATAACTTGCCCCTCAGTTTTACAGGAGTATTTGAGTTTTGAAGGAAACGAAGCTTGAGAATTGTGATAGAGGAAACTAGGAGCACATCCCAGAATGAATACAGCCTTGGCTGATACGGGAAGTCAAGTCTGGGACCTTAGAACTCAGAGTCATTGTCAACTCCACTCCCTTTGGGCTTCAAGATGTGTCGACTCTCACTCAGTGCTTCCTGAAGCCCATCTTTTCTGTAGCAAACAGATCATGCCTTTCTCATGTCACCTAGACTTTTTCTAGTCTATCCCTCATATCACCTCCAAGTTAATATCCCTAGACTTTTATTTTTGTCGGGTCATTCTCATGATGATGATGATAAACTTGCAGAAACTTCCCATTTCCTATAAAGTATATATTCCTTAGCCTGAAATTTAGGGAACATCATCATTTGACACCACTCACCTATGATTGTCTATGTCTCATTTTTCCACTGACATTAAGCTATCTCTTTCACTTGATTCTGCCTTGGTGCCCTGTGAGTAAATGATAGTGTTTTGCTATATAACTCTCCTTATTTTGGAGAATCTTCCCCTTCTCTCTCTTCCCATGTGTGAAGAACCAACTCAAGTCTTTTCTGAAGCTTTCTGTACGAATCTGTGAATATGCTTATGGGATGATGGCTTCACAAATTTCATATGTGCTGCCCGTTTTGCTCGTTAACATATGTTGTGCTAAATGAAAAGTGATTATTTTGTCTCTTCATCTATGTCGTAAGCTCTTTGAGACTAGTGACAGTGCTATACAATGAATTTTCTCCTATTTTCACATCTGGCATAGCACCGTGCACCAATTCAGTGTACAGCAAGCTCTCTCAGTCTGGCGCCATCACACTTTGGCTGGGTAATTTGTTTGTACGACGTTTAGAGCATCCCTGTATTCTGCCTGCCAGATGCCAGCAGTACCCTCTCCCCTGGGTGACAACCAAAAATGACTTTGTTTTTATCAAATGTTCCAGAGGGGACAAAGATGGCTCAGTGGAGAGCCCCTGGTATAGAGTAAACAAAAAATTCTGACCAGTGTCTTGGCAGGAATGGAAGACTGAAAGCTTGGAGTGATGTTTTATAGCATTTTGCCATCCTGAGGAAAGACAAACTCGGTTGGTAGAAGATCATAAAAGTAAAATAGAACTTCCTGTTTGCTATGATAGGTCATGGCAAGGGTTACGGCCATTGTACTACGCCAGGGTTAAGAATGATCAGAATGCCAGAAGTATTCTTAAGTGGGAGTTCCAAAAATACTGAGTTTTGGGTTTTATTTCATTTAGAACCATTTCATACTAGAAGTAGCATTTCTAGTAAAATAAGTATTATTTAGTGGGAAGTTTATCTGAAGTTCACATATGCCCATATCTTTGGACTGAGAACTACTTTTGAAGCATATTTGGGGGAACACATTTGAAATTTGTGATACAGGTTATTATAAAGTTGTAACTATTGACAAACATCAGTTGTGTTTATTCATAGTTTACCAATTTAAACATTTTTTTCACTATTTTTTTTCACTATTTTAACATTGCACTTAGGCTTAGCCAATTTTCCAAGTGATTCACACACATGAACACACACACACACACACACACACCTCAGATGTATGTGAGACTACTAAGTCTAAAGAGTCCTTACCACTCCAAGACAGTGATTTTCATATTTCTGCTATTCTGATGTAAGTTCCTAGTCTTCTCTTTGATTATCAAACTACTACATGATATAGATGCTGTCTGGTTGATGTCCTGCTGACCTAGAAATAATGCACGATGTCCTCTTTTCACAGCTGTCTGCCAGCCACAGTGCAAACATGGTGAATGTATTGGACCCGACAAGTGCAAATGTCATCCCGGATATGCTGGAAAGACCTGCAATCAAGGTAGGAAACCAGTTTGACACAGATTAACAATCATAAGCCCCCTCTGTTTCTGCCTCATGTAAAAGTTTTAGGTTCTCAGGCCAAACCATTTTTCCATGGCTTTTGTTTCTAAAACATGTGATCTGCCATTTTCTGAAAGATAAAAATATAACGGTAAACCTTAAAATACATTTCATCAGATTTCATCCTCTTATTCCTATTCACAGATTCTAATTAAAATGTATTTTAAATAAGAGAATCACAGCATCAGTCATGTAGAAACCTAATAATCTGCTAGTCCTCGTTCTCCCAGGAGATTAGTGGAGAAGCCCTGGAAAATTGTGAGCCTCCTTGGACCCACCCCAGTGAGATGGAACCCCTTCAGTGCTCAAGTCAGGTTGGAAGTCTGACTCTAAATTTTGAGGTCCCTTCAAACTCTGGGCCCTTTGATCTTTGAGATTAAATTCCCTTCAGCTGTTACCAGTTTACAAAGTTCCTCTGAGAAATAAAGATTTTAACAGACTTATTTTTGTTTAAAGTTGCTTATAAAAGCAGATATTCACTTAGCACAGTGCCCCAGGTATTTTATATATATTGTTTATTTTCATTATTACAGTGTCAGGAGGTAGAATGTTATTCATGATATTTAAGTGATAAAGAATTTTTATTTCTCATTGGAAAAGATATCAGGGATATTAAGTGTCTGGTCGAAGTTCATAGAATTAGTTGGTAAAAGAGCTAGTATGTCTACTTAGAACTGTTGTCCATATAATTCATATTTTCTCTGTTAGTTTTGTTTCAGATTAGAAAATATTATTGCAAATGTGAACTTCTGACTTGGGCTAACAACTCTGACAAAGCTTGTCTTTTTAGTTAATTTCTACCCCAAATGTTCTATTATTAGGAGTAAAAAAACCCCATAAATAAAAGCTGGGGTTATATTTCACCAGAAAGATACAAGGATAAAAGAGTCCATTTTTCATTTATTTCTTAAATTGAAGTGACCCTTTCTGTCCTTTCCAGTGTTGAATGAAACAGTTACATGCGACCTGACTGTCTCATAGATAATTACTTGACCTCATCAGATATGGAGGTGATATTGTTGAAGCACTCCTGTTCTTCAATATCTGATACTCCTTGATATGTCTCGTGTAAACTCAGGATTTATGGGCATAATTTCAAGAACCAGAGCACTGGTGTTTGAAAAAGTATAAGGAATTGTTCCTGAACTATAAGATGACATCTATGCTAATGAAATGTGACATGTCCAATGGTAGGAGAAACTGTCATTGTCAAGTGTATTCTGTATTATCTGTTATTTGATTAACTGATTTTTTTTCAATGCTATTTTTATAATATATTTTAACTTGGAAGTTACCAAACATACCAGGAAAGTCTTTTAGAAGTAAATAGGGTTTTTGTTATCTCAGTTTACTTCTTTTAAAAATCCTTTTGACTTTCCTTCCCCTGTCTAAGTTTACAAGTAGTGACATGTCCGGTTCTGATTATTGAGTTATCGGTGTGCATCTGAGACTTCCAGCATGCTTCCCTTTTTAAAGTGGAGAAAATAAACCATCAGAGGTTTCATTAATATGTCAGTACCATAAAACTTTGTTGTCCCGATGCCAGGAGTTTTACAAAGAAGGTTATTATAAGAAGCCACTGTTGAGATTGCAGAGAAATCCATTTAAATTTATTTGCAGGAGCTACATCAACTTTAATATGCTTCAAGGACACTGAAACTATTATTGTAACAAGGATCTATCTCTGGGTATCTCCTGTTTTCAGAAAACCAGTTTATCATGTACTTTTTACTGTAATACATACCTGTTTCTCTGAAGAAAAATGGAAATGTACTGAGTTTATGTCTTGCCTCCTAAAACTATATTCCTTAGGGGAAAGAGGATTTCATTAGTAGCAACGTGGGATTTTACACCTGCGAAAACTAGTGCTGACACTGAAAATGTAATTTCAAGCCCAATCTTGAATATAAGACTACAGCTTACAGTAGAACTATGTGTTTTGATCATCTTTTTCTCTGTCTTCCATAACAAAAAAGCAATGTGGTTGAGTTCCCCATGGCATGTGGTTTATGCTCTTTTAGACCCTTTATGGTCTCTGATTTCTGGGTCCCTGAAAACTATTACTAAAATGACTTGCACATGGTAAGGGCACGTCAACTATTTGCTCAGTGAATGATAGTTTCATGTAATGGTTCTTGGTCCTGAACACTTGTAAAGGGTTCCCCAGAGCTGTCCGGCACAACACCTTAGGCAGCCTCTGAATCTGTGGCCTGAGAACACTGGTCAGGGTGAGGGGCGGCTGCAAAGGCCTGGCGAAGGCGACAACTGTTGAGAGACACCAAGAAACGTGACTAGAGCAAGTAATCTCTATCAGATACACGCAAATCAATGGAGACTGTTTTTTATCTGGACCATACATCTTAAGAATCTGGTAAATACATCTCAGAAATATGAGAACTCAAACAGGTTTCTTTTTTCTTGAGGAGAGAAACGTTAAGAAGAGGTATAATTAAACTATACCTATACAGTTCTATACAGAACTATATAGTTCTTTCACAGAACTGGCAATTAGCTTCTGAGTAAAAGTAGGTTTCTATATGCTGGATAATTGAACAGAATGATAAATGAAAAAAGCAAAAAAAAAGTAGGTTTCTGAGTAAGGCAAATATTTGCTAAAAAAATTGTTGCAAGTGGTGTACTGTGAGAAATAATCTCCTGGTGGAGTAAATAGCTTGTGTAAATGGCCAGCATTTAACCAGTGCCCTCTCAGAACTGTCTGGGGAGCCTCCCAGAGAGCAGGGCAAGCCCACATGCGAACTGGCTAAATTTAATAGCCTTGTCGCAAGAGGGTGAGTCTGCTGTTGTGGGCTTTCTTTTCCCTCGGAGTCATTTTTAGATTTGCCGTAGCTAGATCACATATAAAATCATAGGCTTGGGCTGATCATTAGCCTGTCCTATATGGCACATGGCGCCTCTCACAATAATGATACTCTAACTTGGACTCTGGCAAGATTTGCTTTCTTTTTCCCCACCTCATTTCTCTGGGAATTTTTTTCCTTCAGGTCTTTCCTCTTTGAGTCTCTGTACCCACACAAATTCTCTTTCCCTTCAGCCAAAAAGGGATACTGTTATAGATAATAACATTTTTATAACTTTCCCATTAGGGAATGATTTTTATCACATAAAATATCCTATCATTGCATATTTTCAGAAATGAAATACGACTTAGGTTTTTGAATGCACGATGTGCTTTATAATGATTTCTGAAGAAACAATTTATAAATATCAGATCCTAATGTTTTGACAAAATTTATGTTTCATATGTTGAATTCCTCACCCCAAGAAAAGAACCAGTAACTTGTAGCCCAGAACTATACAGTAAACTTTAGTGGCTTATGTAAATCTGAAAGTTGATTGCCTTTATTACTCCTAATATTTTTTTTAAAGATTTATTTATTTATTTGACAGAAAGAGATCACAAGTAGGCAGAGAGGCAGGCAAAGAGAGAGAGAGAGGGAAGCAGGCTCCCTGCTGAGCAGAGAGCCTGATGTGGGACTCGATTTCAGGACCCTGAGATCATGACCTGAGCCGAAGGCAGCAGCTTAACCCACTGAGCCACCCAGGGCCCCTATTACTCCTAATATTAAGGTAATTTCTGACAGCCTTACTTTTTGAAAGATGGATAGTTTCAACCCAGAAACCAGTGTTCATTTAATTTGAAAGTTTAACTGGCTGTTAATACTATGAAAGTCTTAAAACAGGAGGTGATTGCCTTTTTGAGTCCACTTGTGAGTCTTACCCATCTTATATCATTTTGATAAGGTAATAATGGCAATAGTTAACCTTTGTAGGAAGTTTATTGTATATTCTTACTAAATGGGACCTAAACATAACATAAGTTCTTACATTTGAATGAAAACATTGATGAAGTACCATGCTATTTATTTTAAAAAGCTCTTTCTGCAAATCCTAAATTTGCACATAATTTGGGGGTATTTTAAATTATTGGACAACATAATAGAGGGAAAAAGTCTTAAGTTGGACTTTTAAGACCTTAGTGTCACTAAACAGAGCAGGTTGATTGTAATTAATACTTGTGTAATCTGCTTTCTGAGTTTTCTCTCTTTGTTGATGACTAAAATAATGCTTTAAAAAATGACCATCTCTTCTTTGGTGGTTTCTATAAAGAGTGGTGTGAGAATGATGTATGTGCATGTGTGCAAAACGTATGTGTGATTTTGGAGAAGCAAGATGGGAGGGATAAATTTTAAGGAAAAAAAATTCAAATTTAAAAAAGAGAAACTGGACAAACTAGAAACCTGTTTTAAAAAGCATGTACCACATCTTTGCGAACTCCACCAACTTGATGTAATTGTTTAATATATACTTATAAAGATTTTTAGGGTTAAAATGACATCAGTTCAAAGTTGACTCTTATTACCTTCTTCCTGGTGTGAAGATGAACACCTCTACCCAACTCCTCTTGACCAAGGCAGTGAACAGCCTCTTTTCCAACCCCTGGATCATCAAGCCACAAGTTTGCCTTCAAGGGGTGAGCGTGCCTTCTCTCAGGTGGGCTGCACTCCCACCCGCGCAGCTTCCTGCAGTTTTGTCACTTCTTGCAAATATTCTCAAGACCTGCCCCAGGAGTACCCAGCCTTCAGCATCCTGAGCATGTAAAGCCAGCGGCAGGAGTACCTCCTGCTGAGCCTCCACTGTCCTTTTCACTGCCTCAAATATTGCTTCTCTTTTCCTTTTCTGGGTTCAGAACGTTTTCTAAAAGCCAGATGGCAAAATAACTTTGATTTTCATAGGTGAAGTCAGGAATTCCAGAGCAAAGGAGATGGGGGATTTGATGGCTCAGGCTACGTGGATTTCAGAAGTGATGAAGTCCTCTTCCCCACTGCCACATTTGGAGAGTTTTAGGTTACCTGGAAATCAAACCATACATTAACTTCCTGCTTTTGGTGTGCATTTTGTAACATTAGAAAGCCTAAGTTCTGGTTAAGTATAGCCTTTAAGTCGCTCTGTGATTATGAGCAAGTCATTTAATGGTCTGAGTCTTAGCCAACCAGTTAGTTACAGGGGAAGAATACTTCCTGCCCTCTTCACCTGCAGGGCTGGTGTGGGAACAGGAACACCAAAAATATCTGTGTTTTCATTGCGATGGAAAGTCTTGTACAAAAGTTAGATGGCAGATGATTTTACAGTTTTTGTTCTAAAAAGATGGTATCCTTCATCCATAGGTTTGGTATTTTAGAATGACTGAATTGAAACCATTGAAATTATTAATTATTGTCTCTCCACTGATAGGAAACTTAATGCAACTTGCGTATCTTCTGCATAAAGAATTAGGGCAATAAGATGAATTTCAACAGTGATAGTTTCAAGAATAAAGGTTATGGTAGTTGACATACTGACGTCTGTTTGCCTATGACCTCCACTTTAGTCATATAAAGTGTAAAAGGTTAACTTTGAGACATTGCCCAGTTTAAGGATCAAAAGAGAAAAAATTCCAAATACATTAAATGAATGAAAAATTATTTTCCTTAAAAATCCATTGGATTAGCTTATTGAAGGAGTCTATTCTAGATTTTTCAAGCTACTTTTCAGTGTCTGCATGCTAATAAAATTTCTGATTCTTTATTTCCTAAAATGTAATTATAATGCTGTGCAGCTTGCATTTTTGTTCTGAACTAGCTCTCTTTTTACTCCCCTCACCCCACCCTTCCCACCTCTCCAAGCTCCTGAATCCATCAGCCTGCTTAAATATACTCCTCACTGTAATAAATGTTCTTTAAGAATGTATACTTGGTAATTAAAGCATTTGAAATGTAAGTGGTTTAATTGAAAAGTGATGTCTTTTGATGTGATAAGATGGACACATGACAGAATTCATTATTTTTTATTCTAGATTTTCCTTATAATTTATGTTAAAGAGCAAGATTAAAGTGAATTTAAGTAAATGCCTAAAGTTTTCTTTCCTGGGTTCTTTTTGTCAGCTTTTAAGATTGGTTTGAGAAAGTGTGGTCAAGGAGCTTGTTCTTTATATTGTTCTGCGTGTTATTCTAGGAGAATGTACTATAAATTGGAAGTGTTTTTGAATTTCTGATTTGATAACACAAGCATTACTAGGTCAGTTAGTCTACGAGATTTTGGAAGCAGTACATATTAAGTCAATTTTATAAGGCATTAGGTCAATAAGAAAATGAAGTTATGATAATAATAGACTAGAAGCCCTGAAGAAAATTGAGAAAAAGAAGTTCATCACCAGGACACCAGATGCTTTTAATCTTTTGAAGCTCCCTGCTCTAGCAGAAGTCTGATATTTGGTAAATATTGATAACGTGGATTATTGTGGAATCCTATTTCATAATTTTTGCAGTGGTTTTTGTAAGTGTCAGTGTGGAGTTTTTAGGACACACATGCCTGTAGCAGATGGGCAGTTATGGCTGTCACTGGAGACAGCTGTCCGGGAGTGTCAGCCACCCCGTCACCAGCTGTTAAGAGTACAGACGGCTTTCTCACATGGCTTTCAATGTCTTTGGATATTTATGTGTCAAATTAGTAACAGTAAAATAGGCAACAAATGTCTCTACATTTACCCATCGAAGGCTTCCTGTTATTTCCTCTTCCATATTATTTCATAGAGTGATTCCCAGATGGGGGCTTGTTTTTGCTTGTTTGTTTTTGAATTACGACATTGTGTTTCACTTCCTTTCAGTTTCATGATTCTTAACCCCAAAGTGTGCTTTTCTCATGGGAAGGGAAGGGTAAATCTGGACTGAAGACCACCGGGAGCCCCAGTCTGGATCATGAAAACTTCTCCCGACAACCTTGAGGGGTTCTTTATTGGTCAAGACTAGAGCTGCCTCAGCTTGGCTTCAGCTCTAGTTCATGGACAGGATGAATAAAGAAATTTCAATCAGCATAAGTATCCCTTCCATATGAGCCGCTTAGAGCTACAAACCTCTGACCAGTTTCTGTGGCTGTTTATAAAGAAGCCTAACGGTTCTTAAATGACACATTTTCTGTCCATTAGTATCCTTCCCTTGAGATACAGAATTCAGTCTCACTCCACGGCTTTGTTGTATGTTCTGTTTTATGCAAAAAATATTTAAAACAAAGCCTTTCTCTAATAAGGTACTCAGATTTAAATACCATTTAATATCAGTCAGGGACTTACCAAAGCCAGGCGTGAATCTGCAGGGGTCTATGCATGTATTAGGAATAATAATAAACTTTTATTACAGCATGACAAAAGATTCCCTGACTCTAATTTTTAGTAAATATTGAAATACAAGGTAGAAGAATACAAGACATAGGGTAAATTTCTCTTCCTTCCTTGATTTAAAATTTTTACTTCATTTAACAGAGGGAGAAGTCAAATTTGTGTTGATAACATAATCTGCAAAGTATTTTCTTGGAGGAAATTTTTTAAAAATGTATTTTAAAATGTGATTCTGTTTTGAATGCCCATGACTGGGCTCTAGACAATAAAGTAGAAACTGAAGAAAGCAAATGAGGCGAAGGTTTCTGTTTCACTTAGTTAACCTTCCTAGGCTTCACCCAGCTGGGAACCTGCTCACGGTTCTATTAAGGTTAGAAAAAAGACCAAGTTGGAAAGTCAGTAAAATATGAAAACATTTATAAACATAGTAATTATTAGGTGGTTTTAAAACAGTAAAATCTGGTGGTTTAATTAAGTGAAATACATAGATTTCCAATAAGTGGGCAGGTCAGATTTAAATTTGATTAGATGAAAACATCTTTGCCCCTAGATATATCTATATATCTGATTTGGTGACATAGATTAATAATAAGGTGCTTACGCTGGCAGTTCCAGATGAAATAAACATGTGGTCTTATTTCTTTTTAATGAAATCTGCATTTGGGGCCTTACTATTTTAGTGTTTTCCATTATGAGTTTTATGTTCACTTGAAGCAGTATTCAACTTGGGTTAGAAAATTTTTATGTGGAGTTGATTAATTTATGTTGATATTTAAGCCAACAAACCCTAAAATACATAATAATAGTCTGTCATGTATCATCCCTTAGTATTTCCATGTGCCTTTCTTAACTGCCAAATGAATGAAAGTATGTTGGAGGGTAGGTTTTAGGGTGGTTTTTTAATTTTGTGACTTGAATACATCAGGAAAGCAGGAAACTGAAATTTCTCCTTTAATCTGAGATCAGTATAGACTTTGTAAGATTGAACAAGAGAAACCACAATAGTGATCACTGTAATTCATGTAGCTCTTACCTCTGAAAATAAAGCTCTCCTTTGGAAAGGTCAGAGCAGTCGAATGTTTTAAAATACTTCCTATAAACTAAGAATGGCTCACAGAGAATTGTCCTAAAACAGAGACAGAAGGAAATTGAAAGAGGAAGGTCACATAGTCAGGAGTGAAGCCAGTAGTCAACTCCAACATTTGGAGGATATTGGAGTCAGTCAGGTAAATAACTGAGGACCTCCACCCGTGAGGAGGAGGGTAGGGATGGTAAGGGAGATCGTGTCTTTGAGGAGACTTTCCAACTTTTCTTTGCAGACAGAGACCACAGGTACTATGTAATCTGAGCTCCAGAAATTCACACAGCCCTCTTAATGTTAGGAGGCATTTGGTCATTTTTGATAGAAGAAGGCTCTTGGTCACCCCTCGTGTAACCAGCATGGAGTTAAAATGGTATAAACGGGCTCTGTCTCTTCTGTTACTGACTGGTGGCCGCAGCTCCTTCTGCTTTTCTCGTTCATTCTTCAATATAGCGAAGTATTTTAAATGGTTTTGCATCAGTGTCGAAGCTTTCTCATTCTGTTGCATCAACCCCTGCTCTTTGCAGATCTAAATGAGTGTGGCCTGAAGCCACGGCCGTGCAAGCACAGGTGCATGAACACTTACGGCAGCTACAAGTGCTACTGTCTCAACGGATACATGCTCATGCCGGATGGGTCCTGCTCAAGTATGTCAAGAATCTTAACTGTTTGATAAGTGCTCATGTTGCGCTCTGATACGGTGTGTGAAAATAGCCTTCCAGCCCTCCGAACCAGGACGTGAGCCCGTATTTATGTGTGCCTCAGGAATGGAAAATCAAAATACTAGCTGCCCTTTGGACATGTCTAGCATTATTTTACCACGGGCGCCAGTGTTCAATGGATTTGGAAGTGGTATTTAAGCATCGTAAAACTAAATGTATTTTCTAGTGTTTTTCCTAACACATTTTTGTCTGTCTTCTATCTGGGCAAAGTCCTGTACCAGCTAGAAGAAGAAGGTTAGTGCCTGTGTGAGGACTGGTGCTGTTCACAAGCATGGACACTGCCTTGGTAGCCAGTGGGGAGTCCATCCAGTCTGCTGACTGAGCGTAAACCATTCATTCATAAGCGCCTTCTCACTTCACTTTTACAGTTCTTTCTAATGGGCTAAGATAGTACTTTTCTTAAAAAAAGAAATTTACATCAAATGAAAAATGATTCCAATAACATTAGATTTCATGTGTCTTTGTGAGGAAGAAATGTATTGTGTTTTCCTATTATCGTTTGGATGTGTTTATTAGATGGCCAATGCCCTGAAATTTTCTATAGGCTGAACACTGAATTGAGTTTGTGTTTCTATGATCTCTAACAATCGAGGACTTGATTTTTTTTTTTTTTCACTGAGTTATCTGTTAAGTGAGTTATCAATTAGTTAATTTTCAGTTATCTCTGTCTAACTGGGTTGTATTTTATTGTAAGTTCAGTTAATCTTATTTAGCATTGCATATTTAACATGGAACCTTTAGAATTCGGTGAGTGCATGTTTAAGACCATTTATTAGTGATGTTAGAATCCTCTAATGTTGTATGATCTGGTAGGGAGTCAACTATTGACCCTAGAAAAATATAGTGGGAGATTGAGAAAGTTAATTGGATGTTTAGGTGAAGACCAGAATTTAACATGAATAATCTGGAAAATTACCTCAATCCTTCACTTTCCTTAACTCCTAGGAAAATTTCTAGATAATCTATAAGAGATAAAGTTTTATATTTGTCTTCTCATCTTTTAAATGCATTAAAGGTCTTTCCCAGATGAAGAATATCGACTGTTGGATAACTGAGGCCTTTTTGTCTTCATTGTTTAAAAAAAAAACAAACCGTTATTTTGGTTATAGAATTTGTCCACTGCCTCTCTGTGTCAGCCAGTCACGCTCTTTCCAGGTGCCCTGACGTGCTCCATGGCAAACTGTCAATATGGCTGTGATGTTGTCAAAGGACAGATACGGTGCCAGTGCCCCTCTCCCGGCCTACAGCTGGCTCCTGATGGGAGGACCTGTGTGGGTGAGTTGTAAACTCAAGCATCTCTGTCAGCAGCCCCTGCAGGATAAGAAGAGAAAGTGAAAGGTGATGGGAGTAAGGAAGAGATGCAGTTACCTACATCAGACGGTTGGCTGTCCTTAGGAGACAGCACGTGTCTCAGGAGAGGACCTCTCTGTGAATGGATAATGAGAACCTTATTTCCCTAAAAATGAGGGACAGGAGGAAGCTCCAGTCAGAGGAAACCTCGTGTGCAAAGGCTCTGAAGTTTAAAAGAGCACAGAATTCAGGGAAAGCAGAAGAGCTCGGTAGTTCTAGAATGTTAGGAAGCAGTGAGTGATGAAGCTGAATAGGTAGGGCTAGATGGTACGTACTGCATAAAAGAGTTGGTTTGTTTTCCTCTAATTTAGGGAGACAGTATAGAATTGTGATTAAATCTGGGCTTTGATTTCAAAGCTAGTGCTGCCAAGTCCTTGATAGGTAACCTTAAGCAAGAGACTTCCTTTCTTTGAGCTTGGGTCTCTTCATCTTTAGTGGAAGTAATGTGGGGTACCTCGGTGGCTTAGTCAGTTAAATGTCCGCCTTTGGCTCAGATCATGATCCTAGGACCTGGGATGGAGCCCCGCATCAGATTCCCTGCTCAGCGGAGAGCCTGCTTCTCCCTCTCCCTCTGCTGCTCCCCCTGCTTGTGCTGTCTCTCTCCCTGGCACATAAATAAATAAATAAATAAATAAATAAATAAATAAATAACTTTTTAAAAAATGGGAGTAATGCCACATACAACCATTGTATGCATTATGTCTGCAAAGAGCTGAGCAGAGTACCTAGCATGTAGTACGTACTCAATGAATAGAGGCCGTCAGTGATTCAAGAGAGACTTATTTAGTACTTTCTGTATTTCAGGCACTGTGACAACTGCTAGGATATATAGTAGTGGACGAGGCTGACAAGATTTTGATTCTCACAAAGCTGTTGCTCTAATAGGGAAGAGGGAAAAGAAGTATCCAATAAAATTACAAAACAATACTCAATGTTAATAGGAGGTACTAAGAGGGAAACACAAAGGGTGTTTTTTAGAAAGTAATGGTCATGGAAAGCCCTGCAGTAAACCTGAACCACTGACCATGTGAAGAATCACCAAGCAGGTGGAAACAGCGTGGGAACCTCAGTAAGAGAGACCAGGGGCTGGTCTGTGTGAGGGTAGGAAGAAAAGCAGGCCCATGTGGCCTCGTGCACACTGAGTAGGAGGGGCGGGGCCCTTGACATATAACTGGTAGGTTAAGTAAGGATGACATAGTTAGTGCCGGGCGTTCATGGACATCCTGAGGAATGAGGATTTAATTTAAAAAGCAAGTAGAACGGTTGAGGAGTTTTAATATTCCAATCTTAGGTTGCAATAAATCATTTTGACAGTTGATTGGAAATCCTCTGGAGGTGGTGAGATTGGTGGGGAAGAGACCAGTTCAGAGGCCCTTGTCACAGTCTAACCTGGAAGATGGCAGGTCGGGTAGTGGCAATGGGTGAAGAGAAGATGAGGCCTGATTAACTGGGCCTGATGATTTGGGGTTATGGGAATTGTTAAGGATGTTAAGGCTATTGTTAAGGATGCCTCATGTTTCCAGTCAGAGCAACCAGTGGATACAGGTGTGGTCTGGGCAGAGAGGTGGTGCAGGAACACGATAGCTCCGGTTAGGAGGAAGCATTGAAATTTGGAGATGGGGAATTTACGTAGCCCATCGGGGCAGCCAGCTGGATAGCATTTAGGATGCGCCACTCTGTGCCAGGCAGCCATTTGTCAACGTGTGTTTTAAAATCCTATCCACCTGAACATGCTGCTGTTCTTTCTAAGACGCAATTGATTTCTGCTTCTAGATGTTGATGAATGCGTTACCGGAAGAGCCTCCTGCCCTCGATTTAGGCAGTGTGTCAACACTTTTGGGAGCTACGTCTGCAAGTGTCATAAAGGCTTCGACCTCATGTACATTGGAGGCAAATACCAATGTCATGGTAACGAACCTTAGGCATCACTTGTTTTGTTTCTTCCTGGGGTACTGGGATGGTGACTGGGAAGTCAGTGGCAGGAGGCTGCTGGCCATGCACTGAACAGAAACCCTTGCGACCGTTTTTGGTAGTTCTGGATGCACGTGTACTTTGTTTCTTTCGTTCATCTGCTGGTTTTACGTGGACCTTCCAAAAAAAATTTTTTTTTAAAATTCTGTATATCTTTGATGTCATCATACTGCTCTCGCAAATAAACTTCTTTTCCATTTCCTGTTGCAGATATAGATGAATGCTCCCTTGGTCAGTATCAGTGCAGCCGCTTTGCTCGATGTTACAACGTACATGGGTCCTACAAGTGTAAATGTAAAGATGGATACGAGGGTGATGGACTGAATTGTGTGTGTGAGTAATGGTTTTCTCCTGGCTCTGATTTCTAGCAGGAAATACAGGATTACAGGAAGGCCATTACAGGGAAAGATGAAGAACAAGATAAACTATCCAAAAAGTACTTTTTATAGCTAATAATGTTAGTCTTTATTTTCTGCACACAAGCAACTCATTTGCTCAGGTATTTTAACAAAAGTTAAAGACTCAGTAATACATTTAATCTTAAAAGCGTTCAGTTCCTTTGCTGAAACCTCTCAATATGGCTGGCAAGAAATGATGGAGCTCTTCCTGAGAATTTGATTTTGTTATAATCAGAAGTAAATGTTTGTCATTAGCATTACATTAAGACAGAGGGGAAAATTTGGATATATACCAGTTTTTTGTTCCTCTGTTTTGTGTGTCCTAGTTTTATTAAAAAATCATTCTGATATTTATTTTCTCTGAATTTAGGACAGTTTTGCTTTTTAAATCCTTACGAGCCCTGTTTGGAATATGGCTATGTTAGTAGATAAACATGAAAAAAATAACCTCCAAGATGAAAGTTGTACAGATTAAAGGCCATAATTTAGCATGCATTTCATATGACAATAGATAATTTTTAAAGTTTTCGAGTAAAATATTTACTGAAAATCATGAGCCTTAGAATCATAGAATTTAAAGGATTTTTGAAGGGTCATGTAGTCATATTTCAGGCCTGGAGTGTATCATTCCAGGAAATTAAATGTTAATTCCTTTTGGGGAAGATAACCACAGAAAAAGTTTCCACAGAAAATCATGATAACCTCTGAAGTGTTGTTGTTTTATTTTTTTAAGATTTTATTTATTTATTTGACAGACAGAGATCACAAGTAGGCAGAGAGGCAGGCAGAGAGAGAGAGAGGGAAGCAGGCTCCCCGCGGAGCAGAGACCCGATGTGGGACTTGTTCCCAGTACCGTGAGATCATGACCTGAGCCGAAGGCAGTAGCTTAACCCACTGAGCCACCCAGGCGCCCACCTCTGAAGTTTTTTTTAAGCAGTTGTATAAATTAGTAAGGGAGAAAACAAAGAAACTTAAAAAATATACAGAGCAGTTAGGGTACCTGGGTGGCACAGTCGGTTAAGTGTCTGACTCTTGGTTTCTGCTCATGTCATGATCCTGGGGTCATTAGATCAAGCCCTTTGTCTGGCTCCACGGTCAGCATCGAGTTTGGCTGGGATTCTTTCTCTCTCTCCCTTTGCCCCTCCTGCTCGTGCTCTCTTACTCTCTCTCTCAAATAAATAAGTAAAATCTTAAAAAATACAGGGGCTCCTGGGTGGCCCAGTCAGTTAATGGTCTGCCTTCATTTCAGGTCATGATCCCAGGGTCCTGGGATGGAGTCCCTCATTGGACTCCCTGCTCAGCGGGGAGCCTGTTCCTCCCTCTGCCACCCCGCCCCCAACAATGCTCTCTTTTTCTTGCTCACCCTCTCTCTCTCTATCTCAGATAAACAAAATCTAAAAAAAAAAAAAAAGAAAAGAAAAACATTTTGGGTGCCTGGGTCACTCAGTGGGTTAAGCCTCTGCCTTTGGCTCAGGTTATGATCTCAGGGTCCTGGGATTGAGGCCCCCATCAGGCCCTCTGCTCAGTGGGGAGCCTGCTCCCCCCACCCTTACCCGCCTGCCTCTCTGCCTACTTGCTTTCTCTGTGAAATAAATAAAATCTTTAAAAAAAAGTCTTAAAAAATATATATGGAACACTTAATGAACATATTTTGCATGAGTTGAATTTATATAGAGTATGGAAGAGAAAAGTATTAGTCTTTAGATTATTCAAAACATGATTTTATAATATATGTGTGCCCTGCGGACACTTAATAAAGATTCTGAACAAACATTTCTCATATTTTAAAAACTGTAGAATGTTTCTACATTTTAAAAATCTCAAGGATTGTTGTCTTTTTTCATATTACACTTGAAATTCTTTGTGTTGTAAATAATACATATCCATTACAGAAATACCAACATAATTTTTGCATATATCTGCAGGATGGATATGTGTGTATTTGGGTATATATATACCATACATACACACACATAGTTGTTATTTGGAAAAGAGCATGACTTATGATAGAGGAATATTCTAAATGTGAAAAGTAAGCCTTGTTGGCATGAGGTACTCGAATGTGTTTTTCACAATTTGATGCCACAGACTTTTAGAGGGAGACGGTTATACACTAATTTAAATCTTTTGACTCTTTCAGATATTCCAAAAGTCATGATTGAACCTTCAGGTCCAATTCATGTACCAAAGGGAAACGGTACCATTTCAAAGGGTGATGGAGGACATAGTAACTGGATTCCTGATGTTGGAGGTACTAGGTGGCCTCCGAAGACACCATATATTCCTCCTGTTATTACCAACAGGCCCACTTCAAAGCCAACAACAAGACCTGCACCCAGGCCAACGCCAGAGCCAACCCCACCCCCATTCCCAGAACTCGGAACTTCACCACCTGCAACAAGCTCGGAAAGCACAGGCACCCAGCTGACACCCGTAGTGCCTGTTGTCACCACCTCTCCGCGATGGATCACAGTTGACAACAGGATACAGACAGATCCTCAGAAACCCAGAGGAGACGTGTTCAGTAAGTCCTAGAAATGTTAGTACCACCCTTGGTAATCAAACTCTGACCATTTTCTGTAAGGTTGTTTTTTTTTAAATTTTACATATAATATGTGAGATCATATAGTATTTGTCTTTCTCTGACTTACTCCACTTAGCATCATGCCTCAGGTGTATCCACATTGTCTCAGATAGCAGGATTTTCTTTTTTAAGGCTAAATTGTGTATATATCCCTTTGTGTATTTATACTAGACATTCTTTATCCACTCATCTGTTGGTGGACACTTAGGTTGTTTCCATGTTATGGCTTTTGTAAATAATACTGCAGTGACCATGGGACTATCTCTTTGACATATTTTCATTTCCTTTGGATAAATACCTAGAAGTGGAATTGCTGGATCATGTGGTAGTTCCAGCTTTAATTTCTTGAGGAACCTCCAATTTTCCATGGTGGCTGCACTAATTTACATTCCTACTGACAGGGCATGAAGGTTCGCTTTTCTCCACCTCCTTGACGGCATTTGTTATCTCTTGTCTTTTTGATCATGGCCATTCTAACAGGCACAAATTGGTATCTCATTGTGGCCTTATTTCCTTATTTGTGATGTTGAGCCTCTTTTCATGCGTCTGTTGCCCTTCTGTGTCCTCTTTGGAAAATGGTCCTCTGCCCATTTATAATCAGATTAGTTGGGGTTTTTTGCTGTTGAGTTGTATGAATTCCCTGTGTATTTTAGATATTAGCCCCATATCAGATATATTGTCTTTAAATATTTTTTTCCATTCCTCTCATTTTGTTGTCCTCTCATTTTGTTGATGGTTCCTTTTGCCATGCAGAAGCTTTTCTGTTTGTTGCAGTCCTACTTGTTTTTTATTTTATTGCTTGTGCTTTAGGTGTCATGTCCAAAAATTCATTGCAAGTCCCACAACAAGGAGTTTTTTCCTATATTTTCTTTTAGGAGTTTCATGGTTTGAGGTCTTATGGTCAAGTCTTTAATCAATTTTGAGTTAATATATTTATGTTATATAAAATAAGGGTCTACTTTCATTCTTTACATGTGACTATCCAATTGTCTCAGAACCATTTACTGAAAAGACTGTCTTTTTTCCATGGAGTATTCTTGGCTCCCCTGTCAAATACTAGTTGACCTTATATGCTTGGGTTTACTTCTGTACTGTTGATTTTGTTCCACTGGTTTGTGCACCTGTTTTTATGCGAACACCATATTGTTTTGATGCTATAGCTTTATAGTATAGCTTGAAATCAGGAAGCATGGTGCTTCTTGCTTTGTTCTTTTTCTCAGGATTGCTTTGGTTACTGAAGGTCTTTTGTGTTGTCATGTTTTTAATAAGCTCTTTACAATGGCATTTCCATAATGGGCCATGCCTGGAATAAGGATGAAACACAAAAAGAATTAGCTGTACAAAGTGTAAGTCCTATGTCTTTATTGTTAAATATTATAAAGAACTGTAAAAGGAAGTCAGCTGGGCAGATCACAGTGTGTGTAGAAATGGAAGGAGTATCACGAAGTCATATGGTAGATCTCATTTCCTATCCAGTGTGAGACTTCTCCTAACAAATTTAGATTTATTCAGCAACTCTCAGAGATAGGAAACCTAACTATATCGCATCCCATTTAACTTCTAATTTAATTTAACTAAATTTAATCACTAAATACTTTCGAATGTGTTTTAGAATTCCAGGCCTTGTAGTAGGCATTGGATTTACAAAGATAAAACAGGTAAAGTATAATGTGGGAAAGAGAGTCACCCAGAAGATAACTGGGATACTGTGTTAATGAGAGCACCCAGTCAGGCTTGGGGAAGGAAGTTTTGGGATGGGCAGGGGCAAAGAGCTTGAGGAAAACTAGGTACTAGAGTTCATAGGGACACCAAAGACACAGAAGGAGGAAGCAGGCTCACATAGGCAGCAACCTGCTGGTAAACCTGTCCCTTGTGTTTGCTGTGTCCTGTGGTTGGATCTAGAGGACTAGAGCTAGATCAGATCAGAGACCCCCAGATTTTCAGTGGGTGACTGGGTAAAGGATTGTATCACCCATAGAGATAGAGGCTAGAGGTAAAGCAGCAAGTTTTGAAGGAGGAAGAGGTCATTTCCTTATTAGCGGACCAAAATGTGTAATTTTATAATTTGCAAACTCTCCCTGTATTTACCTGTCGTATGTCACCATGCTGGCTGTTAGCCACCTTTGCGTTCACTCCTCCTGTCTCCTCTTCTTCTTTGCCCACCACTCCTTTATATTGAATTCTTGTGCAAATTTTTTTTTAAACAGGTAAAAAGAACACTGATATTGTGAATTTTTAAAAGACAAGAAGCTTCTCTTTGCTTGTATGTGACTCAAATTTCTCTTCTAGGTTATTGTCCATTTATTTTTATTTATTTTAATTTTTTATTTTTTATAAACATATATTTTTATCCCCAGGGGTACAGGTCTGTGAATCACCAGGTTTACACACTTCACAGCACTCACCAAAGCACATACCCTCCCCAATGTCCATAATCCCACCCCCTTCTCCCAAACCCCCTCCCCCCAGCAACCCTCAGTTTGTTTTGTGAGATTAAGAGTCACTTATGGTTTGTCTCCCTCCCAATCCCATCTTGTTTCATTGATTCTAGGTTCTTGTCCATTTAAAGAGAGAGTGAAGTTCTGTAATTCTGATGTAGTTATAATTATTTATGCTTTAGGCAATAAATGTAATTTTTAGAGGATTCCAATGGTAGATCCAGTAGTATGTTTCATATGCACATATGTTTTATTTGAAAATGTATTTTTTCAAGATTTTATTTATTTATTTGAACGACTGAGAGCGGGCAAGTGAGCACAAGCAGAGGGAGTGGCAGGCAAAGGGATAGAGAGAAGCAGGCTCCCCACTGAGCAGGGAGACTGAAGCAGGGCTCAACCCAGGGACCCTGGGATCATGACCTGAGCCGAAAGCAGACGCTTAAACAGTTGAGCCACCCAGGCGCCCTGAGAATGATATTTTTAAATCTTTCTTCTCTTTGCCTTTCCCCTACCCTCCCTTCTTTTCCTTTGCTGTCTCTGCAGTGCCTCTTTCTTTCTTACTCCTCTGCTTTGTTTTGTTTTCATCTCTTTATCATGTCTGTTCCCGGGTGCTTAAGTATGACAAGTAATTATATTATTCTGTTGCCTTAAGGTAGGCTCATAAAAACTTGGTCACTTAATATAAAAACACTGTGACAGAGATATCAACATGTTTCTGAGTCTTTTAATATTTTTTCTTTTGTAAAAAGTATGTCCTTTTGGGGGCACCTGGGTGGCTCCGTACGTTAAGCACCCCACTCCTGATTTTGGCTCAGGTCATGATCTCAGGGTTGTGAGATGGAGCTCTGAGTCAGACTCTGTGTTGGGCATGGAGTTTGCTTGGGATTCTCTCTCCCTCTTCCTCTGCTCCTCCCCACTTGGCTGGCATTCGCTATCTCTCTTAAAAAAAAAAAAAAAGTATGTCTTTCTTTCCATCATTCCTCGGCATATCAACACATGTGAATTAAAAGTCACATTAAAGTTTAACAATAGAATTGAGCAGGATAAGGCTGGGGAAACATGGAGTTCCTACGATGTTTGAGAGCTCTCATTCTAAGAGAGTGTGATCTTAAAGACATGCCCTGGGAAAGAATTGAAAGATATATATTTGTTTAATGGAAGAGGTTGTAAAATAGAACTTTTCTTTATAATGTGTGTGTTATATGTGTAATTATGTATTGTCCCCCTGAGAAAGGACTAAAGGTATTTTAGGAAATCAGGAAAATCAAGGAAAAGGAAATCAAGAAAAAAATTATAACACAAATACATCTCTAACCCAGACTTCTCCCCAAACTCTAGACTTAGATATCCCCCTGCCTGTCTAACCTTTCCAGTGAGATGCAAATATATGTATCAGACTCCACATTTCTGATAGACTCTGATTGTCAGCTCAAATACATTCTACCTGCAGCTTTTCCTACCCTAGGAGATGTCACCTCTTTTCTACCAGTTGCTAAGGCCAAAGAACTTGGAGTCCTCTCCAACTACTCTTTGTGTAATCTGTATGGAAATGGTGTTAGCCTTACCTTCAAGTTCTGTCTCAAGTGGGAGCACCTTTCCCCATCTCCTGTGCTGCTTCCCTGACCCAAGCCATTCTTCCCGGGGAGGACAGGTCCAAATTCCTTTATCCGCATGAGTTGTGGGATATAGAATTTTTCAGAGTTTAGGAAAGTAGTAAGGTACATCTGTATACTGAAACAGATTAATGTTTCTACAGTGAAACATACGACTATTTATGCTCATCTGGCTACCAAAGACCATTTGGTTGAGTTACAGAACGAGCTTTTGGGTTTCGGCATTACGAGGGAGGAACCACGGACCTGCAGCACAGGAGCCTTTAGCAGGTCTCCCGGCTTCCACTCTGGCCCCTCCATGGTCCCCTCTCAATCCAGTGACCTGAGGGATCTTTTAGAACAGAAATGAGATGTCAGCTTTCACAGCTGTGCCTCAGCATGTGCTTGGTTCCATATGGATGTAAGCCCGCCTGGCGTCTCACAGAATCCTACAGGATCTCATCTCACGCTGTGCCCTCGGTGACTCCTCACCTCATCCTCACCACTCCTGTCTTAGGACTCTTGCTCTAACCGTTCCCTCTCCTGGGAACACTCTTCCTCCCACTCTCACCTCTCTCCCTCTCTACACAAATGTCAGCTTACCAGGGAGACCACCCTGAGGCTCGTATTCCCTACTGTGACCCCTACCAGCCGCCACCGGTATACTCTCCACTGCTTTTCTCTTTTTGATACCATTTATCACCTTCTAGTGTACTGTGTTATGTACTTACTTATTGTGTCCATTGTATCCACTACTGGAATACAATATTTTGAGGACAGGATCTTTGGTTTGTTCACTGGTGTGTCTCAAGGACCTAGAGTAATGCCTGGCCCATAATTGGCACTTAAACATCATTTGTGGAACAAAGGAATGAATAAATCACTCATAGCATTTGAAAATAAATTACCATTTAATCAGATTTTCCATACAAAACTAGTGTAATATAATAACACATTTAATCTATATTTAAGAATTAAAAAATAATTCTTTTCTGATTGTACTTAGTTTTTTACTGTGGTGCTTCGACCATTTTTCCCCTCTCTTTCTTCTCTCTCTTCCTCTTTTCTTTTTAGAGATTGGCATTCTATTCAGTGGATTATTAAATTTGAAAATTTGATGATAATGAGAAGGCAAATGATGTCAGTGTGATACAATGTCTCAAAAAATATATTTCCTAACTCCTGAGACTAGCTCAAATAATTCTTGCTTTATACTTTTTTTATTTGAAAGTTGGCTTGTAAGAAGTTATGCACCTTTCATTTTTTAATGTGGAAAGGTTTAAGAAACAGCCCCTTAAAACAACATTTCTTGTAGGTATAAACAAAATACCATTGAAGCTGGAATTTTTGTCCTTTTACTACTACAAAAGAAAGGGTTTCAGAACACCAAAAAAAAAAAAAAAAAAAATAAAACTTCAAATAAGCAATCCAGATGGAATGATTATAATGCAGCCTTTTTACATTGTAATTTGGGGCTAAAAACTTTCATCTAAACCATCATCAATTAATTACCCAAGTGTGATGTCCATATGAGGTTGTTTTTTTTGTTGTTTTTTAATATTTTACTTATTTCTTTGACAGAGATCACAAGTAGGCAGAGAGAGAGAGAGAGAGAGAGAGAGGAAAGCAGGCCCCCTGCTTAGCAGAGGGCCTGATGCGGGACTCAATCCCAGGACTCTGAGATCATGACCTGAGCCAAAGGCAGAGGCTTAACCCACTGAGACACCCAGGCACACAAGGTTTTAAAGAAGTGATTCCAGTTATATCTCAAATCACTAAGGGAGACTAAAGTCCCTCACAATAACACGTCTTACTGTTGAGATATTCTTTCTTGTATTTAATCTAAATTCTTGAAATGATAGTTTATACCAGTGCAGTACTGTCAGGTAATTGTGGCTGACGGACACAGCTGCTCAGTGTTTCCAGGCCCTATCTATATTCCATGTATTCAAAGAACACTCTCTAGAAATTACTTAATTGTCTCTTATTTGGGCTCAGTAATTTCTGTTTCCTAAACCTTTTCTTAGAAAGACTGTTTTTCAAAGAAAGGAAGACTGTTTTTCAACCACTTAGCAATCTTTTGGGGTTGCCTTTGTACATCCTTCATTTTTCAGATCTGTCTCAAATGATAGGGTCCAAAGATAGGTAACAGTCACATCTGACCCAATATTGACTGTAAGCAGAATTTCTTTAAATATGTTTTTCTAATCTAAATCATTTCCCTCTGTTGCCAACTATATTATAGTGCAGATTTGTGGGCAGCCATTAATTCCCCAGGTATTTTCCCCCTGAAATAGTCACATAGTGGCTGGTACAGGGACACCTGGGTGGCTCAGTCAGTTAAGCGTCTGCCTTCATTCAGCTCAGGTCATGATCCCAGGGTCCTGGGATGGAGCCCCACATTGGGTTCCCTGCTCAGCGGGGAGCCTGCTTCTCCTTCTGCCTTACCCCTCCCCCTGCTTGTGCCCTCTCTGTCTCTCCGACAAGTAAATAAAACCTTTAAAAAATAAACAAACAATGGCTGGCACATAGTAGGCACTCAAAAATATTTATTGAATAGAAGGAAATAAAATTTTATGTTGGAATCAACTTTTTCTCAATCTAAGTTATTCTTTGAATGCTTGAACTTGCTATATTTAACTTGTTGATTCTGATAGTTTGTCCCCAAATGATCAAAGTTATTTTAGCTTTTTCTTACCCCAGTACAGCTTAATATAGTCACTGAAAACGAAGTTTCTCTAGAAAACTCTCATATACCTCTAAATTTTGAGCATGATTTAGGGAAATAGCGTTGAGGCATATGAAACTGAGGAGTTTTTAACTCCTGCTAAGGAGAGAAAACATTGAACCAGAAGATCCAGTTTTGACCCTCACCTCTATTATTTATGCGATACATGACTTTGGACAAATTCTGTGCATTAGCTCTCATCTGCGTGGTTTCTGAGACCAGAGAGCTGATCTTGGACTCTGGAAGAACCTGGTGGAGGGGGCTCAGAGCAGAAAGATACCGGGCACACTTAGGGCAAGAAAAGCAGATTTAATTGGTAGGATGCCTATTTGTACACCAGAGATAGGCTGCAGGGAATTGCTAAAAAGTCAGAGACTGAGCACCACAGACAAAAATCTGGGATCAGAGCATGTAGGAGTTATCCCAAAGCAAAGAACATAAGAAAAGCTTTATGTAGAACCTGAAGTAAAGGAATTTAGGGGGAAATGCGTTTCTAGTCTAGCAATATGATGAAATATTATGCAGCAGTGTTTTCTGAAAAATATTTAATGTCTTGGGAAAACACTGATGTTATAAAAAGGGTAAGTAAAAAGAAAGTAGAGAACTGTATATACCATTTGGCCCCAAGCAGGTGCAAAATACATGTCTCCATATGTCTGGGTGAATATGGATATTTGGAAGAAAAAAAGAGCAGATTAGTGCTTGTGAATCTATATCCAGTTGATGATATTTGGGGTGATTTTCCTTGTCCTTTCATTGTCCTCACTCAGTGAGGTTTACTATTCTCATTCCCACTGCTGTTGGCCACTAATTCACTTTAGGAGTGATTCCTTAGGAGAGACCGTCAGTGCTCATAGAATCCCACTCTCCCCAGGAAGAGAGTGAGCTGTGTGTTTTGAAAAAGTACCCCATGGAATTGTGATTCTCAATCATATTAATATTATTTAGAATATACTGGCTTTTAAAAATGCATTAAAGATTTTATTAACTTCTATTTTTAGCTTTTCAAATGGTCTTTACAGTCGAGTGTCAGACATGTCCAGTTTGAGCTAGGAAGCTCAGATTACTGCAAGGTCTGTAATACCACTTGGACGAGGAAGCAGATTTTTTTCCAACTTGTCGGCAGTTCAACTTGTTTGAACCAGCATAACCTCGGGTGCTTATTTAAGATGTAGATTCCTAATCTGTACCGCACATTTACTAAATCAGACCTGCTAAGGAAGTACTTCTTTGTCTTGGTGTGTATACAGGTCACATGGAAATGTGTTAAAGTGAAAGTTTTGACTCAGTGGGTCTAGGATAGGACCTGAGATTCTGCATTTCTGACAAGCTCCTGGGTAGTGCTGTTGATCTGCAGACTGCACTGAATAGCAGGCTTATTCCACACTAAGCCCTAATGGTAGTTCCAGTCTGTAGAAGAGTGTCTCGAATGGAGACAGAACTGGCCAGTTG
Source organism: Mustela putorius furo (assembly GCF_011764305.1). Lineage (NCBI taxonomy): Eukaryota > Metazoa > Chordata > Mammalia > Carnivora > Mustelidae > Mustela > Mustela putorius. The sequence goes on from NW_025422023.1 coordinate 12,939,623, forward strand.
TGGAGTGTTTCAGATGTAGCAGTTGTGCCTAAAATGTGGTATGAAGCATTTGGGTCACATAAGGAAGGAAAGTGTTGCCAAATAAAGATTACAGAATATAATGTAACGTCTGTCAGGTGCTCTTAGGAGTAGCCTTATCAGAGAACCAGACTCCCTGCTGCTTTGTTATTCTAGATCCTGAGAATGTGTTGAAATTCCAAGTATCAGGCAGTCAAAAGAAAACTTTCCATTTTATTGATCGTTGCACTGCTGGGCTGTGTACGGTTTCCATGTCTTGTCTTCCTTCTGTGGAGTTTATAGTCTGTGGCTGGTGTGATCACATTGTTCTTAGTCATGAAAACAGGACCTCTTTTCTGATGCTGTGTGGTAATGAGTAAAAAGATTGTTTCTGCTGAGGGGTGAAAAGGTTTTCAAACTAGTTTGTTTTCTCGTATACATCAAGGCCCAGAGAGACCTCGAGAAGATGCCCAACATCTCCCTGTAGATTACATTTCTGCTAGCATTTTGGAGGAGTGAGTTGTCACTGCTTACAGGTCAGGATCTGGCACAGTGAATTCTGAAAGCTTTCAAGATTTTGGATTTATATTTAATTTGATTTGATGGTGGCTGGTAAGAGAAAAAATAGCTCTCTCCGGAAGGTACAAATTGAATTCTTGGTGAACGTGACCAAAGTCAGAAATCAAAAATTTTTTAAGTTGAATGCACATTTGTTGATAATGTTGTAAGGAAAAATATCGCGCTTGTAGCCACACTGTGACTTAGGGCCTACTTTTTTGTTGTTGTTGTTGTTTTTTTTAAAGATGTTATTTATTTATATGACAGACAGAGATCACAAGTAGGCAGAGAGGGAGGCAGAGAGAGAGGGGAAGCAAGCTCCCCACTGAGCAGAGAGCCCGATGCGAGGCATAATGCGGGGCCCAATCCCAGGACCCTGAGATCATGACCTGAGCCGAAGGCAGAGGCTTAAACTGAGCCACCCAGGTGCCCCGACTTGGGGCCTGTTACGGAATCTTCCTATATCTTTGGTTCCTCATCTGTAAGTGGGGATAGTAACAGTATCTACTTCACTGAGCTGTTGTGGTTGCACATGAAACTCTTACCATGTAGGAAGAACTCAGTACATGGTAGCCATTACCACTTCTGTTGCTGTTGTTGAATTAAATTATCGAGTAATGTTACCATTCCCTACTTAACTCATAAAAATATAGCCCCATTTTATGTTCGGTTCCAAATCTACGTTTTTATGGTGTTTTTTATTATGGTTTGTTATATTTTAATATTATTATTGGCTAAACAGATCCTTTTGGACCCAATCGATTTACTAGTGTGAGCTGTTGGGTGAACAGAGAAAATAAAAATGGAAACCTAGCTACTTCACATGCCCTTTAATTTTTACGAAATAACTGGAATATCATGCTTTATTTAGATGTTCATAGTTACTAGGTGAACAGTTTTGGTTTTAGAAGAGATAGGATCCCATCAACTTCTGTGCTATGCACATGGTGACAACAGCCTTTTGAGAGATTGAGTCTATCTAGGTGGGAAACATGTTACAGGCTGTGTTTGATAAATACCAAAAATAATAGCTGTTTTTTTTTTAAAGTGATTTCTTTGGTCTTAGGGCATTGACAGTGTCCCACACAGTAGGTGGGTTTGCTCGCCTCTCCCCACCTCACCTGGCTCCTGGCAGGGTTACCCTCCAGTTTCTTTGGCTTTGGAAGAGCGAAAGAGAATAGAACTTGTCAGGCATTCTTTGGCTCTGGAAAAGTTGTGTTCTCACCCTTATGGTCATACTTAAAAAAGAATCTCTTTTAGATAGTTTCTTCTCCTGGGATTGTCCTAGGCAGTAAGTTGTTCTGAAATTTTATTAAAGGAGAAATAGGTGAGCCATGTAAATGGGGCTCCTTACTGAGTACTGAAGCAGTGTCTATGTTCCACCTTTCACCAGAGATTTAATTTTTTCCAGCTCTGCTCTTTAACCCAAATTGAACATTTTAGATTCTTCCTATGGGATGAAAGCTTTGGCAGACAAGGGCTTATATCTGTGGAGCCCAGAAACCCTTTTCTTTTTACTAGTAATCAGTATATGGCTAAGAATTTTCTCTAATGTGGTTAAGAAAATTTCAGAAACTCCTTTCCAATCCTTTTATTTGTTTCTCTCTGGTCATTTAAAGCTATAAGGCATATGTTCTTCATCTGGAGAGGGAAAGAGAGGGCTGGGGGTATATATAGAGAGAGAGGCAGGAGACTGTCTCATAAAACCCCAGTGATTCATCCCCACTGTGTAGTCTTTAAAAATCCCCTAGGTTTTGCTTTCAGAAAGAGCCTTTGGACTATTGAGAGTTACATATGCACCATTCTCTTCCACTGAACCAAAGCCCTAACCATAGAAACAACTTAGGACAGTGTTATCTTTAATCTTTTAGTCTCACAACAAATGCCAGAACTAGCTAGCCTGGGTAATGTCAAGGTAGCCACCCTGGAACACAAAGAGAATTTGCAAAGCTACCTTTAATAAACAGTGCTTACATTTTGCTACAGTTAACTCTTCAGAAGAAGTCTGGTGATCGGAGGGGTGTATGATAATATTTACTTTTACTTCACTGTGCTTACTCTTAATGCTTTTTGGGTAAAAGTATTGTTGATTATTTGGGAAACCTCATTTATGAACACAAGCTATATATTAATATTATGTTCCTGGGGAAAATATATTTAATAGAAAATGCTAAGCCAAAGGGTTTTTTTCAAGAGATTTCCTGCTTATTCATGTGGCCAGTTCTTCTCACGGGCTCTAGGGCCCTCCAGCCACAGGGGAAAAGTACCAGGTCCCTAAGCACAGTCCAACCCCATTTTTACCCAGCTGTCTGCACGCTTCATGCCTACACCTTTCCTTTGTTTTAGTTCATGCAGAAGGCTGTAGGAAGCCCTGGACAAGTGATATGTTTTGGTGGGTAAAACACTGGCCAATGGGAGGAAAAAATGTAGGACATGAATCTTCTAAGACTATATGACCATTCTTTAGTTTATGCTCATTTGGTCATAATGGCTCTCTGACCTTCACTTTCACCTCCCTCCTATTCATTCTCCACGCTACAGCCAGAATGTTGCACCTGACCTGAGATCTTGTAAAGGCTTCCAGCTTCTACCAGTATAAAGCCCCAAATCTCTACAGGGCTTTAATCTGTTCACATCTGTCTCTGGCTTCACTTGGTGCCCTTCCTCCTGAACCCCCCACCCCCCACCATGAGCTCTAGAGCTAGAAGGATCTTTGATTTCCACACCCTTTCATTCTCCAGGGCACTAGCTCGCCTTAAGGCATCCTTCCTGTGGTGCTGTGAGAGATCTTCATGCATCTGTCCTCCCCAGGCTAGCTTAGTCTGCCCCCAGGCCCCACCCCCATGCTCACACAGCCTCCTCTACTTGTCTTTAAAACATTCATTACCTGGAGAAATTGTTAGAAGTCTGCCTTTGCCTCTGGAAACTAGACCCCATGAGGCAAGAGTAATCACATTTCTTCGTAAGTTCTTAGCCCAGTGCCTTCTACCCAGTGGATTCTGTTTCTTGACTGCATTAAAAAGTGGATAGAATAGAGGGAGAATAGATAGACAGAAGAGGAATTCTATTGTTAGCATTTCTCCTATCCTTTTTTTTTTTTAAGATTTTATTTATTCATTTGACAGAGATCACAAGTAGGCAGAGAAGCAGGCAGAGAGAGGAGGAAACGGGCTCCCTGACGAGCAGAGAGCCCGATGTGAGGCTCGATCCTAGGACCCTGGGATCATGACCTGAGCCGAAGGCAGAGGTTTTAACCCACTGAGCCACCCAGGTGCCCCCCTCCTATTCTTTTTTTTTTCCCTAATTAAACAAACTTTATTATATATATTATTTATTATTCTCTTTGAAGCAATGAATGGCTTTTTCATTATCTTAACAGCAGATTTTGAATACACTAAGTTAATATTTTTTATGGTATGAAGGTGTAATTATTATTATTTTGCATATGGATATTCAGTATTTCAGCACCACTTATTTATCTTGGGTTTTTGAAAAAGCTAAACAAGTCCCAACTTTATCAAATAAAAATAATCAAGTTCTATTACTATTTCTTTTTAATTTTTATTTTTTTATTTTTTATAAACATATATTTTTATCCCCAGGGGTACAGGTGTGTGAATCGCCAGGTTTACACACTTCACAGCACTCACCAAAGCACATACCCTCCCCAATGTCCATAATCCCACCCCCTTCTCCCAAACCCCCTCCCCCCAGCAACCCTCAGTTTGTTTTGTGAGATTAAGAGTCACTTATGGTTTGTCTCCCTCCCAATCCCATCTTGTTTCATTTATTCTTCTCCTACCCCCTTAAGCCCCCATGTTGCATCACCACTTCCTCATATCAGAGAGATCATATGACAGTTGTCTTTCTCTGATTGACTTATTTCGCTAAGCATATGCTCTAGTTCCATCCACGTTGTCGCAAATGGCTAGATTTCATTTCTTTTGATGGCTGCATAGTATTCCATTGTGTATATATACCACATCTTCTTGATCCATTCATCTGTTGATGGACATCTAGGTTCTTTCCATAGTTTGGCTATTGTGGACATTGCTGCTATAAATATTCGGGTGCATGTGCCCCTTCGGATCACTACGTTTGTATCTCCTATTCTTTTTTAAATCACTATACCACTCGAAGAATTAATGGTCCAATTACTACACAGTATCAGATATGTTTGTTTTTATAAAATATATATATATTGCATATTTAAAGTGACTATTAGCTAAAATACAAAGCAGGGAAAATAATGACAAAAATCATGTACAAGTGTTTATCCTGGTTATTTAGGCAAGACTCGTATTTTACTTTATTTATTTTATTTTATTATTATTATTTCTAAAAGATTTTTATTTATTTGTCAGAGAGAGAGCACAAGCAGGGAGGGTGACAGGCAGAGGGAGAAGCAGGCTCCCGTCTGAGCAGGGAGCCCAGTGTGGGACTCCATCCCAGGAACCTGAGATCATGACCTGAGCCAAAGGCAGACGAATAACCGAGTGAGCCACCCAGGTGTGTCCCCACTAGTCATTTATTTTAATTAACATTTTCTACATTGATTAAAATAGTTTTCTTGAACCAAAGAATATGTCCAAATTCACTAATATATTTCAATTTCATAGCCTCACATTTAACAACAGGTATCAAGACACTATTCAGAGTTCTCCTTGAGGGGCCTGAGTGGCTCAGTTGGTTGGGCATCTGCCATAGGCTCAGGTCATAGTCCTGGGGTCCTGGGATCAAGCCCCACGTTGGGCTCCCTGCTCAGCAAGGAATTTGCTTCTCCCTCTCCCTCTATCCCATTTTCCCATTCATCCTCTCTCACTCTCTCTCTCTCTCTCAAAAAAAAAAAAAAAAAAAAGTTCTCTATGAGCAATCGAAATACAATGAACAGATATATAGTTGCTGTGGGGTAGGGAGTCTATATATGTGTTCTCACAGAACCCTTTTCTTTTGATGTTTTAGGTAATTTTTTGTCCACAACAGAATTTTTTTTTTATATACACTGTTCTAAAAGTTTACAATTATAAAAGATAAGGCAAACCAAACGAATGGGAAAATATCACTTTCATTTCCAATACTCAGACCACCATTAGTACCATAGTGGTATATATATATATTTTTAACTGAGTAGTTATTGACCTACTACATTATGTTAGTTTCAGGTGTACAACACAATGATTTAATGTTTGTATGCATGTTGAAATGATAACTACCATAACTCCAGTTAACATCTATCATACTTCGTTACAAAATCGTCTCTTGTGTTGAGAACTTTTAAGGTTTACCCTGTTAGCAACTTTCGAATATGCAATGAAGTATTACTAGCTACAGTCAAGATGCTCTACATTATATCCCTCTAACTTACTTACTTGATAACTCAGTTTGTAACTTCTGAGTCCCACTTGCCCACCCTTCACCTCCTGCCTCTGACAACCACCAGTCTGTTCTCTGTATCTATGACCTTGTTTCCGTTTTTAAGATTTCACATGTGAGCCAGATCTTGTGGTACTTTACTCTGGCTCGTTTCACTTACCATCATGCCTTCAAGGTCCTTCCACCTTTGTCACAAGAGGTGAGATTTCATCTCTTTTTATAGAGAAATGATATTCCTCTATGCATATACAGACCACATCTTCTTTATCCATTCATTTGTCAGTGGACACTTAGGCTGTTTCCAGGTCTGGGCTGTGGGGAAGATGCTGCCGTGAATATGAGAGTGCTGATATCTTTTTGAATTCGTGTTTTATTTTCTTCAGATAAATACCCAGGAGTGGAATTGGTGGATCATCTGTCAGTTCTAGTTTTAATTTTTTTTTTTAAGACTTTATTTATTTATTTGACAGATGGAGATCACAAGTAGGCAGAGAAACAGAGAGAGAGGAGGAAGCAGAGGCTCCCTGCTGAGCAGAAAGCCTGATGCAGGGCTCGATCCCAGGACCCTGGGCCTGAGCCAAAGGCAGAGGCTTTAACCCACTGAGCCACCCAGGCGTCCCTAGTTTTAATTTTTTTGAGGAACTTCCATACTATTTTCTATAGCGACTGCACCAATTTGCATTCACATTAACAATGCACCAGGGTTTCTCCACATCCTTGCCAATGCTTGCTATTGGTCTTTTTGATTGCAGCTGTCCTAACAGGTGTGAGGTGATACTTCATCAGGGTTTTGATTTGCATTTCCCTGATGGCTGGTAATCTTGAGCACCTTTTCATGTACCCGTTGGCCTCTGTACGTCTTCTTTGGAAATACATTGATTTGGTCTGCCTTTTTTTTTTTTCCTTTGCTATTAAATAGTAGGAGTTCTTTTTATATTTTGGATAGTAACCTCTTAGCAGATATGATTTACAGTTATTTTCTAATTAGTAGCTGGCCTTTTCATTTTGGTGATGGTTTCCTTTGCTGTGATTTTTAGTTTGATGTTGTCCTACTAGTTTATTTTTGCTTTTGGAATCAGATCCAAAAAAATGACTGTCAAGACCAGTGTGAAAGAGCTTACTGCCTGTATTTTCTTCTAGCGGTTTTATGGTTTCAGATCTTACATTCAACTCTTTAATCCATTTTGAGTTCATTTTTGTGTGTTATGAAAGATAGTGGTCAAGTTTCTTTTTTTTGTTTGCCTGTGGCCTTCCAGTTTCCTCAACATTTTTATTTATTTATTTATTTATTTATTATAAACATATATTTATATCCCCAGGGTACAGGTCTGTGAATCGCCAGGTTTACACACTTCACAGCACTCACCATAGCACATACCCTCCCCAATGTCCAAAACCCACCCCAACCTCCCCACAACCCTTGGTTTGTTTTGTGAAATTAAGAGTCACTTATGGTTTGTCTCCCTCCCACTCCCATCTTGTTTCATTTGTTCTTCTCCTACCCTCTTAACCCCCCATCTCAACATTTCTTGAAGAGACTGCCATTTCCCCATTGCATGTTCTTGGCTTTTTTCTTGTAAGTTAATTGACCGTATATGCTTGGGGGGTCGTGTTGTTTTTGCCACTCTTGTTTCTAGTCCGTTGTTTTGTTTGCTTATTTTTCTTGTACATAGTTGAGATCATACTGCTTGAATGACTTTTTCCCACTACTTATTTCACTTAGTATTTTCACATAAAACATAAAATATACCAGAGAGTGGGGTAGTGAACCTTCTCTTGACACTGAGGTGGAACAGTCTTAGCAATCCATAGCAGTATGTGTGAGAAAGGAGAAATAGTTGAACAATTTGGCAGGGTTACAGAGTAGAGGACACAGAATTTTAAGCACTAATAGCTGCTGAGCACGTCAGGTCTCTAAATTCCTTGGAATGTTTCCCAGTGAACTGCAGTGAAGGTGTGCTTGATCAGCTCCTGCTGAAGTTAGTGTTTTAGGTACTTGGTTTCTAAGAACTATTAATGAAACATCTGGCACTTTGCAAGTTGTTAGATGACACATTCTTTGAATTGCTGTTTTCCAAGCGTGTGGTCTCCTCCCTTCCTTTCTCTCTAACCTCATCCCATATCGCTTTCCCCATTTCTCAGCATCCTTCCTCCATGCTTCATGCAAGCCTTTCTCTAAATGTTCTGAGCACCTTCTTTGTAATGGCTACCTGAAACATTCCTTCTTCCCCCCCTCCCAACACTTTTTTTGTTTTGCTTTGAAGTTTTCCCATTCTTTCCCTCTTGGTCTACATGGTGCTTCTGTAGAGAGGTTCCCCTTGATCTTCCTTTATGACCAGTTTATTATCGTGAGCGGAAGTCACCCTCATTGTATAATGCATGCAATGAATTTTTTGAAGAACACTTGTGTTCCTTAAGAAGGGATATTTGCAAGCTGTGTTCACACAGTGTTATATTGGTGATGGAAGTGATACCCCCTAAATAAGCATGAAGTATTTAAGTGTATTTGTAGTACAGAGGTTTCTAAGAACACATCTTACAAGTACCATAGGGCACAGTGTTATGTGCATGCAAGCTGCACTGACTGCATGGGACTCTCGTTCTAGAAAGAATGAGGTGATGAGATCACTTGTACCATAGATGTTTCTAAGACGGCTACTTACAAACTTTCTGTGACAAATGTTATTTCAGTGACTGGAAGTTATCCCCATGTTGTAATACCTGTATTACAGTGTTAAGATCCCCTGCCATAAGGTAGCGCCACCATATGGTACCGTAAGATTTGAGCCATATTCCAATCGAGAGATAATTTGTATAAGTTACAATAGAACAAAAAATGATTGTTCTATAGAATTTTTTGAACTTTCTCTGTATCGTGAGAAACGAATCATGTTTGCCTACAACTTTATAATATTTCTAGCAAATAAGAGGCAGACTCCCTCTTAGAGTCTTATGGGAAGCCAGGAAAGCTATAAATGGATGTCTCTCCTGTCAGTCATTTGGGTGTACAAGAAGGTGACCAGTTACCTCACCCCAGGACACCTGTGTCAGCAGCGTGTCCCCCAGAACTTATCTGTTGACTGGCTTCTCTTCTATCCCTTTCAGGCTGGGTATATGTGAGTGTCTGTATGGGGAGGGGATGGGTCTTCACTGTTTGGACTTTGGAAACAAAAGAAAAAATTTTAAAAGTGGGAAGCTAGAAAAAAAAATCAGTGCAAATATTATGGGATTGTTAATTTTAAAAAATTCTTGCAAAAATAATAGAAATAGTATTGAAAAAGAACCCTTCTGACTGATATCTGTTTCTTGGCATTTGACATCTTTTACTCCCTGCCTTATAAAAAAATACAGATGAGATTCTGGCAAAGAAAAGGGAGTAGCCCTGGTGTTTGGCCAGGAATTCCCCTTCACTGACATTCCCACAGACCCCCCAGCCTCCAACCCAGGTCCTCTTCAGGACATCCTCTGGTGTTTTTCCTTCTCAGCCCTCATCGACATTTAGAGTTGTAGTGTGGATTTATGTTTAGCGTGGTTTAATGTTTGCCTGTGTGATTAGACTGCAAGCTCTGGAGGGTCGGGTCCTTCTTGGTCTTGTTCCCCCCTTTACCTGTCTCCCTGGACTGCCGTGGTACTTGGCATGGGAGGGGAGGGCAAATATACATTGAATAACTATGCTTTAAGTGACTCCATTTTTTAAAAACGTAGATTCTTAACCTCTGTTTCAGTTGGCTCATGTGAGGAAAAGGGTTGACAAAATAAGATTTTCACCTCTGTGCAGTACACACCTTGAGGGCCTGTCACCAGGTCAAACGTTGGAAATGCCACATGAATAAGGCATGGTTGATGCCCTCCAGGACCTCAGAAGCTAGCAGAGGGACACACACACACATGTATGTGAATAACTGCAATTCTCCACAGAAGAGTGTAAGAGAGGTGTGCCCATGAGCCTTTGGAGAGTGCGAGGGAGAAGGATTTAATTCACCTTGACACCTACAAGGGGTGTCAAAGTTTTCAGCCAGGCATGATGTTTACATTGGGGTCTTGCATGAAGAAGGGAAGTTTGGCAAGTTAATTAGTAGGAACAAGAGGATCCCAAGCTGGGGATGGGGTCAGAGAAAATGAATGGCATGGTGTGGACAGTGTGTGTGTATGTTCTGGAGGGTGGGTTGTGAATGCTGCACCAGGAAGTTTGGATTTGATCTTTAAGGGGCCAGGGAACCCTGCTGAGGTAAGATTTATAGATGGATGTAGCAGTGGGCAGCCTTCATTGTGTGGGGAGTTGATGCTGTGGTTAGAAAGCCAAACCATTCACTGTAGCTGCAGGCATTTTCTGTTAAACCACTTTCATTTAGAGGTCATAGTGTATCTTTCAGAGAAACAAATTCTAGATTTTGACAAAGGTGAATATTTTGCTAGAAATTGGTAGCTCTTTTAAGATGTATTTTCCTGGTAAAGACTTATTAATATATTTTTATATTGAATTTTAGAAACCTTTGGAAAACATGTTTAAAATTTGTACTCAGATAGTATAAGTACCTATAGAACAAACATCATGAATCTTAATGTGACATGTAATGAAATATTTTGGATTCTTCCAGATGTGTGAAATACATAGGTGTTCTCCCACTGTGCCCTGGTTAAGGCAGGTGTCTTTATCAATACTCACTCAAACCAAACCTCCCTCTTTTGCAGTTCCACGGCAGCCTTCAAATGACTTGTTTGAAATATTTGAAATTGAAAGGGGAGTAAGTGCAGATGATGAAGCAAAGGATGATCCAGGTAGATACTTACATTTTTACTATGTGATGATGATATTTTATTGTTTCCTTCCATTTCCTGAAAGTGAATTTTAAACTGTAGATTGTTCAGTTACATCTGGGAAAAGTGTACTTTTTTTTTTGTTTTTTAAACAACTTGGTTTCCTTTGTAATATAGTTGGTGATTGAAAATAATTATATGTCATCATTATCTTTTTAAAAAAATAATAAAGCACACTTAACTTGTGAAGAGGAAATCCTGTTTTGTAAGTGATGGTGTAACAAGGTCATAATTTGGCAACATTCTTGTGTTCTACTTTTATAGCTGAACACACATGCACAATTGTTCTAAGAAAGGATTCATGTAATCTTCCTTTGATCTCATGGAGAGAAGTTCTGGTCAGATAGTTAAGTGTGGCTAGAAGAGAACACTTATGCAGATCGATACTCCTAGTTCACAAGTTTGTTTTTACAAATTGTGCCGTTGTGGACTACTCATTGTTCTGGTTATTTTTTTGTAGGTGTTCTGATACACAGTTGTAACTTTGACCATGGGCTTTGTGGATGGATCCGGGAAAAAGACAGTGACTTGCACTGGGAACCAGTGAGAGATCCAGCAGGTAAAAGCAGTTAATCTGTATCTGTTTGAGCCTATCTGGGGACCCTGGTTCTAACAATCAAGAATACTGTTACACATCTCTGTTTACCCTCTTTATTCAGTAAAGAAAGATCTCTTCCAACATTTCTTATTTCATTTTTTAAGTGAACTAATTAGCAATAAACTAGAATTATATTATGGGAAGACAAGTAGTACATTAAAGGGCCAACTAGTTTCTCTCAAAGAGCTTGGTAAGTAAAACCTTTAGACTCATTCTAAAATAAAATAAAATAAAAACTTGAAAAATACAATTTTCAAGTTACTTGTAGTGCCCCATTCCTAGGCATGAGAGAAATAATGTAACAGTACATCAGTTCTGGTGGTCATCCACAGTTGTTTTTTTAATTATGTCCTTTTTTAAAAAGATGTGACACATAGCAAAAAGACACTAGAAGATTCTGTGAAGTTGTGAATATTTCTCTGGAAAAAATTTCAGTCTAATTTAGATGCTGGAGAAATTAGTTACAAATTACCACCATTTATTCCACAAAAGAATGTTACTAGAGAGATAGATTTAGATGTAGTTCCTTGGAAAACTAACAAACTTTTAAATTGCATGCTTCCTACTGATACAACATTTCAGTGCTTACAAGACAAAATGTCTTCTTGTTTCAGAAAGCAAAGTTACTTACATATTTTTGTTGGTTTTTTCCCCTCCCCTCAGGAATTAAATCTTTTGTGGGTGGGGCCAATTTAATGGGAGGGTGAGGAGTTAGGTTTCTTTTCTTCCTTTTACACTAGTGGTTCTAGACTTAGGAATGAAAGTTTTTGTCTTAAAAGCCTAGTTCTTGAATAGCATTGCAGGTATATAGGTAGAGCACAAAACACATAAAAGTTAACTTGAGAGAAGATATGCTCTGTTAAACCAGTTCTTAAACTTCAGTGTGCATACAGATCAGTTAGGGGCCTTGTTAAGATGTATATTTTGTTGCATTTCTAACATGCTTCTTGTGGATATCTATGGTATTACTCCTTGTTGTAGATTGTGAGTAGAAAGTTTTTTAAAAAATTAGCTCAAAATATATTCATTAGATTCCCCCTAAGGTGGAAATAGAATAGATTTTTTAAAATGAAAAATTGAGGGCACATGGGTAGCTCAGCTTGTTCAGTGACTGACTCTGGATTTTGGCTCATTTGTGGTCTCAGGTTCCTGGGATCGAGCCCCAAGCTGGACTCCCCACTCAGAGGGGAGTCTGCTTATCTCCCTCTCCCTCTGCTCATTCCCCCACTCATGCACATGCATGTGCTCTCTTGCTTTCCCTCTCTCTGAAATAAATCTTTGAAAAAAAAGTAAAATGAAATTTTGAGGTAAGCTTTTAAAAATATGAATATTCAATAAATTCACATGGGGTTTTAGATTTCTCTTACCTATAAAACAGATTTTAGTGGAACACCCCCCCCCCAATACAGTGACATTCCTCTCATTTAAGGTTGACTCTGAGCAGGACATTATTATTACGGTCACAGATATCTGTGGGTAAGAGAGAAACCATTTATTTAATACCTACTGTAATCCCAGCTCCATCATCTCAGTGGTTCAGTTTAATCCTCTCACCTGCCCTTTGAGGCAGGTAATTCTGCTTATGTTTCACAAAGGAAACACTGAGACCCAGAGGTTGTACACATTTCCTAAAGCCACAGAGCTGAAGAGTGGACTTCATATCGAGGCCTCCCTGTACTTCATGTGGTTTCCCCCCTTCGGTAGTGGACACTATCTGCTTTGCAGATCTCAGGCCTATAGATTTGACTGACCCCTGACCTGGGGTCGTTTGCTACAGAATGGAGCGTCTTTGACAGTCATATTGGATAGAATGGTGAACGTTGCTCATGGTTATAGTCAATAACCCCTTCGAGTAAGGTACCCTGGTGAGTTATTCATGCTAAACTCAGAGGAATTCGTTATACTTCCATGGAAGCATCCAGTGTAGAAAATCCGTGTGAAGTTCTTGATTTTTACAATTTCCATACTCTATTTTAGAACAAGTTTTGCATTTTAACACTTTTTATTTTTCATTATATATGTAAATATTTAAATTTGTGGTGACCCAAATTCCACTTGCCCTCTGCTAAAAAGAGAGGGTTAGAAATAGAATGGTAGACCAAAATAAAAAAAAAAGAAGAAAAAAAATGGAAGCAGTCATTTGGCAATGGTAGCAAAGAATGCATTGAAAGGATCGGTGGCCATTTTTGTGACTCGGTAGCTCTTGATTATTGTCTCTGGCCCCTGGAAGGGGGCCATTCTTTCTGTTTCATCCCTTCCCCTCTTCCCTTCTGCTGATAGTTAAGATGCAAGGGGAAGTTACTCAAATAAGAGGGGTGAAAGCTTTTATTGTTTTAGCAAGTAATTATTAAAACAGTATGAGGGAAACCTCTGTCATCACTGCTAAAGAGTTGGGTCATTTCCATAGAAATAGAATATTTTTCCCAGAATGACAAATCTACTTGGTGGGTTCTTTCTATCTGAGAAGAACAGAGATAATTGTAGGTCACTTCTAAGAACACGACCTAGTTGGAAAGGTATTCCAAAGCCTGTGGGAAAACAAATGAAGAAACCACAATGTTCAGCTTGGAGAAGAAATAATGGAGCAAGACTGATTTCCAAATATTTGACGAACAACGTCTTTCACAGCTATTCTGGAACCTCAAGGGGATGAGAAGTCAGATCAGCAGGTAAAAGCTAAAGGGAGATCCGTTCTGGTTCACTCCCAGAAAGAACTTGCCCGTCATCAGAGCTGTCTAAAAAGAGAACAGGATGACAGGGCGATAGGGAGCTCTCCTTTGGTGGAGAGGTTTTTGGGTGACTTGTAGCAAGATGTTGTTTTGAGCACTGGGTAAGTGTTGGATTAGAAAATCTGCTACACCACCTTTGAGAGCCTGAGTCAGAATGGAATGCCCCCACGTCTTCCCAAAGAGATTGCGGAGCAGCCAGGCTCTAGCTTGGGGAAGGGATGGGAGGACAAAAGGATGGCAGAGGGAGGACAGGGTAGGAGGACATGGCATGCGTCAGGCTGGAACTGGGACGGAGCTTTGGAGAAGGTGTTGGGAAATCTAACCAGATACTGATAGAAAAGTACTAATCAGGCTTATCATGAAAAATGCCAGTTTTCCTTCTAGGAAGTTTAGGGATCTGCGTGTGTGTATATCACACGCTAAGACCAGAGAAGACAATAACCAGTTTAATAAATTATTTCTGTGTATTATCTAATTACCAAGCTAACTTTTTTTCTATCTAGACTGTGCCATTTGTAAGGGAACATATGTTTGGATTTTCACAATTGTGACTCATTTTTAATGTGCATGGTCTTGAACTTCATGGTGAGATAGTGAAATTAATACATGCCTCTAAGGGGCGGCAGATTGCGCTGCTGACAGATGTGGTGACGCCCTGAAGACACACCCTTCTGTAAATGTCAAGGCTGGACCCTGGGGGCCCTTTTCCTGAAACCCTGATCTCTGGGGATCAGGGTTAAAGGAAACTGACTCAGTGCTGTGTCTGCTACTGACAGCTACAAGTTATTCACTTTAGAATATGTAGCAAGCAGGCTGGCTTGTACATGCAAGTATGTCTGTTGCAGCATTAAACATTATTTTGAAATACACAAATGGAAAAGTAAACCAACTGTGAAAAAATAAAAGCTTCAGCCCCCAGCTCTGGCTCCTCGTCACCCTCCCCAGATGCAACCAGTTTCTTGGTTATCTTTCCAGAGATATATTTTTCTGCCCCTGCTCTGTACCTTGCTTTTGTCACTTAAAGATCATATCTTCTAAGAGTTAACACATGTGGACTTTGCAGCCAGAAGGCTTGGGCTGGAAGCTAGTGCCAGCATGCAGTAGCTTTGACCTTGAGCAAGTTATTGAAATGGAGATAATAGTGTCTAGGAAACGTATGGGAGGCATTTAAAGCAATGCCTGGCCACAGTTAGCATTAAAATAGTATTAGCCATTGTCCTGTGTTGGTACTGAAGAGCACCTTCATTCTTCTGTATGGTAGTTTCTCCATTCCTTCTCAGATGTACCACCCTGTATTTCAGGAGAACCGTGCTGCAGTGAATAGCCTTGTACATGTCTCATTCCATATATGCTTGAATCTATCTGTGGGATATTCCTAAATATGGAATTGCTAGGTCAAACGGAATTTGTGTTTTGAATTTTGATAGTTTTCTCAGTTGTCCTTCATAACAGTTACAGCAATTTATGCTCCCACCAGTAATATTTAAGAGCCATCCCCAATAAATCTTATTAAACTGTTTTTTATCCTTGCCAAGCTTATAGGTGAAAAGCCGTCTCCTTTTGATTTTAGTTTGATTTTCTCTTACTGTGAAAAGTTGACCATCTTTTCATATAATTACTCTTCTCCTGTGGTGCCCTTTATTTTGTGTGTTCTTATTGATTTGTTAAGTTCTTTATATAAAAAGAGAACTTAGTCCCTTTTGTGTTTTGCAACTTTTTTTTTTTTGGCTTTTCTTATTGTTTTATGGTACTTTTATCTTTTTTTAATGATTTTTTTAAAAGATTTTATTTATTTATTTGACAGAGAGAGATCACAAGTAGGCAGAGAGGCAGGCAGAGAGAGAGAGGAGGAAGCAGGCTCCCCGCTGAGCAGAGAGCCCGATGCGGGACTCGATCCCAGGACCCTGAGATCATGACCTGAGCCAAAGGCAGTGGCTTAACCCACTGAGCCACCCAGGCGCCCGGTACTTTTATCTTAAAGTGAAAATTTGGAGGGCACTTGGGATGAGCACTGGGTGTTACATGTAAGTGATGAATCACTGAACTCTACTCCTGGAAGTAATACTATGCTATATGTTACCTAACTGGAATTTAAATAAAAACTTGAAGTTACAAAAGAAAAATAAAATTAAAAAGTAACAATTTGGAGACTTCAATAAGAAATTGGCTAAATTATTAATGGCATCCTTGGAGCTATGAAAAATGTCTCACACCGAAAAATGACAGATATATTTAATGAAAACAAGTTATTACCCTGAAAAAAATGTTTATACTCATGTGTGTTCGTATTCATGGATATACATAGGAGAAGTTCAAATGTTAACATTAGTAATTATCTCTGGCTTTTGGGATCATGCATATATTTAAATCTTCTTTATGCTTTTCTATTTATCTTTTCCTGCAGTGAGCATTGCTGTATTATATCTCATAAAAAACAAAAAAATAAGGTCTTTGCATTTGAGATATAAATACCAGCAAACCATAATGATCTTAGTTCTACCTGGGCTGGTTTCTCATCTAGGCCAAAAATATAAGAAAAAATCACTGCAAAACTCCCCCTCCTTTTTATGACCACACAGTTAACATGTAAAGTAATAGACATTATGTTGTTCTCTTTGTAAGTTGAAATTGTAAGGGCACCAGGCAGTACAGGGTTAAATTTTATCACCTAACTTTCTGGCAAGTCTTGTTTTGTTTTGTTAAATAATAAATGCTACAAAAACAAACTTCAGATATTGCGATGCTTTAAACTGAAACCATGAAAATAGTTAATATAATTCTATATTTAAACTAGTATTTTGGAACGGAAGTTAAATTTTTTATTTAATAGGTAACTTATTCGGGGTGCTAGGTCAGTTTTTCCCTTAGCTACTATTCCATCCTTGTAACATTTTCTTTTATTAAAAAGGGAGAGAATTCTTTATGGTAAGACTAAAACCTGGTACCCACAGAGAAAGAACTGTTATAGCCTCATTTATCATGATTTACATTTTAGTTTTAAGTATCTATACAAAAGGACTATTTGGCTATTAGGATGCCTTGGTTTATTAGGTTGTTTGCAGGCATGTCTGCCATAGTGATATGAGTGTACATTCTGCAGGGTCTTAAGGTAATCCTTGTTTTCTTAAAACTTTCAGGTTAACTGTAATACCTTATATCTTAGTCTTAACCTAAATACCTGTGATGATTCAAAGCTGACTTACAGGGAGACATTTAAGCACCATCTAAATGTTTTGGCCCAAAATATTGTTTGGATTAGTTCAATGGGGTACAGGGTGGGGGAGGAAGAAATTCTTTGTGTTTTCAGTGAGTCAAGTACATGCCTCAAAGACCTATTGCCCTGCAGTTTTTTTCTATATTCTTAGAACCTTATTTATTCAGCAAATGACATCAAAGCCCTACCATGTGCTAGGATATAAAATGGGGTGGTTTGGGGGGAAAGCTGAGGTTTTCTTTTTTGTTGTTGTTACATTAGTCACCATACAGTTGATACCATTAGTTTTTGATGTACTGTTCCATTCTGACCTCAACGAGTTCACAGTCTCCTGGGGGACAGAAACCTGTAAACCAGTGATTCCAGTCTGAGAGCAACAAGGGCTGAATTAGGGGGTCAGGCAGTTCTGAGCTCAAACCATGACCCTGCCTCTCACTGGCAGGGTGACACCTTGGGTGTCTTCACCTCCCCAAGCCTTAGCTTCTGCAGAGGCAAAACAAGCCAAATGAGTGTTCCTCTCAAGACTCGTTAGCAGGGCCAACAGTGCTCACGGTAGAAAGGCTAACGAGCCTGGTGCAGGCAGAGTACACACAGATTACCTCTTTGGTCCTTTGAATGCTCAAAGGGGACTCATTAGAGAATTCACTTGAAGAATTAGTCCTCCCCCAAATTATCATGTTTTATACAAAGCCTAAGAAAGAAAGGATGGTGTATCTGTTAACTGAGAAATAAGTAGCATTTCTACCAAAACAGGTACAGGTGTTTAACATTCCGAGTACATATTTCTTAGGGATAACTCAGTGCTGGAACCTTGTTTTCCAGTTAGCTCTAATAAAACAGCTGGGGGGAAGGTCATGTACACATGGACGGAGTTTCAAAATACCACTCCCTACTTTCCCTCTCTTGAGAAGCAGTATCCCCGACCTCACTGCTGCTTAAACAACCCTCTGCCCCCTCCCCCACACTGCAGTGGTGGTTAATCTAACAATAGGGGGACACAGACTCTGCAGCCATAGGGATCTGAGGACATCGTCAAAGTGACTTGTCCAAGATGAAAGTTGTTCTTCATATTTTGGGTACGTGCATATGTAAAAAAATATTTATATTATATGTAATGTTATAAATTTGTTTTGATGTAAAAGTGTCTTAAACTAGTTACCCACAATAAAGTTAATGCTCCAGGAAGATGTAGAGGTTTCCAGAACACCTCTGCATCTTCTTGGGGCTAGGTATACTCTCCAGTGTGAGAAGCATAGCAAATAGACCTTTTCAAAGGAGAACTTCTTGCTTTAGAGATTTTTTTAAAAAGAGAGAGAAGAAGAAAGAACAAACATATCTAGTGCCCGTTTAGATTTACTTCTGCTCTACTGCTTAGAGGTTAATTATCCCCATAGAAAATTCTCCCTGGTAACTAAGAGTCAACCGGCCAGCCAGCTTGACGGCAGAAACCTACATTGGTGAGGATTGAGAGATGGTGAGCTTGTGTCTGCCTTTGTATGTCTGCTCATATCCAACAGGAAGTAGTCCTCGTGTTAGGATTCCTGATCATGGTGTCCTGGACATAATTTGCACTCTCCCTGAGCCAAATATTTTCTGTAAACACAATGCATAGAGTTTGAGGGAGGCCTAGACCTAAATCCTAACTTCTCTTAAAAAATCTGGAATTCTGTACAAATGACGATCTCAGTTTGCAGTTTATTCCAAGTAAACCTGCCTTGATGCTGTCGGTGCTAGAAAGGGATGTCAGCACGTACACACACAGCCCTGCTTTTCCCATTCCAGGTGGACAGTATCTGACAGTGTCGGGAGCCAAAGGCCCAGGGGGAAAAGCCGCTCGCTTGGTGCTACCTCTTGGCCACCTCATGCATTCAGGGGACCTTTGCCTGTCGTTCAGGCACAAGGTGACGGGGCTGCACTCCGGCGCGCTCCAGGTGTTTGTGAGAAAACACGGTGCCCACGGAGCGGCCTTGTGGGGCAGGAATGGTGGCCGTGGCTGGAGGCACACACACATCACCTTGCGAGGGGCTGACGTCAAGAGCGTAAGTAGAACCGAAAAGGAGGCAGAGCCTGGGAGGTTTTTCTTTCATAGGAGAACTCTAGGATCTGCATCTGAAGAAGCCTCGTTCTCCTCATTGGGGCACAAAGGTTTGTGTTTTTCTGGGAAAGAGAACTCCATTTCCCTTCTCTTCCTATAATCCCTCCTTGCCACTGCTTCCCTTCTTCATTGCCGCCTGCGATACCACCACCACTCCCCCCTCCCCGCCCCCAGTGAGAGCCCCATTTTTCATGAAAAAAAAATTCCGGAATTAAAAACAGTTAACTCGAATGGGTGGTGAGCTTAACCGTACCTGCTTTTCCTTTTTCTGCAATGCCTTTACTTTTCAGAGTCACCCTAAAGGGTTTTGTCTTTTTTTTGGTTATTTCTTTTTTTTGAAATATTTCTTTAAAGTCTAATTTTGCCTCACAGATCATAGTTAAGCAGCCTTGGGTGGAAACCGAGAACAATATGTTTGGGAAGTTCTATTCTATTCGGACAGGATGTGGGAAAAGCTTTGATTGCATATATAAATTTCATCTTAAGTAATCAAGTCACAGGTAGCAATGAAATAATGTTTTGGGAAAAGCATCTTTATGCTCATATTCATAAAACTTGCTATTAGGAGATTCTGCAGCTATGACTCTAGGTATGGTTTCTAGAAACTGCATTAAAGGGGATACAGCTTTTATCTGTCTTGGATTTGCTTTGCTCTTTGAAAAAAAATACTGTTTGGAAAAATAAAGCCATTTCAAATTACAGCATAGAAAGGTTTCTGTTTCCAAAAGAGCGAAGATGCGCTACAGAAAATAAAATACAAGAAAGTGTTTGTGGTTTATATAAGCAAAACAGCGCTTTGATTGGATTGTGGCATTCAGTTCAACTTCATTTTAGGCAGCAAAGCTGGCTCAACCCACGGAGGGAAGAGCGGGCGCCTAGGATGGGCTGCGCAATTACTGTCTCCCAGGTCTGCGGCTCTGATTCCTACACCTCTAGAGTCCATCTCATTTTTTTACTCCTAACCTTGGTCATCTTTGGCATGGTGTAAGCATTCCTTCCTAAGCATTCCTAAATGGAAGGAAGCAGCCTGTCGCCCAGGATGGCTTTTTTAAAAGAGTAACCGCTTCTGAATGATGTGGTCTGATGACCAGTTGACTGATGACTGGAGTTTCTACCAAAAGGCAAGCCTCAGGTGACACGGGTCATGTTCTAGTCTTTTCCTTCTGTTGAGTAAGTGCACCCCTCGGTTTGTGGGGAGGGTTGCCTTTATTCTGTGACGTTGGTCGGGAAGGGGCAGAGGAAGCTTGACGGGTGTGTGCGTTCTCTCCCCAGGTCATCTTCAGAGGGGAGAAAAGGCGTGGCCACACGGGGGAGATCGGATTGGATGATGTGAGCCTGAGAAAAGGCCACTGCTCTGAAGAACGCCAGCGGCTTCCAAACTAGCAATGAATTCCCTGTTGCTCTTCTCTGTTTCCGGTCTTCACCTCCTGTCCTCTCCTCCCTCTTGTCAGGCCTGGGAGAAGAACGGGCCAGTGGGTCAGGAGAAAGTCTGATGGGGGACCCACACCCGTGGCCTGCTTTTGTGCAATTCCAGC
The DNA here is from genome assembly GCF_011764305.1 of Mustela putorius furo. Taxonomy (NCBI): domain Eukaryota; kingdom Metazoa; phylum Chordata; class Mammalia; order Carnivora; family Mustelidae; genus Mustela; species Mustela putorius. Next base: position 12,960,540 of record NW_025422023.1, read on the forward strand.
GAACGGTGACACCCCCCTTGAAATACGCGGGGCCCCTGCCGATGCATCCAAGCCAGCTTGGGTGTTACCTTCCAGCCTGCGGCTCTTTTAGGAAGGCCTTTGGCGCGCGCTATCTTCCGTCCTAGTTAGGAGGCGTTTGCAGTAGTAGCAAATGATGGGAGACGTTTTCAAAAGAAATCCGTGCAAATGGCCGCTCTGTTATCTGTTCAGTGTTGTACCATGAGTAGTATTGACTTCTTTTAAGCTATGTTGTACAAAGTGCTTGTGAAGTTGGTTTCTCCCCTTCCCTTGTTAGCTCTGGCCTGACCTGAACTCTGACTTCTACTGCCATTCACTTTATAAAAGAAGGGTGTGTAACCTCTCAAGATGCATTTATTCTCGTTATCTGTATTTTTTTTAAAAGACAGTTATGTAGAGTGGGCACGTAATCCCTCGTTAGTATTGTGTTTTGTGTAAATGTGCTATTGATATTAAGTAGTTAGGTGTTCTTAATATTTACAGACTCTAGTTGCAAGGGGAAAGGCAGCTTGTGATCTCTTGAATTAAAAACTACCCAGTGAAATGTCATCCAGTTCCATGACCTTATTTTGGCAGCAAGAGAAAAGCAGAAGAGATGTCAAGTGTGGTAGTGGAGGGATGAAGTTTTCATGGCCTTGAGTCTAATCACTGTAAAGGATAGTGAACCATTCAGGTAGACAGGAAACTGCAGTTACCATATAAAACCCTCACTGTTTCAGGTTATGCTTTAAAACCAACAGTTTTCACAATAACATGGCTCTCTTTGGTAATTTGTAAAAAGCTCTGTAAAAGTTCTGGTTGTTTCAAAAAAAAGATTCTGTTTCTGGAAGACCGAGGGGAAGCATGGGGAAAGCTCTGTTGGAACAGATTTTCATACTAATTTTTAAGTCCATATATATTTAGGTCTTGAATTATGACTTACATGCGGTCTTGTCAGAACGGGATTGGAGGCAAGTCCTGTGCTTGGAGGCATTTTGTGGGGATTCACACACATGTCAGAGCAAGAGAACAAGATTGGAACTCTAGGATCTAGGAACCCCCCCCCCCATTTCCTCCCTGGATATTTTACCTTCATGTTAAAAAATATTTTAAAATATACAACTTTTCTAGGGCAACTTACTCCTGAACCTTTTCTTCCATTTCTGATGAAGTAATCAAAATATTTTCTGCTGTTTTTGCCAGGAATCACAAAGATGATTAAAGGGTTGGAAAAAAAGATCTATGATGAAAAATTAAAGGAACTGGGATTATCCAGCATGGAGAAGAGGAGACTGAAGGGCAAACCATTGCTGGTTTTCCAGTGTTTGAATGGTTGGTACAGAGAGGATGGTGACCAGCTGTTCTCCAGATGTGCTAAGAATGGAACGAGAGGAAACAGGCCTAGACTGGAGTGCAAGGGGGCATTTCCTGGCAGGGACAATTGTTAAATGAGAATCCTTTGTTTAAGAAAAAGTGACTGTCTCTCTCTCTCCCTCTTTCTCTTCTCTTTCTCTCTTTTTGAGGCTTTTTAAAAAGATCAGATAAGAATCTATTTAAGAAGGCTAAAGATGTTCTTTTGTCAAGGCAGAGTAACAGATTACAGAATCTTCCAAAGGATGTTTTGATCCTATTACCCTGTAAGGAAAATCTTCTGAGTCATTTGGGCGAGGCCAGGGTCTAATTTAGGCATTTACCTCTTGGCCCCTAATGGAGGAGAACCAAAACGGGAAAAGCCCACCAAGTGCAGAGCTCACTCAAGATCTCACTATGGCAAACCTAGCAGGATCCAAACAGGAAAAACAAAAACACAACAAACTTGTATTCTTAATAGAGTATGATGGACATTATTTTAGTATCTTAATAATATCCTCATGCAGTAGGATTCAGTTTTTTTTTTTTTTTTTATGGTAAAGGTATAACCCTTTCACTTGCTCAGTGGAGGATATTTCAAGTTTTCAAAGAGACCGTAGTAAAGAACAGAGATTTAGAGGTTTTTATCTGATGCATTCTCTCTGCAATGTGTGTGACTACTTAACCTGGCCCCTGGGAAAGAGCCCTCTGCTCGACGTCACTGTCCGGATCCTTGCTTCACTGAACCACTGTAATTCACTTTCTCTTGTCAATTGGAATCTCCCAAGTTCCGCAAAATGGTTTTTTTTTTTTCTTTTGGTGGGGGGAGGGGGCTTGAGAAGTAGTTATAACAGAATATCTTTTGTCATTTAACTTGGTCGAGGCAGGACCGGAGCAGGATGTAAAGCAGTGAGCTTTCTAGTAGGGGCCAGGCAACAGGGCTTTAGATCCATTTTTAATGATTCATTGCCTTTGTGGTTCTATAACTGCACAACTGAAGAGGAAAGGGGGAAATCATGGAAAATGTCACTTTTAGGTGCCAATACGACATTGCACTAAGTTGACAGAAGTTATCCAAAGTACTGTATAACATCTTGTTTATTATTTAATGTTTTCTAAAGTGAAAAATGTTAGTGGTTTTCCAAATAGCCAAGTAAAAATAATTCTTTGTAAATAAAAGCACTGTTAATGATACCTATTGTCAGTTATTGTTTGGCATTTTGTTTTGTTTTTGATTGGGAGAATATTAGAGTAGCTTGAAGTTTCACAAACGTCATCTTTTACTTTTTGGAAAACTGGGAGCAAAACTGCTGCCCACACCAGGATGTTTTCTAGGCTATGAAATAGGGGAGACCTTTTTATCGGCATGCCCAGAGAAAGGGGTCTGGGGATCACTATAGCAACATGTCATACCTTGGCAAATTGCTTTGTTTTCTTGTATCTCACTTAGTTGTAAACATTAGTCTTAAACATTAGCCTTTCATGGGAAGTCAGGATCAGCTGAATAAATATATATGAATTCTAAGCAAAAAGTCTTTTACTAGTGTTGGTTTTGTTAACTTATAGTAGTTCACTCATATTCCAGGAACCTTTCCTGATGGAGAAAACAACTATAAGGAAACGAAACTAATGAAATCGTGCAGGATTAAAAGTGAGTCGTCCTGACAAAATGAGAGGAACTCCCCATTCTGGCACTGCAAACTGCAGTGGAGAGGGTTAGAACTAGGGACCCTGAACAAATTTTCCTGTCCCAAGACACAGAAGACACACTAGTTTAAAAGAGCAACTAGTAGGGGCATGGGGGTGGCTCAGTCATTAAGTGTGTGCCTTCAGCTCAGGTCATGATTCCAGGGTCCTGGGACTGAACCCTGCATCCGGCTCTCTGCTCGCCGGGAGGCCTGTTTCTCCCTCTCCCACTCTGACTGCTTGTGTTCCCGCTCTCGTTGTGTCTCTCTCTGTCAAATAAATAAAATCTTAAAAAAAAGCAACCAGTATACAAAAGATCCAGCCCTAGCCGAGGATGCAGAGAAGGGGGAACCCTCTTATAGTGTTGGTGCAAATGCAAACTGGTGCAGCCACTCTGTAGAACAGTATGGAGGTCCCTCAAAAAGTTAAAAATAGGACAATCTTACGATCCAGTAATTCCACTACTACAGATTTACCCAAAGAATACAAAAATACCAATTTGAAGGGATACATGCACACTGATGTTTACAGCAGCATTATCTACAATAGCCAAGTCATGGAAACAGCCCAAGTGTCCATTGACTAATGAATAAAGAAGAGGTAATACATACACACACAGGAATATTAGCCATCAAAAAGAATGAAATCTTGCCAGTTGCAACGACAGGGGTGGAGCCAAAGAGTATTATGCATAATGAAATAAGTCAGAAGAAGACAAATACCATATGATTTCACTCATACATGGAAGGTAAGAAACATGATCATGGGGGGAAGAAAGAGGAAAACTAAAAAACAGACCCTTAACTATAAAGAACAAGCTGATCGTAACCAGAGGGGAGGTGGGTAGGAGGATGGGTGCAATAGCTGAGGGGGATTAAGGAGTGCACTCGTGATGAGTACCACGTGTTTCATGTAAGTGTTGAATCCCTAAATTTTACACCTGAAACTGGTATTACGCTGTATGTTAACTGGAATTTAAATAAAAACAAAACAAAAAGAACAAAAGATCCAGCCTTAGAATGCTGCTAACTGATAGAGTGGTTGGAACTTTCCACTGGTCGGAGGGGCTGGTGAGTGCCATGGCTTACAATCCCAATCCACCTTGGTAGAATGGATGAAAACAGTTCAGGTGCACAAGCCAGCTTCCCACATCAGGAGCCCTGGGCCCCTAGCCTACACCAGCCCCCGCAGCTCCACACCAAGGCAGCCCCAGCACAGCACAGCATTCAATAGGATATCCCTGGTCAGCATTCGCTATACCTCCAGCTGTCTCACCAAAGTAACAGGTAAAATGTACCCCAGTACACTCCACGCCTATACCACTTCAGCTCCAGTTAACTTGCTAGGGTGTCCCATGTGTGGAGCATCCCAGGACCCCATGGCCCACACTGCACCTCAGCTTCAGCTGCCATGCAGGGAGCTCTCTCTGCAGAAAGCCTCAAACCACACTGGCTTGCATCCACTTCAGCTTCTGCTGTCCTGCCAACACGTCCTCTGGGTGGAGAACCCTGGGACATCCCAAATGCATGCCCACTTCAGCTCTGGCCATCCCCCTTGGGGAGTTCCAGCAGAGAATGCCCTGGGACCTCCCAGCCCATGCCAGCCACTGTTCTAGCAAACCTAACTTATCAAGCATACATAGTCTACACATGGGATGACCATACACAAATCAATCCTTCAAGTTTAGAAGTAGCTGTTCTGCCCAATTTATAGAAATAAACACAGAAAGTCAAGCAAAATGTGGAGACAGAGGAATATGGTTCAAATGAAAAAACAAGACAACCCCCCCCAAAAGTAAATGAAATGGAGATAAGCCATATACCAGATAAAGAGTGTAATGATCATAAAGATGCTCACTGGACTAAGGAGTGGAAGAACTCAGTGAGAATTTCAACAAACATAGAAAATGTAAAAAACTGAAGTTGAACAATACAATAATTGAATGAAAAAATACACTAGAGGGAATCAACAGTAGATTAGAAAATGCAGAACAGTGTTCTGGGATATAGGGTAATGGAAAGCAACCAAGCTGAACAGCAAAAAGAAAGATTTTTTTTCTTTTATTGAAAAATGAATTTTTAAAATAAGGATAAGTTTAAGGGATCTCCTGGACCATATAAGGAGAGTGAACATTTGCATTGGAGGATTCCCAGAAGAAGAGACAGACGAGAAGGGCCAGAAACTTATTTGAAGAAATAGCATCTGAAAACTTCCTTAACCTAGGGAAGGAAATGGACATCCCATTTCAGAAAGTACAGAGTTCCAACAAAGATGAAACTAAAGAGGTCCACACCACAATACATAATAATTAAAATATCCAAGATAATAGAGTTTCAAAAGTAGCAAGAGAGAGGCAAAAATTACAAGGGAAATGCCATGAGGCTATCAGCTGATTTTTCAGCAGAAACTTTGTGGGCCAAAAGGAAGTGGTATGATATACTCAAGCGCTGAGAGGAAAAAACCGATAACCAAGAATATTCTTGGTTACCATAAAGAATTGAAGGAGAGAGAAAGAGTTTCCTAGAAAAATAAAAGTTTAAGAAGTTCATCACCACTAAGCTGACCTTACAAGAAATAAAGGGAGCTCTTTAAGTGGAAAAGGCCATAAATAGATGTAAGAAAATTATGAATAAAAAAGATATATGACATATGCATATAAAACATGGAGGAGGGAATAGAAAAAATTTTGGGAATGTGTTTGAATTTAAGTAACCAACTGAATATAGACTGCAATATACTTGGGATGCTATTTATCTATATATGAACAGCATGGTAACCACAAACCCAGCACCTATCATAGATACACAAAAGTAGAAAAAAAGCCAAGCATAACACTACAGAAACTCAATCACGAGAAAGAATAGAGAAGAAAGGAAAAGAGGAGAACTATAGAAACAACCAGAAAACAACGAACAGAATTGCTATAATACCTATAAATAATTACTTTAAATGTAAATGGTCAAAATGTTCCAATAAAGAAGACATAGGGTGGCAGATAAGTGCACCCCTATGCTTACTGCAACATTATTTATAATAGCCAAGATGTGCAAGTAACCCAAGTGTCCATAAATAGATGAATGGATAAAGATGTGTTGTGTGTATATATATACATACATATGTATAGTGGAATACTGCTGAGCCATAACGAGATCTTATCATTTAAAACAACATGCATGAACCTAGAGGGTATTATGGTAAGTGAAATAAGAGACAGACAAATACAATAATTTCACTTATATGTGGACTCTGAAAAACAAGTGAATAAACAAAATGCAGGACCAGACCCATAAATACAGAGAAATGATGGTTGCCAGAGGAAAGGTAAGGGCAAAGTGGGTGGAGTGGAGTTGGAGACACAGACTTCCAGTTACAGAATGAATAAATTATGAGGGTGAAAGTTATAACATAGGGAATATAGTCAATGGTATTGTAATAATGTTGTATAGTGACATATGGTAGGTACACTTGTGATGAGCATAATAGAGAATTGTCAAAAATCACAATTTTTGACAACAATTGATAACAATTCTGTTGTACACCTGAAACTAGTATCACATTGTGTTTCAACTATGCTTCTATAAAATATTAGCAAAAAAAAATTGTTCTCCTACAGAATTATAAAAAATATGCTCAGTGGCTTCTTTCTAATAGAGAACACTCATCAGCTGGGAATCTCAAATTTTAGCTAAATGAATACTTAAAGCAAAAGGTAAAGCAGAACTGGTGTCTTTATCTCAGAGATGTTTCTGAATGATCCTTAGGAGATCCAAGAAAACTCAGGTTTTCTGAGTATGTTAACTAAGAAGATAAACCTCTTTTGAAACCGACTTGAGATTGGGGGTTGGAAGAAGCAGATAAGTATGAGATTCCAGGGTCCAGTTCACTGATTTCCTTAACAGATTTTATAGCACTTAACTATGGGCATGACTCTTGTATACAATGGTAAGCCGACTTCCCTTTGTGGGGTTGCAATCTAGAGAGGAAGATGGACATTTATCCAGTTATAGAAAATAAATGCTAAATTACCATTCTGAAAAATAGAATGTGGTACCTCAAAGGTTCTGAAAGCATGGTGGGTTCCAAGACATTCAAACTCTGATGTGCATGGGAATCACTTAAAGGTCTTGTTAAAATTCAGCTTCTGATTCAGTGTATCCGGAGTGGGACTTGAGATTCTGTATTTCTAACTAGCTCCCAGGTGATGCCCACCAAGTTTGGGGGCCCACTTTGAGTAAAGGGGCTTAATGCTCTTATATGGAGGAGCACAGGGCCTCTATCTCTGTCAACATTCACCATTAGAAGGACTAAAGTCCCATGGTTGCAAGATCTACATTCACAAAAATTTACTAAGAACATTTTTTCTTTCAAAAAATATTTGGGTCTTAAAAATAGAGAATATCAATAAATAGACGCATATTTTAAAAGAACAGATATTCTGAATATAGTTAGTACTATTACTAAAATGAAAAATTCACTAAGATATTCAACAGCAGATCTGAGCTGGTAGAAGAATCAGATTGAAAAGGGGTCAGTTGTAATCATCCAGTCTGAGGAACAGAAGGATAAAGCTTCAATAAGGATAAAACAGCTAGACTTAAGACCAACAAGGAACTAGAAGTTTCCAGACCTAACATACATCTGTAGAACACTCTGCCCAATAACAAGAATATACATTTTTCTCAAGTGCACAGAGATGCTGGCAAACCATAAGTTAGGCTATAAAACAGTATCAATAAATGTAAAAATAGTGAAATTATACAAAATATGTTATTCAATGACAATGAAATGAAATTACAAATCATTAACAGGGAAATTTACAAATATATGAAAATTAAACAACATGATCATAATCAATGGATGAAAGAAGAAACCATGGAAAAATTAGTATTTTGAGACTGAGAAAAATGAAAACAAATTATGCCCAAACTTATGGGTTACAGCTAAAGCACTGCATATAGGGACATTTTTATTTGTAAATAGAATATTTTCTTTCATATTCAATATATTAAAAAATTTATTTTATTATAGTATATTATAACACAATATAAATTTATATGATATAATAAATATATAAATATATAATACAATCATATAATATATAATATATTATAAAATATTAAACATTAAATATATTAAAAATATTATGTCAAATCAATAATATAAACTGCAACCTTATAAAATTAGAAGAGCAAATTAAATCACAATAAACAGAAGAAAGAAAATAAAGATTTGAGTAGACAAAAATGAACAGAAAAACAATATAGAAAATCAATGAAAGTAAAAGTTGGTTCTTTCATAAGATGAACAGAATTTATGAACACTTACCTAGACTGAACAAGAAAAAAAAGACTTAATAGAATCAAAATGAAAGAGGGGACATATCACTGACCTTACAGAAGTAGAAAGGATTAGAAGAGAATACTCTGAACTATTTTATACCAAAAAATAAGATAACCAAGATCATATGCAGAGTCTTAGACACAAACTAAGGCAACATTCAGAGGGACTTATTGCAGTATACACCAGTAAATACTAAAAAAGAGAAGATCTCAAATCAATTTACATGAAGAAACTAGAAAAACAAGTGCAAATTAAACTCAAAAACTAGCATAAGGAAAATAAAGATTCAAGCGAAGATAAATGAAATACAAAATAAAAACAACACACAGTATCAACAAAAAATATTTTAAAAAAACCCAAATTTAAGAACAGTTAGCTAGACTAACAAAACAAAAAAAAAAAAAAAAAAAGAGAGAGAGAGAGAGAGATAAGACAACTAAAGTCAGGAATGAAAGTGGGATATTATACCAACCTTACAGAAATAAAAAAGATGATAGGAGAATACTATAAACAATTGTATGACAACAAGTCAGATAACCTAGATGAAATGGACCCATTCCTACAAACAAACAAATTACCAAAAAGAATTCAAGAAAAGAAAGAAAATCTCAGACTTCCGACAAGTAAAGAGACTGAAGTAATAATCAAAACCTCCTAGCAAAGAAAAGTTCAGTAGCAAATGTCTTCACTGGTGAAATCTATCCAAATTTAAAGAATTGACATGAAATCTTCTCAAACTCTTCCAAGAAATAGAAGATTGAGGAACACTTCCTAACTCATTCTATAAGGCCAATAATGCTCTGATATGAAAACTAGATAAAGACATCACAAGAAAATATAGACCAACATCCCATATCCCATATAGCTGCAAGTATTCTCAACAAAATACTAGTAAATCAAATCCAACAACACATTAAAAAGATTATACAATTATACATCATGACAGGGATTTATGTTGGGAATGCAAAGGTGATTGAAAATAAGTAAATCAAACATTCAACACTTTCCTGGATGTTCTAGCTAAAGCAAATAGACCGGAAATAAAAAGTATTGAAAAGCAAGATGTAAAACTACCTGTATTTGTAGAGGATATGATCCTCTAAATAGAAAACCCTATGAATCTATAGGAAGACCACTAAAGCTGGTAAACAAATTCAGCAAATTTTCAGGCCACAAGAGTAATACTGAAAACTCAGTTGATATTTGAAGCATCAGCTATGAACAAGATGAAAAGAAAACTTTAAAAAAATTTATTTATAATAACATCCAAAAGAATAAAATAGCTTAGAATAAGTTTAACCAAGGAAGTAAGAGAGTTGTATACAGGAAATTACAAAACATTGCTGAAAGAATATAAGACCTAAATAAATAAAAAGACATCTTACGTTTATGGATTTAAAAAACAATATTTTTAAGATGGCAGTACTACCAAAAGTGATCTGTATGTTCAGTAAAATCCCGATCACAATTCCAGTGACTTTTTCTGGAGAAATTGGAATACCAATGCTCAAAGTGATAAAAAATTTAAAGGAATCCTGAATAGGCAAAATGATCTTGAATATGAAAACAAAGTTGGAAGACTCACACTTCCCATTTTCAAAAGTTATTACAGAGCCACAGTAATCAATACAGCATGGTACTAGCATAAGGACAGACATATGGACTGGAACAAAACAGAGTTCAGAAGTGAATCCATAGCTATGGTCAACTACTTTTTGACCAGGGTTCTAAGACCATTCAATGGGGAAGGAATAGTCCTTTCAATAAATGGTAGGACATGAGAAAGAATGAAGTTAGATTCATAACTCACACCATTACAAAAATTAACTAAAACATGATTACCTAAATGAGAGAGAAAAAACCATAAAACTCAAAATATATAAGTAAATTTTCATGATCTTCATATGAAGCAATAAATTCTTAGCTATGACACCAAAAGCATGAATAATAAAAGAAAAATAGATTAAATGGACTTCATGATTATTAAAACATTTTATACCTTAAATGATAGAATCAAGAGAGTGAAAAAACAACTCACAGAATGGAAAAAATATTTGCTAATTGTTTAAAGGGTCTAGTATCCTGAATACTAAAGAACTTTTATAACTCACCAAGACAAACAACCCAATTGGGTAATGGATTTTAATAAATGGGAAATGGGTAATAGATTTTAATAAGCATTTCTAAAACAAAGATCCATATGAGTACCAATAAGCACATGAGAAAGTGCTCAGCATATTTAGTCTTTTGGTCTTCTGAGACTTAATTTCCAATGTGTGTGTGGCAGGGGGTAGGGGGGGAAGTGCTCCCCACAGCAACAAACAGTTCTAGGAGACCAGCAGGGTGTCCAAGAATTCAACTTTATTCTGACCCTATCTATCTGGAGAAAACATCAGATTACACAGGTTAAGTGTTCAGCTTTCAAGATCCCCCTCCCAACCTTGTGCCAGACACAAGTTGCAAGCCCAGGCCGTTACCTGCGCTTCTGACCAACTGGCTATAAATCAGAGGTTCTCTTAATCCCCTCCTGGGCTTTGATTAATTTTCTGCAGCAACTCAAAAAACTCAGAGAAACATTTTACTTATAGGTCCACCAGTTCATTATAAAAGGACATAACTTAAAAACAACTACATGGAAGAAATGCCTGGGGAGAGTCTGGGGAAAGGATATGAAGCTTCTTTGCCCTCCCTCTCCAGGCTTGCCACCCTCCCAACACCTCCATATGGTTGCCAAACTGGAAGCTCTCCAGATTCAATACTCTAGGGTTTTTATAAGGCTTCATTACATGGGGAACTTGATTAAATCATTGGCCATTGATGATTGCTTCAACCTCCACCCTTCTCCCCTCCTTGGAGATCAGGGGGATGAGACCGAAGGAATATTCCAACCCTCTAATTACACTGTTGGTTCTCCTGGCAACCAGCCCCTATCCTCAGATGTGATCCAAAAGTCATCTCAGTAACATGACAAAAGACACCTTTAACGCTCTCATTAAGAATTTTCAAGTATTTTAGGAGCTCTGTGCCAGAACAGAAGGAGGACCAAAATCTATTATAAATCACAGTATCCCAATTAGTTATTCAGAAAATGCACATTAAAGCCACAGTGTGGTATCATTTCCCACTCACTAAATAGGGGTAATCAAGAAAATGGAAAGTTACATGTTGATGAAGATACAGAGAAACTGGATGTTGCTGGTGCAAATGTAAATGGTACAACCACTGTGGAAAACAGTTTGGCAGGTCCTCAGAAAGTTAAAGACAGAATCACTCTGTGACCCAGAAATTCCACTTCTGCGTATATGCTCAAAGTATCGAAAACAGATATTTAAACAAATACTTTACACAAATTTTCATATTCATTAATAGGCTAAAAGATAAAAAGAGCCACAATGTTCACTCACAAAAGATAAGCAAATTAGGGTGCATCCATGTATAGAATGTTATTCAGTCATTAAATGGAATGCTACAGTGTTGATGAAACTCAAAAACATCATGTGAAGTGAAAGGAGTCAGATACAAAAGTTCACATATTCTATTATTCCACTTAATATGAACTGTCCAGAATAGGTAAATCAATGGAAACAGACAGTAAATGGGAGGTTGACAGAGGGGAAATGGAGAATAACCACTTAATGGGTAAAGGATTTATTTGGGATTATTAGAATGTTTTGGAACTACACAGAGGTAGTGACTGTAAAACACTGTGTGTGTAGTAAATGCAACTGAATTGCTCACTTCAAAACGGGTAATTTTACACCAGGTATGCTTCATCTTAATATTTGTTTTAATTTTCAAATACTGTAGCAGAAAAAGGGAGAAAGAACAACAAACAGAAGAGACAAATGGAGAGGAAAGAGCAAGTTGGTAAATTTAACCAACCTCTAAAAATAATCTTATTATATATAAATAGTGTAAACACCCCAGTCAAAAGGAAGAGATTGACTGGATAAAAACGCAAGAATAAATCATATGTTGCCCATATGACACAAATAAGAAACAAAAGAAAACTTTTCTGGGCATGGAATATTTAAATTTGCTAACCTGGTGCAGAATATTGGTCTGTCGAACAAATGGTAGGGCCTTCAGAAAAAGGAAGTCATAACTGAGTGCACTTAAATAAAGTTGAGGCAGGGATCCAGGAAGCCTATATTTTAGAAGACAAAGCCACATTCATGAATTGAGGATGATTTACTAGATAGGATTTTCAGGGCTCCAGGAGGCAGAAACCTGAAAACAACTTGGAATTAGAGTGGAGATTAGTTCCAAGTTGATTTTCTGGGGTTAATTCACCAAAAGCTGATAATTGAGCCCTCACTCATAATCTGGAATTTAATTTCAAAGAGCACAGATTACTACACCAGAGGCTCTGTTCCATTGTCTCATGCCTATCTTTATTTCCCAGACCAAACTACCTCAGATATTCTGGATTTACCCACAGACAGTGTCTTTCAGATGTGTTGAATTCTCTAAAGCAGTGGTCCCCAACTGGGGGCAATTTTGACCCTTGGGGTATAATTTGGTAGTGCCTGGAAACATTTTAGTTGTCACAAATTGTTAAATACCCTAGAAAGCATAGGACAGCTCCACACGACAAAGAATTATCTGGCCTAAAATGTCAACTGTGCAAAGTTGCAAAAGCCTGAACTAAATCAATAATTCTAAATCAATGATTTCCAAACAGCAGTCCCCACGGACCTAGGAGCATCAGTACTGGGAACATATTAGAATCACAGATTCTCAGACTCCATATCTGAACCAAGATTCAGGAGCTCTGGTGGGGGGGGGGAGCCCAGAAATCTAAGTTAATAACAAACTCTCCAGGTGATTCTGGTGTGTGTCGTCTTGAGATTAAACTTCCTTACTCTTTTCCATTTTCGACTCTTCTAGAAAGAGTGCTTTCCAGGAGACCAGTCATCCAGTGCCTCACTCCCACTACCATCTCCTTAACTCTGACTTTTAACATCACTGTTCTTTAGAACATCACTCAATCCACACATATATTCCATCACTCAATCCACACGTATCATTACACCAGGAAGCACGTGGCAATGGTTACTGCTGCACCCACTTCCTTGAAGTCTTCTCCCTTGGCTTCCATGAGCCACACTCCCATATTTGCAATCTACTACTGGAAAAGTCCAAGGAGCCCCAAATTTACCAAGTCCAAACTGTATTAGGTGTTCATTATTAATCCTCCCCAAACCTGCTCCCCATTGCTAATCACCTCTTCTCTGAATGGAAACAATATCTTATCAAGGCCATTCATCCTTAAAGTCTGCCATGTCCCTAAACTTACTTTGATGTATCTACATCATTGACAAACTTTAATAGCTCTACCTCTGAAATAATTCTTCTGCCTCCATCCCTCACCAACCAAAAAATGCAAAATTTGGGGGGACACCGCCCATGGTGCACGGTGCACGGTGCAGCCTCCCAAAGGCCTGCTAGGAGTAGGTGAGTGTGACTGGCTTTGGGGGATTCAGCCGGGTTGTGGGGTCGCACAAGGCGAGACCATTTCCATGATAGAAATTAGAGCTAGTCCCTGGACCATGGGCAGGCTGAACCAGTTGTACAAGACAGGCTGAAGCAGGTTCGTGAAGGATGTGAGTTCATTTACTGCGAACGAGGAGAAAAACCTTTTTGGAAAGAGTCATGTAATGACTTCAGAAAAAACTTGAAAGTGACTGCATTGCCTCTACTGCATAACTATGGAACACCTAAAGACTGGTGGAATCTGAGTGTCTTCAGACCAACCTCCTGGAGGCATTGTTCTCTGAAGGTTAAGACTTGAGGATGGCAACTGTGTCTTAAATCCTGACTGCGGTATAAAGGCAACTGCATACTTGTTTGAGTTCATATTAGTAACCAGTCAATAAATGCATTAAAAAATGGTGTATGCCCAAATAGAAAGTATTATAAAATGTTCATGAACTCTCAAAAAATGCAAAATTTGAGGGATTACTTTTTTTTTAATGTAAAGTTAAGAGAGAGGGTGATGATTTAATTCAGCAGGCATTGTAAATGATGGGCCAATAGTACTCCTCTTATGAAGGCGTTTTTTCCCTTGGGTTGGCAAGAGCCACTAATGCAGAGCAGAAACTTTTCCCCTTTTTGCATCATATGTACTTTTGTAAGCCCATTTAAATCTAATTATCAAGTAATGTAATTAGAACAACTAAACATACCTCGGTTCTTGCAGGGTTGAACTCACCATCCAAGTAATCTGAACACTGGCCAGAAGCAGGAAGTTTGGGATATTTAGGAATAAATAGGGAACAGCCTTTTTCGTTAGTAGCAATCAAATGCATAGCCATGAGCTGTGCTTGTCAGCCTTGTTACTCAAAGCTTAGTCAGCAGACTGGCTGCAAAAGCTTCACCTGTGTGCTTTCAGGAACAGAATCATGAGCCCACCCCAAACCTAATGAAGCAAAATCCACATGTCACAAGAATCCCTGAGTGGTTTGTGTATTCGTTTAGTGTTTTGAAGCACGACTGGAGAGAACCAAACTTTTTTATTTAGGGCGTTGCTTTCAGCCACATGCAAAGCCCTGGGAAGTCTTCTGCCCAGTTTTGCCACGCCATTTGCAGCCTGGGGTTCTCAAAGTTCCGGGAACCAGCAGCTTCAGCATCACCAGGGAACTTGTTAGGAAGGCAGATTCCCAGGCCTGCTCCGGATCTACTGAGTCAAATGCCAGAGGTGGGGCCCCGAAGTTTGGGTTTGGACGGCCCCCCAGGGATTCGGATGCCGACTCCTGAGTGAGAACCACCGCTTTGGAGATGGGGGCTCAGGCTGAGGGCGATGCACAGAGGCTCCCTGCCTTCACTAATGGTTTATTGAGTATCTGCCGACCCCTGTACTGCTGCGGGCACCATCAAATTACTAAAGAGGTTCAATATGGCTTTAGGGCTAATTCCGAATTAGGAGAACCTGAGTTAGTGTTATTCCATTGGTACTGTGAATAATAATATTCAGGCTCACATAGAAAACATACAGTTTATAAAGCATTTTCCGTGCTGTTTGACTGAATCCTCATTGCAACCCAAGGATATAATATAATTACTGCCGGCAACAGATGAAGACACAGTTTGAGAAAGATTAAGTGACTTTTTTTAGGGTATATTAAGGGGCAGGGCCAGGCTTTAATCCAAAAAGCACCATTGTAAAGAGATCTTCTACCAGCTGTTTGAAAAGTTGAATGAAGTTTCACATGCTGTTGAAAACTCCAAAATTTTTTTTTTTTAAGTCTTTTGGGGAACCAATTTCAGGTTAATGAAGGAGAACTCATAAACAATAAGATTCACAACTTCTGCTCTAATGGTTCAGTCACAGTAAATATATGAAAGCATAGAGTGAGAAAGCAAATGAGGCCAAATGTTGACATCCAGTGCATCTAGGTGAAGGATTGTAGGAGTTTTTATTGTTCAATTTCTGTAATTTTTCTTTAAAAAACATAAAATCCTCAGGGCTGCCAACATTTGTCTGTGTGGTCAAGTAGGTGGACACTATACTACGTACCTGTCCTTGAACACGTTTTCAGGGCTTCTGTCAATAGCTTCTAAGTATAAAAGAACTTGTCTCTGCATTGGGAGAAAGCACGGAATGGACATAGGAAGAACAAGCAAGATGCATCTATGTTTTTTTCCCTTTCGCAGTGAAGCTTATTCATTTATGTTAATATTCTTTATTGGGGTCACTCCTACACTGTCAAAGGGCAATTCTGGGTTGCAATTTTTATTAATATGGTTGTGTCCTGCCTAACCCCAGGCAGAGGACCAGTTTCACCCAGGGACGTCCTGGGGATTTTCAGAGAACCTGGCTTTTGATGAGCTGCTTGGCGCCTGGTGGTGTTATTCTCAATCACTGTAGCCAGCGGCTCCATTTGGCTACATCTCGGATATCTCAGAGACAGTCTTCCCTTTCCGCACCACTTCGCTCATGTTTCACAGATAGTGTTTCTGAAAGCCTTTTTGATTAAATACGGGCTTGGGAAAAAGACGTTGTTGAAGACAACTAGGAGAATTTATTTATTTTTCAAGATTTTTATCTATTTATTTGAGAGAGAGAGAGAGTGCACATGAGCTGGGGGATGGGTAGGGGAGAAGGAGAGGGACAAGCCGACTCTGCTGAGCACAGAGCCTGTGCAAGGGCTCCATCCCACCACCCCGAGATCACGACCTGAGCCAACACCAAGAGCCGGAGGCTCAACCGAATGTCCAAATGAATGACTAATACCAACCCATGCCTTGAACCCACTCGTAAGGATTCATCCTGCTATATAGCTTGGGTCCTCTTGTATTCCTGTGAGGAAAGTATTCAGTAAAGTATTATCACAATGAGGTTAAAGGAGTCATTCAGATGCCCTTGTAGGTAAGTCAGCTTTATTCTGAAAGCTTTATTCTCACAGCGAGGAGAGGAGGATAAGAGGTCACAACGGGACAGCGTTGATAGTTGCCACATTCTTTGGCATTTGCTAGCCTACTTGGCCGCCTAGCCGATGATTCCCTCATTGGACCACAGCGCTTGAGCATAAGTAAAATTATAAACAGGGAATCGGAGGGTCCTTGAGTAACCACATTTCCGAAAGTCACTTGGATAATAGATACCAGCACCATGACTCAACGCCAGGACTGATCTTTAACGTTCTCTTCTCTATAGCAGAGCGGTAGAGTGGCAAGTCACAGAGGCCGTGCTGTCTGTCATCCAACCGGGGAGCAGGAAGAGGCTTTCAAGGTCTGAACACTCACTTAGTTGCACCCAGAGAACTCATTGAACATTTTTGGCATTGCCAAAAATTGTAACTGCTGATTGTGGAATATTGAGAAAATTCCAAAAGAGAGGAGAAAGAAACGAAGGAGGAAGGGAGGAAGAGAAAGAAGAAGACGCCTATCTCAATCTGGAAATAACCATTGCTACTACTTTGGTATGCATCCTCTAGGACTTTTGGTTTTATTTGTACCTTTGCTATCCAAACCTATACGTAAAGGCCTCTAATTAGCATCGCTTAATGAATAGCTTTCCCTGAAGTTGAACACGCTCCTACTACCGTCTTCATAATATTCTATGGGAGGGATAAACCAGAAACACTGAGTTGTTTCTCTGGGACTTTGGACTGCCTCTCTAGAGAGGCCCTCTGGGGACTCCAGAAGTCTTATTATGCTGCAGGAAATGATTCACGATCCATTTGTAATTGCTGGCCTCTTTCCTTTCTTTCACTTGCTCCACTGAACCGTGGAAACATTCCCTGGAGGCCTGGGGTGTAATAATGCACGAGGTTGGGTTCTCAGAAAAGCCAGACCTGAGTAGTTGGTAGTCTTTCAGATATATATAGAGGGAAGCCCAGGCCAATAGGAACCTTTCTTTTTCGATCCCAACCCGGCAACAAAATTTGGTGCTTCCTCCCGGTTGTTCTGGGACCACCTGAAGGGGAATTAGCAGTGAGCATTAACAGAAGTCATAGATCTGGGGGACTCAGTTCATTTCAGACTCCAGTTCCTCTCTTCTAAGTTTTCAGTAAAGTATTATCACAATGAGGTTAAAGGAGACATTCAGATGCCCTTGTAGATAAGTCAGCTTTATTCTGAAAGCTTACCTCAGAAGGCAAAATGCCTATGGGCCATATAAGAGGTGGAAAATCAGGTAAATTTGTGGCCAGACCAATGTCAGTGTTGGAAAAAAGAACTTGCGACTGTATCTCGAAATGACTGTGTGCAGCCCTTCTGATAACCAAAGTGCAGTACTTTGGGTTTGCTTTAAAATGGTGTTTCATTCCAGCCACTCCTTAAAGCTGCTAAATGTTAGTGAACATTATGTTGTTTAGAATTAAATGCTGAGAGAATTCTCCATAAAATACCAAAAATGTCCGGGACTTGTGGGTAATATGTGAAAATAAAACAAGCAAAACAAACCCCAAAACATCTTGCCTTACTACGCTTGGAAAGCTGTCACTTTTTAGCCGGGCTGGTGTTCATTGAATAAAAGAAGGGTTTTCAGCAGAGGTTAAAATCATTTAGGAGGTGGTGTGGACCCTCCCTGGGGTGACTTGAGCGAGCGGTCCTTGTGTGTCCTTGGACACGTAGGATAGCTTCGCGCCCCTGGCTCGCGGGGCCCTTGGACTCCAAGCACGGGGGCCACCCCCAACCCCCACCCCCAGATCACTCTTCCAACCCAGTGGATTCTGCCTTAGCAGATTCAACTTTACGATGAGTCTCTACTCCCCACTCAGGCCATCCTTTCCAGTCAGTTCAAGCTGCCATGAAACATGGAGACCTAGAGTGAGAGGCTGTACTTTGGTTTCCAAACGAGGCTCCAAATGGTCATGTGCCTCTTCCAAAGAGCTAGCAGGGCTCCTCCCGACCTTCAGCACTGCTTCTGACCAAAGGCGATCTGGGTCAGGTCACTCCACTCTCCCTCCCATTACACCCAGCTTGATCTTCTCCAAGCAGAGTAGAGGCCTCTTTACAAACCAAAGGTCCAGGTCCTCATTTGGAAGTTGAATGCCATCAAGCTCTGTAACACATCTTCCCTCGGGTCAGGAGAGAAGCCGGGCTCTCTGTTGTCCCTGGGGGCATGGGGTGATGCGAGATGAGGGGCTGTCTCGGCCTCCACCCCCTCTCTCCTTGTTGCTGGTGGCTGTTGAGAGCCCCTTCAAGCTATATTGGGTTGCTTGAAGGACCCCTTGCTCCTGGCAGCACCATGAACCTGGAGCATTCATGCTCCAGAGGCAGAAAACAAAATAGGGTGAAAAGAACTCGCTTTAAGTAATTTTCGCTTCCCTCTTAACTTTCAATTCCCCACATCACATAATGCCGCTAACAAAGATAAATAATGACTTTGAACCTCTGTTTTCCCTCTGTCTTTTGTTGCAAGGAATGAGAAAGATGTACCAACGCTTTCTACATTTGCATGATGGTTAATTTTTAAAGGTATCTTTTTGGTCTAATAAGAACTATGTGGGAAATGGACTTCTTCCAATGTCGTCTCAAAGCATGCTGAGAACATAGTGATGAGTATTGTCTGGTGTCTGAGGGCGTGAATGCTCTGTAGCTCCAGACCTTCCGATGTCTCTGCACGGAATAGGTCCTGGTCTGAGTTAGACCCTCATTCTGCGACTCGAGGTATCTGTGCTCCTGTCTGCTCATTTGACTTTTCATGGACTTCCTCTGACACCCATGACTGACAGTTACTCCACCATAAGAAGAAGTAGATTATATCAGTTTTTTGTTGCCATCCAACAGCATTTCCACAAACTTGGCAGCCCGAAAGAGCTCCCGTTTATCGTCACAGTTTCCGTGAGTTGGGAGGAGAGGCACGGAACAGCCAGCTTCACAAGGTGGCAAATGTCAGCCAGAGTTGTGCTCCCACCCAAGACTCCGCTGCGGAAGGAGCTACTTCCAACCCCATGTAGTTGTTGGCAGAACGCAACTCCTTGAATCCACCTCATGTTCCTGCTGCCTGGATGCGGGCCTCAGCTCTTGGAGGCCTCCCACCGTTCCTCGCTGCAGGGGGCTCCCCCCTCCATGACTGCTCGCTTCCTCAAAGTGGGCGACAGAGAGAGCCAGCAAGATGAGTACTAAAATAAAACGCAATGTAATCACAGACATGCAATCACCCAGAGGTCCCTTTGAACACATCTACTTTGTAACCCACGCAGAGTCTCCTAAGCACTGTCCTTTTAATGTGCTGAAATGTACTTTGTGTCCGTGGCACCTGAACTGGAGTCAAAACCTTGAATTCTTCCTCCGTCCCAGTAGTCTCTAAGATCGTAAGAGAGTCCCCCGGCCTATGACACGTTTTCAAAGTGCTGTGCTAATTCTGGGAGGAAAACTTTGCAAAGAGTTTCTAGTCTGACATGCTAGCTTTTACTCTATATTCAAAAGCAAATGTCTCTCTATTCATATTTTTATGAGATCACTGCAGAACTGAGCTGCCATAAATTTCTCCTTTAATGGATCACACTTGAATGCGAAGAATACCAGGATATTTTTATAAAAATTGTTAAGTCTCTAGGTATTTTTAAAAATAGTATTCATGGGCGATTCCGCCTCAAGTGTGCACTGCTGTTCTTAACAAGTCTCCATCTTTTCAAGTTGGTTCCAACCTGATTAATCCATGAAGATTAGCCAGCTGTTCTTTTTTTTTTTTTAATTTTTTTTTAAAGATTTTATTTATTTATTTGACAGAGAGAGAGATTACAAGTAGGCAGAGAGAGAGAGGAGGAAGCAGGCTCCCTGCTGAGCAGAGAGCCCGATGCGGGACTCGATCCCAGGACCCTGAGATCATGACCTGAGCCGAAGGCAGCGGCTTAACCCACTGAGCCACCCAGGCGCCCTAGCCAGCTGTTCTAAATGAGTTTTTAGCTCCTGAGTTGTGTGGCCTTATTAGAAAAGCTCTGGGAAGGCCTGCGAGCACACACTGTTGAAGACTGTCTCCATTCCCACTCTCCTGTTCTCCTGCTATACAAAATCTGTGATTTCCTTGGCCGTGACGGAAATCCTCTCATTGGTGGGAGTGGTTGGCAGCTCCTGATGTGAGATCACTGGCTATTTTGTTCAAGGAGTAAGATTTCCCTTTGACCTGACAATGCCACTTCCAACTCCTAGCATTTTCAAAGGAAATCAAAAGTGCCATATGGCGGGGGGGGGGGGTGGGGGTGACTCTCATTATTTTAGCAATTTTTAAAATCCTAGGCTACTTGAATAGTGAAAATATGACCTTAGTTTACATTCCATGAGAATGTTACCTGCTGTCATAGAAAAGTATTGGTCATTAAAAGAAAATATTCCAGCCTCAGCAAAATTCACGAAAGGTGTAGTTCTTTTTTTTTTTTTTTTTAAAGATTTTATTTATTTATTTGACAGAGAGAAACCACAAGTAAGCAGAGAGGCAGGCAGAGAGAGGAGGAAGCAGGCTCCCCGCAGAGCAGAGAGCCCAATGCGGGGCTTGATCCCAGGACCCTGGGACCATGACCTGAGCCGAAGGCAGAGGCTTTAACCCACTGAGCCAACCAGGCACCCCACGAAAGGTGTAGTTCTGAGTAGAGTTTGGTTCTTGAGCAGGTTGACCATTCTTCCCCTTGCCTGCTTACTTGGTAAATTTAGTGTGTTTAGGTTATGGTGCCTAATGTTCAGTAATTTAAAGACTATCCACAAGATAGCAGCTATTTGGATCTTTGAATTGTTTCCCAGGATGTTTCATATTTCTAATATTTCCTTCTGTTCTTAAACTTCCTTTTCACTGCTCGTCCACCACAAGTCTTGGAGGTGTGGGAGGAGGTAAATGTTTCTTGGTGTTTGCTGTTACCCCTTCCCCAGGTACCCAACAGCCCACCCATGTAGGAGCTTCCACGTTCTCCAAAGTGGAAAGGAAGTCACTGCATTCTCTCTTCTTACTTCTCCCTTCCCTCTCCTCCCCAGGAGCAGTGACTCATGTCAGGCCAGATACCTTGTCCATGATTGCCTGGTAGAGGAGGTTCAACGGGCTTCCCTCTGTCCCTCTTTTGCCTCCCTCAAGTCCTTCTCCACCGTGTAAGACTCTCAGGGAACACCTTGCCTCTGGGAGGGGGAGAGGGATGTTGCCCTGTAATCCCTCAACTGCTCTGGCTAAGAATATCTCTTAGATAAATGAGGAGAAGTCATTTGGTTGGCTGCCCACATTGCATTCTCAATGCTTGCTTTAGCAGTGATACGACGAGTGTTTTGGTCTCTATCTGATAACTGGGTCTCGTTAGTTTCTTCCTCATGTAGAGGAGAGAGGGAGGCTTTTACCTACCAGTAAAGTGGTCTAAACCTGCCTCTGCCCTCTCCTTTAGCTCCTAGTGAGAGAGACTGGAGGGAAGGGAATGGGAGTTTTTTGGGCAATAGAGCTCATGAGCTACTTCACAGGGCCTGGTCAGGAAGGCAGACAAAAAGCCGGATGTCCTGTGAAATGAGGGCACTTGGGATGCGGGCCACCATGCCAAGTTTAGTTCTTCCTGATTCCAGCCAACTCATAGAATGTAAGCCAAAGTTTCAGTGGCAACACTGGGCAGGAAGCCAGGCTCCTCAAACCTGCTAAAAACATGCCTGGCAAGTGCCCAGGGCACAGCCGAAGAGACCCAAAAGATGGACATCCTCCGTGAGTCATGCTGACAGAAAAGGATGGCCGGCCGTGGCCTCTGAGGGGAGCAGTGCTGACTCAGTGTCTGTATGGCGATTTCCAGCCTATTTGAGTCCAGAGGAACAATATGTCCCCAGATTGCTATCCTCAAATGAAGAATCATGACTTCGGCCAACTCAGACTTCAATAAGGTGGCCATATTTCTTTATGAGACCTCACAGATTTCCATAAAAAAGAAGAGGAAAGTGGTATGGCCAATGACAGGATGTAGAGAACATAGAATCTGAAATGTCCGCTGCATCCAAAGTGTGCCTCAAAAAGAACTCCCCTCCAACCCTCTGTTGTCATTGGCTGTGGGGTTGGCAAAGCTAGGTTTCTGGGGCAGATAAAGAAAGAGAAGGCACCTATGTTATTCCCTCTTTGGTGACAGAACAAGTTTATTGAATGAGATGCCCTCAGGACAAAGGAAGCAAAGTGTCTGCCCCTGAGTGCTTTCGAGAGACCTCAGTCAGCTCCCAGAGTAATGGCAGAGTCTCTGGGTCCTTTCACTAGGACCTCTTTTGAGCACCGGAACGTAAAAATCTTCTCTTTCTTTCCAGGATGTGGCCATGGGCAAGAGGTGCACATACAAAAAACCGACATTTTCAACTCTCTCTCTGCAGCCTTGTCCTTTCTCCAGTGGGTGTGCACTTGCCTTGGGAAGTGGAGGGTGGATGGAACCAGGGCGAAGTGGCTACCGAGGCGGCTGTCCCCACTGGCATTAGCCTTGTGCTCATTCTCCTGTACCAGATGGGGCTTCATCCTCATCCCACTGCCCATGTCCTCCTTGCTCATGGGCTCAGGTGGCTTCTCATTATCATCAGTGTCACAGTCTTTTTCATAACCTAGTAATGCCCATGGCTGCCTATTACCAGCTGTGTGACCTTGGGCAAATTAGTCAGCCTCTCTGATCCTCAATTGCCTTGTCTTAAAATAAGAGACACAGTGGGGCGCCTGGGTGGCTCAGTGGATTAAAGCCTCTGCCTTCGGCTCAGATCATGATCTTAGGATGCTGGGTTCAAGCCCCATGTCAGGCTCTCTGCTCAGCGGGGAGCCCGCTTCCTTTCCTCTCTCTGCCTGCCTCTCTGCCTACTTGTGATCTTTGTCAAATAAATAAAATCTTTTTATTTATTTATTTATTTATTTATCAGAGAGAGAGAGGGGGAGAGAGTGAGCACAGGCAGACAGAATGGCAGGCAGAGGAGAAGCAGGCTCCCTGCTGAGCAAGGAGCCCGATGTGGGACTCGATATCAGGACGCTGGGATCATGACCTGAGCCGAAGGCAGCTGCTTAACCAACTGAGCCACCCAGGCGTCCCTCAAATAAATAAAATCTTAAAAAAAAAAAAAGAAAGAAAGAGAGAGACATAGTACTTCCTTCAGGATTTATGCACAGATTGATTTGAACAGTATAATATTTGTATAGCACTTAACACAGCATCTGGCCACAAGAGACATTCCATAAATAGGAGCTATTATAACTATTATTATCATTATTATCATTGGAACTATTTTTGTTATTATTGCTGGTGGCTTATTTAGATTGTCGAATGTTGATATTTTTGTTATATAACACACACACACATGCGCGCGCACACACACATACAGCAGTTTCTGATTCCAAACACTTAGATCCTTGAATGTCTAGCACTTGCTTTATGAGGCATAACAAATGCATTTTAAGTATAAAACATGTCTATTATTTGAGGGCAACAGGACCAGTATACAATCAACTTTTATTCCCATAGCTAATTTTGGGATAAAAGAGCCATATTTTGGTTTCAATTCCTCATTTTCATCATATAATTGGCTTGGGAGAAATATGACCACTGTCTCAGTCTGATCATGTTGCTATAACAAAACACTAGACTGTGTAGCTTAAACAATTGGAATTTATTTCTTGCAGTTCTGCAGACTGGGAAGTCTGAGATCAAGGAGCCAGTCATTTGGGTTTCCTGATGAGGGCCCATTCCTGGCTGGTGGATGGCTACCATCTCACTGTGTCCTCACAGGGCAAAGCTCCCTGGTGTCTCTTCTTATAAGGGCACAAATCCCATCACAAGGGCCCCACCCTCATGACTTCCTCTAAACGTCATTACCTCCAATACCATCACACCAGAGGGTTAAGGCTTCCTAACCATATGCTTTTCAGGGAACACAATTCAGCTCCTGACAGACCTGTTCAGTATCTCTAACTGAGGTATTCATCAGCCCAGCAAAGGATTTGGGATCCTTCAAGATGGACAAAGTAATGTAAGTGAAAACAGCTCTGTACACATTCTCTTCAGGAAATGGATCTAGGGCAAGGAAACTCACTGACTGGTAGTTATGAGACCGTGACTGTTTACCTTGGAATACTCAGTCATCTTAAAATACCCATGAGTCAAAAGGCATGGGGAATTCAAACCCCATCTGAGATGACAGGCTCAGATTCTTAAAGAGTATAAACCTTTGGCATCTGAACTAACTAAAATCATTAATTAACTTATAAGTCAAGACACAGTGTTAGAGATGAGTTACACATTTTTCATGTCGTATGAATCTAGAAAAGGTAATGTAGGGACAAAGTGAATGCAACCAAGGCTGGCAAAGAGCCAGAGAAAAATTAGGAAGCCCCCAGAACACAAAAAAGAATAGTAACTGATTACTGAATCTCACTATGGCCGAAGCTGCTGAAATATATCGTTTTAACATTCATAATAATCTTTAAGGAAATATTATTATTCTGATTCTATAGATGAAAAAAATTGAGGCCCAGAGAATTTCACTTGATCTTAGCCAAAAGGCTGAGAAGCGATTGAGGCCCAGAGAATTTAAACAACTGGTCTAGAGTTGCAAGTAAGTGTAAGTGCAAGAGCAGTGAGTGGCGCTAGGGCTCTGAAGTTCACATTTTTTAAATAAACCACAAGCTGCTTTGCTATTTATTTCATCAGAGCCATGACTGTTCTAGTCAGTTGTACATATAAAGCCACTTAAAAGCTGTCATCGAGGGGCTAGCGAATGGGGGTGGGGGAAGGCATGTGGACAAGGCATTCAAATGACTCCCTGGGATTCTCCCCTGTTAGAAATCCTGTGATGGGTCCCTTGAACCATGATTTCATTAGCATGTATGTCTTGTTGACCACCAATGCCTCAGCCATGTTTCAAAAATAATACCTGGGCTTTTTGACAAGTTGATACAGTTAAAGCAACAGCAACACTAAATACTTCTCAGTTTATTTTATCTGTCTATCTATCTATCTATCTATCTATCTATTTTTAAAGATGTTATTTATTCTTTTGAGAGAGAAAAAGAGAGAGCACACAAGCAGGGGGAGATGCAGAGGGAAGGGAGAAGCAGATGGGCCACTGAGCTGGGAGTCCGATGAGGGACTCAATCCCAGGACCTGGAGATCATGACTCCATCAGAAGGCAGATGCCCAACCTTCTGAGCCACCCAGGTGTCCTACTTCTCAGTCTAAATAACTTTCTTATTTAAAAGATAGTATAATTTTCAGAGTCCAAATTCCAAAAGATAGCAATGATTCTGTCTGAAACATTCTCATTTAAAGAGCTCACCTCTCATAGCACCTGCAAGCCCAGGCCTGCCCCTGATGCTATGTGCCAGGAAGGGAGTGAAGGACTTTCCATGGAACTCAACCCCACAACCACCTTGCCAGGGATTGCGGCCCACACCCTCTTCTGCAGAAGAGGAAACAAATCGACCCTCAGGGAATGTCTCAATATCTTGCTTAAAGTCACAGGGAGGGGACGAACTTGAAATCACACCCAAACCGTGGCTTCTCCAGCCCTGGCCAGACACGGGACTTCATGCGGAAGGGGCCAAGGGGCCGGTATGCTCCTCGGCAGGGCAAGACCTTCCTACAGGGGAAATACTCAGAAGCTGGGAGCATTTCCCCTAGTAATTATTTGAAAAATTTCCTGACGGGTTTTCTCTCCACACAGAAGCTGATGCCTCTGACTTTCAAACTCTTGGAGTGGGAAAAGTGGCTAGTCATGAAGCGGGAAATCTTCCAATAAGAGTAAGGAGATCCCCTCGGTTTAGCCCGTCAGCCCTGGATCCCACGTGGTCGGCCCACAGCCCTCTGCCGCTGTGGCCCTGCCCTATCCTCACTGGAGGAGTGGACCTGCCTGCTCCCCTGAGCAGGGGACTTAGAAGCTGGGGTTTGCCTCCGCATCTGCCCCCCTGTGCGAGCTTCTATTACCCACACTCGCTGCCCAGGGTCTAGCCCTTCCACAGACAGAACACCCCCTCTCTTCTATGCCCTGGGAGATTCATCGCTGTGTCTAAATGTGGGCTCATTTGTCTACCTGGGAGCAAACTAAGATGCAGCAAGGTTCTATACCAACAATAAGGGCTCTTACTTCTTTTTTACAGAGGAGGACATTTGGGATCAAAGAGGTTAACTCATTGGCCCAAGGTCCAACAGTTAGGGACAGCAGAGCCACGGACTCCAGAGCCCACGTGTTGATATTGCCTCAAGCCTGACCAGAAGCTGAGCTTTTCGGTGTCCATTTCGAAGCTCTTCCCAGTTTTATACCGCTTTCCTCACAGAGATGAGCTGGACACGATGTCACCTTTTCCTAACACCCCTCAGTGCCGATGTTATGAGTTATGGTACAAAGGTATATCGGAGAAGGAGCTGCCAGCTCGGTGCTGTGGGACATAGAACAGTGGGATTCTGGCCCTGGGAATAGACCCCGAGTCTGACTGTCCTCCCTCAGGGCCGACCACAGCTTGCTTTGTAGTTCCTAGCCTCCAGCACTTCGGTGAGAGCGGAACACATCTTTTGTAGCACAGCTGCCTTCCTGCAGCAAGAGCCCCCCATGCCCACCCCCACCCCCATCAAAACTGAGGCAGCCCTGTCCTCCTGAATGCCCTCATGTGGCTACTGTGGTGCTGCTGAGGGGCAAGCATGAGGTCAGGGATGACATCATGGGGGTGGGCACAAATAGCTCCCAGTAAGGGCATCTTCATGCTGATCTCACGTTGGGTTTACCCTTGGGCGTGTGTTTGTATTGGTGGAGGTGGGTCATTTGGTGCTTCTTTCCCTACTTCCGGTTTTCCTCATCTAGATGACAGATGCCTGTTGTTAATTAGGTGAAAATGCTCCTTCCCCTCTCAGGACAAGGGCTTTGGTGGAGTCGACAGTAGATAGATCCTGCTCCCATAAGCTGATCTGTGGTTCAGACCATGACCCAGGCCACGCAGAGCATTCCCCTTGCTCCAGGGATGGCATCAGATGTGGGCCACCCACCCAAGCCAGTCAAACCATGTGGGGCTCCCAGGGGATTGCCAAGAGAGACTTCCCCTTCCCTGCGTGGAATGGTGTGACAATGACCATCTCATAGCAGTGACAGCCACTTGCCGTCCTCTGAAGCTGTCACTAGCACTTTGGAGCCCGTGGATCAACTTGATTCTGTGGAAAACAGAGAAAGAGAATGGAGGTCCTGAGAGAGAGGGCCGAGCCACTAGACTGAGCCTCACTTAAAGCCAGAATTCTCTGTTGGCCTTTGAGTTGCGTGAGCCAGGCAGGTGTCTTCACGGCCTCAGCCGGTTTTCTCTCCCCATAGTAGCCTTCTTCCTGAGAGCTGCTCGCATGACTTGTCTTCCTCGGTATCCGCTCACAGTGTGCTTTGCTCCCACGAGATGCTCGGTGAATGGGCTTGGAATGACTGAAATACATTTTTGCAAAATAAAAAGAATTTCATGATTCAGAGCTCAGTGCCACTGTGAAATTGCCCCATGTGGTCATTGCGTTTACAGAGAGAGCTTCCTGACGCGTCCAGTGTTGTTCGGAGCCAGACCTGTGACACTGACCTGCCACAGCAAGGTTGAGAATATTTAGTTTCCCAACACATGCTGCACGCTGCAGGTACAGAACGGGTATTACAATTATTTTTTGTAACAATAAAATAACAACGTAACAATAATTATTACATATTATTCCATGTGATGGAAATCTTGACATGTAACTATTTTACTGAACAATGTATTTTTGTAGTGCCTATCACCGAGGAATACAAAAGTTTTTATACCTTTTTGCAAAAAGCGCAGTGATTTTTAATTCCTAAAAACTACGTGTGGCACCTGAGCTGTGTCATTTAGCTTCTCTGGGCCAGCACTCCCCCTGTAAGGTGAGAAAGTGGGTCTCAGCAAAGTTCTCTGTCTTCATGCTGTTTAGAAGCTCACGGTACACAGTCAGCATTTTTGAACATTTGGTGGTGGTTTCTCCAAGGGCCTCCGAAGGGGTTGGGATTGCCGTTGTCCATGAAGCATGTTTTCTGGAGCCTGGAGCCCGTGGGCCCTTCACCCATGTTAGCCGAAGGAAATTTGAGCCAGAAGAAGGCAAGAGCCAGTTCTGTTTGAATCAACCTGTCCAAAGAATTGCTTGAGCAATTCTACCTCTCTATGCTTTACTCTGGCTCAGGGAGGGGAGGCAGACGTGTATCTGGACGTCACCTTAGAGAGTTTATCTGTTTGTGGACACTAACCCAGTCCCATGAAACGTACGTGACAGTTCATGAGATGATAGCTTATGATGAACCAGCAGTGTGTATGGCATAGGCAGAAATGCTGAAAGAATTTAGAGGGCTGGATATCTGAGAGGATGGAAAAGGTCAGAGGTTTATGGAGGACGGAGGACTGGACATGGTCCTTCAAAAGAAGAGTAGGCCACACAGGTGTGTGTGCACATGCGTGTGCGTGGTGCAGAGGAAGTCTTGGGGAGTGAAGACGAAATTGAACGTCTGAGGCTCTGCTCCACCTCAGCTTCTGGTTCAGTAAGCCAGGACTCCTGCCGCTACTGTATCTTTAAAGCTTTTTTGCTGCTGTGGAAAATCACCACTCGCTGGGGTCAGAATATTCTGGCCCTGACTTAAGCCTCAGCCTCAAAGAGTGTGCACATTTCCCGCACGGCAAGACAACATCATCAGTAACACAACCTGCACATTAGGGAGCCTGTAAATAAATAAACCTTTACATTCCAGATCAATCCCTCCAGCCCCTCACAGTGACTTCTGGCTTGTACTGCTAGGTTAAATATTAGTCAAGGGTGCCCTAGGCAGTGCCCACACTGAGAGTCCTGGAGGAAAAGGCAGGAGCCTGGTCTGTGAACACAGCCTGGGCCCCTAAAATGAGAAATCTTGGACCTGAAACACTAGAAAGGTCGGGGAGAAACTCTAGGAGTAAGATGTCTTCAAAACACAGCAAACTCACTCATCCCGATAAGGTGGAACAACATCCATACCATTTCTGAAGTTAATACCAGCCAACAGAGAGGTCCTCAAGGACTCATCATCTTCATTTTCTATTGTAACATCTATGTAGGTGTACCCATCAAAATGATAATACCAGCTCCAGTTCTAAAATGCTTTATAGGTTTTTATATTCCTTCACTGATGTCAGTCTTATGACCCCAAGGAACAGGCTCCATTTCCATTTTAAGACGAGCAATACAAGTATCAGAGAAAAGAAATTCCTTATTCAAAGTCACATAGGTGGAGGTGCTAGTACCCATAAGAAAAAACCTAGGAATGCGTCTGTCTGAACTCTGCACCAAGAGGCTATTTATAATGACAGAACATTGTCCACAGCTGGAGCTTCCTGAAGTACATTATAGTACATCCATACAATGCAATACTCTTCAGCCATTCAAATCTATTTAGAGGACTTATATCTACTAACATAAAGATTTATACTACATTGTTTAGTTAGAAAGCAGTTACCAGGTGCCTCAGTTGTTTGGGCAGCCGACCTTCCATTTCCACTCAGGTCATGATCTCATGTGCTGTGGGACTGAACCCCACATGAGGCTCTACACCCAGCAGGGAATCTGCTTGAAGATTCTCTCCCTCTGCCCCTTCCCCAACTTGTGTGCATCATAAATAAATAAATATATATATAAATATATAAATAAATAAGAAGTAAAAGCAGTTACCAAACTGAGGAACATGGGGTAAGATTCTCCATTTACAAATAAGTGTGTGCATAGCAAAAAAACACTGACCTCCATGTCAGGATTATTAGTAACTGTGGATGTTTTTATGCTTCTATTTTACTGTCTTTACATTTTTCTGGTTTGAGATTTTGCTTTTTGAAATAAGAATCAAGAATCAAAACAGAAAAGCAATGAAGAGAAAGATGAACTCTCAAGAAAAAGCCAAGAATTTACCTATGCTGAAATGTTCATTGTACTGATCTGGCATTTCTACCATTATTCCTTTTTGTGCATGAAAACTGTTTCAAAAGACGTAAGTCCCAGGGAGCAGTGCCACTGATCCCCATCCTCATGCATCCTGGCTGAGAGACAGACGAGCCAGCTCGTCTAGAAACACCTCGAGCAGGGCCTTGCAGGAAATGCCCATTTGCATCGTATACAGGGGCTGCTCTCAAGGAGGACTGAACTTCCCGGATGCTAGGATCTCAAGTGGGTAATGGGTGATGGGAAGGGGAAGCAGGGGGTAACAACAGGATGTCTCCTCATACCTATTCTGGTGATGGGAGGGGGGAGGACCCCATTAACAGGAGGATGAATCCACAGGGACTTGGGGCTGTCTCAGCAACCTGAGCCAGTGTTAGAGGGTTTGTATAAGAGAATGCATCTCTTTTGCCTTCTGGTAAAGTCAAACACTGGACGCTGGACGTAGGTCCAGAACTATTTGAAGTATGGGGCACAGGGCAGGATTAAACTCTGTCAGGAAGTGGTCCAGTGGGAGGTACCAAGGTGGAGGCTGGAGTGGACAAAGCCACCAAGCCCTTGAGGAATTAAACTTGAACTGTTGGTGGAGCCACATAATCTTTGGTCTTACTATTGGACATAGTCCTTTCTGCTGTTCTTTAAACTAGTTGAATCCAGGTTTTCCGTTACTGGCAACAAAAGCATCTGTAAGGGATCCACCCACATTTAATGAGCACGTGTATGTGCCAGGAATTGTGTTCGTAGTTTCACGGGTATGACTTCATTCAATCCCCACGGAAGCCCATGACAGGCGTACCATTGTCATCCCCGTTGGAAAACAAGGAATCAGAGCCTGGGGAGGTTTAGGAACATGCCCAGGTTACCCAACTGCAGAGGGACAGGTTTGTGTTTGAACACAGTCGGGCTGACTGTGGGGCCCAGTCTGAGCCGCTCACAGTGGTTCTATTTACATTTCTGATTCATGCTGGTCACCTGTGAGATTGGTTGATGTATTTTGTCCAAGAGTTTTTAGTAAATGAAAAGAAGGAATTGGAGGGTAACTCTAGCCACCATCCCAAAGCACATTCCCTACACCATGCACACCGTGTTCCCTGGCAAAAGCCAAATTCCATGTGACTGGCTTGTCCAGGGAGAGACCTTGGAGGGGGTGGTGGGGGTGGGGGTATGGGCAGAAGGCAGCCTCAGAAGTTCAACTCCTGGCTCTGGACTTAATGACTGTGAGATCTTGGGCAAGGTATTAAAGTCCTTGAGCTTCATTTTCCTCATCTGTAAGGGAGGGGGGGGGTAGGAGAGACCTATCTCCCAGAGTTAGTGTATGGGATAAGAGAGAGACCGCAGGTAATGCACTCAGCAGAGCATGTAGCCTGCCCCAGAGAAGGCACTTGCCTGGGAACATGTAAGGAGCACAGGTTTGGGAGCTCAGGCTGAGCTGTCCTTCTAGTCTTGCCTTAGTGTTCTATTTTCTCTCTAAGATGAGAGAAATGTTATGTAGTGTATCTGTTGTTATGTAATGTATCTGTATTTTGGCCTCCATTATGGACTATACACAGAGATAATGCCAACTTACAACTATAAACAAATTAGAGTCTCCATTACCTTGGAAGTTACAACCCAGCACAGGAACAGAGACCAAAGGGAGAATGAGTGCAGCACGGAATGTGGAGATCCACGACGGAGACGTGGGGGGGGGGGGGACGGGGGAAATGCGTGGGAGTCAGATCCAACCTGAGCTTCAGGTCAGTGGAGGCTTCCCGGACAGAGACCTTACTTTGATGGTGAACCCTGACCATGAGTTCAAGTGATCCAGGTGGAGGTGGGTGTGGGAAAACAGGGAGGGGGAAGAGTATTCAGGTCTCAGGTTGTTGGGAAGGTGAAATACAACAATGTGTATGGATTGCTCAGTGCAGTGCCTAGTGATGTGTGTGTGTGTGTGTGTGTGTGTGTGTGTTTGTGTGTTCCATAAACAGTAGTAATTTCCCGACTCTAGAGCACTTGAAATACAGGCATTTTTCTATTTGCATTTTCAACTTCAGAATGAATGTTCTCCATTAACGTTCAAGTGGTTTTCTGAGTCTCACCAGTGTTATTTTATATATAGTCATCTAAAGAACCACAGTCAAAGCTGTGGACTCTCGGAGTCTTTGGAGCAGCAGGAGAGACGATACCATTCTCCTCTTCTTCACAGACAGTAAGTGGCAGATGCAGCCAGGCCCTCCTCAGTGAAGGTGACAGACAGGCAGCTTGCTGAGCCTGCAGAAGCACATTCGTAGCAGCCTTTGCTGGCAGCTCCACTACTTTTTAGTTCATCTGAAAGTAAGGGAAAGCCGAGAACTTCATAATCACTAGGCAACTGAATCACATTCACCTTGCAGACAAAGACTAGTGGGCCGTGTCTTGCTTCTGCTTCTGCTCATTTGACCAGTAGCCTGAATCTTGACATATCTTTAGGATGCTTCAGAATTTCTTCTTGAACTGATTCTCCACACCCACAGGATCATTAGGGAACAATAATATGGATTTATGAGAATAACATCTGATGAGAGGCATGAACAATGTGAAGTATGTGCACAGAGAAGGTCTCAGACTGTGCAGAACTTAGGAGCCACAGTAAACGAAACTAAATGCTGGGCCACCTTGTCACTTGGAAGGAAGAGGGCGAGAATACTAACGCAGTCACTTGCTCTGCTGGCCTGGGCAAAGAAAGATGGTGTACAGTGAGGACATTATACTAAGCTTTATAATCTTGTCTCATTAGAAGTGAAGGTGGAAGCTTTTAGAAAAATCCAGTCTTATGAAACACTGTTGGCAAAAATATAGAACCAAAAAAATACAGTGCTCTCAGCCACTGCTGGTTTAGTACAAGTACAAGTCAGGACATATACTTTGTACAATGGATTGTCTGCCAGATGTGAAGATCTATGTCTTCTGTGCCTAGCATCAGTTTTCCTCCCAGAGAATTTCATGCCACAGGGACACAAATGCACACATGTCCCAGAATATATGTACGAGAATGTTTGAAGCTGTGTTCTTCATGATTGCTTGTTGCTAGAGCCAACCTAAATGTCTACCAAAAGTAGAATGGACAAAGGAGCTGTGTTGTGGTCATACAATGGAACACTATACAGCAATGATGAAAAAAGTACATTCTAGTTATAGGCAACCGTGTGGATTTTATAAGTAGAATGTAAAAAAGAAGCAAGTTCAAAATAATCCATACCTTGTGATTGCATTTATATAACGTTCTAAACTAAGGCAAGCTGAACTATGATTTCAGGGATGCCTGTACACATCCGTGGTGAAACCCTAACAAAAATCAGAGAAGTCATAATAATAAATGTCAGGATAGTGGGGGATGTGGCAGTTGCTCTGATTGGGAAGGGGCACACTGGGAACTTCTGGGGTCTTGCAGTGGTCTATGGCTTCATCTGGGGTTTGTTTTATCATTTTCTGTTAATTGTACATTTCTTTCCACTTCTCTGTACTTCAGAGAGACTATGGACTCTAAAAAACAATCTGAGAGGTTTGAAGTGGTGGGGGGTGGGAGGTTGGGGTACCAGGTGGTGGGTATTATAGAGGGCACAGAGTGCATGGCGCACTGGGTGTGGTGAAAAAATAATGAATACTGTTATGCTGAAAAAAAAAAGAAATGTAAAAAAAAATTTTTTTTTCTATGACCTTCTGAAAAAAGAACAGCCCGTAAAGCAAATCATTAATAAAATCATTCTCTAATGGATTTTCAAAGAGAAGCCTTTCTCCCAAAGAACCTCTGTTAGGCACCTAATTTATCTCTTAAATCCAGGACCTTTGGACACACCGGTTTTGCTATAACCAGGAAACACTTCTTTCCGGATACATCAGATAAACCGGCTCTAACTCTCTGAAAAGCATGTTGGAGCCCTGGAGGGAAGATTTTCCCTCTTTGATAACCTGTTGCTTGTGAACAAAACTGGTAGGATCTGGTATAGACTAGAAAGCCAGTGTGTTCTGAAATGAGGCTAATTGTTTCTGGAGAAACTCAGAAACATTAACCAGGATCCCCCCAGGAGGGCTGCCGGACAGATTATGTTTTGCTTTTGATCTGCACAGATTAGGAATAAAACTTCACAGGTGCCTGGAGTTCCAATCTCTGCTCTATTTCAAATTCTATTAAATAAATACAAGAAAAAAACTAAAGTGAATGGATACCACCTATGGAGCTCTGCATTTTTTATTGCTCTCATTAAGGACCCCCATGGCTTTGTATTTCAGTGGGTAGAAATGTTCAGGCATGGATTATTGATTATTGGACTTACTCCATCTGGAAGCTTTTTTTAAAAATGTAGAGAGATCAGAATCTTACATTTTATAACACACTCACATTTATAAACAGATTTCATGTTTACAAATACAAGAGACAAAGAACCACAAAGAATCGAAGCAACTGTGTTATAAGGTCTATTCAATTTAGATAATACTGTGGTTCCCATTCTGTATTTTTTTAATTTTAGAAGGAAATTGTAAATGTCACACTGGTAGACTCAGCCTTTAGGGGCAGGAGACTGCTTGTCCTCTGCATGTGCCTGAGTTTCTAGAGGAATGACACTCCCGGGCGCATGGTGGCTCTGTCATTAAGTGGCTGCTTTTGGCTCAGGTCATGATCCCAGGGTCCTGGGATCGAGCCCCACGTCGCATTGGGCTCCCTGCTCAGCGGGAAGCCTGCTTCTTCCTCTGCCTCTCCCCCTGCTGTATTCCCTCCCTTGCTGTGGCTCTTTCTGTCAAATAAATAAACAAAATCTTAAAAACAAAAACAAAAACTAAACTCCGGCATATTCTAGATCAAGTCAGCCGGAGAGAGGTATCCACTGCTATTTAAGTTTTATGGCCAGTGAAGAAGGGACTCCCCAAGCTTTCAAAACCAGTCAGTATTCATCATCTGAGTTTCTAGTCAACTGAGCTTTGTTTTCCAAAGCAGGAGTAGCTCTAGCAGTGGAGATTCCGTCTGTCTGAGTTCCTCTGACAAAGCTAGAGTATTTCAGCATACTCCACAGAAGCAGGTGAGGGCTCTTGTTGAACCAGGGGTTGACTGACATCTGTCTGCAGAGGCGCATCAGACATTTCTAGGCGTAGAAGCTCAAATTTCCCCTCCAGCTGGAGAACCCAGTAAAAGGATCTGCAAGTAAATGTCAGTTTAAGTCCCCATATCTGGTGACCCCAAAACGTGTTCAGTGTTCATGTAAAATTCACTCTTTGGATTAAAGTTTGGTTGTTTTGAGACTGAAAAGAACTCTTTGACAGAAAATTGATTCTGGGCTTCCCACTGGGTGGAAGGGGAACTTCCGTGAGGGAGCAGACTTCGCTTCTCCGGGGTCTGATCATCCAGATCCCTGGAAGAGATAATGGCTTTACCGCGCAACTGTTCATTGTGCCTGAAGCTTCCCATGTTCCTTTTCTTGCTAGGCCGATCCCCGCGTTCTGTGGGGACCCCACACTTGTGGGGTAAATGCGTGACTGTAAGGAAGCACGTGGGCAGCCACGTGTACACTGGGATGTCTTCCCACAGTCCTCTGAGGCTTCCTCGGGTCTCACACTGTCCCATGTGAACTGTAACATTTATGACAGTTGTGCTTCATTTCACCATTCACTTTCACCAAGTGTAGTTTGAGAAAATAATATTCTGAGCTCCTAGGACATCCTTCAGTGGGACGACAGTAGAATCTTCAAGTTCTCAGTCTCACGGTTGGCTCTCTTATGTCATCCTGCAGATGGTGGCTCCTATGCCAGGTACCTGCTAAGCCGAGCTACACACAGTGCCTAGGGCCATGGGGACTGGTCCGCCCCGGGGCTGGGGCAGTGCACTCAGTGCCATTCAGAGCAGTCCCTACTCCACGTTCCACTGCTTCAGGGGACACTGGATCTTGGAAATAACCTTTGGTCTTCATTCTCTCAATAAACACTTAAAAGGAAATACTTAACTCAAGATAATTATTTTAGGAATTAAATGTTTCATTTCTCTCAAGCCTCCAGACCCCAGTAACAGTTTGCAAGAAATAAGGATCACACAGATCATGTTAAACAGCATCATGGGAAGGCAAGCAGCAAGATCCAGAACCTGGGAGACTACAGACCAAGCGACTTGGCTTCCCCAACAAATACATTTGTAAGAAAAGAGAACAAAGAAAAAGCAAGTGGAGACCTTTAAATTAGAAAGCCTTTACAGCATATCAACCAAATGTAATTTATAGACCTTGTTGGGATTATAATTTAATGGATCAACCATAAAATAAAACAGTAAGACTACCAGAGAAATATGCATACTATCCGGATATTTGATAATATTAAACTATTATTAATTTTTATAAGAAATATTCCATTTTCCTGAGATGCTGTAGATCAGATGTATGCCGGTTGGGACATTTACTAGGAAATACCGCCCCCCCCAACACAGTTCTATATTACAGAGAGTTGAATGCTTCATATGTTTGGACTATTCCAAATTTATCAAGTTTTGTATGTTGAAGCTCAGTACCCAGGGTGATTATATATGGAAGCAGGGCTTTTAAGAAGGTAATTCAATGAGATAGTAAGGGTGGGGTCCTTTTAAGCTGATAGAACTGGTGTCCTTTTAAAGAAGACTTTGCCCAAGTGCACACAGAGAAAAGGCCATCTGGGAACAGGGGAAGCAGGCAGCCATCTGCAAGCCAGGAGGAGAGGCCTTGCCAGAAGTGAAACATTTTGAAACCATGATCTTAGACTTCCTACCTCCAGAACTGTGGCAAGATTATTGTTTAGGTGACTTGGCCTGTGGCATTTTATTATGGCAATACCAGTCGATTAGTGCACTGTGCCATCTTCCTCAAGAAGCCACCATCTTTGGACCCCCTGGGTGGTTCAGTCATTAAGCCTCTGCCTTCAGCTCAGGTCATGATCCCATGGTTGTGGGACTGAATCCCACAACAGGCTGCTTACGTGACAGGGAACCTGCCTCCCTTTGCCTGCCGCTCCCCCTGCTTGTGCTCGCTCTCTTTGGCAAATACAAGAAGAAGAAGAAGAAGAAGAAGAAGAAGAAGAAGCCGCCACCATCATCTTTTTGTTTTGGGGCTCCTGTCTCAGGCATTGCATGGGGTTTTTTTTCCCCCATAAGTTAATGGGTACTAATCACTTAATAAGTTAAAAAATATGAGAAATAAGTATATGCCAGGAATTAGTATAGACACTGGGAATATGGCAGCAAATAACACAATATCCCTGCCCTTAGGGAGTCTGTATTCTACTGGGGAAGAACAAGGAAACAGAACTGATGAGGAGACTTGGTGCCCCAAAGTCAAGGAACATCAAGCAATATTTGACGTTGGAGGTTTCAAAGCTCTTTCCATTGAATTAAAGGAGCAAATGAATGAATGTTTTATAGACACATTAATCAAGAGTATAACAAAAAGAAACTCTGTAAGAGATTTTGCTACAATTGCCAAAGTTTAACACAAATCTAAGTTAAGTGAGATGCACAATCTATGAAAAAACTAAATTAAAATTATTTTAGTTATATCACTTCATATATAGTCTAAGAACATAAGAAGAAGAAGCTTCCATTTCCCTCACACCACCCTTACACTATTGCTGTCATACACACTTACTTCTACATATGTCCTGTATTCCACACTATGTTGTTATCTTTGATTTAAACCATCTATGTGTTTTAAAAGATGTTTTTTAAATGAGGAAAAAGAGGGGCACCTTGGTGGCTCAGGCAGTTAGGCATCTGCCTTTGGCTCAGGTCTTGATCCCAGGGTCCTGGGATCGAGCTTCACATCTGGCTCTCGGCTCAGTGTAGAACCTGCTTCTCCCTTGCCCTCTGACTGCCACTCTCTCTCTCTCTCTGTGTCTGTCAAATAAATAAAAGTCTTTTAAAAAAAGAAAAGAAAAGAAAAAATGAAGAAAAAGAATTTTGTCCTTTTCCCAATTATTTCCTACTCAACACTTTTAATTCTATTATTTAGATCCAGATTTCCATCTGGTATTGTTTTCTTATTGCCTATAAGACTTCCTTTAACACTTTTATTTTTTATTTTTTTCAGATTTATTTATTTATTTATTTGGCAAGCAGGCAGAGAGAGAGGGAGGAGGATGAAGGCTCCCTGCTGAGCAGAGAGCCCCATGCTGGGCCTGATCCCAGGACCCTGCTTTAACCCACTGAGTCACCCAGGTGCCCCTCCTTTGATGCTTCTTGTAGAACAGGTCTGCCAGTAATGAATTCTTTCAGGCTATATGTATTTTTTTTTTTTTTTCAGGCTTCATGTATATTAAGAAGCTTATTTTGCCTTTGTTTTCAGAAGATACATTTACCAGGTATAGAAGTTAAGTTGTTGTTTTAGTTGTTGTTTTTTTCTTTTCAGTCCTTTAAAGAAGGTGATCCACTT
Source organism: Mustela putorius furo (assembly GCF_011764305.1). Lineage (NCBI taxonomy): Eukaryota > Metazoa > Chordata > Mammalia > Carnivora > Mustelidae > Mustela > Mustela putorius. Next base: position 12,999,643 of record NW_025422023.1, read on the forward strand.
ACTTTTGGCTTGCAGATTATCCAAACAGAAATTTACCATCTTTCTGATCTCTGGTTCCCTGTACACGTCTTTTATCCTCTGGCTTCTTCTTCTTCTTCTTTTTCTTCTTCTTCTTCTTTTTTTTTAAAGATTTTATTTATTTATTTGACAGAGAGAGTGAGAGAACACAAGCAGAGGGAGCAGCAGAGGGAGAGGGAGAAGCGGACTACCCCCTGAGCAGGGAGTCCATTGCAGGCACCTGCCCCGAAGGCAGACGCTTAACCATCTGAGCCACCCAGGCACCCCAGTCCTCTGGCTGCTCTTAAGGTTTTCTCTTTACCAACAGTTTTAAGGCATTTGAATCTGATATGCCTGATTTTTTTTCTCATGTTTCTTGTATTTTCTGTTTGTTGAGTGCCTTGGGTCTGTGGGTTTATGGTTTTCATTAAAGTTAAAAACATTTGCTTATTATTTCCTTATATATATATTTTTATACTCTCTTCCCCTGCCTATTTGAAAGAACTCCAAATATGTGTGTATCATACTTCTTCAAGTTGTTACTGTTGGTTTTTTAGTCTTTTTCTTTTGCTATGTTTCACTTTAAATAGTTTCTGTTGTTGCCTTCAAGGTCATTAATTTTTTATTATACAATGTCTAATTTGCTTTTATATGGTGCATGTTCCATCTCGGGTATTATATTTTCATCTCTAGAAGTTCACTTTGAGTATTTCTTTTTAAAGGTTTTATTTATTTGACAGAGAGAGAGAGAGCGAGAGCGAGAGAGGGAGCACAAACAGGGGGAGTGGGAGAGACAGAGGCAGGCTCCCTGCTGAGCAGAGAGCCCAATGCGGGGCTCGATCCCAGGACCACAGGATCATGACCTGAGCCAAAGGCAGATGCTTAACAACTGAGTCACCCAGGCACCCTTGAGTATGTTTTTTTATATCTTCTATATCTCTCCTTAAAATGCTCTTGCTTTAATCTACTTTCTTGAACATATGAACTACAGCAACATTTTAATAACTACATGTAAAATTTTAAAAATAAACATAGTAACTATTTTAGTTTCTCTGTGCACTAATTCTATCATCTGTATCATTTCTGGAATCATTTCAATTCACTGATATTTCACCTCATTATGGGTAAGAAAATCTGCTCTTTTTGTATGCTCGTTTTTTTTTTTTTTTTCAAACTGGCTGCCAAACATTGTAAATTTTACCTTTTTTTATGGGTGCTGGATATTTTTATACTCCCTTATATAGTTTTGAGCTTTGTTCTAGGACTTAGTTAAGTTATTCGGAAAGATTCTGATCCTTTTGAGGCTTGCTTTCAAGTTTTTTAGGTGTACCAGAGCAGCCTTTCATCTAGGGCTAAGTTTGCTTTACTACTGAGATAATAACTTTGAGTACTCTGTCTGATGCCTCATTAGTTATGAGGTTTTCCACTGGCTGGTGGGAACATGAACTGTTTATAACCCTTATGAGCTCGAGGACTTATTCCACCTTTCTTTCTGATTCCCCCACCCCCCCTAGCCTTTGGTATTCTCAAAGGCACGTGCTGATCTGTATTCAACTGAAGACTCCAGGTGAAACTTCTATACATCTTTGGAGTGCTCTGCGAAGCTCTCTTCTCTCTTTATTCTGCATTGTGAATTCTAGCCTTTGCTTCCACAAATATTCAATTCTGACTCCCAGACTCAGGGAGACCACTGACTGTGTGGCAGGTAGAAACTCTCTGGGAAGTAAGCCAGGGCACTTGATTACTTTCTCTCAGTGATCAGTGTTTTGCTTTATCTGTTGGCCAGTTTCTGAAAACCATTTTTCACATTTTTTTATCCAGTGTGTTTGTTGTTTGAGGGATGTATTCATTTCCGGGGACCTGTGTAACAATCACCACAAACTAGGTGGCTGAAAATGGTGGTAACTAATTCTCACACATTCTGGAGGCCAGAAATTCAAAAAGCAGGACTACAGTTTTCTTGAAGATTCCGCTGGAGAATCCAGTGCTTACCTCTTCTGGATTCTGGTGGATGTCCTGGCATTTCTGGACTATAGTCACCTCCCTTCAGTTTTTGCCTCTGTCTCACATCATCTTTTCCTCTGTGTGTCTGTGTTAACTCCCTTGACCTCTCTCTTATAAAAGACACTTGTGTTGGCATTTAGGGCTCATCCAGATTATCCAGGGTGAGCTCCTCATCCATCCTAATTTAATTCCATCCAGAGACTGTTTTTCTAAGGAGGGTAACATTTACTAGTCGAAGGATTAGGGGTTTGTATCTTTGGGAAGACATTATTCATTGGCATAGAGAGGGTAGGTACAGTTTAGACATACAGTACATACATATACTGGTCATCCAGCAGCAAAAGGAAAGGAACATACTACTATCAACTCAGTTTGGGAAGGGGTAGGTATCTTCAACCCTCCTCTCCCTTAACCTCTCTTAATCTCTCAACCAAATGCGTAGAACACATTTCTAAGCAAATAACTGTCCTGCTGTTCAGGGCTCATTGACAAAAACGGGTTTAAAATATGAAAGATAGGGCTCCTGGGTGGCTCAGTGAGTTCAAGCCTCTGCCTTCGGCTCAGGTCATGATCCCAGGGTCCTGGGACCCCTTCATAATTGACCCCTTCATTGGGCTCTCTGCTCAGCAAGGAGCTTGCTTTCCCCCGCTCTCTCTGCCTGCCTCTTTGCCTACTTGTGATCTCTCTCTCTGTCATAAATAAATAAAATCTTTTAAAAAAATATGCAACAGAGAAGAGTACAGAATAAAGGTCTAAGATGTGAAATTGTTGGTGAGAGAATGTCTGGAATTTATCCTAAATTAGATATTAAATACTCACAAGATGAGTATTTTCTTCTATTTTATGGCAGTTTCCCTAAACTGACTTTCAAAAGAGGTCACATGGGGATGCCTGCGTGGCTCAGTTGGGTAAGTGTCTGACTCAGTGTTAGCTCAGGTCACGATCTCAGGGTCGTGAGACCAAGCCCAGCATCAGGCTCTGTGCTCAGCATGGAGTCTGCTTGAGATCTCTCTCTCCCTCTCTCTTTGCCCCTCTTCCCATTCTCTCTCTCTCTCTCTCTAAATAAATAAAATCTTAAAAGAAAAAAAAAAAAGGCAGCCACATGACTTACTCAGAGTCACAGAGTCAGTGAGTCGTAGAGCTGGGAATTGAAGCCCCACCTGGCTAACTCCAGAGCCCAGTTTTTTTCCCTATGACGGTAGAAGGCCTCCCGGTCAAACAGTTTAGATGGGAGGAAGCATGGCATTTCTGGGGCTCAGGCCTCACTTCTTTATTTATGAGGTCTGACTCTCTCTCCCAGGATCTGGGACTGGTTTCCACGAAACGAGGTGAAGGAAGCCAGAGGTGGCAACATCCATAACTTGATAACTCTTTCCACTATGAGTCTGAAAACAAAGGATGTTGTGTGTCTCACCACTAGGTTACATGAGATCATGAGTGAGCAAAATACCATTAAGGCTGATTAGAAAGAGAAACATGGACTAGAAACCTTGTCTATTAATTAACATTACCACTATTGATACTAGGCCAGAAAATCTTTCAACTCAGGGGTACCACATTAGCCAATTTAAATAAAGTACCTCAAACTCTCAGATACCACCGCCCCCCCCCCCCAACTTACCACTGTGTTCTGCCAGACTACTGAAGCCATTTATAAGGAAGGAAAAGCATCCTGGTGACTAGGTTGCCTTTCTCTCCACAATGCGCCTACTTATTCTTACCACCCTTTCTTCTTAGGTGCTCTGTAAAAGGGAAAGTTGTTTATCATCCAGTGTAATACCTCAGAATCAAATGTCAGTGACATCGATATGGGAGGAAAAGAGAGAGCATTCAAGGTGAAATGGATGATACCGTTGGGTTTGTTTATCGCACTGTGTGAGGGGAAGGAGGGAAGGGAAACAGGGAGGACGCAGCGATGTCCCTCACAGAGGGAGACGGCTGAGCCCTGCCAACAGCCTTCCCTTTCCAGAACACCAGAGAAGCCATTGTTATCAACTCTTATTTTGGCCTCAACAGAAAACACCTGAGCCCAGGGTGGAGGGTTATTTCCATGACAGAACGAAAGCATTCTGTCCCGGTACAGAGGAACCTAGAAAGCGCACATGCCATGCCAACCCCTGTGGGGGTGTGGGCTCTCCACACTGGCTGTGCCCGTGCAGTGACCTTTGCTGGTACCTACCACTCTTGGGTCTTCAGGGCTTTACCGTGGAGTGTACCATGTCAAGGCTCACTTACTGTCTCCCTCTGGCTCCATTTCATGGAGTCACGTGCCCAGCATAAGGCCCTCTCACAGAAATGACTGAGGTTTTTGTTGTTGTTGTTGTTGTTTGTTTTTGTTTTTGTTTTTGTTTTTTGCTTTGGATTCTCTAGCAGGAAGGCAGTTGGAAAGGGCTGATGGGAATGAGTTACGTTCTTAAGGCTGAATGCATGGAGAGCTTTAAACAGATCCTGGCATTGGAGAAAGATTCATGTTCTCTGACTTTCCTGTGACTTGGGGCAGGAAATGGGGTTGAGCGTTGGTAAGGAAAGATAACAGGCAAGACACGGGTTGTATTACAGGGCTCAGTGGCACAAAGCCACAGGGGACAAGAAATAGTGGGCATGGAGCCATTGACAAGAAGTGTAGTATCCTTGTCTCCCAGTGCCCTGGGGGAAGTGATATACTCACTAGGAACCAGTGCTGACAATTGCCCAGAGATTTCACTTTCAAGCGAAGGGTGTCTGGGGTGAATTAATAGAACACACGATACCCACTCCCTTCCCTGCCCTCAGTTAATTCTCTAGAAAAACTTTCTGGAGAATGAAATGCCCAGAAACTCAGTAGCTTCAAAAAGTAAAAATATGAGGGTTAAGCCAACATCCTGGGAAGGAGGCATCTCCATTAGAGGAACAGACATTTCGAGAAGGTTCCAGCTGTGCCCGGCCAAATAAACAGGCCGTGAACTTCCCGGCAGCCCAGCCAGAGCCATCACCAGTTCTTTTGTTCAACGAAATTAAAGGGTGCAATTAACAATATCCATGACTTGGGCCTCATTGCCTTCAAATTACAAGAGGGTGAACAAGTAAGGAAGAAAAGGGAGGAGCCAACATTTCAGAAATTATGACCTTCAAAGGAGGAAGGATAAATCCAACCACAGGGAAAGTGGGCAGAAATGTGATACCCTTTGTGAGAGCCCAAGGAGACCCCAAATTGCCAAACCACGGTATCTGAGGAGCCATGAATGGCTCGTTTATTTTACTGAGGCTGAGGCTGATGGGGTAATTGTCAGGGGAGGCTGTGGGTCTGACTGATGCTCCAGCAGGCAGGCTTTCACCATCACCCAGAAAGCCCTCCGTAATTACTGCTGTGTGCCGTGCTGATGTGTGTGTGTGTGTGTGCACGTGCACGCACAAGTGTGCATACACTTGTATGCGCTTGTACGCGCTTGCGGGCACGTGTATGGGTTTGCACGGGGGAAGGATGGTCCTTCTGTGCTTTTAAATCCAGGCCAAGATTTTTCTCTGTTTGGCGTTTATGGCACAGAGAGTGATGAAATAAAAATTTTCAACATGCTAAATCTTACGCTAAAAATAATTTCCATTCTTCCTGTAACTCAAGCTCCCCCAGGCCTTGCCGGTCTCACAGGATTAGATGACTACTCTAAGCTACACAACCTTCTCCCCTCTATCCGTCCCTCCCCCAGTTGCATGTCGCAGAAGCTCCTGCTCCGTGGAAGTCTCACCCCTATCTGCTACTCCCTTGTGACATCGCATGTGACCTCAGAAACAGCTGCTGTATGCTCTTCTGTTCAAGGCTTCCTAGCCAGGGATCTTGTGCCTCTCCTCACCTCCGCACAGCTTCAGGAGTCTTCCTGATAGACCAGAGTCCACGCCAGGAGGGGTCCCTGTTTCCAGTGGCCGAAATCAGCAACGCATGGGGTGCTACGGAATGATTATACTTTCTAGAATCCTCACCAGGCTGAAGCTGCCTGACTCCCCCCTTCGGACACTCGTGCCTACTAGGTAGCTATGACCTCGTTGCCGGGTCATGCATAACTCTGTGAGACCATCTCTTTCATCTGTTACCTGGAGCTCCCTCTTCTCACACAGTGCAGGTATACCTTCAGGAGGCTGGGTTCAGGGACCAACATTCTAGAACTGTGCTTCTCAGACTTTCACATTTATTAGAAGCACCTGAAGGCTTTGTTAAAAGTTTCTGGGTTTTAACACCAGATTTTCAGATTTAGTAAGTCTGGAGTTACTTACTAGGACACAAGAGTTTACATTTCTCATGAGTTCCCAGGTGCTGCTGATGCTGCTATCTGGGGATCACATTTAGAGAACCACATTCTAGATCAGCATTATGCTGTTCCTGGGCTCCTATCCAACATAGTCTTGGAGCTCCTGCCCACTGATAGGACGAACATAACTAGCCATGTGATGATCTTAGCAAAAGGCCCAATTTTGGTTTAAGGTGGCACTTCCATTACTATCATAGAAGATGAGAAAATACTGACCCTCCCATGATTTACTTTTATTTTTTTAAAGATTTTATTTATTTACTTGATAGAGAAAGGAAGATTACAAGTAGGCAGAGAGGTAAGCAGAGAGAGAGAGAGAGAGGAGGAAGCAGGCTCCCCTCTGAGCAGAGAGCCCGATGCGGGGCTTGATCCCAGGACCCTGGGATCATGACCTGAGCCGAAGGCAGAGGCTTTAACCTAAACACTGAGCCACCAAGTGCCCTCATGGTTTACTTTTAAAGCAGAGTTTACTTGCCTGCATTCTTGCCATATAGGATCTGGCTTAGGAACTTCAAACATGCACATCCCTTACGTATGAATAGTTGACCAATATAATTTTGGGGGTAGGGATGGGTTTCCATGAAATGCTGAAGAATGGCATTGATGTAGCTTTCTTTGACTATAGAAACCATTATACTTAGAGGATACACATTTTCTTTCCTTGATGAACTGGTAAAGTTACTTATGGGTGGGAGGTCTGGAGGAGGAAATAAGAGGGGCTGGAAAGCTAGGGAGACGAAATGGGGGAGATGGAAGTCTTCCATGCTTAGCCTTTGAGGAGTACTCTCAGAATTAGAGTTTCACGGTGGTTTAAACGGGCTTTCAGCCAGCAGCCTTCCTGGGAGTCTAAACCATGTGAAACATTTCTGTGGGAAATGTGTTATGAGAGGATACAAACTAACTTAACCCACCAACTGGAGCTCAACTTGTTGCAAATGAGTAAAAGTGCTAAAGGTCCAGGCTCCTGGCAACTTAGTCGTTAAGCGACTGCCTTCGGCTCAGGTTATGATCTCAGGGTCCTGGAATCAAGCTCCACATGGGGATCCCTGTTCAGTGGGAAGTCTCCTTCTCCCTCTCTCTCTGTATCTATATCAAATAAATAATAAAAAAAAAAGTCTTAAAAAAAAGTGCTAAAAGTCTTTTGTCATAGACGAACATTCTTTTGCTCTCATATATTTATCATCGGTCATGCAAGTACAATTACATGCATCGATGTATAATTATATCTGGCATTTGCTATACCATTGAATTATTGCTGTTATAATTGGGCTTTCCATGTCTTTCTCTTGGAATTACAGAGATCATCACTATGGCATCTGCTGGGCCTGAGATGGATCAAAGTTGAGGTTAGGCTGGAAAAGCCAGGCTCCTGGGGACAGCTCACGCACAGGGTGAGGTTTGAGGTCTTGGTTTGGCCCGACTTCTGAGTTTGGCTGGAGGTGGTTCTTGGCAATAATGGGACAAAAGCAGAGTGCTGGGGGAAGGGAAGCGTGTATAAGCTGACTCTCCCAGATTCCAGGAACTCTCAGGACCTTCCAGTGACTCTCATTCAACTCTTCCACTCTAGAAACTGAGGTCCAGAGAGTTTGACGAAGGATGTCACCTGAGTGTGGCCGCCTAGGATCGGCTCAGAGCTTCAGCATTAGGGTTGCCGTAAGCCATCCTCCTGCAGAACAATGAGTAGACCACCGGCGCTTGAGGAAAGCAGCAGGTGCTAGTTGAAATGAGTTTGAGAAATATTATCATTCATAAATCATTAAATGGAGAGCTCATTAGATAGCAACTGAAAACCCAGATCACAGTCGTTAACTTATTCAAAGAATTCATGTGCTAAGCACTATTTTAAGTGCTGAGGATCCAGGCGTAAAGATCCATGCCCTCATGAAGTCTACCTTCTAGCTGGTTCCTTCTGCTAAGCAGTGTATTTCAAATCTTCATTATTTCCTTGAAGCTACCACCCCCCGCCCCTTTTTTTATGTAGAGAAACTGGAAACTATTTGCCATAATAGACACTATCTCCTCTCACCTTCACTAAGCTCTCCTCCACTGCCACTCACAGTAGAACCACCCCTCCTCGGGTCCCCTGCCAGTCCTTCTTCCCAGGCTCTGGGTCCCACCTTCTTCTCATTGTATCTCTAGCCTCTTTGTCCCCTTAAGCTCCATTCCTCATAATGTAAACAGATTCAAGTCTCTTCTATTAAAAAAAAGAAAGAAAGAAAGAAAGAAAGAACTCCTCGTTAAACTTGTATTCTCCCTCCTTACTCTGCCCTCTCTTTTCCTCTTCACAATCAAGTTTCTAGAAATCACAGTCTTCTCACTTTTTTTCTCCATTTTCTCATTTTCTAGCCTCTTCAGTTCCTTAACCCACTACAACCAGTTTCAGTTCCATGGAAACTACTCTCAGCAAAGTCACTATATATTTATTGAGCACCTCCTATGTGCCAGATGGTAAGGGGGTCACTGAGGAGATGGAGGGGAACGAGTTAGGCATGGTCCTTGCTCTCTGGCGACATGCAGTCTAGATTTCTGTCCCTAGGAAGGCACACTTTAAACCAATTAACATGCAAATAGAGACACAATTCCAAATGGGGGTAAGTGCTTTGAATACCAATGGGAAGTGTTCTTGAGTAGAATGTTATGGAATGTCTCTAAGGGCGGGGTGACATTTCATCTGACAAAATAACCATTTCTAAATTCCTTTTGTTGCTTGACCTCCCAGTACCCTTTAGGACTCTTAACCATTCTTTTCTTCGTCAACTGCACTCCAGGATCTCATCTCTTTGCCCAGCCCATCCATCTCCATCCCCTCTCTCTGCTCATCCCTCATGAGGTATTGCCCAGGGCCCAGCGTTCGGCTTCCTCATCTCACTAACATCCGCCCTCGCCAACATCATCCACATCCACAGCTTCAACCCCGACCCGTGTGCTGAAGGTCCCGAACCTGAATGCCCAGCCTAGATTGTATCCCAAGCCCTTGGCTCATTTAGCTGGTTTCCTTCCAAGGAACTCCATTTGGGTTTCCCCTAGGGAGTTTGAGTCCAAAGGGGAAGCCAGTCTCCTCTTCCTACCACTCCACGTCCTGGTTAGCATTACTTCTAGATGAAGCCCCAAACCGGGTCACCAACCTAGATTTCTCTATCTTCCTTACTGTTTCCTCACCCACCACACAGACATTTTTCTAAAAATTACTAAGTCCTGATGATTCTATATCCTTGGTATCTTCTTTCTTTCTTGTTCCATTTCAGTTTTTTCGGACACTTAGGCCCCTCAACTTGCCATCTTTCCCTCTGCCGCAGGACAGAAGCCTTACTGGACTGCCTGCCCCAGGTCTTCCCTCCTCCAACCAACCCTCCTCTTTCCTGTAAGAATGACGTGTCTAACATTTGCAGTCTCTCAGATTATGCTGCTGGTCGGAATTCTCTAATGGCCACTGCTCTGGCTCCTGCTCCATGCTTTAGTCCATGCCTCCCCCACTCACATCTCCTTAGCCCTCCCTCTTCTGGTCTTTCCCTGGGGACCAGAAGGATATACAGAACTTTTGTTTACATCCTGCCCACCCCCTTGGCACCCATCCAGAAAGCCAGAACCCTGGGATTCTGTGTGCACAAGTTCAGAACGAGGGCTTCCATCTGTGTTCTTGCACAGGGCCTGGAAGTTCTGGGCAGGGCCATTTGCCTCCTCATGCCTTCCCCGCTACTTTTACCTCCCCTGAATTTCTGCTTCCTCTCCTCTTCTAGGGGCTGGACATTTACTTTCTGGTGTCTGAAATGCCCTCCTGCTCTTCAACCCAGAGTAAAAGGCCTACTCCTCATTAGGTGTTAGCTAAAGGGTCTCCCGGCCTCTCCAGCCAACCTGGGTGTGCTTCCCTCTGCATCGTGACTCACCCCTCTGTGGTCATCCTCTAATTTCTCCAGAACACAGCTGGCAGCTTCTCCATTTTCTTTGTATTTCCCGGCCCATCCTGGACCTGAGACACGATGAATAAAGGAAGCGATCTCTACTAGCCAAGAAATGCATCTTGTTTGCCTAATTTCACCATTGCTTGCCTTTCCATGGCACAAGAATTTTAAAAAGGCAGGCAGCAGCATGGGATAGGGTGTTTTATATAATTGGTAATATTAACTGGCTCATGGGTTGAATCTTCCCTGTGTGCCAGGCACTGTGATAGATACATTATCCTGTGTATCTTCACCATAGCCCTGTGAAGCGCACATGATTATGAGACCCACTTTACAGATATGGATGCCAAGGCTCAGCGAGTCAAACTGAATGTCTCAGGTCAACCAGGAAGAGAAACGCCAAGTCCCCAACTAAAGACTCTCTGCGGCCCCCCATGCTGTTCTAACACACCGCATTAGAGCAAACTCTCAGGGCAAAATGTGCGGTCACCCAGCTTCCAACAGTACAAAGGCATTGAAACATGGAAAAGTGTCCTTGGGACCACGAAGTTGCCATATGATCACTCAGGACTTTCCCTTAAGGAAAAAATACAGAGCGGCAGTAAAAAATAAAGATGAGCCATCAACCTGCTGTGTTTTAATCCTAATTTTATTTAGTGTGGGTGTTTATTTAGTGTAGGTGTTTAAGGTAGTTTTTACAATTATAAGTCCTAATAGAAAACTTGTTCCAGGGAATTATTGCTTTTTCCTCCCCGCACTTGTTTTTAGGTTAAGTAATTAGGCTGCTTCTAGAAGAGATACAGAGAGGGGAGCAACACTCTCATGAATTAGAATTTCTTTCTTCTCGTCTGAGGCCATGAATCCTCAGATAGTTCAAGTCTCTTATTACTAAAATCGATAATTAACCGGCAGAGGAAAGATTGTCGCGGCATTGTGCGCTCAGCGGCATCAGAGCCACGTCCCCGTCTGCGCATCAAGATCAAACCCCCCTCGGAGGGGAAGCCTGCCATCACCACAGGCCACCGCAGAACGAGCTTGCTGTGCTTTCAGGAAATGGATGCCCATTAAGGACAAAGGCAAGAGAACATGTTGGCGACAGACAGAGGCTTAAAGGGGATCTCAGCTTGCTGCTCCATACAAATGACTCAAAATAGAACCTTTGAAAATGAAGAAGTCAGAGTGAGGACGGTAGCTCATCAGGGAGGGATTGCACGATGTCACAGCGTTGGGTCAATTTTCTGTAAAGGTTCAGTGGGGTGGCAGCAGCAGCTGGCTCCTGCCGTGTTTCTTCCAGTGCCTGCTGGCTCTCGGGACATTTGGCACATAATCCAAGCAAACAGGTGCCATTTCCCTAAAGATCAGCAAGAATTGCTCCAAATTCCATAGCACCCAGCTCATGGCTGGTACATGGTCACGGCCCTCCCCGTGGCCCTCCTTTTAGGGTTAGCCTCGAAAGGGAAGGGCTCTGTGCCCTTCTTCCTCTCTGACTCTCCATCTCGCCTGCTGCAAGTCTTAGAGCTTTTTCTGTCTTGGCTAGTTAATTCCCACGTAATGGGTGGAAAAAGACCTCAAGCATGGAGCCATTGTGAGATTGACTGTGGTTTTAAGGGCAAACCAATAGCAAGGTGAAAAGCTCTCCTTTGGTAGGTTAACAATAAAAAGTATAAAAATAGCTGCCTCTATTTTTATGTGCTCTGTATGCTAAACATTATATGCCTTATAATGATTTTAGTCTTTGGTTCTCATACCGACCCTGCAAAGCAGGCACTGGCCAATCCTATTTAAGAGATAAGGAAACTGGGGCTGGAGGAAGCAGAATAACTTGTCCAAAGTGACACATTCAATAGGTGGCAAGGTATCTAGGTCCAAAGCGCAAAAGTCCCCACTTTGAGAAGTGGTCTTACTACCAGGCCCAGCTCTTGCTGATCTCACAGAACAGTTGCAGCCCATGTCACACAGTTATATCATCGTTCCCTTTGTAAATTCCTTCGTATGCGCCAACCCCTTTAACAGAGCTGTCATACTGTGTGCTATCTCTTTAATATCACCCACTGCATATCCCAGAGTCTGGGCACCTCTCTGGCTCTTAATCATTGTTGATTAACGCTGTGTATGTTGTGAACAGTCATTCTCTTCATTCAGTTAATAAACTCTCCTTGAAACCCAATTCTCTGCTGAAGGTGTCCTAGTTTCTGTGGGAAATAGCAAAAGAAAATGCTACTCATCTTGTCCTCAGAGAAATCTAGAAAGGGGATAGAGTTCTAAATGTAGGAAAGGAAAACCCCACTCACATTTTGCTTAGATTCCTTCCTTGCTCCTCTGCACAAAAGGAGGGAATACTAATCTGATACATCTTTTCCAAGAACATTGGCTTGGGCTACACTACTGATGGGCAGGTGTGATGGTTAATTTTATGTGTCAACTGGACTGGGTCACAGGGTGCCCAGATATTTAGTGAAACATTATCGTGGGTGTGTCTGCGAGGCTGTTTTAAGATGAAATCAACATTTGAACTCATAGGAAGATTGCCTTCTCCAATGTGCTGAATCCAATCAGTTGAATGCAATCAGTTGAAGGTGTGACTAGAACAAAAGACTGACTCTCCCCCAATGTTTAATGGCCCTCAGAACGAGGACATCAACATTTTCCTGTCTTTGGTCTTGCAGAGAGCTGGCTCTTTCTGGATCTGGAAGCTGCTGGCCTTTGGACTGGAACCACACCTTCAGCTCTCCTGGGTCTCCATACTACCAGCTGACCCTGCAGATCCTGGGGCTCGCCAGCTTCCGAAATTGTGGAGCCAGACCCTGTTTCTCTGGAAAACCCTGCCAAATAGAGCAGGGGTACTCTATTTTAAGAGTTTTGTCCTTCTATTACTTCCATTGCAAGTGGTTGCAATGGGTAAACTGAGATAATGCCCCTTTATGTAGCTGGCCTTTTTTGTTGTTATCTGTTTATGTGCATACTTAACCTTACTGGTCTTTTTTTTTTTTTTTTCTTTTTTAAGATTTATTTATTTGTCAGAGAGAGATCACAAGCATGGGGAGCAGTAGGCAGAGGCAGAAGCAGACTTCCCGCTGAGCAGGGAGCCCAATGAGGGACTTGATCCTGGACCCTGGGATCATGACCTGAGCCAAAGGCAGATGCTTAACTGACTGAGCCACCCAGGCATTGCTTAACCTTACTGGTCTTTTGTCTTAGTTTCCATACCATGTAATAAATTACAAAATGGGATCCTAAGGTTTAGATTCTTTTTTTTTTTTAAAGATTATTTATTTGTTTATTTATTTATTTGAGAGAGAACGAGATAGAGCACGAGTGGGATAGGGGGAGGTAGCAGAAGGAGAGGGAGAAGCGGACTCTCTGCTGAGCAGGGAGCCCAACACGGAGGTCCAACCCAGGACACTGGGTTCATGACTTGAACTGAAGGCAGATGCTTAACTGATTGAGCCACCCAGGCGCCCCTAAGATATAGACTCTGCCTTGGAACACAGAATATACTCCACAGGTCTTGAGTTTAAGCTGTGTGCTTTAACTCACCTTTACAAAAGCTCTGAAGTAGTGGTCCCTGGCCCAGCCATAAATTGTTACTTTGTTTTGCACTTGTTGCTATCCCTGGTATGTAAATTTTATTCCGGAGCTTGGTGGGGAGGGGGTGACTGGCAGGAATTTTTAGGTCCCCGGCTTTAATACCATCAAAGAAGACCACAACTTTACTATCTGACATAACCCAGGAGCTACATCACAGACCAACATTGGAAGCATGAGCCATCCACTCTGGGACCTCAGAGCGTACTTGGACTTGAGAGCCTCAGGGAATGTATGTGTTTTTTTCTTTTCTTTTCTTTCCTTTCCTTTTTTTTTTTTTTTTTTTTAAGGTCTCTTTTCCCAAGAGAAGATGTTCAAGAAACATCTTTGGAATATAAAGAACATCGGGAGCTAAGCAATGTGTATGCTAGGGTTGGGTTAGAGCGTATCGTCGCTGTTTGAAAAGAGACTGTTGGATGATGTACAAGTTGGCTAAGCCGGGACAACAGCTCTGGTCATATAAGCAGCAGGAAAACAATGCTTCTACTTATTTATGCACAAACAGCTACCCACATCCCTTGATTAATGCTCTTCATTAGTCACATCCTTAAAGCCTGCTAAGTTCAAGTCACTCCTCAGGTGCCTATTAAAAGAATGGGATAAACTACATAGTTTTGTTCTCTACAAAACATCCAGACATAGTTAAAAAGAAAAACCAGAGTCACATCTAAATTTATACCAGTACTCCCAAACTCTCCTTCCTATTTTGAATACATTTGTGTTTTGATGTGATCTCACCCATTTAAAATGGGCACCGCTCTCCTCTTATACTGGTTTCTGGGTATAATCTATCTGCATCTCTCCTCTGCAAGGGAAAGTAGCTCCCACACAGATGCTACTGAGGAAAATGACCTTCCGGAGGCAGAGATAAACAAGGCTGCTTTTCATCTCCCAGCCATTGATTTTCTGCAAGGCAAACCACAAAGCTGCTTTGAAGTCCAAGGGAGAGCGGCAAGGGAAGAGGGAGATAAAACTGAAGGAAAGAGAGGATTTGAAATAAAGTTAATCTCTGTCATTTAGGTGTAGATTGCTATTGGCAGAGCTGAAACTGCCAGATTTTATCAAGAGAGAATTTAGATTATTGTAAAAAAAGAGGGCGTTTTAAGTTGGTAAAACTGGGTTAGGGGAAGGTAGGGTGTAAAACAAAGAGAAATCTGAAAGATCTTGGATAAAGTGTATCCATTTAGCAGAAATAGTTGCTTTTAATCAAACAGTGGCCAGTGTGCCAGTGTGTAGTGGATAATCTATTTTTAACACTGCTCAGGAAGGCTTCCCTCCTGTTTATGTCGCAGAATAGGACCAAATATATAATTGTAAGAGGAATTTTTATATCAAAATTTCTTCTTAAAAACAACACAATAGATAAAAACTTTGGCTTAAAAGTTTGGCTAGGTCAGTTATGACTTCTATAAAAACTATAAGCATATTACATGTGTTTTTCAGATTTTATTTATTTGAGAGAGAGAGAGAGAGTGTGTGTGTGTGTGTGTGTGTGGTGGGGGGACCAACAGAAGGGGAGGGAGAGAATCTCCAGCGGACTCAGTGCTGAGTGGGGAGCCTGACTGAGGGCTGGATCTCAGGACTTTGAGATCATGACCTGAGTCGAAAACGAGAGTCTGACGCTTAACCAACTGAGCCACCCAAGTGCCCTAAGCATATTACGTTTGCATAATACCTTTTACAAAATGCTCTTCTGTGAGCTTCAGCAGAAGCCTGGGAGATAGGCTGGATAAAGGCTATTACCCCCGTTTTATACAGGAGGAACGAGAGTCTTAGAAACCCCTGCATGGGGGCACGCAGAGGGGCAGCGGAGAGGCCCGAAGAGCCTGCTTCTTGGATTCTTGCTCTCCCTCTTCCTGCAGGCTCCCTCTAATTTGTGGTTTCTTAAGGGAGAGAACCTCTAACTCTCACTTCTTTCTGAAACATGTATTGTTTTTCTCTGCATCTTTTTGTTTTTTTTTAAAGATTTTATTTATTTGACAGACAGAGACCACAAGTAGACGGAGAGGCAAGCAGAGAGAGAGAGAGAGAGAAGCAGACTCCCTGCTGAGCAGAGAGGCCGACGCGGGACTCGCTCCCAGGACCCTGAGACCATGACCCGAGCAGAAGGCAGCGGCTTAACCCACTGAGCCACCCAGGCGCCCCTCTCTGCATCTTTTGATAACTTATTTTCAATGTGTTAGTGTTGGGATTTTGACATATATTTCTCATTCTTGAGGTGTCTGGAGGTTAAATTCTGACCCAGGAGGTCAAGAGGCCCGCTCTGAAGGCAGCCCCAGGAGAGGCCGAGTCTCCTGAACAGCGCTTCCTTGTCGAAGGGGGATTGACCGTGATTCTGGTGGGTATAAGGGTGCTTAGCGTTGTGAAATGAAAGATCCTTGAGTTGTGAAATGAAAGATCCTTGAGAAAGTTCAGCGCCTCTCTCAACCACGAATACAACAGTTGCCAGCCAGCCTGAAACCCCAGCCCACAGTTCTTCCTCATTCCAGCCCTCTAAGACCTGGGTGAGCAAAAACACACATGGCATTTGAGGGGAAAGACATCATGGAGGAGTTAGGGTTTCACCAGCCCTTGAGATCGCTGAATCACTCATGTGGGTCTAGGTTGGGAATGACAGCTTTGGGGTTTCAGTAGAACCTTTTTAAAATTGACTGCTTTCATTTGGTTGTTTTTACACAACTCATTTGTACCAGATACTTAATTTAGCATTTTTTTTTTTTCAGATCCTACAAATCATCTTTGTGTTCTAGCTGGTAAGTAATAAGAGTACATACCCAGTAATCTACTCATATAAAATTTCAATCAGGCTTTACAGGAAATGCCTAGCTGCTTTTAAAAAGGATCTGTTAATGTTCCGAGCAGGACTAGCTAATTAAAAGAACTAAATAACTACAACAATTAATTTCCTCATTAATTTATCCTTTAATAGAATAAAGACTATTCTACTGATTTAATAGAATTAATTTGGCTGATAGTAATGAACTTTAATATGAATTTTGATATTACATCACTTAATCAAAAGGGGGCAGTTTTAAATTCATTTCATAATGTCATACAATTAATTATTTATAGGGCACTTAACACAGTCAGCTTCTGCTTGAGCTACTGTCATCTTATGGGGTAGTTTCTGTACAAGTATGTATCATCTTGCTTAATGTAAGTTATATAAGTCACCACTGAAATTTTAAATAGTTGTTATCTTGCTGCCTAAGATTCATGCTAAAATGACTTTGTCAGAATTTATATTGAAATGAGTGGATTAAGAAGTAAGTTATTTTTTAAAACCATCTCTTTTAATTATTTCATTCACCTCTACATTTTCACTTTAAAAAATATGTGATTTATAAGTAAACATATTTTGAAATGTGTGCTTCAATGTCAATCTCCATTGAATGTCAATGTCAATCTCCATTTCATCTCCAACAGGTTTTATAAAATATTAGTTAACCAGTAGCTAGATAAGTATCTATATATTTATTTCTGAAATCTGATCTAGTCCTTTTCTATTACCTGGGATGTTGTTAGCCTTGCTCTGCTTAGAATTGTTAATTTAATATAAAATGGGGGAGAGGGTGTTTTAAAAAATTTCCTTGCTACCGGGAAAATGCTCATTTCATACATCTTTTCAGGCACCAGATGATGGCATAAATCAAAATGATTATCTGATATTACAATAAGGCATGTTGATAAGAAAAAAAAAATCTTGTTACAAACCAAACATAGATTAACCACAGTTTAAGGGGACGTCATTGAGCTGTATTAGCCCCAAAGGAGGGTTGAAAACTTTTTAACACTGTTCAGCCGCTCTCAGACTAATGTAGGAAAGTAAATAACTCAGACCGACCTCCAACCTCTGAACTGGTATTGTGTGATAACTTTATGTTTTTGCTGCATAGAAATAAATGGAGAGGTCCCTGAAACTGAACTCCACCTGTTTACACTAGTTGCTCAGGGCAGGCCTTCATCCCAAGGCAAATCTCAGTCACGAGCAGAACACAGTCAGTCTAGGGCAGATGGGGGACAGAGTGGCAAACACTTCTGGGACAAGAACCTCTTGAAATCTTTGTAAACAGGAAACAGGCTCAGAATAAGGAGTTGAAATGGTCACACTGAGCAGTGCATTTAGATGCTTTATCCTGTCATCTATATTGCCATATGTAATTAATGGTAATGTGTGAATGCAGAGATTGTTTTTTCAACCTTCATTATCCATTAAAAAAGCCAATTCTTCTTCTTGGTGGCACAACGCTATGCAAATGGGACTCTGTGTCATTTGGCCTCAATCCAGTAGTCATATTCTTCACAGGACTTTCAGACCCTTAATGACCCTATATGGAGTCCATAGCAATGAATACATGGCCCATGGGATTATTAATGATTTTAAAGATAATTTTAGAAAAGATACTTTATCTGACAAGTAATAAATTATCAAGATAGTTTATCTTCGTGCATAAAAATAATTGTTTAAAGTTAACAAATGACCTAAAAGACCTGTTTCTTCTTTTTTATGATTAATAGACCTAAAAACTAGTTATCCCTCTCCCTCCCCTGATAATCCCCTTCTTCGGCTTTCCACACACGACTTGGAGGCTGATACAAGGACTTGTCCAATCCTTTGAGCCTAGTCCCTAGCTAAGGTATAGAAGACAATGATTGAAGGCTAACTTTGACCCCGTGTACAAAGGATTTGACTGTAGACAGAGACAATACGGTTCTCTACCAGGGATGTTTTCTAGGTAATGTCCTGGAGGTGAAGAGGTAACATTATACATAGCAAGAGTTCCTCACGTTCTGTCTTTAGCTTGAATACTTAACCACATTTTTTTGGTGGGGAAGTCTTTACTTTTGAATGGTGAATATATGGGGCAGCAGAGTAGCATCTGTTAGGAGCTGAAGTTAAGTGGCACTTCTATGTCATATAGTCAATGCGAGTTTAGCCAACACTTATTTTTCATTTCTTATCCCATGTATCACCTAGCGCAGAGCCTGACCTAAGGCTAATCTGTAATGAGTGTTTAGTGGGTTGAAATTGGTGTCCTTTTACCTTCTCTATTAATATGTGATGGACAGAGAAATCAATCTGGATTAGGGATCAATCAGGAAAGCAGAATTATAATTTTGGGTCTGTCTTTTACTGGCTATGTGATTTTTAAAAAATCATTTCACTGTTCTTATTGTTTGAAACAATGATGGTTGGATTGGATGATCTTTACAATTCCTTTTATCTTCGTGATTTTAAACTACAGACAACATAATGACCATAGGATGGTTAAAACCTATGGTTTGCTGGTAAATATAACTGGCTTAAAAAAAAAACAAAAAGGGGGCACCTGGGTGGCTCAGTGGGTTGAAGCCTCTGCCTTCAGCTCTGGTCATGATCTCAGTGTCCTGGGATCGAGCCCCGCATCAGGCTCTCTGCTCAGTGGGGAGCCTGCTTCCTCATCCTCTCTCTGCCTGCCTCTCTGCCTACTTGTGATCTCTGTCACAGGTAGGAATAAAAGGAAAGCCATGATTTGTGATGTTTGCCATTTCTATGGTGTAAATACTCCTCCTGTGGCCAATTTTAAGCTACCAGTGTGAGATCACTGACATAGAGTTGGAACGAAATGGGTATATTCAGCTGTCCCAAGCCACTAGGAGTCAGTTCCAGCACACTATAAGCCTTAAAATAATGTTATTCTACCTTAAAGGACTGAAAAGTATGTTAGTAAAGTTGAGAAAAAAGTAGTAAGAATGGGAAACAGGAATAAATTTCCAGAGTTAATGAGAAAATTAATGCACAGATTGTCAGTTTTTAATGCTTTACCTAGTGGTCACACTTACAGTCTTTCAAAAGAACGGTAGGACATGCACTGTTTTTTTTTTTTTTTAAATCACATTTCTATATAAAGATAGTAATATTTTCAAAAGCTCTATCTTTTAGAGTGGCACGATGCAATATTTAGAATCTGATCTAATGCTTTAAATGCATTTGTTATAGCTCTAAGATTAGTCTTAAGCCAACACAGGACAGTGTTTTAACCTCCACCACCCAGAGGATTAATATAGAATATCTAGGAATGTTGGCAATAGGGTGCCTTGGTACTCATCCATGCATTGTTTACTGGTGACAGTGAGCATTAGAACAGAACAGTATTATTGCAATGCTGCAGAGAATGCAAACTAAAAATGTGACCTTTGAAGGGAGGAGAAAAAAATATTAAGGAATGTCAATCCAAGGAGACGAGTCCTGGAAGTCATGTTAGAAGCTACAAATATCACAGTCTATCTAAAGAATACTGAATTTGCCGAGATCCAAGTTTAGTCTTCATGTGACAAGCCTGTCTCATAAGACAGTAACACAAAAGTTACTCAGAAAAGATATAAACACGTGCAACATAAAAAAAAAAATACGGCAAACTTTTAAAACAGCTTATTTATAAGGTGTAGTATTTCCAACATTAAATGAGATAAAACTGGATTGCAAAACCTAAAATTTGTGTGTGAGCAAATGCTAGTGTCGGAGACACTGAAGGTTTGTAACACTTCTCCATTATTTCGCCACGTAAAATCTAAGGTGGTAGTCGTGAAGGGTATTTGATCTTGAGATTGAACACTCAAACAAAAACGTAAAAATCTGTCATAAATATTCTTGTTCGTTTCCACGCTTTGGCTTCATGAATGTTTACCAAGGAAAATGAATTATTTGGCTAACATTAGGCATATAGGGAGCCATCACACATACCCTTGAGGACTGTTTGTGACTCTGAAATAGTACAACATCCACCAACTCCATAGCACTCAAGGCAGCCATCCCATCTATTCAGAGTGGGTTTTACCAGATGAAACTACTGCAAAAGATCTTTTAGAGAGGCTGAACCATACTTTTGATATTAATCTGCAAAGAAGTACAAATGACCCTTGAACACCATAAGTTTGAACTCTGCAGGTCCACTGACATGTGGATTTTTTTCAGTAACTACTGTACAGTACTATAAGTGCATTTTCTCTTCCTTATGATTTCCTTGATGTTTTCTTTTCTCTAGCTTGCATTATTATAACAATACAACATTTAATACATATAATATACAAAATATGTGTTACTTGATTGTTATTGGTAGGGCTTATGGTCAATGGCAGGCAGTCACAGTTATAACAGAATTTTTGACTGTGTAGGGATTGGTGCCTCTAACCCCTATGTTGTTCAAGGGTCCACTGTATTTTTATGGAACTATTTGGAGGAGGAATCAAACAAAGATCTAGTACTATCTATGCTTTCCAAAAGTTTGATTTAATGTATTGTTCTCATTTTTATTTTTCTTTTTTAAAGATTTTTTAATATATTTATTTGGCAGAGAGCAAGAGACACAGTGGGAGAGGGAACACAAGTAAGGGGAGTGGGAGAGGGAGAAGCAGACTCACCACTGAGCAGGGAGCCCCATGCAGGGCTCGATCGCAGGACCCTGGGATCATGACCTGCGCTGAAGGCAGACCCTTAACAACTGAGCCACCCAGGTGCCCCATGTTCTCATTTTTAAATAGTCAGATGAACACATGCCTTAAAACCTGTTCTAATTTGGGGACTTACCGTAGCCTTTCCGCTGAACACCTCCTTCTGTCTACAATAGATTTGTCTTTCTTCACTCAGAATACCAGGACAATCTCTCCTGTACCTTCCTTGATTTGGTGGGGTTATTTCTAGTCATTTCATGGAACGAAGAGTTCTTTGAGACTGTCACTGTGTAAGGTAGTGATACAAACTCCCCACCAGAAGGCCCAAAGCTGTGTCTTTTAACTCTATGTGCATGTTAAAACCACAGTTCCCAGGGCCTATATTGATATCGGATATTCCATGGTCCTGGCAGTGTTTCAGTTCCTCTTCAGATCTGACATCAAGAAATTGATTTCTTACAAATTTGATTAAGTATTAAGACATTTTTAAATTAGCATTTTTATGTTTTGGGAAGGGGATGCAATTAGGTCAGTTTACTTTGTCGTTGGAAAATATTTGTTCCAACTGATAGGATTATAGAAATTTAGAGCTAAGTAGAACATTAGAGAATTTTTCTTCACTCAGTGAATTAAGATTTTGATTTATTTATAAATCACCAGGTACCAGATAAGTTGGCATTTGATAAAAATTACATTTTTTTCCCTATCCTTTAGATTCTAAAATCCCTAAGTAAGAGATCCAATTCAGTTTTATACTTAACAAACATCTCCAGTGTAGTGGGTTGTTGAATACAAAAAGAAGTATAAATTATGATCTTTGACCTCAAGAAGCTCATGTTAATATGGGTCTCAAATGTGAACAGATAATTGCAAAATGATGTAATACGTCTATTATTAGAAGTATGAATGGAATGCTTTGGTAGTTGAGGCTTTTGTTTATTTATTTATTTTGAAGATTTTATTTATTTATTTGACAGACAGAGATCACAAGTAGGCAGAGAGGAAGACAGAGAGAGGAGGAAGCAGGCCCCCTGCTGAGCAGAGAGCCTGACGAGGGGCTCAATCCCAGGACACTGGGATCATGACCTGAGCCGAAGGCAGAGGCTTTAACCCACCAAGCCACCCAGGCGCCCCAGTAGTTGAGGCTTTTAATGCATCATGGGGAAGACTGACATGACTGGAGATGCTACTGGTGCTGGAGTATAAAGGATTTATAAGTGTGTGTGTGTGTGTGTGTGTATGTGTGTGTATCTGTGAGGCTGTGGCGGTAGTAAGGGCATTCCAGATAGACTGCTAATGCCAGAAACAAACAGTGCTGATAGTGATAATGTAGGAGTCAATGATGTATTCCCAAGGACTTCTACTGTCATGAGTTGTATAGGTTTAGTGCAACAAACACTTGTCAAGGTTAACTTTGTTCAAACTATCTGCCACCAACTACCATAACCATCATGTAAACATGGCACTGATTGTGTGCTCTTTCTTATTTTACTGTTGAGAATATTAAATCTTCATAATTTGAATGGTTAAAAAACTCATTTAAAAAAGTAAGCCTAAATATATTAAATTTTAAGAAAGATCAAATGCAAAATTCTGATGGAGGTCGGCTACTATTATCTTCTCATGCAGCTCTCCCCAATACCCAGTTCTTCATCTTCCCCTACTGCCGTACCAATCCATTCAAATCAAATCTTAACCCCTCATCCTCCTCTGCTTTCTCAGTAAGGCAAACTTAAAACTCAGAACCACTTGTTTCAAGTGATCATCAATGCTGTATTAGGACTATGAAGTCAGATAAGTAACCAAAGGTTAAAGGAAAGTACAGGAGGACTTAATATTTTTCTGATCATGGCAGATGATGACCTCAAAATACTATTAGGGAAACAGTGGTAAAATTTTCTTATTATTCTCACAATTTTTCCTTGTATATTACTTAGGGGTCACAGAATGCTATAATTACTAGTTATGTCACTGTCTTGTATCTAATAGATCTTTGAAACATATCTGGTGAATGACTAAATATAATTCAATTAAGCAAAACAAATAAGATGACACAGCCTCTGGGACAGCTTGAAGTCCACATGCAAGAATGAGTTTGGATACTTAACTCACGTCATATGTAAACATATAAATCAAAGACCTTAGGAGGGATTAATGGGGAATGACTGCTAATAATTATAGGATTCTTTTTTTGGAGAATAAAAATGTTCTGGAATTAGATAGTAGTGATGATTGCACTATTTTCTGAATATACTAAAAACCACTGAGTTGTGTTTTAAAAGGATAAATTTTATGGTATGTAATTTGTATCTCAATAAAAAAGTAGATGCAAAAAACCAAAACAAATAGCAACAATAAAACCATAGCCAGCTAGTTGAATTGAGGCTCTTATTGAAATGTTCTACACCTCTGTAGTTCCTAACACTGAAGAGAAATATAAGTTAAAGAAGAAAACAACAATAACAACATCACTGTTCAGTTAAAATCGAAGATAACCAAGAAAGGTAATATAGTCCAATAATTCTAAGATACGTTATCTTTTCACATTTCTGAAATGGGAATGCATCTTATAATTGATGGTATGTCCAGTTGATTTGGTTGCATTGTTGTGATATGTGTTAGATTCAATGAAGTAGAGTACTTACTATTTAGAATAATGCAGAGGCTGCTAGTTATCCCACAATATGTGTTCTACTCTTCCCACACAGTAATAATAAATTTTAATAATCTTAATAATAATGTTTCAAGAACTTTCTAAATAATTAAAACTTAAAAAAAATAAAATTTTTACCTGGGTAAATGACCTCCCAGCCAAAGATTATATTTCGTTTTCCTTATAGTTAGGTGTGGCCACATGTCTAAGTTCTGGCCGATGGGCATAAGCAGAAGTAACATGTGCAACTTTTGGTTTGTGCCCTTAAAGAGGCACAAAGAGCATTAAAGAGCATTTTCTTCCTTCTCTCCTTTCTTATTTGCTCCCTCCCTATTTCTTTCTCCCCCTCCACCTCTCCCTCCTCCTTGGTTCCCACCCTTCTAATGGCACAAATGGTGTGAGCTGAGCAGCCATCTTGATCCATGAGCTAGAAACCATGTATTGAGGGTGATAAAGCAATGTGAAGATACCTTAGTTCTTGATGATTATGAAAACAGCATACTAGCTCTAGACCTATTATGCAGCCTTTTATGTGAGAAATACAGTTCTAGTTTGTGCAAAGCACTCTTATTTTGGATTTCTCTGCCACAGGAGCTGAACAAATGTTCTAATGTGAATGGTTTCTGACTTTCATTTCCCTGAAAGTAAATTATTATTACTTTTTTCAGTGGGCTAAATTCTTCTAAACAAACCACACACACACACACACACACACACACACACACACACACGATCTGTCTGGACCAAAAATGAGTCGCCAAATAGAGCATTTACTTATAAGGAATATATTGTGAATAGCTTTTTACTTTTCACTATCATGGAAAGATTATTCCAACCCCCATTCAGTCTATGTTTCTAAACAATACCTTTGTTAGGACTGTCTGGTCAGTGCAGTTGGAGACAACTTTTCAGTGCAATTGAGATTTCTTGATAATGCTAAATCTGCCTTGTCAGCTGAATTCCTCTGGCTTTGTGTTGCACTGTGGTAAAAATACATGATCAGATTTCACTGTTAAGGACATTCTTTCAGCAATACATGTACAGTCAAGTTTGTGCCTGGATAGCTGAACATGTGAGTTATGAGATTTAAAAAATATGTTTTGTGATAAAACTTTATGGAAATGCAACAATCTGGAAGTCTAGCTCTGTCTTCGAGTAGCGAGGTGATGAAGAGTTGGGCAGTTGGGAGCTGATATCACTCTGTCCTTTTCATAGTCACAGTCTTAGTTCTTCATATTTGAGGAGATGGGACAGTGAGGAGGCCTGTTGGCTTGATCTTATTAATGCCACCATCTAGAATGCAGATTCTTGGATATTTCATCTTCACAAGATGTGCTGCAAACTGAAAAAAAAAGGGGGGGAGGCAAATATATAGAGGATATACAAAATCTGTATTTCTCCAATCCCATTTTTTTCCCCTCAAGCTGTGAAAGATAAAACTTCTTTAATAATACTATTACTATCATTGTTATATCAGTGAATCACTATTTTGAGTTTTCAATATTAATCAAATCAAATTTAACATGTTGACAGGACCTTTACACTATAGAATAAATGTGTCTCTTTAGTTCTCTTTTACGCTTGTTGGAAGAGGCAATAAATATACATGGTATGTATAATTTTTGAATATATATTATATATAATATTTTATAATATATGACATTTGAATGTACTAGTCAAACAGTACAAAAAGTATACAGTGAGATGTAAATTCCTCCTACCTCTCCTCTCAGTTTCCCTCTCCAGAGGTCATTACAATTTTTCATGTATCTTTCCAGTGATAGTTAAAACATTCTCAAATCTATATTGAACAATTTTTGATACTACTGTCCCCTTATTAATTGTTGCAATTCTCCTGTAATGTCCCATAAAGGGCCATAAACTTGCTGTAACATGTTCCTGGAGCAACCATAATGAACAGTTTGAGACCATAAACTTGGAATGAATTTGAAGGATTCCAAGAGGTCATCCAAGGACATCCAAGAGGTTTTCTGGATGGTTAGCAAAATAGGACTTTGAAAGGTTAACAAGACATACATATATCTTCCTGACTTGGCCCATGTCTACCTATCTAGGATCATTGGTTATCTTTCTCCACTCCTTTGACCTTATGATAAAGCAGTCCTGAACTGCTTGTCAATCCCAACATAAATGAGGTCACTTTAGGATGCAGAGCATTTTGGTTGTGCAGGCTGCCCTTTGTTGGGAACATGTACTATTTCCCACCAGCTCCTGGATAGCCTTTAGTTCCTTCTCAAAAGCCCCCCCCCCCCACCACTATCCCCATCTGCCTAATTTCTATTTATTTCCCTACTCATGCAATTTCTTCCCTACATGCCAAGTCTCCATTACAAACCTCTCTTCTTAGCCCCTAAAATTCCTTGGGCAAATCTCTGTCTTTTGCTTACCATGCTTATTTAAATTTAAGAGCCTGCTTTCCTAGGACAGTGAGACTGTTCTCTTTCTTTTTATCCCTAGTGCCTGGTACATGACAGGGGCTCAATATATGCTTGTTGGACTGAACTAAACCAAGACATAGGACATATAACCTGGGACAAAAGGATGAAGGAAAGAAGGGTTTTCTTGGACTCTGGCATTCTATTTCTACTCCCTTCCCTTGGGGGTGTTTGTTCTCTTCCTTCTCCTTGGGTACTTGCGCCCTTAAGTTCTTTTCAATTACTTTGTTAAACTCGATCTCCGGTCCCTCCAGAAAAATGAATACCTGCTGATACTGCTATTGGGAGTGGGTGAAGCTTAACAGCTGGTGAAGTCTCAAGCAAGCAGTCTACACTGCTTGGTTCAAAAGCTGAATGTTTCACTCAGGATAAGTTCAAGGCCTCAACCCCAGGGATTCTGCTTTATTGATCTAGGCTCAAGAAAGTGTTTTTTATTGTGGTGGTGGTAGTTGTTATAAACAAACACCACTAGATGATATTAAAGTGGGAAGTCTGAGGACAGTATTTTGGAACATACCACGTAGAGCCAACAAGATAAAGGTATCAGTAACTACATGCAAATAGACATTGCTGGACTGGGGTCTTTAACAATCCTCAAAACAACTCACAGAAATAGACCTTAATACTGCTGACCCCACTGATCTTTTCCATCATTCTCTGCAGTGCCTTAATAGATTCAATGGCCATTTACATTTCAGAGCCAATACTCTTTTAGCCACCTGGAAGTATCTTTAATAGTAATCAGTGTTGAAGAAAGACAGTGCATCTGTATTTCAAAAGCTATCAAGTGTGATAGACTATTACTGTGAACTGGTCTCCATGCTGTTCTTGCTTGTTTCTTTGAACCTCAGTCCTTAACAGCAGAGGAGCTAGATTCATCTGCTCTGAGTCAAGCGCAGGCAGCACAGCCCCTGGTACCATATGATTACTGAAACATCTTTGCTTCATTCTCCCACATGTAGCAGTACAACTAACGCAGAAGCCGGAACTCTGAGATAAACTACCGTTATTGAAAAAAATCTTGTGGATAAGCAGTCTTAGCATTGAATACTTCAAAACACTGTAGAAGTCAGAAAGCAAGGAAGGAAGGACTTCCTACTGTACATTTAAGTTAATCTCTCTGACACTATGCTGTAGAGCTAGAAAGAGTTCCCATGATTATTTTAAGGAGGGAAATAACAACTAGTCTGCCATTGAGCTGGAAATGGTGAAGGCAAAGCAGGCAGAAGAGAGCACTTTGGAACAATTGCTATGTGGGAGGTCTAAGAAGAAAAGTAGAAGCAGAATACAAGGAGATGGCAAATGTTTTGGTGCCTTGAAAAGCAAGGCTGTGCTTAAGTAAAGACAAAGAGCCAATGTTGAGTTTTCAGTTTAGGATTTTGAGTTCTGCTCTGCTTGTGGTTGCAAGTACTCATGTTAAATAGGAGGTCTAACAGTGAAGGCATGACTGGATCTTTTCCACTCCTACCATGGCAGCATTTCCACTCCTACCATGGCAGCATTTCCTCTTCATTCATTCATTCACTGATCAAACATTTTAGTGAGTACTTACTGAGTACCATGCACTGTTCCAGTTTTTTCAGTGCTTATAGATCAGTGGAGGAGATAGGAACAAATAACCTCAAGTAGTAGGTGATTATACAAGTAGAAGTTTGGGGTACCTCTGAACTTAACAGGGGTTAAAGGAAGCTGTTCCTCCCTCCCATCCCTCTTTTATTGACTCCTGAAGGGAGTGGGAACTCAGATGCGATAGCTATAGTTGTGTTCTCTGTGGCTATAGCCTGACAGGTTAGGGAGGGAGGAAAGGGCTGTGAATGTCCGGCGTGGTTTCCATGTGAAAAAAGCCACACCACTCATGGAGAAGACAGGTGGTGGAGCACAGGAGAACCAGGCACAGAGAGTTCTGGGTTTCATCCATCTTTCACTCTTCATCTGGCAGGGCTTTGGCAGCTTTAGGGTGTTAACATACAGGGTACTGGACTTTGGTGATTAAGAATCTAGAGTAGGGGCACCTGGGTGGCTCAGTGGGGTAAAGCCTCTGCCTTTGGCTCAGGCCATGATCTCAGAGTCCTGGGATCGAGACCCACGTCGGGCTCTCTGCTCAGCAGGGAGCCTGCTTCCCCCTCTCTCTCTGCCTACCTCTCTGCCTACTTGTGATCTCTCTCTCTCTGTCAAATAAATAAATAAAATCTCTTTAAAAAAAAAAAAAAGAATCTAGAGTAGCCTGCAGCTGCAGCTTTGGGAGAGGCCAGACTTCAAACAGAAGTCACAAACCTAGACTCACTGAGCAATATCCTTGGCAGAAGTGGCAGGATGTCATATTGGACCAGTGGTTTTTGGATCTGTCAGACTCATCTGGGTGCTTTTTTAGTCAACAATGATACCCAGACCCACTCCAGATCAGTAATAAGTAGAATTTTTTCTGGCTATCGCCCCAACATCAGGTTCTTTATCTGCTTATTTTGAAGTTTCCTGGGTTATTCTATTGTGTAGCCAGCATTGAGAATAATTTTATTAGATAATGGGATTCATTTGCTGGTGAGGTTTGTCTGAGACCTCAAGATGCAATTTTAGTAAGTATAGTCCCATGTGGAGAGCAAGTCACCTTGCACTAAAGAGGCTGGCATGTTTGGATGGCTGGAATTTGTGAGACCAAGTCCTACGTGTAAAGAATGGGGTTCTTCCAACTGCACAACCAGCTGAGATCTATAGGTCAACATCCCATGTGGAGCTGGCAGGATCTGATATTTGGTGGGATAGGATTTTGGGACTCAGAGATGGCAGGGACAGCTGCATTTCTTGTGGGAAGTACTCCCATGTGGAAAAGGCAAAGCTCTTGCATTTTTGTCATTCCTCTGGTTAGGAGAATCTGGTTGTTCTTTTCATTTCTAGGGCTTAGGTAGACACACCTCAAAAGAGCACTGTCTGAAAGTGGCAGGCTCTTGTGGGTGGCGCTCCTTTTTGTTTTTCTCTTTCATCTTAACTTGGATTAAGAGGCTGGCATGTTTGCCCAGTGGAAGTCAAGATCTGTTATAGGAGGAGAGTGAGTGGAGGAAAGGGATATTTTGATCTGCCACAGAGTGGTATAGCATAACTAAGGCCAAGAAATTAAGGCTGAGTATGGGTAAGATTTAAGAGAAGCAGAGAACAGGATCATGTTGTTTCTCACTGGGTGTCCTGGGTCACAGGCTTGGGTAGAATCCACAGGCAGCTAAGAAAATTTGGCTTCTGCAAGATTCTGAAAGGAGCACATTGCAGGACAATTAAATTTTTTGATGGGAAACTTTTGGCCTCGTGAGTTTTAAGTTTGTTTTGGGAACTGGACAATTACCATGAACTAACTAACAGTCTGGTGAAGCTCAAACGGAGGTCCTTTTCTCTCTTCCATTTTATTTGTCCATTCCTTTCCCTCCAAATATTGCTAAACTTGGGACATGGATATATTACTTTTGGTTGGGCATAGAACTGAATAAGGGAACTGGCAAATTATCCTGTAATGAATAGCTGTAGTAATTTTATTTTCTTGGTTTTATGGTTGTGAGGCTGATGTTGTATTAGTCCTACGTATCCTCTTCAGCAATTCTGAAAATATGGTGTCCATTTAATATCTCTGGTACTATATTTCTGGTTGGTACGGGACTGGTACTCACAAATTATGTACCTATTTCTAAGTTTGGCTGGACAACTCTGTAAGTGTGGGATGAGGTAAGATGAGAAACAGAATATGGGATTATTTCCAAATCTAGAGTACAGTGTGGCCTTGGGTTAAAAATAACCCAAGTGCTGTCTTGTCCTGATTATTTTAAAAATTCTGAGGTCATTAATAAATTCTGAGGTCTTGATCACTTGAAGGGGTCATCTCAGTGCTCCCAGTTAGAAACATGAGAGCTGTGACAAGGAGTACTAGGAAAAGTTAAGAATGATTTACCTAATATGCCACTGATCTTTTCCCTGGATTATACAGTCAAGTATAATTTTGAAATGTCATTTTTGTTTCAATCCTTGTGTTCTTTCCATAACTGAGATAAGTGTTCCATCTTCTGCTAGTCTCTGTATTTAGATATTTTATAATTAACACACTAATGTTTATTTTCCTTAAAGTACTACATAAGTTTACCTTCTTAAATAAGTTACTTAAGGGAGCCCTTGTATGCATTTAGTAGGAATGTATATTGGTTTGGCCATTATGGAAAACAGTGTGGAGGTTCTTTAAAAAACTAAAAATAGAACAACTATATGATCCAGCAATCCAACTTCTAAGTATGTACCTAAAGGAAATGAAATCTGGATTTTGGTATCTATACTCCCAAGTTCATTGCAAAACTAGTCACAGTAGTCAAGATAAGGAAATAACCTATGCCCATTGATGGATAATGGATACACACACATGAACACACATGGGAATATTATTGAGCCATAAAAAAGAAACTCCTGCCATTTGGGATATCAAGGGTATAGCTAGAGAACATTATGCTATATGATATAAACCAGACACATAAGGACAAATACTGCATGATTTTGCTGATATGTGGAATCAAAAATAGAGTCATAGAAGCAGAGAGTAGAATGGTGGTTGCTAGGGGTGAAGGGGTTTGAGAGAGGAGATGGACAGATGTTGGCCAAAGGGTACAAAGGCCCAGTTATGCAAGATGAAGTCCTAGGGACCTAAAGTACAACATGGCAATTACAGTTACAAGTATAATAATACTATATTGTTTGCTGAAAATTTGCTAAGAAGAAAAAGAAAGAAAATGCTGATTATGTGAGGTGATGACATGTTAATTTGTTTGATTGTGGTGATTATTTTATAATGCATACATATACCAAAACATCAAGTTGTATACTTTTAATATATATATAATTCCTATGTATCAGTTATATCTCATTAATGCTGAAAAGAGAGTACTAAATAAGGTGCATAACTGGTTTTCATAGTAATAACATCCAATAACAACTAAGCAGTAATTACACTCTCATTTGACTCACAGAAGTAAAGTCCGCAGCAGAGCAAAAGCAAGAAGGTGAACATAAGGTCAGCAATCATCTTACACCTTACCATAGGCACTTGTGACAAGCAAGGAACAGAACTGTTAACTCCAGGGTATTAATGTACAATGTTATATACTGTAAAATGGTTATTTATGCAATAAGGAAAAAATGGGAGAATGTATATAAACAGCCAATATAAGGCCTAGGATTTATTAATTAAATTTTATTAAATCCATGTTTGTTTTGTTAAGGATAGCTATCCTAATGGTGTCTGGGATATCCACAATCCATACTATGCTGTATATAAGACTGTATCTTAAAAAAACATTTTTAATAGTTTGTGTTGTATAAGTAAATATATAAATAATTGTAGTTTTTTTCTAAATAGTTGTAGTTTTAATTTTCTGTTGCCTATATAGTTTCTATCTCTATCTTATGTCTCCCCATTCTCTCTTTACCTTTTTTATTAAAAAAATTCAAAAAAATATATATAAATAGACAAGAATGGTATAATGAGCCCCTATGTACCCAAAACCCAGTTTCAGTAATTACAGCTCAGATAATTTATTTCATTTGCTCCTTCCATTCACTCCTCTTGACTACAACCATTATTTTGAGGTAAATCTCATATATCATTTTGTACATCAATATGTATCCTTGAAACAAAAATACTTAAAAATATAACCACAGTATCATTATACATCTAGAAAATATTAACAATAATCCTTTGATTTAGTAAGTATTCACATTTCCACATTGCTTGATAAATGTCATCTTTGCATTCATCCATCCATCCATCTATCCACCCATCCCCCCATGCCCCACTTATCTATATTTACAATCTGTTTATTTGCATCAGGATCCAAACAAGGTTCACACATTATGACTGAAGTATGGCTTTTAAGTTTCCTGTAATCTATACATTTGTTTTATCTCTTCATTTCTTTGCGGAAAGCCTATTCTCTCTTGAATCTACTCCAAGATTTTTGTCTCCATCACTCCCCTAAAATACTCTTAGAAAGGTCAGCAACAATCTCCACTTTGTCACACTGCCAAATCCAATTTTTAAGACTCACCTTGAATCTTACTTTACCCATCAGCATCATCTGACATATTTAATTATACCTTCCTCTTTTCAAAATTCTCAGCTCAGGTCATGATCTCAGGTCAGTGAGATAAAGCCCTGAGTTGGGCTCTGTGCTTAGCAGTGAGTCTGCTTAAGATTTTCTCTCTCTCCCTCTTCATTCCCCCCAACCCCACTCACTAGTGCACTCTCTCTCTCTCTCTCAAATAAATAAACAAATCTTTAAAAACAACTTTCTGAAGGCCGGTGGTGCACATGTCAAATGGTATTTTCCTTTCTTCCCCTTCCATCTTCCTTTGGTCTCTTGTTTTCTTTGTTGATCTCTTCTACCGATCATGTGCACTAAAGCAATTTTTTTAAAAAAATTATAAGCTAGTTTATAATGGAGACAATGGATTTTTACAATTTCCTGAAATAAATTTTAGTTATATCTTTTAATGGTCTTTTGACAGTCTGTTGTTGAGCCCATCAGCTCGAATTTGTCTTCTATTCTGGAATGATGCATTTATAAGCTATTATATTTAATTATAAGAAAGAAAACTCTACTTTTTTCTGTATTGTAAGATACTAAGTGCTTATTTCATAAGTAGAAGGATTCTATGTGTTTACACATCCTGTTTTAATTCTCCAAATTCTAGTCTAAACCTCTAAATCCTCGATTGATGTTTTAGTCCTCATTTCCTATTAGCACTTTAAACTCAGTATGTCCAAAATTCATCAGACTCCCTCCAAATCGACTTTCTCTTCCTAATCTCTATTAAAGGTATCAGCAACCTCCCCAAAAACCCAATCTGGAAATTTTAAAGTTCTCTTTGACTTAAAAAAAAAAAAAAACTTTTTTAAAAGTTTAAATTCAATTAGCCAAGGTATATTTTTGACTTTTGACTTTGGCTCCATGTTCATTTAGGTATAAAGCTGTGTCAGTTCTCTCTGAGATTGTCTTGGATTCATTCCTTCTTTTCCATTCCTCTGCTCCTACTCCATTTTAGATCCTAATTACTCTTGGATTAGTTCCTAACTGGTTCTTGTGCTTTTAGTTTTTTCCTTTTCCATTTGCTTCGCACTCTGCTGCCTACACAGAGCAATATGGAGGCCCTCAGGAAATCCTGAGACCCTAACACTATTGTATAGAGATGTTTTCCTTCCTGAGGGGGATTGCCATTAAGCAAGGTGACTCAAGATCTATGGATCCTTTCCAAGGAATATCTTGCTTCTCTATAGTCAGGAAGGACAACATATAGTACCCAAAAAGTCCTTACTGAAAATTTCATTTTGATAATATTAAGTCTAAAATTTCTTTATATTTTAAGGACAAAAGAAATTCTTCATTTTAGATTTATGCTTATTTACTCATTTTATAAATACATGTATTTATTAACACGTAAGTTAAAGATTAATGAGAAGATTGTCTCTTAGTGTCCTGAATAAAGTAAGAAAAGATAGTGACAGAATGTTACCAGATGCCTTGAATCACATGACAAAAACAGTGAGGCCATTTCCCCAATGTCCTGTTGAAAGTTGCAGGACTTTGGCTATCAATCTCAGACAAACTCTGATTTCCTTTTCTCAGATCCATGAGAGCTTTGCTAAGAGGGGGCTTACAAACTATTTAGACAGCAGGAGATTGCAAGCTTGAGACAAGATTGGTATAAAGGTAGAAACTGGGAAGAACCTAGCATTGGAATAGACTGGGAATACAGAGAGAGTGAAATTCTTTGACTGGTCTCTGGTTTTTGGTGTTTAAAAATTTCTATTTTATTGGGATTAAGGGCAAAGGAGAGGGAAGACACTAAAAGTAATTTGCCAAATGACTTTCTAAAATACAGCTTAGTATTACTTTCCTTCTTAAAAACCTTTAAAAGTGCCTATTACATGTAAACTCTTTAGTATAGCATTCAAGGCCATCTACTTCCAGACTCTTCTAACTTTCCAGCTTGTCTGTAGCTAGAATGCTCTTCAAAGAAGCTCTGTGCTTTCCCATCAGCATGTGCTATTTCCTTTGCCTGGAATGTTCCTTCCTGAGCATGGCCCTCCTCCCAACATTTCCTTACTGAAATTCTACTCATAATTCAAGGTCTGTTATATCTTCTCCATGAAGATTTAGAGACCCTTCATTTAACTGGAAGAAATTTCTTCCTTCTCATTGATTTTCTAGAACTTTAATTATAAACCTCACATAGCACATACTACATTCTGCTTTGAGTTTTAATTGGTTGTGCACACGTCTTATCTTTCTAACTAGATTGTAAGTTTTTTGAGGGCAAAGGACTATGCCTTTCTCCTTTCTGTTTTCTCATAATAGTTCCATCATGTAAGCACTTAATGTTTGTTGTCTTGAATTAAACTAGTAGCTGATATTAGTATTTTTTCTTTTGTCTTTCTCTTTTCACTGATTTCTACAAATGTGCAGTCTACAGCAAACTATTATTTTTCATGTGTTCATTCATTAACTTAGTCATCAATTCAAACATCAAATATTTATTGGTGCTTTCTACTTCAAAAGCACGATGCCGGGAGCCAGGGGTACAACAATGAATATAATATAATCCTTGTCCTCAACGAGCTTGGAGTTTAGTTGGAGATGCAGAGAAGGGAAGAGGCAATTAAAATACCATTTGATAAATGCTATATAGAGCCATCATACATGGTTGTACAAATTGTGCATTGCATGAGAGAACCTGAAAAAGGGGTAAGTGGAGCATGAAATGTAGCCCATCCTCTCCTTTCCAAACTTTGTGCCCTTATGTGGTACTGCGCTCACTAAAGGAAGGATGGGTTCTTATCTAATGCACACGGAAATTCTATATATTATAATCGTCCCAGTGTCATTACAAAACTAAAAGATATGAGCACTTGGGAAGGGTATTTAGTACAATACCTGGAGTTAAGAAATAGTTCTTTATATAAACAGCTATTTAAGACAAATGGGAATTCCCCAGGTGAACAGAAGTGGGAAGAATGCTCCAAATACAAAAAGACAAGAGATAGGAACTACAGGTAGTTAATTATGGCTGGAATCTAAGAGGGTGAGGAAAGAGCAGTGAGGGATGAACTTGGAACACAAAGCAGAGTCCAGATCATGAAGGCCTTACAGATGGTGAGTAGGATTTGAATTTTATTCTGAAGGTAACAAAATGTCACAGAAGCATTTTGACAACGATCCGATTTACATTTCAAAAAGCTCACCTTAGTTGTGGGGTAAAACTGGGGGAAGGGGATTGCAGTTAGAGGCATTGGAAGTTGTGGTGAGTCAGGCCTGAGCTACGGTGAACCGACTTAGGACAGGGGGGTAGTAGGGATGAGGGAATTCCAGACCTAGCTAGCAGGGTGGTAGGACAAATAATAATTTTCTATATAATTTGTTGTCATTAGTCAAGAATGTGAAATAACTCATTTCATTCAAACAGCCTGGGTGGTATGGAGAACAGTGTAGAAACTTTGTAGTTAGCACAGTTTGAATCAGGATTCTGCCACTGGTTAGCAATGGGAACTTGGGTAAATAACTCAGCATTTTTGGCCTTAGTGTCCTCACCTGTTAAATATGTAATTATAATACACTTGAATAGCATACTACCATGTTGTTGGGAGGATTAAATTAGATAGCATATGTATAAGTGCTTGATTCATATTAAATACACTAAGCTAGTTTCCTTCTTTCCTCTCTTCCTCTTCCCCATGTTGATCCATTAATAGGAGAGTCATTTATGTCACCTCACAATTGTACAGATTTAAACTTAAACAGCATATTTGTCCCCAAATGGATTGTAAGGTAGGCTTTACAGTGTTTATGATGAACTGTTTATAATAGAGCAGAAGGTATACTAGTAACTTTTACTGTTTACTAGGTTACATATACTTTCAGCAATTAGATGAAAGCTAGGGGTCTAGTCTCTTTCAAAAAATGACACACTATTATAACATTTTATAGGTAATTTTAATTAGTTCAAAGACTTTCTAAAAGTCATGATGGACTCTTGGTTTAGAAGTTTTCCTTTATACTAATCTATTTAATTTTTAATTTATGAGAATTGATAGTGTTTATCCATATGGTAATAGGAACCTAGTGTTTATCCGTATGGTACCTGGGGTCTTCCTCTAGATTTACAGATTAGGTTTAACAATAGCTTTAATTTCAAACAAGCCCTCTTAGGAATGGCTATGTGGAACATTTTTTTGAAGTTGACAGTAAGAAAATAGGAGAAAATGTTTTTAGACACCACATAAAGTTGTTTTTTGTTTTGTTTGTTTTTGTTTTTTGAAAACAGTTCTTATTCTAACAGAAAAAAAGCATACTGACTCATATCAGACGCTAAGCCTCTTCTGATAAAATTCCACCATCTCATACCACCATATGTTAGGAGCTCTACTGAGCCTCGTGGTACATTTTCCTTTGATCTGTGATATTTGGGACCAGAATTTCAGCAACAATCATTTATCAACTTATGTTTACACTAGACAACTGAGAACAGTAAACCCATACTGTGTCTCAACCACTGGTCATATTACATACAGTATACTATGCTCTGAAAAGAATGTATACCATAAAAACTCAGATTCAAAACAGTTAGAGCTCTGATGGATCATGGCCAAGTTCCAACCTCTGTAGGTCAAGCGGGAGGGCAACTATGGTTAGTTTGTTATTCAGCTAGAACATTCCTGTGGTAAGGAGTAATTAATTAAACTGTGGAGGACAGGGTGGGTATGTAGAATAACACATACTAAGACAAGATAACTTTCATCTTGGGACAGGTCATGAATATAGGTGCCAGAGATCACAAGATTCAGATGATGACTTGGCAGTTTTTCCTAAAAACTTGAAATGAGTTCCCTCTTTTTATGTGTATTTTGCACACATAATACATCCAATGGAGATGTTTAAAAAACAAAGTCTGGTTAGGTGTCTTAGGTCTTTCTTTACTACAACTTCCACACTGCTTTTTACTTCACAAAACCTTTGAAAAGCTATGAGAACTGGGACTCTATCGGGCAGGTTGTAGCTGGGTGGTCTTTTAAAGTAAGTTATCCCCCAACATTTAATAAATGCAGAGCTATACAGAAGACGTTTCACTGCTACTTGTAAGCATCATATTATGTCTAGTGTGTTCAAGCCACATTAATATCTAAAATGTTTCCTTATAATCTGATGTAAACCCACAGACCAAAACATTTGCTGACAAGAAGGTGAAGAATAAGCCAGGAAGAATGCCAAGTTTAACGATAGCCAGTGCTTATGTGTCTAACAAGACCAAGAAAGAATTCCTTGCATATTTGGAACTCATAAAAGAAATTCACTTCCCATTCTTCACCAGAATGCTTAAGGTACAATATAAAGAGGCCTAATACATTTTCTGACTGGTAAGAGATCTCATACAAAGTGGTTTAAAATTATTATACTGATCTGAAGAACTAGGTAGATATCTGGAGCCAGAGAAGTTTACTATGGGGATAACACATACTGAATTGGCTGAAAGTGTTTTCAGAGTCACCTGGTCACCTGTGAGCACTCTTGCCATGGGCTGAGAGTGTGGAAGCCTCCCATCACTGCAGTACAGACTGACTTCCAACCTAACATTCCCAAACCAAATACCCCTGGCCTATGGGGAAGGCTGAATAAACACAACTGGACTGTTCTCTTATATAAAAATATAGCTGCAATGGCATGGTTTCCTATTACAGATCTGATTATCTGCAGTTGATAACAGATGCCGTATTATAAATTTAATTCCTACATGCCACATGTAGAAAGTATCAGGTACTCATGTTGTTCGGTCATGGAACCTTCCCAAAAGTCATCTCTCATCTATGTTTCTGAATCAACTGTTACTCAGAAATATATGTTTGACTCTTTTCTATTTTGTTTTGTTTTATTTGGCTTTGTTTTGTTTTAAAGGAAAGAATAGTATCAATAATAGTGCACATGGCTTATTATTGCCACTGGCTCTTATGTTCTCAGATGAATAATTTCTTTTTAAGATTTTATTTATTTATTTGACAGAGAGACACACAGCTAGAAAGGGAACAGCAGCAGGGGGAGTGGGAAAGGGAGAAGAAGGCTCCCTGCCGAGCAGAGAGCCCAACGTGGGGCTTGATCCCGTGACTTTGGGATCATGACCTGAGCCAAAGGCAGACACTTAACGACTGAGCCACCCAGAAGCGCCTGCTCCTGAATATTTCTTTTGATGACAAAAGAAAAGCACTGATTTTATGCCAAGAGTATACTATTTTAAGCGAAAGACAAGATGTTCCTAATATTTCCCAAAGGGTTGACAAGACCAAGTGAAATGCAAAGATTCCTTCAGTTTCTTTCTTAGATAACCTTTTGAATGTGGTGCACTGGCAGGGATAAAATTTTAGTGGTCTTATAAACACAAAATATAATCCAGTCAGGGTAATTATTTATAAAGTCTTACACATTTCAGTGACTAACACAGCAATATGAGGTTTACAGTTCTTCTTAAGAACTTTCTAAAGATAGAGAAACACTAACTTTCATTTTGTTCTGGTCCCTGTTGTTGGCCATTTTCTAGTCTGACAGTCATCACTAGCCCTAGAGTTGGATCTCACTACATTCTTGCCCCACAGGGAAGAAAAAAAGTAACCACTAACACATTAAAGCATGCGGTGGTTTAACAATGTGGTGTTAACATTCTCCTTAAATATTATAATTTACTTCTGGGAAAGAAAAATACGATGGAGATACATGAGACATTGAACTTGGGTTGGGAGTGGGGTAGTGAAATGGTTGCTGTATCAAAACAACCCATATATATTTCCTTAGGTAATATCTGTTAATGTTAAAAATAAAAATTTCCTTTAATGTGAGTAATCTGCTCAAGGATATAACAATGCTCCTTCTTGTGAGTTCATTTAATCTGTAATTTGAATGATGGATTTATCTCTGCCTCCCCCTATTGATCTGAATATATACAGATTTGTACATGAGCTCTGAGATTAATTCAGCACATGTCAGTTTCATAAGAGTTATCCTTTATGGTACTTTCTGTACAGATCATGCTGGTATGTTTTCCTTCTATGCCCAAGAAATCGAATTCAGGTTTAGCAAGTGAAGATGCAGTTTCTCATGTGAGTTTTATTTTTATTTTTTATTTATTTATTTATTGATTATTTTATTTATTTATTTGACACAGAGACAGAGATCACACGTAGGCAGAGAGAGAGGGGGAAGCAGGCTCCCCGTTGAGCAGAGAGCCTGATGTGGGGCTCGATTCCAGGACATGGAGATCATGATCTGAGCCGAAGGCAGAGGCCTAACCTACTGAGCCACCCAGGTGCCCCTCTCGTGTGAGTTTTAAAAAGATGATTATTTCTTCAGTGAGATAAGAATGAGACCTTACCATCTTTCTCATTTCAAATGTTACATGAAGCCTGAATTGACTTTACACTTGTTTTGATAGAGTGGTCTTCCTACTCCCATTAACCCTCCAAATACATACAGTCTGCATTTTTTTAGCTTGTCAAATTAAACTTAGTCACATAGCAGCAAGGATCAACACAAAGTCTGACCCACCCTTGGAGCAGTAGTATACAACTCAGAGACTTAGGACTTTACTTAACTCACTTGAGACTAACGGACATTCCTTGATGCGGACCTGACATTGTTCTCAGAATATCTGGATGTGCTTGATTATATAATAGCTCACTTCTTTATTTAACCTGTAAGTATAAGGTGAGTTAAAGGTGAACTGACAAGTGAGATTCAGTAGGACTTGGAGAAGTCCTATGTGGTGCTCTAAATTAGGATCGCTGTAGTCCTCCTTTTTTGCCCTGTTCAGGGGAAAGCAATGTTTTAGCTAGCTAAGAAATGTTAGGTTCTAAAGGTTTCCTCGTGTTATTTAGCATGGTAGCTAGGCCAAATACAAGAGACTTATGAAGTGATAATTACAAAGAAACCAGTAAATTGCTAATCAGTTGTAATTACAGGAAATAGTGAATACATAAGTAAAATGGGATCATGTATCTTCCAATTATAGTTAGTCAGGTACACAAATAAGCTATAATTCTCAGATCTATTTT
Source organism: Mustela putorius furo (assembly GCF_011764305.1). NCBI lineage: Eukaryota > Metazoa > Chordata > Mammalia > Carnivora > Mustelidae > Mustela > Mustela putorius. Next base: position 13,040,055 of record NW_025422023.1, read on the forward strand.
GCTTTCTCCTATGTCATTTTAGACAATATATTCAAAACACTTGACCATTATAGAGTAAATCTTTCATATTTGTATTACAAAAGACACTCTGGTTCTAATTTTTAAGTCAAACAGATGATTTTAATACTGTCACACACTAGATAAGTGGCTCATTTTTTTCCTTTCTTGCAGTTGCTCAATGATATTTTGCTACTTGTTAAATTGAATATTAAGGACCCTTTTCTTTTATTGAGCTATAGTCTATTTTACTTAATATTTTTATTTGTTGCATTTCAGTCTAGCTCTTTTATTAGATTGTAACAGAAGATGTAAAATTGGGAAAATTACATCAGCATCTACTGTTTCGTGAGTAAAAAATTCCCTAGTCCAAATATGGGTTTGGCACAGAAACCATAAACTTTTGCAAAGATAATCTGTAACTATGCTAACTAGAATTGGCACCTCTACTTCCTTTTCACAGTATTCAACTGGGACTCTCTTAATCTTTCAAAATAGGACTCTGCCAGCTGCAGTGCACTGATTTCAACTCAGAAGAAAACCTTACTTGCTTGAAAATCACGTGTGTGAGTGTGTGCACACACACGCGCATGTGTGTGTGTTTCAATACTAACAAGGGAAAAAGATGAGCCCTGATCAGAAGAGCTCTTATGAAAGAATCTATACTACTGTATGACCAAAAATTGTAGGGCTCAGATGAACTGTGACAGTAGGATAGTCTGAACATATTAAACCCTCGAACTTTTCAAAAATTGCTATTTTAACCATTTTTAGGTGTACAATTCAGTGGCATTGGGTATATTCACAATAGTGTACAATTGTCACCAGTAGTTATTTCCAAAATTTCTTATCATCCCAAAGAGAAACTCTGTACGGATTAAGAAAAACTCCCATTCTCTCCTCTCTCAGCCCATTAGAACACTAATTTACTTTCTGTCTCCATGAATTTGCCTATTCTAGATGGCCCATTTAAGTGGAATCAAAGAATATTTGTCCTTTAGTGTTTGGCTTATTCCAACTTATCATGATGTTTTTACGGTTCATCCATGTTGTAGCATATATCAGAACTTCATTCTTTTTTAAGGCTGAATAATATTACACTATATGTACCACATTCTGTTTATACCACATTCTGTTTATTCATTCATCTGTTGATAGATACTTGGGTTGATTCTACCTTTTGGCTATAGTGGTGCTATAGACACTGGCATACAAGTATGATCTGTTTGAGCTCTTGTTTTCTATTTTGTTGGGTATTTACATAAGAATGGAATTGCTGGTCATAATGTAATACTACATTTATGTTTTGAAGGAATTGCCAAACTCCTAAAGTGATTTCAATAGAAGGTGCATCATTTTACATTCCTACCAGCCTAGAATTTCTTTTCAATTTCTCCATATCCTTGCCAACAGTTGGGTGGTATCTCACTGTGGTTTTGATTTGCATTTCACTAAAGACCAATGATGTCAAGTATCTTTTCATGGGCTTATTGGTCATTTGCATATTTTCTTCATCCTTAGAGCCAAAGAAATTAGCAGCTGGAAAAAGGGAGTAGTTAGAGAAGGCTTTCTGGAGACAAGTGTTAACCTTCAATAGAAGAATATAGCAAACTTGAGATAATTTTTGAGTGAAGAATACAGGGGGATAAATATTCTTGACTATTTCCCTCTGGTAACTTGTCAGAACTCCCCATTAGCTCAATAGCTTGAAGCCAGAGAACATGGAAGCCAGCCTCCTGAGGCAGAGAACAGGGTGAAGAAGTGTGGAGATCCAATAAAGGTGGAGCAAATAAAGCCTATCCACAACCATGGATACATAGAATTCCAGTAAACAGATTTTAAATTGAGATGCTTCTATACAGTGGTGGTGGGGAAGCATTAGTAAAGTCATACAGATCTGAAGAGTAGATAAAAAGATGATGGAACAGCATAAGCAAATAAATAACTGAAGTTCTTTCTAGTCCCATGGTGAGAAAAATTTTTAAGATACATCTCTATACAAATACTTAATTTGTTTCTCAAAAATAATTTCCTGATGTTGGACTGAAGCATGAATAGCTGAATATACAATCTGTTCAGTCATTGTTGTCTATAAGCACTAATGACCATGCAGTTTGAAGACATTGGCTAATTTATTCATAATGTGATGGCTCTTCATGTATTACTTTTCTTATCATATATTGTTATTACTTAACTATATTCATGCTTCCAGATTTCCTTCATATTTTGAACTTTTAAATTTATTTTCATTATGATAGATTATAGCATGTTATAGGTTTTGCATATAACAAATGACAGATGCTTTGTAATTGATTATTTATTCATTTTAAAAAGATTTATTTATTTGCCAGAGAGATAAAGAGAGAACAAACTATATTCTCCAACTTATCTCTTATAAAAAATAACTGATATTTTTGACCTCCATAAGCTATTCTTTGTTTTATACTCAATTTGCTAAGAACATAGTTAGGGAAGAGGGAAGACTTATTTCTTCATATATTCCTCATATCTGAAAGTTGATATTCTTCCTGAATTCTCTATCATCAAAAAGCTTTGAGGCTATAGTAAACAAAATCCCCAGATCCAATAAATTCTATCATGATCAGCTTTCAGAGCTCCCAATCAAGCCTCAGTGTGCTTCTCCCATGGAAGGAACTGAAGCTACTTCTGTGCAATTTTCAGAAAGAAGTTCAAAAACAAAAGCAAAAACGTCTTTGGCTGTCATTTGGCTCTTTCTAAGTTTATTACTGATCTTCATATTGCACACTGAGGAGAAATGTTAATTCTTTTACTGGGAAAAGGTGAGCAAACTCTTCAATGTAGGAATATAGTCAGAACTTCAAAGCTCATTTGATTTGTGACCAACTCCTAAAGAAATATACTCTTAGACAAACCATTATGATAGACATGCAGACAATACATCATTATGTTCATATGCCATTTCTAAGTCTACTTACCTCTGCTGTGTGCTTTGCCACATGCCCCACGATGACAATGACCTTCCCTTTGAAGCTCTGGAGCACAGCAGTAAAAGGGCCCTGGGTAAGTTCCCCTTCTGCAGTGAAGGCAGCACTAAATGGAATGTTGATGCTGCCTGAAATATGACCCCGAATAAAACTGAGAAGGAAAGATTAAGGAAAACATTTATTTGTGTGTAGACTTGAGTGCGTGAGGGAAACTCACAGAGGGAATTGATTCGCAGAAGATAGTAGGTTGAAAATCAAACACAAACAGAGACCAGATTTAAAAATTCCCTGAGCAGGCAAAAGTAGTTTAGTCATACAAGCAAAGTTTAATTTGGCTTATTTTGCAAGACAAGTGAAGCCAACTTAACAATGGTCACTCCTTGCTCATGCCTCTGAAAATCATAAACAAAACATAAATTGTTGCCTCAAATTGATATGAGATAACCCCTAACCAATTTGCTCTCATTTAGGAAAATTCTAATATTGTAACTAAACTGAAAAATAGTTATTACCTCCACATCATATAAGCTTCTTTATAATAATAGACCCTTGAGGCTCAGTCCATCTTTTTGTTTTGAGTGCTCCTAACTTGTAGACTATGTTCTTTAGCATGCACATAATAAGCTTTTACTAATTATTACTTCAGTAATTCATTTGGTTTTACTTCTGGTTTTTGTTTTTTTCCCTCCCTGAACTTTTGATGGTTTTTAACATCTTGAATGCTCACGTGAGTATTTTATCTAAATGAAGCAAGGTACTGCTAAGAAAAAAAAGTTAAATATGAAAACAGAATGGAAAGAAGAAAGGAAGAAGATGAGTGGAAAATTTAAAGAAGATTTTCCTGAGGGGCACCTGGATGGCTCAGTTGGTTAAGTATTTGCCTTGGGCTCTGGTCATGATCTCTGGGTCCTGGGACTGAGCCCTGCATCAGGCTCCTCAGTCGGGAAGAACCTGCTTCTCCCTCCCCCTGCTTGTGCTCTCTCTCTGTGTGTCAAATAAATAAAAAAATCTTAAAAAAACAAAAACAAAAACAAAGAAGGCATTTGTGATTAAATGAAGTATTGCAAAAGGGATCAGGATGCAGCAAATCAATGTCAGTCCTGGGGGTTGCACAATATTTATGGCTTTTAGTTCATTACTAAAACCATGATTATTTTACAGCTCTGAGAGTAATATAGTCAATCAGAAGTTCTCTGATCTAAGTTGATAACTAAAACCTATCTACTTAGGGCAAGTGACTGCTAAACAGGACTCTCTTTAGAGTTGTTAGGTCATTAGCATTGATTGGAAACCCTTTTGTTGTGGGCTATTTCTCAAGTGTTCTTATATTTGCACTTTAGAAGGGTTCTTATGGTTTCATTGAGTATTTTAGTTTTGGAATTAAAATAATAAATTAATTTAAAATATTTAGTAATATCATATGATCTTAAAGAAAAATATATGCCCCTTACTAAGCCATAGTATATTTCAAGAAGTGGTAGATGATAAAACCAGAGAGGTATTAAATAATAATTATGAACTTAGTCTTCTAATTATTTTCAAGGTATTTAAATTTGTTTGAAATGTGAGATCCCACTTAATGTTATTATTTATTATCTGTCAATAATATCTGTTCCTGCCAATAAATGCCATAATGTTTTACACATTGTGCTTCCTGAACTTTCCAAGTTTGCCACAGTAATTTTGAAAATAAAGGCCCATATATCTTAAAAAAAAAAAAAAGAAAGAAAAAATATACACATATCCCTATCCCCCACCAAATAACTTTTTTTTCCCCACCGAATAATTTAACAGTACAATTAAAAAGATGATTCTTCATGGAGTATATGGAGGAAGACTTTTTTTTTTTATATTTTTATTTATTTATTTTCGACAGGTTGAGAGAGAGGGAGCGGGAGAGAATGAGAGTGAACGTGTACACAAGTAGTGTGGAGAGGCAGAGGGAAAGGGAGAAGTAGGTTCTCTGCTGAGCAGGGAGCCCAAGGTAGGCTCCATCCTGGGACCCTGAAATCATGACCTGCACCAAAGGCAGGTCTTAGCCAAATTAGGTCTTAACCAACTTAACGAACTGAGCCACCCAGGTGTCCTGAGGAAGACATTCTTAAATGTTACCATTAATCAAATAACTCTTCAAATAAACATAAAATAACTATGAAAGCTATTCTGAAAGAGATGGATAGAATACTCTGATAGATTATATCAACTTGGGGAGGACAGGGAAGGTTTTCACTGAGAAAGCAAGTGATAAAGTTAAGTTAAAATCAGAATTGACAAAACTTAATTAGGCTAAGGGATGGAATGGAGGTGGGACAGGGTGGTTGAAGAGATAAACATTTCAAGAAGAATGTTAAACTTGTTACTGTCCTACAATTTTCTGTTGGCTGTGCTTTATAGTTTATGTGCTCAATAGAGGCATTTCCTCTAGACTTTTTTTAAAAAATGGAAGGGCCATAGGGTTTTAAAGTGTTATGCTACAAGCAAATAATATCCCCCTCCAAACTCATTAGATTTAAAAATATATATATAGATTAAAAAAACTATATTAAATGTTAAAATGCTTGACAAAATATGATGGCAGCAGAGATTTTTTTGGGAATAAGAAAATTATAATCCAAAGTGCAAAAACTATCCCAATCCCTTTCTCAGCTATCTTAACATTTCGAAAGATAAGGCACAACAGAAACAAAACTTTAAGCCATACTTCCCCTCTCCCTAATTTAGTTCAAAAAGTCTTGGAAAACATTTAAAAGCACTCATCCAAGAACACGCTTGTTGTAAAATTCTAGTGCAAATAAGATTAGGTAAGCATGAATGCTCTTAGTGTGGTCAAACCTCTAAATATCTATACTTAACTATGTTACTGGCAAATAGCAGAGAAGAATGAGATTGACAAAATGATTTAATAATTGCCTTAAAATATCCAACAGCTCAAAATGTAACAGAGAAACAATCTTATATTTTTCTAAACCCTAAAAGAGCAGGGCATTTTTGTTGGGTACCACACTTGGTGACTTCATACCTCTATATACGAAGTACATGAGCATTTCATCAGACCACTTTGTGGGCTTGTTCGGTTGCTATGTTAACTAATTATAATTAATGTTATAGAGTCAACAGTAAAGGCTATAGATTTAGTATATCAATAGCCAAAAGAGAATATGGAATTAAGCACATAGTTTCCTCATATATAATGTAACTAAATAGTTAAATTAATATAAAACTATATCTTTAGAGATTGCTATTTCTTCTTGCTAAATCTGTTGCTGCTTCCTTTGAATGGCATCATCATCCACCAAATCAGTTTAAACCTCATCAGTGGCAACATCCAACATTCTAGAGCACTAATAAATCCCATTCTCCTATATCTATTCCCATGACCACTTATCTATTTCACACACTAATTCTTTTGAGTGCAGACTATTGTGGTAGTTTTTTGTTTCCTTCAGCTCTTATCTTTTCTCTTGGAAATCCATTTTATTCACAATATTGTTAGATTAAAAATTTAAAAACGAAGTTCTGATTATTCACGTCCTTATTGAGAAACCTTTTATGGCTGCCCAATTTTCTCAGTTGAGCCCTCATGACTACCAACCAAACCAAGTCAACCACTGTTTCCAGTATATGTGCTGCCTCACTCCTGCAGCTTTCTCTGCCTAGATATCCTTTCTCCAGTTTTTTTGAGTGTTCAAATGTTACCCATTCTTTAAGTGTTTCCTCCATGAAAATTTCCCTTCCTATAGTATCTGCACACCTTTCATGATAGCAATTTGACCTTGTATAAAACACGCTAATGCTAATGTACTTGACTTCCATCAAGACTTTAAACAATTTACAGGATCTGTATTTATCTCATCTATGGACTCTTATAATGCTTCAATACAGTGCTTATGTATTTGCTGAGTAAATGAATTTCAGAATTATGTCAAACCTAGAATAACTTGGGTCAGCATCAAATATGTTAAATATATCCTGGCTTCCTAGCTAGTGGCACCAGCACCCACCAATAGATCAAGTGGCATGATCCAAAATTATCTTTTTTAAATTCCTAGTATGAGAAAAGGGAAAGAAACAACGATAAAAGGCATTTCTCTGGATTTTTCTCCAGCATGGGTATTGACCCAAAGGGTTTACCAAAACTGATGTATTTTAGGGCAAAGCTAGAGATCCCACCCTTTTTGATTGCAAATACAGAGAAATGTTTATGCATATCAAATCTCTGGGTGATTCCATCCTTCTGGTCCTGCCTGCACCATTACCTCCACTCTTATCTTGTTTCATACTGCACTAATCCCTACAAAGTACAAATGTGAGCATGCTATTTATCTGATTAAAATTCTTTAATGCTTTCTCATAGTCTTTGGAATAAAACTCAAATTTCTTAGCATGTTATATTCTCCACTGAAGCTGCCTACTGTAGTGTCATTTTCTACCCGCATGTATTCTAGCCATGTATATCCAGAGTACTTGAAATTTCCTCGATCTGTCCTTCTCACCCTCTCTGTGCAATCACACAGTATGGTATTTTTTTTTTGTTGTTTTTGTTTTTGTTTTTTTCAGTCTAAATGTCCTTTTCCTCTTCATTCCTGGGGTAACTTCCATTTCTCTTTCAAGACCCATCTCAGGTATCACCTAGTTTGGGTCACCATCCTTATATTCCATGGCCTTCTGGGGGTGCCTCAAACATAGACCATTTCACACTGTATTGTAATTATCTATTTAATGGTCTCAGCCATAAGACTATGAACTCCTGTCAGCAAGAGTTCTGACTTAAATCTGTTTCCTCATTGCCTGGCCAAGTAAGTTATTAATCAGGCTTGACTGGTTGATTGAACGAGACTACATGAACTGGGGCAATGGGTGGGTCTCAGAAAAATGGGAGCTCTTCAACAGTTAATGTACCTTCACAACTCACTATTAATTCAGACAGTAGAGACATTCCAGGAGTGACCACCATATACTCCCATATTATACAAGGTCTATTGAGATATAGGAATACAACTAGCTAGAAATTTTAATTCAGGTAGCTTGAACCTAGACCCAAAATGGGATGAAAAAAATCTTACTAAACCTCCTTAATATCTATTCTGCTCTGAACACAAGTATCTCTAAATTATTTTGAAGAAATTTTTAGAAACTAATTCTTCAGGACACAGAGACCAGAGCAATACTAGCATTTTACTAAGGATGAATAATGTGGTATAATAATAAAAACAACTGAGTTTATGTGTTTTTTAAATTAAAAAATTTAAGCCTGAAGTTGTTTCTCCTATAGATTTGGATATTAAAAAATGTAAGTGCTTTACAAATAAGGCTGCAAAAAATTCAGTCTTGAATTCAAGGATATGAGAAGAAGGTTCCTTCAAAGTATTTCTGTTTACAAATAATATCAGTTGGTGCCACATTTACATGACTGAGACTACTTTTAATATGAGCTCTAGAAAATTTGAAACTCTATTTAGAACCATTAAAGAAAACAACAGTTTGGCTTGTGTATTATCTTTGAAGTTATTAACATTACTTGTGAAATTTATGCCATTATATGAGAAACACTTTCTATTGCCCCTTTATAATATGCACTTACTGGGTTTGCTCAGTGCCTCACAGGGCAACTTGTGTTGGTCATTGTGTGGCTGAATCTGAGTTCCATGATGCTAGGTGCAAGGAAGGCCCCGAGGCAAGGAGAGCATTAAAGGACAGAAGGAAGTGAATTTCCACTGATTGAGCATGTTTTCAGGCCCCGAGCCCCGTGGTTCTCAAGACTCTGGCACTCCTGGCTGTTCTGTGAACATTGATGATATTCCTTGATTCAATCCAGCACATGTGTGATTATTTAGATTATCTGGATTGTGACCTTTGTTGGTGTGGCTGCAGATTGTACCATGGAGGAGTGGAATTTCTGGACTCCTCTTAGAGAAATTTATACAGAGATGCAATACTGGAGACTATAAGAACCTGAGCACAATGGGTTATTAACTCTTTAAACCCAGTTGGATCTCATGTTGGAACAATAAGAGTGAGGACAGTGGAGAGAGGCTGTCTTAAGGCTCCACACCCACATGGAACCCAAGGCAGGGCTTGAATTCCCTGACCCTGAGATCAATAACTAGACTGAGATCAAGAGTGAGAGGCTGAACTAACTGAGCCACCCAGGTCCCCCCAAGTTTATTAATCTTTTCCTACCTCAAACCAAACGCATAGCCCAGGGGTGCCTGGGTGGAACAACTGGTTCAGCTTGGAACTCTTGGTTTCTGCTCAGGTGGTGATCTCAGGTGGGCTCTGCAATTAGCATGGAGTCAACTTGAGATTCTCTCTCTCTCTGAATTACATAAATAAATCTTTTTTAAAATGCACATCCCATTTTTCAGACTTTCTTCTATTATGGAAACTTCGGCTATCTCTTTATTATTAGAGCTGAATCTCTAACAAAGTTTGGATAATTAGCAATTTTGTTAGTTTTCAATCATAAATATTTAATTTGCACTACAGTATGTTGTTTGACATTGTTTCAAATGTGTTTATATATTTCCACCATATGTTGTATTTTTAATGTTTTTGTTATTGATAGTAACCAAGCTTCATTGTCTTTATAGAATTATATTAAACTTTTGAAATGTTTAGATATGCTTTCTGGCCCTACATGTGGTCAATTTTCAGAAGTGTTCCATGCAAGCTTGAAAAGAATGTTTGTAGTCAGCAGTGCTCTGTGTCTCTGGGTCCAGCTCATTGACTGTTTTGCTCAAGACTTTGTGGTTATTGAATGTTCCTCTAGTATGTTCCTGAGAGTTGTGTATAAAAAATGTTCCACTCTAATGATAGCTTTTAGAATGCTCTTTTTATTTGGTCCATTTTTGTTTTCTATTTTTGAAAGCTGTGTTATATTAGCTGAATACCATTTTGGAATGGTATTCCAAAAGCTGTAGTTTTTGGTGAATTAACTTTTAAGTATTATGAGTAACCTCTATCTCTACAAATGCTCATTTCATTAAAATATCTCTTGTCAGAAATATGTAATTATTGTTTGATCTGAAATCCCTGTAATTTATTAGAACAATAAAACTGACTTAAATCTTTGCCTAGATGAACATTTCATGTTTCTTTCTTATAAAAATAAAATACAATTTCAACATAAACTTAGCTATTTAGCTTCTCTGACATTAACTGTTCAGCTCTAATAATAAGAACTTAGATTAGATTATCTCTAGGTTTCCTTCTCATTTGTAAGTTGGGATTACGTCTTTATTGTCACATGGGTAAAGTCTGTCTTCATGTTCTCCAGCTTTCCTTTTCTATATTCCTTACTTGCACTACTGGGCCCTACTGAAGTTAGGGGTAGTTCCCTCAGATTGTTGATATGCTTCTCCTTACCCATTATCACAAAAATTGATAATAGATTAAAATATTACCTCTTACAGGGTATTTGTATTTTAACTGAGAATACTTATAAGCTAAATAACTAAAGCTTTAGCAGAATTTCAGATAATGGGGCTCAGGGTATAATATCCCAAAATATGGCATCTTGGTATACAAAATATTTTACACTGAAGGAATTTTGAGAAATGGCATGTGCAGAAAAGACTTTCTGACCTTTCCCTGAATCAAGAAATAAAACTGTCAACTGAGGGATGCCCTCCCTATACTCAGGGGATGGGGATATACTTATCTTTAAGACAGAGGGACACTAAAAGGAATCTGAACAAACAGGCCTTGCTAAATTTCCCTTAGCTTAACTAAATTTAGCTCATATGTTCTTGCCCTATCATGTGTTCTTGCTACTGTCTACTCCTCACCAAGCCTACCATAAAAATTCTCAGGTTTAACCACTTCTCCAGATCTTCATTTCCTTACGAAGGCTCCCATGTCATGTAAAATTTATATTAAATAAATGTGTATGCTTTTCTCTTGTCAATTTGTCTTCTCTTACAGAAGCCCACCAAGAACTTAGAAGGGTAGAAGAAAAAGATGCTTTTACTCCCTTATACACATAGGAGAGTTCTAGAGGGTTAAGGCTAACTCTTAAATTCATTGGTAGACAGTAACTTAATTTGCTGAAAAGTAAATGCTTCCCTCTCTTTCATAAATAATCATTTCAATTATTTTACAAAGGTAAATGAGATGAGATAAAACTTAATTTTAGATTCTTAATCTCCTGAAAGAACAAATTACAAAAAAATTTTCACCTATATGAAGACATAAGAATTGTGTTAGCCAAATTTTCCTGTCTAAATGATCTTATTATAAAAGCAAAATAGAGGATAAAAATTATATACAGAGATTATAAACAATTTGAAATATATTACAGATGACACTTCAAAAATAACTTACTTTCTTTGGAAGAAGGAAAAGGTGTTAGAGTTTCTTTGTTGTTTTTTGTTTTTCTCTCTACTATATAGTACTACATTTTGTTGGCAAGGAAAAATTAAATTATTTTAAAAGTACACTAGTATTAAATACTTATTAATTTAATAAACAGAGAGATAAAGTCACATAAATCCCAGAGTTTAATTGCAAATATTTACCTTGGTCATAATTAAGAACTACTCTATAAAAATAATTCCTTTAAAAAATATTATAAGGAATATAATAGGCTTTCATTTGTTAAGTTTTAAAACACCAGAATCTAATGATAGTTTTTGGGAAAAATTAACAAGAATTAAAAAAAAAAGATTTATTTATTTTAGAGAGGAAGAGAGGGACAGGGAGAGAATGAGAGAGCAAGACAAATGTGTTGAGGGGAGCACAGAGGGAGAGAATCTCAAGCAGACCTCCTGAGGAGCTGAATGTGGAGCCCTGTGGGGGGCTTGATCTCACAACCCTTGAGATCATGACCTGAGCTGAAATCAAGAGTCAGATTCTTAACTGACTGAGCCACCCAGGTGCCCCAATAGAAGAATATTTTTAAGGCATTAAAGTAAGTCAGTTGGTAGAAAAAAGCCTTTCTAACATGATTCCCTCAAAATATTCTAACTTTGCTTTCCAATATTCAAAATAGTTCCATTTTCTCAAGTGAGATTTATTCTGGGAGAGCAAGTGTCATTCAATAATTGCAAATCAATCAACATGATTCACTACATCAACAAAACGAAGGATAAAAATCATATGATCTTCTCAAGAGATGCAGAAAAAGCATTTGATAAAATTCAACACCATTCATGATTAAAAAGTCAACAAAGTGGGTTTGGAGGAAACATACATCAATATAACAAACGCTATTCATTGGTTGTTATTAATGATGACATCTAAATAAAATCAACCATCACATTCTAATATATTAATTTGAAGTACTAAATTAATAAATCTCGTAATTACCATGAAACACACTTTTCTGTTGCCTTTAATTCCTTGAGAACAGAATTTAAGATTAGTAGAAGAAAATGTTACTTATTTCCTCATAATGTAATCAAATGCATCATTAGAGATTATAAAAGGTTTTTTAGCCTTGGAAGGCCATAGGCAGGTAGTTTGGATACTTCACTGAAAAGGATTCTTAGAACCCACAGCTCTCCATTCTTCACTGTGTTCTTGGTACTAGAAAAGACTTAATGACACCCAATGAGCTTAGCTTGTGGTTCTCCTCAAAGCACTGTGATTGATACACAGGGGCCAAGAGTTGGTATTTAGAGGTGAGATAAAGCAGGTATGGGATAAGATAAGAGGATACTGGAAAAAAAAACCAAACCCACAACTTAGGAAAGTTGTGAGGATAAATAACACAACTTAAGAACACTTTGGTTTTAAAGTAGGCTTTCAAAAGGGGGCTTAGAGAATTTCACAATTTGGGTCCTTTGGGAGGATTATAAATGATGGGTGACTTTATTTTTCTTTCTTCCCTCGGGACTCCCCCAAAATAGCACAAAGCATTACTGATTCTCTTCATTCAGCATGTGATTATAAAGACTAAAACAATCAATCCAGGTCTCTATCCAGTTGCAACTATGAGCCAGGTATTGTCAGATGACATAAAGGCATTCCTATATTAGGCAACTCACCCATACTCATCAGAGAACAATGATCAGGCTAGCTGCTCTGCTTTCTAGTGTTCTATTTATATTTATCCTGAAGAAAATAAAAGAGAGTAGTAACTTAAAAATCAGCCTATGAGGTTTGAAAAACTTTGGACTGAATGTCACTCTCATATTGTGTGTATTTTAAAATTTCAACTAGCTTTTTAAATTATTTGAAAGGAAGTAAGTGATGTGTATATAAGCTATTTAATTATTTTAGAAGTAATCTTCAAAATTAAAACAGGATGGGGAGCCTGGATGGCTCAGTCAGTTGAGTATATGACTCTTGGTTTTGGCTCAGGTTGTGATCTCATGGGTCCTGGGATGGAGGACTACCTCAGGCTGCACACTCAGTGGGAAATTCATTTCATTTGGAGATCTTTCCCTCTGCCCCTCCCTTCTCTCTCTGTCTCTAAATTAAATAAATCTTTAAAAAATAAAATTAAAATAGGGCAGTATAATGTTATACTTTTTGATGGCTTTACAAGAGACTATGACTAAAGTTTCAACCAAAAGAAACAAGCTAAAAAGTTAAAAAATTAAATGTATTTTAAACCCTTGAAATAACAGATAAGAATTTTTACAGCACGAGTTCCTGGATCTGCCAACTGGAATTTAATGCTTCTTTTGGGAATCCACTCATCTCTTCTGCTAAGGAACTTCCAAATATCCCCGAAAACCTAACAACGAGGGACATAAACATTTAGGCTCTCTCCAAACTCAGTAGTCTTTCACAAGTGAGGGAAAATAAAAAGTAGTAAATTTTAACAAAAAGGTGGGGGATATATCCTTTGAAATATCAGTCTCCCAAACTATATTCTTAGTAATCTAAGATTCTATGGATTGCTTCAGGAGTTCATTAATGTGCAGTTTAAATTTCATTTTAAAAGTTTCATTTCAAAAATTGTGATTGCAAATAGGCACATGAAAACTCATATGCCAATTTTAGCATAAAAGAAACCACTAATCTATTAACACTTATTTTCATATAACTCTCATTTATAGTTAATAAATGATATAAATAATAACTTATGAAGAAAATCACTTAAAACTTATCATTTATATTTTATACAATGAATTTCTGAGAAAGAATTTATTTTAAAAGGAGTTATCCTGTGAGATTAAGAGTCACTTATGGTTTGTCTCCTGTTAAAAATTTTTGAAAATCATTTACCTAGATTCTAGAGTATAGAGAATCAAGGTATGCTTCATGAGAATCTGACAGATGAAGAGATAAGCAGAAAGATTAAACTACTATTTTGTAACTGTTTATACTTTAATGCCAAGCAAAATCCCAAGAAGTTATGGTACATTTAATAGTAAAATGTCAGTAAAAAATACTTTAATATATTCTCTAAAGACCATATTAAGAAAATTATAATAAATACAAGTTCAAATTTGAGATCTATCAATCTCTTTTTCTAGGGTATGAAATAGACCAGTTAAATATTGTTCTTTTCCCCCCAAATTTTATCTATAGCAAGAAGGATTCAAATACCCCCAAGAACACTAGAAAAACTGAAAACCAAGAAAATGTCCCAATATTCTGGTGTTATTTGGGAAGCATTTTAAGGTCATGCAATGTTACTATGTATTATGCAAGTCTATTCTGACATCTACTTTGAGAGTTACTTAGCTATCTGAATTTAGCTATCTGAATTAAGAGGAATCCCAGATATGTTGTTTTTACCATACACCCTCAAAATGGAAAGGAAACAGTATGAGTAAGGCAGTACCATCATTTAAAACCACATGTGAAAAGGATACTCTTCACTATTCCGGATGTCAACTACCAGGAGCTTTGGTTTACTGGACTTTGTCTTCTTGGGGGGTGTTTTGAAATGGCCTGTCACTGTGAGTTCACACAAGTCAATCAGGTCCTCTGCTGAAATCCGGGGTGATACTTCTGATTTTAGGTCATTTAATGGGATAGATTCTCTTGACTGAAAAAAATATACAAACAACACAAATATTGAGAATAATACTCTATAGAGAAAGAAACTATAGCCAATACAGAATATTTGTAGGCTCTTGATATCAGTCATTACAGCATACAGGAGAACAGGAAACTGAATCTCACTTTAGTGGTCTACTGTGTAACTGTATTCCTTACTACTGAGGTTTACTTATTCACAGAGGAAAGCATTGTTCTTGAGCTCCTGGCTCAAATTTGATACAATGAGATGAGGCAGACTTTTCCTTATGAGAGTACTGTGTATCTTTAAAGACAGTTCCTTTAAGTACATTTCACTTTTCTTCAAGCATAATTACAATTGTGATTCACATTAATTAAAACTCTGGTAATATAAGAAATTGCATTGTAACTCAGTATACATGCTAATTAAAGAACCTGGTACTAATATACATATTAGACTTTTATAACATAATTTATGTCCCATATGGATAGTTGAGCAGAAATTAGATTTTCAGAGATGAATGCAAGAAACATAACACTTTCTTAGTGTTAGTAAACAAAAATGACAATGTATCTTACTTGTGAAGGAATTAAAATCAGACTCCAGACAATCAAACCAGTGCTTTGGTCCATGCGACTATTATATGGTGTAAGACTGATTCAGACTAAGGGCTGTTTACAACTGTTCTCTCCGTTACTTAGTAGGGAGAGGGAATTTCCTACCTCCATAAAAGGCAATTCAATACAAATCAACTCAATTCAAACTAAATTTATGGAGCACTAGTAGTCACTCCTGAAAACTTATTTACCGTAACTTGAGAATTTAAGAACTTTCAATATTCACTTGATTGAAAACACTGGGGTTGAAAAGAAAAAAACATATTTATATGCTTAAGTTTTCAAAACTGAGCTTATTATCTCATTTACTCATTTTCTCTGTTTTCACAGTTCCATTGTAGGATACATTTAGAATTTCCAATTTAGAATTTCTATGCAGGAGAGAACAAAGCATATGGATCATTTATCAGACCAACTTTTTTTTTAAAGCTTTTATTTAAATTCTAGTTAGTTAACATACAGTGTAATATTAGTTTCAGGTGTAGAATATAGTGATTCAACACTCCTATACAACACCCAGGGCTCATCACTACAAGGGCGTTCCTTAATGCCCATCACTTATTTAACCCATCCTGTGCTCCACCCCACCCCCCCCCCCGCTCTCCCCTCCCTGCCCCCATAACCAGCAATTCAGACAGACCTATTTTGAAAAAAAAGTTTTTGGTTGTAGTTTCAATTTGAGCTCTCAACCTTTGGGTTTCCCTGACTATGGCATAAATTCTTCAGTGGTAAAACACATTTTCTCCCACTTCATTAGTTTTTATTTTATTTATTTTTTTTAATTTCTTTTAAGATTTTTTATTTATTTTATTTGACAGAGAGAGATCACAAGTAGGCATAGAGGCAGGCAGAGAGAGAGAGAGGAGGAAGCAGGCTCCCTGCTGAGCAGAGAGCCCGATGCGGGACTCGATCCCAGGACCCTGAGATCATGACCCGAGCCGAAGGCAGCGGCTTAACCCACTGAGCCACCGAGGTGCCCTCACTAGTTTTTAAATAGGAATGGAAATTGCTAAGCTTTGTGGGTTTATGGCTCTTAATAAAAGATAGACATTAGACATTCTATTTTTTTAATATTAAGAATGAAATCTACTTAAATATTCTGAGATTAAAAATGCTTCAAAAAGATAAAAGAATTTTAAAATCAGCTAGCCTTACAATCAATGCTTCCATCTCCTTTTTTGTTAGGTTGTAATCTCAGTAAGTATTTTTCCCAGTCTTCACATGAAGTTGCACATTTATGAAGATAAAATAAAGAACTTTTGATTACCCTAGTTCTGCTTTTAGTCATTTAGTGATGAATGCAGCATTTCAAAAAGAGGTTTTGTCTGAATGAAATATGTGCCCTGCCTGATGAAGAAGAGAATCTGACAGAGAATTTGACCAGCGTATTCTCTATGAAGAACTGATTTAAGAAAGATCTGACCTTGGCATTGGTTCCAATCAAATATATCATGTATAAGGAGTTTCTCAAGGGAAAGAGCAATTGTTACACGTAATGGTAAAAGCAGAAGAAGAGAGGAATCACTGACAAATTCATAACTTTCTGAACTTTTGAGAGTGTATATATCAGTGAAGAACTTTAAAGATTTTATTTATTTGGCAGATAGAGATTACAAGTAGGCAGAGAGAGGGGAAGGGAAGCAGGCTCCCTGCTGAGCAGAGAGCCTGATGTGGAGCTTGATCTCAGAACCCTGAGATCATGACCGGAGCCAAAGTCAGAGGCTTTAACCCACTGAACCACTCAGGTGCCCCTATCAGTGAAGAACTTTAATAAGACATGCAAATTCCTCTGCAAATTAATTTTAAGAGATTAATAAATCAGATTTAGGATAAATTGTACTACTTTGCTTTACGAAGAAAATAAATACCAAAAATTTTCAGAACCTAGTTTCTCTTCTATTAAGACAATCTTATATGCAATTTTACTATTTATTGTGCAATTTCTACTTATAAAAATAAAAATATAAGTATATTTTTAAAGTATAAAAATAAAACCTCTGTACTTTTGTTTCATTTAGTATTATTGACATTGGGATTTTCCTGTGTGACTGGGTTTCAAATTCATGGGACGTTGTTTATGGACAGCAGACAAAAATCTATTTATTTATTTATTTATTTATAGATTTTATTTATTTATTGGAGAGAGAGAGAGACAGAGATATGGGTCCTCGGGTCAGTAAGACTAGTCTGTACATTGTCTTATTCACACCTATTGATTATAAGTTCTATAAGAATGAGTATCTTTGTTTTGCTTATTAATGTATTCCACTTACAATGTGTGGTACTTAGTAAGTACTCAATAAACATTTCTTTGTTCATTCACACTTTAGAACTCTTAGAGTTATTCACTTACACACCACTCTCTTCTCTTTTCTACTTATCTAAACCCTGCTGATTTGAGATAAAAATCTGATCATGTAACTTTTATAATTAAAAACACCTCAATGGCTTCCAGACATGGATAGAATAAACCCAGAATTCCTTAGTATAGCATGTAAAGCCCTTTATGAATTAAACCTGTCTATAGGCAGGAGACCACAGACCTTGGAGTTAGACTCCCTTACTGAGCTGAGCACTCAGGCTGGGAATTAGAAGAAAATAGTAATGAATAGGTGGGTAGGGAACAGACCTTGAAGGCTCTGAAAGATGAAGAAGCTTGAGGCTATCACAAATAGGTAATTACTGTAGGATTTCTGAACGAATGTGTCACATTAACAGCAATATCTCAGGGAGATTAATTTGGCTGTATTTTGAAGGATGAAATAAAGATGGGAAAAATGACAACCAGCAAGACTTGTTAGAAAGTGAATTTTATGATTCTTTAGAATGATGACATTGTAAATGGGGAGCTTTGCTTTATCCACTCTCCTCTATTTCCCTTTAGTCTTTCCCTTTCTACTATTTTTTCTTGTCCAATTCTCTCTCATCCACAGTGAAAGATATAGTAAAACAAAATATAATAAATAATACAATTACTTTCCAAGGGTGAGTCCTTGTTTAGCTACTATTTTACCAGTCACTCCTGAAATCACTGAAACTTGGTTTCTGTCATGATGCAGAAGAAGAAATGATTCACTTGTCTAGGAGAAAGTAGACAATTTGGGAACACTTCTTTGAAACGGTAAGATTTGTGTTGAGAATAAAAAAGGATGACTAGGAGTTGGCCAAGTGAAGAACTGGGTTTTTCACGCAAATTCTGTGTAAAGACATTCTCGCACACACATTGGAAAGGTGTTTTGATTCTATTTCTAGGATTTCGGTTCTACCTCGAGGAGATATGCTGAATAAAACTAGTCTCATTAAAAATCCATTATTTCTTCAATTCAGCCTGGAATAAATGGGGCAGAAATTTTAGTCAGGATGCTATTTTCATTTTGGAAGAATTTTTTTTTTTTTTAACAGTTGAGTTCACAAGTATCTAACCAGAATTTCTCAGGTTTACAGTGTCTGCCTCATTTTGATGATGATCTCTTCCAGAAGCCATGAACTCTGTGAAAACAGGGAGCAGGACTAGTTTTGTTTTTTACTTCCACTACCTAGCAAAAAGTTTAGAACCCAGTCACTACTCAGTACACTTGGGTGTATTCATGAAAGGCTAAATAAAAAAAAAGAAGACATATGAAAAACACTAGAGAAAATATAGAATAAATAAAGGAGGGGTGTCTGGGTGGCATGGTTGGTTAAGCGACTGCCTTTGGCTCAGGTCATGATCCTGGAGTCTAAGGATCCAGTCCTGCATCGGGCTCCCAGCTCCACAGGGAGTCTGCTTCTCCCTCTGACCTTCTCTCCTCTCATGCTCTCTCTCAATCTCTCTCTCAAATGGGTAAATAAAATCTTAAAAAAAAAAACAACAACAACAAAGAAAGGAAAGGAAAGGGACGGGTAAATGGTGGTTCTTAAATTTTGGATATGGGTGATTAGGAAAAAAAGATGTTTAACAGAGGCAAATAGTAAATAAGGTAAAGAAATTTCTGACTTGGGAATATGAAATCAAGGTTGCATAGGGTCTACTAAAGATGAAGCATTGAGAAGGCAGTTAGAGATAGAAACTGGTGTTTGAGAGAAGTCATGGCTATAGTTATATTTCTGGAATCATCAACATAAAAATTATAGTTTACGTTATGACAAAAGATAAACAATTTGAAGAAAGAAGGAAAAAATGGCAGGAAAAAAATCCTAGTTTTAGTAGGCACATCTATACACTGCTGAAAAAATTAAATTACATAAACTATTACTAAGGCTTAGAAATACCTGAAGTTAAGATTTTTTTAGGGTACTACCCATCAATTCTTATTATTGCATATGTCTACAATAAAGAGACTGCTTGCTTTCATAGTGTTAGATATTTTGAACTTTTGTATGAAGAGGGACCCATTTTTACAAATGGCACAGGCAGACATTAACTATCATTCTCAAAGGAATTTAAAGAAAAATGACCTTTGAAAACATTATCAATCTACAAAGATATTTTTATCTATATATTTAAAGCAATAAATTGTTTCTGTGGCATTTTGGTGTTTCCGTTTCTCTTTCATGTTTTAAGAGAGAAAAGGGAGGGGTTATTATTTCCAAGATACAGAAATACAGTATCTGAAATGGAGTTTGAAATAAAACTGTCACGCTCTGGAAGCTGCATAATATAGCTCTCACACTAGATAGAATATTTTTTCTCCCTCAAATAAGAGAGATAATGTATATGAATATGAAACACAAAGAAGAGTAGAGATAGAAATTCTTTCGGTGATTAGGGATTTTTTGCTAAAATTTTTCCAGATGTGTTCCTGGAAAATTACATATAAGCTAAATTTATATGAAGAGAGTGATTCTTCTTTTTATATGTAGTTTCATTTTGGAGATATTTCATCTCTCTTGGCCACAGTTTTCTTGTGTATAAAATAAAGGAGCAGATATCTTATGCTTCTATTAGCTCTAGGACCCTGTGACCTTATTTCTAATAGATTTTCAACCAGCAATGGGTCCTAAAACTTTTACTAACCTTTTGGGACAAAAGTTAGGCATCTGTAGGTAATACTTAATTACATCTGAGGAGTTTCTACTTAAAGAGATTCAGCAATGATTCTAATGGGAGGCTTAGTAAAGTGTTTGTACAGCGTGACTTGCTTTTGCAAACATAGATGAGTGAGAACTTAAGCATTTCATAGATAGGTGGGAAATATTTTATATTTCACATTGATTGAAGTGGAGGCAGAGAGATGGAAGTTACAGTAACAGAACTCTAACATCAGTGAATTACAGGGAAAAACAAGGTCAATGAGGCAATGTATGGGAGATGGTGGTGCTGTTGTAAATGTTTCTAAAATCTTCTGGAAATAATTTTTTTAAAAGATTTTATTTATTTATTTGACAGAGAGAGATCACAAGTAGATGGAGAGGCAGGCAGAGAGAGAGAGAGAGAGAGAAGCAGGCTCCCTGTTGAGCAGAGAGCCCGATGCGGGACTCGATCCCAGGACCCCAAGATCATGACCTGAGCCGAAGGCAGCGGCTTAACCCACTGAGCCACCCAGGTGCCCCATAAATAAAATCTTAAAAAAAAAAAAAAAGAGTCTCTCTCCCTCTCCTTTTACACCTCCCTTCTGCTTTCTCTCTCAATCTAAAAAATAAGGTTACCTGGGGCACCTGGTTAGCTCAGTCAGTTAAGCACCTGCCTTCAGTTCAGGTCATGATCTCAGGGTCCTGGGATTGAGCCTCGCATCAGGCTTCCTGCTCAGTAGAGAGCTTATTTCTCCCTCTGCCTCTCCCCCTCACTCATGCTCTATCTCAAATAAGTAAAATAAAAAACATAAAGTTATCTAAGAAAATGAAAAATATTTCATAAAGGACTTACAGGCAATATTTCTTATGGTGAAGTACATCTTCAAAAAACTGTAATGACTATCAAGGTGCAGATATATTTCAACAATTATATACCCTATTAATTTTTTTTAATTCTTTGGTATATCTGGCCATAATGACAGCCATCTAAATGTGTTCAAAAGTATTTTTTAATAGAAAAAAAATAGATACTCTATTGTAAAATCAAATGACAAATTTATCATTAAAAACATGAGGTTGGGATGCCTGGGTGGCTCAGTTGGTTAAAACCTCTGCCTTCGGCTCAGGTCATGATCCCAGGGTCCTGGAATCGAGCCCCACATTTGGCTCTCTGCTTGGTGGGAAGCCTGCTTCCTCCTCTCTGTCTCTGCCTGCCTCTCTGCCTATTTGTGATCTCTGTCTGTCAAATAAATAAATATTTAAAAAAAAACAAAACAAAACACATGAGGTTACTTTAATTGAAATGATAGTAATGCTACAAATGGTAAGAATACCACATAGAATCAAGAATTAACTAACAAATGACAAATGGACATACAAATACACAAGTTGGTAACAGCCTCTTAGAAAAGGTAATTTAAAATTACTTATTATCACATAATATGAGAAATAATTACTTCCTTTCCAGTCAAACAAGATACAAGTAATTTCTTGGTATCTTAAATTTAACTGAAAGTTATGTTTGAGCTTTGGCTGGTGAATTTTCAGTAAGTTTTCATTGTTCTTTAATCTAGTTAATTTGTTTTTTCCAAATGCCTCTCAAAATCACAGGATTTCACATTCCATGACTTCTTACAGTATTTCCATCCAAACATGAGCAAGGACTTTAAAATAAAATATCTCTGGCTTAAACTAAAGGTTTCTGATAGAACTGATACCTTTTACATTAGCAGAAATTATGACAGACCCCAGATTTAGAATGGACTCCAAAAGCTGAAACATAAAAAGACAAAGCTCAGGAGTCAAGAGTCATGGGTTATCTTTGCTTCCTACTGAATATCAGGACAACATGTTAAAAGACATTTGAAAATATTTTTAAGATAATATTTTAAATCAGAATGCATAACTGTATACAACGATGAAATTTATCTTTCAAGCCAAAAGATAATGAAATATTAGAAACACTGCCATTAAATCTAGGTGTAGGATAAAAATATTATCATCACTGTTGTTTAATACTGTTCTGGAGAATTAGGTGAAGTAATTAAATAACAGAAAGATAGAAGATGTATAAAATTGAAAGAGAGGTAAAATTATCATAATTTGCAGATGACATATAACTGGAAAACCTGACTAATAGAAAACTATTACAATGAGAGAACAATTCTGTTATCAAATAAATGATGATAATAGTGAAAACTTTCAGGTGCTTACTATGTACAGCAATGTTCTACATATATTAACTCATTTAATCCTCTGAACAATTCTATATAGTATCATCATCTCTATTTTATGGACAGTAAGTAAACAGATCGCATAGCTGGTGTGGCAAAGGTGGGATTAAAAAAATTTGAAGCTGTATTCTTAATGACTACACCAAACCGTTTAAAAAAATCAGTACTGCCTGTAAAATCTTTCTACTGGTATTTAAAAAATAGCTAGAAAAGAGAATATAATGATAAAATATCCCAATTATCATAGCAACAGAAAGGTTAACACAGAAATAATTCTATCAGAAATATGCAAGAAAACTTTAATATGCCACAGAGGACCTTCAAAATAAGACATGATGATATACCTTGTTTTTGTAAAAAATAAAACTCAATATCATATACTAATTTTTCCTATTGTAATTTTAATTCAATGATAATATAAATATCAAAATGATTTTCCCCAACAAATCTGTGATATAATTATAACTTTAATAACCTTTTGGTACTAGAAAATAAATAACTTGAATGAAATGAATACAACTGAAAAAGGATTCAGAAATACACATAAATTCATGTCAGAACTACCATAAGGGCATTTAGAATCAATGGGAACCATTTATTCAAGTAAACAAACATGTTAGCAACCTTAGACTAATTCAAATATCTATTTGATAAGTATAAAAGTTTAAAGTCTATTAAATCAAATCTGTCTGGACTCTATTCTTTGCTAAGTATTTATTTTACTCAATTTCTGAACAATAATCTTTAAGTCAGATACATGTATTCTGGAATAATATCAGCTTAGCAGGGGTGTCTAGGTCCTCATTTTGGCTTTCGGGGGAATGAAGAAAGAAAGAACCTTTAGCAACGATTCTCTAGCAGGGGTGAGAATGCTGCAGATAAAAGCTGCCTTTTCTTTTTTCATTATGCATCTTAATTTCTTAAATTCTGTGTTAGCATCCGTATAAACCAGGTTAACAAGCTGAATTTTTAGTAGACTTACTTCTAATATGTCTTGTTTATTTATTTTGCATCTTTTATAGGATATCCTGGAAGAATAGCTAGGAAAAACAAGGACAATGATACTTTGGGATCATGAAAATGATCAGAATCACTGAATCCTGTATATAACAACTAGGCCTGTTGTTGCTAGCCTTTTGACAGAATTGTGCCAGAATCCATTTCTCTTTAAATGCCATGGAATGTCACTGATACATGAAATGACATCCTTGAACTTTGAGGTTGCATAAGAAAGACCTCAGTGCAGGACCCCAAATATTCATTAGCAAGTTGGAATTGTGCTATCTGTGCCCATCACTCTTCATGAAGAAAATATGTTCTATAGACTTACTGGTGGAAAAACTTTGCTACAGGAGCTGTCTCAAATCAATACTGAATTAAATCAGGCTGCAAAGGAATAAATACTGTCACCAGCGTACTTTCCAAGTAACTGCAATGTGGATATGTTAATGTGTCAAAGCATCGCCTGTCCCAATGTCTGTAGGGAACTGTGCCATTGTCTCAGATCAGATCAGCTGCCAGTTTGGGCCAATCCTAAGTGGGATACTCTACCCTGTATCATAAGAATTGTTATTTTCACTAAAGGGGAGAATAATTCATATTTATTTTCTTTTGTGTTTCTCACCAAGAAATCCACCTCCAATACCCTCCTACTCACAACTTCCAAAGATCTCTCTTTTCCTTTTAAGAACCTTCCCCTCCACCCTGGCTCCTCAATCTTCCTTAACATAAGACACTCTAGAAATCTGTTAGTATTCATTCAGTCATTGTATGGTTTTTTGTCTGGTTCTGGAATTTTTTTTTGTTCTTATTTCACTTGCTGTGTTTACAGGGCACTGCTCCATTCCCAACATGTGCATACTGAAATCTTGTGTGAACCGAAATCTCCACATCTGAGAGGTAGCATTTATTAATTTGATGATTTACTAATGAGGAGACAGAAGAATTTCTGTAACACAGAGGAAGCAAATATCTTTAATATGTAACTATGAATTTTCATTTCCTGGGATAACTTTACAAAAAAAGGATAATAGTAAATGTTTAAAAATACAGTGACAAGAAATGTAATCATGTAAATATTTCAAGCTTCAGAGAGCTGCAGTGAAATAATCAGATTTTTTTAAATGAGAAAAATAGGATGGGTCACCGAGAAAAAAAAACAATGATAAACATGGATCACTAATTTAGTTTCTTGACCTATAAATAAAGAATTATCCTTGAGTTATTTTATTACATCTATTCATTTATTCTGTTTCATTCTGTAAAACATTTGAGAGTTTGGTTCAGTTTACCCTTCTAAACAACCTAATACATGTTTTTATTCCTTCCTGATATATTATTTCCATCTGACAAAATAGTTTTCTGGTGTGCTGAATTAAATTACACCCAAAATTTGGAACCAATATACTATGGGAAAGGAAGTTTGGATAAACTGATAACAATCTTGCTAACTCTGGAATTAAGCTTGTCTTAAATAATACTTGAGACTGGAAAATGAACAGCATGGTTGTAATGGGGACAAGGCTGGAGCATTGCTGATCTTTCCCTTCATCTGAACTATGTAGTCTCAGGCACCTTACAGCATGCACCCTGTTAGTAAGCTGTTTTGAAAAGATGCAGTAAACACTACTAAGAAACAAAGAAAACTTCTAACTGCAGAGTCCTTAATGAATTAAGTCATCAAGTCCTTGGGATGTACTAGGTGCTCAGTAAGTGTTTACTGAATGAATTAAAACTTAGTCAAAAGTCTCTTAAAATGGAGAAGAAAAAAGGAAGAGTAAAATTAAAGTGTTTTTTAAAATTATTACTTTTGGTCTTGGCCTTTCCTTTATCCCTTCCAACCTTTCTCTTTGTTCTTTACATTTATTCTCTTGAAGAAAAACTGTTCATACTTTTCAGTTTTCAGAGCAGATAACATTTTGTAACTTTCAATTCCTGATGCTGTCCATGTTGTATTATTACAACTGTGTTTCTGTGTTTATGCTCATATATACTTATGTGGTGGTACTCTGTAATTATTACTTCAATCATGACATACTTTCTCAGTTGATTTAATAGGGTTTTCTTTTACTGATTTCAAGGGGGAAAAATACCAAAAAGTATTAGTAGGAAACATAAGGTTTTTGGGTCCTGGATGAATTTCTTACTCTACTTTATTTCCACATGAATGGCCTTTGAAATTTCACTGTTGTAGGTCAGTATCTCTGATTAGGAACTGCTTTCACATCGCTTCTCGGCCTTTTGGCTAAGATCAAGTGTAGGAACTGCTTTCACAAAGCAGAACAAGAAGGGGTGGAGGAGATAGACAGATTTTTAAGCAGTAAAGAAAACAAAAAGAGGCTAAAAGAATGAATAGGCTGAGATTGCGGAGTAATGAAAACAGTGGTGGTTTTGGTTCATGAAAGGTAAGTTAACTTGCCAAAGAGGTTAGACATAAATAACTAGAGCATAAGTAGAGTAATATAAAAAATACACAAAGAAATCAGTACAAAAAATAATACCATAACCACAAATATGAATGTTTTATCATAGATATTTTTTTCCCATTATGAATGAACATTCCTGTTTACCCTCAAAATCATGAAAAAATTGTATGCATATACAAAAAATTGTATGCACATACAAAAAATTGTATGCACAAAGAATCACTTACGGACTTTAGTTAAAACAGATTCCAGGAGCCAACCTTCAGAGAAATTATTCAGTAGATATTTGTGAAGTCTCAAATATGTACTTTCAATAAGTATAGAGGGTTTTGGAGACCACTCTTCAGATATTTTGTCTTATAGGAAATAGAGTAAAACACTGGTTAATTTGAGTTAACCTTTTGTTAATTCACTCAAAAAATAATGATTATTAGATAATAATAATGATCACTAATGATTATTTATTGATATACCAGGTATGACAGGCATTGGAGATATAGTAAAAAATAAGAGATAAGCATATAATATATAAATATGTAATTATAAATACAATGCATCCTATGAAGGAAAATTAGAATGCTTGATGAATAAGAAGCTGTGACTAAGCAATTGAGGGCTTTGTTCAACTGAGAGTTAACTGGTGTAAACTTATTTGTGGTAATTAATTAAACTAAATACACATATGTTGAGAACACAGCATTTCTCAGGCACTGAATTAGGTCCTGGGGGTTGAGAGATAAGAATGGTTCTTTCCAGAACCAAGATGCCCTTCAATGGAGTAATGGATAGAGAAGATGTGGTCCATACATACAATGGAGTTTTATGCCTCCATAAGAAAGGATGAATACCCAACTTTTATATCAACATGGATGGGACTGGAAGAGATTATGCTAAGTGAAATAAGTCAGGCAGAGAGTCAATTATTATATGGTTTCATTTACTTGTGGAACATAAGGAATAACATGGAGGACATTGGGAGATGGAGAGGAGAAGTGAGTTGGGGGAAATCAGAGGGGGAGACAAACCTGAGAGACTGTGGACTCTGAGAGTCAAACTGAGGGTTTTGGAGGAAGCAGGGAAGCCTGGTGGTGGGTATTGTGGAGGGCATGTATTGCATGGAGCATGGGTGTGGTGCATAAACAATGAATCTTGGAACACTGAAAAAAAATTAAATTAAATTTTAAAAAAAGAATGAATGATTCTTTCCTCAATGTATCCATAAACTATTAGAGAAGAAAATATGTTATTTCATTAATTAAGAAGTTAACAATACATCAACCATATGCTAAGCAATGAGGACACAAAAATGAATAAGACACAGTCCTTACTCTTCAGGATTTCTTCTAATAAAGAAAATGGAAGGCAAATATAGAGAACTTAAGTAGAAGTATATATGTGCTATTCCTAGAACTAAAAGAAATCTAAAGCATAGAAAAATATGAGGGAACAATACTGATGGAAGAATGTAGCAAAGTTGGCAAGGGAAAGATCATGCAGGGCCTTGTAGCTAGGAGTCTTGGGAAAAATTTTGGTTAAAAAAGATTATGTTGAGGGTTGGGCAGAATCCAATACAGATGTGTCCTAAAAGGGAAATCAGAAATTTGGATTCACAGACATTCAGAGGGAAGCTGATGAGGGACAAGATGGCCATGTGACTGGAATGATGCATTTACAAGACAAGGAATACCAAGGGTTATTGGCAAATACTAGAAGCTAAAAGAGGCAAAGAAAGATTCTCCTCATGAGCCATCAGAGAGTACATGGATCTTCCAAAAACTTGATTTTGGATGTTTAGCCTCCAGAAGTGTGAGATGATGAATTACTATTGCTTTAAGTAAAATTAGTAATAATAATAATAATAATAATAATAATAATAAAAAGATTATGCTAGTTTAAGCATGAAGAATAGAGAGGAACAAGAATGGATGTGGGAAATTATTGTAGGAAAGCAGGTAAAAGATGGGAAACTTGATAAAATGATGTCATGAGAGATAGAAGTGAACAATATTTAGGAATAGGGCTTTCTGACTGATTGCATTTGGAAGAAAAGGCAGGAGTCAAGTATGAATCTTGCTAATGACTTGAATAAGTGGGGGAATGATAATGGTGATTACTGGAGGAGCAGCTTTGAGGGGAAAAAATTCAGTTTTGGACATGTTCAATTAGAGGTTACTTGTAAAACATCCAAGTGGAGTGTTGAGTAAGTACTGGATATGTGGGTCTTCTAGAGCTAATGAGAGAAGCTTGAGCTGGAGCTAAAAACTGGAAGCCATGATAACTACATGATATAAATATAAAATACTGTGTAATATTTTTCTTGTGTGGGAACAGAAGGAGGCCTACACAGAACCTGAGGAATGCCATATTTAATGACATAAAAGGACAGGTGGAGATAGTGAAAGATAATAACTAGAGATAATAGAAAGAAAACAAGGAGATTGGGCTGTATGAAAAAGACTCAGGAAAAATAATGTTTGAAAACTGGGAAGAGTTAATGGTCCTGGAGGTTCTTAAGAGATCAAGTAAGATCAGGACTGAAAAAAATAATTTGTGACTTCTGTCAGGGGGATGGAGAAGGTAGAGCACAAAGTGAAGTGAATATAAGAATAAGATAGGTGTTGGGGTACCTGGGTGGCTCAGTCAGTTAAGTGTCTGCCTTTAGCTCAGATCATGATCTCAGGGTCCTGGGCCTGAGCCCCACGTGGGGCTACCTGTTCAGTGAAGAGACTGCCTCCCCTTCTCCCTCTGCTGCTTCCCCCCTCCTGCTTATCCTCTTTCTCTCTCTCTGAAATAAATAAAATCTTAAAAAAAAAAAAGATAGGTGTCATTGAGGGTAAGATATATATACATTTGGTGTGTCTATATAATTGAATAATTAAGCCATAAATAAAAAACTATTGAAGAATGGTGATATTCTTTATCTTTAGATCTACATGCATGTAATTGAGACAATAATATGATTAATCTTGCAATCATCATTCCTTTTTTAAGAATGTGAAGAATTTATCACCAAAGAATTTAAGAATTTGCCCAGGCATTTCAATTCAATGGTCAGGTATAAATAACTAATTGAATAATAACTGAATAAATCTGCTAATTTCCTGATAAATGGCAATCTCCTGGTAAATGGATTAAAATATAATGACATATTTTTATAAATTATAAACAGAAGATTAATTATATGTAAAGAAAACAACCATCTATACTATTAAATACTGAGGAATAACAAATAGCATAGATTTCAAAAACAGCAAGCCTTTATCCATTAAACTTTGTTTTCTTTAATATGATGGTAATAAATATAGTTTTTCCATGTAGTTTTAACCCAAACCGTCCTTGATGAAGAGTCAGATTCGGACAGACTACTCAATGTCAGTTGTTCACTTCCTTAACTTCAGAAACAAGTTCTCATTAGCTCTATTCAACTTGGAGGAGTTCTCTCTTTGACTAACAGAAATAAAACCTGACTTAGTTTAGAGAGAGATCAAAGAAATTCTCTCTCTAATGATTAGCTCTGCTTAGGGATGACTGTTTATATCAAGATTCTCTTTTAAACATTACAGACTTCAGAAATCTTGCTGGTGGAATTAACATCCTCTTAACCAACGAAGGCATTTCTTGCCAAAGAGTAAGAGCTTTCACTAACACCATTCTTCTCAGTATAAGGGGTCAAAATTAGTTAATATATAGAACTAATAAAATCAACTGCAGTTCCTAATATTAATAATATTAATATTATTGCAAGGATATAATATATATATATAATATAATGCAAGGATATGTTTCCCTGGCTTTGCCCTTTCTTTCGATCTTCACTCTTCCTTCAGCAACTTTTATAGCTTTATTTTATAAATATGAAGTTATACGTTTTTCCCTATATTTATGACAGAGTAGAACACATTCTTATATATATATATATGTATATGGAACACAGCAGAGCCTTGGTAAATAATTCATCTCAGAATAAGTAAAGGAAAAAAAAACATTCAGCTTGGCTCAACTATGCTTCACTTTCACTTGGGTGTACATCTTCAAGCATGGACACACTGAAAATAAAGATCAGAGAACAACTAAAGAATGAAATTTGCTCTTTTAAAATGTAGCCTAGGGAAAGGATAAGAAGAGGTTGGTAAAGTATAACAATAATTACATAAATTATCTATATACTCCCCCGCCAAAATTATCCATATACCCTACAGAGATTTTGGTGTTGAGAGACAGAAGTTTTGTTACAAATTGAAAATCACTATCTCTATCTCTATATCTATATAACCTCTACTAGAAGAGAAAATAATTATCGAGATTAACTTTCATAGCTTATATCACAAAAATTTTCCCCCAATAAAGAAAATTTTTAATTTAATGCAGAGTATATATCTTCCAAACTTAAACTTCCCTTGAGTGTGTAATTTTCTATTCCTTTCCCACTGTTCTCCCCATCCCAATCCTTATAGTTTAAGCTTATTTTCAATATAACTTGTCATTAATCCATCTATCTTCTACCTACTAGTTCATTTATCTATTATAAGTAGGAATTTCAAAATAGATTGTTTTAATAAATTCATTTCATATACCTTTATATATACATACCTTTATACAAATACATATATACATATATATATGTGTGTGCATATATATGCATATATATATATTTTTACACATAAATCTATCTACCTATGTGTTTTTTAAATTAAGCTGTGGTTGGAAATGTGAAACAGAATCTTAGCTATTTAAGGAAAAGTTGATGGGAAAGACATTGGCACTAGATGAAATGATTCTTTTGGCAATTCTTTAGTATTTTCCAGATCAAAATAGTTTTAAAACTAAGAAGTAAAGGTCAAAGTGAAATCTTAAACTTAAATTACTGAGATAAAACTGCCAGAAAGATTCCATCCTTGGAGAGCCAGTCTCCATCTCCCTCACTCCTCATACTGTTTGTAGTGACTTCTAAATATAAAGTGATTGTAATAAAGCTAGCATAGCTGAGCAGAAATGAAATACCAGGACATCTTTTCTTTTGTACATATTATTTAGATATAGAAGACTGTCCTAAAATTCTTGAGGAGTTTCCAAAGTTGAAACCTTTAATCTTTAATTATTAAACATGTAATAATAATTGTTACCACTTTTGAGTGCTAATTACATATTAGACACTGAATAAGGTACTTTACATATATCATTCTTGAAACAATTCTGCAAGGTAGGAATTATTGTAATTATGCCTGCTTTTGCAAACAGGAAACTAGAGCAGTTATAAAGATTATAAGATTATAAAACCAAAGGAGCAGGGTGAAATTTAAAACCAAGTCCATGTAACAGCATACTTTTTCTACTACAATGGGTCTGCTTCAGGGAATATATATGATAGATGCATGTATAAATGTTAATTAGAATTCTCCTCTCCTCTCATAGTTGTCTTCAAGCTTCCATTCTACTAGTCAGAGTGCAGCTTATGTTTCAATTTTAAAAAGCCATTTTTTATCTGTTTAGAATTTGATATGGATATATAGTATATAAATCAGAATTATGATTATCCTAAATGTAGTGAATATGCTTTTATAGTACATGCATACATTCTTTTTTTGTATCTGCTTTTTATTATATTAAACATTTAAATATGAACCAAGAAGACTCCAAATAAATAGAAGGACAGAAAAAGGGGAAAAAATTTCAGGTAAAATATAAAAAAAATTATTTTGAAAAAAGAATTCTATAAATATAAAATTCTGACAAAACAGATATTTTAAAAGAGAATTCTGATAAATGAGTATGGTATTTAAATGGATAATTTTAAGAAAACCATAAAGTTACAAAAATTGACTTAAGAAGAATGATCAAATATCTCCCTAATTAAAGAACAATAGACTCAGATAGACAAGTTTTACTCAATCTATAAGAAACAGATAATTCCTCTTATACAAACTGATTGGACACCAGAAAAATGGAATGAGAAATACAATCTGTTTTCTTTTTTAAAGATTTTATTTATTTGAGAGAGAAAGTACACAAGTGGGGGAAGGGGCAGAGGAGGAGAAAGAGGGAGAAGCAGACTCCCTACTTAG
The DNA here is from genome assembly GCF_011764305.1 of Mustela putorius furo. Classification (NCBI taxonomy): domain Eukaryota; kingdom Metazoa; phylum Chordata; class Mammalia; order Carnivora; family Mustelidae; genus Mustela; species Mustela putorius. Next base: position 13,072,265 of record NW_025422023.1, read on the forward strand.
CAGGAGGTCTGCTTGGGCTTGATCCCAGAACCCTGGGATCATGACCTGAGCCAAAGGCAGATGCTTAACCCACTGAGCCACCCAGGTACCCCAGAGAAATACAAGAAAAGACTGACAAAGATATACAGAAAGATTGACAAGGACAGATAAGAAAATTATAAATTTATTTCACCTATGAACGCAGATGCAGAAATTCACTATTAGCAAATACTAGCGAATCAAATATAGTCAGTATTTCTTTTTTTGTAGTGACCTAGAAGAGTTGATCTCAGGACTGCAAGGACCACTTAATATCAGAAATTTTAATAATGTCAAACATTATCATATTAAAGGAGGAAAATAGATGATCCTAATCAATCCTTACCAGTTGAATAAGCATTTGATAAAATTCAACACTCATTCATGATAATCATTCTACTAAGAGAAAAAGAAAGGGAAAAATTTCTATGTAAAAAATTACCCATCACCAAAATAGAGAATTTATCAAATACATCAAACCTAGTAGTGAAACTAGAAGCATTTTCATTAAATTTAGGTACCAACAAATTTATCCACTTTCCCAACTTCTAGTTTACTTTATACTACGGGTCTTGTCCAATGCAATAAGACAAAAAAAAAATTAAAGAAGTAATCATAAAAATAGTAACTAGAAATATTTTAAATATATTGATATGATTGCATTAGCTTCATAAACATGCAAGAGAATCCACAATCTATTAAATTTAAAGAGAGAATCAAGTTCAAAATACTTGGCGTTTACTCAAAGGAGTTGAAAACTTTTGTCTACACAAAAATTGCTCAGGAATGTTAATGAAGCTTTATCTATAATTGCTAAAATTTAGAAGAAATAAGATATCCCTCAGTAGGTGAATGGTTAAAAAACTGGTATATCCAAACAATGAATCCTTATTCAGCATTAAAAAAAGAGTTATCAAGACATGAAAAGACACAGAGGAAACCTAAATATATATTATCAAGTAAAAAATCAATCTGAGAAGTCTATACACTGTATTTCCAACTCTCTGACATACTAGAAAAGGAAAAACTATGGAAATAGTAAACATATCTGTGTTCCCAGTGTTTGGGAGAGAGGACAGGATGAATAGGTAGACCACACTGAATTTTTAGGGCTGTGGAACTACTCTGTATACCAAAATGGTGCATACATGTCATTATTTATTTGTTCAAACCCAGATAATGTATACCACCAAGAGTGAACCTTATGTAACCTATGGACTTCAAGTGATACTAATTATTGTCAATGTAGGTTTATCAGTTGTAACAAATGCATCACTCTGTGGTGGATGTTGATAATGGGTGAGGCTATGCATGTGTGGGAGCAGGGAGCATGTGGGAAATCTCTGAGCTTATTGCTCAATTTTGCTGTAAACCTAAAACTGTTCTAAAAGATAAAGTCTCTTAAAAACAGAAGGTCAAACAAGTTTTCTATCTATGAAATGAATCTTAAATACATAATAATAATCTCTCTATTATACCAGTAATAACCAACTAGAAAACACAATATTCTAAAAGATATTATGCATAAAAATAATAATATAATGTATTTATTCTTTGTTATAGACAACTAATAATTGCTAAATCCACATGTTCAAATTAATTTCTACCTTCTAACCTGCTCCTCCTATGGTCTTCTTTAATTAGTAAATGAAAACCCCAAAACACCATCTTTCTAGCCTAGGCCTAAAACTTTGGACTTATCCTTGATTCCTCTCCTTTATACCTCACATTCAATCAGTCAACAGCATCTTTTAGATTTCTTTTCAAAATATATCTACTTCTCATCACGTCCACTGTTAGACTCTTGGATCAAACCACCATACCGTCTCTCCTTAGTCTCTGTTTTGCCTTTGTCCTTCTGTAGTATCCTTTCCATGTAGCAGACAAAATAATCCTTTCACATGTAAGTCAGATCATGTCCTTACTCTGCTCAAAATCTTACAACAGCTTCTCATTATTATTTGGCATAAAGTCAAAGTCTTAAGGTTTATACAAGATCTTACCCATTGACATCTCTTTATATTTATCACTTTCTACTCCCTCCTTACTCATCCCATTCTATACATAGCCTCCGTCCTGGTCCCCTATAAAGTATGCTACCATTGTTGCACTTGCAAGATGGAACATATTTCCTCAAGAAATCTATACAAATCACTCTCTCAATTTTTTTAGGTTCTCTTCTTTAATGTCTCATTATTAGCTAGACCTTCTTTAAGTCCCTCACATAAAATAGTAATTCTTCTTTAATATTCTCTCAACTCCTCCTCCTTGGCATACTCTATCTCCCTTATAACTCTTTATTTTCCTCAGTGGCACCTATTCTCAAGTAACACGTGAGTGTTTATTTATTTATTTATTGTCTGTATATCCTCCATTAAATGGAAATTCTATGAGGGCAGGTATTTTTTTTTAACTCCATTGCTATATTCCCAGCAACTACAATAATATCTGTTTTGTAGTATGTATTCAAAAATAATATTAAAATATAATATATTGGTTTTTATGTCATTTATTATATCTTCCTTTATGGTTGAAACACATAAAAAAGGAATAAAATAAATTATAAACAAAGGTGAACTAAAACTTGAATATTCTTCAGATAGAACATTTCATGTAAATAAGGTAGTATATTTTTCTCTTTTCTTTCTCAGTATTGCTCTTGAAGGAGATAACATATCTGATTTGAGAGTACATACAAAAGTTTGTTTTGCATCACAAAGCTTTAGCAAATTGACTTACCATCATTGGGAATACAAAAAGGAATTTGGGTTTAGTCAGATTGAGCTATTAAACCATTTAAACAAAAATTTCATTTCACTGAAGAATGTAGGGGAAGGGATTTATTTAAACTTCCTCAAGATTAAAAAAAAGGAACTTTTCTTAGTAAAATTTTACTTTATCACAAAATGAAAGTATCATATTTTTTTAACTGCTAATATTCATATCTGACCTTTAAAAATCAACTCTCCCAAAAACTTTGTTTCATTCAAGAATTAGAATGCAGTAGACAAATAGCATAGAATATGGTAGACATCAGTAAGAATGGCAGAATAAAAATCTCATAAAAACTGCTCCTCCAGAAAAACAATGAGGCAACTGGCAAAGATAATCAAAATAAATGTTTTCAGAAATAGGGAAATTAAAAAAAACTATAGCTATGTGAGGAGTGCGCATTTAAGAGAAATATCTGAATCTTAGTAAGAATGTGAGCTTTGTTTTAATTTGCCCTATTCTAATTTCACTCTTCTCAGCTCCACAGTCACCTTGAAAACCAGGAGTTCCATAAACGAGCAGGCTAGCAACATCTGGAAGAGGCAAAATGTTTTAGATGTTTAGAAGCACCATTTCAAGGAACTGTGATTATTTGGCCTGTCTGCCAGTTCCCTAAAAACCTTTCTTCACCATACTTATCTTCACTGGATCTGATTCAGAGCTGTCTTAAGCAGCCTTTTTTGTCAAAAACAGTCAGCAGTAACTGTTTAACATTGCAGTTGTCTGCGGGGGCCATAACCATAAAAACTGGGGTAGATAAGTTAACAATAAAAGTTAAAAATTAAGGTTAAAAGCTGAAGAAGGCAACGTCCACATGGGGCTTTAAAAACTCTGACATGTTCCTGGAAATTTAGAAGGCTATCCACTCATATGTAAAACTGTTTGCATTCTCTAGGAAGATCTGAGAAAGCCTTAATCTCTCATCTTTGGCTAACCTCAAGGCTCTAAGCAAGTAGGAAGCAAAGGTTAAGGCAAAGTAGACTGTTGCCTGAATATTAAATATGTGCCCCAACATGCATACACAGCTCATTACCAAAGGTTGGAAGACTTACTGAGTACAGAAACTTGTTATCTCTGTCTAAAAATTAGAGGACCATTAAGATGACTAAGCAGGGATCAGAGTTGACAGAGAATACAAACTATACAGGTTTAGTTCAGAAAAGTCATTAAACAAACACCAACAATAATGACCACCATCATAACAAACAGCAACAAAAACCCCTGTGATGGGGGCAGAATCTGATTTCCAAAGTTGCCACATTATATTCTTTAAAGCGTAAAGTTTTCAACCAAAACAAGTATGAGATGTTTGCCTTATTAGACAAAGACTCCAAATCAGCTCCTTTAAATATGTTAAAAAACCTAAAAGAACCACATCTAAAGAAATTAAGGAAAAATGTCTCATCAAATAGAGTATATTATCAAAGACAATTAATGAAAATGAACCAAATAGAAATTATGGAGTGGAAAAGTACAATAAATACAATAAAGTGAAAAATTCACTAGAGGGGCTTAAAAGCAGATATGAGCCAGCAGAAGAATGATCAGTGAACAAGAAGATCAGTTGAGTGAAATTATCCAGTTTAAAGAGCAGAAAGAAAAAAGAATGTATAAAAATGAACAGAGCCTAAGCAATCTGGGACACCATCAATCACAGCAATAAGTAGATAATGAGAATCCCAGAAGAAGAGAAGAGAAAGGGAGAGGAAAAAAATATCTGAAGAAATAATGGGTGAAAACTTTAAAAATCCACTGTAAAACAATCTACACATCCAAGAAACTTAATTAACTCCAACTAGGATAAAGAAAAAAAATCCATATTTAGACACACTATAATCAAACTGTCAAAAATCAAAGACAGAGAACCCTGAAAGTTGCAAGAGAACAAGAACTCATAAATTGGACATCATCAAAATTAAAAACTATGTGCTTCAAAGGACATTATCATAAAAGTAGATAATGCATAGAATGGAAAATAATAAGTACAAATCATTTCTCTGATAAGGGAACCTGTATAAAGAATATGTAAAAAAATTCTACAATTCAACAATTAAAGATAACTCAATTAAATAATGGGCAAAGGATGTAGTCAGACATTTTTGCAAAGAAGATATACAAATGATTAATAAATGTATGAAAAAATGTACAACATGATTAGGGAAATGCTAATCAAAAGCACAATGACATGCCACTTCAACATGCACTACGATGGCCATGATACAAAAGAGTGACAGGTATTGGCAACATGAGGAGAAACTGGAACCCTCATACACTGCTAAGGGGAAGGTAATATAGTACAGGCACTTCACAGAACAATTTTTCAGTTCTTCAAAAAGTTGAAAACAGAATTAGCATAATGACCCAGAAAATCTACTCCTAAGTATATATTTAAAGAACTGAAAACAAGTACTAAAATACTTACACAAATGAATGTTTGCAGCAGTATTATTCATAATAGCTAACAAGCAGAAATAAACCAAATATCCATTAACTAATAAACTGTTAAATAAAATGTAGTATATCTACACAAAGTAATATTATTCAGCCATAAGTCTTCTAGAACAACCCTTAGCTGATAAGTGAGTTTTTGTACCAAAATCCACTAGGTAGTAATAACATTTGGTTGTTTGGTAGTAATAATATCTGGTGATAGAACATTTCCATTGTTTAAGAATTTATTTCTCCTTGTAAGGCCTCATCTACTTTTGGGAAACTATAATGTAAATATTTATTTACTAGTGTAGGTTCTTATTCTAGTTTTGTTTCTTAAGATGTTCAAAATATCTTACCATTTTTCATGTATCAGCTTTCCTATTTACCATCAATATTTCTGCAGGGACTGCAATTACTAAAATTATATTCAACTACAGAGTCATGTTCATAACTATCTTTAATAAATACAATTTGATCATAATGGGATAATGAGAAAATGTGCATGCCCTCATATTTTGGTAACATGAAAAATCATGGAAAGAACAAAGGGGTGAAAATTGCAAATTCTTGCAAAAACATCTAGTTTCAAAAAAATCTAGCAGCATAATCTATTGTTTTACATATATAAGAGAAAATTTGAAAAAGTTTTATCATTACAAGTTAGAGCCTATCCTATTAAATTGAAGATATCTAAAGCACAAACTCTCTCTCTCTCTCTCTCTCTCTATATATATATATATATATATATTTATATATTAAATTTCCATATATATGGACATTTAATTTCATGGAAAATATTATAGTTGATATATTGATTAGTCAACTCATATTTATAAAACCAAGTATTTAGAAAGCATAAGTAATGTTAAAAAACAAACTTAGGGTTGCTGGGGGGAGGGGGTTTGGGAGAAGGGGGTGGGATTATGGACATTGGGGAGGGTATGTGCTTTGGTGAGTGCTGTGAAGTGTGTAAACCAACCTGGTGATTCACAGACCTGTACCCCTGGGGATAAAAATATATGTTTATAAAAAATAAAAAATTATATTAAAAAAAAAAACCTGACTGGCAGAGATTTTCAAAACGCATTTTTTTTTTTTTTTTTTTTGGTCAATCAGCACTCAGTAAGTATATATTCTTATTCTTATGTATTAAGAACTCTGAGAGAGAAGAGTCCAAGATGACAGAGGAGTAAGAGAACTTAGTTTAGTCTGATCCTAGGAATTCAGCTAGATAGCTATCATTCTGAACACCTGCAAACTCAACTGGAGATTTAAGAAAAGAATTGCTGCAATTCTACAAATAGAAAAGCAACCCACTTTTTGCAAGGTAGGAGGTGCAGAGAAATGAATCTGAGGTGATATATGGAAAAATTGTAAACTGGGGGAGAGAGCCTCCATAAGCTGACTCTCTGGAAAGTGATATAGTGATATAACAGTGGAGCACAAAATCAGAACGTTTAGAAGTCTACTCCAGTGAGGGACATCCTTGTGCCTGAACGGCTCTCAGGTGGCCAAGCAGGGTGGAATCGTAGGTGGGACAGTGTGGTCTCAGGACTGCCAGGGTCACAGAAAGAATGTGGGTGCCTGACAGCAGCAGAGTTCCCAGGCACTGGGGTGGGGAAGCTGTCTCCAATCAGCAAGTCTAGGAGTGGCCTTTCAGCTTGGTGTTGCCATAAACCAGGAACCGTGGCCTTGTCAGGTGACCATTCTCCTAGCAGGTGACCCCAAAATGGCAGAACCATGGGGTGACACCCTGCACTCCCCCAGGAGCAGCAGTGTGTATGTGTGCCACAGAAGTCTACAGGATTTGGAGGCTCTAAGTGGGATTGTGTGTCTGAGTTGGAAGCGCTTGGTCACAGGCTGGGTGAGCACAAAGTGTGGATGGAAACCAGGGAGACAGGAGTGATTGACTGCTTTTCCCTGAGGACTCACTGAGGAGTAGGGAGCATGACTTTTTATCCTGGGAATAGGCAGGTAGCCATTTTCATTCTTATCCTCTAAAGTGGGGTGTTCAGTCTTCAAGGAATAAAAGCCATATAGAGCAATCAGAGCTGCTTACTTAGCCTGAGCCCCTGGGAAGGGCAGTACAATTTTGCCCAGTCAAAGACACCAGAGAATCCGCATAACAGCCTCACTTGCCTGACCCAAAGATCAGCAAGAATATCCTACTAAGACTAAGTTTACTGGTCATACAGAACTACAAAACTCCAGAGTTGCAGGAAAATAGTATATAGAACTCATGTCTTTTTTTTTTTCTCATGATTCTTTAGTCTCAATTTTAATTTTTTTCTCTTTCCTTTTCAACCAATTTCTTATTTTATCAACTCTTTTTTTATGTCTTAATTTTTCATTTTTATAGTTATGTTATATCCTTTCATTGTATTTAATTTTATTTTTGTACATATATTTTTCTTCCTTTACAATCTTGGCAACTAGTTTTCTAACAAACAGACCAAATACGATCTAGTGCATTTCTCTGCTCTGTTCACCTGTTTGATTATATTCTCTCTCTCTCTTTTTAATTTTAATTTTTTTTTTTTAAGTTTTGGGTCTCTTCTGATTTTGTAGAGTATATTTCTCTGGGGACCTTGTTGTCATTTTAGTATTTTGTTCCCTTGTTCATCTATTCTCTGGACAGAATGACACGATGGAAACACTCACCTCAAAAAAGAGAACAAGAGGCAATACTGACTATTAGAGTTCTAATCACTATGGATAGGAGTAAGATGTCAGAACTAGAGCTTAGAATAATGATTATAAAGATACTAGTTGGGCTTGAAAAAGCATAGAAGACACCAGAGAATCCATTTCTGGAAAAGTCAAAAAACCTAAAATCTAATCAAGTTGAAATCACAAAGGCTATTAATGAGATGCAATAAAAAAATGGAGGCTCTACTTCCCTATAACCCTGCAATTGCACTACTGGGTATTTACCCCAAAGATACAGATGTAGTGAAGAGAAGGGCCATCTGTACCCCAATGTTCATAGCAGCAGGCCACAGTTGCCAAACTGTGGAAAGAACCAAGATGCCCTTCAAACAGAAGAATGGATAAGGAAGATGTTGTCCTTATCATCTAAGGAATATTATGCCTCCATCAAAGGGATGAATACCCATCAACATGGATGGGACTGGAAGAGATTTTGCTGAGTGAAATAAGACAAGCAGAAAGAATCAATTCTATGGTTTCACTTATTTGTGGAGCATAAGAAATAACACAGAGGACATGGTGAGATGGAGAGGAGAAGGGGGTTGGGGAAAATTGGTGGGGGAGGGCAACCATGAGAGACTATGGACTCTGAAAAACAATCTGAGGGATTTGAAGGGACGGGGGAGGGAGGTTGGGTGAGCCTGGTGTTGGGTATTATGGAGGGCACATATTGCATGGAACACTGGGTGTGGTACATAAACAATGAATTCTAGTACACTGAAAGGAAATAAAAAAAATAGTTGACCATATAATTGTGGGTTTATTTCTGGGCTTTCTCTTCTGTTCTGTTGATCTATGTGCCTGTTTTTATGCTACTACCATACTCTTGATTATTATAGCTTTGTAATATGACATAAAGTCTGAAATTGTGAGACCTCCAGTTTTTATCTTTTCCAAGATCACTTTGGCTCTTTGGGGTCTTTTTTTGGTTCCATATAAATTTGGGGATTGTGTGTTCTAGTTCTGTGAGAAATGATGTTGATGTTTTGATAGGGATTGCATAATCTGTAGATTGCTTTTGGTGGTATAGACATTTTAACCATATTTGTTCTCAGATCACAATCCTGGGATCCTGGGATCCAGCCCCTCAGTGGGGAGCCTGCTTCTCCCTCTCTCTCTCTGTCACCCCCCCCCCCGCTTGTGTGTACTCTCTTTCTCTCTCTGTCAAATAAGTAAATAAAATCTTAAACAAATTAAAAAAAAATACTTATCCCCTCCACCCAAATGCAGGCTCTAACTGCTAGGATAAATGAAGAAAGAATTGGTGATGTAGAAGACAAAATGATGGAGTAAAAGAAATTGAGAAAAAGAGAGATAAATACTACTGGGGAGATTATCTTTGACAGATAAGTGATACCATAAAGCAAAACAATATTAGAATTATAGGGGTCCCAAAACAAGAGGAAAGAGAGAGAGAGAGAAGCAGAAGGTATACTGGAGCCAATTGTAACTTAGAACTTCCATAATCTGGGGAAGGAAACAAACATTCAAGTCCAGGAGGCACAGAGAATCCCCCTCAAAATCAATAAAAATAGGTGAAAACCTCAACATATATAGTAAAGCTTGCAAATCTCAGGGACTAAGAAAATCCTGAAAGCAGCTTGGGACAAGAGGTCTATAACCTACAGGGGTAGAAACATCAGACTGGCAGAAGACCTATTCCCAGAGACCTGGTAGTCCAGAAAGCACTGCCATGGTATATTAGGGGTGTTAACTGAGAAAAATATGTAGCCCAGAATGCTTTATCCAGTATGGCTGTCATTCAAAATAGAAGGAGAGATAAAGGACAAACATAAACCAAAAGAATTTGTGGTCACTAAACCAGACTTGAAAGAAATATTAAAGGGGATCCTTTATGCAAAGAGAGCCCAAAAGTAACACAGACAAGAAAGGAACAGAGACAATATACAGAAGCAGTAACTTTACAGGCAATACAATGGCATAATTTATATCTTTCAATAGTTACTCTGAATGTAAATGTACTATATGTTCCAATCAAAAGACACGGGTATCAGATTTGATAAAAAAGCAAGACCCATCGAAATGCTATCTGTAAGAGACTCATTTTAGACCCAAACACATATTCAGATTGAAAGTCAGGGGGAGGAAAATAATATGCTAATGAACATCAATAAAAAAATTTGGGGTAGCAATCCTTATCTCAGACAAATTAGATTTGAAACCAAAGACTGTAATAAGAGATGAGGAAGGACACAATATCATAATTAAAGGGTTTATCCAACAAGAAAATCTAATAATTGTAAATCTTTATGCACCGAAGATGGGAACAGCCAATTATATAAACCAATTAATAACAAAATTAAAGAAACACATTGATAATACAGTAATAGTAGGGGACTTTAACACTAAACCCACTGCAATGGACAGATCATCTAAGAAGAAGATCAACAAGGAAACAAGGGCTTTGGATAACACACTAGCCTAAATGAACTTCACAGATATATTCAGACATTCTATCCTAAAACAACAGAATACACATTCTTCTCAAGTGTACATGGAACATGATCCAGAATAAATCACATATTAACTCACAAATCAGGTCTCATCTGGTACCAAAAGACTGGGATCATTCTTTACATATTTTCAGACCACAATGCTTTGAAACTAGAACTCATTCACAAGAGAAAATTTGGAAAGAACTCAAATCCATGGAGGTTAAAGAGCATCCCACTAAAGAATGAAAGGGTCAACCAGGAAGTTAAAGAAGAATTTTTAAAAAGTCATGGAAAGAAATGAAAATGAAAAAACAACTGTTCAAAATCTTTGGGATGCAGCAAAGGTGGTCCTAAGAGGAAAGTATATAGTAATACAAGCCTTTTTCAAGAACCAAGAAAGGGCTCAAATATACATCCTAACCTTACACCTAAAGGAGCTGGAGAAAAACAGCCAATAAAGCCTAAACCCAGCAGAAGAAGAGACATAATAAAGATCAGAACAGAAATAAATGAGATAGAAACTAAAAGAACAGTAGAACAGATCAACAAAACTAGGAGTTGGTTCTTTGATGAAAGAATTAATAAGTTTGATAAAACCCTGGCCAGACTTATCAAAAAGAAAAGAGAAAGGACCCAAATTAATAAAATCATGTGAAAGAGGAGAGATTTCTTCTTCCAAGAAATACAAGCAATTATATGAACATATTATGAGGAAGTATATGCCAACAAATTAGGCAATCTGGAAGAAATGGATACATTCCTAGCAACATATAAACTACCAAAAGTGAAACAGAAAACAAAGAAACAAACAAACAAACAAACCCAGAAAACCTGAACAAACCCATAACCAATAAGGAAACCGAAGCAGTAATTAAAAATCTCCTAATGAGAGTCCAGGGCCTGATGGCTTCCCAGAGGAATCACATATTCTTCTGAAGCTGTTTCAAAAAAACAGAAATGAAAGAAAACTTCCTCTTTCTACGAGGCCAGCATTTCCTTGATCCCCAAATCAGACAAAACGCCACCCAAAAGGAGGATAACAAACCAATATCCCTGATGAATATGGATGCTAAAATTCTCACCAAGACACTAATCAATAGGATCCAACATTACATTAAAAGGATTATTTACCAAGACCAACTGGGGTTTATTCCTGGGCTGTGAGGATGTTCAACATCTGTGAATTAATCAATGGGATACACTACACTGAGAAAAGAAAAGACAAGAACTATATAATCATCTCAACAGATATAGAAAAAGCATTTGTTGTGGCACCTGGGTGGTTCAGTTGCTTAGGTGGCTGCCTTCAGCTTGAGTTGTGAACCCTGGGTCCTGGGATTGAGCCCCATGTTGATCTTTCTGCTCAGTGGAGAGCCTGTTTTTCCCTCTCCCTCTGCTTGCCACTCTGCCTACTTGTGCTATATACCTCTCTGTCAAATAAATAAATCAAGTCTCTCACAGAGCTAGAACAAACAATCCTTAAATTTGTATGGAACCAGAAAAGACCCCAAATAGCCAAAGCAATCTTGAAAAAGAAAACCAAAGCTGGTGGCATCATCATTCTGGACTTCAAGCTCTGCTACAAAGCTGTAATCATCAAGACAGTATGGTACTGGCACAAAAATAGACACAAAGATCAATGGAACAGAACAGAGAACATAGAAATGGGCCCTCAATTCTATGATCAACTAGCAGGAAAGATAGTTTGACAAAGCAAGAAAGAATACCCAATGGAAAAGACAGTCTGTTCAACAAATGGTATTTGGAAAATTGGGCAGTCATGCACAGAAGAATGAAACTGGACCATTTCCCTACACCATACACAAAAATAGACTCAAAGTGGATGAAATACCTCAATGTGAGACAGGAATCCATCAAAATCCTAAAGAAGAACACAGGCAACAAACTCTGTAACCTTGCCCACAGCAACTTCTTGCTAGACATGTTTCCAAAGATAAGGGCAACAAAGGCAAAAAATGAACTATTGGGACTTCAGCAAGATAAAAAGCTTTTGCACAGCAAAAGAAACAGTCGATAAAACCAAAAGACAACCAAGAAAATAGGAGAAGATATTTGCAAATGACACATCAGATAAAGGTCTACAATCTGAGAAACAAACTGGGGGGGGGGTTGGGTGAACATGGTGGTGGGTATTATGGAGGGCATGTATTGCATGGAGCACTGAGTGTGGTGCATAAACAAAGAATTTTGGAACACTAAAAAAAAATTTAATAAATTAAAAAAAAAAAAAAGAACTTATCAAACTCAACACCCAAAGAACAAGTAATCCAATCAAGAAATGGGCGAAAGACATGAACAAATATTTTTTCATAGAAGACATGAAAAAAATGCTCAACATTAGTCGGCATCAGGGAAATACAAATCAAAACCACAATGAAATGCCATCTCACACCAGTCAGAATGGCTAAAGTTAACAAGTCAGGAAATGACAGATATTGACAAGCATGCAGAGAAAGGGGACCCCTCTCACACTGTTGGTAGGAATGCAAGCTGGTACAGCCACTCTGGAAAACAATATTGAGGTTCCTCAAAAAGTTGAAAATAGAGGTACCCTATGACCCAGCAATTGCACTACTGGGTATTTACCTCAAAGATACAAATGTCTGATCTGAAGGGGCACCTGTACCCCAATGTTTATAGCAGCAATGTCCACAATAGCCAAACTATGGAAAGAGCTCAGATGACCATTGACAGATGAATGGATAAAGAAGTTGTGGTATATATAGAGAATGGAATACTACTCAGCTATCAAAAAATGAAATCTTGCCATTTGCAGTAACACAGATGGAACTAGAGAGATTTCTGCTAAGTGAAATAAGTAAATCAGCAAAAGACAATTAGTATATGCTCTCACTTATATGTGGAATTTAAGAAACAAAACAGGATCAATGGGGTAGGGAGGGAAAAATAAGACATAATCAGAGAGGGGAATGGAGAGTTGGAATAACTGGATGGTGGGCATTACGGAGGGCATGTGATGTAATGAGTACTGGGTATTATACGAAACTAATGAATCACTGAACTCTACCTCTTAAACTAATAAAATACTGTGTTAATTAATTTAAATTAAAAAATTGAGAGACAAAAAATGATAAAATAAGTGTAAGAAAAGATGTCTTTATTTATTTATTTGAGAGGGACAGAGAAAGAATGAGCACAGGAGCAGGAGAGGGGCAGAGGGAGCAGCAGACTCCACCTGCTCCTCTCCCCTAGCAGGGAACCTAACTTGGGTCTTGATCCCAGGACCCTGGGACAAAATGTGAAGCTTGCTACCTGAGGGAATATATCAAACAATATTCTTAACTGTAAAACTAAATAGACATAAAGGTTTTCTAAAGTTGCATAAATATAATCATATATTAGAAAATAGTTAAAAAGACATAAGTGATAACATTATTATGAGCAAAAATTATGCTACACTACATTTTTAACAACTGTCTGCCTTCAGAGTTTATAAATTAAATCTGTAGATACTTACCAAATCTGTTTTTGGAGGATCTGGACACTCAGTGGAGAAAAAAGGTGTCGAACTTCTGACTCCACTGCTATCAGGAACTGGCTTTGGAGGTTGAGCATGCTGTCTGTAAGTAGCACTTTTAGGAGTCCAGCAGAATAGGTTGATTGATTCCCGTACACAGCGTTCAATGTCAATTTCTAGATAGGGATTTTTTTTTTAAAAAGCAAACCTTTAGAATTTGAATTGGTATGTTCATTAAAAAACACAATCTCCTGAATGCATGTATCCAATATGGCTAAAATGATAACCAATTACAAAAGATGTCAGTGAAAATATAGTACAGATATTAATCAGCATATATGATTATAATGGTGGGAGTATTTTATGTTATTATATACCTTCAGATATATATACATTTACATATGTGAATATATACATATATTTTTATGTGTATTTTGTTATCATCTACATATATATACATATATACATATACACAGTAGACATGTTTGGATTGTTCAGTATATCATTATTTAAACATCATGGAATATAACACATCTTATTTAAGAATATGCCTCATTTACTCTGATAGTAGTCTATTTTTTCAAAGTAGAATAGATATTGGGGAATTCACTTTAGAAAAATTCCAATTAATATGGTTAAGACAAAAATTTGAAGCTAAAGTGAGAAAACCCATTTAAAACAAAGTTGATCCATTTAACACTGTTAATTTCCAAAGGAAGAATTTCAGACCATAGGTTTTGCATCTGCAGGGCTTAACTCAGTCTGACAAATCTGTCACCCAGTAAAAGCTTGGTCAAGTCAATGACCCAGATCACAGGTTGTAGTTCAGTCGTTAAATCACTAGCAATAGAAAAGCCAGTTGTATCTGCTTCCAAAACACCCTACCAATACCATAAAAGGTTTACAGTGAATCTTGAGAATTTACTGGCATCACCTCAATTTTACCCTGATGATCAGTACTGGCAGATACCCCATTCTCATTCACTTGACTCATGTCACCTATCCATCTCAAAATCCTTCCAAAGTCCTTTATCATAACCAAAATATTATGCAAAAAGTATTTTGTAAACTACATCAAAATAGCAATTATTCTTAAAAAGTCATCTGTTATCTTAAGGCACTACTTTTTTTTATTTTGCATTATAATTTTGATTAATGCATTATGAATAAATCATGTACCCTAGATTATGGTTTCTTGGGTTTGATTCCAAGCTCCATGAAGAACTTTGTGATTCTGAAAAAAATAACTTCTCTAAATCCTGATTTATCCTCATACATTACTATCGTATCTCTCAGAAAGAGCGAACTATTTCCAAAATAATAAAATACATCTCATATTTCATTTGGGCCAGAATAGGTGGAAAATACATCTCTCCTGAAGACTTCTGTTCTTTTGCTCTAATGCTTCCAAGATCTAGTGAACAGCTGTTGTCCTGGCACTTCTCTTTATTAGCATCCAATTCCCTTTGACTCTCCCCTGTATTTGATCCCTAATTTGAGAGACAAGACATTATTTACTCCTTGATTTACTCCATCACTTTGGTGATTTACTCAATCACATTTTCCAGCAGCTTCTATGAAAGCATGTGCAGAAACCAAATTATTTTGAAATCTCCTTGTCTTTTAAAATATTTATTCTGCCTTTGACTAAGAGTCAGAGTAGGCATAGCATTCTAGGGTTGAATTCTTTCAGTTTAGAGTTAGGCAAAAATAGTACTTCATTGTCTTCTGAGAAGGCTGATATGATTCTCAGTTGAAATCATTTGTATGTGATTTTCCTATTTTCTGTAAGCTTTTAGGATCCCCGATGTTATAAAATTTCATAATGATATATGTAAATATGTTACTTCATTATGCAAGGTATTTGGTAGTCCTTTTGTAATCCTCCACCTAACAAAGTTCTTGCTTGATGTCTGCAGTAATTTGTTTTTTTCCTCTTCTTTCTTATTAAAAAAAAAAATTCTGAACATCCTGAATTTATTTTCTAATAATTTTGCATTTTCTTTACTTTTCATCTGTATTTTTGTTTTACTTTCTGAGATTTTTCCTAAACTTTATCATCTAACTCTTATTAGAAAGCTCACTGCATTTCCCGTCAATTCCAGTAAATCTTTTTTGTTCTTTGTTACTTAAAAAAAAAATCTGATTTGTCACAGTTGCAATAACTTCTCATAATTGTCTTTCTGAGGATATTCCTGTATTCAGCTTGTGTTTGTCTGTGTTTTAGTTGGGGAGATTTTCTTTAGAGGTTTGGTGATCTATGATTCTACCTATTTAAAATAACAGCACTAAAAGTTAGATTGGAAGTATTGTATATGTGGCAGGTCTTAGTGACAGGTAGATCCACTACTGGGTATCTTCAGGACATGGTCATTTGTTAGAAGGCTGCTAAGTAAGGAATTTCTCCTCCTGGGGACGTTCTCCCTCTCCAGAGAATAATTTTCTGTCTAAACTAATCTTTGCCAGCATTGGCCCCAGAGAGTTCCAGGGGTTCTAACTACATACATCCCCTCACTTTTGCTCTCTGCTCTATGCTGTTAACTCTGAATTTCAAGATACTTCAGTTCTATTATTCCAAAGAATACCCCTCCAAATTTACTGTTGTTATGGTCTTTTTTTTTTTTTTGTAAAATTTGCAAAAGTAAAGATATTTGAGCCACAAACAGTGGAGATTTCTGTCTTTATACCAATCTTCCTTCTACTATACTTCATCTTATGTTAGGCAATGTTATAGTGGCTGGGGACACTTTGAGATATAACTAGGAATAAACTTTAGGAATAGACAATTAGTTTGGCTTAATGGGATGTATTTTTTGTGATTTGAAGTCACTCCAGGATATTGATAAAATATTTTCTCCTTGAAGAAACTTTAGCCAGGTTCCTTTAAGCCCTTTCTTGGCTATGCCTCAACTTTGGCTTATAAACCCTTGAATGAAATGCTAGGAAAGTCTTTAATGGTTCAAGGCCACATCCCTAGGATGACTGTACCTCCCACTCCCAATCCTTAAAGTACCTGCCTGAGAAAAGTCAGGTTGCCAATATAATTTATTGTTTGTTCCAGTCAACATCTGAAGATAGGGTCTCTGTCTCCCAGTCTCTGTGGGAAGGTAAAACCTAACTCCAGTAAGTGCCAGTTAGCAATCCTAGATGGGTTTCACATGGACCAAAGTCGTCCTTCTTACTTTTTTTAATTTTTCATTTTCCTGCATCTTTTAAGCCCCTCCTCACCCCAGTCCCCACCTCTTCCCTCATTCTCCCATTAAAATGCCCAGTTACCATTGTACAAATTGTTCATGTTGGACTCTTCTTTATTGTAACAGTATATTTATTACTGATTAGAACCTGTCCTTACCACTTTAACTAGTATTTGGCTTTGTTTATGTTTGACAGTACAGTAAAGTTATTGCTCTAGAAATGACTTCCTGAAATATTCCCATCACCCACTATATAAGTGCAGAGATTATAATGCAATACGATATGTCCTAGCACCAGAAGTTATGCGTAGGAGAAAGAGCTGAAATAAACACAGCAAAAAATGGGACTTAAAAATTCTTCCAAACTTTATTTTATTATTATTTTTTAAAATATTTTATTTATTTATTTGGCAGACAGAGATCACAAGTAGGTGAAGAGGCAGGCAGAGAGAGAGGAGGAAGCAGGCTCCCCGCTGAGCAGAGAGCCCGATGCGGGGCTCGATCCCAGGACATTGGGATCATGACCTGAGCCGAAGGCAGAGGCTTTAATCCACTGAGCCACCCAGGCGCCCCGAATTCTTCCAAACTTTAGACATGTAAAGTTGTAAGTAGAGAATCTGGTTCTCACTGATGTCTGATCAAAAGAGAAATACTCTCCTTCTAGGAATATACTTGATAATGTTTTAAGTTAGTTATAAGTACATCATTAACTTTTTTTCTCACATGATAGGAATTTCACAAAATAGCATTTTTGTATTTGTAGGAAAGAAATCTGTAGCACCATGACAGGAGCGTATTACCTGTGTTAAGTCATATGGGATATGTATTCCCACTATCAATAATAAAAAAAAATTCAACTAACAATGCCAATAGAAAAACTATGATCTATTTTTTGTATAGAAAATTTGTACAGGGGTGCCTGGGTGGCTCAGTCATTAAGTGTCTGCCTTTGGCTTAGGGCGTGATCCTAGGGTCCCAGGATTGAGCCCCGCATTAGGCTCCCTGCTCCGCAGAAAGCCTGCTTCTCCCTCTTCCACTCACACTGCTTATGTTCCCTCTCTTGCGGTGTCTCTCTCTGTCAAATAAATAAAATCTTTAAAAAAATGTGCAATTATTGTCATATGAAGAGATCATCATTGAATATGTAGCAAAAAAGAAGGAAAACTATAGATATATCTGACACTTAAAATTAAAATAGTATATCATTTTTGTTTTGGAATTTGTTATGATCTCCTTACTCATTCTCAATATTGTTTTAAAGGTATAATTTTGTAATGTAATTTAATCTTCTTAGAGAGGGCCACTTTACATTGCTTAGGCTTCAGGCCCACAAAACCTGGATCTTCCCCTATCTTTCAGTCTTCTACTAGATGGCAAAGGAATAGATAGACACATGCCTAGCAAGGTTGGTGCAGAGATCTCCAGGGGTGGGAGAAATGAAACTACTCCTTATGGATACATTGAACTTATTCTTCTGGGTTTTTTGTTTTCTTTTCTTTTGTTTTTTTGCCTCATTTTCATTCACTTTCAATTCCTGGGACTTTCTTATGCTCTGCATCAAGAACTGGCTTGCTTCTTCCTAGTATTCTCCTTTACAGAAAGGTTTCAATTGTCTTTGCTTTTTATGAAGTAAGTTACTAGTGATATAACTGTCTTCTCAATTTTTGTTGTTTCTTGTCTACTTATGCTCTCTTACATTCTTTGTTCTTAGAATTATATTTTTTTCTTTCCTTTACTGTTTCTCTTTAATGATGTTTCAGAAGGGATTAGAGATAGACATATGTGTATAATCTATCATTCTTTTCTTTTTTTTTTAAGATTTTATTTGTTTATTTGATAGACAGAGATTACAAGTAGACAGAGAGGCAGGCAGAGAGAGAGGAGGAAGCAGGCTCCCCGCTGAGCGGAGAGCCCGATGCGGGACTTGATCCCAGGACCCTGGGATCATGACCTGAGCCGAAGGCAGCGGCTTAACCCACTGAGCCACCCAGGCGCCCTAATCTATCATTCTTAATTGGAAAGTTTTCAAACTTCAAAGCCTCTGGTTTATAAAGGGTAGGAATGAATTAGGGAGATGAGCATAGTAGGCTTAAAGCCTAGCTCTATTGGTCCAGCTATTGGTCTAGTGGCATTTAAGGTATTTACTGGAAAGTGGTATAATAATGGCATACTGGAAAGAGCATTAACCTAGGAGGCAGAATGATCTGGGTTTAAATTTCAATTCAATCATTTCCAAGTTATTGGCCAATCTCATTTTTCTGCCTCTTTTTGCTCAATCATAAAATAGGGATAATATTACTTAAATCCTAGGAGCATTGTGAGTTATAAATAATATTATTTCAGCACATGGAGGGAATTCAGAGATATTACAAACTTCCAGATATATAAAATGCACGAAAAATCTTGGCACTTCCCCTGAAAATTTAAAAAGCATTAGCCTTAGATTCCAGTCAGTGTGCCTTCTTGTTTTAAACCCAGTTGAAATATAGGCTACATTTCTGTTTTGCCCTTGGTAGATTTCCATTCAGAAAGAGATTGCCTTTTAAATAATATTCTTTAGCACCTTTCAAAATGCCAAAACTTGGAATGTTATTTAGTGATGAAAAGTAATGGGCTATCAAGCCATAACAGACATAGAGGAAAAAGTCTGAAAAGCCTACATACTCTATGATTCCAACTAGTCCAACTATATGACATTCTGGAAACGGCAAAGCTATCAAGACAGTTAAAAATAAAATCACTGATTTCCAGGGTGAGGAGATTGGGAAAAGGACTGTATAGTTGTAGCACAGCAGATTTTTTAGAGTGGTGAAATTGTTCTATATAATACTACAGTGGTAAATACATAACATCACTCACTTGTCAAAACCCACAGAACTGCTCAAAACAAAGAGTGAACCTTAATGTAAACTTAGTTAATGGACCTAGTTAATAATAATATATCAATACGATTCAGCAATTGTATCAAATGTGACACATTAAGGCAAGATGTCAAAAATAGGGTAAATTATGAGCAAAGAAGTGGAAAAATATGTGAATGCTGTACTATCTGTTCTTTTTTTTTCTGTAAATTTAAAACAGTCCCCTCAAAGTCTGTTAACTAAAAATCCAAAGAGCAGTGACAGAAGTGACATCAGTAAACATAGCATAGTGATAATTCTAAGGGCATTTCTTCTCCATGGAGGTTTTTTTTTTGTTTGTTTTTTTTTAAAAGAACTAATATGGCTTCTGAGTAAATTAGTCCCTTAGGCCTCTGATTCAGGTCATGATCTCATGGGTTGTGGGATCCAGCCCCAGTTCTCTGTGCTCAGCAGGGATACTGCTTGAAGATTCTCTCCCTCTGCCCCTCTCCCCACTCACCAGCCCCCAACATGCCCTCTCTCAAATAAATAAATAAATCTTTTAAAAAGTTAAAATATGAGAAAGAACTAATGAAAGAAGTTAAAAATGTGTAATCATGTCATCTCTGTATTATATTTATTTCTTGACTACAGTAAAGATTTGTGACTTTTCCTCCACATGCAAAACAAACTCTGGTGCAAAAACCATTAAGAAAAATCCCCTCGCATATTACTGGACATAAAACAGAAACTGGATTTGTAAGAGTTAAAGTATTAGTAATTTTTTCCTAATCCTGCAAGAGGAGCCATTGAAACTATTTCGGAATATATTGATTCACACAGGATATTTAACATATTGGGCAATTTAAACCATTTCTCTCTCCACTCTGAAATCCTCATCTGTAGTTAACAACAGTATGGTTATTATTTCATCCCAACCTGTGTTTGAGATAAATGCTCACAATTGTCTCTGTGAGGCAGCTAGAAAATTAAGTAGCCAGGAAAACTGCTAAGGATAGGAAATAAATAATATTTTATATCCAAACCACTACTGTAAAACATGGCTTGCTTAAATAAGAGCAGATAAATTGTAGAGATAATGTTTCATATTTAAAATGAGTTAAAAATTTTATGAAGTTGAGTTTTTATTTGCTATTCTCTGAGAAAGGACTAACATGTAGGAAAAAAAAAAAGGAACTGCCAGTAGTTTATCTAACAACAGGTTTTTAATCTAACACCAGGTACTGTCATTACTGTAGTTAAAAATAAGCTTCCTAAAGTTAGAAGTAAACTTCTGAAGACTTTAGATTGGACCATTTGAAATTGCTGATATGGAAACCTACATTGTAAACAGGTAACATATTCCCCTGTAATAGTAAGAAGTACTAGATTTGGACTCCAAATGCCAGTTACTAATTTATATGATAATGAGCATTGCATAACATCACCATGCCTTACTTGTTTCAAGAGCAAAATGGAGATAATAAGAAAATCTACTTAACATACCTGTGATATATATACAAGATAAAACATTTTTAAAACTTTGTAAACCCTAAATGATTCACTGCCATTATCGGATTATTTACATTGTCCAAATTTTCTATTCACAATTTTGCTTCATAAATTAAGCTTACTATAGGAGAATTAAGAATGTACAAAGAGGTTTTGGTTTAAATAATGTTTCTCTGGGCCATTGTGTCCATAAAGACCACCCTGCTGTTTGTTTAGTTGAACCGAACTAAAACTGAATTCTTACTATGTACAAAGTATGGTATTAAGTTCTGAGGCATCATAAAGATGAGTAATTTCTGAAAGTTTTGGAGAAGTGGCCCAGTCAGGGTGAGAGTTTCCATTGAACACCTTGAGTATTCATTCAGTTAAGGACCTTGACATGTCACATTCTTGGACTAAATAAAAGGTAAAAAGACCTGCCTTAATAAATAAAAATAATTAATATAGGCAAAAGGACCTACCAGTTATTTAACTGTCTAGCAAAACAAAACTCAACACTCTTTAAAGGAAGATAATAAAATCCAGACTCTTTTCAATGTATCTTCATCAATATCCACTGTATAATAAATAACCACATATGCAAAGCAGAAAATTGTGACCTATAATCAAGAGAAACAGAAGTTCAAGTAAATAGACCTATAAGATGATCCAGAATTAGAATTGTTAGATAAGATTTTAAGGAATTACTATAAATATATTCAATGACTTAAAAGAAAATACTCTAAAGTGAATGGACAGAGAAATGCAAACAATAAAAAAGCCTGAAATATTAGAACAGAAAAACTCATTAGGTGAAGTGGAAATTTACTGAAAGTTCTTAAAAGCAGAATAAATAAAAAGAACTATATTGGCAAAAACCCCCCAAAAAAAACAACAACAAAAAAAACCCCCCAAAAACCTGTATTGGGGCACAGCACAGTCAATCCACTAAAAAACAAAATAAAGAAGTACAAATCTATAAAAAGGACTGAAGAGCACTGATAATGGAAAAATATGGTGGTAAAATACAAAAAATTTATGTTAGCTTCTTTTAATATGGTTAAAAAGTAACTACTTAAAATCAGAATAACAACAATTTATTGAGAAGTTTATTATAAATATAGATGTAAACCTCCAAAAGGAACAAGCCCTCCCAACACCTTGACTTTTGTCCAGACTGATTTTTAACTTCTGACCTCCAATGTATAAATCATAAATCTGTGTTGTTTGTGATAGTCTTTTATAGGAGCAATAGGAAACTAATAGACAAGGGCATACCCTAGGTGTAAACTGTTTTTCTATTCACTATTCATTTATTTTACTACTGTTTTCCACATTGGATGTACCAGTTTACATTCCTAGCAGCAGTGCATGAGGGATCCTTTTTCTCTATATCCTTGCCAACACTTATTAATTTCCTGTCTTTTTGATTGCAGACATTCTGACAGTGTAAGGTGATAATCTCATTGTGTTTTCAATTTCAATAGGAATTGATTTGCACTTCCCTGATGATTAGTGATGTTGAGCATCTTTTCATGCACTTATTTGCCATTTGTATGTCTTCTTTGAAGAAATGTCAATTCAGGTCTTCGGCCATTTGTTAATCAGATTATTATTATTATTATTATTTGATGCTGCTTTGTATAAACATTCTTTATATACTTTGGATATCAACCCCTTATTGGATATATCATTTACAAATATTTTCTCCCATTCAGTAGGTTGCATTTCAGTTTTGTTGATGGTTTGCTTTGCCATGCAAAAGCTTTATATTTTGGTGTAGTCCCAATAGTTTTTGCTTTTGTTTCCCTTGCCTGAAGAGAGATTATCTAAAAAATGTTCTTATGGCCTATGTCAAAGAAATTATTGCCTATGTTTTCTTCTAGGTGTTTTATGGTTTCAGGTCTTATACTTAGGTCTTTAATCCATTTGGAGTTTGTTTTTGTGTATGATGTAACAAAGTGGCCCAGTTTTATTCTTTTGTATGTAGCTGTCCAGTTTTCCCAGCACCACTGATTGAAAAGCCTGCCTTTCCCCCACTGTATACTCTTGCCCCTTTTGTGTAGATTAACTGGCCATATAAGCATGGTTTTTTTTTCTGGGCTCTCTATTCTGTTACATTGACCTATATGTCTATTTCTGTGCCAGTACAATGCTGTTTTGATTTTTACAGCTTTATAGCAGCATATCTTGAAATCTGGGACTGTTATAACTCTGGCTTTGTTCTCTCTTAAGATTGTTTTGGCTAGGGGCACCTGGGTGGCTCAGTGGGTTAAAGCCTCTCCCGGGGTCCTGGGATCGAGCCCCACATCGGGCTCTCTGCTAGGCAGGGAGCCTGCTTCCCTTCCTCTCTCTCTGCCTACTTGTGATCTCTCTGTCTCTGTCAAATAAATACATAAAATCTTTAAAAAAAAAAGATTGTTTTGGCTATTTGAAGTCTTTTGTGGTTGCATATACATTTCAGGATTATTTGTCTAGCTCTGTGAAAAATGTTGCTGGTATTTTGATAGGGATTGCATTAAATCTGTAGAGTGCCTTGGGTATTTTTAACTAATTTTAACAATATTAATCCTTCCAATCCATGAGCAGGAAATATCTTTCCCTTTGTATCATCTTCAATTTCCTTAATCAATATACATCAGAGTACAGTTCTTTCACCTTCTTGGTTAAGTTTATTCCTAGGTATTTTATTCTCTTTGGTGCAACTGTAAATTGGATTGTTTTCTTTATCTTTCTGCTCCTTCCTTATTAGTGTACAGAAGTACAATGGAGTTCTGTGTATTTATTTTGTGTCCTGCGACTTTACTGAATTCACTTAATACTTCTAATAGTTTTTTGGTGTAGTCTTTAAGATTTTCTGAGTATAATATCATGTTGTCTGCAAATACTGACTGTTTAACTTCTTCCTTACCAATATAGATGTCTCTTATAGTTGTTTTCTTGTCTCATTGCTGTTTCTAGGACTTCTAATACTATGCTGAATGGAAGTGGTAAGAGTGGACATCCTTGTCTTTTTCTTGATGTCAAAGGAAAAGTGTTGTTTTTAATCATTGAATATGGTATTAGCTGTAGGCTTTTCATAAATGGCCTTTATTATGTTGAGGTATGTTCCCTCTAAAACTACTCTGTTGAAAGTTTTTATCATGAATGGATGTTGAATTTTGTCAAATGCTGTTTCTGCATGTATTGAGATGATCAGATTTTTATCCTTCATTTTGCTAATGTAACATGTTGAATGATTTGTGAATACTAAACCATCTTTGCATCCCTGACATAAATCCCATTTGATCATAGTGAATGATCCTTTTAGTATATTGCTGAATGCGGTTTGTTAATATTTTGTTGACGATTTTTGAATTCATGTTCATCAGGGCTATTATTCTGTCATTTTCTTCTCTCTCTCTCTCTTTCTTTCTTGGTGCCTTTGTCTACTTTTGACACCAGGGTAATGCTGGACTTGTAGAATGTATTTGGAAGCTTTCCTTCCTTTTCTAATTTTTTTGGATAGTTTGAGGAGAATAGGTATTAAACTCTTCTTTAAATGTTTGGTAGAATTCACTTGTGAATTTACATGGTCCTGGACTTCTGTTGTTATAGTTCTTTCTTGTTTTATTTTTTGTTTTGAGAGAGAGAGAATCTTAAGCAGGCTGTATACTTAATGAAGAGCCTGACATGGGGCTTGATCTCATGACCTCAGGTCAATACCTGAGCCAAAATCAAGCATCAGACACTTAACTGACTGAGCCACCCAGGTGCCTCTCTTGGTAGTTTTTGCATTAGTAATTCAATTTTGTTACTAGTAACTAGTTTGTTCAGATATTCTACTTCTCCCTGATTCAGTTTTAAAAGATCCAGTTTTTAGAAGTTTATCTTTATTCACAATATTTTTGATACATCAAATGTGAGGGATTATCTCTTAAACCCACAACCAATTCTCCAACTCTCTGGATACCAGCTAGATGTACTACAATTTAATTCAATTCTGAACAGTAACTAGCCAGAATTTGCACAGATCAGATAAATTAAGGGCTTAGTCTCATAAGACTGCCTCCATTTCAGATGCCAGTCACAAGTCCCAGGTTGTCACTTATACTTCTGACCTACTGACTATAAACTGTGGGTCTCATAATCCATTTCTCAGTTTATTTTGCTATAACAGTTCACAGAACTCTGGGAAACACTTTACTTAAATTTACCAGTTTATTATAAAGGATATAAATAAACAGCCAGAAGAAGAGTAGGGCAATGTCTAGAAGGATCCTGAGTGTGGGAACTTCTATACCTGTGAAGTGAGGTGAACCTTCCAGCAAGTGGATATGTTCACCAATCAAGAATCTTCTCTGAACTCTTTACATACTTCTATAAAGCATTCATAATATAGGCATGAGTTACTACTAACTCAATTAGCAGCTCCTCTCCTGTCCTAAGTGGATAGGCCAAGTTTCCAACCATGGCTTGGTCTTTCTGATTACCAGCTCTTATCCTGAAGTTCTCTAGGAGCCCACGAAGATTTATCTCATTAAAACAAACACTGTTCCTATCACTTAGAAATTACAAGGGACTTAGGACCTTTGAGTCAGGAACCAAAATCAAATACCAAATATTAGAATAAAAGATGCTCCTAGAATCCCTGTCATCCAGGTAATTAAAGTGTTTTAGGAACTCATTTCAGGAAGTAGGGGAAGAAACCAAATATATTGTTCTTACTCTGTCATACCTGGGAATTTGAGGTTGGTTTAACAGAATGGACTACTAATTAGTGTAATTCTTCAGATTAACAAAATAAGGGAGGAACACCATATGATTAACATAATAAATGCTGAAAAACACATGTGACAAGGGCACCTGGGTGGCTCAGTGGGTTAACACCTCTGCCTTCGGCTCAGGTCATGATTCTAGGGTCCTGGGATTGAGCCCCACATCAGGCTCTCTCTTCAGCAGGGAGCCTGTTTCCTCCTCTCTCTCTCTGCCTCTCTGCCTACTTGTGATCTCTGTTAAATAAATAAATAAAATCTTTAGAAAGAAAAAAAAAGTGACAAAAATTCAAAGCCCACTAGTCATAAAAACTCTCAACAGACTAGGAAAATAAGGGAACTTCCTTAATCTGATAAAGGGCATTTATTAAAAAAAATCTACAGCTAACACAAAGCTTAATGGTAAAACATCAAAAAAAGTTTTTTTCTTTCCAAGAGTGAACCAAGACAAGGATGTGTTTTCATCAGTTCTATTCATTGTGAACTGAAGGTCCTAGTCAGTGCAATGAAGCAAGAAAAATAAAAGAAAGGCATAAAAATGGGAAAGAAAGACATACAGCTGTCTTTTTTCTCAGACAATATGGATTTTTACATTTAGGAAAAAAAAACCCTAAGGAATATGCAAAACTATTTGAACGAGTAAATGAGTTTAGCAGCTTTGAAGGATATCATGGATCAAAACTCAATTGAATTTCTATATAATATTGATAAATAATTGGATAATAAATTTCAAAATTTGATGTACAATAGAGTGAAAAGCATAAAATACCTAGGAATACATTTAATAAAAAATAAGCAAAATATGACACTGAAAACTATAAGCATTGCTGAGAGAAATTAAAGAAGACCTACATAAATGGAGATACACCATGTTCATGGATTGAACGATTTAATATTGATAAAGCTGCAGTTACATCTAATCTGATCTATCGATGGTAGTCAAAATACCACCGGCTTTGTCACAGATTTAATGAATTGTTGAACACTATATCAAAAACTAATGATGTATTATATGTTGGTTAACTGAACATAAAAACAAAACAAAACAAAACAAAAACACCAAGTAATTTAATGGGGGAAGGAAAGCCTTTTTAACAAAAGGAACTGAAATAACTGAATAAATATATGGGACAATAAATGAACCTCCATATCAAAATCATACCACATAATGAATTCATCTGGATCATAGACCAAGAAATGAAAACTAAAATAAGCTTCTGGAAGAAAACTTAGGAGAATACTTTAATGATTTTTAAAGTAGGCAAACATTTCCTAGGGAAGGCACACTATCTGAGGATTCTGGCTCCAGGATAAAAATCCAAAAATGATTTTCAGGCTCAACCATAGGCAATTACAAATGCTTTACTTGGAGGCTGCATGGGAGAAGGCAGTTCTCTTCATACCAGACTTTGTAAATAGCCAATGCACTGTAATCTCTGAAGGCAGTTGCTGTCAAGGACTCAGATCTCCCTGGCTGACCACACTGTTATACATATCCACATTTATTATCCAGACCCCACAACAGAGGTCTTTTATCAGTTGCCTTTAGCAGAGGCTTTCTTCAGATACCTTTCAAGACTTCATTTTAGAGGAAGATGAACATGAAGATATTTCCTGTACTCTAGTTGAGTACTAAGTGCTTTTTTCCTATTTATTTATTTATTTATTCATTCATTCATTCTAACTACTTTTCTATTCCAGTCTGTTTCCACTTTGCCCTTCCTGGGCTTCCAGTTCCATTAGACTGAAGGAACTTTTACTCCAGGCTTCCTTGGTAGTTAGACTTCCATGTTTGTGCTGACCCACCTGACCCTCCACTATTCCATGTGGAAAAATAAAACATGGAAGAGTTGGTTCTTTCTTCTGTTTAGCCTCTTTCATATTCTATTGCACTAAGAAATTATAGACTTGACTGTTAGTTTAATTTTGGCTTGTTGTCTTAATTGACTACTACAACAAGTGGCTATCAGCCCACTTGAGCTCAGTCCATCCTCTGACAATATCCATAAAAGAAAAAAACTGATAAACTTTATTAAAATCAAAAGTGTCAACTTATCAAAAGACATGGTTGAGAAAACAGAAAGGCCAAGAACAGATAAAACTCATACACATTAATAGCACAGCAGTTGCTAAGGGGGGAGTAGAGATTGACAGGGGAGTGACATGAAGAAATTTTCTGGGCTAATTCAAATATTCTACATCTTGATTAGGGTGTTGTTTACATAGATATTTATTACTGTCAGATGTACTGAATTGTGTAATTGAGGTCTATACATTTAACTGTCTATAAATCTTTTCTCAATTAAAAATGTTTAAATATTGAGAGAAACAAAAAGAAGAAGCACAAGGTCTTTGTATTGTCTATATTTGCAAAGTTTTTTTTGCGTAAAATTTTCAGTTGGACTAGAATGGAGAGGCTAAATATGGACTTATATTCCATTTGTTCAATTACACAGCATTATTTATTATCAATTAAACATTTTAGAACATTTGAATAATTTTCTTAACATCCAAAACCATAAGGGTGATCTGCAACTTATTTATCTATCTCAACCACAGATATTTTTGACACAAATATTTATAAGAAGGTGAGAATTATTCTATGTATTGATGTTCTAAGACATGAAAATATTTGCTGAACAAACAACTATGAAGTTGCTTACCTTACTAACAAAAAAAAAGGGTGAATGGAATAAAATACGCTTATTATGAAGCATTCTCTACAAGGTAAATCATAAGAACATCCTGACATCCTCAGGCTCATGGAACTGTTACCACCATTTAATATACTGAGAGGAAGTATATTTTACTGGGTAAAGAAGCACAGATTCAAGACTCAATAATTTTGAGTAACTCATCTCACATTTTAACATTGTAATGAGTATCATCTGTAGTCCAAGTAACACACAGATAGAATGTTATTACTAGATAAGAGGATTCCAAAACACAAGAAATGTGCAGTTAGAGACCAATTTATTAAGATTTTGTCATTGCTAAGGAGAGATAGCATGGGAAAATTCCCCGGGGGCTTTGCCATATAATTTCTTGTTATAAAGATCAATTGGTACACTTTTACCATATTCTTGAACTTATTGCTGGCCAGTTGTTCTTTTTCAATTCTTTGGAATCATAGCATTTTAGAAGTGTCCAATCCATTTTTCACATTGCACCCAGAATAGTTTTTCTAAAATATAAATCTAATCATGTCATTTTTCTGTTTAAAACTTTTGAATTGCATATGGAATAAAGCCAAAATTCCTCAGCATATCATATAAGGTCCTCATACTCAGGACTACATTTTCATCATTGATCACTGAGATCACCCCAGTCCATTCACTCCAATATCTTTATCTCTCATTCTATCCTCTAGTCACTCAATTAGTACCCTACTTAGAGTTTAGATGGTCATACAGTTGCATACCTCTGTGTCATCCTTATGGTATGTTCTAAGCTTCCAGTGCTTTTTCCTCATCTGCCTGTGGGGCTGGTATTGTCTTATCCTTATGTTTATGGCCTCAGTGCATAAAACTGAATCTTTCATATAATTGTTTTTTTAGATACACGTTGAATGAATGACTTAACTTATCCGAAGTTCTCAAGGAAGTGGTCAAAATTTCCCAACTACCAGTTCATCCACTTTAGGTGATTTCACAGCTCAGAAACATTAAAGCAAAGTTGCTAAGTCTCAGTGATCAGTATTACTGAATGTTTTCCAAAAGTAAGTCACTCTTGCCTTGACTTTTTGTTTTAAACATGGTATTTTTCACAAGTCTACATTTACTGGGGTTTAGCTTTACTGACACCATTATTTATCTACATAATATTTCTGGATGATTTGCCCTTGTTTTGTCCTTTCACATATATTAGTTCAATTCACATGGACACTATAGCAGAATGATATTAGACAGGGCAGAAGGAAGTCCGACAGACATCATCCTGTAATTGAGCTTAAAAAAGGTGGTGACTTTGGAAGCTGTCCTCATAACACCAGTGGCCAATATCTAGTACTGGATGGTACCATGAAAATCTCAGTACTTCTTCTAAAAATACCTGGCCACTATTTTTAGATTGTATGAGAAATGGCAAATGTACTGCTTTCATATTTATCTCAACTAGTACTAAAATGACACACATAGCAACACATGTCAAGAACTTTTAGCAACATTTTCTAGCATCATTTGTACTTCCTCAAAAGGTAACATCCCACTATATAACTATTACAAGGGAATAGAATTTGGGAGAAATTTTTGGCAAAAACAATATCTTTCTGCTATGCTCTATCTTCAAGAATTAAAGAGTTAGTATAAAGTGATGGAAAGGAAGGAGAAAGGAGAGGGAACTTAGATTGAATGTTACATGTTCTTTATGTATTTTTCAAATATTAAATGCTACATATACTTTAAAGGAATAGTTACCCATACTGAATACTCAGTACCAGATTTTGTGTCAGGTGCATTATGTATATTATCTTTAGTGCTTGTCATAACACTAAAGCAGAAATTAATATGCCAGAACTGGGATGTGAGCTTACATCTATGTTAACTAAGACAGTTTGTTCCAGCAGGAGTACTGCACTGAAAGCTTTCCAGTTCACACAGGCAGTGTGTGGTGGAGCTAGGACTTACTCTGTCTTGACCGCAAAGCCTCTGCTATCTACTATACTACAATGTCTCTCAGCAATGAAAGGAAATATTCTTCTTAGTCATAATATGTACTTAACACAGAAAGCTTACTTGACTTCTAAAGTAATTCCTCAATTGCTTTCGCTAACAAGGAAACCTATATGATTGATATCTACTTTAATAATTTATAGAAAGAGCCAAATGGGGGTGATTGCTGCATTTATAGCACCAATAGGAAAGCCTGTCATGATAGAATGGAAAAGTGAGAAAAAGCAATGTTAATGATGACAACAGTGTTAATAAAAATAATCATATCTTATTTGCTCTGTGCCAGTGCTCTGTGCTCTAAGTTATTTAGATATATTTATTTAACACAACAACTCTATGAGACAGGTACTATTATAATTTTCATGTAATAGAGTTAAGGAAACAAGGAGGTTAGGTCATGACCCTAAGATCACACAGCTGTAATTGGCAGAGTCACACACCTGAAACCCAGGGGATTTGGTTCCACATTCCATGTTTTTTACAACTAGAGCTACTGAGTGTCTCTTTGTAGAAAGAAACCACTAGGGATGTCTGCGTGTCTCAGTTGGTTAAGCGTCTGCTTCAGCTCAGGTCGCCATCCCAGGGTCCTGGGATGGAGTACAGCATCGGCCTCCCTGCTCAGCCGGGAGCCTGCTTCTCCCTCTGCCTGCCACTCCCCTGCTCCCCTTGCTTGTGTGCTCGCTCTATCTCACAGGCATATAAATAAATAAAATCTTAAAAAACAAACAAAAAAACTAGTAAAAACTTAAAAAAACTGCAACCCTATTTTGTTCCCAAGGTTACCAACTGAGCAGTGTTTCCATCATGTTACTCTCAATTGATATTCTGAAGCCATCTGCGTCAGCAAATAATTTAGTTAAATTTGCCCTTTGCTTATGCTTTTAAATGCAGATGAATGAGGATTTCAGTAAAGTACAATGTATTAATGAGTTCAAATCAATGTTTGATTCTATCCTGTCTTTATCTACAGTCTGTTTCAAGAATTAAAGTGAAATACAGAGTTGGCCTATCTATCCTTTTTCTGTAGACTTAAAAAGATTGTTTCTTTTAAATATGTTCCAAGCTTATGTCACATAATATTTTGCTTAGAAAATACACATTCAGTGTGTTTGTATGTGTATTAATCTGGAATCACTTCTTAGAACTTCCCAGGATCACTTCCAGTTCCTCCAAGTACCAAGTACAGTTAGGAAAAGCTCAGCGTGATGGAAAAAGAGATCTCTTCAGATCTATTTAGGAAAGACATCCCAAGTAAATATTCTTTGATTAAAAACAAAACACAGGTACACTTTAGGGCAAGGTCTATATTTAGATCCCTTCTGGGCTTTTTTAAGTCATATTTTTATTATACTATCTTTCTTCCCCAGCAGGAATTATATATAGTGACCAAGTAAATGATGAGCCAGAATAATGGCACAAAGGGTCAAGGCGATTCACATCAGTAGAAGGCATCCTATTTCCGAAGTAGGCAGAATTCCCCTTTTCAATGAGTCAGTTCTAACAAATGTTTTCTTTATTTCTGATTCCAGAAATAATGATTTTACTTTAATGGACAAGCAGAGTTATTGTTAATATGCCTATACAATCTGACAACAGATTCTTTTCACCAGTATTTAACAGTACTTTTATGTATGAAATTGGAAAGGTATTAAGTTTGCTTGATTTCAAAATGCATAATCAGCATTTCCTATTTTTTTTTTTTTAACAACTGACCAGAAAAAGTCTTTTAATCCTAATCAATCATCCTCTGTTTACTTTGGCCTCTGTTTAAGTTGGGAATGAGAGGAAAACATCTACAGGGTACAGACAGTGTTCCTAGTTTGTGAAACCAGCTTCTTTTTTTGCTGTTCAATGCCAAAAGAAAAAATTTAACTTGATTTTCAAAAGGAATCTCCCAGAAGCACATATAAGAACTAAACTACTATTTGCTCTTATAAAAAAATTATTTAAGTTTGGTAAGTTAGATGATGGTGATACTTTGAATTTGGGGGAAAGAAGGAAGGAGAAGTTTTAAATAAATATAAGCATTTTTGTTATTATTTACTCAAAAGGATGAAAATTTTCTAACAACAGACAGATAGTGAAGTACCAAATATAGATCATCCACTAAAGATAAAAATCAGGTAGGTAGCAGTTTTCTTATTCCTCTCAAGAGTGCTTAGTAAATGCATAATTTTAAGGTACCTTTTTCTTTTCTTTTTTTTTTTTTTGAGGATTTTTTTTCTCATTTTTTAAAAATTTAAATTCAACTAATCCACATACAGTGTATTATTAGTTTCAAGGAGAGGTCAGTGATTCACCAGTCTTATATAATACCCGGTGCTGATTACAACACATGCTCTCCTTTCTTTTGTTCTTTGTATTTAGGCAAATTCATCTCTTGGATAACTCTAAGTGTATTTATTACCAGCAGTCACTTGTGCCTGCCTAAAAGTATGAACAACAATAAATGCAGCAGAAGGGTTGGAGCCAATGAGATGATGTTTGAAAAAAGTAGACTTTTCTACCTGAAAAATGTTTCCATTTCTACAAAAATATAGTTTAGTTTTTAGTTTCACAGATTGTTATATCCTAGGTAATCACATTATATTCATCTTTGCAACCACAGCAGCAAAGCTTAGGCCATAGTTGAATTCCCTATTTCCATACTTAGCATTTAATACCTAGGTTTACAAACTCTTCGCTTGTGAATATAATATATAGCTTAACCTTATATCACTATGTGTCATGGAATTTCCCAGGAGTGTTATGTGCTCTCCCAAGGGCACTGTGTTTCCTTTCCTCAAACTGTCAAATGGTTAGTAAGCAGCTATGGATAGGAGAGAGCAAAGTTCCATGTGGATTACATCTTTGTGAAAATACAGATTCTCAAACACCTAACCAAGTAGCCCATATTGACTCTCTAGTAGCTGAAGATAAACAGGCCTGCCCTAAGATTGAAGGCAAATACGTTACTGCCCCCAGATCATTTACCCTTTTGGTGGTATTACTGACTTAAAAGTAAACACAACCATCTAGTATGACCCGGGTGTATGCACCTACAATATTGGAACAGCAGTTGTGGCTGTATATGATGACAGAATCCAGAGAAGGAAGTCAGGGCTCAAGAAGAGATTTTGAAAGCTTGGATGATTACTTTTGCAAATTATTTTAAGACTGTCTCACTATCTTATAATTACATTTCATTGAGTGATTCTATTTATTTATTTCTGTACCTGGTAAATCAGAGAAGAGAAGAATGCACTCATTAAAGCCATTAGCCAAAAGCCGGTCCCGTAGCTGCTGGAGAATTGCTACTCCAATACAGAATGGGAAAGAGGAATTCCCAAGGAGTAGGGTATCCCAGAGGTGGAAAATCTTGTGCAGTGGAAATACATCTGTAATACAACAAAATAAAAATTTATCAATTACAATAAAAAACCAAAATAACAGAAATTAAAACAATAATAAGCTGTTTTACTAGACATATGACAAATGCCTTATGGTCAAAACTGTTTAAGAACACATAGTACCAAACTGTTTTTATAAAATGTTTATAAATGCTATTTTTGGTTTGGTTTCATAAAATGTTTATAGAATTCTTTTTATACAATATTTATTGTTTCCTAAGGCATCTTTAAAAATTGATTATCAGATTGGTCAAATAGATGACATTTTCTAACCTCCACCATTGATCCTGGTATAGTTGTTCCATTCATTATATTTCTTCCTAGAATTTTCTTGTTATACTATTTTCACAAGTTTACTTACCTAGATGAAATTTAGTATTATTGTAGATTGAGTGTTATTACATTTTTATTATGCATTCTAAATGACTGCTTTATTAAATTACCATAAAAAGTTTATCTCATTTTTTGCAACTTTGTGTTTTTTTACATTTAACGATAGTGCAGATATCTTTTCAGGTTAATGCATACAGATCTACTCTAACTATAGTATTCCATATATCATTTGTACACATTTAAGCAGAATGTCCTCCATATTAATACCTGCAATTGATTAAACTATTACACATCCACATAATCTGCTTTATTTCTAGAGGAATTCTAGGTTTAGAAATAGCAAAAATATTAGTTACTAGAGGATCTCTAAAAATTGAGTCTCATTTGGTTTGTAAAAGTTGCCTTCCCCAAAACTCTATATAAATACTATTGCTATTGTTAATTTCTTTTTCAACAGAGGACAGAGATTGTATGGATGTCATGACATGTAAGATAGGCATCCTATATATCACTATGCAACACTCATCCTTTGCAATATTCTTTTTGTTACCCTCAAAACAATTCACATTTCTCCCTACCCAACTGTACATTAGAATTACATAAGGATGCTTATATAAATATATCTTTTAATAAAACTGTAGCTATAATATACCAGGAAAAAAATGGAACTGTCCTTTTACTAACACGATATTGAAAGAAAAGGGAAAATGATACTTACGAGTAAACATGGTGAGAAACCAAGGGATAGCATAGAGCTATGGGTGGAAGAGGACAGGGGTGCCAGGGATGGACAAAAAAGAAATAAAATATAATTACAATGATTATCAATAGGCTGAATGGTAAAAAATATTCAATGCTTTGGCCTACCCCACTGATTAAAATAAGAGTGAATGTTGATCATCATAATTATTACCATAAATACTCTCTTAAATAGTATTATCTCTTACAAATGCTGCAGACAACACTTCTGCCAAGGATTATCCCACAGAATGTCTTCATTTCATCAAAGAAAATACTCAAGACAATGTCTAACCCAAAACAATACTAGCAAGCCAATTCCAAGGGTATACTTTCAGATTGTACAAAAACATTTCTAGGATTTTAATGGTCCTTATCAGTGTGGAGTTACCCTTAGTATTTTTGAGAATTGATAAGATGGTATTTGAAAAATGTACATAATGTCTTATAAAAAGGTGCTATGAAGTACATGCTTTCTATTACCACTCTCTAAATTAATACGAAGTTTCATAACAAACTAAAAGTAATAAGATCTAGAAATGAAATAATTTGGGTCAATAATTTGGGTCTATAGCTGAGTGACAAATTTATTTTCCTGTTTACTGCCTAGGATGAAAATAAATACACACACACACATACACATACTTTCAATTTCTTGACATTTTGAAAGTGAGAAATCACTCCTAATTTCTAAAAATAGAGTAAAATCTCCTTTGTCAGTATAGTATCAAAAATCAGTAATAATTTATAGAGAAATATGAAAAAACTCTAATTTTATTTTACTTTCTGTATGAATGCTGCCTACCATTAGACAAAGATTTCTGTACTACCTATAGGGTTTAAATAAATATTCTTTGAGCACCTATCAATTATGAATTTATCAGTAGAGTTGCATACATCTTTGCATAGCACATGACTGAATATTTATGCTATTAAAATGCTGGTCAAGAATACTAGGTATAATTATACACTATATCAAAATCCAAGTACTGTATGTGGAGTAAAACTCATTGCTCTCCACAAGATCATTTATATACATTGACACAGAGAGAGTTCTTTCAAGTGACATTATAAAAGGAAAAACTGAAGAGTACTAAGGTAAGTGACTTCACTGTAAAGAATATGGATTGTAGAAAACAAAATACAACAAACTTAAATATTAGCTTCATCATTATTGTTTATCTTTTCTTTCTTTAAAGGACATGACATAAATTAAATTACAATACCTCTACCCCCCTGATCAAAACCAATTATTTGCCATTAGGGATCTTAAGTGAATTACTTCAGCAACATGCTAATAATCTGTTTTCCCACATAGGGAAGAGGGTATCATTGTATGAGGAATCTACACAAAGTAGGGAAGGAATCACTTCAAAAGATCAGAGGGAAAACTTGCCAGGCTCACACAAAGCCAGGAAAAGTTCCTCTTACCACCAGTCAGAATAAAGAAACAAAGTACTAAACAAACAAAAAACCTGTAATAAACAAGTAATTTGGTAGAGTACTCAAAAGAGAATATTGCCTTAGTAATATTAGCAAAATTATGCTCCCAAATTATGCTGTTGTGGTCTTATTTAATAAACTGTAAAAGCAAGCTTTGAAAGGGTCAAATTGTTTAAATGTTAGTTAGCTACATCCCCAAATAAAGCTCAAGAATATTTATAAGAACATATAAATATCCAATATTCAACAAGGTAAAATTCACAATGACTGGAACCTATTAAAAAATAAATACTGATAGTAAAAAGTAGCAGAAAAAAGTGATCCATAATGAGGAGAAGAATAATTCAATCAAAACGCACACAGAACTGATATAAATGTTCATAATACCAGGCAATGATGTTAAGATACTTTTTATAACGGTATTTCGTATGTTCAAAAGTTAAGGATGTTTATGTTAAGTAGAGACATGGCAGATAAAAAAAAAATAAGCAAACTTCCAGAGATGAAAAGTACGATGTTTGAGATAAAAATATACATACTGGATGGGATTAAGAGCAGATCAGACACTGCAGATGAAAAAATTAGTCAACTTGAAAACCTCAAAATAGGAAGTACCCAAAATGAAACCAAGTCAGGAAAAATAGAACCAAAAAAAAAAAAAAAAAAAAAAAAGAAAAAGAAAAAAACACCCTAAGCATCAATGAGCCACTTTAATCAGCTAAATACATATGTAATGAGATATGAAAAGATAGAGAGAAAAGACGAGGGAACAGAAAAAATTTTTTCAAGAAACAATACCTGAACATTTTCAAATTTGATGAATACTATTAACTAATAGATCCAATAATCTCAAGATCCCCCCAAAAAGAACCATGAAGAAAACCACATCAAGGCACATCATATTCAAATTTCTCAAAATTAGTGGTAAAGAGAAAAATCTTACACCATAGCTAGAGAAAACACACACAAACACACATGCACATTATGTAAGAGTATCAATGAGACATTTACCCTAAATATACAAACGTAGTTATCCAAAGGGGCAGTGCACCCGAATGTTTATAGCAGCAATGTCCACAATAGCCAAACTATGGAAAGAACCTAGATGTCCATCAACAGATGAATGGATCACGAAGATGTGGTATATATACACAATGGAATACTATGCAGCCATCAAAAGAAATGAAATCTTGCCATTTGCGACAACATGGATGGAACTAGAGCGTATCATGCTTAGCGAAATAAGTCAAGCAGAGAAAGACAACTATCATATGATCTCCCTGATATGAGGAAGTGGTGATGCAACATGAGGGCTTAAGTGGGTAGGAGAAGAATAAATGAAACAAGATGGAATTGGGAGGGAGACAAACCATAAGTGACTCTTAATCTCACAAAACAAACTGAGGGTTGCTGGGGGGAGGGGGTTTGGGATAAGGGGTTGGGATTATGGACATTGGGGAGGGTATGTGCTTTGGTGAGTGCTGTGAAGTGTATAAACCTGGTGATTCACAGACCTGTACCCCTGGGGATAAAAATATATGTTTATAAAAAATAAAAAAATAAAAAAAAAATAAATTAAATAAAAAGAGTATCAATGAGAAGGTTCTTCTCAAAAAATATTTTCTTGTCAGTGCCCAACAAATGACAGTGTCGTAACATTTTTAAAGTATAAACATTTTAAAGCATTAAAAAAAATCTGTCTATGTAGAATTGTATGCTCAGCAAAAATATCTTTCAAAGACAAAAAGTAAAATAAGGACTCTTCCACACACACACAAACTGAAAAAGTTCATTACTGCCAGAAATGCCAAAGAAGTCTTCCAGGCAGAAGGGAAATGATACCAGAGGGAAATCTAGATCTACACAAAATGAACAGACATAGGAATTGTAAATATGTCTGTGGCTGAATGTAAGACTTTATTTAAAAGAAAACTTTAAAATAGTTGACTCTTTAAAGCAAAAATGGTAATTTATTGTGGGGTTTATAACATATGTAGAAATAAAATTTAGGACAACTATAACATAAACACTGGGAGGGGAAAATGGAAGTACATACTATCTCTGAAGTGATATAATATTACTTGAAAGCAAACTGCAGAAAGTTAAAGAATTATAATATAAACCAGAATTTCTTAACTTCACCACTATTCACATTTTAGGTTAGATAACTTTTGGTTGGGAATGTCCTTTGCATTTTCAGATTATTGCGGCAATCCAGCCTCCACCCACTAGACGCCAGTAATATTCGCTCAGTTTCATCAAAAATGTCTTCAGACATTGCCAAAAATCCTCTGCGAGGCAAAACTGTCTGTTTGAGGACCTCTGTATCAATCCTAAGGAAACCAGTTAGAAAACACAACAGAGTCATAGCTAATAGAAGACAGAGTACAGGAGAACTCACTCTCTGCCTGACAGACAGGAAATAGCAGTGAATAAAACATAGCCCCAGCCTGTAAGGAGTGTACTGTTCATTAAGGGCAATAGATGTTCATTACATATTCTCTCAATTCATTTCATTTAGGTTCTTATCTCCACCTCACTACCAGAATATAAACTGTTCTTATCTTTGTCATAAAAGATTTCCACATTGCTAAGTCTATAGCCAATTCTCATTCTCCATTCCTTTTTACCAATCATCAGGGTCTGCCAGTTAACTACTTTTCCTTTCTCAACCTGCCTCTCCCATTTGACTTCCAAGATACCACATTCATCTCCTTTTCTTCTTAACCTCTTTGACTGTTGCTCTATCTCCTTTGCTGGATCTTCCTCATCCCTGTGACTTAAATATTAGCATGCCCTATTTTCAGTCCTTGGACTTTTCCTCTTTTCTATTTTTCTCCAAATGATTATATAGTGTGAGGACTCTCCCATTTTTATAGCTGCATCCCAGACCTCTACCCTGAATTCCAAACCCACATGTCTAAATGCCAGCTTGGCATTTCCATTTGTGTGTCTAACAGATATGCATATAACATGTCCCAAACTGAACTCCTGAGACTACTTCAAAAATCTGTGCCTCCAAGCATAGTCTCCAAATCTCAGTGAAGAGCAACTCTGTTCTAATTGATCAGGTAAAAAATTCTGGAATCATTCTTGACTTCTCTTTCTCCTACACTGTACATCTATCATGAGCAGTCCTGCTGGCTCTACCTTCAAAATTTATCCAGAATGTAAAAATTGCTTACCACCCCTACCATGCATTTCCTGATTCAAGCTACTCTTGCCTAGATTATTACAATAGCGCATGACTAACCTTTACAATTCCATCTTTGTTCCTCCTTGGGTTTCTTTTTATCATAACAGCCAGAATGATCTTGTTAAAACGTCTAAATCAGAACATGGCATTCCTCTGGTCAACAGTATCCAGTGGCTTTCCACCACTGTAAAAGGAAAAGTCTTAACTATGCAATCTTGTTGGATGTAAAACCTGGTCCTCTTTGACTCTCATCTTCTTATTCATCGAGCTCCTGTCACATTGGTCTCCTGGCTGTTTCTCCGACATCCCTGACATGCTTTATACCTCAGGGCTTTAGCACTTGCTGTTGCTTCTGCTGATCGCTCTTTCACTCAGTTCCTTAAGGCATTTATGTAAAAGTCACTTTTCTCATGAGGCTTTCCCTGACTTCCTTCCTTTCTCTTTTCTTTCTCTCTTCCCTTCTCATCCCTTCCCTTCTCCTTTTCTGTTCTTCCTTCCTCCCTCCCTTCCTTCTTTCTGTCCCCACCTCCTCTTTCTCCTCTCCCTCTCTTCCTCGAGTTTTAAATTCCAGTTTACAGTTTTATATTAGTTTCTGGTGTACAATACAGTGATCAGGACGTCCATACATCACTGGGTGTTCATCACAAGTGCACTCCTTAACCCCCAGCCCTTATTTAACCCCTCCCCCCCAACTCCCTTGTCTCTGTTATTTAAAAATTCACTTTCTTCTTCATCTGAGCACTTCACATTCATATCCCTGCTTTAGTTTTTTTTTTCCTCTATAGTACTTACCACTACCCAACATATCAGATAGTATATTTATCTTTTTTATTGTCTATCCCCCACTAGAATATGAATTTAATGAGGACAGAGATTTTTTTTTTCCATTGACGTGCCTTCAGCCGAGGAAAATGGAACTGAAATATTTGTTGAAAGTAAGAATAAAATATATAATGAGGATAACTGAAAGGGGTAGATTAAAAGATCCAAATATGAGATTATATACTTTCTTGAGAAGTTTTCAATAAATATGAAATAATAAGAGAATTAGCAAATCTTCTTTGGGTAAGATATATATATATGTAGATATATCTCCTTCATATTAAATAGTGGAAAGTATTTAAACAACACTAAACTTAAAATTCTGAATTATATACTTATACTTTGACAACAATTATAAAGAGTTATTAGAAACAAGTGAAATGAAGCATATTCTAATAATATTTGAAAAGTAAAAATTCAAGTTGAAAATATTTCTTTAATATATAACAACTCCTAAGTGCTCACCAGCACCAGTCACCTCTTACCAACTAAATCCAGGTAAATAAATAGGTAATATATTCTGTGAAATGGTAGTACCTGTTATTTATTCTTTCTTTATTTCTTCCTTCTAAAATTTTAACTGACA
Source organism: Mustela putorius furo (assembly GCF_011764305.1). Lineage (NCBI taxonomy): Eukaryota > Metazoa > Chordata > Mammalia > Carnivora > Mustelidae > Mustela > Mustela putorius. The sequence goes on from NW_025422023.1 coordinate 13,113,608, forward strand.
TCTTGATCTTAAGTAATTTCTTAGGGTATTGGTACATCTTCATAATACAGTCTAATACATGAGAAAGACAGCAGTATAACATAATTTTGAATACTAGGCTAGTTCAGATTTTATTTTAAAAAACAATTAAATAATGAAATATTTCATTTCAAATACTAAAAATACATAAAATTAGTTTTATTAGGTTAGAGATATTATTTGCTTTTCCTGATTTAAAGATGGAAACTGAAACCCAATGGGGGAAAAAAAAAATACATGCTCTAGCTATTTCCTCCAGATCATTAAATTATTTTGCTCTGTTTGGCCTAGTGGTAGTGGACTAAGAGTCAGCTGAGTAAATACTGCCCCCTAGCTACATCAAGAAAGAATAGTGATATTTAGCATTTCAGGACATCTTTCCAAATGGTTTGGTAATATCAAAATTACAAATATCAATAGGAAAAACAAAGGTCAGAAGCTCACTGCCTTGATTTTAAAAAGTAGAAAATTATGGTCTAAATAGTTGTAAATGTACACGAATGTGAAAGACTAAAAAAAGGAAATATTTCTTATAAACTCTGGATGAATCTTTTTGTCAAAAGTATATTTATTTACATATTGCATATTGTCTCTCCTCCCTATTAATAATAATAACAATGAAATTGTTATTTTCATTATCATTTGTATGTAATATAATTGTTATTATAAAAGGGAATGCTTTTTTAAATTTTTTTTAAAAAAGATTTTATTTATTTGACAGACAGAGATCACAAGTAGGCAGAGAGGCAGGCAGAGAGAGAGGAGGAAGCAGAGAGCCTGATGCGGGGCTCGATCCCAGGACCCTAGGATCATGACCTGAGCTGAAGGCAGAGGCTTTAACCCACTGAGCCACCCAGGCGCCCCTAAAAGGGAATCAATCCTTTTAGTTGACTTTCTTAATCAACCTTCTAATGAGCATATTGGGTATTTTCTGTTTGCCTCAAGTCAGAAGTATGTTTACATTTAAGTTACCTCTGTAAAATACACTTTGACCATTAGTCATGCCTCATAATAACTCTCTGCATTTGGGAAATAAATATCTATCCACTCACGAAAGAATGCTTAAAAACTAACAGGTTTTTGGTGGTGGTGTTGTTTGGCAGGGATAGAGACTCTCACATATTTTCTTGATACTTTAGACTTAGCGATCTCTTTAAAGCTTTATGATAGTTGTGAAGATTAGCTAATGGACCTAATACACCTGGCAGAGGATGTATCAGACATCAGTATAGGAATTACAATGGTCATTCTTAATAACAGTCCAGAAACTTTTGTAATAAAAAATGTATTTTAAGAACCCAAAGGGCTGAGGTCTCATGAAGCCATCTAATAAAAGATTCACACACGCTCTGGAATACGGAGTGCCGGAGTGGAAGGTAAGGAGAAGGGAACCCTAAGTACCGGGAATTGTACATGTTTTACAGGTTGGGATAGACTCAATAAAGGTGAAGCATAACCTAAAAAGGCTAAAGTATTTACCCTCCTGCTGGCTTGCAGAATCAACATTCCTCAGTCCCATGACACCTACTTTGAGTAAAAAAAAAAATGTCAAATTTCCTTACATTAGTTCTGTTTCTTTTACTTTACAAATTCTCCATCCTTTATTCTGTCTATGTCTGACTTATTATCATCCTTTTAGCTACATATCATATAACAAAGATTGTTACAAAAGAAAATATTTGAAAATCAAGAAAATGCTCTGTAGGACTTGTGCCACTCATTTTCAAAAGACCATTATCTCCTTCAATGATGAAACAATGATGCTTTATGCTAAATTAGGGTAAATTCAGTAGAACAGGAAATTCAGTGGAATGGGAAAGGATTTCACATGAACAACAAAAAAATATATAGTAAAAGCAAAAGCAGTACTAAACAGCTCTCCTTCTTTAGCGGTACTCCCATCTTTTATTTTTTGAATTGTGGAGAAATACTTACACCTTCTAAGAACAAAACCCACCTTCACATTCATAACTGTCTTTATGGAATAATAATCCAGAGATGAAAATTATAAATCTATTAAGATAACAGAGTGATTCACAGAGCAACTCTTTAGGATATTTTAAATAGAAAAAAAATTACATTCTGATATTTTTGTAAACCAGTAATCTTTAAGCAAAAGACTTTTTGCAAAAGACTTTTAAGCAAAAGACTGTTCTAAAATAAAGCAATCAGTATTACTGCCTTCTTATATAGGAAAACAACTGTGCTATGTACTGTGGCAGATACAAAGAAATGTAAACACTTGGTTCATATATATGAAAAGATAGACAAAATAAAGTAGTATGGAATATGGTGCTATTGAATCAATACCATCTAGACTCCTTGCTAGGGTCTGAAGTCAAACTTAAGTTTCTAGGATATGTATTCCCTGTTCTCTGATAATCAGAAAATTTTACCTAAATCCAAATCATCTGACATTCTTTGACAGGTTATTAATGGTGGATTCCCTCAATGATAATGCAAGTTTACTTATTTATTTTTAACTATTATGATAATTTGTTTGGTTTGAGACTTATAACTTCCTGAGAATCCAAATCTTCTTTCCCTAACACGTGCTCACACTGCATCATCACCATTTTTTTATAAAGCATTTTCATAAATTTCAACTTATTTAAGGCTCGCAAGAGTCCTGTGGCTAGTCAAGATGGACATCATTTATTTTTTCTAATTTACTAATCAGTTACCTGAGGCTCAAGTGAGTCACTATGCCAAAATCACAGGTATATAACTTTTAAAGCAGGCACTAGACTCCAGAACTTCTTCTTCTTCTTCTTCTCTCTTTTTTTTTAAAGATTTTATTTATTTTTTTGACAGACAGAGATCACAAGTAGGCAGGCAGACAGTGAAAGGGGGAAGCACTGCTCCTGGCTGAGCAGGGAGCCCGATGTGGGGCTCGACCCCAGGACCGTGGGATCATGACCTGAGCCGAAGGCAGAGGCTTTAACCCACTGAGCCACCCAGGTGCCCCAGACTCCAGGACTTCTAACTGCCAGTCTATTGTTCTTTACTACACAAGGATAGTAGAGAAGATAAAAATAAGTTGGGTTATAGGGCTTTTATCCTACATAATTTATTATGTATAATAAGTTTATATACTCTTATACATATACTCTTAATATACATATTAATCATATATTAATTATAATATATATAATACTCTTAATTGTGTACACTCTTAATTATATACTCTTGTATACTCTTTTTTTTTAAGATTTTATTTATTTATTTGAAAGAGAGAGATAACAAGTGGGCAGAGACTCAGGCAGAGAGAGAGGGACACGAGCTCCCTGCTGAGCAGAGAGCCCAATGCGGGACTCCATCCCAGGACCCTGATATCATGACCTGAGCTGAAGGCAGAGGCCTAACCCACTGAGCCACTCAGGTGCCCCATTATATTCTGTATACTCATATATACTATTTTTACATCATTTAAAATTTATACCATTTTAAATTATATATCATTACATAATTAACAAAGTTGTTTAATTTTAATCTTTCATTTAAATGGAGTAACCAGTTCCTTAGAGAGAAAGCTTTAATTTTTAAAATATTTCTACTTAAAATAATATATACAGTACAATTTGTACAGCAACTTAAGTGGATAAATGCTAAAGGTAGGTGTGTTTACAAAACAACTGGAAGGAAACAGATAATTAGAAAGAAAAAAAATTATATTTATTTATCTAATTTGTATTTATTCATCTAAAATGAAACTACATGGAGAGCTGTTCTCCAATAAAGTTATAAGGTTTATTAATGTTTTGTTTAGATAACAGTGCTTTAGACATGCAGGTACAAGAAGAACCAGGAATTAGCTACAATCAATTGGAGCTCTATTTGAAATCTAGAACCACTCTTTACAAGATAGGTTATCTTCTAGATTCATGTATAAGCAGTAAGTTCAAATCACATAGCACACTTCACAAATATACAATTTCAAAATAAGGAATATATAGACTAAAATTTTGAGTTGCTATGTTCATATTCTTACTGAAATTTTAATAATTTTCTGCTATGTCTTTATTCTACTTCTACAAATTACTACAAAATGACTTAAACATATAAAAACAATTAAAAATGTCCATTGGACTCAGATGGTAAATGATTTTCTTTCTCTTGTACACAAAAGGTTATATTACATCTTTTGCAAGTAATTATTTCCCTAATTCTAAAAAAAAGAAAATCAAATTAAAAAATAAGTAACTGTATAATCATTTCTTTCTCTATTTTTACTTGACTTAAAATATTGAATTGAAAAACTACAAAGTAGAAATTAGTAATAAAATCAGTTGGAGAATTTAATGGTTCTGAGATTTACAGTATTATTCTAGGGAAGGATTAGATACTTTTCAATTCCAGAGTGCCTTTCCAATTATCTCAATACTAAAAACTTTTTAAATTTTTCAAACAAAATTAATTTAGCTTAAGTAAAAGACTATAAGGCCTGTTATGTAGCACTTTCTGGGAGATAGAAAAACATCTTAAAACTCAAGCAAATAAAAAAAAAATCAAGCAAATAAAAACGGTTAAAATTCAAAGTGATGAGTGGCAATCTCTCCAAGTAAGGCAAGCAAGAAAGTCTTTATTCTTATTAATACCATGCTGCCTTTGGCAAAGTATTTATTCTTTAACTGACGTAGCAAAATAATATATACAGTACAATTTGTAATAACATGCTTTTCTAAATGTAAATCATATTAATATAACCAAAGAATTAGTATGTGATCAGACTTTAACAATAAGTAGAACAAGAACAGTTTATATGTATTATCTCATTTAATCATCACAATGATCCTTTGAGGTAAGAGTTATTATAATCAACATTAATAGTAATAGGACTATGAATAAAAAAACTAACAAGTATTCAGCTAGTAATTTGAAGAGTCAGGATTAGAACCCTGGCCCATTTGATGCCAGTGTCAGAATGCTTTCTCTCTATACCAGTTTTCTCAAGTTGTGGTCACAGACTTCTGGGGATCTTGAAGACCCTTTAGGGGTACACATACTCAAAGCTGTTTTCACGATAATACTAAGGTATTTCTTATTCTTTGCAAAGCCACTGGTGGATAAAACTGATGGTACCTTATTAAAAATCAAGGTCGTGGCACTAATGTGTAACAGATTCTTGTGAAAATATTAAAATTAGTGATTTTATTAAGTACCTTTTTAAATGCTTCATGAGACAAAATGGGAAGTATGCCTAAAACACATATTATGTTGAATTATAAAGATTGTTTTCAGAAAAAGCACTTGGGCAATCATTTGAGATGTGAGTTAAGGCAGGTGCTTTTTTATCCCCCCAAGAATACATTTTTTTCCTTGCAAGCATGACATATAAACAATTATTTTTTCCAGGCTTTCTTATTAAGCAACAATTCCTCAAAAATGAATGAAGTGAGCCCGTCATTTCAAGAAAAAATTCTAGCAGTCAGGTGAATATTAAAATTTTAGAAAACCTGTTTCTGCTACTGTGAGCTTGGCAGCTTTCCAATGCTTAATGATTTTTTGGATAAGATCAATGGTCATATTAATGAATGTCATTTTTAAAAAATATTGTATAATGAAATGTTTAATAGTTAGATTGCATAATGCAGTGAACCAATATTTTAAATGACCAACACATGACATTACAAAATTATGTGTGGGTAAAAGCCAAAGTGCAAGATACACTGATCAATTTGAATGAAACAGAGTATGAAAAGTTCATTGGTATGGTTTTAGATTTTACCTTGCAACTAGGCTTTAAGAAACTACCACTGTCTGAAAAAGTCCTTTGCCAATTACATGTCTGTATAAGTCCTAATTTTCTTCATACACTTCAACCAAAACAATGATTCACAACAGACTGAATTCAGAAGCAGATATGAGAATCTAGCTTTCTTCTATTAAACAGAGACTGCAAAAATATAAAATAACACCACTTCTCCATTATTTATTTATTTATTTATTTATTTTTGAAAGCAATTATTTTTCAGAAAAATACATTATTGTGGTTAACATGCAGTGGCTTTGCTGTCATTTTAAAACAAATTAATATATAAATATTTTTTAAATGTTTTAGTAAATATTGGTAGATATAACCCACATAAACAAAACTCTTTGGTATCCTTGTTCCCTAAGAGGTCTCAAGATCAAAAAGTTTGAAAACCACCGCACTATGCCATACTTCCTTTCACTTGTCTCTCAACCAGTAGAAAGATACAATAGATTGGCAACAGACTGGGGGAGATTCAAGTGAGGATTTACTAAGAGAAACTTGCTGTGTATTTAACTTGTGTATATGTGTTCTTAGCAAGAAGTTACCAAAATGTTACTTTACCATATCCTGTGAAATTAATAAGTCTTTGATTTCTAAGATGAGAGCCATTTCTGAAAGGTAATTAAACTCTCTTGGGAGAAAAGTGGCTCAATAAGCCATTTGTATTCAGGGGCCTTAACGAATCCAAAGTCAATTAGAATGGGATTAGCACTAATACTGGGGACTTCATAGCAGTAGCCAGATTTTGTCTGGCTGGACTAGAACATTTTGTCTAGATGGACTAGAACAGGTCAGTGGGGATGCCTGTAATGGGAGATCCTAAATAAAGTACACTTTTCTAATTTATCCTATAACCATATCTTGATAAAATCTAAAAAGCTCATTACCAGTAGTCTCTTTAGATTAAAATCTAAAATTTCTTTCTGTAGCATTAACAACATAAAGACCAGGAATAAATGAAAGAACAAGCAAATGAAATAAACAAATAAATATATAAATATCTTTGAACAATCCTTTCACGCTGTTAGTACAAACTCAGATGAATATACATTTTGAAAAGGAAGGAGAAAATCAGTAGTAGGATAGCATCCATTAAGACTGCAGTTAAATGACCATGGTTTTGCCAGTATACTTGCTTATAACTGAATTTGTTAGCTTTATCTTTAGCAGTGACAGTAGGTTCAAAAGGCACATGTAGTACTGAGATACAGCCCTTAACATTAATGGCCACCTGACAACTTTTCATAATTTGCAAGCTGAATACTAGTCATAGCATTTTAGAAAGTAGCTTCCTTAAGAATGAAGAAACACTTTCATGTTCTCATTTCAAAGTCCACATATATTTTCAGAAGCAGAAATATACACCAAGACAAAAATGATAAAAATCACCCTGTCCCCAATTTTGCCAAATACACATTACTCACCCTATTTATATGGAAATCACATAACTACCATGACATATATAAGCTAAGCATCACATCAGTGCACAGTATTCCTAACTATTCAAGCTACGACAGTGCTCAATATTCAGAGTTCTGTGACCCACAGCAAATGGAAAGGAGCCAGAAATTACGATCTTTCCCTGCAACTAGAGCCTGCATTTCAATGATGGAAGATTAATGAAGGCTTACTTTGATAGGATTAGTTACTGAGTAGGAAACTCTGTTCATGATCTTATTACAAAAGTGCCCACCCCTGCCCTTGATGAACCTAGCCTGTATTGTTAGAGGTGCAGAAAGTCACCTAAGTAATTATTTCAAAGGTAGAACACTGAAGGTAGTAATTCAAGGAAAAAATAAAGACAAAAACAAAAACACACTGCATATACAATCTACTAAAAATATGTGATTATTAATAGAGTAAGAAAAATGTTAGAAAAATTTTCCGTTTCATCACATGCTTTCCACCACTATCCACTGTCAACAATCTCCATATTAAAAGTATCAAATCTGTTTTCAAAACTAAATTTAAAAATAGTCTCAACATTATCTACAGACTTGAGAAATAGGCTAACAAAATACATCAAACCTAAAAGAAACAAAATAAAATATTTCAAAAATAACAATGTTCTGTTAACATTTTAACTTTGTTAAATACCTTTCATTTTGCTTATTTGCTGAGACAAGAGAATTGTTGAACAAAGCAAATTTTCTCCAGGTTAAAATATATTCTCCTTTCCCTCATTTTTCTTTGCTTACTCTAGGATTGTCAGTAGTGAAAGACCTATTCTCTAGAGGATGTTTGGAAATATAATGTTGAGTCACTTTTTAGAAATACATGCCAGGGGCGCCTGGGTGGCTCAGTGGGTTAAGCAGCTGCCTTCAGCTCAGGTCATGATCTCAGGGTCCTGGGATCGAGTCCCACATCGGGTTTTCTGCTCAGCAGGGAGCCTGCTACCCTTCCTCTCTCTCTCTGCCTGCGTCTCTGCCTACTTGTGATCTCTGTCTGTCAAATAAATAAATAAAATCTTAAAAAAAAAATAGAAATACATGCCAGGCTTTAGTTGTCACCATAATTAGGGGATTACTACAGCCAGTCAGTGGATAGGGGCCAGCAAGGTTCAGCATTTTCCATGTGCTAGACATTCTCATCACACAAGGAACTGTCCCTCATCCCACATGACTTATAAATATCTCATAAGATTAATCACAGTACATAAATAAATCAATATTACTTCATAATAAAACCACTATTAAAGAATTTTTATAAGAAATTACACAAAATGCCCCATTAATTATAGGAGGGGTCATAATAAAGAGGGCAACAAGAAATCAAAGATAGCATATATAAAGTATTGAGTTATTGAATTATTAACTCACTCCATATAGTAACACATTTAACAAACTCCAGTGTACTCTCAAACTTAACAAAGATTAACACCTTGTGACAACTGTTTTGGAAATTTTAGAAATCAAAATAATGCATAATCAATAGAACAGAAGGCCTCTTTGTACCACTACTCAATTCTAATTTTTTCTTTTTTAAGTACCATGTTTTGTACTTTCCGTAACTTCGGTAAAAATTCCTTCCTAGATGTAAATAATGAACATGACACTCTGTATTTAGGTCTTCTAGTTGATCTAGAACTTACTTTTATTACTGTATGAACTTGGCTTTGATTCCCACCTCCCCTCCATGTAGTTACCCAATTGTATCAGGGCCATTTATTCAATAATCCATTCTTTTTAATTTATTTATAGAGCCATCTCTGTCACATACCAAAATCTAATTATGGGTGGGTCTGTTTTGTGGGGTTTTTTTTGTTTTGTTTTGTTTTACTGGTTTATATCACTGCATTAGTTTTCTTTTGGTTAAAATGTGCCTGACTTAAGTTTTTTTATCTCCTTTTTTGACTAATACCCTTAAATTTTTATCTCATAAGTAGCATACAGAGGGATTTTTTTTAATGCCTAAAAATTTCCTTTATTAGGCAATCTAATTAGCTCACATTCTATGATCTTTTTATGTTTTTACAGGGTTGGCTGACTTTTCTTTACTGCATATCCCCACATCCCCCATTGGTTTAGAAGTTCTACATTCTCTTTCTATTTTCTTAATGATTACCATTAAAATTTTAATATGCATCTTATACTTCTACATTTCCTGTGAGTAGAGACCCTGACTACTCTTTGTTCTGGATTATATTTTCCAAGGCTGTTTTTACACAAACATATTGGAAAATGTATGTATGGTTAGAAAACCAAAGCAAAGATGCTAACACTCCTGCTGCTTGCTATGCTATGAGTGATGTCCTTTGTCTCTGACCCAGGAGTCCTGGGTTTTCTGCCAGTGCCCATGAAACCGTAACAGGCTCAATCATTAGCTTTTAAGTAGAGTGAAAACAAATCCCAGACTCTGAAAAGATCTCTGACTTAATGCCCAAGTATAATGAGTATTTTTATTTTCCCCTCATACAACACAAAACATTACAATACTTTTTAGCTGAGTTCTCACCTGCTCTTATCTTTTATAATATTGGTAGCTAAAATTTTATTTCTATTCATCTATTAGCCTTTTTCAAATTAATTTTATGTATAAATATTTAATAGTAATTGTTTAATTAGATTTATAAGCTTGTGAGGATTAGATGAGTAGTTTATTTAAAGAGGGTAGAGCAGTGCTTGGCACAGAGTAAGCACTTAATATATGTTTGCATTATTATTTTTAATTTTAATAATTAAAATTTTAATAATTAAAATTTAATAATTAATTTTAAAATTAATAATGTTAATTTTAATAATTTTAATAATATTATTATTTGAATAATGTTTTTTGCTCACCCTTCTATACCATACTCATTCAAAGATTAATTTTTCTGATTAACTAAAGCAAATACAAATTATATATTTCCTTTTGTGAGTCCTTTCTTAATACTATCTATATTCATGAATATGTCTAAAATTTTTAATCAGGCTGTCTTGGTAATTCCATACATGATTTTCTGCATAAATTTTTTTTGTCAATTTACAACATTGCCTGACCCAATGTCATATTCTGTTTACTACTGAGAACAATTAGGTCCTTTCAAGAGAGCTCTTCGAAAATAATTATCTCTTAGTCTATGTCTTAGCTATCAGTAGTTTTTTCCCTCAAATATCTTATTCCATTATCAACTTGGCAGTCAGCTCCTCTATAATTTTTTCAATTCCTGCCATAATAGTTAATGTAGTTTTGTATTATATCTCCCATAATGTGAAGCAAGAAAGGTGGGGTTATAAAAAATGTATATTTAATATGATAATATGTATACTGGTTAATTTTTTTATAAGGTCTTTTCTCTCCATTTAATTATAGAGCTTGTCCTTATTTTATTTGTTTCCTAATCTGTATATGTACTTTTTGGAGGCTTCACTGAACAAACCATGTACTCAAATAAAAGGTATTTCTCCAGAAGCCTAGAAGCAAGTAACACTGTAAATGTTGAGGATAGTTACTATAGGCCTGATCACATCATACAGTTATATATAGCACAATGCAAAGAGCAATGAACTAGGAGTAAGTATGTCTATGTTTTAGTTTCTATTCTCCAGTGGAAGATGAACTAGACTACGGGCAGAGGGTTGTCAAATGATGTAAGTTAACATTTTAGTTCTGTGACTAATTAGTTTTGTTATCTTCTCAAACACTGTATTTCTCAATTTAAAAAGCTGAAATTATCTGCTTCATATGCCTTGCAGGTTTATTTTGAGACTCAAGTGAAATAATGTTTATGAAAGCATTTTTAAACTTCAAAGCACTCTGTAAGTATTTATACTATAAGTATTATTGTTAACACTTCAAATAGATTAGTTGGGTGTTAATATAAACATTTTTCATCTCTAATCTTACCATCAATAAACTGGTCCCTTAATATGAGACTTAAGAGGAAAGGCATGATCAGGAAACAAAGATAAGTTAAGATGGAATAAGGAGAACTCGATCTCAAAAATGTTTTTTTGAGGTTAATAAAAAGCTATGATACTATACTCCAAAACACTTCTAATAGAGGTCTGACTGCATATCACACACCACAGATGAGTAACAGGCTAATCATGGCTAATCTTTAAGAGTCAACTCTGACTTTTGGGTTGATATGGACTATTAAGAAGCTAATGAAGTAAGATGAAATCTGGCAAAGCTTCTGAGGTTAATATATCAAGAAAAACACAGAAGCAGCTACTTAAAAATTCACTAAAGTTCAAATTTCCTACTCTTCAAAAGCAGGCCTATCATAAAATCCATGTGAAAACCCTTACAGCACAGTTTAAAACAACACTCAAACTAAAAGGTTTTTCAAAAAAATTTGATAGTGCCAAAAAATATAAAATAACATACTTTCCCTTTACTTAAAGTGAGAATATGGAAGGTAATCACACAAACCTTATAAAAGAAGGCTATAATTAGTAACAGAAACTTGTTCAGCTACACAGATTTCTTATGACAACACAACTTTAAAAACAGTACTCTTTTGTGTTACCAGTGTTTGCTTTATTTTGTACCTAGGTTCTATTAATGTCCCAAGTACTTACATCTGGGATAAATCCAATCTCATTGAGATGATTGCTCAGCTCTGGATCATGGAATGCAATCATCTGTGAGAACACGGTCAGATACTCTGAAATGAAAATAAAGTTTAAGACAAGCACCATTTTTACAGAATACTTTAAATAAAGGCATTAAATTCATAGACATTTGTTTTATTTACATTTTGAATGATATTTAATTTTTTCCATGAAGAAAATATATTTTAGTAAGCTAATTTTGTTTTATCACCATTTTAATCACTTACTGCTAATTATTAAGCATACCAAAAAACTATGGCACAACTTACTTTCTACCTTCTGAACTACTGGTTCATTTCTTAAATCATGGATTATATACAGGTATTTTCCTACTAAATTCATCATACGTTTTCTCTCACAATATTAAATCTGTCTTGCACTTATTGTATCTTCAGAAAGTGGAACAGATATTTAAATAAGGAACAATACTTTATAAGCAATCAAAAGTAGAACAATTATGCTTTAATTTTTTTATATATACAAATATAGGCATTTGTTCCAGTTCTAATGTACTTCCATCTAAGGCTCTACATTACCCTATTTAGGAATAAGAATTAGCAAAATCTTAATCCGAAAATAGGCACACAGTACACAATTAAAATACTTGTTGTCGATTCTAATCCTATTGTAATTCATAAATTTCAGTTAAAATATGAGGAATATTTCCTTATTTTCTCCATTCCTTCAACAAATTGCTTTTCTTGTCAATTTACTCACTATGTTCTAACCTGAAAAAGATTCTGGCAACCCTCAACTCAAGGGCAAGTAAACCATACTTTTACAAAGACAAAATTAACACATATTTTAGGAAGTTCAACTTTTTTTTTCTTTTTGAGATTAAATGACAATAACTCCATAAAATGAATAGAATTCTGCCTTATTTAAATCTAATGGTTACTATGAAGACAAATAATAATAAAGGATTGAATAAATATGACTTATTTTTGGTAGTTAAGAACAGAGGGCTCAGGGAGGTTTCATAATGTATTTAGTATTATTCTCTATGACAGAGCCAGGTTCATAATTCCTAATGGTGTTTTCCTGCTGTGCCAAAAAGAGGCATTATTTCAGAAGAGCAGAAAGTGTGAGTTGTAGAAATATTGGAGAATGTGGTAAGAAAAATTCCAGGTTATCTGTGTCTTTCTGAAGGAAGACAGACATTCACTATTTCCCAGGGATTCCCCTGGATATAGTATGGACGATGCTGAGGAATTCAGCATGATGATGGAATGAGATATTTGTAATGCAGAGAAGAAAAAAAGACTGAGATGGGAAATTTTTAAGCTTGTTTTCAACTGCAGTTTCATTATGTGAATAAATTGTACCTTGTTATATTTGGTTCAAAACAACAGTTCTTTTAAGGAAACAAGAGCTATATAAAATTATATTTTAAAACTCTGGCAAATCAATCATCAAAACTGTTACCCTTTATCAAATAAGGTCAATACTTAAACTACTAGTATTGTAATTTCTGAGCCATCTCCCATATTCAAATCTACACTGCAGTTAGATGCCTGTAAATATGGCTCTTATATGCTGTCACATGATAAAATAAAGTACTTCCCATATCTTTAAAAAAATGACAATAACTTGGGACGCCTGGGTGGCTCAGTTGGTTAAGCAGCTGCCTTCGGCTCAGGTCATGATCACAGCCTCCTGGGATGGAGTCCCACATAGGGCTCCTTGCTCGGCAGGGAGCCTGCTTCTCCCTCTGCCTCTGCCTGCCATTCTGTCTGCCTGTGCTTGCTCTCTCCCCCCGTCTCTCTCTGATAAATAAATAAAATCTTTTAAAAAAATGACAATAACTCAATGAATCTTTTCTCTTAATAACTTCAACTCCTTCTTCCAGTAAAGTAGGAGAGCAAACCAATTATTTGGTAAAAATAACCTATAAAAATAATGTGATATCACCTCACACCAGTCAGAATGGCTAAAATCAACAAGTCAGGAAATGACAGATGCTGGCGAGGATGCGGAGAAAGGGGAACCCTCCTACACTGTTGGTGGGAATGCAAGCTGGTGCAGCCACTCTGGAAAACATTACAAAATGTTGAAAATAGAACTGCCCATGACCCAGCAATTGCACTATTGGGTATTTACCCTAAAGATACAAACGTAGTGATCGAAAGGGGCACGTGCACCCGAATGTTTATAGCAGCAATGTCCACAATAGCCAAACTATGGAAAGAACCTAGATGTCCATCAACAGATGAATGGATCAAGAAGATGTGGTATATATTCACAATGGAATACTATGCAGCCATCAAAAGAAATGAAATCTTGCCATTTGCGACAACATGGATGGAACTAGAGTGTATCATGCTTAGCGAAATAAGTCAAGCGGAGAAAGACAACTATCATATGATCTCCCTGATATGAGGAAGTGGTGATGCAACATGGGGGCTTAAGTGGGTACGAGAAGAATAAATGAAAGAAGATGGGATTGGGAGGGAGACAAACCATAAGTGACTCTTAATCTCACAAAACAAACTGAGGGTTGCTGGGGGGAGGGGGTTTGGGATAAGGGGTTGGGATTATGGACATTGGGGAGGGTATGTGCTTTGGTGAGTGCTGTGAAGTGTGTAAACCTGGTGATTCACAGACCTGTACCCCTGGGGATAAAAATATATGTTTATAAAAAATAAAAAATTATACAAATTAAAAAAGCTAAAAAAAAATAATGCCTGCTTTTTTTTTTTTTTAAGTTTTTAAAGTACCTTATTTTTCATATTTCCAGGAATAGTACTAAGTCCTTGACAACCTGTTAGTATAAGTAGCCTACTCCTCTTTTCCTCAATGGAAACTTTGCTTCTATTGGGTGTTTTATGTAAGCAATGAATCACTAAATTCTATTCCTGAAACTAATTTTATAGTATATGTTAACTAACTGGAATTTAAGGAAAAACTTGAGAAAAAAAAAAAAACAATAACCCTCCCAACCTTGATCTAATGACAATGCATTTTATAATTATTTACCTATAAGAAATGATACATTTGTACAAAGAGAAGCAGCAAAAAGTACCAAAAAGAAAAGAGTAGGTGGTGCTGTATTCAAGACCGTGATAAAGCTGATTTCTGGATCTAATTTGAGCTTTTACCCATGGGTGTTGGGTAAAGAATAGGCATTTAATCAATATTTTTATTGATTTGATGTTTACTCTATAGCAACAGAATTCATTCTATCTATCCACTGTCTCGGCTTTTCCTCTAAGAACAAGAAAGACACAATTCACATCACCTTCAAGATTTACAGATTGAAGTGAAAACTCGCTGGATCCCAATGTCTCAGGAACTTTTGGGTCTAACTTTTGCTTATTTATCTTTTTTCTACCTCTAATTAGCAATAGTATGTTTACAGTCCTAATTTACCCGGAAGCTAGAGGTATATAACACCAATAATCACAAACATTCAGCTATATGTTGATGAAAATATATAGTTATTAACTTTTAAAAAGTACACTTCATTTTAAACTAGAAAGTCATGCCTCAGGCAATTCCCCACAGCTATGCTCTAGTTTACTAAATATCATTCTTATCATAGCCTGATAAATGATAGTTACTATGTGGTATTACATGGCTGAGTAAGAATGGACTGGGGAAACCTAATTCATAATGAAAACATATTCCTTGCATTCTGCCAAATATTCATAGTGGATTTATGATACATGATATGTGTTATAATTGCATATGTATACATATATATGCATATATATACATAAAATACCCACAAATACATATGTATTTTTATAAAATACACACAAGTATGTATATCTTTATATATTATATACTACCTATCATCTCATTGAAATATAAGTCAAAGGCTGGAAAAAGTTTTGGTTGCTCAAGACAGGCTTTGGAATGAGATATACTATGGCTTGTTATATTCAGAACAATTTTTTTAAAGATGGGATATGGTGGAATTGATGAAGTCAGCACTATGTGATATTTTAAGTTATTTCAAAATGTACTTAAAAGGTCTGGGGAGTAAATTTTTAAAAATTGAAATGCAAATGTCCTTTGATTTATAAATCAACCTCAGATAATTTAAGGGTAGTTCAGAAAAACAGAACAGTAGTCAAAATAAAGAATTTCAAGGATATTACTGCTGACTTAAAATGTTCACAGGACATTTTAATTGTAATTTCTAATAATGAAGATATACATCTGAGCCATAATATAACCCCCTACATAGTATTTTCTAACAAACAGGTGACTATGTAAGGTTAAATGTTATATTATTCTTTAAAGAAGAAAATCAAGATCGGAGGGGAGGAGCAAGAAGTCAGAGGAATAGGAGACCTAAATTTCATCCTTGGTCCCAGGAATTCTGCTGGATGGTTATTAAACCATTCTGAACACCTATGAAATCCACAGGAGACTGAAGAAAAGAATAGCAACTCTATGAACAGAAAAGCAACCACTTTCTGGAAGGTAGGACAGATGGAGAAGTGAATCCAAGGTGATATTTGAGAAGACAGAATGCGGGGAGAGGGATTCTCCATCAGCTGGCTACCAGCAAGGGTCAGAGCAGTAGAACACAAAATCAGAACTTTTAGTTAGAAGTCTGCTCCACTGAGGGATGTTGCTCCACTGGCTAAGCAGGGGTGGAATCCTTGCTGGGACAGTGCGGTCTCAGGACCCTCAGAAGGCAGAAGGTATACTGGAGCAAATTACAGCAGAGAACAACCCTAATTTGGGGAAGGAAACAAGGCATCAAAATTCAGGAGGCACAGAGAACCCCTCAAAATCAATAAAAATAGGTCAATACCTCATCACCTAACACTAAAACTTACGGGTCTCAGAGACAAAGAGAAAATCCTGAAAGCAGTTCGGGACAAGAGGTCTGTAAACTACAACAGTAGAAACAATAAATTGGAAGCAGACCTATACACAGAGACCTGGCAGGCCAGAAAGGACCGGCATGATATACTCAAAGCACTAAGTGAGAAAAATATGTAGCCAAGAATACTATATCCTGCTAGGCTGTCACTGAAAAGAGGAGGAGAGATAAAGAGTTTCCAGGACAAACAAAAACTAAAAGAATTTGCAAACACCAAACCACTACAGGAAATACCGAAAGAGGTCCTCTAAGCAAAGAAAGAGCTTAAAAGTGACAGACCAGAAAGGAACAGAGACAATATACAGTAATAGTAACCTTATAGGCAATACAATAGCCCTAAATTCATATCTTTCAATAGTTACCCTAAATGTAAATGGGCTAAATGCCCCAATCAAAAGACAAAGGGTATCAGAATGGATTAAAAAACAAGACCCATCAGTATGCTATCTTCAGGACTCATTTCAGACCCAAAGACACTAACAGAGTTAAGGTGAGGGGGTAGAAAACCATTTACCATGCTAATGGACATCAAAAGAAAGATAGGGTGGCAATCCTTATATCAGACAAATTAGATTTTAAACCAAAGACTATAATAAGAGATGAGGAAGGACTTATCATACTTAAAGGTTCTACCCAACAGGAAGAGCTAACAATTTTAAATATCTAGGCCCTTAACATGGGAGCAGCCAATTATATAAACCAATTAATAACAAAATCAAGGAAACATATTGGCAAAAATATAATAATAGTATGGGACTTTAACACCCCACTCACTGAAATGGACAGATCATCTAAGCAAAAGATCAACAAGGATATAAAGGCTTTATTTATTTTTTTAAATTATTTAAAAAGATTTTATTTATTTATTTGACAGACAGAGATCACAAGTAGGCAGAGAGGCAGGCAGGGGGAGAGAGGAGGAAGCAGGCTCCCTGATGAGCAGAGAGCCTGACACAGGGCCATAAGAACAACTATACGCCAACAGATTAGAAAATCTGAAAGAAATGGATGCATTCCTAGAGACATATAAACTATCAAAACTGAACCAGGAAGAAATAGAAAACTTGAGCAGACCCATAACCAGTAAGGAAATTGAAACAGTAATAAAAAAATCTCCCAGCAAAGAAGAGCCCAGGGCCAGATGGCTTCCCAGGGGAATTCTACCAAATATTTAAAGAAGAATTAATACCTATTCTTCTGAAACTGTACCAAAAAAACCAGAAATGGAAGGAAAACTTCCAAACTCATTTTATGAGGCCAGCATTACCTTGATCTCAAAACCAGATAAACACCCCAATCAGAAAGGAGAATTATAGACCAATATCCCTGATCAATATTGATGCAAAAATTCTCACCAAAATACTAGCTAGTAGGATTCAACAGTACATTAAAAGGGTTATTTGCCACAACCAAGTGGGATTTATTCCTTGGCTGCAAGGTGGGTTCAACATCTGCAAATCAATCAGCGATATACAATACATTAATAATAAAAAAAAGAACAAAAACCATATGATTCTCGCAATAGATGCAGAAAAAGCATTTGACAAAGTACAGCATCCTTTCTTGATCAAAACTCTTCACATTATAGGGATACAGGGTACATACCTCAATATCATAAAAGCCATCCACAGCAAGTGTCATTCTCAATGGGGAAAAACTGAGAACTTTTCCCCTAAGGTCAGGAACACGGCAGGGATGTCCACTATCACCACTGCTATTCAACATAGTACTAGAAGTCCTAGCCTCAGCAATCAGACAACAAAGGAATAAATGGCATCTGAATTAGCAAAGAAGTCAAACTCTCACTCTTTGGATGATATATTTCTTTATGTGGAAAACCCAAAAGACTCCACCCCAAAACTGCTAGAACTCATACAGGAATTCAGTAAAGTGTCAGGATATAAAATAAATGCACAGAAATCAGCTGCATTTCTATACACCAACAGCAAGACAGAAGAAAGAGAAGTTAAGGAGTTAATCCCATTTGCAATTGACCCCAAAACCATACAATACTTAGGAATAAATCTAACCAAAGATGCAAAGAATCTATACTCAGAAAACTCATGAAAGAAATTGAGGAAGACCCAAGGAAATGGAAAAATGTTCCATGCTTATGGATTTGATAAATGAATATTGTGAAAATGTCTATACTACCTAGAGCAATCTATACATTTAATGCAATCTCTATAAAAATACCATTAACTTTTTTTCAAATAAATGGAACAAATAATCCTAAAATTTGTACAGAACCAGAAAAGACCCCAAATAGCCAGATGAATGTTGGAAAAAGAAAACAAAAGCTGGTGGCATCACAATTCTGGACATCAAGCTCTATTACAAAGCTATAATAATCAAGACAGTATGGTACTAGCACAAAAATAGACACATAGATCAATGGAACAGAATAGAGAGCCCAGAAATGGACCCTAAGCTCTATGGTCAACTAATCTTTGTCAAAGTAGGAAAGAATGTCCAGTGGAAAAAAGACAGCCTCTTCAAAATGGTGTTGGGGAAATTGAGACAGCCACATGCAGAAGAATGAAACTGGACTACCTCCTTACACCACACAGAAAAACAGACTCAAAATGGATGAAAGACCTAAATATGAAATAGGAATCTATCAAAATCCTTGAGGAGAACACAGGCAGCAACCTCTTCCACCTCAGCTGCAGCAAATTCTTAGAAACATTGCCAAAGGCAAGGGAAGCAACGGCAAAAATGACTATTGGGACTTCATTGAGATAAAAAGCTTTTGTGCAGCAAAGGAAACAGTCAACCAAACCAAAAAATAACTGACAGAATGGGAGAAGATATTTGCAAATGACATAACAGATAAAGGACTAGTATTCAAAAATCTATAAAGAACTTATCAAACTCAATACCTGAAGAAAAAATAATCCAATAAAGAAATGGGCAGAAGACATGAACAGACACTTCTGCGAAGAAGACATCCAAATGGCCAACAGACACATGAAAAGTGCTCAGCATCACTTGGCATCAAGGAAATACAAATCAAAACTACAATGAGATACCACCTCACACCAGTCAGCATGGCTAAAATTAACAAGACAGGAAATGACACATGTTGCCAAGAATGTGGAGGAAGGGGAACCCTCCTAAACTGTTGGTGGGAATGCAAGCTGGTGCAGCCACTCTAGAAAACAGTATGGAGGTTCTTCAAAAAGTTGAAAATAGAGCTCCCCAGGAGTACAGGAATTGTACTACTGCGGGTATTTACCCCAAAGGGGTAAATGTAGATTCAAAGGGGTGCATGCACCCCAATGTTTATAGCAGCAATGTCCACAATAGCCAAGCTATGGAAGGAGCCTAGAAGTCTATCAACAGATGAATGGATAACGAAGATATGGTATAGATACACAGTGGAATATTATGTAGCCATCAAAAACTGGAATCTTGCCATTTGTAATAGCATGGATGAAGCTCTTAGAGGGTATTATGCTAAGTGAAATAAGTCAATCAGAGAAAAATAAATAACATATAATCTCACTGATATGAGGAATTTGAGAAATAAGACAGAGGATCATAGAAGAAGGGAGAGAAAAATGAAACAGGACAAAACCAGAGAGGGAGACAAACCATAAGAAACTCTTAATCTCAGGAAACAAACTGAGGTTTGCTGGAGTGGAGGGGAGTGGGAGGGATGGAGTGGCTGGGTGATAAACACGGGGGAGTGTTTATCTATTGGGAGTGCTATTGGGAGTGCTGTGAATTGTCTAAGACTGATGAATCACATACCTGTATCCCTGAAACAAATAGTACATGATACATTAAAAAAAAATTAAATGGAAGGAAAAGAAAAAAAAAATCAAGATTTTTTGAAAATCTCCCTTAGACTTCAGGTGAAGTTTAATATCACACTAATGCACAAAACCACGTCTAATATACTTTTTTTGTGTGTTTTAATGAGACTTTATACCTTTTAATTTTCTGCAGTGAGATATAAAGTCTTTTTCCCTTTTAATCTTTTCAGATTAAAAAATTCTTATACGTCTCATTTAAAACAGTTTCTTAATTCATTACATACTTTTAAATGACAGTGTAAGGCTTTTGTATGACACTACTGTATTTTTGTACAGCTACTAATAAATAAGTCATCTGTTTTCAAAAACAATTTCATAAAATGGATACAAGATGAAATTTCAGTAAGTTCCCACATATGGGTATCCTTACTTTTTCCTTTCTAAGTAGTCTTTCTTCTTTCATTGCCTTAGATGGGGTAAGGAGAAGGTGAAGGATGATAGGGGAGAGATTTAAAGCAAGAGATTTCCTCAGCTCCCAAATCAAAGATAGCATTCTTGGTTCTAAAAGTTCTGTAACTATATGTTATTTTCCATTAGGCATTGAAGATGCTAAGTGTATGTAAATATGCAGAGAGCCATAAATCTCTTGTCAAATAAAATGTGCCTAAGCTAATTCATTTGGTGCCATTTGGATGCATAGCACTCAAAAGAAATCAAAGTTATTTTTCTGCAAATGAACCCAAATTAGATTATCTCACATCTCAAAGTTTGCCAGTTGTAAAATTTGGCTTGCTATCTAAAACCACAAGAACAAGCATCAACCTTTATGTCAAAAAGAAAAGAGGGGGTTCAAAAGAAGAGAAAGATAATTTTCAGGCCTATACTTGTCAGCTATTTTCTTTTTGGTTCATATACCCTGCTCTGGTAAATATACAAACAATCTCACTCAACAGTTTTCATACTATTTCTATTAAAGGCAGAACATTTTCAGTCTCAGGAAAAATATCCTTAGTCACAAGATGTAAGACATTCTGGAAAACAGCAAGGTTGTAAGTTCAATGTATTTCCTACTCTCTCCCAATATGCTATCATTAAAGCCATCCATGATAAAGATGTTTATTCAAACCAAAACAAGCAATGCACTGTTTTTCCAAATGCATAACTAAATGCATCTCCCTCTCTTTTTCTTATTGTTTGATGAGAAAGGAGATTTATATTAACCTCCTATTTTGACAGCTGGCCTTTAGACTCCAACTTTAGTCTATCTTCCTTCTTCCTTCTCTACTCAAAAACTTACTCAATGTCTGTGTGCAGCGTGACCATACATCCTGATTACATGGAGAGTTCCAGTTGCCACCAGTAGGTGCAGTGTCTGGTGCAGTTAGTGTGCCTTTTAAACTCTGAAAAATACCCCTGTTTAGTTACCAGCCATCCTAGCTAAGTGGTGTACTACATTAAATAATAGAGACATTACAGAGAAGACAACATCCTTTTCCCCAACGGATTCAGAAACATGTACAGGAAAACAGAATATTGGGAAATTTTTCATGCAATTTTATTTCCTAGGTTTACATGGTATTTCTTTCTCCCTTTCCCTTTCTGACTTACAGAAACAACATTTTCCAAATGTCCAAGTGTGAATATTAGTTTTGTAAACAGTACAAGAGGGACACCTGGGTGGCTCAGTGGGTTAAGTGTCTGCCTTCAGCTCAGGTCATGATCCCGGGGTCCTGGGATTGAGTCCGGCATCGGGCTCCCTGTTCAGCAGAGAGTCTGCTTCTACCTCTCCCTCTGCCTGCTGTTTCCCCTGCTTGTGCTCTCTTGTTCTCTCTCTCTCTGGCCAATAAATAAATGTTTCTAAAAAAATAAGTAAACAGCCACAAGAATGTATAAAGTTGTAGCAAAATTCCAATGGCTGTTTTGGTGGACAACATACAGCAGAATGACTCTGAAGTAGTATAGTTTATAAGTTTATAGGCCAATTTTCTAGGTTGTTCCTTCCTTAATCGAAAAAAGACATAAATGTATACGTAAGGACCTATTTAGCCAGAGTGCTTCCATTTGCTTAAACAATAACTTTGTTGTTCCTACAGTAAAACTTAAACTGTCCCTGCCTCCCTTTCCCCCCAGGGGACTTATCGAAAAACAAGTCCAGGAAACAAGTCCCAGGTAACAAAGCCCAAATACAAGGGTAGGTCAGGCCAGGTGGAGACATCCAATGGGGGGGTGCGGGGGGGCACATACTGTCTCCCTAGCTCCCAAGGAATAAGTGCCCCGCCCTTTGGGTGCCTTTTGGGCGCCAATTCTGACCAAGGTGATAGACTAGTTCAAATGTCTACTATAGGGCAAACTGTAATTCAATTGGTCACTTATGTGTGACCTAACATGACTGTGCAGCTTTCTCTGTGTGTTACAATCTCATTAGCCACCTGTGCACTGCCAGGCCCAACCACATGGCCTATGCCCTTAAAGGCTAGTCTGTAAGGCAAAGAGGGGTCGCGCTCTCTGTAAGAGACACAGCCCTGGCCAGTTGGTTTGATTCTTGATGCTTGGCATGGAATAAAGCTTTGTTTGACCTTCACTTTGTATCAGTCTCACTCCTTTAATCACGGACCCATTAGTGGGGGACCTTTCAGTATAGTTGAGTTTTCCATATAGGATTAGTTTCCATTTTTAATAATTAAATGGCTGCCTTTCTTCGCTGGCCTAAAGCTGCCTTTTTTTCCTCTTCAATAGCCTAAGATATGTCTGTCCTGCAAGTTATAAGCCCGTTTTCCAATATCTCTGCAACTCTAACCAATCTATCCCTTTCAGATTCCTCCACCTTTTTCAATCCAGCTGGCACTCTAAGGTTCTGAGTCTAAGAGTAATTTTAAGGATCTTAATTTAGAAGTCCAACCTTGAGCTGTTTAACCAGTGTATTTTTAAAAAAATTCCTGTGTATTGATACTTTATCAACTCAATAGTAACATTACTGGGGATTAATTTGATAGTGTCAAAAATGATAAAGACTATTCATTTAGGCTAGAAGTTAATTTTTTATCTTCTTAAAAATGTCTGCAGGTAACAAGTTAATAGGATCACGGTAAACAAACAAAACAGGGTATTTTGACTAAACAGATAATTTTTGTCTCTTCTGTAAGAGACAGAGCATTTTAGAATCTTAGGAATATGTAAATACTGTATTTTGTGAAAGATTTTAAAATAAAAAACTTCCAAATTCTATTAGTATATAATTATAAAAACAAATAGATAACATTTAAAAGTGCTATCCAATATAGAAACTGGTTTCTGTAGAGACAATTCAGTGACTCAATGAATATGCAATTCTGCAAATAGCTGTTGATTGATTTCATATGATATACGGATTTTTCAAATCTTATGGGGGAAAAAGTGTGCATATGTTATTGATGCTAATCCAAAATCAATGTCACTTTGAAGTTTAAAGCTAAAAGTACTACATAACAAAAGGGGAGGGGAGACCACACAAAGAAGGAAAACAATATAGTGAGAGCCGAATATTTCTAATTCCAAGCCTAAAAGAAGCATTTTGAAGAAAACTAAACTACTGTTCTTTCATAAACTTTAGTAACCAATAATCAGCATCCTGTTTCATCCCATCCTTCAGCTTTTTTTGGCCTTCAGGCATCAGATTTGACTACTGGTTATTTTATCAACCTATTCTGGACTTTTTTACTACAGTTCTCTTCCTTGCTCTGTCTTAAGGATTTCTTTCTCCCTTTTACCAAGCAAATTCCTACTCTAATTTCAAATTCATCAATAAATATCACCTTTCATGAAACCTTTCTAGATATGCTGTTTCCTTTGCTACCAAAAAGAAAAGAAAATTTGAAAAAAAAAAAACAAAAACCCCAGAAAATAACTTCCACAACTTCATCCTCTGTGCTAATATAGCAGTATGTATATTTATTTCATTGACTTATACGTAGTTATTTTCATAGTTACTTCCTATATTACACTATGAAATCCCTTGGAAAAGGACTGAGTGTTAATTACCTTAGGAACTTCTATTAAGTGGTGCCTGGCATTGAGTCAGTGCAGAGCAATTACTTACTGAATTACTTACTTGAAATTGCTTTTTTTCTTTTTCTTTTTTGAAACTGCTTTTTTCTTATATAACATATGGTCAATACAAAAACTGAACAAATAGATACCTTGTTTACTGTCTCTTGGGAAAATATACATGTTCATCATAATATTAAAGAACATTTATTGCAGCTTTGAAAAGTTTTAAGATTAGTTACCAATTCAAGATTTCAAACACAAATTTATAGAAATTATACGTGAGAAAATATTAACATTAACAAAAATAAACTTTAACTAATTGTATAGTCTCTTAATTATAATATTAAATGTTAAAATATATTACTGGTTAATCTAACAAATTAAGAGTGGTTTTCGCCTTTCTGACTAAGTCCAAATTCACGTTGTGGATATTATGGTCTCTCTTGTATTTACATGAAACAAGATCTTGTCTTGCTTATTTGTATAATAAACCTTTTTAAAGTGTATTTAAAAAGTTTGCAGCTAAAAAATGTAAGAACTTACCGTTTTCAAGGAAATTCATTATCAATATAAAATATATACATTCATCTGTATTTTAAAACAATTACTAGAAAAATGAAACTAAATTTTTAGAGGTAAATCCTTTCTGTATTTTGAAAAAGGAAGCTATAAAGAACAACAACAAAAAAAACCCAAATATAATAGAAGCTATGTATGGCCCTCTGAGAGCTAGCCAATTAATTTTATAAACTCTGTTTTTTGTTTTATTATTACAACATATTAGTCACCATACTTTTTTTATTATACAAATTCTGTTTTGATTGCTTTTATTTGAGGATTCTCCAAATATCTTTATCTTTCTTAAAGTACAATAATCTGGCTAGGCAGTATGCTTTAATAGAGGCCTGATAAATTTGGGAAAAGATGTTTTCCAGGCTTTATATAGGAAAGTTCAATTAATATTATGGGTTCATATTAGCTTTAAAAATAATAGCATTATTTCTGACTTTACTTAACTAAAGATTAAGGAATCGCATTTTGTGATGCACAAATATTTTCTATCTTTAATCTTTTCAGTTTGTTTTGGTCACTATTTGGTAAATTATTTGCATCATATAGTCTCTGAAATCTCTTGGTATCATTCAAGGTGTTACTAAATTCACTCATTTTGGATTTTGCTGGAACCTTAAAGAGTATACTGCCAATTCCATAATAAACATTACTGATAAAGTTAATAAGGAAACTATGAATAAGTATTGAACATATCTCAATAAGATACAAGATATACTCTTATAATACATAACTTCATAAATTCTCAGAAGTTGACATTACATGGCTCTTGAAGTTGGATGGCTTTACTAAACTAACATAAAAGCAAAAAGCAACTTCCTTCCTATAAACCATATTTGTCTTTGGTTATAGTAGTCATTAGAAAAATACCGTAATTCTTTATGGACTTGGAAGAAAGACTAAACCTAATGGTCTCTTTATGGGTTTTAGTGATGGACTATTACCATATTTTATTGGGTCACAATCATAAATTTAATTTAGCATTGGTTATTTTTGACTTAAGAACTTACTCTGTAAAAAGACAAGGAAAGACATTTGCTTACCTTGTATTACATGTGAGTTGTCTTTCAAGAAGAAGTTATACAGGTATTTGGGGATAAAAGCAGACATACATGCATAAGCCAAGGCTAAGAAAGAATAAGGCAAAGATATATAGCAAATTAGTTAAGGGGTAAATGGTCAGTAGTCACTCAGCACACAAACCTTGAATCTACTATTAAACAAGAATAATGTTAACAATTGATGGAAACACAAAATTAAGTGGGAGAGAACCCCCTATCTTTTAAAACAGAAAATATTTTGGAATGACAAAAGATAACCATCCTAGTAATTTTTCAGTTTCAAATGAGTATGGCAATCTTTATCCCACAACAATAAAAACTTTTATTATCACAACATCATACTTAAAAAAAATATCTAAACTTGGTCTTTATTAATGAGTCATATAGACCTCAAGATCCTTAATTTTTTTGATACAAACAAAAGAGTCTGAGAACTTTGAATTTAGGAGCTCTAGTCATAAACTGTTCTTTCAAACAAAGATCTCTTAATATTCTTGGATCAGAATGTGTAATAATAGACTATGCTTAACTAAACATAGCAAAATCTCTGGTCTAGATTAATGAGTATTGATGTCAGAGAACAGTGCATTTTAAAAATCACTCAAATAGCGAAATTTTAGCTCTCTGGTATTATGCTATCTCTAGACTCAATTCCTGAAATCTCTGTAAATTCTGACCTGAAATAGAATTTATAAAAGATGGAAATCCAAGATTCAGACTTCTAGAGATTTATGCTATATAGGGTAGCAGCCTAGATGTGATATCATTAGTGATTAGAGTCAATTAAATTTAACAAATATTTTTTGAAAAACCTACTATAAAAGAGGCATTATAAGAGAGGGACAGAAAATTAAAAAGCTGTCATTAAAAAAAACTTTTAACCAAAGAATGGGTTACTATGTTAGTATATAAATAACTAAAATATAAAACATATAAAAGATAAACTTCCAGAAATATAAGGTGCTGTATGGGTTCAAGAGGGAGAATTAGAAAAGTCTTCATTAAGAAATGATTGAAATGATTGGAGAAAAAGACCACTATTTATTTCTTTACAAACTGTTTAGAAATTATACATATACTAAAACTAGTTTCTAAAGAAGTCAAAATTTTCTCCAAAGTTCATTAAATGGCACAAAAGAAGATGAATTCATAATCAGATTCCCCCTAATTTTCTAGTCACTGTCTTGTTACAACGGAAACTCTAGTAATAAGTTAATCTTTCACATCCTCTAAAATGAGTCTAACAGATTATTTCACAGAAATTTGCAGTATGTAGGGGTGCTCAGTCGTTAAGAATCTGCCTTCGGCTCAGGTCATGATCCCAGGATCCCTGAATTGAGCCCCATATTGAGCTTCCTCCTCCATGGGAAGCCTGATTCTCCCACTCCCACTCCCCCTGTTTGTGTTCCTGCTCTTGTTATCTCTCTCTCTGTCAAATAAATAAATAAAATCTGAAAAAAAAAAAGAAATTTACAGTATCTACTAGGAAGAGATCAAGTACTTCACAACAAAAACAAAAACTGGGCGCTTCAGTGGCTTAGTGGGTTAAAGCTTCAGATCAGAATCTCAGGGTCCTAGGATTGAGTCCTGCATCAGGCTCTCTGCTCAGCAGGGAGCCTGCTTCCCCCTCTCTCTGCCTGCCTCTCTGCCTATTTTTGCTCTCTCTCTCTCTCTGTGTCAAATAAAGAAATAAAATATTAAAACAAACAAAAAAACCTTTCCTATTTGAATAAAATATTTTAGGAAAATATGTACAGTGATTATTTACATGATAAACAGGCTTACCTTCATTATTGAAATTTAAATATAGGAATGGAGCACAAAGTGAATCAAGACCTGATGGAAAGGAGTTTGGGGTAAAGAATTCAGTAAATAAAGATCAGTATACGTGTATATACATACCTTATTAAGTTCCCTGAATTACTTCTATATAGATTAAGCATTTTAAGTATTACTCATCCAGAAATATATTACACATCATAGTGTAGTGTGAGGAGTAATTGACAATGACTGGCACATAGTATATGCCCAATACAGATCAGATACTGTTATTATTACCTATTATTTTGAGTTAAAGTGAGAAATACAGTAGTCGAAAAATGTAAAATTGATAGAAGGCTTGGACTATATAGTCTCATCTCTGACCCTAGGTGATCCTGGCAATCATTGTAACATCTCCAAGCATGTTTCCTTATCCTGGAGATGGAAATTTGTCTTACAAGTTTCTCTGGGATGATGAAAAGCAATCTTACTAAAATTGTACAGTAAAAAAAAATATGTTACATATGTCTTTTATTCATAATAATGCTGCTCATACGTTATCATGTTGAAGGGAGGTAGGTACATAAATCTATCTATAATTTTTAGGAAGATACGGAACTCTAAAAGGGACAAGGCTAGGAAAAATAATAGCTTTGTTTTAAGTTTTGCCAGAAATTGAGATTTAAAATAAAAAAAAAAAAACCCTACTGTTCATCACAGCAAATTAAAAAATAGAACTGGGAAGAATGGGCATCTCATTCATGAATTTATCAATGACTACAAAAATAATAATGAGAAGGGCTAAAAATGAAGGACATGAAACATTAAAGTTATTTAATAAGAGAGATAATAAATAAAATAAGCAGTATAGAGTGGTATCCTATTCTCCAGTTCCAGGTTGTAAATCGTTAAATGACAAGAATATCAATTAACCCCAAATTATTTATGGTATAATATTATTTTATTATTTGTATAGCATTAAAAATAGTTTCCCCAAAGAGTACAATAGCACAAAGGATTCTTCCTATTTTACTAATCAGTATTATGGCAAATTGTTTCATTAAATATCATGCATTTAAAGATATCCACTATGCATTTAGACAAAGTTTTAAAAAAAGTTCTCTCAAAAAATGGAAAACCAGTAATAGCTTTCCACAAAGCTAAGGATATTTTGATAATTTGTTTTAAAATTTTAAATTGTCAGTCATGCAACATGCTTCTGGCACTTCAGAAAGAATCTTAATAATGGGGGGAAAATGTTACCTTGCCAATACACAAGATCAGGATGAGACACAACCCAGGCTTTTAATACACGCCTAAATTTTGCATGACCTTCTGGTGATGATAATAGTTCATCATACTGATGACACCGAGGAATATCCACTTCAATCTGTAAAACAGCAAAACAATAAGGTGGAACTGGAATAGAGTGATCTCCAATAAACCTCAAGATGAGGAAAAGGAAAGAGTGTATCCTGAATATCAGAATAGACCATCTACATAATCCTGGTGTCTGAAGTTTTTTAACTTTATATTATTCCTCTGGAAACACCAAGAAAGTTGTATGTATATTTAAAAAAAAAAGGCAGATTCATTTTATTGAAAAGGCATATATTAATAAAGTTTTCAAAAAACCTTCCTTTACATCCTGGCCTAAATAAAGGGCAAATTCTTCAGATAAAAAAGTACAATTATTAGGAAAAGTTACTTGGTCTATATACTCCTTTAGAACAATTCTAACTCATTAACTTGTGAGTAAAATAAGAGCATGCGTATACATGCATATGAAGGCTGCTGAGTTTCGTAATTAAGAAAATTCCTCTTGCCCTTCTAAAATTTAAAGATTTGGCAGAATTATCTTGGGTTGTTTAAGAAAATCTAAATCGTACTTGTCTATCTGTAGGAATTGGAGTATCTTTATCAATTGCATCATACTTGGCATGAATAGCCCCCTGCAAAAAATAAGAGAAGATATATTAATTTATCATATCTTTAACAAATTATTAACTTAGACAAAATATAGTTCTTAAAAACATCTATCTTTGAAAATAAACCCAATTATAGATAGGCACATTCAAACCCAGAGCATCTTCTTAGAAAATTCTTCACATCTTTTACAATCTGTGATGAAAGTCTGTGACAATTTACTATTTTGCTAACTCAGTCATTTGAATTATATGCACAGGAAGACAAGTACGTTGAAAGAGTCACTTAATGAATATGCTTAGATATTCTCCTAGTCCCCAAAACACAACACAGCTTTGTTGTGCTCTATTCATTGCCCTCTCACACACAGTAAGTTTCATGAAGAAATTAAAAAAAAAAAAATGGGCGGAGTCATCCTTTGAGAAATTTTCCTGTTAAAGTTGGAAATGAAAGCAAAAATAAAATAAAATTGTTTAAAGGAGTTCACCAGAAGGAAGAGGTTTGGGATAAATTAAAGAATGAAATAAAGAGATCACTTATATTTTCCATTTATATTGTTACAGAAAGAATGATTACATAAACTACTTCAAATTTTGGTCATGTTCTATAGGATCAAGCACAGAACAATTCTTAATTCTCTGGTTTACTGTTATGGTAGAGAAAGAGCTAGGAATTTGGAGTTCAAACTCTGATACTACATGCTATTATCAGCATCTCGGGCACATCTACTTTATGAGACATTTGGACAAGCTGACCTTGGAAGTAGTCTTGAATTTTAACATTTTATGGTTCTACAATTCTAATTATTACCATGTGGTAGGAAAAAAAGGCATTCTTATTAAGCAACCAACCAAACTCAAAGATATTTGTAGACTTTCACCAAAGAAATCAGGAATAAAGGAAGGAATTTTTTCAATAGAGAGTTCAAAGGATTAAAAATACTTGGGAGAATTTGCACACAAAAAATTATGTAAAGATATCTATAAGAGAATACAGGAAGGCAGGATGACAAAGAAATTGACAGGAAATGCAAACATAATGGCAAAGATTTGGCCCATTACCATGACTGCTATCACTAAAGTCTCTGTTAGTACTTCAAGTCAACTATAATAATGTGACACCTTGCCTCTTCTCACTGCCACCCATAAGGTACCACAGATGACAAAGTAGCATTTTTCCTGGAAGCATGGTGCTGGGAAGACAGATGTGCCAAAAGGAACTAAATTATATTCATGATTATTGACAAGGTTTAAATTAGAGTGGAATATTTCTCCTTATACTAAGCAGTCCTATTTGCATTTTCTTTTTAAGGTTTTATTTATTTATTCAGGAGAGACAGAGAGTGAGAGAGAGACACAGAGGGAGAGAGAGACAGAGGCAGAGGGAGAAGCAGGCTCCCCACTGAGCAAGGAGCCTGATACGGGGCTCGATTCCTTGACCCTGAGATCATGACTTGAGCTGAAGATAGATGCTTAACCAACTGAGCCATCCAGGTGCCCAGCAGTCCTATTTATAAATGAACATACTTTATAAGCAGGGCTATATATTTATAACTGATATGTATATTAAAATATTCAATTTTTAAAATGAATAATCAATATAATTTGAGTCCCATTAAATATTAAATAGCATAAATGTAACAAGACTTCATATTTTTCTATTCTATCTATTCTATTCTTTTCCTCTATTCCTTTCACTAAAAATTGCAAAATAATCTTAATACTCAAATTTTACTACATAATTTTCTAATAACTTGGAAAATATATATTCAGAAAGTACTTTCCTTCTTTCTTAACATGATTGATCAGCTTCTAACCTCTTCTTTCTTACCTCAACTCCCAAAAGAGCAGCCCAGGTTAAACCTCTCATAAGAGGAGGAATGTCAACTCTTGCTTCTTTCCAGATTTGATTTTTTTTATACGGATAAGCCTATAGGTAAAAAAAGATATGAAAAATAGCTCAAGTTACTAAGTGCCTTCTTTCAATCTAAACAATTCTGAATATACCAGTGATAAAGTTGAAGGTGACCTGCAATAAAGTTCCAAGTATCTGAAATTATTTCACCTGATGTTATTAATACATATTAAGTTAGCAGTGGAATAGTTCCCTACCTCTGTAAATCTTATATAGTACAATCAAAGAGAGGAGCTGAATTTACTGTTTTTAATCATCCCTCTCTATTTTGTGTTCTGAAAGAATTATGAATGGATCCTATGGAAAATAATATTCTGAACCTCATATGTTAAATAACATATAAGACACTTTGTAAAATACCTAGTAACATAGAAAGTATTCAGTAAATGTAAGTTTTTATTATGGTTTTACTTCTATAAGCTTGCATGTAAATTTGTCTTTTTATAAATTTGTACTTCAGGAGGAATTTCTAGAATAGAATTAATACGACATAGGGTATGGATCCTGTTAAAGGCTCTTAATATAAAATTTAAAATAGCTTTATAGAATGTTTTAACCAATTTACACTTATTCCAGAAGAATGAGAGTTCCAATCTCAATATACATTTCCTCACTTTGCTAATTCAATATGGAAAAAAAGTTTACTTTTTTCAGTCCTAATAAGGATACATATTTTAGTAGATTTACTGACTAGTTTTATTTCTATTATTTTTTAATCCATTTCTCTGTTTCAATGATAGTCCTTTTCCCTACTGATTTTTAAATGTTTTTTAAATATTAAAAAAAGATATTAAATATCTTTTGTCTAATGTGGTTTTGCATAGATTCCTTCATCTTGTTTTTACTTTTTAGTTTTATTTACAATTAACATGTATCATTTTTACTATTAATCAGATAAATGGGTCACAAGAATTAGTGTTCTCATGACATCAAGATTCCCTAAGAATTACCAATGAAATAAAAAAATAAAGATTGCATATGGACTCTTTACACCTTATGCTTTAGAATCCTACCTTTAGCAGCCTGTCAAAGAGAATGATTCTGTTTAGTTGGTACTCTGTGTCCCTCTCTCGGATGATTAAAGGGAGAGTGGCAGCTGCAGACAACTCATTATTGCTGTTTGAATGAGGTAAATTAGACTGGCTATAATAGAGAAACAAGAGCAGAAAAATTGACAAAACATATAAAATAAAAAAACCCGAACATCACATTTTTGTATCTTCCTTAGGAAACAATTTTCCAAAAAAATATGCAAGCTTCTTATCAATATAATAGAAAGAGAAAAGAAAAATAATGGTAAAAAGAATATATATATATATATATATATATACTCACTCATCTTCAAGTAGTGGGTAAAATGCTTCTCCACCAACATCTTTTAATCTCTGAATTTAAAGAGAAAATATTTATGATACTTAAGATCTGAGACAGAAACACTGATCTTTATTTAAAAGGAAGAATAAGGTAAAATTATATATTTATAAAGATACCAGGAGAACTACAACAGAATTTAAAATTCATTTATTGTAAACATGCAAATACATCATGCCTGCAGTGATTAAGTTTAGCTATAAAGAATATTCTTTGTTTTTTTATTTTTTTACCTTCAGGGAGTTCTCATAAATGTTGCATACCTATTATGATAGTTTTCTAAACAGGATGCAGAATTGCTAAAATTAGTATAAAATTGAATAAATGGATAAAACATTTTTTAAATTATGTGAAGTATATATAAAAAGGTACTTTTTAATACACATCCCTTAACTTAGAACTTGACTCCAATTTACTTCTGCCTTGATATTAATACAAACTAAAACAAAAGTAAGGTGCTAAAAAAAGGATTCGGAAGAATTTCTCACATCATACGTTGAACATGCATGACTCAAATAGCTGGTAATCAGCTGACAAAACTCAATTTTCTTAATTATTTTTTCACAAACTTATTATAATAATGTTACTCCAAATAATACCATTGCCAGGATTATAGATATTCTTCAAAAGCATAAGGCAGCAGGCAATAGTAAAGTAAAATCTAAGACACATCCTAAGTAGGGTGATTAAAGTTAATGCCATCTTGCCTGCTGCTCTGCTCTTCAGTTCAACTTCCAACTCGAGGGCAGAGTATCTGCTCCTCTGGGGATTGACACAGAAGTTCAAGCTCTGTGTGTAGCCAGCATTGATCTTCTGTTGATTAGAATTATTGTGTACTCACCCATGTGAGTTAGCCTCAGAATTTTTTTTTTTTAAAGACTTTATTTATTTGAGAGAGAGGGAATGAGAGGGGTGAGGGGCAAAGGGAGAAGCCAGCTCCCTGCCGAGCAGAGGGTCCGATGTGGGACATGATCCTGGGACTCCAGGATCATGACCTGAGCTGAATAGCCTCAGAATTTTTAAAAGCCGAAGAAAAATCTTTTACCCACAACTGAGAATCTGGCAAACTCTTATTTTACGCCTGGCTTTTTTCTAAAATTTGATGTGCTGTAGATTTATGCCATTTTTCCTCTACACTTTTAGGTGTTTCTTTTGTGGATTGAAATTCTAAGTAGAAAAATAAGATTTTCTCAAATTTTACCCCATTATTAATAGACACATTGTTTTAAAATTTGGGTTTTACTGTCCTGAAAGTCAAAATATTACAAGTAACTTTTCTGCTTTTTTTTATATTAAAAATGTAGCATATTAAAAGTACAAAAAGGGCAAAAATACAGAAAAGTAGAAACAAAAATTATTTGGTTTCCATATTATTTTTAAAATCAGCAACATAAAAATTTTTTTAAATAATCATAGATAAAAGTATTTTAAATTTCAAAAGTGGAAATGTAAGGTCATTGAGAAAGTAAAATTGAAGCCCTGTATTTAGTTAACTGGTGTTCATATACTTTGATTATATTTAAAGAAGCAAATTAAGAGTAAAACCAAATTGGTCAAAACCATGGATTTGGATGTAATTTATTGTTTGTTGTTTTGTACTGCTACTTACTTTATCTACTATACACATTCTTTTCAAAGAGATGATAAGCTTAGTGTATTGTGTAGTAATAATTATAGATTTAGATTTTCTATTCCTTGCATTACGGCAGGTAAGAGATTCTAATTCCCTCCTACTACTTAATATGTAAAATACTAACAGGAAAAGCCTAAAAATATAAGGAAAATCAATGATGTGAGACCCAAAACTGGGCTTAGAGATAAAGGATATATGCTAGAAATAAAATATATTGATGATCATGGCCTAAGGTTTTAAGCACAATGGGACAAAGACTTGGGCATCTGATTAACAGGCAGCCAGACTGGAGGAGACCCTGCTATATTCAAGAAAGAACTGGGTGTGTTGGGGGCAGAGGGGAGGACATCCAACTTTAGCCAGCCTGAGTGATTGATGTAGGGAAGAAGAATACCCAATTCAGATTCCTTTTAGCTGTCCTGTCTCTCCTAATAAGGTAAGGAGGGAAGCTGAGAAGCTTTGTATAAAGGTCACAGCCCAGAGACACAGGTTTGCTAAAGGGCTGAGACCTAACCATAGGACTACAGAACTCCTTCCCTTCCCTACCTTAAAACCCATGTCAATAGAGCTCCAGTAAAAAGGGGATTCCAGCTGAAAGAGCTGCATGCAGGTCTCAGACTGTATTTTAAAAAGTCTCCAGGGAAAAAAAAGTCTTTAGGGAAACCCAAAATCACCAGGGGGCATAAGAGCAAGGATAGTTGAGGAAATTTTAGTCTCTGACAAAAAAGCACACATAGTAAACAGCTAGATAAACACGACATTGTGAGCTAAAGGCTTATTTACCGTAGTTCTTTTTATTGGTAAATCATGTTAGGGTTTCAACAAAAAATGGCAAGGCATGCTAATATGTGAAAAAGACACTCTGAAGAAACAAAGCAAGCCATAGAACCAGCCTCAGATTTGTCAGAGAGTTGGAAATTATAAGGCCAGTAATTTAAAATAATTCTGATTAATATGCTAAGGGCTCTTAGGAAAAAAGCAGAAAGCATGCAAGAACAGGTGGGTAATATAGGCATGGAGATAGAAATTCTAATAAAGAATCAAAAGATGTAACCTATGTGTTATAGAAACCTATGTGTTATAGAAATCAGAAGAAGGAGAAAGGAGGAAATTTCTGGAAATTTTCAAAATTAAAGACATGAAACAACAAAGATCCAGGAAACTTTATAAACATCAAGCAGGATAAATACCAAAAGAAAAAACTATGCCTAGTAATATCATATTCCTTAAAAGAAACCATCAAAAGTTAAAGGAAAAGCCATAGATTAGAAGATATATGCACTACACATAGCCAACAAAGACTCCATATTTGGAATATATATTTTGAAGTCCTCAAATCAATAAGAAATCACCCAGTAGAAAAATTGATAAAAGATATGAACTAGTAATATATAGAAGAGGTAAACACACTACCAAGAAATATGAAGAGATTCATAACTGCATTATAATCAGTATTATAGCAAATTAGTATTATAGCAAAATATTATTCTATACCTTTTAGAGCAATGTATTTTTTTTAAGGTTTATTTATTTAAGAGAGAAAGAGAGAACAGGAGCAGGGGTTGGGGTAGGGAGGGGCAATGGGAGAGGAAGAAGCAGACTCCCCACTGAGCAGGGAGTTCCACACAGGGCTTGATCCCAGGACCCCAGGATCATGACCTGAGCCTAAGGCAGACGCTCAACCAACTGAGCCACTCAGGTACTTCTAGAGCAATAATTTTGTAAAAATTTGATAATATCATGTGTTACCAAGTATATAGAAAATGAGAAACCTTATCCAATAATGGAAAAAAGATACAACTCCATTTGTGAATGATTGAACAGTTTGTACTAAAGCTGAAGATGTACAGATAGTATTTCCCAATAACGTCACTCCTGGGTATATACCTTAAAGAACCTCTGACATATTTTATGAGATCAGGGAGAAATTCAAGGCTTCATGTATATCTTTAAGGTTTTATTTAAAAAAAGAAAAAATATGAGGTAGATTTGTCAAAACATCATTCTTACATTTCTTAGCTGGCATAAGGACAATGTCACGGTGGTGTCATCTAATAGTGAGCTTCTGTCTCGACCCTGTCCAAAGCTTTCACCATCTTCAAAGAGAAAACTGAAAAGAGATTTAAAAAAAATAATTATTTTAATGAGAACACAAAAAATGATTTATTGCTTCTGCTATAAAATAAAATTTATTCTAAATCATCATTCCCTCATCAAAGAAAGAAATTTTAGACTAAATGGATTAATTAAAAATATGTATTCAATATGTTTATATTTCACCAAACAATTCTAATTTTTAAATATAAATTGAGTTCATATGAATACAGTATACAAATAGAAAGTATTTAGGAATACAAGAGTGTGATTTATTCTCTTTGCTCATGCAGATTCAATGCTAAAATTACTCTCTTGACAATATGCATATGTGCTCCTGAGGAAGTTTATATGAGTGAGAAATGATAAAAGAAGAAAGAAAAATCATGATAGTAACTTCTCAGGAGAAAGAATAGTGAATAATAAATGCATAAAATTTCTTTAGGATTTCAGAGAAATAATTTTGAGAATTTATATATACCTTGAAATTTCTATCATCTTATTTCCCAGTGTTCTGTTTAATTCAATGTGTGAGAAATAAAATTGACTGAAAAATCAGTTTAAGGGGGAAAATATAGAGACCCAGTAGTCTACTCAAATAATTAACCTAAAAATTTAACATGTGAAGAAAAAAATGATCAGCAGGTAACTTTTATAGTTACCTACAATGATCAAATCTAGTAGTAAAATCTAAAATTAAAATTTTAAAGCATTGGTGGAAACTTAAGAGATTTAGGTTCACATCTTTACGAATAAATACAAACAGCAATGGAACAGTAACAATTTTGGTACTTAGAGTTGTACTGTTAATTAACTTTCAGTCTAATTTATATGATGATGTCCAAGATCTTAAGCGGTTCTACAGTTTTCATAACAGTGATTTAGTACCATGATGATCTCTAGGACAATGAGGCCATAGAGTACATTTACAATTGTAACTGGAAATAAAAAATAGTTACTTATAATAGGCATACTAGTCTACTTTATTAACTCTCTCGAAATTACTATTCTTTCTGACTTGTACATTTTTCATTTTTGAACATCAATTATTAAAGCTATTCCATAATAATGGACCTACTTCAAATAGACCAGAAAGCAAATTATGTATTAAAATATTTAAAAAATTATTAAAAATAATAAAATGTTAATGTGAATTCTTCAAATAAAAGCTTCAGCCAAAAAACCAAGGTATTGACTTCCAGTTGCTTTCATAATCACTTAATCGGAATGTCTAGCAAAGAAATCCCAAATTAAATAAAAATGTTATTACTAAATGTTTTTCACTTCTAAGAGAAACTTTCTTTCCTTACTTGGGGAGTGTGCAGATAGGTGGTTTAGACCGAATGATCTCCTTGTTGACCAGCTCTTTCTCCAAGTCACCTCCCGCTAAACACCAAAGGTAATACACTTCTTCAATAGATCTTTCTGCCAGGTAATCACTGTTTATATCTATTAATAGCAAATGGAAAAGAATCATAGCTATCATACTTTTTGTTTTTATCAAAAGGCAATAGGCATATTCTCAAAATTAATTGAAGAACACAGCAAGAATCCCTTTAATAAGAACATTCATACTATAAACTGCACAAAGGATGAAATGCAGATATACATATTGGATGTACATTCAGTTTCTTTGAGAAAAAATAGAATTTCTACCCTCTATATTAGAGTTATATGGGAAATATATTCTATATATTGGGTTCTGTGGGGAAGGGATAAGGGCAGAAAAAAGCACTTGGACAGTTAACTAATACAAACTATCCCATTCTTCATGTCTTGAGGCAATTGTTGCCTTTTCTGAAGAGTCTTTCTTACTGTCTCAGGCACACTATGATTCTACTGCACTATGTTCATATTGAATTTATCTATAATAGTAATATAAATGTTTATCTGCCTCTCCATTTGGCATGAATGTTACTTGAAGTTATAGTGCATGGAACATAGCAGGAACTCAAAAAATTATCTGACTGAATGAACGCTTAATAAATATTTCCTGCCACGACTTACATCTTGATAACTCTTCAATGTAAGAATATTATTGGTGCCACTAAAACACACATTCTGAGAATGGTAGTCTTTATAGATGAATGAAAAGAAAAAAGCTGATATTCTCTTACAATGTGGAATATAACGGTATGGACTTCTACTGATAATATAATTTTTAGAGATCATTTTTAATAAATTATGTAGAATATGATATATGTATGTTGTAGTGGAAATTCCACTGGGAATTAGAAAGCAATATTGGCATTAAGATTTGAGATGAAAATAGGACTTTGGTTTGCATAATGAATTGTTTTTGGTGCCACTTCCTCAATTCTTAAAAGTTCTTTCTCCAAAGCAAGTTAAATTTAAAGGATTAAAAAGTTAGGTGGTGTAAGAGACTCTTAATCTCACAAAACAAACTGAGGGTTGTCAGGGGGAGGGGGATAGGGAGAGGGTTGTGGGGTTATGGACATTGGGGAGGGTATGTGCTATGGTGAGTGCTGTGAAGTGTGTAAACCTGGCGATTCACAGATCTGTACCCCTGGGGCTAATAATACATTATATGTTTATAAAAAATAAAAAATAATTATTAAAAAAAAGAAAGAAAGAAAGAAA
The DNA here is from genome assembly GCF_011764305.1 of Mustela putorius furo. Lineage (NCBI taxonomy): Eukaryota > Metazoa > Chordata > Mammalia > Carnivora > Mustelidae > Mustela > Mustela putorius. The sequence continues at coordinate 13,152,983 of NW_025422023.1, forward strand.
GAAAGAGAAAAAAAAGAAAAGAAGTTAGGTGGTTATATTTTAAGCAAATCCCAAATTATCTCTGAATTCCCAGACAGGTATCCATAAAGCCTTACTAGTGTAATATATATGTTGTTGGTAAATACAAAACTGAAAGTAGGATAAAGGTACTTTCTTTAAAAATAAAACACTGTTTTCGGTCTTATTCATCATTACCTTTACATAGCTGACTGATATCCTCAGGCAGAGTCAAATCAGCACATCTCAAAGAAGATGAAAACAGACTGGCAGGTTTGGTAAAGGGAGTATATAAAGGTGACACTTCACTAAATACCTTGTCCTGCATTAAGTCATTGGCAGTTGGCCTTGAGAAAAATTTAAAACACACAGTAGGAATGAGATACAAATTTCATCAATAGAAATCCTTGGCATCACTTATTTAAAAAGTTACAAAATGTAGAAAATTACTTTTCAAATGATTTAATTATAATTTATGTTTACCAGGGTAAATCAACTTTCTTTTTTTCTTAAATTGCTGTGTAAAGCTGACCTTTTAATGTTCATTCCCTGATTTGTGTGTCTCATTACTCTCTTCAAAAGTAAAAAATCCCACATATCCAGTGGTACCAAATTAGCCAGTGCCTTACCTAATTTTGAAAATAGTGCTATGAAAAAAGATCACTGGAAATATGAATAATCTTCTTATATTGAAAAATCTGATAAGACACTTTGTAAAACTTTCATAATACATGGCTTTTGTATTATATGATGTAGGCCTGTTTCTGAATATGGTGTGAAATGAATCTTGTGGCTTTGGAAAAAAATTAGAAGAAAAATAACAAATTTCTACAGAGCTTCTTAATGTAAGGAAAAATGATAAGAGCTAGCATATAGTTTATATCAGGAGTCAGATAACTATTGTTCTTGGGTTAAATTCACCTACTGTCTATTTTTATATGGTCCATGAGCTAAAAATAGATTTTGTATTTTTAAATAGTTGAAAAAATCAAAATGCTATTATTTTGGATATGTGAAAATTATACAAAACTCAAGTTTCAGTATCTAAAAGTAAAGTTTTATTGGAACATAGCAACACTAACTCATTTAAGTATTGTCTTTGGCTGCTTTTAAGCTACAAGATCAGTGCTGTTACAGACTATGGTCCATGAAGTAAAAAATACTCACTCTCTGGTCCTTACCAAAAAGAGTTTGTTGATTCCCGAGTTAAATAAACACAACAGCACCTCGGGCTTTTTTTTTTTTTTTTTTTTTTTGTAAAAATATGATTTGAGAATATATTTTATGATGTGGAGTTTAATATATCCACATTTAGAAATATCTGCACCTGCATTTAGAAGAATATGCTTGCTTCAATATGAAAAAAAGACTCATACTTTGCAACATTTCATGTGCATTTTTCTTTTTAGTTTAGCTAACCATGATTATTTCCCTGGTTATCTGCCAAATTTTCAATTAACATTATTGTCAGTGGATCCAGCCAAATTAACTATGGCAAAATGTACTTAGAAACTTGTGTCATGGATGGTATTACAGCATACTGAAGGAACTATCACTAACTCCAATTGCCCATTAAATAACCAGCAATCAACCATAAAAAAACCAATGTTTCTTTAAGTTACTTACACACGGATCTGTGGTTGACAAATGTGAAGTAAATAAAATCTTAAATATTGACTGGCAATGTGTTTGAATTTTCTAAAGCACAAAAATAAACACTGGAAAATGCTCCTTAAAAAATTTGCTAGAATAATGGCACACATTCAAGGGGACAATTAAAAGTCTTAAATACACCACCAGTAGAGAAAATAATAATAATCTATCCTTAGCAGAGTCTAGATGAATACTTGTATATAAAAATGAAGTGACTGTATGCAAATGTTGAATTTTTTCCCTTTTGTGCTTTTTGCATCTTATAATCTATCAAAGATTATTACATATGAGCATCTTAATTTTTTACTTTTACCTTGACTATGATTTACCTGTGTTACTGAATATCTTAATTAAAATTCTAAACTAATAATGCCTTTTGGTTTTCTTCCTCCTCTCTTAATGTGGCATTAAACATAAAAACATAAAAATTATGTTTTTAATACCATTCCACTCTTCCTAACATGTATTGATAAAGATGTTTTTCTAAAGACTAATTAGAATATATTATTTTCAAATATCATATACTTAAGGAGTTTAGGAAAGACAACTGTAAGGCTAATAGTGATATCACCAAATGAAAACAAATAATAATACTTATAAGAAATCCTTTTATATTAACAATAATTATTAGTTGACCTCAACATTTATTGAAGTTTTAGGTTAAATACAATTGCCAATAAGCTTTTGTTGTAATTTCTCTTATGTCATTCATGTTTGGGAATATCTACAATTTAGCCGATTTTCTAATTGGAGACTAGGAAATGAACCAGTAACTTCTTTGGGAATGTGCCAGTTTTCTGACAGTGGTTTAATTACTGTTTTCTTCTTTTATTAATACATATTAGTACTATAACTAACAGTTATGATACTAGTGTCAATTATGTATTATTATATATATGTAAATATTCTCATTTAATCCATTACTATTATAAGTAATAAGAAAAACCACAAATACTTTTATACTAAAGATATCAGCATAATCTCTAAGTCTTAATAATATAAACCTCTTGGAAGGGTGGAAGGTGAGACACTTCTTCAAAAGATTTATCACATTTTCGGGAAGGTCCTGGTAAATAAAAAAAAAAGAATTATTTAAAATGATCCATTTAAAAAAACATATTTTACTCACACTAGTCAGAAAGGCTAAAATTAACAAGTCAGGAAACAACAGATGTTGGCATGGATGCAGAGAAAGGGGAACCTTTTCACACTGTTGGTGGGAATGCCAACTGGTGCAGCCACTCTGGAAAACAGCATGAAGGTTCCCCAAAAAGTTGAAATCAGAGCTAACCTATAACCCAGCAACTGCACTACTAGAAGTTTATTGAAAGGACACAAACATCCTATAAACCCCAATGTTTATAGGATCAGTGTCCATAATAGCCAAACTATGGAAAGAACCCAGATGTCCACCAACAGATGAATGGATAAAGAAGATGGGGTATGTATACATAATAGAATATTATTCAGCTATCAAAAAGTGAAATCTTGTCATTTGCAAACAACGTGGATGGAACTAGAGGGTATTATGTTAAGTGAAATAATAAGTCAATCAGAGAAAGGCAATTGTTATATGATTTCACTCATGTGGAATTTAAGAAACAAAACAGAGGAGCAAAGGGGAAGGGAAAAATAAAACAAGACATGATCAGAGACGGGGACAAACCATGAGACTCTTAACCATAGGAAATAAACTAAGGATTGCTGGAGGGGAGGGGAGAGGGGAAGGGGAAACTGGTTGATGGGCATTAAGGAAGGCGTGTGATATAATGAGCACTTGGTGTCATATGCAACTGACAAATCACTAGATTCTACCTCTGAAACTAATAACATACTATATGCCAATTAAATTGAATTTAAATAAAACATTTTTTAAAAAGAAAAGAATTATTTAAAATGATCCATTTAAAAATATATTTTACTCAAATGTTTGCTATTCTAGGACATTTTGATTTTTCTAAAAAGTCTTTTTATTTGGACTTTATACTAATTTATATTAGCTTATCACTCTATGAAAAAACAAAAATCTGAACAGAAATAAACATAGCTTTAAAATAGCTTGCTGTTAGATCTCAAGTATACGAAATACATACATTTCAATAACAGATTAATAACAAACCTTTATGATGTCCAGACAACCATGCTCTTCGGCCAGAACTATTATAGTGTCATCTACGCAATCTATAAAACAAAAAAATTGTATGAAGTAATGCTACTTATTTATCAGAACTGAACTCAGATAATTTTTTTAAAAATTGTGTTATGCAGTTTTGGAACCTGGAATATTAAAAGGCTTGTGACTTTGTTAAGTTTTGTTACATGTTTTGATAAAAATAAAGACTTTAAATACTAAATATTAATTGAATTATAGATACTAGAAGGTAGCCACTTAAATAATGACAAAAAGCAGTGGTTCAAGATAAAGATTCTCTTGCTCTCCCTCCCTATATATGTAATGCACATATAGATATTACTCTTTTGCATTTACATAATTTGGAGAATGTATACATATCTCTGGGGATTTAAAGTATACATTTTACAATTCATATCAAAATATTAATACCAAACTTCAATGAACTAGAACAAACCATCCTAAAATCTGTATTGAGCCACAAAAGACCTTGAATAGCCAAAACAATCTTGAAAAAGAACAAAACTGGAGATATCATGATCCCAGATTTCAAGAAATACTACAAAGCTGTAGTAATCAAAACAGCCAACAAAAACCCCCAAAATCTTGCCATTTGCAATGACATGGATGGAACTAGAGGGTATTATGCTAAGTGAAATAAGTCAGTCAGAGAAAGACAAATATCATATGACTCTCAGATATGAGGAATTTGAGAGGAAGGGTGGGGCGTCGTTGGGGGAAGGGAGGGAAAAAAAGAAACAGAATGGGACTGCAGAGGAAGACAAACCATAAGAGACTCTTAATCTCAGAAAACAAACTAAGGGTTGCTGGGGGTGGTGGGGTTGGGAGAGGGTGGCTGGGTTATGGACATTGGGGAGGGTACGTGCTATGGTGGGTGCTGTGAACTGTGTAAGACTGATGATTCACAGACCTGTACCTCTGAAACAAATAATACATTATATGTTTATAAAAACAAACAAACAAACAAAAACCAGTATGGTACTGACACAAAAACAGACTCACAGATCAACGGAACAGAATAGTAAGCCCAGAAATAAATTCATGCTTACAGGGCCAAATTTATCTTCCACCCAAGAGGCAAGAATATGCAATGGGAAAAAAGACAGTCTCTTCAACAAATTGTCTTAGGAAAACTGGACAGCCACATGCAAAAGATGAAACTGGACCACTTTCTTATACCATACACAAAAATAAACTAAAAATGGGTTAAGGACCTAATTGTAGGGGTGCCTTGGTGGTTCAGTCAGTTAAGCAACTGCCTTCGGCTCAGGTCATGATCTCAGCGTCCGGGGATTGAGCCCCTCAGTCGGCTCCCTGCTCAGAGGGAGTTTGCTTCTCCCTTTTCCTCTGCTCCTCCTCCCCATTTGTGCTCTCTCTGTGTCTCAAATAAATAAATACAATCTTAAAAAAAAAAAAAAAAGGACCTGTGAGACCTGAAACCATAAAAATCCTAATAGAGATAACAGGCAGGAATTTCTCTGACATTGGCTGTAGCAGCATCTTTTTAGATATGTCCCCTGAGGCAAGGGAAACAAATGCAAAGATAAATTGCTGGGACTACATCAAAATAAAAAGTCTGTACAGTGATGGAAAAAACCAACAAAAATAAAAGACAACTATTGAAAGGGTAAAGATATTTATAAATGACATATCTGATAAAGGGTTAGTCTCCAAAATATATAAAGAATTTAAACAACTCTTTAATCACTATATTGTAAACCTGAAACTAATATAACACTGTATGTTAACTATACTGTAATTTAAAATAAAATAAAAAAGAATTTATATAATTCACCATCTAAAAAAAAATCCAACTAAAAATGGGCTGAAGATGTGAACAGACATTTCTCCAAAGTCATACAGGTGGTTAACAGACTCATGAAAAACGTGTTCAATATTACTCATAATCAGGGAAATGCAAAGTATAATCTCAATGAGATACCACCTCATACCTGTCAGGCTAAAATAAAAAAGTACAAGAAACAATAAATGTTGGCAAGGATGCGGAGAAAAAGGAACCCTTGTGTGCTACTGGTAGGAAAGCACACTGGTACAGTCTCTGTGAAAAACAGCATGGAGGCTCCTCAAAATATTAAAGATAGAAATAACATGATCCAGTAATCCCAGTACTGGGTATTTACCCAAAGAATAAAATACACTAATTCAGAAAGATATATGCACCCCTATGTTTATTGCAGCACTATTTATAACAGTCAAATTATGGAAGCAGCCCAAGTGTCCACTGATTATATGAATGGATAACAAAGATGTGGTGTGTATATACACAATGGAATATTACTTAGCTACAAAAAAACACAGATTCTTGCCATTTACAGCAACATGTATGGGTATGGAGAGTATAACGCTAAGTGAAATAAGTTTGAGAAAGACAAGTACCATATGATCTCACTCATTTGTGGAACTTAAGAATCAAAACAAATGAAGAAAAAGAAATTAAAAAAAACAGACTCAACTATAGAGAAAAAACTGATGGTTACCAGAGAGGAGATGAGTTGGGGGGGGGCAGGTGAAATAGGTGAGGGAAATAAAAGTACATTTATCATGATGAGGACTGAGTAATGTCTATACATTGTTGAATCACTACATTGTACACCTGAAATTAATATAACACTGCATGTTAACTACACTGAAATTAAAATTATAAAAATAATAAAGTCTAAGTTTAGTCTGTAGACAATATTAAGAAATCTCTAAGACTCCTTAAAAGCCTTATTATCAATACTTGAAACTAAACATGGTAAATATGGTAACATTTTGTGCAATTATATTTATGATTCATTATTATTTGATATTTATTGATACTTTTCAGTACATATTCTTTTTTAAAAAATTTCTTTATTTTTTATAAACATATATTTTTATCCCCAGGGGTACAGGTCTGTGAATCGCCAGGTTTACACACTTCACAGCACTCACCAAAGCACATACCCTCCCCAATGTCCATAACCCCACCCCCCTTCTCCCAACTACCCTCCCCCCAGCAACCCTCAGTTTGTTTTGTGAGATTAAGAGTCACTTATGGTTTGTCTCCCTCCCAATCCCATCTTGTTTCATTTACTCTTCTCCTACCCCCTTAACCCCGCAGGTTGCATCACCACTTCCTCAATCAGGGAGATCATATGACAGTTGTCTTTCTCTGCTTGACTTATTTCACTAAGCATGATATACTTTAGTTCCATCCACGTTGTCGCAAATGGCAAGATTTCATTTCTTTCATTTCTTTTGATGGCTGCACAGTATTCCATTGTGTATATATACCACATCTTCTTGATCCATTCATCTGTTGATGGACATCTAGGTTCTTTCCATAGTTAGGCTAATGTGGACATTGCTGCTATAAACATTCGGGTGCACGTGCCCCTTGGGATCACTACGTTTGTATCTTTAGGGTAAATACCCAGTTGTGCAATTGCTGGGTCATAGGGCAGTTCTATTTTCAACATTTTGAGGAACCTCCATGCTGATTTCCAGAGTGGTTGCACCAGCTTGCATTCCCACCAACAGTGTAGGAGGGTTCCCCTTTCTCCGCATACTCGCCAGCATCTGTCATTTCCTGACTTGTTAATTTTAGCCATTCTGACTGGTGTGAGGTGATATCTCATTGTGGTTTTGATTTATATTTCCCTGATGCCGAGTGACATGGAGCACTTTTTCATGTGTCTGTTGGCCATCTGGATGTCTTCTTTGCAGAAATGTCTCTTCATGTCCTCTGCCCATTTCTTGATTGGATTATTTGTTCTTTGGGTGTTGAGTTTGCTAAGTTCTTTATAGATTTTGGACACTAGTCCTTTATCTGATATGTCATATGCAAATATCTTCTCCCATTCTGTCAGTTGTCCTTTGGTTTTGTTAACTGTTTCCTTTGCTTTGATCTTGATAAAATCCCAATAGTTCATTTTTGCCCTTGCTTCCCTTGCCTTTGGCAATGTTCCTAGGAAGATGTTGCTGCGGCTGAGGTCGAAGAGGTTGCTGCCTATGTTCTCTTCAAGGATTTTGATAGATTCCTTTCTCAGATTGAGGTCCTTCATCCATTTTGAGTCTATTTTCATGTGTGGTGTAAGGAAATGGTCCAATTTCATTTTTCTGCATGTGGCTGTCCAATTTTCCCAGCACCATTTATTGAAGAGGCTGTCTTTTTTCCATTGGACATTTTTTCCTGCTTTGTCGAAGATTAGTTGACCATAGAGTTGAGGGTCTACTTCTGGGCTCTCTATTCTGTTCCATTGATCTATGTGTCTCTTTTTGTGCCAGTACCATGCTGTCTTGATGATGACAGCTTTGTAATAGAGCTTGAAGTCCGGAATTGTGATGCCACCAACTTTGGCTTTCTTTTTCAATATCCCTTTGGCTATTCGAGGTCTTTTCTGGTTCCATATAAATTTTAGGATTATTTGTTCCATTTCTTTGAAAAAGATGGATGGTACTTTGATAGGAATTGCATTAAATGTGTAAATTTCTTTAGGTAGCATAGACATTTTCACAATATTTATTCTTCCAATCCAGGAGCATGGAACATTTTTCCATTTCTTTGTGTCTTCCTCAATTTCTTTCATGAGTACTTTATAGTTTTCTGAGTATAGATTCTGTGCCTCTTTGGTTAGGTTTATTCCTAGGTATCTTATGGTTTTGGGTGCAATAGTAAATGGGACTGACTCCTTAATTACTCTTTCTTCTGTCTTGTTGTTGGTGTAGAGAAATGCAACTGATTTCTGTGCATTGATTTTATATCCTGACACTTTACTGAATTCCTGTACAAGTTCTAGTCGTTTGGGTTTTCCACATATAGAATCATATCATCTGCGAAGAGTGATAGTTTGACTTATTTGCCGATTTGGAAGCCTTTGATCTCCTTTTGTTGTCTGATTGCTGAGGCTAGGACTTCTAGTACTATGTTGAATAGCAGTGGTGATAAGGGACATCCCTGCCGTGTTCCTGACCTTAGAAGAAAAGCTTTCAGTTTTTCTCCATTGAGAATATTTGCAGTGGGTTTTTCATAAATGGCTTTGATAATACTGAGGTATATGCCCTCTATCCCTACACTTTGAAGAGTTTTGATCAGGAAGAGATGCTGTACTTTGTCAAATGCTTTTTCAGCATCTATTGAGAGTATCATATGGTTCTTGTTCTTTCTTTTATTGATGTGTTGTATCACATTTATTGATTTGCGGATGTTGAACCAACCTTGCAGCCCTGGAATAAATCCCACTTGGTCGTGGTGAATAATCCTTTTAATGTACTGTTGAATCCTATTGGCTAGTATTTTGTTCAGAATTTTCACATCTGTGTTCATCAAGGATATTGGTCTATAGCTCTCTTTTTTGCTGGGATCCTTGTCTGGTTTTGGGATCAAGGTGATGCTGGCCTCATAAAATGAGTTTGGAAGTTTTCCTTCCATTGCTATTTTTTGGAACAGTTTCAGGAGAATAGGAATTATTTCTCATTTAAATGTTTGGTAGAACTCCCCCGGGAAGTCATCTGGCCCTGGGCTTTTGTTTGTTTGGAGATTTTTAATGACTGTTTCAATCTCCTTACTGGTTATGGGTCTGTTCCGACTTTCTATTTCTTCCTGGTTCAGTTGTGGTAGTTTATATGTTTCTAGGAATGCATCCATTTTTTCCAGATTGTCAAATTTGTTGGCGTAGAGTTGCTCATAGTATGTTCTTATAATTGTTTGAATTTCTTTGGTGTTAGTTGTGATCTCTCCTCTTTCATTCATGATTTTATTTATTTGGGTCCTTTCTCTTTTCTTTTTGATAAGTCTGGCCAGGGGTTTATCAATCTTATTCTTTCAAAGAACCAGCTCCTAGTTTCATTGATTTGTTCTATTGTTTTTTTGGTTTTTATTTCATTGATTTCTGCTCTGATCTTTATGATTTCTCTTCTCCTGCTGGGTTTAGAGTTTCTTTCTTGTTCTTTCTCCAGCTCCTTTAGGTGTAGGGTTAGGTTGTGTACCTGAGACCTTTCTTGTTTCTTGAGAAAGGCTTGTACTGCTATATATTTTCCTCTCAGGACTGCCTTTGTTGTGTCCCACAGATTTTGAACCGTTGTGTTTTCATTATCATTTGTTTCCATGATTTTTTTCAATTCTTCTTTAATTTCCTGGTTGACCCATTCATTCTTTAGAAGGATGCTGTTTAGTCTCCATGTATTTGGGTTCTTTCCAAACTTCCTCTTGTGGTTGAGTTCTAGCTTCAGAGCATTGCGGTCTGAAAATATGCAGGGTATGATCCCAATCTTTTGATACCGGTTGAGACCTGATTTAGGACTGAGGATGTGATCTATTCTGGAGAAGAATGTGTATTCTCTTGCTTTGGGATGAAATGTTCTGAATATGTCTGTGATGTCCATCTGGTCCAGTGTGTCATTTAAGGTCTTTATTTCCTTGTTTATCTTTTGCTTGGATGATCTGTCCATTCCAGTGAGGGGAGTGTTAAAGTCCCCTACTATTATTGTATTATTGTTGATGTGTTTCTTTGATTTTGTTATTAATTGGTTTATATAGTTAGCTGCTCCCACGTTGGGGACATAGATATTTAAAATTGTTGGATCTTCTTGTTGGACAGACCCTTTGAGTATGATATAGTGTCCTTCCTCATCTCTTATTATAGTCTTTGGCTTAAAATCTAATTGATCTGATACAAGGATTGCCACTCCTGCTTTCTTCTGATGTCCATTAGCATGGTAAATTCTTTTCCACCCCCTCACTTTAAATCTGGAGGTGTCTTCGGGCTTAAAATGAGTTTCTTGGAGGCAACATATAGATGGGTTTTGTTTTTTTATCCATTCTGATACCCTGTGTCTTTTGATTGGGGGCATTAGCCCATTAATATTCAGGGTAACTATTGAGAGATATGAATTTCATGCCATTGTATTGCCTGTAAGGTCACTGTTACTGTAAATTGTCTTTGTTCCTTTCAGATCTACCACTTGTAGGCTCTCTCTTTGCTTAGGGGACCCCTTTCAATATTTCCTGTAGAGCTGGTTTGGTGTTTGCAAATTCTTTCAGTTTTTTTGTTTTGGAAGCTTTTAATCTCTCCTTCTATTTTCAATGATAGCCTAGCTGGATATAGTATTCTTGGCTGCATGTTTTTCTCGTTTAGTGCTCTGAATATATCATGTCAGCTCTTTCTGGCCTGCCAAGTCTCTGTGGATAAGTCTTCTGCTAATCTAATATTTTTACCATTGTATGTTACAGACTTCTTTTCCCGGGCTGCTTTCAGGATTTTCTCTTTGTAAATAAGACTTGTAAATTTTACTATTAGGTGACGGGGTGTGGACCTATTCTTATTGATTTTGAGGGGCGTTCTCTGCACCTTCTGAATTTTGATGCTTGTTCCCTTTGCCATATTGGGTTATTTCTCTCCAGTATACCTTTTGCTTCCCTCTCTCTTTCTTCTTCTTCTGGAATCCCAATTATTCTAATGTTGTGTTGTCTTATGGTGTCACTTATCTCTTGAATTCTCCCCTCGTGGTCCTGTAGCTGTTTGTCCCTCTTTTGCTCAGCTTCTTTATTCTCTGTCATTTGATCTTCTATATCACTAATTCTTTCTTCTGCCTCATTTATCCTAGCAGTGAGAGCCTCCATTTTTGATTGCACCTCATTAATAGCTTTTTTGATTTCAACTTGGTTAGATTTTAATTCTTTTATTTCTCCAGAAAGGGCTTTTATATCTCCCGAGAGGGTTTCTCTAATATCTTCCATGCCTTTTTCGAGTCCAGCTAGAACCTTGAGAATCATCATTCTGAACTCTAGATCTGTAATATTACCATGTCTGTATTGATTAGGTCCCTAGCCTTCGGTACTGCCTCTTGTTCTTTTTTCTGTGGTGAATTTTTCTGCCTTGTCATTTTGTCCAGATAAGAATATATGAAGGAGCAAGTAAAATACTAAAGGGGTGGCAACAAGTCCAGGAAAATATGCTTTAACCAAATCAGAAGAGATCCCAAATCATGAAGGGGGTGAAAGGGGATACAAAGAGGTTCAGAAAGAAAAAAATAAATAAATAAAGATAAGAAACAATTAAAAAAAGAAAACGAATAAAGAAAAAGTATAAAAAAGAAAAATATAGATATTAGATAAACTAGATAAAAATGTTAAAAAAGAAAAGGGTAAAAGTTAAAAAAATTTAGCAAAAGAAGAGAAAAAAATTGAAAAAGTAAAAAAAATTAAATCAACTGCAAGACTAAAGAATCATGTGGAGAAAGCCATGAGTTCTGTGCTTTGCTTTCTCCTCCTCTGGAATTCTGCTGCTCTCCTTGGTATTGAAACTGCACTCCTTGGTAGGTGAACTTGGTCTGGGCTGGATTTCTTGTTGATCTTCTGGGGGAGGGGCCTGTTGTAGTGATTTTCAAGTGTCTTTGCCCCAGGCAGAATTGCACCACCCTTACCAGGGGCCGGACTGAGTAATCTGCTCTGCTCGGGTTTGCTTTCAGGAGCTTTTGTTCCCTGAGTGCTTTCCGTAGAGTTTTGGAGGACGGGAATAAAAATGGCGGCCTCCTGGTCTCCGGCCTGGAGGAGCCGAGACCCCGGGGCCCCACTCCTCAGTGCGCCCTTAGAGAACAGCACCCAGTAACTCACTCCCGTCTGCCTGACCTCTGGCCACGCTCCGAGCTCACAGAGCCTCAGTACATATTCTTATTTGTAAACCCTATTAACATGGACATCAATTTGTCACTCTTTTACATAAAGTGCTCTATCAATTTTTCTCTCCTTTATTACCGCATGTGCTTAATTTATTCTACTCTGAAGTAGATTACATACATTTATGTAAACTTGAATTAAATATTAAGATCTAATATACATATAAACTAAATGAGCTTGTTATAAGCAAAAATATTCTTCTCAGTCATTATTCACACATGATTCATCAAATAGAAACTCAAAACTTAAGCTATGTTTTCTGAAGGTAAACTACTACAGAGAAGTTTATTTATTCTCATATTTTGATTTCAGAACTTAGTTTACTTGGCTAGATCATGAAGCTAAGAAAATACTTATCTACATTATAATTTCTTAATGAGTAAGGAAAGCACTACAGTAATACTTCAGAAGGCACGCTTAAGTTGTCCTATTAATGCTTACCACTGATCATTAGAACATTAAAGAAATTCAGGATATTTCAGTGTATTCACTTTTTTAGAACACATTCTTAATGTGTATGATTACTAACAGTCACTAAAGATTATATTTGTAGTTGAAACATAATCATTTGTGAGACACTTACCCAATGTAAGCAAAAATTTTAGTCTTTCAGAAATATCCAAGCTCTGAAATAATTTTCTTCCCTGAATAAAACAGGAAAACAAATTCACGTTAACATTTACATCTTTTTTCAGGGAGGCACTTTTTCCCCTCAGAGATGAAAATGATTTTATCAGGTATCTCTTTTTTTCTTCAGAGGTTTTATTTGAATTTTAAAATAGTGTCACTAAGGAAAAATTATTGGTTTGACATTCAAACATTTCATATATTTAAGGATCATTATATTCTAGTTTAGAATCAAACATTCTTCACTTTTGAGAGCTATATATATCTGGTTGTCTAGAGAGATTCCAGGCCACCAGGTGCCTTATGTAAGGGACTGAGATGACCCTGGGAAAGATTCATATTATCCTTACATTTACCCAACTAATTCTTACTTATATATCATTATCCAGGTAATCTGCTGTCTCCATTAAGAAACATTCAATGACATGCCTTCCTCCTCCCACAATGAATTAGACAATCAACCTTTGTGCTCCCATAACACCTGCTATATTTATTTTAAGATACATATATTGTATTTTAATTGTTTCCTTTATTCAGTTTCAGGGTGCTTCTTGAAATAGAGTCTGGAGTCAGTCATAACTTCAACAATTAATGTGTCAAGCAACAATTGTGTGCCAAATTGGACTTCTGGCCACAAGCTATATAACCTGGGCAAATACTTAACCTCCTTAGGTTACACTTTTCTCATTTATAAAACTGGAACGTTAACTATACATGCCATAGAGGTTGCAGTGAAGATTACAGAATGTATAAAAAAGTGCCTCACATTTTTTGCACATAGAAAATCATTCATAAATGTTGGCTATTATTATTATTTTTTTTTTTTTACAAACAAATTAAACGTATAGGACCCTTTAAGTATTCTTAGAAGGAAAGTCTTAAGAATATAGCCTGGTCTTTATGTGGAGAAAAAAAAGACCATTTTTGTTTTGTTTTGTTTTGTTTTTTAATAAAGAGAGAGCAAAAAGATTCCTTAAAGTGTTGCCCCCTGCTCCTGTTCTCTTGGAGCTGACTTGTTAGTGCCTCATTCTTCTCCCATGCCCTGTCAGAAGGCGGCATTAAAGACTTATGAAATTAGGGTCACCTGGTTGGCTCAGTAGGCTAAGTCTCTGCCTTAGGCTCGGGTCATGGTCTCAGGGTGCTGGGATTGCGCCCCGTATCAGGCTCTCTGCTCAGCGGGAAACTTGTATGCCCCTCTCTCTCTGCCTGCCTATCCACCTACTTGTGGTCTCTCTCTGTCAAATACATAAAATCTTTTTTTTTTTTTTTTTTTTTTTTTTTTTTGTCTTTTAAAGATTTTTTTTTTTTATTTTTTATAAACATATATTTTTATCCCCAGGGGTACAGGTCTGTGAATCACCAGGTTTACACACTTCACAGCACTCACCAAATCACATACCCTCCCCAATGTCCATAATCCCACCCCCTTCTCCCAAACCCCCTCCCCCCGGCAACCCTCAGTTTGTTTTGTGAGATTAAGAGTCACTTATGGTTTGTCTCCCTCCCAATCCCATCTTGTTTCATTTATTCTTCTCCTACCCACTTAAGCCTCCATGTTGCATCACCACTTCCTCATATCAGGGAGATCATATGATAGTTGTCTTTCTCTGCTTGACTTATTTCGCTAAGCATGATACGCTCTAGTTCCATCCATGTTGTTGCAAATGGCAAGATTTCATTTCTTTTGATGGCTGCATAGTATTCCATTGTGTATATATACCACATCTTCTTGATCCATTCATCTGTTGATGGACATCTAGGTTCTTTCCATAGTTTGGCTATTGTGGACATTGCTGCTATAAACATTCGGGTGCATGTGTCCCTTTGGATCACTACATTTGTATCTTTAGGGTAAATACCCAATAGTGCAATTGCTGGGTCATAGGGCAGTTCTATTTTCAACATTTTGAGGAACCTCCATGCTGTTTTCCAGAGTGGCTGCACCAGCTTGCATTCCCACCAACAGTGTAGGAGGGTTCCCCTTTCTCCACATCCTCGCCAGCATCTGTCATTTCCTGACTTGTTGATTTTAGCCATTCTGACTGGTGTGAGGTGATATCTCATTGTGGTTTTGATTTGTATTTCCCTGATGCCGAGTGATATGGAGCACTTTTTCATGTGTCTGTTGGCCATCTGGATGTCTTCTTTGCAGAAATG
Organism: Mustela putorius furo; assembly: GCF_011764305.1. Classification (NCBI taxonomy): domain Eukaryota; kingdom Metazoa; phylum Chordata; class Mammalia; order Carnivora; family Mustelidae; genus Mustela; species Mustela putorius. Next base: position 13,168,231 of record NW_025422023.1, read on the forward strand.
TCTGTTCATGTCTTCTGCCCATTTCTTGATTGGATTATTTGTTCTTTGGGTGTTGAGTTTGCTAAGTTCTTTATAGATTCTGGACACTAGTCCTTTATCTGATATGTCGTTTGCAAATATCTTCTCCCATTCTGTCAGTTGTCTTTTGATTTTGATAACTGTTTCCTTTGCTGTGCAAAAGCTTTTGATCTTGATGAAATCCCAATAGTTCATTTTTGCCCTTGCTTCCCTTGCCTTTTGCGTTGTTCCTAGGAAGATGTTGCTGCGGCAGAGGTCGAAGAGGTTGCTGCCCGTGTTCTCCTCAAGGATTTTGATGGATTCCTTTCGTACATTGAGGTCCTTCATCCATTTTGAGTCTATTTTTGTGTGTGGTGTAAGGAAATGGTCCAATTTCATTTTTCTGCATGTGGCTGTCCAATTTTCCCAGCACCATTTATTGAAAAGGCTGTCTTTTTTCCATTGGACATTCTTTCCTGCTTTGTCGAAGATTAGTTGACCATAGAGTTGAGGGTCTATTTCTGGGCTCTCTATTCTGTTCCATTGATCTATGTGTCTGTTTTTGTGCCAGTACCATGCTGTCTTGATGATGACAGCTTTGTAATAGAGCCTGAAGTCCGGAATTGTGATGCCACCAACGTTGGCTTTCTTTTTCAATATCCCTTTGGCTATTCGAGGTCTTTTCTGGTTCCATATAAATTTTAGAATTATTTGTTCCATTTCTTTGAAAAAGATGGATGGTACTTTGATAGGAATTGCATTAAATGTGTAGATTGCTTTAGGTAGCATAGACATTTTCACAATATTTATTCTTCCAATCCAGGAGCATGGAACATTTTTCCATTTCTTTGTGTCTTCCTCAATTTCTTTCATGAGTACTTTATAGTTTTCTGAGTATAGATTCTGTGTCTCTTTGGTTAGGTTTATTCCTAGGTATCTTATGGTTTTGGATGCAATTGTAAATGGGATTGACTCCTTAATATCTCTTTCTTCTGTCTTGCTGTTGGTGTAGAGAAATGCAACTGATTTCTGTGCATTGATTTTATATCCTGACACTTTACTGAATTCCTGTATAAGTTCTAGCAGTTTTGGAGTGCAGTCTTTTGGGTTTTCCACATATAGTATCATATCATCTGCGAAGAGTGATAATTTGACTTCTTCTTTGCCGATTTGGATGCCTTTAATTTCCTTTTGTTGTCTGATTGCTGAGGCTAGGACCTCTAGTACGATGTTGAATAGCAGTGGTGATAATGGACATCCCTGCCGTGTTCCTGACCTTAGCGGAAAAGCTTTCAGTTTTTCTCCATTGAGAATGATATTTGCGGTGGGTTTTTCATAGATGGCTTTGATGATATTGAGGTATGTGCCCTCTATCCCTACACTTTGAAGAGTTTTGATCAGGAAGGGATGTTGTACTTTGTCAAATGCTTTTTCAGCATCTATTGAGAGTATCATATGGTTCTTGTTCTTTCTTTTATTGATGTGTTGTATCACATTGACTGATTTGCGGATGTTGAACCAACCTTGCAGCCCTGGAATAAATCCCACTTGGTCGTGGTGAATAATCTTTTTAATGTACTGTTGAATCCTATTGGCTAGTATTTTGTTGAGTATTTTCGCATCTGTGTTCATCAAGGATATCGGTCTATAGCTCTCTTTTTTGGTGGGATCCTTGTCTGGTTTTGGGATCAAGGTGATGCTGGCCTCATAAAATGAGTTTGGAAGTTTTCCTTCCATTTCTATTTTTTGGAACAGTTTCAGGAGAATAGGAATTAGTTCTTCTTTAAATGTTTGGTAGAATTCCCCCGGGAAGCCGTCTGGCCCTGGGCTTTTTGTTTGTTTGGAGATTTTTAATGACTGTTTCAATCTCCTGACTGGTTATGGGTCTGTTCAGGCTTTCTATTTCTTCCTGGTTCAGTTGTGGTAGTTTATATGTTTCTAGGAATGCATCCATTTCTTCCAGATTGTCAAATTTATTGCCGTAGAGTTGCTCATAGTATGTTCTTATAATAGTTTGTATTTCTTTGGTGTTAGTTGTGATCTCTCCTCTTTCATTCATGATTTTATTTATTTGGGTCCTTTCTCTTTTCTTTTTGATAAGTCGGGCCAGGGGTTTATCAATTTTATTAATTCTTTCAAAGAACCAGCTCCTAGTTTCGTTGATTTGTTCTATTGTTTTTTTGGTTTCTATTTCATTGATTTCTGCTCTGATCTTTATGATTTCTCTTCTCCTGCTGGGCTTAGGGTTTCTTTCTTGTTCTTTCTCCAGCTCCTTTAGGTGTAGGGTTAGGTTGTGTACCTGAGACCTTTCTTGTTTCTTGAGAAAGGCTTGTACCGCTATATATTTTCCTCTCAGGACTGCCTTTGTTGTGTCCCAGAGATTTTGAACCGTTGTGTTTTCATTATCATTTGTTTCCATGATTTTTTTCAATTCTTCTTTAATTTCCCGGTTGACCCATTCATTCTTTAGAAGGATACTGTTTAGTCTCCATGTATTTGGGTTCTTTCCAAACTTCCTTTTGTGGTTGAGTTCTAGCTTTAGAGCATTGTGGTCTGAAAAATATGCAGGGAATGATCCCAATCTTTTGATACCGGTTGAGTCCTGATTTAGGACCGAGGATGTGATCTATTCTGGAGAATGTTCCATGTGCACTAGAGAAGAATGTGTATTCTGTTGCTTTGGGATGAAATATTCTGAATATATCTGTGATGTCCATCTGGTCCAGTGTGTCATTTAAGGCCTTTATATCCTTGCTGATCTTTTGCTTGGATGACCTGTCCATTTCAGTGAGGGGAGTGTTAAAGTCCCCTACTATCATTGTATTATTGTTGATGTGTTTCTTTGATTTTGTTATTAATTGGTTTATATAGTTGGCTGCTCCCACGTTGGGGGCATAGATATTTAAAATTGTTAAATCTTCTTGTTGGACAGACCCTTTGAGTATGATATAGTGTCCTTCCTCATCTCTTATTATAGTCTTTGGCTTAAAATCTAATTGATCTGATATAAGGATTGCCACTCCTGCTTTCTTCTGATGTCCATTAGCATGGTAAATTCTTTTCCACCCCCTCACTTTAAATCTGGAGGTGTCTTCGGGCTTAAAATGTGTTTCTTGGAGGCAACATATAGATGGGTTTTGTTTTTTTTATCCATTCTGATACCCTGTGTCTTTTGACAGGGGCATTTAGCCCATTCACATTCAGGGTAACTATTGAGAGATATGAATTTAGTGCCATTGTATTGCCTGTAAGGTGACTGTTACTGTATATGGTCTCTGTTCCTTTCTGATCTACCACTTGTAGGCTCTCTCTTCTCTTTGCTTAGAGGACCCCTTTCAAGATTTCCTGTAGAGCTGGTTTGGTATTTGCAAATTCTTTCAGTTGTTGTTTGTCCTGGAAGCTTTTAATCTCTCCTTCTATTTTCAATGATAGCCTAGCTGGATATAGTATTCGTGGCTGCATGTTTTTCTCGTTTAGTGCTCTGAAAATATCATGCCAGCTCTTTCTGGCCTGCCAGGTCTCTGTGGATAAGTCAGCTGCCAATCTAATATTTTTACCATTGTATGTTACAGACTTCTTTTCCCGGGCTGCTTTCAGGATTTTCTCTTTGTCATTGAGACTTGTAAATTTTACTATTAGGTGACGGGGTGTGGGCCTATTCTTATTGATTTTGAGGGGCATTCTCTGAACCTCCTGAATTTTGATGCTCGTTCCCTTTGCCATATTGGGGAAATTCTCCCCAATAATTCTCTCCAGTATACCTTCTGCTCCCCTCTCACTTTCTTCTTCTTCTGGAATCCCAATTATTCTAATGTTGTTTCGTCTTATGGTGTCACTTATCTCTCGAATTCTCCCCTCGTGGTCCAGTAGCTGTTTGTCCCTCTTTTGATCAGCTTCTTTATTCTCTGTCATTTGGTCTTCTATATCACTAATTCTTTCTTCTGCCTCATTTATCCTAGCAGTGAGAGCCTCCATTTTTGATTGCACCTCATTAATAGCTTTTTTGATTTCACCTTGGTTAGATTTTAGTTCTTTTATTTCTCCAGAAAGGGCTTTTATATCTTTCGAGAGGGTTTCTCTAATATCTTCCATGCCTTTTTCGAGCCCGGCTAGAACCTTGAGAATTGTCATTCTGAACTCTAGATCTGACATATTACCGATGTCTGTATTGATTAGGTCCCTAGCCTTCGGTACTGCCTCTTGTTCTTTTTTTTGTGTTGAATTTTTACGTCTTGTCATTTTGTCCAGATAAGAGTAAATGAAGGGGCAAGTAAAATACTAAAAGGGTGGCAACAACCCCAGGAAAATATGCTTTAACCAAATTAGAAGAGATCCAAAATCGTGAGTGGGGAGAAAGGGGATAAAAAGAGGTTCAAAAAGGAAGAGAGAAAAAAAAAAAAAAAAAAAAAAAAAAAAAAGAAAAAAAAAAAAAAAAATTTTAAAAAAAAAGAAAACACCTAAGAAAAATGTAAAAAAAAAAAATATATATATATATATATATATATATATATTAGATAAACTAGTAAAAAATCGTTAAAAAAGAAAAAGGTAACAGTTAAAAAAAAAAAAATTTTACCCGAAGGCGAGAGAAAAAAAAAAAATGAAAAAGAAAAAATTAAATTAACTGCAAGACTAAAAAAAAATCACAGGAAAAAAGCCATGAGTTCCGTGCTTGGCTTTCTCCTCCTCTGGAATTCTGCTGCTCTCCTTGGTATTGAAACAGCACTCCTTGGTAGGTGAACTTGGTCTCGGCTGGATTTCTTGTTGATCTTCTGGGGGAGGGGCCTGTTGTAGTGATTCTCAAGTGTCTTTGCCCCAGGCGGAATTACACCGCCCTTACCCGGGGCCGGGGTGAGTAATCCGCTCGGGTTTGCTTTCAGGAGCTTTTGTTCCCTGAGCGCTTTCCGTAGAGTTCCAGAGGACGGGAATACAAATGGCGGCCTCCTGGTCTCCGGCCCGGAGGAGCCGAGAGCCCAGGGCCCCACTCCTCAGTGCGCCCTCAGAGAACCGCGCCCAGTCACTCCCGTCGGCCTGACCTCCGGCCGCGCTCCGAGCTCACCGAGCCTGCGACCGGTTCAAGGTAACACGGAGCTGCGAGCTCACTGTCGGCTCTGTCTCTGTAGCCGGCCTTCCCGCTCCAATACCCGCAAGCTCTGCGACACTCAGACACCCCGGATCCTTCTGTGACCCTGCGGGACCTGAGGCCACGCTGACCCCGCGTGGGCTTCGCCCCGGTTTAGCCTCTGGAGCGATGTCCCTCAGCGGAACAGACTTTTAAAAGTCCTGATTTTGTGCGCGGTTGCTCCGCCGCTTGCCGGGAGCCGGCCCCTCCCCCCGGGGTCTATCTTCCCGTCGCTTTGGATTCACTTCTCCGCCGGTCCTACCTTTCAGAAAGTGGTTGATTTTCTGTTTCCAGAATTGCTGTTCTTCTTCTCTTCGATCTGCCGATGGATTTTCAGGTGTTTGCAATCTTTAGATAAGCTATCTAGCTGATCTCCGGCTAGCTGAAGCAGTCTCAGCCTGCTACTTCTCCGCCATCTTGACTCCTCCCCCCAAATACATAAAATCTTAAAAAAAAAAAAGACTTATGAAATTAGAACTACAGATAGATCAGTGAAAAAAAAGTTGCCATTCCTCTCTCAATTTTTTACATTATCTTATTAATCTTTAAGAAATACAGGTTTGATTTTATCAATATCTTCTTTAAAAATTTAAATGGTCCCCCAAGCCTTATGTAACTTAAATATAAACTTCTCAATTTAGCATTCAAAATCTCCTAGATATCTTTTCAATCTAGTTTCTTACTATGTATCTACCTGTGATGAACACACACTCACACACACACACACACACACACACAGCAGTTCAATTTGATTACTTGCAATACAGTGCATATACTCTGTATGATGATATGATATGACTGATGATTACATAAGATCATATGATTTTGGCTTATGTTATTTTCCTACAGTAATTTTTCTTCATTGTTATCAAAATTTTATACATATCCTTAATTGCATTGCCACTCTTGAATGTTAATTTTGTGAGTTAAAGATTTCAAAATTCAGGGACGCCTGGGTGGCTCAGTTGGTTGAGCAGCTGCCTTCGGCTCAGGTCGTGATCCCCGGGTCCTGGGATCGAGTCCCACATCGGGCTCCTTGCTCGGCGGGGAGCCTGCTTCTCCCTCTGCCTCTGCCTGCCTCTTTGTCTGCCTGTACTCGCTCGCTCTCTCTCCCTTTGTCTCTGGCAAATAAATAAATAAAATCTTAAAAAAAAAAAAAAAAGATTTCAAAATTCAAATTACTTTCTCTCAGCATTTTGATGACATTGTGCCACTGTTTTCTAACATCCAAATTACTAAGAGGTTTAACGTCAATCTCATTCTTGGTAGGTAATATGTCTTTTCTGAAACATTTTAAGATTTTCTCACTGACACTGATAAAGTCATCATAGCTTACTAAAGGCAGGCTGGTGTGTTAAGAGTACAGCTTTGGGTATAGTTGGTGGGTACAGATCTGCTCAAGTACTTATTATGATGTAACTAGGACAGGCTGATTAATTTTTCTGTACCTCAATTTCCTGATCTGTAAACTAAAGATAACTATTAGATAAATTTTATAAGACTGTTGTGAGTATTGATTGAGATAACAGAGATTAGAAATGTATCTGACTTTTGAAAAGTTCTTAATAAATGTTACCCACTATTTCATTACTGGTTGTCTCGTAAAAGTTTAGTATATGATTTCTAGGTATTTGTTGTTGTATGTTGTGCTTTTTTTAAAAAAAAAAACTGTTTTATAAGGTAATTAGAGGATTCTTTCAAACGAAGAAATTTATACTCAGCTTCTGATACTACTATATGACAGATATGAGAATATCTGGCTCTATCCTCCCTATTTATTTATTTAAAATTTTATCTATTTATTTGACAGAGAGAGAGATCACAAGCAGGCAGAGAGGCAGGCAGAGAGAGAGGGGTAAGCAGGCTCCCTGCTAAGCAGGGAGCCCGATGCAGGGCTCAATACCAGAACCCTGAGATCATGACCTGAGCCAAAGATAGATGCTTACCAACTGAGCCACCAGGATATCCCTCTCCCTGTCTTTTAAAATTTATATTTTCAATCTCTTTATTTCTTTGTGACATAATCTAAGATAATTACTCAGCTTTACTTTCTACCTTCAATGTGTCTAGTTTCCTCTGATCCATCTAGTTATTTCAATAGTTACATTTTTTTCTCTTAAAATTCTTAACTGGTTCTTCTTTTCAGTAAATATTCTTGATGAATAGTCTCTATAATTGTTTCACAAACGGAACTGTTTCCTTTATCTCCTAAAGAACACATACTTTTATATTAAAGTCCTTTCAATGGTGTAAATTCTTCTATTTGTTGTTTCTTTTTTATTGCAGATATATGTATTTATATCATATATCATATAGTAGATGCATTGTTTTAGGTGTTTGGTATTTCCTAGATATGTACTCACCTATATACATCTTCTGGACTATGGAAACTTCTGGGCAGCAGGGTGGCTATATAGCCTAGTGACATAGCAAGAATTTCCTAGCAAACCTGTTTTGGTATAGTTTTTCCTCTATTTCCCAGGGCTCCTAGTGTACAAACATTCCCCTTTTAGTTATTAGTGTGCTATTAATGTATATATTAATATTTTTATCAATTTTAAAGTTTTGATGAGGTAGAGGGAGATTTAAGCTTATGTTCAATATGCCATTCTAAAGCTAGATGGTCTAAACTTAAGTATCACTTAAAATGTCATGAAATCCCTATTATGAAATTAATATTTCCTTTCTTGGAATTCACATAACTCTTCTGTGTTTATCTTCGATGTTTATGGATTTGAATTAAATTATAAGCTCTTTGACAATGTGTCTTAATCACAGTTTACCGCCTATTGCATCCGTCATGATGTTATACACAGAGTAATTAGTCATCTACATTTGTTGAACTGAATTACTCATACAAGACACACCCCGGGGGGTGCCTGGGTGGCTCAGTGTGTTAAAGCCTCTGCCTTCGGCTTGGGTCATGGTCCCAGGGTCCTGGGATCAAGCCCCGCATCGGGCTCTCTGCTCAGTAGGGAGCCTGCTTCCCTTCCTCTCTCTGCCTGCCTCTCTTCCTACTTGTGATTTCTGTGAAATAAATAAATAAAATCTTAAAAAAAAAGACACACCCTGATCATTAGTAAAGAGTTTAGATATATGTGATGTAATAAAAAGGAAAAGCTGTATATTTCACATTTACACTTACACTTCACATTCAGCATTCCAGTAAGAGTTTTCATTTAGGCTATGATTTTATTTTTTTATTTTTTATTTATTTATTTATTTTTATTTTATTTGACAGAGAGAGAAATTAAATTAAAAATTTTTGCTAGGAAGATTTTAATCTAATCATCATAATACAGGTCTTTCATGTCCAGAAAACAAGAGAAAATATATATGCATCTTAAATAATTTTAAAATTATTGTGTCCCTAGGCTATGATTTTAAACAAAAGTGAGATTTGCTATCATTTAATATCAATGAAAAGTAAAATGACATTTTCCCTTACAAAAAGCAGTGCCAATATGTAAATTATTTTATGATTAAAAGTATAATCATAAAATATTATGATCATATTTTTCTTAATCATAAAATATTTTAGTACAATAAAAGATAACAGTGATGGACTATTTGCTATGTAACGCACCATACTTGTTTCATTTAGTTTTTCTAACAACTATGTAATATAGACAAAAAATTTCTGCTTGTAAAGACCTCAATGTCCGAGTAAAGTACACAAATGTGACACATGCTATAATAGAAGAGGACAGCAAGGAAGATAAGGACCTAATGCTGGCAGGTATTTGAAAGTAGGACTGAGAGACTGTTAGTTGTCCCTCCAAATCCATTCTCATTGCTTTCTCAATATTTATGTGTCCCAGCTAAAGACTGTATTTTTAGTGTCCCTTGTACAGATGTGCCATGTGGCCACATAAGTAAATTGTAACCAATGAAATGTAAAGGGTTGACATTTGCACTTTTAGATCATCTTTTTAAAGAACAATTATCATGAACTCACTTATCTCCTTCCCTTATGCCTAAAAAATGATAAAGAAACAACTTTGGAAACCAGACGTTTGAGATTGGTGGAGCCATAGCCTAGCTTTGTGCACAACATGGACTGCTGTTAAATCAGGGAAAGAACATCCATGTTCTTTAAGCTACTATATTTTTAATTTCTTTCTTTTCAATAGCAACTTAGTCTTTGCCCTAATAAATATAGAGAATATCTGAGAAAGATCTCATAAAACACAATTCAACTACTAAGTGATTCTTGTAAGAAAACAAGAGGAGAGAAGAAGGTATTTTGGGAAAAAAGAATACCACAGAAAGGGGGACCATGAAGATATCAAAGAGTATACATAGCTTTAGGGTAACTCTTTCTAGAACTGTTTAATTTTTTATACTTAGTACAGTATAAATTCTTTATATTTAGTAAAGTATAAATACTTTATAAAGATACCAAAATGATAAGCAAATAGATTGTCAAACAGGATTTTTTAATAAGTCATACTGAGATTTAAGCCTTTTTCCCCTTATATCTAGTCAAACCACAAAGCAAAAATATGTTACTAAATAGCTTTCTTATCAGAAAACCTATTTTAGGGGTTGCTGGGTGGCTCAGTCATTAAGTGTCTGCCTTCGGCTCAGGTCATGATCCTAGGGTCCCGAGATTGAGCCCCACATCAGGCTCCCTGCTCAGCAGCATGCCTACTTTTCCCACTCCCCCTGCTTGTATTCCCTCTCTCGCTGTGTCTTTCTGTCAAATAAATAAATAAAATCTTAAAAAAAAAGAAAAACTTATTTTAATAAGCACAAAATTTCTTTTTATCAGTTTAATATTTCTCTATACATACCACACAAAGCTCAAATAAAATGATTCCAAGAGACCACACATCTGATTTGGGGCCAGAAGGCAATGGTTTTTCACTTGACACATGATCAGTGGTTTTGAAAATTCCTTGTGCAATTACCTCAGGTGCCAAGTATGATGGATACCTGCAATGATACATTAAACAAATGAATAGTTACTACAAACTACAAAGGGAGAAAAAGTAGTACTACATGTTTACTATCTGTTTGATAAGATCTATGTAAAAGTCCAGTGCAATTAAATTAAAAATTTTTGCTAGGAAGATTTTAATCTAATCATCATAATACAGGTCTTTCATGTCCAGAAAACAAGAGAAAATATATATGCATCTTAAATAATTTTAAAATTATTGTCTCTCTGAAGCATTAATTCCTTTCATTGCTTTCCTCTCTTTTTAATACATTGCCATCTTGTAGTAGTCTGTTTTCAGGTGTTTTATTTTCCTCCTTATTGCCTGTCTTCTCCTTACACTTAACTATTAATTAAAGTGCATTTTATCTTGGAAAATAGTACATATTCTTTTGAGTAGTAGAAATGTCAATATCTTTAAAGAAACATAAACTGAAAACTAAAATTCTCTCCCATTTCTGTGCTCTAGGCACCCCTATGTATTTATAGATATAGATAAACTTGACCATCCATCACCACTACCCCACAGGGCAGCATACTATACATTTTACTTTGCACAACTTTTTTTTTTCATTTAAAGTATATTTTAGATATTATTCTATAAAAATAAGTCTAGACTGTCTTATTCTCTTTGAAAACTGCCAACAATTTTATTGTACTAATAATGCACATAATTAAAAAATGCACTAAATTTATTTGACAAAACACTGAAGAACATTTTGGAAGTTTCATTCCTACATGGATAATCAATTGAGCCCTATTCCATTTACTGAAAATGCTATCTACTCCCAACTAGTCCACAGTATCAGTTTCTACCACAAAGAAAATCTCTACATACATGTTGATCTGGATCTTGGCTACCTATTTTGTTCCACTGGTAAATTTGCTGACACCATACCATTATACTATCTTAAGTCTATAACATTATATAAGTAATTGTCAACAATTGCTAAGACTAGTCCTCTCAAAACACACACATCTTTTCCCAAAATCTATAAGGAACTTACCAAACTCAACACCCAAAGAACAAGTAATCCAGTCAAGAAATGGGCAGAAGACATGAACAGACTTTTCTCCAAAGAAGATGTACAAATGGCCAACAGACATATGAAAAAATGCTCAACACCATCACTTAACATCAAGGAAATACAAATAAAAAACAATGAAATACCACCTCACACCAGTCAGAATGGCTAAAATTAACAAGTCAGGAAACAAGAGATATTGGTAAGGATGTGAATAAAGGGAAATCCCTTTACACTGTTGGTGTGAATGCAAGCTGGTACAGCCACTCTGGAAAACATTATGGAGGTTCCTCAAAAAGTGAAAACAGAGCTACCCTATGACCCAGCAATTGCCCTACTAGGTATATACCCCAAAGTTACAAATGTAGTGATCTGAAGGGGCATATGCACCCCATTGTTTATAGAGCAATATGTCCACAATAGCCAAACTATGGAAAGGGCCAGATGTCCAACAACAGATGAATAGATAAAGAAGATGTGGTATGTATATATACAATGGAATATTACACAGCCACAAAAATGAAATATTGCCATTTGCAACAACGTGGATGGAACTAGAGGGTACTATGCTAAGCAAAATAAGTCGGTCAGAGAAAGACAAGCGTAATATGATTTCACTCATATGTGCAATTTAAAAAATGAAACAGAGGAATAAAGGGGAAGGGAGGAAAAAATGAAATGAGATGAAATCAGAGAGAGGGACAAACTGTAAGAGACTCTTAACCATAGGAAATAAACTGAGGGTTGCTGGAGAGGAATGGGGTCGGGAATGGAGAAAATGGGTGATGGGCATGAAAGAGGGCATGTGATGTAATGAGCACTAGGTGTTATATGCAATTGATGAATCATTGAACTCTATCTCTGAAATTAATAATATATTATATGTTAATTAATTGAATTTAAATTAAAAAATAAAACGTTGGCTCTCCCCCACCCCCCCAAAAACCACATAAACCTTTTAATTTATCTGTAGGAGTGTCTAGGTACTTTTCAGATGTTTGTTCTCTCTATATATACATTTAGAACTAGCTTGTCAACTTGTTTCTCCCTCCCTTTCTCTCTCTCTTACACGCACACAGAGCTGGAATTTTTATTGAAATTAGATCAAATGTAACACAGGTTGGGGAGAATTGGCATTTTTCTGATACATACCCTAACAATCTATGAGCAAGTATCTATATTTATTTAGGCCTTTCATAATGTCTTTAAAAAAAGATTTATATTTCTTTCACAGAGGTGCTTTCACAGAAGTGAAATACCTGCTTAGATTCTTTTTAGGTATTTCACATTCTTTTGCTGATGTGTAAATAATTTCTTAGTATTAATTTTGTATCTAGCAACACCGCTAAACCCTCAACATTTATGGGAGAATTCTTTTGAGTAGTCTGTAGATGAGCAAATCAGTTATGCTTAACTGATTTGTTTATAGTGACAGTTTTGTTTCCTCCTTTCTATAACTTTTAGTTTTTTTGCTGCCTTCTGTGGTAAAATTGCTAACATTAAAATAACTGTTGATAGTTGACCTCTTTGTCTTTTTTTTTTTTTTTAAGATTTATTTATTCATTTAGTTGAAAGACAGAGGTCACAAGTAGGCATAGAGTCAGGCAGAGAGAGGAGGGGAAGCATGCTCCCTCCTGAGCAGAGCCCGATGGGGGGTTCGATCCCAGGACCCTGGGATCATGATCTGAGCTGAAGGCAGAGGCTTTAATCCACTGAGCCACCCAGGTGTCCTTATCCTCATCTTTTAAAAATACTTTTAACCTATCACCATCATAGTTTCTCTGCAGAAATTTCTGTCAGTGTTAACCATGAAGAAATTTTGAACATTTTGAACACTTCTTCTTTTTATTACAAAAAGAACGAATGATTCTTTTCTTTTTATATGTTAATGAGTTTAAATACATTAATTACCTAATGTTTAACCAACCTTGCATTCCTGGACTTTTTATTTCTAGTAATTTCACTTTGAAAATTGAAAATTTTATTTTCTTTATATATAATTTATAATATTTATAATAAATTATAAATTTTACAAATAAAATTTCATTATATATCTATATATAAATATATCTATATATTGATTTATATAAAATTTCTTTTCCTTGCCCAACTGCATTCATTAGTGCCAGGTATACACTGGCAAATGATAGTGGTGTTAGTAAATATTTTGTTTTAAACCTATTAACTTCGGGGTTGAAATCTATCTACTAACAGGGAGATATAAATAGATGGGTGATTTTCACTACATTAAGGAAATAGTTACATAGTCCCTTTTTATTAAGAATTTAATAAAGAATGTTATGATAAATCTATCAGTTGTTTTTAAGAGACTACAGAAATGATTACTTGATCTTTTTTACTTTTGATATATTGTCCTATTGAATTATGTTTATAGATTGCCTAAACCATCTGTATATTGGTAGAATAAACCACACTTGATAGTTATCTTCTATATGCTTCTGGTTCTTGTTGACTTTTCTATTAGAATTTTTTATATTAATATAACATACTTATATAATAATAACAGATAATCAAGTATGGGTATGATTTATACTTAAATATTTTATGTGGTACCTAGGGAAGACCAGGATTAATGTTATATACTAGGTTATGAAAAAGGATATTGCAAGCTTTTCCTTTAAAAATAACCTTGAGGGCGCCTGAGTGGCTCAGTTGGTGAAGTGATTACCTTCGGCTCAGGTCATGATCTCGGAGTCCTGGAATTTAGTCCCACATCAGGCTCCCAGCTCCATGGGGAGTCTGCTTCTCCCTCTGACCTTTTATCCTCTCATGCTCTCTCTCACTCTCTCTCAAATAAATAAATAAATAAATAAAATAAAAATAAGCTTGAAATGTATAGTATTGTAATTTAAATGGCAACAAACTTAACCACGAGGCACAGGTTTGGTAGAATTTGCCTGTGAGTCAGTCCAGGTATCTCTGTAGGGAGAGGTAATTCCTTCTACATTTCTATAATTGGTATTAGATTTTAAAATTTTCTTTGGGATTAAGTTTTGGTATTTTCATATTGTATTTCCCTTTCTTTTATTCTAGTTTTCAAATTTGCTCAGAGCTAAGCAAAAAAATAATTTATTGAGTCTTTTTATTTTATTTTATTTTTTTAAAATTTTTATAAACATATATTTTCCTGGTGATTCACAGACCTTTATTGAGTCTTCTAATGTTCTCTACCTCTCTAGTTATTTTTCCTTTACTCTATCTTATTTTGTGCATTTGAGTAAGCCATCTTTTTGCTGATTAGGCTAACTAATAAATTTTTTTAAAGATTTCATTTATTTATTTGACAGAAATCACAAGTAGGCAGAGAGGCAGGCAGAGAGAGACGGGTAAGCAGGCTCCCTGCTGAGCAGAGAGCCTGATGTAGGGCTCGATCCCAGAACCCTAGGATCATGACCTGAGCCGAAGGCAGAGGCTTTAACCCACTGAGCAACCCAGGTGCCCCTAATACATGTTTTTATTACAGATGCATTTCTTTTTGTCTCTCAGTACTTTACTATAGTCTGGTGATAGATATTATAGAAACTTGGTATAGGTTAACTTCAGTATACTTTACTAAAGATAAACATTTGTATTTATAAAGTACAGTAAAGTTTTTGGCAGGAAATTCAATGGTAAATATAAAGGAATTGGTAAGAAAATCGTGTTATTGTATAAAATATTTTCCTATCACACTAAAACACTATTAATGTCTTCTGTCTTCTAAACTCATAAATGTAAGTCATTTTATTTAATAAAAAAGACAAAGTCTTTATAAACAGTATATTCTATAAAATGTGTCAAACTGCTAACTTTAATTTTCTAATGAATTTATTTTATGACTAATTCCACAAAACCTTAAGTTGATCTGCTGAGATGGAAATTATTTCTCCTCTCAGTGAATCCCCATGGTATTTTATCTGTATCTTTCTTATAGTTTTCAAATGATTATAAGATACTTACTTTACTTGTTTTATATATGACATAAAAGTCTATACACAATATGTAATATTATACATTTTTATGTTTTGTTTTTGTTTATGCTTATATTTAGTATACAAAAATTTACCCTCCTTTAATACAAACAAACTTGAGGGCACTGGTGTATCTTATTCATTTTTATAAACCTTCAACAACTACCAATAAAATTTAAATATAAGATATATTCAGTAAATTTTTGTTAAAAAATAATATTTCTGGGTGTCTGGGGGCTCAGTCCCTTAAGCATCTGCCTTTGGCTATAATCATGATCCTGGGGTCCTGGGATTGAGTCCCCTATCAGGCTTCCTGCTCAGTGGGGAGTCTTGCTTCTTCCTCTCTCTCTCCCTCTCCCTCATGCTTATGTACTCTGTCCCTCTATCAAGTGAATAAATAAAATCCTAAAAAAATAATAACATTTCCTATCAAAAATGCCAATTAAGATGGTCTTACAGATAACTTAAGCAAACAGTATCAGACACATTGACAATTCTTATATTTAAATCATATAGCCTAGAAATAAAAGAAACAAAAACAGCGTTAGAAGAGAAATGAAAATGAGGGGAATTCTGCCTTACTTATTGCATATGTGCATATCCTTTCTTCATTTATCATCAAATTTAGTCATAAGCATAATTATCTGTATTTTTCAATCCCATGGATATTAGATTACTATGAAACCTGGCAATAATGACTATAATCAAAATACATTTAAGTATTTGGTACATCTATGTAACATATGTAACGTAGGCATTCAAATATTACTTTCATTTCTCTTCCTGAATTTTTCTGTAGCCACCTCCTCACACTATGATTGCTAATACTTACATTTAAAATATGTCAATTAAGTCAGAGAATATAGCTTAAATTCAATGGGTAAGTTAGACTTTTACATATCTTTACACTTTAATGTAATGATAATGATGACAGTAATATATACTTTTAATTTGCGCATATATTTCTCTCATATATAAATTAGTATTGAGCCATTTTGCCCAAGGTGATCATATTGCTCTTCTAAATGGCATCTGTGGAGACAACTAAAGCCTAATGGAAAAAGGATGGACTTGATGTTATAGTATTTGTATTCTAGTTTCAATTCTAGCACGTATTCTATATGTGGTCAGGGTTTCTTAATCTGAAAACAGGAATAATAATGTTTATCTCACAGAACTGTTATAAATACTAGTGAGTACTATTTTTATAAAAATGGAAAATATGATATAAATGCAATGTTGTATTTTTAATCACCATCACCTTGATATGCCTAGAAGGCAAATTGTTTATTTTTAATCCTGATTTCCAGTACATCTTATCCAAAAATAATGGTGTGGATTGTGAAAGGCCAAGTAATACTATAGGTAAATTGTTATATCTAAGACTTCTGACTGTGATCTCTAGAAGCATAGAGGTTAGCTTTGCTCTAAAATTATTTCCCTTTTAATCAAGAATTAATTAAACTAATAAAAATAACAAACCCTAGGATTGTTTTTAAATGTAGATTATCTCTTTTCAACAAATATCTCTTTAGCGTAGCATTTTAACACTCAAAGAAAATTACCAGAACTTTGCTGTATGACTGGTGAGGCTTTCATCATCTGTTTGATCTTTTAACAAGGTATTAAGCTACTGGCCAACTGAAACGAATGTCCAATTTCTAACTCTACAATATTTTGAAACAGATGTTAACATTTTACTTTGTTGTTCCTTAATATTTGTCTTTTGAATCAACTGCAAGCTTTTTTTGGTGTAAATATTTTCTTTCATGCCTTAGCTGTTTGATCACTTTATTTTTCCTGGCTAATGTTTCACATTTTGCTCTTTGATACTTTCTGGTCAGACCCTTTGGGTCCAAGACTTCAAAGTAACCCAGACCAAATGGCACACAAGACCAATTCTATCCAAGCATTTTAAATTCAAATGTAGTTCTTCAAAATACTTGATGTGCTTTATGAAAAATCACTTCCTTTCTTCCATTCATCACTAGTAAACCTAAAGCATCTTTAAGTAAAAGGCAAAAAAATTAAAGCAATTTTTGTTTGCATTATGTTTTTGGAGTTCTTTTTCAGACAGCTTGATTTAGACAACATGAAGAAGCATTAGCAATCACATTTACTTCCTGTGAGACCACTGCTCCCCAAAAGTTACTTCAAAAGGCAATTATCACATAGGAAAGAAGACACTGGAGCTTTATAGTGAACTTATTTTTATTATACTCAAAAGGGTTTTTTATAACAAATAAAATGTAGGCTATTTTTATAAATTGTTGTTTTCATGCTTGTTAAACAATGGTTTTTTTCCTATGACCAAAGTGTTGGTATATGAAACTGCAAGATTATTAATTTATGTACCTTAATAAATGTGCGATCAAAAGAGAAAATTTTCCATTACACAATGAGCTTCTTGAGGATAGGAATCTATCTTACCCATTTTTGCACATTCAAGCATCCAGAAGAGAAGGTGTTCAGTAAATATTGTCTTAATAATTAAAGGAAGGAATGATAAGCAATTTATTTTAAGATTATTAGCGATGGCCTAATAAAAATTTTTGGTAAGAAATCTATAATCTAATCATAAAGATAAAAGGGTAATTTATAAATGAATCCCTTTTTAAAAAACATCTAATTAAGCAATGTTCCTGCAGAAACACATTCCATGACTTCAAAGCACAATTCTTGCTAATGGAGTGACAGAACTAATTTCAGAGAGCCCAAAGAGCAAAACACAAAAGGTACTATTAAAAAAATCACAAAGCAATTGAACAATATGAATAAGGTCTCTAGATTAGATAACAGTATTATATTAATTTTAATTTCCTTTTTTGATATTTGTTTTGTGGTTATGTAAGAAAATTCCTTACTTTAGGAAATACAAACTGAAGCATTAAGGGTAAAAGGTCATCAGATGCACTAATTATTCTTAAATGATTCAAAAAATATTAATATACACATATACCTATATGTGTAAGAAAAAATAAATAAAGCAAATGTAATGAAATGTTGACATTTGGGGAATCTGGGTTAAGGCTATATAGGGATTCCTGTACTATTTTGAAACTTCTATGTACTGAAAATATTGCCAAAATTAAATATGCAAAAAATAAAAGAATTATATTATTAAAATGTCTAAAAAGAAACCATACAATAAATGTAACACAAAAATCTGTATCAGAAGCATCTGATTAATAAAAGGATAAAATAAACTTTCCTTTCTTAGAGGCCAACATAAACTAGAATTTCATAGCAGAAGTGATCAAATAAACCTCCCTAAATTTAAACATAGACTTTCAGGTGTAGACTCTACCCCAATACCTCTTATACCTACAGTGACTTAATTTGAGTCTTAATATATGATTATATCTTATGGAACAAGAATTGTAGAAAATATTATAAGAATGCTTTTTCTCAGCCTTTTAAGGAACAAGCATTATCATTGTAAGAATCTGATCAGCCTTCTTTCCTTAAATTTACCCAATTCTGGATAAAATGAAATTAATCAGTAAGCATTATAAAGTGAAGAAGGTCGATAACCTCTTAGCCTCTCTTCCAATTCAATGAAATATCAACATTAGATATCTTCTGGGCACTGGAAAAACTCACCGTCTACTTTTTAAAAGTATATGGAAAATTAAAATATGCTAATAAAGAAAAGCTAGTTTTGTGGAGAAATTAATATCACTAATAATGAAATATATATTTTGTCAACTATTACAAAGTTTACGACACAACTCAGAAAAAAAGAGAACACATTCTTACCCAATTGGGAAATCAACATCATCACCATGAGCTGTCATGTGATAAAGTCCAAATTTAGCCAATTTAACATGTCCCTACAATAATAATAAAAATCATTATTAAATGTTTTAATATTAGTAGCAGGAAAAAGTATCATTATACATTTCATAAGTAAAGAAATCACCAGACAGGTATATTAAGAAAAAAAATTAATTTGTCATAATTTTAGGTTATCATAATTTTATTTAAAAAGTATTTGCCAATGTCTGAAACCTGCTTTACACTCATTACAAATATATGTATAAGTATATGCATATGTGTATGTATGTATATACACATATATATTACTTATATATAGATCTCAAAAAAACAAATGCTTAAAATTTTTTTTAATTTTTTTATATTTTAATTTTTTTTTAAGATTTTATGTATTTATTTACAGAGAGAGAGATCACAAGCAGGCAGAGCAGCAGGCAGAGAGCAGGGGAAGCAGGCTCGCTGCCGAGCAGAAATCCTGATGCAGGGCTTGATCCCAGGACCCTGAAACCATGACCTGAGCTGAAAGCAGAGGCTTAACCCACTGAGCCACCCAGGCACCCCAATATTTTCCAGGTATTTTGATGAAACCAAAAAAAGCAGAAATGTTCTCATTTGTCTTGAATCTCTGCTTAGAACATTTTTTGGTAAATTAATAAAAGAATTTTTTTTCAAGGACTTGCAAGTCTATTCATAATGTTATAATGTAACCCTGACATGGGGGTTCTCAACTTGAAAAGATCAGTTCACAAATCAAGATAGTAGTGAATCTGCTAGATTTCTAATTTTTATATTGTTTGAGAAAATCATAATTATCACAAAAGTGAGGTTCTTAATATAAAGCAAATATAAATTTTATAAATCTCTTAAGTTTTACTCCTTTTTGATATTTAACACTTTAAAAAGAGTTAAATTGATTTTAAGATTTATTTTATTTTTCTCAAGAACTTTACTTCCCAGCACTATAAAACATTTATATATTAAAACAATCAGATTGGTTAGATACTCTACTGCTATAAAAATGCAATTAATGAGCACTACTGTAGCTTTTATGATTTTTAATATCATAGGGTAATTTGGTAAAAGTCTGGGGATCAGAGGAAAAGAATAATCCTACTAATACAAAAAATAATTCCCCAGAAAAAAATTCTCTCAAAATTACCTTATATGCTTATGGAAAAATGAATGTATGATTATTCCTGAAAACATACCATCTTGCTACCCATAATTTTCTTATGAGGGTTGACCTGCTTCTTATTAATCACCCACAGGATTTCCAGGTAGAGAAGTGGCATTCCAATAAGAAAAGAAGCTAGGTATGAACAGCAGGCAAATAAAGAAGATAAATGTAGAATAAAATAAAAAAGAAAAAAATAGGGAAGAAGAAAGATACAGAGAAGAAAATACAATGCAGCTATGGTATGACAAAAATACTCTATGTAAATAGAGAAGCTTTCTTAAAATAAAAGCAAATTCCGAGGAGGAATGGACTGGGGAGATACCATACTTGTTTTTCAGAAAGCAAATGAAAGGAAAAACCAAACATGAAGTCAGAAAATGAATCTTGAGAACAAAAGAATAATGCATGTGAAAAACACATGGATTTATATAATTTAAAGATAAGGTTTTTTTTCTAACTACTACAAAGATATCACTTTCATAGAGCCATTTCATTATGAATATTATTAAAATATATTTGTATTCTATAGTTGCTCTGAGTGGGTCTGATTTCAGTAGCTTCCAACCACAAACAACAGACAAATATTTAATGTATTATTTGACAATTACCTTTCGGTCCAAAAGAATATTATGAGGAGACAGTGCTCGGTGTACTATACCATGTTTGTTCATATATTGCAGACCTTGAAGTACCTCAAATGCAATGCACAAAACCTTTGAATAGCTATGAAGAAAACAAAAAGTCACAGATCAACAGATCAATTTACAAAGCAGAAACAGAATCTGTTTTAAGGAATGAAATGAGGTTATTAAAATTCAGTTACATTTTTATTATTCTTCCACTATCCAGAGAAAATACAATCCATCCAATTTATAAAATATCCACTATATACATATTTTGGATTTTCTGATTACATCAGAATTGATCTGGCTAGATCCTACAGTTTCATGAGGCTACTCTAATAGCAGTTATTTGTTTTTCCAAGGAGGGAGTTGAATTTTGGTGGTGTGCGATTAACCTTCTGCAGGTTTGACTTTGCCAAATTATCAGAAAAGTTTCAGATATATGGCAGAACTAAGTCAAGGAAAACCACCACTACTGCCCAAGACAAAATGCCTAAGTCCCTGAAAAAGAGCTAAAATATATTTTATGATAGATATACATGAGGTTATTTATATATCAATCCACAAAGCAATTCATGATTTAGCAAACATTTCTCTTCAATTCTTTCTAAGCCATCTTCCACCCCAGTTTCTCTCTCTCTTTCCCTCTCCATCTCTTTCCATTTTTCTTTTTTTAATCCAGCGCCATTCTTTGGGAAGTCAGGAATGAGATACAGAAAAGTGGTAAAGACTAATTCAAACCCAATCTCCCAAACTATCAATATTAACATTCTGGTATAGAATTTTCTACCCCCTTTTTTTTTTTGCCATTTTGAATTAGATTTTTAAAAATTAAATTAATATCTATAGGAAGTCACTAAAAGTAATTAAAAAAAAGATATACATAAGCCAACAGTAGAGATAAAATGGAATTATTTAAAAAATAGATAATCCCAAAGCTGGCATAATAAAAGGAAAAAAAGAACAAAGAACAAATGGAACAATTAGAAAATAATAGATTTTAATTAGGATGTATCAATAACTATATTAAATGTAAATGTAAAGAATTAAATTCACCAATACAAAGCTAAGAATTGTGAGACTGGATAGGAATTGAGACTCAACTACATTCAGACTGTAAGCAACCCACATTAAATAAAAAATGTAAGTTAAAAGTAAAAGAATGGAGTAATAGGTTACTGATTATCATGGGCTTGCTTGGAAGGACAGGTTGACTACAAAGGAGTATGTGGAAATTTTACCTGACCAGAACTGTTACCTTGATTTTGATGATCATTACACTATTGAGTTTATCACACTGACTGACCTATATACTAAAAAGGCTATATTTTAAAGTATGTAAAGTATAGCTCAAAACATGTGATGTTAAAAAAAGTAAGCTGAATTAAAAAAAAAAAAAGACTTGCAATATGACTCTCTCCTCTAAATTAAAACCATAAGAAAGAACAAGACATGAAAAGCAAAAATCCCTCTCTTTTCATTCTACTCTGACTTTCCAGAGGTACCCACCCTTAGCAGTTTCTGTTTTCAATTCTTCTTGCGGTTAGACTTTTAGTTAATATAATTAAATCTTCTTCGCTATGCAAGATGATACAATTAACATACTTTTACAACTTTCCCATTTTCCTTTCCCAACTCCTGACTTTTTTTTAGCTGTATTATTTTTACATTATCAAATTTTATAAGTGAAATTAAAAAAAAACCTACATTTCTTTTTTGACGGCTAAACAAACAAGTAAATACATAACATGACATGGTGATTAGGTACTAAGGAGAAAAAGTAGGGAAGAGAGAATATGGGGTAGCAGGATGCTAATACATACAAAGTGTGGTCAAGGAAGACCTCACAAAGGTGGTATTTGCACAGAAATCTAAAAGAAGTGAAAAAAGACATGCAGTTCTCTGGGAAATAGGTGATTCAGGCAGAGGGCACAGTAAGTCCTGAACTGGAAACTGCACAGCAATTCAGAAGTTCAATGAAGTCACTATGCATGCAATAGAATGAGCGATAGGTAAAGTATTAGGAGATGAGGTCAGAGATATAATAAGGAGCCAGATAATGTAGGCCATTTAGGCTATTGTAAAGACTCTGGCTTTCACTCTGAGACAGATGGAAAGTGACCGTCACATTGCCATACTATGATTAGTAAATATTCACTCTAGAACTAAGAAAAATATATATACCTAAGCCACTTAATCCCTAGTTCTCAAGCAAAAACATCTCAGTCATCAGGATTTAATCTGTATTATAATTTTATGATTATAACTACTCATGAATTATCAGCAGCTAGCATTATTTTTTATACCTCCTATTATTCATTTTGTATTTATATTTTTACTTAGCTAGAATACAACCATGAGAAAATTTTTCATAAGTGTGGCATGAGTAGGACATTTTAAAGCATGACAGGTCTTTTTTTTTTTTTTTAAGATTTTTATTTATTTATTTGACAGATGGAGATCACAAGTAGGCAGAGAGGCAGGCAGAGAAAGGAAGGGAAGCAAGCTCCCTGCTGAGCAGAGAGCCAGATACAGGGCTCGATCTCAGGACTCTGGGTCATGACCTGAGCCAAAGGCAGAGGCTTTAACCCCCTGAGCCACCCAAGTGCCCCAAAGCATGACATGAGCCAAAGGCAGAGGCCTTAACCCCCTGAGCCACCCAGGTGCCCCAAAGCATGATAGGTCTTAAAATGTCTTACTCTTATCTTTAAACTTGAAAAAGATTTCTCCATTGTCTTCAACTGTTCTTTATTAGTGGTAAGAAGTTCCATATCAACATAATTTTGTTGTAGATAGCTTGTTATTCCCCTTTGGAAGTTTGTGATTCTTTTCACTTTATCCTTAAACTTGTAAAATTTTAGTCCAGTGTGTGTAGAGTGTGGGCATTTGTGCATTTGTGCATTTATGTAAGTAAGCCACAGGTGTGCCTCTTTAATCTGAAGACTCACATGTTCTATTAGCAGAAGAATTAACAAGGAAAAGTTGATTTGTTAGGTCTTTGTTTTCTCCCTCTACTGTATCTTTTAGCTAGAACTCTTAGTGGGCAGGTAAAAATTAGATCCATTCTTCAGATCAACTTTCTGTTTTTATTCCTATGAGCACGGTCTTTAGTCCTATCTCTTCTATTATTTAATTTCCAGATTCTTTGTCCTGATCTGTAGCTGTTCCTTTTCAATAGATCCTATTCTGTGGTATGGATACATTATTCTTTTAAGTCTCTCTGAGAATTGTTACTAGAATTCTGCTGATTCGGGGTTGGGGTGGTGTTAACTTCATTTCCTCTAGGGCAAGTTTTTATGTTTTCCTCCCTTGGCTCTCTTTCTCTCAGACTATCTTTTTCATCATATGTCAGATAATCCCTGGTTGTCAGCCATATTTTAAAATAAATTGATATTCTCCATGAAATATGTAAAAAAGAAACAAAAAAGTTACAATTTATAAAGAATGCTTCTTTAAGGTATTTCTCTTTATCAAATAGTTTCCCCCATATTAAAGAGACATAACAGTCAATCTTAGGCAAATAGGGAATGTGTGAAACAAAAACAATTTTAAATTAATGGAGTTTTCATAAGTATCTACAAAAAAAGAAGCCAACTATGGAAGGTAAAAGATCCCAAACTTTAAAACAGCCATAGTAACATTGATAAATATGTGTGTATAAAAGAATACAAATGTCTACGCTTTTAAAAAACAAAGAAAAACTTTTCTTGAGATTATGATTAGTAAAACAGAACCTAGTTTTCTAAGCTCATTTGGCTGTATGAGTCCAGTTTACAGTAGTAATCTCTTTTGTCCTTCTTCCCTTTCTCTGACATGCGCACACACACACAATTCACAAAATCTTAAAAGCTGATGCCATATTTAGCTGTGACACTAGAGGACCTCAGCTGCACACTGCTTCAATACAGAAATCTTAAGAAAACCAAACCTTTAAAATGGTTTTTTCCATTAAAACAGTTCTGAAACAGTTGAACACAGAAGACTGCATGTTCTATACTGTCTACTTGCTTTTACTGATTGTAAAATATAACTGGAAAATACTTTCACGTCAAAAAGCATATTCATGCTATTATCAAGTTGATGCACACATATGTTGAAATAATTTTTTAAAATTCAAACACAGGAAAGCTGAAGCTCATGACAAATCTTAGCCATTACTTGAGACTACACATGAATTACAGCTAATGAACTAAGTATTCTTCAGAATAAATTATAGTAAATCAGATATGCTTATATGCCCTTTTGTATTCTTAGGATTTAATTCTAAAATTTATTTTAAAAAATAAGGTAAAGGAGAAGAAAAAGATTCCTTCCATAATGAGAAGGAATCAGTACAAGTGAAATTCCATATACTCGTTTTGCTTTTAAAACTATATTCTTTAATACTGCCAATAATTTAGATCACAAAATCTTTTAAAAAATTATTTTGAAGTAGCTAATGCAATTATAACACAACAGCAAGGTAAAAAAAAAAAAAATCGTATGTCCAGGAATAGCATGTCACAGCTAATTGAAAATGGACTCCAGAGGAGAGTTACAATTAAGAGAGTGGGATTCTTGCAATTAAAAAAAAAAAAAATGTTTGCAGGGGTAACAGCACTTCATCCTACACAATTTCCAAGTTAGAATCTCATTAATAAAGAAATCCATCACTAATCTAGAAAATGTAAATGAAACTTCAAGTCTGAAAATATTCTTTTCCTTTTAAAATTTTCAGTTACTATATTACTCCCAAAGATTGTGAGAGTAGAATTTACTTTGTTTTTTTTTCTTTTAAAGATTTTTTCTTTATTTATCTGACAGAGATCACAAATAGGCAGAGAGGCAGGCAGAGAGAGAGGAGGAAGCAGGCTACCTGCAGAGCAGAAAGCCCGATGTGGGGCTCGATCCCAGGACCCTGGGATCATGGCCTGAGCCGAAGGCAGAGGCCACCCAGGTGCCCCTAGAATTTACTTTGTTACCATTGTCCTTGATACTCTGAAAAGTTTAATGAGCATAAAAATCTTTGGTGATTATAAATACATAGAAATGGCTAAAAGGTAGCTTTCAAAATAATATGACTAATAATTTTTAATAAAGCAAGATGATATTTTAAAATACTTTCATTTATATTTAAACATATCAATTAAGTGGCTATTATCTACTTGGTATTGTGCTTTCACACTACTGTGTTAGGCTCCATGGCTATCAAGAGAAAGAACTGATCTCTATAATCAAAAAACCTACAGTGAAAGTGGAAAGTTTTATAAACCGATAACTTTAATACAACTGAATTCAAAAGAATTTAATGTAATTATATAATTAAGTCAGCAGAAGAGAATTAATTATCCATTTCCTCTGTGTTACAAGAAAAAGAAAACATGAACATCTATTTATTACATTGGTGAAACCAAAACAGATCTAAAAAAATAAATCCCTGTACCCTGAGACAGGTACTAACTTATTTAACTTGTAATACCTCTACCCATCACAGTTACTGTGAGGTAGGAGTTCAATAAACATGTATCAGTAGGTGTTCAATACATGTATGCAATGACATCCCATATAGTGCAAGAGGGTGCAGTAACAAGATTAAATTCTTCGCTATTAATGAAATAACAGCTCAAAAAAGTATATTACACTTGCAGTGAATCAACAGTAAGTTGACTTAGAGGGTTTTTTTGAAAGAAAGAAAATCCTGCCATTTGCAACAATATGGGTAAATCTGAAGGACATTATGCTAAGTGAAATAATCTGGTCACAGAAGGACAAATACTGCCTTATTTCACTTAAATAAGGTTTAAAAAAATAGTCAAATTTATAGAAGTAGAGAATAGAACAACGGTTATAAGGGATTAGGGAGAGAAGAAAATGGTTACCAGGGAATGGGAAGAGGAAAACCAATTGATTTAAAGTGTCAGTTGTGTAATATAAGTCCTAGATATCTGCTGTACAACATGGTGTTGATAGTTAACAATACTATATTGCACACTTAAAATTTTGTTAGGAGAGTAGATCTCATTTGTTAAGAGTATAGATAAGTGTTCTTATCACACACAAAAATAAAAAGGACACAGGGGTGAAACTGTTAGAGGTGATGGTATGTGTACTACCTTGATTGCAGTGATGGTTTCACAGGTGTATTCATCTATCCAAACTCAAATGTATACATTAAATACTTGCAGTTTCCTTGTATATCAATTATACCTCAATAAAGGTGTTAAAAAAAGAAATAAGGACAAATTTCTATCAGCCTCAAATCATCAGTTCTTTTTGGTTATTTGCAGTGTTTCCGAGAAGAGATGTTATTCAGACTGCAAGAAATGGAGGCCAAGAAAGAGAGTGAGAGGTCAGGGTTGCTGAGATAGATTTGGAAGTCATTCACAATAGGTGGTAACTAAAACCACACATGCTATTTCCTCTGATCCATAATCCATGATATTTCTAAGGGCCACTCCACAAGCCAAAATACCCATATTGTCAGCAAACCACGGGAGGAAACACACTTTTGGATTCTATGAGTTCAAGATGTTCTTCCACCTTATAAAACTTGATCACTCCCACAGAAATTTTCCTTTTGGTCTAAAACTTTCCTTCCTTGGTATCAGCCTGAAGTAAAATGTTAAAGGAGAGTAAACACAGAGGAAAATTAGTTAGCTACTGTGTGATTTTGGAAATGGAGAGGAAAAATGAAATACTAATGACTAATGTTCAGATAATAATACAACCATATAATCCTGTGATATCTTCAACCTAAACTCTCCTTCTGTAACTTCCAGACAATAGAGCTCAAGTAGTATATAATTTTTTAATAGCTCACTGGTCTATTATTTTGAATTTGGAGAGGGGGGGTATTTTCAGTGCTGAGCTAATGTCTTTGAGGCTCTTAGAATTGGCCACTTATCACTTATTAAATTTTAACATGTTGTTAAAAATACCACACTATTGGGGCGCCTGGGTGGCTCAGTGGGTTAAAGCCTCTGCCTTTGGCTCAGGTCATGATCCCAGGGTCCTGGGATTGAGCCCCACATCCGGCTCTCTGCTCAGCAGAGAGCCTGCTTCCTCCTCTCTCTCTCTGCCTGCCTCTCTGAGATCTGTCTGTCAAATAAATAAATAAATAAATCTTAAAAGAAAAACAACACACTATTCAACAGAGCAATTTTTTTTTCAATAAAGAGAAAAAAAGAAAGTTTTTGGAATTGAAAAAGGAAATAACTGATTTCACTACTGGGTACATATGTTTTAGACCGAAAGGCTATCCATTTATGCTAAATTTAATAGTTCATTTGCTTCAGATTCAGATGTTTTGAAATGGAAGTTTCATTGATTAACTGCTTACCTAAACATTGTTTTGTATTAGGCCTAAAAAAAAAAAAATCCCTAAATTGTGAGACTGAGCATATTTTACAGTTTGATTCTCACTCCAAAAAAAAAAAAAAGTTGAAAGCTATTAATCTGGAATGTGACTAATTCTCATTGGGATGCAATAAATTGGGGAATTAATTTTCCAACTCGAACACGAGATAACTTTCCTATCTCATCACAAACGTAATTGGATAAGATCAAAATACATATGGAAAGCATAGTCTAGTGGTTTGAGGTTCAGACATAATGGAGACTCCGTCACTGATTTGCTTTACTTGGAGAACGTTCCAATTTCATCCTGCTTCAGTATGCAAATGTGTGAAGTGGGAAATTTAACACTAAAAAGGGGCTGAATGGAGATCAATGAGCTATTGGTCCTACACAGACTCCTGGCCATTCGTAAAAGCAGAAAAGAACAAACAAAAAGTCCAAAACCTTCTCAGAAATATTCTAGGGTTTCTATAATAAAGTATATAACATTTTGTCTGTCTATCTATCTATCTATCTACCTATCATCTATTTCTCTATCTATATTCCATAAATTAACAAAGATCATAAAATGAGCTCTCTAACCATTTCCACGATAAAATAAAATCAGCAAAATGGTTTTCCAATTTATCTGTGAGGGAAAAAAAATGGACATTTGATAAGCAGGACTGGAGGACCCCAGAGTGAGCTGGTTATTTCTGCAATGTTAATTTTTCTTTTCCCAAGCAGCTATACTATCCTGGCACAGACACTCCAAAAACCTTTTTTACCATAGTTACTGATACTGTCAATGAAAACATACTGGGTAATAAATCTCACTTTCCATGCCCTGGCAGCATTTAGGGCTATATAAAGTTGTAACTTTTCTCTAAGACAGAGCCTATGGAGGCTCATGTTTGCTTGGATCTGTATCCTAGCTCATTCTGAATTTTTTTTTAAGTTTAAATTAATTTAATATTACTGTGTGAATAAGAAGGAACAAATTCCCATTATTTTTCAGAATTTTGATTTGAGATCAAAATTTTCCTTTTAGGCAATCTGCCACCCTACCCCCAACCCCTCACAACAAAGTGAACTGAAGAGGGCTTGCGTTTTATGCACATGTTTAGTTCAGTGTCTGCAAGACAGCATAGCACAAACAAAAGTTAGTCAAACTGAAATGTTCAGTTCAATGATGTGTTGATCTGACTTAAATTATAAGAGATTTGGTTGTTGAAAATTTCCTATTCACAGTTTCTATTCTATTTATCAGAATTGGGGTGATACAGTGATGATATTTTGATCAAAGAACCCCCCAAATTAAAATTTTATTAAGTACTTCTATCAACCTTGCAAAATTCCTATGATATATTCATAAAGAATGCAGAATAAAATAAGATCATATTAATAGTTGGGCCTTTATCTCCAAACCTATTTTGTTTTATTTTCTTATAAATAATTTATGAAAAGAAAAAGTATATTTTAATACAAAGTTTATAAATTTATGGTTTGTATTGTTCTTAGAACTCAAAAGACATGGTAAGTTTTGCAAATACAGGGTAAGCCCCCTAAACAATTTGCACTGTTAATGAGTACTTGGAATATGTGACATTCCTAGAAAAATCTTTTTGGAAAAATGTAAAGAATGTGAGCTTCCATTCCCTTTGTTGAACTCAATCTTTCTGCTTTCAGTGCCAGTGCGATCTTAAGAAATAATCAGATGTGAAATCTGTTAAAATAGGTAAACTCTTGTAGCAATAATTCACCTTAGCCTGAAGACTAGTTATCTTGATGTCACTTCAGATACTGTAACATCTGGCAGGGAATGGTGACAGAATAGTTCTGGTCAGCAGGGACCCACTAGGCATACCCTGTGAAAGCAGCTGCCTCCCTTACCATGCCTACCACCCTCTGGCTTAGCGGTTCTCAGCCTTTTGGGTTAAAATTAACCTAATCTTAATAAACTCAAGTTTTAGCATTAAAAAAAAAAAAAAGTTGGGCCTTTTAGGCCAACTTAGTTGGGCCTTTATCTCCAAACCTATTTTACTAACTGATGGAAAAGTATTATAATGATGAATAATATTAGTTGATATAGTCTAAATGGGGCCCCACTCCCCTTGCCCCAAAATGTCCACATCCTAACCCCCAGAACCTATGAATATTACCTTATTTGGAAAACAAGTCTTTGCATATGATCATCATTGATCATTCAGCCAGGCACAAAATCCAGTGTCAAGTGTTCTTATTAGAGACAGACACACAAAGGAGGAGATATGAAGATGGAGACAGAGATTGGAGTGATGTGGTCACAAGCCAAGGAAGCCAAGGAATGCTGAAAGCCACCAGAAGTTGGAAAAGGTAGGAAGGATTCTTCCCAGGAGCCTTTGAAGATAGTGGGACCTGTCAACAGCTTGATTTCTGACTACTGGTCTCCAGAATTGTGTGAGAATAAATTTCCAGTGTTTCAAGCCATTCAATTTGTGATAATTTGTTTCAGCAGCCATAGGAAACGAATAGAGTTGTTTGTAAGACACACATGACATCAAGGGGACTTGTTTTTCTCCATCATGACCTGACTATAACAGAGTAATTCTCCTTTATACTTTTCTTTAAATGATCTTTATTTATATTAAATTACAAACAAAAAATTCATTTACAATGTAACTTAGAAGAGTTTTGACAAATGTATATATGACTCCAAGCACTGCCATAGTCAAGAAGCAGAGCACTTCCAACACCTTGAAAGGATTCTCTTATTCCTCTTCCCAGACAATCTCCATATCCTACCCTAGGCTTGAAGCAACCACTGGTCTGTCTCCTATCACTCCAGATTAAATTAGCCTTTTCAAGAGTTTCAAATAAATGGAACACTATGGCATTATTTTGTGTCTATCTAGTTTTTTGTACTCTACATGATGTTCTTAGAATTCATGCATGTTGCTGCCTGCATTATCAGTTCATTTTTTTTTTTTTATTGCTGAGTAGTGTTTCACTAACTTCTTTAACCATTCATCTGTTGAAGGGCATCTTCTTCAGAATTTTAACAGGTAAGCACAATATAGTATTTTGCCATGAAAGCAGTGGACACATTTAAAATGAAATTTCACAAGGAAATAAACAACAGTACAGAGTGCCAGATTTTGAGCAGTGTCATATTTTTAAAACTGTCATTATGAGAGAACTGATAATTTGAGGCATAAAGTAATAGGGAAATACACTAAAACTTGAAATTAGGATTTTTTTTTTTTGTCTAAGATATATGTGGCAGATTTGGGAATGTCCAGTCCTTATCATGATGATTTTGAATCACTTATCGGCATTTGGACACTGATATATATGCTATAAAAACAAACAGACATGAATGCTTTTCTTATGTCCTATCACCTAAGACTGGTGACACCAACAATTGACAATGTCTAGCTAGTGAATAAACTAACATGAACAGAGAAAGTATAGTTAGCATATGGACAATTACAGGATGCATTGACCAGAAACAGATTACTTGCAGAGGAGAGCTACGACTTTCACTAACTCAGATGGTTAGGAGAGAGAAACCACATTTTTCTCTTTTCTAGGTAATCTGGGAGGAATTTCTAAGTAGGATATCAGTCATTCTTCATATGACCACTTTGTTTTCATCTTAAGTCACTGTCTGAAACAGCAACCTATATTTATGACTCGTCATCTTAAAGTGCCCCACTTCTACCCTCCAAAACTGTTTCATAAAGAAAAATAGGCAAAGCAATATCATTGTTCTCTGATGGATGCTTTTACTACTTAGCTCCCCAAGTTCATCTCCTTCACCTCTCTTCCCATGCATCCTCCACATCTGCTTTATTCATCGGCTTACATATCAGTGCCTTTTTGCACATGCTATTTTCTCTGTCCTTCTATTTGGTCCACATGGATGACATCTAGACATTCTTCAAAATCCAACACAAGCATTATTTCTTTAGTAAAACTTTTCTAGATTCTCATGGCTGTGAGGTATGATGTCTCCAAACTAAATTGCATATTCTTCTGGTATATACTTACCAAAAAATACTGTATTGTAATTGCTTATTATAACTCTGTCTACTCAACTAGCCAGCAATCTCTCTAAAGATTAGGACTTTACATTTCATCTTCAGATTCACTAGCACCTAGCCCAGTGTCTGAAATATATGTACTTAATGAGGAGATATGGAATAGTCATTGCATAGGTTAATCATAATCTAAATCATAATCGGTCATCAGAGAAAGGCTATGACTATTCCACAGGGAATGCTTATTGATAATATTCAATAATCATTTAGTGTATTATAGTACTTATAAAAACACTATTACCATTACAGTCACTAATAGGAAACACTTAGATAAAGCATACTATGTAAGTGCTGTTATAAATAATTCACATCTATTATTTCACTATCCTAGAAGGTGATAAGATAGAAACACAGAGGGGTTACATAAATTAGCCATGTGAGTAAATGGTGGAGTTGAGATTCAGACCCAGCAGGTTGGTCTTTGAGTCCATGTCTTTACCCACTACATTATATTGCCTCTCAGTGTATAACAGTACAGTGAAGTCAAAAGAGAGGTTTTGAGCTCCAGCTATATCACTGTGACAGATGTGTTAAGGTAACTGCTCTGAGTATCAATTCCTATACCTTAAAGTGAATATTTATTGTTTCCCTCCCTGGCATCCATGTCCCCTTCTTTCAAAGACAATTTACAATTTTTTATTTCAGACTCCGTCTCCCTCCTATTCTCCTTTATCTCATATGTTCTGTCTTTAGGAGTAGAAATGTGACTCGGGCCTTTGTTAGTCACTTTCCCCTGGCCACAGTAATGATCTGATTGAAAATCTCAGGACTTAAATGGCAACTGATAAAAATGGCTCACTCCTCTCCGGAAGACTGAGAGTATATGAAGTTAGAGTTGTTATGACCATTTTGCCACCATTAGGGGAGGATATGGAACTCTTACAACTTATTACAGGCACGTTTTGTTTTATTGTGCTGTTTTATAGCACTTTAGATATTGTTTTTCTACAAATTGAAGTTTTGTGGCAACATTGTGTTGAGCAAGTCTATTGGCAGTGCCATTTTTTCAATAGCATTTGCTCATTTCATGTTTCTGTGTCATATTTTGGTAATCCAAACTTTTCCATATAGACAAACTTTTTCAAATGTAGTATTTAATAAGAGGAAAGGAAAAGTTATAAGTATAAATACCATACCACTAGCCATGATCTTAGTTTCTATTAAAATCAGTTTCTGTTAATAAACTTTTTCATAGAATTTTTGACATGTCATCTGGTTTTCATAACACAGACAATAGTCACTTATGTGCCACACTATATGACACAAATATTATCTCAGGGCTTTTTGACATTCCTCAAAAAGCCTTTAAGGATATATTATCATAAGACAAAGAAAAAAATGAGCACTAAGTAATGTATAGAATTCCCAACACCATTTGCGGAAGATATATATATTGAATATATAGAAAGGTATAGAATTGTATGGGCTCAATATGTCATAAACATGAAACTAAAATGATATTGATTAATTATACTTTAACAAAAGAAAAAAAAAGTAGTCCTCTCCGTCAGGGCAAACATCTGCTCTAAGAAGAAAAGACAAACAGCCAAGGATATTTCTTCCCTTCTTAGTGTGAAAAGCTTTTAGAACTAGATGTGTGCCTCCTGATGTTGCAGAGAGAGGTCCTCTAACATACTGATGACATGACCCTCCATCCAGAAATAGGTCCAAGAAACTTTGGCCAATTATTGTTTGAAAGAACTTCTAACCTTTAATTATGTCAAAACTGAAATAGTTTTGGAAAGCACAGTGACATCTAGAGCAATAATTTTAAAAAACGCCTTTCGACAAGTAACTCATTTAGGTATCTAGGGGATAATTTTGATATTTTGACAAGTTCACTGAGCATACTTGCTCAAATTTTAAAATTTTATGGGGGACACATTTGGCTTATTTTATGATAGAGAAGTACATTTGGTGATTTCTACTCTCAGTTCTGTCTTTTTTTTTTTTTTAAAGATTTTATCTATTTATTTGACAGATAGAGATCACAGGTAGGCAGAGAGGCAGAGAGAGAGAGAGAGAGGAGGAAGCAGGCTCCCCACCGAGCAGAGAGCCCAATGTGGGGCTCAATCCCAGGACCCTGGGATCATGACCTTAGCTGAAGGAGGAGGCTTTAACCCACTGAGCCACCCAGGCGCCCCTCTCAATTCTGTTTGAGAGAAACATGATTTCTCTCATTCTTTATTTTGCTGCCCAATGGGGCTCACAGAAAGTACCTGTTAAAGCAGTTGATCAGATCTAATGTTCTATGTTATTGATTATGACTACAAAAGTTAGTTGAAGTTCTGATGATGTTAGCAATTATGACAACAGTCTACATCTATGCAGAGACAGGATCATCATCCACTCAATCAAAATGA
This sequence comes from Mustela putorius furo, assembly GCF_011764305.1. Lineage (NCBI taxonomy): Eukaryota > Metazoa > Chordata > Mammalia > Carnivora > Mustelidae > Mustela > Mustela putorius. The sequence continues at coordinate 13,202,624 of NW_025422023.1, forward strand.
TGGTCTCTGATTAAAACATTAAATAAATTCTATTTTTAGCTTTTTGAGGCAAATCCTTTATTGTTCTCCAGAGTGGCTGCACCAGTTTGTATTCCCACCAACAGTGTAAGAGGGTTCCCCCTTCTCCACAACCTCACCAACACCTGTTGTTTCTTGTGTTGTTGATTTTAGCCATTCTGACAGGTATGAGGTGATATCCTTCTGTAGTTTTGATTAGTATTTCCTTGATGGTGAGTGATGTTGAGCATCTTTTCATGTACCTATTAGCTAGCCATCCATATGTCTTTGGAGAAATGTCTATTCATGTCTCCTGCCCATTTCTTAAGTTGGTTATTTGTTTTTGGGGTGTTGAGTTTGAGAAGTTCTTCACATATTTTGGATACTAACCCTCTATCAGATAGGCCATTTTCAAATATCTTCTCCCATCCTGTAGGCTGACCTTTGTGTTGCTTGTTTCCTTCACTATGTAGAAACTTTCATTTTGATTAAGTCTCAATATTTTATATTTGCTTTTGCTTCCCTTGCTTTGGGAGGCATATCTAGAAAGAAGCTGCTATGGCTGATTTCAAAGAGGTTTCTACCAGTGTTCTCCTCTAGGATTTTTATGGTTTTATGTCTCACATTTTTGCCTTTAATCCATTTTGAATTTATTTTTTGTATGGTATAAGAAAGTGGCCCAGTTTCATCCTTTTTGCATGTTGCTGTCCAGTTTTCCCAACACCATTTGTTGAAGAGACTCCTTTTCCCATTAGATTCTTTCTTGCATTGTCAAAGGTTAATTGACCCATATAATTGTGGCTTATTTCTGGGTTTTCTATTCTGTCTCATTGACTTGTGTGTCTATTTTTGTATCAGTACTATAATAAACCTTTAATCACTAAAGTTTGATTATTAAACCTTTGTAATATAAGTACGCTAAAAATCCAGCAATTGTACTACCAGGTATTTACCCAAAGAATACAAAAATACTAATTCAAAGGAATACATGCACCCTGAAATTTACAGCTGCATTATCTGCAACAACCAAACTATGGAAAGAGCCCAAGTCTCTCTCTCTCTCACACACACACACACACACACACACACACACACACTACAGTATTACCAATCCATAAAAAAGAATGAAATCTTGTCATTTGCAATGACATGGACAGAGCTAGAGAGTATTATGTTAAGTGAAGCAAGTCAGAGAAAAACTAATACCATATGATTCCACTCATATGTGGAATTCAAGAAACAAATGAGCAAAGAGGAAAGAGAAAGAGAGACAGACCAGGAAACAGACCCTTAACTATAGAAAACAAACTAATGGTTACCAGAGGGGAGATGGGTGGGTGCATAGTGGAACAGGTGATGGGGATTAAGGAGAGCGCTTGTTAAGATGAGCACCAGGTGTTATACAGAACTTTTGAATCACTCTATTTTATACCTGAAATTAATATTACATTGTATGTTGACTAACTGGAATTTAAATAACAAAAAACATTAAAGAAATATTTATCTACAATATAGAACTTAAACAACTTCATATCAAAACAACAAATAATCTGATTAAAAAATGGGCAGAGGACTTGAGTAGACCTTTTCCTCAAAGATGACATACAAATGACCAACAGACACATGAAATGTTGCTCAAAATCATTTATCATCAAGGAAATGCAAATAAAACCACAATGAGTTATCATCTCACACCTGTCAGACTGGTTATATTTAAACAGAAAACAAAAAAAAAATAACAAGTGTTGCCAAAGACGTGGAGGAAGGGAATGTAAATCGATTTTACCACTGTGGAAAACAGTGTGGAGCTTCCTCAAAAATTAATAGAACTGCCAAAGATCCAGCAATTCTACTTGTGGTATTTATCCAAAGAAAATGAAAGCACCTATTCAAAGAGATATATGCACCCATTGTTTATTGCAGCATTATTTATAATTATGAAGATAGGAAGCAACCTAAGTGTCCATCAACAGATAAAAGGAAAAGAAATGTGGTATATATAAAATGGAGTTTACTCAGCCATGAAAAAGAATAAAATCTTGCAATTTGTGACAACATGGATGGACAACATGGAGGGTATTATACAAGTGAAATAGGTCAGACAGAAAAAAATACTGTATTATTTGTATTTCAAACTAAGAACAAAACAAAACAGAAACAGACTCACTTATTATTGATATTTTTATATTGGTCTTGTTTCCTGTTACCTCACTAAAGTCATTTATTAATTCAAAGAGTTCTTTTGTATATGCTGTAGGATTTTCTACACAACCACGTCATCATTGAACAGAAATATATTTACAACTTTTCCTCCTTCTCCTCTCTTCCTTCTCTTCTTATTTTAACTCCTCTACTTTTTCTCTTCCTTCTTATAATCTTTATGCCTTATATTTTTTCTTGAACTATTTTACTCTTGTACTTTTATATACATATGCCTATGCTGCTTGCATCTTTCTATACTAGCAGCAAACAATTGGAAGACAAAACACAGTTTTGTCTACAATTGTATCAAAACATAAGATACTTAGGAATAAGTTTAACAAAAAAGCAAGAACTCTACTTTGTAAACTATTAAATATTGCTGAGGGAAATTAAGGAAGATTTAAAAATTTGGAGAAAACAACATGTTCACTTATTAGAAGTTTCAAAATTAAGATTTCAGTTGTTGCCACATTGGTCCATGGGAGCAATGTAGTTCCAATCAGAATACCAACAGACTTTCTCAGAAACTGGGAAACTTACTATAAAATTTACATGAAAATGTAAAGATCCAAGGATCACTAAAGCTATCTTGAAACAGAAGACCAAAGTTGGAAAACTTGTATTTCCTGACTTCAATATTTACTATTAAGCTAGAGTAATAAAGATAGTACAGTGCTGGCATAAGGACAGAAAATAGAAAAATAAAACAAAAGAGAAGGTCAGAAACAGACCTACATTTACATGGCCATTTAATTTTTAATAAAAGCATCAAAGCAATTCAATGGAAAAAGGAAAGCCTTTCAAGCAAATAGAATTAGAACAACTGAATATCCATGTGACAAAAACAGAGTTGAACACCACATATATTAAACTGAGAGAGATCAGAGATCCAATATAAATTTTAAAACTATAATTTTCTAAAAGAAAACATATGAGAATATCTTCAGGACTGGGGAGGAGACAAAAGTTTCTGAAAACAGATACATGGTAATATCCATAAAGAAAAATTTGATACATTAGCTTTCATCATAAATAATTCCTGCTCATCAAGATATACATTAAAAGGGGAGCCTAGGTGGCTCAGTGGGTTAAAGCCTCTGCCTTCAGCTCGGGTCATGATCCCAGGGTCCTAGGATGGAGCCCCACATCAGGCTCTCTGCTCAGCGGGGAGCCTGCTTCCTCCTCTCTCTCTGCCTGCCTCTCTGCCTACTTGTGATCTCTACCTGTCAAATACATTAAATTTTTTTTTTAAAAAGATATACATTAAAAAATAATGAGGCAAGGCAGACTGGCAGAAATATTCACCAAAAAAAATCTTGAAAAGTATATATATGGAGAATAGAATATAAATGAATGCCTCTAAGTCAATAATAAAAAGACAAATAATATGCTTAAAATGGGACCAAAAGCCTGGACATGTGTGTCATGATATGAATGTACAATGAACACATGAGAAACACCCAACATCTTTAGTCATTGTGGAAATGTAAATTAAATCTACAATGAGATACCACTTTATATTCATTACAGTGGCTAAAAGTCAAGAATTAAAAACACCAACTGCTGGCAAGGCTATGGATGAACTAGAACTTTCATACATTGTTATTAGGAATGTAAAAGGTACAACACTTTAGATTAAGGTCTGGTGGTTTCTAACAATCATATAGTTATCCCATAATCCACTAATTTTATTGCTACATATTTATCCAGGGATAAGAAAACATTTGCTCACAAAAAAAGACATAAGAACATTCACAAGAACTTCAATTATAAAGACCAAAAACCTGGAAATATCTCAGAGGCTCATAAGCAGAACACTGCTAAAGAAATTGTGGCATATTCATAAGCTGGAATACACCTCAGCAATAAAAATAGATTATAATACATGAAGCTACATAAGTGATTCCCAAAACATTAGGGTGTGTGAAAGAAAGAGTATATACTGTATAATTATATATAAGTATATAATTATATAAGGTGCTAGAATAAACTAATAAAACTAATCTAGGATGAAAAAAACAGCCAACTGGTTGCCTCTGGGAGTTGGGTTGGGGTGAAGAGTAAAAATTTACTGGGAAGGGGTTTGAGTGAAATTTCTAGGATGATGGTGATGATCTAATCTTGATGTGTATTTGGGTTACAGAGGTAAATACTTTGTCCAAAATTCATCAAGTGATATACAAGTTTTTTTACTTTCACTGAATGTAAAGTTTACTTAAAAAGAAAACACAAGGATTTGTCTCCCTCCCAATCCCATCTTGTTTCATATCCCCTGACCCTCCATGACCCCTTGCCCTGCCTCTCAAATTCTTCATATGAGGGAGATCATATAGTAATTGTCTTTTTCTGACTTAATTCGCTTAGCATAATACTCTAGTTTCATCCATGTCGTTGCAAATGGCAAGATTTATTTTCTCTTGATGGCTGCATAGTATTCCATTGTGTATATATACCACTTCTTCTTTATCCATTCATCTGTTGATGGACATCTCAGTTCTTTCCATAGTTTGGCTATTGTGGACATTGCTGCTATAAACATTCAGGTGCATGTGCCCCTTTGGATCCCTACATTTTTATCTTTAGAGTAAATACCCAGTAGCACAATTGCTGGGTCATAGGGTATCTCTATTTTCAACTTTTTGAGGAACCTCCATGCTGTTTTCCAGAGTGGCTGCACCAACTTGCATTCCCACCAACAGTGTAGGAGGTTCCCCTTTCTCTGCATCCTTGATCTCTTGTTTCCTGACTTGTTAATTTTAGCCATTCTGACTGGTGTGAGGTGGTATCTCACTGTAGTTTTGATTTATATTTTCCTGATGCTGAGTAATGTTGAGCACTTTTCCATGTGTCTGTTGGCCATTTGGATGTCTTCTTTGCAAAAATGTCTATTGATGTCTTCTGCCCATTTCTTGATTGGATTATTTGTTCTTTGGGTGTTGAGACTCAATCTCAGAAAACAAACTGAGGGTTGCTGGGGGGAAGGGAGGTAGAGATAGGGTAGCTGGGTGATGGACTTTGGGAAGGGTATGTGCTATGGTGAGTGCTGTGAATTGTGTAAGCCTGGTGATTCACAGACCTGTACCCCTGGGACAAATAATGCATTATACATTAATTTAAAAAAGGAAAACATAGGGATTCCTGAATGGCTCAGTCAGTTGGGTGTCTGCCTTCAGCTCAGGTCATGACCCCAGAGTCCTGGGATAGAATTTTAAAGACATTTTACAGAAAAGAACAATAACAATGTATAGTCAGATTTATAATACATACAAAAGTAACTATAAATTGCACAATGAATGACATAATATCTAAAGGATGGGAGGAGGGTGAAGGGAAGCATAATATCTATGATCCCTACATTATATGTGAATTGCCATAATATTAATTCATGGAAGTTAGATAAATTAAGGATGCATAATTGTAACCTCTACCATAATAAAATACATATTATATATATATATATATATACACACACACACACACATATATATGTATATATATAACATGCACACACACACAAAGACTAAGACAAAATAAAACAATTAAAAAAAACCCTAAACCTCTGACTCCCAAGTGCTTTATTTAATTGTAGTTCTTTTATGTGTTGACGTAATTTATCATCTCAGGAGTTTCTGCCTTTCAAACATTTCCCAATAGGAAACTGTGCTAATTTCATCACTATCTTGTTGTTCTTTTGTCTTTTATGAGTATAGATAATACACAGAATAAAATTCAAAGTGTTCCCTTGAAGTCAGTGCAACTCCTGAGTTAGTTTATTAAATTGTTCTCACCTCACTTACTTAACAAACTGATTTAATGGGGGCAGAACAGTAAGTAAATGAAAAAAAATGCTCTGACAGTTGGCTATAAGGATATACATAGGTGATTTTTTTTTTAAATAGATTTCCATAGGTGCAAATGATTTCCTTTCATTCTTAGATCATTCTGCTATTTAAAAAACAATTACATAATTTCTCACCTTGCTAGTAAAATCAGGATACACAGATATTTCACCTTTTCTTTCCAAGGTGTTAAAATAAGTGAATGATTCTTAAAAGTTAAAAACCCACTACTTTTCACTCCTTTTCACAATGACCCCATCCATTTAAATGAAAGGTAGAAGAAATATACTTTCACCAACAATTTAACTTCTTACATCAGGTAGTTGCACACTGACTGTCCATTGGCTGATTTTAGCCCATTACTTTGTTTTGTTTGGATCATGATTTTTAAATTTTTAAATTTCTTTTAAATGTTTATAAATTCAGAAATTTCACCTAAGAATCCAAAGTCTGAAATTCTTTTGAAATTTTTAAAGAAATGGTAATACCTGGACACTTTCTAACACAGCAACAACAGCTGGAGCTAATTATTAACTGCCTCTTTTCAGTGTGTTCCCTGCCTTCCAGTTTAACTCAGTTCAGCCCAGAACACTTAAATTAACCATCAGGACTCAAAGAGTTCATAACTTCTTTTACATATATTCCTCATCCCAAATCCAGTCTCCTCACTCTAGTCCCTACTCATCTTGTCCACCTGTCTTCCTCTCTCTTTCAATATAGTGCATCTAATACATCACTAACGTTTTCAGTTGAGGATGAACTTGGCTAAATGAAACTTTCTCTATTGGAAAATAACAGGTCAACATTCGATATCAACATATTTATGTATTCTCTGATCATTCTTTTTGTATATGGACATTGAAGTAGTCCCTTTTCCCAGCAGGAATTTCATTTTAATAAACACAGGGTTTACTTTACTCTTGATTATTATCCTGGAGACCAGAAGTTTTAAACAGAGTTTGAATTTAAACTTTATTAAATTTTGATTATTTTTTCTGAGGATAATTGGCAACTTGAGTGAGTCAAAAATTTCATCAAGAAAACAGAGGTTAAACATGCTTATAATTGTTAAAAGAATTAACATTGCTTAATTATTTCTCTCTTTAAAAATTGAGGTATAATTAATAAAAATTAGATTTAAGTGAGGAGGAAAAACTTCAGTATTTACTTGTATAAAGAATATGATAGGTATAATCCTCCCAAGATTCTTGTCATGTAGGTATTCAACCAATCACTAGGATAGGTACTGCTGTGAAGGGGCTTGGCAGATGGATTTAGGTTGCTAATTCATTAACCTTAAAATAGAGACAGTCCCTTCATTTACCCAGGTGAACCCAATGTAATCACACAAACCTTAAGGCAGAATAGCAGAGCAGAAGAGTCAGAGAGAATGCCAGAAGAAAAGACAGGAGGGGTCAGAGATTCATCTTGCTTGGACTGGATCTGTTGTCACTAGCTTTGAAGATGAAGAAATGGGGCCATGAGCCATGAAATGCTGGTGGCTTCTAAAATCTTAGAACAACTCCTGGGCAATAGTTAGTAAGGAAATGTGGCTTTCAGTCCTACAGCCATATGGAACTAAATTCTACCAATAACTGGAATAAGCCTGGAAAATTCTCCCTTAGTGCCTCCAAAGGAAATTCAGCCCTGCTGACACCTTGGCTTTGGCTTTGTTAGACCTGAAGCAGAAAAACCAGCCAAGTCCAACAGACTTCTGACCTACAAAACTATAAGATAATAAATGGGTGTTTTAAACTGCTAAACTTGTGGCAATGTTAATAGCAACAATAGAAAGCTAGTACTTCATTGGTGAATGAAAAAAAAGTCTTTCCACAAACACAACTGAATAAGACCAGCAACTATTAGTTTACAAAGTCTTAACATACTTCATGAATTGCTGGAAGTGGCTACAAAATCTGTTTTAATACGCTTTCAAAAAAGAATCCCATCAGTCTCTATGTGCATTTCCCCAAAGTGCTCATCTTCCTGCCTGGTCTTTTGTGGGCTCCTGGGAATTGGGCTCTTAGAAATATTCTGATAAGAGTGTTTTGCCCATTTGAGGCCCCGAACCACTCTAGCTTATCTAGAGAGATAGTTTCTGCAAACAATGTGATTTATGTGGACCACCTGCTTTCCTTCTAAGGGTCTACAGCATCAGTAACTGCAGTCAATCACACAGGCCTTATGTGCCTATGTGATCAAACCCTAATAACCCTCCACTTTCAGACTCAGACAAGCTTCTCTAATGGGTAGCACTTGGCACACACTGTCACAATTTGTTGCTCTTGGAATTAAGTACATCCTCTACAACTCTCCCTGGAGAGGAATCTGGAAAGCATATGGCTGATTTCCTCCATTCTTTGCCCCTTTATTGATTTTGTTTTGTCTCCTTTTGCTGTATGGTGTAACCGTTGGGTATATGACTTCTGAGTCCTGTGAGTACTTCCAGTGAATCAGTGACTGGGAGGCATCTTGGTGATCCCTGACACAGCACATTTCCCATCATCTCAGCCACAATGACTTACTAATATAAGAAAGAACACCAAATATCAAGACTAAAAAATTTTTCCCAATTTTCCCCCAATAACCACACTGTAGTAGGCAGAATCCTACAGTGATTCCCAAGATCCCTGCTCCCTGATATACGCCCTGTATAATCCCCAATGCTATGAATATGATGGACTTTATTCCCATGATCAAGCTGTTATATGGCACAGTTGACTTTAAGAAACGGAGATTGTGTGGGCGCCTGGGTGGCTCAGTGGGTTGAGTCTCTGCCTTCAGCTCAGGTCATGATCCCAGGGTCTTGGGATCAAGCCCCACATCAGGCTCTCTGCCCAGGGGGGAGCCTGCCTGCTTCCTCCTCTCTCTGCCTGCCTCTCTGCCTACTTGGGATCTCTCTGTGTCAAATAAATAAATAAAATCTTAAAAAAAAAAAAAGAAAGAAAGAAAGAAAGGGAGATTGTCTGGGTGAGCCTAACCTTATCACATCAGGCCTTAAAATCTCGATCTAGAGCTTAGAGATGGGAAATACAAAAGATTCCAGGCATGAATGAGATGTGATGAGGGACTTTCTCCATTGCTGACTTTGGAGATAGAGAGGGCCACATGACAAGGAATACAGATGGCTTCCAGAAGCTGAGAGCAGCCTCTGGTTGATAGTAATCAAGGAAATAGGAATGTCAGTGCTATCATTGGAAGAAACTGGATTCTGCCAACATCTTAAAATGAATTTAGATATTTTTCTCCAGAGCCATGAGAAAGGAAATGAACATTTTTTTAACTTATTCTATTTAAAAAAATATTCAAAGAAAATAATAAAAAATCACCAAGGTAACATTTGCATCAGACTTTCACCAAAACTAATTTGTCTGGGAAATAAAATTATGGTACATAGTTAAAAGGAAGATAATAGGGAAATATAGTTTGAACTGCATGACTAAACTAAAAACACAATTCACTTAATTATTCATTTATAACACACTAACTATATGCAAACTCTTAGGCTGACAATTTTAGGAGATACAAAAATTAAAATGTTATCGTATGCATGTTAAAAATGTTTGGTTAGTTAGGGAAGGCAAATCATAGCTTCCATAATTCTATGATTGCAAGCAAACAATTATTTTTATTTTATTTATTTGAAAGACAGAGAGAGAAAGTGAGAGAGAGTGAGCACACACAAGTGTGAATGAGGGGAGGTACAAAGGCAGAGGGGCAGAGAGAATCTCAAGCAGACTCCCCATTAAGTGTGCAGCCAGATGTGGGGCTTGATCTCACGATCCTGAGACCATGACCTGAGCTGAAACCAAGAGGGTGCTCAACCACCTGAGCCACCCAGGTGCCCCTGCAGGCAAACAGTTACAAGCTAAAAGGGAAAAGGCACTTTACAACTGGAGAGATTCAATGTAATAAAGAAATTTGGAGTAGGAAAAAATTTTTCCTTTGGTTCAGTGGTATGGTCTAGAAAGATGGAGGTAAGTGAATAATTTTAAAAAGTGCTATACATCATGCCAAAGATTGGAGATATACATTTGGACAAAAGGACAGCTCAGTCTTCATATTATATTTCAGTTCCCTGGTGCTAATTTAGAGAGTTTGACTGAAGTTAGATCCTATGCCTATAAAATGCACCCCCCCCCCCACACACACACAAATGAGAGCCACCTAGTGTTTCTGAGCAGGGAATGGACTGATCTTTAAAAATAATAATATAGCAGCAGAAAGTAGTAATGGAGTATACTAATGACTTAAGGAAGACCAGTTAGGAGAATGTTGTAATGCAATAGTCAAGCAGTTTGTTAATGAAGGCCTAAACTAAAGAATGTAAAAAGCAGTAGAGATGTGAGAAATACCACCAAGGTTGTATTAATGATACTTGATGGCTAACAGGATATAGGGTACAAAGGAGGAAGAAAGTGAAAGATAACTGCAAGATTCCAAGCCTGAGTGAAGTGCATCTTTGGTATTATTTTCCATCCTTAAACAAAACAGGTAAAATAGGAAGAAAAGTATACACCAGTTATATAAATCTCTAAGTTACTTGACTACACGATAGTAATTTCAAATGAATTTTGAAATGAGGGCCCTTGAAGGAAAAAAAATGTACACAAGCTTAAACTTCTACTATAAGGTTATTTTCTAAAGTAAGAATATCTAGTATTCATTTCTGATGACTGTGAGACCTGTGGGTCATTATGCATCTATAGACTGTGCTCTAAAATGTGCCCAAAATTTTTTAGAGTATCTAATTCAGTGAGTAGGCAATCTTTTAATAGGGGCAAATAAAACCTACTCATCCAAGTAAGTCAGATCATGTTTTCCATCAAGCTAGTGAACAGCTGCAGACATAGCCTGCTTCCCATCAAAGTCTCCATGTATAACCATGTATAACCTCTGCTATGCTGATGGTTCTCTGGTAAATTTTCAAAACCATAAGCCTAAAAACATATGACAAACATTTTATTAAAGAAACATGGCCTGCACTACTCACCCTGCCTTCACTTGCAAATTTAGGGACAATGCAGAAACTTTACTCCACGTGCCAAAACTCTGCTGAATATCTATCTGTCTATGAACTACACTTGCTGACACTGCTACAGATTAGGCAAAAGTACATGCTCTGAATAAAACTAACACAAAAGGGAAATATTTTCCAAATAGCACCTGGACTTAAAAGGCAAACCATTTTCTCATGCTTGCTTTAATAGGAGTGATGAAGGTATGTTTTAACATTCTTGGAAAATATTTCTGAAAGGAGTTGAGATTTAAATTTCCTCACTTTCAGTATCTTGAATATGGCTCTAGGGTAGCAATTAAATAGATTCACAGGCACCAAATATGAGATGACTTCAAACAAACCTTCCAAATGCTGTACTTTGTTTCTTGAAACCTACTGGTTATAGGAATTTAATTGAATTCCATGCTTCTATGTTTCCAACAAATAATTTTGATCATTAACTGAAACTGGAGAGAAATATTGGCAAGATCAAACTCTGGCACAAGTAACATATAAACGCCACTGAAGAGAGAGCAGTATTCTCCAAAAATTAATTCCTCATATTCGAGCTTGAATAAACTATAAAGAAAATGGTGAGTTTTCTCTTTCAAACCAGATCATCAAGCTATCTGTACAAATAACATTATTTTATAAGAGTCTGACCTGATAAATACCTCCAGGTCACAGCACAAAATCACTATTTTGTGTTTGGATAACATAAATTCTCAAAAAAGTTTTAGGGCCATTAATATTTAAAAAAAAAAAAAAGAAGATGCTTGGTTTTTTAGTGCAATCTGAAACCTCAAGATAGTTTTAAGTTATATTTGTAATATGAATTACTACTATTACTACTATTACTATGGTTTTAGTACAATACTGCTTAGTTCAATGATATTAAATGTGTTACAAAATATGAGAGTAAACTGACACTAGACGCTTCTCTTATTTTCTAATTTTCATTTCCCTACTCCCCGTCTCACCAATTTTACAAGACTTAAATTTTTCTTCAAAATATAAATCCAGTAAGATATATGCCTTGGATGATGTTTAAATTTAGACAATGAGCTGCAAATAACTACCAGACAACTGGCAGCTTACAGTTTTACAACAGTTAGAGACAGATGGACAAGTAAAAATCATGGGGGTCTCAAATTGCAAGCCCATCTAAATAGATTTCCTGTTTACTTTGCATCAGCCTCTCTTACAGGTGCAGGGTGCTTACTTTTGGCAGTAGGGGAAATTTATATGATTTATAAGCCAAAGAACATCTTCTCACTTTCCATAAACAGGTTATAGAATTAATTAAAATTACAGCACAGCAACTCTGCACATGAAATCTGCTCTGTTACTGGAGACTAATGTAATCCAAAAATGTGGAAAGTCAAATAGTTTTCAACAAAGCTAATTTAGATGGATGGATCAGATAACAACTTGGAACTGAACCTGACAGAATCAGATCTACTCAAAGGCAGTAAGTGCTGAATGTTATATTCCAAAATGAATGAAGAAAACACTGAATTTTAGTCTGTTACCAGAAGGATTAGAAAATAGTAATTTACTTACAAAAGTGTTTAAATATTTTACTTGAAGAAATTACAAAGACCCATAAAAACTACCGTATGTTCTATTTTATGTAAATGAAACAGACTATTAGAAAAGTAAATGGCATGTGGATGGAACTAGAGGGTATTATGCTAACTGAAATAAGTCAATCAGAGAAAGACAATTATCATGTGATCTCATTGATATGAGGAATTTGAGAAACAAGACAGTGGGTCATAAGGGAAGGGGGGGTAAGATGAAACCATAAGAGACTCTTAATCTCAGGAAATAAACTGAGGGTTGCTTGAGTGGAGGGGAGTGGGAGGGATGGGGCGGCTGGGTGACGGACATTGGGGAGGGTATGTGTTATTGTGAACGCTGTGAATTGTGTAAGACTAACGAATCACATACCTGTACTCCTAAAACAAATATTACATTATATGTTAATAAAAAAATAAATAAATGTAAACGGAATGAAAGACTATGAAATTTGCATTTAATCCTATTCATGTTTATCTATCTACTCAAAGAGTATGCTTCCATCTGTAAGATTTTATCTTCATGAAGACATATTGAAAAAAGGTGGCTTCTTTACACCTTCATACTATTGACACTACTAGTGTTCAGTGCTATCAGATTTATATCTAAAACAAAGATAAAGCATGAGGAACACAGGAAAGTAAAACCTTCTACAAGCTAATGGTTTAATCTTACTGGCAAAGCAATATCAACTGTATCCTTATATATAGTACAATTGAAAGTTAAAAATAAAAGGAGAGAGTTGAAGAAAAATGATGAAAATGGAAATTTGTCTTCTGAGTCACCAGATTCTCTCTTCTGCCTCAGTTTTTTCAGTAAGCAAAGGAAGGACAAGTATGGGCAGAGGGGGAAATTTCAAGATCAGAAGGAACATTCTATCGTTACTACCACTCTGATGACCAGAGAACTACACTAGTTGTTGCTTATAGCATCCTCCAGAATGGTGGGAGCACAAGCCCATGGGTAACATCAATTCTCAGAGTGTGGACCAATTCTGATCTTAGTATAGCCATGTCCATTCCACCTCTAGTACTTTTGGATATTCTCTTAATACTCTACCTTCTCTTCATAGTGTAAACATCTTTTCTTCTGTCACAAGGAGCCTAAATCAATACTGAATAATTTTAAGAACTTTAGTTATTTTTCAATTAGTATTAATGTCAGTTAGTATTTCACTCCTGGTTTTTTTTTTTTTTTTTAAGTACTTGTATGATCTCTAAGACTTCTGTGATAGCCAGCCTCTAAGGTGATCCTCAATGACCCTTGACTTCTGAGATTCACATTCTTAGGTAGTCCCCTCCACAGTGAATAGAATTAATGGTTGACTTCTGTATCCAGCAGACAACTGCAGAAATTGATGGGTGTGTGGTTCCTGAGGGTAGGACATAAAAGGCATAGAAGCTTCCACCTTGCTTTTTTTTCTCTCTTAGATTGTTCATTCTGAGAGAAGCCAATCCCATGTTGTGAGGATAGAAGAGACCCGTGTTGAAAAGCCTTCAAGATGGGAAAGAATTAAAGCTTACAGTCAACAACTGGCACCAAATAAGTGAGCTATCTTATTAGACCATCTAGCCTGTCAAGCTTTCCGATGATTACAGCCCCACTTGACTGCAACCTCATGAGATCCTGAGTAAAACCATCCCGCTGATTCATTCCTGAATTCTTGACCTGTAGAAATTATATGAAATGATACATGTTTATTGTTTTTAAACCACTAAGTGGTGAGGTATTGGCTAAGCAGCACAACAAATTCATACTACTTCTTCTTAAAGAAAGAAATACAAATAGGTATGCCATTGGATCAACTACCTTCATTAACAACATAATACTGTTGCTATATGAGCGACTTACTCAAGCTAAGTAAATAATGGATCAGGTTTTTGTTTTATTTTAATTGAGGCATAGTTTACATAGGTGAAATACACACATCTGAAGTGTATAATTTCAGTGAATTTTGACAAATTTTGCAAGAACATGCACCACATAAGTAATAACCATGATCAACAGATTTAAAAAATTTCCAGTACTCTGGATAGTTTTCTCAAGGCTATTTTGAGTCAGTTCTTACATTACTCCTTCCCCCAACCAGAGTTGAGTACAGTTTTTATATATCTATCACCATAAGTTTTGATCATTCTAGAACTAAATAGCAAACAGACTATGTTCTTAAAATAATAAAATTTTTACATGTAAAAATTATAAAAACATATTTACTAAAATAAGGTTAAGGTATTTCTAAATATATAGAGAAGTCACTTTTATTATGGATGGTCAGGTCAGACTCTTCCAAAGAAGCAAGTAAATGGGTATGCCTCGTATCTGCATCTTTCATTCTAGAGATCACTTAAGACCAAATCATTTAGAGTATCAAAGAACATATTTTTATACAGTTAATTTGTTTTGCTTTTATTAAATAGCTACCATTTAACAATATATGTATTTTTTTCCTCCCTCAAAAAAAATTTGTTTTCATCTAGGATATAGCAGTGATTAAAAAGCAATGACCAAGAATGAGAATATTTCCTTAAAAGAGGATGGATAATTATAATCCTATAAAGACTTATGGCAAGTATTTTTCATTGGCTTAGTACTACTTTATTCATTAAAAGGATATTTTTTTATAATTTTAAGATAATTTTAGAAACTTTATAAAAATTCATTTAGTAGTATATTTGTAATAACATATATACCACATACTCTTCTTGCCAAGAATGCCTGAGACAGAAAGTCAAGTTACTGAGTCATTGAAATAACTGAATGTAAACTATATCAGTAAATTCTATCTAAGCCATGGTTATTATTTCTCTCTACCCTTCAATATGGCCTTTCCTTAACACAGTTCACTATGTCCCTAGGAATACCAGCAACCTATTAGTAGTTACTATGTACTACTTACAGGAAAATACTCTTAATCTCATCTAGAGAAATGCTTAGTACTGGAAAAACATTTCAAATTTTCATATATATCCTCTTTAGGAATTTTTCTTTTGTCAAGTACTTTGTAGAATGCCTACTTCACAAAAACTGAACACTGGACAATGTCAATTTTGAATTTCTGTGGGGCCTGTGAATTAAATTTCCTAAAATAAAAATTTGCACCTGGATTTTATCATTAAACAAGTAACAGAAGAAACAAAAACTCTGCAGTTTCTTGTTATGCCTTTTTGTTTGCCAATTTCTGCTTTTCATTTAATTGCCCTGATATTACACAGTACCTCACAGGTTTCCTCTCTCGAAGCAAGTCTTCTAGACTCCGTTCACAGTGTTCAGCTACCACCACCAGTCTTTCTGAGTAAAACAAAGCAAATCCACTTTACATTTGATTAACAAAATGTTTAATAATAAAATAATATAGTCCATTAAAGATATTATAATACTAATAGCACTGTAAGAGTTTTTTAGACTCTACATTAACTACATAATTACCACATCTACACAACAGAATAAATGTATAATAAAAGAGCACATTAAATAACAATTTCATGTCATCTTCTGTTTTTGTCTAGAGTTTCTCCCATGTGCACCAGGAAAAACAGATGGAAAGTTTTACCTTTGGAAGAAAGAAATGACCCTTCTTCTGACACAGATTAGGGAAAGGACAAACTTGGATGAAGATACAAAGAAATTTTGATGTGAAGGGGAAATTGGGAGCTGGGGACAAATTGTCTTGGCAGTCTGGTTCAAACACAAGGTTTTGCAACTGAGTTCAGAAATTTGAGAAAAGAAGAAATGTTCTGAATCATGACTATGAAGAAAGAACAGAAAATTGGTTTGGGATTATTTGTAACATCATGGGACCTGCTGAGATTAAGTAATAATATAAAATTTTGGTGGGCACCATCAATATTATGATGTAATTTTTATTTTTCAACAGATAAAGAATTAGCATAGTTCTGAGAGTCAGACCATACATTTTTTTTTCTCATCATTTATCCCTAGTGACTGACACATTGTTTGACACATTTAAAAAAAAGATTTTATGTATTTATTTGAGAAAGAGAGTGAGAGCTCTCCCCATTGGGCAGAGAGCCTAATGTGGTGTTCAATCCCAGGACCCTGAAATCACAGATGGGGCTGAATGCAGACACTTAACCAACTGGGCCACCCAGGCACACCCCTCATTTTTTTAAATCTTTTTTTTTTTTTAAGTTTTTATTTATTTATTTGACAGAATGAGAGACAGTGAGAATGGGAACACAAGCTGGAGGAGTGGGAAAGGGAGAAGCAGGCCTTCTACAGAGCTGGGAGCCCGATGTGGGGCCCAATCCCAGGACCCCAGGACCATGACCTGAGCCACAGGTAGATGCCCAACAACTGAGCTACCCAGGCACGCCTCCTTCCCCCCCCCCATTTTTTTTTTTTAAATGAATGCATGTAAGAGGAGTGAGAGAATATAAAGGAGCTTACAAGTGTTTGGGAATTTGATAAGGTCATTTCAGGAGAGATCACAAGTTTAAAAGAAATTGTGGAGTTTTGTGAATATCTATGCAAATAAGATGAGGAATAAGATTAACACAAAATATGGGAGGCAGACTAGGATAAAACAAAGGAGAGTGCAAAGAGATTGGGAATACTGATCACTGCAAAGAGTTTTGATGAAAATGAAAAGTAGGAAAGGTAGAAAAAACGAGAGAACAGGCTATGGGAAAGGAGAATTCCATAGTAGGAGATCCAGCAAAAGGAACAACTCTCAGTAATAACTGGCTCAAGGTAAGGTCTTGCATGTGGGAGTAGAGATGAAGGACAGTGGTACACAGGCAATCCTGTAAGGTATGAGGGCAGTATATTACACGGGTCAAATTTTGGAAGCTGAAACTCTCTGAGGGGGTAGCATTATACAGAATGATCTGAAACAGAAAACAAAAAAGCTCTAAATTAAAGTGATCACTTTCAGATGAAAGACTGCAAGTGATCTAAATAAGAACTTAAAGAAAACTAAATTTGAAAGACTAACACGGGGGAAAAAGGAAAAAAAGAGTAAGAAAGAGAATCAGTTCTTCAATAAAGAAAAAAACACAAAGTTGACCTTGAAGCAATTATGTAGTTAGTGTAGCTACATTCCTTTGCTTTCATCTTACAACATTATGCCAGTTTTCCTAATACCTATTTGGCTGCCTCTCCTTAGTCTCCTCTGTACAATGGCACTCCTAACTGAAATGCTTCGAGTTCCTCTACTTTTGATTCGGGGTCTTCATACTGTGTTTTCTCTTCATTTACTCCCACGGCTGAAAATCTGCAAATTTTATTTCAAGCCCTGAACTCCCTTCTGCACTCCAGGCTTTTATAGAAAATTTCTCACTTTAATATAAAAGTCACCTCTGAACTTATACTTTGCTCCTGAAACCTGTTCTCGAGTCTTCAGTAAATGGTACCACCATCCTGCCAGCTCCATCAGCTAGAAACTTAGGAATAATCCCCCTTTCTCAAATCCAAACAAAAGTCCTGATATTTCTGTCTCCCAAATGTTTCCAAAATCTGTAGTTTGCTCCACACACCACACATTGAGTCCAAGTTAGGATCCTCTTAATATGAGAGGAGAGTACGATGTGCCTTAACTTATCTCACATTAATTCTTATTACCATCCATCATATTTTCATACTAAAGTCTCAGTGATAAAATAATAATAAATCCAAATGTCCTCTTTAGTTTCATCTTTTGTTACTTTGGCTTACCAACTTCCAGTCATGCTAGCCTTCTCTACCACATCTTGCTTAAGGTATTAGCACATTGGTTCTCATTGTCTGAAATGATCTTCCTCGTTCTCATCTCCCAGCTAACTCCTATCATAAAACACAAAGGTTAAAAGCACAGATGCTTCCATCTAAGCTCAAATTCCAGGTTTACTACTCATTAGCTAGGTGACCTTGGAGAAGTTTGCTTCTTTTTCTATGCCATAGTTTCCTCTTCTATAAAATGAGGGAAAAAATAGCACCTACCTCATAGAGTTAGTTAGATTGAAATAAGTTAACATGTAATAGGGATCAAGAATAGTGCCTGGGGGACGCCTGGGTGGCTCAGTTGGTTGAGCAGCTGCCTTCGGCTCGGGTCATGATCCCAGCGTCCTGGGATCGAGTCCCACATTGGGCTCCTTGCCTGGCAGGGAGCCTGCTTCTCCCTCTGCCTCTGCCTGCCATTCTGTCTGCCTGTGCTCGCTCTCTCTCCCTCTCTCTGACAAATAAATAAAATCTTAAAAAAAAAAATAGTGCCTGGCACATAAGTATTTGCTATTATTATTATTCATTCCTTGGTTAAATATGACTTCCATAAGGAACACTTTACTGGTGCCCCCAAATCAATTTGCTCCTCCTATAATATAATCTATTCTGCACTGTACTTTTCTTCAGTAGCACTTACTTCAACTCTAAGGATTTTTATACATTTCTATTTAATGTCTTTTTAAAAAAAAATTTATTTATTTATTTGACAGATCACAAGTAGGCAGAGGCAGGCAGAGAGAGGGGGGAAGCAGGCTCCCCGCTCAGCAGAAAGCCCGATAGGAGGCTTGATCCCAGGACCCTGATATTATGACCTGAGCCAAAGGCAGAGGCTTAACCGACTGAGCCACCCACCCAGGTGCCCCTCTATTTAATGTCTTTTTTCCTCCACTACATAATACGTTTCATGATGGCAGGAACATGTTGATCTTGTTCTAAATGTATCATCAGTGTCTAGAACTGGCACCTCAAACATATTAGTATCTAACATAAAAATACTTGTTGACTAAATGAGCTTGAGCAAAGGTATGATGTAACCATTACAAATGAGTAAGAGTCTTATGTGAAGATAGTCATTATCTAAACAGAGATCTGTCTTGTGTTCAAAATTATATGCCTACATTATAAACTAGGCATAATAAGTCCTCAATAGTGCTGATTTTAATATAAAACAAAAGCATCTGAGTTCATTAATATGTGTATTTTCCATTAATTTATAATTTTAAGTAGGATATTAATAAATGTCCATATCCATGAGAGAGTTTCGAAGTGTTTGGCACTAGCCTAATTGGTCAGGTTTAAAATAATTTAGAAAAAAAAAACTGTCAGGCTTCTTCTAGAAACTCCTTCAAAATATCATAAAGCAGAGTTTGCCAAAGTTTTAGGATTCTATGGAACTCTGAATCATTATTTTAATACAGTGGAGACATAATCCTTGGCAAAATATCAAAGTTTCTCCCGGAGGTAATGGAATGTACACCAAAACAATGTTTCCAATATGAACCATTTTTTCAAAAAATCATTAGAGAGTCTTCATCGTGAAACTCTGGACCACTGTTTGAAAATAACTTCTGTTTGTTATAAAACAATATAGTTTCACAGAATAAAATATGACAAAAATATCTGGGAATCACAATGTGCCAAACAAAAGTCAGCAATGTAATGGCATTATTTATAAAAAACAAATGTGACACGAAGATGAACTTTAAAGAGTGGAACAAACAAGAACTGTGAAATAATCTTTCTTCTAACAAATATTTGATGAATGCCAAGTATCACTGTAGTGTAAATACAGCCTGAACTGTATGCTTTAGGTCAATGCTAAAAAACTGAAGAGAGTACAATATTAAGCAAGAAAGATTTAATAAAGGAGTTAATGAGGAGAAGAACTAGAAAAAAGATTAAAATAAATTTTTTTTAACTTAAAGAAAGGTAAATTGTGAGTGCGTTAGGTTATTAGATAACAGTAACTGTATCATTCTTTTGTTACAATAAAAATTGAGGCTAGCTCATCACTTTTTAAATATAGTATCTAAATAAATGTTTAGATAGTAAAACCGACAAATACAAATTCTGTTCTTAAAAACCAGTATTGTGGGGCACCTGGATGGCTCAGTGAGTTAAACCTCTGCCTTCAGCTCAGGTCATGGTCTCAGGGTCCTGGGATCAAGCCCTGGATTGGGCTCTCTGCTCAGCAGAGAGCCTGCTTCCCCCTCTCTTTGCCTGCCTCTCTACCTGCCTCTCTGCCTACTTGTGATCTCTCTCTGTCAAACAAATGAATAAAATCTTTAAAAACAAAACAAAACAAACCAGTATTGTTACTAGGTTACCGGATGGTTAGTTTTATAAGTCAACAGAACTATGCTAAAGTTTTCAGTTACTCAAATGCTAATCTAGGTGTTACTATAAAAGTATATTGCTATGGGGGCACCTGGGTGGCTCAGTGGGTTAAAGCCTCTGCCTTTGGCTTGGGTCATGATCCCAGGGTCCTGGGATCAAGCCCCACATTGGGCTCTCTGCTGAGCGGAGAGCCTGCTTCCCTTCCTCTCTCTCTGCCTGCCTCTCTGCCCAATTGTGATCTCTGTCTGTCAAATAATAAAATAAATAAATATTTTAAAAGAGTATATTGCTATAAATGATCAAGATCTATAATCACTTCAAGTAAGGAAGATTATCCTAGATAATGTGGGTGATTCTGATTTGATCATTTATAATGATTAAATAGCAGGATTGAGACTTTTCTGAAGAAGAAGAAATTCTGCTCATGGACTGCAGCTTCAGCTTTTGTCCAAGTGTACAGCTCATCCTTGATAGCCCGCCCAACCTCATGGTCCTGAATATCCTACTGGTTCTATTTCTCTCATGAAACTCTGAACCAATAGACACACTAAAGTTGAAAGGTATATGCAGCTAGAGATATAGAATAAACTATAGGTCCTTAACAATGCTATTATTCTTTACCTGAATTTTCACATCTATTAATTAAAATAATTTTATTTTTTATTTTGCTAGCAGCCACTGAAAGATTTCTGGGTAAATAATGCCAAATAAGGGTCGTCTGGGTGGCTCAGTCAGTTAAGCCACTGCCTTCAGCTCAGGTCATGAGCCCAGGGTCCTGGGATCGAGTCCCACATTGGGCTCCTTGTTCAGCAGGGAGCCTGCTTCTCTCTGCCTCTGACTACAGCTCCGCTTGCTTGTGCACTCGCACACTCTCTCTCTCTCTTTGACAAATAGATAAATAAATAAATAAATAAAATCTTTTTTAAAAATGCCATATAAGATGGGAAGAGGGGTGCCTGGGTGGCTCAGTTGCCTAAATGTCTGCCTTTAGCTCAGGTCATGATCCTGGGGTCCTGGGATGGAGCCCCTTGTTGGGCTCCCTGTTCAGAAGGAAGCCTGCTCTCCCATTCTCCCTGCAGCTCCCCCTTCTTGTTCTCTCT
This sequence comes from Mustela putorius furo, assembly GCF_011764305.1. Taxonomy (NCBI): domain Eukaryota; kingdom Metazoa; phylum Chordata; class Mammalia; order Carnivora; family Mustelidae; genus Mustela; species Mustela putorius. The sequence continues at coordinate 13,224,397 of NW_025422023.1, forward strand.
CTAAATGGATAAATAAAATCTTTTCTAAAATAAACAAACAAACAAAAAAACCAAAGTGGGATGCATTATCATTTATAATTGTCATTCTGCTTCTAAACACTGCTGAGATATCAAGCTCAAAAGAAAAAAGAGAAAATGTATTAACTTAAATATTTTCATGCTTCATTTTTTTTAAGATATTTTGATCAACTTTTCTTTTAATAAATCATGTTCCTAAATTTTAATAAAATGGCCACTATTCTTGAGATTCAATACTTCATCCTGAGTTAGGAATAACTGACATCACCTTGAATCAGTTTTGAATAATCTACAGAAAACAGTGAAAGCCTGAATTCTGAGCTAACCTAACATGTGAAAACATGTTACTAAAATAGACCACATGTCACTCATAACAGCAAGTGAGAATGGGAAGGTAGGGGAATTGACAATGACAAGATATGAGATAGCTGCATAGTAAGAACCAAATAAAAGGGGAAAAGAGAAACAAAATCAAAATTCTTTGAGGAGACAATGGAGTCCAAACCAAAATCATGTGGTGTTACATCATTAAGAAATACATGTTGTTCAAAGAGACTGTAGAAGGGAAATTTCTTCTATTTTTTCAACTTAATGTAACTGAAATTACAGGAATGCTTTGGAACAAACAGACCTTTATATAAACGTACTTTAATTCAGCAATTTATTCCTTATGCATACAATTTTTCAGGACAATGAACACTGCCAATATAAACAAGACAATCAAATTCCCTAACCTTTTGACAATCACTAATATCTTCATTCTAGGCAGCCAAACTTAAAATATATGACTACTATACATATCTATGACCCATGTTACCCTAGAAAAGAGGACTACTGAGATGTAGGAGCAGGGGAAGCAGAGTAACCAGCAATATGGGACTACCCAGATTATTGAGCAAGCTTCAACACTAACAGAGTCTAATAGTGTCTAAGGAGATCATTTTCTACCTGACACTGATAACTAAAAAGAAAGAGGGATTACGTCATAAGGTTCTCCCAAGTTCAGTGTTTACAGAGGCTCAGTTAGGTAGAGGGAGGAAAACAAGGAGCTCAAGAAACATCTAGGACAATTAAATGAAATATTCCAAGAAAACAAAATCTAGGGAGAACTGGATAGAAGCTAAGAGTCCAGTCAGATGATGTGAAGATCTGCATAGGCTTCCAGACACAGTGGAAAAAAATAAAAAAAGTCACTTTAGGATACAAGAATGAAGAAATCCTAAGAACTAAGTGGCAAGAGTTTGGGAAGACAGGCTACTTCAAAACTGCAGATGGAAAACAGCAACACTAATTATGGTTACCAACTACAAATGATAATGAGGATCTAATACTATTTCCAAGCTTTGCTTGGAGTGGTTTTGACACTGGGCAGATGTAACAACTGTAAATTCTTCAGAATTTGTAATTAGATTGGTAGTGGTGGAAAAGGTGATTGAGACATTCAGGTATTGACAATATATATCAATTGTTCAGTGATATAAAATACTCCAAATGATTCCTATAATTTCAAAATATTTAATTAATGTCATTGAAGCCATTCATCAAATAAAAACTTCGGCAAAGAAAAAAAAAGTTTTAAAAAAACAACAAACTTGCCAAAAGTTCCTTTCTAAACATTTGGCAAATGGCTAGAGCTGTCTATAAGGTCTCCTGTGGGTACAGCTACCATCTGTCTTCATGGCTATATATAGGCAAATCAGAAAAAGCACCTCTTCTCTCAGAATGAAATAGAGAAAAAGACTTCAGCTCTTCCTTATTGCATTAGCTAGAAGGTTTTGTGCAAAACTCTACAGTTCAGTGGCTCTGAATGTGGGTCTCTGGATTGGTAAATACATGATATGGCACACCTGTAGATACTGGTCAAATCAACTTTGGAGGGCTTACTGCCTACATTAGAATTTCTCCAGATCGTCTTTAAGTAAAGAAGAAAAATTCTCTCCATGTAGTTGATACTCTGCATAAGTGCTTTTAAACCCTTTCTTTACATTATGAATCCTTTTTGAGAATCTGATTAAAACTTGGACTCATTATCCAAAAAATGGTTGTGTATAGACGTACACACACACAATTGTCTATATAATTTCAAGATCCATAGATTTCCTTATGCCCATTCATAGGCCCCTGTGGCCCTCAAGTGCTATTTCAAATGGCCAAATTTATTTTACCTAATGCTCACCACAGAAAAATTGGGACAAGAGGCTACAGAGGTTTCCACTCAGAGATCAACACAAGAAAGAAAAATAAAGCAAATTTAGCCAGATGTGTTGAGAACACTGCCCATAATAACAAATATCTCAGATCCCCATAACATAGAAGTTTCTATATAATATCTCTATATATCACCTGAACATACAATATATTATATGAGCATTATGAACCTTGCAACTGATAATTTTTCCAGATTTAAGTAAAAATTTAGAAATTAATTTCTTAATATGCTGCTTCATTATGAATGTAATTTGAAGCAGATTAATTTCCTTCTTTGCCTTGACCTATAAGAAGTCAACAAAAAAAATTTATAGTCCATGTGAAGAAACTAAGAATTAATATTATCACTTATTATCTTACACTGTTTGCTTTCTCCCCATCCTGATTATATTTTTTCATGTATATACTGTATACACAAAATATTATGTATATGTACATATAATATTGTACGTATGTCAATTTTTAAAGAAAAATTATAATATGAAATGTAAATTCCTTTAAAAAGAATAAAAATGGGGGTGCCTGGGTGGCTCAGTGGGTTAAGCTTCTGCCTTCGGCTCAGGTCATGATCTCAGGGTTCTGGGATCGAGCCCCACATTGGGTTCTCTGCTCAGCAGGGAGCCTGCTCCGCCCACCCCCCCCACCTCTCTCCCTGCTTGTGATCTCTGTCTGTCAAATAAATAAATAAAAATCTTTAAAAAAAGAATAAAAATGATTATGAATAATATTAAGATTTGCCTTCTTAGGAATATGTCAACAGTAAAAGGCCAGCACATCTCTTGAAAATCTGCTATTCCTTTAGGCCACTGGTACCATTAAAATAAATGAAAGTAAATAAAACTTCACAGACAGAAAAGCTACCCTGCTGTGTTCTGGTCTCCTATCCCACTAAAACTCTCTATATGGGGGTGCCTGGGTGGCTCAATTGTTAGGCGTCTGCCTTGGGCTCAGGTCATGATCCCCGGATCTTGGGGAATGAGCTTACATTGGGCTCCTTGCTTGGCAGGAGGCCTGCTTCTCCCTCTCCCACTCCCCCTGCTTGTGTTCCCTCTCTCATTGTATCTCTCTATGTCAAATAAAATCTTTAAAAAAAAATTAAAATAAAATAAAAAAATAAAACTATAGGAGTCTGATGAATATCTCCATTCTTCAATGTAGAACTCAACATTGTTTCATTTGTACTCCCATAGCATAGCATAGCACATTGTACATCATCTGCTGTAAAACTACTACTATATTAAGATCATGTTTATATTTTTTTCCTCAACTATTTCTAGAGGGATCTTATCTTATTCATCATATATCTGGCATCTAGCACAAGGGGGGCCATAATATTAGGCATAAGACTGTTAAAGTATTTTAACACCAGTGGGCTGGCATTTTGTATGCCAAAGCACAGGTAAAAATGCCAGAGTAGACAAGAAAGACTGGTTCCTAAACAAATCTTCAACTCATCAACATCTTTAAATTAAAACTACATTGAGATATCACCTTACACCAGTTAGAATGGCCAAAATTAGCAAGACAGGAAACAACATGTGTTGGAGAGGATGTGGAAAAAGGGGAATCCTCTTACACTGTTGGTGGGAATGCAAGTTGGTGCAGACTCTTTGGAGAACAGTGTGGAGATTCCTCAAGAAATTAAAAATAGAACTTCCCTATGACCCTGCCATTGCACTCCTGGGTATTTACCCCAAAGATACAGATGTAGTGAAAAGAAGGGCCATCTGTACCCCAATGTTCATAGCAGCAATGGCCACGGTCGCCAAACTGGAAAGAACCAAGATGCTCTTCAACAGACGAATGGATAAGGAAGATGTGGTCCATATACACTATGGATATACCCAACTTTTGTAGCAACATGGATGGGACTGGAAGATATTATGCTGAGTGAAATAAGTCAAGCAGAGAGAGTCAATTATCATATGGTTTCACTTATTTGTGGAGCATAACAAAAAGCATGGAGGACATGGGGAGTTAGAGAGAAGGGGGTTGGGGTAAATTGGAAGGGGAAGTGAATCATGAGACACTATGGACTCTGAAAAACAATCTGAGGGGTTTGAAATGGCAGGGGGGTGGGAGGTCGCGGTACCAGGTGGTGGGTATTATAGAGGGCACGGATTGCGTGGAGCATTGGGTGTGGTGAAAAAATAATGATACTGTTATGCTGAAAATAAATAAATGGAAAAAAAAAACAACTTTATTTCCATCCTGGTTTTCCGTTAGTTCTGCCCTCCAAGTTTATTCTTTGTGGAGAGCGACCCTTATGGCCTTAATAGGACCCCACCTACATTCCCTCTTGAAAGGTTAGGCCAAGGCTGGTCAAGGTTTGCTGATGTTTGTGAATAAATCAATCAAAGGCAATCTTGCATAGTAAAGAAGGTCCTAACAGAATAATGTATACTTTAACTTGTCTGTGTGTGTGAATGTGTATGTATACATACATATGAATATGAAAAATCACAGTTTTTTATCATCTACAAGACAAATCTTTTTACCACCTTCTTTCTGAGACCTCCTGACATACCTAAATATTCAAGACACTAGATATATATATAACCCTATATATATATATAGGGTTAATTTTTACAAAGTATTTTGTTAGAAAAATTAAATACATTTCATTGAAATGCATTTAAAATAATTTTAAGCAATGGAATCTCAGCATGCAATTGAGTTTCCAAAAATAATTTTAAAATAGTTAAAATATTGCCACCATAAACATGTTTAGGGGTGGTATAAATTGGATAATTGTGTCTCTCCCCTCCACACCATTAATATGTTAAGATCTAATCCCCAGTGCAGTGGTGATTAGGGACCTTTAGGGTGGGACCTTTGGGAGATAATCAGGTCCTGAGTGCTCTGTGCTTTTGTTAAGAGACTGAGAGAACACCTTGGCTTCATCGACCAGGTAAAGGTAATTGCCAATGAGGAAGTGTGCCTCACTAGATATGAATCTGCTGGTGCCTCAGTCTTGGACTTCCCAGCCTCTAAAACTGCGAGAAATAAATGTTTGTTGTTTATTAGGTTTATGATGTTTTGTCAAAGCAGTCCAAATGGACTAAGATATGGGATATGGAAGAACCTGAGTATATTACTAAAAATGCAGTAAATATCTTCCTGGTGAAACACTGACTTTTTAACCAATAGGATTCAACTTTTTTACTTTAGTTTTCTCAATTGAATTTTACATAAAAAGACTAAAGCACCTCCAAAAAAAAAAAAAAATTAGTGACTCCCTTTACATTTGGAAATAGCCCAAATTACTTTCAATCATAAAATACATTTAAATAGATACTTTCAAAATTTCTGACATGAGCACTTTCATTTTCTTTTTACAGAAGGAAAGAAATATGCTTAAGGATAGGTGGTTTCCCTGAAAGAGAAAATTAAAAATACTTATTCTCAGATCTGAAAAACACGAATCCCTCAAAATGTAGTCATTTGTTATTTTATTCACTCAACCAACATTTATTGAATGCCTCCTGTGTGCTCAGTGCAGTTCTGATTCTGAGGTTAGAGGTAAAAGTCATTAGCCCCCCCTTCTTTAAGATTTTATTTCTTTATTTTAGAGAGAGAGAACACACACACACACATGCACATCCAGGCAGGTGGGGAAGAGGAGGAGAGGGAGAGAGAGAATCTCAAGCAGACTCCTGGCTGAATGTGGAACCCAACACAGGGCTCAATCCCAGGACTTGGGACCATGACAGGAGCCAAAACCAAGAGTCAGACACTTAACTGACAGTCACAGGGGTGCCCCGGTTTTGTCTTTTTTCTTCAAAAAACTAAGAATCCTCAGAAGAGACAAATTAAATAGAAAATAATAAAAACTCTGGAGTATTATGCCTCAATCAGAAAGCATGAATACCCAACTTTTGTAGCAACATGGATGGGACTGGAAGAGTGACTGCTGAGTGAACTAAGTCAAGCAGAGAGAGTCAATTATCATATGGTTTCACTTATTTGTGGAGCATAACAAATAGCATGGAGGACATGGGGAGTTAGAGAGGAGAAGGGAGTTGAGGGAAATTGGAAGGGGAGGTGAACCATGAGAGACTATGGACTCTGAAAAAGAATCTGAGGGTTTTGAAGGGGCGGGGGGTGGGAGGTTGGGGGATCAGGTGGTGGGTATTATAGAGGGCACAGATTGCATGGAGCACTGGGTGTGATGCAAAAATAATAAATACTGTTATGCTGAAAAAATAAAAAATTAATTTAAAAAAGAAAATAATAAAAAATATGATAAAAGCTATAAAAAAAATCTAAGAAAGGGACTAAACTCAGATTGTATAGAATGGAGCATAGTATAATCTGAGAGAGAAAACAGCAAGAGTATTAAACCAGGAATATGTGAGGGGCCAAGGCAGTCAGTAAAACTTGAAAGACTGAGTTTGGCTGGACTGAAGGTGAAGGCATGCCTGCACACACATACTGATTACTGTATGCAGGCACTGCATATCTGTAACCTAATCAAGGTAACAGAATAAAGGATGCAAAAACAGAAAAAAAGAACAACTTACCATGCTTTCCCCTAGAAATATCCACATATTGGCAAAGTCTGGGATGGGTGATGGTCTTAAGGATTTGAAATCGCCCTAAAATTTTGATGGAATTTGGTGTGAGAGGAAGCCCATTGCTTCCACAAACATCGTGTGGCAGAGCCGAGGCAAAAAAAGTAAAGGCACCCATTTCAGCATCCTTCAGGGGAAACATTTCCACGTCCTAGGTCTTCTAAGATAACCTGGAAAAGGAGAGAATTTTATGACAGATCAACCAAAAATTAAGCCAGTGTTTTCTCACCTTAAATATGATCAATAATATATAACTTGGAGGAAAATGCCAATCAGAACACTTCACAGTAAAAAAAATTTAAGTCAAAAAATTCCAAGATAATATCAAAGAGAAAAAACCACCTAATCACAAATTTACACTGTAGTTCTAAATCACAATCAAAGATTTTTCAATGGCATAAAAAGGAAAATATAGAACATTCCCTCTTCAATGACACCTGACATTTTTAAGAGTTTAGAGGAAGTCTGTTATTGCATAATTATATCAATAAGAATCTTCTCTTTACCTAAAGTTTGAACAGAGAAGAGACCATCAAGACTATTAAGAATTTTTCCTTCTCACAGAGTGAGTAAAGTCAGGAAAGAGGAAATATAGATACCAACCATTAAGTTAAATTATCAGGGCCTCTATTTTAATAGTAGTAAAAATTAAACTAGATAACAGAGGCCTCTATAATGTTACTTAACTAATCAATTTTTGTTTTTGTGCTAAATACTTTACATGTGACTTGTTTTATTTTTTTAAAAGTTTTTATTTATTTGAGAGACAGTGGGAGCATAAACGGGTGGGGTGGGGGGAGAAGGGCAGAGGGAAAGGGAGAAGCAGGCTCTGCACTGTGGAACTTGATCCCAGGACCCCAGGGATCATGACCTGAGGCAAAGGCAGATGCTTAACCGACTGACTCACCCAGGAACCCCTATGTGTGACCTGACCTGTTTTAATTCTTTCAACAACTTTCACAGATGTTACTGCCTCCGGTTTATAGATGTTTCACACACACACACACACACACACACACACACACACACACACATTCTGAGTGGTCCTATTGACATGGCCTCCAAAGCAAATAATGCCCCAGACAAAGTAACCTGGAGATTAAGGAACTTGCTCCAGAGCAATCTGAATCACATTAAGGTAATCACAACAAAAATGGTCCCTAGGCAAGGAGTTAAGGAAGTCTGTCTGAGAGCTTTGTGTATATGGATAAGCTTATTGACTGCTGTACTCTGCTTTAGAGGGTAGATAGTTGGATTTTAACTGGGGTCCTACAAATTCTAGAATTAATAATAGTTTGCTTTTGTTACCTTTGCCCATACCAGCTTTTTACTGTAATTCTCACACACTTGGTTTAATTTCAAGGGAAGAGATTTAACTTTTTTTCCTTTGAGGGTAAACAACTACCTAGTATTGGAGAGGACCAGTGACAGAGTTAACTCTTTTATTTTTCATGCCTTTAAATTACCGTTCTCATTTCAAACCTTCTTTTGACTTATGATCCCCCTTATTTCTGCTTCTCTGATCTGAAGGCTCTGAATCTGAGGGGGCCCAATGCACCTCTTGACTATAAGATAGGTTGTAGCTTCTTTCTTTTGCTTTTTATGACAATACTCCTCTGTATGCAACTCTGAAATAATGAACTATCCAGGAATTATGAGATAGTTGAAGAAAGACTATATTTTAACAGGCAAAGAATAAAATAAACAAATAAAAAAATCTGCCCTGGAGGCAACTGGAATAACTTATGGCAAAGAAAACAACAAAAACCAAAACCAGCTGAAATATATTTAAAAAGATTTGAGACAACATTATATCAGGATGTATGGAAAAATATTTTCACAGAAGAGTAAAAAAGGAATTGCTGATACAGATGAACAACCTCATTAATATCCACGAAGCTGTTCATTGAAACTACATGAGAACTTATACCTGCCAGATAGTAAAAGTTAAATTTGATAATATATAATGTTAGGAAGATATGAAGAAGTAGCATGTAAACTAATATAATCATTTGGAAAACAGTCTGACACTATTTTGCTATTCCATTCCTGCAGAAACTCCATCACACATTCAGAAAGGGATACATATGAGAAAGATCAGCATGATATCGCTCCTATTATTCCCAAACTAGAAACTTAAATGTCCCAAGACAGGTGACTGGTTAAGTAAATTGCAACACATTCATCTGATAGAAGAATATACATGAAAGAAAACAAGCATATTGTAAAAACATTTAATAGCATAGATGAATCTAGAAATATAACCTCAAGTAGGAAAAAGACAGCACATAAAATGTGTGTCAATATTCATAATATATTCAACAAGAAAAGCTAAATAATCTAAATAATAATTAAGGCATATGTTCATATGAGATAATATTATATTTAAAAAGTGAAGGAATAATAAGAATAGTAGTAAAACCTGAGGATAGGGTTATACCTGTATGCTGGAGTGAGATTAGGGAAGAACCCATAACAAGCTTTAAAAATCTTGAGTAATACATTAGTTCTTAATAGGCAGATTAATGGGTGTTCATATTATTATGCTCCATAATTTATATATTCTGTAACTATATATGTATGTGCTATAAACCAAATATTTCATATTTTTTTAAATTTTAAGATGAAAAAATTTAAAAATACATGAATCAATTTTTAAGACCAAGAAAATCAATAGGGAAAGGACAGTTTTTAGCAAATGGTACTGGAACAACAAGATATACCTACGGAAAAAAAAAGTTAACTCAATTCCTACTATTACATCTATGAAAATCTGAGTTGGTTTATAGACCTAAATGTAACATAAAAGAATACCTTTGCAACCTTCGGGTTGTTAGACAGGATTAACAACAACAACAACAACAAAACACTAACCATAAAAGACAAACTGGATAAAGTAAACCTCACTGACATTAAAAAAATATGCACATCAAAAGGCACCCTTGAGAAAATGAAAATCCAAACTGAAGATAAGGAAAATGTTATTTTACTTATAAATAAATGTATTTATATCACATTATATTTATTTATGACATATTTACCAAATACATACATGTATATATATGTTATATATATGTGTGTGTGTATGATAGCAGACTTACATCCAGAATATATATACAATGCCTACAATTCAATAATAAAAAGAAAACAAGTCAATACAGAAATAGGCAAAAGTCTTGAACATATATTTTCACAAAAGAGAACATACAAATAGACAATAACCATATGAAAAAGTTCTCAATCATTAATCATCAGGGGAATACAAAATTAAAACCACAAAAACATGCAATTTCACATCTACCAAAATGGCTAAAATCAGAATGACTGGAAATACCAAGTGTTGAGGAAAATGTGAAACTGGAGGTGATACACTGCTGCTGGTGGGAGTGTAGAAATGACACAAGAACTTTGGAAAACTTTCTGGAAAGCATTCTAAAGTTGAAAACACCCTAAGCTTATGACTCAGAAATCCCACTCCTACTAGATATTTACTCAAGAAAAATGAAAATATTTGTCTATAAAACTTCTTATATGAGAATGTTCATAGTAGTTCTTATTTACAACCACCCTGGATTGGAAGCAATGCAAACGTCACACAAGTAAATGGATAAATAAGTTGTGGCTTATTCATTCAATAGAATTCTACTCAACAACAACAGAAAAGGAACAAACATGCCAAAATATACGTATCTCAAATACATTGTGTTGCTGAAAGTAACCCTAATGAGTTCATATTGTATGACTAACGTTTAAATGTAGTTTCAGAACTATACTTCTAGAGTGATAAAAATGAGTACATAGTGTGTTGGGCAGGGAGGATGAGATCAGACAGTGAAACATAGTAAATTTTTGGGAATAATGAAAATGATCTATTTCTGCCACATGAGTGTTTACTTGTACCCAAACTCATCAAACTACTCACTTAAAATCAATGCATTTTAACATATGTACATTTTACTTAATAAAAAATAAAAAATGAAATAAAATTAAGATATTATAAGAAAGGAAAAATTAAAAATGACTGGGAATTAAATGATTACCAAGTTATAAAGAGGTGTTGGAAAATAAAGCTGAGACAACTGCTCAGAATATGGAACAAAAAGCAAATAGATAAAAACATTAAGAGGAAAGATAATAGACATAGTGAATCAAACCAAAAATCCAAAAACCACCTTACAGAAGTTTCAAAAAGAGAACAGAGAAAAAAAGGGAGAATAAATTATGAAAGAATAGGCAAAACTTCCCCACAGTTGAAGGGAAATAAGTACTTAAAATTTAAAAGGCTTATAATATTAACGAGGATAAATGAAAATACCCACACTGAGACATTTATCCTAGCTCCTTTCAATGAGTTCATTACAAGAAGAATAAACTCACAAGGCATATCGTCATAAATTTTCAAAGCATCATGCAAAACTAAAATTCTTTAATCACTGCAGAAGAAAACAAATAGTTCAGACAGCAACAAATTAAGGTAAGACTGTCATTCTCATCATTTCATGAGCAATAGTGGAAGTCAGAAGACAACAAAATCTTGTGAGCCCTAAAGACATAATTCTGTTCCTATACCGTGCCAAACTATCAATCTTAATAATTGCAAAAAATAATTTACAGCCATATGAACATTAAAAAATAAAATTATTATCCACATACCTTTTATGAATAAGTATCTTAGGATATATTCTACCAAAAGAGGAGAAAAACAAATAACAGAATATGTGTGGTTAAGAAGCAATGTAACTTACCAGAATGTAATCTGTTCAAATTAAACAGAAAGTGATTGAGCTTCAAGGGGAACATCCTCAAGCACAGAAATGGAATGGAAGCTTCTCAAACAAAGAATGAGAGGACATGGTGAAGAAAGCACGTGATGGGAGGACTTGGTGAAAAAAGCACATGTACCTTTCTCCCAAAAGAAAACAGAAAGTCCTTTGTAAAAGTGAGGAAAGGTTAAAACTAAACAGGAAGTATACTATCCAAAAAAATAAATCACACTTAACTACAGAATAACTTTTTGTCATCATACAAGAAAGAAGAAATCAACTTGATGTTAATATTACAAGTCTTCTCCTTAGTGTGGCATAGGGTCATGAAATTAAGACATTGGGAAGGAAATGTATCATGGCATACTTTTTGGCCCTGGATTTAGGAATATTTACAAACTCATACTATAACATTTTATTGTTTTTTAGCACATAAAAAAGCAATAAAAATTGTAGTTAAGAAATATAATGTAAATACTATTAACATTGACAATTGACAACGTGTAAGTAAAGGTCCAGATAAGGGAGGGTGGGAGTGGTGGATGTAGTTTCTGCAGTGATAAAGGTGGTAGAGTCATTACTTTCCTCATTTTACCAAATAAGGAACCCAAATATATTTTTGAAAATTGACATGAAAAAATAATTTATATATACTACTTAAAATTATAACATTAACCAATATGAAAACTAAAAATTGTAATAACTATTCAAAACTTTGGAGGAGAGAGGTTGGGGATAGTTTGAGTTACCTTAAGAAGTCAATTAAAAAAAAAGAATGAGCATTTCAACTTAAAGTTAGGAAAGGTTAAAAGTGGTCACTTCTGACAAAGAGGACTAAGGGTAGAGAGGGAGACACTATTATCATTTTATTATGCAATCCTTCTATATTATACTATTTGACTTTCAATTAGATGGCCTCTATCAGACAACTGAAAATCAAATAACCAAATAAAGAAAATGCAAATTCTTCAAAAAGATAAGATACTGGTTAGCATAAAACATTTCATCAATGTTCCACTTCAACTACCGCCTAGATGGGTGCACATCAAAAGGTTCATATATACAAAATACACACATAGATTTGCTCACATTTGGTGAGTGGAAGAAAGTTAATAAAAAAAAAAAAGACATCTGAGGCGAGAGATTAGTTGAGTAAAAAGAATGTAAGGAGGGGACTTTGAAAATTCATTCATTCAACAAGTATCTTGAACGTATTTTAAGTCAGGTGTTTTTCCAGCTACCCAGCAAAGGACAGTGATTAAGATGCAATCCCTGCCCTCAAAGAACTTGGAGTCAAAAGGGCTTGGGACAGGAGATGCCGATTTCACCATGAGTAGTTCACACATTTCTTCAATGGGGGAATAATACTAGTTCATTTATTTTATATACATTCCCTCAAAAAAGTTGTCTTTCCGTCCCAAATAAAACCAGGAACCAAGAGGCCTTGGAAAGCAACCACTGACAAGTCCTATTTACATTCTCCCACTCCACAGGGAATGTTACTTCTCGACAATTGACTAAACCTTTGAAACCAGAAACAAAATCCAGACTTTGTATCTATGTTGAGTAATGGAGAGCTGATTCCACATTCTCTAGCCTCCTCTTTAAAGCTTCTTTTGAAGCAGTGATGCAGTGGTCACTCTCAAGTAGCTGCCTACAGTTCCCAAAGGACTCAGGTCAACGTGCGGAGGGCGGAAAGGCGAACATTAGCTAGGTCTGGGCGCAGTTTTCAGCAGCAAGCAGCTCCACAGGTTGGCTCCCCTTACTGTGGGATAAGCCGGGCCACTCGCTGCACCTGACTTTCCTCTACTCCCACCAGCCCCACCCACTACGACACACAAAACTGACAAACCCAAATACCTGCCTCTGAGTCTGGGGACGCAGGCGGACACAAACACAAGGGGATGGAGCGTCTACACAGGGCCCCAGCCTGTCGCAGTGGCTGCTGCTGCCGCCGCTACTGCTTAGTGTACCAGACCCTGCATTTCGGGTGCTTCTATAAAAGAAGCCGCTCCTGGAGCGCTAGGATAGCCCTTTGCCTGCTAGCTAGATCCGCCGAAATTTCCAGCTCGGGATCTAGCCAGGAGCGCGAGTCTGACTCTCTCCACTGACAGCTTCCAGCTTTCCCCGCCCCCACCTTCAATTCAGTCGGCGGTTTCTTTTGACCTCACAACTTCCACGACACAAGGTTGAGGAAAGACCCAGACGCCCAGCGTTTTGCCCCTCGCCCAAGCTGATGACAAAATGTAGCCACCAACGAAGAAAGGGGGGGGATTACATTATTGGCTAAGGAAACAAAAGACGGAGAGAGTGGTGTGGCTGCGCACAGGAAGGGGGAGACAGAATTTAGAGTTAAATCGGTGGTACGCTCAGGCGTTTGGTGGGGACACCTCTCTGGGTCCTTTCTCCGTGCTGTCGTGTGCGGGAGGCTGTCCCTTACGGCTCCATGCTGAGGCTGCCCTGGTGAGGGTCGCCTGGTTGTTCTGTACGCCGATTCATGTGAGTGACGCCCGCGGAGGGTCCCGGGTAGGCGAGTTGAGATCGAAGGAGTTCCCCTTCCCTTATTCGACGTGGCGAGATAGGACCTGGCATTCCGATACGAGTGGGAAATAACGCTCATTCCCACACCGATCTTGGCCTGTGGAAGTAGAGAGCAGCTCGGGACCTTTTGAAGGAACCATGTTTGAGAAATGGGATGCAGGGCTGAGGGAAAGGATGCTCCTGGAAAAGATAGATTCACAAACACGTCTACTGTCGCGTTTGCGCGCGCGCCGGCGTTGTGAAAGGACTGGGGTGGGAGTGGGGCAGGAATTAATCCCTCGAGTAGGTAAGCTGCCACTATGTTTCCGGCACTGTTTCAGGCATTGGGTAAAGAGCCGTGAACAAAACAGAAACTCCTGTCTTCCCGTAATCACATTTTATTGGTGAAGGCACATCCTAAACACAATTAAGAAGAACATGGCATATTGTGGATTGTAATGGGTGTTGGTTGAGGAGAAAAATAATACCGCAGAGGAGGGGGTAGTTTGAAATTTTTGTGTAGTCAGGGAAAGTCTTGCTGAAAAGACGACTTTTCAATGACATCATTGAGAGAACTAACCATACATATGTCTTGGGGGAAGTGTAGTCAGCTAGAGACACCTGCCATTACAAAGGCCATGAAGCAGAAACTCGCCTGAAGAGCAAGGAAGCTTGTGGGTTAGAGTTGGGCGAAAGGGTTAAAGCTGGGGACAAAATCACAGAAGGAACAAGTCATGAAGCATATTGAGGGCATCTAAGTTATTGGAGAGTTTGAGTTTTGAGCAGTGGACGGACATAAGCTGGCTTCCTTTTAAAAAGGATCTTACTGGGTGCCATGGTGAATAGATTGGAAGGGGTGGGGTGGAAGAAAGACCAGTTTGGAGGCTTTTGTAGTAATCTAGAGGAGACACGATGGTGGCTGGAGTAGGCATGGTAAGAAATGGCTGGCCAGGTTCTAAGTGCTATTAGTTTAGTTGTGCATGGATATTGGTGGATGATGTGTTCATTTAATTAGGATTGGGAAACACTTTAAAAATGAAGTGTAGTGTGAGTTTTGGAGGAACACGTTAAAATCACAGCTTTGCCATTTAATATTCAAATTTGTAGTATTTGGGTTTTAATATTTGGATTTAGACCAGTTATGTAATTTCTCTGAAATTTTCTATAAAATGGAATTGTTATCCCACAGGGTTCTAAAGCTTAAATGACCCTGTATGTAATGTGCCTGGCCCATTAAAGTAGTGGCTGTTGTTATTAGCTGTGTTCTTGGATAAGAAATGGGAAAAAGTACTGAGTGCCTCTGTGGATGGAAAGGGATGGTTAAACCCTATTGAAGAAAGTCTGAGAGACCTAGACATACCCTTTTTAAAAATTTTATGCATATGTCACTGGACAGAAAGATTCTGTTATGTTAATGGTCAGAGTACCTGAAATAACATGGACTGTCTTCTCATAGCCATTCACTCTAGGCAATCCCCTCTTAGCCATCCCTAAAGCCCTCCAGGACTCCCTGTACCTTTATGAGTAAAGGGGAAGAACACATTCTGTTGAGTACAGAAAAACAAGAATAAAAACAAATTTCCAGTTGTAAAATGAGTAAGAGATATAATGTACAGCGTTGTGACTATAGTTAAAAAATACTGTATTTGAGTATTTGGAAATAGGTGGGAGAGTGGATCTTGAAGTTTCTCCTTACAAGAAAAAAATATTTGTAACTATGATGAAGGTTATTAAATGGGCTAATGTGATCATTTTGCAGTTTATATAAATATGGAGTCTTGTGCATCTACAGCTAATCTGATAATCTGTCAACTATACATCAAGGATTTTTAAAGAGAAAAAGTGACACAAGTAATAATTGGCAGAGGTAGAATTTGAATTAATTCCCTGAATACATGCCAAGTAAATAAATAAACAAACAAAAAAGAAGTATTTACAAAAAGAATATTTTAGGTCTGTCTTCTATATTTTGGGCAAAGGTTGCAAAAACACCCCTGGAGGTATTGACAGTTACCACTGCTATAGAATTTGAGTATCTCTGGGATGCATTATTCTCAGAATATTTGATCTTATTATTTACCTTTTAAAAAATTCTGTCAGATGTTTTAAATCCTATTAGGAGTTTTAAGCTAGTTTTAAAAAGTATCACATTATGCAGCATGGTAATGAAGATGTTCCTCATATGGGTGATTTGGCAGTTAGATTATGAAGCAAATGGAGGAATGAAGATTGGAAGGTTAAATTAGGAATTGGTGGTGGGGAGAGAAGAAAATGATTAATTACTATAGTTTATTAATCTGGATATACATGCTTTTCTAATATTTACATTTCTAAAATAGTTATGCATTTTGTAATTGTTATCTTAAAATCACTATGAACTAAGTGGCACTTGTGAGATTGTTGTCAGTGCCCCTGCGTATGCATACTTGGTCATAACTGTCAATATTGTCATCAGTTCAGTTATGTGTAGTGTTAGTATAGTAGTTGACTGTAAGCTCTATTTTAAGTATCCTTTATATGATTTACCATTAAAATGAAAAAATGTGTATGCAGAAATACAGGAAAACAAAAGAGTTGTATAAGATAAAAAAATAGGGTTAAATTTAAAAGAGAATTTTCAAACAATACAGGATGTGTGCTTTTTTTCTTAATGGCACATAAAATGACAGAGCATTTTATGATTGGAGCCATTTTACAATTGGTGGCATCTTAGGTTTGATGAAATACAATACTTAAAGCATCTAAGAAGAATATAAACTTTTACCTAATTGAAGTTCTGAGACAGTGAAATCAGGTGTTTTGGAAAGTGGAAAGACACTTCCCGATTTTTATAGAATTCCTATATTATAAAGGAAGATTGAAAACCTGCACTTAAAACTTCCATTTCAAAGTAATAGCTTATTTGTTTATATTTGGTTCCTAACATTGAAAGCCTGGGGCAGGGAATTTGTTATTTAAAAGGAATTACTGGATATAGGACTAATGAATTACTGAACTAGATCTACCTCTGAAACTGATAATACACTCTGTTAATTAATTGAATTAAAATTTAAAAACAGAAGGAATTATTGGCAATTTGGAATCAGAGTGGGGAAAGACTACTGGGGAAATTGCTGAGGTAAAGGGAAGCCATTTGGAAATGACAGAAATCTCAGGAATAGCCTTTTGTATATTTTAATGATTAAGATTTCCAAATTGATTTTTAATAAATTTAATAAAATCAGCCTCAGTTTTTATTAGTGGCATCTTACGATGACTTTTTAGGTCTAATGAAATATAATGAATATTGTGAACAAAATTAATGTTAAGAGGCAGAATAGTTCAGATAACACTTTTCAGATGCTTTTTGTTTTAAAAATAAGGTCATTATTTTTCAATTTAGTAAAGGAAAAAGAAGAATAAACTATCCAGCAATTCCTACTATCCAAACACAATTAACATACTTGTGTACTTTTTTCCTTTTTCTCTATGTGTTTTATATTTGTAATTACTGTGCATGCAGTTAAGTATATTTTGCTGTGTAATTTTTTCCCTCAGTGTGTTTTACATTTATGATTACTGTGCATGCAATTAAACTTTATGACTATTTTATCTCCTAATCATTAAATAGGATTTAGTACAGATTAAGCCAGTATTCCCAAACTGTTTTAGAGGATATTTGTTCTAGTAAATATTAATAGGTGTTCCTGGTTAGAATTCTGTGGTTAAATACATTTTGAAATCCTACATGATTATGTCTTCTACAGAAATTATAGCTTTGACATTGAAAGAGCTAACTCCAGAGTAAGACAGACAGAAAGTTTTAATCCTATTATTTACTAATTAGTCACATGACCTAAGGTAAATTAATTCCAAGCTTTTTTCTCTGTATAATGGAAGTAATTATAGTATCCATAGGTAATCTGTGTAATGCATTTAGCCAGCCCATAATAAATACTCTGCAAATTTTATTTGTTACTGTTGTTATTAACATTGTCATCTCTGAGAAACCCCAAGTCTGTTAACACATTGAAAGCTCTGAGGAGACTAGGGGAACTTAAAAGTTATGAAATTCAATAGATACTCAATATAAAATAGAAAATCACTATGGAGCAGTTGGCACAGAGTCATGAAATGAGCACTAGGTTGAATGGTTTAAGATTTGTCTGAACTTTAAGCTTTAAATTGTTACTACACTAGCACTGTTGCCCTAAACATAACCTCATTTAAATTTTTTTCCCAATTTACTGTGTTTCCCTCATTTATCTGAAAGCTTAGTGAGTACAAAGAACATGTTAAATTTTGCTTTTTACTATAACCCCAGCACATGGCTCAGAATCAGGAAATATAAGTAAAATTGGGGTCATGAACTTAAGTTTTTTTATAGGGGCCTGGCAGGTAGCATAAATGGCAGACAACAGGGAGTTGTGCAGTCTTGCTTAAAGCATTCACCTTCAGCTGTTTCAAATATTGGTAAACCTGGAACACAAAGGCAACCCTCATCTTTGTGGTGATAGTTTGTAATCCCTAGAAGAGACTAGAGATCTGGACCAAACTCTGAAAAATATAACCATTAAAGGGACAAGTAAGAAAAAAGCCTTAAAAGGAAGTGCTGAAAAAGTAGGAAGTGAAACTATCCTCATTTTATAATTAAGAAAAGAAAGCACAGAGAAGTAACTTTACCAAAGTCACACAGCCTGTTAAGTATGTGATTCAAGCAAGATGATACGTTGGCTGTAAATACTTTAAGAAAGAAAAAAAAAATGCTCTTCTGCTGGTGCTAGTGATCAATATCTGCATGTTGCTAGAAAATATGCACATAAACTTATGCATACTACTTATATTTTTGAAAGTTTAAAGACAGTTAACAAGTACTAGAAAACCTATTTCCAGAGCTTCTAATTCCAAAAACAATAAATAGCTCTTGACATTTGAGAAAAGTTGTGTCAACATAAACACCTCACTAGGAGCCAATCCTGAATATCCCAAAAGGCATGTTAATTTTGACATCATGAATAATATTGCCAAGATAACCAGTTATCTAGGAGTAGGGAAAATGTAGACGCTGGTTAACAGCTAGTATGTTTTATAATCATCCTAAGTTTTATTTTGTCAAGAAAACTTGATTGTTATCACAAAAATGACTGTGCTATCAAAAGATATTTCCTCTCTTTTATTGAGGCTTCCTGGTATTATTGATACTGTGGCAGTTAAGGTAGTTACAAGTAACCTATCACTACATTACATATGCTATAAATGTTGGAAAATTGTTATTTATTGCTTAACCAAGTAAGGACTTTGTTATAAGTGATTCGGATGTAGAGTATTTTCAGGTTTTTAAATTCATATACTCTTTAGTTTGTGGTTGACTGATTTTTTTTTTTTTGAGACTTTATTTTTTAGAGCAGGTTTAGATTTGCAGCAAAATTGAATAAAGAGTATTAAGTGAATTTTTATTCTTTTTTTCCTTTCCTTAAGCCAGAATAATTTACATCATTTTCATAAAACGGTTTTTCTCTTGGTATTCTTGTTTGCCTTTGGCGAAATGGTATGTATGGCTCATGCTGGATTGCTTTGCCTTCTGAGCTAGAGCTGGGAAATGTTAATATTGGTCCTTGGAAAACTTTCACAAGGCGTTGAGCGGGAAATCTGCTGTATGCCATGGAATGTTCCTTCTTTGTATGCCAGTTGTTTAAATAATCTTAAGTCTGTTACCTTTAGAGTTTCTGTAATTGTGATGACAATATCTATTCATAGGGAAAAGTGCAGAGTTTCAGTTAGTTGGCTGTTGTCTTATTGTATTCCCTTGGGCAGGAGTCCTTCGATATATTTTATACACTATTATAAGCAAAATTTAGAATTAATATAAATATATTAATATTTATCACCCCTATAGACTGTATACCATTCACAAAGAAATTAAGGTGTGGCTTAGCCAAGTTATCTAAATATATTTTAATATCAGTCTCTATAATTTGTATTTTTATTATTTGTTATGTTCTTAACCTTTAAGAAAATATAAAAGTCATACCTAAGGATCTACAAAATATCGTGCCCATAGATAACCTACACTACTGTGAGCTTTTTGAAGGTGGGGATGTACATATATCCTTTGTTGTGTTCCCAAATTGTGCTCAGTGCCTGACATTTTTTAGCTATGTGCCAGATATTTTGAGTATTATTTATGGTGTCTCATTTTGCAATATATCAATGCTATGAAATACATAAAATTATCTCCGTTTCACAAATGAGGAAACTGAGGCTCAGAGAGGTTAGGTAAGTTGTTAAGGGGCAAAAGTAGGATTTGATTCAAGGTATTGTGATTTCCAAGTCCACGTTCTTTTTATTAAATTACTTTTATCTCATTACTCTTGTAATACGTTCTTAATGTTCTAAATAAGGAGGAGTAATAATAATATGTACCTCATGGTGTTGTGATAATTAAGTAAGTGAATATTGTGAAGTGCTTAGAAAAGGACCTGGGAGATACTAAAGACAAAGTAAACACTAGATATTACTATTAACCCAGTAATACGTATCAGAAAATTTGAGATGACTTCTGTCATCCATAATTACTTTGTGTATCAGTGGTTTGTTAGGATCACTGTCCTCTCTCCCTGTTCTCAACAACTTAAGACTTCATGGCCTACGGGGTGCCTGGATGTTTCTGTCAGTTACACACTGGACTCTTTATTTAGTTTCTGGTTATGATCTAAGGGTTGTGACATTAAGCCACATGTCCAGCTTGCACTTAGCACAGAGTCTGTCTTTCTCCCTCTGCTCCTCTGCCCCAGCTTGGGTACTTTCTTTCTATCTCTAAAATAAGTAAGTAACATCTTTAAAAAAAAAAAAAAAGACTTCATGGCCTAAATTTGTTTTTCAGTAACATTTCCCTTTGTTACAGACATGTTTCCACTTTATTTTTCATGTTTATTTTATATAGTTATTTGGTTAAAAATGAATTCATTTTTACTGAACATTTCAAGTGATATGTAATTCTCAGTCCTAGTTTTATTTTACATTTTAAAACTAGACCTTAATCTAGGCAAGTATTTATAGAGTTATAAGCAAGTATATAAAATATCATTTCCTTTTATTCTGTTGTTTCCTCTTAGTGGCTCTATGTACATGTTTGATGTATTCAGCTCATTTGTGTTTATGTTTTGAAACACTCTTATTAAACTTAATGCCTGTGCTTCAGTATGTATTACAAACGTTTTATTTTATTTAACTCACTTTTGTATCTGCATTTTGCAAACAGTTAATAGATTTATCAGCTCAGTAAAAGTACATCTTTTTTCTCTAAAAGATTTTATTTATTTGACAGAGAGAGAAAGAGAGTGAGCAAGAGAGGGAACACAAGCAGGGGGAATGGGAGAGAGAGAAGCAGGCTTCCCACTGAGCAAGGAGTTGGATGCCTGGTTTGATCCCAAACCCTGGGATCAAGACTGAGCCACCCAGGTGCCCCTCTTTTTTTTCTCTTTGCCCAGGAATTATGATCTCTGTTTTGCAGATTGTTGTTAGACTTTGTTTTGAAACTATTTTTGTGTGAGTCAGCACACAAATTCCATGTTTTACTTATATTTGTGAGATAATTTTTGTACCTGTTGGCAAATTCATGACAGCTATTTTACACTTAAATCTACTTGTTTCTTATCAGTTATTAGTTGAATAAGGATTTTTCTAAAGTGTATTACTAAGGTCACATTTATTTTAGTATTAGCTCCTCAAATATTTCTTTGCTACAAAAGTAAAAGCTAACAAATTATGCTAAATCAAATACTCCTTACTTTTCTTGGGATAGCTATTTTTATCTACTGAATATATTTGATTATGTTAGACTAAAATAGAAAGACATTAAACTGAAATAATGCTGTAAGGAGGAGGTTAAGAGTCCAGGAGAACATAGCTCTTTTTTTTTTAATCTTTAACTTTTTCATCTGTTCATTTGTACTTTTCTCCAAAATTCTAAAACATTTGAGGAACAGCAACGGACTATTTTGTGTTCGTGTTGGCAAAAATTGGCTGAATTTGAAGTTAATATCTTTATTTTCAATTTTTGTACCTCTTTATTTTTTGCTCTTTATTTTTTTAACTGTTAAATAATAGTCTGTATAGAAAACGAACAATTCTGTTACGTTTTCAGATTAACCTCATTTATATTTTCTTCACTTACTAGCAACTTTATTTTTATCAGGTTTTTATTTTTTTGGTTGTTCTATATTATAAATTGTCAACTTTAGGATAAAGTTTTTTGAAAATCGGTTCTCTTTTTATAAAAAAGTAAACATTTCAGAATGTCCTTTTTTTTTTTTAAGATTTTATTTATTTGTCAGAGAGAGAGAGAGAAAGAGCATGAGCAGGAGGAGGGGAAGAGAGACAACCAGACTCCCTGCTGAGAAGCAAGCCAGATGTAGGACTCTATCCCAGGATTCTGGGATCATGACCTGAGCTGAAGGCAAATGCTTAACCCACTGAGCCACCCAGGCGTCTCCAGAATGTTCTTTATATAGGATGGATATTGTATAATATGAAATTTTCAAACAATCTTGTATTATTTGTTCATTTAGTTTTTACCTTTATCAAAAAATTTCACCATTTTAATGTGTATCCCTTGTTTAAAATCAGAATTGCTTCAGCAATGCTTATGTCATTGTTATTCTTTATATTATAAATTGAAATTAGTCAGGTTAAAAAAAAGTTTGTCATAGTATTAATAATTAATCTTGTCTTTTGTCAGTTTTGACTATTTGTCTTAATATTCAGCAGTTTAAACTTCAACATTATGAGTTAATCTCAGAATGTTGCTTATATGCATTTTTCTGCATACTGACAGGATGTTTTCTAATTTCTATGAATTATTATAAAATTAAAATTATAATAATTTTCTTTTTCAAGAATGATAGTATATATGCTGATGTTATTTTTAAGTAGGCATGTCATTAATATTTATATATTTCTAATTGTTAATCTTTTAATTTTGTCTTTCTTAATTCACGTGCTTCTTCTTAAAATTGTACATAATTAAATAAACAGTAGAAATACCCAGTGTACAAAAAAATAGCACTAAAAGAGGGAATTCAGCTATTCTTAACTTTGGAACACAGGGGTGGCACTCAGTTATAGCTTACTTAAGGTTATTGTTACTCTTTTCTCTTAGTATTCCTGCTTTGCGTCAAAATACTCTGCCATGTTTTAAAGCTTCTTTAAAACTTTCCAACCTAAAATGTGGTTAAATCGCATCTTTTTCGCATGTAGGAGAAAGAATTGATTGCCTCTTTCAAACATATTGAGGAATTAGTTGTTTAACATTTCTGCCATTTGGTTTGTTGCTATATATCGGGAAAACTGTTTTCTTGGTATAGTGATCTCTTAGAGTAGAAGATGTTTTCTCTTTAAACTCTTTGCTCATAGTGTTGTGTACAATAAATTTATTCTGTGGTATAACTTACCATTTTTATTTTTTCACTTAGGATTTTCTGCTGTTTCTTGGCAAAAATGGCAACTAATAGTGCTGTTCTGAAGAGACTGGAACAGAAGGGTGCAGAAGCAGATCAAATTATTGAATACTTAAAGCAGCAAGTTGCTCTTCTTAAGGAGAAAGCAAGTAAGAGATTTTGCATTTTTGGAGGAGATACCTAAAATGAATTCCAATTTGGACAAGAGCACAAAAACTGTGTTTACCCCAGATATATACTTCATCATCATGGTGATAGCTTTTAAATTCCTTTAATATTTTAATTTTGAGTGAAATAATATTCTAGAATTGAGATAAATTAGAATTGGTATCTTATGATTGTAATATAGAGAAAATAATATTATTTTAAGAGTGTTAAAGGAAAATTAATGTTTAAAATAAGTTCCTATAGAATTAAAGATTAAAATGAAGAAAATTGAGTAAAATCAAATATGAACTCAAATTTATGTCCTCTCTAAGAATATATACTTAGATTACTCTCTACTAAAGCATTTTATGATGTAATTTTTACATTATTCCCAATATGTCTTTAAGTTTTACCTAGAAATTGCTATGATATATACAAAAATATCAAATCTGAATTTCTGCATTTAGGATTTAGATTAATTTTTTTTGTTGTTTCAATACATTTTTTATTTCTCAATAACCAGTATTAATGGCATAATGAAAATTCCCAAGTCTTTTAGAATAACTAAGAGAAGTAAATGCTTTTCTTTGCTGCATAAGACTGAATGGTTATAGAATCATAGGTACTCTTCAAAATATTTTTTCTTCATTAATTCTTTTTTCTTAATTTTAAAATATTTTAATTATTTCTTTTTTATAATGTTTTATAAATATTTTTCTTAAAATTCTTAAAGGATTTCTTGTTATTTTTCTTAAAATTTTTAATAGTTTTTTCCATTAGTAACTTAAAGAAAGATTAGAGATGATCAGTGTTTCTGTGTGAATTTTTTCTCCTACGGGTGACTACTAGCTTGACTAACATTTCAATTTTGCTAATCAAAAAAAAAAAAGGAACCTTCTACACTTATTGCATATTTACTTTTCACCTTTATCATTATTTTTTGGTATCCTGTCATGGGTGGTTCTCAGTCCCATTGTTCCTACGTTACAATAAATATTTTGTAAAGATCTCTTAATACCCTATAAAGAAAATATTTCTTAGGTACAATAACCTTCTATACACATAATATCAGAGCATATAATAACCTTGTATGGAAGAGAGGAAAATTAAAAAGGATGTAATATAAATTGTAGTAATAATAAAAATTGTTTTTTAGTGAATAAATACTTAGGACTGTCCTACCAGACATATGAGAGAGTCCTATGCTGTATGGTTCCCATTCATGGAATCGCCAAGAATGCAATAGATACAATACTAATTGGTATGTTTGTGTGTTTAGTCTGCCTTTATGTAGGCAACTCTGATACCAGAAATAGCTTTCAGTTGTGCAGTTGTGTTTTTTATTTAGTCAGAATGATGAATAATTCTTTAGGGAAAGCTGTGAACAAAACAAAGTGCAATCTCCTCTTGATTTATAAGATACTTGATTTATAGAAAATTCAGGTTGTAATGAAAATGTTTAAGAATATTTTATGTTTATATATAAAAAATAGGGTTAAGGCTCAAATAATGAACAGGTTTTTCACTTAAACGAATATGCAGTGGGTTACAGGAAAATTCTGCAGAATGTGAGACAGCTCTTCATTTTATAGGTATATCTAACATGTTTTAGGACATCTGTCATTCCTGAGTCCTGCCCAGTAAATGCCCAGAATGACTCCTATTATTTTTGACAACCAAAAATACTCCCACAGATTTTAAAAATCCTACCTAGAGAGCAGTAGCAACCCCACGGAGAGTCATTACTTTTCTTTTGTTCTTTTGTATACCTTATTTCTCACCTTTAACACATATACTATATCTTGAGGGGAATCTTTGAAGCTATTTCACTCATTGAATGTTTAGCTAGCTTAATGTTAGAGACATTAAGAGTAAAAGATTATTCAGGTACTTTTACAAGGTAATGATTTGGCTCAGTGGGCTAAGTCTGCCTTCGGCTCGGGTCATGATCTCGGGGTCCTGGGATCGAGTCCCGCATCGGGCTCTCTGCTCAGCAGGGAGCCTGCTTCCTTCTCTCTCTCTCTGCCTGCCTCTCAGTGTACTTTTAATTTCTCTCTGTCAAATAAATAAATAAAATCTTTAAAAAAAAAAAAGATGAAAGAAATGAGAATAGTTTTTTTTATGGTTGGCTATCATTAGATCTCCGGCTTTAAAAAACTAGTAATGTGTCTAATACTTGCCTCATTTTGATAGTTTATCTATTGTTGATACTTTGAGTCCAGTTCTTAAGTTGTGATTAGCATCTTTATGGAAGCTAGGAAATGAATCAAAAACAAAACTTTTCTGTTCCATTATTATTTCACAAATTTCCTTGCTTTTTCTCTATTTTAATTATCGTGTTATTATAATAAATATTAAACTAATAATAAAGAAGTTGGCAAACATTTGTTATTGGTATTATCCTAGTTACGTTTATACTGTTGTGCTCTTAAATCAGGTAGCATTCATAAGAAGCCTTTTAGAAAACATGTCTATATCTTACCTGGATTTTCTTAATCCCAGTTTTGCAGGCGACTTTGAGAGAAGAGAAGAAACTTCGAGTTGAAAATGCTAAATTAAAGAAAGAAATTGAAGAATTGAAACAAGAGCTAATTCAGGCAGAAATTCAAAATGGAGGTAATTAAATGTAGAAATGATAAGTTGTTTTGATTTATAATAATTATTATATCATTGATTGTTAAATTAGGTATTATGCTTGATTTCTCATTTTATCCTCACAGTAGCCCTTCTCATGCAATCGTTTTCCTTTACAGAAGAGAAGATGGATACTTAGAAAAGGCAAATGATCTTTCTTGAGCTCATGCAAAATGTGTAGATCTGGGGTGCAAACGCCTATGCTTTTATTGATGTTGAGCTTGTTTCCCTGTGTTTGTTGGCTCTCTCTATGTCTTTGAAAAAATGTTCAAGTCCTGTGCCCAATTTCATAGGATGATGACGATGATGATGATGATGATGATTTTTGGTGTTGATTATAAAAGTTCTGTATATATTTTGGATATTAAGCACTTAACAGATATATCATTTGGAAATACCTTCTCTCATTCAGTTGGTTGCCTTTTTATTTTGTCGATGGTTTCCTTTGCTGTGCAAAAGCTTTTTATTCTGGTATAGTCCTAGTAGTTTAGTTTTGTTTTTGTTTCCCTTGTCTCATGAGATATACTTAGAAAAATGTTGCTGCAGCTGATGTCAAATTACTGCCTGTATTTTCTTCTAGGAATTTTATGATTTCTGGTCTCACATTTAGGCCTTTAATCCATTTTAAGTTTACTTTTATGTATTGTGTAAGGAAATGGTCCAGTTTCATTCTTTTGCATGTAACTGTCCACTTTTCCCAACACTGTTTGTTGAAGACTGTCTTTTTTCTATTGTATATTCTTACCTTATCAGGGAAATCCTATTGTATGCCTGAAACTGATACAGCTTTATGTTCACTATACTTGAATTTTTTAAAAAAACTATTCCTTTTAATCTCTGTGCTACATACTTCAACTTGATCATCATTGTTCCTTATTAAATATCTACTGAAAATAAACTGTAATAATATATACCTGACATTTACTACATTTTAGTATATGCCAGGCACTGTGTGCCAAGTGCTTCACGTACATTATGTATTTTATCCTTTAAATTTTATGTGTACAAATGTCCTTGTTTTATACATGAGGAAATTGAAGCTTACAGATAAAAAGTAATTTGCCTGAAATAATTTTTAAGTTAATCAACTCAGCAGGTAATTATGATTTCAATTATTAATGTTGCAAATAAAATTTAAAATTTTATTGAATTATTTAAAGGTGGATAAATTTACATCATTTTAAAACAGTGGTAATAATAGCTCTATTACAATTTCAAAGTATCATACAGAAAGGCATTTGGTTGTATAATACAAAATCCTTCCTAGGTGAGTTAGGGAAGCCCAAGTATAGGGAAACTCTCTCTTACTACTTTCTTTCAAATTATCCTGTCAGTGAGTAAATTATTTCGAATGCTATAGTAGGAGCTCTACCCTTAGTGAGCTAAACAAAAATAAGGAAAAATCAATATAATGTGTGCTTACAGCCGTCAACTGAAGAGAACTTTGCTTGTCAATGGAAAATCTGATCTTTTCCAAGGCAAGGAGATTTAGAATACAGGTATAGAATTAAATGAGCAATTAAAATATTAACAATGTAAAACTGCTTTCCATTTTACCAGTTCTAAAAGATTGCCTTGGAACATTTTAAATTCTGACCTTATTAATGAAACGCTAAAGCAGTTCAATAATTTGAATTAAGGTGTTGCATTCTGTCAAATGGTGAAACATTAAATAAAGATAGATAGAGTGTCTTATTACTGAAAGAAGCAAGAGCCCCCAGAGAACTTAAAAATACCTCAGAAAAGTGGTCTGAATATTGGCCGGAATTTAAGCCACATCAGAATCCCTCATGAGATTTTACTTTTCCTTATTCACTAGGCTATGAGAGTTTTTAACATTGCTGAAGGAATTTTCTCCCTTAAAAAGTTGTTTTTTGAAATAAAATTATGGACACGTCTCTCCATTAATTCTGATATTGAAATGACTATTATTAAAACACTTTCCAGTTGATTGTTCAATATAAAAAAAAAAAAAAAAAACTGAGTAAAAACATGCCATCTTGCCAAACCGTGAGAGGATATTCTCTGGAGACAGACTGCCTGAGTAAAAATTCTTATTTTCCTACTCACTGTGTATGTGTTGGGCCAGTTTTTTAAGTTCTGTGTGGTTCATGTTGATCATCTTTAAATGGAGATGTGAATAAAACTTACTGCTTTAAAGGTATTTATGAGAATTATAAGAGTTAATTCATGTAAAGCATTTTGAAAAGTGGGATATAGTCTGTAACGAATATTAGTTATTGATGTTACCCATAATTTTCTCAGTTATTATTAAATGAGATATATTAACTTTTATCGTGGTTAAATGTACTTAATTTCTTGGCAGCCTTTTTATAATCTCAGAGAGTAAAGACTTGATCATTATATACAGTGAATTTTTCTTTTAAAAAGAACTCATAGTGACTTTTATTTTTTGTATCAGTGAAACAAGTACCATTTCCATCTGGTACTCTGCTGCAAGCTAATTCCACTGTTTCTGAAAATGTGATACAGTCTAGACCAATAACAACTATGACTTCTGCTACCAAAGAACAGATAGGAAGAGGAGCAGAAGAAAAGAAGATGAAAGAGAAAATTGAAGTGAAAGGTATTTTTTTTTTAAGGTATTTTTAACCTTTAAGGTTATTTGGTTTTTGACTGGTTTAAGAGATGTCAACATTTTTGGTAGTAATAGTGGTGTCAAAAAGAAAGTTGAAAACTTTATGAACAAGAATAAACAGTAGGATATTGTAACATAGAAACTGGTCCTAAAGGATGTGTGAAGATTGACTAGATTGATAGGGTAAGAATGTGGTATTTGAGGTAGAATATGTTTTTAACATAACTAAGAACATAGAAAGTAGAGATGATGGCGATTCACAGACCTGTACCCCTGGGGATAAAAATATATTATGTTTATTAAAAAAAAAAGAGAGATTAAGCATAAGGACCCATATGTAGTTCAGTATAACTAAACTTTAGTGTATATTCAATTTCAAAGAAGTCACAGGTAGAAAGTTAGCTTGGGACTAGTTGTGATGATATGGAAGGGATATTCTAGTCAAAGGAGAATGTCTGAACTAAGGCATGGGGGTGTAAAGATGTTAGGAACTCATAAAATCTGGAGTAGAAAGTATATCACCATCTGCTTAGACAGCCAAACCAGAAATCTTGTAGTTAACCTTACCCTGTTGTCCTCCCTCAATTCGCATACGTAACTGACCACCAAAACATATCTAGAACCCAGCTTTGTAGCTCCATTTTGTCAGGTGCTATCTTTGTTCAAGTTCTCATGATCTGTCATTTGAATTAAGCCTCATCTTTTCTAATTTATCTTTACCTTGCTGCTAAAGCTATTCTAATCATAAATCTGACTCCTTTTTTACCTAGTGTCCTTTATTCCTTTATAGACTTCATTTTTCCAGGTATGTCTAAAAAAAGTGCTTTTATAATTCATTACACACACCTCTCATAACACTTATACTCGCTTAAGAGTTTTTGGAAAATATAAAATGGCTGAGGAGTTTGTGAGTTAACCTAAGCCAATTAATTAAGCACCTAACGCTTGTCAGTTCCTTTTAGTAAATATCAGTAAATTTTCTTAGTTAGAAGTAGATGGGGGTTGTACATTTTCTACATAACTACATCACTAGTTGGTATGGTTAGAATGAAAGCAAGTCAAACTAATTCTTTCACTTTATAAATTATAAATTTATTAAGAAGTAGGCACAAAACAATCAGACAGCCTTTTTTAAGTATGATAAAGTTCATACCCAAAGGAAGATCTACTGCATTTGTGATTAGAGGATTAGTCAATCTTTTAGTCAAGTGAGACAATGGCGTCTTCCTTTGTGGGAGGAGGAAGCACACAAGATCAAATGGAGCTCTATGTTTAGAATGTCTCTCTTCAGTGGTACTTTTCTGTGATAATGGAAATGCTGTGTATTGCCAGATTCCAAAATTCTGTTCATGCTCAGGCTGTGGTTACCATACAAACTTTCGAGACTGTCACATGTGAGCATCACTAATATTTTAATGAAACGTTCTTAAAGTCTTTTATGATAACTAAGTTCTTGGTACAGATTTGGATATTTGCAGTCATGTCTGGAATGTAGATTCCAATGAAAGTATTTCAGATGCCTGGGAAGTAGATTAAAATGAAAAATACAAGTTGATATATAGATGTTCTGTTATACTGCATTATATCAAATACATAGATTATCACTCAAAGGTAACTGTTATTTAAGATTTTTAGTGTATTCTAGTATTTATATATTCTATATCATTTGGGTTTTTACCTTTAAAAAAAGTCTTTGCTATTATTTTACATAGAAAATGGAATTTTAAAAAATTTGTTAATTAGATTAAAAATTGCCCGTTATTTTTGAGCTAGCTTTACCTATTCTTTTATAAAATGTCTTCGTATAAATCGTGAATGTCCTTACACAAACTCATTCTTCCCTACTCCAGGCAGAATTATTCATCTCTGTGTTTCTACATTGTTTTGTCTATGTAATGTTTGTCACATATTCATTATGTGTATCTTCTTTAAAAGATATTTTTAGTGCCTTAGATTTCAGTAAATATTTGTTCAAAGATTAAATAAATAAGGATTTAGTTGAAAAGGAGTGCTTCTAAGCCATAACTGCCTGCTTATCTCTATCCTGTAGATTTCAGGTAAATAATTTATTTTGACTTAACTTTTTTCTCCTATAGAAGCTAAATGTAAACTATAGAAGCTAAATGTAAACTGAAGGAATATGAACTCTTTTTTTTTTTTTAAGATTTTGTTTATTTACTTTGAGAGTGAGAGAGAATCAGAGGGAGAAGCAGATGCCCTGCTGAGCAGGGAGCCCAATGCAGGACCCGATCCTGGGACTCCAGGATCATGACCTGAGCTAAAGGCAGTCGCTTAACCAACTGAGCCACCTCGGTGTCCTGGAATGTGAACTCTTCACAGGTTGCATTTCGATTCAGTGGCCAAAGTAATAAAATGCTAATAAGAGTTAGATTATTGACATATAAATAAGAGGAGGATTTTTAAAACATAATCAGAATAGGGGTGCCTGGGCAGCTCATTTGGTTAAGCATCAACCTTTGGCTCAGGTTGCAACTTTGTAGTCCTGGAATCAAACTTCATATCACCCCACATTGGGCTCAGCAGGGCTTCTGTTTCTCCCGCTGCTCCTCCCCACTGCTCTATATGCGTGCTCGCTCGCTCTCAAATAAAATCTTAAAAAAAAAAAATCAGAATAATATGTTCTCTTCTGCTCAAGTAGTTACTGTGTATAAACGTAAAGCCTAGTAAGCCTTCTGAGAAATATAGGAAGTGGAGAAATTCGTTGTTTACTTATTGGTGTAACTGAAGAGAAACATTTTATCAGTGAAGTTATATTTGATTGTAGTTCATTCTGTTAGCTAGTACTGATTGTGGTGTTCTTCCTAAATAAAGGATTTTTCCCTTTCTAAAGAGTCACAGTAAAGATTTTAAAGGATATTCTCCAGCTCCGTTTCAGGGAAAGGTAGATTTTCTCAAAAAAGGTCCATTTAGTAAACATCTTAAGCTTTGCAGACCAAAAAGTCATTTTTACAACTACTCTGCCATAGTGTAAAAGCATCCATAGACAATAATGTAAATGAATGAACATAGTTTACCAACTTCTACTCTGTTTTAAACTAGAGATTTAGACAGTTATTCAACAGAGAAACAGCCAAAATAAGATTCAAGATGTTATGACTTGAATAATTCTTTCCTTTTTTGTTATTTAAGTGAAGGTAGGAGATAAACATTCTTTTAAAGCTCATCAGTATTGATATTAGGGAGTTTTCCATACTTTATTTTATTTTTATTCTACTTCTGATGTTCAACCATTTATAAATATTTTTTAGGAGAGAAAAAGGAGAAAAAACAGCAGTCAGTAGCTGGAAGCATTGACTCTAAGCCAGTAGATGTTTCTCGTCTGGATCTTCGAGTTGGTTGTATCATCACTGCCAGAAAACATCCTGATGCAGATTCTTTATATGTGGAAGAAGTAGATGTTGGAGAAACAGCCCCAAGAACAGTTGTCAGTGGCCTGGTGAATCATGTTCCTCTTGAACAGGTAATCTGTACAGTTAAAATTACCTTTCCATACACGTCATTTTTTCTTAATGTTTTTCCTTATAATTTTGTATTATGTGACCATACAACATAAGCCAGTATTCATTAGTTCACTGATTAATTTTAGTAAAATAAATTTCACTTAAAAAGTACATGAAACTACCCAAAACTTGGAATAGCATTGTAAGTGAGGATCAAATTCATGAAGATAGAAAGAAGAAAGATGTATTATTTTTTCTGTTTTTAAAATATTTTTAGTTTGCTATTTTAAGTGTAATACAGTATAAATATTTTTATCATCATCATTCTTTCATGGAATTTTATTACTCCTTGATTTTTTAAATTACTGTTAATGTAAACCCAGAAAGCATCAATCTAAAATGTAAAAGTAAGAACAAGTCTTTTTTTTTTTTTTTTAAATAATTCAAATATTTTCATACTTGAAGCAAAAAGAGGAGAGGGGCTCATGGAGCTTAACCTTATAATTTTTAATGGTATTTCTTTATTTTTAAAAAGTGGATGTTTTGTATTTTGTTGTTACATAGGTATTTAAAATTTGTGTGTGTGTGTGTGTGTGTGTGTAGATACACACGTGTGTATTTCCAGTGACAGTGGAAAAAATTAGGCAGTATTTTAATTTGGTCTTTCAGAACATCTACAGTAATTTGAGGTATCTGTCTCTTTCTTCCACCCCATGGTGCTTTGGAGATACTGCAAAGGCTGTAGACTTCAACAGTAAAATAGTTGTGCTTCTCTGTTCATTGCCAGCTCTGTTGCTTATTGGCTTTGTGAGTGTGGCTAAATCCCTACATTCATTCATTCATTCATTCATTCATACTTTCAGATGCAGGTATTTCTTGGACACTGCAGGCACTGTTCTAGACAAGGGATAGAACAGTGAATTAAGGGGCGCCTGGGTGGCTCAGTGGGCTAAGCCACTGCCTTCAGCTCAGTTCATGATCTCAGGGTCCTGGGATCAAGTCCCACATCGGGCTCTCTGCTCAGCAGGGAGCCTGCTTCCCTCTCTCTCTCTCTGCCTGCCTCTGCCTACTTGTGATCTCTCTTTGTCAAAAAATTAAATTAAATCTTTAAAAAAAAAAAAAAAAAGAACAGTGAATGAAAATGATTGATAGATAGATTTGTTTAAAAAAAAAAAAAAAAGCCTGCCTTTGTGAAGCTCACAACCCTATGTGGGAGTCAGAAAATCACAATATATAGTATATTAAATAGTGATAATTATTAAAAAGAAAAGTAGAGAAAGAATCTAGGAGTTTTTGGAGTTACAGTGATGTTGTTTTATATAAAGTGGTAGGGAAGGCATCATAAAGAAAGTGATACTTAAGTGAAGGTCTAAGAAAATGAAGAAAAGTCCTATGTCTCCCTGGTAGAAGAGTATTACAGGCAGTTCTAAGTCAGATGCTTGCCTGGCATGTTCAAAGAACAGCAGGAAGCAGTGTCATTATAGCAGAGTCTATAGGGGGGAATGTCATGCAATATGAAATCAGAAATAAGGATAGGATGCCAAATAACGTAGAATCTTAGATCATTATAAAAACTGGCTTTTATTCTGAGTGTGTTGAAAGCCATTGGAAAACTGGTAAGCTAAGGAGAAATGTGGTCTGCCTCATATATTAGTAGGATCATCTGGCTGTTCTGTTGAGGGGAGAAAAATGGAAATAAGATTAGTGAAGAAGTTTCTATCTATATAAAAAGAGAGACTTGGTTCATTTGTGTGTGCTCCCCCCTTCCCACATTAGTCTTGTGTAGGCCCAGGACTTCTTCATAACTGCTTATGAAGTTAGGCTCAAGATGGCTGCACTTATGTCAGGGCTAGACTTGAGGTGGGTACAACCTTGTTTTTCTTGGCTTCCACAATATGTTTCTGATTAGGGTTTTCATTTTCCTTGGGTAAATGCCCAATTCACCCAGTGGGAGAATTACTATATTGTATGATAGTTCTATTTTCAGTTTTTTGAGGAACCTCTATACTGGTTCTCACAGTGGATGCACTGGTTTATATTTCCACCAACACTGCATGAGAGTTCTTTTTTTCTCCACATGCTTGCCAACACTATTTCTTGGCTTTTTGATAGTAGCAGTTTTGCTTGGTGTGAGGTGATATCTCATTGTGGTTTTGATTTGCATTTCCCTGATGAATAGTGATGTGAGCAGTTTTTCCTGTATCTCTTGGCCATCTGTATCTCTTCTTTGGTATCTACTCAGACCCTCTGCCCATTTTTAATTGGATTGTTTGTGGGGTTTTTTTGGTGTCAAATTGTATAAGTTCTTCATATATTTTGGATATTAACCCCTTATGGGAAATATCATTTGCAAATGTCTTCTCCCATTCAGTAGATTGCTTTTTTGTTTTGATGATGGTTTCCTTTGTTGTTCAAAAGCTTTTTATTTTGGTGCAGTCCCTGTAGTTTAATTTTGCTTTTGTTTCCCTTGCCTGAGGAGACTTACCTAGAAAAATATTTCTGTGGCCTGTGTCAAAGAAGTTACTGCCTATGTTTTCTCCAATTTTATGGTTTCAGGTCTTAGAGTTATGTCTTTATTTTTTTTTTTTTAAAGATTTTATTTATTTATTTGACAGAGAGAGATCACAAGTAGGCAGAGAGGCAGGCAGAGAGAGAGAGGAGGAAGCAGGCTCCCTGCTGAGCAGAGAGCCCGATGCGGGACTCGATCCCAGGACCCTGAGATCATGACCTGAGCCGAAGGCAGCGGCTTAACCCACTGAGCCACCCAGGCGCCCAGAGTTAGGTCTTTAATCCATTTGAGTTTATTATTGGGTATGGTTTAAGAAGGTGGCCTAGGGGCCCCTGGGTGGCTCAGTGGGTTAAGCCGCTGCCTTCAGCTCAGGTCATGATCTCAGGGTCCTGGGATCAAGTCCCATATCAGGCTCTCTGCTCAGCAGGGAGCCTACTTCCTCCTCTCTCTTTCTGCTTGCCTCTGCCTACTTGTGTCAAATAAATAAATAAAATCTTAAAAAAAAAAAAAAAAAAGAAGGTGGCCTAGTTTTCTTTTTTTTTTTTTAATTTTCCCAGCACCAAATGTTGAAAAAACTCTTTTCCCCATTATATATTCTTGCCTCCTTTGTCGTAGATTTTCTGGACTCTCTATTTTATTCCATTGATTTATGTGTCTGTTTTTGTGCCAGTACCACACTGTTTTGATTACTACAGCTTTGTAATATATCTGAAATCTGGGATTATACCTCCAGTTTTATTCTTTTCAAGATTGCTCTGGCTGAGAATATGCTTATGGCTAGAATAACTTTCTTTCATGCCTGTTCTTGCCCTGGGCAGGGTTTACTTTTAGTGCTGTTGAGGGGCTTCTGAGCTCACTGGTGGGCCAGCACTCATCTTAACTGTCCGCAGTTAGCCTCTGCAACAGCTACAGGAATATGAAGGGTAAAGCTTGCACCCTGAGCAGGCTACAATGAGGCCTTCTTGCAGGAATTGTGGTTATGCTGGTGTATAGGGTTATTGCCCCTTCTTTCCAGGGCAGGATTCACTTTGGAATGACATGACTTGCCTGCCTTCGGTGTTTGAGTAGTAGAATCTGCTTTGGAAGGGCACTTCCTGATGCAGGTAAACTGGGGGTATTTGGCTACCAGGAATGCTGGGATGGGGGCATGGGCTGTTGGTAAGTTAGATGGAGAGAGATAGCATCAGCTCCTGCAAGCCTCAGGCTATCAAGGAGGTGGAGGGCAAGAAAAATGACGCCCTCTAGCCCTTCTTTCTTTCCCAGAGATATTTCCTGTAGCTCTCTGTCTCTCTAGCTCATCCCAAGATTAGTCCGTAAATCTCCTTCACATATACCTCAAGCACTTTCAAACTGCTGCTTTTGCACTATATCTAGTGATGGCTCTTTTAGTGTGGAGACTCGATTTACCAACACGCCTTGGTTTTCCCAGTTAAGCCCTGTTTATTTTAAAAGCTTCTAGAGTTAAGTCCTGCTGATATTCAAAGCAAGTGGTTATGAAGACTCATTTTCCCAGTTTGGGTCCATCTGACCCTCTTCACTCACCTGTGTTTGTGATATTCATCCTGTTTGTAGTTATTTGCCAGCATTCCTGACTGTGTCTCCACTCCTATCCTTTTCGATGTTGTCTTCTCTCTAGTGTGGATGATCTTACTCTGTCAGTCTGGAGGTCGATTTCAGAGTTAATTGTAATAGATGTAGTTATTTCATTGGTGTGTCCATGGGACTATGTAAGGTTGGGATCCTTCTACTCTGTACCTGTCTATCTGATAGAGTCCCAAGAGTAATTTTTAAAGTAAGAAATGGATCTTGCAGAGTATTGGAAATGACGAAATAGGTAAGGATTTTTCATTATTTTAATGCTAACACTAAGCTAAATGCTTTACATACATATTATAATATAATCCTAGACTTGGCTTTTTAAATTTGCTATCATTTTCCTCATTTTGTGAGGAAAAGCAATTCAACTTTATATAATCTCATTGCTGGTACATGGCAGCTAAATTCAAAACCAAATCTGTTTCATCTAAAACTTATTTAACTGAAAAGTTTTGCCTCTTTTCCTTCAACTGTAATGTACTGTCAGTTTGTGGAATTTTTTTTTTCAGGGTTTATGTACAACTTCTTAATAAGAATAAAAGATTTTGGACAGAGAGATAAATAAACATTGACAAAAGTATACATTTTACATTTAGCTATTAGATGTACCTTAATGTATTCTAGCTATGATAATCTAAATCCCTGTACATCATTAATCACCAGTTTATGTTTCACACAGATGCAAAATCGGATGGTGATTTTACTTTGTAACCTGAAACCTGCAAAGATGAGGGGGGTAATATCTCAAGCAATGGTGATGTGTGCTAGTTCACCTGAGAAGGTTGAAATCTTGGCACCTCCTAATGGGTCTGTTCCTGGAGACAGAATTGTTTTTGATGCTTTTCCTGGTAAGTATTTATTAGTCATTATTTAAAACAGTTTGGGAACCATCGTTTTCTTCTAATGTTTAGTTTAAAATCAATCTTGTGTATGACTCCAAGGCTTTACTTTTAAGTGACCGTTATTACTGAGATTTTATTACTGAATTTCTTGAGATTGGTTCGAGATTGCTCATTAAGCACAGCCATCTATCTAACCATCACCCTCCCCATGAATGCACACATTGCATAAAATACTAGAGAGAGTTTGCTTAGGAAAATGCTAATAATACTTACATAGTAGAAGAGTGTGATACGGATAGTAGAAGAGTGTGATATGGATAGAGAACTGATTGATGTGCTGCAGAATCTTTGAAACTATAGATTATCTCAGGATACAGCACAGGAAAACAGAAGAAAAGTTCATGTGTAATTCTCGAAGAAATGTGTAATTCTCAAAGTCCATCTAATAATGTGTTTGCATATGCAAATGTATATGCATATGCAAATACATTATTATGCTATTACTTTAGGATATAGAGGAAAATCTCTGAATTAAAACTTGTATTTATTGCAGTCATCTCAAAGGAGGTTACTTTTCATTTTGCTTGTTTTCTCCAGTAAAATGCTTCTGAGACAGATAAAACTTCATAATGTGTGAAAAAGTTTCTTCAAGTAGATCTTTGAGGCAAAAGAACTTATCAGATACAGAATAACTATTTCCTTAATAAAAGGAGGTGGAAATAGTTAGAAATCAAAAGATTGCATTTACTTAAAGGATGTTCATTTGATTAGAGTAATAGGGAAAGTAGAAACAAAATCAGATCTAAAAGTCAGAATTGATTTGGAGATAGATTTACAGAAACAGCTGATATGATTAGATGGACCTGCTTTTTTAATCCTATGTTAACTGTATTGTGTTTGATAAAATATTAGGATTTGAAGAATTTTAACATTGGACTAAGAAAATGTGGATGAAAGCATGGGATTAATTTTCTCGAAATTTGCTCACCCCTCCTAATCAAAAGTAGACTAATCTAAAAAATAAAGGCATTGTTTAGCAAGTATCTGTGGCTTTGAATGGATGTAAATGTCTTGATTGTCTAGATTGGAAACCATAATGGTCTGTGCTCTAAGACTCTTTCTTGTTAAACTAGATTTTGGGAAAATCCCATTTAGAATCATTTCTTAAAGCAGCATAATGGCCTTTGATTCTAGGAGCATATAATTATCACTCTGCTACCACAATATCAGAACACCTCTCCAAACCTCACACTTGGGGGTAAATCATCATTTGTATACCTGACAAACCTGAAATTTTATTGAGAAGTCTTACTCACTAAACTGGGATAGAATGACAGTAAAAGTAAACGTTTTCTTTTAAAATTCAGCATGCATTTTTTAAAAAGGAAATTCTTGTTACCTTTCCAACTTAAGATTTGCCTTTCTTTCTATTTAAACACTTAAGATTTAGTACGTTTTCTTTAGGTTTTATTTTCTGATGTAAATTGTAAGAGTTACATGCTTAGAACTGGAAGAAATAATCTACTTTAACCCACTATTTTACTGATTTAATTTGGGGTGTAACAAAACTTAGCTACTTTCTTAACATGATATAGAGTTTAGTGAAGAGATCAAACAATAAATGTGCCAGAATTTCTAATACTGTAGCATTTTTGTTTGTTGATTGTTGCTTTCTGGGAATTAATACAGACTATTTCATTAATGAATGCTTATATTCTTTTATTTCTGTGACTGTTTTCATTCCCTTATCCGAAAGAATTAACAGGTGATATTTCAGCCATTGAATCAGCTTTATCTGAATGCTGTTGATGAATAAATTGAAAGATTTTCTTTAGTCAGTGACTTAGCATTAGAGATGCTAATAGCCCCATATGGATTTCTTCTCCTCACTATATTCTTTAATCTATCTGTTTGGCTCGTTGTGTGTTTATATTTACATTGTTCCAAAGTCAGATATTTTGTGCAAATTCATAGTTTCTCCTTGTGCTTCAGCACATGGATTTGTGGAGAAGGTATGAAAAATAGTTGTAAAGTGAAAAGAAACAATAAAATGAAATGAATAAAATAAAATGAAAAAATAAAAATGGCCCATGAGGTTACTTTCTTATCACTTATAATAGCTTAACCAAGGTAAATGACATCAAGTAATTGATAGATTTTAGGATATGAGGTTTGTTAATGTTCATCTTGCTTATGCATCCACATCAGTTGCTTCTGTAACAGTAAATCTGAAAGGAAATAACAGTTAATACAACACAAAAGGCCGTTACTTTCACTGTTGTTTTTTTCTTTTCCAGTGAGGGCCATGATTTATCAGTGCTTTATTTTTCAGCATCTGTTTTACATTTTAGAGCTTAAGCTGTCTGCTGGACATTTTGATGTTCACTTGATGTGCTTAGTGTCTAGAGACTTAACATTTCATGTTATATAAAGTGTGGTATAGAACTTGTAGTTGGGGCTCAAACTTTTGAAGTGCTATTTGACCTTGAAAAGGCTTTAGCCTAACTACTGTTTATTCCAACTACAAATCCAAAAAGTACATAGAGTTTAGAAGATGCCAAATAATACTTTTGTAACAATGACTAGAAACCCTCACCACCCAGTATTTTTTAAGTTTTCAATACATGAAGCTATGCGTTTTAGTATTTAAATATGGTAACTAGTCCCAAAGCACGAAGCAAAAATAGCTTGAAAATAATACTATAGCTAGAAGACAATGGCAGTGACAGCCACTTTTTGACAGTGCACTGTTTTGTCTAGTAATAAATGAGAATTTGCATTCAGACTTTTAACTTCCAAGATCATGCTTCTTTTTATTGATACTGTCTTATTAATAAATGTAATTAATGGTTAATCACAAAGCATATATGATATATAAAAGAGTGTTGAATTTTTTGATCCATTTATTATTAAAAATATATTTGTCTAAATTTGATTTTTCAAACTTGTCTATATTTGATTCTTCTCTCCAAACTCATTTCAGTCAGGTTTCTCTGCTCACTTTTCCCAGAACTGTTCTGATCAAGATCATGAATTAATCTCTGTAGCTAAATATTCATGGCTAGTTTTTAGTCTTTTTCTTAAGTAACTTGGTTTCTGGCACCACATTCTCCTGGTGGTCCTTTCATTGGCTGCCCTTCTTATCTCCTTTGCTGATTCTTCCTTACCTCCATGACCTAGCACTGAAGTATTCCAGACCTTGGTCTTTGCCCTCTTTTTTCCCCCACATTTGGCCTCTTCTATTTTCCTTCCCATGTTTCTGTTTTCTTGGCTTTTCTTTTTCTTGCTTTTCTTTACCTAGCTGCTTGCTAGACTTTTTCACTAATATATACCGAGGAAGAAGAGATATCCCTACCATTCCCCTAGAATTCCCTTTTTCCATAGTATTTCCCATCTTACCTCAAGGAACTCCTTTCTCCCAACTTCTTTTTATTTTTTCAAATATCTTCTTCAGCTAATCCTAGTATTTGTACCTTTTGAGTATATCTAAAATCATTCTCATCTATGCCACTACCGGTTTGGTCCTTGTGCCAACATCTTTGGTTGGGAAGTCAGAACCTTCTAAATGATCTCCCTTGCCCTTCTTCCATCTACTTTCAGTGATATCAGGGAGATGGATGTAAGTCAGATTGTATTAGTCCTTTGCTCAGAACTATTAAAAAGCTTTTTATTTGACCCAGAGTACAAGCCCAGGCTCTTACAGTGGCTTCCCATTATCTCCATTTACCTCATGTACTCTACAGATCTTCAGTGATCACTCCAACCGAGCCATTGGCTCTTTCCCCGGTTAGCTACATGCCTTGGTTCCTCATCCTATTGAAATTTTAAAAATGTTATCTGTTTGTTTTTTCTTCAAAGCAATTAACATCTAATATACTATACATTATTTATTGTTGGCCCACACAGAAATGTAAGCATCATGGAATCAAGATTTCTGGGTTTTTTTTTTGTTGTTGTTGTTATGATGGTGGTTATTCACTGCTGTATTCCTAGCATCTGGAGAATTGCCTGGCATAGAGTAGGAGCTCAGTAAATTGCTTAATGAATAGACAGAAAGAAATCTACTTTTAAAACATGTGAAAAAGCAACAACTCCTGCCCCCAAGTATTTGGAGAACAGGCCCGAGCATCTGCTTTCATTATTGTTAGGATCATTCCTGGAACCGCCAAACCACTTTTCTCTATAGATTAGCTTTGAAAAAATTAATTCACTTTTTTTCTTTTAGATTTTATTTATTTATTTGAAAGAAAAAGAGCACAAGTAGGGGGAGGGGCGGAGGGAGAAGGACAAGCAGACTCCCCGCTAAGCAGGAGACTTGCCACAGGGCTAGATCCTGGGACCCTGAGATCATGACCTGATCGGAAGTTTAGATGCTTAACTGACAGAGCCACTCAGGCACTCCAAATTAATTGACTTTTATTTGCAAAGTTATACTTTAGTTTTTGTGCCACAGTTGGCAATAGTTAAAATTATTATATCTCAAAAACTCAGTTAAACATAAAATAATTCATTTATTTATGCTATGCTTTTTATGGGCATGGCAGCTATCAAAGAGAAGCTGATAATCAGTGAGCATCCTGTGTAAAAGAGTAGCCTAATTAAAATGAAGTTTCTTGTTCTTATTCCAGACTTGTGAATAACTGGGACTTTGGAATTTGCATTTATTGCTTTTTATAGGTTTTAAATCCTGAGAAGGTGGTCACAGCATTTTACATCTGTACAAACTCCTTTCTAAACTATTTCCTGTTCCCTATATGCTTTGTTTACAGTGAGTTGGCCTAAAATAGTCTCTGAAGGATTAGTTCTATTACATTATGTGTAACCATTTCCAAATGGTGATTATTGGCATGCATTTAGCAATTTCAGAGGCTCTGCAGTTTTTAGGTTTAAGAACTTTTGTTGATATCATTGAACATTGAACTTCTTTGGATAGCCATTTCAAAAAGATTAAAAAAAAAGGAAAATAAGATTAGAAGGACATAATACACAGGAATGATGAAAAAGACTTCTCTGGACAATATAGTTTCTTAAAAAACAGTTATTTAAAATATTAGGTGTGTTTTTCATGGCAGATGATTTAAATTTGTATTTCAAACTAGCTTTATATGCTACCAAATAATGTATTATTGAGAAACATTTTGAGTAAGCATTTAAGACTTGTCAACTCTAATTTATATTCAGTTATAATGTGACATGTTTTAGTTATA
Organism: Mustela putorius furo; assembly: GCF_011764305.1. Lineage (NCBI taxonomy): Eukaryota > Metazoa > Chordata > Mammalia > Carnivora > Mustelidae > Mustela > Mustela putorius. The sequence continues at coordinate 13,266,912 of NW_025422023.1, forward strand.
ATCTCAATTTTATTTGTCTGAATCACGTTTCATTTATTGGTTAAAGTCTCACAACTACATTCGGAGTGTTCAGGTATTGAGTCTGGTGTGTTGAAAGTAACAGCCATGCTTTAGAGGTTTCTTTTAGTAGTTTCTAGTTTAGATTTAGTTCAAGTATTTGTTCCTAGAAAATTATTAGTCTTCTTTAAGAACTTAAAGCTTAAGATCTTGACTCTGCAGTGCTGGGTGACCTAGGAAACTTTGTGAGGCTCACCTTTTTTATCTATAAAAAGGAGTTTTTAATGGTATCTATATTGTGTGGGTTTTGTGAGGTTTAACTTTGGCAACACTTAGCTACCTGCTTGATATTTTAAGTTCTTAGCTGTAACCTTTGTACCTCAATTTGCTCCTCTGTAAAATGGGGGTAATTAATAGTATTTATGTAGTGTACTGAGAGGATTGAGTGAGTAAATATATGTAAAGCACTTAGTGTACTGATAGTATAGTAAGCACTATGTGCTAGTATGAGTATTATTTTGTATACATGTCAGTATCTTCCTAGATCTGAGAAGCTTAGTTTTGTGCTGCATCACAGTTTTATGTCTGCATTTATTAAGAACTCACACAATCTGTACTCTTGATAAGAAGCTTTCACACAAATCTGGGATGCTCTGCTTCTTAAATTAATTCATTATTCTTTTTTGGGTGGGCTGGGGGAATTCAAAGTTAGTCTCCCTGAATAATATGTCTGACTCCAGCTTTGTAGAATTCTGGAATGCCCACTTCCCCACATGCTCTGTGTATAAGCAAAGTAGGATTATGTTTGTAGACTAAGGAATAGTTTAGAAACAAACAAAAAAAAAACTCTTGCAGATACTTTATATATTGATATTTTTTCCTATTGTTTATTAATTAGTTCTCTGTTGTCCAATCAAATGCTCCTAAAAGAATAAGAGAAATCCTTATCTTTTATACTGGTCTTTCAGCTTTAGTTTCATTGCATGTTCTTCTGGAATAGATACATCATTTAACTAACTATTCTGTCATCCCTGAAAACCTGCATACCAGAGGACAGTTTTGTTTGTTCTTGCCAGTTTCATGGCAGTTTCTAAAGCACTAATAAAGAACAAAATCACTACGGCCAACCAATTTCCTCAGTTTTGTTCCTGTTGTATGAGTGGAGAATAAAAACTAGTGTAGGTAATGAGATATAATCAGAATATAAAATATAATTAGTTCAGTAATGTTAAAAGATTCTTTTTAAAGTAATTGCAGAAGATTTGAAGTTGGTATTCACTTTAGAAAAGATCTAGAAGGTTCTATTTCTGTCATTACTGAATTAGACTTCAGAAAAACTTTTTATTACCTTCAGGAAAGCAGTTTTTATTTCACATTAGTGCTTAAGAGATATGTTGCTTTTTCTTCATTGTTTCTTGAACTGATTCTTTTTCTTTTCTTTTCTTTTCTTTTTTTAAGATTTTATTTATTTGCCAGAGAGAGAGAGAGAGAGCACAAGTAGGCAGAGTGGCAGGCAGGGGAAGAGGGAGAAGCAGGCTATCTGCTGAACAGGGAGCCCCATGTGGGGCTCCATCCCAGGACCCTGGAATCATGATCCAAGCTGAAGGCAGCCGCTTAACTGACTGAGCCGCCCAGGCACCCCGAATTGATTCTTTATTCCAAGTGTTATTGAACATCCCGAGCTACCAAAATGATGTTATATTAAACTTTAATTTCTGCTTTCTTATCAGTCATTAAATAGAGGGGTTGTTTGGTATATTGGTGCTAAGTAGACCAGATGCATTTTACAATATATTTGTCTTTTGTTGATGATAAACTTTTAGTGTGGTTTATGATAAAGAGAGGATGGATTATTATCCACATGTGAGAATGTTATTTCTTTTCTAAAGAATAGTTTATCAGGAGGCAAGATTCTGTACTAGCAGAACACAGGTTTTGGTGTCAAATTATAATTTGTTGATCATGTAGCTTTGAGCAATTTATCTTCTCTGAACACCAGTTTCCTTATATTTAAAATCAGAGTATTGTGTGCATTGTTTGCAACAGTATATATTTCTTGTGCTTAGCAAATGCTTGTACTTGTCTCCTTACTAAACCTTTTTATCTCTTTCCATCTCGTCAAATGGAATGGGCAGCAGATGAAACCCAAAATAGTTACTGTATTTAGCTAGATAATCTTAATATTTAACCCATTCTCTAGTATCAGTAAGAAATCTTTAAGCACTGTAGCAGCAATCACATAAGCTGTTTGTGCCACATGTAAAAATATAACATATCAAATTATGCTCTCATCTTTTCACAGTTTTTCTGTCTATATAGTGACAAAATGAGTATCTTATATTTTTGTTTTAATAATTTGGGGAATAAATTCTCTTAGCTGTATTACCTGTAGAAATATTTATTATAAGAGTAAAAAATAATCTTTCACATCTGTATAGAAATGACAAAATATTTTTTTTGTGTGTGTGTCCATATTTAGTTTTGTTTTAACAAAGCAACTTGTACAATTTAATGTTTAAAACTGAGTATCATCTTTACAGTGAAACAAACAAAAATTATTTTTATTTTTATTTATTTTTTTAAATTTATTTTCAGTGTTCCAGAATTCATTGTTTATGCACTACACCCAGTGCACCATGCATTATGTGCCCTAATAAACAAAATTACAATAGAGAATATCAACTTTAAATAATATCCTACAGGTTGTGCTGATCCTCCCATTAGTGGGGCTCAAGCCATCATTAGGAGAGAATTTTATTTTAAAAAGTCATCTTAAACTGCAAGGGTGTCCCTTAAACATCACGATTAAACATGTCAAAGGAGAAGCCATGTTAGGAAATGACAAATTATTTTATTTTACCAATCAATAATATAAACTGCTGATGACATAAAAAAATAAGTGTTAATAAGTAAGTGTTAAAAAATTCTGATCAGGTTTAAAGATCAGAAAGTGTTGCTTAGACAGTTCAACAGAAATCTCTATAGATAATTTATTTAATATGTTAGCTATGTAACTTTTTTTTTCACCCCAATAGGAGAACCTGACAAGGAGCTGAATCCTAAGAAGAAGATTTGGGAGCAGATCCAGCCTGATCTCTTTACTAATGATGAGTGTGTGGCTACATACAAAGGAGCTCCCTTTGAGGTGAAAGGGAAGGGAGTGTGTAGGGCTCAAACTATGACCAACAGTGGAATAAAATAAAATTAAATGCTTCATTTACTGAACTACATTGGAGAAAACTTTATAACAATAAAAAGAAATACATTTGTCAATATAACATAAAAATAAAAAGAAATACTTGTTCCTGAAATATAACTGGCTTTTTTGTGTGTTATTTCTCTTGTAGACTTGACCAGTCTTTTAATGGTCTACGTTGTTTTTAATTGGTTAAAGAAACCTACATTTTTACCTACGGTTTTTGCTCCCTTATAATTTAGGAAGGAAATCATCTGTGTTTTGTGAGGATGTATTTTTTTGCAGGGATGTTGGTTATCAGATTGTTTTTCTTGATACATTTAGATAACTTGAACTAGATGAACATTCAGTTTCCTATTTGTAGGTACATAATGCCTAGTATATTGTATATCTGTATTATAAACGTCTTCTCTTCAGAAATAACAAGTTAGAATTTTCATCAAACTTATTAACTGGTCATATTGTAATAATATTGAAAAGGACCAACTGTTGATTCTAGAAAGCCAGATATCATAAAAGCTCAGAGACATGGCATTTGAACATTATTGCTATTGCTTACCTAAGTAATCAGAGAGGTATACTTAAGGTGACTTTTTTAAAAAGAATGAGATTTATAACTGTGTACTGAACTTTTTCTTTCCATGTGGCAAAATAATTAGTAATAAATGTCGACTAACTATAAAGAGTAAATATATGTCAAAGTGTTGCCAGTGCAGTTTCCAGTAAGTTGATGTAAAAGCAATAGTCTACTTTTTAAAATTCTAGGTTATTATAAACTGGCTACCTAGCTGGTTTATAGGCTACTATACAGTTTACTGGCTACCTAATTAAAGAATATTTGTAGGTTATTTCTTTTAGAAGAGCATTTAAGATTGATATATTTCCATTTTTCATGTACTATCATACTGTCAGTATATTAAGAAATTGTTATCAAAGTTAACATACATCTATATTAAGGTGTCAAATGACTGTTTTTCACTCATCTTAACAGATATTGTAGGAACAGTGAAAATTAACTTAGGAATTAGGAGCTTTCAAGTTCACCAGCCTTGAGATGATGATTGATGATTTGGGCTGCTGAAAAGTTACTGTTTAAAAGAAAAATTACACAGTATTTTAGCTGTTCATAGCCTCTGATGGAGAGGCAAAACAAAAAAATTTAAAACAACCCTGCATGCCAGATTTTAAAAGGTCTAATTAAATTTCATTTATTGAAGTCCATGAAGTTCTGGTAGGCCAGTTTTGTCGTCTTTCTCAAAAACTAACTATTAACAGCATCAATAATAACTGTTGACAACTAAAGACAAATGAACATCAGAAGTTATTTTATACTGAGGATGTATTATTTTGGAAATAAGACTATGACAAAGTCTTGTGATTCTGTATTTTCCAATTTTCCCAATTATATTACATTTCTTTAATACAAATTAAAGAATGTGTCAACTACTTAGGTAGTTGAAATACTTATTCCCAATTTTTATTTATTTTTTAAGTTGTTGTTGTTGTTGTTTTTCAATTTGAGAGAGAGAGAGAGATCACGAGCAGAGGGGAGGGTAGAGAAAGAAGCAGACTTCCCTGCTGAGCAGGGAGCACTTTGTAGTGCTCCATCCCAGGACCCTGGGATCATGACCAGAGCTGAAGGCAGATGCTTAACTGACTGAGCTGCCCAGGCTCCCAGTTCCCAATTTTTAAAGTTACATAATGCATTAATCAAGTTATCAATACAGGCCCATTATTAGTCATTGTTTTTATAGAAAAAAGTTGTTTGAATTGTATTGCTGCGATGAGAGAGCTCTTACAGGATTAACAACAAAAATGGCATTTTCGTGAACTAGACATAAACCTTTTGGCTTTGACTGGTATTCAGCCCTTTAAGGAGTTCAACAGTAGAAGATGGTGTGAGGTCACGGTCTAAACAGTTGGTGCCTCTTGACCTCTGTTTATGTTGTGTGAAATAACCAGGAGGGGAAAATTTGACCCTCCCCCAAGATGCTTTCTTATGCAAGGTTGGTGTACTATCTTACAGTGAATGTTGGGAGTACTGATTTTTCTTAAATTTAGAAGTTCCATGTGTATTATTCTTTTGAGATGAGTCATTTTCAGGACATGTTGATTTTAACATAAAATTGAAAATTTTTCCCCCTGCCTTGCTTTTACCAAGAACATTAAGTACTGTATGGATACAAGAACATTAAGTGCCTGCCAAACAGATACTTTGTTGTTGCTTTTTAAAAATATTCAAAGTAACTTGTGGCCGTTTAATAGCATGTCAGCAAAGTAGGGTGTAGATAGGGCCCTGAAGAGCAACATTAGTAACTTTAACCGGGTCCCAGAATCTTTGCCTTGCCTTTGCAGGTTCAGAAACCTGCATTTGTAGATGGCTGTCAGAGATGCTAAGATATCCATAGAGCTTAGTATTGGTTTTGAAGCCAAATTACCTAGTTTTGATTCCTGGCTCTACAAGTTAAATGTGTGTGTAAGCTTGGGCAACTCCTTATTCTTTATATACTTTACTCCCCTCATTTAAGATGGGTATAATAAAATATTTATCTCAGAGTTATGAAGATTGTGGGAGTTAGTAGCCACAGAGTACTTAAAACAATTCCTAGAATATAATACATATTATGATCCCAGTTTATGGTAGGGTTGCTCCTTTTCCAGAAACTAGTGTTCTTGGGATTTCCTGAGAAGTTGAACTCTTGTTCAGAACATTACGTAGTGTATGTATATGAAGCCCCAGGAGGCTGTGGTCCTCTTTCTCAGGACCTCATTGTTCCTCTGTACCAGGAACAATGTACCCTTGCTAAAGATGTTCTTCATTGCATTACCGAAATTTTCTCTATTATCCATGCCCTCCCACTGGCATCTGTTGTTTAAATATTTAGATACTGACCATCCCTGTTCATAGATGCCCTTTGACTGGTTTAGTATTAATGATAGCTTTAAATAGTTTTGCAATTTTTTTAAAGATTCTATTTATTCTATTTATTTATTAGAGAGAGGGAGAGAGCATGAGCTGGGGGAGGGGCAGAGGGAGAAGCAGACTTCCTGCTGAGCAGGGAGCCTGAGATGGGGCTCTATCCCAGGACCCTGGAATCACAACCTGAGGTAAAGGCAGATACTTAACTGACTGAGACACCCAGGGACTCTTATAATTTTCTTAGACTAGGAAGACAGTATTTCTCACTGCTGTGTTTTAGTTTAATATAAATAGAAGCAATTCTATTTTTAAGTTCTTGGTCAGTGGGGAAACACTTCACTCTGAGTTTAACAGGAGCATTAAAGGAACACGAGTACACCTCAGCTTTCCAGGGAAATTTTATGTTGTACCTTTAAAAATACAAAAATAACAGAAGTACTCAGTATTAACTGTGTACTTTAGCTACATGAATTGTGACACAAATTCTGGTTCTAAGTCCTATTGCAACAGTGTGAAAACTAAAACTTTATCACCAAGATACCAAATAAAAACTCGGGAAGAAAATGAATGTAACTCAACTAACGATAATACTACAAATTGCTGTCTGTGGAGAAAAGTAAAGACTCTCCAAAATTTCCAATTAATTAATTTCCAAAATTTCAATTAAGGAATAAACCATGCCCTTCTCCAACAAAAGGGGGGAACATTAATTAATATTATTATATTAAACATATTAAATAATATATTAAATATATTAAATAATATAATTAATTAGGGGAAATATATTAATAATACCTCTAATGGATTTTCTTATAGGATTATTACTAAGATATGTAGTGCTTTATAGCTAACAAAGTACTTTTACACATTCTACCTATTTTTTAACTCCATAGAAGTAGCCCAGCCATCTCATTTTACCCCAAAGAACTAACAGAAAAGTTAAATAAAATGCCTGTGCTAAGGTGTAACTAGCTGAACCCTAGATCTTCTTACTAATCCTGTGCTCTTCTCCATTATAATACAATTCCCATGTGAGTTATATGTCCTGTGTTTTCTTTTATTTGGGTGAGAAACAACTTCTTTGTTTAAACTTTAGAAAGAGATAGTGATAAAGTCCCTAAACTCTAGTAGTTCATGAAAGGACATTAGGATGACTCCATTAGTGGAGTATTTAAGAGACTCTAAAAGAACAGGTGAGATCATTAAATACTCCTTTGGGGTTGTTGGTTATAAAGATAATTTATCAACTTTTTCTTTTTGTTGCAGAAATTCTTGGGAAGAACCTCTTGGTAAAACCAGGCTGCTGCTACTGGCAGCATTACTTTGTTTTTGTTTTTATTAACATATACTGTATTATTTGTTCAGGGGTACAGGTCTGTGATTTGTCAGTCTTACACAATTCACAGCAGTCATCATAGCACATGCCCTTCCCAGTGTCTATCACCCAGCCATTCCATCCCTCCCACTGTCCCCTACCCCTAGCAACCCTCAGTTTCCTGAGATTGAGTCTCTTATGGTTTGTCTCTCTCTCTGGTTTCATCTTGTTTCATTTTTCTCTGCCTTACCCTATGATCATCTGTCTTGTTTCTCAAATTCCTTATATCAGTGAGGTCATGATGATAATCGTCTTTCTCTGATAGATTATTTCACTTAGCATAATAACCTCTAGTTCCATCCACACCATTGCAAAGGCAAGATTTCGGTTTTTGATGGCTGCATAGTCTATATAATGGAATATTATCCATTCATCTGTTGATGAACATCTAGGCTCTTTCCATAGTTTGGCTATTGTGGACATTGCTACTATAAACATTGGGGTGCATGTGCCCCTTTGAATCACTACATTTGTATCCTTAGGGTAAAGACCCAGTAGTGCGATTGCTGGGTCATAGGGTAGCTCTATTTTCAACTTTTTGTGGAATCACCATACTGTTTTCCAGAGTAGCTGCACCAGCTTGCATTCCCTACACCAAGAGTGCAGGAGGATTCCCCTTTCTTCACATTCTCTCCAATGCTTGTCATTTCCTGACTTGTTAATTTTAGCCATTCTGACTGGTGTGAGGTGGTATCTCATTGTGGTTTTGATTGGTATTTCCCTGATGCCAAGTGATATTGAGCACTTTTTCATGTGTCTGTTGGCCATTTGGATGTCTTCTTTGCAGAAATGTCTGTTCATGTCTTCTGCCCATTTCTTGATTAGATTGTTGTTCTTTGGGTGTTGAGTTTGATAAGTTCTTTATAGATTTTTGATACTAACCCTTTATCTGATACATCATTTGCAAATATCTTCTCCCATTCTGTCGGTTGTCTTTTGGTTTTGTTGACTGTCTCCTTTGCTGTGCCAAAGGTTTTGATCTTGTTGAAGTCCCAATAGTTCATTTTTGCCCTTGCTTCCCTTGCCTTTGGCGATGTGTCTAGGAAGAAGTTGCTGTGGCTGAGGTCGAAGAGGTTGCTGCCTGTGTTCTCCTCAAGGATTTTGATGAATTCCTATCTCACATTTAGGTCTTTCATCCATTTTGAGTCTATTCTTGTGTGTGGTGTAAGGAAGTGGTCCAGTTTCATTTTTCTGCATGTGGCCATCCAGTTTTCCCAACACCATTTGTTGAAGAGACTGTCTTTTTTCCATTGGACATTCTTTCCTGCTTTATCGAAGATCAGTTGACCATAGAGTTGAGGGTCCATTTCTGGGCTCTCTATTCTGTTCCAATGATCTATGTGTCTGTTTTTGTGCCAGTACCATACTATCTTGATGATAACAGCTTTGTAATAGAGCTTGAAATCTGGAATTGTGATGCCACCAACTTTTTGTTTTGTTTTGTTTTCTTTTGTTTCCAACATTCCTCTCGCTATTTGAGGTCTTTTCTGATTCCATATAAATTTTAGGATTATTTGTTCCATTTCTTTAAAAAAAGTTGTTGGTATTTTGATAGGGATTGCATTACATGTATAGATTGCTCTAGGTAGCATAGACATTTTTGCAATATTTGTTCTTCCAATCCATGAGCATAGAACATTTTTCCATTTCTTTGTTTCTTCCTCAGTTTCTCTCATGAGTATTTTAGTTTTTGGAGTACAGATTCTTTGCCTCTTTGGTTAGATTAATTCCTAGGTATCTTATGGTTTGGGGTGCAATTGTAAATGGAATTGACTCCTTAATTTCTCTTACTTCTGTCTTGTTCGTGGTGCACAGAAATGCAACTGATTTCTGCACTTTGATTTTATATCCTGATACTTCACTGAATTCCTGTATGAGTTCTAGCAGTTTTGGTGTGGAGTCTTTTGGGTTTTCCAAATAAAGTTTCATTTTGAAGAACCATGTGCCTTGAATCTTTGCATAGTGCTCTGTTGAGGGCACTGATCTGACAGTCTATCCCAAAAGCCAATCTATGAGAGAAGTAAGTAACTTAAGTTCCAGATAGATAGATAAATAGACAATATGTATTTATTTAATCCAGGAGCAACTTTATAGTTAGGCCTCATTTGCAGTACTACTCAGATGATAACCCCCAAATTTGTAATAATAATGAAAAGAAGGGTAGCTGCTGACAGCTCAGATGCCTTTATACAAAACCAGATCTTCAGGTACCAACTTATTGGAATAGAAAGGAGTTAGTGACTTACACATTCTTGCTTACTGTACTTTTTATAGTTATGGTTTTTCCTTTGGATAAGTCTTGGCAGAGATAATTCATAGGGGTATAACTCCAAAAAAAAAAAAAAAAAAGATTTGGAAAAAGGACCCAGAACAATGAAATAATTGCTGGTTTGAAAGTGAGCCATCTGGAATTTCAGAGTGTGAATTAATTATTGCATATTATATTTTTTCACCCTTATGTATTCCCTTGTTTATTTTTTTCCCTCCCTTTCCTGACTCCCACCCCCCTCCTAACACACTATTCCCAGCTCTCTGGATTTCTGAATAAAATGTGTGTGTAAGTGTTATTTTATGTCTTCATCAACATCATTTCCTATCTGGCAGGCTATTGTCTGTAGCAACGGCAGCAGAAACAAGCCTGGGGCTCAATAATTCCAAAAAACATCCTTTTTAATGAAGGGGTAGCTAGTCTTCTTGCCTTTCCTATTGCTACATAATACACAGTATTGTTCAAATAGTAATATTAATGTCTCCTAATTTTACAGTGAAATATTTGTGATGAGCCTTCATATGAAGGCTGCTCTAACAAAGTCTTACTTTTTTTTTTTTTTTTTTGGTAAATTACCTCATTAGAATATTATACATCCCAGTAGAGAAATGCTCTCTCTCTCTGGGGCGCCTGGGTGGCTCAGTGGGTTAAGCCGCTGCCCTCGGCTCAGGTAATGATCTCAGGGTCCCGGGATCGAGTCCCGCATCGGGCTCTCTGCTCAGCAGGGAGCCTGCTTCCCTCTCTCTCTCTCTGCCTGCCTTTCCATCTGCTTGTGATCTCTATCAGGTGAATAAATAAAATCTTTAAAAAAAAAAAAAGAAATGCGCTCTCTCTCTCTCTCTCTCTATATATATATATATGCATCCACTTAAATTTTCAGCTCTAGGATTGCATATTTGGCTGATACTTACTAATTTTAAACCCATTCAGCTTTTTAAGCCTGGGGAATTTGGAAAGAGTAGTATGGAAGTTATCCAAAATCAATACCACAATTTGATTTCTCTTTGAAAAAGATTAAGAAAAATGCAAACTAAAAGTTACTTTCAATATGTTTAGCAAAAGAGAATGATGTTGATAGAAATAACTTTTTTCTGTAACCTTAGTTTTCATATAAAAGGATAACATTTTCTCTTAAAACAGTACATGCTTTGAAAAAAACCTCAGGTGCTTGTGAAGACACTAATTTTTAAATAAAGTTTGAGAATTTGGGAAATAGCAGTGCCACTTAAAAACATAAGCCTTTTGTAAAGAATTATAATATCCCTGAAAATCAGTAGAACTGAAAATCTAAGCAAATTCTTTATGGAAAACATGGCACAATATAGATAAACATAACTAAAAGTGGAAGTCTGAAATTGCTAATTGAGGTAATATATTTAGGAGAATAAACCTAGTAAAGGTCAGAGCTAGTATTAGGGCTGAGTCACCAATGCGCCAAGATGGTATGTGCTAATGGGACTTGAATCTTAGCTGCACAAAAATATCAAGTATACTATTTTCCAGTCCTCCAAAATGTTCAAAGCACTTTCAAATACAAAGCTCAATAGAGGTTTCTGTCTTCCAGGTGAGAATAGTGCACAGATTGGGCCTCTGAAGGAAAGATTGCAATAAGGAAAGATTGCAAATTATAGCCTAATGGGAAAGGTGGTGGGATACCAAGGATGAACTCTCTGGACATCATTTCTTTTGCCTAGAGCTAGTTTTGGTTACATGGTTCTTTTGTTGCAAGTTGTAATTATCCCCAGTTATGGTGAATTTATTCAATGGATATACATGCACAGTTATCAAAAACAACAACAACAACAACAACAAACCCACCAACTTCCAGTAGAGTACAGCACAGTAAGATGTTCACTTCAGTGTCTCACCATTCTTGTGATTCAACTACCTGCTACCAGCTAACGAATTAGTTTTCTACTCCATTATGCTGATTATTGTAAGGTGTGAGGATTGCTGCTGCATAATGGTACATAGAAGAATATGTCTAGAATTTAATGCCTCTTAGATACTGTGCTAGAATTAAGAATATATTAGGAGTATATATAACACACTAATTATGAAGATGAGGGAAGGTGAAAACAGCGTTAAGGAATGGACCTTCTAATATTTGTATATTAAGTTAAAAGAGCTAATGGTAATCTACCAGGAATGGTCAATGTAATTGTTAAGAAAAGACTTGAACAGAAGGGGCAATCTGTCAGGGAAGTCTTTAATTAAGTGTCTTAGCAAGATTTGGTAATGGGGAAAGAAAAACTTTCCAAAGCTCTCTTCCCTAAGGAGGACATGGGAAGGATAAAAGGATACGGAGGAAATGAAAGTGTTCTAAAGGTCTATTTTAGTAGGTGAGGGCATGATGCTATGTAGAAAGTTCTCGGCTAGGGATGTAGTTGTTACTTTGTTATCACACAATAGTGCTTGATTCTAAATTCAGGAATAAGGAAATAATCCTTAATGCATATCAGAACTTTCAAATTATCAAGGATCAGCAAAGCTGATTTAGTAAAGGAAAAGAAAAAATGCAAGAAATACGATAACATAAAATAAGAGAAACATGAGAAACTTGTTCTAGATGTCAAGGAATAATATAAAGCCAATTTGATTAAATCATTCTGGTATTGATAGTAATATAAAATAGGTAATAGAAAGAAATAAGAATCCAAAGTAGGTCTAGAAATGGATAGAGGAAATCTCTCTGTATATATAATCTACCTCCCTCTGTCTATCTTTCTTCAGTAGGGAAAGTATGAATCATTTAATAGAGAAAATATAATTGGTTACCCATCTGGAAGGAAATGAAACTAAAACCTTATCTTGTATGATGTACATAGAAATACATGAGTATAAGAAAATTCACAAATTTAGTTTGGCAAAAGTTCTCATAAACAAAGTTAAAGGATAAATAATAGAATTGACCAAAAAAGGCTACATAAAAGACAGATGAAAGACTAATATCTATAGTATACAGTGAGCTCTTCTATTTTGCCAAGCAGGGAGTGTTAAAAAAAATTTAATGACAGTTGTTGAAGATGGTAAGGCAGTTTTTTAAAAGGAACATCAAGGTAGGTATAGGACTACTGCAATGGAATTTTAGAGTTGGGAAAGAGATTGGGCTCAACTCCCAGTGTAGCGTAGGCAAGTGGGAATTCACAAGTAAGGAGCAGGGTGGGGATCAGGGGTCACTTGGGAGTTGGTGGAGATAAGGAACCTGATCAGATATTGAGAGTGGGAGGGTCTTGGTAAACTGAGGTACCAGAGTCCTTGCCGAGACTAGATTTTGCAAGGAAGTGCATAGGTGGGGCTAGGAGAAGTTTAAGCCTAACAGAAGTGTCGATCAAGCAAAGAATCATTGTAAGAAGTAATCCAATAGAAAATTGATAAAAAAGGACAAAGAATATGAAGAGACAATCCATAGATGAGTAAATCTAAATGAGCAACATCTTATAGAGATACTCTAATAGTAGTCTGGGAAATGCAAATTAAAGTAAGATGATTTTACATTTATCAAACGTGTTAGCAGTAGGTATTTAGGATGCTAACACTGATTGTGACAAGAATATAGGGAAAGGGTACAGAAATGGTGGTGAAAATAAAATTTCTTACAATATGAAAAGAAATTGGGTAAGATATATTGAAATTAAATTGTATGTATACTTTCAAGCAGAATATAACTTACAGGGAATATAACTTACAGAATATAACTTACAGGGGAAAAATCAATATTATATAAAAATACATATACAGAAATAGTTGGAGCATGGCTTTGGGTGGCAGAAAACTGGAGTACACATCGATAGAGAAGCAGTTGCACAGACTGTTACAAATACACTGAAGTGTAAGGAGGGTTGAATTTAATAAGTTACATTTCAGAGTTGAAGGAATTTTTATGAGGTAGTAGTAAGTTAAAAAAAGGATACTATAGAGAGTTTAATGTGAAAATCTTTAAAAAAAGAAAAGGAAAAACAAAAGTCAGGGCAGCTGGGTGACTTAGTTAAGCATCTGGCTCTTGATGTCAGCTCAGGTCATGATCTCATGAAGATTCTCTCTTTCTCCCTTTCTCTCCCCCTCTCCTCTCCACATCAAAGTAAGTTCAATAAATAAAAACAAAAATAAGACAAAAGTCCTCCATATGCTTATATGTATATGTGTACTCTGTGTAATTTACTTGGACATGCAGAAAATAGGAATGGCGTATGTCATGCTCTTTGTTGACATGAGCTCTTTCTAATTGGCTGATGTGCATTAGGAGAAGGAGTGGTGGAAGAGGAGAGAGGTAATGGCAAACCAAAAAAGCAACATACAAGACTACTAAAAGAAAGTCAAGTATGTTATGTGATCACATTTTAGGGAGTTAAGTATATATACATATATATGATGATATAAAAATAATTCAAGGAAGAACAACACAGAAGTCTTCCTCTTTGAAACTGGTGGTGACACCTTCCCTCTATCAATTATTAACACCAAAGATCTTGAACCCTTAATGTTCTGTATAATATATTTTTCCTGAAACTAGTATTTATGTTCTAGAAGAGTTGACATCACATGAATGAAGGATATGAAGGGCTTAAAACCTGAATTTCCCCCTCTCCTCACCACTCACTTTAGTTTCATCTTCTCAGCCTCAAACCCCTGCCGGCACTTGGGTGGCTTAGTGGGTTAAGCATCTGATTTTGGCTCAGGTCATGATCTCAAGGTCCTGGGGTGGAGCCCCACATTGGGCTCACTGCTCAGCGGGGAGGTTGCTTCTCTCTCTGCCTCTGATTCTCCCCCCAACTTGTACTCTCTCTCTCTCTCTCTCAAATAAATAAATAAATAAATAAATAAATAAATTCTTAAATATGTAAATATCTTTTTCTGTCACCAAGTGACCAACCCCTAGGGAAGTGTCAATTTTTTATTTAGTTCTTAAATCAGCTCCATTGTTGAAGCTCTCACTTTACAATTAAATTGGTTCTAGGTTTTCTAATACCATTTATGCTAGAGTTCAGGTAAAATTAAGCATCAAGTAGGCTTTTGAGAGCTTACCGGGGAGAATAATCACAAGCTATAATTTTATTTCTAATAGGAAATTAGTGCATTGCACACTTAAAAAATATGAAACCAAGATGTTTGTAAATTAGGAACTATCTTAGTTAAAGAATTTTATAAATTATAAAGCTCATGTACAAATGTTAAACATGAGGGTGACCCAGTTTTGATTTAGTGGTGGTCTTGGGTGTTGTGATTGACTAGAATTATTTTCCTTCAGTCCTCACTGCTGCCTTGAGACCATCCTGGAGCTCTCTACTAAGCCAAAGTGACAAACCTTATAAAGTAGAGAAGGCTCTTCTTAAGGTAAGGTTTTATTCATTTTTGATTATTGTTACCCTTGTTTCTGCCGCAAGGCTGGGCTCTGAATTTTTACCTGCATTTCCAACCCTAAATAGGAACCACAGTTTTAAGAAGATGGGAAAAGAAAGTTAACATTTATTGAGCATCTACCATGAGCCAAGTTGTTTAATCATTATAGTAACTATCAAGAGGATATTCCAAATGAGGATTTCACAGGATTAAATAATTTTCCTTGTCTAGCATCAAGTAAGTAGTGGAGATAGTTTTTAAAATATAGGTAGTAATTTTTCATTTTAACTTTTATTTAAATATAACAGATACACCAAACAGTTTGGGAATCAGAACTGTTCGTTGTTGAATTTTCACAAAGTGAACACTCTGAAACCAGTCTCCAGGTCGGAAAATGAAACATCACCAGAATCTCAGAAGCCGCCCAGAGCATGCTAATTATCCTCCCCAGAGAGTGATCTCTCCTGATTTCCAGCACTTCCAACATCAGAGTAGTTTATATTACATCAGTTTTGACTGCTTTTGAACTTTATATAAACAGGATCATACAATATATCCTGTTTTACATCTGGCTTCTTTCAACTTTCCGTTTGGGCAGTTCATTGATATTGTCACGTGCAGTTGTAGTTTGCTCATTCTCATTATTGTATAATACTCCACTGTGCGAACATACCTCAATTTGCTTATCCATTTAACTGTTAATGGCCATTTGGATAATTTCCAATAGCTACTTAGCTATTACGAATAGTACAGCTATGAGCATTATTATACACACATGTCTTTTGGTGCACAAATGTACGCATTTCTGCTGAATGTATACTTAGGAGGGCAGTTGCTGTGTCATAGGATTTGTGTTAGGAATTTTGATTACTTTATATTCTTCTTAACTGCCAAACAGTTGTCCAAAATTGGTTATACCAAATGTACACTCCAACCAGCAGCCTATGGGAATTCTGACAGTTCTCATCCATTCTAACAGAGGCATTTTGAAACAAGGTTTCTGACTCTAAAACCCAATGTTATTTTCCTTTTATCTAAATTTTATTTAAAGGTAAGAACTTGGTAACAATTTTCTTTTATGAATTCCATGATTCTTTCTAAGATTATTATTCTTTGTTCATTTAGTGAGTTTCCTTTTTTATACTGGAAAATACATCTGTGCTGAATAGAATTTAGCAGGGTCAGCAGTGTATCGGAGGCCTCACGCAAGTATTTATCTTCAGTGAACCCAGCTTCTTCTATTTTCTCTGCATGGGTGAAAAGAATGGCAGTGTAATTCTTCCAAGCATGTCCCAGAAGTTCCTGAAAGAAAGAAGAAGTTAAATGGCTATTTGACTTGGCCCATAGTCCTCAAACACAAGCAAAGGATAGTTTTTTAGATATATATTAGTTATTAGACCTATATTAGACACATAGACAGTCAACAGATCTGGATGTTATGTTACTAAAAGCTGATATATGTAATGGGGAGTGAAGATGGGGTCAAATAATGGAAATAGAGAGATGGGCAGATTTTGTTTTAAAAAAAGGCTTTCTTCATTTTAATTTGCTCTTATAATTTATGTATATACAACTTCAGAACTGCGTATTATTAATGCTGCATATGATACAATTTCATTTACAACATTCAGCAATAATTTATATTTACCTGCCAACCTGAAGCTATTAGAATTACAGTTCCTTTAAGTCAAAGGACTTCGGCCAAGGGAATTATCCTATCTTTTTTTATAGGAATGTTGTGTTATTATCATAACTAAAAGTATCTTCTGAGGATTTATAATTACATAATCTGGTTACAATCTATTGACTAATCCAATGATGTGTAATGGAAAAGCTAAGATCAAATTACATTTAGTAATTTGGAACAACGACAAAACATTACTGTGATTCGAATCCTCTTCACTTCACATGCCAGAATCAAGCCCAGTTTATCAGAGGACTTCCTCTAATGTGGTTGAAAAACATTGAAGACTGGTATTCCTTTGTTTCGTAATGTGTGGAAGTTGGTTATGGAATAAAGTCTTGTTCTATTAGTGAAAATAAGCTGATATAAAATGGAAGCAACAGAATGTGGCAAATTGTTCACACAATGTGGAAGGTGTCTAGAAATAATCATTTAACATTTTTAATATTCCAAAAGTTATAGGAAATCATGACATTGTGGAAGTAAAATGACATTCCTTTCATTTCAAATATTCTTGTTACCAAAATATTTTCAAAGGTGCTACCAGTTTATAATAGCAATTTGGAGTTTAGACCCTCACCATCATCCTAAATAGAAGATTTAAAGTATTTCATTTTTGAGTTTTCAGAAAAATATGAAATACTTAGGAATAAATACAACAAATATCCAGGACCTCTAGTAATCAGAAGGAAGAAAGAAGGGAGAATAACTAATATTTAGTGGTAGACACTATGCTCATCACTTTACACACTTTATTCCTTTTGAAATTATGTTGATAATGCTTTGTGGGAGATAATACAAACTCGGGTTTAAAAAATCTGAAAGACAGGTTGGGAAACTCTTGCCAATGTATATAACAAATGTAGGACTGGTATTTATAAAACTGAAAAACTGAAAATGAAGAGAGAAAGAGGAAGAGAGAGAAAGGAAGGAGAGGAGGAAGAATCTAGACAGGTAAGTAATATGGAAATATGGCAACTGTGGGACAATATATTTAAATTTAAACATATCTAGACCATGGTTACCAATTACGGTTCCTAATACAGTTTGTCATTTATCAGAGCTATGTATTTATGTATTTATCTCTGTGAGCTTTTGGAAGCTAGAATCTATGTCTTTCTTATCAAAGCCTCACGTTGTAATCTCTCAATAGAAAGTGGTTGGACTAATTAGGAGTTTGGAGCCTCACCATCACCTCAAACAGAAGGCTTAGGGTTTTATTTATTTATTTTGAGGCTTCAGTTTTGAAGTTTAATCTTTGGGACAAAAAATTTACCTTCCTGTAAAATTTCTCTTGTGTTCTGTAGTTCCTGCTCATGGATTTGCATGTAGTCTGTACTTTCTCTTTTGCATTCAGACTCTCTCAATGATTAAGTCCAAAATTTTTCCTCATATCTGTTTAAAATTTATCTGCACCATAGAATAATTGTGTATTTCTGGTTCTCCTAAAAGTGCCCTGACTGAAGAAAATCTGAATGGAAGTTTCAGGATTAGTACATTAAATGAATAATTATTTTTAATAGATTCTATTACAAAAAGAACTTACAAAATAACCTTACAGAAGAACCTTACAAAAGAACTTTTAAGAAGGTATTTTAATTGGTATATTCTTATGTGCCCTCAAAATATAAATTATTAAAATTTAAATTAGCCCAACTTTTAAGGAAGATAGCTGTTTGTAAATCTAAGTATATGTGTAATGTCAACATCACATTTTAGCTAATAGTGACATAGCAACACTTGTTATACTTAGTATGTTGTAATGTATTTCTTGTGAAAAAGATCAAAGAGTCGCAAAATAAACAGGTGTTATGGTTTGAATTGTGTATCCCACTGCAAACTCATATGTTGAGATTTTATTTATTTATCAGAGAGAGAGAGGGGGAGAGAGCGAGCACAGGCAGACAGAATGGCAGGCAGAGGCAGAGGGAGAAGCAGGCTCCCTGCTGAGCAAGGAGCCCGATGTGGGACTCCCTGCTGAGCAAGGAGCCCGATGTGGGACTCGATCCCAGGACGCCGGGATCACAACCTGAGCCAAAGGCAGCTGCTTAACCAACTGAGCCACCCAGGCGTCCCCAAACTCATATGTTGAAATCCTAACCTCTAGTACTTCAGAATGTGACTTTATTTGACAAAGGGTTGTTGCCAATATAATTAGTCAAGTTAAAGCCACTAATGCAATACGATTGGTATTAGAAACATAAAAACATAAAAAAAGAAAATCAAGACCCTTGGATAGATTCTTCACTCACAGCCCACAGAAGGAATTAATCCTGCTAATGTTCATTTCAGATTCCTAGCCTCCAGAACTGAGAGATAATACACTTCTGTTGCTTAAAAGACACCCACCCAAGTAGTGAAATTTGTTATGGCAGCCCTAGCAAATTAATACAAATAGTTGAAAACTTTAAGAAGTGCTAAATAGATCTAGATTCTGGGAATAAAGAGATTTCTGGGTTATGTACATCAGAACCACTTGAGATGTTTGCTAAAAATGCATCAGAATTTTTAGGGATGGAACCTGGGAATTTGAATTTTAAAAAGAACTCCAGGTGATTTATTCCTTCTGCAAAGATTTTCTGAGGGTTACTTTGTTTCAGGAACACAGAGTGGACCATGACATACACTTTTCTGCTTATGTCTAGTGGAGATTCTTTTGTACTAACTTAGAACTGAGGAAGAGGGACAGACAGGAAAGAAAACACTTTCCATTTGTTGTAACTTGCAGGTATTGTGATAGAAAATATGTTGGTGCTATAGAGGCAGACATTTGGCCCGGTTTGGGGCTGGGGTGGAAAGTGAAGGTAAGGGGAGGAATCAGATCCACTTTCTAGCATGTGATGATGCTTCAAGCATAGGAAGCAACAAGAGAGTTATAGGGCAGTGAAGATGTACAAAGTAAAGAGAGTGATTGAGCCTTATTGGGGATTGTATAGTGTATAGTATTGGGAGTTCTCTAAAGTGAAACTAATGATCCTTGAACATTCTTATCTCTGAAAGTTTCACAAATTTAGAGCCAGTTCTAATATTCACCCAGTATTGATCTGTTTATTTTGATGGTTATATTGAAATGTATATTACAAGTTAATAAATAGACACTACCCTTAACCTTTTGAGTGCTACCTCCAGGTCTACCCCCTGGGTTTTGGTTGATGCATGAACCACATTTGTCATTAAATATTTTTTGAAACATCACCATAATAAAAATTCATGCTAAATAAACTGTTTGGCCCAAGTGATCCCTTCCTGAGTTATATATTATAATATAGAATTCTTCTCTTGCTAGGTGAGTACTTATTGCGTTCAATTGTATAACTGTATAACTTTCACAGTATATCTTTAGTTCCTGGTTTTCTAGGTTGTAACATTAACACATTCCCTTTTTGTCTCCACCAGATATTTCCTATACTTTAAACTATAATAACATTCAGGGAAAATGAGTTCAACCACCTAAGGAAAATAGATTTGTAAGTTCAACACCACTTGCAAGTCTATGTGTTCAGCCACTGGGAAGTTTTTACATGTTGATAGTTATTTATGGAAGGATGCTCATGTCCTAAACTGTGAGAGAAATTGCACTTTTGAATTACTGCCAAAAATAGAAGAGAATGGTTGATTTAGCCTATAATCTTTAGATTGATTTTTGGCTGGAAAATAGTTGACTATTTGAAAGTAGTGTCGCTTGGTGTATAGTCATCATGTTAGTGGCCAAACGTGTTCTCTATGGACCCAGAGAAAGAATAATCACAGTTGATTGATACCTCACATAAAAATCCAAGAGTAAGATGAGTTAATGTAAGTTATCTGGTGTTAATAATTTAAATATAGTACTAAGCTAGATGGAAATTTTATAATCAATCATGAATTGTTTGGTTTCAGAGTGCTAATGGGTATGAGTCCATTTAGTCCTTTTGGGACAACCAGTTAGGATATAAACTTTGTTTTCCAGGAATTATGTTCATTTTCCCAGGACCTCACCAGCCCTGCCCCATTTGTTTGTGGTTGATGAAATCATAGCATCTGGACTTTTTAGGGGGAATTTTTTAAAAAGCCAACTATTACATCAACTGAGAAAAAAATTATCATGGAACAGGAGGACAATAAGGACCATTCTTTATATTTCATACTATTCCCTTACTCTCATTCCTCTTAAAGCACCACATTTCTTTTGCCGAGAGCTGAATGATAAGACTTTGTTAGATCAGATTCAGTAAATATTCAACCTTAGAGATATTTTGTCCAAATTGGCATATTTTATAGAAGGGAACATTGTGACATGTGATGTTAAATGGCCAAAGCCTCACAGCTGGATTGTTGGCAGGCCTGGGCCTATAACAGAGGTCCCCTACCTGCCTAGACCATGTCCTTCCCACTAAACTGGAGCTTCTTACTTTAACCTTTACCAAGCCAGTGCATTTTCTTCCCGGATTTTTTTTTTTTCTAAATTAATAGAGAAGTTCTTATACATCGGGGCTGTGTAAATTTGATTTCACTCTGATCAAGATAATCCTGAAGAAGTTTACAAATAATATGTCCTAATTTTAGTTTAAGACAAACATGAACAATAAAATTATAATGACCATAGCTGACACTTAGTATGCACTCATCTTGTGCTAGTGCCCGAGTTAATTTACTATTATGTTAATATGAAATTAGTCCTGAAAATAACCCAGTCAAGTAGACACTATTATTTTTCCCAATTTACCAATGAAGAGATTGAGATTTGGAGAAGCTACTTGCCCAAGGTCCCAAAGCAAACAAGTAACTAAGTAGGAGCTTGACCACAAGTATAACTTACTCCAGAAGCCATGCTCTTTATCTATAATAGATTGCTCATATCCAGTAATTCATTTGAATGAGGTACTCATTACAATCTGCGTAGTGACAAAAACAATAAAAATGTTAATAATGATAGTAATTTTCTATGAAATCTACTCTAAGTCAGGCAAAATGCAGAGCATATTACGTCATTAAACAAAAACCTTAAACCTCTTGAACATAGGTAAAATTATCCTCATTTTAAAAGTGAGGAACCAAAGCCAAGAAACTTGTAGTAATATTTATAGTCAAATACTTAGAATTGTAAGAAGGCTTATTTTTCCACTAAATTCTATCCAAGAACTAAGCTTGTTATCTTTGTTAAGTATTTTCAGGCCTTGTGTTTGCCTCTCTGAGTCTTTTGTGTACATACCCACCTATAACACCAACATTTGAGTTGTTCATTCTAAATAAAAAATACCTGCTTGAAGCCTGATTATGTACAGTAATAATACATGGTACCATGATAATGGAAAGAATTTGGAATTTAGTCAATTCCTGGATTCAATTCCTAGTGCAGTTTGGCTGATTGCTAGCACTTTTCTTAAGGTGATTTTATTGTCTTCTCTTATTCATTATTTGTGGATTTTTAAATAACAGTCAAATGATATTCAGATAATATTTAGATGAATCATTCCCTTTATTTCCCAATTTTGGGGAGATGACTCACATCTCCACCATTTTGCTATAAATTAGGAAGGCCTAACATAAATTAAAAAAAAAAGGGATCATTTGGGGAAATGTTTCATTTGTCATTGCTGCAGCCTACAACCCCTCCAAAAAATATTAGAGCACAAATTAAAAGAGATATTTGAAGAGACCACAGGGAGGTACAAGAAAGAAGAGGTCACTTCTCTGGCACTGGCCTTGTAGGCTCCTTCCGAGGCAGGCGTGAGTGCTGCCAGAAAGGAGGAAAGCAAAAGGGAGAAGGCAGATATTCCGTCCCCCATTTTGCATAAGCCAGGAAGAAAAAGAAATCCAGGGTGTGTCTGGAACCAAGAGGACCTTAACAACTAACTCCTTGCTCTTCCTAACAGCTGTTGGTCCTGTTGAATATTCAGACATTCTGCAGCTGCTCCTAATCTGTGAGCACATCCAGATGGCTGCCACCAGTAACTGAAGCACCTTCAGGAAGAAGGTCATAAACAGCCAGCTTGTGCATAGGCGATCTTCAACCAAAAATTATGATGGAAGCTCAGAATAGGACTGTGGTGCCTACCAGGGGTCATGGGCCCCTCTGTAGGTTACTAAATCTTGGCTTCTCAGTTTTACTGGGAGGGAAAAGATATTTATTTTAGAAAAAAAAATTCTGGATCTGAGTTTAATTGTAGTCCATCTCCTCTCTGCCTTTAAGTCATGAACTGGACACTGAATTAAGAAAGCAGTGGTAAGAGAAGGCGGCTGTATGCCAGGGACTTTTTAAAAAGATCAGAGGCATGTATGAATCAAATTCACTTGTATAAAAAAAAATTAAGGGATTACAATAGAGCTCCATATCCTAAAACTGGAAAAAAAGTCTATTTTTAAAATGTATGTCTTTTTTTCTTAAAAAAGATGTTTTATTTATTTGGCAGAGAGAGAGAGAGAGAGCACATAAGCAGGAGGAGTGGCAGGCAGAGGCAGAGGGAGAAGCAGACTTCCTACTGAGCAGGGAGCCCAATGATGCAGGGCTCAATCCCAGAACCCCACCATCATGGCCAGAGCCAAAGGCAGATGCTAAATTGACTGAGCCACCCAGGCACCCTTAAATTGTATGTCTTTTAAAATACCCTTTTCAGCTAAGCATAGGACAAGCATAGAGAACAATCTGGAGACATAAGGAAAGAGGTTAGTTTTTGAGAAATATTTGTGCATTTACTGAATTTACTGATTTATATCCATCTGTATCTTCAACTTAGTAACAGCTTTAAATGAACTTTAAAACTTATTTAAAAAAATTACACTGGTGGAATGGCAACAGGTTTTCCCTCACTTGATTTCTACCAGAAATATTGTTTGAAATGTAGTCTTTAATAGTTTGGGGGAAGTTTGTGGGTTGTCTTAGATTCCACATTGTTTCTTAATTGCAATCATCTTCTCTTCTTTGCTTTTGCACAGCATGTCCTTGATTTTTCAGGAGTTAGATGATGAAGAATATTTTTTTTATACTCTTGTCTCCCTAATTTTTTCCGCTAGTTTGTTGTGATTTCACATATGGCTCTTTTTTTTTTTTTTTTTTCCATTTTTAAAAACATGCAGTTACTGAAAAAAAAAAGTGTGTCTGTCATTTAAAACAATCTTATGCCTTAACAAGTTAAAGGGAAAAAATATTTATTTGAATCTAAGTACACTATCTTTCTAAGTGTAACAGATCTTGTATCTATGTGATCAGAGATTGGGTTGAAAGAAGAGTGGCATTTATACAAATTCTTGAGTGAAAAAATGTCTGCTCTGTATTCTCCCTGTAGTTCACCTGTGGAGCTTCTAGTAGTGAAGAGTTCTCTTAACCTTGGTGACTTAATGAGGCTACTGAGTAATACTAGTCAAGTCCATTGGTTAAATGGTGGCCCCAGACTAGAGAATCAAGAGATGAGTAGAATGGAGCAGCTCAATGAGCAGTTTCCAGAAATTGTTGCTTATAGATGGACCTGGTTCATACATGTGTATGTACCATATGCAAGTATTACTCCCTCCATCTCCTAGTTATAGCCATATTCATAAGCCCTCCCTATTCCCAGATCCTTACTAGACTGGCTAAACAAGCTTCCAATTTAGTAACTTCTAATAAATGAACAAACAAACACGGACAGACCACTAGGCAAGGTGGCATATGTTATTCATGTTCACGCTGAGGTCTCTGTGGTCTTTTCTTGGCTACAGTGAATGAGTTGCTGACCCTATAGATGATGAGGCACTCAGAGCATCTGAAATTCCTGATGTCTTTCCTATCAATAAAGCACAGCTCACAATGATATAAATTACAGTGAAACTTGCTTTTTCCCAGGCCATACTTTATACTACTTTGGCACTTAGTGTATTGTCTTGTACTTGTTTATCTATTTGTCTCTTCTAGACTCTAAGTTTTTTAAGGACAGGACTGATATATTGTTCATCAGTCATTAAGCTCCGTATAAGTAACTGATACAATTTTCAGTGACTAAATCAGTGAGTGAACACCCATTTGTTAGTAAACTATAAGAGATTGTGCCCTTGATGTTAAAAGGATACAAGTTTTAGTAGTTCTTAAACTTTGCTATTAAAAAAAAAATGGACCATTTATGCAAATGCAGGTACGAAGGTTCTACTCTTGAAATTTAGTACAGCTTGGATGAATATGCATTTTTAACAACAGCCCAGTTGATTCTGAAACAGCTGGTCTGAACACATTTACAAATTCACTCAAGGGTCAGTTAACTTCTGAATTCTAGCATCTTACTTGGGGATTCGGAGGAGTTTGTCTGTGACCTAGATGTAAAATGACTGAATTCCTCTAAAGGAAATTGTAAAAATGACTCTTGGTAGGGGCGCCTGGGTGGCTCAGTGGGTTGGGCCGCTGCCTTCGGCTCAGGTCATGATCTCAGGGTCCTGGGATCGAGTCCCGCATCGGGCTCTCTGCTCAGCAGGGAACCTGTTTCCTCCTCTCCCTCTGTCTGCCTGCCTCTCTGCCTACTTGTGATCTCTCTCTGTCAAATAAATAAATAAAATCTTTAAAAAAAAAAAAATGACTCTTGGTAGGAAAAATCAAGTAATTTTTACCATTTCTTTGTGACCAACACTTATTTTTTTGTCTCTCTCTCTTTTTTTTTAATGTTATGTTTGTCACCATACAATACATCATTAGTTTTGGATGTAGTGTTCCATGATTCATTGTTTGCGTATAACACCCAGTGCTCCATGCAATACGTGCCTTCCTTAATACCCATCACCCAACAGTTGTTTTAAACTTGCTCTAAACTTGTCTCTTAAACAGATTGTCATAGGATAATGTTCTACAAATAGAAATAATGGCATTAGTGTAATTGCCTTTTTGTATTACCTGAATCATCTGGACTGAGGAAGATGCTTCCTGTCCGCAGAGAGGCACGTCTGCTCTCTGGACCAGCAGTGCAAAATGGAGACCCTCTTGCCCGAAGTGATGTGCCAGGGCCTCCTTGACTTCCTGTTTTACATGCTCCTGTTTCAACCTGCTGTGTGGATAACCTGGAGTGTCCAAGACCTGAATCTGCAGAGTTATCTCTTGCCCCCCTCGACGCATGAAGCCACAGAGGTGACAACTGCGGCCCAGACAACAATCTTTGGTTACCGAACATGGAGAAAAGCTGCTGTGGAAGTCAGTACTTCCCAGAAGAATGTTCCCAGCAGAACTTTTTCCACTCTGAGTCATGCCAAAGAGGGCCAAGTTGATGATCATCTTGTTAGAGTCTGTCATGTCTGTGGGTAAACAAAGGTTCAGCATAAGCAGTTAGGCTTCAATATTCACCCAAGGTAAGCCTTCTTACTTGGCCTGGAACATTTCTGGTACTATTTTTGGCTCACTTACCCCTCATTCATAGTGACTAAAGCATGAAGGAGTGCTCCACTAAAGTGGAGATACCCCGATGAGAACAGGAAGATTAAAATAATATTGGTAGTTTGCAATGGGAGAGGAGGGAGAAGTCAAATACAGACAAAGAAGGGACGAGGAAGCAATAATTGCCGGAAAATGAGTGGGGGAAAAAAGAAATTACATGAAGATGATGTAAACCATGTTTAGGAGGAATGTGTTAAGTCGTCATTGTGGCAGGTGAGTCGGTTTAGCAATGGTGCTGAGGTTTCTGGGTTCATTAACGAGGCTAGCATCAATATTTGGAAATAAATCACTTTTAGAGGAAAAGTAGGAACAGAAGAGTGGAAGAAATGGATCTTTCTAGCATTTTAAAAAACATCCCCAATTTCCCCATCTCTCTACCCCTGGAATACACACACAAGTGGCATCTGCAAAAAATTATCTTCCCTGACTTCCTGAATGTTTGTCTCCTATAAAGCATGAATACTGTTAAAGAAGATTTCTGTTTTTGTTTACTTTTTTTTTTTTTTACAACCAGGCAACATTCTGATGAAAATGAGAACTGCTTGTAATTTCTGTTAGGAAATAATTAATAAATCATTTCCATGATCTACCATAGTAACTTACTGGCTTTTGAATAAAGGAAGTAAAGCTCAACACATTGTGTAGCTCAATTAAGAGGGAGGAGAATCTTGGGAGAATCTATTCCATTTACTGCCCTCCTAAAATGGAGGTAATCTTTTGTGTAGAACATAAGAATTTTTCCCAAAGATTTTATTTATTTATTTGACAGAGAGAGACACAGTGAGAGAAGGAACACAAACAGTAGGAGTGGGAGAAGGAGAAGCAGGCTTCCCATGGAGCAAGGAGCGCACGCAATGCAGGTCTTGATCCCAGAACCTTGGGATCATGACCGGAGCTGAAGGCAGATGCTTAAAAACTGAACCACACAGGTGCCCTAGAACAAAAGCATTTTAAAGTCATTGATCATTTTCATTAGATCAGTAAGACAGAGCTATAGCCAATTGCCAAATGAACTCAACCTGCTGATTCAGAAGTAAGAACATTTAATTAAAATTGCATATTTACGGGCATCTGGGTGTCTCAGTCCTTAAGTGTCTGCCTTTGGCTCAGGTCATGATCCTAGGGTGCTGGGATGGAGCCCCACATTGGGCTTCCTGGAAGCCCTGTTTCTCCTTCTCCCATTTCCTCACATTCCTCTCCCATTCCCCCTGTTTGTGCTCCCGCTCTCCCTGTGTCTCTCTCTGTCAAATAAGTAAATAAATAATCTTTCAAAAAATGCATATTTATTATTTTTGCTTATAACTTGTACTTCTGTTATTCAGTTTTATATACCTTTGGCCTTTCTTGTCCTCTATTGTCCCTCACCCCAATCTCCCTAGACTCTAATATGAACATTTTGAAGTAACCTTACACCCCCACACAAAAGACACTCATTTTTGGAGTCCCTCCAGGTGCCCCAATTTACCCAGCTCATTCAGCTGTGTTGGCTGATGAACCACAGTCACTCAAGTTTCTTTTTACTCCTGAATCAAATGCATGATTTAAAAAAATAATTATTATAGAGTCCCAATAACTTGCTATATGTCACCTACCTTTTTCCAATCTTAGAAATACTTTTTCCACAAAGACTTTTCTGGAGCTGGAACAGTTGTTCTTTGGTATGAACTTTAAACTTCTGACAGTGTCACCGTACCACTCTGGGACTGATACTGTATGTGTTTTATTAGGTTAATCTATTACCAGAATCCTCTCCATAAATGGTGCACTGTCTTTCTCTAATCAGCACTGAACTGTTTTTGCCATCTGATAGGCTGAACATTTCAATAGAGACTTCCTGAAACTTTATTTTCAAGATTAAATCAGTTGTTTTAGGGCATTGCTGATAGGTAATACCTTATTTCTAGCATAAATAAATGCAAAATTGACAACTATTTTTTAAAGCCATTCTTTTCTATCTTTTTCTTTTTCTTTTTTTTTTTATAAGATTTTATTTATTTATTTGACAGACAGAGATCACAAGTAGGCAGAGAGGCCAGCAGAGAGAGGAGGGAAGCAGGCTCCTCACTTGAGCAGGGAGCCCAATACAGGACTCAATCCCAGGACCCTGGGATCATGACCTGAGCCGAAGGCAGAGGCTTTAAGCCACCCAGGCACCCCAAGACTGACAACAATTAAACACAAACTAGATGTTCAAAAGCAATGGTCACAATTTTTCCATTGAAAATGATAGAACGTTTCTCATTTACTCTACATCAAAAGTTTCAACAAATAGATACACAATGTAAATGCAATCAAAAGATATTGAGTTCATAGCAGTATTTAGTTAATAAATGCAACATGGGGGCTTAAGTGGGTAGGAGAAGAATAAATGAAACAAGATGGGATTGGGAGGGAGACAAACCATAAGTGACTCTTAATCTCACAAAACAAACTGAGGGTTGCTGGGGGGAGGGGGGTTGGGAGAAGGGGGTGGGATTATGGACATTGGGGAGGGTATGTGCTTTGGTGAGTGCTGTGAAGTGTGTAAACCTGGTGATTCACAGACCTGTACCCCTGGGGATAAAAATATATGTTTATAAAAAATAAAAAATTAAAAATAAATAAATAAATAAATTAAAAAATTCTATAAGAAAATGTTTCGCTATTTCCATGAAGTTGAAATTATCTTATCCTAACTGAGGCAATCACTAACATGCTCATATCTATCTGCACATGTAGTTTCCATATCAATTAATGATAGTATATTTCAGAAAAGGAGTACAACTAACTACAAATTGAGGCCAAATACATTTTGCTTAAAATTGGGGTTTCGTCTTGTTGTTGAAAGCTTTAATTTTTTCTCTATATAACGCATACTTTTCCAACTATCTCTTTAGTGTGTAAGATGTAGAAACCTTAGTATGGTTATATTCTGGTTCATCTTTTCCTATACCTCTCAAAAAGTCTGTGAAGTATGTATTTCTGTGTTAAGGAATCTTGGAGACATCTGGTATGCCTTATGACTTCATGGGCAGAAAGTTTAAGTCTTCCTGTGTGGATATAACAAGGAAAACATGAACTGTTTTCATTCATCTGACAAGCACATTTGGCCTTCTTGAATGAAGCAGAAAGAATCTCCCCCAGGTGGCAGTAGTAGCCCGTTTCCTAAGAAGTAATTTTGAACCAGAATTTATTTCATTTTCTTCTTCAAACCATAAAATGATATTCTTCAAATAGGCAACTTACATCAACACGTATTAATTGTGTGGAAGATCTTTTGAATAAAGGTAAAATGAAGCCATCTTTCCCATGTTTTGTATAAAATGTGACAAGTGTAGAAGGTTCTTAGTTTTCAAACCCTCCACTTTGCAATCATAGCTTAAATCATTTGCTGAATGCAGTAGCTGACAGTTTAACAAATAAAGTTCAGAGTTCATATGTGTGGTTAAAAGCTTCTGCACAGCAAAGGAAACAGTCAACAAAACAGAGAGGCAACCCATGGAATGGGAGAAGATATTTGCAAATGACAGTACAGAAAAAAGGTTGATATCCAGGATCTATAAAGAACTCCTCAAACTCAACACACACAAAACAGACAATTATATAATTATATAATAATTTATATAATAATTATATAATTATATAAAAATGGGCAGAAGATATGAACAGACACTTCTCCAATGAAGACATGCAAATGGCTATCAGACACATGAAAAAATGTTCATCATCACTAGCCATCAGGGAGATGCAAATTAAAACCACATTGAGATACCACCTTACATCAGTTAAAATGGCCAAAATTAGTAAGACAGGAAACAACATGTTTTGGAGAGGATGTGGAGAAAGGGGAACCCTCTTATACTGTTGGTGGGAATGCAAGTTGGTGCAGCCATTTTGGAGAACAGTGTGGAGATTCCTCAAGAAATTAAAAATAGAGCTTCCCTATGACCCTGCAATTGCACTCTTGGGTATTTACCCCAAAGATACAGATGTAGTGAAAAGGAGGGCCATCTGTACCCCAATGTTTATAGCAGCAATGGCCACGATCGCCAAACTGTGGAAAGAACCAAGATGCCCTTCAATGGATAAATGGATAAGCAAGATGTGGTCCATATACACTATGGAGTATTAGGTCTCCATCAGAAAGGATAAATACCCAACTTTTGTAGCAACATGGACAGGACTGGAAGAGATTATGCTGAGTGAAATCAGTCAAGCAGAGAGAGTCAGTTATCATATGGTTTAACTTATTTGTGGAGCATAACAAATAGCATGGAGGACAAGGGGAGATGGAGAGGAGAAGGGAGTTGAGGGAAATTGGAAGGGGAGGTGAACCATGAGAGACTATGGACTCTGAAAAACAATCTGAGTGTTTTGAAGGGGCGGAGGGTGGGAGGTTGGGGGAACCAGGTGGTGGGTATTGAAGAGGGCACAGATTGCATGGAGCACTGGGTGTGGTGCAAAAACAATGAATACTGTTACGCTGAAAAATAAATAAATAAATAAAATTTTAAAAAAGTTCCAATGAGGCTGTATAATTTAAAAATAATTTCCAACAGGTTTACTGGTAGTTTTAGATCTAAGCCAATTTAGAGATTATATAGAAGGGTAGTGTATTGTTACTAGATGTTGTTAAATAATTGATGCTAATTCTTTTTGGATCAGAGTGAAGAAGCAACTTGAAAAATTACCTTCGCTCTTTACTGAAACTTGGCTAAATACAATGTAGCTGGGATAAAACTGTATTACTTTAATGGCTGGCTCTAGAATATCTCTGACAAAGGAAATTGTCTTTGAGAAGTTAGTTGGATTAGCTACTTGAAGTAGAAAAAGGGATCCTGATAACATAAGTCAAACTCACAAGAAGTGATAGCCAAACTGCTGGGAATGAGGGAAGAGCCAAGAAGAGTAGAGAAGATCCAGGAATACCAAGAAGGGATGGAAGGAAGGAGGAAGAGAGAGATAGAAGGGGAAAAGAGAAGGTAATGGGAGACATTAGAACATGGCCGGACTCTGGATTTTCCACTTGTGCAAATGGTTAAAGGAATTTGTGAGAGCAGAGATAGCTAATGTTCAATTTTAAGTTCTTTGCATTTCTGGAATATAAAGTAAGCTGTGTTCATGATTATTTTGTATGAGGGTGGATATTTTTTGTTTGTTTTTGGTTGTAGTTAGCATTTTACTTTATTTTATTTTGTTTTTATGGAAATTAATGGAGAAACCTGAGGTCCTCCCCAGGTTAGCACAGGATGAAGGCCACAGAAGGTGGATATTGGAAATGACACCTGAAGTGAAGTAATTGAGGAAAAGGAGGAGGTTGAAGCTAGGAGACTAGTCCCTAGGAGCCTGCAAGAATCTTGGGAAGGATCTTAGACTTTACACAGTCTCTGAAATGAGATATTCTATGGTAAGGATGACTCTCGTTGACATAAGTAAAAATTATATTTCAAATTACACACATAAGCACAGTATTAATTTGCTAGAACTATCATAGCAAAGTATCATAGACTGAGTGGTTTAAATAAGAAAAGTTAATTTTCTCACAGATCTAGAGGCTAGAAGTGTGAGATTAGGGTATCAGTGGGGTTGGTTTCTCCCAAAGCCTCTCTCCTTAGCTTGTCATGATCATCTTCTCCCTGTCTCTTCATATGGTCTTTCCTGTGTATGTTGTATCCAGATTTTTTTATTTTATAAGGACACCAGTCATAGCGGATTAGGGCCCACCAAAATGACCTAATTTTAACTTAATTACCTCTTTTAAAGGCAATGTCTCCAAAAACAGTCATGTTCTAAGGTACTAGAAGTTAGGATTGTAACATAAGAATTTGGGAGATACATGATTCAGCTCGTAATGCACATGTACACACATTATATTAACATTTGTGCATATATGTATACATTACAATTATATAAATTATACATCTTTATACTCACTAAAATTGTGTCTCTATAATCCATAAAATTGAGGTTTATTATAAGCAGTTCTTGATTTATGGCAATTTGACTTAACAGGTACTCTCATAGCTGTAAACAAACTACAATTTTCATTGGCTTGAACTGTGAACACATTGCTCATTTGTTTTTTTCTTTTCATAATAAAGAAGACCCTTAGAATAATAACCAGAGTCTGTGATTATGATGTCTAACTGACCTTAACCTTGACTGACACTGTTATAAGTGTACAGGAGCACTGATAAGCTGGCTATAGTTGGTGGGAACTTAATTTTCTCTGTCTGAGCTGATCTTGGACTAAGACAACAGATCTTACCTTTCCAAAAATTTCAGAGAGCACTGGCCAGCAGTTTCCATTTTGGGGACAGTCCTAATTTGAATTCATTTTGAAGGTTCTTGGAGCCACAAAGAATGCCCATGTCTGCCCATTGCCAACGGGAATATGAGGAGCCTTTGGTCCAAACTTCATTGGTTTCTCATTTTAAAGACTGTACCAGTCTCATCCTCCCTCAGGAAAATTTTTGATGTTGTTTTTTGTTTTGTTTGCATTTTGCTTTTGAGTATTTCTGATTGATTCTTTTTGAGGATTATAAATGAAATAAGTGTATTTCAAAGCATCTAGGAAACTCAGAAAAGAAGAGAGGAAAATAGGATCATTTAAAACATTTTATTTCCTGGCCCACATGGGACAGTGGCTCCTCTTGGGGAGTGACACAGTAAACACATTTCTTTTTCCAAATTACTCCTGTCCTCCCCCTATTTACTTCAGTTCCTTAAGCAACACTATTGTGATGAGAGGCCTTAATGATGGGATTATGTTTAGCATGTGGTGTGGAGGCAAGACTAATTGTTGGCAATTACTTAGTGTATGGTATTCTTTTGCTATGCTACTGCATTCAGTTTTCTAAGATTTACTTATAATTTTAGTAACTTTATTAATAGTAAAATTACTTTATAGGTTTCTATTTTTTAACCTATATGTATTAGGTTTTCAGATCAAGAATATACTAACCTCTTGAAATAGAAAATTTCTTTCTTTTGTGGTCCTTTGCAGTAATTCAGATACTTTGGCAATTATTCATATCTAGTAGAGTTGAAGAAACTTTCACAAAAACAATTAGGCCCAGCAGCTTTCTAGAGTTCATTCCAGAATAACTTCAAAAATTTCTGCCATAGTAATTTGACTCTTCTTTTGTTAATTTTGATGATCTTTATATTTTGTATTTTAGCATTGATCCCTCTTCTGTGGTGGCTTATATACTGGATTTGACTTTATATGCCTAGTAAATGTTTGCACACATGTGTATGTGTGTGCACATGTGTGTACATGCATTAAACTTTTATACTTTTATAGTTTCAAGTGGATTCCCATTAAAATAAATGAAATTTATAATTTGATACCTCTAGGATATAATGAATGATGTGACTTACAATAACTAAACCTTTGATTACCAGCTTTGAGCTCTTTAGGTTGAAAACTAAGAATCACAGGTATACTCATGTTATCATTTACAATTATAATATAGTAAGTCATATAAATATGTGTTACTATTAAAAAATGAATGCAACCTTGAAAATAAGAGAAAAATTAGTAGGCTTTTTGTTTAAGTTTTTATTTAATCACACTGTGGTCATCACAAGTGCACTCCTTAGTCCCCATCACCTATTTCACTCATACCCCTACCACCTCCTCTTCCCACAACCATAAGTTTGTTCTCTAGTTAAGAGTCTGTTTCTTGAATTAAAAATAGAGCTTCCCTATGACCCTGCAATTGCACTACTACCCCAAAGATACAAATGTAGTGAAAAGGAGGGCCATCTGTACCCCAACATTTATAGCAGCAATGGCCACGGTTGCCAAACTGTGGAAAGAACCAAGATGCCCTTCAGCGGACGAATGGATAAGTAAGATATGGTCCATATACACTATGGAGTATTATGCCTCTATCAGAAAGGATGAATACCCAACTTTTGTAGCAACATGGATGGGACTGGAAGAGATTATGCTGAGTGAAATAAGTCAAGCCAAGAGAGTCAATTATCATATGGTTTCACTTATTTGTGGAGCATAACAAATAACATGGAGGACATAGGGAGATGGAAAGGAGAAGGGAGTTGAGAGAAATTGGAAGGGGAGGTGAACCATGAGAGACTATGGACTCTGAAAAAAATCTGAGGGTTTTGAAGGGGCACAGGGTGGGAGTTAGGGGAGCCAGGTGGTGGGTATTATGGAGGGCACGTATTGCATGGAGCACTGGGTGTGGTGCATAAACAATGAATTCTGGTACACTGAAATGAAATAAAAAAAAAAGATTCTGATCCTTGGTTTCTCTCTCTCTCTCTTTCCCTTTGCTTATTTGTTTTGTTCCTTAAATTCCACACATGTGTGAAATCATTTGATCTTTCTCTGAGACTTATTTCAATTAGCATTATACTCTGTAGCTCCATCCATATTGTTGCAAGTGGAAAAATTTCATTCTTTCTTATAGATGAGTAATATTCCATTATACACACACACACACACACACACACACACACACGATACATATTCTTAATCCATTCATCAATTGATTGACATTTGGGCTGCTTCCATATCTTCGCTATTGTATATAATGCTGCAATAAACAGGAGTGCATGTATTCCTTTGGATTAGTGTTTTTGTATACTTTGAGTAAATACCTAGTTGTGTGATTGTTAGTTGTAGGGTATATCTATTTTTCACTTTTTGAGGAACCTCCATGTTGTTCTCCATGTTGTGCACCGGTTTGCATTCCCACCAACAGTGCAGGAGTGCTCCTTTCTCCACACCCTTGCCAACACCTTTTGTTTCTAGTGGTTTTGATGTTAGCCATTCTAACAGGTGTGAGGTGATATTTCATTGTAGTTTTGATTTGCACTCTCCTGATGAGAAGTGATGTTGAGCATCTTTTCATGTGTCTGTTGACCATCCCTATATCTTCTTTAGAAAGACATCTATTCATGTCTTCTGTCCATTTTTTTAACTGGATTTTTTGGAAGTATGTGTGTGGAGTTTGATAATTTCTTTATATATTTTGGATACTAACCTTTTATTGGATATGTCATTCGAAATATCTTCTCCCACTCAGCGGGTTGCCATTCAGTTTTGTTGATTATTTCCTTTGCTATGCAGAAGCTTTTTAGTTCCAATAGTTTATTTTTGTTTCCCTTTACTAAGGGGGCCTATCTAGAAAGAAGTTGCTATGACCAATGTGAGAGAAATTACTGCCTGTGTGCTCTTCTAGGATTTTTATGGTTTCAAATCTCACTTGGGTCTTTTATCCACTTTTTATTTATTTTTGTGTAGGGTGTAAGAAAGTGGTTCAATTTCATACTTCTGCATGTTGCTGTCAAGTTTTCCTAATATGATTTGTTGAAAAGACTGTCCTTTTTCCACTGGATATTCTTTCTTGCTTTGTTGAAGATTCTTTGATCATATAGTTGTGGGTCCATTTGGGTTTTCTATTCTGTTCCATGTGTCTATTTTTTTTTTTTTTTGCCAGTACCATACTGTTTTTATAACTACAGTTTTGTAATATAATTTGAAGTCTACAATTGTGATGCCTCCACCTTTGCTTTGCTTTTCAAGATTGCTTTGGCTATTTCGGGTCTTTTGAGGTTCCATACAAATTTTAAGATTCTTTGTTTTAGTCCTGTGAAAAAAATGCTGTTGGTATTTTGATAGAAATTGCATTAAATGTGTATATTTACACATTTGGGTAGTATAGACATTTTAAAATATTTGTGCTTCCAATCCATGAGCATAGAGTATCTTTCCATTTCTTTGTGTTGTCTTGCAATTGTAAATAGGATTGTTTTCTTCATTTCTCTTTCTGCCGCTTCATTACTAATGTGCACAAATGCAACAGATTTCTGTACACTGATTTTGAAGTTTATGACTTTACAGATTTCATTTATCATTTCTAGCAGATTTTGGGGGTGAATCTTTCAAGTTTTCTATATATAGTATCATGTCAGCTGCAAATAGCAAAAGTTTAACTCCTTCCTTACCAATTTGGATGTCTTTTATTTCTTTTTGTTGTCTGATTTTTTGTGTGATTCCCATGGCTAGGATTTCCAGTACTATGTTTAATAAAAGTGGTGAAAGTGGACATCCTTGTCCTGTTCCTGACTTCCAGGGAAAAGCGCTCAGTTTTTCCACATTGAAGATGATGTTAGCTGTGGTTTTTCATGTATGGCCTTTATAATGCTGAGTTATGTTCCCTAAACCTATTTTGTTGAGGCTTTTTATCATGAATGGATGTTATACTTTGTCAAATGCTTTTTCTATGTCTATTGACATGACCACATGGTTTTTATCCTTTCTCTTATTGGTGTGATGTATCATGTTGATTGATTTGTGACTATTTGTGACTATTGAACCACCCTTGCAACACAGGGATAAATCCCATTTGATCATGGTGAATGCTTTTTTAAATGTATTATTGGATTCAGTTTGCTAGTATTTTGTTGATGACTTTTGCATGTAAGTTCATCAGATGCTTAATGACTGAGCCACTCAGGTGCCCCCACAGTTTTTGTTTTAAAGTCTATTTTGTCCAATAAAAGCATTGATGCTCTTTCTTTTGACATCTACTTCTGTGATAAATGTTTCTTTAGCCCCTTCTGCAGGTGGCTTTAGGTCTAAAATTAGTCTCTTATAGGCACCATATAGATGGGTATTGTTTTTTCATCTTTTTTGTCACCTGATGCCTTTTGATTGGAGCATTTAGTCCATTTACATCCAAAGTAATTCTTGGTAGATGGGTATTTATTGTCATTTTTTTACTTGTTTTGTTTGAAAA
The DNA here is from genome assembly GCF_011764305.1 of Mustela putorius furo. NCBI lineage: Eukaryota > Metazoa > Chordata > Mammalia > Carnivora > Mustelidae > Mustela > Mustela putorius. The sequence goes on from NW_025422023.1 coordinate 13,303,814, forward strand.
TTTTCTCTGATCCTTTCTTGTCTTTCTCTTCATGGTTTGCTGGTTTTCTTTAGTAATATATTTGGATTTCTTTCTCTTTACTCTTTGAATATTTATTAATGGCTATTGATTTGGAGTGACCATTAGATTTGTATGTAATGTCTTCTGCACATAGTAGTCTATATTAAGTTGATGGTCCTTTAAGTTTGAACCCATTCTTGGGCCACCTGGGTAGCTTAGTCAGTTATGCATCCAACTCTTGATTTTGGCTCAAGTCGTGATCTCAGGGTCATAGGATTAAGCCCTGATTTGGTCTCTGTGCTGAGCAGGGAGTCTTCTTGAGGTTCTTTATCTCCCTCTTCCTCTGCCCCTCCCCCCATGCTCTCTCTCTTTCTCAAATAAATAAATAAATCTTTAAAACAAAAGCTTGAACCCATTCTTTACTCCTCCTCATGTTCTAGGTGTATGGTGTCATATTTTACATCCTTTTCTTTTGTGAGTCCCTTGATTGATTGATTTTTTTAGAGAAGTATTCATTTTTACTGCTTTTGTGTTTCTTACCCTCATACTGTCATTTTTGGTCTTTCTTTTCTACTCAGAGAATCCCCTTTAATATTTCTCACATGGCTGGTTTAGTAGTCAAGAACTTCTTTAGTTTTGTGTGTCTGGGAAAATCTATCTTTCCTTCTATTCTGAATGATAACCTTGCTGGATAGAGTATTCTTGGCTGTAGGTTTTTTGTATTTAACACTTTAAATATATCATGTTACTCTTTTCTGGCTTGGAAAGTTTCTGCTGAAAAATCAATCCACTTATAGCCTTATGGGGTTTCCTTCATATGTGACTATTTTTTGTCTTCCTGTTTTTAATATTTTTTCTTTATCATTATATTTTGCTATTTTAATTACAATATGTCTTGGTGTGGATATGATTTTGTTGATTATGTTGGAATATCTGGATATCCTTTTCCTCCTGGATCTGGATATCTGTTTCCTTACCCAAATTAGGCAAGTTTTCAGACATTATTTCTTCAAATAAATTGTCTGCCCCCTATTCTCTCTCTTCTTCTAGGACTCCCATAATACAAGTGCTATTATATTTGATGGAATAACCATGTTCTCTAAGTCTATTCTTGTTTTGAATAATTCTTTTTTTCCTCTTGTGTTCAGCTTGATTACTCTCCATTACTCTGTCTTCTAGGTCATTAATTCATTCATTCCTCAGTTTCTTCCAGCCTTTGGTTCTTTCTGCCAAGCAGGTTTCTCATTTTATTAATTGAGCCCTTTATCTCTGCTATGTTATTCCTTATCTCTGTCTTAAGTTTCTAACTCATGTCTTCCACCCTTTTCTCAATTGCAGTGAGTAACTTTATGATCATTGATTTAAATTTCCATCAATTATGTTACTTATTCTGTTTCACTTAGATCTCTGGCTGTGGCCTTGTCCTGTTCTTTCATTTAGGATACATTCCTCTGTCTTCTCATTTTGTCTAAGTCTCTCTGCCTGTTTCTCTGTGTTAGAAAAGCCAGCTATGTCTCCTTTCTTGAGGGTAGTGGGTTTATGAAGAAGACATCCTGTTGGGCCCTACAGTGTTATGTCCCCTGTTCTGCAGGGCCTGGCATTTCCAGGATGTGTGCTGCATGTACTTTGCTATTGTGTCCTGAATGCTTTATCCTTCAGGCCAGTTGTCTGTAGAGGCTCTCTTTGCTTGTTGTGGTCAGTGGTTATTCTCTGACCTGAAGTTGTCATGTTTTAACTAGGCATGCTCTGGTCTGCGCGTGAAAGACCTGCTTGTGAATGAGGTCGATGCTGCCACCAAAACTGAGGCCTTGAAAACCTCCTGGGTCAGGAGAAACACTGCAGGCCTGGGTTTGGCTCAGTCATCTGGGGAAGGGGATCTGCTGGACAGGAACTGAGGCAAACATGACTGAGAAGGATGGTTCCACAGAGTGATGTGATGTGATGTGATGACAGGGCTTGGTATAAGCAAGTTAGATAGTGAAAGTGGGCACTGTGTTGGTTCCAACAGATGGCTCTGTGTTTATACTGATGGACAGGGTAAGGAAATGGTGCTAGTTAGTTTCTTTGTTTCTGGAAGAATCTCCCCATTAATGTTGTGTTTCTGGGACATACTCAGAGAAGAACAAAGAACTTCTCCACTGTATGCCCAAGGGGCTCTTCACAGTTTCCATGTGATATGTCTACAGTTGTTTGCCTTCCCTTCTCTCTGAGAGTAGCCCCAATGTCCTCTGAGCTCTCCCACAGCCAAGCCCATTGGCCTTTAAAATTCCAGGCTTTAAACCCCACTGCTTGCAAGAATCCACAAAGTTCCAGGCCCTCTTGCATTCAATGCCAATTGCTATGGGAATTTATTTTCCGCATGAGCTCACCTGTGTGCTAATCTGTCTCTTGCCCTTTTCTATGACTGGAGCTCCCTCTCCACAGCAGCTGCCTTGATCTGTTCCTCTCTCAAAGCATGTTTTCACATTCCTATTTTCTTTAAGATGGCCTCTTCTCTACCTATTCTGTGGAGTTTGTTCTGCCAACCTTAAGGGCAATTTCTGGGCTATTCATAAATTTCAGAATCCAGAAACTCTTTGATAGTTATTTAGTAGTTTTCATGGGATGAGGCAAGCTTAGGGTCGTCCTACTATGCCACCATCTTCAAAATTGGTAGAGATTAAAATTCAAAGGATCTCAAATCTTCCAAAATTTATTCTTAAAAAACTTCTACTACATTCTGTTATCCCAATTTAGATCCTCCTTGATAAAAGAGCTTTTATACTCAATTTTGAGAAATAAGATGATATAGTATAATACAGAATATTATTGAAAATATATTAATATAAAAATAATTTTATATGTTAAAGATTTTATATGCTTTATTCTTCTTACTTAGGAAATAACATGCACTCAACCTGTATGATAAGACATTAGGTTGACTTCAACTTCTAAGAGACTCTAATTTGTCATGTATTATTCAATTTCAAACATTTATGTGTTATCAATTCTAGTAATGCCTTGGGAAGCACTAGAAAATTCTCTTATCATAATACAAAGCATCATAAATGCCATGGATATTGGTTAGAAATGAAGTTATGGCCATGGGTATCAGATATCACACCTGATATATCCTAGACTTGATGCCACAAAATCTCCCATTTTATGGGAAATGCCTTTTTTCCCTAAAATAATTGAGAATCTCAAGTCAAGAAAAATAAGCCCTGCATAATAATAACTAACTTATTTAATATACTCATAGTCTTCTGAGGATAATTAATTTTTCTTTTCCAAGAAAATATAAGCTTTTTCTCTCCTTAGTAATTGTTGTGATAGGGAACTAACTTCCTAAATATTATCACTAGAATTTGTTAATAATAAAATATCTGAAACATGGAGACCAATAAAAGATGCTGCTAATTACTTTAGAAAGGTCAGAAAATCCTCTAAAATCCCTTAGTACTTTTTTGTCCCAATTTGAGGTTAAATGGGGTGTATGTGTGTTGCTTGCCCAGTGATGGACTGTTATCGACCACTAAGCTATGCAAAAGACATAATACATGACATTAGTACAGTCTTATCAGCTTCTATCAAAGAATGTCAGCTACATGGGAGGTAGAGTTATTAGTATTAAATTCACGTCTTGAGTCATTTCTGGGTTTGAAATACTGGATGGTAATTTACTATATAGTAGCCCTTTCTTGAACCTTAAAAAAGAAAACAACAGCAGAGTTCTAAAGGTATTTGTGGCCTAAAGCAAGAATTTTAGATTTCCAAATTCCTAACAATACTGAGGAGTGACTGAGATACCAAGAGAAGGAGAATGAAATGGGGGTTATCCTTTGTAGATTTCTGTGCAATGGAGATTACCTACTGGCATATCATAGAGAGGCAGTAATGATGCAGAAAAGGAAATGTCAGTGTTGTGTTTGTGTGTATGTGTACATGCATGCTATATGAGTTCAGCATACTGTAGTAGAAAGCTAAGACGTATGTAGTACATGTGACAGACACTGTTCTAGACACTTTTTTTAAAAAAAAATTTTATTTTTTATAAACATGTATTTTTATCCCCAGGAGTACAGGTCTGTGAATCTAGACACTTTTAATACATTAAGACACACAGCCCTCTGAATTGACTGGTATTATTAACCCTATTTGAAAGGACATTCAAGCACAAAGATGTTAGGTAATTTGTTCATGATCATGTAGCTGGTAAGTCTCAGAGTTACTCTTGTTCTCAGTGTATAGTTATTGATATTCATCTGCTCAGTTAGTTACTATTTTTATTTTAGTTGTAGCATTTGGCCAGAAGAATAAGATTATTTGCCAAAGTGTAGAGAAGGGGGAAAGGCACATCAGAATAAGGCAAAGGGACAAAGGGAGCATGATTTATCCATACATGTAAACTGATACTTTATTTTTATACTCTCTCCCCCAAAATGCTTTGGGAAAACATTTAAAACATAAAGAAATAGTGGATTTTCTAAAGGAAAAGTTAAAGTTGTCCAAAGTTAGTTGACATTTAGCTACAGTTCTTTGTTTCTGCTTTGGGCCCAATCTTATTGATCATCCATTTTAATAATAAAGACCCCTCCCCCCCCCCAAATCAACCAATAACAGCAATAATAGTGATAATGACAACAGCTGTACATTTTTGGGCAATCACTGTGAGGCAAGCATGTGCTAAGTGCTTTATGTGAAGTTTTTCATGTAAGTCTCATAACAAATCTGTGTGGTAGGCACAATTATTGTCACTTTCTCCATAAGGAAACAGACTCAGGAGAAGAATCCTCTCAATATCACACAGCTTAGAAATAGCAGAAAGGGAATTCCAGCGTAGATCTACCAGAGTCCAGAGACCATATACTTATTCATTATACCATAAAATGGATAAATACAAAAGGAAAATGCTAAATGCTCTGCACACGTCCTTTGCTTATGTTCTACTTAGTTCTGGTCATACTCACCAATATCATAAATAACCACTTTGTTAAAATCATACACTGACCTGGTATTATACTTCCGTGATCATGGCCCCACACAGTACATCACATCCTGCTTGTCAGCCAAGTCTCCACAAAAATTAACAAGCATGATTTGAAAGTCAGAGGCAGAGCAGGCGAGAAAGTGGGTGGTAAGCTTTGAGAATGGTTTTCAGGTGCTCACCACATGAGCTGAGCGCAAAAAAGACATGCTAAGACTATGTGTTGTGTGGTCTATGAGAGATGAGGTCAGTAATATAAAACCGTAGTGTAGTGGTAAATTTCAAAAAGAGACATATGATATCTACATAATTCCTAAAAGGTGAAATTAAATAGGTCTGGATAAGAGCCACTATCTGTGCCAAGCATGATTATATGAAATTGAAGTCATTGCTTTACAGTATTGCTATAAAATTGCTGGGCTAAAAAACAAACCATAGGCCCACAGTATTTGGAGACATTCATCTGAAACATATTGTTGTAAGCTTAGATGTGGTGGAAGAGTTGAATTTGGTCTTCTAGCCAATTTGGGAAGGTATACAGGATATTACAGAATAGAATAAAGATCACGTTTACGTAGTCCTATTGTAAGCTTAATTTGGCAGAAGAAATGGCAAGAAGTAGACTGCATGTAGAAGTGGCAAAACAGCTCTATGGTTCAAGGTGGTCCTTTGTATGATATTAATTTTATTGTCTGTCCTGTTTTATAATACTTTGTTTTTAAGCTTGATATTTTTGAAGCAATTTCTAAACTCTGTGGTGTGCACAAATTTACTTTATAATCAAAGAGTAAGATATAACATTTAGAGATGGTATTATGCAACATAAATACATAGATGACATCACAAGCTGGTGTGACAATAAGGTGTCATGGATGGTGTTTATTGCATAATAAATATGAAAGTATGTATTTCTTCCTATGGTTGTTTCTTATGTTCACCAAGAGAAATGAAATAAATATTGCTATTATTAAAGATAAAGGTAATTATTTTTAAAAAAGTTTTATTTTTAAAAATACCATGAAAGTGTGTTTGTTAAAATTTATGCCAGCACTGTAGGTATTAAAGAATATATGAAGCTTATCCAAGTTGAGCTCCCCAAATAGCTAATTAATTAGCAATTCAAAACATATTATTGAGTGACCAATTTGTGCTGGGTACATCATTTATTTTCCAGAAGTCAGAGGTTTGATAAGATAATTATAAGGCAAAATAAATTCTATAGGATTTATTGTTATATTTCCTTCTTTTTTTATTTTGAGTATAGTTGACACAGGTGTACAATGTAGTGATTAAACAACTCTCTACTGTTTTGGCTATGTATTTCTTTTAATCTCACATGTGTTTCATAATGTAGGAGGTCTTCAAAAACTCAAAAGTGAAATATTTTCAGAATCTGGACACATCTAGGCTCCAAATCATTGCCATAAAACTAGAGGGCTACATTGCTTGTTTCTCTCCTTTATTAGCACATAAATGAATAGTTATAGTTCCTCAAATAAATGATTATTGAATGAATACATTTATATGAATGTGTAAGAATTAGAAACAAAATAAAATAGAAAGAACTGGGTTGAAAATCTAGAAAGCCTCTGAGAGTAGTTATTTCTTTACAAAACAAAAAATTATCTACTTCAGAGGATTGTTGTAGTGTTTAAGATAATCTGTCTGAATATATGATATTACTCTAAAAGTAACTGATTGCAATCATCATTTGTTCTGTTTTAATTTTTAATTCCCCTGGGGAAGAAAATAGTGCTTTCTTTTTCAAATTTGGAAGATTGAATAGTGACTTAATGTGCAAATTGACAGTCTAAAAAAATTCCATCATGCTGATGATTAAAATAACAAGCACTGATTTTCTTTTAATTGAATCTCTCCTTTGCAAACTGTCAATCATGCTAGCTTTTTTTCTGATTCTCCTACTTATAGATGAGAAAGCTTTGGCTACCACTCTCCCCATTGTTTGTTTTAAGTAAACTAAGTCTTCATTATGGCAATGGTTGTAAGAGGATTTTTTGAAGCTTTGTATGATGCCCTAAAATAATTTAAATCATGATTCATGTTTGTGCATGTTTATCATTCCCGGTATTTTAGTTACATTGTCACTTAGTAGATCTTATTAAAACAACATAATAACAAAATACTGTTAGAATACCCACTAGCTAGCCTTCTAAGCCCATTCTTGAAAAAATTACTCAAAGCCAAAGCATTCATTTCCTTCAGTTTTGTAGTGTAACAGTGCCAGAAGTCCTGGATTCTAGCCCTAGTGTTACTACTAACATATTCTACAAACTAAGGCTAATCAGCTGATATATTTGGATTTGGCTTTGCCCAACAGAGAACTTGAAAAAGATAAACTTGGTGTATCTAAGGTTATTTCAATTACAATTCCAATCTTATAGAAAGAAAATGAGTATTCAAATTCAGGCTCAGAAATTAACATTTGGCTGGTTTTAGTCTTAATAAATTGCAGTGTCTAAGATTAATGAAAGTGTATCTAGAGTAGGTATATGGAAGAAATCCTGATTTCCACAAGGTTGTAACTTAGCAATTCACAGACTCTAATTTATACCAGTGCCTATTAAATAGAAGAGGAAAGGGAAATGTCTTTCTCCATATTGGAAAATGATGGAGAGGAAAGAACTTATAAACTATTCCTTGTTTTTTCCCCCTCCCTCCTCTATTGACCTCCTCTTTCCCACCCATCTGCCATCAGCATCATGCTGATGTAGAAGGGTCAGCTGCTGGGAGTTAGTGGCAGGGGTGGGATTTTAAAAATGAGCTCACCTTGTTTTGAATTTCTGTTTCCATCTGTTTTTGGCAAACATTCCTGAATTTTTAAGAACTCCATCTACTTTAATATAATTGATGAACATTTCATTCTCTTTCTAGTGCAATACTCAGATTACTTTATACTAAGAACAAAGAAGCCTGGCTTCCTTCCCCATCAGGTCCCACAGGCCCTTGCTGTCATTCATAAGAACTCTTCAAGTTACTTTTGCCTTTATTCCCACTTAGGTAGCATAAACCTTTTCTTGCGGTTCCTTCCTCTGGTTTTTGAAATCTCTCTTATTCTCTCTTTTTCCCCTTCTGTTTCTGGTCTTTGCCATAGAATAAAAGATGTGTGTGAGCCCTGGAGCTCTCACTAGTTCTCTTCTAGGGACAGATTATACAGGAAGCTGGCATGGGCCAAAGCAGTCAGCCCTTCCATTTGAGGATTTTCCTTGCCATTCTGTACCTCCTACCAGTTAGGAGGAAAAAACCAGTTTTAGTTATTATCTCAAGGGTTCTTCCCATGTTTTTCTTGGTGTTTAACTCCCACATCACTTCTCTCCCTTTCCTTTGAAGCTTTTCAAGCTGGTGGGTACACAGGATTTATCTATGTGCCAATTCCTGTTGGCTGTTGTTGCTTGGCATATTGTTTGAACAGTAATTCAGTGCTTAGCAGGGTTGAATGCTGTGATCTCTTTAGGTTTAGCAGTGGGAAAGGAGGGAATGGCACCTTGAATCAACAACTTTCTTAGGCCTTACTTTTTACTCAGATTAAATTGGTCCCAATCTTTTTTTGTATACTGACTGTTTATTCTAAGAATTATACCATGCCACATTTTATTGCTAAAGAATTTTGGCCCCAATCCCAATTTTGTGGTGGCAGTGCTGGTGATGGGGTTTCCCCAGAGCACCATGCAAGTCTCCAGCACCAAGGGGGTGTCCTACAATTTCACTAAATTTTTACACTATCCATCTGGAGATAGTATTAGATCTCGCAGGCTAAGGGCTCAGTCCTGCAAGACTGCCCCCCATCCTTTTAGATACCAGTCCTAGGCTTCTGACCAACTGGATATGGATCTGAGGTTTCATATGTTCCCCTTCTTGGGTTCAATTAATTTGCTAGAGTGGCTCATAGAACTCAGAGAAACATTCTATTTATTAGATCGCTGGTTTATTATAAAAGGATATAAGTCAGGAAGAGCTTAATGGAAGAGATGTATAGATCAAGGCATGGAGAAAGGGCATATAGCTTCCAGGCTTTCTCTGAGTACACCACTCTCCTCAAATCTTCATCCTGGAAGCTCTCCTAAACCTATCCTTTTGAGTTTTTATGGAAGCTTCATTACATAGGCATGAGTTATTAAATTATTGCCCATCAGTGATGGATACCCCTTTGGGTAAGGGGATGGTTCTGAAATTTCCAACCTTCTAATCACATGGTTGGTTCCACTGGCAACCAGCCCCCATCCTTAGGTGAGGTCCAAAAGTCACCTCATTTACATAACAATAGCCACCTCAATTGTTCTCATTGCTTAGGAAATTCCAAGAGTTTTAGGAGCCCTGTGCCAAAAATAGAATGAAAACCAAATATATATTTCTTATTTTAGATTACAATATTGCAATTGCACTTGCTTTTAGAAAGTCTTCTTGTACCCTCTTCCCATGACCCCAATGCTAACAAAGTTTTTAAGAACATTGATCATATATTTTTCATATTTGTATGCTTAGGTCCTACCTAATATTTGGCTTGGCATGTATTAAGTGCTAGTAAAATTACACAAATACAGAAATGAGATTTTTTGGTTTCTCTTTAGTCTTTTTCCCTCTCATCTCTTACATCTGATTAGCAAGTGCTGTTTCACCTTCAAATATCCTTTAGATCTCTCCATGCTTCTTCATGCAACCTGGAAGTTTTCCTTTCTCTTCTCCATCTGGTGAATTCCCACTTATCCTTCAGGTAATCTAGATTTGCTGAGAATGGTTTTCTCATATCTTTTTGCCCCTACTTTAAGCCATGTTAAGTTCTCCTCCTATGTTCTTATTGAACTCTCAGCATAGACCACTCAAAGCAATCACTACTTTGTTCCACTGCTATTGGTTTTCCTGTCTAGCTCTCTTTCAGATCCTGAGTTCCCTGAAGACAGAAGTGTAAGACTTGGCAATATACCAGGCCCTTAATAAATGGTTTTTAAATGAATGATTAAAATTATTCTATATTAAGGGGTGGAACAGTGAAAAACTCAAATATTTTACTACCCAAAGTGTATCCAAGACTAACTTCAGTTATGTGCAATATTATGGTCCTGACAGTTTATTAGATAATGTTGTAACTTAACAAAATGTTTTTCTAGAAAATTCACTGCCATAGATTTGATTACTTCACATTCAATTTTCATTATCATCCTTGTCTTCATTGGGAAAGGTCATTCACTCTTTTCTCTAGAGAGCATGCAATAAGTAACTTTATGCCATTCTCATAAACTCATACAGTTTCCAGGAAGAAAATTCTAGTCAGAAATTCAAGAGTCCAAAATGAAAAATTTTATAACCCACAGGGCTAAAATTTCTCAGAGAGAATATGGTAGATTCCTGTGTACTCATTAGTTTTACCCACACCAAAGAAAACTGTTTGCCCTGAGTGGTGATCATATTCTGTAACATCATTTGCATGGAAATGGAATGGAAAACATACATAAGAAAAGCAAAGAAGATCTGAGACACACTCTTTCCTGTACAATTTAATCTCTGCCCACATGAAAGTTTTGCTTTACAAATGATCTTGAGTCTATGTTACTAAGACATGTCAGAAATTACTTAGGTGAGGGGCACCTGGGTGGCTCAGTCAGTTAGACATCAGCTTTTGGCTCAGATCATGATCCCAGGATTCTGGGATTAAACCCTACATTAGGCTCCCTGCTCAATGGGAGTCTGCCTCTCCTTCTCCATCTGCCTCTCCATTAGCTCATGTCCTCTCTTGCTTTCTCTATCTTTCAAATAAATAAAATCCTAAAAAAAAAAAAATTACTTAGTTGAATGATGTGAATATTTAAAGCCAAAACATATGCTTAAGAAATATAAAAACAGTTTTCTGTTTATTATTCTCACTTTTAGTTTCTCTCTTTTGTAAAGTGAGCAAATGAAACCAGTTTGGAAAATTGAAATAAATAAATAAATAGATAAATTACAAAAAAACCCCAAATGTATGTATGTGTATATATATGTATGTATGTATAAAGTTTGAATCTTTGCACAGGTCCATAGGGTGTTCTCATCTTTTCACTTGATTGGGCTCAGATTTGAAACAAACTACACTTTCAAAGTCCAAACAACACATACAAAAATTATTTATATATGCTTTCATTTTTTCTTTTTTTCCCCATATTTTCTCTAAAAGAAATAAAAATAATGACATTGCTAATTTATATTTCACATACTATAAAATAGTGGTCTCATTTTTAACACCAAGTATAATCTATTGTGAAGTTATTTTAAATGACTCTTTAGATTCTTTTTTACCACACCCTCATGCGAAATCTAACAGGATACATGCTTTCTTGTGCTTTGAGTTGTATTTCTGCTTAAATTCAGAAGCTAATTAATTATAGAAAGGCTTTAAGAACAATTTCTTGCCACCCCTTCAGTTACTGATGTCACGAAACTACATCTTTATAATTGTGTGTTCCAAAAACATAAAAATTCTGTTTTTTAATATAGTAGTCTCTCAAATAATATAGAAAGCAATATGTAGAGTTATAAACTACTATTACAACAATACTAGTTTTTATAATGGCCCATATATTTACCTTTACTGAGAACTCTATTTCTTCATGCAGCTTCTAGTGTCCTTCCATTTCAACATGCACAACCTCCCTTTCTTGCAGGGTGGGTCTAGTTTGAATGAATTCTCTCAGCTTTTGTTTTTCTGGGAATGTCTTAATTTGTACCTCACTTTAGAAGAAAAGTTTTGGTGGATGTAGAGTTCTTGGTTGACAAATTTTTTTCTTTTCTTTTTTTATTAACATATAATGTATTTGTTTTAGGGGGACAGGTCTGTGATTCATCAGTCTTACACAATTCATAGCACTCATCATAACATAGCACATATTCTCCCTAGTGTCCATCACCCAGCCACCCCATCTATCCCAACCCCCTCCACTCCAACAAATCCAGTGTTTGTTTCCTGAGATTAAGAGTCTCTTATGGTTTGTCTCCTTCTCTGGTTTCATCTTGTTTCATTTTTCCCTCCCTTCCCCTATGATCCTCTGATAGATTTTTCTTTTAGCACTTTGAATATTTTAATTCATTGCCTTCTGGCCTTCAAAGTTTTTGATGAGAAATATGCTGATTATCTTACTGAGGACCCCTTTTATGTCTTTTGCTGTGTTCAAGATTTGCTCTTTGTCTTTGTCTTTTCTCAGTTTAATTATAATGTATCTTGAAGTGGGTCTGTTTGAGTTTATCCTGTTTGGTTGTTGAGCTTTTTTGGGTGTTTATAAAATATCTTTCACCAAATTTGATGCTTTCAGTCATTATTTCCTTAAATAACTTCTACCCTTTCCTCTCTTTCTTCTCCTTCTGGGACTTCCACAATGCATAAGTTGATTTGACTGATGGTGTCCCATAGGTCCCTTAGATCTTTTCACTTTACTTAGGTTTTCTTCTCTTATTTCTTCAGACTTGATAATTTCAACTGTCTTAACTTCAAATTAGCTGATTATTCTACCTGCTTAAATTTGCCTTTGAATCTTTCTAGTGAATTTTTCATTTTAGTTATTAAACTTTTCAGCTCTAGAATTTCCTTTTAGGTCTTTTTTCTCTTCATTGATATTTCCATTTTGTTCATGTATTGTTTTCTTGTATCTCCATGTCTTCCTTTAGTTCTTTGAACATCCTTAAGACTGTTGTTTTAAAGTTTTTGTCTAGTATTTCTGCAGTTTCATAGTTCTCAGGGACAGTACCTATTTGCTTGTTTCTTGCCTTTAAATGAGCCATACTTTCCTATTTCTTTGTATATCTTGCTATTTTTATTATTGAAAACTGAACATTTGAATCTAATAAAATGATAACTCTGGAAATTAGATTTTCTTCTTTGGAAATCAAAAGCTCCCCAGGGTTTGCTTTTTTGTTATTGTTTTCTTTTTGATTGTTGTAGGCTGTCTCCATGGTAAGGATCAACATAAGGTATAAACATAAGGTCTTTTTAGGTCTTTTCTAAGCCTGGGCATGTGTGGTGACTTTTAAATTTCTGTTGTATATGCAGTTGCTTTCAAATGTCCTGGTCTTTTATGTCTGGCTTCCAGAAGGAGAAAAAGAGAAAATGAAGGGAGGGGGGATATAGGGCTAGCACTTTAAATTCTCCAGAAGTCATTTCAGCCAGTGTGGGAGAGGCCTGCAACAAATGGCGGGAGGTGGGCGGTGGTGGTGAGGGGGGGTGGTGAGTGGGGGGGGGTGCGGTGGGAGGAAGAGGGGGGGAGGACAACAATGGCTGCCTGCTTCTGTGTCCACACCTCTGTGATTAGAAGCAGCAATCAGTGGCCTGACTACAGATCTCAATATTCGGAAGATAGGATCTTTATTGCCCACCCTGGCTCTTGCACACTGTATATGTGCAAAGTGTTCCAGGAACACATGCATGGATGCATTCAGTGAGTTAGGCATGGGAGATGGGTAGCCACTGATGAGCTAAGAGCTGAAATTAATCACAATTTACTGTCTAAGCCTTCCCCTGAAAGTGGAAAACATTCAATAGTTTCCAGAGTTCCAAGACAGTTACGTCAGACAGATCTGGCAGTGCAATTGTTGTCTAGATAGGGAGCTAGATTCCTGGTACATCCTACTTTGTCCCAGAATGCTTCTGGGAAAATCCTTTAAATTAAAATATGTATATAATACACTCTTAGTTGACTCAAATCATATTTCTCATAAATATTACTATATTATACTCAATAGGTAATTTCTTTTCATATTTTGCACACATAAAGGTATATCTTTCAAAGACTTTTCAGGGACAAAAATTTTGAAGTCTTTTTATTTCTAAATATGTTGATAAAGGGAGAACTGTTCAAGAAACATTGTTATTGAGATTTCATTAACTGAAAGAGAAAAGTGAAATTGAAAAGGAATGTGAAAATGTGTACTATGGACTCATGAATAAATGTGTAGTGTAAAGAGGGGAGATTATAAAGTGACCTCTGTGACTTTAAATCATCTAAATGATTAAATAAAAAGCACTGATCAGTATGGTCTTATAGGCAGATTAGGTGACCTCTGTGACTTTAAATCATCTAAATGATTAAATAAAAAGCACTGATCAGTATGGTCTTATAGGCAGATTAGGCATATTCTTTAGTTTGGGAACATGCTTTATTTCATAGAATTTAATATTTCATTTCATAGGATTTAATATATAATTATTTTTGTATGCAAAATCTTATTTACTCTCTCCCACACAAACTACAATCATGAACAACAATTTTTCCTTTAAACTAGAACAAGACACAGCTTGCCTCTTATGATATTAACAGAATAAGATAAAATGTGAAGTGTTTCTAAAATAAAAAAAAAAAATCAATGATAATTTTAGCCCTAACCTAGTAACATTTCAAGCAGAAGCATAAATCATGGTTGTACACAAATTTATTAATTAATGATAAAGCATTGCTTTGGTACAAATACAAACTGGTGCAACCACTGTGAAAAGCTGTGTAAAGATTCTTCAAAAAGTTAAAAACTACACTATTATCCAGCAATCACACTACTGGGTGATTACCCAAAGACTGCAGAAACACTAATCCAAAGGAAGGTCATACATCCATGACCTATGCTTATGGCAGCGTTATTTACAAGAGCTAAGATATGGAAGCAGCCCAAGTGTCCATCAACTGACAAATAGATAAAGAAGAGGTGGTTATATATACAAGGAAATATTATTCAGCCCTAAAAAGAGCAAAATCTTGCCATTTGCAATGACATCGATGGAGGTAGAGAGTGTAATGCCAAGTAAGATATAGGTCAGTTAGAGAATACAATATGATTTCATGCATATGTGGAATTTAAGAAACAAAACAAATAAGCAAAGGGAAAAGAGAGAGCAACAAACCAAAAAACAGACTCTCAACTAGAGAGCAAATTGATGGTTAACAAAGGGGAGGTTGGTGGTGATAGGTGAAATGGGTGATGGAGATTAAGGAGTACACTTGTGATGAACACTGGGTGATGTATGGAAGTGTTGAATTACTATATTGTACACTTGAAACTAATATAACATTATATGTTTACTAGGTGGAATTAAAATAGAAACTTAAAAAAGTAAGGGATTGGTTAATAGTAGTTTGTTTATTCATTCATCCCATTTAATAAAGTGTTTTTGATGCTTATCTGATAGACACTGCAGAAGGCACTGTGTATGAATGTGTGGTTGGGGATAAATTTGAATATAGGTGAGCCTTTCTTTCCCATATTTAACTTAATTTTTAAAAATCTGAGTATAGTTGATAAATAATTTTACACTAGTTGCACGGGTACAACATACTGATTAGACAAGTTTAAACATTATGGTACGCTCACCACAAGTGTAGCTACCATCTGTCACCATACAAAACTATTATAATATCATAGATTATTTTCCCTATATTGTGCCTTTTATTCCCATAACTTAATTCAGTTCATAACTGGAAACCTATATTTCCTACTTCCCTTCACCCACTTTGCCCATCCCTAGCCACCTTCCCCTGTCCCATATTTAACTTTTGAAAAGCTTACATTCTTTTATGTTATTCATTGATATTCCTAAAACACAATTCCAAAATGAGTATGGATATTGATCTGTAAACTGATAAACCAACCCCACAAAACATGTAAGTTATTGTTCAATATTCTCCTCTTTAACTTCTGACCTACACAGATACAAATTATATATAAAAGTAGAGGAATACTAGTAAAAAAAGTCTTACAAGCCTTTTCATTGTGTTATAATCCATATACAAGATTGGATTTATATTCTCATAATTGCAATGCAAAAAAATATATGTAGGGTTCCATGTAGATATAATAGTAACAACACTTATATGGAAGATACTCTTCAAAGCACTTACTCATATTTAATCATGAAATCCTTAAAACAATCCTTTGAGGCAGGTATTATTACTACTCCCATTTTGCAGGTGAGAAAATTAAAGCACAGAAAGATAAAAGAGTTTGTCCAGGATTATTGTAAGTTTTGTTTCAAGTTTATAAGTTTGTGATTCAAACTCAGCCATTCTCATCCTAGACACTCTAACTCACTTTTGGCTAGGATGACCAGAGGGAACTTCATAAAATAAGTTGACTCTGAGTAAGGAACTAAACTAAGATTTGGTTTAAAGGAATTTTGTTTTTATTCTGAAATAATTTTAATATTTAGGTGTAAGTTGTAAAAATAGTACATGTAATTCCTATATACCCTTCACTCAATTTTCCTTGATGTTAACATTTTGTATAACAATAGCACAGTTATCAAAACCAGGAAACGAATACTGCTACAATACTATTATTTATTTATATTTGTATTTATATAGAGAAATCTGATTTGATTTTTGTGAATTGTTTCAGAAATATTCTTTTTCTGGCCCAGAATCCATCCAGGCTTCCCCACTGCATTTGATTATAACATTTATTTTGTCTCCTCCAAACTGTGACAGTTCCTCAGTCTGTCTTTGTCTTTTGTGACTTTGACACTTTTTTAAGGGTCAACATTTGGATAATTTTGTAAAATGTTTTTCAACTTATGTTTGTCTGATTCTTTCTCAATATTTTGTTGAGAATATTCATGATTAGCAAAAATCATGTGTCCTTGGTACATCATATGAGCAAGTACCAGATGTTGATATATCTTCCTAGTGATTGATGTTAACCTTGATTGCTTATTAAAGGTGGTGTCTGCCAGTTTTCTCCAGTCAAATTTCTTATTTTTCCCCTGAGAAAGATACTTTTCTAATAGACATATATGTTGAAACTATGAATATCCTATTTTTCATCATAATTTTGCTCACTGATTTTGTCATTCATTTATCATCTGCCTGCAACCAATTATTCATATGGTGTTTACTTAATGATAGTTTGTTCTCAAAAGTAACTATTCCTTTTGTCCTTTTATTCATTTATTGAATCATTTATTCATGTCAACATAGATTATAAGCTAATAGTATTATTATTTACTTTGTTGTTCAAGTTGTTCCAGTATTGGCCATTGGGTGTTCCTGTGTATTTTAACATGTCTTTGTCATTTCTTGAGTTATTTCAGGCTTTTGACAGAAGGAAATCAAAGCATCCCGGAATGTAACAGTTTAGAAAATTCCTTTTATATTTGTAAGCTTTGTGTATTGAATAAGCTTCAAAAAATATTTTTCTCACAAGTAGCGATGTTAATAAATTTCTATATATTTTTAGTTAGAGTTAAATATTTTTCATAACTCATTGCTTACTTGGACCTAACCTAACACCAAGCTTTATTTATACCCCAATGTAATACTGGGTTGGCTAGTACTCCCTAAATGGGGGAAAATAAGACACAGAAAAGTTTTTGAGTTTTAGATACAGTTTGTAGTGCTTTCCTGCCTTAACCCAGCTATACCATTGAAGCTCAAATCACCAAAATTCTCTTTATGCAAATTCTAGGGCATGAATATGGAATACCTCTGACCACATCAAGCCATAAATAAAAAATTACAAACTTGGTCAGCAAACTTTTACTGAGTGCTTTCAAGTAGTAGGCATTGCACCAGGCACTATGCATTTATAAAGAATATGTTTGAAAGAAGTTAGTTAGGGAATTAGGAAATAATATTTGCATTTAAGAAAAGGTGGATCTATGGGAAATTAAAAATATTCCATAGCTAATGGGCTCATAAACATAGGGGAAAAATGTACATCATATAATAGATACATTATTTAGGAAGAACCGTGTATTAAATATATATTTGAATGGTAATTCATAATAGAAATATTAATAAAGCTGTGAGAATTATAGAGGAGGAAAAACCTAATTCTACTTGTAAATATGAGTAGTGTGAGAGAACGCTTCAGAATTCAAGACACTTTTTAAATATAATTTAGAAATCACTTGGTGAGAAAAAAATTGGAAGGACTTTCCAGGCTGAAGCAAATCTTGATTGAGTATATACATAATGTTGAAAACAATAGGGTTAGGGAACCACTAGGAGATTGAAATTCCAGTTGAACTGTCAGAGGAGAAGTGCGGACACTGGTAAATGAGAGGCTGGCAAGGTAGTTGGGAACCAGATTATGATGTGTGTTACAGCCCTGGGTAAGGAGTTTGGCTTTGTCTTAATCACTGGAGATTTTTGGACAGCCACATTTGGGATAATTTTGTGCCAGAAAGATAATTAGAACAAAATAAAAAATGGAGTGATTTTATGTTATTATCCCAAACAGGCAATTGAATCAAACATGTAGATCTCATTTCTGGCTCTATTTATCTTGACCTCATATTATCCTCTGGTATTCTTTTTCAGGAGGAAGATCTTGAGAAAGATGGGAAATTGAATGAGATTGAATATAATCAAATAAAGAAAGCATTCTGTTCACTCAATGTTAGGACCACATTGTCCATAATTACAGTGTTTTGTCATGTAAAGGAAATGTGCCTGATTTTTGGTGTAGACGTAAATACTCTGACATATATATATATATATATATATATATATATATATATACACACACACACACATATGTACATATGTATGTATGTATATATATATATGTCAGAGTATATATATATATGTCAGAGTATATACACACACACATATGTACATATGTATGTATGTATATATATATATATGGAAAACTATATGTAGCATGCACTTAAACTAAGGAGGAATTGACTGATTTTGGAACTTTCTTTTAAAGTAAATATAATCTTGTTTTCCCGATCAATATTTTTTCAAAAATTTCATAGCTTATATTCTTTATAAATACTAAATATAAAATAAGTCAACCAAAGTATGTATTAAGTACTCTGTTTGCTTAAGAAATTTAAGAAATTCTCTTGTAAGAAAAAGACTTTCTCATGTTAGAACAAAAATATCCATGTGGACCATAGTTAAGGGTCCTAAAAAAAAAGAAACTGATTTTGCCTTAAGAACATTTGAGTGTCTTTACTTTCAAGCATGGCTTGCCAAAAGGACATGGAATTAGTAGAAATACTTAAGCTCATCCAATACTGTAATTTGAAATGCATAAGCCATCTCAGCAATGACTGAGACAGAATAACAATGTTTATGTTGTCTTGGATCTCTTACTGTAATGGAATATTTGTGGAATAATTTTGCAAACAAGAGCTATAAATTTCTTATTCTCTACAGAAAATGAATAAATCAATGAGCTGAATAAATAAATAAATGAAAACTGAGTGTACATTGCTAATTTTATTTTATAAAATTTCAATTAGGCCAAACTCTAATGTATAAAAAATAAAGCAAGGTATTATGTCTAGAGAACTTCCTTTAAAAAAAAAATTTTTTTAAAGATTTTATTTATTTATTTGACAGAGAGAGAGATCACAAGTAGGCAGAGAGGCAGGCAGAGAGAGAGGGAGAAGCAGGCTCCCCGCCCAGCAGAGAGCCCATACAGGGCTCAATCCTAGGACGCGGGGATTACAACCTGAGCTGAAGGCAGAGGCTTAAACTACTGAGCTACCCAGGCACCCCAAGAACCTTTAATTAAAGTTTGGATCCAAAGCTATATTTTGGAGAATACATGAAATTATGAATATAATAGTCCTTTGGATTAAGCCCATAAATTTAATCATATTGATGATTCCTGCCTTTTGGGATGGTATCTGTGAATGAAGATATATATCTATAACTGTGTCTATATCTACATGTACCTCTCCACAAATTTGGGGATTATTAGAATTGAAATTAAAAACTTTGAAAATGTTCATAAGCTTCTGCTTTGATATTTTTTGGAATGTTGAAAAGCAAAATTAATGTTAAATTAATACTTTTTCCCCCTGGGTTCTGATTTCATTAATTGGAACTATTTCTCTGAAACAAAGGAAATTTTTAAATTAGCAGTTATGAAAAATTATAAATCTGCACTGTAGTAAATCAATGAAGTTGTACTTTGGTGGAGAGAATGTTAATGCATAAGACTCTGAACTATTTATGTAAATTATAGTATATTTTGGGAAACCAGAGAGAGATAATAAAAAAGATGAGTAATTCTCTGGGATTCAGAGCTATAGTTGCTAAATGACTGGGGAAGACACAATATATTAAAATGTTTTATTTATAGGTTCCTAAAGTACCTTAGGTTAATCTTAGTTGAATTACCCACTTGGTCAGTAATCACTTGTCTATAGTCTTAAAAGAAGATAAAAGTATCATTAACCATGATAACCCTCTTCTTCTTAAAGTGATCCAAAAACTACTTTTATGTAATTTTCACTGATGTGGGACTTCATGGGCTGGAAAAGTTTGAAAGGAACATTAATTAGTTTCCTCTTGTTATAAATCATGTAAAAATAACATTTGAAATCTATCTTATTTACCTTCTTCCAAAATGAGGAAAGACACAATAAACTGTTGTATTATGGAGCTCTGGTGTTTGCCTGGGTAAACCCACCGGTACAGGAGAAATGTTTCCCTGATATCTGGGATTGTGCTAGGAGACTATTTCAAGTACAAGTGCCTGGCCATCCTGAAATGGGAAGAGGAGTTATAGGACAAAGTGGTAGGGTGTTTTGCATGGCCCCCATATTCCCTATACTCACTATCATTCTGTGTTCTACTGTTAACAAGCTTTCTGTAGGCTCATCAACCGCATCTTGACTCATTTTTACTCTCACCACTAAGAAAAATATTATATATTGCTATCATCTATTCTCCTACCGTAATTTAAGAACATTTTAAAACCATTTCCTCTTGTTTGGCTCTCAACAGAGAATAAGAGCTAATTAACAATTTCTATGCAACAATTCATTAGATTTCCTTTTCCATGATACGTAATAGACCACAACTTTGTTTTCATTCATGTTTTGACTAACAGAAATTTCCTAACTCTTTCATGAGGATGCTGAAAGGATTCACCAATTAGTGTACATAAGATTCAAGTTCCATAGAAAAAATTTATTACATATAAACATAAATTTCCCTGGGAATAGAAATTAAAAAGAGAATGTCTCTTTTAGCATACTAACATGGTCATTTTTAGATGTCAAAGTTGTATTTTTTGCAATATGGATCTCTAGAAAGTAGAAATGATGGATTAAGCAAGAATGAGATAAAGCCTATATTCTCTGTGCACTCAGTAGGTAACATTCATACTGATTTCAATGATATTTTAAATGATACATAGTTTTTTTTTTCCTCCACAGTCTCATTTCTTGAATATTATAAGAAATATTTTCTCAGTTGCACAAGATCAGAAACATGTGCTTTAGGCCTATGCTGTTCTATAAAGTCAACTCCAAAGACTCTACATAAAATTTGACTGATTTAAAATGAAATAGAAGCAGCTGTTGTAAGGAATGCAGTGTATAAGCTCTCATTTAAGGTTATAGTTAGGTGTCTTATTTATTTTAATTGTGTATTTTGAAAGAAAGAAAGAAAGAAAAGAAAACCTGGTTATAACTATACTAAAACAGTGCATGAAATAATAAAACTCAATTGTAATCTTTTCCTTTTACAACAAGGAGCATGGATTTGTTGTTGTTTTGCCAGAGGTTATTACAATATTCTTTTTTTCTTCACAATTGGCTACCAAAATACCAGTTAAATACTGAAAATTATATTTCAGATCTTATCACTTCAAGAATGATTAGAAAAACCAAAGGAAGCTACATAGTTTTTTATAGGTTTAACACACTCTTTCCCAAAAATGCAGCTGTGAGTTTAATTATAACCACAAAAGTGTAGACTAGTGGCACATTATTTAGAAAACTCATCAACCAGATCTTAAAACCTTAAAAATGGATTGGTACTGACATTTCTTTAATTTCAAGTTAAGATCTATCTTGGCTCCCTCTTTTCCACTTTTTTCATATATGTGTATTATATATATACACACACACCCTACATATAGGATAATCCATATATATATGTATATATATGACAATTATAGAATACACTCTAGTGTACTGTATGCAACCTGGATATCCATCTCAAAATTTATTTAGAATTTTATACAAAGAATGCATATTTACTTTGTTACGAGAAAAAGTAAACATGAATGTAACTACCATATAGATTTAGAAAATCCATTTTTAGAATGTTTTCCGTGTGAATCATTTAACTATTACAGGAAGACCACAAGGACTGAGATATATATACATATGATTGATTTTAATATTTTGAAGAATGTTTCCTGGGATATGAATGATGATATAGCTTACAACATTTTTATTATATTATGCATATATTGAATTATTGAATATCTATGATATATTTGTGTTAATAACTAATTCCTTCTAGGATAATATTTTGAAAATTGTAAGTTCTCAATTAAACCAATGAATCAACCACAAATAGAGATTACTTTACCATTCTATTTAACATTTCTATAAAAAATATAATCCACCTTGGATAGTGGTCTATGATTAGCCCTATATAGTTCAAATGATCATGAGATGACAGTGTAGAATCTAGATGTATTAAAGACCATGAGTTAGAATATATTACAATGATTATGTAAATATTTATGTCCTGAGTGAAATAAAGGCCTATGACCAGATAATTTTCCTCAAATAATGTTCTAAAAGAGCCAGGATGGATTGTTATATGAAATCACTGAAATTACAACTAAGCAGGTTTGTTTTCATGATCTTACTCCATGTTGCTATTTATGACATCATAGAGTGAAGAGTTGGAGTATAGTTAGGAAAGCAATAATAGGTACAGTCTTTCTTCATTCACCTCTTAGAGCTATGCTCTTGAAGCAATGATTCCATTCTCTCAGCTCTTGATTACCCTGGGTGTCTCTAATCAGTCCATATTGAGTGTTCTTTTGTTTTTTATAGTTGTAATAAACTCTTCCCTAAAAAAAGTCACCAAAATGATATTGAATATAGGTTTAGCCCATTTGTTAGGAGTTTGGACTTCAAGGGTGTTTGGATTGTTTTCCTGCAATAAGATGGTAACTCGAATTTCATATATTTATAAGAAAAATATATTTTATATAGCTTTTGATCTTTTTTTAAATTTTAACTCATTAAAATGTAAACATGTAGTATTAGGTCTTATATATAATACATATAATTCTGGGTACTAGTGGATTTAACACTGAATAAGATTGTCAAAGTCTCTGACCTGGTGTAGCTTGTACTCTAGTGGGAGTAAATGACTCTGGAGTTTGGGTCAATAGACAAGACACTTAATATGGAAATATGTGAAAGGAATAATGTTTAGGCTGGGGAACAGGTTGCAGTTTTTTTTTTTTTAAGATTTTATTTATTTATCAGAGAGGGGGGGGGGAGAGCAAGCACAGGCAGACAGAATGGCAGGCAGAGGCAGAGGGAGAAGCAGGCTCCCCGCCGAGCAAGCAGTCCGATGTGGGACTCGATCCCAGGACGCTGGGATCATGACCTGAGCCGAAGGCAGCTGCTTAACCAACTGAGCCACCCAGGCATCCCCAGGTTGCAGTTTTAAATAGTGCAATTAGGATAAGACTCATTGAAATGCTGACATTTGAAAAAAGAATTGATGGAAGTGAATTATGTGAATATCTGTGGGCATTGCTTTCCAAGATTCTAAGTGAACAACTTGCTTATAGTATAGGAGAAATAGCAATACCAGTGGAATATAACAGGGGAAGAGTGCAAGGAGATAAGGTCAGAGAACTAAGAGAGTAGAGGGTTAGATTATGTAGAGCCAATGGGGCCTCTGCGTTATATTCATATAGAATTAAATGACCTTATGTTACGTCTAGCACATTGTAAGTACATTTTTTTTTATAGCTTACAGAAATGTGGAATCACTGAAAAATTTTTAAGTAGAAAATTTATGAGATCTGACCTATATTAATTAGGCTTGTTGTCTTTAGAAAAGGCATGGCAAGGGGTAAGAGTAGAAAAAGGGAAAATATTTGAAATGTTATCAGCTAATCTAAGACATAGGTTATTGTGACTCAGACCAGAGTTGTAGCAGAAGTAATAAATGGTCAGATTATGAATACATCGTGAGGGCATAAACCACAGGATTTCTTAAGAGATTGATTGTTCAATGTGAAATGGTAGCACTCGGGTGGAATGGGTTGATGAGGGAATAGCAGGAGTTCAATTATTAACATGTAAATTTTATATTTATGTATAAATATAATAATATAAAATATAATGTTATGTTTATATTAACGTGTTAATATCTTTTAGATAGCTACATAGAGACATCAAGTACTAAGTTATATATGTGTATCTGGAGGTCCAGAACCAAGTTGGGATTGGTCCAGAACCAAGTTGGGGTTGGAGAATTAAAGAAGAAAGTCACTGGTGTATAGATGGCTTTTATAGTTATGAAACTGGGTGAGATCACTAAGGAGAGGTATAGATAGAGAAGAAAAAGGGATCAGAAAGTATCCCAAATCTGCTCCAACATTAAGAAATAAAGAAAAGAGAACAATCAACAAAAGAATTTGAATATGAGAGATAAGTGATTGAGGAGGGAAAACAAGAGAATGGTACTTTGAAATTGAAATGAAGAAAAGTCCCTTTTTAGGAGGGACAATCAACTAACTAAGTCAAATGCTGCTTATAGATTCAGAAAGAAGAGTATGAGTATGGACCATTCGTTCTAATATCATTGAGGTTGTATTAGGTTTCTCCAGAGGAACAGAATCAGTAGGATGTATATATGTCTGTACATATGTACTGAGAGATTTATTTTAAGAAATTTGAACCCACAGTTTGGAGGCTGTCAAGTCCAAAGTTACCAGGAACTTGCATCAAGGACACAGTGGCCATAATGGCAGAGATAGAGGATCTATATGGACCCAACAGCCTGGATCCCCAGTAAGGTCAATCTAATTATTATCCCTGAATGTCTAAACTATCAGCAATAGAGACTAAACTAGTCCTCAATATACCACTATTTTTAGAGAAAACAGGTAAGTCACTTTTTGGCAAGTTAACTACATTGGATCTCCTTAGTCTAGGAAGGGCCAGTAGTTCATCCTCCCTGAGATAGATGCTTTTTAAAGATTTTTATTTATTTATTTGACAGAGAGAAATCACAAGTAGGCAGAGAGGCAGGCAGAGAGAGAGAGAGGAGGAAGCAGGCTCCCCGCTGAGCAGAGAGCCGATGTGGGACTCAATCCCAGGACCCTGAGATCATGACCTGAGCCAAAGGCAGCAGCTTAACCCACTGAGCCACCCAGGCGCCCCGATAGATGCTTTTGATAGGAGTTTGCCTTTTTTGCTTGCAGAACCTCACCCAACACCACTATCACAGGCCCTATGAAATGCCTGATCAAAAAGGCAATATCCCTTTTCAGACATTACCAGTTAGTGATTATTGGGAATCTCATGCAACATTAAATTAGACCAGGGACTCACTTCATATTACAGAAGGTAGGTCCACAGCCATAGAATCAATGGGTCAGATGTTACCAGAAATTAAGAAACTGCATTCTTTTGGTACAGAAGATGGGTCTCTTGAATTATAAGCTAAGACTGCCACAGGGTACTTTGGATTTCTTCTATTCAGAGATTAACAAGCATATTGACAGGGGTAATTAACCTCGATCAACAAAGCAATGCTGAGGCCCCTTGAGGATCTAACTTTCACTTTCCTTCATAGCTATAGCTAGCGTTAGATCACAACTGATGTGCTAGGCTTGATAAGGGATGTGCTAGGCCTGACAAAGAAAGAAGATATACATTGAATGAGCTGCAGGACCAGCCAACATGTACTGGCAGGAGAAAGGAAGACTGATACTAGATATATGGTAATAGATATATGGTAATAGATATATATGGTAATAGATATATATATACTACACATATTTAAGTATATAGTACTAAGTTCTGAGAGTATTAGATGAGAAGGTATAGAACATAAGTTTGATTAAGGGAGAGTTTATTAACATGAGAGTACTTTCACATGATGAGATATTTATCACCCTGGCAAAGGCCCTAGGAGACAGTGCTAATGTACAGTGAGAATGGTGGCCTAACCTAGTGGTAGAACTCCATGCAGATGGTAGAAAGGATCAAAAGGCCTAGAAAGGTAGACATGTTGGTGTGGATGTACTACCTAAGAATAGACCAGAAAACCGATAGCCTATCTATGTTGCGTGAGAGAGCCCAGAAGATACCCCACACAGCAAAGTGGTAAGGACTATGCTGGTGAGGTGGTGCTTATCTTCTGTAGGCCAAGGCTGATGATAGAAGATGCTGTTATAGAATTGGGCTCACAGATACGTTTGCTTGAATTGATAGGGTTTTGAATTTGAGAGGCCATATGCCAACATTTACTACTAGAAGCAATGTATGAACAATCATTATAAAAGGTGTCTAGGTCAGAATAGCAGCCTGGGGAACAGATCCACAGAGAGATATGGATATGGTAAATGAAATAAGACATTCCTAGGGGCAAGATAGATGGGTGGCCAACAAGAGCATTTCTAAATCTATATAATCAAATGAAGTTGAGGATGGATGAGGCTAAGGAAACCCACTCAGTAAAATAATCACCATCCCTTGCTTGCCCTTTGACATCAGCCAGGTTTCATAACCAACTCACTGACTGAAGAGAGGTCTCATCCCTTTAGGAAGAATCTTAAAACATCAAGACAGGTCAGTATGGTAGTCCATCCCAGAAATTTTTGGTCATTTTACTGAGGAAAAGGCTGTTGGCACAGGGTCCAAATTGAGACTGATAACGGGGGACCTAGAAGATCTGAGAGGAGATCCAAAGTAGTGTATATGTTTTTTCCTTTGACTGTTTGAAGATGTCTTTTTTCTTTGTCTCTGGTTTTTAGAATTTTTTCCTATAATGCATGTAGTTGTGATTTATTATGTGTTTATTCAGCTTTAGATATCCTGTTTCATGGACATTTTATAATTTATTTATCAGTTTTGGGTAATTTCCCACAATTGTCTTTCAAGTATCAATTCTGCCTCATTCTTTTTCTTGCCTCTTGGAAGTTCAATTAAATGTATATATTAGATTTAATTTTTTCCATGTATCTCTATGCTTTCTTCTATATTTTCTATCCTTTTGTTTTCCAGTGTTCCAGTATGGACATTTCCTGTACTATCACTTTGGTTGACAAAATACTCCATTTATAATTATTTTGAAACTTATATGTTGTAGGAACTACATTGAATGAAGGAAACAAAAGATTTGAAAAAGCATAAGTCTATTTTTTTCTTCATGTGATTGTGGTGATGTTTATTGTTACTACTGAATTTTTATTTTTTTAAAAATCATATTTCAAATTGGGCTACAAGCCCCATATTATAGAATTCTCTACTAGAATCCTTAGTTGCTGTGCCCTAGCAATGTGAACTCTAATTTTAAACAAAAAACTTTGGGCACACAAAACCCAAGTCTGAATTTTAATACAGCCAAGTTAACAAGTCTCCACCTAAAGCAGCTTCAACTAATAATTGAAAAGTAAATTAAAGCATCATGAATAAACCACTCCTAAGAGCAAAAAGTAAATCTAGTTAGATAAGTCTGTGGCTCATATTTTCCATGGTAGGCAGAACACCAAGTAGTCTTGGTTAGCTGACAAAAATTTTGTCTCCACCTGGCTTACTGCCTTGCACGTATTTGTGCACTAACGAAAGCCATGTTTAAGTCTCAGAGAACTGAATAGCTTCACATAGTTGTTCCAGAAATATAGATAAGTCAAACAGGAAAACATTCTACAAATGTAGAAAAAGAATGAAATGCAAAAACTGTATTCTTTCACCATATCACATGTCCATAACCCAACCACCCTCTCCCTGTAAACCTGGCGATTCACAGACCTGTACCCCTGGAGCTAATAATACACTATATGTTTATTAAAAAAAATTAAAAAATTAAAAAAATAAATAAAATAAAATCTTAAAACAAAAACTGTACTCTTTCAGTTGGTAGTCTAGGAAAAGGGAATGTAGTAGGCTAAATAGTGGCCCCTAAAGATACTCAGGTTCTAATTTCTGGAACCTGTGAATGTTACCTTATAATGCAAAAGAGACTTTGTGATGTAATTAAATTAAGAATCTCAATTTTGAGGGGTACCTGGGTGGCTCAGCGGGTTAAGTCACTGCCTTCAGCTTGGGTCATGATCTCAGCGTTCTGGGATCAAGCCCCACATCAGGCTCTCTGCTCAGTGCGCAACCTGCTTCCCTCTCTCTGCCTGTTTCTCTGCCTACTTGTGATCTCTCTCTTTCTGTCAAATAAATAAATAAAATCTTTAAAAAAAAAGAATCTCAATTTTGAGAAGAGAGATATCCTGGGTTATCAAAAAAGAGTATCCTTGTTGCCATTTGCGACAACATGGATGGAACTAGAGCGTATCATGCTTAGCAAAATAAGTCAAGCAGAGAAAGACAACTATCATATGATCTCCCTGATATGAGGAAGTGATGATGCAACATGGGGGCTTAAGTGGGTAGGAGAAGAATAAATGAAACAAGATGGGATTGGGAGGGAGACAAACCATAAGTGACTCTTAATCTCACAAAACAAACTGAGGGTTGCTGGGGGAAGGGGATTTGGGAGAAGGGGGGTGGGGTTATGGACATTGGGGAGGGTATGTGCTTTGGTGAGTGCTGTGAAGTGTGTAAACCTGGTGATTCACAGACCTGTACCCCTGGGGATAAAAATATATGTTTATTAAAAAAAAAGAGTATCCTTAATAGAGGGAGACAGGGAGTCTGGGGGGCTCAGTCTTTAAGCATTTGCCTTCGGCTCAGGATGGAGCCCGCATCTGGCTCTCTACTCTGCAGGAAGCCTGCTACTCCCCCTCCCACTCCTCCTGCTTGTGTTCCCTCTCTTGCTGTGTCTCCATCAAATAAGAAATAAAACCTTTTTAAAAAAAGTGGAAGGCAAAGGAAAATGTGACACAAAAGAGAAGATGGCCATGTGACAGAAATTAAGGGAGGGAGAATCAGAGAAAAAAAATCCTATAATGTTGGCTGTGAAGATGGAAGAAGGGGCCATGAGCCAAGGAAAGCCAAGAATGCACTTAAAGACATTGGAAAAGATAAGAAAAAGGATTCTACCCTATAGCCTCCAAAGGGAGTTTGGCTCTGCCAATACCTTGGTTTTACCGCTGTCAGACTAATTTTGGGCTTTGGGGTTCAAGGATAGAAAAAGGTTAAATTTCTATTGGTTAGTCACTAGCTTGTGGTAATTTGTGATAACAGTAATAGAAAACTACCATGTGGAGGTTTCTAACTATGCTAAATGTTTCTAAGAAAAGATGTATCAGTGTAATACTATATAATACTTGTGAAATTCTAAGAAATATCCATAAATTATAAGATCATAATTGTCTCGGATTCCTCTAAACAAATGGTTCTCATTTAAATATTCCTAAGCTTATCCCTTTTTACATCCAGTTAATAAGCAGAAGGCTTGTTACTGATATCTATGATCCATAATTCACTTACTATAAAACATTGTTGTTATAAAACCTAGAGCTAGCAATAACTGTAACTTTCTGCTAGTTTTAGATCAAGTGTCACATGTGGATGGAAACTCTAGGTAATGGTAATTTCATACTCATAAATCAAAAATAACAATTTTCAGAAAGTTGTAATATGATAAAATACATGTCCTAGAGATCTATTTGTACCACTTTGATTACTTCAAATAATAGTTATGTCAGTTTGGCAACAAGCTATCCATCCATCATCCATCCATCCATCTATCCATGCATACATTTAATTAGATAGTCATTCTTCAAACAACTAGTCTATCGAGGCTTCAACAGATAAACATGTATTATGGTTTTTTGAAAAAATATTTTATTTATTTATTTGAGAGAGAGAAAGAGAGACAGAGAACAAGTGGGAGAAGGAGCAGAGGGAGAAGGAAAAGCAGACTCTTTGCCAAGCAGAGAGCCTAATGGGGGACTTGATCCCTGGACCCTGAGATTATGACTGTAGCAGAAGGCAGAGTCTTAAGTGACTGGGCCACCCAGGTGCCTCTATATTATGGATTTCCAAGAGTAGATTTTCTTTAGTAGCATTTCTAAGCATATTTTACCCCAGACCCTCTTTTTATGGAGCATTTTATGGCACCAAGATTCTGAAGTGATATTCTAAATGTAATCCATGCTGTCTTTAGTATACATTTAAACAACATATTAAATATTTGACAATATATATCTTTTATAATACTCAACATAATATCTCTCATTATATCTTTAACTTTGCTATTCTTAGCTCCTTCTCTATATTCTTTCTGATACTTGCTTATAGTCTTAATCTTTCCCCAAATTTTATTTCTTTCTTTTATGGTGGGTGATACAGTCTTTCTGATAAGTTACAGACAGAAATCTCTCTCTCTCTCTCCCCCTCCTCCCACACAGAGGTACAAAGTTTATATTAAATTCCTGAATTATTTACCAAGGATACAAAATCTTATCTACATGAGGTGGTTACTCAGGACAAGTGCTATGAAGCACATTTATTAGACTTTTAAATATGTATGTGAAGTGGGTAGCTGGACATGTAATGAATCAGGAGAATAATGGAGAGGACAGGTCCAGATATACAATTCTGGAAGTCATTTGTATATGAATTATATTTGGAGCTATGGAACTAATGAAGTCACCTGGAAGGATGTATAAAGCGGCAATGAGAAGGTGTCTAATGAGTCGTCGATCACAGCAACATTGAGAAAGGGCAGAGAAAGAGTCATCAAAGAGGACTGAGCAGTTTTGAGCATTGAGGAAGAATCAGTAGACTGTGGTGTCACAGAAGCCAAGAAATGAGGGTTATAAGGAGTGTTTGGCCACTCTCTTGAATTTTGCTGAGAGTTCAACTAATATAAACATACTTCACCACCTGGAGGCATTATTAACTGTGGCAGAAACTACTTTGTTATCTCTCTTTTTCCTCTCAGACACACAGTTATACTTCATCTCCCAACTTCCCTTGCAGTTTGATATGGCCATATATAAATAAGCTCTGTCCAGTGGAATTCTCCCACCTATGATTCTACTTCCCAGTCTTGCAGATGAGTGGAGGTCGTATGTGTCCTCAGAACTAGAAAGGTCCTGGGTCCTTGAGTCTGTGGAAGAGAGATATTTAGGAGAACTTTGGTCCAGGAATTCCTCCTTTAGACTGCTGCATGAGCAAGCAGTAGATTTTATTGTGTTAAAACCTGGAATTTTGGATCTGTTTGTTACATCGAACCTACATGCACTAATGCAATAATCTTGACAGTAATAGACTACTGGGAGTGGTGGACTCTGAAGTCAAATTAGATATGTGCAGTGTATCCAAGGGCATTTGTGGACTCAGTGTTGATAATCTACCAGGTGGCTGTGGCAGCTTACAGTTAACCATTTCAAATGCTTTAATTTCCTCATTGTTTGAAATAATGCATCTTTGTGAGTGGTCTAATCACATATTAGCCAAACTAAATCTACCTAGTTATTTTCTCATACTTTCTCTTTTTCTTGACTAGTTTACTCGGTAAGTCTTAACAGTTAAATTGTCAAACAATTCACTAGCTAGTACAGTAGTAAGCAATATGCTTGATAGTACTTCAGCAAAGATTGTCTCACCTGGCTCTTTAGTCTACCAGAAAGAAAGGTTTCCTGATACAAGCCAGCATTTACAAACAAATTCCATTCAGGGTGATACTAAGAGAATTTCCGTTGTTTCTTTTCCTACCTTGAAGAACATCAATAAATTCCTTCTTTTTTCCAATGTTGAGAATATTCCAAGCTTCACAAGAAAGAGTAGGAGAGTAGGAAAAAAAAAGTTGATCAATACATTTTTATTAAATAAAACTTGGAAAAAAGATAGATGATTATATTCATGCATTCTAAGATGCCAATTTTTCACATTTTAACATAGCAAACTGAGATGCCTCTTACACTCAATGTAGTTAGAAAGCATTATAACATTATGTCATAATACAATTGGGACTAATTTTTCTTTTTTACTTGTACTTAAAATAATGATCTAACAATGAATTGAGATTCCCCCCTTTCTTAGTTGTGCTTAAAATAGTGGTTTGTCTTATAACTGACAATGTCTTTGAAATATAGTCATCATTGCATATTTTATGGATTATCAACTTGTCATTCAAATTTATATATTGAAAAAATTTATTGGGTTATTTTCTGTTCAAATATGTATGAGCCACATTTTGCAGCATTATGTATTGCTTGAACATTGAGCAGACTTCTGCATATTTAAAGATCTAGCATCTTTCCTACAACAGTACAACCACTTCAGGGATTATTAAAATAGTATCATTAGTATTGAGGGTGGCATTTTGGATTCTAAATCTGTCATATTTATGCAAAATATCTCACTCGAGTCCTCCCCTCACCTCATTAATTCTTTTCTCCAAGAAGAATCAGATTCCCCATTGTTGTTTCTTAGAAAACTTGTTTCAGCATTTCAGAATGTGATGTTGTGACAAAAAGGGATAGTTGTCTTCTCAATGAGTTGAGACATTTGAAGTTACTCAAATAGCTTTAAAACCTGTCGGAGGCAGGCCCCTGGCCAGGGCAGCCTCCGCCATTAAAAGATGGTGCCTGGCTAGTTGCCAGGTTAGGATTGCCTCTGAGACTAAGCGGAACGCCCAAAGAGGAAGTAAACAGCATTGGTTGCTAGCGAAGTTGTTCGTTTAGGTGCACAGCCTGATTCGCTCCCTCCTGTACCCTGCTCGCTGATTGGTCATGTAAACGTATATAAGTGTGTAGACTTGTGGAAATAAAGAGAGTGAAGATACATCTGAACTGGGGCTTCTTGTCATCCTTGCGGGTCGAGGGCGATAAATGGCGCTGAAACCCGGGAACTAAATAAAGGAATCTTGCAAGGTAATCCGCAGGAAAGCGGGGACATTAGCCATGTTCAAAATTGGGAATTCTGTGGTAAAGCGGGGAGTAAAGGTCCGCAGGTAAGCGGGGACATTAGCCACGTTCAAAAGTGGGAATTCCGCGGTAAGGCGGGGAGTAAAGGTCGACTGAAGTATATGCGTGTAAAAAGTTAATGTGTTAGTTAGTGTTTTTAATGTCCGCATCTGTTGTCTGTGTGTTCATGATGGGATCTGAAGTATCTAAAGTGCGGTTGGAAGGGTCTTTAAAAGACCTGCTGAAAGCCAATGGAACTCCACTAAAAGCAAAAACTGCTCAGGCCTTTTTGAATACAGTGGAAAAGGCGGCTCCACAGTTCCTAGATGAAGGCTTGCTAAACATACCTCAATGGGACCACCTGTGATCCAGGGTTTGGCCCCTGTGAAACCTATTAATGCCTCAGGGCCATATCAACCTTCTAAGTTGCCCAGGTGCACCAATAACAGGGTATGGCCACCGAGTGGTCTGGATGTCAGAGTACCTTGCGCTCAGTTTACATCAATGAAATGCATAGCTTTACATTCACTCCACGCTTTCCTACTTATAAAAATAATACCTTTACAGGGTACAATTATTCCTTTCAAAATCCTAAGCAAGGCAATCCCTCCTCTCCCTTTGATGCATGGCAGGTCTGTAACTTGCTAGGAGCATGTACTGATATCTCAGCAGTGTCCATGTTAAATGGTGGCAAATTCCTCAACTGTTCTTATAAACAAAATGACTCTAGTATCTTTGAGACAACAGTTAATGTGTCTTGTCCCAATAATATTACTTATCAGCCCACTCCCATATGCGTCTCGCCACCGTTCCTTTTCCTCGTAACAAATGCTAGCAAGCTGAATGATACATTGAATTGCACTAAGAATTGCTATCTTTCCCAGTGCTGGAATGTCACGGCCTTCAAGCTGGCTGTGATTAAGCGTATCCCTACCCATGTTCCTATCCCAGTTTCCATTGCAGAGGACAAGTTACCGGTGGTGCTATCCAGAAAGAAGAGAGATTTTGGTATCACAGCTGCCATTGTGACAGCATTGGCTATATCTATAGCAGCTGCCACGGCAGCAGCAGTCTCGCTTGCTACAACTATACCCACTGCGGAAGCTGTGAACACCCTTGCAGAAGGAACGGTGGCTGCCCTTCAAACACAGACTCAGATCAATGCACATCTGCAAGCAGGAATCCTGATAGTCAACCAGAGGGTGGATTTGGTTCAAGAACAAGTGGACATATTGGGGACCCTATTGGGACTGGGATGTATAGCACCCTTCCTGGCAATTTGTATAACTCCCATAGCCTATACTAATATGAGTGACTTACAGAATGTCTCCCGACAGCTCTCCCAATACTTGCGGGGGAATTAGTCCACAGAATTCCAAAACTACACTCAGCACCTGCTACTAGGCATAACAAGGATTAATAACACCAGAGTTGAGCTTGCAACCCTCCCAGAGATAATCAAAACATTGCAAGATGTGTTAACCTTTACGAAACAATGGGCTAGCATAATTGGTCTGATGACAATCCTCGTAGTGGGCTTGATTCTACTAGTAAGGAAACTGCAAATTTGGAGGCGACAGCAACATAGACAACAGCAAGCCATGGTGCAGGCCTTGTTAGCCATCAAGGCTGGAACATCCCCCCAAGTGTGGCTAAGTATGCTGAATCGGTAGTCAATGATGGGTAATATACCAACCTAAGACAGGACGCAGATCATTGATATCTGCCGTCTGATGATGGGTAAGGATATTCCCCGCCACTGACAACCTAAGACAGGCACAATCCCTGCCATAAAAGAAAAAAGGGGGAGATGTCGGAGGCAGGCCCCTGGCCAGGGCAGCCTCCGCCATTAAAAGATGGTGCCTGGCTCCTTGCTACCCCTCATTTTTCTGTCTGCTACTTTTGTTCACTCCAATATAATTATCCAAAGGTTCTTGTTTGTGGCAGTTTTTTTTTCTTGCTGAATTTTTTGGAGGGAAGTGGGACTCAACTAAAATAACCTACATCGGTGTGACACCTGGACCAGGAAATTTCTGAAAGATCACCTAATAAAATTGATCAGTCATGCTTTTCTCACAGAAAAAAAAAAAAAAAAAAAAAAAAAGATGGTGCCTGGCTAGTTGCCAGGTTAGGATTGCCTCGTGAGACTAAGTGGAACGCCCAAAGAGGAAGTAAACAGCACTGGTTGCTAGTGAAGTTGTTTGTTCAGGTGTACAGCCTGATTTGCTCCCTCCTGTACCCTGCTCGCTGATTGGTCATGTAAATGTATATAAGTGTGTAGACTTGTGGAAATAGAAGATACATCTGAACTGGGGCTTCTTGTCGTCCTTGTGGGTCGAGGGCGATAAAAACCAGTATTTCAAAAATTATGGTAACATGGTAATATGGTAATAAAAAATTTTTTAAACTTAATTAAATTTAATTTTTTTTAACCTTCTAACTGTATTCCATTATGACTACTGGGTCCATATGTATTTTGACCCACTGTGATGAAAGACATTTTATCACACAAAGACCCTTTCATGCTTAAGCATTAAGATCTGAGATGAAGATGAACCATTCCAACCTGAATAGCGAAGGTATATTCACAGTCCATTTATAATAAATGATGGGCCATATGCTTTTGGACACTTTTATATCATTTCTATTTTGAACATGAGAAGAAAAATAATTCCATTGAAAGATGAATCAGATTTCCCAAAGTTGTACAACAAACCAGTGTCAAAAGAACATAAGTAACCCATCATTTTTTACTCTCTCCTAGCTCATCAATCACACTTTATTTTTTAATTTATTTTTTATTTATTTTCAGCATAACAGTATTCATTATTTTTTCACCACACCCAGTGCGCCATGCAATCCGTGCCCTCTATAATACCCACCACCTGGTACCCCAACCTCCCATTTATTTTAAGATTTTATTTATTTATTTGATGGAGAGAGAGAGAATGAGCACAAGGTGGGGAGCAGAGGGAGAAGCAGACCCCCAACTTAGTGGGGAGCCTGATATGGAGCTTGATCCCAGGACCCTGAGATCATGACCTGAGCCAAACGCAGATGCTTCACTGATGGAGTCACCCAACAGATCCTCATCAATCATATCTAGAAACCAGAGTCTTCCATCTAGGGTAGCTTTATGAGTACTTATAATGGCCACTTATTACCTTTAATCTTTCAAGGAAGATCAAGCTAAAATGGTTAAAAGGGGACAAAAAGGAAAATTCAAATATATCAAGAAATCTCTGGAGAAATAACATCTTGTATAACATGTGTTTCTCACTTGACAAATGAGAATGACAGCATGGCAAGATGGTTGTAAAATACTGATTGAGAAGAGGTAGATCTTAACCCAAATTATTCAGGTTTAGTAAAAGTAGATTCACTTAGACTCAATTTCAGCCTACATAGTGGCTAGAGAAAAAAAACACCTACATGTTTTATGTTAGTTATGGTTTCCTTAAAATGTTTTAGAATTTTGGCAGATTAATATTTTCAAAAGTCTACAAATTTGCAAAGTTTAGTAAAACCAGTAATGAGGAGGGGTAAAGAGAGAAAAGAGAGGAAAAAGAGGAGATGGGATACAAGAACTAAAACACATGTCTGAGCTGTAAGCTCTAAAGGAAAGCAGATATCATAAAGAGAACAAGGCAAAAATGAAATTGCTTTGTGCCAAAAGTTTGTGAGTTTAGTTCCAGACTAAAGAGTCTAAATGTGTATTGACATGAAAATGGACTTTTGCATGAGAGGGACAATGTACCACTGGCTGAAGGGAAACAATTATACTTTTTCTCAAATACTCAGAGTGATTCTTAAAGATCTTCATCACTCTGAGTTAGAACAAAATGGAACAAATATTTTCATGCTGCTTAGTGGATTATTTCTCATTGCTGCTCATTCAAATACATATCTCCCTTTCAATAGACAAGATGAAAGTAAACATATTTAGGGCATGACCTAGAGCAGGGTTTCTCATCTTTGGCACTGTTGGCATTTTGGGCCGGATAATCCTTGTTGCAAGGGGCTATCCTGTGCCATGTAGATGTTTAGCGGCATCCCTGATTCCTAGATATTCCTACAATAGTGACAATAAAAATGTCTCCAACATTGTTGAGGTAGGGGGTGCAAGATAGGGCAAAAATCACCCCTGGACGAGAACCACTATGCTAGAGTCATGCCTAACAAAATTAGTGTATTGCTTCTTAAAATTTTTCCATTATCTCCACTTCTACACATTTTTCTCTAGAGTTGGAAACATATGAAAGGCCCATCTGGTCATGTGAATGGTCTGATTATTTTGTAGCTGCCCACATGTGAGATTTAAGTGCACAAGTTCACACAGAAGAGACTAGAGAGTCCTGAAATGACCACTCATGGTAAGATCTGAGGGCATGAAGTGGGAGCTGGGAGGTGAGGCATTGGAAGAAAAGGATTGGAAAAACAGATTGAGGAAACATGCAAAATGGGAAAAAAAGACGAAAGGGGTCTACATTAGTTTCTTAGGTCTACTAGAGCAATGTGCTTCAAAACAGAATGATTTAAAACAAATTTATTCCCTCTCAGTTAAGGAAGCTAAAAGTCTAAATTTAAGATGTTGTCAGGGAAGTGCTCTATCTGAAGATTCTAAGGAAGAAGCTGTTGCATGCAGTTCCCTTAGTTTCTGATGTTGCTGGCCTGGTGCTCCGTGGCTTGTAAATGCCTGACTCCATTCTCTGTCTTTGTTGTCACATGATATTTTCCCTGTATCTGTTTTTTTTTTTTAAATTAAATTTATTTATTTTCAGCATAACAGTATCCCTGTATCTGTTTATCTTTTTCTCCTCTTCTTCTTATGAGGACACCAGTCGTATAGATTAGGGTCCACTTTAATTGAAAAAGACCTCATCTTAACTGGATTATTTCTGCAAGACTATTTCCAAATAAGGTCACTTTCACAGGTACTGGTGGTTAGAACTTCAGCATCTTTTAAGGGACATAATTCAACCTACGATAGCGTCCAAAGGGAAGCAATTTGTTCTCAAATGGTTCCAAAAGAAATGGTTCTCAGGGAAGTTTCAAAAGCATTAATCAAAGACCAGGTCCATTTAGGAAACGGGTAACGCATAGAAGTTAAAATAGATAATGCTGAAGCCTCATTTCACTGGGGTATCTCTAAAGGTTGAAAGATATAACTCAAGTTGGAAATTCTGTAGTTTTTGACTTTCATGTATGTGTGACCAGCTAAAGAGAAGTTGATTAATGATGAACAATACCTCCTTCCTGTTCACTATTGGGGATGTCAAATTGAAGATACCTAGGTAACAGGTTGGTATTTAAATTAGGATATTTGAGGAACCTTAAAATTAAAACTCTTACAAAGGTGTGGGAAGAGTGTAAGGAGGCCACAAAGATTGTGTGGTAGTCTGCAAATAGAAATAGAGCTTTGTTACTATCACCTATAGACCTGATGGTGAAGTGTTTATTTGAACAGAAAGAGAGACAGAAACTGAAAGAGAGAGAACACTTTGTGGAGTTGGAAGCCTGACAGAAGACTTTGGTCAAGAGATACAGCTATCCCATGGGCACCCTACAGGGAGGCAGCCTGAGCTAATAAATATCCCGATCTCTTTCCTTTCTTCTCCTTTCAGTGCTACCTTACCTGTCAAACCCAACCAAATGCCAGAGGGCAACCTGTCCATATAGAACATATAGTTTAGTCTGCTGCCACCAGCTCCCCCATACTCCTGCATTCCCATCAAGCCAGTGTAGAACAAATTTAAGAAGGCTGAAGAGCAGATCTGAAAGTCTAAATAAAATATATTTAGAGCATATAAGGAATTTGTTAAAATGTTATTTCTCTATATTATTTTGTCTATTAAAAAGTAAAATTCATTTTTTATTAACCTGGCCATATTTCAGCCTTTGTATTTGAAGGGGATCTCCTGCTTGGTTAATGTATTTATTTAGTTCTTGAATAAAAACAAGCAAATAAAAAAATACCACAGTGGATCAGACCAGTAATAAATATATATATATTTATTTGTGTCTGTCTATGATTTTGGAAACATGTGACATTTTATAGAAAAAGTTGCAGCATTTTATCATGCTACTGACATATTTGGGGATGCATCTAAAATAAGGACAAGATGATAACTAAGAGTGAGGAGATCTTAATTCTAGTTTTAGACTTACAGATAATTTGAAGAGGAATGTTCATGTAAATCATTAATACCTTTATTTTCAATTGTAAAATTAAGAAGTTTGGCATTTCTTCTAGCAAGACTATTTTATAGCCGCCAGATTCCCTTATCTGGGGTTTATTATTCATGACCAATAACACATTCATCAGTATATTTGCCTTGATTATATATTTTCCCCAAAATGGAGCAATGAACAAAACCTTATTAATTTGTGAGATTGTAAAGAATGAGAAATATAGCCAGTTGTAGTTAGCAGTTTTCACAGAGAATTTGAGTGATTCATGGCAAGGAGAGAAATGTATTCCAAAATCTCAACTATTTAGATGGCTCAAGCTTTTTCTGACCTCAAAGCCCTGAAACATGCTATTTTTCCTTTCTGGAAAGATTCCTAGCCTGGCTAACTGGTACCCTTCCCTTAGGTCACAGCACAGCTGTCAATCAAAGAAGTCTCCCTTAATCCATCTCACCCCTTCCCCAATTTTTAAATAAAGTAACTTTAATTATTTTTATTCTTAGAATCCATTTCTTTTCATTTACTGCACTTGTACATAATTTGTTATATATTTATTTGTACAATTTTTGTTTCTTTGTTTGCCTTCTATCTTTTTCTATTTGACGGTAAATTCCTGAGGGTAGAGATCATATCTGGATTTATTTTAAATCTTTCTCCCCAGTCCTTATCACAGTGCCTTGCCCAAATTAATTAACCAGTTTTCCAATGGTCAAATGAATAAACTGATCTATATTGTCAGTGGACCTGCAATTACTATATGATGAGGAGGAATTTGGGCTTGTGAATCTTTTTACCACTTAATATAGTATGTCTTATCTATCGTCCAAGGATTTGTCAAAGGAACAGGTACTGGGGTCTAGATGGCCAAAGGGTTGAAGTTGGCCAACTTCCCTTGCTCAGTGCATGGAACATCTTCAGAGATGTGACAAGGAGATAAAATATAGAAAATGCACATTGAAAATAACCGAACAATGAAAATAAAATGATGATACAATAGTAATATAATCAGACTACTCTAAAAAGTTTATCATTCTGAGAGTGAGGGTTTTTCAAACACTGCACAGCTGGCATTACTTGAACCAAATAATTCTCTGAGGTGGCAGAATGCCCTTTGCATTGTAAGATGTTTAGCAGCATTGTTGACTTCTGCCAAGTCAATTTTGATAATCCCCCTTCAGTTGTGACAATCAAAGTTGTCCAGATGTTGCCAAGTGTCCCTTGGGAGACAAAATCATCTCAGTTGAGAACCATTGCACCTAAGAATTAATAAACAAAAACCCAAACCAAATCAACCAAAAGAAGCAATTTAATACACTATTCATTATCATTTCACAGTCCCAAGAACCTTAAAAATCTCATAAAGAAGGGGCGCCTCGGTGGATCAGTCGTTAAGCATCTACTTTGGCTCAGGTCTTGATTCCAGGGTCCTGGGTTCAAGCCCTGCATCGGGCTCCCTGCTCAGCGGGACGCCTGCTTCTCCCTCTCCCACTCCCCTTGCTTGTGTTCAAGCAAGTCAAAAAGTCAGAAAGATATAGAAAGGAAGACAGAAAGGGACACAATTAGACACATAGGTGGAGCCAACAGAGAGGGGGGCATGCAGGCGTGCTATGAGTTAGGAGGGAGATGAGAGAGGGGGACTTGGGGAGGGAGGAAGAGGCTGAGGGACAGGAAGGGGCCTTGGGTGTGGGGCCTGTGTAGGAGTTGGTAAAGATGGAAGATGACTGGTTACTCTCCAGGGACTTGACCAAGTAACATACCTGATTTCTGTAATGCTGTAGGCATTATTGGTGAGGATATTGAGGATCATCTCTCACACAGTGAGTCTGTACAATGTCCTGAAAGAACTCTCAGACTTATCCAAACGATAACTCCTTGAGGACACAGGACATGAAAACCACTGTTCCCCTTTCTCTCACTTTTCTGTCCCCTCCTCTATTTCCCTCTGGCCCTGCAAATCCAAAAGCAGCTGACTTAAGTCCACGTCAGGAAAGGTGGCTATAAGCAGCTGCATGCAGCCTGGGTGGGGGTGGGGGCAGCTGTGAGCTCTATGTTTGGGAAGGCCTCAAAAGTTTGCTCCCTGGGGGCCATTTGGACCATTCTAGACTTCTAGATTGAGGCACACAGCATCTAGGCGGCTACTATCCAGTTTATAGCATCACAATTACAGTGGAAACCTGACTATTCTGGGAAGGCCTTTAGTTCCTGATCCACATAATATTTGATACCTCCCTCTGGATCAAAAAGCCCCAAAGTCAATGTCCAGGATCCAAATATTTTCTAACTGGCTTCTCAGCTGACAGCCAGAGCCAGCCATCAGAGGTTTAATCAGACTGTGTGCAGCTGACAGTTAGACCACAGAACAGTTAACCTTCAGGTGAGAAATTGAGTTGACATTGAACATGGAGGAAGTAGTTGTCATAGTTTATGATAAAAATAATTTCTTAGTCCATGGCTATGGTGTTCATCCCCAGTGATCCATGCCTCCTCTTAGTCAGTGGATGCTGAAATCAAAATATTGTGTGGGAATTGTCAAAAGCATAATTGCCATTGGAGACCGTGATATGAGATTATATCATAGCAGTGCACTGCTCTGTCAAAAAGCCACAAGTCCCAGCACCGAATAACCTTAACAGTTTTCTGGTCCAACTGCTTACTTGACTCAGGAGGATACCCAGCACCACAGAGGTTAAGGGAGTTGTCTAAGATCATGCAACAATTGAGTGGCAGAACCCAAGCTTCCTACTTTTCATCCTGTGCTATTTACACTTATGGTACATGATAATTAATAATATTTTCAATAGAAGTATCTGGTCTTTTTGAAAATTTTAGTCAAAATAATGTCAATTAATAGTCAAAAGAATGTCAATGCGTAGAGTGAATTGTTATTAGACAGTAAGAATTAGAGGGAGAACTAAAAAAAAAAATCCAGCATTTAGCCTAATATGTGTGCAATCAATACTTATTGAATGAAAGGAGTGGGGTCAAATTATTAGTGCTCTTCTCAGGAGGTTTCTGTTATGAAACAGCCACAGAATGATTTACTTTAATGAAGGATATAGGGCTCGCAACTCAAAGGGTGCCATTTTTGAAAGTTATTTTTTTAATTAAATGATTAAAACTAATAGAAAATTCACTAAATAATGAGATGTTAAAGATATAGGGCGCTCAAGAGATGAACAGATGCAAACCATATGTAACTACTTAAGAAGTACACTCTCAGCAAATGGGAAGTTCCTCTGTTGTCCCTGCAGAATGAAGCAAGTCGTATTTCCCAAGTCTCTTTGTTTTGGATTTTCTCCCAATGTAAAAATCCTTCTTCCATGTAAAATTCAGCAGCACAGACTACAAAGCCAGATTTCATAGAAATGGTAGGTTATTTGAGGAGAATCACCCTCCCCCAGTATGTTACTCTTAAATAGAACATTTCATTAAACATTGCCACTAACAAAGTGGGACAGGGGGCAGTGCTCCTCCTAGAAGTTGAAATAGCATTGAAAGGTTGAATGAAGCAGATTTATATGTGCATTTTTCAGATAACTAGATTCTCTGGGGACTAAAGAGTGGTAAAGGTTTAATATGATCTCAATGAATCTTTCAGGTCTTCTTGTATTTCATTGTATTCTGACCATGAATCATGGGAAAGTTCATCAGATCAACTCATTTCTCAGCTGTTTGTGTCTTAAGACCTTCTCTCTTGTTTGGCAAATCTGATGTGATGATCTGTCTGTGGTTCCAGGTCACCTGAGCATTTAGGCTGCTGTTCTGTTTACAGCTCCCAAAATGTCTTGTTTTCCCAGAGGCTACATCATCCTGGCTTTTTGACGTATTGGAAGGATGGAGATATTGCAAAACAGCTCTTTGAGCATCTCTATTTTGGGCTATAGATTGCTAAGTGAACATAAAAGCCAAGTAATCCCCTTTACAATTGCTCCCTGTATTAGCACAAGCCGAAATGTTGCTTGCCAGTGCCATTTTTGCCTAGTCTTGATGAAATACAATTTCAATCTGAAAAACTTCATATGCAAAAAAAAAGTTTTTTAAGGTTGTTCAGAAGAAACTAAATTAGCTGTTATATTTAACAGAGTGAAGATTTACTTATTAAAAAAACAATGATTCCTATGGGATAGTTTATATTGTGGCAATATATGCTTCAAAGTTTCTTATGTTAAATGATTCTAAAAGAACACTTTTGAAAGCATATGAATGT
Organism: Mustela putorius furo; assembly: GCF_011764305.1. Lineage (NCBI taxonomy): Eukaryota > Metazoa > Chordata > Mammalia > Carnivora > Mustelidae > Mustela > Mustela putorius. Next base: position 13,346,974 of record NW_025422023.1, read on the forward strand.
TCTAGATTTTTAAAAGCCATACCTTTTGGCCATATAGCACACAAACTAAATGTTACCAAGACTTTACTATTCATTATACCATCTGAGCTCATAACATTTAGAGAAAGGTATGATTAGATGTATATTAAAAGTAAGAAATGTATTTCAGAAAGATTAAGGGTCTGGTCTCAAGACATACAGCTAGGAAGAAACAGGGTAAGACAAATCTAGTTCAAGCACTTCAAGACAGTAAAACTATTTAAAAATATATTTCTAGCATGTTGTTTGCTAAATGCTTGATCCTTCGGGAACCATCTAATGCTTTTTGGATTCACATTAGAAGGAAAAGACTTAATTATCAAATTATATAGGGCTGGCAAATATATATTTTTGTGAAAATTATATTTATGAACTTGTAGACTGAGATCAGACAATAAACTTGAAAGTAATGTATATCTTTGCCATTTAATAGGGTTGCTTGTAAACCACCCCAGAAGAATCTATTTAAGATCTAAAAAACCCCAAAAAACAAAAAAAACTTATGCACCTTTTTTGTGTTAGCCATCTGATTGCTTAACAAATCTACTGAACTAAAGTTCTTTGTTCTAATGTAGAACTATTGACCTGTGGGGTTAATAGTTGGTTAAGAAATCTGTTAACTGGAATCTGTTAAGAAAAGTCTGTTGAATCTTCCCAAAGCTGGTTTTTAGTTTACTTGATCTTTCTATTATTTCTGATGCTTGGTATTTATTTAGATAAGGTCCCAAATAAGTAAAATGTCATGTTTCCCCTTAATTCCAAAACTTTAGACTTCCCTTAATATTAAAGTAGAAGTTTAAAAAGTACTGAATGCAATAACAGCATTGTTTAATAGGTCAAGTTGAATACATATTTAAGGATTATAGTCATAAAATATTAATTTATTAGTCCATTGTCTGCAACTATCATCTACACTGTTTCTACCACCATTTTCTCAAATTTTTATCATCTGCAAGGCATTTTTGTTCCCCAGGTACCCCTTCTCTGTACTTGTCCTTAGTCTACAGCAGTGATTCTCAAATATCAGCAAGTTTCAGTATCATCTAGAGGGTTTGATAAAACAGATTGCTTGAATTTCTAATCCATAGGTCTGGAAAAGGCCCAAGAATTTGCATTTGGGGCTGGTTCCCTGATGATGCTGTGCCGCAGATCCAGGGCCCACATTTTTGTGACCATATATTCTGTGTCTTTCTGGTTATTTCCATTTCTTCAGTTTGTCTTTGGTGCATTGGAAAGACATTTCAGTTTCAATCACCCAAGGTTCATTGTAAAAACATCTCAGTTTCAAGTATCCAAGGAAACAGAATTTTCATTCATCTATTTCCCTCCAACCAACATCATGATCTAGTAGAGATGGCTGTTCACAGAGAGAAGAGATTCTCTCTTAGGCCTTTCCTAATATAAACTGCTTTCTACCAAGGCTTGTCCTCTGTCTTCTGGGACTGAGAAAGATGTGAAAGAACAGCTCATCCTTCTTTTTAAAACAATCTCTTGACAAAATCAGGTGATATAGCCAGGGATGTACAGGATCTTTGGTGCCCTACATGACTTTTACCTTTGTATATTCAGAAGTATGTGATAAATTATTTCTCATTTCCACTATGGCCGGACAGGGTGTTGTGAAGGCAGAAAGTGGTTGGAATTACTGGAGTGATTCCTCCTCTTGCTCGCACTTCTTGTAACTTAACTTCTGGAAATAGAATGATGATTTTAATCCATTAGGTTGCTCATTGAAAAATGGAAGAAACGAAGAAGATTTAAATCAGGCTTGGACTGACATTGGTGGAGCTGGAGTTAGTCTTAATGTAATATCTAAAACTCCAGCTGTTTTTTCTTTGGTTATAGCAAGTCTTACTCATTTTTGTATTGAAAAGACTCTTGGCTTCTGATTTTTAGGTTCTTTCTCTTGAATTGTGTAAAAGCAGAGTTTCTATAAAAAGGTATCTTATTTCACTCTACTATCTGAACATCAGTCAGATGCCAGATAAAAGAGTTGGTGTTTTAAAGACATGGCTCCTACCCTTAGAAACCTATATAAAATGTGGACATGGCAGAGAAACATCAGACATTTTTCTATATAATTAGAGCTACCTAGGGAAAGTGTATCCATCACACATCTATAGAAGATTCTTTGGCTGAGGCCCTTACATAAGGGATTAACCTTCAGATGCATTTTCCTTCCTCCCATCAGATGTGTGTTTCTCTTACAAGCACTCCCAAATAATTCAATACTTTATATAGTGAAATAATTTCATTGGAGTAGAGAATTCTCTCTCTATCCCAAGGATTGATTTTTCTATGAAACTCTTACTCACAGAAGGTCAATATCTATGTATTTCTGTGGATGGTCAGAGTACTGTAAAAAAGGAAATGAGGACCATAATGCAGGACAGACAGCCGTGCTGGTAAAAATAAATAAATGAAAATATAGACAAAGTAAGTCTTTCTTCCAGCCTTTGCATTTGCTAAACTGTCAGCTGTATTCACCATATACTGGTCTTGAGCTCATTAATCCTTAAACACATTAATTATCACTATTTTGACTGACTCTGTGGGATATTTACACACTGTAAACAGTTCTGGTATTCTTTGCAAACAGATGCTGGGGAAGACCCCTTGGATTCTAAGTTGCTCTTCCTTACCAAACATTTGTTCTTTTGTAAACCGAGAGCATGACCATTTTCCTTATGCCACTCTCCTGTGTATGCCAAAAATAAAGATATATGCCAATGGGGAAGATAAATTAGAGTGTCTTTCCTTCATTCAGCATCATTACACAGTAATAAGTAAACTATGGGCCTTTTCCGCATATCATCAAGAGATTCCTATTATCTCTCTGGAAGGAACCCCTTCAGACTTACTTATTCCTCTAATTAGTATTGAATCTGCAAGGCAAAAGTCTTTTTGTCACCAAAGGAACCAGTTTAGTCTTCAACATCCTAAAAACTAATTCTACCACGTCTGGCCACACTGAGGAGGTTTCTTCCATCTCCAGCTCACAATGTATACTTATGAGCAAGCAGCCTGAAAGGAGAAGTGCAGGGGATGCTAACATGGTCCATATTTGTTAACGGGAACCTCCTCCTGCTGAATGAGGGAAGCTTAATCCCGTGGAAGTATGGTTTCAATTTTTCATTGAAATTACAATCAAACAAGTTGCCAGCACACATTTTTCTTTGTCAGATGTTTCCCTTATGGTAGATTTGGAGTACCCTTGGGCCGCCTTATAAACCTTATCCTCTGCCAGTGTTGCTACAGACTCTTCCCTTTGTTTTCAAATTAATTATGCCTTTTTCTCCAAGAGGTGGATACATTTGATATACAGTAGTACCTAACGGGAAAATGCCTCTTCAACACTGACTTTTTGTAGGACTCTGATGGAAAGGATGACACATTACTGGCTCTTTCTTTGCTCTCTGTAGGGAACTCAGTATGATAAAAATTACAAGAGCCAAGGGCCTGCAATTTCCTGATTTTCTAGCACTTATTAAAATTGTATTTATCAAGGTTGACTCTTGGCTGCTGGTTGAACTGGCTCTCGTGGAAGGAATGGCTTTTAGAGCTCTGCTTTGGGAGCAGGGGATCCAATGCACACTATTGGATAAAGTAGTCTTGGGAATGACTGTACTGTTTTCAGACTCACAAAACCACAAGCTTCTCAGGAGAGCTGAACCCAAGTTGGAAATCTTCCACCTCCTTTTCTTTGCGCAAGCAGTGTCAGAGGGAACAAGCAAAGGATAATAAAGGCCAGTGTTTTTTTGATCTCTGGTCCTAGAACAGTGTCCCTAATGGGTGAGATTCTACATCAAAGAAACGAGAGTAAAACTGGAAATTGACCATGTTTTTGTTTTCAGCCCATCTACAGGCAAAGGTGTGATGGAATTGATTTGGCCTAGAGTTCTGGCCACATGAATCTTTTGGCAACTGCCAAACATTGCCATCTGGACCAAATCATTGTTTTTCCTCTAACTTTGCAGGTGTTATTTTCTAAGGTGACTGCCCCTGCTTTAACTGGGGAAAAGGTGGGTCCTAAAAATAGAGATAATGTAAGTACTATTAATGCTATGTCTTACTGGAGGAGGATTGCTCTCATAAGTACTTAATAGCACATATAAAAAAGACCCATCAGAAGAGAAAGAAATGAGGTATAAGTTAACATGATTTTGTGAAGGGAGAACGAGAAAGGGAGCAAAAAAGCTTGAGCTCAGTCTGGGCTCTGCTCCTGAAATAATGTGTGACTGAAGTAAGGCGTTTTGGGCGTTCCTTCACACATGTCATTATACTTCACCAGTGTCATCACACCATTAAGTCTTAGGAATGGAAGGGAACTTGGAGTGCTAATATTTATTTATTTTAGTGTTGTTTAGTAAATTAAATGAATGAACGAATGTTAAAGCTGTCATTTGAATTTATTTTTCTTCCACTGTTACAAAGCACTTACTATGTAGTAAATATTGGGAGATGGACAGAAAAAACTAAGATGAAAAAAATATGATGTATTCCTTCAAAGAAACCCACCATCTTATAGGAAACATTTATTCTTTCTTTAATCCAAGTATTCAACATTTATTTCACTCTGTGCTAGATGTTGGGGATACAGAGATGAAAAAAAGCATAATTTTTGTCTGTCTTCAAGGATCTTTTTTATTTATTGAAGAGATACGTAGATAATTTAAAACTGTGATTAATGGTTGGTGAGTGGAAAGCCCTGAGGGCTATGGTGGGGTGGGTGTCAGGGGAGGTTTCTCAGAGGGAATGACTTTTGGTTTGAGTAATCTACATAAATAATTAAAGGGGTGAATGAAACTGTGATGTGTATAATCTGAGGGGAGTGAGGGGAGTGAGGGACGGATGGCATACAGCATTCGATAAATGATTTTAACAGATCTGAGCACCATGTTTGGGTACCATATCACTGCAGTATAAATAGAAGATTTTTTCTTAGTATTAACTGAGTATTCAGTTTTTCTTGCATATTTCTGGAGAAGTTTTGTCAGAGGCTTGTTCAAAGGTCACCCCTCATAGAGGCAAACCATAGGAGACTCTTAACTATAGAGAACAAACTGAGGGTGGCTGGAGGGGTGGTGTAAGGGTGGATGGACGAAATGAGTGATAGGCATTAAGGAGGACTGTGATGAGCACTGGGTACTCTATGTAAGTGATGAATTGTGAAATTCTACTTCTGAAGCCCATACTACACAATATGTTAACTAACTTGAATTTTTATATTAATTAATTAATTAATTAATTTTTAATTTATTGTTTGACAGAGAGAGAGAGATTACAAGTAGACAGAGAGAGGCAAAGAGAGAGGGAAGCAGGCTCCCTGCTGAGCAGAGAGCCCAATGTGAGGCTCCATCCCAGAACCCTGAGACCATGACCTGAGCTGAAGGCAGAGGCTTAACCCACTGAGCCACCCAGGTGCCCCTAACTTGAATTAAAAAACAAAAACAAAAGCAAAAACAAAAACACCCAAAAAATAAAACCTTGGGAAGGAAACAATTAGTAAATTATGAATGGGTGTTAAGTTTTCATGGAAAAAAAAGTCAACCCTGTTAGAATAAATCAGACAGAAAAAGACAAATGTGACTTCACTTATATGTAGAGTGGAAGGAAAAAAGAAAAGAAAAGGTCCAAACTCAACCCAAAGAAGGGCCTGGCCCTGTGCAGAGGCCTACTTCTACACATTACTTATTGGATTGATACTGTCCCCAGGGACACCTTGGAAAGGATGACCTGAGTGTGGCGGGGCTATCTAAGAAGAGAGAAGATCACCGAGTCACCCCAGAATAGTAGAGTTACTTCTTCCAGGAATACTTGCATTGAATGGGGGAAAACTGGCTCCACTGAAAATCCATAAAATTTTAAGAACTTGCCAAAACAAACCAAAACAAAACAAACAAAAGCCACCTCTGTTGGTCTTTCTCTGAGTCTCTAAAATACTAAACAGAAAGAATACTTCTACTCTATCCATGACCACCACCACCACCATCACTATTATCATTACCACCACATCACCACAATAACTGCCACCAAAATATTACAATTGCCACCAACAACCACCATTACCAGTCTTACCACTGCTACCAATACCACTGCAGCCACTGAGGCTTTAACCACCACTATCATCATTACCACTCCCACCACAATTACTCCCACCATCTTTCCTATTCTCATTCCTGAAGTAATTTAGCTAGACCTTCTCAGACATCTTAACGGCCATCTATGTCCCAGGTCACAGTTCTTGCATGTGTTGGATGATATTGGTAGCCACTGTAATGTCAATTAAAGGGGCACTTTAATAAAAGCCCCCCCCTTTTTTTTTTCTCAATGACTTAAGAGGATTCTCCAGGCTCACACAGGAGAACTGAATTTTAAATATATTCTTCCCTAAAAGAACTAACAGCAATAACACATACTGCTATCCTTTATCCTTTATTTAAAGTATATTCCCACATGGATCCTCAACACATTTGAAAGGTATTTCCTGAAAGGGTAGAGAAGATAGGATAGCATATTACTCACCTATGATGATAATCTCATATTACTCTAGTACTTAGTCTTACTCTACAAGCTTCTTCTTTCTAAAAACTTTGCAGTTCAGGCTGAGAATAGGAGTAAATCTTCTAAGAAGGTAAGAGATCCATGGTTAGAAGTGTTTCATTGTTTATACCAATTATTAAATATTAAGGGATTATAGAAGCAGCTAAAGTCAAAAGAAGTGTGCCCAGAACAGAGTTGATGACAGAGGAAAAATAAGAAATTGTTGGGGGTAGTGATTTTTAAAACATGTTTATGTGGTTAAATTCTAGGCAGTTGTAGTTTAAGTTAAATTTGGAGCATTTTTCCCAAGAAAAACATGGGAAAATAATTATACAATTTGTATACAATATAAAAATTATAATCACTAACATCTATGGAAGAAAAACTACTGAACTAGCTTAATAATTCTTTTCAACTTTTTAAGATTTGTCTGCAATTTCTTCAGTTTTATCATCTGTTAGCACTCTTTCATGTCATTCAATAAAGATCTCTTAAGACAAGTATGTCACACTCTGAATGAATGCTAGCTCTTGAGGATACCATGAAGACCATACCTTCAGTATCTGCCTTGGAGTTTGTTACATACCAAAAACAATAGTAAGCAAGTAGTGCCATTACAGAGGGATCATGCTACAGTACATGTATGCACATGGTCCAATTAAAGGACCTGAGAAAAGAATCTAAATCAAGTTTGGCATCATAAAGGGCATAGTCAGAAAAGGAGGCCAAGATCAAGTATCACTTATTTTGTCATTTGAAAGATAGGAAGGGTTTTATTAGAGCAAGGAAGGTGGGAAGTTAAGGAAGAAGGGTTATTTTAGGCAAAGGAAATAGTGTATGCAAAGACAGAGGAGTATAAAATAAAGTATAATTTCTTCTAGAAATTGCTAAAGAAATCAGTATAGCGGGGATATCATAGTAGATAAATAGTAAGCTCTTACTGTGTATGAAAAAATATCTGAGGAAAACTAAGCACTGAGAAAATTCTATTTGCTAGAATGTTTTTCCCACTGTGAACTGAAAAAACCAGATCATCTAGATCCAGTTAACTGGTGAAACACCAGTATTTCATGGGACCATACGTAGCTGGGTCAAATAGTCACACTGGCCATACTAGAGCCAGTATGGCCATATCTGGTTTGGGGATAAGGTCTAACTTGGGATTAAATCCATGACTACCTTAAGGTTTGGACTGAAGGCAGAGTTAGAAGGAAGCTGCAGTGGAGATGGGAGAGAGATAATAGAGTTGTAAACATATTTTAGAAGATGTGTGTGTGTGTGTGTGTGTGTGTGTGTGTGTATGTGTGTGTGTGTTCCTTGTTATGCCTTTTATTCGGGTTTCAGATCTATTAAGCACATGCAAAATGAAAGACAGATATTCACAATGAGTTTCTAGGATGTATTAGGGGGTAATGACAGAATCCTAGTCTTGTATGTATTTTATTCTTGCTCTAACTATAAACGCATGGAAGGAGAGGCAATATTAGTGGTAGGAAACAAATACAGAACTAATCAGCTTCAACAGTCCAATTTTAAATAACACATTTTCAAATATTAGACACTAAGTAGCCATACTTCCCTTTATCCGAAGGGAACTATAACTTCCCTGACAGAATGAAGATATAGAATTCTCTGTAAAACATCTAGTGTTTTTCCATTTAATTTCAAAAAAATTTTCCTAGCTTTCTTAAAAATAGTAAATATTTTCTTATTTAGTTGAATTGTCATTTCTTTTTGTTTATTTTATTATTTTTAAAGCTATCTTGCATGATAGAGCCAAGATTTTCAGAACATATTTAACTGCCAGAGGGAATGGCTCAGAAGCCCAAGTATCAGCTTCAGTACACATAAATTCTCTGGAACAGCATCTTCAAATCCCAGAAGTTTTCTTCTCAGGTTGCCAAAATAAGGTCAAGGAAACCATAAAATTTCTCTGTTACTGTACACACACACACACACACACACACACACACACACACATTCTCTTTCCTGACTTAACATTGTGAGATGATCTTACAAAGCACACTGAAGCAGACTATTTTTAAGGTCAATATTCAAGGGCCTGAAAAGTTAAAAAGCTTTTACTATAAGAAGACAGAGGACAACAATTTTGGGCTCAAAAGGAAAGTTGTTACTGATTTTATTTCTTCTACTATAAAATAAATGAATAAAATGCAAATTCAAGTAGGACAGGCTTTGAAACTATGGATTGGAAGCATAGCAGTCACTTTGAAGTCAGTTGATTCTTTCCTCTTGAACATGTAAACAAAAATATTCCATCAGTTACTTTTAAAGAGTGGTTAGTATTGGCTCCACGGCACTATTTCAACCAATTCATGTCAACACAATAAAAGAGAAATCACAAGTAATACAGTTATTCTTATTACATGATAATTCTAATACAGGTGACACAGATGTCAACTGTTGACCAAGTTTTATGTCTATTCATCATTTACTTTTTTAAAGATTTTATTTATTTATTTGACAGACAGAGATCACAAGTTGGCAGAGAGGCAGGCAGAGAGAGAGGAGAAAGCAGGAGAAAGCACAGAGCCAGATGTGGGGCTTGACCCCAGGACTCTGGGATCGTGACCTGAGCTGAAGGCAGAGGCTTTAACCCACTGAGCCACCCAGGCACCACTATTCATCATTTTATTATTGGGAATTATTCCAACACATGAGTTTTCATAAAATTTAATTTAAATTTAATACTTTAAGAGAGAAAAAGGGAAATTACACTTAATATGCTCCAACTGTACCAGGCACTCTGTTAAATGCTTTATACATAACATATAGTTTTCATAGAATATTATGAAGCCTATATTATCAAATATATTTTATTAATGAAAAACAAAGGCTCAAGTAAGTTACATGAATTTTCTGTGGTCCCAACTAATAAGTGGTAGATTTGGAATGTGCAGATTTGTGGTTTGGTTGTAGGTTTGGACTTTGCAATCAGATTTCTCTGACTCCACTGAACTTGATATATTCCCTTTGTTACATTTCTAGCAAAAGTCCTGGTACATTTTTTGAGGTTTTACAGAAGGGAAAAATTGTCCTTTGTACATATTTAAATAAATAAAACTTTAGGTTGAAGCTTTACAATTCTGTTTCATTATCAGGAGCATGAAATTTCAAAAGTCCCTGCCTAGGATCTTGTACTAGGGTTCTAATACAGTTTAATTTTTGAAAGAAATGTTTCCATAGGATTAAGAAAAAACACTAGCCATTAATCCTAACCTGATTTGGAGGGTACAGAATGAAAGCCCTGAAGGAATAGTTTTTCTGTGTATAGAATTTGATTATAAGGAATTCTCAAGTCATTTTTAACTTTTGAAAGGATGAGAAAATTTTTTCTTTCTTCCTTTGTTCTTTCTAATTAAAACCATACTTTTTATTTTTTTAAAAACAGGAAATTTGGGAAATGATTAGTTCATGCTATGGTCAAATTATTTAAAAATATATGGAAAGAATATGTAGACAAAAGAGAAGGTAAACATTACAGTTTTTGTCACAGGATGTAGTGGGGTAGGAATGGGGAATCCAATTTGTTCATTTGGCTGTGTCTAACCATGTGCTGCTCAATGGGATGCATCTTGGAAAATTTGCCCTGAGATCCACAGAAACTAATTTTATTTGTGATGGAAGTACAAGAGAGGACTTTAAAACAGTTGTTTTATCTAAAGGTAGACGTGGAGAAACTTTTATGAAGGACACTTCATTGATCTTTGATTCTTTGGTTCAAATTGCTTATTTTTTTAATTTTTTTTATAAACATATAATATATTTTTAACCCCCCAGGGTACAGATATGTGAATCGCCAGGTTTACACACTTCACAGCACTCACCAAATCACATACCCTCCCCAATGTCCATAACCCCACCCCCCTTCTCCCAACCCCTCTCCCCTCAGCAACCCTCAGTTTGTTTTGTGAGATTAAGAGTCACTTATGGTTTGTATCCCTCCCAATCCCATCTTGTTTCATTTATTCTTCTCCTACCCCCTTAACCCCCCATATTGTATCTCCACTTCCTCATATCAGGGAGACCATATGATAGTTGTCTTTCTCTGCTTGACTTATTTCGCTAAGCATAATACCCTCTAGTTCCATCCACGTCATCGCAAATGGCAAGATTTCATTTCTTTTGATGGCTGCATAGTATTCCATTGTGTATATATACCACATCTTCTTTATCCATTCATCTGTTGATGGACATCTAGGTTCTTTCCATAGTTTGGCTATTGTGGACTTTGCTGCTATAAACATTCGGGTGCACATGCCCCTTCGGATCACTATGTTTGTATCTTTAGGGTAAATACCCAATAGTGCAATTGCTTCTTGAATTCACATATTCATTCATTCAACAATCATTTTTTGAATGAGTATTACAAATATGAGCAAGAAAGAATCTCTCCGTAAAAAGTTATTAGGCCAGTGAAAGATCTCTCTCTCTTTGTTTAAACAACAAAGCTACCATATCCATAATTGTGGAGAGCAGAGAAAGAGTGCCTACCTAGCTCTCTCTCTCTGGAAAAGGGGGCTAAAGAAAATTACAAAAAGGTAAGTACTCAGTTAAATCTTTTTTTTTAAGATTTTATTTATTTATTTGACACAGAGAGAGAGAGAGAGAGAGAGACAGAGAGACAGAGAGAGAGAGAACACAAGCAGGGGAAGTGGAAGAGGGAGAAGCAGACTTCCTGTTGAGCAGGGAACCTGACATTGGGGGTGGAGGGTTGATCCCAGGACCCTGGGATTATGACCTGAGCAGAAGGCAGATGCTTGACCAACTGAGCTACCCAGGCACCCCTCCTCAGCTAAATCTTAAAGCAAATAATTTTCAGGTAGGTAAAGGAGAGAACTTAATCCAAGAGTGGCTGTGGCGTGAGAAACTCAACATAGGATGGGATGGTTTGCTCTCACAATTTTGCCCCCAGGATTCACCTTTAAGTTGGGCAATGGTTCAACACTGCCCTGAGGAGAATTCTCTTTAGGTCTTCAAACCCAAGTTCTGACACATTGACAGACTCCTAATTCCCCACATTTCTGCAGATACCAGACAGTGGCAATTAGGCTTTCCTAAAGATGTGGTGATAATGGCCTTTCAAATAAGGACATAACCAATAATTAAAAACAAAATAGTCTGTCTTATCAGACATCTTGTTCCTTGAAGACCATTCAACTTGTCCTATCTTTATGTATTCTAGGACGAAAGCTTACACAGAGTTTCAATCTTTTAGTTCTAAGCTTCAGTAAAGTCTTATTTAATATTTCTTGATCTTTGTCCAACTAGAGACAAAGAACTAGATCTTTATCCAACTAGAGAAATAATGAAAATGTTCAAGTTTGCAGGACAGCAGTAACCTCTGAACCTAAAAAAGCAGGAGGGTTCATCATTCCCAATATGAAATTATAATAAAACCTTCCTATTGCAGAGTGGAATGGTACAAGGGTGATCAGCCTGTTTCAGTTTGCCTGGGATTGTTGTTTTTTTAAATTGTGATAGAAAATATGTAATATGAAATTTACCATCTTAGCCATTTTTAAGTGTAAAGTCCAGTTGTATTAAGTATATCCACATGTGTGAAATAGATCTCCAGAACATTTTCATCTTGCAGGTCTAAAACTCCATATCCATTAAACAACAACTCCCCTTTTCCCACTTTCTCTCCCTTCTTGTAACAACCATGGTTTCTGTTTCTATGAATTTAACTACTTTGGATGCTTCATGTAAGTGGAATCATAGAGCATTTGTTTTTTTCTAATTGACTTATTTCACTTAGCATCATATCCTCAAGATACATCCATGGTGTAGCATGTGACAGGATATCCTTCTTGTTTAATGGCGAAATAATGTTCCACTATATGCATGTACTGTATTTTGTTAGATTCCATCACTCCTCATTGACATTTGGGTTGTTTCCACCTCTAGGTAATTATGAATAGTGTGGTTATGAACATGGATGTGCAAATATCTCTATGATATATATCCAAATCCTCCTCACTAACAGCTTTTTTTTTTTTTGGCTTTTTTGGTAGCAGTCACCCTTTCTTAGTATGAGGTAATATCTCATTGTAGTTTTCATTTCTCTGATGATTAGTGATGTTGAGCATCTTTCATATGCTAATTGGCCACTCATATGTCATTTTTGGAGAAATAGCCAGTTCTTTGATCATTTAAACATTTTTTTTTTATTATTGAAGAATAGCTAAAATACCATATGTGTTTCAGGTGTACAACACAGTGATTTAACAATTCTATACATTTCTCAGTGATGACCATGATAAATGTCATTGCTGTTTGTCACCAAATTTATTAAAGTAGCATTGACTATATTCCCCAACACTGTCCTTTTCATCTCTATGGCTTAATTATTTTATAACTAAAAGTTTGTACTTATTAATCTCCTTCACTTATTTCACCCATCCCCTCCACTCACTTTACTTCTGGTAACCACCAGTTTGTTCTCTATATGTAAGAGTCTGTTTTTATTTGTTCATTTGTTTTGTTTTTCAGATCTCACATATACGTGAAATCATATGGTATTTGTCTTATTTACTTCAATTAGCTTGTCTCTAGGTCCATTTATGTTGTTGCAAATGTCAGGATTTCATTCTCTTTATGGCTGAGAAATATTTCATTGCATATATTTATGTGTCTGTCTTGATGGACCCTTGGTTTGCTTCCATATCTTAGCCCTTGTAAATAACACTGCAATATATATAAAGTTGCATATATCTTTTCAAATTAGTGTTTTTATTTTCTTTGCATTGATACCCAGTAGTGGAATTACTAGATCATATGGTAATTCAATTTTTAATTTTTTGAGGAAACTTTGTATTGTTTGCCACAGTGGTTGCACCAATTTACATTCTCACCATGAGTATTTGGGAATTCCCTTTTCCCCACATCATCACCAACATTTGTTATTTCTTGTCTTTTTGATACTAGCCATTCTGATTGGTGTGGGGTGACATCTCACTGTGGTTTTGATTTGCATTTTCCTGTTGGCCATCTGTATGTCTTCTCGGGAAAAAAGTTTCTTGGGGTCCTTTGCCCATTTTTAAAACAGATTATTTGTTTGTTTGTTTGTTTTGTTCTGAGTTGTGTAAGTTCTTTATATATTTTGGATATTAAGCCCTTATTGGATATATCATTTGCAGGTATCTTCTCCCATTCAGTAGGTTGGCATTTCCCTTTATTGATGATAACCTTTGCTATGCAAAAGCTTTTTATTTTGGTGTTATTATTGCTTTTGTTTCTCTTGTCTCAGGAGATATATCTAGAAAGATGTTACTAAGGCCAATGTCCAAGAAATTATTGCTTATGTATTTTTTGAGGAGTTTTATGATTTCAGGTCTCATATTTAACCCATTGTGAATTTATTTTTGCGTGTGTTGCAAGAAAGTGGTGGGGTTTTTTTGTATTTTTTTTTTTTTTTGCATGTAGCTTTCCAGTTTTTCCAATGCCATTTATTGAAAAGAGTGTTTTATCCCCCATTTTATATTCTTGACTCCTTTTTCATAGATTAATTGACCTAATAAGCATGAGTTTATTTCTGGCTATCTGTCCTGTTCTGTTGATCTATGTATCTATTTTTGTTCCAGTACCATAATTTTTTGATAAATACAGGTTTGTAGTATATCTTGGGATTAGTAGTAAATTAGTAGATAAGTAGTAAATTAGTAGATTAGTAGTAAATCTGGGATTATGATCCGGATTTGTTCTTTCTTAAGATTGGTTTGGCTATTCAAAGTCTTTTGTGATTCCACATGAAATTTGGTATTTGTTCTAGTTCTGTGAAAAATGATGTTGGTATTTTGAGAGGGATTGCAATGAAACTGTAAATTGCTTTTGGCAGTATGGACATTTTAACAATATTAATTTTTCTAACCCATGAGCATGGAATATCTTTCCATTGGTTTTATCTTCTTTAATTTCTTTCATCAGTGTCTTACAGTTTTCATATTATAAGTTTTTCACCTCCTTGGTTAAATTTATTCCTAGGTATTTTATTCTTTTTGGTGAAGTAGCAAATGGGATTGTTTTCTTAATTTTTCTTGCTGCTACTTTATTATTAGTGTATAGAAATACAAAGGATTTCTGTATATTAATTTTGTGACCTTCAACTATACTGAATTCATTTATTCCAATAATTTTTTGGTAGAGTCCTTAGGATTTTCTATATAATACTATGTCATCTTCAAATAGTGACAGTTTTACTTCTTGCTTATCACTTTGGAAGCCTATTTTTTTTTTTTCTTGACTGATTGCTATAGCTCGGACTTTGAGTACTATGTTGAATAAAAGATGGTGATAGTAGACATAGCTGTCTTGATCCTGATCTTAGAAGAAGTTTTCAGTTTTTCACCATTGAGTATGATGTTACTGATGGGTTTTTCATTAATGACCTTTATTATATTGAGATATTTTCCCAGTAAACCCACTTTATTGAGTTTTTCTCATGAATGGATCTTGTACTTTGTGAAATGACTTCTACATCTCTTGAGATGGTCAAATAGTTTTCTTCCATCCTCTTGTTAATGTGATTTATCACCTTGATTGATTTATGAATATTGGACCACCTTTGCATCTCTGGAATAAATCCCATTTGATCATGGTGAATGGTCCTTTTAATATATTGTTGAATTTGGTTTGTTAATATTTAGTTGAGTATTTTTACATCTATGTTCATCAGGGATATTGACCTATAATTTTC
Organism: Mustela putorius furo; assembly: GCF_011764305.1. NCBI lineage: Eukaryota > Metazoa > Chordata > Mammalia > Carnivora > Mustelidae > Mustela > Mustela putorius. Next base: position 13,362,254 of record NW_025422023.1, read on the forward strand.
TTTTCTTTTTTTTTTTTTTAAGATTTTTACTTATTTATTTGAGACAGAGAGAGAGTATGAGAGAGAGAGAGCATGAGCATGGGAAGGGGAAAAGGGAAAAGGAGAAGCAGACTCCTGACTAAGCAGGGAACCCAGTGCAGGGCTCAGTTTCAGGACCCTGGGATCATGACCTGAGCCTATGTCAATGCTTAACCAACTGAGCCACATAGTTGCCCCTTTCTTATTTTTAAAGATTTGTTTATTTATTTATTTTAGAGAGAGAGAGAAAGAGAGAGAGGTTTGGGGAGAGGTAGAGGGAGATGGAGAGAATCTTTAACAGATTCCCCACTGAATGTGGAGCCTAATGCAGGACTTGATCCCATGACCCTAAGATCATGACCTGAGTGGAAATCGAGAGTTGGATGCTTCACAGACTGAGCTATCAAGGCGCCCCTATAATTCTTTTCTTGCAGTGTCTTTGTCTATTGTTACATCAGGGCAATGTTGGTCTTATGCAGTCAATTTGGAAGCATTCCTTGCTCTTCAATTTTTTGGTATAGTTTGAGAAGTATAGATTTTAACTATTTTTTAAGTATTTGATAGAATTCACTAATGGTGCTCTCTGGTCCTGGACTTTTGTTTGTTGGGATTGGGAGTTTTTTGATTACTGACTTAATTGGTTACTAGTTATCAATCTGTTCAAAATTATTATGTTTTCTGGAGTCAGTTTTAGAAAACTGTATGTTTCTAAGAATTTATCTATTTCTTCTAGATTGTTCTGTTTATGGACATGTGATTTTTTATAGTATTCTTTTATAGTTCTTTGTATTTCTGTTGTGTTGGATGTATTTCTTCTTCATTTCTGATTTTATTTGGATCCTTTCTCTTTTTTCTTAATATGTCTGTCTTATTAATTTTGTTGATGTTTTCAAAGAACCACATCTTGGTTTCATTGACATTTTTCATTTTTAGTCTCAATTTTATTTATTTATGCTTTACTATGTATTATTTCCTTCCTTTACTAACTTTGGTCTTTGTTTGTTTTTCTTTTTTTTTTAAATTTTTTATTTTTTATAAACATATATTTTTATCCCCAGGGGTACAGGTCTGTGAATCACCAGGTTTACACACTCACAGCACTCACCAAAGCACATACCCTCCCCAATGTCCATAATCCCACCCCTTTCTCCCAAACCCCCTCCCCCCAGCAACCCTCAGTTTGTTTTGTGAGATTAAGAGTCACTTATGGTTTGTCTCCCTCCCAATCCCATCTTGTTTCATTTATTCTTCTCCTTCTGGCTCCTTTAGTTATAAGTTTAGGCTCTTTATTTGAGATTTTACTATTCTTGAGGTAGGCCTGTGTCACTATAAATTTCCTTCTTAGTGCTGCTTTAGTTGCATCCCCAAGATTTTGGACCATTTTGCTTCCATTTTCATTAGTCTGAATATATTATTTTATTTCTCTTTGACCTCTTAGTTGACCCATTGATTGTTTAGTTGCATATTATTTAGCCTCCATACATTTGTAGTTTTCCAGTATTTAAAAAAAAAATAGATTTCTAGTTTCATACCATTGTGGTTGGAAAAGATGCTTGATAAGATTTCAATCTTAAATTCATTGATACTTTTTTTGTGGCCTCACTTGTGGTCTAACCTGGAGAATGTTCCATGTGTACTCAAAAGAAATGTGTGTAATGCTACCTTTGAATGGGGTGCTCTGATATATATTTTAGGTCCATTTGGTTTAGGTGGACTTTCTGATTCTACTTGCATTACTTTTTTCTCACTGATTCTCCAAATATAAGAAAATAAACACATAGGATATGGAACATTATGAAAAAAAGAAACCAAAATAGTGTTACAAAATTTAAAAGAATTTTAACCAAATATAACTAGGCCATTGTTTGATTTCAAAAAACTCTATATCCTCCTTTGGTGGCTAAAGTAGTATTAGATGTTAGGGTGCCTGGATGGTTCAGTTGGTTAAGCCTCCAACTCTTGGCTTTGGCTCAGGTCATGATCTCAGTGTTGTGAGATTGAACCCCACATTGAGCTCCATACTCAGTGGGGATTCTGAGATTCTTTCCCTTTCTCTATCCCTCCCTCTTTTCCTCCCCTCATTCCCACTCTCTCTATCTCTAAAAAATAAACAAATAACCTTTAAAGTAATTTTAGATGCTATAAACAAATAAATCTGAAATCTCAGTGACTTAATACCATTCTTTCTTGTTCATGTAAAGTTCAGTCAGAGGTGGTGATAATAGAGGGTGGTCTCTGCTCTATGCAATCATTCAGTGACCCAGGCGGAGTGAGACTTATTCAATTCATGGCTTCCAAGGCTTTTGGGCACCAGCTCCTGCTGGCGAATTGGGAAAAAAGGAGAGAATGTATGATCATGTAGGAGGTGTCTAAGGGCCAAACCTGGAAGTTATATACCTTATATCACCCATGTTTTACTGGGTAGGAATTAGTCGGATGGGGACGCCGGGTGGCTCAATGGGTTAAGCTGCTGCCTTCGGCTCAGGTCATAATCCAAGGGTCCTGGGATCGAGTCTCGCATTGGGCTCCTTCCTCAGTGGGGAGCCTGCTTCTCTCTCTGCCTCTGCCTGCTTCTCTGCCTGCTTGTGTGTACTTGCTTGCTCTCTCTCTCTGGCAAATAAATAAAAAATCTTAAAAAAAAAAAAGAAATTAGTCGGATGAAAACATTCAAATATAAAGAAGACTGAGAAATGTACCCTAGCTTTATGACTAGGAGTAAAAAGAAAGGATTTGGTGAACAGCTATCCAATTTGTGCCTCACATTATTTATCCACCAGAATCTCTTTATATAGTGCACCTATGTTACCAGTGGTCATTTAATAAACAATTATTGCCATATCTCTTGATTTCCTAAGTTGTTGTGGCAAAAATCTTTGTCAGCATTCCTAAAGACTATGAATGGGATTATAATTTCACTGCTATAGCTAAATTTCAAAAGAAGTCATTGACTATGTTGTCAATATTAAGTGATGTCTAACACATAATTAATAGGGCATGTTCTCATTTAGGGATAAAATGACTTCCTTTGTGATAATGAGTTCAGGTAGAGCAAGTGAGAAAGGATGCCAAAAGTCTTCTTCAGTGAAAATGATTTTGAACTATTGGATAAAAGCAGTGTTTTCCAAAATGTCCTTGACTGGTACTTGGATATACACCAAAAGAAAAAGAAATGATCTTTTACCCATTAAAGTTTAGAAAATGATGAAACTCAAATCTGTCTTTGAGTATTTACAATGCATATGAACATATCAAAGATTCCAAATAGTTTTGTTATTAAAAAAATCTTTGGTTTTAATTTACTTTTCTAATATTTGTCATGGATCATTGTGTTTTAGTACTGTGCACTATTGTGATAAGTCTGTGAAAAAATTTGGTTGATTCCCACTGCAATCAAACATCCTAGTTTTGAATGCCATTTTCTCTACTGAAAGCTTTTACATGTTAAGTAGAAAAGCAATTTTCTTATTATTCATAGTGTTTTATAGCATTTTGAATATAAGTAGAATAAAACTTAGATTTAGCCACAATTTTCCCCTATTTTATTCTTCCCTTCCTCATTTATCAGCAAACTTAGTACTGGTAGGGTAAACATCACCTTAAATAGTTTTTCCTTATTTTCTCTGAAAGATCTTGAGATACACACACACACACACACACACACACACACGTATTTTCTCCATAGGCTAACAATTTCACTTTACAAATTTTGAAAGTCCCTTTTTCTGTTACCAGTATTACTTATTTTCTATAGAAATCATTTTCACTCTGGTGTTCACTTCAGGTGAATAATCTTGGGCCCTTCCTTCTACCTCCAATTCTTCAATTTTGTTTTTACTTTTTTCTACATTCTGAAACTGACCCAGAGACCAAATCTGTCTAAAGCATTTCTAATGGGAACATTTTTGGAAAGTGGGGGCACTTTATATCACCTAGGAGTGGTAGATACAACCACAAGATGGCATTCATTTATTTTTACTTTCTAACATGATGAAAAATTTGAAATTTTTATATTGGCATGGAAAACAAGAATAGATCTTTGACTACATTTCAAAAATGATCTTGCTTACCTTGTATGCTACCACTTTTTATTCTGTTTTACAAATATAAAAATAACTTTACTGGACTTTTGAGATATATCATGAAGGTATGGCTGCCAAACAGTATAATTTTTGGAGTAAGTTAAAATCTGTTATCTATTTCATTATATACTTTTTGAGGAAAACTTTTGCTCCTGCTTTTTTCTCCTTCTCTCTTTCCAGCATAGTGGCCAGTAAACTCTAAAGATGTATGAACTGATGTTTACATGTTGAGATTCACTTATTTTGTGCCAGTATATGTCTGCTTTTACAGAATTGCAGGCTCTTCCTTTTCCTAAGGGCTGTCAACAGTATTATTTATGCAAATGAACTACTACCAATCTTCATACACTAGGTTATATTTTAAATGACTCTTAAAAAAAAATCTAGTCAGTGGTGTTGGAGTAGTCTTTATGCTGGTTAAAGCTGAAATTTTGGATTAAGACCAGAAGAAATGAAGATTTTGGGAGGACCATATGTTTGTATTGGTTTAGCCTTCAGGAAATCCAAAGGAAACTCTGATGTCCAGGGGCTTAAACTATGAATTTTATTATAATGTGTTTCAATAAAGCAAATCAAATTATCTGGGGCTGTGCTTACAATATGTAGTTACAAGACTTTTGTGGCTACATAAAATAAAATTAATTAAAAGTAAAAAAAAATTGAATATTTAGTTTCTCAGTCATACTAGCTACATTTCAAGTACTCATTATTAGATAGAATAGATTATAGATTTCCATCATTGCTGAAAATTATCATGGACAGCATTAATCTTGGGGCTATTATTCCAGTTCATATATGAAGGACAAAAAGCTGTAACTGTATCTTTGCTTATTAGTCACTTCACTTTATTTAAATCATCCTTAAGTTGATTGGGTATCAAATGCTTTTCTGAGCAGCTGTATAATCTATTAGAAAGAGTATTGGGTAGGGAACTGGGATTTGGCCCAACCAGAAACTCCTGATTATGAGAAAATAATTTGGCTTATTTAAGTTATTTTTACCAATAGAAAATCAAGCTAGGAAATGTGCAGGAGAAGAGCAAGCCTGGTGCTATCATTAGAAAGGTCTGCTTATAGGATGGCCCTTGACTGGTATCTGGGAACATGGATTTTAGTAAGGTTCCTTCTATTCCCTCATAAGAGTGGTTCACTGTGTCAAAAATGCTCCGGACTTCAGGCTCTATTACAAAGCTGTCATCATCAAGACAGCATGGTACTGGCACAAAAACAGACACATAGATCAATGGAACAGAATAGAGAGCCCAGAAATAGACCCTCAAATCTATGGTCAACTAATCTTCGACAGAGCAGGAAAGAATGTCCAATGGAAAAAAGACAGCCTTTTCAATAAATGGTGCTGGGAAAATTGGACAACCACATGCAGAAAAATGAAATTGGACCATTTCCTTACACCACACACAAAAATAGACTCAAAATGGATGAAGGACCTCAATGTACGAAAGGAATCCATCAAAATCCTTGAGGAGAACACGGGCAGCAACCTCTTCGACCTCTGCCGCAGCAACATCTTCCTAGGAACAACACAAAAGGCAAGGGAAGCAAGGGAAAAAATGAACTACTGGGATTTCATCAAGATCAAAAGCTTTTGCACAGCAAAGGAAACAGTTAACAAAATCAAAAGACAACTGACAGAATGGGAGAAGATATTTGCAAACGACATATCAGATAAAGGACTAGTGTCCAGAATCTATAAGAACTTAACACACTCAACACCCAAAGAACAAATAATCCAATCAAGAAATGGGCAGAGGACATGAACAGACATTTCTGCAAAGAAGACATCCAGATGGCGAACAGACACATGAAAAAGTGCTCCATATCACTCGGCATCAGGGAAATACAAATCAAAACCACAATGAGATATCACCTCACACCAGTCAGAATGGCTAAAATCAACAAGTCAGGAAATGACAGATGCTGGCGAGGATGCGGAGAAAGGGGAACCCTCCTACACTGTTGGTGGGAATGCAAGCTGGTGCAGCCACTCTGGAAAACAGCATGGAGGTTCCTCAAAATGTTGAAAATAGAACTGCCCTATGACCCAGCAATTGCACTATTGGGTATTTACCCTAAAGATACAAATGTAGTGATCCAAAGGGGCACATGCACCCGAATGTTTATAGCAGCAATGTCCACAATAGCCAAACTATGGAAAGAACCTAGATGTCCATCAACAGATGAATGGATCAAGAAGATGTGGTATATATACACAATGGAATACTATGCAGCCATCAAAAGAAATGAAATCTTGCCATTTGCAACAACATGGATGGAACTAGAGCGTATCATGCTTAGCGAAATAAGTCAAGCAGAGAAAGACAACTATCATATGATCTCCCTGATATGAGGAAGTGGTGATACAACATGGAGGCTTAAGTGGGTAGAAGAAGAATAAATGAAACAAGATGGGATTGGGAGGGAGACAAACCATAAGTGACTCTTAATCTCACAAAACAAACTGAGGGTTGCCGGGGGGAGGGGGTTTGGGAGAAGGGGGTGGGATTATGGACATTGGGGAGGGTATGTGATTTGGTGAGTGCTGTGAAGTGTGTAAACCTGGTGATTCACAGACCTGTACCCCTGGGGATAAAAATATATGTTTATAAAAAATAAAAAATTAAAAAAAATGCTTTGTCAAGTAATAATATGTATGTTGAATACCTATTTGCCTTCTGAGAGTCTGAAGTTTGTGTACATGCCAGGCTTAGGGCACTTATATGACTAGCTCCACATAAAAAACCTGGAACTTAGCCTAACTGGTAGATAGCATTTCATATTTGTTGTCACAACTCATGTCTCAGAGGAATTAATGTGATTATATCATGTGATTACACCAGTAGATGACTCAGGAAGCTCATGCCTGGTTTCCCCTGGACTTTACCCCATTTGTCTTTTAGTTTTGCTGATTATACTTTGTATAATTTTGTTGTAATAAATCATAACCATGAGTAAGACTATATATAGAGTTCTGTGAGTACTTCTAACAAATCACCAAAACGGGGTGATCTTGGGGACCCCAGAACACCTCATAATTATTTTGAAAGAGTAATATGAAGTAAAAAAACTTGGAAATAAGTTTGAGTTGCAAAAAGTTTCTATATACTTGCATATTATTATTAGTAATTGTAATGAATCTGGCAAAGAAGAAAAAAATCAGAAAAAGTATTTACTATATAATAAATAATAATATATAAAATAAATAATATATAAATAAATAAAAATATTTATTATAAAATAAAATGCTTTATAGTGAAACTAAAAAGCTATAGGCACCTGAATAATTTTATCTAAAATGTTTAAGACATAATTGTTGTGATTTTACTGAAATTAATTAGAAATACAATAATATATTGGCACTAGAGAAGATACAACCTGGTGAAAGAGGACCGCATGCCATTTTTGGACTTTTGAATATCCTTGGAAAAACTTCCAAAGCTGTCTAGAAATGTGAACTGCAATGGCTAAGATAAGGATTTCAGTGAAATAGAATAGCAGCCATTTTTTTCCTGGATCGAGTTTAAAGAAACTGAAGAGTCCTCTTAACACAACTCCCTAGATGTGAATTTGTCTTTCCACAGCAGTTTTAAGTGACTAAATATCTCAGACTTGACACATGTCGGTGGATCTTGGCAGCAGCTAAGAAATATGGCCTTGGCTTCCAGTGTTGGAATGGGAGCTGAACTCTTTCTCCTTAATTTTAAAATTTGCTTTTATAACATATCCTCTTGCAGTGAATTATCTTCTAGCTCAAACATCATAATCTTTACACAAAAATGAGAATCTTTTTCTCTTTGTTGTGCAATTCAGTCATCTCCAAATTCCAAATAACAGCCACCCTCTCTTCTGATTTCCACCACCCATTTTCTACAGCATGGACCCAGGAAGAATAAACACTTGGTTTCTTACCAAGGTACCTGATGATAGTACATGGTCCTTCTTTTTTCTCCCTTTACTTCTTCTTTTTGAAAAATTAATTAATTTATTTTTTTAAATAAACATATAACTTATTTTTATCCCCAGGGGTACAGATCTGTGAATCACCAGGTTTACATATTTCACAGCACTCATCATAGCACACGCCCTCCCCAATGTCCATATCCCCATCACTCTCTCCCGTCCCCTCTCTCCCCAGCAACCCTCAGTCTGTTTTTGTGATTGAGTCTTTTATGATTTGTCTCCCTCCCAATCCCATCTTCTTTCATTTTTTTTCCTACCTCCCCAACCTCCCCACACTGCATCTCCACTTCCTCATATCAGGGAGATCATATGATAGTTGTCTTTCTATGATTCACTTATTTCTCTAAGCATAATACCCTCTAGTTCCATCCATGTCATCGCAAATGGCAAGATTTCATTTCTTTTGATGGCTGCATAGTATTCCATTGTGTATATATACCACATCTTCTTTATCCATTCATCTGTTGATGGACATCTAGGTTCTTTCCATAGTTTGGCTATTGTGGACATTGCTGCTATAAACATTTGGGTGCAAGTGCCTCTTTGGAGCACCACATTTGTATCTTTAGGATATATACCAAGTAATGCAATCGCTGGGTCATAGGGTAACTCTATTTTCAGTTTTTTGAGGAACCTCCACACTGTTTTCCAGAGTGGTTGCACCAGCTTGCATTCCCACGACAGTGTAGGAGGGTTCCCCTCTCTCCGCATCCTCGCCAGCATCTGTCATTTCTTGACTTGTTAATTTTAGCCATTCTGACTGGTGTGAGGTGGTATGTCATTATGGTTTTGATTTGTATTTCCCTGATGCCGAGTGATGTGGAGCATTTTTTCATGTGTCTGTTGGTCATCTGGATGTCTTTTTTGCAGAAATGTCTGTTCATGTCCTCTGCCCATTTCTTTATTGGATTGTTTGTTCTTTGGGTGTTGAGTTTGCTAAACTCTTTATAGATTTTGGATACTAGCCCTTTATCTGATATGTCATTCGCAAATATCTTCTCCCATTCTGTCAGTTATCTTTTGGTTTTGTTAACTGTTTCCTTTGCTGTGCAAAAGCTTTTGATCTTGATGAAACCCCAATAGTTCATTTTTGCCCTTGCTTCTGTTGCCTTTGGCGATGTTCCTAGGAAGAAGTTGCTGCAGTTGAGGTCAAAGGGGTTGCTGCCTGTGTTCTCCTCAAGGATTTTGATAGATCCCTTTCTCACATTGAGGTCCTTCATCCATTTTGAGTCTATTTTTGTGTGTGTTGTAAGGAAATGGTCCAGTTTCATTTTTCTGCATGTGGCTGTCCAATTTTCCCAGCACCATTTGTCGAAGAAGCTCTCTTTTTTCCACTGGACATCCCTTCCTGCTTTGTTGAAGATTAGCTGACCATAGAGTTGAGGGTCTATTTCTGAGCTCTCCATTCTGTTCCACTGATCTATGTGTGTTTTTGTGCCAGGACCATACTGTCTTGATGATGACAGCTTTGTAATAGAGCTTGAAGTCTGGAATTGTGATGTGACCAACTTTGGTTATCTTTCTCAATATTCCTTTGGCTATTCAAGGTCTTTTCTGGTTCCATATAAATTTTAGGATTATTTGTTCCATTTATTTGAAAAAAATGGATGGTATTTTGATAGGGATTGCATTAAATGTGTAGATTGCTTTAGATAGAATAGGCGTTTTCACAATATTTGTTCTTCCAATCCATGAGCATGGAACACTTTTCCATTTCTTTGTGTCTTCCTCAATTTCTTTCATGAGTACTTTATAGTTTTCTCAGTATAGATTCTTTGCCTCTTTGGTTAGGTTTATTCCTAGGTATCTTATGGTTTTGGGTGAAATTGTAAATGGGATTGACTCCTTAATTTCTGTTTCTTCTGTCTTGTTGTTAGTATAAAGAAATGCAACTGATTTCTGTGCATTGACTATATCCTGACACTTTACTGAATTCCTGTACAAGTTCTAGCAGTTTTGGAGTGGAGTCTTTTGGGTTTTCCACATACAGTATCATATCATCTGTGAAGAGTGATAGTTTGACTTCTTCTTTGCTGATTTGTATGCCTTTAATTTCTTTTTGTTGTCTGATTGCTGAGGCTAGGACTTCTAGTACTATGTTGAATAGCGATGATAACAGACATCCTTGCTGTGTTCCTGACCTTAGCGAAAAAGCTTTCAGTTTTTCTCCATTGAGAATGATATTTGTGGTGGGTTTTTCATAGATGGCTTTGATAATATTGAGGTATGTGCCCTCTATTCCTACACTTTGAAGAGTTTTAATCAGGAAGGGATGCTGTACTTTGTCAAATGCTTTTTCAGCATCTATTGAGAGTATCATATGGTTTTTGTTCTTTCTTTTATTAATGTATCGTATCACATTGATTGATTTGCGAATGTTGAACCAACCTTGCAGTCCTAGAATAAATCCCACTTGGTCGTGGTGAATCATCCTTTTAATGTACTGTTGGATCCTATTGGCCAGTATTTTGGTGAGAATTTTTACATCTGTGTTCATCAAGTATATTGGTCTGTAATTCTCTTTTATGATGGGATCCTTGTCTGGTTTTGGGATCAAGGTGATGCTGGCCTCACAAAATGAGTTTGGAAGTTTCCTTCCATTTCTATTTTTTGGAACAGTTTCAGGAGAATAGGAATTATTTCTTATTTAAATGTTTGGTAGAATTCCCCCAGGAAGCCATCTGGCCCTAGACTTCTGTTTGTTTGGAGATTTTTTTATGATTATTTCAATCTCCTTACTGGTTATGGATCTGTTCAGGTTTTCTATTTCTTCCTGGTTCAGTTATGGTAGTTTATATGTCTCTAGAAATGTATCCATTTCTTCCAGATTGTCGAATTTTTTGGTGTAGGTGCTCATAGTATGTTCTTATAATTGCTTGTATTTCTTTGGTGTTGGTTGTGATCTCTCCTCTCTCATTAATGATTTTATTTTATTTTTTCTTTTCTTTTCTTTTTGATAAGTCTGGCCAGGGGTTTGTCAATCTTATTGATTCTTTCAACTAACCAGCTCCTAGTTTCATTGATATGTTCTATTTTTTTTTTTTTTTTTTTTTTTTTTTTTGGTTTCTATTTCATTGGTTTCTGCTCCGATCTTTATGGTTTCTCTTCTCCTGCTGGGTTTAGGCTTTCTTTGTTGTTCTTTCTCCAGGTCCTTTAGGTGTAGGGTTAGGTTGTGTATTTGAGACCTTTGTTTTTTCTTTCTTTCTTTTTTTTTTTACAGATTTTATTTATTTGATAGAGGCCACAAGTAGGCAGAGAGGCAGGCAGAGAGAGAGGAGGAAGCAGGCTCCCTGCTGAGCAGAGAGCCCGACGCGGGGCTCGATCCCAGGACCCTGAGACCATGACCTGAGCCGAAGGCAGAGTGCTTTAACCCACTGAGCCACCCAGGTGCCCCAAGACCTTTCTTTTTTCTTGAGAAAGGCTTGTACCGCTATAAATTTTCCTCTCAGAACTGCCTTTGTTTTGTCCCACAGGTTTTGAGCTGTTGTGTTTTCATTATCATTTATTTTCATGAATTTTTTCAATTCTTCTTTAATTTTCTGGTTGAGCCATTTATTTTTTAGAAGGATGCTGTTTAGTCTCCATGTATTTGGGTTCTTTACAAATTTCCTCTTGTGATTGAGTTCTAGTTTCAGAGCATTGTGGTCTGAAAATATGCAGGGAATGATCCCAATCTTTTGATAGTGGTTGAGACCTGATTTATGACCCAGGGTGTGGTCTATTCTGGATAATGTTCCATGTGTACAAGAGAAGAATGTGTATTCTGTTATTTTGGGATGGAATGTTCTGAATATATCTGTGATGTCCATCTGGTCCAGTGTGTCCTTTAAGCCTTTATTTCCTTGTTGACCTTTTGCTTAGATTATCTGTCCATTTCACTGAGGGGAGTGTTAAAGTCCCCTACTATTATTGTATTATTGTTGATGTATTTCTTTGATTTTGTTATTAATTGGTTTATACAGTTGGCTGCTCCCATGTTAGGGGCATAGATATTTAAAATTGTTAGGTCTTCTTGTTGTAGAGACCCTTTCAGTATGATATAATGTCGTTCCTCATCTCTTATTATAGTCTTTGGCTTAAAATCTAAATGATCTGATCTAAGGATTGTCACCCTAGCTTTCTTCTGATGTCCATTAGCATGGTACATTGTTTTCCACCCCCTCACTTTAATTCTGGATGTGTCTTCAGGTCTAAAATGAGTTTCTTGTAGGCAGCATATTGATGGTTTTGTTTCTTTATCCATTCTGATACCCTGTGTCTTTTGATTGGGGCATTTAGTCCATTAACATTCAGGGTAACTATTGGGATATATGAATTTAGTGCCATTGTATTGCTTGTAAAGTGACTGTTACTGTATATTGTCTCTGTTTCTTTCTGGTCTACTAGTTTACGGTCTCTCTTTGCTTAGAGGACCCCTTTCAATATTTCCTGTAGAGCTGGTTTGGTGTTTGCAAACTCTTTCAGTCTTTGTTTGTCCTGGAAGTATTTTATCACTCCTTCTAGTTTCAATGATAGCCTAGCTGGATATAGTATTCTTGGCTGCATGTTTTTCTCGTTTAGTGCTCTGAATATATCATGCCAGTTCTTTCTGGCCTGCCAGGTCTCTGTGGATAAGTCTGCTGTCAATCTAATATTTTTACCCTTGTATGTTACAAACTTCTTTTCCCGGGCTGCTTTCAGGATTTTCTCTTTGTCGCTAAGACTTGTAAATTTTACTATCAGGTGATGGGGTGTGGACCTATTTTTATTGATTTTGAGGGGTGTTCTTTGCCTCTCCTGAATTTTGATGTTTGTTCCCTTTGCCATATTAGGGAAATTCTCTCCAATAATTCTCTCCAATATACCTTCTGCCTCCCTCTTTCCTTCTTCTGGAATCCTAATTATTCTGATGTTGTGTCATCTTATGCTGTCACTTATCTCTCGAATTCTCTCCTCGTGTTCCAGTATTTGTTTATTTCTCTTTTGCTCAGCTTCTTTATTCTCTTTCATTTGGTCTTCTTTGTCACTAATTCTTTCTTCTGCCTCATTTAACCTAGCAGTAAGAGCTTCCATTTTTAATTGCACCTCATTAATAGCTTTTTTTTTTTCATTCTGGTTAGATTTTAGTTCTTTTATTTCTCCAGAAAGGGCTTTTATCTCTCCGGAGAGGGTTTCTCTAATATCTTCTATGCCTTTTTTGAGCCCATCTAGAACCTTGAGAATCGTCTGAACTCTAGATCTGTAATATTACCAATGTCTGTGTTGATTAGGTCCCCAGCCTTTGGTACTGCCTCTTGTTCTTTTTTATGTGGTGAGTTTTTCCACCTTGTCATTTTGTCCAGATAAGATTTGCTTTCTCTTCCTCTGGAATGCTGCTGCTCTCCTTGGTAAGTGAAGTCGGTCTTGGCTGGGTTTCTTATTGTTCTTCTGGGGGAGGGGCCTGTTGTAGTGATTCTCAAGTGTCTTTGTCCCAGGCAGAATTGCACCGCCCTTACCAGGGACCGGGCTAAGTAAGTCCCTCCGGTTTGCTTTTGGGAGCTTTTGTTCCCTGAGTGCTTTCCATAGAGTTCTGGAGGACGGTAATGAAAATGGTGGCCTCCCAATCTCTGGCCCAGAGTAGCTGAGAGCTCAGGTTTCCGCTCCTCAGTGTGCCCTCAGAGAAAAGCGCCCAACCGCCCCCTTTTCCCTGGCCTCTGGTTGCGCTTGGAGAAAAGCGCTCAACTGCTCATGCTTGGAGAAAAGCACTCGGTCGCTTCTGCCTCCCTGGCCTCCAGCCTTGCGCTTGGATAAAATTGATCACTCTGTCTCCCTAGCCTCCAGCCATGCTCCGAGTTCACCCAGCCTGTGCCCGATTCAAGGTAACCCCGGGTTGAGAGCTTATTCCTCATCTTTCTCACTGAAGCTGGCTTTCCCGTTCTAATACCTATGAGCTCTGCAACACTCAGACACCCCCGGTCCTTCTGTGACCCCATGGAACCTGAGGTTACGCTGACCCCATGTGGGCTTCCCCCCGGTTTTGCCTCTGTAGCAATGTCCCTCAGTGGAGCAGACTTTTAAAAGTCCTTATTTTGTGCTCTGTTGCTCTGCCGCTTGCAGGAAGCTGGCCCCTCCCCCTGCGGTCTATCTTCCTGTCACTTTGGATTCAGTTCTCCGGAGGTCCTACCTTTCAGAAAGTGACCGATTTTGTGTCTCTAGAATTGTTGCTCTTCTTCTCTTTGATTTCCCTTTGGATTTGTAGGTGTTTGCAATGGTTAGATAAGCTATCTAGCTGATCTCCTGCTACCTGATGTCCTCTCAGCCTGCTACTTCTCCACCAGCTTGACTCCCCCCCCCAAACTTAGATTTTTAAGAAACGAGGTTTTCTACAGATAGCATATTCACTGATATAAACTTCCCTACTTATAAAAGTCCAGAATGTGATAAAACACACACATATGCACATACACACAACTATACCCCTGTATGATAGGATTCCAGAAGGATGAATTCAGTTGGCACAGGAGCAATAAATAAATATAGCACTGCATTATTTAGTGGTATCTGAGAAGCTTTTTTTTCAGAGAGGCAAGCTTCTGATATCAGGTTGTTTATTGTTTTATAACTGGCTTATACTACAAAGGTTTATAAATTTGTATAGTTAGAAAAGCAGATATTTTAGCTGATTAAATGGCTTGAAACAGTGGATGTAGAACTATTTCTTTAATGAAATCTTATCCTTGAGTCTGGTGCCTATCACAGATAAAAGCAGAACTGCTCTAGATGAAGAGAGGAAGGGCTGGAGGTCCAGAACTCCAGCAGCTAGGTCTCCTTTCCACCCAGAGAGCACTTAGGTAGACCCAAGGGAAACTGCATTACATGGCTAAGACTTTCACAACACAGTTTGAAAGTAGAACCCATGAAAATGTGTGCAAACAAAATCAAACTTCAACTAAAAGGATTATATGTTAAGCAGATAAAATTTTAACTAACTTTATTTAGGACTCTACCTCATTGGATTTCTACATTTTCCCAAATTTAAGCTTTCTGTGTTGCTATATAAGGAATCAAAATACGTCTATTAAAAACAAAAACACACACACAAAATCCCAAGACTTTAGTTAGCTTAACTTCTTTTGAAGAACTGATATTACTATATTACTTGGTAAACATTATTGAAGCTAATCTTCAATATCACCAAGGTATCAGATCTCCATCAACATTTTATGGAAGATCAAAGAAAGAGCTTAGCTAGAAATCCTATGGAAATACAATTCCACAGCTGACTCTTCTTAGACTGAACTGTGGGACTTTTACTGTCTTCTTAGAGTTTGGTTTCCTAATATAAACAGAGAAGATCATATGTATTCTTCATTTATAAGTTTTAATTCTTCATTTATAAGTTAATAAAATTCTGTGGTTTTCAAAGAAAGCAATTATTTAAGATGAATTTGAGTCAACTAGTGTATCAAGTTTTTAAAAGGCTTAAAAGTAAATCCAATTGTGACTCTTTTAATCTATATGGGGAACATGTGGAGGTGGTGCATATTTAGGGGGAAAGAAAGTTTCTTTTTTTAGTTGAAATCACATACAGTGAAGGCTACAGCTCTGATAAGATTTATATACAGGAAATCAAAATATTGAATCAGGGTGGTGTTAGCAACCCAGTGGGATGCCCTTCTATCTTCAGAATTGTAGTTAAGTATCTATGGCTGAGAACAAAAGGCTAATATTTCACATTTTGAGTTTGGAGACACTCAAAAGTGCTGCCACTTTCCAGCAGTACGCATACTAAATTCTGCTCAGCCTTCTCACCTGATTGTAAGAATTAAGTGAAATTAAACAGTAAAGTAATGAGAACAGCACTTGACACATTATAAAAGCTCCATAAAGTTTAGTCATTATTATTATTGCTAATATTGGTCTTCCTGAGGTTACTTTGTATTTCTGAGAAGACAACTGTGTTATAAACTTGGTGACATCAGGGACTTGTGTGATATTTTCTCCCTAGTACATAATAACATGTTCTTACAAAGTGTTGGCTCAATGCATTTTTCTCACAAACTAAACAATTTTGGTATTTAATAAAACTGAGTTTTAAAATGTATCTATCTTCTTAAACTGTGCTTCATAAAACTGAACAGTTATAAATATTATGTAGTAGCCCAAATAATAAGCTTGATGAATACATACATATGGCATATCTATGATATATTTATGTATATACAAGGATATATATTATATACATGAAGATTATACACACATATAATCACGTAACAAATACTGAATTCACTCTTTTCAAGTCTACATGACACATTTACAAAAGTTGATATTGTATCAAGCTAAAATAAATTCTTGATGAATTCCAAATAATTGAAAAAAGAAATTCCTATTTGCTGAGTGTAATGCAATAAAACTGAAACCAAAAAGAAAATAGGAAAAAAAATCCATACACTTAGAAAATAAAAACAAACTTCTTTAAATAATTAATTGGTTAAAGAAGGAATCAAGGAAATTTTTTCAAGTGCACCACAAATTGAAACTTGTGATTATGTGTTCAAAGCATTTCTTAGGAAAATTTATACAGCAGGGTAGTTCAGTGGTGCTCAGAAGTGAATTTATGTATAAATAATAAAATGAAAAGATTGAGAGTTAATGAGCCATGATTTTTCTATAGAATCTGAAGAAAAAGTCTGAGTCCTATAAAAGGAGAAAAAAGGAAATAATAAAAGGTAAGAGCAAAAATTAAATAGGAAACAGTTATAATGATCAATAAGACCAAAAACAAAATAAAAGAAAAAGAAGCACTAATAAACATCTGGAAAAATGATCAAGTGAAAGAAGGCAAAATAGATATGAGGAAAATGGGGTTAAAATGATATATTCCATCATTTTTAAACTCTCAAATTCAATGAGAATATTATGATCATTTTTATGACTACAGTTAGATAAATTGGATCATTTAAAATACAATTTACCAAAATCAAATCAACAAAACAAAACAACAGAAACCCACCTAAACAGACCAATAATATTAAAATACTTAATTGACAATCACAATTCACACTCTTCTTACAAAGGCACCAAACCCAGAGAATTTATGAGGGATTTTTAGCAAACCTTTAACTTAAAAGTAATTCTGATTTTGACATTTTTAGAGAACAGAAGGAGCAAAGCTACTTGATTCCTTTCTTAATGCTAGTAGAATTTGATAAACTTAATATCCAAATTACATGAGGCATATATAATAAGAAAATAAGGGCTAATCTCATTTCTAAATGTAGATGTGGAATTATAATACCTTATATCTTTCTCTGGATCAGTTTTGCTAGAGAGTTGTTAGGCAAATTGAATACACCATTGTTACCAAATAGTATTTATCTTAGCATAGATGAATTGTTCAACAATAGAAAATATATTTATGTATTTGGCACATTAATAAATAAAACGTGATAAAAAATCATCTCAATAAGTGTAAAAAAAAGCATTCAGTGAAATTCAGTATTCTTTCACAGTGAAAGCTATTTTATTAAGCAATTAGTAAACATAAGAAATGGACAAGAAATATGATTAGGCTTCCTCAAAATCACTGCTATTACCAGGGCAACTGGATGGCTGTCAGTTAAGCATCCAACTCTTGATTTTGACTCAGGTCATAATCTCAGGGGCTGGCTGAGAGTCTGCCTGTGATTCTCTCTTCCTGCTGCTCCTCCCCCACCACTCTCTAAAATAAATAAATAAATCTTAAAAAAAAAAAAAACTGCTATCACCAATAATATTTATGTTGTGCCAGTGGTTTTAATAATTACAATAAGAAAAGGAAAGGACATAAAAGATATAGAGATTACATATTAAAAGACAAAACCACAATTTTTAGACTATGACCTGGGTGGCTCATGGGTTAAGCCTCTACCTTCAGCTCTGGTCATGATCTCAGGGTTCTGGGATCAAGTCCTGCATCCGGCTCTCTACTTGGCGGGGGACCTGCTTCACCCTCCCTCTCTGCCTACCTCTCTGCCTACTTGTGATCTCTCTCTGTCAAATAAATAAATAAAATCTTTAAAAAAATATGCAGTAGTATTTCCTGTTAAATTATTATGGTGGGGATAAAATCTTTATATGAAATCCATAATGTTCCTGTAATGACTGCAATCAATGCTTTGAAAACCTTATAGAAATTTTAAAAAGCATTTGCTATATAACAAAACAGTTAAGATAACTAGAAATTGAAATTGAAAACAGTTATTTTAAGTTTTACATGGGTGAAATTATAAAATAGTTTTGAAACATTTACAAAGAAACTTGATTAACTGAAGATGTATACTTTGTTTATAGGTAGGAAGATTCAACATCATAAAGATTTCAACTCTTCCAAACTTATCCATAAATTCATTGTGATTTCAATAAAGTTTCAACAGTGTATTTCATAGAATTTGAGAAATTGATTCTAAAATAAATATGAAAAGAGTATAAGTAAAAAAAAAACTGAGCTAATTGTGAAGAGGGAGAAGGAGGAAGACACACTTGCAATACTAGTTATCAAGACTTATATATTTACAGAATTAGATAATCATTTATATATTTGTATATGTATAGAATCTACATACTTATGGTGTTAGCTCAGTAAAGGGCATATACATCAAAAGGACGAAAAAGAAAGCAGAAGCAAACAAAATCCCAAAGCACATAGATCTTAGATGTATGGGATTTCACTTCATGAGTGTTGTTTCATTTCTGTATGTTAAACTATAGTAAATGGTGATGGAACTACTCCCTATCCAAATGTGAAAAAAAAATGCATGTGTTCAATTCCATTTACAATCTTTCCTCTTTTTTAAAAAAAATTTTATTTATTTACTTGAGAGAAAGAACAAGTTGGGGGAGGAACAGCAGAAAGAAAGGGAGAAGCAGGGAGCCCAATGCAGGGCTCAAACCCAGGACACCAGGATCATGACCTGAGCTGAAGACAGATGCTTAACTGACTAAGCCACCCAGGTGCCCCCAGATCTTACAATCTTTTCAAAGAATATAAAGAATATCTTCATTACATTGAGGTAAAGAAGATAATTTAAACAAGTGACCAAAAAGTAAAAATCATAAAGGAATATATCAATACATTTAGCTACACTGAAATTATAAAATACTAACCAATAAGATACAATAAATAAGAATGAAAGAAGGTGTTTATGACATAGAGAACAAAGGATTAACATCAAGAATACATATAGGACTCCTACAATACAAAAGAGTAAAAACAACAAAAAGATAACAGACAATTACGGATGGATACCTGCTTCTTTTGTTGGATTGAATACAAATGATTAAGCTTACATATTACTGTGAACAAATAAATGGTTTCTCTTCCTTTAAAAAGGTACAGAAGCTATTCTTAGAAGATATGGAAAAGGTATTGCATGTATGAAATTGTCTCTTTTCCCCTTCCATCTCAGGATCCTACAAATCTATGTTTTTGGAAGAGTCAATTTGAAGGATAAAAGGAAATTTGAGTGCCATTCTTCTGAGTAGTACAGCAATCTTTGTATCACCTCTGTGTGTGTGAAGCACAGGCAATGCTAAACAAAGTTATAGGATGCATTTAGTACATTTAGCCTAAGAATATGCACATTAAAATTTAACAGATACATCTGAGCATGTTTAACTTATTCGTAACAGTTGATCATTGTTAATTTGGTTTATAGTTCCAACCCGTTCTTCATATAAACTCCTTTTCAACCCCATAACAATGAGCAAAAAGACATGAAGAGGCAGTTCAGGAAAGAGGAAATTCAAATGGGTAATCCACTTTGGCAAGGTTAGTAATAAGTAAAATACAAGTTAAAATACTAATGAAATACAATATCACAGCCATTGATAAGCAACAGCTTTAAGATCTGAAAATTCTAAATGTTTGAGGTCTGAGAATACCAGGTGAGGATTTTAAAAATAGGACTTTTACACAGTGATGGAAGGAGTGTACATTTTGGAAAGCATTTTGACAACAACAGTATTATTAAAAAGGCACTCACCTGACAATCTAGCAGTTCCACTTCTTAGTATCTATCCCAGAGAAACTTTGGGCATGTGTGCATAGGGAGACAGTTATAAGGAGCATTGATTTTACTAGTGAAGACTGGAAGCAATCTAAATACAAATCAGTAGAGAATAAATAAATAAATAGTAGTGGTAGATTTAGCTAATGAAATAGATTATTGTAATTTTTAAAAAGGAGCTATGTAAATGTATTGACACTGATAATGCAAAAAAAAATCTGATTAAAAAGTGAGAAGTGCATATATACTCTGATAAAATAGTCCTATACATTGGAACTGGTTATCTCTATTTCCATGGAAAGAAGGAATAAAAACATGTATGGAAAGAGTCATACCAAAGGTAAGATAGAGATATGCTCTGGGAGAGAGGCAGGCAAATGTGGCAAGATAAATACACAATGAAATTTTCAACTAATGAGTTATTTTCAAATAATGAGTTATTTCCAAGTGATGAGTCACTGAATTCTACTCCTGAAATGAATTTTATATTATATGTTAACTTACTGGAATTTAAACAAAAACTTTAAAAAAACAAGTTAAAAAAATAAATGTCTTTGTATATACATATATATCTATAAAAAAAAGCAAATGAATAATAAAAAAACCCAAATTTTTCTTTGTTTTGTTTTCTTAAATTCCACATATAAATGAAATCATATGCTATTTGTCCTTCTGACTGGCTTATTTTGCTTAGCACTATATTCTAGTTGCATCCATGTTGTTACAGATGGCAAGATTTCATTCTTTTTTTTTTTTTAAAGATTTTATTTATTTATTTGACAGAGAGATCACAAGTGGGCAGAGAGGCAGGCAGAGAGAGGAGGAAGCAGGCTCCCTGCCAAGTAGAGAGCCTGATGCGGGGCTCGATCCCAGGACCTTGGGATCATGACCTGAGCTGAAGGCAGAGGCTTAACCCACTCAGCCACCCAGGTGCCCCAAGATTTCATTCCTTTTTATGGCTGAATAATATCCCATCTATCTATTGAAACCAAAAACCAGACTCTTAACTATAGAGAACAAAGAGATGGTTACCAGAGGGGAGACTGATGGGGAGATGGGTGAAATAGGTGATGGGGATTAAAAGTACACTTAACTTGAAGATCACTGAGTGATACATGGAATTATTAGATTACTATGTTGTACACCTGAAACTAATACAACAATGTATGTTAATTACACTGTAATTTAAGAAGACTCATATCACCAAAGCTAAAGTAAACATATTCAATTGTTAACGTTTGTTAACAGTATATGGTAGATAAATGGGTGTTTGTTATTTTATTCTCTGTAATTTTACATATTAAAGATTAATAAAGAAAAATGTGTATATAGTATAAGGAATCAGCCTATATTTGTAAGTGAACTGTGGAGTGCCCTGATTGACATGAAAACTATTAGTACATGTTTTATAGAATATATCTGAAGCAGTCAATGTGTTTTCCTCCCTAATACCATTCTGAGGCAGAGAATTACAATGGTCAGTCCAGAACAAAGAGTGAAGGTGCTGGTCCTGAGTTTTTTTTTTTATTTTTAATAATATATTTTTAATAATAATAGACATTAAAATGAAATGTTCAAATCTAATAAGTTAATACAAAGCTTTTCCCATGTCTCAGGCTCTATTTAGTTTTTCAGGTCTAATTAAAATCTAGGATAAAGCATTCAAAGCATATGGTGTCTTACAGTGAGTTTTGACAGCAGGACAATTGTCAGTTTATTTTAAAAGAAATAAAAAAGGACAGAAACAAAACCATTTTGCAATGCATTATTATTATGATTAAATTGTTCCATGTTTCAAGAAAAAGCATTTGATGTACTGAGTAATCTGTTGTGTAATAGAAAGTACTTTCCAAATATCACAGTATTTTAATTAAGACTTTTTGTGTTCTTTCCTTTAATCACATTACAGAGAATTTTATGTCCTCGCATTCTCTCTTGGACAGGGCTGTGTAGTGTTTTGGATATGGTTATTTTCAGTAGTACTGAGAGTAACATGCCTTGATGAGCCAAAATCTCAAAAGATGAGTTCTTGAGATTTTCTTCAAAATGAGGATGTTATAATCTTGAATGATGGTCAACAATCTCAACGAGCTCTCTTTGGAGAGCTGCTCATGGGATTTCCCTAACACTTGTTGCTGTGTCATTAACAAGGCATTAAACTTCTTGGGATAACCCAGCTGTATTTTCTGGCCTGATACGACATTTGCATGAGGGGCATTTGCAACTTTAATTTTCCAGTCTTAAAAGATGACTTCATGATATCATATCAGAGGCTAACTTGACGCCTAGAAGATGATGGCCTTTTTCTACTAAAAGATTAATGTGTTTCTTTCTACTTTTTTTGTTAAGCTTTTATTTTACTTTGGTAATTGCTGGGGCTTGGATTTTAACAAAGCCAGTGATTTTCCATTCTCTGAGGGACTCTAGCCAAACATCTATGGTCAAAAGCACTTAGAGGTGAAGAATAGAATGAAGATGGCTTCTAAGAGGATGACATTGGATTGTAAATAAAGAGGGCAACCTTCAAGATGTTATTAAAGATTTAGAGAGTTTAGTGTTAAGGACTACAGGGAGGCTTGTGTTAGTTTAGGAATATGCTGGGACCTGCTATATTCTCAAGGGTATTCCTTATATCTCAACTCCTTTGGCCAAGATCAAGTTGTTTCTTTTGATTCATGATAAATAGTTCAGTTACTCATCTCAGTCCTTGAGTAAACAAATGTAACCTTTTATTTTTTTTTTTAGTCTTTCTTAGATCCTGATGATGGATGAAATGAGAAGGAAGCACTGCTAATAAAAAATACATATTTTTCCATTATGAATATTTGC
This sequence comes from Mustela putorius furo, assembly GCF_011764305.1. NCBI lineage: Eukaryota > Metazoa > Chordata > Mammalia > Carnivora > Mustelidae > Mustela > Mustela putorius. Next base: position 13,385,162 of record NW_025422023.1, read on the forward strand.
TAACTCTGAGAGGTAGAGACAAGGTGGGAGGTAAAGACACATAGAGACAAGATCTTAAAAGTTTTCATCACAAGGAAAAAAGGTTATAGCTGTATATGGTGGTGGATGTTAATTAGATTTATTATGGTGATCATATGTTATATACCTGAAATTAATATAGTGTTATATGTCAAGTAAACCTCAATAAAAAAAAAAGAAAGAAAAAAATATCGAGGTAAAGAAACATGAGAGATGAGAGGGAGAGAGAAGGAGAAAGGAGGGAAAAGGGAGATAGGGGAAAGGAGAGGAGGGGAGGGAGAATGAATCTGAGAGATACTTCTTGTGCTTGTGCACATATGTGGACACATCTAAAAGATTCCACAATTTTGTTTGTTTTCCAGTTAAATTGAATGTTTTAGTCTTCATCATGGTTTTTCAGGCATTTTAAGTCTAAGTAGTCAGACCACTTCAGTTGTTTTAACACCCCAAATCCAAATGATTGGGCAGCTAAAACAATCCAATTGGGTCAATCATTTAGCAATCCTAGGGACTGAACAAGTGATTGATGTGGTATATGAGGCAGACTCAAACTGTAATTTGTTACTTCAGAGAAAGAAAGCTAACAAATTCTTTTGGGAAACCCAAGAGGGATTGAGTAAACTTGTGTTAAATGATAGGATAACAATATTACATTACTGGGTGGTTAATCCTAAGAAGAGTCTTCCACACATGGAAGGAAAAAAGACTACAAAAGTAAGCCTGCCTAAATATATTCCCAGTTCTGTCTTTCTGTAAAAGACAAATAGCCTCCATATGTTGGGTTTGAGGGAATTAATCACATCCTTTGCCCTCAAAATGGCAGCTGATTGAAAACTAAGCACAGGAATCAGAAAATTGTAATGTCAGTTTTACTGAAGGTAAAGCTGGATTGGCAAGTATAGCTTGAATATTTCTATCTAGCTTTCTAATATTTCTTTCCAAAATTATATTTACATTCACTTGAGCAGTAAGATCTTCACAGCAGTAACTTACGAACCAGCAATGCCTCACCATGTCCACCCAGGAAGCCCAAGTCAGAGACATGAGAGGGAGGCTTTCTTTATGTGTGCAGTGACTTACCATGCTAACACTACCCACCAGAAAAATATGGTTTAATAAATATCAGACTCTTTAACATATCAAACAGATAAATTACAGATCCTAATAAAGAGGAAAAAATGAAGGGTGCCTGGGTGGCTCAGTTGATTGAATGACCAACTCTTGGTTTTGGCTCAGGTCATGATTTCAGGATTATGAGACTGAGCCCCTCATTGAGCTCTGCACTGAAGGTAGAGACTGCTTGAGATTCTCTTTTTCCCTCTCTCTCTGCACCTACCTGTGCTCTTTCTCCACCTCTTTCACAACACACAGGAACAAATAAGATCTAGAAGGAAAGGTAGATGCTTCTCACCAACACTTCTGAGAGAATAGAAGCTCTTATTTTATTGAGCAGTAAGAAAAGAATTAGGGAGACAAAGTGGTTTCCTCCAAACTTCCTCCAAGCACTTCTTCCAGGGGTGCACTAAAGGTACCCTTATTTTATTCACAATATTGATGCAACAATCCATGTGAATTTGGTTCAGCATCTGGGTATCCTCTAAGTTCATTACAGAGAACAATGGAGTAAAAACAATAGAGTGGAAATACATTGTGGAGCATCTACTGTGTCACATATCATTCTAGGCTCTTAATTCCAAAAAGTGTGAAGTTATCCCTAAGGTCAGGCAGCTCAAAAAAGAGAGAAGGTAGGCATATATTCAAGTTATTTTGGTGTCAAATCTGATGATTTTTCCACTATAATGCTCTCTTACTATAACATACAGTAACATGCTTGGACATGACCTTTGGACATAGCCTTTTAGAAGGTAGCATCTAACTACCATTGCAAAAATGTGGAGCCCCTGCTAAAATTATTAACAACAGCCAAATACTGAAAACTGTTCAAATGTTCATCAGTTGATAAATGATTAAGCAAAGTGTGGTATATCAATACTATAGAATACTGCTCAACAACCAAAAGGAATGAACTACTGATATATACTGCAACATGAATGGACCACTAAAAAACTATGCTAAGTGAAAGAAATCAGACACAAAAGACCAGATATTATATGACTCCATTTATATAAATTCCCCAAAAGGCAATCTAGGGAGGCAGAAAACAGATGAGTGGTTGCTTGGGGCTGGCTGTGGGGTTGGGGATTGACTGCAAATCTGCAAATAGACATAAGGGAACTTTTGGAGATGATGGAAATGTTTTAAAATTAGATTATGGTGATGGCTGTGGAGCCCTATAAATTTTCTAAAAATAATTGAATTATACACTTAAAATGAGTAAGTTTTATGATATATGAATTATAACTCCATAAAGTCATTTAAAAATTTAATTTTAGCAAAGGGGGTATGAATTGTGTGTGCCCCCATTTCCTCAATAGTAATTAATATTTACTATTAAAGTTTTCTTGAGAATTTTTGATACCTACTTTTTTATATTACTAAGCATGGCATTTAAGATTATGTATAAAAGGAAATACTTCTTTAAAATTTATTGCCCTCATATGAATGTTGGATAGTTATTCTGTTTCAGTAATTTTGGGGAAGGTGAGTAGAAAAGGTCTGAGTTTCTACTCATAGGAGGAGACAGCTGGAGAACTTTTCTAAGACCAGCTTTCCTTCAACCAAAGACGCAGAAATTACTCTGAATTAAATGGTGGGAGAAAGAATAATGGTGTGGCTTTCCCTTTCCCCTGTGCATTCTTGAATTAATGACAACAACCACTTTTTTCTTTTTTAAGATTTTTGTTTATTTTATTTGACAGACAGAGAGAGAGAAAGAGCACACAAGTAAGGGGAGTGGGAGAAGCAGTCTCCCCGCTGTGCAGGGAGCCCAATGCAGGGCTTGATTCCAGGACCCTGGCATCATGACCCGAGCTGAAGGCAGACGCTTAACAGGTTGAGCCACCCAGGCACTCTCAAAACAACCACTTATTGTAGCAGGTATTGGGGTAACTGTCTCCAACTGTTATCTCACCTAACACACCCAGTAGTCCCTTTGATAGACATTAATAATGGTGAAGATGGATCCATCTGCTCACCAAACACATTTCTTCTTTTTACTTGGACACACAGTGAGAGCAGATATGCCAGCACCCTTGTAGTTAGGACTGATGGTGAGACAGAGCATCTGAATTCACTTATCTAGGGAAATGAGGTAAGAAATGGTTGTGATGCTTCCAGGTCCACCCTATTAAAAACTTCAAACCAGGGGGAATCCAGTCATCAAGATACACTTATGAGAATGAGAGAAGATGTTTATGACATAGAGAACGAAGACATCCTTTCAGAGATAGTACTGTAAGTGATTGGAAAGGAAAAAAATGGTAAGGCCCTTAGGTGGTGAAGAAGATGAGACCTCCATGGCCCAAGTAGCTCCAAACCGTCTTTCAATGAACGCAGCTCAGGCTAACCACAGTGCTGAGGATTGCTTAGCACAGCATTGCTTAATTACTCGGGACAACAGGGTGGAAGGCCACAGCTGCCATTAATTGCCTTCTTTCTTTGATCTTACCACAGGCAGTGCTCTGTCTCTCTTATAAATAAATATGTATTTACTGACTCTCCAAATATTTATTTAGCACCTACCTTGGCAGACTTGTGCACTGGGAATATATCTGCAGATGAGAAAAAGTCCTTGTTTTTGTGGAGCCTACATTCTGGTGGAAAGAAGCACATTATGAGAAAACAAAATACGTAATACTTAAGATATTGATGTGTACTATGAAATAGAGTGATATGCTACAAAAAGGGGCAGTGGTATAAAGGGAAACTGGGAAGGATGGGAGCAGGGTGGAACCTTCAGCCACAGAGTGTTAGCAAGGGCTTCTTTGAAGACAGCCCATCTGAACTAGGCCAAATGATAAAAAAGAGGTTGCCACATGAAGATGTGAAGGAGAACACTGCAGGGTTAGGGAGTGCAAGTTCAGTGGCTGACATAGTGTGAGTTTGACAAGACAACAGAAAGAAGGCATGCATGACTGCATTGTGGTGGGAAAAGGAGAGGTGCATTTGGAAATACGCTTTGAGGCCTGAAGGTATAGGGTTTTCAGTCATTGTAGGGAGATTATATTTAATTCTAATGGCAATAGGGAAACTTTGGAGAGTTTGGAAGTAGAATAATTGAAAAATACTTTCAAAGTGTGCCAAAGCAGCCTATGGAAAGCCGTTTCACATCTCAGTCTAACATTGACTGCAGATTCCCCCACTTGAGTCACAGGCAATAGGTTGCAGGAATCTAGCCGGCCTTACATTCATTCATGGAAAGAAACTTATCACAACTCTGAACTTTATAGTGAGGGTGACTATGAAACCACGGATCCTAGTTTTCCAACTAATTGAATGTTGTTAGGAATAAATGTCTAGTTAAAAAAAAAAATAATCTTCTTAAACAACCCACCAAATAAACCCGAATGGCTCCACTGACATTCAAAACTTTGCTTTATATGGCTAAGCAAATTTCTTTCAAAAGAAAGCACTTTAATGATCCACAGAAAGCAGTCAAATACACTTAACATCCAAAAGAAGATAGTCAATAGTCAGGGAGGCTAGTCTAACGGAACAGTGTGATAAAGAAATAAGCCAGGAGTTATCTGACAAAGAGACTTGGTCTTATGATAAAACACAAGGTAATGCAAACAAAGGAGGAACATGATTAATAAAATAGCAGTGCAAGCTTCCAATCAATCAAATGTCACTTGACTTGTAGGAAATGGGAGGATGATCAACACTTGTGAGGATAGAATGCCAAAAAGAATTTATTAACAGCTCAATCTCTTAGTCTCTGAGGAAGCAGTATTTGGGACAAGCACATTTAATAGCTCTTGTATGAGCAGCTTATTACCAAATCTAAAACAATAACTTCTCAAGTCTCCAATACTGAAATGTCTTTGTATTTCTTCCCCAGTGAACGGCACTGGGGAGAGGAGTACAGGAAAATCTGAAGGATAATGAAAAATAAGACCCAAGTATTACTCAGAAAAATTCAATCCAGAAACGTATAGGGATATGGATGCTCCAAATAAGGATGGGCCTGGGGGTTGTGTTAGAAATACAATGGAGTTCTTTGAGCTATGAATAGCTCAAATCTAAACATGTTTGTTCCATGAATTTTTAGGGAAGGGTCTTATTTTTCTGTAAAGCTATATTTACAGGACAGATAGTCATCTAGTATTTATTAAGTTTTTGTAAGCATAGTCTCTTTTCTCCATCTTGTTGATGAAATATTCTGATGTATGTCTGTTTCCTGGCACACATAGCATTTAATACTTATTAACTGAAATAAATGTTAGGATTAGTTTAAAATACGTGTCTGTCCTCTGCCTTAAAAATACAGAAGTAATAGGGTCATAATGCAGAAAAAAAAAAAAAACCCAGGAAACAAACAAATAAAAAACCAAAGAAGCTAACTTTAGTCAGTATATTTGCTTTGTTGGTACTGGAGGTGGAGATGGGGGATCATGCGTGAATTGGAGAGCTGTGGAATGAACAGTTAGTTCTAGCTGATTCCCTACTTTCAGAAGGTAGCAATGAAGGTAGGGACATTACAGAAGAGGTCAAAATATGAATAAAGGTAAAATGTTGGGAAAATATGGTGTATTTTGGGGAAGCGTTGAGTCTAGTTCCGCTGAAGAATAGAGCGCTATAGCAGAGAGAATTTGGTACAGTGGGGAGAACAGGATTTGTGAGGCACATAAAACCCTGGCCCCACTAACACTTTGGGAAAACAAGTTATTTATTGTCATCTCTTTCCTCATTCTAAAGGCGAGATGTCGATGTTCTCTTTCTCTATGTTCTTCTAAATATTAATAAATGCCTACATTCTATTGAAATCTTACCATGTGTTAATTCTATTAATTTTATTAATTTAAATACCTGTGTGAAGTACTTGACCTTAACTACCTTATTCAATCCTCACAGTAATTATGCGATGAAAGAGTTGTGAGGATAAAATGGGAAAACATAGTAGAGTGCTTGGCTTATACTATATCCTCAAATACATGAGCTTTTTTATCCTTCTCATCTCTTTTCTTGTCAATTAATTGTGGGAGCTAAGCCTTGAAGGGAAACGTGAGCCCAGCTGCAGAGGAATCTTGCTATTAGGACTCTGTTTAGCCAAAAACTTTGGTCTTTGAAGGTTTTGGAGCTGGGAAGGGGCATGTTTAGAATTGTGATTTCTTTTTACCAACAATCAGGTACTGTGAGTTGGATTACAACAATCAGGTACTGTGAGTTGGATCTCATTGCTTAATCAGCTTTCTGAGAGATTACATTTCCAATGCAGGTTGAAACATTATTAGACATTTTTCTTTCAGAGGAATGAACAATCCCTTGGATGACTAGAGCATCTCATAACATCATTGAGTTCTGCTTATTAACAAGTCCAGCTAATAACATGTTTATCCACAGTGATACAGACAGCTAAGCGGGAAGTATTACTCTGGCTATGTTTCATGCTATTTTGCTCTGAGAACAACTGGGACTTCTTCACTATCTATTGCCCACCCCATTCAGTGAAACAGTTCTATTTGATTTTTTTCCCCTGGCTATCAAGTGTCACCTTAAGCCCTCTTTAAACAGCCCTGCTATTTTTCTAGATGGTATCAATTAGTACTGATTTTTTTACTGCCAGATGAAATTTAGTCTTCACCAAGCAGAGACCACTGGACAGACATTTCAAAATCTCTCAAAACGTCCCCCATATTTCTTTTCAATCTCTTTTATTTTAGCCCTTTATCATTGCTATGTGTACAAACCATGGACTAAAATTAATAATAACAACAACAATAATAATAATAAAGCAAAATGAATATCATAATCCCAGGCTAAATCTCTTCATAAATCTAAGGTGGATTAAGGCTAGAATACTTGTAGATTCCCACATTTTTTAAAAAGTCTACTTCTTAAAGAATTTTCCAATTCTAAATATCAACTATAGTATTTAAACTGAGGATTATAAACTCAAGATTAAAATTTAAAAATATATTTAAAACTAAAGTAAGTCACAAGGCTGGTTAAAAATTCACAAATAACTTTTTTTTTGGCAGTTTAAAGCAGAAGGATAGGAATCACGATTTGGGGTTTGCACATAGACTATCCCTTTCACCACATTTTAGAATACACACAAAATAGTAAGATTGTTTGAAGGCAGTTTATAAGAAAGGAAATGCCCTGATCTTATTCCTGAAGACCCTTGCTTCTCCAGATAGACTCAAGTCTCTCTATTCAAAAGAAATATAGTCACCACAGGTAATACATGTGTTCCCAAACATTGTTTCTGTACGTGAGTCTACACCAGTGGTAGTAAAGAGGCACAGAACTAAGATTTTCAGTCCACACAATCAGGAGGCAGTGAGATTTAATGGAAAACACTGGACTTCCCATGCCCAGAGCTTGTTTGCTTATTTATTGCCTCATGCTCTTATAAGCTCCATGAAGGCATAGACTATTTCTGAATATGTGGCCCCTAAAACTGCACTTGGCACATAAAAACCGTACTCATGCTAATATGTGATTGTTTGTAGAATGACTTTGAGTCAAGGGATAAGTATTTTAGTTCAGTGCTTCTCAAACTGTGGACAACTAGGTTTTTTGACTTTCCAGTCTGTCTCAGACTGATTATTTTATAAAATACAAAAAGTGAATTACCACAAAATAAAACATATAGACAAAAAACCTCTAAGTTTTAGTTATTGAATGGAATAGGTGCAAAACTGCTCTGTCAAACTGCTTTCATGAGGTTTCTAATGTGTTTTCCTAAATTCTTCTCCTGTTGAAAACGAGAAAGAAAAAATTGCTATCAGAGAACCACACTTTGAAGTACTTAACCAGCACTTTTTAGTACTTAACCTGCCACTGACTAAACTTGGAAAATTTGTTTTAAACCCTTGGAGATCTGTTTGGTCATTTGTAAAATGCGGAACACTACTGATTTTTCAGAGGCTGCTCCCTGAAGATGTGCTATTTCGTTCTTACACCTCCTGTAGGTCTGCTCAGTACCTCTGAAGGTGGAGTAACTGACAATGGTGAACAAATGTCAGGCTCAGGCTTCCCTTTCACCATCTCCTAATATGACATAAACCCATAAAGCCTTTGTCCTGGGATCAAGGCTACTCTAAGCCTGAAACTGACCATTCACTGGACTGATGTTTGAAAACTGATAAATAATTTTAGCATAGTAGTGACCTCTCCCTCCCCTGAAATATTTTAGATCCCTGGTTCTGCTTTATATTATCTTTTTAGCACTTAGCAATAACATACTATATGTTTTGCTTATTTTATTTTTAATCTGTTTAAATGTTAGTTCAGTCAGAGCTAAAATATTTATTCTTTTTTTTTTTCATTACTGTGAAAAAACCCATGAAACTGGGCTTGATACAAGATGGACAGCAAATATTTTTTTATTAAAAAATGAATAAGTGGATCAACTCATTTATATTGCCTCAATAATTTAATCTGAAGAAAGAAAATTCTTACATGTTTCCTACTTTAAGAATTTGGAGTCTTAGTATAGTTTTAGTGGAAGACTTAGTATTTGAGGTAATTTGAACTCTGAAGCTTTTTCAGCTTGGCTATTTATAATTCTAGGTATATTTTTTTCCCTCATATATCAAAGCGGTTTTTAATGAGGGTAAAATTCAAAGTTCTCTTTCAAAAGCATAGTTTGGGCTCATCTGGGTATAAAAAAATACACATCAAACCTGTTTTTAATGTAAGACGTATGTTTTAAAAATAGATAAATCACAGATGATTGAGTGGAATTTTTTCCCATTTTCTAAGAAAATTTTACCTTTAAACTTAAAAATGAGATGAAAAATTTCAGCCCTAAGGATATATGTATATATACACACATTATATATCTCTTATGAGAAAAATTCTACCTGTTTTCGGATACGTTTTCAATTTTTTTTTCAACCGCAGTTACACCATGACACTGTAGTACTGCAGCAATGAAACCAAATTGAATTTTATTATTCTACATTTATAGTATGTTGGGAAAAAGCCCCAAATCTTCTTATTCATATTAAACTGTCTTTACTTTTCCTTTCAGGAAACTCAAACTATGCAACTAAATAAAACACAAATCTGCCTTCTGATGTTACCCACTACAGAGAAAAAGGAATACAAATATATTTAAACATATACAACCTTTTATATTTAAATTTTTGGCCACATATGCCTTAATAATTAAAACACACCACACACACACACACACACACACACACACAAAGTTTACATATGTTTTCTGTTCTTTCTTGCTCCCTTCTTGGCCAGTCAACTTTTTCAATTTTTTCCCTCTATTACTTGATTGTTTCACTTCAGTATTTTCATTTTTATTACACTTTTTATGTTTAGCGATACTTTCAACTATTCCACAGAAGGACAATTTGGCTTTTTATGCTCATTTTAAGATTTAAAAGTTAAACATTGAAAGGTATGGTATAGGTGGCACCACGGTTTCTCTCTTCCAGAGTTTCTGCCCACATGTACTCAAGAAGTAGAAACTCTGATCCTTCCGTAACTAACAAAAAGTGAAACTTGACTGTTCTCCCATTTGCTTCTCACACCCACCCCCGAGAAGATTGACGTAATTGATTGGTGAAATTGAGAAGAGAATCATTCCACTTGTTTGGCTTTAGTATACTTCCTCCCTCCCTCTTAGATCTCTTTACGTTGAGGAAGTTGTGTTTTTCGCTAGGCTCCTCCATAGCATAAATGGCATTGGTTCAAGGCATGTGACTAAGAGCCTGCATTTCAGAGGTCCCAGCTCCAGGCCCCAATGGGTATAGGAGGGATTCTGGATAAGCATGTCTGTTCTAAAGACCTCACATCTCCTCTGGAGTAGTAATTGTGGTCTGGGAGAAGTGAGTTTAAAAAAAAAAAAAAAGACTTTAATTCTGGTCATGGATCAAGCTGCATTCTTTAATCCAATATTACCAATGATAAAACTAATATTTTAACAATGTTTAAATGTCTTTTAGACTAAACATGTATCTGACTGATCATCATATCTAGTCCCAGTCATTTCAGTACATGGAGAAGGATGCAGAGTGGGATGACTAATCATTCCCATATCAGAACAGTGGGTAGAATCTGGGTAGGTGAATATAAGGAAAGGGGTGTTTTAGATGCAGGGCATGATGTTAGTAGAAGTGTATAGAATGTACAGTATGTGTACATAAAAACATACATACAGACATATACGATCTACAGTATGTGTTTGTGAACAATATGTCCTTTATGGCTGGAGCTTAGGATTTTGTTTGTTTGTTTGTTTGTTTTAGTGGAAAAATACATTGGATAAACTAGAATGGGAATAGATGTTACTTTATATTCCTTACAAGATAGGACCATGATAGCTTTTTGATTGACATGGCCAGATGCTAAAAGGATAAAAAAAAATATGAGTGGTGTGAAAGAAAGTCTAGAAACAGCAATAGAGAACTAAGAGAAGATTGGAGGGAAGAAAAACAGGAGAAAATTATTGCTTGCTTGATTAGTTAACTCAAGACTTAGAGAGCGTGAGTGACTTTCCCAGATCAGTCTGAATCAGAAGATCATGCTCTTCATTTCTAAAAGGAAACTGTTTCTTTATTCACAATACTTCTGACACCAAGTGTGTTCATTTTCCACACCAGCACAAACTCCAATTCTCTGTGGACACCAAATGGGTGTCCTACTCTTTAATTTATTCTGAAACTAACAACCCAGAATCAGCACAGACAGATAGGTTAAGCGGTAAGTCCCACAAGACTCCTCCTCACCCCCCTCCCTTTACTTGCCAGTCACAACTAGTGGATCTCCAGGTTACACACACTTCTGTCTAACTTAACTACAATTGGGGGGTTCCCACGATCCCTTCCTTAGTTCTCTAATTTGCTGTAATGGCTCACAGAACTCAGGGAAATACTTTACTTACTATTACTGTTTTATTATAAAGGATATTTTAATTTTTTATTTTTTATAAAGGATATTTTAAAGGATACAAATAAACAGTCAGATGATGAAGTACATAGGGAAAGGTCTGGAAGGGTCCTGAATACAAAAGCTTCTGTCCTTGTGGAATTTAGGGCGCACCACTCTCCTGGCACATGGTTGCATGCACCACGTTGGACTCTCTCTGAATCTCCTTATTTAGAATTGTTTATGGAGGTTTCATTAGTTAGGCACGATTGATTAAATCATCAGCTGTTGGTGATTAGCTTGATCCCCAGCCTCATGTCCCTTTCTGGAGATCTGGGGTGGGGCTAAAAGCAAGTTCCAATCCTCTATCTCAGGGTCAGTTCCTTTGGTAACCAGCCCCCCTTCTCCAAAAGTCACTTCATTAGCATAAATGCAGGTATGTTTGAAAGGGAATTATGAATAATAGAGAATGTTCTCTTTATCCTTAGTGGTCTTTAAATTCCAAGGTTTTTAAAAGTTTTGTGTCAAGAAGCAGAGATGAAGACCAAATATATATTTCTTATGTCACAGTGGCACAACATTTACTTGAAAATCATATTTTTAGAAGAAGGTGATTTCCATTCGAGGGACCTGCAACACTGCAGAGACACCCAGCAAGCTGTTGGGAATGTAGGCTTGGTGCCCAGTTTGGCAGTCATCTGTGGAGAAGTGAGAGTAAAACTAGAGCAGTGGGCAAGATCATCAAGAGAATGTCTGCAAAATGAGCTAAGAGGAAAAATGCCTATGAGAGGAATTTAGGGAATGCCTACATGGAAGGGCCAGGAGGAACACTCACAGTTATTTGGGGGAATTTCTAGTGATTTAGTCCAGGAATCACTGAATCACTGCATCAGTTACATCTAATATCATAGAGGATTAAAAAAGGTCTTTTTTAAAATCCCAGAGAAAATTTATTTGGGATTAAGGGATTATTGGAGATACATTTATGATAAATAAACCTTTGCACTTATAGAATTACTCGAAGTATATTTAGTTATATAAAATGTATATATAATTTCATCATGACCACTGATATGGTGGAGTGTTGCAATTTGAAAATTGTCATACCACTGAAAATTTATTTACTCAATTTATTATTTCATTAATTAGTTCGTGGACTCTTTAATTCTGAACTATTTATTCATTTCATACTCTGCTCAAGACAAGAAATCTATATATTGATGAAAAGTAAGATTTCAAGGTTACTATTAATCAATAACTTACAAACTCCTGTTTAGTTTTTAAATGTCAAGTTCCTCAAGATATACCTAACCAAATGCTTGTCTGGCCACAGCTCCTGGGATGGAGTGTATGTGACATTGATGTAAAGAAGTTAAATTATGTATTATGGGCTCAATTATGTCCCCTTTCTTCAGATTCATATGTTGAAGCTACAACCCCCAAATGTAACTATATTTGGAGATAAGATCTTTAAAGAAGTGACTAGGTGAAAATGAGGCCCTAGGTATGAAGCCCTAATTCAGAATGATTGATGTCCTTGTAAGAAGAAAGAAGGAGAGACACCCAGCACTCCTGCGCAGAGAGTCGCCCACACAGAGTACAAGCTAAGGAGGCCTCAGAAGAGTCAACTCTGCTGGTGTCTTGATCTTGGACCTCCAGCTTCCAGAACAGCATGAAAATAAATTTCTGTCATTTAAGCTACCTAGCCTATGGTATTTTGTTATGGTAGTCCTAGCAAACAAATATACTATGAAACTAAGAACTTACCTTTACAGCTATGCAGCTCTAAAGAAGGGATTTTCAACAAATACTGGTTAGATTCTGACAAAATAGACCAGCCTCTTGAAAAATTTATGCTGAATGTAGGTTTTGTGATTGCCTGGGTGGAGGAGATGGGCAGCACCAGGTCTCTGACCAGTTATATTGGTTTTGGTTAATGAAGCAGTGGGAAAAAAACATATTAATGTTTAATTGTGAAATATCTTGCCTTTGGTGCATAGAGAATTAAAAAAAAAGGTCATTAGAGAGACTGGCTTCTCTCTTCTGATTTTATAACCATATCTATGGTGATAGGCAAGGCTATTTTGAAATAATGAACATATAAAATGTAAACCACCCACATTTTTCCTTTCACAAGTACTTGTAAAGATGCCTGAAAAGCACACAAAAATGCTCCTTTTAATGTTTTTAGAAGGATAGCTTAAGGTTGTTTTCAAAGTTTCAAGATCCAAATGCAAAGGACTCTACTTCTTTACAAGTGGTTTAATCCCGTGGGTAGTGTGGTTATAATCCAGATGACTCTCTTGAGGGGCACAGAGAAGCAATGCCAATTTTTTGTGTGTTGAAAGGACCATAAAGAAGAAACAGATCATACTTTGTGGGTTGATAAATAGCTCAACACACACAGCCAGAAGAATGAACAATATGCACATTGCACCGCTAACTTTTTTTTTTTTTTTAAAGGCTGAAATGGGGGAGAAGAGTTGTGGATTTTATTTCTTTGCCTGATCCCTCGCTTGGTGAGATGGCAAGGACAAAAAGGATATGTCAGAATTTAAAATGTGACATTGAAAGAAAAAGTTTAAATATGATAAATATCTATGTATGGAGCTTAATTTACTTTCTCTTCAATTTCTGTTTTAAAATGAAAAAAAAATTGAAAGTGGCTTCAGAAATGATTAGAAGCAAAACTTTGGTGGTCTCCTTTAGACACATGAAAGGAAAATTGCTAGAAACAAAAGCTGAAAGTTCACTTTGCTTGGGTTGATTTTATACTTGATAGATGACTTTGGGAAGGTTCCATGCGCAGAAGAGCTCACTCTTCATAGTGAGTAGGGAGTGCTGGAAAGGGAAATTTGCAGATACTAGAAGTATACCAGTTGCATGTGAAAGCCTCAGTCATGAATTCTCTGAGGCTTTCAAGATTATTCATACACAAACTTTTCCACTCTTGCTCTTTTATTTTATCTTCCTCTTTGTTGTTGTTGTTGTTGCTGTGTGAGGCATTCATTAATAGTAAGGGAACCTACACTCCTAATAGATAAGATCTTTGTAACCCTGGGAAAAGATCAGTGATGATACTGTCTTCCCTCTTATCCTCAAGAATTGTCTGTTCTAGATTGGGCTGAAGGAAATTTTTATTTTCTCACATAAGTAAAAACACTGTTTTTTAAACACATCAAAGCCCATTTGAATTGGGTCACATCATAATTAATTTTATCAAACAGATTTTAATTCTTTCCAGACTTAAAAAATTTCCAGATTATTCAAAATTTTATGTGCCAAATTCCGTCCTCAATTAGGCACATGCAGCTAATTGCACACACGTAACTGAGGACAGAGTTTGGCATTGGGGGTTGAAAGTCTCTGACACTCTGAATTTTTTTCTTGGAAAAGCACAGACTTTAATCTATGAATTAAAAAAAAAAAACCTTCAAAATTAATGACATCACTTTTCCAAAGTTGCTTTCAAGCACTGATTAGTTAATTCACCACGCCCTGGTGTAATCACTCTTTATTATCTTTTTTGCAATGAGACAATAGTCATACAAATGACCTTTTTATTTGTTTGCATCCATGCAAGCAAGACCATGATAGACTTAAGGTTAAAAGTTGGCATTCTGTGTCCATGATGATAGCTGGAACTATGCATTAACATTATATAATTGTGTAATAAATCTGTTATTTTCTTGACCATTGCCTCTTTTATTATTTAAATAATAATGGCTTTATTACACTTTTTCCAAACTATATGGCTAATATTGGAAATAATGTCAGCAATATAGAAAGGTATAGGGAATAAGATAATGACTTCAATTCTTATCACTATGAGGAGGCCATTTATATTTTGTTGCATATTCTTTTAGGAACATTATCTGACCTTTTCTCTAATTCAGTATTGCTAGAATAATAGACACATCATGGTAACCAGCTTTTTCACTAGGGAAATATTGGAAATCTTTTTATGTGAAGGAATACAGATACCTCTTTTAAGGCCCACATACTATCTTGTTGGACCAGCAAATCTCCAGTCAATGAATTATTTTCACAAAAAGAACTGCTCTTCCTTGCTGTGAATTTCGTCATCATACACTCATTTGTTTAATTGTGATAAATAACTGGAGCTCTGTTCTTTTTTAGCTTTATCAAAGATCCCAGATTCCCAACAAATCTATTTGTTCCTTTTAAAAACTATCATTTTGAGTTACATATCCATAGAATTATACTCATGACTTAAGAATGTCATGGCAATGGAAAATGTGAATAACATAGGTTATGTGAAGTCCTCAGAAAATTGTTGAGTGTATCTTGTAGTCTCTTATTCCACATCTTTAATCTGAAGATCTAAAAATGTTCAAACTGATATGGCTTTTGAGTTCTATCTCCATTTCTTTTTCTTACCAATTCTTAGGAGCTTAGCGTAAGCAGGGGAACAGAAAATCTTGGGTAGTGTATACTTCAAGTAATCAAATATGCTAAATTTAGAGTGGAGTTCTTATGCTTATATGAATAGTGTTTGAAAAATTGAGAGAAGCTCCATACAGGCTCTGTACATCACCATTTTCTTCTTTGTTTCTCCTACTCTTCATCTCCTAAAATCTTTCCAATCTACTGCCCTTATAAAAACTCAGATGCATTAACAGCCTTGTCTTCTTCATCCTTTAGATCTTATTCTCTGTTGCCTGCTCAAAGACATTGCTCTAGCAATATTCCCTTTTCCCTCCCTCATCATCGAATATTTTTCTCTACTGAATTTTTCTAATGAATATATAAGTATATAATTTTTTCTTTTATTTTAAAATATTCCTCTTTACCCATTTTCCACTCCACTTACCACCCCATTTATTGGCTCCCCTCTGGAAGAAAAGAGTTATCTTTCTTTACTCCTTGATTTCAATTCTTCCTTTTTCTTTGAAAGCAATCTAAGCAGGGTTTCTCCCTCATGAGTCTAAAAATTGTTCTTGAGATCACTAGTGACTTCCATGATTTTAAATATGAAGGTCAGTTCTCAATCCTCATCTAGCTTGACATGTCAGTCTCATTTGACACATATGATCACCTTACTCTTAATAAACCATTCACTCGGTTTCCAGAATGCCATTCTCTTTTAGTTTTCTTCCCTTTGGTGTGGATTGCTCCTTCTCAGTCTCCTTGAACTCAATCTTCTTTTTCCTGACTTCTTAACTTTGGAATGTTAGATTGTTTTCTCTTTTTCCTCCTTTTTATCTACACTCATTGCCATAATTGTCATCTATATGATAATTACTCTCATATTCACAACTCTAGGATCATCTATTTTTCATACCTAACATTCATGCATCCATTGTTATTTCGACTTGGATGTCTCATACCTCTCAAATTCAACATGTCCAGTAATGAACTCTTGGTCCTCACCCATTCACAGTTGTGCTTCACTAGTCTCAGTTTTAGCAACTTTATCCTTACTGTTGCTTGTGACTGGAAAACCATTTATTGAGTTCTTTTGTTTTTTCACACCCCACATTCATCTTTCAGGAAATCTTGTTACCTCTCATTTCAAAATATATTCAGAACCTACCCATTTATCACCCCCTCCACCAAGTCACTAGAATTCCCAATCAGGTTTTCCATTACCCTGGTCCCTTTGGAATCTATTGTCAACAAATAAACCAGAGAGTCTCTTAAAACTCAAATTATACCATTACACTCTTCCATTTAAAATCCTGAAATAGCTCCCCATTTTACTCAAGGTGAAAACTATAGTCCATACAACAGCTAAAAGGCTAGAAACTTCCATTTCCTCTTTGACTTCTATTCTCCTCCTTGTTCAGTCTCCAGCTATCACAGAAGATTCCTTGCTATTCCTCACATATACAATGGACTCTCTAACCTTGAGATCTTTCCTTTGGATATTCTTTTTACCTGGAATGTTCTTTTTCTAGATATTTGCTTGGATAACACTTTTGTCTCCTTCAAGTCTTCGACTAAATCCCACTTTCTAGATGAAGCCTACTCTAATTTATTTAATACTACATCCTCTCTTGCCCATCTTTGACATCTCCTAGATCCCGTATTCTGCTGTGGTGTGGTGTGTGTGTGTGTGTGTGTGTGTGCGTGTGTGTCTGTGTTTGTGTCTTTCAAAGCATTTATTGAACATTTATTGAACATTCTTTGACTTAAAATATAAATATTGTTTAATTTCTCTGCCCCCATTAGAAGATTATTTTTGAATATATCTTTGAGGACAGAAATCTTTGTTGTGAGTGGTGGAACTGGGGGTAAATATCTCATTATTAAAATTATAAATGAAATAACTAACTAAATAAGTCAAACTTGATTACACTAATGATGAGATATGTCATGTTGAATAGATTTGGTTAATTCAATTCTATGCACATGAAATTAAAAAAAAAAAAAAAAAAAGACAAACCAGAATGAAAGGGAAGAATACTGGGGAAAAAAAAAAAACATAGTGTAAACTTAGTGTTTTTAGTTTATGAATTTTCCTCCTCTTAAAAAGATTTTGGGAAAACAATGAAGAGGCTACAAATGTTGCTGTTTGAATCTTGACTAAGATTGGTTAAGGATTATGCTAATTTGGGGATAAAAAGGAAGAATTTTTGGCTTTGAAATATAAATGTATACATCATTGGCCCATCCCATTAACACTTCTGAAATTTCCCTTCAGCTGTAGCTGATTAGCAACTAAAAATGTCAAGGTTTATTTTGAGAATATTGGAGACTACTATAGGGCCTTGAAACAATTAGTTGCTCAAGGCCTCATTAAGAAAGAGAGCATATATATATAAAGCTATAAGACTTGGCTGGTCAAGAAAGCAAAATGGTTTTGAGCATTTTATTCAGTGAGGTAAATTAGTGTGCTTTGTTTCAACTGGTTAACCAAATGTTGAAAGTATGGCAGACTACTTTGGAAGGAATGAAAATTTCTCTAGTTGAGGGGAGGCTGGCTGGTGGAATGTCAGGCTCATATAAAGTTATTTTGTTGAGAAGACTAGTTGCTATGTCTACCGATTTTGATGCCAATTACTTGTAATAAAAAAGAGTAGTCTTTGAGTGCTTATTTTAAAAATATTGTTTAATTCCAGTATTTGATGAAGCAGCTAATGATTGAAAGGAAGAAATCTTAAGGCATATTAGTTTAAATGTTGGCTATAAAACAAGAGAATATATTTAAGTATACAACAAATGAGGGTAAAATTCTTTTAAAAACTTTAAACAGAAGACAATTTTGAATACCATTTGTTGGGGCTTGTGAGGACCCCAAGTAAAACAATCATCTTCTGCTTTGTAAGGATAGACAAAGAAATCATATTGATGGAAGTCAGAATACCAGCTTTGTTACTAATCAAAATCTGGTCTGATGACTGCATTTAGATATACAGCCACAATTGTTTTCCTATCACTTAGCTTTGATTAGACACACTTAGTCATCAGGCATCAAGTGTATGCAGACCTCCCTCAAGGCCTGGATGTTTACCACATGATATTGATTAGATCTTAAGGCAGGGTCCTTGGATAGATGGCTCCAGAAAGAGAGAAAAAGAGGAAAAGCCTACAATAAACTTGCTCAATGATTTCTCCCACATCCACCAATTAGACCATCTGATTCTTCTTACACAGGGAGGGCTAAGTTGGGATAGAAAGATTGAAGGTTTTTTAAAGAGTAAAGCCTCCCTGACAGGAAGCAGGAGGAATGGAGAATATACTCCCCTACCCATCCCCTCACCCCTAAGAAAACACTACTCATTATGTATGTGTGATCTATTTATGCCATGTGTTTCAAAATGTGTGAGTTAGTGGGAAGAGGAGAATGGGGATTATTGTATTTCACAATTTCCACTGCTATTTTTCAAATAATTACACAAAGAGTTGCAAATCACATACTCACACATAGTTGGAATATACACTGCTATGAATTAATGTTCATGAGTTAATGGCTCAGCCATGGATGAAGGAGAAAGAGGGAAATGCCCTAGTGCTTTTATTAATGAGCAAAGACCAGAATGTTGATAAAATTTTCTGCATCCACTGAAGACAGCATTGCTGCCATCTGCTGGACTGTGAGTAGGTGTAACCCGGAGGAAGGAGTCCATTGTATTTATCTCCCTCCCACTTCCTAGGCTTTATGCTAGGTGTCAGGGTGGGGCATCTAAAGATAGCAGCTCCAGGTCTCTGCCTTCAGGGAGCTGGGGATTCAGCAGGGGAGAGACACCTCACTCTGGAGACTACGATAAGTATGGCCCTAAGGGAAGAGCCATGAGTTGGTGGAGTTCACTGCCATGTGAAGTAACAGACAAAAATTTACAGAAAAGGGGACTTGACTTTATGCTGGAAGCAAATAAAGGTAGGGTTTGACATGGAGAGATGGAGACAAGGGAATTCTAAGTGGGCACTGTCCAAAGAGCTTAATTCTACAGGTTCATGAAGAGTCTAATGAAAGTTCCTATTCTTTTTAGGAATAATCTCTTTCTCTTATTTCTCCTGTATGATCAACCTCTCTCTAGTCTGTAATTATTCTCAACTATTTAGTTAGTAATCCTAATCAGAAGAAATGGCTCTCTAATAATTGAAGTTATAGGTAGGCTATAACCAGCATGATATGTCCCTCCCTCACAATGCCCCAGTGGGGTTATCGCCCATGTTCTGCCCTGAAAATAACAGGAAACTTCATTTCAATGAATTTCTTTGGTTTGTGGTTTACCATAGCATAAGTTTATGAGGTTGGACTTTACAAATTCCATTTTAATCAGATATTATTTTTGCCCTAAGCAAACTCTAAATGCCACAAATAAAGCTTTCACCAATTTAGAGACCGTCTATAACTCATAAGTGTAATTAGGTTTAAAAAGATCCTAAGATTTCACACAATCCTTGTTCAACATTTGTGATTTTTATACTCCGTGCTTCTAGTCCCTGCAAAGTGGTCAGCGGGATATTTCCCTATCGTAAACTGTGGTATGTTAAGGACCCAGCAAGTTAAAGAGTAATAACTTTTGATTTGGCAACAGCAGAATAAAATGTAGATAACGGAAACTTTTGTCAACATTAAGTTTGACACATGACGGATGGAACTTTCAGGTTGCAGATATGAATGTATGGAGGAGCTGTTCCATCTGAATTTCATTTGACTTTCCTGTGGTTGTCAAAATGGGTTTCTTTCAACCTTTGTGTCAGTGGAGGTTGGTTTGTATGGGACTTGAGTGATAAACCTGTCAAATACAGCAAACTTTGTGATTCCATTGGGCCCTATCATAAAAATCAGGATTGAAACCTGCCAAACTTAGTGAAATTGGCTGATTCTGGGACAAGGGCTTATTGCATAGATTTGGATAATGTCTGCACATATGTTTAAAAAAAAAAACTTCTTGCTTTAAATATGTTTGTGTTTAAGACTCCTTCAGTGAAGGATTTGTGACAGTAAATAAATACAATGGAATATGTTTAAACAAACATTTTAAATTTATCCACTTTAGTGTATAAAATACTCTATTCTCCACCCAAAGCTACATTTTCTTCACCACAATCTCTTCTTTTTAAATCCAAACGTTCTTAACATTAATTTAGAAGATATGTAAAGCCAGGCCAAGGAAGATGAGACAAAACTATAAAGTCAGTTAGGAAGTGTAAGGAAATGAACCAAACTGGAAGCAATGCCAGCATCCAGGACAATGTGGGAAAACTGGAGAAGTAACAGACTAAAAGTAATCACATCTACCTGTTGAGCCACAAAGAAGCATAACATTATCCTGGCCTTTGGTATCTTACAGTTTATCTGAGGAGATATAGCCTTTTCAGATGGAAATAAATGATAATTCAAAATGACAGGCCCTGGATGGTGTAGGCAGCAGATGTACATTAAGGCCTAATGTGATTGGGAAGGCATTGTGAAGAAGGTCAGGCTTCATTTGGGTCATCTTCCCTCTCTCTCAATCTTTATTTTTAAATTACAAAACATTATAAATATGGGAATTGAATAATAGTGTTTACACAGAACAGATACTAATTATTGCACAATTACTACCATTTATTAAATACTATGTGTCAGGCATTGTGGTCAAGTGCTTTGTATGCTCAATCTTTGCAATTTTTCAATGACTTAAATACTATTTTCCCCCCAAATTACAAATTGCAGCTTCAGAGAGGTTAAACAAGGTATCCAAAGTCACATAGCTCCTACATGGCAGAGCCCAGACTCAAAGCAAAACCTGTGTGATACGAAAGCCCAAACTCTAAACCACGGAGTTAGTGCTGACATAGAGCGAATGATCAATTATCTTCATGTTGTGATGACAGTTAAGGTTTTGCACCAAGAATTTCCTTCCTAACATGAAGCATATGTCAGTTTGAAAAGGAATTCCCTAAATGGTAATAGTGAAAACTATTTAACAAACACAGAAGAATGTTTATCACATAATGTCAAACGGGAAAAGAATAATATCATAAAAGTGTTCACTGTGTTTGCCATTATGTCAAAACTATGTATGCATATAGATGAAAGGCTGGAAGAGAAATGTAAAAGGAAAATAGTTTTTGTTGAAATGATCAGAGTCCTAGATAGATAAGTTTTTCTTTAAAAATCTCTTCTAGTGTAAAACTTTTGTCATTAATATTTTTAAAATTATATCAGATTAAAGCTATTAAACTAATCCAATGAGAGACACTTAAACTTGGTGCTGGAAAGAAATCATTCTCAAAATTCAAAATTGCAAGTTGTTTTAAAACATGAAATCAGTAGAGGAGGTCAGAAAATAAATGAAATTCTCTAGCAGATAGTTTAGTTTATGAATACTTCAATTATTTTACTGGAAAATGATGTTTATTTTTCCTCTTCAGAAATTTGCTTTAAAGTTGCCATTTCAGTAGGTGAGAACGTTTATAGAATAGGATTTCATACTACTTCCTCCCTCTTCCCACACCTTGCTCTGGGTCCTGTTCCATTCTGACCAGCAAAAGTCTTGTGTTTTGTTGAATTTTTGTCTACTGCACCTTTTGTCTGAGAAACTCTATGACTTCTAGGACTCCCAAAAGAACAAGAGATTTCCAAAGGAAGAAGGAAATTATGAGTTTATTTTCTTGTAGGCCTTAGAGTTTCTTAAGTGTGAGAACTGATTGATGAAGTTTGGGTATGGTTCAAAGATCTCAATAAAACTAGAGCTCAAACTTGTAGGTAGCGATAATTGCTGATAATGTACTATTTTGTCTTGTTTTCATTTTTCAGTTGGGATAGTGAGAAATTATAAATTCTCTTATCCTACTCTTCTTAACTGACCTACAAAATTAAGGGCTGCTTTCTGTTCCCTCTGCAAATGTACTGACTTAGACCTACTTCATTGAGAAGGTCCAAGGGCCATTTATATTCTAGTATACCTCCTCATTTCTTTCTCATTTATCAACAGCCAAATATGTACATGTAAGTAGTGCTTATTGTTGAGATTTTATAGTTTAATAAATATTACATACACTGATGAAATATTACTGCAAAGGAAATGAAAGTTGAAGAAAACTAAGCTGAATACTTTGAAAAGCTTCAAGATCTGTGGATAAAAGAAATGATGATGAATTATTTGTGGGAGAGATGGATATCTAAAGATCCTTTAGAAGGATTTTATGTACTCAGATTGCATTTCAAGGTTCTTTAAGTTTTTTCTCTGTTTTAAAGAAACTCAAACTGAAAATTTTAGGAATGCAAGAAAACCATTTTTTGGCATACAGTCAAAGAAAGTCCAGACTCTACATAAAAAGATTGGCCAGTGATGTTGAAGGTATATAGGATCTTTAAGGTATATGTATTTTGTTATGATTCAACAAAGTAACTGATTTTAGAAAATTATTAACCAGCCAATTGCCAGTCTCATACATAAGAGGTGAGAGCACTTTTTATAATCTTGTATTCAGTTTGAAGGCAAAGAACAATCAGTGGCAAAATGAGGAGTGAAGAGTTTAGTATTTTGAAAGGTCCTTAATAATTTTTAACCTTTTTAAGAACTATATATAAATCTACTTTATTCCTCCCTTTCTTCATTAACTCAGGCCTTTCCCTTCTGTGGTGGAGACTAGCTGTTGTACAAATACACATTCTTTCCATTATTATTATTATTATTATTATTACTAATTTACTCATTTTTTTCTCACCATAGCACATGCCCTTCCCAATGTTCTATTATTTTTCAAACAAATTGACCCAGAGTTTTCAGCTGCATGTATTGCCACATATCCAAAGAAAGCTAAGAAAGACCACATTTCCCAACCTCTATGACTGCTGGCTGACCAGGTATATTAATTTTTGATGGCTGCTGTAACAAATTAATACAAATTTAGTAGCCTGGAACAACACAAATTTGTTATCTCATTGTTCTGTAGGTCAGAAGTCTGCATTATCTTGTTTGATTTCTCTACTTAGGGCTTCACAAAACCAAAATCAAGGTTTAAAGGAAGGCTTTGGGAAGAGTTCACTTCCAAACCCATTCAGGTTGTTGGCAGAAACGAGTTCCTCGAATTTGTAGAACTAGGATCCTGTTTCTTTGCTGGCTGTCAGCTGCAGGTGTCCTTAGCACTTAAAGACCTCTTGCTGGTCTTTGTGTGGGGTGTCCCTACATTTCAGGACCAAAAAGTTACATGTATTGAGTTATCCCTGGGCCCTCCCAGACATCCTCTTATGCCACTGTGTCTTTAACTCATTGCACAAATTACAAATACTGCAGTTGTGCTGAAGTTAAAACCTCAGGTAAGGTGAGATTTTGTGAAAATGATAAACTTTAGGAATAACCTGTATGGCACCTATATCCAAACAACAAAGAGATGAATTGAAATAAAGGACACATTTAAAGAAGATGTGGTTTAAACAAAGACTGAATAAAAACACCAACAAAAATAACCAAACCAAACCAAAGCAACACAAAACTGGTGAAAATCTTAAGTTCTTTTAAATACAGAACACACATTATTGTTTTGAAATTGGAGAATTAGTTTTAGATCAGAATATCAGTTTTATAACCTTAAAAACATAGATTAATGATGTATCTTTCAAAAAGATGTATCTTTCAAAATGGGAAAGGGAAGATGGAAAAAAAACTTATGGGTTTATTTACTACTTTTCTAAAATGTGGAGATAGTTGATAGTGTATCAAAGCAAAAGAAACAAACAAACACCCACAAAAAACCAAAGAGCACCTAATGATGTCAATCTCTTAATGGTTTTTATACTTCTGTTTCTTAATCTTCCAAGAGGTAATATCTATCGGATCTTCCAGAAAATATCCAAAGTTTAGTAATCCACTCTTTCCTTTCAGTTCTTAGTTCTGTTACATTTAAATTCAGTTAAATTTGTTGTTTATATTTTGGAATAAAAAATGGAGTGTATCTTATTTTTAGAAGACTATTTTCCTGTTCTATGTATTTTTTTTGTGTGTGTGTATGCAGTGTTCAAAAATCTCTATGTGTGTATCAAAAGATGCCAAAATAATGTTTCGTAATTATTAAGAATGAATATGTAATTTACATTGCCTTACATAAAGGTGAACTTGGTGTGATTTATGAGTCTCTTCTCTAAACTCCTTTGCATTATATAACTTTAAACTACTATGAATACTACTAATAATAAAAATGATAACCAACTTTTCTTGAGCATTTGACAAATGTCCAGCATTTTTAATTCTATCAACCATCAAAATAACTCATTTTCTCTATCTTATAGATTAGGAAACTGGGGAACAAAGAATTGAGGTGATTTTCTGATAGTCTCACAGCTAACTAATGGTAGAGTCAGGATGGCTAGATATCATCAAAATGAACATTTAGAATATTTTACCAAAACAACTAAATAATTACTCTGCAAAAAGAAGTGGTGAATTTATGTAATGTATAGGAGTCCTATAACACTTGAACGCCTTGAATATATGAAATTAGAGCTTTCAGCATTACTTCATTCTGTTACTACAATTGTGCTTCTATTATTATTACCTCTGGGAAGCAGCTTCTTAGAAAAATTGATCTAGCCAAAAACATAGTAGGATTTTTCATAAGTCATTCTATTTTTCTTTCCCTTCCTTTCTCAAAGTGTAACCATTACTGTTATTGCCCATCCCCTACTGCAAATGGTGTTCTGAGGTATTCCAGTAATTGACTTCAGAGTCCAAGAGAGTACATTTTCTTATAGTTATATAGAGCTGTTCAATGCCAGAAGACACTGAAGTCTCAACTGTTTGATATGCAAGTGTATCTTAGAACTAGGTACAAAATGCGAGTAAGGGGGCACCTGGGTGGCTCAGTGGGTTAAGCCGCTGCCTTCGGCTGGGGTCATGATCTCAGGGTCCTGAGATCGAGTCCCGCGTCGGTCTCTCTGCTTGGCGGGGAGCCTGCTTCCCTCTCCTCTCTGCCTGCCTCTCTGCCTACTTGTGATCTCTGTTTGTCAAATAAACGGATAAAATCTTTAAAAAAAAAATGCGAGTAAGACATTTGCTATTTTTCTACAAGTCAAGAATTCCTCCAGGATGCCTTTAGGACTAAAATTTCCAGTTTCTACTAACCATAAATCCCTTTTGAAAGTTCAGGATTAGCCTACAGGTTTGCAGCACTAGAATCTGTTGTCCATAGCTGCAACTCTGCACAGCTCAATACTGGACAACAAGAATGGCATGTCGGTATCTAATTTTGATACTCAAAGTTATCTGCCATTGTATGCTTCAAATTGTATGATATCTCTACACAGATGTGATTGATATTGAAAACTCTCTTTCATCCACATCTGCATGAAATCCTAAGAGTTTAGAGGATTTGAAGAGAACTTGGTGCCACAAGAGACTTAAGCAAATCTAGGACCATGGGTATACTATTTGACACCTTTTAGATGCTACTTCAGATTCTCAGTTTACCTTGTTCAGCTCCAGCTGCTGAGGAAACCCACTCTCCACGGAAGTCTAGGCACTTCCATTGTCTGACTTCTCAAAGGCATATTGGAACTCCCCATGTGCAAACATCGACCAATGGAAGATGAGGAACAAAGAGAAAAAGTCCTGCTCCATTTCCCTTCTATATCCATTTTGGACCATAGTGTTGTTACTCTATAGTTTGTCTGTTGATGCTGCAAGTAACATGAGGGAAAGTTTGTATCTACTAATGAAGCACAGACTTCTGGGTAATGCACCATCTTTTTGTTTCTGTTCTTCCTTGCCTTATTTTGCTACTTCGGCATTTTCCCATAAAGCATAGTGCTCAAGTTTTGCTTCAGGCTCTATTTTCTAGGAAACCTGGACAAAACAGATGTTCCAATGAAGATTTTTAGGGTTGAGTGATGGATAAGATTTGTGTTTTTCTCATTTTCTCAATATGGTTTTCATGTCAACAACAGAAAAGGGAAAGAGGAGGGGAGAGAATAGGTTTTTAGTCAGTACTGATTCTGGGTTGGTCACTCTACTCATGGTTTAACATATATATTTTATACACTTGAAACTATCTTACAATTTAAGTAACTTTATCCCTATTTTACAGATGAGGATACTGATGCCCGAAAAGTTTTTGAAGTATGTGTGAATTCTTATAGCTATTAAGTGAAGGCATTGGGATTGAAATCTAGGTTTATCTGCTTCCAATAGCACATGCATTTCTCTTTAACCAGTCAATCTGTTTAGATTAGTAATGTTTAGATCAGGTATGATGTTCCAGAAAGGGTTTTAAGTGGCGTATAGGCATATATAACAAGTGATAAAATAACATATTTATCAAAACTTATAGAAAAGTTACAAGGCAAACATGATTTTAAATCTGGATGCTACTCTGCTTGAACTTAATGTTACTTTCTGCTTTTTTAAGATGAAAGAGTTAATCTTTGCTAAGAGTAATAGAGTTGGACTTCAGTTGCTATGACTGTTGCACAAAACTTGTGTATTTATGATCCAATGTGTAGCTTCACCAGCATGGTCTTGACATTTGAGAGATATTTCTTCTAAAATAACTTGACAACTGCAATACTTATAGACTTATTTATCATTTTTCAGTGTTGTTTTGCTATTATCTTCAAATCAGAAATAAAGAAAATTCTAGTATTCTTCCCTGGTGAGGAGTCACATTATATCATACTTATATGATTTTAATTCAGATTAATTCTGGATCACAGATACATTTTTGATAAATAAGGGGTATTATGCACTGAGTGAAATGAATATTATGTATCACATGGGTCCCCTAGTTCAGTGCTAATATAGAGAACTTCCTCTGGGGGCCTGGCTGGCTTAGTTGGCAGAACATGCAACTCATAATCTCAGGGTTGTGAGTTCAAGCCCCATGTTGGGTGTAGAGATGTCTTAAAAATAAAAGTCTTGAGAGCTTCCTTTGATTTCTTGTTAAATATTTGGTCGTTTGGAGGTCTTGTGGTTTTAAGATGCAGCATTTTAAGATGGAGTTGCAGAGAACTGAGTAAACAATGCTTGTCTTACTTATCATTTACCCATTTCCTTTCTAAAGTCAATTCAGGGGTTAATTTAAGTAATGCACAATGCCCCATAATTTTTCCTGAAATACATTATCTTATTTATGAACTTACATTTAAAAGAGCAAAAGCATCTAAAAGAATTTATTCCCGATAGTCTTTATGGAAGGTGCAAAGTCATAAATTAACAATAAGTATGCCCTAGAGAAATACTATAATCATGCAAGGGATTTCCATGTTATATTATCTGTCCTTCCTTGGCCAACTCTTGCAAAATTTGTCTTTGTGAGAAAGATTAACAGATGTATTTGAATGAGTCTTCCTTTTGGAATAGCATGGGATCAGGATCAGTCTTTTTATTTAGAATGTTTTGTGTGACATTTTCTTTCTCTCTTTGGGAAGTGAAATAATAAGTTATATGGAGCTTACGCTCACAATGATTCATTATCCTTTTTCAAGTTATGGAAGTTAGGAGAAGCTGTGAATTATTGAAAAAGTTTAGAAAAGGGTACACACACTGTGAATAGATATCAGTAGTTCACATTATTTAGGGAAAAATGTCAATGAAAAATCTGATTTAAGATGTTCTAAACATTCAAAAATATTGCTGAATTTCAACATTTCAATTTGCCTTTATGATAGCTTACATTCCTGATTAGATTATCTAAGTCCCTAATACCAATTTTTGAAACAGAAAGTCAAAAAGACAACTTTTATATGTACCCTGAAATTTTCAAAGATCTAGGAGAAAAAGGTAATTTTCAAAGATCTAGGAGAAAAAGGTAAGGAGATTACATGTGGAATATATATAATAAGTTTTTTTCCCTCTGTCTTCTAATGCATACAGCTATTCTTGTCTCCCTAACTATCCCCCAGTGATATAGGTGTCAGATCACATTCTATACTAGATGTTCCTGGACCTAATCCTTACAAGTTCTCTTGTTTCCTGCCCAAACACTCTGCTTATAACCAATCATTTGACTCTACAACTACCTATAAAACATAAGCCATGTAATTATTTTAAAAGAGATTTCTAACTGTTTTATAGAGAAAATATATTAAAGCAAGTGTGGGGGGTATGATTGATTGAAGTTTTATCGAATGTGCTTGCAGTTTCTTGTACTTATTTTTCTTATTTCTCCCATACAGTCAGAAATGTTCATCTCAGTTGAGAAATATGGAGCAGAAAAAAAAATAAGTTCTCTAAACTTAATTTTGAATCCCAAAAATTTAGTTCCAAAAATACTCAGGAAATATACAATCCAAGATGCGATAAAATAAAATCCTTTTATCTACACTGAAAAACATTCCCCAGGACAAGGGGTAGAGATGGGACAATTAGGGAGAATAAATCATTTTCTGCTGACAGATTATATTTTAAGTGTTCTTCTGTATTTCAGGAGGAGAAAGGTATCAGAAATCCTCAGATTAAGTCAGACTATCTGGAAGCAGAGGGACCTTCCCCAAACCATCCCAGGTAGAGCCTGGGAGAGTGGAAGCACTGTGAAGGGCAGATTTTTCTGAATTAGCCTAATAGTTTCCACAGACTTTGAGCTGATGAGAGCAGTAGAACATTTCTCATGTGGCAAACATGGCCAACGGTAACCTGAGTAAATCAGTATAAGAAAAAAAGGTGGGAATGAGTATTCCTTAATGGGTGAGTTGTCAGTATAAATATTTGATATCACCAGTGATCAGTTATACGAACACTTCCAATCTACACTGTGATATTATGGACTCAAATTTAGGTGTAACTTCAGGGTAAGGGTGATGAAGACTGAGGTTAAGTATCCATAATTCAGTGGAATGGGACTCAAAAGAAATATTAAATTCAATTATAAGATAAAGTAATGTAATTTTATTTATTTATTTCAGACCAGGAGCTATGGAATGAAATTTGTATCATTCCACATAACCCCAACTCCCTCCCCAAATTTTACCTCTTTAGACACTGGGCATCTGGCCTTCCAACTGTGTTTCCTAGCTCCAGGTGCTCTCAGCTGAACATTTTCTGAGTCTATAGGTTCCCAGCATATTCTTCTATATGAAGACATGTGCAGACAGATCCATTGGCCAGATATGGCAAGCTTCTTGGCCATCCCATGATTTTTATGGTTTGCTTAAAATAAAGTGGCACTGGGGGTGCCTGGGTGGCTTAGTAGGTTAAGTGTCTGTCTTCAGCTCAGGTCACAATGCTGGGGTCCTGGGATGGAGCCTCATATCATTGGGCTCCCTGCTCAGTGGGAAGTCTGCTCCCTCTCCCTTTGTCCTCTCCTTGCTTGTGGTTTTTTTGTTTTTGTTTTTGTTTTTTTGTTTTGTTTTGTTTTTTTATCTCTCTCAAATTAAAAAAAAATCTTTAAAATAAACTGGCACTAATATACAAAAAGAAAAAAAAGTTTAGAGGAAGGGAATAATCACTTGGTTATTGTAGAGTGTGATCATATTAAACACCACCAATTGTTTAATAAGTAGCTCTTCAAAAAAAAAAAAAAAAAAGCCTGTAATTTTAACATATGCCAATGCCAATATCCATCCATGAGGTAATTTCAACCTACTTAGGATATATGTAGTAGATATAAATATAGATGTAGTTGGTTATATATATGGTCAGTTGAAGGGATGGATGATAGGTAGATGGTTGAGAAAGTGCTTAATGGAAAGATAGATATACAGATGGGTACCTTAATGGACAGGTGAGTAGAAGAATATATCAATATATGGAAGAAGATATTGGCAGATGAATGGATGGTTGGGTGGTTGGGGCGACTGAAGTAAGAATCTCTAGATACCATTTTTTTTTAAAGATTTTATTTATTTATTTGATAGAGATCACAAGTAGGCAGAGAGGCAGGCAGAGGGAAAGGGGTAAGCAGGCTCCCCACCTTTCAGAAAGCCCAATGTGGGGCTCGATCCCAGGACCCTGGGACCATGACCTGAGCCGAAGGCAGAGGCTTTAACCCACTGAGCCACCCAGGCACCCCCCAAGATACCATTCTTAACCA
Organism: Mustela putorius furo; assembly: GCF_011764305.1. Classification (NCBI taxonomy): domain Eukaryota; kingdom Metazoa; phylum Chordata; class Mammalia; order Carnivora; family Mustelidae; genus Mustela; species Mustela putorius. The sequence goes on from NW_025422023.1 coordinate 13,415,561, forward strand.
GTGATCTTGCTGATCTTAAGCTACCAATTATAGCTGAATGTGAAAATGAGAAGGATATGTACAAAATCACTTCTCACAAATCAGTAACTTCTATTTCCAGCTGGTCATTGGCTCTTGTCCATTGCACATGAAAAAGATACCTTCCTTTCTTGGTAATTTACAGGTTCAAATGTAGAGCTCTGCTAGTTTCACTGACAGGTGTAGGCTATTTCTGAAGCAAAGGAAGAGTCTAGCATAAAAAGTTAATTTTTGCAAGAACAATATCCTTGCAAGAAGACTTTCAGGCACAGTCTTCTTCATCTGTAACAGTCTTCACAGACTATGAATTTTATTTCCTTTCACACTTTTTTTTTCCCCAGAAACCACATTCAATAATAACATTATACTAGGAGATTTCAGGGAAAAAAGGGTGAATAAGATTTACCCGGACAGGGTCTAAACTCAGGGTCAACAGAGTTGGAACATGCACGGAAATCACAAAGGTCAGGTTGAAAGTACAGAGCATGGGAGAAGCTCAAGAAGGAGATGCTGTTGTATATCCAGTGCTTAAGAGAAAAAAGATATAAATTCTATCCTAAAATATTAAAGGTCAAAACTTACCTAGAGTTTATATTTATTAGGTTGTTTAACTATAAACTAGAGACAATATACTTCGATTTTATTTTAATTTTTTTATTGTATACTTACTCTGCCACTTTTCTAAGTGTTTTATATGTATTACTTAAGCAATTATCACAAAATATGATGCAGGTACTATTATTACCATCTCTGTGTTAGAGATAAGAAACTAAGGCTTAGAGAAGTTAAGTAACTTGCCTAAGAATGATATCTTTCTGCTCTCTGTTGAATGATAAGAACAGCTCCCCAGGGATAGAAACAGTGGTGTTCACTCAATTTTCTTTGGAGGAAAGTTTCATAGAATAAGTTTTTGCTCATCAGTTTACTCTGTCTTTTCCTGGTACATAGTGAGGTGTTCAATAAATACTTGTTGTGTGAATAAATTAATCCATTGCTTTATTCTGGCTTCACCCATTTTGATTATTTGACACAGTTGTTGCAGTTTATGATCCTTCTATCATTTTACTTGCTAGTCCATTGAACTGTAGTTGCTTTATCAACATTTACAAAAATTCATAATAAAGTTGTATTATCAGAATTTGCAAAGTAAGTTTAAAATAAAAACAGATGAAAAAAGTTATTTTTTTTTGTTTGTTTTTTTAAAACTATTTCTACCCTGAAAGAATTCTATAGATTAGGGGCGCCTGGGTGGCTCAGTGGGTTAAGCCGCTGCCTTCGGCTCAGGTCATGGTCTCAGAGTCCTGGGATCGAGTCCCGCATCGGGCTCTCTGCTCAGCAGGGAGCCTGCTTCCTCCTTTCTCTCTGCCTGCCTCTCTGCCTACTTGTAATCTCTGTCTGTCCAATAAATAAATAAAATCTTAAGAAAAAAAAAGAATTCTATAGATTATAGAAATGTGTTTTTTAATTAATATAATTTTTGGATGGGATTATTTGATGAGAGTATGTAGCAGCTTGAAGGATGAGTGAAGATTAGAAAAAACAAATAGAATCCTTATAGTTTATTATTCCCTTTATACTTAGTGATCAGAAAATATGGTATTAACATGTATATTTCAACATTCTCAACTTCTTGTCTTCTGTAGATTTATAGTATTAAAGATTTATTTTTGATCCCTATGAAGTTAATGCAGTTAGAGGAATCACTAAATATTACAGGAGAAAGAATTAACTTCATAACACCTAAAAAAGAAATTACCTTTAGATTAGTCAAAAGAATGGATTCCCATGACCAATTCATACTGGTCCGTTTATGTTGACCACATGTACTATAGTCAGCTTATTGAGTTTAGCCACAAAGAACTCAATGGACACTGATTTTAGAATATAGTTGTGGGATGTTGGAATTCGAATCATGCTATTGTATCAAATTGTACCCTGAAATATGTGTCACTATGTCTTCTTTTCCTCACACATTGATGCAACAGAAGTCAACAGAATTTATTCCTTTATTTCTTTTCTAGCTGTTCTCCTAAAATAAAGTGAATCATAAATTTAAAGCTAAATTCAAAGTCTACAAAACATAAAATAAACTCAAAGTGTGAATAACACTTTGAGTTATTCCATTTCTCACTGTTTTGTAACTCTCTGTCCCTAATAAAACTCTCCCTTCCTCTGCTTTCTAACCCTTTTCCATTTCCACCATGCAACTGAAGTTTAGGAATGGATGTTTAAGTAAATGATACGTTCTTTCTGTCTGCCTGGAATTTTCCATCATCTTTGCCAGTAAGCTGATTCCTGTTAACAAACCATGTCTACTATATTTCAGATATCCAGAATAGAAGTTTTTGGATCCAGCATATGATTAACTACTGGATGCTATTTGCAGAAATTTTACATTTGTGTTGACATGTCTTGCCATCTGACTGAAATCCATTGCTATCCTAATGACAAAATTGTTGGGGAACTCAATTAGAAGACTTATTCTAACAGTAAAATAAATGGATCTTTAATTATTTTCAAATGAGAAATAGGACTCAGATGTTTAATAGTTCAAATGAAAGTTATAGAACACCATTAATGATTTATTTCATGGACTAAACGATGCTACTTTAATTTCATCACACAAATATAATTTAATTTCATGCAACTTTAATTTCATCATCTTGTCTTTCAGGGAGTCTTGTCAACATTACATCATTCATATCAGTTATGCAACTTAAAATATGTGGAAAAATGCTTTCATAAGTCATCCTGGCAGTAAAGTAACAGACTGTTAGTCTATAATTTTATGGTAAATACTGATTGTCCAAGTTCATCTGAAAGGTTGACTATCCCTTCAAATGTGAATTAATATAGAGGAGGAGAACCTTTCATCTCAGGCCCTGAAGCCACTTTTAGGGGGAATATAGGAGTTACCCAAAGAACTATCATATTTCTTATCCTCAATAAGAAATAAACAAGGACTCATGAAGCTACTGAATGAAGTTAGAAAGACCCAAAATAGGAATCCACACTTTATTTCCTATACTATCAGATAATAATATTTTGTGTGTGTGTATGCATGGCGCTTTGTTTAAAAATGATTAAATATGCAGATGGAGCCTGGGTGGCTTAGTTGGTTAAGCATCTAACTCTTGATTTCGGCTCAGGTCATGATCTTAGGGTCCTGGGATTAAGCCCTGAGTTGAGCTCTGTGCTCAGTGGGGAGTCCGCTGGAAGATTTCTCTCCCTCTCCTCTACACCTCCCTCTGCTCATGCTCTCTTTCTTTCTCTCTCTTAAATAAATAAATAAATCTTTTAAAAATGATTAGATATGTACAACAATTTGTGTTGTTTATCATTCTCATTTCTTGGGTAGAAAAATAAACTCACAAAATCTGTGACTTTTCAAGTTCACAAAATTAGAAACCAGCAGAATCAGAACACAAATTCATATTCTCTGATTCAAAGCTTAAGTCTCTTCCTACTATCTTTTTAAAAAAATTTCTTGTATGATAATATGTACTGGAAGTTTAGTGGAGACATGTCAATCCTTTAGCTGTCTAACTGGTGTAAATGATAATTACTTCTGGCCAATTACATACAAAAATTCACCTCATTCATAAAACAGTAAATATAAATACTTAAGAAAAAATTAGTTTACATGCTTTTCTTGTCATGGCCATTGCCAGTATTAAATATATATATCATTGGATATTTGGATATTGCATATTAGATTTTTGTTTTCTGATATTGGATATTGGGTATCCGATTGGATATTGGATATTTGTTTTCTGATAGTGTGGTGATACATGAAATACTAAGAAGTATTAAGGAGATCTATGAGGGCAAAGATGTTTTTTTCCTAGACCAAAGAGAATAAGTGTAAGGGTTTAAGTAAAGACAAAACTAATATAGGCCAAATGAATAACTTAATCCAAGATTAAAAATTGGCCCAATTATAACTGGAAATTTTGTCTTCGATTTCTTTTGCAATATCTCATTCTCTATCCATAGATATTAGTGAAAATAATGCTACATATTCAGGAGACATTCCATACAAGAAATAAAGTTCATGCTCCCCTTTTAAAATCCATGTGTATATTAAGGAAAATAGAAACTCTCTCTCATTCCATATATAATATATGTATGGAAATATATATATATTTATATATATGTGAATATATATAATATATAATACTATGTTATATATACTATATATAGTTATATTTCTGTAAATTTATATTTTTATATATAATTATCAAAATATTTCTTTGTGAGAAATACTTGGTGTATCCAGGTTTTAAAATTTTTATGATGTCTCTATTAATATTAAGGTTTTATCCTGCTAGTCTTAACATTATATTTAAGTTCAATACACTGAAACGTTAGACTTAGATTGATCTTATACTTGGAGTAAGCATATACTCTCACTACATTCATTCTTACTGTTAGTAAATATAGTGGTTCCTTTTCCATGTGAGTTCTGTTTTTAAAGGTAACAAAATGAGGAGAGTTGTCTGCATATTTTTAAAAGAATTATAACAGGGTGCCTGGGTGGCTCAGTGGGTTAAAGCCTCTTCCTTCGGCTCAGGTCATGATCCCAGGGTTCTGGGATTGAGCCCCGCATTGGGGCTCTCTGCTCAGTGGGGAGCCTGCTTCCTCTTTCTCTCTGCCTGCCTCTCTGCCTACTCATGATCTTTGTCTGTCAAATAAATAAATAAAATCTTTAAAAAAAATTATAACAGCTTTATTGAGGTTCAGTTGACCAAAGGTGAACATATTTAAAGTATACAACATGATAAATTTTGACAACTGTATAAATTCATCAAACCATCACTGCAGTCACAACAATTAATATATTTATCATCCTCAAAACTTCCTCTGTACCCTTTTCATTCTGTCTCCTGTTCCTTTCCATCCCATTCCTATCCATGAGAAATTGCTGATCCGATGTCCAAGCCTACAGAGCAGCTTGCTTTTTTAAATTTGATATGAATGGAATCATAAAACATGCACTCTCTACCTTGCTGCTTTCACTCAGCATAACTCTATATACTCATCTATTTTGTGCACACCAACAGTTCATTTGTTAATGAGTGAATTTAGTAAGGTTGCAGAATACAAGATTAATATGTAAAGAGCAATTTTATTTATGTAATCTAACAACAAATAATCATTGCTTAGTAATATTCCAACATATGGTTATACCACAATGTGATATATCTGTTGATAAACATTTGGGTCTTTTTCCATATTTAGCTATTATAAATAAAATTGCCATAAACTTCACATACAAGTCTTTGTATGGATATGTGCTTTTGTTTCGCTTGAGCAAATAGTTAGAAATGGCTGATCTATACATACACATATATTATGTGCTTAATGTTTAAAATACAGCCAAACTATTTCCTAAAGTAATTGTATAATTTTATATTCTTACCAGCTATGAAAATCCAAGTTGTTTCACACCTTTGCCAATACTTGGTACAGTGGACTGATTTGTGTCCTGTCAAAATTCAGGGAGATAATTAGATTTAGATGAGCCCATAGGGGTGGGGCCTTCATGATGGGACCCCCAAGAATTCACTCACATAGAAGGCCCCTGAATTTTAGTTGGATTTATTTCCCACTCTGACATACAAATGGCTCACCAATAAGTTGAGTGTAAAATTGCTACTTCTTGCTCACTAGATCCAATAAGCACAATATAATGAAGCATTGTGATATCTTAAGGAAGGTAAAGGTAACCAAGATCCCTGCAAACTAAACTGTGACATAGGGATGGAGAATCAATATCTGCTAAGGTAGAACAGTGAATGTTTTTCTGGCCTTTCCAGCTGAAAGCAAAATGTTTCTCGTGGGCTTTGGGAACAGGTATGAAAGAGATACATTTGCCAGAATACCTACATATCAAGTACCAGGGTATGTTAATTTGTTTAAGCAATGAAATCAAATCTGGTAAAGCAGCTGCAATTAGACTTATCATCTGTCTAAGCTTAGGATAATCCACTGTCATTCTCTAATATTCATCTGTCTCTTCACAGGCCAAATAGGAAAGTTATGGAAATGTGATAGGAATTGCCACCCTTGCATGTTTCAAGTCCTTGATGGTGGCACTAATCTCTGCAATCCCTCCAGGTATGTCGTACTGGTTTTGGCTTACTATTTTCCTAGGTAAGGCTGTTTTAATGACTTTCACATGGCCTCTCCTATCACAATAGCCCTCACTTCACAGGTGAGGGAAATAATGTAGGGATTTTACCAATTTCTGTGTCTGTTTATTCTCATTATGCATTCTGGATTTGGGAAAATAACTCAGATGGGTTTGAGGACTCATTAGACCCACTGAGATGGACCTGTGCTAAAACACGATTGATCACCTAACCTTTATAACCTTCTATTCGAATGGTGGACCACAGTGACATTTTCAGTTTCTTGAAACTAGTGTCAATTCAGTGTCAAGTAGTCCCTTAAAGTCTGATTACTCCCTTTTCTTAATTGTACAGTTATCTTGGTAAAAGAGTATCTTTGGAGAAGGCTGGGAGAATAATTAACAATGTAAAGAGCTTTTCTCCTTTGGGTAAATTGTCAAATTTTGGGGCAGAGTATTTCTTTTTTTTTTAGCCTCTTAATGTCTATAGGGGTTATAGTGAATTACCCTTTCTCATTTCTGAGAAATTTGAGGAACTTGTGTCCTCTCTCCTTTTTCCTGGGAAGCCTAACTAAAGGCTTATTCATTTTATTGATCTTTTCCAAGAACCAGCTTTGGGGGCACTTGGATGGCTCAGTCAGTTAAGCATAGAATATCTTACCAAAGAATGAATGGGTTAACTAGGAAATTAAGAAGAGATAAAAAAAAAATACATGGAAACAAATGAAAAAGAAAACATGACATACCAAAACCTTTGGGATGCAGCAAAGGCAGTGCTGAGAAGGAAGTACATGGCAATATAGGCCTTCCTCAAGAAGCAAGAAAAGTCTAATACACAGCCTAACTTTACACCCAAAAGAGCTGGAGAAACACGGCAAATAGTCTGAATCCAGCAGGAGAAAAGAAATAATAAAAGTTAGAATAAACTTTTTTTTAAATTATTTATTTATTTATCAGAGAGAGAGAGAGGGGGAGAGAGCAAGCACAGGCAGACAGAATGGCAGGCAGAGGCAGAGGGAGAAGCAGGCTCCCTGCTGAGCTAGGAGCCTGATGTGGGACTTGATCCCAGGATGCTGGGATCATGACCTGAGCCGAAGGCAGCTGCTTAACCAACTGAGCCACCCAGGGATCCCTAAAAGTTAGTATAGAAATCAATGACATAGAAATCTACAAAACAAAACAAAAACAAAGCAGTAGAATAGATCAATGAAACTAGGAGCTGGTTCTTTGAATGAATCAATAATATGATAAACCACTAACCAGACCTAACAAAAAGAAAAGAGAAAGAAGAGAAAAGGACCTAAATAAATAAAATCATGAATGACACAGGAGAGATCTTAACCAACACAGAAGAAATACAAACAATCGTAAGAGCATACTATGAGCAATTATATGCCCCAAAATTAGGCAATCTGGAAGAAATGGATAAATTCCGAGAAACATATAAACTACCAAATCTGAAACAGGAAGAAATAGAAAACTTGAATAGACCCATAAATAGTAAAGAAATTGAATCAAAAATCTCCCAACAATCAAGAGTCCAGGCCTGGATGGCTTCCCAGGGGAATTCTACCCAATATTTAAGGAGAAACAATACAGATTCTTCTGAAAATGTTCCAGAAAGTAGAAATGGAAGGAAAACATCTAAACCCAGTCTATGAGGTCAGCATTACCTTATTCCCCAAACCAGACAAAGATCCCACCAAAAAGAATTAAAGACCAATATCCCCAACGAATGTGAATGAAAAAAAATTCTCAATAGAATACTAGCAAATCAAATCCAACAATATCTTAAGAGAATCATTCACCATAATCAAGTGGTATTTTTTCCTGGGCTGCAGAGGTGGTTCAATATTTGCAAATCAACCAAAATGATATACCATATTAATAAAAGAAAGAGTAAGCATCATATGATTCTCTTTTTTTTTTTTTTTTTTTTATAATTTTTTATTTTTATAAACATATATTTTTATCCCCAGGGGTACAGGTCTGTGAATCACCAGGTTTACACACTTCACAGCACTCACCAAATCACATACCCTCCCCAATGTCCATAATCCCACCCCCTTCTCCCAAACCCCCTCCCCCCGGCAACCCTCAGTTTGTTTTGTGAGATTATGATTCTCTTAATATATGCAGAAAGAACATTTGACTGAGTTCAGCAAACATTCTTGATAAAAACCCTCAACAAAGTAGGAATAGAGACAACATATCTCAACATCATAAAGGCCATATATGAAAGACTTACAGCTAATATAATTCTCAATGGGAAAAACAGAGCTTTTCATCTAAGGTCAGGAAAAAGACAGGGATGTCCAATCCCATCATTGTTATTTAAGATAGTACTAGATGTCCTAGCCTCAGCAATCGGGTAACAGAAAGATGTAGAAGTCATCCAAATCAGCAAGGAAGGAGTCAAACTTTCACTATTTGCAGATGACATTATAGTCTATGTAATATCCAAAAGACTCCACCAAAAAATTGATAGAATGGATACACGAATTCAGTAAAGTCACAGGATAAAGTCACATCTGTTGCATTTCTATAGACCAATAATGAAGCAGGGGAAAGAGAAATCAAGGAATCAGTCCCATTTACAATTGCATAGAAAGCCATGAGATACCTAGGAATAAATCTAACCAAAGGGGTAAAAGATCTATACTCTGAAAACTATAGAACAATTATGAAAGAGAAATATGGAAAAACATGCCATGTTCATGGATTGGAAGAAAATATTGTTAAAATGTCAGTACTACCCAAAGCAGCCTACATATTCAATGTAATACCTAACAAAAATGGCACCAGAAACTTTCAGAGAGCTAGAGCAAACAATCCTAAAGTTTGTATGGAATCACAAAGGACTCTGAATAGCTAAAGCAATCTTGAAACAGAAAAGCAAAGCTAGAGGAATCACAATTCCAGACTTCAAGCAATATTACAAGGCTATAGTCATCAAGACAGTATGGTACTAACACAACAACAGACACATAGATCAATGGAACCGAATAGAAAACCCAGAAATGAATTCACAACTAATGGTCAACAAATCTTTGACAAAGCAGGAAAGAATATCCAATGGAAAAAAGACAGTCTCTTCAACAAATGGGAAACTGGACAGCAACATGCAGAAGAATGAAACTGGACCACTTTCTTATACCATACACAAAAATAAATGCAAAATAGATGAAAGACCTAAATGTGAGACAGAAATCCATCAGAATCATAGAAAAGAACAAAGGCAGCCTCCTCTTTGACCTCAGCTGTAGCAACTTTTTACTAGACATATCACCAGAAGAAAGGAAACAAAAGCAAAAATGAAAACTTTGGCTTCAACAAGATAAAAGGCTTCTGCACAGTGAAGGAAATTGTCAACAAAACTAAAATCAACCTACAGAATGGGAGAAGATATTTACAAGAGAAATATCTGATAAAGGGTTAGTATCTAAAATCTAGGGGCATCTGGGTGGCTCAGTGGATTAAGCCACTGCTTTAGGCTCAGGTCATGATCTTAGGGTGCTGGGACTGAGCCCTGCATTGGGCCCTCTGCTCAGTGGGGAGCCGGCTTCCCCCTCTCTCTCTCTGCCTGCCTCTCTGCCTACTTGTGATCTCTCTCTCTCTCTGTCAAATAAATAAAACCTTAAAAAAAATCTATAAAGAGCTTATCAAACTCAACACCCAAAAAACTAAAAAACCCAGTTAAGAAATGGGCAGAAGACATGAATAGACATTTCTCCAAAGACGACATACAAATGGCTAACAGGCACATGAAAAGATGCTCAACTGATCACTGATCACTGCTCACTGATCATTAGGGAAATACAAACCAAAACTACAATGTGAAACCACCTCACACCAGTCAGAATGGTTAAAATTAACAGCTCAGGAAACAACAAAAGGTGTTGGTGAGGATTCAGGGAAAAGGGAAGCTTCTTACACTGTTGGTGGAGAGGCAAAATGGTACAGTCATTCTAGAAAACAGTGAAGAGGTTCCTCAAAAAAGTTAAAAAATAGAACTACTACATGATCCAGAAATTTCACTACTATGTATTTATCCAAAGGATACAAAAATACTGATTCAAAGGGGCACATGTACCCTAATGTTTATAGAGCACTATCAACAATAGCTAAATTATGGAAAGAGGCTAAATGTCTGTTGACTGATGAATGGATAGATGGATAAAGAAGATGTGGTATATATAAATATAGATATAGATATAGATATAGATAGATACACACACACATATACGCAAGGGGATATTACTGACCCATAACAGTGTGGATGGATCTAGAGTGTATTATGCTAAGCTAAATACAATAGTCAGAAAATGACAGATGCTATATGGTCTCCATTTACATGTGCAATTTAAAAAACAAAAGGATGAATATGGGGGAAAGGAAAAAAAAAGAAGGAGGCAAACCACGAAAGAGACTCTTAACTATAGAGAACAAACTTAGGATTGCTGGAGGGGAGGTGGGTAGGGTTTGGGTTAAATGGTTGATGGGTATTAAGGAGTGCACTTGTGATAAGTACTGGATGTTGTATGTAAGTGTTGAATCACTAAATTTTACTCCTAAAACTAACATTACATTATGTGTTAATTAACTAGAATTTAAATAACCTGAAACATGACAAAAGTAATAAAAAATTAAAATACAATATAATATGATCTATATAATAAAATATATAATATTTAATATAATAATTATAAATATTTCAGATACAAATATATTTCTAAATATATTTGGAATTCCAGATATTATATATGTATTCCAGATATCATATATGAAATTATGTATATATTCCATACCATAAATTTCCCTTTAAGCACTGTTTTTGCTGCATTCTACAAGTTTTAATAAATTCTGTTTTCATTTTCACATAGTGAAAATGAAAATATTTTAAAATTTCTCTTGAGATTTTCTTTGATCCATGATGATTTGGAAGTGTGTAATTTAATCTTCATATATTTAGGGACTTTCCAGAAATCTTTCTATTTTGATTTCTGATTTAATTACACTGTGGTTTGAGAGCAGTGATTATATGATTTTTATTCTTTTAACTTTGTTAAGGTGTGTTTTATGGCCCAGAACATAGTCTGTCTTGGTACTGTTCTGGGTGAACTTGAAAAGAATATATATTTTGTTGTTGTTGGCCAAAGTAGACTACTGATGTCCAGTTGATTGATAGTGCTTTTGTGCTTAATTTTGTCTTTATTGATTTTCTGCCTACTGAAATTGTCCATATTTAATAGAGAGATGTTGAAATCTCCAGGTATAATAGTGGATTGAGGGGTGCCTGGGTGGCTTAGTCTTTAAGTATCTGTCTTCGGCTCAGGTCATGATCCTGGAGTCCTAAGATCCAGGCCCGCATCAGGCTCCTTTCTCATCAGAGAGCCTGCTTCTCCCTCTCCCACTATCCCTGCTTGTGTGCTCTTTCTCACTGTGCCTCTCTCTGTAAAATAAATAAATAAAATCTATTTAGGAGAGCACAAATTGCATGCAGCACTGGGTGTTATATGCAAACAATGAATCATGGAACACTATATCAAAAACTAATGATGTGCTGTACCATGACTAACATAACACAATTTAAAAAATCTTTAAAAGAAATAGTGGATTGATCTATTACTCTTCGCCATTCTATGAGTTTTTGCCTCAAGTAGTTTGGCACTTTGCTGTTAGGCACATACATGTTAAAGATTGCTAAGTTCTTCTTGGAGAATTGGCCTTTTATCATGCAATGCCCTTTATCTCTGATAAATTTCCTTTGATGAGTGTTAGCATGGCATATCTTTCTCCATCCCTTTGCTTTTCATCTTTCTTTTCCCTTTGCATTTAAAGTGGTTTTCTTGTAGACAATGTAGAGTTGCATCCTGGTTTTTGATCCACTCTGACAATTTCTGTCTTTTATTTGGTATATTCAGACCATTGACATTAAGGTGACTATAGATATAGCTGGATTAATCTACCATATTTGTTACTGTTTTTAATTTGTTGTCATTTGCTCTTTGTTCTTGGTTTTGTCTTCCATTCTTTTTCTGCCTTTTGTGGCTCTAGTGGGATATTTTGTATGACTCCTTTTCTCTGCTCTCTGCTTTCTTAGCATATCACTTAAAATTTTTTTTTTTTACTTTTTTTTGTACTTTTTGCCCTAGAGTTTGCAATATATATTTACTATTATCTAAATTCACTTTCAAAAAACACTATACTACTTCAGGGGTATTGTGAGTACCTTGAAATGAAATATTCCTAATTCCTTTCTCTCATCTCTTGTATCATTGCTATCATTCATTTCACCTATACTTAAACATATATAAAATACCTATTATGTGTTCCTAATCAAATGTATTGTTGCTATTATTTTTAACTTTTTGATCAAAATTTACCTGTTCAATCTCTTGCAAATGAAAAACAAAAGTTTTTATTTTACCTTCACTTATTCCTTTTCTGATACTCTTCTTCTTCTTCTTTTTTTTAATGTAGATCCATGTGTTTCTCACTTACCATTTGCTTTCTCTCTGAAAAACTTCCTTTAACATTTCTTGTAAGGCAAGTCTCTTGGCATCAAATTCCCTCAATTTTTGTCTACAAAGGTTTTTATTTCTCCTTCACTTTTGAAGGATAACTGTACAAAATATAAAGTTCTAGGTTGGTATCTTTAAATATTTCACTCCTATCTCTTCTTGCTTGCCTCGTTTAAAACAATAACAATCTTTGGTAGAATCTCTTTTGAAAGCACAGGAAATATTTACCAAATTAAACCATAAGCTGGCTCATAAAATTTTCCCCAAATTTCAAAATTGCCTTAGGAGGGCCTGGGTGGCTCAGTCCAACTGACTGAATTAAGCATTTGACTCTTGATTTCAGCTTTCTGGGGAGAAAAAAAATGCTATTTCAATGTGTTAAAGACTTTTTAAAAATTTTTTGCATTTTTTTTCTGTTTCAAGTTCTTATTTAAATTCCAGTTAATTAGCATCCAATGTAATATTAGTTTTAGGAGTAGAACTTAGTGATTGAACGCTTACATGCAACACCCAATGCTCATCACAAGTGAGTGCCCTCCTTGGTCCCCATCTCCCATTGACCCTATCCTCTCGGCCCACTTCCCCAAGATGTTCTTTTAAATAAAGGTGCTGAATTGATTAATTAATTAATATAAATAATTGAATTAGTTAAATAGTGGAACTTAATCACAAACCTCACAGCATATATACCAAAGTATAAAAAGTAAAACAATAGAATTTCTAATAGTTAATCCTGGAGCATATCATCATGACTTTAGGGGTAGGCCAGGTCTTCTTATATAGTACGTAAAACAGTGAAGGAAATAGTGATACACTGGACTGCATCCCAACTTCCAAATTTTGTTATTCAAAAGACACCAATAAAAACACAAAAACAACCCATAGAGTTGAGAAGCATGAATATATTTAACAGAAGACTCGTTTCCTTTATGTATATAAATTCTACAAACTAATAGGAAAAAGACATTAAAATGGACATAAAATCTGAACAGACACTTGACCAAAAAAATCAATACATAAAATATATGTGTTAAAAGATCCTTTAGTGTCATTACTTATCAGGAAAAGCAATTTAAAAACCCTATGAGATACCACTACAAGTCTACCAGAATGGTGAAAATTAAAAAAAAAAATATATATATATATATATTCCAAATGTTGGCAATAATGTGGAGTATCTGGAAATTTCATACACTGCTTTAAAAGTCATTTGTGAAAACAATGTCTGGCAGCATCTGGTAAAGCTGAACTTACATATATCCTATGGCTCACTCATTCTACTTCTAGATGTGTATCCAATAGAAATGGACACATATCTGCACTGGGTCAAAAACATTCATAGCAGCATGATCCATAATGGCCTAGAACTAGAAATGGCTCAAATATCCACCAGAATTGGAAGAGATAAGTAAACTGTGGTGTACTCATACAGGGGAATACAATACAGCATGGGAAAATAATGGATTTCTAGTCATGCAACAACAAAGATAAATTTCATAAATCGTGTTCATTGATGAAATTCAGGCACTGAAATACTTAGATTAGATGCTTGTGATGACAACTGAGGGCACTGAGGTGCTAGCAATGTAATATTTGGATCTGGATTATACATGTGACCACTGTAAAAATGTGTACAGCTACATACTTAATATTTGTGAACTTTAGAATATGAATGTATGTATGTGAACTTTAGAATATGAATGTATGTTTACCATATGAAATGGTAAAATTTGGAAAATATAGTTCTTAGCCTTTCCAAAATACTTTTGGAACTATATTTTACATTTTTAAAGCAGGACTGTGAAAAAAGAAAGTTCTTCTTACGGAGAAGGATTCTTTTGTATACTCTGCTTTGTTTTTACTACTTAAAAGACCATTTTGAGAAATTATGATTATTTATAATTTAGTAAATTATCAGTCATGTGAATAAGTCTATTTTAGTTTTATAGTAGCAAAATAAATCAAATATGTATTTAAGAAATTTAGAGAAACATCTCAAGGGAAACAATAACTACTAAACAGTGGCTTTCCTAGCTAATGCATTTCCCAAAATATGCTCTTCATAACCAAGGGAATAATTATTCATGCTGAATTTTTCTTTAAATTTCACCAGTGTAACTGAATTGTAATTAAAGGCCCATTGTTTTTTTCCATCCCTCTTAAAACACTTTCTGGAAATGAAAGAACATTTTCTGCATGAAAATAGCAGCCAAGCAATCTTAGTGTTTTGATTGCAATAATTTTAAGTGTTATGGAGTTTCATCCAGAAAGAATTTACCAAGATATCTTAGGTTTAAATTACAAAAGAAAGAAACCAATGCTTTAAATTTAGAATCCAACAGAAAATTATGACTTATAAATTCAGAACAGAAATCTCTCAAGTCCTCATCTTAAACAGCCTTCACAGAGTTCCAGCTCTGAAATGTTGCATTAAAAGAATTTATTCCCCAAATCACTTAGAATAACTTTTGTTGTTTGTTTTAACAGAAGCTTCCCTTTATCCAGACAAATGTGCAAAATCAAGTTTCCTTTGGAAAAATAATGACTTAACATAGAAGGAAATTTTTTCGTTGCTCTCAAAATTGAAGTGTAAAATGTTAGAAGTTTTATGAAACTTA
Organism: Mustela putorius furo; assembly: GCF_011764305.1. Classification (NCBI taxonomy): domain Eukaryota; kingdom Metazoa; phylum Chordata; class Mammalia; order Carnivora; family Mustelidae; genus Mustela; species Mustela putorius. The sequence goes on from NW_025422023.1 coordinate 13,430,854, forward strand.
CCACTTCTAATGTTATTCCAGTTTGGTCAAAATCGCAGGTACAAGTTGTAATCAGAGTGTATTTAATTTGATTCAGAGTGATTCAATTTGGAGGTACACAATCACTTTCTTTTGGAATTTCCACAATTTTAAATAATGATAGTATCTGAGGAAGGAGATTTAAATATACTTGCTTTGGTGGAGGGATAGTCTACTACGGGATATGCTACTTCTTACTTTAAAACGAGGGGTGCCTGGGTGGCTCAGTAGGTTAAAGCCTCTGCCTTCAGCTCAGATCATGATCCCAGAGTCCTGGGATGGAGCCCAGCATGGAGACCTGCTTTGTGCTCTCTGCTCAGCAGGGAGCCTGCTTCCTCCTCTCTCTCTGCCTGCCTCTCTGCCTATTTGTGATCTCTGTCTGTCAAATAAATAAATAAAATCTTTAAAAAAAAATGAAATCCTGATAAATTCATTCAGCTTCTAAATCACAAGTTTTCTATAATTCTCAAGGATTCTTTCAAAACTACATTTTTAGTGATGCTTAACAAGGCAAACAAGGAAAAATAATCCCACATGATTATGAATGCAAACAATAGAGAGAAATTATCTTTTAGCCTAATGTATTAATTCTTTACAGATAATAAATTAGAGTTCTCATGGAAGTCTTCTATATATTTTTAAAAAATTTATTCCATGTTTTATGTTTTAAGATGCTATTACAATTAACACTTAAAAATTGAATTTTCTAGTTTTTTATTACTGACCTACACAAATACAATTGATTTTCTATACAGTTGACCCTTGAACAACACAGGTATGAACTGTGGGTGTACTTACACATGGATTTTTTTCAATAAAGACAGGACAATAGTGTATAAAAGATGTTGTGATCCCGAGCTTGGGACCTCTTAGCGTCACCGGCAACAAGTGCGCGGAGGTCCGGGTTCGAACTCATAATAAACGACCCCTGCTGTTTGGCTTTGACTCTGGACTCTGGTGGTCCTCTTTGGGAGGGTCTCGGAATTGGAGCATAACACCTCAATTAAATGATGCTTTGTGCAAAAGAGGAAATCTGATTTGTTTGCTTTACACCATTATTCGAGAATCAAAATTTCAAAGTGTTTTTATAAAAGTGCATTTAAGTATACTAGACATCTTCTTAAGTATAGATAACAGTTAGCTTCTATTTTACATCTAAACTGAAATCATACCTATTATTTTTACTGGATTTCCTTTACTATCACTTAGAATGGATGTTCCACGGAAATCCTGAAGAGTCCCTTAGACAATCAGTTCTTCAAATTTTATTAACTGCAAGTATCTTGGGACTAAAAAAGATTGTCTCACAATTGAAAAAAAAGTGTCCAGGTTCTGCTCACAGACCTTCAAGGTAGACAAGACTCTTGTCCACTCCACCAAGAAGGGATGATATTAAGTTTAGGATCCAGTTATTCTAGGAACTTTGAGATCGTTCAAGAAGACACCTCCCCCTCACCTGGGAAGGGCCAAAGAATCAGGGACAGTAATACATTATTATTACTTAAAGATCTCTTAAGTAGACAATAAAAAGACTTCATTGAAAATCCTATCTTATGTACCTATCTCTAATAAAATATAATTACAATACAATTATAATATAATTACAAAATATAACCTATTAATTAATTGAGGAATGGGAAGGAGGAGGAAGTTTCCCCTGATCTTTGACACAAAGTACCCTAAATCACCAACACCTCATATAAGTTAACACTTTAAATACAATTTTATAGGAAAATATTTATTTTATCTATTTGTTTTGTTTTTAAAGAAAATGCTAGTGGTGCGTTCATAGAAACATGCCCTGGGCTGAGTTTAGAGTATTTTTTAGTAGCATATTCCAAAATGAGCAAATAAGCAAGCCATTTGGTTTATAGCCAATCTTTTTCAATTCAAGCCATTAACATCTCTATAGCAGGTATTTTAAGAGAAAGATACCATCACTGTTTCTCATGATCTATTTTAAGCTTATAAGAAAATAGGGGAAATGGAAGCAATGGTAAGGAATATTTCATGTGGAAGAAACACTTTGTTACATTTGCCTTAAAATTTAGTATTATTGTTGTGCTTCTCAAGCTACAGTGTAATATTTGCAGCAGAAAGCCTTGGCTTGTGAGCAGGATCTGTGGTATGGGTGTTTTGGGCAGTAGGAAGTAAGTACTGCCTCTTTGCCAGCAATCCATTTGACTGCCAATATGCATGGGGTTTTGTTTTTGCCTGGAAGAAGAGACAAGAAATTGGGGGAGGGGGCGGGCAGAAACTCTGAAGAGAACAAAAATGAGAACAACCAGGAAGAGTTGACATTTATTCTCTACCTGCAACCAGCCTGACAGGCAGATTTTAAGCCTTGATAAGTTTCAAGACAAGAACCTTGAGGTATTTTGTGAATGAACAACTGTTAAATTGAGGATACAAAGTAGGTAGAACCTGAGGGTCCAGGGAATGTATGCCAACGTGAAGTTAGGGAAAGGCCAATCTCTGCCTCCTTGAGCCCACTGTCTTAGTACTATCGAACTTGTGCTCAGGTGCCCCTGACAGCCTGGCTGTGGGGAGAGATCGCGCCAGGAGTAGACAGAGATGGCAGAATGATACTGGGTCATTAGTGAGTGCTCCACAGCTAGAGAAGTCTCCTAAAGACCTACAGGAGGTTTTAGAAAGGGCCCACATTCCTGTGGGAGGAAAGTTGGTATCCATATAACCTCATTAATGCTCATAGGTTGGAGGCATCTGGAGTTTTTAGGTTATGCTTACAAGTATAAATTAGGAGGCGGCATCCATGTATGTACAAATATTTCCATACATACTTACAGCACATGTACACTGCCTCTCTTTTCTTCCTGAAAATATCTTGTCTGTCAGTGACCACAGCTAAACCTTAGCCCATCTATGATATTGACCCAGGTCTTCCTTTATTTTTTCACAGCTCAACAAATCCTTCCACAGACAGACCCTTACTCATATGTACTCACAAGTGTTAGGGTTCTCCAGAGAAACAGAACCTATTTGATTGATAGATAGTTTGATAGATTGATAGATTGATAGATAGATATAAGAGGAAATTTATTATAGAATTTGGCTTACATGATTATGGAAGATGGGAAGTCCCATAATCTGCTGTCTGCGCACTGGAGAACTAGGAGGAGGCAGTGGTGTAATTCAGTCCAAGTCCAAAGGCTTGAAAATCAGGGTGCTGATGGTGCAGAGTCCTGGTCTGAATCTGAAAGCCTGAGAATGAGGAGGGCCAACGTCAAAGGACAGAAGATGGCTGTCTCAGCTCAAAAAGAGCAAATGTGTCTTTCCTATGACTTTTGTTCTATTCAGGACCTCAATGGATTTGATGACACCCACTCATATTGGTGAGGGCAGTCTTCTTTACTCCATCTACTGATTCAAATGCTAATCCCTTGGAAACACCCTCACAGATACACCCAGAAATGTTTTACCAATTATCTGGCATCCCTTAGCCCAGTCAGTTGACAGATAAAATTAACCATCAGACCTCACTTCCATAATTCCCTAAGAAAACTATAGTTTTGAAATGACAGCAATTTATTAAAATAAATACTTACTGAGTGAAGATGCTGTATATGCTTTATGCTTCATGTAACAGAAGATACCTTCTGCCTACAGAGAAAGTAAATGGAGTATTAAATAAATAACTAGAAAATAAGTTGGAGTGTGATAACTAAGTTAAAGAGATACCTAATGTAAATTGATCCTAAAATTTATATGTAAATGTAAAGAACATAGAATGGCCAAAACAATCTTGAAAAAGAACTAAGTTGGAGGGCTGGCATTGTTTGATTTCATGACTTAAAGCTACAGTAATCAGGATATTATAATGAGGTCAAATAGTTCATTGGAACAGTATAGCAGAGGAATATCCTACATATCTATGGATAATTAATTTTCAAAAAGGTATTGAGACAATTCAATTGGGAAAGGAAAATGCTTTTGATGTTGTCAGCTGGATGCCCATCTAGGGGGAAAAAAAACAGTACTGAATAAGTATTTCACAAAATGCACAGAAATTGATTTGTGATAAATCATAGACCTAAATGTAAAGTTAAAACCACAAAGATACTAGTATGAAATGGGAAAATATATTTGCAGTCTTGGGTTTAACAAAGATTTCCTAATCAGGACTTAAAAGAGAAACAGTGATTAAATAACTTCATTAATATTAAGGCCCATTAAAAGTTGCCCTTAGAGGGGCACCTGGGTGGCTCAGTTGGTTAAGTGTTGGATTCTTTTTTTTTTCTTAAAAGATTTTATTTATTTACTTGAGAGAGAGACAGTGAGATAGAGCATTAACGAGGAGAAGGTCAGAGAGAGAAGCAGACTCCCCATGGAGCTGGGAGCCTGATGCGGGACTTGATCCCAGGACTCCAGGATCATGACCTGAGCCGAAGGCAGTCGTCCAACCAACTGAGCCACCCAGGTGTCCCAAGTGTTGGATTCTTGATTTCAGTTCAGGTCGAGATCTCAGGGTTGTAAGATGCAGCCCTGAGTTGCACTCCAGCAGCAAGAAGTCTGCTTGAGATTCTGTTTCCCCACTCGCTCTCCCTTTGCCCTTCTCTGCTTTCACTTGATCTCGCTCTCAAATAAATAGGTGTTTAAAAAAAAACCCCACAAGGGCACCTGGGTGGCTCAGTGGGTTAAGCTGCTCAGGTCATGATTCCAGGGTCCTGGGATCGAGTCCCGCATCGGGCTTTCTGCTCAGCAGGGTGCCTGCTTTCCTCTCTCTCTCTCTGCCTGCCTCTCTGTCTACTTGTGATCTCTCTCTGTCAAATAAATAAATAAAATCTTTAAAAAAAAAAAACCCACAAAGCTTGCTCTTACAAAAATGAATAAAGCTATAGCCTAGTAGAAAATACTTAAAGTGCATATATCTAAAAAAGATTTGTAATCAGAATATGTAAAGAATTTATATTACTCAATGACAGATAATAAAGACCACCCAATTAAAAAGTGGGCAGACTGAAATATGCATCACAAAGTAAGGGTGATTAAAAAAATTTCAACCTGATTTATTCATCCAGGAAATAAAAATTATGTCCTTGGAGAGAAACTTATTTATAATCTCAGGGTGCTAAAATGTAAAAATATTAAGAATATCAAATACTATCAATACTATACTAAGAGCAAATGATACTCTCCTACATTGCTGTTAAAAGTGTAAAATCACAAAACTACTTTGTGTAACTACTTAGCAGTTCCTCATCAGTTAAATATATTCAGAAATTCCTGGTAATCCAGTAATTCCACTCTGAGGCATTTACGCAAGGGAAATGAAAATATATGTCTACCAAAAAAAGCTTATTCTAATAACTAAAACCTGGAAACAAGAAAAATGTCTACCAAAGAACAATAGATTCTTAAAAGTAGTATATTCATACAACTGAATGTTACAGAACAGTAAAATAAATGGACAAATAAAAATGAGTGAATATGCAACATAAATAAATCTAAAAAATGTTATACTAAATCAAGGAATCTGGCTACAAAAAGAATGCACACATTTACATGAAGTTCAAAAATAGACCAAACCAGTCTTTGGTGATGGAAATCAGGACAAGTGATTGTCCCTGGGATTGACCAGTGAAGGGCCCGAGGAAACTGCCTGGGGTTATGCAGTTTCTTTTAATCTTTTTTAAAGTATAGATTGATAGTTGTATTTATTTCCCAAAACTCATGGATTGCACATTTCACTAGGTAAATAGGTAAATGATATCTCACGGGGTACCTGGGTGGCTAGATGGGGTAAGCATCTGCCTTCCACTCAGGTCATGATCTCCAGATCCTAGGATCAAGACCTGCATCAGGCTCTCTGCTCAGTGGGAAATCTGCTTTTCTCTCTTCCTCTCCCTCTGTGTGTATGCCCTCTCTCGCTCTCACTCTGTCTCAAATAAATAAATAAAATCTTTTTAAAAAATAGTATCTCAATTAACAACAATAACAACAACAATAAAATAACACTTTGGCTAAAATGGCTAAGCAATTGCTATAACTGAAAGCAATATGCACACATTTAAAGTATATATAGAAACTTGATATTTAATTTAATAAACTGAAAAAATTATTGCCTTGTGAATGTTTATTTTCTTACCTTCAAAGAAGGCATGTAGATAGGATACATTTTTTCTAAGACCCTACCTAGCATAAGTTTTTTCTCAAGTTGGGAATATATATAGATATATATGATATTTATATATAATATAAATATAAATATGTATAAGATTTATTTGTAATTAAATTTAATTTTTTAGTTAGTATTAATAAAAAAGAATCAAATTTACAATAAATTCAGAGCTGTTACACAGATGATAATTCTTTAAGTACTTTAGATTTTTCAGTAAATTGTATTATTAGGTCAATTTATAATTAAATAAGCATAGGTATTGTAAGCAATATATTTCAATAATTTAAAGGGATTTTTTCTTAACTGATGTGTATGAAAAAAAAATCCTTCATTTTAATTTTGGAAAATTTGTTTTATTGTTCTGTAATTTTAATGAGCTTTCTCATCATGTACTAATTATTGATAGAGGCAATTTTGGATATCTGTGAGTAAATTTAGGAGTAATATAATTTATTTATTTATTTATTTTTCTTTTTATTATTTTATTTTATGTTATTTATTTATTTATTTTTAATTTTTAATTTTTTATAAACATATATTTTTATCCCCAGGGGTACAGGTCTGTGAATCACCAGGTTTACACACTTCACAGCACTCACCAAAGCACAACCTTCCCCAATGTCCATAATCCCACCCCCTTCTCCCAAACCCCCTCTCCCCAGCAACCCTCAGTTTGTTTTGTGAGATTAAGAGTCACTTATGGTTTGTCTCCCTCCCAATCCCATCTTGTTTCATTGATTCTTCTCGTACCCACTTAAGCCCCCATGTTGCATCACCACTTCCTCATATCAGGGAGATCATATGATAGTTGTCTTTCTCTGCTTGACTTATTTTGCTTTATTTTCTGTATATGAGTGGTTGAAGAAGTACATTATTTCCATGGGTTAGCAGGCAGATGGAACTGTAAGTGCTGCCAGTGTTTATCTAGGATTAATCGTTTTTTGATAAGAAAAACATCACATGCATTCTATGGAACCAGTTATTCTTTGCTTAGTTTCTGCCAGCTCCACAGATGTGACTGAGTTGAAGACAATATTCCCCGGCTAAGTTCCTGGGATGCAGGTGAAAGCCAGTGAAAACTAGATCATGTATCTGAAGTATGCTATAGTTTATTTGGAACCCAATCTGCATGTTATTAATGAATTTTTAAATCATCTTCTAAAAAGGAACTAATGAGAGAGCTAAACAATTTACAAGTTTGGTATCTGATTGATGTTCAACATTTATTCTTTCAAGTTTCATTCAACAAATATGCAAATATGGTTACGATGGTGATGAGTTCACTTAAGATGTGTGTAGTCTAGTGGGGAGACATTTTTTTGACTGGGGACATTTATGGACTAACTATTATGAGCCAGGCACTGAGAATACAAAGATATAACCATGGCAAATTATATATTTTCATTTCAGGGGGCTCTTAGCTTGATTGGAGAGACATTGACCTGACAGATATTATATTAGAGTACAGAGAACTATGAAGGAAATAAGCACAAGGGTGCATATATGCAAGGAATCTAAACTAGCTTTTGGTTGTGAGTTTCTTAGGGATTTTTAGAGAGGTGTAACATCTTACACAGCCTTTGAAAAAAATACAAATGCATAGGAATTCAGGAAGTAGAAATGAGGGTGGAAACATTTCAAGCAGAGTGAGAAAAATCATTGTAATATCATGCAGACATGAAAAGAAACTAGACATAGTCAGGAAGTGGTAAAGAGTTTCATTGTGACTGGAATATGGGGTACTTGGAAGGGATGTGAAGGATTAAGGCCAGCTGCTAGGTTGGGGACATTAAGGGTATTGTATTTCATGCTACAAAGGTTTGATTTCATCCCTTAACAAAGAGAGAGCCAGCTGAAATCTACAAGCACGGCGGGATATTATTAAATATGTTTTTTAGGTTGATAGTGTAGAAAATTAGCTTGAGTAGAAAAAGACTCATGCTCAGATATACAGTTAAAGAATCCATGGTGATAGGCCAAGTAAGAGATGATGATGCAGGTTGGGGGATGGCGAAGATAACAACAGGAGCAATGAGGAAGAGGGAGTCAATTACTAGTGGGTAGGATCAGTGGAACCTCATGGTTAATTTGGTATGGTGGATAAAGGAGTTGGAAAAGTCAAAGATGGTTCCTGTCAGTTTGGGGTGACTGGATGCATAGTGATACCACTAAATAAGTTATGAGGATATAAGAAGGAAACTAGGTCTAACAGAGGAAATTTATTTTGTTATGTTTGAGGTACCCATATTAGAAGTTCTATAGATGATTATATAAATATATTTTTTTATTAACAAAATGACACAGTTAGCATCTAATATTTCTGACTCTTCTTATCACTGCCAAGCTAAGGGTTGTTTTAATCCATCGTTATTAAAAGGCTACACGGGACCCAAGAGAAGATTGCACAATCTCATAGGTAAGTGCAAAGTTTATGGGAAAAACATGTTCCTATATGAACATTTAGAAAAGTCACTCTTTTCGCAGGGTCTTCTCTATGAATTTCAATTCCTCATAGACTCTTTTATTTGAACTTTTCATCTTTTCTGTTGCTTTTCTCTCATTTCTTTCCAAGTTTCTTTATCCTTCTTTAGTTTCTGGACCTCAAACTGGTTATAGTACTCTAATAAATTCCTGACCAATGCCCAGCGGAACAATTGTCTCAGCAGCTTGCGTGTTTTGTTCTTGTTAGTACATTCCTCTACCTTGCTGGTTTTTAAAATAAGAGCAGGGTGCTGACTCATATTCAGCAAAGGAGTCTAATGATACCTCTTAGACTTTATGGCAAACCCATTCTTCACCATACTGAATTCATATCATGTATTTATTTTTATTTATATATTATATATATTTATATTATATTTACTTATTTATTATTTATGTCATGTATTTTATTTTTCTCCCACCAAGTATTTGCTCCTATTTAAATTTGTCAAGATCATTTTGGGTTTCAATTCAGTCTCAAAAGAACTAGGTATCTTTCTCACTTTTGTATGTTAATCCGATTCCAAAATGTAATAGGTGTGATTTCTCAGCTGCTCCAAGTCACTGGTAAGTAGATGGGGTACTAATCCTAGCCACTAGGGCAAGATTCTAAAGGCTGGTAGGTCATTTTCTGAAGGATCCTTGGGGAAGCAACTTTACTCATTTTTCTCTTGTCACATACCAAAGAATGAGAAACACGAATCAGGTATAATCAAATGTCTTACACTGTAAAAACAAAATAAAGAAAATGCTTGTCACATTATAGTCTTAAAAAAAAATGAGTTTCCTTCTCTTTTTACACCTTGAATAAATAAGCAATGTTATTTCATCTCCACTAAGGAGAAATAGGTGTTAAGTCAGAAGTTAAAATACTTTGAATTACTGAATTTTTAATTTGTCAGAATAAAATTCATTTTGGCCTATAGGTAAATTTATACCATTAAAAGAGAAACTGCATTTCTCATTGTACAGGTAAACCAGTAATCAGGAAAATTATGTTGTAGCCAAAGTCATAGAAATATTATGTGACAACATATCAGAGGTTTGTTCTTTAAAAAAAAAAAAAAACAACTTATTTAGACTCTTTTAAGTATTTCTCAATGGCCTTCAAAATCATAACTCTAAATAGATATATAATATTTCCATAATTGAGTATTATCTAGTTTTTTGACATTTAGCTGATTTCTAATTTTCCACCATTAAAAATTGTATAGTAGGCATTTCTGAAAGGGCTAGGTGTTATGATTTCATTGGATAAGTTATTATATTGAATAAAAGACATACTTATCCTGTTTAGTAACAAATTTGCTAATCCTGCTTTCTTGTAATAAGAATTAAAATATATACTGATATATCTCAGATGAAAATTTTGTGATTAAATACTATCTTTTCCGTAAAATCTTCTACAAGCACTAAAAAGATCATTCATTCAACAAGTTTTTCCTGAGTACCTACTATGTCTTAGATACTGTGCAAAATGTCAAGGACACAAATTGCATAAAAATAGCCATCACCTTGGAGGCACATACAGTCTTGTAGGATGATGCACGTATGTTGACAGATATTGAGATAAAATATGAGTGTTATAATAGGAAATGTGCAAGGGTTATGGGAACATCTATGTGAACCTTTCTTCATGCTAGCCTCGTAAAGTCCATCCAAGGCACAACTTACACATTTCACTGCCCAGAGTACCCAAACACAAATACTAATGCTCACTAAGCTCTTGGTTATCTTCCCTCCCTTCTTCCCACCTTCTCTTCCTCCCTCCCCCCCCTTTTTTTCCTAAAATATCTTTATTAAAACTATGGTTTTTATATGGTTCTTATATTCTGAGTACGTATGATACTACATGCGTACTCAGAATATAAGAAGAAACAGATCAGGCAGTTTCTGTCTTCATGATCTTTATGCTGGTGTGGAAGAGGAAAACAACTAAACAAATGATTATGATGTGATATAAGAAAGAGGAGTACAAACCAGAAAGCACAGCCTCCTGGTCTGGCTTTCAGAAGATCAGTTCTATTTTTATCTGCTTCAGAGATAAACTTTTGATATTTTGTTTACGATTTCATTAAAAAGTACATATGTACACACATCATTCTTTTGCGTAAAGGTAAGTTTGAGAACTAGTTTATTGGACTATTTAATTTATTTACAAATGCATTTACTTGATAGCTACACTTGTACTGAGCATAGCATAATCTACAGAGTTGTTGGATCACTGTGTTATATACCTGAAACTCATATAACATTGTGTCAACTAGACTCAAGTAGAAAAAATTAAATAAAATAATAAAAAATAAACATAAAAACCTGAATATATTTTCAATGTTAGCAGAGACCCCAATCTATTAAACTGAAATACTGCACAAATTTTCTGATGCTATATTTTGAGTTTCATTTCCCTTCCACTTTGGCATTTAAATTTCAGTCATTCAAAGAAAGCCAAACTTGTTAAAATTGTTGCAGTATGGTTTCCACATGGTAGTAGTTATGCTCTTTGACAGTTATGCCTGGACAAAGGTTTCATCAATTCAACTATAGACACAATTATGGCATCACCCTAAGCACTGTCTCAGTAACATCTCTTCGGTATGGTACAGGGGGCAGTTCCAATTCTTGGGCCCACCCTAGGTCCTGTTTTCTGATTTCTAAGCTTTGGTCCACACTGTGCTAGTTTCAGAACTCAGAAAGATGAGAAGACAGAATTGATTATCTTCATTAGGTAACCACACATCAAAAATTTTTGCAGTTTATTTGCTGAAGTTTCCTTGTTATAACTTTATATAGAAAGGACCTAAATATTTATATGTGGATTTTAATTAACACCATGAATTGGGTTTGAATCAAAGATTCCATGTAGGCATACTCTGAGGGTAAGATGACTTACACCATTGTACTATTGTTAGGAAAAAATGTCTCTCATCATCCTCAGGTAAATCAATAGTAAGTTGATTGCCTAAATAACTTTTTAGTAGATTTTCAAAATATTTCTTTTAAAAATTTAATTCATTATGTTTATTTTGAGATTTATTTATTAATTATATTTATTATTTATTTATTTGTTTTAGAGGGAGAAAGAGAGCACAAGTGGGAGGTGCAGGGAAGAGTGAGAGAATCTCAGGCAGACTCTGTGCTGAGCATGGAGCCTGATGGGGGCTCGACTCACGACTCTGAGATCATGACCCTGAGATTACGAACGGAGTCAAAAATCAGGGGTCTGTCGCTCAGACCACTACACCATCCAGGTACCCCATTCCATTTTCCCTTCTACTTTCCCCCCTTTAAAGCAAGTCGTTTTTTTGTATTAAGTGTGAAAATTATGCAGCTTCTTTTGCAGAAGATATCTATCTCTTAACTTCTGTCAGTTTGTTCTGAAACGTGATTAAAATAAATCAAATAATGTACACTATGCTCTTGGCCCTGCCTCAGTTGCTTGGAGCAGCTTACAGACTTGGAATTGGTTCTGTGAGCTGCAATCAGGAGAGGGTTGGCCAGGAAGGGCATCTTCCTGTGACTGCTTGTCCCAAACTCATAAAACTCAGTGATACAAAGGTTTATACTTCAAAATACTTTGCAACTATGAATTGGTTAATTACATCTTCATTCCCAAAGGCTCTGAGTTACTTAAAGTTTTGTTTTCCCTTTGTAGTTTGTGGTATTCATTATAGCACTATTTATTTTGAGCTCCTGATCTTGGTTTTATTTGGATATATTTCTCTTGGATGTGTTTGTAGTAATTTTTCTTTTTCCTAATTTTGTTGGATGCCCAAGGGGCTTGGGACAAGGCTGCCTATAAATTAATCTAAAAATGAACTATATTTGTATTCTTTGTCATCTGCCAGAATGCCATTTGGAAGCCTCTCTTGGAATATGAGTCCCCCAAATACTCACCACAGTGGAATTCAGGTGCAAAGTAAACACAGCAGTTCTAGTATCAGCATCCATGTAGCTGGGGGTGGGGGCAAGTGGGGAATTTTTATGTCTATTATTATTGCAAACAGATTGTTCACTATATGCTATTTGAAACAGAGAGGGAGTAAGTGATTTAAGAATCTGTATTTTAAGTAATCAACTTGCACACCCAGAGTTTGCCTTCAAGGCTCTAAAACCACAGCCAAAACAGAAAAGAAACTTTTGCCAGGCCAAAAAGCAGTCCAAGCTGCAATAGGTGGCTTTTTCTTTTCTAAGTCTCTAAGATCTTTCTCTTGCAGGTTCACACCTATACAAACATTGTGAGAAGATGGCTTCTTGGTGCTGCTGTGGCTACTTAAAAATGATGAAAATAAAACAGAACAAAACTTTTACTTTAACACTGCGAATTATATAAAATTTATATAAAAATTTATATATATAAAGATAGATAGATACACACACACACACACACACACACACACACATTTAACACTAATCAGTGATCTAAAGATGACCAGATGGCCTCTGGACCTCTTAGCACAGTCAGGTCATAGTGAGTCCCCCACCCCACCAATCTTTTCCTGCTTGTAGTGTGGATCTGGCTGTGGCCGCATTTCCACATCTGCTGTGTTCACACACATGATCTGTGTTCAACAAATAGCTCTTCCAGTTTCTGGGCCTGGATCTTCAATGTGTGTTTTAAGCTGAAGGAGGGCTTGTTCCAGCTGGCAATGGTGGGTGAATTGCCAATGCAGAATTGCAACTAAACTGGGACGAACATTATCCGAAGCACGTTTATGTTGGTGCGGGAAGACTGGAGTCACAACAGATAAATTGAAAGATTGTTTCATGATGGATTATACAAGACACTGTTTTTCCAAAAAATGTTTTCTATCACACAAAGGCCAAAGATCACATAACTCCTGTTCGGGACCATCCATCAAACAGGCTTACTCTCACCAAAAGGCTAAATTGCCAAAAAATGGAGTGTTGGAAGGGCTTCAGCGTTTGGGATTATATGTAATACTTATCATAATCCATTGACACTGAAGATGGCTGAGTGCCCTGCACCTCAGAATGAGATCTTGTTTTAGTGAAATCAAGTATAAAGACACCAGAATGAGTTTACCGAATTCAACCAACAGTTGTTTAAGGGCCATCTTAGAACAGAAACCTCCTTAAAAAGGTGTTTTTTGGGATAAATGAAAGAAGTGATTCAACCTCCAGGGTACTTAGGTTTAGCTGAATAAAGATACTAATGAGGATATATACAAAATGCAGTTAAGTGTGCTTGCATAATAAGTTCAAGGCCATGTGGTAGTTGTGGCAATGGTAGAAATTTGACAATGCAAACTTATCAGAGCTGTTGGGAGCTTAATTAGACACCCTTATTATTTTTTTGTGTATTCTCAATTATTAATAATGTTACAGTATAATTATAATGTTACTAAGCACCGATAATGTTACTAAGCACCGAAATAAACTAGTCAGTAAGGTTACTAAGTCCACCGCAGGCCGATTTAAACAGTTGACATGATAATTTGGAAAGAGAGAAAATAGGGTCGCCTCAATTATAAATCTAACTTTTAATGAAAGCCTTGGTAGCAATCTATGCTTAATTTGAGGTGTTAAAAAAAGAAGAAGTTTTTCCTCCATATTCTATTCAACATTTTCAATGACTGTGAAAATTTTATCTCTGCATATACGCATGTTCTAACAGATGTTATGGACAAATTAATAAATATGGGTTTGCTTATTTGCCAAATTACAAACGGCGAATTTAAAGAGGGCCATTCACAAGCTAGGGTGCTACTTTATTTTATCAAATTGACTAAATTGAGAAGTAGGAAACACGAATGATGACTGCAAAAGAATGTTCATAGGCCTGCCAGACCAAAATACAAATTCCCTCACTAAATTGCGTAAATATTCTGGTGTAACCCATTTATCAACACCATTTTAAGTACTCTCAAGTGCTCTATTCCAAATTAGCTAGAGTTTCAGATTTATGTAAATATGCTTGAGGGCTCAAGCACAGATTACCAAAATTACTTTCTATGATGAAGAATAAATAATTATTAGAGTTGCAAAATGTCATCTGGTTTGACAATGAGGTGTTTTGGGCTTGTTTGCTTCTGGATACCTATCTAGTTTTCTCCTGACCTTGTGCTTGAGGTTTGATTCAGTTAATGGGAATTTAAACAAATGAACTATCAAAATACCCTTAATAAATATGTAAAGGAAACTAGTAACTACTTTCTTCTAAAAAGTTCAGTTCTTTATATTGAATGATTTTAATACCAGGAACCAGATTATCCCCAGAGCCTAACAAAAGTCCTGAGACTTTCTGTCTCAAACAAGCAAGGCCTCATTTCTCATTCCCATCTCTGGTTTCTACTGACTGAGAGAGATCTTATTTCAAGATTTTGGGACATTCTGTATGACTCAACCTGGGGGATTTAAGGCAAGATAAAGGGAGTCTCTATTATTAATAAGGAAATTCATTAGTGGCTTCAGGATCTTAGAGGACCATTTTTAATACCTAGCTTTAGAAATCATTAGGGGCTCACAAATTCCAAATTTCCCCTCAATTCATTCTACGGAACTTTCACCACATTTTCATTTCTGGACTAAGTGACTTAGGAGAGCTGTGGCATAAACAGGATGCCGTCAGACTGAAACATTGAAGACCTGGGTTCTAGCTCTAGTTCCCTCGCAGAAAAAAATTATATCGTTCTTGGGCAGGTCTCTGAATATCTCTGGGACTCAATTTTACCATATAAAACGAAAACATTACTACCTACTCTATATGGCTATTGCAAGGGTTAAATGTGTAGAGTGTTCAAAATGAAGTGCTAGGTAAATATCAGGCATTATTTTCTTCACGGAAAGATTGGCAAATAACATAGCTTCAGTTAAAATTAAGCAATAAACAGATACATTTTTTTTTTTTAGTGTCTGCCATAAATATTTAGTTGGTATATCAAATCTAGTTCCTATTTAATTCTTGAGATCAATATTCATGAGTCATTCTTAAAAGGACTCCGCTGCCCGAACTGACACATACTATCTTCTCTCCTCAGATATTTGAATCTCTAACCCATTCTTTTGTACCTAGGGATAAAATGATGAAACCACAAAAATGTTTACAAAGACACTCAACTTTGTGTTCCTCAATCCACCAGCTACACCAGCCTTAAGGCTAGATTTGTTGAAGTAGGTCAGACAGAGGGAAATCGTAAGCCTCTCTATTTAACTGAGCTGTTCACGTTCAGCGGCTGGATGCCGGGTTTCTCTGTAGATGACTGAAATATTGGCATTAATATTCAACAACTGCAGTGTCCTCTTTGACTGTAAAATCTAGGCTAGATCTCCTATGCTTCTAGGCCACTTGGTGATGTTTGGTGGAGTGTTAGGTTTTTGAAATAAATCCTTGACTCTAGAAGCAAAGGAGTGAAATTAGTCTTCCTTAGGTGATGGGCTGGACTGAATTTGACAGAAAAACAGACAAAATAGGGGGGTAAACACCTTGAGATAAAGAAACAGTATCCAACTTCGTACAGGTTTACCTGCAATGGAACTGCTACGTTCTTGCCATCCTCTTGGTGAGAGGACATTATATGCCCCCTCTCTTTAGAGTGCACCCTGGCAATGTAATACTCAGAATCTTGGGCTCTCAAATGCCTCTTAAAAGAAAATGTTTTGGAAGAGTATCCTTGTACTTTCCTATCAGGCACTTCCAAAACATCATCCTGCAGTGACCCATGAACCTCAAGCTCTGTCATCCCTTCCAGGAGCTTCCAGGTGATACATCTGCCATCAGATTATACTTGGTTAAGCCAAGTATAACTGAATACATGAAACAAGTATGACAGAATTTTTCAGTCTGATAGCCTTATTTTCTGTAGAGTGGTACTCAGCTAGATGCAATCCATACAGAGAAAGTGCAGGCGTTTTGCTTCTGTCATTTCAATAGACAGCAAGACAATTCCACAAAAACCAGTGGCTGGCTGGGTTACAATTTATCAACTTGTTAATCAATAACTTTAGCTTTCTTTCTTTGAATGTGTGAATGAATGTGGCTTATGGATTCCTTTGGGCACATTCTAGTTTGCCAAAACAATTAATCTGGAGGGAAAGCATTTTTGTACTTGTTCTTTGGAAACTTGTAGAAGCTTATGAAATGCTAACCGAAAATATTAAATCTGATATTTGAGGGTCATGGTTGTGCTGTGCTGAAGAAAGTATTCAAAACTTCTTCTGTTTTTGGCATGAGAAACCTATGAAGAAGAATATCTTCCCCTAACATTGTCTAAGTCCTTTGTTTTCTGTCTGTTGTCTTAGGTATTTTCAGACCTGGCCTCTTAGCTGAAGAACAGGCCCTTAAAAAAACTCTGCTATTTATTTTTACACCATCATCTACAGGAAGCTTATTTATGTAGTTTTTAAGCTATGCAAAATAGTTTATAGTGTTTTTAATGTTTCTTTCTTTTTCCACTCCATTCACTAATTTTCATTAACTGCCTCCTTTGCTTTTCAGCAAGCTAAAGGAAGGCAAATTGACAGCTGTTAACTTTTTCCTAATGCTTGGCAATCCTTTTGGAGAAAAGTTGTGTGGTCCATACTGCTCTTGTTGAGCATTTGCTATAAATTTTGAAATAGAGGAATATGAAATGGCTATTGTATAAATCTATTCTGTAACCCTATCTCCAATGTACTATGCAAATTCTGTTGTAAACACGGGAAGCATAAGTCACAGTTTATCTAATACAAATTATATTTTATAAAATTACTGGAATTTATTCCACTCTTACCATTCCCAGAATAATTTCCAAAATGTATTATTAAGTGTCATACACAGCAGATCCGTGGTTACCGTGGCCAGGAGGTGGGGGAAGGGCTGACTTCAAAGTGGCATAAGGGAACTTTCTGGCATGATGACAATTTTGGTGGTGGTGATTACACAACAGTAGACTAAATTCATGAAAATCTACTATTGAATAATTTCTAATGTTATATAACTAGATTACATCTCAGTAAACAAGAGTTAAGGGAAAGAAAATCCTTGAAAAATGCAGATACTGGTCCTATTAATGTAGGAAAGGTAGTAATGTCATCTTGAGTTATATCTATGTCTGTGGCCCTATTCTACATCTATACCTACTTCTACACCCCTGCTGACCTCTGTCTCTACTTTGAAATCCACACACTGCCGTATTGCTCTCTGCCTCTACCTTTATCTACACTCTAGCTCTGTCATTTTTCTATTGGGACACAGTATTACATGGTGTTTAAACACAGAAACTAGAAAAAAAAGTTCTCAGATTAAAATTTCTGCTGGGTCTCTTAACTAGCTGTGTAACTTGGACAAATCACTTATTTTTTTTTCCATGACTCAGTTTTATTATCTGTAAAATGTAGATACGAATAATTCTTATTGGGGAACCTGGGTGGCTCAGTCACTTAAGCATCTGCCTTCAGCTCCGGTCATGATCCCAGAGTCCTGGGATTGAGTGCTGCATTGGGCTCTCTTCTCAGCAGAGAGCCTGCTTCTCCCTCTCCCTCTGCCTGCTGCTCTGCCTACTTGTGCTCTCTTGCTATCTCACTGTTAAATAAATAAATAAATAAATAAAATGTTTTTTAAAAAAAGAATAATCCTATTGGGATGCTTGGGTGGTTCAGTAGGTTAAACGTCTGCTTTGGCTCAGGTCATGGTCCCAGAGTCCTGGGATCAAGTCCCACATCGAGCTCCTTATTCAGTGGGGAGTCTGCTTCTCCCTCTGCCTACACTTCCTAATGCTTGTGTTCTCACTCTTTCTCTCTCTCTGATAAATAAATAAATAGATAAATAAAATCTTTTTTAAAAAGAATAGTTCTTATTGGTTTATTATAAAGACTGACAGCATTTATACAAATGTTTGGCACAAATCTTAACACATGGCAATCATTATATGAATTTTGACTATTACTGTTATCTACATAAATCCATAGAAATGGTTTGTAAGAGTTATCTCTGGTGAGGGCTGTGGTATCAGAGAAAGGTGAATGTATCTATATCTATCTATATTTTTAATAATCAGCATATATTGTGAAGGCAAGAAAAACAAGGCTGTACCCACCTTGAGTCCAGCCCTGACATAAGGGCAGCCATCTTGACATTCCAGGTTATCACAAAATATTTCTTGGGTTCTGACCTACTCAGGTTAGCACTTAACAGTCTCTCTCTCCTTTAATGATTGATTTAAACCCCTGGACTGAAAAAGGTTGAACTTCATTTTCTTTTTGTTACACTGATCATGTTTTGCTATTTTCTCCCATGTCTCCTTACCTGACTTCAACTCCTTCACTGTCATAACTTCCACACATGATCCTTTCCACTTGGGAAGATCACCTAAGCAGTATCCCCTGGACTCAGCTTCTTCTGTCTTTCATAACTCCCCTATACATTCCCCAACTGACCAGTGTTGACCCAAGTAGGTAGGGACAACTCTACACCCCCATTCAGCAGGAAGAAGTTACAGATGATGAGACCTTCCGCCTTCAACAACCTTAAAGATTTAAGGGTCAAAATTGTTTAGGGGGATGCATCCATTTCTTCCAGATTGTCAAATTTATTGCCGTAGAGTTGCTCATAGTATGTTCTTATAATAGTTTGTATTTCTTTGGTGTTAGTTGTGATCTCTCCTCTTTCATTCATGATTTTATTTATTTGGGTCCTTTCTCTTTTCTTTTTGATAAGTCGGGCCAGGGGTTTATCAATTTTATTAATTCTTTCAAAGAACCAGCTCCTACTTTCGTTGACTTGTTCTATTGTTTTTTTGGTTTCTATTTCATTGATTTCTGCTCTGATCTTTATGATTTCTCTTCTCCTGCTAGGCTTAGGGTTTCTTTCTTGTTCTTTCTCCAGCTTCTTTAGGTGTAGGGTTAGATTGTGTACCTGAGACCTTTCTTGTTTCTTGAGAAAGGCTTGTACTGCTATATATTTTCCTCTCAGGACTGCCTTTGTTGTGTCCCACAGATTTTGAACTGTTGTATTTTCATTATCATTTGTTTCCATGATTTTTTTCAATTCTTCTTTATTTTCCGGTTGACCCATTCATTCTTTAGAAGGATGCTGTTTAGTCTCCATGTATTTGGGTTCTTTGCAAACTTCCTTTTGTGGTTGAGTTCTAGCTTTAGAGCATTGTGGTCTGAAAATATGCAGGGAATGATCCCAATCTTTTGATAACGGTTGAGTCCTGATTTAGGACCGAGGATGTGATCTATTCTGGAGAATGTTCCATGTGCACTAGAGAAGAATGTGTATTCTGTTGCTTTGGGATGAAATGTTCTGAATATATCTGTGATGTCCATCTGGTCCAGTGTGTCGTTTAAGGCCTTTATTTCCTTGCTGATCTTTTGCTTGGATGATCTGTCCATTTCAGTGAGGGGAGTGTTAAAGCATTCCTAGAAACATATAAACTACCACAACTGAACCAGGAAGAAATAGAAAGCCTGAACAGACCCATAACCGTAAGGAGATTGAAACAGTCATTAAAAATCTCCAAACAAACAAAAGCCCAGGGCCCGACGGCTTCCCGGGGGAATTCTACCAAACATTTAAAGAAGAACTAATTCCTATTCGCCTAAAACTGTTCCAAAAAATAGAAATGGAAGGAAAACTTCCAAACTCATTTTATGAGGCCAGCATCACCTTGATCCCAAAACCAGACAAGGATCCCACCAAAAAAGAGAGCTATAGACCAATATCCTTGATGAACACAGATGCGAAAATACTCAACAAAATACTAGCCGATATGATTCAACAGTACATTAAAAAGATTATTCACCACGACCAAGTGGGATTTATTCCAGGGCTGCAAGGTTGGCTCAACATCCGCAATTCAGTCAATGTGATACAACACATCAATAAAAGTAAGAACAAGAACCATATGATACTCTCAATAGATGCTGAAAAAGCATTTGACAAAGTACAGCATCCCTTCCTGATCAAAACTCTTCAAAGTGTAGGGATAGAGGGCACATTCCTCAATATCATCAAAGCCATCTATGAAAAACCCACCGAAAATATCGTTCTCAATGGAGAAAAACTGAAAGCTTTTCCGCTAAGGTCAGGAACACGGCAGGGATGTCCATTATCACCACTGCTATTCAACATAGTACTAGACGTCCTAGCCTCAGCAATCAGACAACAAAAGGAAATTAAAGGCATCCAAATCGGCAAAGAAGAAGTCAAATTATCACTCTTTGCAGATGATATGATACTATATGTGGAAAACCCAAAAGACTCCACTCCAAAACTGCTAGAACTTATACAGGAATTCAGTAAAGTGTCAGGATATAAAATCAATGCACAGAAATCAGTTGCATTTCTCTACACCAACAGCAAGACAGAAGAAAGGGAAATTAAGGAGTCAATCCCATTTACAATTGCACCCAAAACCATAAGATACCTAGGAATAAACCTAACCAAAGAGACACAGAATCTATACTCAGAAAACTATAAAGTACTCATGAAAGAAATTGAGGAAGACACAAAGAAATGGAAAAATGTTCCATGCTCCTGGATTGGAAGAACAAATATTGTGAAAATGTCTATGCTACCTAAAGCAATCTACACATTTAATGCAATTCCTATCAAAGTACCATCCGTCTTTTTCAAAGAAATGGAACAAATAATGCTAAAATTTATATGGAACCAGAAAAAACCTCGAATAGCTAAAGGGATATTGAAAAAGAAAGCCAACGTTGGTGTCATCACAATCCCGGACTTCAAGCTCTATTACAAAGCTGTCATCATCAAGACAGCATGGTACTGGCACAAAAACAGACCCATAGATCAATGGAACAGAATAGAGAGCCCAGAAATAGACTCTCAACTCTATGGTCAACTAATCTTCGACAAAGCAGGAAAGAATGTCCAATGAAAAAAAGACAGCCTCTTCAATAAATGGTGCTGGGAAAATTGGACAGCCACATGCAGAAAAATGAAATTGGACCATTTCCTTACACCACACATGAAAATAGACTCAAAATGGATGAAGGACCTCAATGTGCGAAAGGAATCCATCAAAATCCTTGAGGAGAACACAGGCAGCAACCTCTTCGATCTCATTCGCAGCAACATCTTCCTAGGAACAACGCAAAAGGCAAGGGAAGCAAGGGAAAAAATGAACTATTGGGATTTCATCAAGATCAAAAGCTTTAGCACAGCAAAGGAAACAGTTAACAAAATCAAAAGACAACTGACAGAATGGGAGAAGATATTTGCAAACGACATATCAGATAAAGGACTAGTGTCCAGAATCTATAAAGAACTTAGCAAACTCAACACCCAAAGAACAAATAATCCAATCAAGAAATGGGCAGAGGACATGAACAGACATTTCTGCAAAGAAGACATCCAGATGGCCAACAGACACATGAAAAAGTGCTCCATATCACTCGGCATCAGGGAAATACAAATCAAAACCACAATGCGATATCACCTCACGCCAGTCAGAATGGCTAAAATCAACAAGTCAGGAAATGACAGATGCTGGCGAGGATGCGGAGAAAGGGGAACCCTCCTACACTGTTGGTGGGAATGCAAGCTGGTGCAACCTCTCTGGAAAACAGCATGGAGTTTCCTCAAAATGTTGAAAATAGAACTGCCCTATGACCCAGCAATTGCACTATTGGGTATTTACCCTAAAGATACAAATGTAGTGATCCCAAGGGGCACGTGTACTCGAATGTTTATAGCAGCAATGTCCACAATAGCCAAACTATGGAAAGAACCTAGATGTCCATCAACAGATGAATGGATCAAGAAGATGTGGTATATATACACAATGGAATACTATGCAGCCATCAAAAGAAATGAAATCTTGCCATTTGCGACAACATGGATGGAACTAGAGCGTATCATGCTTAGCGAAATAAGTCAAGCAGAGAAAGACAACTATCATATGATCTCCCTGATATGAGGAAGTGGTGATGCAACATGGGGGCTTACGTGGGTACGAGAAGAATAAATGAAAGAAGATGGGATTGGGAGGGAGACAAACCATAAGTGACTCTTAATCTCACAAAACAAACTGAGGGTTGCTGGGGGGAGGGGGTTTGGGAGAAGGGGGTGGTATTATGGAAATTGGGGAGGGTATGTGTTTTGGTGAGTGCTGTGAAGTGTGTAAACCTGGTGATTCACAGACCTGTACCCCTGGGGATAAAAATATATGTTTATAAAAAATAAAAAATTATATTAAAAAAAAAGAATTGTTTAGGGGGAAATGTGGAGGCCAAGAAAATTAAGGCCATCCCACCTCAAGTTTAGCTGATGTGGGAAACAGAGGCAGAAGAAAAGCATTAAAATTCCTTACCTCCTGACAAGCCCTTGAAACAGACAGAGTGGTTCTCCCCTGAGGACTCAACTGCCCTCACCTTGAGGTTTTGCTGAGGACAATCCTAGACTGACCGAGCCCTACCCCAACAGGTCCGACCAGGATCCTGTAAGTCTACTTTAACAATTCCTTTATCTCTAAACCTCCAACATAGTGTCAAGAATCATTCCCAAGTAAATGGCCCACTGATATACATCTAAAGGGTCTCACGAGAAGATTTTTATTATTGGTAATAAATAACCCTTCTCCCAACAATAGCTAGCCCCTCAAGGTCCTGGAGACCTTGCTTCCAAAAATCCTTGGAGACTTACATCATCCATAATCCCCTTTGTTTTCACTCACCGCCGAGTCCACCCCTACTCTGCCTTTAAGAACTCTGACTGTAGTCTGGTTCGGGGTCCAAGTCCCTACTCCGCTGCATCGAGTATATTTGGGCCCAAGCTTACGCATGTCACCTCAGGGTTCAACTTCCTATTCCGCTGTGCCAGGTATACTTGGGCCCAAGCTTAAGCTTGTCAAATAAACCCTCGTGTGATTGCATCAGTGCTTGGCTCCTTGGTGGTCTCTTGGATGTGAAAACTTGGGCATAACAATATTATCTTGAATTAGAATAAAAGAAGTGAGCAAACCATTTGTACTATTTGGTTGGTGAACATGTATTCATCTTTTGGTAACAGGAACTTTACGTGGTTTTGTGCTTTGCCCAGAATAGTTTCAGTCTTCCTGGAGGGTAGAAAGCCAGCTTACCTTTGTCCTCACATGAAGCCAATGGGACCAGGAGCTTGGGGGTTGTGGGTGCTCCCAGGCAGTAGTGTTCCCCGGGGGTGTTGCCTCTAGCAAGGTGGTTGCTGCTGCTGTCTCTACTCATTTTGGAGGTACCTCTCACGAGGGCTTTGCAGTTTTAACCAGGAAGCTCTATCCATGTACAGATTGGGATATACAAAATTCTAAAGTCCGAGAGACCCTCAGGATAATGATTTTCAGATATAGAGTGGTCTAGATGGGGCTTGTGCCTGAGACACTTTATAGGAAAAATTTGCCATGGAAAGAAACCTTGAAAACACCAGGTTGTAGGAAAGCCTCTTTGGAACAAGGTGGGAGAAATTCCCCTTGGCTTAAAGCTGATGTGCTGATGAGCCACAGAGATGGAAAGCCAAGCTTTACTTCTTAAGTAATTTGATGATTTTACATTTTGATCATTTTATTACATATATATGCATACAATCCATTTATACTATATAGCTACTGGTCCAAAATCTTGAAAATGCTTATTTTCCATTTTAGGAAGAGGTGCATAGCCATGTGTACTTCTCACTTTCAGAACTCAATGGGAATTCCTAAGCAAGAAGAATACAAAGAAATGACAGTGTTCCACAAACAGATGAAAAAGAACGATATAAAGAGACCATGTGATCTAGCTAAACCTTCACATATGACTGCCTAATAATTAGTCTTTTCATTTGCCTAAAATGGAAAATAAGCATTTTCAACTAGGAAAATTCTTGTGGCAAGAAGTTTGACAGTTTGATATAATAGACGGTGATTAAAATGTGAGTGCAGTTGATCAGAGAACTTGATGATCTGGTTTCAAACTCTATGTGCACAAACTGGGTTCAGAAGATGCAGATGTCTAATTGGATTTACCTCCTGCCAGCCTGAAGGTAGCATAGTTTAAGCCACTTGGGTCTTCTTGGAAGGCTGTGGGTTCACAGATTAATATTGCTGTAAACTCTGGTGAGGAAAGAAAGTGGGCTTCCTTCTTGACCTTGTGTCTCTTACATAATAACTAGAATATGGATCAAGGAGCACTAAAGATAAAGAGTGGAGTAGGTGACCTCTAGGAATTCAGAAGACCTTCATATCTTCTACATTCAAAGTCTGGGTGTCTTCAAGGGCTTTGAAACAAAGCATCTTAATTTCTAGATGTAATTTCATATATTCGTTAAATGTTGCCTACTTTGCCTGAATGTGGGAAATGTAATGTGTTCTGAATGAGCTGAAAGCGTTCTATGGCACTAGTGTCATATATATTTTTAACTTTCTGATTTGGCTGAGTTTTATCCTGTATTAGCCAACTGGTAGCTGGACATGTCAGCTGAGAAGGAATTGAATGGAAGTGGATAGATTAAATCATTGACTTTCAGCAATGAGAATTATCTTGGAAAATATATAACATTTAAGTAAATCTAATGTAATTATGTATTCAAGGGGCACTCATAAATATTAATGATTAATTTTCATTAAAAGGGCAGATATCTCATATTATAAGTGCTTCTTCTACATTTTCATTGAGACATTAATGATGAGTCTGAAAATATCCATTTTTAACTGAATTTAACCCATTCAGACATTACCTAGGGTTGTCAATTATTCATCAACAACAACAAGTGAATGACTTCTAGGTTTCTAACAAGGTTTTATTGAACAGTTTAGCCTTTGCCAACACAGACTGAATTTTTATACCTGTCTTAAAATTTATTTATACATTTGCAAATGTGTGGAAAACTCACGTTAGAGGCAATGTTGGCTTTTAAGATAATCACCTAGCTTGATAATGCAATGTTATTTTTCCTATAAAGTGATTTACTTGGTGTGTTTATTCTACTCTTATTTTTGATGGATCATGTACAATGTAGCAGATTGTCAAGAACTCAAAGGATGTGTTTTCTGTCGATTCACAGCTAGTGCGGAACTGGTTGAAATTTGAGCTCTTTCATTTGACCTTAATGTAACCCTGACCTGGGAGGACAGTATGTCTCTAGGGCTGGAAGATAATTTAATTTCCATGCATGTCAAGTCCTCAGTTTCTTCTGTGAGGAGGCTGCTGAGAAGTGTCAAATTTTGCAGAATCAGGTGTTCTGTGTTGGAGATGTGGAATACATTCTCCAGGGGTTAGAGTTGAGACCACCAAGTAGACTTCATTTTAAAGCCTTAGGGGAGCCCTGAAACCATAGATTGTGAAGATGGAAAATATTTCTTTACCCTGTAAACTATTCATCTTCCATTTCACTTTTAATATGTGCACCCATGATAGCATCAACAAAGAAAGTTCCAAAGGCCACACTTAGAACATCTAAGTTTATTATTTTATACTTTTCCAGCTGAAAACAATGGTTGAAAATTCCAGTGTGTCAAGCAGTGGAATTTAAGTTTCTAATGCATTCCCTGTGTTTTTCATCCCCAAAGGGTTGTAACACACTGCTTACAAAGATTAAATGTAGGAAACTCTGCAATATCTACAAGATAAGGCTAATTCCACTCAGCTACTTGAATTTCCTTCTTTTCCCACATATCTCTAGTTTGTGGAATAGTTTATTATACTGTAGAGCAAAGACAATTTCCAGCAAGACCAAAGTTAGTGGCATCACAGGATTTAGCACTTCTGTGATCCTGAAATCATAGTTATGTAGTTCAATATAAGGTGACCTCATCTCTGTTTCATATGACTAGCCTCTCTGTAGAACTCCAAGGTCATTATCTTCTTGTAAGGACTTTTCCTTCCTTGCAAGTGAATTACAGTAGCAAAGAAGAAATAGTTTTAAAATGGCCATTGGATGAACCATGAGTGAGAAAGAAGCAAAAAATAACTCCAGCTCAGGGGCACTTTGTACAAACTTCCTGCTGATTTGATCATGGTAGATTCCTTCCATAACAACAAAATAATTTTTTTTTCTTAGGAACTCAAGGGTAAGACTTTATAATTGGCTGTGTCAATACTCTATGGGAGAAGTTGTATAATCAGGGTATGCTAAATGCTATAATGAATAACCTCCAAACTTGAGGAAACATAACAGATTAAGAGTATATTTTTCTGCTTTTGTTGAAGTTCAATGCAGGCAGAGGGAGAGAGACTCTGTTCCACGTGGTCACTCAGGGACTTAGGCTCCTTTCATACTGTGTCTCTGTATCTCTCATCTACAAACTTATAGGAGTTTGCTGGGTTTCCTCCAACTCAGTAGTCAAAGAGAAGAGCAGGCATGAAGAAGACACACTTGTCTTAACAGGGTGTGAGCAGGGATGGAAAAACATTGCAGGAATTCTAGAGAACTGAAGTAGAGTTGTAGTACTTAGGAAAAGTACTACATATACCAATCTCTGTCATTCATAGCCAGCGTGTAGCATGGGAAGAAAGTATTCTGGAAAGGATGAGCTTTTTCTTATGGGGGTAGGATGTGTAGATGGTGCTGGGAAAATACCAAGTATGTATGTTTCATTTTTCTCCAAACATGACAGTGTTACAATATTTGTGTCTCAGCTAAATTTTGGCCATTTGGGGTGGCAGTGCTTTTTCTGTGGTAATCTTTTCAAACCATGGCCAATCTTTTCTGGTCAGATTCATGTAAACTCCTGCTCACTTTTGTGATCCCTGACTGAAGACTCTGCCATTTTTTTGGTAAACTTATCTTTTCAAATATTTGTTAGGTACTGACTTATAAGACCAAGACCTGGGGATGGATAGAGATTGAGCCTCTGTACACATACCATGGGTTAGTATGGCCAGAAGTAAAACATTTTGGTGACACAATCTTTTTATAAATGTACATATATACACATTAGGCCTGAGGTTCAACTGAAGCCTTTCCAGAAAAGAGCCCTTGAAGAGGACAGAGGGATTTACCAAAGACTTTAAGTTCAAAATAGCGTTCACAGAGGAGAAGAGGCTGGCTCCAAACCCAGCTCTTTCAAACCTAGCTCTTCTCTCCTGAAGCTAAAGTGAGTGAAAATGTTACAATGTACTCTGATCTCAAATAGAAAATAGTAACTTTCCAATTTCTACATAGAAGTTATCCTCTTCATGAAACTTAAATTTGAAATTGCAGATTTTTTCTCTCATCACTTTCTAATTTTATGTACTTACAGAAGACTCTTAGTGACATTCATCTGGTGTCACTGGAAAAAGGTTTTAATCCTTTACTTTTTGCCTGTTAAAAGTCATTGTCATTTGACCCTAGCAATTACGAATTTGAATGATTCATTTGTAAGGTACTAGGGAAATTAGGATCTGTTTAAAGGCACCAGAATGTCTACTTATTTTAATTACAGTTTTCAAACACCAGGAGAAAAGTTCTGAAGTTGTTGATGCTGTGGAAAAGTTACCTTCAGTAAAAATCTTAGGTTTTGGGAAACTAATCTGATTACTATTTTTTCATCATACACATGTGATTTAGCAAGCAGCTGTGTGCCTTCATGTGGTCTCTAGCACATGGTTTTGGGTAACGAATTTACTTTTGCTTTTTGGAATTTGCATTTACTTTTTACATGTTGATAGTAAACCAGTATTGAATATTAAATTAAAAACACTCTTTTTAGTCAAAAGTTTAGTCACTTTTTCAGTCATAGTATTGTGAAAGCCATGTATATTATAATTTAAGGAGAAATATATTGCTGGTGATGTGATACAAAAATAATAGAGAGAAGTTTTTTTTAAGTAATTAATTTTAAATTCAGAGAAGATTAAAGGTTTTGTCTATAATGCAGTAATTTTTACTTACTAGAATTGTTAAATATTCACTTCAGGGGTGAGAAAGCAATAGGGCTATATTTGTCCCAGGGAAAAGAGCACATAACTCAGATATTGATACATTTTTTACAGCTGTGTAAACTTTTTCCACTCTTAGCAAGCCACAGTGACTGAGCAAATCATTGTATCAATTTGGCTTATAAAATTTAGTGCTTATAATTGTGTTTATAGCATTGCTGACTTTACCTCTCCACATTTTTTATTTTATTTTATTTTTTTACTTCTATTGGAGTCTGTGAGTAAGTGACTAATGTGAAGATTAAACATAATGTGTGTCGTTTCAGAAAACCTGCTGTTGTAAGATAGATGTTAGATCTCTGGGAATGTGACTTGTAGAACTGGAACTGAACTTTTAATGGACAACACTCTACTACGCTTCTGTGATTTACATTTAAATTATACTCCTCAATAAAAAATTGTTGCTATCCACTTTGTTTTATTATCCTTTGTTTGCTATTGTTGGTTATAAACCAAAATATTTATATTCATGTGGAAACCAAAACTGAGGAAGGGTAATATCTTTGAAAGATGATAAAATTGTCCTTCCTTTTGAATTTTTAGAGAACCTACCTCTACGTACATTTCCTCTTTTTAAAAATTATATATAGCTGAATAAATGAAAAACATTTGTATTTAAAGTAAAAATATAAAAATTCAAAGTGAAAGATAATGAAAATACTTACTATTTTAAAAGTTCCTTATACTTAGCCTATTTTAGCTCTCAATTTGATAATTGAAGAATATAATATTTGTGATGGTAAAATTTCCTAATAAGGTTAAAAATGTTATCAGTAAGGGAAGCTTGTTCAGAAAAACCAGCAACTACAACAACTAAAAATGTTTTTTAAAAAAAAGTATCTTTGGAAATGTCTTTGTTAAGTTTGAGTCAATTCCTCAAACACTCAAATTTAGTTGTGGAAGTAAATTTTCACTTCTGGGATGTTTATATTTGCCTTACAAATCTTCTCTTATTACCATCATTGTATACCTTATGTGAAATACATCCATGCGGATTATAAAATTGAAACCTGTTGGATTGCTGGATTGCTGCAAGACAAATAGATAAATAACGCCAACCCCACCCTTTTCTCCACGTGGATGCAAGGCAGCACATGGCATGAGGTATCACATAATATTTGAATGTAATTAAATACATCTATATGAATAATGTTTGCATGGGAATTTTTCTATCGTTTTCAGCCGCGACAAAGCGTAAGATCTAGAGAGGGAACATGTGCCAAGGAACTCTATAAACTTTCGTAGCAACCATTCTGATTCCTTCTGTTGTTGCTCAGGACAATGAAGATCTTGGTGCCAAAGCCCATTTTCTAAATAGCAAAATGGAACTTTGATTTATACAGTGTAACTTACTGGTTTCCCATATTGTCTTTTGGTCTGCCTCCTGACACTCTTCTGGCAGAGCTAACATTTCATTCCCGTTTTTCAGGCTTTCTTCCTGAGGCAGATCCCCTTGTAAAAGCGGTGTGACTCACATATTCTGTTGTGAAAAGCACTCGTCGTCACATGCCGTGAAGTGTACATCCAAACACTTACAATTTTACAACCACCATCTCGAGGCCCAGAGGTGCAAGTTAATGCAATGCAGTGACTTTACTGGCCTCTCTGCGGGCTTTGAGATGAAGTAACTGTTTTGCATTATCTGGAATATGGAAATGAAGGGTCTGTGGTCTCTGTGCTGCTGATGAAACTTAAATCCACAAAGGCATCCTATCATCTGGAGACTCCATCAGTGTTTGAAGGAGGTATGCTTCAGTAAATTATCACATTATCTAGACCTGCAAGAAAAGCTATTTGCATTGCGTCAGCTTGTGTCCTTGAAGTAGTCCATATTCTTTTATTCAATCATTCTAAATTATAAGTGGTCAGACTCTAGGTCTTCCTTAAATCGCATTTATTATTTTCAGAGAGTTCAGGCATTGTGCTGTAGAATATAAAAGTGAATGGACTTAGACAAAAACGGGCTATCGATACTGGGAACTTCCTGGCATGGGTACTGCAAGATGTGAGGGCAAGTGATCTTGAGATACAGAGAACTTGCTATTAAAGGATGAGGGTAATATTCCTGGTATTGGTGCTATAGGACTGATGTGGAGAAGGACAGGAATGTGTCATGTAAGAAAATTGAGATATAGTCTTGCATGAAACTAATGAAATGGGATTTTGACTTAGTTCTTTCCTAGTTCTCTACACTTGGGGCCCGGTAAATGAGACCCAAATTAGATGAACTATCCCTTTCCCTGGAATTTTACCTCCTTAGAGAACTGGACACCATTTCAGATGTCCCAACATAGCTGTTCTCCCCGCCGGTTCTCTGGTAAGCTCTCACCCAGTTTGATTGAGGCCAGATGGATTCTTTAACCAGAGCTTTTTGAACATTAACTGAATCAGATGCTTGCTTTTATTCAGTGCTATGAAATCTTCAAATTATATGCCACAGAATCAAGAACAGGGTGATCATCTTGCCCTAGCAATATAATTTCTCTGGTGCCAAAATATAGAACTTACAAAAACAGAAATAGACTGCTGATTCCGAGTATTTTTTCTATCTTTTTTAAATATTAAAAATTGGCCTCTCTTGTGCCTCTTGATGTGCCATTAAAATAAAATAAAGTCACATGTCTTTGCCAAGGAGGGTTTGGCATTTTTCTTCTGAAAACATTCAAAAACACTTGGTTCTCATTGTATGTATTCTGTTACATGCATATTTTCCATTATGTTTCGTAAAAGAAGTCTAACTCTTGAATCATTTAATCAGACAGTGTGAAAGTATTTCTCAGCAGCCATTGTATGAATTAAGCACATGGGTGTGCAACATTTAAAAGCATACGTGGAGTTTCTTGGGTGGCTCAGTCGGTTAGGCCTCCAACTCTTGATTTTAGCTCAGGTCATGATCTTAAGGTCATGAAATTGAGCCCCACATTAGGCTGTGCACTGGATGTGGAACCAGCTTAAGTTTCCTTCTCTCCCTCTCCCTCTGCCCTTCCCACTGCCCATGGCCCCCCAGCCCCACTCTCTCTCTCTCTCAAAGAAAAAAAAAAAAGAAGAAGAAGAAGAAGAAAAGCATACATGGTACATGGTTCCTGCTTTCCAAAGCCTTACAGTTTAAAGGGGGGAGATTTAAAAAAAAAAAAAGAAAAGAAAAACAGAAAGAGAACCATCATCCAAACTCTTTCTTTCTAATCTATCATCTATCTATCTATCTATCTATCTACCTATCTACATCATCTGTCTCTGGAACAAAAATGAATAAGAGAGAGGAAGAGGGGAGAGAGGGAGGGAGGAAAGGAGATGCACAGAGAGAAATACAACAGAATATTTGCACAGATATGTAGAGGGCTCAAAGACAGTGTTGGTAGATTGGAGTGTGGAAAGGATGCATTTGAATCTGTGCTGATTACAGATTCATAACTAGCTTTTGGACATGCTTTTCTAAAGAGACCAGTGGAATCCCATGATTAGCTTCCTAAGAATGTCCACCTCCTGCAATTCCTTTGTGGATCCACAGATGATCCTGTTTAAAATGAGGTGCTTTTGACCCCTCGAATGCACTCTGGTTCTGAAACAGGATCTCAAGCCTGTCTTGAGCTTCCTCCCTGGAGCTGCCACTCCACTTCGTCATATTCTGTCGTCTACTGACTCCCTAGTGAATGATTTATTTTGAAGTTTTTATTTTAATTTTCTCCTCTTACTTCAGCTTTAGATTGATAGTCCTCCTCTCTTGACATCTGGTTTGCCTCACAGAGAAGGCTGTCCAAATGTAGCACATTACACTGTTTCTTTATTATCTTTATAGAACAACAGGGTGTAGATGTGTGACTATAATTCAAAAGCTTGTTGGAGGGTGCTAGGGACTTGATGGGGAAAAGTGCAGTACATCAAGGACTCTGGAAAGCTGCTGACTGCATGGTGTGGCAGACAGAGAAAAGCCAGTACACTTAGCAATCATTTCCCAGCACGTATCCCCCCACCCCCGCCACCACCAGTTGTCAGACCCTCCCAACAGTGTGGAGAAGTTTCCTGAGTCCTCGTTCTATGTAAAGGGAGAAGCATCTCATGCTAACCATGGTGGGCACTTCCAGCAGAGATCAAAGTGCCTTCCCAGACGTTTCCTTTGTGACTCCTCTATTGGCCAACAAAGTTACTCTTTAGCTACCACTGTTTCAGTTTTGTTTGGTGGTTGAGTTTTTTGTGTTTTTTGTTTGTTTGTTTTTTAATGTGGCAGAGAAAAGTTTCGTCACATTTTATGCTGAATAGTTTAATAGTTCTTTTTATTTTTTAACTGTGTAAGTTAATGTTGGATAGAGTTGTATACCGAAGGACACTGAAAGGACACTATATGAGAGGACACTGTCAAAAGACTTGTAGGGAGCTTTGGTCTTTGAACAACAGGCCATATGGAAGCCTATGTTAGATATATGCCAATCCCACTGGTAAGTGCTGGGAATTATGAAACACTTGAGTAGTCTAATGGAGTATTTCTTTGGTAATAGTTTTTAGAATAGATTCCTTGCAGATATAATATTTTGAGAGTTTTCAGATAATGTTGGCAAAATTAAAAACAAGTTATGCATCATATAATACAACTTGTATTAAAACATAAGTCAACATTTATATATACCCATATATTTATATGTACGCAAATATTTCAATTCTTCTTTTTTTTTTTTTTTTAAAGATTTTATTTATTCATTTGATGGACTGAGATCACAAGTAGGCAGAGAAGCAGACAGAGAGAGATGGGGGAAGCAGGCTCCCTGCTGAGCAGATGTGGGGCTCAATCCCATGACCCTGAGATCATGACCTGAGCCGAAGGCAGAGGCTTTAACCCACTGAGCCACCCAAGCGCCCCTCAATTTTTCTTGATTATGAGGAATGATGCTTTATAATCTTGGTGGTTAAAGACTTAACATTATTAGTTTCAATTCTTCAATTCTTTGTGTTGATCCTAAAAGTTATGTGGTGTCGTCATCAGTGATTTTGTGGAGGCTGTCATTGAAATTGTATGCTTACAGAGGCCTCATATGTAGGAAAGAGACATTCAACTACTGAGTGAATCTGGTTGACCCCCTACCTTCTTCATTGCTTTATGGTATTATGTTGTTTCTACTCATCACCCTATATGGAATAATCAAAGTGAAGTGGGAACAGTGTCATAAGTTTGTGGAGTAATGTGTGTGTAATAAGTCTCTGTGTATAAAAATGGTTTTGGAAAAAAGCCAATTACGAGTCTTCATAGTGGATAAGAATAAAGGGGAAGAGGTCCAAGAAAAGGTTTTTTTGCTTCTTTTTCTTAACCAGGAAATAGAAATTTTGGATATATTAGAAAATGGAATGTTAAGTTTGGTAGTAGCTCTAATTTGTTTGATGAACAGTGAAGCACATTCTATTTTATGGAAAAATTATATAGATATATTGTGTTCATGAATTTAGGGAGTTTTGAAAGCCTTAGAATGCACCCATCTATGTTTTCATTGACTATGAATTTAAATTGATAATTTAAAAATACATAATTCAACTTTTCTGATTTTCAATTACAGTGGAAATTATATGAACATGCCTATGCCATATGTCACATAGGACATACCTAATATGGTCTAGCACTGAAAGTGGACCAACCAACCAACAAATAAATGAGCTGTGGTAGACTGAAAAAAGTGGCCATAACTAATCTTTCTCCTTTTATCCATACCGCTGGCAGCACCTCCTACAGATTCCAGTCTGGCCTTAGGTATTGCTTTGTCTAACCGGACATTAACAAGCATCATGCAGTCAGGGGTTTGAAAAGAGATTGCTCACTGGGACTTGTAACTCTCTTGCTTCTCTTCAGAATCTTGTGACTGCCACAAGAAGAAGAAAGCTAGTCTTCTAGGGAAGAAGCTAAGCTAGTCAGCTGATAGATACATTTTCCAGTTGCCCTAGCTGTTCCAGAAACCGAAAAAACAAAACAAAAAAAAAACAGCCAATGTTAGGCAACTTCTGAGTTATCCATAAATGCAGTAGTGACCCCAGCTGAGACCAGTACTAGAACCAGCCAGGTAAGCCCAGTCCAAACTGCTGACCCATAGGAATTTCAGGTAAATAATAGGTTCTTGCTTTAAGCCATTAAGTTTTAGGGTAATTTGTTATTCAGCAACAGATAACTGATACATTAAAGTAAACCAATTATATAGTTTTAAAAAGCAGTAATATGAACACTTTAAGGGAAAAAATAAATTTTATCAATAAGAAAGAAGTCACTAAAATGTTACATTTATATTTCAGGCCCAAGTTTTTAGTGTGTCTCCCAGCTGTGTGTTCTGAGTCCCAAGTACATTTCAACATGATCACTCTAAAGAAGAAACATCTGAAGGAGTCTCAAGGGCTTCTGGAGAGTTCTAATATTAGAGCTCTTTTCCTCATGTATATTTTCCCCAACTTTAGGTGAGACCAACTCAGACTAGTTTCATCTCCAGCAAATAGACAGTATGTAGAAACTTGCTTATCTTTTCCCTATTATATACTACCATCTAATACTACATCCTGGAGAAAAATGTATGAGATCCTATTAAAAAAAACAAGTTGGACGGGCCACCTGGGTGGCTCAGTGGGTTAAAGCCTCTGCCTTTGGCTCAGGTCGTGGTCTCAGGGTCCTGGGATTGAGCCTCACATCAGGGTCTCTGCTCAGCCTGCTTCCCTTCCTCTCTCTCTGCCTGTCTCTCTGCCTACTTGTGATCTCTCTTGGTCAAATAAATAATAAAATCTTTAAAAAAAAAAAAACACAAGTTGGAAAACAGAATCTATAGTGGTCCTAATTTTTTTTTTAAAAGATTTTATTTATTTGTCAGAGAGAGAGGGAGAGAGAGTGAGCACAGGCAGACAGAATGGCAGGCAGAAGCAGAGGGAGAAGCAGGCTCCCTGCCAAGCAAGGAGCCCAATGTGGGACTCGATCCCAGAACGCTGGGATCATGATCTGAGCTGAAGGCAGCTGCTTAACCAACTGAGCCACCCAGGTGTCCCTATAGTGTTCCCAATTTAATACAAATTAGTTTCTATTCATTGTTATATAAACTCCATAAATTCAGGGACTTGGCCTGATTTTTATTTGACTCACTGCTATATCCACACTCACTTAATGCTTAAACTCTGAGATTAAGAAGATTCCTCTCCAAGGCACAGAAACTGGTAAGAATCAGTCTACTTTATAGGTTCAGGCTGAGAGGTCTTAATTCTGTTTTGGAGAAACAAAATAGACAAAAATATGC
Source organism: Mustela putorius furo (assembly GCF_011764305.1). Classification (NCBI taxonomy): domain Eukaryota; kingdom Metazoa; phylum Chordata; class Mammalia; order Carnivora; family Mustelidae; genus Mustela; species Mustela putorius. The sequence continues at coordinate 13,466,575 of NW_025422023.1, forward strand.
AATATTCCCATGAGGTTTTGTAAGATTATTAGACTCAAACATCTATCCCATATCTTTAATATTCTTGTGAGATTTAGGCTTTTAAACAGAAATACAGATACAATCGCATCTTTATTGAATTTTGGCTGCCTAAATCATGTATCTGAGATCTATCAACTCTTCAGTATGGGGTCTTTCCTGAATGACACATTAAGAACACTGTTTTTGTAACATTTACTGTGAGATCTTCTAGACAGAGCCTGTTAATAATATAAAGAAATGAACTTGGACTGTGAATTAGAAAAACTTGAGTTTGCTTCCAGTTCTGGCATTGCCAACTGCATGACTGGGAAATCTACTTACCCTCCGTAAGCCGTTGTTTCCTCATCTATGTAATATCAACAGAGTAATCGGTATGGTCACAGTTTTCTTATACAGTATGAAGTGTTGTAAAATGAAAGGCATTATTACTACAATGTCTCTTGACTTAACAAAATTTAATATTTATAATGGCCAAAAAAAATGCCCTTGCAAGTGAAACTATATCATGAAAAGTAAGAAGGGCATTTTCTAATATAAAGTTGTTTGTAGTGTGGAAGGAGAGCAGAATAGTTCCAGATGAACTACAGGTTGATTCATATATTTCAACACCCTGCTCAGGCAGGTAGGTAATCGTCCTCGTGGATATGATTCCATTCAAATGGACGTGGCCAACATAGTTCAAAAGACTGTCATGTTTATGACAATACTCATAAATGTCCAGGAATGAAATCCATGTTGATTTAAATTATTGCATATTGTGTCAGTTGGAGTTCTTTGGCTAAGTAAGTTAAAAAAAAAAATAGAATTTATGGGAAGCATATGGGGTAGTCCTTGGAATCTAAGAGGAACAGCTAGGCTTTGGGGCAGATAGGATCCAGGTCACTCCCTCTCAAATGGGGCAGAAAAGAGAAAGGAGAGTAGAGATAACACTTATTATTTTACTAAAGTAATTTGGGTTGGGATAAGATTGTTTTTAAAAGGTAAATTAAGCTGCTATTTCCTCCAGAAACGAATGGTTGCTGGACAGGCAAAAATAAAAGATAGATATACTTCGTGATTAATAAGGACTTAATTAATAATTATCAATAATAATTAATATTAATTACAATGACCTTTAAAAACTTTTTGAGACCTACATCAAAGTTACGTAAGCTACTATGCAATATTTGTTTTAAAAATGATACAGTTAGTACTGGATTTTCCAAAGGCATTTTCACAAGGAATGGGAAGTTCGTGTCATCCCACCTGGATCCAGATACTGCTGTAGTTTTACTTGAAAGCTCAGGGTTTTCTATTCATATAAAAAATGCAAATTAAAAATGGTTTAAACACATAAAGAACAAGAAATTTCCAGTTTGGTGTGGATTTCATGATAACTGGCCCAGTATTATATGGTCCAGTAGAATAAGATACTTTGTGCAGACTATAAAAGTACTGTGGGGGCGCCTGGGTGACTCAGTGGGTTAAAGCCTCTGCCTTCGGCTCAGGTCATGATTCCAGGGTCCTGGGATCGAGCCCTGCATCGGGCTCTCTGCTCAGCAGGGAGCCTGCTTCCTCCTCTCTCTCTCTGCCTGTCTCTCTGCCTCCTTGTGATCTCTGTCTGTCAAATAAATAAATAAAATCTTTAAAAAAAAAAAAAAGTACTGTGAACAAGAGCACTAGAGTTGTACCCATATTCCTGAAGAAATAAAGTATATTTTTTACTTTTCTTTATTATGAGAGGCCTTTGAAAAATTTGATACCATTCAGGTTTGTCCACAACTGATTGTCAATGATGCCATTGTAGGAGGTTGAATACTAAACTGTCCTTTAAATACTTTCCGTATTAATCATGTTTAGTTTGGAAGCTCTGAGGTCCCTGGAGTTTTTCATGTCCTTTTGGAAATATTACATTTTATGATTTCATGTTTGATTCTACATTTTGATATGAAAATAGATCAGGGAATCAACAAAACACAAACTCACAAAACAATCATGAACTCACAAAAAAATCTCAAGAAGTCACATACCATCTGATGTCATCCTATGCTTTTAGGTCATTTGTTGAATAGTTCACCAAGTTTGTAATTTTTGAGTAAAAGTCTTAAGCATTTCTATATGCAAATTTAATTCCACCTTATGTTTATACTAAAGAATTACAAAGCATAATTCTGTATTATTGTATATCAAAATAAGAGTATTTTCCCCTAGGATTATAATTAACATCTGAATTTATGTTCAGTTGTTGTAATGAACAGATAAATGGAAATGTGGTTTTTGAGTAAACTGGCAAAAAATGTTCTCAGACTCACTGGACTACTTAACAGTGTGACATATAACATAATTATATACATTTACAAAGAAATCTTTGGTATTGTGCCATGTCATCAACATAAACAGGAGTGAACCTGGTTGAGATAACATTTAGTAAGTGATACGCCTTAGCTGAGTTACTTTTCCTAGGCACCAGCATTGTGACATCCATTATCACTTGGGGTATGTCCAGTATACAAGGTGTGCCATGACATAGCTGAAGTTTTTTTTTTTTTTAACTTGTGATCTTGTAAAACAAATGAATTGATTAGAAATAACCAAACCGGGAACCTAGGTGGCTCAGTATGTAAAGCGGCCAGCTCTAGGTTTCGGATCAGGTCATGATCTCCGGGTGCTGGGTTTGACCCCGCTGTGAGGCTCTGTGCTTCAGGATTCCCTCTCTCCCTCTGCCCTCCCCTCTTACTCTCTCACATGCCCCCTCTGTCTCATAAATAAATAAATAATTAAACAAACAAATAAATCTTTATATTGTTTGTTATATTGCTCACTTTAAATTGAATACTTGAAAATTATCTTGAAATATTTTATGTATTCCTGATATGAATCCAATTCATTTCCTCTAGCCGTTTGCAATGGCTATCACTCTCCATAGAAAATACTGGTCAAATGTGATGAGACAATATGTCTTCACTTAGCGCTCACATGCTTCAGTGATTTTTCTTGTTTGTTCTGGCTCTCCCAAATCTATGCCAATTATTATTTTTTTAATAAATATTTTATTTATTTATCTGAGAGAGTGAGGGAGAGGCTGAGAAAGAGAGATAGAGAGACCATGAGCAGGGGTAGTGGGGGGTAGAGGAAGAAGCGGTCTCCTTGCTGAGCAGGGAACCCAATTTGGGACTTGATCCCATGGGATCATGACCTGAGCTGAAGGCAGACACGTAACTGACTGAGTCACCCAAGTGCCCAAAATCCATGCCAATGGGACTTAGAATCATTTCTGCCCTACATAGAAGACATAAATTCAAGTTCAGAAGTTTAGAAATAAAATGGGGCTAATCTTTATTTTTCATGTGACTGCCTTTATTCAAATGCACAATAAAATTAATCTTTTCTTGGGTCTTTTTTACATTATCTCAAAAATTTTTTCCAGATTTTTTAGGGAGCAGAGTGGAGTATTGGTGCATACCTCATTTCAGGTGTTGATAAATGGGTAAGTGTGGTGAGGTAGATATCATGTCCTGTCTGAGCCTGAGCCACCATGATTGATTTGTTCTGGCTTTTGCTGAGATACTCTTTTCAGAATGGGTTTAGCTATCTTACCACAGACCATGGCTGTATTTTCTCTTATTACCATCACCAAGGTTGAGATCTTCAATTTTCTGTGCCATGTCAATGTTGTCCTTGGGTTCAAGGAATATATTCAACTGCGCCAACACCATATTTTGCTTCAGGCAACTCTGTGGGGCTTTCTCAGATCTCTCTGCCAGAAAGTAAAAACCACGTCTACTCTACCACCCTGCCACACTGGGCACCGGAATCCTGGTCTGGCTGCCTATCCTGGTCCTACTCAGATGTGGAAGGCAGCAATCCCCTCTGAATATTTACAGTGAAATAAACTTCTTGGTATCCCCCATCTCAGTAAATGCCATTATCATTTGCACAATTACTCAGACAAAAACTTAGATTTCTCCTTGATTCTTCTTTTTTTTCTTACCCCATCGAATTTGTTAGGAGATCCTCTTTACCTTAAATTATATCCCTAAGCCACTTCTCAACACTCCATTGCTACCACTGTTAATTCAGGCCAACACATGGCTTACTGGGCCAAAGTAATAACCCCTTCACTGGTTTCTGTTAATTCCTTGCTTCTGCAATTGCTGCTCTCCTGCCGCCCCCAGAGTAACCTGTTAAAAACCTAAATCAAATCATGTTACCCTTCCACTCAAAACTCTCCAGTGACTTAGCATCATGTATGGAATCAAAGCCACATTTCTTATAAGGATCTACAATGTGTTGGTCATTCTGCATCTTCAGGACTGAGCTTCTTGTCATTTCATAAATATGCGAAACTCATTCTTTCCCTAAGACTTAAAAATTTCTAATTCCCTGCTCTCCCACATATTACTCTTAAATCTTTCAGATATTTTCTCAAATGCCACTTCTTCAGGGCTTCATCTCCCCATTCCCTTATCTGACTTTTTTTTTTTTTTTACAACATCTATTACTACTCCAAATTGACTAGTGTTTATGAACCTCCTGCCTGCCTTCACCACTGATCTGAACTTTGTCCTCCCAACTGCAATCTGTAACATATTATACTGCCTGGTACATAGTAGGCCATGAATAAATATTATTTTTCAGGGGATGAGTGCATTTGATATTGGAAATACGGTGTGAATAGGACAGTGCTTTATTTTCACTATGTTAATTTTTGAGATGAAAACAGTTTCTAGATTAAAACTGAACACAAAAAGACTTATTTGATCACTTGGTAAAAGATACAGAAACAGATTTCTCTCTTATGTGTGAATATACCATTTTACCTCTGGCTTTAGCAGAATGTGATTTTTTAATATTTAACCATGTTATGTCCACAATTGTATAATATCTAGGAGACAAGAAGATATGTATCACCCTAAATCCAACACCCATGATCCAGAACACTGCTTAAAATAGCAAAAATCAAGAAATTAGTGACTTGGAAATCTTTCTATAAGCCACAGTAACTGATATGCTCACCAACCTTGCTGAGCATGTACTACAATACTGGCATAAGGCATCAAGAATTTCTGGAAAATGTGAACAACATACATTAATCATTTATCATTAAGCTGAGGAGGCTTTGTACTACTATCACCTCTCTCCTGTTAGTAAGGTTTGACATTTATATATCCCAGGGTTCTTACAGTTCTAAGTCATTGGAACCCAATTTAAACTAGCTTAAGCAAAGAACAATATTTGTTGGCTGATGTAAGCGACAGGTCAAGGCTGGAATCTGGGCTCAAATAATGTCATCAGCTCTCTCCATGTCTTGGTTCTGCTTTTCACAGCTTCTACATGCATTGTTTGCCTCTTCTACCCAGATAGTCTCACATCACGTAGCAGAAAGGTAATCCCAGGTCTACATCATTAAAACTTGCAAACCAACTTTTGCAGCAGCTACTGTAGCTCAAGTATCCATGAGAGATCAAGCTTGGGTCAGGTCTATACTAACTCTATCATTGTGCTAGGGAAATGTTGTATTATGATTGTATAAAACTTAATCAAGTGCCCACCCCTTTGGCAAGGAAAGGAAGGTTGATTGACATGATTGACAGCTCCTCCAGGAACACATGGAGTGGGAGAAATGTTTCTTAGAAGCCACAGAAGGGGAATGTTGAGCAGGTAAAACATTAAAACTATCACCATTCATACACCCACATTTCTTTATACTTCTTTAGGCCAAAAAACGACAATGAATTTATGAAAGAAAAAAATGTACATGCTGTGTGTTATTAATCTCCAATTATTGATCTCCTTCTGTAACTAGAAGTAATGCACTGGAAATGTCAGCTATATTGTGTTGGCTAATTCTAGGAATCCAACATTATAATAATAATCATCCTCTATGATGAAGCTCTCACAGAATTAAGAATGGCCAAAAAAAATAAAAATGGTGAGATGAAAAACAATAGAAATGGAGGGTAGAAATCAGAGTAATGGGTATTTCTGTAGGAAAGAAAGTAGCAGAGAGAAGAATAATAATCATAAATGTAGGATAAAGAAAATTTCTTGAGTTATAGTTCTGAAGTTAGGCAAATCGTATTTGCATCGTATTTTATGTATGAGAAAATGTTGCCTCCACTTTCCAGCAACCCCTTCACATTTATTCATTGGCTCTCCATGCGACTTGTTGATATCTTGATTTTCTACCTGTAGTCCACCTAGTTGCCTTGCCTTTTGCCATATTTCCTTGCGAAACTGATGCCTAGCCCTAAACCTAAAGTTGAATAATAGAGGCTATCCTGTGCCAGTTTCCTTCCCAAATCTGGATCTCGATCCCTGTTTCTTATTCCTCTCACACTCTTCACTGTCTTTGTGACCATCCTGCTATGGAAAGACATTTTCATTTGAGCAACAGTTCAAGTGGTTTCTGTAATATTCTTGAGTCTTGCTCATCAGAGTAACTTAATGGCAACAAAGATGTTTTGAATAATATTGGAGCAATGTACCTTGGCTCTCCTGTGTTCCCAGAACCATCTCTATACCTGCTCATTTTCTCTGCCTAGTAGCAGGGCTGATGATAAACTGGTGTCCTTCATTGCAACAAACAGGACGGAGTCTACTCTGATTGGCTCGGGGGGGAGGGGGGTTTGCAGCTGGGCATTCCCCTCTGGAACTTCTTGTGTTTTCCTGCTTCTCCCTAGAATCATGGGGGCACCGGGGAACTGGCCTATATCCAATCTTTTTTTCTTTTCCTCTTTATCACCATTAGCACAATTTGTGAAGGCCCAGAAAGCTTTGCAAGCTAATTGTGGTCACTATAGGTCATTCCAGAGCCTTTGTTTCTGCAGGCCAAAGAAATGACCAGGACAATGAGCTGAGTGTGACTCCTGCTGATGGCTTTTTCTGGGAACAGCCAGCTTTGCTGGCTCTGTTTAGATTCAGGCGGTGATAACCAAGGCCCAGACTGGGGAAAGTTTCTTAAAGGGTGAGTTTTGATTTGCATGTGTTTTTCCAAGTATTTCTTACTTCAAAATGAGGGAGGTGGAAAATACTCACTGGCTTTTGGCCCATTTTACTTGTTTACAGCCTAAGAGGTACATGAAATCTCTTCTTAGTTAAGTTATGGTAAAACTGAATACTGGAACGATTCATTGAAAATATATTCTGTAAATCAAATGTTTCCTATGTCACAAATTGAGTTCATTCTTCCTTTTTCTCCATAGTTACACATTTCACATCTAACCCCTCTAGCTACAATACCTACATTTTTTTTTCAGGTTTTAAAAGGTAATTTACAGTGTTGCAATTGTCAGGATTCCGAGGATTTGGGAGTGAGGGGCAGGCTAGATTCACCTTTCCTCAGGAGACTGGAAATGCACCATAGAGTTGACAAGATTTTGAAATTTTTTTTTTCCCATAAGGCAAATTCCAACAGACATGTGGTAATGAGCCACGACCGATTACAGACAACACAGTTAACCTCATACACACAGCACCAAGTAGGAACGTATGACCCTTGCCTCCAACACTCCACCCTCCACTAATTGTTTTGTGTTTTGTTCTTTAAGTGTATCAGTTTAAAAGAAAAACACCTCCTATGTGTTGACAGGGTTTATTTCCCCCTTCAAGGCAAATAACTGGGATAGTGATCTCCATTGGAATTCTCCTTCGAGTTAAATATGTGAAAAGGAAGGCCACAAAAATCCACGTTACCCACATACAACTTTTCTTTTTTTTTTTTTTTTTTACCCACATACAACTTTTCAATTGTCAAGTGAAAATTGTAGCATTGGTCTTCGGGATGAGGATCTTTTCAGATTTTGTATTTCTTCTCATTCTCTTCCCAAATTACTGACTTGGCTTTGTTAAAGGAAAATGTATTCATGGCAATAAATTGATCAAATAAGTCATAGAAAATGGAAAGCGGGGTATTACCTTCCTGTGGAACCGTTGCTAGGCATGTGGCCTTCAAGGACAAGACAGCTGTGTTAGAGTTAGTCTGAGAGTTTCCTCCACAGTTTGTATTAGTGGATTCATATGCATACACTTAATAGGTAGTGTATTTATTAGCCTGCACTGCTGACAGTTATATTCCATAAAGTTCAGCCTAGGACCCAAGTGTAGAACTCCAAACCTGCATTTTAGAGCAAAGGCTATATATTCAATTAAACTCAAATTATCCAGTACCACACTTTATCCTGTACTATAGCAAAGCTAAACAAAAAAGGCAAGTTGATACCTACAGTGTTTTGCTGTTGCCTGATTCAGTGATTCTCTAGACAGCTATAAACTGAGATCTTGTTCATGATGCTTCTCTGAGCATGTGTTCCCTAGCAGCCCAAATGGAAAAAAAAAAAAAATTTAAATGTTAGAGGGCTAAAGGTCAGCTCTTATAAGTAGTAGACTTCAGATCCAAGAGTACACATGGATTCGGAAATCTCGTGCAATGGATTCCAAAGGGATTCTTTGCAGATGTTATTATGGTGTTTATGACATAATGTCTTTCCAGTATAGTCAGATAACTGAAAGTGATCAACAAAAGGAGGGTGATGTGAGGGGAAGAGGGAGGATTCATTGTGTGCATGATTTCATGAGCAGAGTAACTGGAGCATCACATACTACAGAGTGAGGGCCAAATAACACACATTGGGCAGAACCACTACTTGCTTGCTCTTCCAAGAGAACCTGAAATACAGATGTGGCCAATGCCTTTTCAATGAAAATACTCCTTGTCTGAAAACGAAATTAAAGCTGAACCATTGAGATCCATGAAGCTCTAGTTCTTTGTGGTCCAGTTTCTTCAAGCGATTTTTATAAACACCTTCCCAAGCATTTTATGAGCTATGAAAATAGTGGGGGGACCTGTGTGGCCACCTGGAGGTCACAGGCTAAGTACATTGCTAGAGAATATACAGCAAAGATAAGGAAGCCGTGCAAATTCCTGGCACATACCATGGTCCTCAAGTGGAGTTCTGCCTCAGATTGTGCTTGTTAAGTAGCAGGAATACTTTTTAAGGTTTCTCTTGTCACTTGCAGTAAAATTATTAAGTTACAGATATATGGGCAAGAGTCTTCCATTCATGCAGTATCATTTTGTTATCCTCGTAATGTTGAAAGTAAGGAAGAAGGGTATTTTTGCTTCTGAGGAGGATGTTTTTCTTCTGTTGCTTCTAAAATATGGGTCTTAGTTTAGTTTCATAGATGAATTATTTGGAATCCAATTATGCAGTAGCTCTTTTAATCTTTGTATTTATGATTTATTTTCTGTAACACCATGTATTTTGATCCACAGTTAATTTGAAGTATTTTGTATCTTGAGGACCTCTATGTATCTTTCCTGTTTTTATCTCCAGACTAGACTGCTGTGGTGTTATTTTTAGGATTCAGAAGCCTCAGGGAAGCAAAGCAAGTGAAAGTACGTGCAGAATGCTTATCTTCGTGACTGTCAGTAGCTTATATTTCAAGTTTGCTTGGCACCACAAATATGCCAGAGAATGTGTTTTGATTTGGATGGTAAGGCACAGCTGAGGGAATTGGAGCATTTAAAGAAAAAAAAAATCTAGTTTGGGGAACATGACTGGCTCAGTGGTTAAGCTTCCTTTGGCTCGGGTCATAATCCCAGGGTCCTGGGATTGAGCCCCTCTTGGGGGTCCCTGCTCAGCATGAAGCCTGCTTCTTCCTTTCCCCCTCCCCTGGCTTGTGTTCCCTCTCTCTACCTCTCTGTCAAATAAATAAATATAATCTTTAAAAAAAAAATCTAGTTTAGGATTCTAATATCCGACTCCTGTGCTTGGACGCTTCTCTAAAATCCAGGACTCCTGAGCAGCAGGAAACATCTAATAGACTTTTAGGCCCCTTAGATATAAGCTTGTCCAACCCTGTCATTTTACAGATGTGAGAACTGAGGGTCTGAGAAGTTAAGTGACTTATGCAAACATTACCTCTCACAGATGTTTTGAGATATGATTAATCTTTTAAATGGACTTTGAAAAAGATTCAATATTGCATATAGTTTTTCATAATAACTAAATACTTAAGTTCTCTATTAAAGTCAGCCTGACTAGAAGAAACAATTTTGGAAATTAGAACCTTAGCACTTTCAAAGTTCACATTAAAAAAAAAAAACAGTAAGATTGAACAATACAGCTATACCTTTATAAGAAGCAGAGGCATATGAATTTAACCTGCAGTGCAAAATGCCCCAACCCAGTTCTTTGATCAGAGCAGCACAAAGCTAATCTGTAGTAAATGTTATTTTTCTTTCTAGGCATAGGGCTTAGTCTGTTTTAAAAAGGACATTTGTTCCCTGTTAGTCTTTCCTGTGGGCTTATTATTCCAAAGAACTGTTCAAGAAGTAAATAATAAGGAAAAGGGAAAAAATTGAATATTGTAGAAAGAAAGCAAATTAATTCTGAAAGGGAGTCATAATGGGGGTAAAAATTTCAAAAGGAACAGTCAGAGAAGATGTCAAAATTGGAGATGCAGTTTCTTTGATGAACTCATAAGGCTAGAGAGACCAAGATACACGTGGACTCTACAGAGAAGAAACTTTCCAATGTCCACAACAGGAAAACCTATTGTAAGCAGAAACTCACAGACGTTTGCCCTTAGTTTTAAATAGAACCTAGTGAGGGAACATTGGTGACAACATGAAGCCTGTCATTGGCAGAACTGGAAAAAAAGTTTTAAAACATACATTCTACTGATAAGATTGTTCTATTCACCAAGGAAGGAAACCCAAGACTAAGAGATGGATGGGGAACAAAAATAGGAAGAGATTTTGGGTTTTTTCCCACAAGCTTTATAACTGACTGGTGGTGTCAATATTCTGAAAAACGCTTAAACCTAGCTTTAAAGTCCTTCTTTCTAACTCTTCAGGCCAGGAAACTTAGCTACAAGGAAAGCTTTCTTTGGAAAACATGTCTGAGCTGGTGACCTGCTAATTTCTTGGAATTCAATGATCTTATTTGTCTAAATTTCTGAAAATATATGTACATAAATAAAAGGTCTTACTATAGAAGAAAGGAAGTGTTTTAGCATATAAAAGGAGTTCCCTTTATATAAGTGTGTAGGAATACTGGGGGCCGTGAAGTGGCTTTTAGTACAAAGAAAATCTCCCATTCTACAGGTTTTTATTCTAAAATTTGAATGCTTCTTCATGAGTATTCTTCTGTCAGTATCCTGATACCTCTGAGATCCGAATCCAGAACTCCTGTTGGTTTAAAAGCCAGTCATTTTTTCTCTCTGCAGTAACTTCAGAAGAGACAATCCTTTAGTTTTCATGTATTTTGATAAAAATCATTTTCTACATAGATGCCTAATCTTGTCCCCATTTACCGAACTTGAATCCTTGGGTAAATGAACTCCATTTATAGGATACTATTATAAGTTAGTGATGTGTCTAAAGTGATTTTCCAGTGAGGCAAATATCAGATAAAATGGCAAAAAGCAGGCTTGTGCAGTTTAACATTAATGTGGTAATGTTGTCTAGTTTTTCTTAATATCCTTTAGGAGAGCCCAGAAACAGAACTCCTACAAGGGATGTTAAACACCTGATGATAAATGACTTTGGAAGTGATGCTCAGGGATCAAAGTTCTAGCCAGAGTGGAGTAAAGGAAAAACTGCACCCTGGTGGGAGAGCCAAAGCTGTTTGGGTCTTGGCCCATCACACTTATGCAGTGAAAAATCAAGTAAGTTGAAACTGCTTGTTCTGGCTGACTTTGCTACCACTTCCCACTCCCTTCAACTTCCCAAACTCACTTTCTGGAATATGGACACAAACTGATTCCCTCTGAAAGAAAGAAGACATGGTTACACATGTCTTGCAGATGAAATGAAAAGGGAATATGACATTTCTGGAAATTAATGACATTCTACTAATACCTCCTTGAAAGAAATCTAACAAAGCAAGAAAAGATGGAGACGATATATTATAATACATGTGTTATTTTAAGTGGCTCTAGGCCTATAAAATTACCTTTATTATTTGCATACATTCTTTTTCTTAAAGATGTGTTTATTTATTTATTTAGAGAGAGTGCGTGCATGTGAGTGTGGGGAAGGGCAGAGGGAGAGCATCTAAAGCAGACTCCTGCTGAGTGCAGGGCTTGAGGCAGGGCTCAATCTCCTGACCCAAGAGTAGAAACCAAGAGGCCCGTGCTTAACTGACTGAGCCACCCAGTTCCCCTCTTTGCATACATTCTTGATGAGGTAGATCTATCTTTAGCATTACCAGGGCTCATCTCTCCAATATAAAAAGAATCAAAAACAATAATAATATTATTTACTTTATGTTAATGTGAACATAAGTCAATATATTTGTCTTCCACTGTATTATCATACCTTTTATTCTATCTTCAATGAGGTGTAGAACTAATACAGTACTAATGGTGATGGCATTGACTAACTTGTCAATAATTCATTTATCTGTTTTTATATGCCAGCATATAATATATCATGGTCAACAAGATGCCTAAATTCTTTGCCCTCACAAAGCCTAGTACCCTTGAATGAGTTTCATAAAGTCTCTGGATATTTGTGAACAAAGGAGTTTAATTAGATCGTTTTGAATGAATTTCTAAAGCCTTAAAATGGAGGTTCTTAATCTCTGCCATTAAAACAGAAAGGAGGTAGAAATGTGGTTTCTACACTTGCTCTGATCCCTTCCTTTTTCCAATGTCATGAGAAGGCTGAAGGAAAGACTTGAATAAAAGGTCAGAGGAAGTGTTTCTTTACAGACAGAAAGGAACTGCTAAAAAAAAGAGTAAGAAAAAAGGAGGAAGAAATCCTAAGATTTTAAAACCTGTGGTTTCAATTTGGAAAGTATTAAAAATCAAGAACATATTTCTTGGTGTACCTCTTTGTGCTGTCTTCAACTAATATTAATCCCATGCTCTATTTGCATAACTGTGTTCTCTTAAGCTATGATTAAGAAGTTCAGGGATAACCACTAGTCCTTCCAGAGATTCAGGCACTGCTGAAGTATTTTACTCACATTAATTCCATAACCAGCTTAGGAAGCGAATACTGTTATTACCCTCACTTTCCAGAGGAGAGTGGAAGAGGTCAAATAACTTACCCAAGGGCACCTAGTTAGTAAGTGTAGCCCCAGGATCTGAATGGGCATGCCTGGCAACTCTGCTTCACACTGTCTCATCTATCCACTAACTAGCCAAACTGCTTCTTGCGTTGCCTCGTGATTTTTCATTACTCTTCATTAGGAAATGTTACAGTGAATGCTTCTTTTATAGTCTATTTTCATCACACACTGATGAATGGACAGTTGAGATCATGTCTTTCCTTCCTCTTTGCTGTTATAAGAAAGAGTAAGTTAAATAATGATGATTTCAGTTTGTTCTTGTTTTAGTTTTCTAGAGCTGATGCAACAAATTACCACACACTTGGTGGCTTAAAACAAGAGGAATTCATTATCTCCCAGCAGAATCATAAAATCAAGGTGTTATCTGGGTTAGTTCTTTCTGGAGGCTTTGGGGGTGAGGTGGGGTAGGCATCCATTCCATGTCTCTCCCCTAACTTCTGGTGGCTTTCAGGAAACTTTGGTGTTCCTTGACTTGCAAATGCATCACTTCAATCTCCACATCCATCTTCATATGAAACTCTCTCAAATGATCCTCGTGTCTCAAAATGGCCTCCTCTTTCTTTGATAAGAGCACCAGTCATCAAACTTAGGGCCCGTCTTATATCCAGAATTATTTTTAACTTAGTTACATCTGCAAAAACCTTATTTCCCAATAAGGTGACATTCACAGGTACTAGAGATTAGGACTTGGATGGCTTTTGAGGGGATTCTGTCCAACCCAATTCAGCTCTATTGAATGAAAGAGTTTAATGGTCAAGATGTTTTTCTCTTGCTGACAATCAATGCCCATTGCATTCTACTGAATTCATTAATTAAAAAAATATTGATTGAAACTTTAGCTATGTCTAGGTTACTGCAGGTAACAGGACAAACTCTCTGTACTCTTGCTGCTAGTATTGTGATTAAGAGGGTGGTAGAGTGAGAGATACACCAGGCAGGACAAGGAGCTCATAAATAAACAAGTCCATTTCAAAGAGAATGAAAAATGATATGAAGGAAATTGAACAGGACAATAGATTCTGCTTGACTTATGAGTCCTAAGTATCTCTGTGAAAATCAGTTATAGCTGTTGATACTGTCAAGAGCTGTATGATTTACTTTCTAAATCAAATTCTGTTTTGAGTTTTATTTATGTTGCATAAAATTCATCTTGGTATGATAAAGAGGTCAAAAGAAATAATAGACTTATTTGTCATTACTCAACTAACATGTCAAAAAAGCATTCACTCATGAAAGGAATAACACTACAGTTTCAGATTTTCCTAGGGAATTGGAGGAAATTGAATTGGGAAAACATAACTAAAGCATCAATTCACCAGGCATCAATTTCCTCAATTCCCAAGCAATATAGCATTGTAAGATTCCTACCAAAAAAGTACTCAGAGATCTTTTTCTATAAGTACACAAAATGTTTAGGAAAAAAAAAAAACCCAAATTGCTTAATTGCTCATATTTTACTTATCAGTTAAATTGAAAGATTTCCACAGAACATATTGCCAAATGGGTTGGGTGTTGTTATTCAGGAAGTAAGTCTTTGACCCTAAGATGGCTTCTTAAAACCCAGTTTGAGTTCAAAAAGTACCAGTACATTAGTCTCCATGATGCATCTGTCTTCTCAGGATGGCCATGGGATAACATAGCTGTATAATCAGTGGTTCTAAGAAAAACCTTTGGTGATGTTTTGTAAACTACTGAGAATTGTTCTGACAGACTTTTCAGATTTGGGGCTGTTAAAGGTTCATTTTGTTTCTCCACAAATTATATTTCTTCTTGTTCTTCTTGTAATTTCAGTAATTAGGTACAACAGCTGAAATTGTTTAATTTAGTTCATGAACCCTTTTATAATGTTAGAGATTAAAAAGGCACAAACGTTCTTTCTAACTTGAAATACGAATATAAGTAAAGGCCTACTTTATCCTGATGAAGGAGCTTTGGCTGTGTTTAAAACTAACAAATGCTTGTTTCAGCAAATACTTCAACTCCACACCTTGCTGACTAGCTAGAGAACTCCTTCTTCATCATATGGGCAGGAAAGAACAAGGTTGAAGTCTATCCTTTTATTAGGAGTTTAGACATACACTCTCCCACAGGAAGTGAGAAAATGCTTTTTTGGAAGTCATTTAGCAATAGTTTAATAAAAACTTTTGTATGAGACACTATCATTCAAGCTATTTTTAAAAATCTGTATTAACAAAAGAAGGTAAAAGAAGCAATTAGGAAACAAAAAATAGTAAAAAGTAGAATATAAAAGGGAAATGAACTAAGACTGTATTTAATGAGTTTGTGCTGATAATCCTTTGGCCAACAACAAGGCTTGATGTCTGCAAGATTGTGATGTTTGCGAATTTGGCTCGGGCTAACTGTTGCTGAATTTTTATTTGTATTAAGTTGATCTATGAAGAACACTTGCTGTGTGCTCAGTGCTATAGTATATACTTGATGTATGGAGGTGAATTAAACACATATGATGCCATTGCTCATACAATCGAATAGAAGACACTAAACAAGAACATACGTGAATAAATAAGCAAATATGTTCCTATCATGATAAGTGCTCTCAAGAAATGAACAGGTTGCAACGATGGACATTAACCAGGAGTCATTTAAGATAAGTGCCAACTGCTAAGGCTAAGTGCCAATTCAATTTATGCATTGGAAGGTCAACTGGATTTTCATATAACTAGTCAGAATAGGGGTTACTTGTAACCTTGGAACCAAAGGAGAGTAAATCTTCTGTTCTATGGTAGGATTAAATATGTGATTTTATATATGTATATATCATCATTTACTTAGTGGACTGTTTCTATGAGATGGATTGTAATGGCTTTCCAGATGGGTTCACTCACATTATTTGCCTTTGATCTGCTCCTTTTTGGCTTCCTGATCATAGAAATTCTAACTGGATTAGAAATTTTGCACTATTTAAACTTTGAGAGTTAATCCATTGATCCATGTGTTAAATCACACTGGTTAAACCAAATCCTTTTTTGAGGGTGGGAGGGTGTTTTCAAGAGTATTAAAAGCATTATTGGATGGAATTTTCTGCTTTGAGATGTCCATTTAGTACAAAACACTTTTCTGTGGAATCTTTAATCACTCAGTATCCTCTTCTTTTGTTCTTCATCTTTTTTATCTGCACTATGAATATGAGAAGGCTACATACTTACTATTAGGTCATAAACTGTTACTTGCATTCCTAAGAACACTTGAATTGACAAACCATATTATAACGATTGTTTCAATGCACAAAAGAGGAATCAGAACTGTAGTGTTAGTCTTGCAATTTCTTATTATTTTTCTTAGAGGAATTCTTATAACAATATTATATTTTTATAATTTTATACCTTTTTATACACAGCTACATATCCAAACAGCACTGAGCAAAAATATCTTTGAGTACATAGAGATTTTCCTTTTCTTTCCCACCACTCTTCCAACACTTTTGTTGGCACACTACTTCTTGCATACTCTAATTTCCTGCACTGTTATAATATTGGCCAACATTTATTAAGCACTGACTATGCACCAAACCTTGTTGTAAGCATGTCATGAATATTTTCTTGTTTAATCTTCATAGTGACCCTATGGGGTAGGCATTTTTATTAACCTCATTTTCCAGAGATGGGCATTCAGGCATAGGATATGTTAAGTATCTTGCCCAAGTTCACAAAACTGGCTAATGTGACTCTAGAGTGTAAGAGCCAAACATCTCTTGCCTGCAACTGCTACACTTCTGGTTCTTGATTAAAGGATGGAGATCTCCTTATAATTGATTAAGGCAAGGGTGTCAGTACAATGCAAAGAATGTTTCCCCAGAAGCTCTGTCATATTGTATCCATATGCTTTATGAGAAGCAGACTGGGAGAAATTCCTATAAAAAAGAAGTCATTAGTGTTAATAAGATATGTTTACAAGGTGCTAATGAACCATTTATAAATACATAAAAAATGACAATTGGGTCTCTTTTTACTGAAATTCATTCATAAAAGGACATGACCCTTTTGATAGGTCTTTCCTGTAGATAAACCTCAGAGCAGGGTCTGGTGGTATAGACTGGAGTAAAAGCATATAATGATTATGGATGAAAAGGGTCTGTAGACAGGTTGAAAGAGGCCTAGCTTGTTTTTATTTAAATAAATACCATAAAACTTAAAATATGAATCTAATTATATGGATTATTATTCATAATTCTGATATGCAGGAAATGATTATTCTCAAACACTCAGTGTGCAGAATCATGCATTCCAGGGGTAAGGGTTTAGCTTCTGGCAACTTAACTATGAAATTCCTCCTCCTTTTAAGATTATATATTCCTGATATAGAGTTTAAAAATACAGAATGGAAGGAAATATCACATATTGTTTATACAATTTGAAAAATATGCCCCTGAAAATTCTGCCAATAAAGCTTGCATTAGATGTTTCTCTGTTTATAATTTAAAAAACTCACCTAGGGATCAGAAACCATTTTAGCACTTGAGGAGTTTTCTTTCCCTAGGCCCTTGAAAAATTAAGCTCTGCTGTGTCAATGTGGCTAAGTCTGCCCTGGGCTACTCTTGATGATAGAATTGCTAGAATAAACATCAAAGATGATGAAAGGTAACCTGAACTGAATTTCTTCTGAACTCGAATGAAGTTGAGAGATCAGTCTGCAAATTTGTTCCCAGTTGAAAATTTATTTCAGTTGGTGCTATTGCTGTGATCCATCTATGCATAAAATGGGAGGAAAATTAATGGTAAAAAAATGACTACTTCACAAAAATGTAAGGAATATGAACATTCAGAGAGACCATTATCCAGGTCCAAGGAAACCTATGAGATGTGTTACAAACATAGACACAACATTGATTTGTATTAGTGATATCCATTATTGAGAACTTAATTAGTAGAAGCCATTTCATTAAAAGGCATATTTATCACTTGAAACACCCCAGGATAAATCTGAAAAAAATCTTAAGGAAGTAGTATGTCGGTAGAGGTAGTTGCTAAAGGAAATGTTGTTCACTGGAATTCTCTCCCCTTATTTGTATTTATTCTATTTGAAGGTTTTATTAATAGAATATTAGATTTTGTTGAAGTCGCTGTTTATTACATTGCCTTATGTAGCTCTTCCTGAATTTTTTTTTATTTATTCATTCTTTATTTACTTATAATCCATTTTCCTCTATTAGAATATAATTCTGTAAGAACAAAGCTTTCTAATTCACTCAGCCCAGTATGGGAACCATGGGAACCATAAGTGACAAAAGGTAGGCCTTCAATCAGGGGAGGAGCAAGATCATTCCTTTCCAGAACTTCCTAGAACATCTGCACAATGCTTTGTAAAGAAAGTCAATAAAAATCTGTCAAGAAAATAAAGTAAATAGGGATTATAACACTTCAGTCACCACCAGAGTTAACTATATGCCGATGGTAGGAAAATAACCCCAAATGAGAAGTGCATCTCAGAAGGAATCAATGGTTATTCAAGTTTGAGTTTGTCCTTTAGACTAAAAGTCACTGTATAATATAGTGCTTTGCAAAAGGAAAAGGTATGTGTGTTTATCGATAAGTAACAATGACCAGCTACTTTTTCAAACAAAAAAGTATTTGAGTGGCTACTCTATATTGGGTGGCCATGGTAGGCATTTATGAATAAACTGTGTTTAGTCTGAGATATAAAAAAAAGAAAAGAGAGAGACATTGGTAAACCTATTATGTGAAAGAACATTCTCTGTGGGCACAGCAACTAGTGTGAAGGCCTGGTGACAATGTGAGAAAGATGTACATTTGGAGAAAACAGAGAAGTGTTGCCTTGGATTTTTTTAGAGTTGTGATCAGAAGCCACTGGAAAAATTTAATAACATGAATCAGGTGATATAATTTAGGTGTATAAGATCACTGTCGGTAAGTGGGCTAGAGGTTTCAGAGGGTTAAGAATTGAAGCAGGGAGTGCTCGCTTTGGCAGCACATACACTAAAACTGGAAAGAATGTAAGCAGGAAGAGCATTCTGGAGCATTCTGGAAGAGCATTCTGGATAATGGAAGTGAGAGGATCTTACTTTGGACATGAGTCTTTGTGATGTAGCTGGGGTGAAGTAGACAGAGTCAGTATAGGTGTGGAGTTGCTCAATTGATGTGGGAAATGAGGGAAGAAGGAATGCAGGAGAATTTTTAGGATGTGGGATTGGAGGCTGAGAAGGAGCTCCACCAGTGGTTGCAAAAAAAAATCTAGGAAAACCTGAGAAGGAAACAGCAGAAGGGTCAACATGGATATTACAGGGACAAATCAGAGATGAGATACTAAAATACTAATTGTAAATACCTATTGTATTCTTCCTAGGCATAGAGCCAATAACTTCATGTATATGATCTTATTTATTCTAAAAAAATCTTGTGAAGTGGATTATTCCTTCATTTTACAGAAGAAAGAAAAGTTAATTAACTTGCCCAGACCATACGATGGAGAGGAGAGGGGTATAAAATCCTTCAACTGCCCGCCTTCCCAGATGTTCTTGACACCACCGCAGGGAAGCATATGAATAAGTTCTTAGAGAATGAATGAGAAATCTCACAAAAGAAACTCAAGGAAAGTTGCTGTAGCCAGGCTCACACATAAATCCATTATATTTTCAATAGTAATATTTTAGAGTATTATGGAATTTCTAATAGGTACACTGTACATATAGCAAGAGAGTGACAATGTAATTGAAAGGAATGGAAAGATGAAAAAGATATTACTTTCAAGAGTTTATAAGCAAATGTGAAGAGGCTTAATAACAACCTGTTGTATAGAAGGCATTCGGCAAATATGTGTTGAATAACCACCAATTCCCCCAACAAAAAAAAGGCCAAGATTTTAAATAAGGCAATCAACAGAGATCAGTGAGGACTTGAAAGCATGAAATAGCAAGGGAATAGAAATATAATAGAAATAATAGAAGTAATAATAGAAGATAACCTGGATTTTCCCAGAATTTTTAACATTTCTCTAGTTTGCAGCCTTATCATCTTAAAACCGAGACTTTTTATTAGTTTAAGTTCTACTTGTCTAATCTCAAAATACAAAGTGTATGATTTGTTATTACCTGGAGCTCCTGCACATTTAATGATTTCATTAAAATTATATTTCCTATCTGTACAAGAGATTTCTTTCCCCTCCAGTAGAGAGAGACTTCCATTCTTCTTCATTTGTTTTTGAAATTCAGCACTTCCATGGTCTTTGAGTTGTAATTTTGGTTTATTACTGTGATCAAACTTCCTTTATTGAAGTCAGTTGGAGATTACTGTCTCAAGACAATTACAGTAAAATTGAGAAGTAATCTCAGAAATAAGATACACAAGGATGGAGGTTTGCTTTATGAAGAGAGAAAACACGTAAGACAGTGCCTACTCTCTCATTTCATGGTTCATAAGTAATTGTTCAATATAAGTAAGCAGTAATTTTCTAAACCATACAGACTTAATCCAATTATCAAATATAAGCTGCCCTAAGGTGAAAAGTAAACATATGTCACACTCTCTTAAGTCATTTTACTGCCTTCTCATGAACCATTGCATATGCCAATAAGTCCATTCTTGTTTTGCTGATGAAACTGGGTTGAAAATACAAAGAAACTCATTCATCTAATCACTTTTTAAAATAGAAAGTCCTCCATCTCTCAGCTCTGGATTCTGCTGTTTGGACTTGTTGTTTTATAACAAAACATCACTGACATAAGTAAAAACTCTTGCTTATAATCCTGACGTTCTCTGATTTTGACTAGTCAAATACTGTGGCAGCTGCCAAGAAGCAAATTTTTAAAAATTCTAAGTGCAGAGAACCTGGGTGACTCAGTTAAGTATATGCCTTCGACTCAGGTCATGATCCTAGGGTCCTGAGACTGAGTCCCGCATCCAGCTCCCTGCTCAGTGGGGAGCCTGCATCTCCCCTGCCTGCCACTCACCCTTCTTGTGCTCTCTCTCTCTCTGTGTCAAATAAATAAAATCTTAAAAAAAAAAAAAAAAGCAAAACAAAAAACAAATCTAAGTACAACTCTGACTTCTCTACTTAAACTGTGGTG
Source organism: Mustela putorius furo (assembly GCF_011764305.1). Taxonomy (NCBI): domain Eukaryota; kingdom Metazoa; phylum Chordata; class Mammalia; order Carnivora; family Mustelidae; genus Mustela; species Mustela putorius. The sequence goes on from NW_025422023.1 coordinate 13,487,698, forward strand.
CTATGCTAAGAGAGTAATTCATAAACGTACCTTGAAAGCCATAGCCACTGTTGTGGACTTAATTGTGTTTCCCCAAATTCAAATGTTGAAGCCTTAAATCCCAATGTGACTTTGGAGCTTTTGGAGGCACTTAAGGTTGAATGAGGTCATAATCCAACAAGATTTGTGGTTTTATTAGAAGAGGAAGAAAGGGAGATCTCTTACTCTCTCTCTATGCCCATACACTATGAAAAGGCCATGTGAAGACACAGCAAAAAAATAGCTGTCTACAGGTTAGGAAGAGAGATCTCTCCAGAAACTGACCTTGCTGGAAGAAGTTCAAGAAGCCCAAGACTTCTAGTCTCCAGAATTGTGAGAAAATAAATTGCTATTGCTTAATCTACCCAGTCTATGGGACTTTGATATGGCAGCATGAGCAAACTAATAAAACTACTCTTAGAAAAAAAAAATGTACAAAAGAAGATACAAATCTTCTAGGAGTAAGGAATATAATTATAATGAAAATATCCTTGAGGTTTTGTTAAGGGGTATTTTCTTCTATCCTTTCTCACAATATGTATAATTGATATTTCTGATGAATATATGTTCATAATCATTATCACCTAAAATAGTACAGTTCTTACAACTATAATCTGGAACCATCTAGGGAAGACTGATAGTATCGTCACCCAACTTTTAGAGAACTATCAGATGCCAAGATGTCTCTCTGCTCATTCCCGGGGATAATCCCATGTTAAGTGTTCAGTGATGGATTTGATTGGTAATATTGGGTCATTATCCATTGGTTACTATCAATCTCCACTTTTCTGTGGATATTCATATATTCAGCTGTTACTCCACGTTTGCTGCTTTCCTTCATCACTATCTAAGCACATACAGAGCCAATTTTCCTTTGACACCAGATTAATGTCTACAGAATCTTTAATTTATTCTTATCACCAACTATAAGACAAGTTCTCTTAATTTGACTATAATCTCTTTAAAATATGTGATATATTAGTGCAAAGATACTTAAAGCAGCTTTCAGAGGCAATGATCAGGCAACAAGCATGATATTCACCATGTAAGTGTATTAATAAATGTTTTGTTTCTGTAAAGAGTAATTTGTAGCCTTGCTATTTTATAATTTCTAAGGAACATGGGTAGAATATGGGGGGGGGATTTCATTTAACAAGCTCAAGGTCCTTAACAATGCTTGTAGCTGGACTGTGATAGTTACATCCCACTCTTGAAAGATAAGACAGTTATATGATGTTCTTTATGACCAAAGTAGTGTTTTTTTTTTTAAATTACATAACCTTTTCATTTCCTCCTAAAAAATAAAAATTCCTTCATTTGATCAACACGTGTTTGGGATATATTTTTATTATTAGTGTATTTGTGAATTTTCTATTTCTTTTACCTTAAGTGATTTATTTTTAAAATATGTTAGAGGATATTGAGTGGAAAATTCACTGTGTCCCAGAGTTGTGGTTAAGGCCTCAAATTGTGGACAAGAGGCGCTAAGTATTCTACTTCGAAAGCCAGTATGTAATAGAAGCCAGCCATATTCCCACAGGACTTGTTAAGAGGTGAAAAGTACACACCACCCTCTGCCAACAGTGACTAAGAGAGCTGGGGAGAGAAAAGGGAATCATCAGCCTTGTAGGGTGTACTAGTTGAGAGTGATTCTAACTGCTGTAACTGACAAACCTTTATAATTCAGAATAAAATAAAATTTTATTTTTCACTTATGTAATTGAACTATGTGGGTGTTCCTAGTTGAGTAGTTTTTCTTAAAGCACTCTTTCCAGCTTGCAACGTTGCCATTTTTAGCACATGGCTTCCATACTAGTTCCTGGGGGAGGGGGGAGGATGATTATCTCCATTCCAGGCAGCCTGAAAGGGAGAACATGCAAGATTGCACATGGGAGGATTTCAGGTTGTATTATTTTGCTAGGGTGGCCATAACAAAATACCATCACAGACTGGGTGGCATAACAACAGAAATTTATTTTGTTACAGTTTTGGTGGCTACGAGTCTATGATCAAGATGTCCGCAGGTTTAGTTTCTTCTGAGGCCGCTCTTTTGTTTGTAAATGGCTGCCTCTGGCTGTGTCCTCACATAGTCTTTCCTCTGTGGATCTGCATCCCTGATGTCTCTTTGTATGTCCAAATTTATGCTTCTGATAGAGACACCAGATTGAATTAGGGCCCACCCTAATGGCCTCATTTTAACTTAATCACCTTTTGAAGGTCCTATCTCCAAATATAGTCATATTCTAAGGTACTGGGAGTTAAAGCTCCGACATATGAATTTGGGGAAGATATAATTCAGTAACGTGGGCCAAACATTGAAGCGATGATATGTATCACATCCACTCAATGGAATCTTTGGCTAGAACTCTAACATATGAGATTGTGTAATTGCAAAGGGATCTAGGAAATGTAGCCTACCTGCATACTCAAAAAGAAGAAGGAAAATAAAGGATTTGATCAGGGAGCAATCTCTTCCAGATTCTGTTCACTCTATATCTAATATATAATAATGAGGTAGGGACAGAAGAACAGCAATAAATTGTACAAATGAGGGAGAGTGAGAGATACACAGCTGTGTCTAGTAAATAGTAATAATGAACTCCTGCAGGGCAGGTCCTCTGCTGAGGCAATTCTTGATTAGACCCTTATTCTGCCCTCTGGGGGACACTACAGACCACTACAGACCACTGTTCCATAAGGCCCCTTTCTCTCCTCTTTAGGTGGTTTCTTTTTGTTCCTCATCCTTCATGCCAGGTCTCAAGTGTCCTTAGGTATATCTTCACTGGGAGCTGTGCATATTTTTGCAGGCTGCGTCCTGCTTAGATAAATCTGAGCACCCATGGGTTGTCTGAAGACTTGAGACTCTAAAGACATGTATGCTTTCTCTGGTTATACAAGGCCCTCAACACCTTAAGAAGTTTTTGATCCACTTGCTTCTAACCAGTTCCATGTGCCAATAACTACCACCCTAAATTCTTCCCCAAATATAACTCTCAAATTTGATGTGTGCCTTTGCTGCCTCCTCTCCATGCTTCCCTCAGCCTGGAGCTTAAGAGAAACTAGATCGAGGCCCTAGGAAACAACTCTTTGAAGTGGAAATGAACTATCTTTAATTCAATCTCAAAGGCAGGGCTGAGTTCCTTGTTCAATTAAATCTTACTGTGCCTCTTGTTACTCAATATCCCTATCAATTTATTTTATTTTATTTTTTTATTTTGAGTCTAAAAAGAATTAGATTTTCTAAATTTTTGGATTCTGGAGTTCTGAGTTCTTTCTACTCCCTTTCATTTCTGTCTGCATACTACCTTCCTGATCTCATTTCTCTCTTGCAATAACTTGTTAAAGACAGTAAGTAAAAGCCAAGATATGGTACTATTTTCAGTCTTCCAAACCACTTCTAGAATCTAGAATGACTGGGTCAGGTGCCATGTTTTACCTTCCAAGCAGGAAACGGTTCTTTCAAATTATTTTACCATTGCATAACTACCGTGAATCTCTTTCTATCTAGCTTCAGTATTGCTTCTTACCACTTGTTGCCTCATTAGATGATGTCTTTGTTTAAGATAATAATACACTCCAACACCAATTTTATATTAGTTATCATAGGTTAACATTTATAACAGATTTATAACATTTATAACAGATTATAAAGTTCAGAGTTTTAAAAGAACAAATGTTCATTTCTGCTGACTTAACAGTTATGTGGTTTGAGTTTTGGGAAAGGAGAATTGGCTATATGTATTCAGTTAGAGACTCAGGTACCTGGAGAAACTGCTGTCTTCTTTGATCTTCCTGGGCATTGATATCCAACCTAAAGGTGGGGAAAAGATATGGAAAATTATTTCTTAGACATTTTCATGGGCTATGGCTAGAAGAAGTTCACTTCCCTTCTACTCACTGCAAAGAATTCGTCTCATGGCCACACATAAATGCTAACAATTCTGGAAAATAAAAAATAGCTTTGTGCCCAAGAAAAATTGAGAACAGATCTGTTAATCAGACTGTTGTTAGTGCTACTGTCGAATAAAATACTTGTGGGCAAAATATCTTTCTTCACTTTCTTACTGAAGCTAAGTGAAGAGGAATCCAAGAAGATAATTTATGAAAATTGGTGGTACCTTTAAGAAGGGAAAACAGAGTTCTTTTACTTTAATAGGTGCTTTCTGGGGTTAGAATTCTCCAGAGCATAGAGCATGCTGAGTGTTCTAGGGAGAAATTTAAGGGCACAGGAATATAACATGTAATCTTAAATTGTTCTACTTCCACTCTGGGAAGGGAAAGTTTAAGGACCTAGATAATGAAAGACTCAAGGCTCAGGGTGCTGGGGAGGCTCAGTCAGTTAAGCGTCTGCCTTTGGCTCAGGTCATGATCTCAGGGTTCTGGGATCAAGTCCTTCACTGGGTTCTCTGCTCTGTGGTGAGCCTGCTTCATCTCTCCTTTTGTCCCTCATTCTCCAACCCCTCCCCCTGCTTGTGCTTGTTCTCTCTCTCTCAGATGAATAAATTCTCTCTCTCTTAAATGAGTAAATTAAGTCTTTAAAAAAATAAAGACTGGAGGTTCTCAGGAATATAAGAGATTAAGGAATAAGTGACATGCATATAATAGTTTGTTTGGAAAAGAAAATCAGTACAACTGCTTCTTAATCTCAGATCTGCAAGGCTTTTGAGAGGAGGCTTCACATGGAGGCATACAGAGGGTAGTGAACCAACAACTTTGGTATATTGCATAGGTAGTGACTGAGAAAAGTGAAAAATGCCCAGCCTAGAGTGTTTGGGACATATGTATTATTGCCAGTGGATCCCAAAACAGTCATGGCTTCTCTTCTAAGGAGATTTCTTAAGCAATGCAAAAGCTGAAAATGAAAGCACCCAGAGGAAGCCATGCACACCAACCACATAGAGATACTAACAGCAAAGTCTCTAGTGGCAGATGAAACCAGAATCAACCAGAATGAAGGCAGGAATCTCAATCACCTATAAATAAGAGGGAAGTCCTACAAAAAGACCACGCCTTCTTTCTTGCTTATCTTTGCCCCACACTAGAGGAACTAGAACTTATTCCCAAACCTCATTTACTCCATGTAGCTGAGGCCTCTGCTTCAGTTTACACAGGAGGAGGAGAGGAAATTAATTCTGGATGAGTCCAAGTTCAAAGTTTCAAAATAAGTAAGATCACTTCTTTGTTGTTGTTAACATCTTTATTGATATATAATTAATATACAATAAGCTGTATTTATTTAAAGTATACATTTTGAGATCTAATAAATCACTAAAATCCATCTCCATCACCTGCAGAATTTTTCTCATGTCCTTTTGTAAAGCTCTTTTCTCTGTTTTTTTTTTTTTTTCATTTAGCATAGTTTTACCCATTTTGTTGTGTTAATACATTCCTTTTTATTGCTGAGTGGTATTTCATTGCTTGTATATTCCACAATTTCCTTATCCATTCACCAGTTGATAGACAATTATATTGTTTTCAGGTTTTGGCTATTAAAAAATAAACTGCCATAAACATTTATATACAAATCTTTTTATAAATATATGTTTTCATTTCTCATGAGGAATCCTGAAAAGTGAAATGGATGGTATGGTAGGTGTATGATTAACTGACTCAGAAGTGGCCGAAGTATTCTCCATTTAATGTGTCATTAAATATTCTTATCAGCATTGCATGAGAATTCTAGTTCTTTCATGCCCTTTTCATTTTAAATTACATTCCTTCCAAGAATATGTGCTTATGCTCATTGTTATTTTAACTTGTATCTTCCTAATGACTAATGAGGTGCAGCATCTTTTTATGTATTTGTTAATCATTTGTATATCTTTGAAGTGTTCAAATATTTGTTAATTATTTATTATTGAGTTTTTGAAATTCTTTATATATTCCGGATATAAGACTTTTGTCAAATATATGATTTACAAATGTTTTCCCCAAGTCTGTGATTTGTCTTTTTATTCTCCTAACAGTGTCTTTTTTTTTTAGCATAACAGTATTCATTATTTTTGCACCACACCCAGTGCTCCATGCAATCTGTGCTCTCTATAATACCCACCACCTGTTACCCCAACGTCCTACCCCCCCCGCCACTTCAAACCCCTCAGATTGTTTTTCAGAGTCCATAGTCTCTCATGATTCACCTCCCCTTCCAATTTCCCCCAACTCCCTTCTCCTCTCTAACTCCCCATATCCTCCATGCTATTTGTTATGCTCCACAAATAAGTGAAACCATATGATAATTGACTCTCTCTGCTTGACTTATTTCACTCAGCATAATCTCTTCCAGTCCCACCCATGTTGCTACAAAAGTTGGGTATTCATCCTTACTGATGGAGGCATAATACTCCATAGTGTATATGGACCACATTTTCCTTATCCAATCATCCATTGAAGGGCATCTTGGTTCTTTCCACAGTTTGGCGACCGTGGCCATTGCTGTTATAAACATTAGGGTACAGATGGCCCTTCTTTTCACGACATCTGTATCGTTGGGGTAAATACCCAGGAGTGCAAATGCAGGGTCATAGGGAAGTTCTATTTTTAATTTCTTGAGGAATCTCCACACTGTTCTCCAAAGAGGCTGCACCAACCTTCATTCCCACCAACAGTGTAAGAGGGTTCCCCTTTCTCCACATCCCCTCCAACACATGTTGTTTCCTGTCTTGCTAATTTTGGCCATTCTAACTGGTGTAAGGTGATATCTCAATGTGGTTTTAATTTGAATCTCCCTGAGGGCTAGTGATGATGAACATTTTTTCATGTGTCTGATAGCCATTTGTATGTCTTCATTGGAGAAGTGTCTGTTCATATCGTCTGCTCACTTTTTGATATGATTGTCTTTTGTGTGTGTTGAGTTTGAGGAGTTCATTATAGATCTTGGATATCAACCTTTCGTCTGTACTGTCATTTGCAAATATCTTCTCCCATTCCATGGGTTTGCCTTTTTGAATGTTTCCTTTGCTGTGCAGAAGCTTTTGATTTTGATGAAGTCCCAAAGTTTATTTTTTTCTTTTGTTTCCTTTGCCTTTAGAGACATATCTTGGAAGAAGTTGCTGTGGCTGATATCGAAGAGATTACTGCTTATGTTCTCCTCTAGGATTTTGATGTATTCCTGTCTCACGTTGAGGTCTTTTATCCATTTTGAGTTTATCTTTGTGTACAGTGTAAGAGAATGTTCGAGTTTCATTCTTCTACATAAAGCTGTCCCGTTTTCCCAGCACCATTTATTGAAGAGACTGTCTTTTTTCCACTGTATATTTTTTCCTGTTTTGTTGAAGATTAATTGACCATAGAGTTGAGGGTACATATCTGGGCTCTCTACTCTGTTCCACTGGTCTATGTGTCTGTTTTTATGCCAGTACCATGCTGTCTTGGTGATCACAGCTTTGTAATAAAGCTTGAAATCAGGTAATGTGATGCCCCCAGTTTTATTTTTGTTTTTCAACATTTCCTTAGTGATTCAGGTCTCTTCTGATTCCATGATTAAAACGCTTCAAAGTATAGGGATAGAGGGAACATTCCTGAACTTCATCAAATCTATCTATGAAAGACCCATAGCAAATATCATCCTCAATGGGAAAAAGCTTGCAGCCTTCCCATTGAGATCAGGAGCAAGACAAGGTTGCCCACTTTCACCACTCTTGTTCAACATAGTATTAGCGGTCCTAGCAACAACAATCAGACAACAAAGAGAAATAAAAGGTATCCAAATTGGCAATGAAGAAGTCAAACTCTCTCTCCTCGCAGATGACATGATTCTTTATATGGAAAACCCAAAAGACTCCACCCCCAAACTACTAGAACTCATACAGCAATTCAGCAACATGGCAGGATACAAAGTCAATGTACAGAAATCAGTGGCTTTCTTATACACTAACAATGAAAATACAGAAAGGGAAATTAGAGAATCGATTCCATTTACTATAGCACCAAGAACCATAAGATACCTGGGAATAAACCTAACCAAAGAGGTAAAGGATCTGTACTTGAGGAACTATAGAACACTCATGAAAGAAATTGAAGAAGACCAAAAAGATGGAAGACCATTCCATGCTCTTGGATCAGAAGAATAAACATTGTTAAAATGTCTATACTGCCTAGATCAATCTACACTTTTAATGCCATTCCGGTCAAAATTCCATCGGTATTCTTCAAAGAGCTAACAGTGTCTTTTAAAAATTGAAATTTTAAATTTTAATAAAGTCCCATTTTTTTTTTCACGGATCATGCTTTTTGTGTTATAATGAAGAAATCTTCACCTAATCCAAGACTAAAACATTTTTACTATTTTTTTCCTAGATTTAGTTTTTCAATTTAAATCTATAATCCAGGGGCGCCTGGGTGGCTCGGTGGGTTAAAGCCTCTGCCTTTCAACTCAGGTCATGATCCCAGGGTCCTGGGATCGGGCCCCACATTGGGCTCTCTGCTCAGCCAGAAGCCTACTTCTTCCTCTCTCTTTCTCTGCCTGCCTCTCTGCCTACTTGTGGTGTCTGTCAAATAAATAAATAAATAAATAAATAATCTTTAAATCTATAATCCATCTATGTTGATTTTTGTACATGACAGAAAGTATACACCAAATTTTTTTTTCTTTCATGTGGTTTTCTAATAATTTCAATATGAAAATACAATATAAAAAGTTATATCTTCTCTTCAGAATTACCTTTGAATCTTTGAATCTTTTGCCCATATTAGTTGTCTATATGTGCATACAGTCATTGATTTAAAGAATATCACATTGATTCAATTATGTAGCTTTATAATAAGACTCAAAGTCTCAGGTAGTGTAAATTCTCTAACATTCTTTTTCTCCAAAGTTCTTTTGACCCTTCTAGATTATCTGCATTTCCTTTTCAGCATGTAACTTCCTACAAATAAGTCTGCTGGCATTTTGTTTGGGATTGCATTAAATGTATACATCAATTTAGGGAAAATTGACATTTTGACATTACTGAGTCTTCCAATATATGTACATATACATTTCTCCATGGTTTTGGACTTGTTTTAATTTTTCCCTAGCAGTATTTTGTATTTTACCATATATAGGGCCTTCACATCTTTTAAAAATCTATCCCTAAATATTTTATATTTATGATGGTATTATGGATGATTTAAAGATTTAATTTATGATAGTTTCCATTAAATGGAAGAAGAATTTATTTTTGTGTATTGATCTTTTATTTTACAGCCTGCAACATTAACTTACTAGTTCTAGTAGCTATTTTACATTTTCCATCAGATTTTTTTTTTTCATAGACCGCTACTTCATCTGTGAGTAAATATAATTTTACTTTCATTTTTCAATATGGATGACATATATTTCTTTTGCATGTTTTATTGGATAAGCCAGATGATGAGTAAAAGTGATGAGAGATGATACTTTATTCTTTATCCTCAAGGGAAAACATCAGTCCTTCACCATACATGTGATGTTAACTGAAGGATTTTCATAAGTGATCTTTATAAAGTTGAGGAAATTCCTTTTTATTTCTGATTTGCTGATTGTTATTTTTTTTTCTAAATTAAGAATAGATGTGTGGTTCTATCAAAGGATTTTTCTGCACAAGTGATGCCATAATTGCATCACAAATGATGATCAAGTGATTTTAATTTTTTAACCTCTTAATATGGTTACTCATACTGATTGATATTTGAGAAACTTTACATTTTTCCCTATATTTCCTGAGATAAATACCATTTGATTGTGATGTATTATAATTTGTATATATTTTTAGATTTGATTTTCTAAAATTTTGTTTAGAATTTTTGCATATTATATCATGAGAAATATTATTCTATTATTTTATTATGATGTCTTTGTCTAGTTCTGATATCAGAACAATGCTGGCCCCATACAATGAATTAGAAAATGTTTCTTCTGTTCAGTTCTTGGAAGTGTTTGTGTAGAATTGGTATTATCTGTTCCTTAAATGTTTGTTTGAACTCAACCTTTGAAGACATCTGGAATGGAGTTTCTTTTTGAGGAAGATTTTATTCACAAATTCAATTTCTTTAATACAGATAAACTGTTCAGATTATCTGTTTGTTTTTTGATGAGCATTTGCAGTATCTTTCAAGGGAACTTGTCCATGCCATTTATAATGTTAAGTTTATTGGCATAAAGTTGTTCATAATACCCTCTTGTTAATTCTTTTAATATATGGGGACATTCGAATCATTACCTCTTCCATTTTTGAGAGCTGGTTTGTGCCTTCTGGAACTTTTTTTGCTATTCAGTCTGGATCGAAGTTTATCAGTTTTTTTTTTTTTTTAATCTCAACAAACCGGCGTTTTTTCACTGATTTTCTCTATTTTTTAATTTTACGTTTTAAGTGTGAAAAATAACCATAACTTACAGATAAATGTAGTTTGGACAAAATGTTATGAAGGGACCTGCTATTCAGTGGAAAAGCCAGATTTGACTTTTGAGAACAGTAATTGGAAAAAATTAAATAATTTCATAGTTAAGACTCCTAAGCTCATTAGATATGTTAAATATAATTACACGTTAATACTATCATTAAGATATAATTTGATTGTTAGAAGGCATTTGTGTATTTAAATGTCAAATAATTTAGTGGGAAGTTTCCCAAAGTGCATGTCACTGAACATTATTTCCTTGAATATTAATATATATATTATGAAAAGAAAGGATTTATCTTCAAATAAAAGGAAATACTGGGTTAAACTGAATTGGATAAATTTCTGTTTTTGTAGGATTTTTAATATTTTTAGATACTACATTGTATATCCGTAATTTCCATGAGAGGGATATAAAACACAGCATTTCCCAAATTTTTTAAATGGAGCATCTAGCAGGATAAGAATTTAGCAAAGCACCTTTTGGAGAATGTTAGTAGGTTGAAAAATTGGTTGAGCCAATTTGATCCAGCCAAGTGACTTTAAGTCTGTGAGCCCCAATTCACCTTCAAAAAGAGAACATTAAGAGTTCTTTTCGGGGTGTTGAGAAAATTAGAGGGAATGACTCTTAGGAACCTAACATGATGCTTAGTGCATAGTACAGGATCAATTATTGATATCAATGTTATTTAAAATGGTTTAGTTTTTCAATAATACACAGGATATGAAAAGAGAAAAGAGTTGTGTCATTTCCCTTGCTAGTGCTGACAAAAAAGCATTTTGTATAATGTGGAATAATGATTTTTATATTCTTAAAAAATCATAACTAACTCATCTTTATACCTAGAAATAACATGTGGGGCAGAATTGAAATAAATGTTGGTATTTAGGAAGAATATCATGAATTTAGCATAACTACCTGTTGCTGATTTCTTATGTGATCTCTAACAACTTAAACTCTCTTAGGCTTTGGTTTCCTAAACCAGTTTCATAAACTGGAGCAATTGGACTGGAGTTTTCATAATTGTTTACTTTTTAATACTGGTTCATAAGTATTCTTGAAAGATGTATTGCCTTTGATTTAATCTCATTGGGTATTTTAAGAAATTTTGTTAATTTAATTTAGATTTTCAACCTCTGATCTTCACCCTTAAATACTTTACTCACTTCTACCCCCAACTTTTAGCCTTTATAATTCTAATACACTTAGAGTTACTGTAAAGACAATACTTTTGGTTGTCTATGCATTGTTCACTTTCTTCTTTTTCTTAATAAAACCTGGATTTATTTAGGTTTATAGCATTTCCATATGTAGCCATGTGTCTCCAAGAGACGATGACCCCATCCCAGCTATAGTATTGTAACTAGTTCCTCTGAAGGTACCTTGATTATGCTTACTAGTGATTAGTCCAGGAACAGAAATGGGACCCAATTCTACTTAATGAACGGAAGTGAAATGTGTTGGTGCATTTTCTGGGAAATGACCTCAGTCCTAAGAAACATCCACATCATAGGATGGTCATTCTTTTTTTATTGTTTGGCTTGGGTATTTGATTCTGCTTCAGCCATCTATCAAACAGTCTGTAAATTAGGTCAGATCAAGATGGGAACAAAGAAGACATGGTGGGTGTTAAGGAGCGCACATATTGCATGGAGCACTGGGTGTGGTGCATAAACAATTAATCTTAGGACACTGAAAAATAAAATTTAAAAAAAAGTATATTATTTGAGACACTGTAAAAAAATGTGTAAAAAAAAAGAGAGAGAGAGAAAGAGAGAGAGATGTTAAGAACTTGGGTTTTGATGACATTGTTAGGAGTGTTAAAGTAATTTTCCCTGAAACTGGAACTTACTCTATTATATGAGATAAGAAATTTTCTTGGTATTTTAATTTCCTTCAAGTTTCTGTTACTTGTATCCAAAAGCATACTAACTGGCAAATGTTTAGACTTATAACTTGATGGTTCCAAATTTCATTTTAATAATCCATGTTTTAATTCTTCTGTTAATAAAACTGATAAGAGCTGAGCATTTCAAAACATAAAATGCAACTTGAAAAAGGGAAGCTCCAAGGTAAACAGTTGTTGGGGTTAAACCTTGTGAGGTGTTACCATATCTCCAGGTAGTATGTGTTCTCTGTAACAGAGAATGCACCAAAGTAGTATTTATAATGACAGGCAGATAGGCTAGGAAGTACAATCTATTTAATGAGTTAATTTTATTAAATAACCTTAGTATTTCACCCTACTAATGTTTTTATTTGGTAAAATTTTATTAGAAACTGACTTTTTTTCTTATTTATTTATTATTTATTTATTTATTATTTATTTATTTATTTGTATTGACATATAATGTATTATTTGTTTCAGCGGTCCAGGTCTACGAATTATCACTCTTACACCAATCACAGCACTTATCATAGCACATACCCATCCACCCCATCCCTCTCACACCCTTCTCCACTTTTGACACTAGTTTTAATACATTTTTTTCTTCTTCTAAACATATGGAAGACTATGGGATAATTAACTTGAAGTTTTTGGCTAAAATGTGTAATTCCATGAAAATCATCTTACCTCCATGAAAAAAAGAAGCATTTGGTGTTTGAAAATACTCTTCATTGTTTTTAGAATTGGTAAACAACTCTTGTAAAATGAGTAAATTTTAGAATCCAGGACTTAGGTCTGACACTGATTAGCTATGAGGAAAGAGGTGGATCAAAGAGATAATTACAGTGAAAATGAATTTTATAGACATACTGTTTTTCATAAGAACAATAGTGTAAAACTTAATTTTAACAATATTTAATGTATATTGGATCATTATTTAAGTGTATTGGTATAAGACAATTTTCTCATGAATCCTGCTGTGGAAGAGTTAGCTTTTGACATTCCTACAGCTATTAAACAGTCATTTTACTTACTTGAGAGGGTTCCAATGACTTATTTCTTAAGGGTAGAAGGTTTTATGCCATTAACTTCCAGCATGTGGAGCTGTATTCTTTAAACACTTAAATGATTCTCAATTAATGCCTTTTTATAAATTACTTGGTGTAAACTGTGTAATAATAGTGCTTTGCCAGTCATTGGTGAGAACTCACTTACTCTTTGGACAAGGCTTCCATTATAACAAACTATCTTTCACAGTCAGATGATGTTGAATGGTTACCATACTAGAGATGAACACGATGCTGTGATAATAATTCTGGTTTATTTTCTAGTTGGGGATATAGATTATCTCCATGACTGCTGTTGACAGGGAATGTTTCCTAAATTAAGGTCCTTTCTTTCCCTCTAGGGACCAAGACTGATACACAGAATTTGAGATGGGCAATAGCTTCTTTTGGAATACACTTCCAAAAGAATACACTTCCTTCTTTCTTCTGGAGTAGCTTGAGGTTTTTTTTTTTTTGTTTTTTTGTTTTTTTTTTTTTTTTCATTTAAAAATCTCAGTTAGACTATAATTTCCTTTTTGGACTCTTGACCAATCACTTTGCAATGCCGAGGACATTTGCCTATGTCTAATTGACTTGTTTTGAAGGGTTGTTCCAGAAACCACGTAGAATCTGAATTGTAACAAACACATCTGTATTATTCAGGAACACATTGTTCTGTGGTACTTCATCTTTCTATTTTCACACGCCTCTCTCTTTTCTCTTTTTACCTCCTTTGGCACTATTTCCTATATCACCTTCTGAAGGTGGCAATCTACTCCAGTGTTGGGAGGAAATGATGGTGCCTGAGAGCTACCATGAGCCACATCTGAAAAAGAAAATCTATATCAGCTCAGAGCTTGATGTGTTACATTTGAAGAATAAACCAAGGACTATTTTGCCAACTTTTCCAAAGTATATACTGGACTTCATCTTATAACTGATAATCAGATTTTCAGGCTATACAATAATTCTTCTTTGCTTACAACTATAAAATTGTGAATCTATGTATATTTAATCTGTTAGAAAAGATTTCTGCTACTCGATATTCTGTTTTTGAACACCTAATATTTATATCTATTTCCTCAAAAGCAAGTTATTAATGTTGCTAGTATCATTTATTATGTTATTTATTTTTTCTTACTTCCATTAGGTTCTGACCTAGTGAACAAAGATGGTGTCTTACTCTTTAATTTCCAAATGTTAGCAAAGTAATTGGTACAGAGTAGGTCTTCAGTAAAGGTTGAATGATTTAATGTGGTTATACGCCAAAAATGCATGCAACCTCACTCAGAAATGGCCTTGAAAAACAGCAGTGTTCAAAAATCTCCTGATAGACATAGTCTTAAGAAGTACACCTGTCTAGAATATATATGAATCATGGGCAGAGGCAAATGGCCTAACAGGGCTTGGAAAGGAAAGGATTGGAAGATTGGAGATAAGGTTGTTGGGGTAGAAACATGTGAATAAACACAGGAGGGGCACCAAGTGGAAAGTTTTGTGTATCGGGAGTTCACGCTCACCAGGGAACATTTAGTACAGAAGAGGCATTAAACAAGCAAGTGGAAAATATGATCTACCAGTTTTGATGTTATCCAGCTTCTATCATTGTCTGCTCAGTGCTGGTAGGTTGGGGACATGAGTGCCAGTAACAGAGACAGGTCACACATGGGCCCAATGTCATGGGCTTCTACTTACCAATGCTTGTCTATTATCTCTGATGAATATTTCTAACTGGCCAGCAATGAGATTGGAATTGAGCTCCCAATATGGCATCATTTCTCAAGGAGATAAATCATCACTTGTTAGGAAGCTGATTATATTATCGGGCTCTTACCATCTTGGAAGATCCAGTAGCTCATTCTCACAAGCCCATATACATATATTCCAGGTACACCATCCTTGAGGACATAGTATATTCAGGGGACATAGCAAAAGTACCATTGAATTTTAAGCTGGATACTTTGGGATTCTTGTATCTTAGAACCAGCATGCAAGAAAAGATGTCAACACATTGGCAGGAGTAATTCACTCTAATGAGGAGGAGGTAGACCTGCTGCTACATAATGAGACAGAAAGGAATATATGCGTAGAGCCCGGTGATCCACATGAGTGCCTCTCAGTAGTCCCTCTCCCAAATGTCACTGCAAGTAGATAGACACAGCAACCCCAGGCTGAGGAATGCATGGTGACCAGGGAACCAGAGTGCTTGAGCATGGGGTTCTGGGTATGGTACTTGGTAAACCACTAAGGCCAGAAGAGGTAGAAGCTAAGTGTGCAGGAAATCTAGACTTTATCGTGGAAGAGAGAAATGATAAGTTATCAGTTGTGGACTTGAGACAGCTATAAATACCGTCTTGTTCAGCCCACTAAACTCTCTGTTTTAAGATTTCCCTCTGGAAGAGAGGCCCATTAAAATCCCGGAAGAATTGCTCTCCAAATGTACATGGAGGATTATATCTGAGTGCTGCAGGGGATGGGCCACGGTAGATAAGGGCCTACACCACTCAGTTCCTCCTCCAGGAAAGTTATTTATGGCAAACTTTGGGGAGTGAAGTTAGCAGACAGCCTGCAGGGCCCAGCTTCTCAGGGATCTGCCTGAGCTGCATTGACTTGTTTCACTTGTGATTACTCTTTTCCTGGGACAACTTGCATCTAAGGTCTGACTGAAGTGAGCTCATAAAGGCTTGTTCCAATTTAGCTTGATGAGGGATGGCTCTAAGGGGAAATATTTGCTCCATGTGTCCCCTTTAGGTTGACCAATGTTTCAAGAGACCTGCATCACAGTCCAACTTTTCCTTCTCCCTAGTATTAATTCTCTCTCCTTTCGCTCATAGTTGGAGATCCCTAATAAGCCTCCCTAGCACAAAATGAGGTTGAAAGTGTATAAAGAGATTTGGTTGAGGAGAGTCTTTCTAGTTCCTATTAAAGAATTTAGATTTTATCCAAGGGTGATATGAATCTATTGAAGGATTTTAAGCAGAGGAGTAACATGATTAAATTTACATTTTCAACAATCACTTTATCTATGGAAGTGAGTGGATAGGAGTGGGGACATCATTATTGTCCCAGAGGTAGAGTCAATGAAACTGTGTACAGAGACCAGCTATGATGCTGCTGCAGAAATTTAAGCAAGAGATGTTTGTCTTAGACTAATACTGTGACAGTGGATATAGATTTGTTATTTTTTGGTTGCAAATGAAGGAAAGTCAAGGTCCCTGGTTTGAGCAACTCAGAAGAGATTCTGCAAAAAAGATACAATTGAATGGCTGCATCTATGGCCAATAAGACAATTTCTAGAAAAAAAGTCTTTATTATTAAGATGAATACCAGGGTTACATGTTTTGATGTCAGGGTTTTTGTTCTTCTGTGTCCCTGTTATGACTTATCACTATTGAGTTATAACTTATATTACAAGATTTGCAGTAAAGAGATCTTGCCCCCAGAAGGATTGTGTCTGAAGATCTGCTTCCTTTCAGAGTCCTGTTTTGCTTCCATATCACACTATCTTGGCTCTGGACTTTCAAAGTGATACAGTAAAAAGATCGTTTACATGAGAATCTATTCCTAACCAGCTTTATACAATTGAAAAGAGGTGGTTTCTTTTTAATATTAGTAAAGACATTATACCTGAATTATAATTCTACTTCTGACCCATTACCTCTCAGATCAAACTGATGGAGTTGAAGATAAAATTGCCCAAGCAAATCATATTACCTCCTCCAAGTTTTGACTGATGATGATGAGACCACATCTTTAATGACATATCAAGAATTTTTGTTTTATAATTTCTATCTTGGAAGGCCTTCATCATACTTAGTTCAGTTCTTTTTAAAATTTATTTCAGAAGCTAAGAAGATTAGATGGAAAAAAGAGAATGTGCTAGAGGTGGCAGCCAATGGCATACGTAGAAAAACAAATCGAAACAAAACTGCTGTAAGCTCTCTGGTTAGTGAACTAGTTGGTAATAGGCTGGAGTGAGAAGGGTTGGGTGTCTTTGATTCATCGTGAATTTCCAAAAGAGAAAAGCTGACGATTTCTTTAGATGGTAGAAACCAAGAATCATTATCTTCTAGTCTTGAGGAAAGACTAAGTGATCCATTAAAAAACAAAATGTTCCATACAATAGGAATAACATCTAATATTCCAGGTTTGTGTGGAATAAAATAATCCATATAAACGATTTTCCCAGATAGCTTGTTCACATTTAGTGCTAAAATTTTAATTTTGAGGGAAACTTCTTAAAATGGGTTAATCATTTCTCTAGCTTTTTGAAAGAAAAGTTATTTGATATTATTTAATCATTTTCTATCTCAGGACTATCATTATGAATGACAATTAATGAGCCATAATGAGACACAATAATATCCTCAATTATTATCTTTTTTGGGTTGTTTTATACCAACTAGGTATAAAATAGATTATTTTTTTTTCTATTTCTTGCACCTACTACTTTTTAAATTTTTCTCACTTACTTGAATTATATTTTCACAACAGTGAACAGAGTTCCTGTAGGTAAGAAATTATAGATTTAAATTACAGATTTGTTCCTTCTCTTTAGCTATTTATTTGTTTGCTATGTATTCATTTGATTTGTTTAACTTTTTTTTTTATTTGCCAATTCCTCATAACATTGATAGTATAGGTTGTGAGATAAAAGATCCATCAAGTGGTTTCTTGATGGGACTATACATTGTTCTAGATAAGCTGAGGATTTTTTATTTTTTTAATTTAGAAATGTTCTGGCATCAGATATTGTCTTAATTTATACTGTGAAACTAGACAAGAATTAACATTGGGTTAACATTGTTTCAGATATGAGTTCTTACATGTTATAGGCGTTACTTCAGCCTCTTGGTCTTCTGCACACAAATTCACTAAGTAGTTAACTGGCCTTCTTAAACCTGAATTTTCTCTGCTCAATTCTTGAAGAGCCAAGAAAGAAGACAATGGGGAAGATCACTGTCATAGCAGTCAATGATGGATGTCCTGTATTTGCTAGGGCAGAGTGTATCTTGGGTAGAACGTAGGCTGGAACTCAGGGGAGTGCAAAATAGCAGAAATGAGGATCACAAATGGTACCTGGGGTCTAGATAATTTTAAACCATTGCTGGAAAAAGATTGTATGGCTAATCCTTTCTTTCCCTTTTTGGGGGAGGGGATAAGGAGGGTCAGGAGATACCTTTTGCTATAATCTTTTGTTTTCACCATCTCTTTTTTTTCAAAGGAATTTAGTAAAGCAAAAAAAACCCTTGTGGTTATGAAGATATCATGTCCAGAAGCCTTGAAAAAGAATTTCCTAGGGATTGTGAAACTGTTGCAACTTAGTGTACTATGCTCTGAGTATACTGCTCTCAAGGGCCCAACAGATTTGAGTTTTAATACTGCTTCTGTTCTTTCAAACTATATAACCTTCAAGAAACACTCAGCCGCTTTCAATTGCAATATCTTTACCTGTGAAATGCAGCTAACAATATCTATCTCATAGATTTGAGGAATACTAAGCACATAATTCAATAAGATCATGTGCTTATACCTACAGCGAGCATTCTAAGAATTGTAACATTTAAAAATAATGTACTAATAATATTCAACTTACTGTCTTGGTCTGAAAGCTCAGGTTCCTTTGTAACACTAAGACATCAATAGTTGCAATGGACTGCCTTCTCTAAAGAATGCTTTCAGTTTTATCTGGACTTCAGTGGCCCAGGGATTATCACACTACCATTTTATGTTTCTTTCAGAGGCTGAAAAGGTGTTTGAGACATCCTTTGTGGTTGCGAGGCAGGGAGTTAAAAGAAGGAAAGAAAATCTTCAAATTCCTTATTTTTGCTATAGTAAACCCTGAATTTGCAATAAATACTTGGCTTGGAAAAAAATTATTCTTGAATAGTTTTAACAAGACCAAAGCAAGTCCTCTGGATACTATATTTCTATTAGTATCTTAAAATTTTTACTTTTATTTGTTATAATAATTTGTATTTATATATTTGGCATGTATGCACATATTTATATTTTCTCTACTATCATATAGAATAGTAAGGATAAAAAGTCAAGGCCCATCATCTCAGAGAATCTAAATCTAAGATGTTATTTAACTTCTATACATGCTAAGCACTGTGGTACCGGGCATATTCCATGCAAAGGTTTTAGTACATCGGTCAGCATAGAGTAGACATTTATCAAGGTCACACACTTGAAAATGAAAGAAGAAACAACTTCAATATCTCCATAGAGATATGATTAAATAATAGTATTTCCATGCATGGAATGCTGTGCAACTATTAAAAATAATGAAGAAAAGTCATATAAACTGAGCTGGAAACATCTCTAAGATGTATTAAATGAAAAAAGCAAATCTGAGAACTAAGTATATGGCATGACCCATATAGGTTAAAGGAAATTTGTGTATAATGTATATGTATATAATGTGTATATATCTATATATCTGTATCTACATCTATATATATCTGTATCTACATCTATCTCTCATATGCATTACCTGTGACCCTAGCAAAGGGAGAAGTTGAGTGTAAGTCAAGGAGTAATTTATCATTTTGCTCTATCAAATTCTGTTGCTTGAATCTTTTAGAAGGAAATATTTTTGTTTTACTTCTATATATATTTAAAAGATGAATGGACAACAAGTAAATGGAGTGAGATCAAGAAAACATAGATCTTTAAAAATATTTTCTTAATGGTAGTAAAATTTAAATAACAAATTTAACATGTTAAGTCTTTTTAAGTGTGCTATGGCACTAAGTAGTTCCCAATATTATGCTACCATCACCACCATCCATCTCCAGGACATTTTTCTTCTTGCAAAACTGCAACTCTATACTCATTAAATGATAATTACCCATTCCCTCTTTCCACAACCACTGAAAACCACCATTCTTCTTTCTGCTCCTATGAACTTTTTTTTTTTTAAAGGAAACAAAATGTTTCAATTGTATTTTTCTTTCTATAAGGTAACACCACTTCCAGGAAAATGATACAGTTTTTCACATTATTTCACAGCCAAAGGAACTACCTACATCTGTCTCTGCTTGTGCTTTGGGTTCGTTTTGCAGGAGATGAGAGCTGTCCTCACCTTTTCACTAGCCAATGGTCCTTGTAGCACTTCTTGCTGATGCACTGGGTCTGGAATCCCAAGCATACAGCAGGCACAGCATGAGGAGATTGGAGAGCAGTGAAGCCCCTGCCGTGCTGCACTTGGCATAAATTGGAACCACTGCAGGAGGGGTCCCTCCAGGAGCGTGGAGAGTGTGCAGGGGTTAGTTGCACAACTGACTCAGATATAGGAGAGGGCTCACAGCAGAAGCTATCATTTTTCTGAAACATTTGCAGTGTTTTTGGTTGAAACTGGAAAGAAGGACCTCAATCCCATCCGGAGCCCACATCCCAGGCACCCATGCCCGACTCCTTGCCAGTAACTGCACAGCGGAGTTCCCAGTCTGAGCTAGGAGTGTCTGCTAGCCACTCCTATGAATCTGACTACTTTAGGCACCTCATACAGTATTTGTCTTCTTGGACTGGCTTATTTCACTCAGAATGCCCTGAGTCTCTGTCATGTCTTCCATTCATCCATATTGTACCATGTCTCAGAATTTACTTCTTTTTCAAGGCTGAATAATATTCCATCATGTCTGGGTATGTATGCATACACACACATATATATAACTCACATTTTGTTCATGCATTATGTAAATCTTTTTAAAGTGATATTTTAATTGCCTTTAATACCTAATATAAATATGGATGGGATGACATTCTGATAAAAAATTCAGAGAAGACTGAACACCAGGAAATAAGAATTTAACAAGAATTTGTAAATCTACTATCATCCCATAGAAGGTAGAATAGTCTTTCTGAGAGTTGGAAAAAAGCCCTCATTTGGGGGGCATTAGGAATATGAATCAGGAAAGAACTGGAAAACTAAATGCTTGCCCCTGTATATTAGAGAGAAATTAAGTAAGAACAGACAGGTATGATATAATTTCACTATTTCAGAGTCTCATGTCAAACATTTTGTCACATGTAAATTTTTTAGTGTTCTTTTATTTAAACTCCTGAAGGAACCAATTAAATGAACTTTTAGGATATTTTACAAGAAGTGTAATTAGGAAGACAGGGCTTTAAACTTTGCCTAATTTGCCCTGTATCCGGAGGCATAACTAACATTTTATTATACAAAAGAATGGAGGAAATTGAAAACAGGGTATTGCAGAATGTTAACAAAACACCGTCCCCGTACACATAATATTTATATTGCCAAATGCCAGGAGAAATTTCTTTTGCATTTTGTTTTTGCCTAATTCATTGTGTCAGGAATTCTAAAACAATTAGGAGCCAAAAAAGGAAGAAAGGAAAAAAAAAGGCAAAACTTTGCCAGTGTTCTTTTTTGTTAAATACTTACAGGCTATGTATCAATGATCTACCAGTTTTCAAAGGATATGTTCAAAGTATTCTTCAAAACTAGTTAAAATCTTGTGGGTTGTGTGTGTGTGTGTGTGTGTGTGTGTGTGTTAATATGAAGCACCTATAATAACTTACTTTCACATATCAGAATAGTATGTAATGTCAGGCAAGAATTGCGTTCTTTTTACCAAGGTCATTGCCAGAGTTCATGTCTTTATTCTTTGTGGCATATGCCTCCTCTCTTTTTCCTTTGACCATTTCCCTTCTTATTGTGCTCCCTTCTTTCTGTTTTTCTCATTCAGCCAAGCAGTTATATATTTGTAGGCTGTCATTTTCATTGGCAGTAATAGTGTAATTTTTCACTTGTTTTGGCTAAGAGTTCTTTCTGTTCTTCAGACTCACTTTTCATTTTATCATTAATAATTGTAGGTTCTTCCACTCTCAGAGAGAGGATATGAGAAAAGACAGACAAAGGTACTCAGAAAAGGAAAATGGCAGCCGTGCAAAATGCAAAGAAAACAGTGAAGGCATTATATAAAAATCTTTATGACTATGGGTTTCTGATTGAAAGTCTTTTTTCATATTTGCACTTTATTATATAATAGTCTTGTAGAATGAAAAGTGGAAATATGGATACATGTATAATAAATATACAATAGTAGTATAATATGCAAATTTATTGTCATTTAGTAATATGAACCTCAAGCAGAACATGTTTCTCAAATTTCAGTACTGAGTTGATGAACTGAGATATTCACTAGGTATTTAATAAATGTATATTAAGTTAAGTTGATTTGGAAGTCAGAGATTATCTCTTTATAGTATTCCTAATAACTCCATATGAAACAAATAAGATTAGCAGTGTATGGGATATGTTCTGGGTCTTAAAAGTTCTCATCACAAGAAAAAAATATTTATAACTATGGTGACAGATGTTAAGTAGACATGATTATTTTACTATGTATACAAATATTGAATCATTACATTATATACCTGACACTAATATGATGTTATATCAATTATATCTCCATAATATTAATACTAATAAAAGAATGTGTTCTGAATTTTTCATGAAGGACTTTGAGGGACTTTTTCAGATCTTTCTACAGCTATTGGGATGCATACCATGCTCTTTCACCAAAGATGCATTGGTACAAGTTGTTCTTGATCCCACCTGTCTCATCATTACACCTGCCTCATATCCATCAGTTATCACATCTCTTAATTCTGTAGACCAAGTCATTCACAAAACAGCCTACTCCACTCTATTCTATTATTTCCTGATTTGGGGTCCAAATCATCTTTTGGCTGAGTTACTACAACAGTCTCTAAAACTCAGTATTTTGCCTGTAATTTGTTCCACTTCCAGCTTTCTAAGTGAAAATATGGCCATTGTACTGTCTTGTTGGAAGTAGTTGGAATAGTTCTGTAAGGCTTATGCCACCATCTTCCATTCTTTTCTGATTGCACAGTCCTATTCATCAGTGAAAAATAGAAAGATAAAAATTACACATAAAAAAATTAAATGCTTTGCCACTCTCATAAGCTAATATCTCAAGAGCAAAAATAACCACTAATGATAGTGGCTATAAATCCATATTTCAAATAACCTTATTAATTTCAGTTTATTTGTTTGGTGTCAAATGTTTTTTATTGAACACATTTGACAGATAACATTATGCAAGTTAAAGGTGTACATGTTACTTTGATACATTTATATATTATAATATGGTTGCCATTGTAGCAATATTTGTCATTACATAATTACAGCACAATATTCTTGTTTGTATGCATTATACTGTGCACTGTATCACTAAGCCTTATTTACTACTTGGTGCAAGTTTGTATCCTTAAACATCATTCATAGCCCTCCCCATCCTCTTTCACCTATAACCACCATCTTACTCTGTTTTCTTCATGAATTTCATTTATTTAGATTCCACATATAAGTATCATACAGTTCTTGTCTTTCTCTGTCTGACTTACCATCTTTAGTGCATAATGTACTGAAGGTCCATCCATGTTGTCACAAACAGCAGGATATTCTCCTTTCTCATGACTGAATAACATTCCATTCTGTATATATACCACATCTTTTGTTTTAATCCATTTATCTGTTGATGGGCAGTAAGGTTGTTTTCCATATCTTGGTGATTGTGAATAATGCTGCGATAAACATGGAGCTCATATATCTTGTCCTGTTTTTCTGTTTTCATTTTCTTTTGGTATAATCCCATAAGTAGAATTGCTGGATCATGTGGTAGATCTCTTTTTCAATTTTTGAGTCACCTCTGTATTGTTTTTGATAATGGTTTGACCAATTTACATTCTCACCAACAGTGTATAAAGTTTCCCTTCTACGCATGTCCTTGTCAGCACCTGTTGTTTCTTGCTTCTTGATGATAGCCATTCAAATAGGTGTGAGGAAATATCACATGGTGGTTTGGATTTGCATCTCTCTGATGGTTAGTGATGTTGAGCATCTTTACATGTACCTGTTAGCCATTTTGGTGTTCTTTTTGAAAATCTGTATTTAGTTTTTCTGCCCATTTAAACAAATTTTTAATTTAAAATTTTAATTTGAAATTTTAATTTGTTTATTTGTAAGTTGACTGAGTTCTTAATATATTTGGATTTTTTAAAAGATTTTATTTATTTGACAGATAGAGATCATAATTAGGCAGAGAGGCAGGCAGAGAGAGAGAAAGAGGAGGAAGCAGGCTCCCCGCTGAGCAGAGAGCCCAATGTGGGGCTCAATCCCAGGACCCTGGGATCATGGCTGGAGCCGAAGACAGAGGCTTTAACCCACCGAGCCACCCAGGTGCCCCAATATATTTTGGATATTAATCCCTAACCAGATTCACAGTTTGCAAAATTTTTCCCATTAGTAGGTTGTCTTTTGTTTTAATTGTTCCTTTTGCTGGACAGAAACTTCTGAGTTTGAAAAGACATCTCTTTTGTTTTTTTCTTTCTTTCTTTTTTTTTTTTTTTTTTGCTGTTTTTGCTTTTGGTATCATGTCCAAATAAAATCATTGCCAAGACCAATATTGAGGCAATTACTCCCTGTTTTCTTGTAGGGATCTTATGGTGTAAGGTTTTATGTTTGAATCTTTGATCTATTTTGAGTTACTTTTTTGAGAGTAGTATGAAGTGGGGGTTCAATGTAATTCATCTGTTTGTATTTCTCCAGTTTACCCAGCACCATTTGTTGAAGATTTTCTTTTTACCTTTGTGTGCTCTTGGCTCCTATGCTGAATATTAGTTGACTGTTTATTCTGGGATTTAATCTTAGACATTCTATTCTGTTCTATTGGTCTATGTGTGTATTTTTGTGCCAGTACCATACTGATACTATTACTATGGCTTTGTAGTATAGTTTGAAATCAGGAAGTGTGAAACCTCTAGCTTTTTTTTTTTTTTTTTTCTCAAGATTACTTTGGTTATTTGGGTTCTTTTGTGGTTCCACACAACTTTTAGAATTGTTTCTTCTATTTCTGTGAGAATACCTTTGGTATTTTGATGGAGATTGCATTGAATCTATATATAGTCTTGAATAATATGGGTATTTTAACATTAATTCTTCCAATTAATGAACATGGGCTATCTTTCCATTTGTTTGCATCTTTGATTTCTTTCAGCAAAGTCATGTAGTTTTCAGATCTTTCACTTCATTGGTTAAATTTGTTCCTAAGTATTCTATTATTTATGATGCTATTGTGAATGTGATCACTTTTAAGATTTCTTTTCCAGGTGTTTCATTACTAGTGTAAAGGAATACGACTAATTTCTGTACTTTGATTTTGTATCCTGCAACTTCACTGAAATTGTTGATTAGTTCTAATAGTTTTTGGTCAACTCTTTGGGATTGGTTTTCTATATATAAAATATCACAAGCAAATAGCAACAATTTTATTTCTTTCTTCCTAATTTGGATTCCTTTTATTTCTTTGTCTTACCTAATTGCTTTAGGTAGGAATTCCAGTACTATGTTGAATAGGAATGGTGACATCGGGTATTCTTAACCTGTTTCTGATCTCTGAAGAAAAGCTTTTAATTTTTTCTCATTGAGTATTATCTTAACTGTGCGTTTGTCATATATGACCTTTATTATGTTGAATTAAATATGTTCTTTCTTTGTGCAATCTAAGAAAGGATATTGTTTTTTCACCAGATGCTTTTTCTGCCTCTTGAGATGATCGTGTGTTTTCATTTTATTGATGTGATGTACTATATTTATTGATTTTTGTATATTGAACTATCTTTGCCTTCAAGGGATAAATTCCACTCAGTGATAGTGTGTATACATTTAAATGCACTCTTTTTTTTTTTTTTTTAATGTCAGGGAAGTCTTTATTTCAACTTCTTTTCAAATGACATTTTTACTTAAAAGTTCTATATTGGGTGCATAAACAATGAATTCTGTTATACTGAAAAGAAATTTAAAAAAAAGTTTAAAGAATTACTCACTTTTAAGTATGAAAAAAATAAGTTCTAGACTGGTAGTATTATTTCCTTAAATACTTTGGAGAGGTTGCTGTAATGTCTTCTCACTTCACGCTGTTTCCATTGAAAAACCTCCATTTATATTTATCTTTGATACTCTGTACACAGATTATCTTCTATTTCTGATGACTTTGAGCTATTATCTTTATCACTACTTTGAGTACTTTGATTATGATGTCCCTTAGTGTGATTTTACTAAGGCTTGATGCACTTGAAATTTTGTTGAGCATTCTGGAACTTTAGGTTAACAATTTTCATTAAATTTGAATGACAGCTATTATTGTTAAGATATTTTTGTCCCTATGCCTTCGGGGTTTCAATCACATTTCCCCATAGCTTTATTATCTATTTTTGTTTGATTGTCTATTTGTTTTTAACCCCATCTTCTCTCTGTATTTCATTTTGGATTGTTTTGTTGTATATTCAAGTCCACTGATCTTTTATTCTACAATATGTACTCTATCCTTAATTCCTTTTTTTTAAATTAAAAAAAATTTTTTTTCAGCATAACAGTATTCATTGTTTTTTTACCACACCCAGTGCTCCATGCAATCCGTGCCCTCTATAATACCCACCACCTGGTACCCCAATCTCCCACCCCCCCGCCTAAATGCACTCTTGAATTAGTTTTGCTAATATTTTGTTGAGAATTTTTGCATCTATGTTCATCAGGGATGTTGGTTTTTAGTTTTCTTGTCTTGTGGTATAATTATGTGATTTTGTTATCGAGGTAACGATGGCCTCATAGACTTTGGAACTGTTCCTTCCTCCTCAATATTTTTGAATAGTTTGAGGAGAATGAGTGTTAACCTCTCTTTAAATGCTTGGTGAAATTCACCAGTGAATCCATTTGGTCCTGACTTTTTCTGTGTTGAAGGTTTTTAATCATTTACTCAATCTCTTTACTTATTATTATTCTGTTCAGATTTTCTATTTCTTCTTGATTCAGTCTTGCTAAGTTGTGTGTTCCAGAAATGTATTTTCTAAGTTATGTAACTTGTTACCATGTAATTGTTTGTAGTGGTCTGGTATAATTCTCTGTGTTTCTGTAGTATCAGTTGTAATGTCTCCTCTTTCATTTCTAATTTTATTTGAGTCTTCTCTCTCTCTCTCTCTTTTTTTTCTTAGTCTAGCTAAATGTTTGCAGTTTTGTTTTGTTTTGAAGAATCAGCTCCCACCCAGTTTCATTGATCTTTTCTGTTGTTTTTCTGGTCTTTATTTCACTTGTTGTTTTTCTTATTTTTATTAATTTCTTTTTTGCTGCTAATTTGGGCTTAATTTGTTTTTCTTTTTCCATTTCCTTGAAGGGTAAAGTTACATTGTTTCTTTGAAATCTTTCTAATTTCTTAATATGTGCATTTATTGCTATAAACTTTCCTTTCAGAACTGCTTGTGCTGCATCCTACAAGATTTGATATGTTGTTTTTTTTAATTTTCATTTGTTTTGAGATAAATTATTTTTGTCTTTATGCTATATGTGTCATAAACTCCATAATATATCTTATAATATTTTCAGCATTATTCTTTCTTTTGTAGAGTGCTTAAATTCTATTCCTTCTTTTGTAGAGAGCATTACTTCTGCCTAAAGAGTTATCTATAGCATCTCTTACAGTACAAAGCTGCAGGTGAAAAATTCTCTCTGTTTTTATTTGGAGCCTTTTTTAGTTTGCCATTTGCCTTTATTTTTAAGTATTTTTTTCTGCATATAAAAATTGTTTTTTCAGTACTTCAGAGATATTCTTCCATTTTCATCTAGACTAAATATTTTGTGATGAGAAATCTATGATCATTCTTCTTTTTTTTATAGCATATTATTCAAGGTTCTCCAGAGAAACAGAACCTATAAGATATATTAATAAATAGATAGAAAAGCATATTTATTATAGGATTTGGCTCACAAGATTATGGAGGGTAAGAAGTCCCACAATTTGTTGTCTGCAAATGTGAGGGCCAAAGAAGCAGGTGGTGTAGTTTCAGTGTAATTTCTAAATGGGAGACAATGATTTAAGTCCTTATTTGGGGCCCCAGGATCTAAGAACCAAGAACACCTATATGTGAAGGCAGGAAAGAATGGATATCACAACTCGAGCAAAGGAAAAATTCTTCCTTTCTCCACCTTGTTCCATTTAGACCCTCAGTCAATTGTACAATGTCTATCCACATTGATGATGGTATCTTTACTCAGTCTGCCAATTCAAATTTCATCTGAAAACACCCTTACAAACATACTCAGATGTAATGTTTTATCAGGTATCTGGGCATCCCTTAGCTCAGTCAACTTGACAGATAAATTAACCATCACATGCAAGTAAGATGTCATTTTCTTTAGCATTTTTTTCTTTTTTCTCTTTATTGCTGGTTTATCATAACTTGATTATGACATATCTTAGCATAGTTTTCTTTGTTCTTTTCCTTCATTGGTTTCATTTAATGTCTTGGTTTTGTGAAATTATAAAATTCATCCACCACGAAAATATTTTCAGCATTATTCTTCAAATAGTTTTATTTCATCCTATATCCCCTCACATGTGTGTATTTTGCAGCTCCAGTTACACGTATTTTAGGCCTGTTGATACTGTCCCATAGGTCACTGAGAATCTTGTTATTTTGTTTTCAGGTTTTTTCCTCTTTGTTGTTCAGTTGGACAGTTTCTATTGTTATTGCCCAAGGTCACTGATCTTTTCTTTTTCAAAGTTTTAGTTCTTATTAGTGCCATCCAGCAAATTTTTTATTTCATGTTTTATTTTTCATCTCTAGAAGTTCCTCTTATTTTCCATATCCCATGTCTCTCATGTCCACATTTTACTTCAAATTTTTAAACACATGGAAAATATTTATAATGGCTCTTTCAAGGCCTTTTACAGCTAGTTCTATCACTTTTTTTCATCATTTATGAGAATGATTTTGTTTTCTGACTTTTCTCCTGGCATGCTTATTGGCATATATTATTATTCATTGAGTTTGGGACATAGGTCATGTTACATTGTTGGATGTCTGGATTTTGTTCTGACATATTAGCTTATAAATAAAGTTACTTGCAGATTAGCAAAAGCTTTTTAAGGTTTACTTTTAAGATTTTTTTTAGAGCAAGCTTAGAATGGCCTATTAATTGTTTCATTAATAATTTAATTAATAATTTGAAACACATGTACCACAATGAAATAAAACTATTTACTTAATAAATTTCCATTCTGTAGTAGATTATATACACTTTTTAGCTAGGGTTCTTTTTAAAAAAATTTTATATCTCTGTGCTTAATACATTATAAGACACAGAGTAGATATTAACAAATGTGTTGAGTGAATGGATATTAATTCAATATAATCGAAATAAAGAGTATTGTTACACATCTGAGGAAATTGTTACACTATACCAAATTAGTGAGGGTCTCTATGAGTTCTAGAAAAAGGAGAGTCAAAGATTAAAAATTTGTCAGCCGCCAAAAATAATCTAGGGGAAAGTTTCCCTAATTCTAAGCGATATTTTGGAAGAAGTCTGGCTATCTATAAAGTTTCTACAGATAGGAGGAAAAAAAAGTCTAGTGGACATTATGTTGTACTCTTTTATAATTCATATTTTATGTGTAAAACTATACCTTAGTATTCTAAATTTGCATGTCCTGATAAAATGGTTCAACAAATAATAAAATTTCTAAATGTGTGAAGTTGAAAATTATACCCTATACTTGAGGTAACCTCACAAAACTAGTCTTTACAAAATGGGATGCAATATAATTAGGTAGTGAAATTACAAGATCTAGAGCTGTGGCATATATCCTAATGTAAAAAAGTGAGGTAACATAGAGAGCATGGCTTCCCCACAAAGAGAGAGAGTTATTCCAGTTAGTATGTGAGCCATGTGGAGGCTGTCCTCTTTTAATCATAAAAAGCAGCTAGAATATCTAAAAAATGTGTCTTATTGTTACTGCACAATTCAGAGACAGGGTTCAGATATCTAGACTGAGTATGAGAGAGCATTTAAAGCTGAGAGCCCGAGTTGTGACTTCTCTTGTACAGAAAATTTGGCGTGGGGGAGACAATCAAAATAACTGCAGTTAAAAAAAAATCTGTAGTTAAAAACAGAGATATAAAAAATAAAAAATTAAAAAAAAAATTAAAAAAAAAATAAAAAATAAAAAAAAAAACAGAGATAACTAAAGCCAGATAAATCATTAAGATATTTAACTATTTATTTTAGATTTATTTATTTATTTTAGAAGGAGAGAGTGGGAGGAAGGGCAGAGAGTGAGAGTATCAAGTAGACTCCTGCTGAGCAGGGAGCCAAATGCAGAGCTTCATCCCAGGACCCTGAGATGATGACCTGAGCTGAAATCAAGAGTCAGCAGCTTAATCAACCAAGCAACCCAGACAACTCAGGATCTTTATTCTAAGCCTGACACTTGCACACCTACAAACAGACAAAAATAACTTTGAAATTGGTTTTAAAAATCATGAAAGAAAGAAATGTCTATTTTGACTCAGAATGCTAAAGGTCACAACAAAGTTTTGTGAAAATAGAGTGGAGAGCTAGAAGGTGACAGAGGTATTTTCCTAAGCTATCACTGGCTAATGGTTCGAAGTTTCCCAGTGGGGAAGTTTGAAAATAAGTGCCAAAACCATATTAGCATGGTAGTTTATTAAATAAACATGTGTCCACACACATATACACAGTTAAATATTTGTGCTGAAGTTAAATGTTTTAGAACTTATCATTGAAACATTTCTTTAAGTATAGTTCTGAGTCAAAAGACAACTTTAGATATTGTAAACTGAGTTATCTTAATAAGGAAAGAGCTCGAATGAAAATTTCAAACAAAAAATAAGATCATTTTAGTTGATAGACCTGGAAAGCCTCACGTCTGGTGTTTAAATAGTTCTCTTTTGAACTCCAGACCCACACATTCAGTGTCACTTGGGTGTCTGATGGACATATAAAATGTTCTTTTCCATCAAGACTGCTTCACCCACATTCTAACCTCCCTTGGTGTATAGAAATTGCATCTTTCCAGTTCCTCATGTCAAAACTTTGGACTTGTACTAATTTTCTTGCATGCTACCTGTAAACTATCAGGAAATCCTATTAGTTCTATTAAAATAAAACCAGTAACAGATGACTTACCTCCACTGCTACCACCCCTTATCAAAGCTACCATCATCTTCTACTTGAATTATTGCAATAGTCTTTAAGCTGTTCTCCTTCATTCCATCTTGTTTTAGTAATAGTTTCATGAGCATTTAGAACAATGGCACGTAATAGGTGCTCAGTAAATATGTGTGGATGAATGAAAGAATAAAATATCCATATTTCCTGGGCCTTTTGTATCATGGGCATTCACGTCTTTGCTAAGATCCTTTCAATCATCACTCAACTGTGACATTGACATTTAACTCTAAATTTTGATAAGTCAAAATTATAATAAAATACTTCATACACAGAAGTATATAAAATAGTGTCTATAGGGTTTATAAAAAGTGATAAAATAAATAAAAAAATAATAAATAAATAAATATTTAGAAAATAAAACATTACTAATAGTTTTAGAGCCTCTTGTTTAGCCTTCCATAACTATATCCCCCTTTTCTGCCCTGAATTTTTATTTATTTATTTATTTACTTTTCTCATTTAACCACAGATATAGGCAACTCTGAAAATACAGAATTTAATTTTGTGATTTTTACTTTGTTTAAATAGAATCATCTTTGATTATTTCTCTGCAATTTGTTTTTTTCACTAGCTCTAGTTTAAATGTCCTGTGGTAGGCAAATTGCTAAAGACACAGACTTTCCAATGGGTATACTGTCACTTGCTAAAATTGGTCTGCCTATAATAGAGTTTTGGTATTACTTATCCACCTCACTTTTATAATAGCCCTTCTTCTACATCTGTCCTTACTATAACTTGTAGTGTCAAAATCTTCAGGGATTCAATATAGGAACAGTTGGCAATATTCGACTTGAGAAAATGACTTAAGCTATATTTACTCTGAAACTCTGAAGAATCTGAGTTGCACAGCTTGTATATCTCTATATCTACATGCATGTGCATGGGTACACACATACTCAATCATGAGACCTCAGGACCAGAGAGAGAGACTTTTAATTACTTGTGGAAAATTCTGCACCTTCAGTCCCTCCTGCTGCAATGCCCCATGAGGAGAAAAGGATTACAGATATCACCTGAGCACAAAGGGGTATTTGTACAACAGGAGAGAGACCTTGATGTTATAAACCTAGAATCTTATATAGGGCAGCTGGTACAGTTGGCCTGCTCATCAGAGACAGAAACCTTTGCTTTAAAAAGTAAACAAATCCTCTCTAGGAAATAGAAGGAATGTTTTTTAGGTTTACAATCCCTGGAATGTAAACAAATGTCTCCAAGGGAGAGGTCAGGAAATCTCACTGAAGGTCTCTCACTCAAGGTTTGTCTACCATTCAGTCATTTTTAATTCAGGTTGCTGGTAGGGTAGTTTTGTTCAGAAAGCGCTTTAAGGAAAAAATATAAAATATTTATAAAGCATTGCATTCTGGCAATGTAATGAACTGGACGTAAGTTGGTCTAAATCTTTTCTTTAGTTGGGTGGTTCCCCATTCTTCACTTTTAACAAGTTTGGAAGAATATATGAATTGTCAGTCAATTGTTCATTAAAAATTATTTTTTACAATGTATTATTAGGTGATTTTTCTGACCCAGAAATCCAAAAGGAGTTCAAAGAGTTGAATGATATTACTGTTACAAAACTCTTTTTATTCCTGCCCACTTGTTTATAAGACCACATATTATCATATTTGTATAAAAATGAAAAATACAAAGGAATTGATGCTGATCCATGTCCCATTTTAGCAAAATTTAATATTAATGTGTAGATTCATGAACTTATCAGAAACAATGTCTAAGAGATCTATTTTAACAAAATACTGTTATTAATCACTATTAAAATGTGTTATACATTTATGTTGTGTAGTATGAATAATTGTACTGATAACCCTCTTGAGGAGAAAATGTTTAACCCTTAACCTCACTTACTACTTCTTAAAAACTGTTTTCTAAGTAATTCTCCTCCTATCTTCATCTACACACATAAACAAAAAATACACACTTACTTTTCTACCATCCTGCTCTTCTCAGACTCTGGTGACCACAAAATTGAGCCCTTTGTTTTGGTTATTCCCAGGCCCTAGCACAGTACCTGAAAGAACATGCATACAATAAATGTTTTGTTAAATGCATATGGACAGAAATAAGGAAAAATCACAGTGGGCTGACGGAGTCTGGAAGTTGTGGAGGAGTCACAGGAGAAGTGAAACTTACACTGAACTTGTATTGAAGTTTACAATTGGATTAATTGGACACTCATAGAGGGAATGCACATTCCAGAGAGGGGCAAGAACAGTTTAGGTTTTCTTCTTGAAAAACAGTCAAGATGTATTAGGAAGTAAATCATTCATTTGAATTTCACCTGCATTTCCATCATACCTATGTTTTGGTGGGAATATTTTAAGGGAAAGGAACTTCAATAGCGTCAGTTAAGTCAAAAGCTGTCTCATTTTTACCAAGGCCCCAAACAGGCATTCAACTGAAGCCTGTTCTTTAATTCCTCTTGTCTTAAAAAAAAAAAAAAATATATATATATATATATATACACACACACATATATATTAGGGGTCACCTAAATTGATCTTTATTAGAAGCACATATGGAGATGGATTGCCCTTTAAAAATAAATTGAATTTCATTGAAACCATGGGTTCAGTAGTAGGCATTAAATAATGAACCACGAAGCTCAAAAGGCCAGAAAACCACTAGCTGAACCAGCAAATTGTTAAAATGGCATCATACTCATGGCTCCAATTAGTAGTTTACCTACATCTGTGTTCAATTAAACTAGATCCTCAAATTAACTCCCAATTATATTTGTTTATTTCTCTTTTAAGGGGTGGTCTGTAAAGTCCAACTTACAAGACAGACTTTTTTTTTTTCCTTAGGGACT
This sequence comes from Mustela putorius furo, assembly GCF_011764305.1. Classification (NCBI taxonomy): domain Eukaryota; kingdom Metazoa; phylum Chordata; class Mammalia; order Carnivora; family Mustelidae; genus Mustela; species Mustela putorius. The sequence continues at coordinate 13,521,916 of NW_025422023.1, forward strand.
TCAGCAATCATTTAAGTTAAACAAAATTTGGTTATTTGACAATAATTATTAAAACCCCCTTATTTTACTTATTTTTATTATTGCTTAAGCTCCATTATAGGTATATAGGAAACAGCATGTAGAAAGTGGCTTAAACTTTTTTTATATGGATTTTGATATTAGGACCTTTTAATTTTAGTTCTTAAGACAATGATCCCCAGAGAATGAACTGCAGGTATGTTATCATTGTCACAAAGAAACAGATATGCCTTCAATAGTGCCAAGAGATGGGGTATACAAACTCATAGAGAAGCAAATACTTTGTAAAAATATTAAAGATTGTTTTTTTATCAATCAGCTGTACTTTCTCTTCTTGTGAGACTTCTGGCTAAGCTAACAAGGACTTAAGGAGAAAGAAGAAAAACGTCAGCTATTATTAACATTGTTAGGATATACCAACACTCTAAATGAGATAATCATATAAAATAGTATGTATTTTCAGATATAAATGTAATTAGCAAAATTTGTGCAATCTGGATGTTTACTATCTATAATTAACATCAACTCAGTAAATACTTTATTCATTTATTCACTTAATAAAAAGTGAGCACCCATTATTTGACTGGCACTTAAAAAAAAAGATTATTATTTATTTTTCAGAGAGAGATAGAGGGAGAGTACAAGCAAGGGGAGAGGCAGACAGAGGGAGAAGTAGGATCCCTACTGAGCAAGGAGCCCAGTGCGAGACTCTGTCCCAGGACCCTGGGATCATGACTTGAGCTGAATGCAGCTGCTTAACCGATGAGCCACACAGGTAGCCCTTGCCTGGCACTTCTACATCGTTAGTGTATAGGATACTTGCTCGGCTTTTTTAGTTAACCTTCTCATGTGCCAAATATGAGACAAATTTCCACAATCAAGGGAGCTACCCTTACAGGCACATATAGCAAAAGCATGAAATAACTGAGTTATACAGCAGAATTAGATTTGCATCATGAGAGATATACCAACATTTTTATCAGTGTTATAAGAAATCACTGATGGAGAATTTTCATCAGGTTAGGGTTATAAGAGAAGACTTATAGCCATATTGCTGGGCTTTAGCACCTTCTGACTGCTGACAACCATTTATGTTGTCAGAATTTTAAACTCAAAAAAAAAAAAATATCCAATGTTAAATCCACAACTCCCCATTTTAAACTATTCCTTTCTTCAGTATTTTTTGGTGGCATAATCTGGTACTTATTTTCTTGAGCTGAAAATCTGGCAATTATCATTGACATTCCATCTTCTTATGTCTGCACTCAACCAACTAATTTATCTTCTTCTAACATTTCTTGAATCTCTTCTCAATAATCCTACTACCAATGCTGTGTTGGATACAGCAATCTTCTCATTGAACTTCTTGCCTCATTTCTTTGATTCTTAATCCATGTGACACACAGCCACTAGATTGATCTAGTTAAAATGCAGGGAAAGAAACACAGGAGTAATTACATATTTTCCTTTTTGAAATTGTTTAGTGATTTAACATCTGCAAGATAAAGTCCCATTCCTTCACATTCTGTGTTGTTTCTTTGTAATCTTTTGTCTGACTCTCCAGCCTCAACCCTTAACAACCATCACACAAAAATTTATGCTTAACAACACCAAATTGTTTGTAGTATGATTTTACTCAAAACTCCTTTATTCTTTTCAGGGGCTATGAACTCCAATAAGCCTTCCTGTGGCCACTGCCAATCAGGTAAGTAATACTACTTCCTGTTTCATCAGAGTACTCTGTCCCACTGTGTTTCTACATTGTTTTATTTTAACTTATAGTAGTTGACTGTCACATCTGCCTAACCCCACAGATTATAAAATGTTTAACATTATAAGATGTTTAAGTCAGGGATGCTTTGGTCGGCTTTGTGCTCACAGGATCTGGTACAGTATTTGATACAAAGTAAGCATTTAATGAAGTGAGTTTTGAAGAATGGGAAAGATTTTAATTAAAGCAGCCTTTCCCCTTTCTGTATTATATTAGCAAGACAGGATGATGTGCCCTGCAATGGATTAAAGGATAAACATTTTTCCTTTGTTCCTGTAAAACAAGGGAAACATTCTCTAAAAATGGCTTTTAAATCACTTGAAGGACTCAATGAGACTCATAGTCTAACCTGGATTAGAGAATTAGGTTGCTAGAAGTCAGTAAGAATTCCCTTACATTATTATGATTTAATAATACTCAAATATCATGCTTATCATGGTATTAATTGTTAATTGATTTGTTAATTATTAAATAATTAATTTGTTAATTGTTGATTGTTAATGTTAATAACAATTAATTGTTAATTAATTGTTAATGTTAATGCTTAATGGTAATAGGTATTTTGTAGGATGCTCCTCTATTAGAATCTTTTTTTTCATGAGTGGACAGTAGTTATAAGTATTGGGGAAAGAAACTAAATAGGTAAAATGCTAGTCTCATCACATTATATTAAGTGTGTGTGTTATCAACATGATTTATCACTGTTGATGTTTACCTTCATCACTTGTCTGACGTAGTGTGGGAGTAAGTTTCTCCACTGTAAAATTCCTATGTTTTCTCCCCTTTTTCATACTATATTCCCTAAAATGAGTTCACTATATTCAACCCATATTAAAGGAGTGAGGAGTTAGAACTCCACTCTTGAGAATGAAGTATCTACATAAATTTTTTTTTAAAGACTTTATTTATTTATTTGTCAGAGAGAGATAGAGAGAGAGAGAGAAGGAGAGCACACAGCAGGCAGAGGCAGAGAGAGAAGCAGGCTCACTGCAGAGCAAGGAGCCCGATGTGGGACTTGATCCTAGGACCCTGGATCACAACCTGAGCTGAAGGCAGCGGCTCAACCCACTGAGCCACCCAGGTGTCTCTCTACATAAATTTTTAAGAATTTTTCTGTTTGAGTGAATTTTTCTTATCCTTCATATCCTTATTTATTCAACTATTTATTTATGTAAATATGAATTATGAATGTTTACTGTATATTTTGGGTAATTATCCAATGCTGCTTCTTGTTGTTCAAATTGTTCAGCTTTGACCACTGGGATCTCTTTTATCAGCTCCTTTGCCTCTTTGACATAACTCCATCAATGTGAGTCTTTCTTTTTCTTTTTAAAACCCATTCTTACTCTGTGACACCATGAGATATACTAGGCTTATCTTGCATATTTGCTGTCCCAGTCCTAGAATAAACTATTTAACCTAGGAGCCCTGGTTCCTTTTATTGGGGGATGGTATTACAAACCAAGATTTGGATTCTATGCATGCCTTTTGTCATGGAAGTACTTCTTTTAGGCCCACTGAGAACATAAAAACAAAGAAATATATGTGTATATCCTAGCCCTTCTATATATACATACTTATAAATATTTCTATATGTAATCATCTACATGTATATCGTGCTTAACATTAGTTCCTATTGATGTTTCCAATTCCAGTACATTAAACATGTATCATTAAAGACTATCCACTTCTCTTATATGTAATTTCCTACTCCAACAGTGAGAAACCTGTCTACCATCCATCATCCATTTACTTAATTTTCAGTTCACTTGTATAATAGTATCAGACTTGTTAACTGATACCCCTTGGAAAACAACTTAATAACTAGGTAATAGTGCTTACATTCAATTCATTTTGTCTTAAGTTTTACAGATTCAGTGCATTTTCAAAGTACAAGTCCCCTAATCTTTTCAATGAGTTCTTTTTTTGCATATGTTTGAAATATAATTAGATTCTCTTTTCGCAGTTGTCACTCATTCCTGGGATTTCATGACTTCCTAATTTATTTATTTTTTTTATTTGTATACATTAAAGTTCACTTTTTGTGTTTAAGTTCTGTTGAGTCTAATATCATACAGAGTAGTTTCATCACCACCAATAAGCACATTTAAAAAATTATCTTGCTTTTGGTCACACAGAATCATTTATAGCCATATTAATATATTGTCCTTAAGGTCCCTTAAGTCTAGAGGATACAAATCTTGGCAGGATTAGAAAAAAAAAAATCAAATGGAAAAAATTCCTAGACACACCCAGAATGCAATTGTTTTAACTACTGGTCCGAATTAACAAAATAAAAAATTTTCACTTCCAAAATTTTGTTCCCAACTCTTCATGTAAAACTTCCTTGTTTTTTTTTTTTTTTTTTTTGGTAAATTATAAACTCTAGGGACAATTTTTTTTTTTTTAATTTTACCACCCTCAAATCCAGCATGCCCAGAAGTCAGCAAACCAAAATGGAAACAAAGATACATCCTTTACAAGTTCAAGTTGTTTCTTAACATTGTAAAAACACACCCATATTGGAGCAATACAAATGTTCTATAGTGCTTACCATTTTTTTCTAATTTTGGAAAATAATAGACAACATATTTACTGAAACTTTTTTTTTTCATAGCAATAGATCTCAACAAATAGAAAAAGTGGAGATGTCACATTGAGATCCAGGCACTGGTCTATGCTCTACATATATTAATGGTCATCATAACTGATTTAATATTTCCAACAACCATATAATGTGGGTACTATTTCTATCCTCATCTTATAGAAAGGGAAACTAAGGTATAGCAAGGTTAAATCCCTGGCTCAAAGTCACTGATATTTACTTACTCAAGTAAGCAGTGGGCGTGACTACTAGAAACTCCAGTGATGCTCTTCTCTTTTCACGAGAGAAGGAGTACCCTGGAAATATTTTCTGGACTAAGAAATGTCTCAACTTTCATCTCAAGAAGGCCTGTGATTATATGAGAGAATATTTGGGGCAAACATAATGGCTCTATTGGAATATTGACAATGACCTTCTTTGTGTGCCAGATATGGTTATGGTCTGGAGAAGATTGCACAACATCTGTCAGACAAAGATTTCATTTGAGAGAGTGGAACCGAAGCATGGATATCTACTAATAACCAGATATCCGGCTTCCCAAAGAATTATACTTCATTGCACAAGAAAGACAAGCAGCTGGGTTTTGCATTGTGCAATGTGCTTATACTGCACTCCAAAACAACCACAAAGCATTAAATTGTGACAGCTCTTGAAATTTAACTGTCTCTACTAATAAGGATCAATTTTTAACAACCAATTGAGATTCCTTTTTAAAATGTGCTAGTATCAAACAAGCATGAGCATTGGATGCACTGTGGATCCATGCATACTTAATAGTGTACATATAATCCAACTACCAAGCAAAGGATATTCCTGAGATTCATTCTACAAAATGAGTTAATATTAATTGAATATAGGAGTGAGAATTAAAGACAGTAAGAAAGTTATAATAGAAGTGGTAAAGATAGTAGAAACAGATGTAAAAATAGAACTTCCTTGAATGGAGTACCAGGTAATGATGTTTAGAGAAACACAGAAATGAGAAGATACTTAAAATAATAGTCCTAAAACATCTTTCTTGAACTTGGCCATTCAGATTGACAACCCAGATTTTATCAAATATGAATTACCTCAACATCATTCTCCTTTTTCTCTAATTTTATTTTTTATATTTAATCATTTTCTTCAACCCTCCTATTTCAAGGGAAGAAATGTGTAGAATAATATTACCAAGGAAATTCCCATATGTCCCCTTCTAGTCAGTTCCCAAACAATGTATGTGAAGTTTTTGGACCTCTGAGTCTGCCCCTATGGCCCAGCTTCAGGCATCTCATTCACTAGGTAAATTCCTAATTAGGAGTCCAGCTCCAATATCATCTCTTCAGTAAATAATATTTTCCCTTTCTTAGCTTTGAGAAATAATCCTTCCTCCTTTATATCTACATAACATTTTGCTAAAACCATTAGTATTTCACCTAGGAAACTGCTAGAAACAGAAATTCTCAGCCTCTACCCAAGACCTACTGAATCAGAAACTATGGGGATGAGACCTAACAATGTGTGTGTGATTCTCAAGTTTGGGAACCACTATGTTAAAACTCTGTGACTTTACAAAAGTAGTTTAATTTGTTTGAGCCTCAATTTCATTATCTGTACAATGGGAATATCATCACCTTCTTGTGGTTACAGATATGAGAGATTCTGTGATAGGCAAACAGTAAATGGTAAAACTATTATGTCATTTATCATTGATGTGCCATTGGGACTTAATATAGTTTCAGGAAAAAAAAATGTCACATAAGAACCTATAGTAATGAATGAGTGATTTTGTAATCTTTTCTAAATATAAAAAATATAAAAACATAAATGGAAGAGAATGATGAATTCAGCTTCTGTATAGCAGAAACTCCATACATAAATCCAATAGACAAAAGTATGAGCTTTATACTAGTTACATTTTATAAGAATAACTGTGTCCCTTAGAGTAGTCTGTCTGCCTCTTGAAATAAAACTTGTGTCCCCTAAAAGACCAGTGCTTATCATAGTACATTCTGCATGAGATAATCCACAAGTAGTTGTTGAATGAATAGATAAAAAGAGAAATAACCCATGATTCTAATTTTCAGTTTGATTCCATTCATCACAGTCTTAAAAAAATTATTTTATTATCTTTTCGAAATTTTTGGAAAATCACTTTTGCTTTGGCATTTGCTACTATTTCCATTTATATGCTTAAGTGCCAAAACATGCACCCTCATCTTATCTTTTTTTCTATTCCAACCCCTTCATGACACTTTGGAATTTCTGAAAGGGATCCATAGGAGTTTGTTCTAACTTGACTGCCTTTAAGGTAGTTGACATAAAACAGCGTTCAAATGGAGGTGATAAGTTGTGATATGATATGCTAGATAACACTGCTATGTATCTTCTTGTTTTAATATTCTAATGTGAGATAACCCAAAGAATACTGAGAATATAATTCAACATTACGAATGTTCCACCAGCTTGTATGGGAGTTAATAAGAGAAGACATCTACTTTTTTTTTTCCTAAACTCATACTACTAGAGTTTTCAGCTAAAATGATAATAAATAATAAGAAACTTTATGTGAAGAGCATTTATTATCTGCTTTTTCTAACAAAGGAAGTTCTGCAGGACCTTCAGTTTGCGGTGGGAGCTTGAAGATGTGGTCCATTCCATGAGCTTTAGAATCCTCTTTACAAAAAGCCTTTGCTTGTATTATATTTTTTGGTTTTTCCTCTGGGAGGCTGATCACCATTGTGTTTTTTAACTTATTGAGGAACCTCCATACAGTTTTCCAGAGTGGCTCCACCAGCTTGCATTCCCACCAACAATGTAAGTTTCCCCTTTCTCTGCATCCTCGCCAACATTTGTTTCCTGTTTTGTTAATTTTAGTCATTCTGACTGGTTGTGAGGTGGTATCTCATTGTGGTTTTGATTTGTGTTTCTCTAATGACAAGTGATGTGGGCCATTTTTTTTTTTCTCATGTGTCTGTTGGTCATTTGTACATCTTCTTTGGAAAAATGTCTGTTCATGTCTTCTGTCCATTTTTTTTTTTTTTTTTAATAGATTTTTTTTAAGATTTTATTTATTTATTTGACAGAGAGAAATCACAAGTAGACGGAGAGGCAGGCAAAGAGAGAGGAAGGCAAGCAGGCTCCCTGCTGAGCAGAGAGCCCAATGTGGGACTCGATCCCAGGACCCTGAGATCATGACCTGAGCCGAAGGCAGCGGCTTAACCCACTGAGCCACCCAGGCGCCCCTTCTGTCCATTTTTTGACTAAATTTTTTGTTTTTTGAGTGTTGAGTTTGGATAAGTTCTTTATAGATCTTGGATACTAGCCCTTTATTTGATATGTCGTTTGCAAATATCTTCTCCCATTCTGTAGGTTGCTTTTTTAGTTTTGTTGATTATTTCTTTTGCTGTGCAGAAGATTTTTGTCTTGTTGAAGTTCCAATTGTTCATTTTTGCTTTTGTTTCCCTAGCCTTTGGAGACGTGTCTAGTAAGAAGTTGCTGCCTCCAAGGTCCAAGAGGTTGCTGCCTGTGTTCTCCTCTAGGATTTTGATAAATTCCTGTCCCACTTTTAGGTCTTGTTATCCATTTTGAGTGCACCCCAATGTCTATAGCAACAGTGTTCACAGTAGCCAAACTGTGGGGAGAACTGACATGTCCACCAACAGATAAATGGATAAAGAAGCAGGGGGCATATACACACACACATACATATAATGGAATATCACTCAGCCATCAGAAAGGATGAATACTTACCACTTACATCAACATGGATGGAACTGGAGGATATTATGCTGAGCAAACCAAGTCAATCAGAGAAAGACAATTATCACATGGCTTCACTCATATGTGGACTATAAGAAACAGTGCAGAGGATCATAGGGGAAGGGAGGGAAAATTGAATGGGAAGCCATCAGAGAGGGAAACAAACCATGAGAGACTCTTAAGTAGAGGGAACAAACTGAAGGTCGCTGGAGGGGTGGTGGGTGGGAGGATGGGGTAATGGAGTGATAGGCATTAAGGAGGGCACATGATGTGATGAGCTTTGACTGTTATATGCAACTGATTAATTGTTGAACACCACATCTGATGTATTATATGTTGACTAATTGAATTTAAATTAAAGAAAAAGGGGGAGAAAAAGAATTAGTCTGTAATATAGGATTATTGGGAAAGGACAAATAACCCTAATGAAGGAGATTTGAATAAACTTTTTGGAGGAGATGGGTTTTTGGTGAACACTTAATAATGGATAGTTGTTCAACCAACAGAGATCAAAGGAAAATTGAGATTAAGCAGAGCAGAGTATGAAGAAATCCCTGGAGATGGGAGAGAACAGAGCTTGCTAAGGAATGGTGAGTAGTATCGTTGTGGGAGATGAAACACTGCTCTAGGTGATCAGGTTGGGCTGCACTGGATTGAAGACCCTCTTTATAGATTTACAAACATGAACTCTACATGCAAGGAGGAACCACCAACTGACTGATCATATAGGTTTTGAAAGTCAAAGAAAGTAGTGTTTGTTCCTAATATTTTTTTAACTTCAATTCAGACTACAGTTTTGTTCTTGTGTTGCTGAGATACCTTGTTGAAAGCCTGAATGAATAGGTTTTGCTATGAAAAGGTTTCTCTAAACACTTAGTTTACTTGACTTTTTACGAGTTAGTTTGAGTGGGTTTCTCTTCCTTGCCAAAAAACAAGCAAACAATAAAAATGTTTTGATTAGGATTTTTAGGATGGTTAATTTTATGTGCCAACTTGACTGGGCTAAGGGTTATCCTTATTTCTGGGTGTGTCTGCCGAAAGTGTTTTGGGAAGAGATTAGCATTTGAGTGAGTACACTGGGCCAAGAAGACCTGCCCTCACCAAGTGAGGAGGTCACATGGATGGGCATCTTCCAACCCAAAGTGGGCCTACATAGAACAAAAAAAAAAAAAAAAAAAAAAATGAGGAAGGGTAAATTCTCTCTCTTCTTAGGCTGGGACATCCAGCTTCTGTCCTGCAACACCATTGGAGCTTCTGGTTCTTTCTCAGGCCTTCAGATTAGAGTGTGTGTGTGTGTGTGTGTGTGTGTGTGTGTGTGTGTGAATTCCTCTAATAAACCTCTCTCTGTGTACCTATATAACTACCCAGGTATATAGATATGGATATAGATCTCTATATGCCATGTTGGTTCTGTTTCTCTGGAGAACTCTGATTAACACACATGCTAGGCAAATACACATTTTTTTTTCTGTGACAACTCATATTATTCTCATTATTTATTGTCAAAAGCATATTTATAAGCACACTGACTTGAGTCAGAATACTGGTGTTCAAATCCCACTTACCTCTGTGCCTCAGTTACTTCATCTGTAGGACGGGATAATAATGACACTTAACCTCCTACAGTTTTGAAAATTAAAAGATTGTTGTGTGTTAAAATATTGGAAAAAACATGCTTGATATATAGAAACTTCTGATAAGTGTTAGCTATTAAAATTTAAGGCTACTGAAAAAACTCACATTTGCAGAAAAATGATCCTGAAAAAAATTATAAAATAAGGGATTTTCTCTTTTCCTTTTAACATATAATGAACCAGATAATTATTATATTTTGCACTGATACACATTTTTGGAAACAGACATTACCATTCCTGTGAGGGAAAGTGTTTCAAGGATAAAAAGCAAGAAAGTAGAGAGGTATGAACATGAAAGAAAGAGGGTTTAGGAGAGATCTTTTTCCCAAGGGAGAACCAAATATGTAATGTTTTGAAATGTAAAGTTATTAGATTATATTTTTATTATGTAACCATACAAATTTTTATTGTGTTATGTTAGTCACCATAAAATACATCATTAGGTTTTGACGCAATGTTCCAAAATTCATTGTTTATGTACAACAACCATACTACCTTGAAACTAGAATAAATTGCTTTGGTTTCTCATCTATTTGTGAAAGAATCATAACAATATCATTTATGAGATATCTTCAAGTGTGTTCAATGTACATCATTCTGTGAAGATTCTAAGAACGGTTCTATGTTATGTGACATTTGGAAAAGGAGGAAGGGACCCTCAGGATCAACAAACGGGACTTTTGAAAGTACCTCTTGAACATTTGCATTTTAAAACTGTTTGAAGGTTTCCTTCTTTTTGGCATAATTTAATCCAAAAAACCCAGATGTTATGGTCCTTCAATTATCACTGTTTCCTTCTCATTTTAAAAGAAAAAAAATTTGGTCCAAGTGCCTTGAAAAATTAAAAAAAAAATTAAGTTGGTGTTCTTAGTTTTTGCTGGGATCCTTCAGTTTTAGTTTTTTAATCCTTTCATATGCTTGTTAAATTACCTTGGAAGCTCATTGCCCACTCCCCCATCAAAGAAACCACATTTTCTTCTACTTTTTTATTATTGCAGTGATTTTTGACAGCCATAGATCATGGAGTTCTGAGACATCCTGGATTAATTATTAATGTTTGAATTTGATTTTAATGTTCCTTTCATGTGATAGAGATTAATTTTTCTGTGTTTAATGCTTATATTTTCCTCGGTTGCTAAAGTGGGTTATTGCTTTGTTATCCCTGCTTTTTTTATTATTTTAGTTTTGATTAAAAACTAGGTCACTCACAGGTGGCTAAGACAAAACTAAGGTGATATGCAGAGAAGGAAGGAAAGATTGAGTTCATCTAATGTATTCCTATTTGTAATGGATAGAAAACCACTTACTGTAACACTGATATTTATGGAGGAGTCAAGTAAAAAAAGTGTTTAGCAAAACCTATAAAATGAGATTCCCAAACTTGTGGATGAGTTGCACCAGAATGAAACCCATGTTTGGCTGCCCATTGTTCAAAAAGCCAATACTCAAGAGATGAGTTTTAATTGGAAAGGAATATGAGATTTATTGAGGAGGTCTGCCACCTGGGGAAAAGGTGGACTCTTGTCCAACAGCCAACTCCAAGTTTTCTGTCTGGCCCAGGGACTTTTAAAGGGATTTAGGTCAGTTAATCAGTAAAGGGAGTACAGTGGTCTGCAACATTTCTTGATTATGTGCAGACTGGATGGTGCCAGCTTACAGACGTTATCACTGTGCTCAGAGGTTGTGCAAGGGGTCTGGTTTCTTTTTTGTGATGTGTAGAGATGCTCTGCTCTTTTTAGGAAAAAATGCATGATCTATAGATGTACAAAGAAAGGTTAGTTAATCAATCATGCAGGCTAAGTGTGTTTGCTAAAGTTTAAGGACTACTAGGTTGACTGGAGGGGCAGAAGGGGCTTCAAGAAGATAATTGAAAGTAAATTAATTCTTTCTGCTTCTGATTTATTATGGAATAAGTCATAGTCATATAATTTTCATGGATAATTTTAGTTTATTTCAAATGGTTACATGAATTTTGAGTTTGAATGGGAACACAGATGAAAGAGAATATGCTTGAGTTACTGTAACCTTTTAAAAGTAGTTTATGGCTTGTGTTAAATATTTGGAGACAGAATTCCAAAGAGCAAGGGCAGAATCTGTTCCCTTTAAATGTGTCTCCTACAGGCTCTTTGGTATTACCAATACTGCTTTAACTTTATACCAATATCAGTATGCATAGTGTCTGCCACACTGTACATTCTCAGTAAATGTAAAATAAAAGTGTTAGTGATATAATAAATACAAGATAGGTAGTTGAAAACCCTCTTTTTGAGCCTTTACACTTAACTGGTTCTGCTCTAAATGGCAAATCTGGATTAAAGATAATGAATTAATTCAGCAGTTTTGATGAGGGAGAGAAGCAGAAAAATGTTCACATTTAGTCTACAAGGCTGACCCATAGTCTTCATAGATTCAATAGGGATCAAATATGTGCTGATCACTACATTCTTAAAGGGTCTCACGAGTGCCTATACATCTCACTGATAGTTAATATCAAGTTGGATGATGATCACCAAAGATATCTTGTGAAAGTAGTTGTACAAGTAGAAATTTGAAGAAAACATTTATGGTTTAATGTGCCCCGCACATCCCCTCTGCCTTGAGCGCTAAGCATATAAACACCAGCTTCACACAGCACACATGCAGCTCTTTCTGCCCATGGCTCCTGTCCCTGTGCTATAAATGAACTTACCAAGTTGCACTGTATGATGTCTCAGGAATTTTTTCTTGGGCATAGCACTCCATGATTTGGAATGTTTTGAAAACACTTCTCTTTGATGTTTTGCCTTTTATTTGTCACCATGAATACCGCACAGAACTGTGTATTTAGTAAGCAAAACAATTAAAATATAGAAAATAAAGCCAATGCGATATAGATAAGTTTCACTCTATGTGGGGAAAACACTGTTTTTTTTCCCCATTTTTTTAAAGTGTTTAGATGTAAAATTTTATACTCTGCTTTCTTTGAGAACTCATGGGTATGTCAATCATGTATTCCAGTGTGACATTGTGATTTTATAGTAAGAAATATATACTTCATCCCCATTTCTGTCTCAGAGCTGCTAAAACCTTTGCATTTCCTGGGATTAGAGAGATAAAGGTGATTTCATTATGTTAATATGATGACTTTGGACTCCTCCACCCAAGGAAGGGTGCTGGTTGCCAAGACAACCAACCATACTACTAGATTTCAGTCCCATCTCTCCTGACCTATCCACCACCACAATCAATAGAAATAGAAAATTTCTAGAAAATAGAAATTTCTAGAAAATAGAAAATAGAAATTTCTAGAAAATAGAAAATAGAAATAGAAAATTTCCATTTCCTCAAAAATTCCCTTGGGCCCCTAACCTAATTCATGTCGCAGCCCACTACTGGTTTAGACAACCATTGATAGACTTCATTTCTATCACTATAAATTAGATTTGCCTTTTCCAAACTTTCATTTAAATGGAATAAGATATACAATCTTGTAGGTTCTTTTACTCAGCCTAATGATTTTGAGAATCATTCATATTGTATATATCAGTAAACGGTTCCTTCTCATTGCTGATAGGTATTGCATTGTAAGATTGTACTACTGTCTGTTTCTCCATTCATCTCTTGGTATATACTTGTATTATTTCTAGAGTTTGCTTGTTATAAACTAAGCTGCTCAGAGAACTTATGTACAATATCTTTGTGTGACTATATGTTTACATTGCCCTTGGGTAAATACTTAAAGCTGTAATTGGTGGGGCCCTGGGTGGCTCCTTTGGTTAAGTGTCCAAGTCCCGGTTTTGGCTCAGGTCATGATCTCAGGGTCATGAGATCGAGCCCCAAGTAGGGGCTTGAGATTCTTTTCTTCTGCCTCCCTCTCTTTCTCTCTCTCTGCTCTCCCTCTCTCTAAAATAAATAAATAAATCTTAAAAAAGAATAACATTGGAATTGGCAAACTGGTACATATCTGCTTTACTTTTTGAAGACACTGCAAACTCTTCTCCAAAGAATTTGTGACATTTTACAATGCCAACAGCAATTTACAAAAGTTCCAGTTGTGCCACATTCTCAACACTTGTTATTATCAACCTGCCAAACTTTAGCCTCATTGTGGTTCTTAATGGGCATTTTCCTAATGAATAATGATAATGTCATCTATTCACATACCTGCTTATCATTTATATATCTTCATTTGTCAAATTTTTGTTCAAATCTTTTGCTCATTTTAAATTTGGTGCTTAATTTCTTATTGAATTTTATAAGTTGTTTATATATTCTGGATAGAAGTCCTTTGTCAGATATATACATAGCAAATATTTTCTTCTACTCTGTGACTTTCTCTTTTTCTCAATGATTTCTTTGGAAGAGCAGAATTTTTAAATTATAGTCACATTAATCATTTTTTACTCTTTGATTGGGGCTTTATGTTGATGTGTTTTTGGAAACTTTTCCTTCCCTGAAGATTTTCTCCTATATTTTCCTCTAAAACCTTTGTAGTTTCAGATTTCATTTTCAGATCAATTATATGTTTCTAGTTACTTTTGTCTTGGGTATGAGATAAAGTCTATGGTCTATTCTTTGCACATTGATAACCAATTTTTCTAGCACCCTTTGTTGTAAAATATATCCTTTGCTCCACTGAATTACCTTGCTACATTTGTAAAAATAGAAAATCAGTTGACCTTATGAGAATGTGTCTCTTCTAGACTCTCTAGTTTGTTTCATTGGTATCTGTATTAATACCATATTGTCTTTATTACAGTGGTCTTATAGTAAATTTTGAAATTTGATAGAAATCCTGTAACTTTTTTTTGGAATTGGATTTCCACAAACATTTTAGAATCAATTTATCAATTTCTTTAAAATGTCTGATAAGATTTTATGGGGATTACATTGAATTTATAAATTAATAAAGATGATTTTCCACTTAACAATAACAAATCTTTAAACCCATGAATATATTATTTTAGATATTTACATCTTTATATATATATATATATATTTATATATATATATAATTTATTTGACAGAGAGATATCACAATAGGCAGAGAGACAGGCAGGGAGAGAGAGAGGGAAGCAGGCTCCCCGCTGAACAGAGAACCCCCCGATGTGGGGCTCAATCCCAGGACCCTGGGATCATGACCTGAGCTGAAGGAAGAGGTTGAACCCACTGAGCCACCCAGGAGCCCCAAGATCTTCACATTCTCTTATCAATATTAGGTAGTTTTCAGTTTATAGATCTTATACCTATTTTATGAAATTTATCATACTTAATTATTTTCAGGAAAAAATTGAATTGAGAAAACTTTATTTTCTAATTTTTTGTTCATGGTGATGAGAAATACAGTTGATTTTTTACATATTGCAGTATATTGTATACTACAATCTTTCTAAACTAATTTATTAGTTTTCTACATACTTAGTCATATTTTTTGAGAATAAAAACATCTTTACATTTCCCTTTCTATTTGGAATTTATTATTTATTTATTTATTTATGTTATTTTAGTCACCATACAGTACTTCATTAGTTTTTGATGTAGTGTTTGATGACTTATTATTTGCATATAACACCCAGTGCTCATTGCACTTTGTGCCCTCCTTAATACCCATCACCAGGCTAACCCATCCCCCAACCCCTTCCCTCTGAAGCCCTCAGTTTGTTTTCTGAAGTCCGCAGTCTCTTACAGTTCATCTCTTCCTCTGATTTCCCCCCTTCATTTTCTCTTCCTTCTTCTAATAGTACTTCAAACTATTCCTTATGTTCCACAAATGAGTGAAACCATACGATAATTTTCTTTCTCTGGGTATTTCACTTAGGATCCAATCTACTTGGTATTCATTTAAAGAAGCAGTTCAACTGTCTTGTAGCTTGAAAACTTACTGACAAAAATTCTTTGATCATTCTTCTCTTTGTGTAAAACAGCTCTCTCTTATTTAGCTTCTTTTAAGGTTTTTTTTTTCTTTTTAATTTACAATTTAAAAAAATTATCTATTAGAGAGAGAGAGAGAGAGAGAGAGCCAGCATGTGAGCCAGGGAGGCAGGGGGCGGAAGGAAAAAAAATCTTCAAGCAGACTCCTTGATGTGTGAGGAGCCTGAAGTGGAGCTCAATATCATGACAAATGAGATCATGACCTGAGCTGAAACCAAGAGTCAGACACTTAACAAACTGAACCCCTTGGGCACTTCAAGATCTTTTTCTTTATATCTGTTTATAATGATTTGTTTATGATGTATCTTAAATGGGTATTCTTTATGGGTAACCTTTTTGGGATTTATTGAATATCTTGAATCTCTAGGTTTATAGTTTTCATCAAATTAACAAAAATTGAATTGGCCATGTATAGTTGTTTGTTCAACAAGTTATTTTGTCTCTGTTCAATCTTTTTTTCCCTCTTTTTGTGCTTCATTTTTGTTTATGATGCTGTAACCTCAATTTCACTTCTACAGTGTCTGATCTGCTTTTAAACTCATTCAATAAGCTGTTATTTCAGATTTAATTTTTCATCTCTATAATTTTAATTTTGTTTGTTTTTATAATTGTGTTTTTTTCATCACTATTTTATGCTTTTCTTTATATCCTTGAACATGCATAATGTATTTATAATGGCTTATTTTTAGAGTTCTTGTCTGCTAATTTTGTAATTTCTGAATCTATTTTTATTGATTAAATTTTCTCCTCACTTGTGGGTCACATTGGCAGGTTTCTTGGCATATTTCAGATTTTTTATTGGACATTGGACATTATTAATATTACATTATTGTCCAGATTTTCTTGTCTTTCTTTAGAGAGTATTGGGCTTTGCTCTGGCAAGCCCTTAAGCTACATGCCAATTAACTTGATCATTTCAATATTTGTGTTTAAATTTTGTTAAAATAGGCCTTTAGACTTTAATGTAAGATTAGCTTAGCTTCATTGCTAATGTTTGATCCTCTATGAATCTCTACTGATTTCCTTGGGTGATCAAAAAAGACTCTCTACTCCGGTAGATTGTAGTTCAAATACATTCTTACCTTACTAACATGAGCTCTAGGAGTTTTACAACTCCTCATTGGTTCTCCATGAAGCCTCATGGAGTTTCACTCCAGGTCTGCAAAAGTTAGTACTCAGCAAAGCCTCAATGAGACCCCATGCAGATTTATAGAATTCTTTTTCCGTATTGTTCCTTTTTTTTTTTTTTTTTTTTTTTCTGGAATACCTTCTGCAACTTCTAGTTGCCTCTGCTTCCTTTCTGAACTGAAATCTCTGCTTCATCAATCTAGTGAGACATCTGTGTTCTGCTTTCTGCACTTTTTGCTAGGATGTGTTTCCAGACAAAAATTGAGATGATTTTAGACTTTACCTTGTTTATTTCTTTCCTCTTAAGGACCTCAATTCTATACTGTCCTCTGATGTCTGAAGATAAGAGTTGTTTTTTTTTTCTTTCATATATTTTGTTCAATTTTATAATTTGTTTATAGCTGGAGGTTAAGCATGAGACCTATTTATCTGTTATAGCCATATGTAAACATCCTGCCTATTAGATTTTGCTGGAAAAACATTTGAAATATTTTGGTGTATTTTCTTCCCTTTTAAATAGACTCCATGGTGGTTATTGTTCTATTATAAAGTAATTCTTTTATAAAAATCAAGATTATAGATAAGACTTGTTCTTTAGGAGGAGGTAATGGTTTATATTTTACCATTTCCAGTTATAATCACATTTTAGTTTTGCATCACTAAATCACTGGAATTAGAATTTTGAGCATCCTAGATTCCCCAGTCACTCATTTACAGTCATTTTTACTTCTTTAGGTAGCCAATTTTGTTATCTAAAAAATTTTTGTCAATTTAGACTTCAGAAGGTAAAAATGTTTTTCCCCTCACGTTATTTTCTAAGCAAAGAAAGTGGCAACTTTGCAACTGCTTTCAAGTATAATTTGTCTAAATACCTTGACAGGAAAGCTTCTTCAGCCATGGTCTCCCTTGTCTGTGAAAAGTAAAATATTTGTGAGTGCTGCCACAGAAACTATTTTTAATACTTGAGAAGTGGTAATTTTGCATTAGTACCTTTGGTTTTAGATTTTTATTTTCATTATTTCTGGAGGCAGAAAATTTTAAGTCAAGATTATCAGGAAGTTCTTCTTGGTACCCACCATTTTAGGATGTGCTCATTTTCTCTGTTGTCTTATCTTCCAGGAAAGCATCTGGCACTCATTGATGAGGACTTAGATAAAGTTCCTATTTTCTCTACCAGGAGTGATTATTAAGCCTGGTTGGTCTCAGAAGATCTGGAAAAGGGCCATCTTATATATAAAGGTGAATTTTGGAGAAAAACAGCCTTATTACTAACTGAAATGCCCTGGTTGACTATGACAAACACTAGGTATTTGGGGTTAAGATAGGTTTCATTAGAGAGGCTTACTCTAACAGGTCACTCAATGTTTAGTGGTACCAGAAATGAAGATAATACTATTCTTGATCCACTTTTTGAAAATATTTGTTAAAAATTGTATCAACTTTAGTTAGTTTAAGTCCAGCTCCTTAGTAGTACACCTGGATGGCTCAGTTGGTTAATAGTTTGCCTTCTGCTCAGGTCATGATCCCAGTGTCCTGGGATTGAAGGCCCACATCAGACTCCCTGCTTAGTGGGAGCCTGCTTCTCCCTCTCCCTCTGCAGCTCCCACTGCTTGTGCTGCTTGCTCTCTCTCTCTCCATCAAATAAACAAATAAAATCTTATCTCCAACTCCTTGGGTTTTCTCCAACTCCATTATATGTGTCTTAGATCCCTGTGGCTAGGATTATAATAGTCTGAATTTATATTCACTATAATTTTACATGTGGGTAGAATATTTTTTGTTTGGTTTACAGTATTTGAGCTGATTACTTCCAACCATTTGTGAATTCTTTTCTTGATAAGACCTTAGCTGTAGATTTTTTTAGAGAAACAAATGAAATGACTTACTGTGTTTTTCACTGGGAACATAGCTAAGAAGGTAGCTCCTATAATCATTTTAAGTAGAATTTAACCATTTTTTCCCAGTTGTGCTACCTTATCTTGCCCATTTTCAGTGTTATCTGTGACTGCTTGTTGCACAGAGTTCCTTAATAGCCGTTTCACTATTTAAAAGATCTGAGCATCCTCTGTAAATATGGAAATTACTGTAACTTTTCTTTTTCTATATTTATTATTTTTTTAAAATTTACCTGATTATTAGAAGAAATTCTCTAAATTACCTATGCAAAAAAGTGCCTATTCAATGCTATTCTTGTTTTCATTTTAGCTATATTTCACTAGGACAAATTATTTTGTTCTCTACTTCTACAGAGACAGAAAATTTTCTTACAATTGTTGGCAGAAACTCATATAAACCTAGATAAATCACTTGGAGTGACTTTATATTGTCTTATTACTTTTTCACTTCAAAAACTCCAGAATATTTGTCACACACTTAGAGATTAGTTAGAAATGATTTCTGCAGAATGCCAATTGCTTTTTCCCTATAAGGTTTTGCTTGCTTAAATGTTCAAAAGGCCCATGCCTTAATTTCTATCCTATTGTGTTCCATGGCATGGAAATAAATTACCTTGCAGTTTTCAGCCTCATATCCTGAGTCACTTTGTTAAATGACATTTTGAAAATATTACAGAAGCTATTTACGACAAACCTATTATCTTGGTATTTGTCTATATCAGATTTTATTTCTTAAATCTACTGCCGTTTGGGTACTTACTACTATTAAATTTTTTTTTAAAGATTTATTTATTTACTTATTTGTCAGAGAGAGTGAGCACAGGCAGACAGAGAGGCAGGCAGAGGCAGAGGGAGAAGAAGGCTCCCTGCTGAGCAAGGAGCCTGACACCGGACTCGATCCCAGGTTGCCGGGATCATGACCTGAGCCGAAGGCAGCTGCTTAACCAACTGAGCCACCCAGGCGTCCCTACTATTAAATTTAGAATCCTCTCTCTTTACCCCTATAATTATGGGTCAGGAATATTGTGGAAGGGGTACTTGCAAAAGATAAAAAGTAGGGCCTAGATACCTTTAACTTTTAAATTATAACATATGGTGAGAACTATATTTTACATCAAAACTCAGTTCATAAACACATACATACACACACAACTGAAGCACAGTTTTATTAAACTAGCCCTTTTTATAGGTGACACACTCAGATATTCTCTCTTCTAAATGATTATTTTATTAAAAAAATTTTGGTCTCATGTAAATTGATTCACGACCCACAAAATAGTTACTGCAAACAGCTTAAAAAATATTTGCCTAGTTCCATCCATGTTGTTGCAAATGGCAAGATTTCATTTCTTTTGATGGCTGCATAGTATTTCATTGTGTATATATACCACATCTTCTTGATCCATTCATCTGTTGATGGACATCTAGGTTCTTTCCATAGTTTGGCTATTGTGGACATTGCTGCTATAGCGAAATAAGTCAAGCAGAGAAAGACAACTATCATATGATCTCCCTGATATGAGGAAGTGGTGATGCAACATGGAGGCTTAAGTGGGTAGAAGAAGAATAAATGAAACAAGATGGGATTGGGAGGGAGACAAACCACAAGTGACTCTTAATCTCACAAAACAAACTGAGGGTTGCTGGGGGGAGGGGGTTTGGGAGGAGGGGGTGGGATTATGGACATTGGGGAGGGTATATGATTTGGTGAGTGCTGTGAAGTGTGTAAACCTGGTGATTCACAGACCTGTACCCCTGGGGATAAAAATATATGTTTATAAAAAATAAAAAATTAAAAAAATTAAAAAAAAGAATATTACGGAGCCATAAAAAAAAAAATATTTGCCTAGACAAATTTTAAGGTTTTTTATAACTCCAAGATGTTATGAGTCTGTAGTAAAGGCCTCCCCCCCTTTTTTTTTAACGTGGACCTTTTGTGTGTGTGTGTGGTAAAATCCACAGAACATAAAATTTGCCATTTTAACCATTAAAGCACACAATTCACAATGTGGTGAAAGTTTCACCACTGACAAGGTATCTCTGTTTAATTTTTTTCAAGTAATCTCTTTCTAAAAATAACTCCTGATTTTCTTTCATGATTTAGTCTTCAAATCTTTCTCCAAACTTTTTCACTTAAATTTAACTGCCATTATCAGGGCTTGAAATGATTCCAAATAAGCTTGTAAGTGCATCTTGGAAAGAGAACAGAGTAACATATAGGCCTCTGGATAAATTTGTAGCTAAACAAACATGGAAAGCTGAAAATGTAAGACTGGACACAGTATGTCCACAGGGATTTCTGTGGACAGCACCACACTACTCTCTTAATGCAGCTGAGGAAGCATGAAGAAATGTGTCTGAGGAAAGGAATGCTTCCTTAATTATAATTCATTCCTCATAAATGAAAAAAATTAAGCTGTCTTTTAGCATTTATGATGGATCTCTTCATAGAGAAAAACTGAATCCACTTTTCTTTATAATAGCTAGTTTTCAGTAACCATGTCTGATATTTGATTAAAAGCTTCCTAGGAACTGAAGACACCTTTTAGGGGCTTGTTGGTTGTCAAAACAAAGCCACATTCGTGTTTATTGATGGCAAATGTTGGTGCATTAGGCCATCTGATGAGGGGATAGAGATGCATTGTTTTACATAATCCTCAGTGGTACACCAAATTATGTCTTTGTTTTTTCCATTGCTATGTGTAAATACTGTGTTAAATACTAGACATGGTATATAAAGTACCTGATGGTTTTGATTTTCTTTCTTTTTTTTTGGCAAATATAGGCAAAAGAATTTATTATTTTTCTTCTATCTGTGGACTGCTTACTCTATTGTGTACTATAAGTTCAATATTTGGTTTCCATAGCTTTCTCTTTATTGAAGTGTCACAGTTCATTTTAATTTGGAAAATGATGGTGTGCTGTGTCTCAAAAGAAAAAAAAAAGGCTTGAATAAATGGGCAATGACTTTTATTCTAATAATGCTGAGAAAACCTATAGAAATTGCAACTTTTTTTTTTTTTGCTTTTGCTTTGCATTATTGATAATGCATGGCAGCCAAGTCCAAACAATTATTTTCAAGCCATTCCACTTCCATAATGTAACATGACTGTATGTGCTTGAAAACAAAATAAAGAACTCTTTACAGGGGTGCCTGGGTGGCTCAGTGGGTTAAGCCTCTGCCTTCGGCTCAGGTCATGATCTCAGGGTCCTGGGATCAAGCCCCGCATGGGGCTTTCTGCTCAGCAGGGAGCCTGCTTCCTTTCCTCTCTCTCTCTCTCTGCCTGCCTCTCTGCCTACTTGTGATCTCTCTCTCTCTCTCTGTCAAATAAATAAATAAAAGAAAAGAAGAGAACTCTTTCCACCCAACATGGGCATTGAAACTGCCCCTCAGTTTCTTCTGTTTGTGAAGTAGTCCTTAGTTTGTCTCCTCTAGATAGACTCAAATTTCATGGCTTATGAGACTGACATAATGTCATAAATTTAATTTGCCTTCTGAAAATTACTTCTGCAGAGGATAGACTTGTTTTTGCTGCCTGCAGAAATCATTAGATGAATAATTCCTGTTTTGAAGGTTATGTTTGTTACAAGCTCTTCTGGGAGGTCTAGACCATTTTTCATAAGCCAAAAATAGGATCTTGAGAGCTCTTGTTAGTTGATGATGTTCCCTGCTTTAGTGATCTTCATCCATCCAGTAATTCTGAACTGAGCCTATCCCACTGTGATTTTCATGAAACCCCCTTTCAATTGACTATGCCAGAGCCTTCAGCCCATCTGGAAGGTTTTGCCAGACTGACTTCATTAAAATTTTTTTCTCTGATTATTAAAGCAATGAATATTTATTATAACTATTTTTAAAATATAGAAAAGCAGAAAAAAAAACTGGGAAAAATCACTCATAATCCCTCTACCCAAAAGGAATAGTACTAAACTTTTGACCTAGTTCCTTCTCAGTTTCACTTTCTGCTGAATTAGTCTATTGATCCACCACTGCTGGAAACTTGGGGCGTGATAAAGAATCTTCAGAAACGTTAAGGGAATATCTTCTTTTATCAGGAATCAAAGAACTTAAGCCATAAAGTATTTTCTTGTCAAGCACATGGTATGTAATATTGAAATGATACTCCCATTTATTAACTCAAGAATATAAAAAAGAAATAGTGCACAGAGTCATTTAGGGTGCATTAATGAGAATGAAATACTGTGCACTGGGAGAAATGTTTGAAAATTACTCTGTTTCAGCATTCCTATTATACATTGCAGTGTAAGTCAAGAAAGAAGCATGAGGCAAGGTCTCCCAGCTACACTTATCTATTACTATTCCCATTGCTCTATCTCCCATATATGTGGTATAGATCTGCAATTAACAGTGCTAATTATTTCCCTTGAGTTTCAGAATTGTATACCTAACTATACCAAAACAAATATATTATCTCTTCATTTCTACTTCCCCCAACAGAAAAAAACAAAACAAAACAAAACAAAAGAACAAAACCCAAGCATCCATTCATTCTGTTCTCCTTATGTTAGTGAATAATCTCCTTATATAACCTTTCACCCAAGCCAGGAATCCAGAAATTACCCTAGAAACTCTTCTTCATATCCCCAAGTACAAGTCATCTTCAACCTTGACACATATTCACTTCTAATTATTTCTTCACTTTATTTCCTTTACCATCATGACACCCTTGTCTAAATATTCATTGGATATAAGTTTTGTGCCCAGTAGCTAACACAATACCTGCCACATTAGTCATGCAGGAAATATTTATAGACAATTATTCTTTTGAACATCATGATTGATAATATAAACACTGAGACCCATCCATCTCTTTTGATTTCATTTAATTGGCCCAAGGAATCATGATATTTGAATCTGAGAGTGCCATTCTGGAATGGCAATGTCAAAGGACTTGTTGCAAATTGGAAGAAAGTAGTTCAACTGTAAAGGAAGAAAGTGAAGGGGTGGGGAGTTACATAGTTTCTGGCAGAAGTCATCTATTGATGTTTTTGAAAATTCTTCCTTTTCTCTCTTGGAAAAATACTCTCTTTTCCTCTAACGAGGCACACCAGTGCTTACCTTGGGCCAGGTTACTATGCTTCTATGTACGAAGAGATATTTGTTACCAACAAGGAAAGTTTGGTGCTTAGAGTGTTTCTTCTCTGCTCAAAGATACTTGTCTCTTGTATGAGTACAAGTTATATCAGATACTTGTCTGTAATTGGTACTATGCTCTGAAAAATAAGCAACCAGTAAAGGAGATTGCCACCTTTGGAGAGCTATCCCTGCTTCACAATTGATGGTGAAAGGAGAGAAGGAATGGGGTGCCTGGATGGCTCAGTCATTAAGCATCTGCTTCAGGCCTAATTCATGATCCCAGGGTCCTAGGATCTAGCCCAGCATTGGGCTCCCTGCTCTGTGGGAAGCCTGCTTCTCCCTCTCCCACTCCTCCTGCTTGTGTTCCCTCTGCGTGTGCGAGTGTGTGAGAAATAAATAAAATATTAAAAAAAGAAAAGAAAGAAGGAAATGAATATTTATAATATGTCTAGTTTGTGTTAGCCTTTTGCATATTCACTACCATATTTAATTTTCCCATTGTCCTGTTGAAGTTAGCACTATTATATATATTTAAGGAAATTCAGTCTCAGAGATATTGAATAGCTTTTCCAGCTAGTGTTTGAGCACAGATCAATGACTTTTCTCACTATTCTATGGTGGCTCAGATAAAATAAAAATGATTAAATCAACAACAGTAAGTAAAATAACCATAGCAAGCAATACCGTAAGACATATCATCTATATAATGAGAAGTCACTATGCTGAATATTTTGGATATATTGTCTCACTTGATCTTTACATAACCTATGAGCTGAGTACCTTTATAAATTTTACAGATGCACAGATTGAAGCTAAAAGTGGTTCCACAAGTTCACCCAACTATCAGTAGCAAAACAGGGATTCAATTCTGTACAATTTAAGAGCCCTCATGCTTAAACACAATGATATTCTAGTTCCTAGTAGTACATTAAACTCATGGCTAAATAAATGAAATAAACTGAGTTGTCTGGCATGGTGCTTTGTCAATGATGGTCAAACAACAACGTTTGTATTATATTATTATATTATATTATATTGATTTTTTTCATCATGATAAGTGTACTCTTTAATGCCTGTCCCTTATTTCCCCCATTCCCTCACAGACCTCCCCTCTCATAACCATAAATTTGTTTTCTATAGTTAAGAGCCTGTTTCTTTGGTTTGTCTCTCTCTCTCTCTCGCTCTCTCTTTTTTCCTTTGCTTATTTGTTTGTTTCTTATATTCTACATATGAGTGAGATCATAAGGTATTTATCTTTCTCCGACTGATATATTTTTGCTTTACCATTATACTCTCTAGCTCTATCCATGTTGCAAATTGCAAGTTTCATTATTTTTTAAATAGCTAAAACTTCTTTATCCATTTATCTATTGATGGACACTTGGTCTGCTTCCATAGTAAGCTATTTGTAAATAATCCTGCTATAAAAATAGGAGAGATTGTATCCCTTTGAACTAGTGTTTTTGTTTTTGTTTTTTGGGGGTAAATCCCCAATAGTGCAATCCCTGGATCTACAGGGTAGTTCTATTTTTAGCTTTTTAAGGAACCTCCTTACTGTTTTCCACAGTGGCTGCACCAGGTTGTATTCCCACCAATAGTGCGAGAGGATTTTTTTTCTTCACATCTATGCCAACACTTGTCATTTCTTGTTTTTTTTTTTAATTTTAATCATTTTGATAGGTGTAAGGTAATATCTCGTTGTGACTTTGATTTGCATTTCCCTGATGTTGAATGATGTTGAGCATCTTTTCATGTGTCTGTTGTCTGTCTGGATGTCTTCTTTGGGGTAATGCCTGTTCATGTCTTCTGCCCATATTTTAATTGGATTAATTGTTTTTTGGGTATCAGATCGAATCAGTTCTTCAATAGTTTTGATACTAAACCTTTATCAGATATCTAATTTACAAATATCTTCTACCTTTCAGTAAATTGCCTTTTAGTTTTGTTGACCAGTTCCTTTGCTGTACAGAAGCTTTTTATTTTAATGTAGTCCCAATAGTTTGTTTTTGTTTTTATTTCCCTTGCCTCAGGAGACATATCTAGAAAGAAGTTGCCATGGCTGATGTCAGAGAGATTACTGGCTATGCTCTGTTCAAGTCTTTTTATAGTTTCAAGTCACATTTATGTCTTTAATCCATTTTTAGTTTATTCATTCCAGAAAAATTCTGGAAAAAGTACAAAACATGGAGTTTAAATAACATATTACTAAACAATGAATGAATTAACCAAGAAAACACAGAGGAATTCAAAATTTACATGAAAATGAAAACACAATAGTCCAAAATTTTTGGGACAGCAAATTTCAAAGGGGAAAATTTACAGCCAGTCAGGCCTACCACAAGAAGAAGAAAAATCTCAAATAAATAACCTAAAATTACACCTAAAGAAGCTAGATAAAAAAGAACAAACAAAAACCAAACAGCAAAAGGAAGGAAATAATAAATATTAAAGCAGAAATAAATACTATAGAACCTAAAAAACAAATAAACAAATTAATGAATGAACAAAATAAAACAGATCAATGAAATCAGGAACTGTTTCTTTGAAAATATCAACAAAATTAATCAACCTCTGGCAAGATTAATTAAAAAAGGAGAGAGGACACAAGTAAATAAAATTACTAGTGAAAGAGGAGAAATAACAAGCAATACCACTGAAATACAAAAAATTCTAACTGAACTTATGAAAACCTATATGCCAACAAATTGGACATCTTGGAAGAAATGGATAAATTCCTAGAAACATATAATTTACCAAAAATAACGCAGAAAAAAAAAAAAAGAAAATTTGAACAGACTGATTACCAGCAATGAAATTGAATCAAAAATCAAAAAAATCCCAACAAACAAAAGAGCAGGACCAGACTTCACAGGTGAATTCTACGAAATATTTAAAGAAGAGATAATACCCATTCTTCTTAAGCCATTAAAAAAATATAAGAGGAAGGAAAGCTTCCAAATTCATTCAATGAGGCCCAAATCACCCAGGTATAAAACGAGAGAAAGACACCACAATAAAGAAGAATGACAGGCCAATATCTCCCATGAATATAGATGCAAAAATCCTCAATGAAATACTGGCAATTAGAATCCAACAATATATTTAAAAAAATCATACACCACAATCAAATGAGATTTATTCCTGGGATGCAAGGGTGGTTCAATATTTGCAAAACAATCAAAACATATCAATAAGAGAGATGATAAAAGCCATATGAGCATTTCAACAGATGCAGAAAAAGCATTTGACAAAGTACAACATCCACTTATGATTAAAAAAGAAAAAAACTCTGTAAAACAACTCTAGAGAGAATATATCTCAACATAATAAAGGCCTTATATGAAAAATGCACAGCCAATATCATACTCAACAGTGAAAAACAGAACTTTTCCACAAGGCCAGGAATAATACAAGGATGTCTACCCTCACCACTTTTATTCAATATAGTGCTAGAAGTCCTAGCCACAGCAATTAGATGACATAAAGAAATAAAAGGCACCCAGATTGGTAAGGAAGAAGTAAAACTGTCACTATATGCAGATGACATGATCTTATATAGAGAAAACCCCTAAAACCTCCACCAAAAAACTAGACCTGATAAATGAATTCAGTTAAGTCACAGGATATCAAATTAATGTGCAGAAATCTGTTACATTTCTGTATCCAATAATTAAGCAGCAGAA
Source organism: Mustela putorius furo (assembly GCF_011764305.1). NCBI lineage: Eukaryota > Metazoa > Chordata > Mammalia > Carnivora > Mustelidae > Mustela > Mustela putorius. The sequence goes on from NW_025422023.1 coordinate 13,549,399, forward strand.
AGTCAAGTTAAGAAAACAACCCTTTGGGCGCCTGGGTGGCTCAGTGGGTTAAGCCGCTGCCTTCGGCTCAGGTCATGATCTCAGGGTCCTGGGATTGAGGCCCGCATCGGGCTCTCTGCTCAGCAGGGAGCCTGCTTCCCTCTCTCTCTCTCTGCCTGCCTCTCCGTCTACTTGTGATTTCTCTCTGTCAAATAAATAAATAAAATCTTTAAGAAAACAACCCTTTTTACAATTGCAGCAAAAGCAATAAAATATCTAGAAATAAGTCTAACCAAGAGGTAAAATACCAGTATTCTGAAAACTATAAAATATTTATGAAAGAAATTCAAGACAATGGAAAGAAATAGAAAGACATTCCATGCTCATGGGTTGGAAGCACAAATGTTGTTAAAATGTCTAGACTATCTAAAACAATCTACACATTTAATGCTCTCTCTATCAAAAATACAGCAGTGTTTTTCACAGAACTAGAACAAAAGGTCTTTAAAGTTGTACGGAGCCACAAAAGACCTTGAAAAGCCAAAACAATCTTGAAAAAGAAAAATAAAACTAGATATCATAATTTTAGATCTCAAGTTATATTATAAAGTGGTAATAATTAAAACATTATTGTACTGGCATAAAAATAGACCCATAGATCAATGGACTAGAACAGAAACCCAGAAAAACCCACAATCATGTGGTCAACTAATCTTCGACAAAGGAGGAAAAAAACTGTCTTTTCAACAAATGGTGTTGAGAAAACTGGACAACCACATGCAAAAGAATGAAATTGGGCCACTTTCTTAAACCATGCACAAATTCAATTTGTTACTTGTGTAAAAATAATACCTATTTTAAGACTAAGCAACTAAATTAAACAAATTCATAATTGAAGCAAATACACACACACACACACATAACATCAAGTGAATAGAATTTATAAAATTTAATACTCTGAATTAACTGACTAATTTCCTTGGCTTTTATAAATTATCAAAAGAAATTCAACTGAGAGATTAGGAGCCTGGAAAGGTGGTAGAATAGAAGTATTCTCAGCTTACCTTGTTTATGGATGCTCCTAAATAATATCTACACTGGTGTAACTATCCCAGAAAATAAAGACTATCAGCAAAGACTCTTCATAGTTAATTATAGAGAGGAGGTCACATCAAAAATGAGAAGAAGGTTGGAGTCCTGGTCAGGAACCAAACCAAACTGGGAGACTAACTATAAATGGGAGTGACACCACAAGTGCAGAGAAGAGAGGGGAATAGACCCTAGAGAAGCCACCTCATGGGGGACCTGAATTGGTCAGTTCCTATTACATATAGCTTTGAAAACCAGAGGAGCTTAACTTCCTGATTACTTGCAGTCATTGAGATTTGTCTCAAAAAACAAACAGAGAGAACTTTAAAAATCAGTGGGAAACTCAGCTTTGGGAGATCCTAAGGGCAATAGGAAATAGTCCCTGCCCTTACAGAGTATAACAAACAACACCCCAAGATACAGAATAAAAGCCTCAGTTTGAAGAGATCCTGGGGAATATGGAGGGAGATTTATTTAATAATATCAGAATGTGTGCTGGACAGGCAGGGATCCTTAGGAGAGTTCTTTTCCCTGACCCCCAGCCTGGATAGCTGGACACCTGTGTGAACCAGCACAAAGACTTAGCACCTAGCTTGCTAACACTGCATGTCGCACCGTCAAGTTCTCCTGTGGACTTGCCCCATCCACTCTGCCCCATTTAGCAAGAGTCTCCCTCCAAAGTGTCTCTAGCTAGGGCTCATTCTGCAAAAAGCCCTGGCAATGGCAAAACACCATTCCTGGGGAAACTCAGAGAAAGTGCCTTGCAGTTTGATATGACCACAGTTCTAGCAAATGGAACAAAGGCAGGTATCTGGTCTGGCCCAACTATAAGCTTTAGGTGGCCATAGACTGGCCCCTTAACAGCACAGAGACCAAACTCTGCCCACAACAGGCAAAAAGGGCCATTGCACCTAACTGGACTAAAGGAAACACAGCTCAACTACAATAGTAAGGTACACACAATACATATTATAAGTAACCCCTAAAGTGCCAGGTTCACGTGAACAGGGGATATTGCACTACAGGGTATATAGGACCTCTTCATAAGGCCACTACTTTTGAGATCAAGAAACATAGTTGACTTTCATAATATATAGAAATAATTACAGAGACTTAGGCAAAATGAAGAGACAGAGGAAAATGCTTCAACAGAGAGAACAGCACAGAATCACAGCAAGAAGCTTAAGGAAACAGAGACAAGCAAAATATCTGGTAAAGAATTCAAAGTAACAGTCATAAAGATACTGGACTTGAGCAGAGTGGAGGATCATAGTGAGAACTTCAACAAAGAAATTGAAAATATAATAAAAAGGAACCAACTAGAGATGAATAACTCAATAACTGAAATAAAAAATATACTAGAGGGAATAAATAGGAGACTAGAGGAAGCAGAACAGATCAGCAAGCTGGAAGATAGAATAATGGAAAGAAACCAAACTGAACAACAAAAGAAAAAATAGTAAAAATTGAGACTAAACTAAGGGAACTCAGTGTTATCATTAAACATAATAATAGTCACATAATAGAGATACCAGAAGGAGAAGAGAGAGGGAAAGGGAGCAGAAAATGTATGTGAGGAAGTAATAGCTGAAAACTTTCTTATTTGGTGAAGAAAACAGACATCTAGATCCAGGAGACACTGAGAGCTCTCAACAAAATCAATGCAAGGAAGTCCATACCATGACATATAATAAGTAAAATGACAAAAAAGAGAATTTTAAAAGCACCAAGAGAAAGGAAAAAATATGCATACAAGGGAAACCTCATAAGTCTATCAGCTGATTTTTCAACAGAAACTTTACAGGCCAGAAGAGAGTGGCATACATCCAAAGTGCTGAAAGGGAGAAAACCTACAAACAAAAATAGTCTATCCAGTAAGGCTTTATTCAGAATAGAAGGAGAGATAGAGTTTCCCAGACAAACAAAAGTTGAAAGAATTCATCACCACTAAACCAGCCTTACAAGAAATGTTGAAGGGAGTCCCTTGAGTGGAAAGAAAAGTCCATAATAAGGCACAAGAAAATTAGAAAGGAAAAAATTTCACAGGTTCATACAAGTATAATTAAAGCAGATTAATCATTTATAAAGTCAGTACTGAGGTCAAAAGCAGCAAAATAAATTATATCTATAAAACCAATCAAAGAAGTCACAAAATAAAAGGATAAAAAGTATGACATCATATACATAAAACTTGGGGGGGGGCAAGAGTGAAAATTTCATGCTTTTACAATGGGTTCTAACTTAAATGACCATCATTCTTATAGAGACTGCTATATGCATAGTATGTTATATATAAATCTAATGGTAACCATAAATCAAAAACCTGTAATAAATATGAAAAAATAGAGAGAAAGAAACCTAAACATCACTAAAGAAAGCCATCAAACCATAAAGGAAGAAGGCAAGAGAAGAAGATAACAAAGAAGAATCACAAAAACAACCATAAATAAGTAATAAAATGGCAATAAGTGCATTCCTGTCAATAATTACTTTGAATGTAAGTAGACTCAATGCTTCAGTTAATCAAAAGACATAGGATGACTGAATGGATATAAAAGCAAAACCCATCTATCTACAGCCTACAAGAGTAACATTTCAGACCTAAAGATACATGCAGATTGAAAGTGAAGGGCTAGAGAACATATATCTGCAAATAGAAAGGAAAGAAAGCTGGATTAGCAATACATATATCAGACAAAATAGTCTTTAAAACAAAGACTATAACAAGAGACAAAGAAGGACACTACCTAATGATAAAGAGAACAATCCAACAAGAAGATATAAGAATTGTAAATACGTATGCACCTAACAAGGGAGCACCAAAATACATAAAGCAACTATTAACAGACATATAGGAAGAAATCAATAATAATACAGTAGGGAACTTTAACACCCCACTTACATCAATGGATCAGCCAACAGAAATCAACAAGGAAACAGTAATTTTGAATGGCACATTGGACCTGATGGATTCAACAAATATATTCAGAACTTTCCATCCCAAGACAGTGGAATACACATTCTTTTCAAGTGCACATGGAACATTCTCCAGAATAGATCACGTGTTAGGCCACAAAAAAAATCTAAACAAATTCAAAAAGGTTGAAATCATAACATGTAACTTTTCCAACCACAACAGTATGAAACTAGAAATCAACCACAAGAAAAAATCTGGAAAGACCATAAATACATGAAGTTAAATATCATGTTACTAAACAATGAATGGGTCAACCACAAAAATCAAAGAGGAAATTAAAAAAATACATGGAGACAAATGAAAATGAAAACCTATTTGGTCCAAAATCTTTATGATGCAGCAAAATCTGTTCTAAGAGGGAAGATTCTAGCAATATAGTCCTACCTCAAGAACCAGGGAAAATTTCAAATAAGCAACTTAACTTTACCCTAGAGGAGCCAGTAAAAGAACAAGTGATGCCTAAGGCCAGTAGATGAAAATAACTAATAAAGATTAGAGCAGAAATCAATAAAATAGAGACTAAGAACACAAAAGAACTGATCAAAAAGATTAATAATTGATAAAATGTTAACCAGACTTGTAGTAGTAATAGTAGTAATAGTAAAGAAGAGATAGAGAAAGAGAATAAGAGTGGATTTGAATAAAATTGGAAATGAAAGAGGAGAAATAACAGCCAACACCACAGAAAGCAAAGGATTATAATAGAGTACTATGAAAAGTTACATGGCAACAAATTGGACAACCCAGAAGAAGTGGACAAATCTCTAGAAACATATTACCTCTCAAAACTGAACCAGGAAGAAATAGAAAATTCGAACAGACCAATCACTAGCAATGAAACTGAATCAGTAATAAAAAAAATTCTCAACAAATAGAAGTTCAGGACCAGATGGCTTCATAGGTGAATTCTACCAAATATTTAAAGAAGAATTATTTTTCTCAAACTACTCCAGAAAAATACAAGAGGGAGGAAATCTTCCAAATTCATTCTATGAAGCCAGCATTACCCCAATACCAAAACCAGATAAAGAAGGCAATACCAAATAAGAGAACTATAGGCCAGTATCTCTAATGAACATAGATGTAAAAATTCTCGAGATAATATTAACAAACTAATTTCTAATGATACATTTAAAAAATCATTCATGATAATTAAGTGGGTTTTACCCAGGAATGCAAGGGTGATTCAAAATTTGTAAGTAAATCATTATAATTATATGGGATTTATTCCAGGAATGCAAGGGTGATTCAATATTGTAAATAAATCAATGTGTGAGAGAGGAATAATTAAAACCATATGATCATTTCAATAGATGCAGAGAAAACATTTGACAAAATGCATGCATTCATGATAAAAACTCTTAACAGAATACTGGAACTGATAAATGAACTCAGTAAAGTCAGAAGATACAAAATTAATATACATAAGTCTGTTATATTTCTATACACTATTAATGAAGCAGCAGAAAGAGAAATTAAGAAACTATTCCATTTATAATTGTACCAAAAATAATAGCATATCTAGGAATATAACCAAGGAGGGGAAAGACCTGTCCTCCAAAAACTATAAAACAATGATGAAAGAAATTGAAAATGACACAAACAAATGGAGAAATAGTCCATGCTCATGGATTGGGAGAACCAATATTGTTAAAATTTACATACCACCCAAAGCAACCTATAAATTTATTGCAATCCCTACCAAAATTCCAATAAAATTTTTTTTATAAAAGTAGAACAAATCATCCTAAAATTCATGGAACCACAAAAATCCTGGATAGCCAAGGCAAATCTTGAAAAAGAACAAAACTGGAGGTATCACAATCCCAGATTTCAAGATATACTACAGGATCACCTAAATGGCTCAGTCAGTAGAGCATGTGACTCTTGATCTCAGGGACATGAGTTGGAGCCCCATACTGGGTGTAGAAATTACTTAAAAAAAAAAAAAGATATGCTACAAAAGTGTTATAAACAAAACAGTGTAGTACTGACACAAAAATAGACCCACAGAATAGAACAGAATGGGGAGTGCAGAAATAGACCCACCCTTTTTTGGTCAATTCATCTATAACAAAGGAGGCAAGAATATACAATGGGAAAAATAGCTTTTAATAAACGGTGCTGGGAAAACTGGACAGGTACATGCAAAAGAATGAAACTGAACCAATTTCTCACACCATACACAAAAATAAGCTTGAAATGGATTAAATAACTAAATGTGAGATATGAAACTATATAACTTCTAGAAGAAAACATAGGCAATTTCTTTGACATTGGTTGTAGAAATATTTTTCTAAATATGTCTTCTTAGCAAGGGAAATGAAAGTAAAATTAAGCTATTGGGACTACCAAAGTATATATTATGTGTAGTGTATAGCATATATATCTATATGTAATCTATATCTATATAGATAATATAATATATAGATAGATCTATAGGTATCTATATAACAGAATATACGGGATATATATATATACAGCTGAAAAGAATTCTCTTTGCTACTTGTTAAGTTCAGCTCCCTCTCTCTGTACATCCAATTCCATCCTTTCTACATATTCAAGGACATTGTTATTTATTTTTCTTTCTCCTACACTGTTTTTTTCCTTATACTTGCTCTATTCTTTCAGTATATAATTATTCTTTGATTTCTGCCATCTCAAAAACTTCTATCAGTTCTTATGATAGGTAATACATGATTTTTCTCCTTCCCATTTGTGATGGCTAATTTTATATGTCAACTTGCATGGACAGTAGTTTAAGCAGATATTTGGCTAAACATTATTCTGAATTTTTCTTTGAAAGTATTTTTGAAATGAAATTTACATTTAAGTATATGGACTTTGAGTCCATATTGTCCTCCAGATTGTCCTCCATAATGTGGGTGGGCCTCCTTCAATCAGCTAGAAGCAAGATTAGAACAAAAGGCAACCTTGCCTGAGCAAGAGAAAGTTCTACCAGCAAGCTGCTTTAAAAACTTCAGCTGCAACATCAGTTCTTCCTGATCTCCAGCCTGAATGCCTTTGGACTCTAAGTGCAATGCTTTCTCTTTTCACACACTCTAATCAGTTTTTCAGCCTATCTCTCACTTAAAATTGCTCTTGTCAGTGAATACCTCCATATAGTTAATCCAATGGTCACTGGCCACCCTTTTTATTATTTGATATACAACACCATGGTAGACTAAATAATGTCCCCACCTCACCACAGGCCACATCCATGTCTTACTCCTGGAACTAGTGAATAGTTCCCTTATGTGTCAAAAGTAATCTTGCAAATGTGATTAAACTAAGGATATTGAGATAAGATGATTATCCTAGATTATTCAGGGGGACTCAACATAATTGTAGAGGTCCTTGTAAGGGAGAGGCAAGAGATTAAGTGTCAGAGAATGAGAGGTGATGACAGAAGCATTGGAGAGAGAGGGAGATTTCTTTCTTAATTTTTCCATTTGGGTGTAGTTGAGACACAATGTCACGTTAGTGTCAGGTATACAACACAGTGACTCAACAACTTTAAACTTTATGCTATGCTCATCATAAGTGTAGCTCTATCCATTTGTGCTGTCATCATATAATGCCATTACAATATCATTGACTATCCTTATGCTGTGCCTTTTATTTCCATGGCTTATTTATTTATTTAAAAATATTTTTTAAAGAGTTTTATTTATGTGTTAGAGAGAGAGAAAGAGAGAGAACAAAGGAGGAACAGGGGGAGAGGAATAAGCAGCCTCCCTGATGTGGGGCTTGATCCCAAGACCTTGGGATCATGACCTGAGCCAAAGGCAGATGCTTAACCAACTGAGCCATCAAGGGGCCACCCATGAGTTATTTATTCCTAACTGCAAGCCTGTATCTCCCAATCCATTTCATCTATTTTGCCCATCACCTTATTCTCCCTCCCTGTTTGTTCTCTGTATTTACAGGTCTGATTCTGCTTTTTGTTTGTTTATTTATTGATTGTAGACTTCACATATGAATGAAAATCTTAAAATATTTGTCTTTCTCATCTGACTTATTTGACTTAGAATAATATCCTTCTATGTTGTGGCAAATGGCACAATCTCACCCCTTTCAAGGCTGTGTAATATTGAATTTATCCCCCCCCAAAATGAAAACACTAATTTGAAAGGGCATATGCATCCCTGTGCTTAAAGAAACATTATTTACAATAGTCAAGATGTGGACAGAGCCTAAGAATCCACTGATAGCTGAATGGGTAAGGATGGTGTGGTACACACACACACACACACACACACACACAGGAATATTATTCAGCCATAAAAAAGGAGAGAGGTTTTTAAGAGACTTTGCTGCTGGCTTCTGTCTGAAAGAAAAGGCACAAACCAAGAAATTATGGCAGCCTCTAGAAGTTAGAAAAGGCGAGAGAATGGGTTGCACTCTGGAACTTTCAAAAGGAATGCTGTCCTGTCTGCCAAAATGTTGCAACAAACAGGGCCTATAAAATCTTTAACTGACATGGTCCTTCATGCTAAAGCTCTCTGCAAACAACAAAGGGATTTTTAAAAATTGATGTTCATATACAAACATCGAAAGGATTTTGATTAACTTTTTTGGGTCTTGTGCTCACCTATGGCCTAATTATTGTGTCTAATAAGATGGGATGTTTTGACTGGCCCAGGGGATATAGGGGCGTGTGATTGACATCTGTACCAGATGAGAGGTGCCGTTCTTGAAAGGAAAACTCTAGAGAGGAAAAAACAAACTAAAATGTTTTACTATAGCCTTCAATCTTATAACACAAACTGACAGTGTAGTCTGATTCTTGTAACATTTTTCCAGTATAGTTGAAATATCAAGGCACACTGAAAAAGCAAAACTATCTTGGAGAAATTCACAAGACTGGTGATAAGACACATGAGAAGATAGGAAAAGAATAATGCAGATTTTCTATTAAATATTCAGTTCATTGCCTTCAACTAGTTTAAAATTTTTAAAACATGTTAAAATTATTAACAATAATAATAACAAAAACAATATTGTTCTTATTGATGCCAGTGTCATAGGTCACAATGTCAATTTCAGCATCAGAATGTTGAAAAACAATATGTCTGAGCTGTTGGTTGAGTCTTTACTTTTTTTTAAAGATTTTATTTATTTATTTGTCAGAGAGAGAGCGAGGGAGAAAGAACACAAGCAGGGAGAGCTACAGGCAGAGGAAAAAGCAGGCTCCTGGATGAGCAAGGAGCATGATGTAACACTTGATCCCAGGACCAAAGGCAGATGCTAAACTGACTGAGCCACCCAGGCATCCCTGAATCTTTATTTTAATTTAAGGTTTTGGGTTCTAATTTTATTTGTGCCTATAGTACTTTTGGTAAGATGCTGCTTCCGGTTCTTTTTATGAGTCACATAATCTCACTGACCATGAATAACACAATCTTTCTTCTCCTTTATGTAGAGGATAAAACGGTGTTGGAAGACATTTTCCTCTATTTTACATAGACTGGTAAGGTGCTCGAATTATGGGCTGCATGGATGCCACCCTTCCCTATTTCTTCTTCTCTTTTGTGCACACCATGACCTAAGGGTGACAAATTAGGGTCTAAAAATTATAAGTCCATATGGAGAACCATCTACACAGTCCTCTAATTGTTTTTTCCTCGACTGCAGCAGCATTTGTGTGTGTAACCTCACTGCGGGACTCAAGGAGGCTGGTAAGTGAGGAAGATTCTTTGGTATAACTTGGCTGCTTTCCATTCCAGGTGACAAGTCCTGAAATATAGCAGGCACCCTTAATAATTGGCAATTTGACACCCCCCATAGCTATCTCTGCCCACTTCCCATACTTGTCTTCAATGCATTATTATCCTTATGCTGGAGTGAAATTCAGTCTGTCATGACTTGTTTGCTTATGATACTTTCCTTTTGTGTTAACATATGAAGTTTCCCCCCCTACTTTTAAAGAGATAGGAATAGTACTGCAGTTGTCAAGCATTTAATATACATAACTGGAACCTATTAAATTGGATTCTTATTGTAGCTAAGGAAAGACAACATGTTTTGTACACTGCTTCACCATCCTCCCCATGTTAAACCTGTCATCAAAGATGATGGCTGCTACTCTTCTATGTTGAGTTACAGCTACAAATCTGCATAAGGAGAGAACCTCCTTTGCTTCTGTAGTCTTTTTCTTTATCCCCAGGTTTGGCTGAACTGAGCTGGACTAAAGATAGGGAGGGAAAGAACAGAGAAGTATTGGTCCCTAAGTACACATGGTCCTTATACTGCGGCAAGTTAAAGGCTTATCTTCTATCATTTACTCTTTTTTAAAATTTTAGTTTTTTAAATTTAAATTAAATTAGCTAAAGTATAGAAAGTACATCATTAGTTTTTGATGTAGTGTTCAATGATTCATTAGTTGCATATAACACCCAGTGCTCATCACGTCACATGCCCTCCTTAATGTCCATCACCTGGTTTCCCTAGTTTCTCACCTACCCCTCTTTCCACAACCCTTAGTTTTTTCCCAGTCAAGAGTTTCTCATGGTTTTTCTCCTTCTCTGATTTCTTCCCATTCGGTTTTCCCTCCCTTCCCTCATCATCCTCTGTGTTATTTCTTATAATCCACATAGGAGTGAAATCACATGATAATTGTCTTTCTCTGATTGACTGATTTCACTTGGCATAACACCCTCCAGTTCCATCCATGTTAATGTACATGGAAGGTATTCACCTGTTCTGAAGGCTGAGTAAGATTCCATTGTATATACGAACTACATCTTCTTTATCCATTCATCTGTTGAAGGACATCTCAGTTCCTTCCAGTTTGGCTATTTTTAACATTGCTGCTATGAACATTGGGGTGAAGGTGCTCCTTCCTTTCATTACATCTGTATCTTTGGGGTAAATACCCAATAATAGTGCAATTGCTGAGTCATAGTGTAGCTCTATTTTTAAGTTCTTGAGGAACCTCAGTACTGTTTTCCAGAGTGGCTTTATAGCTTACATTCCCACCAACAGTGTAAGAGGGTTCCCCTTTCTCCACACTCTCACCAACATTTGTTGTTCTCTGTCTTCTCAGTTTTAGCTATTCTATCTGGTGTAAGGTGGTATCTCATTGTGGTTTTTATTTGTATTTCCCTACTGACAAGTGATGTGGACCATTTTTTTTCATGTGTGTGCTGGCTATTTATATGTCTTCTTTGGAAAAATGTCTGTTTATGTCTTCTGCCCATTTCTTGACTAGATTTTTTTGTTTGGGGAAATGCTGAGTTTGACAAGTTCTTTATAGATCTTGTATACCAGCCCTTTATCTGTTATGTCATTTGCAAATATCCTCTCCCATCCCATGGGTTGCCTTTTAGTTTTGTTGACTGTGATTCCTTTGCCACGCAGAAGATTTTATTTAAGTCCCTATTATTCATTTTTTATTTTGTTTCTCTTGCCTTCAGAGACATGTCTTGCAAGAACTTGCTGTGACTGAAGTTGAGGAGGTTACTGCCTATGTTCTACTCTAGCATTTTGATGGATTCCTGTCTCACATTTAGGTCTTTCATCTATTTTGAATTATCTTTGTGTAGGATATAAGAGAATGGTCCAGGTTTATTCTTCTACAGATGATTGTCCAGTTTTCTCAGCACCATTTATTGAAGAGACCATCTTTTTTCCATTGGATAGTCTTTCCTATTTTGTTAAAGATTAGTTGACCATAGGGTTGAGGGTCCATTTCTGGACTCTCCATTCTGTTTCATTGATCTATGTGTCTGTTTTTATGCCAGTATCATGTTGTCCTGATGATTGTCAGTTCATTTAGCTTCTTTGTGTCTGTGACAATCTTTGCCATGTCTATGATGGAACTATGGGTGGAAGGTTTAAATTATGTGTGTGTATATACAAATACATATACACTAAAATTAAATAGATTATCACAATTAGGTAAGAGCCACTGTCCTCTGTTTCATCATTTAAAAAATAGCACATTTTTTGTGTTGTCATCCTTTAAATTCAAAGCGGTTTCCCAGGCGTATTAACAACTCTTCCATTGATTTTCCATTCCATTTTAGTGTCTGTGTATTTTCTGTGACATAATCTCTGGAAAAATGACATTCATTGATATATTTGAAAGTCAGATACTTTAACACATAGACATTATAATCTTCTCTGTCAAATAATTGATATGGATACATCTAAAAAGTATGTTATTTAGTAGTTTACATGTTCTGGGAGGAAGAAGTAATAGAGTATTATTGACTTCTAGAAATATCTATTATTAACCATTAATTGAGACTAGTCCTAAGTTTTATGCATACAGAAGGGGAATAGTATTGACAATCCAAAATAATAGATAGATATTGACAAAGTGATAAAATGAGGTTATATTTTACACTGGATTAGATAACAAGTGTTGATATTAAAAATTGCCTGTTGTGAAAGTTATATGAATAAGTCTTTTGGAATTTTTAGTTTATTCCACATACATGATTTTATCTATACAAATTTGTTGTGATATATAGTTTTTCATGAAGTCCAACACAAGCAAATCTTCCAGTAGTGCTGGAGCAGATGATTATTTTTCCCCATTTGAGCACCAGATACAGTGGTTAGCTAGTGTTCTGGGCCCTGCTCTGGTCTGTTGTGACAATATCTCTGCACAGCATAAAGCATAGAGGTTCATGTTTTAGTGCAAGCTATGAGCTCACTGAATTATTGAATAGAGTGAAGGGTATGGTAACCTCTGTTATTTCAATTTTTTTTCTTTTTCACCAAACATGTCTAACTAATTAACACAAATGGAAAGATGTGTATATGCTATATATTGATAAACTTACAATTGTCTCTCCACTTGGATATTTATAAAAACATTGAAAGGCAGAGAACAATTTAAAATGTACGTTTAGTATTTATATTTGTTGTTCAAGAAGTCACGTTTTTCAAAGGAAACCGTGAATAATATTCCATTGTATATATACACCACATCTTCCTTATCTATTCTTCAGTCAGTGGATACTTGGGCTCTCTCCATAGTTTGGCTGCTCTTGAGAATGCTGCTAGAAACATTGGGGTGTGTGTATCCCTTCAAATCTGCATTTTTGTAACCTTAGGGTAAATAACTAATAGTGCAATTGCTGGATCTTAGGGTAGTTCTATTTTTAACGTTTTGAGAAACCTCCATGCTGTACTCTTGAGTTGCTACACCAGTTTGCATTCCCACCAATAGTGCAAGAGGGATCACCTTTCTCTGCATCTTCGCCAACATCTGTTGCTTCTTGTGTTGTTAATTTTAGCCATTCTGGCAGGTATAAGATGGTATCTCATCATGGTTTTGATTTGTATTTCCCTGATGATGAGAATGAGTAATGGATATTATATATAAGGGATGAATCACTGAATTCCACTCCAGAAACCAATATTGACTGCACTCTATGTTAACTACCTAAAACTCAAATAATAATAAAACAAAAAATGGTGAAGCCACATTACTCTTCCTGTGGATTCTTTGTTCCCTTTGTTCCTCAGCTGAACTCTTTGATCTCCGTTTTAATATCAATAAATCATTATTTAACAGAGTGACTGTTATCAACTCAAGCCCATTTTATTTCAGGTCACTATAATATAGTGTTAGTATGTGTATGTGTGTATGTGTGTGCATGTGCAGTTTTAAATGTTTTTCTTTAATAGCTCTTAGGAAATGTAAATTGTTTCTTTTATTACAATGAAAGCTGCCCTGCAATGCAGACTTTAAATTTCCTTCCTTGTCTGTAGTCGGCTTATGGAATAAGTTGACAAAGGAGGTGAGAAAGCAGGTAGGAATTGAAAGTCATACAGCTGTCCTATAGGCAATTGACAAAGCTGACCAGAGGTTGAAAATGTCCTCATAGTCAATCAACAACATCTACATGTATTTTCCATATTGTTCTGTGACTTGGTTTGCATCTTTACATGTAAGGTTCCCACATCGGGAAAAGAAGTTTCTGATAGCTCTTTTGCTCTTAATTCTTGCTGTCACAGAACTGCCAGTCTGAGGCAGCTGGGGATTACATGGACAGATAGTTTAGTTGTATGTGGATTCTTTTCTTTTTCTTTCTTTCTCTCTCTCTCTCTCTTTTTTTTTCTTTCCTTTCCTTCAGTTTCATAGTATTGTTTCTTTTGGCTAATCTGGTGGATTCCTGGAAAGTTTATGGGACTAGTGGGAGTGTGCTGCCCTGAAGGAAACCTAGTTCAGCTTCCTTGTTAAGGCACATTGGTCCTGGCCTCTTGTGGAGTGGATCTGTTTTGGCCCCTTGAGGAAGGGAGTATCCTGTCTTTCTTAATAATGAGGCAAAAAGATGACTACAAGAGAGAATTGGCAGTCACCAAAGGGAATGCTGTCCAGTTCTCCTCCAATACATACACCTCCTCCTGGGCAGATTTGTGAAATCGCTCATCAGTCTTCCATACGGTTAATCACGTGTTTTCTTTACTCTGTTTTGTTTTATAGCAATACTCTGAGCAGTTAACCAAAGTTGAAAGATTAGTGTAAGTTATATTAATCCTGCAGAACTGTTGTGTACCATATACATACATTTATCAACACCATATAAGTATCTTACAAATCATTGTGTACTATCTTATCAAGAAGCTTCACAAAAGATTCTACGATCAGCAATACATAGTTTTCCCAGGGATCTGGACCTCTAGAGAATGAAACTGCATTAGCTAGAAGGAGAGGTTAAATAGATAAAAAATAATATATAGTCTTTTGATGCTTGTTTTTTTGTATATATCACAGTAATGCATTTTTCCATACTAGGTATGGTGAATACTGTTGGGCTGGCACAAAGAAAGGGCTACTTAAGATGGCGAAAGTCCCCGCCACAAAACCTGAGTTTGGACAAGAGAACAAAGATCCAAGCAGAAATCTGAAAACCCTCTTGCCCCAGGCTTCCATGGACCAATGGGACCCTGACAAGCAGGAATCTGAGACCCCCGCCCCGGGGCTCCAGTGGACCAATGGGACCCCGACGAGCAGATGAAATATCCAAATAAGGGAAACTTGTCAAAAGACCCCTGAACTCCCCTCGAGGCCCCTTAAAAGCCCCCTTCTTCTTTCCTGGGGCACGACTTCCGCCACTCTGCTTTCCAGAGTCGCAAACTTCGCCCGAGGGTGCCTACCTCCTCCTGGTGCAACTTTCCTGGCTCCCCTTCTCCTGAGCCCTGAAACTTCACCAGAGAGTGTTTTCAACAAATCTTGCCTTGCACCCACTTTGCCTGGTGTTGTGTTTATCTCGCCAGAAAAAGTTTACATTTGATGCCAAAACCCGGGAAGGCAATAGAGCCCCCACCTCAGTGGGGAGGCTCTCTCCTTTCCCTAGCTGGACTGGACCCGCCTTTCCGAATGCCACTTCTGAAGCCGTGGTGAGTTTCCCCCAATTCTGCTCCTCCTTCCGGAAAGCCCTGCCCTAAACACAGTGGTGTCAGGGCGGACCCCGCCGGTCACCAGGTGACCTCTGTGACTCGGAGAGGCTGGGAGACGGCCTAACCTCTACAGCAGTAGACACAACCCAGTTTTTCTGCAACCCGGTGGTGGACGAGGGGACGCCTTCCTCCAGCCCTCAGGTTGCCCGGCAATGAATCATGGGGACCTCCCAATCCAAATTCAACTCTAAAACACCCCTGGGGGGTCTGCCTCCCAATCTTAAAACCCTGGAACTGGACCAGGACCTGCAAAGGCGACATCGCATACATTATTGTATTGTCGCTTGGCCACAATACCAATTAGACAATCATTCCCAGTGGCCTCCGGAAGACACATTTGACTAGGCAATCTCTACAAACGCCAAGGCAAATGGGTGGAGGTCCCTTATGTCCAGGCTTTCTAGACTTGACGCTCTCTCCCCTCCCTCTGCTCTCACTGCTCCACTTCACAGGTCCTCTTGGCCCGCTCCCCTCCCCCTACCCTGCCACCCACTGCTCCCAAAGACCCAGACCTCGCCTCGCTGTCTCCCCTCTCTGAACCTACAGAGAGCTTCACCCACTCACCGACAAAGGGGCCCCCGGTTCCTCCTCCTTCTTATGACGATCCCCTACCCCAATATCCCTCCTTCCCTACACCCCCTACCCCCCTGCTCCAACCACCCCCATTTCAGTCCCTTCCACTCCGACCCCCATCTCATCCCCTCAATCCCCAAAACCTGAGTTTGCTCCTGATGCGGCACCCCCCAACCTCCCCTCACGTCCCCTCCAGCCTCCCCTCCCATCTCCACCAGCACTAGGGCTCAAAAACCCTCCCCTGATTTAGTCTGCCCCCTAAGGGAGGTTGCTGGAGTTGAGGGAGTTGTTAGAGTTCATGTGCCCTTCTCTCTACAAGACCTTTTCCAAATTGAGAAACGTTTGGTTCCTTTTCAGCCAATCCTGATAACTATATCAAAGAATTCCAATGTCTGGCCCAAGCCTATGACCTTACCTGGCATGATTTACATATGGTCCAGACCACCACCCTCACCACAGAGGAGAGGGAACGCGTCCAGGCTGCTTCCCCAGGAGCACGCAGATCAGGTGCATCTCACTGATGCTGCCATGGCAGTTGGAGCCCAGAAGGTCACAGCTGTAGAACCAGGTTGGGATTATCAGGATGGCCAAGATGGCCACCAGCGACACGACCGCATGGTCCAATGTCTCATAGCCGGCATGCAGGCAGCCTCTAATAAGGCCGTTAATTACGACAAGATTAGGGAGATTGTCCAGGTCCCTGACAAAAACCCTGCCATGTTTCTTAACCAATTGACTGAGGCTTTAACCCAGTACACTCGCTTGGACCCCGCCTCTCCTGCAGGGGCCATGGTACTGGCTACTCATTTTATCTCTCAATCGGCACCGGATATACAGAGAAAGTTAAAAAAGGCTGAGGAGGGCCCTCAGACCCCCATTTCTGACTTGGTGAAAATGGCATTTAAGGTCTTTAATTCCCGTGAGGAGACGGCTGAGCTTAAATGACAAACCAGACTCCAGCAAAAGGTTCAGTTGCAGACCCAAGCCTTGGTAGCAGCCTTGTGGCCGGCTGGCTCTGGGAGCCAACAGAGAGGGGCAACCATTCGCACCCCCCACCGGGGGCCTGTTTCAAATGCGGGGCCAAGGGACATTGGGCTCGCCAGTGCCCCAATCCAAAGCCGCCAACTTGGCCTTGCCCTCAATGACATTTGATGGGCCACTGGAAATCCCACTGCCCTAACCTCGGGATATCTTTGGCACCTCAATGTGGGGGAGCCCCTGAGACAGTAAGTCCAGCTTTTCAACTGCTCAGATTGGGGGGCGACTGACGAAACCCAGACTCGGCCACCCCTCTCATCCAGGCTGAGCTCAGGGTCACACTCCAGGTAGCGGGTAAGTCCATCTCCTTTCTGCTGGACACGGGGGCTACCTACTCTGTTCTGCCTTCCTATTTGGGACTTACTTGAACATCACTAATTACTGTTATGGGGATCGATGGGACCTCCTCCAATCCTAGGGTGACCCTTCCCCTTATCTGTAGCCTGGATGGGTTCCTCCTCTCCCACTCGTTCCTAGTGATTCCTTCCTGCCTGGTCCCTCTACTAGGGAGGGACATTCTCCAGAAACTGAGGGCAACTATCTGCCTCTCCCCTTCCTCCCCTCCCTCCACCTCAACCCGTCTCTTCCTACCCCTCTCCAATCCCTCGACCCCCACTCCAGATGACCAACCAACTGTAGATCCTCGGGTGTGGGACAACTCGGAGCCCATCATCGCTTCCCACCTTACCCCAGTTAAAGTACAGCTTAAGGATAACTCCAAGTTTCCCTCTCAAGCTCAGTTTCCTATTTCCTTAGCCCACCACCGGGGCCTGAAACCTATCATAGAATAGCTTAAACATCAGGGACTCCTGATCCCCATCAGTTCCCCCTGTAACACCCCTATCCTCCTAGTATGCAAGCCCTCAGGGGCTTATCGACTGGTACAAGACCTTAGGCTTATCAACGAGGCCATGGTCCCCCTCCACCCAGTCGTTCCTAACCCCTACACCCTATTGTCTCATGTTCCCCCAAACACCTCTCACTTTACAGTACTGGGCCTAAAGGACGCCTTTTTCACCATCCCCTTGTGCCCTGATTCCTATTTTCTTTTTGCCTTCACCTGGGAGGATCCCGACACGCACGCTTCTGGACAACTAACTTGGACTGTCCTACCCCAGGGGTTCAGGGACAGCCCTCACATTTTCGGCCAGGCCTTGACTATAGACTTACAGCAGTGTGTCCTTAAGGCCTACTCTACTACAATATGTGGATGACTTCTTCCTCTGTAGCCCCTCCCTCTCAGTCTCCCAGGACAACACCTCCACCCTACTTAACTTCCTGGGGGCCAAGGGATATCGAGTCACCCCCTCTGAGGCCCAATTGTGTGCCCCTTCGATTACCTATCTGGACATACATCTGACTCCCACTTCTAGGTCTCTTACTGGGGACCGCATACGACTCCTCCAAGAACTCCAACCTCCCCAAACGGTGGATGAAATACTCTCTTTTCTTGGATTGGTTGGGTTCTTCAGACATTGGATTCCAAATTTCTCTATCCTGGCCCGTCCTCTGTACCAGGCGGCTAAAGAGACCCCCCAGGGTCCCCTAACTGATCCCACTTCGATCTGCCACTCATTCTCTAAACTAAGGGACCGCCTTACCACCGGGCCAGTTTTAGCCCTACCCGATCTCTCTAAACCATTCCATCTCTACACTGATGAGCACTCCGGCTCGGCCACTGGCCTCCTAAAACAACTGGTATGCATACTGCCTACGCATAGGGCTATAGCCTACCTGTCCAAGCAAACTGGATGTCACCACCCAGGGATGGCAGCCCTGCCTCAGGGGCCTAGCGGCAGCCGCTTTTCTTACAAAGGAGGCCCTCAAACTGACCTTAGGGTAGCCCATCACGGTCTACTCTCCCCATCGACTCATGGACATCCTTGGCCCATCTGACTCCTTCTCGTCTCCAGCTATTCCATATGCTATTCCTAGAAAATCCACATATCTCTCTCTCTACCTCCCCCAGCTTAAACCCCGCAACTTTACTGCCTATACCCTCGCCCACCCCAGAACCCGTTCATTCCTGCCTACAACTTATAGAGGACCTCACTCCTCTCCATCCCGGTCTCTCTGATCGACCACTATCCAACCCTGACCGCGTACTCTTCGTGGACAGCAGTTCCCTCCTGGCCTCAGATGGCCAGACATGCTGCTTACTCTGTGGTCACCACGGATGCAGTATTAGAGACGGCTCCCCTCCCAATCAGAACCACCTCCCAGAAGGCTGAACTCATAGCTCTCACCAGGACATTACACTTGTCAAAGGGACAATGAGTCACCATTTACACTGACTCAAAATATGCCTACCTCATAACTCACACACACTCTACTCTTTGGCAAGAACGGGGGTTCCTAATGACCAAGGGCACCCCTATAGCCAATGGACCCCTCATCGCCAAGTTGCTTGAGGCCCTTACCCGCTGAGGTAGCAGTTGTTCACTGTCAAGGTCTCCCTAGGTAACAACAGGGCAGACTCTGTGCAAACAGCCCTAAATACCCCTGCCTCTCCTATCCTCTTTTTTTAACACCCCTCACCAGCCTTCCTACTCTACAAAGGAAACACAAGCCCTCCAGGCACAGAGAGGAAAGATTGGAGATAAGGAGTGGATCTACATTCAGGACAGGTTGCCCTGTCAGGCAATCTGGCACACACCTTAATTACTGACATCCACCGACCTCTCCATATTGGCCCAAAGGCTCTTCACCAATTTCTTCAGCCATTGTTCTATCATCCTTCCTTATCTAAGGTAATAGTTGTCCACAGGGCTTGTAAAACCTGTTCGGCCATGAATTCACAAGGAGGAATCTGCAGACCAGGGTCTAACTATCAGCTCCGAGGTCATCAGCTGGGGGAAGACTGGCAACTGGACTTCACTCACATGCCTCGCCATAAAACCTTTTGCTACCTATTAACCTTGGTTGATACATTCACAGGCTGGATCGAGGCATACCCCACGGCCCGGGAAACAGTGGACATGGTGGCTATAATACTCATCGAGCACATCATCCCAAGGTTTGGATTGACCTGGATCCTCCAGTCAGACAATGGTCCCACCTTCCTCTCCAGTGTAACCCAACAGGTTGCTGAAAGCCTCAACATAACCTGGAAACTTCACATCCCATACCACCCACAGTCATCAGGTAAGGTAGAAAAGGTCAACGTGCTGCTCAAAGCCCAACTCACCAAACTTACCCTAGAGACCCACCTTTCCTGGCCCACACTTCTGCCCCTGTCTCTCACCAGACTCCGGGCTATGCCCGGCAGGCCTTTGGGCTTAAGCCCATTCTAATTACTATATGGCCGGCCCTTTCTTATAAATCATAGCCTTCCAGCCATTTCCCCACCTCTTTTATCCTATCTACCTTACCTCACTCTCCTCCAAGCTCTCTTAAGGGTCACGCCAACACTGTCCTCCCAGCCCCAAGCGACCATGCTTCCAAAGGGGATATACAGGATCTATCTCCTGGGGACCAGGTCCTCCTCAAAAGCTTGCGGCCAGGCTCCTTACAAACCCGGTGGACCAGGCCTCATACCGTCGTCCTTACCACCCCAACTGCTGCAAAACTTTTGGGGCACTTTGCATGGGTACATATCAACAATCTCAAACGGGCACCCACAGATACTGATTGGACTTCCCAGATGGCAGGCCCCACCAAACTCCACTTGGTTAGGGCCCCTTCTCATATTCCTTCTAATCCAGACAAACCAGGCGGATCCATGTGAGTCTAGCTGCTGAGGAGTTCAGGTACCTCTCTCTATTTTTCAGCCTTTACTTAGATGCCTGCAACCTGCTACTGGGGAAAGAAACCAACAACCTGTACATATGACCAGAAAACCTATTGGGTCTCTGACCTCATGACAGCCAAACATGGTATTGCCCCCTGCAACATCTACCCCAGGTCTGGAAAAGTTTGCTGGACCTATCTGGGTCATGTCGGTCTCTCGGACAGGGTGGGGTAGGGCCCAGGACCAGGTTAGCCACAAACACATTAAAACAGCAGTCACGGACCAGATTAAACGACTCCAACCCCCCAACAACCCGGTCTATAAGGGTATCAATCTTGGTAGCATCCAAAAATTCCCTACCACCAAACAAGTGACAGTGGCCCTCCTGAATTCTAGTTACAATCTATGGTGAAATGTGTCGAAGAACGGTGACAGTGACTGCTGGATCTGTTTCCCCTTTTCAACACGTTCCAACATTGTAGGGATACCCCTCCCTATTGACTGGCCACTCCCCAACTCCACAGCCACAAATAATACTGTCCATATCGGCCCCATTGGGGGAAACATACCTATTATTAATGTGTCCTTCCCCCTTACCACCGCAGCTGCCAACATCACTAACTCCTCCCTCCTGTACTGTACTCCCTTGGGAATATTTCTCTCGTGCCCTCAGGGAACCTATCACTGCCTGACCACTAATGACTCCCTAGGCTGTATATTCATTTTACTATCTCCTTCTACCACCATCTACTCTGAATCCCAGCTGCAATCCATCCTATTCCCCCAACACCGTGGAGGAAGGGCTGCCTTCCTCCCATTCAAAATAGGGGCAGGAATAGCCACAGGGGTGGCAACTGGAACAGCGGGGATAGGAACTTCCATAGACTTTTGTTACAGACTCTCCCAAGCCCTGAATGATGACATGGAATGGATTGCTGACTCCCTCAAAGCCCTACAGACGCAAGTTACCAGCCTGGCGGCCTTAGCCCTGCAGAACCGACGGGCCTTAGACCTTCTGACCCCGAAAAAGGGGGGACCTGCCTATACTTAAATGAAGAATGTTGTTACTTTGTTAACCAATCAGGTATAGTTACCTCCAGGATTAAAGAACTCAGGGATCCTATTCAAGCACGACGGCAAGACACGTCTTCCTGGGGTCTGGACCCCTACACCTGGGTAACCTGGCTGCTCCCTTTGGCGGGACCTGTATCCATAATCCTCCTTCTAGTCTCAGTTGCTCTCTGTCTTTTCCGATGCCTGCAGGGTCGCCTACAAGAACTTGCCCTAGTGTCCGTCAATCAACTCCTCCTTCAGCCCTACTCTCACCTGCCCACTTCTGACTACCCCTATGATGACGCCTCCCTGTCAGCAGGAAGTAGCCAGAACTGAGTCAATGCCCCTGGCACCATTATATAAAGCAAAAGGTCAGAATGTTGGGCTGGCAGAAAGAAAGGGCTACTTAAGATGGCGAAAGTCCCCGCCACAAAACCTGAGTTTGGACAGGAGAACAAAGACCTAAGCAGGAATCTGAAAACCCTTCCGCCCTGGGCTCCCATGGACCAATGGGACCCTGACAAGCGGGAATCTGAGACCCCCGCCCCCGGCTCCAGTGGACCAATAGGACCCCGACGAACAGGTGAAATATCCAAATAAGGGAAACTTGCCAAAAGACTCCTGAACTCCCCTCAAGGCCCCTTAAAAGCCCCCTTCTCCCTTACTTGGGCATGACTTCCGCCACTCTGCTTTCCAGAGTCCCGAACATCACCCGAGGGTGCCCACCTCCTCCCGGCGCAACTTTCCTGGTTCCCCTTCTCCTGAGCCCTGAAACTTCCCTGGAGAGTGTTTTCAATAGATCTTGCCTTGCACCCACTTTGCCTGGTGTTGTGTTTATCTCGCTGGAAAAACTTTACAAACACATTTATTTCAAATCTTTCTTCACTGTTGTGAAAGTCCTGAAGGAAGTTTTTTTTCAGGTAATTGCTCTCAAGAACACGATATTGTTATTGACAAATGAAAGAACATTTTACGTTTCAGTACCATTGACTATTCACTCCCTTATTCAACAAATACCTATTTTATGCTTACTTTTTGCTCTGTTCTAGGCATTAAGCACACAGCGATTAATAAAATTTCTCTCCTTGTTTGTTTTCTCAGGTGGCAGGGAAGATTGTATAAATTTATGGCTTTGCAGACTATGATGAGAATATATAGAAAGGAGCAGTCACTTCAGTGGATTTGAAGGGTGTAAGTGGGGATGAGGATGGGGTCATAGAAGGGCTTTCAGGGGGACAGTTGTGTTGAAGGAAAAGTGGATATTACGTGGTCACAGGACCTGAGTGTGATGTCGAGGCCCAGTTGTGGGACTAGGACTAAGTTCTTAACCTCTTAGAGCTGAGTTTTCTTAGTAATAAAATAAAGACAGTAATTAGGCCAATCACAGAGTGTTTCAAGGGCTAAATGTGATACTGTCTATGAAAAACATTTGTTAAAATGCTATACTGATGTTTAAGTGAGCCTTCTTGTCATCATTTGGAAATTATGTAACAAGATTACCTGTGCTTTGGGAACAAGATGAGGACCCATGATGGCACCCTGAAAAGCAAGGACAGTAGAAAGTCTTGGGAGAATGGCACATAGCAGAGCATGGTGGATGGGTACATAGAGTCTGGAGTCACATTGGGCAGGTTCCAATCCCACGTGTCCCTTTGGCAAGTTGCCTAAATTCACTATGCCTCAGTTTCCTCATCAGTAAAATGGAGATAATAGTACTTAGCATAAGTGGATTTTTATGGTGATTAAATGAGTTAATTGTGTGTAACACTTAGAACAGTTCTTGGAACATCATGAGAATGATTTATTGTTTGGTTGTATAAATACTTGTATTAGTTACCTAGGACTCCTATAACAAAATTGAGTGTCTTAAAACAACTGAAATTTATGCTGTCACAGTTGTGGAGGTTAGATGTCTCAGCCAAAGTGTCAGTAGGGTTGGTTCCTTCTGAGCGCCCTGGGGGAGGAACTGTTTCATGCTTTTCAAGTTAACTTTTGGTATTGCTGGCAATCCTTAGTGTTTCCTGGCTTAAGTATGTATCACTCCAATCTCTGCTTCTGTAATTACATGGCATCTCTTGGTGGGGTTCTGCATCTCTTCTTTTCTTTCTGTAAGAAACAAGGGCCCACCCTTCTCCAGTATGACCTGATTTTAACTGATTACATCAGTAATGATCCTATTTTTAAATAAGGTCACATTCAGAAGTGCTGGGGATTAGGATATCAACAAATCTTTTTGGGGGGATACAATTCAACCCAGAATGGTACTTACTTAGAATATAAGTAACACAGGCTTATCTAGTCTGTGCAAATAAATGACTTAATATATCATTGATATCTTTATCAATATCTTTATCAATATCTTTTGAGATATCGTTTTATATCTTTTGAGACCTGTGATTTTCTGTTCTGGATTTCACATCTGCAGCATCTTTTTTTTTTTTTTTTGTCTTAGAGACCAGAAAATGCAGTGGCAGTTGCACCTGATTTAATTAACCTTAGGTCTTCCATGCTTTTAACCAAGGTCAGTGTCCTTTTAACCAAGCTACTCAGGTTATAAGGCTGTTTCTTTATTCTATAACATGCACCCACCCACCTCCCCCAACACAGATCCATGCACATGACTCCTATTCTTGGTCCCTTCCTCATTCAGCTACTGCCACTAGCTCTTTTGCTCTCCAGTCTTGTCTTTTTTTTTTTTTTTTTTTTTTTGGTTAGTTGCCATTTTTTGAATTCAGCAAAATCCAACAAATCCAAAACTAAAACTCACAGCAGTTTAATAGTGTAATTATGGTGAAATTTGAATCCTTCAGACCTGGGTTTACATTCCAGATCTGCCATTTACTGGCTTTAGTACCTTGATCATGTTACTTTAACTGTCTGAATTTCAGTTTCCTTATGTATAAAAATAGAAACAGCGATGTTTATATGGGACAATGCATGCTTTACAATAAACACGTCATAAATGTTTGTGATTGAATAAGTATAAGAATCAAGCAATAAATAAATGGAGTTGTTGAGAGGATTAAATGAGATAATGAATGCACAGGGTTTAGAAGTGGGAAATAGTCAATAAATGGGAGCTTTAAATTTTATTCTTTTTTCCTCAATCCAAATTCCCCTTTTTAACTGCCTACATCTGTCATCATTCTAGATTTAAGGTACTATATTGAGCTAACTAACCACTGTGTTTTATCAGTTTTACATTTGAAATCCCTACAGAGGCCAGTCTTTTTTGATGAAGTATGTTGACTTTGGAATCAACCCCTCACAACCTTGTGGCATCAAGTCTAGATGACAGTAGCTTCTGTGGGGGTCTTCCTTTCTCTAGTCTTTTCCTCCCATAATCCATCCTGCAATCCTTAATCATATTTTCCATTTTTCCACCATATTTTCCTCTATATTTTCCAATGAGTTGCAGAGCCCTACCTCTAAATTTTGACAATTTGGTTTTTTTTTTTAAGATTTTATTTATTTATTTGATAGACAGAGATTACAAGTATTCAGAGAGGCAGGCACAGAGAGAGGAGGAAGCAGGTTCCCCACTGAGCAGAGAGCCTGATGCGGGGCTTGATCCCAGGATCCTGAGATCATGACCTGAGCTGAAGGCAGAGGCTTAACCCACTGAGCTACCCAGGCATCCTGACAATTTAGTTTTATTGATAAGAGCTAGGAATACTAACCAGTTTTTTCTCTCTTCTTTTTAAACTGGAAGACAAAAGAATGTGTGGATGCTTAATTATCAATTAAATTGTTTAAATTGTCTGATTATCAATTAAATTGTTTATTAAAAACAATTTAGTTTTATTGATAAGAGCTAGGAATACTAACCAGTTTTTTCTCTCTTCTTTTTAAACTGGAAGACAAAAGAATGTGTGGATGCTTAATTATCTATTTCATATTCTGATTCATTTCAAGCTTTTTCTGCACGCCTTGATGTGGTTATGGTGGCAATGTTCAAAAGAGTGATGTATCCCTGGGGTTTTGGCAGTGCTTGTTTAACTCAGAATTTGTTTGGGCTTTTATATTTTTCTTGGGCTTATTTTCAGTGATACTTGCTCCTTGAGTGCCTTAGGTTTTAAAACTGTACATTGCTTTGGTATGACAGGTACTCAGATTCTCCATGAATAGGAATTTGTCCAAACTGAGTTTTGACCTATGTGCCCAAAATTCAAGCTGCAGAAGGACAACAACCCCATCTATGAGGAGAAGGATGGCATCACTGAAAAACAAGTAGTTTCTTGTACTAGGAGTCAACCACACCATGCCTCAAAGTCACTCCATACTTTGGGCTAGATACAAAAGGAACATGTTCCATAAGGAAACTCTGTCTGCTTTAGATGGTGTAATGTAAAAAACATAAGGTTATATTCAGGTGTATGGCCATATGAATAACTTGGAGGTGGCCTATATGCTCAAATATTACTTACTGAAACAGCTGCTTAAAATGAGCTTTTAGTCCTGCTGAAGACTTCCCTATTTAGCCAATGAGATTTTTATCAATCCTAGAGTCATGTCTACTTATCTAGTCTATGACCAGGTTAGTCCTTTCTACTCCATGTTAAACCTACAGCTCAGTTCCCAGTTTCACTAAAAGTGATGAGTATCTAGAACATGGCAAAAACCAAATGACATCATTCTCACTGGAATAACTAATAATAAATAAAGATTTAAGCCATGACTCCATAAAATTTCCAAATCCAGTAGAAACAAATTGTGATTAGATCTGGTCAGTTAGTGTTCTGCATATGGGTTCTTCCAAAATAATTCAGTGTATTTCCTTATTTTGAATAACAGAACTCATCACCTCTGTTTCCAGTCTACTCCAGATTGAAAATTTTTGGCTCAACCACCAACTGCTGGCATAACCTTGGGAAAGCCACTCACCATGACTGGACTTTAATTTCATCACTGTAAAAGAAAGAATTTGGAGTTCAGTTTAGATGAAGATATTTAAAATTCAAATATTTTTGGAATAAAGTGTTGTAAATATCCATAGAATGGCTAACAGTCTTCTTGAAAGATACTGTTATAAACTATAAATCATATAATGTTACTCTTTTGCTTAAAATCCTTCAATGGATTCCTAGCACATTCAGAGTGAAAAGAAAGTCCTACAAAGGTACAGGCACTCCATAACTTGCCTCCCAGAGAGCTCTCTGGTTTCCTTCTCCATGCCCATAACGCTTCTCACTGAAGTCCAGCCACACTGCTCTCCTTGGTGTTAAAAACATACCACATATTTCACCCTTCTTGGTGAAGGGTGTTTGGGCCCTTCTTGTTCCCTTTCCTGGTATTTTATCTTCCCAACTATCTACCTACCTCAACCCCTTACCTCTTTCAGATCTTGACTCAAATGGCTCTCTCTCAAAAATTGTTCCCGGATCTCCTGATCTAAAACTGCAGGCTTCTCCTACACTCCCTCTTCTTAGTCCTTGCTTTATTATTCTCAGTAACATTTATTTAACATGCAATATATATATACATGTATAACATGCAATAATATATGTAGCATACTATATATTTTGTTGATTGTCTCCACTTCCCAGAATCTAAAGGATTTTTGTCCATTTTATTCACTGCCCAATTAAAATTTGTTGAAAAAATGAAGAAAAGAATGAAGGATAGACATGCATTCTATCGGAAGTCATACCAGAGTCTATTGGAGCTTTAGATTCTGATTTTAGCTGGTAGCACTTATAGACAAAACTTCTATCCTTTCTTGGCCACTGAGTAATTATTCACATGAGAAGATAAAACATCTCATGTGGGTTTTGACTCTGGGGACTGGAAATCCTTTTATCACTGAGCAAATGAAAGCCAATCATCTGTTATGCAGTAACAACTAATGAGGTATATGTAGATGAAAAACATTCCCAGTTAATTAAAAGTAGCACTTTGCTTTCCTCAAAATCATCTCTCTCTCCCTCTCTCTCTCTTTTTCTCCTTCTCTCCCTTTCCCCTTCTCTCTGCTATTGTATTTCAAGTAGATTTCTGCTACAGTGTTATGGGAAAAATCTTTAATTACCTTAAATCCACTGTCCCAAAAACACTATCTGAAGCAAAGATCTTGAAGAACTTAAAATAATCTTTTTAGTTTAAGCAAATTTAATTATTTAAGGTCCATAGAATATTGTATCCAGCTTTAAGGTAAAATGATGAGTTGTTTATTTCTGACTTCATGTGCATTAACAGATAAGATCTGTCTGTCACTGTATGTAACTATATCTAATACACATCAATAAAGCAAACAGTCGCTTTGGTGATGTTATACTCTACTGACAATATGGACCGCTTATGAAAAGCCTGTGGGGTCAATAAAAAGGCTGGAGTTGGATTTATATGAGACCATGTCAGTCTCATTTTTTTCCCTTTAAAATGCAAATCTGCTCTAAAAGATGATGAGTCTAATTTGTTGTCCACTGGACTTGCCCCTTTCAAAAAGTTCCTTTGAACAACTGATGTCCAGTCTTCAGGATCCCATCCAGCAAAGGCAAGCCAGCTGTGCCGTGTCAACAGGGATGATTTGTGGCCTTCTTAAACAGGCTTCAGAGGAATTGCTGGTTTTAGACATTGGTTGATTAGCTTGATGAAGTGAGCTTCAAAATGTTTGTTCCTTCTGTTCATTTTCATTTTTTAAGGCTTATGTATTCTTAGTATTCTCTTTCTTTCCCTGTGATGTTCGGTTCAAAAATGTTTGAGATCCCAGGGCATGAATTGGTACAGCCTGACTCATTATGTTCTCAGACATGCGTGGAGTTTGACAAATCATTTGGGTTTTTAAGGCAAACTTAGAGATGTCTAGGATTGGTTAGACCCTATTAACAGGTGGTAAGCACATTGCTGAGAAGTGTCTTTTGCTGCACTCAATTAATTACCATCAAACAATGACTGATCCATGACTACAGATCCAGTCATCAACCTGCTTGCATTTGAGCCAACATATTAATCTACGCAATCCACAATGCTGTCCCTGCTTGATCCCATCACTAACCTCTTCCCCGTACATAGCAAGAGTTTGGGAATGATCTGGTTTGTTCAACCTGCAAAATTAAGGGTCACAGTTTGGTTCCCTTCCACATCTGTTCCTCTTATTTTCCATGGACCATTTCTCAGTTGCCACCCAAAGAGATGAAGGCAAAACCCCAGATCCAAGTGTTTGGACACCAACACAAAGCTGCCTGAGTCTGTGGTGAGGCCTATGTGGTTTAGGAAACTATACTGCTTGTTTGAGCTTTCCAATAGTGTAAAGTAAAAGAATAAAATAGACAAGGATTTCTATTTATTTTCCAGACCCATGGTCATTTTATTTTGTGATTCATTCATCTAGAAAGTGCTTTAGAAGGAATTTGCCACGTCATATGGTCTGGTGTCATGTACAGCCATTTGAGATGAGGGGCTAGGCTTGAGGTTTATAGATGTAGAGTTATTTATTTCTCTTCAAGGTCTATCTAATTGATATGCAACCAGGTGCCATAAGGAGCCAGTTATGAACACTGCCGTTTTATCAAGTTAGGCAGCTTTTGACATAAGGAAGCAAGATATTATTTATGTTTATTTATGTTATTATTTATGTTGGATTTTCATTCCCATATTTATGTTGGATTTTCATTTCCATGCCTTCTAAACACCTATCTGTTTTTCAAGATTCAAAACCCAGTGTTGCTTAATCTCAAGTTTTTCCTTACCAACATGTTTTTTCAAGGTACAAATGACTTCTTTGGACTTTGAGTCCCAGAATAGACTAAGACTTTTCTCTTTACACTCAGTTTAATTTGCTTACACTTAAGTCTAATTGGCTTCCTTAATTAGACTGTGAACTCCTTCAGACCTGAAGATGTCAACATTTTTATCATTTATCTTTGAAATGCCATTGCTTGGTACACAGTAGGCTCTTGACAAATGTTAGTTGAATAAAAAACAAAACAAAACAATGAATGGACTTAGTGTGCTTGGTATTCACTGGACATGCCATGTTACCTCAGAAGTTGAATCTATTTTGTGGGTCAAGTCTCGTACCCATTATGGCCTGTCCTCCCTCTGCCTGGCAAAAAAAAAAAAAAATTATTTATTTATTTTTTTAAGTTTTTAAAATTTATTTGAGAGACAGAGAGAGTGAGAAAAAGGGAGGGCTCATGAGTGGGGGGTAGGGGCAGAGGGAGAAGCAGATTCCTCACTGAGCAGAAAGCCCAATGCAGTACTCGATCCCAGGTCCCTGGGATCATGACCTAAGCTGAAGGCAAACACTTAACAAACTGAGTCACCCAGGTGCCCCCAAATTTTCTTGTTCTTTACATTGATACTCAAAAATGAGTTATGTGTAGAATATTCTCTATCTTTCCCAAACACTGTTAGTAAATCCTTTCTCTTTTTCCAGAGGCCCATTAGTTCTTACCTTATACCACATATACTACAGTGTGTCTGTTATTCAAGTATTGATTGTTTTTTCCCTTCAGCGGTGATCTCCTGATGGGGCAGGTTCCTGTTTAATTTTGACCTTATCCCAAGTGCTCAGTGTGGGCCTGGCTCAGAGACTCAGAGATAGTACCCAATGAGGATGTACGTCAGAGGCCTGCTCCAATCACTGATATTAATCGGCTGTGGAAGTTTGAACACAATCCTTGATTTTGCTTGGCCACGATATTTTATCTGAAAACCAAGAAGCTAAAATATAACTCCAAGTTCACTTCCAACTTCAGGTCTTTATTCAGCATCTCTTCCTGTTTTTCACAGCAGTGCATTTTGCTCCTGTAATCATTTGGGTCTTTCTTTCTTACAACTATGCTTCTCTTCTCCTTGCCTTATTTTCTCATCCAAAATTTCTTTTTTCCTTGTGTCACCTAAATGTGTTCAAATAGTCAAATACAATATTATTTGCTGAACTAAAAAGATACTTGTCAGATGTATGATTTGAACGTTACTTCATCTTTCTATAGCTCTGCTTCCTTATCTATAAAATGAAGATAAAATATAGGGCATATTCTTCATAGGTTTGTTGTGAGGATTCAGTTATTGACTACTTATAAAGCTTTTAAAACATTGCCTGGTGCATGGCACCTGAGTAGCTCAGTTGGTTAAGCATCTGCCTTTGGCTCAGGTAATGATCCCAGAGTCCTGGGATAGAGTCTTGCATGGTGCTCTGTGCTCAGCGGGGAGGCAGCTCCTCACCTCCTCCATGCTCATCCTCTGCTCATTCTCCCTGACTGTGTTCGCGCTCTCTCTCTCACTATCTCTGTTGCTACCTCTGTCTCTCTCAAATTAAAAAAAAAAGAAAAAAAAAGTCTTAATTTTTTTTTTAATTGCTCTGTGCATAGTAAGTGAACCGAGTGCTTTATATTACTAACACATCCCCCCTCCTCTATTGTCACAATCAGGAGCTGACTATATGTATGGGTTCCTATATTATAATACTTTAGATTTGACTGTTACAGTTATCAGCAAACCTTTCAGGAAATTCCTCCGTGTTTTTATCATAAAAAATATAAATTAAATCTTATTATTCATTTATTTTTAATATCACATTCTTATGCTTTTATAAATGAGACTCAGAATTTATTTACAGTGTGGTATCATGCAGTTATTTCCTTAGTAGTCAAAGGTAGAGTATAGATATTATTAAATACTTATCTAATATGAGGCTTTCATTTTGCAAGTTTCATTATAATTCAAAGTTAGAATGCACACCCATCTGCAATAGCTATTGTGAAATGTATTAGAGTCTAGAAGAGGAGAGGTCTTTAGAGTTGGATTTGGCCAGATTTACACAGTAGTCTAAAATATTGTTTTCCAAATAAGATACAGATTTGCTAAGTAACCTGAGTACAACAGCATCTGAAAGATATAAGAAATGTTGGTGAAAAATTATTACATTTCAACAATTTTCAGTTTGTGCTAAATTTAGCTCTCCTGGGCACGAGATAGAAATATCTTTAAAAACCAATCCCCCTATTCATGTGCAATATGTCACATTTGGAGAAATTGTGACTGGTGGTCACCACTTGATGAGATGGTGTGTGTTTATGTTTGGGTATGAGGGATACTTGCAGCAAGGGTAAAATCCCTATACAGTGAAAGTTAAGGAGCATTTAATTTTTGTAAACAAGTTTAGCAAGAAATTATGTTTTCTGTATTCAGGAAATGAGCAGCATTTTTAAAAACAAGACAGAACATGAAAGGTGCTGAGAGAAACAGGAAAATTTACATTCTGGTGTCAGACCCAAGAACTGTATAGGTAGGTAAGTGATTTGGGTTGTGCTCTCCACATTTGTTAAAGGATATGTGACCTATATTGCTGTGTGTGTGGATGAAAGATTGTAAGAGAAGAAGAATGTGAATAAGGAGCTCCGTTGAGAGATTATGGTAGAAGTCCAGGTGAGATTTCACAATTCAAACACAATTCACAACTTTATGATATTCTTGCACTTGCCTGTTGAATAAGGGTGGATGGTTTTGTCAGTAAGTGGAAGAGGCACTCTAAAAGGACTTCAAGCTCCAGAATTGCTTTCATCGGCTCATCAGTTGCTTAAAATTCTTCTTATAAAGATTATGTCTATGATCCTTTGTGGTATAGGTGAAAGTGTAAATTTAGATGAATCATCCTCTTAATAAATATCACTCTTCTCTAGCAGAAGGGAATGTAAAATAAATGAACTAAGACGACAAGGAGAGGTGTAGTGGGGCTTGTGGTGAACAAGAGAATGTGAGCCGGTCCCAATTCTCCTTCAGCCCATCATTTACACAAACCAAGTGATCTCTGAACTTTAATAACAAAAGAGGTAACTCCAGATTTTTATGTTTATTTTATGTTTATTTTCCAAGTTTTAAAACACTCAAACAAAACATTTGCAGGGCACATCTGGTCAGTGGACCCCTCTTGGTCACCAGCGCGCTGTAGCTCATGTCAATCCTTCTGAGATTGAGGAGAATCTTAACCTCCTCAAACTGGTCTTGGTATATGAGCAGGAAAGAAATACTTTGACAACAGCAATTTGCCTAGTTAGAAAAATGTTTCCTGTGTTGGACAGCCAACCTGGCTGCCATGCCAGATTAGTTACACAGAATGGCATTTACATAGAGAAGCAAGGGAGCACGTTAATTGTGCTTAGGTTTCTGCCGTGGAACGTGGCCATCCTCAGCTGGGCTTTCAGTCACACTGAGCAACGCCTTCAACTGTTCTTTGCAGGATCTTATTCCATTTCCCCACAGCAGCTTGTTAAAGTTCTTTAGCTTCCCCTATTTTCATGTCTTTTAAACTGTGGACTTGTTTTCCTCCTGCTGAAAATCTGGGCTCTCAAAGGTGAACATCTTCATTTTGTTCTTGCAAAGGACAGAGGAAGTGGCATTAGCCTCTGCTGTCACTACCTTTTCTCCAGTCTCAGAAGAACGGGGTTTCCTTTTTCTACTCTTAGCCCGTCCCACAAATGCTTTGAGCTGGACCCCCTTCATCTCAGTTAACATCAGCATCAGCGCTTCTCTGACATTTTCAGTTTCTCTACCTCACTCTCCCCACACCCATTTCCAGTGGTATATCGATAAGCTCGTATCTTTCTTGAGTAACAGTACTTTCAAGAGGGCAAAACAAATACCAGCTTCCTGATTCCATGTCCTCTCCTTGCTTCTGACTTTTCTCTCTGGCCTCTTGCCTTTCCTCATAAGAGTCTGCTTTCACAGACTCCAGTTCCTTGGTCCCACTTGCACTCTAACTCCTACAGTCAGGATGCGTCACACAGGTCCTCTGAACATACTCTCACAAAGTAATTATCTCATCAGTAATGTATATTAAAAACATCTCTCAAGTTAGAATGATATCTAGTATTTGCTTCTAAATACATAATTCAGGAAGAGGAGAGAGATGGATGAAAATAAGGGAGAAATGAGGTTAGCTATCTCTTGATAATTGTTGAAGCTGGGTGATGAACTGTCTAGCAAAACCCCAGATCTTCTAATTCCAAAATCAAATAAATCATTTTTATCTGTCAACTTATGTGACTTCTTATTGGCCTCTGACCTTTCCTACCACCTTCCTGGGACAGTCTTCTCGCTTCGCACTTGTGGCTTTCTCCCACACCACCTCTTTCTGTCTTCTCTCCATCTTGGTCTCATTGTATTTTATTTTCCTATTCCTCTTCCTTAAATGCTGACATTCCCTGGGTTATGCCTTAGGCATCTTCTCTTTTGTACATGTTCACAGAAGCTGAATGAATAATCTGTCTTGATTACAACTACAATCTAAAGTGTATCGACCACTTAATCTATATTTCAATAGAGCTTGTACTTCTGATCCTCAGTCCCCTGTTTTCAGTTGGATTGCCTCCAGCAACATTTCCCAAACTGAACTCATCATTATCCTTCCACTCCACCCCACCTACTCCTTATTCTCTAATCTTACTTAGTGGCTGGGAAATGCTTGCATCTTTTAACTAAGAAATACATTTATCCTTTCTACTAAGCACTCCCTCAATAATCATGTGTTCCTCAATGCCACATAAGAGTGCAGTTCTTTTACGTGGAACATTCTTTATTCCTTAATCCTCTCACTCTATACACTGCTTTCCCCTTCCCTTGCTCACATTTCCCACAGGGGTGGATAAGACAACGGATTTGTCTTGGTATTCCTACCCTTCCCAGTATAATGCCTGGCATATTATCAGTAAATATTTGTCAAAATAGCTAATAATGTGGTCTTGAAATTAATGTTAAAAGGGAACACGTGACTCGGATATTCTGAAAGAACAAGGTAATGGTCAAGAGCATCCTCTCTAGAACCCCACAACCTGGGTTTGAATCTTAACTCTGGTACTTACTAGCTTTGTGACAGAGGGGAAATCATTAAGTTGTAGTCAAAAGTCACTTAATGCTCTGGTCTTTGAGCTGTAACAAAATGAATGTCCAAATTCTTTTTTTTTTCTTTTTTTAATTAATTTTTTATTTTTTATAAACATATATTTTTATCCCCAGGGGTACAGGTCTGTGAATCACCAGGTTTATACACTTCACAGCACTCACCAAATCACATACCCTCCCCAATGTCCATAATCCCACCCCCTTCTCCCAAACCCCCTCCCCCCAGCAACCCTCAGTTTGTTTTGTGAGATTAAGAGTCACTTATGGTTTGTGTCCCTCCCAACCCCATCTTGTTTCATTTATTCTTCTCCTACTCACTTAAGCCCCCATGTTGCATCACCACTTCCTCATATCAGGGAGATCATATGATAGTTGTCTTTCTCTGCTTGACTTATTTCGCTAAGCATGATACGCTCTAGTTCCATCCATGTTGTCGCGAATGTCCAAATTCTAAATGAGTGAGGAAAATTTAGAAATGTAATTTCTTTAAAAAATATTTTTTCTGTTTTTATGATGTCAAGACTTGCATTTATATAGCTGTCTTTTTTTCCTAGAGATAAAAATGTTCTAAGTTTATAAATGGAAATAAGTATAATAAATAGTATATTATGTATACATACTGTATTTTTTCTTGTTATAATGCAAGAATACTAAAACTACCAAAAGCCCTACCCTACAAACAATTTTGAGAACGTTTTAATAGAAATGAAAAATGAAATGCAAAAAGTTTAAATGGGATGCCCGAGGTCATACGACCTGTAGCACAGCTGATATTGGAATGGGGTTGCCTGAACGCCTGTGCATAATTCTTACCACCAACATATTTAAACACATTTAAAAAAGCCTATCACTATGTCACTTTGTTGGGTCTTAGAATAGCTTCCTTGCAATGGTATTATTTTGATATAAAAGACTGTACACAGAGATGCATGTTAAAAGTTATAAAATTTAACTAACTGAAAGTATTTGAAATTAATGGCAAATTAGGGAATTTATGAAAACTGTTCATTGAAAAATATTCTGAGATTTGACAGAAAAAAAAGTATTCCAACTTCAAAAATACAGGGCCACCTGCTTTGATTTGACTTATAATTTAACATTTCTATTCTCCTCAATTCATCTATCTTTTCTACAAGATCTCAAAGTTCACTGTCTTGCCCTAAAATTCTTTTTTGAAATCTGTTTTAAAATCTGTAGTCCCTATATTCTGATTTCCGTCATAAATGTCTTTCTTTGTACTTAATACATTTCTTAGCACAGACATCCCAAAACAGCACAAGAAATGCAATCATGTCAATAAGTTATTTCCGATTATTCCTGCAAAGGAAATCTGTGGACTGCAACACTGTGAATCTCTGTGCAGCTTTCTTTGTTGTAGATATACTACTTCAGCATATCTGAGGCCTGAAGTTCTCAAGCTAATTGCATTTGACCAGCTCCTGAGCCTTATTTCCTTCCTACGAGCATGACTAGTATAAATCATTGCTATTTAGAGAGACTCCATAATGAATTTTGCAGAACAAAGGAATGAGAATGAAGAAAGATGAATAGTTTCAAATATAATGATTTTTCAAAATAATGATCTTTTAACTTCCTATACAAAGACACATTTAAGTAAATGAGCTGTATTACAAGAGGAAATCAATCCTCCATTAATCCATAGAAGTGACCATATAGATGTTTATCCTATAGAGAAGACAGCTAGAATGTCTACCTTCTTTGAGAAATAAGAAGCATTTTATGCAGCTGTGTGTACCACTATGTTGGCCTGTCAAATTGCTATTTCCTTTACCTTCATGTGGCCTTCCAACTTGGCTCTAGTAACAGCCAGTCCAATAACCCACTTAGTATTTGATTTCATGTATTATTGGTCATGTGTTTTATAAGTATTTCTGATGTTGATATGATATCTGGAATTTGGTTTTAAACAATGCAGTAAAGAAAGAGATGTGTGGGTTAATGGTGGAACAAGGCTATGTGGTGCTATTACTAAAGCTGGATGATGAGCCAATGAGGATACATCAGTCCATCCTATATATTTGTATATGCTTGTAATTGTCCATAAAAAAGTAATAATACATATGCTTTTAGATTTATATGTTTAGAGGGGTGTGTGTGTGTTAGCTTTTGACTAAAAACTTTTGAACTATAGGGATGGTAAAATAAGCAGTTTGGTGGGGCACAGAAATTATATACATTCATTCCTATAGGAGAAACAAAAAGTTAAGGAAAAGGAAAGAGCAAAAGAAAAAAGGGAAAAATAAATAAATAACCTCTAAAAGCCTAATTTTTTAAGTGAGTAAATGGGTCACTGGAAATAATAGAACTTTAGAGATTTATTTGACTTTGAAAGACTGAAGTTTAAGGTTAAAGAATTTAAACTTTATTCTCTGGCAGGAGAGAGCCACTAAACGTGTTTTGCAAGGAAGTGATTGTTCCCCAAAAAACACAGAGTAAAACGAGTATAGTGATAGGATTGACCAACTTAGAAACTTGTGAGAGAAAGAACGAGAAGACTAAACAGGATTTTTGTGATATTGCCATATCTGCAGAGAAAGCAGCAAGGTTCTTTTTCAGAAGGTAGCAAAGTGAAATGAGGATCCATCGTGGAGGGTACGTTTGTCAGGCCTTCGAGATCAATCAGATTTGAGGGTCTAAGAAAATGGCTGTTTCTGCACCCTCCTCTATTTCTAGTGTATCTTAACTTAATAAAATGGATATACTATTTTAAAGTTTCGATTGTCAAACATTGAGCAACTTCCAAAAAAATGAAGGAGAATGGGAATGATAATCGGGGATGCCAAGGGTCAAAACTCGTAAGTAGGTATTAGTTTTAGTTCCTTTGTTAATTATGTTATTAATAACATTTGTGAATGTGGGGAAGTTTCATTTTGTGCTTAGTACTGGCACCTCTACTTATCTGAAGCATTTAAATTCCACAGGGGTTATTTTATCTGGTTCTATGGAGACTGTGTTTGGTATGAGGATAGGAATTTGAGCAACCGCACACCAGATTTATGTGCTTATCCTGAGATATTCATTCCAGAGAAAGGCCTGCTAGGCTAATATATACTTTTTAGATTTTTCCACAGGTTTTAATGAGCCAACACCAATTCTGGCACTGTAATCTCCACAGTATACAAAATATGTTATGGGAAACAACTTTTCTAGGTCTGTCAGATTAGTGGGTAAAATGTACTACACATCTGTTGGGTCTAACGTTTCCCAAGTTTGGGGGATGTCAACTTGCAATCTAGATGCATACACTGGATAATCAGAACCTGCAATGGGACAGGGACAGGGTATGGATTTTGCCCTCTAGGTAAATGGATTCAGGGCAACTTATCCCATATACTCCACTTAAAGAGTCTGATAACTTAAACTTAACTTCATATAGAATCGTGTTTAACTTTATCCAATATTATAGCAGCCATAAACTTAAAGAGAAGGAAAGCTGTTTTTTCCCCCACAGGATTTTAAGATTTTCAAAGTGTTAAATAAATCTGTGTTGACCAATAAGTATGTAACTTCTCATAAACAAAGAGCATCAGGGTTTGTTTTTGTTTCTTTGGTTTTTTGGCAAGAAACAAAAATTATTATACTCAAAATCTCTAGAATCCCTGGGATTCTAGGAAAATGAATACATAATCAAGGTCATCTGGGTGGCTCAATCAGTTAAGTGTCTGCTTCAGTTCAGGTCATGATCTTGGAATCTGGGATCGAACCCCACATTGGGCTCCTGCTCAGTGAGGAGTCTGCTTTTCCTCTTCCCCTGCTTGTACTCTCTCTCTCCCACATAAATGAGTGAAGTATTTTAAAAATTAAAAAATATATATAATCTTATTCAGGATCTTGCATATAATTTCATATGTTTATTTGGTAGTTATATTTTATCCAAATTCTAAAATATGAACTGTGGATTTGGTCAAAATTATATAATTTACCTCATTAGTTTTCAGATTGCTTAACTCCCCATTGTTCTAATGTAGGATATTATTTGGTAGTTGTTTTCTCTTTTTCATCATTAATTTTCACAGGAAGGAGGAAGTCTATGTAATATTATAGAAGTAAATTTCAGTGCATCAGATGAGATTTGATTTGGAAAATTAAAGGGGAAAATAATGAGTAAATGTAGAGCCCTTAGCAGGTACCAGTGTAGTTGTAGCAAGAGCCTTGAATGACTAATCAGTTTCTCCTATGATAATTCACCCAAACAACTAAGAAAAATCACTTATTAGTTAAATATTTCTTTATATTTACTCAGCTTCTGATAAGGTTACTTTATCAGACTAGGTCAGATGTTAGACTCTAATTTGGATTAAACAGATCCTTATTTTCTCCCTAAAATCAGACATTACTGTGGCACCTGAGGGGCTCAATCAGTTCAGTGAGGTACTCTTGTTTCAGCTCAGGTCATGATCTCAGTGTTGTGAGATCAAGCCCTGAAATGGGCTCTGCACTCAGCAGGGAGTCTGCTTGAATCTCTCTCTCTCCTTCTGCCCCTCCCCCATCACACACTCTTGTGCTCTATCTTTCCCTCTTGCTAAAATATATAAATCTTAAAAAAAAAGATATTACTTTTGTCACTTTTCATTTTTTTTGCTGTTTTCTGATGTAACATATAGACTCAGTAAAGATAAAATGCATATTTTTAACATGATTAGAGGGGTTTACTGAGGTCATTTGCCAAGTCATCTGTAAGAGAAAATGTTATCTGTTTGTCATACTTTCATTCATCCATCCATCCATCCACTAATGCTATTGAGTCCCTACTACATAAATGTCCAAAAATTTCATGGAGATATAGGTGAGCAAAACATAAAACTTTTTTCAATGAGTTTAAAGATTAGCTGAGGAAAAGAAACACATTCAAATTAACTACAGTGGAAGATTGAGTAAGGTAGAAGTAAAACAACATGACAGCAATGTGACTATTAAAAGTTTTTGAGGAGAGAGATGTCCTGATCTTATTTATGATTTATGAAAATAACTTTGGTTGTGGTGGGAAGGATGTATTGGAGTATTAGGAAGATTGAGAAAATAAAACAGTGAGATACATTTCTGTGTATTGCATAACTTGAATGTGTGAGGCCAGCAAGCTATCATTGTGTCTGGAAGAGAACTGAGATTTGGATCTAGGAGTCAAAATAGAAGAGGACTTGAGAAATAAAAGTAAAAGGAGAGGGAAGAATTGTATAAAGGTAGGAGGAATAGAGCAGATGGATGTATAAAATTAATCTTTAGGCTCTTTCCTTGGTACTTTCCATAACTTATTTATTATATAGCAATATAGATTCACATGGTGGTATTTTACAAAGTCAAAAGACTGAGTTGGCTCATTAGGAGGAGAGAAATAGGTGAAAAGAGGACCAAAGACAAACACATTACAAAGATGACTAGAGAAGAAGATCCTGCAAAGAAGTATGAGAAAACCATTCTGCATAGAAGAATCAAGAAAGGGTAGAATCACTACAGGCAAAGAAGGGTGGTCAACAGCATTGATTTTATAGCTCAGTGAATGAGGGTAGAATCTGAGAAAAATCTATTTGTTGGAGTAGAAAGAAGTTGGAGATGTTGTGGGAAATGAGGCAAAGTTGGGACAGAATGTGAGCTGCAAATGACTAAGGAATAAGTATGTAGTAAGGGAAGTAGAGTAGAAAATGAATTCTATGAAAAGAATTGCTCATAGCTTAATGTTGCAGATGGAAAGAAATGAGTCATTGGAGAGGACTCACTGATGGTATGGGAAATAGAAGTGGGAATAAAATGATGGGAAAAGTGCTAACAGAATTAAAGTCCAGCTGGAGGACTAGCAGTACAAAGACACTATTAAAAGAGAAAAGTTCAGAGCATTTACACTGCATGAGCGCTATCTTCTGAGAGAAGAGGCAAGAGCAACCACTGAGAATGAGGGTTACAGTATATCTTGTATTTCTGAAATAAAATTAGCTATGTGTTACATTGCTTGATGAGAGACTGCTGGATTCAATTTGGTAAAACCTTATTTAGAATTTGGCACTTATGTCCATCAGAGATTGGCTCATGTCAGGTTTCTTTTTTTTACAACTTGTTATGTTTTGATGTTACAATAATAGCTAATTTTTAATTAAAGCCAAAATCATGATGAAATACTACTTCATACCCATTAGAATGGCTATTATAAAAAAACAGGAAGTAAGGGATGGATGATGGTGTGGAGACATTAGAACATTTGTGGATTGCTGATGAAACTGTAAAATGGTATAGCCACTGTGTAAGACCATATGATAGTTCCTCAAAAACTTAAGTGTAAAATTACCATATGATCCTGAAATTCCACTTCTAGGTATGGACACTCAAAAGAAATGAAAACAGAGACCCAAACATATATTTACACACACATGTTCATAGCAGCATTATTCACAACAGCCAATAGGAAGAGGCAGCCCAAATGTCTGTCAGTGGATAAATAAAGTGTGGGATATATACATACAATGGAATTATTCATCCTTAAAAAGGAAGAAAGGTCTCACACAAGATGCAATATGTATGAACCTTGAGGACATTATGCTAAGTAAAATAAACAAGTCACAAAAGGACAAATCCTGTATGATTCCACTTACATGGGGTTCCAAGAGTAGTCAAATTTATAAAAGACAGAAAGTGGAATGATGGTTACCAGGAGCTAGAAAGAAAGGGATGTGGGGAGGTAGTATTTAATGGGTACAGAATTTCAGTAGGAAATGATGAGAAAGTGCCAGAGATGAATGGTGGGGATGATTGCACAAAAATGTAAATGTACTTAATGCCACAGAATTGTACACTTAAAAATGGTTAAAGTTACAAATTTTGTTATGTGTATTTTACCACAGTAAAAAATGGTAAAAAAAAAATTCAGAGGAAAACAATAATACATTAATTCAAAAAGGTTGCTGATGTTATAAGTAAAAAAATAAAAATAATAGTTCCTGTATTGCATAAAATAGAAAACAAAAACAGCAAAAAGGATTTAAAGACAGAAAGTAAAACAATATGGCAGAAGTGTGATGGAGAAAGGATATGGTATATCTGGATAATATAATTAAGAAACAGTTTAAAATTCTATCCTACTCTGTACCCTCTGGTGTATCACATGAAAGACATATACTCTTTTTTAAGTGATTTTTTTTTTAAATATTTCAGGGCATTCTCTAAAATATTCTTGAATTTCTTATACAAAAACATTTTCACAGAATTGTTTGTTTTCCCTTTGGATTTCAACATGATTCTTGGTAGTTACGTGATTTTTTTTTTCCTCTTAAATGGAATGGGTGCACAAGTCTGAGTCTTTCAGCTTACTCATACTCTTTGATCTGGACAAGGAGGATTAATGTGCATATCCCACAGCTATTTTTTTTTTTTTTTTTTTGGTAAGCTTTTATGTAATGTAGTCTTCAGAACTGATTCTGGATTTTTCTCTATTTTACTCTGAAATCAGAAGGAAATCA
This sequence comes from Mustela putorius furo, assembly GCF_011764305.1. Classification (NCBI taxonomy): domain Eukaryota; kingdom Metazoa; phylum Chordata; class Mammalia; order Carnivora; family Mustelidae; genus Mustela; species Mustela putorius. The sequence continues at coordinate 13,591,565 of NW_025422023.1, forward strand.
AAGCTATTCTCTAAATGATGTAATATGTAAAGAAGTATATATTCCTAGCACACCCTGGTCCTACAATTTTTCTGCCTTCACCCTTGATATAGGTGCCAAGGTAATACCAGGTCATCAAGTATCCCAGAATACACCACATCCTTGCTAGGTACCTATACATTTCTTCCCGGAAAATTTCTTTAAATAGATTTAGAGAGTAAAACATGTAGCTAGTAAAGGTAGTAAAGACATGTAGGTAGTGTGACTAGTTTCACCTTTGCTTGGCTCAAAACATAATTCAAATGTATTGTTTGACAGCAATTACTTTTTCGGATCGGTGCCATTTTTTAGGGACCATTACAAGTTGCTCTTATTAAGAGAGTGGTGCATAGGGTACATAGCAGAAGTTTGTATTACTCAACTCAACCCTATAAGGAGATATAGCATGCTAGGGGGATTACCCTGGGTAGAAAGAATGAGCATTAGGGGTCAGTGCACATTTCTATGTAATTCCTTAAAGTATTATTTATCAGGACTAGCCTTTCTTGCCTCACCTAATCACTGGTGCTTCTGCAATCTCATAGCACTTTGTCAAAATCTTTATTATAGTGTTTTTATGGCAACTTATTTGTTTGCTTCTTTTCAGTTGATAAGTGTTATTAATTATTATTATTATTATTTTGTTTCTCTTATAGCAATAACACTTAGTTGGGAACTCAATAAATGTTTTCTGTCTGAGTGAATTTTTTTTTCCTTTAAGAGTAGAAATCAAAGAGGAGAAAGAATAATTGTAGAGAAACTTGCCTTTTTTAAATGACTCAGCTTACCTATAACAAAGTTAGTTTGATGAAATTAAACCCTGCTTTATTAGTACTGTTGATTTGAAGGCAATAAATTAGATTAACAACTTTCCAACTTTTTTTTGGACATGGAATCATCTAAGGAGCTTTGAAAAATCCCAATGTTCAGGTAGCTACTTAAAGTATGGCCTATACCCTAGCAGCATCAGAATTATCTGAGAACTTGTTAAGAAACAGTTCTCAAGTTCTTCCTGAGATCTACTTAATCAGAATGGCCATTTTAACAAAGTCCTCATGTGAGTCATATGCATATTAGAATTTGAGAAGCACTGATTTAGAGCATTTGCTAATAAACACTTACCATATTATTTGAATAATTTTATAGCACTGATGTAAAGCATTTGCTGATAATCATTATATTATTTGAATAGTTTTAGCAATGTAAAACTTTTTTTGCCATTCATCTCATCCTTCAAAATAAATATAATTTATCGATATTATAAACACAGCTTAAGAAGGGTCAGTTAATGGATTGGATTTTTTTTTTTTCTCTAGTGACATGATTTCTCTATGTTGTTAGGCATCTGTTTAACAATAATATAATCCTTTCATTGTTACATAATGAAGGAATATCTATCTGTATTCTTGACCCTAAGTCTTTTTGCCTTTGGCAGTTGAGAAATTTATCTCTATTGGTTGGTTCATTTTTGCCTGAACCAGATCACTGATCACATATGGAATTCAGCCTTTCAAATGTTCAGCCTTAGGTCTGCTTTGTTGAATATGCTATGTCGAACTGATCGTTAGATTTTCATTTGGTTCTGCTTCTTTCTGAAGCCTAAAATGTTATTAAATGATAAAAAATGGCAAAAATTAGGACAATCAGGAAAACATATTTGGAAGTTTACAAGCAGATGATCGGTGGTAATCAACTTAGACTTGAGAAAGTTAAATCTTGAGACTACTATAGAGAAAGTCCAAAGCATGCCAACTCATACTAGAGAAACCCAAAGTCTCAGAAATTGGCAATACCAATTACCTTTTAAGTAAAGAGGTAAATATGATGAGTTTTTGAAAATCAGATTAAGAATGAATGGACCCTCTTATTATGCTTAGCGAAATAAGTACATCAGAGAAAGACAACTCTCATATGAGCTCCCTGATAGGAGGAAGTCAGGAAGCAACATGGGGGTTTGGGGGGTAGGAAAAGAATAAATAAAACAAGATGGGATTGGGAGGGAGACAAACCATAAGAGACTCTTAATCTTACAAAACAAACTGAGTGTTGGGGGAGGAGGAGGTTCCCTAGGGAGAGGGGGGTTGGGTTATGGACATTGTGGAGGGTATGTGCTATGGTGAGTGCTGTGAAGTGTGTAAACCTGACGATTCACAGACCTACCCCTGGGGCTAATAATACATTATATGTTTATAAAAAAATAAAAAATAAATTAAAAAAAAAAAGAATGAATGGACCCTCTCATTTCATCTTCTAATCTGTACAATTCTACTCTGTCTCCCCAGAGACAACTGAAGCTTTATTCTTTTATGGGGAGAACTAATTCCAGCTGGGAGGGGGAACTGTAGTGAAAACGTGGTTTAAGTGAAAGTTTATGTTATAAATATAGAGATTCCCCAGGCTTCTTCATGTATTCCTTCCACAGAATGCTAAGCAGCAGGAGTATTTTTTCTGGGAGGCAGATGTATGGTGCAGCTTCTGGGATTCTGAATAGCACATCAGAAAATATCTAAGAATAATGATGCTAAGGTTTTGGGTTTTTTTGGAGTTTTTTTTTTTTTTTAATTAAAATTACATAGTTAAGTTGCCTTATAGTCAATAGTTGATGACTCACTGTCATGCATACAGCTTTTCCAGGTTTCATATGTAAATAGGTATAAATAACAAAAGAACATTAGATATTTAAAGAAGCAGAGGCCAAAGCAAACATAGCTTGGAAGAAACACATAATGAAGGTAGAAAATATATATACTCTATCTGCTAAATAATATGTTTAAAAAAAAAGAAAACCAACAAAAATATAAAACAAAGAAAGTTTCATGGAAATTATAAATATGACAGCAGAATTTAAAAATGTGTTAGAAGAAATGATACATAAAATCCAGACACCTCCCAAGAAAGCAGAGCAAAATAGTAGCTAGATAGAAAATAGGAAAGAAAAGTAAATTAGGTGACTAGTACAGAAAATCCAACATTAAAGTCATAGGAATTTCAAAAGGTAGGATAGAATAAAATGGAAGAGGGGAATATAATCAAAGGCATAATTCAATAAAATTCTCTAGAACAGAAGGACATGATTTTTTTTTCTTGCTAATTACATTTTATTTATTTTTTTAAATTAATTTACATGATTTTTTTAATGTTAATGTGTGCTAGATATCTTTACCAAGCACTCTGTACAGTGCAAAAAAAATTGCATCATCATGCAATTTCAGAACTGGTAGCACATAGCACAGCCTCAGTTTGTTGTTTGCCTTTCATTTTTTCATTTTTTAAGTGTAATCAAACTTATCAATCATTTTTTATGCTTTCTGTCTTTGGTGCTATGTGTAGAAGTACCTATCCCACACAAATATTATTTTAAAAAATGTATCTATGCTTTCTTCCTCCTGGATTTACTGTTGTTTAAGATATGAAGTAAAATACAGATTTATTTTTCTTTTATTTTAATTTTTGCAAAATAAATAGAAGTACCCACATTATTTACTGATTAATCTATTTCTTATTAATTCTATAGTCTAAATTTACACAAAAAACTATGTATATGTAATATAATATAGAAATGCTATATATTTGGGTTTTGAATATTTCTTTTCTATTTATTGCTCTGTCTTTGAAGAAGTTTTCATAGATGGCTGGGCAACTTCTTAACTTATTATTAACTTTTTAGCTTTTTAAACTTTAACCATTATTTTTTAACTTTCTTTTTCAGAAATTCCCTGGCTATGATCAAAGGTATTTTTTCAAAAGAATTCTAGAAATATTTTTTAGTATTAAAATAAATGTACAGAATTCTCATTGGGTTTTGATTATTATACATTAAATTTAAAGTTGAATTTAGGCAGAGTTGGTATGTTCACAATGCTGAGTTTTCTCTTTCATTATCGTAAAATCTCATTTGCTCTTCCAAGATTTCTTAAATAACCCAATTTAGAACTATGAATTATTTATTTATATAGTCACTTACATTCTTTTTATAATGCTACATATTTTACATTAATTTTTTCTTTTTATGCTTGGGATTTTTACTGTGTTAGCTAATTGTTAGGAGAATACAGCAAAGCCTTGTGTAGGTGTGAGCATATACATGTACATTCATGTATTTTTAAAGAATATATCTTACTTTATATTCATATACTCTAAGGTTCTTTATGCATTCTTCTGGGGTTTTCGGGTATATGGTCATATCAGCAATAACAGTTTTGCTGCTTCTTATAACTCCCGGGCTTCGACCATTCTAAATTTGAAGATCCACTAGTAAGTTTCTTTCTCCTTCAGTGGTTGCCACTTGCCATTTCTATTTTCTCAAAGTTCTTTCTTCTCTTTTATTTTATTTTTTTAAAGATGTTATTTATTTATTTGAGAGAGAAAGAGAATGTGGAAGCAGTCAAGGGACAGAGGGAGAAGGAGAAGCAGACTCCCCACTGAATAGGGAGCCCTAGTGAAGTTGGATTCCAGAACCTTGGGATCATGACCTGAGAGGAAGGCAGACATTTAACTAACTGAACCCCCAAGGCACCTTTCTTCCTCTCTTTTAACTTCTACCAATTCCTTAGTTTATACATTAGCCACCAACCTTCAAGGTTTTTGAAGACATGGTCAGGTCTCTGCCTATATATTCCTATATGCCCATGCCAGCTGACGTACTTGCGACACTACCGAAATTGTCTATTTACTTGCTTGTCCCTTCTATGCTGTAAACTACAAGGACTGTTTTATCCAGTGCTTTGACAGATTCGTGAAACATAGACTCCAAAGTATTGGGGTTTTGGGATTTTTTTTTTTGGTAAATCAATAAAATCTATTGCAAATACAGCTTTAATGAGTACTTTATTATAAAGTAGGCATTATGTGCTTAATCTCTATTGCATATTAGATTCCATAGTCAAAACAAAGCAGTAAGCAAGATCCAATATCTTTTATAGATAAAAAAATTGAGCTTCAGGTAGATAAGGTTAGTCAAGGTCACAGCTAATATGGTGAAGGTATGTTTTGAATTCATGTCCAGAAGACAAAGAATGAGAAACCAAGCTACAGGATTATGAATAAGATAATAGGATACTAATGTATCAATAAGATAAAAGAATAGATTTGAGAGGGATTCATGAAGTAGAATTGGCAAAACCTGATGACTAATTGGCTATAGAAGCTGCAGAAAATGTAGAAGTCAGGGATGATCAACACATTTCTTATTTTGGGATACTGGATTTCCAGCAAGAGAGAAGATAGAAGTATCAGAGTTGATACCGAATCAGGGAATTCTGTTTTGATATCTTGAGTTTCAAGTATCTGTGGGATGTCTAACTAGATGTCTCCAAAAGACAGTTAATATGTGGTTCTGTAGCTCAGTGGGGAAGATAGGTCAGAGGCTGGGGGTCTACACTGAAAGCAATTTAAAATGCTCTTAGCACTGGAACAAAGTTGTATAAAGTAATACTTAGAGACCAATAACATACATTTAATGGTAAAACATCTTAACTCTAAATAGTGTTGAAAAGAAAAATTTATTTTAAAAACATAAATTTATACTATAATTCAATAATTCCCTGAATGCTGGTCAAGGGTTTAAAATTGAGATTGAATAGAACAGTATAATTCTAAAAGAATTAATAGGAGGCAGTTGAAATAACTATAAAACCACTGAATAGAGAAAATACATTTTGGACCATGAGAAGTTATCTACTATAAAGTGATAAAACATTCACTGACTGGTGAACACTTCAAAGCTAAACCCAGAAAATGAGCTGAATAAGACAGGATGCTATGAAGTTAACCCATGACTAGGAGCAAGTCTAGTCAGCTATGCTTGTTCTGGGGAACCTTGTGTAAAGCAGAGTTTTTCTATTACCAGGTTTCCAGACGGGTTTCCTCATGTCTTATGCATGTCTTCTTGCAAATCCTGGGTAGAAATCTGTTTTACCTTTTAACAAGTTTCACTGGCTTGCTCTTTGTACATCTGCTTCTCATGCTGTAAAAGTAAATGAAATTGTCCATGGCTGATATCTGTCCACCTCCTTTCCCTAGGAATTTTACCAAACTAAATCACATTTACCTACTAATTCACATAATTCTGAATACTCCCACCCTCTAATTATCTAGCTTCACTTTACAATGGAATTCTAGGGTTTCCTTTTCAAATTTTCATTTCTCAGTTGATCCATGCCTTAAGAACACACTTCCCTATACTAGGGTAACCATAGTAGATTAATACTTCCTTAAGATGGTAAACACTTATGCAATACATATTATCACCCTCTAAATAAACATCTGTATCATAGGTTTGGATTTTATTACTGTGGTGTTTTGTTTTGTTTTTGACAGTGGAGTGCAATGATAAGGAGGTCAATAGGTAAGAAGGGGTGGCCAAAAAATAACTTCCCCAGGCTTATGTGTTAGAGACTTACTGTCCTTTTGGTTCCCAGGTCTGTGAATTGCTAGGTTTACACTCCACAGCACTCACCATAGCACATACCTTCCCCAGTGTCCATAGTCCAACCACCCTCTCCCTACGCCCCTCCCCTGGCAACCCTCACAGTTTGTTTTGTGAGATTAAGAGTCTCTTATGGTTTGCCTCCCTCCTGATCCCATCTTGTTTCATTTTTTTCAGAAGTACAGCAGCAGCACTTATGTAATGTCCAATACAAAGAGTGATGTAGTTAGAACAATAGGAGGAAATGTTGCAACCGAGTATTGGACTTCTCTCTTATGATAAATTATTGTTTTCAGTAGTTCACAAACTCCCCTCATCTCACTGATTATTCTTAGCTGTACCATTCTTCCATCCAGAAATTATTATTATTATTGTCATTACCCTTTTAAATATTGAAATATATTTTATTACTAGACCACACCCAAGATACACTTAATGGGATATATTTTTACTTTTTTATGTGTTTCTAGATACTGTTTATAAAAATTTAACTTGGTTTTTTGTTTTTTTTTTCAATGAATTCAGCATATGGCTCTTCCAATAGCTTCTTTTTTTTAAAGTCTTTATTTAGATATATTTTTTGAATACCAGATCTACTGAATGATCAAAGTAATGAATTCCATATCTTTCACTTTTTTTGGTATATGTGCTGCAAAAGTGAGCACATATATAAAGCCCAGCTCTTCTTTGAGGGAATGTAACATAATATTATAATATCTAATATATAATATGTCACTGGGCGCCTGGGTGGCTCAGTGGGTTGGGCCGCTGCCTTCGGCTCGGGTCATGATCTCGGAGTCCTGGGATCGAGTCCCGCATCGGGCTCTCTGCTCAGCAGGGAGCCTGCTTCCTCCTCTCTCTCTCTCTGCCTGCTTCTCTGCCTACTTGTGATCTCTCTGTCAAAAATAAATAAATAAAATCTTTAAAAATATATATATATATATAATATGTCACTTAATATATTATCATAATATATACATAATTCTGTTATAAAACAGCAATATTATGGCAAGTCACAGGGATCAAAGAACTTGAAGCTCCCTCCCAACTCTTACTGGTTATGTGATTTTGGACAAAACATTTAACTTCTGGTAAGCCTCAACTTCCTTGTCTATAACTGGGGTTTATAATATCTCTTAGTAATTTTTTTATGTAAAGATTAAATGAGATAATGTATATGAGTTATCTTTTGTTAATACAGGATAGCTACATTATCAGAAATTTTATTTAATCAAGCCACACTGAAGAAAAAGTACATAGCACCAAATCAGTACAGTAACTGGGGATATTTGTCCAGATCTTGAAGAGTGACTTAACATTAACCTTGATAAAAATATTACATAGACATAAGTAGCAACAGTTTAGTTTCCCCTGAATAAATCTATGAGTAGTGTTTAGCAGAGAAAAAAACAAAACAAAACTAAACTAAACAATATTCTGCCACAGTAATGCTTTTCTCTTCTAGCATTTATGTATGATATTGAAAGATCTTCTGCACCTATAAACTGTTAGCATATTTTGGAGATGTATTTGGAGATTTCTTTCAGATTAAGATTCTGTGAATAATTGCTTCTACAACAGTAACAATAATTACTTCTACAACTTCTACAACAGATTTCTGAATGATCACGGGTGCCTTCCTTTACAAAATGTGCAGATTAAATTACTCTGAAGATCCCTTTGAGTTCATTCATTATTTTCTTCTCATACTGAGAATATCTCTTTAAATAGAACTTCGGAGGGACTTCTGGAGGGCTAAATCAGTAAAGCATCTGTCTTTGGCTAATGTCATGATCTCTACATCCTGGGAAGCCCCACTCCCACATCAGGCTCTCCCTGCTCAGTGGGGAGTTTTCTTCTCCCTCTCCTCCTGGGTCTTACTCTCTCTTGCTACCTCTGTCTTTTTATCTTTTTTCTTATTTAAATTTTTTAATTAAAAAAAATTTTTTTTAAGATTTTATTTAGTTATTTGACAGAGAAAGATCACAAGTAGGCAGAGAGGCAGGCAGAGAGAGAGGAGGAAGCAGGCTCCCTGCTGAGCAGAGAGCCTGATGAGGGACTAGATCCCAGGACCCCGAGATCATGACCTGAGCCCAAGGCAGAGGCTTTAACCCACTGAGCCACCCAGGCGCCCTCTATCTTTTCATCTTAAAAAAAAAAAAAAAAAGTAGAACATTGGAATTAGTAGAGAAAGAAGGAAAATGAAGAGTGGGCCTAATGGTTCCTTTGTCTGGCGTCTGCCCAAACGGCCCTTTGCAAGGATGGCTGTCAAAGATTCCCTTTAGCCATGGTAAAGACTACCCCCTGAATAATGATGACTCTTGTAATGGGCTTACGCACTAAGAACAGTGAAATACTTTAGCATTCACCAAAGCTAACTAAATGAAACTTATTTCTATTTAAAAGTTTTTTAATACAGATTCAGTGATTTTCCAAAAGAGAACAAAAATCATCTTCTCAATGAGTCATATTTGTATGATGTTTTCAGTATGTGATGGTGAATAATCCAAAATGCTTAATACTGAAAGAGGAACCAAGGACCCAGGTGGTCAGAATGCATGGTCATTTCTCAAAATTGACAGTTACCAATTCTAAATAATTGTCTTTCTGGGGCCCAGCAGTCATCTAATACATGCAGCAAGATATTAAAAATAGTAACAGCTCTTGATCCATTCACTCATTTTATTAATTGTTATCTATCTCAATTCTACAGGCCATATCCTTGGAATTTTTGAGTTCATATTTAACTGTTAGAAAATTATTAGGCAAAAATAAAATAAGAGATGTTATTATATAACTCAGTAACTGTATATGATACTGAAAGTAGTTTTGACACTTTTGAAAAGTCTAAATATTTACATATTTATGTAAGTAAGTATATGGTCAGTTATATTCTATTTTTAGAATCTAATATTATTAAAGTTGCCTTGAAAACAGAACTGTTTATAAATACCTTTCAATTTTCTTGTTCAGTAACAGCCAATTTCACATAGGAGGTAGATTAATTAAAAACACATCATATTAAATTGTTTGATTACTGTTGATTAAGCTCTTTGGATCCTCATGCTTTCAATTAATTTGCTTTTTTTAATCTTGAAAAACTATAAAGTTTAATCAAATGGGTTAGAATACAAAAAAAAGATTCAGTCTCTATTTCTTCATCCTGTTTTATTTTTTCAACAATTATCATTTCACATTCATATATATATAGTATATATTTATATATATATAATATATGTATATATGCTTTTTTACTTCTTTACTGTCTCTATATGTGAAGATATAGAGAAGAGAGAAGGTAAGAGAGCTTACCTTACACATGAAGGTAAGCTCCATCTGTCCTTTATACCATTAGCCCTGGAACAGTGCCTGGTACCCTATGGGTACTCAATAAATAAACAATGAATGAAGTAAAGAGGTGATGACCTGGTTAGCCCATATTCTTTACCTGACTGGTAAAGTCAGAAGCTATAGTGCATCTTTATTTTGTTTTCAGAATGGAAGAGATGACAAAAATAGACAAATGGGACTATACCAAACTACAAAGCATCTATACAGCAAAGGAAACAAATGAATGAAAAGGCAACATATAGAATGGGAAAAAATATTTGCAATTCATATATCTGCAAAGAGGTTAATTTCCAAAATATGCAAGGAACTGCTACAAATCAATACCCAAAACACTAATAATCAATTTAAAAATGGGCTAAAGACTTGAATAAACATTTTACCAAAGAAGACATACCAATGGCCAACAGGTCTCTCAAGAAAATGCTCAATGTCACCAATCCTCAGGGAAATTAATTGAAAACCACAATGAGATGTCACCTCACACCAGATAGGATGGTCATTATTTAAAAAAACAAAAACAAAAAAATAAAAAAAAAACCCACAACTATTGGCAAGGTTGTGGAGACATTGAAACCCTGTATACTATTGGAAATGCAAAATGGTGCAACTGCTGCAGGAAACAAATATGGAGTTTCCTCAAGAATTTAGAAATAGAACTACCATGACCCAGTAATCCCACTTCTGGGTACTCATTGAAAAGAACTGAAATCAGGATCTCAAAGAGATATTAGCACTCTCATGTTCATTGCAACACTATTCACTATAGCCAAAATGTGGAAACCACCTAAATGTCCATCAACAGAGGAATAAAAAAAAAATGTGGTATATATGCAAAGGGATCTTATTATCCTTAAAAAAAGGAGGGAATCCTGCAATATGTGGCAACATGGATGAAACTTGAAGACATTATACTAAGAAAAATATGCCAGTCACAGAAGGACAAATACTGCATGATTCTATGCATATATAGTATCTGCAAGAGTCAAATTGAAGGAAACAAAGAATTAAATTGTGAATGTCAGGGGATGGAGGGAGGGGGCAAGGGAGAATTGCTAACGATAAGTTTAAAGCTTTAGTTAAAGGTGAGCAAATTCCAGAGACCTGCTGTACAGTACCTGCTGTGTGTAGAGGTATCAATAATATATTATACGCTTAAAAATATCTTCAGAGTAGATCTCATGTCAAGTGTTCTTACACAATAATATTGAAAACAAAATTTGGAGGAGATGAGAGGAAGTAGCATATACAGGATAAAACTCTGATGGGAGTCTTTGAATTTTGAGAAGAGATAGCTTTGCGTAGCAACATGTATTTGAATCTACAATTTAGCACCAAGATGATCATAAGACAATAGCAGTGATGATACAGCTTGAACTTGCTGAATTTCAACCTATGTTCTTGGGTCTTGGTAAATTTTACTGCTGTCTGACTGACCTCAAGTGGATTAGTTCAAATAAACATAGAAAAGTTCTATTCTGTTCTGGCTGCTTAGTTTGAACAGGCTCCCATGAGCTTCAGAAAGAATGAAAAGGAGAAAAACAATTAATTTTTCTCTGGAAAAGTAACAGATGTTTCTTATCCTATCAGATGATTGAAGAAGCAAAGTACATCTGGTCATTAAAACCCATAAAATAGTTAAATGATTTATTTAGAGGAGAGTTGACATTCTAATGATTTTGGAAGGGATAGGTACTTAGGTTTAACTGGCAGTAACTTAGGTTTAATTTTAGTTGTGATGATAAACTAAAGTTAAATTAGCAAGTGTTAGTAGGTGCATTTCTGGAAGTGAGGTGTCTTTTTCTGTGGGAGGTTGGTGGAGGGGAGTGGAAGAGGGATTTCCTCTAGTGAAATATACTGCTTTATGTTTTAGGATTTTAAATATCTTAAATTCCATATAGTTTCTTAATTACTATCCATAAATGTACGGTAGAAAAGTTTAACTTGAATTAATAAGGAGATCTCTTAATTAAATCTCATAATTAAAATTATAACACCAAAAATAAGCTTATTACCATGTTCATTATCCAGGTTCCCTTCTTTCCAATACAATCATGAATTGAATTTTGACAGGATAGTTGAGTTTAGAGCTTTAGGTATTTGAGTTCCTTGTTAGAATAGAAAGCTTCTTATTTTAGAATGACCCCTTTTTTTGTTAATTATGTATCCTTAACATTTTTATATAACATTTTATAATTTTGTAGTGTTAGAATTCATGCTTCCCCCCACCCCCAGTCAGTTCTAAATTTAGAAACAAGAAATGGATTCATCTCATAAAATGTTCTTTTGGAAAGCACATTCATTATGTAAATCTACTCCAATCTTTGAAGATTTCTAAACAAGGGGAAATCTGAGTATCTAATCAGAAATGAAAAAGATTCCAGAATTTTTAGTTAGCATTTTTTTCTAAGTCATTAGAATACTGGAACCTTCCAATTTAGAAGAAACTCATTTCCATTTATTTACTTTTCTTGAGCAGGTACAAAAATAAATGTAGTGTTAGTTGAACTCACCTATGCCCTTTAATAATTTTTTTCCTGATATCTACTTCTTGAGTGTGATGATATTTCCCTTGTATCTTAATTTGGAGACTATGCTCCCCGATTTGAAACCCTGTCCCATATGAATAGTTTATCTTAGTGTACTTTATTAACCACATCTATTATTAAATGGAAGGGATGATAACAGTGGGACCCATTTCAAGATATAGGCAAAGGGTCACTACGTTTGTATCTTTAGGGTAAATACCCAATAGTGCAATTTCTGGGTCATAGGGCAGTTCTATTTTCAACATTTTGAGGAACCTCCATGCTGTATTCCAGAGAGGTTGCACCAGCTTGCATTCCCACCAACAGTGTCGAATGTTTATAGCAGCAATGTCCACAATAGCCAAACTATGGAAAGAACCTAGATGTCCATCAACAGATGAATGGATCAAGAAGATGTGGTATATATACACAATGGAATACTATGCAGCCATCAAAAGAAGTGAAATCTTGCCATTTGCGACAACATGGATGGAACTAGAGCATATCATGCTTAGCGAAATAAGTCAAGTGGAGAAAGACAACTATCATATGATCTCCCTGATATGAGGAAGTGGTGATGCAACATGGGGGCTTAAGTGGGTACGAGAAGAATAAATGAAAGAAGATGGGATTGGGAGGGAGACAAACCATAAGTGACTCTTAATCTCACAAAACAAACTGAGGGTTGCTGGGGGGAGGGGGTTTGGGAGAAGGGGGTGGGATTATGGACATTGGGGAGGGTATGTGCTTTGGTGAGTGCTGTGAAGTGTGTAAACCTGGTGATTCACAGACCTGTACCCCTGGGGATAAAAATATATGTTTATAAAAAATAAAAAATTATTTAAAAAAAGATATAGGCAAAGGGAAAAATTGAACACGTAGATCTTTATCCTTCTTCATTGGCAGATATCAGATCCTAGCACTGAGGTTGGTTTAGGCCCAGAATGTAATGAGGAACTAAAACAAGTGAGAGTATGAGATGCTATAGTTGTCTAAGCTGAAGAGCCTTATGATTCTAAGAATTCAATTTTGTTAATAAGAAACTGTATTCAAAGTAATCTTTTTCTTCCAGAAGATACAGCCTGATTGAGGACACAGATACAAACACCGTATACAGAAAAGATGGCAAGGAATGCTATACTAGGGGTTAAATTGAAGTCTTGAAAGTCAAATTATGATGAACTGTGTTGTGAAGGTCTTATTGAGAAAACAGTATCTGAATTATGACCTGAAATGTGCCTAAGACTTTTCAGGCAGATATGGGTGGTAGAATGCTTTCAAAAGTATTGGGAGAATATTCTAGTGTCCAGAGTCTTGGTTGCTTCAGAGTTGGGTGATGTGTGGTTCCGAAGTCTACATTTTATCTAGTTAATGGAGTCACCCCTGATCTGTGGTCTAGACGATCCTAAGTTTTGGCTGACTCACCTGATAATGCTGCACGTACTCAGAAACCCAAGTACAAGAGGTCTGGTAATACTTAGACTCTGATGTCTGTGAAACAAAGGTGACATGAGTTTAGAGGAGAAAACCAAAATTACTTTCCTAGTTGTATTTCCCTCTGCCTTTCCACAACTATCATCTAAGGTTGGGTATGATGTGAGTAGGTAAATTTATTAGTTTTGGGGAAAAGTGTAAGAATTGGGAAGGAACTTAGGAAATTATATAATTAATGGTTCTGTTAAGCTTCCTCTTTCAAATAAGGATTTGCGTGGATCATTGTTTGACTTCCCATGGTATGAGTTTTATCAAGTATTAATAAAATCTCCTAAAGTTTTGCCTTTGACTGTGATAAAATATTTGTCATAGTTTCCTTTTCTGCACTGAGCCACCAGAAGCTTGCTGGAGAAAAGTTGCTAAACTCAAAATCATTCCACTGAGTTTATAACAAACTATTTTTCTTAGACCAATTTGGTGAGTGTTTACTCTATCTTCCTTTAGGAATATCTAATTTCTGTAAGGTTTGCCAGTTTCCAAGCAAAGCCTTCAGCTGTCTTACCCTACTAATCTATTTGACATGCTTCCGAATGTCTGAAATTTTATCACACTCAATTCAGGCTGACCTCTGGAGCCCCCCCCCCATATTTAGTGATTTAAACTATACTCAAAAAAATCCTACTTAATTGACTCCCTCAGGGACCTAGAAAATCAGATAGTTCCTCTGCTTTTAATCCACTGTGGAACACTACATGTAGTCACTCACCTACTTGCAGAAAGCTGGAAAATTATTACCATGTGAGTAGAAAGAAGTAATAATTACATTTACTTGTTATGGCATGGGTAACTAATTTACATGCTTTCAGGGACCATGCAGATGACAAAAAAGAAACACACACACACACACATACACACACACACACACACTGAAGCTGGCAAGTGAAATTCAATAGGTGATTGTGGTAGGATGTTTCCTGAACTTCTTATAACTTTTCTAATTGCATTTAAAAAGTTTTAAAATATATTGAATGGAACCCCAAAATATTTTTGTGGAACAAATGTGCTTCAAAAGGAGAGGTACTTAACCTTTCTGAAGACAAAAATAATATAAGATCTTTGAGTTAATCTTAAATGAGACTTAAAACAGTGCCTGGCAAAGGGTAAGCACTCTATTATGTTAATTATTATTATGTAAGAATCCTTCCTTTGCTCATGGGAAATATAATCTTTATATGCATTATATTTTTACATGAATATATCATTAGTATACATAAATTCTTTTTTTTTTAAGATTTTATTTTTATTTATTTGACAGACAGAGATCACAAGTAGGCAGAGAAGCAGGCAGAGAGAGGGGGAAACAGGCTCTCTGCTGAGCAGAGAGCCCGATGCGGGGCTCAATACCAGGACCCTGGGATCACGACCTGAGCCGAAGGCAGAGGCTTTAACCCACTGAGCCACCCAGGCGCCACCAGTATACATCAATTCTTGAATAGCTATTCATTCCTTCAGGAGTATTTCTGAGCAGCTACTACATGCCAGACATTGTCCAAGGAATTGAGAGTTCAGTAGTAAACAAGGTAAAATTCTTATATTCAATGGAGTTTAGTCTCATGGTAAAAATAGATATTAACCATACTTATTATAAGGCATGACAAATGATACAATATGGAAGCTACCAGTTGCTATAGGAACATATTTTGGAGTACTAATCTAAGGAAGGGTTTGTGAAAGCATTTATTTTGCTGGTGATATTTGATGATATATCTTGAGAGCAGTTGTGAATTACCTATTTCAAGTTAATTATTTTCCATTTTTAACTTGGAAGGAAAACAAAACTTTGCCCTTGTTGGAGTGGAAGTGGGAATGGTTCTTATCACTGTTAAGTCTTTTGATAGATTTACAAATAACTTTGTAATCATTTCTGATACTCTTGATCTGATACTTGAGAACTTTAGGGTTCTAGAGATTGAGTCCAGAAGTTTTTCTATCAGTATATCATCAATAAACACTAGTTTTCATGTTTTTAAACCTCATCTAACAGGTATCATACCTTCTGTATCCTTAGGTAACATGTTTCTTCAGCTCAACATCACATTTTTTGGTATTTATCTATATGGGTAGAGGTAGCTTTAATAAATTCATTTTAATGGTTGCATAATATTCCATTGTATGAACATACCTTTATTTAGCTTTCTACTTTTGATGGACATTTAATCATTTCCAATTTTGTGTCTATACAGTTAATATTATCATGAACATTTTTGTATATGTCTTTGTATACATAGTTCTCTGCATACCTAGAAGTAGAATTTCTAGTTTTTAGGGGAAGTTTAGCTTTAGCTTTTTTAGTAGTATTAGTAGTTCTTTAATATGGTTGCATACATGTACAACACAAAAACAGTATACAAGCCTTAGTACTGTCAGACTTTTCTGATATGTACCAAACTATCTCAGTTCTGTTTTACCTTACACTTTCCCAATTACAAGTGGGATTGGTTATCTAGGTATATATTTATTAGGCATTCAGAGTTTCTTTTTTTCTGTATTGTGTCTTAAAATAGTTCTCTGTTCCCAGATTTAATTTTTCCTTTTCCTTTTTTAAATTAAAATTTTAAAATTGTATTTTTGTCATATAAACTAAATACAACCTTAATATTTTGC
The DNA here is from genome assembly GCF_011764305.1 of Mustela putorius furo. Classification (NCBI taxonomy): domain Eukaryota; kingdom Metazoa; phylum Chordata; class Mammalia; order Carnivora; family Mustelidae; genus Mustela; species Mustela putorius. The sequence continues at coordinate 13,607,984 of NW_025422023.1, forward strand.
ATCTATAATTCATTTTCAAGGACTTCATGATTTATGAAGAGATTTATGCAAATCAGACTATTCTGATTACTATTAGGTGTTGTAGTCATCTCCAACACTTTCCTTCCGGTGTCATGCCCTGGACTCTTCCTCTATAGTTTTTTTTTTTCTTTCACTTCTACTGAGATTATGGAGCCTGTTTTAACTGCAATGCCTTTCATGATGACTCTAAGCTTGGGAAGACATCAACAAACTTGACTTTTACAGATACTGATACTGCCTGTACAAATGTGTGTCACAACATTTGAAAAAGAAGATTTTTTGTTTGTTTGTTTTTGTTGTTGTTGTTTTTAAACCTCTTTAAGGACAATGTTAGGGAAAAATGAGGAGATATTTGTGAATGGTAGCAGCAAACTCCACTTTTTCTTATTTCTTAAAGATCGAATTCTGTATGTATTTTGCCCAAGGATTCCTGGCATGTCAAATTCCTTTAGAGTGTCAATATTAAGTCCAGGTTTATTCAACATACTATAAAGTTGAGGAACATATTAGGTGTTTCAGATGACAGGTTATAAATATATTTTCTGGTAAGTATTTCGAATTTAACAAGTTTAGACTAATCTTAATTTAACATGGCCTTACTTGGTCATGTGCCCTCATACTTCAAAATAACAGGTTTTGATGTATAGTCAGCAAATTCTTGCCATTCTTCTGGTTTGTTATTCTTCTCTACACAAATTTAATCCTACATATGATACCCTGGGGTATTCTGGAGTCTGGTTCTAGTTACTGGTGTAATAATGATGGGCTAAGGCATGTGAGGAATTATTAACTACCTCTTCTTAAAGAGCTTCCCCGGGCAAGGAAATAACAGCTTTTTTTTAAGCCACTGAGGAAGGGCAACTTCCAAAGAGTGGAAAGAACTCCCTAAGGCAATGGCAGTCAGTGGAGAGTGCCTCATAGAAGAAGAATGGGTGAGTCATTCCTTCCTTTCCATCTTTGTGATCATTGTCTTAGGGCCATAAATGAAAAGCAAACAAAGAATTAAGTTGCATGTTACTAAACTACAGAATCATTTGAATTCTTAGTCTTTTATGAGCATCAGTTTACTCTTTAAGGTAGTAATTTGGGGTTTTAAGCTTGGCATTCTTTTGCATTGTCATGGAGATCAGCCACCCTACCATAAGGTGCTTGAATTCCCCATGCCCCCCAAAATGTTTTTTGGCACCAGTGACTTGCTCTCAGTGAGACTTTGTTCTAGGTGATATTAAGTTAATACTTTAATTGGCTATTTTCTGAAAGGCCTCCAAATTTTCCATCCTAAGACACAATATATATGTGTGTGCCTGTATCTATAGCCAAAGGTATACCTACCTCTCTATTTGTATATGTATACATGTGTACATCTGTGTAACATTATTTCTCTTCTACCCCATCGCAACAGCACAGTCCCACATACCCTATAATTCTCTGTGTCTATATCAGTTCTTTTTCTTATATCATTATTTATACTAATAGGAGTCTTTCTTTGCAAACATACAAAACTGATTTTGACAAACTTAAGCAAGAAGCAGATTTGTTGAAACCATAAGGGAGTTTATAGAATGAAACACTGAGAGTTTATAGACTTGTAGGAAAAGGTGGGAGAACTAAGTGGGAAAATGGATTGAAACCATGGAATTCTGGAGATGGAAGAAGCACAAACTCCAGGAAGAGCTTTGTAGCAGTATAGACTGGGTGCTGCCATTGAATTGTATGAACTACAGATTTGTCTTCTAGACTTAAATGATTTCGGTATTTAAATCAGAAGATAGTATCCAGTTGTACAAGGGTAAATCATTTACTGAGAAGTAAAGAAGGAAATTGTGGCTCTATTTGAAAGGGGAAATGGATGCTCGATGACCCAAACTGGCAAGCATGTCCTACACACGAGGATGAATTATGAGCCAACATCACTTTTGAAAATAGATGTAATATTTTGTTTTTGTGTTTTGAGCTATTTTGAAATATTTTAATACTGAGCTTTAGCCAATTTAAGATGGTCATAATTTAATAGATGTGTTTTACTTTTGTTGCATTATTTTATGCTCTCTGATTTTTTTCCTTGTACTTCCTTCACTGAAAAGTTTTTAATTTTATAAGTCTATAATTTTAAAAGTTTAGGGAAGTCTGGGTGGCTCAGTCAGTTAAGTGTCCGACTCTTGGTTTCTGCTCAGGTCATGATCTCAGTCAGGGATGAGATCATGGAGCCCCACATCAAGGTATGGAGCCTGCCTGAGATTTTCTGTCTTCTTCTCCATCTGCCTCACCCCTCTCCCTCTCTTAAAAAAAACTAAAATAAATAAATAAATAAAAGTATATATATAATATAAACTCAAGAAAGGGATCTATTCACAGTATATAAATATTCTTTATTTTTAGCAAACATCATTATGTACTATATACTGTATTTTAAATAATTTATGAAGACCTGCAAACATTTATCTTAGAAATCAGCTACTGAATACTTTTTTACAAGAAATACTGTATTTCTTATCTTTTTTCTCCACATCGATTATAATCTTAGATATGAAATGATATAAAATGAGTTGTTCCTTTGACTCATTTCAGGAAAAACTGAAAATGTTAAGAATTTGTCTCAACTGACAGGGTGGTGATACACATTTGAGATTGATATACATTTCACATACTGTGAAAGTTTCTGTAATATTAATGTATATTACAATTTTACTGTTATTGAATGGCATCAAATAGGAAATTATGCGTGTGTTTGCATGAATGTGGTATATGTGATTGTTTCATACAAAACCCACATGAAGCAATGTTCTCCATAGAAATTGGTGGATTGCATTTCCCCAAAATACCAACACCTCTGTCTGAATATATTATCTCAGGAGAGACGTGCAGTCACAGATGTGAGCCTGGAAGATGTGAGCTGGGACCAGGAGAGAACTGGCAACATTTAGGTAAGAACAAAGATCAAAACAGCCTGCTAGAGCTAAATGCCAGGAAACTGGACATCTGAGCTGGGAAGAGGGCTTGAGCCAGATAGTTTATCTGGAGTTGAAGCATGAGCAGAAGGCTGAAACCAAAACCTAGCTGAGAGGAATAAGATTATTGCTGGCAGAGAGGAGAGCAATACAGGAAATTAAAGGTCAGTACAAAGTGGCAGACAGAACTCTTGCAGCAGGAAATATCTATTTAGGAGGGAGCAGCCACTTTTGCATTTCTCCTTGAGGAACTGGTTCCAGTAAATGATTCTGAGAGGTTAAATTTGTAGAAGAGGGATTGGTTGCTAAGATGGATCCTGACATGACAAGAAACAAAGATTAAAGACAGGCTGAGAGACAAATGGGAACTAGCAGTGTTTTGAGAAGTCCTTCAATGACAAAAGTCTGTGGAAAGAAACAACATGGGGGTGGGAGGGGTTCCTTTCCCGCAATATAATGTTGCAGAAGAAACTATTTTACATTCCTTCCATTCTTTTCATGTAGCTGTTAGGCTTTAAAGAATTCGTAAAGACTGTTTTTAGGCTTTGATCTAAGAATTAGCCAAGTTAATTAAAAAAAAAAAAAGCAAATAGGAAAAAATTATGAAACAAACGCTTTAGTTGCATTTGAGGTTTATATATCTCACACTGACTTTTAGCTATGAAGCTAACTTTTTCTCATTATGGGAGAAGAAAACATTTTTTAACTTTTTTCTTTTGGAATATTTAAAATCTGCACAAAAGTAGAAAAAGGGACACAATGGACAGCCATTTATCCTTCCACAATCACATGTTTCCTCCAATTTTTGGTTCTGCCTATCACCCCCATTATGTGCTGTTCTTGTTTTCAACTATTTTACAGCAAATCCTAGATTCACATTATTCAAGTAGAAATGCTTCATTATGTGTATCTAATAGATTATGAATTTTTCCAAAATATTATAATACCAATAGCACACCTGACAAAATCTATAGTAACTCTTTAAGAACAGCATTTCATTGTCTCTAGGAAATAGAACTAGGACTATCTCTTTCTTAGATCTATGTAACACAGAAAGGGATTTATCCTCCTAGTTTATAAAGATACAAGAGACACTTTGCGTCTCATTTGTAAACAGGCCACATATTACTATTTTCCTAAGAGTATAAGTATTTCTGAGAATACTGACAATGTCATGTTGTAGACACACTAGACACACAATGTCATGTTGTCAGACGGTTCATCCATTTTATTTCCTAATACTCTGCTCCTGGCTTTGACATTTCAGAGAAAAGAGATCTGAGATGGTATCATCAACTATCATGGTTGAAAAGTAATATTTCTTTTCAGCATTGGAGGAACTAAACATCTGTCCAACTTTAGATTATCTTTGGTTAGAGACCTGTAATTACTGTCACAGCCCACACAGAAACCAGGTGTGAGGGAGGTATGTTAACTCTCTCTTAACCAGGAACTCTGCTATAGGTGCTAATGTGAGAGACATTAGACATAGATTCCTCAGGAAGTTCGAAAAAAGTCTGGAAAAATAATTTTATCGACCTGTTTGCTTCTTGAAAAGTCCACAAAGTGTATCTGAGATACCAGAAAGAAATCATCACAGGAACTGCTTACCTAAAGTCTCTGTACATTCATACCAATTGCAATGGTCTTGCTTACATGGCAAAAGAATACTATAGAAATAATTTTTCACTTGGAAGAAGAGAAACGTTATATGATTAGTCTCTATCACTGATTATTTTTTGAGGGCTCATTTGCCCCAGGCTCTACATTTAATGTGAGTTTATTTTATACTCTCAAGGCAATTATGGTTCATGAGTATTGTGAAATAAGGAAATATTTTATGGTTATCCATTAATGCTGCAACATATGCATTTTAAAATCCTGGAGAAGAAATAGAGACTAATTTGACTAGAGACTGTATGAAATAGTAGAGGGCCAAATGGGAAGTAGGCACCAAATCTAATATATACTAGGTACAAAGTGAACATCAATTAAATAATATAGTATCTTTTCTGGTTTACATAATTTCTAGTGGGCCATGTGCTTTTTAAGAGAATGTAGTTACATTTAGCCAAGACAGATGTCATATAAAGAAAATGCTTAGTAGCAGGAAAATGTCGGCATTGGAGTCAGCAGGACCTAGGTGTAAATAATATTTCTTCCATTTAAATATTTTGTGTGACCTTTGAAATCTTTTTTTAAATATCAATAGACTTGTTTATATAATAGGGATAAAAATCTTAATACCAATAAAGATTAGCAGTGATAAAACATAGAAACATTTAGCACTCTATAAAGGTTGGTTCCATTTCCTCCATTAACCAGTTTAAAAGAAGAGCTGTGGAATAATTTTGAGATGGAATAGGCAGGAGGACATTGTCACAAAGGTGGAAATAACAAATTTTATAGCAAAACTATATATTGAGGCTCCTAAATGAGCCCAGAAGATTGTAAAATCCTACTGAAAGTATACACTTTATCTTACTCATTTTCTTATTTTACCAGGACCTGGATCAGATTTTGAACAAAATAGGTGCCCAGTCAACCAGTTGCTTAATGAATATAAAAAACTATTTTGAAGATTGAAGTTTATATATTTCAGTACTGGCTTTTAGTTATGAAACTAACTTTATTTGTCATGGAAGGAGAAAATACTCACAGTGATCTGGCTTCATATCTTATATAAACCAAAATTAATCTGGTTTCCCCAGCAAGCAGACATGAGTGAAGGGGATGGAGGAGATGCTTGCTTGTGAAGGTAAACCTGACACCAACCGCGGTGTACATGGAATGGCATGATCTTTGACCTTGAAGTACCACAGAAGGCAATTCAGAACCACACTGGAGCTTAGAGCTGCATGGCCGCTAACCAACTTGACTCTTGTCAGCAGACATTGCTGTCATTATTGAAGAACTAGATGAAAGAATCAACTCTACTTTAGGGTCCATAATCAAAGGAGCAAGACTGATACAAAGTGAAGGTCAAACAAAGCTTTATTTTACACCAAGCATCGAGAATCAAACTGACTAGTCAGGGCCATCTCTTACAAAGAGGCAACCCCTCCCAGCCTCACAGACTAACTTTTATAGAGGTGGTTGAGCCTGGCTATACACAGGTGACCAATGAGATTGCAATGCACAGAGAAAACTACACAGTCATGCTAGGTCAGCAACATACAGAGAAAACTGTACAGTCATGCTAGGTCACACACGAGTGGCCAATTGAATTTCAATTTACCCTAGTAGATATATGCATGCCCCACTGACTGGATGTCTCCACCTGGCCTGACCTGCCCTTGTATCTGGTCTTTGCAAGTAAGTTCCTCTGGGAAGGGCAGGGTCAATCTAAGTTCACTGCATAAACACAAAATGGCTCCCTCTGGGTAAGTAGGCCCTTACTTCTACCACATTCCTCATTATTACCGTTACCCCTTGAAGTGGGTGTAATTACTATAGTACTGTTTTTGAACTCTTGACCCTGAAAAACAGAGAGATGGAAATTGTCCTATAGGCAGAAAGAGAAAAACAAAGAGGAAGAAAACCAACTTGCTGTTCAACAAACAGAAAAGTGCAACATATATAATTGGTAAATAGAAAGAGCTATTTGCATCTGATTCTTGATTTCAACTCAGGTCATTATCTCAGGGTCCTGGGATTGAGCCCTGGGTCATTCTCCTCATTTAGCAGGGATTCTGCTTGTCCCTCTCCCTTAGCCTCTCCCCCTGATCACTCTCTCAAATAAATAAATAAATAAATAAAGCAGGGCGGGGAGGTGACTTCTACTACTGAGGTTTCCTAAGGGAGGAAAGAGTTAGTAAAAGAGGAAGAAAGAGACATTACCCTTTGTGTTCTACAGTCCCATAAAAAAGTGTTTCACGCACCCAAGTCCATTGTATCCAATCCATCCACAAGCTCAACTCCCCTGAGTTCACTCTAGTCACTAGGAATTTCAGTCTCAGTGCTCCACTAGGGAGAAGGCCTCTTGTTCTTTGTTGGGTACTTACTCAGTGTACTCTTAAATTTGCAAAGAAAGATCCTGGCCATGCCTCATCATCTCCATTCCCACTGCCCTTTACTTCTAAACATCAGACTAAAGACAGAAATATCTCAGAAATGCAACTAATTTCTCTTGGTTTCCTGATCAAGTGGGAACCAATTTCTTAGTCCTGAAGCAAGACTTTGAAGGGAGTGACTAGCAAAGAAAGTGATAAGAAATCGAATGCTGTTCTTCTCTACATATTCCCCTGCTTCCCTAAATTGGGATTCTGAAATGCCAGCTCCCAGAGTTAAGCTTGATGCCATTAAGGGTGAGTGACTGGTGAGGTTTCAATTCAATAGCCATCTATTATGTGCGTTGGAGGAGTATACAAATCATAAGAAACTCCACACTGGGTCAGACAAGCAGCTTACCTTGCCCAGTGTTCTCCCTAAGATGGAAGTTAGAGTTCTTCCATCAAAATGACCTTGTAAATGAAAGGTTGTAAACATACCTGAATTTCTTTTCATATTCCATTACAGAGTAATCATTTGTGAACTCACTATTGACATACTTTTTTTGTTGTTGTTGTTAACCTATGTAAGTTCTTAGGGTAGAGTTCTAGTGTTTATTCTTTCTTTCCATAAAGAAGTATGTATGTTTATGTTCTGTAAATTATTTCCTTTAAGCTTCAGGATGATTTCTTCCAGTAACAATGTTCACCATATAATTTCATGATTCAGCTTCCTTCTCTGTTCTTTGGTAAGAGTCTATTCACCTTTAGAGAAGGTGAGGAGTCATAAGAACTGATCTTTTCTCCCAAATCAGTCATGTATGGGTCACTCAAGTGACTTAGTAAAGACAAAAGTGATTCTATGATAAACTGAAAAAAAGACATGATACTATATATAAAAAGCTCTAAAGCTCTCACCAAAAAACTATTAGCTCTAATACATGAATTCAGTAAGAGAACAGGATACAAAATTAATATACAGAAATATCTTGTGTTTTGATACACTAACAGCAAACTACCAGAAAGAAAAATTAAGAAAATGATCCCATTTACAATTGTAACAGCAATAGTAAAATATCTAGGAATAAATTTAACAAAGGAGATGAAAGACATGTACTCTGAAAATTATAAGACATTGATGAAAGGAATTGAATATGACACAATGGAAAGATATACTGTGCTCATGGACTGGAAGAATTAATATTTTTAAAATGTCCATAACCACCCAAAGCAATCTGTAGATTCAGTACAATCTATATTGAAACACCAATGGAATTACTCACATATTAAAAAAAGAATTCTAAAATTTCTATGGAACCATGACAGACCCCCAAAAATCAAAGCAATTTTGAAAAAGAACAAAGCTGGAGGCATCATGTGTCAAGATTTCAAACTATACTGCAAAGCTCTAGTAATCAAAACAGTATGGTACTGGCACAAAAACAGATAGATCAATAACAGAATAGAGAGCCCAGAAACAAACCCATGCTTACATGGCTAACTAATCTGCAACAAAGGAGACAAGATGATTCAGTCAGGGAAAAAGTTTTTAATAAATGGTTCTGGGAGATCATATGATAGTTGTCTTTCTCCGCTTGACTTATTTCGCTAAGCATGATACGCTCTAGTTCCATCCATGTTGTCGCAAATGGCAAGATTTCATTTCTTTTGATGGCTGCATAGTATTCCATTGTGTATATATACCACATCTTCTTGATCCATTCATCTGTTGATGGACATCTAGGTTCTTTCCATAGTTTGGCTATTGTGGACATTGCTGCTATAAACATTCGAGTACACGTGCCCCTTTGGATCACTACGTTTGTATCTTTAGGGTAAATACCCAATAGTGCAATTGCTGGGTCATAGGGCAGTTCTATTTTTAACATTTTGAGAAACCTCCATGCTGTTTTCCAGAGTGGCTGCACCAGCTTGCATTCCCACCAACAGTGTAGGAGGGTTCCCCTTTCTCCGCATCCTCGCCAGCATCTGTCATTTCCTGACTTGTTGATTTTAGCCATTCTGACTGGTGTGAGGTGATATCTCATTGTGGTTTTGATTTGTATTTCCCTGATGCCGAGTGATATGGAGCACTTTTTCATGTGTCTGTTGGCCATCTGGATGTCTTCTTTGCAGAAATGTCTGTTCATGTCCTCTGCCCATTTCCTGATTGGGTTATTTGTTCTTTGGGTGTTATGATATGAGGAAGTGGTGATGCAACATGGGGGCTTAAGTGGGTAGGAGAGGAATAAATGAAACAAGATGGAATTGGGAGGGAGACAAACCATAAGTGACTCTTAATCTCACAAAACAAACTGAGGGTTGCTGGGGGGAGGGGGTTTGGGAGAAGGGGATGGGATTATGGACATTGGGAGGGTATGTGCTTTGGTGAGTGCTGTGAAGTGTGTAAACCTGGTGATTCACAGAGCTGTACCCCTGGGGATAAAAATATATGTTTATAAAAAATAAAAAATAAAAATAAATAAATAAATAAATGGTACTGGGAAAACAGGGCGACAATATGCAAAAGAATGAAACTGAATCACTCTCCTGTAACATATGGAAAAATCAATTCAAACTGGCTTAAAACTTAAATGTAAGGCCTGAAACCATAAACCTCCTAGAAGAAAACATAGCCAGTATGTTCTTTGGTTTGTTTCAGAGATATTTATTTATTTATTTATTTATAGCTCTGCCTCCTAGGGCAATAGCAACAAAAGCAAAAACAAGCAATTGGGAGTCCTTCACTTAAAGAGCTTTTGCACAGCAAAGGAAACCATCAACAAAACAAAAAGGCAACCTATTGAATGGGAGAAGATATTTGCAAATAATATATCTAATAAAGTTAACATCCTAAATATATACAGAATTCACAGAAATCAATATAAAAATAATCTCATTAGATTATGCTGAGTGAAATAAGTCAAGCAGAGAGAGTCAATTATCATATGGTTTCACTTATTTGTGGAACATAACAAATAGCATGGAGGACATGGGGAGTTAGAGAGGAGAAGGGAGTTGGGGGAAATTGGAAGGGGAGGTGAACCATGAGAGACCATGGGCTCTGAAAAACAACCAGAGGCGTTTGAAGCGGTGGGGGGTGGGAGGTTGGGGGAACCAGGTGGTGGGTATTAGAGAGGGCACGGATTGCATGGAGCATGGGGTGTGGTGCAAAAATAATGAATACTGTTATGCTGAAAACAAATTTAAAAAAATCTTTAATTAAAAAAAAAAGAAAAGCAAAACAAAACAAAATCTCATTAAAAACAAGCAGATCACCTGAACAGACTTATTTTCAAAGACATACAGATACCCAATAGATACATGAGAAGATATTCAATATCACTAACCATCAGGGAGATGAAAACCAAAACCAAAATCAATATTATTTCACACCTGTCAGAATGTCTATTATCAAAAAGACAAGAAATAACAAGTTTTGGTGAGGATGTGGAGAAAAGGGAACCCTGGTACACTGTTGGGAATGTAAACTGGAACAGCAACTATGGAAGACGGTATGAAAGTTCCTCAAAAAGTTAAAAAATAGGTCAACGATGTGATCCAGGAATCTCACTTCTAGATATTTATCTTAGGAAAACAAAAACATTAATTTGAAAAGATATATGAACTCTCATGTTTATAGTAACATTATTTACAATAGCCAAGACATGGAAACAACCTAAGAGTCTATTGATAGATGAATGGATAAAGATGTGATATATATACACACACAATGGAATATTACTGAGCTATAAAAAAGAATGAAATCTTGCCATTTGTGACAACATGGATAGACCTTGAAGCCATTTCTTCCAGGGAAATAAGTCAAAGAACAAGTACTACACAATCTGTCTTATGTGTAGAACCTAAAACAAACAAAACCACAAAAAAAGAGATCAGATTTTGCTTTTCATTGTATCTATACAAGAAGATGAATGGATGTTAACTGAACCTATTAGAATCATTTCACAGCACAGTTGACCCTTGAACAATATGGGTTTGAACTGCAAAGGTCTACTTATATCTGAATCTTTACAATTTAGTACAATAAATGTATTTTCTCTTTTTTTGTGTGATTTTCTTTATAACATTTATTTTTCTTTAATTTACTCTATTGTAAGAATATAGTGTATAATATGTATAACAAACAAAATATGTGTTAATTTATGTTATCATTAAGGCTTCTGGTCAAAAGTAGGCTATGAGAAGAGATTATGCTGAGTGAAGTAAATCAATCAGAGAGAGTCAATTACATATGGTTTCACTTATTTGTGAAGCATAACAAATAGCATGGAGGACATGAGGGAGTTAGAGAGGAGAAGGGAGTTGAGGGAAATTGGAAGGGGAGGTGAACCATGAGAGACAATGGACTCTGAAAAACAATCTGAGGAGTTTGAAGTGGCAGGGGGGTGGGAGGTTGGGGTACCAGGAGGTGGGTATTAGAGAGGGCACGGATTGCATGGAGCACTGGGTGTGGTGCAAAAATAATAAATACTGTTATGCTGAAAATAAATAAAAAATAAATTTTAAAAAAAGTAGGCTATGAGTAGTTATGTGGATTTTGACTGTGGTGAATTGGCACCCTTAATGCATTTAGGGTCAAATGTGTATGTGAATCAAACCACGGTGCTGTATGACTTAAACTTATACATTAATGTAGGTGAATTATTTCTTAGTGGAACTGAAAAACAACAAGAACAACAGTAATCCTCCAAATTCAGGCTTCTTTTTCTGTAATGCAAATCACTGGGTATACATGCATCATCCAGGGCCACCAGCTTTGTCCTTCCCTATGGAACTTGAAAGACATGGAGAACCAACACAAATGGAAATGAAGTTTTCGTAAAGAAGTCCTTTGTCTCTGACATAGCAGTCTGGAATTTTCTGCCACTGTCTATGAAACAGTAATGAAAAGAGTAAAATCTCATCCCCTGCACAATTCTTGGTATCATTAAGGTAGCTAAAAGTGAGAGGAAGCAAAGAGAAGGAAAGAAGGACTAATATCATTAAGGAGGGCACATGTTGTGATGAGCCCTGGGTGTTATACACAACTAATGAATCGTTGAATACTACATCAAAAACTAAAGATGTATTATACATTGGCTAACCAAACATAATAAAGTTAAAAAAATAAAATAGTTAATTTGAACTCCTCAAAAAAAAAAAAAGAAAGAAAAGAAAAGAAACAGGCTATAGCTATAGCGAGGATAAGGATGAAGTGATAAATAATACAATGAAAATTAAATAGCATACATGTAAAATATATGATAGAACCTTAAATTTTATGCATAGCACATCTAGAACACAAAATAAATACTAGACATCTGTGAAGACAGGTATAGTCCAGTCAAAATAGTGAGTATGTAAATTCACTTTTTGATAGTTTTAAAGAATTAGATTAGAAAGAATCTGGGTACAGAAGCCTTTAAGAAGATAAGGTTAATAATATCCTCATCTGGTCAGGACAAGAAGAAAAGGAAAATCTTTTTCCTTAAAAAAAAAAAAGCATCTCTACCCTACCACCTACACCAAGAAAATTCTCTAACCATTTGGATCAATTCAGTCCATTTAAAAAGCATCTAGTGACTACTCTCCTCTCCATGGAATAGGATATCGGCTCTGGTGGGTGCTGTGAACTCAAAACTGGATTCTTTTGTTGTTTTGTTTTGTATTAATTAATTAATTTATTTTTTATTAACATATAATGTATTATTTGCCCCAGGGGTACAGGTTCAAGACTGGATTCTGATGGAAGGCAGGAAAAGTAATTTGGAAGACATGCCATAGGAAATGGCCCTGATAACAGCAAGTGGTGACTTCAGTCAGTACCTGTCAGGAAAGTTAACACATTCAATATTAGGTAGTTGAAGTTTGGGGTTCCATACAGAATTCACTCATGGAGATGGCCAAGGCATTTCCCCAGAGATGAGGTTAAGCTATGAGATATAAGGCGACATTCCAGCAAAGATTTGAGCATCTTTACCTATGAATAGTTGAGGATAAAAGCAAAATAAAACAAAACAGCTTAGGAAATATGTCCTCTCTAAGGAAGCAGATGTATAAATAGCAGCACAGAAACTTCAAGGCATTTGATCCCAACTGGGGGATGTTGAGCTAAGAGAGTCAGAGGCTGATGAAGGAGAAGAAGAAAATAAGTAGAATAGGTTCAAGAGATTGTAGAGCAACCATACCAAGATCAGTAAGGATGGAGATGAAGTTGATTAATCCCAGACATTACTGGGAGAAGTATGGTCCCACAAAAATATAATGTAAGCAGTATTTGTCCTTTTAAACATTCTAGAAGCCACATTAAAAATGTGAAAAGAAATGGGTGAGTTAAATTTAGTAACATACTTTAATTTAATAGGTCACTGTTATCATTTCAAAATGTAATCAATATAAAATTTTAATAAGATATTTTATATTATATTTTAGAGTAAGTGTTTGAAAGCTGATGTATATTTTACATGTATGGCACCTTGCTGCTGGACCAGGCATATTTCAAGTGCTGAATGCTGCTGATGCCTACCCTTTAGAAAGTGCAGATCTAGATTAGGAGATGCATAATTATTAAACTTGTTTGTGAGATTCAGGAAGAGGTTCTAAGAAATATGTAATTCTGTATAAAGTTCCAGATTAATAAAAGAACTTGCCTTTGGAAAATTAATTAGAAAAGGAGGAAGTAATGAAATGTAAATTCTCAGAATATGAGAATAGGGTCTTTAAGTAGAATGAGTTTAAAGTTTTCCTTGCAAGGGAGGATAGGTAGGAGGGTAAAGAAAGTAAAAACTAATTTTCATTCCTGATATTATAACTCCTATATTATATGTTGGGGGCTGTAAACCCTCTGGGGAAAAAATGTAAGCAGGATATTTAAAGGGACATATGCTTAAGGATTAGTATGGACTTTGAGCAACGTAATGTATGAAGAAAGAATAAATCTCCTGAGCAAAGATTAACATAGAAATAGTGAACAATTAAGTGAATTAATAGAAAAAAATGTCTACAGAATTTGGAAAAATAGATGGTAGATATTTGTTAAATGGCAACATCTTGTACATTTCTAAAAACTTCTAATTTAAGTAATATTACACTTGCAAGAGTTACAGAGATAGTCCAAAGTATTCTTATGGGCTCTTGCCTCAGCTTCTCCTAAGGTTCCATTTTACAGAACCTTGGTATCCTTAGACAAAACTGTCATTAATATTGGAGCAATACTCTTAAATTAACTACAGATTTCATTCAGATTTCTTCTGATAAATTTCTGTGTATGTGTCCAGGGTTGTGTTTTCTCTTACAAATTTATATGGAGAGATAAAGAAAAAACGACCCATGGGAATGATGGGGGACTCAGTGGAGGAGTTGGTGAAATGCTGTGGAGATTCTCACGCATCCAGGTAGGAGATGCTGACTCTGAAGGTGAATCTGAAGATGTCAGCTGATTGGCTGATAAGCAGTCATTGAAAATTGGGAGAGAAGTTAACATAACCAAAGGAAGCTGTGGTCAGAAAGGAGCTGAGAAGTGGATATAAGTGTGCCTAGAACCACCTTTGGGTTACAATCCAAAGGCTTAACTGAGCAGTCAGAATATTTGATGTGTGGATTTTGTGCCTCTGGGGTCCAAGTGAACTGTTTCTCTGAACAAATAGAGGTGAAATAGGCCCTTGTTGTAGCAAGAAAACTACTTTTTTCTCTTTTATAGAAAGTTAAAGCAAAATGCAATCCATTAAATTAATGTTACAGTCCTATTGATTTGATTATCTCTTTTTTACACATTTGTTTGATAGACAGGGTTGAGAGTGCTTTGAAAATTAGAATATTTATCATGAAGAATCATCACAAAGGGCTCTTTTACTTCTAAAGTCAATACTCTACAGTGGGTACCTGGCAAAAGACAATTGTTCTGAAACACTCAGGAATCTGTCACATTCTCCTGAATATTCCTGAATAATAAATTCATATTTTTTATTAATGATCTCAGGCATCAAGCTCTATAGGTAAATTCTTGGAGATTCCAACCCTCTTCACAAATTTCTTATAAAGTTTCCCTTATAGGTCCATTTATCAAAAAGACTAACACATGGGAAAATTAGACAATCACATGCAGAAGAATGGACTGGACCATTTCCTTACACCACACACAAAAATAGACTCAAAATGGAAGAAAGACCTCGATGTGAGACAGGAATCCATCAACATCCTTGAAGAGAACACAGGCAGCAACCTCTTTGACATCAGCCACAGCAACTTCTTCCGAGAAACATTGCCAAAGGCAAGGAAAGCAAGGGCAAAAATGAACTATTGGGACTCCATCAAGATCAAAAGCTTTTGCACAGCAAAGGAAACAGTCAACAAAACCAAAGACAACCAACAGAATGGGAGAAGATATTTGCAAATGACATATCAGATAAAGGCTAGTATCCACAATCTATAAAGAGCTTATCAAACTCAACACCCAAAGAACAAATAATCCAATCAAGAAAAGGGCAGAAGACATGAACAGACGTCTCTGCAAAGACATCCAAATGGCCAACAGAATGAAAAAGTGTTCAACATCACTTGGCATAAGGGAACTACAAATCACAACCACAGTGAGATACCACCTCACACCAGTCAGAATGGCTAAAATTAACAAGTCAGAAAATGACAGATGTGGGCAAGGATGCAGAGAAAAGGGAACCTTCCTGCATTGTTGATGGAAATGCAAGCTGGTGCAACCACTCTGGAAAACAGTATGGAGATTTCTGCAACAAGTTGAAAATAGAGCTACCCTATGACCCAGCAATCGCACTACTGAGTATTTACCCTAAAGATACAAATGTAGTGGTCTGAAGGGGCACGTGCACCCAAATGTTTATAGCAGCAATGTCCACAATAGCCAAACTATGGAAAGAACCTAGATGTCCATCAACAGAGGAATGGATAAAGAAGATGTCTCACACACACACACACAGGTATACTATGCAGTCATCAAAAAATGAAATCTTGTCATTTACAATGACATGGATAGAACTAGAAGGTATTATGCTGAGCAAAATAAGTCAATCAGAGAAAGACAATTATCACATGATCTCTCTGACATGAAGAATTTGAGCGGCAGGGTGGGGGGTGTCTTGGAGAGAAGGAAGGGAAAAATGAAACAAGATGATAGAGATCATCTTGGAGATAAACCTTAAGAGACTCTTAATCTCAGGGAACAAACTGAGGGTTGCTGGAAAGGAGTAGGGAGAAGGATAGGGTGGCTGGGTGATGGACATTGGGGAGGGTGTGTGCTATGGTGGGTGCTATGAATTGGGTAAGATTGATGATGCACAGACCTGTACCCCTGAAAAAATAATACATTATATGTTAATAAAAATAAAAATTTTAAAAAGACTAACACAAAAAAGGGGGAAGGAGATAAGAAGAAAAACTCTTCAGCTTTCACTGTTCTTCTATATCAGAACATCTTATAAAGAGGCTCTTAGAATCAATTCTGAGAGGCTCCCCTAACGTACTTAACATGGTATATCTGATTATTACTGATGTCAGGATTCATTCCTGTTATTCTTGGAGGCCAGCATCAGATGCTGCATTATAAATGATTCTTTTCAAGTTTAACTTAGATTGTCAGGGAAAAATATAAACAAAAGTGAAATGTGGGCCAAAGTAAATATTAATTTAAAAACCATAAGCCTAGGTCCAAAATGAAGTAACTTTCTTGGCTAACATCTTCAGTTCACTAAACTGTCCTGCACTCGGAGTAAACAAGAAAGAAAAAGGAAGAAAAAGCTGAAGAGAGAAAATATTAGCACCAATAGGCACAAGAGTTTATGAGAGAAAGCAGACTGAGAAATGAGATGTGTACTTTTCCCAATAACCCTGTGTTAATCTGGTCATGAACATTTCTTCCCCATTCCTGTTTGTTGGAACATGTGGGAGTCTTGGTTCTTCCCTGGACCATGGCGCTGCTCTCCCCAGGACACCAGTGCAGGCTTTCCTTGAAAAGCCTGCTGTGCCATGCAGCCGCTCACCACCCTTGAAATAGGTCAAATTTGGTTCTGCATTTTCCCATAGAGTTCTTCTCAGTCTTCTGGAATTGAGCCAGAAGGGAGATTCCTAGGAGAGAAATTTCATTGCCAAGGAAGATGTCACACTAGCTATTTATTTCTTTATGGGCTAAAGGCTTTCTCGTGTAATTGAACAGATGCCAGATGCCGTCAAGTCTTCGGTTTAATGCACATCCCAGTTTGCCAAGCGCCTTCCTATTATATGGACACATTTGCCTTCACAGTAATAACCTAACCCTATGGGGAGACAGCAGATATGAGTATTCCTAATTTTATAAAATTAGGAAACTGAGGCTTAAAAAGTTGTATTGATTTGTTAGGTCTCTATATTATATTCCCCGTCCATATTCTTTCTGTTATATTACTCATGATCATTTTCTTTAATTTTATAATTATTTTATTAAAAATATATGCAATATCTTTGTAACAACTTTATAGTGCATGCATTAAAATGATAAGAGAAATAAGATTATGGACTATCCTCATGCAAATCAAATGTAGGAAGTAAAAATATGTATCTATCCTGAAACTCTGACATGAAAAAACTATAAATTCTGCATTATTTCAACTGTTAGCCTGTCTTCTAGAACTTTCCATGAATTTTTGAAATATTTTATTTTGAGTCTTCTACAACTGTTTTCAATAAAAGATACTTTTTTATTTGGCATTTTCTTCAGTGGTTTAAAATCTGTTATGAAACATAAATAGACATTAAACATTTAACCTTTTTTAAAGGACAGATAGCAAACATTAGACAGTTGTCAATGTTAAACAAGTTATGGATCACATTTTCAAACTTGGACACCTGTCAAGCTAGAAAAATGTATATAAGTCCCAATGTTGGGAAACTTGCTGTCCTCTGTGGAAACCAGAATCTTGAAGCTGATGCATCTAGGTATGCTCACAAAGATAAATTATAGTAAATATAATCTTTATATCACAAAGTTTCTGACCATATAAGAAACAATTTTCAAGTATCTGTTGTTTGCAAATTTGTATTTTGACATAGAATTTGGGACAGTAAAAGGATGTAGTTAAAAAAATCAAGGATGCAAGCAGGACATCCTGATTTTTCCAAGGTAGTATATGTACAGCATAGAACTAAAATTTAGGAATAAGCCCTTTATTGATTTATAAGATAAGTATTCAACCAAAGAAATACCATTGAAAGTTTTTCTACTCTACAGTTGGAAACAGCCTTGGTTTCTGTTTCAGTACTGTTAATACTGGGTCACCTGGGGTATAATGGATTCCGTGGATTTAATATGTTACCTATAGTGTGTTTAACTGCAATATATTTTCAATGAACTTTGAGTTCAACAATTCCATTTCAGATATGGAAAATGTCAACAGAACATTTTCAAGAGCCAGAAATTACTGCTGTTATAAAAGAAATATGTTCCAAATACTTTAAAGAAACTAATTTCACATTCTTAACATTTCTGCAGGGTTCAAAACAGAATGAAAACTAATATGGCCTCTGCAACACTTTCAATAAATACTTAACATGGATTATAAATACAAAATTCTCATAAGGCCCATGGATACTGAATAACAGAATGAAAACATATTGGAAAAATGTACTTGCCAATGTGAATACCTGATATTTACTTGGACACAGTACACATTTGATAGGAAAGTTGTTTGAAATTAAATCTGAAGTTTTCTGATAGGACAGGTATATTTTGTACACTGCTGCTATCTACCTGGAGAAGTGCTATGAAAAGGTGAACAAGCCAAAGTATTAGAAAATTCCATCACAATTTTTGGAAGAATCTTAGCTCCCTGATAGTTGTTGACTAGTCTTGGGTTTTTTTGTTGTTGTTTGTTTTTGCTTTTTTTTTTTTTTTTAAGATTTTACTTATTTATTTGTCAGTTAAAGAGAGAGCACAAGCAGGGTGAGCAGCAGGCAGAGGGAGAAGCAGACTCCCTGATAAACAAGGAGCCCGATGTGGGGCTTGATTCCAGGACCCTGGGATCATGACTGAAATCAAAGACAGATGATTAACCATCTGAGCCACTCTGGGGTCCCATGACTGGTCTTATTATAAGATTTTGTATACCACCAGCTAGAGGAGTGGTGCATCTTGTAAAGTGACCAAAAAGTCTTTTAGAAGAATGACCGCTGTGTCCTTCAAAAAAGTGGCATACTGGTTTCTACATCATAGTGACCCAATAATATTTATTAAATGAAAGGATTCAGGACTTTAAAAGAATATTTTTAAAGGCTTAGATAAGTGTGGACCATCTACCTGACATGAGAGTAATAATGACTTGATTGAAACTTTGTCTAAGAAATAGAGAGAAATCTTTAAAACTAAAGAAATAGTAATTTATATTTGAAAAAATATTCAGTAATCTCTGGTAAGTGCAATTGTAGCTATTTGATCTTTTTAAAACAAAATTTAAAGATTGAACATTATTCCTAGTTTTTCTTTTTTGAAGAAACAACCTACTTTTATTGGTTTTGGTAATTGGATAGATGTCCTCACTATAGCTGTGTGTCAGAGACATTTATTCCCAGGCACTATGACAAGGTGCGTTTGAATCTTAATTTAGAATGAGTTGTCCCTTATTAATAATTCATTCATTCATTCATTTAGTTTTCGACAGCCCATACCCAATGTGGTGAATTGTTATACAGAGAAATATAATCTTGGATAGGGTTCAGAGTACCACAGGGATATGCCTGCTTTTGTTGTTGTTTTGTTTTCTTCACAGGGATTGAAATTTTATGTGAACTATGCAAAATAGAAGTTCATTGGCATTGACGTCTAAATGTTTGTTCCCACCACAGGTACATTATAGTACGTGCATGTTGAGAGGACCAGTGAGGAATAGATAAGAATAGTGCTCTAGATGTCAGGAGCATTGGAATTCCTAATTGGAATTAACAAGCCAACATTGGTTATTAATTTATACTGTCTAGATCTGTTGCCTCAATTGTCTAATGGAAGGTTTGGACTAAGTGAGATCAAGTTCTACGACTCTCTATGTGTTTTTATTTTGTTTTGTTTTGTTTTATAATTTCTGATTTTTCAACTTAAGTTGGTTTAAGATCTTTTGTTTCCTTGAGATATATACATTCCATATTTATTGTTCTAAAGTGAGTTATTGGTGACCAAATGTAATCTTGTCACAAAATTTCATTCTGAAAAAATGTTTACAAGTAACATTAAATTCTGTGTTCCTCCAATGATTATTGTAATTAAGCCATTTGTGTCCAAAAACTAACTTTGGCTCTGATAACTGAAGCAAAGACTTTGAAAAGTCTGACTCTGGAAATAATTTCACAACATATTACCATACAATTGGAAAAAGAACTCTCTTCCTGTCTTTCTCTGTCTCTTTCTCTCTCACACACAGGCACACACAAAAATGATAAAAAGAAAATAAAAATTTGAACTCTTTTTTTTTTCCTTTTAAAATTTGTACTGCACATTTGATAATAAATGGGTTTTAAGATAGCTCCGAGTCTCAATTTTAGGAGTATGTATACAACTTGCATAGTTGCATGGAATATTGTAAGAATAAGGTAAAAATAAATGTCTGTGCAAATGCTTTGAAACTGGAAAACCAGTTAAGGCAGGCTTCATAATACCATTTTAAATAAATTTTTATTGAAGTATGATATTTATACAGAAAAGTACAGTTTCATAAGTGAGCAGCTCAGGGATTATCACAAAGTGAAAAAAGACATATAATTAGACTTAAGTTAAAAAAACAGAACATTAGGAACTAAGTAGTCCCCTTCATATTTTCCCCCATAATTACCTTCATTCTTCATCCCAAAGTTAATCAATATTTTAATTTCTAATGCCAAAGATTAGTTTTACATGGTATTGAGCTCTACAAAAATGAAATCAGCATAAATTATATATTCTTATGTATCTATCTTCATTCATTAATAAGATTTATCTGTTAATACATGTAGCATTTGTGAATGACATTACTTTGTTCATTTTCATAGCCATAAAATGTCCTATTATATGAATATACCACAATTTATTTATCCATTCTATCACTGATAGATGTATGTGTTATTTCCAGTTTTAGACTATTATAATAGTACATTTATAAACAATTTGCACATGTCTTGGCTACACTTAATACACATTTCTAGTGTTTTATGTTGTAGCATGTTAAGATTGTCATGATTGTTTTAACATTTTATTATAGGCTTTGTTTTTGGATACATAATAGAAGTGTACAACTATATTTTAGTCACTAGGTAAGTCAGCATATACAAGGCCAAGACTATAAAAATCACTTGGAAAAAGTTAATCTGAAGGATTTCTTGCTATCAAAGCCCAACCATATTCACACTTAAAAGTGAAATTCTTAGTTATAGGGTACATTTTGGTTCAATTTTAATTGATAGTGTCAATAATTTTTTCAAAATGATTGTGTTGAGTATATAATATCCTTTCCCCCCCATATCCGTGCCAGAATATAGAATTTTATTTCTTTTTAATCTTAACCATAATACTTTGTGTATATGTGTCGAGGGGTGTAATAGTATTTCATAGTGAAAAAAAAGTAGTATTTCATAGTGGTTACTATGCATTTCTCAGATAAAGAAACTGAGCTTCTTTTTAGATGTTTATTAATCATTTGATAAACTTTTTATTTGGGTGAAATGACCTTTCAAGATTAGTTTCCATTTTTTCTATTGTTTATTTGCTTTTGCTTTGTGGTTTTTTTTTTTCACTTTTTAAATTTCTTTATTTTTATTTTTGATACAAAACATTGGCTGCTTAAATGCATGACAAATATGCTTCTTCCAATCTGTGGGTCACCAGTTTTCTCTCTTAATGGCATCTTTTAACAAATAAAAAATTGTTCTCTTTAATGTGGTCATATTTTTGAAAAATTTTTATGGTCATTCTATTTTTATGTCCTATTAAATTTTTAACAACTCCACAGTTCCACAAAGATGTTTTTCTAGAAGCTTTATTGTTTTGCCTTTCAATTCTTTTTTTTTTTTTAACATTTATTTATTTATTTATTTGACAGAGAGAGATCACAAGTAGGCAGAGAGGCCGGCAGAGAGAGAGAGAGGAGGAAGCAGGCTCCCCGCTGAGCAGAGAGCCCGATGCGGGACTCGATCCCAGGACCCTGAGATCATGACCTGAGCTGAAGGCAGCAGCTTAACCCACTGAGCCACCCAGGCGCCCTTGCCTTTCAATTCTTAACTGTAAGTTTTCATTGAGAAATTTCAAAAGCATATTCCACAATGCCAAGGTGAAGTCAAAATAAAGAAGTAGAAAAAGAAAAATAAATTTTAAAAAAAGCAGAAAACATTTTCCCTGACTAAGTATGTGCTTTTATGTGGCTATTAAAATATCTCTGTGTTGGATTGGAGGACTGAGATTAAAGACTGTTTCCTTCTAAATATTAACTTCTTTTTGGTTTAACAAGCTAAATGCATCAGAGAGATTCCCTAAATGTTTCAAGTTCTGCAGTTTCTTATTGCCCACCGGAACTCATCCAAGAAGCTGTCAAGTATCTAATTTTTATTCAATCACAATGAAATAATTATCATATGTGATATTTTCAGAATTATTTTTTCCTTTTTTCACTGTTTGCTTTTGTTTCCCTGTGCCAGAATGAGAACTCACTTCAAGATTTTCAGACAAAGATTTAATGTTTATTTCAAAGATTATAAATCAGTCATTTATGATTTATTGCAATATTTACTATGAACATACATAAAGTAAACTGAAAGAAGAAAAATAAATCTGAAAAAATAACCAAACAAGAACAGAACAAATCAAAAGTAAAAAGAGTGAGGGCTTTACATGAAAATGTTTACTAAGGTCACCTGTGGTTCTCAGGAAAATGGATATGCTCAAATTTCATGTATGTGTACATATACACATATACACATATCACACAAATGTACATACATACTTTATACTTTTTTCTTTAATAGTATTTATCAATCTCCTAAAAAAAGGGCATATTATTTTATATTCAGAAATACAGTTACTATTATATAATTGTATATTGGCCATAATATATACAAATATCCCCAGAACTACCACATTAGCAAATAGGTGTTTTATTTTTAATGAACCTCTTTCACTTTGGTTTATTTACTTCACCATCATGCAGCCCTTCATAAATTGGTTTTGATGTTGTAGAATCACAAAAAGAATTTACAAGTCATTGCATCAAACGTGAAACCCAAATTATTACAAACTTTCTAAGTTCTTAATTGAGACCTTCTCTATGGAGCTGGGCCATAATTGATCATGACTGTTAAAAAGTTCAAGCAGTTAATGATATCCATGACTATGATATATTTCTTAGTGTGCCAATTTTAGATATATGCATAAAAATGGCTAATGTTTATTTAGGAAAATCATAGTTTTGCAGATGGGCCCTATTTCATGCTAAACATAATTTGGTAGTCCCAGGAGAGTCTGGAGTCTTAGCTGAGTGTTAGCACAAAATATAACGCATCTATTATCTATTGATCATGAATAACATGCTAAACTTCCATAGTATTTGTCCTCTCACATCTGTCTACCACCTACTGCTTTTAGGGTGTCTGAAACTAGGCCCTTGATTAGAGAAAATAGAATTTATTACATGACTTTGGTAGTTTGAACAGGAACAAATTTATAAAAAAAAAAAAAAGGCATGCTAAGGTATTAAAGTTAATAGAGACAACTAAGAGATAGTAGTAGTAGAAGTGAATCAGAGTTCATTTGGCTGCAAGCAACTATGACCTGACAACAGTGACTTAAACATGATAGTATTATTTTCTTCATTTTGAGCCAAGTTTTAATTGGTAAAAGGCCTTAATGACATTAGGGCATTTTTCTCACAGCCAACACATGCCTGTTGCAGCACCAGTCACACTTCCAAATTTTAGGCCGGGAAAGGTGTAATGGAGAAAGCACAGCAGCAGACTTGTAATCACATTGGAGAGAAAGTTAACACATGTCAAGGCATGGCCACCCAGGAATAATAAGGAGTCTAGGTGAGCAGCTAGTAAGGGTAAAGGAGAGAAACTGATAAGAAATGGATCCTGGGGGCACCTGGGTGGCTCAGTGGGTTAAAGCCTCTGCCTTCGGCTCAGATCATGATCCCAGGGTCCTGGGATCGAGCCCTGCATTGGGCTCTCTCCTCGGCAGGGAGCCTGCTTCCTCCTCTCTCTCTGCCTGCCTCTCTGCCTACTTGTGATCTCTGTCTCTCAAATAAATAAATAAAATCTTAAAAAAAAAAAAAAAGAAAGAAATGGATCCTGACCCAGCCAAGCTACAGTGTTTTCCACATTTGGTACAAATCATTGCTAGATTTTAAGCTATATAATTTTCAAATGAATTATTTTTGAAACTAGTAAACAATAAGTAAATACATTATTTAAAAATAGTTTTAGATTTACAGAAAAGTAACAAAGATAGTAGTGTGGAGTTCCTGTATACCCTGCACCCAATCCCCCCCCGACCCTTGTTAATATTTTGCACTAATAGAATATATTCATTACAGCTAAGTAATACAACTAAACTTTGCCAATTCTTAGAATTTTACTTGCTCTTCCCTAATGTCTTTTTGTAGTACAGGATCTCATCTAAGATATTATGTTACATTTAGTTGTCATGTCTTCTCAGCCTCTGATCTATAATGGTTTCATTGATTTTCCTTGTTTTTGTTAAACTTGATGGTTTTGAGTTCAGATCCAGTATTTTGTAGAATGTCTCTCAATTAGAGTTTTCCCAACTTTTCCTCAAGTTCAGTTAGACTGGGGATATAAATTTCAGGGAGGAAAAACATACAAGTGAAGTGGCATTCCCATCAAGGTATACTGCGGTATATGCCTCAACTTGACTTATCATTGATAAGGTTAACCTTGGTCACCTGACTGTGGTAGTGTTTATTAGGTTCCTTTCCTGAAAGTTACTCTTCTCTTCCCCCTTTTCATACCATACTTTTTTGGGGAAATTATTAGGCACATCCCACCTGTCAGGAGAGTTATGCTTCAACTGGTTAGGGGACAAAAAATACCTAAAAGTATTTGGAATTCTGCATGGGAGATTTGCTTATTCTTCCCCATTTCTTTCTTTCTTCAATCATTTTTATAACAGTATGAACTCATGGATATGTATTTTATTCTTTGAGTTATAATCCAATATTACTCTATTATTTTGTAACCCAAATTGTCTTAGCTCTGACTTTGGGAGCTTTCTTGATTTGGCTTCTTTGTTTCTTTGACTATGTATCCACCATGGTTTATTTTTTAATGATAAAGGATTATTTTCCAAAAATAATAATTTTGAAATAATGATGATTTTTAAAGTTTTTTTTTTTTTTTATTTGACAGAGAGAGAGATCACAAGTAGGCAGAGAGGCAGGCATAGAGAGAGGGGGAAGCAGGCTCCCCGCTGAGCAGAGAGCCCGATGTGGGGATTGATCCCAGGACCCTTAGATCATGATCTGAGCCGAAGGTAGTGGCTTAACCCACTGAGCTACCCAGGAGCCCCTAATGATGATTTTTAAAATATGTCTTTTAATTATCCCAAAATATCCATTTAAACTAACAACAACACTAGTTTTTAGGATCAATAAACTTAAGAACAAAATGTAAATATAATGACAGAGGGAGAACCTGGCACAGTGGTTAAGAACATGGTAGAATATGCTTAGGTTTAAGTGTTAGCTTCATCATTTATTAAGTAAGCAACAGTGATCTATTAATATATAATTTTCGTCTATAAAAAGGGAGTAGCAAAAATTCCTATTTCATTGGGTCATTGTGAAGATTAAATAGGTTAACACATGCAGTATTTGGAACAGAGCTTGGCACAAAAGAAGTGCTCAAAAATACAATTATTATAATATTGCTATGAAGGGCAAAATTCCTGAAGAGGGAAAACTAGCCAAAAAGCATCAGTTGCTCAAGTGTTATTTCACAATTCCACTGAGCTCTTCAGGTTTCAGCAGTCTGATTACTAACCCTGGCTCAATAGTGATATTTGATGATTTAAAATAGAAAATGAGCGGCCTATACTTGCTATTGTAATCTCCTAAGTCAAAACAAATATAAATTCTCTAAAATGTAATCATTTTATTGAATAATATGTTAACTATGAATGATCAAGACTGAGGAAATTGATAAAATAATGGGTGACACAGAACTATTGGGACACCAGCGTGGCTCAGTCAGTTAAATTTAGACTCTTGATTTCCGCTCAGGTCATATCTCAGGTGGGATAGAGCCCTGAACCCTGCAGTAGGTTGGTTGAGCTCTGTGCAGTGGGGAGTCTGTTTCTCCCTTTGCCCCTCTCCTTGCTCATGTGTGCATGCTTTCTCTCTCTCTCTCTCTCAACTAAATAAAATCTTTAAAAAAAAATTGGGTGATGTAGAGCTTTTTGAATTCCTAATAATTAAGAAAACATCATACCAAGTCAAGTCATTTTAGAATGTGGATCATTCTTCACTAAATGATTAATTTTTTCAACAAAATACAACTTTTTTTTTTTTTTTTAGATAAATAATAAGTAGGGAACTCAATGACCTGAGCCTAAGGCAGACACTTAACCAATGGAGCCACTCAGGTATCCCTATGTTTAAATTTTTGAGGAACGTCCATGTTCTCCACAGTGGTTGTAGTATTATACATTTCCACCAGCAATGTATGAGGATTCTAATTGTTCCACACCCTCAAAAGAAAAAAGAAAAGAAAAGAAAAGAAACTCACTGTCATCCATCTCTAATACTAGTTATCCTAATGGGTGTGAAGTGGCATCTAATTGTGATTTTGAGTTTCATTTCCCTGGCGGCTAATGATGTTGGGCATTTTTTTCATATGCTTATTGATTATTTGTATATATTCTTTAGGGAAATATGTCTATTTAAATGCTTTGCCTATTTTTAAAGGAGGTTATTTGTCTTTTTATTGTTGCATTTTGAGAGTTCAGTATTGAATACCAGAGTATTTTAAATATTCTTTTTTAAAAGTTTATTTATTTATTTATTTAGTAATTTCTACACCCAATGTGGGGCTTGAACTCACAAGTTCAGAACTCACACTCCTCTGACTGGCACTCATAAGATATTATTCTTGTGTTAATTTATAGGTATTTACTAATTTGAATTTTCATTAGTAAATCAGTTCTATTCATTGCTGATACAGGGCTATCGTTGTCAATAATCTATATTATTTTTATAGTGCCCAGTCCACTGAGCCAATAAACACATGGGCATTTATCTTATTGATAGACTCCTTTAAGAGCAAAAGAAATGGGACAATTTTGATGAAACTCTGGATATGTACCCAAAGCTCTAACTTGTTGAAAAATATTTTTCCCCCCATTAAAGAATAATGTCAGCAGAATCGAGTGGAGAGAGTCAAGATTTAGTGGATAAAAAATACCTTTGAAATCTACCTGTGTAGAAGTATAGCAAAGGAGGGGCCCCAAGGTGGCTCAGTCGGTTAAGCATTGATTTTGGCTCAGGTCATGATCTCAGGGTTGGGCTCCATGCTGGGTGGGGAGCCTGCTTAATAGTATTCTCTCTCCTCCTCTCCCTCTGCCCCTTCCCCCACACTCACCCTCTCTTGCTCTTAAGACAAAAAAAAAAAAAAAAAGTATAGAAAAGGAAATTTTAGTCGCTTAAGTATCTTGTGACTAAATGTGTTAATGGGACATTCTTCAAATTCAAATTCATTAAGAAAGTGTTTTATGCCTGAAAACTTCAAAATATAAACGCATATTGAAAACTTTATTCATAGTATGGTTCTAAGGATTTTGGTGAAAGTATATATTTAGAAGCAGTGCTGGAAAGGAGGGATCGATCTGGAGAGCCACCACTGACCCTTTCTTCCCCTTTTGACCTCAGAAATCCTACTTAACCTCTCAGTGCTTCATGTATACAACAGGGACTAATAATAGTAAATATCCATAGGATTTTATAGAACTAAAATGTGAATATTTATAAAGCTGAGCATGTAATAACTGCTCATTAAATTTAACTACTATTACTCATAGGCTTGACAATATATCATGCCAAGTTTAACTGTCTATATAGCTATTTTTATGATCTGTATATATTTCAAAAATGTGCGCATGATGTCTTTCCTTCCTATTTGCCTTCATTCTATTTCTTTCTTTCTTTTTTTTTTTTTAAGATTTTATTTTTTCATTTAACTGACAGAGACACAGTGACAGAAGCAACATAAACAGGGGTAGTGGGAGAGGGAGAAGCAGGCTTCCTGCTGAGCAGGGAGACCCATGCGGGGCTCAATCCCAGGACTCTGGGATCATGACCTGAGCTGAAGACAGATTCTTAACAACTGAGCCACCCAGGCGCCCCCTCATTCTGTTTCTTTTTTTAAACATTTGGTCTTTATAGTCTCTAATAAATTGTGAACAAAGATTTATGTATCAACAGCATTGTTTCACAATCACATAGATAACTTTATTAAAATAACATTGGCAGATTCTGGAAGAGAGAAATACAAAAGATTTTCTTTGTCAGGCATTCTTTGCAGTTATTCCTATATCCTAGGTGTGGGCAGGCATTAAAATGATTTTAATGAGTACATTATGTAAAAAATTTGGAAAAGAGTACTTTATTCATAAATAAGTGTCTATAATATGTAAAAAAAAATCCTAATAAAGGAAGCAATGGAAGCAATTAAAACATTTGCATAAGTTGAAAATGTTCATATGGTTTTAACAAATCACATTTTCCACAGAGAGACTAAGAATGGGAATAGTATGGACGGAAATTACAAATTTTTGTCAATTGTTGAAAAGTTAATGTTCTGCTTTTTGTCTCTTTCTCACTCTTCAAATGAAAGCCTTTGGGCAAACATGAATGTGTCTGTACCTAAGAATCTATTTATTTTCAGTTGTTATTTCTGGTATGCAATTTTCTCTGGGAATGTTACCGAAACAAAAATTCTTTTTATTGGCTTACGCTATTTGAAGAAATCACTTAGTATAGCAAAAATAATGGTAGTTTTTGCATTTATCAATCATCAGTGTTTCCCATACTGGAGCACATGATGCAAGTGGGAGAAAGGGGAGTTCTAGTAATCAAGCAAGAACGATGTGGAATAAAGGTAGGGTCAGGGGATAGAAAATTACTGATTGAATCTCAGCTGTTGACTTGCGTGACCAAGATTAGACACACACACGCACATATCCCATTCAGCCTTGACTTGTTAGTGCGTTATCTACATTTCTGTAAATTCACTAGCATAGAATGTTGCTTCATCCTTTGCATGGCTTTGCCTGCACAGTTGTGACTATGGACACTTCAAGGTTCTGTGAGCTCTCCTATTAGTTTACAATCTTACAAGGGTGTTTTTCTACCAGCAGAACATTGGCCATAAATGTCTATTAGTCAAAATAACTGCGGCAGTTTTATAAGGCCTGTGAGTGCATATTTCCCAGTATGCTTCTCTTTCAATTACTAAGAATGCAAAAATAACCAATAGTTTGACCTCTTAAATCACAAACTGGATAGGCTTACTATTAAAGTATATTGTAAATGTGTTTCCCATTACTTAGCTCATTTAGCATGTTCAGCAGCAAGCATTCAAATATTTTGAGTTTTTTTCCTTACTTCACAGAAGGCATTAGATGACTTTTTTTTCAAGCCATCAAGTGATGTTTAAAAGACTAGAGTACAATTGAAATATTGCTGAAAGGTCATCATTAGCCATTTGCATTAAAGATAAAGAATATAAGAGATACAATATGCTAAGAAAATATTTGGTTTTGTGCTAATCATTTTGATGGTCTTCATTGTGGACAGTTAGCGTTATTGTTAAATTTGTGAAATTATAAGACTCTGTCTTATAATATATGTATATATATTAAAAAGAAAGAACTAGAATTAAAGTGTATATGTAAAAATTATTACCCCATAGGTTGAAAAAAGGGCCAATAATAGAGAAGTGAACATTGTTTCAAATCCAATGTACAGGTCAAGTTTACCTATGTTTCATATTAATGTTAAAATATTGCATGCTGGGGCACATGGATGGCTCATTTGTTAATCATCTGCCTTCAGCTCAGGTCATGATACCAGAGTCCTAAGATGGAGCCCCACATTGGGCTTCCTTCTCAGCGAGAAGCCTGATTCTCCCTCTCCCACTCCCTCTTCTTGTGTTCCCTCTATTGCTGTGTTTCTCTGTCAAATAAATAAGTAAAATCTTTAAAAAAAAATTAAGAATATTTCATGCTGGGGCGCCTGGGTGGCTCAGTGGGTTAAGGCTTCTGCCTTCAGCTCAGGTCATGATCCCAGGGTCCTGGGATGGAGCCCCGTGTCGGGCTCTCTGCTCTGCAGGGAGCCTGCTTTCTCCTCTCTCTCTCTCTCTCTCTGTCTGCCTCTCTGCCTACTTGTGATTTCTCTCTCTCTGTCAAATAAATAAAATCTAAAAAAAAATTTCATGCTGATTAGTATAAATGGGTATATCCATTCATAGCTATGTTTCTTCCCTAAAGCAAGTTGATGACTTTTATCTATCTTCAATTTCATTTATCTGAAAAAAATCTATAAAACCTAAGGAAATATGTACATTTAAAAAGAAATCTTTAGTGTTAATTTCAATGCATGCTTTGGATTTTCTCTGGCGTAGCTGAAAATACTAAAATGGTATAAAAGTATAGAATAAAGTACCTGGTGTCTGACTTTCAAAATGTGGTTATCAAGTAGTGATGTCATGTCAGATATCTTTGAGAAGATCACAAAATTAAAGTGAGCTGTCACAATTAATTACTGTCAAGCAGGGTGTAAAGATATATTGACTAGCTGCAAGGACAAACACCCATTCAAATATCCTTGTCACACACAGCTGGGATCTGGTCTACATTCAGGTATTTCATTCAATATACTACAATGTGATTTTAAAGGGGGGGGTGGATTTTAAAGAGTAGGTCTGTTCAATCTCAGCCTGCAAAAAGTATAAAGACTGCTTGTATGAATGCTATAATCTATAATTCACTTATTCTGATTTATTTATTTATTTATTTAAGATTTTACTTATTTATTCAACACAAAGAGAGAGATCACAAGTAGACAGAGAGGCAGGCAGAGAGAGAGAGGAGGAAGCAGGCTCCCGGCCATACAGAGAGCCCGATTAGGGGCTCGATCCTAGGACCCTGAGATCACGACCTGAGAGGAAGGCTCCCCACCCCTTCCTTAACCCACTGAGCCACCCAGGTGCCCCAATCCCGATTTACTTTTAAAGAATTAACACATGAGGAGGATGTTCTTTTTATTGCAATTTTCAAAGCAAGCAATGTTTTATGCAAAAGGCTATAGGCTTTTATATTGCTATTTCTGTATCATCATGGATTTCTGAAAGTATAATCTGATCTCTTTCCCTGGGTTTTTAAATACCCCTATGACGCTTCTCTCAGCGCAAGCTCCTCTGTGCAAGATCTTTCCAACAACACCCCGTCACTTCAACATTTTGTATATTGCCTGAAAAATAATGCTAGAGCAGGGAGAAGATCTAATTACTATGCAAGTAGGTTACGTTTGGGAGAAAAGCAATACATCGACATAGAACACTAGTATTAGAAGATTAAACCCTGAATTTAAAGTAGGAAGTCCTTCCCCTTTTCCTTTCATCTTGGGAAACGTGAAGGGGCTTATAATAAGCTTGAGGAAATGAAAACATGGAGGAGAGAGATAAGCTTGCAGGTAATTGATTAAGGCCAAGATGGCTTGCAGTTTATTGATGAGCCACACGGAGTGCTACAAACTGTATTTTGTTTCAGAAAGCATGGCATAAAGGTAAAAATGTGTTCCATTAAAGTCAGATTTCAAATGTGTTTCATTAAAACAAGATTTTGCGCGCTATCCAGATGATGTGTGTAGGTCCGGGTATATAGAAAATTGAAGCATGTAAAATGTTTCAATGAACAGGTAAAAGTTGTCTGCATTTCTTAGAACTGGCTGTTTGCATTTGTATAGAGCTCCCCACCCTTTCCTTTTTTAAAGGATCATCCTGGGTAAAGACCTCAACAGTAAAATTATGGCAACAATTACTGTTTAAATAACCTAGGTCTATCAGTCAAAAGAAAGGCTTAAAGAGAAATCATGGAGAAATTAGATTAGAGAAATTAGCAGCTTTCAAATAAGCGGTCCCCATTCGTGTTATGTTAACAACAAAACTACTAGTATGGGCAAGAGCAGGACGGTATAGCAGTTAACATGATGGTATTCTTACAAAGACGAAGCACTGATTCTGTGTTTTAAAATAAATGTTCTGCTGCTCTTATATCAAAAGAACCCTGATACTGGTCTTTGTTTTTAAAGCAACTGTGATAAAAACACACAACAACCCTTTCCAGTTTTTTTCTATCTTTTATGCTGAATGTATGTTGTAATTGTGGTTGTGTAAGAACTACTTTTTGAGTTTCTTAGTACATTTAAAATATATATTATTATTCCATTGCTTTCCTCTGGATACACACACTTCCCTTCAATTAAGTGGATTTTAGTTAATGGGGTAAACAAATAGACCACTTGAGTTCTAAAGGGTTTCCTGATTCTTAATGTGTAGCTTGGTCAAGGATAAAATAAAAAATGAGTTGGAAAAAGATCCATATAGCTTCTCATTTGTATTATTAACTGTACAGAAATCCCTGATGAATCACTACCTGTCCAGCTATTTTGTGGTGCCAAAGCACTCATTAGATGAGAAGGTAGCAAAGGGTTTAATCTTTTCATGAAGAATTGTAGTTTATTTCATTAACATTTTTGTTTTCTGGTCTTGGATTAAAAACACTGTGTTTATTACACTTCAAAGTCAAAACCTTAACTAGAAGTTATCCTAACCACAAGGAAGTTTAATCCTAAGGTTCTTACTATATCTCCATTCCTGGCACTTTAAAATCATATTTGAAGATAAAAGATACTGATTGGGAATTAGGGCTTTGAACTGATGGTTTCATAAAACACAAGCAGGAGGACTGTGAAAGGTCATTTAATCCCTTTAAGATTCAGTTTTGTCCACTGTAAAATGGGAAATAATGCCTACTCAAATCATTCTGATAAAAATTGAATGGTGTAATTCATAAACATTTATTGGAATAAGCTCTGTCTTGAGGAAAGATATGTGGAGCACTGAGTGTCACATGCAAACAATGAATCATGGAACATTACATCAAAAACTAATGATGTGGGGCGCCTGGGTGGCTCAGTGGGTTAAGCCTCTGCCTTCAGCTCAGGTCATGATCCCAGGGTCCTGGGATGCAACCCTGCTCAGCAGGGAGCCTGCTTCCCCCTTCTGTCTCTGCCTACTTGTGATCTCTCTCTCTCTCCCTCTGTCAAATAAATAAATAAAATCTTTAAAAAATAACTAATGATATACTGTATGGTGGCTAACATTACATAATAATAATAATGAAAGATGTGTGGAGAAGAGAGGGACAGGTTTGTGAGCGGAAGAAGACTTACTCTAAGTCCATTCACTAGAACATATATCTGGGAAACTATTAAACAGTCGCTTCATGTGCTTTCTCTGCTCAGACTAGTATAGTTAACAAATCATGTAATTGAAATACGGGTCCCCTCTCTTGGACCACAGATTAACATCCATGCATGGAGGGGGTCAGTTTAGGGTAACCATGGAGCTCATTTTGCTGTTACTGCATGCCTGAGTTGGCTCATTGCTTATACTTATACTCACTCTTTGTGAGTAGTGAGAGGATTGAACTCCTGAAAGAGTATACCGAAGTGATCAACACATGAGCAGAGTAACTGTAATGAACGGCTATTTTATTACTGATGTAGTGTTTGTCCATCTTGGATGTTTCCAGTCCACTCCAGCTGAGAAGGATGGAAAGGGTAATCTTGGCAATTCCTATAGGCATCTCACATTTCCAGAGAGAGAAAATGAGTTAAACTTTCAAAAATGAATCCTTTTGTTGGGCCCACAAACAAAAACCAAAAAGCCAAAATATGTCCTAAATCAGGAAATATGTATTCTATCATCTAGCTGTACTGCAAAGTACCAGTGTACAATACAATCTATATCTGAGGCTTAGCTTTTAATACATAAGCTCAAAATTATGGATTACTTTATCTTTCAGTGCCCATCTGGATCCAAAATTACAGCAAAACTTAGCTGTGGCACAGCTAGAAGTACCAGTGGCTGAGCCAGGTCCTTTTAATGGCTGACCAGCTCTTCTTCCAAAAGCACTTTGAGACATGACTGTCCTTCCCATTAAGAGAAGAAACTAAGTTTAATGCAGATGGACCCAGCTCTCTAAACAGTACAGCATCTGGGCAATTGTTCCAGCAAAACCTGTGTTCTCAACCACATTATGCGTTGGAGATCATTTTATCTGCTGGTTGGCACTTTATCTGAAATTGTTAGATCATATTCAATTAGTGACACCCAAAAACTCAGAGTTTAGTAGCAATGCCAGTGTTTACATATTTGACCAAACTTTTATCTGTAAAAAAATCTGGAAATCTCAGGAAAGAGGATCTTTCTCTTTGTTGGTTTTTCAAGTACATAAAACTGCAATAAAAGAAAGTCAATGGAAAACAGCCTTTGGCTTGAGACTTTTCTCTGCTCCCTAATTTTAGTCAGCTCAAAAACTTGTCTTACACAATTGTGGAAATAGTGAGTCTGGTGTTAGATTAATCAAGAACTGTAGAAAGACTAGAATGAATAAAATAAGTTAGTCATGAAGTGTTTTTGAACTTTCATGTAGGTTTGGGTTTCAGTTTGTCTTGGTGATGAAAACTCCAATATGTTTAGAATTTATGTAATCTAATTTATCAACCATGTTAGAATTCAAATTAACTGTCCCTGAAATGTAACTGTTCTCCTTTATGCCTTTTCTTCAAAATGTGAGGAATATGGAGAGTAAATTTCATATAGTTACATATATCAAAATTGACGTTGAAATTACTTAAAATTTTAAATGATTCCCATTGTTATAAAATTATATACTGGTGTAATCAAATACTTTTAGGAGACCGAAAAAAACCAATTTTTTTCTCCTGGGAATTTGGTAAAATACAGTGTAGTCATGTTAATATAAGCTCCATTCTTCCCTAAAAGAAAAAATCAAGGAAACAGGTGCTGGGCTAGGTAATAGTCTCTCGTGATTCTAGAAACAACAATGAAGGGTTTAAATAGGAGAAACTCTAAGTGCTGGAAGTGTTGGAAGAGCAGATTGAAGATTAGAATTAGAATCCACATGGGAAAGAAGGAGGTAAACTCTTTACCATAAATCATCTAGATACTTAATTTGAAATCAAACATGAACCTGAACATGTGTCATATAATCTCACTAAATACACCTGGGTTTTATTAAGATGGTGTGAGCCAAAGACCACAGTGTTTTAGACAAGCTGAGCAGATCCTCTGCTAAAGAGAAAAACAAACACATTCTTTGTCTTGCTTTTGGAAAATAAAACCCCAAAACCTCAACACACCAACTTCAAGTAAATCATGGACTGAACTTCCAAACACTCATAGAATATTTGAAGGTCCATGTAATGCAACATTTAACAGCACATATTTTAGAGCGATACAGACTCAGGTTCAAATCCTGACATTTCCCACTTACTCACTGTCTGATTTTAAGCAGCCAGCTTAACTTTCCATCACTTCAATTTCCTCATTTGTAAAATAGGCACCATTATAATCCACTGTTACAGAATTGTTGTATAAGATAAACACAATGTGTGTAAAATGCTTAGTACAACACTTGCAATGAATAGATCTTTATAAATAATGGTCATTTTAATTTTTATTATACATTGAGTGTTAATAGTGCTATTTAGACTCTTAATTCATGGAGCATGTCAGTTAAAAGAAACATAAAACCATGTCCATCCTCAATTGCCATTTTGTACAACCTAACAAATACAACCCTACAACTTTTTAAGATGTTTTCATGATAAATTTTGGTAAATTTTATTTTATGTTCTTTCATATTTATAAGAAGTTACAAGTAACTCAAGTATGGCCTTTGTTCAGATTTACCAGATTGGTTAACCTCATATGTTTTATTATATTCTCTCTCACCATGCACATGCACTTATGCACACACACCTATTTTCTGTTTATTCTAAAATATTTAAAAGTAAGTTGGTGAGACTATGTATTTTATCCTAAATATTTCATTGTATATGTTCTAAAAATATGGCCATTCCCTTACATAACCTCCGTTTTTCCTCAAAATACAGGAAATTTAACATTGACACAATCCTCTTATCCAATCCACAGTTAATATTCTAATTTGATTTATTGTTTCGGTATACCTTTATAGCTATTTTTTTTCCCAGTCTAGGATCATGTACTATCTTTTGTTTTCATGTCCCTTTAATCTCTTTTAATCTGGAACAGTTCCTCAGTTTTTTGTTTTGCTTTGTTTTTAATCTTTCTTGCCATGGCATCTTTGAAGAGTACAGGCCAGTTGTTTTATAGAATGCCCCACAGCTTATTTCTTTTTTCATTTCCCTGATTTCTCATGATTAGATTTAGCTTATGGATATTTTGACAGGAATGCTACTGAAGCAATATTACCTCCTTCTCAATGCATCTTATTAAAAGCCACATGATAATCAGTTTATTGTCGTTTTGATGATGTTAGGTTATTGATGATGATGAAGTTGGTTAAAAATGAAAATTCCAAGTTTCTTAATAGTGACTGATGGGAAGATACTTTGATACTAGAAGGAAATAATTGCTGTGAATATTCCAAATTTGATGAAAATTATATGATTCCATAGATAAAAGGATCTCAACACATTTAAAGTAGGCTTAATGCATAGAAATAATACCAAGGCAAATTATAATCAAATATCTGAAAACAATCTTTGAAGAAAGAATCTTAAAAATGGAAGAGAAAAATGACATGTGATGCACAGAGAAGAAAAAAAAAAGTAAGATTGACTCTAGGATTTTCATCAGAAATCATCCAACCAGAAGACATTGAAATGACATTGTTAAAATGCTGAAAAAAACAAATAGTCAGCCAGGAATTCCCAGTGAAAGTAGCTAGGGAATGCCAAGTGAATAAACGTGCACAAATGAAGGCAAGCTATTTTTCATAAATATAGTAGTTGAGTGCAATTGCAGGGTCATAGGGAAGTTCTATTTTTAATTTCTTGAGGAATCTCCACACTGTTCTCCAAAGAGGCTGCACCAACCTGCATTCTCACCAACAGTGTAAGAGGGTTCCCCTTTCTCCACATCCCCTCCAACACATGTTGTTTCCTGTCTTGTTAATTTGGGCCATTCTAACTGGTGTAAGGTGATATCTCAATGTGGTTTTAATTTGAATCTCCCTGAGGGCTAGTGATGATGAACATTTTTTCATGTGTCTGATAGCCATTTGTATGTCTTCATTGGAGAAGTCTCTGTTCATATCTTCTGCCCATTTTTTTATGATTGCCTGTTTTGTGTGTGTTGAGTTTGAGGAGTTCATTATAGATCCTGGATATCAACCTTTTGTCTGTACTGTCATTTGCAAATATCTTCTCCCATTCCGTGGGTTGCCTCTTTGTTTTTTTGACTGTTTCCTTTGCTGTGCAGAAACTTTTGATTTTGATGAAGTCCCAAAAGTTTATTTTCACTTTTGTTTCCTTTGCCTTTGGAGACATGTCTTGAAAGAAGTTGCTGTGGCTGATATCAAAGATATTGCTGCTTATGTTCTACTCTAGGATTCTGATGGATTCCTGTCTCACTTCCCTATGACCCTGCAATTGCACTCCTGGGTATTTACCCCAAAGATACAGATGTCGTGAAAAGAAGGGCCATCTGTACCCCAATGTTTATAGCAGCAATGGCCATGGTCGCCAAACTGTGGAAAGAACCAAGATGCCCTTCAACAGACGAATGGATAAGGGAGATGTGGTCCATATACACTATGGAGTATTATGCCTCCATCAGAAAGGATGAATACCCAACTTTTGTCGCAACATGGATGGGACTGGAAGAGATTATGCTGAGTGAAATCAGTCAAGCAGAGAGAGTCAATTATCATATGGTTTCACTTATTTGTGGAGCATAACAAATAGCATGGAGGACATGGGGAGTTAGAGAGGAGAAGGGAGTTGGGGGAAATTGGAAGGGGTGGTGAATCATGAGAGACTATGGACTCTGAAAAACAATCTGAGGGGTTTGAAGTGGCGGGGGGTGGGAGGTTGG
Organism: Mustela putorius furo; assembly: GCF_011764305.1. Classification (NCBI taxonomy): domain Eukaryota; kingdom Metazoa; phylum Chordata; class Mammalia; order Carnivora; family Mustelidae; genus Mustela; species Mustela putorius. Next base: position 13,646,139 of record NW_025422023.1, read on the forward strand.
GGTACCAGGTGGTGGGTATTATTGAGGGCACGGATTGCATGGAGCACTGGGTGTGTTGAAAAAATAATGAATACTGTTATGCTGAAAATACATAAATTTAATTTAAAAAAATATAGTAGTTGAGAGGATTTGTTGTCAGCTGACCTGCACAAAAGGAAATACAAAAAAGTTCTTTAAGCTAAAGGAAAATGATACCAGGTAGAGACTTGGAGCCACAAAGATTAAAAAAAAGAATGCTTGAAATCACTAGAAAATTTGGTAAATATAAATTGCCTTTTATTTCTCATTTTAAAATTTCTCAAAAGGCAGTTAACTGTTTAAGAAAGTGTCGGGGAGTTAATAAGTTATAGAAATGTAAAGCATGAAAACAGAAGGAATAAGAGGGAAGGAATGGAATGCACTTTTGTAAGTTTCTTGCATTATATGTGACAAAGCATAATATAATTTCAAGATAGAGTGTGGTAGGTTAAATATGCATACTATAAACCCTACAGAAACCACTGAAAGTTTAAGAAGGTCTAATTAATACTAGAAAATAGTGGAATAATGAAATATACTCATCATAATCCCAAGTAAATCATGTAAAGGCAGTATAAGAAATATGAAAAAACAGGCTAGAAATAGCAAGAAAGTAGATGGAAACTCAGTTTATATTGGTAATTACATTAAATGTAAGTAGAAAAAACTCCAATAAAAAGTCAGTGGGTCAAACTGGATAAAAGCAAGATCTAACCACATAGTGTTTATGAGAGACCCACTTTAACCCTAGAGGTAAATATGTTAAAAACTTGGAAAAATGTATACCATAAAAATATTAATCATAAGAAAGCCAAAAGACCATAATACTACCATGTTTTAGAACAAGAAACAGTACCAAAAGGTACTTTACCAAAGGTAAAGAAAAATATTTTATAAAAGTAAGTGTATCAATTAAACAAGAATACCAATCCTAGATGTCTATGCTTATGTTTCATAATAAATGAATCAAAAACTTACAGATCTGAGAGGATAAAAAGAAAAAAATATGTTATTATGTTCATATTACTTTTTCAATAATTTGTAGAGTGAGTTGATATTAAGTGAATAAGGATAAGAACTTTGGAGGTGCCTGGATGGCTCAGTTGTTTAAGTGGTCAGTTCTTGATTTTGGCTCAGGTCATGGGATCAAGCCTCCTGTCCAGCTCCACACTCAGCGGGGAGTCTGCTAGAGATTCTCTCTCCTCTCTTTCTGCCCCTCCCCCTGCTTGTGTGCTTGCTCTCTCTATCTTTCTCTGTGTCTTAAATATATATATATATATATTTTAAAGGCTAAGAGCTTTGAACAAATTATATGCAAATTTGATCTAATTGATATTAATAGAACATTCACTCAACAACAGTGGATTGCACATTTTCTCAAGTGCCCATGAACATTCACCAAATATGCTACAAGTTAAGCCATATGATGGTTTCAATAAATTGAGAAGAATGAAAAAATAGTATATTCTGACCACAAGAGAATTAAATTAAAAATTAAGAAAAGAAAGATAGGAAAGAAAAGAAAGATAGGAATTACCAAATATTAGGAACTTACATGATGTGTTGCTAAATAATTCATGAATTAAAGAAGACCTTACAAAGGAAATTATATCTCAAAGAAGTAATGAGGGAAGGAATGAAATTCACTTTTGTAAGTTTCTTGCATTTTATGTGACAATAAAAACACAAGAAAGTGTATTAAAATACGTGAAATATAACTAAATCAATGCTTATATGAAAATATTTAACTTCAAATGCTCATATTAGAAAGACTAAATTACCTAATACCTGTGATCCAAACTTCTAATTTAAGAAGTTAAAAATAGAATAAATTAAAGCCAAAGTAATTAGAAGAACGGAAATAATTAAATGTCATACATTAATTCAATGGAAAATGGACAAAGATCACAGAAAATCAACTACCAGTAAAATTGTTAACCTGTAGCTGGGCTGGTGAAGAGAAAGGGGACAAACACAAATTTTCAATACCAGGAGACACCACGAAATTCCTACATCAAAAAGGAAAGTAAAATATTATTATTAGATAAAATGAACAAATTCCTTGGAATATTGGAAAAATTAACTCAAGAAAAACTTTCTGAATAGTACTATATCTACTACAGAAGTTTAAAATCAAAGTCCTTCCCACAAAACAAGTCCAAGGCCCAAATGACATTATTGGTGAAGTCTAGTAAGCATTGAAGGGGAAATAATACCAAACTTACCCAAAGGAAAGAGAACACTTGCCAGTCTATTTCATGAGACTAGCACAAACCTGATACCAAATTATGAAAAGAAAACTAAAACAACAGACTGATATTCCTCATGAATAGAAATGGCAAAGATATCATTGAAAGAATATTAACAACTCAATTCATGACCAAATAATGTTTATTCCCAGGATGCAAGTTTGGTTTAACAGTTGAAAACCAATCTATACATTTTAACAAATCGATAAAATATGAAAATCCATATGATATCAGTAGATGGGAAAAAAAAAAAGGACTGGACAAAATTCAACACCCATTCATTATAATAACTAAGAATAGAGGGATTTTAATTTGACAGAAGGCATTTGTAAAACATCTACAGCTAGTAATAAGTGGCTTTGATTTCTTCAAAGGATGTTGCCATATTAAAAGAAAGCATTAGAATCTTTAGCTGGTAGGTTAGACACTGCTCAGTGACAATAGCTACATCCCTTGATGAGGGGGAGCGCATGCTTTTGAACCCATTGAAATCATCCATCTCTGCTAGTACAGTTATGCTATGATCCCACTGCTAGAGCAGCGGGGTGGTTAAGGATAGAGTCTGGCTGACATCTACTGGTAGAGTCATTCTGTTGACTAGATAGTTCATTCACTTCTACAGTGGATGGTCCCTAGTGGCTTTCAACTGCGGTACAAAGATCCCCCTATTTTGTTCCTTTGCACCTAGACTCAGCTTCATGCTTCTTTTGCAAGCATCTTCATCCCCAATTTCCTAGTCTTTCTTCTTGTCCCTTTCATGACCAGCCATCTGGTCCATTTGCCATTGCCTATTTGTCCTTGTAAAGACGGTGCTTACTTTCATGGTATCCTAACAAAAATGTAAGCTGAAACGATGCAGTGTCATCCAAATGATCAGTAAGAAATACTATGACTGTTGAGTCACTTTGGAAAATACTTAAAAGATAGTAAAAATTATCTTACTGCCAGTTAAAATGATATAAGAAAGGGGGAAAAAAGTGAAGCTAATATTTATTTAGTACACTGTAATTTAAAACATTGAAAATACTGAGAATTCTTGGAGGTATTTTTACATTTAATTTTACCAGCTTTTCTGAGGTATGCTTAACAAATAAAATTATATATATTTAAGGTGTACCATGTAAGGATTTGATATACATATAACATTGTGAAATACTTACCAAATCAAGTTAATTAACACAACTATTATCTTACATATTTACCTTTTGTGTATGCATGTCATAGAAGTGCTTACAATCTATTCAGAAAATTCACATATACAGTACAGTATTATCAACTATAGTTACTATGTCACATTAAATCCTCAGAATTTATTTACCTTATAATTGTGCTTTTTTGGTGAAAATTATTAGAAGTAGTTTGAAGATTGCTTGCCTTTTTCTTATTATATAACTTAAAATATGGAGCAAGAAATTTTTCTATGCCTTAGCTTCCAATAGTTTGTTCTTTGATGTCATGAAATGTTTCCAGGGGTTCCTCTAATGACAATTTTGTTTCGTTTTGTTTTGCTTTTTATTGGGATTGCTTCTTCAAGGATGTCTTCATCCTTTCATCACAACTGCTTTCCTCATGTACACTCACAAATTTACCTTCGGTGAGTTTCTTTAGCTGCATATCTAGAATCTGCCAATGGGCTATTTCCAGGGCTAACTTTTCCATCTCTAACTCAATATAAATTTGATTTGAAAAAAGAAATGAATGAAATAAATTTGACTTGACTCTTGCAGAGTGATTTCTAAGCGCAGTATGAGTTTCTACTGTATTACACACAAAGTAACGGAGAAGTAAATGCCCTATTTCAACCATAAGGGTCTTTCTGTTGCGGACGAAACTTAAAATGAAAGACACTGAAAGAACTTAATCTTATTTGGTTATATCAGTTTGACTTTTTCTATATGGTCCATATTGTAGTTTCATTCAGATTTTTGTCTCAGTCTATCTTCCCTTCACTATTGCCATTCTTTATTTTTTTTTTTATTTATTTGACAGACAGAGATCACAAGTAGGCAGAAAGGCAGGCAGAGAGAGAGGAGGAAGCAGGCTCTCCGCCGAGCAGAGAACCCGATGTGGGGCTCGATCCCAGGACCCTGGGATCATGACCTGAGCCGAAGGCAGAGGCTTTAACCCAGTGAGCCACCCAGGCGCCCCCACTATTGCCATTCTTAAGCCTTCTGATCACATCCAGTTTCACTTTGAGTGTTAGCACATCTCATTCCTTCACTGCACTTTCATCTTGTTTGTGATGCCCTTTTTCAATGATCCAATTCAGTAAAATGTTGTATGGGTTTATCACTGTCTTTGCTATCTGTGTGTGAACTGAATAATGGATGGCAATGACCAGTCATAGTCATATTTTGAAAGAAGTCATGTGTTTGGTCGCTGATCACAATGCACATCTATTATTTACAGAGTGACCTATGGTTTGGGGAGTTAGCAGCAAAGTTGGTACTTTATGGAATCACTCACAGTTAATACACCACGGCAACTAGGATTTGAGCCATGTTGTTAGAGCACTGGTAACTGAAATCTACATGCATTTGGAACCAGTGCACAGTGAGACCAGCCAGCATGTTTCTACATCAGGGTGTTACTCTCTCCTTAAAATGAGAATGATCAAGTGCACTTCCCAAAACTCTGCCGCTGGGGGTATTTCATTTCTGCAAGATATTTCCCATCTTTCTGGGAATGGGGCTACAATGCTACAGCTCATTTGCAGCTTGCCACTACATAACAAAGGGACTCATCCTTGAAAAAGGCTTGGGCTTTTTCCTCCTCCAGCTGGTCATCAGGAACTTCATAAAGCCCTTGGTGTGAGATAAAGAAGTGTGAATACAAACTTGTCGAAGGACATAGGAGCTCTGGGTCACTTGCTCCAGCTTGAGCCTACTCCCTAAATTAACTCTTGATTCAGAGCCCTCAATTTAGAAATAAGCAAAGTTCATTGACACAATTTACAGAAATGGAAACACAAATGTAAAATATAAATAAACCTATGAAAAACTGAAAGGCAGCAAATCATGTAGTTTTGGAGTGCAGAGTTTAAAGCCTATCCTTACTGACTTCTTAACCCAGATTCTCCTATGTACTAGCTTTGTGACCTCTAACAAGGTCCACTCCTTTATTTGTAAATGGAATTAAAATGTTGTACTCTAATATCCCTTAGCCCTCTCTTCCATGGTAAGTGAATTTTTAGTTGGGCAAAGAACTGATATAGACAGTTTTTCCAGCATTGGTGATAGGTCATATCCACCAGCTTTCTGAGAAAAGTCCGTGGGCTATAAATGCTTAGAGATTTAGTGAAATAAAAATATTTGTTTTTTATCAGCAGATTTAACTTGTAGTCTAAAAGACTAGAATTCTAGGTTGGAAACCATTTATCGTGAGAATTTTGAAAGCATTTCAGCCTTGCTCCAGTGCAACTATTGAGATGTCTGAGGCTATTTTCCTTTTTTTTTTTTTTTAGTAGATTCCTTTTTTTTTTTTTCCCCCTTCTGGAAACTTTCAGAATTTTCCTTTTATCCTCATTTATTTTTTTAACTTTTTATTTCTTTTGCTGGCACTCACTGGATCCATTCAGTCTGGAAACTCAGTGTTCTCTAATTGAAGAAAAACTCTCTTGTGTATTTTCTACTTGTGTATAATCTACTTCTTTCCATTTGCTCCTAATTTTTCCTTAAAGACCTCCTGTTGGATATTGGACCTTTGGATTTATATATATATACATATATATATATATATACATATATATATATATATATATATATATATGTATTCATTCCTTCTTGACCTCTTTGTCTTTTTGTTCTAATTTCCAGGAATTTTCTTTAACTTTATTATTCAACCCTGTTATAGTTATCTACTATTGTATTATTAACCATCCTAAACTTAGTGCCTTACAGTAACTATTTTATTACATTTCATGACTTTGTGGACCAAGAATTTAAGTAGCACTTCGTTGTTCCAAGTAATGTTGATAGTTATTTGGTGATATTCAGCCGGTAGATGGACTGGTCTCAATGGCCTAAAATAGTTTTACTAACATTTCTGTAGCAGTGGCAGGAAGCCAACTGTTGATAAGTATGCCTACGTGTAGCCCCTTCAACATGACTGTATCAGTTAGTCAAATATTTTATGTGGCAATTGTGGATGCCCAAAGAGTATATGCTAAGAATCTTCAGTGAAAGCTGAAGAAATTGACTCTCATGACCTAACTGCAGGAGTCCCAAATGTTGCTTTTATGTCATTTTATTGGTCCAGTAGGGCCAGCCCTTATACTTCTCAATGAAAGGAAAAACAAGGAATTTATAGGCATTTTTAATGTACCATGCCTTTGAGTATATACATACATGCTCACACATATACATTTAATATCTAAAAATTCTTTCCTGTTCTCTGATCTGATATTTTTTGAAAAAATCTTTTCAGGCAAATAGTACTTTATTTCCCCTTCTATGAGTATTTAACTTAAAAATTTTTATTTCCCTTTGTCTTGTTTTCCTTCTGTATTTGTTTAAAGTCTTCCTCTATATTTGATTGCTTTACTCTTTTATTTTCATATGGAGGGTTTCCTAATATGCCTGGAGATCTTGGATGCCCCTTCATGTTTAAGAAGGAGGCCTTAAAAGGTTCACTAGAAACCATCTGTGGGTGGAAGAGTATTGGTCGATTGGTTCACTTCATGTAGGATGATAGAGCCAAGTCCATCTGTTTGTGAGCTGTTCCAAAAATGTCAGTCCTCTCTCTTCAGCCAATCAGTTTCTCCTGTGGATAATTCTACCTGGCAATGAGCACTGCTGCCTGAACTTGGGACCAAAAATAGGGAAAGGAGCTGTGTGTTGACTTTCCCATACTGGTATGTAGGATTTCCCCGGGTGGTATCCCTGTTTCTCAGCCCAGTAGGCCAGTTTGTTCAATATGGTCATTTGCTTCTGCACACTGAGGCCCTTTTGTAGCTTTCTCCAGGGAGAAAATCTCATTTTCCTGCTGCAGTTACAGAAGGTTATGGGGGCGTTATGAAGGCATTACAGAGTGGTGAAAGGTATCTGGGATGCAACTGCTCCTATACAGGCTTTGAACTCATTCTTCTGTCACTTCTGTGTCCTCACTGTTACCTCTCTGACATCATAGTTTCCACAATCTTGAAACTTGCTTCTTGATACTTCCCTCTGTGTACATTTAGATTTCACCTTTCTGTACTCTGCCACTAGTTACCATTCTTAAATCCACGTTGCTGCTTCCAAAAATTTGGTGATTTTTCTCTGGTGGCTCTTCTCCATGCTCTTGTGGCTTTATACCTTGAATATGTATTTTCTGTAATTTTAATGCCATTTTCAGGGGTATTGGAGATAAACATATATGTCTAATCTGCCATGCTTTGTAGGAAGTCTCAGATATTATTTCAAACTTCTTTCTTTTTTTTGTGCTAGAGCTGCTATTAAGAAGAAAATTTAACTGGGGACGCCTGGGTGGCTCAGTTGGTTAAGCAGCTGCCTTCGGCTCAGGTCATGATCCCAGCGTCCAGGGATCGAGTCCCACATCGGGCTCCTTGCTCCGCAGGGAGCCTGCTTCTCCCTCTGACTCTTCCTTCCACTCTGTCTGCCTGTGCTCTCACTCGCTCTCTCTCTGACAAATAAATAAATAAAAAATCTTGAAAAAAAAAAAAAAAAAAAAAAAAAGAAGAAAATTTAACTGGTTTCTTATACTTCAGAATGACCAAAAAGAGGAAAAGACATTTTGATTTTCAATTTTAAACATGTTTAGTGTTAGGGCGCATGGGTGGTTCAGTGGGTTAAGCCCCTGCCTTTGGCTCAGGTCATGATCTCAGGGTCCTGGGATCGAGCCCCGCATTGGGTTCTCTGCTCAGCAGAGAGCATGTTTCCTCCTCTCTCTCTGCCTGCCTCTCTGCCTACTTGTGATCTCTCTCTGTGTCAAATAAATAACTAAAATCTTTAAAAAAAAAAAAAAAAGCATGTTTAGTGTAGATATTACCATTAAAAATAGAGGACAGAGGATATTAGGTAATCATCACCCAAATACGCTTGGAATAATTATAGAGAATTTAACTCTTCCAGAAGTTTTTCTACTTGTTAATCATATTTTTTCTTAGAAAACATTCAATTAAATTTGTGTTGTGAAACTGTAAAGTACATTTTCCAGATTTTTCCAACTACATTGGTAGGAAGAACAACACTGATGTTTCTGGACCAACACTGGATAAAAATGAAATAGATTGCAGCTACAACTGAAAAAACTAGTTTTTCCCCCACTTAGAACTATTCTCTTTTCTTTTTCTTTCAAGACGTTTGCCAGTGCATGAATTTGTAGTCATTTGCTTAGATTCCATTTCTATTCTTCTATTCCTTTCACCATCCCTACAATTCTTTTTTTTTTTTTTTAAGATTTTATTTATTTTATTTGACAGAGAGAGAGATCACAAGTAGGCAGAGAGGCAGGCAGAGACAGAGGAGGAAGCAGGCTCCCTGCTGGGGATGCGGGGCTCCATCCCAGGACACTGAGATCATGACCTGAGCCTAAGGCAGTGGCTTAATCCACTGAGCCACCCAGGCGCCCATCATCCCTACAATTCTTACTTTGCTGAATTCTAGAAGGGCTATTTTAGGTCCTTCCCAAAAGACATGAGTAATGAGTTCCATCGCTGTTCAGCAAATGCATCTTAATCACCCCAAATATGTCTAGGCAAGCCACTTTAGACATATATGCAAGTACTTCAAGGGTAGTTAGAGGCAAGGCAGGGTAAGGAAAAGCACTGGAGAAGAACACTTAGGAAAATCATTTTTAGGACTCAAAGTAAGTGAATGGGAGTTGGGTGGGTAGATTGTTGGGAGGTGACGGGGACAGGCAGTAGGTGGGGGGAGAGAGGTATATGGGCCTCGGGCCAAACAAACTTTGAATTTTAACTGACAATGTTTGTTGTTGTTGTTGTTTCTATTTTAATAATGTGATTAGTTAATCTGCAACCTGAATGGAAATAGTTCGATTTCAGCTCAGTAAAAGCTCATTCTGTAATCCTATTTAACTTCAGGTCTATATCTGAATATGGATCTATATCTATATAGATATAAATCTATATCTATATATATAGATATAAATCTTTATCTATATATTTTGGTTGAAGAAGTTTGCAAGTACTTCTTGCAAGACATAAATACCATTTATTTACACTCCTTTAATAAGATATTTCTGATTTTATTCAAGGTGGCCATGTGCCTAACTAAAAGATTATATTTCTCGGGGCCCCTGGGTGGCTCAGTCATTAAGCATCTGCCTTCAGTTCAGGTCATGATCCCAGCATCCTGGGATGGAGCCTCGCATTGGGCTCCTTACTGAATGGGAAGCCGGATTCTCCCTCCCTCTCTCTCCCTCTAAATGTATTCCCTCTCTCACTGTCTCTCTCTGTGTCAAATAAATAAGTCTTAAAAGATAATAAATAAATAAATATATTAAAAATATATAAAAAAATAAAAGATTGCATTTCTCATCCTCCCTCTACACACAGGTCAGGCGTATGATTATGCCCTGGCCAGTTAAATGGAATTGTTTTATGTTTTACATTCCACTTGTTAGCAAAGAAACCCTATGTGGTAGCTGGAGTCCCATGGAGGCAGGACATTATCCAAGGGATGTGGGGTGCAAATATGGAGGTAGATGGGTTCCTGACCGTCTCTGAGCCCCTGAGTCCTAGCTCTCAGTATGCCTACTTCTTGGCTTACTTTGTGTGAGGAAGGTCCTTTATTCAAACCATTCTATTCTGAATGATTAAACCCACTGAAGCCTAATTCTAATGGATAAAAAAAAGAACCCAATAGCACTCTTTGAAATCTTGACTAAGGATTCAGAATCTTAAAAACATTTGTTTATACTCTATGAACTGTCAACTAAACTAAGATATAATTTTCTGCTGGAAAAAAAAAATTAGTAAGAACATTTTTAGCTTCTGTCTCAAATCAGAGAGCCTAGCAGAGAGTTGTCATTGCATAAATATTTAAGTGAGTGATCATATAGTTTTTAAAATTAACTCTTAAAACAAATTAATTCTTGAGGGCTTACATATACCTCTTCAGTACAAGTGTACAGACAGTAAATAAATACTGTCTCTAGCTCAATGAAGGTTCTAATCTTCTAAGGCTGATATAAACAACTAGCATTTATACTACATGGAAGGAATTAAGTCTCATAACAGAGACACGTGCAGTGTATTGAATGGTGGAAGAAAAGTGACAGATTCATAATAGTGGGGTTTATAGATCTTGACTGAAACAGAGTGATAAAGCAACGAAAGTATACTGGCAAGATTGTAAAACCATGTTTAAGAATCTTGGTTTCATTGTCTAGTTAACTGAGAGACAGTTTATTTTTAGGAAGATAGACTGAGGGTCATGTGAAAAACTGATGGGCGAAGCAGAGACCGAAGGCCAGAACGGAGGCTAGCTGGAAGCCAGTCTCTGATTTTCCCATTCTCAGCAGGGAAGGGAGAAAACTAGTCTCACCTCTGTGAGTCCCATGGAACCAAAGTCAAGGCAAGAGGAAAGATTTTCAAATCGATGAAAAGAGAGACAAAGTACTGAAAAAGGAAATATGGCTAGACACAGGAAGGTAGAGGAAACATTGTTCTGGACTGAACTGTGCCCAGGCACTCCCCTGTTCAGGTACTGAAGCTGTAAGCCCCAGTGGAGATGGAGCCTTTAAAGAGATAATTAAGGTTAAATGAGGCCATCATGGTAGTTCCTAATGTGACAGGACTTTATAAGAAGAGGATGAGATACCAAGGATCTTTCTCTCTCTCTCTAAGCAAACAGAAAAAAGGGCATGTGTGGACACAGTGAGAAGGTTACAAGCCCGGAAGAGAACATCACCCCAAATCAATCCTAAATCTTTTGCTTCTGGCCTCCAGAATTATGATAAAATAAATTTCTTTTGTTTAAGCCATTCAGCCTGTGGTATGCCGTGATGGCCAACTGTGCAGATTAATACAGCCATATGGGTTGACCAAACAGAATAGGACCTGAGGGAGATACCTGCATTAATTCTAAGGGAAGAGGGGAATTCTTCTATCCGTGCCTTCTACCAGCCTCCTTACTCCTCTGTAGCAAGGAGATGCTGGTCAGACTGAGCACAACGATTGGGCCACATTTATTAATTTTTTTCATCTCTAAAACAACAATAATAGCACTGACTTCAAAGTTTTGTTACAAGAGGTAAACAAGTTAACATTGAAGCAAAAAAAAAAATTGCTTAATAATGTTAACTAATTTTATTTTTACAAACCATTTATACCAGTCCCCAATTTATAGTCTTCATTTTGTCAAATGAAAGGCCTGAATCTACAACTTACAAAAAGAAATTTGGGAATTATTGACCTGGTGGGTACGTGTATAGGCATAAAACAGTGTTCTGCTCAATTCTGTACCATAATAGACTAAATTACAGCAAGACTGAAGATGTTCAAAGCCAAAACACCCACCATCTGCCACCACTGTGCCCTTTTCTTCCCACAATGAGTGGCCTCAAAAGGTAAAATTGTCAAAACAGACTCACATGAATCATAGGTCTTGCCCAACACTGAACAACTAATGATTCAGAAGATACAAGCAAGAAGCAGGCACACATGTAGTACTCTTTTCCCGAGGGGTCTGAGACTTCAAAACCAGCTTCCTAATTGTCCTTTTTCCCACACTGAGGGTAACAAACAAGCACTAACAATGTATGGTATGCATGTGAACTCAGCCACTTAGGTTTAGAGCTTCTCGGTTTTTATATGTTTAGTCACTCAGGGACAAAGATGTTACAAGACTAATTTAATTCTCCAACCAGCTATATCCCATAACTATATAAATTCCAGATTTATTTATAGTAATCAGTATAAACAGACAGGCACGTCCTGCTCAAATCATCTCTTATATAGAAACTCCACAGAATCTACCATTAGCATGTTTACAAGGATATGTGGTAGAGAGAAATCAAGATTTTCTCCAGTCTGCTATTAACTCTTGTCAGTCCCATGTAGTCTCCTGCTGAAAAGTGGGGCAGAATAGGGTAGTGTTTAAGAGCTTGTACCCCATACTCCTCACCTGGAAATCCTGGCTTTGTTGCATTAGCAAGTTACTTAATCAATCGTTGCCTCATTTTTCAATCTGTACCATAGACTTGATAATAATAGTAATATTGTCATCAATAAAATTGCTGTGAGAATTTAATGAGCTGATAAATGCAAAGTACTTAGAGATACCGTGACTTCTCAATATTATAAGCTATCAAATCGAACTGTTACCATGATTTTTGAAAGAGGCTCTGTGAATTAGACCTGTTTTTGTTATATCCACCATCACTTACTTTCTCTTCTGCTTATAAATACGCTTTAAGCTGTTCATCTTTTTTTTTTTAAATTTTTTATTTTTTATAAACATATATTTTTATCCCCAGGGGTACAGGTCTGTGAATCACCAGGTTTACACACTTCACAGCACTCACCAAATCACATACCCTCCCCAATGTCCATAATCCCACCCCCTTCTATATGATCTCCCTGATATGAGGAAGTGGTAAGCTGTTCATCTTAAAAGGCACCTCCTTGACTTTTTACAGGTCCTGCTTAATGTTTCTGTTAACAGGATGAGGAGAAGAAATATTCCTGAAATAAAGCAGGATATCACTTGACTGGTTGAATAGATAATAGTTAAATGTCCTTAGGGATTGGTCATTTCTCTGGTTTACCTCACAAAACCAGGCACAATGCTCTAAGAATTCTAGGATGAGTTGCACAAAACTCTAACAAGCTCAAGGTCACAGACAGACAAAGTTGTATGCTTGGTTGAAGTTTGCTGAAATGTTTCTTTCATGATGCTAATATCTTTTATTCAGTTGTATTTTCATCATCTGCACTGGTCCAAGTTTAATAAAGGCTCTTATCTATTCAATATTTATAACTGCCTCTTAATTAGATTCTCTGTCTCACATTTTACTGCTTCTGTTCTTCCACACCATTAACTTGCTCCCCAGATCCCTCAAAATTAGCGAACTAAATTAATCTTCTGTTGAAAACACTCTCCTGCCTAAAAATGTCTCTGGCTCCAGATTTCTTAAGAGATAAAGTCAAGTTCTTTTACATGCATTTAGAACTTATTGAAATGTGATCTTGAACCCTCCAGCACAATCTTTCTCCATTCCCTGTGGCCTCATCGGTTCCAGTGAACCTCAAACCTGGGATCATGCCCTCATTCCTGAAGACCTCACATGGTCTTTTGTATGTTTTGTTTTTCATTTCTTATCTCTGTGACCTTGATCCCTCTCTTCCCTCTACTCAGGTTGGTCCTCCCACTCCTTATCCCACCTCTCTTCCCTCTACTCAGATTGAACTCTTATCTTTTAATTTATGGTTTAGGAAACTCCCCTGATCCTCCTAAGTAGTTTCTTTCTCCACAACTTCACTTGGCACAGCAATATATGGAAGAGGTTTCTGGAGGGATTTCTTTAAAGTATACAACATTCCCAGCCTTCACTTCTCCCTGAGAATTAGTGATCAAGTCTTTTGGATGACACACTTCTTTATAGCAGTTAAAATGCACCATTGTTATTTATCCATGGGCCCATTTTCTTTTTTTTTTTTATTAAATTATTTATTTTCAGAAAAACAGTATTCATTATTTTTTCACCACACCCAGTGCTCCATGCAATCTGTGCCCTCTATAATACCCACCACCTGTTACCCCAACCTCCCACCACCCTGCCACTTCAAACCCCTCAGTTGTTTTTCAGTGTCCATAGTCTCTCATGATTCACCACCCCTTCCAATTTCCCCCAACTCCCTTCTCCCCTCTAAGACCCCTTGTCCTCCATGCTATTTGTTATGCTCCACAAATAAGTGAAACCATATGATAATTGACTCTCTCTGCTTGACTTATTTCACTCAGCATAATCTCTTCCAGTCCCATCCATGTTGCGACAAAAGTTGGGTATTCATTTTTTCTGATGGAGGCATAATATTCCATAGTGTATATGGACCACATCTCCCTTATCCATTCGTCCGTTGAAGGGCATCTTGGTTCTTTCCACAGTTTGGCTACTGTGGCCATTGCTGCTATAAACATTGGGGTACAGATGGCCCTTCTTTTCACGACATCTGTACCTTTGGGGTAAATACCCAGGAGTGCAATGGCAGGGTCATAGGGAAGTTGTATTTTTAATTTCTTGAGGAATCTCCACACTGTTCTCCAAAGAGGCTGCTTTCCATTATAGACTGAGCTTCTCAAGGAAAAGAGCTGTGTTTAGTCAACCACACTTCCCCATACATAATATAGTTGTGATAAAAAATATATATATTATTTTTTTGAGAGAGAGAAAGAGCATAGAGAGAGAGTGAGAGGGATAAAGAGACTCTTGTCTGAGCAGAGAGTCAGCATGGGGCTTGATCCCAGGACCCTGAGATTATGACCTGAGAGCTGAAGGCAGATGCTTAACTAACTGAGCCACCCAGTCACTCAGTGATAAAAATGTTTTTTTTTAAAGTATAAACTCAGTTTATCAATTTTCAGATTAAGGCTCTGTTTCCAAATGGTTGTTGGAAAAAGTTCTTCCATCATGATAGAGATTAATACATGAAAGTAACCGTACATTTAATTTATTCTGGAGATTGTGCTCTCTAAATTTTAAAAGAACATGTTTCATTTCCCTCTTGTTCAAATCACAATAGGTCACAAATCTCTTTTCATACAGAATTTTATAAAGAGATGTAGGAAACAGTGTATGTGCTTATAAACTATGCTTTATTTGCACACTAATCATAATAAGTTTATTTTTAATGTACTATTCAGGAAGCATCTCTATATACACCCAGAAAATACATTTGATTTACTCAAAAGTGTATAGTCTACTAAGATATAATTTCTATTTTTCTGAAAAGCAAAATAAAAGAAAAATGAGAGCCCTCTGGTGGGCAACACTTTAAGTTCCAAATATCAGAGGTAGTATTTTCCTGATATGATTTTCTAAAGATTAAGCAAACATTATATGTGTAAATAGATCAGTAACAAACAGTAAGATGCTATTTCAGCTCATTAAGTATAGTTTAAGTACATTAATTTTCCACAGAAAATGTCTCAGTCTAAATAAGTATACGAAAATAAAAACATTCAAATGCATAGGAAACCTCACAAAACAGGCAAGTGAGAATAAAAAATTAAAATAAACTTTTCTCTTTCTCCTCTCACACTGAGTTTTTCATTTATTCTTTTAAGATTTTATTTATTTCTTTGACAGAGAGACAAAGAGAGAGGGAACACAGGCAGGGGAAGCAGGCTTCCCATAGAGCAGGGAGCTGGATGCAGGGCTCGATCCTAGAACCATGGGATCATGATCTAGGATCATGATCCTAGATCCTGAGTGGAAGCCAGACGCTTAACGACTGAGCCACCCAGCTGCCCCTCACACTGAGTTTAAATAAAATAGATTCATCAAATTAAAAACCAGAAAAACTATAAAATTAAAAGTTTGGAAGTGTGAGTTATGCATGGAAAACACCTTTTTTTTTTTTTTTCATTTATTCCTACCTGAGGTGAAATTCTCAAATCATAAAATTAAGCATTTTAAAGTAAAAAAATTCACTGGTATTTACCATTCAAAATCCTGTGTACCACCACTTCTGTCTTCTTCCAAAATATTTTTGTTACCCCCAAATAACAACCCATACCATTAAGCAGTTATTCCTCCAACCTTCTTTTTCCCAGTGCCTGGCAACCCCAATCTGTCTTTGTTTCTATGGACTTACATATTCTGAATATTTCGTAAAAATGGAATCATACAACATGTGGCCTTTTGCGCCTGGCTTCTTTCACTTAGCGTAATGCTTTTGAGATTCATTCACGTTGTAGCACATATCATCACTTCATTCCTTTTTATGACTGAAAAATGTTCCATTTTATGTGTATATCAACTTTTTATTCATTCATCTGTTGATGGACATTTGGCTTTTTGCTGCTCTGAACATCTACATATGAATATTTGAGTACCTGTTTTCAATTTTCTGAGGCATGTATATAGGGTAAGAATTGTTGGGTCATAAAGTAATGTTTTGTTTTGTGTTTTTTTAAAGATTTTATTTATTTTTGTGAGAGAGAGAGCACACAAGCAGGGGGAGGGTCAGAGGGAGAAGCAGGATCCCTACTGAGTAGGGAGCCTGACGAGGGACTAGATCCCAGGACTCTGAGATCATGACCTAAGCTCAAGGCAGATGCTTAACCAACTGAGCCACCCAGGCACCCTGGTAATTCTATGTTTAACCTGAGAAACCACCAAAGTTTTCTACTGCAGTGGAACCATTTTCACATTCCTAAAAGCAATGGATGAGGAATCTGTTTTGTCCACATCCTAATACTTATTATCTGTTCTTTGGGTTATAAGCATCCCAGTGGGTGTTAAGTGATATCTCATTGTGGTTTTGTTTACTTTTTATTGATAGCTAATGATACTGAGCATCCTTTTATGTTTACTTGCCATTTGTATACTTTCTTTGAAGAAATGTATATTCAAGGGCTTTGGTTATCTTTTGTTGTTGAGTTGCAAGGATCTTTATATGTGCTGGGAACCAGACTCTCATCAGATATATAATTTGCAAATATTTTCTCCCACTCTATAAGTTGTATTTCATTTTCTTTATAATGTATTTTGTTGTGCATAAGTTTTAAATTTTAGGGGCACCTGGGTGGCTCAGTGGATTAAAGCCTCTGCCTTCGGCTCGGGTCATGATCCTGGAGTCCTGGGATTGAGCCCCACATCGGGCTCTCTGCTCAGCAGGGAGCTTGCTTCCCCCTCTCCCTCTCTCTGCCTGCCTCTTTGCCTGCTTGTGATTTCTATCTGTCAAATAAACAAATAAAATCTTTTTAAAAAGTTTTTAATTTTAATTAAGCCCAATTTATTTTTTTTTCTTTTGTTGTTCATGCTTTCGGTGTCATATCTAAGAATTAAAGGTCATAAAAATTTGCCCCTGTTTTTTTTCTGAGAGTTTTATTGTTTTACCTCTTATATTTAGATCTTTGCTTCATTTTGAGGAACATTTTGTATGTGACATAAGGTAGAGATCCAATTATATTCTTTTACATTTGGCAATACAGTTGTCTCAGCACCATTTGTTGAACAGACTATCCTCTCCCTTTGGATAGTCTTGACATTCTCATAAAAAGTAATTGACTATTTAAACAACAACAACAACAATGCACTATAGACATCTGGGCTTATTTTGGACTCTCAGTTGTATTCCATTTGTATATATATTTATCCTTATACCAGTACCACACTATAGTTTTGTAGTAAGTTTTGAAATTAGGAAGTATGAACACTTTGAGTTTGTTTTTTCAAAATTGTTTTGCCAATTCATGATCATCTGCACTCCATATGAATCTGAGAAACAGGTTCTCTATTTTGACAAATAAGGTCATTGGAATTTTTATAGAATCTATTGATCACTTTAGGCAGTATTGCCATCTTTCCATTTATTGAAGTCTTTCTTAATTTCTTCATAGTTTTAGGGATGTTTCATAGTTTTCAAAGTACAACTTTTTCACCTGCTTGGTTAAATTTATTTTTAGATATTTTGTTTTTTGGATTCTAATGAAAATAGAATCATTTTTTTAAATTTCCTTTTTGGGTTATTTATTGCTGGTGTATAGAAACAAAACAGACTTTGGTATGTTAATTATATACC
Organism: Mustela putorius furo; assembly: GCF_011764305.1. Taxonomy (NCBI): domain Eukaryota; kingdom Metazoa; phylum Chordata; class Mammalia; order Carnivora; family Mustelidae; genus Mustela; species Mustela putorius. The sequence continues at coordinate 13,664,118 of NW_025422023.1, forward strand.
TTGCAACTTTACTGCATTTTTGAGCTTTACTATTCTTTTTTCAATAAATAATTTAATTCGTGCATAAATGCTCTAAAATCTTTAAGGAAAAGTGGTATATAATTCTGGACATTTAACATTATATTTACTTCCCCATGAAGCAACATATTTAACATAATCATTCATTACTGTTATAATCAAAAAAAACATACAGTTCTGTGATAGTAATATTAACATCTCAGAAATCAGCTCTAATATGCAACTTGATATATTTCTTTTTGGAAAAGATAATTCACATTCATCATGAAGTCTTTCTGACAAAAACAAATTTAAGACTCAAGACAGATGTTTTATTTTATCTATCTGGTTATTTATAAAAATATTAATATATGCTATTTTCTTACCCTGCCTGAGAGTTATGATTAATTAAGCTATTTCATTGCCTATAATGGATTTTAGCATCATGGTATCTGTTGTCCAGAACCTTAATCATTGGCAACCTTAGTTATTTTTTACCTGTTTTATGCTTGCTATATTTGTCTGCCAGTAGCCATGCCCACATTTTTTTCTGAGAGAGACAATCTTCTATCTCTTTACTTTATTATCAGTTTAAGATTATCAGTCTTACCTGGGAGAATCAAACTCTTACTTTCTTTAACTTGTGCCATTTGTCCAACTGAGAGGATTTACTCAGTGCTGCTTAAAAGATTCAAACGTTTTAATAAACAGTGTTGTCATCTTGGGCTGCTATCATAAAGTTGGTACTTAATTAATAACAGAAATTTACAGGCATACCTTGGACATATTTTGAGTTCAATTTCAGACCACTGCAATAAAGCAAATATTACAATAAAGTGAACCAAATAATTTTTTGGTTTCCCAGGGCATACAAAAGTTATATTTGCTTTATATTATAGTGTATTAAGTGTGCAATAGCATTATGTTTAAAAATACAACATGCACACCTTAATTAAGAAGTACATTATTGCTAAAATATGCTAACCATCATCTGAGCTTTCAGTGAGTTTCAGTATTTTTGCTGGTGGAGGGTCTGACCTTAATGTTGATACCTGATGGCTGATTAGTGTGGTGGTTGCTAAGGGTTGTGGGGGCTGTTACAATTTCTTAAAATAAGATAATAACAAAGTTTGGCACATTGATTGACTCTCTTTCATGAGATATTTCCCTGTAGAATGTAATGCTGTTTGATAGCATTTTACTCACAATAGAACTTGTTTCAAAATTGGAGTCAATCTTCTCAAGCCCTGCTGCTTTTATCAACTGACTTTATGTGATAATCAAAATCCTTTGTTGTCATTTTAGTGATGTTCACAGCATCTTCACTAGGAGTAGATTCCATCTCACGAAATCACTTCCTTTATTCATCCATAAGAAGCAACTTATCCGTTAAAGTTTTATTATGAGATTTGAGCATTTAGTAACTCTTTCAAGCCCCACTTCTAATTTTTAGTTCTCATGCTATTTCTACCACATTTAAAGTTACCCTCTCCACTGAAGTCTTGAACCCCTCAAAGTCATCCATAAACGTTGGAAGCAACTTCTTCCAAACTTCTGTTTGTGTCAATATTTTGTTCTGTTCCCATGAATCACAAATGTTCTTAATGGCATCTAGAATGGTGAATTCTTTTCAGAAGTTTTTCAATTTACTTTGCTCAGATCCATCAGAGGAATCACAATAGCCTTACAAAATTTATTTCTTAAATAATAAAACTTAAAAGTTTAAATTATTCTTTGATCCATGGGTTGCAGAATGGATGTCATGTTAGCAGGTGTGCAAACATTAATTTCATTGTTCATCTCCATCAGAGTTTTTGGGTGACCAAGTACTTTGCCAACGAGCATTAACATTTTGAGAATAAAGCTATTTTGATCAACTTTAAGATTTTTTAAAAATTTGACAGAGAGAGAGAGAGAGATTACAGGTAGGCAGAGAGGCAGGCAGAGGGGGAGGGGAAGCAGGTTCCCCGCTGAGCAGAGAGCCTGATGCAGGACTGATCCCAGGACCCTGGGATCATGATCTGAGCTGAAAGCAGAGGCTTAACCCACTGAGTCACCCAGGCTCCCAGCATTAACATTTTGCAAAGAGATTTTTTTCTTTTCTTTTTTCTTTCTTTTTTTTTTTTTTTCTTGAGCAGTAGGTCTTAATAGTCAGATTTAAATATTCAGAAAACCATGCTGTAAACAGATGTGCTGTCATCCAGGCTTTGTTCCATTTATAGAGCACAGACAGGCAGAGTAGAGTTAGCATAATTCTGAAGAGCCCTAAGATTTTCAGAATGGTAAATGAGCATTGACTCCAACTGAAAGTCACTAGCTATATTAGCCCCTAACAAGAGAGTCAGCCTGTCCTTTGATGCTTTGAAGCCAGGCTTAGACTTCTCCTCTCTAGCTATGAAAGTCCTAGATGGTGTCTTCTTTTAATTGAAGGTTGTTTCATATACATTAAAAATCTATTGCTTAGTGTATCCACCTTTATTAGTTATCTTAGCTAGATTTTCTGGAGAACCTGCTGCAGCTTCTACATCAGCACTTGGCTGCTTCCTTTGCTTTTTTTTTCTCCAACCTCCTCACCTCTCTCAGCCTTCATAGAATTGAAGAGACTTAAGTCTCTTCAATCAGGCTTTGGCTTAAGGAAGTTTATGTCTGGTTTGATCTTCTATTCAGACTGCTAAAACATTTTCCACATCAGCCTTAAATCTGTTTTGCTTTCTTATGTTTCACTGGAGTAGCATTTTTAACTTCCTTCAAGAATTTTTCCTTTTTTTTTTAATTGAAGATAAAAAGCTTATATCCCTTACTTCAGTAAATATTGAACTATTTCAAGGATCTGATTTCCTTTAATTCCTAAAAACTGGCCAGTTCCTTTCTTCACTCATATCTTTCTTGTATCACTTATTTGTGTGCAACCAAGACACACTAATAATATTGCTTCGTAATCTCTTTATCTACAACCATAAACTAGGAGACCTGGATGGTTTAATTGATAGAGCATGTGACTCTAGATTTTGAGATCAAGATCTTGATCTTGGTCTTGGGTCATGAGTTCAAGCCCCACATTGGGCCTATACAGCTTACTTAAAACACACACAAACTAAATAAATACATTACATCCCTTCCAGGTTATTAGAGGTAACACTTTTACCTAATGTTTTGCATAGAATAATATGGATTGTCATCTTTCCAGATGCTTATAGAAATGTCCTTGGTATCTAATGCTAGGTACCAAATTGATGACATATTAATATTAATATTAAGTTAACATTTTTTATTAGAACCCTATTTCTGACACCAATTTCTTTATCAGTCAGTGTAGCTGTTATGCTGTGTTAACAAAGGATCCAAATATCTTAGTGATCTACTAAAAAATTTGTTTCTTGACATGTTACATATTTATTTTGGGTTAACTGCACATACTCTTCACTTCAGGACTCAAGCTGATAGAATCAACTCATTTCTGGGTCATGCTGATCTCACAGGAGAAAAATAAAAGAGAAGGTAATGGACAAGACTACAAATCTTACAACTTTGGTTTAGGGGTATCACAGGTCACTTCCATTCATCTTCAACAGACCAATGCAAGTCATCTGGTGAAACCTTATGCCATTGGGGCAAGAATGTACTATCTTCCTATTGAAGAGTGTTTTATGGGATGGACTCTGTAGTGAGCAAAAGCAAAAGTTTCAGAAGATGGCATGATATCCCACATTTTTTTTTTTTTAATAATGAAAACATCAGGGTGCCTGGGTGGTTCAGTCAGTTAAGCATCTAACTCTTGGTTTCAGCTCAGTTCATGATCTCAGGGTCATGAGATTAAACCCCAGGTTGGGCTTCATGCTGGGCATGGGGCCTGCTTAGGATTCTCTCTCTTATTCCTTTTACCTCTTCCCCCTCTGCACTACCACACTCACACATGTGCTCTCTCTAAAATAAATAAAAAATAAAAATAATGATAATATCTAACATTTGTATAGCATTTATTATGTGCTAAGCATGTTCTGAGCACCTTATCTGCATTAAGTCAATCAACTTTTATAATGACACCATGTAGAACACAGTGCTATTCCCATTTAACAGATGCAGGAATTTAAGCACAGAGAGTTGAAAGGTTATTTATGTGAAAAGTCACATGACTTGCTACACTCATATTGGAAGTAGGATATCTAGTGGTAGAGTCTGGTATCAAACATAGGATGTTTGCCTTCATTAAGCTCTTTATGTAAGTCATACACACATTTATAGATCTATTTTAATATAATTTTATAATAAAGATGTAATTTTCCAAATTTTTCATCAAGCATATTTTTCTTTATGAGTCTTCATATTTTACTTGTAGGTTAAAAGTGACTTATCTGACCATAGAAATTATGTAGAAAAAAGTTCACCAAATTATCCTATCATTCACAAATAAATATGGTCCACTGATCTGTCAGTAAAGAATTCCAGAATTGTGTTGTAAACCTGAATTCAGTTTTGTTTTATATATTTTGCCATCATAGTAAGGAACATGATATGAGCGGGAAGACAAAGAGGTTTCAAATACCTATTAAATCCCAGAACAATGTGTTCATGCCCAATTTCTAATGTATAGTTTCATTATGCTGTTATCTTATGATCTTAAAATATCAGATTCTCTGCATGATTTGAAAGGAGATTGATTAAGATGACTCTAAATAGCTGCATTTGTGAGCTATGTAGAAGAATTTATATTAGGGAATACAGATATAGTTTAACATTGTCATTGAATACGTTAGGAAAATTCTGTTTAAATTTTTTACTAAGTGACTTCATTAAGTCCAAATCTCTTAACTAATTCCAAGAGATCCAACTAGTCAAACCCTTGCAACCAGTAAGATTGTACATTCTTACATGTATTTCTAGACAGCTGAATACATTTACACGGAATGGTGTGTGTGTGTGTGTAGAAGGAACGTTGCTTATTTATTCAGCAAAGTGCAAGTCTTCTTATTCAAAACAGACATGGTTTGAATAGCTGCCAGTTAGACATTGTATTAATTTCTCATTTGTGAATTACAGTTTAATGGAATCACAGGAATGGAATAAACTGAAGGGCTTACTTGGAGATAATTAAATTATATTTTTATGAATATATTCACATATTCTAAAATTTATACAGCTGTTTATGTGTACAAACCTCAGGATATATGTGAAATATGCACCTGTTTTAAAGTGGCTATTTCAGGGGCGCCTGGGTGGTTCAGTGGGTTAAAGCCTCTGCCTTCGGCTCAGGTCATGATCCCAGGGTCCTGGGATCGAGCCCCGCATCGGGCTCTCTGCTCAGTGGGGAGCCTGCTTCCCCCTCTCTCTCTCCCTACCTCTCTGCCTACTTGTGATTTCTCTCTCTGTCAAATAAATAAATAAAAATATTTTAAAAAATAAAAAAAAAATAAAGTGGCTATTTCAAGAGGCACTAATTAATCTGAAATAAACTATGGCCACCAAGAAAACACATTATGCTAAAATTTTTGAGATGAGTATATCTAATCTATCTAATCTAGAATTACATTTAAATTTATGTCACTATAGCTACATTTTATATAGTAATTAGAATAATAATATTCTGTATTTCCTTGGGAAGTTTCTCATCACAAAAACCTAGCTTCCTCATGATTTATAGAAGCTTTGTTATTGATTTTAGACACTTTATTTTACAGAAAATTCTCTTGAATTCTCTATAGTGATACATAGTATACCTTTTTATTTTTTTCTCTCTCCATAGCAAAATCATTTTACTACTTTCCTGTTACATTTTCTCTTAATTTATAGTTATTTTTGCATTTTACCTATGTTTTCAAATGAGATCTTATTTACTTTAATGGAATATAGAAAACATCAAAAGATTAATGATTAAAGGCAAGAAATATGGAGAATAGATCATAATTCAAACCACCTTATAGTGTTCTTTTAACACTTATAAGTATTGGAAAACACAAGTGTTTATGAGTCATAATCAAGATATAAGTCTACCTATGAGGCATATAATTTTTTTAAAATATTTCATTTATTTGACAGAAAGTTAGAGAGAGAGCACAAGTAAGCAGAGCGTCAGGGAGAGGGGGAGAAAGAGAACAGGCTCTTTCCAGCAGGGAGCCTGATGTGGGGCTCGATCCCAGAACCCTGGAATCATGACCTGAGCTGCAGACAGCCACTTAACCAACTGGGGTGCCCCGAGGCATATAATTTTTGACAAGATAACTTCTACAGCTTTCTACATTAACTTGGAAGGAAGAATAAGTAGGAAAAATTATATTGAATATATATAACTTTATGTCCAGAGAATATTAGATTTATAATAATAAATGTTAATTTTATTTCCTAAATCTGCTTGTCTAATTTTGCAGATTAAAAAACAAAACAAAAATGAAAACAAAAAAGCTGTTTTTGAAAATAAATGAAAACTTATGTGAACTACATATAAAACAGATATCAGCACATGTGGTATGATCAAAGTGTCAGCAGAAGCAAAGAAACCTATCAGCTAACTGATCATTGCCCTTTCCTACTTTTATCTCCCTGGATTAAATACACACTAGCATGAGATAAATTAATCAATTTGCATAATATTTAAGTACGTATCGAACCAGTAGAATTGTAGAGATATTGAGATTTTACTTTATCCAACAAATATTGTTTTATATCCCATAGGATATATCACTAGCTTGGTGATTTCATTCAGTTTTGTGACTTTAAAACTATCTGGTAACCACTTAGGAATTTGTATCTTCCTGTCTATGCTACCTTAGGAATTTGTATCTTCAATTGAAGCCATCCTTCTAAATTCTTGTCTCATTATGTAACTGCCTTTTAAATATCTATATTTAGATGCCCATATATATCTCAAAATTATCCAAAACTGCCCTTCTTTATCTGAAATAATGACAGGAAACTTAATTTATATTTCCCCAAAAGCAAAACCTGACACGAGGATAAAGCAAAGGAATTACATTTGAGATATAATCATAGAGGAAGGAGAGAGGGAGTGAGAAGATTGAGTTAGCACAGGAAGAAAAGTCAATATAAATGTGTATTATTGAAATCACTTATGAACAATAGGGTTCAATTCTATGAGGATCTTCAGGGAAGCAATCACAATGCCTTCATTAGTACGTCTCCTTTGGAGAAATGTCTGTTCATGTCTTCTGCCCATTTCTTGACTGGATCATTTTTTGTGTGTGGGTGGTGGTAATATTGAGTTTGGTAAGTTCTTTATAGATTTTGAATACTACCTCTTTAACTGATAAGATATTTGTAAATATCTTCTCCCATTTTGTAGGTTGCCTTCTAGCTTTGTTGACTGTTTCCTTTGCTGTGCAAAAGGGTTTTGTTTTTTGTTTTTTGTTTTTGTTTAAATTTGTTGTTTGCTTGTTTGTTTTATCTTGATGAAGTCCCAATAGTTCATTTTGCTTTTGTTTCTCTTCCCTTTGGAGACATGTCTAGCAAGAAGTTTCTGTGGCTGAGGTCACAGAGGTTGCTGCCTGCATTCTTCTCTAGGATTTTGATCGATTCCTATCTCACATTTAGGTCTTTCATCTATTCTGAGTTTTATTTTGGTGTATGGTGGAAGAAACTAATCTAGTTTCATTCTTCTGCATGTTGCTGTCCAGTTTTCCTAACACCATTTGTTGAAGAGACTGTTTCTTTTCCATTGAATATTCTTTCCTGCTTTGTCAGAGATAAGTTGACCATAGAGTTGGGGGTCCATTGGGTCCATTTCTGGATTCTCTACTCTATTCCATTGATTCCACTGATCTGTGTGTCAGTTTTTGTGCCAGCACCATACTGTATTGATGATTACAATGTTGTAATATAGCTCTAAGTCCAGAATTGTGATGCCTCCAACTATGGTTTTCTTTTTCAACATTCCTTTGTCTATTCAGTGTCTTTTCGGTTTCCACACAAATTTTAGAATAGTTTGTTCCAGCTCTGTGAAAAATGTTAATGGTATTTTGATAGGATTATAGCAAAGGCCAATAAACACATGAAGAAATGCTCAGCATCACTTGACATCAGGGAATCTATATCAAAACCACAATGAGATACCAGCTCACATCAGCCAGAATGGCTAAAATTAACAACTCAGGAAACAACAGATGTTGGCAAGGATGTGGAGAAAGAGGAACCCTCTTACACTGTTGTGGGGAATGCAAACTGGTGCAGTATCTCTCAAAATCAGTATGGAGGTTCCTCAAAAAGTTTAAAATATAGCTACCCTATGGCCCAGTAACTGCACTATTAGGCATTTATCCAAAGGATATTAACATAGTGATTCGAATGGACACCTGCACCCCAATATTTATAGCAGCAGAGTCTACAGTAACCAAAATATGGAAAGAGCCCAGATGTCCATCAACAGATGAATAGATAAAGAAGTTATATATATATATATATATATATATATATATATATATATATGGAATACTACTCAGTCATCACAAAATGAAATCTTGCCATTTGCAATTACATGGCTGGAAATAGAATGTATTTATTTTTTATTTATTTTATTTTTTTATAAATATATAATGTATTTTTATCCCCAGGGGTACAGGTCTGTGAATCTCCAGGTTTACACACTTCACAGCACTCACCATAACACATACCCTCCCCAATGTCCATAACCCCACCCCCCTCTCCCTACCCCACCTCCCGCCAGCAACCCTCAGTTTGTTTTGTGAGATTGAGTCTCTTATGGTTTGTCTCCCTCCCAATCCCATCTTGTTTCATTTATTCTTTTCCTACCCCCCAAACCCCCCACGTTGCATCTCCACTTCCGCATATCAGGGAGATCATATGATCGTTGTCTTTCTCTGACTGACTTATTTCACTAAGCATAATACCCTCTTGGAACTAGAATGTATTATGCTAAGCAAAGTGACAGTCAGAGAAAGACAAACACCATATGATTTCACTCATATGTGGAATTTAAGAAAGAAAACAGATGAACATAAAGGAAGGGGAGGAAAAACAAAATAAGGAAAACAGAGAGGGAGGCAAACCATAAGAGACTGTTAACTATAGGAAACAAACTGAGGATTACTGAAGGGGAGGTGGGTGGTGGGATGGGTAACTGGGTGTTGGGCATTAGGGAAGGCACTTGATGTAGTGAACACTGGGTATTATATGCAACTGATGATCACTGAATTCTACCTCTGAAACTAATAATACAGTATATATAATTTAAATTGAATTTAAATATTTTTTTAAAGAAAAGAATGCTTCCAAGCACTGGGTGTGCTGCATAAACAATGAATCTTGGAACACTGAAAATATAAAATTAAAAAAAATGCTTCTAGCAATTTTCCATCTGAAGAATGAGATGATGAGAAGCATTTATATACTGGCTCCTTCCTCCCATTATGGAGGGTCATCCCAAAGGTATTAACTCCTCCACCCTTTCTGCATTTACAAACAGGTTTGGGCTCTTGTAGTTTCAGAGAAGACCTTAGGACAGAAACAGAAAGGTACACTGTGAACTGTTGAGGTAGAAAAGGTCACTTGTATGATACTGTCAACCACACATGTGGCTAAATCAGAGACTGGCCAAGGAGCTGCAATATGGAATATTAGAATCATTTGGAACATTCCACTTTGTTCTGCTCAGATCCATGTGCATCTGCATTAAATCCACCCTGCCATTGGATTGTCAAGGTGGTGGCTGGCATAACCTCTATGTACCCCCAGCCCTGAAGACAGATAACAAATGACTGAAACCCCCCAGAGAGTCATCCCACCCGTCTAGTTTTTGAGTGCGTACTCTGTGGTGCATATTCTCTGGTGGTCATGGACATAAGACACAAATATCCACAGGCTTTCTATCCCAATTAGTCAAAATAAGGGAAAAAGTCTGATTGATTTACAACTCAGTCAGAGTAAGGGTATTAGAAGAAGGTTTTATGCAGGAAGTGATACTTAGAATGGGTCTATTAAATAGGTTTAGAGGAAAAAATAGATTTTGAGGGCATATGTTGAGTTTTCAAAAGAATGAAAGGTCTGAAATTGGCAGAATGTATTTGAGGCAGAGTAAGGAGACTTATCTTGACTAAAGAAGAAGGAAATCAACTTTGGCAATACCCCAGTCATAGAATTATACTCAAATACCTAAAATTTGGTTTTGTTCTTCTTATTTTAATCTTCTGCAGAGTAGTCTTTTCAAATATTTTAAATATATCGAATTTTCCCTCCCACATGTGTCCCCAATCTGCCTGGTACTTCTGCCTTTATTAGTAACCATATCTTAGCTTCTGGTCTATTCCTCCAGAATTTTTCACATTTCCTTTTTACACAAAAGATGAATACTAAACATAGTTTTGCACCTACCCAATTTTTTTACTTAATAGTATCTTAAAGAACTTTTATATCCCTTCTTTCTCTACCTCTTGTGTGTGTGTGTGTGTGTGTGTGTGTGTGTGTAGTTAATAGTGTTTTCTTTTTTACCTCTGTTGTATCGTATGTGCTTATATTTCTACATGATTGACCAACTTTAAATGATAGCTTTTAATTCTCAGAAATCCAACTACCACCTTTTTCTCCCCTTTCCTAGTTTTTTTTTTTTAATTTTTTTGTTAACTTTTGGGTGGTGTACTGCATAAACATTCATAATCTGTTCTGTTACACTAACCTCTTGGGTCTTGGTTCTATGGTTAAATACATTAAATTCTCACCCCAGTCCCTTGCATTATTTTTGCAATTATTTCTTGGCTAGCTGAAATTCATCCTCTAGAAGTTTCCTCAATAAGATACTGGGAAAAATATTTTCTGCTTTCTTCCATTTTCAAAACTGCTTGTAATCTTCTCCCTTGAAAATGAGCATGGCTATATAGAAAATCCTTAGATCATAATTTCTTTATTTTCTTATTGTGAAGGTGTGATACTCTAATGTAACCTTTAATGTAATCTCCATTTTTCCCCATAGCCTGATATTTTTGTCTGGCTGCCCAATATTTTTTATTATTATTTTTATTGCTATATTTGTCTATTTCCTCTGGTGCAAAATATGCCTTTTCAGAATTCAAGTTCTTTTATTGTCAGTGAAGTTTTCAAATTTTAATCTTCAAATGTGTCTTGTTCAGGGAATGGAGTAATGTATTAATCTTCTTTGCTTATTTTCTATGTTTGCTATTTCCCATAATTTCTCAAGGCGCCTGGGTGGCTCAGTCAGGTAAACATCTGACTCTGATTTCAGCTCAGGTCTTGATCTCAGGGTTTTGAGTTCAAACCCTGTGTTGCACTCCAGGTTGGATGTGAAGCCTACTTATTAAAAAAAAAAAAGAAAGAAAGAAAGAAAGAAAGATTCATTTCTCTCATTCCCATAATTTCTGCCTTTACAGTTTTTTTCTTTATTTTTTAAAGATTTATTCTGTGAGAGAGAGAGAAAGGAGTGTGAGTTGGGGGAGGGGTAGACAGAGAGAATCCTCAAGCAGACTCCCCACTGAGTGTGAAGCCTAACTTGGGGGCTCAATCTCACTACCCTGAGATCATGACCCAGCTAAAACCAAGAGTTGGACACTTAACTTACGAAGCCACCCAGTTCCCCTCCTTTACAGTGTTTTCAACTATCTATTCTAATTCATTCTCCTTGAAATATCACCACTATTTTTACAATTATTGTTTTTCTTCTACTTCTTTCTTGAGTTCTACCTGTTTGCGTCCTTTTTTTTTTTTTTTAAAGATTTTATTTATTTATTTGACAGAGAGCGATCACAAGTAGATGGAGAGGCAGGCAGAGAGAGAGAGAGAGAGAAAGGGAAGCAGGTTCCCTGTTGAGCAGAGAGCCCGACGCGGGGCTTGATCCCAGGACCCTGGGACCATGATCTGAGCCGAAGGCAGAGGCTTAATGCACTGAGCCACCCAGGCGCCCCTTGCGTCCTTTTTTTGACTGGTCCTCTTGACTGCTCATCTTTTCCCTGAGATCTTCCAATTTTAGCTTTCCTTTTAGAGGAAGTTGAGTCATTTTGATTTTGAGTCTCAAAATGTAACATTTTCATCTCTTCTAATAGCAATATTTTTCTGTAAATGCTCTTCATCTGTTGGTAACTTCTGGAATATACTGAACTTCTCTGAGATTCTTCTCTATACCTCCTTTTGCATATTTTTGCCTGATTTCAGCTGTTTTGACAGCCCTCCACAGAAAATAATATGTGTGTGTATGTGTATACACGTACATACATACATACAAACATATATATACCTATTCTGTTAGCTTTGTTGAAAATGTAATTTGCAGATTTTCTTTCATTTTCTTGTTGATTTCTTATTCATTCCAGGAGTAGAAAAAGAAACCATCTTAGGCTACCATGTTCTTTTTTTTTTTTTAAATTAACATATAATGTGTTATTTGCTTCAGGGGTACAGGTCTGTGATTCATCAGTCTTATACAGTTCAAGCACTCACCATAGCATGTACCTTCCCCAATGCCAATCTCCCAGCCACCCCATCCCCCTGCCTCCCTCCACTCCAGCAACCCTCAGTTTGTTTCCTGAGATTAAGAGTCTCTTATGGTTTGTCTCCCTTTCTGGTTTCATCAGGCTGCCATGTTCTTGCTGCATGTCTCAAATTTTGATTTCTCTTTTATTATCTCTGAATTCTGATATGAAAACATGACTGTCCCAATGAATTCAATTGAATGGTAATTAAATCATAAGAATACATAGAAATATAATGAAAAACTACTCTTCTGAGTGATCTGTTCATTATGGTAGGCAATCTTAGAGTAGGAGACTTAATATATAGGAAATTTTAAATGCTATTTTTCATATTTTAAGTAGTTAGCTATGCTGAGCACTAACAGAACAATGTCCATATCTTAGAAGTTCAAACTTTTAGTACATTTTTCTTAATGAGAATGGTAGAAATGATTAATTACTTGTTCTGATTCACAGAGAAGCCTAGAGGACCAAAATAGCCAATTTCCTTATTTCAATGATTGTTTACACTGATGAAGCCTCTGTGTGAATCCCAGTTGTTGACCATATGTGCAGTGATTTTTATAAACAAAATACTTTTCTTCACAACTACTTAAAAATATGTACAACATATGCTGCCAAGACTTTTTCTGTCAGTGTGAGAGGCTATCAACACCAGTTATGTTTAGTGTTTTTCTAAAAAAAAAAAAAAAAAAATCAGATTATAACATTAAGTAGAGGGGGAGGCAAAAGCCATGAGATTTGCTATACCATGGAACTCTCAACTTGTTTCTTGTTTGTGCACAATAGTCATCTGCCACATGATTGGAATACCAGCCAACCACAAACATTATTTTTTAATTAACATGCGATCCAACTACTGGAGTTGGAAAAATATTTGGTGGAGTCAAGTATAAGATTGTTCAAAGTTCAATGAGAAAGAGAAAGGGACTCGATAGTTTCCTATGTGACCACTTTTCCTCTTGATTTTGTGCTGTCTTATACCTGCCTTAATGTTGATATCCTTCTTACACATGGTTTTCATTTAAATTTAAATGAATTAACCAAAGTAGCCAAGATATTACATTCTTTTGTTTCCTTAGCCTCTCTCTGTTTAGTGAAAAAATAGTTAGATGCAAAGAGGATGGTTAAAAAGAAATTTTGACCAAAAAGGTAGTAGACATCATACATTTTCTAAAGCTATACAATTTTTTTCAATTGATTTCAATTAATTAATTTAATTTCCCAAGAGAAAATCTGCTAAATATCCTGAAATCAAGTGGAAACATGTGAGAAAGAGGTAAATTACCTTAAATGACATGGGAAAAGAGAGTGGAATGTTCTCATTCAAAAACCTGGGAGATAATTTTAAAAATTGGAAAAATTTTTGCAAATCATTAAATATAAATTATTGCATAAATGCATGTTTATGAAGGAGGTTTTTCTGGAGAAAGAAATAGTTTTTGTTTTTTTTTTTAAGATTTTATTTATTTATCTGATAGAGAGCAAACACAAGCAGGAAGAGTAGCAGACAGAGAGGTAGAATTGGGCTTCCCACTGACCAGGAAGCCTAATGCAAGGCTGGATCCCAGTACCTCAGGATCATGAGCTCATGGCAGATGCTTAACCGACTGAACCACCCAGGGGTCCTGAAAGTATTGGTCTGAATCATAGGAGACATGACTATGCTAGTTTGTGGCTATTTTTCCTTACGTATTTAATGTTGTATGAAGTTCATTCAACATTTCTATATTCTTCAGCCAGCATTTTTTGTTTCATTACTGTTAAATTTTGAGGAATAAGCACAAAAGGGTGAACTTTTCTTCTTCTCAGTATAACAAATACATCGTAGATAAACATCTGATCATTACGTGTTTGTGATAAAGAGAAATGGTAGTGAACAAGGCACTGAAGGAAGAAAAATATTTATTTTATATGAAAGTAGACTTTGCATATAGTATCTCATTACATGAACAATATATAAAGTTTAAAATAGTATCTGCTGTGTAGCCTCAGATGTATTATCGCTCATTTCCCTGTAAAATTCCTATGAAGTCACAAGGAAAAAGATACAAGTTTGCTAAGTGAAATAAGCCAGACACAGTAAGATATTGTATGATCTGGAATCTAAAAAAGTCAAATTCATAAAGGAGAAGAGGGTTGGATGGGGTTACCAAGATTAGCGGCATGGGTGAAATAGGGATTTATTAGTCGAAGTATATAAAATTGTAATTATGTAGGATGAATAAATTCTGGAAATATAATGCATAACATAGTTACTACAGTAAATAATATTATATAATATATATAAATTTATTAAGAGAGTAGACTTCAGGTACTTTCACCACAAAACAAAAACAAACTGATAAACACCAAGATGTTGAATGGCAGGAACTGGTTAACATATCCACTAATTATCAGGCAGATAGAACCAGGATAATAACAATTCATCCTGATCTTATGATGGCACAGCTGGATGTTCCCTCGTGCAGTAGAGACTCACAGAAGAGGGAGAGACTCCATATTTCTAGCACAGCCTTCCCCCAGCAGAATAAAACACTTAAGGGACCCCTATTAATATGAGGTAGGTGCTAGTTGTTGAGGAGACAAGAGTCTGCCTTTAATCTGTATCTCCAGATCCTTCTATTTGTTTTCACATTCATATAGGAATGGCAACTCCAAGCAAGTAATTGGATGGAAAGGAGAAGAAATATCAATGGCATAGTAAAAACTTGATAGTGAGAACATAAGAAAGATATTGGTTGCTAAATAATATTATTTTCCAAAAAAATTCAGTGCCAGATAGGGGGAAAGAAGTCTGTATGGCAGACTCTGGTGAAAAACAAAACAAAACAAAACAAAACAAAAAACAAAAAACTATGGCAGTAATCTGCTCTTTTGTTGATGTGAGGTCACCTTTCAACTAAGTCAAAATTGCTACCATTTCTATAGTGCTTAGTATATATGCAAGATATTGTTCTAAATCCTTTATGTAGGGTGCCCGGGTGGCTCAGTGAGTTAAAGCCTCTGCCTTCAGCTCAGGTCATGATCTCAGGGTCCTGGGGTGGGGCTCTGTGTGTATCAGGCTCCCTGCTCAGTGGGGAGTCTGCTTCTCCCTCTCTCTCTGCCTGCTTGTGCTTGTGTGCTCTCTCTCTCTCTCAAATAAATAAATAAATACTAAATAAAGTCTTAAAAAATAAATCCTTTAGGTATATTAACTTATTTAATTTTCCTAGAAACCTATGAGGGAGATGTCATATTACTTAAACTCTACAGATGAGAATTTGAAACATAGAAAAATAAAGTTCATAAAACTTTCATTAGGTTTATGAAAGTAAGTGGTGAAATCCGGATTTAAACCCAGGCAATCTGGATCTCGTGTCTGGACTCCCAATCATGCAATACAGCAAAAGAATGCTGCACCAGACCTACCTCAGAGATCCTCCACTTCAAAATTTGTAAAGAAATAAAATGTCATTGAAATCAATAAGAAATACGTGACAGAATATGAAAAAGAAATATCCTGGTGACCAGATGAATAGCCACCTCAGAAAATTAACTCCTGTGAAACCCAGATGAAAATGTTAAGAAATTATATTGAGTCTGAAGAGAGAAGAAAACCTAAAATCAGTAAGTGAGGACAAAAAAGAGAAAACACAAGAAGACAGGGTGACAAGGGTGGTGGGAGATTAAAAAGTATTTCAAGAAAATCTATACTGGGGTGCCTGGGTGGCTCAGTGGATTAAATCTCTGCCTTCGGCTTGGGTTATGATCTCAGGATCCTGGGATGGAGCCCCACGTTGGGCTCTCTGCTCAGTGGGGAGCCTGCTTTCCCCTCCCTCTACCTGCCTCTCTGCCTACTTATGATCTCTGTCTGTCAAATAAATAAATAAAATCTTAAAAAAAAGAAAAGAAAAGAAAATCTACACTATATGGCATACTGATACTATACACAACTTAATCAATAATTAATAGGATAAATTTGAAGGTTTTGCAAAAGACACCAGTTGAAAATTGGTGTGTCCGGAGAAAATATTAGGCCACATGAAAAAGAAGCAATAATCAGATACATATTAGAGATGAGGGGAAATAAAAAAAATACTTGATGAATAATGAAATTGTTCTTCATGTCTTATGCAAAAAAATGTTAATTCTAGATTCTTAAAATAAATGTAAAATACATCTGCCTTTTCTATGAGCTCAAAGGGAAGCACTAAAAAGAATTATCAATTTTTCATCAGTTAAAACCCATTCCTCAAATCACATGGGCCTGGACCCAGGGCCAAGGTGATCATAGCTCTTTGACAATATTTTCCATTTATTTTATGTTTTGGGCAGCCTGTTTTTCCTTGCTCAACATTGGTCATTTATATAATCTAGAGAAGCATAATGACAATCTAAATTTTCAAAGTTTACAGCTGAGTTACTATACATTTTAATATATTTTTATAATACATTATTCTTATTTGTGGTAATGTACACTTACTCATCCCTAAAGTTATACTGGAGTTGTCTTTTCATCTGCTAGCTATTCCAGAGACTTGTTTATGTCACAGGTATTTTCAAACAACTAGTTTTATTTTATTTAATTTTTTTTAAGATTTTATTTATTTTTTGACTGAGAGACAGAGAGAGAGAGAGAGAACACAAGTAAGGGGGAGGGGGAGAGGGAGAAGCAGACTTCCTGCTGAGCAGAGAACCCTATGCAGGGCTTGATCCCAGGACCCTGGGATCATGACCTGAGCTGAAGGCAGATGCTTAACTGACTGAGCGACCCTGGTGCCCCAGAACTAGCTTTTAAATACAATTAGCAATTCCACTGTATTTCTGTTTTCTTGTCTTTTAGCTTCTGCTCTTATTTTTATTACTTCCTCATGGGTTTCATGAGCATGGATTTGTGGGGTGGAGTGCTTTTACTAATTTCTTGAGTTGAATGTTGAATTTGTTTTCATTCTTTCTTGATTAATATGAAGAGCATTTAAGGCTACATTTTTTTTTCTCTTGGGCTGAATCCCATTACTTGTAGTAGAGTTACGATATTTAACAAGTGTGCAATTGCAATTTTTATTTTGTCAAGGACACAGGACTTACAAAAGAGAGTGCTACTAAATTTCCAAATGGATAAATACTCTGGATGCTTCTTTCCTTTTAATTCTTTCTATATTTTCCTAATTTTATTTCACTGTGGATAGAGAATGTAACTTGTACAATTTATTGAAAGATACCTTTTCTGACCTAATATATAAAAAAATTTAAAGTGTCATGGGAGTTAAAAAGGTGTGTTCTTTGTAGGAATCAAAACATAACATATAAAGCATTATAACGGTTTTATTTATTATCCTAATAATCTTCTATAAATTCTATGTAATGGATATCTCTTCTTACAGTTGAGCAAAATTAGCTTCTAATTTTCTGTTTTCTAATTCCTAGTATCTTTCCCATACCACTTGAGGCTGATCAAGTAACCAGTCCAGATATGCACATTCAAAAATCAAAATCTACCTACATGGTTTCCTCTATTGTTAATATCTTGCACGGGTGTGGTTTATTTGGTATAACTGATTAATGAATATTGATACATGATTAATTAAAGTCCATAGTTTACATTAGGGTTCACTTTTTGTTTTGTACAGTTATGGATTCTGATAAATGCATAGTCACATATTGAACATTACTCTATCATATGGAATCATTTCAGTGTGCTAAAAATTCTCTCTGCTCCACTTGTTTATTCCCTCACTTGCCACCAACCCCTGGCAACTACTGATCTTTTTACTGTCTTAATAGTGTTGCTCTTTCCCAAATGTTCTGTAGTTGGAATCATACAGTATCTAGCCTTTCCAAGCTGGACTCTTTGAGGTAACAATATACATTATAGGTTCCTCTGTGTCTTTTTATAGCTTGATACTCATTGCTTTTTAGCAGTGAATAATATCCCATTACATGGGTGTACCACAGTTCATTTAACCATTTATTTAATTGACAGTTTGTTTATCCATTCACCTAGTCCAAGTTTTGACAATTATAAATAAAGCTTCTATAAACATCTGTGTGCAGGTTTTTGTATGAATAAATTTCCAACTTCTTTGCATTTTAATTTTCAATTCCTTGATGACATATGATGTCAAGCAACTTTGTATATGCTTATTTTCCATCTCTGTAGCTTATCTTCTTTGGTGAGGTATGCATTCAGGTCTTTTGACTATTTTTAAGTGGTTTTTAATTTTCTAACTTAAAACAAGTCGCTTAATCTTCCTAACCTGTTTCCTGGTCCCTAAAATTAGGATTAAACTAATATATATATTGGTGTAGTTATAAACACTAACTGGTCTAAAACATAGGAAATACATTTAAAATAATTCCTATCACAAGGCAAATACCTCAAAATAGTAGTATCATTCTGTAAGGGAGGTAGTATTTCCTTCAGTCTGTCAAGTAGCTACAATGTAAGGAAGGTTTTATAGTTCTAATGTTCAAACAAGCATACTTGACCTTTTGGTAGTTATATATTTTTTTAAGATTTTACTTATTTATTTGTCAGAGAGAGAGAGCCCGAACAGTGGGAACAGCTGGCAAAGGGAGAAGTAGGCTCCTTGCTCAGCGAAAGACCCCATCCAAGGACCCTAGGATCATGACCTGAGCTGAAGGCAGATGCTTGACCAACTGAGGCACTCAGGCATCCCAAGATCTTGGTAATTTCAATATCTTAAAAAAAAAAAAAGTGCACAAACGCTGTCTGATTGCATTTTTTTCTATTGAAACATATATGGCATAACTTTTATGAAAAGTGATTTATCTATGTGTTATACAGATGTGTATTTTTATTGCTAATACAACCATATCTTACATGCAATTAAGTATGACTGAATAGATTTAAAAATATATTTTAAAATAATCTATATGGAACTTTATTGTTTAGTTATGCTGGTTTTGAATCCATTATCTGTACTTTATACAAAAATATAGTTCAGTAAGTATGATATCATCGCTTTCCAGATGAGAAACATGAGGCACAGAAAAGTTAACAGCTTACCGAAAAACGCAGAATTTGACTCTGATGGTGTTGTAAATTGAACCCAACTCTTTGATTACAAAGCCCCTTATCTTTCCACTGTATTGTTCATATCTCATGTACAAATATAAACTTTGTGTGAGAAGTTTATGTTCATGGAAGCAAAATGTACATTCACTAGAATAACTCCATTATGTAAAAATTTGCCAGGTAAGGAAAGTCTCCAATACATATCTCAGTCATTTGGCATCTTGCCTGTCTGTTTCATTGCCATTGTTGTGAAATCAGACTGACATTGGGTAATTTCAAATATAAAATAAAATTGGATCAATATGCTGTAAAAAAAATCTTTTTCAACTGCTCCGACTTTATTTAAGAATTGATTCATTTGAAGAATATATTGGTTGCGTACACTTTGGCTTTCAGCATTCTTTGCACTGTAGTGACAAATATAAATAGGATACTGCCCTTCCATACTTCCAATGTTTTCTGTATCTATATCCTACATATATTCTTTTGGAAATTAAGTTAAAATCCATTTTTTTGGAGAGTTTTGCCATTCCTCTTGAGATAATCAGCAATTCTTTGGCAGAGGTAAATAAGTGGTGTTGACAGGAGCAGGGATTACAAAATTTAAACATTTAATTTATTTATTTGACAGAGAACACAAGTAGGCAGAGGGGCAGGCAGAGAGAGAGGAGGAAGCAAGCTCCCCGCCGAGCAGAGAGCCCGATGTGGGACTCGATCCCAGGACCCTGAGATCATGACCTGAGCTGAAGGCAGAGGCTTAACCCACTGAGCCACCCAGGCGCCCAGGGATTACAAAATTTAAAAAAAGACATTCAGCTACTTTGTAAATATTATGATTGCTTATTTCACCTTATTTTCCAAAAGCTTTTTTTTTAAATTTTTTAAAATAAACATATAATGTATTATTAGCTCCAGGGGTACAGGTCTGTGAATCGCCAGGTTTACACACTTCGCAGCACTCACCATAGCACATACCCTCCCCAATGTCTATAATCCCACCCCCCTTCCCCCCAACCCCCCTCCCCCCAGCAGCTCTCAGTTTGTTTTGTGACAGTAAGAGTATCTTATGGTTTGTCTCCCTCCCCATCCCATCTTGTTCCAAAAGCTTTTTAGAGGATTTTTCTATTGTCACTGATTAAGAACAGTAATCTAAGATATTCATTTTTTTTTAATGAATGGAAGAATAGTCATTTACTGACTTTATATTTCTATGCCTTGTTGTTTCAGGAAAGCTCACTTTCAAAGTGTAATTTTAAAGAGATTATTAGTTCTCTGACAATCAGATTCTTAAGGCTTCTTCCTCTTTTTTCCTTTCTTGCTTTTGTTAAGAATGCAGCAGTTGTATTTGCAAACGACATATCAGATAAAGGACTAGTGTCCAGAATCTATAAAGAACTTAGCAAACTCAACACCCAAAGAACAAATAATACAATCAAGAAATGGGCAGAGGACATGAACAGACATTTCTGCAAAGAAGACATCCAGATGGCCAACAGACACATGAAAAAGTGCTCCATATCACTCGGCATCAGGGAAATACAAATCAAAACCACAATGAGATATCACCTCACACCAGTCAGAATGGCTAAAATCAACACGTCAGGAAATGACAGATGCTGGCGAGGATGTGGAGAAAGGGGAACCCTCCTACACTGTTGGTGGGAATGCAAGCTGGTGCAGCCACTCTGGAAAACAGCATGGAGGTTCCTCAAAATGTTGAAAATAGAACTGTCCTATGACCCAGCAATTGCACTATTGGGTATTTACCCTAAAGATACAAACGTAGTGATCCAAAGGGGCAAGTGCACCCGAATGTTTATAGCAGCAATGTCCACAATAGCCAAACTATGGAAAGAACCTAGATGTCCATCAACAGATGAATGGATCAAGAAGATGTGGTATATATACACAATGGAATACTATGCAGCCATCAAAAGAAATGAAATCTTGCCATTTGCGACAACATGGATGGAACTAGAGCGTATCATGCTTAGTGAAATAAGTCAAGCAGGGAAAGACAACTATCATATGATCTCCCTGATATGAGGAAGTGGTGATGCAACATGGGGGCTTAAGTGGGTAGGAGAAGAATCAATGAAACAAGAAGGGATTGGGAGGAGGGAGACAAACCATAAGTGACTCTTAATCTCACAAAACAAACTGAGGGTTGCTGGGGGGAGGGGGTTTGGGAGATGGGGGTGGGATTATGGACATTGGGGAGGGTATGTGCTTTGGTGAGTGCTGTGAAGTGTGTAAACCTGGTGATTCACAGACCTGTACCCCTGGGGATAAAAATATATGTTTATAAAAAATAAAAAATTAATTTAAAAAAAAAAAGAATGCAGCAGTTGAGTGAAATGCCAAAGGGTTATGGCCCTTTCTGGGAGAAATATGGCATAGCATTCCTTAATTTTCAGAACTATAGATACAGAGTTTTTTTAGCCCTATCTGTCCAAATCTGAACTCCTACTTCATTATGGTATTTGATCTATTACCAGGAACCAGGGGCCAGGTTTGAAAACTTAAAAGGATTTCATTTTAACTCTGGAACATGATATTTTAAAAGCTGAAAATGCCATAGACTTTAAAGTAATTTCTCAATGCTTCTAATTCTTGGTATAAAGCTTAATTTACAGAAAATGCTGGCTTGCCAAATGAGTCTAAAACTATCTTGGTATTCATTCAATTCTTAGTCCTTAAAATCCAGCAACAAGGCATATGTGAAAGGAATCCCTCCAAACTATTCATTTCTAAGAAGAAAGATAATTTAGAGAATGTATGCCAAAAGTAATTTACCTCTCTAAGGAAATTTGATCAACAAATTAGAGGAGAATTAAAGCCTTTCGAAAAGTAAGATGACTACAGTGATGTTATCAGAAAGTGACACTAAACGCAGCATGTCTTCCTTTGAATGGATCATAATGGAAAAAGATACCTGGGGAAGTAAGTAAGGAGAATTAAAGCCTTTCGAAAAGTAAGATGACTACAGTGATGTTATCAGAAAGTGACACTAAACGCAGCATGTCTTCCTTTGAATGGATCATAATGGAAAAAGATACCTGGGGAAGTAAGTAAGACTCAAGAAGCAGCTAGGGAACAGAGTAATGTTGGTTACACAAACATAGCCTGCCTAAGGTTTTTATTGACCTTAAAGCAACGGAGATCTATGTTGGTATGCTGGGGAGCAAGAAGAGCCCCCACAGGCTGCTGCAGAATGGGCTTGCTCAGCTCTTTCACTCAGTAGGGTAGCCAAATAGTCCTAAAGTCACATGCAGATGGAAGTTCTCCACCAATAGTACTCAAAGCCACTGCATACCCTCTTGCGCCTGTTGCCAAGTGGTTTGTTGAGTTAAAAAAACAAAAGTGTATAAGCTTGCCTTTAAGTCTTGGTTTATATGCTTATTAAATATGTCATTCTTGGCAAGTCACATAAGCTCTCTAAGGTCCAATTTCCTGATCTATAAAGTGGGCATTAACACTTTACCTCATAGGTTTTCATGATGACTATGGGAGTCCATACATTTTTGGAGGACAGGCCCTTGTGCCTCTGTTTGCAGCTCTATCTCTAACACCTCATCCAGAGCTTGTCACAGAG
Source organism: Mustela putorius furo (assembly GCF_011764305.1). Taxonomy (NCBI): domain Eukaryota; kingdom Metazoa; phylum Chordata; class Mammalia; order Carnivora; family Mustelidae; genus Mustela; species Mustela putorius. The sequence goes on from NW_025422023.1 coordinate 13,687,171, forward strand.
TAGATGCTCAATGAATATTTGCTGAATGAGTGAAATGAAAAGATAGTAAACAAAACAAAGTATTTGAGCTGACTAAAAGAATTTAAAATCCTATACAAATGTTAATTATCATAAAAAATCTTCAAAATGAACACACAAAATCATATCATTATCCTTTTACCATGTTTAAACTGATTGCTGTAATTTCATATATGAAAGGGTTCTTTCGAAAAGTGGTGAAATATTTTCATTAAATTCCAGTCATCAGTCTACAAAAGAAAAAATATGATGGCTGTCAATGCTCCTGATTTGAATGATGGTGTTGGTCAGTTGGGGGCAGGGAGACATTTTCTCTCATGACTTATTATGTAATTAAATGTACTACAATGACTATCTGGTTTCCTCAGAAGGATATGACATTGGACTGACTCCAAATACTGAATAAACATTGAACACCAAATCTTGCAGGGCTAGAAATCTTCTCTGTTAATGACAGTCTTTGTTCTCAAAGCAGCATCACAGTGGAAGTTTTCTAAAGAGATCATCTGTTGGTCACAAAAATGTTTCTATCTTTGTTTCTTCTTTAAAGAGACAATTACCAGAGGTTCCTTTTCCTTTATTAAAAATCAAGGTTAAGAAAATCTCGGGTCTTTCATAGACAAGGTAAATTATTTTTTAAAAATTTAGTAATAATCTTGTTTTCTACTTTTCAATTTCATTTAAGAATCTTATGTAGCCAAAGTCTTTTCAGCATGAAATTAACACTTATGTACTGCTGGAAAAATTTGCAACATTTTAATGTTTTCCTCCAATTTAATGTTTTTCATACCCTTTGCATTCCTTTTCCATTCATTCAACAATGTGGGTATCATCTGGTGGCCCAAATCAATGTTTTCAAGTTCCTACATTTTAACATGATATTTCATCTTGTGTCTTTGCTTATTTTGTAAGACTTCCAATACCCATTTTTGTTTACAAAAATCTTCATATTATTTCATTTTTGCTTGTACCTTGCAAACTATTCACATGCTTTCATTTACATTAACATAATATTTTTAGGAAGACTTTTACAGAAACTGTAAGATAGATAAAAAAAAGACATAAAGAGAAAATAACTAGATCTTGCTTTTTTTCATTTTTAAAACTATTTCTGCTCTAAGAAAATAAATTCAACAAATTCTTTTCGCCAACATAAAGTAATTCAAATATGAAATCAAAAAGTTAATACCTCTTCTAATATGTATATATACATGACTGTATGTCTGATGTCTTCTCTTTTGTGTACAATGGGTTCTGTACCAGTAGGAGTTTTTGTTGTTGTTTCAATACAATCAGAACGTGCTTTATAACCTATGGGTACATAGGGAACATTTAATTTATTTTATTTTTTTAAAAAAAGATTTTATTTATTTATTTGACAGAGAGAGAGATCACAAGCAGGGAGAGCAGCAGGCAGAGAGAGAGGGGGAAACAGGCTCTCCACTAAGCAGAGAGTCTGATGCGATGCCTGGCTCGATCCCAGAACCCTGAGATCATGACCTGAGCCAAAAGCAGAGGCTTAAGCCACTAAGCCACCGAGGCACCCCTTAATTTATTCTACTTTAATTAATCCCTAATTTTTAGTGTTTATTCTGTTTATTCAGTGGTACATTAATTCTAAAGTATCTTCTCCTTACTTGGCAAAATATATAGAATATAATATTTGTCATCTGTTTATCCAAAAATTTTATACTAGCATGTTTTCTGATTAAATTTCTATGATCAAATACATCATACATATGGTACCTAATTAATAATTTGGACTTAAGAGGAAATTACACTTTCTTTGTCAGCCCACATTTTTTTCACTAACTATAAGTAACAGAAGGGGCTTTTTTTTATTTATATAAAGTCAGCAATTTCATATCCAATTTTCAATTTTTACTTGAATTTTAATTATTTCTATGTAGTTCATAAAAGGCTTTATTTCTCTCATGACAGACTGTGGAAAGAAAGATAGATTTTATTTCACTTCAGCCAAGATGATAGTCAGACTAGTTATTTTCTGCATCTCATGCAAATATTTTCCTAGTCTAAATATAATATTTAAAAATAATTCTGTGTACTTATAGGCAATGGCTGCTTTATTTTAATTTTTTATTCTTTTGGAAATCTAAGAAGTAAATAGAGTCCTACTTCATGGATTTGAGATGTATACCTAAGGTATATACTAATCAGTTGACAGATTTTTCTAGTATAGGAACAGCATAGTTAGTTATCAAGAAAAAATAAACTGCCTTTGATCTTTTTCTTTAACTTTCTATAATATTCTTAAAGTGTAAACCAAAAGGAAAGAGAAAAGAAATTTTGACATATGAGAACTACATATTTATGCAAAATAGGAGCAGTCTTCTGGGAAAGTCTTCCAAAGAAAGAAAGAAAGAAAGAAAAAAAAGTGTGTCAAGAAGGAAAACAGCAAGAGTAGAATTAAGTAATCACAGAACAGTTAAGACAAGGTGAAGGAAAGAGCAATCAAGTGATCAAAGGAATGACCAAGAAGTTAAGAGTAAGAAAAAGAGAAACGCTGTGGAGTGGTGGAGAACATAGAAACAATACCAGAAATCAAGAGGCTCACAATCCAATCTTGGCACAAATTATTCCTGGCTAAAACCCTTATTCATTTATAGATTCAGCCTGTATTCTGATACCCCTAGAAACTGGGAGTTGAGTGAGATCAAGATTATCTTTGCCCAGAGAAAAAGACCTTGAGACCAAAGAAACTGAAGAGTAAAGGACTTTGTAGGGCCTGGGCTTCTCCAAGGAGCTGATGAGCTTATATTGCAGATGAGCTTAATATTTGAGCTCTTCAGAAATGAAGACCTTGTATTTACAGTGATGCAACTGAAGACACAAATGCCTGGGGATTGAACGGGTTTCGGGAATGGAAGCTTTCCCTGACAAGTTGGCTTGGAACTGCACTAACCTTACATCTAACCCAGCCTGTCATGGACCTATCCTTTTAGAATGAAAATGGCAGAATCACCTGAAGTGAGGGAAGACTCAAAGTGTGCTTTCAGCTTTAAGTACTTCATGGCTCAAGTGTTCAATTCCTCGAGTCTCACTATGGGTCCAAAGGAACTTTGTAGTAAGCCAGTATGCCACGAGTCTCCACATCCATGAGTTTTATTCAACTTCACAGGCAGGGGAGACTATAAAGATCAGAACTAAAATTAATATGGAGTATGGATAAGCAAGACTCTGAGGGAGTCCTTATCTGTCTTCCAGATGCAGGAGGGGGAGTGGAGAGGAAAGTATGGGAGTAACTGTGCATCTGAAAATATTCATATTTTTTTGGCCCCAATCCAGATCCTGACTAATAATTTCGAAATGCTGAGGACAGAAGTTAAACAGGCATCTAGATCCATGTCCACTAGGGAGCTCTTGATCGGCTAGCTGCAGGCCAGTAATGAGTAAAAGTCTGAATCTTGAAACCAGGCCAACGAAATAAAACCTAGTGTGTCTGGGCCTATTGCAGGTACTATTGGAGGGATAGAGTCCAGGTTAAGAATAAAGGGCCAACTCTCAGAAGGGAAGATTGGTTGAGGAGCGAGGCAATTATCTGAGGTGAGTTGTGTAAATGAAAGGAAGTTCCTTCTTTTTAGTGGTTCAGGAACTATAAAGACCAAGCGGCATAACTAGAGCCTTATGCATGTTTCTGATTCTCCTGTCTAAATGTGGAAGAGAGAATGATGTTGAGAAGTAAGAGAGTAAAAACTGATGCATTAGGAATTACAGCTTATCTGGAGTTAATTTTTTAAGATTCTCACACATTCAAAAAAGATTATCAATATGTTATTATTTAATTACCATTAAATTACAATGTGAACTAAAGTCACCCTCTTGGGTTATCTAAACATTTCCTGAATGGTCTTTGATTATATTTGTAGTTTGTTTTCATAAAGAATTTTTTTGTTTTTTAACTTCAATATCTGGAAATCCATCAAAAAAAGTATCTTTGTGTTTCTTTCTCTTAATGCTTCACCATTTTTTCTGTTACAAGGAAGTATTTGGGGAAGATAGGGCCATGAAAAATAGAGCTAGCTCTAATCTAAACCTAATATTAAGTAAAACTCATTGCATATTAAGCAGCAATATGTATATAGTATACTAGAAATATTAGATAACAGTAATAAATTACTAACATTCATTGGAATGTTTACAGCTTGCCCCATGTAGTAACTGTTTAACATATATTAATTCATTGATGGAATCAATGAAATAAATGGTGCTAAGAGGCCTGTTTGGAAAGATATTCCCTTCAGAAAAACAAGCAAACAAACAAACAAACTTTACTGTCAATAGATCCCTGAAAGTCCTTAAATGCCTGGTTATCAGAATTTGAGCCATGGGGTCCAATAGAAACAAATTAACTGGCTATCATCCACCAATTAGGTCTGTCAATCTAAACCGGAATCTTCTTACAGCTTCAGGAATAAATGATGCTCCAATTTTTCTTTTTTCCTCTTTCTTTTTCTCCTAAGTATCATACATTGAAAATATCTCCTCAAATTTCTTGTTCATTCAGGGAAGAATTGAAAGAACAACACTTTTATCTTTAGTTATGCCATTCACTGATCCATTTTGTTCTGGGCTTTATTCTGGGCTAACCCAAGAAATTTTACATGGTCTGAGGCGAGTAGACTCTTAAGAGATAACTTTCATGAAACTGGTTTAAGAGTCGTCGTCTCATTAACCATCAAGAGAAATAATAATTTGGGCAAGCATTTTGCCCCTTATCTGAATGACCATTGTCATCCTCAGCTTCACATTGCTAGAGGCCTTTACCTCTGGGGCCAAATTTAATCATACCTCCGGGTTAGCTGAGGAGAGGATATTAGGCGGTCGTGATATCAGCTCTCTAATAACAAGGAAAGTGAAGGTGGCAAAGGAAGACCGAGCAGAAATGACTCAGCAGGAAGAGAAATAGAGGCTAAAATATATACAGAAATGAAAATGGGAGTCATAATATATGGAGAAAGAAAAAAAAAGGAGAAAATTGAGCCTCATTTAGAAGAATTTTTTTTTTTTTTTTTTAATATAAAAGATCCAGAGCGATAGAGGTTGTTTTACTTCGTAAAGAAATTTCAGGCTCTGGATTTCCCACCCCCATTAAGATAATTTAAGTGAATTGAAAAAAGAATTAGAAAGAGATATAATTTGTTGAGAGGAAAAAGGAAAAGGAGCAATTGAATGCGCGTAGTAGAGAAAATAAGAATTTTGTGCCAAAATCTACATGAAAAGTTGATGTGGATATATTTCGTGATTGTTTCTTACCTGCACTGTCTCAAACAAGATAAATGTTTGAGGAGTACCCCTTATTCCTGAACATTACAACGAGATGAAGCTTAAAATTTATTAGAAATGTTATTCGCATCAATAAATTGGTGTTAATTTTTTGCTATTTAACTGTTAAAACTTCCATTAGCTATACATTTGTTAACCTTCAATAAATTAATCATTTTTTCATTATTGTAAAGGTTGAGTTAATAAGTCAATTTTAATTGGAGTGTTCTTAAAATTGTAAACATTAGAAAGTAAACTAATACTTTTTAAAATGCAAGGAAATATATATATATATATATATATATATATATATATATATATGGAAAAAGGATAAAAACAGAATGAAAATAAATGATTTTTAATACCCTGGAATATATATTTTTCAGTCTTCTCTCTATGCATATGGATGTGATACAGATTTTATAAAAATCAGATTACACTATAAATACTGTATAGCAACATACTTTTTTCACTTAATGTGTTTTGCACATTTGGCTATGCAAATATAAAAGTGATTCTATATTATCATTTTCAGAAGCCTAGTGGCATTCCATCCAATGGCTAAACATTTCTGCCAACCTATGTAAAAGTTTAATTTTTCCAATTTTTTCTGTTATATGAAACAGAGAACATCTATTATATCTACATTTTTGCAAGCATCCCTAATTGTTGCCTTAATGTTAGTTTCCCTGAACAGAAATTAATACAAAATGGGTCTACAGCCAAATTTCCCTCCAGAAAATTTTTTATGATTTATAATCCCTCTAATAACACATGAAAACACACAAGTGCATGAAGAAGGGAGTGAATCATTGGGAAACGGAGGGTAAACAGTGGTGATAAACCCTCAGGGAACTCCAATATCCCCTTGTTTTTGTTGTTTTGAATTAATACCCTATATAATCTCCTAACCTTGGGGACGGGTGGGCTCTATAGCTTGCTTCTTTCTCATTGGAAGAATGTGGCAAACACAATAGGATATCACTCCTATTATTATTACATTTGTTTTAGAAGACTCCATCTTTCTAGCAGACCAGAGACTCTATCTCATGGCAGCTTGCTTCTTCCAAACCAGCAGCAAAGTGGCAATGTTGGAGAAGTTTATGTAGTAAGGGACTTAAAGTGCCCTCTAAAAGCGAAGGATGACTTTCAGCAAGAAACCACAACCCTCAGTTCTTCAGCTACAAGGAAATTAATTCTGCCAACAACCTGAGGGACTTTGGAAGCCTTTATTTCCTTAGTTAAGCCTCTGATGAGACCATAACGCAGGGTAACGGCTGGGTTGTAGCCTGGCAAGGCCCTGAACAAGAACCTAGCTAAGCAGTGGCCAAACTTCTAACCTACAAAAATTGTGCAAGGACAACTGTGTGCTGTTTAAAGCCACTAAGATTGTGGTAATTTCTTATATAGCAAGCAGCAGGTAGCTCATACATTGAGCAAACTGTCAATTTATCCATTTACTTATTTATATCAATATTGACTTATGGTCTCATACCCTTTACTGTCATTATTTATTTTGATATTCATATCATCCCAGAAGTGGTCAATGTGAACCCCTCCAGTTGGGGTCTATATCCTTTTGATATTTGCCATCATTTTTTGATTACCTTTTTGCTTTCTGGCACAATGAGATGTTCCTGGATGATCTGATACTTTCTTCTAACCTGCTTTTGAAATTAGCTGTTTTCTTTAAGGACCCTTGCTTTTTCTTGAGTGGAGAATAGTTTTAAGAAACCAAAATTTGAGCTCAGTGTGTGCTTATCACTGTTGGGATATCAAAATATCACTATATACATATTCATCTATCTATAAACTGGAAATTCAGATCACATTGATGCCTCAGTACCTCCAGTTCCAATGTAATACTCTGAGGTTCATTCTAGCTATATCTTTGTATATTTGTAACCCCTTCCAAAAATAAGAAACCCAGCCCTCATTATCCATAATATTTATATATTTGATCAGTCTCCCTGTATATAACTAACCTCCTTTATCCACTATCCCTTCCTCTTTTCAGACACTTCCCTAATCTCACTCAGGTTCTTCTATGCTGTTCCAAAACTCTACTGCTGCCTCTCCTTCCTTCCTCCCCAAACTCTTCCTGCCAGCATGGACTTTCTCTTTACCCAGTTTGAGATGGACTTCCCACGCACCTACTCCCATGTTGGATTCTGTCACTCCAAGTCAGATCATCCTTCCATATGGATGCTGTCCTCACCCTACTTGACTTCTGGCATGCTATATCAGGCAGCTGGTATTCATGAACACTTTCTCATCTCACTCAAGTTCTAATAATGCATGCCAGGCCTTCCTGCTTAAATCCCCTCTTCTCTGTCTTAAGATTCTGATGCCCTATAGCAGGACATTCCACTGGATGGACGATTTTCTAAGACAGTCTGGGCTTTGACACCCAGCTCTGGACAGTCCTCCTAACCACATTTAGGTCCTGACACCCTGACTCTGTGGGGATGCTTGGACTCTAATACCATACAATAGTATGTTCTAATGCATAAATTAAATTAACACCCCCCCCACCCCAGCTTTTCTTGGGTTTCAAGACCCAGGACTAACAGCTTTTCTATGTAGAAACTTTCCTCACCCTGTTCGGACACCTACAGCTCAATCTAGACCACTATGACTCCCCAGTGAAGATACCTAACCTGGCTCAGTCTCACCTAATGGCTTTGAACTTCGTTATTCAAAGAAAGGAAGGAAAGAAGGAAAGGCAAAGTAAGGGAAGAGAAGGATAATGAGAAGGGGAGTGAGAAAAAGAAAAGAAAGAATTATGTACCTTTGATTCTATTTAAATAAAATCTCAGAATAAATATCATATGTTAGTATGTGTCATGATGTTATATATTTCCAGAGCTTATAAGCTTGCTCAATTCAAATACACACAGGATTGTTAAAACCTTTAGCCATTCTGACAGGTGTGAGGTAACATCTCGTAGTGGTTTTGATTTGCATTTCCCTGATGATTACTGATGTAGAGCATCTTTTCATGTGCTGATCATCTGTATATCTTCTTCGCAGAAATATCTATTCAAGATTCTGACCATTTTAAATTGAGTTGTTTGAGGGGGGTTAAGTTCTTTATATATTTTGGATACTAGCCTTCTATCAGATATGTCATTTGGAAATATTTTTTCTCATTCAGCAGGTTGTCTTTTAGTTTTGTTGGTTCTCTCCTTTGCTATGCAAAAGATTTTTATTTTGATGGAACACCCATAGCTTATTTTTTGTTTATTTCTCTTGACTAAGGAGCCATATCTAGAAAAGTATTACTATGGCCAATGTCAGAGAAATTCCTGCCTGTGTTCTTTTCTAAGACTTTTATGGTTTCAGGCCCCACATGTTGGTCTTTCATCCATTTTGAGTTCATTTTTGTGTATGATGTCAGGAATTGGTCCAGTTTCATTATTTTGCATGTAGCTATCCAGTTTTTCCAACACCATTTGTTAAAAGGACTTTTTCTCATAACATATTCTTGCCTCCTTTGTTAAAGATTAATTGACCATATAATTGTGGGTTTATTCCAGGCTCTCTATTGTGTTCTATTCATCTACATATCTATTTTCTGTGTAACTGCCTTTCTGTTTTTATTACTACAACTTTACAGTATGTCTTCAAATCTGGGATTATGATGCTTCCAGGTTTCCTTTTTTCAAGGTTGCTTTGGCTACTTAAGGTTTTTTGCGGCTCCGTGTGAAATTTTGCGTAATTTTTTCTAGTTCTGTGAAAAATGTTGTTAGTAATTTGATAGGGATTGCATTAAATCTATAGATTGCTTTGGGCAGTGTGGACATTTTAACAGCATGTGTTCTTCCACAAGCATGGAATTTGTTTGTGTCATCTTAAATTTCTTTCATCAATGTTTTGTAGTTTTCAGGGTACAGGTTTTTCACCTCCTTGGTTAAGTTTACTCCTAAGTATCTTATTAGTTTTGGTGCAATTGTAAATGAGATTGATTTTTTTTTAATTTCTCTTTCTGCTACTTTATTATTGGTATAAAGAAATTAAATGGATTTCTGCATATTTATTTTGTATCCCACGACCTTATGGAATTTATCAGTTATAGTAGTATTTTGGTGGAGCTATTAGGGTTTTCTATATAGAGTATCATGCCATCTACAAATAGGGAAAGTTTTACTTCTTCCCTACCAATTTGAATGACTTTTCTTTCTTTTTCCGGTCAGATTGCTGTAACTAGGACTTCCAATACTGTGAGGAATAAAAGTGGTGAGGGTGGACATCATTGTCTTCTTCCTAATCTTAGGGAAAAGTTCTAAGTTTTCTCCCTTTGAATATGATGTTAGTTGTGGGTGTTTCATAGATCGTCTTTATTATACTGAGGTATGTTCTTCAACTTTAAACCCACTATGTTGAGGGTTTTTATCATGAATGGATGTTGTACTCTGTCAAATACTTTTTCTGCATCTATTGAAATGATCATATGGTTTTTATCCATTTTATTGTTCATGTATCATGTTGATTGATTTGAGAATATTGAACCAAACTTGCATGCCAGGAATCAATCCCACGTGGTTGTGGTGAATAATTTAAAAAATATATATATTGCTGGATTTAATGTAAAATATATTCTGTTGAGGATTTCTGCATCTGTGTTCTTGAGAGATATCGGCCTATAGTTCCCTTTCCTTGTAGTGTCTTTATCTGGTGTTGGTATCAGGGTAATGCTGGCCTCATCGAATGAATTTGGAAGCTTTCCTTCCTCATATTTTTTGGAATAGTTTGAGAAGAAGTGTTAAGTTTTTTTTAAATGTTTGATAGAACTCAACTGTGAAGACATCTTGTCCTGGGCTTTTGATCATTGGGAGTTTTTTGATTATTGATTCAATTTCATTGCCAGTAATCCATCTGTTCAAATTTTGTATTTCTTCCTGATTCAGTTTTGAGAGTTTACTTGTTTCTAGGAATTTATGCATTTTTTTCTAGGTTGTCCAATTTGTTGGCATATAATTTTTTGCATTATCTTATAATCCTTTGTATTTATGTGGTGACATTTGTTAATTCTCCTCTTTCACTTCTGATTCTGTTTATTTGAATCCTTTTTTTTTTCTTTTGCTGAATCTGGTTAAAGGTTTATAAAATTTGTTGATCTTTTCAAAGAGCCAGCTCCTGGTTTCATTGACTGTTTTGTTGTTTGTTTGTTTGTTTGTTTGTTTTTGTTTTTTCTCTTTTGTGTATTTCTGCTCTAATCTTTTCATTTTTCCTTCGTGTGGTTTTGGGATTTTTTTTGTTCTTCTTTTCCTAACTCCAAAGATTTTGTACCATTGTGTTCTCCCTTTCATTTGTTTTCATGTATTTTTTTATTTCCTCTTTGATTTCCTGATTGACCCATTCATTGTTTAGTAGCATGTTATTTAACTTCCACGTATTTGTGTTCTTTTCAGACTTTTTCTTTTTCTTGATTTCTAGTTTCATAGCTTTATGGTCAGAAAAGATGCATGGTATGACTTCAATCATTGTGAATTTGTTGAGGCCTGTTTTGTGGCCTAATATGTGATCTATCCTAGAGAATGTTCCATGTTCACTTGAAAAGAATGTGTATTTTGCTGTTTTAGGCTGGAATGTTCTGAATATAACTGTTAGATCCATCTGGTCCAATGTGTCATTCCAAGCCACTGTTTCCTTATTGATTTTCTGTTTGGGTGATCTATTCTTTGATGTCTGTGGAGTGTTAAAATCTTCTGCTATTATTGTATTATATCCATTATTTCCTATATGTTTGTTACTAGCTTTATATATTTGGGTGCTCCCATGAAGGGTGAATAAATATTTATAATTCTTATATCTTCTTGCTAGAATTGTCCCCTTTATAATTATATAATATCTTTCTTTGTCTTTTGTTACAGTCTTTATTTAAAAGTCTGTTTTGTCCGAAATAAACATTGCTACCCTGGCTTTCTTTTCACATCCATTTGCAAGATAGAAGATCCTCCATGCCTTCGCTTTCAATCTTCATGTATCTTGAGGTCTGAAATGAGTCCCTTATAGCCAGCATATAAATTGACCTTGCCTTTTTAATCCATTCTGTCACCTTATGTCTTTTGATTGGAGCATTTATCCCATTTACGTTGAAAGTAATTATTGATAGATATGTACTTACTGCCATTTTATTACTTGTTTTATGATGGCTTTTGTAGTTCTCTTCTATTGGTTTCTTCTCTTGTTCTTTTCCCTCACAGTTTGCTGGCTTTCTTTATGGATATACTTGGATTCCTTTCCCCTTATTTTTTGCATAGCTATTACTGATTTTTTATTGGTGGCTATCATTCTGCTTGTATATAACATCTTATGCACATAGCAGTCTATAAGAAATTATTGGTCACCTAAGTTTAAGCCTATTTTTAACTCATTCCCACTTACCCACATTTTAGGTATATACTGTCATACTTTAATCTTTGTGTTTTGTAAATCCCTCAACTGATTTTTATAGATATACTTAATTTTAGTGCTTTTGTGTTTCCTACTTTTCTTATTTCTATTTATGGTCTTTCCTTTCCACTCTAATAATCCCCTTTAACATTTCTTACAGAGTTGAGTTAGTGATGATGAATTACGTTAGCTTTTTTTGAAACTTTTATGTTTCTATTATAAGCATAATTCTAGCTTTCTATTATCTAGCCTTGCTGGATAGAGTTATATAAGAACATTTTATAGCACGTATAATGTTGTTACAATAATGTATAATAAAATAAAAGTTGGATTTATTTCTTCTAATAGAGTTAATGAATTTCTTAGAACAGCTTTCTTAATTTACTTTAAGACCAATTAAAATATACCATTTTTATTTTTTTATTTTTTTCAATACTTTATTTATTTGAGAGAGAGAAAGAGCGAGAGAGAGAGAGCACTAGCAGGGCAAAGTCAGAGAGAGAGAGCACTAGCAGGGCAGGGAGAAGGAGAAGAAGACAGCCCACTGAACAGGGAGCCCTACAAAGGGCTCCATCCCAGGATCTTGAGATTATAACCTGAGCCAAAGGCAGACACTTAACTGACTAAGCCAGCCAGGCCTCCCTAAAATTACTACTTTTAGTCCACAAAGCATGATGTATCAGTTGAAATGTAATATATGGACTCTAGCTTTTCAATAAATGATTTCAATCTACTCAAATCTGGACTCTCAGGGCAGACTGTGCTCAATAAAATCTGTTTCCTAGAAGTAAAAGTATGGTAAGAATAAAGTAATGAAAAAAAAAAACATTAAAGGGGGAAATAAACAAATTGTGCAAGGGCTGGAGTATAATGAAGTTTTTACTGGAATAAGTGGTGCTAACTGTAAATTGCATCTGGGTGGCCAAGCCACAAAAGAATGATGCAATCAATGATAAAACTATATATAATGTGACATAATTACTTTCTTACCCCTCTTTTATCTTGGTTTCTTCTTTTTCTAAGATATTTGTGACATATATAGTGTAATTCATAGTAACCTTTATAATGATGAAATTTACTGAAATGTAGTCTATGGAACTTTTAAGTAAGGATTAAAATATCCTGAAAATGTTTCATTATGAAAATCAGCTTTTATTTCCAGACTATTTTTTAAAAAATATTTTATTTATTTATTTGACAGACAGAGATCATAAGTAGGCAGAGAGGCAGGCAGAGAGGAGGAGGTGAGGGAAGCAGGCTCCCCGCAGAGCAGAGAGCCCAATGCGGGGCTCGATCCCAGGACTATGATACATGACCTGAGCCTAAAGCAGAGGCTTAACCCACTGAGCCACTCAGATGCCCCTCCAGACTATTTATTATATCTTTAAATTTGTTTTTAGATTTTATTTATTTATTTATTTATTTGACAGAGAGTGAGTGATCACAAGTAGGCAGGCAGAGAGAGAGGGGGATGCAGGCTTCCTGCCAGGCACAGAGCCCAGTGCAAGGCTTGATCCCAGGACCTTGAGATCATGATCTGAGCCGAAGACAGGGCTTAACCATCTGAGCCACTGAGCTGCCCCAAATCTTTAAATTTTTTAGTAAGTATGAATTTTTAATGCTGAGATCTGAATTGATTTTAATTTTTTATGTTTTTATGGACATTATATTTATTTTTATGAAAATTAGGAAATTTGTTTAGTGATAATTATAGTATTATTTTTGCCTCCTTATTTATAACTAAAAATGTTTATCTTTTATTCAGTAAATTTCAGGCACCTGAATTCTTTCTTTATTTCATTTACTAAACCTTTGAAGTAGACGCCATCATTCTCCTTCACATTTGCCAAAGAAGATGAATTTTAGAGAAGTAATAAATCCATGGTTACAAAGTCAGCAAGTGGTAAAGTCACAATTAAAATTCAGATTTGTCTTATTCCAAGGTTGATGATCAGCTACTGCCCTATACTGTCCTAGATGAAACCAATTTTGTTTTTAAATCTCCATATTTGTGATTTTTCTACAAGCAAAATGGTAATAAGTGAATTTAAGGGCTTCTTCAATAATAAGAACTATTATTACAGGTTTTAGAAATAAGTGTTCTGGGGTATCGAGGTGGCTCAGGTGGTGATCTTGGGGTCCTGGGATAGACCCTCATGTCAGGCTCTCTGCTCAGCAGGGAGCCTGCTTCTCCCTCTCCCTCTCCCTCTGCCTGCCATTCTGCCTGCTTTTGCTCTCTCTCTGTTTCAAATAAGTAAATAAAATATTTTAAAAAAAGAGAAAGAAAGAAGTTTTCTAAGTTCACTATACAGAACACACAGAAGCATGAATTTCTCATATGTTCCTTGGTTTGTTTACCTGAGAGTCCGACAATGCAAGTGAGGGATGGGGTTTTAGATGTAGCTGGACTGGACTACATGGTTTGTTGCATGAAATTCTCAGGGTGCAGCAAATCTGGAGAACATCCAGAAACAAAAGGCTTCTAATTGACTCAAGCCCATTTCCCTCCCATACTAGCTTGCATAATTGCACCACTTTCCATTTGAAGTTTCAGAAAGCATTCTTTAAATGAGGAGGGATGACTGACTTCTGACTTGTACTTACCATTACACTTATTAAATTTCTTTTCCTCATTGTTAGTGAAATGATTACAAATAACTGATTATTAGCCTTCTGACACGTGTTTAGAAATAAATGTCTTTCTCAAAGTTCAAACTACATAACATTTGTCCGGTACCATATACTTCTCTATTGCCCCATCCCTACTTCTACTTAGCCTTCTGAGAGCATTGCAAATTAGAAATAAGGACTTTACAAAGTACATATTTAGAAATCCATCTTAAGTAATTGTCTATATCAGTACTGTCTATAAAAATATAAGCTACATCTAGAATTTTCAATATTTCAGTAACCATATTAATAATTTAAAAGATAAAGTTAGTTTAATAATAAATTTTATTTAATCCAATATACAAAAATATAATTCTCAAAAACGTGTATGCATGAAAAAAATTACTTGTAAGATATTTTATGTTCTATTTTTTTTACATTAAATCTGCAAACCCCAGTGTGTTTTTTATAGTTACAAAATACTTCAATTTGAACTTAGCCACATTTTTAAAAAAGATTTTATTTGTTTATTGGACAGAGATCACAAGTAGGCAGAGAGGGAGGCAGAGAGGGGGAAACAGGCTCTCTGCTCAGCAGGGGCTGAGCTAATGCGGGGCTCCATCCCAGGACCCGGGGATCACGACCTGAGCCAAAGGCAGAGGCTTTAGCCCACTGAGCCATCCAGGTGCCCCAGCTTAGCCACATTTTAAGTGCTCAACAGCTACATGTGGCTAGTGGATATCATATTGGAAAGGGTAGGTCTAGACATTTTTAACTAGGTTTCTGGCTTGCAAGTGACATAATTTAGGCAAAATAGGAGTTTATTGTTCAGTAAAATCAGGAAACCTTCAATAAACAAAGAAACAAACATGTAACTGAGGACTCAAGAACCAGTAGAACATGGAAATTGATGACTTTCATTAGCTTCCTTCTTTCATATTGCCCAGTGACATTATTTACAAGGTCTGTAACATAGCCTTTGGCAGTTCTCAAAGTTCATATTCCACATAAAATTGTTTCCCAGCTTATACCTGCAGGACTAAATCTCCTCTTTATCTTCATCTCAGTAGTACCAAGACAGAGCTCTGAGATACATATCTATTGTTTGTCTACCTAGTAAATTCTGGTAAGAAGATACCCTTGTTCCATTCACTCTTTCCTTCTGGTGGGGATGGGGAATCTGTGGCAAAACTTCCTCATCACAACAATCCAGGCGGCCCTAGTAGTATACTCCATCCCGCTAGAAGCAGTGATTTGTCTTAGGTAAATGTATAGCCCAATTAGTACAAATCAGAATTATTTGGAGGAGGATTAATAGAGATGATAGATGGGGGAATTGGATGCTATCTTCAACTGGGAAAATGAATTAAAAGAATATTATAAACTTATAGGTATTGGGATTCATCTTTGTTGCTATTAAGAAAGCACCTGCCTGGGGGCACCTGGGTGGCTCAATGGGTTAAGGCCTCTGCCTTCGGCTCAGGTCATGATCCCAGGTCCTGGAATCGAGCCCAGAGTCGGGCTCTCTGCTCAGCGGGAAGCCTGCTTCCCTTCCTCTCTCTCTGCCTGCCTCTCTGCCTACTTGTGATCTCTGTCTGTCAAATGAAAAGAAAATCTTACAAAAAAAAAAAAAAAAAAAGAAGAAGAAGAAAAGAAAAAATAAAACACCTGCCTGAAAATAAAGTTAATTTAGAGGAAAAGATGACAAGGAGATGAAGAGAAGTAGTGTCATAATGACATTGTGGAAATCCCTGGATTCAATCATGTCAAGTAATCATGTCAAGTCCATTTTCACTCTATGCTGAATGCTTTAGTAAAGGTGGCTCAGACATGACAGGGAGTACCGCAGTCCTAAAATTGGTCCAACTTGGGTCAGAGTTCCAAGCCACAATATCACTATGTAGAAAGTAAAATTTTAAAAAATCACACAAATCAGATATGGTTAAAAATGCAGTTAATGGCTTGTTTTTATTGAACTAAGCCTTCTTTAGATGAGAACCATAAATGCTGGACAAAGTACATAAAGGTATTGGAGAACAATCAACTCAGGAAACCTTTAGGGATGACAAAACTTTAGGGATGAAAAAGAGAAGCTCCCCCATTAACCTCACTTATTCTCTGAAGACAATTTCCACATTGTGGGCAAAGGAACAAAGCCCAAGCCGAATGTCATCTCTTTGGCTAAAGAGATAGAAGTTGGCTGCTGTTTGAGGAACAACACTAGGGAAAAGAGGAAACAGCAGAGAGGAGACTAAAATTCTCTGTGGATATTCGCAGTAAGTTTTCTGCTATTTTCCAAGATCCACATGTGTAAGGCAGAACTACAAAAAAAAAATGTAGTAGAAAATAACAACAGAGAGCATAAAGAGCTGATGGGAGAGATCACCTGTGTGGTGGTAGCAAACAGAGATTGTAGTTCAAGTTCTACCCTTGTTCATGAGTGTTATGAACTTGCACACACATAACTGTATTTCAGCGGAGACATTGGAAATGCTCTGACCTGGAAGGAAGGGCTAAAACCTGGG
Organism: Mustela putorius furo; assembly: GCF_011764305.1. Taxonomy (NCBI): domain Eukaryota; kingdom Metazoa; phylum Chordata; class Mammalia; order Carnivora; family Mustelidae; genus Mustela; species Mustela putorius. The sequence goes on from NW_025422023.1 coordinate 13,704,006, forward strand.
AGTTAGAATCACAGTATAGGACCAAAGGGCTCTAACCTAGGTGTGGGGACACAAATAGCTACTTGATAGTAAAATTTAAGAAAAGGAGAACAATCTAAGAGCTTTCAAAGAATAAAAGCAGATCACTTAAGTGGCACAATAGGTTGGGTGTCGAACTCTTGGATGCAGCTGAGGTCTTGATCTCAGGGTCCTGGGATCATCCCCAGGTCAGGTCCCACTGTGCTCAGCACAAAGTCTTCTTGAAACTCTCTCTCCCTCTGAGTACCCCTACCACCACCACCCTACCCCACTCTTTCTAAAATAAATAAATAAATACCCTTTTTTTAAAAAAGAGACTCAAAAGAAAATAAGAACTAAGTTGCCTTATCAATAGTGACTTAGGGTATACTAAAAAAATTAAGTAAAAATGTAAATAATGTTCAAAATATTAAAGGAAATGAATTTAAAAATCTAAAATTATATAACTGGTCATTATCCTTTTTAAAATTTTTGGTTTATTCAAGTATAACTAACAGTTTCATATGTTTCAGGTACACAATATATATAGAATATATAGAATATATATAGAAATCAACAATTCTATACATTTCTCAGTGCTCATCTAAATGAGTGTTTTTTTAATCCCCTTTATCTCTTTACCCATCCCACCACCACTCCCTTCTAGCAACCACCAATTTATTCACTCTGTTTAAGAGTCTGGGGGGTTTTTGTCTTTTTTTCTTTGTTTATTTGTTTTGTTTCTTAAATTACACATATGAGTGAAATCATATGGCATTTGTCTTTCTCTGACTTATTTCACTAAGCATTATACTCTCTAGGTCCAGCCATGTTGTTGTAAATAACAAGATTTCACCCTTCTTTATAGCTGAATCATATTCCTCTGTGTGTGTGTGTGTGTGTGTGTGTATCTCCATCTTTACACATTCATCTATTGATGGACAGTTGGGTTGCTTTCATGTCTTGACTATTTTAAGTAATGTGCAATAAACACAGAGGTGCATATACTTTCTCAAATTAATGTTTTCATTTTTTATGAGTAAATACCTGTAATGGAACTACTGAATCATATGATAATTATATTTTTAAGTTTTTGAGGAAACTTTATACTGTTTTCCACAGTGACTGCACCAGTTTGCATTTCTACCAACAGTGTGTGAAGGTTCCTTTTTCTCCACATCCTTGCCAACACTTACTAGTTCTTTTTCTGTTGTTGTTTGTCTTGTTTTGTTTTTTCTTTGTTCTTTTGTTTTATAATAACCATTCTGACCATATAAAGTAAAATCTTATTGTGGTTTTAATTTGCATTTCCCTGATGATTAGATGATGTCAAGCTTGGTTTGTTGTGAGTGTGTGTGTGTGTGTGTGTGTGTGTGGTTGTGGTTGTGTGTGTGTGTGTCTGCTGGTCATCTGTATGTATTCTTTGGAAAAATGTCTATTCGCATCCTCTGCCCACTTTAAATTGGAATTCTGGGGGCTTTTTGGTGTTGAGTTGTATAAGATATTTCATATTTTGGATATTAGCTCTTTATTGGATTTATCATTTGCAAATATCTTCTCTTATTTAGTAGGTTGCCTAGCTGTTATCCTTTAAATAGAAGGCCAATATAAAAATATTCCCAGAATGTTATCATGCAAAGAACCACTTTAAAACTTTTGGTGTGGCCACTTTCTATTAGGAAGAGAAATAAACCCAGGAGGTCACTATGACATGCGTGAGAGGTATAGTGAGCATTAATCACACACACACATATCCAAAAGGAAAAAAAAAAAAAAAACGAATGAAGAAAAATAACTTATGTAACACAGAATATTTAAAAACCAGACAATTCTGTCTGATTAGCAAAGAGAGGGGTTGACAAAAAATGATAGGAGCTTAGTTGTTTAGACGGAAGATATAAGTCATGAGAAGTTTAAATAATTGGTAAGAAAAAAATGGGTCTTACTAAGTTTGGGTAACCGATAGTGAAATTAAAAAAAAAAAAACAAACACATGATTTTTAAACCAACAGAAATAAGAAAATGCAATCTGTACAATGGAAATAGTAACGCGAAAGAAAGAAAGAAGAAAGTAACAAGCAAAAAAAAAAAGGAACATAAGTGAAAGTATGATGCTACAAATTAATTTCATTACAAGGTTACAATGTATTATATATATTATTACAAAATGCAGTACAAGAAATCTAAATGAAACATCAAAATAAAAATCCAAGATTGTTCAATAGGATCTAGGAAAACAAGTTTAGCAATATCTTGTCAATCAAGATTGTCAATCTTGTCAATCTTATCAATATATATATATGTTTTAAAGATTTTATTTATATATTTGAGAGAGGGTGAGAGCTAAAGAGAGAGAGAGCACACACAGAGGGAGAGGGAGAAAAGGGAAGAGATTCCCCGATGAGCAAGGCTTATTCTTAGGACCCTGGGATCATGACCTAAGCTGAAGGCAGACGCTTAACTGACTGAGCCACCCAGGTGCCCCAGAGGATATACTTAAATCAGAAGAAAATATAAGCTAAAGATAGGAGAAATATGTACTGAGCAAAAGAAATATGTGGCAGCAATTATGTCAGACAAAATGGAATTTAAAGTGAAAACCATTACTGTGGGAAAAGAAGTCTGTAATGGTAAAATAGTAATAATCCAAGTGATACTAATGCTAAAGAATACATATAAAATGATTATCATATATCGGGCTGTTCTAACCACTTCACATACACATTTAATTCTCATAACTACCCAACATTACAGGTACTCTTATTAACCAAATTTAAGAGAGGAGAAAAGTGAGGCTCAGAGAGGTTCAGTAACTTGTTCACAAGCAGAAAGTATTAAAACCAGAATAAAACTCTGGCACCATGGTTTCAGATTACATAATATTATCTATTAAATATACTAATCATGAACACATATGTAAGCAAAAACACAGAAGATTTAAGTAATAAGTAAAGCTATTGAATATATATATATAGAGAACTTCACTTTCACCAATAAAATGTGTGTTCTTTAGTTTTCATACATTATTTAAAACCATCTCCCTCATTTTTTCTCTAGCTCGCACATTTCTTCTGACCTGTATATTTAGCTTATGAGTCAACATCTCAAACTTATTTTGTTGAAATTTATTATTACTCCCAAACCTACCTTACCCATCCTATATTTCTTTTTTCTCTCATACTTTGCATCTGATTTAGCAGAAAATCCTGTTTGCATTGCCTTAAAAGTATGTCCACAATCCAACTACATTTCACAACTTTTACTGCAATATCCATGATGCGATTCATCTTGACTGATTACCTTGATTATTGCTATAGTCTCCAAATCTTCTCCTTCCTTCCATCCTTAACCCCACTAAATAGCCAGTGCTTAATATGAGAATCAGATCACTCCTGTGTCCCAAAACTTCTGTTGACTTTTAACTCTGTCAGAATTAAAGTTAAAGTATTTACAATGGTCTAAAAGACTTATCATTTGGTCTCCACTACTACACATTCCTTGAAGAGTCTGGGTACATTTCTACCACAGGACATTACATGGGCTTTCTCCCTGGAATGATATTTTTCCAGTTATCCCAATGATTAGTTCTCTCATCTCCTTTCATTTTCCACTCAGTGTCATCTTTTTCATTGAAGCAAACCTTGATTATTCTATTTAAAATTGAAATCCAGAGTGCCTGCCTGGCTCAGTTAATAGAACAAAAGATTCTTGGCCTCCAGACTGTAAGTTTGAGCCCTACATTGGGTCTGGAGTTTACTTAAAAATAAAATCTTAAGAAAATAAACTTGAAATCCTACCCCACTTATTATTCCCAATCTACTTTACCAAACTGTTTTTTTTTCTATAACATTTCTCTCCTGTCTTTTATTTTTTAGCTATTGTTAATTATTTTTCTCTTCCTGTTAGAATGTAAACTCCATGAAGAAAGAGATTTTGTCTGCTTTGTTTGCTAATTTTTCCTAACTAATTAAAAAGGCCAGACACAGAGTATTTATTAAATATTTGTTGCATGACTAAACATGAAGCCATCAAAAATTAAATTTTGGCAATGTCATATAGAAGCCTAGATATGTTTAAAAGAATGAATATTATACTGTATGTGTTCTCTGATCGCAAAACAATAAAATTAGAAATTAATAATTCAAAAGAACTTTAAAAAAAATCCCTAATGTCTGTAAAAAACTAAGTAATGTACTATGAAAAAAAAATCTTTGAGTTAACAAATCTTTAGGGAAACTATAAAATGGTAAGAATTGAACAAAAATGAAAATACCCTGAATTTTATTATACACAGCTAAAGCAGAATTTGGAAAGACTATACTACATAAAGACTATACTATAATTAGTCATAAAGCAAGCAATATTGAAATATTGCTAATTTCATTTCAAAAAAGAGCAGCAGAACAAGGTCAATGAAACAAGAAGAATACAATAAAATTAAAGTCAAAAATCATTTAAATAAATAGAGAATAAGAATACCAAAATGAAAGATTGATAAAAGATCAAAACTTTAGCAAAATTTATTTAAGATAAAAATGGAAGATGCAAAGTAAAAATACACCAGGAAAGGGGAAAGTAATCTCAGCTACAACAGAGATTTAAAGCTACAGAAAACTTCCCTTAACTGACTGAGCCACCCAGGAGCCCTGGAAAACTTTCCTAAAGGAAGAAATGAATTTAGGTGCATAAGATCAGAAATATGATATTGATGTCCATCATCACAATTACTTTTTAGCATAATATGAAAGATTCTCACCAACTGCTACCGTCTGAATGTTTGCAAAAAAAATTCGAATTTGAAATCTGAATGTCCAATGTGGTATTAGTGGTGGTATTAGTAGTAGTGATGGTATTAGTAAGGGGAACCTTTGGGAAGTGAAATAGGTCATAAGGGCAGAACCCTTCATGAATGACATTTAACGCCTTTAGGAAAGAGATCTCAGAGAGCTCCCTCGCTTCCTTCTGTTCTGTGAAGACACAGTGAGAATTCTGCAACCCAAAAGAGAACCCTTATCTGACCATGCTGGTGCCCTGATTTTGGACCTCCCCCCTCCATATGCAATAAATGTCTGCTGTTGATAAGTCACGCTGTTTGTGGTACTTTGTAATGGCAGCCCAAATGGACCAAAACACCAAGCATTTAAGAAACAGGGAAAGGGGTATGAAGATCATAAGCTAAGAGGAAAAAAAAAATCTATGTAGATAACTCAATAAATAATTCATTAATAATAATTAGAAAGTTCACCTGGATGAAAGTTAAACTTAGGAACTCAATGACATTATCAGCAATAAATAGCTAGAAAAGAAATTTAAAAATGGTGTTCCATTTATGAGAGATATTTAAAAGTGTATCACTTTTATTAAAAATAACAAAATTATAAAATAATACACAAAAGTTTTCAGAGCAAAACATTAAAAAATCTTAAAAAAGTGAAATTTTTAAAATGTTTAAAATAATTAGTCATGAAGGAAATGCAAAAAACCACAAAGAGATACCAGTTCACCTTCACTAGGGTGGTTATAAGAAAGAAAATAAGAAATAACAAGTGTTGGAGAAGATATGGAAAAGTTGGACTCACCATACCTTGCTAGTGGGAATGTAAAATGGTACAGCTGCTATGTAAGAAATGTTGACAGTTCCTCAAACAGTTAAATATAGAATTACCATACGACCCATCAATTCTATTTCTCCAAGATAGAAAGTGAAAGAATTGAAAGCAGGTACTCAAATACTTGTACGTGACTATTCATAGCAGTGCTATGCATAATAGCCAAAAGGTGGGGAGAAAATGTCCATCAACAGATGAGTAGATACACAAAATGTAGTATATCCACACCACAGAATATCATTCAGCCATAAAAAGGAATGAAGTACTTATATATGCTATGACATAAACGAACTGTGAAAACATTATGCTAAGTGAGAGCATAATATCACATACTGTAGCATTATGTTTATATGAAACATCCAGAATAAGTAGATCCATAGAGATGGGAGCAGATTAGTGGTTGCTCAGAGTTGGGGACAGGCAAGAATAGAAAATGACTGCTTGATGAGTGCGAGGTTTTGTTTTTGGGTGATAGAAATACTTGAAAATTGATAGAGGTGGTCCTTACACTACACTGTGGATGTACAATCATCAATGAAATGTGTGTTTCAGCATGAAATTTTACGTTAGGTGACTTACACCTCACTAAAACAATTTTTAAATATAATATATAAGTAAAAAAATAAATATTAAAGGACTGAAATATTTCCAAATACATGGAAATATGAACCATGTTTATGAATGCAAAACTTTACCTTGAAAATGTCAATTATCTACAAATTGCCCATAAGTTCTACTCCACAGCATAACCAATTAATATCTCAACAAACTTTTTTATGGAAGATGCAAATAACAAGGAAAGGAAAATTATTAACAGCTATTAAGACATATTATAAAGCCATAGTAATAATTTCCAGCTTCCACCCAGAATGCAGAAAGATGGAGAAAACTTCACTCCCACTCTGATAAGAAAACCCCAGAATATCTACAAAATCATTATTGTCTTTTAACTCCTCAGTGAGCTGGGATTGCAGGGTGATCTATTTGCCCCTCCTCTAAAGAATGACAGGTGCCCTAACCCCTGTCTGAGCATATGAGAAAGATAGCACTGCCATACAAACAGCAGGAAGAATTCACAATCTACAAATTGCTAAAGGCCAAATGTGGGCAAGTGTGAAGGTATAAGATCCTGGGGCTACTATGAAGGGCAAGTTGGAAGCTGCAGGTACAGCAGAGTGTGCTTGAATTTGTAGGCTCTTCTGCATAGACTTCAAGTGGACACTCCTAAGAAAAACTGAAAGCTGGTCTGGAAAGCAAGAAAGCTCCTGTCAGTAGTTCAGGGTTGAGGAAGAGTCATGGTTCTGCTATAAGAAAGACACTAAATGTGCCAGAATTTTCTCATCCACAGAGCCCAAGACACAATGTTGCCAAATGGTAATTCTCCCCCCGTGTGATCTCTACAGTCATTGTAATCCCAATAAAAATTCTAGAAATTTTATAAATTGAAACTTTTTCTAAAATATAAGCAGAAAGGCAAAGCAGCTAGAAAATCCAAATACATTTTGAAAAAAGGAGGGAAATGGACACACAATATGTGATTTCAAGACTTACTCGAAAACTACATTAATCAAGGCAGGGTAGTATCTGCAGATGTAGAGTCATAGAGAACTGTGGACACAATAGAGAATCCAGAAACAGACCCACCATATGTTCAATTGTTCAGAGGTACAGAGGAAATTTAATGAACAAGGACAGTCTCTTCAACCAATAGCACTGGAACACTTAGATTTTCTGTATGCAGAAAAATAAGTCTTGATCCATACCTTACAACATATACACAAATTAATTTAAAATAGACTGTGGTTCTCATTGTAAAACTCAAAACTATAAAATATTAAAAAAATCTTTGTGACTTTGAGATAGGCAAACATTTGTCACATACCTCTCCAAAAGCACTATTGATAAAAGCCAAATTTGATATTTCAGACTTCTTCAAAATTAAACATTTCTGCTTTTCTAGGAACCTTACAAGGAAAATAACTGTCAAGCTATCAACTGACTGAAAATTCTTGTAGAACATGTATCTGAAAACCCACCTGTGTCCAGACTGTATGAATAACTCTCAAAACAGTAAGTAAACAAACAACCCAACAAAAAATAGAAGCAAATAGCTTCAACAGTCTTCACAAAGAAGATACAAGGATAGCAAGGAAACACATGAGAAAATGCTCAATAACATGAGTCATAATGGAAAAGTAAATTAAGATCACAATCAGTACCAGTATTTGCCCACTGAAAGACAAGAACAAAGAAAAGACCCAAAGCCAAGAACAAAAAGATAAAGAAACACCAAAAAGAGATTAAGAGTCACTTATGGTTTGTCTCCCTCTGGGGGGAGGGGTTTTGGGAGAAGGGGGTAGGATTATGGACATTGGGGAGGGTATGTGCTTTGGTGAGTGCTGTGAAGTGTGTAAACCTGGTGATTCACAGACCTGTACCCCTGGGGATAAAAATATATGTTTATAAAAAATAAAAAATTAAAAAAAAAAAAGAAAGAAAACTACTGGTATCAGTTGCTGGAGACAACACAGAGCCCCTGGAAGTTTCATATAGTGCTTGTTGAAGATGTACGTTATCAGAAAACAGTTCCATAGGCTATTATTCACTTAAACATATAACCCAGCGATCCTGTTCATGCAAAAACCTGTATATGAATATTTATCATAGTTTATTCAAGAGCACCAAAAATGAAAAATGGCGTAAACATTCTTTAACCAGTGAATGCATAAATGAAGTGTGGGGTATCCAAAGGATGGCACGCTACTCAGCAGTGAAAACGAGTGAGCCACTGATATGCACAACTTGGATGATCTCAAATGAATTATGCTAACTGTAAGAAGCTATTCTCAAAAGGCTACATGATGTAGGATTCCATTTATGTGACATTCTGGAAAAGGCATCATGGAGGGACACAAAATGGATCAGTGGTTGCCGGAGTCCGCATTGGGAGTATATATTGACTTCATAGGAATTACGAGGATATTTGGGGTAGGGGAGTGAGAAAGTTATTTTCTCTGTCTTGGCTGTGGTGGCAGTTACGTTGACTCATGTATTTGTCAAAAACCATAGAACCCTACTTACGAGGATGAATTTCACTACTGGTAAATTATACCCTTATACACCTGACAAAACTGCAATGTAATAAAGCCACAACACTGAAAATATAATGAAACTAGCATAAAAATAGAAAACAGACACAGCCACTGGCAATGGAACTCTAGTGAGAGTTCGGAAAGAGATGCATGTGAGAACTTAGACAATGAGTTTTCACTACAGTACAACAGGAAATAGATGATGTTGGGAAAACTTTACCATCTAGGAAAAAACATGGCTCAATCCCTACTACACACTAGACACAAAAGTGGATTTCATGTAGTTTATAGCCTAAATGGAAAAGGTAAGACCATAGGCTAAAAGAAGAAAATATTAGTTTGTGTCTTTGTGATTCAAGGTTAGGGAAGTCTTCTTGCATAAGATCTCAAAAGAGAAACCCTAAGGTGAAATCTGGATTTTACCACATAGAATTCATTGTTTTGGAATGGTACTTGGGAAATCCAGACGGCTAAAAGGTTCTTTAGAGAAAGAACACAACTCATTATCAGAGATCGAAAATGCAAATTATTAAACACTTGAAAAGCCCATGTTAAAATATTAATGAGTGAGAAATCAGGAAGACAAGAATTCCCTCCGTAAGCTGGGATAGCCGTTTTAGAACACAGTTGGCAGTTCTTTTGTGAAATGAAATATTGGCATATCGTAGACCAAGAAATCACAGGAGAATGGATGTTTCATAGTTTCGGACAGGTAGAAAATTTGAGTGGGCTTACTGCAGTAGAGCCTGGCACAGTGGAGAGATGGAGACAATTTATGCCTCTGCGGTACAAAAATATGTAAGTAGAATGTGGTAGAGTAAATGCTCTTAAATACGATCCACCAGTGAGGAACTTGAGGATAGATGAACAAAAGTCACTTAACCTCCGTTTGTCCACATTTAAAAAGGAAGTAAGAATACATACACAACAGAGTTACTGAGAAGATAATGAGTTAATATTGTATCTTAGTCCATTTGGTCTGTTATAACAACAAATGTATTTCTCACAGTTTGGAGGCTGAAAGTCTGAGATCAGATCGCTAGCATGGTAGGGTTCTGGTGAGGGCCTTTTTTAGGGTCTCAGACTACTAGCTCTCCTTGTAGCCAGCCCCTCAATGCAGAGAGCAGGGAGAGGAAACAAGCTCTCTTGTGACTCTTATATGGCTCTAGTCTCATTAGAGGGCTCTACCCTCATGATTTCACTTAATCCTGGTCACCACCTAAAAGCCTCATCTCCTAATACCATCACACTTCCCATATGAATTTTGCGAGGACATAAATATTCAGCCAATAGACTGTCAGTAGACAGTAGACAGACATCCAGACTTTAAGACAGTACCTAACAAAATTATAAATACCCAATAAATATTAGCTACCACTATTTTTAATATTGCATACAACAGTATGTCAAAAACAATTTTTTAAATTGTTAAGTGAAAAAAGTAAAAACAGAGTTAAAAAGGTTAAAAGAGAGAAAGCTGCACAATTCCTACCACTGTTAAGTCGGTGGATTCTGTAATTTGAGATAAAGCATTTCAAAGCTGATCACCGCCCCCCCCCCGCCCCCTTCTGGGATCTTTCTACCAACATCTCAATAAACCTTGAAGAATTGAAATGCCTTATTTCTCATCAGTAGCAAAACCTTGGTGACTTTTTTTTTTTAAAGATCTTATTTATTTATTTAAGAGGAAGAGAGAGAACACAAGCAGGTGAGGTGGCAGAGGGGGAGGGAGAAGTAGACATCCCCCTGAGCAGAGAGCCTGACATGCGGCTGATCTCAGGACCCTGAGATCATGGCCTGAGCTGAAGGCAGACACTTAATGAGCAGACACTTAATGACTGATCCACCCAGGCGCCCCCCAAAACATGAAGATTTTACAGTGAAATTTAACTGCATTGTCCTTTGCATGTTCACTGAACCACACTTTTCCTTCCTAGGCATTCCTCCCCTGTCCCTGTGCAGAGCTGAACTGTACACAAGCACCATTGCCCTCTGCTGGACGAACGTTTAGTGTCCCATGAAAAGTAGGGTCTAATTTTCCAGAGCTCTAAAGTTAAGCTCATGTGTTATGATTAACTCATAAAATAGTATCAGTGTTACTTAATGTAGCCTCTAAATAGAACTGGGCACTGGATTACACAGCAACATTTTTTCCCCTTTATTTTAGTTCAGAAAGTGTTAAAGTATTTCAACGGAATACGTTCAAGGAGATAGTTGAGTTTTCTGTTTCAGTTGTCCAGGCAATTACACAGTGAGTTTCACTTTGTTTGATGACTTCTTGGGATGTTGGTTTATTTCTTTAATTTAGCAGAAAGTTTTGAGATTGCTTTTTCCAAAAATATCTGCATTAATTCTGTCTTTGAAATCTGAATTCATGCTTCTCATTGCATATATATTAATATCCTATGCTCTTTATCCTCTCGTTAAATCAGTTTCTGACATTGAAACTCGACCAAAGATGGCAATTGGCTTCCTGGGAAAAAATGAATTCCAGGGAATGATGTTTTCTTTGTTCCGGAGCTACTTCGATCTTAAATTTTCTTTTGGTTAGTGTCAGCTCAGCTAAAGTTGCCAAATTCTCTCTTAATATAATCATATCTGTATCAAATAACAAATTAATAAACCACTTTAAAGGTAAAGAATTATGATTTTTAAAATGATAAAGTTAGGAGTCTCATAAAGTTTAAATTTTCTTACTTTTTGTTTGTTTGTTTGTTGACAATGGACAATTCTTGTTTTTCTTAACATTCAAGAAAATTGAAAGCCTGGAAATAGCTTCCAGAATTTAGCCCCCTAAAATATTTAATTTGAATTAACTATACAATTTTCCATAGACATTGCTTGTTAGCTTGTTAACTTATTTTGTTGTATCTTTAAACGAATTTTAAGAGCTGTAGATCATGAGTTTTTTTAATCTCTGCATCACATATTAAGGTCATCACCCCTCTTCCACACACTTAACTGAAATGTCACGTGCCAATGACATTTCTCAACACAGTTGTTTTAGTTCTATTAAAAACTAATTGTAATTAAAATAGACAGTTCTAAGCCTCCAGCCTTGCAGATGAGTCAGAAGATGAGTAATGATCTGTGGTAGGAAAGGTTCTTTTTCCACCAAATCTTCTACTCTGACTCCTATGCTCTTATATGCCCACGAAGAAACTCTTAACTAAGACAAAGACAGAAATGGTCAGACAGGCCCTGGAAGGGAATTAAATGACAGCAATAAAGCACACTGATTTGCAAGAATAGAGTAAGGAAAAAGAAGGAGACTATCCAGGGGTGAGATGTAGGGAAACAGTTGTGGGAATGACCCACATGAAGCTTTAAACAACTTCCCACACTGGCTTTCAAAACCCATGGCCTTTCTTTGAATCTACTTGATAGATAGCTCTTAAAGGTAGTTTATATGAAGTTCTATCTAGCAAAAGGAATGTGATTTTGGAGAATCTAGATTTCATCCCATTATGGGAATAACATTTAAAGTTTACTGTTTACCTGTTAGTGGGTTCTGAGACTACCTCAATAAACATGTAAAGCTTTACTGACAGATAGGACACAATAGCTGTGCTAAAATTGCTGGAAACTGGCTTTGTATAGCTTTAAAGAGGGGCAGTAAAAGTCATATTTGATGAGATATTTTTGTTGCTGGTTTGGTGAACCTCTTAGCCATCTTGTTCGACATTATTTGGGATTTGGAAGGCTAGGACCCTAGGGGCAGCATCTGAATACAAGTGCTTGAGGCTGGCATTTTAGACCTTCTAGTTAATAATTTGAAAGCTTGCATCACTGATGAAGGCATGATCTTTGTAGAGAGTATTCTGAGGTCAAATATTTCCCCAAAAACCTTTGGCAAAAAACTCTGAGACTAGGGGAGGTAGTTTGTGGGGGAAGAAATGGAGATGTTACTAGAAGTCAGACATAAGGCTCAAGAAGGCAGGTGGCCACAGAGAATTCAGTGTTATAACACACATCCTCAACATGAACAACAGACGCCTAATATTAAAATTTACTGACTCATATGACACATTCTATTGGAGGTTAGATTTGCTTCTCAAGTCCATAAGACAAATACAAGGTTTCTAACTCATTACATTTTCCAACTATAATTGAAACCCAGTCTAAACATTTTTGTACTTTATTTCTTGGCAGCAAGTTTTCTATTTTTAAAACCATTATAATTAAGACTAGATCTCATTCTTTTTCCCATATGCCATGAATTTATTTGATTTTTGAGATTATTTGCCATTCATACTTAGGCTTTCTGGCATTTTCACCCATTCTTTTTCACTCCAGCTGCTCAGTGTGAAGTCTGAGTCAGGGTCACCCTGCTCTACAGGGCAACTAAATGTCAAAGTCTCTGCTTTTTGCCAGATTCAGATTGGGTGGGAAAATAAATCCACAAGTGTCTCTGGTATCTAAACAAAGCCTCCAGTATTCAGTAGTTGATGCTGGTCACATTTGTTAAGCTGGGAAATATATTTTCCAGAATGTCCTCTCTGCATGGATCCAGGTTAAACATTTGAATAAAATCTACAAATAAATAAGAGATGAAGCAGATCTCTTTGCACTCAGATGTCTTTGTGGGGGCAGACTTAGGGATGCCCCTCAGAACTGGTTTATCCTCACTGTCCTCTGCTGTATGTTCAGATCTTCTCTACATCAAGTCCTGCTGACCAGCAGTGGCCTCAGGACCACTACCAGGCACTTGGCCGGGATTCCGTAAAAGAGGAGCTACACCAAAAGAAGAGCTTCCCATAGGCTTTGCCATAAATTCCCCCCTTGCCTGGACTAGTGTGAGCAGCTGGGTACACCTGGCTTCTAGAGTACCTGGTCTATGTTCCAGAACTTCATTTTCCAACTCCTCCCTCAACCAACTAAATATGATAATTATAATGAATTTTCTTTTTTTTTAATTTAAAAAATTTTCTAAAAATTTTTATTAACATATAATGTATTATTAGCCCCAGGGGTACAGGTCTGTGAATTGCCAGGTTTACACGTCACAGCACTCACCATAGCACATACCTTCTCCAATGTCCATAATCCAACCACCCTCTCCCTACCCCCCTACCCCCGCCCCCTACAACCGTCAGTTTGTTTTGTGAGATTAGAAGTCTCTTACAGTTTGTCTCCCTCCTGATCCCATCTTGTCTCATTATAATGAATTTTCTATAACACTCACTGTTTTTCTGCTACCTCCACTGAACACTAACAAATGAAATGGGAACTTACCATCTTAATTTTTTTGAAAAATTGGCTTACACTGTCATAACACTTTTCTCATTCTCTCTTCTTTTTCTTCAGTGTTTCAGGTTAGTCTTTATGAGACTTTAATACTAAAAGGGCCACTGAAACTACCACCACCACAAAAAAACTTTTGTGAAGCTTATTCCTATTATGTGATGATTAAAATTTTCTTTACAAAAAGCTTTGTCAGGGCTCTATTCATAGGTCCAAATGAAGCCTTAACTAACTAGTATGAATGAGTTATTGATGGAGAAAACAGTGACCAAGACAAATATGATCACTACTCCTGAAATTTGAAACCTAATGACTAATTACAAGTAAATAAATAGTGAATAAAATGCAATGTAAAAGTGTTATTACAGGGAAGATATCGAGGTAAAGTAGCATCCTAGACCAGTAGAAGGAAGGGTCAAAAATACTTCCTAGGAGAAATGTGATCTATCTTGAGATATATATATTCCAGGGAAAAGAAACAGAATGTTCAGTAGCCCAAGATAAAAGGGAAATGGCACCTTTCTTAAGGAAGTAAAAATGTTTACTATGCTTAGAACACAGTCTGGGTGGCAAAAAGTAACAAAACAAGAAACAAGAGGTAAACAGGCAACTTTCAAGCTGTATTTTTCTAAGAGAATAGGGACTGATTAGAGGACATAAGTCAAGGAAGTCATGTAACTGTATTTTGTTGTGGAAATATTGCGCTGTACATGAAGAAGTAAATTAGAATAAAGGACAGATTAACTAAGAATGAAAATAAATACCATAATCAGCCAGGCAATAATCCTGTGAATGATGGCCCCAAACTAACAACTATTCTAACAGATAACTAATAGGTAGAGAATTTATGAGATTTTGTGATTCACTGAATATAGGGGGAAATAGCAGTGAATGATGATTTCTTGCTTGGGCAAACAGAGGGATGGTGGTGCCATTCACTGTGGTAAGAAACATAAGAGATCATCGGGTGTTTGCAAAGGAGGTAGAAAGATAATGAGTACAGCTTTCTTTAAATCAAGCTGGAGGTCCTGTGGAATATCCAAGTTATATTATCTTAAAGATAAAGGGCATAAAAAGAGATCTTGGTAGTAGATAGAGGCTTTGTGTTTGTGATGAACAAGTGATGTTTTGGCATCCATTCTCCCCAGCAATGGAATCTCATTTCTCTGAGAAATCACCACCACTCCACTAGTCATCTATGTTATTCAAAAAGACTAATAGCATTTACAGGTTCTGAGGGTGAACATGTGAACCATACCTGAATAATTATAATGACTGTTGTGGAATGGCTGAAGGCCTTAACTGATCCAACAAAAGTCAGTTCAGAACTTCTAATAAAACTATGGACAAAGAACGTTTCATTTTCTACTTAACTGCTATTCCAGAAAGAGATATATATCTGAAGCTCCTGGTGAAGAATTTTTTCCCAGATTTGGGAAAGTCTACCTATAGAAGAAATCAGAGCTTAAAAATAGAATCTTGATAGAAAGGATAAGTGATTTCTCCTCCTGCAACCTTCTCCTTCCAGGTTAATAGTAATTCCATCATTCTGGATTGTTCAGTTCAGAAACCGTTGTGTCAATCTCAACTCCCCTTTCTCTCAGATGCTACCTTTAGTTTTTCAGCAAGTTGTCTTGGCTCTACCTTCAAAATGTAGAGGATCAAATTACCTATTTTTAAAAATATGCTCTTGTGGATCGTTGGCCTCCCAGGCTACCCTCTGCAACATGATTTTACTACTTTTTCCATAAACTCATAGAATTATTTTCTGACTGGCCTTTGACTTGTTTTGGCCAAGAGAATGTAGCAGAGGTGACTGATAGGTCCATGGCTAGCTTTCACAGGTTTCGCACACTCATGCTCTGTCTCTGAAACCCTGCCACCACCACATGAACAAGCCCAGGTCAGCCTGGTGGAGAATAAAACAACATGAAGAGGGGAGGTCAGACATCCCAGCTGAGACCGTCAAAGGTCAACCAACAGCCAAAGGCCAACCAACAGTCAGCCAACCTTCCAAAATGTGGGATGCCAAGATCAACTAAGCTATCCAGCAGCTAACCACAGATGAGTGGGTAGGCTCAGTGGAGACCCCACCTAAAGATGAATAAGTGATAATTAATACTTATGGTTTTGAGCCCAGAGTTTTGGGGTGATACATTCATCAACTGGTCTTCCTGATTCCAACTTTGCTTCCTTTATATTAACTACCAGAATAATTTTGTTAAAACATAAGTCAGATCATCATGCTCATCTCTTCAAAACACAAGTCAGATTTCATTCAAATTAAAGGGCTAAAATCTTCACAAAGGTCCAAAGATGCTACATGGTCTGCCCACTAGTTACGTCTCTACCTCTGACTGTCTTCATCACTCACTTTTCTGTGGCTATCCTGTTACTCCCTGAAAGGTCTCACAACCTCTAGACTTACTCTGAGTATTTGCATTTGCCATTCACTCTGCCTAGGATGCTCTTTCTCCTGCTTCACATGGCTCACTCCTTTAGCTCCTTCAGAAGACCTTGACTCAAATGTTACTTTCTCAGTGAGATTTTGCCCTGACCAACTACTGAAAATAGTAGCCTTACTCTATCCTAGCCCTTCCTGTCTCCCTCCATGCCTTATTTTTCTCCTTAGCATTTACTAGCATCTAACATGCAATATATTTTGGATGCTTTTCAAATTACTATATTGTTAACCACACTGTGTCAGAGATTGCTGTCTATCTGTTCACTTTTCTATCCCTGCTCCTTAAATTCTACTTGGCTTATAGTAGATCTTCAATAAAAGCTTTCTAAGTGAATAGATACACTGAACACATTTACAGTAGCTATGCCTAGGCTTTTCGGTTATTTTGGTCAATAAATAACCTTTCTTTTGGAAATTCAATTGGTTTTATTCGAATTTCTGTCACTAGTCTCTGAATGAGCCCTGATCAATCAGGAGTTACTGTCAAGAGGACAGAATCCGAAACCAAAGAATAGGACAAGATTTCCTGGGAGAGTCTGTAAAATATGAAGGAAAGAGGATCTAGATTCCCAAAAAAACATCAAGGTTTTCAAGCAGAAAGATAACAGAGTAGGAATCTGCACAGGAAATTAATATCGAAATCAAGAAAAGAGAAAATTTCAATAAGAGGGCATACAAAAGAGTGCCAAATGTTTTACCAACAGACCAAATAAAATACAAATTGGAGGGGCGCCTGGGTGGCTCAGTGGATTAAGCTGCTGCCTTCGGCTCAGGTCATGATCTCAGTGTCCTGGGATCGAGCCCTGCATCGGGCTCTTTGCTCAGTGGGAGCCTGCTTCTCTCTCTCTCTCTCTGCCTGACTCTCCACCTACTTGTGATCTCTCTCTCTGTCAAATAAATAAATAAAATCTTTAAAAAAAAATACAAATTGGAGAAGCTGACTGGATTGTCATCTTGTACTCTCTTGCTTAGTGTGTAATGTTTTTGTGTATGAATATCGTCTAGGAGCTCTTTTTCCTCTCTATGATAGAATTGCTTTTGTAATATTTTTTTCTGACTGCCTGCACTCTTCTCACACTGGGATTGAACCCCTCCAAGAAATTTCTGAACTTTGCATCATTTTCTCATAGATAATCCATTTGGATTGGAACTCCAATGGAATGGTACAATTATAGAGACTAGAATCACTTCACCATAACTGACCTTGCATTTCTTTTCCTTTATTTTTGGAGCTTGATTCATGGAGAAGGATCATTCACCACCACCCCCAAGTCACTTACAATGAATTTGGGAAGAGGATTTTTTCCCCCCTCTTTAGTAATTTTAGAAACCATGGAGACCACATGAGGACTCTATAAATGAATACTACAAATTAAAACAAAGAAAAAAACCAGTGCCAAAAAAAAAAAAACCACCAAATCACTTTATAATGTAAAGTGTTCACTTTTAAAGATGAGCAGCTGGGATTTCCATATCAGGCAATCAGAGCTAAACCCCTGTGTATTAACGCACTAATGCATCCTAAAGATTTTTAAAAAGTGTTTTACAATGGGGTTGTACATGTTCTCTCACTCTGTCTGGGAGTCTTCAGGTGCACAATTTCTAATAAAGATGACCGTGGTTCACTCTTTCTCCTACCCAAGGGAATAGTTCTGCTGAATAAAATTTCTCAGCTTATTCATCACTTCTCCTCGAGGACTCTGATATGAAGGCTGCACATGAAATCATTCCATCTTTCCAAGTGATAAATTTTATGTTTCTTTATGTTCCCCAAAGACAGCATTAGGTTTTGGGAAGCACTCCTTCCAAACCCAAGTGCCCTGGAATCACAGGTCAGACTGAGAATAGGGTCTTGGCCACTACTTCTCCAGAGGTGACCACCAGAGTTCCTTCCACTCATTCAGAGATGAAGCCTGTCAGTACGAAGGGAAAGATGTGTCCCAATAGCCCTGAGTCTTTTTGACACAACAAAGACTGCCAGTTGGACCAAAGCTGTCCATTAGTTACATACTGGGAACTATAGTTCTCTGGGAATAGTGCCAAGACCACCAGACTCATTAACTCACAACTTTTTACCATCACATCATCAGAATGAATTCCCATCCCTCTGGTCAATATTGGATTCCAACCAATGTGAGTCAGGTGAAAGGTTACTAACTTAAAAATTATTTTGATTTTTTTTCTCTCCCTCCAATCCCTTCCTTTCATTCCAGTAATTAACTTGTATTTATCACTTCTTAATGGACTTTTGTATATCGCTGTATATAATAGGATTTCAGGGCATTGGTTGACAAATATCTGCTTATCTTTATATGGTTATAATTATTTAAGTTGAGAAATTTTAAACCCATTTTGGAGAAGCTAGTTTATAGAAAAAATTTACAAATAAAACTAAAAAGTAACTTTAAAATCTGAGTCTCATGCTTCAAGCTTATACATAAAAATTTCTGAATCCCCCTGTAGGATAACTAAAGGTCTTGCCTTTCTGAAACACTAAAACATAAATAGAAGCTGTGACTTTGTTGCCTTGGCTAATTAGAGAAGTGCCAATAGAGAATAATTATGCAGGGTGAGAATGTAAAATCAAATTCAAGGACAAATTAAATTCAATATAAGTCATCTATGCCTGCATGAGTAATAATATATCTCGAAGTATTTTTGCTGCAAAATATTGTCAAATTATTATTCAGTATCCCACAAACTACCTCATTCTCCCTAAAAAATGTATCCTCTCCTCCATAAATTCAGCATAGATAATGAGCATCTTTAACAGGCAAGGGTTTTGATAGTACTTACTGAGAACCTCTATTTTGTGTTGGAAATACAAATAGAAAACAACTTGTGTTTTCCTTTTAAATGAATGTCATTCCCCCACCCCCACCCCCCAGTGTTGCTGAGCTAAACCATGCTGGTGAATTGAAAGGAATAGAGAAGACATAATGGGGGAAAATGTACTAATGCTTTCAGATTTTAAGGTCTGAATAAACTCAGAATATCCCATTTTTAACAGTACTACCACCTAAAGTAGCTTCCCAAAATACCGAAATCAACCTACAGCAACAAAAATGTGTCAATTCACAAGAAAAGTGAATATGTATTTTTTGCCTGATGTTTATAGAGGTTCACAATGGGTTTTTTGTTTGTTCGACTGTTTAGATTTGTCTTACAGATCAAGGAATATGTTTGAGATTTTCCAGACAGTGCAGCACTTTTCCAGTCTTTGACCTCTCTTTTTTGAAGCAAGAAAATTGCCTCCACATTACTATCAAACATGGAGAAGGATTGTCTCTGTGCCAATAGAAATAGTTGCTCAGCAAAGGTCATACCCACCCACCTAAGAACCACTGTGACAGTATCTGGAAGGGTGCTCACTCAGGGCTGGGGAAGTACTGATCCATCCTCCCCTTAGCCAAATCTTTGGCCTATTCCCAGAGTATGCTTTCTTACCTGAAGAAACAGGCCTGGTGTTTTCCAGGCAGAACACTTCACAGGGAGTTGGGACTTCTGGATTCTATTCCTACCTACACCATTAGATGTTGCATGGAGTAACCTCCATGTGAGCTTCTCTGTGATGATGTCTAGATGGTTACTCATGCTTGGGGAAGTGGTAGGATGCATGTTTAATGTTTGCTCCAAGCATCTGGCCTGAAAGGGGTTGTGTGCTCTTTGAGAGAGGAATGTTAGTACATGATGTCATTGCTTCCAACATATGCTCAGATGTTAAAAAAGAAAAAAAAAAAGGGGGGGGGAGGATAACTAAAGCAATATTATTTCTTAAGGCAAGGATAGAAGGAAGGACACACGGTAAGTAGGTGGCAGGTTGTGTTCCTTCCATAAAGCACAACTTTTGCATCATATCACTCTGACAAGTGGAATTTAAGGGATAGTTCCAGGAAGGTGTGATGCACACTGGAAATGTTTGATGAAAGTACATAGGGAAGTGATTGGGGACCTGGAAATATGGACTTGATTTGAACCCTTGGATGAAAATCCTCTTTTCTGGGTTGTTTCCATGACTTGTAATATTACAGTGATGACATTTGCATTCTCCAGCCCAGGATTAGCTAGAGAGGAAGTAAAGGCTCAGTTCAGTTGTTTTAGTGAGCACATAAACCATGACATCTCCTGGAAGATAAATCTAATTAAAGGATAGTAAACCCTAAGTCCATTTGCCTCTCAACATGGGTAACAGAATTATACACAATTGTGACATTTGCCTGGATAGAGAGGAAATTTTTCTTCATCGTCATCTGCATCCTGGTTTTTGAGTTGAAAGAAGTCATAATTTTCAGATGGCGATGTCAGATCCGTTCCCACAACAGAGATTAGACAATACCACAAACACAGATTTATGGTTTCATGGGAGAAATCTCCTGTTTTCAAACATTTATCTTTAACAATGGGCTACTGGCAGGAAGAGAGAGCCACCAGTTGCACGCGAAAGATACAATGTTTTGTTGCCAGTGATGAACAATACACAGACACAGATCCTAGTTGCTTCTGTTGCACCTGACCCCACTCAGGAACTCCATCTCTTGGCCATATTGAACATTAGCCATTAAATGTTGAACACCCATGAGATAGATGGCATCACAGTCCATTTGCATAAGAGAATTATCAAATATTCATAATAGTTAACAACAAAAATACGTTACTTTGTATTTCTATCAAGGAAGTGTCTATATTCAAGGAATGAAGGACTTTTTAAAATCCATATTTAAGTTATGGAAATGGAAGCAAAAACATTACTTCACTTTCTCCCCCCATAAAAAAAGATGAGATTTGACTAAAACATTAGAGCCCCTTCAAGATTTAAATTATTCCATTCCATGATTTTTTTTTAACTTGGTAAAAGTTACAGGTTTCCTAGTGTCATCACACTGAACTTAGTAATTTCAGAATCAATTAATTTAAAAAACTACTGTCCCCATTTCAGTCTTTTATGGTGAGTTAGTGCTTTTCTGTGTGTATTTGTTTGTTTAGATACTATGCTGTTCCAAAAGGACTTGAGGGCATTTGTGAAAATGTACACAGTGAAGTAAGATGAATTGATAAAAGATGTCTGATAAAAGTAAGGCAAAAAGGAAATAAGGGATGACATTAGAGTGAGGACAGCATTAACACTTTCATAAAAGTTCCCATGTTTCCTGAAGCTGATATATATGGATCTCATCTTTCCAAAAAGCCAAAAGGAAGTGGGAAAATGGCACCACTTGTAAGATTTTAGTTTCTCTAGAGCAGTAGTTCTCACAATAATGCTGAGTTTACCTGAGGATCCTTTAGACCCTCAGGGAGCTGTGAAGTGAGACTATTTTCATAATAAGACAGAAACATCATTTGCTTTTTCAACTTTGTTCTCTCAGGATTGCACGGTAGAGTTTTCCAGAGATTGCATGACCATGACTCTGATGGCTCCATTGCTCTGAAGGTTAAGGGAATGCGTGCTTGTGTGTGCTTAAAAAAAAAAAAATGGCTTTACTTCCTAACATCGTTAGGTATGGATAGATACAGCTCACATAAGCAAAAGCATTTGGAGGGTCCTCTTTCATTGTTCAGAGTATGAAAGTGTCCCGAGAACTGCTGTTCTAAAATACAAACAGGACTCTTTGTTTCCACTTTCCGTATATTAAAATCTGAAACTTTCTTTCATAGAAGGTTGATATTATTTATTCTTCTTGATTATGTACCAATGAACAACTTTCAGGTGATGTAGGATATATTATAGTCATCAGGAGAGCAGTAGATCTTACTGTTCAAAGCTCCTTTATTTTTTTTTAAGATTTATTTATTTATTTATTTATTTATGTATTTGACAGACAGAGATCACAAGTAGGCAGAGAGGAAGGCAGAGAGAGACGGAGAAGTAGGCTCCCTGCTGAGCAGAGAGCCCGATGTGGGACTCGATTCCAGGACCCTGAGATCATGACCTGAGCCGAAGTCAGAGGCCTTAACCCACTGAGCCACCCAGGCGCCCCTCAAAGCTCCTTTAAAGAACTGATAAACACCGTGAGCCTTCTCAACCACACATAACAGACACACAACATTTTACAAAGAATTTTGTAATATTTTTGGACACCCTGAAGTCTGTCTTATTGATATCATGGGGGGCTAAGGAGTTCTGTACAAAGATAGAGAAAGAAACTCAGAGTGGTTTCCCATAATTGACTTCTTTAAATTGTTTTAATATATAGTTTTAAGGTTAATTTGGGTGATAAGACAAAGAGAAGCTTAATGAATAGCCGTTCTTTTCTCCCCGCTCTGTGTCTTGTCAGCTCTCTTTCCCCCACAGCATAAATTAAGTTGAAGTATTTCTAGTTATACTCGAACTCAGTCCACAGCAGAATATTGTTTCTTGTCACACTAATGCATGGGAGGTTTTGCAGGCTTACTTTTTCTTCCTTAGTTCTTAAAAATGATAACCTTTATCATATAACATACATCCATTTCCTTCAAATATTCTGATGAAGTCAACACAGGAATGTTAAAGTCTCATAGATTTTAAAAACTTGGCTTCATGCAGATAGGTAAGCTGACATAGAGCCTCTCAGGAAGACCACTTAGTTAAAAATACAGTTTCTGAATTCACTAAGGTGTATTTATTGAGTACCTTCTGTAAGACAGACCTGGGTACTGCAGGGGTTGTTTGAATACAGTATGACACTTGGCTGGGACTCAACTAATGTATAGGACATAATTCATAAATGGATAAGCATTATATATGTGGGAGATAGGGTAACATGATCAAAAAGAATGGTTAAAAAGAATTTTCTAAATGCAGAAATCTTGGTGGTTATAGAATTTACTGGTTGTATTGCTGGTCCAAATACCTTCATCTGGTCCATTGGATTGCCATAAAGAATAGTACCTGATGCATAAGGTTATTATGAGAATTAAATTCAGTAATGCATACAAAGCACAGAGAAAAGTGTGTGTCGTATAACAAGTGCTCAGTACATGTTATTACAAAAAGTGCTGTGGGATGTGATGCAATGAAAAATGCAATATGATTTCGGAGAAGGCTAGGATCACCAGGGGTCAGAGGGTCTAAGGGAGAGTTCATGAAAGAGGTAAGACTTCAGCTGTGGGGCTACTAAGTGAAGTAGGGAGCTATAAAGTTCTTGATGCACAATAAATTTAAAATCTAATGGAGGGGAGAGGATCAGCCCCAATACGTATAAGCACAAGTGTCAGAAACATGGAAAGAATGCTGGGGTCCTTAGAGATATACATAGAAGTGCTAAAACACAGACGAGTGAAAAGGATAAAGAGTGGGCGTGAGTTATTAAAATGAGTGGAATGGAGCTAAGTATATTGCACTACTTATGGGACCACATTTTTCCATTCATCCCTCCCAAATTAAATTTCACTTTTCTCCTAGGAATCTTTTGCGGTTAACGGTTCCAAAGGGAGGATTTGTCTTTTATTTATTTTTGACAAAAACACACCTTAGGCACACAGAAATACATGCACATACACACCTACACCCCCAAATGAAGCATGTTTATCTGCCCTTTAAGGTATTTGTGGTTTTGTCACTTCATTGAAAGAGTTAAAAATAAATAAATAAAAGCTTAGGAAATAAATTTTGGAGAAAGCCTCACAAATACATGTTAATGGAAACATATTTCTACGCAAAAATTTCAAGGATATTCTAAAGTAATGACTTTGAAATTTGTTCAAATGGTCATGATGACATATCTGGCTTTGTTAGTGCAGTTTTCCTGATTAAGAACCCCCATTACTCTAATTAAAATAACACCATCCAGTTTTAATACTGCACAATAAGTCTTCTACCTCTTAATCTCAGGGCTGAAGCAGCATTCACAGTCTGAACCATGGAGAGGTCAAGTGATATTAGTTCACTTGCAACTACAATTTATGGATTCACCGGTGAAGTCACCTGAAGGGTAGTGGTACTGGAGAGTTTAAAAAAAAAAAATAGGTAGAGGATCCAGAAGAAAGAATAAGATACTAGAGTTGTGGGCATATGTGCTAGATCCTCTCAAAATGGAGACCTTCACATTCTAAAGAGAAAACCTTTTTGAAGAGATAGCATTTGATGGATCTCTTTGAATCCAGTGCTGGTGGGGGGTATATATGGGAACTATATACAAAATATATACTATATACAAAAGGACTGAAGAAAGGGTGACTTTGATGGGAACAGCCTTGGTGAGCTCAAGGAACAGAAAGAAAATAATCTCATCTAAAGTAGAGTGACAGAAAGGAGAAAGATAGGAGACTGGTCAAGAAGGTAAGCAGAGTCCAGATCACGTTGGATATAGAGGCTATTCTGGGAGACATAGTATAATGTAATGGGAGATGAGGTATTTGTAGCAGAGGAACATGTGACATTTCTCTTTTTCCTAAAAATACAAGAAGAAAAGCCCAACTGCAATATATCTATACATATACCATATATCTATACATATAGCAATGGATGCTCAAAACACAAGAGAGAGGTGGGAACCAAAAAGAGCTAGAGGTCTGAGAACTCTAGCTCCACTTAGCTCTACGCAATCACTGATGCCAGAAATGCAGGCCCAGCATTTTCCTTTATTTCCTGGTATTTTATTTTGTTTTGTTTTGCTTTTCAGGAGAATTTAGAAATCCAGATTTTCATGTAAGAACTTTCCATTTTCTCAATGTTAGCAAATAGTACAAATTCGCCTAAAATTAGGATACAAGCCATCACACTAAATTCAAGTGTTTAGTAGACAGCACTAAACATATATGAAAGCTGGACGAAGGCCTGGACTTGATAATTTACCATCTTTTTTTTTTTAAAGATTTTATTTATATATTTGACAGATAGAGATCACAAGTAGGCAGAGAAGCAGGCAGAGAAAGAGAGAGAGAAGCAGGCTCCCTGCTGAGCAGAGAGCCTGATGCAGGCTCCATCCCAGGACCCTGGGATCATGACCTGAGCTGAAGGCAGAGGCTTTAACCCACTGAGCCACCCAGGCACCCTAATAATTTACCATCTTTATGATGTTACATCTCGACTTTCAAAGACTGTGAAGGAAAAGAGCGAAAAGGAAAAGCAGATTATACCTAGGTGGTATCAAGTGAGGGTCCTGACAGGAAACAGATGGCAGACAGAGATAGATCATTGAGGAGAGATTGATGAGGGTGAATTTATAATGGTGTAGGCAGTGTTAGGGAAAAGCAACAAGGGACGTTGATGTACTCAGGGCTAGGTTCAATAGGAGTTAGAATTTCAATGCAGGAAGGAGTCATCCATGAAACCTGGAGAGGAGTCAGAGAAAGGTGCTCATCCCCATCTATGGCATTTGGTGAAAGAATACAGCCACTATCAGACTATGCCATATCAGGGGAAGAGCCAAAAGCCCTGTATTCTCACTATCAGATCCTCTCCAAGTGTCTTCCTTAGCCAAACTCAGCAAGGAGTTACAGATTTAGGGAGACTTCCTCATGCAGTTGATATCAGTCAATCTCCTCGGACACAAGAGGACAAAAGAAAACCATTCATCAGGTATCATTTGTTTTTAAAGTGATTTAAAATATATTACAATTTAGTAATTATATCATTCTAATAAGCAACAAACATCTTTCTAACTTAGGACATTTTTATGGAAACCATTTACAAACTAAAAGTTGTGTGTGTTGGGGGGGTTAAATGTATTTATTTATTTATTTATTTATTTGAGAGAGAGAAAGAATACATAGGGAAGGACAGAGGGAAAGAATCTTCCAGCCAACTCCCTATTGAGCATAAAGCCCAAGATAGGACTGGAACTCACGACCCTGAGATCACTACCCTTAGATCACGACCTGAGCCAAAATCAAGGGTCAGATGCTTAACTGACTGAGTCACCAGGTGCCCTTGTGGCTTTCTTTTTTAAACAGCAAATTATGGTCATTATACAAAGTCTTTTTTTTTACCTCACTCTGATACAGTATTTATTTGTAAACTTTATAAACTGTTAGATAGATAGATAGATAGATAGATAGATGATATACATATATATATATTCTTCTTGTTAGCAATGTCCAAAATACTAACTGGGCAAGTTTGTTCCCTGGGAATAAATCAGTGAGAAGTATCTGTTGGGGAGACAGTGATATATTGTTAGCCCTAATTCCAGCACCAACTACTCTTTTCAGGAAACAGAATGGCTTTAGGATGTACTCAGTATGTCTTAGAGTGAAGAAATGTTTACAAAAGCTAGCCTACCCTCAGTTCTGATGCTCATGAGCGCTGTGTCAGTAGGCGAACCACAGAATCCCCATAATCATAAGAGGGTTGGTTATTTCCAATGGAGCCAGCATATGCTAATCATAAGAGTACAGACTCCTTCCTCAGAGAGTCAGGATCTCAAATCCTGACTCTAGCCCTCTTGGCTGTAAAGGGGTTGCTCTGAAGAATGACATGAGATGAACTGGAGGCACTGCTAAGCCAGTACCTGGTCCATAGTAAACATTCAAGAGAGACAAGAGTTACAAGCATATTATAAGGAAAAAAGTATCACACAGAATGGCATTCTGAGGCAATGTAAAAAATGCCAATTATTACCATGACTATTGTCTATATCCTATGGGAGAGTCCATATGAACATTCTTTGCCAATTATGATGAAATAAGAGCTGGGTTCTTGGTAGATGACCTGAGGAATAAAAGAGGGATGTTGAACTATCATAATACTCCATTTGGATTGTCCCTAAGTCATTGGCTTTTCTGTGAAGTTCCCATCCCTAACAGCCAGTTTTCACCCAATGAATCCTTCTCTTTAAATGCTTCTCAGCCATCAGAAAGGATGAAATCTTATCATTTACATTGACATGGATGGAACTGAAGGGTATTATGCTAAACAAAATAAGTCAATCAGAGAAAGACAATTGTCATATGGTTTCACTCCTATGTGGAATATAAGAAACAACACAGAGGATCATAAAGGAAGGGAGGGAAAACTGAATTGAAAGAAATCAGAGAGGGAGACAAACTGTGAGAGATTCTTAACTGTAGGAAACATACAGGGTTGCTGGAGGGAAAGTGATTGGGGAGATGGGGTAACTGGGTGATGGGCTGAAGAAGAACGAGATGGGATGAGCACTGGGTGTTATATACAACTGATGAATTATTGAACTCTACATCTGAAACTAAGGATGTAGGCTAATTGAATTTAAATAAAAAAATAAAATAAAATAAAGAAATGTTTCCTTTGATTTATTTCAAGCCTACCAAAACAAAAGTTTCTTCAAAGAAAGTTCACATTCCCCTACTCTCTGAATGTTTCCTTGAGTCGCCTCTGCCTCTCCTCCCAGATGGTCAACCTTTTCAGTCTATCCCACTCTTAACACTAGCAGGTTTTTCTTGAGATTGTTTTTCCCTGTTAAATAATAGATAGCTATTCTGTTCTGAAGCCCTCACACTGTTTTTGAGCAACTTTACACACATCAAAGAAAGAAATCCCAACCACCTTTAAGTTATATTTATTGTTTTTTTTTAAAGATTTTATTTATTTATTTGACAGAGAGAGATCACAGGTAGACAGAGAGGCAGGCAGAGAGAGAGGAGGAAGCAGGCTCCCTGCTGAGCAGAGAGCCCGATGTGGGACTCAATCCCAGGACCCTGAGATCATGACCTGAGCCGAAGGCAGCGGCTTAACCCACTGAGCCACCCAGGCGCCCCTATTTATTGTTTTTATATTAAGGAAAGTTGTGGCAGCCTCCTCACATTTCTCCATAGCTAAGAATGATTTTTAACAGTCCCAAACTGAAGCCAAATGGTATAGTAGGGAGTATACTCTCCATGGAGAATTCAAGGTCCCTTGATAGATGTAAAAATGAGTTTTGCTCTGTATTCCTCTCAGGCATTGTAAAAGGTAGCATCACTATATTTGCATCTTGGAAAGTTATAAGATGTGGATGTGTGTTAAATAGCTTGAAGGTTACTGTGAGATTTCCATAGACATTGCTTGGTTTTCCTGTTCTATAATAAGCTTTAAGTACGGCATACAATCAGAGAAAGAATAAATGGTCATTGCAGCAGACAAGAGCTCAGAGGTAAGGAGTGATAAGGTAGGAAAAGAAATGGAGGATAAAATTATCTCAATTTCATGGTCTGCCTGAAAAGCTTAAGTGGGACTTTGAGTATTTTATATGCATTAGTTGATCTGATGTTCTCCATCTGTTACTAGCCCCTGGAGGCTGACTGGCCATTAAACACAGAATGATGACTGGTGTAGCAGGTGCAGTGAAGTGGGAAGTTGTGGAGCAAATAAAACAAGTCCATGGCATCTATAAGAAATGTTGACCCCCAGGAAATTTTAAAAGGTTCTGCATTGCGGTATTCATGACGTATGTGTGAGAGGTATGATGGCAAGTGTATTTCTCATGAAACTACTTCAATTACTTGCATATTGTTTTTTCTTTTGAATTCCCAGGTTCTACACTATACAATTACTTAAAACTCAAAGAGAACTATGACTTCCTTTGACAAATTGCCCTCTACTGCAACTCATTGGCTCAAAGTCAATGGGAGTGTAGCCTGCGCTACACCCTTTGCTTAAATAATTTTCTAAACCTACTGCTGTGAGTCAGCCATTCTCTTCCGGTAAGTTTTCCTTGACACTGTTTGACATCTGTATCAAATTGAAGTTTCTTATTAGCACCTTTCAGGATTTCTAGCATTCCACTTGATGCATCTCTCTCCTACATTCGATTTTAAAAGTCTCTGCCCATTCTCCATGCTCTGGTCCCTATTTATTCTCTTTTCTATGTCTTCCTACCACCCTCTCATTCTTCTGTTTGTCTGCAACTGCTTTTCTTAGTGCATTCAACAACTTCTCTCTTTTTGTTGATTCAGTTTCTCCTTTATATAATTTATTTCTCAAGCTCTCAAGATGGCTGGTGAGAAATTTGCAAAGGGCAATTTTCTAAAGAGTTGTCAACATTCTATGAGGACAATTCTTCCTTTAGATACTAAATACAAAGGTGCTATACTGGAAAGAGCTCTTTCACCTTTTTTTTTTTCTTTTCTTAACAATTTCACAATGATCTTCATCCTCGGGCTAAGCTAGAGAGGCTCTGCTGTTCACAAAACCTGCATCCAGTCCACTGGCAAATCCAGCTAGATCTACCTCCAACATACCCTAAAAGAACTGTCTCTCATGACCTCCAACTTACCTCACAAATCTAAGCCACCAGTGGCTCTTGCCTGGATGCTGTCTTCTTTCCTCTACACAGTGGCCTCTGTGAACCTTTGAAAACCTGTTAGTCCATGCTACTCCTCTGCTCAAAATCCCTCACTACCTCCATCTCTCTTTCAAAATAAAAGTAGTTGTAAAGATCAATAAGGTTCTACACAATCTGACCCAACACTTCCTCTGACCTCATCTTCTCTCTCTCAGCCTTTACCCACCCCATCCAAGTCTTCTACTCAACTTCTTCCCAGTGTCAGATGTTTGCTCATGTCCTCCTTCCTGTGCTGCTAAATTTCCAGATATTCCCATTCCCAACCCCCCACTTTACTCAATTTCCTACTCAAATTTGTCTTCTCTAAGAGATCTCCCCTAACCACAGAATCTGTTTCTTTACCCTGCTTCAATTTTCTTCATAGGGCTCATCTTCTGTCTCTTATAGAATTTATATAATTTTTATTTATTTTCTCTCTCCCAGGCATTGCCCTAAAAAATAACTGAAATGTAAAAACAATGAAAGGATGAACTTTTTTGTTTTGGTTTTCTCCTTCTATCCACCATGCCTACAAATCTGCCGGGCACATAGAAGGCATTCTTGTTGAGTATGGGTTGATTGAAGAAATGTAAGTTGGGAGTGTCTTCTGTGCCTTGGTGCACCATTTGTTAAAATAATTTTCAGGAGCATCGATAGCAGTTTTATTTCAAGAATGTGTTGATTTGCTTTTACAGCTTGAATAAATGCAGGGATGAGGAAATAAGTAATGCGTGAAGTAGTGGGAGTTGTCACTATGGCACACCCCTAAAAAAGATCAACTTACAAGATATTATGGAGGCCATACCACCAGACCAAACATATTCTCAAGCACTGGTGATTCTTTGAATAAGTTAGGTGGGTAAACAAAGAAGCCTCAATGAAGCTAATACCTAATGGTGAGTTTCTAATTTGACCAGTTTTACATGAAGGCAATAATGCCTCAAATACCACTCACTCTCTAAAAGTAGATGAAATACACAGATGGAGTCTCCTGTCAGCCTACCTTATGGTAAAATATAGTGCTATATCTTATATCTTGGTGGATGTTTTTCTCAAGTAAGTTTAAGTACATAGGTCCTGGGTTCCAGAACTGATTTGGATTAGTTGACAATTTTTTTTTTATTAGTTGACATTTTATTTAATTTATTTTTTATTTTCAGCATAACAGTATTCATTATTTTTGCACCACACCCAGTGACCCATGCAATCCGTGCCCTCTATAATACCCACCACCTGGTACCCCGACCTCCTAACCCCTGCCCCTTCAAAACCCTCAGATTGTTTTTCAGAGTCCATAGTCTCTCATGGTTCACCTCCCCCTCCAATTTCCCCCAACTCCTCTCTCCTCTCCAACTCCCCAGATCCTCCATGTTATTTGTTATGCTCCACAAATAAGTGAAACCATATGATAATTGACTCTCTCTGCTTGACTTATTTCACTCAGCATCATCTCTTCCAGTCCCGTCCATGTTGCTACAAAAGTTGGGTATCCATCCTTTCTGATGGAGGCATAATACTCCATAGTGTATATGGACCACATCTTCCTTATCCATTCGTCCATTGAAGGGCATTTTGGTTCTTTCCACAGTTTGGCGACCGTGGCCATTGCTGGTATAAACATTGGGGTACAGATGGCCTTTCTTTTCACTACATCTGTATCTTTGAGGTAAATACCCAGGAGTGCAATGGCAGGGTCATAGGGAAGTTCTATTTTTAATTTCTTGAGGAACAAAGCAATAACAAAGAGTTTTTTTGTTCTTGTTGTTTTTCTTTGTTTCTATCTTCTTTCACTCAGATTCCAACACCTTTGCTATGGTTTTTGACAACACCTTGTCATAGATTTGTTAACAGTGTATTGCCTGGTATATCTGTTCTAAGAGCTAGAGATTACCTTATTTTCTCAATGTGGTGACATCTTTGACTTAATTATATGTATCCAAAAATTGGTTGCACAATATTAAAAATTAATTCTCTCAGTGGAGATCTTAGTCAGTTGACTCCTGATTCAGGTCATGATCTCAGGGGACTGGAATCTAGTCTGAGGTGGGTTCAGTGCTCAGGGAGAAGTCTGTTTCTTCTCTTGCCTGTCCCCCAACTCATGCTAGCACTCTTCTCTCTCCCTCTCTCTCACATAAATAAGTAAATAAAACATTTTTAAAAATTCAGGTCTCTCATTCCAGTGAGATACTGTCCTGGCCATAGCTGCTAAAAGAGTCCTACTCTACACTGTCATTAATAAACCCTCTGGCTAAGCCAGAGCAGAATACATCACGTTGAGGAAGAAAAACTTTAACCATTAACTTGAAGATTTTGAATTTCAGTTTCTTTGGACTCCTTATTCTAAAGAGAAAGATAACAAATATAGACTAAATTCTCTGGACTTCAACTTATTTTGACATTAGCATTCAAGAGGATTTAAATTTCATACATTAATTTCTCCTAGGTATTTTTTAATGGTGCAGGATTTATATTCAAAAGTCTTTGAGTTGTTGGAATTTTATGATTGCAGTACTTTTTACACATTTTATTATCAGATACCCAATATGTCATTCAATCTCACTGCAGAACCACTGATAGATTGGATAATATGATGGGCATAATCTGAGATGCTAAAAAGAAAGAAGAGTTATTTTCCAACCCTGAGTATAGTGTGGTCTTGGAGTCAATTGAATTAATGAATTTTCTTCATCCATCTTGCCATCTCCTGGGGATAAAAATATAAACTTTCCACTTCTGGTCCTAAGAGTATCCATAAAGAAGTAACCAGCAGTGGGGGAATGACCTCATCAGGTGTTGCTTTAGTAGGTAGCTGATCTATGGTGGTATGTTCACCATGGACAAATGGCTATGTACAATGTGTTGAAAATATAAAGATCTGGGGAATGATGTGGGGGAGAGTTTTTTCTTTTCTAGTTCTTAACATTAGCTGAATGTGGAGTGTATAATAATCTTTGTCTCTAGCCTTCACTCACTCCTTTCATGTGCTGTGAATTATCCAGTTTTACAGCATTTCAAATGAAATTCTTAAAGGTGAAATGCATAGTTCTCTTCTTCCCCCACCCTTCTTTGGTATAAATTGCCAGAAGAAAGTGTGTCACTCTGTTCTGCCCATCCGTGCAGTAAGTTTTAACAGGGCAGCTCCCACAGATAGAAATGATGTTGTCCGGTGTTGTCTGAGAATAGGCAACTTTCTAGTATCTTGCTCTGGAACCTGGCCCTTTCTAGTATCCTCTGGCTTATGCTACACACCATACTCTCTGATAATTTTATCAGCCCAGGGAAATCCGTCATCTGCCTTTCTTTCTTAACTTTTTTTCCTCAAATGTCCCGAATTTGGGGGGTGGAGAAAAGTGATTGTTTCCCCCTCAAATCCTAGGGCTGTGATAAGGCATTGTGTTTCTTGGCTAAAAGGAAGTCAAGACAATTTGTAAGTTTTCAGAGCATCTCCTGGAGCTCAGTGGAAAAGAAAAATATTACCCATATGACTGTTATAGGCTAAAAATACACTGTAGCTAGGAAATACAAATGTTCTCAATTTGAGGAAATGAATAACTATTTAAGAATAACTATTTAAGTGCCTAATTAGAATAATGTGGAAGTTATTTCAGCAATACTTGAGGTATCTTCAACTCTGACCTCCAGCTATGGGACTGTTTGAGCTTCATTATGCTGCCATAGCTACACTTAATCCATCCCACTGTCACAGAACGTTTATTTCCCACATTTCCAGCCCATTAACATCTCTAATACAACATGGCCTTCTACAACCACTCCCAGTCTCAAAATTGGTCAGTTTTGTTTATCAAAGACTCCTGACATCTCTGTATTTAGGAAGCAGAGGAAAGACTTTGCCAGGTAGTAGCTGTGAGTTTACTTAGGGCCAGGTAACTCAGTCTGTATCCATGTAGAAGTAATGATATTCTACGGCTTCATTGTGCCATTGGGGAATGAACCAATATGCTAAGCATCTTGGCATCTCTGGGGAGATTTTAATCAGGCTAGAAGATTATAGGAAATAAGCTAGGTGGCTTCAAGTGTTTTGAAGAAGTTTGTGGAGAGTCCTTGTTCCATGATGTTCCAGAACACAAAGTAGGAATAAATGGGTAGAAAGCACAGCCCAGAATATTTTAGTTTAATGAAATAGTACCTTTCTAGCAATTATATCTGTCCTGCCATGAATAAACTGCCTTTAGTGATAATAAACTGTCTTGGGTCATCTCATGGTGATGTCATCCAAAGGATTCCTACCCCAACTGTCAAATCAGATTATCCATTTGAACTCTGAGAATCTATGATTTTGTGAAAGTTTTTCTCAAAAGCAAACCACAAGGAAATTTGAATTCCATTTTTGAAGGAGAAAAATTTAATATATTTTATCTTATTATACATTTTACCTAAATTACAAAGTCAATAGCCGCAAATATATTCTGCTACAAAGCTTTCTGTAAGAAATATCTCTATAAGAAAATACATCTCATTAACATTTCCTGTAAATAAATTACTTCAAATAATAATTTTGGGATGTACATAGGGAACTAATGCAAAAACCAGACTGTAAATGTGATTGCTATATAGGAAATGTTTGACTGAAATGTTCCATTTTCATGTTGCCAAGCTTATAGAAACCTGTTTGCATAGACTTTGGTTCTTGGATAGATTAGCTTATAATTTTTGTTTCAGCAGACATGTGGAAAAATGTGAATCTTAATCACCCTTGTAAATGTGTATGGGAAGCTGAAATTCTTAATAGACATGCAGGCTCAGATTTAATCTCTACTGGGAAAACTTGAATTTGAAACTGCTGAAGGGGTTTAAGTAAGAGAAAATTAAGGAGTGACTTGCAGTCTATAAAAGAAAAGGTCAAAAGTAATAACTATAAGATAACTTTTTGCTTTATGCTCTAGATATAGATATTTAGAACTGAGCAAACTAAGAAAAGGTAATAAAATTGTTTCAAAGAATTTGGAACTGTGGTTTCTACAGGTTAGCAATATGTAGATTTTACAAGTTATTCCATTTATAGTCTTTACTTTCAATGGCTGCAGAAAACAGAAATGGTATGTTTGGCAAAAAACAAAAACAAAAACAAAAAAAGAAAAACCCAGATATTAAAGAGAGAGATTGGTACAGAAATTTCAGATGGTGCCATTGGCAAGTTAGAAGTTGATGGAGGACAAAAGAACCTTAAGATACTACCTGCCCTGGGAGTCTATTTCATGAGACTTCCTCATACTACTTTACGACCTCAAAAAATATAAAATAAATATTTTGAGGTCAACTAGTGACCTACACAGAACTCATCTGCATAGTAAATATTGTGGTAGCACATCCCATGGAAAACTTCCATTTAGGCTGTGCAGCCTTGGGATTCCATTATGAATAGTCAGTTTGTGCTTCAGATACATGATTGACATGTTGCCAAAACCTGGGCACTTGACCAAGTTTTATCTATTTTCTTTGTGTCCTTCAGTGCAGCACAAATGTAGATCAGTTTCTGCTTTCAGCTTTTCCTGACTGTACTACATGTGTAAAGAATAAATGGGTTTACCAATCTAATTCTATCAAACACACGGAATGCCAAAGCTTCAAAAAATAACAATCTGTTAGTGTTAACTCTGTATCTTGGACATCTTAAATTTTTTTTCAATCTGTGAAATTCAACTCTTTACTATTCACAATTAATTGGGATACTTTGGAAAATAAAATATACTCAAGGTTGGAATCACATACAATCAAGAAAATGTACAATGCCATTCCTTTAGAATGTGAATGGACTGTTTTGTCTTATACTGGTTTTTGGGAATTACCAGTGAAAAACAACTTTTGAAAAATGTAAATAAACAGTTGAAAGCAAAATAAATTTGGTTTTTCCTAAAGGCATTCAAAAAAGCCTTGCAATTATTTTGAGATTATTTGGAAAATACTGACTGCCTTTTTTCTTGTCTACCAAGGCCTTTCACTGAGCCATAGAAGTAGCATTCCAAACCAAAAGGTGATTCTGTGTTACAAATTATCTATGTTCCAAGCTTTCATTTCCTATTTAACAACACTTTTTATGTTAGAGCCTATTGTATGCCAAGGGACTATTTTGTTAAACTATAACTTTGAATTAGAAATATGGCTTTTAGGTTATTTCTATAGGCAATCACCAATCTGAAGGAAACTGATCCTCCAGCACAACCTAAACTCTTGGAAAGTCATATGGTATTCGTCAGTAATTTTCAATATGTGCTTTTTTTTTTCAGTAATAGCATTTTCACAAACGTGTACATTATTTACATAAACAAGATGCATCATGGAAATGCATCAGTTGTACTACATTTGTTACCCCTTTCTTATCTGCTTATTCTCTTATCTTTTTTCTCTCTCTGTGATCTCTATATTCTTATCACTTTCCTTATTTGAGCCATTCTTCTGAGATCCAAATCCTATTTTCCACCATGCTATAATGCATTAAATACACAGATTCACAGTCTGCTAGGGATGATTTTCCTCAGAGGTGATCATATTTTCTGACACACGTGGAGTCTGGCTTTGGAAGAATATGTGGCATCTTTCCATACTTTACAGGACAGGCCCTTTGCACAGTCACACCGCTGGAAAATTTCCAGCCCATGAGAGCCCTTCTTGCGCTGTTTGGTACAGACTTCCCCCTGATGGAGCACTGGTTTGCAGATTTTGGTCCAGAAGTGGCGAGCGCAGCAAAACCCTTCGATGCAGTCTGATGATCGCAGGCAGGGGTCTCCTTCATGCCCTGCAGAGATGGTGACCAAAAGATATTATTATGACACTAGGAAAAAATCCTACTTTGCAATCAGAGGTACATACAATACTTTTACTTGTACTGTCTTCCATGAAGTTATCATTTATGATGGAAAGTCTCGGATTTCTATCACTTGATTCTCCCTCTAATCATGTCAATCCATTATTGTCTATTTTGATTAGTTGCCGTCTGAATATCAAGTTTCATGAAGAGCTAGGACTGTGCTTCGACTTCTCTTTACTTTGGCATGGTCTGCTCTTAGATATTTCTCTGATCATTTTTGTTTATGAGGTGAATGAAAAATAAATAAAGAGAACTACTTTAAAGGAAATTAATGTGATACCTTCTTGGAAGGTGTAAATAAACTGTTTCAAGGAGAATGCTGAAATTCTCAGTGACGCCTAAAAGCCTGCATCAGTGTCTAGCCAGGAGAACAGAAACTTAAGACGGAAGATGTTTAATGCAGAGAGTAGGCATGCAGGTGGTCGCAGGGCTAAGAAGGACCAGAGGATGGTAAAGCAACAGAGCAGGAAGCCACTACCACATTCAGAATGGAGGATCCAAAGGTGAAGGTCATGTCAGCATCTGGGGCCAGGAATCGCTAGCTGGGACTGGAATCCCAAAGGCCCTCCGGACAGGGGGTCTAGTACCGTTCAGTCTCTAAAAAGTTGTGAGTCAGAAAAGAGTAGAGAAAGGGCAAGCACCTCCAGAGTCAACCAAGAATCCATCATTTAAACATGTGGAAGAACAAATCTGGATATTTAATTCAGAAAAAATGGCCAAGTCAGCAAAGAGCAAACACACATCACAGCTGGGTTGATGTGTCACCTATATAAAGAAGGGATCAATAAACTTCTCTGTATTTTTGCCAGATTGTATATATTTAGGCTTTTTAGGCCATATGATCTGTCATTTCTCAATTCTGCTGTCACAAAAGCAGACATAAGTAATGCCTACATGAATCAGCAAGTCTGTATTCCAGCAAAACATTGTTTTACAAAAACAGGCAGTAGGACAGACTTGGCACACAGGCCATAATGTGTCAACCCTGGTCTAAAGGATTATCTGTCATCCCAGAAGGAACCAGTCCCACTGTGGGAAATGGACACGACCCACTAGCCATTGTCATAAGAGTTCTTCCTAGTTGCCATCAGAAAATTACACATAAAACTATATAAAATTATTAGTAAATTTGAAACTGTACTGTGACATAGCCATCTATTGGAATAAGGAAGGATACTCGTGTAGTGACAAATGCATGTGAATTTGGTGAAGCAGAAATAGGAGACTAGGTAAAGACATAGGTCTTTAGGGAGCATAGACAAGGGATAATTGCAGAGGAGCTGTCAACATTACTATTCCAGATCTGGCTAATAGGTCAGGTATTCTATAGCACACTAGCTCTGCAGAACATAAAAATGTGGGGAAATGTTTCTGTGGTCAAGAAGCATGGGGACACACGGTGTTTAAAAACCTTATCCAGTTTTCCTCATTGCTGGGTTTCTCAGAGCCCTCAATATACCAATTATATAAAGTTCCCAAACTGGGAGATGCATTATTACAAAACTCTTGAACACAGCACACTTTTATTTGCAGAATGTCTTAAAGGAGTGATATTCCACAGAATACACTTGAAAGAAGCCTCTTTTAAAGATAGATGTATTTCATGCCTTCAATGTTTTACTATTAGTATATAATTTCATGCTTTCAAATTTTACTGTTAGTGATTAGGCTTCTCAAATATTTTGATGCAAGTAAGGAGATTTTATGACCATATAATCCTACTAGAAACCAATCATTTTTGATAAGTTGGTCTATAAATAGTGTATTACATGGTTGTTTAGTGAAATAAAATTTCTGTAAAGGTGATAAAAAGATTCAAAAGCTTAGGAATGTAATCATATGACTGCAAACATTTAAAGGGAGGACTGCTTAGAAAATGGCATGATTGATCAAGGGTGCTGCAGTTTTCATAATATATATTTCCTAACAATTTCACAGCTCTTAGAAACCTCCAGCATCCTAAAAAATTAATAACTAGTAAATTCAGTTAAAATCTTACCAACAAAGTAACTGGCTGTAATTGGTTTTTCTAAAACCAATGCAATGAATTATCAATATTTTAATTCTACTTCTCTTCAAACAAGAAAAAGTAAGCATAGAATTACAGATTTCCTACCTTTTATGTGTGACATCTTAGTGTGTGGTCTTCCTAGATTTTGCCATCCCAAGTCGTGGTTTGAGTAATGACCATGGTTTCGATCTCTATGTCGGGAGCCATCCAGAGCTGGGATGTGAGGGGTTAAGATGCTCTCAGTGACAGGGATGCAGATGCCTGGAGATAGCGAATAAGTGATTAGACTGATTCAATTCTATAAGTCCGATGCTTATCCAGCCATTGTGCTGATGTGAGGTATGACGCTATCTCTTATCTATTTATCTATCTACCTGTCATCTATCTATCCTCTATTCATTCAGCTATTCTCTTATTTACATAAATAATATTGAATCATATTACATAACATGAAATAGAATTAAATCTCTGAACCTAAGTCAGGCTTCCTTAATTTGAATCTCGTCTCTCTCAAGACCAAGTGACTGCGGGCAAAAATAGGAATAAAAATACTTCATTAAGTTGTGAATACATGTGAAGTGTTTAAAATAATAACTTAGTATTAAATTAATATTAACGTTTTGTACTTTTAAAATGTCTGACCAGATATCCCTCTGCAGGATTCCGTTTCCTTTGTTCATCAAAAATATAACCTTATTCTACCTTATAAACATCTCTAATGGCATGAGGTCTTCTTCCCTTCACCTGTCCCAGGTACTTTCAACAGGACTCTGCCCAGAGGTCAGGAGCATGTATACAGCCAGAAGTCTGATTATCTTGGTTTATATGACTATGTTTATGTTTCTGATCACCTTCTGTAATTTTTTAATGGTTTTATCCTGGGTTGTCCTTGAATCATTGATGAAATGATGATGTCATTTCACCATTATTGCTGAATTTTCTCCCTATAAATTCATTGAGACTGGGTGAAGTCCTGTTTATGGAAAGGCTGAGGAACAGACTCCTGTGTCTCTGTTTGGAGGAACCACTCACTCCTTTACTATGAGTGTGGTGCAAGGTGGGGCCTTTAAAAGAAGACACCCTGAATATAAGAGTCAAGGTATGGACCTGGAAGGACTCACCACCGTATTGCTAAATCACAGCAGGTACTTTGCTCTTCTTGCATGTATTCACTTAGATGCTCACATAAAACACTTCAGCATGGCAAATCCTAGATTGCCATAGAATATAAAATGTAGAAATAGAGATCAGAGCCCAGGAAAACTAGAATTGGGGAGGTAATCCAAGTAACTATACACCTATGTAAACCATGATCCAATCCCTGCCAATTTGGAAAGGCTCCTTGCATTTCAGGGGTCTGGGTAAGGAGAAGGTAGTTGAATTAGCTAGACGTGCCTCCTACATAAAAAGAAAGAGGCCTGTTGACACGGAACTAGATCTTTACCATTATTGCAGCGGGTCCCGGGACAACACATGCCATCTCTATGGCAGCGCTTCTTTTTCCTTCGACACACCATGCAGGCCGAGGATCCTTGGTGGGGACTGTGGCAATATCTCCCAATTTCACATTCCTTATCACTGCTACAAGGGTAGGCCTGTCAGAAAATGCAACAACAACATCAAACACAAAGTAGATTAGATTCCGTCACACTTATGAAAAGTCCGTGCAGGAAATCATGGTGGGAAATACATCACAGTATGTTTCTCGTCAAAGGAAATGTGCCATTGAGATCATGTCTGAGCACAGATCCTACATAGAGACATTTCCTTCATCAAGGACCCTATAAATATTGATTGTTGGTGGGGACAAAGATAAGAGTTGATGCCATTCCAGTATTTTTGAAGACACAACTTTGGAGCTGGGATTTATATTTTGTGTGAGTCTGTAGAGCTTTTAAGAGTAACTTTGGGGGCTCAGAAATAGTTGTAATTGTAATAATGACACTGATTTATGGTGTAAGTGAAACAGCTTCACTATTCCGTTTTTCCTCTACTAAACTGGATGAGAAGAAGTTTAAATAAAACAACAAAGGACTGTGCTAGAAGCTAAAACACATCTCCTGCCTCATTAGGGAACAAATACATTAAGAGTGACTCTCCACAAATTCTACCCATGAGGATCATGGCAGAGAACCACTTCTAGAACTGTTTGAGGTAACTAGCTATTTGGCACAAAGAAATCAAGGAGCAGGATCCTTATTCCAAATGCAGGGGGTGAGCAGCAGTGGGGTTCTGAGTGGTAAGGGAAATGCTCAACTCCAATGGCATTGTGTTCTCAGGAAATGAAAAGGAAGGCTCTTTATATACAAAAAGAGCCCTAGGGCCTACAGCGCCTTCAATTTATACACAAAGAACCCAGTGTCTCCATTTCTTACCCAGTGAGGCTACTTAAACAGTACCCTAGATGATCTCCCAAAATAAAAATACATGCTCCACTTATGTACTCCTTGCCTCTTGGAAGTGTTCAGGACACTCAAAATGCCCCTGTCTGCAGAGACGGAGTTGAGAAATTGAACTGCCATGCCACACATCAAACTTCCTGATATTTTGAAGCATGTTGACAGGGAGACATTTATAAGTTGTTTTTCTTTTCTTTTTGTAGTTCTTTCCTGTTTTCAGAGTAATGGATTTTTTTTTTAATTGAAAAATACAAAAAGTAAAAAGAAGCTATGTAGTTGTTTTTAAGCCTGCCTAAATGGTATGAATGCAAACCTATGGGCTAAAGTTCTCGTGACTCTCAAATAAT
The DNA here is from genome assembly GCF_011764305.1 of Mustela putorius furo. Lineage (NCBI taxonomy): Eukaryota > Metazoa > Chordata > Mammalia > Carnivora > Mustelidae > Mustela > Mustela putorius. The sequence continues at coordinate 13,745,191 of NW_025422023.1, forward strand.
TAGAGGGATTTGAGTGCTTTGCTTATGAAATGAGGTCTGGTGACCTAGGCCTGCATGCATTGTCTATTTCTTTTCCCTTTTTTTCTCCCTCTCTTAACTCTCTTCCTCCTGCCTCCCACCCTTCTACTATGTGTGGCTACATTCAGTGTCCCCATGTTTTTTGTTTCCATCAGATCTTCATCAGCTTAACAGAGGAAATAAATGTGAAGCTGATATGTAAGGTTGAAGACTACATATTCGACGGAGAGGAAAATACACTTTCAGCTTGATTACAAGAGGAAAATCACAAATTTCGAGCTGCAAGCGCTTTTGAAGGATTATATGGTGGTCATGTTTGATGCCTACATTATAATTGTAGCCAAATAAAGCTATAAAATGAATTTTCATATTATTGTCCCATTCTGGATCTCCATCATTAGGCTTAATGGAGAATCTGAATGAGGTTAAATTCAGAATATTGGTCCATTTTTCACGATTCCAAGACTGATGAAAACAAAACAAATGTCACTTCCCGCCTTGCCACACTCTTTCCCCCAAGCACTTTACTCCCTTCACAGTTAAACCCATTAATTTTAAGTGAAATACAATTCACATGTTTCTGATTCATTTACATTTATTTCATCAAATTGTTTTGCAAGAAACATTTGATGTCTTACAAGTTTTTTTTCTTGCTTCCTTAAAAATGGGTCATGCTCTTTCAATGGAAATACGCATGTGTTACCTAAAACATCATGAGCAATTTGCAACACAAACAACAAATCTTCAAGGGATTCTGAATACAGAATAATACTTAATTCCATTCCTAAAAAAAAAAATAAAATAAAAACAATAGTCTATAAGGTAGCAAACACATTGTTTGCTAAAAATAGCAGTTCATTTTGCAGAAAATTGTAGAAGATACATCATTAATGTCCCATTCTCAGTTTGTGGGAAATGGGAAATGCTTGAAATGGAAAATATTTGATGCATGGCATACCTGGGTGGCTCAGTTGGTTGAGCATCCGACTCTTGGTTTCGGCCCAGGTCATGATCTTAGGGTCATGAAATTGAGCCCCACTATTTGTTCCACACTCAGCATGGAGTCTGCTTTAGATTCTCTGCCCCTCCCTCTTCCTCTGCCCCTCCTCCCACTCTCTCTCTCTCTCTCTCTTTCTAAAATAAATAAATAAAATATTTTTTTGTAAAAGGAAATATTCGATGCAGATGATATTGCAAAAAAGTCATATGTATGTATGTATGTCCTCTGTTTGAACGGGATCACAGTAAAATTCTCACAAGTATTTCCGAGGAAAGCTTAGTTGGTCTAAGAGATAAAATATGTTAGAGGAAATACAGTGTTATTATGATATTTTTGTAGTTTTATTTAAAGCCAATTTAAATAGAAATGACACAGGCAGAAAAAAATGCAGAATTTTATGTGATAAAAGATTATCGTTAATGTGATCTTGCACTTGAAATACAATCCCAGGACATAATATTGAGAGCAATTCTTTGACTATTGAAATAAAATTTTAATAATCAAAATGCAAGTTTATATTATATGGCATCTAGTATGCTTATGAAACTCCTTGCTCCAATAAACAGCATTCAAATATGAATAAAGTAAATGATAAGACAAATTGATTGAAGCAGGTCTTTGGGAAAGCAAAGAAGACAGGAGCGTTCACCTTCTGAAATCGTGGTCTCCCAAACCAGATCTACTGAGCCATATAACTTCCTTTGGCATAACAATTAGCAACAAAACACAGAACATGGGAAAATATGGATCTAAACCATTAATAGCAGTTCTCATATTTTCAGCCTAATACATTATTTTTTAATAAAGAGCTTTAAATAAGACATTTTCGTCTCAAGGATGAGTTCTCTGCAGCTTGCTAGTTTCTTCCCACATTTTCCCCTTAAAATGTCTGGAAATGCTTTCATAGCAGGCAAGAGAAGAGGGAGGTAGCCTGGGAAGGAGGGAGAGAGAGAGAAAGAGAGAATGGAGAGGAAGTACGTGGTTAAAGTAGTTATGGATGATTCTGAAGTAGTGAAGACCATGGCATTAATAGGCCACTGAAGGCAATTATACATATTAATAAAAGTGCCATTCAGAAACTTTCCCATAGAAAAATCTTTATTTTCTGCTTACTTTAGCCTCAAAAGCTTGTTGCTTTTCCCATCTGATGAAGGTTTTATGGCATACAAAAAATGAATTTGAGTATCTTAGTCTAACTTTCCATTTAACGAAAGCAATAATATGCTTCCCTATTACTTATTTGTGTAAATTAGTAAGAAGACCAATTTTTTTACTTGCTATGGCAATTATTAATAGTGAATTTGCATGGTTCTCCATTGACTTGTCTAGATGAACAGTCTGAGGAAAGGTGACATTGGGCAGCATGAGCATCCAGAATACTTGCCTTGACGCAAAAATCATTCGTGACTTAGCCTCAGTCACACTTAGGAGATGGGTTCATTTGAGATACCTAATAATAGCAGATGATGGGCCATGAATTAAGAATATATGAGAGCTGTCCATGATCAGGCCAAAAAACAAAGAAGTTTTGCCAAACCCTTTTCTAGGCTAAAAATAGAATGATTTCTGTAAATAGCAACACTAGTTAGACATGAACTAAAAAAAGAGTGAATGCATTGGGCACAGCTTAAAAATAAAGTCCATCAAACATGAGCATTTCTTTTTAGTATAAAGGATTTTTTTTATATCCATTCCTCTGTACTAATGTTGAATCATTATTTAAATTTCTAGCAATGAAATAAAGAGAGCACAAGTAACTTCTGCAGATAAGTACTATGTGCTCAGAAGCAGAGAAGGTGGGGATTCAGGGTCCTGCCCTGGCTTTCTGGCCTCCCTACAAGGTATGGTGATGAAGAGAACTAAATCGTGACAGTCTGAACCACACATAGATAAGGGGTTTTCAGTGCTGACCTGTGTGCCAAATTCAGAGATGAGAAAAATAAACTTGGCCACTTCTCTCTCTAGAAGCCTCCAAATACCAACAACATGTCCTGGTGCAGCTGTTGGATACAGAGAATACTGGCGGACAACACGGGAAATACTGTAAACAACTTTTTCTCGTTTCATTTCTTGACAACAGTTTTGTGCCCCTTAAACTCAATGTAATCAGAATTACAAGTAAAGGCCCATCATGCAATTAGTGATAATTAAATAATATTCTAAAGAATGAAATAAAATGAAATGTAACTCCATCTTATTTGAACTAGTTGAGCCCCCCCATTTTTTTTTTCAATTATTCTCAAAACTGCAGGAAGAAAAAGACCAGCTAATTTAAGATTAAGATTCGGGGTGAAATTTATTCTAATTTTTCAGGGCTGCCCATTGCTTTAAACATACAGATGTGATGATGACAGAATCAGACCCCTAAGAATAATGACACAGAAAAAAATTGTTTTAGGGATCTCAGCAGCACCAGCTACTGAACAAAACTTTGGTCACAGCACAAAACTTTAGTCACAACTAAAATCTTAGTGTAACTCCTGAGTTTTCAAAATAATGACCTTGTTCCTGTTTAATGATGAGGAGAAAAAAAGAGAGAGAGAGAGACATCACATAGTGTTCATGTGGGCTGGCCACCCATCCGGATTCTTGCAAGACCGTCCTAGTTTTGTTGTTATTGTTTTAATCGGGACAATCCTTTGTCCCCGCAAGCACTGTTTGTAACAATCGGAAGTTTTCTGGAGCCAGAAAAACATCATCAGCTGGGCAGGCAGAAGAAAGCCTGCAGGGGGACAACCCAGCTGTGGGAATGAAAAACATTCGGGGCGAGTGGATAGGAGGTAGCAGCAAAGGGCTGAGGACTAGCACGTCTGGGGTCTCAAAGAAAACATAGCAGAAGGTTGACAATTATTGGGAAATTGACGCCATCAGACTGGCTTCCCCTAGGTCCTTAAAGAAAAGATTAACTTCTCTTGCTCTGACGTTCCATATGATAGTTCTCTGTTTCAATGTATATGCAAGGTTTGCTATCCTTTAAGGTAGTGATTTCAAAGTCAAACCTTAAGACTGCAGCTTCCAGAGGTGTGGGGGCATAGAACTCAATCTGGCTAATGTGTGGTTGTATACTACATGCCAAAGGCTGTGCTATGGGATCTTTCTCTTTGTTCACAATTACCTATAGGGGATAAGGGTGTATCCTGGAGGATTCCTGAACATAAGGCCAGGAGGATTGAGCTTCATTAAACTGGATGGGAGAAGTTCAGATAGTTCATGATGTTCCAGATATGTGCCATGGGTTCATTAAGGCGGTTGTTTGGGTATTCATTCAATATCCAATAATTGTTTATTTATTGGATTTATTTATCGAACATTTATTTATTTATTTATTGAACACCAGCTGCAATCCAGACACAACCAGTTCTGTGATCTACAAACATTTTCCCTGAACCATCCCTAAAATAGTATATATCCTCTCATACATTTGACATGTAAAATTTTTCAGCATAATTTTAGTTTGTTTTATGAATATGTTTATAAGGTGAAATTCACAGTAATTTGACATGATTAAAAAAATAGCTTTTACCTACCTGATTGATTAATGCATACTGATTCTACTATAAGTCACAACACAGCCATGGATATTTTTCTTAGAAAAATTGGTTTTAGAAAACGTCTTGTTAACTCTTAAAATATACAAGTCATCACAACTCTGTATCCAGAATTTTCCAGCCAGGACATTAATTCTTTTAAAGAATTAATGACAAGACAAGGAAAGATGTGTTTAGGATATCCTAATCAACCTTTAAGAACATCTTTGTTAAAACCCAAACTGCAAATTTTACTTTAGTCTGTCATCTATAAAAGGTTTTATACTGCTGGTTAATGCAGTATATCAAGATTTGGAATGCATGACGATTTTGCCTTTCTTTCCACATAAAATGGCAAAAGACTTATTGTAAACACAGGCACATTCCCAGACAACTTTAAGAAAAAAAAAATCATGGGAGTTAAGGATATGGAAATTGATTTCCTGAAAACAATTCATGCTGTGCACACCATGGAAAACCTTTGAGTACCTTTTCCACATATTCATTTTAGGGCTAGGGTTGTTAGATATTTGGTTTTTGACATGGAAGTCCAGAGCTGAGAGAATTCTGCTCATGCTGCCTGGATCATAAGTTAGGAAAGATGGATCTCTGCCAGTGGTCCATTAACTTCCCCAGTGTATTCAGAGAGCCTCACTGAAATCCCAAGAAACAATAATTCTATGAAATCAAGGCAAGGTCCTCCCTAAATTGGGTTTTTCTGCCTTGTTCTCTGTATCTCATTAAGCTGCAAGGAGATTCCTGGGAATTCTCTACTTTGAACACAGAACACATTCTCATCTGTAACATGTACATTGTTGCTATTGATCATGGGGCAATGGGCAAAGCCAACCCTTTCCACACAGTCTCAGCATCTAGAGAAATCAACACCTTCTAGTTTGACTGATTTTTTTCCCCTTGTTTTTGACCCATTTTCCCCTCATTTGGAATAGACAGGACAAAAATACTTCTGTTCCATGTTCAAAAAGCAGCATCTTGGAAGTGTTTTTGCAGCAATTCTTGGAGCCCTTTATCCTCCACATATAATTATAAAAACTTTTATAATTTGGCTATTGGTGGAGTATAATTGCTCTAACCAAAGCAGAGGAAGAAGCCACACAATTTCAAGTTTTTGTTTTTGTTTTGTTTTGTTTTTTTCAAAATCCAGGCTTGAATGTCTACGATATAAAATTTTCAGTGTAGCATTACACATTTTCCTGACTTCATGACCTTCAGAAAGGTAGCGTGGTAGGAAGAATTTTGGAGTCATACTGCTGTTTGAATTATTCACTGTTTTAAGTTACTTAACAGAGTCTCAGTTTCCTCCTAAGTAGGACTGATATCATTCCTACCTTCCACAGCGTTTCCCTACTTACCTAATCTTTAAAATCTCACAGGGTTTCTTTAAAAACTATTTACTCACAGACTTCTTCTCACAGAGAATCTAATTTTGTAGAACTGGATATGATCCAGGAGTCTGTATTATTAATAAAATACTGTCCTGGTGATCATAGATAAGGTAAGATAGGGAAACACTGCTCTATAGAATTATTGCAAAGATTAAGGATGCCTCTTGTATATATCTCATACAGAAAATGTCTGGTCCATATGAGATATGGACTCAATATTATCTTTCAGATAGACATGGTCTAAGTGGAAAATTGGTTCCCTGACACATGAATCTAAGTAAGAGATTCACTGACAACTATTTTCTGACAGCTTCATCTTTACTCCTACTACGTAGCCACTGTGCTTAGGAATAGGCTTGAGAATTTCTGAAACTATATGGAAAAATAAAGTAACAAATAACAAACACACCAGTGCACTTTGGGAGAAACACAGTGTAGCCTCAGAGCTGTCAACACACGCATTGTGGCTGGATTGTTTCGTATCCTCATGTGGTATACACCTGTGTCTTGTTGGCAATACACAGCTTTGCAGTTTTCTTTGCATCTTGTATCCTGTGGGTCTTTACAAAACAAGTACTTTTCCTCCCCATATCAAGTATGATAAATAGATGATGTGTGTTTTTATTTCCTATTTCTTGTAGAGCATCAAATTCCCTTTCTCATGAAAAATCATATTCAAAATTCAAATACTGATGCCCGGGCAGTTATGAAAACTTAACATACTTTCAAATTGTTGTTTATGAAAGACCTTCCTTACAATTACAGAATAGTCTGTGTTAGTAACTATTTCTGAGCCCAAGTGTAAACACTTGGGAATTTTAGATGTTACATGAGTTTGAGCCATTTTTCACTTGTAATATCATGGTTTATAAATGAGAATAAAAATCCAGTGAAGATATAGGTTAATGAGTGTGTGAGTGCGTGTGTATATATGCACACACATATGTGTGTTTTTGTGTGTGTGTGTACAAAAGTCATCCAATGTATTACTTCAGAAAACCCAAGAAATGTATAGCAGAATTTACCCATGGGAAGGTAGGACAGAGAACTGAGAAAAGAGGAAAATTTTAGTTTCCATGTGAAGTCCTTTAAACATTTTCTACTTTGCACTAGATGCCTATATTATCTATGAAAATTATAATTTTTAAAAGAACTAATCTCATGAGATTCAGGGTAAAGTTTCTTATTCCTTGCTAATTTATGTTTCATAGTTTTTGTAGTAGGAAGGTTTGGAAGAACTTGGGTTTCCTAGAGGCAAAATTTCGTGCAAGAATATCAAGAATCCGACTGAAGTTTCTTAATTAAAAATTTTCTGTTTTGTTTTATTGACATCACCTTATCAGCAGAATCAGACTCTTAGTATGTTTAAATTATATATAAACAATCCATTGTTCCAACAATTACTTAATTGAAGTATATTCAATTACTTAATTGAAGTAAAGTTATTCATTTAATATAGAACATCAAACTATATACTTCTCCAATCTCATTTAATTCTCTTCCATCTCCACTAGGAATTAGGCTAGACTAATCATCAAATGGCCACTTGCCACATTGTATTCTGATTTTGAGGAAACCGTTGATAGAAGCTAATAAAATTGAAAAGCTCATTCTTTTATGGTTGGGAAGATGGAAAAGTGACAACAAAATATAATCCTCAATATTCATTCGTGGTGAAAACACTCAGTTCTTAATTAAGAACTATTTTAAGCTCTGTATAAATATTGCTTGAAAATATAAAATGTTACCATTCAAATTTAGAGTCATGAACAAGAAGGCAGGCCGCATCATTTCCCTCAAGGTGTGCTGGGAAGAGAAGCAAGGACTTGAGAAGAAGCATGGCCCAACGTGATTCTCCAGAGGGTTGGAGCAAGAGCTTTACTAAATCATGACAGACACAAAGATCATCTTGACTAAAAATATTTTGATTAAAAAAGTGGGATACCCAGGTGACTCAGTTAAGTATCTGCCTTTAGCTCAGATCATGATTCCAGAGTCCTGGGATTGCTCTGCATCAGACTCCGAGCTCAGCTGAAGTTTTCTTCTCCTTCTTCCTCTCTCTCTGCCCCCCTCCCCAATCCATGCACTTGCACATGCTCTCTCTCACTCACAAATAAATGAATAAAATCTTAAAAGAAATTATTGAAAAAGAAAGGGGAAAAAAGTAATGCAGAAGTGGTTCACAAATTTAACAAGAACACTGCCTAAATAACTCATCTATTTCTGTCTCTGCCATGTGGAAGAAAATGTGTGAAGTGTCTTGGACTGGAGTCATTAGGACATGACACACTAGTGACATATGGAGGGACTAAATACAAGTTACATGTGCAGCTGGGGGAAGGACTTTAACTCCTGAGCTTTGGATAAGCCAACTTATCTGCTACTAAAAGAAAGGAATGGAAGTCATTTAATCCATTATTTTCCCATCCCAATTCTTTCCCATTTCCCAGCTTGAGTCCTTCTCTAGTTATCTCAAGCTAATATTTATATAGCCTATAAAACAGGTTAAGAATCTGTACCCCATGCCCAGGTTTCATTTTGAGTTTTATGGCATGTTCAGTTAATGGGACAGGCCTCACATAGAAATTCACAAGAGGAACACACTAAATAGACTCATATCATCATTTCTGGGCTCCAAAGTTCAGGTCAATCTGTGTTGGAGAGAGCTGGAACCAGTCTCAGGTTCTCTAACATAACAGAAGGGTTAAAGCATCTGGGTAGAATAGTTGTCTGACTTCCTGATGGGTGAAATTACAAGAGCTAAGGCTACTCATTTATTTCAGACATTTGCAAGATGATTGGCTTCAAAAGCCCCAGCTTGGAGAGTACTTTTATTTTTAGGGTCTGATAATAGCAATTATGTGACCACATGTTGTTTATTAAAATAAAATGCTTTTCCAAAAAACAATCGATATCTCAATACACACGTGCTCTTACTTACCAGCCTTCCACCCCCATGAACTAATTTAAATTCTTACTGTGTGGAAGAAGGAAGAGAAGGTCAGCACAAAAGGACAGAGGAACTTATTCAAGCAAACAGCGTGGCATAAAGACATCACTCATTGGTGTATAATCTACTTATATCGAAAAATTCTATTTAAATGCTTTGTTACAGGATTGGAAAGGGAGGAAATTATAAGCCAGATGACAGATTCTTTGGTTTGTGTGACCCTAGTGTTCAAATATCAGCCTCAGAAATGTGGTACATCTTGTGATGACATATTCAATGTGTTAGTAATCCCAAAGAAAACATATTGAAGACGTTGGTCCCCCACACCACCCACATCCCATACATCTGCTTTGCTGTGGTGACCAGCACATTCTCCACAGTGCAAGGGAGGTCAGATGATTTGTAACTAGATGGAAAAAAAAAATGAAATCCTGTCTCCAGTTTTAAGTCCCTTCCCCTCCATCCCTCTGTCCTTCTAGCCTGTGCAACGAGTATGCTCCTCTGTATCTCTGCTGCTTCCTTCGCTGGCCCATGTTCATTACTATGAATCCCCAGATGTACTGGCATTGGACGCTTTTTAACACCTCTGTGTCTGGCTCACATTCCATACTCCGTGGAAAATACAGAGCTTTAAAATGTGAGACAGGGGAGGGAGGGTGGGAAAGAGAAGTGGAGCTCAACTAGGAAAGGGAGGACCACTCCCACAACACACCTGGCCCCGAGGACTTGGGGGAGAGCTCTACCACCTCAGTACAACCCCAGGGCTATTGGATTGTCAGAAGTCTAGGTGAACAAATGGAATAGAAATCACTAGCCCAATGGCTAATAGAGTTTTTAGACAATTTTGCTAGGACTGATCTGTAATCCTATACTTTTCTTAAATTTTGTCTTCCCTCCCATACAATGCTAAAAAGTTTCCAGAACTATGTTTGGAATACTATCTGAAATCTGTCCTGTTTGTTTTTGTTTGTTTGAACTGAAGGAGGCAGCTGTGTCACAGTAAAGAAGAACAGAAGACATTTCTGTTCTTACCATGACATATGATCGCCATCTCCCTTCCCAGCACTTGCACTACACATGCCAGCTATATGGGGCTACTTGCGCATCCGTTAGCCATACTGCCTGAGGACTAGGCATTTGCACACATTTCCTTTTTTTATGCCAAGAATACCTTTCCTCCATTTACTTCACATCCAAATAAAACCAGCTCACTGTTCAGAGACTCTATTAAGTAACTTTACTTTGGGAAAACCTGGGCTGGCTCCTCACATCCAGCTGATTTGGATGTTTCATTTTATCTGCTCCCTGTTAACACCTCATGCTTATCTATACCATGATATAGACTATGCTCTGTTCTTCCTCTGCCTTCTTTATATTCTTTGATTACAGAAATCATCTTTCACCTCTGTATCCTCAGTGGTCACACTGTGCCTGGAATAACAGCATTCTGCATTTTGCCTAGTAATGAATTAATGAATGAGGTTTTGTTGTAAAACTGTTTGGAAATTTGTACCACGAATTGACAAAAATGCTCATATAAGTATGCATCCACCAAACGATGGTAAAAAAAAAAAAAACAAACAAGAACTACAAAAACTTGGAAATTACATGGTGACTTTTTTGTATATATTTTGAAATGGATTTTAAAAAATCAGCTGCATTCTACATAAACCACTTCTCATCTAGCACTGTATCCCTAAGGACATCAGATATGTTTCAGAAGAAAGGAGGGTGGTTGATAAATAATTTTCCAGCCAGCGACTTGGCTTTCTATTTTATGTGAAGCCTCAGACTCACATTTTCAAGTACAATCAGACATCTTCTTTATATTACATTCCTGTAGATGATATTTTTCACATATAAATTATCTAAAATGAAAAGTAGGCTCTTTCATTTCTAAGTGGTGTCAATGGTCTCTGCCAGAACGATCATGCTAACCTACTGGTCCTTCACAGCACAGCACTGGATCTCACAGCTTCTAATTGTCCTCAAGCAATTGTTTAAGTCTATTGGTGGCTTGGAAACTATAACTCAGCACTTCTGAGGATCAGATAAAGCTGGTGACAATCCATCCTAGATGTTTCTTCCTAACTTTTCTTTGCCTTTCGCTCTTACTATTTTTCTCATTGGTGGATCATATTTGATAGTTTGCGTAGTGAACCCCACCTTAATGACATATTATTGCAAAGAAGCAAGAAGGTGAGAGAGTAGCTCATGACAGCTTCCTGTCAACATGTTGGAGGTACACAGGTGGAATGCTAAGTGGATTCCATCTCTTGATACACCTTAGTCACAGCACTATAGCAACAACGAAAGTAATTTTTCCAAGTGTGTGCCTCATGGAATGCCCCACCAAAGTATTTATTGGATTTCTGACTTGTTTATGATCTTAAACAAATTGAGGAAACAAGGTTCTCACCAGCCAAGTTAAATTAGTTAAGTCTCATGAGCATGTCAATTTTTACCAGAAATCATGGACAATGCCTCTAGACTTTAACCAAATTCATTTCAAATCATGTCTATAGTTCTTATACAAACCCATCCAGCTCCCTTCATTGTGTCCCACACATTAGAATTTTAGAGACACCTGTACACTTTTCACACCCACTCCCAAGTTTAAAAACTAAAAGGAATTTATGAAGGCCTTTATTCAGCCTAAGCTAGGTGTGTATTTGGTATTTGAAAAACCATGAGATGGGCCTATTCCCTGGACAAAGAGGTAAGAAATAAAAACTCTACTTTCTAGGTTACATTTTCTAGATTAGATGTTTTCTACATGGTTTGAGTCTAGGCAGGGATGTCACTGTGTATTCTACAAAGCTGAGTCTCTGTCTGACTCCTGTACAGTTTAGCTTCCCAGTCTAGAGAATAGAGTCATTGGATCCCCTTATTCCATAGAAAGAGGAAAGACACAGCCACACCTGGGCACAGCAGGTATCAGACAGGATGGATTATGGGCTGACTATAACATTTCCTGGGTTTAAATGAGATCACCAGGACTTCATTCACACAAGCAAGTCAAGTTGTTTCCACATTAATATTGGATGAAGTGATTTTTATTACAAAACCCAGTGCACTAGCCAGGCTCTTTCTGAGGGCAGATCAAAAGCATAAGGACTGGTCATGTGCTGCTTTTCATCTCCTCTCCTTGAGTACAGCACTGTCTAATACACACTGATCAAATTCTGCCTGGGATTTTAAAGAGGATGGTCTGGAAAAGTCAAGAATAAGCTCTTGAAGTAAGACTGCTCAACCCACCGTAACAAGGGTTGGAGCTATGGTTTTGTAAATGGTACATTGAAAACTGTTTACCACTTGCAAATGATGATTCCAAGAAACATTAACATGCCTTCCTTACAGAGACACATAAATAACTAACAGCAAATTTGCTAAAAAGTCCAGTTCTGCTTTCTGGAAACCTTCCAAAAAGAAATTACAGCTCTTTGAAACACAGTTTCACAGAATGAATCAGTTAAAAGAGTAATCAGCCAGTTACTGATTATAGAATAATAATTAATATCAATATTTAACAATAATCATACATAGAGCTATTTGTCTTCAAAGTAGCAAACTCCTTAAGTATTAACAAATTAGTTCTCTCTGTCACAACTCCAACATATGTTTGGAGAACTCTAGGGAGAATTTTATTTTACATTCATGTGTTCTGTTCTGATACTATCTGCAGGGCGATCTTTCCACGGTTAGATAAACATATTTGGATGTACAGAGATGGGGTAATAATGCACATCTATGTCCTGCTGTCTGGCTAGTTCACTTCTGAGTCCTCAACCAATACCCGATCAAAGGCAAAAATGTGTTTCCAGGGATAGAGCTGTATGGTTTTCATTGAGGATAGACTTTGCCGAAAATAAGACAAAAATTGTCTGGGAATTTGGGTGCATAACCTGGGTGTGGTGAGGATGAGCTTTTCGCATTTCTCACTAAAGTTCAGTAACTCTCCACATAACCTCAGCCCAGCCGTGGAACCTTAAATCCATCGTCTGACCAGCCAAAAACATTCCTCCTGCGAACAGATGCCACAGTGGCTAGAGCTACTCTACAAACTGCACATATTTTCATGAGACCCTAAAAATAACAGGCTCCTGGAAACTACAAATATTTTGCAGATGTGCTTTCCACCCAAATGATTTCACAAGTTGCCTAGGTACTTGATCGGTATGTCCCTTTATAAATGAATGAAGACCATTCTTCATTACAAATCACAAATTTTGATGGTAATCACCTCTTGATAAGTTCCAAAATTGTAAGCACTTGAGAGTTCTATTAACTGGATATTTCATGATTATAAGGAAGCGTTGTTAATTTTTAGTTCTAATCATAGTATTGCACTTATTTAAAAAAAAATTTTCTTTTCTCTTGGGGCACCTGAGGGGCTCAGTCAGTTAAGTGGCTGACTCTTGATTTTGGCTCAGGTAACGATCTCAGGGTCATGAAATCGAGTCCTGTTTTGGGCTCCACACTCCGCAGGGAGTCTGCTTGGGGTTCTATCTCTCCTTGTCCTTCTACCCCTCCCTCTCCACCCCCACTTTCTTTCTCTCTAAAGTAAATTAAAAAAAAATTAAAGTTCCTTTAAAGAAATAACTGAAATATTTGTGGATAAATAATATAATATATAGGATTTATTTTTAAATGCCTTGCAGAAGGTGGAGATGAGTTGGACAGTGAGGATGAAGCGAGATTATGCATGAGTTTAAAATGACTGGACTATAGGATAAGCACATGGGGAGAGTCATCCATACTATTCTCTCTACTTTTGTCGACATTTGAAATTTCTAGTAGGGAAAAAAACTAAGAATTCCTCCAAAGTAGGCAGAACTCTAAATCTAATCTTCACGGAGCAGCCAACTCCAGGCACCATTGAAATCCCTTGGTTCCACAGAGAGCACAGACAGCATCCTGACAACATGGAGTCAAAATTCTCTCCTCCCGCTTCCAACTTCACCTTGGAGAGGCTGAAAAGGCAACCTATGATAAGGCTGCATCAGGCTACCAAGACCCCCTGAGAGCGTGAATAAACTTCTGAGCTTCCCTGAACTGGACTATTCACAATTTACTAAGTGGAGGTGGCTCTGCATTCATTGTATTAATGAATGAGTGCTCCAGCTCTGAGGTTCCAGTCTCCAGAGTGAAAATTAACCCAGGAGTTCACAGGAAATCACCCATTCCAGGCCATTGCCATCCATTGAGTATTTACTACCGGGCTGCTAATGTAGGCACCTTAGGCGGTTAAAGATACATAAGATGTGGTTCCTGCCCGTGAGAGAATCACAGAAGGCAGACACAAACCATTGCTCATGTAGCTGGTCACACCCAGGTGGTAATAATACATTCTCAGGCCATCTTTTCAGGGAGCACACAGGAACCCCATTATCTTAGAAAAAAAACGACAAAAGGAAAGAGTATCAGACTGAGGGGACATTTTCTAAGTACCTAGAGTGTCTTAATTGTTTGGTTTTGATTTTGGAAGAACTAGAATTCTATGTATAACCTGGAGCTGTAGAATTGTATCTCTTGATACCAGCTACATGGGTTTCAGCTGGTGTTTCCCTCCACCCACCCCAAATTCATCCCATGACAGCTGCTTTGAGAAGTATTATAAAGATAAAATGTTTTCTTTAAAATGCCACATTATTTGGCAACCCTTGCTAAATGTCTAATTGAAACGACAGGGCTCTCTGTTTTTCAGGAAAAATAAAAGTAGCTAAGAATAGTTACTCTCTGAATAGCCTTCCCACAAACTCACATCTGTAGAGCACCTTCTGGTTGGCACGGAGCCTTCAAGCACATTTTCTCATCCGACAAGGGAGGTGAGTTGGGTAGGCAGTTCTTAAAAAAAAAATTACTGATGTGAAATTCACATATAATAAAGTTCACCATTTTTAGATGAATAATTCAGTGCCCTTTAGTACATTCACAGTGTTGGGCAACCACTATCTCCATCTAGTTCCAAAATATTTCCATCACTTCAAAATACACCCCTTCCTCCCCAAACCCAATAAGCAGTTTGGTTTGGCATCACTAACTTCTGCTTTACAAGGGAGGGGGGTTACTCAGATGCTGTTAAGTGACCTCCAGAGAGTAAACGCCTGATCCAGATACAGAACCCTGACATTTTAACGCTGTGCTCCTTACCAGAAAAGTGGTTCTCAAACTTCAGCCTACGTCAGAATTGCCTGGAGGATATGTTAGACCACAGATTGTAGCACTCCAACCCCAGAGTTTCTGATTCACTGAAGTCCGGGGTAAGGGCTGAGTTTTCGTTTCTACTAAGTTCCCAAGTGATGCTGATATTGCCTGTCCAGAGCCCACACTTTCAGAACGCTGTGCTACGCTGAGTTGCCTAGTGTCCTACTTTCTAATTTTAGATTTTGCTAATTTCAAACAGGGATGTTATATGTTTAAACAAAATAGGCTAATAAGAGGTATCTTCTTTCTCTGCTTCACAGGCTGGATGAACAGCAAAATTAAAATCTGTACTTGAAAGCACTCTGTCAGCTTAAAAATGACCACGTAGATTAGAATCTTATTGCTTGCAGAAAATCAGTCCTTTTTCTTAATTAGCAAAGCATATTATCTCTTCCAGCATGCCCAAGAAACTATGAAAACTGTGTGAAGTTTGTGCTTCCAAAATGCCAGAAGGAGAGGTATCTCCCATCGCGGGTCAGACACAGCATGCCTGGTATAGAGTAGTTGTTCATTGTTGAAGTAATTAGTTTCAAAGGTGTGAATCAGTATCAAAAGTAAGAGGGCTTCCTTTAGGAGGACTTGAGGCACTTCTAAATACAGGGCTGTATAAGCGCCCAATGTTCTTGACATGTGGACAGAGCTTTATGCATAGGTTAATTCTTGTAAAAGTCAAGTTTCATGCCAATATCATAGTCTAACTGCACTGAAAGGTTTTATGGGCCCCGATTTGAGCACCCCCTCCTCTCCTGGGTCTCTGCATCATGAGTTGATGCCATAGTTTTAGCATCAACCCCAAACCACTTTCTTTGCCTGCCCCTCCCCCATGTGTGTACATGTGTACAGATGACAACTTGTAATACAGCCAACTTGTATTCCAACATCTGCCTACCAGATCTGTGCAACGCTCTCCTGATCATTTAGCTTGAGGTTGGGCGAGGGGGAGCATTGCAGGAGAGTAAACGGTAGAGCTGACAAGGTCTTGTTTCTAAAGTGCTGGGATCCTTTAATCTTCTTTCTTCCTTTGATGTCTGAGATTTCCTTCTTTATGCAGTGACACTGGGACTAAATGAAACACCAGGAAACCATTTACTAGTAAAGGGTGTGTGTTACAAACACCTGCAGAGCCCATGGTACCAGGTGACTTGAATTACCCACACATTTCTAGATCTCTGCTCTGTGGGTGGGTGGCTATTTTGACTCTTTTTAACTTTGGGGGAAAAGATGACAGCTCTGGTCACACTGCTACGACTTCTATTCATTTTCTGTCCGTACATCAAATAACAGTACAAACAATTGGGGGAGAGAGGGAGAAAGCCGCCTTTGTAGCTCCGATGAATAATAAGCAATTGTACACGTCGAGTATCTGTACAAATAGTATTTTGGCTCAAACAAAAGAGATAATATTGTGGTCCAAGTAGCTGAGGGCCAGGAAACTAAAATCTGGGTTCAAGTCCTAACCGTCATTGGTTAGCACATAGACTTTGCACATATCACTGTGCGCCCCTGGTTTGCCATCTACAGGATGAAGGAAATCACCTTAAAAATTTTTTTTCTTTGTTTTTTGTTTTTAATAACCTAGCTGTTGCAACTAACAAAAAACTTACCCATTTCCCAGGGCAATTTGTCTTTAATCTCCTTTTATTTTTCATTACAGAAATAATATGAGACCACCTTTTATGGTTTGTTTGCACCTAGTAAAACTACATATCGAAATAGAACATTTGATAAATGCATAACAGCATCATTGTTAACACAGCCTGGCATTACAAAAAACTTCTAATCATAGATGGTATTTACTGAGAATTTACTACACAGTGCTCTCTGTGCTAAGTGCTTTACAAACAACAGCAGCCACATGATGATCCTGCAAAGCATAAACCATGGCTTGGATTGCAAAAACTTTGACAAATGGATTCCAAATTGGAATGTCAATGAAGTCCCAGTCGATACATATGCTTTGTGAAAATCCACATAGGAAGGGAAGACTGTCCAGATTTTCAAATAATGCTGCAAATGCTGCTCCATTTCTTCACAGCAGTCTTCCCCATCTCAGTATGCGGCAAGTCTACAGCGCAGTGGTCAGGCTGAAAACCTCGGAGCCAGCTTGGATTCCTGTCTCTTACTCCTAACTTCAAATGTATCAGCAAATCTAGGCAGCTCTATCTTCAAAGAGTTTGTAGAACGCAACCCCCTTCTCGCCATCTGCACTGCTGCACTCTGCTCTGAGCCTCCCCTCTTAGACCTCCAAGCCAGAATTCCTTTACCCACCTCATTTCCAACACAGCAGCCCTAGTGGATTTGTTGGAATGGGAGCTAGATCCTGTCAAGCGCTGGGAAACACTGTCTGTGGGCTGTGCATCTCCTTGGGCACAACAGCCCAAGCTCATTCTGTTTGACATGAGCTTGCCCTGCGCTTCTTTCTTGCTTCTCACCCCTACCTTGGCTCACCCTGCTGCAGCTACACTGGTCTCCTTGCTATTATTCCCACACAACCAGGCGTCTTCCAACTTGGGGCCCAGAACTAGCTCTTTTCTTTGCCTGGAAGGCTTCTCCCCAGAAGCCGCATGTCAGACACCTTCCCAACCTTCAATCTTTGCTCAAACATCACCTTATTATTGAAGCCTTCCTGACACCCCACTCTACTGGTCTCTTGCCTCCTTTACCACTTTATTTTCCCCTATCGATAGCACTTCCTACCTGCTGGCATGCTATCTAGCCTTAATGTTTACTTGTTTATCATTTCTCCCCTCACTGAAATAGAAGCATGATAAAGGCAGGGATATTTTTTATTTGTTTTGTTTATGACTGCATCTCCAAGATCTAAGAGTATATCTGGCATAGGATAGATGCTTAATAAATGAAGGAATGGATATATTTTCTAAACACAGCTTTCTACATCTAGCATTAAAGAGGTCCTTTTCTCCTTCTCACTGTCTCTTTCAGGCCCCATAGACTCTCCCTCTCCCAGTTGCTTTTCCTTTCTCCTATAAAACTTTGCTCCCCCCACCAGAATAAATTGTGTTCCTGAGTTTGACTAGTGAGAGTTTTGTTAAAAAGAGATCATGTCATTTTTATTTCTTCCCACCCACTCGCAAATTTTCTTTCCCTTGAGAAAAAAATCTATTAAAAAACGAATCTCTAACAACGTTCTTTCTTTCATTGGCAGATTTCTTGGAAGAATGCTTTCCACTTGTAGTCTCCTCTTTCTGGTTTTTTGAATCATCATTTAATCTGAAATCTGATGTTACCAGCATGCAGAAACTCGTCAGTCCTGGGTATACTCACACCTTCTAACAGCTCAGTTCAAGGCAACGTTCTCTACTCTCTCTGGACCGGATCTGCCTTTACAAACTATCATTTTCTCCCGAGATTCTGTCACACACCTGTCTGGTTCTTCACCTTGTCTTGCCCGAGTCCTGTTCATCCTCTCACCTAACACAGTAATTCTAAACAGTCCTGGCCTCCGACTTTAACTGTTTGTTTAGGATCTTGCACTACAGAGCCCTGCCCATGTCTACGGCTTCAGCTCTCTTGTGCAGATGGCATTCTATACCATAATGACTTGTGACTCCAGACATTTCCCATTCACTGCCTAACATATTCTGGATCTCTTCTGGCACCCTAAGTGTTGCGAATTTACATTTGCATTCACTAATATTCAATCGATACCATTTCTTCCTCATGACAATCCCGTTTCTCCTTAAGCATCCTCCAAAAACTTAAAGAGTGGTTCAAAATGCTTAAAAGAAAACCAGAAAAATGGAAAAACCTGTGACTAAGAGAGTATGAGATGAGATAAAAGTGGGAGAGAAGGAAAGGGAAGCAGTGTTCAGAGCATTCTTTTTTTTTTTTTTTTAAGATTTTATTTATTTATCTGACAGACAGAGATCACAAGTAGGCAGAGAGGCAGGCAGAGAGGAGGAAGCAGGTTCCCTGCTGAGCAGAGAGCCAGATGCAGAGTTCGATCCCAGGACCCTGAGATCATGACCTGAACCAAAGGCAGAGGCTTAACACACTGAGCCACCCAGGCGCTCCATGTTCAGAGCATTTCTTAACAATAAAGTTAAACATGTTAAACTCTAACATTTTATTTTTAATCAAATATAGAAAAAAAAACATTAAAAAAGATCCTAATTCTAGGTGATGAAAGTCAGGGATTTAATTATTCTTTAAATTTTTAGGGTTTTAAAATATTCTCCAAAAATATTGGCTCTTAAATAGGTGATATATCTACCATTTGGGAAAATATTTGCATTAAATGGAAAATAATGTGGTCAAAAATTTGCTTGTTTTTTTCTAAATGTCATTAAACAAAAATGCAAGTCTGGCAATAGCTACATGTTTGGTGTGGCACTGAATAAACAAGGAAACTAAATCTTGGATTTGGATGTGAGCTTAGCAATTATTTAACTCACTATGAAGCTTTTACTCAGCATCTTTGACAAGTGGCCATTCAACCTTGGCTCTAGTGAGGAAATTATGACCTCGAGGGGCTGTCCATTCCACTTTGGAAACAAATTCCAAAACTGTTCTTCCCTGTATCAAGTAAAACTCTAATTCCCTTTCTATTTCTGCTCAGTTTTTCTGGTTCTGCCTATTAAATCTACTCACTGCAAGTTTCACACCCTGATTAGTCCAGTGGTCTTATTTAACTTTCTGTAATTGTAACTTAAATCACAAGAAAGCCTCTATTTGGCTTTGATCAATGCCCTTATAGACAAGGACCTATTTCTATTTTAAATATTCTGAATGTCACCTAGTATGAGAGTACGTATAGCAGAAATCTAACCAAAGAAATTGGGAATTTAGTGAATTTTTCAACTTAAGAGATGAAGGTGAAGAACAATCATTATGACTCTGTTAACAACTTTTTGTAAACAATCAGATCCTGTTCCCTTATAAATGAAGAGTAATGATACCAGAACTCTTCATTTGTATTAAGGATATGACTTAAAATGGGCACTACTTCAATGTCAGTATGTTCTCGGTGAGTCCATAAAGTACACACAATCTTCTCAAAAATAAAAGAACCTCAAATCCTTCAAATATAATGATACCACATTTAATTTCATGAATAAAAATAAGAAGTTAAAAGTTATTGGTCAACCACTTCTAGGGGAATTTTCGAGCATTTTCTAATCTTTGTATACCTTATTTGTATACCTCATTACCTTACAATGAGTTCTCAAGGGGCTTAACTGAACTGATAATCATGGTTACCATTTCTGCTAGGATTCACAGAGACTCCAAAAAAATAGTCTGTTTCCGTTAGTCCAAATTCTCCAAATTTATTCAGGTCTTTCATCTTCCCAACATGTTGGTCAATTTGCTTATAAAAAGAATATAAAACTTAACTCACAATCTTCATCTTATTTAATTTTGGGGAGACAACATTATCTCTTATCCATTTTCTAAAATCTCCGATATGTTTCTCTCCGTCTTTTACAAGTTGCATTTAATTTCCTGCTTCAGCTTAGTTATTTCTTGGTATTCCTCCTAGGTAACCACTTTTATTTTGTGGTATTCCCATTTGTGTTTCAACTCCTTATTCAAATTTTTCTGTAGACAACCAGCTGTTAGGCTTAAGAACACCAGATGTTAGTGTAAGATTTGAGATGCTGTTACCAGGGCAACCAGCACTGAGTGCTGGCCATCACCATCACTGTATTCACTACTCCAAAGGGGGACTGGGCTTCACCTTTCTCTATGGAAATAAAACAGACAAAAACACATTTGTAGCACAAACTTAAAGAGGGGGCTAGAACATCCTTCTGGTATGGGCCCTATTCATACTTTCCCAGTGATTCTGCTCTACATGAAAAGAACAAAGTAACCGGTGTTTAACAAAGAAAAAGGGGAGGCAAGGAAGGCTTTAACCATAAGCAGTTAGATGATCAATTACATTTTGATGGTTTTCAAGATTACAGATGAGTTGTCGCACTTAGGAGATGAAAAGGTCAAGTTTTTAAATACCCCATCCCACCTTCCATATCCTCAGATGCTCAGAGGCGACTGAATTTCTTTTCTGTGTCCACATGAGACAATTCCTTCCATAAAAAGAGAAATTCTACATTTAAGTCACAATATAGCCCAGCAAAGAGATAAGCAAGAATCCCCCCGTAGGAAGGGTAGTACTTGAGCCACCTCTAACATTCTAGAATCACAGAATCATAAGATATAGAATTTATGATAATGTAACACAACCCTATCACTTTCAGGTAATGAAATCAAGTATTTTAGACCTCCAATCTGTACTAACTTTATGATTCTAGTCAATTTACCTATAAGCTCTAGACATGTAGTTTTCTTATGGCATAAAAATCCTGCTGTGCAGTATGGTGAAGAAAATCCAAGACACTGCTAGAGTCTAAGTATATCTCCTGCAAATTATCAGCCAAGCTGCAGTTTCTACAAATACACAGTGTGTATAACAGTAACTACGTTTCTGTTTGCTACACCACTCAGTGGTCAAATGAGATAACATGTTCTTTAAAGTACATTGCAAATGATGTAAAATTGTTCGTATTCTCAACAATTTACATAAAACCCCTAAAATAGAAAAATCACCTCTGATGCAAAGTTGTCTCCTCCCCCATATGGAGCCAAAGTCACCACTGTGTCAGCTAAAATTTCACAGACAAACTTAGGAATTCAGCTATTATCTAAAAGTGCTAGGGCTGTGCATAAGGATTTTGAAGTTTCGAAGAATTGTTTTGTCAGTTGATTCATTATCCCTGACATAATACTATCATCACTTTCTTATATTTTTCATTTAGAATGCCTAAAAGTTTATTTTTATCACAGAAAAATAGGAAAGGAAGAAGAGATGACTACTGCAATTGCATTTAATCAAGATGAAATACATTCTCTAATATACCACTTCATTATTTCAAAAGACAGCCTAAATCAAATTTGAGAAATGCCCATTTTTATGTGACAGAGAAAAGCAAGTCTTTGGCAGTTCATGGTATCCAGAAACCACCATCATTGTTAAATAGAAGGCCATGTCTGTACAAACTGGAAAGGAAACATTTCCAAACAATGTTGAGGGGTTTCCCCATTGTGGAGTATAACCTCACAGGTTCATAATTAATAATACTAATTTGCTTCAACTGGAGAGCCCTGGGAAATCACATAGTGAGGCAACTTTGCATGTCTCCTCAAAAGAAAATTTTTTATTCGTAAATCAAGTAATAATGAACAAGACAGAGTGTTACAGATCTTAATGTTAATTCTCCTTTTAAATAACAACTTACTGGGAATGTCATGGGTTTTATTTTCTCTTTCAATGTTGTACTGATGTCCTCCCAAATCCTAAAGGTTGAGTGGCTTTGATGCCCCCCTTCCTTACCCATATTTTCCTTCTATCCTTCCAAAGTCAGAAAGGTAAAGTATCTGGGCACCTGGGTGGCTCAGTCAGTTAAGTGTCTGCCTTCCGCTAAGGTCATGATCCTGGGGTCCTGGGATTGAGTCCTGCATCTGGCTCCTTGTGGAGTATCTCTTTCTCCCTCTTCGTCTCCCCCTGCTTATGTGTGCTCCCTCTGTGTCAAATAAAAAAATAAAATCTTAAAAAAAAAAAAAGTAAAGTATCCATATAGCTAAAACTCTTTCAAAGTAAATGTAAGGTGGATACATTTTAAAAATAGGTTAATCTCTGACTCTACTTATTAGGTTAGAGCATGAAATTTGGGGAGTTTTTACAGGGTAGGCAAAGGAACCACTGCACCAGAGTGTGTGTATGGGATAATTGTTCTCCCTTCTGTGGAATCACACCCAATATAAATAATACATCATCCATGAAATCAGCACAATTCATTTTTTCACCCCTAACAATACCAAAGGAGAAGTCAATTATTACTTTTTTTCTTCTAGTAAACATGAACAATTATCTGGTGTACCATGGAAACTTTTGGTGAAGCTGCAGATAAACCTAGATATGCCAAAAAGATTTTATTTGTCAAAATCAGAAATACGAAGAGATTAAATGAAATACATTCCTTGGTGGTAAACCACCGCTATTAACACAGAACACTGATAAAGAGAGAAATCCTACGTTTAAGTTACAAAACAAGTTATGTTTAATTCAGTGAAGAGTTAAGTGGATATTGCCCCTCTGTGAAGCCCTCTTCCGTGTCCTCCTCTTGCACCTAGCCCCAGAAACAGAACTCCTACCCCTGCTCCAGTTGAACTCAGTTCCCTTGATTGCATTTCCACATTCCACTGAGGTTGTTTGGAAGTGTCCCTGAAAGCAAGCAAGGTTTAGCTCATCTCTATATGCAACCTCATGATACAGTTCTGGTGCATAGAAGAGAATCAGTGAAAAGCTATTGAATACAAGATTTCTGAAGACAATTTAAAGAGTAAGAGAATGTAGTCCACATATATATTTTCTGTAGTCCATGTTTTTTAAGATGCTCCTCTCTAGCACTTTTTTTTTTTTTTAAAGATTTTATTTATTTATTTGACAGAGAGAAATCACACGTAGATAGAGAAGCAGGCAGAGAGAGAAGGGGGGAAGCAGGCTCCCTGCTGAGCAGAGAGCCCGATGTGGGACTCGATCCCAGGACCCTGAGATCATGACCTGAGCCGAAGGCAGCGGCTTAACCCACTGAGCCACCCAGGCGCCCCTCTCTAGCACTTTTAAAAGGAGCAAGAACTCTTCGAAAAATGTAGCTGACCACTTCTATCAAAGTAAAAGAACTGAGAATTTATTCAGAATTGTCTGCATTGCAAACTGTTCATGCAGTTACTATGATCTA
Organism: Mustela putorius furo; assembly: GCF_011764305.1. Classification (NCBI taxonomy): domain Eukaryota; kingdom Metazoa; phylum Chordata; class Mammalia; order Carnivora; family Mustelidae; genus Mustela; species Mustela putorius. The sequence goes on from NW_025422023.1 coordinate 13,769,058, forward strand.
GGATAAAAATGATTGATAACATGATAATGTATATTAAAATGTATATTAAATATATAGATTATATATAGATGGTACTACAAGGTCTTTGGAGTGGATTGGTTTACTTTTTTCTTTGTTGGGAGCTTTATTAACAAAATACAATTATCCCAAGCTCAAGTATGAATAGTAATCACAATCCTTTTTTAAAGGATCAATCAAAAATACATGCAAATCTAAGATCTATGAGAATATGACTGCATTACACATTGCCTATAATTTACAATATATGCACGTATATTCAAGAAATGAGTGTAATACTTTTGACTCTTAATCTCCCATCTATACTTCACCCAAACCACACATACAAACTAAAAAAGATGAAGTCCTCTTATAATGACTATATATGTGGTAGGCACTTTGAAGAACATCTGAATTCACGGATGCAAGCCTGGCATCATTTTTAAAGGTTATAGCTTGGTAAAATTTTTTTTTCTATTTAATATAATTTTTTATTTTTTATAAACATATATTTTTATCCCCAGGGGTACAGGTCTGTGAATCACCAGGTTTACACACTTCACAGCACTCACCAAAACACATACCCTCCCCAATGTCCATAATCCCACCCCCTTCTCCCAAACCCCCTCCCCCCAGCAACCATCAGTTTGTTTTGTGAGATTAAGAGTCACTTATGGTTTGTCTCCCTCCCAATCCCATCTTCTTCATTTATTCTTCTCGTACCCACTTAAGCCCCCATGTTGCATCACCACGGTAAAATTTTAATTAATCCAAAGGCAAAAATTCTGCCTTGGGCAGGTTTATGCTGCTTCTAATTTTTGGTAACCAGTTCAACCAACTGTCCTCCTGTCCAATAGATTCAGTTTTCCTCATGTTCTTACCATTCCTTAAATTAAACAAAATGGCCAGAAAGGTTATTATTAAGAATTTCAGAGATGAAAAAGCCTGAAAACTGAAGGCTGAGTGGCTTTTACGTCCCCTTTCCTTACCCATATTTTCCTCCTATCCTTCCAAAGTCAGAAAGGTAAAGTATTTGGGCGCTTGGATGGCTCAGTGGGTTAAGTATTTGCCTTCTGCTCAGGTCATGGCCCTGGGGTCCTGGGATCGAGCCCCACATTGGTCTCCCTGCTCAGCAGGGAGTCTCTTTCCCTCTCCCTCTGCACCTCCCCCCAACCCCACCCATGCTTTTTATCAAATAAATAAATAAAATTTCTAAAACAAAAATAAAGAGGAAAATAATGGCATTAGATGCAGATATATGTTTCCATTTCCCTTCTTAATAGTTGATCATATCAAGCAGACATTATTTTGGAAAGCCAAAAATATATGCCCAATTACTGTATTTGACTTTCTGAAATCACAAAACGTCTAAAAAAAAGATTTTATTTGCCTGTGTGGGAAAATATTCCAAACATAAAAAAGGGCTTTCCTGGTGGATTAGGAATGAAATATCCCAAGTCTCTACATCACAAAAATTCATCACATTAAGCTGTTTTTATGAGTGCCCGATTGCCTCACATAAGTTTATGTTCTTGATTGATCTCATTCTTCTTTCTCAGGGACTTTAGAAAATTGGTCTTCCATGCTATTAAGAAATGACTGGCTTGCAGTATGCAATGCAAGGAAATTACTCCTTTCCCTTTCATGTAAATCTCTTCATCTATCTGGGAAGTCTACTTGATGCTTTATGCCTAGTTTTTCAAATGACTCTTAAGAGGATGCAGAGATTGAGACCTAGACCACAATTTATTAAAAGTTCCCATAAGTAACTTCATTCCTAGAACAGAATGGTTACATTTTAATGGGAATTTTAAAAATTTAATAAGGGATATACCTAATAAAAAATAAGGTAAAAAAATTTTTTTTAAAAATGAGCAAACCCATAGCAGTAGTAGTTTGCAAAAATGAAATATATTTTAAAAGTTATGGTTGGCAGGAAGTCACTCTTCTTTCTCTTATTCCTTCATTCATTCAGCAATTTCTTTTGCCCCTTATAAAACCAATTTGTCTTTCCTACCTTAAAGTGTATAGATATTTGATTAAGCTCAGACACAATGAAGCTCAAGTGATTTTTTAAAAATGTGATTTCTGAGTTTGCTCAACATGTCATCAATTTATGAAACAATTTGTTCACTAGCATGAAAACTGAACTGGAGGGGGTGCACCTTTAAACAAAAGGATAAAACAAGTTATGTGCAGAAAGAACTTGGATTCTAGATATCCATTATAAATTTGTTTTTTAAACAGTGATTCATGTCTCATTAAATAAATGGCCAACTAGCCTTAAGTCACACTGCCTAAAATTTTAAAATGTTTCATATTGACATTCACATTGTTATAAGATGTGTAAACTTTCCTTCACAACAGTTATAATTTATAATTAGAAAAAAATGCTTACAGATAATTAAATTCTCTTGCCTATGAATCTTAACAATAATAAATAATTAAATTGTAAAGGAACAATAAAATGGGTAGGTTTGTATTTTTCCTATTTTCTTCTTCCCTGCTGTTTTCTTCATTCTGTTGTCATTGGCCTGCTCTACATAAGGAAAAGGATTTAATACTATGGTCACTATACATTTATTTTTCATTATAATTATGCATATTTGTGGAATCTAAGCATTTTATTTTTTCTTCTTTTCATATGAATTTTTCTCTTTTGACCAGAATATGAAGAGAATATGAAGAATATGAAGAGGTTAATTCCATTTAAAGAATTCATCTATTTGTTAGAAGCTTAACTAATATTTTGATAAAAGAGAATGTTTATATTAAGTACTAATTTTAGTTCAACATTACTTATGAGTCCTCATGTCATCTCACTTCCCCTTCTCCAGAAAATTGAGTTGACTAAATTTCTATGTGTTCTAAAACAATAAACCCAAACTCATTAAATCTTTCAGAAAAAAAAAAAGCATTTTGACTTTGTTGAAAAGTTGGTACATGTTGTGGGTTGTCTATTTTACAAAATTTTTAGAGTTGAAAAAATTTAATATTTAATTATAGTAGCTGTGTTTTAACACCATATTAGTTTTCCTTAATTTTTAATCCTATTAAAATTTCTAAGAGTTTAACATTTTCTTAATGAAGTGGTTCTAGAATTCCGACAGAGTCAAACAACCATACAGCAATAAATTTTAAAATGTTTTAACCTTGTAAAGAAATTTTGAACTCTTACATTTGCAACCACTAACAGCTTGTACTAAAAGAAAAGAAGAAAGTCTGCTAATAGTTAACAGTCACAGACTTTCTTTGTAAGCATGGGTTTTCTCTTTCTTGTGCTTCTGACATGAACAATTTAGTTACAATAATTTATAAATTAGACAACAGTAAACCCCTTATGCAAATTTATAGATATTCAAAATATAACTTTTTCTATTGAAAAAAATTTCTCACATAATTCTGTCCTTCCATTATTTACTATACAGCTCAGGAAAATACAAAGAAACAAGCTATGAATTACAGTAGATGCATTCCAAGACCCCCTGTGGATGCCTGAAATCATGGATAGTACAGAACCCTATATATACTATGTTTTTCTTATACATATATACTATGATAAGGTTTCACCTATAAATTAGGCACAATAAGAAGTTAATAATAATAATAAAATAGAATAATTATAATACACTATAATAACAATTATGTTAATGTGTTCCCCTCCCCAAAATATTTGCTGTATTGTTCTCACACTTGGGAGATAATAAAATGCCTCCATGATGAGATGAAGGGAGGTGAATGATGAAGGTGTGGTGACATAGTGTTAGGCTATTATTAACATTCTGATGATATGTCAGAAGGAGGATCATCTGTGTTAGGCTATAATTTATAATCAAGCACTGATCTACCTAGGTGTTGCTGTGCAGCATTTTGTAGATGTGGATTAACACCTACAATCAGCTGTCTTTAAGAAAATTATCCAGAATAGTGGGAGTGGGCCTCACCCAATCAGTTAAAAGGCCTTAAGTGCAAAGCCTACGTTTTCCCAGGGAAGAAAAAATTCTACCTGAAGGCTGCAGTATCACCTCTGAGTTTCCAGCCTATGAATTTCAGACTTAGTTCAACAATGATGCCAGCTGATTTTTTTCAAAATGTACATAGATATAGACATAGACATTTATAGGTTTCTGGTTAATATAGATTTATATGTTTATATTTATATCTAGATAGATACAGATATAGATACATACATAAGAATATAGATCTATATAGAATCTATACAAGGTCTATATGTCTGTATCTATATCTAAATCGATAAATATATACATCTTCTGTTTGTTCTGTTTCTTTGGAGAATCCTGAATGACTTATGTTTATTACTACTCAATCTACTTGATTTAAGATAGACTAAAGCTAAAAGAAGAAAGCTTTTTCTCTTCCATATTTTTCTTATATTCCTTTGTCCTTTTTACTTTGTTACAGAATTTTATTTCTTGACATTTAAATACCGCCAAAAAAGCAGTTTTAAAGAAACAAAATAGAAATATACCTATATCATGTTTTGTTAATATCCAGATATTATATATATACTTACATATATATATACATATATATGTGTATGTATGTATATATACATATATATGTATTTTTTGAAATAGCTAATATCAACCCTTGTGTTAAAACTATAGCAACATATCTTTCTATGAACCTAATGAGTTATTTTTAAGTTTGGTAGGAATAGCTTTCCCAAGAACATCAAAGCCAAGAATTATGCAAGTCTTCCCAATTAAAAAGCAATAAAAACTATTTGAAATATCCCACCAAAAATAAAATTTGATACATGCAAGATATTTTGCTTACTTTTGATCTTTATATCATTCTTTTAATTTTCTCCAAAGAATATTAACACCACTGAGAAGTCCTTGATTGCATTTGAAGTCCAGTGAAAAATCCAGTGATACATAAGTTACTTTAAGATTTAAAAATAACTTGGGAAAACATAAAGGCTTTTAAGCACATAGTTTCAAATGAACTTAGATTTAGAACTTTGTAATAAGACATGGCTAATTAATATAAGGTGATTTCAGGTGATTGAAATTATGAGATAGTGATCAAGCAGTCATTTAACACAATAATCCACCAAAAAGCAGTAGCTAATATACTAACTCTAGGAAAAAGTTGCCTTTTATGACATAATATTCCTTCACTAAAGAAAAACAGCAAATGTTAACCAAACTTTGGAATCAGACTCTGAGCTTAAAGAAGCATGCAGTCCATTCATTTTCTGCATACACAATGGAATTTATGTGGGAATATGCATTATAGGCCAAAATGTACGTAGCCTTACTCACAAGTGCAGCAACTGAATGCAACCTCATCGATATCCTGGGGTTTTCTCAATAGTAGCTAACTCTCCATCCCGTCTACATTTTCACCCATTCTAATTTTCTCAAGAATGTACTTGTGTTTTTTATTTAAATCTCATCTGTTAGGAAGTAAATTAAATGTCTTGACCATTGTTCACAAATAGTCATGTTTGAAAGAGCATATTGTAAGCCTCTGGGTTCTTTCTTTCTTTAGACAATATGCATGTTAATGAACAGCTTGCAAGTCATAATTCTCTGGAGGCTGTCTCAGAACTACCAGGCTTTTCAGCCATAGGTTTCTAGTTAATAATGGATTACAAGTAGAAGAAAGGTCACAATAAGGAACTGTCTTCAAAGAATTATTTTCATTATTAAAGTCTGTTTGTGTAGTACAGAAGTCCACAATTTTTTTTTTAATTTTAAAAGCATACTGCCTTTTTTTTTTTTTTTTTAAAGCATTGCAAGAACTGGTAGGGACAAGAATTGATGACAGTCAAGTGTGTTGGAGGATCTACTCATTCATACATTCATTCACTCACTCATTCAACTAATAAATATTGAGCACTTATCCTAAATCAGGCACTGTGGGAGATGCTGGCTTCACAAGGATGAAAGAAGACGATGTTTTCTTATAGAGCTTGCTGTTTGGTGGGGTAGAGATTAATAAATATGTTAAACTTAGATAAGTACTCTGAGTGAGTGGGGGCACAGTGCTATAAAAGCACAGAGCAAAAGAACCTCATCTAGATGAAGGGTCAGTGAAAGTTTTTCCAAAGAAGTGATTTTTGAGTTGAGATCTGAAGGGTGCCTAGCAGTTAACTAGCTGAAGGGAAAGCCATGCTGAGGCTAGTTCCAGAAAATGGAAATGGTTTGTGTAAAGTCCCTGTGGCACGAGACTGCATGACATAAAGAAGGATGAAGTATCCCAGGGGATGAGAACAAGGTGGTGACCCATGAGATGAGACTTACTCAGACACTGGTTTAATGTAGAAGAAACAGGAAGTAACCGAAGGGTTTTGAGGAGAATGATGACATAATCCTAGGGCACACATCTGTCTTCCCTGCTGGGGGTTTTGCTAAATACCAGAAACGCAATGCCTGACACTTAATAAAGTTGATAAATGAAAGAAAGTAAGGAAGAATGGGAGAGGAGTGAAAGGGAAATAATAGAGAGTGAGACAGAGTAGGTGGTATAGATTTGAAGATATCTAGGTTAAATAGAATCCCCACCCCTGTTGTGGCTCCTCAGCTTTTTCCAGAGCTTGTCTCATTTCGGTTGCTGTCATCATTTTTATAGATGGTGTTAATAAGGCCAGGATAGCTAAGTAACTTGCTTGCATATCAAGTTGCCATGATAATTTGGTATAACCAGTTACGTTATACCTAGTTATAACCAGGTATATATAACCTAAGTTATAACCAGTAAGGGTCTGAATACTGGGGCCATGATTTATATTATTTTTTTAAAGATTTTATTTATTTATTTGACAGAGAGATACAAGCAGGCAGAGAGGCAGGCAGAGAGAGAGGGGGAAGCAGGCTCCCTGATGAGCAGAGAGCCCGATGCGGGGCTTGATCCCAGGACCCTGAGATCATGACCTGAACCAAAGGCAAAGGCTTAACCCACTGAACCACCCAGGTGCCCTCATGATTTATATTCTTAAAATTATTGCAAATATATTTGCTGTTAACTCAAGTTGTTATGAAACACAGAGTGCCCAACAGATAGATATGCATAATGCATAAAATGGACTGCATAATAAGGTAATTTATTTTTCATTTTCCATATGGCTTTCTGGGCAGTTTGGCTCTGAATGTGTTGGCAAGATTCCTGAGCTGTGGTCACCCTTGAGATTTATACAAAATGGAAGAGCTGGCTCTAGTTGTAGTTCCTTCAGGTTAAAAAGAAAGGAGTTAATATATTGACTCCCCCGCTGAAGAGAAGATAAAAAGACACTCCCTCAAGATATATGGTCATACTCTTCATCCCTTTCTCCTGTTGCCAATTTGGATTTCACAGAAGCGTAACTTGGTCAGCTTAGAGACACTCCCAGAACAAAACAAAACTACTCAGGAAGAAATTTTAGCATTTGACCTAAAACAAATATCAGGTTCTTTCTGGAATTAAGTTCAGGGCTAGGTTCTTGGAGAAAAATTTTATATATAAAAATAAATATAAATAAATAAATATATATATATATATATATATATATATATATATATATATATTTTTTTTTTTTTTCAATTGCCCCGAAGAAGCAGGTTCATGATCATTGCTTGGAATTCAGTCCTGGTTGGAATTCAGTCCTGGTTGGAATTCAGTCCTGGTTTCCCTCACTTTGCCTCTGCTAAAACTTTTACCTCCAGTTTGGGATCTGCACCCTCTCTCTTGCTCCACACAGCCAGGTAATCCCAGGTACTCCCACTTCTCCTTCTTTAGGACTATTTTCCTGGGCTCCTCACTCTTAGGACCTATTCTACCAGTAGTGCCCATGCCCCCTTTTCCTCACCTCTCCCTTCCCATGTTTCCTAGCCCTCACCCCAAGAAATTCAGTCCCATGTTGACTCCAGAATTTAAAAAGTTTTCCTCTGAAAATTAATTACATAACTTGTACCAAGTATAGCATTTCAGTGTGTGTGTCAAGGGGTAGGGTGGAGAGATAGATAAAAAAAAGAAAAGAAAAGAAAAAAATAATAATGTTTCCCCTGTCTTATACTTCCACCGTCTCTGTTGTTTTCTGGTCCTTGGCGGATACCACCTCTGAAAGCTTTTGAATGCTTGTTTCAGGTGTGAGAAATATTGATTGTACCACTCTCCCAACTCAAGAATGCAGGGAGGAAAAAACCAACTTGGAATGATTCATGGTGTCAATGGAAAGGAGCTGACAAGGAAAGACACAGACTCCTCAAGAGCACAGAAAGGTATCAGGAGTTCAACTTGGTCAGAAACCTCCATCACCCTCATTCAAATCTTCCTGTCAGCTCTGCTGGGTGGACCAGACCCCAGGGACAGAAGCCCTGGGGAACGTCCCGTGTCTACAACAGAGCTGGCTGCAGAACAGGGGAGGGAGATGCTTATCATCCAGATTCAGAGATATTATGAGTTCGATAGAACTTTATGAAAACCCAGCCACTGTGATTATTTTCCTCAGGACACATATTTTTGAGTTTGGGTCAAATGTTAATGTGCTTTAGCCAGGTGCTTGGATTTGAATCCCAGTTCTACAATTTTCAGAGGTGTGAATCTAGCCTCACTTTTCACATTTATAAAATAGGGACATTATTTCTACCTACTTCACATAGTTATAGTGAGAATTAAATGAATCAATTGACATAAAGAAATGAGAACGTTTTCTGGCACCCTATGGAATTGCTCACTTAAGACTATAAATAAACAGAAATTTTGGAAACGTTCCGACTGTCTGTAACTGCAAGCACGAAGCTGTAGGCCATTTAGAAATGAATAACGCTTCTCTATCTTTGCCATTGTCATTCTGAAGATCCAACAAGAGGATATATGTGAGAATCTCAACAAAACAACTCAACAGTTGCTTTTATCCTTATTACCATTATCATCAATATCATCAGCATGTATTAATTTTGTCATTACTAGTTTGTCACCTGCTGTATCTGAACGGGGCCTATTGTACCCATAGAATATTAAGATTGTGGCAAAACTGGTGATGCCGATTGTTGGGAAAACCTTTAATCAAGACAGTGCGGTTCCAAAATTTCGAGTCAACTCCTAATACCCATATAACTAACTTGTATCTAAAGGGAGAAAACATGACCACAATTTTCATCTGACAGCATTTCTTAGGAAATCTTGCTGCTAAATGCAAATGACTACTTCTTTGAGAAGGACTAGAAAAGTCAAGTTTTTAAATGTTAACACAACTATTTAGAAACAGGAAGAAAAAAGAATCAAATAGCTGTTGTTGTTAGGTTTCAACCTTTTAAAATACCAAATTAGGTTTTGTTTTGCTTTGCTTTGTTTTGCTTTACAGAAGTAAACATTTGTTTGGGTGGTCATCTTAGAACCTATTCTAGCACTGACTTTTGTCATAGTGAGCAAACATTTTCTTGCTTTGTGTTTTCTCTGGGTAAACATATTGAGAATGTTATTTTCCATATGTACCCTGTCATTTGCATTGCACTGAGGGATTTGATTTGTCTGAGATATGCAAGATCCCTGAGTCAGGATAAACCCAGCCACTAACTTTCTAAGTGATATTGAGATATTCTCTCTGGATATCCAATTTCTTTGTATCTCGGATTTCTTTCTCCTAAGAGAAAAACATGTTATGTTAATCCTCTCTGTAATATTAAAGCAAAAGTAACTGCATGATTCAATTTATTTCAAAAATGATCATTAAAAAACTACATCTCTACTCTGTTGAATGCTGGAGGTGGTAAAGACCAGAAGATTAACAGCACACTGATGAAACAAGCAGAGAAACTCCTGCCTCCAAGTTTATCAAAACCAAAGACATGTACACAACTACCTATAATGTAGGCCAGACCACATAAATGTTAAAGCGATGCTTTAAAGTCTTCTGAAAAATAATGCCTTAACTAAATAAAATCACCCTAAATCCAGAGTATGGATGATGCTGTTATTACTTATTTCTACTGTCTTCCATCTATTTTATGGTGTTCTTTGATCCATACTTTGCATTATTCTTGTCTGAAAGTAATATTCTTGATATGTGTAATAAGGAGACCCCTCCTTTGTTCCTAGATGCAGTGGCTGCTGATCCACAAAGCCATTGAAGGACTTAATCCCTTAAGCTTGGCACTACATCAGTCTGGAAGTAGTTTACATGCAAGTCCTTTGGAGTAAATACTCATTAGAGGTTCTGTTGGCTCATTTGGTCACCCACATTTGCAGTGGGTGGCCCAGTTGGTATCCTCATTATTTTATTTTCCACCCTTGAAAAAAATCCAGCTGTAGCAACCTGAGACTACTTTCCCTGGTACTCTAAATCCATTGTAATGGAGCGTCCATTCATTTGTGATGCTAGTTAATAGGTACAAAAAAATAAGTGCCTCAAGCTGGTAATGCTATCATAATTTTTTTGCTAATATACCTTTTTCAGTGCAACCTCCTGAATGTAATCTGATCACTTCAAGGATAATTCACTGGGAGTTTCTCACACCTGACTGTTTAAAGAATTGTGTCCTCTCCCTTTCTCCTTCGCGTTCTTCCCCTTTCCTTTCTACCCCTTCTTTACATCACTGAACAAACCAGCTCACAGAAGCAAAATTTATCAGTTATTCACAAATTACAGAGCAAAATGATTGCTTTTTTACTTACTACCTAAATAGGTCTTTACTACCGAGAGCTTCTTCATTAATACCTGGGTCAGAGAAGCAGAGTTTCCATAATGCCATCTCTAGATTTAGCAATGAAGGTTTTCAAGAGGAAAAAAAAAACATCCAATATTTCTTGACTGCCTATGAATTGCAAAACAAAGTGTTGTAAAAATACAAATAACAAAGACATGTCTTCTTCTTAAGGAGCTTTCTTGTTATAAAGTCAATATTGGTAAGATGGTACATTTTTCCTCATAATTATTATGAGCTTCTGCAAAATACTTGTAATAATATCTACTGAATGGATTATTTATCAAGGCATGTATTCAAATCTTAACACAAGTACAGCTCTGGGGCATCTGGATGGCTCAGTTGTTTAAGTGTCCAACTCTTGGTTTCTGTTCAGGTCATGGTCTCATGGGTTATGAAGTAGGGTCTGTTGGGGTCCACACGCAGCAGTAAGTCTGCTTAAAGATTCTCTCCCTCTTCCCCTCCCCCCACTTGCTCTCTCTCTCTCTTTCTCAAATATATAAATAAATCTTTTAAAATAACATATATAAAGTTCTCAGAACAATAGTTTATTTTTTATAGGTACATATAAGAGAAGCTATTACATTCTTCTCAATAAATTAGCATCAATTTTCAATAAGAAAAGATTTAAATTTTTTAATTTTAGAATTTATTTTAAGAATTTTATTTATTTATTTGACAGAGAGAGTGAGAAAGCACAAGCCGGCAGAGCAGCAGAGGGAGAGGGAGAAGCCGGCTACCCACTGAGCAGGGAGCCGGATGTGGGGCTCAATCCCAGAACCCTGGGATCATGACCTGAGCTGAAGGCAGTCACTTAACCAACTGAGCCACACAGGCACCCCTTTAATTTTAGATTTAATAAAAATAAGAGTCTTTGGTTAATTTCCCTGTGGATAATGGGAAATATAGTGGAGATACAGTATTGGACCATGAGGGAGTATGACCATGTAGTAGATGTTAGGCATTGTATTATATATTTGTAAACATTATTTCACTTAGTACTCAAAATGACCATGCAAGTTATATACTGTTTTGTCTATTGTGCAAAAAAACTAAAACATGGGCCAAAAAAATTAAAGAGCCAGGATTTGAAGGCAACTTCAGCTGGCTGAAAAAGTCATATTTTTCTCATTCCTTAAGTTCTGATCAGACTACTTAATCTCATTTTCTTCAAAGACAGGAAGACTGTAGGAAGTATCCTGTTGCCTTGTGCAAAGTTTTACAGTATCTTGGACTGTAACTTCTCTAAGATTTAATAACTGTAGAAAAAACAACCAGCAAGGTATCCTCCTGTGTACCATAAATAGGCCACTCCAGGGTAAATTACATCCTTGTGACTTATCCTAGAAGGAGCCCCACATGGCTGTTGGACAGTGCTGCTGACCAAAACCATAAGGGCTCACATATGTTTAGGGTCTGCTCTGCTAAGTGTGTAACACACTCAGCTAATGCTGTGCTATTCCCAGCCTTACTGCCAACTCATTCACACTCACTGCACTTGTGCACAGATGCACTTCTGTCTTTTCTCATCCATCACAGTATCCAGACATTTGTTTGTTAAACCTTAACATTTAACCACATAAGACTTATATAAATGATCAAAAAGATTCATAAGTGGAAAATTCATAAAACTAGTCACTTCAGTTTATTATCACATCTTAACTTATTCATCCACATACTTACACATAAAATTTCATTTTGCTGTCTATATTATGGTATCTGGCACACCAGTCTATATTACAGAGAGCTCCTCCCATCTAGAATGCAGTAAGAACTCTGAAATGGTTTTAATTTTAATAAGGCAATTGTTGTAGAGCTACATGTTTGTTTTGTTTTAATGTGATTTGAAACTCAACACATTCTGAGGCACTAATACTGCTAATTTCAACTGAGACTAAATGGTTGTATACCTATAATGTCTATACATCTATATACTCACATATATAGATATATAACCAAAGATACATTTGTATGTACATATATATACTTGCACATATCCTTATACCTGTCTGTTTGGTATCAAAACTTAAGTTTAAATGTTTAGGTTTGAAACTTTGGAACTTAAACTTTTTAATTTTTCTGCATGTTATATACTATTATATCATGTATAATGTCTGCTTACACACAAAGTAAAACAAATGGAAGACATGTAATTTGATTTTTATTCAGCATGACACTATTTATCATATCAGAAGTATAACAAGGAATAATTTAGGGTACAAGTAATATGTCTTCTAGTATAGATGCTTTCTATGATTAAATAAAATAATTACATGCTAAATTCTTTGTAAATAAGTTCATAGAACATTTATTCATCAACAAACTTATTAAAAAGATTCTATGTGTAAATGTCTTTACACATATACTGTGGTACTATTGCTATTTTCAGTAATTCTACCAAAACAAAACAAAACAAAACAACTAGGTGCTCTATACCAGGTAGTGCAGAAGGCACTTGGGAAATGCAAAGATAGTTGAGAGGTAGTCCAAGCCATCCTAAACTTTATTACCTAATAATATTAAGTTAGCACTCTACCATTTTTCTTTAAAAAAAAGAAACATGCATGATATTATTCTATCCTTATGACAACAATATGAAGTAAATGTTATTATTATTTCCCCACCCAAAGATGACAAGTGACTTGAGCAAAGATTCAATATGGGTCAGGACTCACAATTCCTTTCTTTCTTTTTTTTTTTTTTATTTATTTTCAGAAAAACAGTATTCATTATTTTTGCACCACACCCAGTGCTCCATGCAATCCGTGCCCTCTATAATACCCACCACCTGGTACCCCGACCTCCCACCCCCCCTGCCACTTCAAACCCCTCAGATTGTTTTTCAGAGTCCATAGTCTCTCATGATTCACCTCCCCTTCCAATTTACCCCAACTCCCTTCTCCTCTCTAACAATTCTTAAATATGCTGCTATTATCAGAAGTCAGCCTATATCGGGAAAATAGACTGAATCAGAGTAAAGCAAGATTTTGCCCTATGGATTCATGAAGGAGCAGTCTGAATTGTTTTTAGAGTGAACTGGAGCAACAATAAAATTATTGCTATTTCAGGGGCGCCTGGGTGGCTCAGTGGGTTAAGCCTCTGCCTTTTGTTCCAGTCATGATCTCAGGGTCCTGGGGTCCAGCCCTGCATTGGGCTCTCTGCTCAGCAGGGAGCCTGCTTCCCTCTCTCTGCCTGCCTCTCTGCCTACTTGTGATCTCTCTCTCTGTCAAATAAATAGATAAAAATCTTTAAAAAAATTATTGCCATTTCATGTTGACACATTATGCAAACAAGTATTTTTAGCCTTTAATGGGAAAATATTTTTTCTTGTAAGCCATTACATTATATCCATTATTCAGTCCAAAATCTTAAAAATAATTACACAAATGGAAACATTATTCCATCCTACTTAGACCCCACATCTCTGAATTCTTTTTGAAGCTAGTGAGTATAGGGTCCAGGTACAAACAGGGATCTTCCCACAGCATTCAAAATGTGTTGCTGTGCATGTATTCCCTTCATATTTAAATCTCCTACTGTTTAAACTATAATGTCAAAAGTGGTATGTCATCCCTGAAACAGAAGCTCTGTGTTTTCTCTGGACACTGAACCTCTCTTACGGCAATCATCCTCATGGTCCTTTATCTCTTTTGCAGTCTTGAACTATTTGAAATCCTGCCTCCACTCTAAAGCTTGCTGCAAAGCCCCTCTTTGTTGCTCAGTATTGCCTTCCCACACTCACTCCCAACAAAAGGGACCTTGCCTCTTCACTGAGCTCTTTTTGTTTTTAACCTTTACTGTTCATTCTCTTCATACAACACTTATTTAAGATATTTATATATTTTATGTTTATTCTTATCTCTTCAGGTAAATTATAGATTCTTAGGGTTCAAAACATGCATTTTTTTTTTCTCTAAGGTTGTATCAGCAACTAGGACAACTTTGGTATACTCAATAAATATTGGGCAAATCAATAAAATATTGTCAATACATTTGACACGATATCATTCTAATGACACATTTTGTAATTCTAATATTACATTCTACACAAAAAATATTCAAAGATACGTAGTATCCCCATGTGTAACTGATAAAACCTTATGAAATGGCATTGATTCTGACCTGTAATTATTTCATTTATGTACTTAATTTCTTCCTCTTTCATTAGAATAAGACCTCCATGAAAGCAAAGACCTTGCCTACTTTGTGCAGGTAGGGAGACAGGCAAGGACAGAGGAAAGTATAGGCTCTGTTTGCCTAAGTTACTGTTCTCACCACTTTTGTTGACTGGAAAGTCTCATGTGTCCCATTTCCTAGTTTCTAGGGCCTCCCAATACAGCAGAACAGGAATAAACTCAGAGGAATTGGTGTTGCTGACACTGGATAGGTACTATAACAAAGAGAGGACTAAAATATTCTACCTGTTTCCATCTGTCTTTTGTTCATTAATTAACACAACTCTCGAAGTATGTAATTTTTGGACCAGGAAAATGCCAATGTAGGTGTTTTATAAACATAAGAAAGGTGTAAATTTGTGACTCCTGTGGACATGTTGAGCATCAAACTTCATAGCACAAAGTGCTGAAACCTTCGTTTACACAAAGAAAAACCAGCCACAATGAGATTCTGTAGATTATGTAAAGCAGTAGCCAAAAAAAAAGAGAAAAAGGAAGGGACGGAGGAAGGAAAGAGGATCATTTTAAGGTAATTAAAAAAGTTCAATGGAGTAGGGATAGTGTTTTCTTTTTTTTTTTTTTAAGATTTTATTTATTTATTTGACAGACAGAGATCACAAGTAGGCAGAGAGGCAGGCAGAGAGAGAGAGGGAAGCAGGCTCCCTGCCGAGCAGAGAGCCTGATGTGGGACTCAATCCCAGGACCCTGAGATCATGACCTGAGCCGAAGGCAGCGGCTTAATCCACTGAGCCACCCAGGCGGGATAGTGTTTTCAATAAGTGGTACACGATCAACTGAATATTCATGAGGAAAAAATATTAATTTTGATCAAAATCTCACACTTATAAAAAAAAATTAACTCAAAATGAACCACAGATTTAAATTTAATTATAATATTATACAACTTCTGAGGAAAAAAAAATTCTCTTCTAAGAAGAAATTTTTGAGATCTAGGACTAGGCAAAGAGTTCTTATACTTGACCCCAAAGTATAATCCACAGAAAGAAAAAAAAGTTAAGTGGACTTCATCAAAATTTTAAAATTTTTGTTCTATGAAATTAAAACAGGTGACAAAGTAGGAGAAAATGTGCAAATTACATCTGCAACAAAGGTCTAGTACAGAGAGTATATAAACAACTCTCAAAACCCAACAGTAAAAAGACAATTCAATTACAAAGTAGACAAAAGACATGAAGGGGTATTTCACTTAAGAAGATATACAGATGGCAAAATGCATCTGAAAATATATGTAAAATCATTAGTTCTCAGCAAAATGCAAATTAAAACCACAGCGAGATATCAGTATGCACCTATCAGAATGACTAAAATTTTAAAAAATTGAGTAACAGCAGCAGATGTTGGTGAGAATGCAGAAAAACTAGATCGTTCATACATTGGTGATGGGACTGAAAATGACACAGTACTTGGGAAAACAGTTTAGCATTTTCTTTAAAAATTAAAAATGCAACTATCATATGACCCAGGAATTATAATTCTGGGCTTTTATTCCAGAGAAATGAAGACTTCTGTTCATACACAAACCTGTGCCCAAGTGTTTATATATTCCCTTTTCATTACTGTAGTCAAATATACATACCATAAATTTTACCATTTTAATCATATTTAAGTGCATAATTCAGTGACATGTAAATATATTTGCAATACTGTGCAACCATTACCACTACACATTTTCAGAACTTCTTTATAATCCCAAATGGAAACTCCATACCCATTAAGTAATAACCTCCATTTTCCTCTCCCCTTCAGCTCCTGGTAACCTCTACTCTCCTTTCTCTCTCTATGAATTTGCATATTTTAGATATCTCATATAAGTAGAAGTATATATGTCCTATTATATCTGGCTCATTTCACATAGAACAGTGGTTTTTAAGTTTCATCCATGATACAGCATGTATCAGAATTTCATTCCTTTTTAAGGCTGAATAATATTTCATGCCACATATATACAACATTTTGTTTACCCATTTATATGTTGGTGTTTGTTCTAATTTGTTTCCACTTTTTGTGTACTGGAAATAACACTGCTATAAACATTGGGATGCAAGTATCTTAAACAGTTTTATTCTTAATGGACAAAAATAGGAAATAAACCCGCCTTTCAACAGGTCGATGGTTAAACAAACTGGTATTCCATACAATGAAATATTGCTCAGCAATAAAAAAAGAATA
Source organism: Mustela putorius furo (assembly GCF_011764305.1). NCBI lineage: Eukaryota > Metazoa > Chordata > Mammalia > Carnivora > Mustelidae > Mustela > Mustela putorius. Next base: position 13,786,072 of record NW_025422023.1, read on the forward strand.
AACTATGGATACACACAACTGCCTGTTGTGAACCTCCAAAGAATTATGTTGAGTAAGAAAAGCTAAACCCCAAATATTATATAGTGTCTGAATTCATTTATGGGACATTCTTGAAGTGACAAACTTAGGGGAGAGAAGTATATATGACTCTAAAAGGCCACATGACAGATAACTGCAGAAGGGAAATGTTTCGTATCTTGACAAATGTTAAAACCTGTGATACTGCACTATGCTTTTGCAAGATGTTACCACTGGGGGAACCTTGGCAAAGTTACCCCAGATGTCTCTATGCCAATTACTACACCTGCATAATTATCTATAATTATCAGACCAAAAAAAAAAAAATGTTTAAAAGAAATGAAGAGAGAGGGGCGCCTGGGTGGCTCAGTGAGTTAAAGCTTCTGTCTTCAGCTCAGGTCATGATCCCAGGGTCCTGGGCTCTCTGCTCAGTGGGAAGCCTGCTTCCTCCTCTCTCTCTGCCTCCCTCTCTGCCTGCTTATGATCACTGTCTGCCAAATAAATAAACAAAATATTAAAAAAAAAAAAAGAAGGGAAGAGAGAAAGGGAGGGAGGAGGAGAAGGAAGAAAAAAATCTCACTCACATATACAAATATACATACAAATTCAACCTGAGTCTCTGATGCGACACAGCTTAGATCGGTCTGCCAAGTCTCCCCCACCTCACCCCCAATGGTGGCCCAGCAGCACTGTGTGAATTTTAAGATCTTTCCAGAATGGAAAGGGCCATGACTTAGATGTCAGTTGAATACCCACAGTGAACTGCACACAGTACAGTTATAAAATGGCATTTTAAGTTTCTTTCAACTATATTTATTTACAGAGCTCCCTGAGAAGTTTTTGCAGGAGCTGTATCATCACACTAAATACCTACCCTCAGCAGAGGACTTTCTTTTCCTGGGTATGTGTTGTGGCAGCAGAGGGCATACTCTGTTCCTCCTCATATTGTATACATATTTGTCTTTTACTGAAGATTTATGATGAGGGAAATAACTTTGAGTCTTATGTTAATTGTTTGAGGCCTTGCTTTGACAGCGCTAATTGTTTAGTTTTAATAGAAGACATTGTTGTGAAGTGAAAGCAGAAGTTTAAATAAAAAAAAAAAGAGAGAGAGAGATAGAGAGATGGTTCCTTTTAAGTTCTTCATGTTCTCATGAAGTCCATAAGCAATTGTAAGCCATATGTAACTAGATTCTTTCTTAATGTTCTTTAAAAAGTTACAAATTTCAATGCATACTGGCAATCTTAGCATGGCAAAGTGTCCCACAGAATATATTCCTCTATAAACTACATCAGGAAACTGTGTTCTAGATTTTCTGTTTGCACATAACTGGAGAGACTTAGTCACACACTCACACACACACACACGCACACACACACCATCAATGAACCCATGTCAAAAGAGTCTACAGTCTCTCTAATTTGAAGCAGCTGGTGTATTCTAAATATGGAGAGTCCAAGCTTCCAGCATCATCAGTACCATCATTAAGAATCAGAATCATTGACTTAAATGTTCTTTATTATTCTCTCTATTGAGGAATTTATATCACATAGCAGTTAGCTCTTCCCTATTGTTCCCAGACTGTCATGCACAAATGTCAACAAGAGTGTATTTAATTCATACTCTAAAATTAAATCCTTTATCCCACAATTAGCCATAATCATTACCACATACGACTATGATTTACCATAACTAAAATAGATGGCGCGGGATTTATTGTGTTTGAAATGCAAAGGCAGATTTTTGAATTAAATAATTGCATGCTAACTATTTGGGACATAATTGCTACTTAGGTTGTTTTCCATGTATCTCCATCAAGTTAGATAGTAAATTGTTACAATGCCCCACTAGTAAAATTTAAGGGACTGTTGTGTGTGTGTAAAATAATGCTCTTTGAGAACATGACCATTCCTAATAAAGAATAATATACTGGATTATGACTGTTTCTTTTTTTTTTTAAGATTTTATTTATTTATTTGACAGAGATCACAAGTAGGGGGAGAGGCAGGCAGAGAGAGAGAGAGAGGAGGAAGCAGACTCCCTGCTGAGCAGAGAGCCCGATGTGGGGTTCGATCCCAGGACCCTGGGATCATGACCTGAGTTGAAGGCAGAGGCCTCAACCCACTGAGCCACCTAGGCGCCCCTGAACTGTTCCTTAATGACAATTTTTTAAATCATCTTTATTGACAACTTGCTGTCACTGTGTGTACCAGTACCAATGATCTCATTTCAATGGCATAATGATTCTATGCCAAGAGTCTGTAAAATATTTCATTTCTTTTATTTTTTCGATACCCATGTCCCTTTTCTTGATAAGAGCACCCTGATATTTTATTTAAGAACTCAGTCAGTTCTGCGTGGTTCAGTCGGTTAAGTGGCTGCTTTTGGTTCAGGTCATGATTCCCAGGGCCCTAGGATTGAGCCATGAATTGGGTTCCCTGCTCAGGAGGGAGTCTGCATCTTCCTCTGCCCCTCTCTGTGCTCTCACTCACCTTCTCTCAAATAAATAAATAAAATATTAAAAAATAAAAAATAACAGGAACTCAGTCTCTCTTAGTTATTGCTCCCTACATTCTCCTGCCCTCCCTTGGCCAAGGGAAGGAATGCAGGACCCCAACCAGGCCACAAATTCTTCCTGGGAATTTGCAGCTTGAGTAGAAAGGCCAAAGGATGAATTTGACCAAAGCTTTCTCATCCTGGTCCAGGTACTCTAATAACACCCACCAGCTTTATTTTCTAGAACCCAGGCACTCCATCAGTTTATACTCTTCTGAGACCCAATTCATTCTTTCCTTGGGTTCTTCCAGCTACCTCATATACATACAGTAAGTTCCCTTCAAAAAAATATTTATCATAAGTCACTTAAGAGTTGGTTTCTGTTACTTACATCTGAATAAATCTAACTGATATGACATTACCCTCTTTATGCTGATAAGGAAATTGGGGTATCAAGAGACAAAGGAAATCCTGCAGCATTTAGGTAACACAGCTGAATTGACATCTGCTTGATTTCAAGACCGGCTTTTAATCCCTCTGTTTTCGTCTTCAGAAGAGTTTAGATGACTGGATATCTAGTTGGTCACACAGTCATATTAGATTAGACCAAAGAATAAAATGGATATAAAAGGAAGCATCCTTTGTGTCACTATATTTAATCAGATAGCATTTATTATGCTGCCAAAGGATTCTTTGCTCTAAATAAGAAATACAAAATGATGACCAACTTTTCAGTGATCCTTTAGGTTCCTATCGTTTCCTTCTTAGTGCATAATATCACAAAGCTGTGCACAATTCCAGACTTAAAGTGGGTCCAAGTTCAGTCCCTACCTGCATTTAAAAATTATTTTTATTTCACACCCACTTTTTTTAAAGATTTTATTTATTTATTTGACAGAGAGAAATCACAAGTAGATGGAGAAGCAGGCAGAGAGAGAGAGAGAGAGGGAAGCAGGCTCCCTGCTGAGCAGAAAGCCCGATGTGGGACTCAATCCCAGCACCCTGAGATCATGACCTGAGCCAAAGGCAGCAGCTTAACCCACTGAGCCACCCAGGCGCCCCTATTTAACACCCATTTAATAAGAGAGGATATGTGAAGTCCAGTGCAACAACTGCTAACATGTGTGTAAATATCACTTTAAAACTCCCAAGGAGTTGTAAATTTAAGTCAATGCAGGGGGATCAAATTATACATAGATTGCAAATAAGACTGGGAGGCAGCACTTTAACATCTTCAGCCCCAAGTCGAGGACCTTCATCTCTTTTGTGACTTGAGTACAGTTTCCATTTCCAGAGCCTCTATTTCACCTTTTCCCAGTGTCACTAAAGGGAAGCAAGACTGTCTAAGGGTCCACATAAGATTCTGATTAAGGATCAAGAGTGGGGTAGGGGGGTGTGAGACAGTGGCTGGGCTCAGCACAATGCAGTCCACCCAAAATTGTCTGATTTATTTCACCACCTCTGGCTCTATCTTCCTGCAAGTGGTGTGACAAGCCACCCCTAGAGGCAACTTTTCATGGAAGTATTGTAAGCTATGGTCTTTTCTAGAGCTGTTCAAAATTGATTACCCTTGGTGCCAAGGAAGAAGTAGAATGTGGTGTGAGAGTTTGAGGAGGGAAAAGGCGGCTTATGGGTATCTACATTGCAGGGAAAGCTTAAAAATCAATATCTAGTAAAATCAACAACTCTCCTCTCTAAATTTTGTTTAAGATGCCTTAGAGTAAGGAATATTTTTTGCTTATTGTGTTAGAATGATCCTGGGGTATAAAGTCAAGTAAATCTGGGCTTCATTTTGGCCTCCATGCTTACCACCTCTGTGACATTGAGCAAGTAAATTCTCCATGCCTCAATTTCCTGGTCTGTAAAATGAGGGTATCTCAAAATTCCTGTCTATCAGGATTATTGAGAGAGTTGAGTTAGACAGTCTACCCCAAAATTATCTGGCATATGATAGCTACTTAACAATATTAATACTTCCTTCCACCTGGGAAATATTTTCAAGGATTATTCCACTAGACCACATTGTAAAAATTGTTTAGGAAACATCAGAAGCTAAATGTCACCTAGTTAATAGTTCCCACTAGATACATTCCTCCAAAATAAGCCTATTTCTTTTCTTTTTAAAAAAGAGAGTGGTACCATAGCCAAACTATGAAAAGAACCTAGATGTCCATCAACAGATGAATGGATAAAGAAGATGTGGCATATATATACAACTGAATACTATGCAGCCATCAAAAGAAATTAAATCTTGCCATTTGCAATTACATGGATGGAACTAGAGGGTTTCACACTTAGAGAAATAAATCAATTAGAGAAAGATAATTATCATATGGTCTCCCTGATATGAGAAGTTGAGATGCAACTTGTGGGGTTTGGGGGGTAGGAAAGGAATAAATGGAATTAGGAGGGAGACAAACCATAAGAGAGTCTTAATTTCACAAAACAAACTGAGGGTTGCTGGGGAGAGAGGGTTTGGGAGAAGGGGGTGGGGTTATGGACATTGGGGAGGGTATGTGCTATGGTGAGTGCTGTGAAGTGTGTAAACCTGGCAATTCACAGACCTGAACCCCTGGGGCTAATAATACAATATATGTTAACAAAAAATAAAAAATTATATTAAAATGAAGAGAGTGGCAATTTAGCTCATAAAGAAGAAAAAATGAATTAATTTTTTAATAGATTTACAATTAACAGATTTGTTGTTGTTGTTGTAGTGGTGGTGGTAGTAGTATCAGTTGGGTTCCACCAGTCAGAAGCTAATGGTATGTTTAAGCTGTGTATTTGAAAAGAATATAAGGGACACCTGGGTGGCTCAGTGGGTTAAGCCTCTGCTTTCGGCTTGGGTCATGATCTCAGGGTCCTGGGATAGAGCCCCACATCAGTCTCTCTGTTCGGTGAAGAGCCTGTTTCCTCCTCTCTATCTACCTCTCTGCCTACTTGTGATCCCTCTCTCTGTCAAATAAATAAATAGATCTTTAAAAAAAAAAAAGAGTATAAAGAGGCTATTCACAGTAGTGTAGGCAAAGTTTATAAAAGAAAAGTCTAATAGTGGCAATCACTATTTAGAATTTTCTAGTAACCACATTAAAAAAGTGAACAGAAAAAGGTAAAATTACTTTTAATAATGTATTTAGTTTAACCCAACACAGCCAAAATATTATTTTAATATGAAATAAATGTAAGGAAGTCTTTAGTTAGATGTGCTTCTTTTTTTTTTCATATCAAGACTTTGAAATCTGGTGTGTATTTCATCTCAGTTCAAATAATGTCTCAAGTAAAATGAAGTCCTTCCAAAACAATAAAGTTGTATTTAATGGAAAAATGTCTTATACTATTTCTGTTTCTAAAATTTTAAGTTTCATTTAATTTTAACCAAATAAAATTTAAAAGTTCATCAGATACACTATTATGAGAGTCACACACCATCAGTTGATCGATAGCCACATATAGCTAGTAGCTACCATATTGGATGGTGCAAGTTTTGAGAAAAAAAGGAGATGGTGCAGAAGTCTAAGGTGAGCAAGGGAAGAAAACATCATGTCTTTTAAGCCTGAAGAGGAAGCAGTGGCTACAGGACCTTGAACAGTGTTGTTGTATGGAGAGAGTCCCCTCCATCCCTCCATCCACCCTCCATCCAACCTTTGGTTGAAGTACATAGCCAGCTTCGATGGCAAGGAAGCAGAGGGAATGAAAGGCATAAGTAGCTGGATACACACTCTCTTAGTGGTATGCTGGCAAACTGATTTTCCAAAAATGAAAATCCTGATTTATAACATGTGCTCATTTCCATGGTATAAATTCTCTTATCATGGCTGATTGCAAGATAACAACAGGATGCTGCTGAAAGCAGAGTTGGGAGAAAATGGGCAAAATTAGCTGTTTCCAACATATCGCTGAATAGCCAAACTCAACTGGTAACCAGAGGCAAGGAACTCCAGATGCACTTCTTGCAGGTCAACCTCCTTGGGCACTGAACGGGTTATTGAAGGATGAGAAAGAGGTGGAAAATACACTCAATGCTTTAATAAAAGGGCCTATCTACATTTTTTTTTCTTTTCTAAGTGGCTACCACTTGGGAAAAACAATATAGCCTTACAGATGATCAGAAAGCACTTTTTTTTTTTTGCAGTGATTAGGAAAATTCCTTTGTGAAAAGAATTTCAACAATTATTGAAATGTTACTATTGGGGTACGGAACAAGGACTTATTTATATTAATAGTAAAATTATTTAGTGTCTTGAAAAAATTGATGGGCCACATAAAGTGAGGTTCAGTGTCAATTATTTCAGCCTCCATTGTAAGAATCACCCAGGTTGGTACACCTCCATCTCCTATGGCTCCTTCACCATTACACCCAGAAAACTTTGAAGCCCTTACTTTTAATTCCATTCCTCTGCAGTCGGAATCCATGTCTTCATCATGGTGCACTGGTGCTTGTACCAGCGGCATGGCCCTCTGCCTTCTCTCTTTCCTTCCAGATAAGCCCACCTAGCCCCACTAGGGGAGTCCTCCCAAGATGATGCTTTTTAAGTCATCCCCACTGCTCAAGAACCTAAAGAGTTCTCTTTTGACTACTGAAGAAATTCCAATTCCAAATTCTTGGCCTGGCCTGCAAAGAATACCATAACTTGATTTTAACCTACTTTGCTGGTTTCAAGTGAGCCCTTCCATGCATTGGATCAAGTTATTGCAATTTCAGGAACACAGGTTCAATTTGCCACAGTGTTTCTGTTCCATACTGTCTCTTTTTGGCCTGGCCTCTAACAGGCGCGCACACACACACACACACACACACACATCCCAGAGTACTATTTTTCCTCATCTGTAACTTTTCAAATCCCACCCATCACCAAAGTTCATCACTGAGGCTCTTAACTGTTCAAAACCTTCATAATCATTCAACCGTTCTCCTCAGCCCCAAACCCGGAACTCCAGCGGCAGTTAATTCCCTCACTCACTTTGCAACTTGGATTCTCTCTCGATTGTTTCTATGGACCTTGCAACATTCCTTTTGTTTCCATCCTAATACTACACCCTAAAGCGATCCCATGGAGCTAGAAAGGTGAACAGATTTTTAATCTAAGTCACTTGCGGAACCTCTCCTCAGAGATAAGCAGCAAGCCTGAAATGACCAACAACAAAATAAAATGAAATGACTAACAATGAAAGACCAAGAACTCTTACCAGTAAGTGTAACAACATTACCGCTGCTTGAACAAATCTATCCTTTTATCAGCAGCTACCTGATGCCAGCCTGCCCTAAATCCTGGAATCACCATATTATTCGATAAAAGATTTGCTTCAAAAGTGGCAGAAACGCTAAAGGTTTGGGTTAAGTGCCCAGCTGTGGTGAAGTGCCAAACTTTTCATCAATTTATTTCGGCATTGGCAAACAACGTTTTGATTGACATGTCAAATGCAACTTTGGTCACCTGAGCCCAGGGTCTTTACTATGGTCTCTAGAATTGATGGAATAACATCCTTCCCCACCTCCTGCCTCTTCCCCACCTCCTAACCATTAAACATTTGCCCAGGGGTTTGCTTCTGAATTCAGCTGTTATGAAAATCTGGAACCATGATCTTCAATCTGTTCTGTATGAGATGTTAATACGTGTTACTGGAGATGGGAGCATACATTAGAATAAATTCAGAATGTGCTGGCTAAAACAAAGCTGTTTCTTTACTGCAGAATTTCTCAGAGACTTTACTAGACTGAAGTAAAATGTGAATCATTAAAAAGAGAATATAGTAGGTCACACTTAATTCATATATGGGAATGGGAAAATGCCCCCCACTACATCCTGCCCCCAGAACAGAGAATTTACCTCCTAGGCTTGTTGTGAAGATTGGAATGAGCTATTACATGGAGAGTAATTAGAACAGTGCCTGACAGAAGATGAAAACTCTAAGGGCTTATTGCTATCATTATGGTCACAAACATGTCTAACTGAGGCCTCACCAAGTGATCCTGTCCCTCTGAGAAAAAAACAGGATTGCATATAAATTGAAAGGGGATCTTTTCAGGAACTATGAAGATCCCATACAAATACTGCACAGAACCTGTATATACCTCTCTTTGGGAACCTTTGAATCTGAAACCAGTTCAAGTGCAAATGAAGTGTATTATTTTCCATTCTTCCCAAAACCTGGCTAACTGGGGTTCAATTAAATAGCACAGAGTAATGATTCAGAACACAGCCTTTGGTGTTTCAAATCTTGGCTCTTTTATTGGTTACAGTATACTCTTGGGCAAATTGTTTAAAGGAGCTGTGCCTATAAATCTATAAAATTTGAAAAATAATATTCATCTCTCTGGCTTATTGTCAGTAACTCAAGAGATTATGCATTTGAGGTATTTGCCCCATACCTGATACATGCTGAATTCTTAATAAATGGAAGTTCCTAGGTTCCTAAGTTCCTAGTTGCTTCGATAGAAACAATAGACTCATTTCTTTAGTTTATTTCAACTATGAAATAGTAGCTAAGTTTACCCATGTAGTCACTGCCACAGTATCCACGAGGACCAATTTGCCTCACGTCCAATAGCAATTTAGGAAATATGTCAGCCACTTGGATTGTGGACTAATTGGACTGCTGGATTAGGCCTCTGCGGCCAGAGAGGTAACTTTTAGGAGCTGAATGGGGAAGCCATTTAGCTTCCTCTGGGCAGCCAGAACGTGCACATTAGATTTCACAAGATCAAAAAGGAATCTCAGGAGCAACTCCAGTATTCCTTTTTTAAAAAACAACAACAAAAAAAACAAAAACAAAAAACAAACAAACCAAAAAAAAAAAAAAAAAAAAACCCTATCAACAAAACCTTCATATCAAACCTTTATATCATACATAAAGGTTTAGTTCCTAGTTAAAATAAAAAGTATTCCCAAGTCCACTGTTTTGATTATGAAGGTAATGAATAATCCTGAAGTTATCTACAATTCAGTGGTCGGAAGCTGTGGGAAAAATAATTTTAATTTTAGATATTTCACGCAATGCTGCTAACGTTATCTATCCTGTTTGGGCAGGGAGAAAACTGGCAGGCCTTGTGAGATGGGGAATTTATGTGAGTTAATGGAAATGTTGTGGCTGACCAACAAAGGAACTTCCCCAGCCAAAATCAAAACAAAGATATTAACTTGTGGGGGGCGGGGAGCCTGCGGCATAATAATATCATGCATTGAAACCTTATCTAGTGGTTGAGGAAATTTGGTTTGAAGAACTTAAAGAGCATTTTGTGGTTTATGGAAACTGCCAGCAGACACTGTATTTAGCAGCCTCTCCACTATTACGCTCCCACATGCCTTCCTCTCTTCTCACCAAGTGGGGCCATTTAACTTTCCTTATCTCTGGGTTGTTACCAACCCATCTGAGATCTCTTAAGGACAAAAGCCAAGCTTTCAGAGCTGGCGATGTAATGCCCATGCATTGCTGGCTATTTCCAAACACCAGAGTGGCCCCAATGCATCTGAGAGTTTGCTTACATTTGCTGAAAATAATTTTTCAAAGTCCACTTACACAATTTCAGTCCAGGATTTTGACACATCTATCCCTCTTCCTTCCAGAAAGGAGTCTTTCAAAACAATCACACACACACACACACACACACACACACACACACACACATCCCATACTTACTGCAGGTTCACAATTAAACCTCCTAATAATTCTCAGTTAAATAACTCAAAGAGTAGGTTGTTCTGAGTGATCTAACTATTGCAGATAAATAATTTGAGGGTTAGAGACCAATTCTTTTCTTGCCTTTTATCACTCAGTATCATGGCTTTCTTTGTGTAAATAATAGGAGAGCAACCAGGGAAAAACAAGGAGACCTTGCTAAGGAACTTACCAAAATAGCACTCTCGTGACTACCACTGGCCCCATCTGGCCCCCAGCCGCTCCCCTTTGAAGTCCTGGTGCCCCTTCAAGGACTGTCCTGTGCCCCTGAACCTACAGCAAGTACTACAAAGGCTCTCAAGAATTTAACATTATTAAATGTTCTATTAAAATTAATTATAGTCCTAATTTTATTTTCTACACAATGTCCTTGAAAATTATTGATTCAGGAATTAAAATACATAGTATTTTTTATCTTTTTATTTCATTTTCCTTTAGCTATGGAAGTTCTGAAAGTCCAGAAAGTCTTTTTCCTACTTAAACTATTTTATATAAGTTGAAGTTATTTTATATAAGATGAAGTTAAAGTTAAACTTCATCTCAGCAATTTCACCAACATCCTATTGTTGTCTTGTTTTTTTCATTTCCATATTAAAATAAACATCTTGGTGGATGTTTGTTCTATTTTTTTCCATGAAATAAAATACAGAGAAATAATGTATTTTGCTCTTACTTACTTTTTGCTGAAGAAGCCTTTAAAAAATAAATTTGCCAATAAGAATTTTCATAAACTTACATAGTGTTGTAGGGAAAACAGACCATTCTCAGGTGTAGAATAAGGCCACCAAGGAATAAGACTCTATGTACCTATAAGTCCCCTTTTGCCATGAGAAATTAAAAAAAAAAATCATATTTTTTACTTAGCCGTGTGAATATCTGTCCCAAACTTAATTCTGTGATACTGAGAGATCTTAAAGGGGGTCAGGGGTAGCATTACGTAACATTAAATGAATGCATTAAAAACCAGAAAGGTCTACTATAGAAATCTTTCACTTGAGAGTCAAATAGAATGTATAGAGAAAGTATATTTGTCATTCTGGATCTTCAAGTCACATAATCTCATAAGTAACAAGTGTTCAGATACAAAGCTGGCCCCATCTACAATAATTTATAGGTCAGATTCTAAAAAGAGCCTATGCTTTGATTTAACAAAGACATTATATGCAAATATAGGGGGGAAAGTATAAACTTAGAGATTTCTTATTTCAAGTGTTCTGATACACATTCATTCTATTTCCAGGAAAGGTAACTGAATGCCTTTCAGACAGCAGATTATAAATTTAGTATGTTATGAAGAAAGGTTTTTGAATGAAGTTCTTTGGAGGCCAGAATTCTAAGATAAACTATGGAATCACGTGGGTGTTGAAGCTGACAGATCTTGGAGACCATGACTACCTTCATACTCCAAACATCAAAGAAAGGGCAACGTCTGGTGTTTAACCTCACACACAAAATTACTGGGTCATGGGCTGGAGACAGGTTTTCATAGTTCCCTTGGTGACTTTTTTGCTAGTTTAAAAACTAGCAGGATGGGGAAAAACAGCTGCAGGACGTTGGCTCTCTCCTTTCTGAGAAAGGTGTGACAGCAATACAACTGGTAGGTTTGTTTCCTGCTTCTCTGAAGAGTGTTTGACACCTAGTTTAGCCTTGTCTGTAGGCCAGGTTTAACTCTGAAAAGTCCTTTTAATTTGACTAATAATAAATTATACGTGATTTTAAAACTAAATCATTGAGTTGAGAGGAAGCATGGATGTTTTCACCAACTACCATGTATGAACAATTCCCTATAAATTGGCACACAATTACCTGTAGAACATGCCTACAGAGTTTTGTAACTTGAAATAGTCTATTATTTTATAAAGTCTCTGATTTTAGAAATGTGCAAAATGCAAGTTTGAATCTCTGTAATGCCTCCCCATTATTCTCAGTTCTTTCTTCCAGTTACAAAATAACAATCCTCATCATACTAGCTATAACACAAGAGCTCTATCTCCTCAGCCTCTAGCACAGCCGTAACACACAGTAGGCTCTCAAGAAATGTTTGTTTGGGGCCCCTGGGTGGCTCAGTATGTTAAGCCTCTGCCTTCAGCTCATGTCATGATCCCAAGGTCCTGGGATTGAGCCCTGCATTAGGCTCTCTGCTCAGCAGGGACCCTGCTTCCCTTCCTCTCTCTCTGTCTGCCTCTCTGCCTACTTGTGATCTCTCTTTGTCAAGTAATTAAATAAAATCTTAAAAAAAAAAAAGAAATGTTTGTTAAATAAATGGTTGAATGAGTGATGAATGAATGAATGAATGAATAACAATCATCCCATGGCAATACTAAAAATATTGCTAAACATTCCTTCCATATTAAAAAAGTTTCAATTATTTGTTCATCCTGTAAAATGGTTTTCAGATTTTTTTTTACCAGCCATGAGTCTGAAGATCCAGAATAACAAACAGACTTTCTCTTTATAAGTTCTATTTGACCTTCAAGTGAAATATTTCAAGTGAATAGATTCAATTCCTCCTGAAATATAGGAAATTATTGAGGGTATCAACAAGGTTATCTGAGGCCAGTGAGCTGTCTAGAAACACTTGAGTTGTATTTATTAATTTCCTTAGAGTTCAATTTTTTCCTTTACCATGCCAATGAAAAATTTTTCTTGTAATTTCATTCAAAAAAAGTTTTTGGAAGTTGGGAACTCATTAGGTCAACGAACCAAAGCATCCTTGATAAAGGTCCAGGTAGCTTAAACACCGATTTTTCTTCTGAAAACATCTCTAAGACTCAGGTGTATTGAAATGAATAGTCAGGTATGCAATTATGCATGCATGCATAATCAGTTACTCCGACACTTTTTAATAAGCATTATACTTCCCCTTCTCATTTTAAATAGTTTCTTCTTTTTCTTTTTTTATGGTTTACCAAATTACATCTGACTAAAGGTACCTATTTAGTGAAAATGGATTTCATTAGAGCATAATCTTACCCAGCTATTGTTTTCTTCTGGAGGAAATAATGGAGAACATGTGCAGATACTTAATACCAGGCTTCTGTTTCTAGAATTACAGTCTTAAAGGCTGTCAGGACTGTTCAAGAACAAGAATGCTATGGAGCTCCTTCGGCATATGAAACACCATTTTTGTGAACATTTAAACAGGTGAGGCAGGAAAATGCAAACAACTGGCATGGTGAAATATCCAAGCCAGGGAAAGCTTTCTTTTCTTCTCAGTTGTCAAGACATCCTGTTTTCCCACAAAATAAAATGAATCATATTTTCTAATCTATTTTGAATGTACTGGGTTTTTCTAGTCCATTCTGTTTCAATCTCACAATGTGGTGGCCCTCCATCTGGCCACCAAACAAGTTATTTTGCTTAAATTCCTTCTGGAAGAAGAGTACCTAAAGTATATCCATATTTTTCTGCCAAATTGTTATAATTACTTTGGGTATGCAAGGGCATAAAGGTATATTTTCATCCCTTTTTTTACTTCAGTAAGGACAATCAGTCAGTGTGTCTTCCAAAAGCAATCTCTGGAGTGGATGTCAGCAGCAGTTTACAGTAAATCTCATTTAATTCAGTAGCTCTAGTCAAAAAAGAGTAATGATTTTGAAATTACGATAATTTTTAAAATTATGGTAATGATTTTAAGATAATAACTATGATAGAATTTTAATTTTTTAAATTATGATAATAATAATCAATGGATTCTCCCATGAAAGGAACAGTTCTATAAAATATCTGTACTACTTCCTAACAACAAATTTGTTGTCAACTTTTCTTAAGTTGAGCCGTATTGTGGTGAGTGCTAGGAATTGTGTAAACCTGGCAATTCACAGACCTTTACCCCTGGGGCTAACATTATATGTTAATAAAATATATAATTTATATATAAATATACAATATAATATATTATATATAATATATTTATATGTGTTAATTAAATATATAATTGTAAATATATAATTATATTAATATAAATATTAAATATATAATTATATAAATAAATATATAATTAACATTACATGTTAATAAAAATTAATTGATTGATTGCTTTTATTTAATTAATTTTAAAAGATGAGCCGTATTGAATAATAATAGCTAATCAGAAAAATTACCCTATTTCCTGTTTAGAAAAAGAAATCAGTTTATTTATGCAAATTACAGAAAGCATTAGTCATTCATTTTGAGGACCATATTAAAAAGCTTATGTTTGAGACAATGAAATCCCAAGTAATTTTGTTGTGACATACATTGATCCTATTATAAGCATGTGACTTTGCAACTGGTAAAAATATCTTCCTGAATACTATGTGAAAAACTTTCAGAGGAACAAATGAAGCACTGAAAATGGAGATCATTGATTTAACCAATATGCAAGTAAAGTAACTCCTTAGAGTCAACCATTTCAAGTTTCTCTAGGGAAAATAAAAGGCAGAACTGGCTACGAGGAAGCTACAAGGACTCTCTGGAATCAGAGTGTCTTGGATTAATATATGGACTTCAGTGCTTAGTTTTTGTGTTGTTAGGCAAATTACTTTATTTTCTTGATGATAACCCTATTCCTACCTTCTAGATTTGCTACAAGAATAACCACTGAAGTATATGAATCACCTCACACAAGACCTGGGTCACTGCAGATTATAGGGTTTAAGAATGCTTTTGATGGGACCCTACTTCATGAAAAGTATTTAAATGCATGTGGGAGCATGTGGAATGTAGGTGGGTATGAGCATACATATATATCCATATATCTTTTTTAAGGGGACTTCTTTTTCTGGTTCCATCTTCATTCCTTTAGCTAGAAAGGATATGACTGCATGAAAGACAAAGAGCTAAGTAAAAAACCTAAGTTCAAATTTTTGTATTTTTGTATTTTTTTAACTTTAATATTCTATAGGCAGATATGTCATGGAAATTTAAGTATAAACTGGAGCATTTTCAGTTGGTAAGGTTTCAACTCTTTGAATAATTATGGTAGAAAAAATGGTGCCTGTGAACGGAAGGGGAATGTTTTGAAGCCTTATCACCAAGAAAATGAATAAGTGTGATGATGGAATACATAATGTAAAAAGAAATACATGAAGCAGTGATAAGAGCATATGTAACTGGAGAAAAGGAAAGTGTGTAAAGGGGTGATAAAATAGAAATCTAAAGATCAACAGCCTAAAATACTTCAAACAATGTGCAGTTTTATAAATAAAGTTACATTGTTAGAGATTTCATAAATTCTTACTTTTAAGAAGAATAGTCTTCGACTTGAATGGGAAACTTGCTTTTATTATGGATTTTTCTTTGCTAGTGTTATAAACTGCAAAACTACAGTTTAAAAGGTTTGGATTGATGCTAATGACCAGAGATTAAATCACAGTGTTTCTGTTTAATTCGTTAAAGATATAGCACTTGTTTCAATTAGAATAAAGAATTTTGTTTACAACATTGGACAAATGATTATGGGCTTTTCAATATTTGTAAAATCTGCACCACCAGTTGTGTAGCACTGGACATTCCACCACTTTTAGCACCCAAAACATTGCTCATAACTGAAGCTTCAACCCAAGGAGCAGAAAAGCTCCTTGAACCCGCACCCATTGATTTGTTATTCGGTAACAATTCAGGATCTTTCATTTGTATTATATGCCAATTGCAGTTCATTTTACCTCTTTCCTCTTTCTATATGCTAAGAGAGACCTCCAGTATCAGATATCCTGCATTGTGACCCCTTTGAGATACAACATACCTATGGAAGCCAAAGGACAAAGAGAACAAACTTCTATGGCCTATTATGTACCAGGAGTGATGCCACGCCCTTTAAATGGATTGAAATTGAAATTTGAATTAAGTCTCCTGTCCATGGTGACACAACTAGGAAGGTTAGATCTCACCACCTATAAAATCTGTGAGTTGATGTAAGTAGTTACTCTTAGTCCCCCAACTACCTGACCTGTAGCAACTGCAACCTGTTCTAAGATGGTAGACTTGAAGCTTCCTGTGAGGAAAAACCAGGTATGACTGCTCTGTGGATTGATTTCTCTTTACTTGTCCTGTATCATATAGATAGGACTCTTTGCTCTGCTAAAAACAAAACAAACAAAGAAGTAAAAATAAAAACGTACTCTCAGCTTAGAAACATAAAGCCTCAGTGAGACCAGTGGTCATTTTAACTCTCCATCCCCAAACCTGAACAACATGCAAAGGTACTTACAAAACTAAAGAATGCCAAGAATTGCCAACAACTGTCAGAAGCTAAGAGGTCCTTAGAGCCTTTGCAGGGAACATGGTTCTGCCAACACCTTGATTTCAGACTTCTTCCCTCCAGACATACTAGGGAATATGTATTGTTACAAGCCACCCAGTTTGTGGTACTTTGGTTCAGCAGTCCTAGGAAACTAATAGATAGATCTTAGTAATCCTAAAGGCTTTCATCTTCCAAGAATCTTCTAAATAAACATTTTAACTCTTACATGATGATATTTATATTTGCGAGACTAAATTAAGGAAATTGCCTTTTGAGGCCATGAACTGGCGTTTAAATCAATTAGTACTGATTGCTGTGAGGATTAAATAATATATCTAAAGCTTTTAGCCAAAAATCTGGCAGGTGTCTTATGCTTGGTAAAGAATAGTGCGTTCGTTTTCTTTTCCATTTCTCTTAACCCCGACTATTTGCAGGTTTTAGGGTCCTAGAGGGCAGAGAACATGGCTTGCCACCATTCAGTGCCTTGTCATTCCTATGTGTACAAAAGAATGAACTATGTTTTTTTTTTTAACTTAAAGGATGAAAATCTACTTGTCTTCCATAAGGTAAAGTATATAACAATACATAAAGACAATTTCTAGAATAATTAGGAAAAATAAAATTTCTAATTCACAACAGACAAAAATCATTGTCCTCTGGAATAAGAAAGTCTTATCGTTCTATTACCGTCACTGTACTACCACAGACCTCAGATCCAGAAAACCTACTGGTCTTTGCTAACAAGAAATATGCCCATCCAATCAAAGATAAGCAGGAAGTGAAATGTTACGTGCCATGAAAATCTTACTTGGAGCTTAATTTTTTGCACTTGGTCCATAATGACTTTTCCATCTTCCTTCAAAGAAAATAAATCTTCGATTTCAAAACCATGTGTTGGAGAGAGAAAAAAAAAATCTGTCCTGAATTATATCATTCTGAACTAGCTACAGGACATTGTTTCTTTGCAATGGCTGATTTCACAGTGCATAGATATGCAAATAAATTGTTCAAATCTCTTAAGTCTACATTTTTACATTCTGAAACTCTAAGTATCACTGTGTGGCTATATAGTTAGCAGACGTACTGGTTCTCCCTGCCTTTTACTTGCTTTTTCCATAAGCAGAAGCTGGATCTAATTTCCAAATGAAAGACTTCTTCACCAAAAATTTATTTTTATGAAGGAATGGCTTTACAGTGTTTGCCATTTGGGTTCTTTTATTTGGCTTTTTTATTCCCTTCAAACTGTGAATGGAAAATGTTTATCTGCTGGAGGGCTTCACATGCTTCTGCTTTGCTGGCTCAATGATTTCTACTGCCAAAAAGAAAAAGAAGAAAAGAAGAAAGAAAGAAAAAGGAAGGGAAAACCACTAGTCATTGAACAAATGTTGAGCCAACAGCGAAGCTGGTATGTCCTAAAAATGGTATAAAGATTAAAAATCAATCTCATTCTAATACTCAAATATCAAATATACTCAAAAGAGTTGGGGTTCTGGGTTGACTCCCTGTTGAAATGTTTTCTATAGCACAGTGATTAAAATTCCAGATCCTAGAAGAGCACAGATGTATTTGAATTCAGCTGTGCCACTTAGAAATTGTGTGATCTTGGACAAATAATTGGATTTTCTCACCTTTTGTTTCATTTTCTTTAAAATGAGATAATGTCAATCTCTGGGCACCATTATAAGGATTAAATTAGATAGCATCTATTAAATGCTTAGTATAGGTCAGATAAGTTATCATATTCCACAAATGATTAGTAGTATATAATTCACACATCTACTATAGGATTATGGATGAATTGAAGGTAAGATCCCTCATAGCTTAAGTCCACCAAAATCTTGTTACTTAAAGGTGGTAGCAGAGTCGGTTCCTTCCAAAGGTGATAATGGAGAATTTGCTTCTTGCCTCTCCCATAGCTTCTCATGGTTTTTGGCAATTTTAGCAGTCCTTGGTTGTAGATCTCTGCCTTCCTTTTCATAGGGAGTTCTCCACGGTACCTGCTATCCTGAGGAAAACTTTGAATGAAACCAGCTGCTTGATGACTCAGTCTTTCTCCCCTTTATCTTGGTCAGGTGAGGGATCTGCATAAGACTTGCTCTAGACCTCCACCAGACTTTCCTCTGGCTTCATTCTGCTCAAGCATCATTTGCCATCATTCCAGTCTGAACAGAAGTGCTCATGCTTCAGTCCCTCACCCTGACACCAAACCACCCATGTGCCCTTGACCAACTGGAGAGGCTTTGGGATTGATCTTATCTCAGCGAGCAATCCCATCAGCCTTCATTATCATTGAGCCAAGGGCTATACAAGGCTTGGTGACACTGCCCTACAGTTTTGCCTCGGTGGGGTTCTGACTTAGAGGCATTCAGTCATAATTCCATAGGTGGTAGTTTTGCTCCTCTCGTTCCTCAGCCAAGCACAAACACCAAGTGCCTGTACCTGCAGCTTCCTTTACTACAGAGTTGGGTTACTGTAGCAACAACACATCATTAGCAAGGTACAACTAATATATCTCAAACTGGGTCCATCATCAACACATCACCTGGGATCTTGTTGAAATAAAAAATTTTAGGCTCTATCCCAGATCTGCTGAATAAGGATCTGTATTCTAATAAGATCCCCAGGTAATTTGTATGCACATAATAATTTGAGAAACATAGCTCTAGAAGTTGTAAAAGTCTTGCATTCCAAACTGAACTATGGGATGGGGGAAAAACTCATGGGGATGGAATTCATACTTCCTATTTGTTTTACTTATCTTTTTCCTTATTAGCAATGGTCAAAATTCAAGTTGATGAAGCAACATGGTTCAATATAACTCATATTTATATATGAGTTATATAATTACTGTGTGTATTGAGAGAGAGAGAGCAAGAATCTATAAAATAGAATGCAAGAGAGAGAAAAATTTAAATTAAGTCCAGCACTCCAGACCTATGATCAGAGTTAGTAAAGGATTGGGTGTATGAATATGCTATTGAATTACTCACTCAGTTCCAACATGCCTCTGAGTTTTAATATTACAGTGTCTCACTTCACTGTAATTCAAATGTTTAGAAACATACAGTTTTCATCTACTAACTACCTAGTGTTTAGGCAGAGCACAGTGCTGGTGATCTATTCCAATAGTGAAAGAAAAGCACACACACACACACACACATATATATAAATTATAAATATAAAATATGTATATTTTATATTTATAATTTATATATATTTTATATAATAAATATAAATATATAATAAATATAATAAATATGTAAAATAAAATATGTATAAATATACATATATATAAAACATATATATCTTTAATATTATGAATCCTAAGCTAGGTCTATATAATATATATTATATAGGTTAAGTAATAACCTATATAATAGGTTATAATTAGTATCTATTATATAGGTTATTACTGATTAGATATTGATTATTAATATAGATTATTATTGATAGACCTAGCTTAGGATTCATAATAATGTCATCCTAAGAAATTTTCAAGGGTGATTTAGACCAAAGCCCCAATTAAGAATCTATTAACATCTATCTGACCACTAGCCACAAGTCATCTGCTGTTGACAAAATACACTTCTAATAAAGTTCTTAAATTTACTTCCCTATGTAATTCTTATAATTCTTAATATTATAATATAATATAAATATAATTTATATTATACATCATAATTAATTTATATTATATTATAAGTAATATAAATCCCTGTTATAATTCTTATAACTCAACAAAATTATAGAAGATGTGGTATACAAATTACTGCCTAAAGATCATGCTTACTGTAGTAAGCAGAATTAAGGCCCATAACTGTGTCTACAACCTAATCCCTGGAATTTGTGAATACATTACCTCACATGACAGAAGGAACTTTGCAAACATTAAGGAATCTGGGATGGGAAGATTATACTAGAATATCTAGGCAGGCCCAATCCAATCACATAGGCCTTTAAAACTGGAAGAGCTTTCCAGGCTAGAGTTGGAAAGACTATAAAACTTGGAGAAGTTTGTTACTAAGGAAGAACGGTCAGAGAGATGGAATATGAAAAGAAGACCTTCTGTTACTGGCATTGAAGATGGAAGAAAGGGGTCTCAGGAGTCAAGGAACAAGGGCAGTCTACAGAAACCAGGAAAGTCCAGGAAATGAATTCTCCCCAGAGCTTTAGAAAGGAACTCAGCCCTATTGACACCTCGATTTTAGCCCAACGAGACTGATGCCAAAATTCCCGATCTGTAAGAAAATTAATACGTTGATTTAAGCCACTAAGTTTGTGGTCATTTATTATGGCAGTAGGAGAAAATAAAAATAATAAATAGAAAATTTAAAAATGTGAAACAGCAGAAAAACCTAGAAAATCTGTTTCTTCCATCTCAATGCCTCTAATATGGTTCTCCCAAAATATGTTTAGATATTTTGGTGATGCTCTATCATTTCATTCTTTCTTCCTTATATAGTATTTGGTATGCATCTGCTCTTAACTTGCCTGTACACCCCAAGCATCCCATTGGCATTATTATTTTGAACTTGCAATTAAATAGACAGAGGGTATTTTCAAAGATTTTTATAAGTGGGGAGATGAAATGCAGAGGTTTTTATTTAATTTTGGTTTTAGTTTCTAATGGACGCATAGCTCCTTGTTAAACAAATTATAGTAATGATCATACATTATCGGTGGAATTCTATGAAGTGTCTTATTCCACTGATTAAGGTAGATTCCTTACAAGAAGAACTTTTTCCATCTCATTTAAGAAACACTTTTGTTTCTAGAGCAGTGACTCCCAAATCTGGCAGCATACTAGAATGCCTGAAGAAACTCCTCAGCACAGACCTTAGTCTGCTGTTTTAAGACAGCACAAGGATACAGAAACTAGAGTCACAGTGGCAATGGGAATTTAAAATAAATAGCACTCTTCTGTGTTTAAAAAAACAAACAAACAAACAAACAAAAAAAAAAACCAGTGTGGCTTCAAAGAGCAATTCCAACACTTAAGAAAATGTTGGAAATAAAAACTAAATTGCTATGGCGGTAATCAAAGAACTAGAATGTCCCTATTGAGCTAGAAGATAAATGTCGGAAATAAAAATTAAAGGGCTAGAAGGTAATGGTTTAAGGGCTCCCATTAAAATGATTTGAAAAAAAAAACAAGCAGTTTTCTTCTGTTATTAATGATAATCATGTTTGAATACATAACTTCGGTGATGTGGGTAGTGTGTTACTGCATGATTCAGAAGGAGAAATTTCAACATCTCAGTAATTTCAAAGCAGCCTATTTTTCAATATACCTAACTAAACCCCAGCAGGAAGTTGTCCCTGGTTTCAGAGCCTCTTTCCATGCTTAGCAGCACCTGGTTGTGGGAAAAAGAATACTTTCCACAGTTTCTTGGTAACCAAGAAGGTTTGTTTATCTGAGCCAAATTTCGGGATCTGGCTAAAATCTTTAGTGACTCCCAGATCATGTTAAGTGTACAGTATTAGTCAAGTATTATATTCTATATAATTCATTTGATGGCTGAATTGGGTACAAGTAGTTTCCACTTCTCTTTTTACTCTCTGCTTATCCCCTCCCCCACACCCATACTGTGTACCTGTCAGTTTGACCCAGAGAGAGAAGTGAAAGGGCAGGCGACAATCTCTGCCTTGTGCTCTGCTTTTGTACAAAGCAAAGCCAAATGAAAATCAAAGAAACATGTATCTGTTAAATAAGAACCTTTGGGCAAGAATATTGTTCTGAAGTTTGATTGAGAAGTACAGTATTTTATGAGTGAATTGAAATGAAATCTTAACCTTCTTCATTGTAATTATTTTAAAGGAGAAATTGAAGGGAAATGACTGTTAGCAGGACAAATATATCAAACATTGATAGACTGTAAAGACTTTTCAAAGGGACAGTGTTTTAAATGTTGTAAAGTGAAAAAAATTCTTTAAAATAAAGCTTCACTCATATGTTCAGAGCTAATGGATAAAATAAATAGGTGTGCTTTCCTATAGCAATGACTATCAGAATAACTTTGCTTTTTTAAGGTTAATGATTTTTCCCCAGTGCAATAATCTTGAATTCATTTCTAAAAATAGGATAGTTGCATGGATTTTTAAGTTTGTCCTTAAGTTGAAGCTCCTGCATTGGACCTTCAATATCCCCTCTGGGTTAGCAGACTCCAGAGTAATGGAGATTCTATTTCCTCTTTATATAATCTCCAAAATTTGAGGGTTTTTTTCAGCATGGGTTTAAGGAAGGTGGCAGTAAGGAAGCAGATTATTTTTTCATATATATTGCCTTTCCTTGCCAAAGTAGTCATTTATTTCAGCACTACTAAATGTACTTAGACTGATTTAATTTGCAGTTCCATTAGTATTTTAAAATAAACATAATTTTAAATTATACCAAAACAAAAAAGAAATGTTTTGTAAGAAATCAAATACCTTCATGTGATGGTGCTATAGTTCACCACTAGAGGTGGTTTTCTAATCCAACAATGCCTTTCCTTGAACATGCTCATGGAGTTTACCATGATTCCAGATTAACACGTCTATTGTCATCTTCAAGTGCAGTGGATCTCAAATTGGCAGCACATTGAAATTGATTGAAGAGGTTTAAAAACTAAGAATGTTTGGATTTTACACCAGATTTGATTTAATTGGTCTGAAGGGGAGCCTGGGCATCTGCTGATTCTAGTATGTAGTGAAGTTTAGGAACTGGTGTGTGAGTGGATGGAAGTCATGCCATGTGTCAAGTGTGGACATACAAGGGCATACTTGGTATTGTTAAGAATTGAGGGAAACAACAGGAGGCAACTGCATGTCACTATACAGGTTTGTTAATTCCTTGGAAACAGAAGGTTTCAAAGTGAGAAACTTCCCAAACTAGACCCCCATATCATCTCTTGTTCTTTTCCTTTTATGGTTGCACCTTTCTGATTCAACTCCAAAGCACTCCTCTAATTATGTCCTTATCCATGTTTCAGCCTATGATAAAACGGGGTCAAAAGGAAATAACTATTCTCTAATCACCACCATTAAACACGAAATGGACTCCATAAAAAACAATGTAGAATCATGCTGCATATGACTGAGAGGGACTTCAAAGAATTTATAATTCAACATGTACTCAATTATTCAAGTAATATTTGCTACACATCCACTTTGTGTCTGTTCTTGTGCTAGACCCTGGATGTACAAGGGTGGAAAAGATAGAATCTTTTGGTCTAGATGGGAATGAGCAGTTAAGAATAATATTGACCCAACATATTCAGAAGAGCAACAGTTATAGTTAAGAAAAAATACAGGCTGCTATTGGAACTTAACAACATTGTCTTGTCTTAAGAAGTTCAGTAAGGCAGGCAGGTTGAATTAATTATCCAACTAAAACATGGAATAGGAAAAAGAAGCAGCACTATGTACTAGGTAAAGATAAGTGCTCCTGTAAATCATAGACCTGGGTCCCATGAGAACTTTATCTTAAAGGGGAGAGGCACCATCAAATTTGTAGTTTGGAAAGCTCACTGCAGCCACAAAGTGGAAAAACAAAGGGAGAAAATCAAAGCTCCTTTAATGTTTCAAACACACAATACCTTATACACACACACACACACACACACACACACACAGAGACTGAACCTTCTCCAGTATTTGAATGATTTATTTAATGTCTAATTAGGCTTCAATTTATTTCCAAGTGTTTAGGGCTTACTAGTCTGAGAAAATTATAAGTCAAATAAAAATAATAGTTCAATTGGCCCTTGAACGTCATGGAGGTTGGGGTGCCAACACCTGCACAGTCAGAAATCTACCTATAACTTTTGACTCCTCCAAAACTTAACTGCTAATAACTACTTAACAACTAACTTAACTGTTGACCAGAAGCCTTACTGAGATAATAGTCATTTAACACATATTTTGTATATTATATGTATTAAAACTGTACTCTTATGATAAAGTAAGCTACAGAAAAGAATATGTTAGTAAGACAAGCATAAGGAATAGAAAATATATTTACAGTACTTTACTGCATTTATTTTTTTAAAGATTGTATTTATTTATTTGACAGAGAGTTAGAGAGAGAGAGAGAATGAAAGCACAAGTAGGCAGAGAGGCAGGCAGAGGGAAAGGGAGAAACAGCCTCTCCGCTAAGCAGGAAGCCCGATGCAGGGCTCGAGCCCAGAATTCTGGAATCATGACCTGAGCCAAAGGCAGAGGCTTAACTCACTGAGCCACCCAGGTTCCCCTACTGTATTTATTATTAAAAATCCACATATAAGGGCTCCTGGGTGGCTCTGTTGGTTGGGTGGCTGCCTTTAGCTGGTACCATGGTCCTGGAGTCCTGCATCGGGCCGCTGGCTCCATGGGGAGTCTGCTTCTCCCTCAGACCTTCTCCCTCAGACCATGCTCTCTCTCACTGTCTCTCTCTCTCAAATAAATAATATCTAAAAAAAAAAAAAAATCCACCTATAAGTGGAGCCACGTAGTTGAAACCTGTGTTTTTCAATGGCCAACTATATAATAACATAGAAGGATTTCCTAGACTAGATATTTTACTAAGCAGAAATGTTCAAGACACTTAAAAGATGACCAATAAATACAATCAAAACCAGACTATATAAAAGAAATATCAATCCATTATTCTATGATCAAGAACATCTGATTATTTATAATGTCTTTTCATAAGCTGACCAGCAATAAAGAATCTGTTTGCAAATTTAACAAGTGAAACAAACATATACATCAAGTGTTACCAAAGTAGAACCAAGTGTGTCTTCTCAATAACTGAAATGCTTTCATATATTTACATTTTAATATGAAGGAATTATGAATTGTGTACCAAAGGATTAGTTCAAAAGTTAGGATGTCCATTGTCTTCAAGCACAAACAAAAATTTCTCCATAATTTCAAAATAGGGTATTATAACGGGCCCTTTGTGGCTAATGCTCATTTAGTAATGTTTTGAGGACAGAAAACCTCAAAAAAATTAAATAAAAAATAGTGGAATTTAAAAGTAATGTTGCAGCTGAGGAAGAACCTGGGCTTCTACTCTTCACTGGCAAGATTCAGAACCACAGAGAGTCAGAACAATATGTGGGCTTAGAAAGAGGTACTGCAGAATCTGAACTTGTTCTGTATTTATGAAATATTACAACAAATAAAAAGCTGAAAACAACCACAAAAGGGCTGGAAATGTGCAGTTGGGAGAGTAGAGGGGTGAAGAAGAGTTCTTATTATTTTAAACATATGTATTAATTATCTCAAAAAGCCAGGTAGCAGTTTGCAGCTGGAAGGGACGGAAGGGACAGTGCAAAGGAAAAATAAAATTTTGTTTCAGAATAAATTTATGAAATCATGCTTCAACAGGGAACTTGCAGCTGGGGGAGGGCAAACGGACAGCAATATTTTTTAAGTAAGTCATTTTAATAAAATATGTAAGCCCTCACTTTGACATAGTATTGGAAGGGACATTCTTGAGTCAGTATCAAAGTAGAATAAGGCATTTTGTTATGCAAAAAAACAGTTGTAGGCTCCTTGGCTAACAGATATTTTTCTTTAAATGAGTACTTGCTAACCAGTCTAAATCTCTGTAATTCTGTGGGAACTCTTCTCAAATTACAGGGAATAAGAATTTGGCCCCAGGTGATGGTTCCTCAATTCCTCAAGTTTATACTTCAAAAGGATTTATTTTCCCCTAAGGATCCCAAAGCATTTTGCCATCTGTGAAGTTTACCATCATTTTATAGACTTAAATGAGCTGCTTTTTTCACTCAAACAAAACAAAACAAAATAAAACAAACCTGTGTATTTTTCCCTTCCATTTCAATGATTTCCCTACAAGTAGGCTGTCTTCCTACAAGGATAGGAAAGGGGTAACTAAATGATGTCTATACTCAGTGTGTATGAGCTCTGAGAGAGTACAGCCATGATTCTTGGTTAAAACCCCATCAACCTAAAACTATAAAATGTCTAACAAGTTCTGAAGTTCCTTCAGAACTATAGGTTAACTCTTTATTAACACATAGCAAAACATAAGAGTGGGTGGGCAAAAAAAAATGATAAGTAATACTTCTACTCCTAGTTTTTAACATGAAATAATCTACCAAGTATACATCAATGTTTTCACATAATCTTTCAGTGTTATTAATTTAAGCTAAATCAAATATTTAATTTAATCTTTCACTTGTATCAGTTTAAGCTAAATCCGATATTGAAGTTTACACATACTTTTTAGAGGAGTTCACAGATGTTTGTGTTTTTCTTTTCTGTATGTCTAGTTCTAGGACAATACTTATGCCATAGAAATTTTTAAATCAATTTTGTTTAAGAGAATAAATGTGGGATTCAACCTAACTAGAGGCATTAAGTCTCAGAAACTAGAATGTTAAATTAAAGAGAATAGATCAAGTTGCCTTCCTGGTTCTCCTTTAAGTTCTGATACTCCTGTAAATTTTCTCTTTACTTTGCTGCTAACCACTGGAGAAGAAAGACTGAGAATTTGCAGAAGTTGTTCTCAAAGTTTTGAGTTTCAGGACCCTATTGGTGTCTTAAAAACTATTGAGGTTTTCAAAAAGCTTTTGTTTATGTTTGTTCTATCTATCCATAATGACCATATTAGAAGTTAATTTTTTAAAATATTTATTAATTCACTTACAAATAATATATTTTATGAAAAATAACTATTTTTAAACACAGAAGAAAAATATAGTGAGAAGCATGGCATCATTTTACATTTTTTAAAATCTAACATCTGAGTAGAAGACAGCTGGATTCTCTTATCTGCTTCTGCAGCTAATTTCTTACGATATGTTGTTTTGGTTGAAATAGATTTTAAAAGACCTGGCTTCTCATAGATATGTAGTTTGAAAGAAGAGGAGTATTTTAATAGCTTTTTCATATGATTGTGACTCTTCCTTGATTACTACACCAGAACTTGACAGATGGTAGTTTCTAAAATGGTTAGTTGCAGTATGGAATCTGAAGCCATGTCAATGAACCTTTCATACTTTAACACATTAAAACTCTTTGATCTACTTTGCATTATGATTTTTGCAACATTATCCATTGATCACTTAGAAAATGTTGGTTAGGGTGCCTGGGTGGCTCAGTGGGTTAGCCCTCTCCCTTCAGCTCAGATAATGATCTCAGGGTCCGGGGATAGAGCCCCACATTGAGCTCTCTGCTCAGCAGGGAGCCTGCTTCCCCCTCTCTGCTTGCCTCTCTGCCTGCTTGTGATCTCTCTCTCTCTGTCAAATAAATAAGTAAAATCTTAAAAAAAAAAGAAAAGAAAAGAAAAGAAAGAAAGAAAATGTTAGTACAGTTATGCAGACCTTGAAAGCTCTAATGTTATCATGGCAACAAATGTCATGAACTATTTTTCTTGAAGTAACAGGTTTACTTTGCTCATTTTTAAGAAAGTATTTGCCAAATACTTGCTAAATCTGAATAATCACAGCTTATTTTTCAGTCATTCTTTCAGGTAAAAAAAAAAGACGTTCCAAAAAAAAAAAAAAGCAGCTAGTTCAACTTGCAACTCATATATTACAGTCATACTGTGGCATTCAGTAGCAAAAGTACTTTATGCATACTTCCTATTTCATCACACAGAATATTTAAAAGATGGCTTTTCAAGGATCAAGATGTAATAAAACGAATTAATTTTCACTGCTTCATCAAGGGCATTTTTAAGGGAAAGGACAAACATACATATGTGTGTATAATTTTATTATGAGCCTATTGATGCAGAACATAATAGCACCGAGTACAGTTTGGTGCTGCTACCATGATTCATGCCAAAGTAACAGCAATTTTACCCACCATTTTTTTTTTTTGCACCATCAATAACAATTATCATCATAGTGAAGAAAGGAAAATAACATCTTAGTGTTATTATGAAAAAAGTTTTGATCTCTAGATTTCTTGAAGGGTCTTGGAACATACCCAGGAATCCATGGACCAAACTTGGAGAACCACTAGCATAAAGCAATTTTTTTATGTCAATAAAATAGAAGAATTATTTTACTTCCTATTTTGCTCTTAAAGAAAACAGTTATAGCACCCCCATCATCTTTAGAACAGAAAGTTGCTAACTAGATATAACTTACCATTTAAATAACAAAAATTGGGGCACCTGGGTGGATTAGTGGGTTAAAGCCTCTGCCTTCAGCTCAGGTCATGATCCCAGGGGAGCCCCAAATTGAGTTCTCTGTTCAGCGGGGAGCCTGCTTCCCTTCCTCTCTGACTGCCTCTCTGCCTATTTGTGATTTCTGTCTGTCAAATAAAGAAATAAAATATTTAAAAAATGAATAAATAAATAAATAAATAAATAACAAAATTATTTAAACTACACTTTCCAATATGCAGAATTCATCAAAAGCCAAACCACTGAAAGATCTCATACCAATGCATATAACAGTGCTGAGGGGAAAGTTTACACAGACCTTAAAGTGATTTTAACCTGTTTTACTGCAGCTTAACAATTATTTCACTTACTTATGGAACATAAGGAGTAACATGGAGGACATTAGGAAAAGGAAAGGAAAAGTGAATTGGGGTAAATTGGAAGGGGAGATAAAACATGCAAGACTGTGGACTCTGAGCAACAAACTGAGGGTTTTGGAGGGGAGAGAGTGGGGGAATGGGTAAGCCCGGTGGTGGGTATTAAGGAGGGCACGTATTGCATGGAGCACTGGTGTGGTGCATAAACAATGAATCTTGGAACATGGAAAAAAATAATAAAATTTTTAAAAAAGAATTACAACCTATTTTACAAGCAAGGTACGCAAGGAACAAGTAAGTTAATAACACTCCAAGTAGAATCATTCACCAACAACTTTTTGTAAAGGTGATTAAAATAAACATCATCCAATATTTATGTTAGTTTCAGTGTTGAAACTTTAAAATTCATTATTCTCCTCATTCATTATAAGTAATTTCATCTCTATTCACTATCCTAGGATGTTAAGCAATAAGGTAGAGATACATTTAGCAGAAAGGGGTGTTTATTGAAGCCATAAGTACTTCTCTTAAAAAAAAAGTCTCTACTTTTCTGGGTTAGGTGGAAAATATCCAAAACCTTGATGTTTTCAAAGACAATGAGTAAGCAGGGAGATATCCAGGTTTATATACCAGGAGAATATTCCAGAAGGTAGGGATATGACAGTGGGAAAGGGGTTCATCATTAGTTGAGAAAGAAATTCATAAAATCTTTATCTATATTCTCTAAGGTCAAAGTTCTACTCTTAGACAACTTTCTCTAGTACTGTTTTTCATAGTGTTGCCAAAAAATGACCTCTAAAAGTTACTTTTAAAGTGACAATGTTTTTCAGAGGACATGTTCAAAGATGTCTACCCCCCTCTTGAATTTCATCTGCAGATGTCCCACCAGAATAGAAATCCTTAAATTATAATAAGATTCTCATTTTTCTTTTATATTACTTTTTATTTTTTTATTTTTAAATATTTTAAAATATATTTGACACATGCAAAATATATTTAAGTATTTGTAATTTATCAAACACAACTGTGAACCCATCTTTCAACCCAAGAGCTAGAACAATATCAATATCTCGCCTCTATTTAGTATAGCTTCTATATACCAATTACCTGACTCCCCCCAAAATGAGCACTATTCTCAAATTATTTATATTGATTTTTCTGTCACTGTTATATATCAAAGCTTCATTCATGCTCACTTCTCACCTATAGTTCATTTATTTATTTTCACAGTTTTATAACACTCCATAATATTAATCTACCATGATTTATATATCCATTCTCTTGTTGAAAAACTGGATAATTGACTTTTTTTTAATAATATAAGCAATGCTGCTTTGTCCTTTTTATACATATCTTCCGGTGCACATTAAAAAAAAAAAACATTTTTCTGGGTTATATTCTTAGGAGTGGAGTTGCTAAGTCATAGCATGTATGAATGTTCAGAATTACAAGATATTGCCAAGTAGTTGTAGTAATTACACTCCCCATGAACCGTGTAATAAAGTTCTGTATGTATTTCTGCATATTGTGTATTATTAAGGTCTTAATTTTTGATCATCCAATATGTATGAAATGGAAGGTCAATATCTTAATTTGAATTCTCTTTGTTATTAATAAGATTGAGGTCTAGTCAAATATTTCTTGGCCATTTTATTACGCTTGTGCCAATTGCCTGTTCATGTGTTTTTCCTATTTTTATTCGATTTTTTACCTTCCTTTTCTTTTCTTTTCTTTTTAATTTAACTTCCAATATAGTTTACCTCTCTTTCAATTCTTTGTTGATTTATAGGGATTTGTTGAATATTCCAGACACCACTCCTTCCTTCCTCATATAAGATTTGTGCTGGCTGCATATGCTTAGACATCTTCTAGCCAGTGGTCTGTTTTCTACTTTGTTTATGGTGTTACTGGGTAGACCAGTGTTCTTACTTTTAATACAGTCAAATTTTTCTTTTTTTTTTTTTTCCTTTTGGTTAGTGCATTTCTTCTAAAAAAAATCTCTTCTTACTTTGAAGATATTTACTGTATTTTCTTCTAAAAAGAACTGTTTTAGTTCTTCTATATTTTTTCTTTTTATTTATAAACACTAACCCATTTGGAATTGATTTTTACATGTAGTAAGATAGTATTACAATATCATGTTTTTCCCATATAAATACCCAATTTTCCCAGTATAGTTTTTAAATGGTCCCTCCACCTCTTAGTGGTTGATGTTCCAATCTATATCTAGCCTCTAGTGTCTGTTTCATTGGTTGATTTGTCAATATCATAATGTTAATTTTGTATTTTTCATCTCTCTTGAGACACAGATACTAAGTCCTGTAAAGGAGATGACAGAATAACCTAAATTTTAGACAGAAGAGGATACTTATAGTTACTGAAATGAAATACAATTTCCCTCCAATGTCTATGCACCAACATGACAGATAAGTCATATTGGTATTATGACAGAATAAAGGAGAAAAATTTGATTTTTATGATAAAAATTGGGACTATGATAAATGGTGTGATAACAATATCATAACACCTCTTGTGTAGTATCATTTCTCCTTTCCCTAAAGAATACTTAAGGTTTGTCCTCCCAGAGAGTCAAATTAAAGCAAAGTGATTTGAAAGTCTGAGTTTGGGAAACTAAGTCACATCTCAGTATAAGACTGCTAGAGAACATCATAGCCAATCCAAGAAATCATTCTCCTGTGTGTTTAGTGTCTACTGCTAACTATATGAGTATCATAACGTAGAGAAAAACTAAACAAACAAAAAAATTTGGAAAATGTCAAGAAAATATAGATGATATATGGGTTTTAGTTATCTAGTCACTGTAAAAAAATTATTGAAGAATCCTGTCTTACTAACAAGGAACAGGATTTACAAAGTGTTGTTGTTGTTGTTTTTTATAGAGTATGGCTAATGAATGCCACTTCAGTAATTTTTCCTGTACTGGCAAAAGCAGACTTGATAACTGAATTGATTTCCAAATTTTTTAAAGTTTTGAATTTATACAGATAAAACACCTCCTAGAATATAAACTAAATATATTTCCCCCATTTGTATGTATGATGTTATTTTTCTTGGAAGGTCTGCTCTGCCCCATGTGTATCTTATTCAGCCAAACTGAAATTCCTAAGTCTCTTTCCTGTGAGCTATTATTAACTCATACCTTTGTTGAGATGCCTGTTTGATCTATGGATATATTTTGAAGATACAAAGGTGATTTCCTGATGAATGAGGGAAAGAGATAAATTACAGAGGAATCCAGGCCTTTGGTTGAGCCATTAGAAAAAAAAAAAAATGAATTTGCCATCAACTAAAATGAGGAATCCATGAGTGCAACAGATTTTAAAAAAAGGAAAATATGGGATTTTGACATGGTCAGTATGAAATATGTGTTAATGGAAATATTAGCTTGGCATCTGGATATATTATTCTGAAGCTCAAGAGAGGTTTTGCCTAGAGATACAAATATGGGAGTCATTGGCATATATTGGTATTTAATGCCATAAAATTGTGAAGGAAATGACTGTAAATGGTAAGGATTAGATGTCATACTGAGACCGAACCAGTTCCCTTGTTCAAGAAATAAAAAAACTAGTTTGTCATGATTTATCCTAA
The DNA here is from genome assembly GCF_011764305.1 of Mustela putorius furo. Lineage (NCBI taxonomy): Eukaryota > Metazoa > Chordata > Mammalia > Carnivora > Mustelidae > Mustela > Mustela putorius. The sequence continues at coordinate 13,818,582 of NW_025422023.1, forward strand.
GTAAACTGTGTTATTTCTTTAGTATATCTATTTCACTAAATACTGAATTTCATAATCTACTTGTAATGCAGTCTAGAATCAATATCAAGTCATTCTTATAGGATAAATCTTCACTTCTTGGAAATCAGAATATTTCTTCCATATTATATTATCAATGGGAATGGTTGAATTATCTTAACACAGTGGTATAAAATCACTTCTGTGTAATAAATTGTAGTTCCTCCTTGAGGTGAGTAATTATGTCTGCTTATCTAAAGGCAGAGCCAATTCATTATGTAGGGCACACTTGAGTAAAAATGAATAGCTTTTCACAAACAAGACATAATAATTTTGAAAATTATATTTTGTAAAAGAGAACACAAGAACACAATCTAAAGCTTGAAAATGTGATACCATCTAACTTCCTTCATTATTTCCCCTAATGTTTTTCCTACCTAGCCATATTCATTATAAGCAGTTGTTAGGGGCAGCTATTACTAAGATGGAAAGAAATGGGAAAGTTCTTAAATATTATACTTTCTTTTTAAAACAAATAAACAAACAAACTTCAAAACATCTGGGCTCTGCACTGACAAAGAGTTTTGGAGAGACCGAAATAACTATGCAAGAGATTATGCAGAAGGAATATCAACTAAATTTCTTCTTTGTTGCTTACAGTTTTGAAATTGCCTTTTACTTTCACAGTAGTTTTTGTCAAATGCTATGAAAAGTTTAATGAATTTGTCTGGCTTTTCTCATTTTTAAACCCTGAAGATTACTTAACATTAGAATGTGGTTGCCTGATATTTGCCAGTGATTAGGAAAGCCACCCATTTGATGTAGAATGTTTAGCTTTGTTTGTTTATTACAACAGCATTTCCCCCTCCACAGGACTTTCCCACCCTTCTGAGAAGTACCCAAAATTCGAAGAGGTGAAGGGAGGAGGCATGAATGACAAAACACAATATAAAAGAGGAAATCAAAACCAAAAAGTTGGCTCAAACTCTTAGGACAAACCCCATGCCCTGGACCCCAGCTAAATATGAGTTAGAGGGTTATGTTATCATCTTAGTCAGAGCTGGTCCTGTTACGCCAGTATATCTGTTGTCACTAGAAAATAGCATAGCCAAGTCGTACTGCTCCCTAGAGGAAAGTGTGGTGTCAGAATTTCAAGAAAGTCCAAATCACGACACCTGTGTGCCAGATAGGCCCAGCTGCACATGTGGGCTGGGCAGTGCAGCAGGACGCCATCTGCTCAGCACATGGAATGCCAGTTCCTTTGCCGAAGATGGGTTTGAAGGATGGGATTCTTTAAAGAGGAAGCTCACAGCTCGACTGTGACATCCTTAGCCTTTCTCACATTTTAAAATAAACAATTTTAGGAAGAGGGGATTAAAGGCTTATGCCTGAGGGATGACAAGTTGGGTATATGGCTAGCTCCAGAAGAATTGCTCAGAAGTTCTCCTTCAGATCGGCATTTGGCTTTTCATTCTGGTGACTGATGAAGTATGACTGTAAATCTCAGAAAATTCCAGGTGCTAAGCATGTGCACTTTCCAAAAATGCTCTATGTTCTTATCCCTGGGTTTGCAACAATCAGACCAACAAGGGAATAGCTCTCTTCCCGAGTCTTTCTGAAACATAAGAAGATATTTGGCCCACACCTTGACTTTCTGATTGTTAATGAAAATCTGGACAGAGAAAACAGGGTGAACAATCCAGAATCTATTAAACAATTAGTATTAATTGCCTTTGCTTCCCCATCCCAATAAATCTAACATTTAAAAGTGTATAAATTAACACTTCTTTGCAATTTGGGGGACTGGATTTCCCTCAAACTATCTATATTAAATACTTGTTTAGCAATCTATTACCATTTGCCAACCATTAGTAATGATCAGGTATTTAAAAAGTTTATTTTTTTCTTTAATAGATATTTATAATCTCCTCCTCTTAAAGATTATGGAAATTTGGGTTTATTCTTCAGAGATGAGAAGATAAGCACTTTGATAATGTTTCTAGAGTTTACAGGCACAGTTCTATGAAGTTGTCAAGCTCCTAAAAACAAAACAAAATAAAATCTCAATATGGGGAAAATAAACTCATTCACTATTTCTTAAGACTGATGGGAAAATGGAAAGGAAACTTAGATTTCAAAATATAGTTATAAAATATATAAAATAGATATAACATAGTGACAAATAAATTTGCAGTATCATCCTAAAAATGCAGTAACTATAACAAAGATTTCACAAAACCCATTTGATAGCTTCTAATTTGACCAAGATCAGAGTATTCACCTTAATTTTCAGGCACAGGAATCAACAACTCATAATATTAATTAAACCAATAATTAGACCGACTTGAGAAATTATTTTCAATTTAGATTTCATGCCACTGATCATTTTTCTTTCTTGGTTCATGTAAGGCCTGTTTTAGTAAAACATGCTAATCTGTTTCTGCATAATTAAAAAATATCTTGTATAAGAAATTAAGCAAATAAAAAAATAATCAGATAAACTTGCTAAACTAATTGCATATGGAGTTGTGCCAGTTTCCAGCCTCAGTGATTGGATTATGTATCTCCAGTTCTCTTTTAATTCTCCTACCCTGCCCCCCAGTAATCACCAATCTGTTCTCCACAGCTACAAGCTTGGTTTTTGTTTGTTTGTATGTTTGCTGGTTTCTTTCTTTTTTAGATTCCATGTGTAAGAGACATCATACAATATTTGTATTTCTCTGACTTATTTCACTTAGCATAATGCCCTTGAGGTCTATCCATGTTGTCACAAATGACAGGATTCTATTCTTTTTATGGCTGAATAATATTCCATTATATCCAAATGTTCTATTTATGGCTGAATAATATTCTGTTTTATGTGGAATTTTATATAGTACCCATTTCTATAAACAATTTCTTTATGCATTCATCCATCAGTGGACACTTAGGTTGTTTCCATATCTTAGCTATTGTAAATAATGCTGCCACGAACGTAGAGGTGCATATGTCTTCTTGAGTTAGTGTTTTTGTTTTCTTTGGATAAATACCAGAAGTGAAATTGCTGAATTATATGATAGTTCAATTTTTAATTTTTTGAGGAACCTCCACACTGTTTTCCATAATGGTTGCATCAATTTACATTCCCACCAAAAGTGCGCAAGTGTTCCCTTTTCTCTACATTCTCATGTATACTTGTTATTTCTTGCCTTTTAAAAATAATAACTATCCTAACAGGTATAAGGTGATATCTCCCTGTGGTTTGGATTTGCACCTCCCTGATGATTAATGATGTTGAGCATCTTTCATGTACTTTTTGACCATGTATACAATGGCCTGATAACCCGATAGCCATCTTAATGTCATTCATTACAAAATAAAAAAAAAAAAATAAGTGTTCTCCCTACTAATTCAGCAAGGCAAAACCATTCTACATTAAAACTGTAATCAAATAACTCTGAAATTTTTTTTAGAGAACACAAGTAGGCAGAGTGGAAGACGGAGAGAGAGAAGCAGGCTCTCTGCTGATGAGGGACCCTCATGTGGGGCTTGATCCCAGGACCCTGGAATCATTACCTGAGCTGAAGGTAGAGGCTTTAACCCACTGAGCCACCCAGGTGCCCCCAAATAACTCTGAATTTTAAGCTAAACCATCTCAGGACCAGAGACACCATATGCTGAGCTTGCTCATAATGTAACTGTTCACTTTTCCAGCATCTTTTTCTTGCCTGTCTTTCACAAACATTTACTGAGTGCTCTGCTCATGACAGAAGCTTATAAGGCATTGAGAAGATTAAGTGAGATAATATGAAGTTCTTGGCATGAAGTAGGTTCTCAACAAATATTAGTGCCTCTATTTTCTAGAAGCAAGATATCATGTATTGCTCAGCGATCTGACTTCACTAATGCTGGCTGGAGGATTTTGTTAAGAGTACACTAGAGATATGGTGAGTGCTGTGAAGTGTGTAACCTGGTGATTCACAGACCTGTACCCCTGGGGCTAATAATACGTTATATGTTTAAAAAAAAAAAAGAAAAATTAAAAAAAAAAAGAGAGTACACTGGAGAAGTATAGTGATACTACACTTAATGTCAGACTGCATTATTCATGAAGAAGCAATGATGATGATTGAAAGGTCAGCTTATTTTTCCTGCTTGATTTTGTGAATGAGTCATAAGTAGCTCTGAATCATACTCTTCCTTTTCATGCTGTTTAGCTACAGATCACCACTCTTTCAAATCCTTATACTAAATCCCCTTATGATGGTTGCAATGAGCTCATCATTAAGTCCGAGAGTTCTAAATCTGATAATATGCATCCAAAACCAATAATTTGTTCATTGCTTTGGTCACCCTGCCTTGATTCCCTAAGATATTTTAAATGGCCCTTGAAAATTCAGAACATCTTGGTCCCTACAATCAGAACATTCTCTCCAGTTAGTCTCCGAACTCTCCCAGAAGTGGAGTTAAAAACAACAACAATAACAACAACAACAACAAAATTACTAGTGAGGTTGGGCTACATTCTTCTTTACTGATGTTTATTAAAACCAGATTATGGGTTTTAGTCTAACCTAATTTTTTTAAGTCTCGAGACATCAAATATAGTTGCTATTTTGTGTTGAAAACTTTTATTTTTCACACACTCCAATTCAATTTGTAATCAATCACTGGGATGTCAGTGGCATAAGACCTGAGTGCCGGTCACTTGTGCTTTTAACAATAAGAACCAATAGAGACTAAAATTCAGTTACAATGTGTTGCAGCTGATGTGTCCAGGACCTCACTGGAATCTAAGTTCAAGAAGATTTTTCTTGTTAAAAAGAAAATTTTTTCTCTGAAAAGTGTTGGGAAGATAGCAGCAGGGCAAATAAGCAAGCAAGGAAATTTATAAGGATTTCCAAAGAGCATTTTGGAAGCATTGTATTAATTTGAATTGTTGCAAGAACATTTTCACTGAAGTTAAGCAGTTTATCTCTGAAATTTTAATAGAATGTTTGCATTAAAAAATAACTTTTGACAGACCTCTTTGTTTTTCTGACTTCAGTGTACATGATTTAACTAAGTGGCATATAAAGTAATGTGTATCGCCAGACAGACTCTAGGGAATTGCCCTGGGTTTGATTTGTTTCTGCCTCTTCTTTCAGGAAAAGAGTGGGTTTTGGGTGGGGAACATACTGCTTGCTTGCACTCATTAAATGCTTCCTGAACACCATGATCCTATGAGAAATAGTAACCATATTACATAAATTCTGACCAGGTTCTTCTAATAGAAAAGACCTAATTACAAGATAATATTATATATATATATATATATATATATATATATATATATATATATATATATTTTTTTTTTAAGACTATAAACCCAATTGATGGTTTTCCACCTTAAAGCAATCAACATTGAAGGGTTTACAATTGAAACCACAATACTGATTCCATGACTCAGAATGTCTTTGAAACTTTTTGGAATTGCTTTCAGAAACTACACCACATTTCTTTGACATCCTTACCTTCTGTGGGGTTTTTGGTTTATGGAAATAACGTAAAGCCACTCAGAGCCAAGTATTTTAAATGTGGTATGTTAATCAATATGAATAACATTGTTTGTGGTCATAAAGTTATGACTTAAAATAAACATGTAAACTATTTCTGAAGTTAGTTCCAACAGAAAAATCTAAGTGGCAATATCAAAAGAATGAGTTCTCTGCAGAGACTAATTTGGAAAAATAATATTTCAGTGTGGTTGTTTAAAAAAATCTATGACATCATTTTAAACTTGTATCTTTAACAAGTTTCTTCCTATGATGTATTTTAGCACACATTCCATCTCTCTTCCCTACCTGAGGTAAGATCTTGTCTACTTTACTGAACTCACCCTCTCTGCAATTCTATTTTTAGGTCACCAGACTCCTACCCTCCTACTAGTGCAACTTTGTTATTTCTTGCCATTCTTCTAATTCCTCCTAAGCCTGCCTCTTCCCACTAATGTTTCTTTAGTACTTTATAAGTGATAAAATTAGGATCAGACCTCCTCAGGGAATAAATAGTGAGGCATTTACAAAGAATAAAAAATCTAAATTTAATTCCTTGCAAAATATTTAGAAAATAAAAAGCAGACACACCTCTTTACATTATCACTATAAAGTCCAGCATGACCAGACTTTTTTCTTCACTGTTTATAGAGATGGTCTTACTCTTCCAGGTCAGCCTGACTGTTCATCAGGGAAACAGAGTATAATCTATGAAGAATGACTAAAATTATTTGATTACATTTTCCCTTAGTAAGGAAGGGATCTTACATAGAAATTGATATCCAGGTTTGTTTTATTCATGCTTCACTTAAAACAGAACTCAGGATGTTCCCATTTTTAACATAATTAAGGTTAAGATAATCAGATAACTAAGCAATGCAATGTAAGTGTTCATTCTCAGAAATCTTTATAAAAAGGAAAACACAGCAAGTTGTCCAACTTTCACACTGTATTGGAAATAGAGGAATGAACTGGATCATTTCTGGATACCTCTTTCAATCTTAAAATTCCAACTGGATTCCACAAGAAGACTGCTTTTGTTTGTATGGCTACCTATTCCAAGGACCCAACATGGCATCTATGTCAAATGAATGTTTGTTTACTATAATTATAGCTTCTAATACACCTAAGAAGTAAGTAAGGAATTAGCAAGTTGACAGATCTAAAGAATTTAGTCACATCTGAATTCTGAAATGTACCAATAAAAATTCTCTAGCTGATTTCTTTGGCTTCCAATTTATATGAAGCGGCAGCATGACACAGTGATTGAGCAGACAGACATAAGAAATACTGCTTGAGTATAAATCCCAGCTCTTCCACTCAACAATTATGTGACCTCAGGGACAAAGTAGAGAGAAACAAGTAATTGATGACGCTGTATGCCATGTCAAGAAGTTTGGACTTCTGGGGCGCCTGGGTGGCTCAGTAGGTTAAAGCCTCTGCCTTTGGCTCAGGTCGTGATCCCAGGGGCCTGGAAGAGAGCCCCGAATCATGGGGCTCTGTGCTCAGCAGGGAGCCTCCTTCCACCTCTCTCTCTCTGCCTGCCACTCTGCTTGCTTGTGATCTCTGTCTGTCAAATAAATAAATAAAATCTTAAAAAAAAAAAAAAAGCTCACCTTAGAAGTAGTATAGAGGAGAGTTTAGAGAAGTACAAAACTATTATAATATTGTAATAGTCCGTCAGGAAATGGTTATGGTCTGAGTCAAAACAATGAATATTAGATGATAATAAAGCAGCAAAAGAGTTCAATATTATGGAAGAAGTAGAATCCTATAAATTAGAGAATAATTGCTTTAGAGCAGGGATAGAAATCCGGAAACCTAGACTATTTTTAGCTTAGACAAATGGCTGGGTGAGATTCCAACACTTGTAACTATGAATGATCAGAGTTATTACATTGTTCACTAGGAAATGCCTCCTTAGCAATACAATATGTTTCCAACAGTTCTGAAAATACCCACTTTCCTGTTTGAAGATTTTTGACAAAATGTTCTTTCCTCTGTCACAGTCCATGTGATTCACATCCATACAACTTGACTCAGTTGGCTATTTCCCTGAACTTTATCCATTCTGAATCCCATAACCTATAATGTGTCCAAAATATGACCCTCAAGTTTAATTTCAGAGCTTTAAAAATATTCTTACTTCTACTTTTAAGACCCTTATCAAGCCTTTCCAAGGTAGAACATATAACTAGTAACACATCTCTGACATGATAGGGAAAAAAAAAAAAAATAAAGGTATGGAGCTCTCCTTGAGTATCATGGACAGGATATTCTTTGTTTGTTTGTTTGTTTGTTTTTTAAGATTTTATTTATTTGATAGACAGAAAGAGATCACAAGTAGGCAGAGAAGCAGGCAGAGGGAGAGGGGAACCAGGCTCCCCCCTGAGCAGAGAGCCGGACACAGGGCTCGATTCTAGGACCCTGGTTCATGACCTGAACCAAAGCAGAGGTTTAGCCACTGAGCTACCCAAGTATCCCATGGACAGGATATTCTAACAGCAAACAAGAGAGCAGTTTATAGCATGCAAGAATAAAACAAAAACAGAAACAAAAACTAAGTTTTAATCAGAAAGGTGAAAGTATTACCGCTGGCACTGAAGTTTTTAAATAAATCCAAGAAAATGAAAACAAATAGAAACACACACACACACACACACACACACACACACGAAACAACAACAACAAAAACAAAACCCTTCCACTTTTAACTTCCTACTTACAAAAAAAAAAAATCTATCAAGACACAAACTGAATTTATGACTCCAGAATCACAAAATCCAATTCAATGAGCTCATTCTTGGGTCGATTTTAACTAATTCATGTTTGTCCTTCATAAACTCAGAGTGGAAGGTTTTAATTTTGTTTTTTATAAAATAATCTCTAATGATATTAATAAGCAATATTTTATATTTTGCAAAAACCAAGGAAAATACAGTATTATTACTGTGAACTAACATTTTACTGATGAGATAACTAAGGTTTAAAAGTATCAGATGATTTCTTCAAGGGCAAGTATATAAAAAGATAAGCTAAGCAAGTCTTCCGAATCTATATCCCATGCTCTTTGAGGTGCACCTTCTATCCCACAGAGGCATTGTAAGCTTCTTCAACTGCATTTTCTCAGAAATAAAGTATGATGGTGCACATGGCAAACACCCAAAAAGAACAATACTAATGTAGGATAACAGATTCTGAGTAAACATGTCTGAAATATCCAAGTACAGCATGCAGCATTGTTATTGGTCACCTATTCTTGGAAGTAGAGAGAGGCAGAGGTTAAGGAGGTCTCAGGTGGAGAGGTCCCCCACATATAGGCCATTGTGTCAGAGGCTGACACAATGTTGCAGAAGAGAAAGTTGGAGAGGTCTGAGACACTGCATACTTCTGTCCATGAAAACCTACCTGCTCTGCTTTCTACCTCCCCTTACTGGGGCTGACGGTAAAGTACTGCTGATCTCCAAGCAGAGTACCCTGAGTTCTCTGCAGGGTGAGTATCAAATGAAGCAGAGGTATTCAAACCACAGGTTTTGATCAATCAGTTCAATGAGTCATGACCAGCATTTTAGAGAGAAAGAGAGAGAGAAGAAAAGAGAACAGAAGACTAGCATAGAACAGAAGAGAAGGGCTAAAATTTTAAAAATGTCTCACTGCATTACCCATCATAAGAATATTTGTTCGAAGCTTTTGTTTCAGGTGTGTGTGTGTGTGTGTGTGTGTGTGTGTGCTGGATCACAATATAAAGTGTGTCTCTTTTTGTGCACTGCCATCAGAAAAATTTTAAAGCCATTGACCTCTATCCTAGATGATGCTTGGACAAAGGTCAAGCAATCTGTGTTCCCAGAGCCCACCATTATTTTCTCCCCTTCTTTTGTGTGTTCCTGCTGTTCCTGCACAGACTCTCTCCAGCCAGGTTTTTTGCTAATCATGTCACTAAGTATCATGACTGAAAAAATGAGCAAGGACAATACATGCAAAGCCACTCTCCTTCATTAATTTTGTTTAAATCCTACTGACACAGTTGTCATCGTGACATTGTATTCTTTGACAATACATTTTGACATATAAAATTCAGAGCTGAAAAACAGCTCTCTATATAATTTATCTCCCATTAGCTTTGAAACAACTGAATTTAATTCTTCTGTAGAGCTTTGCTATTACAGATTTAACAGAGAACATTGTTTTTGATTATTTGGAAGACTTGTATTAGAAGTCAAATAATCAAAGTTCCAGGAGAAATTCTTTTGCCACAGGCACTGACTGTAGTACATTGGGGCAGATCAAGAAACATCTTCTGGTGTGGTTCCCTCATATACAAAATGAGTTAAACTAGGTGATTTCTACTGTATCTGTCAGCTTCAACTATGCCCACTTTAGTCTGTGGTACAAAGTCTTGATATACTTTATGATAAAGCTTCTCTTGGTTCTTTCCATAAAAAGTTCTCCATCTTCAATAAAAATGAATAAGTACATTTGAAGAATCCTCTTACATAGTTATCGAAACATGTTTAAGTCGGTCAGATTGAAAGTAAATGTTAAGGAGGTTTTCCCACACTGAAAATTAACAATTATTTCTAAAATAGCAAATAGCATAAAAATACTCTGTGGTCAGTAGTTCAAGCTACAAAAATAAACATTATATATTGTTTAAAATGTGCATGTACATAGTATAATATGTAATGTTTAATAAGTATAAATTCTAGATTTGTGCACATTCTAATCAGACATGAGTTGTTTTAACAAACAGGTCTATCATAGAGAAAAAATGTGGAGGCTATTTAAATCCCAAGCAATCAAATATGTAGGGGGTTCATGGGAATCTACACAGCTTTCTTTCATCACCAGTGAGTGATGAACCTACCAGGGCATGAGAAGAATTTGGGCAATGAGACTTGATTCTTATGGCCTTCATTAGACTAACCTAGGGTACTTTTTACCAGGTTTTATTGATAGTCTGAGAAATCATGAAGACTTGGTTGTCTGACTCCTGACAATTCAAAGTTAGACATAAAATGTATTTTTTTTTTATATTTTTGTTTCTTTCTGGAAAGACTTCCCAAACTGGTGAGCAGGTAAGGGGGCTCAGGAGTTCCAACGAAGGGTAGATTTCTGCCTATGTGACAGATGGCTCCAAAGAAGGAAATCGTATCAGCCAACGACAGAGAGTGGAGCAGAAAAAGAAGAGGACTAAGGAAGGGACTTGAGGAAATGTCCACATTTATGGGCAGAAGTTTGAGGAGGGATCAGTGAAAGAAGGGAGGAAGGGGGGAGAAAGAAAGGAAGGAGAGAGAAAGAAAAGAAGGAAGGAAAAAGAAAGAGAGAGAAAGAGGAACAACCCAAAAAGGAACATGGAACTATGTAGCCACAGAAGTAAGGGGATAAATAAAGTATGAAGGAAAGACTACAGAGTACAGAGGATGATTTTTGGAAAGAAGACCTTGGATTTCCAGACATAAATTAACCCAATGCCTGCTGAGCCAAGTTTCAAAGGGTTAAGATGAAGTGAAGCTAGAATGAGCAAGTGAAGACCATCATTTGAATGTGAGCTGTCATTTCAGTTAGTTTTAAATGACAATTCCCCCACCCATCCTCCCATTTGAATGTAGTCTTCTAGCTCATTATCAAATAGAAACACCTACTGGCAAACAGCTCATTCCAGATACATTAAAAGAAATTGATCACATACTTCAATGAGATGACTTTCACTATTCATTTAACATTGTGAAGTTATTTCCAAATGACGTGCATCATGAAAGAAATAGCTCAAATAAAACAAAGAAAGTGAAAGGAATGGAATGGGAATAATGAGCTCCAAATTTCTGAGTCCTCCTGGTAGGACAGCCGACACTCAAAGAGGCTTGTAAACCTTCCAAATTCTCAGCAAGCTCTCTGGGCTCCAGACTGTGCAGAAAGTGTCAAGAAACCTGCCTTTGCAGAGGCTATCTTACTTCGGAGAATATCAAATTAATGCTGTTGGCAGCAGACTCTAACATGTTGTTCAATTATTTTGGTTCCTGTGGTTAAATATTGCCATGCCGGTTAGGACCTTCACTTACTGCGATTGTATTTTAATGTCTGCTGTACCCTGGCTTCTGTGTAATTTCACCAATTACTCAATTACATGCTATTTTGCTTACTTCGTAATAGACAGCACTGACTCGCCATCCCTATGTTCACATTTGATACACGAAACGTGATAACATACTTTTGTGTTTATTTATTTTGTCTTGTTTTATTTTAAATTCCAGGCCTTGGTGTAATTGAGTTCATTTGTTTCCCTTATGACATCACATGCATTTATTTAGCTAGCCCTGCCCAATTTGTTGGGAGGGCAGGGAAGACTGTACAGCCACTTTCTCTTTCGTGCCTGAGCCCTTGGCTTACCTATTTCTGTAATGGTAGTAGTAATAATGACATTAGCACAGTAAATAAGTGTACTTTCCTCTCCCTCTGGCTCAGTCACATAAGTGTTATTACTTTTATGGTTGCTATTGTTATTGTATCCTACTTTACATATTAAAAAAAGAACCAGAGATTGAAGTGCCTTTTTCTTTTTCTTTTTTTTTTTCCATTTTATTTCTTTTCAGTGTTCCAAAATTCATTGCGAAGTGCCTTTTTCAAACACATTAAATTGGTCAGTGGGTCAAAAGTTAGAACCTATTTGGAAACTACAGTGCTGTGGTGCTGCTACAGGTCCTCTCACTCTCTGAAAGGCAGCTAGGAGGAGTCAAAAGTAAGAAAGATGCCACAGCAATAGTAGGCTCTCAACCTAGATAATTTTTCCCTATCTGAGCAGACTATGAGTGATGCCAGCCAAACCAACTCAGAGAAGTCCCTGAGAGGGCCTCTACCTGTTGTCAGTGGGTACCAGGTGGCACTCAGATGCAGGAAGATGGATACTGGGGAGTGTGTTTTGTCTTTCTCTTTTTAATGCTGTGTGGCTTAAACAAACTGCATAACCTCTCTGTGCCTCAGGAAAATCATTGTTTTATCCTTTATAAAATATTTCATTATTTTTAAAATAAGGATGATAATAGGACTTGCTCTTTGAAGGGCTGTTAAGAGGTTCAAAAGAGTTAATTAAAATGAAACATCTGGAGCAATGCTCACTCACTTCCTTCAGTTCCTAGAAAAAAGAACCTTCTTATTTGGAATGATAAAGCATAACATGGAGAATTAACATCTTTTAGGAAATGTTTGGATAGATCTACCATTTTAAGAAATCAGACCTACTAATTGTGATGCTTTGGCTTGTTTTGCCACTTACTATACTTATTCACTCATTGATTTTATATATTTGTTTGTTTTAGACAGGGTGGGATAGTTAAAATTCATTTTGATTATGAAATATGTAACTATTCTCTATACCAAATTATAATATATATATGGAATCAATTAATTTAGCACTGTAATATATTTAAAAGGATATCTGATGCACATTTGTCCCTTTTATTTGTGGAGGTGAGAGAAGTAATGGGCTTTTAAAAACTTACTACTTTTATGTTTTTTTCTGATTTCATTTCTACATTTATTATTTGGAGCACATAGATAAATCTAGACTAGTATTAAGATCTCATAAATATAATCTGTTATACAGATTCAGTGGTTGTGGAATCAGTATCAAAATAATAATTCTATTTTTTAGTGCCTACATAAGCTAATTAATTGAGTTAAAATACATCATTTAAACCTGGTGATTCACAGACCTGTACCCCTGGAGAAAAACATATATGTTTATAAAAAATAAAAAATTAAAAAAAAATACCTATATTAGATATGCTATTGAAATCCCTCTGCCTTAAAGTTTTCTCTGATTCAGCTTATAAGGATTTATGGGATGAGCTCTCCCTAAGGACATTTGATTAGAGGCTGGTACCATTCAAGTCATTGGTTTGAACCCAAAGAAGTGGGTAGTGACCCAAAGTCGCTAACATGAGAGACTCGTTGGGAAACTACTACTTAAAATATTTGGGTGGTGACTTTTCTTCCTGTGGACAGATGTTCCTATCAAAAAAATCTCCCGTATTTTATATTAGTTGACCTCTTCATTTGGGAGAATGACTTATTTGTCCTGAAAAAAAAAAAAAGACAATAATTAGAGAAAAATATGTTGCTGTTCTCTAGTTCCTGGCAAGACTGGACAGAGGAAGAAGAGAAAATTAACCTCTGCTTACCTTACATGATAATACTAAATTTTCATTATTCATTTCCTATTTAATCTTTCTGTGCTATCTTAAAGCAATCCTACACAATGCAAAAATCAATCCATTAGCTATTATTAATTTTGTTTCCTTTTGCATCCTGCCAAAAAACTAGGAGCAGTTTTATCTCCTTTACGGATGAGTACAAGTAACTAGACTACCAGGGAATCACAGGTAGAAATAAGATTATAATTCATTTTGATGTTACATCAATATCAAAGTATGAATAGCCAGAAAAGAGTGAGTCTAAAATGTAAATACATTGAGTATTATAAAAGACCTCTGTAATTTAACAGGTTATTTTAATATCCACTCAAATTGGTTGTGCAGGGAAAAGAAGAGGAAGTGGCAATATTCTCCTAGAACAAAATATATCAATTCCCTTTCTATTACATTGTTTTCTCTACTTTAAAAACTATAAGATCTGAAACATCTTGGGAGGAGTTTGCTTTAGCGGGGAGTACTAAAGAAGATTCTGGTAGGGTCAAAGTCACAGCTGGAGTGAGTTTAAGTAAACTTGTCCCTTGCTCTCTCTCCTCTAGCACAAAAATAAAATGATGGATGCTCAAAGACTATCGTTAAAATACTTTTCTTGCTATTCACGGGGTCACCTTCCACTTATACCAACGATCAATATTTCTCTATTATTCACAGTGAAGGAAGAGGAATCTTGCTGTGGATTGTTTCAAAATCTTTCTATTTTGGAAACTTTAAATTTTGAAAATGATTTGCATTCCCGATTATACATAGCGTCAGTTGATGTCCAGAGGAAATCGTGTATATTTACTCTCTAACAGGAGAAAGTTGGGCTGGGGTTTAAAAAAAAAAAAAGTCACGGATAATTTCAAAAGCGAAGTGTTCACCTATAGAAAATAGACTATCTAGTTTACATACAGTTGATTTCATAAGTGTTTACGCATACAAGTAGATGTGGCACTTTTATTAAAGAAAAGGCAATACACAAATATTAGTGCTTTCTAACAGACTCTCTCAAGCTTCTGTTCCGATGCATTTCAAGCATTCTTTTTTCACAACACAACTTCATCCAAACCTATCCAAATGTCCAAGTTATATGAGAAAATCATGGAATCTAAATTTGTTTCAAAGCAGTTTTCAGTTTCTTTTTAGAGACACATGCCAGAAAGCTTTATTTACATTTAAAACAATTATTTTCCACTCTTCTATTCAAAACTTTTAAAAATATTTTAAAATCCTATAGCATTACATTCAAAGTAATATGCTTATCTCAAAAAGGCAAAGCAAGAAGTAAAGAAGACTAAAAAAGTACTTTCAAACACAAATCCAAAAGGTATTTCCACTTACCAAAAAATAAGAAAGTGAACTGCAAAGATAAACTGAGTTTTTAAATTGCTTGCTTTTTAATTTGTTCTTAACGGTGGCCGATAAAATTTGATTACCTCAAACTCCAGGGGTGATGTTGAACAAGTGTACTTATTCAGAATTCATGTATCCATATATTGAAGGTTTTATTTAAAATTCTTTTTAATTTAGATCATTTTCAATAATCTCTTTAAAAACTGAAATATATTGACGTGTATATACATTAGTTACAGTCCACAACTTAATTTATCCCATATACCTATACATATATACACTATCCTTTAAAACCTGTAAGCAATAGCTGAAAAAGAAAGTCAAATTAAAACATATGTGTGAATAATTCAGCAAAATCATTTTTGCTCTTTCTGTATCAATCACCTGAATACTGTCATATTCAATTTTCTATGTCATTTTCCATTATAACTTAAAACTGTCTTTGAAAGCAAACCTAAAAATGAGAACTGTAACACCTCTGGAGAGCAATCCATTGCCTTTCTAGGCTCTCTAAATCTTTCTTGAAATTCAAAGCCATCTTTTCCAGGAGTGACTTACAAATAATCCACCTTGCCTCCTGAACAAATTGAATTCCTATATTCTATATAGGAATATATTCTATATATTCTATATTCAATATTCCTAATTCCTAATGCCTATATCCTATATTCCTTAGAATGTTTACTTCATATGAAAACAGACTACACTGAATCAAGAAAACATTGGGGCCCATTTTGTCTCATTTTCACTTTTGTAGATTAATGAATTATTAAATCCCTTCAATAATTTATTCTGCAATCACAATAAAATCTTTATTTTAATTATCTATTCTGAAAGTAAGTCAGAAAAAATAGATAATTATTCAATTTTCACTTAAGGAAAAGAAAACCAAAGACTAAGTTTCTAAAGTGCCTCCTTGAATTTGCATCCTACAGTTTCCTGTTCCTGTATCCTGTATCTCTGAAACACATATATTTCAGCATCAGTAATCAAGGATGGAGAGGAGGAGAAAAATTAAATGATCAGGCCTCAGGATGACACTACATAATTAGCTGGTTTGATCAGCTGATACTTTATTTCCGATCTTCTCAATCTATCATATTTTTCTATTTCTGATGGATAAAAATTCAGCTCAGCTACAATTCAATTCTAGGTTTTGTTTTGTTTTGTTTTGTTTTTTCTCCAAAAAAGGATGTGGCATCTTCCTGTTTGAACAGACTTTCTAACTTCCATTCCATTACTTGAAAATTAGAGTCCTAAGAATCTCAGAAACCACATAGCTAGTAGAATAAAGAAAGTAAAGAGAAACATAAATATTCAAAAAATTCCTCTTTCTACTTCAAAGAAGATAGATTTTTTTCTGTTTGTTTCTTCATAATAATATATATTATAGATCACCCACTAAGCACTCCAGAAGCCAGAAAATAACAAAAGATAATCCTATTTTCCATCTATTTTACTTCGATTCAATTCAGTGTTTTATGTTACCACTATCTCTCATAAATTACGATTTTCTCACAAACCCGCCATCAAATCTCAAGGATATATAAATAAGGAAATATAATGATATATATTCCACGGAACTGCTAGGTTATGGAGAGTATACAAGAATTTTAACTTGAAAGATGGAAAGAAAGAGAGAAAGAGAAAGAAAGGAAGGAAGAAAGGAAGGAAGGAAGAGAAGACTAAACTCATTTGTAAAACAAATTTTTCCATCTGAAGACATGCAAATAGAGTTGCAACCTCTTTAAGGAGCAGATATTTGGAGAGAGCAAAAGAGACATATTAAAACATAAGGCATAAGCTAGATTGTGGGCGGCAATCTTCAGTTTAGTCCATGTAACCCCACGGCTAATGACAGTTTTGACATAACTGATAATTTGATTCAGGAACATCAAGTGTTGGGGCCCAGTGGTGACAGAAGCAGAAAGCCTTTTATAGAATCTCACAAATGTACATGGATGAGAATCGAAAGGAACCTCAAAAGGTCCATCCCTCTGTCCTTGGCTGAACTAAATAAACACCTAGCTCTCTTCAACAACTGATAAAATGAAATTTGAAGTCAGTAGTAGAATTGGAGAAAAGGCTTATGATTTGGATTGACAGCATCCTTTCTTTCCAACCTTTGCCTCATCTCATGACAATAGATATCTAAGAGAACGTTATGTCCATCACTATCAAAAGTATCAGGGTGTTTAGGAGGGAAGAGTAAAAGGGAATGAAAATGGTCACATGAATGTGGAGGTAGGTGCACATGTGTGAGAATGTGCAAAGGATATGTATGCTTGTAGTAAGTATGTGTATATATAGTTTATTTCCCTTAAGGTCTTAAAAAAAAATCTTGTGATTGTAGACTTTGTATTTCTTTGAAAAGATAGCTGAAATGGTTGCCATTTCAAAGCCTAAGCCAAAGAATTTCAAAACCATTTCAAAGCATTCTGGAACTGCAAAACTAGCAAAATTGTCCCCGTGAGAGGGCAGTAGGGGACCAAGCGCTGGGCAACTTTTCCCTCCCTGTCCATCCAGGACTGGCCCTTGCTCTCATCCCTCACCTGCCGTCTGCGATAGAGGCAGGGGCAATGGCGGACACCGAGAGCTCCCATGGGGGCTGCAGCAAGCTCCTCTGATAAAACAGAGAAACCCGGGCTCCCTGGGGCAATGAGCCACTTCACGGGTTGACAGTTGTGCTGAGAGGGGTGAATGCTGTTTGGCAAAGGAGCTTTCACTTTTGGCTTCCTACAAAAGGAGCAGAAACGGGGAGCTGTCCTGGTTCCCAGTGCCCACAAGGTCCCCCACTCTTGGCCACTGCGCTCCGACCACAGCAGTGCGGAGGGTGCACGCTCGTTATACGGTGTGTATATGTTTGTGTAACATTTTGCAAGCGACTGTCAATGTATCTGTCTGTGTGACAGAGAGACTCCCTTTTGCAAAAATGCATCCGGGGTCCACCTTGCTATATCGCAGGCACCCGGGTCGCCCGCGTTAAGATGCTATCACTGTCCCTTCGTCAGATAGCTCCCACCTGAATGATTTATGAGGCTAGAGAAAGAAGTGAGAGATGGAGAGTCTATTCAAGTTTTCTGCCTGTGACCTCACTTCTTTGAAGGAAGAAAGTGGTTGGGAGGGGAACAGAACCTGAAAGGGGGTAAATTCCCCCTCTAGATTGTGAAATGTAACGGTTGAGAGACCAAGATTTGGCCCCTGACTGTTCGGATTGGAAGCCCATTCTGCGACTTAGCATTAGCTTGTGCGCTTTGGGTAAATCTCTTAATCACTCCTTAACTCAATTTTTTTTCATTGGCAGAAGGGGGAAAGTAACAGCGACTAGCTCATAGGGTCGGGAAAATTAAATAAAGGTAAGCGCTTAGAATGGTGCCTGACACAGAATCTTTGCTGTGTGTTAACTTGCTATTAACATTATCGTCAGCATTGCCGTGATCATTTGGAGAAGGACCATTCCCCACCGGTACACACTGGATCTGGATCTTGTACCTGCCCAAGTACCCAAACAGAGGTGGGAGAACCCCAACCCGCCCGCTCCAAGCCCCCCCCCCAGCACCAGCAGTCACTAGCCACCCGCACCCACGAAGATCTGCTTCTGGGAACCCCTCCCCAGCTGTGGTGCGCGCCCACACGTGGGGGGCGCACTTGAAAGGTTGAGGGGTGCAAAGGCAAACTACACGCTCCAGAGCGCTGGTGCCTACCGCTGTTGGCTGTAGAGTGTATTTGGAGTGTTTTCCTACCTGCCCCAGGTTTTTGCCCTTCTTACTGCCGCCGAAAGCCAGTCCTTGGTATGTGCCCGCTGATCGATTGGCGGCCTGGGCAGGCGTCTCCCCGCCCAGAGAGGACTTGATGGAGTTGAGTTTGGCCCGCGAGCTGCCGAGCTGTGAGCTCTCCACCATCAGCACCGCGGCCAGTAGGAGCAGACAGCGGGACGAGTCCTTGCCCCGCATTAGCGCGGCCATTTCCCGGCGAGGGGTCCCCGGGGAGGCACAGAGCCCGGAGTGGTGCGGGTGCAAGGGAAAAGAGGACCCCAACACCGGGGCCCCTCACTCGGGGTGCGGGGGCTCGCAGGCTCTGTTCCCCCGACCCCACTCGGCTTCGGGGGCCCAGCACTGTGTGAATTCAGTCTCACGCCTCTGACCAGGAGCGAGAGCGACCCAAGCAAGACCCGCTTCTCCACCAGGGCAGGAAGTTCTGCAGGAACTGGAAGCAATCAAAGGCGAGGCGCCTTCTCGCCAAGGAGGCGTGACCCGAGGTGCAAGAAGACCCAGCCCCACAGACCGCACTGCTTCAGTCGCTCCTTGCCCCGCACCACGGTGTTCCCGCCGGATCTCCGCCGTCCGGTTCTCTTAATTGGCTCTGGAGGGCCACACCAGTTCCTTCGGCCTCAGTTGCTTTTCTCTCCTCTTTTCCTTCCCGACCCTTTAGTCTCAACCTTTGCAGGACACAATAATAGCGGGCGCTATTGGGGGGGGGCAAGAACGCCCCAGACCGGACTGTCGAGGTCTGAGGAGAGCCGAGGTCTCCCACGCGCGCTGGCACAGTCTCGACGAAGTGTCGCTCCCGGATTCACACCCGGCCGCCTACCGCAGGCAGAGGCGCGGCAGTGCCCTGGGAGCGGTCGTGCGCGCCGCGCGGTCTCGCTCTCTCCGTTTGCTCTCTCACCGCCGCCCCCTTTGCTTTTTATAGCTTCCCACAGTGGGTTTTTTTTTTCTCCGCCCCCAATTCAAGAGTGACAAAGAGTGAAAACGTTTCTCTCACCCCCCCCCCACGTTCCCGCCCCACTCCTCTGCTTCCCCCTGCGGCTCCCCCTCCTGCCTCTCCTTTTTGCCCCCCTCCCACACTCCTCTGCTCTCCACAACAACTGAGAAAATGGGATTCATTCCCAGGGGAACGTGAGGCCTCCTAATTCCTGACAACAGCTCTGGCGGGTGGAAAGACCTTTGGAAACAGACGGAGGGCAAAAGTGGAAGTGGAGAGGGGCAGGTTGCCACCGCCCTTGGGAACCGCCAGCGCCTTTCTTTAGGTTTCCCAACCCATCTCCGGTACTTGACTCCTAGAGGAGCACTAGAAAAGCCCCATGAAAGGTTTGGAGAAGTGAGCATCTGGGCGTACAGAGCATGCGGTCTGTACGCGCAAGGGCCCAAGCTGGGTTTTAGTCTGTGCCTCCCAGTGTGTATGTGAGGCTGCGCTATGTTGTGCCAGGGGGTGCCCAACTGACGTGGACGGGGACTTTGGCACCGGGGAGAAGAGGACCAGAAAAAAAGGGAACGATGTACTTACGCTCACCCGGGAGACGTTTGGAATTTTCTAGTCTCCACCTTTTGTACCCCGCAAATTCACGACCCCACCACACAGACGCAGCGTACGTTTACGTCTCCGCGGGGTTGGGAGAAATGGGGTGCCTTGAGTAGTGTCGGAGGATTTCAGTCTCAAAGCTTTACTGGGCATCTTTACTGCGCTAGAGGAAATCCCAAACGGGAATGATGGGAGGCAAGGAAGCCTTGGAGGTCCTGCCTTCCTCAGCTCCCTGCCTCTTAGCCTCTGAGAATTCCCCGGGAAGCCTTCCCTGCCAGCCCCCTAGGCTCCTCAGGTCCGATTTGCCTCTGAGAAGGTGGAAAGAGGTGCAGAGAGGGACTGGGACGCGCTGGCGCGCAGCGCTTGGGGGCGCCAGTGGCAGCGGCCCGCCGGGGTGCGGAAGCACTGGCAGGAGACAAGCTGTCCCAGGCAAGCACAGGGCTCGGGTTTGGAGCGGTTTGGTGGTTAAGCGCCAATGTTTCTACTGCAACGGGAAGGGTTGTTGGGGAATTGTTGCATTTATCCTTTTCATGATCTAACGCCTGTGCGCAGAGAAATTGAGACAGTGCCACAAGTTGGCAGCTAACAGCTAGAGAACGAAGCTGATCTCCTGAACCGCCTTATAGGTGGACCTGATCTTCAGAGCCGGGTTCCTCAGTTTTCATACCTGACGCAGTTGCACACGACCATGTACAGGACAATACAATGGACATATTGTCTCTAAGTGAGAACGATAGTGACTCTTTTCCCCAAAAAAGGGCTGAGTTCTAAAGTGTGAATTTATGGCTGGGTTCTCCCAGACAGCACCCACTTTGCGTATTTCCTGCCCTGATCTGTAAGTCTGTCTGGCCTGGAATGCTTCAGTTTCAAATTTATTTATTTATTTATTTATTTATTTATTTTAAACACCACAAGCAAAAGGGCATTAAAATTTAATGAACCCTCTGGAATCTTTTCTTATCTTTGACTTGCTTATGTGCTTTCTTAGGTTAGAGATTTCCACATTGATTTTTTCCCCCACTTTTTAAAAATATCCCTAGGAGTGGATTTGTAAGGACAAAGGAACCATTCCAGGCACTAGTGGAAGGCAAGGAAACTATTAATAAGTACTCGTGATTCACTGTTTACACTTTAAAGAGGGTATTTTCTTTTCCTGGGATATTCCAGTTGGAAAACATTTGAGTAAAGGAGAAAATTAAGTTAGAAGACTATTGGTTAGGAATTTTTCAAGGGTATTTTAGAGCAAAAGGAAAATTCAAAAGACAACTAAATATGTAGGGAAGAAGTCACCCATTTGAAGGTTGTAAATATCCACCATCAGCTAAAGAAGGAACAAATGAACCAAGAGAAGATACTTTGCCTATTTCCATCAGTTCCCTCTTTCCTTACTTCCAACCAAAGCAGGATCCCATATAGTCATACCTAACTCTTGTCAATGCTCTGCTGAAAAGAAAAATGATATCAAGCTCAGCTTCTTTACTCTCACAAAAGCCTTCAGCTCTGAGTATCATGATAGAGATTATCTCAGAGGCTTACCCAACACCTTACAAGCTCCAAAAGCAATTTTTTACAAACCAGAGTTGAAAATCAAAGTTCACTTTTATGTGCACAAATATTTTCCCCCATATGTAAAACTAAATCACACTATGGAATCAAATGCTACCACATACATGATTATACCAGAAAAAGAGGTAAAAACTAATTGCAGTCATGATCCAAATGTTCTCCGTAAAACTGTATAACAGAAACAGACACACATAACCTACATGTAGATAAATAGATATGCATACACAAAATCAACTAACTGTAAATAAACATAATACTTTGGATTATTGTCATAACCACACATGTGTTTTCTCATGTATGTTTTTATAAGTCTGAAGATACAAACTTTATATTGTACTTGGAAAAACATACTTTTATGCATTTTGCAATAACATCATTAGGGAGTAAACATATAAAAGCAACACTGTACAGAAGTAAGGATAGGGTTTTCTTATTCAGAAGAAAGTACCTCTATGAACACTTTTTCCTTTGGCCATATTTTCCTTCTTTGCTCCTCCAGTCAGCTTGGTTCCATCAAAAAAAACCACAAGTATCTTAGTAGTTGTTTCTGGGTCCTGGTTCCCTAAGGTGAGCTAAGGGCATACACATAATTCCTTTATTCTTGTTTTCTACGCCATTCTCTCTCTCCCTTAATTGGTAACCACTTCCTACATAAGTCTGTTTAGCAGTTGTTCATCCGTTCACTTCATATGTATTAAGTTTATGGTCCTGAAGATGCAAAGGTGCTAAGTCAGGGCCTTGGCTACGGAGAGGCTTGTGGTCCACTCTCAAGGCCTTGCCTCACTGAAATCTGCCTCTTGCCCTTCTCAGGAGCCTTCCTCTGTTCTCATCTGCTACTGAATTCTGCCAACCTCGGTCTCTCACAGGGTATCAGGAACTTCTGCATTAGATTGAATTCATGCGACTGTGGAAATAAAAGAAATTAGAGATGTCCCCCAGAGTTTTTCCTTTCCTTATAAGTTGCATGTACACTTTTAGAATGTACAAAGAGACAATATTCTTACATTTGTGGTTGAACCCAAAGAAATGACACTAGTGTGGTCATTTTAGGTTGTTAAGAACGGAAATATGGTATTATGGCAAATTTGGAAAGGGAGATTATATTTTAGTAGCTCCTTTAGAACACCAAATCATCTTGTCCACACAGAATAGACACGACAGGCCTTCTTCTTGTTGGATGTTACAAGATTTTGAAAAATATGGTTATGTGAGTTTCCTCTCTCTGTAGTAAACAAGGCCACCTGGTTCTCTATTTTAGTAATGCTCAACTCTTTGGATCTTATCACATGAGAATTTCATATTTCTCACTCTGCCTATAAAATAATAGTACCATATGTTGCTGTCAATTACATTTTAATTAACCTTCAGTAAATGTAAGTTAGCACTGGTATTGTGAACATTTTTTGTGTTTCTTGATAGGACTCATTTCCATACCAGATAGAAAATTTGCATTTCCTATTTGATCCCTGCCATATTTTCAGCTACTAACTCTTTTCTTCCTTGATTTCATGGACAACAAGACCACCTAATGAGAAAAAAAACCGCATCACTCACAGTTTAGGTGCTAGCTATACTTGACACAAACACATACAAGTGAGATGGTTTAAGGGATTTCACAGTGAACCAGAAACATAATTCCTTAGTTAATGGCTTGGGTTTTGATCCTCAACATATTAATCATCTTCTCAATATGTTATCTGCCACTCCAATGAGAATTATTGAACAGATTCCCCCTAGCAGCTGAGCCCAGCTAATAAAAAGTGAGCAAATATCATAGTCAAAAACTCAAGTGGATTAAACTCTACTGGTTCTTGTGCATGTGAGAGGCCTTTGGTGAAATGGAAATTAGAAACATTCTCCAAATGTTGAACACGAAGCCTTTCCTTTTGCAGTGTGCAAATTTCTGCTTGTTCTAGATACTGCGAATCCTTCCTGGTGGTCCATTTACTCCCACTGCTGAACTCTGGCAGGCTGTTTCAAGATTCATCTTTGGAAACTACTACACTTGGCTGTGAAAGGAAAACATGTTTAACTCTTAAGAGAGGTTCATTGTAGAAATATCATCTTGGTGAGCAAGAAAACAAACAACTTCTCAATAATCTGGACCAGGGGCTTCCAAACTCTGCTTCTTAGGTCTCCAGAGTTCTAGAGAAGTTAGAGCTGCTGTATTTTTTTTTTTTAATTGAAAGGGCTCCAGAAGCGTGACTTTTTAAATATCTGTTTTTATTGTTGTATCTATTTGGGGGAGGAATGTATTGGTTGATTGGTTGGTTTTAATCAACTGTTAACTACTAAGATTTAGAAGCCACAGTGAGTTAGGCAAAATGTTCTATGAGCCCTCAACCTGCCAACAACACGATGGATTGATTTCTACCCTGTTATTATTACAGATTATTTCTAAAACAAACATTAGTCAAATGGAGAAACTATTGAAAATCTGGCAATTTATCCAGTCAGAAATGATTTGGTCACTTGAAGTAGAGAGTGTTAAAAAATAGAAAGGCAGGGTAGCTAATCCAGTCATGGTACAGTGTGTTTTTTCCCATCAGTTTTCTGAACCTATGACTAATGACCAAGGAAAAACTTCGACTAGAAAATAAATTGTGGCATAGATTAAAAAATAATGTGAGAACTATTTGCAAAAAATAAGAATATAGGTTCCCAAGTGGCAATTTAAAAATCTGTGTTTGAAGCATAACTAGGGCTTGATAACAGGGAATGTAAATTGTGTTTAGTTTATTTTTGATGATCAATTTCCAGTAGATCCTACTTTTTTATACTGTAGGAATAAGCTGCAATGCCCACAAACAATCCAAGGTATGAAAAGTTAAGATATTAAATACAGCTACCGTAAGGAATTTTATAGGTATCTGGCTTGGAATATATAGAAGTAATAAAACAACAATAATAAGCACAATATATTAAATGCTCACTATGTACCAGCTTGTGAAGTACTCTACATGCATTGCATGTATTAGCTCTTTTTTTAAAAAAATAAAGATTTTTATTTATTTATTTGACAGAGATCACAAGTAGTCAGAGAGGCAGGCAGAGAGAGAGGAAGGGAAGCAGGCTCCCCCCTCCAGGGTCCCGGGATTGAGCCCAATGTAGAGCTCAATCCCAGGACCCTGAGATCAGGACCTGAACCAAAGGCAGAGGATTAACCCACTAAGCCACCCAGGAACCCTACATGTGTTATCTCTTATTTGGGTCCTTTAGTTCATGCCTTTAAAACAGTGTCCAATATTAAAACAATACTGAACAAAGAGTAACTGGCTCTCATTTTAGATGTAATGCCCAGTTATGGCAACAATGTGGAGCACACCTGAAAAAGGAGAAAATTCCATCACTGCAACAGAACTTAACACTGATTCCTCTGCAGGAGCTTAACTTGGTACATGACTACAAATAACATCTAGAATAGAAGTAGTGGGTACGTATATTACATCTTTGTCCAATGTAGTAAAGCCTCATGGAAACTGGGTGTTCATTTAACAGAGAACCAGAAAAGGCTCTCTGCTGTAAAGATGGTGTCTTAATTTGTTCTTAGTCTGCTACTATAACAAAATACCACAAACTGGGTGGCTAAAACAACAGAAATTTATTTTCTCATCGTTCTGGAAGCATGAAGTCCAAGATCAAAGTTTTGGTAGGTTTGGTTTCTTCTCAGGCCACTCTTCTGGGCTTGCAGATGACCACCATTGCCCTGTGTCCTCACATGGCTGTCCCTTTCTGTATTTGGCCAAATTTTGTCTTCTTAAAAGGACACAAGTCATATTGCATTAGGGCCTACCCTAAAAACCTCATTTTAACCTAATCACCTTTTTAAAGACCTTATCTCCAAATGCAATCACATTCTGAGGTACTGGGGGTTAGGGTTTCAACATACGAATTTGTGGGCAGAACATAATTCAGCCCCTAACAGATGGATTTATAAACATAGTGCATATTAAAACATTTGGACATTTGGGGAAGAAGTAAAATTTCTGGAACTCTACCAAAGTTCCTAAACTTAATGTGGGAGATGTGTCATACGTCCATTTAAAAATGTTATTTAAATTTGTCCTATTACATTTTACCTCTGGCCTGTGTTAATGATATTGAGTTCCTCACCGTGCTTCTGTGTGTGAATTATGGCTGAATATGAACCCAGCTGACTGGGTTTGAATATGATTGTCAAAGATTCCACTGGGGCCCTGATAAAGAAAACAAAGAATACAAGCTATTTGCCAAGAAGGTAAGGTCATTGTTACATTTAAAAACAGCACTTTGTTAATGAAAGATGGAAACAATAAAATACAGGAGTATATGATACAAAAATGAAATCATTGTAGATCAAAGAAAAAGGAAGTGGCAATCAAAAATAGAATGATCTAGCAATCAGCAAGTTGTTCTGTTACTAACTTAATTTGTCCATTTATTTAATTTGATTTGTTCCATTTACTCAGTAAATTAATAGCCAGTTGGAATCACAGTACCTTTAATTAATTCAAGGCAGTGCTAAATATGTGGAAGCAAAGGGAATATCTAATTTCATTGAAACTGCTCTTGAAATCATATTTTAATATATGTGCACTTTGACCACTTAGTTTTTAAATTATCAAGAAATCTGAGAATAAGCTCAGATTTAGTTCCGGTTTTGTTTTTGTTCTTTCTGAAATCCATAAAATGCTATTTTTGTTGTCAGTGTCAAGAATATATGTGCAGATTTGTATATATCTAAGATCAAATAAGATGGAGAACATAGCAACTGTTTCTATGTTCTAAAATTGGGTTAGCCTTGTTCTCCAATGCCAGTGTTCTATTGCAATTAATAAGAAAATGAAATTCTCAAGTCTCTTATCAATGGGCCTTTTAGGTATCAAAATGTATTCTATATCTATATGATCTTAACATTAATAGAATTATTCAAATTTTGAAAACTATCCTTTTGTTCTACAATACTGAATATATTTCTTTCCTCCACTTAACATCAGAGCTGGCACTGAGGCCCTTTCTAACATGAAAAGCCAAGATAAAATTCTAACCTCCTAAGTACTATTTTCAAATTCAAAGAATGGTCTGATTTTCCCTCTACATGTTTGCATAATTCCACAAGGTGGTTCATTTAAAAAGCCCACACTTGTAAGTTCTGATCAGAAGTTATGCCTATTAAAATCTGTCATATTTCATTCTCTTTAGTCAAGAGTAGATACAGTCTAAGACTGTTAATTATAAGTTAATTTGTATACTATCTGCCACTCATTTGTAAAGCAGTTTCTGAATATAGTACACGTGGTCATCTGCTTTTCTTTTTCCATGGCCATTTAATATGAAAATGCCTCTAAGGAAACCACTCTAAGTAATGCCTCTAGGTAAATCTATACATATCAGGGATGCATATTCTCTGACAAGAGATGAATTCCTATCAATGATCCTACACAGTTATTATCAGTCTACGAAGACTAGGAGAGGTCCAAGTTAATGCAGCAGAGGGCAGTAATGCACAATTATCCGTAGTAAGAAAGATGAAGAATTGGAGATCATTACAAAGTAACTTTTTTGGAGAAAAGTATTTAGACCTTTCCTATGCCAGGGTTAATGGAAGGGAGAGTCCTGATGAAATAATTCGTCTGTTTTTCTCTTGAAGATGTTTTAATACTTCTGAATCCTAGATTTAAAAAGATTTTTTTTTTTTTAAAGAAAGATTTTCCTTACCCAGCTTACACACAAGGAGCCATCTTTCTTTAGCAAGGTCAGTGCAGTGGTTGCCCATGTGGCACTAAAGTCTCCTGTAAAAATTCTTCCTAACAACTCAAACAAAAGCAGATAAACAATGTTGAAAATGGTCTAATGACTGTGCAGAATGCATTAGAAATGAACCACACAATTTAATCTTACTACCACTTTATTTTCAAACTGTCTTTGGCTACTTGAAAAAAAAAAAATGCAACAAAACCCCAAGACCTCAGTTCTTACCCTTCTTTTAGCTTTTGTGACTGCCCACCACCAACACAATATTTGCATCTTTTTCCCCCTGGCTCTTTACAATGCTACTTCAACAAGCTGCCTCCCTCCTCATTCACTCTGTCCTCACTTTGTCCCATGTTCTACTGCTTGCAATAAACATCAAATAAAGGGGCCCCCACACAAGGGTTAGTGTTATTCAAAAAGCCTATAGGTAAAAATTTGAAGGTAGAGTCTAGGAGTACATTGTGGTGTGTTTTTCAAACTCCTGCTATATAAAACCAGGAAAAAAAGAAAAGGCATTTAGGATAACAAAATCAAACAAACAAACAAACAAACAAACACAATGACCACCAAAACCACAAGAACAACAAATCCCACAGATGACATCTAGAATAAAATCAGGCAATTATGTGAGTGAGCAAAATCACTCATTGTTACATGGTCCACATAATATCGATTTCCATGAAAAATGAAATTGAGGAAAGAAATGGGGCTCTAAAAACAGAGAATCCCGAAGTCTCTATCAGGTCCTCATTGGAAAGAACACAGCCAATCTGAGAACAGTAGATGTAACCAGGAGGGAAAGGGTTCTGCAGGCTTGAAATAAAAAAAAAACGAAGTTTCTTAGTGGGGAAAAACAAAACAAAACAAACAAACTTAGGGAAATAAAATCCAAATTGAGAAGGCCAGTAACAATTGGACAAAAAGAGAAAGTCTAGATTAAAATGAGCAAAAGGAAGTAGTAGATATGAAGATATTTTTAAAACCTCTTTAAAAACACAATAGAAGGGGAGTGCTAGACCAATGCAGCTGGAAAAGTTATTCTGGCTCATTCCTCTCTTGAACAGCAAAGAAAACTTATTTGACTTAAAAATGGGCAATAAAAAAAAAGACTGTGTCCAGTCCTAAGTAAATTTAATATATGAAAAGAAGAGAATAAGGACTAGAATAGCATCACTATAAGCAAACCAAAAAACAATTTCCAATGAACACATAAAACAGTAACCTAATCTTCTAAAACATGTTAAAGGAAATTTTAAAAATTGAATCTATGAAAGAACATCTTATATCAGAATAATAAAAACTCTAATATATGTTTCAAGAAAATAAAGATCTGAAAAAAATTGTAACAAGAAAAATTATTTCAGAAACAACATTGAATTGGAAAGAACAAAAGAGCAACATTTAATGCTTTTGGAGAAATAGCAAATGAAAAAAAGAGACAGTCAATAAATTAATAAAAAAGGAAATGGATAAAAAGAATTCAAGAAAAATGATAAATATAGAAGATAGGAAAAGAAGATCCAACAAGCTTATAACAGCTTTCCTGAAATAAGAACCCCAAGCAATGGAACAAAAACAAAAACAACAAATCTGCTAAATAAAATAACTTAATAAAATGTTCTAAAATAAAATGAGCAAAAACAAGAAGATTTTAAAATATAGGTCATAAAATTACACAGAAGAAAATCAACCCAGAATGGATAACACAATAACATGTTCTAAATCACTGAACTTGAAAAAAATATATCCTTTGGCAGGAGGAAAAAGTTCATGTCAATTTCAACAATGCTGATTTATTTGAAGATACAATTAGGTAAAATATTTAAGATAGTCAAAGAAAGAAATCTGAACCAAGGATGTTGAATCCAGATGAATTAATCTTCATGTACAAAGTTTCCAGACAGAATATTTTGTGAATCCCAAAAGTCAGAGCATATTATTACATAAGCTCTCCCTTAGAAAATTCCTGGAAAATAAGATTTAGACGACTCCAATTCCCTATGAAATTCAGACCACATGATGGTCTTCAGAGAGAGACAGTATTATATAATGGCTATATGCAGTAACAAGTTATATAACGGAGAGTTGGGAGGAGAGAGAGAGATAACAGATGAATCTCCTTGTGAAAATTGGTGTAAAGAAATCTTAAAGTAGTAGTAAATAAAATCCAGTTGTCCATTTAAACAATACACTTTGACTAAATGGGGTTATTCAGAAATGAAAGTTTAGGAAATCCATTAATATGCTCTATCAGTATAATAAAACTAAGGAGAAAAATAATATGATCATCTCCACTGATGCAGAAAAAGCATTTAGCAACACTCAACACTCAATCAATATCATTCACGTTAAAAATTACCTAATAGAATAGGAATTTTATATATAAATATATACACATATATATGTATATGTATACACACATATGTACACACATATATACACACATATGTAAAATTATATTTTTTATATTATGTAATTTATATTATATTTATATATATTTCCATGTATATCACAAAAGTATAGATATATAGATCTCTTTACTTAATGGAGAATCAATCATTTGATTCTTAAATAAGAAAGTCAGAAATAAGACAGAAATGACTAAAACCTCCAGTTGTTGAGCACTGTGTCATTGCTGATAGTCATTCAATTGAGCAACAAATCAATTATACCTATAAGAATTTAAAAAGTTAAACAATTTCCATCTGCAGATAATGCAAGTATTTATCTGGAAAATCTCTGAAACAAAATTTACTAAAGAAGCAGTTGTTAATCTTAATATCCAATAATCACTAGTCCTTATAATTAATAAAAAAGCAGTTAGAAGTTATACTGGAAAAGAAGACCCCTTGCCAATTGTCAAAAACAAACAATGCAATTCTTAGGTATGATCTTCGCCTGAAATGTGCAAAATCTAAGTGAAAACAACTAAAACTACTCCTGAAAGATTCAGAAAAACTAGACTGAACCAAATGAAAATTTAGATAATATTCTTAGAAGACTCAACATTATATCAGTTATACCTGAATTAATAAATAAATTCAATATAATCTCCATAAAAATCTATCATGTTTCATTTCCCCTGAAATTGGGAAAATTAATTTAAAAATGCATTAGATTGAATCAAAAATCTTTTAGGACAGTAAACAAGAATGGTCAGTAAAACTCTGAAAAAAAAAGTAGTAGTTGGAGACATGAAGATAAACCTACAATAAATTAAATCCTCTAAAACAGGCATTAATTTGTTATTGGTACATAAACAGACATACAGACCAGGTGACACAACAGAAAATTCAGCAGTATACTCAACTGCATAAGGACTATTTATCATAGTATATGATAAAAGCAGCACCCCAAATCTAAAAATTGGGGCTAAAAAATTGACTTTTTAATGGTTGGTTTAAACAGACAGGCATCTGAAAAAGAAGTAAAACTGGATTTATTCTTCACATTCTGACAGATAAAATTCTAAATGGATCCAAAATTTAATTGTAAAAATAAGTAAATAGAACAATGCAGGAGATTAAAAACATGTATAGATGAACTCCTCCTTCCCATAACTGGGGAAATACTCTTCTTATTTAAAATCAAGGACTAATAGAAAGATTGGAAATTTTGAGTTCATTAAGATGCTTTTTTTCCCATGGCAAAAATCACTATAGGGGCACCTAGGTGGCTCAGAGGGTTAAGCCTTTGCCTTTGGCTCGGGTCATGATCTCGGGGTCCTGGGATCAAGCCCCGCATCGGGCTCTCTGCTCAGCGAGGAGCCTGCTTCCCCCTCTCTCTCTGTCTGCCTCTCTGCCTACTTATAATCTGTCTGTCAAATAAATAAATAAAATCTTTTTAAAAAATCACTATAAACAAAGCCAGAAGATTAATAATAAACAGGAAAAAAAAGATTTATATTTCACATCAGAGGCAAATGGTGACTATCTCCAATATATAAAGAATTTGTAAAAATGGAAAAGAAAAAGTCTAATAACTCTATAAAGAAAATAGCCTAGAGATAAAAGAGAGTTTGGAGATAAAATTAAATGGCTCTTAAAAATATGGAAAAAGTGTTTATGTGTAATAAAAGAAATCCAAATTAAAAGTATGCCAATATATTATTTCTTATTTCTCAGAGAGCAAAAACCCAGATGTTTGACAATATCTCTACAACAAGGCTGTCAGAAAAGAGGCACCATCACACATTGTTGATGAGAATACAAATGGCATTATTCTGTAGAGAGGGAAATTTGGCAGTCTAGCAAAATTACACACACATGTTACCTTTGACTTAGTGATTAATCCCACTTTTGGGAATCTATTCCAAAGGTATGCTAGTAAAAACAAGAAAAGACATAGACATAGGGGTATTTATTATGGCACTATTAATAATATCTAGGGTGTAGAAAGAATCTGAATATCCATCAGCGAGGCCCTGATTGAACAAACTCAGGGCATACCCACAATGGAGTTCTATGTATCTATAAAAAGGAATTTAAAAATATCTTCATATTACTATGGAGTGATCCCAAAGATATATCATTAGGTGAAAAAAAGCAAGATAGAAAACTGTGCTATCATTTAACTAAGAAAGGGTAGGATATAAATATGTATCTGCAATTGCATCTCTAAGTCTTTGCTTAAGATTCTTAAAAAATAGACAAATCACAAAAACAAAGTAGAGAATAGGAATAGGGTGAAGGGGACCATGAATATAAACTAGTCTTATTTCATAAAGTTGGCTAAGTAACCATACAAATATTTTACATAACTATGAATAATTATTTATTATTTTTGATAACCAGATTCTTAGTGTTAGGGTTGGTATCATTATCCTGAGACTGTGCTGTGGCTTCTATAGGACTGTAATTACTTTTGCATGGCAGGGGACCAGGCTTTTTGATATTGGAGGAAGGAGAAACAGATGTAAGATCCGTGAGATTAAGTATAAATAAACTCTTAGACAATGGAATTTGAATTTGCAGTATCACTATTAACTTCCTACTAAAAAGATCCAGGACTCTTTGCAGAAAAGACTAATTGCCGTTCTAAAATAGTAAATACATGAAGTTGGCCTTATCAGCTTGAAAAATCAGGTAACAAGGAAATTATAAAAGATTGGGATATCCAAAGGATTTAGGAGACAAAAGAGTCTCCACTGGATAAATGTGCACCAATAAGGAAATTAACTGTAATATGTTGAAACATAAAATAGATTAAGGTCCATCAATTCATAATGCTATGAAAAAATCATAAAAAAATCATTGGTCCATTCATCTATGGATGGACATCTAGGTTCTTTCCATAGTTTGGCTATTGTGGACATTGCTGCTATAAACATTCGGGTGCACGTGCCCCTTTGGATCACTACGTTTGTGTCTTTAGGGTAAAGATAGGGTAAATACCCAATAGTGCAATTGCTGGGTCATAGGGCAGTTCTATTTTCAACATTTTGAGGAACCTCCATGCTGTATTCCAGAGTGGCTGCACCAGCTTGCATTCCCACCAACAGTGTAGGAGGGTTCCCCTTTCTCCGCATCCTCGCCAGCATCTGTCATTTCCTGACGTGTTGATTTTAGCCATTCTGACTGGTGTGAGGTGGTATCTCATTGTGGTTTTGATTTGTATTTCCCTGATGCCGAGTGATATGGAGCACTTTTTCATGTGTCTGTTGGCCATCTGCATGTCTTCTTTGCAGAAATATCTGTTCATGTCCTCTGCCCATTTCTTGATTGGATTATTTGTTCTTTGGGTGTTATGATATGAGGAAGTGGTGATGCAACATGGGGGCTTAAGTGGGTAGGAGAAGAATAAATGAAACAAGATGGGATTGGGAGGGAGACAAAACATAAGTGACTCTTAATCTCACAAAACAAACTGAGGGTTGCTGGGGGGAGGGGGTTTGGGAGAAGGGGGTGGAATTATGGACATTGGGGAGGGTATGTGCTTTGGTGAGTGCTGTGAAGTGTGTAAGCCTGGTGATTCACAGACCTGTACCCCTGGGGATAAAAATATATGTTTATAAAAAAAAGAGACATCACAAAAAAAAAAAATCATTGGTTACCTCTGGATGATGCAAAGTAACCAGGCCATTATTTTGAAAAATGATAAAAGAGAAAAAATAAGCATTTATTCTGTCTTTCCTATTCTTACTATACCTCAGGAAAACCAAATAAATTGTCAAGAAATTATCTCCATATAGGTGTTAATATATGAAAGATAAATGATAGAATATCACCTTTTGGCAATCCCTAAGAATTATGAAATCTAGGCTATCATCATCAGTGTTTGATAATGTTACATAAATTGAGACAACCAAACAAATGTGCTGCTTAATGAAAGTACATATTACCCCTTCTCAAGTTGTCTGGCCAAAAAATCAAACCTGAATCTGATCAAGCCTCCAGATCAAAGTAAGGATTTTCAAATATATAGGAAATGGTGGAACATGTTAAAAAGCACCAAGGAGATAAAATCAGTAAAATCCTAATCATGTACAAAACTACAGAATAAGTGACTCAGTTTCTATAAACAGTGGCAAAGACAACAAAATGCAAGTAAAGAAAGGTGATGGAGGAAGAAACCCAGTAAAAAGACCATGAAGACACATTAAATGATTATAACGCATGGATCATATTTGAATCTTATTTAGGCAAGCAAATCGAAAAACTTACATGACAAAATTTGATAAATTTTGAAATTGTTAATTTTTAAGGTGCAATCATGGGTCCTGTGAATGAGTTTTCTTAGAGAATTCTTGTCTTTCAAGGATATGTACTGGACTACTTAAAGGATGAGATGGCTTTAGGTGTGGGATTTGCTACAAAACAATCTGGGGGAGGGGTGAGTATGTTGGGGTATAAATTAAATCTGAGTGGTCGCGAGTTGGTAATTATTGAAGCTGGGTGCTGTGTATATGAGGATTTATTATACCCTTCTCATTTTTATACCTTTGAAAATGTCTATAAATAAAAGTAACAACAACACCTATAAAAATAGCAATTTTAAGGCAAAACCTCCAATTATACCAACAGGTGGCCTTTGAAGCAAAGTGTCTTCATGAATACTGATTATAACATTTTATATTCATCTAAAGTCTTGAAAAGAGTTGAAAACAATAAAACATTCGGTCTGTAGTGTCCTAAAGATCTCTTGAGGAATTAACCTCTTTGAAACTCTTCTGCAATAAGCTGGCTTCAGTGTCACTATCCATATATATTTCTTACTAGGAGATAGACCAAGCATAAATATGTTTTGACTTTTTTCAGGTGGCATTTGAAATTCTACCCTTTTGTTTCAATAGTAACATTTCAGACAGTATGCCCTGACTTATATTTTTTTTTGGGGGGGGTGGATAATGTACTTTTATTGACTCAGATCCCAAGGCCATGCATTTTATAGTGTGAAACAGATAATGGTAATGCAGGTCCAGAACCTGGAGAAAAATAAAGGAGGATCATTTCTACACAAATGCCCAAAGTAATGCTATTGGTATTAAAGCTGAACTGAATTTTTTAAGAGGAAGTTTACATATAAATGGGAATTTACTCAATTGGATGCCCAGACCCCCCACCTCTTTCTCAAAGACCCCCTTTCTCTGAAAATCACCAATCATTCACAGCTCTCTTAGCTGCAGGGCAAGGTCTCCGGTGGTCATGTTGCTAAAACACCATCTGTCTCAGACTGTCCCAGCTACAGTAGATGGATTTGGTGTTACATCTGACCCAGTAAGGCCCGAGAGCCCCTTCCTTCCCTGTGAAACTTGGAATCAGCACTAGAAATCACAGTCTAACTCTACCCGTGTTCTTTTTTTTTTTTTTTTTTAAAGATTTTATTTTATTTGTTTGACAGAGAGAGATCACAGGTAGGTAGAATGGCAGAGAGAGTGAGGGAAGCAGGCTCCCCGCCGAGCAGAGAGCCCGATGTGGGACTCGATCCCATGACCCTGAGATCATGACCTGAGCCGAAGGCAGAGGCTTAACCCACTGAGCCACCCAGGTGCCCCTCTACCCGTGTTCTTGATATAAGATGCACACTGACAATCTATTGGTAGTGTTTTCTGTCCTGTGGACAGGAAGGAAAGAAACTCAATCCTTAGTGAGATAGATTTGATGCAGATAAGCAGAAAGAGATGGAGATGAATGATGGAGAGAGGAAACATTAGATCATGTTAAAAATGTTTGGATGGATAGATGGATGGATGAATAGGCAAGTAAATCTATAAAGAGGTATATATGGAGCAATAAAGATAAATCAGTAGTTATAAGATGCAAATATCTCCAAGTTATACAGTTAAGTGCGAAAAGCATAATGCAGGAAAATGTAGTATAACCATGTAGTATAACTACATATTCACATAAACTGAATATTTAAATAAAATTTAAGCTCCTAATGCTGGCTTATCATAGGCAGAGAAATAGGAGTGAATGCAGGAAAAGGGTTGGTGAATGGTAGATTTTTAAATTATATATATTCAAATAGAATTTAATTTTTGTACAGTTTACTTGCATTTTTCTTTCATGTATGTAAATGTAAATATATATTCAAGTATTACATGAGAAAGTAGAAAAAATAAGTTTAAAAATATTAGTATCCAGGAAGCACTAAACAAGAAAACAAGAACTCATTGCCTAAAGGGAAAAAAAAATCTGATTTTAAAAGTAATTAGTAAAATTTAATCATTTAAAAAAATTCTATCAACAGGGCACCTGATTGGCTCAGTGGGTTAAAGCCTCTGCCTTCGGCTTGGGTCATGATCCCAGGGTCCTGGGATAGAGCCCCGTGTCGGGCTCTCTGCTCAGCAGAGAGCCTACTTCCCCCTCTCTCTCTGCCTGCCTCTCTGCCTGAGTGTGATCTCTGTCTGTCAAATAAAAAATAAAAAATACTTTAAAAAATTAAAAAAATATAAAAAAAATTATATCAAGTCTCAATGTTACCACTAAAAAAGATAAGTAATAGCATAAGACCCATTTTCAGAATGTAATATTTTATTTCCTTTCATAGACTGCTTTCTTGTGTTTGCTTAAGATGACACTAAATGAATTGCTATTCTCTAAGCATTCACATTCCCTGGAAGAAAGAAGCCATAAATTGTTTCACTTAGTGGCAGAAGCAGGACTGGGAATAAATACTAAGGACAGAAAATCCAAAATATATTATCATTATCAAGAGTAGGGACTCTGATTTTCTGTTTTTGTAATTTTTTCCCAAAAATACCTTAGCTCCATCCACAGGGTTTGATTTTGACAAATGTTTACAAAATAAATGATCATACGTATAATTACAATTGCCACTTCGCAAGCGCACTGAATAACACTGAAATCTAATAAATTTTATTAGCTACTAAGTTACTTCACGATGATGCAATCAAACCTTTTCATTTATTGAAGATTCATATCAATAACCCATTCTCAGTTGCCCAGAACATCAGCAGAAACGCCCAAACTGGATTCCATCTTTGGATTTCACTTGAGCATTGTTTCCAACAAATTCCACTTGAGGAAGGTCTGCAGGTTTTCCTTCTTGGAAAACCTGAAGGGGGATTGTTTGCAGTTACCCACTTTCAGGCTTATTTTTTAGCATAGCTATGTCCTTTTCATCATCACCCAGTCTGTGGCTTCATATGGTCACAGGCTGCAACTTCATATCCTAAGGTCCTATCAGGAAAACGTATTTGTAAAAACACTCCTCTAATATGTGGCAGACACCAATTTAGAAAATAATTCACATTTATTTATGATATTCTAAATTCAAATAAATTTAGATTTATCAGTAAAATGGGTAAATATAGCATCCAACAAAGTAGACTACAGCTCAGACCTTGTTAACTTAATCCTACTTACAGAGCAAAATACATTTCTAAAAAATAGAATAGCTAAACTTTTAGAACTTCAGCAGATATAACCAATTTGTACTAAAGCATTTTGGTTGAAAATATATAACGATATCCTCTGTGTTCTCATTTCTGCTACTCTCCCTTTGTTCATTCATCTCAACACACCAATGTCATTGTTGTTGCTCAGCCCTTAAGACCCATTCTCACCTGGAAACGTCTCACTGGCTGGTCTCTGTGCCCTGCCAACAACCATATGTCTCATGACCTCAGTGGTTTCAAGTCTTTGCCCAAATGTCATCTTCCCAGTCAAGTATACTCTACTTAAAATTGCACCACAGAGCCCTCCTTGTCTCTCTTTTTCTGTATTTTATTTTCCTATGGCATTCATAAGGTTCTATTATTCTATGTATTTTACTTATATAGTATGTGGATTATCGTTGATGTCCCCTACAAACATGTAAGCTCAGTGAGGGTGAGGATTTTAGTCTATTTTGTGGATCAGTGTTTCCCAAACACCTAGATCAATTCTTACACTTAGAAGGTACTAAATGTGGGACACCTGGGTGGCTCAGTTGGTTAATCGGCTGCCTTCGGCTCAGGTCATGATCAAAACGTCCTGGGATCGAGTCCCACAGTGGGCTCCTTGCTCAGTGGGGAGCCTGCTTCTCCCTTTGCCTCTGCCTGACACTCTGCCTGCCTGTGCTTGCTCTCTCTTTAACAAATAAATAAAATAAATAAAATCTTAAAAAAAAAGAAGGTACTAAATGTCAAAAGATTTAATTAAATTGTCATCAATTCAATAAAACATTGTTTTATACTTGAATTTAATAATATTTTTGATTGCAGCATCTGTTATTGAAGTGAACTTTCCTTACCCAGAAAAACTTATAAAGATAATAACATTAACTCTCTTTGACACCGAGTCTTACTCCCCAAATGCTGATGGATAGCTATCATCTCTTATTTTCCATGTGGGTTGCAACTTGAAATACCTTTATTTTTTCAACACCCATGAATAAGAAATCCTTTTGTCATTTTTTTCTCTCCTCTTATATCCATTATAATTTATCTGTGTTTTGTCATTGGAGTTGCAGAAGTATAAAAGACAGTTTAGAGCTGGAATAACCGTAAGTAAAATTGTGAAGTTAGACCAAGTAAATCTTTGATGCTGTGCCAACAAAAATCATCTAATATTCTATCTCCCTTTGACATTGCCCCTCAGAAAACTGTTTTATCACTAGCCATCAACTAATCCCCGCTAGAGCACCAACTCTGAATAGTTTAAGGTACTACTGCTCTAAGGGGATATCTGTGTTTAAATATAACTGGAAAATTCCAAGACCCCTGGGATCCAAAAATATACATTTCTTTTTTTTTTAATTTAAAGATTTTATTTATTTGACAGATAGAGATCACAAGTAGACGGAGAGGCAGAGAGAGAGAGAGAGAGAGAGAGAGAGAGAGAGCGCGCGCGCGCGCGCGCGCAGGCTCCCTGCTGAGCAGAGAGGCTGATGCGGGACTCGATCCCAGGACCCTGAGATCATGACCTGAGCCAAAGGCAGCGGCTTAACCCACTGAGCCACCCAGGTGCCCCAAAAATATACATTTCTGTGTTGGGTAGTGGGAGGGAATATTTGGAGTAAAGAGAAAAATCGTCAGGCACTCTGAATCATCTCACATAAAAGGTGTCAGGTCTTAAGACTATCACTAGATGAATGATTTTTGAATTGATGATCCCATTTGAAAAACAATGATTATCAGTGCCCAAGAACTTACAGGTCAACAAAACGTAATTAACAACAAAACATAATAACTGAAGTAGGCAAGTGAAGTCAGAATAAAGACAGAAATGGATGAAGCATGGGTAGATTTAGGGGATATCTTTGCTTATGGCTTCCAGAACCATCTGTAAAAGCATCTTGGTTATCTTTAGGGAAACTCCCTTCCCCAATGCCCCATTCTTTCTTCATGTGACCTCATTGGCAGACATGGGACCCCGACCTAGTTACTCAGAGCATTCTATCCCTGGTCACAGAAGTTGCTTCTTAGTAGTATGGTCAGATGTTTGCTAGAAACATTAAGAACAAGAAATTCCCCTTCTGCCAAGATTTATTAACTGGTAAGATGTAAGAGAGGGGAATACCTACATTAGAAAGAAAGCTCTAAAGGGGAAAGTGAAGTCAAGAGACAAGGGAGAAAGATTACTGTTTATTGTTTGAGCCAGACTTGAAGTCTAGATTAGGGAATCCTATTTATGAGAGCCAATAAATTTCTCTTTTTGTTTAGCCATTTCGAGGTTGTTTTTTTTTTTTTAATTTTTCACTTACCATCAGCAGATTCCTAATACATAAAAGTACATATACTGAATTTAGAATAAATAAGAACATAATTTGGAAAAATCCCAGTCTAGAGACAAATAAGCATACTTTCCACTAAGTTCAGGCTTAACATGCCAGAGTTCGGATCTGACTGGGGACAAGAAGATGTTTGAGAATTTATTAGAGAACATCTGACATGATCATTTTGCATGATAGGATATCATGTAGAGAAAAAGTGCTTATGGTTTTCTAATACGGAAATACACCTGAAGATTGAAAGTTTCTTTCAGGATAAAATCATAAGCAGCATGGTCAGACATGCATATATTTTATTATTCATATACTTTGGTTCTGGTAATTTTACATGAAATGGAACTGTAAAAGAATCTCTTTTTCTCTTTTGACTTATAATACCCCTCAGGTATTATTAAACTTATAAATACCTTATGATTCTTAAGTAGTTCTCAGGATTATCAGGTTGCAATTAAAAAATTTACTCAAGCTTGCACAGAAAATCTGAAGCAGGTAGGGAAAGAAATTTGATAGTAAGAGCACAACAGGCAGTGTCGCCAGCATCTGGGGCTAAGCCACAAAGCCACTTCAGCTTGCCCAGACCACCCAACCCTAGAGCTGAGACCTAGACCACTCCTTCTGCTTTTCTTGGAGCTGTCTCCTTATTCTTGCCTAGTGTGGAGCTTCTGCTTTCTGCTTCATGCTTCATAACTGCTTCTTTCTGAAAAACCAACTTTTTTTTTTTTTTTTTTTTTTAACTAACTTTCATTCACATCTCTCTGTGATCTTGGGACTCAGTTTTTCTTAGCTGGATGATTCACTCAGTTCGATCATTCTAAATTCTAAATTCCTGGCCAAAGAATCTATTTGGATCCCTTCAGGGGCAGGGTCACCTGGTACAAAAGAGCTACCTAAGTTTGACATTCCCCATAGTGGAAACTTTGAGTGGGAACAGGTACTTTTCAGAAAGGATGTGAGCAGGAAGGCGATGATCAGTTTTTCTCTGGCAAAAAGGTAATATAAAAACTATTGTGACGACTACAGGAATACTTACACTTTCTTTCTTACTAGAGAAACAGGATAAAATCATAAGAGATAGCATTAAGAAATAAATCATAATGATTTAAATCATAAATTCATACTTCAAGAGTATTATTGAATGATTTGTGTTCCATACAGAGGACTTTGGTTTGTATTAAGAATAAACTAAAACAAATATCTTAGAAGACTGATTACACATGTTTAAAATTATGCAGCCCATTATGTCTTACAAGAGTATTACCTGTTTTGCATTCATTGGTATGTAGTATAAATATATGCAGAACTAGATAAAGATTTTAGAAACAAACCAGAGATTACATTCACTCTGATAATTGTTTAGAGATGTTGGTTTTACTGGAAAGCTCAGGACAGGGGGGAAAGGGGAAAAAGGGAAATGGGAAAACATAAACGACTAACCCATTAGATCAATAGAAAAATTTGAAATTGTTTCTGATGTTACAATGGGCATAATTTCTCAAGACATCATAAAATAATTTAAAACATATTCATATTACTACAGATAATATTTATCTAAAGCAAAGAAATTATAACCATACAAAACTGAACGTGTCTGATTTAGGTTTAGGAAATCTTTATGACCTAATATACAAAACAATTTTGGAGGAAACTAAAGCAAAAAATTCAAGCTCTCCAAGATCTGATATTTTTTTCTGAAGTGTGACATATTGAAATAATCTCTACTAAAATCAGTACTGATGAGGCAATTGAGTAAACGATATAAGTTCAGAAGATGAAAGAGCCAAATGACGTATTGAGGAATCAATCATATAAACCATGTAAAATAGACCACGTAATACTTTTTATAACTGGTTAGAGTCCCTATACTGCTTAGTATGTTAAACTTATAAAGCTATTTATGACAACGTTTTATTAATAACGAAAATGGGGTCTTCAATTTGAACATAAAAGGATTGTTTTTGTGTTTAAAGATAGATACATTTTTGAGAAATATATTGATTGAAGTAGTTTCACATTTTTTTTATTCCTTAAAGCACATACCATGCAGTCTTTGGTTTGCTTGATCTCTCCAGTGGCCCAAAGATCAATGTTTTCAGAGGCCACACTGAGAGATAGAAATCGATTCATCCCTCTAAGGACAAGTCAGAAAATTAAGAAACCACTAAAGTAAACTCTTACCAACCTTTCATTCCACATGGAGGTAAGTATGCAATTAATCTCTGTAAGAAACAACCCACTATCTGTTTAAATGACAGCAATTCAATTTCTGAGGAAGAAGACATCTTTTTAATAATGAATGCCACATATCTTTTATAGGATGAAAAAATATTAGAAGTTATTGTTATTTAATTAGTAAAAAGCAGAATTGCAAGAAAACAAAGTAGATATTTCAAAAACTTATAATAGTGATCACTTCAACAAGATAGAGCATTTCACATGGCTGCATAATAGCTTTTGGAGGGCCAAGAAATGCTTCCAAGCAGAGACGACCTTTAAACTGAGGTTTAAGGAATGAATAATAATTCATTTATTATTAATTATAATGAATTATAATAATTGATTTATTATGAATTATTATGAATTATAATAATAATTCGTAATTCACTGGAGGAAGGTGATAGGCCACAGAAACAGAAGAGACATTGATTGAGCTGCAATCATACAGGAGCTTAACAAACAGCAAGTCTTGATGAGCAGGCAGAACACAGAACCTCCTGGAGGTGACTGAGAGGTGGTTGTAAATGCAACAATCTCAGGGAAAGAGTCGCTCGGGACTGGGCAAAAGAGGTTCACTGATCTCTTTCCTAGTTTCAGCTACATCCAGTTATGTCCTCTAAAAGCTGGTCTTCTTTAACATGGACAACACTAAGAATATATCTGTCCTTGCTCAAAAGTATTCTTCATCAAATATTAAAAGGACTTCTTGAGTTCAGAGTATATGCTCACATGGCTGGTTCTTCTGCTGAAATCATGTCTTCCCAGGGCATGGGTGTTTCTCCCCCCAGTAGGTATTCTTAGCTCCTAATATCATGCAGAATGCTGAAGGTACTGAATAAAAGTGTTTAATGAATAAAGAAGGAAACAAACACTAAGCAGTATCTTTTTGCATATTTATAGTAGGACTTGCATTGAAAATTACTAAAATGTGGCACCAAAATATAGTCCATTATATAATTTTTATGGTTAATAAGGAAAGAAGGGAAACACATTGATCCGTCATGGTTTAATGTGTCTTCCTGATTTATATGGCTAGAAATAATGGGATTTTGGCCTACAAATCAGGGGCACTTGGCTACTAACTAGGTATGTGACCCTGGACAAGTAAGTTAACCTCATCCTTAAAACAACAATTAACATTAATATGCCTTTAAACTCTATACTACAACAGGGTCCAGAGCTCATTTTATTTTAAATATAATTTTAAGCACTTCAAAAACATTTGCTTATCTCACTTGTTTGCTATGATTCAGGATATAATTTAATTCTGGATAGGGAAATTAATTTCTGCCCTTTTTGCCCAAACCACATATAGAAAATTATTTGACTATTACTATTAATGTGTGGTCCGATTATTAATCATTTTGATATTACCTATAAATACATATATATATATACTTGATAAATATAATCTTACTTTATTCTCTCTGTTATGAGTATAGGAAAAACTTAATATTTTAATGCAGTTACATTCAAAGTTTATAAAGTAAAAAACTAAAATATAAAAGTCGAAAAGAAGGAAGAGATAAACAATTCAGCTATTTATTTATGTACTCTCACCTTAATCTTTTCAAAAAAATTAATGTGGTTAAACAAAACATGGTACATAATAATATTCCAAAGAACACTCTTTTTGTATTTGCTAAATTTATCAGAAGAACAACCAAGAGAAAATAAATCTTTAAAGTATCAGGCTAGTTCCTCAGGGGCAATTAAATCTGGGATATTTATATATGGAGAGGCACCATAGAGTTGGATAGAATGTGTCATTACAGGAAAAGTAAATAACTGAAACACACTCAACAGGAAAACATTCATCAGAAAAGGCAGAACAGGCAGGAAACTTTTCACCAAAAGCTTAACACTGCACATAAAACAGATGTAATTCATTGCCAAGAGTTTAACGATTAAAAAAGATAACAACACTAGCTTCTAAAGGTAGAAAATGTACTATTCTACAAAGAAAACTTTTTCAAAATCGTGGCTCTGCTGAATAGTTATCATTGATCACTATTTTGGACACTGACAGGTAGTCATGTTTTCCAAAGCTGTTGACCAAAAACAATAGTAATGATCCAAGTAATCAACAATTCAGTTCAATAATTGTCATGTATAATTCAAACAGCAGCTCTGAATACAAAGGTGTTTACAGCACGGTCTTTACCCCCAAGTAGCCAGTCTCAGAAGGGAAGCAGGTGTCCAAAGTAAGAAGTTACAGTATGGTATGGTGATGTGAAAGATTAACAATATGAGAGATAGCACAGAAAAATCACAATTAAGAGTAATTACTTCTACAGGGACTTGGGGGTGGGAAGGTATAGAAGGCGGCTTCCCAGAGGAGGGGAGTTCTGAGATGTATAGTTCAACCAGAAGTTCACTTGCCCCTACTTCATGCTCTATATTTCTGAAAAGATCATGCTTGTTTGGAAGAATGAAAAAAGGATCATCACAGCGGGGACATTCTATTCCTTGGCAAGAAATCAAGGGGGAGTACAAGGGGCCAGAAATCATGGTAATTAGAGGAGGAGGGCCAGCTCTTAAACAGTCATAACAACCGAAAAGGAAGACTTTTAAATCAATTTTAAATTGAATTTACAATCATTATGAAGCATTATTTTCCTCCTTATCTTCCAAAAGGATCTAAGGCTGCCAAATACAATCAAATAAATTTAGCCTGCACATTTGTTTCTAGTAGAGTGAAAATTGTTTACATAAGCTGTCTCACTTTTGATAAATGGTCAGGAGCATGACTGGTATGCTTTTAAATATTCAAAATTCATTTTCAGAATCAAAGACTTATCACATGCTCTCCCACTGTGTGCCTAAGATAGTCTCAGAGGATAAAGTAAAGGAAGTTGACTAATTATT
The DNA here is from genome assembly GCF_011764305.1 of Mustela putorius furo. NCBI lineage: Eukaryota > Metazoa > Chordata > Mammalia > Carnivora > Mustelidae > Mustela > Mustela putorius. Next base: position 13,863,490 of record NW_025422023.1, read on the forward strand.
TCCCAATCTAACTAAACTTATAACCGCCTAGGAAAACATATTATATGATCACAGAACAAATTCAAGGTAACATCTTTTTACAGGTAATCTGTATGATCATAGGAAGAAAAGTATATATAGTACTCATTAAAGTAATGGAAAATAAGGGAAAAATCATTTTTTGGATACTGTTGTTATGACAATAATCTAAAGATTATGGATGTAGGCTTTTATATCTTGGATTTAAAACTCTCATGTTTTACATGCCAGGCACTTCATTAAGGGCTGCATACACATTTTGTCATTCAATCTTTATCACATCCCTGCAAGCAACTGATACTATATCCAATTTACAGATGAGGGTGAAATTTGAACCTCAGACTGACTTACCTGTCTTCAGAAGCTTCACAAAAGCACAGGATTAAATTCATGAAGTTGGCAGAAAGAAAAAATGGGGGAACTTCCCAATGTAGATTAAATAGTCTAAAGCAAGGTGACCAAGGAATTTGACGTGTAAATTCTGTCCTTTTTAGACCTAGGAAGATAGCAAGCACTCACAGACAACTCTATGCCCTGCTCTCCTCCCCACTGTGTTTGACCTTTCTAATTTTTGGAGTCCATGTAAGACCCAAGTCAGACATCAGTTTTTTGACTAAGGAAGCCCAAGAATCCTGGATACAGGGTATATAAGCTGTGGGTATGGATCATACCCAAAGAGCTCAATATCCAGCATGGTGTGGAGCCTTCGAGTATCACCTATACAAGTGTAAATATTTGGCCTATTCAACCTGAAGGAATAATGCATCCCATTAATAATGGAAGTATTTCTCTTCTTGCTAATTATAAGAATCTCAAGGAAATTCATAAAGCAGCTTGTTTTCTCTCAAGAAGACAGGAAAGACACATTTATTTTGAGAGACCATCTCTTCTCCAAATACCTGCTATAAATTAGTGACTGTTTCCCTAACACAACTCCAAATTCCCCAAACCAGAGAAGACAGTTTTCTTTCTTTCCCTCAAGTACATTCATTGTCAGCATCTAGCCCCCCAGAGAGGTGGTGTTTAAGCATGCCTTCTGTGACCACATTGTATTTCAATGAATATCTTTAAATTGTTGCTCAAACTCCATAGTTTCATGGAATAGAATTGAAATTTGTTGGTTTGGAATTAGTACATTCTTAACTTTATAGGAAGGTGAGTATGTTCGCACAAGAGAAAGAATCTCACCATGGAAAGTACATTCATTACTAAAACATTCAGTGTTTGTCATTTTCTATGTATGCATTCTCTTCTAAGAAGGTTTCTTTAAACATTTTATGAAATGATAACTCATATATAATATGCCTGTGCCCTCCTCCCATCAATTTCCATGCTTTGCTATTTAAATTTTTACTTAGATTGTTTTCAATCAACATAAACTCTCAGTGTTGGAGCAGGTTTGAAAGGCTGGCAGGACCAGTTCCAAATCCCATGCGTTTTGTAAGAGGCTTCCTGTCTTGTAAATTCTTGTGGATGATTGTGCTGGGCAGCGTGGCACTTGGAATTCCATAATGGAACTTATTTAGGAGTAAGAAACCTGACAAATATCATTTGCACCACCTCCCACTCTCCACCTCATTGTACACTCAGACTTCTTCAATATTCTTTAAGCTTAGATGTCTAACATTTTCATTAATCCAACTGAGGCTGTTTCAGTTTGGCTCCCAAGAAACTTATCAATTGGAAATACAGTTACCCTCAAAATGATCTTGATAGTTTGAATGAATGAGGCAGTCAATCTCAGAAACTCAGTATTTTAGTCAGTTTGGTCTGTTGGATGGTGTAACTCACAAACATTTACTTGCCGTGATTCTGGAGGCTGGAAGTTGGAGATCAGGGTGCCACTGTGGTCAAGTTCTTGATGAAGATCCCCTTCTTGGTTATGTCCTCATGTGGCCTTTCATGGGCATGTGCATATAAAGAAAGAGAGACTTCATGTCTCTTCCTCATTTTATAAAGGCACTAATCTTCATGAAGTCCCCATCCTCTTAACCTAATTCGCTCCCAAGGGTCCCACCTCCTAACACCATCACATTGAGGATTAGGGTTTCATCATATAAATTTTGGGGACACACAAACATACAGCTCATAGTGCTTAACAAATAGGCTTTTACATTTTCATTTTCTGGTGGTGGAGGGGACATGTAGTGAATATAAATGTAATTGGCACCGGTAATATCTAGTCTCAGTTTTCCCTTTCACTCTGCAGTTTCTATCCCAGGAACAGCTCTAGGGACTCCTCCTAAGAATAATTGTGACTTTTGACTTAAGTGATATTCCACTTCTTAGCTCTTTGCTCTTGCAAAGATGAATGGGGGAGCACTGCCTTGTAGGTTGTCACCCTAACTCTATGATTCCGGAACGTCAATTGTGACTGCCCTAGTCGGTGACCAGGGCTCAGATACTCCACGGAGCCTCTTTCCAACATGACCATCCATGCATTCCAACTAATTCTAATAGAAGAAAGTATGCTCTCCTGACTTAGTTATGGCAGAAGTAGGGGCTTACCCTTCATTGCTTATTACTTACAAGATCAGTTCAGAGAAACAGGAACTATATTATTGTGGATTAGATGACTTTATTAAGGAAGGCAATATTTATTGATACTTAGCTGAGTTTTCTTTGAGCGAAGTGGGGAGTAGAGCTGCCTCTTAAGTTGCCACCCCACAGGATAGACCTAGAGTGCCAACTGCCTCATGTGAACTTTACATATTTTACTGTTATTAATTTTGAGACATTTGCCATAGAAAGATACTTATACTTTTTTTAGCCTCCAAGATAAAAAAAAAATTGTAAAGATATTAAAAAGTGTCCTATATAAGGTTCGTTGTCAGAAATGATAGCATAGAGCATAAAACCTTTTGAGAAGGGCTCTACCACAACTAGGAAGTACTAAAGAGTTTTTTTTTTTAATTAATTCAATATGAAAAGAATTCATATCACTTTTTATCAAGATCTTTTCATCATTTCTAATTTAAATGTTTAATTCCATTGAAATTACACTTAAAAATTCAAATATATAAAAAAATAAATTCATCAACCAATCCATCAACTTATGGATACATAAGATCTTTAAAACATCTTAATTTTGCTAAGTTAATCCTTTAGCGTCTTCCATTTTCCTGTATTTCTAAGAAATAGAAGTACTGTAGTATTATAATCGGTCTATTATTAATTCATTCTTAATTTCATTTTTTCAAGAAACACATACTTCAAGCCTAGTGTATACCAAACTCTTCTTGACCCTTCTCACGGAGCAGTTTGCTCTTTGGTTACTTACAATGGGTATCCTGGCAAGAAATATTCTGATTTATAGGTGTATGAAATACACATACACACACACACACGTACGCATGCATATATGTATATGCTTACATACACACGTATATTTGCATATACGTGTGTATGTATGTATGTATATGTATATATGTATATAAATATATACACACACAGATATATATAGAAACAGACATCACATAGAGCTGCTATATCTGGTTCTAATATTAATAACAAGAATCATAAAGAACTTCTATCATTTATTGAGTACATACTACATCCCAAGAATGCCTTTAAAGACTTTAGAGGATCAAACATATTCTCACACTTAAATATGAGAGAATCAAGACAAAGAAAGATTAACTAACTTGTCCAAGTTTTACCTATGGAGCACAAAATTATAACACGGCCACAAACAGTGCACCCAAAGTCATTTACTGTACATTTCAATTAAAAAATTACATAATCCCATTATTTTATCATAAGAGAATTCTGGAAGGGCAAGGAAATTGATTCACCATATCTGGATTTGAAATAACTAAAACTCCTAGTCAGTTTTTCTGCTGTTTACAGAGAGTTTAAAAGCTGAGGCTAATGTCAAAACTCGGGCAAAACTGTGAAATTTGATAACTTAAAGAGAAGGGTGAAGGAATCTTCTACCATCAAAATGGCAACAGCATTTGTTCATTTAATTATCAAAAGCAACTGGCCAGTCATTTGTGCTAGAAATACAACAGTGAACAAGAAGACACAGTCTTAGACTGTGTTAAAGTTCTGGTTCAGTTAGTAAAGCACTGAACAAACAAATATTAAATCTGCTATTTAGATAACCATCATGGAAAACTTCAGGATTCCTTAGGGAGGGAAGAAAAATTTCAGGAAACTTTTAAGAGGAAGTAATGATCAAAAAGTTTGGGATGTCAGAAGAGTTCTTATAAAGTAATTTTGAAGTTGGAATAAGATGGATTGCATCAAATCAGATTTTTAAAAAATGTTGGAGTAGTCAAGGACATTTCAAGCAAAGGGGACCACCAGGACAGAATGGGAAGGACTTACTCTGTTAGTGTGATGTTGAGAAGAGCTGGGTAACTGGAGGAACAAAGTAAAAGAAGTGGGGTGTGGTGGGAGTGTGGAAGAAGATGTAGGCAGAAGCCAGATCATGCAGGCCATCTCATGGAATTAGCACTTTATTCTAAGAACAAAGGGATACCATTGTAAGGATTTGCTTAGAAGAACAACTGGTACAAAAATAACTTGAAAAGTGCAGTCTGGTTACATTGTACAGAATGCTTTGAAAGAGGAAGGAAACGAATACAGAAATTAGAATAGTCCAAGAACCATAAAGGTCTAAAGTAGTATAAAGAGAATTAAATGACCATTAATGGACAAAAGCTAGGATGAATTTAAGGATAGGGATGAGTTGGTCCATAGGAAGTGGGATGCTACAACTCAAAGCCTAGCAGATCAAAGTAACAAAGTTTGTATTTATAAATAAACTCATCAATAAGAGATAAGAAGTAGAGAGAGATGACACCCAAGGAATTCAATAATTTTGGTAAATTAGACATTGAGATTGTAAGTTAAGGATAAGACAAGACAAAGTTAATAAGAGATCTTAAGAGAGTGATGATACTTGAATTACAGTGTAAACAAAAATGGTAATAGCTAATGATTATTGGGCACTAGAGATAGTTTCAAATGCCTTTTTTTTTTTTTTTAAATTCATAGAAGCTCTATAAGTAAGAGAATTTTACCAGGTCTACTTTGGGAATGAGGGTATTTAGAGACCAGAAAATGGATTAACTTTCCTAAAGTTCTACAGTTCATACTAGGTAGCATCGAGATAAAAAATCCAGGTAGTCTGGTGCTGGAATCTGCACGCTGAACTGCTGTACATGGGCAGGACAGCTGATCAACCATGGCAACTCCACCAAGAGTCCACGTTTTAAGTGTGGCATATATGTCATGATAGTGCTAACATAGTCTGGGATGACTCTTACACTTCCTTCCTGAGCATTTTTCTTTTCACACTAAGTTGAAACATTGAAATGGGTAACATTTTCTGAAGCTATATTCTCTTTTCACCCTTTTTGTTCTCCATTTTTTTATCCAGGATCTTTCCTGTTTTCATATGAAAGATATGCAAATGTACTAGAGCGTATTTTATTTTGTTTACCATTTAAATTTGTGATTTAAAATTACACACACACACACACATATGAAATCCTCTGTCTCTATCTCTATTGCTCTCTCTCCATCTCTCCCTCCATGTCTCTTTGTTTCTCTGTTTCTCTCAAAATCTCCATGCTTTAAAAATCCACAAACAGCTGAAGATGTAGTCAGTGATACCATAATCTCTTCGGTTGCTGAAAGAGGCCTTGAGCAAGACCAGAATTTCAAAACTTCTCTCTTCTGAAAAAAATAAATGAATAAATAAGATGCTAATTCAGAGAAGATTTTGTACCTGACTTATTTGTACTTCACACTAAGTTCTTTGCAGTGTGTATGTAGTAGTTAATATAGCTTATAGTCACAAACTCAAATATGCAAAAACTGAGCTTTTTAAAATTGACCTTTTTTTTTTTTTAAAGATTTAATTTACTTATCTGACAGAGACAGAGAGATCATAAGTAGCAGAGAGGCAGGCAGAGAGAAAAGGGGAAGCAGGCTCCTCACCGAGCAGAGAACCCGATGTGGGGCTCGATCCCAGGACCCACCATGACTTGAGCCGAAGACAGAGGCTTAATCTACTGAGCCACCCAGGTACTCCTAAATTGACCTCTGACCGTGAATTTAACTCCTGTACCCCCATGTTCAGTGAAGGTGGAAAACTTAAGTCTTGTTCAAAACAAAGTAAACTAAATCCCTGCTAGATATTTCTCATCTAAAGAAGGGAGTGGTTTTAATACAGACAAGAAACAAGGCAGAGGATCACAAGGGAAGAGAGGAAAAAATGAAACAAGATAAAGTCACAGAGGGAGACAAACCATAAGAGACTCTTAATCTCAGGAAACAAACTGAGATTTGCTGGGGGATGGGGGTTGGGGTAACTGGGTGATGGACATTGGGGAGGGTATGTGTTATCATGAGCACTGGGTATTATACAAGACCGATGAATCACAGACCTGTACCCCCGAACCAAATAATACATTATATGTTAGTTAATTGAATTTAAATTTAAAAAAAGTTCTACTGCAGTGGGGCTGCTAAATTTGAGGTGATTTGTATTTTGTTCTTCACAATAGTGAGCGATACAGAACTGTAAGAACATGTATTCTGACAGATGGTAGCCACACCTGTGGTGAACGCAGCTTAATGTAGAGACTTACCAAATCCGTACGTCATACACATGAAATTAATGTAACATTGTCTCAATGACACTTAAATAAAAAAAAAAATCAATCACTAAATTTAAAAATAATAATAATGACAACATGAGGAACTCGCAAACTGTCTAAAAATTGAAAAATTAAGTCACATGATTGTTTATTTTCTTCTAAACAAACTGATATCCCCCATCAAGACATGCAACATGGAGGCTTAAGTGGGTAGAAGAATAAATGAAACAAGATGGGATTGGGAGGGAGACAAACCATAAGTGACTCTTAATCTCACAACAAACTGAGGGTTGCCGGGGGGAGGGGGTTTGGGAGAAGGGGGTGGGATTATGGACATTGGGGAGGGTATGTGATTTGGTGAGTGCTGTGAAGTGTGTAAACCTGGTGATTCACAGACCTGTACCCCTGGGGATAAAAATATATGTTTATAAAAAATAAAAAATTAAAAAAAAAAAAAAAGACATGAATCCCAGGAAATGACTGACAACAAACTCATCAAAATACATTAATAAATGAATGTTCTAACCCCTGTGCCTAAACAGTGCTTAGAAGATACAGGTCATTCAACATATATTTAGCAGATTCATAAGTGGATGAATAAGTAAAATAATTTTAAAGACAAGAGTTGATTAGTCTTTTAGGTAAAATATACATTCACTATCAAAAACATATTCCTGGGTCGCCTGGGTGGCTCAGTGGGTTAAAGCCTCTGCCTTCGGCTCAGGTCATGATCCCAGGGTCCTGGGATTGAGCCCCGAATCGGGCTCTCTGCTCAGCAGGGAGCCTGCTTCCTCCTCTCTCTCTGCCTGCCTCTCTGACTACTTGTGATCTCTGTCTGTCAAATAAATAAATAAAATCTTAAAAAAAAAATTATATTCCTGAGAGTGAATTTGTATGACCTGCTATCATTTAAATCATAAGAAAATACCACTCACTTCACTATAAATGATGCTTGGATACAAGTAAAAACATTGAAGTGTAAAACAACAATGAAAATGTGGAAGCCTGGTTCAGTCAGTACACGACCCTGGACCTCAGGGTCGTGGGTTCAAGTCCCATGTTGGGTGTAGAGATAACTTAAAAATAAAATATTTTTAAAAAACGTGCAAAGGGGAGTGCCTGGGTGGCTCAGTGGGTTACAGCCTCTGCCTTCCACTCGGGTCATGATCTCAGGGTCCTAGGATTGAGCCCCGCATTGGGCTTTCTGCTCATCGGGAACCTGCTTTCTTCTCTCTCTCTGCCTGCCTCTCTGCCTACTCGTGATTTCTCTGTCAAATAAATAAATAAAATCTTTAAAAATTAAGTTACTTAAAAAAATAAAAAAACATACAAAGAATTCAATGGTCATTAACAAAGTTGTTTCTGACTCCTACCCTAGTTTTTTGCAGCATGCCCCTGTGGTAGTATAATATAATATCGTTCTCTCCTGTCACAGTTAAATTTTTTTTTTAATAAAGACTGTTCAGTATCTTTAGCTTTGCATGGTTTTTAATCAAGACAATTATATGGAAAGAGGTATGCTTTACTTTCTTGAATATGCATAGTTCTAGAATCTCTCCACACTAAATATTCATTCCTGCTGGTAGTCACTATCATAAAAGAGACATAGTTCAGTCAAGATCTTTTGTTAAAGGTAATAAAGCTTAAAAATGATATCATATTTTAAATATCCCATCTCTCTTTGGAAGTATCTATATGATATGCTGTTCCTTTCCATGAAATTGGAGTGGAGAGTCATCATAGTACATTATCTCCAGTGTTCTCTGGCCTCTCACACACCGGGGCTTCCATCAAGATCCAAGACCACCACCACCGCTTGGGAGATCCATTACTAAACTATAGTTTCTAGTTTCCCTACAGCTATGATACATAGCTACAGTTTGCAGACCTTCTTTTTAACTTTTCTACTGGTAGAAGTAAGGTCCTCTCTCACGCCACAGTTTTCTCTTTTTATTATCTTTTTGGTTTTTGTTAAAGAAAAATAACTTTGTTCTTTTTATTTTCCTCTGGAAACAATTCCAAAAAGATTGCCATGGAGTGCTTTATTTTAGTGTTGTAACCAAAAGAATTTTTTGCTTATCTGTAATATAGAGACATAAAAAATTTCCACTAATCTTTGTTTTATTTATACAAAACAAAGATGTATAATCTTCAGACTTCTGTGAACATAAAAGTGTGTGTCATTGATATAAAATGTCACATTCCATTTCTTCCCTTTTTCCAGCTAATCAATTAGTAGAAGGTCATCAATTAACCATCCAATTTAACATTTTGAAGTAGTCAAATAAAACTGGTAATGAAGGAAAAAGGGAAAATGTCACTGTAGGATGTGGTTTACATGAAATATTTTGACCATAGTGTTTGTAAGATAGCACAGGCATCAGTCAAGTGCAACCAATTAAACATGATGTACCTCTTTCTTCAGATCCAGTTGTGTTTAAACCTTTGTATCATGTGCAATGGAGAGGGAGAATGCTCATAGGAGTTAGAAGATTAAGTTGCATAACTATTTCAATGGATTCACCCAAACATCTCTCTCAATGAATCCTGAATACTTTTAAATACATATTGTTTTAGGGAAGGTGGTGAGAGAAATCATCATATATTCTTTTCTCCAAACTCCAAAAACTGTTTAACAAAGATCCTGTCTACTTGATGGACCTCAAACTTCCCTGACAGTTAAACATACCCTGTAACAGAGTATCTGTAAAGCAGAAATGTACATAACATGCTTTCTTCAAGCCCACATGTAACAAATAAAGATATCAAATGAACTGACATTTCTGCATTACAGTTTAAAATAACATCCTGTGTGACTTCTATAGGCTGTGTTGTTAGCTCCACTTCAGATTTTCTAAACACTGGCTTTGCTTTCAAAGAATAATGTTCCAGTTCCTGTACTGAGTGTGTGGAAACTGGTTCGAAAGCTGGGGGGAAAGTTAAGAATGTGTGGGTTTTGGCTTCAGAATTAGCCATTCTTTAGTGATCTCCTGCATTAAACTGTTTCTTATTAATAGATCATGCAGCTACCCACCGTTCACCCTCCCTTCTTCCCCACACACATATCTGACACATTCTTATAATCAATAGCAAATATTCATTCTGAAAGTTTCACTTTTTTTTTTTTTTTCCTTAAGCCCACCCGGACTTTCACTGTGATGCAAAGAAACCATCGACTATCAAAATTTAGTGTTTGGAGGAAGGCATATAGAATAAGTGACTGTATAAGTGAAGTATAGTTGATACTTTTGAAATAATATAACATTTATTGGGTTTATTCTTATTTCCAAAGTCAATGAAGATTTACCCTGAACAAATAGAAGAGAAATATCTACTCAAAACCCCCATGTTACTCTCTTTTTTAACATGGAAGGAGGTCTCAGCACTAAGTCATGCATTTTTAGCAATAATTTAAATGAGATCACGGGTATGAAGACAATAAAATTTGTATTTTATCACATTGCATTTGACACGGTAAACTTTTCTCAGATATAATTTAGTTTCATTTCAAACATGTTCTAGACAGCAAAGAGGTAGAAGAGCAAAAGGCCACTCCGAAACAGATGATCTTTGCTCCCTCCATCTGTCCCTCTCTCCTTCTCTGCCTGCCTTCCTTCTCCCCCCCCCCCTCCCTTCCGTTTTAAAGACAGAGAAGTTCTTCCCAGGACCCTCAGCAACTGAGTTCACTTAATTCTCACTAGCCAGAACTGCATCATATGGTCACTTTTAGCATCAAGGGAGGCTGGGAGTGGATATTTACTCTTCTATTTTCAACAGCATTTGGGTTCCCAAATCTTATTGTGCATCAAAATCACCTGGAATGCTTACTAAAACACCGATTGCTGGACCCCACTCCTAGAGTTCAGTCTGGGCAGGTACGGGGAGTGGCCTGGGAAGTTGCAATTCTAACAAGTCTTCAGAAAAAGCAGCTGCTGCCTCTGCTCCCAGAACCACACTTTGACAACCACTGCTATACACTAAAGGAAGGCAAACATGAAGCCGTTTGGAAATGGTTTGTGAGTGAGCTTATTGTTGTTCCTGCCACCCTTATTGTTCCTGCCACCCTCAACACTCAGCCTTTGTTATCTGATCAGAAAGTACATGTACATGAAGACCTGGGGAATCATAAGGGGAAAAGTTAGAAGAAAGTGTTGCATACTCACGGCGAGTGAACCCTTAGCATAGAGAAGAAGATGTGGAACATAAAGCATGACAGGCAAGAGGTGAGGAATGAGAGGACGATCCAGAAGCAGGGACCTCTGGAGTTACTTAAATCCCCCAGGGCAGAAGCTGATAAGAAACAGCCAGGATTTGGCTGCAGATGCCTGGCACGAGAAACTGCTGACTCTCTACTGAAGAACCAGTGAGAAACTTCAGACAAAACTTTGCAGAATTTTTCACTGGGCAGGAAAAGATTTATCAACTTATTTATTATTATAATTTTCAAACAGTAAAACAAGACAAACTGGAGGGATAATGTATATGAATAGGTATATCAACCATTGATATACCTATTCAAAAGCCTGTTTCTACAAATCAATACGAAAACCACAAACTCCCAAAGAACATATGGTAAGTAATCAATACTGGAAGTAAAAATGGTCAGAAAATACGAACTATATCTAATCAAAGAGATAGATCTTAGAACCTATTAGAAAAAGATGGGGAAAGTCAAGCTTTTGTAGTTCCGGGGCAGCTCAAGCTCTGGGCTGTCTTTTCCCATGTTGGGAAGGGAACATGTTCACCACCAGAAGTTCTTCAAGGAACAGCCTACTGCATGCATCAGCCCTGAGACCACCAGGGGAGCCTGGCTGATATTCATATGGAGACAGACCATTTACAAAAAGAGAATCCATTCTTGATCTCAGGACACAAATATTCAACACAGTATTGTTCATAGGGAAAATAAATGAGATGGCTTAAAGTCTCAAAGTAAGAGATTGGTGGGCAGTTTAACTGTAAGTTAGAGAATAGAATCTGATCTAAAGAAGGTCCAGCCCACAGAGACTACTCAAGAAGTTAGTAGCTTTGTGTGATTTGGCTTCATTGTCTAACTGCACACACTGCAATTGAATGAAATCTTTCCCACAGCCCTAGAGCTTATAGCAAATCACAGAGTGATAGAGGGAGCCGACGAAATATTATTCATTTATTGAAAGTGGTGTTTATGAAGATCTCTTAATATTTGTAAAGCTGTTTACCTTTAAAGTTCAGCGTACCAAATCTGGATTCAAATTATCATATATTAAGAACATTGATATAAATATTTAAATTCATAAATAGCTACAAAAGAGAAATAACAAAATTTACATTTATATTTAGTGGCAAACTTTGGGATTTTTACCCCTTCTAATTGTATTTTTCAACATTTGTGCAATAAGCAGATGGTATAGTATAAGTATATAGTGTAGTATTAAAACTGTTAATATTTATGAAAAGCAATCCCTATCAAAATGCTGGCAAATGTAACTACCTAATTTCAGCAAAAATAATTTGTAGTTCTTAAAAAGGGAAAATATGAAAGTTTCTATTACCATCTTTCCTTAAAACATAAATAATGTTATAAGGATATTTATTATAATGCTATTTTGAAATCAATGCCAGTTAATAAGAAATCAGTTATTGTAAGATAAGAATGCTAATAACTGGTATAAATAATGAGAAAAGGAAATCAAAATTATCATTTACAATTGATAGAATTTATACTTGACTATCCCATGAGCAAAAAATATTTTTGAAACAATAATACAATTCATAAATAGGCCATTTATAATAGTATATGAACAATTATTTAGAAAAGACAGCCATAAAAAAATACTTCAATAATAATAACAAGAAAAATGTTAAAATGACTAGAAAATTAGGAAAATGTTTATGGTAGTTGAAACTGGATGGTGATTATATAGGACCAGTATCCTATAATCATTACTTTTTCGTTGTTTAAAAAATTCCATCAGAAAACATGTTATGAAATGACTCAAGTATTAAAAAGAGTCAAGTATTAAAAATTATGCAAAAGCCATATAATAAAAGGCTTAAAAAATACTGAAGGGTATAGAAGATGTCAATATTTAAAAATGCAGAACTCTTTTTGGAGTTAGGAAAAGGTAAATATGACAAAAATCACAATTATGCCAAATATCTTTTAAAATTTGATTTTACGGGGCGCCTGGGTGGCTCAGTGGGTTAAGCCGCTGCCTTCGGCTCAGGTCATGATCTCAGGGTCCTGGGATCGAGTCCCGCATCGGGCTCTCTGCTCAGCAGGGAGCCTGCTTCCTCCTCTCTCTCTGCCTGCCTCTCTGCCTGCCTCTCTGCCTACTTGTGATCTCTGTCTGTCAAATAAATAAATAAAATCTTTAAAAAAAAAAAAAAAATAAAATTTGATTTTACGGGGCACATGGGTGGCTCAGTTGGTTAAGCATCTGCCTTGGGCTGAGGTCAAGATCCCAGGGTCCCGAGATGGGGTCCCACATTGGCGGGTTGGGGGGTGGGTACCTGCTTAGCAGGGGGTCTGCTTCTCCCTCTCCCTCTGTCTCTCCTCCTGCTTTTGCTCTCCTCTCTCTGTCAAATAAATAAATAAATAAAATCTTTTAAGAAATAAAATAAAATTCAACTTATCCAAACAAAATATCAGCTTGACTTTTTATTGGTATGATAGAAAATAAACCGTAAGTTTTTTTTTTTAAATAAATATAAAAAAAAAACCTTGAGAACCAGGAAGGAAAGAAGAGTAATGAAGTTATAGAATGAACATGTAGCTCATCATCCAAAATAGGACACTTGATAGGAAAAGACACACTAAAAGTAATTAGCAGGTATTAACTGATCTATAACAGGTGTACACTGGGACAGTTCTGGTTAACTGGGTAGTGTGATCATCTCAGTTAAAACCTACTAGAAAGCCAGATGAAGTTTAATATTAACAACGGTAGACAAGTTAAAGGAGAAAATCCAAAAGAGCCAAATGGATCTGAGAATTTAGTATATAATCAAGGTAACACCGCAAACCAATACAATTAATAATGGATTATTCAATAATGTATTGAGACACATGGATGCTATTCTGTTTTCCTTTTGCTCTTTTACAATATCTTCTCCACAGAGCTGCTAGAAGGATTCCTTATGAATGAAAATGAGTTATGTCCATCTTCTCTGTATTACCTTCAAATGGCTTCTATCTTACTTACATGAATAAATTAATGATGAATTCCTAGTTTCCTGCCAATTTTTATATAATCTAGGCTCCTTCCCCAACGATCTTGTTGACCACAACTGCTACCACACCTCTCCTGTCTCCCTTTCAGCCACATGTCCTCCAGCATGCTGAGCAACAACTATCTCTGGGAGTTTGTTCAAGCTGTTTTATTTAACTTGGCTGTTTTTCCTCCAGATATCTTCATGGCTTACTCCCTCTATATATTCAAGTCTTCACTTAAATATCATCTACCAAAGAACCTTTCTCTAGAGATCTTAAATAGAACAGAAACCCCTCCCCCAACCAATAATATATTTTCATTGTACTGAATCTTCTGTACCCAGCTCTATTTTTTCCATACTTACTTATGAGCACATGGATGTAGCACAAATGTGCTTATGCTGTATTAAGTCTCCCACTCCTAATTATTCATTAGAATATAAACTTCATCAGTGCAGAATCAACTTACTGCTGTATCCCTAGCACTTAGAACAGAATCTGGAACATAGCTGGTATGCAATAAATACCTGTTGAAAGATTAAATGAATCTTGAATGAATATTTTAATATTCTGCTAAGAAATAATAAAAAAGGAACAGTATAAATGGGAAAATGACCAAGGCCCACAAACAGGCACATAAATAAAAATCAATATAAATGGATGATAGTATATATAAAAATGATGGACCCTAACTCATATTCAAAGAATTATAAATAAAAATAATACAAAGTGCTATGTATTACCTCTCAGGTAAACAAATATTGAAACGTTGAATGAAACTCAGCTTTGATAATGGATAGAAAAATAAGTGCCCATTTTCATACAGAGTTGGTGGAAATTGTCTTTGGTACCATCTCTTTTTTTCCCCTCCATCTTTTATTTTTCTTATTATTTTTTAATTAACATATAACGTATTCTTTGTTTCAGAGGTACATGTCTGTGATTCATCAGTCTTACGAAATTCACAGCACTCACCATAGCACATACCCTCTCTGATGTCCATCACCCAACCACCCTATCCCTCTCACCCCTCTCCACTCCAGCAACCCTCAGTTTATTTCCTGAGAACAAAGTCCCTTATGGTGTGTCTCCCTCCCCAGTCACATTTCCTTTCATTTTTCCCTTCCTTCCCCTATGATCCTCTGTCCTGTTTTTCAAATTCCTCATAATGAGATCATATGACAATTGTCTTTCTCTGACTGACTTATTTTGTTTAGCATAATACCCTCTAGTTCCATCCATGTTGTTGCAAAGAGCAAGATTTCAATTTTTGATGGCTGCATAATATTCCATTGTATATGTATACCATATCTTCTTTATCAATTCATCTCTTGATGGACATCTAGGTTCTTTCAATAGCTTGGCTATTGTGGACATTGCTGCTATAAACATTAGGGTGCACATGCCTCTTCAGATCGCTACATTTATATCTTTGTGGTAAATACCCAGTAGTGCAGTTGCGGAGTCATAGGGTAGCTGCTCTATTTTCAAATTTTGGGGGGAACTGCCATACTGTTTTCCAGAATGGCTGCACCAGCTTGCATTCCTACCAACAGTATAGGCGGGTTCCCCTTTCTCTGCATCCTCGCCAACGTCTGTCATTTCCTGACTTGTTAATTTTAGTCATTTTGACTGGTGTGAGATCATATCTTATTGAGGTTTTGATTTGTATTTCCCTGATACTAAATGATGTGGAGTACTTTTTTCATGTGTCTATTGGCCATTTGGATGTCTTCTTCTCCTCCTTTGCCTTCTCCTCCTCCTCTTCCACCTCCTCCTCCTTCTCCTTCTTTTTAAGATTTTATTTATTTATTTGACAGAGAGAGAGAGAGCACAAGCAGGCAGAGTGGCCAGCAGAGGGAGAGAGAGAAGCGTGCTCCCCACTGAGCAAGGAGCCCTGTATGAGACTTAATCCCAGGACCCTGGGATCATGACCTGAGTAGTTTAAGCAACTGAGCCACCAAGCAACCCCATTTAGATGTCTTCTTTGCAGAAATGTCTGCTCATATCTTCTGCCCACTTCTTCATTGGATTATTTGTTCTTTGGGTGTTGAGTTTGTAAATTCTTTATAGATTTTGGATACTTGTCCTTTATCTGATATGGCATTTGCGAATATCTTCTCGCATTCTGTCAGTTGTCTTTTGGCTTTGTTAACTATTTCCTTTGCTGTGCAAAAGCTTTTGATCTTGATAAAGCCCCAATAGTTCATTTTTACCTTAGCTTCTCTTGTCTTTGGCAATGTTTCTAGGAAGAAGTTGCTGCAGCTGAGGTCGAAGAGGTTGCTGCCTGTGTTTTCCTCAAGGATTTTGATTGATTCCTGTCTCACATTGAGGTTTCATCCATTTTGAGTCTATTTTCATGTGTAGTGTAAGGAAATGGTCCAGTTTAATTCTTCTGCATGTGGCTGTCCAGTTTTCCCAACACCATTTGTTGAAGAGACTGGCTCCCATGCCTTGGACATTCTTTCCTGCTTTGTCAAAGATTAGTTGACCATAGAGTTGAGAGTCCATTTCTGTGCTTTCTATTCTGTTCCATTGATTTTGATCCCAAAACCAGACAAAGACCCCATCAAAAAGGAGAATTACAGACCAATATCTCTGATGAACATGAATGCAAAAGTTCTCACCAAAATATTAACTAATAGGATCCAACAGTACATTAAAAGAATTACACACCACATCCAAGTGGGATTTATTCTTGGGCTGCAAGGTTGGTTCAACATTTGCAAATCAATCAATGTGATATATTAATAAAAGAAAGAATAAGAACCATATGATACTCTCAATAGATGCTGATAAAAGCATTTGGCAAAGTACAGCATCCTTTCCTGTTCAAAACTCTTCAAAGTGTAGGGATAGATGGTACATACCTCAATATCATCAAAGCCATCTATGAAAAATCCACAGCAAATATCATTCTCAATGGGGAAAAACCGAGAGCTTTTCTGCTAGGGTCAGGAACACAGCAGGGATGTCTGCTATCACCACTGCTATTCAACATAGTAATAAAATTCTTGCCTTGGCAATCAGACAACAAAAAGAAATAAAAGGCATTTGAATAGGCAAAGAAATCAAACTCTCACTCTTTGCAGATGATATGATACTTTATGTGGAAAACCCAAAAGACTCCACTAAAAACCTGCTAGAACTCATAAAGGAATTCAGTAAAGTGTCAGGATATAAAATCAATGTACAGAAATCAGTTGCATTTCTACACACCAACAGCAAGACAGAAGAAAGAGAAATTAAGGAGTCAACCGCATTTACAATTGAACCCAAAACCATAAGATACCTAGGAATAAACCTAACCAAAGAGCAAAGAATCATACTCAGAAAACTATAAATTACTCATGAAAGAAATTGAGAAAGACACAAAGAAATGGAAAAATGTTCCATGCTCATGGATTGGAAGAACAAATACTGAGAAAATGCCTGTTACCTAGAGCAATCTACACATGTAATGCAATCCCTATCAAAATACCATCAATTTTTTTTCAAAGAAATGGAACAAATAATCCTAAAATTTGTATGGAAAACCAGAAAAGACCTCAAATAGCCAGAGGAATATTGAAAAAGAAAACCAAAGCTGGTGGTATCAAAATTCCAGACTTTAAGCTCTATTACAAAGCTGTAATCATCAAGACAGTATGGTACTGGCACAAAAACAGACACATAGATCAATGGTATAATCTCTTTGAAGTGAAATTTGGCACAACTTACCAAAATAAAATGGGCCTATTACTCTACTTACAGCAAATATGGAGTAACTGGTATTAGACTGGTCCTCCCAGTGAAACAAATAGAAATTATATTAAAAAAAAATGTATGAACTGAATGCTTCCAGATAATGAAGAGAAGCCAGCACAGGACTGATTCTCAAGAAAAAGGAAACAACATAAATAATCAGTAGGAACACCTGGGGTGTTGAGCCTAGAAGTACTTTCCTGGGTTTTGGTGTAGAAAGAACATGGTGATATTCTGCATGAAAGCAGAAGTCAAAGTGGCAGGGAGGCTGAGGTGGCTGAATTTGGGAGGTGAAGCAGGGAAATGAAGGAGCTACCCTGAAGAGTTTTGGAAGTCTAATTAGTGGTCTTCCTCAGTATTTGGTGGAATATAAAGCTGTTATGAAAAAATGAAACCTCAAAGAAGCCAGACACAGGACTCAGGATACACAGGGCTGAGAGATATACACATGTGGGTGAGCAAGAGTGGGGAGACCTGGTTGTATAACCAGGACATTCACCACAGACCCCGGAAGAAAAGGCTGAACTAACCCTAGAACATAGGCTGATGTGTACTCTCTAAAAAAGTGTAAAAATACTTGAAAGAACCAAGTTGGTCTGCAAGTAACTTATCTGCCTGCCTGAACAAAATGTATGTTCTAGAATTGAAGACCAGATTCTCAACAATGTAACATTCACAATTACAAGTATCAGAACCAAACAAAACAATGAACCTTACTGAATGCCAAAAAGCAGAAAAATGTGACCTAAACAAGAAAAAAATCAGCAATGGAATCATATTGAAAGGTGGTAAAAATGGTAGAATTAGCAGAAATAGGCAAGATTAATAAACTTCAACAGAAAGCACTTAAATGAAAGGATGAGGAGTTATAGGGTAGTCTGAAAAAACGAATAAAGCCTCAAGACAAGTGAGTGAATATCAAATGATCTTCAAATAATGTCCTAGGATGAGGTGGCCTGGAAAGATATTTGAAGAAATTATGTCCAACACCTTATCAATTTTGATGAAAATTATAAATCATGGATCCAAGGAGCACAAATAATCCAAAGCAGGATAAACATGCCTGTGTGCATGTGCACACACACACACACACACACACACACACACTACAGTAAGAGACATTACAAACAAATTTTTTAAAACTAGTGATGGAAAATCCAAGTTCCATTAGGGCTTTTTTTTAAAGAAGACAAGTCAATTCTAAAATTTATAGGAAAAGACCAAAAATCTAGGATAGCAAAAACATTCTCAAAAAAACAAACAAACAAAAAACAAAGAATCAAAAAACAAACCAAAATTGAAGGCTTCAAGCTATTTCAAAGCTGCTATTAAGAAAACAGAGAAGGCTGCCTATGTTCTCCTCTATGATTCTGATGGATTCCTGTTTCACGTTAACCTCTTTGATATCAGTCACAACAACTTCTTTTAAGATATGTTTCCAAGGCAAAGGAAACAAAAGGAAAATGAACTTTTGGGACTTCATCAAGATCAAAAGTTTCTCCACAACAAAGGAAACAGTCAACAAAATAAAGGCAACCTATGGAATGGGAGAAGATATTTGCAAATGACAGTACAGGATATCCTGATATCCAGGATCTATAAAGAACTTCTCAAACTCAACACACACAAAACAGATAATCATGTCAAAAAATGGGCAGAAGATATAAACAGACACTTCTCCAATGAAGACAGACAAATGGCTATCAGACACATGAAAAACTGTGCATCATCACTAGCCATCAGGAAGATTCAAATTAAAACCACATTGAGATACCACCTTACACCAGTTAGAATGGCCAAAATTAACAAAACAGGAAACAACGTGTGTTGGAGAGGATGTGGAGAAAGGGGAACCCTCTTACACTGTTGGTGGGAATGCAAGTTGGTGCAGCCACTTGGGAGAACAGTGTGGAGATTCCTTAAAAAGTTAAAAATAGAGCTTCTCTATGACCCTGCAATTGCACTACTGGGTATTTATCCCAAAGATACAGATGTAATGAAAAGAAGGGCCATCTGTACCCCAATGTTTATAGCAGTAGTGGCCACGGTCACCAAACTGTGGAAAGAACCAAGATGCCCTTCAAGGAATGAATGGATAAGGAAGATGTGGTCCATATATACTATGGAGTATTATGCCTCCATCAGAAATGATGAATACCCAACTTTTATATCAACATGGACGGGACTGGAAAAGATTATGCTGAGTGAAATAAGTCAAGCAGAGAGAGTCAATTATCATATGGTTTCACTTACTTGTCGAGCGTAACAAATAACATGGAGGACATGGGGAGATGGAGAGGAGAAGGGAGTTGAGGGAAATTGGAAGGAGAGATGAACCATGAGAGACTATGGACTCTGAAAAACAATATGAGGGTTTTGAAGGGGCAGGGGGTGGGAGGTTGGGGGAGCTATGTGGTGGGTATTATGGAAGGCATGTATGGCATGGAGCACTGGATGTGGTGCATAAACAATGAATTCTTTTATGCTGAAAAGAAATTAATAAAAATAAAATTAAATTAAATAAAAAAAAGAAAACAAAACAAAACAGAGCAGGCTGACTTAAGAATATGCATAGAGATCAATGGAACTGAAGAGAATCCAGAAATAAACTCACATGATTGGGCCAATTGATTTTCAACAAAGGAATCAAGAAATTCAAATGAGCAAAAAAGTTAAAAACAAAAACAAAAACAAAAAAACATCAAGGCACCTGGGTGGCTTAGTTGGTAAGTCTCCAACTCTTGATTTCAAGAGCCTGCTTAAGATTCTCTCTCTGTCCCTCCCCAACTTTCTCTTAAAAAAAAAAAAAAGCCAAAATATTAGACATTCCTATGGAAAAAAAAATGAAGCTCTGTCTTTATCTGACAATACACACTGAAATTAACTTAAAATGAATTTAAGTCTAAAAGTTAAAGCTAAAACTATAGAACTTATAAAAGAAACCAAAATCTTCATTCCGTAGATTAGGCAAAGATTCTTTTGCAAAGAAAATAACTTCACAACGTTAAAAAAAATTCATAGAGTGATTTGCACCAAAATTAACAGCTTCTGCTTTGAAAAATATCATTAAAAAGATGGAAGGCTGGAGGAAATATAAAATAGCACAATCACATGGGAGAACTGCTTGTTAGTTTTGTATAAAATTTAAATGTGCCTACCATATATCACAACAATTCTACTCCTAAGTATTTACCCAAAACAAATGATATTATATGTCCCCACCAAACAAACAAACATATATATATATATATATATATATATATATATATATAGAGAGAGAGAGAGAGAGAGAGAGAGAGAGAGATCAGCTTTGTTAATAATAGCAAAAAAACTGGAAATACCCAAATGTCCATCAGAGGTAAGTACATAAACAAATGCATATAAATATACTCAACAACAACAAAAAAAGGAATGCAGTACTGACACAGGCAATAAGAATGACTCTGAATATCAATGCCCAGTGTCAAAGACACCAAATACAAGAGACTCTTACTGTATGATTCCATTTAAATGAAATTTAAAATCTGGCAAAACAAGCCTAGAAAAATAAAAATTAAAGCAGTGGTTGCATGAGGCCAGGGTTGGAAAAGGGATTGAATGCAGAGGAATACAAAGGAACTTTGTAGGGTGATAGAAATATTTCATATCTTGATTGTGGTGATGGTTACATGGGTGTAAACATTTGTTAAAACTCAGCAGATTGGGCACACCTGGGTAGCTCAGTTGGTTAAACATCTGTCTTTGGCTTGGGTCATGATCCCAGGGTCCTGTGATGGAGCCCCACATTGGGCTTCCTGCTCACTGAAGGATCTGCTTCTTCCTCTGCCTGTTGCTCCTCCTGCTTGTGCTCTCTCTGTCTCTGACAAATAAATAAATAAAACCTCAAAAAAAAAAAAAAAACCCTCATCAAATTGTACACTGTAAATGGATTCATTTTGTTGTATAAAGTTGATTTTAAAAAGAAAACATAAAAATATCTTACCTAATGAATTGACATATTCATAGTGCAATTTTATAGTGTAATCCACATTTTGTAAAAAGGAAAAATATCTGTGTCAGGGTGTATGTATGCATACCCCCCTAAAACAGTTTGGCAGAGATTAAAAAGGGAATGACATTTTCTTCTCCAGATAATTTTTCATAAAATACAAATTCATGTGTCATTTGTATAATCAAAATAAAAATGTTTTTAAACTCTACCAAGACTAAAGTATGAATAAAAACAGGAGAATTTGGAAATCTGGTCACCAATGAAAGCCTTAGTCCAGTTTCCCCACCCCAATACAAACAAATGTATATGCGCCTTGTAGCAAAAATCATATAATCAGGAATTTTTAATAAGTACACTTGAATAAAGTTTGCAAAGACACATTTAAGATGATGCTAACATTTTGTAGCAAAACCTAGGATATACTTAAAATACTATTGTTGGGTATTAATTAAATTATATATGGCTCATCTCTATAAAGTTTTTTGTTTTTGTTTCTATTTTCCATTTTGTTTTTACTCTCTGTAGAATCCAATTATTTCCAGTTTTACAGAGAAATAATTGATATACATCACTATATAAGTGTAAGGTGTAAAGGATGATGGTTATTTACATATATTATGAAATGATTACTAAAATAAGTTTAGTTAACACCCATCATATCATAGAGATACAGTAATAAGAAAAGAAAAAAAATCCCTTTATGATGAGAACTCTTGGGATCTACTCTCATAACAACTTTTCCGTATGTCATACAGCAGTGTTAGCTATAGTCATCATGTTTTACATTATATCCCTAGTACTTATTTATCTTATAACTGGAGATAGTACTTTGGACCATCTTCCTCTTTCCCCTTCCCACCCCCACTCCTGTTAATTATAAATCTGATCTCTTTTTCTGTGAGTTTTTTATGTATTTATTTTTTTAAGATTCCATAGTGAGATTATACAGTATTTGTTTTTCTCTGTATGGTTTATTTCATTTAGCATAATGAGTTCAAGGTGCATTGTTGTTGCAAATGGTAGGATTGCCTCTTTTTTTAAAGGTTAAATAATACCCCGTTGTATATACACCACAATTTCTTTATCCATTCAACCATCGATGGACACCTAGGTGGTTCCTATGTCGTGACTATTGTAAATAATGCCATAGTCAACATAGGAGTATAGATATCTTTTTGAGTTAGGGTTTCATTTGGATATATTCCCTAAAGTGGAACTGCAGGATCATATGGAAAAGACTCCATACTGTTTTCCACAGTGGCTATACCAATTTGCTATCCTACCTACAGTGCATGAGGTTCCCTAGGTCTCCACATCCACACCAGCATTTGTTATCTCTTCTCTTTTTGTTAATGGCCATTGGAACAGGAGCGAGGTGATATCTTATTGTGGTTTTGATTTGTGTTTCCCTAATGACTAGTCATGTCCAACATCTTTTCAAGAACCTGTTGCCCATTCATAAATCACCTTCCAAAAAAAAAGAAAAATTATAGGTCCTGTTTGAGACCTTTGCTGACTTTTTAACTGGGTTTTTGTTTTTTGGGTATTTTGCTATTGATTTGTATGAGCCCTTCATGTATTTTGGATATTAACCCCTGATCAAATTTATGGTTTACAA
Source organism: Mustela putorius furo (assembly GCF_011764305.1). Classification (NCBI taxonomy): domain Eukaryota; kingdom Metazoa; phylum Chordata; class Mammalia; order Carnivora; family Mustelidae; genus Mustela; species Mustela putorius. The sequence goes on from NW_025422023.1 coordinate 13,886,670, forward strand.
ATATTTTCCCCCTTTTTCTTTTTTTTTTTTTTAATTTATTTGATAGAGAAAGATCACAGTAGGCAGAGAGGTAGGCATGGGGGGGGGGCGGGAAGCAGGCTCCCCGCCGAGCACAGAGCCTGATGCGGGGCTCAATCTCAGGACCCTGGGATCATGACCTGAGCCAAAGGCAGAGGCTTAATGCACTGAGCCACCCAGGCACCCCTTTTCCCCCTTTTTCTGTAGGTTGTTTATTTACTTTGTTGATGGTTTCTTTTGCTGAGCAGAAACTTTTTAATTGGCTATAGTTCCACTTTATTTTTCTTTTTATTTTATTGCTTGTGCACAGTTTTATTGTTTTTTTTTTTTGAGAGAAAAAAATGGAAGAAGGAGGAAGGAAATAAGGAAGGGAGGGAAGGAACTATTGACAGGAAAGCTCTAAAAATAAAATTGGCAAATGTGTACCATATTACTGAGATTCAGAGAGAAACACTGAAACTCACAATATCAACTTTGAATTTATTTTTAGTCTTTTTTTAAAATTTTTTCAACTTATTTATTTTCAGAAAAACAGTATTCATTATTTTGTCACCACACCCAGTGCTCCATGCAATCCGTGCCCTCTATAATACCCACCACCTGGTACACAACCTCCCAACCCCTGCCACTTCAAACCCCTCAGATTGTTTTTTCAGAGTCCATAGTCTCTCATGGTTCACCTCCCCTTCCAATTTACCACAACTCCCTTCTCCTCTCTAACACCCCTTGTCCTCCATGATATTTGTTATGCTCCACAAATAAGTGAAACAATATGATAACTGACTTTCTCTGCTTGACTTATTTCACTAAGCATAATCTCTTCCAGTCCCGTCCATGTTGCTACAAAAGTTGGGTATTCATCCTTTCTGATGGAGGCCTAATACTCCATAGTGTATATGGACCACATCTTCCTTATCCATTCGTCCGTTGAAGGGCATCTAGGTTCTTTCCATAGTTTGGCATCCGTGGCCATTGCTGCTATAAACATTGGGGTACAGATGGCCCTTCTTTTCACGACATCTGTATCTTTGGGGTAAATACCCAAGAGTGCAATTGCAGGGTCATAGGGAAGCTCTATTTTTAATTTTTTGAGGAATCTCCACACTGTTCTCCAAAGAGGCTGCACCAACTTGCATTCCCACCAACAGTGTAAGAGGGTTCCTCTTTCTCCACATCCTCTCCAACACATGTTGTTTCCTGTTTTGTTAATTTTGGCCATTCTAACTGGTGTAAGGTGATATCTCAATGTATTTTTAGTCTTTTAATCAGTTGTTTCCTAGGGAGGAACACAAATGATTATAAAATGTGGTAGGAGAAGCACCTGGGTGGTTCAGTGAGTTAAGTGTCCTCCTTTCACTCAGGTCGTGATTCCAGGGTCCCAGAACAGAGCCCTGAGTCTGGCTCCCCGCCCAGTGGGGAGTCTGCTTCTCCCTTTCACTTTGTCCTGCCCCCCCGTTTATGCTCTCTCTTGCATTCTCTCTCTCTAGTACAAAAATAAAATCTTCTTTAATATATCACTAAAGCAAAATTAATATTATGTGAGTGAGATTATAACTAAGATAATAAAAAATGAAATATTTCTTCTCTTCTATAAGCTATGATTCTTTCTGAAGAAAAATGAACATTAAGGAAGGTAGATAATGAACTATATAGTCAAGCAAATTTTGATTACAATGGACTAAACCATCCTGTTTGATATGAAGTTTCATTGCTCATAATGTAAAGTTCATAAGGAATGCAAAAGTATTAGTAGATATCTTTTGTTCAAAATTTCATATACTGTATACAAAAGGGTCACTTATGTTTGAAAGCCTTAAAAATTAATTCTTGGAAAAGATCCATTTCCCAATGGCATACATTGTGCAATAGATGGAGCCCAGGCTATGGTTGACAGGCAATTTATGTGTATGAACTACTTTTTAAAAAGTAGCAACAGATGTTTTAGCAATTCATTCCATTATGCATAGCAACAATTGGTCTCCAAGAATCTTTGTGAAAAGGTCCACAAAATAGTGAATATTATTAGTGTTACCAATGAAATTAAGAATGATTCTGTGAGTAATGATGATAAACTATGTAGATACTGAGAATAATTTAAGTATTATATTCTGCATATGGAATTACAGAGCTCTCCCAAAGATATTTTTTAAAAGACATTTTTAATGAATTTTTGTAACAAATTTGTTATTATTGTAGGTTTTTACTCAATTAAAGTTTTAAAATAAAATTTAAAGTATTATGAAATAATGTGACATATCTTCAAGATATATTAAAAAGTTAAATGACATTATTCTAAGACTATAGGGAAACGAGATTTATTTCATTAATTTGAAGGTTAATTTTCATTAGTTTTCTTGGAAAATTTACATTACATATAAATAGTGTCACTCTACGAATTGACAGTTTCCACATTTGTTTCCAGCACTATGAAGAAAAATACACTGATCATTCAATTTGAATTTATATTGCACTATCAGATTAGACAGTATGTGTTTCAAAATGGATGTGGAACATGTTAGTACTATTTATTGGAGAGTTAACTGAGCTAAAATTGGCTGGACAAGCCTGAATTAATCAATTCAATCGTGTAGCATGTACTTGAACACTAGCATAATTTTTGACAAACTACTCAATCTCTCTATAGCTCAGTCTTTTCATCTGAAAAGTGGAAATGGTAATAATGCATAATTTAGAAGATTCTTTAGAAAATTAAATAATTTAATACATGTGAAACACTTGGAACTGTTTCAAGCACATAGTGAATGCTTAAGAAATGCAATTTCTTTTTATGAATATATTGTAAAACACTTCATTTTTAAATTTTTAATTACAGGATAATTGACATTTAATATTCTAGGTTCAGGTATACAACGTAGTGATTCTATAATTATAGACATTGTGAAATGCTCACCATGATAACTGTAATTATAAATCAATTTAAATAATAGTATTATAAGGCACATTAAAGGACAACTTCACTTTCTGGGAGGTTTGAATTGGAATGCTGATTCAATCTACTATTACCTCTGCCACACCAATCCATCAACTCATCTAAGAATGACAACAAGCCCAAGAATTCTGTGAATTCCTCTGGGGAATATAATTTGTCTCTCTTTCTAAAACTTTGTGGGTTTTTTTAGTCACATGACTAAAAACACATGTTCTGGTGATTCCTTTCTTACTCTGTCAGCCAGTTCATTTTCCATAGGAGTGCTTTATCATGTGTGTACCCTGAATATACTCTCTCCTAAACTCATGTTTTTCAGTCCCACATGGAATAACACTCCTCCTCCCCATGAGAAAATAAATACAGGCACAAAATTTATAATCACCAAGGTTAATGATTTTTTTTTCATGGAGCCTACTTAAGAGGAAATTTCCATTAAGCACATTGCCTCTCATTCCAAGTGTTTCTTGGACATCGTTAAATGTAGATTCAGAGAGCACCTGAGCTCTGCCATTCCACAAGGAGCAGTAAAAGATAGCATTTTAACAGACAGACCAGGGAGTATTTGCTTTCAACTCTCAGATGTGAGTTCTGCTGCTGTTGATATTTGGTTTGAATACTAAACATTTTAACATGGGATTCTTTGAGGTAAGTTTAGATTCAATTTGGGTCAACACAAATATTATAGGCAGGTTTCTTCCAACTATATCTTAAAAGATAACATTCAGTGTGAAATACAAATAAGGAGAAGAAAGAAAGAATAACATAGAATTATAATTTTGACAGTGTCCACTTATGAGGCAACATGTAAAAAAGTCTCTTAAAGGCTTCTAGTTTCATTATTTGATTCTTAAAAAAAACTGCTACTGTAAACATATACTGCTTCAGTCATTTTAAAATACACTCAGAACTGGTTATTATTATTATTGTTTTAGTTAATATTGCTCATCTTTGATCTATGCTCTTTACTGCTGCTTATTCAGATACCCAGCAATCTTATCTACCTTTAAGATTTCAATAACAATCAATGTAGTTGAGAATTCTCAAGACAATGGTTTCGGTCTAAACTATGCTATTAACTTCTAGATCTGTAAGTCCAAGAATCTCCTGGACATCAGTTAAAACTCAATAAGCACACAACTGAATTCTTCAGTAGAAGTCAGCTTCACAAAATATCCTATGTTAAAATGTCCAGCCTTTTAGGGGTGCCTGGGTGGCTCAGTCTGTTAAGCAGCCAACTCTTGATTTCTGCTCAGGTCATGATCTCATGGGTCATGGTTGGAGCCCCTCTTTGAGCTCCACGCTTGGTATGGAGTCAGCTTCTCTCCTTATCCCCCTCCCTCTGCCCCTGGTCTGTTGCTCTCTAAAATAAGTCTTTAAAAAAAAAAAAAACTTAAAAAAAAATGTCCAGGCTTTAAATTAAATATCAGTAAAAGCAGAATTCACATCTAACAGCTGAAAGCAAATACTCAAGCCAGCCAAATATGGGGCAATTTGAGCATCAAAATAATTAAATATGACAATGAATTATAAACCATTGAAAAATAAGCATCTAGGTCCTTAGGTATAGTAGGTAGAAAGTAAATCAAATGCATGGGGGAAAAGGAGGCTTCTTAGTGTACAGTGCCAACTGATAAATGTGGAGGGAGCACTAGAGTTGGAAAATCACTTTGTAAGCAGCATAGTAAAGATTGGCTCATGCAAAAATCATCAATGGATGATAAATTATGGGGGGGAGAAGTTTTAATGAAGAGCATATGTTTATTTGTATGTCCTGGAGTGTCTCATCATAAAGTGTTTATAATTGCAAAGAGGAAAGAGTAACTATCCTTGGGGAAAATGAGACAATGCCTTGATGAGGTGATCAAAATAAACATCCACTATGAGAGGTGGGTGGACATCATTTGCCTCTGAATGTAATATCCTGGGAAGAACACAACATCGCTTACGTGATGTTATAACCTGAGATGTTAAACCTGAATCTAATCAGGACAAAATGTCAGACAATCCTGAATGGGAAATATTCTATCGTAAAAAGGAGGAGAGGAGATTATATTCTTTAGGAATAAGTAAATAAATAAACAAATAAACGCAACAATGATGATGACAGTCTGAGGAATTATTTCAGATGAAAGGACACTAAAGAGATACATAATGAAATGCAATACCGGATCCTGGACTAGATCTAGTTCTAAAGGGGAAAAAAACGCTATATAGGAATTTATTGGATCAATCGAAAAAAATTGGATTTGATGGTACACCAAAATCCTGTATCAGTGTAAAATCCTAAAGTGGAAAACTGCAGTGTGAATATGTAAAGGGATATATCTTTTCTTAAATATATATATACTGAAGTATTTAGAGATAAAAACAGAAATATGTGATGTGAACAATTTACTCTTAAATGGTTAAGGAATAGCTAGCTATAACTATCTATACCTCTATCACTTGACTATATCTATATACAAAGAGAGAATAAAAGGTCTAAGAGACTCTGTCATTTTTGCAGTTTTTCGTTAAGCATGAAACTACTTCCACATAATTTTTTTATTAAAAAAAAATCTGAATTAATTCTCCTTCCTCCAGTACGTTCCTGCTTCAATATTTAAATAAATGACACCACCAGGCACTGGTTGACCACGCGCTGGTTGACCACGCAGAAAAAGTGGTATTATCTTTAAATCCTCCTTTCATATCTGTTTTAATCAACCATAAGTTGTGGTGATTGTACTTCATAATTATCTCTTGAATTTATGCATTTCTTTCCCTCTCATTGAATTTATAAAGATGAAAGCAAACTGTTCCCATCCCAAGTAAGATAATTCTTGAGAATGCTCATTTCCCTTGGACTACTACAAATTAATAATGATGCTGATCCCTGACTCCAGTCTTTACATCCATAATTTCTTCTCCACACTACAAACGGCAATCTAAAGTTCTGAAGTAAAATCCTGATTGCCTTGCAACACTTTAAATTTTTCCAATTGCCCTTAGAATGAAGTCCACCTTTTTGAATATAGTTGACGTGACTTAATACATTAGCAGCCTTTCCTTCTCATGTCCACATTCACCACCACAATGACTCTTCATCTTTCTGGCTTCTAGGCCCTTGTCCATGCAGTTTGCTCTGGAACACTCTGCTCTCCTCTTTTCCTTGCCATATCTTTTTTTTTTTAATTTATTTTTTATTTATTTTCGGCATAACAGTATTCATTATTTTTTCACCACACCCAGTGATCCATGCAACCCGTGCCCTCTATAATACCCACCACCTGGTTCCCCCAACCTCCCACCCACCCGCCAATTATCTTACTCATCCTTTAGTCCCATTCACAATTCCTTTTTTTTTTTTTAAGATTTTATTTATTTATTTGACAGCGAGAGATCACAAGTAGGCAGAGAGGCAGGCAGAGAGAGAGGAGGAAGCAGGCTCCCTGCTGAGCAGAGAGCCCCATGCGGGGCTCGATCCCTGGACCCCGAGATCATGACCTGAGCCGAAGGCAGCGGCTTAACCACTGAGCCACCCAGGCGCCCCCCATTCACAATTTCTTTAGGATAGCTTCCCATCCCACCCCTAAAACTGTGAGGTGCCTCTGCTTTGTCTTACTTTTTCTCTTGTACTTCCCCCTCTTCTTGCACTTAACATGTATCATTACAACTGCTTTCCCAGTTACATGTTGTCCCTTTTTCTTGAACACAATTACATTCCCAAATCAAGTTTAGAGCCTGACACTAAAGACTATTCCCTATACTGAATGAATGACAGTAAGGATATATTAGGTAAATACATATCAAGATTTATTTATTTATTTGAGAGAGAGTGAGAGAGAGCATGTGCATGCATGCCGGTGAGGGAGGGGCAGAGAAAAATGGAGAGAATCTCAAACAGACTCCCCACTGAGCACAGAGCCCCATGTGGGGCTCCATGTCATGACCCTGACATTATAACCTGAGTTGAAACCAAGAGTGAATGCTTAACTGACTGAGCCACCCAGGCACCACAAGGTTTATATATTTTTTAATAAAACAGCTAAAGAAAATCAAGGTCTTAATAACATTTTCTCTTCCTTAATTTACTCTATTCTTAGAATACAGTATATAATAATATAGATAACCTACAAAATATGTGTTATTTGACTGTTTATGTTATCAGCAAGGCTTCCAGTCAACAATAGTCTATTAGTAATTAAGTTTTTGAAGAGTCAAAAGTTACAAGTGGATTTTTGACTGTGTGTGGGTCAGTGCCCCTAAGCCCTTCATTGTTCAAGGGTTAATTGTACCAGGGAATTTATTGGACTGTATATGTACTAAATTCTGAGATATAAGAATAAAGGTTAACTAATGACACAAAATATGGAGTAGAGTTCTTGTTTGCTATATTAATCACACTGGCCATTCTATGTCTAGTGTTACCCTTTGTGTGGAATTAAAAAAATACTGAAATTTTATATTCTCATCAAGGGGTATTTTCTGGGGTTGTTACTGGATATTTAGATGGTGGTGCTCAGATAGTGGGGCTGAGAGACTTTCTGATGTAATGGTGGTGGTGGTGATAGTAGTGGTGGTGGTGTGGAAAGTAATGGTGGTTGTGAAATGGGGGTGTGGGTGAGAAAGGACAGTGAATGGTGATGACCATGATAAAGGCAATGACACTAATGATGTTGACAAAGACTCTGGCTGTCTTGGGAGTCATATTGGGATTCAATCCACATTTAGCCACAGATTATCATCTTGGAGAAGTCATTCAAACTTCCTGATTATTTATAAAATGAGGGCAATACTGACTACTATAAAGTTAAAGCAAAAATTAAAGAGTTCTTTCCACAGTTTGGCAACCGGGGCCATTGCTGCTATAAATATTGGGGTACAGATGGCCCTTCTTTTCACTACATCTGTATCTTTGGGGCAAATACCCAGTAGTGCAATGGCAGGGTCATAGGGAAGTTCTATTTGATAAACAATCCGAAGGGTTTTAAGTGGTGGGGGGGTGGGACGTTGGGGGAACCAGGTGGTGGGTATTAGAGAGGTCACGGATTGCATGGAGCACTGGGTGTGGTACAAAAACAATGAATACTGTTATGCTGAAAATAAATAAAAAATAAATTTAGGGGCGCCTGGGAGGCTCAGTGGGTTAAGCCGCTGCCTTCGGCTCAGGTCATGATCTCGGGGTCCTGGATCGAGTCCCGCATCGGGCTCTCCGCTCAGCAGGGAGCCTGCTTCCTCCTCTCTCTCTCTCTGCCTGCCTCTCTGCCTACTTGTGATCTCTCTCTGTCAAATAAATAAAAATCTTTAAAAAAAATAAAATAAATAAAATAAAATAAATAAATTTAAAAAAACTTGAAAAGTAAAAAAAAATTAAAGAGTTCTTATTTTTTAGTGATTCATTGACCACATTTAGGCATTTAAGAAATGAATTATTTTATTGTTTTACTAATCCTTTTACTCTTTATCCTTATCTTCAGACTTCATTAAACACCAACTATCTCTGACAGTTTAAATTCTTTGGTCAGTTTAAATTTTTCTTCACCCAAATATTCCAAAACACTTTTCAATATGTAATAATCATTGTTTTTATGAGACTCTACTTTATACATATTCTATGTCATCCAAGAAGTAGTGGAAAGCCCTCTTCTTATTTATTCTTGATGACTAAGAATCAGTTTCCCCTCACCCTTTGCAGCATGCACTAGTTAGGATTCTTCAGACCACAGTGATAATAGCTTGACTTAAATTTATTTGGAAAAATACATGTACACAACAAACACACACACACACACAAATAAATTCATTTGTCTACTTAACTAACAATAGGAAGTATCACAACTATATTCAAAAATTTAAATGGATTCAAATATGACAACTCTTACCAACTATAGGAAAACTTCATATAGGTAGGAAAAGTAGCTTCCAGGAAACCCTGATGCCTATTTGGCAAAAAAATAGACATTTTTCCTTAAATTTTCACACTCTACTTCTTTTATAATAATATAATTTTTAACCAAGTAGTTATTAATGTAATGGTATACTATAACCAGTTTCCCTTGATGATGGGTGTGGCCGTGCAAGTTATAGGTAATATGATCTGAGCAGCAGTGCCATATACACCTTTTAATATGCCTTTCAAAGGAGGAAATGTCCTCCCCACCTTATTCTTTCTCTTTCCACTGGCCATAATGCAAATGTAAGGGGAAAGCTAGAGCTGTCATCTTTCAGATAACAATGTAGAATGAGCTTGGGCCTCTAATGACTTAGTTGAGGAGAGCTAATTATACAGATCAGACTTTTACATGATAGGCTAATAAACTTCTACTTTGTATAAGTTAATGCTAACTTGAAGTCTTTGTAATATCAGCTGATTTATAGTCTAACAAATACATACTCTTCAAGCATTATTATCCAAAGGGGCAAGAACCTTCTTCTGCTCCAAAATAAGGACTCCTGAAGAAATATACTGATTAGCATATCTTGGGCCATATGCCTATCTCTGATTCAATCAACATTAGTAAGTAGAAAAATATCTAAGTCATACATCCATTCTTGTAACCAGGAAGGTGGTATTATATGTGTGATCACAAGGAGTTTGACGATATGACTGGCACTCCCAACAGAATCATATTAAACAGGAGAGAGCAACCATTTTTTTGAAAAGAAGAATAGTGCTACCCAGGCAAAAAATAATAGCTATTCTCTAGAGACCAGAAAACCTAAGTGAAAAACTTATGAAATTGTGAAAACAGCAAAGTGTATTTTCCTATATTTGAAAACAAGTGAGGAGAAACAACAACAAACAAATAAAGCTTTTCTGACTGGGCAAAGCATCCACCTTCTGAGTCTTAACAAAATCAAGAACAAACAGGTCTTAAAGTTTAGAACATCTCAGGATGACATTAAGCAATGCCTTCTCCTCTCAAACTGTCTTTCTCTTTATCTTAGAAGCTCAGTGAAAGTTAGCAAGGCTTCTAATCAGTGGTTTACCAATCTGTTTTTTGACTTTGATTCTTTTCCAAATAGTTGGTCCTGTTTTAGCAAGAGATTTTAAAGATCATGGACTTCAAGTGGGAGATGAAGAGTCTGAATCCTCTGTAACTTTTATCCTCTTGATGATTACAACTATGAGTACCTTGTGTACAGAATAAGGGATTAATGTCCAGCACACATAAAAGTACCTAAGGCTCTCCATGACTCCCATGTATTCTTTCACAAAATGCCCCTAGATCACATGCTGGATATGCCATAAAAGAATATCCTTCATATTACTTATTTGTAGAATTAGCTCTAGTTCTGCATCTTACTCCTATGTTTCTTCCTGAGGACTGACCTCTGACTGATTTGTCATTATCTCTCCACTTTTCCTTGCTATCCCCACTCAAAAAGCCATGTTTCCTGGATACTCTTAAGGATGGTTTTACTTTTACTCTAGAGTAGCAGCTTCATGGTCTATATAGGGTAAAACCGTTGGGGGTTCCAATTAACTCCCAGAACTCTCTACAAGTAAACCGCCTCCTCACATCAAGTCACCCATTATCTGTCTTGGTCTTGTGGTCATAGCCCATTTTACATCATCATATTCAAGATGGAAAGGGAAAATGATTGTTGAATCAAGTCTGTCATTTGAAATTCATTTAGTTTCTGGTTTACTCACTAAATTGTGCCACTCCAAAAAGACACAGATGTTACTTGTCAGAGCCATTTAATGACTAAGAAGACTTTCAATTCTTCAGTTAAATTTCTCAAAAGAGTCTTCTGAAGAACAGGAAATGACTCCTTTGCCAATAGTAAATGAAGTTGAATAGAAAAAAGCTTGAAATTGTCTCCAAACTTTGAACCTCCATTTTCTGGGTGGATTTCATACTTGGCAAAAGATTCTCTAAATTCTGTTTATTACATGTTGCTTTCTAGATAGCTAGCAGGATACATATTCTGATACATGGGTAACATGCTTGCTTCCATTTTTTCTTCTCTATAAGGTCTTTACTCACAAGAAAGCTAAATTTCTTTCTGCAAGTAAGCATGGGCAGTATCATCTTCTAGCAATTTCCAGCTTTTCATTTAGCTCAGGAGCTGGAAGTCACATGATTGATTTTGATAGGTTTCCCTTTGGCAACTAAGACAGGAAAACCAATTTCTATTTTTAAGTAGGATCCATGATGATTCCTTTTGAGTAAATAATCAAGACTTTTTAAAAATATATGATAAGGTACCTATCCCAAATTTGGCAATAAGAAATCTCTTAACTCCTGAAATGTGACTGCATCCTATACTATATTGCTAAAATGAAAGAAATACAACAAAGACTAAAGGGCAGATTTCTTACTTCAGGTTGATATTTACTTTTTCCTAAGTATGAGGCTAACTCAAGTTATAATTAACACTATTAATTTTATTTTTTTTTCATTTTTATTTGAATATTTGAATTTCTCATTATTTAAAAATTTGTAAGTGTGGGGATGCCTGGGTGGCTAAGTCGATTTAGCGTCTGCCTTCAGCTCAGGTCATGATCCCAGGATCCTGGGACTGAGCCCAGCGTTGGCCTACCTGCTCTATTCAAGGACTTCTCCCTTGAGGGCTTCTCCCTTTCCTTCTGCCCTTCAACCTGCTTGTTCTCTCCCTCTCTCAAATAAATAAATATAATCTTTTAATTTTTTTTTAAATAAAATTTACAAGTGTGTCTTGGCTACAAAATTTCATGTTGACTTTAATTCCAACTTTGGAGTTCAGACTAAATACCACTTGAATCTTCTAATTATTTGATTTATTTCTTTATTCATTTGACAGAATTAAAAATTTTAGTTATCTATATATCCAAAGGTAAGTTGCATATTGAACAATTTATGGAAATTTGGAAATAGATGGATGGTTAATCTAGTCTCAGAAGCTTAGCAGAAAAATAAGAAGTAATCATAACCTAGAAAAAAATTTATAACTACTTAATACTTACTAGAATGACTGCAATGTACAGAATTAGAGTAAGATCTATAGTGTGTATTAAGATAAATTAGAATTTTGGCTTAATTTATAAATTCAACTCCGTAAGAGTTGAAATTTTTTTTAAGATTTTATTTATTTATTTGACAGACAGAGATCACAAGTAGGCAGAGAGGCAGGCAGAGAGAGGAGGAAGCAAGCTCCCTGCTGAGCAGAGAGCCTGATGTGGGGCTCCATCCCAGGACCCTGGGATCATGACCTGAGCCGAAGGCAGAGACTTTAACCCACTAAGCTACCTAGGTGCCCAGAAAGAGTTGAATTTAAATTCAGCTCTATAAAATCAAGACTCCTAAATTTCATTCTTTCAAACTCGCTCTTCCAACTTACCTCACACTCCCACCCCAGGAAAATGAAAAATCTAACAAACACGAAATAAGAAGTAGTGAATACCAAAGCACCAAATAGGATAGAAGGTCTGCAGTCATGAATAGAAGTTATAGACTTTTTCCTGAGGTAGGATAGAACAACTGTTTTTAAAAGACCAGAAAATGAAAGGTTTACAATTTTTTTTCTGTTAGTATGAGAAACAGGAATTTGCAGAAAGAACTAGAAGGGCCAACATTCTAAAAAGAAAAAACAAAAAACAATGAATGCAGAACAAGAGCCAGCTAGAGGGCCAACATAGAAGTAATAGCCTTCTTTAAAGTAGAACTTTGCCCATACTATCCTGAGCTCTGGATTTGTGTTATTTCTAGAGACAGTATGTAAAATCTATTATAGTTATCTATGCATGAAATAAAAGACTGCTCATTCACTGTGGCTTATCAAAATGGGATTAGGAAATGTTATACTTAACAACACAAATGATCCAAAACAGACCACTTTCACATAATTTAGTATCTATTCTAAAGAGACAGACTTCAGTACCCAACCCAAGGCTTATTATTAGTGTTAGACTTTAAGAAAAGTTTTAAAGGACCATAGGTATAAGAATATTTATCAAACTTAAATGTGTCCCAATATACTCCATGCTTAATATTCATAGCTATCAGATATTTCATCACTATGACACTCTTGATAAAAAACTTTGCTGGCTGATACTATGCATGTTTTGGAGAGCTGATAAATTTGCCAAGCCTATTTATAAGGTTGACAAAAGGACCCCTGGACTTTCATACTATAAATATCTCTCTAAATAACTATGCAGTACAAGAAATTTTAAAAGCTCACTCTACCCTCTTGAGAGATAAATTATTTGAACATTTTTTATCATAACTGGCTCTAGCAGCTCAGTTAAGCTCATATAACTAACTGGTAGTAAATACAAGTCATAACTTTGCTCTAAATGCCAAGTTTTAGTGAGCTTCATAAAACTCAGTTGTGTACAATTAATATTTTGAACTTGTGCACACAGAATTGTTTTGAGTTTATAGAAAATAATTATTTGTGAATGCCATACCTCACCAATAAGATGGGATCTTTGGGAGATAATTACGTCATGAGGGTTATAAATGGAATTAGTACACTTATAAAAGAGACCCAAGAGAGATCTCTCACTTCTTTTACCATGTGAGGAAGACAGACAGAAGATACTATCTATGAATAAGGATTTGGGCTCTTCCAGATACCAAATCTGCCAGCAACTTGATCTTGGACATCCTAGTGTCCAGAACTCTGAGAAATAAATTTCTGTTGTTTGTAAGTAATCTAGTCTATGATATTTTGTTATAACAGCTTGAAATGAATAAGACAAATACTTTAAAAGGAAGCAAAAGTTAACATCATACTTAATGGGGGAAAATTGCATGCTTTTCCCTTAAGACCAGGAATAAGGCAAGAATGCCCTCTCTTACCATGTCTATTCAATTTCATACTGAAAAGTTCTATCTAATGCAATAAAACAAGAAAAAGAAATAAGAGGTATATCAGATGGGAAAGAAGAAACAAAATTGTTCACAGATAACATGATCGTTTATGTTGAAAATCCTAAAGAATGGATACGAAAGAAAGACAACTCTCTTATAAATACTAAGTGAGTATGGCAAGGTTTTAGGATCCAAAAACCAATTGTTTTCCTATATGTCAGCAAATAAGATTTTGAATTTTAAAAAAATGCCATTTACACTAGCACCAAAAAAAACTTATGCATACACGTAACAAAAAAGAAAAAAAAACAAAAACAAAAACCACCACGAGGATCCATTTACAGAAAATGACAAAAATCTAATGAAAGAAATTGTAAATCAATAGAAAGATGGTCTGTGTTCATGAATTAGAAGAATCCATATTGTTAAGATGTCAGTTCTTCACAATTCGATCTATAGATTCAACATGATCCTAATAAAAATCCCAGCATGCTATTTTGTACACACTGAAAATCTGGTTGTAAACCTTGTATTGAAAAACAAAAGACCTAAAAAGAAAACATAATACTGAAGAAGAAGAAGAAAATTGGAGAACTGACAGTACCTGATCGAGATTTATTATAAAACGACAATAATCAAGATAGCACAGATTTGGCAAAAGAGTAGACACAGATCAATAGAGTAGAATAGAGAACACAGAAACAGACTCCAACAAATATTGTCTAGTGATATTTGACAAAAAAAAAAGGCAATTCAATGGACAAAGGATAATCTTTTCAACAAATGATGCCAGAAAAATTAGACGTCCATATGCAAAAACTTCAACAGACTATAAATTTAACAGACTTTCCACTTTTCATAAATTTTAGCTCAGAATGAATAATACAACTAAATACAAATTGTAATACTATAAAACTTCTAGAAGGAAAAAGCAGAAAATCTAAGTGACCTTGGATTTGGCAAAGTTTTGCACACAACACCAAAAGCATAATACATGGGGGGGGGAAATCTGACAAACTGGACTTCATTAAAATTTAAAATTTCTCTCTGTGAAGACACTGTTTAAAAATTGAAAGGACAAGCTACAGACTGAGAAAAAAAATCTTTTGCAAAATACATATTGCATAAGGACTTTTATCCAAAATATATAAAGAACTCTTCAAACTCAACAATAAGAAAACAACCCAATAAAAAAAATGAGTGAAATATCTCAACAGACATGTCACCAAAGAAGATAGACAGCTGGCAAATAAGCATATGAAAAGAGACTCAATATAATTTGTCATTAGAAAATTGCAAATTAAGGGGCACCTTGAAGGTTCAGCTGGTAGAGCATGCAATTCTTGGTTTCAGAGTCATGAGTTCAAGCCTCATGTTGGGTATAGAGATTACTTAAAATCTCTTAAATAAAAGAATATTGCAAATTAAAACAACGGGATACCCTTGTACACCTATTAGAATGGTTAAAATTTTAAAAACTGACAATAGCAATTGCTAGTAAAGATTTGGAGGAAGAGGAATTCTCATTCATTACTGATGGGAATGCAAATTATACAACCATTTTGGAAGATAATTTTGCAATTTCTCACAAAGCTAAATCCAACATGTCAACATATAAATCTGCATGTGAACATTTATAGTCGCTTTATTCATAATCATCAAAACTTGGAAGCAGCCACGATGTCTTCTACTGGTGAATGCATAAACAAACCATGATACATTCATGCATTGATTTATTATTCAATGAAAAAGAGAAATGAGCTACCAAGCCATGAAAAACATGAACAAATCTTAAATGCATATTGCTAGTGAAAGAAATCAGTCTGAAAAGACTATATAATGTATGCTCTCAATTAAATGATAACCTGGAAAAGGTAAAGCTATAGAAACAATAAATTAGTTTTTGATGGAGAATGGAGGAAGGTGTATCTTAGGCCAGTGAAACTATTTTGTATGATTGTGTAATTTTGGATACATGACATTGCATTTGTCAACACCCACAAAACTACATAACACAAGATAAACCAATGTATGAGAAGTACAAAAAAACATCATTTAGAAGGTCAGAAGATTTCAGAAAGGAATGCAAAAGTCATCAAAACAATCTAACTGTATTACAAATGTGTCAAAGAACCTCACAGAAAGGTAGTAGGGAAAAAGACATTGATCTAAGTAACTTTGGAAATGACTGGAGTCTGTATGACTAAAAATAAAGAAACTACATAATCACTGGACTCTGGATGAGAAAGTTGTTTCCCATTGGAATAGGGTAAAGAATTCTAATAACTGCTATTCAGGTATGCTGGAAATGAATAATTAGATAAATGGATAGTGGATGGTGGGAGCCAGGTGTCTCACTGTTGAAATGGGAGTTCAAAAATGAGGGCAAGGAGGGAGCTAAAATGATCCTTGTGGCAATGGATTAGAGTTGGAGATATCAATACCAACCCTTGTTTAGCTTAATATGAACACAGAGTTACATATGCAAATTTTTATAGATATGTGTACCTACATGGATTAGAATTCAGACATATATTTCCTTGTTCAGTCTGTACAGAGTTCCTAGAATCAGTGAAGTCCAAATATCAAATACATGTAGCACCCAGACTCTCTGCTCTAATACCAATAAAATGAACTAGGATTCTTTGGAGAAATGGCTGATTCTAAGACTGGAGCAATAAAATATCAATATAAACCTCAAGTGTATTATAGCATCAAAAAGTAAAGAAATACTGATTTTTTTTTCCACAAACCCTACAATAATGGAAGTGTATCAAGGGTACCAGAGCCAACTAAAAGAGCCTACAATGGGTCAAAGCTGGAACATTACAAGCAACAAAATAGAGTAGAACTGGATGATAATTCAAAGTATAAAATAAATATCCATGCATCTACTATGGTATAAACCAATTATCAAGTAAAGAAATAATGGGGTAAAAGACAGATCTCCTGTGCAGAATTCCAAATAATTTGTGTAGGAGCCCCACTCCTTAAGTATGGGCCATTCATATAACTTACATACAAAGAGTACAGCATGGAGAGTTGGAGGGGGTTTGGGAGAAGAGTAACTTCACAGTGGAGAAATCTGATGTGATGAAAGTATCATTTTACCTTTGTGGTCTTTCTTCTCAAAACCCATAACCTTGGTCTAATAATGAGAAAAATGTCAGACAATTTCCAATTAGGGGCATTCAACACAATACTGACCAGTACTCCTCACAATTGTCAAGGTCATCCAAAACAAGGAAAGCCTGAGAAATTATCTCAGGCAAGGGGAGCCTAATGAGACATGATTTAATATAATATTATATCCTTGATGAGATCCCCAAACATTAAAGGACATTAGGCAAAAACTAAGGAAGCCTGAATGAAGTATGGTTTTATTTGTAATATCAATATTGTTCATTAATTGTAATAAATATCCCACACTAAGGGTGTAAATAATGGGAAAGCTTGTTTTGGGGGGTATTTAGGAAAATTCTATGTTATCTTTGCATATTATTTGCTATGTTATTTGTAAATCTAAAATTGATCTACAAAATAAATTTTATTTAAACAGGAGAAACTGGGGCACCTGGGTGGCTTAGTGGGTTAAGCCGCTGCCTTCGGCTCAGGTCATGATCTCAGAGTCCTGGGGTCGAGTCCCACATCGGGCTCTCTGCTCAGCAGGGAGCCTGCTTCCCCTCTCTCTCTCTGTCTGCCTCTCCATCTACTTGTGATTTCTCTCTATCAAATAAATAAATAAAATCTTTAAAAAAAAATAAATAAAATAAACAGGAGAAACTACTTGGAGATCTTAAGATTAGAAAAGGACAAAGGAACCAAGGCCTTCCAGTACAGAAGCATTTCGCAATTGTAAAAACTTTCATTAGCCAGTTACACGTAATACCAAAAGTGAAAACATCAATTCCAAATGTTTTTAACAATCAAACATCCACAGCTACATTTTATTTATTTATTTATTTTTATTGTGTTATGTTAGCCACCATACAGTACATCATTCATTTTTGATGTAGTTAGTGTTCCATGCACTTATGTTTTAAGGTAATTCATCTTTTTGAAATATCTCATTTGCTTATAACCTAAAAATGGGTTTTAAAGTGTTTATATCAGGGTGCCTGGGTGGCTCAGTTGGTTAAGCATCTGCCTTCGGCTCAGGTCCTGATCACAGGGTCATGTGATTGAGCCCCATGTTGGGCTCCCTGCTCAGAGGGGAGCCTGCTTCTCCTTCTCACCCTGCCACTCCCCACTGCTTGCGCTCTCTCTCTCTTTCTGACAAATAAATAAATAAAAACTTTAAAAACAAGTGTTTCTCTCATATGTACTTTTGAGTATGAGTAATCCTTAAACTCATTGGTACAGTGCGTTTGTCTTTCTACTATGCTTAGAACTGGTAATGTTACAAAGTACTAGAAATCTGAGATCTAGCTTAATAGTTGTAAGCAACAAAGCACACTTGAATACTTGTTCAGAAGAGACCCAGGTTTTTAAATCAAGGGGGAAAAGTTGAGAGCTAGGAGAGCTAGGAGATAGTCAGCTGATAAGCCCAGAAAGTGGTTCAGTAATAATTTTAAATGATTTATATAGTTTTATGCAGCAGATAGTAATCTATTTTTGTTTTTTAAACAAGGAAAAAATTAGTAATTTGAAATAAAATATGAGCAAAATTATGGAAACTTTTCATATAAGACTGAAAAACAACTTTACACATCTTTAAGATAGCATGACATAATTGAATGCATCTACTCACTTATTCATTCAAAAACATCTGTAATCAACTGTGGATAAAATAGATTTTCAATAGTCCTAAGTTTCTAGCTGAATTACTGAAACAACAACAACAACACACACACACGCACATACAGACTGATGCAAAGTCAGTGACTATAAGGCAGGACAGAAATCACAATTTTGTTCAGTAACATCATTTAATTTCATGTGATGAGATCAGTTGATATTTTCAAAATACAAAGAAAACTAAACAAAGGGAAGCTGATAAAGGTGGAGGCAGGTGCTTTTGTAATTCATTAGCTATATTTGTGACAGCCTTTGAAGACAGATATGACAAGCATGATTATGACTTTCCTTTGAGCCCTACGTTCAATGGCAGATTAGTAACCTGATAGTTTTCTATATTTATCTCCATAACAGAGATCCATTTTCAAATCATCCAACACAAAGCATGGCTTCTTTTTATATTATTGCAACACCCTCGTAGGATGGGGCCATCTGGACAGATTGGCTGGGGTCTGTTGATTACTCAGGAGATGCCTGTCATGAATAGGTTACCTCTGTGGAACTGCTAGGAGGCAAAGGCACTTTTTCCTCTATGGCCAGTTTATTGCTTAGAATAACTAAGCTCTTTTATAGGAGAATAGTACATTATTTTGTTTACTGCATGGATCAATGGAAAGTAAAGGGAAATAGAATGTAGTTCAATTCTTATCTTGTTCTGTGTAGTGAGAGGGGGTAGGGAGTGCCGGTGCTGCCTTAATGGCAAACATGAATGCTCCAAGTCCCATTTTAAGGAAGCACACTCCAATTCCCTGTAGCAGATAATACCCAGCTTCTTCCAGCCTGGAAAGAGGAAATGGGCTGGGGTGTGCTCTGTAGAAAAATACAAATCACTTTTAGAACATGTGAATTCTACCTTACTCCAAGGTTTCTTCTCTTCAAGAAAAAATAACATATCTTCTATTTTGAATTTCAGTCAGGAAATTTTCATTGAGCACCTTCTGTGTGTCTCATTGCCCTGAGCACCAGGACACACAGGCTGTCATTTTTGCTATTTGGAAAGAAAAGCAGAGTTGGAAGAGGCAAACATGGGAAAACAAGTCATGCCCACTTGACTTCCCCATCACATTTTCAGGTATAATATTTCCTGAGCCAAACAGAGAAAAAGAAGCCCATATTCCTGTTATTAATTTAGGGATGGAAGCAGGCCAAGAATGTTTACTGCAACTTGACCAGTGCTTAACATATGTGCAGGAGAATTCACAAAAATATTTGTATTTCTTCTGCCATTTTTAATGTCCCATTTTCCTGGGATAGTTTCTTGATTTAGTTCTATTTGTAGGCCATAAAGCAGAAGCTACTTGAAGTCAGTGTTTTCCTATCATTTTGAAAAAACTAAATTTATTGAAGAGAACATACCAGGTAACTCCAGATGCAAGGGGTATGACCCTGTGGACAAGAGGAGAGAGAGAGAAGATTCTCAGAAAGTGGGAATGGGAGAAGGATTTCTATGACTAACTAGGACCTGATATAGGTGGTAAGGTCTCAGAGAGAAACAGCTATGCTATCTAATCTTCAAGGCTGAACTTTAAGGATCATGGATCCCAGTCTTGCCAAAGATTCACCCCCAATACACCATCAGTTAAGAAGCTATAAACCTATCACAACTTGAGTGATCACTTAGAACAGTATGACTAGCAGATATCCCAAACTCCATTCTGCTCTGGAAGACCATGGGTCAACCATGGTCTGGGAGCAAGTTTCAGAGAAAGGAGTAAACCCCCTCTGAAAATTCAAGTTGAAGTCCCTTTGAATTGGAAGTCAGATTTCAACTGATTAAAAGAAATAAAGAAATGCAGTCATATTTCTTCATAGCTGAATTTGAAGCTTTGACTTTATATTTACTATGCACAAATTGTCATTTAATTCTCAAAAAAATTCATATCAGTTTTGTGGGTGTTGAGTTTGAGGAGTTCTTTATAGATCTTGGATATCAGCTCTTTTTCTGTAATGTCATTTGCAAATATCTTCTCTCACTCCGTGGGTTGCCTCTTTGTTTTGTTGACTGTTTCCTTTGCTGTGCAGAAGCTTTTGATCTTGATGGAGTCCAAAAAGTTCATTTTTGCTTTTGTTTTCTTTGCCTTTGGAGACATATCTTGAAAGAAGTTGCTGTGGCCAATGTCAAAGAGGTTACTGCCTATATTCTCTAGGATTTTGATAGATTCCTGCCTCATGTTGAGGTCTTTTATCCATTCCGAGCTTATCTTTGTGTATGGTGTAAGAGAATGGTTGAGTTTCATTCTTCTATACATAGCTGTCCATTTTCCTAGCACCATTTATTGAAGAGACTGTCTTTTTTCTACTGTATATTTTTTCCTGCCTTTTTGAAGATTATTTTATCATAGAGTTGAGGGTCCATATCTGGGCTCTCTACTCTGTTCCACTAGTCTATGTGTCTGTTTTTGTGCCAGTACCATGTTGTCTTGGTGATCACAGCTTTGTAGTAAAGCTTGAAATCAGGCAATGTTCAAAAAATGGGCAGAAGTCATGAACAGGCACTTTTCAAAGAAGATACACAAATGGCTAACAGACACATGGAAAAATGTTCATCATCATTAGCCATCAGGGAGATTCAAATCAAAACCACATTGAGATACCATCTTACACCAGCTAGAATGGCCAAAATTAACAAGACAGTAAACAACATGTGTTGGAGAGGATGTGAAGAAAGGGGAACCCTCTTACACTGTTGGTGGGAATGCAAGTTGGTGTAGCCACTTTAGAAAACAGTGTGGAGATTCCTCAAAAAATTAAAAACAGAGCTACCCTATGACCCTGCAATTGCACTTCTGGGTATTTACTCCAAGGTACTGATGTAATCAAAAGGAGGGCCATCCGTACCCCAATGTTCATAGCAGCAAAGGCCACAGTCACCAAACTGTGGAAAAAACCAAGATGTCTTTCAATGGATGAATGGATAAAGAAGATAAGGTCTATATATACAATGGAGTATTAATGCCATCATCAAAAAGGAGGAATACCCAACTTTTGTATCAACATGGGCAAGACTGAAAGCAATTATGCTAAGTGAAATAAGTCAAACAGAGAGAATCTATTATCATAAGGTTTCACTTAGTTGTGGAGCCTAAGGAATAAGATGGAGGACATTGGGAGATGGAGAGAAGTGAGTTGGGGGAAATTGGAGGGGGAGATGAAGCATGAGAGACTGTGGACTCTGAGAAACAGAGGGTTTTGGAAGGGAGAAGAGTGGAGGGGTTGGGTAAGCCTGGAGGTGGGTATTGTTGAGGGCATGCATTGCATGGAGTACTGTGTGTGGTGCATGAACAATGAACTTTGGAACACTGAAAAGAAATAAAATAAAATAACTCATGCCATAAGTATTACTAGGTCCTTTTATCTCTCAAAAAACTATAATACTTATCTATAATTTTTACTTTGGTTCTCAGGTACACAGAGTTAGTTTACTCATAATCCTTAGCTAACGACACACACTTGCCATAATGCCCATCTTTTTTGTCACTGGCTTATAATTTTTTGGTTATTTTTAATTATATAGTAAGTGTACATGAAACTACCATTAGTAAAAGCTTGTACCTTGACATATACCTTATTACCTCCCCCAGTCCATCCCTTTGCTTCCCTCTGTGCACAGTAATCACCATCTTGAATTCTCTTTCATTCATCCATCTTTCCTTTTTTTATATGGCTTGATTTTCTATATTTGTGTTCTTTATTTTTATTTTGTTTTTAATATTATAAAAAAGGGTATCATGCTACATGTAAATTGTGGGGACTCACTTTTTATACTTAATATTATATTGTTATGTTTGATCTACATTCCTGGGTGGGACTGTAATCTATTCATTTGACAGCTATACAATATTCTATTGTGTGACTATACTATCATTCGTCACCCCCCACCCCCCAAAAGGACATTTGGGTTGCTTCCAGATTTCACTATCATAAACCGTGCTGCTAAGACGTTTGTGCGTACATGTCCCCTATTGAATATTGGACTCTGCACCTCTATTTCCCATGCTCCAGACCCCAGCCCATGCTCTGTGCTACTTTCTGAAGACCATTTCTAATGCATATACCTTGGCTGGAATTCAGGGGAGTTCCACAGAACCCACAGAGGACCTGCCTCACAGAAAGACCATATGGAAAAGCAATAGGACTCTCTGACAGGAAAAGGAAGAAGTACCAAAATGGAGAGAAAACAATGGTTACCATAAGTAAAAAATAAGTCAGTCAGTCTCCACCCCAAAGAAGTCTACGAATGTTCAATGACATGAATGTTGGATTTGAGATAAAGCAAAGTAAACTAGCAAGTTAGGAATCTAACAGCCATGTAACTTATGGAGCTCAAAGAATGGGAATTGAAACAATCTCAGGGTTAGGGAGTGTAAGGGGGAGCACAAGCTTGGAGAAGCCTGGAGAAAAACTCCCACAACCAGCCTCTGCAAACTTGGGTCTGTGTGCTTACAACCACGTATTTGCTGGCATGTGAAAGAAAGCAATATGCCCCTATTTGACACCAACCTCAGAATTATACTTGAGCTATTTAATCAATAATATTTGTATGGCACAACCATCCATCTTACCTTTCAAATATTACCAGGAGAATGGAGATCGGAGCAAAGAAATATAAACCAACTTGGCAGCATTTAGTGAATCTAATAACAGAACAAAATGCATGTAAGCAATTATAGTCATGGATGTAGCAGACACAGACACTATGTCTCTATGTAGTAATTTTTTTCAACCTTCCCATTACCTCAATCTTCAGTTCCACTCTTAGGCATAAACTGAAAGACCTCTCATGAGGCAGTTCTTGCCTGTCATCCAGTTTCCTCTCACACCATGTCCTTAACAAGATCCAATCATCCTACCAACAGAGACTTGATGTTGCTCCACAGAATTGCCTCCCTAGTTTATGCTATTCCTACTGACTGAAATGCCCTTTGCTAACCCATCCACTAACTTCTAAGCATCTCCAGGAGCCACCTCAAAGTTTAGTGCCTTCTGGTATCACTTGATCTTTCTTAACCTTTCTCCCTCTCCCTTCTTCTCTCCTTCCATCTTCCCATTCCCCATGTCCAGGCATATGAAACAGACCATCACACTATAAATATACTTCTAGTTTTACCTGTGACACTCTTCCTCCCATTAGATTTTGAGTTCATTTAGGATGAGGGATATAATTAATGACATCTAGTTGGCACTCAACCGAAGTTAATATAGTAGATGTTATAAATGCCCTACTCTACCACCTTAACCTGTGTGGACACCCATCATCCAGATGCTGAGAATAACTTGGGCTAATGTCTTGACACCTGTAACCTCAGGAAAACTGGCCTTGGCAGATGGGAGCCAACTTGCCAGAAGCTGAGTGTGAGAAGATCAGCAAAACTTCTGGGGGTGGCCAATGACTGATTGCTGAAAGGGTACAAAAGCCCTGCCCATTTCCTCAATGAGACAAACATTGTGATAAAATGTACATTTCAGTGTCTGGTGCATCAGGCCAAAGCTAGACTTGCCCTGAGACCATGTCCTTTTTCCATTCTTCTGCTTCTGTACCTTGCTTCCCTCATTCCCTTACTGCTTTTTCCTGAAGAGTACCTTATGAAGTACATGTACCCAAATCCCTGCTTGAGGCTCTGCTTCTAGGGAATATACCTGGAGACAGTTGTTTTTTGTTTGTTTGTTTGTTTTGTTTTGTGTTTTTGTTTTTTTTAATTGAACCATGTTGCACTGAAGGACTTGTCCAAGAGAAGCTGTGGCATTTGAGTTTAAGTCTCTATTACCAGAAAATCTCTGTTTTACTATACCTTTCTATCAAATAGCTCTAATGGTTGGAAAGTGCGGGCAATAATTATATGGCAGAGAAATGTGTATAATATTATATATAACTTAATATACATAATAATGCATAGCTCTGCAGTCTAATTTACCTCAGGAGTCTCAGTTTCTTCATCCAGTAAGTTTGGATACGCATAAGATTGTGAGGTGCTTTAAAAATGACAATAGGTAAATTACTCACCATACTGCAAATTTTCAGTAAGTAATTTCCAGTACCCAACAGTGCCCAATAGGATATTTTGACAACCCATTGTATAGAGAGTGATGCTGAGTAAGATTAAAGTAGATAAAGTCAATTCTCTTGTATTTGGCAGGGTGAACTTCTATTAATTGGACTCCCTGGGGGGTGGTTTGTATTTATGTCGTCAGCTTATAGAAAAACGTGAGTTTTGAATTTGCTCACTTATAAGCTACAGAGAATCAGGCTTACTGTAATTAATGATGTGCTTACTTTGGGGTTCATACACTTGTACTCAAGATCATGTGTTAATCTGACTTATTTAAATCTGGAAAAGAGAGGGACCTGGAATGGCTTCCCCTACTAGACCATTTGTATTAGAGACATTCTTCCCAGGTGTCTCTGCTTTACTCTTAATTGGGAGCTTTTCCTTCCTTTCAAGTAGCCTACCATTCCCAAATATTATAGACTGAAGGAAATAGGATTTTATTTTGACTACACTGGAAAGCTATATATATATATATATATACATATATATATATATATAATCAGAAAAGGAAAGCAAGTTGTAAAGGGGAAAAGCAGAGAAGTCTGAGAGTTTGTTTGGTTATCCGTAAAACTGAAAACCTCTAAAAAACTTAGTTCCAGTTCCAGAATTCTGTCATTCTAAAGCAAGATTTTTTTTTTCCCCAACATATAAAAAGTAAAAATAAAAGCTCACTGCTTGATTAAATTTACCTAAAATAAACTCGCCAGACTCAGGCCATTTCCCCACACCCACCTGAGAAGAGAATGTGCTGACAGCCTGGGGATGGAGGGGAGCGGGGGCAGGGAAGGCACAGTGGCAAAGCATTAAGGAAAGGCTTCCAAAAGAAAGTTATTCTCACCTTCCAGTGTTTGGGTTGTCTGAAATCAGCAGCAATAAAGCTCAAGTGTCAGAAAGCAGGAACAATTTCTTTGCCTTGAGTGAATTGCAGGTTATTTCCAATGACTGGGAATTAATATTTTTTAAGCTACTGTAGTTCAAAAATGTTGTCATTTCAGAGAATGGAACAGCCACAGGAAGTGGGCCACACAGAGCGCACTTAGAGAAAGAGAAGGATATAGATTCAGTCCTTGCCAAGATGTTGAAAAAATTGCCTAGAAAAGGTCAATTTGATTTAGAGGGGATTTATACAGATTTTTTTGTTTTCCCTTTTTTTAAAGCTCTCTTTCACTTTGCATGGCTCAGTGGAGAACAAAGAAAAACAATGTATTTGGTTTTATTTTCCCAGGATGTGAAATGCCTTGGCAAAAAAAACTTCCAATGAATTTAATCTGGCCTTTGAAAGATTGCCATAACGAAACCAAGCATCTCAATATAAATTGGTAAAAATATTTTGATACACCCTTGATAGTTATCTTCTAAACTGAATTATTATGATATACCACCCCAGGCTCTTGGCAAAATTCTAAGAATACTGCAAGGAAAGAAAAGGCTTTAATTTCAATATTTGTGAAGTATGTTGTTGTTGTTGTTGTTGTTTTTAATTTTGCTTGGTCTTTTTATCAGACATCTTACTAATTTGTATACATCCCAGATGAGATAAAAAGTGTGTACATGTAAGAGACTCATGTGAAATAGAGCCAGTTGTAAATAAAATTGACTGTATATGGAATGTGATTGGGTAGACAGAGGGGCTTATTATGTATAAACAGATGGGGAAGAAAAATCATATGCATAGTAAGCTGTAAAAGCAGAAGGTATCCATTGAAATTTGGGTTTTTGTTTCAAAACATTTCTTGGTCTTCCATGGTTTTCTCAATAAATATTAATTTGTAATCAACTAAATTTTACTGATTCTCATTTCTTTTACAAAATTAAGCCCCTAGAATGCATAGTTACAAGGAATTTGGCCAGTCATATCATGTTGCCCCAAATGGGATACTAAATACAAATATTTCTTCATGTATCAAATGTACCTATTTGATATATATATATATATATACATATTTCTTCATATATCAAACATATAAAAACTTCACATCAGAAGGAATTTTAGTGATTATCACTTTTGACCCTGTGATGCTCTGTCTACCACTGAGTGCAGTGAGTTCTCCATAATTATTAGTGACATTCAAGCGGATTCTGTGCCTCCACAAAGCATTTCTGTTTAAAGGATCCAATTAGCTGTTAGTTATTTCCCTTCTGACAAGCCAGGGACAAGGTGCTTTTAAAGCCTTCTATCCAGGGGAGGAATGGTTTTGCAGCATCTTGACATAGGCCTTTGGGATCATAGATTGTCGATTTCCAGTGACTGGGAATCCACCACCTCAGGAGAAAGACTGCCCCAGTTTGACATAACTCAAATTCCTTAAAAATTATTTTTTTTCCCAACTTGGACCCTGACCTGACTTCCTGCCTGCTCCCTTTCTCTTCCTTCCTTCCAGCCTCTCTAAAGACAGTCTGATCTCACTGCCTCCCCTCCCCTCATTCTTCAGCCTACAGCCGGTTCTGTTTCCTTTTTCTGAAAATAGTGACCATTTTAAGTATGTATGTGTATGGCTTGTATTTGGAAAAAAAAAAGGTAGTGGACACTTTTAAATAAGAATACATTTTTTGAGTTATGAAAATTACACTTTGAAAAAAGTACAAACATTTTATAATACTCACTTAGCTATCTTATGGGGAAACCATGCTTCTTTCCTACCTGTAAGAATGTATGTCTATACAATACTTTTGGAAAGCAGTAGGGAGCAAAGCACACGATAACTGTATCTGCTCTTGGACTCCATAATCCCATTTCTGGGAATTTATCCTAGAGGCATACTCACAAATACATGAAGAAATATACATGTAAAAAATGTCCCTGCAGCCTTGGCTGAAGTAACACAGTGACAAAAATTACAACAATAGCAATTATAAATAATAACAGGAAGCAACCTAAATACCCACCATCAGGGGACTAAGTAAATGAGATACAGAAAATGTGGTGTAACAGCATATAAACAGCACTTAAAAAAAGACACAATGGTTTCTGCTAATAGAAAACATCTTCAATTTCTACTCTTCAGTAAAAAATAAAAGTTTTTCAGAACAGTGTGTATAGTAAATACTACATATTTATTGTGTGTAAATATATTATAGAAAAGCGTATGTATGTAAGTGCATGCATATGCTCCTACTATTTCACGAAGGACAGTCTAGGACCTATATTAGGTATAAGCCCTGTGAAATAGAACCAAGGTGAGGGAGTTCAATGGTAGACCTCACACTTTGTCTTTATCCTCTTGTGCTGTATCTACTATTTACCATGTTCTGTGGTCTCTTTTATAATAACAAAAAGTAAAAAGCTCTTTATTTTTAAGTTGTTGCCCACACACAGTATGCAAAGTCTCTCTGTTGCTCAGCCTGTTGACAGTTCACAATTCCTTACCTGAAAGAGTTATGTAATCCTCAGCTGTGAAAATTCCAGAGGACTTTTTCCTTTTAGGGATCATTTGTTAAACTGATGAACAAAAGTTATATCAGCCTTGATCCCTGAGAACATCACTGTTTACCTTTTCCAAAAACAAAATGTCCATTTATCATGATCCATTATTTCCTATTTCTGAGCCAATTTCCTATTTGTGACAAAACATTTTCCCCAGTTCCATAATGACACACATTTTCGCCAATGGCTTTTGATGCTGAACTTTGTTAAAAGCTTTTGCAAGTGGAAACAGATTACATTTTCATTTTATCCTTTATCCATAGTCACATATGCATGTCCCTTTAAGGGAATATATGATGTGGTCAGCTATACCTTCCTTTTATGGAAATGACATTGCTTTCCTCACTATATAGTTTATATGTTCAGTGGTTCCATTTTTATTTTTAATTTTCACTAATTTGATAATTTTCCTAAAAGTGAAACAGATTAATGGGTATTTTCACAGTCCCTTCTGGACCTCTTTGCATGGTTGTTAAATTGGATTTAAATGGATAATCAATGGATGGATGGATGTTAAATTGATAATCAATGAGCCCTTAAAATATTGGTATTTATCACTTCAGTTTCCTCATTCTGCTGTGACATTTGAGCATATACAGTCTACAAAATTACCTACATACTACTATTTCTGATTATTTGAGACTAGTTGGCCAATTAGACGCAGGCATCTAAATAAGATTAAGAGAAATAAAAGTGTTATATATTGGGACACCTGGGTGACTCAGTGGGTTAAAGCCTCTGCCTTCAGCTCAGGTCATGATCCCAGGGTCTTGGGACTGAGCCCCACATTGGGCTCTCTGCTCAGCAGGGAGCCTGCTTCCTCCTCTCTCTCTGCCTGCCTCTCTGCCTACTTGTGATCTCTGTCAAATAAATAAATAAAATCTTTTAAAAAAGAGTGTTATATATTAATCTTCTCAGAAGATATTTATTAAGAATAAAATATGTGCCAATCACTCCAGTTGTTGCTGGGAATGCTATTGTGAGCAAAACCAGCCATTGTGCCTCCCATTACTCAATTATTAAACTTATAACCCAGAGGACAAGACAGACATGATCACTGAAATGTATAGTTACTAACTTTGATAAACGCAGTAAAGAAAAAAGAATTGCAAGGAGCTTAAGAGAACGTAATTAGCCTGGAAGTGAGAGGTGGTGCCGTGTCAGAGAAAATGTAAACCGTTGTGAGCCTTTGAACAATCACTAGTGTGTCTACTCGGCTATTAAAGGCTGCAAGTGTACTTGTCAGCCTTCCTCTGGATACCTGCAAAGGATCTGGTCTTGTTTATATGCCTTCTCTTTCCTGATCCAAGCCCTGCCATGCTCATGATCATGGTTGGATTCCCTGACTAACTTCCTTCTCATTAACTCTCTTCCCAGTTGCTTGCTCTAAAACCAGGAGCTCCATGTTTCTCAAATAAGTAAGGTCACAGATCCCACAGCGCGTTTATGGTTTGGAAAATCAAATCTTCATTTTCACACTTTTAATCCCAGATGACTCTTAATCTTAAATAAGCTATTTATGACAGTTCAGCAGAAAGGCATGAATTTCTTGCTGTAAGAGGAATATCTTTTTCCTAATATCTGGTTCATTGACACTAATTTTGTCCTTTTTAAACCAGTTCGGCAGAGAAATCTTCCTCTAAAAAATTTGTAATCAAGACTCAAGTAAAGAATATATTCATGGGGCTCCTGGGTTCAGTGGGTTGAGCCTCTGTCTTCTGTTCAGGTCATGATCCCAGCGTCCTGGGATCCTGGGATCTAGCCCCATATCGGGCTCCCTGCTGGGCGGGAATCCTGCTTCTCCCTCCCCCACTCCCCCTGCTTGTATTCCCTCTCTCTCGCTGTGTCTCTCTCTGTCAAATAAATAAATAAAATCTTTAAAAGAAAAAAAGAATATATTCATGTTACCTTCTGGGAGTTTAAAAAAAATCTCTAAGCCAATTTTTGACTCCAGGATATAGTTTAACAAAACTTTGCCTTCTATTTCTATTGAGAAATTAACTATACTTGTTTTTAAACACATTTTCATATCTTTCTTCTATAAGGTAACATGAAAGGAAAATCATTTTTCTACATTTAAATTTTCACGTAAGTTTCTCTAGAGGACCAGTCATCTTCCTAACTATTCTAGACCTGATGAGACATAATGTAATGAGTTCATAGAGGAGGGTGGGGGAAAGAGGACATTCCTAGGACCTAAATGTACCAGGTAGATATTATAATAAATAGCATTTATGCAAAAATGCATCCTCCAAAATGTTTTCCTTCTTCCTCCATCCTGTCCTCCATCCATCAGTCACCAATCTCTTCTTCCTTTCTTGGTCTGTTATCTCTTGATTTTCCCTTCCTTTTCATCCCTCAGTCATCCACCTCTAGAATCTTTGTTCCCTCCTGCTGAAACTACTACAGGAGCCTCCTTTAACTCTTCTGCTTTCTTTCTCTTCCCTTTCCCCAATCATCCAATGATGCTCCTGGATTAATCTTTCAAACATGATAGTCTCCTGTGTGATTCATTATTGCTCCCAAGAGAAATTACAAATGTCTTAGCTAGCTACCTGGTGCCCTTCACCTCCCACCCATTACTTACCTTTCTTGGTTTATCTTTCTCTGCTCTTCAAGACCTATTAAGTACCTAGCTCTGTTTAATACCTGGTAAGCACTTAAATATTTCTGAATAAATGAAGGAAAGGATGTGTGTTTTTCCTTCTATACCTTGTTCATCCTACAGGCCATGTCTTTACATTTATGCTATATACCCAAAGCCTAAATTTCTTTTTGGTCTGGTTTTGTAAAATTCACAGTGATCTTTGTACAGTGACATCACCTTTCTATGAACTCATGGGCTTCACTGCTTCTTTGGGAAATAAGGTTCCAGCAGGAATGTGGTAAAAGCTAGCAGGGATCTCCACTAAATTTCTTTAGCCTGGCAAAACACAGTACAGGTTTGGATGTTGAAAAGTAACCAACTAAAATCTGAAAACTGTTATAGACTCAGCATTGAAGTAGTATCATCGATGACCCAAATGTCTCTTTTTTATGAGTCTATGACTCATTCCTCTCTGACCAAAAATGTTGGCCCAAAATACAGAGAGGAAAAGTTTTTACGAAATTGCTTACATCAACATGTAAATTATCTGCATGGATTTGTGGGCACAGCAGCCTTCAAGTAAAATTGTGTAGGGATATAAGTAAAATGAGTTCAAAGGAATCTTTAGATGTGTGAAGAAATATATACTATATTCTTTTCCCCACCCCCAAGGAAATAGTACACAGCCAAATCTTTTTTTGTGGATTGACTGGGGGGTGTGTAGTTTAGGGTCATGCATTTTAAGTTTGCTTGGATTTTAAGTGAGCCATTCAACTCTTGGTGTGTCTCATTTTATAAAGATAATTATATCCTGCTCCTCCCACCAGGCCTAGGAGGAGACACTTTACCTTCTGAACTTTTCCTCCCCCAGGTATTCTGATGTCTGAATGAGGATGAGACTGCTAAGGCACCCACTCCAGCTTTCATGTTACACCAGACAAAATAGTTCTCCTCTCTGTCAGGACTTTGGAAAATCTACCTTTATCCATGAGAAACCCTCTTTCCCGGATTATGTGCCAGGGGAATAATCAGGATGCCATATAACCATATAGTAATAAACCATTCCTTCCCACTTCCTGCCATCTGAAGGATCCCTGTATATTATAGATATGGTCACATCACCATTTGGATCAAAAGCCTTATGTGGCTTCCAACTTGGGACATTCCATGTAGGTTTCCCATAACCCTAACTATCTGATTTACCATTTAAGTTTTCACAATGTGGTTCCCATGTACCTGATCCATCTAATCTCTCACCACTTTCTCACTTCATCATACCAAATTATTTGCATTCCTCTGGACACTGCATGTGCTTCATGAAGCTGCTTTTTTCATGCTACTCTCTTTACAAGAGAGTCTTTTTCTTGATTATTTTTTAAGCATTCTTCAAATTTCAACCCAATTTTCACTTCTTTTGCAGCACCTTGCCCGGTGTCACTGTCGAAGTGATCACTCCTTCTCTACCTCCTGATATTTTACAAACACT
Source organism: Mustela putorius furo (assembly GCF_011764305.1). NCBI lineage: Eukaryota > Metazoa > Chordata > Mammalia > Carnivora > Mustelidae > Mustela > Mustela putorius. The sequence goes on from NW_025422023.1 coordinate 13,918,766, forward strand.
TTACTATGGAATTATGAGAAATACACTATTATTTTATTTAAGCCACTGCAAGTTGGAGTCTATCTCTTACAACAGTTTGGGCCATATCTTGATGCAATAGATCTAAAAGTTTGAGGGTCAAGTCATTGGGATTTTGAAACAAATATACCACTTGCCACTAAATTTTCTTTCACTAATCTTTCTATACTACTGACAGATTTTCATTATATAATTACCCTAAATAATACAGAACTTCTCTTATTTTCTTTCCCAGATTATAAATGTGGCCTAGTCTCATCCTATTTTCCTCCTATGCTGCCACATCCCTATAAATGATTCTGTCTCCTAAATTCAATTGTTTAACCAGCCTTAATATCTTACGAGTAAAAGGATGACATCATAAAGATGAACAGACGTGTTCACTGTTTGTAGAGTTCATAGTCCAGGGACTAAAAATACATCTTATCCAATAGGGTGAGTGCAGTCTTAGAGTCTATACAAGACTCAGGGAGTATAGACAAGGGAATGATTCATTTCCCTGGTTTTGAGGGTCAAGGAGTGGTAAACCATGAGAATCAAGGAGTGCTTTAGAGAAGTATGAAGAACTGACACATTTCCTAATGGGAAATAGGATAGAAGGAGATCTGTGTGGAGGGAATATCAGGTACACAAGTGTAGAATTTAGCAGCAGTAAGGGAACCACAAGTTATTCTGTGTGGATGGAACTTCTGGAGCAAGGTGAGGCATGACAGGACATAGAGGTAAATGCATAGGCTAGAGCCATAGCATAAAAGACCTATTCACTACACAAAGGAATTCAGATTTAAATTTTAAGGTTACAGGAAGACATTCAATGGTTCTAAGCAGAAGAGCTACAAAAAAATGCTTTGTATTTGGAATAAACTGAGACCAGAGGAAAAGACATTAATTAAAATTTCCTTGCCTCCAACGCCCTCTTCAAGCAAGAATTGAAGAGTACTGAAACTCAGAGGGAGTCAAAGGAGAAGGAGAGAAAGCACCTGAAATGAGGCTGATGAAAAGTAGTAATGAAAAGTCTTGCAGGTGGGTTGTATTTAGGGAGTATTGAAGAGGATGGCTAAGATAAAGCTAGGGTTTTAACTTGGGTAGTGGCAGAAAAAGTCAGGGTTAGACAAGCTGAATTTCAGGAATCTGTCTTCACCCTTGATGTGCTCATGCGGATCCCCCAGAAGGCTTACTTGTAAAGCTATGCTGGAGGTGGGAAGTTCAAAATAATAAGGAGGAGTAGAGAGAAATAAGTCCACATAATCTGCTCATTCATTTGTTCTGATTCCAAATGCAAACTTTTGGGATGGTAGGTTTTGAAACTACAAGAGTAAACCTTAGTGTAAAGAGAAAGAATAGTTTCTGTTCTTGTGATTTTGAGCATACTTCTTTCTGGTTCCCAAATGGAAGCTTTTCCAAATAATTCTCCTTCTATTGAAGGTAGAATGGGAGAACTGGTACTTGTCAAATGTTAAAGCTTTATATAAATTGCGTTTTAATTCCTATAATAAACCTCCATTAAATTAGTGTCATTATCTCAATTTTAATGGTTGAAAAACCCCAAAGCCCGGAGAAGTTAATGGGCCTTCTCAAGGTCCCCCAGCTGGTAAGCGGCGGAGGGTACGTATAAGTCTAAAACTGTCTGTTTCTAGAGCCCATGTTTCTTCCATTACAAGACGCTGACTTCAAGGAACACCTTGGCTCCAGAAATTAGGCTCAGAATAACAGTTATTTATGAGAAAACTGAAAGGTTTCCCTGTCTCTTAAGCTATAACAGCCCCTAAGAAGCATTCCTCAACAAAAGCATTTCTGCCAAGTGTTCAAACTCAATTTCAGAAATGATCATACCTATCTTATTCTATCCAAGAAATCCTTTTGACAATTAGCTAAAGCTAAATGAAAAACCATCCAATCGATTGATACATGATCAAGCAGAAGAATGTAAGAGTTATGAAAAATTTCTTCCGAATCTATTTGGAGTTTAACATCTATCAGTTGGAAGGTACTCTTCTCTCACTGGACAGTCCACTTGCCAATACTAACATCTAAGTCTTCTCACTTGATCTTAGCCTAAAGGCCAAGAAGCGATATCTTCTAAGTCTTCTCAAACCTAGGAGAGGATTTCAGTCCTAAGAGAGCTGCATGATGATAAAGGACTAGAGATTTCTTTTGGAATCCCTGTATGACAAGATCAAAATTATATTTATTTATTTTTTTAAAGATTTTATTTATTTATTTGACAGACAGAGATCACAAGTAGGCAGAGAGGCAGGCTGAGAGAGGAAGGGAAGCCGGCTACCTGCTGAATAGAGAGCCCAATGCAGGGCTTCATCCCAGGATCCTGGGATCATGACCTGAGCCAAAGGCAGAGGCTTTAACCCACTGAGCCACCCAAGCGCCCCCAAATTATATTTAAATCAAGCATAATTATTGCTTAATTGATAGATGATTGTATTGCACATCTTGATCAGCATTTTCTGTTGGTACTTATCAAACCCGGCAAAGTGCTGCAGTACCTTGCTCATTTTCCTGGGAAACTTCTAAGTGCCCTTCGCGTGACCAGGGAAAGATGTGAGCAGTAAAAGAAGTGCTAGGAGAGAAGTTTGCGTTCTCTTAATAGCTCTAACCACACTGTGCAGTGTATGTCAAAATGTTAAAGAGAACAGAAACTCTTAATGCTTTGTGCAATGTATACAGTTCCTGGGCTTTGATGTTTCTGTTTCTGCCCCTTTAGTTGTACAAAATTGTCTGTTTTTTTTTTTAATCTTTTATGTCTCATTACTGACCTGTCAAACATTATTTTAACTTAAAGAGTAGCTGACACCTTGCAGTAAACCTTGAAAAGCCCCCTGTTTAAAAACAATCTGCCTTTATGCTATACATATCTATAGTGTTGTTATGTTTTTATTACAGGGAACATGTCTTGGAGAGAAATTTTCTACACAGGCATTTATGTTTGAACAAATGCAGCCACGTAAGAGTCCTGACTTGGTCTTTTGCACTGATGCTATAGCGCCTGGTGTCTCAGTGAGTTAAAATGGAAATTCGGAGTTTAGGGATGGCAAAGTTTGCAAAGTTTAGGGATGGCAAAGTCATCTCCACATTTTTTTCAGGTCTTTTACACCCCCAAATTCTTCTCTTAACACTGCTTTTCGAGTTACGCATTCTCACAAATTTAAAGTAATTACCTAACACCTAAGTCAATTTTTCTCTTTAATATGGATTAAACATTTCTCTCAGGTACCATTTCATTTGGCTCAGTCAAGATTCCTGCCCCTCCACCATCACCACCACCACCATCACCAACTCCCACATTTTTTTTTCATTGTTTCGGCAAGCAGTGACTTGATTTCCCTTCCTTCCCCTGCCTGCCTGCCAGTTTTGTCCCCCTCCTGAACAGACTGTTTGAAGTGTTTCCCAACAGCCTCACTGAGGAGGAGGTAACAATGCACAGAAATGCTGTGTGACTTAGTGAGCTTGAAAGATCTGGACATCAGAGGGAAGGAAGTGGGGGATCTGCATAAAAGAGGTTTTCTTCATGATTGAACTGAATGGAATTGTTCTGGAGGAAGTGACATGCTCCCCTTCATGGGTGGTAAGGTTATACTGAAAGGCAGAAGGTAGCAGGAGATACTATAATTGGACTCCCTCACAGGGGTTTAAAAGCCATTGCATTATCATTAGTGGCATTTTCCCCCATTTATATCCTGTAATTGTTAGTCATTGTTTATAAGAATGCTTTAGTATTAGCTTTGTTTTTTTGTTTTTTGTGGGTTTTGTTTTGTTTTGTTTTTTGGCCATTATAAGAATTGCTTTAATTGATGAGCAAGCTGGAGTCATAGTTTTCAAAGTCAGTCTTGTGTAAGATACCAAATTACATTCACTGAGATGAAGATAAATGTGGGTGCTTTTTAAACAATAAAGCAAATACTTTGAATAAAAGTGCATTGATTCTTTTTTTTTTAAATTTTTATTTTTTATAAACATATATTTTTATCCCCAGGGGTACAGGTCTGTGAATCACCGGGTTTACACACTTCACAGCACTCACCAAAGCACATACCCTCCCCAATGTCCATAATCCCACCCCCTTGATTCTTAACAAAAACTATGGGCTAATCCATTTCCACTTAAAGATTTCCTTATTTTATTTTTAGGATTCTCATTAGAAGATTCATAAGGAAATCTTTAAAATATTTGTTTATTTACTTGAGAAAGAGCAAGAAAGAGGTTGAATGAGAAGGAGGGAGGGAGAGAGGGAGAGTGAGAAAGAGAACCTCAAGTAGACTCCCTGCTGAGCACAGAGTCTATTGTGGGGTTCGATCCCAGGACCCCGAGATCATGACCTGAGCTGTAGAGTGGTCCGCTTAACTAACCAAGCCACCCAGGCATCCCCCAAAGTAAATTTAAGACAGTGCCTGTATTTGAGGAATTTTCTCTAGGACACTGATAAATTCCCCACATTTTCTAACTGTAAGACTTCATCGGGCCTCAGGAAATTTTCTCCTATACCTTCTACCTTTCCAACATTAACAATATACTCTTAGCAAAAAAAAAGAAACTTTGAGTGAAATCTGGGTCACTGCTTATGCTTGCATCAGATCTGAATATAGTCCCTCTTTTGGGTGTATGGTCTATTTTTTTTTTAAGTTTTTATTTAATTCCAGTTAACATACAGTGCTCTATTAGTTTCAGGCCCCTGTGGTGTTACCTTAACCTGTCTTACCTCCAGATCTCTCCTTTGTGAAACCAGAGGGTCAGACTAAATTTCTGAGATCTCTCTTTTCTTTTAGAGAGATTTATTTATTTAATTGAGCCGCGGTATGGGCAGAGGAAGAGGGAGAATCCTGAAGCCAACTCCCCGCTGAGCACGGAGCATCTAGGGCACTCAGTCTCATGACCCTGAGATCATGACCTGAGCCAAAATCAAGAGTTACCCACTGGTGGCCTAACCGACTGAGTCACACAGGCACCCTTGAGAGCTCCTTAATCTAGGGTTAACATTCCACAAACAAACAGTAAATCCATGAGTGAAGAATCTACCTTGAAGAGAGAAGTAAAATCAGATGTGTATGTGTGTTTTTGAGAAGTTCTGAGGTGATGCACTGAGTTTTTCCTTCTTTCATCCACCCATTCATTCATTCTTCATATATATATTTTTTTCTGCACCAGTCTCTTTAAGCTCTGGGTTATAAAGATTATAATATTCCCAAAGGACTCACAATCTAATGAATCAGCATTCACATATTTTTTATAGTGTCCTCTGTTTCCTTAGGTGCTAAGGCATATATTGTTAAAGCAACGCTTTTCTACTACTTCTTACCTGATAATGGAAGTTTTGATAAATAAAACCCATGTCTTAAATAGCATATGTGTTTCTAACTCTTTGAGAAACAAATATATCTCTGATATAATTGTGGATTGAAAAGGAAGAGATATATAACTAATTTTTAAAACATCACTTTAATTTTTCATTTTTTATTGTCTCACTTTCTCTCAAACATATAGACTACTCGGCTACACATGGGCAGGGAATGTTTCATGATTCCCAAAGGTCCTTCCTCCAGAGTCCCTTCCCTCTCGTCTTCTTTTTTTAATGTCCATCTTCATATTTTTAAGTCTAAATAAATGCCAAGGGAATTATACATTGATTTATTTTTGCTCTCTTTCCAATAAATATGTCCAATTAGTTAATTTTATGATTCTTAAGTATCAATTGCTTCTGACCTAGGTGACTTAACCTACATTTTTCTTACTTTTTTTTTGGTTGGAATTTTCTTTTACAGGAAATTGCTAAGGATATATTTCACATGCACGTCAATAACATGTTAATAAATCTAGTTCCCTCTTGCTTCTTTATAATTATGGTGCTTCAACTGTCACCTTATTGATTGCAACACCTTTCATTTTCACTTACTTCTCTTTTTCTAACTCGAGATAAGCCTCTATGAAATAGCAAAACACTTATTTCCTCTTATTACCCCCTCCAAAGAAAACAAAAAACAAAAAACAAACCAAAAAAACCCAAAACTAGAGCATACCATCTGCAGACAGGAACTAACCAACAATGGGAAGAAGGCACTGACTGCTTCTCATAGCTTCTAAGTGACTGTCTGTAGGTGAAGATGTTCTGCTTTATATATACTTTGTAGGTGTCTTTATGCAATAACAAAAAATTATTGAGAGTATAAAAACAAAAGTTAATTTTGGCAAAAATCACCACAAGTTCATAGAATTTAAAATGTTAAGGGAGATTAGATGGAAGTAAAAAAATAAAAAGAAAGAAAATAATAAGGAAAATTAATGTTAATTATATTTTCAACACCTTTGGAAAATAACAGAAAGATGTACTAGGTAAATGTACTGGTAATCTGGGTGATCAGACTCTCAGCACATTTATAGAGCTATGCATGAAAACCGGAAGGTCTAAGAGCATGAAGACAATATGCCAATCACCCCACAGAGCCTGGTTGCTTACTTTGCTGTGCTGTTAGTGTTGTTTTGTATCCAATTCAACAAACAAGTACAATGCCCAGTGTAATCAAAACACAGTTTTGGTTTTTTGTTCCATTGTCCGTTTAAAATGTATTCAGTTGTGGTAATCTTCTCCTGACCCTGATGAGACCAAGAAATCACATGCTTAGGCGCCTGGGTGGCTCAGTGGGTTAAGCCGCTGCCTTCGGCTCAGGTCATGATCTCAGGGTCCTGGGATTGAGTCCCGCGTCGGGCTCTCTGATCAGCGGGGAGCCTGCTTCCCTTCCCCTCTCTCTGTCTGCCTCTCCATCTACTTGTGATTTCTCTCTGTCAAATAAATAAATAAAATCTTTAAAAAAAAAAAAAAAAGAAAAAAAGAAATCACATGCTTTTAATGATCATGTTCAGGCAATAATGGTCTTAAGGTCACTTGAAATTGTAAAGACAGGATCAATTTCCTAAGGAAAATGCCAAATTTTGTGGAATATAATTCTAAACTTCATGTAATATTAAATATTCTCTCCTTTTCAGCTGGCTAGAACCTATGGAGTCCATTATAGAATAGGTGGCCAGTTTTTTATTTGCTTCCCTCTTCCCCCTCACCCACTTGAACCTCATCCTCTTCCCTCAGTTTGTCCACCCCTCACAGGCTCTCACCCCTAGAGTCCCTCATCCTCCCCACTCAAGGGAATTCAAAACAGGTCCTCTCTTGCATACATAGCCCACATCCAGTTCACTGAAACTGCATGGTTTGCCCCACAGTCAATAGAAGTGGGCTATGATTCAAACAGAATTTATTTCTCCATCTCTGGCATGAATTAGGCATTTTCTGATGATGCCCTTTAACCATGGTGAGCATATTTCAAGCTTTTGAATGATCTCATGGAAGCCCCCATCTTGAGCTGAAGAAGGTAACACTCCAAGCCTTCCTTCTTTAGGATAAATACGGCCAATAACCAGCAATAGCACTCTGAGAAGTATCATCCCTTCTTATTCTTTTTAAATATTCCTCAAGGGTTTTAACTCTAACTGGTTCTGGGACATCTGTGTGGAAATTTCCTCTTCATATTTTAACATGTTAGAAATTCACATCTATTGTGTCTGGATACCTTGATCAAAATACCTTGATGTAAAAATCTAATTATAGTCACTAATAGCGCTTCTGTCCCTGAGAGACCGCTCATTTGGTTCAGTCAGTTTACATGGAGAGGGCAGCACTTTTTCATGGTTACAGACCAAGGTTAACAAACTCAAGTTCTTTCAGACCTGAGCATGGGTGAATGACCATGGCCAAATGGAGACTATGGTCTATTATGAGAATGTGCCTGTCCAAAGGGCCAGAGATCACTTGGCCATTGTGAGTGTAGTGACACCAGACTTTCTAGTTTTTCAAGAGAAATTGGAACTAAAAGGTTTTTATGTGCCATCTCCATATTTTTAATGTGGACTTAAAAGGGTATGAGGACTTTGTTTGGGCCACACACCAGATTAGTAGACCAGGTTCAGATGGAAGGTAGGTAGTTTTTTATTTTTATAGTAGGCTGTGCCGTCAGCTATGCCTTGTTGTCATTTACAGTCATGTGTTTGGTGACGTGGGTGAGAAAAGAGCAACTCCTCCCCCTCTGTCCTGAGAATAAAGCCCAGTGTAGAAACTTGGAATTCCCTTCATTTTTTATTTCATATAATTATTATTTCATATACAAAGAATATCAACAATTGGGACACTTACATGCGAATCTGGAAGAGGGTGAGGGGTGGATAAATGTTCTTTAATTGTTTGAGATAGGAGCTATTTTTTGCCTTCCTTGTCCAAATACCCAGATGAAGAAAACAAACAGAACAGGTTTCTTCTAATCACACTAATCCTGGACTAAGCATACTCCTCTTCCTGCTTTGCTTTGACTGTTCAAGTGTTGGTGGTGATAGACGAGTTGAAGGTCATTATCTACCACAGGAATTAATCCTCATTGGGCGGTTGCATTTGCAACCTAAATTTAAAACTTTTTTTTTTCCAGATACTTTGAACCAATAAGCTTAGGCTGCTGTATCTTTAATGACATCCCAAGAGCTTCAAATAGAATATTAGATGTACAAAGAAAGACCTCCACATGCATTAATTCCGCCCCCCACCACCACCACAGCACCACACACATACATACACACACGCACTTCAGAAAAAAATAATGTTTAAGGCAATGCTGCATGGGTTGTGTGTCCAGGGGGTTTATTTTACTATTTTGTCTACTTTAGTTCATGTTGGACATTTTTAATAATAAAATGTAGCAAATGCAGTAGATACTTGATTATAGCAACAACGAATACAATCAAAATATTAGATTATTGGTAGAAATAATTTTTATTTATAAATAAACTTATCATATTATAATCACCTTGCCTTAGAAAATCAGATGAAATACCTAATGTTGAGTCATTACTCCAAAATAAATACTTACATGGATAGTTACCGACTTTCTACTGGTTTATAATACAGCGGACACAGAGTAACTTGAATTTTGATGTGCTTTGGTTTACTATTAACTGTATGCACAAGAAGAATGGTTTAATGAAATTTTTCAGGGGAATTCTCTACTGTAAACCTAACTTCTCATTGCTTTAAAATGCAGGATAGTACTTAGGAGGGAGTAGGGGCTCATAAATGTTTACTAAATAAAGGGAAACGTGAATAAATAGTAGCTAAAGCAGAGTACTAACATTGACTTCATCCTTCAGGTTATTTTGAGTTTAAAGTGTGTGGAAAATGCATCTCAATATTGTTGATTACATACTTTGAAAGCTACCATAAATACCACATACATAGGCATATACACCCAACAGAGACATGTGAGCATGTGTAAAAAGATTTCTTTGCCAATTTAGTCCTAAAAAGTTAAGATTTGTTGAAATGTATTTAATTACAACATAAAATCAAATAGTTTAAAGCCCAAACTCTTAATTTATACCAGGTGTGCTGATTTATAGCACTGAATTTGCAATGTTTGAGGAAACATCTGAATGATATGTGCCTAAACAATAAACTAAAATTTTGTATCTCTACAGCTTTTACATGACTTGCAACAAAGTGAAAAAAAAAAGTTTTAGGGGCTGTCACAGAGCAAAAATTGCTGGTTAAAGCATTTCATTCTTAAGAGGTCTTCAAATTTTGGATATTGAAAGGAATGATTTTTTATTATAGAGTCAGAAAATGAACAGGGAGGAAACTCTAGCCAAAGCATTGTCACATTAAAACAGATCCAAGCCCTCTTGATTCTCTCCAGTTTTTCCTTCAAGCAAATCAAAGATGCCTTACTTACTTTAAGAGATCAAACTGACAGAGATCTGTTTCATTTAAGAGCCAGAAATTTAGGAGGGGCCCAGAAACATAGCTCCATTAACAGCAGTTTCAGGAAATAAGGAGATGCTTAGGAAAACATATTATTTGAAAGCTATGGACAGTAGAGATGTTCAAGAAAGTTTGGTTAATAAGCGTTCTATGAAGGAATATAAATAATTGCTAAAACCAATACAATTTTCTAGAAAGGCCCTTTCTACTTGAAGAGAATAACTTGTATATTCATAGTAAAATACCACTAAGAACCAGACATTTCCAGTAGATTTGTCATTAGAAGAAATGGTGTTCTTATTGACATGCAAGAAATTTTGTCATTGAGCAGTATTTTCTGCTGGATTGGGCCCTGGGAAATCATCCTCTGATTTATTCAAGAAGAAAACTTGTATAAAATATGGGTCAACGGCTGGTATCTTCTGGGTCCTTATCCAAGGGTGGTATAACAAGGCAAATGTGGCAAGTGTCTGTTCAAAAGAGAGAATAATACTCTATGATCTTCATGGAATTCTCCTTCAAAGACTTCAAAGCCTCTGAAAAATAATATATCATGAACCAGGAGACAGATAACAGGGAAAAATACCATTCTCCTTACTTCATGGGCATAAAATCTGAATAGATAAAAGAAGTGACTCTAACCGAGGCTTCTCTTCAGTTAAAAAAACAAAAACAAAAACATATAAATCTAATGGAATGCATCCAACTGTATCTATGTGCCTCATTTAGACAAAATTAGTTATTTTTTTATTTGATAATTTGGGCAAAAAGAGGTTATTTCCTGAATTTCTTATACTCCTATAGCTTCCTTCTCTCATCCAGCTCTGGACTGCCTGCCAGGGTTTCTAAAACACACTCTCGTGCTTTTATTATCTTAAACAATATCTATAGGAGATCCATGTGGTCTGCAGTGGATTAATTAAAGGATCCTGTGAGTGGCATTCTTCAATATATGCCACTCTTCACTCATTCATTTATGCATTTATTCAAAAATATCTCTCCCTATTACTACCCTACACCCTAACCATACTAAGATACACTCTACAGTACCATATTAAGATACTCATTGCTACACTCCAACCATACTAAAATACTCAATATGACTTGCACAATGTGGTAGACTTCTATGTCTCCATATCTTTCCTTGTTCTGTTTCTCCTATTAGAAATGTTTTTACTTTTGTTCATCTGTTAAAAGAAAATTCTTACTCATATCAAGATGAAATTCATACATTTTATTATTGAGAATCAATTCTTGAATCTTCCATCTAAGAAAATGATCATTTCTTCCTCTGTGTTTCTGCAATAATTTATTTACACTGTTAATAGAGCTCTTGTTGCACTATAATAGGTTGGATATATGTTTGTCTCTTTTACTGGATGTCAGGACCATGGCTTATTCATGTCTATAACTTATACACTAGAAGGTTGCCTGGAAATTCAATGGGCATGTGTTAAGTTGAAATAAATTAGATACAGATATTTATAGAACCCCCTTTTTTTGACATTAAGATGTTTGAAGTCAGTGTGTTTACATCTCTGTGCTAAAAGGTGTTAGCATTCACAGTATAAATAGGAGGCCGGTCTCAAATTGGATTCTCTTATAATTAGAAGAGAATGGAAGGTAAATAGATGTCAATAATGCAATTCTACATCCATGTTGCAACCTGATTCAAATAGAAGTCTCGGTTCTTACTATTATTCCATATGGCCCATTAAGAAATATATTCTTCTGAGATTAACATCCTTCTTTCTAACTTAATTCTCTATTGGTACCAAATGAAATATTCTCCTAGTTTTTGTACTTGTATTAAGGTTCTCTAACCAATAATGCTGGTATACAATTACCAATGTGGATGCTATGACTTATATGTATATGCTTCTTACTGATGACTTTAGAGACTAGGCAGGATTCACCTTTACTATAATTGCTCGGAAGCACTGAAATGTTTCCAACACCCCAAAGCTACAAATAAAACAATTCTGAATTTCTAAATGAATCTTGGCCAGACCACTAAATTTTATTTATCCCATGAGAGAAGAATGGGTCATTCTATGCCTTGAGAGTGTTTGTGACATTATACCTGAGTTACTCTTCGAAACAAGTTTTCAGTGATGACTACAACAAATAATTCTGTAAAATCAGTTGATTCCAAATGACCGTCCCATGGAAATTCTATCTAAAGTAATGCTGGACCATATACATGTAGAATAATGTAGTCCAAAATAATGTGAACTTCCTTTGAGATGCATTTGGGACAGTTGCTAGAAAATTTGACCTTTTTAAACTCTATAGGCTATTAAGAATCTCTTGCCTTAATGCTGAACTTTATTTATCAACATACTAATAAAATAACTATATTTGAATCCAAAACATTCCAACTCACTTCTGTAAGAAAGCATACAAAGTACTGTTGTTGTAGGATATACAGGTGACTGGACTATTTACATTCAAATGTAAACAAAAGAAATTCCTTAGATACATATGATGCACTGTGAGTCTGAAATGCAATGAATGGTTGGCTAATCATGGAAGCCAAGAAGTTGTAGAAGAAATGTCATTTGGAACACCAACATATGGCTACATGCCAAATGAAATTTTTACTTTCCTGGAACATGCCTCCTTTCAATTCAAGGAAGGAAGGATAAAATGGTATGTTTTAGATTGAGCAGGAACTTTATTTCTCAGAGACACAATAGGAAAAGAAATATATCTCAAGAGACAACTTCAGAGAAAGGGGTGATTTCTCAGTCTTTCCAAGTTTCCAGAAGACTGTCACACAAACTTTTCTATATATATAAAGTTCACTGAAGACTGGGAGGAGAGAATGAGGGGCTTGGGGAGGAATTCTTGGTCTGCTTAGTAAATCTGCTAACTTTGTAAATCTACTGGGGTCACCAGAACATATGTAGCCCATTCAGATATAATAAACACAGAAAGTTAGAATATGTCTTCTATATGTTTATTTTCCTTTACCTTTGAAGTAAACACTGATACAATATATATTTTTTTAGAGTTCTACTCATGCACATACCTTTAATATTCTCTTGGCTCATTTGAGATGGATTTGTATTAGTAAAAAAATGTTCATTATTACTAAGCACATATCACTTATCCTTAAGATAAATTAACTACTCAAGCAATCTCATGGGGGAAAGGGGACATTTATAATTGCTCAAAAGAAAAAGCATGTTTTACATAAGTTATTATACTAAAGAAGTGATATATTTAAAATATGTATAAGAAACAAAAGAGAATGAATTCAGAGTCTAAAGGCATAATATATTTTGTATCTTTTATCATTTTTCTATTGAGCAGTACAAACATGAAATTGTTTTTCTGCTTTTCCATCTTAGTGGTTGCTTTGAAGATATGTTCACCTACCTTTGGATGGGACACAGTTATTTATGGGGTTTTTCCTGTGTCATGTTCCTTAAAAGTGTTAAAATTGATTTCATTCTAGCAAAATTAGTTTGGTACATTTCACATGTATCCCAAGCTTCAGTGACATTTGGTTATCATTAAATGACTAGAGTGAATATAAGAGAGAAACATTCCAGTTCTTATGCATAGTCACTCACATCTCTCTTTGAGAACCAAGAATTCTTTGTTCCATTAACAGAACAATAACATTCTTAAGCTTGAAAAATATATATATAAATCTGTAAAAAAAGAGTCACAAAGTCACAGTATTTCTAAAACGAGCTATCATTAATTATACATTCTGTTTCAAACTTCATGCCAATTTTCTCCCTCAAAAACTACAGATAGATATTTCCTGGCTCAGTATTTTATACAAGAAATAATAGATTGAAGGCAAGATTATTCTACAATGTTACAAATTTTATTGAATCTTGTCTTAGTCTAAGCCACTTTATGATAAAGTCTATTCATAATAACATACTTTTGTTAGCTTTTATTTAGCCTTTTATTCCAGGCAGAAACTAATGTTTAATATTGGCTAAGTGTTTTCCTGGTATTGGTCCTGGTGCTCTATGCAGTAGATCTGCGTAACTCTTACAGGAGAATAAGGATTGGGTAAAATGGCCTAGAAACTAATAAAATAATAAAAATGGCGTAGAAAACTAATAATTTTAAAGAGCATAAAAGCTCCCATGTTCTAATTCCACCTGTTTTCTTTTTATATATTTCATTGATTTGTTTGGTCAGTCCAACTATATCTGGTATCCAAACTCGAATATTCCTTTTACATGTTAATGACATGACTATGTCAGAAACTATCAGGACTTGCAGGGAGAAATTGGTTCTGCTTGCTAGCTGTTATCAGAAAAGATTGCTTAAGATCACTCACTTTAAAACAAAAATTATTTGTGTCAATTATCTTTCAAAATGTACTTTATCATATCAATACCATGTAACAAGATAATTTAGTTACTTAAGCATACATTTGTAATTAATTCATCCAGGTAGATTCACCAAGGAAATCAGTTTCTTAAAACCAGATGTTCCATCAATGCATTTGCTAATATATATATATATGTATATATATATATATATAAAATTTTTTTTCTATAGCCATGGTGGGTGGCTGGTAACTTATACTTTGAGAATGTTCCAATCTAAATCATCTTGATCACATTGTATGGTGAAGAATTTGGAGACTTAATAATTCACTCATTCATATGCTGAAAAAAAAATACCTCAGAAACTTGTTTCTTAAGTAAATTCTTGTATCTCCCTACTCTACTGGCCCACCCACCTCTATGTAGAAATTAGGTGGCCATCTATTCAAAAAATAGTGTTGAATTTTGGTCTCATTTTCACAAGAGGTCGTCAACTCTCCTGTTTAGTTAGTTGATTTTTAAAATACAAAGTCTGCCCTTAATCAGTAACAAGGATTTGTTCATTAACAGAGAACATACTTTCAAACCGTTTGCTAGCCAACTTCTAACAGAAGCTATTTGTGAAAGTGATTTCATTTGTGGAGATTGTTTTGAAAAAATTAAATGCCTGTCTCTATAATTCTTGTTTTTAACTTCTGAATCATGCTGTGCTATCATAAAGCTGCACATTTGGAACTACATTTTCTTAGCCTCTATCAAAATATTTTCTTTGTTGTATTTTGAGATTATGTCTTTGTCTTACATTAATGGAGACTCTAAAAAATGCTTTATGAAGTAGACTACTATAGTTACTAAATAACACTATTAAAATGTCATCCACTACATAACCCAGAATCCTGCATACAAAGACCCAGTCAAGACATTGTCTTGACCTTACAAAGAGCTAGTGTGTCTTCTCCTTAAGTAAGAATATAATTCCTGTAAACTGATTGTAGCTCCTTTTGTTTCAGCTGCCAAGAATCTCAGAGTTAAATTTATTCATTAAAGGTATGAAACTATTAAGTCTTTATAGTATATATTTCTTAATTCTAAATTTTCTATGAATTGATTTTCTCTTCTATATTTTAGTTGTCTTGACTTTTTAATTAATGCCTGAGTTTCTGGATTTTCTGTATATCACTGAAAGATATCTCAAAACATTTTGTTACACATGATGGATTCTAGCTAAAAAGAAAGAAAAATAAGCAAATATACCACAGTGTTGTCAAAGATACTGAAAAAAGTATGAGTGGGGTAGAAAAGGTGAGATAAAGTGGTGATGGAAAAATCATTAGAGCACTAAAGGTGAGTAAAATAAAGGTAATAATGAGTGAAATTAAAAGTAAAGAATTTGAGGATAATACATAGTAAGATTCAAGGAGACTCTGACAAAAAGATGAAAAAAAATACAGAGTAGAATGTCACAAATGAAAAGAAATATAAGTCAAAAGACAGATGTCTACAGGTCTGAAAATAAATTGAATACTTTGAACACACACAGCAGGAAAACCATTCAAGTACTGTGGCCCTTAAACAGCTCTTGTGCAATGTCACAAGCTTTCTGGGAGAGACCAAGTCCAGGTCAGGTCGCCGTCTTTCATCCCATCATGTACAGAGGTTGATTTTAATGTATGTTATGTTCACAACAGTTGAGAATACATCACCAAACTTTTCAAATCCAGTTATTAATTCAGTTACTCTTACTTAATATTCTCATATCCATGAATTCACTTTCCTAATAAATTCAAATTCAGTGAACAGGGCAAGCATTTGTTTCAGAATGACTCGAGAAGTGACCCCCAGCAACAAATTCCAAGGAAGGAGGCAAGGTTGGTGGATGGAGAGCATCATGGCAGGAGTGATGGCACTGGGCCTTTCCTGAGACTGACTGAGGTAGCCAGGGCTTCCCCCTCCTACCTCTTCCCAAAGAATGCATTTGCATTTGCATTTGCATTTCCCTTTTCCCTTTCAGTAGTTTACCTTTGTCAAACCTTTCAGTAAGATACTGAATTTCTAGAGCAGTGTTTGTCAAGTGTGGTCCCGAGAGTCCAGCAACAGTGCCATCTTGGAACATGGGACACAGGGCAGTTCTGGAGCTCTGTTCCAGACCTACAGAATCAAGAATTCAGGGAGTGGGGCCCTTATAATCAGTAGTGTTCATAACACATGATATAGCATGAGAGCAAGTGGGCTAGAAGAACATATCAATATGAGGAGCAGGTGACTGCTCATTCATAAGTGCATTAAATGGGAGGTGATAATTCTAGGAATAGAGGCAGAGTGTGAAAAAGAGGATGGAAAAGTGCAGAAAAGGAAGTTGGGAGAAATTGGAAGGGGAGGTGAACCATGAGAGACTATGGACTCTGAAAAACAATCTGAGGGTTTTGAAGGGGCGGGGGGTGGGAGGTCCGAGTACCAGGTGGTGGGTATTATAGAGGGCACGGATTGCATGGAGCACTGGGTGTGGTGCAAAAATAATGAATACTGTTACTCGGAAAATAAATAAAAAATAAATTTAAAAAAAGAATATAAGCAATTGATACCTTTCCATTTGCTTATACCAGGGACTCAAATATAGATTTCAGTGTTCATAGGTTTAATTTTTAAAATTTACTTTTTGCACATTAGTGTCTATGCTGTTCTTCATTCTCAGTTTGCACTGAAAAGACGAAGTCTGACACTCAGGATTCCTCAGCAAAACTGGTACTACAACTACACATTCTCTAGACTTTAATTCATTATCCTCACACAGAGCACATAAGTCACCCTCAGTTCCTAAGTCATTCCACAAATGATCAAGTTTCCTCTCAGTTTTAGCTCCATACAGGGATCAACATCACCACTGCAATTCAGTCACCCCTGAGGTGAGACTCTGCAGCTGTTTAAACAGTGCGTGGCCCGTGACAACACGCCAGTGTGGGGCAGGAAGCAAAGAAGGATTCTATTTCTAATTGAACCTCTGATGGGAATTGAAATAGGTGGTGTTTGATTTCTTGAACTAGAATTCATCTGCTTATCATAAACTCTTCAGTGGCACCCTCTCTCCCTCACTCCGAGTACCGTCACTCACAAACCCTCCTCCCCTGCCATTTGCTCTTTCATCGTCCTCTTTCAGTAACTGTACTTGGGCCCCCTTTTTCCAAAAAAAAAAAAAAGCTACCTTGAGCCCTGAAATATCTCCACACTGTTAAGGGGAAAAAATTGCAACCTGCTTCACCATCACTGAGATGATTTAGAGAAAAACAATGAAGATCATTTTAAAAAGGGCTTATATGCTGGGTTATTTGGCCAGAATGAGAGAAGATTAATGGGTAGATTGACCACACAATTCCCAGATTTTAAGTCTGGAAAACTTTTCAGAGAAAAGGGAGATGGTGGCTGTTACAGACTCTGCCAAGACAACTGACCTATGCTGGGACCGTTGGGCAAACCAGCAGCATGCTCACTATATTAATCAAAGACCATCTGCTAACCTTAAGTGTATGAAGAATTTCAAATGATAAATGAAAAATATTTATTATTTGCTTACCTACCCATAGAAGACCAGATAAGAATAAAAGCAGTATAGACTTTAGTTGTTGTTTATGTATATATTTATTGAGGACTATGTAATCACTGGGCTCATTATTTAATCATTGCACATATGTTTATATGAATTAAAATTTTATTATCCAGTTATTAGACATAACAAGATCATCTTGACTCTTAAAATATTAATTGCAAAAATAGATCCTGTGGGAGGTATAGAGTTTCCATCCATGGGGACTCACTGCCCCTGCTTATAATTAACTGGCCTACAATATAATAGGAGCTTGATTAGCTTCCGTGTGTTTTAAAATTACACGGTTATAACATAGGTCTCTGAAAGCAAAAGATTATATTGCTCTTTCTAGATTCCTTCCAAATCTACAAGTTCAGGATATCTTTCCAGTTATTTTGAGGCCCTCTCTATATAACTCTTCCCTCAGCTTGTCCGTACACAGCTAAAAGTTGGATTACAGAAAGCTATTCAGGAAAGTAGAGGCAGAGTAGGTCCACATTGTTTTGTTGGTGGTATTCTTCTCACAATATAATCTCAGACACTATTCCCTTATACCTTTTTCCTTTGAAGCCTTCAGAATCTCTATATGCTACAAAACCTGATATTATCTGGCACGTCAAATTAATGATAAAATTTGACATTATCGGATGTGATCACAAAATCTGATGCTATCAGAATCTTGGCTTTCAGGAGCAAGAGTCACTATAGCATATTTGGATGAAATGAAGGACATATGCTATGGCAGGAAAATTTTCTCAAACAAAACTTCCCCAAAATATTTTTTTAAGGTTTTATTTATTTATTTGACAGATATCACAAGTAGTTAGAGAGGCAGGCAGAGAGAGAGGGAGAGGGAAGCAGGCTCCCCGCTGAGCTGAGAGCCCAATGTGGGACTTGATCCCAGGACCCTGAGATCATGACCCAAGCCGAAGGCAGCGACATAACCCACTGAGCCACCCAGGCGCCCCTTCCCCAAAATATTTTATATGTCTTAAAGAAGTACTGGAATTAATATCAGCTTTTGTTACATTTTCTTATTTCATTCAGATCTCTTGATACAAACAAGAATTTTAGGGGCACCTGGTTGGCTCAGTCAGTTAAGCATCTGACTCTTGATTTCAGCTCGGATCATGATCTCAGGGTTGTGGGATCAAGTCCTGTATGGAGCTCCATACTCAGTGTGGAATCTGCTTCTCCCTCTGCCTTTGTTCCTCCCCCTGCTCACGTTCTCTCTCTCTAAAACAAATAAATAAAATAAATCTTTTTTAAAAAACCGACAAGAATTTTAGAATTATTAATGACGGAGCTGATACTTTTGTAAAATAAGAAATACCAAGGTTTATTAATAAACTCCACATCTGAAAAATATTAAAGCAATATAACTGATCAATTCAGTGACTTCAAAATTTAAAAAAAAACATTTTTATTATTATCAAGAAGTAAAATGAATTGTAAGTTCAGAGACTTTTCTTGCCTCTTAATTTATTGACATAAAATTGGATAGATACGTCCCTAAGTGTCCTGACATACACAACATGGCCAGCCATGCATGACTGTGTTATTTGTTAAATATATACTTCCCTCTTTTCTCATTATAATATTGCATCCAACTCACAACCAGTGCCAAATAGGTGATACAGAAAAGTGATTCCCAGGCAAAGTCCCTCATGGGGAAAGATCAGTTCTGTCTGACATGTTTCTGGAAGGCTTCACAAAGAAGAGCATTCTATAGAGACGTAAGGAGAGAAAAGTGGGAGTCACCGAGAAAACCAATTTTCCTAAAGTAGAGATTTCATTGCGATTAATGGGGAGAGACAAGGCCAAACATTTATTGAGGTGAGATTTCCAGCAGGAAGGTTTTGACTTTAATGTGGGCTGAGAAAACCACTGAAGGTTTGTGGAAGAGAATTTCAGGGTTTCTGCGGATTAGGCTGGTAGCAATGTACAGAAGAGAACAATTGTGGAAACAAGTAAATTTAAGTTATCAAGGAGTGAAAGTAATGAGGATCTAAATTAGGGTAGTCTGGTGGTAGTGGGTAAGTTAAGGATAAATAAAAAATATAGTGTAAAAAATAATCTAGATGATATTATTACTCACCATATATGACAGTCTAATAAAAGAAAATAATTTTAAAATTGCAAAGTATGAGTCTCCTGACTGGAACCATTGAGGTACCACTGATTAAAACAAGCAAATCTTAGGAGGAGTTACATGCCAAAGCATAGAAATGGCATATGAAACAAGAGTATTTGACCTGGAGTATATTAAATGTGTTCAGTTGATAGGAAATCCCAGCAAAAATGTTCAGTAAGCAGTTGATAATGTGAACTGGTAGAGATGTGATGTTTGAAGCTGAGGGAGTGGATCAGACCTTTGATATACAGAATGTCTATGAAATTGACAGAACCTTGACATACAGATTTTAATGTTCAGATGTACATGCAGGATGAAAATAGGCCAAGAAGAGAAACCTCGGGCAGCAGCAGCAGAAGGGTCCATAAAGGAGGCAGAGCAAAGAGAGAACTGTGATCACACTAAGAAAAACAGAGGGTGTCCTAGGTATTTCTGATATGAACTTTAATACAGGGAATTTGTTAACAGGCATTAGATGGCTGCAGGATCAGAAAAAAAGATGCTAAGCCTGCAGAGAAATCAATAAGTGCAAGAAGGGGCTACTGTCACTGGGGCTGGAAAAACAAAGGAGAAGAGTTGTTAGTGCTAGAACCTAGAATTTGGAAGAGGAGCCCAAGAGAGCTGGTGTTTGGTCCTTTGGGGAAAGCTCCTTGAAGCTGGTTCTCAGACCTCTAGTCTGGCAAGTGCCAGGAACTCTGTAGAGGGGACACAGCTCAACAGATGCCTGGAAGAGGGTGTCCCAGTGTGTGGGAGAAAACCGGAGCATCTCATACTCCAGCGTTTGAAGGAAGCACGTTCTGGTTACCCATAGGAGCTAAAATTGGCAAAAGAAGCTGAAAGTTGGAGTGGAGCCTACTGCTTTTGCGGGAACAATGCTTCTATGGATTGGAAAAACAGAAAAAAATCCACTATGTTGTATACCCAAAATTAATGTAACATTGCATGTCACAGATACTCAAAATTTTAAAAATAGACAAACAAAACCCCGCTCTGTGCTCACTTTCCAACCCCTCTCTCTGTGGCCCCCTACTGGCAGACCCTAAGAGGAAGTCAGCTAATAAAGAACTCTGGGAAGGGGTGCCTGGGTGGCTCAGTGGGTTAAAGCCTCTGCCTTCAGCTCAGGTCATGATCCCAGGGTTCTAGGAATCGAGCCCCACATCAGGTTCTCTGCTCAGCAGGGGAGCTTGCCTCCTCCTCCTCTCTCTGTCTGCCTGCCTCTCCATCTACTTGTGATCTCTGTCAAATAAATAAATAAAATCTTAAAAAAAAAAAAAAAAACTCTGGGCAAAGTTAATTTGTGGAGCTCCATGCTGAGCCTCATGTAGCAGAGTCAAAAAGAGTCTATTGGAGCTGAAAGACAATTGGTAAATAATCAGCACATCTACGGAGGAACACATTCTAAGGGCCAAAGGAAGAATGGGGTTTCAATAAGAAAGGAGAGGAAAACTCCCAACAAATGCGGGAAATAGGTCAAGGAAAACAGACCAGGCAAAGACCTTTGAATTTGGTGATTAAGGTAAATGAAATGTTTTTAAATGGGTGAATGTTGGAGCAAATTCTCTTAAAATACACCAAGTACTCTCAATGTCTTTGATTAACCTATGTCAGTTTTCCCATTACTTTAAGAACTTTACAAATATTAAATAAAACTTTCTTTATATTTATAGGAGATAGTAAATAATATTTCCAAATATCTGAAACAAAACAAAACAAAAATGATGTGTCCTTCAAAGTATTCACAATGTAGTATGAAATATTTTTATTATTTTATTAAAATAGTACTGGCTTGCCCAAGAAATATGTTTACAAAATATATTAGTTTCTACTCTTTCATTGTCACAAATACATTTTTAAAATTCTTATTAAATTCCTTCTGAGTCATTGAAAAGATACGAGTACCTCATGTAAAAACGAATAATTTAGTATTATATTAGGATGCCCCTGGCAGTGCTGTGGAGTCTCAGCTGGAAAGAATGGCATAAAGAAAATTCTCTTCCTCCCTCCTGCAGAGAAGAGAATTCCACCACACCATCATCTCTGCTCTTTCCTTTTCCCCCCACAGAGCCTAAAAAATCTGCCTAGAATGTACATTCCGCAGTCCTCTGAAGTATTATAGTAATATTAATAAATTCCTTACATGACATTTGGACAAAAGCCAGTCATAGATATAAAAACCTAGGTGTCTCTCAGGTCTGAAATGAGTTTAAAAATATTCTCCATGTTTAAGAAAAAGGAAAGCTAAATTTTGGTAATTCTAAGTACAATGATTTTCCTAGTAAGTGTTAGGCAACCAGCTTATGCTAAATACTGTATTACTATATTCATTTGCATGACAGAGCATGGAACTAGTGCTGTGTTTACTATTGGAGCATGCAATTAGAGGTCAAAAGGTACAAAATAACCCCAACTTTATGTAAAAGGAAAAAGGGTGCATGAAAATCAAATATGACAATAAAGCTTCTCTTTTGCTAAACTATCTTCTTTTCCCCTTCTGGGCAATAAATTATATGTCCTTTCAAGCCTCTGAAATGCTATATTCTGAAGTTAGATTTCCTTATTTCCCCTACCATTTTTTGGTTTAGAACAAGTTATATGCAAATGTAACACACACACACATACACACACCCCACACTTTAGAGAGATTACGGAATAAATTGCTATTTGATAAAGAAATAGGAGCACCTAGCGCGTAAAGTTGTGTCCAGGTTAATCCATACTGACTCCATAAATTATATTGGAATATAAAATGTGCATATTTATATATAATAGTTACATCTACTATTGCTGCACTGTACTGTTTCTGAATATTTAACCATATAAGTCAGGTCATATTATTCCAATTTAGTACATGTAGATACTGAGGGCAAAAGAGGATTTTGCTCAAGGTCATATATCTCTATGACAGAATTAGAAGGAAGCTGTATGTCCAAGTTCTTTCTACTAAGCTCTGCTGCAAAAAGGCCTATTTACATTTTATTTAAAACAGAACAAGCAGTATGTCTGCTTTTCCATTGCTCATAATACTGTGTGTGTACTAAGGGGTATCACTGACTCAATTCTTTTCAGAAAATGATACCCTTGGACCCATTCTATAGAACTGTTCTGCCACTGGCAAACAGCAACAAGAAGTCATTCAGAAAGATCTGGGCTGAGCTATGATAGGGGGATAACCACTGTTCTGTGTGAGGAATCATGCATGATACGTAAGACAGAGGGACCTCTGATACTTTTAAAGGAAAATGAGTGTTATCATTGAAAACAAGAATCTGGTATTAAGGCATTCAGGCTGTTCCTCTTCCGCCAGTCAGGTAGTCCCCACAGATTAGCACAATGCCTAGAGTGGAGATCAACCAAATTTGTTGAATTCGTTAGCTGAAAAAATAAGACGTGCCTTGGATTTCCAAAAAAAACTGTTTGGAGATTCAAAGACAAGAAACCAAGACTTAAAAGAATAGAACATTTTCCTGTAAGTTATTCCTTGGGGAACTGCATTCCCAATGTCTGAGAAGAAACTGATAGTTGGGCAAGAGTTTGTAATCATGAGGGCTTTTCCTGAGCTAGTAAATGATGAGGGAAATGAAATCTCAGAGCAAAGTCCTGGCTGAAAGTATATCACATCATTTACTTGCACCCTTCCAAATTGTAAAAAAAAAAAATATATATATATATATATATATATATGCATGCACTTAACACTAAAACAAAATGTATGTAAATTATATATCATATATGTGTATGCATGTGTGTGTATATATATATATATACACACATACACATATATATAGTATATTCTGATTGAATAACCCAGTGATAAATAGCTGTTTCTCCTATGATGGGGAGAAAATATTTTGTTTTGAAAATATATTTTATTTCTAAAGTTCCTTTGGGATTTTCTAGATTGAAAAAGTGAGGGGAGGGAAAAAATCTGAATGTTTTGAAAGAATAAAAAATATTTTGGCAATATCCTCCAACATCTAAGATACCTGAAATTAAAATTGCTCTCAGAGGGCCCTGATCTATCCATTGGAGCCAGAACTCTGATCCTTGGCCAATTGTATGCACACTGCTCTGAGATCCAAAGTGTGTCTTGCATTCCAGAAGTACTACACCGAATCTAACAGCAGCCCAAATCTCCATCAGAGCAAATCACAGCAGCTGGGGTCCAGGCGTATCTGTTCTAATGTGCAAAGGCTAGAACATAATATATTTTGAAGGTATGTCGACCATTATGGCTGAAACTCAATATTAAATCGTATACATCTAGGACTGTAAGAAACAAATTTCAAAATAGAGCCATGACTTTGGAGATGTGGTATTTAAAAATACTGTGGGTAATTGCAGCAAATGGTCCATGATTATATACATGCACTAAGCTTTGGCCATGAACTGACTACAAAATATAGTCTTCGTATATGTTAAACATATATTAAATGTTGCATATTACACATAACACATATTAAAGAGAAAGATTTATATCATCTTTCAAATGTATGTAGGTACAGTTGTGTTGAATACAGTACAAACTCTGTTTTAAGTTTTACAGTATACACAGTTACTTTTAAGTTATTACATATCTTCCTATTAGATATAAAAAGGGTACAAAAAATTGTGAAATATATGAAAAGTTTTTCTCTTTTT
Organism: Mustela putorius furo; assembly: GCF_011764305.1. Lineage (NCBI taxonomy): Eukaryota > Metazoa > Chordata > Mammalia > Carnivora > Mustelidae > Mustela > Mustela putorius. The sequence goes on from NW_025422023.1 coordinate 13,943,239, forward strand.
TTGTAATGATCTCACTTAAATGTGTAATTTTTTTTACATTGAGATATAATTTACATATTTTTTAGTTTTGTGTACAACATAATTATTTGATAAATGTATATATCGCAAAATGATTGCCCCAATAAGTTTAGTTAACATTTATCATCACACATAGTTACAGTATATTTTTTCTCTTGCTGAGAACTTTTAAGATTTGTTCTGTGAGTAACTTTCAAATATATCACACAGTACTGTTAACTAGATCACCACGCTGAACATTACATCCCCAGGATTTATTTATAACTGGAATAACTGGTGATCTTTTGATCACCTTCACCTATTGCACCCCCTTACCTGCCTCTGACAGCAACTAATCTGTTCTCTAAATCTATCTATGAGTTCAGGTTTTTTTAAAATTCTCAAAATAAATTAGATTATACAGCATTTGCCTTTCTGTATCTGAATTGTTTCACTTAGCATAATATGCCCTCAAGTTGTATCCATGTTGTCACAAATGACAGGATTTCCTTCTCTTTTATGGTGGAATAATATTCCATTGTGTGTGTGGGTGCGTTTATACATATCATGTTTTCTTTATCCATCATCCATTGATGAACATCTAGATTGTTTCCATGTCTTGGCTATTGTTAAAAAAAAAAAAAAGATGTTGCAATGAACATGGGGTATATATTTGCAAGATAGTGATTTCATTTCCTTTTGATAAAAATCTAGATATAGAATTAGCTCATATGATAGTTCTGTTTTTAATTTTTTGAGGAACCTCCATACTGTTTTCCATAGTGGATGCACAATTTACATTCCCACCAATAGTGCACAAGAGTTTCTTTTCTCCACATTCTTGCCAACACTTGCCATTCTGACAGGTGTGAGGGGATGTCTCATTGTTTTTTTTTTTTTTTTTTTTTTTTTTTTTTTTTTGTCTGGATTCTTTTTTTTTTTTTTTTTTTTTTTTTTTTTTTAATTTTTTATTTTTATAAACATATATTTTTATCCCCAGGGGTATAGGTCTGTGAATCACCAGGTTTACACACTTCACAGCACTCACCAAATCACATACCCTCCCCAATGTCCATAATCCCACCCCCTTCTCCCAAACCCCCTTTGATTTGCATTTCCCTGATTCATGATGTTTCTGTTGGCTATTTGGATGTCTTTTTTGGAAAACTGTCTGTTCATTTCTTCTGACCAATTATTGAATGGATTTTTTTTCTTGAGTTTAATGAGTTCTTTAGATATTCTGAATATTTATTATACTATATTATATATGACTATTAGATATATGATTTGCAAATATTTTCTCCCATTCCATAGGTTACCTTCTCATTTTATTGATAGTTATGTGGGGAAGGTATCTAAATCTAAATAAACAGGTATTACCCTTGGTACTTGAAATATATTTGTCCTTTATCTTCTGAGATCTATTGATGCTTCTAAGAAATCTTCTGTCATTATGATTTTAGTATATGTGCTGCCGAAGCGAGCACTGTCATTATGATTGTATTTATTTATAGGTAATCTTTTTTGACCCTCTAGTAGCCTTTAAAATTTTCCTTTTATCCTCTCCTCTAATGTTTTGCAGTTTTTCTATGATGTTTTTAATGAATGAATGGGTTTGTATTTATTTAACTCATTAGGAACTTATGCTTTTACAATCAGAAGACTCGTATTCCCTTGTGAATCTTAAAAATTTGGAATCATAACATTACAAATTTTTCTCCTCTCCCCTTCCAATTTCTCCTTCTGAGACTCCTTCCAGACACATATTAGAGATTCTCATTGTATCGTCCTTCAGTTGTCATTTGGCTTTTCTCTTTTAATCTCTGAGCTGTATTCTAAGTGGTTTCTTCAGATATGTTCTATTTCTTTCTTTACCTATATTCAGTCAATGCTTTAATCCATCTACTGTTTACATTATTTCAAATTTATATTTTTAATTATGAAAATTATGTTGGATGTGTAAATTTATGTATTCATTTTATTATATAGTCCTGTACTTTTCTTATGGATTTTATTTCTTTTATTCTCTAACCTTTTAAATATACTTGCTTTAAAGTCTTTTTCGGAATAGATTCTGGTTACTCTAGTTCCTCAAGTACTTCCTTTTCTTATATGTGTGGTTTTTCTTTCATGGTAGTTAGTTTTCTCATGGACTTCAAAATTTTTCTCTCTCAGCTATCATCAGTGAGGATTATTTTCCATAAGAAAAATAAGATTCCTAGAAATGGAAAATTCAGCAATTTTACTTACCAAATGTTAAATTGTTAAATAAGTGGATCTAACCGGCATTTATAGACTATTTTTATCCAACAACAGAAAAATCCACATTTTTTTTCTAACTCCCATAGAACATGCACCATGGTAGACCATGTGCTGAGCCATAAAGCATGAACACAATAAAATAATTTAATTACCGGATGTTAGATGGTAGGACCCAGGTTCCTCACTACTGGACTGGGAATTCAGATAAGCATGAGGAGGAGGCTAGAATGATCCATGTATTAGATTAGATTTGGAGACATAGTCTGAACTTAAGTTTAGCTTAATATAGCTACAGATGATCACACACAAATATTTATAGATATAGGCATATGGATAAGTACATATACATGAGTTAGTATAAACACACATACCTCCTTGTTTTGTCAGCTGAGAAGTCTTTAAAGTAATGACATCTCAATAGAAACAAAAGCACTATACCTAGATCTTGGTTTTTAATACCATTCTCCTGTAAAAACAACAACAACAACAACAACAACAAAAAACCAAACTAGGTTTTGTTGGAAAAAATCGCTGATTCTTAGACTGGGCACAAAATCTACAAGATAATCCTAGACTGTTTTGTGGTGTCAGATATTAATGAAATGCTCCAGAAAAAGAGAATTACATCGGTGAGTATATGTCAAAGGAACAGAAGCCCAATAAAAGCAATCTCAATGTCCAAAACTGGAACATTTGAACAACAAAGAAAATGAAGTAGTTGGACTATAACCCAAAGTATAAAGAATATCTTTGAGTGCATAGTGGTATAAATAATCAAATAAATATTTAAATATGGAGGAAGAAGTAAATCTGTATGTTGAAGAACTCCAAATAATTAATGGAGCTTTTTTATTCCTTAAGTATGGACTGCACATAGTAATTTCCTTCCCAAGTTTATAGTATGAAGGGGAGTGGAAAACAGAGTAATATAACAATGGAAAAATCTGGTGAATACTATCACAGCCAGGTGTTCAAGGTTAATAGCATCAGTAATAAGTCATGCTGATAATATATACCCTTGATGTGACATGATAAAAAGAGTACTTTCCCTCTGTCCTCCTTTTCTTCCAAATTAACAACCTCAGTCTAATCTTGAGAAAAACATCAAATTCCAATTCAGGGGCATCTTATTAAATATTTTACCAGTACTTTTCAAGACTGTCAAGAACATCAAAACAACCAAAACCTAAGAAACTGTTATAGCCAACAGAAGCCTAAGAGACATAACAAGTAAATATAATATGGAATACTGGATTGGATCTTGATATGGAAAAAAATAATCAGGTAAAAATTAAGGAAATCTAAATAACATGTACTTTAGATAATAATAATATATAAATATTTTCTCATTAATTTCAACAAATATAACATACAAATATTAAGATACCAATAATAGGAGAAACTGGGTGAAGGGGTTACGTGGGAACTCTACAAATTCTTTTTAAAATTTTCTATACATCTAAAACTTTAAAAATATAAACTCTAATAAATTTTTAGTAAATCTTTATCTGAATTTTTTAAATATATTGTGCTGAATTTACTCTCATTTGGGTTCATTGCAAATCCAATCAAAATACAAATCATGAACTACATCATAAAACTTCATTCTGTTATTATTTTTATTTTTTAGATGGTGATAAGAGAAAGGGGTCCCAGTAAACAAGGAGTGTCTTTCCTTGCAAAATATCTTCTTAGCTTTCAGAATTATAATAATATTATAAAATGGGGGAAAACAGCCTCACTCATGATTCTCTCAGTTACCTGTGATGCATGTTTATAGAGACCAGGTTGGCCAAGTTTGCTGTTGCTCCTTTCTCTTTGCTGAATCAACATGGAAAAGAGAATGCTAGAGACAGAGTGTCATACTAGTCCATAGTTGAAACCCTTTCTTGCCTTTCTATTGTCAATATCACAACAGCTAGACCAATACCTCTATTCTTACAGCCTAGTACATAGGATAGACAAAATTTTGGTTATAGTCTAGCTGCACATAATGATAATCATGAACCACAATAAAAATCTCCGAACATTTAGAAATATGAGTTATATGATTAAAATCAATCAAGCAGCAAGATAAGGCAAATTAACTTTAAATCATATTCTATAATATTTTATACAAGAAAACTTGATTTGCACGATTTGAAGTTAAAAAAGACAACATCTTATGTAATAAGATCATACCCATTATTAGGAATCTAAAAGTACAACTAATGGAGGGCTATAATGATCTGGATTGCATCATTTCTATAAGAACAAAAATCTTGGAATTAGCAAAAGGAAAACTCATTTTAACATTTGATTTTTGGGGCCTGGGTGGTTCAGTTGGTTAAACGTCTGCCTTCGGCTCAGGTCATGATCTGAGGGTCCGGGAATCCTGCTTCTCGCTCTGCCCTACCTGCTCATGTGTGTGTGCTCTCTCTCTCTCTCACTCAAGTAAATAAATAAAATCCTTAAAAAAAAAAAAGCATTTGATTTTGTTTAGCTCCAACCCCCCAGTTTTATGTACACTCTTCATCCCTACACTGCACAAGCCTCAAGCATCTATGTGTCATATATAATTCTTTCTACTGGCCATGCTGTGCCATCACTGCTCATGTGATATTTTCCTTAAATGAAAGATGTAAGCACTTCCTGGTAGATGAAACATGATCCTAGAACTAGAATGAACAGTTTTGAAGCCTAAAGCTACAGTCTACTGATGCTTTCATTCACAATGGAACAGTCTTTCAGAAGGCTTCTATCTGATAGGATTTTACTATCTCAACATAAAATATAGTAACAGAGCGATGGGCATTAAAGAACACACATGTTTTGATGAGCACTGGGTGTCATATGCAGCTAATGAAATGTTGAACACAACATCAAAAACTAATGATGTAGTATACATTGGCTAACTGAACATAATAATAATAATGAAAAAATAAAAGACAAAAAATAAAATAAAAGACAAAAAAATAAAGTGTGTATAATATTGCCTAATATATACACACATGCACACACACACATATATGTGTGTATATATACACATATATATGTATATATAGTGGGGTCCACCTAAACAAATGATTTCCCATTCTCTGCTAGAGTAACAGATCAAAACTCTTAACCTTGTACTCTCCTTATAAACTGCTAGTTTGATACTCTAAGTATTTATTAGGGTGGGCTTTTACTCATTCAAAAGAAACCCTTAATAAAAGGATATTTGGATATAACACAATAATATATGAAAATTATTTACAGCCTCTCATTTTTCATCATATTAATTATAGTCCTTTGAACTTAGTACATAACATATGATCAAATATAGATTTGAGTGACATTGTTTAACAAATAAAAATTGCCATTATTTACTTTATGTTGTCACTGTGATCTTTCTGCCCTATTACGAATATTCAGTTGGAAGAAGTTCTATGATAACAAGTAAATAAATTGGTGAAAATACATTTAGTTAATTTTTAGCCTGGTTAAGAAACTTTTACCACATTTAAAACAGTTTTGGCAATATCATAATGTTTGTTTGAAATTATCAAAATTTACAGTTATATATAACAATGATATATAAAAACTACACATAGCAACAACAGTCAAGACAAATTTAAAGCAGTAACAGGGCCAATTTTATTTTTTTTTAAGATTTTATTTTTATTTATTTGAAACGGAGAGAGAGAGATCACAAGTATGCAGAGAGGCAGGCAGAGAGAGGAGAAAGCAGGCTCCCCGCTGAGCAGAGAGCCTGATGCGGGCCTCGATCCCAGGACCCTGAGATCATGACCTGAGCCAAAGGCAGAGGCTTAACGCACTGAGCCACCCAGGTGCCCCAGGGCCAATTTTAGAAACATAACATGTACACATACATGTGTGCACAGGTCTTTATGTATGTAGTGGGAAACAAGAGGCATGTTTTTAAAAGCATGCACATTTACCATGCAAGTCAACTTGTAAGTCACACAACTTACTTCTAAAAAAGAACAATTCTATCACTTCCATGGCAGAGTTTCCCTATACCTTCTTCATCTACCAACAATCATACACACACAAAGACAAAGGAAAGAGAACGAAACAGAGAACTAAAATATTCATTGAACTTTGTTATACTACAGCCTATGTAGCAAAAATACACTGGCTATAGAAATGTAGAGTAGGACTCACTCTGATTTACCAGTAGCTGTCTTAATATCACATAAGATTTATGACCAGCATTGTCCTCTTCTTGCTATTTGCTGCAGCAACACATACCAACTCTAGTGAAATCAGGCAGGATGCATGCATGTTTTAGTCCAATTTCACTGCTGTGACTTGGTCACTGTCACTAAGAAGTGTTGGGTGGAGCATAATAGCAGGACAAAACATTAATATTTCCTAATTTCTGAATGTCTGTGGTTACCCGATCACTGTATAATAGACAAGCTTCATTTAACCTTAATCATCCCATTACTGTTGAATTTCATGCAGGAAAAGGACTGAATCCTTAAAATTTCCCATATATGTCAATCTAAGTGGTTTTCAATATGGTGCTTACAAATGCCATCTGCAAATTTAAGTATTTGTTTAAATTTATTAAAAACAAAACTAGGGGGACCTGGGTGGCTCAGGGGGTTAAGTCTCTGCCTTCGGCTCAAGTCATGATCTCAGGGTCCTGGGATCGAGCCCCGCATCAGGCTCTCTGCTCAGTGGGGTGCCTGCTTCCCCTCTCTCTCTCTGCCTACTTGTGATCTCTGTCAAGTAAATAAATAAAATCTTTTAAAAAAATAGTCATAAAATAAATTCACCCATAATGGTAACTATTGTGAAATAGTGGACAGGGAGAGAAGTGCTGAACCTATTAATATTAATAGGGAGGCCTATTTTTTTAATGCCTTGTCCACCTTTACTAATGCAGAATTTTGGGAAAATGTATTCCATCCCTAAATTTCACCAGTGTTCCCTCTATAAAATGAAGATGAGAATACCTATTACACAGAACTCCTGTGAATATAAGATACTGTATATGAAAGTGTTTTATCAGCTATAATATGATAGTAAATATATAGCATTATTAAAATAGAAGCTCATGTTCTTTTCTTTCTGTAAGATCAGTGAATAGCAATATGATGTATAGCTTTAGCTGTTGGCACAATATCTGGTCTGGGTACCAGATGTAATTACCTGATTGAGAAATTTATTTGTGTCAAAATTATCCATGGAAAAATGTATCAGAAGCCATTATATGTGCAACCAGTGGCCCCAGAGAAATGCAGTATGTGTTGTAAATCAACACGTGCTATATTGTGTTGTAATACCAACCGACCTCCAAACCCCAGTAACTTACGACGAAGGTTTTATTTCTCACTCATGTGACTTCAGTTGTTAGTTAGCTGTGGCCCTGCCACATGCTTTGCTTTATTCCCACAAACAAGCAGAAGAAGTGGCTCCAATCTGGGAAATGTTCTTCTGCAGGAAGAGGTGACGAACAATGGCAGTGTATGTACTTGGTCTGAAACTCGTGCTCTGATAATGTGATGTGTTCATTCTGCTCCCATTCCCCTTCTTAACGCAAGTCATGCAGCCAACACTGATAAATTTGGGTGGAGAAGAATATTTCTCCCAGAGAGAAGGGCACCAGAACAGGGCCCCTGAAACTACCGTATATTTGAAACAAACAATGCAGTTTTTTACACAATAGATATACTATAAATAGACACAATTATGCCCCAGGTCTCAACCATTTTCCTACATAGTCATTTTTATGAATGGCCTGAAAAAAAAAAAAAAAGTGGTAAGCCTGTAAAGAAATGTTCCTCACCCCCTATCAAATGATATGAATAGAAAAGAAATACCAAGAGCATGGCAGCCTTCTTTTTTTAAATCTTGCAGGTTTGAATTCTGGTCGTCGACAGAACAGACATTCAAAGCTAAAGGAAAGGTAGACAGATTGTTGATAATTTCAACAAGAAAAATTCTACTTGGTTGCAGTTCTAAGCCCAGCCTTACCACCTATCTGTAGGAGGTAGGAAATCACTACACCAGTCTGAGTTATCTCAGATGGCAAAATATTATGGGTGTTCACATATATCTCAAAGGAGTTTGAGGGAGAGAGGTAAGGTCAAGAAGAGATCTGAAGGAAAGAGATGTACTGATCTCAAATTCAATTTACTGGATAGAATAATCACCCAGAGTGGGAAGGAAATTTCAGTGGGCTCCTCATGGTCTGTGTGGATTATGTCTTTGACAGGATCTTTGAGTCTTTATTTACCAAAACGATTGCTTGAACATTGATTTATTTGCCTTACTAACCTAATGAGATAGCATATATGAAAGTTCTTTGAAGCAGAGTAAAAGGTATTAGAATAACGACTGCCATCAGTGTAGTGATGCGCAGAAGCAGCAAATCACTTTAGTTACCTTGCTTCCATAAATTAGTTAATTTACTGTCTTGACTACAAAATTTTTTAGGGTATAAAAAAGTCTATTGAAACCTTGTCTTCTATGGATATTTAAATACAATAAAGCTTCCAAAAGCTTTCAAATCAAGAAAAGCCCTGGAAGAAAAAAAAAAAGCATAAGAAAAGCACTTTAATAAATTTGAATTTTATTTAGAGAAAGAGATTTAAATTTTATTGAAAGAAAGAAAAAGAAAAAAAAGAAGGAAAGAAGGAGGGGGAGAGGGATGAAGAGAGGGAGGGAGGAAGGGAGGGGGAAAGAAAGAAAAAAGGAAGGAAAGAAAGAAGAAAGAAAGGAAGAAAAAGTCCTGGAAGAAAAAAAAAAAAATAACTCTAGAGGAAAACACTGAGCCCAAATCTCTAGCCACCTGCTAAGATAAGGACATGCCATTTTTAAGATACTGAACTCATATAGAAGCAAAATAGTTGGAGATACAATGACAGAAACCCAGATTTTTTTTAATTTTTTAAATTTTTTAATAAATATATAATGTATTATTAGCCCCAGGGGTACAGGTCTGTGAATCGCCAGGTTTACACACTTCACAGCACTCACCATAGCACGTACCCTCCCCAATGTCCATAACCCCACCACCCTCTCCCTAACCCCCTCCCCCCAGCAACCCTCAGTTTGTTTTGTGAGATTAAGTGTCTCTTATGGTTTGTCTCCCTCCCAATCCCATCTTGTTTCATTTATTCTTTTCCTAACCCCCAACCCCGCCACGTTGCATCTCTACTTCCTCATATCAGGGAGATCATATGATAGTTGTCTTTCTCTGATTGACTTATTTCACTAAGCATCAATACCCTCTAGTTCCATCCACATCATCGAAAATGGCAAAATTTCTTTTCTTTTAACAGCTACATCATATTCCATTGTGTATATATAGCTTGCATTCCCACCAAAAGTGTAGAAAGGTTCCCCTTTCTCCCACATCCTAGCCAGCATCTGTCATTTCCTGACTTGTTAATTTTAGCCATTCTGAGGGGTGTGAAGTGGTATCTCATTGTGGTTTTGTTTTGTATTTCCCTAATGCCGAGTGATGTGGAGCACTTTTCCATGTGTCTGTTGGCCATTTGGATGTCTTCTTTGCAGAAATGTCTGTTTATGTCCTCTGCCCATTTCTTGATTGGATTATTTGTTCTTTGGGTGTTGAGTTTGATAAGCTCTTTATAGATTTTTGGATACTATCACTTTATCTGATATGTCCTTTGCAATTATCTTCTCCCATTCTGTCAGTTGTCTTTTGATTTTGTTAACTGTTTCCTTTGCTGTGAAAAAGCTTTTGATCTTGATGAAGTCCCAATAGTTCATTTTTGCCCTTGCTTCCCTTGCCTTTGGTGATGTTCCCAGGAAGAAGTTGTTGCGGCTGAGGTCGAAGAGGTGGCTGCCTGTGTTCTCCTCAAGGATTTTGATGGAATCCTTTCTCACATTGAGGTCCTTCATCCCTTTTGCGTCTATTTTCATGTGTGTATGAAGAAATGGTCCAATTTCATTTTTCTGCTTGTGGCTGTCCAATTTTCCCAACAACATTTTTTGAAGAGGCTGTCTTTTTCCATTGGACATTCTTTCCTGCTTTGTCAAAGATTAGTTGACCATAGAGTTGAGGGTCTATTTCTGGGCTCTCTGTTCTGTTCCATTAATCTCTGTGTCTGTTTTTGTGCCAGTATCATACTGTCTTGATGATGACAGCTTCGTAATAGAGCTTGAAGTCCGGAATTGTGAGATGCCACCAACTCTGGCTTTTTTTTTTTTTCCAATATTCCTTTGGCTTTTCGAGGTCTTTTCTGGTTCCAGAAAACCCAGTTTTAAAACAAATTGTGAGCATGGACCATATTAACATTTTCTTAAAAACCCTACACCATAAAAATGAGTTCAACAATAAAATAAAGAGCAAGTAATTTTCACAATATATTTAAGCAAGATGCCATTGTATGTCCCAGCTACCTGTGTTTCAGTGCAGAGATGCAGGTGGAGAAAATTTTACCAAATAACAAAATAATAAATGAAAGAAGATGGGATTGGGAGGGAGACAAACCATAAGTGACTCTTAATCTCACAAAACAAACTGAGGGTTGCTGGGGGGAGGGGGTTTGGGAGAAGGGGGTGGGATTATGGACATTGGGGAGGGTATGTGCTTTGGTGAGTGCTGTGAAGTGTGTAAACCTGGTGATTCACAGACATGTACCCCTGGGGATAAAAATATATGTTTATAAAAAATAAAAAATTAATTAAAAAAAAAAAGAAACAGAGGAAAAGTCTAAAGGGCAATGTTTTCATTGAAAATATCAGATTGACCTGTCAAAACATTTCCATGGCTTCCTTCTACCCATTGGTACTTCTCTGTGGCTGGACCCTTGGACAACAGATAAACTCTAGTTTGACACTCAAGACCTTTGTTAGTAAGAAGTCCTACATCTTTCTTTTCATTTACTCTCCAGCTGCTCTTATCTTCAATTCTTTCTTTTTCTCACTTCATTCTTTTCCTCCACCAAGTCTTTCAGTCTATAAGACTGAACATAATGCCAATGAGGTTTGGTAGACTTTTTATAACCTTTAGATAAAAACTGTTTGCCTAAAAGTTAAGTTTTGGACAAGATTGAATTTTGCTATAGTTTAAACGTGGGAAGCCACTGGCTGATCTCAGAGATCTTTTTCTATATAGAAATTTCTGTTATACCTATGATGATTGGATTTGGCCTTTGGTGTGTTCTAAAAGAGGCCAAATTTGGAAAACCTTGACATTTATGCATATAAATTCCAATGTTTCTGCAGCTTCTCCAGGAAGCAATTACAAAAATATTTCCATGGTGATTGTTTCCACGTGATTTTGATATAACCTCATTTAACATTTGGTTTCATGAAAAAAAAAAAAAAAGAATGAGGCCCATAGAGATATGCTTCAAACCTATTTATGTTATTTGATTCAACACTGCCTTCTATAATATTATGTCTCTGTTGAGTTTCTTAGTTTGACTTTTGCCTGATATGCCCGGGTCAGAAGAAAGTACAGAGTATATATGATACATTTCCTATTTGGACTCCTTTATCATCTTTTTTAAATCTTCAGGAAAATGTTCAACTGAAATCTCCTGTCTTAGAGAACAATGTGTCTCAATGGAAAATACCAAACATAGGAGGGAAGTGGGGTTTTAATTTGGTGAAAGAAGCTTTCTTCTTCTGTATCTCTTAATGTCTTAATCTCTTAGTGTGTTTCCATTTAGCAGAATTTGCATGTATTTAGTATGATGTTGGCCCATGTACCATACTTTATACACATTCTGTGTTAGGAACTGTACATACTACCCAGGCAACAAACAAAAGGATAAGAAAAGTATTATGGTAAGTATATGTTGGTGTTATATGTAATGGTGGTTTCATAAAATGAGCAGTAGTAACTGTGTGAACCAAGCAGATAAAGTGACACCATGACCAGTCACTTTATTGATTTTGCCCCTTGTTACATCTATTGGTAGTCAAAATGTTCATGTACGTCCAAGTTTGATTTAGAAATACATTAACATTTAGACATTAGTTCAAAAACATTCTTATTAGAAAAGGATTCCTCCTATAAAATGTAGACAAAAAATGTATAGTTTCACTTTTTGTGTGAGGTTTTCTTAAATATAAATAAAAACTTTGAGTGCCTGGGTGGTTCACTGGTTGGGCAACTGCCTTCAGCTTGGGTATGACTCTGGAGTCTGGGGATCAAGTCCCGCATCAGGCTCCCAGCTCCACGGGGAGTCTGCTTCTCCCTCTGACATTCTCCCCTCTCGTGCTCTCTCTCACTCTCTCTCTCTCAAATAAATAAATAAAATCTTAAAAATTAAAAAAAAAGAATAACATTAATTGTTTTTAGGATTCATCGTTTCATAAAACAAACAAAATAAATTCTTTCAATTGTAAATTGGTTTCAAAGAAATAAAGCATATTGTGGTTAGAAACCCAGTATCTTTTATAGTATAAACATAGTCTTATTTAATTATACCTTCCAAAAACTAAAAAAACTACTTTGTAAGAGGGCATGTTCTCTTTATTTCTCTTCTTTCTTCCTCTTCTTTTTTTTTTTTTTTTTTTGCTAACCCGTGTCATTTAAGTTTTTAAGTTCCAGTTAGTTAACCTATAATGTAATATTAGTTTCAGGTGTAGAATACACTCATTCAAAACTTCCATACACCACCCATTGTGCTCATCACAACAAATGGGCTCCTTACTCCCCATGACCTAATTCACCCATTCCCCCACCACCTCCCCTCTGGTAGTGATCAATTTATTCTCTATAATTAAAAGTGTTTCTTGGGTTGGCATTCTTTTTTCTCCCTTTGCTTGTTTGTTTTGTTTCTTGATTTCCACAAATGAGTGATATTATATGGTATTTGTCTTTCTCTGACTGAGTTATTTCACTTAGCATTACACATTCTACTTCCATCCACGTTATTGCAAATGGCAACGTTTCATTTTTTTTTTATGGCTAAGCAATATTCCATTGTATATGTAAGCTTTATTTAATAGTATTGAGTGGTACTGAAATATTTAATTTGTTTTTAAATGGTCACATCAACCTTCTTACACTTGAAGGAAACAGGAAGATAAGCTTATGTTACATTTATTTTTTTAATTAATTAATTAATTTACTTATTTATTTTCAGCATAACAGTATTCATTGTTTTGCACCACACCCAGCGCTCCATGCAATCTGTGCCCTCTCTAATACCCACCACCTGGTTTCCTCAACCTCCCACCCCTTGCTGCTTCAAACCCCTCAGATTGTTTTTCAGAGTCCATAATCTCTCATGGTTGACCTCCCCTTCCAATTTCCCCCAACTTCCTTCTCCTCTCCATCTCCCCATGTCCTCTGTGTTATTTGTTATGCTCCACAAATAAGTGAAACCATATGATAATTGACTCTCTCTGCTTGACTTATTTCATTCAGCATAATCTCTTCCAGTCCCATCCATGTTGATACAAAAGTTGGGTATTCAACCTTTCTGATGGAGGCATAATACTCCATAGTGTATATGGACCACATCTTCCTTATCATTCGTCCGTTGAAGAGCATCTTGGTTCTTCCCATAGTTTGGCGACCGTGGCCATTGCTGCTATAAACATTGGGGTACAGATGGCCCTTCTTTTCATGACATCTGTATCTTTGGGGTAAATACCCAGTAGTGCAATTGCAGGGTCATAGGGAAGCTCTATTTTTAATTTCTTGAGGAATCTCCACACTGTTCTCCAAAGTGGTTGCACCAACTTGCATTCCCACCAACAGTTTTAATTTGAATCTCCCTGATGGCTAGTGATGATCAACATTTTTTCATGTGTCTGATAGCCATTTGTATGTCTTCATTGGAGAAGTGTCTGTTCATATCTTCTGCCCATTTTCTGATATGATTATCTGTTTTGTGTGTGTTGAGTTTGAGGAGTTCTTTATAGATCCTGGATATCAACCTTGTCTGTACTGTCATTTGCAAATATCTTCTCCCATTCCATGGGTTGCCTCTTTGTTTTCTTGACTGTTTCCTTTGCTGTGCAGAAGCTTTTGATTTTTATGAAGTCCCAAAAGTTTATTTTCACTTTTGTTTCCTTTGCCCCAAATTGCTAAGGAAATGTTGAAAAACAAAAATAAAACTGGGGGCATCAAATTACCTGATTTCAAGCTTTATTACAAAGCTGTGATCACCAAGACAGCATGGTACTGGCATAAAAACAGACACATAAAACAGTGGAACAGAATAGAGAGCCCAGATATGGACCCTCAACTCTATGGTCAAATAATCTTTGACAAAACAGGAAAAAATATACAGTGGAAAAAAGACAGTCTCTTCAATAAATGGTGCTGGGAAAACTGGACAGCTATATGTAGAAGAATGAAACTCAACCATTCTCTTACACCATACACAAAGATTAACTCAAAATGGATAAAAGACCTCAATGTGAGACAGGAATCCATCAGAATCCTAGAGGAGAACATAGGCAGTAATCTCTTCGATATCAGCCACGGCAACTTCTTTCAAGATATGTCTCCAAAGGCAAAGGAAACAAAAGCGAAAATAAACTTTTGGGACTTCATCAAAATGTTACGTTCATTTAATTGTTGTTCTCCTTTGAAATTCTAAAAAAATTTTACCTTTTTCAATTTAAGTGAAAGACTTGAAACTAAGAGGAATTAGAATAAAAGAGATCAGAATATTTAAGAATCGTCAGTGAATTTGAATGACATTAAAACTATTTCTGGAACATCAATAAAAAATAATGTAATACTTAACATCTAAGAATCACAAGATCATTTGAAATATGAACTCCATAAATATTTGGCATATTTACTAATCATTTCTAACATACACACACATGCACACATAAAAATGACTTAGATATATATGTGTATATGATATTTAAACTACCATTATTAGAAACCAACATATTGCTGTGACAATATGTACAGAAAATAACTATTCCACTACTTAGTTGGAGAAAATTTTCATGAGAATTTATTTGCATTTGTTTAAGATAATATTGTTGCCTCATAATTTCATAGCTAAATATCATATATTATGATAATATATCTAATTCCATATATCTAATTCCAACTTGACCCTCTCTAATCAATCTTCTACATTTCCACCATTAGGGTATAACTATGTCCTTCTGCTTCAACGTTTCCCCATTCTTTGCAGAATAAAATTCATGTTGCTAGAGTGCACAACTCAGAAATTTTAATCATCTGACTTCATCCCACATCCTTTCTTATTTCCTGTCATGACCCGCACCCTTTCCCTGCCTATTTGCTATTGCCCAGATGATGACTCTCATTCACTTTTCTATGTGTCTTATGTGTTTATTTGTTTATATATCATTTTCTCAACCTAAAATACTCTTTCTCCCCATTTTAGCCAAATTTATTCCTTATAATTTCAAGTTTCAACTCAAGAATCACTTCCTCCTAGTAGCTTTTATGGACCACTTTTCTTTTTGTCTACGTTTATGTCCATTTCCAATTACCAACTCCTTTACTGACATACACATGCAATCTTTGAAACACCAAAGCCAAAAGATTGCAAGAGAGAAAAATTATCTTTTGATCTGAATTAGTGATTAAATAATGTCAAATGTATTCTTGCTTTGGTTTTCTCCTCAGGACTACCCATACCACACAAATATGCACACGCACACACAGGCACTCACATAAAGGTGACACCAGCACTGGTATCAGAGGTCCAATAAGGACCAGAGGTGAGCGTGGAATACAGCTATGCCTTTTACCACCATTTGTTAGCATCCTATCTGCCTTCCTTTAGCCATAGAGACAGGGTTACTTCACTGTGACTTCCTTAGATTACTATCCCATTCCTCTTACTTTTTTCTTAAGGTGATAGTCTTCCCTGATTAATACACAATCATCATTTTTTACTATTGGATCTCAAAATCCCTTATAAACACCACCCCAATTCCTTTGAGATGGTTAGAAATCACTATAACTCCTACTTTCCCTGTGAGAAACATGTATATGAATATTTCATGATCATCAAGGCTGCTTAAATCATTTCCTATACAAAATTACTCATTAACTCAGCCAGTATCACAAGAGACAGTATATTCTGCTGCTACAGGTCCTTCTGCTGATCCACACTTATTCTAGTTCAGGAACTTCCACTAAGTTAAACTAGTTCATACAGAGCAAAACCAGCCACACTTCAATACTGGAGCTTCAGTTTTTCCAAAACAAAACCCTATTTTATAAAACTATCCTCTGATTATTTGAGAATTGGATGCAAGAATTGTGTCCAACATTGAAATAAAAAAGTCCTTAACAGTAGAGAAAACATTTTTCAACCCCGAGAGATACTACATAGATTCAAAGTCAATAATGAATTTTCACAGATACACGGAATTGGCCCAAGGTCCCAACTGTGCTGACATTGGGTGGGAACAGTTGACATACAGCCCCAATGATGAGGAAGCAGCCCACCTGGGTCAGTGTGAACAGTGTGGGGCCACACCTGTTCTTCCCAACCACGCACACTGGTGCTGACGTACTTCCCGTGCATGGCCCAGATAACTCCTGCAGCCTGGAGTCAGACTGGCATCCCTGCTGAAAGTTATAACAAGTCCAGGAAAGAGGATCTAAGAATTTGGAAGCACTTACTTAGTTCTTATTTCTGGAGCAAAGCACTCTACTACTCTGGGAGAGAAAGGAATTGACCTTGTTTTTAGAGAGTAGAGTATTGAGATGCCAAAGACTATAATGTGAAATGGGCACGTGCTGTGATGAGCCCTGGATGTTATACTTAATGAATCATTGCACACTGCATCAAGGACTAATTATGTACTATACAGTAGCTAACTGAACATAATAAAATAAAATAAATAAAAATAAAATGTGAAATGGAAAGAAAAGATTAAGTAAGGCCTAGAGGAGATCAGTTGTATGGGCCAAATAGAAGTTAATTTGGTCATCCTCTGGTACTTTCCATTTTATTTTTCAATCTGAAAGAGACCTTTATAGTTAAGGAGGGATCCACTTAAGTGAGTAAAAATTAGGTGGTTTGGTTGTGAAGGATCCTACCTAAAGGACCTAATTATCTTTCTATTTTCTAAATAATTTCTACAGACCACTGTTTCACATCAAAAATCAATAGTAATGTTCATATTGGTGAAGATTGATTTTTTTTTTCTTTTTAGGACCGAGTTGTCTTTGTTTCATTTTATTTTTTAAAGATTTTATTTATTTATTTGACAGAGAGAGCACACAAGCAAGTATAGCAGCAGAGGGAGAAGGAGAAGCAGAATCCCTACTGGCCTGAGTCACAGGACTTTGGCATCATGACCTGAGCTGAAGGCAGGCACTTAACTGACTGGGCCACCCAGGAACCCCAAGTTCTCTTTGTAATCATTAAAAATGCAAAGGTGAAGGGACAGGGAATAATAATGAATTAAGTTACCTCATTTTGCTTCCCCCACATGAACCCTTGCCAAACTTCAACCAACAGTTCTCTGCCCACAAAACCCAAAAATGTCTTCCTGAATTGGGTTCAATCACAATGTAAAGACACTTCATGAAATAATAACAGTGGCTATATGCTGATTAAAATAATGTTCCTAATTTTAACCTTTTAAAGATTTCAGGCCAAAACAAAAAGTTCCTGATATATAAATAATAATTTTAATATTCTCTTGAAATCAAACAAAAGAAAAAATAACTATATTTGCCTTTAGAAAGGAAAGTTAAATTACATTTAGAAAGGATGATTTTCACCTATGGAAATCTTTAAGTCATTTATATCCACCTGAACTGTATTCTCTGATTATTGTGTATATTGGAATGTAAACATTGAATATATATTTTGTATATATTGAATTAAGTTTGGAAATGTTTGAAAGAAGGGATTAAATTAGTACATAATTCTTTCTGGAATTTTAGAATATCACCATCATTACAATTCTCCACATGATTTTATAATTTTATTTTTGTCATTCATTCGTCTTTTCTTCTTCCTTGCAACTTTACTCAGAAAGTGGAGACATGGGACAGTGGTAGACAGACCAATAGTGTTTGGTTTAAGAAATGATTTAAGGTTAGAAGCTGTGGAGTGTCAAAGAGCACAGCAATCCTTTTCCAGGCCATGCTGATTCTTAACTAACAGAGCAGTTGGTAGAAACAAAACCTGAGTATGCTTGAAAGGAATAAATCACACTTTTGGACCATATTTCCTCTAGCTAATTTTCATCTTCTCACTGATTCTACCTCCACAGAGAAATTCAGTGCAACTAGCTTTACAAAAAAGAAATCCAAGCTCCAGAATTTAAAAAAAAAAAAAAAGTCACAATGTTAACAGAGCCAAGACTCAATGTCCTGTGCTTTTTCTACTATGCCATAGTTTCTCACTATTCCATGTTTTTCTCAGTGAAAGTCAACAGTTTTGAAGAGTTTCCAGTGTCCAAATCTGGAATGTACTCTTGGAGTAACAATTGAATCTAGAACAGTCTCTCAAAGTAATAAGTCCATAATGTTCTCTTAGAGCAACAGATGAAAACTTGGGGTGCCTAGGTGGCTTAATCAGTTAAGCCTCTGCCTTGAGTTCGGGTCATGATCCCAGAGTCCTGGGACCAAGCCTCCCATCCAACTCCCTGCTCAGCAGGGAGTCTGCTTCTCCCTCTCTTCGAAGCTTGTTATCTCTCCGACTATCTCTGTCTCTCTCTTTCAAATAAGTAAATAAAATATTAAGAAGAAAGGATGGAAGGAAAGAAGGAGAGAAAGAAAGAAAGAAAGAAAGAGAGAGAGAGAAAGAAAAGGAAAGAAAAAGGAAGGAAGGAAGGAAGGAAGGAAGGAAGGAAGGAAGGAAGGGAAATCTCAATAATAAAGCCTCTCATTGCAATCTTGCTCCAAAAACCTCTGAGTTAGCTAGAGGAATTAAGGACAGAGGAAGCGCTTATCTGAGTCCTCCTTACCCCATCATAAGGGCAGATCAAAATGAGCACTCAGTATCAGGTACTTTTAAAAAGTGAAATCATACTGTGAACAAAATAAAAAGGGAGTAAGAGTTTATTCCCTTCGTCCCCAATTTCTCAACCTTTGCCCCAGTTATCTCTTCCTACAGTAGATGCCATAAGAAAAGATCCCTTAGGGACCACAACTAGATAGTCCTGATGCTAAGGCTCTGATCCTATGCATTAGGCTGAATTTCTAGATCACCACGTACAAATGGAAGAGAAGTTGTTTACGCAGTACAGCCTCTCTGCCTTGTAACCAAGGCATTTCTTGGCACTCCTATCGGCTTGCTCCTCACTACTTCATCTCCTCCTGTCCCATCAAAATGTTTAGCTCTCAGTGGCTCATTTCCTCTTTATATTTGCTTATAGGAGTGAGAGTATAATCATTGATTCATCTGCTTTTTCTTGCTTAGATTTGTTATAATATAATAGGAAATAAAACATTCATGCAGTGAGGTCTTGTTGACCAGTAAAACAGTACTAAAATTGTTTCTTTGCTACAGAACTTTCTAAACCAAAATACATTCAGTGTAGCTTTAACCACAGCAATATTCTTTAAAAATATTTTCCATCTGAACCTACATAAAAGTAGAAGTAGATAAGTTACCCGGTAAAAGAATTCATGTCAAATATGTAATGCTGTGAGAAAAAGAAAATAATTGAAGGTTAGTATATCTAAGCAATGAAGAGAGTTTCTCTTAAGTATCTTCAAAGAAGGCTTTTTTTTTTCCTTGCCAAAAAACAATTATATCTCTAAAATTCACTTCAACTGTGCAATACACAGATACAGCAGCTGCAGAAAGTGTATTGTATTATTGGAGGAGAGAAGTTTATGATGGTTTGTCCTAATATCAACATAACTAAGCTGGAACTAAGTTTCCCAGAACCCCCTTCCTGTATTTTTCTGGTATAGAGACAACCAAAAGGGAAGTTTGTTTGAAATTTGGAAAGCGAAATGAAGCTGGGAATGTGAAGCTCTGAAGGTCACTGTGGGCACCAGGCATCCCTGGAGCTTGTGAACACTGTGACTAATTTGCTAGCTTCTCTTGCTGAGAAGGAGCAGAAGCTGGGCCCAGAGCTCCCCTGTCTCCCATCATCTCCTGTTTATCTCAGTCTTCCATTGCTTCTTCTACTGAAGACCTATACTGTCAAGGCCAGAGGAAGTGAGAGACAGAAGTTTGTCCTCATGGGTGCAGTGTCCTCTCATGTTCTAGTTTGTCTTTATTCTCCTGTTTCATGTCCATCCTTTCTTTCCAACAGCTTACCTATGGCAACTTCAGACCATCAGCAGGCATGGATAGCCTCACAGAAATTTCTTCACCAGACCGCATGTCTACTCCATATAATAAGCCCCTTATTCCATATACTCATGGTGGTTCCATTCCCTTATTGATGGCTGACAGATAGAGAATCATGCCCAGGGAACAGAGTCTATACCCTAATCAAAGAATGGCTAATGAGTCTCTGGATGAATTTCAGTATCCATGTCCTGGTATAGTACTACCACCTTGAATCTTGGCTAGTTCTGTGACTCACTTTTGACTAACTGAGTATGGCAGAAGTGAGGCTCCATGACTTTGAGGGTAGGTTATAAGAGGCTCACAAATTCTACCTTTCTCCTGGAAAAGTCACAGTGGGAGATGACAGATACCATGTATGAAGTACCTGAGACTACCCTGAGATTACAGCGCTGTGAGAAATCCCAGTGACTTCGCTGGTGCCCAAAGAAGGCAGATAAAGCAAACCTTGACCATAATGGAAGGGCTCCTAGGTGGACCTATTTTTGTTGGGAAATGAAAATTGTAATATTTCATTCACCTGCATGGATAAAGACCTTGTCTCCCTATTTCCTCATTTTTGTACCGTTCCTGATATTCTTGCTTTCAGTCTCTCTTCAATCCATTATACACATCATTACTAGATTAAATCATCTAAGAATATTATACTTATTATGTCATCTGACCTTTAAATAACTCTTGAAAGGGCCCCATTGTACATGGGGATAAAGTTAAAAATCTCTCATCCATCTTCCATCTCTACTTCCACCTCCATTCCCTGCTACTTTCTAGAGTCAACTCCCCCAATCCAGCCAAAGCAATCATGATGTTTCTAGCTATGCCCCATGGGTTTGCTTACCCTGCCCTCCACCAGACTTCAAACCTCTGTGTACCTACATAAATTGTACCCACCTTTCAATGTCCAAATTAAAAGTTACTTTCTCCTTAAAATTTTCCAGAGTCTTCTCTGACTTACTGTTACACTTATTATAGAAATATCACTGATGTTTCTGTGTATATTTTGGTTCCCTAATTAGATTACAATTATACTAAGAAAAGATACTGGTGTTATTCATCTGCATATTTCTCCAAAGGAAAGTAGTTGGTACATTGGTAGTTTTATTTTTCCCTTTTTATGGTTTCAAATAAAGTACTATAAGAAAAAAAAAATTGTCCTAAACCACGCTGAAGCAATCATACTGACAGCTTTTAATGAAATTTTTAGTAAAACTATCGTTAGCTCTGGTATTCACACTCAAGAGATGACTATGGAGCAATTTTACCTAATCTTTATAAGTATGAAAATCTCCTTTTAATTAAAAATATTGTGAACTCCTCTCATGCTAGTGACTATACATTTGAGAAATACATAACAAAAAGCTACTCTGCATTCCATTACTTTCAAATGAGTTTCTATTTTATTAATCACAGCAGCATGTAAAAAAAAAAAAAACCCTAGAAATTGTATTACAAATCTCTGCAGTATGTGCTATTTATTTATTTATAGTTAATTATTGAGTTAAATATAATTTCTAAGACACCCTCAATAAGCTCATGTCCCCAAATTTTCCTCTCTCTTATTCTGCTTCTGACATCCCCATAAGAGATTTTTTTTTAAGATTCTGTTTATTTATTTGTGTGTGTGTGTGGGGGGGGAGAATCAGCAGGGAGAGGAGCAGAAGAAAAGGGACAAGCAGACTCCATCCTGAGCACAATCTTGGGGCTCAATCTCATGACCCTGAGATCATGACCTGAGCCTAAATCAAGAGGCAGACACTTAAATGACTAAGCCACCCAGGTGCCCAGTTATTTTTAAAGAATCATCACTGTTTAAATGTCACTCAGAAGAGTTCAACTTGGTTTGGCAATAGTCTAAGTGCTCAGGAATAGAAGAATGATTACATGAGTTATGATATGCCCATATAATTAATCTTATGAACACAAAAATCATATTAAATTTTTATAATAAAAGAACATTTTTATAATGCTCCATAAAAAATTATATATATAGAATGAACACAGGGCTATAAAATAAAAAAAAAAACTACAAATGGAGAAAAACACCAGAGAAAGTGGATTAAAGTGTCACATTTTCTTTGTATGCCCTTAATGACAGCATGGGTAATTATTTTTTAATCTACATTTTAAAATGTTCTATAATTAACACATGTTATGGTTTTACTGAAAAAAAGTAATACACTTAATTTCTTAAAGGTCAGAGATATCACCAATATATTCTCTGTTCTGTGGTTCTACCAACCATCAATAATCAAATTCCCAGAAACCATTCATTCATTCAGCCTAATTCATCATTTAAAAAATGCACTGAATGTACTGTCTTAGCTATAAAATGAAACTTCAAAAAGCTATATTACATTCAATATGTCAACCACCAGAGACTTTACTTCTTATAATTTGTGAGTTTGTGAGCAAGTCTGTGTTCCACCTACCCATGGACTTGACAACTTTAAGGCTTTGATCATATTTCCTGTTAGCTTTCATGTTTTGAAGCCTAAAGCGTCCTAATTTCTTAAATCAATATTCATATAAAAACCCCTTGATCATTTTACTTATTATTCTCTGGGCCTCTTCCAGCTCTATTTTGTCTGAGAAGTGGTGACCTGGAGAATATGTAGTATCCTAGTTCTTACACAACTGTAGGATGATGCTTTCTGATTTGTTTCCAGTTTTCTACATGAAAACTGGCAGGCCATTGGGTTGGTGCCTTGGTGAGCAGACTGCAATCACTCCTAGGTCGCTTTCCTGGGTTATAACTAACACCTTGAAGCCATCAGTTCTACACTTTGTTTTTTCTTAAAATAGATCTCTTACCTATATAATGTGCATTAAGCTCATCTGTCAGTGTTTTTTAGATTCACATAACTGAGAATTTATCTTTAAATGTATTTCCATGGGCCTGACATCCTTTAGTCAAAGTAGCTTGATATTAATTTCAGTTGGAGATTTTACTATTCAGCCTATTTACTAAAATGTTAATAAAATAAAACAAAACAAAACAAAAAAACATAATCTCTAGAGGATCTTTCCATTATCATCATCCAATTAGGAAAGTGCTTATTTATTCTTGCCCTTTGTTTCCTGTCTCTAAGTACTTAGCCACAATAAAAACATTTTCCCTAATGTCATGCTAACTACTGAAGAAAATTTCCTTTCTCATTTTCTCCTTTTATCTAATAGTTTATTTTTACAGTGTGTCCTGAAGTAATTTGCCCATGTATTACAGATTCTAACAACTTGTCACGCATCCTATTAAATGTCATTCTTTACACTCTCCTACTGAAACCATTTAAATCCAAGGGACTCCAACTGAGAGATTTTCATTGGCACCTTACAGTTGATTATTAGAAAGCTTTTTCACCCATAACACAGTGTGTTCTGAATCTCAGTGATTCTGGAATGAGTTAGAGTATATTGGAATGAAATTCCTTCTCAACCTTCTTCTTACAGCTGGCTTTTCTTTTTTGTTCGTTTGGTTTCATTCTTTTTTTTTTTTCCTAAATAATGAAGTGTGAAGATTATCCAGGTTTTAGAAAAGACATAAATGTACATATAGGTTCAATTATAAATACAGAAAGAGAAAAATCAATGAGACAATATTTTCTGTCAGTATTCCTTTAAATTCCATCAAATCTATGATCAAAATAATCTTAACTCACCATGTAGTAAGAAAGGGACAGTCCTAGTTCTACATTTTACTCCTTAAAAATTGAGAATATATATTCATATTTTTCAAAAGTGATGTTGACTCTTACAAAAAAATTGACCTCAAATGTATCATACACCTAAATGTAACCTAAAAGTATAAAATTTCTAAGCTAAACATAAGATAAAAATGTTTGTGAACTTCAGTTAGTTAAAGATTTCTTCAGATAAAAAAAGGAGGAAAGACAGAAGAAAGAACTGATTTTGGAATCCATTAAAATTTAAAACTTCTGTGCTTCAAAACGTATTTTCAAAAAGGACAAGACTCAAGCTGGGAGAGAATATTTGCAAAATGTATATGTGACAAAGGACTTACATGTAGACGATGTAGAACTATTACAGCTCAATAAGAAGACAATGCAACTTCTTAAAATGAGCAAAATATTTTAAGAGACATTTCACCAATTATAGTAAATAAGCCATACAAAGAGGTTCATCATCAATATTTCTTAGGTGAATATAATTATAACCACAGCTGGATATCACTCGTCTCTAGGATAACTGATACTTCAAAAGACTTGACCATACCAAGTACTGGCTCAGATTTGGAGCAAGAAGAATTCTCATACACTGCTGACAGAAGCACAAAATGTTAGAACTACTTTGGAAAGCTGTTTGGCAGTTTCTTATGGAGTTAAATATACTTGATTTAGCATATGGCCCAGGAATCTGATTCCTAGGTATTTACCCAAAAGAAATAAAAACATGTCCATGCAAAAACCTGTGCATAGATACTGTATTAGTCTGTTCAGGCCACCATAACAAAGTACAATAGATTGGGTGGCTTAAACAACAGGGATTTATTTCTCATAGTTCTTGAGGCTAAATCCAAGATCAAGGTGCGGGCAAAGTAGATTTTATTTTGAATCCTCTTCTCCTTGCTTGTAGGCATTCTCCATCTTGCTATGTGCTCAAGTGACCTCTTTTTTGTACATGCTCAGGGAAAGAGAGATGGAGCTCTGGTACCCCTTCTTCTCATAAGAATACCACTGGTATGACCTCATTTAACCTTCTATCACCTTCTCACAGGCCCTATATCTAAAAACAGTAACATTGGATTGGAGGTTAGAACTTCAACATATGAATGGGGCACAAACAGTTCATTTACTACACACACATATAAACTTTATTTAAAATAGTCAAAAGCTGGAAACAACTGAAGTATCATTAGCTGGTAAATCGATAAACACATTGTGATATATCTGTATAATGGAATATTACTTGGCAATAAAAAGAAGTAAATTACTAATACATGCAAAAACATGGAGGAATCTCAAGAAGCCAGATCCAAAAGCCTACATATAGTTTGATCTTAATTCCCCAAAAGGATTGACTTTAAAAGAGCACAAGGGAAATTTTGGGGGAGAAAAATATTCTATTTTATTAATTATGGTAGTGATGGAATATACAGAATTATATACATGTTTCAAAACCCATCAAACTAGGGGCACCTGGGTGGCTCAGTCAGTTAAGTGTCCAACTCTTGGTTTCTGCTCAGGTCATGATCTCAGAACTATGAGATCTAGCCCTGCGTTAGGCTCCATGCTGAGTGTGGAATCTACTTGAGTTTCTCTTCCTTTCCCCCTACCCTTCCCTTTGTTCTCACACACACACACACACACACACACACACACATATGCACACATTCTTTTTCTAAAATAAATAAAATATTTTAAAAAATAAAGCTATACACATAACAATATGAATTTTACTGAACATAAATCATACATCAAAAAACTTGGTCTAATTTTATTTTTAAAAAGAACATAAAAAATTGAGAACTACAGGAAGCTTAGATATAATCCTTACAACTTGCCACTCCAGAAAGACAGGTTTGGCAATTCTATTCCTTAGCAGATCACTGACTTATTCAGCATGTATATGCCAATTAACATATTAGTTATGTAGTTGCTGGTCTTGTATAAGTGAATGAAACAGGCACTGTTCTCAAGAAGCTCAGTTACTTACGGAGTAAAATTACTATGTCACTACCATTTCTAGCAAATCGTAGTAGTCTACTATTTCCACCAAATTATAAAGGATGAGAACAAAAGCAAAATCCTTATCCAATATTTCCCCTTCCAAAGTTTCCCTCCTCATATTTTGAATAAAATAAAAGAGCTAGTATTTAATATTCAGGGTTGCTATGGTCTGACTAGAATCCCTCAAGAGTCATGTGTTAAAGTTTTAACCCCCAATGTGATGCCATGTGGAAATGGGGCTTTGGGAAGTAATTAGGGTTAGATGAGGTCATGAGAGCGGGTCCTTTATGATGGTATTTGTGCACGTACAAGAAGTGCTCTCTCTACTATATAAGGACACAGTAAGGAGGTGGTCATCTGGAAGCCAGGCAGAGAGCTCTCACAGAGGAACCAAACTGGTTGTTCCCCGCCTCCAGAATTGTAAGAAATAAATTCCTATTGTTAAAGCCACCTGATCTATGGTATTTTAGGATGGTAGCCCAAGCTGACTAATATGGGCCTTCAGCTTTTAGGGTTTCAGTTAACTATAAGGACACTTGGAGGTACATTAAAATGATCAAACACCTTGACTTAATGCCAGAATTCTGTAATTGACATTAAACTATGCTAACAAATGGATTGGGGTCAGGACACTTTCTCATCAGAATAGCATGCTAGAATAGCTAATATTTGAAGTCATCAACTCTTGAGAATATTTGATGCAAAGGTGTCCAGCAAGTTGTGGAGAAATGGGAGAGGATGATAGGAGATAGGCAATAATTTTATTATGTATACTGTAGTAGGCTATTATACACTTAGGAAAAAACATAGGCTTTGGAGTAAAACAGACCTGGATTCAAATCCTGACCCTTTCTCTTTTAAACTGTGTGGTCTTGAACAAGTTAAACCCTAAACCTCAATCTCCTTCACCTGTAAAGTGAAGATAACAAGCAATCCCCTTTCTCAAGAGTTGTGAGTGTTAAATGAGAAAATCTGTGTAAGAAATACTTCATGAAAATTAGATTAGTTAGTTCTTCCTGCTTTTACAGCCAAGGCTGATCTAGAACAATAGCTCAATGAGCTACAATTGAAAAAAAAAAAAAAACTTTGTCAAGTAAATTTAAACTGGAAACCATGAGCCAACATTATGTCCCCAGGGAAATGTTTAAGTAAGTGAATACTTGAAGCTCAAGATCAAGGCAGTTACTGTCATATGACATGAAAATAACAAATATTTGTAGTAGGAAGAACTGTAAGAAAGCGGTTTGGCTCAAAAGGACTAAAGCCTAGTGAAAGAATGACAAACTTCCATATCAGAAAAATGGAAGTCTTTTTAGATTGTGTGGGAGTACAAGAACCTTATCGAAGTACCTCAAGTATCACCACCCTGTCCTCTACATTTACCCTACATTTACTTATATGTTGATGTTCATTACAACATTTTAAAAGAGGGCAAAGTAAGGAAACCTAGAGCCTGCTGAGATATCCCAAAAAGCAGGATTTTGTTAGTTCCTAAAACAGTTGGTTTACATCCAGTAATAAGAAGTAATCCAAATAATGTTCTTGACTATAATCATCAATGAAATTAAAATTATTTCGCTTAAGGCCTGCACATAATACACAATTCACAATGGATCCAGCGTCAATTTGATCTCAACCAATGACACAAAGGAACTTCGAAAGTTCTTCCTAACTTGGGGGACTCCACGGCCAATTGCTTTGGCTTCGTTGTCTCTGTGAATGGTCAGCACTGACCTCTAGTGGCAATTGTGGTTAATCACAGCCCTGTCCTTCAGTGACCCCAGGGTGAGCACCCAGGCCAGAGGAGGATTTATCATAAGGAAAACACTTGATGCTGTCAGTCCTTAGTGACCAAAGAGGTCATAGTAACACCTTTTCTGTTTTTTTGTTTGTTTGTTTTAATCTGGAGCACTTCTCCCAGCCCACAGTGAAATCTAAAAAGGGTAGTTTTTTGAGCTTGATAGAGAAACTCTAAGAAGCAGAAGACAATGACCCTGATCTCTCTAAGATTTAGAGTCTGGATATTTGGACCTCAGAAACTCACCACACATGCAAATAAAACAACAGAGATTTAATTACCTTACATATGCATCTGTTTATTCTATTTACTCTGTTCTACCGGGAGCTTGTAAAGACACTGGTCAGTGAGTTAAAAGGTCTGGGAACTCCTCTATGCAGAAATACAATTACACATTATGTGAAGGCACAAAAGAAACAAAAGATCACCTCTACTCAAGTACATTGTAAATTAATTGGGGTGAGAGGATTCATAAATTTATTTTTTTTACCTCTAATAGAGGAACCAAACATGTAACAGTTTTAAATAAAAAAATATGAGGAAGGAGAGAATAAGCAGAACAATGAAATGGAGAAAAAGATGCCTTGAGTAACTATAAATTTTAGGGTTTCAATTTTTTAAGGGGTAGGTAATGAAAGTGACCATAAAAATAAATTATCTATTCCAATACTATCAATTTAAAGAGAGGGATATAATGGGTCCAGAAATGTGATATGATTTTCATACAGTCCCATATCAGTAAATGGAAAATCACTATTCACAATTCCAGTTGGTATTTATGCCATCACATGGTATGTCATATCTTCAAAAAACTGAACTTCGTTTAATTTGGACTTCGAAAGAAATCTTAAATGTAAAATGGGCTATTTTAAAGGAAATCATTTGGGGCCTCTGGGTGGCTCACTGGGTTAAGCCTCTGCCTTCAGCTCAGGTCATGATCTCAGAGTCCTGGGATCAAGCCCTGCATTGGGCTCTCTGCTTGGTGGGGAGCCTGCTTCCCCTTCTCTCTGCCTGTCTCTCTGCCCACTTGTGATCTCTCTCTCACTCTCTGTGTCAAATAAATAAATAAATATTTTTAAAAATAAGGAAATAATTTCTCTTATGGCCTCACTTAACCTCATTGAGTGAAATATTACACACTTACGTAATGCAAAGGAACAAATAATGGAGGTGATACTGGGTAATTTATGCTTGCTTTTATTTCATCTTCTATGTAATGCTAAATTTCATGCATCTAAATTTCCTTATACACTGCTAATCTTTCCAAATATGTCTCATTTAAGGTACAATATGCTTGGGGTGCCTGGGTGGCTCAGTGGGTTAAAGCCTCTGCCTTCAGCTCAGGTCATGATCCCAGGGTCCTGGGATCGAGCCCCCAATCAGGCTCTCTGCTCAGCAGGGAGCCTGCTTCCCTCTCTCTCTCTGCCTGCTTCTCTGCCTACTTGTGATCTCTGTGTGTCAAATAAATAAATAAAATCTTTAAAAAAAAAATAAGATACAATATGCTTTCTGCCTTTCTCTCTTGAATGTAAGTATCAGTTAAATTCAAATTATTTCTAATTGCATCTTCTCTCTCTCCCCGTTTCCCTCCCTAACACCGTTTGCTGCTCTGCTCCCAACCTAGGCAGTTCCAAAGCCAGATGGGTTATTAATTCTATGTTCCTAGAGTATCCAGAAGTGAGAAAGAGGAAAGAAGAAATTTGTGGAAAATCTTTTTTCTTCAAGATTTTCATCTAGGGCTTTCAGATTGTTTGGATGAGTTTCAAATAAACATCCCTTTTCTTACTGTAGTTGATGCATATTTGTTAGCCTCTAGAGGAGAACACTGATCTGCTAAAATTGTCATTTTTCAGCTAAATTATAATTTGCTAATCCCTTAAGGCCATCTGGCAGGCTTCAATATAAATAAAGAATATTTTAAACAAAAATTGAAAAAAGTTTATTTTGGGAAAGTAAAAGGGCAGAGGAGGGCATGACTCACCTAATAACAGAATAAGAAATCTGTTTAATTAAGTAGGAACAAAATGCATTATGCTATGTAATAAACTCTGTAGTTAAACCTTACTTTAGGGACATGGCTTTTGTGACCAACTGACTATTTTAAGTAGTCAAAAGGAACCATATACACATAAAGAAACTGTTACTTTGTAAGAGAAAATTACATTGATTCTATATAAATAATGTATAATATTATAAGTACATAATACGAAACTCTACTGAATGTAAGTTACTCACTTTTAATGACTTGTTATGATTTTTCTGTGTCCCAGTATTAGTCTGTGAATTTCATTATTACTGGACATGGGCTCAAAGTTGGGCTAAAATAAATTTCACTAACAGAATACTGAATAAATCAGACTTGATACATTTAGACCATTAGCTCCCACTGGGACTTTCAATTATAAGTCAAAACTTTCACTTGTTAGACTATAACTCAAAATAACATAGGATAAAATAGAATGTCAAACTTGACTTTGTAAGAGACCCTGAAGTCACCCCAGCAATTTATGAATGAAATTTTATAGTTTTGACAAAAAAATTACTATTTTTAAGATTTTTTTTATTTGAAAGAGAGGGAAAGAGAAAGTGAGGGGAGGAGCAGAGGGAGAGGAAGGAGAGAATCTCAAGCAGACTCCCTACTGAGCATGGAGCTCGAATGCGGGGCTCAATCTCACAACCTCAAGACCATGACCTGAGCCAAAACCAAGAGTTGGATGCTTAACTGACTGAGCCACTCAGGTGCCCCAAGAATTTACTATTCTTGACAACCGTTTTACTCTAGTAATCTATCCAAGGAACATAATAAGGCAAGCATAGAAATATGTATGAGGATCATCATTTCAGCATTATGTAAAATGCAAAAAAATAGACAAAACTATATGTTCAGTATAGGGGAATGGTCAAATACAATAATATAGGGACATATGATGGACTATTCTGGCACCATTTAAAATTATGCTTCATGAGGTTGAAATAATATGAGAGAAAAACTCATGATAAGATGTTAATTTTTTAAAAAGTCCTAGAAAGAAATATACTGAAATATTAACCACCATTTTTCTTCGGTGATGGATTACCGATGATTTAAACTTTCACCTTTGAAAAAAGAACAAAATAAACTTTCATCATTGGAAGGTTGTTTCTTCAAGACATATGGGAGAGAAAGAGATTAAAGCTATTACAATTTATCTATGACTAATCACTACACTGCTCATTTCTTCACTGAAATCGCACGCACATTTCATTCCCTTTGCTTTGTTTCATTCCCTGTTTCCCTAGGCATTCAAAGCCAGACTGCAAGGGCACACATAAGAAAGCTTTAATGTGCATAGTTCTTTATAGTTCTTCCATTCCTTTCACTTTTTGTTTGACCCTAATGATTTCAAGAGCAGGCAATATAGACACTTACAGACTTCTTGGATGTTTGTTATTAATATAAACATTTTAGCATTTTAATGTCCATAGCAAATGTTCTTAGAGTATTTAACACCAGGAGAGTCCTAAGTATAAATCCTAGTTACTCCACTTAGGCAAGTTAGATCCCAACTCAGATGTCAGAGTTGATGTGATCCGCCCCTTACCTTCCCTCTTAGGTTCACCCCCACCCTTCCCCCAATCTACCACATTACCTTGTATGATCCTCATAAACTTAACAGTATCTGAAAGTATTTGCTTAGGCATTTATTACTGGTTTAATGCTAGTATCTCCTGCTACCACCACTCCTAAGAATGAGATTCTATAGATGAAAGGTTCTTATTCCTTCCCTTAACGCCACCGTGTTTGCCCCAATACCAAGAGCAGTGTCTAGCCTAGAGTAGGCGTTTAATAAATACACATTGAATAAATAAATGAATGAGCAATAATGTATCTGAATTTTTCCTTTCCTGTAAAATAGAGATAATCACATTTACCATATAGGCCTCTTGTAAGGATTAAATTAGATAATATATGAGAAAAACTTGTATCTTAAACATTGTAACTCTTTTCAATCCTCCATTGACCTGGTATAGCATGTGGGAGTCTTGGACAATTTTTGCCATATCATATCCCAAGAGCCTCCCAGGACATTTTTAAAAAAGGAATCTCACCTTATACATACTAATTAGTATACCTATTAAGTAATCCAAATTAAAAGCACTAGAGGCCATATCCATAAGCAATAAACATGATATCGGCTTTATGTGACCTTTAAAGAGAAGAAAAAGCCAGAGAAGCACAGAGTTCAGACCATGTATGATAGTACTTTTAACTGCTAAGAGAAATAAGTAACAAGGTGCCAAATAATCAAAACTTGTTTCCAGGGGACATACCTGTCCTCAAGGTAATGCTAGGTGATACGCTAATAAATGGAACAACTGTACAGCCTGGCAAATGTACAGGATAATTCCTCTGTTACCTCAAAAGGATACGTGGTCCCAAAGAAAATAAAGAACACGTCTTAACTTAGATGATTTGTGGGTCCCAAGAAGATTTACAAATTTATAATTCAAAATGTTGTCACATTTTAGAGCCGCAGAGAGGCTAAACGAATTACCTGAAAACACACAGCTACTTAGTGGCTAAGTCATACATACCATTTAATTCAGCTAAACTCAATTGCCATGAATTGAGTGCTTGAAAGCCTTTGGCTTTGTACTAACCTGCTGTGATCTGGGAGCAAGCTAGAAACATGGGCATGGTGTTCAACATCTTTGGAACATCGTTCACTGAGCAGTTGCTTGGTTAATTGGTAGGTTGAATGAAGTTTCCATTTTTTACCTGATGCCTCCTGGAGGCTTACTCTATCAACTAACTTCAATACAGCACTCACATTTTTAAATCATAAATGTTTTGCATAAAATATCTTTAAGTTTTTCTTAGTTTCTTGGCTTCACAAAGAATAGAGACCTATCTCACTAAAAACCATTCTGTAATGGTAGAAATCTCTTCATTTTGGCCTGAATTGTAAGCTGGCTATGTATAATTTGATTTAACTTTCTGACTTTCACTTGAATTATATCTGAACTCTTCTTCTGTTAGACAATTTTAATTCAAAATGAATCTTTAAACAACAACCTTACATTTGTGATATGCATGACTACATCATTACAGACAAAATAGAAAAAGCATATAAAAGATTTGTTATACATCTGGAGAAGATAAATTCTTTTCAATACAAGAAGAAATATTCTATGTTATATGTTAACTCCCTGTTTTGACAATTAAACAGCATGTGCTGCCATGTAAAACAAAAGTGAAGAATTCAGGATTTTTATAATTATATAATTATAGGATGTCTGGTTATATGGGTATAATATTATAGGTGCCAGCATTTTGTGTGGGAAACTTATGATTATATGGAATACAAACATCCAGAAATCCCAAAAATATATTGCTTATAGTGTTATACAAGGAAGTTTAATGACTCGAACAAAAATCAAACTTAACTATTAATTTAGTGTTAGCATTTCTATTGAAGTATTATGGTTCATGTTAGGTAAACTATAAATATGTAGTAAATATTCATCCTTTGTTAGTCATCATAATTAAGTCAGGATAATCCATTCTCTAACCATTTGGATACGTAAGAGATTACTGAACTATAAAACCAACAAAAATCAGTCAAATATTCATTCTTTTACTTCTAACAAGAAGAAAAGTTTTAAAGTTAATTCAAATTTTGAATTATTTTGAATCCCTACTATGTGCTCCACATTGCTTTGGGAACAAATACGGGTCACTGAAATCATCCTCAGAACACCATGGTGTGGGGAAATGCTAAGCTATTTAGCATTTGTTGGAAATGTAGAGTCATTTTTCTTATCAATCAGTTTGTCCTCAGACAAAAAAAACCTTAGAACTGGAATTTGGATGAATCTGAAACAAAATTTACAGTGGTGGAGCCTTCACAAAAGCTTCTTCAATGTCTTAAAATTTTAGTATGCATTATGACTTGTGTGTGAAATCATTTTCAATTTCATAATATGAGAAAAGATAGCATTTTATTATTAGGTCCTACTCCTGGCCTAAGCAGTACAGGATACTGAGAAGCTGAGGTCACCTACTGCTTTCAGGAAAGACCCACAGACCATCCCACCTAGAACTGACTTCAGAGTTGCTTTGGGATCTCTCCATACTATTTCCTTGTGTTGGAAGATAATCTACCATCAACCAATTAGAAAAGGGGGATCTTAAAGTGGCATTTAACTATCACACCAATTTGGAATTTTGTGCTTAATTTAGTACTTTTTGACCTGGTGTAGGCATTTGTTTATTTCTTCTTAGGGGTTTTAACACACTCCTTTGTAGAGAAACACTATATCTTATTTACCCATGTATCCCATTAAATCCCATTAAAACATCTGTTTGCATGTAGAAGGTATACAATAATACACAATATACAAGATGTTCAACCTATTTTTATCTTATTGAATAATTTACTGTTCTCATACTTTGTGGATTAAAAATTATTAAATAAGGTAAAATAGATTACTACTGGGAAACATTTTTCTGTATAACATTATTCTATAATTTAGTGGCTTATAAGAACCATTTATTTAGCTCACAGCTCTGCTGTTAACAATTTATGCTGGACTCAGCTGAGTGGTCTTGGTTCACACATGCATCTGTAGCCAACTGGCAGGCCACTGAGAACTGGTTGATCCAGGGAGATCTCATCTGGGAAGATTAAATTCTATGAAAAGTATCCTTTAATTCTGTGAAAAGTTTTATCATCAATTTTGGTGATTATTATGTTCAACAACTGTTCCTTACACTGTGCTAGGAAGAAGCAAAGGTTTAGCTGGTCACATGCTTATCCAGCAGCCCTGTCCTCCACTGGGGGTTGGGTATTTCGGTGTAAAACTGGAAGGGAGTTGAAACCACAGCTGGGTTATAAAAGAGGGACAGAGAGCAAGTATCTGCATTGTCTGCATCTGCCTGCCCACCAAGATTCATGGAAATCATGTTTGCATATTTCTTGAATATTCTATGCTGCTTCCTGCCATAGGTCTCAGTTGCCTGGAAAGGTCTGTCCACACTCTTCATCTGGTTTACTTCTATTTTGCTTTGAAAGGTTGTAGCTCCGACAATCCTTTCCTGGCTCTAAACTATAAAAATATTTATACAATGGAATATTACTCAGCCATAAAAAAGAATGAAATCTTGCCATTTGCAATGGTATGGATGGGGCTAAAGAGTATTTTGCTAAGCAAAATAAGTCAGAGAAAGACAAATACCACATTATTTTACTCAATAGTAGAATTTAAGAAGCAAAACAAATGAGCAAAGGGGAAAAAAAGAGAGGCAAACCAAGAAACAGAATCTTAACTATAAAGAACAAACAGATGACTACCAGAGGGGATGTGGGTTGGGGGATGAGTGGTAGGGATTAAGGAGTGTACTTGTGATGAGCACCAGGTGTTGTGTGGAAGTGCTGAATCACTATATTGTACACCTAAAACTAATATTACACTATAGGTTAATTAACTGGAATTTAAGTAAAAATTTAAAAATAAAAAAGGAAATTTGTTCACCCTTCACAGCACTGATCTCTGTACAGCTGTGTGATGATTTTATTGAGACCTGTCTTTCACAAACTAAAAGCTTCCCAAGGGCAGAGCGACTCTGGCATTGCTCTCCATTGCATTCCTATTGCCTCACAAGCTTTTCCCTCATAGTAGTGTTTGCCATGTCTGCCTTGAGTGAATGCCCAAGTTAAGAGTAAATGATGTGTGGGTTTTTAAGAAGGAGGAAAGTTGTTTTAAATACTTCTAAATTATCCACATTAAATATTTTAAGGCTGGGAAATCAGGTGTTGTTTCCAGAGGGCAGAGATGGTTTAAAAAGAGTCTTCTTCTGGGGCACCTGGGTGGCTCAGTGGGTTAAAGCCTCTGCCTTCAGCTCAGGTCATGATCCCAGGGTCCTGGGATCGAGCCCCACGTCGGGCTCTCTGCTCCGCGGGGAACCTGCTTTCTCCCCTCTCTCTGCCTGCCTCTCTGCCTACTTGCGATTTCTCTCTCTCTGTCAAATAAATAAAATCTTAAAAAAAAAAAAAAGAGTCTTCTTCTATGTTTTAGCCTATAGCTCTGTCTCAGTGATCACCTAGACTCAGGCTCCAGCTTCCCCCTGAATCAGTGCCAGCTGTGGTGGTGGCTTTTGAGATGTACACGACTTTCCTATGAGGTCATTACTGATGGAAACTATCAACACCTCTGCCCCTTGGGGAGGGTAAGAAGTCAGCCCCATTCAAATAAGCATTCCTCAGGCTCCTGCCTCAGAAATACTCTCCTGCTCCTACCACAGATGTTTTAGTCTAAGGGAT
Source organism: Mustela putorius furo (assembly GCF_011764305.1). NCBI lineage: Eukaryota > Metazoa > Chordata > Mammalia > Carnivora > Mustelidae > Mustela > Mustela putorius. Next base: position 13,979,489 of record NW_025422023.1, read on the forward strand.
AGGATAAAGGATGACACTGAGAGGTGAAAATCAGCACAGACCTGAGACAGCTGCATGGAGAAAGGAATCATGGAAGAGCTTCCATGTGTCTTAATGCTATCCAGTTTAACATCCCCTCCACTTCAGTGAGTCAAACAATGAGATGCCGTTCCAAGTAGGTGCCAGTTTCTGCTGGGCAGTTATCAGAGATTGGTCACTCATCCTATCTCTCATAAAATGGAAATTACTAGATTGTGAAATATTTTTTAGCCTTCTAATTATATCCATTTTCAAGACCAGTTTACTCTAAAAAAAGAGTCACTGCCTAGTTCTAGATCTTATCATTTTTGCGTGTTAATGTTTATTAACATTGCTTGTTAGCAAATGGATATATAGACCAAGATCATTGGATAATACAAAACGCATAGGTGAGATGGGAGAATTCATTATGAAATTCATTATGAAAAATATGAGCAAGGGACATATTTCTTTGGTTATTCAGCCATCTTGATTTCCTCAGTGGGGAGTTTATGATAGTCTGAGATAGCCTAGCTACACATGGGTTCCAGTAAGTGAGTATAAGGGAGCTATCTGGCTTCATTCAGCAAGCATTTACTACACTCTCACTGTGTGCTAGGAGCTATGCTATGCAGGGGATCTAAGGTGGTAGAAGACATTCCCTGATCATAAGCAGTTCATAGTCCTGCAGCGCTGTTCATCAAATGGTGGGTGAGATGGGGGCTATGTGGGCAAAAAGAATGGCAAAGAACATGCCCTACTGCTTGAAAACATAGTAACAAATTGTATATGGTAAAGAACTTCCAAGAATATTAATATCACTGGAGTGTTTACGAGAAGGAATAGGCTCATTTCACTACAAGCAATTTCCAAGTAGCTGAAAAAGAAAAGCTGGCATTTTGGGAATGCAGAATCTTAGAAACATTTAGAGGACCCCTTTGAAGTTTTAGTGAGGGGAGTTCTGCTTACCGTTTCCATGATGAGGCTGGGGGACAGGTTCTGAAGACAACATCAGGGTAACTAGTACCTCAAGCACTCTTTGAACTCCATGGCTCAAAGAGGAGGCTGTGAACAAGGTGAGATTAAAACACAGCACAGGTGATTCTACCGGACCAGAAAATACAGGATTCAAAGACCTCTTTCAAGGTAGAGAACAAAATTCTTCATACTTATTATTTTCAAACAATGTAACAGTAAAAAAAAAAAAATGGAATGTGATTTTCCTACGCTAAGAGATAAAGAAGAAAAGTGAGTGGGCAGTGAAAAGACAAGGAACAAAAGCATAAAGAAGAGAGAGCAAACAAACTTCTGCTCAAGAGAAAAATCTCACCACAGTGACAGGCCTGCTGTGCAAAAGCCCATTTAGCAAGAACAGCCCAGACCTTCGTTTCAGATTTTATCAGAAGCCACTGGTCCTAAAGTATCACTGGCGCCTACTGAATTTTCACCAGGGACCTAACAGAAAACATCTGTTCTCTGACTTAAAAGTAAGTCAATTGATTAAATCAACGTTTGCCCTCTTTCTTCTATTAGAAGCATAGCTATTTCTCTTTTGCTTCTCTTCAGACTCTAATAACTTACTTCTGCTTGTGCATTGAAATCTGGGATGGAGGTGTGTCTTTTTCTGTGCCTACATGGGGAAATGTGGCACAGGTCAAGCTGAAATCATGTCAGAAATCCATCGATGTAAACAATTTGGCCATGTTTCATATGTAACTTGAAAGCTGATATAACCACATAAAACAACCTCAAACAGTAGATGTGAGCATGAATCTATGTGTTTTTATGTGCAAATACACAGAATTCTTGTTGCCTTGAGAAAATACTGACCAGAAAGTTGGACTTTTAATTTGAAATTTGACCTTCATGTTTAAAATTACTTCATAGTTTTTACAAAGCAGATTCCATAACATGAGTGCATTAAGGCTGTTTTTAACTCAAGGTTCTTAACTTGAAAATGAAATCCTGGTGATTAAATTTCTGTAGCCAGAATCCACAGGTCCTCAATAAGACAGCCCTCCTATATCAATACCCACTAAACAACAGGATCCAGAGGAAGCAGTAATCAGGGAACAAGAATAAAAATAGCAGCCAACTGCACGGCATGTTTGCAGTCATTCCCAGAACAAACGCTTGTCCGGCACCTACAATATGCCAAGTGCTGTTCTGGGCCCAGGGGATGCATCAATAAATGGCATAGTGTTTCCCATAAAGGATCTCACAATATAACAGGGAAGAGAAATAAACCCCATGTCACAATATCCTGAGATAAATGCCGTGCTGAGGGATATATAAAGTGACATGAGATAACAGGCAGAGGAAATAACTCTGCCTTCCGAGAAAGCAGAGGGAGCCTCACAGAAGATTCCAGACAGGGAGTAATATTTGAGCGAGACCTCAAGGAGGATATGCCCCACAGCTCACGTGTTTCTCTAGCATATTTCAGTGAACTGGCAAGTCGTATCACCACTCTGTTCCTCAGATTCCTCACTGACTAGCCTAGAGAATTCATAGTAAGTTGTGTGTTTAAAATGCATGTTGAGAAAAGCCTGCCTCCCAAGCATGGCATAGGTGGAAGGGGGTGACAGGGTCGCTAATTTGGGGGTTGCGGCTAGGCTGAGAGGAGTACAAAGGAGGAGGATGGGATCCTTAGAATGGAGAGAAACAGTTCTATGGGCCATTTCCCCTCTACTTCCCTTTGCCATTTTAGATTTATAGGCAGCATCAAAACCACTGAATAGGAAAATGAAATTATATGAATAGTTCTGATTCCCCCTCTTGATCATTGTCAATCAATAGGGCATGTAATAAATATGATGTTTTAGAAGTGAGGAGATTATCCCAGCATTAAGGCATAGAAAGTTACATAACAACATATCATGTGTATGACTTACTACATGACATCACATGTTATACTAACATATGGCAGGAATGGGCAGGAAATCCTAGGGCATGTTTGCAGCAAGCTGACAAGAAGAGCACCCAGAAACTTCTGGAGAGGTTGGGTGAATAATACTTATTGCATATGTTTGCTGTGGGATTAAAGAAACAACAGATGTAAAGCCCATAGAACATTGCCTGGTATCAAGTCTGCATGAGGCAAATAGTTTTTATTGTTGTCGCCTATCCCTATCTAAAAATAGAACTAATAAGAAGGGAAAGGTCCTGTCAAACCTTGTGGTCATCTACACAGGCAAACTGAGCTGATGAGCGAAACAGGAAGAGAACAAATGTAAAAATATCCAGGACTCCCTCTCTATTCCCAGTGCCCCAAAGGGATGATGACAATATGCAACTCTCTGATGGCCCTGGGGACTACCCACTAGACTGAGATCCTGATATGGCAAAATATTTTGGTAGGTGTCATGAAAAAAAAAAGAACAGAAGAAACTAGATAATTTAGATTAAAATGTTCCAAGAGAAGTTGCACAAAACAGAAAAATATAAAGAAGCAAAATGAGGAAACACATGAAACTTGTCAACGTGCTATACCTATGGCTACAAGTTGGCCAACTGTTAGGAGCATTGGTACAAAAGGGAATAACACATCAGTGGTGACTCCTGCCCAGAAATAATATGAAACACAATGTAGAGACAAACTGGCTTAATTTGCTGAAGGATCTTGGAACTAAAACAGGAAAGAAAATAGTTATTTCCCTCATTGGAATGTCCCCAAATGAGTCTGCGGTAAGTATACCACCACCCTGGCATCTATCACAGAGCCTCTGGTCACCTCAACAGGGTGTGGGCTGACGCTTGATATGAGCACAGCTAAACATGGGGATGTACATGACAGAATAAATGTAAATGAAAGGAATTTTGTTTTTCACATCAGTGTCTGAGGTGAAGAAGCCAGACCAAGAATGAGATCAAGTATAGTCTGACAAAGAAAGATGGCAAACTCAAACCTTGGGATGCCATCAAAGCCAAGCACAGTAGGAAAGAAATTTCAGATACATAATTCGTACATGGAACTGGAAATAACAAAAAAAAAAAAGCTGATCAGAGCTTCTGAAAGACAGCCAAATCATGAAATCTTGAGCCATTCAGAAAAGTTCTTAATAAAGCCTCATCCAAAAGCAATTCCTAAAACATATGTTCCATAAGTTGGATGATTTATTCAGCCAGCATATATTAAGGACTATTATGCACCCAATATATTGCCTAATTCTGGGAGATGAGCTCCAGCCTTGCAGGAACTTATGGGTCAGGTGTGGGAGACAAGGAGCCCACATTCCACAGCCTGGGTGGTTTTGATAAGGAATGCATCTGGATGAAGTCATACAGTAGTGTACACCTCTTATGAAGGAAAAGATAGAACTCAAGAAAGAAACCAGCAAACAAAATTTAAGGGCAACACACATAGCCGCAAGGCTCAGGAAAAGCCTTGCTAAGGAAAGGGAGAGATGTGATCTCTAAAATGTTAAGTCTGACATATCGTTGTACTGCGTTTCAAAGCTTTGAACACTATAGAAAATTGTTGAGTAAATAAAGAACTTGTAAAAGGAACTTACAACCATCAAGCCTCCCAGAAATATGGGATACCCTGGCTGGATTAAGATGAATATATAAGTTACTCTCTTTCTTACTGTCTTTCAGCTTCACCAAGAAATGCTAAACTAACATAACTACTAACCATATTTGAGGAAAATAATCCTTCCTATCAGAACTCATATACATGTTAATGGATATGCATATTTGCCAGAAAACTGAACAGATGTTATTCTGTCTCTTCTCTAAATTTAGTCCTTCAAATTGGACCCTCTGTCCAATTCACCTTCAAGAAGAAGAAGGAAGGAAGGAGGGTAGGAAGGTAGGAAGGAAGGAGACTGTATATTACAAAGGCAAAAATTTGAATGGAAATAAAAGAACAGCTTTTCCTCCAGAAAATAAAAATGCAAGAAAGGACTTTTTTCTCTGTGTATCACTACAAATTAAGCACAAGGGCAGGGCTTGAGAGATGAGTAGAAAGCATCCCTAGAAAGATTGGCTAGGTGAAAGATGTGCTGGAAGCAGGCCCAGGAAAAACAAGTGGTTGCAGTTTTAGCAGTTTACCTGGAAGGACAATAGGATGTACTAAAGTATTATAAGGAAAATAATAGGGGAAGACAGGCTGATGAAAGTCCAAATCTCAGCTTAGGCAGAAAGTGTGGGAAAGGAGGAAATAAAGAGGCATGTGGATACTTCTAGGGAAAAAAATCATCTTATCTTAAAACTCTAGTCAAAATACCTTTATGTGGAAAGGGAAACAACCTTTAAGAGTTAAATAAATGACCAGGAGTTAAGATTTGGGAGATCTATATAATATATATATAGATAATATATATTATCTATATATATGACATACATATAATATAATGCATATATACATATATAATATGTATATATGTAATATATATGTATGCATGTATTATATGTATATATATGCATTATATTTATAGCACATAAGCTCACTGAAATATTTATAAGTTTCACAGATATGTCATATCTGTGTTAAAGATGAAAATGTTACTGAATGTGTTCTTATAAATGAAATAGCAGGGAAAAATCTTGAAAGTCCTATGATGAACTAAAAAAGTTTTTTGATGAGGATTACCTTTGGCTTTCAGATGCAGTCAGCATATAATCAAAATTTATAGACTTTGTACTAAAATTCTGGTGAAACTATGGCATGACACAATTATATTTCTGATTTTGTTTTTTTATATGTAAATACACACATACACATGTGTGTTCACATAACCATTAGGTGATGGAAAGATAAATGGTATGGGGAAAAAAGATTCCAAACTAGATCTCTGTGGATTTGGAATTTGGGAAATAATCCAGAGGTTAAGATAGAGTTAAAGAGCTCCTCAGGAACTTCTAACCACAGTTAGAATCCCAGAATTTGAAGTTTTCCATGAACCTTAAAGATTATCTAGTCCACTCACTCTAAAATTGTGCTGCAAAGAATCATAGGAGTCCAAGATTATGCCTCAGTGATCTATAAATAAATGTCTGACATACAGAAAAAAATCTCTAAATTACCTAAGAAACATGTTCATTTGTTCTAACTATTGTTACATTTTTCAAGTTCTATTTATGATTTAATTTGATTTAAAAAAAAAAGTTCTGTACTACAGAACACTCATGAAAGAAATTGAAGAAGACACAAAAAGATGGAAGAGCATTCCATGCTCACAGATCAGAAGAATAAACATTATTAAAATGTCTATATTGCCTAGAGCAATCTATACTTTCAATGCCATCACAATCAAAATTCCACCGTCATTTTTCAAAGAGCTTGAACACACAATCCTAAAATTTGTGTGGAACCAGAAGAGACCCTAAATTGCTAAGAAAATGTTGAAAAAGAAAAACAAAACTGGGGGCATCACATTGCCTGATTTCAAGCTTTACTACAAAGCTGTGATCACCAAGACAGCATAGTACCGGCACAAAAACAGACACATAGACCATTGAAACAGAGTAGAGAGGCCAGATATGGACCCTCAACATATGCCCAAATAACCTTTGACAAAGCAGGAAAAAATATAGAGTGGAAAAAAGACAGTCTCTTCAATAAATGGTGCTGGGAAAATGGGACAGCTATGTGTAGAAGAATGAAACTCGACCATTCTCTTACACTATAAGCAAAGATAAACTTGAAATGGATAGAAGACCTCAACGTGGTCTTCTATCAAAATCCTAGAGGAGAACATAGGCAGCAACCTCTTCGATAGCAGCCACAGCAATTTCTTCAAGATATGTCTCCAAAGGCAAAAGAAAGAAAAGCAAAAATGAACTTTTGGGATTTCATCAAGATCAAAAGCTTCTGTGCAGTCAATAAAACACAGAGGCAACCCAGGATGGGAGAAGATATTCACAAATGACACTTCAGACAAAGGGTTGATATCCAAGATGTATAAAGAACTCCTCAAAATCAGCACGCACAAAAACAGATAATCACGTCAAAAAATAGGCAGAAGACAAGAACAGACACTTCTCCAAAGAAGACATACAAATGGCTAACAGACACATGAAAAATGTTCATCATCATTAGCCATCAGGGAGATTCAAATCAAAACCACATTGAGATTCCACTTTACACCAGTTAGAATGGCCAAAATTAACAAGACAGTAACAACATGTGTTAGGAAGGATTTGGAGAAAGGGGAACCCTCTTACACTGTTGGTGGGAATGCAAGTTGGTGCAGTCACTTTGAAAAAAGTGTGGAGATTGCTCGAAAAATTAAAAATAGATCAACCCTATGACCCTGCAATTGCACTACTGGGTATTTGCCCCAAAGATATAGATGTAGTGAAAAGAAGGGCTAACTGTACCCCAATGTTCATAGCAGCAATGGCCACAGTCACCAAACTGTGGAAAGAGCCAAGATGCCCTTCAACAAATGAATGGATAAAGAAGATAGGGTCCATATATACAATGGAGTATTATGTCACCATCAAAAAGGATGAATACCCAACTTTTGTATCAACATGGACGGGACTGGAAGAGATTATGCTGAGTGAAATAAGTCAAGCAGAGAAAGTCAATTATTGTATGGTTTCACTTACTTGTGGAATGTAAAGAATAACACAGAGGACATGGGGAAATGGAGAGGAGAAGGAAGTTGGGGGAAATCAGAGGGGGAGATGACCATGGGAGACTGTGGACTCTGAGAAACAAACTGAGGGTTTTGGAGGGGAGGGCCTGGGGGATTGGGTGAGCCTCATGATGGGTATTATGGAGGACACCTATTGCATGGATCATTGGATGTGGTTCATAAACAATGAATTTTGGAACACTGAAAAGAAATAAAATGAAAAAAATTTTTTTTAATTTAAAAAGAGGGGTACCTGGGTGGTTCAGTGAGTTAAAACCTCTGCCTTGGTGAGTGCTGTGAAGTGTGTAAACCTGGTGATTCACAGACCTGTACCCCTGGAGATAAAAAGATATGTTTATAAAAAATTAAAAATTAAAAAAAAAAAAAAAAAAAAACCTCTGCCTTCAGCTCAGGTCATTATCCCAGAGTCCTGGGATTGAGTCCCGCATTGTGATCTCTGCTCAGCAGGAAACCTGCCCCGCCCCCGCCTGCCTCTCTGCCTACTTGTGATCTCTGTCTGTCAAATAAATAAAATATTTAAAAAATACAAAAATACAAAATATAAAAAAATACAAAAAAAGTTAAAATAAAAAAAATTAAAGAGTTCTCAGCTAAATAAGTAGGAAAATTCTCAATTCAGCCCAACTGTCTCACTGAATAGGTCAAAAAAATTAGACCCAGAAAAATAAAATAACTTCTTCAGAGTCTCAGTGCCAGTTGAATACAAAGTTAGGACCACGTCTTAGTGTGGCTTCTTTTCAAAGCAGATTTCAAGACAAAGACTTGGGTGTGGGTAGTTTCTTTGGAAATTGATCTTCAGAAGTAGGAGTTCAAGAACAGGGAAAATGTGACAGGGAAGGGAAAAACCCAGTATAGGCATATTAGTGAATGGGTTAGCCCTGTGGGCAACCCAGGCTCAGATTGTTGGGGACTATCTGAGAAACTACATAGAACATGCTTCTGAACATTCCCACCATAGGATGGGAAATAGCGCACTTCCCATTCCCACAGATTGAGGGTTGTCATTAGGAGCCTTAATTCCTCTGCACTTCTAAGCAGCAGAGAAAACTCCCAGGGCTCCAGAGAAAACACTCAAGAGAGCTGCAGAAAACAGGAGGTGAGAAGTAGTTACATTACTGGAAACCATCCATCATACCTCCAGGTGAACTCAAGAGGGCCCAGGAGAGTGAGGCAGGGCATCAACAGGTTTCATAAATCTTAAAATTATTTCTTCAAAGCTTAAAATGATGATTGGACCCCCAGCATTCTGCAAACCCACCTGACTCAAACCCACCTCTTTTCACTCCCAAAACCTTGTCTCATTGATAGAAGACTAAAGAAATCTGTTTATACTGTACTGCAAAGGGCTTTTATTTTCTTCATCAAGCAGCTCTTTCTGATGACTATTTTCAGACACATGGTGACCAAAACTACCAGTGCTTTCCAGGATGCCACAGAGTAAATATGATTTCACATATATTTTAGTCACAAATACATTTTACTGTTTCAACATCAGTCTGTTGAGTGCTTCTTGAAAGAAGGATCTAGGATTTCATCAAATGAAAGGAAATTAGGTGATAACAGGGATCCAGCCAGCACTTCTCTTCCAAAGGACTATTGTTCTGTGACAGAGCCAAGGCAAAGGAGTTTTGAGCGATTCCTCCAGGGTAAATGGAGCTGAAAAGCTCCAGTGTGTGCTGTGCATGGCTTCAGCCTATGTGTCAGGCCAAAGACTGTAACAGAGAGCCCTCTGGGAAACCACAACTCTTAGGAATGACAAAGGAAAGTGAAAAGCAAGGCAATTAGATGAGAAGAACCCTAAAATGAGAATGACACAGACAACTGTCAGTTACTTTTCTCACTTAATCTAAGATACTGATTCTTCTACCATGATTGGTGCTAATGCCAAAATATAAGCGCACAGATATTTTCTAGTCCCTACTCCACTAACAATTTTATGCCTTCTTTCTCAGGATTTTGGAATTATTGGTACAATTTTTAAAATATTTCTTGGAAATGTCTACTATTTTCAAATTATCACCATTTGAAATAATTTGGATTTAAGTCATCATGAATTTTTTAATAGTACTCTGCCGACTCAAATATGTTAGAGGAATGAGATTCACAGGATCTTCTTAAATAATATAAATCATCTTAGAGTTAGAGAAGATTCTTGCATTCTAATTAAATATGGATTTATGGTCCAAACTCTCATTCCAATATAAAGACTTATGTGTGGATTTCTGGATTCACCTTGCTCATATAGCAAAGCCCATCACAGAAGCTACTCCGAGAACACATGTATCCTCTATGCCAGACACTGCGTCATGAGCTCTAGGTATTTGCTGACTTCAAGGGACTCCTCAATATTTTTTTCTCACTCAGGTCTGTGTAACATATTTATCAATATGTTAAATAGCTTTAACATTAGAAGGCCTGATGCCAACTCTGTAATAGATATAAAGACGCATCAGGAATAATACTATCCTCAAGAAAAAGTTACAGCTTAGTAAAACCAAAATGAACTTAATATAAGATACAGTATGTTTTATCACTAAAGTACTATAAACAGATGATATAGGAGGTCAAACATAAAACTGTTTGTGACGTGGAATGAGAAACTAATCCTTTGGTGGAAAAAGTAATAAAGCCAAAAACAAAACAAAACAAAAAAGTAGAGAGCCTTAGAAAACTCACAAATGCATTCAAACATCTCTGCAGTTGTGAATTGCTAAGTTGCTAACTTTGATTTGTTCTCTGGAAGAGTGCCTGAACCCTATCAGTATCTGGCTCTATACACTTGACTCTCTGTTTGCTCCCAGAGTTCTCTCTCTTTCTGTCTCTAGGCTTTACCCATATGTTAGAGCCTGAAGAAAAGATTTGAGATTGGTCCAGTTCATTTCAGGTTTACAATCCATACTGACATGCAAATACTCTCTTGCCTTCCTTAGCATGAGTCATAGAGAGAACTAAGTTCAGTGTGTTTTAAGGTTAAATTAGTTTTAAGGCTAAAGAAGCACAGACTCTGCACCAATGGATTGGGGGCAGATGCAGGGATAGAATAAAGTTTTCTAGTCTGTTACAAGTACTACACACCTGAAAGATTTTTTTTTTTTGCATTCTTTTCTTTTGAAACTTTTTCTTAAAGAAATATTTCAATAGTTTGTGTGAAAGGCATTTCAGAAATGCTGTTGAATCAAAATGAATGTCTCTTAGACTTTCTCATGGAAAATACCTAAAAATAATACCATTTTAAAATGCTTATCACATAATGTGAAGGGAAATAAAATATAATAATAATTAACATGTATTATAAGAGGCAGTATTCTAATAATCCTGTGAAATACTTACTTTTATAATTACCATTGCACAAATGAAGAAATGGTGGCTGAGAGAATTTAAGTAGCCTAGTGAGTGTTATGACAAGTTGGGATTTGAACCTGGACCTTACTGATCTTAATCTTGTATGCTTAACCACTGTTAACAGTTTCAAAATCCATTCATCCTTTCTGGTTAGTAAACTAGATACGGGGTTTGGTTTGTAAGGACAGATATACATGGACATTAACATGCCAAAGAACATGATTATTAGATCAAGATATGATGCTGCCTTGATCACAAACCATACTTTGCATGGCTTAATCAATAGCAAATATGGAGTAACTGATCCTGAAAATTACTTTTTTATGATTTTTTAATTTAAATTCAATTAATTAACATATAGCGTATTATTAGTTTTAGAGATAGAGATTAGTGATTTATCATTCTTATAATAATACCTAGTGCTCATTACATCTCATGCCCTCCTTAATGCCCAGCACCTAGTTATCCCATCCCTCCACCCCCTACCCCTCCAGCAACCTTCAATTTGTTTCCTATGATTAACAGTCTCTTATTGTTTCTCTCCCTCTCAAGTTTCATCTTGTTTTATTTATTCCTCTCTTCCCCTATGATCCTCTGTCTTGTCTCTCAAATTCCACAAATGAGTAAAATCATATAATTATCTTTCTCTGACTGATTTATTTCACTTAGCATAATACCCTCCAGTTCCATCCATGTCATTGCAAATGGCAGGATTTCATTTTTTCATGGCTGAGTAGTATTCATTGTATACATACATATTCATTATCTGTATTTCCACATCTTGATCCATTCATTTGTTGATGGACATCTGGTTCTTCCCATAGTTTAGCTATTGTGGACATTGATGCTATAAACATTGGGGTGCAGGTGTCCCTTCAGATCACTACATTTGTATCTTTGGAATAAATGCCTAATAATGCAGTTGCTGGGTCAAAGGGTAACTCTATTTTCAACTTTTTGAGGAACCTCCACACTGTTTTCCAGAGTGGCTGTACCAGTTTGCATTCCCACCAATGGTGTAGCAGGGTTCCCCTTTCTCTGCATTCTCTGCAACAGCTGTCATTTCCTGACTTGTTAATTTTAGCCATTCTGACTGATGTGAGGTGGTATCTCACTGTAGTTTTGATTTTGCATTTCCCTGATGCTGAGTGATGCTGAGAATTTTTTAATGTGTCTGCTGGCCATTTATTTGTATGTCTTCTTTGGAGAAATGTCTGTTCATTTCTTCTTTTTTTTAAATATTTTATTTATTTTTCAGAGAAGAGAGAGGAGAGCACAAGCAGGAAGGGTGGCAGCAGAGAATGAAGCCTGATGTGGGATCATGACCCAAGCAAAAGGCATATATTTAACCAACTGAGCCACCCAGGTGTCCCATGCCCATTTCTAGTATATGTTCTTTGTGTCTTGAGTTTGATAAGTTCTTTATAAATTTTGGATACAAGCCATTTACTTGATAAGACATTTGCAAATATCTTCTCCCATTCTGTTGGTTGTCTTTTGATTTTGTCAACTGTTTCCTTTGCTGTGCAAAAGCTTTTTATATTGATGCAGTCCCAATAGTTCCTTTTTGCCATTGCTTCCCTTGCCTTTGGCAATGTTTCTAGGAAGAGGTTGCTGCGGCTGAGGTCACAGAAGCTGCTGATTGTGTTCTTCTCTAGGATTTTGATGGATTCCTGTCTCACATTCAGGTCTTTCATCCATTTTGAGTCTATTTTTGTGTATGATGTAAGAAAATGGTCCAATTTCATTCTTCTGCATGTGGCTGTTTAATTTTCCCTACACCATTTGTTGAAGAGACTGTCTTTTTTACCATTGGACACTCTTTCCTGCTTTGTTGAAGATTAGTTGACCATAGGGTTGAGGGTTCATTTCTGGCTTCTCTATTCTGTTTCATTGATCTATGTTTGTTTTTGTGCCAGTACCATACTGTCTTGATGATTACAGCAATTCTACCAAACATTTAAAGAAGAATTAATACCTATTCTTCTGAAGTTATTAAAAAAAAAAATAGAAAGACTAGCAGAGACTAGTAGTAGAAAGACTACTAAGGTAGTCTGCAAGACTAGCATTACCTTGATCCTAAAACCAGAAAAAGAACCACCAAAAAGGAGAATAACAGATCAATATCCCTGATGAACATGGATGTAAAAATTTTCACCAAAATACTAGCTAATAGGATCCAAGAGTACATTAAAAAGATTATTCACCACAACCAAGTGAGATTTATTCCTGGGCCCGCAAGCATGGTACAATAGCCACAAATCAATCAATATGATACACTACATAAATAAAAGAAAGGACGAGAACCATATGATCCTCCCAATAAATGCAGAAAAAGCATTTGACAAAGCATAGCATCTTTTCTTGATTAAAACTCTTCATAGTATAGGGATAGAGGAAAAATACCTCAATATCATAAAAGCTATACACAAAGTTAAAGCCCACAGCTAATATCATCCTCAACCGGGGACAACTAAGAGCTTTTCCCCTAAGGTGAGGAACATGGCAGTGATGTCCACTATCATCACTGTTGTTCAACACAGTCCTAGAAGTCCTAGTCTCAGCAATCAGACAACAACAACAAAATAAAAGGCATCTGAATCTGCAAATAAGTCAAACTCTCACTCTTTACAGATGACATGATACTCTAGGTGGAAAACCCAAAAGACTCCACCCCAAAATTGCTAGAACTCATACAGCAATTCAGCAATGTGGCAGGATATAAAATCAATGCACAGAAATCGACTGCATTTCTATATACCAACAATGAGACAGAAGAAAAAGAAATTAAGGAGTTGATTCCATTTACAGTGGCACCAAAAGCCATAAGATACTTAGGAATAAACCTAAGCAAAGAGGCAAAGGGTCTGTACTCAGAAAACTACAGAACACTCATAAAAGAAATTGAGGAAGACATAAAGAAATGAAAAAACATTCCATGTTCATGGATTAGAAGAACAAATATTGTTAAGATGTCTATGTTACCCAGAACAATCTATAAACCCTATAAAAACATCATCAGCTTTTTTTTTTTTCTTCCAAGCTGGAACAAATAATCCTAAAGTTTGTATGGAACCAGAAAAGACACCAAATAGCCAAAGGAATATTGAAGAAGAAAATCAAAGCTGGTGGCTTCACAATCACGGGCTTCAGGCTCTATTACAAAGTTGAAAATTACTTTAGTAAGTCTGTATATGAAATGTTTTCATGTAATCACCATGGAGAAAAGTGGGAAAGTGGCAGAAAATATGTTACTTGAAATATTTTGGGTATAGAAGCATTATTTTTTCAGTTTAACTGGTAATGATTTCATATATATACTAGGAGTGCACATAGTCAGAAAACAAAGGGAAACACCTGATTAATTTCTAAACCTACAAGTACTTCACCAAAACGAACCTGAGTTCTCCATAATGTGGATAACACATTGCCATGTCTACCTTATATGGATAATATACAAATACCTGATACTCAAATATTTTGAGTTGCTATGGGAAGAAATAATTAACTTAAGGCAGAACATTAATATTAAAAGGATACTTTAAAAACTAGAATTATAATGGGACACATGGGTGACTCAGTCAGTTAAGCATATGCCTTCAGCTCAGGTCCTGGGTCCTGGGATTGAGTCCCGCATCTGGCTCCTTGCTCAGGGGGCAGCCTGCTTCTCCCTCTGCCTGCCACTCCCCCTGCTTGTGCTTTCTTTCTCTCACTCTGACAAATAAACAAATAAAACCCTTTAAAAATTAGAATTATAAGAGCTATTGATTACAAAAAATATATAGTAAATTCCTTCAAAGAAAAGTTCTGAATGCACAAGACCTTGAGTTTTAATACTTTTGCTTGTCTAATGCAAAGGTGAAGGCATAAAGGATGCTTTCTTACTTGTTCAAGTGTGATATTTAAAATACTTAACAACTGGGGCACCTGGGTGGCTCAGTGGGTTAAAGCCTCTGCCTTCGGCTCAGGTCATGATCCCAGGGCCCTAAGATCAAGCCCAGCATCGGGCTCTCTGCTCAGCAGGGAGCCTGCTTCCCTTCCTCTCTCTCTGCCTGTCTCTCTGCCTACTTGTAATCTCTGTCTGTCAAATAAAATAAATAAAATCTTTAAAAAAAAATAAAATAAAATACTTAACAACTGATATGGCAGGCATGACACAAATTCAAGCATCCTATAGTAACAAGGTCTCCAGAGGACTTTGTTTTGCTCTATGTTATTTCGAGGCTGAATGAAGGAGTGGTGGGAGTCCCAGTGAGAGGCCGCATGAGCTGGTTGAGCTGGTTGGGTTGGTCAGCAAGGAGCTACACAGGGAGATGAAGCAGCAGCTATTCAGAATTATTTAAATAGTTTCACTACCAATATTGACATGCCAGTGTATACCAACTAGATGCTATCAGTCCATGTTTTTTTTTAAAATAAAGCAATATATATGGACAGATATAGACGTTAGAAAAAACATATTGACATATTTTACACTTAGAAATTTGATAGAATGAACACCAAAAAATTTAAAAGTATTATAATGACACAATTTTAATTTGCCCATATTTACTAATTTTCCTACTTTACCATTAGTCTACTCTCTACCCTTACAAAGTAAAAAATACTATTTCCATAATGAGTAGCAAAAACAAAGTAACAGGCCCCTGAAATATTTCTCAATAAATAAATTTTGAGTAAATGGAGTATGTGTAACTAATGCTTCAAGGCCACTAGAGCAGCTAAGAATGGAAATTTAGAACCCTGGCCTTCCAACCTATGGTGTAATCAGCAAATCCCAGAAACACGTGGATATAATTTCTTCTGCTGCTGTATCTCAACTAATTCTCCAGGATTCTGTCCACTTTGTCTCTATCCTATTACACTTCCGAGGAGAACTAAATCTGTTTTCTTCTCCTCCCACCTCACCTGCTCAACAGTTCTATCTCACAAAAGCATGGAATTTCTTGTGATTTGCCCCCAGTCCAGTCTTGGGAGAAAAGAAATCATGTGAGGGAAGTTAGGAGCTATCTTCTCACCTTCCACTCACCAATCATGGCCACATCACCGAGTGCAGATGGACCTAAGGAGAGGGACTGATGCTTAGTTTCACAAATGTGCATTTGAAAAAATGTGAACCATGAACTTCTTTGTAACACAGGTGATGTTCACAAGCCCTGGTCCCTTCACTTGCAGCTTATTGTTCCATTACTCAGAGGAAAGAATAAAGAGCACACAGTTTCTTTCCCACCTTCTCATTTACTTCTTCATGTCATGGGGATTTGCATTAGTTTTCCTACATCAGAGGCACCTGTGGATAATTTCAATGATTTCCCATTCTATTACTGGTAAATAACAAAACAATAAATGTGAGAAGATCCAAATATGTTGCGAACAGTTGCAGTTCCTACCAATCATATAGTGTTGTCAAGTCATTGGAATCAGTGATAACAGGTTCATGTGTTCTTCTCAGAGTTACAGAAACTTTGATGATTAACAGCTGCGTCTGTCACAAATGGTGGCACACATTAGCGTTTCTACAAACTTCGATAAAATGACTATACTATAGATAGAGCCATTATAAATTACAAGAGCAAAACCTCAGCCATGCCTGCACACATGCACCCGCACACCCAGCAATAAAACCATCTAAGTGCAGAGGGGCACAACGGTAAATTCAGCTGAAACTTAGTTTTTGGCCATGATTCAAAAGAGGATTCTGAAAGCCAGCCCAAATAAAATGTATTCAGATGGATCACATCCTTCTCTACAATACTATAAGTGGTTGGCTCCTCTTTAATCATTTCTTCTTTTTTTCTTTTTTCCAGTTTATATTTAAATTCCAATTAGTTAACATACAGTGTCATATTAGTTTCAGAAGTAGAATTTAGTGATTCATCACTCGTATACAACACCCAGTGCTCATCACAAGTGCTCCCCTTAACTCCCATCACTCATTTAGCCCAGCCCCACCCACTTCCTCTCCAGCAACCCAAAGTTTGTTCTCTATAGTTAAGAGTCTGTTCTCTGATTTGCACTTCTCTCTCTCTCTGCCTCTCTCTCTTTTTTCTCTCTCTCTTTTTCCCCCATATGTTCTCTTTACTCACTGCTGTATATGGTTCTCTGGAACCTTACCATGACCCAGTTATAATACCAGAAAGAGGAAGCAGTCAGGGAAAACAAGGAGGTGTTGAAAACTGCAAAAAGGCTTTGTAGCATTACAAATATTACCCAGATTTAAGAACATTGTATACTCTAAAAGCAACCCTCTTCTGTTGCTTATAAAATGAGGACAACAATGCCTCCAACATTAAAACCAAACTGCTGGGCTCGTTTCGGCACTACATATACTAAAATTGGAACGATACAGAGATGAGCATGGCCCCTGCACAAGGATGACATGCAAAATTGTGAAGTGTTCCATATTTTTGTGATTCACAGACCTGTACCCCTGGGGCTAATAATACATTATATGTTAATTAAAAAAATTTTAAAAATTTAAAAAATAAATAAAAATAAAACCAAACTGCCTGAGTTTACAGTCAAAGCAACATGCACATACTGCCCTTGGAGCTCCTGAAATGTGTGGAGACTGGGGGGATCTGCACTGACAGTGACTCAACTGCTTTTGGTTTTGTTTTCCAAATTCTCCACCATCTATGGACTGAACAAGTTACTGTATTGTCAAAGTTGTGAACACCAAAGAAAAACCTCAACAGCAGTCATTGCAAGGAGTTTTGAGTCCAGGACGGTTCTTATCTGTTGGGAAGACAGATGAGAGGACACCAGCTGCAGCACTGGACCATTAACCTGTTCTGCACCCCTGACAAGGGAGTAGGCGTCTGACACTGCCCAGAGTGGATGCAAGGACTCGCCATCCCCCTCACTCCTCACCTCACACCACAGTCTCATCAAAATGATTTCCAAATCTCACCTTCTCTCTCCTCCTTTGCCTAGTTACTCCACACTGGGGCTACTGCTGTGTCTACCTATTAACAGTTATTATGAACCTCTGTGTACATATTACCATTTCTCCTGCTGTCGGCTAGCTTAATTACTGCACATGTGCAGTAGATATTTTGCCAAATATGTGGACAATTCTCTAGAAGAGAAATTCTCTTTAGGAGAGCTGGCTGGAGACTTACTCTGGCTATCATGATATGGTTGCATGAGGAGATGTTTGCTTTTTCCAGCACAGGCTCAGCAGGCAATGCGAGCAGGCCACTGAGCCTTCTGCACCTCTGGGCAGCAGCTGGGTGGTCCAAATTGTGAAGGAGCTCCTCTTGATGAAAGGGATATTACATTTCGGTAGTCATCTCTCCTTCCACATTACCTGTTTTCTGATATCCACTCAACTAGGCCCCATAAACATAGCTGAAGTAAAACCTCTTTAAAGGAGCTGACTTCAAAGTTGGGGGAAAATGAGATACTGACGGGTTTCTTCAGTGTTCATGACTGCGGATTGGATCAAACCCAGAGCAGGGCTTGTGAGAGATAGGTATGAAAGTAGCAGTGCATTTCCCTGTGTTAAACAGACTGCTCTCCAAACACGGCAATGCCCAATTGAGTCTAAACCACCATGTGAAGTGTGGATGATAAAAACAGGAAAGCTGGGATTTCCAGTGGAATGAATTTCTGTAAAAAAGTCATAGCCTTAGGAAACCGTAAAAAGCAAAGCCACTTCACCACGTTAATTATTCCATACTAGTATCTTCTAGATAAAAAAACAGAGTGAAGAAAAAAGGGAGAAACAAGTATGGCTGAGCCATATAAGCCAACTTTTTTAGACTCCTTTTGTTTAAACACCTATGAGGTTCCTGCAAACCTTTACTTAAATCCCTACCATCTGTGGTCTCTTCTTACCACTTAACTACGAAGTCACAAGTACTGTTTGGCCAAATGTCATTTTTTTACACAAATTATATAAAAATTACTGGTTTTGTTGATTGATGAGTTTTTTTGTATTTCTTACACTGAATACTGTCTTAAAAGAATATATACCAATATTTTCAATGAGCAGGAAAACATTTTGGTCAGAAAAATGATGATTTATAAAAATGGAAGTGGAAGACCACACTAAATCTATCATGCTCTCACATTTGTTTTACTGTGAATAAACTAGAGTTTTCTTTTCTCAAAGATTTCTTACTTAAGTATATGAAATAAAGTGATCTTGTACTGATTAAGGTCCACAGGACAGGGGTGCCATCTCCATGGCACAGTGCTTGGCACAAAACTAGTGCATAATAAATTCAAAGAAATGACAGAAAAATAGCCCCAAACAAAAGAAAACCCAATATGGCATATTGTTTCATTTCATCTCAAGCTTCAAAATAACCCTTTCATTGCTAAATTAAACCAAGACTTTTTTATTCCCAGCCGCTAATTAAAACCAAGTGACAGAAACAGTACAGTGGTTTTATCCATTCATTGTGAACCACTTAAAATTCAATTAAATGGAAACAGGAAAATATTGTGGTAAAGACCATGGGTTCTCAACATGACCTTTTCAACTCACCTGGCTTTCATCCTGATACTACGCCTAATTAATGCAAGGATGCATGAATTGAGTATGACTTTTTCCAAAATTCAGTCAACTGAAGGGACTACAAACTCAATTTTCATAGCATTGGGTTTTGGGGGGGTTCTTCTTTTCTTTCCTGGATCTATGGCATAAGATGTAGATTAAGAAATATTTGAATGGAACCATTTGTGATTTACCTCACTGAGGAATTAGATCATTCAAATTCCAAAATTTGGCCTTTGTTACACATGGGGATAACAATGAGAGCAAAAGTTGAGGTCAACAAGAGCCATTTCATCACCACCAATTGCTTTTTTTCTTACTCCTCAGTTTCTCTCTGCTCCTGGATATGTACTCCTAGTCTGGGACAAGACTTTCCAACCCGACTGACACAGAATGTAAACTGAATTTACAGAGCTTTGACTGCAGTCCATTCCCAATGAGCTCCCAAACAACACCTTAGGGAAACTGAAAATGTGACTTGGACCTTACCTGAATGACATCATCTGACTTTTTTCTTACTCCCTAAAAGTGCTCTGCCAGGAATTTAGGCAACATTATCTGCGGATGCTGGCCCTTGTACCACTCCACAGGCAGCCATGCCAAGTGGCCTCTATGAATCAACATGGGGAATGACCTAAAGACCAGCTTTATACAGCCTTGTATTTGCATGGGCAGCAAGGTGGCGGAAATGAGTAATGTAGCAATTGAATGGGCAGATAATTTCTTCAACCATCTGTTCCACATATGTTCAGCAGATCATTGCTATCTTAGACCTTGCAGTCTGTGCAGATGGTATTCTCCAGAGGGAGAAAGGATCTAAAATGAGTCAGTACAAAGATTAGGCTTAGTGTAAGAGACAATAGATAATTGCCTGTCTCACCATCTTGTAAAAATCAGTTCTCTCATAACCAGCCACTTTGAGCATGCAATTCAAAGGTTTACAGTTGTTAATTTGGATTTGCTGCTCTGACTCTTATCTCACACCACATCAGGTTTCAGGAGATTGTTGTTCAAAGAAAAGGCTGTTGTTTAAATATTCAATTTCACTAATAATGTGCACTAAGACTATTCATTTATTTTGCAGTAAGAGCTGGGCTTTCTTTTCTTTTGCCTCTATAATAAGTGAGATTTTTCAGTAGTTCAACAAATATACATCCTACCTTCTTGGCCATGTTTTGAAAAAAAAGATGTATGCTCATTGCGGAAAAATGCAATGCAAATGAGACCCAGAACTGACTACTTCTTCAAGGTGGCAGGATATCTGACTTCCCAACTTTCATCATGGACTTGGCTCACCCAGATAAAAGGAAGATAATATATATTAATCAAAATGCAAAGATACAGGAAAGACTACTAATAGTGGGTGAAAAGTGATAAGTGAATGCTGACTCCAGAGAGATACCTCAGACTTCAAAAGATCTCTGAAAGAAGATATGAATGAGTATGTTTTGAGGGATCAATCCCTAGTTCCAGAAGGATTTTCAGAAAGGGATGCAGGAAAGTAGTAGAGCTAGCATTCCAGAACTCTGTTCCTATATCTTCTTGAGTGAAAGCTGTACAGATTCAGATGAAGATGAAAACTTAAGAGCATCAATGCATGTCTGTAAAGAGATAGTATTAAGGACAAGAGAAAAGAAAATTAATGAAACAATGAATTCTGGTGGAAGGTAGGCTTTGAACAAGATTCTGAAGGCTTCCAAATGCAATTAGCAGAATGGAGTGGCCAGGGAGAGAAAACAGACTGGCAGATACCTCCCATCACCTTCTGGGCTTCTCCATCTTTTAACCCATTGCACTTTATTGAGGTTGTTTAAACACTGACCACCCACAAAACCATAAATAACATGAGGGCAGATATAGTGGCTGTTATTTAATTGACAGCCTTACCTAGCAGAATACCCTAATTTAATGTTTACCAAATAAATGCAGGCACAAATGTTCCTTTTGATATAAAGAACTCTCAGCACACCAAATATGTAATGATTTCATGGTTGGTTACCTGCCCTCTTTGGCATATTTCACTATAGCCTCCTCCACCATTGCAACCAAGCTGTGGCCCTGCGTCTCTAACTCTGAATGATTGGCCTCTAGACTTGATGCTAAAACCACCCCCCAAATGATTGATGATTTGAAAAGAAAGAAGTAAAAATTTATTTATTTATTTGAGAAAGAGAGAGAGATCGAGCAGGGGGAAGGGAGAGAGGGAGAGAGAAAATCTCAAGCAGACTCTGTACTGAGCCACTGACCACAGGGCCTGATGCCAGGCTCAATCCCATGACCCTGAGGTCATGACCTGAGCTGAAACCAAGACTCCGATGCCCAACCACCCAGAAGCCCCATGACTGCTGATTACTTCTATCTTCTGAACTACTCAACTTAACACTTAAAATATTTCATCTGCTATCCCTACCTAAACTACCCATCTGTCTTCTCTTTCAAAATGGACCCTATGCTTCCATTTTATTCCCATAAACATTTGGTGATGATGATGATGATATCCCGAAATTTCTAAGCATTTGTATATATTATTAATTCTCAAAACAATGTTATGAAGCCAGTAGTACTATTTGCTATCCTCAAGTTGAGAAAACTGAGAGACAGTTGCACTTCTAGGAAAAGTTAATACAACTCACATTTGAATCCTAGTACCCCATTTCCAAAGTCTGTGTTCTTCAACACTAACTCTCTTCTAGATGCCCTTACGAGTGTCTATAACATGTATGGTACTGTGCCACTTGCCAAGGGGGATATTGAAGTCAGGAGGAAATAAAGCTTATCATTAAGATGCTTAGTATGGATAGAAAAAAATTGAATATAATAAACAACCATGCTACAGAAAGTAACAAATAGCTTTCAACATAGTAATAAAGATCAGAACCAAGACTGTCTTTTCTCCCTCTCAGAGTAAATAAGGACTAGCATGTGGTGAAGGTTTGGTATCCACACACTGGATAACCTCTTCAAACCCTAAGCTTCCTTAAGGCCCACTTTAAGACTTTGTCTTATGAAAAGCTACCAGTGACCAACCCCATAGTCTTTCTTTCATTCTTAATTTCCTAAGTATAGCTTCAGATTGACTCACCCCATCACAAACCTAAGCAAATATTAACTAAGAATTATATCTTAGACGATCAATACATGGAAGTTAAACTACCCTAAAAAATCATACACATACAGAAGCAGTGATTATAAAATCATCTCTTAAAATTTCTTATAATTCTCTCTACCAGAGAGAAAACATAAGTACCCACTCAATAAATGATTCATGACTGAACAAAAAATTATGGATGGATGGATGGATGGATGGATGGATGAATGGTTGGCTGGCTGGTTGGGCAGGGGATGGAGGGAGGAAGGAAGAGATGCTCTTTTCTATGTTGATTTCTAAGTAAATGCATGAAACTTAAGTGAGAGAGAGAACCCAAAATAATGGGAAAACTGTCCTCTGGCATTATTAAAATATTTCACCGGATAGCCGATTTGGTGCTCCAAAATAAAGACCAGGAGCACAAGCAAATAACACTGTCTTGCCAGCAGGGGGAAAAAAAAAGTCATTCTCCTGCCTTCATGTCTCTACACACAGACATATTTGGAAGCCAGAGTCCATTTACTGGCACCCAATTCACATCCTTTCTGGAAGTGATTATAGTCCCAGATCCTCTTTTAGTCAAAAGTGTTAGAAAATGAGAGGGAGACCATCCAGGTCTTACTTTCTTTCTGTGATGAACTGCTAAAAAGTGATTCAAATGGATAGAAGGGGGGTGGGAAGGGAAGACACAAAAGAATAGACTACAGGAGACCAAATAAAAAGTTGAAAGTGGCAAGTGCTGCAAAGTAACACTTCATCATTCCCAATTTTACTCCTAGGTGTTGACTAACAAGAGTGTTGTCATTACCTGATGAGAGGCCAGCTCCAAAGAGCTCAGAGTATTCTTTTAAAGCCTTTGCACCTAGTCTCAAGTTCAAGGATATGCAAGGGAAGACTCCAACCATTATGGTATGTTTACAAAGTCCTACTAGACCTATCCTGATGAACATATCAGCTGACTCTGAATGTTTGCCCGGTCTCAGTAGCACTCTGGGGAGTGAAGAAGAAGGACCTCATAGGCCAAAAGAATAGAGACTATACATAAGCACAAGTTAGAGGCTTACAAACTACATTCTTTGAAGCCCTGTTTAAAAGAAGATTGTCTAGGACATTCCAGTCCACTGTTAGCAATAGCCACTTAACTAGGCAGTCACAATGAAAATCTAAGTATTTTATGGAAATAGGTCTCTCTCCATCTGTGAATGCTACTAAGAGCAGGGCCTTTAGTTAAGCAGCCCACTCATTCTCAGACTCTTCACCATTTTTATCTCTGCCGGAACTTTTCACTTTTGTCCTTAGTTTACATTCCTCAACACATCCTTCAGACTTTCCAGGGGCATCTTTCCAGTATGAACTCCCAGTCAATTTATAGATTCCCCTGACCTGACACCTATACTTTAGGCACCTAGAGTTAACCATCTATAAGACATCTATTTGGTTTTTCTTTTTCTGATCACAAACTTACATAACTAAAAACAAAATCTTGATTCTCATCACCCCCTCGAAACCCATTTCTTCATCAGACTTTTATAGCTTAGTAAGAGGCAGCACCATTGGCCATATCAATCAAGGCTAAAACCTGTGAGTCATTATTAGCTTCTCTCTCACCTCCCATACTCTACCTGCCCGTTCTGTTGGTTCTGCCTGTATATATACATCCTGAATTGTTCTCTTCTGCATCTGCACTGCTATAACCCTTGTCTAAGCCACTATTATTTCTCACTGGTGCTACCGCAAAGACTTCCTAGGCCATCTCCCAGCTAACACCGTGTTGTAAAGTAAATGAGAACTCTTTAGCTTAGTAGCCAAAATAAAGCTAAAGTAAGTTATTACATTTATTGTAAAATAATTATATATATAAGAATGAGATCAACTTCCGGGCGCCTGGGTGGCTCAGTGGGTTGAGCCGCTGCCTTTGGCTCAGGTCATGATCTCAGGGTCCTGGGATCAAGTCCCGCATTGGGCTCTCTGCTCAGCAGGAAGCCTGCTTCTCTCTCTCTTTCTCTCTCTCTGCCTGCCTCTCCATCTACTTGTGATTTCTCTCTATCAAATAAATACATAAAATCTTTAAAAAAAAAAAAAGAATGAGATCAACTTCCAAGTGGAGAAAAGAATGATCATGTGAAGGCAATCCTAATTATAATAAATATTCTACATTTAATTAAGTTGTACAATGATCTCCTTAAGCAAGTGAAAATTAACAGTAGTTATGGGTTAAAAATTGAATATGTATGTTGTCAGCATATAGTAGCCACCATTGCATGCCACCTGAACTACTACAAGTAGCCTCCTACCTGGTCTCCACATTTCCACTTTTGTGTCCACTATTAAAGTGAATTTTTAAAGACACATGTTAGAATGACTCCGGAACTTAAAATCCACAGTGGCAGACTCCTTCTTATTCTCTCCATTTTCCTTAAAATGATAGTCCCACCACCACTAAGTCTTAGGGAGTACAGGCAGCTCAGCAGGAAAACTAATCTGCCTCTTTTGTGCAAAGTAAGTAAGGCCATATGACTATGGTTGGGTTAATGGATATGAGCTGAACTGAGGTGGGTGTAACCTCCAAGTGACTTCCAAAATGCAAAGCCCACTTGGAGTGCCTGGATGGCTCAGTCAGTTATCCATTGGACTCTTGATTTTGGCTCACATCATGATCATAGGGCCATGATCTTGGAGTTGGGAAATTGAGTCCCACATCAGGCTTAGCACTCAGTGCGGAGTCTGTCCCTTTTTCTGACCTCACTTGCACATGCTCTCTCTCTCTCTTTTTGGCTAAAAAACAAATAAGTAAAATCTTTTAAAAAATAAATAAATACATACATAAAATTGTTAAGCCGCTTGTCCTGGACTCCCTTTTCCCCCCTTCCCTTGGGTTGGAATGAAGGTGAGAATCTAGCAGGGATCTTACCTCTATTATTCTCAGCTGAAAAGTAGCTTATAACACATAATAGTTACCCAAGTGTTTTTTAAAAGAATGAAATGTAGGGGTATAGAGTTCAAGATAACCTAATATATATCCTCTTGCACAGACAGTTGTTGGATGTCCAATAGTAAATAATATAGTATTACTACTAAGAAGAATTCTAAGAATTCTGTGGAAATGATGAAAAAGAGAAAAGGCAATGTGTTCAAATTTAATGCTAAAAAAAATCACAACTGAGATTCTAATAATTATGGAAGATGGGAAAAGAAATAGCTAGACATTTTATGTTGCTGCCTAGAAGTAACACAAAGGTAAGATCTGTGCCCAAGATCAAGAGTAAAGCACAATAGAGTCCAGGAGTTGCTATCAAATGAGAATGTATTAAAAACTCAGCAAAAATGGGGTACCTGGGGGGCACCTGGGAGGCTCAGTGGGTTAAAGCTGCTGCCTTTGGCTCAGGTCATGATCTCAGGGTGTTGGGATTAAGCCCCGCATCGGGCCCTCTGCTCAGCAGAGAACCTGCTTCCTCCTCTCTCTCTGCCTGCCTCTCTGCCTACTTGTCATCTCTATCTGTCAAATAAATAAATAAAATCCTTAAAAAAATTAAATCTATAAAAAATGGGGTACCTGGGGGACTCTGTTAAGCACCTGCCTCTTGATTTTGGCGCCGGTCCTGATCTCAGGGTCATGCGATTGAGCACCACATTGGGCTGTGCATTCAGTACAGAGCCTGCTTATCCCTCTCCCTCTGCTCCTCCTCCTGCTCACTCACTCTCGAGCTATCCCTAAAATAAATAAAATCTTAAAAAACAAACAAACAAAAAAAACTCAGTAAAATGAAAAAAAAGAGGAAAGAGAAAATTTACCTCATTTTCAGGACATTACATATTAAGGGGCTCATGTAACTTGCCCAGACTGACAAAGGTAAGATAGAGAATTTTATTTTGCATATATCTTCTTAAGAAAAAGGGGTAGTATATTATCTCACTTAACTGCAATGTTAGGAGAGAACTGTCAGACTTCAAGCAGAGCTGGAACCAAAAGTTAAGATGATGCCATTTAACTTTTTTTTTGGAAGTCAAGTTAGAAGAGGCATGAATTCAGACTTCCAGAGTTTCTGTATACCCCCTCCTTTCTCAGCCTCCCCTTTTAACATCTTCTATAACCGAAGTACAATATCAAAGTTAAGAAATTAGCATTGGTACAATTGGTAAATTACAGATTTTACTCAAGTTTCACTTTTTTTTTTTTCACTAACTTCCTTACTGTTTGATTCTACCAGAATTCTACCTTGTATTTCGGTAGTGCTATAGAAATGATCACAACCTAAAGTTTACAGAAAATGGTGGTATCTTGATCTCCAGCCCCAGAGCTGAAGGAAAAATATGTATTTGGAAAACCACAGTTATATCAAAATATCATTTTAAAATTGTGGTAGTATCTAATTATTTCTCTTGCTTCAAATACTTTATATCAGTGGTTCTCGTACTTTTGTAGGCCATGGAACCTCTGAAGAATCTAGTGGAAGATAAGAGTGTACTCTCTCCCTAGAAAAATGCAAATAGACACATGTTGACAATTTTAGGAATTCATAAACCACAAAATCTCATCCTTAGATCCCTGAGGGGTCCCCAGACTAAGCACCCCTTTCTTAGTAAGCCGATTTGCTTTTCACAGGTTCATCTATATGCCCCTTTTTAAAATATTTTATTTATTTATTTGACATACAGAGATCACAAGTAGGCTGAGAGGCAAGCAGAGAGAGAGAGAGGAAAAGAGAGAGAGAGAGCAAAGGAAGCAGGCTCCCCGCTGGGCAGAGAGCCCGATGCAGGGCTTGATCCCAGGACCCTGGGATCATGACCTGAGCTGAAGGCAAAGACATTAACCCACTGAGCCACCCAGGTGCCCCATCTATATGCCCTTTTTTGATAATGTCCTCTCAGTTTGTTATGGAAGAAAAAGAGAAAGAAAGGAAGGGAGGAAAGGAGAGCCGATGGGAGGGAAGGAAGGAAGGAGAAAGAAAGAGTGGGAGAAAATAAAGTCGTATTATCTCATGTTCCTATTGCTTCACTTGCCCAGGATAGAACAAAATTACTCTATTCAACAACTCTGCTTAATTATTTTTTCCTAGGTTGCTTTTTAAGTTGGGTCTTGGGGTGTATTAGTAACCCTTCGTTTTGCCTCATTCAGACTTTCTTTTCTCCTTCAACCCATCAACCCCACCCTCCATTTTTTCCTCTAAGACTTCATGTTTCTTTCAAATCTTATGTTCACAGAAATTTTGTACAAGACTATATTCCTCCAGTTAAAAAGTAGAAGAAAGATAGAAGTTTTTAATTTCTACTTTTAAAAGCAAATTGCTGCCAGGATTACCAGGATCCTAAGGTCGCTATGACCACTCTTCCACTTAGCTTATAAAAGTCTAAAAATACCTGAGGGTCTTTTTTTTTTCTTCTTTGAACCTGTTTCTCTTCTGAGGGATTTGACCCCATCCCATGAAATTTTTGCAGCACATGTACATTATGTATAGTCAATGTCATGTAACAGATTCGGTGGGTTTTAACAGTATGCTGGGATTCTGACTCAAAAGCATTTCATTTGAAAATCAAAAGCAAATTTCATAGGCTATTTGCTCTGCAGCTGAGGAATCTGGGTCAGTCAGTCAGAAAAACAATGGGCTTTTTTTTCATGGACTGTTTTGAGGTAGGAACCATGCCTTTCCTAGAAGGATTCTGCCCCTCCCACCTGAGAGAGCTATGGGTGTTCTTACCACAAATTATTCTTTGTCCTAAGAGTCTTTGGGCCTAATCATTGGTCCAGAAAATCTTGAGGCAAGTATTGCTTTAGTCTCTTACATAATATAATTCGGAAATGACTTTTCAGCAAACCTAATTCAAATGAGTCCATCTGCTAAACCCAAAAGATGAGCTTCTCATAAATTGCAGATGCAATAACAAACTCAAAGCATGAAAGACAGCATGTATACAAGTCATTAAGCAATAGACAAATGCTTCCTTCTGTAAAGAGAAAAACTAAATGTATCATCTTCTAGCAAATACAGTAAGTCCTCATAGTTTAAGCTTTGATGTTGCCACATCAGGAATTCTTTCTTTGGTGTGATCAAAATCACAGAAAACATCCTGATAAGACTTGAATTTATGACTTCCTTTGATCTCTTATTTTAATACTAAGGAAGGAAAGAAAGGACATTTGGAGGTCTAGGCTCCCCATTAATCCATGGAACATTTTAATTCATTGAATTTCTTTATAAGAAACACAAAAGCAAATCTTCACCAAGCAATTTAGTACAAAAAGTTCCCCAGAAGGAAAATCTCACATCTGATTAACTAACAACAGGAGGTGGGACATACACAGCTAGATAATGTAGAATCATTTCTTTACTTTAAATTTTATGCCATTTATGGTACACGAAGTAGACATGCCTTTAGCTATTTGCTATCTGAGGTAGTTTTTCAGTATGCTAAGCAAGTGATTACTCTTGAAAATAAGAAAAAATATAGATTCCAATATTTCCCACATATTTCAAAATCACATAGTTTTGTCTTGATTCATACTTTACATTTTACTTTTCAAATTAAACAAACGTTTCTTTACATTCTAAGAGACAGGGACTTTAAAAATTGAGAAAACTTCAAATAATGAATGAAAGTGGGACACCTAGGTGGCTCAGTCGGTTAAGCACTTGACTCTTGGTTTCGGCTCAAGTAGTGATCCTAGGGCAGTGACATCAACCTCGACTTCAGGCTCTGCACTGGGCATGGGGTCTGCTTAAGATACTCTCTCTCTCTCTCTTTCTCTCTCTCCCTCTACCCCTCCTTTCATCACTTCCTCTCTCTAAATAAATAAATAAACAAACAAACAAATGAATGAAAGCACATGTGATTCATAGCACAAGGGGTGAAGGCGGAGCATGTCATAATTCAGGATTAAAGACTACAATCCAAGATGTGGCAGCAGCTTCAATTTATCTTTTAACTTTTATGTTAAAAGTGACATCAGAAAGCATATGCCATGTGTGAGTTTAGAGCTAGGTTTTATGAGATTCTGCAGAACAAAATGGAAAAACGATTAAATTCCAGTGAATTATTGATTTCATAGCCTAGTTTATTGGGATTGGATACAGAATTAAAATAGGAAAACTTTAGGCCCACTGCAATTCACCAGGAATTTTCTAAACATGAATTCTCTGCCTGTATATTATATAAAAGGAAAGCATCAGAAGTACTCCAATAGAGTACTAGAAGATCTCCCACTGTCGCTGTCATTTCAATCATCGAAGTCAGGGTGTGATAAAAAGAGGACTGAAAGGGAAGGTAGATTTCTCTTCTAATTAATTGTATAGCCAGGAAAGCATAGTTTCTTTGCTCCTAATCTATAAAGTAAGTAATTTGGACTAGATGATTTCTCAGGGTTTTTTCTAATTTAGAATTGAGTGTTATCACTGTGTCTAATGTATGCATGCAAAGTTTAAGAAGGGCTGTGCTTTTGATTTCATAGGTAAGCCTTTAAAATGCAACAGAGAGGGCATATGGGTGGCTCAGTTGGTTGTGTCTAACTTCCGCTCAAGTCATGATCCCAGGGTCCTGGGATCAAGTCCCATGTTGGGCTCCACGCCCATAGGGATTCTGCTTGTCCCTCTGCCCTTCTGCTCATGCACACACACACACACTCTCTCTCTCTCTCTAACAAATAAAACCTAAATAAATAAATAAAAACAAAATGCACCAAACAGCTCTTCATCAATCTAATCATACTTCTTTCTACTGTCTCCTGCCATATTTTATCCATGCCTCCTGTGGAGATATCCATACCACATCCCACATTCACATGAAGTAAATGTAAAATCTCATCAAGTTCTATACTTAATAGCTTAGCACAGAATAGCCGTGGCTTCTCCCAAAGACCTTAGAGGAAGTGTGATGAGACAAACAAAAAGCCTATAGATCTTGGTAAGCTTTCAAAGCAGAACTTCAACAGTCTCTCTGGAAATGGCTGCTGAAATCAATTCTCTTTCTGGCCTCTGACCAGGCAGACAATAGAAAATATTATGGGAGTTTGTACAGTGTAGACAGAATTTTACTGGACCCTGTGGAGAGAGTCCAAACGCATATAAAAATCTAGTGGCTCCCCTGAAAGAGTCATTGTGTATTCAGAGTGTTAAGGAGGGGATTTTCTTCTATTCCTAATGGATCTCTCAAGTACATACATAAGCATTGACTTAGTTTCTCTAACTAAGTTATAACAGGACAGCATAGACATACTTTAACATTAAGATAATTTAAACTCCTATACTTGCTCCAAAAAATAAACAGATTAATGAAACAAAATATAGAGTTTGATGTAGTGTTTTAAAACCAATAAAAGAGAGCTATCACAAACCAATGGGACAAAGATAACTTGCTCAACCAGGAGAATTAGGAGAAGCACACAGCTATTGGGTGGAAATTAATGTGGGATCAATGAAGATTTTTATTATGCTGAAATAACCTCTAATGGACAAAAGAATTAAATATAAAAATCATACACTACAAAAATAAAAACATTGTTGAGTATAATATGATTTCTGCATAAAGGAGAATCATCAAGCTAAAAAAAAACTATGAAAAAACTATAATATATAAGATAAATTTAACTACATAAAAATTCTAAATTTTTTTGTCAATTACGCTAACCAAAATTAGGAGGCAAACAATAAATTAGGGGGAAATTGTCACAGAAAATATCAAAGATGTAAAATATTATTCCCATATAAAGAGCCCACAGAAATTATCACAAACACCAAAATTTCCATTAACAAGTTGGAAAGAACCATGAGAGATAATGCATATACACACAAAAACCAATACTACTACAGAGTTTTCTTCATAGATACCACTCAACTTTAGAGAAAATGTAAGGAAGTCAACACACTCATAGTCTGGTGTTTAAAATTTTAAAAGGTATAAAATTCTAAAATTAATGTGGCAATATATTCTAAAGGCCTTAACAATGCTCATATAATTTGACTTCTAGATATATAGCCTAGGGAGACAAGTTAACATGTGGACAAAGTTTTAAGATGTTTAATGCAGTGATATTTATAATGGCAAATAAATCAGTTAATAAGAAAAGGAAACACTTTGAAAATCAAGTTATAAATGCATAAGTAAACAAATTATGGTTTACCTTGTGATCATTGTTTTTAAGACTATAGGAAAATTTTGTTATGCTAACTGAAAACTAAAATGAAGATTACATGGGATATAAACTAAACTATATGTGTTGCTTTATAACACATAAAATAATTCTAGAAAAAAATGTCCTACAGTGTTGACAGTGTTTGTCTTTTGTTGGTGGGACTATAAACAGATTTTTGTTTTTTTCTGTTTACTTTTTAATTTTTTTATTCTCATTAAGCATGTATGATATGGGGATAAAAACTAACCTTCAAAATATGGTAAGGCCATAAAATATCAAAAGTACTACAGTCAGATTTGTGTGAATAAAGTGTTAAGAGTCAAAAGTATTTACTGTTAAGTAAAGTAAACTATGATCTATGATACTACCAATTAATACTAACAGTGATATTTAAGTGTTTTTCCTCCCACAGTAAATGTGGCCATTATAATTCAAGGTAAGCCTTATCTCCTTCTCAAGGAAAAAATCATAAAGCAGAACAGTGTGGTAACTTGAGCACAAATTTGAGCAAAGTCATTGGGTTCAAAACCTGCTCCACCATTCACTACATCCCTGAACTTCAGTTTTCTCATCTGTAAAATAGAGAAAATCACAGTCCCCATCTCACTGAGTTGTTATGAGAGATGAATGAGTTAATACATTTAAAGTCCGTAAAACTAAGCCTTTGTTGGGCACAGAGCACCCAACAAAAAGTATCACTGATGCTTCCTCACAACGGTAATTGGGATCCATTAAGTATCTCAAAGTGTATTAAGGATATAATATAATAAGCATGCATATGTAAAATGCCTACTTTTCCCATTGTAGTGACAGCTGAGCACTTCTAAGATAGTTTTAAAAACTGCCCTCATTAACACATTGAATGAAAGTACAAATGAAGAACCATGTATCCTATGTGTCCAGGCTTAAATTATTAAATTAAATAAAAATTCTATCCTTCTTGCTTGACGAATATACCTCAGAATGACCTACAAGGCCAGATATCAAATTTAAACTTCTCACAATAATTTAAATGCTGTCTATGAACAGCTGAATGGCCATTCACCACTACCATCACCACATACACCAACGCATGAGCACAAAGGACCCCTCCTCCCAGCCTACCCCATCCCCCCCCTTTCTCTCCCAGCCTGACCCATGCTGGAGGGTTCTCACATCCAAGTATGGAGTTAACCCAGCTCCTACTTTCAGATGGTCTACAGTCACCCTCCCACCCCCAACAAACAGCAGCCTCTTGGAGAGCTGCCATAGATTCCTGTGCTGTCCCAGACAGCAGTTTTGGGGTTGTTTGAGCAGAAAAGTCTGGGCTGCCAGGTACATAGAAAATAATCCATAAGGAGTAAGGGGTGAGACTCTCAACTTCCATCAACTCTTGGCCTCACAGACTTTTCCCCTCTAGGAGAGGCATGGCTATAAGAAGGCCAGACCAAAAGGCCAAAGCAGAGGCCCTTCTGCCTAGATCTTAGGACATTGCAGATATATAGATAATACAAATACTCATCAAATACTTATCTCAGGAATTTAAATTGTAGGAAATCCACAATAAAATGGAAGTTCTCCAGGTAACAACAGGAATGTGAACATTTAGGAGTTAAAAGCAGGTATTTTGGTAAACTTGAATATTTTATAAATAAAACTGCCAGACCAATAATTCTCGTTGGTCCCATCCTAGTTGTCACATTACACACTCCCACAAGCACAGAAAAAAAGACCTATACTTTCTCTCCTCCCATATCACTGATGGCTCTGCTTTTTGCTGACTGCTTCTCCACCTCTCTGGCCTCCCTTCCTTTCCTTTGATCCCTCCTTCCACTTTGGGATTTTCCCACTGACTCTGTCCTCCACAGAGAATGCTCCATCTCTAAGTGTTCTGAAAAAAATTAATATTTTCTTAATATTGATATTAAATAACATAAAATACCATATTAATTGATACTAATATGTTATTAATGTGAATTTTCCAGAAACCTTCTGATCTCCTTTCAGATACTGCTTCCATAACGAAGCTAGCTTCTCTTGAGCCTCCAGACTGGATGGGTCAACCCAGCTCAGGTAAACACTGACAGAGGATCTTGATCCTTTTCTTTGAAAGCACTGACTGATTTGTAATTACATATTCAAGAGGAGTTTCATGAATGCTTCCCTGCTTTAGTGATACTCTAAGCTCAATGTGGGCAAAGATCAAAGTCTCTTTTGCACATCACACGATGTCAGCAGCTAGCACAGGCCTTGGCATATAGCAGAAGTCATGTAAATATTTGATGGATGATCACACAACATATTAGAAGAAATGTCACAGTACAAAAACCTAAACTGGTCATTGCACATTTAGGGAGCCAAAACTACTTAGGAAGGAGCCAGAGCTTTGGCTTGACAGAATTGGGGTTCTGGGAGGCCTATTGTGTTATGTGGAGGGGATGTGGAGGGGGTATATAGCAACAACATGAAGTGCTCCAATAATGGTCTGTGGACTTCCTAGGCCTTTTAATGGGGGCTGGGCAGTGGTGAGCTGGAGCCAAGTTATACTGGCTGGCCATGAGAATGGATCAGGTCATTGTGCACAGAGCTTGCAATTCCACATCCAGTGACACTGAGTCAGTAGCTTGAAACTGGCCATGGAGGGAGTATTTACACCAGAAAAATTAGCAAATGCTACACATCACAAATCACTATTTTGTTCTCATTTTTGGAGGGTTGGCTGTTACACATTTATCATCACACCACTGGTACCATGCCAATAAATCTCCAATCTGCCTCATGAGGAAGCACAGTCTTTAAGGTTTTCTGATGTCCTCACAATCAAGAACGTATATATGTCCTTTTCTGTAATTGAAAGAATTTTAGTATTGTTCACTGGGAGGTTAACACTGTTTTAAAAGCCTGAATTATTATTGCTTACTGAGGGATTATATTTCATGAAGTTTTTAAAAATGTTTTTACAGAAAATTTTAAATAAATAAAAACTAAAGAAAATAGCATGTGAACCCATCACATAGCTTCAGTAATTATGACCAATACTGTTTCATTTCCCCCCCACTCCCTACTCCTTCCCTTCTCAGTGGATAATTTCAAAACAAACATCATATTATTTCATCTATATGTATTTCAGTATTTACCTCTGAATGATAAGCACTTTTTTCAGTAAAACGAAAATATAATTATTGTACCTAAAAAAATCCCTTATATTATTAAAAATCTTGTCGCTATTCATATTTCCGTGACTGACTTCCAATTACTTATACTATTTGTTTGAATCATTATTCAAATAGGGTCTTTATTTAAATTGGTTGACATTTTTAAAGATCTGTTAGAGTTTTCGCCTCCAATTTTGTGTTTTCCCCCTTGCAATTTATTTATTAAAATAAATAAATAAATAAATAAATAAACAAAGAACCAGACCGTTTGTCCTATAGTTTCATACAGTCTAGATTTTGTTGATTACGACTCCATGGTGCCATTTAACATGTTGCTCTACCTCTTATATTGCATATGAATTGCTAGTTAGAGCCAGAGGCTTAATCACATTACAGTTGGGGTTTTGTGTATGCAGTGGTCCGGGGAAGGGAACAAGAGACCAAAGGGGAAGTGGTGGATGGGACACTATTACTTCATAGCCAACACTTTGTACTTCCACTAGAAGGTCCACAGTGCCTGGATGTCTTCCTCTTTTGTGTGTGTGTGTGTGCTTTTTATCAGCCATTGGTGATTACCACTGAGATCCAGTAATTTGGGGGATTTACAAAATGGTATTATTCTATTTCTGTCCTTTCTTCTTTATTTATTAATTGCAATAGTCTTATAAGGAGAACCTCCCATTATAAATTATTTGGTCATCCAACCATTTGTAACCAAGTCAAACTAAATTCTTTTTTTTTTTTTTTAAGAGACAGAAAGTGCACACAAAAGGGGATATGGAGAGGGCATGGGAGGGGCAGAGTGAGGAGAGGATCTTAAGGCCCATTGTGGAGTCCAACGCAGGGCTCAGTCACACAAACCTAGGATCATGACCTGAACTGAAATCAAGAGTCTGACACTTAACCAACTGAGCCACTCAGGCACCACCAAAGTCAAATTCTTAAAATGAGATATAATAAAAGAAGTCTGAGTTCCATCCACATCCCCTCTATCCTTTGCATTCGTACCCTGAGGAATAGATAATAGAAAAAAAGGGATAATAATGGATTTTATCAGTTTATAGCATTAAGCATCTATATCAATAAAAATTTCAAATTAAAACAAATTAAATACCCCACTCAGAAAACTAGAAAAAGTAAATCAAAAAGAAAATTTTTAAAATGCAAACCAAAAGAAAGCATAAAGAAGGATTAATAGAGCAAAAAACAAATTAATGATATATGTGTTTTCAAGTAATTATTTAGTTTCCTAACAGCCCCCAAAAGCAACTAAAGATTTTTTAAGTATTATTATGAATTCATAATCTAAACAATTATGACATATTTCAATTGTTTCATTTCAGTTATTAATATCTATTAATACTCAACTTGTCCTATTTTTGGCCACTGGGAGATTATTCAAGTTGGCTCCTGAGCCTTTTTAATGCAACCCATACAGTTGATAATATCTTCTTTGCTTCTGATATAACAAGATATTCCAAGTTTATCTTGTACATTAACCTCAACTAGAATCACTGTTTTCTCCAAGAAACCTAGTTCCTTTTAGCAGGAAATGGTAGTTAGAGAATATAATTTTGGCATCGGGGTGTTCCATGCTATTGAGTTTTTGGATATTTAGTGAACAAAACATAAAAAACATATTTTTTAAGAAAGGTAAAATATTTCAAGTTCATATTTACCTATATTTTAATTTACATATATTACAACTGTATCTTCTTTTCCCATACCATAAAACCCACTTATCAATATCTTTTCTATCCCACAATATATACATAATACCTCAGTAAAACAATATAAAATTATCAAAAATAAAATTACTAAAAAATGACTTAAAAATGTTTTGCCGTTATTTTTATCATAAGGACATATTCCACTAAGTACAATTATTGGGTTTGAAGTCACCTAGAATAGCTCTTCTGTGTATGTGTATGTTTACGGTTAAACCATCAGTTGGAGGCACAATTCATTTGTATCCTTTTTGATACTATAGGATTTTTAATTGTTTAATTTTGCATTAATTATACTAAATACTAACATTTTTCTTAAGTCAAATAATTGGAACAAAATATGTTAAAAGAGTCCAAGTTCATCCATATCACCTCTAGTCTATTCTTTCCCTCATCCTCCACAGCACCTCTTCTAATAACTACAAGTGACCCACAAGGCATTCTCATCCCTTTATGGCTTTTTCCTCATTTTTAAATGTAAACAATATAGTTTCCTTTTCTTAGAAAAATAATAGCATGCCATACACATTTTCCATCTTTCTTGTTCCTTTAATATCACTCCACAACAGTATATTAAAATTTTTATATTCCTCCTTACAAGTCCATAGTACTCCAGTATGCTGATAGAAGGCAATTCATTCTACTACAGAACAATTAGATCATTTCCAATCTTTTGTTATTAGGTGTTGCAATGAAGAGCCTTATGCATAAATCTTTTTGTTTCCTTGCCAATGTATTATAGCAATAGATTTCTAGAAGTGGAAATTTTGCCGAGTCAAAAAGTGAGGACATATGTACAGTCGACTCTTGAACAACATGGATTTGAACTGCACAGATCTATTTAGACATGGTTTTCTGATGTTTATTTTTTTAAGGTTTGACAGCGAAAGCTGCAAGGCATTTATTTACAACCACCCATCTCAGTCACCAGGAAGGGATCAAACAGAAGGCAACTGGTGCAGAGGTCACCTCTGTTGCCCTCTGAGTCCCCGGCGAGACTGAAGCGACATCAGCAGTCTGCCGCCCAGGTTGGGCTGAGCTTGTAGGTTGGCCAGTGCCCTGCTAGGGGTGATCAGGTCAGGTGCCTGGGGCTGGTGTGCAAAATTCCGGGTTGAAGCAGAGAAACACACCCAAAGGGCAGAGACAGCTTTGCACAAGGAGCCCACACCCTTGGCATTGCTCCTCACTCCAAATGGCTCCTGGGCTGCACACAGGGCCAGCCAAGGGCCCTGAGCCCCTCCCTGGCCAGGCCAAGGTCCCTTCCTTCATGTTAACCAGGCTTACTACCTCTGAGACCAGTGAAACTGGTATGCTGATAGAAGGCAATTCATTCTACTACAGAACAATTAGATCATTTCCAATCTTTTGTTATTAGGTGTTGCAATATCTTTGTTTGTTTTATTTGTTTGTTTCTGTGATGATTACTTATTTTTTTGTATGTTAAGGTAATAACTTCTTGATAGGGGCACCTCAGTGGGTGTCTCAGTTGGTTAAGCATCTGCCTTGGGCTCAGGCTATAATCCCGCATGGCTTCTTGCTCAGCAGGAAGTCTGCTTCTCCCTCGCCCTCTGCCCCTCCCCACTGCTTGTGAGTTCTCTCTAAAATAAATAAATAAAATCTTTTAAATTTCTTATACTAAATTCCTTACATGTGACCACACCTCCAAACAGAAGGGAAGCTGTTCTGTGACCCAGGCCATTGTCATGCCTGCAGGACCCTGGGGTGGGGGTGGGGGGAATGGCTGCACTCTCCCCTGTTGAGCCAAGTCCACCAGACTGTAGAATATCTCCATACTAGCATCTTATACTAAATTTCCACATAAATTCCCTATTCAACTGGGTTACTTGTTGAATAAGACATTAAGAAAATGTCTTACTTATATAGCTTT
Source organism: Mustela putorius furo (assembly GCF_011764305.1). Lineage (NCBI taxonomy): Eukaryota > Metazoa > Chordata > Mammalia > Carnivora > Mustelidae > Mustela > Mustela putorius. Next base: position 14,017,905 of record NW_025422023.1, read on the forward strand.
TATTGTATTTATAATATATTTTATAGTATTTACTTTTGAGTATGGATAGCTGTGACTCCACTGTATACACATTTCCTCTTCTTTGGTATTTTCCTATCTATTCTTATTTGTTTTCTTTCCAATTAACTTTTTTTTTTTTTTTTAGATTTTTTCTTTATTTATCTGACAGAGATCACAAGTAGTCAGAGAGGCAGGCAGAGAGAGAGGAGGAAGCAGGCTCCCTGCAAAGCAGAGAGCCCGATGTGGGGCTCGATCCCAGGACCCTGGGATCATGACCTGAGCCGAAGGCAGAGGCTCAACCCACTGAGCCACCCAGGTGCCCCCCAATTAAATTTTTTAATTAACATAGAATATATAATTTCTGCAAGGTTCAGGTCTGTGACTCATCAGTCTTATACAATTCACAGCACTCATCATAGCATATACCTTCCCCAATGTCCATAACCCAGCCACCCTATCCCAGCCCCCCAATCCCCAGGAACCCTCAGTTAGTTTCCTGAAATTAAGAGTCTCTTATGATTTGTCTCCCTCCCCGGTCCCATCTTGTTTCATTTTTTTCCTCCCTGCCCCCTACAACCCCCCATTCTACCTCTCAAATTCCTCATATCAGAGAGATCATATGATAGTATCTTTTTCCAATTAAATTTTATAATTGGTTTATTTAGCTATGGAAAAAGATTGATTTTTAAATTTTATTTTATTTTATTTATTTTTAGATTTTATTTATTTGTTTTACAGAGGGAGACACAGTGAGAGAGGGAACACTAGCAGGGAGAATGCAAGAGAGAGAAGCAGGCTTCCCACTGAGCAGGGAGCCTGATGCGGGACTCAATCCCAGGACCCTGGGATCATGACCTGAGCTAAAGGCAGACGCTTAATGACTAAGACACCCAGGCACCCCAAGACTGATTTTTTTTAATTGGAATTATGTTAAATTTAAGCTTTTAGGGATAGCTGACTTCATCATATTGTGTTTTTCATCCAAGTATGGAGCATGTCTACTTGCTCACTTCTATTTCTGTGTCTCTTGGAAACTTTTTATACATTTTCTTATCTAAGTTTTGAAGAATTTTTTGTAGAGTTTATACAAATGAATTCAATTTCCATTTTGATATCCTGAAATGGGATCTGCTCCATTTTAGATTCTGATTTTTTGTTTGTTTCTGTGATGATTACTTATTTTTTTGTATGTTAAGGTAATAACTTCTTGATAGGGGCACCTCAGTGGGTGTCTCAGTTGGTTAAGCATCTGCCTTGGGCTCAGGCTATAATCCCGCATGGCTTCTTGCTCAGCAGGAAGTCTGCTTCTCCCTCGCCCTCTGCCCCTCCCCACTGCTTGTGAGTTCTCTCTAAAATAAATAAATAAAATCTTTTAAATTTCTTATACTAAATTCCTTACTATTTGATAGTTTTTCCATGGTTTCTTTTAGGATTTACAGATACATAATCATATTATTTCCACGTAAATATAGTTTTACTTTTTCCCTTCCAATTGCTATGCCTTCAGTTGTTTTCTCTTGAGTTACTTGCACTGGCTAATACTTCAAACACTGTGTTAAACAGTAGTGGAGAAAATGAGCAGTCTTACCTGGTTCATAACTTTAGACAAAACATTTTTACTGTCTCCCCATTAAATAAGATGCTAGATTCCTTGATGCTATTCTTTCAGGTGGGGAAAAGGGAAGGAGGGAAGAGAGAGTAACAGGAAGAGAAAGTTCATGTTAATTATATATCCATCAATTACTATTTTATAGAATGTTTATAATATAAATAGATATTGAATGTTGTAGAATGTCTTCTCTGAATAGGGGATGTTCAAATGATTTTTCTTTCTAGTCTTCTTAATATGTTGTATCAGTTTAATGAAATTTCTAACAGTGAATCACCTGAATTTAATGAACCATGTTGCATCCTTGGAATTAATCTCAGGACTTGATCATAATGCAATTATTTTTTAAATGTGCTGTGAGATTCCAGCTGCTAAAATTTCATTTAATACTTTTATTATGACTATGGAAAGCATTGACATTAGTAAATGAGATTTTCTGCATTTTTATTTTTTTGGTGCAATCATCATCAGCTTTTGGCATTAATGTTACAGTAGATTTAGACCATGAAATTGGAAGATTTGCTTTATGTCTATATTCTCTGGCATATTTTAAACGTATTAGGATCATTGATTCATTAAAGTTTTTCAGTTCCAGTTGTATATGGTTTTCTATAAAACCAAGTGGACCTGCCACTTTTCAGGACCTTATAGCTTACTTTTCTGTTTCTTTACTAGTTATTTTTCCATTTATACTTTACTGGGGTCAGCTATGGTTAAGTCTGATTTTTTTTAATTATCAGTTTTTATGAAGATTTTCAAATCTATCCTCACACAATTGGACAAAATAGAACTTTTTAAATTGCTTGGTTTGATGGATTTTTTTCCCCTCTTTTTTGATTTCCAATTTTGTTGTTTGGAGCTTTCATATTTGTTTCTACTTTCTTTCTTTCTTTAACCTTTCTTTCTTTTGATTATGCTAGGTAATGATTTCTCAATTCTGATATTAATGAATTAGCTCAATGTGGCTTTGGGACTATTTTTCTGTTTTCTAAGTCATTAATCTCCGTTTTTATTCATATTACTTCCTTTTTATACTTTTGATTTACTTTTTTTAGCTTTTTAAATGGATTATTTCATTCATTTGCCTTCCTCTTTTATTTTTATTGAAATAGCTATTTAATGGTATAAATTTTCTGGTAACTGATTCAGGTTTATCTCACAGATTCTGCTTTTCTCTTCATTACTGTTATTTTTTTATGATTCTGCAATTTTGAGTTCTTCCTTTGAACCAAGTGTTTTTTGGTAGTATTTTTTTTTTAAATAAAATGAGATTCTATTTGCCATTAGTACACCCTACTGACCAACATCACTGACTTCAAATAGTGATTTTAAAAAGTCAATGCTAGCAGTTCCTTGTGATTATTTAAACTCAGGCTCATAGAGAAAAAGAAAAACATAATACCACACAATCAGTCGTAATGAGAAAAGTCAGAAAACAAGTAAATCGTAAGTTTCTTCCTCTGTGAAGAAAGACCCTATGGCCATACTGAAGTACTGTAGGGTATATTCAGTCTTTCACAAATAAATTTGCACTACAGTAGTATCTTCTACTGAGGTGAGAAAAAAAGAGACATTATTTTTTTGGAGGGACTATGAAAAGGATTTTTGTGCATAATCTTTACTAATTTTTTTTCTGTTTCAGTAGACTTACAGTGATAGGATTTAACTTCCAATTATTTATGGGGGGCTTTCAACATCTCCTTCATAAGCAGTTCCAAGCAATTCCTTTTAACTTAAAGATGAAAGCTCATACTGATTCTAAACACACATACTAAAATCTCTTCACGCCTCCAAACCATAGTTTAGAATCCAAACCTCAGAGAGTGTGTGTCATTTTCTTCCTGCTAACATGGCTCAGAGACGAGTAAATGTTGGCTTCGGCTTTCTGTCTTGGAGCCTACTCCATCTTTTTCATCTCAGTTTAATTGGTACCTCATATGGGGGCAGCAGCTGAAATGTGATTACATCTCAGGCATCCTGGGATGCTTGGGAGTTCACTAGGAGTCAGGGAAAACTCAGAAGCATTGACGAGAACAAGAGCCAGAGGAATGGGGCCAGTGTCAGCAGAGAGAAGTCAGCGTGCCAGTAGAGAGAAGTCAGCATGCCAGATGGGGGCGAATGTCAGGGCAGGCAGCTGAGAAGAGCTAGAACCTCATGGTATCAGAAGAATAGACCACAGTGGAGGGCCAGGAGCCAACCTGGAGCTGGAGAGGAGTGGAGAGAACGAGCTCACTTCCCCAGCTGACCAACTGGGATCACATCAAAGAGCCCGATGGAATGATTTTATTCAGCCTAAAGCACCCTTCAGAACCAGAGCCAGGGTTGTACAGCTGGTGCCAATGGCACACTACAGAGCTTCAGATGAGCCATCCCCAAGGAATCTAACCTCAGGACCAAATGAGGAGGCAGTTTTAGAGACAGCCTCGGAGACGGTAATGAAATACCCTAGCTAAACACTGTAAACTGCCAATGCTACTGCACTGCTACGTGTTAGGTTAGCGAGCAGGCATTCCCAGAACCCGTCAACAGGGAGCAGAATTGCAGCCCCATTCCCAGCTCTGGCAGCAAGAAAGACTGGCAAGAAAAAAAGCGGCAGGTGCAATGTCATTTTAGATGAGGAGTGTCCCGAGTTCAAGTCCAATGGGGATTTTTTCTTTTTTCTTTATTTTTTTAAAGGTTTTCTTTAAATCCCAGTTAGTTAGTATACAGTATAATGTAAGTTTCAGTAGTAGAATTTTGTGATTCATCACTTACATGCAACACCCAGTGCTCATTACAAAGGAGATTTTCTGTCTAAAAAGTGAGCTCCTTCTAACTGAAATAACCTCTAACTATGGACAACTACCATCCATCTTTATCTCCTTGTCTGTGGTCCTGATTATCTGAGGAAACATAAAATACAGACGAGATTAAAATTTCTATTTTGTGATCCACATGATTGGAGTATACCTTGCTCTATTCAAGAGCTACAATTACAGTGAAAGTAATAACAGTTGAAGAAAAAAATGGAAATTCATTCCAAAGAAGATAGCTGACAACATAATGTCAAACATATGTCAACTCATTCAGATGTTGCCCTATAATCTAGATGTACTTTCCATTAAAATAGATTTAGAAGATGCAAAACATATACATATATTTCTTAATGTATTATTTAGCCTCTTAAAATCTCTTTATAGGCACTGCTTTGAACTGAAAAATACAAAAATTTACCACATTAAGTACCATGTTATTTGTTATCAACTTATCTTTACAGTTCTAACCATTGTCTAAGTGAGGAAAGCAACACAGGACAAGGATACCACTCTGAAATCTGGGAATAAAAGTAAAACATGTAATTTGCCTCTGGTACTGAAAACAAGAAAGATAAAGTTGATATTTTTTCTAGAGCCCCTCAAATATTATCATACCACTCTCTTCCTCAAGAAACTACAACAGCTTTAGGGACACCTGGGTGGCTCAGCCGGTGAAACGGCCTCCTCTTGCTTTCGGCTCAGGCCATGATCACAAGGTAATGATATGGAGCCTGGTGTCCGGCTCCATGATCAGCACAGAGTCTGCTTGAGATTCTGTCTCTCTCTCTCCTTCTGATCCTCCCACTTCTCATTATCTCTCTAGCTCTTTCTCTATCTCTAAAAATAAATAAATAAATCTTAAAATAAAAAAGAACCTACAACAGCTTTAAACTAATTCTTTTCTTTCTTTCTTTCTTTTATTTATTTAATAGAGAGATGGAGAGCACAAGAAGGCAGAGCAGCAGGCAGAGAGAGAGGGAAAAACAGGCGCTCTACTAAACAGGGAGCCTGATGCAGGGCTCAATCCCAGGATTCTGGGAACATGACCTGAGCTGAATGCAGACACTTAACCAACTGAGCCACCCACGAACCCCATAAACTAATCCTTTTCTTGAAGTATAATTATTATTCAATTTTTTTTAGCCTCAGGTGTAAGACATATTGATTTGACAATTCCACACATTACTCAGTGCTCACTATAATAAGTGTAATCACCATCTGTCACCATACAACGTTATTATGGTATTATTGACTATATTCCTCATGCTGTACTTTTCATCTTCATGATTTATTTTATAACTGTAAGTTTGTACCTCTTTACGTTTTTTATCTATTTGCTTATCCCCTCACCCACCTCCCTGCTGGCAACTACCATCTTATTCCCTATATTTTAGTCTTTTATTCATTTGTTTTTTTTTAAGATTCCACATATAAGTGAAATCGTATGGCATTTGTTTCTCCTATCTTTTTCACTTTATCTAACACCCTCTAGGTTTACATGATAACTAATCAAATCAAACCTCTATCTAGGTATTTCTTTACTATTTTTATTAGGAAATATTATATATATATATATATATATATACACATACACACACACACACACATATATATCTTGAATATGTATAAAATATAATACTCTCACAGGGCCATACATTATTTTAAATGCTTTGTAAGCATCAAATTATTATTATAAAAACACTATAAAATAGGCACTGTTACTGTCAACTTTATTTTACTTATGGACGAACTGAAGAATAGAGAGGTTAGATCAATCGTTCAAGGTCACACAGCTATGGACTGGGGAACTCAGACCATTTGACTTTAGACATCCTGCAGAGGTTCACATAGTTGGAATTTTTTTGACTGCATCCACAAAGTAGCTTTCATTCCTAGATAATAAAAGCAACTAAGAATGATTTATTTCAGTTTCACACATTTCATTGTTGTCTAGTATTTATGTTTGACATTAATTTTGAACCCCTAGCTGGTCATCATTATTATTGTTGTTATCTTATCAACATAAACGTCCTTATGATCAATGCTTGCTTAGATTTACCCATACATCAACCAGTGTTTTTGCTTGCTATTACTACTTGCCTCTCAATCGTTTCTCCTAGGATTAGATTCGTATTTCATGAAATACAAATTGTGGATATACTTTCAGCAAGATTTCAAGGATAGCACGTTCTTTCAGTGTTTTTTGTTTTTGTTTTTTGTTTTTGAGCTTTTCTCTCTTGTGTCTCTGTATTATAGTTTTGTTGTGTAATGAAATAAAACTTAAAAATAATTTCTCTCAGTACTTTTTAAAGACTTCATTCTGTTAGGCTTTCCACTGTTATTGTTGGGATGTCTGTTCCCTGCCTGCCATTAATTTTTAAGTAATATTTATGTATTTAAATTGTTTTTAAGATTCTTAAAACATTTTTAGTTTATTGATACAAAATATGTCAGATTCAACTTTTCCTTATTTGATCTCTCCTTGAGTTCCCAACAAGTAATTGCTCTTGTTAATATAGTTAAATAACAGACCTAGATATTTAATAAGCATGTAAAAAATACATGGCATTTTTCTCTATTTTTTTTTCAGTTCAACCACCATATGAATATGATATTACAGCAAACTTCTTAAAAACAAAGAACTTTTTTTTTTTACTTCTTTTGTATGAACTATAACAGACCTCTGTACCCGGTGAAGGTGTTTATGAATAATTTGGGATTTATCCTTGCTTTTTATTTGAGGTAATTTTTTAGGTTCAATTATAACTCATAGTAAGTTAATATCTTCACATTCTCTTCCCTCCCTTCCTCTAATTTCTAAAACAAGGAGCTGAAACCAAAGATAGAAATAAAGGCAAAATCCCAGGGTTGGTTTTGTAATTGGGGCTTAAGTAGAAATTGCTACTGCTCTCTAATTTTCAATTATATTATGTATAATCAATTAGACCAAAATATCTAATTGCAGAGTCCAATTTGATTAATATAAAAGGTAAGTTTAAAGATTCAATTTACAAAAAACATTTTTTATACCAAGATATCATTCCTCAGATGTCTTGTATAAAAGTGAATTCTCAAAAAGATGAAAATATGTTAAGTGGAAACTTTCTGCACCCAATAAAGTACAAGATAATGCCAACGGTTTACTGCTGCATGACTTAATGACAGCTACTGAATCATAACCTTATTAAGACAAGCATTGGAAGATCAAGCATCACACTGAACCACTATGGAAATAATCCATCTGGACAAATTTAAGGAAGGCTTAATGATTTATCAGAGATTATAAGTAAAGCAAAATGATTCACTCTATGTTTTTTCTTTTTGACTTGCCAAAATTTCCCAAACATGGGTGTGACTTTCTTCAAGAATCTGATAAATATAATAAAAAACAACAGAAGTTTAGGTATTTTTCCTATTTTAAAGTGTTTTTTAATGTAAACTAATTCATAAACAGTTCAATACATTTTATTAGTCTTAGTAAGGTCTAAATTTCTTTTGTTACCAGGGTAATAGGGCTTATGTGTATTTTTTAAGTGAAAAAGAAAGAAAATTAATTTTTATGAGACCATTTTTGAAAGAATTATCTAATATAGAACAAAGACAAATTAAATTTTAGGGGCAGTATCACAGACTGATAATTTTAAAACTCAGGGAAATGTGAACTACCTTAAATTCTTCTAACATAGAACAAATGAACCAAGTAAAGATGCCGGCTTTTTAGAAACATCTTTCTTTTAAAAAGAAAAAAGGAGAGATTTTATTTATTTATTTATGAGAGAGGGGGAGCAAGCACGCTTCCTGGAGCAGTGGGAGGCAAAGAGGGAAAAGCAGACTCCACACTGAGCAGGGAGCCCAACGCAGGGCTTGATCCCAAAACCCTGAGATCATGACCTGAGCTGAAGGCACACACAACTGACTGAACCACCCAGGCACCCCTAGAAAATCTTTCAACAGGGAACACCTAGAAGTTCTTGTAACACTGCACTCTGCCCTCAGAGCTAGAAAAACCCTTTGGATATCATCTATTTTAGTTATCCCAACTTGTGATCCTTGGATCCATGGGATGCTGTGAAATTATCACTAGAGATATACCAAGGCATGAAGAAACCAGGAATTTCTTTAAGCAAAATCCGTATGCCACACATATATTTGTGTGACTGTTTCCGATGCATGGACATGCAATTGTGACTCACAAAATATAAATAAAACAAACATTTCAGGGCGCCTGGGTGGCTCAGTTGGTTAAGCAAATGCCTTCGGCTCAGGTCACGGTCCCGGAGTCCCGGGATCGAGTCCCGCATCAGGCTCCCAGCTCCATGGGGAGTCTGCTTCTCCCTCTGACCTTCTCGCTTCTCATGCTCTCTCTCAAATAAATAAATAAAAATCTTTAAAAAAAAATTTTCAGAATCCATAGACATTATTGTCATATTTTTCCCAATCAACTGACATCACAAGTATAACTTCCTAATGCAAAGGAATTTTTGAAACTTAAAGGAGGTAAATGATGGCTCTACTGTTCCCCATCTTCATTTCTTTTAAGCATGTTTATATCCACAATGTAAGCTCTGCAAAGGTGAGAATTTCTGTCAATCTTTGTTTACTGCTGTATTTTAGAATATTGTATGACATATAGTGAGTGCTTAGAAATGTCTGTTCAATGAAAGAATGTTAATTACCCAGCACTGGATATTAAAGAGCTTTAAATAATCAGCACATAAATAGAAGTTACATGAAGGCTGTTAAAAAGGCAGATGTGTTGTCTTCCTTTTTGGCAAAAAGCTACATTGTAGCATAATAAATTTTTGTGTATGTGTTTAGAGAATAGTTGTTCAGACTCTCCACAATTTATTGCTTTTCTTCATGCTGAGATAAAGACTTATTGTGAAACATGATCACTTTTTTGGTGCTTTGGAGCCCATCTGCTCCTGGGTGCCAATTGAACTCTGGCAGGAGCCTGATGCTCTCCATGGAGCAGCTGGTGTCAACATCATATAAAATATGCTCCTGAAATGGATCGTTCTGCTGCTCAGGGAACATGCAGTAGAGGCTTAGCTAAAATAAAGAAAGGACAAGGCTATGACATCCAAAAATAAAATCAAAGGGGATCAAGTTAGGGTTATTTATATATACTGATACTGGGCTCAGTAGTCTAAACACCTCACAGCTGTTCAAAATTTGAGAAGAAGAAATCAACTATATCATTAACATCTCCCTGGCTGAAGGAGGTTTGGGCCAGGTAGATCTGTCCTCTGTCTGCCACTTGCAGCCTCTGCTACAGTGACTTGGTCTCAGGTCTCTTCAGTTTAAAGTTGGGAGTAAGAAAGCTACATCTGATATCAGATAATGTGTGTTCCAAGCATGCAACTTCCCGCTCTGTGATCTCAGAAAGATATTTCATCTCTTCAACCCTAGTTTTCCACACAATGAGGAAAATCATTGTTCTTGTCTTACGGAGTTGTGAAGATTTAATAAAACAATTCATATGAAGTACTCAGCCCAGCTTCTGGCTTACACATTTTCAATAAGCATTAGCAATCACTATAGTTACTGTAAGAAAATAAACCATGGGCCCATTGTTAGTACATCTAAAGCCTCTTTCTAACTCCAGTAGACCCAAAAGGATGGGATGCAGGGAGTACTTAAACCTATAGGGCAATAGACACCTATTTTCCTCGCCTAATATCATCTCACTAATATTGAGTCACCAGCCCTCCTGCCCAACTTGACATTTTCTCTGTATTTCTTAGTTTATTCTTCAGTGAGAGTTAGACTCAGGGTCTCAACTGATCAGTCATGACATCTACAAGCAATTGTTCTCTCTGAGCTCATTTTGGCAAGAGGGTGGAGGGCACCATTACCTTGCTTTGTATCATGGTCCCCTCCTCATTCTAGAGCTTTATCCAAATTCAGCCTAAATTTTCAAAATTTTGATCCAGAGAATCAATGTTTTCAGCCCACTTTGTGACATCCTCTACTCCTTTCATCTCTTACTACTTATTCCTCTTACTTCCCCTATTTCCACCCTTCTGTTCCTCTCTACCATGCCTTTCTCCCTTTTGATAGTGTTCTTATTTTTCTCCTATCATCATTCTTAAATATTTCCACAAACACAATACTTAAATATTATTTATAAAACCACTGGGCCGGGTGCCTAGGTGGCTCAGTCAGTTAAGCATCTGACTCTTGGTTTTGGCTCTGGTCATAATCTCAGGGTCATGAGACCAAGCCCCATGTCAGGCTCCAGCTCAGTGCAGAGTCTGCTTGAGATTCTCTGCCTCTCCCTCTGCCCCACCCCTGATCACTCTCTCTCTTTCTCTCTCAAATAAATAAATAGAAATTTTTAAAATTTTAAATTGAAATAAAATAAAAACCACTGGAGAGTAATTTTTAACCTAGCACCCATATAGACACCAAAAATTTTAGGGATACCCTAAATGTATATGCAAAATAGTACTGTAACTATGCATGTGTGCATGCATATGTGTGCATGTGGGGGAGGGGACATGGAGAGAGAGAGGGAGGGGGAAGGAGGGAGGAAGGAAAATTCATATGTACTTGTTTTCTTAAGGAAAGAGTACATCACTTTCATCAATCTCAAAAACTGATATTAAAAATATGAAAACCTCTGCTAAGTTAATCTGAAGACTATAGAATTGTTTTAATACATGTTAATCATTATTGTCAAGATGTAAAAGCATAAAGATGATGAACTCTCAACAAATACTTATGTACCTAAATGTTAAGAAAATTAATGGTTCTAAGCCTTCAAGAAGTTCACTGTCTACCTGAGAAGAACAAATTAATTTTTTAAAGTAGTAATGCATTTTATATTATGTATTTTATTTTTCTTTAATTTTGCTTATAATTTTTCATGTGTTTATATTAATAAATAGTCTGTGTATAATATGAAAATAGCTGGGGAGAACAATGCTGAAATAGCATTGTTTCATTCACAACATGACAGAGGAATAAGAAATAAGGTAATTCTTTAAAAAAAGGCAATTTGGGAGAAAATATTAGTCTGGGGTTAGAAAAATTATTTTTTAGATTATAACTAAATAATCAGATGGAGAAGTAGACAGAGATGTTGGGCTGAGTTGAATTTAGTGAAGATGACTGGCAGATAACTGGCAACCTGAATAGAAACTGTGTAAAAGCCATCTTTTGAGGACTTGAATGAGTGGCCAAGATGTAAAGATGGTGTGAGAGAGAACAGAATAGAAGGTCAAGAGAAAGTTTCCTTTAACTACACAAGACCTCAGCACATTTGCTCAGAGAGGATGAATTACCAGCCATCACTGACTGCCTTTTTTTGTTGGAACATTTGCACTAAGAGTAGTGATGTGGTCATTGTTCTTTTGATTATGAAAGGAATGGCATATACAGTTCTGAGTTATAACTGTTCAGGAGGTTGTAGAGACTATAAAATTCTGCACCCAACACTTGTTTCAAGGCTCAGCAACTGATGCTTTTTTATACACTAAAAATGAAACTGTAGAAAGAGAAATTAGAGGTGCAATTCCATTTATAATAGCACCAAAAACCTTGGAATAAACCTCACCAAAGAGGTAAAGGGTCTATACTCTAGGAACGACAAAACACTCATGAAAGAAATTGAAGAAGACACAAAAAGATGGGAAAACATACCATGCTCGTGGATTGTAAAAATAAACATTGTTAAAAATGTCTATGCTGGGGCGCCTGGGTGGCTCAGTGGGTTAAGCCCTTGCCTTCGGCTCAGGTCATGATCCAAGGGTCCTGGGGTTGAGACCCACATCGGGCTCTCTGCTCAGCGGGGAGCCTGCTTCCCTCTCTCTCTCTCTCTGTTCCTGCCTCTCTGCCTACTTGTTATCTCTCTGTGTCAAATAAATAAATAAAAATCTTTTAAAAAAAAATGTCTATGCTGCCCAGAGCAATCTATACTTTCAATGCCATCCCAATCAAAATATCAACAGAATTTTTCAAAATCCTGGAACAAACAATCATAATATTTGCAGGGAACCAGAAAGGACCCCAAATCACAAAGGAAATGTTGAAAAAGAAAAACAAAAGTTGGGGGCATCATGTTGCCTGATTTCAGGCTATAGTACAAGGCTGTGATCACCAAGACTGCATGGTACTAGCACAAAAACAGACACATAGACCAATGGAGCAAAATAGAGAGTGCAGATATGAACTCTGATCCCTATTGTCAACCTAACTTCAGCAAAGCAAGAAAAAAATATCCAATGGAAAAAAGATAGTCTCTTCAATAAATGGTGCTGGGAAGATTGGACAGCTATACACAGAAGAATGAAACTTTATTATTCTCTTACACCATATACAAAGATAAACTCAAAATGGATGAAAGACCTCAATGTGAGACAGGAATCCATCAAAATCCTAGAGGAGAACATAGGGAGTAGCCTGTTTGACATAGGCCACAGCCACTTCTTCAAGACATCCCTCCAAAGGCAAAGGAAACATTAGCAAAAATGAACTTTTGGAACTTCAACAAGATAAAAAAGCTTCTACACAGCAAAGGAAACAAAAAGCAAAACAAAGAGGCAACCCACCGAATGGGAGAAGATATTTGCAAATGACACTACAGACAAAGGGCTGATATCCAAGATCTATGATGAACTTCTCAAACTGAACACCCAAAACACAAATAATCAAGTCAAAAAATGGGGAGAAGACATAAGCAGATACTTCTCCAAAGAAGACATACAAATGACTAACATACACATGAAAAAGTATTCATCATCATTAGTCATCAGGGAAATTCAAATCAAAACCACACTGAGATACCATCTTTCAACAGTTAGAATGGCAAAAATCAACAAGGCAAGAAACAACAAATGTTGGAGAAGTTGTGAAGAAAGGGGAATCCTCTTTCACTGTTGGTGGGAATCCAAGTTGGTGCAGCCACTTTGGAAAACAGTGTGGAGGTTCCTCAAAAAATTAAAAATAGAGCTACCCTATGCAGCAATTGCACTATTGGGTATTTATCCCCAAAATACAGATGTAGTGAAAAGAAGTGCCATATGAACCCCAATGTTCATAGCAGCAATGTCCAAAATAGCCAAACTGTGGAACGAGCCAAGATGCTCTTCAAAAGACAAATGGGTAAAGAAGATATGGTCTATAAACACAATAGAATATTACTCAGCCATCAGAAAAGATGAATACCCAACTTTTGCATCAATATAGATGGGACTGGCGGAGATTATGCTAAGTGAAGTAAGTCAAACAGAGAAAGTCAATTATCATATGGTTTTACTTATTTGTGGAATATAAGGAATCAAATGGAGTACATAGGAGAAGAAAGGAAGAAATGAGGGGGGAGAAATCAGAGTGGGAGATGAACTATGAGTGACTATGGACTCTGGGAAACAAACTGAGGGTTTTAGAGGGGAGCGTGGTGGAGGGATGGATGAGCCTGGTGATGGGTATTAAGTAGGGACGGATTGCATGGAGCACTGGGTGTTATATGCAAACAATGAATCATGGAACACTATATCAAAAACCAATGATGTACTGTGTGGTGACATAACATAAAAAAATAAAAATTTTAGAGAATTTTTAAAAAGGCTCAACCACTGAGTACAATAAACAAATAAGAGAAACTAAGGCAGACAATAAGTCATTCATTCATTGCAAAGAGAAAAAAAAAATCTCTGGTGAGCCCACAGAAGAAGTCTGTAATAGGAAGTCATTTGTCAGCCTGGTTTTCTAAAAATATGAGTACAGAAGTGAAGAAAATTATACAATGGCAAAGAGAATAAATGATTTTTTTAATTTTTTATTTTTTATAAACATATATTTTTATCCCCAGGGGTACAGGTCTGTGAATCACCAGGTTTACACACTTCACAGCACTCACCAAAGCACATACCCTCCCCAATGTCCATAATCCCACCCCCTTCTCCCAAAACCCCTCCCCCCAGCAACCCTCAGTTTGTTTTGTGAGATTAAGAGTCACTTATGGTTTGTCTCCCTCCCAATCCCATCTTGTTTCATTTATTCTTCTCCTACCCACTTAAGCCCCCATGTTGCATCACCACTTCCTCATATCAGGGAGATCATATGATAGTTGTCTTTCTCTGCTCAAAATGTTGAAAATAGAACTGCCCTATGACCCAGCAATTGCACTATTGGGTATTTACCCTAAAGATACAAACGTAGTGATCCAAAGGGGCACGTGCACCCGAATGTTTATAGCAGCAATGTCCACAATAGCCATACTATGGAAAGAACCTAGATGTCCACCAACAGATGAATGGATCAAGAAGATGTGGTATATATACACAATGGAATACTATGCAGCCATCAAAAGAAATGAAATCTTGCCATTTGCGACAACATGGATGGAACTAGAGCATATCATGCTTAGCAAAATAAGTCAAGCAGAGAATAAATGATTTTTAATCACTCAGTTTATTAGGGAAATTTTTTTTTTTTTAAGTTCAAGAGTTAAGGAATAATCCAAAAGTTGTTTAGTGAGATAAAGTTTTGGTGACAATGGGGGGAAAATATCTGTTAACTACTGCCTTCGTTTTATTAGAACCAGGACACCATACTGGATATTCCAGTATTTCTGCTTATGGCCAGAGTTCTGGTTAGAACTGTTGGAATACACTACTGTTTTTGTGTGTAGCCTTTTCTTTATATGCTTCGAAGTTTCTTCCAACTCCTAAATTTATTAGGAAAGCACATGGCCTCTAAGAGAAACCTACTATGACTCTAATGATGGTAGCTTTTATTTGTTAAAACAATAAAATATAGCATTCTGATATTTTCATATCAATAAATATCTTCTGGCCACATTCAACAAAAAACCTGAAAAAAAAAATTCCCCAGATCTGTGTGGAACATACTTCACAAGAAGAAGGCAGTGTCTGAATATTTGTTTTGATGTATTCAAAAGTATGTGATATTAGATGAGGTGAGAATGGTGCAAGTGATAATCATAAGTTATTCTGGCCATAATCCTGATAGAAAATTGCAAAGTGGTTTATTAAGCCAGTTATAAAATTTCATATAATTCAATAGAAATAGATGTTAGTGGAAAATAAAGGGGACTAGCATATTAGATAGTTAGATACATAGATAGATGATAGGTAAATGATAGACAGCTACATAAATAACTATAGTTGATACAGAGATGATGAGAATACACTTAATGTTGCTATAACTTTGATAATTGAAAAACACATTGTTTTAAGGAAAGCAATCTGAGGAGAAGTCTTTGACAGCCTCCTCTGATTTAAATAAGAGGATTCTTAACTCCATTTGCCTTCTGTCATGGAAACTGTAAGTCAGTACTTGTTTTTTTAGATTATTGCAATGTCTTTGGATGATTGAATACCCTGTTCTTTAAACAATTAGTAGTATTTTTTTAGTAATAACATTATATAAATAACTCCTAAAGATAAACCCTGTCACCTAAGCCTCATGGAGGGCATTGTGAAAATAGAGTATGCTTAGAATAGCTTCAGGACACGTTATGACAACCAGTGAGAGAAACATAGAGATCAAGCCAAATAATGCTAAGAACAATACCTCTGGGTTGAAATGTAGAAACTTGCTAGCTGCTCTTGGCTAGCCTTCATGGCCATGACTTTATGGTACCCACTGGGGAGGAATGTGAAATGTTCAAAAATTTTCCCATAGTAATCTATGCCCAGAATGTGGCTATTTTTAAAGAAAGGAGCACATCCAGCTCAGCTCAATATTCCATGAGACAGATAGATTCCCAGGTTAGGAAGATGAAAGGTTGAATTCAGTACCTAAGGCCAGTTGGAATTGTGCTTTCCCTGAGCTCTGCAAAATCAATAAATAAAAGAACACAACAAGCTAAATTATAGTGACCCTGTTCAAAGGAATAGAAAAGTCCTAAAGCATGCATTAGTTTTTATCTAAAATGGGAAGCTGCAAAATAACTGTCTCCAAACACGTTTTTCTTAGCTTGGCAAGGGTACAAAGTCACAGGAATAGATGCTTGGTATCAGAAATTCAGGATTCCACAGAAAGTAATAGAAAATCTCAGGGGCAAATTAAACAAAGGGACCAGAACACCAGAACACCAGGGGGTGTGATTTGTTGCCTCTGAGGGGCTGTTCAATGTACTCTGACAGAATGTGAGGTCCCCTGATTTCAAAGCCCAAGGGCAATGTTCTGTCATTGAGTGGTATCCTGGTGCTTGGTGGGCAGGCAATCTGCATTCCTCAATGACAATCAGCTGGAAGACTCAGACTGTCTGTTCAGGCTAAAGCCTGGAATGGCTGAAACTTCTTTGATTCACCTTGCCAAAGCAACTGCAGAGAATAGCAGCACATTGTGATTAGAAATAGTGACTGGAAATTCTATTTTAGACAACTGAAGAATGGAAATCAGAAGGGGAGCAATCTCTTGAAACTTCTATATCCAAATTGTAAGGACATCATGAGTTTTGTTGTTGTTGTCTCTCAATTGAATTAACAAAGACTGAGAATGTAGAGAGTTGTTGATTATATTAGCAAAGGTATATGTATATTATCTACTGAGCAGCTGATCAATAGATATAGGTATATAGTTTCTGGAAAATACCTGTTTTAGAGCCTTATTTTCTGTTATCTAGTATGTGTAACACAGTACGTGGCTCAGGATAGATGCTTAGAAAGTATTTGATAAATAAATGAAAGAATGGATTATTGGATTCTATCTCCTCTTTAAAAAATCTTTATAAAGTCTTATTTTTATCTCCATTTCTTTTTTCTCTTCCCAAATTTCCTAGGAAAGGTGCCAGTAATTGCATAAATAAAATCATGAAAATATAAAATTTCAAGATGGAAAAACAAGAGAAGCAAAGTAAAAATATAATTCCATAATAAAACAATTTTAAACTTCAGTAGTGTTACCATTTCTTAAAATTAGGCAAGTGGTGTCTACAAGGACAAAATTATGTTTTCAAAAATTTATGGTTCTCATAGAAAGAAAATACATGCATAGAATACAATATTAGCTTAAGATCTCAAATGGTCACAAACACACAAACATGGTTATTCCTTTTTTTTTTTTTTTGACAGGGAGATCGCAAGTAGGCAGAGAGGCAGGCAAAGAGAGAGGAGGAAGCAGGCTCCCACTCAGCAGAGAGCCTGATGAGGGGCTAGATCCCAGGACTCTGAGATCATGACCTGAGCCGAAGACAGAGGCTTAACCCACTGAACCACCCAGGCGTCCCTATTCTATTAACCTAGTATAATACTCTCTGAGTGTCTGTGTGCGTGTGTGTTTTCCTTTTTTTTTTTGTTGGCAACTATTTCAATTATGCAACTGATTTCTGCAACTTCTATCACCATTACCTGAATATAAACTATCATTTGCATAACTTCAGATTACTTTGGTAAGCTATCAGTTCAATTTACAGTTGAAAACTACAGCCTCCTTAGTATGATTTTTTTTCCCAAAAGCAAATAAAATTGAATTTTCCAGGAGGGATTACATTCAACAATCATTTAGGGTCATTGCTAATGGATATTGGTGAGGAACTTTTGACATTATGTGGTCTCTAATGGCTTTATTTTTCAACTGCATAGTTTTCTAACAGAACCCTAAATTTACATTGAGAAGCTGTCTTTCCCAGTAAGATAAATCTTGAGAATGGCCTATTTTTCTTCAGACTTGTTTTTCCATTTTTTCCTCTCAAAACTTGGTATAGTCAAGAAGAATGCAAGTGACCAAAACTTGAATCATGGAATCCCCTGTCTCAAGATGAATTTTGAGTAGAGAGACTCAAGAACATGAGTAGAGTTGTTTCCCTTTTAATTATGCCAGCCTTCTACCCATCACTTGCAGACACAATGGTGCATCTTTTTTTTTTTTTTTTTTAATTCAACATTGTTTACTTCTGGTGTGCTTCAGCTGCAGAGAGTTGAGATCTCTCCCAACTCAAAGCCCATTTCACACTGGTCATGCACAATTTCTCTTTTGTCTATTCATTCAAGCATCTATGTCTTCACTTTCACCTCTTTCCCATGAGCAACCATTCTAATGTGCATGATGTATGCTTTTCTGCTAAGATGAATACTTGTACAGCATACTGTTAGTTTCTGTGAATGTTTTTAATTTACATAAAGGGAATCATTATATATATATATTTGTGAATTTTACATTGTTTTCACTCAGAACTATTTTTAAAATCTACCTATTCAGCTATGGGAACATCTCTCATTGATGCCTTTAATGCCATAACAAGCATCTACTACATTTTATCCATCAAGTCTTAGAGATAAACATCCAAGATGTTTTCATCTTCCTGCTTCCATAATATTGAAATTAACATCTTTATGGAACAGGGTTCTTTAGAATGCCTACTGGGTCATAAAATATGCATATATAGTTTTAAAAAAAATATCAGCATTTCAACAAAATTGAGAAATTACTCTGTGCCAGGCAATTCCAAATGCTGGGAATAGCAATGAACAAAATAAAATCTTTGCCTTTATGCAGCTTATATTCTTGAAGGGAAAACAGACAATAAACAAATATATAATAAGACATGCAAGTGGAGAAAATGGGTTAGAAATAGCATATAAAAGTATATATAAAGTCTAGTATTCATACTAGAAGTCTGGATTAAAAATGTACTTGAGATCCAGCCATTAAAATGTATAAAATTGCATAGAAAGTACATTAGATTAAGATTTGACCTGGAGATAGAGCTATCAGGCACTTTAATATTTACAGATTAAAAATATTAGAAGCCAACAAAGGAAAGCAAAAATGAACTGCAAGTAAGACAGGAGAAACAAGAAGTGGTATTCCAAAAACCAGTATTTTTTTTAAGTGTCATGCTGTTAATTGGTCTCATGAAATAAGGACTAAAGATAATTTTCAATTTAAAAATGTAGAGATTACTGATGGTATACATATGATCTCATTAGATACTTAATACTCTAAACATTGAAATCTTTATATTAGATACATAGTATTCAAACAGCAGGATGGTTTATGAGAGAATTGAGGAAGAGAACTTGGAGACTTCCTTCTTTTCAATATCATTTTGAAGATATTGGCTATAAAAATGGAGAAGAAAAAAATAGGTCCATGGCTGAAGGAGGATAAATGGTAAAAAAAAAAAAATGAATTTTTATAAAATGGAAGATATTACAGCATACTTTTAGGCTGTTTGAATGTCGAGTCAAGACAGTATGAAAGATTAAAAATTATGATGCAGAAAAGAGAACACATGAGTGTTTATCCTTAAGTGGGTGAAATGGGATAAGATTTAGAATATAGGTGGAAAGGATGTCTATGGTGTGAAGATGGAAAATCTGTCCATAGTAACATAAAAACAAAAATCTATGGACCCAGATATAAGCGGCAGATAAGGGTGCTGCATGAGGGAGTGGGGTAGATATGGTGGAAGAATAGAGCATGCCTTTCTTTTTTCTATTTTCTTCGTTGATTGGCATCTACCCAAATATCTAGTCTCTTCTACCTCCACTCTTGACTGCTTTCATCTACACTCAGCAAGGACTTTATACTTCAGAACATAAATGTTCCTGCACATTTCATTTTTCAAACTTCCATTTTTCTGCTTATATTGCCCTCCCCAATCTCTCAGCAAGCAACTGTGTATTTCTTTTTCAGTACAAGTCTTAGCTTAAATTTCCCTGACCTACCCAATAAACTTTTTACTCAAAAACAACAAATCTTGGGGGTGCCTGGGTGGCATAGTGAGTTGAGCACCAGACTCTTGGTTTCAGTGCTGGTTGTGATCCCAGGGTCCTTAGAGTCCATACTCACCATGGAGTCTACCTGAGAATTTTCTTCCCTGTCATTCTGCCCCTCTACCACCCATCCTCTCTCAAATAAGTAAATAAAATCATAAAAAATTGATATATGATTCTCTACTAGACTGTGTTCACAAAAGAACCCATGGTATTAAACTCAGCTATTCATTGTTTCCAAATACACAGTCAGTATCTACCATGGGCCAGGCACTGTGCTGATGTTGGTATACAGCTATCTACCAAAGACCTTGTTTGTAGGGAGATCACACCATACTGCCTCTCACAGAGCCAAGTTTTTAATGAAGTACCATGTCACATACTGATTAGTCAGCTTTAAAATTAACATTTTCTCTGTCTTATCAGATAAAGGGCTAGTGTCCAAAATCCATAAAGAACTTATCAAATTCAACACCCAAAGAATAAATAATCCAATGAAGAAATGGGCAGAGGACATGAACAGACATTTCTGCAAAGACATCCAAACAGATGACTAACACATGAAAAAATGCTCAACTAACTTGGCATCAGGGAAATACAAATCAAAACTATAATGAGATACCACCTCACATCTGTCAGAATGGCTAAAATTAACAAGTTAGGAAATGACAGGTGTTGGCAAGGTTGTGGAGAAAGGGGAACCCTCCTACACTGCTGTTGAGAATGCAAACTAGTATAGCCACTCTGGAAAACAGTATGGGTTTCCTCAAAAAGTTAAAAATAGAGCTACCCTATGACCTAGCAATTGCATTACTGGGTATTTACCCCAAGGATACCAGTATAGTGATCCAAAGGAGCACCTGCACCCCAATGTTTTCAACAGCAATGTCCAAAATATCCAAACTATTGAAAGAGCCCAGATGTTCATCAACAGATGAATGGATAAAGAAGATGGGGTACACATATACAATGGAATATGCACAGCCATCAAAAAATGAAATCTTGCCATTTGCAATGACATCGACAGAACTAGAGGGTATTATGCTAAGCAAAATAATTGAATCAGAGAAAGATAATTATCATATGATTTCACTCAAATGTAGAATTTAAGAAACAAAACAGAGGATATTAGGAGAAGGGAGAGAAAAATAAAACAAGAGAAAACCAGAGAGAAAGACAAACCATAAGAGACTCTTAAACATAGGAAACAAACAGAGGCTGGAAGAGAGGGGCATGAGGGGATGGGATAACTGGGTGATGGACATTAAGGAAGGTACTTGATGTAATGAGCACTGGGTGTTATAAAAGACTGATAAATCACATAACTCCACCTCTGAAACTAATAATATGCTATATGTTAATTAATTAAATTTATTTTTTAAAAAAGCTATTTAAAAAACAACACAAAATAAATTAAGTTAAATTAATAATTTATTATTAATTAATTTGCTCCTAATCAGTTTCATTTTACCCTCCATGGCCAGAATATAACATAACATTAAATCTCAGGTGTTCTTTTTTCCTAGATAACCTCACCATAAAACAATAAATTTGGTCACTGTGTGCCTGAAAGACTTACAACTATTGGAAAAGTGGGTTGCAGCCTGAAAATATCACAAAAAAACATATCATGTTTTGAGTTTTCTTCACCTCAAGTTGCTATACATTTCTAAACCTGCCATTAGGGGCACCTGGGTGGTTCAGTTGTTTAAGCTGCTGCCTTTGGCTCAGGTAATGATCCCAGGGTCCTAGGATTGAGTTCTCTACCAGGCTCCTTGCTCTGCAGGGAGCCTGCTTCCCCCTCTTCGTGCTCCTTCCCCGCTTGTGCTCTCTCTCTGTCAGATACATAAATAAACTTTTTATCAAAAAGTAAATAAATAAATAAACCTACCATTGAATTAACTATTGAAATTATGGGGTGCCTCAGTGACTCAGTCAGTCTTGATCTTGGCTCGGCCATGATCTTAGGGTCCTAAGATTCAGCCCCAAGTCAGGCTGCATGCTGGGCATGGAGCCTGACTGAGAGTCTCTCTCTCTCCCTATTCCTCTGCCCCTCCACCCATCTCACATATGGATGCATGTGATTTCTCACCTTCTCTCTCTAAAAATAAAATTAATTAATTTAAACAATGGAAATTATGGGAAAGCACATATTTCTTAGGGCCAGCGGAAAATGGGCACATCTGGGCACTGCTCCTCCATGCTGGGGTTTGTCTCCAGGGATCTGGACTTAAGGATCAGCCTGTTTCATTTTAACTAGATTTGTTATCCTTTCCAACACTGAGCTGTTATTCACTCATAACAATTAATATTTGTAAGGTAATTATCAAGTCTGAAAACTTGCATGTGGTATTTTCCCTCTCCTAAAACCAGGCAATCTACTTCTTGCTATCACAAGATTATTTAAAACAGACATAATTCCATCACCACTATGATCCATAATAACCAAGAAGGAAAATTTTACACCACTCTGTTCTAAATTACTGGAATCACTAACTCGGTATCTCATTTTTGGAAGGCAATCCAAGATGCAAATTTGTTTTCCATTACCTGACATGGGTTCAAAAAATTAATGGAACCATCTTCATTATAGCTTACGCAACTCAAAATTTTGGCTGCACAATGGCTCCAATTTAGTCCAAGCCCAGGGAAAATTTGACTAAAATCTTTGATACTGTCTATTAAGAAAGAATTGGTGAGGATTTAAGTGAGCATTGAGAACTGGTAAAACGCAAAAGAAGTTTTAGACTTACAATAGTACTTTTGCCTTATCAAAATGACATTTAGAAATATTTATCCTAAAAAAGTGTCTGCTCTTCTTGCTTTCAGGATTTCATTGAAAGTTAATTTACTATACCAAGTTATCAACTCCTTTTTCTCATAGCCCAGTATTGGGTATTATCCCTTCTGAAATTAATAAGGGAGGATGGTTACCTGCCCAGAACCCTGTCATTCTCCCCTGCATCCATGATTATTTTAAGGAAGGAGAGTTCATACCAATATGTTTCAGGATTCTACCTAATGCATAGTTCCCCATCCACTGAAATCTGCTAGTAAAAGAGAGAATTTTCATTGCTATTCTCCACATCAGTCTCGCTCAGCTGCACATCTCTACAGGCTTTCTCTACAGGCTTATACTCTTCATGTACCAGATCACAGCATGGTATAACAAAAATGCCACTGCAGGGGGAAGAAACAGAATGACAGCCTTCCTTCTTACCCTAAAATCCCACCCTGCTCCTAAATACACAAATACACACATACTTATGCATCACCGAATACAACCCTGTGGTCCCCTTTACATTGCCTCCTTATATCAGTTTATTTGGAAAGGAGAAAAAAAACCCTCAATACTCTACATTACTAAGGAGAATAGATGACAACTGGCTAAATAAAAAGTTTTTTGCATTAATGCTACTGATTTATAATTAAATCATATTGGGGCAGCATTTTGAAATTTTTTTTTAAGATTTTATTTATTTATCTGACAGAGAGAGACCAAGCAGGCAGAAAGGCAGGCAGAGAGAGAGAGAGGAGGAAGCAGGCTCCCTGCCAAGCAGAGAGCCCGATGCGGGACTCGATCCCAGGACCCTGAGATCATGACCTGAGCCAAAGGCAGAGGCTTAACCCACTGAGCCACCCAGGTGCCCCAGCATTTTGAAATTTTTAAGAGTAGTGAAGGACAGCTAGTTTATGAAAGTGATAAACCAGTTCCACAGTTTGGCTGAGCTGTTTATATAGCTAAGAGTATTTTCAAAAGCCTGTTCAAAAAGCATCTTTACTAAAAAAATACAGGATGTATGAAGCCAACTTAGGGTTGACTTGAGAATGGTAACTTATTTCTTTAAAAAAAAAAAAAGGTTATTTTGAGGTTATTTCCTTAGTGCGGTTCAAATCTAGGAATAAATATCATCTTCTTCAAGATATTTTTATAACTTCTGGATCCCATTTTATCTTTACACATACTTTATTAAACATTTTGAAGACATTTTTCAAGTCATTGATTCCCTAGAGCTGTTTGTCTGTTTCAAAACTGTCTTATTGAAATATAAAATAGACACAGAAAAATGTGTACCACTGAATGAACTGTCACAAGTGAAACATACCCATGTAATCAAGCACCCAGACTGAGAAGCAGAACATTCTCAAGTCCCAAAGCTATTCACCTGCTTCCTCATGACATCCTGGTATCTAACAGTGGAGATTAGTTCTGCCCTGCTTTTTGTTTTTTGGGTTTTTGGGTTTTTTGTTTTGTTTTGTTTTTACCATGGAGGCTTTTTCTTATGTAAACACAAAAGTGTTGTAACACAATCAAGTTTTGCTTGAATGTGGCAAAATTGAATATAGCACTATAATTCAATTTCCTTTTAATTATTGGCACAAATAGGAAGTGAATCAATATATCTGTTTATCCAGGAAATCCTGAAATTCTTTCAAAACATTTGATTTCTAAAGCTAACATATTTTCTTCGCTCATTAAAACACAAGTAGCTTGTCTTTATTTGCTTCCACCTCATAGATTCAGTCTTCTTTTTTTTTTAAATATTTTATTTTATTTATTTGACAGAGAGATCACAAGTTGGCAGAGAGGCAGGCAGAGAGAGAGAGGAGGAAGCAGGCTCCCCGCTATGCAAAGAGCCCGATGCGGGGCTCGATCCCAGGACCCTGAGATCATGACCTGAGCCGAAGGCAGCAGCTTAACCCACTGAGCCACCCAGGCGCCCCCAGTCTTCTTTTTGACAATGAAATACTCCCAGGCTTCTCTTCTAAATGAGTAACTTTGAACTGCTCATAAGCTGATATGAATTGATAGTCAGTGTTTTAGGAACTAAAGCTAAAATGAAATACACCTGCAGTTCTCAGTTGGTGATGGTGGGGAGGGCTCTGGTTCTTTTTTTTTGTTTCAGCTGCTTCGCTTCCCCCCCTTCTTTTCAGCATCAACACCAGCTTTGGCTTTCTCTTGTTCTGGCTCCCTGCTGGGATCCAGCCAGGCTTCATCATTTCCTGCCTGTACAGCAATCCACTGCAGGCGCTGTAATCAGCTGTTCAATTGTGGCTCTTTCTCCTCTACTCTTTCCCTCAGGCTCAGGAGACCTTTGGGTTGGAAAACCATGGTTCATTTCCATCCTTTTTCTCTCATTTCCCTTGCTTTTTCACATAGCTCCACATGAATATTAATAATGACATTTTCTTACTCAGAGATGTTCAGATATAGAAAGAGGATGTCTCTGTTTTGGTTGAACCAGGGGGAAAAAAGAACAACTTGTGAATACTGAATAGTGCCCAGTTTCATAAAGCAGTCTTGATAGGAGGCTCCAAAGAGCTGATAGTTGTCATCCCCTCAGAAGGTGTGTTATTTTTTGTAATAAATATAATGTTTAATAAAAATGCTATTGCTGAAGCTCAGCTGATAAGTATGTCATAAAATGTATTAGAAGTTCATCACAGCTAATTGCATGGGTTCATGCAACTGTACTTAAAATTAATTATAATAATTTAATTAATTCACTATAGCTAAATTACAAAATATTTTAAAATAATTTCCCTTTGCACAGCCTCAGAATACCCTTTCCACTGTATTCGATATTATGATGAGGAAGAGAGAGGGAACACTTTCAACCAGACTACAACTGGTATTGTGTCCATCCAAATCCAGGATACTGTAAGTTAAATCTGATAAAATACTATAATGAAATCATTTTATGACAGCCCCCCCAGCACTATTAGGAAAATAACAACACTTCCTACTGATATTGGTAGTATAGGGTAAAATAGAAGTGTTTATAAACTATACAAATTATTATTGAACATCAACACATTATCAATAAGTAAATAGCACTACAGCTCTATTCTTCTCATGAGGTACTACTTAATTATTGGGAAATCTTTGTAGGGCTACATGCAGTCATTTTACTTAGAGCTAAAATGTGGTCTGTGAAATGACACTGAAGAATTCCAAACTAAACCTGGTTAAGGATTCACACTGAAATCCACTGGGAATGAAAACATGCACTTTCTTCCTTCAATTCACTAAATTAAAGAGGTTTGTATTCTGGGCAATTTCAGAATCAGAGAAACCTAACACTAACATTTCTGGATGCTGTCATCAACAATTCACAAGAAAAATAAAATCAGGAACTCCATTGATTGAACAATAGCTATGTATATTCCTACAAAACCTATCTAAATAATCTCCCATGATTGGAAGACGTCCTATATAAATAAAAGCTTTCTAGGGGAAAAATTAAATAAGTTTCCACTGCAACAGTTGGCAGTACAGTCTGTCATGTGGTGGTTTTAAATTGAATTCAAAGTTATTCCTAGCTGTCCTAGAGTCTTCTTTGTTTAAAATTAGTAATCACTTCAATAGAAATCAAATCCATGCTAGGATATTCTAACTCTCATTCTTTAGTTATTGGTCAAATATTTTCCAATTTTAACATTTATTTTTGCCAAAGACAGTTCAAATTGGTCTAGTTCATAGATATTTCCCCATTTTCATAGTCTAGCATCCAGGGCATCAACTCAAAGTTAATGACAGTTTTACTTCACTGCATAGTGCTATGAACCATCTGAAAATTTCAGAGGTTTTCACTGGCTTGACTATGACAGGGATATATGCATGTTGAAGGCACAAAACTCCACTGGTTATGAAAAATATAGTGGAGTCAACCCAGCATTACTTATTTAGCAGAAATAGTTCAGCAGTTCATCATAACATTCCAGACTAGGAAAAATTAACTGACTTGTTCACTTCTCCAGTTTCTGAGATGTCTACAATATATGGGACTTTGCAACTACTGTCATTTATGTACACAGATTTCCAAAGTGATTTTTCTTCAAGAAAGTTTTTGCTAGTTTAAGAAAAAAATCAAAATAGTTGAGTTAAAACAGACTTTCTTCTCAGTTTTAGACAAAACATGTATACCAAGAAATCAATAGAGAGCATTTCATTTCCTGGTCTGTTCAATGGTGAGTTGCTGAACCGGGAAGATGGAAAGAAAGCAAATGGAAAACAAATGGAAACAATCATAGAGTTAGTTTGGATGTTTATTATATACCTGCTATAGATAAATGTCAGATAAGTACTGTTAGTAGGAAATAAAATTGTGAAGGAAAAGGAGAAAAAATGGGAAATGGATTGGAAAGGAAATGTGGTCAAAGAATGACAAAAATTTCAAGATTAAGAATCATAGAGAATAATTCACATCTGAAACTCATGGAATTAAAAAAAAATAATACATTTGTTGAACTAGAGATTATGATGATGATGGTGATGATGATGGTGGTAGTGATGATATGAGAGAATGAGAAAATAAATATCTGAACTTAAGGAAGATTATGTGGACAGAATCAATTAAGAGGGATTTGGGTTAAAGGAGAATAGAGGGAAAAGAGGAATAGTTGAGTCTTGGAGAACAGAATTAAACATGAAACATGTAGAACAATTATGGTCTTGTTGGACAACATGCTGTCATATTTGAAGAATACACCAACTCATAAGGAATAAGCATACAATAACAACAAAAGAGGGTTGGCACACATTGTATTGAGTATATCTTCCTTATTAATGAAAAACTATTTTGGAGGGGATGAGGAGAAGGGCAAAGGGAAAGGGAGAAAGAGAATGTCAAGCAGGTTCCATGAGCAGAACCTGATGCAGGGCTCAATCTCACAACCCCAAGATCATGACCTGAGCTGAAATCAAGAGTTGGATGCTTAACCAAGGCACCCCAATGAAAAACACTTTTTAAATAATTTGAGCAGTGATAAGTAAGCTACAATTTCACATTCAAATATCAACACGTTATATACCAGAGAAATTTTCTCAGCACAGCACTGTTCATCACAAGACTTCTGAAAACTCAGAACCATACCAAATCACAGTTGGCTGATTGCTAATCCCCTTTTCATTGTTTATCTGAATTGAGGTTTCAGACAAAACTGAATTTATGTTTCATACAAGAAAACCTACATTTCAAGGTGCAGCAACTCTTTTCCAAAATATTCCAATGCAAGACACAGAACATTTCTGAGTAATTAAACAACTGTTTCTCAGCCAAATATCTTAGGACTTCTACCATCTAAGGCAGTAATCTTCTTTAAATGCATATCCTGGAATAACTAATTACCGTTATACATTTGTGTACTAAAAATAAATCAAGGCAAGATTCATATGTATGTGCTTTCTTGGATTAATGGAACATTTCTGACTTCACTGGCCACCAATTAGGGAGAACCAAATATGTCCAGCATCTTACAGCAACCAAATAATTTACATAATAATGGATTAAATATCATAAACTGATGTTGAATGAGATGTGTTGACATGTGTCATAAAATTCTTAAACCACAATGAATATCTTCAAAAATGAATCTCATTCGATATTTAGAGATACAAAATTCAAATGTGATGTAGTTCCTAAACATATGTCATTTCTGTGCTAAGAGCAGATATAAAACCTACAAAATATGAAGGGCCTTTTCCCTTCTTTAAAGTTACTGAATATTTTCTTTAAATGTATTAGGTCTGCAAAGATTTAAATCTTTTATCCATATGCCTGATAGTAAATACATGATAGCTGATAATAAATGATAAGATAGGCCAAACACAGAATTTCATTTTACATTTATATTCAGATTTGGTCTAATTAGAAGTCATAAATAATATATTTTCTCTTACACATATACACATACACACACACACACATACACACAAACATTCTTGCATAAAAAATTGAAGAATAGAGAGGCCTAGTTTTAATTAGTAATTAAAAATCTTTGGGGCACCTGGGTGGCTCAGTGGGTTAAAGCCTCTGCTTTCGGCTCAGGTCGTGATCCCAGGGTCCTGAGATTGAGCCCTGCATCGGGCTCTCTGCTCAGCAGGGAACCTGCTTCCTCCTCTCTCTCTGCCTGCCTCTCTGCCTACTTGTGATCTCTGTCTGTCAAATAAATAAATAAAATATTTTTAAAAAATCTTTGAGCCAAGAGAACCTTTAGAAAAATAATAAAATATGATTAATTAAGTAATATTATATTTTACATATTCAAAAATCCTGAGAGAAAAATCAGTGGAAAGATTTCACTTTATCAGAAGATCTAAAGCCAATGCTTCTGTGATAAAGTTACATTTTAGTTAATTTCTGGGATAGTCAGTCTTCTAAAATTATAAAATAATAAAACCCAACATTTTTATAATACTCTGCATCAGTTATTGCTAACATACTTAATTTCCACAACAAACCTGTGAGGTAGATACTGTTATTATCACCTTAACTTCACAGAAAATAAAACTTCTCTAGAAAAGTTTACATCTTATCTAAGAAAAGTTTACTCCTATCTAAGAAGTAAAGTTTCTCCTTGCCTGAATAACCTGTAATAGAGTCCCTTGAGGTATGACATTACAGAACTACTGATCCTTCTTAGGGCCTATCCCTTCCGCCTTCCCTTGCTTTTAGACCTACAGCCACAGTCAAGTCCCAGAGAGACCAAAATTGTGAGTTATAAAATATAAGCCATGGAACTAAACAATATCCCAAAATAATTACATGAGTTTTCCAATTTATATTGACAGAAACCCAGGTGTTAGGTGTGAGGGAATGGATCTCAAGGGTATGAGACTACAGTGGAAGGTATTTAACATTAAGGGGTCAGGATGAGTTTACTGATATGGGCCCATTAACTAAAGAGCCCAGATTTAACAGTCCAGGAATGGCTCTATAGTTTGCTTGATTGATTGACTGAAGTATAAATCCAAAGGTAGTCTGCACTAAATGAAGTTGAAATAACAGAACTTCCTTTATCGACTGTAGAGCAGGAGTCAGCAAATCTTTTCACTGAAACACCAGAGAGAGAGAGAGAGAGAGAGCGTGTGTGTGTATATATATATATATATATATATATATGCATATATATTTTTTTATATATTTTATATATTTCTTTATTTTGCAGGGTATACTGTTTCTATCACAGATATTCAGCTCTGCCACTATAGCATGAAGTCAGATACAGAAAATATGTAGATAAATGGGTACTACTGTGCCCTAACAAAATTTTACTTACAAAACAGTCAGTAGGCTGAATTTGACCCATAGGCTATAGTTTTCTGACACCTGCTATAGAGGAAGATACCCAATGGTTTAGAGATATTGGAACATTAGAATGGATTTATCATGAAAGATATGCTCACCTACCTCATGAGGGGCCAGAGAAAACACCCTTCCCTATGGCCGTGAAGAATAAATGAGCCCCAGCCAGCATCCTTAAAAAACCCTGTAGTGCCCTTTCTCTCTAGGTTAGAAATTTTACTGGGAACCACTATCATCAAACTTAAGATACCTCAATGCAAAGAAAATTATGAGTTTTCAGATTAGCAGGTGTCAAGGGACAGCACTGGACTTCCAATGGCAAGATGAGCATGGTTGCCCTTATAACCAGAAAGCCAAAACCAGCATAGTCTGCCTTACAAAGATGTTTGTAGTTAGGTAGTTGATCATGGTATACCTAGAATTGAAATTAATAAGCAGCCTGTTGAAATTTTACTCATCTATGTAAGCAGAAAAGCTCTAGGTCTAGTGAACTGAAGTCTTATTCAAATCGCCAAACCAAAGGGCTACAGCCCTTCAGTTAATTCTTAGACTTGAGCCAGTTCAAAGAACCAGAGTTCTTTCAATGAAGAAAAGCTCAGATCCCCTTGAAGAAGAACCCTGCTACACTACCAAAAATGTATACTGCTAATTTTTCTCCTAGCTTTCCCCAAAAGTAACTGTACCCATTTACAAGTGTGACTACATTGGAGAAGGAGAAATAATCAGACCTTTATGGGATTACTAGACTGGCTCCAAACCGGCTCCAAACTGAAACTAATTCCTAGACATCCAAAATACGACTGAGGCCTACCAGTCAGCCTAGGGGCCTATGGAGATCAGGTGACTAAAAATGGACTTTTAGTTCAGATCCATCTCCTAGTGGGTTTCTGAACCTTCTGTGATTATTTCCCCATATACAGAATGCTTAGTTGGAATAGGAATACTCAGCGATCAGCAAAATCTACCCATTGGTTCCCTAACCCATGGAACAAGTTCTATAATGGTGGTAAAATTAATTAATTAATTAATAAGCAAGCCCCAAGTGAAAGCCACTAAAACTGCCTCTTCCAACGGAAGTAGTAAGTCAGGAGCAATATGACATTGCTGGAGGAGTTTCAAAGATTAGTGCCACCAAAGACTTGAAAGATGTAAAGGTGGTCATTCCTACCTCATCCATATTCAGTTCTCTTATGTGGCCTGTGCAGAAAAGAGATGGATCTTGGAAAATGACAATGGACAATCATAAGCTTGATCAGATATGGATCCAAATGCAGCTGCTATTCCAGATGTGGTTTTGTTGTGGGAACAAATGAACACATACCTTGGTAACTTATATGAAGGGTTTTTTTGTTTTGTTTTGTTTAAGATTTATTTATTTGAGGGTGGGGAGGGGCAGAGGAGAGGGAGAGAAAGTCTCAGGCAGACTCCACAGTGAATGCAGAACCCAACGTGGAGCCCCATGTCTCATGACCCTGAGATCACAATCTGAGCTGAAACAGTATAACAGCTCCTACAGTTGGATTGTCAAAAACCCTACACAAATTATATATGTATAAATATATAACATAGAATTGACCATTGAACAGCACAGGTTTGAACTGTGTGAGTCCACTTAAATAGGGATTTGTTTTCAATAAAAATAGTACAGTATTATAAATGTATTTTATCTTCATATTTTCTTTTTTTTAAGATTTATTTATTTATTTGACAGAGAGAGAGAGATCACAAGTAGGCAGAGAGGCAGGCAGAGAGAGAGAGGAGGAAGCAGTCTCCCTGCTGAGCAGAGAGCCCCATGCGGGACTCGATCCCAGGACCCTGAGATCATGACCTGAGCCGAAGGCAGCAGCTGAACCCACTGAGCCACCCAGGCGCCCAATCTTCATATTTTCTTAATAACATTTTTTTCTTTAGCTTAATTTATTGTAGGAATACAATATATAATACATATAGCATATTTATGTTTATTGGTAAGACTTCTAGACAACAGTAGGCTATTAGTAGTTAAATTTAGGGGGAATCAAAAGCTACATGTGGATTTGCGACTGCACTTGGTCAGTGCCCCTAGCTCCACATTGTTTAAGAGTCGTGTGTGTTTATCTCCTATTTTTTCTGCTTTCTTGATGGAACACTAACTAATATAGTAGAGAAAATAAATATTGAAGGCATGGAGAGAGGTGCAACAGTTATAAAAAGTGGAGAACCCCTGAAGTGGAAAAATGGTTTTTATAACACAGGCAGAGGGATTTAGAGAACTAGAAGAACAACTTTTTTTTAAAACTGAAGGGAAAGAGATATTTAGGAAGACACAAGTCCACATGGAGACAATATTAAGAAGTTCACCCTAAAGTGTCCAAATCTCTGGGAAAGAAGGCAAGGTCTCCTGCCATGGGAGAGAAAGAATGCCACAACCAGGAAAATGATATGAAGTACTCTAAGCAGCAAATGGTTACATATTTTAAAAGTGTAGCAGAAATGCTCCAGACAATGATGGCTCTTATGAATTCATCCTACTTAATGCCTCTTCTTGTGTCCTTTCTCTTCCAGAAGGAGAAGAGGAAGCAAACATCAGGAGTAATTCAGTTAAGGAGGCAGAACAGAAGTAAGGGTCTAGGAGCCTGTGGTGGCCCCAGGGAGTATGAAAGTAGCAAACCATGATGACCATATTGGGTCAAGAGTCTACTGAACTGGAGAAGCCCATTGAACAAAATGTATGCTAGAAGTGGAGTGTCTATTATGGATAAGCATAGGCTCACTAACTATTACACCTTGAGAGGGAAAAATATCAATCAGTGAAGATATTATCACAGGAAAAAAGAAAAACCCCACACTCAAAGCTGAGCAGTATGATAATGTTCTGTAATGGTGAGCTCCTGAGTATGGGACATGATGTTGACAGTCAAGTGTTGAGGTAACAGAGTTCAGACAACAGTCCTAAGAATAGGTACTGTAATTTTTAAACAATATTTCAGATAATCTGACTGTAGTCTCCATTGCCAAACTATGGAAGTTGATGAGAAAAAACCTGATTCAATCTCTAAGTCTGTTCTCCCAGCAATGTGATTTGGAAATAATTAAAAGTGTACATTGCTATACGCCTGACATCTTTAACAAATGCTTTCCAATGTCCTGCTGTTTTAGAGAAACACCATTAGCTTTTTAGAAGTCTAATCCGAATCTTGTGCCATTTGTCTGGAATTTCTTACACATTCTGCCATTGCCTCTGAATGACTTAAATATGTTATTAAATCTAAGGAAATCTTTTTTTTCTTCCAATATTTTATTTAAATTCAAGTTAGTTAACATATAGTGTAGTAATAATCTCAAGAGTAGAATTTAGTGATTCATCACTTACATATAACACCCAGTGTTCATCCCAACAAGTGCCCTCCTTAATGCCCATCACCCATTTAGCCTGTCCCCCTTCAGCAACCCTCAGTTTGTTCTCTGTAGTTAAGAGTCTCATGGTTTGTCTCCCTCTCTCTTTTTATTTTATTTTATTTTTCCTTCCCTTCCATGTTCTTCTGTTTTGTTTCTTAAATTCCACATGTGAGTGAAATCATACAATATTTTTCTTTTGCTGACTAATGGATTTCACTTTAGTTCCATCCACATTATTGCAAATGGCAAGATTTCATTCTTTTTAATGGCTGAGTAAAATTTCATTGTATATTATAATACTCCATTTTTATACATACACATACGTGTGTGTGTGTGTGTGTGTGTGTGTGTGTGTAAAAACATCTTCTTTATGCATTCATTAGTTGATGGCCATGTGGGCTTTTTCCATAATTTGGCTATTGTGGATAGTGCTACTATAAACATTGGGGTGTATGTGCCCCTTCAATCAGTATTTTTTATCTTTTGGATGAATACCTAGTAGTACAACTGCTAGATCATAGGGTAGTTCTATTTTTAACTTTTTGAGGGTCTTCCATACTATTTTCCAGAGTGGCTGCACAAACTTGCATTCCCACCAACAGTGCAGGAGGGTTCCCTTTTCTTCCCATCCTCACTAACATCTGTTGTTTCCTGAGTTGTTAATTTTAGCCATTCTGTCAAGCATAAAATTTTGTGTTTTGTGGTTTTGATTTATAGTTCCCTGATGATGAGTGATGTTGAGCATTTTTTCATGTTAGCAATTTAGAGAAATGTCAGTTCATATCATTTGCTTAGTGTTTAATTGGATTCTTTGTTTGTCTGGTGTTGAGTTTGATACGTTTTTTATAGATTTTGGATACTAGGCCTTTATCCAATATGTCATTTGCAAACATCTCTCATTCCATAGGTTACCTTTTAGTTTTGCTGACTGTTTCCTTCACTGTGAAGAAACTTTTATCTTGAGGAAGTCCCAATAATTCATTTTTGCCCTTGCTTCCCTTGCCTCTGGAGATAATATCTAGTAAGAAGTTGCTACAGCCCATGTCAAAGAGATTGCTGCCTGTATCCTGTATTCTCCTCAAGGATTTTGATGGATTCCTGTCTCACATTTAAGTCTTTCATCCATTTTGAATTTATTTTTACTTATGGTCTAAGAAAGTGGTCCAATTCATTCTTCTGCATGTGGCTGTCCAGTTTTCCCAACACTATTTGTTGAAAAGACTTTTTTTTTTTTCCATTGGATATTCTTTCTTGCTTTGTTGAAGATTAGTTGACCATATCACTGTGGGTACATTTCTGGGTTCTCTATTATGTTCTGTTGATCTACATGTCTGTTTTTGTGCCAATGCCATACTGTCTTGATGATTACAGCTTTGTAAAATAGCTTGAAGTCCAGAGTTGTGATGCCTCCAGCTTTGGTTTTCTTTTTCAACATTCCTCTGGCTATTCAAGGTCTTTTCTGGTTCCATACAATTTTGGAATCATTTCTTCTAGCTCTGTGAAAAATCCTGGTGAGACATAATGAATGCTAGCTGCAGATTAGTCTATGGATAAGAGCTTCTTTACTTTGCCTACGTC
Source organism: Mustela putorius furo (assembly GCF_011764305.1). Classification (NCBI taxonomy): domain Eukaryota; kingdom Metazoa; phylum Chordata; class Mammalia; order Carnivora; family Mustelidae; genus Mustela; species Mustela putorius. Next base: position 14,053,048 of record NW_025422023.1, read on the forward strand.
AATTGTTTAACCACCTGTATCCTAACATAGGCATTTGAGTTCAATCTAGAATCAATCTAATATTGACTACTTCTTTCCTCTTTAAGTAGTAATCCTAAAAATATTTTATTTTGATGAAAATTTTCAGACAAAATGTCTTCTGTAAGTCCTCTGAAATCATAAAAGAAGTAATAATCATCAAGAAACAAAGTCACCTTTTCTGCTATTGTCATATACAAATTGCACATTGGGCCTGTTTGTTAAGCCCTGAGGCACTGGCCATGTCATCCCCCATGGTTTTTTGGTTTTCTATTTTTTTTCACACTGAGTACACAGCTTGTGGTCAACAAATAATAAATAACAATCATTTGCAGGTGGGAGCATTTGAGAAATGGAATTTTTTCATGTGAGCTTGCCAACAAATTCTCCTTCTGCTCATGGAAAACTGTCCTAACCCACTGCTTCCCCTGAATGCAGGTTAGGTCAAATATACTATTTATTCTTAGGCACATATCCTAGAATACATGAAGGCACTAAAAAAATCCAGCAAAAATGAACGTAATGTTCCCGGGAATGATGCTACACTGTTCAATAGCAGCAAACACACAAATATATTTGAGCACATTTCCACAGTACCAGAACAGGAGATGATTAGATGTTCAGGGCCAATCAGCCATCAACACCCTCTATTCAAAGATACAGAAAGTACAGATGCCTTATGTCTAGTTCAACTATGTCCAGTAAAAGTCACATCATTTTTTTTCATTCATTTTTCATTGAATTAATTCGGTGTAAATTTACTGAATGCCTACTGTATTCCCAGCACCATTTTAGGCAATAACAAATAACAGATCAATAAGACCTGTGTTCTTCCCCCAGAGAAATGCACAAGTTTCTGAGGTAGATAGATGTATAAATAAACCATTACAATACAGTATGGTACTACAGATCTTCACATACTAATTTGTACAAGGTATCATGAAAACATTAAACTCTTTTGACTTCCATATTTTTCAGGATATTTTTCCTATATTAAAGGACCTACATTACAAAAAAAATTACACCTGAAAACACATGAATTTATGTCGAAACTGTATCTTCTTTTACATCTGAATATCACTATAGCTTTGATTATTGCTTACTTCTCTTCTTGTAAACTTCTCACAGGAAAGAGTCTTATTTACAAGAATTAACTTACTTGAAGACAGTTGCTTGTGGGATATGATTTGAGGCTCCTGATCTCACTCCCTCAACAACTTTCTAGATTCTGAAGATGCCTACTACTCATGTTCTAGACAGAGTCCTGCCAACTATTTTTTTTTTTAAATTCAAAGATCCCTGGAAGGTAAAGTATTCCTAACCACTTAAATACACAAAATATAAAAAACAAAAACAAAAACAAAACAAAACAAACAAACAAAAACACCTATATCTAAAACTAAACTCATGGCCATTCCCACTAAGCCTCTCTTCCCTCAGTAATCTCTTTCTTTGCCATGGTAACTCTACACACCTAGCCACTCTTGTCAGGGGAAACCTAAAAATCATCACCTACTCTACCAAAACTGCTCTTTTCAAGTTTTGCCAAAGCTTCTTGTTACTAAACCCAAAGGTCTATTCTCCATATTCATCTTATTTGACTTGCCTTGTGAGGCACTTAGTGACACAATTAGTCACTCCCTACCTTGAAGCCTGTTCTTTACTTGGTTTCCTGAACCCCACCCTTTCCTATCCTGACTTTTCTTTTACCTTACTGGTTGCTCCTTTTCAATACTCTTAGTCTATTCCTCCACTTCTACATGACTTCTAAATGGTGGTGTATTCTAGGATTTAGTCCCTGGACCTTTTCCCTTTTTTATTCACATATGTTCCCTAAACAGTCACATGGCTCTCATTATCAGCTATGAGCTATGTTATGAACTGAATTATGTCCTCCCCAAATCTCTATGTTGAAGTCCTAAGCCTCAGGACTTCAGAATTTGAGTACATTTGGAAATAAGGTCTTGAAAGAGGTAATTAAGTTAAAAAAGAGTCATTAGAGTGGGCCCTAATTCAATATAGCCGATATCCTTTTAAGAAGAGATTAGGAGAAGGTCAGACACAAGGAAGACCATATGAAGACACAGTAAGAAAATGGCTCTCTACAAAGAGAGAGGCCTCAAAAGAAACCAACCCCACTGACATGTTAGTCTCAGATTTCTAAACTCCACAACTGTAAGAAAATAAAATTTAATTGTTTAAGCCACCTAGTCTGTGTTATTCTGTTATGGAAGCCCCAGCAAATTAATATAAGCTAAATGTTTATAATCTCAGATTTTTCTATCTAGCTGCCTACTCTATATCTCATCTTGGATGATGTACTTGGCATTTCAACCTTAATGTCCCAAACCAAGTTCTGCATCTCAGGAAATGGCAAAACCCTTTCCAGTTGTTCACACCAAAAATTTGCCGTCATTCTCAACTCCTCTCTTTCTCATTTACCCCACATCAACCCACTAGCAGTCTTATATCCTATAGTATCTATCTTCAAAATAGATCCAGAATGCAGCTACTTCTCACCACCCCCACTGATGCAACTCTGGCCCAAGTCACCATGATCCCTCACCAGGATTATTACAGAAATCTCCTAACTGGCCTTCCTGCTTCGGCTCTTATACCCAATTAATTCTATTTTCAATGTATCCTATAAAGTAATCATATTTAAACAGAAGTTAGGTCATGCCACGTTTCTACTAAAACCCTTCAATGATGTTATACCTCATCCAAGCAAAAGCGAAAGCACTTACTATGGCCAATCAATCAATCAATCAAGGTCTACATCATGTCTCTCCCTCCTTCTCTGATCTCCATTCCTATGGCTCTTCCCTTCATTCTCTCTACTCCCACCCACTACTGTTCTTTAGAAATCATGCTCTCTGCTATTCTGACCTTGGGTCCTTATACTTGCTCTTCACATATTCCACACTGCTCAGTCTTAGCACCCCTCACCTCCTTCATGTATTTACTCAAATGTCACCTTCTCAGAGGTCACTTCTATGGTTAATACATTTAAAACCGAAAACTTCCCATACTGTCTAGCCCCTTTCCTCCCTTATTTTACCCCATAGCATATCACCTTTAAACATCTTTTTACATAAAATATTTATATTTTTTTTCTTACTTTATTTACTCTTATCTTATTTACTGTGTCTGCCCTGCCCTCCCACCACCACCCAATTAGAATGAGTTCTGCAAAGTCAGAGATTTTCATTTGTTTGATTCACAGTTTAAATTCATATAAGACAATCAATAGACTTTGTTGAATGAATCATATATTGATTTGTGGAATTTGAGATCTGTCTTCCGATTAGACTGTTAGAACCATAAAAGGGAGACAAAGTCAATTTTGTTCACCAGTGAATTTTTAATACCTAGCATTGTTCTTGACCAAGGAGTCATTTAAACATCATTTTACTATTAGGTAAATGAATAGCTTGATTACCCTTTAATATGAATTATTTCAAAAGATATTCATAAGCCAATCAGCTTGAAAGTGGCTTATAAATATGCAATTAAATGTGAATTAAACAAATTATTTGATGAAAGTAATAATAGCATAATGTAAAAGAGTGTATCATTATGTAAAAACCACTTACCTATTTAGAATACTCAAAAATAAACTAAATTTCATATATATAACATTGGGCAAAAAAACACACATAATGTACTATCTGTTTCAATAAAGCATTCAAAACAATTCTACTTACTGTTGAGAGAGATATACATATGCAAAAAAAAAAAAAAAAAGAGAGAGAAAGAGACAAATGCATAGAACTGATAAATGTCAAATTCAGGGAGCTCATACCTCTGCAGGGAAAGGAAGAGACTGCAACTAGGAAAAGACACATGAGGGACTCAGCAGGGATTGTAATATTTCCTTTGGATCAGCCAGTTGTGGATTCATGGCTCCTCATTAAGGTATTTCTTACATCTATTTGTTTTTCTGAAATAATCCCAAATAAATAGAAGTACAAATAAACATATAAATATACTGTCTATAATTCAAGAGGATCTTTAAATTACCTCCATGTTTTTCCTTTACTATACAATCTACACAAGGGAGCTTGTGTTCCCTAGGAGGCACAATCACTTCTAATCAGTAGGTTGCTTGCTTCTCCAAGTTTTTGCCCTTTTTTGCAGTGCACTGAATCTTTACAGGTGTTAACATTTCAGTATACAGCAAGGAAATTGTTTACTTGCTCTTTGGTTTTATTCTTTAAATTAAGCTGTACTTATCTAATACCATCTATCTTTCCACTTTATGACAGCTAGAAATAAAGTAAAATGAGAAACATGGCTGAGTTTCTTTCATCTACATATCTAGAAAAATGATCTAGAAAATATCTAGAAAAATACTAGGGAATATAGTTTTTAGTCCAAATAAAATGTCTTCTGTTTGGGCTAACTGGTCCTATCCATGGCTATATGTTGTCCTTTAATTCTTCATGTCTAGGTCCTTAAAGATGTGATGGGGTAAACACCCTTGTGTGGAGAGCCATCCAACAGATGCAAGGTCACGTAGACGGGAGTGCCTGAAGATTGAGGAACTGAGAATGATTAGTTTAGGAGGATGCGCTCGTGGCTGACGCACACAGCTCCAGGAGCCAAGAGATAAACGCATGATCACCGCTAGAGAACAATAGAGTCCTGTATGGTTACATAAGGGTCCACAAGGACACTGCGTGCACGGCGTTATGATTGGCCAAATAGGGTGGCGAATACGGGTGAACTTCGTGGATAAATACTGCTGTAAGTGCTTGGTGCGGCGCGGCCGCCATTAGAGTAGTAATAAAAGAAGCTTGCCACTCACCTCGTCTGCGGGTCGTTCTTGCGGGCCGAGAGCGACACCCTTGCAAAATTTTTAGCACTTTGATTAAAAGTGCCAATAAAAATTTAAAATGTAATTAGTTTTTTATGTCCCTGGGAAGGCCTAATATATTACAAAATCACGTTACTGAAAAGCCTGAAATGTGACTTAAGAAATGAGCACTCTCATTTCACAGAAAATAAAATCCCCACATATTTAGGTAGCTCACAGTTTGCACAAGAACCCACGCTTCCCAATTCTATTCTGATGCTTGTGAAACTATTCCCAGAAAACAGAGAGTCTTCTTCCTAGAAGTGAGAAGAGAAGCTAACGCTGAGAATCCTGCTTCCTCTTGCTAAACACTTAGAGGTAACTGTCACAACCACTATATGAGGTAGGAATTATAATTCCATTTTCCTGAAGAGCAACCTGGGCCTCAGAGAGGTTATGTCACTTGACATATTTAAACAGAAGTTAGGTCATGCCACCGGATCTGGAATTTAGTATGCATGATGGGACAATTAGAGACTTGGCATTTATGGAAGGCCCAGAAGGTGGTGGAGCTATTTTGATAAGTGCTGGAGCAGGGGATTGTAACATTTATACAACTGATTGTCAAAGAGGACAGGGCCTGCATGCTCTGAGTGGACATACTGGCCATATTTTAGCACTTTATACCTGGAGTGGCTGGATGATTGCATCTGGTTCCCAAGATAAGACTGTTAGGTTTGGGGATCTTCAAGTACCAAGCTGTGTTCGTTTTGTTGGCACAACATTCCATGGAACTGGCAGTGCAGTGGCATCTGTAGCTGTAGATCCCAGTGGCCATCTCTTAGCCACAGGACAAGAAGATTCTAATAAGCGATAGAACAACAGTGGAACCAGAATCCAGGCAGATTTGTCCAAATCCAGAGCTGTGCTTGCTCTACTCTGCCTATCCCTCTAAATATTAGTAATAAGGTAGGAGTTAGGGATGAGATATTACAGCAATACTCTATGTTACGCAGCCTCAATGGGGGCAATAGTCCCCCAATAGAGCAAAAGCTCTTTTTACAATGCTTCGTGGCCCCCCAAAGGGTCACAGTACATATAAATATATATTATAATTTCATAGGGAGGGAAGAAATCCAAAGAAAGAAATTTTTAAAATCTCCTTCAGAGAGTGATAATAGAAAACAAAAAGTTGAGAAACACTGGGTCTATACTAGATGTTTGAAGAAAAAAGATGCACATCAATTTTCCAGTCATTCTTTTTACTATAAATATAAACTCATACTAGGATTCTTATTTCTCAAATCTATGAAATATGTTTTTAAGCATCAATGGTTCTTTTCTCTTATAAACTACAGGCTTCCTGCCAGTCAAACATGGATTTCAGAGATAAGCAGAACCATCAAGTTTGAAAATGAGCTCAATTATTCTTGAGTTACTTGAATTATTACTTGAAATTTACTGAGTTTCATCTTACAGGACCATTGAAACAACTGTAAGAGCAAGTGAGGGGCCTCACATATAGCAAACTTTCAGTAAATGTGAGTCCCTTCCCTAGATTTGTTTATTAATTTATTTGAATAGTACATCTCCACAAGAGGAACAAGAATCTAAGAATTGATTAAAGAAAGCCTGCCTTACTTTGAGGAAAGAGCTGAATGTTTAATACCATTATAGGATTATGCAGTTTCCAAGTGGTTGGGATTTTAGTATTCAAGCATTTATAAAAGTAAGAAAGGGTTGTACAGCAGCAGGGTTTGTTGGAGTATTTTGAAGAGGAGTACTTTAAATGAATGGCTTGTGACAGAAGGAAAAATGAGAGGTTATGTTAACTTCGGGGATAAGCTTTGGTGGCCAGAGAGCCTGTAGGAGAGCAGTGAAATCACACAGGATAAATTTCTTACAGGAAAAAAAGGGAAGAACCAGCAAACAGACTGGCCTCTAAAAGGATAGATACTGGATCGAGATTGGGGTTTCGGAAATTGTGGTGTAGCGTATTATGCCTCAGTACAACTATTTCAATTCCAGATTATATTAAATGGAAGATTGCATCTCCCCTCCATTGTGCTAGCTTAAGAACATGACAGTAAGAGTCATAATCTTTATAACTGCTCATATTTAATACTTCACCTTTCCTTTAATGATAGGCAATATAATTTAACTAAAAACAAAGCAGATTCCTTACGGATTTATTTTTTAAATTCAAAAAAATATATTACCTTATACATATTAGCCAAAAAAAACTTCACCAATAAATTACGTATTTGAAAGAACTTATTTTATAAGTAAACTGACATCAATACTCATATTTATTTTGTATAGTATTATAATCCCCTTAGTTTCTCCTTTCATTACTTAGTACAAAGGAATATGCCAAGTAGAAAGGATTATACAATATAATATAAAAATATGCCTATAAATAATGTATATTTTTATTGAAGATTGTGTGTATACATTTATGAGTATGCCTATCTATTTAAAACTTATGTATGTTTGGCAGTCTTTCTGTATATAATCACATAGGTATTACAAATGGGCAGAACTTATTTCTCTCACTAGGCAATGTTATCATTTTAATTACATACTTATTACCACTCTATAGCAGCAGCAATTTAGAAATATAGATATAAAGTTATAAAAGAAAGAATTGAGAGCTGAGATCCTGAATAAAAGATGATATAAAGAAGGAGAACACAAAATTTGAAGCTAAGTTTCTGTTTATTGGTAATAAATCATCGTTCTAGTGAACATGCAGCCATTGACTATAATGATTTATGGACAAAGAAGCTTGTCTGGGGGGTTTTAATTATCTTAATCTTTAGTTATCTTAATCTTATCTGAAAAGAGAAGAAATAAGCGTTTTCATCAGAGAAATAGACACAGTTCTGACTACTATGGGAGTAGCCTTCCACCAGGGTATTCATTTCAAGGTACCCGTTCCAGGTCCAGATGCTCTAGGTCACTGCCCATTAAATACTGGAGGAATTAGAACTTTCTAATCCCAAAGGATAAAAGAAGAAGCTGGGTTCCAAAATCATTCTTTGCTTCTTTTTAACCAATTCAAAAATACTACTTTAAATGAATGAAGCTGATCATTATGGTAGACTTAAAAATACCAAAAAATTCATTCTCTCATAACCTGTCTCATTTCCAAAATGCCTTCCTGTGAGTTTTCAAGTACCCTTCCTGGATTTTCCATTATGCCTGGACTTCTGACTTATTATGGTACTGAGTCCCCTAGATGGACTCTTGCTTCATTGTGTTGCAATTATATCACAGAACCAATTACTCTGTGCCAGTGCAATTTTCCACTGAAATATTGTTGACAGCAATTGATACTGCGGTTCTGAGGCTATAGAAATGGGAAGGTCCCAGTTGGAATAGAAGCTTTTTTTTTTTCCCTTTTGCTTAAGTGAATCAATTTATGTCTTTTTCTCTTAGTTGTCTTTTTCCTACCTTGTGTTTAAAACCCAGTAGAACTGAACCATCACTTTAATAACCAGAATGAGAAAACAAAGTAACCCATTTAAATGAAATGACAACTGAACTAAAGAAGATCAACAAATCCACATTTAACTGTCTTCATTCTCTGTATCTCAGAATTTTCATAGCTTTTATAAATGTATGAGTTCTTGGGTTTGTTTATTTATATGAGCAAAATATATTGTCATCTCATCTATGCTCAAGGAGCAAAATATAGCAGGCAGCTTTTTATAGACTGCAGACATGAGAAAACTGAGCTTTCGAGACTTTTTAAAGGACAATTTATTTTTAAATAATTTACAACAAAGATTTTGCTATATTTTCAAATAAGTATTTCTGTGAATTTTCAAGGTTGAAATATTGTATACAAAAATTTCCATTTACCTATAAGTATAACAATTAAGTAAAATATATTTGGCACTGTACATCATCATACAGGTTACTTTATGAAAAAAAAGAAAAAGAGACATTCATAAACCCAAAACATTAATGCTAAGGTCTGTAGATAACAAACCTATACTATTAGAGAAAGAGCTGGGTCTTTCTCCTTTGATCTCAGAAGTTCTTCTGGAATTTACATAACAGAGCTTAGACATGATCAAAAACCCAAACAGGATTTAAAATCTAGTGTTCCAAAATATATCATTAAACTGAATGTCTACATCATACACTTTTCATAAATTTTTCATATACTTTAGATGAATCATCAGGTCAAAACCCAGAAAGCCTTCATTCAGCAATACCCAAGTGCCAGCCACTGATTAGAAGCTTAGTGTGAAAAGGTGCTGAAAGCATGTTTGCTTCTGATTTGAGATACACAGATGTGGATATGCTAGGGTAACTCAAAGCCTGAGGAAGAGATTCAGTTTGTTTTATTCATATCTTCACTATATCCTGCATCATTTGGTTAAAACCTGAAGACATTTTTAAACTGCTTTCTTTCTGATTAATTTTAGAACTTACTTGAAAAAGGCCAGTTTTATACTCTGTTCCACTGGTCTATGTGTCTGTTTCTGTGCCAGCACCATGGTGTCTTGGTGATCACAGCTTTGTATTAAAGCTTGAAATCAGGCAACGTGAAGCCCCCAGTTTTGTTTTGTTTTTCAACATTTCCTTAGCAATTTGGAATCTCTTCTGGTTCCATACAAATTTTAGGATTGTTTTCTCCACCTCTCTGAAAAATGCTGGTGAAATTTTGATAGGGATGGCATTGAAAGTATAGATTGCTCTGGGCAGTATAGACATTTTAACATTTATTCTTCTGATCCATGAGCATGGAATGCTCTTCCATCATTTCGTGTCTTCTTCAATTTCTTTCACGAGTGTTCTGTAGTTCCTCAAGTACAGAACCTTTACCTCTTTGGTTAGGTTTATTCCCAGGTATCTTGTGGTTCTTGGTTCTAAATGCTTTTTCTGTATCAGTTGAGAGGACCATGTGGTTCTTCTCTTTTCTCTTATAGATTTGTTCTATCACATTGATTGATTTGTGAACGTCAAGCCACACTTGCATCCCATGGATAAATCCCACCTGGTCATGGTGGATAATCTTTTTAATCTACTGTTGGATCCTATTAGCTGGGATCTTGTTGAGATCTTGGCATCTGTATTCATCAGGGATACTGGTCTGAAATACTCCTTTTTGGTGGGTTCTTTGCCTGGTTTGAGGATCAGGGTAATGCTGGCCTCATTTAAAAAAAAGTCTGTTTATATATTTGAAATAGCTTCAGGAAAATAAGTATCATTTCTTCTTTGAATGTTTGGTAGAATTCTGCAGGGAATCCATCAGGTCCTGGCCTCTTGTTTTTTTGAGAGGTTGTTGATCACTGCTTCAATCTTGTTACTAGATATTGGTCTATTCAGGTTGTCAGTTTCTTCCTGACTCAGTTTTGGAAGTTTGTAGGTTTCCAGGAATGCATCCACTTCATCTACGTTGCCTAACTTATTGGCATATAACTGTTGATAATAATTTTTGATTATTGTTTGTTTCCTTGGTGTTAGTCATTTATAATTTTATTAATTTGGGTACTCTCTCTTTTATTTTGGATTAATTTGGCCAATGGTTTATCAATATTATTGATTCTTTAAAAAAAAAAAAGCTTCTAGTTTCATAGATGTGCTCTATTGTATCCCTAGTTTCTATCTCATTGATCGCTCATCTAATCTTGATTATTTCCTTTCTTGGGTGTGGGGTAGAGTAGATAGCCCAGATATGGACCCTCAACTCTATGGTCAAATAATCTTCAACAAAGCAGGAAAAAACATACAGTGGAAAAAAGAGAGTCTTTTCAATAAATCGTGCTGGGAAAATTGGACAGCTATATGTGGAAGAATGAAACTCGGCCATTCTCTTACACCATACACAAAGGTAAACTCAAAATGTATAAAAGACCTCAACTTGGAGATAAGAATCTTTCAAAATCCTAGAAGAGAACATAAGCAGGAACCTCTTTGACATCAGTCACAGCAAATTCTTCAAAATATGTCTCCAAAGGCAAAGGAAACAAAAGGAAAGTGAACGTTTGGGACTTCAAGATCAAAAGTTTCTGCACAGCAAAGGAAACAGTCAACAAAACAAAGAGGAAACCCACGGAATGGGAGAAGATATTCACAAATGACACTACAGACAAAGGGCTGATATCCAAGATCTATAAAAAACTCCTCAAACTCAACACACACAAAACAGATAACCATGCCAAAAAATGGGCAGAAGATATGAACAGACACTTCTCCAAAGAAGATATACAAATGGCTAACAGACACATGAAAAAATGTGCATCATCATTAGCCATCAGGGAGATTCAAATCAAAACCATATTGACATACCACCTTACACCAATTATAATGGCCAAAATTAACAAGACAGTAAACAACCTGTGTTGGAGAAATGGAGAAAGGGGAACGCTTTCCACTGTTCATGGGAATGTAAGTTGGTGCAGCCACTTTGGAAAACAGTGTGGAGATTGCTCAAAAATTAAAAATAGAGCTTCCCTATGACCCAGCAATTGCACTACTGGGTATTTAACCCAAAGATACAGATATAGTGAAAAGAAGGGCCACCTGTACCCCAAGTTCATAGCAGCAATGCCCACAGTCACCAAATTGTGGAAAGAACCAAGATGCCCTTGAATGGATAAAGAAGATAGGGTCCATATATACAATGGAGTATTACACCTCAATCAGAAAGGATGAATACCCAACTTTTGTATCAACATGGGCAGGACTGGAAGAGATTATGCTGAGTGAAATTATGCTGCTTGAAAACAAGCAGAGAGAATCAAGTATCATATGGTTTCACTTACTTGTGGAGCATAAGGAATAACATGGAGGACATTGGGAGAAGGAAAGGAGAAGGGAGTTGGGGGAAATTGGAGGGGGAGACAAACCATTAGAGACTGTGAACTCTGAGAAACAAACTGAGGGTTTGGGAGGAGAGGGGCTGGGGGTTGGGTGAGCCTGGTGGTGGGTTTCTGGAGGGCACGTATTGCATGGAGCACTGGATGTAGTGCATAAACAATGAATTTTGGAACACTGGAAATAAAATAAAATAAAATAATTTTTAATTAAAAAAAAGGAAGGAAGGAAGGAAGGAAGAAAAAAAGAAAGAAGGAAAGAAAGAAAAGAAAAAGCCGGTTTTGAACTTCCAGATATCCTGGCAATGCCATCAGATTGATATATTACACTTGATCTTTTTAACACCACACAAAAACAAATGTAGACTCATTGTGAACCACAGAAACAAATGTTCTGCAGCAACAAATAAATTTAAAAATATAGAGATAAGATAGAATAACAAGTTAAGCCAGTTTAGAAAGTGCTTGTGGACAAGAAGTATGAACTGGGATAGAGTTTGATTTCTGGAAACTCTCAAATTAGAAAATGTGAAAGATTTAGTGAGTGAAAAACATTCTGAGGTCCAATCTGCTTTCAAAGATTCATCCTCAATTCTACTTACTAAGAATTCTATACCCATGAGAGAGAGATATGGAAAGCAGGAAATGAGACCATTATGATCACTTTGGGTTGATTTACCCTTATAATATATTCCCATCTGAATGGTCTGTGCTTCTTAGAATATGCCATGAAAAATGGGCAGAAAATATAGAAACTGAAAATGCAGTCTACACACAAAACCATTTCAAAAGACCATGTTTTCCTGATTCTTCTTTAAGGAATCAATAGCCTTTCAGTACCATGTAACAAAATTCAAAAGGAAAAATCATATTCTCCCAAAGTCTTTGGTATACAACCACGTGTCATCAACCTTTTATGTCACTTTCTTCCATATCACAAAGGGACCTATTTGTCCATTAACTCTCTTTCAACAAATATCTGTCCTGTGCCTGCTGTTCTAGGCACTATGAATATAGCAGTCAACAAGAGGTAAAAGAACATAGACAAGAGCATTTCACACGAAAGGGCAATCAGTATGATGGCCTAAAGTGGGAACACATATGGCCTATTCACTGTGGTTGGAGAATGAGGACAAAGGAAAAATAGTTTAAATAAAGTAGGAAGGATAGGCAAGTACTAGATCATGTTGTACTTCATAAGTCAGGGCAAGAAACTTGAGTCTCAATTAACAATGATATTTGGTAATTTTAACAGACCATTCTGGCTCCTGAATGAATTATGGAGAAAGCAGAAGAGAAATCAGTGAAGCGCATTATTGTAGGCCAATAAAAAAGTGATGGCTGGTTAATAATAGAGATAGAAATGAATAGATAAATTTAAGATAGATTTTAGAAGTAGGCTCTATGAGACTAAAAATGAAGAACTGAAAAAAAGAAGCAAGAGGTGGAAAGTAATTAAGGAGAAGTCCTGGATTTTGTCATGAGTAATTACATGGAAAATGATGCCATTTTCTGAGAGAGAGAAGTTCACGAATAACTTGGATTACTCAAAGAGAAATAAATCCATCTCCTAAAAAGAAGCACAACTTCAGTTCTAAGTTCCTCAAGAGACTAAGTCACTGAGAATCCATTGAAAAATGTTATACACTAAACTTTCTTCATTTTCCTTTTCAGAACTCCAAGCCTTTCAACCCAGATCATAGATCAATTTGCTATGATCCTGCTGATTTACACAGCAATGAGAAAATGAATTTCCCTTCTAAAATGGAAGCACTGCAGGGCCCATGTTGAGTCAAATGGAATTTGAAGGAAGGTTTATACTGGATTTTATCAGACAGCCAATAGTAATGCCATTTCTTCCTGGTTTGCTTCAGTTTTACTTAATCTACATATATCCACTATGGCATTAAAGGTATTACAGAAGGGGTTGCCTGGGTGGCTCAGTCAGTTAAGTGTCTGCCTTTGGCTTAGGTCATGATCCAGGGTCCTGGGATCAAGTCCTGAAGCAGGTTCCTTGCTCAGCAAGGACCTTCTCCCTCTGCCTGCTGCTCTCCTTGCTTGTGCTCTCTCTCTCTGCCAAATAAATAAATATAATCTTTTTTTTAAAGTATTACATAACATCCATGACTTCTGTTAAAAGAATAAAAGAATATGAGCTGTCTTCCAAAAAGCAGCCCCCCTTTTACATAAAGATCCATGGTTGGGTGCTCAAAGAACAGTACTGAGCAAAAATTAGTTATCTTAATAAAAAGAATATTAATACTTCAAGAATTTATTTATCTTTTTGATATCTCAAGATAATTTGAAAATAGACATAAAGAGAAAGAAAATTACTTCAAGAAGAAGTAAAGCTCATACCCACAGACACTGAACACTAAGTAAGTGTCCATGAAGTTTAAACAACTTCTCACTATCAGAACACTTAAGAACTCTCCAAAGATTTTACTGTTGGTCATATTACCAGAAAAATTTGCCAAATAAATTTCTTTCTAATCATTGTAAGATGAAGCAGGAAAGACCCTCATTAACCTGTTTCCAGTGATTTGCCCAAACGGTTTAGGTAGAGAGGGACCTGGGTGGCTCAGTTGGTTAAACCTCTGACTGTTGATTTTAGCTTAGGTCATGATCTTAGCATTGTGGGATCGAGCCCCATTTCAGGCTCTGTGCTCAGTGCAGATTCTGCTTGTCTCTCTCCCTCTGCTCCTCTCTATATAATAAACAAATGTATAAAATCCTTAAGAAAAAAGTTTAGACAAAAAGGAGGCAAATCTTTCTCTGGGAAAAGAGAAAGGAGTCCTTCCAGTTGTCACAGAATTCTTTATAAATCAGATAGATAAAAAGGCCATGTTTTCATTTTGTCTTAATGTCATCTACCTGTATGCCTATAACTTGTCTACCAGTGTGGACTCTACATTGTAGGGGCTCTAATGTTGGTCATTTATCAAGGAAAGTTCTCTGTGCTTGCTATTCTTCCCCCTAGAAACAATCTCCTTAAAGCACATGTAAGTGTCTTTTCTTCTGTCAGATTTCAGCTCAAATATTCTCTCCTCACAGAAACCTTTCCACCTGCATTTGTTTGGTAGCTAAAAATTGTGTAACAAATGATCCCAATATGCAATAATTCAAGTACAATAGGAGTTTATTTCTCTTTCACTGTACAGCCCAGGCAAAAGTTATAAGCTGCAACCAGGACGGGAAGCTTTGCTCCACACAATCATTCAGGGACTCAGACTGACATTAGCTCTACCATTTTTAACCCATGGCTTCCAAGATTGCTCTGGTCACTGATAATTTTTGTGATCTTCAATCCCACAGGAAGAAATAAAGAACTTTAAAAAATCATATGAGGAAGGATTTATGGGTCAGGCCTAGAAGTGGCACACTTTACTTCTGCTGTGTAAAAGAACTTACCCAAATTGGTTAATAAGCTATTTACTATAGTTTTTAAATTTAGAAATTTAGTATAGCTGGGCAGCCATGTGACAAGCTCTGGTAGAAGAACAGGAGAGTAAACATCAATGAATAGCTAGTGGTGTCTGCTACACCACACTAGTTTTAGGTCACATGTATTAATCTTCCATCACTCCCATTATTACAGAAGACATTCAGGCCAATATTTTTGTCTGTCTTGCTCATGTCTGAATGCTCAACAGCAGAATAGAGTTTAGCACCTAAAAGATGCTTAAACAATATTGCTGATTAACTGATTCCCCAGGCAAACTCCTCTAAAAACTCCCATAAAAATGAGAGACCCAGATATTTGATAGCCATGACTTTCTGATGCTCAAGAGTCTACTTTCAGAAATAATCACATTCATCTCCTCTTTCTTTGTGTCCTTTTGTAACCATTAAATGATAGTAAAAACAATATCTAGCATGTATTGAATAGCTGCCATACACTTCATTAAATGTTTCATATGTATTATTTCATTTAATCCTCACAACAACCCAAAAAAGTAGGTACTCTTATTAGTTCCACTTTACAAATGAAGAAAGTGAGCTATAGAAAGATTAAGTAATTTGCTCAAGGCCCACAGTGAAAAGGTAACAAAACTGGGGCTCAAATATTGTTCTAGAACTGTTTCCTGAGCCTAGACTCTTAATCATTAGGCTATATGGCCACTCATAAAATATTTACTCATTTACAGCAGTGCTTCTCAGCTCAGGCAATATTGACAATATCTGGAGACATTTTTTTATTATTATGACTTGGGTAGGGGAGTTTATGGCATCTAATGGATTGGGACCAAGAATGCTGCTAAACGTCCTACAATCACATGACCTCCTCCCCACAACAAAGAATTATTCAGTTCAAAATGTCAATAGTTCTAACAGTGAAAAACCCCAATTTAGAGGGACACACTGTCAATGACTTGCGCTTTGAACAAATAATAAGGAATTTCTCTCTTGCTCTGATTTTCTAAAAGATATTTTTCTCATATAAAAGTTATCCAAATTGGTAAGGAAGAAATAAAACTTTTACTATTTGCAGATGATGTGATACTATAGATAGAAACCCTAAAGACTCCATTAAAATCTATTAACTGCAAGACTAAAAAAAATCACAGGGAAAAAGCCATGAGTTCTGTGCTTGGCTTTCTCCTCCTCTGGAATTCTGCTGCTCTCCTTGGTATTGAAACCGCACTCCTTGGTAGGTGAACTTGGTCTCGGCTGGATTTCTTGTTGATCTTCTGGGGGAGGGGCCTGTTGTAGTGATTCTCAAGTGTCTCTGCCCCAGGCGGAATTACACTGCCCTTACCCGGGCCGGGGTGAATAATCCGCTCGGGTTTGCTTTCAGGAGCTTTTGTTCCCTGAGCGCTTTCCGTAGAGTTCCGGAGGACAGGAATACAAATGGCGGCCTCCTGGTCTCCGGCCCGGAGGAGCAGAGAGCCCAGGGCCTCACTCCTCAGTGCACCCTCAGAGAACAGCGCCCAGTCACTCCCGTCTGCCTGCCCTCCGGCCGCGCCAGTTCAAGGTCACCCCGAGCTGTGAGCTTACTGTCGGCTCTGTCTCTGTAGCTGGCTTTCCCGTTCCAATACCCGTAAGCTCTGCAACACTCAGACACCCCGGGACTTCAAGCTCTATTACAAAGCTGTCATCATCAAGACAGCATGGTACTGGCACAAAAACAGACACATAGATCAATGGAACAGAATAGAGAGCCCAGAAATAGACCCTCAACTCTATGGTCAACTAATCTTCGACAAAGCAGGAAAGAATGTCCAATGGAAAAAAGACAGCCTCTTCAATAAATGGTGCTGGGAAAATTGGACAGCCACATGCAGAAAAATGAAATTAGACCATTTCCTTACACCACACACAAAAATAGACTCAAAATGGATGAAGGACCTCAATATGCGAAAGGAATCCATCAAAATCCTTGAGGAGAACACAGGCAGCAACCTCTTTGACCTCTGCTGCAGCAACATCTTCCTAGGAACAACGCAAAAGGCAAGGGAAGCAAAAGAAAAAATGAACTATTGGGATTTCATCAAGATCAAAAGCTTTTGCACAGCAAAGGAAACAGTTAACAAAATCAAAAGACAACTGACAGAATGGGAGAAGATATTTGCAAACGACATATCAGATAAAGGACTAGTGTCCAGAATCTATAAAGAACTTAGCAAACTCAACACCCAAAGAACAAATAATCCAATCAAGAAATGGGCAGAGGACATGAACAGACATTTCTGCAAAGAAGACATGCAGATGGCCAACAGACACATGAAAAAGTGCTCCACATCACTCAGCATCAGGGAAATACAAATCAAAACCACAATGAGATATCACCTCACCCCAGTCAGAATGGCTAAAATAAACAAGTCAGGAAATGACAGATGCTGGCGAGGATGCGGAGAAAGGGGAACCCTCCTACACTGTTGGTGGGAATGCAAGCTGGTGCAACCACTCTGGAAAACAGCATGGAGGTTCCTAAAAATGTTGAAAATAGAACTGCCCTATGACCCAGCAATTGCACTACTGGGTATTTACCCTAAAAATACAAACGTAGTGATCCAAAGGGGCACGTGTACCCGAATGTTTATAGCAGCAATGTCCACAATAGCCAAACTATGGAAAGAATCTAGATGTCCAAAACAGATGAATGGATCAAGAAGATGTGGTATATATACACAATGGAATACTATGGAGCCATCAAAAGAAATGAAATCTTGCCATTTGCGACAACATGGATGGAACTAGAGCGTATCATGCTTAGCGAAATAAGTCAAGCAGAGAAAGACAACTATCATATGATCTTCCTGATATGAGGAAGTGGTGATGCAACATGGGGGCTTAAGTGGGTAGGAGAAGAATCAATGAAACAAGATGGGATTGGGATGGAGACAAACCATAAGTGACTCGTAATCTCACAAAACAAACTGAGGGTTGCTGGGGGGAGGGGGTTTGGGAGAAGGGGGTGGGATTATGGACATTGGGGAGGGTATGTGCCTTGGTGAGTGCTGTGAAGTGTGTAAATCTGGTGATTCACAGACCTGTACCCCTGGGGATAAAAATAAATGTTTATAAAATAAATAAATAAATAAATAAATAAAAATCTATTAGAACAGATCACTGATTTTAGTAAGGTTGCAGGATACAAAATCAATGTACAGAAATCTGCTGCATTTTTATACATTAATAATGAAGCAACAGAAAGATAAATTAAGGAAACAATCCCATTTATGATTTCACAAAAAAATAACAAAATACCTAGGAATAAACTTAACCAAGGAGGTGAAAGATATATACTCTGAAAACTGTAAAACACTGATGAAAGAAATTGAAGATGAAACAAACAAATGGAAAGATATTCCATGCTCATGGATTGGAAGAACAAATATTGTTGAAATGTGCACACTACTCAAAGGGATCTATAGATTTAATGCAATTCTTACCAAGATACCAATAGAATTCTTAACAGAATCAGAACATGTAATATTAAAATTTGTATGGAACCACAAAAGACCCCAAATACCCAAAGCAATCTTGAAAAAGAAAAACAAAGTATCATAATTTCATATTTCAAGTTTTACTACAAAACGGTGATAATCAAAACCAGTAGGGTACTGGCACAAAAATATATACATAGATCAACAAACCGGATACAAAGCCCAGAAACAAACCCACAATTATATGGTCAATTAATCTTTGACAAAAGAGGCAGGAAGATGTAATTGGGAAAAAGTCTGTCCAACAAACGGTGCTGGAAAACTGGACAGCAACATGCAAAAAAAGGACAATGGACTACTTTCTCATGCCACACACAAAAATAAACTCAAAATGGATTAAAAACCTAATGTGAGACCTGAAACCATAAATGTCCTAAAAGATAGCACAAGCAGTAATTTCTCTGACATCAGTTATAGCAACATTTTCCTAGATATGCCTCCTGAGGCAAGGGAAGCAAAAGCAAAAGTAAACTATTTGAACTACGTTAAAATAAAAAGCTTCTGCACAGCAAAGGACATAACCAACAAAAGTAAAAGACAACTTACTGAATGAGAGAAGATATCTGCAAATTACATGTATAATAAAGGATTAGTATCTAAAATATATAAAGAACTGATATAACTCAACACCCAGAAACCAAATAATCTAATTAAAATTGGACAGAAGTCATGAACAGATATTTTTCTAAAGAAGACAACCAAAGGCCAGCAGACACATGAAAGAATGCTCAACATCACTCATCATCAGGGAAATGCAAATCAAAACCACAATGAGATATCACCTCACACCTATCAGAATGACTAAAAATCAAAAACACAAGAAACAACAAGTGTTAGCAAGAATATAAATAAAAAGGAACCCTCATGCACTGTTAGTGGAAATGCAAACAGGTGCAGCCACTGTGGAAGACCTTTGAAGTTCCTCAAAAAGTTAAGAGTTATCAGATGATCCAAAAATTCCACTAAGTATTTACCCAAAGAATATGAAAACACCAATTCAAATGAATATATACACCCATATGTTTGCAGCAGCATTATTTACAATAGCCAAATTATGGAAGCAGCCCAAGTGTCCCTCAAAAATGAATAGATATTTCATTTCTTTTGATGGCTGCATAGTATTCCATTGTGTATATATACCACATCTTCTTGATCCATTCATCTGTTGATGGACATCTAGGTTCTTTCATAGTTTGGCTATTGTGGACATTGCTGCTATAAACATTCGGGTGCATGTGCCCCATTGGATCACTACGTTTGTATCTTTAGGGTAAATACCCAATAGTGAAATCTTGCCATTTGCGACAACATGGATGGAACTAGAGCGTATCATGCTTAGCGAAATAAGTCAAGCAGAGAAAGACAACTATCATATGATCTCCCTGATATGAGGAAGTGGTGATGCAACATGGGGGCTTAAGTGGGTAGGAGAAGAATCAATGAAACAAGATGGGATTGGGATGGAGACAAACCATAAGTGACTCTTAATCTCACAAAACAAACTGAGGGTTGCTGGGGGGAGGGGTTTGGGGAGAAGGGGGTGGGGTTATGGACATTGGGGAGGGTATGTGCTTTGGTGAGTGCTGTGAAGTGTGTAAACCTGGTGATTCACAGACCTGTACCCCTGGGGATAAAAATATATGTTTATAAAAAATAAAAAATTTAAAAAAAATGAATAGATAAAGGTGTAGTATATACATACAGTGGAATATATACAATGATATATTATTCAGCCTTAAAAAAGGATGATGTCTTGCCATTTGCAGCAACATGAATGGAGCGAGGGCTTATAAGGCAAAGTGAGAAAAGTCACTCAGAGAAAGACAAATACCATGATTTCACTCGTATACAGAATTTAAGAAATAAAACAAATGAACAACAACAAAAAAAAAACAATGAACAGTCTCTTAGCTGCAGAAAACAAACTAGTGGTTACCAGAGAGGAGATGAGTGGGGGAATGGGTGAAATAGATGAAGGGAATTAGGGGTATCCTTACATGATGAACACTGTGTAATATATAGCATTGTTGAATCATTATATTGTATACCTGAAAATAATATAACGCTGCATGCTAACTATACTGGAATTAAAATAAAATACTTAAAAAATGATTATTTTTTCTCCACTTAAAAAAAACTTTTCAAGGGGCAGCTGGGTGGCTCAGTCAGTTGGGCATCTGACTCTTAGTTTCGGTGCAGGTCACAATCTCAGGCTCCATGCACAGTGGGAATCTGCTGGAGATTTGGAGATTCTTTCTCCCTTTCCATCTCTCTCTGCCACTCCTCTCTCTCTTTCTCTCTTTCTGTTGTTCTCTAAAATAAATAAATCTTAAAACAAAAATACTATTTTCAAGATTGTCCCAGTTCATGTTGTTGCTTACTTTCTCTTTACACACTTCAGCTTCTATTTTTAATTTGTCCCTGGAAATTTTATCATTATCTTTTTCAAGTTTGTATTATCTTTTGCAACAATGAAGGAAAATTTCTATTTTTTTCATTCTAACACTTTCCAACATCTTGTCTCTTTATGTTAACCTCTACAGGTTAACAACCTTTGCAATGACCTCCACAACCCAGACTAAAACCAAATGTTCACAGAGCTCCTCCTTCACTCCTTAACATACAAAACATACTTACCTCACTTGAAGCCACTGTGTTCTCTTGAATCTAACCAGGATTCTAATGACCATCTAATGTAAAACTAGCATCTTATTTTAAAAATGAAGTGAAAAGAGCAAGTTAATAGCAAAGCCAAAATAAAATGCCAGGCCTCCTGATTTCCAGTTGACCATTATTTTTAAAATGCCACATTGCCTCCTACCTGACAAAATGTCCATACACATTTACATTTGCTTGTATTAATGCTTTTAATCCAGCTAGAGCCAACAGTAAAGTTAGAGGAAGTCGCTAATTTCTCTATAATTATTTGGTACAATTTCCTTTGTATATTTGTGTATCTGCTCAGACACTGTATACACTTTAAGAGAGCATTTCCAGAAATCAAAATTGCTGATTTTTTAGCTGTCATGTTGCCACTTTATTGGCTTTAGAGCCAAACAGTATGAATTTGGCTTCTATAAATTGTAACTGGACAGTTTTATTTTAAATAGAGTAGCAATGCACAAGCTTGGTAATCACAGAGAACATGAAGAAATTCCAGCATTCGGGAGGAAGGAATGGTAAGAATTCTCACATCTCCTCTAAGTTCTATCTAGTTTTTATTCTAACATAAATTGGTTTTTTGCGGGGAGTGACAGGATGGATGAAAGAGATAATAGTGAAGATGACGAAAGGGGAAAAAAAATAACTTCAGAGGGACAGATCTATTTTAAAGAAAATGGAGAGAAGACAATCTAAGCAAATCCAAAAGCAAATGGCCCCAAAATGCAAACTTACCACCACCAAACCCAGGATCTCCAGGTGTTTTCTTTTCGTTTCCTACAGAGACAAGATTGTCAGGATGTCAAGCACCTGACTGAACTCTGCTGCACTGCACGGTGAATTCCGGCCTATGTGTGTCATTCCATCCATCTGTTTCCAATTAAACATGCTCTTTCCCTCCAGATACCTTTACAAATAGCTAAGCACATTTAATATGGTGACCCAACCAGGAAGGATGTGTCAGACCGCTAACTCTGGTGCTCCTTTCGAATGATTATCTGGACAGGCAAAACATGACCAGCAGCTATTCCTTGCCAGGGATTTCCATGGCAGAGAGCCGTCTAATCTGGATATGATCTCTCTTATGACCTTGGCTGTTGTTTCACTATAATTATCTGAAACCTACAGGTAAAATCTAGGCACTCTCATGCATATGGAATTTTTATGGAAATGAACATCAAATATGGAATGTAAGCTTTATAGAACAATGAAGAAGCAACAGATGTGAAGGAGTGAGAAGGGAAAAACAAGAGGAACCAGATGGTTAACACCCCTGTGAAAAATGGTATGTGATGCGGCACAATTGCCCTCTTGGTAGACATAGAAATCCTGTGGTCTTAAAGAGAATTCAGTGCTTGCTTCATCTTCATATTCCCCACTATTCCAACTCCTTGACATTCTGCTGTAATTCTAACCCTGGGACTCGTCCAGTGCCAGAGTTTCCCACTTATCACAGAACCATGAATCACACCATTAAAGACTAGAACTAACCATGAAGTCACATTTGGCCTGAATGGTTGTTGAAGCCTGGAAAGAGTAGGGACAAAGGAGGAGAAGAAGAAAATTCTTAAGATGTTCCTAATTAAAAATGTGGCAAAAGTAAGAAAGATACATGCATAGAGTGGCTGGTGATTTGATAGAAAAACATCCCATAGTAATACAAACATTTCAGTTTTTGAGTAAATCAACAATAAAAAGTCCACCTATAATTAAATCCACATTTCTTCACCAAAAATATTGTAAGATACACCTCCACTAATATGTGAAAACACACATGCATTATGAATGAAAATTCAAGATACACAAATTGCATAAATATGTACAATACATAATTTATGGGCTTTTTTTTTAACTATAAAGCCATTCATTTCAGTTTACCATAGCACAGGCTAAGACATTGTATCTTGTGCCTATAGTCAAGAGTCCTTACAAGCAATACACATATGCAAAAGTCCCTTAGAAACCTCAATAAAAGAACTGCAAGAAGAACTGAGAAAGAAAAAACAAAGGCAAATTAACTTTAAGCCTTCCTTGTGGGTTTTCCCCAAGCCATTTTTTTTAATGTGAGGAGAGAACTTAGAAAATGTATGAGGTTCTTTTTGTTTGGTTGGGTTTTTGTTTGTTTGTTTGTTTTAATTTAAAGGAAGAGGAATGAATGAAGAGGAAAGAAGTGGATTTTACTCTAGCTCTACTTCATCTTAGACAGGAAGACATGAGAAGGTATTAATTTGAATGACAATTCTAGCGAAGGGACTATATGATTAACTGGGATTTCCAGCTTACAATAAATTCCATGTAAACAAATCTAACTGCAGTTTACTGTCTGTAAAATGAAGGTCAGTAGAACCTTGGTTACCTGTTTTTTTGTTGTTGTTTTGCTTATATATTTATTTACTTTTAATAAAATTTTTATTAACATATAGTGTATTATTTGTTTCAGGGATACAGGTCTGTGACCCGTCTGTCTTACACAATTCACAGCACTCACCATAGCACATACCTTCCCCAATGTCCATCACCCAGTCAGCCCTTCCCTCCCATCCCCCTCCCCTCCAGCAACCCTCAGTTTGTTTCCTGAGATTAAGAGTCTCTTATGGTTTGTCTCCCTCTCTGGCTTCATCTTATTTCATTTTTCCCTCCTTTCCCCTATGATCCTCTGTCTTGTTTCTCAAATTCCTCATATCAGTAAGCTTGATCACCTGTTTTAATGAAGGTTACTAAATAAACTATGGTTGCTAAAACACTTAAAATTCTTTGAAGATATATGAAAGAATTTATATGTGCTTATGATTCCTGTATAAAGCTGGTCAATTCTTTTGAATGTGTAAAGTCAATGGAAGATTTTCAAAACACCATCTTTAAACAGATACCCAAATAAAACACCTTGACCTTGGCAATGTGTTTAATTTGCATATGAAAGTAACTAGAGTATATTTTAAACCGTATTCCCTTGTTCAAATCTTTGTTCTCCACTTCCTGCAAATGAAATTAAAGAAGGATATATCCGATTTAGAAATGTCTTATTTTCCTTTTAAAAATACTTTGTAACCACAGTTAGTTAAGCCTTCCACTCTTGCTTTTGGCACTCCAGTCATGATCTCAGAGTCGAGAGATCAGGCCCCACAGGGACCACTGTGCTCGTCACAGAGCTTGTTTGAGTTTCTCAAACCTCTCCCTCTGCCCTTCCCTGCCATGTGCACACACACACTCTCTCTAATAAAGAAATAAATCTTTAAAAACCTGTGTAGTAAAGTATGCTCAACTAAAGGGCACCCATAAAAGACAGAAGGTACTCTGATATTTTGAAGTGTGACAGCCACACACTAACATGATTAACCCCCAGCAGGCACATTACAACAATGATAGTTTATCTTCATTAAAGGTACTTTCAGAATATAGCACTGGAAATGCATTTCAAGATCAAAATATTCCCTCCAAAAGTTATATGTATATATAACTTGTATGTATCTTGAATTCTTATTATAGGCATATATGATCAAATTCATCATTATATTTAAAATAAAAGTTTTATTAAAATATTACTTTTATATCCTCTAAATTCTTATTTTACATATATATAGTTTATATATAAGATAAATATTTTTAAAAATCCATTTTAAAATTTATTTATAGTACAGATTAATCTTAGAGGCAAAAAATAATAGAATACCTGAAGAGACAGGAGTGACAGCTAAAATTACACTATTTTAGTCATGAGAATTTAAAGAGAAATCCTCTCTGAGCATGTTGTCTGGATGTGACTTGAACCAAAGAACCCTGAGATTCTATTCTATCTCAGTCACTAAATCAAGCAAATTACTTAATATCTATATTTCAAGTACCTTACCTATTTATTTAGGTAACTTATTTCTGGTGTCAATTAAGTAAGCATATCATTACACTTAAAAACTGTTCTCAAAGAAGTGAAATGACCAATAGTGTATGTGCCAAAAATTATGCTTTCTATGCGCCATTTAATTTCTAATTCTTCAAGATAGGTATAAAACACAAACTTCATATCTTTATATATGATGCACTCACTTATCAGAATGTCAGTGAAGCTTATACTGTGTGCCAGAAATGAAAACAAACAACTCTGTCTTCATGGGTCTTATGTTCTAGAGGAATATAATAACAAACAAGTAAATAAATAAGCAAAATACAGGGTTCCCATAGTTTCTTAGGGAAATTAACCATGTCTTATATCCACCAAAATTTAGCAAAATACACATTCAATGTATATAGAATTAATGGATGAAGGGAGGAAGGAAAATAAAAAGAGAAAAGAGAATGATTTAATAAGTTGTTACCCTGGGGCACCTGGGTAGCTCAGTTGGTTAAGCACCCACTCTTGATTTCAGCCCAGGTCATGATCTCAGGGTCATGAGATCAAGCCCTTCATTGGGCTCATGCTCAGCACTGAGTCTGCATGAGTTTCTCTCCATCTGCCCTTCCCCCCAGGTACTCTCTATCTGAAATAAGTAAATCTTTAAAAAAAAAAAAAAGGGGCGCCTGGGTGGCTCAGTGGGTTAAACTGCTGCCTTCGGCTCAGGTCATGATCTCAGGGTCCTGGGATCGAGTCCCGCATAGGGCTCTCTGCTCAGCAGGGAGCCTGCTTCCCTCTCTCTCTCTCTCTGCCTGCCTCTCCATCTACTTGTGATTTCTCTGTCAATAAAAATAATAATAATAATAATAAAAAAATAAAAATAAAAAATAAAAGTTGTCGCCCAACAAGTCACTTTAAAAATAAAATGACTTTGACTATGGCAGAGAAGCACTTTACAGACAAACTATTCTACCACAACTCTCTGTTCCTGGCTCTCAAAGGCATTTGCAACTTTCTAAGATGAAGATGGCAAGAGGCCAAGAAGCCACGGAAAGATCAGAATGAAACACCTAGGAGGTAATAAAGCTGAGTTGAGTTTTTAAGTAGCCTCATGATCTCAGAGAGGCAAAAGTTCCTACCAAAGAGAAAGGATCTGAATAAAAAGCAGTCTTTACAGTCAGACAATCCAATGTCTACAATTTAGGAACAAGGAAAAATTAGGAATTATCCAGCATAGAAATACTGACTCATTGATTCTTCTTCTACCCACTTAAGCCCCCATGTTGCATCACCACTTCCTCATATCAGGGAGATCATATGATAGTTGTCTTTCTCCGCTTGACTTATTTCGCTAAGCACAAAATGGAATTGGGAGGGAGACAAACCACAAGTGACTCTTAATCTCACAAAACAAACTGAGGGTTGCTGGGGGGAGGGGGTTTGGGAGAAGGGGGTGGGATTATGGACATTGGGGAGGGTATGTGCTTTGGTGAGTGCTGTGAAGTGTGTAAACCTAGTGATTCACAGACCTGTACCCCTGGGGATAAAAATATATGTTTATAAAAAATAAAAAATTAAAAAAAAAAAAGAAATACTGACTCAGACTCAAATTTCTTAATTCCTCATTGGATCAAGATTATGTGTTCAAATACTATACCAGATAGAAGAAAAACACATTCTAGAAAAAAGATAACATTATCCAGAAGCTCCATTACTTTTTTATTAAATATATAAAGTATTCAAAAATTATTAAGTATTCCAGGAAATAGAACCAGAAAATCCAAGAGATAAAAATAAGAAATAGATATGGACTCATAGGTGACTCATATATTGGACCTATCAGACACAAAAATAAAAATAATTTTAATATGTCAAAAAATTAAATGACACAAAGAACTTCACCAAAGAACTAGAATCTGTAAATAAATTATAAATTAAAATTTTAGAACTGATGTGCACAGTAACTAAGATTCAGAGCTCAATACAGCATATTAGCCTAAATGAAAGTCTAAAAGAAGACAGATTATTTTAAGAGAGGTACTTTTTAAGATATAAAAGACAAAATACAAAAGATATTTGGGACATAATGAAAAATATATTATACATATAATTGAAATCCCAAAAGAATAATAGAAAGGGGAAGTAGCCATAATTTTAAAATAAAGGTGAATAATTTTCCAAAAAGGAACAAAGACATCAGGCAACGTCACTAAGAAGCTCTACAAACTCAAAACAAAATAAATGCAAATAAAACAACAGCTATATTTACTTCTGAAAACCAAAAATAAAGAAAAAAATCTTA
This sequence comes from Mustela putorius furo, assembly GCF_011764305.1. Taxonomy (NCBI): domain Eukaryota; kingdom Metazoa; phylum Chordata; class Mammalia; order Carnivora; family Mustelidae; genus Mustela; species Mustela putorius. The sequence continues at coordinate 14,080,436 of NW_025422023.1, forward strand.
AAAGCATGTAGAAACAAAAACCACTTTCAAATTTAAAAAAAAAATTGACAGCTCATTTATGAACAGGAATGAAATCAGAGGACAATGGAATTGTATCTTTAAATTTCTAAATCCAGATAACTTCTAACCAGAATTCCTTACCTAGAAAGACACTTCTTAAAAATAAAGGGCCGGGGCGCCTGGGTGGCTCAGTGTGTTAAGCCACTGCCTTCGGCTCGGGTCATGATCTCAGAGTCCTGGGATCGAGTCCCACATCGGGCTCTCTGCTCAGCAGGGAACCTGCTTCCTCCTCTCTCTCTGCCTGCCTCTCTGCCTACTTGTGATCTCTCTCTGTCAAATAAATAAATAAAATCTTAAAAAAAAAAATAAAAATAAATAAAAAAATAAAAATAAAGGGCAAATAAAGATTATGCCAGACAAACAAAAGTAGAGAAAAATCGTTGGCAGCAGACCTATGCAAACTACCAAACAAACAAACACAAAATGAAAGGTTCTACTGGCCAAAGAAAGCGACTCTACATATACAAAAAGGAATAAAGCTTAATAGAATAAGTCAATGTAGGAAAATATAAAGAACTTTGACTTCATAAAACAATATATATCGTGCCTTATGGAATTTTATACACAGCATTAAAATGTGTGACTAGAATAGCAAAAGGGCTAAAGGAGGTAAGATATTTTTAGATTTCATTGTCTAGTAACTGACAAAAGTAGTAACAATTATAACATTACTAATTTTTATAAGACTGCACTGAGTAAAAGAGTCATATTCTAAAATCTAGAATAGGTATTGGCAAGCTATGCTTATGGATCAACTCCAAACCACCACCTATTTTTGTATAGCCCAAAAGCTAAGAATTGTTTATACCATTAAATTGTAGAAAAATATATTTTAAAAAAATGTTTATAGCATATTGTGCATTGGTCAAGAACTTTTCAATTATTAGTTCATTTAATCTTTACATCAACCTTGTAAAATAAGTACTCATTATGCAGCTGAGGAAATAGAAGCTTCTAGATAATTACTTCAATAGTTAAGGTACTAAATAGTTAAGGATCAGACAGTTAATGATCACTTCTGACATTTGAATTCAGAGAGTCTTACACTGGAAGCTATGCTCTTATCCAAAACTAGGAGAACAGTATGTAGGTGTCTAAAGACAGATGCAGACAACGTTCTGGTACATTTTCAGGAAGTAATCTCGCTGTGGTTTAGAGAAACAAGAAGAGATGGTATATCTGTCATGATGATACGGAACACTAAATTTAAACTCCAAATACATGAACTGCTTTTCCCCAAAGAAAGAATTTCATTCTTCTCATCAATATATCTGTATTACAAAAAAAAAAAACCTTACTCAATTATTTTTATTATATTTTAAAATTTTTCAATAAAAATCCATGTAAATTGTTCTTTCTGTAATTACATAAGTAGCTACTTATGTAATAAGTATATAATATCCTTGATTTTGCCACTAGGTCTGAAAAACATAAAATATTCACTATATGATCCTTTACAGAGAAATAGTGCCAACCTCTATTCTAGAATAATCACAAATGGGTAACAAAAAAATGCATAGCTATGAGATTGGTAAAAATCAATTAATCTAAAAGAAGTCAAGAAAAGACCAAAAAAGGGGGAAAAAAAAAAAAACACCTGGAACAAAGAGGAAACAAATATGAAACAAATATGAAGATAGGACAGGAACGCCTGGGAGGTTCAGTCAGTTAAGTGTCCAAGTCTTGATTTTTGGCTCAGATCATGATCTCAGAGTCATGAGATAGAGCCCTGAGTTGGACTCCATGATCAGCACAGAGTCTGCTTGAGATTCTTTCTCTCTCTCTTCTGCCCCTCTCCTTTCTTGCACTAAATTAATAAATAAATAAATAAATCTTTTTAAAAATCAAAAAACAAGAGTAGTTAAATTAAATGTAAATTAAATGTAAAGGTGAAAGATTATCTGACTAAATAAAAATAATTCCCAATTATAGTTCCTTGTAAAAGAAACATCTAAAATATAAAGATACAAAAAAAGTGAAACTAAATGTGTGGAGAAATCGTATCACACAGAGTGAACAAAGCAAAGACTTATGGCCACAAAAATAACTAAGTAGATATTAAAGCAAAAAGTATTAATGGAAACAAATATGCCAAAAAATGACAGAAATACTGAATAAGCACAACATATCCAAAAGGCCAAAAATATATGAATAATATTCAACCTCCCTAGAATGATAAAAAATAAACTCACAATGATATACAATCTAATACAACACCAAAATGGCTAAAATGAAAGACAACAAAAAGTTGTTGACAACAACTTAAATGTCTCTCAGTATAACAAGTAATAAACATATCCAAGGAATGGATTACTATATGTCAATGAGAATTAAACAAATTATTGTTACACACACTAAGTGGATGAGTATAAAACCTAATGTCAACTGGGGTGGCTGGGTGGCTCAGTTGGTTAGGCATCCAACTCTTGGTTTCAGTTCAGGTCCCGATCTCATTGGCTCATGAGATTGAGCCTGGCATCAGACTCCATACTCAGTGAGAGTCTGCTTGGATATTCTCTCCCTCTGTGCCTTCCCCAACTTGTGCCCTCTCTCTCTCTCTCTCTTTCTCTAAAATAAATAGATAAATCTTTAAGACACACACACACATACACACACACACACAGAAAACCATAATGTTGACTAAAGGAAGTAATATAAAAAAAAGTGCCTACTATATGAGCCTATCTATATAAAATTTAAAAACTCATAAATGTACAATATAGAAGTTAGATTACTTTTGCAGGGAGTAATGATAGGTAATGCACAAAAGAGACTTTTGGGGACCTGGTAATACATTTCTTGATCAGAATGAAGGTTACATGAGCATGTTCATTTTGTAGAAATAACAAATTTTATAATTCATGTACTTTCTGTATGTATATTATACATATTTTTTAAATAAAGGATATAAATAGTTTATCAGAAGAGACAATAAGTAATCAAGTCATTTGATTACATGGTTCTCACCTTGGTAATCACTCTTTCATATTTCTATGAGAAATATAGCAACTATATTTATAGTTGCTATATCTATAGCAACTCCTGCTGATCTGTCTTACCCCAGCCTATACTGCAAATTTTCAACCCCCTGCTTTCTTCAAATGCCAAATTTTAATCCCAGTACAGATTCTTGTTTTGCTTTCCATTTGCATATAAACTAAGTTGAAATTCCTAAGTGATACAGATAAACCTTCCATCATGAGACAATTAAAAAAAGAAGAAGAAGAACAAGGAAACTATCTTACCTGTGCAAAACCATGACTCCACCATGCCATGCCAACCAATACTTAGCAATCCTTGCTCTCTCCACACTCAGAACCTCTTCCTATGGTCGCTGCCTGCTTAAAATGTCTGACTTTTTAAAATCAAAAAGCTTTATGAAGATTTAGAACTTCTATGAAAGCAACTTTGACAATTTCAATATAGAAATGTTTTCCTTGCTCTGTTTACATGGCACCTAAAAACAAAATCTGTCCCACAACACTACAGTCCTATGGATTATGTTAGAAATACTTTCTAATCCATTATTTTTATGTCTTGTCTCCTCAAAAAAAATGTAAATTCGCTTGGCTTGGGAAAGTTTCATGCATTGTCTGCACTCATTGGTGTCTCCAAGTTTGGGTACATAAAGGAATGAATTCTTGGTGGCCATTCATACAGATTAAAGGAAAAAATGCTAAAAGGCACTGTCTTTCCATTAATTATATAAACTTTCTCTCATCACTTATAAGGAGGAGGATTTGATTTCATTGACATTATGACCCACCTAATAGTACTTCTTCTCTACATAATGTAGTATCACTCTATCCCTCAAGATAAATTGGTGGTAGAAATCAGTTGTATTTCTTTACACCAACAACAAGACAGAATAAAGAGAAATCAAGGAGTCAATCCCATTTACAATTGCACCCAAAACCATAAGATATCTGGGAATAAACCTAACCAAAGAAGCAAAGAATCTATACTCAGAAAACTATAAAGTACTCACGAAAGAAATTGAGGAAGACACCAAAAAATGGAAAAATGTTCCATGCTTATGGATTGGAAGAACTAATGTTGTGAAAATGTCTATGCTACCTAAAGCGATCTATACATTTAATGCAATCCCTATCAAAATCCCATCTATTTTTTTCAAAGAAATGTAACAAATAATCCTAAAATTTATATGGACCCAGAAAAGACTTGAATAGCCAGAGGAATATTGATAAAGAAAGCCAAAGTTGATGGCATCACAATTCCAGACTTCAAGCTCTATTATAAAGCTGTCATCATCAAGACAGTATGGTAGGGACATAAAAACAGACACATAGATCAATGGAACATAATAGAGAGCCCAGAAATAGATCCTCAACTCTGTGGTCAAATAATCTTCAACAAAGCAGGAAAGAATGTCTAATGGAAGAAAGAAAGTCTCTTCAACAAATGGTGTTGGGAAAATTGGACAGTCACATAGCAGAAAAATGAAATTGGACCATTTCCTTATACCACACATGAAAATAGACTCAAAATGGATGAAGGACCTCAATGTGAGACAGGAATCCATCAAAATCCTTGAGGATAACACAGGTAGCAACCTCTTTGACCTCAGCCGCAGCAACCTCTTCCTAGGAACATCGCCAAAAGCCAGGGAAGCAAGGGCAAAAAGGAACTATTGGGACTTCATCAAGATCTAAAGCTTTTGCACTGAAAAGGAAACAGTTAACAGAACCAAAAGAAAACTGACAGAATGGGAGAAGATATTTGCAAATGACATATTAGATAAAGGGCTAGTATCCAAAATCTATAAAGAGCTTATCAAACTCAACACCCAATGAACAAATAATCCAATCAAGAAATGGGCAGAGGAGATGAACAGACATTTCTGCAAAGAAGACATCCAGATAGCCAACAGACACATGAAAAAGTGCTCCACATCACTCAGCATCAGGGAAATACAAATCAAAACCACAATGAGATACCACCTCACACCAGTCAGAATGGCTAAAATTAACCAGTCAGGAAATGACAGATGCTGGCGAGGATGCAGAGAAAGGGGAACCCTCCTACACTGTTGGTGGGAATGCAAGCTGGTGCAACCACTCTGGAAAACAGCATGGAGGTTCCTCAAAAAGTTGAAAATAGAGCTACCCTAGGACCCAGCAATTGCACTACTGGGTATTTACCCTAAAGATACAAATGTAGTGATCCAAAGGGGCACATGCACCCAAATGTTTATAGCAGCAGTGCCCACAATAGCCAAACTATGGGAAGAACCTAGATGTCCATCCACAGATGAACGGATAAATAAGAAGTGGTATATATGTATATACAATGGAATACTATGCAGCCATCAAAATAAATGAAATCTTGCCATTTGTGACGACATGGATGGAACTAGAGGGTATTATGCTTAGTGAAATAAGTCAATTGGAAAAAGACAACTATCATATGATTTCCCTGATATGAGGAAGTGGAGATGCAACATGGAGGGTTTGGGGGGTAGGAAAAGAATAAATGAAACAAGATGGGATTGGGAGGGAGACAAACCATCAGAGACTCTCAATCTCACAAAACAAACTGAGGGTGGTGGGGGGGGAGGGGAGTAGGGAGAGGGTGGTGGGGTTATAGACATTGGGAAGGGTACGTGCTATGGTGAGTGCTGCGAAGTGTGTAAAGCTGGCGATTCACAGACCTGTACCCCTGGGGCTATTAATACATTACATGTTTATAAAAAAAATTTAGATATTATTAAAATAAAGATAAATTGGTGGTAGATAGATAGATGATAGAATAACATAATAGGAAGCTCTAAAATCTGTTTAGTTTATTATAACAAAATTAATTATAAATTTTATCTATTTCAAAGAAATCACTTTTAAAACTTATACTGGTTAAATGAGCAACAAATTTTAAAAACTGAGTTTAAAAATACCAAATACCATTTCTGGATAAATTTCTAATACCTTCTGACATATTAAATGTTATGTATCCATTCATTTATTTGTTCTAAAAAAATTTATTAAATACACAATATCTTATGTGCACATTTATCTTGAATTTTAAAAGGTTTCATATTTTTCATTTGTTACACTCATTTATTTGTCATCTGTCCCCTATAAGCACTTCCAAAGTAAGAACATCTTATTTTTTTTTAGATTTATTTATTTATTTGATAGACAGAGATCACAAGTAGGCAGGGGTTGGGGAAGCAGGCTCCCTGCTGAGCAGAGAGCCCAGTATAGGACTCAATCTCAGGACCCTGAGACCATGACCTCAGCTGAAAGCAGAGGCCTTACCCACTGAGCCACCCAAGTGTCCCCAAAGTAAGAACATCTTAAATTTTTTTATTGTAATAAAAATAATATCTAATATTTATCAAGTGTTTAATGGTTCAAGTGTCTTTTATGTGTTATCTCATTAAATCCTCACAGTGAATCTCTGATAGAACTATTACTCTCCTTAGTGTACACACACCCCCTAAGCAGTGAGAACAGAATTTAAACCCTGGAAGTTTGTATCCTGAGCTAGTTTGTATCCTCCACTGTCTAAGACAGAATATTGTTAGATTCATTACAAAAAAAAAAAAAAACAAAGATGAAAGGCAGTATTTCTACAGTCAAAGTGAGTATGAGTGAAGAAAATTGAACTTAAAGACAGATTTTTGGAGGCGAAGATGAACCATGAGAGACTATAGACTCTGAAAAACCATCTGAGGGTTTTGAAGGGGTGGGAGGGTGGGAAGGTGGGTGAGCCTGGTGGTGGGTATTATGGAGGGCACGGATTGCATGGAGCACTGGGTGTGGTGCTTAAACAATGAATTCTGGTACACTGAAAAGAAATTTAAATACTTGAAAATTAATAAAAAGATTATTCATTCCTGTCCAAAATCATAACCCTGTCAACTTAGAATTATAAACTACAATGTCATATTCAAAATTGTATAAACTTCATGGAGAACAATTTGGAAACAGCTATTAAAATTTTGGAAGTATATATCCTAACCTAGCAGTTTCATTCCTAGATGAACACAAAAAATTATAAAATAGCACACATATATGAATATTCAATGGTGTATTTTGTAACTTATTTGTCCTATCAATTAGTCACTCTAAATAGACCTATTAGTATCATAAAATGAAATATAATGTAACCTTTAAAAATAACAAAATAGTTCTATAAGTACTGAAAAGAAATCATCCCAGTATATAATAAAGAAAGAGAGATGAAGTGATGAAGCAAAATGGGTTCTCATTTGAGTTTTTTGAAAAAGGAATATTACGTATGTATGTAGAGAAGATTCCTGATGGATATAAAAAGAAATGGTTACAGTGGCTGCTTCTGGAGAAGAAAAAACTGCTTAAGCTTCTGTAGGGAGAAAAAAGCATTTTCAGTGGATTGTATATTTAAAATTTAGTATCAGTACTAATTATATGGTAATGTATTATCATAGAAATACAAGTTAACTATTTTAAATAAAATAAAAAAGTAATAACAATTACTATCTATGTTCTGGAAAAATGTGCAATGGAGAAATGCAGTACAACTCTCAAATGAGAGTAACCATGAACTCTAACAACCACAAATTCTCAACTTGGAGGAAATCAAATACAGTTGTAAATGATAGAAAACAAACTTTTACTTACAATAAATAGGATTGCCCTTAACTAAACAATGTAAGTAAATGGTCATCTAGTACAAAGCAAGACCTTCTGGGTTTCTAAGTTGAAGACTGTAGATTCATTTAGCAGTTTCTCAGTCTCCCCACCACCACCTCCCTCTCTTATTTACCACCTCACCCTTTTTGAAAAGTCTTGTAAACACGTCACTGATTTTTTAAATAACTATAAGGCAGCAAAATGAAATGATAAAAATATTTTTGATTTGTATTTTCCTTACTGCAGATGCACAAACATATGCCAATTTCTCTAAAACTAGTTTTTTCTACGAAACAATCCATGAAGAACAACTGTTTGCTGATGGTGAGGACAATAATAAGAAAAGTTTATAACCATTGCTTAGCATTGTAACTAGTAAACCTACTTTGATTGTTATGTCTTGGAATAGGCTTAATTATTTCGCTACAGGAAGCAGGGAGGGAGCTCTTCTGTGTCCAATATTCATGAAAAAAGTTTCAAAAGATAAATTTGGATATATTGAAATGGGATCCTCTCCCTGAAGAAATGTTCTGGAGACACTCTGCAGACCAGGACTGCTTCTCTTCTTCCTCTTCCTCCATCCCTCCCCTTGACACAAGGCACTATTTATTTAGAAGATAAATCTAAACTGCATAATTTAGAAAAAAAAAACCTACTTAGAAATATCTCCCCTCTTGAGGGCTCACAAAAGGAGAAGGATCTCTCCACTGGAGATCTGCTTATTTTTGTAATTAACATAGCATAGGAAAGATTTTTTATATGTTTTTGCTCAGAATTTAATCAGATGCCTCTCATAAAGAAGTCAGTTTTCCTCAGTGAATAAAAGAAGCTAAGACCTTATTAGAAATATGATTATCTTAATAAGTTTGACAAAGATTTCTACAAGACTTTTTGGCAGTGACTGGACATTAACAGGTCCAAAGACAGAAGGGATCCCAACTTTCAGAACAGGATTTCTTCACTAAACTTTTAATCCTGGTCAGCTACATTTACGAGTTAACTGATGATAGCAAAATCTTGTTCAATTTAGCCCAGGGCAAGATCTGGAAGCAGTTTCCAAAGATTCGTTTCCCTCACTCATATTCCCTTCATATGCAAATTTCATGCACCTCAGGCCCCTTTCTTCCTGTAACCCAGCCATGGACTCCCCCTCTAGTTGTAACCTCTAATTCTAATTTGCCCTGGTTCTCTTTTCTTAAGTCTGCAAATTTGCCCCTTTCTAAAGATCTGGAATCTCTTCAACCCTTTCACTAACATTTGTGTCCATGGTCGAGGTTTCCCTTTACCCATTGCAGACTGTCACCTCTTATCTAATTTCCTATTCATGAAAGCCATTCATTTATTCATTCATTCATTAAGTATTCATTACATATTCATTCATTAAGTATTCATTACAATATACCAAGCACTGCTTCAAATATTAAGAATATAACAGTAAACAAAAGAGACAAAAATGAGCAATGAAAGTACAGATGGCAATAGCAATCAACATTGATTGCCCTCCACCTGGATCCATTGTGAAGGGTGGAGAAACTGTTTCTCACAGACATCCTAAAAACTAACTCTAGGGACTTCTGGGGAAGATTATGGAAAAGGAGGAAACCAAGATCACCTCATCCCACAGATACAACTGATAATATCCACATGAATGTAAATAACCCCAGAAAAATGATCTGAAGACTGGCAGAACAGACTATCCACAGTTAAATGTAAAGAGGAAGCCACACTGAAGAAGGTAGGAAGGGCAGAGACACAGCCGAAAGTCAAAGGATCCATTGGACTGTCTGTGGGAGGGAGGGACATAGCAGGTGTGGAGAGAGAAAAGCAGACGCCCAATTCAAGTACTCCAGGCATTCCAGGCATCGGGATACCCAGGGGGCAGATAAATCCCCTTAACACTGGGCTTTGAAAACCATAGGGACCAAATTTCACAACTTCTTATAATCAGTGGGATTTAACACTTGGAACTTTAAAAATCAGGGGACTCAGCACTGGGAGAACCAGAGGACAATAGGAATTGAGTCCCTGCTCTAGAATAGACAGCACAACAAACAGCCCCGCAGAATGAGAGTATAGAAGCAGCAGTTTAAAAATTCCCAGGGGTATACAGACAGATTTATTTATTGATCGCAGAGTATGTGCTTGAGGGGCGGGGATATTTGGAAGACTTCTTCAAAAAACAAAAGGGCTGGCAGGTGCCATTTCCCTTCCATACTCTCCCAGCCTAAATATATGGACACCTGCAGGAACCAGCACAGCACAAACACCCTCTTCCTAGCTTGCTAACAGCATGCTCCCACCAACCTGACTGACCACAGCAGGAGTTTTCTTAGGCCACTGCAGGTCCTCTCTTGGATTCTCTACCCCTTTGTTCTTTTGCAGACCTACCCCCATCCCATCCAGCCTGGCTGGAGGCCATCCAAAATGATGCCATAGCCTGGCAACATGCAAGCAGCTTCAAAAGAGACCAGCAACACCCCAAAGTGACGTCTCTAGGGAGAAGGGGATATGACCACACACTCTAGTCCAAATACAGCTCTAGCAGTGGTGCTAGGGCAGACATCAGGTCTGACTACAGACACCACCCATCAACAAAAGCTTCTCAGGAGATGACAGAGGAAAAGCACCCTGCAGTTCAGTGCTACTGGATCTGACAAATGCCTTCTCTGACTCAGCTGAAGCACAAGGTGACCCCAAACTGGCCCACAGGCACCAAACCTTGCCCATAACAAGCAATGAGAATCATTGCAGACAACTGGACTTACAGCAAATATGGCTCAGCTGTAATAGTAAGGCACAGGCAACACATAGAAGACAGACCCCTAAAGGACCAGTTCTGGTGAATAGGGGATACTGCACCATAGGGCACCACAGGACCTATTGTTCATTAGGTCACTACTTTCAAGAGTAGGAGATGTAACTCACTTTCCTAACCCATAGAAACAGATACAGAGGGGTGCCTGGGTGGCTCAGTCATTAAGCATCTGCCTTCAGCTCAGATCCCAGGACTTGGGATCAAGCCCTGTGTCAAGCACCTTGATAGGGGAAGCCGGCTTCTTTCCTACTCCCCCTGCTTGTGTTCCTTCTCTCACTGTCTCTCTCTCTCGCTGTCAAAAAAAATAAATAAAATATTTTTAAAATTAAAAAAAAAAGAAAAAAGAAAGAAACAGACACAGAAACTGAGACAAAATAAAGAGACAGAAGAATATGACCCAAATTAAGGAATAGGACAAAATTCACAACAAGAGAGCTTAATAAAATGCAGATAAGCAACATGTCTGATAAAGTAATGGTCATAAATATACTCACTAAACTTGAGAAAAGAGTGGAGGATCTCAGCAAGACCCTCAACAAACAGGTAGAAAACTTAAAAAAGAACCAATCAGAGATGAAGAACTCAATAACTGGAATTAAAAATGCACTAGATGGAGGGGTACCTGGGCCAATCAGTTTGTTAAGTGTCCAACTCTTAGTTCCAGCTCAAGCCATGATCACAGAGTCTTGAGAGAAAGCCCTGACTCAGGTTCCATGCTCAGCATGGCATCTGTTTCTCTCTTCTTCCCCTTCTGCCCCTCCCTTCCTCTCTCTCTCTCTCTTAAATAAATACATATATTTTTAATAGACTGAATAAATAGTAGACCAGAGGAAGCAGAAGACTGGGTCAGTGACTCATAGGACAGAGTAACAAAGCAATCAAGCTGAATAGGAGAGACTAATAATAATAATAATAATAATAAATTAAAATAGATTAAGGGAACTCAGTGCCTTCATCAAGCATAACATGTGCAATGCAAGGATCCCAGAAGGAGAAGATAGAGAAAGAGGAAAGAAAATTTATTTGAAGAAATAAAACCTGAAAACTTCCCAAATCTGAGGAAGAAAACAGAAATCCAGATCCAGGAGGCACATAGAGACCTCAACAAAATCAAACCAAGGAGGTCCACACCAAGACACACTCTAATTAACATGGAAAAAGGTACTGATAAAGAGAAAGTTTAAAAAAAAGAAGGAGAAAATAAAACAGTTACATACAAAGGAAACTCTATAAGATGTCAACAGATTTTTCAGCAGAAGCTCTTCAGGCCAGAAGGGAGTTATATGATATAGTCAAAGTACTGAAAGAAAACCTGCAAATAAGAACACTGCATCCAGCAAGGTTACCACTCAGAATAGAAGAAGAGACAGAAAGTTTCTGAGACAAACTTAAAGAAATTCATCATCACTAAAACAACCCTTCAAGAAATGTTAAAGGGGGTTGTTGAGTGGAAAGGAAAGACCACCATGGGACACCTAGATGGCTCCTTCATTAATGTCTGTCTTTGGCTTGGGTCATGATCTCAGTGTCCTGGGATCAAGTCCCACTTTTTGTTCCTTGTTCAGGGGGAGCCTGTTTCTCCCTCTGCTCCTTCCCCTGCTTATGCTCTCTCTCTGGCAAATAAATAAATAAAGTCTTTTTAAAAAGAGAGAAAGAGAGAGAGACCATATGCAGAAATTTTTAAAAAGAGAAAGCAAAAAAGCAGTAAAATGAAGTATACCTAGAAAAATCAGTCAAGGGATTGATAGAATAAAAGGATATAAAATATGACACCATATACCTAAAACATGACAGGAGAAAAGTAAAGAATGGGTTCAAACTTACATGATCATCAACTTAATATAAATTCATATTTGTATAAGATAGTACATACAAACCTCATGGCAACGAGAAATCAAAAAGCAGTAATAAATATGCAAAAAATAAAAAGAAAAGAATCTAAGTATATCACTAAAGAAAGACAACTAATCATAAGAGAGCAAGAAAAGAAAGGAACAGAAAAGGACTACAAAAACAACCATAAAACAAGTAACAAAATAAAGATAAGTACATACCTATCAATAATTACTTTTACTATAAATGGACAAGAAGCTCCAATCAAAAGATATAGGGTGATAGAATAGATTAAAAAAAGAACAACAACAAAATAAACCCAAACAAAAACAAGTCTTATCTATATGCTGCCTACAAGACACTCATTTCAGATGTAAAGTCACCTGAAGATTGAAATTGAAGAGATGGACTAGCATTAAGCATGCAAATGGAAGTGAAAAGAAAGCTGGGGTAGCAATACTTACATCAGATAAAACAAAGATTTTAACAAGAGATAAAGAAATAAATTATAGGGGCACCTGGGTGGCTCAGTGGCTTAAGCCTCTGCCTTCAGTTCATGTCATGATCTCAGGGTCCTGGGATTGAGCCCCACATAGGGCTCTCTGCTCAGTGGGGAGCCTGCTTTCCCCCTCTCTCTCTGCCTGCTTCTCTGCCTACTTGTGATCTCTCACTCTGTCACATAAATAAATAAAATCTTTAAAAAAAATAAAAGAAAAACATTATAATCATAAAGTGAACAGCTCAATGAGAAGATATAACAATTGCAAATACTTATACACCCAACGTGGGAGCACCAAATATATAAAACAACCAATAGTAAACATGAAGTATGTAATCAATAGTAACACAACAATAGTAGAGGACTTTAACTTAGATCAATGAACAGATCATCTACACAGAAAATCAACAAAGAAAGAGTGGCTTTGAATGACACAATGGAACAAATAAATCAAATAAATATATTCAGAACATTCCATTCTAAAACAGCAGAATACATATTATTCTCAAGTGCACATGGAACATTCTCCAGAATAGGTCACATATTAGGCCACAAAACAAGTCTCAACAAATTCAAAAATATCAAAGTCATGCATGTTTTCTGACCACAATGCTATGAAACTAGAGATCAACACAAGAAAAAAATCTAGAAAGAATATCAATGCCAAAGAATAACATTCTATTAAAAATGGATGGATCAATGAAGAAATCAAAGAGGAAATCAAGTAATACATGAAGACAAATGAAAACACAATGGTCCAAAATCTTTGGGATGCAACAAAACTATTTTAAGAGGGAAGTTTATATGAATACAGGCCTACCTCAAGCAGCAAGAAAGATCTCGGGGAAAAAAAAAAAAAACACCTAACATTACACCTAAAGGACCTAGAAAAAGAAGAACAAGTAAAAAACTCAAAACAATAGAAGGAAGGAAATAAATAAACAGAAATAAACAAAATATAAACTAAAAAAAGAGGGGCTCCTTGCTAGCTCAGTCATTACAGGTCTGCCTTCGCCTCAGGTCATGATCCCAGGGTCCTTGGATCGATCCCCACATGGGGCTCCCTGCTCTGCAGGAAGCCTGCTTCTCTTCCTCCCACTCCCCCTCCTTGTGTTCACTCTCTTACTGTGTCTCTCTCTGTCAAATAAATAAATCTTTAAAAAAAAAAAAAGGAAACTAAAAACAAAATGAAACAAAAAAGTAACAATAGAACAAATCAATGAAGCCAGGATCTTGTTCTTTGAAAAGATCAACAAAATTGATTAACCTTTAGCCAAATTCATAAGAGAGAGAAAGAAGACTCAAATAAACAAAATCAGAAATGAAAGAAGACGGCCACCTGGGTGGCTCAGTGGGTTAAGTCTCTGCTTTCAGCTCAGGTCATGATCTCAGGATCCTGGGATCGAGCCCTGCATCAGGCTCTCTGTTCAGCAGGGAGCCTGCTTCCCCCTCTCTCTCTGTCTGCCTCTCTGCCTACTTGTGATCTTTCTCACCCTCTGTCAAATAATTTTAAAAATAAAATTTAAAAAAACGAAAGAAGAGAAATAACAACCAACACCACAGAAATACAAAGGATTATAAAACAATATTATGAAAGATTATATGCCAACAATTTAGAAAACCTCAAATAAATGGATACATTCTTGGAAAAATATAACCTCCCAAAATAGAATCAAGAAGAAATAGAAAATTTGAACAGACCAATTACCAGGAATGAAATTGAATCAGTAATCAAAAAACTCCCAAGAAACAAAAATTCAGGACCAGAAGCCTGCACAGGTGAATCCTACCAAACATTTAAAGAAGAGTTAATACCTTTTCTTCTCACAGTATTCAAAAAAAAAAAAAAAAGAAGAAGAGGAGGAAAATCTCCCAAATTCATTCCATGAGGCCAACATTACCCTGATACCAAAATGAGATAAAGACACTAAAGAGAGAGAGAGAGAGAGAGGACTACAGGCCAATATCTCTCATGAATATAGATGCAATGATCCTCAACAAAATATTAGCAAACCAAATCCAGCAATACATTAAAAATAATTCACCGCAATCAAGTGGAACTTATTCCTTGGATTCCAGCATGGTTCAATATTCACAAATCAATCAATGTGATACATCACATCAATAAGAGAAAGGCTAAAAACCATATAATCGGGCACCTGGGTGGCTCAGTGGGTTAGGCCGCTGCCTTCGGCTCAGGTCATAATCTCAGGGTCCTGGGATCGAGTTCTGCATCGGGCTCTCTGCTCAGCAGGGAGCCTGCTTCCCTTCCTCTCTCTCTGCCTGCCACTCTGCCTACTTGTGCTCTCTGTCAAATAAATAAAAATAAAAATAAATCTTAAAAATATATATATAATCATTTCAATAGATGCAGAAAAAGTATTTGGCAAAGTACAACTTCCATTCATGGAAAAAAAAAAAACTCTCAACAAGAGAGGTTTAGAGATAACATACCTCAACATAAAAAGGCCATCTATGAAAATCTCACAGCTAATATGATACTCAATGGTGAAAAACTCAAAGCTTTTCTCCTAAGATCAGGGACAAAACAAGAATGTCCATTCACACCACTATTAATTCAACTTAGTATTGGAAGTGCTAGCCACAGCAACAAGACAACAAAAAGAAATAAAAGACATTCAAATTGGTAAATAAGAAGTAAAACTTCACTCTCTGCAGCTGACATGAGGCTATATGTGGAAAACCCACCAAAAATAAACTACTAGAACTGACAAATTGAAATCAGTAAGATCACAGAACACAAAATCAATATACAGAAACCTACTGCTTTTCTATACACTAATAATGAAGGAGCACAAAGAGAAAAAGAAAACAGTCCCATTTACAATTGCACAAAAAATAATAAAATACCTAGGAGTAAACTTAAGGAGGTAAAGATCTATACTCTGAAAATTATAAAACACTGATGAAAGATACTGAAGACAACACAAATAAAGATATTCCATGCTCATGAATTAGACATCTATATATTAAGAAATCTATACTACCCAAAGAAGTCTACAATTCAATGCAATCTTTATTGAAATACCAACAGCATTTTTCACAGAACTAGAACAGATGAAAAAGTTTGTATGGAATCAGAAAAGACACCAAATAGCCAAGAAATCTTAAAAAATAAAAATAAAAAATAATAAAACTCGTGGTATCACAATCCCAGACATCAAGATATGCTACAAAGTTGTAGTAATCAAAACAGTATGGTACTGACACAAAAATAGAAACATAGAACAATAGAACACAATACACCGCCCAGAAATAAACCCATGAGTATTTGTTCAATTACTCCTCAGTGAAGAAAGCAAGAATAAACAATGGAAAAAGAAAATCTCTTTAACAAATGGTGCTAGGAAAACTGGGCAACACCCAAAAGAATGACAATAAACCACTTTCTTATACCACACACAAAAATAAATTCAAAATGGATTAAAAACCTAAATGTGAGACCTAAAAACATAAAAATCCTAGAAGGGAACACAGGCAGTAATTTCTCTGACCTCAGTTGTACCAAAATTTTTTCTAGATATGTCATCTGAGGCAAGGGAAACGAAAGCAAAACTAAATTATTGGAACTACGTCAAAATAAAAAGCTTCTGCATAGCAAAGGTGACAACCAACAAAACTAAAAGGCAACCTATTGAATGGGAGAAGATATTTACAAATGACATATTCAATAAAGGTTTAAAATCCAAAGTATATAAAGAACCGATAAAACGCAACACCTGAAAACCAAATAATAATCCAATTAAAAGTGAACAGAACATTTTTTTTAATAAGAAATAAAAGTGGACAGAAGACGTGAATTTCTCCAAAGAAGACATCCAGATGGTCAACAGATACTTGAAAAGATATTCAACATCACTCACCATCAGGGAAATGGAAATCAAAACTACAATGAGGAGTTCTTTATAGATTTTGGATATCAGCCCTTTGTCTGTAGTGTCATTTGCAAATATCTTCTCCCATTCCATGGGTAGCCTCTTTGTTTTGTTGACTGTTTCCTCTGCTGTGCAGGAGCTTTTGATCTTGATGAAGTCCCAAAAATTCATTTTTGCTTTTGTTTCCTTTGCCTTTGAAGACATATCGTGAAAGAAGTTGCTGTGACCAATGTAAAAGAGGTTACTGCCTATGTTCTCCTCTAGGATTTTGATAGATTCCTACCTCACATTGAGGTCTTTTATCCATTTCGAGTTTATCTTTGTGTATGGTGTAAGAGAATAGTCGAGTTTCATTTTTCTACACATAGCTGTCCAATTTCCCCAGCACCATTTATTGAAGAGACTCTCTTTTTTCCATTGTATATATTTTCTTGCTTTGTTGAAGATTATTTGACCATAGAGTTGAGGGTCCATATCTGGACTCTCTACTCTGTTCCACTGGTCTATGTGTCTGTTTTTGTGCCAGTATCATGCTGTCTTGGTGATCACAGCTTTGTAGTAAAGCTTGAAATCAGGCAACGTTTAAAAAATGGGCAAAAGACATGAACAGACACTGCTCCAAAGAAGACATACAAATGGTTAATAGACACATAAAAAAATATTCATCATCATTAGCCCTCAGGGAGATTCAAATCAAAACCACATTGAGATACCACATTACACCAGTTAGAATGGCCAAAATTAGCAAGACAGGAAACAACATGTGTTGGAGAGGATGTGGAGAAAGGGGAACCCTCTTACACTGTTGGTGGGAATGCAAGGTGGTGCAGCCACTTTGGAAAACAGTGTGGAGATTCCTCAAAAAAAATTAAAAATAGAGCTACCCTATGACCCTGCATTTGCACTACTGGGTATTTAACCCAAAGATACAGATGTAGTGAAAAGAAGGGCCACTTGTAACCCAATGTTCATAGCAGCAATGGTCACAGTTGCCAGTCTGTGGAGAGAACTAAGATGCCCTTCAACGAATGAATGGATAAAGAAGATAGGGTCCATATATACAATGGAATATTATGCCTCAATCAGAAAGGATGAATATCCAGCTTTTGTATCAGTATGGATGGGACTGGAAGAGATTATGCTGAGTGAAATAAGTCAAGCAGAGAGAGAGTCAATTATCATATAGTTTCACTTACTTTTTGAGCATAAGAAATAACATGGAGGACATGGGGAGATGGAGAGGAGAAGTGATTTGGGGGAAATCAGAGAGGGAGACAAACCATGAGAGACTGTGGACTCTGAGAAACAAACTGAGGGTTTTGGAGGGGAGCAGGTTTGGGGGTTGGGTGATCCTGGTGGTGGATTTTAAGGAGGGCATTCTTGGAGCATGGAGCACTGGGTGTGGTGTATAAACA
This sequence comes from Mustela putorius furo, assembly GCF_011764305.1. Lineage (NCBI taxonomy): Eukaryota > Metazoa > Chordata > Mammalia > Carnivora > Mustelidae > Mustela > Mustela putorius. Next base: position 14,098,588 of record NW_025422023.1, read on the forward strand.
ATAAATTTTGGAACACTGAAAAGAAATAAAATAAAATGAAAAAAAAATTTTTCAGGAATTTTGCTAACCAGTTAAATATAACCACTATTAAAAATGAAACACTATAAGCTTAAAAAAATTACAATGAGATACAAACTCATACCTGTCAGAATGACTAAAATCAAAAACAGGAGAAACAACAAGTCTTAGTGTGGATGTGGAGAAAAAGGAACCCTCTTGCACTGTTGGTAATAATGCAAACTGGTATAGCCACTGTGGAAAACAATAGGGAGGTTCCTCAAAAAATTAAAAATAGAATTACCATATGATCCAATAACTCTACCACTGACTATTTATCCAAGGAATACAAAAACACTAATTCAAACAGATATATGCACCCCTATGTTTACAGCAGCAATAATTTACAATAACCAAATTATGGAAGCAGCCCAAGTGTCCCTTGATAAATGAATGGATAAAGAAGATGTGGTGTATATAAAATGGAATATTACTTAGCCATAAAAATAATGAAATTTTGCCATTTACCACAACATGAGTGGATGTAGAGGGTAAAATGTTGACTAAAAGAAGTCAGTCAGAGTAAGACAAATACTGCATGATTTTAATCATATGTGGAATTAAAGAAGCAAAACAAACTGAGGGGGGAAAAGAAGCAAATTAATAAATAGACTCTTAACTATAAGACCAAACTGGTGGTTACCAGAGTGGAAGTAGGTGGGGGATGAATGGAACAGGTGAAGGAGATCAAGTGTACACTTACCATAATGAGTACTATGTAATGTGTAGGATTATTGAATCACTATATTATACACCAGAAACTAATAGAACAATGTATTTTAAGTATACTGGGATTAAAGTTTTAAAAAATTCTAGATATTTCATGATAAAATGAATTATAGCATTTCTTATGTACAATTGCATACATGCATGCGGCTAATTAGTATAAGTAAGTGGGGGTTTTGTCATTAATGATAAAATTAGTGCTAAAATAATTTGAGAAAAGATCTTCCAGTTACCATCATCATTTTGAGCTTGAGGCTTATTAGAAAAATATCCCTGTTAAATCCTCATTTTTCCCTACTTCATTAGAGCCAGGGTGGCCATTTAACACAGTCTGAATAATAAGACATAAGGGGGAAAGGTTGTTAAGGGGAGAAAAGGAGAGCTTCTGTGAAAAGCTTTGCTTTCAAATCAAAGAGGTGTCTGTGACTCTTGTCCTCCTTCCTGCTTTGAAAGCAAAAATTATGTTCTGAGCTGTGAAAAGCACCAATGCTATGGAATTGAGAAGCCAACATGCTAAGTAGATTCAAAGTGCCTGGGTCTTTGTTGACATCAGGAGGCTACAGCACCAGCACAGGGCTACTTCCCTCCAGATTCCTTTAAATGTGATAATAAACCCTATTCTAAAAGTTCTAGGGAGTGGCATATTTTGGATACATGTAGCCCAAAGTTATTGACTTATACAGGGCATTAGCTTGTAAATTGGTCATTTCCAAGTTAAAATCCAAGCTCAAACATTTGATACCTGAATGATTTCAGAGAAAGTTTATCCCCTCTCCTAGTCTCATTGTTCCCATTCACACCTCTCATATATTTACAGACATTAATAATCTTCCCTCTGTGGTTATTATGAGATACATCAGTGTCTTTTAATCAGAAATCAACCTATTCTGTCTCCAAATCATACTGATTTTTAATGACAAAATTATTTGAAAACTCGTGATATGATAGAAGCAGAAGGCAAAAAATATTTTGAATATTTAATAAGATCATTCCAGATTTAGAATGATTAGATGGGAATGTGTAGGGAAAATAAACACTTACAAGGGAAAAAATAATTAACTTACTGTTTTGCATGCTGATATGGTGCTCTACTTGAATTCTTTAACAATTTCCATGTGCAGAGAGAAGACCATTCAAATAGGAGCACACAGAGAAGTAGGGGGAATTACTCCATTAAGGGAGAAGCCAGTCGGAGCTGAACCAGTCTCTGGCATGAAAAAAATAGGGGCTGAAAATGTATTTTGGAATTAAGAGACCAAGAAACCTGGAAGATGGATTGTAATATTTGAGGAAGAAAAAGATCCCATTCTGCAAATAAATCTATTGCCTAAATCCCCATGATCTCTAACAGATTTGGAAAATGTCCTGTGTGTTTTCCTCAAGATACATATACATTAGCACTGTGTAAGCATAGAAAACAAAGCAAAACAAAATGAAAGGGAGACTGTCTAAAGTGTTGGTCAGAGAATGAGGTTTTACAAATTAAAGCCAAAAGATTGAATAATGAAGGAGAATAAGCATACATATTTCTAGTGCAAAAGGGCTAAAATCTATACAGAGACCATTAGCAGATTTTAGACCAGCAAGACCTATCTTCCTACTAAAGTGTGAAGACAAAAGAAAGAAATAATATGTCCCTTGGAAAACTTTAACTCTATAAGAGAAGACAACAGAAACGTACTTTTGAAACAACTGGCTTCATGGTTTGGGAAAAGAATATTTAATTCACCTTCCTTATTTTATTGATGGGAACCTATGGACCAGAGACATTACAGAACAAATAAAGAGTGAACATAAAGTTGTGCTTAGTCTCTGTGACCTTTCTCCCTTGGAGCTGACTATATCCTCCCTCCCTAAGAGACACTACGAAGTGTTCATCTGGAACATAAGGAGAACACAGAAACAAACTTGCATCATAAATAAAGCCCTTACACTGATCAATTTCTTATCAATTTATGTTTCATAGCCTATATCATTGAGATATATAAAATAAGGTAAGAATATTTGTGACACCATAAGCATATTTATTAAATACAATAACTGAAGAAAGGAATGATAGGAGGGAGCTGGAGGCAAAATTTGTTCGCAGTTTACATTTATATCCATCCTTACTAATTTCAGACCTTCTTGCCTCTTTGCACCATCCACTACACACATGTCAAAAATCCATCCCAAATTGTTGTTTAAGAAGTACTGAGTGGGGTCCCTGGGGGGTTCAGTCAGTTAAGCATCTGCCTTCAGCCCAGGTCATGATCCCAGCATCCTGGGATCAGGCCCTGAATCAAGTTCCCTGCTCACTGGGGAGTCTGCTTCTCTCTCTTCCCTGCCTGCCCCTGGCTCAGATTGTGCTCATTCTCTCTCTCTCTCTCTCTCTGACAAATAAATAAGTAAAATCTTTTAAAAAGAAGAAGGAAAAAGAAGAAGTAGTAGTAGTGGTGGTGGTGGTGGAGGTGGTGGTGCTGAATAAGACCCTCTTTTTGGCTACCTCCTACCACTCACATGCAGAGTGAACCAAAATGGCAGCCCCCAGGATCTGGAATTGAAGAAGGTAAAAAGGGATCTTAAACAGGCAGAGGCTTCTTTTAGGAAGCTGACGGAATTTTAGACAAGAATTTTATGTGAAGCCTGAGTCCTTCAGAGGAAAGCAAAAGGGTCCAGTGCCCTGGGAAATGGCTTCACAGAGTCCCAAAATAGGTCTCAGGCTGGGTGGGAGCATGAATATCTTGCAAGATAGGAACTGGTGAGCTGAGTCCAGTTGTCTGAGGCTTGCAACTGGCCTATCCCCGAATTCCAATCTCCAGAGCTGTTTCATTGCACTTGGAGCTATCAGGGACTCAGTTCCACAATAATTACTGAAGAGAGATTTTCAAATTGGAGCACGTGTAGGGCTTGCCTGAGCTGAGTCATCTGTAATTCTGCCACCTCATCTCACTTTGAAATCCAAACCTGTGCTTGTTAGGCCATTTATTGTATCCTCACCTATCTGATAGGCTGTAGTATCTTCAGTTCAGAAAGTCAGGAATTCTCATAGCAGTGTTCATCTCAGGGCTTTGACCCTCATTACCACCCAGTTTTTTGAAGGACTTTTCAAAAAAGTAATTAAGTCCAATAAAGTTTGCCCAATCAAATTGGTATAAGAAAGAACTAGATGTGTTATTAATAAGAAATACTTTGCCACCCAAGAGTGGTCATGATTTTCACACCACTACAAACTCAAAATCACATACCTGTTGGGAAGCGAGAAAAGAGGAGGGAGATTGGAAAGGATGCTAGATGTCATCTTATTTAAACCTGTACTTTTCTGGAAAAGGAAACTGAGCTCCAGAAAGTCTCAGTCAAAGGCTGGGATTAGAATTCAGTATACTCTGTTTTACCCCACACATTTTGAATATTCCTCAGAAGAACATGTTAATTTTTAAGACGGCATTCTGGCCAATCTTTTCATAACAAATAAGCCAGCTGGAATAGCTCTTGCTTCTAATAAATAAAATTATTTGCTATTTCTCTGAGGAAAAGAAGATTGTTAAATGATGGTGATCAACCTAGCTTTCACTGTCAGAGTTATCACCCAAATCTTTGGAGTGACAGACTGTCTTCTCTGGCATTGGCCTATTCCCTACAGGAAATTAAGGGAAATGACTAAGCATTGCTTCCAACAGCAGAGGAGTTTGAAGACAGGAATGCTATGATGGTACTTGCTACAATTACATTACAATTTTAAACTGTAAATTACAATTACATTACAACTACAAGAATAAAGGCTCAAATGAACAAATGGCCAACAATATGGATAGAGACCCAGATGACAAGTGCCGAGAAAGAGAGATGGCATTAGGGTCAGACAAGGACAACTCCCAGAGTTGTTCTGATCCATCCATGCCATCTCTACTAGGAGGTGTGTCCATACATCTAAGACAGAGTTGTGGTCCTCAGTACTGTGACTCAAGATAGATCAGCTTCCTGGTCATGTCAGAGAACTGTGTATCCATCCATTCATCTATTTGTGATTTTATTCTTTGTTTTTTAAATTTTTTATTATTTTTATTAACATAAAATGTTTTATTTGCCCCAGGGGTAAAGGCCTATGAATGGACAGGCTTACACACTTCACAGCACTCACCATATCACATACCCTCCCCAATGTCCATAACTCAACCACCCTTTCCACACACACCCCTCCCTCCAGCAACCCTGACTGTTTTGTGAGATTAAGAGTCTCTTATGGTTTGTCTCCCTCCCGATCCCATCTTGTTTCCTTTTTTGCTTCCCTACCCCCCCACCCCATTCTGCCTCTCAAATTCCTCATATCAGGGAGATCATATGATAATTGTCTTTCTCTGATTGACTTATTTCAATCAGCTTAATACCCTCTAGTTCCATCCATGTTGTCGCAAATGGCAAGATTTCATTTCTTTTGATGGCTGCATAGTATTCCATTATATACATATATATCACATCTTCTTTATACATTTATCTGTGGATAATATGGATAATGTGGATAATGTGGATAAACCTAGATGGACATCTAGGTTCTTTCCATAGTTTGGTTATAGTGGACATTGCTGCTATAAACATTTGGGTGCATGTACCCCTTCAAATCACTACATTTCGTGTACCCTATCTTTAGGGTAGAATAGCTCTATTGTCAACTTTTTGAGGAACCTCCATACTGTTTTCCAGAGTGACTCCACTAGCTTGCATTCCCACCAACAGTATAGGAGAATTACCCTTTCTCTGTATTCTCTCCAACGTCTTTCATTTCCTGACTGGTTAATTTTAGCCATTCTGGCTGGTGTGAGGTGGTATCTCATTGTAATTTTGATTGGTATTTCCCTGATGCCAAGTGATGTTGAGCACTTTTTCATGTGTGTGTTGGCCATCTGGATGTCTTCTTTGCAGAAATGTCTGTTCATGTCCTCTGCCCATTTTTTGATTGGATTATTTGTTCTTTGGGTGTTGAGTTTGATAAGTTCTTCATAGGCATCCCCATTTGTGATTTTATTCTTATCCCTCCTTGTTCCAGAATGAATTTGAAATAGCTCAAACAAAATGTAACAAAATAATTTAACTTAAAAATAGGAAAGAAAGAGAACAAAGTAAAGGAGTAAGCAGAATTTGGGAATGAAACAGAAATTGAACACCTCTAAATTCATTTTGTGATCATTCATCCAGCTGCACACATGTGATTTCTATATCTTTCTATATGAATATATGGGTAGCAATAGAAAAAAATCCATTTTTCTTAAAATTATAATAATAATAATAATAGCTGACAGAGAAAGACAAATATCATACTATGTCATTTGTAAGTGGAATCTGAAAAAAAGTAAAGACTTAACATAAATACAGAGAACTGATTGATGGTTGCCAGAGCCTGGAAGTAGGGAGTGAGCAGTGGGCAAAATGGGTGAAGAGGTCAAAAGATACAAATATCTAGTTATAGTATAAAGTAGTCCAAAGAATCCAATGTACAGCACGGTGACCACAGTGAATAATACTATATTTTATACTTGGAAGTTGCTACGAGAGTAGATACTAAAAGTTCCCATCACAAGGAAAAAAATTATAACCATGTGTGGTGATGGATGTCAACTAGGTTTATTGCAGTTCATTTCATAATACTCTATATAAAAATACCAAATCATTATGTTATATACCCCAAATTGATGTTATAAGTCGGTTATATCTTAATAAAAATAAAAGTAGCACTTACATGTCACTCACACTTCCAACCAGTCCACCCACATCATCTCACTTAGTACTAACAACTCTATGGGAGTGATTATTGTTAATTTCTCTATTTTAGAGGATTAAGGACTTAAAGAACTTGTCTAAGATAAAACATGGAGTCAACTAAGGCATTCATTTCACCAGGCTGTCAACACAGAGCCCACAGCAGTTTAAACTACTCTGCTAAAGATGTTCTGTCTTTATGAACATTTGAGTTGTTTTTATTTTTTCATTCTTCATTAGGGCAAAGCAAATCACATGCAAAAATGTATCACAGATGGGTATTATTATAATGATTAGGTTTTCAAAAACATAATTTTAATTAAAATAAGTTTATACATGGGGAGAGTATGTGCTATGGTGAGTGCTGTGAAATATGTAAGCCTGATGATTCACAGAACCGTACCGCTGGAGCAAATAATATATTGTATGTTAATAAAAATAACTTTTTAAAAAGTTTATACAGAGCTTTTACATAAACTTACAGAATATCTTGTACTGATTTACTTTGAACTTGTCATATTTTATTAGTGGACTAGGGTCTTAGGTGAAGCTCATGTTTGTGAAGTTAGCTAATAGGTCAGCATTTGTACAATGGCCCCCTCCTGCTACCTGCCCCAAATAGTTGAGCATTCATAGCAATCAAATCCCCACCTAATGTTTTAGGTCTAAGAAGGGGATAAGGAATCAAAAATACTTTCTTTGAATAGAAAGTGTCACTTTCTTTTTAACAACAACAACAAAAAGTTAAAGTTGAAAGCCCAATTGTCAGAATTTTGCATTTTATTATGTATCTTAATCTTATTATTTCATTATCATAATAATTTCATTCATTATCTCTCCCATGAACTAGAAAATGAATTACAAAGAGTTCAAGTTCATGATATACTTCTAAATATGCTACAAGGTACTCACTTGCTATGAGACCATAGATGACCAAGAAAAGTTTAAAATTTACTATAATAAAGGCACGAAGATAAGACTGGGGCAAATAATAAAATGAGATATCCATACTTAGATGAACCAAGACTGCCTTTTAGAAAAACAAATAGTATAACATGAAGCTATAATTTAAAGTGAGCAGAGAGTGAGGAGGGAAGAGCAGAGAGAAAGAGGACACACACACTCATGGACAGAAGTTTCAGATGCAAGACTCGGGCTATTTTTGTGTAAAACACATGTTGATGGGAAGAATTAGTTGTCACCAGAGCACTGCAGAACACTTGAAACATGAAGTCTTTGAAGGGGATCTACCAGAGATGATACACAATTCACAAGATGTTACAAAAAATACTTTCTTGGGGATTTCATGAGTCACAAACTATCCTAAAAATTGAGAAAATAAAAATAAAATAACTATGTAATTTGACAGCAAATACAGGTATTAAATATGTCATCAACTTGGTAAAACAAACAATAGATTTAAGTATAAGGCTCAGTAGAGACTTTACCCTGTGAAGAACAATAACAACAACAAAAAAAAAAAAAAAAGAAAAGAAAAATGTGCAATATAATAATTTAATTATGTATGACTTGAGTGTTTGCATATCTTCCCTTTTTAGTAATGTTAGTTTATAAATCGCTTGGCCAAATTATACTGTAAAGCTGATTCTCATAAAGATCATGGATTCCAATTATCTGATAATATACAGAGATGAAACCAGAGTGATTCCTTTTAAGCCGGAGATACACCAACCTATTATGGAAACTTGCTAACTGAAATACTCAAAAGTCCATAAATCATTAATGGCACATTAAACTAGATGACTACTTTAAAATTCTTGAGTAGTTGATCTCAAAATTAAATCTTCCTGTGAAATATTCTCACATAAAATTATTGTATGGAAATACAGAGAAAGGAAGAATTGAACTCATGTAATGTGTGTATGTATATGTGTATATGTGTGAGCATACATACCTCTGCAAATTTCTTTTTATTTCCTCTCTCTCACAATTTAATTAAATGAGAATTCAGGTTGTGAAGCCTAAAGGTCAACCCAAATTCATTTCTTTTTGTACTCCCAGATGGTCTTACCTCTACCACAATACAAGAAATAATAAAGGACAATGTCTTTTTTTTTAATTACTGAGGTATAATTGACATACAATAAAATATACAGTTTGAAAGTTATGATATATGCATTCATCTGGGCAACCATTACCATAATCAATATAGTGAACATATTGATTAAGCTCCCAAAAGTTTATTCCTGCCTTTTTGAAATCCCTCCCTCCCTTTCTCCACTCTGCCTCTCCCTTTCCTCAATTCCCAGACAACTACCAATCTGTTCTCTGTCACTGTGGATTAGCATTTGCATTTTCTACACTCTTTTGTAAATGGGATCATAGAGTGTGTACTCCTTTTTGTCTGGCTTATTTCACTCAGCATAATTATTTGGAGATTCACTTATATTGTGTGTTTACCAATTTTTCACTTCTCTTGGCACTGGACATAGGGTTTTTTGTTTTGTTTTGTTTTGTTTTTCCAGATGTTTACTATTACATATAAAGCTATTATGAGCATTCATGTACAAGTTTTGTGTTGATTTACACTTTCTCTTCTCTCATGATTATAATGAATAGATCATATGGTAACACTAGGTTTAACTTTTAGAAAACAGCCAAATCACTTTGTAAAGTGGTTTTACCATTTAAATTTCCATCAACAGGGGCACCTGTTTATTTAACAATATCTTGTACCTTGGTATGCATTAACCTTTAAGTGTAAAAATTGTGTGTCTATCTAACAGGGAGTCACAGTATTTAAATTGACCAACCTAATGTTATTATACTTTTAGGTAAACTAAAAGCCTTAATTAAAGTGATCCAATTTTGTATAACTTAGCATCAATAATTCAATAAACTTGGATTGCTATACCAAAAAGAAGAAGAAGAAGAAGTAGCAGCAGCAGCAGCAGCAGCAGGAAGGAGGAAGAGGAAGTGGAGGGGAGGTGGGGGAAGGTGGGGAAGGGAGGGGGGAGGAGGAGTGAGAAGGAGAGGAGGATAAGGGAGAGGGGGAGGAGGGGGAGGGAGGGGAAGGAAGAGAAATTTATTCTTAACTCACAGTCACAAACATTTTCTTCTATGTTTTCTGCTGGAAGATTTATAAGTGTTTGGTTTTATATTTAGATTTATGATTCATTTCAAGTTAATTAAAGATCAAAGTTTATTTATTTTGCATGTGGTTATCAGCACCCTTTGTTGGAAAAGTCTCAATAGTCTATAATCAAGGTATCAGTACCTTCTGTTCTTGAAGGATCTAGGACATAATCCATTTCTCTGCCTTATCTAGTTTATCTAGTTTAGATTGAGCCCACCTGGCATATCCAGGATAATCACTTCATCTCAAAGTCAGTTGATTAGCAAACTTAATTCCACCTGCATCCTTAATTTCCTTTACCATGTAACCTGGCATATCACAGGTTCTGGAAGTTAGGATAATTGTGGGGCTAGGCATTATTTTCCCTAATACTTGTTTACTAAAATTCATGTTTTCCTGTTGTAAGAACTTTTCTCCATCTTTTAAGAGAGGTCAACTACCATAATCAATTATTCTACCACTCTACAGATATCAATTCCCATTCCCTACTGTTAACCTTGTCCTACAGCAGTTAAATGAACAATGCCCTGCTTTAATGTATGAAATTCAAAGTATGCACAATGCACCATGCATTTATCCTAGAAACCAGTGTGTCTATTTTTATTTCAGGAGCATCACTGAAATAGCCATGCAACTACCATGTGAGTCAACCTGAGCAACTATCTGTTACAGTAATTTCATAAAATGTATTTTCTCATTGAATGAGATGTCATATGCAATAAATTACCCTTAATGGAATTCTCAATCCTAAGCATATTTGATTGTGTAAAACCAAAATAATAACTATAGTGAGGATTTACTCAGTGATTACTGTGTACCATATATCTATGAGACAGTAATTCCCTTGTATAATCCTCACAACAAACTCTCTGAGGTAGGTTTTGTTTTCCCTATTATACAGGAAGTTGACGTACAGACCTAAAGGGACATGAAATAATTTGCCAAAGGTCACATCCTTTGGGTACAGAGGAACCTCTGTTTGATGCCTAGTATATGCTTCTATATCCATGATACTATACTGCTAGGATCCTTTACTATAGGGGTCTACACACAGGCTGGCAGGGATAACAGTAGGAGAAACTCCAAAACCAGAACTCTTGTTCTTGTGCTCAATCTCAAACCCAGTCTTGACCTTTCCAAATCTCATTATTTGCTCATTTTTTGCTTTGTATTAATCAACATTGGCTAGGCTCTGCTGCAGTAACAAATGACCCCCAAATTTTTGTGGCTTTCAACAACAAAGATCAACTTCTGAACTTGTATTTCATGCACATCACTGACAGCTCCTATCTGGAACAGGCTGATCACCTGGAGGAACTTCCACTCGAAAGGAGCATACATTAGTTCTGCTCCCTTTTCTTTTCTTTTCTTTTCTTTTTTTTTTTTTTTTTTTTATCAACAGACAGAGATCACAAATAAGCAGAGAGGCAGGCAGAGAGAGAGAGAGGAAGAGAAGCAGGCCTCCTGCTGAGCAGAGAGCACGATGCGGGGCTCTATCCCAGGACCCTGGGATCATGATCCAAGCCAAAAGCAGAGGCTTTAACCCACTGAGCCACCCAGGTGCCCCTGCTCCCTTTTCTTGACCAGAGAAAATCACCAGACTAAGCTTGGTATCTGCTAAGGAGACAAAGACAAAGCAGGGCATTATGTTTTGAGAACAGTAGCAAAATGTATCACAAAACTTCTTAGCTTCATCTTTCCATTCCTCTGGCTTACTCCAATCTCTCCCATTCAATAGCTTTATCCACAGGTTTCTCTAGCTCTCAAACTCACCCTACATCTGTCCTTTGTTGCAACGTACTACTTTTCTCTTCTTCCCTGTCTCAGTGCTTGCCAGATGCACATCTGCTAAATGAACCCCTTCAGTTAGGTCTGGGGATTTTCCCCTATAAATGGCTCTAACAGAGCCCCAGTGTCCAGGGATCCACTTCTCTGGCATTAGTTTACATAGATATTTCCTGAATTTACTGAATGACTTGAATCTGAATCTTAAAAAAAGAAAAAAAAATGAACGTTTCATACTTAACAATGGATAGCCTGAAGGAGAGATGAGGTATCTCTACGATATGATAAAAATGTATTCTGGTTTTAGGAAAGATTAACCAAGAGGAAAATACTTCTTGGTGATAACTTCTACTTCTAATTTCTTGCACCTGTACATGCTGCAATCATTATTACCCATGTGAGAAGAAGTGAATCACAACCTCTGCTTTTTGTCTTTATGTAAAATAGAATAAGTTTAGTTTGTACTACTGAAACCTCTGTTGCTTTAACAATTTAAAGATTATAGTTGTGCTTTGTGTGCATCCGTATAATCTTTCAAAAATAGTTTACAGCAATATGAACTGCTTATAGTGTACATATAAAACTGCTTTCTATTTTATTTAAATTTTTCATCTCTCAGGTCAAGAAAGGGCTTAACTGATTATTTTTAAAAGGTGTCCATTATGTTCTCAAAGTTCACATTTATCAATACCAACCAGATAGTTAACCATTTCCTTTGAAAATACAAAGTCAGTGTCTAGATGTTTATCCTGGGTATTAGACCCATATATGTCTTTCTTATTAAACATTTACTCTGAAATATCCCCCAGTCACACCAAACTCAGTATATCTATCATTTTCAATCCATTACTCCAGTGTACCCTTCACTCTGCCACTACCACCTTATTCCCACCAAAACACTATTCTTTCTATATTTCTTAGGCTGTTAAAAGGTACTATCATTCACCCACCTGCCCAAGACAGACACTTAAGAGTTATGATAGACTCTTTTGTGTCTCACCTCCCTCAACAACTCTGTCAAATCTTCAAATCTTCTCAACTCTTATACACTTTCCAAAGATGTCAATGTTCCCCATTTCCACTATCTACTCCCTAGTTCAGACTTCCACCAAATCTTACTAAAGCCTTTGAGTAATCTCCTCATTGGACTCACTCTTCACCCTCAGTTGACATCATGATATTTATGAAATGCAGATCTCATTGTGTTACTTCTTTACTTAAAATATTTAATTGTAAGATCTACCACTTGTGAAACCTACTGTAGAAATCATTCTTATAACTTTTCATGTAACAACTCCTTATATCCTCACCATAACCCTGCCATGGAGATACACTATAATATTCTTTACAATTTGATGTGATGAAATTTATGCACAGACAGGCTAAATAATTTGCCCAAGGTCAGGGGCACATGGGTGGCTAGTCAATTAAGCATCTGACTTCAGCTTATGTCATGATCTCAGGTCCTGGGATCAAGTCCCACATTAGGCTCCCAGCTCAGCAGAGAAACTGCTTCTCCCACTACCTCTCCCTCCACTCTTCTTCCTGCTTGTACTCTCTCTCTCTCTCTCTCTCAAATAAATAAATAAATAAATAAATAAATAAATAAATTTGCCCAAGGTCTCAGAACTAGCAAAACCCCTTGGATTCAAATTCAGATTGTGTGCATCTGGAGTCTATCTTCTTAACTACCACAGTATGCCCAAGTTTTCTTTATATTTATTCACTACACAGAAATAATGCCTTCACTTCAGCTTCAGGATAAACTGCAAAGGCATATAAGGTGCTCTGTGCTATATCTCCTATCCATCTCTCCATTCATCTCTCTCTACTCTGTTGGTCCTAGTCCTGTCTAAACATTTGTATCTGCTATATGCATCATTAATATATGCATTTATTTATCAAGACATTTCCTTTTTTAATATTCTTATTTATCTATTTAAGAGAGAGTGAGAGAGCATGAGCAGGGGCAAAGGGTGAAGCAGACTCTCCATTTGAGCGGGGAGCCTGATGTGGGGTTTGATCCACAGACACCAGGATCATGACCTGAGCCAAAGGCAGATGCTTAACTGACTGAGCCACCAGGTACCTCTATCAAAAGATGATCATATATTTTGTATCCAATACTTTTGTAAGTTCTTATACTATGCAAAAAAACAAAACAAAATAAAACACACACAGTCCTTGCTCTCAAGTATTCCAACAGTACATGGAAACTGATGAGCAGCTCAGCTATTTCAGGAACATGATGCTTATGATGACAATGACAGGGTATGCACAAGGTACAAAGACACAGAGAGGAGAAGCACTTGGAACAGGAGTACTTGCTGGAGAAGGTGATATTTGAGTTAATCTAAAGAAATGAGCAAGGAAAAGAAAAGTATTCTAAGGAAGGAACAATGTAAACAAGAGCATGGGGGTGCTAGAGAGCTTGGCAGAACAGAGTTGTACCATTCAATATGGTAACCATGAGCCACATGGGAATTCTGAGCATTCAAAATGTGATTAGTCCAGGGGTGCTTGGGTGGCTCAGTTGTTGAGTGTCTGCCTTCGGCTCTGGTCATGATCCCAGGGTCCTGGGATTGAGCTGGGCATTGGGCTCCCCGCTTGGCCTGCTTCTCCCTCTCCCACTCCTCCTGCATGTGTTCCCTCTCTTGCTGTCTCTCTCTCTGTCAAATAAATACATAAAATCTCTAAAAAAATAAAAATAAAATAAAATGTGGTTAGTCCAAATCTGTGTGTAATGTAAGTGCAAAATGCATGCTGAATTTTTAAAACTATTTATGACAAAAATATATAAAATATTTCATAGCCTTTATATTGACTACTTTGAAGGGATAACAGTTAATATATTTGATTAAATAAAATCTATTATTAAAATTAACTTTACCTGTTAGTTTTACCTCTTTAATGTGCTTCTGGAGGATTTAAATTTCATATGTGGCTTCCTTTATATTTCTGTTTTACAATGCTGCCTTAAAGAAATGTATTTAAAAGTTTAGCTGATGCTGGTTAGCAATGCTGGTTTAGGCCACAAGATGGTGACTTGGGACAATATCAATTGCTTGGCATGAGGTGCAGCTGCAAAGAAAATTCAATGATAAGAAGACAGTAGAGAGCCATGCCCATGGCAACAATCTAATCAAGACTTCTAGACTATCCCATTAGTGAAAACTGGCATTTGTCCTAAAGACTATTTATTGAGGAAGGGGGGAAAGATACAGCTAAGCTTATTATAAATTTAGAGTATATAACATAATTCATGAACAAAAAGCATCAATCGTACTGGTGGGAACTTGAACTCTAAGGGAGGCATGGAAGCAAGAAGGGCCTAGTCACAGTCAAGGGTAAATCATAAGACAACCTCTTCACTCACACAGCCACAAGCCTATGTCTACCACAGAGCTGGACATAAAGATGTTCAGTTCATAATTGTGGGATAAATACGTGAATCAGAACAAAAGCAGATCAACAAGGAGCCAGAACAATTGGATTTCATGGTGAATTAGCAAGGGTTAGTTAAATTCAAATTCAGTTTAGTCTTCTGATTCCATTATTTCTGGTTCTTAGATGGACTGCTGTGATGTGAGCCCAGATGAAAGAACATATCCTGACAATGGGTTTACCTAGGAAATGTGACCTAGGTTTTTAGATTTTAACTCTCTCTCTAAACTCCTATCTTAGTGCCTTCTTTAAGTTTGTTTGTTTTATTTTGCTTAGTATTGCTTTGTTTTGCTTTGGAATCTAAAACCTGAAATAAGATGTTTAATGATTGTAGGATCTGAACAGAAATTCTTTAATAAAGTCTAACTTATCCACAATATGGTTTATCTGGACATCTTAATTATCGAGAAGTCAGGAAGGAATCAATTAGTATATTGAAGTATCAGCATGATTGTCTCAAAATCCATGCCAAGTGACCATGCACTTGACTTATAAAAATGAGTTGAATATTCAGGTTTATCTGCTCTTAAAAATTAAAATTAGAAATCATATTAACAGTTTTTGATCATTTACTAGATAGTAATAGAACACTATTCCATGAAAAAGGTATTATTTTCAGTCCTATTCTACAGATAAATAAACAGAGGACTAGAAAGATTAGGCTCAAATTCATATGTATCTGACTCCAAATTCAGCAATATTTGTTGCGATACTATGCTACTTCTGTAGCATAGTATTTGTAGACTACACTGGCAGTGGATAGGAAGTGATAACTAATGACCCAATGAGCAGTGCATGGCATCTTCTGGTCAGGTAAACTAATAACTGTATTATGATATGGTTTACTGCTATGATAGAGACGAAAAGTGCAAAGTGAACTTGTGAAGTAGTGAATCCAAACTGAATTTGGAGATGGAAGAAGTTCAGGAGTGGATTCTTAGAGAAGAGACTTGAAAGGAAAATTACTTAAGTAAGAAGGGTAGGAGATAGTTTCTCCAGGCAGAACAAAAACACTGGCAAAAGAAAAGCTTGTAGCATGTTTAAGAACTGCAGTGGAGTAGAAAACACTGTATGAGGTGGGAAAAAAGGCTAGAAAGATGGGCCAAGGTCAATCATGGTGGTCCTTACCTATTAAATGATATGTGATAGAGTAAAGGAGTCACAAAGGCATTTAAAGAAAGTCACATGATTAGATTGTCTGTCTGTCTGTTTGTTTGTTTGTTTAGAGAAAGAGGAGTGACAGAGTTGGGTGGGGAAGGGTAAATGGAGAAGGAGAATGAGCGTCTTAAGTAGGCTCCATGTCCAATATAGACTCTTGACATGGGGCTGGATCTCATGAGACTGGAAATCATTATCTGAGATGAAACCAAAAGTTGGTTGTGATGTGACTAACCAAGTAAGCCACCCAGGAGCCCTTATTACATTGCATTTTTAAAAGATCACTGGCTAATGTGTGAAATAAGAGAAGAAAGAGAAGATAAGCAAGAAAATTACAAAAGGAGCTGTGATGGCAATCCAGGTCAGAAATTGAAGAGCTAAACTAGGACTCTAACAAGAGGAATAGAGAAATATAGATGGAGTTGAACATTACCAAGAAGATAGAATTCAAGGTTTAGTGGTTATCTGGATATAAGTGATAAAGGGGGAAAAGGAGTCATGCATGATTCTAAGATTTCTGTCCTGGGCAGTTGAGTATATGACAATGTCTGCAACCAATATAAACAACACAGAAGGAAGAATCTAGAGGGAGAGGAACTGGCTCCATTTTGACTTGCTGATTTTGAGGTGCTTTAGTGGTATTCAAGAAAAGGTGATGTACCATGAGTTAGATAAATAGCTCTGGAATAAAGAAAATAGGCCTTAGCTAGAAATGTATTGATTTGGAGCTGTCACAAAAAGAAAAAAACGCCAATGGACTATCCAAAGAAAATTAAGAGGAAGGGATATCTTATAAACCAAAGGATTTTCCAGAGATTCTAGAGGCAAAGTAATGGCTTTATTGTACACTGCGCCATAAATTTACAAAGTACTTACATAAATACTGATTCATTTGACTCATGATTATTCCTTGAGAAAAATAGTGTGTCATTATTCTCATATTACAGATTAAAAAACTGAAGTTCAATTTAGTTAAGCAACATTCAAAAAGTCACCAGACTAATGGGCTGTGGAGCCAAGTCCAAATCATAATTTTCAGACTGCAAATTGGGGCCTCTTTTTACTAAAGCAAATTGCTATTGTTAATATTTGGTGCAAATTCCAATTTAGAAAGAGCATGAATTTTACTTGAATTGTTGTAGCTGAAACAGGGAAATGAGCCTGAAATGCATCCATGCCTAGCAAAATTCCAGGGTTTGGAGCTATTATCAGTGTTAAAGACACTTACCTAGACTTTTAGCCTTTCCTACCAGCACCAAAAACTAAAAGTGTATCTATTGCCAGGCTCTCTTTCAAATGAATAGGTCAGCCTGGAGAAAAGCCAAAATTAGGAACCTTCCAGGCTTTGTAACTTGAAAGTCTTTAGATCTTTTCTAACAAAGACCATTAAAAGAATCTTGAGCCCTTGAGGCTGAAAACAAACGTGACATTCTGCTGCATTCAATAATTACTTGCTTCTGAGCATTTGTTTGCCATTATTATCTGTGGCCCTTTTGTAGGATTTGTGTTGAGATTTCCCGTATTGACATACCAAAATGAATTCATTATAAATTCCTTTGGTGGATGATTAATACCTTTCTGAATAAAATTCAAAATAGGGTAAGGGAAAAGATAGGCTTGGGGAAAAAACAGAGAAGTTGAATTCAATCAATCTTTTTATTGTCCTTGTGAAATTGGAAGATTACTAAAGCAGAGCTATCCCAGGTTTAAAAAAAGAAAGAAGAAAAGAAAAAAGACAAAGAGAAGAGAAGAAAGGAAAAGAGGAAAGAAGAAAAGTTCAGAATATCCTTTTTTTTCTTTTGTTTGGTTGTTGCTTTCTTTCTTTCTTTTTTTTTTTTTTTCAGTGTTCCAAAATTCATTGTTTATGCACCACACCCAGTGCTCTATGCAATACATGATTGTCTGGACTCCCATTCAAAACAATACAGATGTAGCTAGCACAATGTTCTAAATGTATAAAGTCCCTGAATTTATCTTACTGGAAGGTGAGTTATAAAGTACTAGATAACTAACAAGTAATTTTGGCTGAGCATGTATTGTAATTAATATTCAGAAGTATCCTAAACCTTAAACAACAAAGTATTGCAAACTTGACTAAGCAAATTATCCCCACTTTAGAATTTCTTTCTCCCTGAACCTAATGACAACAACAAAAAGATGCTGGATCGGTTAGCTTTTCTCATATAAAAATCACCCTGAAAACATAGTATCTTAAAAGCAACAACCAGGGTGCAATGTAGGATGCCACCAAGATGGTCCTGACCTCACTCCCCTTCACAAGAGAAACAACTGTTCATGAACAAGACACCACTGAGATAATACTAGAACATGAAGGTGAGGCTAAAGTATTCACTATAAAACAGACACCAAGACAGATTACTTCAGAAAGGAAAAAAAAAATGATTGTATGTTGACTGCATTGCCCCTCCCCCAGGCTATCACAGAACCATGAAGAAATGTCTCCTGTGAGTCTCCAGCTACTGCAGCAGGAAAAAAAAAATCCAAGAGGGACACTCAGTAGGCCCCCCAGCACCGTGGGTCACTTTGCAAGAACCCTTATTGTGATTTCCCACCATGGGGACTGCAAGGAATCTGTAGGGCTTGACCACTGGGAATTAAATGTGACAGAGAAGTGGGAAGGACCTTACAACAACCAGTACATGGACCTTGATAGACTAAGTTGATACCTGTGACCAGTGGTTTTCCAACCACTATGTTGGATTCCAAATAGTAATTCCAAACAGTGGTTTTGCTCATTTGCAGAACCAAGTCAGGGTGCACTCTGACCAAGGAACTTGGTGGAATGCAGATCTACCTAATTCAGATCCTCAAATAAAGAGTTTTGGCAGCCCTACAATCTAGTTTGCCCAGGAAGGGAGCAGAATCAAAGCTCCACCATTGCAGAAAGTGCCTTCCAGCCCCATCAGACCAGAAGGATTGGCAAAACTACTAGAAGTAGTTTGGCCCAATGGTGCTCCAGGCAGTCAGGCAGACTTGATTGTTCCAGAGCAAGACTAGTACTGGATATGGAGCATTCACAGGCTAGGCACAAATAGGAGATTAATTTATAGCCAAAGTTGAGATGAATTCCCAGTACCTCCTACCCTGATAGTCTGTTTAGAAAATTCTGAGAGTGACCCAGAGTGACCCCGTCCTCTTGCCCAGGCAAAAAGCTGAATCAAGACTGTCTCTTGGTCTCATCTGACCAGTAGGGTTGGTGACAATTCCTGGGAGCTGTGCAGCCCAGCAGTACTTGAGCTAAGAACCAGAAAGGCAATGTTGACAGTTTAGAGACAAAGCTACTGGCTCTGTTTGGTCAGGGAACTCGGTGTGTAGTTGGCTTGAGTTAAGACAACATTGAACTTTGTCAACTTTACAGCTGCTTCTCCTATTGTGCCCAGGCAGGGAAGGTGATTCATAGCCCCACTCATTACCAAATATAGCCTCCAGGCTGACCAACCTCAGTACCTAACCAGAGCACACAGGATCCTGCAGAGCATTCAACAGCCCCAAGTACACTGACACCTGAACAGCAACATTCTCTGGAACAACCAATGGATCAGAGAAGAAATTAAATCGGAAATAAAGTTTGAGACAACTGAAAATGGAAACACAACATACCAAAACTCGTGGAATATAGCAGATAAATACCTTAAGGAGCTAAAAAGAGAAGAGCAAATAGAGCCCCAAGTTAGCAGAAGAAAAGAAATAATAACAAATAGAGCAGAAATAAGTGAAATAGAGAACAGAAAAAAAAAAAGAGAGAGAAAAGATTAACCAAACTAAGAGTTGATTCTTGAAAAGATAAGTACTTAGCTAGACTAACCGAAGAAAAAACAAAAAGGACCCAAATCAACAAAATTTATAGATTAAAAAAAAGAAGCATTACCATTACCATAGAAATTCAAAAAAAAAAAAGAAGCCACTATGAACAACTATACACTAACAAACTGGACCACTGGGGAAAAAATGGAAAATTCTTAGAAATATACAACTTATCTAGATTGAATCAGGATGAAATAGAAAATTTGAGTAGACTAATTACCAGTGAAGAGATTGAATCAGTAATCAAAAATCTCCCAATGAAGGGAAGCCCAGCCAGATAGCTGCACAGATGAATTTTATCAAACATTTAAACAAGAATTAACAGTAATCCTTCTCAAACTCTAAAAATCGAAGAGGTCAACATTATCCCAATACTAAACCAAGAAAGGACACTACTAGAAAAGAAAACTGTAGGCAAATATCCCTGATGAATACAGATGCAAAAATTCCCAATAAAATAATGCCAAACTGAATTCAACAGCACACTGAAAGGATCATTCACCATGATCAAGTGAGCTCTATTGTGAGTATCCAAGAATTGCTTAACAAATGCAAATCAATCAACGTGACACATCAGATTAATTGAATGAAAGAAAAGAATCATGATCATCTCAATAGATGCAGAAAAAGCATTTGACCAAAAAAAAAACAAAAACAAAAACAAAAACAAAAATACCCAATATCCATTCATATAAAAACCCTTAACAAATTAGGCACAGAAAGAACATACCTCAACATAATAAAGGTCATATAAGACAAGCCCATAGCTAACATCATAGTCAATGGTGAAAGTCTGAAATCTGTTCCTCTAATATCAGGAACAAGATACAGGTGCTTACTCTCACCAGTCCTATTCAGCATGGTACTGAAAGTCCTGGCTAGATCAGTCAGGCAAAAAAAAAAGGGGGGGGGGAGGGAGGAAGCAGGGGAGGAAGGAAGGTAGGAAGGAAGAAAGAACAGGTATCAGAATTAGAAAGGAAAAAGTAAAACTCTCTTTATGTGCAGATGGCATTGTTTTATAAATAGAATATCTTAAAGATGCAACTAAAGCTGTTTGATTAGTAACTTCACTAGAGTTTGAGGATACAAAATTAACATACCAAAAAATCAGTGGTGTTTCTATACAATAGCAATGAATTTTCTAAAAAAGAAAGAAAGAAATCTATCTGATTTATAATAACATCAAAAACAATAAAATACTGAGGAATAAGTTTAACAAAGGAGATGAATAATCTCAACTCTGAAAAATATGAGACTGATGAAATCAAAGATGATACAAATAAATGGAAAGGTATCTTATATTTGTAGATTGGAAAATTGTTAAAGTGTCAGTATTACCAAAAGCCATTTATAGATTCAAAGTGTCCCTCTCAAGAGTCCAATTCCATTTTTTATACAAATAGAAAGCTCGCCTTTAAAATTTTATGGAACCACAAAAGACCCCAGATAACCAAAGAAATCATGAGAAAGAACAAAGCAGGAGACTTTACACTTCCTGATTTCAAGCTATACTATAAAACTATGGTCATCAAAATAATATGGTACTAACATAAAAACTGAGAAATAGACCAATGGGTCAGAATCAAGAGCCCATAAGTAAACCCAAGCATATATGGTCAACTAATATTTGACAAGGGACCCAAGAATACTCAATGGAGAGAAGACAGTCTCTTCAATAAATGGTGCTGAGATAATTAGATATTCTTATGTAAAAGAATGAAATAGACCCATATCTTATACCACTCACAAAAATTAATTCAAAATGGATCAAAGACTTAAATGTAATAAGACCTAAAACCATGAAACTCCTGGAAAAAATATAGGAAAAAAGCTCTTTGACATGAATCTTGGTTATCATTTTTTGGGTATTACACCTAAAGGATAAGTAACAAAATCAAAAATAAACAAGTAGGACTACATCAAACTAAAAAGTTTCTGCACAGCAAAAGAACCTATCAACAAAGTGAATAGAAAACCTATAGAATGGGGAAAAATATTTGTAAATCTTATCTCTATTAAGGGATTAGTGTCCAAAATATATAAACAACTCAGCTGGGCAAAACACCTGAATATACAAAGAAGGTATACAAAAGACCAACACATACATGAGAAGATGCTCAACATCACTAGTCATTAGGAAAATGCAAGTTAAAACCACAGTGAGATATAATTCACACCTGTTGGAATGGCCATTATCAAAAGGACAAGAGATAAATGCTGGTATGCAGGTGGAGAAAAGGGAAACTTTGTGCACTGTTGTTGGGACTGTAAATTTACATAGCCCCTATGGAAAACAGTATAGAGGACAGTCAAAAAATTAAAAATTGTACTACCATATAATCTGGAAATTTTATTTCTGGGAAAATATAAAAAGGAAATGAAAACACTGACTATAAGTTTTCTTCACTCCCATGTTCACAGCTGTGTTATTTACAATAGCCAAGACATAGAAACAACCTAAGTGTCCGTCAGTGGATGAATGAGAAAAAAAGTTGTAGTATATAAACAATACAATATCAGTTAGCCATTAAAATCTGAGGAAATCCTACATTCATGATGACATGGATGCACATTGAAGGTATTATACTAAATGAAACAAGTCAGACAAAGGGTAAATACAGTGTGATCTCACTTATATGTAAAATCTTAAAAGAAAAAAAATCACACTCATAGAAAGACATCAGACTTGTATTTACAAGAGATAGAATGTGGCGGCAGAGAGAATTGGAGGAAGGTGGTCAAAAGGTACAAACTTCCCATGGGGGGTTAAGAGGGTAGGAGAAGAATCAATGAAACAAGATGGGATTGGGAGGGAGACAAACCATAAGTGACTCTTGATCTCACAAAACAAACTGAGGGTTGCTGGGGGGGGGGGGGGGTTTGGGAGAAGGGGGTGGGGTTATGGACATTGGGGAGGGTATGTGCTTTGGTGAGTGCTGTGAAGTGTGTAAACCTGGTGATTCACAGACCTGTACCCCTGGGGATAAAAATATATGTTTATAAAAAATAAAAAAATTTTTTAAAAAGGTACAAACTTCCAATTATGAGATAAATAATTACTGTGGTGCTTGGATGGCCCAGTCAGGTAAGCATCTGACTCTTATTTCAGCTTAGGTCATAATCTCAGCGTCTTGAGATCAAGACCCACATCAGGCTTCTTGGTGGGCATGAAGCCTGCATAAGATTCCCTCTCTCCCCTTCCATTTGCCACTCCCCCACACTCTCTCTCTCCCTCTCTAAAAAAGAAATATATAAAGATAAATAAGTATTGGGATATAATATACAACATGATGACTAGCTAACAGTGCTGTATGATATACAGGAAAGTTGTTAAAGAAGTCAAAACAGTAAACCTCGGATAACAAGTAGAAAATTTTTTTCTTCTTTTTTCTTTCTTTTCTTTTTATTGTATGTATATGGAAAAATAGATTAACTGGACCTACTGTGGTAATCCTTTCACAATATATGTAAATCAAATCTTTGTGCTGCATACCTTCAACATATACAGTGGTGTACATCAATTTTTTCTCAGTAAAACTGGAAAGCAAAAACAAAAACTAAATAACGATTTATTTAGCTCAAGATTCTGTGGGTCTGTCATTCTTCAAATCTGGGACAGTTTGGATGATCTCTCTTGAGCTTTTTTGTGAGTTTGTGCTTAGCTGGTAGGTCTATTGATGGCTGTGTTCAAAGATGTCTGACTATTGGCAATGATCCAGGATATTGTGACAACTAGGGCACACGTTATTCATCCGTGCGCCGATTCATATAGTGACCACAGAGTACAGAGAACAGCTAGAAAGAACAGACCCTGCTTCTCAATGCTTTTCATGCCTCTGCTTGTACTGTATTTGCTAGCAACCCATTGATTAAACCAAGCACATGGCAAGCCTGAGATTCAATGGGTAGGAAAATAAACACTACCTTCTTGACAGGAGGAATTGCAAGTCCACGTTGAAAAGAGGTGCCTACAGCTATGAAAGATTCTGTTACAGTCTGCCATGAAGGCAAAGCCTAATACAGTATCTTCAACACCCAACTACAAAGAAGAGAAACAGAAAATCCTGTTGCAGCACTCAGCAACTGAAGCCAGTCATGCCTACTCAAATTCACTTTGTTGAAAGATAAAGTTGTGTGAATTTTTACTAATGCCCTAAACCTACATGGTAGGATGTTAAATATATATCCTTTTTTTATTCCTTTTCCTGAGATGTAGTAAACCATGCAAAAGGTTAAAAAATGGCTTTGACTTTGTCTTACAGAAGTAAGAGTTCTGCCACCACTCCCAGGTGAGTAGTAATCTGGAAGTTCAGAATATTTTAGCAGAAGGAACAGAGCCAGGTGTTGTAACAAAGATTAAATGTTCTGTCTCCTTTCTTCCTCTCCTCCTCTGCTTTCCCTCTCTTCCCCTAGTAGCCTGTAGTTTGTAGAACACAAATAAATAGTGTTGTGACTCTATAATAGAGTCACAAACTCTATTATAACAGCAAATTGAATATCTAGACAAAGCCATCCAAGCAGGAACAAAATCCTAAAAAACACAGAGAAATTACTAAAAAGGAAGGAAGGAAGGGGAGGAAAAAGGAGGAGGGAAGGAAAGAAGGAAGGAAGAAAGGTAGTTGTTAAAAAAAAAAAGGGGGGGGGATGCCTGGATGGCTCAGTGCATTAAGCCTCTGCCTTTGGCTCAGCATCCTGGGATGGAGTCCCACATTGGGCTCTCTGCTCAGCAGGGGGTCTTCTTCCCTTCCCCCCACCACCTGCCTTTCTGCCTACTTATGATCTCTCTGTCAAATAAGTAAATAAAATCTTAAAAAAAAAAAAAGACCAAGAATGTGGATGAGAAGAAATTAATGCAAGAATAGAAGAAAATTTCTTATAACTTAATAAGAACATAAACTCAATATAATAGAAGCTTAAAGAGAGGCAATAAAACATTAGAATGATATATGGTATAGAAAGGGAAATTCAATTATAAATATTAAGGGTACAAACAAAAATAATTTTAGAATTAATAGATTTTAAAGAGCAATGACTTCTACAGACACCACTGGAAAACAATATTGTCACAGAAGAAAAGCTTGAGGTAATCACAAAAGATGTGCATGAAAAAAGAGATAAACAGCATTTACAGAAAAATTAATGAATGGGAAAAGCAAAGATAATCCAATTAAGGATACTTGTTATCCACAAAATAGTAAGTCCAATAAAGGGAATCATATTTTTATTCAATGATGTAATAAAAGAAAAATTTTCTAGAATGAAGAAAAAATTGAATTTGCCATTGGAAAAGCAAATGTAATATGTTCCAGAAATTACAACACTGATATATATATATATATATATATATATATATATACTTTAAGGTTTTATACTTTAAGAAGGAATAAAGAAGGAATTCTGAAAGTATCCAGGCTTTAAACCAAAAGTCAGGTTGACCTCAAGCTTTTGCATAGCAATAGTCTATGCCAGGGGACAACAGAATAATATCTACAAAATTCTAAAAGGAAGAAAGTGTGGCCCAAGAATACTGTGCTTAGTTTAGCATTCAAGTATAAGGCAATAAATAATCATCATAAAATATGAACAAATTTGAGGAATATACAAGCCATGAGTCTCTCTTTTTTTTTGTTTTGTACTTTTTAAAAATTTATTTAGATTCAATTACATACAGTGTATTACTAGGTTCAGAGGTAGAGTTCAGTGATTCATCAGTTGCACACAACACTCAATGTTCATTACATCAAGCACCCTCCTTAATGCCCATCATCCGGCTACTCTATACCCCCTACCCCCTCTTCCCTCCAGCAAACCTGTTTGTTTCCCATGATTAAGAATCTCTTATGATTTATCACCCTCTCTGATTTCATTTTATTTTCTTTTCCTTTATTTACCCTATGAGCTTCTCTTTCATTTCTTAAATTCCACATGTGAGTGAGATTATATAATTGTTTTTCCCTGGCTGACTTTTTTCACTTAACATAATACCCTATAGTTCCATCCTCAGCATTGTAAATGGCAAGATTTCAAATTTTTGATGGCTGCACAATATTACATTGTATATATAAATCACATCTTCTTTATCCATCCATCTATCAATGAACATCTGGGCTCTTTCCATAGTTTAGCTATTGTGGACATTGCTGCCATAAACACTGGGGTGCAGGTGCCCCTTCAGATCACTGTGTTTGTATCCTTTGGGTAAATACTTAGTAATGCAATTGCTGGGTCATATGATAGCTTCAATTGTAACTTTTTAGGGAACCTCTATTCTGTTCTCCAAAATGACTGTACCAGAGCTATGAGCCTTTCAAAAAACTACTTAGCAAACAGATTAACTTTAAAGAAACTGAAAGAACTCAGGAATAACAAAGTCCTGATAGTCATTTAAAATATAGAATTGATTTTTAATATACTATGAGAAGTCTGGTTATTAAAACGAATTGGTGTGAAGTGCTTGTGCAATTAACTTCATACCTTCTACTATCTATTTTCTTCATCTTAGGATATTTTAGGAAAAATATCTTTGGTAATGAAGAGATGATAGATAGATGATTGATAGATAGATGTTCTTTAACTATATCCAACTATATGAAGCTTTATGGTCCCTCTATATTTCAATTGAATTTGATTTTGCTTAACTCAATTCAGATTGTATATAAATTTTACAGAAGTAGTATCAATAACGATCTCATTTTTATAAAAATATACCTCTCTATCTTTCTTCTCTATATTTATGTGAAAAAAAAGATATCTCTAATGATATTTCTTAAATGTTAATGAAGTTTGTTTCTGGATGGTGGGAGTAATTGAATGTTTTCAATCTTTTTAATTTTACTTTTTCTGCATTGTCATAGTGTGAGGACATATCAATTTTATAAAAATAGTATAGTGATTTCTCATTAAAACAGAAAATGGGAAGCAAATGCAGTAAAATATTAACCGTGATACATTCTTGCTGGTGGGAAAAATGAATGACTATTACATGATACTTTCTGTTGTGGTCCTCTACTGTAATTCTTTTAAATTTCTAAAAATTTTTATTTTAAATTGAAGAGAAAGATGAATGTTGGTCACAAAAACTGATGCCTATTGATTTTTAAAAAAATATTTTTTGGTCCTCTGCTGTGTGGTAGCTCACACCTCCAAGAAAGAATCTGAGGTCAATCTTTAGAATGTTGCTTCCTCTTTGTTACCTGATATAAGAATGTGTGAAAGAATGTCTATCTGTAACTCAACAAAAATCCAACCATGGCCTGGAAAAAATCTGCCAAGCAAGTGAAATATGTCCACAGTACAGTCTGATTAATAGGAAAAATCAGGATATTTAGCTCCAAACACTGTTAAAGAGACACCTGTTTGAGGCTGTGAATGAAGAATGCAGTGTGGACTATTATATAAAGGAGATGAAAGATAGTGTAAAAGAACGATAACCAACCTGGCAACCATAACATTACTAGGTCCTGGGATTGAGCCCTACGTCAGGCTCCCTGGTCAGCTGGTAACCTGCTTCTCTCTCTCCCACTCCCCCTCCCTTCTTATATCCCATCTCTCACTGTCTCTCTCTCTTTCAAATAAATAAATAAAATATTTACCAAAAAAATAAAATAAAATATAAAATAAATTTATAGGACTCCTGGGTGGCTCAGTCAGTTAAGCGACTGCCTTCAGCTCAGGTCATGATCCCAGGGTTCTTGGATCGAGCCCCGCATCAGGCTCCCTGCTCAGTGGAGAGTCTGCTTCTTCCTCTCCCTCTGCCTGCCACTCTGCCTATTTGTGCGCACGCGCGCTCTCTCTCTCTCTGTCAAATAAATAAATAAAATCTTTAAAAAAAAAAAAAAAAAAGAATGATAACCATAAACCCAACAGTAATTGGGCTGCTATTGATCCACAAGGCATGGGCAGTAAGTAAACCTCTGAATGAAGTTGAAAACATGGAACAAAAATGACTAACATCAGGAGAAAGAGAGAAAGTAATATGGTAAAAGGCTGCTATTTAAATTCCTCAATTCTTTACTCCTTCCTGTCTTTACCTCTATCCTGAAAGTCCTTCTAGAGAATCATTGTCTCTAAGAGACAGAAATGCAAATTCCGCCAAGCTCAGGTTAAGTCCATGAATCAAGCAGTGCTCTGAAATCTTTGAAGCAGTCAGAGATCTCTAAGCAACTCCTGCATGAAGACACTATAAAAATACTATTACAGTGAGAACCTAAAAATCTTAAAATATAAACAACTAAAAAAATCTATGTACTGTCAAAGCAACTAAAATAACACAACTCTTTCCTTGGTTTTGTGTGGTAGTAAATAAGCAACAGTGTGGTGATAAATGCTCCCTTTTAAGGAATGTGCCTTATGTAGATGGGCTCATACAATCCTCTGAAATAGCAGTTATTACTAATCCAACTTAATAAAGAAATTACAGAACTTACAGAGAAACTAAGCAATTTGCTCAAAGCAATAAAGAGTCAAGATTCAAACTAAAGAAGCTCTGTTTCCAAAGACCACACTTGTTCTAACACCTACCACTAAAAGTTAATGTTACTTAATCATAAGCATAGAAATTTATTTTATAATGTGAAAAAACTGGAAAATCCCAGGGTGGAACCCTAAAGAAATGCCAAGAGCTCTTTTTATTATAATTAATCTGGAATTAATTCCCATTTTTAAGGTGGGGATTTTTTAAATAGATGATTCAAAAATAATTAAATTGTGGTTCTAAAAAATATTTAATTTAGCCAAAGCAGGAGCAGATCCTGAAGACAAAGGAATGATGTCGATGAAATGAATTTCTGAACTTGAAAATAACCTTGGTGAGATCTAGACCAAGTTTGACAAAAGAACTTTAAACACATCTAATGTTTGTTATAATAGAGTTAAGTATCAACACATTCTCTTTAAACCTCTTCCAGATAGTCTACTAAAAAATGCATATTTTCAAAAGAAAAAAAGATCCATTGTACAGCCAAGCTATAAACGACCACATATTGGTCAAATCTATCATGGAAATACTAGAAATTCTTCTGAAAATCACTCTTTTCTGTAGTTGTAAAAGCAACTAAACTACAAAAACATTGTAGATCATGTCTTAAAACAAATTTTTTCACTTTTCAATATTCTATATTTAAAAATATGATTTTCCAGTATCTATACAGTTTACAATAATTCTTTGTCTAGGTAATAATATTTCACACCACTGGGATACCTGGGTGACTCAGTTGGTTAAGCAACTGCCTTCGGCTCGGGCCATGATCCTGGAGTCCTGGGAGGGAGTCCCACTTCAGGCTCCCTGCGTGGCAGGAAGTCTGCTTCTCCCTCTGACCCTCCCACTTCTCATGATCTCACTCTCTCTCTCTCTCTCTCTCATTCTCTCTCTCTCAAACAAATAAATAAAATATTTTTTAAAATATTTCACACCACCCTGGTGTCCTTTTTTTCTATGCTTTTTAATTGAGAATGCTTTGCTTGGTCACTGACCTCTAATTTTGTGTCATTTCCTTCATACTTTGTTCTGCCCACTGAGGCTCAGTGACAAGGGGTGTGGGGAATGTAGTAGAAAGACTACAGGATATGGAATTTAAATGACAGGGCTTAAATTTCAAATTAAACTAGTCAATAGTCAAATGAACAAAGCAGTGTAAATTCCATGGGTTGAGGATTGTGTGCTATCATAATCCCAGTGCCTAGAAGAGTAAATAAGCGTTCAATCAGTATTTGGTGAAAGTAAAAATAATGTTTTAACCACAGTACAGGATTACTTTTTTGTAAATGAGTACACTTTATTTTATAGAGTAGTTTTAGGTTCACAGCAAAATTGAGTGGAAAGTCCAGAAAGGTTCGATATTCTCCCTGTCTACACACACACACACACACACACACACACAATTTCCACCACTACTGATAACCTGCGCTGCAGTGGTACATTTGTTACAGTCAATGAACCTGCATTGACACATCATTATCACCTAAAAGCTATAGTTTAGATTAGGATTCACTCTTGTGTTGTACATTTTATGGGTTTTTCCAAATGTTTACTGGTGCGTATCCACCATTATATTATCTTAGAGAATTGTTTTGGTGCCTAGAAACCCTCTGGGCTCCAACATTTATCCCTCCCAACCCCACCTAAACCAAGGCAAGTACTAATCATTTCATTGTTCCCATAGTTTTGTCCTTTTCCAAAATGTCACATAGTGGAAATCAAACCACATATAATCCTTTCAGATTGGCTCCTTTCACCTAGTAATAAGCCTTTAAGATTCATCCTTGTCTTGTCATGGTTTGATAGCTCATTTCTTTTTAAAGCCAAATAATATTCCATTTTCTGGATATACAGTTTATTCCAAGTACTTTTTTTTAAGATTTTATTTATTTACTTGACAGGGAGAGAAAGAGAGTACAAGCAGGGGAAACAGCAGAGGGAGAAGGGAAGCAGGCTCTCTGCTGAGTCAGGAGCCAGATGTAGGACTTGATCCCAGGACCCTGGGATCTTGACCTGAGCTGAGGGCAGACACTTAAACTGAGCCACCCAGGCACCCTCAGAAGTATGGTTAAGCAATAAAACATAACACTAATTATTATTATTATCATCATTATGATTGTTGAAGTGACATTTCAACCTTGTCAACTTGACTTGTCAACTTGACTACTCTTGGTTTTCGAGTCATAAAAGCCTGTAAATTTTTTACTTTTTCAGTAACAAAAAGATGTTATAAACATATGTTCAATATATTGGCTGACATGTGGTCAAATATCATACCCATAAAGCCATCAGCTTGCAACTATTGCTTCATAGAGTGTTAATGGAACTGAACTTGAACTTGATGTCCAATAGTTCCTCTTCTTTTCCTAGAGAGACTATGACTAAGAGAATTTCCAGACAAATAAATATTTCTTTTTCCTCACCTCCAAAGACCAATTTCAACATCAAATTCATCCCTAGTACTAAAAATTTGGAAAAGGATAAAGGAAGTGTAAATTTAGGTCTTTTCTGCTATGGACCCAAGCCTAAAACTGAGTATATCCAAAATTAGCACCAAATCCATATTTTGAGAATAGAGTAAATCCAGCTTTCCTGTGGTCTGCCAAGCCAAGAATGATTGAACATGAGATAAAGGTTCCTCCTTCCTGGATGGTAGAACAGAACCAGTTTCTGGACACTGAAATAAAATTCATTTAATAATTCACCCATTGATGTTTTCGTCTGAAGAATTTCTTCAGGTACCATTTTTATGAAATTGGTTTCCATTTCATTTTATTGTCTGACAGGCTAAATCACTTCATAAACCAAATTCAACCTGTAGCTTGCAAGCAATCAGGGCACCCTTATTAAAATAAGCCCACACTACTACAGAAAGAGAGCCAAGTGACTCTCCTATGAGCATAGCCTATACTTTTCAAAATCTGACTATATCCAGTTTAAGAAAAGACACTGATATTGAAAAGGTCAAGAAAGACAGAGGTCTCATAACAAATTGAAACATGATCCCACCATGTTCCCTAGGTCATTTTTTAATGCAGGCATGAGCAAACTCACTTACCTAAAATTATTATAGCAACTCCCTCTTGCTGGCATTGACAGTTGCAGATTCCAAGGAACACCAATGGGGGGGGGCTATATTTTGTGTGTCTATTAAGAAAAGCTATTTCAAGTATAACAGGGTTCACATCTCTTAACCCAATGTGAAGTTGACAAGTGCACCCACTGGAAATGGAAAATATGAAGTCTGTTCATAGTGATACATGTGGTCTATCTCCAGAAAGGAGCAGTTCTAATAATTCTTGGAAATAGGGAAAAGGTCCATGTGTTCTTTCATGTCCTTTATTTTAGAGGCACAATTTAACTCATTCCTTATCCAATTTTCTAAACATATATCAGAACTTCAAAAGATAAGGCAGGAGATTGTGGCAACTCAGCTTAAAACTTAGTTCAATAAAAACTATCCTGGGTTCTAAAATATAAATGGCAAGTATGTCTAAACATCTGGGACATAATCCCATGCTATCTAACCTTACTACATCAAGAAGTTTATATAGCTTTATATGAGGACTGTCTCATATGAGGCTCCGTTAATTCTGGCACAAAATCATTGTCTTAAAAGAATAAAATTTGATTTACTTTGTTCTTATCATCATTATTTTGAACATCCACTATGAACAAATTTTAAATCTACTTGAGACCTAATGTTCTGGGATCTATGTACCAAACATCGATTCTCTTATTCTAGAGTTAAATTTAATTATGTCAATCTTTCATTTTTATGCATTCTTATATAGAAAAGCCAGAACTAAATTTGAAAGTATTTTTCTTTGTCCCTAACTGAATTTACCTTAGCAATTTCAATTTTCATTTCAAGAGCTGCACTACAGAATTACAGACAAAATAGAATAAATATAGGAAACAGAGGGCAAATCTTACACAGATTTTGCCTTAGTTTTCAATATACCAACATCTAATTTCCTTAATAAGTCAGAACTCCCATATATTGTTCTAAAAACAAAACAAAACAAAAAATAGAATAGAGTCCTAGTGCAGTAAAATTTCCTCCATAGTTAATTATTCCTAGAAAACAAAGCCTACCCTTTACTCTGATTCTTTTCAATTCTGTTACAGAGTCATAAATATTTTCTACTCCTCACACTGCTCTCAAATCCTGCAAAAACACATTTACATGGCTCTAATTCAGCTAGATACTGAACAGAAGTATCTGTGATGTTTCTATATTGGAACTGACTTGCTGAAATTAATACTGTTAAGTCATTAAAGCATAGTCCCAATGAAAGCAATTTCATGGGATTACATTATGTATAAGGAAAGGAATTTCCCATGATTAATTTTTTGGTTGTTTAGGCATTTTTTTTTATTTAGGCTTCTTAGAGAATTGTTTCTAAGCATTATTTTCACTCTCTTTAATAATTACATAATTAACGAGTATTTTGCTTGGTCTGAAATTCACCCTTGGTCTACAAGGCAACAATATATGTACAGTCAACAGTAAAGGTCATACTTCACAGTTTAAAACAAAAAAGAGAAATAGGGATGGGGGAAGATTGCAGGTAAATAAAAAGTACTAGATCACTGAAGTTTCTTGTTTATGTAACAGGATTTTTCTCAAACAAAAATCAGCATGTATTTATTGAATCTCACTTCAATATAGTATTTATTTGCATGTACAGCTGAGAACCAACAAAAGCTTCAGAAATCAAAATCCTTTTCTAATAAATTACCTCCTCTAAAAAAGGAGGGTGTTAATAAGCAGAAGCCACTTCCATTAAAGCCCTACAAAACTGCAAAGGGTTTGATGGATATCATTTTCATGATTAATGTTGCAAGGCCTTACAATCTATTACTCTCATGCAGTTTAGTTCCTCATTCCTAATTTTCTGGTTCAAAGTACTAAAGCAAGTTAGTAAAAAGCTGGAGAAGCAATTTAAAGGGCAGTGGTACAAACAAAACATTCTTGAATCAAAGGAGTTGATTTTTGTCAGCATGAGCCAAAAAGCCAAGAACCATATCCTTCTACTGTAAGGTGTGTAGTTTACTGTGTTTGTTGTCATTTCTAAAGAAGAGCAAAAAGATTTTTTTTTTAAAGTCAATTGTCACTTCAAGAATTTGGAACCATCCAAAACCTTTTTCTCCCCACCACATGCTTGCAAAACTTGGCTCAGAAACCACTCTATCACTGTAAAAATAAATGAGAAGATTGTGCATAATACCATAGAAATCCAAGTTAGTGGTGTATTGAGAGGGATCTGCTTTCCTATTCCCAGATGATTGAATTAAGGCATGAACTGCAGGGAATGCTTTCAAAATAACTCTGTTCATTATAGATGCTTTTGGAGGAAGAATCCAAAGTGTTCCAAGTCCCAAGAGCTACTCTGCTACACTGAGTGGCCTTTGGATTGACATCCATACTAGTCAACTTATAACAAGCTCAAATCCCACGACAGCTCTGCTGGCCAGAATATTTTTATCATAGAAAGGATCAAGAAAATGGTTTGAAATAAGTTGATCTTGTATGAGAGCTACATTAAAGATGGATATTCAAAATCCATGAATTAAGCTTGCACTCTATCAGGAATGCAATCGTGTCTTTGTTTATTGAGAAGATGAGTGTGGACAAGGCAGTAATAAAAGGAATATATACTCTAATTCTAAGTTCAGACCCAGCATATAATAGAAGCACAAAAAATAAACAACTATTAAGTGAAAAACAAAATATTTTAGCCAAAATTTTGTTTTGAGAAAAGAAATCAATCACAACTGAAATCACTTTTGAGTCATTTGACTTATTGATACACAGTTGGTTTTTGAAAGAAATTATTTCTTTAATTTCTTCATCAAGATATCAAGATATAAAAACTGTGTTTTCCCATAAAAAAGAATTTGGAAGTAATGTAATACATTCTGAAGGTACTTTTTCTATTCCAGAAACTCAAAATTTACACTTGGTGTTTTTAGCTAAAACTTCTTATCCACTCTACCTGCCAGTAAACAATTTTGTTCCACTTTGACTCCTATTTTCTGTACCATAATTCTACTTTCCTCTTTCCTCACTCAATATAACAAACAAATACATATTCATCCTCGCAGATTCAGAACAGCAGATAGACTCAATTAATTCTCTTCTGTGATCCTCTGATACTTGTTCCAAGAAATAGTTCCTATCAAAAATCAAATCCTTTTATTGAATTCATCAATCACTTACCACAGACTTGAAGGTGACACATTCTTAAGCTATCTTACCCCAGGGGAATGTAACAATCTAAAGTTATTTCAAGTTTTTCAAGATTTGTTCACATTTTTATCCTTATATAGACAACATCTGGGTCATATGAGATTGGAAGAACTTGTGGAGAATTCCCTACACAGCTGTCTAAAAAGGCAAAGAGACTTGTTAACAGGAGAGATAATCCAGTTAGAATAATTGGCATTTGCAAGGTATGGTTATATTATGAAGACTCAGTTTGGCTCTTACCCAACCTCACCTCCTATTGCATAGACAAGGAATCTGCACTAATATTGAAGAGCCACAGATCTTCATGGAAATAAACCAATCTGGGTCATTTCTGAGTGTTACTCTCTTCTATGCATAAAACTAGTCAAATTACTCTAGTTCACTGCATTGAGGGTGAGAAGAGAGTATTTCGAGAACAAAAGGAAAAAAGGATTTTTTTTTCATGAGGCAACTGCTTTTCATCTTAAAAACTGTCTGAACTTCACACCTTTCATTGTTTTTAAATCATAATTTCTTCCATTGCATGAGAAGAAGTTGTGCCATGGAAATAAACAGTTCATACCTGAGATAGAGCCATCAGAGTATGCCAACCTGCCCGATACTGTCTGGCTGATTCAGACCTTGAATTCAGAAAGTTGAGTCTGTTTCTTCACCTCACTTAACAGAAAGGCAAACATACTGTCAGCACTTGATTAATAAACAATGATATAAAGTCCTGGGAGGCAATTTGTGGTCCACTCCTGGACATCCTTTCCCTTGGCATGGCTCACTAGGCAGTGATAGATCTGGCTGCCATTACCACTGAAACGATGGAAAATATCTGACACTTTACTCAAATTGGAAGGGAAGAGGGGATGCGCAAAACCTCTATGCGAGGAACCACCAACTTAACATGGAGTTATGTAGTGAGAAAAACAACTTCTTTTCACTGCTTGTCAGAGACAGTAAAATTGTACATAGCTTTTGATGAAACCTTGAGAGATACACTGAGAAGGATTTACATCATCAGTATCCAAGTGTGTTTCTCCAAGGGATTAGATGCTCCTTGGAAAATTAGACTTAAAAATCAATATGGCATTTCATGGTACCCAGTCAATTATTAACACCTACAATATGAATTATGCTGTGTAATTAAATTTTTTTTAAAAATACCAGCCACCAGGTATACCAAGCATTTTCAAATAATAGGCAACATAGCCAACTTTTTCTTTCAGAACAAAGACATTTTATTGCCTCTGTTCTTGTCTTGCTCAATGAGATTTTAAGGAGCAGGACTCTGGAAAGGAAATGTTCAAATTCATTGTCTTTTGTTGTCCACAGTTTCACTTAAGAAGCAACAAAACAGATCATTCTTACCAGGATAACACACACAGTAAACAGAGCCAATAAAATGTTAATTTAGCAAGATATGACCATTAATTTATCTAAAGTAAATACTACTTTCAAGGTATCTACTTCTTGGAGTAGGCCCTCTCCTTTCCTGTGAACTGTCTCTACAACTGTGAGTTCATCTTATAGTGTCTCTTGCTGTCCTCTGGCTGTAGCTGGGTGGTCCAAGTGTGAGTACCTGTCCTGCTCATATTTTCTCTTTCATGAATCAAAATGGGAAATATAGAATTCCAATCAGTCAGTGGTTGGCAGTGAGCACAGAGAATGTGTCACAAAACAAAGTGGTGAAACCATTCCCTATCATAAATAAAGAGAGAGAATAAGAAGGAGAAACAGAGAGAAAGTATTCAAAAAAGAAAAAAAAAAAAGACATAAGAAACCATGTACCTCCTGAAAGAGAGAATCAAAACATGGATGCTTTACTTTCTGAAGTCTCCCCTTTCTCATTTCATGCCCTTTAATTTCCTGAGATAAATTTCATTATAATAAACTTTTCTTTTTTGAGGCTTATTTGAACTGACATAACCAGAAACAATTTGTCAAATATATTTTTAAATTATTTAATAGTCATGATGAAGGGCATTCTGCAAGGCATCGTGAAACAATTGGCAAATGAAAATTTCTACTCTCAAAGCAAAAGTATTTTGAAGGAAAATATAACACAATTAGTTGTAAATACCATAATAAAAGGCACGTGAGGTACTTGAGTCATAGATGATAGAAGTATCAGTACTGGAACGAGAATAACTGCAGTTGAATCCTACCACTTATCCACTTGTGGGTCTGCTAACAAAAAAATGGTGTACCTACACAGGAGTAAATCCCACTTGATTGTGGTGAATGATTTTTTAAAGTACTGTTGGATTTGATTTGCTAAGATTTTATTGAGAATTTTTGCATCTATATTCATCAGGGATATTGTCCTGTCATTCCCTTTTTTAGTGGTGTCTTAATCTTGTTTTGATATCAGTGCAACACGGGTCTCATAGAATGAATTTGGATTTTTCTTTTTCTATTGTTTCTTAAATATTTTGAGAAGAGGTACTAACTTTCTTAAATGTTTGGTAGAATTCTCTTGTGAAGCCATATCGTCCTAGACTTTTGTTTGTTGGGAGTTTTTTTTTTTTTATTACTGATTTAATTTCTTTGCTGGATATCAATCTGTTCAAGTTTTCTGGTTCTTCCTGTTTCAGTTTTGGTAATTCTTATGTTTCTAGGAATTTATCCATTTCTTTCAGGTTGTTCAATTTATTTAGCATATAGTTTATCAAAAAATTCTCTTATAATTGTATTTCTGTGGTGCAGGTTGTTATTTCTCCTCTCTCATTTATGATTTTATTTATTTGTATCTTTTTTCCTTTAAGTAAGTCTGGCTAGAGATTTTTCAATTTTATTAATTTTTTCAAAGAACCAGCATCTGATTTCATTGATCTATTCTATTTTTTTTTAACTTCTATGTCATTTATTCCGTACCTACCTTTTTGTAAGTGCATAGTAAATGCTATGTGTTATAACCCCAAAATAGCTGGAAGTAATTGTATAATTGTAATTGTGACTTGGAAGGAACTCAGGGTTAGAGTTCACAGAGGGTGACACTGGATCTGAGTACTGAAAGACATATATTTAATTTCAGAAGTATAAAAAAATATTCTAGGCAGGGAAGTAGAAGCAGCAAAGATACAGAGATATGAACATATGTGGGCTTACACACACTGCTCACAATAGATAGTTGTAGGAGATGTGCAACATAAAAGGAAAGAAGCAGAAAGAGTCTTTTAGTGCCAACTGATAGGAGCGGAACATTATTCTGAAGATAAAATAAGATCATCAAAGACCCATCTTTTAAAATTAGAAAGAAACACTCATGTCTATGTTTAAAGAAAAAAGTATTAAAATATGATAATATGAGGACAGAATGAAGACAATGAAGTAAGTTGAAACTCAATTGCCATGTCCCAGGAATTTCCCACTACCTATGTGATGGTTCTTACATCAAGAGGAATAGAAAGGTGATTTCTGCATTTGAAGACCAGATGTTTAAAATACCTAGGCTTACCCAAAGGCCATTTTATTCATGAATTTCTACATCTAAAACATATGTTCCACTCCTTAACACCCAGTTCAAGATACCCAGGGGGAAGAAATCATCCAAAACTGAGCTTCCTATATCCAAGTCCTAATAATAGATAACAGATCTGCCTTAATGCCCCATATCCAGGATTTACCAGAAGTTTCTTAAACCACACCTGGCATATCAAAGCCTGGTAACTGGAAGGATATTTTATTTATTTATTATTTATACCCTGCTTTCTCCCTAGATGGTTTTCAAGGCAATGCATCCTGAAGTATAAAGAAGTATATCCCATAATCCTTTTAGGAATCTAAGAAATACAATAATAAAAAAAAGATACCTCTAAGTTATAGGCCCATCCTAGATTCCTGTAATTGGAATATCACCCTTTGGGAAATTCATCCAGAACTACATTTTTTGTTCTTTATAATGAGTAATGGTAAAAGAATAAAATGAAGGATTAGATGGGAGTTCTGCTAAACAAAAGATGAAAGAGACTAAGATGGAGTCCAGTGTCCAAGAAAATAGGGGAAGGAGAGAATCACAATTGAGTTAGTGATCCAAAAGAAAAAAAAAATTACAAAGGGGAACCAGTTAATACCAGTCAGAAGGGAGAATATAAAAAGATATATTTTTTAAAAAACTATATGGGTAACATCATAAAATCAACACAACCAAATTCTCCACAAGTTTTTATTGTGGAAACTAACAAACTGATTCTAAAATTCTTGGTGAAATATGTAAAAGACCTAAAACAGGCAAAATTTGGTTTTATTTGTTTTTATTTTTAATATATTTTAATTTTAATATATTAATATATAATAATATATTTATATATAATAATATATTATCTATATTAATATAATATAATAATATAAATAATAATATTTTTTAATTTTTAAAATATTTTTTAATTTTTTAAAGTTAGAAAATTGAGACTATCAGATTTCAAGATTTATAACTATGCTACTATATACAGTGTAATATGATTAGAAAGATAGCCAAATATACTAATTAAACAGAATAAAGTTCATAATTTTATGTATTTTATGCTTATGTATATAGTTAACTGATTTTTAACAATGATGCAAAAGCAATTCAGTGGAGAAAAAAATGATATTAATCTTTTTATCAATAGTTCTGAAACAACTGAATACCCAAATGCAAAAATAATAAAAGAATCTCAACCATATCATGCATCTTTAAAATCTGAACTCAAGGGGTGCCTGCATGGGTCAGTGGGTTAAGCCTCTGCCTTTGGCTCAGGTCATGATCTCAGGGTTCTGAGATCATGCCCCACATTGGGTTCTCTGCTCAGTGGGGAACCTGCTTCCCCCTCTCTCTCTGCCTGCTTTTCTATCTACTTGTGATCTCTCTCTGTCAAACAAATAAATAAAATCTTTTTCAAAATCAAATCAAACCTGAACTCAAAATGAATCATAAACTTAAATGTAAAACCTAAACTAAAATACTTACAGAAGAAAACATAAACTCTTTAGACCTTGAGTTAGGCAATGATTTCTTAGATGTGTCTCCAAAATCATGATATGTAAAACAAAACTTGATAAATTATACTTTCTCAAAATTAAGAACTCCAGCTCTTTCAAAAGAAATTATTATGGGAATGAAAACACAAGAAACAAACTCCAAAAAAAAGAAAAAATTTACAAACCACATATGTTATAAAGGACTTGTAGCAGAATACATAAAGAATACCCAAAATTCAATAATTAAAAAAAAAAAGTTTCCAATGATCAAGAGATTTGAACACACATTTCAATGAAAAAAGATATATGGATAACAAAGTGCACATGAAAAGACATTCAACTAAGTTAGACCACAATAATAAACTAATATACAATTTGGGAGATGTCTTAACTTTAAAAGACTGGGTGTGGTGAAAAATAATGAATACTGTTTTTCTGAAAATAAATAAATTAAAAAAAAAAAAGACTGAGTATACCAAATATGGGCAAAGATGTAGGGGAACTGGAACTCTCAAGCACTGCTGATGGGAAGGTGAAGTGGTATAACCTCTTGGGGAAATACTTTGGCAGTTTCTTAAACCATTAAACATATACCTACTGTATGGCTTAGCAATCCATGTCTACATACTTACCCAAGAAAAGTGGAAGCATATCTATGCATCTAGACTTGTACCTAAATGTTCATAGCAGCTTTATTTTAATAGCCCCAAACTGAAAAAAACAAATATATATCACCAGGTAGATAGGTAAACAAATTGTAGGATTTCTATGCAATGGGATACCACTCAACAATAAAAAGAATAAACTACTAATACATGGAATAACATAGATGAATTTCAAAATAGTTGTATATTTGCATAAAATTCTAGAACATCATTATTATATGCCAACTATACTTCAATTTATTAAAATATAAATTAAAATATTAAATATTAACTAATTAATGTTTTAAAATATTAAATAATAAAGTAAAATTCTAGAACATCAAACTAATTCACAGTAACAGAAAGCAGATCAGCAGCTTCCTGAGAATGGAGAAGTAGAAAGAAGGCAGGAGACAGAAATTACAAAAGTGAATCAGAATAATTGGTACATTCATTATCTTGATTATGGTAATGATTTCACAAGTGTATGCCTATGTGCACTTTAAATATGTGCAATTTATACCAATTATACCTCAAAAAGCTATTTAAAAATTAAAAACACAATAAGGTAACACTACAAACACACTAGAATGGTTAACACTAAAAAAGCTGATGATACCAAATGTTGACAAGTATCTTGAACAATTTGAATCCTCATCTTTAGCTGGTGGGGGTATAACATGGTTACAAGCTGTTAAGAAATCTCTTTGGCAGTTTCTCATATAGTTAAAAATGCATCCACCCTATAACCTAACAATTTTACACCTAGCCAATTACCCAAGACAAATAAAAACATTCACCCTCAAAAAAGCTTTGTGACATATAGCTGATATAACAGCTCTATACAAGCTAAAAACTAGAAAACAAAACAATGGAATACTACTTAGCAATAAAAAAGAAACAATCTACTGACACATATAACAACATGAGTGATTCTTAAAAAACATTTTGATGGGGCACCTGAGTGGATCAATGGGTTAAAGCCTCTGCCTACAGCTCAGGTCATGATCCCAGAGTCCTGGGATCAAGAACTGTCTCGGGCCTTCTGCTCAAGAGGGAGCCTTCTTCCCCCTCTCTCTCTGCCTCTCTGCCTACTTGTGAGATATCTCTCTCTCTCCCTCTGACAAATAAACAAAAAAACAAACAAGCAAACAAAACATTTTGTTGATCATGAAAGTCAGAAACAAATGGACACACATTTATTTATCCATAATAAATAGCAAGCAAAATTAATCTATGGTGATAGAAATCAGAATAGTATCTACCTTCAGCAAAGGGAAGGGAACAGACTGGAAAAGGGCAGGAGGAAATTTTCTGGGATGATAAAAATGCTCTATTTTCATTGGTTTTGGTTATATGTATTTGTTAAAGTCATAGAGCTATACACTGAAAATATGAACACTTCACTGTATGTAAATTATAGTTCAATTCATAAAAAAGAAACATAATTTTAAAGGACTTGAAATACATTGTATGTCATAATATTAAAGAACAGATAAAATAAACTAGAAAGACACAAAACTATCAAATCTGATTCAAGGGCGCCTGGGTGGCTCAGTGGGTTAAGCCTCTGCCTTCGGCTCAGGTCATGATCTCAGGGTCCTGGGATTGAGGCCTGCATCGGGCTCTCTGCTCAGCGGGGAGTCTGCTTCTCCCTCTCTCTGCCTGCCTCTCTGCCTACTTGTGATCTCTCTCTCTCTATTTCAAATAAATAAATAAAATCTTTAAAAGAAAAAATCTGATTCAAGAAATAGAACATTTGAATAGGTTTATAACAAATAAAAAGACTAAATCAGTAATTTTAAAACATTATACAATAAAATCCCAGGCCCAGATGAATTTACTTTTGAATTTTATCAAGCATTTAAAGAATAATTAATACAAGTCCTTCACAAACTTCCAAAATATATAGGAAGAAGTACTTCCTAATTCATTCTATGAGGCTGGTAGTAATCTGATACCAAAACTAGTGAGATATCATAAGAAAAGAAAATTATAGGACAATATCTCTTGTAAAAAATCCTCAACAACATACAGAAAATTAAATCTAACAACATACAAAAAGGATTATGCAGCATTATCCAGTGAGATTTACTGTAGGAATAAAAGGTTGTTTGAGTGTCTGAAAATTAATTAGTGTAATACACCATATTAATAGAATTAAGG
The DNA here is from genome assembly GCF_011764305.1 of Mustela putorius furo. Lineage (NCBI taxonomy): Eukaryota > Metazoa > Chordata > Mammalia > Carnivora > Mustelidae > Mustela > Mustela putorius. The sequence continues at coordinate 14,140,902 of NW_025422023.1, forward strand.
AGAAAAATCACATGATCATCTCAATAGATGAAGAAAAAGCATCTGACAAATGCTTTCATGATAAAAATGATCAACAAACTAGAAATAGCAGAAAACTTCTTCAGCCTTATAAAACATCTAACCAGAGTTAATATTATAGTTAATTATAGTCTAATTATAGTTAATTATAGTCTTCAGTGAAGACTGAATCCTTTCCCTCTATGATCAAGAAGATAAGGGTGTTTATCTTACCACTTCTATTTAACATTGGGGTTGAAATTCTAGCCAAGACAATTGACCAGGAGGGGAAAAAGGCAACCATATTGTAAAGGAAATAGTAAAACTATTTCAAATTTGCTGATAACATGATCTTATATATAAAACAATCCCATGAAGCCAACAGAAAATCCAGTACAACTAATAAAGAAGCTTAGCAAGTTTGCAAGACATAAGATCAATATGCAAGCATCAATTGTATTCATATATACTAGCAATGAACAATCCCAAAATGAAATTAAGAAAACAATTTCATTTACCATAGTCTCAAAAAGATTAAACATTTAGAAATAAGTTTAACAAAATGCTACATGTCTATTCCACTGAAAAGCAAACATGTTGTTAAAAGAAAATAAATAAAATCTAAAATAAATGGAAAGATATCCCATGCTCATGGATTAGCAGATTTAATATTGTTATGATTTATAGATTAAACACAATTTCTATCAAAATACCAGCTGTTTTTTATGCAAAAATTAAGAAGGTGATCCCAAAATTCACAGGAAAATGTAAGGGACTCAAAATAACCAAAACAATCTTTGGAAAGAAGAACAAGTTTGGATAACTCATACTTCCTGATTTCAAAACTTATAACTGTGAAGCTACAGCAATCACCAATGTAGCCCCAATGTAATCACCAGGGTCCTTATATGTGAAAGAAAAAAAGCAGACAAGTAAAAGAGAAGATGATGTGATGACAAAAGCAGAGGTCAGAGTAATGAGAATATTGACTCTGAAGGTAGAAGATGGTCAGAGGTCAAAAAATAAATGAAATCTCTAGAAGATAGAAGAGATAAGGCATTAGAGCCTCCAGAGGAAGCACAACCTATAAACAAGTTGCTTTGGCTTAATGAAGCTATTTCAAATTTCTGGCCTTCAGAACTATAAGAGTATAAATTTGTGCTATTTTGAGACACTAAGTTTGTGGTAATTTGTTTCAATAGCAATAAGAAACTCATAACAAATAAGTGGAATAGAACTGAGAATCCAGATATAAGCCCTTATACTCTGATTTTCAACAAGGTGTGAATTAAGACAATTCAATGGGCAAAGAAGAGTATTTTTCAACAAGTGTTGCCTGGAGAGCTGGATATTTGCATGAGAAAGAAACTTGAACCTCTACCTCAGATACACAAAGTTAACTCCCAATATATCACAGACCTAAATGTTAAGAGCTAAAACCATAAAACACTTGGAAGAGGGGCGCCTGGATGGCTCAGTGGGTTAAGGCCCCTGCCTTCGGTTTGGGTTATGATCCCAGGGTCCTGGGATCCGGCCCTGCATCGGGCTCTCTGCCCAGCAGGGAGCCTGCTTCCTCCTCTCTCTCTGCCTGCCTCTCTGCCTACTTGTGATCTCTGTCTGTCAAATAAATAAATAAAATCTAAAAAAAAAAAAAAAACACTTGGAAGAAAATAAGAGAGTAAATTTTTAGTTAATCAGTAGTTCCTTAGATATGACATCAAAACCAGAAACAACAACAACAAAAACAAAACTGGATTTTTTTTTTTAAGATTTTATTTATTGACGGAGAGAGACACAGTGAGAGAGGGAACACAAAGCAGGAGGAGTAGAAGAAGGAGAAGCAGGCTTCCCACTAAGCTGGGATTTCTAATGTGGGGCTCTATCCCAGGACTCTGGGATCATCATGACCTGAACCGAAGGTAGACACTTAAGGACTGAGCCTCCCAGGCACCCCTAAACTGGATTTCTATAAGTTAAAAACCTTTGTATTTCAAAAAATACCACCAAGAAAGTAAAAAAACAAACAAACAAGAAAACTCATAAATTAAAGAACGTATTTGCAAATCATATATCTGACAAAGAACTTGTACCCAGAATATGAACAGAATTTCTACAACCAATAATAATAAATGATACAACTTTAAAATAAACAAAAGAGCCAAATAGACATTTCTTCAAGATACACTAAATATCAAATATATTTTGAAATGAAATGATTCCATACAAATTTTAGGATTGTTTGTTCTAGTTCTATGAAAAATGCCAGTGGTATTTGGATAGGGATTGCATTAAAAATATGTAGCTTGCTTTGGGTAGTGCAGATATTTTAAAAATGTTTTTCTTCTAATCCGTGAATATGGAATGCTTTTCCATTTCTATGTGCCCTCTTCGATTTCTTTCATAAATGTTGTATAGTTTTAAGAATACAGATTTTGGGGCGCCTGGGTGGCTCAGTTGGTTGGGCAAATGCCTTCCACTCAGGTCATGATCCTGGAGTCCCGGGATCAGTCCCACATCCAGCTCCTGGCTCAGCAGGGAGTCTGCCACTCCTCGTGCTCTCTTTCTCCCTCATTCTCTCTCTCAAATAAATAATACACAAATAATTTTTTCTTAAAGCAGTAGAGATCTTTTACATATTTAGTTAGGTATATTCCTAGGTATCTTACTTTTTTTGGTGAACTTACAAATGGGGTTGATTCCTTGATTTCTTTTTCTGCTGTTTCATTATTGGTGTACATAAATACAACAGATTTTTGCACATTGATTTTATATCCTGCAACTTAGCTGAATTCATGTATGAGTTCTAGCAAGTTTTTGGTGTTTTTTGGGTTTTCTACATAGAGTATCATATCATCTGCAAATAGTGAAAGGTTGACTTCTTCCTTGCCAATTTGGATGCCTTTTATCTCTTTTTGTTGTCTGATTGCTGAGGCTAAAACTTCCAGTACTATGTCAAACAATAATGGTGAGAGTGGACATCCTTGTCTTGTTCCTGACTGCAGGGGAAAGGCTCTCAGTTTTTCCCCATTGAGAATGACATTAGCTGTGGGTCTTTCATATATGACCTTTAGATGTTGAGATATGTTCCATCTATCCCTACTTTCTTGAGGATGCTGTATTTTCTCAAATACTTTTTCTGCATCTATTGACAGTATTATATGGTTCTTATCCTCTATTTTATTCATGTGGCATATCACATTGATTAATTTGTGAATGTTGAACCACCCCTGCATTCCAGGAATAAATCCCACCTGATCATGGTGAATAATTCTTTTAATGTACTGTTGAATTCAATTTGCAAGTATTTTATTAAGAATTAGTGATGTTAGGAAATAAGGTCTGAAATTATTAATCATTCAGAAAAGGTAAATAAAAATCACAATGAGATACCACTTCATGCCCATTAGGAAAACAGACAACAAATAATCAAAAAGACAAATAATAACAACTGTTGGTGTGGGTGGGGAGAAATTAGGTCACTCATACATTGCTGGTGGGATTAGAATATGGTGAAGTCACTTTAGAAATCAGTTTGGCTGTTTCCTCAAAATGTTAAACATGGAGTTACCATATAAGCCAGCAATTCCACTGTGTCCTTATCCAGCATTCCATTTCCTCACTCAGCAATAAAAAGGGATGAGGTATTGATACTATATATAGTATCATATATAGTATGGATCATACTATATATAGTATCATCCATGCTATAACATGGATGAACCTTGAAAAACATTGTGCTAAGTAAAAGAATCCATTCACAAAAGACTGCATAATTCATGATTCCATTTGGCAAATCTAGTAGGGTCTAAAAAAGAAAGCTAATCAAAGGTATGGGAAAAGATTATGGACAGTGCAAAATACATAAAAACGAGCAAGACAAAATTGCATGGATGTAGGTCTTGAACTAGTATCCTTCAGCAACCAATGTAGAGGTTTCAAGAGATAGGACTGTGGCTTTGATTTTGGATTGAGTCATTTAAAGTTAGTAGAACAGTGGAAGGATAAGGGCATAAGGGAACCAATCAGGTACTTAGTGGGAAAGTAGGTCATATGTTCTTCTGCTATTCTCTCCATGGAATGAAGCTGGGTAAGAAAGACTAAGTGCTCTGGAAGAAGCTAGATGAAGAGAGAAAATGTGAAAAATCCAAAGACTAGAGTGTTCTAAGAGCAGCTATAGTAGTAGCAAGGGTAAAGGGAAGCTTAATAGACAAATATTTTGGTCAAAGTAAAATGCATGAAATTATGATCTGTTAGAAAAATTTATGGTGTGGCTATGGGAATGGATGGTTCCAATCGAGTGAATACAAAATTAACTGGAGAAAATAATGGCTAGAATTTTTAAATAACTGTTTTCTGTAGATACACTGAAACTTTCCTCTCTGACAGGAGTGAGTATAGGGATAACAGTTGTGAAAGCTGTCTCACAATTTTCAAAGACTTCCAAGTGAAGGGAAATGATTAAGAAGTCAGTAAATGACATCAGTAAGGAAAAGGAGGAGAATGGTAGAGTTTGATGGCATGAGACCCCAAAGAGGATGGGTTTTTACCAAAGGCTGGAAGGGAGATGCTCTAAAAACTGCAGTGGGAAGCCAGGTAGTTTGCAGAGGGCCAGCAAGAGTTCTGTTCTGCGTGCATGGCATCCTCATGGTGTTCTGATCCTCGGCAGACCTTTATTATGAAGAGAGACATTGCAAAATTAAAAAAAAAAAAATCTCTAGTTTAATAGTAGAATGTTAATAGGGAAGAGAATGTTGTTATATAACCAAAACAAAACAAAACAAAAAAACCCTCAGACTTGAGATGAGAATCAGTTTGCTTGTTTTTTGTTGTTTTGTCTTAAAAAAAAAATAGTAAGATGAGAAATATTTATCCATGTCTTCTTCCCATTTCTTGACTGGATTACTTACTTTTTGGGTGTTGAGTTTGATACGTTTTTTTTTTTTTTTTTAAGATCTTATTTATTTATTTGACAGACAGAGATCACAAGTAGGCAGAGAGAGGAAGGGAAGCAGGCTCCCCTCTGAGCAGAGAGCCCAATGCGGGCCTGGATCCCAGGACCCTGGGATCATGACCTGAGCCAAAGGCAGAGGATTTAACCCACTGAGCCACCCAGGTGCCCTGATAAGTTTGTTTGTTTGTTTGTTTGTTTGTTTTATAGATGTTGGATACTAACCCTTTATTTGATAAGACATTTCCAAATATCTTCTCCCATTCTATAGTTTGTCTTTTGGTTTTGTCAGTTGTTTGCTTTGCTGTGCAAAAGCTTTTTATCCTGATGAAGTCTGAATCATTCATTTTTGCTTTTGTTTCCTTGGTCTTTGAAGAGGTGTCTAGCAAGATGTTGTGGCCAAGGTCACAGAGGTTGTTGCCTATATTCTCCTCTAGGATTTTGATGGATTCCTGCCTCACATTTAGGTTTTTCATCAATTTTGAGTCTATTTTTGTGTATGGCATAAGAAAATGGTCCAATTTCTTTACTCTGTGGGCACATGCCCAATTTTCCCAACACATTTGTTAAAAAGACTGTCTTTTTTTCCACTGGATATTCTTTCCTGCCTCAAAGACTAGGTGACCATAGAGTTGAGGGTCCATTTCTGGGTTCTCTATTCTGTTCCATTGATTTATGTGTCTGTTTTTGTGCCAGTACCATGCTGTCTTGATGATTATTACAACTTTGTAGTATAGCTTGAAGTCCAGAATTGTGATGCCACCAGCTTTGATTTTCTTTTTCAACATTCCTTGGGCTATTTAGTGTCTTTTCTGGTTCCATATAAAGGAGACATATAACTAGCCAACAGACACATGAAAAAATATTTGACATCTCTCAGTATCAGGGAAATACAAATCAAAACCAAAATGAGATACCACTTCACACCAATCAGAATGGCTAAAATTAAAAATTCAGGGAACAACAGAAGTTGGCAAGATGCAGAGTAAGGGGAACTCTTTTATACTACTGGTGGAAATGCAAGCTGGAAAAACATTGCACTACTAGGTATTTACTCAAAGGATATAAACACAGTGATTCAAAGGGGCACATGTACCCCAATGTTTATAGCAGCAATGTCCACAATAGCCAAACTATGGAAAGCACCCAGATGTCCATCAACAGATAAATGGATAAAGAAGATGTGGCATTATATATACTATGGAATATTACTCAGCTGTCAAAAAAAAATTTACCATTTGCAATGATGTGGATGGAACTAGAGAGTATTACCCTGAGGGAAATAAGTCAATCAGAGAAAGACAATTATCATATGACTTCACTCATATGTGGAATTGAAGAAACCAGACAGAGTATCATAGGGGAAGGGATGGAAAAAGAAAATGAGACAAAATCAGAGAGAGGGAGACAACCCATAAGAGACTCTTAACTATAGGAAACAAACTGAGGATTGCTGGAGAGGAGGTGGATGGGGGGATGGGGTAACGGTGATGAGCATTAAGGAGGGCACATGATGTAACAAGCACTGCGTGTTATATGCAATTGATGAATCACAAAACTTTATCTCTGAAATTAATAATGCACTATATGTTAATTAGTTGGTTAAAAAAAAAGAAATATGGTTTCTATACAGACTTGTTTCTTGAAGTTAGGTATATAGCAATTTCCTTGTGCTTCCACCCATACATTTAAAAACACTTCTCTATCTATGAAAGAACATGTTAACCTAAGGACAACTTCTACACCAACTTGTTTCTTTGAGTTAAGTATATGTTACTTTCCTTATGCTTTCACACCTATAATTGAAAATGGCTCTTACTGCATGAATAAAGATCTTAGTTGAAAAAAAAAAATAGTGAGTGGAACATCAAAATCAGAGTGAATCTATTATTAGTGATAAACTTGACTGAATAAACTGGGTAGTGTCAAATTTTGGAAGTTCTGTTTTGAAGGCTTGTAAGTTTTCACTTTATCCTAAGGCCAATATATTCACTGAAGATTTTTATCAGGAAGGTAATATAGTGAAATTCGTGTTTAAACTTAGTTAGGCTGGAGAGGAGGAGGTATCAGCAAATCACTTCTCTAACAGTTTCTAAATCTGTTCTAGCTGAACAAAAACAATACAAAATATCAAAATATTCACTAAAATATACTAACATTGTATTTGATTCCTTCATTCATCTAGTTGCCAACTATTCTGTACCTATCATACCTATCATATGCAAGGCTATCTGCTAGATTCATTTTTCCTTTAGCAGGCAAATTATTGGTGACCTGAAATTCCATCTGTCCCTTAACTGCCTACCAAATCCTAATCTCAAAATCCCATGAGAAGATTGTGGAGGAACCTTTCTATATTTATGACAATCTTAGAAAAAAATTAAGGAATAACTATTAATGGGTCATCTGTTGTTCATGGGTAGGGGCAAAAGGGAAATGACAGTAGTATCTCATTGCAGATAATCTTCAGTGCATCTATTTTCCTCACTCAATTTTCATCTCTTGATCAATTGCAGAATTTACTCTAAGAAATCACGCTCTCCAAAATAAAATTGAAAAGTTAGGCTCAGGAATGTTCTTTTAAACCCTTCTTACTCAAAAACTTAGTAGATCTGTTTTATCAAACAGTTTTATCTCTAGGGGAAAAAGTCACCATTGTTGTGTTCTTTTTCATTGAGTCATTCTTCAGTAAATAAAAAAAGTAAAATCAAATTGTTTTGTAACCAAACAAGCAAAAAACAATCATTAGAATGAAGAATTTTTCTTCTAGAATGGAAACTAATTCCATTAGACTTAGAAAAATTCTTAGGTATTCTAATCATTAAATATAAAAGATATATATTTGCAGAGTCAAAATGATTCAGTTAGAAATCAAAGATCTGGCCTCCATCCCAACAATTCAAGCATTAAGAAGAATTCTGATGACTATAAATTGTAAATATATCTGCCTTCCATAATACCCATATTCTATTCATATAAACCCTTAAACAAATGTTTTAGTGTAACAAGATGCACTAGAAAAAAAAATCATAAGCTATGATTTAATTAGTAAGATGAGTTTTTGCTCCAAAGTGCATTTCCCATTCAGAAAGAGAGAAGTTTTCCTTTCTGGGGTTGTTTCCCACCTGGACAGGAGTTGGTATTCTACCGTAAATCTCTTGCTACAGAAACCTTATGTGCTGTTTCATTCACCTTTACCTCATCCTCAAGCAGGAAAACCTACTCTGAATCCAAAGGCTGAAAACCGGAGAGTACCACTTTGGACTTAACTTAAAGACCACATCGGCTACTTCAATAGCAAGTGCTAACTTCATCGTCACTCACTGTAATTCCTGACCCAGAATGACTCTCTAGATGCTCACAATTCTGTTTCTAGTATAATACAATGTTTTAGGTAATGAATGGAAATGACATTGAGCTCTCTATCATATGATATAATAAAGAAATGGGATGGTTCACTGATTAAATGATTTAGCTAACCTATCTTAGCAGTATGTATTAAGTAATGCATTGCCATAAAATCTGTGCTAAAAATTAGTATTTTTGTAAAGATTTAAAGGGCATTTTAAAATAGTTTAGTACATAATATCATTATTTTATAACTCAGTTAAAGATAGGCTGCTGTCAAATAAAATCTTTAAAATAAATAAAAATAAAATAAAAAATAAAGATAGTCTGCAGGTTCAAAAGAAACAAAACCATTTATGATGTGTTTGCCTACTGGGAGAAGGCAAATTCTGAGCAACTAGAACTTGGGAGTGTAGAGAGCAAATAAGCAGTCATACTAGTGTGATCGGTGTAAAGGCCAGAAGACTGGGTATATTGCTGATATGTGATCCAACTATCAACAAAGCTCATTTTATGGCCTTGCCTATATCTACTTTAAGAGAGAGATCCTAACTCTTTGCTTCTGGGGTGCCAGGGATGGCCAGCACTTCCTGTACTGATGGATGAAAAATGATTCCAAACTTTGCTGTGAAAGAGAGGAAAAGGCAAGAGGATCAATGCTCAGAAACCTGAAGACCCTCGTTTGCTCCTGCCTTTACCGGTTCTTTGGGATAATCATAAATCTTTATCAAATCTTCTCAAGCACAGGATGTGTGACAAGGGGTCTTACTGGAACTAGGAGGATCTATTTACAGTAAAGGCACAATATGCTAATCTGCATGTTCTAGAAGTTCTGCTATGCTCCTAAACATAGCCTAGGAGACAATGCGTATGTCCCTTAGATCAGAGGGCAGCTGTTCTGGCTAAGCAAGCTTCCAGGAAGCCAACTCCCCAGGGCATTCCTATGGCAGAGTGGTCACACAGGCCTTTGCATTCCAGAGGCCTATGCCCTTCTCTGAAACCTTCCCACACCCCTAGTGCCTCCATGTTACATTTTAGCAAGCCAGGTATTGGCTTGCTACTAATTCAGTCGTGAAATCATGGCTACATTAACCCCAACACTGGGGAGGCTGCTGGGCTGGGTGGTGCACCTCAGCATTATAGGCTGTTACTCATGACTTCTCTGACTGTGAGAGTAATCGCATCTCTTACTTCAGCCTGAGGTTTTTTCCTCTCCACATTTTTCTAGGCTAAGATGAAGCACAGAGTAATAACTGTGTGATTCCTTTGCCAACTTTCTCTAAGCCTCTAAGAGACTTCCACATTTTATGGAGTAGACTGTTTGCAAATGATTTCCAAATCAAACATTCACCATAGCGGGGTTAGTGCTTGGGGTGTGGCCCTCTCCTGTGTTATTGACATGGAGCCAGGTCTTTTTACATGCCTTCTCTAAAGATCTGTGCAGTGAATAACTCTTACCTGCCAGGTTTCTCATCATCAAAAGACAATAAATGCCTTAAGTACTTGGAAACTCCAGTAGTCAAGTTCTGGAATAGGGTCAGATTTCAGAAAACTTAGTTCTGACTCTAAGAAATTTAAGAAACTCAAACATTTTTAAATTAGATTATTTCCAAACATACAATATACTTATTAAAATGCTTTTCACTCTCCTCCTCAATTCTCTACCCTAAAATCTTCTAGGAGCTATAATACCCCAAATATAAAAAATTTAACTACCCCATTTCTTCACTATCTTGGTCTCTGTTATTCATGCCCAGATAAGGCTTTTATCCAGTATGGACTTACTCAGTGTGACACTCTCTTCCCACCCCTGAAAGGCAGGGCTTAGGCTTCCATTAACACTGCTGTCTTGAGAATTAGTTACAGTTTTAACTCTAGTCAACCCTCTTTTCTCTCCATTCTGGAGTCTGAATCATCAAAACCTCATAATATTTTTCAGTACTTGGTATATTAGTAATGCACTTAATAGTGGCAGACTTTGGTCAGAGCGATGAACACAACCCTTTGCACCCATTTCTAATACTTCAAGTTTTTCCCAAATGACTGAATCAGTAATGGGTGGTCACTACGTTCAGTAACACCAACATTATTTGCCTATATCCACTTTACCCCAACTGCTTTTCTTTTTATGATTTACTTTCTTATTTTAGAGAGAGAGCATGCACAAGCAGGTAAAGGACAGAGGGACAGGAAAAGAGAATCCCAAGCAGACTGCATGCTGAGCCAGAGACAGACACAGGGCTCCATCTCACAGCTCCCAGATCATGACCTGAGCCAAAACCAAGAGTCAGTTGCCCAACTGACTGAACCACCAAGGCATTCCCACACCTGCTATTTTTAATGCTAACTCAGAGGCCACAAGAAAGGAATTTATTTGAGATCTGCTTCATTTAAAACAGCTTTTTAAAAAATCTTTAAAACATCACTTTTTTAAAGATATACAGGGAAGTAGGGGTCATTTAATCTGTGGCATGGCGAAGATGAAAATAATCTGCTTTTCCTAGTATCGTCCATACATGCTGCTGACTGGCCTTCTCCTGGAAAATAGCTGATTTGCATAATGAAGTACTTACTTGGCTTTGGTGGGGTTTGTTGGAAACAAAGGATTTCTTATGTTGAAAACCTATTTTGTTTGCTTTTGAGTGGAATGCATTTATTTGAGAGATGTAAACTTCTTGGATTTGTGGTAATTTTGAATTTTTAATTCTGCTCCATGCTCTTCAGTGGGTTGTTTGGTGGGAGAATTATATTTAGCTTGAAATGTAATCACCTCAATTATAGCAATTCTTGGAGTACTAATTTCAAAAATTAAAGTGCACAGAGACATCATTACCATGGGTCTAACAACTATCAATGAGCAGCTCCAAACAAGAAGTGAAAGAAAATGTCGTGATGTCTCTGTGCACTTTAATTTCTGTCAAGTGCTTTTAAATTATTTTTAGGTAACTCATTTACATTGCTAACAGTGTAATATTTCAATATGATCATTCATCCCTTTACTATACCCAGATAGATAACAGAGTCTTTATCATGTTACTCAGCAGAAGCAGTTTTATCCATGAGTTCATTTAAGATTTCTGAGATCATTTGGATGAGCTCAACTTTATCATTTAATTTCAAGAGAGTGAGTATTTTATCACTCAACTTTATGAGTACTTTATCGCTCAAGTTTATCATTCATTTCAAGAGAGTGAGTAATAATATACTTTCTTTGCCTTGGGAATTCTTTAGTATGATATTTGTTACACCAGATTAACTTTTTTTATATAAACATATAATGTATTTTTAGCCCCAGGGGTACAGATCTATGAATCACCAGGTTTACACACTTCACAGCACTCACCATAGCACATACCCTCCCCAATGTCCATAGCCCCACCACCCTCTCCCGACCCCCCTCCTCCTAGCAACCCTCAGTCTGTTTTGTGAGATTGAGAGTCTCTGGTGGTTTGGCTCCCTCCCGATTCCATCTTGTTTCATTTATTCTTTTCCTACCCACCAAGCCCCACATGTTGCATCTCCACTTCCTCATATCAGGGAGATCATATGATAGTTGTCTTTCTCTGACTGACTTATTTCACTAAGCATAATACCATCTAGTTCTATCCTCGTCGTCACAAATGGCAAGATTTCATTTTTTGATGGCTTCATAGTATTCTATTCTATATATATACCACATCTTCTTTATCCATTCATCTGTGGATGGAAATCTAGATTCTTTCCATAGTTTGGCTATTATGGACATTGTTGCTATAAACATTCAGGTGCACATGCCCCTTCGGATCACTATGTTTGTATCTTTAGGGTAAATACCCAATAGTGCAATTGCTGGGTCCTAGGGCAGCTCTATTTTCAACTTTTTGAGGAACCTCCATGCTGTTTTCCAGAGTGGTTGCACCAGCTTGTATTCCCACCAACAGTGTAGGAGAATTACCCTTTCTCTGCATCCTCACCAGCATCTGTCAATTCTTGACTTCTTAATTTTAGCCATTCTGACAGGTGTGAGGTGATATCTCATTGTGGTTTTGATTTGTATTTCCCTAATGCCAAGTGATGTGGAGCACTTTTTCATGTGTCTGTTGGTCATCTGGATGTCTTCTTTGCAGAAATGTCTGTTCATGTCCTCTGCCCATTTCTTGATTAGATTATTTGTTCTTTGGGTATTGAGTTTGCTAAGCTCTTTATAGATTTTGGATACTAGCCCTTTATCTGATATGGCATTTGCAAATATCTTCTCACATTGTGTCAGTTGTCTTTTGATTTTGTTAACTGTTTCCTTTGCTTATTGCACCAGATTAATTTTTAAAAGAACATCTGATCTTCACTAATAAATGCAAACCTCCATTTAGTCCTGTGCTAATGGACAGGAAGAATGGGCTGGCATGTGATAGGCACAGAATATTCTGAGCAGAGTCCTAAGTTTGTTTAACCAAAGGTTATTGATTCCTTGAGTCTATCAAGACTTCATCATTTGTCTTGCCACCTGTTTGTATACCTACCTTCCAAATGTACCTGCAGCCCACAAACAAAAAGTCTAAGAAAGAGGGTTCAGAAAAGATAAAGAATTTACCTCCACCTAATCTAGACTTGGACACCAAAGGGCAGCTTCTGTGCCATGGAATAGGCAGATCAGAAATACTGAAACTCATCTGCCACTTTTACATCAATGGCCATGAAAGATCTTCCTATAATTTCCTTAGATCAGCATTTCTTCTTACTTTTGAAGAGCTTACTATTGTCTGCAGATTTGAGTTCTCATTGTTAACACACTATTGGATTGTCCCATCACCATTCACTGAACAGTCTACCATTGCTCAGTGATATGTGATAAAACCTGTTCTGTTTGGACAATACAGGCATGGGATCCTTTAGGAGTTCTCTATTCTGTTCAACTGGTTAATTGTTTCTTCCTGGCCAGTGCTATGTTATCTTAATTCTATTATTGGATAAGTTATGACACCTGGTTGAAGTCCTCTTACCTTGCTGTACTTCTTCAGTACTCTCTTGACTATTCTTGAGCCTTTGTTCTTCCATACAAATTATAGAATCAAATTGCCAAGTTCCTGTAAAACCCTCTTTTTATTTGAATTACAATTGCATATATATGTTAATTTAAACCTTTTGACATTGAAATTCAACTGTTCTGACCTATAAAGATGACAATTTCATATGGTTCTACCCAAAAGATTGAAGGGGAAACAACATTGTTCTGATAATTGAGTCTCTACTCATGAATATGATGTATACTATGGTCTGAAAATTTGTTCCTGCCCCTCCCTAAAAAAAGTTATGTTGAAATCCTAACTCCCAAGCATGATGGCATCAGGAGGTGGGGCTTTGGTAAGTGCATAAGTCATAAGGATGGAACACTCATAAATGGGATTAGTGACTCATAAAAGAGACCCCAGACAGATCCTTAGCCCCTTCCACCATGTAAGCCCCTTCCGCCACACAATAAGAAGGTGAACCGGGAAGAAGATCCTCACCAGAATGTAACTATGCACTTTGATCTTGGACTCTCAGCCTCCAGAGCTGTGAGAAAGTAATTTCTATTTATAAGGTACTCAGTCTATGGGTAAGCTACCCACCCTATCCTGTTATAGCAGCCCAAATGAACTGAGAAGATGTATCTCTCCATTATTTGGGTTTTCTTCAATATCTTTTTGAGAAACCCTTATAATTTTTCTATTCAGGTCTTAAACATATAAGATTTACTCCTTGGTATATAACTTTTTTCTTTTTCGCTTTTTTTTTCCTTTTCACTATTGTAAATGCTATTTTTTTTCTTATTACACTTTCAGTTTATGCATATGTATGCAACTGCAAATTGATATAAACACTTAAATGGTTATAAAAGTCAATCTTCAGATTCTTTGTGGCTTTCTCTGTAGATAATCTTATCATTTGTGAAAAAATGTATTATCTACCTTTGACTTAAAAATTGATACATGATTTTGGGGAGAGGAGGAGCAGAAATTATTATTCTTGGTAAAATGACATAACATTTTAATCTCCAAAAGACAACTATCATATGATCTCCCTGATATGAGGAAGTGGAGATGCAACATGGGGGGTTGGGGGATAGGAAAAGAATAAATGAAACAAGATGGGATCAGGAGGGAGACAAACCATAAGAGACTCTTAATTTCACAAAACAAACTGAGGGTTGCTGGGGGAGGGGGGAGGGAGAGGGTGGTGGGATTATGGACATTGGGGAAAGTAAGTGCTATGGTGAGTACTATGAAGTGTGTAAAGCTGGTGATTCACAGACCTGTACCCCTGGGGCTAATAATACATTATATGTTTATTAAAAAATAAAAATAAAATTATAAAAAAAAACAACAACATTTTAATCTCGAAATAGGAGCCCTGAAGTTTCAGGGTTGTTTTTGTTTAATTTACCATCAACCTCTTTCATGGAACTTCCCAGTTTTTATAAACCAAAAATTTATAATTGATTGATTTTTAACCCAATCTGACCATCTCTATTCATAATCAGGAAGGTTTAATTGTTTATACTTCTGTTTCTTTGGATTTATGTCAACCATCTATTTTGTTTTGTCTGATTAACTTTTGTCTTTCTCCATGGATTATTTTCACTGGATTCATCCAGTTTTCACTCATCTACCTTTTCTATTGGTTTTGAATTACATAATCTATTTCTATTTCACATGCATTCTTCCAATCAATGCAAGGTCCTTGGAACATATTCTTTAATGTCTTGATGTTATCACTGCCTCCTGATGTCAGTTAGTATTCTAGTTTCTTTTTAAAAGATTATATTTATTTATATAGAGAGAGAGACCAGAGAAGGAGAGTTTGAGAGAGAAGCAGGCTCCACACTGAGCAGGAAGCCCAATGTGGGGCTCAGTCCCAGGACTCTGAGACCATGACCTGAGCAGAAGGCAGACACTTAACCAACTAAGACCCAAGTGCCCTTCGGGTTTCATTTTTAAAAATCTCCAACCAGTTAGATATAATTCTGTTATATTTTGTCAATGCTTATTTGAATTATCAATTTCTTTACAAGACATCGTTCTTTGTATTCCACTTCTTAATTGATTCATTCTGAATGATGAAAATCTTCAGCAGTTTTTCAGGTTTATCTATAACAAAACTTATCACAAACAAAATTAGATGTGTTTATTTTGCTCGTGGTCTTAAATGATACCTTAGTGGGTTTAGAATTCCAGATTGAGGGTTGCTTTTCCTCAGCTCTTTAGATATGTGATTTTAGTCTCATCCAATATCCATTGGTAGTACTGTTGTCAGCCTAACTATATTCCTCTCTAGAAAAAAATCTCTTCTTGTCTCTGGACTTCATTTTTGGGTTGTGGAGTTTTCTTAGATTGTTTGGTTTTTGACCATAATACATCTTAGTGTCATTGTGTTTTGTTTGCTTGTTTGTTTGTTTGGGGGTTTGTTTGGGTTTGGTAATAGGCACCCATTATGATTTTTTAATTTGAGGGTTCATGTCCTTCTTTAATTCTGAAAATTCCCTAGTCATTTTCTCCTAGAATACTGTCTTTCTCTGTCTTTTATTTTCTCTCTCTGGAATATCTCATTCCATCCCTTCATTCTATCTTCTTTATACCTTAATATCACTTCATAATTTTTAAAGCCATTTTATTTACCTTTCTATTACATTCTGTGCAGTTCACTCAACTCCATCTTTCAGTTTGCTGGTTCCCATTTTAACTGACATTCATCTGCTATTTGTCCCACCCATTGGACTTATTTTTTTATAATTACAGTTTTCATATCCAGAAGTTAATTTAGTTCTTCTTCAAAAACTGCTTGGATTTTACAAGCAGCCAGATCTTTTGTTCTGGCTTTTAATTCTTTATCTCTTTAATCTTTTTAAAATATATGTAATTTGTTGTTTTCTTCAGATTGGTTTTTGGTCTTCAATTTGGGGATGGCTAATTCTCCTGGGTATAACATCCACTAGTTCTCTTTCACAGCAGATTTTTTTTCTCAAATTCTTCAAAGCCCTCCTACTATAAACTTACCTTTAGTGAAGTTTGTCCTGTGGTAGTTAGATTTTTTTATGAGGCAGAAACATCAGCAAATAGCTTGTGATGGCTGCTGTCTGAGAGGGGTATGGGCAAGGTGCTAGGAGACCACAAAGGAGTGAGAAAAAGAAAGGCTTCACAGAAGAATGAGCCTGAGGCAGGAAGATCTGAAAGATGAACAAGATCTGATTTCTGGTTCAGTTTTCAGGGTTTTGGATGTGATAAAGGGAAAAGTCTCTGCCAGTTATTCAGCCTTCCTCACTGACTTGTGAAGTTGTGTAAGGTGTCTACACTCATTGCTCAAGCTAAATTATGTGTATTGGAGCAGGGATTCACTGAGATCTAGCCAAATCACCCCATTGACATGAAAGGAAATCCTAAAAGGGAGCTTTCAGGTGACTTTCAAAGAATCTCATCTGTGGTCCCTCCTGCCTAGTTGAGCTGCTCTAAACTTTCTTTCTCCATGACCAAATAAAAAATGTTTGATATCTGAGTGAGGGAGCTTCTGCCTAATGTAAGAAACAGTTCATGATCATCATGGGACCATAACCTTGACACTGGACTCAGAAGATGTCTCTCATCACCAATTCTATAACCATAGATAAGATCTTATTTCTTTGTTTATGTTTTTTGGCTGTTTCATTGTTCTGTTTTATATGCATAAAAACTACTTCTGGGGAAGAGGTGAGGGAGGAAAAAAATAAGGAGATAAAAGGTCAATTCAGGCAGAAAAGCCAAAATGCAAAAGATCTGATTGATAAGACGGAAGGCTAGAGCTGAAGCAAAGAGAGCACTCTGAGCACTCTATGGAGTGAGGCAGAGTCCATAAATCAGGAAGGTCCTAATGGCCTATTAGTACACAAGGAGGTTTTATCCAACAAACAGTGTTGAGCTGCTGAAATATTTTGGGCCAAAGGATAATAGCAAACGTGCAGCTTATTGGATAGGGGTAGAGGCAGAACATGAGTGAATTCAATCAGAAATTATCAAAGTAATCCAGACCAGAACTCACACTGGCCTGGACTATGGTGGTGGCAACAGGTAGAGACAGAAGTGGATTGCTTCAGAAGAGGTTGAGGGAATATACTCTGGGAGTTGGAACTCCAAAAGTACTTTTTTAGTCTTGTTTCTCATTTCTTCTTTACCAATTAATAATGTTGTTCAGTGTACCCTCATACTTTTTTGGTGTCCTGGGAATCTGTTTTTGAGAAGTACTAAATATATTTGTTATAAGTAGAATTTTCTGGTTTCTTATCCATATGACAGGCAGACATATAGATAGAAATGTACATGAGGAGGTAGTTGTGGTGGTGTCAGTGGACATTTATTTCAGCAGATTGAATTATCTATAGGCAACTGAGCTCTACAAACCAAGTCAGGCTGTTACATCTCTTCTTCTAATTCTCTGAACAATTACACCCAGAGGATTCCTCCAGAGTTTCAGCAAGAAAGACCTGCACTCCTAATTTAATCTCTCCCAGGAAATGAGAGAAGAAGAACCTACAGATACGTGCCAAACATGTCACCTTTTAAAAAAAAAAAAAAAAAAGATTTTGTTTATTTGAGAGGGGAGGAAGAGAGTGCATGAGCAGGGGCAGGGCAAAGGGAAAGGGAGAAGCAGACTCCTCACTGAGCAGGGAGCCCAATATAGGGCCCAATCCCAGGACCCTAGGATCATGACCTGAGCTTACCACAGATGCTTAACCAACTGAGCCATTCAGGCACCCCCAACCATCTCACCTTATTGAAATTGCCTTTTAGAGTGATCTGAAAAGCTCTGGATACTTTATTCCCTAGAAACTGCTGTGGGTTCCTCCACTTATGAGGGAAAGATCCAACAAAAGTTTATTTTTAAAATTTGGTTTTAGGGATTATGCAATTTCACCACTAAACCTGTACCTTGTCTTTAAAATGCTTTCACAATGTTTCAAACCCTTAATTTTTCATTATTTTGACTAAAAATTCTAAGCTTTTGATGAGCAAGTTTATTTTTCTTTTTTTTTTCTCCTCTTAGTTTCCCCTTGCCATGGTAACTCAGAACGTTCTGATTTTTTTAATTTCCATTAGCAACACTTCCTTCTTTCTGTTGGCTCTGTTAAGATCCCAGGGAAATGGGAATATCTATCAGAATTTTATTTTTTTCTTTTATAATGGTACTAATATATCTTCCATATAAGCAAATAGCCAGAAGTTTTAACCTCATTAAAACATTGAAATGATAGCATCAGGTTTGGTAAACTGAAATAATTTATTGAATCTTTCAAAGGGAAAAAAATCCTTTCTCTAAAGATGGTGATCCATTCTTTCCTAAGAAATCCTTTGAGACAGTTGTCATATCACCAACCCCACTTTGGTCATGCAGAAAACCTCACAAAAGCTCCGCTCATGTGGTTTTATAGCTGTTATGGGAAACAAAAGTTCCAAAACCAGTTGGATACAAAGAGAAGAAAATAACTAGCCACTGAGGACTGAAATGCCAATTTTCACCATATGTAGTCTCACAAAAACCAGAAGGGGAAGAAAATCAAAATAAAACACAACAGAGATAGACTCAGAGAATCAAGGAGATAGGGTTTGCTAAAGAGATTCACCCAAACCTATGAAAATGAAAACCACTTTTACACAGCTGTCTCCCAGACTATAAAGGAATGTATTACTATGATTTGCATTGGTCTGATTAGTGTATTTACATATTGCATCCTTCCTTCTGCACCATCCCAGTCAGTGGGGCGTCCAGTACATTAAGAGTAATACAGTTCTGGAGTTAGAATAAAGTAAACACACCCAAAAGTCTTTTGTCTTCCCCTATGCAATTAAAACAATTTGCAGAATATAGTACAGCATCAAAATGGGTCGGTTTCATTTACAAAATCATACATTTTATTTGTTTTGTACCCTGAGTTTTAACAGTTTGTATAGTAGATTCGTCCTTAAGTACACACACACACACACACACACACACAATGTCCTTAATGGTTTAAAGGGAAAACTGTAAAATAATTAACACACTATTTAGAAACAGTCCAAAATTACACTGTTGTTACATTATTAAGTGTTATCATACTATTAAGCTGTTACCTCAAAGAATGATGGTAGAAAAAATGAAAACTTAGTAAGCAGACATGTAAATTAAAACATACTCCTGTGTACAAGATCTAAAGAAAATCAACCAAAGTCTAAAGGAAATCCAGCAGAACCTAAAAGGAATCAATTAAGCATGGCCTTTCAACTAGCTTTTTGGTGGGCTATCATGTAGCTTATTTTTCTTTTTTTTTCCTTTTGTTTATTTATGTATTTATTTTTATTTTTTATTAACATATAATGTATTATTAGCCCCAGGGGTACATGTCTGTGAATCGCCAGGTTTACATATTTCACAGTACTCACCATAGCACATACCCACCCCAATGTCCATAATCCAACCACCCTCTCCCGACCTCCCTCCCCCCAGCAAACCTCAGTTTGTTTTGTGAGATTGAGTCTCATGGTTTGTCTCCCTCCCAATACCATCTTGTTACCTTTTTTCTTTCCCTACCCTCCAAACCCCTCACACTGCCTCTCAAATTCTTCATATCAGGGAGGTCATATGATAATTATCTCTGATTGACTTACGTCAATTAGCATAATACCCTCTAGTTCCATCCATGTCGTGGCAAATAGCGAGATTTCATTTCTTTTGATGGCTGCATAGTTTTATACACACACACACACACACACACACACACCCCACTTCTTCTTTCTTCATTCATCTGTGGATGGACATCTAGGTTCTTTCATAGTTTGGCTATTGTGGACATTGCTGCTATAAACATTCAGGTGCATGTGCACCTTCAGATCACTATTTTTGTATCCTTAAGGTAAAACCCAGTAGTGTGATTGCTGGGTAGTAGGATAGGTCTGTTCTCAACTTTTTGAGGAAACCCACATGCTGTTTTTGAGAATGGCTGCACCAGCTTGCATTCCCACCAACAGTACAGGAGGCTTTCCCTTTCTCTGCATCCTCACCAGCATCTGTCATTTCCTGACTTGTTAATTTTAGCCATTCTGATGGGCGTGAAGTGGTATCTTATTGTGGTTTTGATTTGTATTTCCCTTATGCCCAGTGATGTGGAGTACTTTTTCATGTTTCTGTTGGCCATCTGGATGTCTTCTTTGAAGAAATGTCTGTTCATGACCTCTGCCCATTTCTTGATTGGATTATTTGTTCTTTGGGTGTTGAGTTTGCTAAGCTCTTTATAGATTTTGAATACTAGCCCTTTATCTGATATGGCATTTGCAAATATCTTCTCCCATTTTGTCAGTTGTCTTTTGGTTTTATTAACTGTTTCCTTTGCTGTGCAAAAGGTTTTGATCTTGATGAAGTCCCAATAGTTCATTTTTGCCCTTGCTTCTCTTGCCTTTGGCCATGTTTCTAGCCGTTACTGTGGCTGAGGTCAAAGAGGTTGTTGCCTGTGTTCTCCCCAAGGATTTTGATGGATTCACGTTGAGGTCTTTCATCCATATTTGGTCTACTTTTGTGTGTGGTATAAGGAAATGGTCCAGTTTCATTTTTCTGCATGTAGCTGTCCAATTTTCCCAACACCATTTATTGAAGAGATTATCTTTTTTCCACTGGACATTCTTTCCTGCTTTGTTGAAGATTAGTTGACCACAGAGTTGAAGGTGTATTTCTGGACTCTCTATTATGTTCCATTGATCTATGGGTATGTTTTTGTGCCAGTACCATACTGTCTTGATGATTACAGCTATGTAATAGAGCTTGAAGTCTGGAATTGTGATGCCACCAACTTTGGCTTTCTTTTTCAACATTCTTCTGGCTATTCAAGGTATTTCTGGTTCCATACAAATTTTAGGATTTTTTGTTCCAGTTCTTTGAAAAAAAAATTGATAGTATTTTGATAGCGATTGCATTAAACGTGTAGATTGCTTTAGGTAGCGTAGACATTTTTACAATATTTGTTCTTTCAATCCATGAGCATGGAACATTTTTCCATTTCTTTGTGTATTCCTCAATTTCTTTTTCTTTCTTTTTTTTTTTTTTTAAGAGATAAGAAGAGAGGGAACACAAGCAGGAGGAGCTGGAGAGGAAGAAGCAGGCTCCTGCCAAGCAGGGAGCCTGACATGGGGCTCCATCCCAGAACCCCGGGATCATGACCTGAGCTGAAGGCAGACGCTTAATGACTGAGCCACCCAGGCACCCCTCTTCCTCAATTTCTTTCATGAGTTCTTTATAGTTTTCTGAGTATAGATTCTATGCCTCTTTGGTTAGGTTTATTCCTAAGTATCTTATGGTTTGGGTGCAATTGTAAATGGGATTGACTCCTTAATTTCTCTTTCTTCTGTCTTGTTGTTGGTGTAGAGAGATACAACTGATTTCTGTGCATTGATTTTATATCCTGACACTTTACTGAATTCCTGTACAAGTTCTAGCAGATTTGGAGTGGAGTCTTTTGGGTTTTCCACATATAGTATTATATCATCTGCAAAGAGTGAGAGTTTGACTTCTTTGCTGATTTGGATGCCTTTAATTTCTTTTTGTTGTCTGATTGCTGAGGCTAGGACTTCTAGAACTATGTTGAATAGCAGTGGTGATAGTGGCCATCCCTGCCATGTTCCTGGCTTTAAGGGGAAAGCTCTCAGCTTCTCCCCATTGAGAATGATATTCGCTGTGGGTTTTTTATAGATGGCTTTGATGATATTGAGGTATGTATCCTCTATCCCTACACTGTGAAGAGTTTTGATCAAGAATGGATGCTGCACTTTGCCAAATGCTTTTTCAGCATCTATTGAGAGTATCATATGGTTCTTGTTCTTTCTTTTATTAATGTATTGTATCACATTGATTGATTTCCGGATGTTGAATCAACCTTGCAGCCCAGGAATAAATCCCACTTTGTTGTGGTGAATAATACTTTCAATGTACTGTTGGATCCTGTTGGCTGGTATTTGTTTGGAATTTTTGCATCTGTGTTCATCAAGGATTTTGGTCTGTAATTCTCTTTTTTGGTGGGATCTTTGTCTGGTTTGGGGATCAAGGTAATGCTGGCCTCATAAAATGAGTTTGGAAGTTTTCCTTCTACTTCTATTTTTTGGAACAGTTACAGGAGAATAGGTATTAATTCTTCTTTAAATGTTCGATAGAATTCCCCTGGGAAGCCGTCCGGCCCTGGGCTCTTGTTTGTTGGGAGATTTTTGATGACTGCTTCAATTTCCTTGCTGGTTATGGGTCTATTCGGTTTTCTATTTCTTCCTGGTTCAGTTTGGTAGTTTATATGTCTCTAGGAATGCACCCATTTCTTCCAAATTGCCAAATTTGCTGGCCTAGAGTTGCTCATAATATGTTCCTATAATTGTATTTCTTTGGTGTTGGTTGTGATCTCTCCTTTTCCATTTATGATGTTGTTTATTTGGGTCCTTTCTCTTTTCTTTTTGATAAGCTGGCCAGGGGTTTATCAATCTTATTAATTCTGTCAAAGAACCAGCACCTAGTTTCGTTGATTTCCTCTATTTTTTTTGTTTGTTTCTCTTTCATTGATTTCTGTTCTAATCTTTATTATTTCCCTTCTCCTGCTGGGTTTAGGCTTTCTTTGCTGTTATTTCTCCATCTCCTTTAAGTGTAGAGGTAGGTTGTGTATATGAGAGCTTTCTTGTTTCTTGAGAAAGACTTGTATCACTATATATTTTCCTCTCAAGACTGCCTTTGCTGTGTCCCACCAATTTTGAACTGTTGTGTTTTCATTATCATTTGTTTCCATGATTTTTTTCAATTCTTTTTTAAGATTTTGGTTGACCCATTCATTCTTTAGTAGGATGCTCTTTAACCACCATGTACTGGAGTTCTTCCCAACTTTCCTCTTGTACCTGAGTTTTAGCCTCAGAGCATCATGGTTTGAAAATATGCAGGGAATCATCCCAATCTTTTGGTACCAGATAAGACCTGATTTGTGACCCAGGATGTGATCTATACTGAAAGTGTTCCATGTGTACTGGAGAAGAAAGTGTATTCTGTTGCTTTGGGATGGAATGTTCTGAATATATCTGTAATGTCCATCTGGTCCAGTGTGTCAATTAAAGCTTTTATTTCCCTTTCCATCTTTTGCTTAGATGATCTGTCTGTTTCAGTGGGGGGGGGGGTGTCCAAGTACCCTACTATTATTGTATTATTGTCAATGTGTTTCTTTGATTTTGTTATTAATTGGTTTATATAATTGGCTTCTCCCATGTTAGGTGCATAGATATTGAAAATTGTTAGCTCTTCTTGTTGGAAAGATCCTTTGAGTATGATATAGTGTCCTTCCTCTTATTATAATGTAAGAACTGCGACCCCAGCTTTCCTTTGATGTCCATTAACATGGTAAATTGTTTTCCACACCCTCACTTTCAATCTGAAGGTGTCTTTGGGTCTAAAATGATTTTCTTGTAGTCAGCATATTGTTTTTTAATCTATTCTGATAACCTGTGTCTTTTGATTGGGGCATTTAGCCCATTACCATTCAGGGTAACTAATGAGAGATATGAATTTAGTGCCATTATATTGCCTGTAATGTGACTGTTACTGAATATTGTCTCTGTTCCTTTCTGGTCTACTACTTTTAGGCTCTCTCTTTGCTTAGAGGACCCCTTTCAAAATATCCTGTAGAGCTGGTTTGGTGTTTACAAATTCTTTTAGTTTTTGTTTGTCCTGGAAGCTTTTTATCTCTCCTTCTATCTTCAGTGATAGTCTACCTGGATATAGTATTCTTCACTGTATGTTTTTCTCATTTCCTGCTTTGAATATATCATGCCAGTTCTTTCTGGCCTGCCAGGTCTCTGTGGATAAGTCTGCTGCCAATCTAATATTTTTACCATTGTATGTTACAGACTTCTTGTCCTGGGCTGCTTTCAGGGTTTTCTCTTTGTCACTAAGACTTGTAAGTTTTACTATTAGATGACGGGGTGCAGACCTATTCTTATCGATTTTGAGGGGGTTCTCTGCACCTCCTGGATTTTGATACTTGTTTCCTTTGCCATATTAGGGAAATTCTCTACAACAATTCATTCCAATATACCTTCTGCCCCTCTCTCTCTTTTCTTCTCCTGGAATCCCAATTATTCTAATATTGTTTCATCTTATGGTATCACTTATCTCTCGAATTCTCTCCTTGTAGTCCAGTAGTTGTTTGTCTCTCTTTTGCTCAGCTTCTTTATTCTCCATCATTTGGTCTTCTATATCACTAACTCTCTCCTCTGCCTCATTTATCCTAGCAGTAAGAGCCTCCATTTTTATTGTACCCCATTAATAGCTTTTTAAATTTCAGCTTGGTTAGATTTTAGTTCTTATTTCTCCAGAAAGTGCTTCTATTTCTCCAGACAGGGTTTCTCTAATATTTTCCATGCCTTTTTTGAACCCAGCTAGCACCTTGAGAATCGTCATTCTGAACTCTAGATCTGACATATTACCAATGTCTATATTGATTAGGTCCCTAGCCTTCGGTACTGCCTCTTGTTCTTTTTTTTGTGGTGAGTTTTTCCACTTTGTCATTTTATCCAGATAAGAATATATGAAGGAGTGAATAAAATACTAAAAGGGTGTCAAAGACCCCCAGGAAATGTGCATTAACCAAATCAGAAGAGACCCCAAATTGTGGAGAGAAAGGGGGTAAAAAGAAGTTCAAAAAAAAGTTAAAAAAATTAAAAGAAATATATATATGTGTGTGTGTGTGTGTATATATATATATATATATATATATATAATTAGACTGGTGAATAGAACAGAGCCACCCACTTGATTTTGGGTGTATCTTGGTCACTTAGAAGAAACTACCTCCCAAAATTTTAAAGAAAGTAAAATAAAAATACACACACACACACACAGAAATAAGGGTAAACATGATGAAGGGATGGAATATGACTGTAAAGATGAAAATTTTTTAAAAAATTCTAAAAAAGGACTTGATAAGTTGGTTGGGAAAAGAAAGAAAAAGAAAGTGAAGAGAATTTGCTCAGGCTGGAGAGTAGAACAAAGTCCAGTAGTAGATTTAGGGTATATTTTAATCTATTAGAAGAAGTTGTATCCTAACTTTTTTTAGAAGAAAATACCCTATATGTATGCAAATATAAAGTTAGATACAATGAAGGATAAAATATGACCATAATAATGAAGGTTCAAAAAGTGGGAGGAATGTCTAGTCCAAGGCAGTGAAAGGGGCCAGACTAGGGAGTGTGAGATCAAGGCAGAAGTCTGCTTCTATGTGACAGGTGCAACTTGTTAATGACACTGGTGCCTAGGACCCAACTGAGGTATCTAGGTGCCAGACTGATTGTCCATAGATACTTGGCAGTGTTGGGAAGAGAGAAAAAGAGGCAGCTAATGGCTGAGCACTTATGAATGAGGATTACAGTCATGTAAGGACCATTTATGTACTGCTATCTCAGTGCAGGAATTGGGAGAGTAAGTGGCTCAATCTATAAAGTAAAATAAAGACAACTCCAAGGTAGAGAAGAGTAAATGTATGTAGCCAACATACAATTTTCATAAACTAAGTATTTCAGTCAACTTTTGCCATATTACATATCATCTCAAAACTTAGTGACCTAAACAACAATGATGTATTACTTCCCGTGACTGCGCATTGAATAGGCTCACAGAAAAAACAGGGCAGTTACCCTGCACAACACTGTGTCACTGAGATCTCTTACTGACTGTATTCAGTAGGGAGCTAAGTTGAGGCTGGGACAGCCAAGATGGCTTCTCCTCTACAAAGATCTCTCTCATTATTCAGTAGTAAAGCCCAGTCTTAAGACTAACTCAGTTAATGGAGCTTCATAATTGGCTGCACTTCCTGTCAATCAAGGTAAATTCTCCAATTTTCCCTCTTACCTAGTAATCTCAACACATCTGCCTGCTGGACATGCTTATCTTTACTCCTGATGTTTGTTATCATTAAGGGGAGAAATTTTGAGAAGGGACTAGAGGAACTATCTGGTCTTGTCACATCTCCCAAACAGAAAGTGTTTTCTGCAGATTTAACAGCAGGAATCATGATGACTTCTAGGAGCACATCTGCAAACTTGTAACTTTTCCATCTAAACAATGGTTTAGAGCACTGACATGCATCTTTCATCATCAGGGGATAGGATAAATATTAGATATTTATAGACTCAGTGTGCTCTTGTGAGTTTAAATGAAAATCCAGAGTGTAAGGCTAAATGACTTAAGAGTAAAATAAAAAATGTATAGAATAATAAAATATGACTTCTGGTTTTACTTCAGCCATTAATTTACTGTACAAGCTTAAATACATCATTTGGCCTTCCTGATTCTCTGATCAAATGGTCATCCCCCGCTCCAGTTTATATGTTGAATACCCACCACTGTGATGGCATTTGGATATTGGGCCTTTGGGAGACAATCAGGATTAAATGAGGTCATGAGTGTGGGACTCTCATGATGGGATTATGCCTTTAGAAGAAAAGGAAGAGAGAGACATCTCACGCTCTCCAGCAGGTGGGGAAATGGCAAGAAGAAATTTGTCTTCAAACCAGGAAGAAGGTCCTCACCAGAAGCTGAATCAGCTGGCACCTTCATCTTGAATTCCTCAGCCTCCAGGACTATAAGATAAATGTCTGCTGTTTAAGCCCCCTAAGATATGGAATTTTGTTATAGCAGCTCAAGCAGACTAAGACAAACCTCTTCCACAAAATGAGCCATAAAAATAAGAGAGCTCCAAAATCCTTTCTAGCTAAAATTAGATTCTATTGTTTTATTTCCTCCATAAAGTTATATTGCCAAGTAAATATTATTGCCTGGCCACTGTTAAAGACGACAGTTAAAGAAAATCAATGTAAAAGTCATCTAAGGAGTAAAAATAACTACCATTTCAAAGCAAGAACCTGGAAATTATGTTAAACACAGGTATTCTGCTTATTTAAAGTATATAGCACATCTGAGTCCATTATTCCAGTACTGTGACTTAGAAAAAGAAGTCAAGCCTGCTTAGTTAGACAAATCAGAAATCATTCACCCAGAAAACATAGAAACTGGGAATAATCTTTGAATTGATAGTTACTGTTACCTTTCCTTGGCAATTCAGTGTAAATAAAAAATGTTTGTTAGAAGAAAAAAAAAAGAAAGGAGTACTAAAACGCAGACATTTCACCACTTATACCATAATTGTCATAACCCGGTAATTTTTTAATCTGTCACTCTCTCTTTTACACATGCACACACATACACATAAAGCACTTCTCAGCAGAAAATTGACAAGCCTAAGAATAAAATAAATCTTTTTTCATGATTTCATTAGTAAGATGAAAGCCTGTTTTGGTTCTAAAAACTATAAAGATGAAAGCATTTTATCATCTACTTTCCTCTTTAAATAATAACATTCCCATAAGAATACATTAAAAATCAAAATGCATGTTCAATTCCAGGTCAGTGACTTATGAGTTAATTCAGAAATAGTTACTTTTGACTCTGAAGCCCTTTGTGACTCCCAAATCGTGGTATGGAATTAGAAAGAAAGAATCTGATGATGTCTGATGATGATTGAACTTTTTCTGTCATTTTAGTGTAGAGATAATGTTTCTGGTACCAAAAAAAAAAAAAAATCAGATTTTCAAATTACCACATCAGCAGTAAATCCCACAGAGATCATTAAAAAAAAAAAAAAAAAAAACAGACTTTTTCTGAGTCTCTCCAAATTTATCCCCATGGTGTCAATATAATATGGTGTCTTAAGGGTATATTACACCATAAAACACATAAATAAAATTAACTTGATTTATCAACATAGAAAGAGCAAGTGTTTACATATCAAGGGAGACTGGCAGTTAAAGATTCATAAATCATAAGACAAAGAGGAATCCTAAAAGCCAGCTTTTCAAACCCCATCCCCCCTCCCCTTGGCAGAAGCATATGCTTCAGTGATTTTCCACTTGGGTATAAAGTAATTAGCAAGCCTAGCTTGCCTAAATTGAACAATTATAGAAAAATAGCACTGGAATAATTGGAATAATTACCACTCTTATCATCTTTTATTGACTGAATACACAGTACATAACACAGTGGTTTACCTAAACTACCCCAGACTGATTTATGTGGAGTTTTTCATGTAGATAATGAACAAAGAAAATAATTCAGATAAGAGCCAACTATTCATTCACTAAATATTTGTGCCAGACATTTAACAAGAACTAGAAGAACAGTAATGAACAAATAAGACATGGACTCTGAACTTTATGGAGCTTCGAGAGGAAGAAAGGAAGAGATAACTGAATTTAACTTTAACATTAATTTAAAGAGAACATGTGAAACCTTATTATGATTATTTATTGACTTGCCCTATATTGTGAGCTCCTCAAAGACATAAATAAAAATCTTTCTATATCTTTCATGGGCTAGGAAAAAAAAGAGTTGGTACTATCTCTATATATATGTTTTGCAATAAAACATTTCTAGAAATATATATATGAACAAACTGTTCAATGTTTAAGGAACACTCTTCTTTACATTTTTCATTTCTAATATGATACACAATCTTCGTAGGTAAAGGAGGTAGAAGTCTTGAATATTTTTTGTAATCTATTTTGAAATATATCCAAATATAGCTAGTCCATTTGTTTGTCATGGGAACACCCAGTGCAGTGTTATGAACTTACCAACACTCACAAATGTCGGATGAATAAACTGAAGTGCAAATCAACAAAGAATAAGTAAATATGCGCATGGAATTCCAAAGCATCCATTTCACAACTTTGGTAGCATTAAGAACTTTAGGAAATGTGGGTCATTAAATTAGACTTTGGTCCTCATCCTGGCCATCAGCATATTGGCAAGCTCACTCCCTTTATAGTATGTATATGTAAGAAACAGGCTTATGTATGCTATATTCCATAAATGTATATATGGTCTCATGTAACATTCCTAATTGATAGTCCTCTTTTCTGCTCCACTTGTGGTAATTGGTTCATCACGTTATAATTCAAAAGACTTCTATCATCTTATCAACCAATCCGTTAAACTTTTGCTTCTTAGTAAGGCTTACCCTAATGACCTCATTTAAAATTATACCTCTCCCAGTGCAGCAATCTCTCTTTTTTATTTTTCTACAAAGCCCTTAGCATTGTCTTTTGACCTATAATTTCTCATTTAGTATGCAGTTTCCATGTAAGAGCGATTTCATCTTTGCCATTCATTGCTGTATTCTCAGCACCTACAATTGCATTTGGCACCTAATAGGTTTTCAAGAACTATTTGCTGACTGAATGATTGAGTGATCCAAAAAAAGTCTCCAAGTCATTCCAGGGTCATTATTGGGCTGGCTGTCCTACTAATTGTAATAATTCAATCAGTATTCAGTAAACTTGAGTGACTCTAGCCTTAATTTTTCTTTTGCAGACCAGAAACATGGAACTGTTTTGTCTCCCAAAGACACCAGCCTACCTCCCTCTTTTCCATCTTTACTCCTGCTTTCCTTTTTCTTCTTCCAGAAATACCCTTTTATTACCCAAACTCTACACTACCTAGACAATTCCTGCTAGTTCTTAAGATAATATGTGCCCAGGATCTCCTTATCTGAATATCCATGACATGGTTTGTAGGCATCATATTCCTAAACCCTAAGGTATCATTGTATTTTGCACTGAAATTATTCGTTACTTGTCTCTCTCTCCAACCAAACTAAAATTTCTTATAAGACATAGATTGTCTTATTCTTCTCAGTATGAATTCAACACAATAGGAACTGAGTGAATAACAGAAAAGAACTGAGTCCAGGGCTCGTAAGAATGAACATCAAGTGATACCAATAGAAGCAGGTGGTTTAGGCAGAAATGTAGGAAGTCCAAAGACCCAGATTCTAGTACTATTTCTGGTTACTGTTTTTAAATCGGTAGCAGAGGATTAAACTAGTGCTAAGGCCACTTTCAAAACCCTAAGACAGTATTACATGTAACCTAATGAAAGTAATCATTAAAATGTCAGGTTTTCATGCTCCATCTGCTGGTTAAATTGTAGAAAATTCTTGAGGTCATTTTGAAATTGAAAAGTGGAGTTAGAAATATTTGTGACCAGCAAGGAAAAAAATTTTTTTAATCATCTGTATTGTTTATAAGAGATTAATAACCTAGAAATCAAATACTTGAGAAATAAACTTTGACCATTGCACGGTGATAATGAAAGAAACCAAATACCGTCTTACTTGGCTCACATACATACTGAGGATCCCAGCCTCCAGTGAGCCTCACATGCTTCGACTCACTCCCTTGTGTAATTCCCCCACCAACACTGTCCTAGGGTTAGTCTGGATGAATAATAGCATCCAACAGAAGAGATGGCATGTCACTTTCCAGACTGAGATCTAAAAACTGATGTTTTCATCTTAGGTATGCTCCCTTTCTCTCCCTCTCTGTCTCTCTCTCTCCTGTCTCTCTCATTCACTCTCTGTCTCTCCCCCCACTCCCTTTTCTCGTCATTTCTCCCTTTTTGGACCACTTCCTTTGAGGGGGGTTACCCAGCTATCATGATATGAGGACACTCTGACAGTCCACAGAGAGGCCAATGAAGTAAAGCATCCAAATAATAATTTTTGAAAAGAAGTAAAATTGCCTTTGTTTGCAGATAATATGACCTTATATAGAGAACATCTTAAAGACTCAAAACAAACAAACAAACAAACAAAAACCCTGGTAGACCCAATCAGCAAATATAAAATCAACATACAAAATCAGCTGCATTTCTACATACTATAACAAAATATCTAAAAAAGAATGAAAACAGTCCCATTCACAGTAGTAGCAAAAGCAATAAAATACTTAGGAATAAATTTAACCCAGGAAGTGAAAGACCTATACACTGAAAACTATAAGATGCTGATCAAGGAAATTGAAGAAGACACAAATGAAGGGAAAGATATCCATACTCATGGATTGGCAAAGTCAATATTGTTAAAATATCCGTATGACCCAAAGCCACCTTTGATTCAATGCAATCCCTATCAAAATCCCAATGGTATCTTTCACAGAAATAGAAAAAATAATCTTAAAATTCATATGAAACCACAGAAGATCCTGAATAGCAAGAGCAATTTTAAGAAAGAAGAACAAAGCAGGAAGCATTACACTTCTTGATTTCAAATTATACTACAAACCTGTAAGAATCAAAATACTATGCTACTGCATAAAAATAGACATATAAACACTGGAACAGAATTGAGAACACAGAAATAAACCCATGCCCATATGATCAGTTAATTTACGGCAATAAAGGAGTCAAGAATATACAACGGGGAAAGGGTAGTCTCTTCAAAAAACAGTGCCAAGAAAACTGAATAACATGCGGAAGAATGAAATTGGATTCTGATCTTACACCACTCACAAGAATTAACTTGAAATGAATTAAAGACTTAAACGTAAGACCTAAAACCTTAAAACTTCTAGAAGAAAACATAAAGAAAAAGCTCCTTGACATTGGTCTTGGCAACAATTTCTTAGATATGACATCAAAAGCATAAGCTACAAAAGCAAAAATAAAAAGTAAACAAGTAGAACTACCTCAAACTAAGCTTCCACACACAGCAGAAAGAGACAATAAACAAAGTGAAAAGGCAACCTATGAAATGTGAGAAAATATTTGCAAGTCATATATCTGATAAGATATATCTGATAACATCCAAAACATAAGAAACTCACACAAGTCAATAGCAAAACAAACAAACAAACAAAACAATAATCAATTTGCCTAAAAATTGGGCAGAGGATCTGAACAGACATTTTCCCAAAGAAGGCATCCAAATGGCCAGTAGATATATGATAAAAATTCACAATATCAATAATCATCAGGGAAATGCAAATCAAAACCATGATGAAACATCACCTTACACCAGTTAGAAAGGCTAGACTCAAAAAGACAGGAAATAATGTTGTTGAGGATGTGGAGAAGAGGAAATCCTCATGTACTGCAGATTGGAATGTAAACTGATATGGTCATTGTGAAAAAGAGTATGAAGTGTCCTCAAAAATTTAGAAATAGAATTGCTATATGATCTAGCAATTCCTCTTCTATATATGTATCCAAAGGAAGATATATATGAAATGAGGATCTTGAAGAAATGTCCATACCCCCATGCTCACTGCAACATTATTCACAGTAGCCAAAATATGGAAATGACCTAAGTGTCCTTCTATGAATGAATGGATAAAGAAACTGTGTCATACATATACAATGAAATATTATTCAGCAATGAAAAAGAAGGAAAGTCTGCCATTTGCAACATGGGTTAAACTTAGTGAAATAAGTCAAACAGAGAAAAACAAGTATTGCATGATATCACTTACATGTGATACCTGAAAAAGCAGAACTCAGGAGTAGTATAGTGGTTGCCCCCAGTGGTTGCCAGTGACTAGGAGATGGGGTAATTGGGAGATGTTGGTCAAATGGTGCAAACATCCAGCTACAAAATTAATAAGTTCCAGAGATCAAATCTATAGCATGGTGATTATAGTTAGTAATATTGTAGTACATACTTGAAAGTTACTAAGAGATTAGATTTTAAAATTTCTCACCGCAGGAGTGCCTGAGTGCCCTCAGTCAGTTAAGAGTCTACCTTTGAATCAGGTCATGATCTCAGGGTCCTGGGATCAAACCCTGATACAGGTTCCCTGCTCAGCAGGGAATCTCTTCTCCCTCTCCCTCTGTCCCTCATCCCCCACTCATTCTCTGTCTCTTAAATAAATAAGTAAAATCTTTTTTTTTTAGTTTTTTTTTAAGTTTTCACCACAAAGAAAAAGAAACGGTAATTATGTGAAGCTATGGAAATGTTAGCTTATCCACTATAGTCATCATTTATGAGTGTATCAAATCATCACATTGTACATCTTAAACTTATACAATGTTATATGTCAATTATATCTCAATAAAGCTGGAATAAAATAAAATAAATTAAATAATATAAAATAGAATTTTAGTTTCTGGCCACCAGGAGTCAAGGGAACATGGAAGCAGATCCTCCCCACACTGAATCTTTGGAGAGCCCAACAGCAGGTCTGACTAACAGCTTAACATCAAAAGGAACCCTGAGCCGGAACAACCCACTTGGCCATGCCCAGTTTTTTCCCACCAGAAACTGTGAAAAAAGATTTTTTTTAAAGCTGTTAGGTTGTAGAGTTATTTGCTGCACAGAAATAGATACCTAATATACACACATACATCTGAGACGAATCCAAATCTATATTGAACACTTAACATGTTCAATGAATGTGACTTGACCTTTTAACATGAAATTGTACACATTCATCTAAAAATTCTCTGGGTAAGAAAAGTTATTCTTTCTGCACAAGTGCATTATGCTTGTAGATACACAGGTTTCACCAGAATAAGAACCATGGGATATATTCTAGAGACATTTTACTAATATCAATATCCAAGAGAAGATTATAGGCCTTAAAAAACATAGTTTGTCACCATTTTGTAGTATGTAAGTAATACGTATAAAC
Source organism: Mustela putorius furo (assembly GCF_011764305.1). NCBI lineage: Eukaryota > Metazoa > Chordata > Mammalia > Carnivora > Mustelidae > Mustela > Mustela putorius. Next base: position 14,174,682 of record NW_025422023.1, read on the forward strand.
CTCAGTGAAAATCACAATGAACTCTAATTATGCATTTTTTATTCCAGTTTAGTAATAATAACATCAATTCTGTCTTCGCTTTTTCAAGTCTACCATCTTACCAAAGAATAACAATATCAACAGGATCCTATTTTTCATTTTCTTTATTGCCATTAAGGAACTTGCCTATTATTCATCTACATGCTATGTAGATGAATGAGATACCAAAGTGAAAAAAGATACATAAAGGTGGTTATAGGGGATAAAACAAGGTGAAGGTATCGTGTTGTCTAGAAACTTCTGATAAAATTTTCTAGTCAGATTTGGATTTAATGTTTAAAACCTCAAAAACCTTAGAGATAAAAATAAATTCAAGTTGGCTTAAAGTTTGAGATGCATATAATAGATAAAGATTCTCAATCTGGTTGGTGACTTTCAATTAATTAAAATGGAGAGAGACCAGAAAAGCAAACAAAACATCTTAGTCATGAAGAAAAATCATAGAGAATCATGAAAATGAATTTTATTCTGAGACAAGGAAAGGGAGGCAAGTAATTAATCAAATAGCTAACTCTCCACTAAAATGTTTGGCAGTACCTTTTACATGTTGCAAAATTTGACTAGACCATTATGCAAAAAAATAGTTCTTCAACAGCAACCATCTGTTGCAAAGAAGAGGAAAAAAGCAAGGATAAAGACATAGCTGTCTGGAGAACTTTGGGAAGTTCTCTTTAACATTCTTATAGGGTCTTGATATCCTCTTGTTCTAGATGTCCCAACTGTATGCCTGCTTCCCCACCTGGTGAAGTAGCCCATCTTAGTATATAGACTAAGTAAATCAAAAGTCAATTTTCAGACTTTCGCACTCCAGGGGCTCAGGCTTTTTTTTTTTTTTTAATTCCTTTTTTAAGGGGGGAAGTGGGAAACAGAGAGAGAGAATCCCAAGTAGGCTCCATGCCTAGTGCAGAGCCCAACATGGGGCTCAATCTCACAACCCTGAGATCATGACCTGAGCCAAAATCAAGAGTCAAATGCTTAACTGACAGAGCCACCCAGACACCCCAGTGGACTCAGGCTTTAAACTGGACTGAATTTTATTTCCATAGGCCTCTCCCAAAACCTCAAAAAATGAATGTTTGTACTTCCAGGTTTGGCCTTTATCTCTAAACTCCATGAATGCAGTAATGGAGAACAATAAAGTTGTCTGTGTGATAAGTTTCCCTCATTTTAATTTGGAAGAATAGGCTGCCTATAATTGTCTTGCCTATTAGAAGCTACTTATAGTCTCATTTCTTTAACTTGCTATAGCTCATTACTTCTTTAAAGATATAATTCCAATGAACCTTGGTAATAGGAAATGGGGGTAGAGGTGCCATAAATAGAATTTTAAAAGCTAAGCTCCAAGGAGATATTAGGGCAAGGCCACATCTTGTCCACTGTGACATCCCCCTAAGACGACTTCCTACTAATAGACCCACATTCAGAACACCATTCAAGTATATAGAATCAGACCTCCTATTTATGAATGAATTACATTTGTTTCTTCTACTATAAAATCAGAATCAAAGAGGCATATCTGACAGAAATGCCACATAAATGAATATTTGACAAATAGCAGGAGAGCAAATAATGGGTTATATATAATTATCTACAAATGCCTCAAAGAGAAATGAAACCTCAAAATATCCAACCTAGCACTTATCTACTACATGTTTATACTAAGTTTGTCACCACCTAAAAATATCCAAAATACAAAGATCAAATTTTCAGCTCCTGGCAGCACTTAGCACATTTTCTTGTGCAGAATAGATGCTCAATAAATAGTTGTGGGAGAAGGAAGGAGGAAATTGTAAGAGGAAGTTGGCAGGGAGGCACAATGCAGCTAACAATTGCACAATACAACTATAAGGCAGATTATTCCTTTATTTTATACAATCTGACTCAATAAAAATTTATTTACCCCCTTCTCTGGGCTCTGCAGAGTTCAATACCACATGAATTACTCAGCTCTGAAATCCAATGTCCCAAAACACATCACTCGTTAAAGTGAAGAATTATTCATCCCTTTCTGTGATGGAAGACATGGTAAAGATGGAAGAATTGGAAAGATAAGGCAAAGCTCTTTTTCTTACAAAGCCCTCTCTATGCTCTCACTTCAAAAGTCCTCCAACTTTGGGCTAATGCTAAAGGCAAAAGAGAGGGAAAGCAGATGAGTGAGTTTGGTGGGTTTTGGCACTTGTCAAGAAAACTAAATATTTTCCCCAAATGTTTTACATTCAGTAATGCGCAACCACAATGTGCCAAGCCTGTTTTCCCTTAATGTTTCAAGCCCATGTATATTCCAAGGGAAATATAATCCATGTGTCTCTGATTTGCTTACACTTAAATCATTATAAAATGGTAAATTTTTTCAAAGGATGTCCAAGATATCTTTTGGGCCATGCTCATGATCCTTCTTCAGGATTCTTCTTCAGAATGTGGAATTTTGAAAAACCAATGAAGACAAAGCCCTGGATTAATGAATTAGACTGACTTACTCAGAACATAAAATCTCCACATAGATTTTTGTCTCTCTCTGCAAAACAGCATGTATATGTTCAATAATGAAGAATGAAAGAATGACTAGAATTCTTAGAGTAAATTTGCTAAATTGACCTGTTTCCTTACAGCACCCTTCCAATTTTTATCAACAGGCCTACCTAACTTGGACTCTTCTTCAGACTACTCAAGTAAGATACCTAAAATATTACGTGTAACATGAAACTTTCTTGAGAACATATAGGGGAATGTAAAAGATGGATGAACAATCCAGGCACTGCTGCAAGAATTAAGTTCATTATTTCTTCAAATAATGTCCTCTAAGATGGTAAAAGACAAACACTATATGAGAGTTTACCCAGCATATTGATGTGGTGAACAAAGGTTCTAAAGCATAGAGAATGGAAGAAGCTAATTGTAGAAGGCAAATCAGTCAGGTTTAGGTGTGGACTCAGGGCCCTGAACTCAGGACAGTCCTAGTCTTACGAGAAATAGATGTAGCCCACATTCTGCCTTTTCCCTGCTCCCTTACTGCAGGCTCTCCCCACAGCAGTGCTGGACTTCAGCAAAGGGGGAAGAGAAGAAGTGCACAGTGAGTCTGCACCTTTAAAATAAATACATATAAAAATACTTATACTGGAGGGCCTGGTGTCTCAGTTGGTTAAGCGACTGACTTGGTTTTGGCTCAGGTCATGACTTCAGTATTGTGAGATGCAGCTCCACAAGGGGCTCCACGCTCAGCGCAGAATCTGCTGGAAAACTTTCCCCTCTTTCTCCCTCTCTCTTTGCTCCTCTCCACTGCTCACACATAAATGCTCTCGCTCCCTCTCTCTCAAATAAGTAAAATCTTCAAAAAAAAAAAAAACTGTACTTAAATACCATAAATACTAAGTACTTAAAAGAAAAACTTTGCATTCCTTGTTCAAAATATAGAGTAACAATGCAATAAGGCAAAATACTTTTGACTGTGTCTGTAATTTAAGAAGCAAATAAAAATAAAGAGCTGGAAAGCTATTTTACTTAAAAGCACCCAGAAAGGAGGCTAGCTCCCCCAAAGTGAGAGTAGACAAAGTGAATGTGATGTTTGAGGAGGAGGCACAGAAAAAAAAAAAAATTGCCAGCAATGTGTTTAATCAGTGCTCATGTGCTCTGGTCCATCATTTCACCCTCCCAATGAACCATAAATGTAGTTTATATGTCTATCAGTTTAATCTCAGGTTGTGGCAGTTTCATCTTTATAAGGTAGTGCCACCATCTCTCCTTCTCCCTGGCCTGTGAGGACACAGCACATACTTTGCAAACATCCTTGGAGACCAGAGACCTTATAAAGTCTCAGTACAACCCAATGGATGACTGCTGGGGTGGGTTGGGATGGGGGGAAGCAGTGGGAGAAGCAGCCGCACAGATTGGCAACCATCTGGACCCAGTCGACTGGATTCTGGCGTCTGATACAAAGAGGAAACTGCAGAGACATCCGGGACGCCCTGTCATAAACTTAGTTCCTGACCCAGACTTGCGACTCTGAATTTATTTCACTGGGAAAAAGAAGGTCTTAATTTGTTCAATTATGTTTATCCCTATCAGGAAAAGCCATGCATACCCTGCTGCTCCTTTAGAGGAGCCTACAATCAGGAATCATAAAAGTTAGGCAAAATATTTGTGATAAAACAAGAGAGAACTGCATCTATTAAGATTATTTAACACCGTTGGCTGTGGTCCAGCTAAGGTCCAGCCAAATGTTCATCATAGTCCAGGAGAACCTGAAAGAAAAGGATACTTCACTTGAACGTGACTTTCATTTTGCACTTGAAGTTAAAAGCAACTAAAAATTCCATGGGCAGGAAATTGATTTTAACAAGGCAAAATTTGTTTCCTCTAAAAAAATTAAAGAAGAACTCACAAAAGCTCTTTTCATGATAATTTGCACTAGTGTCCTTTGTGTTCTTTAAAGCAGTGATGACTTTCCTCCTTAAAAGTCTTGGCTCCAGGGACACAGTGCTGTGCAACTTCCCTTGTTTCTCTTTTCAAGCTCTTTATCCTCACAACACCCCCACTGCCTTTGCCTCTCCCATTCTGCAGAGCTTTGTGAAAATTAATAAGAAATACCCCAACAGACTCAGACATGGACACCTTGAGAAATTCATGTGTTTTCTTAGTTTTGATAGTTTGGGGTATTACATCAGATCTATGTTTCTAGCACCACAATTTGGGGTCTAATGTTTGCATTGTTGAGAACAGTGAAAGGCTTTTTAAACTAGTATTGTTTTCAGAGACAATTCCCTCAAAACTCAGTAGACTTCTAGTCACTTTGCTTCCAGTCAGTTCCACACTGTGTATACCAGTAACCACACCCCAAATTATTTTCTAGACATAGTAAGATACGGCATTTAAAAAGACTTTGAAGAAATAAAAGTCCCGTAAAATTTCTTTGTTGAATGAAGCGATTCAAGGGAAAGATCAAATGAAGGGTGTGGACCTCTCATTCAAGCCAGTTAACTTCAAGGTAGCCAACATTGAGTTGAGAGGCAGAAGGGGGCATGAAGAAAAGAAAGCAAACAATTAAAAAGCCCAATTGAGATTTAATTAACTCAAGCTGCTATAACAAATATTCCTTTACCTAAAGCAGCCACCTTTTCTTTCTTCAGATTTATGGGAATACCTGTCTCTTTGACACCCTTACTAAATAAATGTACAAGTTGGGCTTTTTCTCACATGGCAAAAGTTATTAAATACACACCTGCTGTAGTTAGTTTGAGCTAATCAAGTATGTCAAGGTATGTCAAGCAACTCTGTGGAATCTTCTGTTTTGCCCTGTCATGGTTGAAAGTTGGCTCCACAGACCTAAGAATATTCACACTCATGTAAGGAAAGGGTGGAAGGTGTGGCGTCAGCAATATGTCCCATTAATCAGGAAGTCATTTAACATTTGAATCCAGTATCTCCCACTCTACCTGTGTTCTACACAGTATAAGTCAGGCAGTAGTGCTAAACATCTACATTTAAATAAAGCAAGGTTGACCTACTAATTAAAATATCCTAATCAGGGCAAAAAATGCACAGTATTTAATATTTAACAAAATCTTATAACTTGAAAAATTGGAAAATGGGGAATGTTAAATAAATTGCCGTATGTTGCAATATGGATTAAGGGAAATAATTTTTAATTTAGAGAAAAACTGGGGCAAAAAACTATGAGTTGGGACACCTGGGTGGCTCAGTGGGTTAAAGCCTCTGCCTTCGGCTCAGGTCATGATCCCAGGGTCCTGGGATAGAGCCCCACATCGGGCTCTCTGCTCAGCGGAGAGCCTGCTTCCTCCTCTCTCTCTGCCTGCCTCTCTGCCTACTTGTGATCTCTGCCAAATAAATAAATAAAATCTTAAAAAAAAAAAAACTATGAGTTTTTGAAATGGACTGAAATGTTTTTAATGCCAAAAATAAAGTCACTTAATAATAATAACCAATACTGATTTGGTTCAATCAGCCATGGGTAAGACAAATGTGGGTGACTGAATTAGTTCCTGACATATAAGGAAAAGAAGGAAGGAAGGGAAAAATAAAGGTAAGGAGCAATGGAGGAAGGAAAGAGGGAAGGGCAGAAGGGAGAAAGAGAGCAAGGAAAGAAGGAAAGGAGGGAGGGAGGGAAGAAGGATGAATTGCAAAACGGAAGATAGTTTCATTAAAGACTCTGTATGGTTAACTGGATTCAAACTGGATTAAAATAGGATTCAGGAAAATAAGTCAAGCAGAGAAAGACAACTATCATATGATCTCCCTGATATGAGGAAGTGGTGATGCAACATGGGGGCTTAAGTGGGTAGGAGAAGAATCAATGAAACAAGATGGGATTGGGAGGGAGACAAACCATAAGTGACTCTTAATCTCACAAAACAAACTGAGGGTTGCTGGGGGGAGGGGGTTTGGGAGAAGGGGTGGCATTATGGACATTGGGGAGGGTATGTGCTTTGGTGAGTGCTGTGAAGTGTGTAAACCTGGTGATTCACAGACCTGTACCCCTGGGGATAAAAATAAATGTTTATAAAAAATAAAAAATTAAAAAAAAAATAGAATTCAGGGAAGAGGCAACTGTTCAAGAGCAGCTTGCCTAGAAGGTTTGGAGATTCAGGTTTACAGTTGCTTGGTAGAGAAGAAAGACAGATGGGTTCAGAACAAGTTACAGTGGTGGTGTGGCAAACCAGGAGAAGTATCTCCTAGATATTTGGAAATAAGCACCCAGAGTTCCAGAAATAGACATGGTCAAAGCAGAATGTTTGGGATCCAGCAGGGTGGTGGAATCCAACGAAGATGAAATCTTTCTCAGAGACTATATAAGAACAAGTATCAAAGAAGTAAATGAAACTTCTGGGACATTAGATAAGAACTGGTATTTTGATGATTTTGCTTGCAAATAATTGCCTGGCTGGGTCTCTTGACTTTCATTTTTCTTTTCCTATCTGTCTTCCTGTTTTCACGTGGTAACTTTTGCACACACATCACATAATAGGCAAGAAAAGGAGAAAAACTGAATCAGGCCCCGTTGAGACCACTTATCAGCTCTGTTAGGAATTTGATAAAAGAGAAAACTGAAGCTATTGATTAAATTCGTGCACAACAGTTAACTGTAGAATTCAATTGTACATATTTAGATAACTGAGCCTTGCTTATGTGAAAACAAAAATTTTAAAGAGTCACTAAAACCCTATAAAGATATCCAAATTTCTAATTTCCCAGAATGGAAGAATGAATTATTCTCTATTTTCATAACATACTTCATGATCACTAGAGGGAAACAACAGCAATACCAATTTCTTTCACCCAAGAAATGCAAAGTAGGGGATAGAATTCTCAGTATCTGTCAAGCCTCAGAAAACATACTGGCCATCAATAAGAGACCAACTCTGTATTCCAAACCCTGAGTTACACACTATACCTCCCCACAGACGGTGAATCTATTCCATCCCTAGAGTCTGGCATACTGCAGACAATAAGCAATTTAAAAAGTGCCTTTCCTCTCTCTTGGGGAAAGACCACTCTTGTAGTGAAGTACAGACAGTCCCCACCCTCTCTGTTACTCTTCATCTCTCTCTCTCTCTTTCTCTTGGATACAGGTTGTCCTTATGAGTGCTCTGACCAATGGGATGCTACGAAGTAATGTTTACCTTAAGAGATCATGGTTTATGCTTTTTTCTCCTTAGGTTGCTCCTTCTTCAAAAGTAGCCATTATGTAAGAAGTCCAACTTTTCATACAGTGAGGAAGGCCACATGAGGAGATACCCTGAAGCTAGACTGCATGCTCCAGCACCACCTCCTCCAAGGTCCAAGCAAGAGCCACCCAACTGAGCCTCAGCCAATCCACAGAATGGTAAGGAGTAATAAATTGTTGATTTCTGCTATCTGAAACACATACCTCATAACTAAGAAAACTTTTTTGGGTCTAAAGGTAATATTAAAAACAAAGTGTTCCCACACAAGAGGAATAAGTATCATTGCATTATAAGTCATTTACTTGAATGCTGGCTTAAACTTTAATATATTTTTTAATGGAAGTACTGGTACTCATTGATTCATCCATTCTACAAGAAATATAAAGAGCTGTAACACAACAGATATTCTTCTAGATGCCTGGGTACTCAGCTTTAAACAAGATTAGAAAGATCTCTGCCCTCATGATGCAGCTTACATTCAAGTGAAGGATGGGAAAAGCAGATAATAGATTAGTAAACAGAAAAATAAACCAAAAAATTTGGGGGTTACTAGAAATATAACAGGATCATGTGAGAGAAAAGAATGGGTGAGGAGCCTTTTTGAGATTGGAGGATTGAAAATTGTTGTCTAGGAATAAGGTTATTTGAGCTGATACTAGAATAATAAGAAATAACCCAACTATGAGAAGATCTGCAGGGGAAAAGGAAGAGAAGAAAGCTGTCCAGAGGAAACCACTAGTGCCAATGCATTGCTCATTAGACTTATTGGAGGACTAGAAAGGTCACTGTGGCCAGAGCAGAGTAAGCTCAAGGGGAAGAGGCATAAGATTAACAAAGAGCAGGCAGAGGCCAGAGAACACATTGAGGAGCCCTGTGGATCACAGTGAACCATTTGAGCTTTACTCCATAGAAGATAGGACCCACTGGAAAGCATAACTACAGCTGTTATTAATTGGCTTAAAGAGCAGACCTTTGAGGGATGCCTGGTTGGCTCAGTCGGTTAAGCTGCTGCCTTCAGCTCAGGTCATCCCAGGGTCCTAGGATGGAGTCCCACATCAGGCTCCTTGCTCGGCAGGGAGTCTGCTTCTCTCTTGCCTCTGCCTGCCACTCTGCCCACTTGTGTGCTCGCTCGTGCTCTCTTTCTCTCTGACAAATAAATAAAATCTTTAAAAAAAAAAAAAAAAAAGAGTAGACCCTTGAAAAAACTTTTCAATTCAGAGGCTGAGGACCTATTTCAAAGATTACCAATCCATGTGAAAGAAAAGTTACACTGATGCCAACTAAGAGGGGGAACACGCCATGAAGAAAGCCTGGAACATATGCAAAACTCAGCTCCTCTAACCACCACAGCCTATGTAGCAACAAGCAGCAGAGCAGTCCAAATGCTGAGGTAAGCAAAAACATGACCACGAAGAGAAAGGCCAAATCTGATGGTTCCCTACTACCAATGATAACAGTGACAAAATTTTCACATGTCAGAACCTATAGAGAAGCCACAACATCTCACTTGATCCTTATAGCTGCCCTGTGAAACAGGCTGGAAAGGTTTTATCACCATCTTAGAGTTGGGAATCAAAATGCAAGGGGACTACGATGAAACCACACAACCCAGGATAAAATGCAGATTCTCTATCCTAGTCTCTTGTTCCCTTCATTAAGTCACACCACTAACCAGATCCCAAATAAAGTACTCCCAAGACATGTAGAAAATTAGACAACATTGGAAATTGCTTAAAAATTTATCAGAAACAACATTCTGAAAAGCAGCCTCCTGTTCATCTGCATAGGACCCAGCTGGGTTGTGTTGCCTAGGGATTCCAGAATGGATATGCCCAGGAGTACCTGGGTGGCATCTGCCTTTGGTTCAGGTCATAGTCACAGCGTCCTGGGATTGAGCCCCACACCCAGCTCCCTCTCCCTCTGCTCACTCTCCTGGGAGTGATCTCTCTCTCTCAAATAATTTTTTAAAATCTTTACAAAAAATGGTATGCTCTTCCAAACGGGATATGGTAAACCTCACCCAGCTCACTTGATGAGCTCTATGTCCTCAACAAACGTGAAAAGAGAATTTCATGTCATGTTGGTGGCTTAAATTTGGAACTTAGCTCTAAAGCTTAAATTTCAAAAGCAGTCCCTTAACTCATCCAGCAATCTTTTAAAGATTTTCTCGAAGTTCTCAGGAAACATGGGAAATAACTACTGAGAAAGGCACTGAGAGTAGCTCTCTCTTGTCCTAGTATATTCTCCATTTTCTTTTACATTTTCCTCAAACAGAGTAGAACCATGTGACTAATGAGACTGAAATTATCAGAATAGTTCTACAGCAAATGAGTAAGTCCACCAAGTTTACAAATAACTGAATATTATATATAAAAGTTCACAAAGGAAATACTAGCAAACACACAGAAATAGCTTTCAATGAATCAGAAGAGCCTTTATCATGGACTGTAGTGACTTTTTTTCCTAAAGTGATTGTGGATGATCTGGGAGGCAATTCCTAGACCACTGTTTGTCACAAAGGAATGCTTTGAATTAGTGTCTACATCTTGACAACGAGGTGCTTTGAAATGTTTAAAGTACAAACTTCTGTGTACCAAAATATTTTTAATTAACTATTTAATAATCATCTGTGCTGTGAGGAAACTTATATATGGGTTTTGATTTATTACATATTTTAAAACAATAAATCTTAAAACAATATTTTCTGTTATACAATAGATTATTTGATTCATAATCTGACAATCTAGTGTAAAAATTTCAGTCTATGAGTCAGTGAGTCATTTTCATAATATATTTTTGAAAACTGAGGGACTCAAAGCTACAAAAATGTTTTTGCATTTCTACATCACAAACTGTGCTTCCCTGGTGGTATTTAAGCAGCCCCTACAGAATTCACAGAATGATATGCCCCTCAAATTTTTAAATTATATCCAGAAAGAACACTATGCTTGCATTATCCCTGTGGACTACTTGCTTTTGACATGACTCAACTTGTTTTGTTTTCTAGTGTTGAAAGGGGTGGAAAAATTGATCTGTTTAATGAACATCTCTGAAAAATATTAACACACAACAAGTGAAAAGGGACATGCTTTTCAAAGTTTAGAACTTAGAAGAAACAAAGCCAGCTGTTAGGCGGGAAAAAAAATGAGTCTACTGAAAAAAGGAACACAATTTTATTTTCAAACATAGTCCCAAAGACCATTAATGTTTTCAATCTAAGTGAACAATAAAGGCCACTTTGAAAAATATCCATCTAGTAACAGCACTGCTTTGAAATACTAAAAAAAATAAGTTCCTGTGAAAGGGGACTCAAAAAGAGTAACCTACCACAGTAATGATAATTATCACCACCTGGAAGGCTGCTATGTAAGGTACTCTGTGCAGAGTGTGTTTGTGCGAACACAAACAATAAATAGGTCACCAGCTGTGAGCACATTTAAGGGACCCGTTGCGACAGAGAAAAGATTTTGAGCTCAACATGGCTGAGTTTTGCCATGTCTTCTGCTAATTAACAAAAAGACTGGGGCCTCCATTCCTCAACTCCAGAATGAAGGAAGGGAAAATTGGGTGACCCTTATGGTGCTTTATAACCCATCCTATAATATCATGAGAAAATACACACAAAACTAATTATAAGGATAAAATAGTGATACATCTATTACCACACGTAATGATTTGGAGAACTTTTTAGTGGAAAAGATGGCAAATTCCCTAGCAATACATAGACGCGCCTTATGCCTCATCCTATAATAATTTCTGGGGAATTATTAGAATTTGAATCCCTATTCCTTTCTAGCCATTATTCTGTCACCAGAAACTTTGTTCCCCATCACTAGAGTATCCAAATAATATGTGCTACTACCCCACTCAGTCAAGGTGTAGCTGAGAAGATTCCCATATCAGGAGGTAGGTGCTGGCACTTTCCACACACTCTCTCTTCTATAGTCCTGCATAGAAAGCATTATCACCCCTGTAATGCAAATGAAGGAGCTGAAGCTCAGAAATTCACTCAACTCATGACCCGAGATTTATACCCAGTTTTTAAAATGGTACATTTTCCCCGTACCATCATTTGATGCCATCACAAAAACTAGGAAAATATTGATCAATGAAAATACAGCTTGTGCTACATGCACATAAATCACTGCATCTTTAAAAACATTTAAGAAAATCTAATCTCAGAATTTTTCAATCCTGGTCATTTGCTTATGGCTCGTTGGCCACTGCTTCCCAACAAAATGAAACTAGCTGTGTGTCTATCTGCTCTACTGGATTGAAAGATCATCAAGGACAAGAGTTATATATGATTCATTTACATATTTCCAATCTAGCACTCTACCTGCCAAATAGTAGTGTTTAATAAATGAATACATAATTTGAAACATTTGAGATAAATTTATGGGATAAAACAGTAATATTGAGAAAATTCTAACCATGATATCAGTTTATTTCACATATTTTCCTTTAATATTACTTGTATTAATTTATGAATTAAGGAAAAGCACCTGTATTAACTTCTAGTAACAAGCCAAGTTGGCTGGGCCATCAGCATTCTGAATAAGCATAGTTTGGGAAAGACTGGTCAAAGATAGAGATAGAATCTGGGTTGACATCCTCCCTCGAGATTTAATGAGTCCTGCCTCTAGGGGAATCATGGAAGCCATGCCAGTCTCTATTTTTATTGTTGGTTGGTTGGTTGGTTTTGTTTTACACATCATAATGTAAATCAACTCAAACAGATCTCCAGAAATGGCTTTTCACATTTCCCATTCTTCCCCACAGTCATCCCCACCCCCACCCAAAGACAGGAGGAAATAAGCTCTTTGGCTGACTATCCAATCTCATGTCCACTGAGACACATTAGTAATTCTCAATGGGGCAACGGTAGTGAATCTGGCTGATGATAGCTGAGCTGAGTAGTTAGTTGACCTACCTGCTGATGAGCTCATCCCCAAAGCCATTCATGACTCTAGCAGATGTTTAGACTTCACATAGCTGTAGCCTTCTTTTTCAGTCTCCAAAGCCAACCAGGATCCCATGCAAATCTGCTAAACAATGTGGCACACACAGCTAGACCATGGAGAACAATGAGAAAGACATCCAGAGGACCTGCTACTGTACTACTTCCTCACACCCAGAATCATACTACTGTAACTGCAAATGTCTTTGCTATAGCTCACAGCTGTGTGAGCTGTCTGCTGGAAGAAGAATGAAGAAAGAGAGAATTTACACTGAGATCAAAATTTGCCTGCTTACATGAAGGGAAAATCTCACTATAGCAAACAAATCATAGTGATTCTGAAAAAGCGAAATGGACAGCTTCAAAGAGCAGCACCTCTTCTTTATCTACAGGAAAAGCATTATCTGGGAAGCTACTTGTGAAAAAAAATGATAAAACATCTCTGGCACAATTCTTTCTTTCACCAGAAATAAGTAGATAGCTCACACATCCTGGTGTACAGACCCCAAATGTTTCATAGGAATTAAGGTACACTACCAGGCTTTGGTAACAAGGAATTGGAGCTTGTAAACACCTTGCCAAGATAGGCTGACATATAACAATACCTACTGATAATTTGATATTTTTGCTGAATTTGAATGTGTATGCCTAAGCATATATATGCATACATATACAGATTCATTTTAAATGCGGGCAATGAAAACTAAAAAACTCTGTGCAAAATCCCGTTTTCTGGTCCAACTAAAAAGAAAGTCATATACATCTTAGATTTCACTTTTATCTTCAAAGAATATTTTTCAAATGCATGGTATCTCTGTTTTCAAACCAAAGAACAATTGTTGCCCTATTGCAATGTGCGACTTAAAGATTGTACAACTGAAAATTCTTTGTAATTCTAGCTGAATAGATTGCTTTTGATAGATACCATAAATGAAATACAAATCAAGTGCAAATATCCAGCCAGGCTTGTTTTAACGAGGCAAGAAACTCCTCAACAAAAATGATTAGGCAGTCTCTTGCTTTGGGATTAAATTCCAATGATTTCCAGTCCTGGTTTTGTCACATTCCAGTGAGTTTCTGAAATTTTAAAGTATGTTACAAATCTTTCCAATAAAATATGAAATTAAATTTGGAAAACCACTCGTGCTTTTTAGTGTTAAAATAGAACATGTTCACTATAGATTGGAGCGGAAGAAGTTTTATAAAGTCAACCCTTCCTAAAGGATTAGAAATAGGGGACTAGAAGCTAAAGGCATGTACACTTTAAGTCTTCACAACTAAAACAATAATGAAAGAAAATCCATCAATGGGATTGCTGCCTTGTCCAAACAAAAGTGTATTATTTTAGGTATAAAATACTTTCAGTTTTGAATATTACTCCTAATACATTCTCCATTTTTATTTAAGTAGAGCAATTTCCTTTTAAGTGGAAGTAGTTGTGCATCTTCACATCTATTTGAAAATGCAATTAGATGGAAATCTAATACACTACAGCTGGAAAATGAACAATCCGTTTTTCCTCTTCCTAGACAAGGTCATACTGCTGAGCACCCTCAAGTTAAGCGTGATACAGAAGTTAAGCCATAAATCCAATGAAATGGAAGACTCTGGCACCCAGGCCACAGCAAGGCCCAGTGTCATAGGGGTTCACACTCGTCTCTAACTGTCGCATTTAAAAACGTTCAGTTCTTATTAACAAATAACTCCTCTCTTATGGGGAAAAAAAGTGTAGTATTTTATAGACCAGATAAACAAAAGACACTGTCATTTTTAAACCAAAACATATTTAGGGGGAAAATGTAAGTGAAACTAATTTGCTACATATGTTTTATACATACAGTACATAAGGGGGTTTCTCCGACGCCATATGGAAAGCATCTGAACTTGTAAGACAATGACCTTCATAAATCACTCTAGGCTCCAACTCCAAATTATGTCTTGTTCCCTCACTCATGGGATAGTCACTATATCTCATATAAATTCATTATGTTATATGTGCACAATAATCTATCTCTACCTTTATAAGGAATGATGTCATAACATACAGGCGAGGTTTTTTTAAAAAGGGAACAAGTTCTCCCACCAGATGGGCCAACCTATAGCACTGCTTCTCCAAACACATTATGTTTCACAATGCAGAGTATCTATGCTGTTCAAAGGAAAGTCAAGTCAAGGGAGAAGGAAATGAACATTCTGAGAACAAAATGTTTTCTGAACCTTCCTGACTTCTCTTTCCAAGGTAAATGTAAAATAAAACAGTCTTATATCTTTTCACATACTTTCCTTTTATATATTTCCCACTTATATCCATCAAAGGGGAATCTATTTTCTGCCTAAGAACTTTTATCTGTACTGAATCACTAACTATGGTACTAACGGGTTTTTCTCTACACAAATGTCTGAACACTGCAAAGGTTCCAATTAAGGAGGCAGCAAGTTTTCACCTCTGGTTAACAAAGAAAAAAAATAGACATTCTCTACCTCTAGCCTCTTTTTCCATAGAAAGTTGCTTTTTACCAATCTCCTTATGGATCCAATCTTTCTTCTATTTTTTTCTAGTTGAGGAATGCAGTTTTATCTGTCCCCTTATTCACTTCCAATCACTTGAGGAAATGAACACTGAGTTAAGATGAATACCAACTGCTTAGTCTCTCTTCTAAAGAACGTTAAGGCTTCTAAATCCATAACCTTAATGAAAACTACAAAAACCATGTGTAAACCTAAAGAAGTACTACTTCTTCAGTCTTTTGAAATTATCTTCCTCTTCTTACTTCTAGCTTTCTCTTTCACCTTGGACTAGGGATCAAACATGTAAAATAAAGTTATAAAGAAGCCAGGTCAAAGGCCACAATAAATACATGTTGAATGAATTAAGTAAACATTATGGCTAGAATGAGGAATTATTAGGAGAATTACAACCTGGAGTAATTATGCCCCATCTTAAGTGGGCAGTTCTAAAAATTGTTGAAAGTTGTGATTACTCTGGGGATTAAAAAAAAAAAAAAAAACACTATATGGGCCAACCATGTATGGGCCGAAAAATTGTGTCTTCAGACTGTTTCAGGCCTGCAAAAGAAAAGTATACAAACTCAGAAGCTAAAATTTGCTGAAGGAAGAAACTATAGTTAGAAATACAGGATCCCAATTAACTCTAGCTGCTATAAAATGCTAAGTGTTGTTATAAATATCTGAAGAGATTAATAAAGAATGACAAAGTAGCGGACCATAATAACATCAAAAACATAAGTAATATCTACACTTAATATTCAAATTTTGTAAGAGACTATCAAGAGTAAGGTATTTGATAGTAAATTTATAGTTGAACTTGTTTTCCACTATTTTAAATATTGTGGTAAATAGATTAAAACCGTTAGAATCCCTAATTACAAAAAATGCCTTGAAAGCCTACAAATTCATAGAATTTAGCAAATGCATGCACAGACACACAAAGTACTAAATGTAAAAAAATATCTCAAAATTGGATTTTTCTATTATTATAATTTTGATGCTTCCCTTGAAAACTCAAATTTCTAATAAATATATAAATAAATAAATGTCCTTAATGCCCTTCTTTTGTTTAATTACTGGAAATTCAGCACCATGAGGAAGAAACAAGTTTGCATACAAATGGTATACTAAATGTTATAAAGATTCTGGCCCTATTATGAGAAATTAAAAACAGTACTATATTATGAAATGCGCAACTATTGCTTTATAAAAAATTTTAAGATCAAACCATTCAATACATATACCTATACATATATTTTTGTAATTAATCTCAATTTTAACTTTACTTCCACAAATTGTCACCACTTTTAACCATTGGATAAAATCACTCCATCTTTCTTCACTTCTAGCCATTAGGAAATAACAGGATCCAGAGTTACACCCTCATTATAAATAACTACAAAGCCAGGCAAAATGGTAAAACAACTTCTTTCAAACATGGACAACAATGCAAGACTGTAATCTTTTAGGGAAGGGAAACATATGAAGTGATCCTACAATTGCTCCAAATTTTGCCTGGGGAAAATTCAGATCATGGACTGGGGAGGGAGAATACAAATATAGCCTGGAAGTCTTGCTGAATTAAAGAGACAGAAATCAGAGCACAGAGAAACAAAAATGCCTATGATGTGCTTAACAGAGTACAGAGGAGAAACAAAAAGTTTTAGAAATCTACATAAAGGTTCGCTGAGACTTTGGATAAATAACAAATTTTCATGCCTACACTAAAATACTATTAGTCTGGGAAGAGAATAATTACCAGGGATTTGTAAGTTAAATAATTCTCAGAGCATACAGAACTGATAATCATAATGAATAGTTCCACAATTCAGAGTGAAGAGATCTCATTATGTACACAGGGAATTGAGCGGAGAGCCCCCCCCCCCAAAGATTATACCTCATAGAAGGGCTTAACTAGCCCTGGAATAAAAGTTATTCTATACTTGCACCAAAGAGCTTAAAAACAAATCTTGAAAGGATCAGCCTAATCCACAGGCACCCTAACAGCATGCCAAAACAGAGTCCAACAATCTTTTTAAAGGTCACAACTAAATCAAGCAGGCAACAAGGAGAACTTCACAATGCTGGCATCTGAAAAAGAAAATTTCTAGACATGCAAAAAAAGAAAATAAAAATCTAGACATGACCCATAACAAAAGGAAAATCAATCAATAGAAACTGAAAACAGTCATGAGAGAGATGACAGAATTAGCAAACAACACAGCTAAGATGGCAATTTTAAATATGCTAAAAGATTTAAAAGAAATTATAAATACAATAAGACAAATGGAACACATAAAAACATCTGATTAGAACTTCTAAATAAAAGAACTACAGCATCTAGAATAAAATTTCCATTGGATAGTATTAAAAGCAAATTAGACACAGCTGAACAAAAGATGATTGACACTGAAGACACAACAATAGAAATTATACAAATGAAATCCAGAGAGGAAAAAAGACTGAAAAATAAAATGAAAGGAGTCATAGTTACCTAAGGGACAATATCAAGTATTCTAACCCATGTATAATTGGAGACCAATTATGCAGAAAAGCAGGTGAGGGACAGAAAAAATAACTGAAGGAGTAATGGCTAAAAGATTTTTTCTAAGTTAATGAAAACTACAAATGGACATTTCTAGGACTCAATGACTCCTAAACAGGATAAACACAAAGAAAAATGTACCAGAGCAAACAAATTGTCGAAAACCAGTAATAAGGAAACAATCTTAAAAGCACAGGAGAGAAAGGGACACATTACATATAGAAAAACAAAAATGAAATTATTACAGTCTTGTTGTAAACTATACAAGCTGGGAGACAACAGAATGGCATCTTTAAAGTGCTGAGGAAGAAAGATCAGCCTGGAAATCTATACTCAGCAAATAGAATTTATTGCTAGCAAACTTACACTGCAAGTAGTTATTAATGGAAGTTCTTCAAGCAGAAAGCAAATGACACTAGATGAAAACCTGTATGCAAATATATCTGCAAACTATGCAAATGAATGAAGGATGCCGAAAATGATAAATATGTGTATAAACATAAAGACATTTTTTAAAATTTCTTTAATAGTTAACTATCTAATGAAAAAATAGCAATAGTGCTTTGTGTTGTTCATAACATTTGTAAATGATTAGAACATAAATAAATGATTAGAACAATAACACAAAGAAAGAGAAAGAAAATAAAATACATAATTATAAGCTGCCTACACCATATGTAAACTGATTTAGTGTTTTTGAAGGTAAACTGTGATAAGTTTAGGTTGTATATTTTAAGCTCAAGAGCAATTGCTAAAAACTGGAGATATATTTAACATAGAAATAAACTAAATAAACAAATCAAATACTTAAAAATGGAATAATCAGAAAATCAGAAAGGAAAGTGGGGTAAAGTAATAAAAAACAGATGCAGATGGGACAAATAAAAACTGAATAGCAAGATGGGTGAGCTAAGCCAAGTTATATCAACAAGTGCATTAAATGTAAATAATCTAAACACCCAATTAAAAGGCAAGGACTGGACAAAAACCAAGAGCTCGGCTATATGCTATCTCCAAGCAACCCACTATAAATATAGAGATACAGCCAGTCTGAATGTAAAAGAACAGAAAATGATATACAATATAAACACTGCTCATAAGAAAACTGGAGTGGCTACATTAATAGAAGATAAAATTAACTCTACAACAAGGAATATCAACAGGGATAAGGAGGACCTTTTCCATTATTATAAATGACCCAGTTCATCTAAAAGACATAACAGCTGGTGAAACAAGTAGATAGAAAATTAGTGGAGATAAAAATGACAATCATCTTCAATTTCAACTTTCTGACCTGTCATTTATTCTGTCTTCATCCACCTCCCTGCTTCACTAGTTATCTCCTCCCTGTCTTGTTTCACCCATTGCTAGTTTACCTCTTTCCTTCCTGTTGGTCCAAAAACAAGTTCAAGTCTTTTCCATTCTAAACTTTTCTTTGTCTCTACTTCATTATCTATCTAAGGCTATCTTCATTATCTATCTTTCCTTCCTCTTCCTAATGGAAAGTAGAGAGTAGTTTGGGCATTCTGAAGGTTCCCTAGGGCCCTAGGCCATCTTTTGCTGTTCAGACAAAAGCAGATCCCCTCCCATCAGAGGATCCAGCAGTTGCAGCACTGAGCATTCTGGCAGCATCCAGCTGCTGAAAGAAACAAAGCACTTTCTTTCTGAGGAGGCTGTTTCCTATTAGCTGCCACCAGATGTGCCCAACTGGTTCATTCTCCTTTATTCAAAATTTAAACAAGCATGTAAACCTTCCTAACCCATTGAAAAATTATTTACAATTTTAGGTCTAGAAGTTTCATTAATTTATTAATATTTGGGGGGCCATATAAAGAGTTTCATATCCGGGCATTGAATCAGGAAATTTCAAAAATAAAAAAAGATTAAACCACAGGTCCAGAAGGATGTTTCCAGGATTTCATCCAGTTAAACACTTCACTTTTGATCCTTTACTATTATGATTTCCATCCTCATACACCATATCAAATCTTCATGGGACCCAATCTTGTATTTTAGCAATAAACTCTTAATTATTAAAACCACTGCTACTAGACTCCCTTTATCATTTTGACACCATCGAATTCTAAAAATACATATCTCCGTTAGCAAAGAGAGATATATCATGAAATTTTAAAAGTTTAAGCTTCAAGGCTGTTTGCTTACACAGAATCAACATGCTTGGAGAGCCCCCCCTTTTTTTTAATTTGGAAAGGTGAGATATTTAACTTTGATTAACCAAGACAGCTGCTGTCTCTATCCACGTGGACTTTCCCTTCAGCACACTCTCCTCATGTTAAGTGGCATTTGAGTGAACACAGACCACTAGGGGATCTAACTACAGAGAAATTCAGTTGTAAACACATTTAGTTTAGATTTAGAGGGGTATATTTGTAAGGTTGACATCAACATAATATATAATTAAGTAATTATTAACAAGATCTCATACACTAGTAAGTGGCAGAGGTAGGATTCAGATAAAAATTACCTAACTCTTATACCAACAATCTTTATAAAATACTGTATTGTCTGTTGCTTGTTTAATGATCCATCAACAAGCCCCTGATTCCTTAACTTAGTCTGTCCTCAGCCTCTCCTTGGAATCTGAGAGTCTATTCTTGGGCACATTGTAGCATCTGACATCTTTTCCCTCCTCTTTTCCAGGTTTCAGTGCACTGCTCTAATCTTATCACCCACCTCCACCCTACATGTTCATTACATTCTATTCAAACTCATCCCCTTATCTTTACCTGACCGCATCCTTGTTCATGCTCTTCCCTCAGCCAGAAATTAGCTTGTTCCATCACATCTGTACTCATTTTTATTAATTTCTTGCTGATTTGACAAGAAAAATTTCAAAGAAAATAACAGTCAATAACATGCCACTAACATGAGGAAAACATTGACAACCAACTGGTTAATAAAGTCTAAAGGAGTCTAAGCCTAGTATGTCTTCATGTTATTTATTGCCATGTAACAAACCATCTTAAGACATTCTCATATAAAATACTTTTTTTTAAATGTGGGTGGGGAATTTGGACTTTCACAGGAAGGATGGCTTATCTCTGCAATACCATGCCTGGGGCCTTGCTGGAAAGATTCAAATGGCTGGGCCTCCAAATTATCTGGAGGCTTTTTTATCCACATGTCTAGCACCTGAGATGGATGGTTTGAAGACTGGGCTCATCTGGATTGTCCATCAGTCGACACCTGGCTTCATCATGTGTCTTGAGCTTCCTCAGAGCATGGTGCCTTCTGTGTAGTGATACTTCTTTTTTAAAGATTTGTTTATTTGCTTGAGAGAGAGAGAGAGAAAGTAAGAGAGCTTAGGGGAGGGGGTGCAGAAAAAGAGGGAGAGAGAGAGAATCTCAAGGGGATTCTCCCCACTGAGCACAGAGCCCAACTCGGTGTTCAATCCCACAATCCATGAAACCATGACTAGAGCTGAAATCAAGAGTCAGCTCAACATACTGAGCCACCCAGGCACTTCTATGTAGTCATGCTTCTAACATTCTACCTTCTTTTTTCTTTTTTAATTTTTTTTTAATTTTTAATTATGTTTTTAATTTCTTTTCAGTGTTCCAGAATTCATTGTTCATGCACCACACCCAGTGCTCCATGCAATACATGCCCTCCATAATAATAACCACCACCTGGCTCACCCAACCCCCCACCCCTTACCCCTCCAAAACCCTCAGATTGTTTTTCAGAGTCCACAGTCTCTCAACGGTTCATCTCCCCCTCCAATTTCCCCCAACTCCCTTCTCCTCTCCATCTCCCATGTCCTCCATGTTATTCCTTATGCTCCACAAATAAGTGAAACCATATGATAATTGACTCTTTCTGCTTGACTTATTTCACTCAGCATAATCTCTTCCACTCCCATCCATCCATGTTGATACAAAAGTTGGGGTATTCATCCTTTCTGATGGAGGCATAATACTCCATAGTGTATATGGACCACATCTTCCTCATCCATTTGTCCATTGAAGGGCATCTTGGATCTTTCCACAGTTCGGCGACCGTGGCCATTGCTGCTATGAACACTGGGGTACAGATGGCCCTTCTTTTCACTACATCTGTATCTTTGGGGTAAATACGCAGTAGTGCAATTGCAGGATCATAGCGAAACTCTATTTTTAATATCTTAAGGAATCTCCACACTGTTTTCCAAAGTGGCTGCACCAACTTGCATTCCCACCAACAGTGTAAGAGAGTTCCCCTTTCTCCACATCCCCTCCAACAAAACAACCAGGCATAGGACTCCAACTTCAGGTATTCCTGTAACCAAGTAGCAAAAAGCATGATCTTGACTGAGCCTCAGAAGTGACAGAACTTCATTTCCACTATACTCTATTGATTGAAGCAGACACAGGTCCACCCTGATTTAAGAGTAAGTAACATAGTCTACTCTACCTCTCAATGAGATATGAGTCAAAGAACTTGTAAACATGTTTTTAAATTACTACAGTAACTACATGGAAATATTTTAAAAGTCCTGAAATCTTAGCATTCACATATGAAAGAAACTTTAGAGAACTCTTCTAAAATTTGATACTAATCCTAAAAATTTATTTGCTATTAATCATAATGAATGATAAAGCCAAAAGAAATTCATAATAATAAAAATTCCTGATAGTAAAATTCTTAATACTAAATTTATTGGTAATAAAAGCTGTGCTTTTCAAAGGAAACAGTTAACAAAATCAAAAGACAACTGACAGAATGGGAGAAGATATTTGCAAATGACATATCAGATAAAGGACTAGTGTCCAGAATCTATAAAGAACTTAGCAAACTCAACACCCAAAGAACAAATAATCCAATCAAGAAATGGGCAGAGGACATGAACAGACATTTCTGCAAAGAAGACATCCAGATGGCCAACAGACACATGAAAAAGTGCTCCATATCACTCGGCATCAGGGAAATACAAATCAAAACCACAATGCGATATCACCTCACACCAGTCAGAATGGCTAAAATCAACAAGTCAGGAAATGACAGATGCTGGCGAGGATGCGGAGAAAGGGGAACCCTCCTACACTGTTGGTGGGAATGCAAGCTGGTGCAACCTCTCTGGAAAACAGCATGGAGGTTTCCTCAAAATGTTGAAAATAGAACTGCCCTATGACCCAGCAATTGCACTATTGGGTATTTACCCTAAAGATACAAACGTAGTGATCCAAAGGGGCACGTTGCACCCGAATGTTTATAGCAGCAATGTCCACAATAGCCAAACTATGGAAAGAACCTAGATGTCCATCAACAGACGAATGGATCCAGAAGATGTGGGTATATATACACAATGGAATACTATGCAGCCATCAAAAAGAAATGAAATCTTGCCATTTTGCGACATGGATGGAACTAGAGCATATCATGCTTAGCGAAATAAGTCAAGCAGAGAAAGACAACTATCATATGATTTCCCTGATATGAGGGAAGTGGTGATGCAACATGGGGGGTTAAGGGGGTAGGAGAAGAATAAATGAAAGAAAATGGGATTGGGAGGGAGACAAACCATAAGTAACTCTTAATCTCACAAAACAAACTGAGGGTTGCTGGAGGGAGGGGGTTTGGGAGAAGGGGGTGGGATTATGGACATTGGGGAGGGTATGTGCTTTGGTGAGTGCTGTGAAGTGTGTAAACCTGTTGATTCACAGACCTGTACCCCTGGGGATAAAAATATATGTTTATAAAAAATAAAAAATTATATATATATATATATAAAAAAAAAAAGCTGTGCTTTTACCAGCCATCCCCAAAACAGATTTTATTTTTCTGTCTTTCTAAGGGGAGGAGGCAAATAATCATGCAGTCAAAAGCTTAAGGAAAATACTACATGGAGGTGTTAAACAGTTAACTAGAACAAAAATATCATACACTATTTTTTAGGTTTTATAATTGTTTTTGGCTTTTATTTTCTCTCTATAAATAAATATCTTTTTACCTAATTTGTATTAATAACTGAATAAGCTTCTATTTCCATGATATCATTTTCTTTTTGCCTTCCTCCACCTCTGGCAATGAATGCCCTGTCACTCTCTACATTCTTCTCCCTCTGCTCATCCTATTCATATTGGCAACACTCCAGGGTTCTGAACAAAACCTTCTAGTCACCTTATTCAACAACCATTGCCACCAATCTCAGGCTATTATTTCAATTACCATTTGTAAATTAATGCTCTTAAATATACATGTAGTTGGTACATTTAACAAGCAGCATCCCTAGGGTGTAATCATAGGACAGTTTTATGTTGATAACCTTCTGTGACTTTAAAACCTCTTCTACCTGTGGCAATGATCCTAACCTTACCTGTGACAGAAGCTTCAAGTCCTTAAGACTTTTCAGATCATGTGATTGAGATTCAGAAATTAGGATTCTCAGACCAATATCTATTCACAACTCCAAAGTTGACTGAATTTTAGGTCACTTCCTCTTCCCCTGTCTCGGTCTTTCTGTGAGTTGGTCATTTGCCCCAGAAGAGCTGAGCCTGGAGTTTTCTTGTCTCTCCCTTCTAACTATGTCCATGGAGGGGAAGGGGGTCATAGAAGGGATTGGATATTTGATGGTACCTGTCACTATAAAAGGTGCCTTCTCACTCTCTGGCCCTGGCAGATGCTTACACCTGGATCTTTCTCTCACGGACAGTTGTGGATTCCTCAAAGAGTCCCCTGTTGGGCTTTACAAATTCTAACTGCCACAGAAATGGGCAATGCTTCTCCTTCATGAGGTTGCCCTTGTCATGAAGGGGCCAAGGGACTGCTCTCTTAGTCCATATTCTCTTTCTAAAAACACCCCAAGGTTGCCATTCCCACCAGAAATTCCAAATGTCATGGTCCCTGAAACATCTTGAGCCCTCTATTAGAGAAGAATGTAGCTTCCCAGATGCAGCTATCTGCTTGGCTGCAATGAGCTGCCCCAGCTTTCTTAGGTTCATGCCAGTCACCAAGTCCCTGTGTCCTCCTGTTTCAGGGCACACATAGAAAGTTCTCTCTGCATGGCCCTCAGTGAAGTCATTGCCATTGTTCAGAAGCAGCAACCCCCCCCCACCACCACCACCACCACTTCAGGTAGAAAGAAGGGAGACTCAAAACACAGCTTTTTCCCAAAGTTTTCTCATAAAAACCCTATCTGTTTTCACTCTCTTGATTTTTTCAAATCTTTGAAGTTTTAGCAGATGGTCTATCACTCCTTTTGGAATCCAGCATGTGCCCTATCACACAGTGCTTCAGCTGAAATTTCAAAATGGCTGCGCAATTGCTATGTGTGGGGAGCTTCTGGTTAAGTGGCCGATGCTTCACATGTGCCAGAGACTAGGGGATTTGTTTTGGGGGGATTGAGTTGGAGCTTTGGGGGATTTCTGGTCCATCTTTGCGGTATCAAACAGGAACAACGTCCATGACACGAAGCCTTAGCTAATATTCTGGGCCAGGTCCAGAGGCTTTTCCAGTGCACGGTGAGGAGGGGGAGGGGATGCCGTTGTGGTTGGTGCAGGTGGGAATTCCACACGAGTAATACTATGGGGTCCCTTGCCCCATGTGTGCGGTGGGGAGGGCTGTGGGGGAGGGCAAGACACATAATTCAGCTAACCATCGCAAACACAATCTAGCGTTGTTGGAAGGACAGGAGCCTTTGGGGTGGCAGGCTATCTCCACTGTTGGGGGACTCCGTAGGCGTCTCTGGGTACTTGGTCTGGCAGGACTGTTCACGGCCGAGAGCTATGTCAATGCGGTGGCCATTGAGGGTAAATGGTTTGGGCGGTAGCAGCCGGTGCCACAGGCGATAGGTTTTAGCTCCCTTACATCGGAAGTCCATCATGTTCTCTATTCTGCAGAAGGAAACTGTCACAGAGGACCAGTCTCTCCTGCTAGGAGCTCACCTGAATGCTAGCCTCTGACCTGGGCCCATCAGGGCTGCCCTCCCCAGGCAAGAGAGATGCTGGGTAGTGATAGGCGAAAAAAGGGGGGGACCCAAATCTTGTGCCCAGGAAGATGGTTTCAGGGCGGACTTAGGGGTCTCTGGAGGGAGTGGATAGGAACTTTCCCAGATGGGAGGGGAGGCTGGAGGAGCGGTTTGGGTCGGGAGGGTAGCGGACGAGTTCAGTTCTGGGTTTGTGTTGAGCGGAGGGTGCCTGCTAGGATTCTGGGGTTGCTTGTCAGTTTCTTGCAGCGCAGGATAGAGGCGCGGGGCGGGACCACTCGGCTCAGCGGCAGATGGGAAGGGGCGGGGCAGAGCCCAGATGAGACCGGCTGGCAGCCAGGGGAGGACGAAGAGCCTGGGTGACAGCGGGTGCTTCCAGGACTTCTGTAATTCCCCGGTTCCCCTTACCCTCCCAGCCCAATCGTCAGTAGCCACCTGTCCAGGTTCAGGGACCTGGGCGAGGGGCTCGTAGCCGGCACCCCACCCCCGCCTAAGGGCCGGGTTTCTCTGGGGCTGCTGGTCCCTCTGTCCCCACTCCGCATCGTCCTGCGAAGCTGGGACGGCCTCTGGTCGTGCAGCCAAGGTGTGGGGCAGGATTTTCCGGGGGAGAGGGTGTCCCAGAGCCGGGGCAGGAGCGCGCAGAGCGGGACCCCCACTGGGTGGTGGCCTGGACAGACGCGGGAGTGCGGAGGGCGCGGGCGCGGCTACCCTTCTGAACGACACTGTGAGTCGTTCTGAGGTTGGAGAGAGCGGGGACGACCCAGAGCCAGCCCTGAGGGCCATGCAGCACCACCGGGCATGCGGGGAGCTCCGCCGGGCGCCGGGGTCCAGGGGAGTGCGCCCAGTCCCCCGGCCGTGGGCCAGCAAGCGGCCCGCCACGGGATAAGGGCGTTCCCCACGGGGGGGAGGTTCGCCACGGGCAGCGCAGCTCCGTCTCGGACCCGCCGGGCGGGCCCCGGCGCGTCCCCGGGCGGTGCGGCGCGCGGGCCCCGGCGAGGTGACAGCGGCGTGCGGTAGTGGTGGCCGTGCGTGGCCGTGCGTCGTGGCCGTGCGTGCCTGCACCGGAGGCGCTCGCCGCGGCGGAGCGCGGGGACGTGGCCCGCGGCTCCGCGCGGAGGAGCCGCTGCGCGTGCGCGCGGGAGCAGGTGGCGGGGACGCACGTGGGCCGCCCAGACAAAGGTGGCGCCGCGGGAACGAGCGTGCGAGCGCGCGCGCCGCCCCGCCGGGGACGGGCGCGCTCCCGCGGGATCCGGAGCCCGCCGCCACCGGGAGGGCGGGGCTGGGGCGAGGCGGCGGGGCGGGGGCGAGGCGCGGGGCGGTGCGCGGGGCTGGGCTGCGCGCGGGGGCGGGGCGATGCTGGTGCGGGCGAGGCGCGGGTCGGGGGCGGCGGCTGCGCATGCTGTCTTTAGTCCTGGCCCGTAAGCGTTCAGCAGAGCTTTTTCACTTGCGCAGCGTGACGCTAAGGCGCGCGCCCCTGGGCGCCGCCGCCGCCGCCCGCAGCTTCCCCAATCCCGCGAGCTCGTGGGCCCGGCACCCGCTTGGCCCGCCTCCTCTCCGGTCTCCCCTTCGGCCGTGGGCCCTTCACGGTCGGGGTCTGCGTTTGTCAATCTCGGGGGGCCTTCTTCCTTCGATTTTTTGTCGTCCGCGTCATCTTGTGAAGGGATATTTGGCCTCCGATCTCCGCTGCAGGTTAAGCGTCTCGCGGCAGCTGACGAGCCCCAACTGAACCTCGGTGCGGACACAAACACAACGGACGCCCGCCTCCGGCCCGGGCCGTTCCGCCGCAAACCCCCCCCCGCCTGTCTCTCGGTCCACTGCGCACTCCCGGTCCCGGAAGCCAGCGGCCCTCCCAGAAGGCCCCCCTCGGTGTGCGCGCCCCCCGCCACACCCGCCCCCAGTCCCGCTCGGGGCCGGAGCGCGTTCAACGCCGCCCCCCTCTAGCGCTCCGCGCCCCGCGGCCCGCCTGCGCCCGACCGGCCCTGGGAGGATGAGACGGAGATCCTCTGTGGCTCGGGTGCCCCGGGCTGGGGTGGCTGCTGGTGGCCGACGAAAGCGCTGCGGAGGACGGGGCTCGGCGGGAGAGAACGTCGTCGTGGAAACCCCCGACGCCTTGGGACACAGGAGAGGAGGAGGGACCCGCCCCGCGACCCCAGAAGCGACCCCGCCCAAAAAGTTTGATTGGCCACTCGCCCCCTCCCCGTTACCCCACTCTTTCTGCCTTGGGGCTGCTCTCACTTTGTTTGTTGACTTCTAGATTAGTGGGGGCTCTGACTCCAGGGGGACCCGGGTTAACCGCCATGCAGGCCTGGCTGGTGCGGAGTTGGCGGCCCCCAGCCTGGGGTCCCCGCCTGCTCGGAGCAGAACCGCACACCCCTGTCCAGGCCTACAGCTGCGGGGGAGGAAGAGGAGCCAGGGACAGGGGGGCGGGCTCACCTGCCCCTGACAGTGGCTCTGTGGCGGGAGGGGCGGCAGGCAGGCCCAGGGCTGGAGACATCCGTGGCTTGCCCCCGAAGCCTGGTTGCTCTAGGGGTTGTTGCCAGTCCTGAATTTCCAGACGCAGGGAAAATTCATTTTGGGGGAGATCTTTTGCAGGACGGGAATCTTTTCTTTGCCTTCCCTATGCAGGCTGCAGAGGAAATTTTCCCGCACACAAAAGTCGTGGCCGTTGGGTCCCAGGCCCCATAGTGGCCCCAGCGCTGGGGGTTAAGTCTGGGCCTGGCAGGATGGGCGGAGCTATGCACTAGTTAAGAGACAACTTGGGAGACTTGCCTCTGGTGCAACATGCCCCTGTGACCTTGGGCAGGAAGGCATTGCACCTCCAGGTCCTCATTTTCCCCAGCAGTAAAGTAAAGGGAGAGGGGGCTGATACAAGTATTAGAGGAGGTGTTGCAGGCCACCTGCTGGCCAGGCACACCCAGGGCAGAGATCAGAACACCCTGGCGAGGCTGGCAGTGCCCTCCGCCCCCGGGCAGCCAGTTTCCCTGACTGCCCCACTTGTGTCCCGGGCGCATTTGAGCACACATCATCCCCCCCTGGGTGAGTGTGTTCCGGCTCCTCGCCCCTGCCCTGTGCTGGGAGGGGAAGCACATCCCACCGTTGTTAGCTGGGATTCCTTGGGTTGGGGACCTAAAGAACCCTGTCCCACCTTCCTGCTTGCAGACCCTCAAAAACCCTCTGCGTGGCCCAGGTAGGGGGCTTGGCTTGGCTGGCCTTCTCCCTGTCCTGGGCATGGTGCTGGTCCTTCTGGAGCACTTTGTGACTGCAGGGCAGGGGCCTTGAACCTCCGCAGTCTGGACGGTGCTGGGAACTCATGGCGGTGGGGTGTGGGGTGCCACCTTGGTCCCGGGGGCTGGGAGGTGGGGGTTCCGTGGGGCCTCTGCCCTTCTTCCCCCTCCGCTGCCCTGGCTGATGAGGTGTGTGGGGTGTGGCTGTCCCAGTGGTGCGGCCTGTGGATGGGCAGGGCCTGTCCTTGTGATGTCTGTGTGTTTTTGCACTCGGGAAAGGCATTTCCTGGAAACTGGGAAAGTCTTAAACTTGTGGTTGGCTGGGCTCTGGCCCTGGCAACCTGTTTTATTCTGGGTTTCTCTGGAGGTGGCCGAGGGACCCCTCATGGAGGAGGAACCAGGTGGTCTCTCTCCAGACTGCCAGCCCGCAAGGCTCCCCTCAGTGCCCTTTTATCTGTCAGTCCAGCCAGGAGTGGGTTTGTCAGGAGACCAGTGGTTGGCAGCGCCCGGTGACCGGCAGTCCCTGTGCTCCCTGGGCCTCACCTTCACCAGCTGGAAACGAGGGGGAGAATCAGGCCTGTTTTTCCTGAATCACCATTTCTGCTCTACGACAGAACAGAATAGAATCGCGCGGTTCAGGCACAATGAAAACAGTGCTGTTAGAGCCCAGTGAACCCTGTTGCCAGGAGAGGCTGTGAGCCTGCAGCCCGTCCTCTGTGTGTCACAGTGACGTTCCAGATGTGACAGACGCCAGCCCCAGCCCCGGGCCACTCTTGGTGGAATCCGTGTCATCGGCGAACGGAGGGGCTCCCTTGACGCGTCCGTGGTGTGGCCTGTGTTGGTGGCCATGCCCTCGGCACCCCGTCACCTCATGGGCCCCAGTGGACGGACCCCTTTCAGCTCCCCCCGTGTTGTGGTTGGGCTGTTTCCCTCCGGGGGCTGAGCCTGTAGGGAATGGAGTTCCCGTCCTGGCGCGGTCTGGGCTCCAGACAAGCGGCTCCTCTGCGGGGGCGGCCCTTCTGGCGCCCCTCACTCTGATGTCCGGCCTCTATTGTGTGTCGGGATGGGGTCCCGCCTGGCGGCCGTGCTGGGGACGTGCTGAGCATTTCTGGAGCCCCTCTCAGCACAAAAGCGTGTACTAGCTGGGAAGGAAGACACGGTGGCCGGCGGTGTGGCCCGGCGACCCCCTTCTCTGAGCTTCTGCCTGCCTCGCTTCCCGCGGCTGCGGCACCTGTCGCCCCGAGCACGGAAGACCATTTCCGAGCGCGCTTGCTGCCCCGTGGGAGCTCTGACTGCGCTGGGGTTTGGGGCGTCCTGGCGGACTTGGGGAGATGAGACGTGGGCTGTGGAGGTGAGTAGTGGGAGGGATACAGCTGCACTTGCTGGGGGGATTGTGGCGTCTGTGTGCTCAGCCCAGACAGGGCGCCGGTGGGAAGCCGCTCCAGGAGAATGTGTCCATTCCCCAGGTGCCTGGAGGAAGGCCTCTGGGTTGGGGGGGCTGGAAGTGGACTTGGGGGCTCTTTGGCCCTGCGGTGGTTTCGGGCTGGTTTCTTTCTTGGCCCTTCGGCAGCATGGCAGTGGGGACTTTCGCTGGGTCTTCATCTGGGCAGAATCTCGAAAATACCCCACGCATAGGGGTAAGAGTTCAAGTCCCTGAGAGTCTGGTGTGGCTGGCGGGCGCAGGAGGAGACCCGGGTCGCTGAAGATGATGGTGGTTGAGGGCCCAGCGGTGGGAGCACACAGCCCTGCCCCAGGTTGGGAGTCGGCCGGCTGGCGAGGTCAAGAAATGTAATCGGGTAACTTGAGAACTTCAGGGGACGTCGCTCAGACTTTCCTTACAGAGGTGGGGCC
The DNA here is from genome assembly GCF_011764305.1 of Mustela putorius furo. Classification (NCBI taxonomy): domain Eukaryota; kingdom Metazoa; phylum Chordata; class Mammalia; order Carnivora; family Mustelidae; genus Mustela; species Mustela putorius. Next base: position 14,205,412 of record NW_025422023.1, read on the forward strand.
AGGGGAGGGTTCCCTGATTCGAGAAAACCGTGTTCCTTCCTCCGGTGTCTGTGCGGCCCGCACGGACGGGGGGCCGGGGGGAGACTTTGGGCCCCTCCTTCTGCACCGCTGACTGGCCCCTCCTGAGGGCTGTCGTTGACATTGTCTGGCGTCTGAGTTCTGACCGGGTTGCGATCGTGTTTGAGGCCTGTGCCTGAAGTCCCCTCTGGTCACCCTGGAAGACAGGGAGTACTGGCCATTCACAGAAACTCTGCGAACAGTGACAGAAAGCACTGAGACCAGCGTGGGACATCAGGTGTGGGACAGGTGTTCTCCCCGCACTGTCCCCCTTCCGCCCCAGTGGGAGAAACTGAGGCACAGAGAGGTGGGCTGGCCTGTGCCCCCATTTAGATAAGTCGCAGGGCTGGGATTGGAACCTGGTTTGTTTGGCTGCAAGGCTCCCGACCTCACCGCCTCCCCGATAGCCCCTGTGGCAAGTCCAGTTACGTTTCTGGGGGTCCGTGAGAGCGGTGTGAGCGATCGGCCGAGAGTCGTGGTGGGAAGGCTTTCTGCCATCTAGCACGCGGCAGTAACGAGGGCCTCCCGGACCCCAGGCCTGCCGGCCCTCTGAGCGCTTTTGTAGGATTGGTCTTTGTAACCGGAGGGGGGTGCTGTTACTAGCTCCGTCGCACAGATGAGGAAGCTCCTCTCAGAAGAGGAATCTCCCTGAGGCCACAGGCTGGTGAGCGGCAGTCAGCTTTGGACCGGTCTCTGTTCCTAACCTGTAGCGGGGAGGTGAGGTGCAGAAAAACTTGATCTTGCTGCTGTGTGTTCTTGGGCAAGACGTTTCACACCTCTGGGCCTGGGTTTTGGTCACCTGTAAACAAGGGTCTTGGTGTCGTATATACAGAAACCAGAGGTTTGAGAGCATTCTGCCATTCATAGAATGGGCCGCCGGCTTCTCCAAGGAGGAGGGGCGGGGGGAGATGGTGGCCAGTGGGCAGGTGCTCTTCGTCCCCAGCACGGGCTGGTGTTGGCTGGCTGTGGTTGGAGTCAGGGCTTCTGGCTGTCTCAGGGCTCAGCCCCAGATTTGGGAAGAAAGATACGGGACACCAGGGGCCCTAGTTCTCCCCTCTGAAGTGAGGGTGGTCAGTGAGTTGTTACCTGTGCCTCTGGAATGAGAGATGGGGAGGGGGCGCTACCCGAACTCCTCTGTGCCACCAGAGCCAGGTTAATCTGTGGGGAAGAGAAGCCCAGTGTGCTGGGCACCGTCAAGGGCCCCAGAGGTGGGGGGGCAGCTCCCCTCTCTCGGGCAGGTTCCCGCCATCAGTGGAAAGCGCTCTGCTTCTAGCCCGTCCCCTGTGGGCAGCAGGGCCTGGGCGTGTCTGCGGTGAGCACGTGGCGTGAGGAGGGCAGGAGTCCCTCCCGAGTCCTGCCAGCGTGGAGGACAGGTGGGGGCACATCTGAGTCCTTCCTGTGCCGCAGCGGCCTCCATTCTGAGCCTCCCCCTCCCCCTCTCCCTCCCCTCCGCCCCCTTCTGCCCCAGGTGCCTGCGGGGCTGGCCGAGCCCTCTGTCGGGCGCAACTTTGCTCCCTTCCCCAGCCAGGGCGGCCTCTGAGCTCTGAGCCCGGTTAGGGAAGTGCCCCCTCACGCCACCCCTCCCCGCTACTCCTGTGTCGCTTCTGCCCCTCTCTGCTCCGGCTCCCCAGTCGGTAAGCCTTGGGGAAGTGAAATGTGGCCTCGGCACAGGCTGGGGGTGCCGGGCTGTGCCCTGGGGTGGGGGTGCTCTCCGGGTCCCGGGAGCCTGGCTGGGGGAGCTGCGGGATCCGGGGGCGGCGGGCTTCCACAGGGAGGGGGCAGGGCGCTGCAGGCGGAGAGGCGGCGGTTTTTAAAATATCTTCATCGAGGCGTCGTTTACATGTCATGCCAACCGCCCGTTGAGAGTGCGATTCACCGGGTTTTAGCATATTCACGAAACTGTGCAGCCGTCACCACAATCAGATTTTAGAGCATTTCCGTCACCCCCAGAAAGAAACCCCGTGTCCCTCCGCAGTCCGGTCACCCTCATCCCTGCCTCCGAGGTGGGGTCCGCTGGCCGAGAGGAGGCCTTTCATCTGTCTGTGGTGGCCGTGTGTAGCCGTGGGGGCCTTTCCTGAAGCGTGGCCTTCTTTCCCTGGCACCACGGGACCCTGGGGCCGCCTTTCTTCCAGGCTCTGTGGGCTCACCTTGCCTCTCCAGGTACCGGGGTCTGAGCCCGCAGCTGCCCCTTCTGTCGCTGTGGCTTACCCACTGTGTGCAGGGACCTCAAGCCGTTTGCATACCCATCATCTCCAGGAAGCCTTCCTGGCTTTCCCCCTTCCCACAGGGTTAGGACCTCATGGGCCACGGTGCCCTCGTGCTGGTCACCCTGCGCAGGCTTGCCTGTTGACTCACCTGCCATCTGTGCTGCTGGAGGGCAGGGGCCTTCCTTTTCATTTTCTGCTGGGCTCCTTGGGGACAGTGTGTGTGTGGGGTGACTGGTTGCAGGCCGGGGGTTGGGTGGGGGTGGGTCCATGAGGCTCTCTCCCCCACATCCGCACACCGTTTTTTCTGTCCCTCAATCATTATCCTATGATTGGTTGGTTTTGAAACTTCACTGTGTCCTTTGGAGCGGCTCAAGGGCAGGGCTGGTCTGGCTGTGGGTGACGGGATGCCTGGAGGCCCGTCTGCGCCGTGTCCCCATCCGTGGCTCGTCGTTTGTTGGCTTTTTAATAGACGGTATTTTTTTATAGATCGGGTGTTAGATACACAGAAAATTACACAGCTACAGCCGAGGTCTACACACTCAGGGGTCCTGCAGGCTCTTCTGGTGTGAATATCTTGTTAGTGCGAAACAGTGTTAAAATTGGTGAACCAGCGTTGACACGTTGTTAACTCAAGTCGGGCTTTAGATATCCTTAGTTTTAACGTAAAATCTTTTTCCTGTCTCAGGACCGCATCTGGGCTCTGGCTCTGGAGGTTCCTTTGGGCTGGGACGGTTTCTCAGACTTTTCTGCTTTCTGATGACCCTGACAGGCCGGAGAAGCATTAGGGAAATGATAGGGTCCCTCTGGGTTGGAATTTGTTCAGACACCTGGAATTCCTCTGTTGGAATTTAGATGTTTTTCTTGGGGCTGAACTGGGGTCTCAGGGTTAGGAGGAAGCCCACAGGGGCAGTGCCCTCTCCTCCCACTGCATTGGGGCACCTGCTGTCCGCCTCACTGACCACGGAGGTGTCCCTTGTCGGCCACAGTCGCAGGGCTGTCGTGGGCACGTCGGTCAGGCTTCTCCGTGAAGCTCCTCTCTCCCCCGTCCGTGCTGCCCTCTGAAGGGGGTCTGTGTGCACGGACCCAGGGGGGTCATGTGCACACAGGGGGGTCCTGCCCCAGCCCCTCGGGGGCCACGTTTTCTTTGTTATTGGGAACTTTTCTGTGTGGGAGCCTTGTGTCTTCTCTGCATTTACTAATGTATTCATCCTTCTTGTATCAGGGCAGAATCCTGTCTCGTTCTGTGTTTTGAGTTACTTATCTTGTTGGAGGACTTGTTCCGGCTCTGGGCCCATCCGGCGGCGGGGGGAGCGCGTCCCACTCCCTGGCTCTGCAGGCGGCTCTAGGCTCACCTTGCCCACGTCTTGCCCCAGCCCTGCAGTCGGCTGCTCCTGCCAGAGCACGGGGTCCAGCCCCGGGGTCACGGCCTGCCCCAGCACTGCGCTGGGCCCACCCCCTGCCAGAGCTCAGGGTCAGGACCCGGGGCCACATCCTGCCCGAGCCTTGCACTGGGCCCTCCCCATGCTGGAGCTCAGTGTCAAGACCCGGAGTCACGTCCTGCCCCCCCACCCCCGTGCTGGGCTGCTCCCCGTGCCGGAGCACAGTGTCAGGACCCGGGGTCTGGGCGCCAGGCGCATTTGCTGCTGGGGGCGTGGTTCTCTCCGCCTCGGCAGCTGGAGCGGGAGCCACACTCGAGTACTCTAACTGTGGGTCTCTGCGCGCCTCTGACGACGTCTGTGAGTCTCCATCTGTGACCGTGCTCAGTGACACGCGAGTTCATCCTGACGATACAGTCTGCCCCTTACCACGTGGGTACGCCGGCCTCCTCTTCTCCCTGATCAATAAACCCCTATCCCGCGGTGGGAGACGGGCTCCCCGCTGGCCATGTGTTTCCAAAATCATTCCTTTCTGGTATGCGCGTGGAGCAGGGTCACCGTTGTCATCCTGGCCTTGGGGAGTAGCTTTATGGGCCTGGACGCAGCGTGCGTGTCCGGTTCCCGCTCACTGGGTGGGGCCCGGTGCCCTGTCAGAGCTCAGGCCCCAGGGGGTCACGGGGCGTCCCGTCTGCAAGAAGGCCTGTGGCCTGTGGGGGGAGAAAGGGGGAGAACGGGCCCCCAGCTGTGCCCGGTCAGCCGGCCCCACGGGGGGTGGACACAGACTTGGCATGCTTTTTGAAATGTGAAAAGCGGGGCCGACTTTGAACACGGCCCAGAGGTCTGGCCTCGGCAGCATGAAGAGAAGGCCCATGAGCAGACCCGCGCTCCGCTGCATCTCGGACCAGGATCCTGGCGGGGGCCTGGCGGCTTCCCACCTCCGAACTCACACCTGCGCGGGCGGGGGGGCGACGCCTGCAGAGCAGCCGCTGTGCCCAGAGACCAGTTTCCTTTCTGGGAAGGAGAGAAGCGAGGCTCGAGTCGGCTTCCATTCCCGTGTGGGGTCTGTCTGCGGCACGTGTGGGGCCTGTTGGCGGGGAGAAGGGCTTCCGCTGGAGGCTTCAGAGCCAGGCAGGGGGCGGGGAGGTAGAGAAGGCTCCGGCTCCCTGAAGCTGGGGGGCTGTAGCGGTCTGCACCCTGAGCGGTGGGCAGGGGGCTGGCGCTGGGGTCCCTGGGCTGGGGAGGCCCGAGCGCAGCCACGGGGTTGGGGGCGGGGTAGGTTTCTGAAGAGGGGAGCAGCCGGCTGGGCAGGCTGGGAAGAAGGCTGGCAGGGCAGCTGCCCGTGTTGAGAGAGAGCGGGACGGGACAGTGGGCGAGGGAGGCACTGATGAGGACCGTCGCTTGGAGTGGGGCACACGGTGGGCGGCCGTGCCGCGCCCACCATCCTGTCTGCACCCTCACGTGCTCTTTCCCACGCAGGGGTTCTGGCTCCAGGAGGAGCTGGCCTTGTTTTCTCGCCCCCCCCCCCCCTCCTCTCGTGGGTGAGCTCCTGCCATGGACCCGGGGGGCTCTGGCCCTCCCACCCAGCCTGCGTCCGCAGGGGAGCTGAGGAAGCTGGTGTGGAACTGGCCGGGGGCTCTGTGGGGCTGGGGGTGCTGTTGTCTCCGAGTGGCCCTTCCTGGGAGTGGAGCCTTGGGGACCTGGTGGTCCGTCATGCCACCATCTCCCTGTCACCCTGCTCACCTGGCGCCCCCACAGAGTGCCTTCATCCCAGGTCCTTGCTGTGCCACACCCGCATTGCCCCTTCTATCTGGGTTGACATTTTGGGGTCTGCTAGGTCCTATGCAACAGGCAGCTTCAGAGCAGCAGCAGAGCTCTGGGACGACTGGAATCGCTTGGGGGTCATGGCTATCCAGTGTGGCTGCCTGGCAGCTGTAGTCTAGGGCACGTATGTCTGCCTGGAGGGGAGCCCGAGCTGCACCACCGGGGTGAGCTGGCGGGACCAGCGAAGGCCGGCCTGGTCTCGGTCCTCCTGCCCAGAGCTGGGGTGGGGGTTGGAGTGGAGGGCTCCCCCTGCTCCGAGGACGCTCCGTGGCAGAGGGAGACCGGAGGACACGTGTTGGTGTTGGCCCCTGGCTGGAGAGCTTGGCCATTTATTTTCTTATTTTTATTTTTCTAAAAATATTTTATTTATTTATGTGACACAGCAAGAGCAGGAACACAAGCAGGGGGTAGTAGGAGAGGGAGAAGCAGGCTTCCCACCGAGCAGGGAGCCCGATGTGGGGCTCGACCCCAGGATCCTGGGATCGGACCCGCGCTGAGGGCAGATGCTTAACCACTGAGCCCCCCAGGCACCCCACCCGGGAGTTTGGTATTTAAACCTCTGAAGCAGCTTAAATAGTGAGAAACACACACAAACCTGTAATATCCCCGAACTCAGACTCTCTCTCTCAGAAGAGAACCAGGCTGTCGAGCCACCCACCGGGTTCCCGCTAAATCCGCGCGGCGGTGGGCGTTGCCTTGTGGTGGTGAAGGGCGTCATGCGCCTGAGGCCGCGCATCCCAGAAGCAGGATGGTGAGGGTCCGTGTGGGGTGGGGTGGGGTGGCGGGGGCCGAGCTGTCCCGACCGACACTGCCCCCTGGTTCCGGGGGGGGTTGAGGCCATGCGCCCCCTCAAGGCCCCTCTGAGCATATCCTGGGCAGCCATGCGTGCCAGGCCCGGCCCTGTCCTGCCCACACGGGGTTGAGCGTCCAGCAGGCCTGCTGGGCACATCCTGCAGCGGGAGGAAAAGGAATACTTTGTTCGGAGCCGGTGCTGGGGAATGCGGGCAGATGTGAGTCACAGCACGCGTACTCCGCGAGGAAGTGAAGGGAAGGTGTGCGCGTGTGTGTGTGCACGTGTGCACGCGCGGTGCGAGGGGGCGGCGAGCGGGTTGGCCTTCCTCGAGGAGGAGCCGGAGGAGGGATAGCGGCGGACCCAGGGCCGGATCAGAAGGGAGCACGAACGAGCGCCATTCCCCAGTCCCTGAGGCCAGCCTGCCCGGCGGCGGCCGGGCCGCGGAGCGTTCGGTGGAGAGGAAGTGAGCTGAGTCAGCCACCAGAGAGCCCTGGGCGGCCCGGCTGGGTGGAGCCGCTGGCACGGTTGGGGCAAGGCCAGAGGGGGCCATCCTGCCCCCGCCCCCGGCCGCCCGGCCCGCCGGTGTCCCAAGGGCGAGCCCCTGGTGGGAGAGCCTAGAGGCAGAGGGTCGGTGCGGGTCAGGAGGGGCGCGGGCGGCTCTTCGCAGGCCTCCGCTGAGCACCGTCTTGGGGGGCCCTGGGGGAGATGGGCCCCAGCAACCTGACCGGGGGCAAGGGCAGGGGGAGGGTGGAATCCTCAGGACTGCCTGGGCATCACCACCCCCCACCGACGGGAGAGAGCGCCAGTGGCCGCTGGGCATCTCCCCCGTGTGCGCGGGAGGCACGGCCTCCAGAAGGGGGGGGTGACGGGCGTCCTGCATGTTGAGGTCTGCTCGCGTTTGTGTGAGGCAGCCCGACTGGTTCTGGGGAGAACCCGGACTCTGTGGGGTGGGCCAGGCTGCGTGGGGCCCAGGAAGGGGGCCACGGCCTCTCCCCAGCGGGTTTCTCCTCTTCGAAAAGCCCCAGCCCGGGGTCTTCCCCAGCTCCGTAGCTCCTGCTGCACTGGGGGTGTGAGAGTCCAGATGCCCGCACGGTGGGGAAGCGGGAGCTGGAGTTCTTGAAGTGGCCCTTTCCTCTCCCTGGGGTCCTCCGTCAGGCCCCGGAGCCCCACACCACTGTCACATGGGCTGGGCCTTTCTCATCCCAAGATGTAGGGGCGACTGGGCAGAGCCTAGATGTGGCCCGAATGCTCTTCTGGTGGCTGCTAAAGCCTTTGCTGGGTCGTGGCTTCGCTAGGGTGTGTGGGGCTGGTGACCGAGCCTGTCTGCTAAAGCAGAGCTCCTGCTGACCCGGGGCAGGGACCAGAGCGGGGCTGCATGTGGGGCAGGGGCCCGAGCAGTGACCAGTGGCCAGCTTAGCTGGTGCTCCAGGGAGGAATCCTTCTGGAGCTATAGCCCCGTCCTAGCGTGCTAGCCCCCCAGCAGGGTCACTGCCATCTTTGAGAAAGCCCTGAAGCCTCTTGGGTGTGGGGAGCCTTGGATTCTGGGGACCCCACCTTATGTGGCCCAAGCAGGGATGGCATGCTGGGGGGCTGGTCTGAGTTGGGGGCGTGGAGAGCTGCCCGAGGGTCCCCCAGGGGAGGGTGACTGGGTGGCTGCCACCCCCCACAGCAAAGCTGGGAGGGGCTTCCCCGTCCCCACCTTGCAGACGGGTTCAGTGGGGCTGGAGAGGTCCTGGTAAGTGGCTAACTGAGGTGCTCCACTGCCTTAGGGCCTGTGTCCTTGTCTGTGTCTGCCTGCCACACCTTTTGGGTCCATTTAGGGGTTTTAGATGGTTGAAGTCATCTTCTTAGTTACCCACGTACGGGCTTTATGTGGATGCTAAACTCTGCTTTTGGGGGGACTTGCCCCTTTCATGCGTGTATACATGAGGCCCCCCTCACTCTGCAGGGGCCTCAGGCCTCCCCACACCTCCCCAACCCTCACGGGAAGGCTGGGGTGTCAGATTCCTCTCTGACCCACCGAGCCAGCCCCCAGCAGGCCCTCCCACCACCACCGACCACGATGGGAGGGTGTGGGTCTCTCTTGCGGGACTGTGGGCTCCTTGAGGGCAGGCTTAGGGCAGGCTTGGGCCCGGCCGTGCTGTGCAGGCGCCTGCCGCCCGTGGCCGGTGAGCGCTGGATGGGGAAGGGCCCCAGTGCCGATGCTGTCTGCGGGACCCCTGGCCTCTCTGTCTGTCGCTCAGAGCCGGGGGGGCGTGGGGACAGGGACCTGCAGCTGCCCAGGGTCTAGCTCCCTCTTGCTCTGCCCTCTACAAGCTAAAGCCAGCCCAGTGGGCGGTCCCTGGAACAGAGGCGTGGACTGGGCAGGGCCAGGGAGGCCTCCGTAATCTGGGCTGTCCCTCCCCCTGGAGCCTGTGTCACCGCCTACGGAGAGGGCCGGGAGCCTTGCTGAGGGTAGGGCAGGACCACAGGACCACAAAGGAAAGAACAGCGGGGGAGGCTCAGGAAGGCTCACACTGAAATGCCGCCCGATGATGCGAACAGTGATCCTGGAGGCTCTGCGGGTGGCCCAGGCTTCATACCCACGGCCTCTATCCGTAACGGCCCCCGTGACAGCTGGTGAGCCTGGCGCAGAGGTGAGGTGTCTCAGAGAAGGTCACACGACCAGAGAGATATGAGGCTGGGTGACTCTAGAGGCCACTGGCACCCAGGGCCTTGGCATGTCTCCATCAGCCATGGGGGCCTGAGCAGGCCTCGGGGGTGGGGAGCCCTGGGTTCCTCCCCTAGGCAGGAGGGACTGAGCCTGGAGTGTGGCTGGTGCAGCCCTGAGTCTGGGCCCTTCTTTTTGCTGTCTGTGTGTCGCCCAGGTTGCTGCGGGATACCTTGTCTTCCGGCAGAGAGCTGAGGGCGGGGTTGGGGGGGTGGGGAGTGTGCCTGTCTGAGGAGGTGGTGCTCCTGGGCCTGAGTTGCCGTCCGTGTGTGTCCGTGTGTGTGTCCCAGGCCTGGGGCTGTAGCTGGTGGGTGTCTGCTGGTTGCTCTTGCTGGGTCTGGCTGGGGCGGCTTGGCTGGGTGCTGGGAGGAGGGAAAGCCGGGGCTAGAAACCGACCAGGAGGGAGGCCAGGGCCCAGTAGGGCTAGGTCTGAGCATTTGGGAGGGCGAGCCCGCAGCATCTGTCTGGGGACAGCTGAGGACCCGAGGTTTCTAGTTTAGGGACGCAGGTGGAGAAGGGGGGGGGGTCCCAGAAAGGGAGCCAGGTGCCCCAGCCCGCAGGCCACAAGGCAGGGAACTGTGTCCTCACTCTTTCCAGCGCGCCCCTGCCAAAATCCCGCTTTATCTTCCCGTTCTCTGATGCCAGACTTAAAAAAACCCTTGCTGCTGCATCAGAAAATGGACTGTCGGTTTTTCCAGCATTTACCAAATCTGGAGGAGGCCCGTGCTGCCGGAGTTGTACCTTTGTCCCAGGTTCCACACCCCCTGCACTTTGCAGGTAGCCACGGCTGCGGCAGGACGAGGGACGGCGGACGAGGCACGAAGTGTCTGTCGGGTGCGGCCCACTGCTGCAGGCCCCTCTCTTGCCCGAGGGCTTTCGGGCGTGTTGGAGCAGGTGATGCGGGTCATGAGTCCATCGTCCCCCGGCCCGTGGGTCCCGCGAGGCCCTGGGCCGGCAGCCCCCCACCAGCTGACTCAGGCACTCAGTACACAGATCAGCTTCCTTCAAGTCGGGCAGGTGTGTGTCCTTTTAAATAACTGACTGCCCTGCCGAGGGCGGAAACAGCTTGGTGAGGTGTCCGCACGGAGTCCTACAGCAGGGAAGCTCCCTTGCTTCCTGGTCTCTCTGTATCTTTTTCCCATTTGGGGTGTGGACAGGCGGGGGCTGGGACAAAACCACACCTGCAGGGCTCCCAGATCCAACGCAGGGCTCCCATCCTGAGAGCCCCTGGATTCTGAGTGTCCCGTGCTTGGGGACCCGCCTGCGGCCGCCGGTCCGGTCCCTCCACGCACAGAGGCTCTGCGGCGGTGTGAGCCTCAGACACCCCAGCCACCAGGAGAGCCCACTGTGACCTATTTATAAAGTATTTCAGAATCACTTACACGAGTATTTTGTCCCTAAATTCCGTGTAATTAGGAGATATAAACCGTACTGTGTGATTATTTTTGTGCACTCGCGTAACCTAAATGAGAACTCTCTCCGTGTAGGAGTTTTTGTAAAAAAAAAAGAAGCCATTTTAACAAAAACATAAAAAGAATGGATTTCCCCTACGCTGTTCTCTCAAATCCTTGAGAATCGCGCGTCTGCGTGATGACCAGGAGACCTTGCTGACGGTTGTCTCACTTGCAGAACCTTTCACTCCCCGGCAGCAGGAAGGGAAACCGTGCGGAAATGTTTCCAGAGTCCTTGTGAGTTCTGGCTGTGGAGCCGCGGCTGGCTTCCCACCGCCCCGCTTTCCCCCCGAACGGCGGGGGGAGCCGGAGGCTACGAGCAGGTGCTCCCGGCTGCTGCCGGCGTGGTGTCGGGACGAGGAGGGCGATTTGTGCCAACGGCGTCCTCTTGGTGCGTGCCCTTGGGTGCGAAGGCAGGTGTGGGGCCGAGTGTCCGTGGCAGCGTGTGTGGGGCCGGGTCTTTCTCTTCTCCTGGGCTTCAGGTGCGCGGGACCGGAGAAGCCCAGCCCTCGGGTTGCGGGAGCCGCCTTCACGCACACGGGCCCCTCTCCTCTGTTCCCTCGGTTTCTTTCCAGTGTCCTGACGCCCTTGAGCTTTCCGCCCAGACGGAAGCCGGGACCTTGATGAGGACCCCGTGTGATGGCGCTCTGCCAGCCGTGCGCTCGGGCACCTGACGCGGGCTGCCGCCACCCTGGCTTACCTCCTGTCCACAGGGCCTGACAGCGGCCCCCGGGAGCGCTCCTCCTCCCTGCCCCGCTTTGTGTGACAGTCTGGAAGGACTGGTAGAAGTGGTCTGGGCCGGCCCAGAGGGGGGAGGCGGGGAGGTGACACCAGGCCTCTAAGCCGGGAAGCCGGGACAGGTATGAAAGCCCACGGCTGTGAGGGGCCAGGTGTGCTGGGGGGCAGGGGCGGGGCGTGAGGAACATCTGAGGGGTGAGCCCCGGGGGGACAGGTGTTTCCGGGAGTCTCCGATGTGGAAATGGCCCAGGATGGGAGGGGGCAGCTAAGTCTGGGAGCAGGTCAGCTGGAGGTGGAGGCGGGGGCCTCCCTGGAGTGGAGGGAAAGGCTGGACCCCCCCCCCACCACCTCGCCATGACCCTGGAGGAGTGAGGGGCAGCACAGCAGCCGTGGGGCTGGGAGGGCGCTGTCTTGAGGCGGAACGTGGAGGGAAGGGGGCTCTGTCCCACCTGTGGCTGCTGTCGGCGGACCAGGCCCGGAAGGACATGCCCTGCAGCCCAGGGGCTCCCACAGGCTATGTGGTGCGTCCTGGGGAGGGAGGTGCGGAGGGGAACCCAGTACCTCGGGTTTCCAGAACAACCATGGAGGTGATGTGGGGGAAGCTGGCCTTGGTGCCTTGGAGGGGGATGCCCCTTCTGACCTCAGTGTCCTGGGCTCTGAGTCTGCCTTTATTAAGGGGTGCCCCTCTGGGGGACCCTCGTCTTATAGCCCAGGGTAGGAGCTGGCTGTGCTCTGGGAAAGTGAGGCAGTGCCCGTGGCGTCCGGGTGTGGCACGCGTGCTGGGGTCCCGGAGTGGAGAACCTTGGGAGGCACACAGGCTCCCGTCAGGCAGCTCAGCCCTTGGCCAGGGTCGGGGCCCCTACCTGCCTCGACACCCCTGCCCCTCCCTATGCCCACGCCGCAGCCCCAGCTGCCCCGATGACCGTCCTCTCAGTCATCAAGGATGAGCGAGGCGGAGAGGCAGGTGCACGGAGAACCTTCGAGCCGCGCTGCGCAGGCCGGTGCCTCCCTGTCCCATGCAGGTGGGGACCGTTGGTGATGTGCGTAGCCAGCCGGCCAGCTGGGTCCTCTGGCTCTCCTGTCCTTACACATGGTCTCTTTTTCTTCCTCTGCCCCCTTCATGGGCTCTCCAGGGAGCTGGGAAGGGGCGGGAGCCAAGTAGGTCAAAGCAGGTCAGCGTGAGCCTGCTGTCCCAGAGAGAGGGGCCGGGTCACCCCCGTACCCTCCTCTCTCCGAGAGCTGACCCCTGTATCGGGAGGGTCGGCTCTATCCAGAGGCAGTTTGTGGGTGCTGGTGGGGTCGTCGTTGAGCACAGGTGCGGTGCTCTGAGGGGGGTCAGGGGGATGAATCTGCAGGTTCCCTCCCCCTCATCCTCCTGACCTGGCTGGGAGCACTCGGGGGAGCGACTGAGCTCCCCGCACCGAGACCCAGGCTGGGAGTCTTACTGGGGAGGTGGCGCCAGGGAGGCCGGAGCCAGCGGCAGGGGTCCCCCGTGACCTCTGTGTGTGTGGAGCCAGGCTCCCCGGGCCTGGGCCAGTGTGCTGTGGCCGGCATGGGGGCTGCTGAGGGTCTGTCTTCTCCGGGGACCGATTGATGGAGTTTGGGGATCAGGCCCCAACAGGTGCCGCTCTGTTGTCTTCCTGGGTCTTTCCTACCCTCCCCGAGGGCCCCACGTCGCGGCATCTCGAGGTTGTGGGACGGACTCGGCTGCCGTCCCCAGGCTGGATGGGAAAACCACCGTTCTCGGCTGCGCCAACCTGTCTGTCTGGTTAAGAGCCAGGTCTCCACGCCTGCTTTCGGTGCGTCCTGCCCCTCCCTGGGAATCCACGGCCAGCCCTTCGGCCCCCTTGGCTGGGACGAGCGTGGGGAGGTGGCTCCGGCGGGGGGGATCGCGGAGCTGGACTGCGGCGGCCGGGCCGGGTGTGTGGACGATGGCAGGAGGGACCACCGTGGACACAGCGTGCAGGTTCCCCGGAGCCCCGCGGCCCGTGGGAAGGCGAGGATGCGGTGAGCCGGGCCGTCCGTGGATCCGGGGACTTGCTGAGGGACGTCTGTCTCACGGTTTAGGTGACATGCCCGCAGTGTTCCCATGAGGACAGGAGCGGCGGCATCGTGGAGGGCAGGCTGGTGTGGATCGTGGGTCGTTACCGGTGCTCTGTTTGCACATGTTCCCCTCCAGGTGCGGAGGGCGGCGTGTTCTTACCCGTTGTGGGTTTTTAGTCATTTCAGGATGTGGCACTGGACCTTTCTTGGGTCCGACGCTGATGAGAATTCGCATGAGATGCTTGGGGCCTCTTCTGCTCTGGTGAGCGAGTGGAGGCAGGAGCGTGGCCGTTCGAGGGCAGCGGCGTGGTCCTCCTGCCCCGTGGTTGTGGCCGCCCGAGGATTCCACTCGCGGAAGGTGCAGGAAAGCCGCTGGTGCTTCCTCGTGGGACCCTCTACGAGCAGCTCCCTCCCCCAACTCTCAAAGGATGGTCTCTGGCCAGCTGTTCGGGCGTCTAGGTCTTTGGGGTCTGGTTGGCTGAGCTGTAGGGGCCTGCCTGGGGTCGGGGCACCGCCGTCAGCCAGGGATGTGTGGGGGGGTGGGGCAGCAGTGAGCCCCTCTGAGGGGCAGGTGTCCCGGGCCCTTTTCCAGCCATGCTGAGTGGCCGGATTGAAGAACGATCGGGGGGGCTGGGGCCGGGAGCCCAGGCGTGTGTGGGGGAAAGTGAGTGCCCCAGGCAGGAACAGCAGCTTCACTCCCGGCCCAGTGGGGAGGGGCTGGGCTGCGAGCTTGGCAGCCCTGCAGGAGAGGGTCTCGGGGAACAGGGACAAAGCAGGCACTGCGATGTGGGGTCAGGTCAGGACATTAAGATTTAGGGAGACTCCCTAACACAGGGCAAGTCTGGGTTTGGGGAACCCGTTCAACAGACGGGGCTGTGTGTGTCAGTGGTCACGCTGTTTCTTACGTAGCGTGGGGACGGCCGTTGGCTTTTCAGACTACGAGCCGTGACTTTCATCCTTGCGCTTCTGGGAGTTGATTTTCCCTCACTGACCGTGTCCTCTTGGTTCTCCGTGGAGGGAGGGTGAGAGCCTGTGCGCAGATCAGCCCTGCTCCGCATCGCAGCCCCGCGGCCCCGCGGTTCTGTCCGATTGTCCTGGCCGGAGCAGGTTCACAGTGTGGGTTTAGTTGCCTTCGCGCGGAGGAGTGACCTTTTCCCATGTGGGCCCCATCGTGCGCGTGATTGAGGGAGACCCCGGTGCCTCGCGCTGCGGGGCGCTGTTTCTCCCGGGGAACCGCCCGGGGAGCGAGGAGGCCGACGAGCCCACCTGAACCCGCAAGGCCCCGGGAAAGGTCGCTTGTTTCCGGGACGGTTTGTCAGGGTCCTGCAGAGACGGTCCTGCCGTCCTCGTCCGCCTCTTCTCAGCGACCGGGAGACGGACCGTTGCATGCACGACTGTTTGTGGCTGGCAATGCCCGTGGTCTCCGGAGAGCATCCCGCCGACGCCTGCACGCGTCCCCTCAGCTGTCACCACTCCTCGTCTCCCTCTCCAGGGCGACCCCCATGTTCAGAGTCACCTTGTCGGCCCAGCGGCGAGGGGTCCGCCGCAGGCTTGCTGACGCCTTTGGTGCTTGCCACCTGGGGTGGAGGCTGTGCGGCTGCCGGCCTGGGGCCCTTAGGCCCTTGTCTGTGCTTCCCTTTCTTCTGTTTCCTTCCCTGTCACCACTCCCTCTGCCTCATGTGTGTTCTACTCCTTCTCAGGCAGGCCGGGCCCCAGGAGGGCCGCACCTGTGTGCTCCAGACTCCCGCAGTCCTGTTACCGAGAAGGCTTTGATTGGCCTGCAGGGCTCAGTCTACGTTGTGGGGCGTCGGGAGACAGGATGCTGGGTGCTGAGAACCACCGACACTGTGTGCCCTGGGCTGCTGCGGCAGGGTGGGCGTGCACACTCAGGTGTGAGAGCCCACGTGTCCTGGGCAGGGGGTGTGCGCCAACTGAGAGACACCTGTGGATGAGGACATCAGGGAGGGCTTCCTGGGGCCCCTGGAAGGTGCATGGGACCCCGGGACAGGGAGGGTGTTTGTAAGCGGAGGGGTAGGGAAGTGTGCCTGGGGACCTCCTGTCACCTGAGCCCCCAAGGAGGCGGAGAAGAGAGAGGTGTAGCCACTGGCCTGGCTGGGCACGGGGCATGGCCTCGCCCCTGCTGTCTGACTCTGTGCCAAGGGTCCGCACCTGTACGGTGAGGGCGCCCTGCCCTGCCCTGCCCATCTGACGTTCCTCTTGCACATGTGGTGACACAGACCTGCCACACGCGCTCTGTAGCCCGCCACCCCCCGCCCCCCGCCCCCCGTCCACGGTCTGACCCGCCGCCTGCTGCTGAGGCCCTGGTTGTGCCTGTGGACGGTTCCCTGCTGCCTCCCCTGGAGGCCTAGACGGGGGTCAGAGGGGGTCGCGGGCCTGTCCCCGCACGCCTTCTCCGGAATCGGGGCCGGGTGCTGGCTCTCCGAGTTGATCTCTGAGCGCTTTATATAATCTTCAGTTCGAGAGGTTGCCAGAGGCCCTTGGTTACACGGTTGTCTCTGTTGCTCCTCACCGGGTGAGAAAGTAAAACTAAGAACTTCAAAAATAGTCTTTAATTGATCAGAAACTGCCAACTATAAACCCATTACATATTCACACAAGTAGCATATTTTATTTTCATTAAAATCATTGTTCCCCCACACACCTCCCTAGACGGCACAGAAACGAGTGCAGGCAGCAGAGGCGGCTCTGCAGGCCTGGGGCTGGGCGGGACTGAACACAGCCGGCGTGCCGGGTCGGGTCTGGTCCCGTGCGCCGTGCGCCGTGCGTGCGAGCCGGCGTGGGAGGGCCGATGAGCCTGGGGTTTAACCTTGCGCGTCCCCAAAAGGGGTTCCTGGGCCATAGTCGGAGAACTGCTGGCTTGGCCTCCGGAGAGATTTCCCTGACGTGGTGAATGAAGGTCCTTGTTTCCGTTTTTTCTGCTTTTTTAGAGTTTTTCTTATAAAAATATGTAAATAAGGTCCTTCTTGTCTTTTATTTGAAACATTTGATTTTAAAACTTCGCTGTGGAATAGTCAGCACGTTCAGGATTCAGGAGGGGTCGAAGCTCAAGTTGGGTCTCTAGTGCCTCTCTCCTCCCCCCACTCCTCCCCCCCCAGCTCCGGGGCTCCTGGCTTGCCCACACTGGCAGGCAGCCGTCAGCCCAGGCTGCACGGTCTCCAGCAGGGCACGCAGGGGCCTCACTTCTTCAGACGATGGGGGATCCCACGTGTGGCTGTCCCCCACGGATGGACATGAGGGCGCGTCCTGCTCTTTCTGCTGTTCCAGAAAACAACACGGCAGTGAGGTGACCTCGCCTGCACATCATTTTGCAAGTGTGAGAGGTTCCTGAAAATGAAATACCGCCGTTCCTGGGCGTTGCAAAATGGCCCCGTGCGCCTCCTTCCGAGCCGGGGACCCCGCTTCCTGGCCCTCACGCCCGCGTGCCCTGTGTCCGCTGGGCTGTTGGGGACAAGGCTTCTGACTGTCCTGTCCGTGCGTGCTTCTGGTCTACGTAAGTGACAGCTGTCCTTCCGCCTGTTGGAGCCGTGTTTGCCTTTGCCGGGAGCCGCCGCAACCTTCTGCGCATTTCTCCACACGGGGCTGTTCATGAACGGCGGACACATGAATCCTCTGTGGTGTGTGCGGCCAGCCTTTCCTTCTGGATTCTCATCTGTTTCACTGCTGACGGAGGTTTCTGCCTTGCAGAAATTGGTTTTGGAAGAAATCTGTGTTCTCAACTGTGCGTCACTCAATCTTGCTTGGAAAGGCCTAGGCCTGGTCCGAGGTCCCGGACCCTCCCCTGTGGCGCTGGGCCACTCGGAGTGTCATCTGAGCGTGGCTACAACCTTGCTTTTCCCGCAACTACAGGGACGCGTCCCAGGTCGTTTGCAGGACAGTGTGTGTGTCTCTTCCCCCATGTTGCTGGGAAACACCACTTTGATCCTGACGGCGGCTGGGTCAGCTTCTGTCCATTCTGCTTTGTTCCGCGGCCCTGCTCTCTGTCGATGCGCCGTCCCCACGCCTGCGGAAGGGCTGTAGCTGCGCCACGTTCTGTTACGTGGTAGGGCTGGACATTCCGTTGTATGAGACCAGCATACCGTCCATGTCCGTCTCCGGATCTCTGTCCCCATCCCATACTGAAACTCTGTCCCCATGGAACACGGACTGTCCATCCCCCTCTTCCCACCCCTGGTGCCCACCATCACCCCTCTGTCTCTCTCTGTTGATGAGACTCTCCCAGGGGACGTCTGAGTAGCACCCTGCAGAATTTGTCCCTGTGTGGCTGGCTCATTTCGCTGGGCACAGCGCCCTCCAGGCTCGTCCATGCTCTAGCCCCCATCACAATTCCCGCTGTGCTCGAGGCCCCCGCGATACGCCCTTCTGTGCATAGACCTTCCATCCATGGTTTGTCCAGCCATGGACATGTTTGTCCATCCATCCGTATCTCTTCAAGGCCCACTTGTCGGTATTGGGGTGTGGCCCTGGACGTGGGGCTGATTGGTCCTCTGGTCCTGTGTTTATTTTCTGGCCGTGGGTCTTGGAAATCAGACCTAGTGTTGTCCTGGGATTCTGGCGAATGGACAGCCCTGAGCCAGGTGGCTCTGGTCCCTGAGCAGGTCTGTGAGCTGTTGGGGTCGGGGGGACAGGGCGGGAGTGATGGAGACCGTCCTGTGCCCCTCGCCTCCATCTCGCACCCAGTCATGGCTGTGAGTCCCCCTGAGGGGGGGACCCCAGAGTCGCAGCAGCTGTGCTCACGGAGTCCTTCGTGCCAGCCTGGCCCAGAGACAGGCATGCGGGAGCCAGGCCTCCAGCCTCCCAGAGGCAGGCAGGTGGGGGCGGGATGGGAGGGCGGGAAGGCATGAAGCCCACGGGCCGTGTCGCTGTGGCTCTCTGTGCAGCTGCCGTAGGTGGCAGCTCCCCGCGCACCTCCCTGTGCCGCAAGTCCGCTCCCCCAGAACGGACCAAGCCCCTCGGCCAGCCTTCTCTGCTTCCCACGGCCCCACGGTTTCCTCTGACCACCCTGCTGGGAGGCTCCGTGCTGTTCCTGCCGTGGGGTGTCTCCCTCTGCAGCCCGTGGCTGCCTGCTGCGGCTCAGAGTGGCCTGCCCCGGCCTGTGGCCCCCCGTCGGCCCGTGGCCCCCCATCCCCCACTCACCGGACTCCTCCTCTCCATGGTCAGGAGGTGCCTGGGCCTTTGGCGAGCCTCCTCTGCATTCCCCGCACTGGGCTGCATCTGGTGCGTTCGTAGCTGCTCATTAAACGCCCGCTGACCACCTCACTTGTCGCAGTGACTCCGCGTGTGCAGCGTGGCACCGGCACGCCTGCCTCCCTAGCCTCTGCCCCTGCCCCCGCTGCACGGCTTGAGGCTGTGAGCCCGAGGCCCCAGGGCTGGTGCTGCCGCCTATACACAGCGCGGCCTCGCGGGGCCTGCAGATGCAGGTACAGGACAGCTTTGAGGGCGCAGCTGTGGTATTGGTTTTGGTTTTTATTTTTTTCTTTTGCGTTGGATGTGAGTTTGTAGCAGAGGCCCGTGCAGGCAAGGCTGCCGAGCGCCTGCCGCCCCCGCTGCCGTCCTGCCTCGTCCGGGCCTGCGTCGTGTTCCGGTCTTGGCCTGCTGAGCAGGAAGTGTGGGTTCCACCTTCTCACCGTGTGTGGTTTTAAACGCGGAAAACCTTTTTGTGGCATGTGGTGCTTGACACCCCGGGGAGGCCTGGAAATATCCCGAGGGCTGGCTGGGAGGTGGGGAGCGGCTGGCGGGGGAGCCCCAGGCCTGGGCTGGGCGGAGATAAAATAGCAGCAACAGAGTGGCTTCCGGGCAGGTGGTTTGGCTGAGCACGAAAGCACTTTCCGTCTAAGGGGCTGTTTAAAGCTGCGGGTTTACCCTGGTGCTCAATTCGCCTGGGGACCCGGAAGGTCTTTAAAATGCACCTCACCCACCCATGCCCTGATTGGTTGCCGGAAAACAGGTGACGGCCAGGTGATGGCCAGGTGACGGCCAGGTGACGGTGGTGTTGGGGCCGGGGGTGGTGTAGTTGAGTGCGCTGGGAAGGGGGCAGTGCACAGCTGTGGAGCATGGATTGATGGGTTTCAGGCAGGGGGTGGGACCGGGGCTGCCTCCTGGTGTCACAGGGGCTTATTCGTTGTCACTGCAGAGCCAGGGTCACTGCCCCGAGACCCGGGGATGGCCCTTCGGGGTGGGCAGTGCCCTCCCCCGTGCTGTTCCCAGCTGGCTCTCCTTCCAGCTCTGCCTCAGACCGGAGTCGGGGGGACGTGGGGAGAAGTCCCTGGCCCACGACTCGGGTGGACGGAGATGGTTCGGTGTCCCTCACTGAGATCCTTCTGGCCCCAGGGAGCCTAGAGACCGTCCAGGCTGCCCCAGCTTCCCCATGGAGGGCACCTTGCCCCTCACCCCTTTCCTTAAGAAAACTGGGTGGGGGCGAGGTCCGCGCACAAGCGTGCGATGCTCGGGCTGCTGTCGGTGGGATCCCCGGGCTTAGCCAGGGCCCAGGTTCCCTGTTAGTGGGCCACTAAGTGCTGTGACCTTTCTGAGAGTTCTTGTTCCGCTGGGCGTCTGTCCCCGAAGGACCAGGGGCAGTAGAGCATGGTCCATAGGCCAAACCCTGCGCACTGCCACCTGCTTTTTGTAAATAATGTTTTTGGCCCAGAGCCACACCCATTTTGTGGTCCAGCAGAGTGAGCTGAGAAGTTGGGACGGCTGTGCGGCCTGCCAAGCCCAACACTTCCTACCTGGCCCCTTGCAGAACAGGCTCGCCCGCCGCAGGCCGTCTCCTGCCGTGTCTTCATGGTGCGCTGCCTTTGGAAAGCAGCCTGCTTTCAGACAGCTGCGAGCCCCGCCCCTTTCTGCTTTCAGGAACTTGGGCCGGGGCCATGGCAGGAAGTCATGCCTGGTGCCCGGAATTTGGAAGGTGTTTCCTACCAGCTGTCATTGGCTGGATCTCCTCAGGTCCTGGTTGCAAAGAGAAATGGAGAGAAATTGAAGTGAATTTGTGTGCACTTCTGGTAGCTTGTTCTATTTTCTGAGGTGACACGGAGGTTTTTTTGTCTGGCTGCTCCTAAACATTAGGTTTTCTTGTTAGCTCTGTGTTGTTTAAATAGACATCAGCGTGGCCACTCTGCCAGGCTCCTTACTCAATATGCTAGGCAGAGCGGCCTGGGAGCTGTCCTACAGTGAGGACGCATTACTAGAGGCATGTGCTGGGGAGGGTAGGATGGCTGGGTCTGTCTGGGGCTAGGGCAAGCACAGACTCCGGAGTCCAGTGAGGCTGCTTCCTGTTTCTGACATGCCACTTCTCTTTTTACTCTGCTTCCCTGAGCCTCCGTTACCCCTTTTGTCAATTTAGCAGGAGTTCTTTCCTCTCAACATTGTGACCAGGACAGACGACACCTGTGATGGTGCTGCTGCCTGCGAGTTGGGGCCCTGCCACAGGTTTTGGGGTGTACAGGAGGCCTGGGGACCGTGAAAGCATGGTGCTGGGGGTTTGTCCTCCCTTGTGTCGGGGCCCTGTGAACACTCCGTAGCAGGTGCCCCCAGCCCCTGTCTGGGGCTTCCTCTCCAGGTGTGCATCTGGGCTGAGGCCTAAATGCCTGGAGACAGGTCGTCAGGTGGCCCCAGCTCACACCTGTGACGGGCGCTGCCCTTTCTTATTTCTACTTCAGAGACTGGGAGGGCTGGGCTGGACCTGGCTGGCCTGCCTCTGCAGACCTCACTGTCGACCTTGGGGCTGCCCCCAGCTGGGGTCAGGGGGCATATGCCTGGTTTGCGCAGGGCAGGTGGCAAGGCTGAGGCTTGGTCCTGGTGCACCAGCTGGGGGGTGCTGCGCCCTCTCTGAATTGGACGCCTGCCCCCTGCCCCAGGGTCTGGTCTGAATCCTCCCTTGGGGTTCTGGGCACCATGGCCCATGCTTCCCACTGCCTGCAGGCTCCGGTCACCCGCCAGCCCTTCCTTTCCTGCCTGCAGATGCTTTGGAAGTTTCTGATGGCCGGAGGGGTGGAGGCGAGGTAGGTCTGGAGTGTCCTGGACCCTCTTACCCTGGCCTCCCCCCTCTGTCAGACAGGGATGTCACCATGGCGCCCCACGGGGAAAGTGACAGTGTGCAGGGAGAGTGACCTTTGTTGAATGTGGACTTGGAAGGTCGGATCTGGGGTTTCGTCCTCATTGCTGCTGCGCACTGGCTGATGACGACAGGGTCCTTCCCCGTGCAGTTGAATGGGATCCCTGGCAGCTCTTGGAGGAGGGATGCTTTCAACATGCTTTCAAACCCAGAGACTGGCATGGGGGAAGGTGCTGTGACCCACATGGGGTCACGGGGTGTGGCAGCTGGGGCTGCCACTCGCAGCTGGATGGTGAGGAGGATCCGCATGCAGACCGCGCTCAGTGGGCTCCCCAGTGGGAATGGCCCCAGGCAGGCACGCGTGCCCCCACTGTCCCCTCAGCTGTGGTTTGGTATGTGGACGATTATGCTGCAGGACGCCCAAGTGGGGGGTGACTTCATGGAGAGTGGGAGCTGCTTGTCTGGGCAGGCGAGTGGTGTCCCAGCACATGTGGGAAGAATGAGGGGTCACCTGGTGGCTGGGAATGCCTTGGAGAGCAGGAATGTCCCTGGTCGGGTCCCAGGGGTTCAGGGGCGGGTCTTGGCACCTCCTTGGGGACCCAAGGGGGCTGGGATGGGGAGGATGGTGGGTGGAGTCTGGCTCAGTTCTGCTGTCCAGGCCCAGTGAGCTCACGGTCTGGGTCCCACCTCCAGGACTGTCTTTGGTCCCTTTGGCCCTCTCAGGGACTCAAACTTTGCATTTTGACCTTGGCTTCTGTTTTGTGCATATGTCCCCGAGCCCTACAGGGGAAGAAGGGTGAGTGGTAGCGCTGAGTCCCTTGGTGTTTCCTGTTCTTATGTGCCTGTGACAGTGTGAGATGGAGGGAGGCGGACACATGTCCTGGCACCAGCCCGTACCAGCTCGTACCAGCTTATACCAGCTCGTACCAGCCCGTACCAGCTCGTACCAGCTTATACCAGCTCGTACCAGCCCGTACCAGCTCGTACCAGCCCGTACCAGCTCGTACCAGCCCACAGGCACTGTTAGCATTGCGGGGATCTGGGAGTTGGCCAGTAGGAAGCACGGGAGCCTGTAAACTCAAAGTTGGGTAAACTGGAAGCACACGGACCCGACCGAACCCCTCCTTGCTGAACTGCCGTCACTGCTTTTATTCACTGGCGTGGTCCCGAGGGTGGTTTGCATCGGTCTTGTCTGAAAGGTGGACATCCTGGCTCACAGTGGCCACGGCATCGGGCCCCACCACGCACCCATGCCTGCTCGCAAATGGCCCCGGGGGGAGCAGCCACACCCCCAGAACGGGCCGATGCCGCGCATCAGGGCTTCACTTCTCGTTTCGTTGATTGGGCTTCGTTGAGGGACGGAAAATCCGCATGTGTGACATGTGTAGCCACTCGCTGTGAGTGGCACAGAAGAGCCGAGGTGACTGTACGCTGCTCTCAGAAAGCTGCCCTGCCCTTGGGCAGGGAAGTCCCTGTCCATGAGCCACGCATGGGGCCCTGACGCGTGCCTCCCACGTGCACCTTGTCTGTCTGGTTCACGTGAACAGAATTGCCAGCCGGCAGTCCTGCCCGCGCTGGACTCGTCTGCCCCTGCAACCGTGGTGGACAAGGGAGGGGGTGTTAGGAGAAGCTGGAACGCCCGTGAGCTGTGCCGGCCGCACGTTTTTACCAGGAGCTGAGTGTGTGTGCAGCTGTGTGTCCGTGTGGTTTGTAAGAGCCGTCCGGCCGACATCTCTGCTCTCGGGTCCCCGGAGCCACTCCCTGCGCCGTCACAAGCTCTCCAGGCCTTGTGCGTGATCCCAGGTCACAGAAGAGGGGGGTGACAGCTCACACCAGGCCCTCTCAGCTCTCCCACTCTCTCTGACTCTCCAGGGCCACCCAGGCCATTGTCAGGGTCACCGAGCTGGTGGGACCTGTCTGCATATCTTCACTGGCAGATTACACAGGAGGTTTTGGGCTGACCTTCGTGGGGGGCAGACCGGCCCTGAAGATGCTTGCCCCTGGGGGAAGAAATTCAGGCCTCTACCCCGCCTCCAGAGAAACATCCAGGTTATTGGAAACTTGGCGTTAAGTTTTCTGCAAGTGTTTATGGATTTAAGGGCTGCAAACCCCAGCGGGTCTCCTGGATGAAGTCCGTGGAGAGCCCTTTGCTCTGAGGGCTCTGTGGAAGGACAGCTCTTCGTGGCTGTGGCCGGGGGGCCCAGAGCCGGCGTAGGGTCCCGTGTTTCCTGGTGCTCAGAGACTGGTCAGCACGGCCCCTCCTTTGTGCATCATTGCTTCGTTTGTGGGACGAGGGTTTGTGAGCCTAGCACAGGTCACGGCTGGCCTCTGCCCTTAGGGCCTGTGTTCTTACAGGGCAGGGCTGGAGGCCCAAATCCTAAACAGGGACGTAAGCTGGAAGTTCCCGGACCCCAAACCAAATGGGATGATGGTTTTCAAGGTGGGGTACTTGGAGAAAAAGGCTCTGGGATGGGGAATCCCCCAGAACTAGAGGTGCTGGGCCCCGCAGTAGGAGCAAAGGTAGTGGCCAGAGGACCCCCAGGGGCTGGAAGTCCGGTTTCCTGCCACATGGAGAAGGGCTCTGTGAGGTGCCGTGGGATCCCCACCCCAAGTCCAGCAGGGCAGGAGGGTGTGGTCAGGGTGCAGAGGCAGATGTTGTGGGACCTAGCTTGGAGAGGAGGGCCGTGTGTGCTGCAGGTGGCCCTGGAGTAATGGCGGGTTCCTTCAGGGGCTATGGCTTGAGCAGTGTGGATACACACGCCGTCCAGCAGGAGGGTGAGTGGAGACTCTGGCTCTGCACTAAGCCCAATAGAACTGAGACGTCCAGCAGGCCGCCCGCGGATAAGCCAGAGCAGAGCTCCTGGGGAAGCCTGCAGGTGCTAGTTCGGGGGGAGGACATCTGGGTGTGGACACCAGGAGTATTTGGGGTCCTGCTGCCTGTGCCCACCTGGCAGGACCCAGCTGTGAATCTGGGTGAGGAAAGGGGCTCACACACAAGCCTTGTGTTTGGGGAGACCTGGGGGTCATCCGCTGTGAGCCAGCATCTTGAGCCTGGCCATGGGGTTGGGGACAGGGTCAGTGGCTCTGGCATCAGACCACTCCCAGGGGAGTTCCTAGCACAGGGTCCTGCAGGACTGAATGGGAGTTGTGTGTGTGCTGGGGTTCTGGGGGCGAGGCCCTTGGGGTGCTGATTAGGACACCCAAGTCAGCACCTCCCCAGCCCTCCTGGTCCCCCTGCAGAGCCTCCGAATCTGCGGCTGCCCTCCCAGGCCGCTCTGCGGGGTCTGGAGCTGTCTTCCCAGAGGACGGGGAGGATGGGCCGGCTCTGGGCCTGGCTTGGGGAGCGGGGAGGCGTGGGTTCTCAGCATCTGTGACTCCCAGGAAGAAGGCTTAGGACGGGGCTGGCTCCTGTGGGAAAGTGGACACTGTTTATCCTTGGATCAGCAGGAGAGCCCCTAGATAATAGGGAGACGAGGCCAGGCCGGGGAGTGACGTGCGCGGCGGGTCGAGGGAGATTGGCTGGGACACGGCAAGCGCCAGAGACCAGGAACTACTCTTTTAAGAATCTTGGCTGGGAAGGGAAATGAAGTCCTTTGTGGTTTCCAAGTCCAGTTTCCCTAGACACTGCCGTCTTTGTGTGTCCAGAAGCCATTCAGTGGGTTTCCAGAGCAGCACGCTTTGTGTCTTGGGGCCAGCTCTGCTGGACTCGGTCCTGCATGCAGGGGACGCGGAGCCCGGCGGGTGCTGCCCGGAGCCGGCCGAGCCCCACCACCCTGTGCCGCAGCCCCAGGTGCCCCCGCTGTGCGTGTTCCCGGCTTCCTCGCTGCCACGGCCCGGGTTCCAGCGTCCTTGCAGAGCGCCCTGGCTCTGATCAGGGTTCTGGAGTAGCTATGGCCAGGGGGCCTCTCCCAGAGCGTCTGCGTCCACGCGGAGGTACGGGAGGGGATTCCCTCCGCCGGAGGCAGGGCCTGTGGCCACGGATCCCGCTGAGCAGCTGGGCCCCCTTGGGGTGGGGGGCTTACGGGAGCTGCCCTGAGTTGCCCGGGCTGGGCCTGTGGGTGCTTGTGGGGGGGGGGTGCGGTCCCAGGGAGGGCATCTGAGGAGGTAGGGTCAGGGCTTGGGGGGGCCGGTGGGATACAGGGAGGGCTAGCTGGGGGGCTGGGGGACACATGGCAGCAGCATCCAGAACGCAGGTGCAAGTAGGATTTGTCGAAAGGGCACCCACCCCGCACGGGGTCTGTGTGGAAAGCTTCGCTCTGGGTCCCACTTGGTATCTGAGATCCGGCCTCCTCCGTGTCCGACACGGTGGTCCACACTGGTCCCCCCATCTTTAGTGGACAGTGGGGGGTGAACCAGGTTGAGCAGTGTGTCCTCCCCAAATTCCCCATCCACCCGGATTTTGTGGATCTGGCTTCGCTTGGAACAGAGACTGAACGGACATAATCGAGACGACATAGTCCTGGGCTAGGCTGTGCCACACGCCAGCCCAGCGCAGGGGTGTGGCGTGGCTCCCCTCGCAGCCTGGACCTGGCCCCCGGTGGGGTGGGTGGGGAGGGTGGGGAGTCCTGGGGTCTGGTTCTGAGCAGACAGTAGTGTGGATGCTTCATCCTTCGAGGGGCCCAGGGAGCCTGGGGAAACAGGGGGATGGGGCTGAGCTTCTGGGAACCCCTCTCTTGGGGGGACTGTGTGTCGAGACGCCCTGGTGCGGGCTGACATGAGGAGCCGGCAGGAAGAGCCCAGGGTTGGGGTGAGCTGGCGGTGGGCAGGACGCGCCCGTGGCTCCCCGAGGCATGCATTGCGTTCTGGTGGTGCGGGGGGCTGGACACTGGGTGCTTTGTCCCCTGTCTTACTGCTGCCGTTTTGTCGGCTTGCTGGAGCCGAACTGGGAGAGTCCAGCTCCGTCCCAGCTCCAGGGACGGCAGAGAATCCCAGACAGCGAGAACCCGCCAAGCCAGAGCCTTGCAGGGGGTACAGAGCTTGGTTGGCGTGAGGCCAGCTCTGGGCCCTCTGCTCTGGGCACAAGTCAGCCAGGGGTCCCTGCTCCCGAGCCGCAGCCTGGCCTGCCCCCTGTGCCCCGAGTTCCTCTGATGCAAGCTGCCAGGGAATCCCTCGGGCCTTCTTGGAGACGAGAGGAAGTAGGTTTTATATGGCTGTACTTCCCATACCCAGTTTTTTATTTTTGTAGTTTAAAAAGCAGTAGGAACACTTTATAGGACATCTGGAGAGAGTCTCACATACCACCCCGTGCAGAGTCCTGTGTTACCTTTGGACTATTTGCCGTCACCGTGCGGGGGGGCGGCAGCCTTTGTCCCTCGGGGCTGAGATCCTGCGTGAGTCCCCTGTGATGCCGTGCCTGCTGTGTGGGGGGCGGGGCGGCTGGATCATGGGCCGTGCTGCGGGGTCACATCTCCCCACGGGGGCGACACGCTCCCCACGGGTTGGGTTCACGCTCAGGAGCAGCCTCACCGGCTCCGAGGGTATCCGCACTCGCGGTGCCGCCGCCTTCTGCCTCGCGGCGTGGCTGGTGTTTCCTCTTTAGGGAACTTGGAGGTTTTTGCTCGAGTGGTGGGTAGATCTCCTCTGGCTGCGAATTCTTCTGCTCAGGAAAACTCGCCCATCTGTGCGCCGGGGTCCTGGAGCTCCTGCCCGGGTCCTGGAGCGGCCGCAGCGCGCCCGTGGTCATCCCTCACGGCCCACGGGCCTATGCCTGGTTCGGCTGTGTTCTTTTCTTCTTTGACAGTGGAAGGCTGGGGGTCCCCAGGGGCTCTGTCGGGGAAGCGGCTGCCTTTGGTCCTGGGGTCCTGGGACCAAGCCCTGACTCCCTCCCCCCGTGCATGCTGGCGCGTTGTCCCTCTTCTCGGATAAGGAAATCAGCCGGTCTAGTAAAAACAGTCCGAAGTTTGCTTCTGTCCACTTGACTCTTAGACTCTTTCGTGCTGTGATTGTTCTTGTCGTTTCTCTTAAAGAGACCGTTAGCCCCTCTCTGGGGACCTGGTCAGCACAAAGTTCTCTTTTCTTTAGGTTTCTGTTATTTTTGAAGTATACTCGTCCGTGCCTCTCTGTGGAGCTCGCGGCAGCTGTTCTTCCGGGAAGCCAGCCCGCGCCCTTGCCCACATGCAAGCAGCCTGCTGCCCTGGGGCCCTGTGCTGTGCCCCACGGCTGCCCACGGCTGCCCGTGGCCCACACCAGCCCCCCGAGGCCACGCCGGGCCTCCCTTGGCGTCATGCGCTTCTGGGCTCTCCTGGGTCCTGGGGGCCTTGGGCATCAGGTGTCCTGTCGTTTTTGCCATCAGGGCCACACCAGGCCCCCTGGTAGTACTCCGGGCGAGCTTGGAGAAGCGCCTGGCCCAGGACCCCTGCAGCCCCTCCCTCCCCGTGCAGCGCACCCCTGCTGTTCTCATAGACCAGAGTGAGCTCTGGTCCATCCGGCTGGAGTCCTAGGAGCCCCACTGTCGGCACCACTGCTCGGGGCAGGCAAGCTTGCCGAGGGGGGCGGAGGGCCCTTGCAGGGTGGGGGGCAGATACCCGGGGCCGTGATTGGAGAGTCCTTCGAGAGTGTTTGTGCCTGCACGGTCCCAACAGGACGTACTTCCCCAACTTTGTGGTTCCCTGACGCATCCCCAGTGGGATAGTTGGGGCCGAGCTGGATCCGTCCTCTTCGGCCCACTCCCGCCCGCCTCTCGTGGAGACGCTCGAGTGTTCCCTGGGGCCGGCGTCCAGCTCCCGCCCGGTGTGCGTCCTCTGGGGCTCCCAGAGCGCTGGCCTCCCTGGTCTCATTCCTTCCGAGGCCGAAGCCAAGGCCCAGCAGGGGGTGAGCAGAGGAGGAGGCTTTGAGCCCCGCTGTGTCCCGAGCCCCCACCCTCCTGCTGGGACCCAGGGCCTCTCGCAGAAGGTGGGGGGCTGGGTCTGGTGGGATACCCCTGACGCGCGGCCCTGCGCCCCGGAGCTGTGTGACTGGGACTTGGGTTGGAGTTTGTGGCTTCTGCTGTGGGCTTCAGAGGGAGGCTGGCTGCGCACGCCGGGGAGCCACTCCCACTCTGCCCGTGGGGCTTTGCGGGGCCGGCTGGCCTCTCCTGGCCCACTTGGCGCAGAGATATGGGGCAACCTGCTACATGTCCATCTCCGTGTGACCCCGCACTGGGCCGGAGGGCACAGGCAGGCAGACTTCTTTCTGCGCCTGTGGCCTGGGGCTGTGCTGGGGAAGCAGGTGGGCCAGCGCTGGGCTCCTGACCAGCCCGTGTGTGGGAGGATCTCTCTGCGCACGACCTCAGCAAGCCGGCGAGGGCCGACCGGCGGGCAGGAAGGTGCTTGCGGCAGACGGAGCAGCCTGGGTCGTGTCCCTGGAAGTGGGGACCAGGCCGAGTCAGGGCACATGAAGCCAGGGCTCTGCTGGGTTCGGAAGGGATCTACTGAGACGTCCTCCTGCCGAGCATTCCAGTGGATTCTGGGCGTTTGCTGCTGTCTGGGCGGTGTGCATAGCTACAGCGCTGAGCGCATCCCCGATGGCTGGCTTGCTCTAGGAGTGGCCAGCCCTCTTCCCCTTCTCTTTGAAGCGTTTCTGCCCTGGCTTCGCCCGGTTCTGGCCTCCTTGTGCACCAGGCTGGCCGTCTTTGTGGCCGGGAAGGTCCTGCTGAGGGGCCTGGCTTTCTTCTACCTTGTGGGGCCCCCCATGGGGAGGTGACATTGTTGGGGCCAGGGGCAGGGGCTTGGCCAGCGGAGTGGGAGTGGTGGAGGGGCCCCAGGCGGTGCGTGCCAGGTGGGAGCCACTGGGCCCCGAGTTTTCCTTGAAAACCCCGAGCAGCCCCTCCCCGAGGGCAGGGCTCAGCCGCGGGACCAAGGCCTACGGAGGAGAACCATGCACTCAGGCAGGTGCGTGTGCCATGGGGCGGGTGGCCGGCAGGGGTGACCGAGTGACCGAGCCTCTTTCCTTCCCTTCTCGTGCAGGGACCCCGACCGTCATGTTAAGGTAAAGCAGAGGGGCTCGGTGCTGAACATGCTAAGGAGGCTGGACAAAATCCGGTTCAGAGGTCACAGGAGAGACGACTTCCTCGATCTAGCAGAGTCTCCAAATGCCTCGGACACCGAGTGCGGAGATGAGGTGCCCCTGAAGATGCCTCGGGCCTCGGCCCGGGACAGCGAGGAGCTGAGGGACACTGTGAGTACGCCAGGCGGGCCGGGCGCGCCCTCCACCATCCGGCTTTGGCCCCGGGGGCCGCCGCGGGGGGCGGGGGGCTGCCCCCCTTACATGGTCCAGCTGAGTGTGCCCTTGGCATCCGCGTCCCGACCGGTGTGGCTCCCCTCTGCCCTCGTCTTGCTCCCCACTGGACCTCACTGGCCATTGGCAGGTGCCCGGCTTCCCGATCAAGGATTGCACAGCCTTTACCATGGGTCCATCCGGCCGCCGGATTTCTTTTCCTTCCTTGCCGGCTTCCTCGCTGGTTGGCCGACTTCTCGTGGGGAAGTCACGCGCAGAAAGCTGGCCCCTGTGGGCCGGTCCGTGGGCGCTCTTCAGCGGGGCAGCAAGTGTCCATTGAGCAGCTCAGCTGGGCGGCGTGGTTGTGGCGGGACCTGGGCTTGGGTGGGCTCTGCCTTCCGGATCTTGTGCCTCTTCAGCCGGGGGCGGGGCAGGGGCAAGGTGGGCTCTGGCCAGAGGTGATCGCGGGGCTCACTGTCCTGGGTGCAGCTGCCCGATGTTCCCCTTTGCTGGTGAAGAAGCCCAGAGCCGTCCTGCCCGGTGTGGACGGCCGGAGTCGGTGGCCCACTGGTTTCCTCTCTGAGCCCCTGAGCCAGCTCTCCTTCCCAGGTGTGGCCTGGGAGCACTCGCCTTCTCTGGCTTCTTATATTATTAATGCCTTTGAACAGGGACTGCGAGTTCGCTCCTGGCAGGAATGAATAATTTACCAGCACTGCCTCTAGAAGCCGGGCTGCCCGATCAGGTGGACCGGTGCTGCAGAGCCGGGAGCGGAGCCCACCTGAGTGTTGGCCGCTGTCTGCTGGCATAGATAGGCCAGTCCTCCAGCCTCGGGGCCCCTGAGGGGACCGTGGCCCTGCTGCTGGATCTCCCGGGGCACCGTGTGTGGCCGGTGGCAGCCTGGGGCGCTGCGAGCCATGGTTCTCTATGGTGGTCCTTGGGCTAAGTGGGCCGTGGCCTCTTAGGTGTGTGAATCCCCACACAGGGGTCTGAACACACCATGGGGTGCGACAGGGATCTTTTGCGGCAGACTCACCGGGCGCCAGGCTCCGTCCGTCTGTCCATCCTGCCAGAAGTCTGTGGCAGCCGCCCTGCTGTGGGTGCCCTTTCAGGAGAGACCTGGACTTGCCTTGGTGTGCAGGGCCTGCGGGGCTCTGCCTGCGCCCCTGACGTTGGTCTGAGCAGTGGCCGCTGCACTGGGATGTGCCGGTGATGTGTTGACCGCTCCTCACTGTGGGACCCTCTCCCCCGTGGGCTGCATCCCTGCTGGGTGTGCGGGGCGTGCGGGGCGTGCAGGGCCCAAGCTGTCTGTTGTCCTGGTGGCGGTTACCAGGCCACACGGATGCAGCCCGGGGTGGCATCCCCATGGCTTTCCACTCTGTGCGGGGGGAAGAGCGAGGCTCTGGTTTGTGGCTGTTGCTGTGAGGGAGACTGGTTATCTTTGGGCTTAGGCTTTGGGTTTTTTTTTACTTTACTTATCTTTGATTGTGATAAAATACTCCCAGAGCTCCTGTCCTGGCCACTGTTTGGCGTGTTATGTGCTCTCACGGTGTCGTGTGACCATCGCCCTATCTGTCCCCAGAATGTTGTCCTCACCTCAGATGCAAACCCCATCCCCGTAAAACACTGACCCCACCCCGCCCTCCAGCCCCTGGTGCCCACATCTACTTTCCGTCTCTGGACCAATAGGTCCCATGAGAGAGTCCCGTAGTGATCGTCGGTTCGTGCCTGGCTGCCCCCTGGGTCCCAGGCAGAGTGGACGCAGCGGTGGAGGGCAGGGCCGTGGGCGGGGGAGGGGCCTGGGCCGGCGGACAGGCTTGAGGGGGCCCGAGATGGCGGGGTGTGTGGAGAGTGTGCAGCAGTGGGGGTGATGTCCAGCTTCGGGGTGTGACCGGGGCGGGGACAGGCCATTGCAGATGAGGACAGGGGACAGAGGTCAGGGCTGACCAGGTGGGTCAGTGACACACCAGTGAGGAGAGGTATGATGGGGAGGGAGCAGAGCCCTAGAGCTGGGGCAGACCTGTGACCCCATCCATGCAGGAGGCCAAGGGACAGGGTAGCAGGAAGTGCTGCCCTGAGAGGGTCCAGGAGAGCCAAAGAGGTGGGGAGAGGGAGGCCACCAGGGTAAGGGAGCAGGAAGAAGTGGCCCGCCCATGTCCCTGGCTTTGTGGTGGGAACACCGCAGCCTTGGGGGTTAGCTCATTAGCTCAGCCGGGTCCCGGGTGCAGGCCCCGGACCCCCAGCTCGTTGTTGCTCTTGGGAAGTCTGACAGGTGGTCAGCAGCAGGGACCCGGGGGGCTCACGGAGGGGCTCGAGCCTCGGAGTGCCACCCCTGGGGCTCCTATCCCCGTGGGCACTGCCTCCCGGCTGGTCGGCTCCCAAAGCGACCCCTCCCCTCCCTCCGTCCAGTGGGCTCCGGCTCGGAGCTGCTGACGGCACCAAGTCCACCCGGAACCCTGAGGACCCGGCTCTCTTAGACGCGAGGGGTCCCCACGGGGATTCTAGACGCTCGAGGGCAAGTTGCAGATGGACGTGGTTCCAGCTTCCTGGAGACGGACAGCATCGCAGCCTCCGAGGACTTGGATTCGTGCGTTCACACGTGGCCCTGTGAACCGCACAGCATCTGCTCGCTTTTGGGGAGGCATTGGTGGACGTAATGGAGTCAAGCGTTCTGCCTCCATGTCCGTGCAGAGCCGCCTTTCCCGGCCAGCCTCTGCCCTCCGCTCTGCGGCCTCCTCCTTGGCCGTCAGGCAGGGGTGGGCAGGGGAGGGATGTCTTCATGTGCAGGGGCGAGTCGATGTCGCAGGCAGTGCCCCTGGGGCAGGCGGTGGGATTAGTCTGCCTTCCGCCTCACCACCTTAGTCCCTGTGCCCCCTGCTGCCTGGCCCCGGGGGCTGCAGGGAAACAGAGGAATTTGCCCCAGCGGCCAGGGAAGCTCAAAGTCCAATAGGTCAAGACTCTGGGCAGCCACAGGCCAGAGGGTCTTCCCAGAACCCACTGGCTTCCCAACGTCAGCACCTCCTTCCTGAGATGTGGCCTCAGAGCAGGAGACACTTGTATGTGGAGGGTTCTGTGCCACACCCTGTCCAGGCTGTGTGTCCCCTTCGACCCTCATCTGGCCAGGAGGGGGTCATGGAAACCCAGACTGGGAGTCAGATCCCCCTTGTCGCGTGTGAAGGCACATGGTGCTGCTTCTCACCAGCTCAGCATGTGGGTGCAGCCGTGGGGTGAGCGTGGAAGTGTCCATTGTGTGCGCGGGGGCAGGCCTGGCGGTATGTGTGCCTGCGCCGCACCCCTTCTCCTCCCGTCAGACGCAGGTGGCGGCCTGTGCCAGCCCCTGGGCGAGCGGCCTCAGAAACCCGAGGTGGTTGTGATTTGCCCTCTGTGCAGCAGGCCCGGCCCTGTCCGTGTTTGCTCACCTTGGGGAGCCACTGCTCCTTGGGGTTCATGCAGCCCAGCCTGCAGACGTGCCCTCCCCACCTGCCTGGCGTCCTGTCCCTCTGGCTCACAGTGGCGAGGCACGGGGCCTGCGGCGGGGCTCACCCTCCCCCGGGAGGCTAGCACAGGTTTGGATATTGGCCTGCCCTCCGCAGCCTGAGACTCATGTGGCTCTCAGGAGGCCTGATGTCGCGCCGCCAGCTTTAATTTTTTAAACCATTTCTAAAAGCTGACCTCCCCGGCCTCCCCGGACTCTCCAAGTTGTCCGAGGTGGACTGATGCGGGCTTCCTGGTAGAACCGTTCCTTCCTTGCTCCCCAGGGGGCCTTGCGGGGGGAGAGTCCTCGGGGCTCCTCTCCGAGAAGCGGGGCGCTTGGAGGTGGCTCCTCTGAGCTCTCGCTGTTTCTCTCCTAGGCTGGTCCGGGGACCCTCATCATGGCTTCAGGAGTCCAGGACTTTAACCGGACAGAGTTTGATCGATTAAATGAGATCAAAGGCCACCTGGAAATCGCCTTACTGGAAAAACACTTCTTACGTGAGTACCCCTGGCTTGGGTCACGGGGGAGGCATCCCACAGACGTGCAGAAGGGCGTCGGGGCTGGGGAAGCCCTGTGTCAGCAGTCACCGGGCTCGCTCGAGCTGGGGATATGTGGCTCCTGTGTGACATCCCCAGGGGAGGCTCCGTCTGCCGTTCCCCCCCCGAGACCAGCACGCCGTCCCGCGCAGTGACAGGGGTCTTTACTGTGCGGGAGGGAGGCAGGGGCGCTCCCTGCTGAGCGGCTCTGGTGAGCTGCGTGTCCCGCACACAGGACGGAGCAGAGCCGTTGTGCTGCGTGCTGTTTAGTTCCGCCTCGAGGAGGCAGGGCAAGTCCGAGGGGTTCGTCGTCGTGTGGCCATCCATGTTGGCGTGTGGGCCGCTGGCACAGCCTCCCCTTGTGTGCCCTGCGCTGGGGTTTTGGCTTCTTGGGTGGAAATGGTAGAAACCACTGTGGGAGCAACTGGCGCTGCTCACAGAGATGAACTCATTTGACTTCGGCCTTTGCTCCCTGCTCACCCTCTGTCCTGCATCACGGACAGGAGCTGTGGGGCCAGGACAAGGGTCTGCGTGGGAGAACCCTCTGGCTGGGAAGGGGTTAACCGCGGGCAGGTTGCTGTGGCACCCCTGCGCGTGCCCTCCTGTGTCGTGCGGAGCTCCCGTGACTGAAGCCCAGGAGAGGGCAGAGATGCTGGGACGACCTGGGGAGAGCGAAGCAGCCTCCTGCCGCGCAGGCCCAGAGCCGGCCCAGACCTGCCGGGCCAGGAGGAAGGGCCCGCGGCAGGTCCCCTCCCTCTGCCTGCCTTCCCTTGCTCCCGGGGGCCCAGACACCAGCCCTCGGGGTCCCTGCCAGCGCCGCCCTCCTCATTGTCCACACGCTGGGGGCATCTGGGCTCCAGCCATGGGCCCCCCAGCTCCGCAGCCACGTGGGGCCCCTTGCCTGCCCGGGACAGTGGGTGTCTGGGTGTGGTGAGGAACCTTGAGGGCCGGCCCTGCCTTGCTCTCCTGGAAAGCAGGTAACTTGGGGCCTCGCTGCATTTCTGCACAGTGTCCAGCCCCCCAGGAGAACGCCTCTAGCCTGTCCACGCTCCCCTGGGTGCGAGCACGTGTGTATGTGTTGGAGCGTGCGCATGTGTGTGGACGTGTGTGTGTGCATGCGTGTACAGGGTCATTGGCTGTGGGCGTGTGCAGGGGTGGTGTCGTCCCTCTGCTAGCCGGGCCTGGGCACTGTGGTTCCAAGGACAGTGCCGTGGAGCACCGTGGTCTCCCCACGAGTCCAAGGTCATTGCCGAGCCTGCTCAGGCAGGTGCCTCCCAGCAGTGGTGGGCCAGCCTGATCAGGTCCTGGTGACCTGGTACCCGTGACCTTGGCCCACGCTGAGGTCCCACAGGGGGGCTCTGTGTGAATGGAGGGGCCGGTTGTCCCACGGGTGCCCTGGCCGGTCCTGGCAGAGCTGGACAGATGCTGCCCAAGGCATCGGTGGGACTTGGTGCAGTTGCCTTGGTGAATGAAGCGACCGAATAGGGGTGGTTTCACGGGGCCTTGGTGAGGCGGAGCCGAGCGCCGTCCATGCGAGAGCGTCTGACCAGGCAGCCACGGGGCCTTGGTGAGGCAGAGCCGAGCACCGTCCATGAGAGAGCGTCTGACCAGGGAGCCCCAGCTGGGGAGGGAGCAGGGGTTCCCTGGCAGGGGCAGGGGAGGTGGGGTGCAAGTCCCCGTTGGGCGGACAGCCAGGCAGGATGACGGGGACCCACAGGGATGCCTTTCTGGACCTCCACCTCCACTGCCCCCGGCATGGCTGGCATCTCAGCCCGTCCTTGTGGTCTGTCCTCAGCGTTTTGCCGGAGGAGCGTCTCGTTTCCTCTTGGGCAGCCCATGTCGTAGACGTGTGTGGTGCGGTTGTGGCAAGCGGCCCTTACGGACATTCCTTTAAACCACGGGACGCTTCGAGCAGATACAGAAGCAGAATGTCTCACTTGCTCGTAGCTTTGGCAGGAGGTGGCCAGCGGCGGGCAGGTGGCCCCCACCAGGCTGGCTTTGGAAGCCAGGGCCGGCCAGCCCCTTGTCCTTCATCTGTACTTGTCAGTCGGCAGCTCCTGGTGTTTTAAAAATGAAAGCCACGCGTCTGATACCACAGCTGAAAACATCCATTACCTTTCAGATCGTCAGACCCCCTGCCTAAGCGCAGAGTTCCCCAACAGTTTCCTCATTTTTAGGCAACCCCCGGAGCAGCACCCGAGGCCCCTCGCTGAGTGACTGGTGCCCCTCTTCAGGCTCTAGTGGTGCCGGTTCTCTGAGTTGTTCTTTGTGGTGGAACCCAGGCCTGCTGCAGGGGGCGCCTGCACCCTGTACCTTGGCCTGGGTGACCCTGTGGGCTCCCCATGGAGCCAGCGTGGCCGCGTCCCCTGGGTGCTCTCTGGGAGGACTCCCTCGGTGGCGGCTTCCCTGTGGTTTCTGTCCTTGGTCACGGGGCTTCGATCTGTCGGTTACAGAACGGTGACTTTCTACCCCTCCAACCTTTCTCTCTTTGCTCGCTGACCTATTTCTGAAAATCTGACTATTCGATTGCTCCGAAGGTTGGCCCCTAGGCAAGGGCAGGATACAGGCTTGGGTTATCTCCCTTAGTGTCCAGTTTCCAAAATCAGGAGCCGATTCCCTGCTCGGACCATCCTCCAGGGGTGACCGGTGAGAGTGTTGGGCTTGTTGGGGGCATCATGAGATCTGAGCGATCCCTTGCTTTGTGCTGTGACGAGACACGCTGGGCTTTTTTTTTTTTTTAAGATTTACTTATTGGAGAGAGAGCATGCGTGCATGTGGAGGTGGGGGAGGGGCCAACGGAGAGACTCCCAAGCCGACTCCCCACTGAGCGTGGAGCCCAATGCGGGGCTCCCTCTCAGGACCCCGAGATCTTGACCTGAGCCGAAATCAGGAGTCTGAGCCACCCAGGTGCCCCCCGCTCCCAGGCTCCTCTTAAACATTCCCTTCCCCTGTCCTGGAATTAGTCATTTCCTCGGCTCCTGTTGGTCGAAAGTAGTTTCAAGAAGGTGAACAAGGGTTCCGGGGGTACTCACTGCTCTCGGCGCTTCCGACCTTTCCGGGGGGCAGACGTAGGCATCCCAAGTTCATTCTGAGAACTCGAATTTGTAACCAAGACCATGGAGTTTGGGGGTTCTTCCTCCCTCCCTCTCTCTCCTTTCTCTCTCTCTTTCTTTCAAGATTTTATTTATTTATTTGACAGAGATAACAAAAGAGGAAGCACAAGCAGGGGAAGGAGGAGCGGGAGGAACAAGCCTCCCAGTGAGCAGGGAGCTCCACGCGAGGCTGGATCCCAGGACCCGGGGATCATGACCTGAGCCGAAGGCAGACGCTTAAGGGACTGAGCCACCTGGGCGTCCCCTGGGTTTTTTTCTTTTAAATAAAAATAATGAAAAAGTGGACAGATGATCGAAGATTTGCCGTCTTGACCACTGGGACGTGCGCCCTTCAAGGGCGTTGACCCTGACCCTTTCCCCGTGTTGTGCCACCGTCATCACCTTGTGGCCGTCTCTTGAAACTGAAATCTTGCCCCTGTGAAACCGCAGGTCCCCCGCCCCTCCCCCGCCCGTGGCGCCACCGTCCCAGCGTCCCTCTGACTCCTGGGGGCTCGTGTGAATGGAGCCTCAGGGTGTCTGTGTGTTTGTGGGGGCCGACTTCAGGGAGCACAGCGCCTTCCGGGCTCGTCAGGGTCATAGCAGGTGTGAGCACTTCCTTCCTCTCCGGTCCGCCGTGTGGGTGGACGACGCTGGGTCTCTCTGTCCGCCCGTCCGCCGGCAGGCCCTTGCGTCACCTCCCCCGTGGGGCAGCTGTGGCGCCGGTGTGTGTTTTCTGCTCCCAAACCCCGAGGGCTTCACTCGACCTCATCAGACCATTCTCGGAGCCTCTCCTGCTGCCGGTCCTGGTTCCCACGGGCGACACGGGCGAGGCCTCGCTTGTTTCATGCCTGGGTCCCACACATGGTGGCCCCGCTGTGTTCGCTGGTTCCTCTGCGCTTGGCGGAACCGATCCCACGAGGCTTGTACGGGGACGGGACTGTGACTTTTCCCCTCTGTGGCGACGTCATCGACTCGGTACAGACCCGCGTGCCTGTGTTTCTTGTTGCTCTAGGTCTTGAGAGATCGCTCTGGTTTCCTGCTCACTTTTTCTTTTGACCCAATTTAGATTCATAGGAAGGTCACAAGAAGAGTACCAAGCACCCTGTGGCCTTTCCAGCCAGATTGTCCCCAAGGAGAGCATTTGACCCTGTTTGTCTGCCGGCCTGTCTCGGATCCTTCCTTCTGTCCACCTGTGTGTTTGATTCCCTGACCATGTTTGGTGGCCATCTGCGGACACACTGTCCCTCGGGCTCTGATGGCTTCTGTGGATTTCCTGGGCACGAACATCTGCTCTCACCTGTCAGTCCGGATGTCACTGCGTGGAGATGAATGTGGACACCAGACTCTCATCCAGCCTGAGACCCGCTCCAGCTTCCCTGGGTTTGTAGGGATGTCCTGGAATTTTTAGCAGAAGGTGCCTGGTCACATGTCACACTTGACCCACGAGTGTCCTGTGTCCATAGGCTCCTGTCACTGAGCCGTGGCTCAGCCTGGCTTTGTGTTCCAGATGTCAGCATTCTCGAAGAGTACAGGTACCTTGGTCTGGGTGTGTTCCATATCCCCATGGGGAGGTCAGGTCGGGAGTGTCCCAGGTGTGGTGCCGCGTCAGCAGGCACACAGCGTCATTTTGTTCTATTAACACCTGTCGTAAAGAGTTCTCATCTTTTTCATTTTTGGTTTTTAAAGATTACATATTTATTTGAGAGAGAGCAAGCGAGCGAGAGAGAGCACGAGCAGGAGGGGCAGAGAGAGAGGGAGAAGCAGGCTCGCAGGGAGCCCGATGCGGGGCTCAATCCTAGGACCCTGAGCCGAAGGCAGAGGCTTAACCCACTGAGCCCCCCAGGCGTCGCTGAACAGTTCATTTTAAAAGTAATCTTATTTTTGCAATCGCCTATAATTATTTACGTGGTTGCTGTCACGGTGTACTCTGCAACAGGGAGTCGGTTTTCCCGCGGGCTGTCACTCCTCTGCTGACTCACCGCCTTGCGATGTTGGGGTTGACCCTTCCCTTGACTCTGTCGTGGAAGCAGGTGCGTTCGTTTGTCCTGACCGTCTCTCTAAGATAAACCCTGTCCCGGTCTCACTTTCTCCACACTCACGTCGTCTCCCCAGGTCCCTCCGGATGGTCCTTCCGCGTGTCCCGTGTTCCATCTGCCGTGCGGACGCTGCACGCACGGCGTGACCCCAGTGACCTTAGCTCCCTCATCTGCGACAGCCCGCACGGTGGGTGGGAAAATTCCATTCAGTGACCTG
The DNA here is from genome assembly GCF_011764305.1 of Mustela putorius furo. Classification (NCBI taxonomy): domain Eukaryota; kingdom Metazoa; phylum Chordata; class Mammalia; order Carnivora; family Mustelidae; genus Mustela; species Mustela putorius. The sequence continues at coordinate 14,244,225 of NW_025422023.1, forward strand.
CAGTGCTTTCTCCCCGAAAGCAGGCGATTATTCTTCATGGGGAGGAGCCCGAGTGTGCAGCGGCTGGCTTCACCATGAAATATTGAACAGTACAGATGTCCCCGGGAGGAATGACGCGGGAGGGGGAACAGGAGATGGGAGCGCGCTCCGGCTCGTGATGGCAGGCAGGAGCTTGGATCTGCTAAAGAGGCACATAAGTGAGTTGAGAGCATTCGTTTGCATTGAGCGGCTGCTGCCTCTGAGCTCATGCGCCCTCTTCTCGTTTCTGTGCATTTCCCCGTCCCCGGCTGGGTGAAGGCCCCGGGAAGGGAGGTTCTCCAGCACTGTGAGCGGCTCGCGCAGGCTCCCCCACAGTGACTTGCTGTGCAGTTTGGATCCTGGAGGAAACGCTTGTGGAGCCTCACGGGTCCGGGGGCATCCTGGTGGCTGGGCTGAGCCTGAGGCTCCCTTACCCATGTTGGGTTCTGTGTGGCCGAGAGGTTTTTTCTTCCCATGTTGAGGTGAAGGTCGTGGAATCCTCCCCGGACTGCTGGGGGTCCTCTCCCAGGGGGCCCCGCCCTGGGTCTTGAGCCCTCGGGGTCGGGACCATCCTCCCTGGGCCACTGACACCCGCCCAGTGCCAGGTGCGTGCGGGTTCCCAGTGGATATAGGTGGGCGGACGGCAGAGGTAGCTCTTGTAGGCCGTGTTCTCGGGGGAAGGCCCCTCATCTCGGGCCCCGGGGCTCCTGCAAGCCCCCCCTCCTGCTCGGATACGCAGCAGGTCAGCATGGCTCCCGGCTGCCCATGGGAGAGGGTTTTCCGGAGAAGCCGGTCGGGGAGGCGACCAGTCTACTCCTGCGGCCCGAAGTGCCTCTCTGAGTGCCTAGACTTAGCAGGAGGGCCCTGGAGGGAAGGCCAGTTTCTGAGCCGCCAGCATGGGTGACGGAGGAGGAGGAAGCACTTTCTCACTCACAAAGTCCTCTGCAAACAGGAGGGCCCAGGAGCTGCCCGCAGCCTGCGGCTAGGGGGTCGGGCCATTCGAAGCCTGTGGACAGCAGGGTGAGATGTGGGGTTGGTCAGAGAGCGGATTGGGATCTGCAGGTGTCCATCTGGGGTCTGGTTTCTTGTTTGTTTGGCTGTGGTCCTGCTGTGAATTCGCTGGCACAGAAGGTAGGACAGATGACAGACGTGAGTCTGGGTATGCAGATCACATGAGCTTTATCTCAGAAAAAATAGAAATGGCCACTAAGAAAATGACCTGTCCGACCCACTGAATGGGCCAGAATTCCGTATTTCTAGATCTTTCCATTGCCGGGTAAGAATGTGCCTGTAATCATTCATCGCGGACGTTGGGCTCGGAGGCCAGCTCGCCACCCCAGGCCGTGTCGTCCCAGCCGAGCACCCCGCCTGGCCAGCGCGCACTTCAGGGTAGAGGCTCCTGGTCCTGCTGGTGCCAGCCCTGCTCTCTGGGACCCAGGGCTGCAGGGGTCTTGGGGTAAGGGTGAAGTCGGGGAGGAAGCTGGCACACACCTGCCCGTGTGTCGGAGGGCTCTGTGTCCGGGGTCGGCAGCGTCCTCTCACGGGCCCTGTGGAAGGTGACGGAACTGAGCTCCGTGGAGAGTGTCAAGGCAGGAGCCATGCTGAGCTCTGGGACCTCTCTCCATGGTGCTCTGCATCTCCCCCTGAACCCCTCACCGCTCCCTGGGGTGGGGGAGGATGTGACCCCCCCACGTACGGGTGGTAGGGCTGAGCTCCCGCGGGCACAGGGGGAGAGAAGCTGCTGGGGCCGCATCTTTCCCCACCCTCGGCCGGCTCCTGGCCGGTCCCCTTCTGCTCAGACCCTCACCCGTGTGCGTGAGGCCCAGCTGGCAGAGACGGGCTGTCCTGTGGTGTGGGGCTGCCCCAACTCTCCCTCATCCACGTTTCCTCTCTCTATGGAGCAAGATTCTCATGTGACAGAGGGAAGGTAGCTGCCGCCTTATCTCTGTGTCCCCCAGCTCGGGCCTGCAGTCAGGCGGCCGCGGGTACGTATCTGAGTGGACACCGCCTAGGGGCGCATGCGTCCGTGGGTAGACGAGCAGATGGATGGGTCGCTGGGTGGGAGCGTGGATGGTGGGTGGGGGTAGACGGTGGACGGGTGAGTCAGTGGTGGGTGAGGACACGAGTGGATGAGCAAACAGACTGTTTCTTCTACTGAGCTTCTGCACACCCTGCCAGGCCCCGCCGGGCGCCGGCCCAGCTCTGGCCCTCCACACGCTTGCTCCGTCCTGTCTGGCGTTTGGGCCCGCAGCTCGTGTTCCGTGTGTGCCACCCTTGCTCCCCCGCTCAGAGACTCGGCCTGGTCTCACCTTGCTGGGGAGCAGAGCCCCTGCCTGCCCCAACTCCAGGGACGACCAGGGGCCCGGAGGGCTCAGGTGTCGTCGCTGAGGGCTGCGTTGGAGAGAGAGGGACTGTGGACGGGGGGGCTGGCGCCCACACACTCTGTGTTCCCGAACCGGGTCCAGGGTCCCAGAGCCCGGACCGCGGGCGGCCTGATGAAGCCCACCATCTCTCGTAAAGGGCTTTCGGTTCCTGGGATAGGCTGGGACCCTGTTTCTTATTAGTTTACATGGAAAAAATTTGACCACACTACCTGTTCGTCCAGACCCCCCAGTCCGTTTCCTAAGACACCCTGGAAACACTGACAGGCCGGTGTCTCAGCCGCCCATCTCAGGGGCCTAAGCTGTTCGAGGCAGTGCTGTTCGCGGGTCTGTGAGGGCACAGTCGCCGACCGCTCGTCCGGGGCGCGAGGGGCACGGCAGCAGGAAGGACGGGCGGGGGCAGGTTGACTGTAGCAGCCGGGGTCGCCACTCACGACTGCCCTCTGCAGAGAGCAGCTGGGGGGGGAGGCCGCAGTGGCTGCTTCTCTGGCCATTGAAAAGTAAACCTGTGCCCTTTCTCAGAACCTGATAACTCGTCGCCGTTGAGCACGTGGCCCTACCTTCTAGAAGGGTCCCCAGCGTTGGCCAAAGGGGTGAATTGGGCTAGCAGGTCGCCACTGGCAAGGGAGGTGAGGGGGCGGAGCCTGGGGCCCCCAGGTGTGCTGGGCTCCCACCTGGCCAGGTGGCAGAAACAGCTCCGCTTTTCCAGTGGTCTCTGTTTGCAGGCCTGGCTGGTGGGAAGGAGTTTTATTTAAGGATTATCACTTGATTTTTATTTTTGGCTGTGGCTGGGCCTGTTGAATTATGTGCCAAGAGGACTCCTGCTTGAAGAGTTCTACTTTTACAGGTTTAAAAATAGCCTGGAAGCTGGTTCCTTCCTCCCAGTGACTTCCCCGGAGGCTGGGCTGCGGGGTTGGGCTGCGGCCCGTGCCGTCTGGGCGCGCGGTGGGCGGGAGCCCAGGCGTTCTGTCTTTCTCCCTCTGAGTCACCATGTGAGGTGCCCGGGGTGACCGTCGGCATGCCAGGTCTGCCCTTCTCTCGGGCCGGGGGCGGCCTGCCGGCGGCCGCGCGTGCGCAGCTACTGCACAACTCGCTTGGCCACACGGCGCTGCGTCCGCCTCCTCGCGGGGCTCCCGTCTGCGGCTCGCTCGCCATGTCCCTCTGAAGGCAGCGGTCAGCGGTCCCTGTGAGGAGGTGGGCTGCAAGCCTGACCCGACGGTCTTCTTGTCGGGGTCCCTGAAAGCTGCTACGTGAGCGGGACCTGGCCCGCTGGGACATTGAGCCTCACCGGACAGTCAAGCCTCCGTGGCTCAGTCGCTCGAGGGGCTGAGTACCGGACTCTTGCGTTTGGCCTGGGTGGTGATCTTGGGGTCCTGGGCTGGAGCCCTGCGTCAGGCTCTGCACTCGGCGTGCGGACTGCTTGTCCCTCCCCCACCCCCCCACGGCCAGCATGTGCCGGTGCAGCGTTTTTCTCTCTCTCTAAAAGGAATAAATAGATTAAATCTTAAAACGAAAAAAGGAAAAAAGAAAGTCTGCTGCCCAGCTGCTCTGGTGGGCGGTGGGTGGCGACAGGCCGTGTGCTGGGGAGCGCGCCTGGTTTCCCTCCGTGCCACATCCCACAGCCTTGCTTTGCTCTCGCAGGGACCCCATTAAACAGGAGCTCAGGGAGGGAATGAATGAATGACAGTGCTGACTTCTGTCTCCCGGGAGCGACCTCAGATTCTAGAAGGTTTGGGGGTTCAGACTCACTCCTTAGGCAGGCATTTTGGGTCCCCCCACCTCCCACAGGCTTCCGGTGGCCCCTGGCTGTCTGTGCCGGATCGGCAGATGTCACAGGCCCTTGTGGCCATTACCAGTCCCTGAAAGGGAGCGGATCATTGTGCCGGGAACCTCGCGGCACGTCCTGGGCAGGCCTGGTGGGCGCTCACACAGTGGCCTTTCTGCCATGCGTGTCTGTGACTAAGCAGCCTGATGTGTGGGTTGGGGCTCCCACTCCTAGGGACCCTGCCTGTCACTCAGCCCCAGCTCAGATGGATGAGTGGGTTTCCCAGGCCCCTTGCCAGGGTGGCTCCCTGGGCCCGGGAGGCAGGCTGGTTGCAGCCTGCCCCACGCAGAGGCACAGAAGGGCTCAGAACAGCCTGGAACAGGTGTGTTCCTGAGACAAGAAAGCCCCCTTTGGGCCAGGTGGACAGAAAGGCTCATCAGCTCCTCTCGGGGCCGGCATGGCTCCTTGGACGCAGTGTCTTGTCTCAGGAAGGAATGTGGGGGGCAGAATCCTGGCCCCTGAAAGTGCAGCCTGGTCACCAAAACCGTGACTGACTGGTCACCTTGCTGGGCACAAGGGATTTGTAATTCAAGGCAAGGATCTGAGCGGGCTGTTCTCTGGGCCGACCTTGCGCGCGCTCAGACTGATTCCTCACAGGCGGCCTTGTGAGAGGGAGGCGGACGGTCAGAGCTCACAGTGATGTCACTGCAGCCGGGGTCACCAGCTGAGGAGTGCAGCGCCACTAGAAGTGCGGAAAAGCAAGAGACAGATCCTTCCTGAAATTTCCAGAAGGAGCCACCAGAAAAGAACTTTCCAGAAGGAGCACCGGAGAAAGGGGACGTCTCCTCGCAGCTTCGCCAGGAAGGGGGCTGAGCATGTTTGTGGGGCTGCGGCCCAGGGTCCGCTCTGGCCAGCGGGTGGGCTTCATGGCCCGGGTGCAGGGGTGAGGGCTGGGGGTGGTGGAAGGAGTGCGTTCGGCTTGGGGAGGCCCAGGAGCATGGGGGGCAGCTCTGGGGCTGAGGTATCCGCCTCCATCATGGGAAGGACAGGGTGGGGCCGGGGGACATTGTCAGGCAGGCCCCGGTTTGGGGGACACGGCTCTCGGCCAGCGGGGGCCCCCGCGTCTCTGACACGGCCCGTGATTGTGAGCCTGTCTGCTCAGTGCTCTGGCGGGTCTCGGGGGGCTCCGTGTCCACACCTGTTTCCGTGGGCCTTGCTGACGGTTGCTACGCGGTGGAACCCAGCCACGTGCGAGCTCTCACGGGTTGGTGTCACGGGGAAGGGAGTTCGGGGTGGCCCCCTAAGGAAAGTGTGGTTTCCCGCTGATGATACCGGACGCGTGTGGGGCTGCCGGGACCTTCAGGTGGAGCTGAGCTCCGTGGAGGCGGCTGGGGGGTGGGTGGGTGCTGGCGCTCGGGAGCAGACCGGAAAGCACCAGAAGCCCCCAGCCGGGGCTCCCGGGAGCAACGTCGTCATGACGTGCCATCCCTCGCCTCTGTTTTCCCCACGAGAGTAGCCAGTGCCCCCCGTCGTCCTCCACCGTCCCCCCTCCCTGGCCACCTCCACTGCCCCCCGCTACCCCCCACTGTCCTCACGGCCCGCATTCCTCTCCGCTGGCCTCACTGTCCACCACCCTCCTGGCTGTCCCCCGTTGCCCCCATATAAAGCAGACAATGCGATGGCGATCTCTTTGGCTCTCTGCACGTTCCCCCAAGCCCGGTCCTTGTGAAGTGGCTCACAGAGGCAGCCCCCAGGGCACCCGACCGAGCCATGGCCACTCCCCTTGGGAGAGATGTGCTCCTGCCCATTTTCAGGACTGTCCGCCTGTGAGCGCTTGGTTGACAGGTCACCGTGGAGGCTCACTCTGAGCCTTTGGTCCACGGGCTCATCCAGTGAGTCTGGGCCGAGCACCTGTTTAGGCCGGGCCCACCGAGGGAGGGTCACATGGTGCAGAAGGGAGTCCCAGCGGAGGTGGTGGAGCCGCACTCTGCAGACGCGCGCGAGGACGGAGATGTCCCACTGCCAATGGGCGCCTTTGAGAAGAGTGTCCCAGGGCCCTGCCTGTGTCAGGACAGGAGACCTGCCTCCCGAGGGGCCCAGGCTCACCCCTTGGGGCCAGTACACACATGGGCACCTCGCAGGGGTCCCCCGGGAAGTCTGCCCTGGCCAGGGCGTCAGAGCCCGGTGTGTAACACTGGTGCAGTGTGTGTTTGCCGAGGAAGTTGTGTGCGAGCGGGAGGCCTCTCTGGGCAGCCGGGCTTCATGTGGGCCGAGGGGAGGGCCCCATGGGGGCTGGGGCTCTTGGGCTGGTAACATGTTAGGGTTCCGGGTCCCCCATCACCCCCCTGCTCCCTCCCAGCAGACGCTGCGTGCATGAGGGGCCATCACAGGCGGGGACCCTCAGGGGCAGAGACTAGGGAAGGCCGAGGCCTGAGATGTGGGGGCTGTGCACCGTGTCCTTCCAGACACCAGCCCCTCCCCCACCACCGGTGTCTTGCTATCGAGTCGTCTGCTCTGGCCGTGGGGCATGTCGCGTGAGAGCCTGCCCCACTGTCCTTGCTCCTCTGCTGTCCGTTCCCCGTGCCTTCTCTGGCTTCTCCCGTCCTGGAGCCGGGCTGGGTCCTGGACTGTCCCAGGCAGTAAACACATGGGGGCCATGGGCCCAGGTCGCGTGAATGTGGACCGAGAAGCGTGTTACTGGTGGCCACGTTCGCTGAGCCTTGCCCTGTGGACCTGCGTCACCTCTAGGAATCCCCTTCCCACACCCTGAAGAGGACCCACAGGAAGAAGACCATGTGACAGGATGCCACGTTCTGTTTGTGGGGGGCATCAGTCAGGGGGGTTTCTCAGGGGAAATGGCGGCTTAGGACTGAGAGGCAGGGAGGGGCCTCAGCATGTACGAAGGTCCTGGGGCAGAGTCGGACCGTGGGCATTTGAAGACCTAAAACGAGGTCCCGGTGGCAAAGACGAGGGAAGAGCAGAGGGAGACACAGCTGGTGGGGTGGGGTGGGGGCCCTTGCTGAGTGGGTGGGTTTGATCGCAAACCCCTGCCGACTTGGAGGCAAGACAGCAGTGGGTTCTGACGGGCTTTCCGAAGAACCCGACTGCTGTTCCGAGCCAGATCGCAGGGTGGAACCGGACCAGCCGGGCACTGGGGTAGGAGCTGAGACCAGTGGAATTCATGGGTTTGGGGGTACTTTCAGGATGTCCCGCATGTGCTGGCTGCCTGACACAGGTCCCCTGGGCACAGAGGAGCCTGGCTGGCTACTGTGGTGGTGGGGGGCACATGCAGCTCCATCCACAGGGCTGGGGGCCCTGGGCTGAGCTTCCCGCAGCCCTTCCTGTCACCCACGTCACTGGCCACCCTTCCCTTGCTCCCTGGCTGGGCTGGGCCCCGTTTCTGGGTCTAACTGGGCAGAGGCCACCCCCTCGTCTCAGATTTCCCTTTTGCTTGGCCCCTTTATGAACCCTGTTCTGTGCCCCCAGAGGAGGGTCAGGACCTCTGTCTTCAAGGAAGGTGACCGTGGGAGGGCCACCCTGCTTCACCCCAGGACGGAGGGGATGAAACCGTGCGAAACCATGGCTGGGGGAGCCAGGAGGGACTGCTCCCCGTGGGCTGGGCTTGGCATCCCCCAGGCCCCTTTTGGGGAGGGCCTTCTCCCGGTGAGTCTGCAGGGGCGGGGCCCCGAAAGGTCTACAGAAGCTGGAGGAGGCTGGGGCCCAGCGGGGCGGGCACACGAGAGGGCCCCGAACACCCCCACGTGTTTACGGAGCCAGTGGATCCCAGCACGCAGCAAACCTCGGTGTTTCTCACTGGTTCGTGACCAAACCCAGCGAGCCACGGACTCCTCAGGCAGATGTTGTGGCCGGGGCGGCAGGCTCTCTTGAGGCTGGAGGGTCTTCTGACCTTGGGCCTCTCTGCCTCCCCGTGTTCCGTCTGGGTGAGTCCTGCTGCTCACATGCAGTCATGCTGTAACCCGCCTGGGGCCTCCAGCTGCCAGACTGACCTTGGCCAGAGTTTTGGGGGCTCAGGCTCAGCCCTGTGTCCTTTGGTCTGAGGCAGCGGGGATCTGAAAGGAAGCTGCTGGGTCGCCCTGAGCACCTCCCTGTACCCCCCAAGCCCCTCGCCCCAGAGAGAAGGTTCCTGGGCAGCAGGGCTCCCCCCAGCCAGCTGTCTTTACCGTGCATGTCCCTGAGAGGCTGGGCCTTTGTTTCGGTCCCTGTGTCATCACAAGCGTCCCGCTGCATGAGGCTGTGCGGTGCTTGTTGGAGCAGTGGGACGCAGATCTGACACGGGGGACTACATGGACCACAGCCATCCGGGGCTAACAGCCTGCTTCAGTCCTGCCCGGGCCCCGGGGTGCTGCGGACCTAGCAGATTCACTGGGCGACTTTAACCCTGCTAAAAAGGGGACATGGGGTTGTCAGCTTCCGGCCAGTGCTCATGGAGAAGGCTGAGCTCCTGTCTCAGCCCTCAGCAGCCCTGCCAGCGTGCAGAGGTGGCTGTTTAGGCTGTGTTACCCCCGGGGGCTTTGTGTCTGGGCCGCGTCCCCACTGCACCCGCCTCTCCCTGTAGGGCGGTCAGGACATCTCACCACGTAGTTGTATCCTATCCGGACGTGGGGAGCCCCGCCCCGCCCCATGAGGCAGCTGGTTGTCTGCTCCTCACGCCTTCATGGTCCATCTCTCCCCGGTGGGTACTGACCCCTCTAGGATACGGTTGAGAACCTCAAGAAGTCAGGGCTGACATCCAGGAAGTGCGGGGGCGAGGCAGGGTGGAGAGGGGACGAGCCCTGTGTCATTGTGGGGCTGTGGCAGGGGGTCTGCTGTGTGCCCAGTTCAGAAACAAGGCTTGGGTGCCCATCTGCAGGAGCTTTAGGCCTGAAGGAGACGGCCTGGGATTTCCGGATGGATTCCACTGCATTTTATCGTGATACAGATGTTTTGCTCGTTGGGTTTGCAGGGGACTCGGCCTAGTCCTTGAGAAAGCTGCCTGCGGCCAGGTGTCATTCCCCAGATGTTGGTGGGGTGACTGAGTGGCGGGGGCTCTGCAGGACAGCAAAGGATTCGCCCGCAGGGACAGCCAGGGTCCTGTGCTCTCCTGGCTGGTGCCCACCGACCAGGGTTGGCGTCTCAGGAACAGTATGAAAGGCAGGGCCCGCTTGTGGCTGTGCTTCCTCTAGGCCAGAGCCTCGGAGGAGCCCCGGGGTCACAGAAGAGCGCCATGGAATAGCGTATGTGTGGCTCTGCAGGGCAAGCTGGAGGGCTGGCCAGGCTGCCTGAGTTCAGTCCCTGCTGGGGCCCAGATGTGTGTCCCCCCAGACGCATACAGGGCTTAGGAGGTGGAGACCCCGGATCGGGTGAGTGTCCTCAGGTGAAGAGGAGACGCCTGAGCCCTTCCTCTCTGCCATGGGAGGACCTTACAGAGCGGCGCTGCCCAGGCTCGGCCGGCACCGTGACCATGGACTTGCAGCTCCGGAACCTGGGTGAATCAGGGGCTGTGATTCAAGCCCCCAGCCCGTGGTCTCCTGTCCTGGTTGCATGAGCAAAGATACACCCACCTTCGTCATATCTGGTCTCCGAAAGGGAGGCCTCGCCTGCATGTGGACGCTAGCTGGTGGTCAGCTCTGGGATGGTCGGGGACGGAGGCCGATGGAAGGCGTTGGGGCCTCGGCGGAGGCTGGTCGTGCTGTCTCCAGGCTGGGGTGTCCAGTGTGTGCAAACGCACTGAGCCGTCCACTCAGGATCCGAGCCCCCGCGTGAGCCCCACTCTGTGGAGGTTCCTCTTGCTGCTGCACCAGAAACCAAGGGCCTTAAATAGCATGTTTGTTCTCTTATAATTCTGGAGGCCAGAAGTCCAGCAGAACGAGGGTCACGTGTTGGCAGGGCTTTGTGTCCCCCGCAGGGTCTGGGGGAGAATCTGCGTCCGTGGCTCATCTGGCTTCGTGAAGCCCACAATCCCGGCCTGCCGGCCCCTTCTGCTACCCTCCACGCCAGCAGCCCGCCAGTCTCTCCTCTCCCTGACCTCTGACCCTCCCGGCTCCGCTAGTTTATGTAACGGTGATTACACTGGGTCCGGATGACCAGGATGGTCCCCGTCTCAAGGTCCTTTCTTTGGTCCCCTCTGTAGTATAGGGCTTTGTCTGTGGAGGAGACATAGTCCCAGGTCCCCAGAGTTAGGGTGGGACCTCTTTGGGGGGACTGCCACCTAGCTTATCACACATCGCAGTCAAACCCACAACTGCATGGCCCTTGGTTTCCACCCGTCCTGGAATAAACATCAGGTCCTCCTTCAGGCTCTGCACGCCCTGCCCCTGCCCGGTCTCCCTGGTGACGGCCCCCCTCAGCTCCCAGGCCTCTCCTTGCCTCACGGCCAAGGCTGCTGCTGAGCCTGCTGCCCGCCCTTCCCCCGGGAGCCCGCCGCCTTCGTGTTCACCCCATCCTGGTGCCGCCTTCGTGTTCACCCCATCCTGGTTCCGGCTCGGACCGCAGGAGCTCCCCGCCGGCCCTCCCGCCGTGCTCCTGGGTCATCAGCGGCTGGGGGTGGGAGCCAGCTGTCAGCCCCCGGCAGGGGCTCGGCTCTGTGGCTGAGGCTTGCAGACCACACCCAGGGCATGTGTGTGTCCAGGCGATGTCCACTGGGTCACAAGTGCCACCAGGATTCCTTCCCCTGGGGCGTCTGGTGGTGCTGTTGCCGCCAGCTGCCTTCCGTGCGTGTGGTTTGCGCCTGTTCTGCTTGGAGCGACTTCCTCACTGCAGCTTTGTGCCCACTGTGGGAGAGGAGCCCGACCAGTAGCCCCCCGCAGGTGTCCCCTAGAGAGGACCAGGGGAGCTGCCACAGCCTGGCTGGCGAGGCCGGGGCTCTCTGTCCACACCCACCCTGGGCACCTCTGTGCTGGGAGGGCGGAGCAGGGCCAAGCGCCGGTCACATGGCGGTTCTCTCCCCGCAGAGGAGGAGCTCCGGAAGCTCAGGGAAGAGACCAACTCGGAGATGCTCCGGCAGGAGCTGGACCGGGAGCGGCAGCGGCGGATGGAGCTGGAGCAGAAGGTCCAGGAAGTGCTGAAGGCCAGGTGAGGGGGTCGAGGGCGCCCCACTGCCCACTCAGCCCTTCCTTGCCCGTGCGCCCCCCACGGGCGGCCAGCACCCCTTCCCGCGCCATCCCGCCGCACGCAGTTACTGCCGGGTTCGCCCGTCACGGTGGTCCCCCTCATCCCCGCAGGGTCCCTCCCCAGCTTCTGGAGGGGATGAGGTGGGCCCTGCCGTGGGGCGACGCTGTCCCCACGCGTGGCCTCCTCTCGCACCCACCGCTCTGCCTGCACGAGCTGGGCCACCGCCTCACGGTGCTGCCCGTGAGAAGAGGGTCCTTCCAGGAGGGTATTTGTGGGTTCTGAGAGCCGTGCTCTCCCTGTCCTTCTGGAAACCCCAGGAGGCTCCCCGTCCGTCCACGCGGCCTGCAAGCTGGTGGCCCAGCAGATGAGGCTGCTGCTGGACGAGGCCAGCCAGAACGGGTTTGTCCGTGGGGTGGACAAGGGCCCGGGCACTTTCAAGTGTCTTCTGTGGCTTTGGCTCTGAGGACACCCACCCTCCGGGCACCTCGATGCATAGGGCTTGGCTGGTGGGAAGGAGACGGCTCCTGTTCTGCAGCCGGAGCCGGCCTCCTGTCCGGGCTGACCCGCGGTGCTCTGCTCCTGGGAGCTTGGGGCGTCTGGTCTTCCTTGCAGGAAGGGTCTCTGGCTCCGTGCTCTGTAGGCCGTTCTGACGACTCCTCTGGGCTTGTGGGCAACCTGGAAGTAAGGCTCTGTTGACTGTCCCCGCAGGGCTATGATGGGGTTCTCTGGGATTCTTTGTGGGGGCCTCAAGCTTGTTAGGGGAGGGGTGGCCCTTTCTTCCCCATTCCGTCCCGGCCACGAGGCCGGCAGCCCTTCCCGGACACCAGCACGTGGGCCTCAACCTGCACGGTACCTGACGTCGAACCTTTCCCATCTCTGGATGTTTTCGTTATGCAGAGGGGTGCAGCCGGGGACCTGACCTGTGGACGCTGAGAGAGCCAGGGCCTGGCGCCTTCCGGGGGCATGGCCAGCTGTGGGTGCCTTCTCCACCTGCCGGCCACGGCCGGCCTCCCGTGGTGCATCTCAGCACCGTGTACCCCAGAGAACGTGCTCTGTCCGGTGCTGGAGTCGTTTCTGTCTGGCTTTGCCCAGAGCCGTTGGCTGGAGGCGGCACTTCCCCCTGGGGTTGAGAGGTGCTTGCCCGAGCTGAGCCCGTGCGCCTGCCCTCTCCTGGCAGGGCCCTGCCTTCCGCTTCCCCCTCCTGCCCAGGCCAGCCTCCTCATTCTTTCCCCAAAGCCCTATCCGCTTCCGAGGACACAGAGGGACCTGCTGGGTGGTCACGGTAAAGGAATAGCAGGCCAGAGCCGCAGAAGCTAAGGGGCCTGGGGCCCACTGTGGGGCTGCTCCCCTGCTTTACATAGGGGTGGGATTCAGGAACCTTCTGGAAATGGAGACCTGAAGGGGGGAGGTACAGGGAGAAGCAGGTTCTGTGCACGTGATGACCTCTTCTGTTGTCCCTTCAGTGTCCATCTGGGGTGGCCGCGGGCCATCCCGGTGGGTGAGCAGGTGGAGGGGAACCCCCTTATGCACACGCACGCGTGCACACACACGGGCACACACGCCCCCAAGCTACAGATGAGCTCCAGGATTGAAACATGGTAATTAACAGTTTATAGAGACCTCTGTTTGGTTTTTAAAGAAAATTCCCCCAAAATCCCTTTGATTGAAGCTTGTTTATTAGTAGGCAAAGACCTTCTCTCGTTGGGGTCCAGGAGCCGCAGAGAAGTGCTGCCCTTCTGACCCGGCCTGTCTGGGGCGGGCTGGGCCTGCCACCACCCTCTGCTCATCCCACTCCTGGGCTCGGCCGGCACGCCGCGTTGAGCCTCGCTGGGGCCGAGGTGTGTGGAATGAAAGAGACCCTGGTGGTGGTCTGGTGCCCCCAGCCCTGGGGAGGGGTCAGGGCAGAGTGACCCCAGCACCGGGCCTGGCGTCGCATTCCTTGTGGGCCTCCGCGCCCTCTGGCCTCGGGTGGCTGCAGGCGTGAAAATCGGACTTTAAAAAAACAAGTCAGGCAAGTTCTACTCCGTCTCGTGTGCGTGGTTGTTGAACGCTGGCATGGATTGTTCAGAAACATTTCAGAGAATCCAGTTGTTAGAAACATGAGGCCGCCTTTTCCTGATTCAGTGAGGTCACGCGGCCTATATGTTCCCCCGAGGTCACCCGGCTCACTTCCCACCTTCTCCGGAGCTGCAGGCGGGACCGCGTGCCCCGAGTGTCGTGGGCTGGAACCTCCTGGCGCACCGCCTGCCCTGCTGTCCGTCTGTCTCTCTGTCCAGCACATGGAAGAGGCACTGACCTGTCCTGCATGTGGGGCGATAGGAAGGGGGTACACGTCCTCCCCTGAAGCCAGCTCGCAGCCCACGAAGATCTGAGCATCTGGGTGTTTCTAGCAGGGATTGTGTTAGAAAGACCACATAGCCAGTGGCCGTGCACACCAAACGGTCACAAGCACAGGACCCTGGGAAGCCCCCAGCCGTGTTCCTCAGGCATGCAAGTCCTCGTGGTGGCCATGTGGCCTCAGGCTTGGGCAGGGGTCTGGCTTGTTAGTGCTTCTCGGGTGAGCTGTATCTTCCAGAACCTCCAGGCTGGGCACAGACATCCTGGTCCCGAGGCCGGGATGCACACCTAGGAATGAAAGGCCCTTGGCCGGGTCCTGGTGTCTCCCGTGTGCCCTGGGCTCCTTTCTGGTTCCCAGGAAAGCCCCACTTTTCAGTGGTCGCTCTGGGCGTGGACTGTCGCTTGGCAGCCTGGCTGTAGGGAGGGGCTGGTGTGGATGCCTGGCCCGTTCCTCCCGGACCGTGGCTCCCTTCCCTGGGACCTCCCGTCTGTGTTGTCTCCCCCATCCATCGCTTGGTGAGGCTGCAGGCCTCGCTCTCCCTGCTGGTTCCCCATCCAGCTTGCCCTAGAGCCTCCTGCTCTAGCTGACAGTCAGGGTTTCAAGCCTGTAGAGCGGGTCGGCTCCTGGAAGCGTGGCGTGAAATCCCACCATATGAGCAGAAACTGTGCCCCTCCTTCACAGCAGCCGAGGGCGTGCTCGGGCCGGGGGTCTCCCAGCCCTGCTGTCTCTGTCCTGGAAGCGTCCTCTGCGCCCCACAGGACCCTGCTGACATTTGCCTGGGGCACCACTTCTCCCACATCCGGGGTCCCTGCTGGACCGAGAGCACCAGAAACAGTGTGGTGCGTCCATGGCCTGGGCCAGAGCAGAGCAAGGCAGGCAGGACGGCCGTGGCACAGGCCGTAGCCTGGTCAGAGGCCCCCCCCAGGGCAGGGGCTGGATCAGCTGCGTCAGGCTCTGGTTCAGCAGTCGGGGTGTGGCAGGTGAACGAAACCCTGGGAGAGCGCTCTGAGGCCAGATGCCGGCTGCGGGCCGTGGGGGCTGGGCCGTGGGGGCAGGAAGCCAGGCAGGTGGCGGGCACGGGCCGAGCTGGGACCTGGGCACAGCTGGCCAGCCCAGGGGGTCACCCAGCCTCGGGCCTCACGCGCTGCCTGTTGGACGTGTCTGCAGACGAGCGTTTGCTTATCACAGGCTGGTTAATCCATGTAAGCTGTTTATTCTGAACGTCACGATGAAGTAGGTGTGTTCGTAGCACAGGAGAGAGTAACGCAGTTATGAGACGTCTTTTATTTGGTTATCAAAAAAATTAGAAGAGCGCGTGCCCATGGGAATGCGGCTCTGAGCTGCCCGGCCGGCCTGCCCCGCTAGCGGGTCCGAGCACTGAGCTCCCAGCGGCGCCCGCAGGCTGGAGCGACCAGTCGTGTGGGCAGACTCCCCGGGAGGACAGCACCTTCCAGAGCCCGCACTTACGCAGTGTTAGCTAACGGGATTCTTGCTGCTTCTTCTCCTTCTTTAAGAACCGAGGAGCCGACGGCCCAGCAGCCTCCGAAGGGGCAGGCCCAGGTCAACAATGGAGCAGGTAGGCCCCCGGCAGCTGGGCCGGGCGGTGGGGGGCGCGCTGGCCCTGAGCCCGTGGGACTGCGAAGGCGTCTCCAGCTGTGAATCAGGAGCTGTCACCGCAAACACAGGCTGTTCAACGAGACAGGATCTTATTTTCCTGTAGAAAGACCACGTGGCCCGCTTCAGCCCTTGCTGATGGAGATGCAGTGTCGTTGCTGTCAGACTGGCTTTTTGGCCCCTGACCTGGTGGCCCATGTCCAGAGGCTGGCAGTCCTGACAAGGGACGAGCGGGCAGTGGGGGCCGCCATGGTCAGCATGTGGCCGGCCCCCCTTGGGTCAGGATGCACAACCCTTTGCACCTTTTCCTCCTCCCTGAGCTTCTATCTGAGTCCCCCCCGGCCTTCCTAGAGCTGTTCGAGCAGCAAACTGGACTTTCTGTCCAGCTCTGTAGGCCTGGCCCTCTTGGCACCCAACCTGGGGCGCCCTCCCCCAGGCTGAGCCCTCGCAAGCACCCCTGCCGGTGCCGGGAACACACAGCTGCCCCAGAAGGGCCTCAGGTTAGCCCGTCTCGTGTACAGGGGAGGAAACGGAGACTCAGGAAGGGAAGTCTCTCCGGGGGCCCCTGCCATGTGGAGGCCCAGCTTGGCCCGGAGTCAGGTCCTGCCTTTCAGAGGGGGAGATGCCCCCTGCCCAGGCACCCCGGTGTGGGAACCCCAGGCGGGCCGGTGCAGGTGCAGAATTGGCTGCTGTGCCCCTCGGGTCACCGGTGCCACACCCAAGACCCAGGATCCAAGCCAGGAACAGAGAACCCGAGGCCCTGCTGTGCCCTGTGATTGAGGAGTCTCCTGTGCACACAGGAGGGTGGAGGGTGGGGTGACCCCAAGTCTCCCGGAGCCCAGGCCGAGGTCCATTCTGTAGCGGCGGTCGCTGGTGTGGTGGGTTCTGTGTGGGGAAGGGAGGGCACGGGTGCAGTGCTCCCCACCCAGCAGCCGGGGTGGACGGCCAAGGGGTCACGGTGTCCGAGCCGGGCTGCTGGGGCAGCGGGCCGGACCTGGACCTGGGGCTCGGCCGACTACAGCCCCCACCTGACTTCACATGTTTCAAACGTTTTTACATTCTTAAGTGTTTGGAGAAAATCCCAAGGATGTGGATCTCACATCTCTGCATCCTTACTGTGGTTTCGTGGCAACACGGGCCTGGTAGACTCCGGCCCGCCCACCGCTGCCTAGCCACCCGCCGCAAACATTCACGTCCCGGGCAGGGGCGACAAGCCCCCAGCCCTCCTCAGCCCTCCCCTCCCTGAGAGCTCTGCCTTTTCTCTGCACCTGGGCGGCTCACAGACCTCAGCCCCTGGGAGAGCCTCAGCCCCTGGGAGAGCCTCTGCCCCTGGGAGAGCCGGGGCGCTGGACCCCTCCCGCCGTCCCCCTCCTCGCCTGCGGCCGGACAGCGCCCCCTGCAGGCGAATATGTGTCCTGCAGCACACCCAGGCTCCCTGGTTCTGCCTGGTTTTCTTTTCTTTTTTTTTTAAGATTTTATTTATTTATTTGACAGACAGAGATCACAGTAGGCAGAGAGGCAGGCAGAGAGAGAGGAGGAAGCAGGCTTCCCCCTGAGCAGGGAGCCCGACGCGGGGCTCCATCCCAGGACTCTGGGATCATGATGGGAGCTGAAGGCAGAGGCTTCACCCAGAGCCCCCCAGGCGCTCTGTCCACCTGGTTTTTTGAGTTTGGGATGTGGGTCTGTTTCTGAAGATCTTGGTCGAGCTGGGCAGAGGCCACTTCCTTCACTGGGGCCCCCAGCTAGATACAGCCACGGCCCACACACCCCTTGGCCGTGCTTCTGGTCCCCGGGCTCCCCAGGACTGAGCCCCTGCCAGAAAAAGGGAGGATGACGCAGACGCCAGGGGTGGGAGCCCACGGTGGGGGGGCAGCTTGGGGCACGTGTGGCCGTGGAGACCGCATGTGGTCCGTGGCAGCCAGGCCGGGCCTCGTGGTGGAAGCGGGTCAGGCCTGGCGTCGGGGAGTGCGTGTTCACGCTCCTCTGTCGGTGCTCCTCACGCCCCCGCCTGCCCTCACGGGGACCTCCGTGCCCACAGACCGGCGGAGCCAGGGGCTGTGCCCCCGCGTCCAGAAGTGGTTCTACGAGAAGTTCGGGGAGTACGTGGAGGACTTCCGGTTCCAGCCGGAGGAGAGCGCCGTGGAGACGGAGGAGCCCCTCAGCGCCCGGAGGTGGGGGCCCTGGCGGAGGTGGGGGGCAGTCACCGCACCGAGGCCTCAGCCAGGCCAGCGTCCGAGGGTCCGAGAGGCGGCAGCCGGGGCGGCTCCCAGGGCCAGGCCATGCCCACCTTCTTGCGAAAGGGACCCCCTTCCTGGAGGAGGACAGGCAGCAGGGCTCCAGGGCAGGTGGCACGGCCACGTCCCCCTGCTCAGTGGTACCCGCTCAGTCAATTGCCCCTGCTCCAAGCCGTATTGTAGGCTCTGGGGGACTCGGGTTCTAGGGCCACGGGTGGGAGGTGAGGGACGGTTCCATGGGTGAGACACCCCCCCACACCCCAAGTTAGGGAGCAGCGACAATGTGCTTCCTGGCATGGCCGTGTCCCGGTGCCAGCGGAGCCCCGCAGTGGGTGTCGGGCGAGGCGCAGAGGAGCCAGTGCTCATGTCTCTCCCTCTCTCTCCCAGGTTGACGGAAAACATGAGGCGACTAAGTGAGTACCTAGCATGTCTGTGAGCGGCCGTGGGGACCGTTGGGGCCTGAGCTGCGTGCCCGGAGCCAGCAGGGCCGGCTCTGGAGTCCTGAGCTACGGGACGTGTTCTCAGAAGGATGTTCCCTGAGAGTTCTCAGGAAAAAGGCTCCCTTTGGAAGCCCGTCCGGGGCCCCACCTTGTCCATCTAGAGCAGGACAGGATGGGGCCAGCGCTGTCCACCTGGCCCTGAGCCGGGGCACCGTTTCCCTCCAGGCCTGGAATGCCCTGAGAGAAGTGGTGCTTTCCCCCGTGTTTGCCAGAGCCTGGGCGGTGACAAGGAACACCCCCTCAGCTGGCCCTTTCTCTTGTGCATGGCTCAGGCGTGGGCGGCAGGGGACAGGTGGCCGGCGCGGCCCCGCAGAGGCTGTGGATGGCCCGCAGCACCTGGAGCGGTGCTCCTGGGGGGAGCACCGGCAGAGGGTCAGGCACACGAGGAGCCAGAGTTTTGCTCGTTTTGGCTCCTCCCGCCCCGCTGTTGCCCTGCTGCTGCCCCGCTGCCCTCCTGGGTGTGCCCAAGTGTGCAGTGTGCAGTGCCCTCACTGCAGTGTGTTGTCCTCAGAGCGCGGTGCCAAGCCCGTCACCAGCTTCGTGAAGAACCTCTCTGCCTTATCCGACTGGTACTCCGTCTACACGTCCGCCATCGCCTTCACCGTGCGTGCTCCCGGGCGGTGGGGGGTGCTCCTCCAGGCCTCCGGGCCTCCGGCCCGCCCCGTCCCCACGGTTTCCCTCGGGACACACGCCCCTTAGCTTCTGTCTAGAAAGTGGCTGCCGTGTCGCTCCCCAGCCACGGGGTCGCTGCAGGATCATGCGAGAGCGTGGGGGGTGCCGGGGGTCGGCCCGTGTCTGCACACACAGCCCCATGGCAGCCCTCTGTCCATGCCTCCGTCGCCTCCCTGGACGAGTCAGGGAGAGGATGGTGGGGAGGCGCGTCTGCCCAGAGGGGCCCCGGGCTCCTCCCGCTGGGTATCTAGGGGAGGCTCCTGGCAGACCCCCAGTGGCCTGAGGCCAAGCTGAGACTCCGCGAACCACCAGTCCTGGGTCAGGATGGGAGAGCAGGGGCCTGGCATTGTCGTGTGCCCTTGGGGGACATGGACCCTGCGGCGGTGCCGGAATGGTCCTGTGGCAGCCATCCCCAGCCCCACGTGAGACCCTCTGGTCACTGGGAGGAGGACACAGCCTGCCCTCCTGCCTGCCAGGCCAGAGAGCGGTGGCCGCAGCTTCCAACGTCCCCATCTCTGCGTTCCAGAGGGTTCGGAGACCTCCCTAAAGCCCATAGCTTGGCGCCAGTGCAGGGGAGACGGGCATTTTGCAAACACAGACTGAGAACACGACCCAGTGACTCAGTGGCAGGGCGCCAGCCCCACCTC
Source organism: Mustela putorius furo (assembly GCF_011764305.1). NCBI lineage: Eukaryota > Metazoa > Chordata > Mammalia > Carnivora > Mustelidae > Mustela > Mustela putorius. Next base: position 14,263,504 of record NW_025422023.1, read on the forward strand.
ACGCCAGAGGCCCCACCTTCAGCCCCCCAAAGCCCCGCCTTCACCCTTCCAAGCTCCATGAGGTCTTTGGTACCTTGGTCCTGCCTACCGTCACCAGGGGATGTGCTCGCCATTCAGACCTACCTTCCAGGCCTCCGCCTGGACCCCGTCCCCGCCCCCCGCCCCCGCCACATTCCCTTCTCTGCCCTTTTCTGAGCGTCTGCTCTGTGCCGGCAGCTCTGCCAGTCCCGGTGGGCCTGGAGCGGAGGAGCCCAAGCCGCACTTGGCCTGGCACACGGCACGCAGGGGCTTCTCAGCCAGCAGTCAGTTGCCTCACTGGCCGCGCTGAGTCCCGGGGGTGTTGCCAGCTCCAGCTTAAGGGAGCCGCCCCCAGAGCTGGCAGGGACCTTGGCCCGCCCCAGGCTACGTGCAATGGCTGCTTCCCTGGGACCGCCTGCTCCCTGCACCCTCGGAGCACTGGCGGCTCCTCCTGAGAGAGCAGCTCCTCTCAGGGCTTCCCTGTCCTGCCGTCAGCCCTTGGGGAAGGCCCTGGGGGCCTGGGCTCCCCGCCTCCTGGCATGGCTGCCCGCCCGGTGGGGCAGGGCAGGGGGAGGGATGTGGCCTGTCAGGCCGCCTGACTGTCTCTCTCCAAACCCGCAGGTGTACATGAACGCCGTGTGGCATGGCTGGGCCATCCCCATGTTCTTATTTCTAGCAATTTTGAGGTTATCCCTCAATTACCTCATAGCCAGGTAGGTGAGCAGCTTCCTTCTGCGTACGTGACTGGGAAGTCTTCTGACCACACACACAACCGTAGCACACCTGAGCTGGGGCTGCCTCACACGTGGGGTTTGGGGAGTGGTCCTCGGGGAGGCTGGGCTCCCGAGCCCCCAGGAGGACGCCCACCTCCACCTGGTCCGCGGGAGGCAGCAGGCGGGGCTCCGCAGACTCCCCAGCTCCTTTCTCTCGGGGGCCGGCAGGGGGTCCCCCCAGCAGCTCCTGCTCAGCTGTGACGACCCCAGGGACTTGCGGGGCTGTGGAGTCTCTGTGCCCTGGGAGGCCCCGGGACTTAGCGGGAGGGTCGTTGCAATCACGGAGCCCATGCGGCATCTTCTCTGTGCTAGGCGCGCTCCGGGGGGCTCCACGGGGAACCCCTCCTCCCCAGCTGCTTGGTCTGTATGCGGCAGCGGTGACCCCTGCTTCACGCAGGCCTGCAGTGGGCCCTAGCAGTCCTGACTTTTTTTTGTTAAGTTTTTATTTATGTATTTGAGAGACAGTCAAGAGCGGGCGGCAGAGGCAGAGGCAGAAGCAGGCTCCCCGCTGAGGAGGGAGCTGGACATAGGACTGCATCCCGGGACCCCGGGATCATAACCTGAGCCGAAAGCAGACGCTGCACCGACGGAGCCTCCCGGTTCCCCGCCGCAGGCAGATCTGTGCTTAGCTGTTGAGAAGTTCACACTTTCACATACGGCTTTCCCGGGTGCATCTCTGAGCCTGCTTGAGTAGGGTTATTTGAAAATGTATTTTGTAGAGAAGAATATCTTTACATACCCGGGAAGGGGTCACCTGTGCCCAGACCAGGCACGATTAGCTAAAGCACTCACCGTTATTTCTTCGCTGGCTTCTTCTGAAAGATCTTCTGTTCCACCTCTGGGCCCCCAGGGGAGGGGCTCCTGGGGGTGACCCTGAACTTTCCCTGCTCAAGAGCCAGGGAGCAGCCCTGCAGGTCTCGGCTGCAGACAGAGGGTTCCGGAGCCCTTCCTGTCCCGCACTTCTTCCCCGCCGGGAGCACGGGGCTGGGGACTCGATGTGGTCCGTCTGTGAAAAGCGCATGATGCTGTCCTTGCAGGGGCTGGAGGATACAGTGGAGCATCGTGCCTGAAGTCTCTGAACCGGTGGTAAGTCCTGGGAGGGTGGAGGTCTCTGTCTCCGCCCGGCCAGCTTCCCGGAGCCTCCGGGTGCTGCTTGCTAGATGCCCAGGGGACCCCTGCCTGGCAGGTGGAGGTCAGGAAGCAGAAGGCCAGCCTCCCCCACCACAGAGCCCTGGATGGCCACAGGCTGACCCCCAGCCAGCCAACACCTCGAGTGCCCCTCCCTGGCCCCTGCTTCACTGCAGGGGAAGCAGGTCCTCACCAGACCCGGGCCCTGGGCTGTCCTTACCCCTCCTGGTAGGGGTCATACGTTGGAGCAGGGAGAGGGGGTACAGGGGCCTCCCGGACCAGAGGTCAGTAGGTCAGTAGAGCAGGGATCAGCGAACTGTGACCTGCTGGGCCCCGGCATCCAGGAGGCCCTTGGGAGGTTCTTGTTAAATGAACTCAGACAAACAGGTGGAGGTCGTGCCCCCTCGCCTCAGTTTCCCTCCGTACAGAGTGAGGGGTGGAGGGCTACCGGATCTCAGACGCACCTTTGAAGATGGGCCGTGGAAGCGTGACCCCCTGCTGGCTCAGGGGACTGCCACTGCCCGCCTACCCTCTCGGGCACCGGGGGGGCGTCTGCCAGGACAGCCAGCCCCTCTGTGCGGGGGCAGTGCAGGACCCTGCTTCTGGGGCTGTGAGGCCTCTGGACTGCTTCTGTGAACCATTGCTCTGGGCTGCTGAATTCCGGTGGAAATTCTCTGTCCCCTTTGGCTGCAGGAGCCTCCGAAGGAAGACTTGACCGTGTCTGAGAAGTTCCAGCTCGTGCTGGATGTCGCCCAGAAGGCCCAGGTACAGCTCTCGGGCTCCAGCCCCGGGGGCGTCTGTGCGTCAGCCCAGCCCCATGGGGGCCCCAACCCCCAGAACCGCAGGCCTGGATTATCTGTGGTCAGCTGACCTGCCCGTCGATCCCTTGGCAGTGCCCACGGCCACGGTTGGCGGGAGGGTCTGGGCTGATGGTGGGCACCCTGGAGGGTGGAGACCTGCCAAGCCGGGGCCAAGCCAGCTGCTGGGAGGGACGTGGCCTGCGTCCGGCGTCCGTGCGAGTCCCTGGGCTTCTCGGGGACCCACCACCCCGTCCCCAGCCTGTGAGCGGCTGGGTGGGACAGCGGGGCTCTGCGTGCCCCCCACCTCCAGTTGTGGCCTCGCGGGGCGGCTATGCACCCCCCAGTGTCACCCTGTAGACGGGCCCAGGGCCCGTGGTGACCACGGCTTCTCCCCACAGAACCTCTTCGGCAAGATGGCTGACATCCTAGAGAAGATCAAGAAGTAAGTCCCCGGCCCCCAGCCCGCACCTTCGGGGGTGCGGCCCCGGTCCCGGCTGAGCCCCCCTCTCCCTTCCAGCCTGTTCATGTGGGTCCAGCCCGAGATCACGCAGAAGCTGTACGTCGCGCTCTGGGCTGCCTTCCTCGCCTCCTGCTTCTTCCCCTACCGCCTGGTGGGACTGGCCGTGGGTAAGGAGGCGCCCGGGCTGGGGTCCGGGCTGCCGCGCGTGCCGGGTTGGGGGGCGCGGGGGTCCCGGCCTGCCTGCCCTGGCGCCGCACCCGACGGCTCTCCGTTAGAACGGTGGAACTTGGGAGAAACGAAGCCCATCGGAACCCCAGAGCCGTGATCCTGGTTCCTTAAAATGAGCCTGTTCTCTGCTTTCAAGAGCCAGCCCCCGGCCGCACCCCGCTCCCGGCGAGCACGTGGGGCTGGGAGGCATCGGTCGTGGACCGCGGTCAGCCAGCTCGGAGCGCTCACGGGGGCCGAGGGGCGGGGGCCGCGGCCCAGGGAGGATGACGGGTGCAGGTGTCGTGGGGGACAGTGGCCTCGAGGCTCTGTGCAGTGGGGTCTGAGCAGAAGGTGAGCTTTCTGGATTCTGCTTTGGGCTGGTCAGGAGCAGCCCGTGGCTGGGGTGGGCTGGGCAGGGCAGTGAGGGGCCTGAGGCAGGCAGCTGCGTCGGGGTTGTGGAGCCCTAGGGGGACCCTGGTTGTGGTTGGAGCCCGACGCCAGGAGCTATGGCTGGACTGGATGGTCGGGGAGGGCTCAGGGTTTGCCCCGACGGGCTGGTAGGCCGTGTTGCCAAGTGGGGCCACTGGGGAAGTGGGGGGGGGGGCAAGCTGAAGACAGGGCGCTCAGAGCTTGATTTTGGGGTGGGCAGCGTGCAGAATTCAGGGAGCCACTGGCCGCAGGGCTGACTGTGCACGACGTGGCTTCTGCCTCTTTCAGACCATGGGATGGCACGGCAGCATAGCTTGAACACCCCCGTGGGTTTGCTGGAACCCCTGTACTGAACCCCTGCCTGGGGCTTCTGCAGGGTAGGGAGAGGGTGTGGGCCGGTGTGGAGGCTGCCCTGAGGCCAAAGCCATGGTTCTGAGGCTGCCCCAACCCACTCGGCCCACCTACCCCAGGAAGCTGCACCCTCCTCCCCAGGCTAGACCCTGAGCTCTGATTTCCTGCGGGGTCTCTGTGTCCCTGAAGTGGGCACGGCCTGTCTGCAGTGCAGGGGTCAGGGCGAGGGTAGAGGCTGGATCCGAGCTGTGACGTTGAGCTCGGGGTTCGCACAGGGCGGGGGCGGTCCCCACCTGCCAACCACCTCCTGGCGTGCCGCTGCGGCCTTGGTCTCTCGTTGGCGCCCCCCCGGCATGCCTTGTCAGGACAAGCAGTGCTGACAGACAGCATGGCCTTGGGGACAAGGACTGACACCAACCAAAGTGAAATGCCCTCAATCCTGTTTCTCGGGGGCCCGGGGTGCAGGGGGCGCCCGGCCGTGATGCCGGGCCACCAGATCAGAGGGCGGCTGGCTGGGGGTGGGTCCCTCGCACTTTCTTTCATGTCACCCTTGTGGGGTGGTAAGTGGTGGGCCCGTCTGTGTGCAAGGTGCTGTGGTCGGCAGGAGCTGCCGGAGGGCCCCAGGTGGCGAGACACTGAAGGGGACACCACGTTGGCTGGGTCACCTCACACTCTTGCTCCCCCTGCCCTGCGCCGGCCACACCTGGGTTCTGGGAGGCCGTCTGTGGGCCCTGGCCACAACGGGACTGTCATCTCCTGTCCCTAGGACTCTACGCTGGCATCAAGTTTTTCCTCATCGACTTTGTCTTCAAACGCTGCCCGAGATTGCGAGCCAAATACGACACCCCCTACATCATCTGGAGGAGCCTGCCCACGGACCCCCAGCTCAAAGAGCGCTCCAGCACCGCCGTGTCGCGCCGGGTAGGCTGGCCTCGGGCGGGGCCCACACTTGTGCTCTCTGTGTGTGGGGAGGCTGGTGTCTTCCTGATCTCGTGGGGCCCTTGAAGCAGACAGAGTACGGCCCCCGCTGCCCGGCATTGCTGCTTTAGAGCGCCCCACGGCGCCGGGTGGCCACTGGGGGAGGCTGTGCTGGAGGCCCTCTCCTGCCTCGAGGCCCCTCAAATCGGCCCCCAACGGACTTGCCTGAGCCATGCTGTCCCCCAGGCCAAGGGCAGGCAGGGTGCGGGGGGCTGGTCACGTCTGCCCAGAGCTAGGGGGCCTTGGGAGGAGGGAGCCGTGGGAGGTACTGTCTGGCCCTCTGTTCCCCAGCTCAGGCGCGGGCCTACCTCGTGCCCACAGGCTGGCATGGGGCCTGTATTTTATTCATGGTAGAAGGGCTTCGTGGGTGTTGGGCCCTGGGTCCCAGACTCAGACACAGAGGATGAGCTGGCCTAGGCGCTCTCAGGGTCTCAGACGAGCGCGGGAGGTTCTGGGTCCCATAGGACTCCTGGGGAGGTCTGAGAAGGTTTCCTGAAGGAGGTGACGTCGGATCGCTGTGTTGTGTGAGTGTCGTCTGAGGACAGGGTGTCCGGTGACCCAGCAACGGGAGGGCAGCTCTGGGTCAGGTGAAGGTCAGGTGAAGGTCACTCTTCCCAGGTTCTGGGACTGCAGAGCTTGCTGGGAGCCCACACTTGGGAGCGGCGTGTGGGGCTCTCTGCACACGAGCAGGGTCGTGGTGCGCTGGTGGGCGAGCTCTGGTCGTGCAGGAGGAGGCGGGCCTAGGGAGGAGGTACAGAGGCAGGCAGCCTGGCTCCCTGCGGGCGTGCGAGGGGACGAGGGGCTCATCCTTGCCCTGGGGTGATCAGGACAGGGCCTTCCAGGGGTTACCATGTAGCGCTGGCCAGCCTCGGGAGAGACAGAGCAGGGGAGTGAGGACGTGGACTTCCTGGAGGTGGAGAGGGGGAGGGGGACCCCGCCACAGCGTCTGCGTGCAGCTCTGCTCAGCCCCCGGGTGTGAGCTCACGTCGCGGGGACCCTCTTTCTCCCTTCTCTCGGTCACGCGTCTGTCTGTCATCTCCTTCCTGGCCAGCTGTCAGGGTCCGACAAGGTATGGTGTCCGTGTGGAAACCCCTTCTCTGCGGGGACCTGATGCTGTGCATTGCTGTGTTGTGACTCTGTTTGACCTTGAACGTCACTTTCCGTGGGCCGTGCCCCGGCCGGTTCCGATTTCCGAAATGTCTGGGATGGCCTCTGTGCGGAGCACCTGGCGGCCTGGGATGCAGACCGCGTGTGCTGGGGTGCAGGTCCTGGCGCGGCCCTCTGGAGTGGGGGCGCCGCCAGGGGAAGCAGGGCTCCTGGGCAGGGGCCCGTAGGGTCTGCACCCCGCATCCGGACATCCGCGCCTGCTGCTCGTCGCCGTTTCCAGCTGGGCAGGGGCAGGCGGGGGGCTGTGTGCGTCCCTGTGCCCACCCGCAGCTGGCGTGAGTAATGGGGATCGCGTGTGCTCTCGGCAGCTACAGACGGCCTCGTCGCGGGGCTGCGTCTCCAGCGCGCCCGCCGGCCTCAACAGAGATGAGGACGCCGGTCGCCTCCACGGGACCAAGAAGGGCAGTTTCCACGAGATCTTCAACTTGACAGAAAGCGAGCGCCCGCTCGCAGGTGTGTGTGCGCAGAGCCTGTGGCCCGCCCTGGCCCTTTGGGGGCTCCGCCTGCGCTGGGGCCGGTGGCCAGGCCAGGCCCTGGGGGCCCGGGAGGGCTCTGGGCAGCAGGCGGGAGTTGCTGGCTGTGCTCCTAGGGCGCCCGTCTCATCGGCCGTGGATGGCTGAGCTGCGGGAACTCAGAGGGGCCGGCCAGGACCTGGTGGCAGGCGGCTGGGCCCTTAGAACCACGTGGCGGGTCACAGTGCATGACTGCCGGCCATGGAGAGCTGGGCTTTGACCTCGTCCTGTCCCCCCTCCCTGCTAACCCGGGCCATGCAGACGTGGCCCCTGAGTGTCGAGGCGGCGGCTCTGTCCGTCTGCACCACGTGAGCTGTGTGCTCCTCGGAGGGGACGGAAGCCCGCGCCGGCTCCCACACGGGAGCAGATACCCGCTTTCTAGGAGAGCAGAGGGCAGCCTGCCTCCCGCTGTGGGTGTTCTTGGTGGCTGGGGAATGAGCTGGCCTGGCCCCGGGGAGCAGGGCTGACGGACCCCATCCCTCCCTACTAGTGTGCGAGCACGGCTGGCGCTGCTGCCTCATAAACCGGGACCGCAAGATGCCCACCGACTACATCCGCAACGGGGTTCTGTACGTGACGGAGAAGTGAGTGCCGCGCAGGCCCTCGGTCCCCCGTCTCCCATCCTTGCTGTGGCGGCTGCGCCCTGGCCTCCCCAGCTCCTCTCGCTGAAGGGCCAGGCCTCAGGGACCGTGCCGGCTCTAGGGGGATACCCCAGGATGCGGGACGCCGCCAGCCTCAGTCGCCCTCTCTCAGAGCGCCGGCTCTGTGGAAAGTGGGTGCGCGGCGGCGGCTGGAAGGGGCGCTCTGCCTGCCGCATGGGGACCGTGATGGCAGCAGCCCGGGCGGGCGTCCCCGTGCGGTTGCTGGGTCACATGTCTTTGTTTCTCCTCTTATAGTTACTTGTGCTTTGAAAGCTCCAAATCCGGTTCTTCCAAGAGAAACAAGGTCATCAAGCTGATGGACATCACGGACATACAGAAGGTCCGTGTGGGTCCTCTCCTACCCTCTTCGGGTACCCCTCTCCGGCTGCGGAGGAGAGAGGCCGTGGGGCCGTGAAGCCGGTGGGCTTCGGTTGGAAGGCAGATGTGTTCGCGGTGAGGGAGTGGTGCCGTCGGGAGACGTGGGAGTGCCTGTGTCAGGCTCCCCTTCTAGAAGGTCTCCGTGCAGAGCCCCCTAGCTCCCCTCGGAGAGTGTCCGCATACCACGGGCTTGCCCCCGTCCTCATGGGTCAGCGCCAGGCGCCCTCCCACAGATGGGGAAGGGGAGCACAGCACGGTGGGCCCGGCCGGGTGCCCCAGCCCCCACTAACCACTGTGTATCCGCCCCTTGGCCCTGAGATGCTCCCCCCACCTTGGGTGTGTCCTCGGCCAGTGTCCCTCCGAGCGTCACTTGGACAGGGCAGGGCATGTGCAGTGTCCCCTGCCTCCAGCGTCTGAGCGTCTGGGACACAGGCCAGCCTAGGTGGGGAGTGGCCGCAGCTCGCTGGCACGTCAGGAGCACACCCCCCTCGCGCCCCCCCCACCCCCACCGGAGAGAGATGCAGCGGCTGGGACAGGAGACGTTCCCCCGCTCCTTAGGGAGACCCCGTCTCACTCGGGCCTGCTGGGAGGGGTGGGATAGGGCATGGGCAGGTCTGGATTCTCGGTCATGAAGTCGGTCTGTCCTCTCGTGGTCAGAAAGGCAGGGTTTCATGGGGCTGGTTGTCTGTGGGCCCCTGGGAGAAACGTGCCCGGGGACAGGTCTGGTCCTGATCCTGGGAGGGCTCCAAGCTGACCATGTGCCATCACCCCTCAGTACAAGGTCCTCTCTGTCCTCCCGGGCTCAGGCATGGGGATCGCTGTGTCAACGCCTTCAACCCAGAAAGTAAGTGTGGTGCGGGACACCGGGCCGTGGCAGAGAGGTAGGGGGTGCGGGTCTAAATCCCTGGGACACGTGCAGAGCCGCTGAGCGGCTCGGGACCCGAGGGGACCCCCTTTCTCTTTCCCTCGCTGTGGCCGCAGCAGCCTCCTGCCTCTGCAAGTCCGGTCAGGTTCAGGGCCGGGGCCCCAGGGAGGAAGGGAGGGCCGGGAGGAGCCAGTCTCTCGCTGCAGGTGGGCCTGGAGCCCGTGCGGGGGCGTGGGGGGGTCTGCCCTTGGGCGCCAGACCCCATGGGGCCCTGCTCAGCCTGGCTGTGCAGGGTCAGCACGCGTCTCCGCCCCGCCAGCCGCTGGTGTTCGGCGCCATGGTGCACAGAGACGAGGCCTTCGAGACTATCCTCAGCCAGTACATGAAGATCACGGCGGCCGCGGCGGCCGGCAGCGACAGCTAGTGTCCATCCACCTGGGACGATGCTGGAAGGCTTTCGTTTGGTTTCTTGGTTTATTTTTGTTTTTTTGGTTTTTTGTTTTTTAACAATTTGATAGTGGAAAAACAGTTGGACATCCTCCTGATCTTTCGCAATAATTCCCCTTGACCTGTGGTTTTATTGTGTTCACGCTGCGCTTCCCGGACCCCTTTGCGCGGGGGTTGCGGCCTCGGACGGCGCCCGCCCGTCCCGCAGGGGAGGCGCGTCCCACGCACACACGGACACAGAGGGCAGGGATCCTCGGAGGCCAGCGGGAAGGCGGACACTCAGGACACGCCTGTGCCAGCCGCCGCCGAGTACAGCCGCCGTCCCGCTGCCCTGGACGGAGAGCCCGCGCCCGCCGCGCCCAGCCCTCCAGAGGCCGGAGCGCTTGCATGCTGAAGCACGGCTGTGAGCACCGGCGCCCTCTTCCTGGGCATGAAGGACATCGGTGAGGAGCAGCTCGGGGGCGCCTCCGCCGACCACCCTGGGCGGGCCCGTGGGTCTCACTCCTTCCTGTAGCGAGGCCACCTACCACGCGGCCTCAAGTGGGGCCCAGGACAGGGCGCGGCTCGGTCTGGCCTACGCTCGGTGCCAACCATCCACAGGGGCCAAGGAGCCACCAAGGCCACTGGCCATCTGGGCCCTACTAGCCACTGGGAGGCCAGGAGTCGGCAACCCTCATGGACAGGGAGTGGCGTGCAGGCAGAAGCACATCTTTCCCTCCCTGCTCTGGAAAGCAGACCGTCGGCCGGGGCTTTCGGGGCCCTCTGAGCGCGGGATGCTCTCAGACGAACGTCAGCCGCAGCACGGCCAGGTGTGGCTTCGTGGTGACAGCCTCCAGGGCTGGCAGAGGAGTGCTCTGGGGCCCAGGGGCGGGAGCGGCCTGGATGCACCGTGGGCCAGGCTGGCCGCCGGTTTGCCATGGGAGCTGTGTGGGGCCACTCGGGGGCTCCAGCAGTGGGGAGTGACTGAGTGGAGCCCAGAGGCTGGGGGCCGGGTGGTCTGCGCCCCTGACGTCCGGCGGTGGGAGCGAGCCACCCCCGCCCGGCGCCTGCCAGGGCGCTGGTGGCCGAGGCCGGGGGTTGGGGGAGGGGTCTGTCTGCAGGCTGCATTGGGGACAGGCCTGTGACCTTGGGGAAGGACAGGCTGAGGTTGTGGCGGCCGCGCCCGCCCCCGGCCAGCGCTTCCAACTGGACGGCGGCTCCTCGGCGTGCCCTGCGTCCCCTGGGTGTCCTGGACATTGTTGTTTTTTGAAGAAACAGAAGATTATATTTTTTACAGAGAGCAAGCTGTTTTTCTTATTTTTGTATCATTTTTCAGATGTAATTTTTACCTTTGCTCCAATCCTAATTTGCTGGTTTGGGTGAAGCCCGGTGGCCTCGCTCGCGTCCTCCTTCTCGGGGGGCCACGGAGCCACACGCCACGGCCCAGGCCGTGCTCCCAGGGGGCCGCGCTCCCAGGGGGCCGCGCCGACCAGCCTGATGAAGCACACAGCCCGCGCCGGCCGGTGAGGTCTGAGGGCACCCGCGGCGCCCGCCGCCCCGGTCTGCCTGGCGCTGGCGTTCACACAACCCCGCAGGCCGGCTTCTCGTCGGACCGAAGGCAGAGCCGCTCTGAGTCCTGGCTTTGGCTCCCACTGTGGGCGCAGGGGGACCAGCTCCCATGGGCCCTGCAGAGGCCTCAGGCACCCCCGGGGACCCTCTCCCAGGGACCCTCCCTCAGTGCCTGAGGCGAGGGGGGACAGGCAGATTCAGGGGACCCTCTGGGAGCCGCTCACACCCCTCCCTGGGGCTTGGCATGGGGCTTGCCCTCCTCAGCAGAGCGGGTGGTTTGGTTCGAGTCCCTTCTGAGGAGAAAGGGAGATGAAAACTGACCACGTGCGGAGCACGGCCCGGGGCGCTGGGTGGGGGTACGTGGCCCCCGGGGGCTCCCCGCTGCCTGGCAGAGAGAGCCCGGGGTTTCTATCAAACTGTGTAAATCTGGGCAGATGTTTAATTTCTATGACTAATCACTGAACTAGTGTGAATGTTACATTTTTAGGTCCAAAGCTCAAGTCTGTTTTGGATCTGTAAGTAACCGTTCCTGCTGTCACTCTGTTCCACAGAAGGGTTGTACTGTGTGAAGAACTGATGAAAAACTCTGTAACAGTTTTTTAAGAAAACTTTGTTTGTTTAAAGAAGTCTTGTATAAATTATAATTTTTATTTAAATAAACCTCAGATGCTTTGTGCTCCGGGGAGGGTGGGGGGTGCTTGGCCTCCCCAGCGGGGCCCCTGTGCCTTGTCGGCAGCTGGAGGGGGGCAGGCTGGTTCCCCTCCTGGGGGCCCAGGATCACCGTGAGCACCAGTGCTGGAGGGTAGCAGGGGTTTGGGATCCGAAGCAGCCCGGGGCATGGAGTGTGGCAGGAGGCATGGGAGCAGACATTGAGGGGAAGCAGGGGTCCAGGTTCCCAGAGGCTGGAAGGCCGGTTCAGCGCATCCAGGGCCTGGCACTGGGTGACAGGGCAGTGGGCCCATCACTCTGCCGGGACATGGAGGAGCCTAGAAAAGGACCCTCGGGGTTGGGGTGCAGGTCCTAGGCAGGACTTCCCTGGGAATGGTAAGCATCTCTGGGACCAGGTGCAACCTGGAGCCCTCCCCCCTGGGGTTTGGGCAGAAGGGTCCCCGGTGGCCCCCGTGGCTCAGCCAGTCGAGACACTGACAGTGGAGACCAAGGGATGCAGGAACTGGCCGACATCTGAACCCACCAAAGTCCTGTGTGGAGCTGAGCTGGGCACAGTCAAGGGCGCAGCCTCCTGCCCCCGACACCCACAGCTTGACCCAGGTCCCACGAAGTGAGCGGGAGCTGAACAGACATCAGGTCTGGGGGGCTGGCCCTGCGCTCGGATGAGCCCCATCCTCCCGTTCGTCCGTTTGTTCGCTGCGGGCAGTCTCAGGGCTGGGACCGCGCTGTGACAGGCCGGTGGTCCCTGGGGGCCAGGTACCCGGTGAACGCTCTTGGGACTGCACAGCCCAACAGGTAAGGTCTATGAGCTCCCAGCCCTGTGGGGACCCCTGTTCTGGGGAGGGGGAGGGGTGAGGAGGAGCCGGAGGAGGTGGCAGGGACCCCTCCGCCCCCCTCGCCGATGGGGCTCCCTGTTTGCCTGTTTTGTTATTTAATGTGTCCACAAAGTAGCAGAAATAGGTCTCCTCACTCCTGTAAGAGCTCCCCGGGGACCACATTTGGTAGAATTGGTTTTGTCTGTGGCCGGTGTGTTTCCTCTGGTGGGTTTACAGCAGTCCTCTGCAGGGGGCGTCTCCTGGCTTCACCCGGGCACCGCGAAACCAAAGGAGGTGCCTTGGTGGCCCCATGGTTTTGGGGCCTTTATTCTTGGGAGCCTGAGCCCCTGCCAGGCTCCCACAATCTGTCCTGGCCGCAAGACAGAGGAGCAGCCGCCCTGGCCTGAGGAGGGTCTGGGGCCCCAGGGGACAGGAGCACTGAAACACTGGCTCTCATCAAGTGCAGGCACCTGCTGCTGATGCTGAAACAGCGTTTAGTGAACGGGGCGGGGGGATCGCATGTGGCCCAGAGAAGTGTTGCCATCAAGTTGGGGACCGAAGGCGGTGGTTACCGCTGTTCGCCTGCAGGAACCAACCTGCAAAGCTGACTCCTCATGCATCCCCTGTGGCGGAGGCTGGAGTAGGGGCCGGCAGCTTGGGGCGGGCGGCAGGGGTGATGGGGGCGGGGGGGTGGGCGGCCACTGCCTGCGGCCTTATGACCCAGCAGGGATCCGTGGGTTCATCCAGGAGGCCCTGCCCTGCGGGAGTGTGCAGAGGCAGGAGGTGGGGGGCCCAGGGGAGCCATCCAGCCCCTGAAATCAGCCCCCCCATGCCGGAGCTGGGAAGCCCACCCCGTCTCCTGCTGGGTCCCAGCACCTCCACAGCCGCGGGCTGGCATTGTGTCGGGGGTGCAGGGCTCCCAGGATGCTGGCGGCAGAGGTGGGGGGCAGGTGCCTGGGGACCCAGTCCTTTAGAGGGAGGCACTGCTGTCCCTTCTGTACGGGGAGTCAGACCTGGCCCAGATGGGGGACAAGTGGGCAAGGTCCTGAAGCTGGAGCGACTCAGCTCTTCCCACTCGTCGGTGACAGCACTGTGGGAACCCCAGATCTAGAAATAAGGGCTTTTTTAAAGATTGTATTTATTTGACAGAACACAAGTGGGGACAGGGAGAAGCAGGCTCCCTGTGGAGCGGAGAGCCCAAAGCAGGGCTCGATCCCAGAACCCCAAGATCACGACCTGAGCCAAAGGCAGACGCTTCACCAACTGAGTCTCCTATGCACCCCACGCAGGATAAGTTTTCATAGTAAGAGGCACAATTTCTGGATTCCATATGATACACTTAAAAAAAATCAGATTTCTATGTAACAAACAAAAAAAATTTAATCCCAAAATACAGTTTGCTAGGAATATACCTGAACGGTTCAGATACTGTGGGAAACTAGGAACTGTCAGAAGACTCGAGTAAGGCTTTATGAATGGGAACGCGCTGCGTTCCTGGACTGGAAAGCTCAGCCTCGTGATGAAAACGTCTTCTCACAATGTGCAGCGTGAAGCAGCGGGATCCAGGAGACACGCAGCGTGACTCCTTTCAGGAGAACAGCAGCGCCTGCCGGACGAGGCCGGACGACACGGGGGAGCGAGTGTACAGGGAGAGAACCCTGCTCCTGCCGGTTCAGGTTCCGGGGCTGTACACCCCCGAGCACGCGGACGGCAGGCAGGGCAACCGGACAAAAGGCACACGTTCTTATTTGATGCTAAGAGCTTCTTTTGTTGCTGTTCATGGAGACCTTTATAGAAAAAAGTCAGAAGACCCAGAGAAGCAGTTAGATCCTGGGGCTTCTTAACAAAACGGCAACAAACTTGTGAAGATCGGACGAGCTGGATGAGGGTTTTGGGCTTCTGAGGTCATAGGACGGCACTGAGGGGTCTCAGTGGAGAAGTGAAAGAAGCTTAAGGTTTGTGCGGACCTAGCTCGGCGCCGGCGGTCCCCGCGGTCGGCTCGTGCGGACCTAGCTCGGCGCCGGCGGTCCCCGCGGTCGGCTCGTGCGGACCTAGCTCGGCGCCGGCGGTCCCCGCGGTCGGCTCGTGCGGACCTAGCTCGGCGCCGGCGGTCCCCGCGGTCGGCTCGTGCGGACCTAGCTCGGCGCCGGCGGTCCCCGCGGTCAGCTCGCGGCACCTGCCCGCGGGGAGGTTTGATCCCGGTTCTCAGCAGATGGGTGGGGGTGCAGAGGGCGCCTCTTGAAGTCTTCAGCTCGAGACAACCTTATGCCCAAGTGGCCTGTCTTGGGGTGGCCTGTCCTGACCCCCTCACACGGGTAAACAAGGGAACGGTGCACCGGAAACGGGTCCCCTACAAGGGGAGCACGGGGACTTCGGGAGGAAGTTCTAGCTCTTGGCCTGGGTGACCCCGTGTCCTTCGTTTTATTCTTGTTCTATACACTGTTACATGGGTGGGGCCTGGGCGTCTTGGTCGGTCGGGCGTCTGACTCTGGAGTTCAGTGCAGGTCATGATCTCGGGGTTGTGGGATCAAGCCTGGGGGTTGGTTGGGCCCTGTGCCCAGCGGGGAGTCTGTCTGGGGTTCTCCCCCTCTCCCTGCTCACGTGCACCTGCTCACTCTCAAAACAAGTGTGCACAGGCGTTTTCACGAAACATGCTCTGCTTAGAACAGAACAAGAATTTATAAAAGAAAACCAAACTCTGCCCAAAGTAACTTTATTTTTGTCTTCTCAAACATACCAGAGCAAATACGCCATTTTCCAATCTTGAAACCAGCAAGATTACAAGAAAGTGAAGCCACCCTCTCAGGCCATACTTGCCCGTTACCCAGGATTGTACCAGAGCAGTCGCCCCTGCCCCCGCCCCCGAGCCGCAGGGACCGCCCACCAGGTGCCCACCTGGTGCGGAGAAGCAGGAAAGCGTCAGAGCATGATGGCTCCTGGTGTTTTCGCACTGATGAGTCACCAAGGAAGTTAAAACACAGACTAACCCTTCTAGATGGCCCTAAGTTTTCACTGACCCACCACTGGTCCAGGTTTTTCTTCACTACCCTGGAGTCCAGTGGTTGTGGGGACTTCCCGGAGATCTGAGCCTCTCGCCCCTGGGGGAATGTCTGAACAGTCCTTCCGGACTGCGTGCACATCATCGGGAACTCCCGGGGCGTCCCGACCATCACTCGGGCCCCGAGAACGGCCCCAAGGCCTGCAGTTCTGGACTTGGGCACGCGGCCAGCCATGCAGGAAGCCGGGGACAGGGCCGGCTCTCAGTGAACAGAGAATGCTCACCGTGGCCCGGACCAGTTTCCTAAAATGGGCAGTGGATTGTAGGACAGGCCAGAACTGTTTGGGGAAAGCTTGTGAAGGAACCCGTCCCACAGCGTGGTTCTGCGCCCTCCCCCGGGCCGCTGCCCACGCACAGAGCTGCCTGCCTGTCCTTCCCACCAGCAGCGAGCACTGGGGATCAGAAAGAGCCCGCGGGGACTGACTTTCCACACCCAGACGGCGCCCGCCCAGGACCTGCTAAACCATTGCCTTTGTACGATGACGCAGTGACGTGGTCTACTGGAAAGGCCACAGGGAAAGCTCGCTTTGGTGTGACCTGGACGGGACTGAGATGGAGTAGGAGATCGCACGTGTGCTCCAGACACGAACACCAAAATGAGATGCGACCAGTATCGGATGTCTGTGGGGCGAACAGGACCAGCTACTCCTCCAAACGGCCAAGCGCCGCCCGGGACAGTCAGGCCGGCTCCGTCTCTGCAAACCAGAGTCCAAGCCGCAGCTTCTATTTCAAATAAAGCTATTTTCGAGGCGTCTTCCACATACCTAATGTGAATACAAAGGAAACAAGGCCAGAGTGCCGACGAGGGACCCCGGGGACCAGGGTCATACCTCCAGGGAACCCCCGCCGCTGGGGCTCTGGTGCAGCCGCAAACATTGCGCTAACTATGGGGACACCACTTCCCGCTGACAAGGACGTTTGCATAAACACATGGAATGAAGCGTGAAGAAAAGCCCAAGTCTGGAGCATGTGCGGAGACCTGGGGCCTGCGGCCAAGGAGCCACAGGAACGTGGGACCCTGGGACCCAGGGACCCACCCTCAACAGGGCGAGGCCGCTCGGCCCGAGGTGAACACAGTCCACACAGCGGATCGTACCCCTTGCGCGCCCGCCTCCTCCCACCACCCCACGAAGCCCTCCCATTACCCACTGGGTTGCTGTGAAGCGTGGGTCCTCTCCGTTTAAAACGGACGCCATGTCAGAGCTTGCGACCCTTCTCACCGCCGGCCGACTGCCCCAGAGGCACCAGCGTGACCGAGGCAAGGGCCGGGACTTTGCAGATACAGGGTCTCTCTGTCAGTGTCCTTCTTCCTAAGACGGTCCTGCTCCGAGGTCACCGGAGCCGCTCGGGACACACCCGGCCCAGTAAGCGCGTCCCGAGCCCAGGTTCAGATGAAGATAACAGGAAGGCGACCCAGTGTTCCAAAACCTGAGCGCGCACACGCGAGTCCGTCCGGTGGAGAGGGTCGGTGAGCTGCTCGACACCTCCCGTCCAGATGCTTGGACCTCACATCCACCGTCCCTAAAACGACTGTGACAGAGCCACAGGTGGGCCCCTGGAAACCGCCATCAGCCTAAAATCTAAGAAGTCAGAGCCCCAAACTGACAGGGGCCATTGGCAGAGGCCAGTTCTGTGAAATGTGGTCCACAGGCTCACAGAGAGCTGAAAAGGCCGGGAACGTTCAGGGATTTGCTGACCAAGTAGTTTGTCTAAAATCAAGATCTAACTATCAAAAATAAATTTCTAAATTTAAATGTATATATCAACGTAATTGGTCTGCAGGAATTTTCTTAAATGACTTCGCGCTTCCTGAGCACGGCGAGGCGGGCGGGGCGTGAGGGCGGCTCAGTGGTCCGGCTCCTTCGTGTCCTCCTCGATCCCCCGCGCGAAGAGGCGAACCAGCTGACAGTGGACCCTGCAGAGACAAAGGGCCTCACGTGACCCCCCGTGACCCCCTGGCCCTTGGCCTAGCAGCTGGTCGAGGGTGGAGGGACCTGGGGGTCTCCTCATGGCTGGCTCTGGGCCCGGCCCCGCAGGGACAGCCAGGGGTGCAGAGTGACTTACCCACGCTCTTCAGAGGCCTGTCTTGTAAAGGGCGCGGAGGCCCCGAAGGCCAGGTTCGACACCCGGCACCCCCTCTTCAGCAGCGTGACCACCCCCAGATGGCCATGTTCCGAGCTTTCAGGGCCGCAGGGAGGGCTCCATGCGGGGTGGCCCCCCCATGTGCAGGATATCCGGTCAGCCGGGATGAAGGAGCGCCACCGCAGCCCCAACCCAGGGGTCCATGAGTGGCCGAGGTGCCCCAGAGACCCCTCCTTCTACAACCATGAGGATGAGCACCGAGGGGCTCAGGGGTCCGCGTGGTCCCCACCAGCAGGGCCACCTTCCCCTCTACTAATGATGTCACAGCCTCCTCTCCAAGATGTTCAGTAAGAAAAACTCCGTAATTGGGGCATCTCGGTGGCTCAGATGGTTAAGTGCCTGCCTTCAGCTCAGGTCATGATCTCCAGGTCCTGGGATCGAGTCCTGCCTCGGGCTCTCAGCTCAGTGGGGAGCCTGCTTCCCCCCCCCCCCGCCCCACCACTCCCCTGCTCACACTCTCTCGAGCTCTCTCCAAAACGAGTAAATCAAATCCCTCAAGGAAAAAAAAAACCTAAGTCACTTACTGCTCAAACATGGTAATGATATCAAGATACAGACCATATGCTTCCCAAAATAATGCTGTTACTGGTTTTCAAAGTTTCCCGCATTTTAGTAAATCCTTAAGCCAGCATCACAACTAATTCCATGTCTTTAACTGGTCAAGTTAGAAAAGCCGAGTCCCTGTGCAGACAACTGTCCCGGCGGCTTCTCCTGCGGCCTCAGGGCGACCACCCCAGGGAGGCTGCTAGCCAGACCCCCAGCTCCGGCCACAACTGAGGTCCGCGGGGCTGCTGGCCCATTGAGCAAATGAAGGAACGCGTCCTGCTGTGACGTCCGTGGGGACAGCAGCCTCCTCCCCAAAGTAGCCGACGGTGCCTCGGGGGCAGACAGAATGGGGGTGCGGGGGACACGGAGCCCCGGGAGACGCGCCTGGGCACGCACCTGACCTCGATGCTGGAACTGCTCAGGACCTCCCCGTCGCAGTTCCAGGAGCTGTTGGACACGGGGCAGCAGCAGGGCGGGGAGTCGCTGCACACGGGCCCGAAGCGCGCCTTCCCCCTCTCCTTGAGGTCGCTGTCCTCGTCCTCCATGTGCTTCGACAGAAACTGGAATTTCTTCACACGATAAACTTCAACAAAAGCGAAGTCAAACTACCGAGAGACACAGAAGGGGGTGGCGTTGTTCGGGTGCCAGGCCGAGGAGGCCGGGCCGTGGGCCGCCGTCAGACGCCCGCCTCCCACCGTGGCCGCAGCGACGGGCACTTGCTAAAGGGTTCGGGCGGGGCGGCTCAGTCGGCGGAGCGGCCGGCTCTCGGCTTCGTCTGGGGTCACGATCTCAGGGTCGTGGGATCGAGCCTCCCGCTGGGCTCTGTGCTGAGTGGGGATCCTGCTGGACAGCCTCTCTCCCTCTCCCTCTGCCCCTCCCCTGCTCCCTGTCTCTCTCGAAAACAAGTAAACCTTAAAAAAACAAACAAAAGCATTCTGGTGGTTCCTTAGCTGTAACTTGTACAATTCCTTACCTTTTATAAACGCTAGTTTAAAAGCCACATGAGAACACCATTAGAGTAGACCTTAAGCACTATTTAACAAAAAACCACCCCTAGATCTTACTAAAATCAGAGACACACCCACAGCCACGGGCCTCCGGATGCTGCGAGGCGCGGGGTCTCCCACGGCTCACCTGGTCGCACTGGTTGGTGTGCCTGACCAGAAACCGCAGGAAGTTGAACCGGGAGCATTTCCGGATAAGGATGAGGTCAGAAGAGCCGTCCCCCAAGTGCGCGGCCGGGGAGAGGCCCCGGGGGGTCCGGGGACAAGCGCAGGACATGTTTGTGGCATTGATGGCCAGGAACTTCCCGCAGACCACCTTCCACTCCTCCACCTCCTCTGAAGCAGAAAGGGGTGTTGCGGACGGGACGTTGGGGCGGGCGGGCATCCTGAGACCCTCGCCACAAACTCCCCCCGCGATGGGCCCCCTGGCACCAGCACCAAGAATCCTGTGCCGACCGCCGGGCCCAGAGGGTCACCAGGCAAAACACGGAGCAGTTTTGCTGGTCCTCACGTGGGGACTTCTGGACAATTTCAAACACAGACCGATCGCAAGCGTGGCCTGCGAGCTATTTTCACATTTTTACATGGTCGGAAGAAATCAAGAGAAATCCGTTGGGACACATGAACCTGCTACGGAAGCGAACGGCGCGTCCAGAGTTTGCCGCGGCGCTGCGTCCCTTCCCTTGCAAGTGCCGGGCAAAGCCCAAAGGCGCACAGGTGGGTCGCAGGAGAGCTCGCTGGGCCCCGAGCACAGCACTATGGGGAACGGGAGCCAGGCTGGCATACAGGGCTGGCCGGCGGCCGCTGTCTACTGCCTGCGGGAGCCCAGGAGACAGGGAGGTGCAGAGCGGCACCCACACGGGGACAGACGCGACGCCCACACGGGGACAGACGCGATGCCCTCCAGGACTCGGAAACGCGCGGCTCTGCCCACGGCGTGACAGTGGCTGATGCAGAGACGTTACCCGTGTTCTCCAAACCGTACAACGACTTCTTCTGCTCCTCCTCCAGCTGCTGCCTGCTTTGCCGGCACACGAAGCACCTGAAAGACAAGGACGTCACCACCCTTCCTGAGGGCGCAGACACTCGGCGGGGACACAGGGCTGCGGGAACTCTCCTGGGACAGCAGGCTCGGTCTCAGAGGCTAACAATATTTCCTTTGCACGCCAGTTTGAATTCTCCAGATTAGACCTTGTGACAGTGACCCGTGTCCTCCAGTCCTGCTCTAACACGGGTAAGCGTCACACGAGCAGGGCGCATCCTACGAGGCTGGGAAGCTGGCGCCCGGAGCCAGGTCTGCGCGGCCCCAGGTTAGCGGAGCTCCAGCGGGAGCAAAGGCCAAGAAAGGTACAAATTCCACGGCCGGTAATACACTGGGTTTCCGTGTTCGGTGATACACTGGGTTTCCGTGTTCGGTAATACACTGGGTTTCCGTGTTCGGTGATACACTGGGTTTCCGTGTTCGGTGATACACTGGGTTTCCGTGTTCCCGTCGCTACCAAGCAAGTGGACGACTGGGAACTCCACGGTTAGTGCGGACGGTGTCTGCGGTCCCGGGGCCCAATGGACTCCCTGTCCCCCGGGGTACGAGGGTTTACGCCCCAGATGAGCTCAGCAGTCTGCTTGACGACGCGACGGCGGAAGGAGCTTCTGCCTCTAACTGTTCTGATCTATGGTCTCGAGTCCCTCACTTCAAGGAAGGGAGAAGCGTGGG
The DNA here is from genome assembly GCF_011764305.1 of Mustela putorius furo. NCBI lineage: Eukaryota > Metazoa > Chordata > Mammalia > Carnivora > Mustelidae > Mustela > Mustela putorius. The sequence continues at coordinate 14,284,154 of NW_025422023.1, forward strand.
GACGCGGGACCCCAGAGGCCCTGCGCCGAGCTCCTCCATCGAAACTAGACGATGCCACACACCCACGACAGGGAAACAGCCCCAAACAGTCCCAAACGCCACGTGTGCAGAAACGCACGGAAGGGGGTGCTCACCCCGCCCGGCAGGGCTTCCTGTCCCGCGGAGACCCCACCGTGTGTCGCGCCGGCAGAAAAGATACCGTCCCTTCGTAGCAGTGATGTGACAGGAAGGTCTTCAAACCTGAGAACAGAGCATGAAGGAGTCAGCCCAGCATCACCCCCGGCCACGCCGCCCCACGCCACCAGCGCCTCCTGGGAGCCGGCTGACGGGATCAGGGAGGGCGCCTGGTCCCCAGGGCTGCCCCCGACAGCGGCCCCTCCTGGCCCGCCCGCAGGTCACTGGCGGCTGCTGAAGCCCCAGACGTCTGCACAGCCTGAAGGAGACGCTTCCAAGGGCGGAGCCCCCGGATCCCGTCAGCTCCTCTCAGGCTATTGGCCCACACCCTGACGTCCTCCAGCCTCGGCTGCCCAGGGTCACCCAGCACAGCTCTGGCATCTGGGAAGAGCTCTGACGAAGGTCACGGCAGCACTGGGCCCAGAGGACGGTGGCCGGCCTCGGGGCCGACTGCGGGAGCCGCCCGTTCTCAGCAGGCCTGGCCAGCCTCAAGAGGACCCCTAAGAGTGAGGCAGGAACCCAGCTGGCTGGTGCAGGAGTCCCACAGGACACGAGCATGGGGCCCGGGTCACAGTGGGGACCATGCCGTGTCCTGGGAGTGGAACAGTGACACCATGCCCCACATCAGATAGCAGAGGCCACGGTCACATCCTGCATGATGGGCACAGCACTGAGCGCCCCCGCCCCAGGCCCCCGCCCACTGTGCTAGCACCTGGCATGTGGCTGGGCCCCAGGATACACTCAGTACCCACGTGTCCTGTGCAGAAGCCACTTCTAGTGGCCCCCAGTCCACCTTCCTCCCACTGCCCATCCCCCTGCTTCTCCCCCCGACACCCCCGCACCCCGCTCCTTGCTAATGTGAAGGGTGCACAGCCGGAACCCTGCAGGGCAGCCTCTCCCCGGACGGCGGTGACCCGTCTCTGCCCGTCCTCAGACCACGTGCACGTCCCACGGGCCGAAGACGTCAGCCTTCCCTCTGCCTCAGAACCACCTCGGGGCATTGCGGCGTGTCGGGCTCCAGGTTGGGGAGGAGACATGTCCCCGCGGAGGGGCGACTGTGGGTCGGGACGAGGCCCCACGTGCTTGGGGCACACGGCCAGCTCGGCAGCTGGGAGTCAGGGCCCGACGTTGCTTTCCCGGACTCTGGTTTATCCGATAGTTCTTCAGGGCCCGCACACCTGGCCTTCCGCTCTACTTTTAACTTAGCTCAGTCTCGGCGATGCCTCATGCCTGGCAAGTTACTGTCCCTTTCTCTCCCAAGACAACGGCTCATATGTTAACACCTGCGATGCTTCGACTGGACCTAATAGAGATTCGCCCAAAAGTGAACTGGGGAGGGCCGTGACTAGACAAATGGGACTGATCAAACTCGGCCCCGGGGCCCATGTGGGCGGCAGGTGTGGCCACCGGACTGTGCACGTCAGACACCCCTGACGGGAGCAGACCGGCCTGTTCTGCATGGTCTGCAGCGGATTTCCAGTTCCCGCCAGTTCCAGCTCTAGGGCCGAGGGTGGGGATTCTTGGGGTGCGGGCCCTGCCCCTCGGGCGTCCCGAACCCGTGGGACAAGCGCCTGCGGCTGCGGGCCGTGGAGAGTCGGCGCAGCGCCGGAGGTCAGACGGCCTCACCTGAGAAGTCGTATCTGGCGAGGCCCATCCAGCGCTTCTTCTCGCTGTCCTTGATGATGTCTCCGTAGAAGCCGTAGCCCAGGAGGGACACGGAGTACCGCAGCAGCGCGCCGTGGTGATGCACGGACGACACGTCCATGGACAGCGAGTCCCCTGCGGAGGGAAGCGGTCCCCGCTCTGGCGCCACACCCCTCCGGCCCCGGATGGGGCCTGGCGAGCGTGTGCCAACACGGACGACCAGCACGCGGGGAGACGGGGTGCACCCCGGGGGGACTGGGCGCCCGCGCGTCACTCTAATGACAGAATTTAATGGACATTTCCAAAACAGGTTTGGAAAGACGTCCTGTCGGGCCCCAGGGAGCACGTTCCGGCTGCAAAAGGGGGAGTTGCCCGCGACTGAAACGGACGATCATCCACGTGCCCCTGGCCAGCAGCACTTGCGTGGCTTCGGGTCTCACGGGAGACGCACGGTGGTCGGGGAGGGAGCCACGTGCTGCGGGGCCGGCGACCAGCAGCACGGACAGCCTCCTGCCCCGGGGGCCGAGCACACAGGTGCCCGGGATACGCCACGTGGAAAGAGCGTCGCAGGCATGTGGATTCGGGCCTGGGCAATGTCCCGACAGGGCAGGGGCCGCGTCGCAGACAGAGCAACAGAGAGCAGAACGTCGGGCAAACCTGGGGCATGCTGGGGCCAGGGGTCAGCCTGGGCGCACACGGGGACACGGAGGCAGCAGCCAGGTCACAGGGACGCCGGAGGGATCCGAGCCGGGAACCACGGCCCACACGGAGCCCCGCAGGCGGGAGGCCCAGGGAAGCCCACAGCCAGCCCCGGCCCGGAGCGTCCCCCGCGGTCAGTGCCCGCGGGAGGACCTACCCACGATGATGTGCAGGGCGGACGTTTCCACATCGTTGGTGCCCACCGTCGAAAAACACACACAGTCTGTCGACCCTAACGAAGGAAAAAGAAAGGGAAGGTCTCTGATGGCGTCGCAGCAGGCTTCCACGGGGCGGTCGCGCTTCCTTCTGGCCTTGGATGAAGAAAGGACACGAGGACTAAACAATCCTCGTGCCAAGGGAGGCCTGGCCGTCTTGAGAGGAACTCGTCAGACGTGCTGAGACACCCACACGACCCAGCTTTCTCCTCATGGAGCTCTCGGGACTGCTCCTCGGCACGCCTGGGGGCGCAGAGCGCCGGACACGGGGGCGGGGGGTATCGCTGCGCACTCTGCACCGTGTGTATGTCCCCCCTGCACGCGCCAGCGGCCCCAGGACCATGGGCACCTGCGCAGAGCCGTCAGCGGCGAGAACGTGGACGCAGAGTGAGGGCAACCCGCGAGGTCCCCGCAGAGGCCCGTGGGAGCCCATGTCCTGACGACAGCGCCTCCCCCCCCCCCGGTTCCACAGAGCGCCCTGGGGCCCGTCGCCGGTCAAAGACGCACGGCAGCCACCACCTGACAGACGGGAGGGGACCCCCCGGAACTCGGCGAGCACAGGCCTCCCACGGACGTGCTCGACCGTAAGCTGCGGGTGACCTCAGGGCACCTGGCGAGGGCCAGGATCGCCGGGCGTGGTGATGGCGCTGGGACCCTCCACACCTCTGTCTTCCTTCCAGCTGGGGCCCAGGCCGGGTCACTGCTCTCGGCCTGAGAGGGCAGAGCGCCCCGTGGGCTCTTATTTCTCAGACTGCCGAGCCTCACTGCCCCACGACACAGACCCAGCAGGTCGGGGACGGGGCTGAGCGAGCTGAACTGGCTGAAAAAGCCTAGTGTGGATTTCCCGGAGCAAAGTGTGCGTCAGGATCTGGAACCGCACCGTCTGGCCGCGGACCAGGACCCAGCAGGGAGTGACCGGGGTTAGCCGGCACAGCCGCCCAGACGCCGGCGGGTCCAGACGCTCCGTCCTCCGCCCCCAAGGATCGACGCATCTCCCATCATCAGTGATGTCCCCCGAAACTGGAAAACAGACGCGCTGGACTGCCAGCCCGTGTCACGTCTTCGACTAACAGACCCTGGTCCAATCCGCCGCCCGAGGGGAGGCTCGACATCATCTGAGCGACTTCGCGCTCCTGATGGCTGTAAGTTATGGAAACACGCACATACGCCTTTCATACGTGCGTTTCTCTTGCTCTGTTCATCTTAACCTGAGGATGTCAGCAGTATCACATTCCAAAAATGAGCCAAAAAGTAAAAAATTTTAAATAAGCATTTAAGACCATAGGAGTTAAGTCTTAAAATATTAAAAATTAACAGCAAACCTGTGCGGTTTCAGAGTCTCCCACAGGCTCCTCTTTAGAACAAAGCGGACCCGGAAAACCAGCATGAACACTCCTAAGAAAACACCCTCGAAAGGGCTGTTTTAATTACTCTCAGCTGTGCCCCAAGGTGGTTCTTCGCATCCCCAGAACCTTCCAGAGCGTCTGCGGACCCCTTCTCCCACCGCACAGCCAGGGTTTTGTTTGCGTTCCGGGCAAGCCATCCTTCACCACACATGGCGCAGACGCCCGGACTCGCCTGCATTCGCAGATGCGGGGCCGCCCGCCCCGGCAGGACCCCGCAGGACCCCACAGGGACCGCAGGCAAGAGCAGAGCGGCGAGCATCTGGTCCTCATCCCGCACCGCAGCCGAGATACCCGAGGCCTCACTGGGCCGGACACCCCCACCAGGGCGGCAGAGTCTCGGGACGGATCCTCTAGGGCTCACGTGTGCGCGTGCTGGGACCCTGCAGAGCCACAGCCAAGCGGGCCGGGCTTATGACTGACCTCCGGGACGGCGTCTCGCTCCTCCGAAGCTGCTGGACGCATCTCATCTAAGGAGGTGTGGGTGGCACAGGCCGAGGTGTCCAGGCCCAGCCTGGCTGGGGTGGGGCCCCGCGGACTTGCATTCCAGGATTTCCCAGGGCCCTGTCCCTGGATAGGACATGCATTCTCTGTCACCCGGTCCCCTGGCAATTAATACAGCAGGTGACCTGACCTGACAGGTTTCAGGGATGGTTTTGCCATCGAGTCGGATTGTTAAAGGAGGTCGTCCCTCCGCTTGCCGGCACTCCAGACCCTTCAGGCCCTGGCCTCTGCCCCTCCCCTCTCCGCCCTGCCTCTGGCTCCCTGCTCACGCCTCTGGGCCAGAGCCAGACTCCCTCCTGCCCAAGGACCACTGCGGCCCAAAGGCAGGACCATCCTCACCACACTCCGGGCCCTGGACCAGCGTCACCCCGAGAGGCCTCCCAGAGCACCCTGTCTGCAACAGCGTGTCCCCGACTCGGCTGTGTCCTGGACCCACGGTGCACCTCCCCACACCCCGGGGGCACCACCTCACTCGCTCCTGGGCCCACAGCAGCGGCCGGCCCACAGAGGGGCTGGGAAAGCCATGTTGCCAGGGTGCATGATCGTGGATGGACGGACGGACGGACGACCTGCCCAAGCTCCAGAGAGCCTCCAGCTTGCGTCTGGCCCCCAATGGTCTGAAGAGGCCAGCCTGGCGCAGCTGGGGGGACCTGGGTGCCCACAGGCAAGTCCCCTGAACCCCGTTCCTTCCTTTTAACGTCCAGTGTGCTTTCAACAGCTCATCCCTCGGATGGGACCTAACTCCCCGGGCATTTCCTCAGACATCTGCGTGGCCCAGGCTTCGACCAAGAGGAAGCCCTGGCTAGAAACCAAGGTCTGGCCCCAACCGGGCATTGGGATGGGGTTCAAGGACCAAGTCTGCAGAGGCGTGGAGGCTCGGTGTGCCGACCAGAACTGAGGACAGAGGGGCCCAGGGAGAGGCCCCCCCCCCTTCTGCGGACTGGCTCCTTCCTCTAGATCAAGTGGAAGGAGACAGGAACTGAGAAGGCATCGGCAGGTCCGGACTCCCGGCAGCTGGAGCAGTGATGGGTCTCCAGGCGCGGTGTCGGGCTGTCCCAGCCGCCCCGGGGCTGCCTCACACCAGCCAGACCCCACGGCCCGCCCCTCCCAATGCCAGGCACCCCCTTCCGAGCGCTGGCCTCGGTGTCCCCTAGCAGCCCGTCCCTGATCTCCATCAGAACTCGTGCCCCCACCCCAACGCCTCGTCTCTGTGCCCCCGGGGCACCAAGACTGACATCATGGGGTCACGCTTATTCCCCCACCCAATGCCTGCTGGCTCCGTGGCAGAGCTACACCCGAGTCCCAGCCAACCACATGGCCACTGGCCCCAGCACCGGCGTCCTCTGGAACGGAGCGCATGGGGTGGCCTTCAAGCCCATTCGGATGACACTGCCCGCGGCCTCTGCGTCTCACCGTGTGGCCTTCAGGACTCGAGCCCCAAGCTGGGCCCTTGTCCAGGCCCCTCGATGACCCCACTCCTGGCACCCCTACAGGCGGGTCCCCTTTCCTGGGCACACAGCTCTGCCCCAGCTGACCCTTGGCACACCCGCGTCCCCACACGGCCAGCCCCTCGCTTGTCACCTCTCGGAAAGGGCCCTGGGCGCCCCAGCAAGAGAAGCCCCTCCTGGCCACTGTCCGCAGTGTGCCCGCTCTGGTTTCCCGGTGTGCTGGGTCCCCTGAGTGGGCAGAGGTCACGCCCATCCCGTCTCCCACCGACCCCAAGGCCCAGAATGCCCACAGCAGAGCGCGTCTGTCCCCACGACACTCCTGAGTGGCTCCTGAACGTGAACAGCTCAGGCTTGTATGTGGTCGTGCTACTGCAGGCTGATGGCTGTAAAAGCCATCACGAAAAAACAGTTGAGCAGAGAGAGAAATAAAATTCACGTCGCCCAGAACAGACCCCAAACAGCCGAAGAGCAAAGCCTAACGGGGAGAGGCCGGGAGCGGCGATCAACCAAGAATAAACACGTCCGCTGCAGGAGCAACGTTCGTCGGACTTTCCTGACCATGGGGCGGGGCAGAGAGGTCCCTCGGGGGGACCCTGGGCCGCTCCTCTCGGTCCATGAGGTGGGACCAGGACAGCAGCTCCTTCACAGCTGTCTCGACTGGTGGCAGGGGACGTGCCACGTGGGATTTCTGCCCGGACACAGCCCCCATCACTGTCACCTGGGGGCAGACCCGGGCACCGGACAGGGGCGCCTCCTCCCTGCGGACAATGTTCACGAAGCCTCGAGCCAATTTATGCAACTCAACGTGGTGGTTTTCAAAGAAGTACTTCCTACAGTCCCCAAACACGCTGAGCCAGGGGCGCCCGAGGGGCTCAGACTGTGGGGCGTCTGACTCCTGGCTTCTGCTCAGGTCATGGTCTCAGGGTCATGGGATCGCGGCCCGTGTTGGGATCCACTCTTGGTGGGGAGTCTGCCTGAGGTCCTCTCTCTCCTCCCCCTCTGCCCCATCCCCCCCCACTCCTCAGATAAATAAATAAATCTGAAAAAAATAAACAAAACCCACACTGAGCCAGACCTCTTCAGGACACAGCCCAGGGGCCCATGGGGTGAACAGGCCCGGGACCCCATCCCTCCCCGTCTTACACGGGAAGTCACCCCCCCCACTGGGTGAAACCCCCCCCCAGTCCACAGCACCCACTAGTCTGGGCTGCAAGCCACTGCCAGAAAAACACAGGTTTCCCCAGCTTCCTTTCTCCCCGATTGTGCTCTGGGGTCCCCGTGTTCCCCAGGTCCCCCCACCCCCCGACTGGGCAGTCCTTTGAGAGCAGACTGCACCCCAGCCACCGGCTTCAGTGCTCGTGGGGAAGGAAGACAAGATTCCCTCAAACGCAAAACAGGGTCCTGTACTCGGTCAGAAACTGTTTCTCGACAAACTGTGCCCCCGAGTGGGGAGTGGCGGTGAGATCACCCTTTCGGTAGCAGAATGACCTTGAAGGAAAACCAAGCTTGATGCTCCTGGGGAAGTGCGGGGGGGCATCTCCCGGGGAAGTGGGGGAGGGAGGGGGGAGGCAGAGCCCCTACCGGCGGGGATGATGCCAATTCTGAGTGGGCTGGGCACCAGCGCTGCCCTGGGCTGGTTCTGGTCCACGCCGGCGTCCCGCTGCGTCCTGCCGATCAGGCCGTGCAAGACCTCGCTGAACATGCCATCTCCACCGACACAGACGATTCTGCAGGGGACACAGGCTGTTAGGGTCCCTTCTGCTGTCCCCACAAGGTCGCACCCTCCCCCAGGCCCCGCCTCCAGTTCATCGCAGAGAATGCCCTGCCCCTCCGCCCACAAGCAGGGGGTTCTCCTTCAGGCCAGACTGCTAAGAAGTAAGCAGACAGGGCGCCTGGGTGGCTCAGTGGGTTAAAGCCTCTGCATTCACTTCAGGTCATGATCTCAGGGTTCTAGGATCGAGCCCCGCATCGGGCTCTCTGCTCAGCGGGGAGCCTGCCCCCCCCCCACGGCTTCCCTCTCTGCCTACTTGTGATCTCTGTCAAATAAATCTTTTTTAAAAAGAAAAGAAATAAGCAGACAAAGGCAGAACAGACGTCTCCCTCTACGGAGCTCCACCTGCCAGACCAGCCCGCAGCCCCGCAGCCGCCCTTAACCTCCACGCGGCCTGGGCTCCGGGGGCCACCCGGTCCCTTCACGCTGGCCGCACCACTGTCTCCAACACCGACTTCAGCTCCCCACCTCTAACAAGTGCCTACGTGTCTTCTGTAGGATTCCGTCACCCGGACCAGTCAGGTCTCCCAGACGTCCTAGAGACCACCCCCTCTGACCATATCCCCTGCCGCCCTCCAGCCGGCTGTGCCCGCAGCGCATAACCTCCTTCAGCCATCCTGGGGCCAATCCCGGCGCATCAGTCCTCACCACATGGCTTTAAGGTCCTTCCAGAACGCCTGACCCTCAGCAGCAGCCTGTGAGCGGCCCTGGGTCCTCACCCCTGCGGAGGTGGCCCTGGGTCCTCACCCCTGCGGAGGCAGCCATCCTCCCCCAGGTCTCGAGCGCTCCGCCAAGCCCCTGCCATGTGCTAGGCCTGTGCCAGGGGCTAGGGGACAGCTGCGCACAGGGCCCAGGATGCTGGCCGTCTGGGGCTGACGCGCCAGCAGAGACAGACACCGCATGGACGCGGACTCCCATGTGGGGAAGAGCACAGAAGCTCCCCGCCGCGCCCTGTGTCACACAGCTGGGCACGCACAGCCAGGGCCGCCCCAAGAAGAGACGTCAGACACCGAAACCCACAGGTGCAATGGAACGGCTTGTCTGTGGGCTCAAAACCTCAGGCTCACCAAAAAAGCCTGAGACAAGCGCTCTCCCGCGGTGAGGGACACTGGGACGGGGCCGGGACCCCCGGTGGGGACAGCAAACAGTAAGAGCCTCCGACCTGTGGTCTCCCGGGCTGTCATGGTATTTGTTCTGTAGAGTAGCCCTGTTTTTAGGACATCAGCCTCCAACATTGAGGAACAAAAGGGGAACGTCTGGAACAGACCAACGACTCGGGGAAGACTCGTCTGCGCAGGAGGCAGGAGACGGACGGACGGACAAGGACAACAGCCAGTGGCGGCTCCACGTCGCAGAAGGAGGCACGACGGAGCTTCTCTGCTATTTCTGATTTTCTCCCATGACAACCAGGAGCAACGAAGGACAGACAGGGAGGGAACAGCACTGGGACGGGAAAGGCCTGATCAGCGCTACGTGGGCGTCAGGGTGGCCGAGCGGTACCCACCCGTCGTATCTGTCCGTGTTGATCTCATATAGAGTCTCCTTGGCCTGGTTCGCATGTTCAGTAACTGTGAGGAAAAGTGACATTATGCTCTATTATTATGTTATATGATATACATATTTTTACATTATATTATAAGCACATTATTTAAAAAGTTTTCCCTTATTACCCCAGTTAAGCTGAAACTTTAATAAAACTTAAATAAAATAGAACTTGAAGAAAATTTAAGAGTATCTGAAGATGTAAGAAAAAGGAAAACACGAGTCCGCAGACCGTGTACTCAAAGAAAGAAACAAAACAGAACAGAAACGCTACTCTGCGTGGAGTTTTGTACCCCAGACTTCCCGACATTCATCCTAGATACTCTTTTCGGTGAGAAGTTCTCTGGAAAGACCACGTTAAAGGTCCACGTGCTGTCCCTTCAGATTCACAGGGACATGACCGCAGCCCCGTGATTCCTGCCGGCGCGCATCATGCTGGTTCGAGGTTTGCTGTTCTAAAATGTGGCCGCGCACCTCTGTGCCCGTCGCTCGTACACCCGACTGTCGTCCTGGGCAAGCGTGAGAAAGCTGGGGTACCCGGTGGGCCACCCCCCTCAGGAAGTGTGCACAGACCTCAGAGCACGGGGTCACGGGGAGAACAGCGTCTGTGCGCCCCCGCCCTGCGTCGAGAACTTGCACTAAAAATCAGGGCCACGAGCACGGCGTCCCATTACATTTCTTCAAGTGTCACTTAGTACGAAATTCTTCCTAAGCCTTACTAACGGCTTTTCTCTCTCCTCGCAAGAACGTTCTGTCCCTGATCTTTACGCTTTCATCGTCTTAGCGTTTCTCTCGAGTGTTTCTTACGCGACGACTTGGTTAGAAGAGTATCCATACTTCATATCGTATTGTTCTCATTCTGGTATATAAAACAACGCATTTTACTTTGTTTAAAATCAACTTGTGGGACACCTGGGTGGCTCAGTTGGTTGGACGACTGCCTTCGGCTCAGGTCATGATCCTGGAGTCCCGGGATCGAGTCCCGCATCAGGCTCCCAGCTCCATGGGGAGTCTGCTTCTCTCTCTAACCTTCTCCTCGTTCATGCTCTCTCTCACTGTCTCTCTCTCAAGTAAATAAATAAAATCTTTAAAAAAAAAAAAAATCAACTTGTAAGACAAAACCTTGCCTAGTGACAAGATTTGACGCGAGTCACTGTCAGATTTACTCCTATACGTCTGATAGAACGGATACTTTACCAATTACTTCGGTGGTGACGGAGGCTAAGGTGAACAACGGCGCCACCTTCCGCTCGTAGATCCGCTTGCCTTGTCCCTTCCCTCCGAACGGATTAATGAACACCAGCAAATGCTTTGGTCTCGATGCTACAAAACAACGACATGTAAATCCCAGTGAACCCAGAACGTGTCAACAGGAAAGACTGCGTCGCTGAAGGAAATCTAACGACTGTAGTTTGAGAACCCTGCTAAGTACTGCCTGGTCAAAAGCATTGAACTTCAGGTTAAAGAACGGTGCTGAAGAGTTGCCTAATCTACGGGCAGGGGAGAGTGGGGGTCTATCAGAATGGCCAAGAGTCCCGTGGATCTGCGAATTCCCAAGAATCCAGAATTCTGACCAAGACACTGTCTCCTGATGAAGGGTCCTATAAAATGCGACTTCTGGAAGGTGAGTCTGCAGAGAACAAGAAGAAACACGTGCAGACGGGACCATGAGAAGAGACAGACTGTGAGACACCCAGACAGCCTGTCAGCCCCGGGCCTCAGCCCCGTCCAGAGAGCATCTTCACCTGGCTCACACCGACATTTGTGTTGGGGTTAGTTCAGATAGATTCTGACCCTCAGAAACTAACTTTACTGGCAATCAATAAAAGTAGCAAGAAAGTATATCCTCCCCCACCCCAAAAACTGAGAACCTGAGTCTTCACAAAATCCTGCACACAGAAGTTCACAACAGCCCCTGAGTGGAAACACCCCACGTGTCCATCTGCTGGGGGCTGACACCCCAGATGCAGTCCAGCTGCACAATGGAATACTACTCAGCAGTCAAAAAGGTCAGACTACTGGTATCCTGCCGACACGGATCCTGTCAATGCCGTCACTGGACGGTCTACAGCCCATCCCTGAAGGGGCCCTTGTGATGTGACTCCGTCCATGGGGTGGCTGTCTGCTCCGAAAGGAAGGACCACAAGAAAACTCTGGGGCAATCTATGTCTCACGGAGCTTTGGGGGACACAGCTACATGCATGCGTGTTCCAGCCGCACTGGCCTCAGCTCACCATCTGTCCACTCCACCGTGCAGGATTTCTAGCTCAGAACTGCAGGCAAAGGCTGGTCTCTAATCCACGAGGTGCCTGCTGCCTGTGTGTAAAGCAGCCCCTCCTGTCCCTTCCTCTGAGACTCGGCAGAAACTACGATTCACTAACAGACAGATATACAGACGCTGGCAAAGAAAGACTGCAAACCTCCAAGCCCTGCCGTCTCTACGCGGCGGGCGTGTGCCTGTTCATGATACAAGTCTTACATGTCTTCTGGATGGTTGAAAACCACAATAAAGTACTGGGGGAGATGTACGGTAGAGGAAATCAATTGAGCTGAAAGTTGTTTCTTTAAAAAGACTCATAAAAATGGGACATCCAGGGGCACCTGGGTGGCTCAGTGGTTAAGCCGCTGCCTTCGGCTCAGGTCATGATCTCAGGGTCCTGGGATCGAGTCCCGCATCGGGCTCTCTGCTCGGCAGGGAGCCTGCTTCCTCCTCTCTCTCTCTGCCTGCCTCTCTACCTACTTGTGATTTCTCTCTGTCAAATAAATAAAAATAAAATCTTAAAAAAAAAAAAAATGGGACATCCAGGGGTGCCTGGGTGGCTCAGTGGTTTGGGCTGCTGCCTTCGGCTCGGGTCATGATCTCAGGGTCCTGGGATCGAGCCCCGCATCAGGCTCTCTGCTCCGCAGGAAGCCTGCTTCTCTCTCTCTCTCTGTCTCTCTCTCTCTCTGCCTGCCTCTCTGCCTATTTGTGATCTCTGTCTGTCAAATAAATAAATAAAATCTTTAAAAAAAAAAAAATGGGACATCCAGGTGGCTCAGTTGGTGAAGCATCTGCCTTCGGCTCAGGTCATGATCCCAGGGTCCTGGGATCGAGTCCCGCATTGGGCTCCCTGCTCAGCGGGGAGCCTGCTTCTCCCTCTGCCTGCCTCTCTCTCTCTCTGACAAATAAATGAATAAAATCTTTAAAAAATAAAAACAAAAATATTCATAAAATTGACAATTCCCTAATAAAGTTGCTACAGAGCAAGGGAGAAGCAACAAATTAGTAATTACCAGGAATGAGAAAGGGAACATTACCCCAGAGTCTGCACATATCACTAGGGAAGTGAAAGGATTTCTTAATAATAAATTTATAAAGTCGGATAAATGGACAATTTTCTCAAAAAATATAATTTACCAAAGCTGGCAAAAGAAATCGAAAATCTGAATAGTCTGATATTTAATAAGGAAACCAAAGTCATTAATGAAAACCTCACAAAGAAAACCCAGGCCCAGATGGTTTCACCAGGGAATGCTTCCAAGGACTTCAGGAAAGCCACAGCCCCATATCACGGGAGCGCCTCCACAGAACAGAAGGAAGGGGCGCCGCTCCGCGACCAGCACGGGGCCACCAGCGCCCAGGAGCAAAACCAGTCCAGAGCTGCACGTGTGGCTCTACTTCGCCCCAAGCCAAGGTGCAGAAATCCTGAAGAAAGTCAACAAGTCAACTCCAGAAACCCGTAAGAAGAGTGATCAGGCATGCCAAGCGGATTTCCTGGGAAGACGGAGGTTTTACACACGAGAAAGCAATAATTCACATCTTAACTCCAAAAGAAGATGATCACACAAGCACCTCGGGGGATGCGGAAAAAGCATTTATCAGATTCGACGATCAGCTGTGGTTTAAGAAAAAACAAAGTCTAGAAAGCCAAGAATTAGAAACGAACTTCCTTAAGATGTTTTTTCCTGATTTTTAAACTTGTATTTATTTCTACTTTTTAAGGAATCTCTATCTACCTGGTGTGGGGCTTGAACTCACAACGCCCAGACCAAGAGTCACTTGTTCCACCAACTCAACCAGCCAGGTGACCCCTTCATATGTTTGTTGTTTTTTTTTAATCTATCAAAACCCCAAGAAACATCATTCTTGACAGCGAAGTGCTGGAAACTGCCCCCGCGAGCAGGGCTGAGACGCTCGTCCCCGCTGGGACCCGCCGCAGGGCGGACGTAAGAAAGAGGAAGAAAGGCACGAGAGCTAAGATGAATGAAACAGGACTGCCCCTACTCACGGGGACACGATTCTGCTTCAGGGAAATCCCAAAGAATCATCAGTCCAGTGAGATTAATAAATGAATTTCGCCGAGTCACTGGACGCAAGTGAAACTCGCTCCAAGTTCGACAGCGAAGCAAGAAGTGAAGACCCGCGTGAGGCGTCGCCGTGCACGGGGCAGGGACCGTCCCCCCGGCCGCAGCGGGGGTCAAGCACAGACCCGTGCCTACACGAGCCGTCGCCACTCAACACCAAGCCCAGATGGACACCGCTGAAACACCACTCTGAGGGGAAAATATCCTCGTGGCCCTGGAGCAGTCAAGGACATCGGATAGGACAGGACTGACCACGAGAACTGGAAGGGCATTGGCGTCGAGGACATCCGTTCACCAGCAGACACCAGCCAGAGCGGGAAAAGGCAACCCCGGAACGGAGGAGGGATCTGTCGTGCATAAACCCAACAAAAGGTCTGGATCCACAACACACAAAGCATCTCCACGTAACGTGGAGGACAGACCGACAACCCGGCAGATAAACGGACACAGGACTTAACACTCTCCTTGCAGAAGGGGACTTCCAAGTGGCCCCCAAACATGGGAATGGACGTGTCCGTCCCCTTCAGTAGCTGTCAGGGAAAGGCCCGTCAGTGCCCGAGGGCCAGGCGCCCGGCATCCACCAACAGGGCTACAGCTCTGAGGGTGTGGGCACTGCGGGCCGAGCGGGACCCCGAGGGTCTGCTGGGGGGAGCGCTGCTGCTCCGCGGTCTGGAAGACGGTCTGACGGGGTCTGCCAGGAAACGCACGCGCGCCCCCACCACCCCAGAAACCCCTCTCCCACAGACACAGCCAAGAGAAAGGCCAGCATGTGTCCACACAAGACATGCGCCAGAAGGTTCAGAACGACACGGTCTGCAGTAGAGACGAGCCTCGGACGCCACCGGGCCCCGCGTGGTTGGCTTCACAGACAGAACGCTGAGCCAAAAGCCAGACACAGGCGTGTCCGCGGTACGACCTGAGGTCTACGAAGCCCAAAATGAAGCCAGGCAGTGGTCACCCCCGGGGGAGGGACTGGGGGTGCTCAGCGGCCCCTGGGGGGCTGGCCGGTTCTGGTGTGGGATCTGGATGCTAGTGACACGCGCCAAGATGCACCCGCGGATGTGGGTGCTTCCCGGGGTCTAGGCTGCTTCTGGGAAGCCACAGACAGATAACCCAGGGTTAAAATCAGAGAGATCCGAAGAAACAGATCCTCCAACACCTGCAGGTACGAGGAGCCATCTCGGGTGAGGATGTCGCTCGGAAGCTCGTCTGTGGGCCACACCGCCCTCAAGTAAATTCTCACCCTTTGGATCCAGACACCAAATTAACTTAAAAAGACCGAAAACCACCCCTTTACACGCTGTCTGTGCTCTGCAGTTAAAGCTGAAGGAACTGACCAGATTCCGTACTGAGACTGTAACCAAACAGCACGAAACGGGATCCCAGATGTGCTCTTCCAAGGAGCTGGACAGACGGACTCTCATCACCCAGCAACCCACCTGCATTTCAGATGTCGGGCCCCCCCAGATGTCGGATGTGCGTCCCCATGACCTGCTGGACTCCCCACATTCACCTGCAGCGCAGGGACCCCCATCCCCACAGCCCAGAAATAGAAACCGGGGCTCCGCAGGTCCAGGGACCCGTGCCCCGGGTCCCAGCTGGTTGGTGAGGTGCCCCGACCCCGGGAGGCCACGTGGGGGCAGTGGCCGGGGACTCTAGGCTGGTCCTCCGACAGGTGCATCGGTCAGTCTGCCCACGCCACACCCGTTTACCCCGCAGGTTACAGGCAGCTGTGCAGGAGGCAGCGAGGCCTCGTGGGGGTGGGGTACAAACGCACGTACTGAGCGCCCCCAGCAGCTCCTGCAGGACGCGCAGCCACAGGTGACACAGCGGCTCCTCGGCACAGCAGAAAGTGACCTGCGCCCACTTCCAGCGGCGGCGGCGGGCTCTCTTCACGCAGTGCACTACGGAGACAGACAGCGGGGCAGGTCAGAGCGCAGCCCCGGGCCCCACAGCTCACGTGGGAAACCCCTCCCGGCCCGTGAGCGACGTCCAGGGCATTAGGAAGAAGACCAGCATCTCCATTCTTTTAACCCATTAAGAAAACAAAAACAAAAAAACAAAGAAAGTAAGAAACAAGATGATCGAAACATTAATTAAAAGTAGGGACGCCTGGGACGCCTGGGTGGCTCAGTTGGTTAAGCAGCTGCCTTCGGCTCAGGTCATGATCCCGGCGTCCTGGGATCGAGTCCCACATCGGGCTCCTTGCTCAGCAGGGAGCCTGCTTCTCCCTCTGCCTCTGCTGCCATTCTGTCTGCCTGTGCTCGCTCTCTCCCCCTCTCTCTCTGATAAATAAATAAAATCTTTAAAAAAAAAAAAAAAAAAGTCGATCTTCGGGAAAATCACATAATGCAGTTTCTAAAAGATTAAAAAAAAAAAAAAGGAAACACTGAGCTTGTCAAACGAGTGACGAAAAACTCGTCTTTTCAACTGTGTGAACGCAGTGCAGACGGGGGGGGGGGGGGGCTCCGTCACCTGTGAACGCAAAGGGCTTTTCCATCTTCTGCCATTTTCCGCTGCTGTAGCGCTTCCCGTGAGTGTCTGTTTCCTCTACGGTGATGATCTCGGAGATGGGCACGCAGCAGGCATCTGTAAAGATCACATCCTCACATCAGATGAACTGCATAGAATTCACAAGAATACAAGAAATCCGTCCCAAAATGCTGGGGCTGTTCTGCTTTAATATTCTCGTTAGACATCCAAAAAAAAAAAAGAAAGAAAGAAAGAAAGAATCATACGCAGTTGTACTAAACTCGGAGCTAAATACACTTGGGAAACTCAATGTTATCACAAGAGGGGGTGTTTAGCCAACAGTCAGCAATGCAGGCTGCCAACTTCGCGAATGACCTGCTCTGCTGACTTTCCAGGCCAGCTTCCGTGCCCAGTTTGGGCAAAGATGTTCAAGACACAGTGTCTGTCCTTAGTCTGGCTCAGCAGTCCAAGTGGGACGGAAGCACATGACGAACCACGGGGCAGGCGGGACCCCCCCGTGGCGGAGGCCGGGGGGGAGGGGGCGGCGGGGCTCTAGAAAAGCCTGGCGGGGGTGGGGAGGCGTCAGGTGCGGGAGGACAGCACGGGCTGGGGCACACAGCAGCCCATGGGTCAACGGCGGGAAGCCCGGCAGAGGCCACTCCATGGAGCTGCCCTGATGGCAGAAGCAAGTGGGCACCGGCACGGCTGGGGGGCCCGGAAGTGGAGATGCGGACAGCGAGCCCCCGTCGCACCGGCCGCACTCTGGAAGCGCGAACGGACGGCTGCTGGCATCCAGCAGAGCAGAGCACCCTAACTTGTGGCTGGCCCCGGCCGGCTCTCACTGGGAGCTGCAGAGCTCGGTTTTGGCCACGGCTCGTAGAAACCCCCCACTGCGGCATTTCAGCAACTTCGCGCGGTCTGGAAGTCACTGCCCGCGGGGGTCAGGGAAGGCGCGGACGGGCGTGGGCCTCAAGGAGCCCCGGAGGGCTGGGAGGGCACGGTGCCCAGCAGGGCCGGACTGGCCGGGAGCACGGGGCAGAGAGTCTTGGAGAGGAACCAGAAGTGGGCGTCCGAGGGCAGCAGGGGCCGCGGCGCACCAGGGCTCAGAGGCCGGCGGGGGCGGCTGTCACAGAGGCCTCCCTCCAGGGCGCCCTGCCTTCTCCCTCCCGATGCCTCCCACGGCCTGCCTCCCCACATCCTCCTCGACCCGTGGGGCGCTGGCCTACCCTCCTTCAGGCCCCACCGAGTCTGCACCAGTTTCCGTGCAGAGGAGCCGTCAGGGGTTGTGTGTCTGGGGCACAGAGCAGGGCCAGGCTCGCAGCAGCGGCTCGGGATGCCGTGGGAAGAGTCGGGGACCCGCCCCTTAGGGTCTCACACTCCCACGGCCATCTCAGACCCTGAGGACAGGCGTCAGGCGCTGCCGCAGCCCTGGGCAGTGGTTACACCTGCTGGTAAGAACAGCCAAGAGGCTATCACGACAAGCTAAGTGCGCAGTCAGTAGGACAGAGGCTTCTCCTTACTCAGACGAACTGGCTGATTTAAGAAAGCACACGAGACCAGCAGTCGTATTACGCGGTTCAGTTAGTCCAAGTCACACACGACCCAGGATAACACATGGGAAAGTCTACGCATCAGTATTTCCTAATCCTGCTCGTTTGGTTGGACGACTCGGAGAGCCAGAGGAGGAAGCATGAGGGGTCAGGATGTCGCCCCACACCCTGCTCCCGGGGCCGGCGCGCCCAGGGCTGTGGTCCCCGACTCCACGCCGCTCACCCGTTACGTCCCACGCAGCTGTGACAGCACCCGGCTCGCTCGGGTACCCACCGGGCACCGGACCCGCCCCATCACAGAGGGGCTGCATGGGGAGATGTTGGGGTGACAGGGCACAGGAGGGGTACGCAGTGCGGGGCTGGAGGCAGGGGGTGTTCGGGGTCTGAGCAGAGACCACAATGAGGGCAGGACAAGCCGCTCAGAAGGTGGCCTGGGAGAGGAGGAGCTGAGGGAGGGACGGGCCCTGAGGGACCGGACGGAGGGACCGGACGGAGGGACCGGACGGAGGGACCGGACGGAGGGACAGGACGGAGGGACAGGACGGAGGGACAGGACGGAGGGACAGGACGGACGCTTGGGGCTTTGAGGCTCGTCGAGTTTTCTCTCGGGGAAGCTGGAGCTCAGGTGACTCCCAGTCAGAGGGAAGCCTGGGCAGACGCAGGTCTGCTCCTGGGTCACCAAAACTGGGGACAGGACAAGGGACACGACGCCAGAGAGGCACTCTGGGATGAACCTTCCTGTCTTTTTTTTTTTTATATATAATTTTTTATTTTTTATAAACATATATTTTTATCCGCAGGGGTACAGGTCTGTGAATCGCCAGGTTTACACACTTCACAGCACTCGCCACAGCACAGACTGAACCTTCCTGTCTTCCACTACAGTCCCGGCCTCCCCGTGCTTCCTTGGGCGAGAACAAGACCAACCACGGTTGCTCCCACGAGCGTGGCGTGTGCGTGGAATGCGTGCAGGACGCACGGAGCGGTCTTCTCTCGGGGGACCGACGCCTGCAGGGAGGTAAAAATCCCTCCTGTGTGGACACTTCACTGAGGACCGTCGGAAGGAGAGTTTTGGGTCTGGCCTGGGGGCTGCCCCTTGCAGGAGCCCAGGAGCCCAGGGGATGGGCACGCGGGAGGGGCCGGGCCCGTGAAGGGTGGCTGGCCCTGGCCCATCCGTCAGCACCTTGGCCACTAGCTGAGCCTGCGTTTCACGGCCGCGCGTGAGGATGACCGTGTCAAATGGACGGGGTTTCAGAAGTTACATAAGATCAGGGCTGAGGGCGCCTGGGTGGCTCAGTGGTTAAGCCGCTGCCTTCGGCTCAGGTCATGATCTCAGGGTCCTGGGATCGAGTCCCGCATCGGGCTCTCTGCTCAGCAGGGAGCCTGCTTCCTCCTCTCTCTCTCTCTGCCTGCCTCTCTGCCTACTTGTGATTTCTCTCTGTCAAATAAATAAATAAAATCTTTAAAAAAAAAAAAAAAAAAAAAGATCAGGGCTGAGACAGATCTTATGTCTGTCAGAGACAGAAGGCCGAGGCTCTGTCTCCCCCAGGCTCCTGGCCCCTCCTCTGTGCCCAGCGGAGGACCAGCCTTCAGGGCCCGGCGCTCCTTTCCTTTCTAGCTCACTGCACTCTTGCGCGTCATGGGTGGAAGGCCCTGTTCTTCAAAAAACTCTCCTAGGCAGGAGGCAAAGAGCTCCACCAAGAATCTGAAAAGACAGACGGCAAGTCCCTGCAGGACACAGAACACGTCACCCGGCTTCCATCCGTCTCCTCCGAGGCTAACGTGCAACCGGCCCGCAGGGGCCCTCGGGAGGGACAGTGCGCGTCACGCAAGCACGCCGGGCACGAGTGGGAACGACAGCACATGGTGCGTGCACAGAAAACAGGCGGGCTTGCACACAGTTAACGCTGGGAATTTGGCGACACTTCATGTTCAACACGGTATCAGCATTTCTCTCATCCCTGCCTGCATTCTGCAAGACCTCGCCCTGCAATGTGAGATTAGGGAAAAAAAGGAACGGTCTGCTGGACAAAAGCGACAGTGGGATGAGAGATCAGAGGCCTGTGTGAGCAAAGGTTCCTCTCAGGAGGGGCTGGGCCTGGCTGGTGGCCATGGCGCTGGACAGGACTCACCTGGACAGGACTCCCCAGACGAGGACATGAGGGCCCAGGGCACACACCGGCCCAGCCCGCAGCCTAGCCTGCCCCCTGCAGCAGCTCCCCCACCCCCTACCCTGCTATCAGGGGCGCAGTACCCTGACCCCACCAGAGTCTGCACTTGTAAATGTGCTAAGCGTCTTCCTGGGGAAATGGCCTTGGATCTCGTTCCTCGTCACGGCCTCC
The DNA here is from genome assembly GCF_011764305.1 of Mustela putorius furo. Classification (NCBI taxonomy): domain Eukaryota; kingdom Metazoa; phylum Chordata; class Mammalia; order Carnivora; family Mustelidae; genus Mustela; species Mustela putorius. The sequence continues at coordinate 14,304,262 of NW_025422023.1, forward strand.
TCCGGGCTGGCGCAGCCCCGTCTGCAGAGGGAGCGGCCGGCCAAGGCTCCCAGGAGTCACCCAGCTGTCGCTTCACAAAACAACAACCTGACGCCTCCTCTTCAACACCTGCTGAGATCGCTTCTGGACTGCACAGGTCCTTCCAACGGACGGAAAGGTGCTGGAAACCACAAACTCCCTGAGACTGAGCTGCTCACCGGAACCGTGGGCACCTCTCACGGTGGGGCCATCCTGGCCACAGTTGGATTTAGGCAGCATCCCTGGGTTCCAGCCACAAATGCTGGGGAGTAGGGGCACCTGGGTGGCTCAGTAGGTTAAAGCCGCTGCCTTCAGCTCAGGTCATGATCCCAGGGTCCTGGGATCGAGTCCCGCATCGGGCTCTCTGCTCAGCGGGGAGCCTGCTTCCTCCTCTCTCTCTGCCTGCCTCTCTGCCTACTGGTGATCTGTCTGTCAAAAATACATAAAATCGGGGCGCCTGGGTGGCTCAGTGGGTTAAGCCTCTGCCTTCGGCTTTTGATCTCAAAAATGCTCAGCAGGGAGCCTGCGGGGGACACCGCAACATCTCTGTCTCAAATGAATAAATAAAATCTTTGGCCAGCATCTCAACATTGCTGGACATTGGCCAGCATCTCCTGGGGGCACCGTCCCTGGCAGAGAACCACTGCCCGAGGGGTCACTGTGCTCAGCAGCCTGTTCTTTACCCAGAAAACACAGAAGGAAACAAGGCCCAGTCTTGGGGGCCGGGGATGGGGGCATCTCCTGTACGTGTGCGCGTGTGTCCCACAGGGGCCCCACACCCAGCCTTCCGAATCGAAGCCTATCTTTCCCGGTTTGCCGCCCCTTTCCAGAAGCTTCCTTCCCCGCTGTACACCCCCCCCCCCCCCAGCCAGCGAAGAGCCTCTGTTCTCGCGCCCACTGCGCAGCTGCCCGGGAGCTCTGCCTGACTCCCTCCCTGCTTTGGGGTCGCTTCCACCCGGGGCCCCCACATGCACGTGGCAGTGCTCTGTTCGAATCTTTTGCGGGGACATCCGGCCGCTCAGCATGCAGGTGAGTCAACACCCGAGCCCGTCCACCACCCACCTTCCTGGCAAAGCCTGCGACTGCGGGAGCGAGTGTGGGACCCAGACCCCCCCCCACCCCCGTTCTGGTCCCGGCGCCCGCGCTGGCCCCAGACAGCAAACACTCAGGACGACCGTCAGAACAAGCACGGACGCCTCCAGCACTACTTGAAGATTTTCATCACGCGTCCAGCCGAACCCTAAGGCAGCCGGATAGAAGTGTCCCGGCGCTGCGGGTACCGTGCATCGGACCTCTCTACAGCACCCAGTTACGACGCCAGAATTGTTTTCAGTGGTGATTTTTAAAACTTCCTGAGCTGGGAAAGGAAGTGTGTCCGGGTGCCCCCCCACAACAGGACAGACACAGGACGCGACCTGCCCCGGCTGCCGTCCTCAACCACAGGACAGTCCCCCCATCCCTGCTCCTGTGGGGCCGCGGGGAAAGAGGAAGTGGGCTCCCACCATCTCCTCGCCGGCTCAGGTGAGATCACACGGGAGCCTGCAGCTGCCCGGGGGCCCGGGAAGGGCCACCCCGTCCGATTCAGGGACGGTTCCCACAGTGGGTGGAGCCCTGACTTCCGGGGCGGGGGGGGGGGCTGAATGGGGAGCCAAGGGGGGTGGTCTCCTCACAAGAGTAGAGAGCACGATGGAGGCATCAAATGTCACAAGCGCCACCTGATCCCCTCCAGCCGCCTGTCTGCCCACACGGACTGGCCTGTCCACTCTTCCTGCTCCGGAGGCCCCGTGGGAACGCTGTCCTGGCTCTGTGGCGTGTGTGTGCGCTCACAAGCAGCCGGGGGAGGGACTGGAGGCAACACCGCCGCCCCCGCCCGGCTCGCGGTAGAGCGACCCCACTGCGTGGTCACCTGCCCCGGGTACCACCCTGACCTCTGGCTCTCGCTGTCCACCTGCTCTCCTGCCCTGGGGGACGCTGGGCGGTCACACACACAGGACTGACTGTAGGGGATACACTGCGGCTTTGGGCCCCTGGCCCCGCCCGCCCAGCTCTGCCCCTCCGGGAGCTTCCCCAGGCCTCCTCGCCTTGGCTCACCTCACCCTCGTGCTTCACAGGGTGACAGAGTGTTCCCCAGACCCTTCTAGAAAACCGACCCACTTGAGAGGCTCTGACATAACTTCCACGAACATCTGCTCCTCACAGTGACTTTCCCGAGAACGTCTTGCTATGCCACCGGATAAGAGAGTTTTAAACAAAGGACGCCCTGTCCCGGCGCCCGCTCCCCTGGAGTCGGGTATCGGCGTCCCAGACGCGTCCCGGGCCCCCCGAGCTCTGTGCCATAAGCAGCAACCCGAAGCCTGGCATCGGAGAAGATTTGAAAAGACGTCTACAACCTTCCAGATCACCCCCCGGCGGGCGTGGCCCAGTCGGCACTCCGAGCCCGTCCTCCGTGCTTCAGAACTACCTCATGTCACGCAAGGCAACAAGCGTGACACGGGACGTCACATGCGGGCCACAGCCAGGCTCGTCCAGACACACCTCTGCCCGGTGCCCCCCACGGCAGGGGCCCCGCACGCAGCTCCCTCCTGGCTGCTCTCTCTTCACGCCACTAGGGATCCAGTTATTTCTGGTCTTGAAAAGACCGGATTTGGAATCCCGCAGAAACCGACCGTCTGACCACCCGCTACGGATGGTCCGGATTTGGAGAAACGCTCGGGCAGGCGAGGTCGGTTATAAACACGGAACTGCAGAGACGCTTGTATCAATGACAACGGACTCTCTCCGCCTCCGGAGGAAGAAAAACAGTCCGACTACAGGGAGAGCCGCTTGTGTTCAAAGAGTAAAACGGGGAGGCGGGGTGTTGGGTCACGACACCCAGACGGGCACCGCCACCTCCTGGGCAGACGGCGCGGAGGGCAGCACCAGGTCCGGAGACGCGGCCGGCGTCCGTGCTGGGAGAAACCACGACCTGGTGAGGAGGCCCCACAGGTTCTGCGGCAAGTGTTTTCTTCCTCTTGTCCTCCTGGGACACGGAACCGTCCGTCTGTCCCGCGTCGCAGGGACGTGGGCCCTGGACTAGTTCAGGGTCCCGTTGCTGAAGTTTGGAATTGAAGTTTCAAGCAGCGTCCACTCCTGCTGTAAAAACTGAGCCGAGTCGGGGCACCTGGGGGGCTCAGCCATTAAGCCTCTGCCTTCGGCTCAGGTCATGGTCCCAGCGTCCTGGGATCGAGCCCCACATCGGGCTCCCTGCTCGGCGGGAAGCCTGTTTCCCTCTCTCCCACTCCCTCTGCTTCTGCTCTCTGACAATTAAATAAATAAGATCTTTAAAAAAACAAAAAAAAAAAACAAAAAAACGGAGCCAAGTCGAAGTCAAGGAAAATACAGGAGAAGAGGCACATGTTCAGCCCAATGAGAAAAGAAAACCAGACATTCTGAACACCTACTTGATATTTTTATCTTACAGTATTAAACATAAACCAACCTCAAAGGAGGCCACGGGCTCTGGCCGCTCCGCTCCGCTGACGACAGTTCGACCACTTCCCCACCGCGTCACCGGTTCCAAAGGAGCAGGGCGTGAACTCACCCGGCCTCTTTGTGTGACCTGCACGTGCTGGCCTGGGCTGCAGACTTGCGCTCACACTCACGTGGAGACCGCCGCGGTCCCTCGCACACGCCGCCAGACACACACCCGGCAACCTGCCTCCCCTGGGGTGTCCCTCACTTTGCAACCTAAACCCGACCTCCTCCACGCCCCCACCCATGCACCTGCCTGGTCTGCAGTCACTGCACGCAAACACACACACATGTGCCAACCTGTGCGCTTCCTCCCGGCTGGGTCACCGCTCCCAGAGGATGAGCCTGCCTGCATGTCCCCACAGGCCACTGCCTCCGGGCACCTGGCGCAGCCCTGCCGTGGGATGGGCGGTGACACAGCCATGGTGCCGGCCGTGGGGAGTGAGGTCTGTGCCGACTTCACGCATGCAGATGAGCCTCACGGCGACACCAGGGGCAAGCAGGCTCCCCCATTCCAGACGGCGGACCGCACAGGGGACTTCACGCTCTGGGCAGTCGGACGACGCGTCCAAGCCACAGGCGGTGAGTGGCAGCCCCAGAATTAACTCTGGCAGAACGCGGTCCTCTCCGCTGCACCCCTGCCTGCACCTGGTCCCGAAGAGCCCCCACCTCAACCCCGGGCCGAGAGAGGCCACAAGGGGAGCACGCGAACAGTCACAAACCATTTAGAAATGGGTGAGAAGAGCTTTTTTTTTTTTTTTTTTTTAAAGGGGGGGGATTTATTTATTTGACAGAGAAATCACAAGTATGCAGAGCAGCAGGTTGGGGGGGGGAGCAGGCTCCCGGCTGAGCAGAGAGCCCGACATGGGGCTCTATCCCAGGACCCTGAGACCATGACCTGAGCCGAAAGCAGAGGCTTAACCCACTGAGCCACCCAGGTGCCCCCAAAAGACCTTTTTTTAAACCATAATCAGGCAGCAAGTACAGCACGCTATGTGGGAGTATCTAATTGGAAGGACGTAACACCTTCATTTGTAAGCACGTCCTTGTACTGCTGTCCCAGGGTAGGCCATCTCGTTAGGTCTCGAGCATCTCATAAAGAATCCTCCTGAGAACGCAGCTCGCTGGAGCCAGAACATGCCACAAGCCGCCCCGCTCTCCCTATCAGACCTCAGCGGGACTCCGACACGCCTCTGTGTGTTTAAGCTCCCAGTGACGTCTTCCAATAACAATAGGAAACCCATTTTAAGGGCCACTGGTCCTGGTTAAGATATTATAATTATTACAGACTCAGAAAAACATTCTCATAATGTTCTTTGCAACCACGGGCTGAGAGGCCACAAGCAAATCTCTATGGCAAGTCCGAGAGCTTTGCTGACAACAGGTGCAGCGCCTGGTGCTTCCCTCACGAGGAGGGGCTTGTGCTGACAGGCAGCTACCCCACCGATAAAGGTGAGGACCAAGCGGCCACCATATTCCAGCAGAGTCACAGGCGACACCCACAAGACCACCAGCTTGGCGGCAGTCTGGGCAGAGCCAGCCAGGGGCAGCTGAAGTGCTCTGCCTCCTGCTGTCTCCCCTGTTGATCCTGTCTGGTTGTGACCCACTCAGACCGAATCTACTCGACAGTCGCGACTCAGATGAGAAGCAGTGCCCGCCATCAACCAGCTTTCCTGCTCCAAGTTCCTGGGCGACTCTGAGCACCCATGGCAGCCTCATACCCAGCAGGAGAGGGACTGAGCATGTGTCACAAGATGGGGGGGTGGAGACGGCCGAAGCACCCCTTCCGCAGGCCCCCACAGACGCGCAGGATGCCCAGCCGGGACCAGAGCGAAAGCAAGTTCGCCATCAGGGGTGCAGCTGCATTCCACGACCCAACATCCCACGCCAGAGCCCTGTGCAAGAGGGAGCAGGTAGGACAGGCCGGGAGGGGCTCTGCACACCCCCTCCCTGCACCCAACGGTATGGCCTACCAGCCTGTGGGCCGGGCTGCAGTCTGAGCCTTCTGTGCGCTCGAGAGGCAGGCAGCTGATAGTGAGGAAAACAGAAGACAGATTTTTAAACCCTATGTGATCTAAACTCACTTCAAATCTAACAATGGAATAGGCAGAAAGTAAAAGACACGTCATGCAAACATGAATCAGAAGAAACCCGGAGTTGGGGCACCTGGGTGGCTCCGTCAGTTGTGTGTCCAACTCTTGATTTCAGCTCAGGTCATGATCTCAGGGTCATGAGATCGAGCCCCTTGTCAGGCTCTGCACTTAGCTCAGAGTCTGCTTGGGATTCTCTCTCTCCCTCTCCTTCCGCCCCTCCCCTTCCACTCGTGTGTGTGTGTGTGTGTGTGTGTGTGTGTGCGCGCGCGCGCGCGCGCACACATGCTCGCTCTGTCTCTCTCTGAAAGAAAGGAAGGAGTGCCTTGTTAACAGATAAAGTCCTCCTCAGAACAAAGGAAACTGCCAGAGACAGAGACGGACATTACATAATGAAAAAGAGTGAACCCCAAACAAAGATATAGCAATCCTGAACATGTATGCATCAAACAACAGAGCAGGAAAACACATACAGCAAAAATTTATAGAACTACAGGGCAAAATAGAGAAGTCCACAGTTGGGGCGCCTGGGTGGCTCAGTTACTGAGTGTCTGCCTTCGGCTCTGGTCATGATCCCGGGGTCCTGGGATCGAGCCCCACATCGGGCTCCCTGCTCAGCGGGAAGCCTGCTTCTCCCTCTCCCACTCCCCCTGCCTGTGCGCCGTCTCTCGCTGTCTCACTACCAAATAAATAAATAAAAATGTTTTAAAGAAAGACAGAAGTCCATAATTACAGTTGGAGACTTCAACAATCATTAGAACAACTAGACCGATGCGCAAGGATAGTAAGAACTAATGCCACCATCAGCCGACAGGACCCATCACATTTCTCCAGCAACAGAACACACCCTCCACCACGGGCCACGGGCCAGACACCACCTCAGACCAGGTCACCTCAACACGTCCCCCTGCCCTTCAGCTACTTCAGTCTTCGGGGGGTGTAGGCAGGTTTGTGTGAAACCTGGACCAGGTCCGATGCCCGAGACCGTCTGTCTGCGCGTGGATATGCTATTCCTCAGAGGGAGGACGAGCTTTCTGCTCTCAGCCAGGGCACGGTGGGACCGGAACCCAAACGGGTGTGTCTCCCGAACACAGTATCGGTTTTTCCAGATGACCAGATTCGTTTGCTTGCTTGTTTTGAAGGTCAAAATATTTTTAGTCATCTGGATTAGCTGCTTTTACAATACATCACATGGCTGTTCCCTCTTCACAAATAAAGATTTAGAGCAGGGTCAGCAAGCTGCAGGCCAACTCCAGCCAGCTGTCTGCCTTTATAAATAAAGTTTTATTGGCACGCAGCCACAGGAATGCATTCACATACTGTCTATAGCTGCTTTTATGCTAAAACAGCAGAGATGAGGAACCGCAACTCCCAAAGCCTAAAATATTTGCTATCTGGCCCTGTAAGAAAATGTTTGGGGCATGTTTTAGAGTAGCAAATAAGAGTTAACTTTGAGTAGCCTCAGAAAAATCACAATGTTTGTGATCACGTTGGGCTACTGCTCAATCAGGGAATCTGACAGTAACGCTGGCCGGTGCCTGAGGAAGCCCCGAGCACTTGTCTGCTGTTCGTTTTCCAGCACCTGTTAAGGCCGCAGAGGCTGAGGCCCTCTTCCTACAGGGTCTCCTCCCCAAATCGGGAGACAGTCTATTCTTTTCTGAAAAAGGTCGATGGGACTGCCATTTGTTCCCTACTTGGATGTACTGAGACGCCTCTCCGTCCGGACGTGCAGGTCGTAGCTTTGCATGACCCGACGACCTGCCTTCCTCGGGGCTTCTGGATGGGGCACTAAGACTCCCACGGAACACATCGGCTGCGCATGTGATACGTGGGCCTTTGGGATCTGTGGTGTCACCCTGCAGGATTGTGGAAAATCTGTGGGCTTTGCGTAAACTCTTCCACTTCGAGTCACCCCCGCTGGTTTCAGACCCACACCCTTCAGAGAAAAGCAAGGCTGCTGAACAGTGAGCAGAGAAGAGATCTGGGGCGTCCCTCCCCCACCTTTTCTGCGGGGGCCCTGGGGGCCCTGGGGACCTGCCGTGATGCCTCCTGCCCGCTCCTCCCGCTGCTGGGTCAGGGCGCTCCGGAGAATGCGGCGCGCGGACACTGGCTTCTCCCCTCCGAGAGAACGCAGGGAGAGAAGACAAATACGTTCAAAAATCTAAAAAGCAAAACTCACGGAGCAGAGAGGTGCCAACAGAGCCACAGGAAACTCCGAGGACGGAGCCTGCTGAAGGGCCACGTCCTAGCAGGGCTGGGCCTGGAAGGGGGGACGGTCTGCAGCGGGGAGCAGGGGGGAGCAGGAGGAAGCGTCGGGCAGAATCCGAGGCGGCAGGGAGGGCGGGTACCGTGGGGCCGGATCAGGGAGGCTGAGTGCAGCCACACGCCTGCAACAGGACGCCCGTGGGGCCGGAGAATGGCGCGTGTGGAAGAACTTTCCAGCAGACCCTCGGGGCGGCTGCACCCAGCCGACTGCTGCACAAGGTTCAGGTGCTCTCCCGACTTCTGACCCCGGAACCTGGGCTCAGCCATCGCAGGGGTGTCCCAAGGAGGTGACAGTGAACAAGAGAGACAGAGAGGGGGAGGCCTAGAGGCGGGAAGTAGGAGAAGGCATCCGAGGAGTCTGTGGAGAAAGAGAAGCACATGCAGGGGGTCGGGGCGCGCGTGGGCAAGCAGAGGCATGAGACTTGAAGGGCAGCAGGCCACAGGAGCTCGGGCCCAGGAGTGAAGCTGGGGGACGGGGCCCGGGGGGGGGGCGGTGAGTCTGAGAGTCTGAGATGCTGACCATCTCCAGCGCGGAGTCAGGTGTGTTTCGAAACCTGGAAGCTGAGCTCAAGGGAAGTCACGACCCAGACCTAGCCCTGGGTCCACCTGGTGCTGACGGCTGGGACCGTGAAGTCAGCCCAAGTCTGTACGAACGAAGGGTGCCTTAGTTAGACCCAATCTGTGCATTCACGAGATACATGCTGAAGGCAGAAACCAGCTGCATTCTGGAAGAGAGTCCTTGTGCTAAAGTCAGGACGGGTAGAGAAGAAAGAGAAATCGGGGGAAGAGAGGAAAGCCAACACCATCAGCAGTGTCTTAGCAAACACAGAGAAGACGAGCCTTCCCCACTGTCAGACAGTTCTTCAGATACTAGTGTTTTCCCTTGAGATAAAGGATCAACCAGGAGACTGATAGGTCAAATGATAGATACATCCTTTTTAAAAAACACTGTCAAATTGCAAAAAAAAAAAACAAAAACAAAAACAAAAAAACACTGTCAAAATATTGCCAGATTAATTTCCCAAACCGGCGAAGCAGCTCACCGGCCTTCTCTGTGCTGTTTTGCTCATGGGATCTCCCCACTCATCACCCACCCTTGAATTGTGCTCTTCCATGGACAGCCTATACGTGTTCTTTGCAATGGCTTTTTAAAATTAGTTGACTGTCATATTTGTTGCAAATATCACTCCCATCATTTTTCAAATTACAGAGACTTACCAAAAATAGGATAAGATTTTTATTTATTGAAATAACCTAGATCCTGATCTAGATTTTTCTTTTTGTCTTGATTCCATGTTGGTTAGTGAGCTCTTCCCAGATTGCAAAATTGTCTTTTGTTTTCTTTCTATCTTTACATGAAAATCTTCAATCCATCCAATTCTGATTGAGGAACTTTTACATCATCGACTAAAAAGGGCCTTTGTAGTGTTTGTGTAGTAAAATATTGCGCAACCAAAAAAATCATGTCTTAAGACATCAGCTTTTCTATGCTAGCTTTCGACTCCTAACTACACATCCAAGAGAAAGGAAAGCACATGCTCCTCAAAGGAACCTGTACACAAATGATCAGTATCTATGCATACAGCCAAACACTGGAAATGGTCCTGAAGGGATAAACAAACTGGTTTTCTCATAGAATAGTTATTACTTTGTAACAAGAAGAACCAACCATTGATACATGATGAATTGCGAAAAGATGAAGCGAGACAAAGAAGCGAGAGACAGAGCACAGACTGCATGATCGCACTTACAGGAAGTTCCATTAGAGGTCAACTCCTGCGGATGCAGCAGCCCGGAGCCCGAGGGATGGAGCCCCGCAGAAGGTTCTGGGCTGATATGAATATCCTGTATCTTGATGGGAGGATGCTTAGGTAGGTGCATATATTAACCAAAATTCACCAAACTATACCCTTAAAATGTGTGGATTTTAGTGTCTGCAAATTATACCTCAGTAACGCTGACTTTTTTTTTTTTTTTTTAAGATTCTATCTGTTTGAGAGAGAGTGGGCACGTGCTCCGGAGCATGCACCAGCTGGGGGGAGGGGCAGAGGAGGGGGACAAGCAGGCTCCCTGCTGAGCCGGGAGCCTGATGCAGGCAGGACCTTGTGATCATGGCCTGAGCCAAGGCCAGACATCAGATGGTAAAGCTGACTTTTAAAAGTCACATTTTAAGTGCATAAGGAGTATTCCTGAGCCACATTCTGTGGCATGTTTCCCTAGCTTTTCCTTCACACGCGTTTACACAGACAAAAACACCAAAGAGTATTCACTGCTTAAGGGTGAGACTGAGGGTGATTTCTAGGGACCTGCTTTTCTGTCTGCGTTTCCAGATTTTACATTTTCTGTCCGTATCTGTGGTTTGCCTAAGTTTTGCTTGGCACTGCCAGGCGGTATTAGAGAAACCCTTTATCCATATAGCAGTGACCTGGCCAAGGAGCTCACCACCAGCGGGGCTGGGGGGGTGGGGGGGCCATTCCAGGAGAGAGGGTGGTGGGAGGGAGGGTGGGTGGGAAGCAGTGTCTACCCCGCCCCCCCAGACACACGCATGTGCGCACACACACACACACACACAGCCAGCGCGTGCATGGGCACATACATAAGCATGCACACTCCTGCCAGCCCCGACCCTGAAAGAAAGCATTCAGAGTCAGAGGGTATAACCCAGAAACAGCTACAGTCTGTTTCAAGTCCAGCTAGGCCGACCCACTTTGAGCCAGGGCGCCTCTGCTGAGTTTCCTGTTTTCAGGCGGCTTCACTTCCGACCAAGCTAGCACCCAGGGGCACCCGCTCTCGCAGCATCCTTAGGGGCAGAGCGGCCCCCTCAGGGACCAGAAAACCCTGCCCCTCAAGTTCCCAGTCTTAATTTGGCTGTCCAACCCTGAGCCACGTTCCCACACAGTGACCTGCAGAGAAATGAACACTTGCCCTTTGCCTCTGTGGGCAGTTCCAGCTCTTGTGTCTGAGAACAGGAGTGATACTCTCGAGACGCAAGACGGCCAATGAAATAACGCGACTGGCCGCACCCCACCCAGGGCACCCCCTTCTCTGACCCCCTGCTGCGGCATGCCCGGGGAACTAACTGAACCAACTGTCCCATGGGCTGGGGCCCGGCGGTCCGGCTGACCCTACTGATCTCCAGCATGCAGTCATTGCAGTCATCTCCCACAGGCCTGCTTCCTTTTGGGGTGCAGGGTAACGGGGCCCCCCAAAGAGCTGGTGCAGCCCTCTCAGTGCCGCTCCCCCAGTGCTCTGCACGCTGCTGGGAAGCACACCAGGTGACGGGAACAGGACCCTTCTGGGACGAGGCCCACCCACAGGGGCTCCCTCAGGCCCTGCCGCCCCAGGGAGGGAACCAAGCTCTGGGTGGAAGAGTTCTGGCTGAGCCGGTCTGAAGCACCTCCACGGTTTCCAAGAGCCACACAACCACCATCCCAAGAAAGAGGACTGGTGGCTAGGGACGCGAGCAGCGCCCCAGGTCTGACAGCCAGAAGCCACAGGCAGTGGAGGGTGCCCACACTGAAGGCAGGAAGGGAGGGCCTTCCCACCGGACAGCCCACAGGAGGGGTCTGCGCTGCCACTGGCTGGCGGGAGCCCCACCAAGTTCACAGCAGGACCATGAACGGGGAAACTCTCCAGAGCTGGGTCTCCCCAGTAGTCAAGTACAAGAGCTGCCCTGCGGGGTCGTGTGGGAATAGGACACAGAAAAGCAGCACCATGGCTGCGAGGAGTCCCCATCCCGCAGCCCAGAGATTGACGCAACAACTCGAAGCCCCGGGGGCCAGACCAGGCACCACTCACCACCACGAGAGAGAAAATGAGCGAGACAGAGGGCCCTGCTGGGTGGTGCCAGGGGGCCCGAGGGCGAGATCTGAGGCAAGACGTTTCTCCCAAAGGGACCTCAGTAAGATCGCGCAGACTCTCACACAACCCGCCATGGACAGGCTCTCTGCAGAAAGGGCTTCTGATGCCCAAGGCCAGACACCAAGTGCTGATCTTGGGTCGCAGGCCCCCCTTGGCCTTGGCCGCACCTCCCTTCCAGCTCTGCCCGCCCTCCTCCAACCCGCTGAGCCTCCCCACCTCGGCGTCAGGAAGCGCCTGCAGCACCCTGACCGTCCCCAGGGCGTCTTAAAAGGCATCCCAAACCGTGTCCAGGAGAGAATCCCAACCTCGGCAATGCCCACCTCCAATAATTAAAACAATATATCCCCGCGGCCCTGACGTCAGTGGGCTGTAAATTGGGACCGTGCTCCCCTCTCCCAACTTCCGCATCGTACGCAGACCCCGCCCTGCTCACCCCCACTCCGGACTGGGTCGGCCGCCGCCCCACTGAACCTGCTTTCACCTCGGCTCACTCCGCGCACGGATCCGACGGGGCTGGATAAAGCCCTCCTGCGGCTCCCAAGCACTCACAGCGGAAGGGAAACCCTACCTCAGCCCCCAGGATCCACAGGGCCCCACTACCTCTCCCCCACCTCCGGGGCTGGTCTTAGGGCCCCTGCTGTGCTTCCCACCTGCACCCTCTCTCCCCACGGACAGGGTCCCTCCAGGTCTGCAGTCACATGCGGCCACCTAAGGGAGGGCTGCTGGCTGCCCCTGGACCGCAGCCACCTGCCTCCTCCTGGGGGGCGGGGGGCGGGGATTCTCCTCAGACATACATGCCTCTGCAGATGCCCCCCTCGGTCTCCCTTCCAGGGAAAATGACCCGCTGGGCAGGGACGCTTCGGCAGGGAGGCTGTCCTGTGCACTGAGCCAAGGATAGGATACCACAGCACCCTCCCCAGCAGGCCCTCCGTGAAAACTTGCACAAGACCAATGAATGGAGTGGAACACACGCAGGCTGCCCAGCGCTGGGCTTCCTCTGCCCGGGAAGCCTCTTCCCTCTCCCGCCGTCCACCACCGCCTCGGGCAATCCTCCCCCTCCGTCCCGGGATCAAATGACATCTCCCGCACCAGCCTCGGCCCATCCCTCGCCCGCAGACAGCTCTGCCAGGGCGCCCCTGGCCCCTGCTCCTGGGGGAGAGACTTAAGCTGGGTGTGTCCTTTCCATTTTTATCCAAATTACACTTCTCCGAGTCGGGAGGGCCTCTGAAGGTCATGTGCCCAACCTGCTTTGTACCAAAATCAACTCTCCCGGAGCGTCCCAGACGCGCGGCCCGAGCGCCTTCCTCACTTCCCCGCAGGAGTCCCCGACCTGCAGGGCGGCCTCGCGGTTTGGGGCCCCGCTAAGGAAAAGCGTCCGTCCTTGGTCTAAACCGAAACCGAGTGCGGGGCGCCCGCACCCCTCGGGATCCACCCGTGACCAGTCTCACCCAAAAGGTGCCCTTCAGATCCCCGCGGGCCGGTCGGCGCGATGCAGCCGCGACCAGGCGACCCCGCCCCGCTCGAGCCTCACCCGCCCGGGGCGCATCCGCGCGGGGGACCGCGGGTCCGGCCCTCCCCGCCCGCACCGCCCCGACTCGCCCTTTGTCACCGGGTCCCCGGAACGCACACCCCCGCCCCGGGCCGCGCCCCCTCCCCGCCCCCCCCCCCGGCTCCCCGGCCGAGCCCGCAGGCCGCGGCGACACTCACCCGCGCCCGGGGCGCCGGCTCCGGGCCCCGGACACCGCCACCAGCGCAGCAGCGCCCGCGCGGGGTCCAAGCTCACGGCGCAGCGCTGCCGCTTCACCCACAGCACCGAGCGCAGCGGCTCCGCCGCCCCCATCGCGCCCGTCGCCCGCCGGCGCCGCCTGTTCGCCGGGCGCGGGGCGGGGGCGCGGACGCCGAGGGGCGCGGGACCGTTAGCGGCCCCCGAGCCCGGGCTGCGGCGGCGGCGGCGCGGGGCGGGCGGGGCGGGGCGGGCGGCGCTGCGTCACCCCGTACGCAGGGCGGCCGCGGGGGACGCGGAGGGGGCCGGCGCGGGGGTGGGAGGGGAGGGGAGAGGAGGGGCAGGGCGCGGGTGCCGAGGAGGGGGCCCGCGGCGCGAGGTGGGGGTCCCAAGGAGGGGACCCCCGGGAGCTGCAGGGAGTGCGGGGCCGAAGAGGGGCCGGCTGGCGGGGGGAGACAAGAGGGTCGGCGTGGGACCCGGGAGGGGGCTGGGGGCGCGGGGGGGACGGGGAGGGGCGAGCGGCCGGGCAGGGCAGTGGGCGGGACCCGGGCCGCGCGGACCCCGGGTGCTGCTCCGGGATGGTCCCGAGGGCGCAGGCCCAGGAGTAGGGGGGTCTCCCCTCGTCGCTGGCCTTGGGGTCCGGGTCACAGTTTGTCAGGCGGGGCTGAAGCTCAATAATGCCTCCTTGGTGGGGCCTAATGACAGGTGGGGTCGAAATGGCCGGTCCTCCAGGGGCTCAGAAGTGGTGCCTGGGCCGCCTGGACAGGCCTGGCCCTCCGGGTGGGCGCGGGACGCCTGAGCCAATCCGGAGGTGGCCCCGATGGGCGGCTTGATGTCCTCCCCAGAGCTGGGCTGGCCCTGCCTTCCTCTCACACGTAAGCTCCCAGGCCTGGACAGGCACCCATGGGAGGTCCGAGCCCTGTTTGTCTCCCCACCCCCAGACTCCCACAGGCTTCTGTTTATAGGCCAGGAGGGCAGGTGCCACCCTCCCCACATTCCTGAGGGGACCAGTTTCAGGCACTGGGGACAGCAGGGATGGGCTGGAGCAAGCACCTGAGGCAGGCGGTCTGGGTGCAGGCCCCCTGTGCCCTGCGCACCCAGGCTGAGGATAGCTTGCCCCTGAAGAGGCGCGTCCTGCTGACCGGGCTGCCAGCGTCTGCTGACTGGGCTGCCAGCGTCTGATGTCCTTCACTGCTCACCCCAGTACATGTCCGACCTGGGTTGGGGCTGCAGAGGGTCCCAGAGCCCCCGCAGCCCCTGCCCCAGGCACTCAGGCCAGCCTGCGAGGGGAGGGGGCCTGCAACCTGCGACCAAGGAAGGCTTGCTGGGGAAGGAGGTCTTTCTCCTAGGGGCCTGGGGTAAAGTGGGGGTTGGGGGGGGACACAGGGAGCTGAACCCTCCCCTCCCGAGTCGACCCAAGGAGAGGGAGGTGTTATTCCGACCCCTGTGCCCCGGATTCTTTTCCTCCTCAGAGGCCCAGCTCAGCCACATGGGGGGCCTTCCCTGACCTCCAAGCTAGAAGGACCATGGCAGCCCTCTCTGGCCCTGCCCTCAGAGCATGTCTGCCCCTCCCCACCCAGCTCCAGAGGGCAGGGATCGGTCGATCCTGTAGCTCTTGCACTGAAAACAGTCCGAGTACAGGGTGAGCATGCCAGCGTTTGGTCCATGACGCATCAGTCCCGCGATTTATCAATGAAGAAGTTGCAGCTCAGGGAAGCCGAGAAACTTGTCTACAGGCAAGGGGCTCAGAAGTGACCGGGGTCTGACTGCAGGGGCGCAGTCAGCCATCTGCCTCCCCCTCAGCTCTCCCTGCCCAGCCTTGCTTCTCCGCGGCTCCCCTGGTGGGACGCTTCCCTGCAGACGGCAGGAGGGCGGGCCTCCTGTCTGTGCTTGGCACTGGGTAGCCGCAAATGCAGGCCTTACCCTGCCAGCTCCCTGTGATTCATTCCTCACTGGGAGCCCAGCCCCTGTCCAGGCCAGGTGCAGGGAGAGCAGGAGAGGGCAGAAGGCCGTCGGTGAGTCGGAGCCCTGCCCTTGGGCAAGCCGTCCCTGATCTCCAGCCCAGTGGGGTGGACGAAGGAAGGCCTGCCCTGCCTCCCTCCCACGGCTGCTGCTCTGAGGTTCTGCAAGTGTGGGTATGAAACTTCTGTGGAAGTCTTGCGCCAGCGCCGGCAGGGGGCTGGTGTCAGCGGGGCATCCGAGGGGGAGGATGGCAGGAAAGTGTGGGTGGGCAGGCAGGGCTGCAGAAATGCTCGCCTCCCTGCCCGGGCCACCTCCTGTGGCTTCCCTGGGCTGGGCTCCCTCTGCCCCTCCCAGCTTATTCATCTAGAGCCTTTAATGCCACACAGCAGCTCATAAAGGCTGGAGCCAAAGTGGGAACCCAGAGAGGACGCGGACCCCACCTATGCTGGGGGGGAAACCAGAGCATCCACCCAGAGCACCGAGGAAGCCCTGCGGAAGGAGCTCAAGTGTGGCTGCTCCCTGGGGCAGTGCCTTCAGAGAGGTGATTAAGGTAGAATGAGGACAGGTGGGCGGGCCGTAACCGGATCAGACCGGTGTGCTTAGAGAGGAATTGTGGACGCACAGACCCCGGAGAGGGTCAAGTCTATGAAGAGGCAGTGAGAGGGTGGCCATCTCCAAGCCAAGGCGGGAGTCCCCAGCGGGAAACCAGCATGCCAGCGCCTTGACCTTGTACTTCTCGCCTCCAGATTAAAGCTGAGAAAATAAGTCTCTTGTTTAAGCCCCACCCCGTCCGTGGTGGTTTGCAGCCCCAGTGGAGTAATACAGTGACCTTCCACATTGGCGGTGGGGGTGGGGGAGCGGGCTGTAGCTCCGGGCCTAGCGGAGGAGGAGTCTGGCCAGTGCAGGACCCCTCACTTACACTCTGGAAGAAGGAAATGAAATGCAGGCATTGGGGCGGGGATGTCAGACCCTATGTGAGCAGAGCACCGGGGGCCAGAGCGGCTGCCAGGCCCCTGCTGTGTGTCAAGCGCTGTTGGGGGGCCTCCGGGGCCCGTTGTGAAGGCGACCAGCGGCACAGCCCCCAGATCCCGTGATGGCCGCCTGGTTGTCTAGCTCACCTCTGTGCTGGCAGCCGTGCCTTTCCGGTGCTGGGCCTGGGCCATGATCCCTTTCCCTAAGGCCGGCCTGGGAAACCTCCACTCGGCTTCTCCTTCACCCCACATCCCTCCTTTAAGGCCACCAGGTTTGCAGGCAGCTCGCCCCGTGACACTTGCACTCAGGCTTCCCTCGTGCGGCCCCGTCCCACCCGGGCTGCGGCAGAACAGTGTCAGTAGCCCAGCCTGGCCCCAGCCCGGTGTGTGCACAGCTGGCCCCAGCCGTCTCCAGGGGCTAGACATGCCCGGGATGCTGGCGAGGCCAGAGGGCATGGATTCAGCCAGCGGCCCGAAGCTTGAGTTGGCCTGATGCTGCCCTGCCCCTGTCCATGGCTGCTGTGCAGGCTTGGGCTGCAGCCCGAATCTGGCCAGCTTGTCTCAGCCAGACATCCTGCCCAGCAGGGGCCCACACCCACTCCCCTAGCCAGAGATACTACCGTGCCCCATAGCATTGCCACCAACGCCCACAAAGATTCCGCCCACCGGGTCATCCATGCCTGAGATCTGCTGACCCCTCTTGGCCACCAGCAGGGCCCAGGCACCAGCCACACCTTCCAGCACCTCAGTGGCCTCCAACCTACTTTGCCTGTGTCCCGGGAGCTCCTGGACTCGTTTGCTGGGATAGCCACCTGCTTATCTCTCCAAGCTTCCTTTGCCTGAAGTCAGTCAGGGCCCTGACCTGACGTCAGCACACTGCTGGGTGGGGTGAGGAGACACCTCTCCCCAGACACCCAGACACGCTGGCTCCCAGGAATGCGGCCCCTGCCCTCCACCGTGGAGGGGCCTTCCAACTGCAGCCTGTCCAGGCTGATTGCTCTGAGGACGTGTCCTAGGCCCAAAGCGGCTCAAACATTTAGACATGCTGAGAATTTACAAGGCACCTTGCATTGCATGTGGGACCCGGACAATAGTTGTTGGGAATGGGAGACATTTACCCTCTTTCGCAGATGGAGAGACTGAGACCCACCAAACTAACCTGACCTGTTCAAGTTCTAAGTAGAGGGTGGCTGTTGCGGTGGCACGCTGGCATGGGAGAGGCTGAGATGTGAGAACAGAAGACCCGCAGAAGCCGCAGCCCGTGCCCTTCCTCTGCGCGAACTCGCCCTGGGCACTGTGGTGGGGCCAGTCTGTTCCATCCCGGGCCGGGATAGAGGTGCCAGTGGGCCAGTGGCCGCAGGGCGGATCTAAGCTGAAGGACTGATGAAGGGGGCGCAGCCAAAAATAACGTGGTGGGGGACCAGGGCTGCTTGCACACCTGGGAGCTGTGCGGAGTGTTGCACCGAGGGGGAAGGCTCCCAAGGCCAGGACTGGGCTTGGTCTGGATCCCGCGGACTCTGCAGGCCTGCTGGGGTGACAGCCCTGATGGGTGGGTGCCTGTCACCGAGCTAGCTGTAGCTCATTTCTTGCTCGAGGTGATTGATACCGCTCTGAAAGCGAGGGGACAGTCCCCGCGAGCTTTGGAACCAGGGTCAGGGGCTTCTAGGTGCCCGCCGGGGACTAGGGAAGGAAAGAGGGCCGGGGGGCCCTGAAGACCACCCTTGCGCCACTTGGACATGCTGCTGCGATGGGGAGCAGACTGGTTTGCTGCCCCCGGCAGGGACTGTTGTTTCCATAGCAGACCCTCCCGCGGGATAGCCTGGCTCCTGTGGGGTGAAGTCTGGGTCAGTTCAGGCTGGGAGATCCCGCCTCCTCACCCCTGCCACTGGAGGGAATCTGGACAGCCAGGTGGGCTGAGAGTCCGCTAAGGTGGTTGTTGTGGGGAGGAGAGTGTGGGATCTGGCAGAGGGTAGTGGGGGGGGGGGGGCAGGAGGCCGGGGCTCGAGGGGAGCTAAGGCACTGGCAGGACAGCTTCCTTCCCCAGGTGAGCTTGTCTCCCCTGGGATCTGTGGTCAAGTGTCCCCTTCTGCCCGGTGCAGTGTGGCCTCAGTTCCTTTTAGGGGGTGGGGCTGCTCCCTGTCCAGCCTTGCCGCCGTGGATGCCCTGGGAAGGCCCCCACCTGGTGACATCTGTGACCCAGCATGGAGCCCTGGTCAGCTGGAGGGGGGGTTGGGGTGGGGGAAACTTGACCCTATGCCCAGGACTTCGAGGCCACAGTGGAAGCCGCACGCTGTGATTTTCAGAGGGACAAGCAGAGGGAGGTAGCGCCGTCAGCATGCTTGGCTGCTTACATGTGAGGTCTGTGACAGATCGGAGACGGGAGTGAGGGGGCCGGGATCTGAGTGGCACGGGGGCACCGCTCCGGCAGCAGGTGGGCCTGGGGAGCAGAGGGGGCGGCGTGCGGCCGCGTCAGGAGCCTGGTGCCCCACAGCAGAAGGAGAAACGGGGCTCGGACAGCCCCACGGACGTGCAACCAACACCTTCTGGAGGAAAGAGGATCTCAAACATGAGGAGCAAACAGACAGGATCTGTGCTCCATCCGGAAGTTTTGCCACACAAACAGCCTAGAACGGAGTCCCCAGACAGAAACAAAACAGACCCAAAAAAGAAAGGGAGAAAAGGAATAGAAAGAAAAAAAATCGTAGAAACATGGCGAGTCGCAAGCTGATCTTGGAGAACTGCTGATGTCCGCTGGTGTGGAAACAACGCAACCCCCCTAACATGTTTGCAGGGCAGTGAGGGGCCGGTCCGGGAGCCCAAGACACGGTCTGTGCACAGGGCAGTGAGGGGCCGATCTGGGGAGCCCAAGACACGGTCTGTGCATAGGCGCTGAGGCCAGCCCCTCGGAGTCCGTGTGGACAACAACCAGCAGAGGAGGAAGTTAGGAGCTTGGACTTTGGGCGTGGGAGTGTCTGTGATGAGGGAGCAGGAGGCTGGCTGAGGACAAAGCAGAAGCTGGCACCTCGCACCCCTCTCCACCCGCTCCCCCGTAATACGTGTGACATTCCTCAGGCACCCCTGACTGCCCTAAAAGAAAAACAGATAGTTAACTTGCAGAGGTCTCAATCCTGCAAGACAGGAGTCTCCCTTGGTTTACCAATGTCCTAGAGATTTACAACAAAGAAGCTATCTTAACAATAGCACAATTTCCAGAGGCAAATAACTCAGTTACTCAAGCCCTAAATAAAGTTAAATTTCTTCTAAACCCAAATCTCACTAACAAGGAAACTTGATAGGAAAAATGTAAAACTTTATCTCTAGATCTCCAAGAT
Organism: Mustela putorius furo; assembly: GCF_011764305.1. Taxonomy (NCBI): domain Eukaryota; kingdom Metazoa; phylum Chordata; class Mammalia; order Carnivora; family Mustelidae; genus Mustela; species Mustela putorius. The sequence continues at coordinate 14,323,994 of NW_025422023.1, forward strand.
AGTGTGAGAATCATTCCCAAGCATATGGCCCACTGATATACATCTAAAGGGTCTCACAAGAAGATTTTTACTGCTAGTAATAAATAACCTTTCTCCCAACAATAGCTAGCCCCTCAAGGTCCTGGAGACCTTGCTTCCAAGATTCCTTAGAGACTAACATCACCCCCTTTGTTCTCACCTACCCAACTCCTGTGTATAGGATCAGCTACTCCTCAGAATAACGGGGCAGCGCTCTTCCTGCCCACGGGTCCTGTCCCCGTGCTTTAATAAACCACCATTTTGCACCAAAGATGAGGTCTCAAGAATTCCTTTTTGGTCATTGGCTCCGGACCTCACCCCACCGAACCTCACCTAGGTTCTCGAACTTCATCTCTGGACCCCAGAACAGTGCTGACAGTGTCTGCTCAGGACACTTCCTTACGGCTGGGGAAACTGAGGCCAGAGGGGGACAGCAGCCTCCGAGGAGGTGCTGGAATGGCTCATGCTTGACGAGCCCTACTGTGTGCCTGGACTCCCAACCCCGAAAGCAGAGCCAACAAGGAAAGGAGGAACGTTCTGCCAGGCTCTGTGGGCACCTGGCCTCACTCGGAGTCGGGAAGGCTGTCCGGAAGAAGGGCGTGGAGCTGAGATCCCAGAGAAGCATAGGGGACACTGGCATTTGGAAAGGGCAGGGGCCATTCAGTCAGTAATGACAGTCGTGACAGGAAGGCAGAGCTCAGCCAGGAGACCTAGCTCACGCTGCAGCAACAGCTGCCTACCCTTCACCGGCACCTTACTCTGTGTCAGGAAGAGAGCAAGCTAGCTGTTCCCATTTGGCAGAGGAAGGTGTTGAGGCCCAGAGGGGCGGTCTCCTCCGGGACCTGGGCTCTGAGCCCTGTTGCCTGAGCTCAAACATGCACATCTGCTGTTTCTATGCACAGGCTCCTGCACCAAGGGTGGGGCCAAGGGCTGGCTGCCCAGAAAGGGGCTACCTTGGCATATTGATTATTTTATTTTATTTTAAGATTTTATTTATTTATTTTACAGATAGAGATCGTAGGTAGGCAGAAAGGCAGGCAGAGAGAGAGGGGAAGCAGTCTCCCCGCTGAGCAGAAAGCCCGACTCGGGGCTCGATCCCAGGACCCTGAGATCATGACCCGAGCCAAAGGCAGAGGCTCTAACCCACCAAGCCACCCCGCCGTCCCCATATTGATTATTTTAAAGAAAAGTTACTTGAGAGCCAGCCTGGGCAAGATCACTCAGACCCTCCTCCATGCCCGGAAAGCAGGAAATTAATCTCCCACGGGAAAGAAACCATCCCAGTACCAGGAGGTGGAGACATCCTTATCACCAGAGATAAGACATCCAGGGCTGGAGGGTGCCTGGGGCGCTCGGTCGTTAAATCTGCTCGGGTCATGATCCCGGGGTCCTGGGATCGAGCCCCACATGGGGCTCCCTGCTTAGCAAGAGGCCTGCTTCTCCCTCTCCCACTCCCCCTGCTTGTGTTCTCTCTCTCTCTCTGTCAAATAAATAAATAAAATTTTAAAAGAAAAGAAAAGAAAGAGAAGTCCAGGGCTGAGAAGGCTGTCTTCACAACGCTCATTACTTTTCAGTAATTTACTGCCCCAGCCCAAATTCTGTTTGAATTCCGTACCAGTCGAAGCTCCCAAAGTGATACTTTCTTTGTCCTATCAATATCTCCCAGATTTAGGTCTCTGTCTGAAAAGCATAAAAACCGCCTGCCTTGGTCATTTCTTCAGTCGGTCACAATTTCCTTTTTGGGCTGCTGTGTGCATGTAATAAGACTTTGTTTTTTGTTTTTCCTGTTAATCTCTTTCCTGTAAATTTCATTCTTAGTGCCCTAGAAGACCTTGAAGGCAGAGGAAGAATTTTTCCCTTCTTACATCAGAAACCAAAGTGATGGTAAGATCTTTTTTATTATGGAAACATTCAAGGAATCCTCAACAACCACAAAAAGATAAACAAGAACCCTTTTAAGCCATTTCTCAGATGCCCTAATAGTCCCAGCGCTCTGGGGCTTTGCTCCCGTGGAGGTGAGAGGAAGCTGTCCCACTGGGGCGGTTGCCTGCCGGGTTGCTTGCGGGGTTGCTTGCCTGGCTGCCTCTCCCAGGAGAAGGGACGAAGGACCTTGGCAGACAGTCCAGCGATAGGGAAATTTATAAGGCCTGTATCTTATCTCCAAAGCTCCTTACAGGAAATTGCTGTGGTCTAGGAGCTGAGGTTAAAAATTGCATCTGGACCCATGAGGAGAGTCATTTCATAGCCCAGGAAGCACAGCCTGTTCCAACAAAATTCCTGGAACCAGTTGATCTCCGGGCTTCCACGGAGCAGCTAATGGGATCCATTTTAAAAGAACTTTTTATTTATTTTTTATTTTTTTTTTAAGATTTTATTTATTTATTTGACAGAGAGATCACAGTAGGAGAGAGGAAGGGAAGAGATCACAGAGAGAGAGGAAGGGAAGCAGGCCCCCTGCTGAGCAGAGAGCCCGATGTGGGACTCGATCCCAGGACCCCGAGATCACGACCCGGGCCGAAGGCAGCGGCTTAACCCACTGAGCCACCCAGGCGCCCTAATGGGATCCATTTTAGATGGAAATCCAGATTGCATTCAAATCCTTCCCCTCTGGCCTCAGGGCTCTTCTTACCCACCTCCCTCCTCTCTGCTCCTAGTTCCTGCTGCACAGTCACATCCTCCTCTTGGTATTTCGTGGAGAGCCAAGCTTTGAATGTGCTGGCTTGTTACTCCAAACGTTCTCCCCCACCCTCAACCTTCCGCTGGCTGTGTGGTCCCGACCTCCCTTGGCTCCTGTCTCTGCTTAGATGTCAAGTGAGAGCCACAGCAGGAGGCACAGTCTTTGGGGAACGACTCCAGAAAATGGGTTGGGGGCCTGGGAAGAGCCAAGGCAGGGCCGGCCAGTCCTCCCTGTGAGGGGCTCTCCACCTGTGGGACTCGAGGAGCCCATGCATTGGGCCGAGCCTGGCCCAGCAGGAGGCTGCTGGAGAGAAGGTGGTCGGGGAGGCTGTGGGGGTGGGGAAGGGTCTGGGTTAAGCCAAGTGACAGGTGACAGGAGCCCAGAAAAAGCTGCTGCTCCGTGGTGGCTGCACTGAGCCAGGGCCACGCGCCCAACCTGCTGCCGCCGTCAGCTCCTTGCCAAGCGGTAGGTCACACACCACACGCTTCCCTCCTTGAGGGCATGCGGTTCCCTGGTCATCGGGGGCTCACCAGCATCACCGTCAGGGCATGGTCATCACCGCCCTTCCCTCCCTCCTCAGCCCCCAGCAGCCCCCGGTCTACCTTCTGTCCTCACAGAATTGCCTCTTCTGGACATTTCCTATGGATGGAATCACGCAACGTGGGGGCTTTTGTGACTGTTCCCTTCCCCTTGCGTCAGGCTTTCAAGAATCATCCCTGTGGGAGTGCGCGTGGGGGCCCCTCCTTGGCACGGGCGAATGGCACCTGCTGCCGTCAGCCGGACCACGCGGGATGCCAGCCGTCAGCAGTTCCTCAAGGGGTGTTGGCACTCTCTGGCTGCCGCGAACCTCCGTGCGCAAGGTTTTGTGGGGACCCGCTGCCAGTGCCGTCGGGTACGTGCCCAGGAGTGCCGTTCCTGGGTTACAGACTAACTCTCAGAACGGTTTGGGTTTGTTCTCCCCAGCGGCGAGGTCCCACTTAGAGGTCCCCACCCCGAGCAGGGCTGGGGGGTCCCCATCTCCGCACGTCCTGGCCGGCGCCTGTCCTCACCTGTCCTCACCTGTCTTTCGGAGTACGGCCCCCCTGGTGCGCGCCAGGGTTTGTCTCCGTGAGGCTCAGCCCGGCTCAGCCCGGCTTTATCCGTAGTAAAGTCGACGGGCTGATCGGGTTTGGCTTCCTGGGTCTCGTCTCTCACTTGGTTCTGAATGTGGGAAGAGTGTTCCTTACTAGCCTCCCGAATCCCAACCACTGCCTCTGTGTCTCCTCTGCCTAGAACCAGCCCTAATCATCCCTGGCGCCCACTGTCCCACTCCAGGCTTCTGCTTCTGCCCCTGGAGACCCGTGTCCGTCCCTTTCCTTTCCCGCTCGTGAGCGAGTTCCTCAAGGGCAGACACCCCAACAAAGGGCATATTCAGAGGGGCCGGGTGGGTGAATCACTGGGCTTTCCGGTGCTTGATCGATTAGTGATGTCTGCCACGGACAGGGGAGGGTGCACACAGGCAGGAGCTGAGCTGGGACAGCTCTCCAGAAAGCTCCCGGTCCGGAGTCTGACGGTGGGCTCTGCAGAACAGCTTTCGCGAGACCACAGCCCCCGTGGCAAAACGGAGACCTGAAACAGCCACTCCATGGAGAATCATGGCCGAGAGAAGTCAAACCTGTATCCTGTACCCACCACAGAGATTTGCCAATGGCCGGGGGCCTGGGAGAAGCAGCTCCGTGTTGTTAGGATGTGAGTCAGAACCGCCGTGGATGACCGCGCCACGGCCCCTGGGATGCTGCAACAGGACGTTGGGGAGTAACAGGGGTTGGTGTGACGCGGAGAGACGGACCCCTCGTGCATTGCTGGGGGGGTGGGTCGGGGAGGCAAAATGGAGCGGCTGCTGAGCAACAGCTTGGCAGCCCCTCAAAACGGCAGTAAACATGGAGCAGGCCTGTGACTTGAAGGCCCAGCCAGGGTCTGCAGCCCACGCTCCAAGGTGTGGCCTCCCCTGACCGCCGGAACCGCCCTGACCTTTCTCCCCACTCAGAGCCACCAATGACCCCTTTGGCCGGGAACGTGCCCCACAGAGCAGGCCCCCGGGACCACCTGCCTGTCCTGGGTGTCCAGCTCCTCCCACATCCTGGCCAGGCTTTCCAGTTCACGTGGACAGTCACCCTCAGCTGGCCTGACCCACGTTTCCCGGCCTCCCCCAGGCACGGCCTGGGCCGCTGGGCTCGCCTCAGGCAGCACGGGGTGGGTGACCTCATTTAGGCCTGGAGCGGAACTAGAACAGGCTGCGCCAATTAGCAGCTGCACGTGAGCGGGGGCCAGCCGATCGGCCTCAGCCTCCCTGCACTTTTGTGGGTCATGGAAAATTCCACACCAAACGTTCTTCCACGGGTAGGCGGAGTCCTGGGGGTGCCCTGCCCCTGAGGACATGCCCAGTTTTGCCTCTTGCTTGCCCATGACCCAAGGCTGAGGGCGTGCGGAGGCGGGGGCACACGGCCCCCAGAGATCCCGATTCGGTGGGGTTGGGGGCGAGGACCTGCAGTCCACACTCTCCCCGGCCGATCAGGTGGTGGGAGGTCCTCACCCTGCCCAGCGAGGCACAGTGGGGTCCTGCCTTGCCCTGTCCCACCCAGGGTCCGGAGTCCGGGCACTGGACTGCTCTGTACCTGGGCTTGGGGGCCTCCGATCCCTGTCCCAGCCCCAGAGGCCATCTGGCACCCGGCTGCCTGCACGGGGCCTGGCCTAGAGCCGGCGACATGTCTCTGCTGCTGTGAGCCAGTGTCCCTGAGCCGCACAGGTGACTGGTGTGAGGGGAGCCCTGGCTGGGTGCTGAGGGCTGTCTTCTGGCCCAGGGCTGCTCTGGGGGCCAGCCAGGTGAGCGGGGGCCGTTCCCCTGGCCTTGCCGGGCCCTAATTCCCTTGAAAGCATGCAAGGACGTGCAGGAAGCCAGATGGTCACGCAGGGCCTTTCCTGCCGACACTGGGGCCCCCAATATACTTTTTTTTATTTATCCCAAACCACCCCTCTCCCCTTTAAAAAGAAGTGTGGTCTCAGTGGTCAGGGCCCAGACAGCTGGGCTTCCCTGTGGGCAAGTGCTTCGGAAGGTCAGGAAGCAGAGTGGGCCTTCTGGGAATCGCCCCTCTGATCTTCTGCCCTGTAGCCCCCGCAGAACCCGAGAACCAGGGGTAAGGGCCTGGGAGAGACCCCACCCCTTCGTTAGCACCGCTCCCCCTTCTGAGGAGCTGTACCTCTGCCTCTATCCTCTGTCCTACCTCCCCCGTGGGGGTGGCCTCCTCTTGGGGCGGAGGAGCAGTAGCCCCCGCCAGCTTGGGAGTCCGGGGCTGGGGCTCAGCCCAGCTCAGCCTTAGATAGAGCGCTCACTTCCGGGCCTCAGCTTGCCCGTCGGCAAAATAGCTGCGCGGAGGAGAGGGCTCCGGGACGCTGGCCGCTCCGGTAGCTGTGAGGTTCCCGGCCTTTGCCTGCTCTTTTCTCCGTAAACCTTGTGACGTCCCTGGAAGCAGAAAGCGAGCAGGAAGGGCAAAGTCTCTGGGTGCACAGAGCCTCCTTTGTCTCCTGCTTAAACTGCAGGAAAAAAAAAAAATCACCCTTTCATTACCGTCTTCTTCCAATAAGGAAACGGGCGGAAGCCAGCATGACCATGAGTCACAGTGCGAATCCAGATCCTCGGGGGGACATTTAAAGGATGCTCTGTTACCAGGCTGCCCCTTCCCCCCACCCCCATCGCCACTGGCAGCAAAGGGCCTCTGAGTCGGGGTCTGTTGGTGCTGCCGACAGCAGGTGCAGGCATCCAGAAGAACCTGTGAGATCCTTGGAGGATTGGTTACCACCCCCGTTTCACAGATGTGGAAGGTGAGGCCCAGGGAGAGGCCGGCTGAGCTGGGTTCCACGGAGTTGGGCTTGCCTGACCCCAGCCAGCTCTCTGGCCGGCTCTGGCGTCGTTACCGGGTTACAGTGAGTGATGATACCATACCTGGGACGCGGGGGAATGCGCAGAAGAGGAGGGGACATGGGCCCTGGGCGACCTGTGCGGTGCTTCGGTCCCTGACACACCCCCAGCCCCTCGTCCGCATGGGTATGATGACTCAGGCCCACTGTCTGTTCCCACAGCCCAGCTGTGCTCAGGCAGGACGCCAGGCCGCTCAGACACCAGGTGTGGCCGAGGCGGGCGGCCGTGGAGGAGCGTCTGGGGTCAGTGGTTGACAGGAGCGAGCGAGGAAAGAAGGAAGCCAGCAGGGCAGGACGGACGAGGCTCGCTCCTGGCCCGGAGCCCGAAATCCCCAGGGGCCACTGCTGCTGCTGGACGTGGGGTTCCAGCCGGGCTCTGACGGCTCGCAGGAGTGAGTGACCCCCGGGGCTGAGAGCCCACAGGGAAGCCCCCGTTCAGCCACCAGTCCCACACCAGCAGCTTCTCGGGGCTTCAGAGGAGAGCAGGCGAAGTGCCCCACCTCCTTCCTCCCGCGCTCTCTCCCTGGGTCCAGGCCGGGTGGGGTGGGAGCCTGTCGCCTACCAGAAACCCCCGCAGCCTGAGCCGAGGGGCCAGGTTGCAGGTGCAGCCCGCTCTACGCCAGGAGCGAGGCAGGGGAGGCGTCTCGGCAGCAGCTTCGGGGCCCGGGGGCTGTTGCTGGCCCTGCCTGCTGGCAGCATGCCTGGCATCATGGACCCCCACCAGGGACCCTATTCGTGCCTGCTTGGCTGGCCTGGGTTTCTGCCCCTGCCGGCAGCACCTCCTGCACGCAGCTTGACGTTCAAGGCCTGGGGGGGGTGGGGGGTGGGGGGTGGTCCCGGTCTCGGGCTCCCTGGCTGTCCCTGTGTCTGGGGCACAGGGCGGGCTACCAGACCCAGGGAGACCTGGAGGATTTGGGCACGGGTGTCCCCAGGCCGGGCTCCCACAGGACTTCTGGGACTCCACCCAGGCATCTCCTTTCAAGTGCAGCGGCCCCACTTCCAGCAAACCTTCTGCCTTCTTCTATTCTGGCCTCTGCTCTTCTTGGCCGGACGGTGGCCCAGACCTTCGCTCCGCGCCATCTAGAGGTCACGGGTGGAAGCTGCAGCGAAGGACTCGCCTCCCACAGAGCCTTTGCTCCCCAGCGTCTGGGAGGATCCAGATCCTGAAGGCCTGGGGGTGGGGGGGGGGGGGGGTGGAGGGGGGTGGAGGGGGTAGGGGCAGGAGACGTGGGACCACAGGGCTGAAGGTGTGGAGGGGGCGGGACGTGGGAAGCTAGGCGAGAGCCGAGCCGAGAGGGACTGAGTGTGCCGTAGGAGGTTGACCGGGAAGTTCCCGCACTGAGATTCTCCCGGCTGTTGCCTGAGTCTGTCCCCTGAGGTCCTGCCTGTGCCTGGGCACACACAGTGATGGAGGGGCCGAGGCATTGCCAAAGTCCCTGGGATGGGGCCCGAGGGTCAGTTGACAGCAGTTCTGCCCCGGGTCTTGGTCCCTTGAGCAGGGGGCGTCTTCAGATACATTACCAGGGAGCCTAACCTCCCCAGAAGGGCTGTCCCCGTCCCCCCACCGTGTCTCAGAGAGATGCGGCTGAGCAGCTACTGTCCTGTTTCAGAAGAGTCAGCCGTATCTACAGGTCATTTTGGAAGGAGGAGGAGGACAAGGAGTGGCCCCACAGCGTGCCCGCGCACCTGTCACAAAGCCGGCGGATAAACATCAGATTCTGGAATTTAATTTTAGTGCAGTTCACTGAGCTTCCGGGCTATAAAGAACAAATAACTTGGACTAGTGTTCTGTGGTGCACCTAGCATGACCAGAGCGTGTTTCTGTGCCTGTGCTGGGGCATCGCCTTGCTCTCCGGCGGCCGCAGTCCCTGCCCTTCTGACTGCTTTTCTTCCCTGTGCACCTGAGCCCATCGAAGTTTCTGGACTGTAATGTTCGCCCCAACCCTGGAACCAGGAGGAAACGTTTACTCGCTGACCGTCTTAGAGGAAGCACGGGCAGGTTGTCCCCGTTTTCTGCACTGAGAACTTTGTCACCTTCAATTCAAGGCAGCAAGCAGGCTGGAGCAGATCCAATGTACCAGGCTGGGCACAGCCTCTGTGTGGGGAATGAGGGTTTGGGGACTGGCGTGCCAGACGGTACCCTTTCCGGAGAGATGCTGAACAGGTGTAAGTGTAACACCTTTCCCATTTGCTGGAAAACCCGTCTTGCATGGAGCAATCCCACCGAGCAGGCCTGGTGGGGGGGAGGGGAGGCATTTTGTATTTTAGAAGGAAAGAGGTGGCAGTTACTTACTGGCAGTAGAACATGATGTAGAAATAAAGAACAGTTTGTAGCAGAAGTTTTCTAACTTTATTTCCCATGTCTATTGGTAAAAAAATTTTTTGAAGACAAATCTGTACATATTTATTTATGAATTATGTACATGGACCTCTATCAGTTCATATTCTAAATGTGAGCAAATTTAATTTCTTTCCTTCTTTGCTGGGAAGGTGAGTAGAAAGGGCAGCATGGCTTTCTTTTCCCTCCACCCCCAAGGACTGAGCTGTGACCACTGCTTTACAGTGGGTCTGACATGCCCGGGTCTCAGAGCCCACCCTGGCTGAGGCTGTCTGGGGTTGGCCCCATACCTGCCTCCCGGTGGGCTGCCACAGTTCCCAGGACGGCTGCCGCAGGAGTGATGGGCCTCTGCGTGGGTAAGGGACAGGGGGGGCTCCAGCACGGCCAGGTCTGGGCTGTTCTCCTGTCCCTCATCTGCTGCCCCTTTCTCCACGCATAGGGAACGTGGCCCCAACCTTCCCCAGCTCATGTCTTGCAGCGTCTCCCATGGGAAAGGGGCCGATTACTGCCTGTCATCCCAAAACCTGCACACCCAGTGGTGCAGGACGACACTGGCCCCACATCAGGGTGTCCAGAGAACAATCTGGGAGCTCCAGGACGAGTCACCGGGCAGGAGGTGTCAAAGCGGTTCCTGCAGTGCACACCTGCCCTGACCTCTCTCGTCCCTGAAGTCCAGCGGTCATTCCCAGGTTCATCAGGCAACGCCTTCCGTGATCTCTGCCTTCTTAGTTTTCTTTATAATAAAAACATTTTAACTTATTTGATAAGTTTAAAAAAAAAAAAGACAAACTATCAGAAATAAGAAGAGATTCTCTGACGGGGCAGGGCTGCATACGAAGCAGAAATACTCAAACTCTGTCCACAGCAAATACACAGGAAACACAGCGAGGAGTGTCCGAAGAAACGGTGGCTGGGGTCAGTAAGAGGGAATTTTACTGGAGTGACGCAGATCACATGCTACATGTGGAAGTTAAGCCTGGAAAGATTTCTGGAAGTTTCTTAACATACAAAATATTTCCAAACAAACAGCCTCCTGCTATCCTTCCATCCGGAGGCAGCCAGCGGGAGCGCGTCGGCGTCTTCCGAGTGAGGCTGTCCTCCTTGGCCGAGCGATTGCTTTGGGTTAGCAGGTGATCTGAGTCTAAGGTGGGCCGGAGGGTCCCCTCCTCACTCGGAGAGAAGCTCTGGGAAGCGAGACTCCCACTGTCCCGCGGAGGGGAGAGCGGGCAGGCCCTGTGACTAGGCAGTCTGGGGGACAAGGTCTCCGCCTGGAGGGGCACAGAATTGAGACCCATGCAGAGAAGCACGTCTGCGCCGGGGCTGCAGCCGTGTCCAAGCCTTCCTCCCACGCGGACTCGCCAAGCACCCACCGCATCCAGCCCCGTAGTTGTTTAAATCAGCTGAATTACGCTTTCTTCATCCGGGGGCACTGTAACTGACGCGATGCCCTTCCAGAATTTTTCTTCCGGGTCTGCAGGTAAGACTTTTTCCAACAAAGGTTGCCACCTGCCTTTTCCACTTAGCTGTCCACTTTTCTCCATAAAAAGGAAGTGCAGATGCACGTCTTTGTTTCTAAAGGCTGCACTCACCCTGTGACATGGGGGTCTCACCCCTCGCGTCGGGGTTTCCTCACTCTCCTGTTCAGACGGCTGCCGGCTCCCCGCCGTTGGCAGCTCGGTGAACCCCATGGGCACGGACCTTGGCTCTCTCGCCCCACTGTTTCTTAGGATGATTCCTCTGGAGGCAATTGCAGGGTCGAGGCACACGTGTGTTCAGGGCTCTAGATGCTTCTGGTCACACGGAGCCGCCCATAGGGGACCCTCCTTTTCGCTCCCGCTGCCTGTTTTCCTCTTCGTTGGTCTGTCTGTAAGGGGCGTGTTCTTGATTTTTTTAATTTGTAAAAATTGCCAAAGTCCATTGTGATTTGTTCACTTGGCTCTTGCCTTGCCTCTTAAATGTGTCCCGTGGTCGGTTCCCTCAAAACATTTAAAAAATGCACTTAATCTTTTAAATTGGACTATTTCTGCACGCCTGGGCGGCTCAGTTGGTTGGGCGTCTGCCTTCGGCTCAGGTCCTGATCCTGGAGTCCCAGGATGGAGTCCTGCATCGGGCTCCCTGCTCGGCGGGAGTCTACGTCTCCTGCTGACCTTTCTCCTCTCATGTTCTCTCTCTCGTTCTCTCTCTCGCTCAAATAAATGGATAGAATCTTAAAAATATAAAATTGGACTGTTTCCTATTGGGGACTTTTACTTCCTTATTTATTTATTTATTATTATTATTATTTTATTTTTTTCTAGTAGACACCACGAGCAGCCTGGAGCCTGACACCGGGCTTGAACTCACGACCCTGAGACCAAGACCTGAGGCGAGATCGAGAGTCTGGGATGCCCACTGGACCGAGCCGTCCAGACCCCCTTCTACATCCATATTGGTGAGATTTCCATATATTCACACTGTGCCCGGTATCGTATGTATATTTTGTCCAGTCAAAAAATGTTGACAAATAAGTCAGCACTTTTAGGCCATTAAATCAATCAGTGTGTCAACACGGCTCCCACCTTGGGCGTGTAATAACCACTGGGGCCCCAGCATCCACCCACTCCTCCCTTGTTGGGTAGCAGCCACAGTATTTGGAAAGATGGGCTCCCATCATCCCTTATGCTCCCGTACACCAGTGTGGCCTTTCCTGGCCACGGTGATTGGTTCAAGGGTGGGCACATGGTCCAGGTGGCCCACAGAAGCACCCTGGAACCTCAAGGGGGCCATTGTCCTGTTCCAGCCCCTCTCCAGACTCCCACTCACCTTTGGGCTTGCTCAGCTGTGAAAACCGAGAAATTCCCTTTACAGCGTAAGCCCAGGCACGTGGGAGGCTCAGTCGGTTGAGTGTCTGCCTTCATCTTGGGTCATGATCCCAAGGTCCTGGGATCGAGTCCCACATTGGTTTTCTCCCTCTGCCTCTCTCTCTGTGTCTCTCATGAGTAAATAAATAAAATTAAAAACAATTTATAGCATAAGCCCATCTAAGCTGGATTTTCTATTTCCTGCAACTGCCAATATCCTAACTCATGCAGAGTTCTGTACTAGGAAGTGGGATGTGTCTGGGGGCAGACCCTGAATTCTGTAAAGGGCCAAGTTGAGTGAGGGGCAGGGGCAGGAAGGAGAGCTCCGTCACTCACGGGGGAAAACTGGGAACTTTTGCTAGATGTCATGAAAGATCATAGTCGGTTGAATAATGGTCTCCAAATATCTTTGCATTCCCCACCCCCCCGGACCCTGAGAGTGTTACTTCATATGGAGCTTGCGGACGTGATTAATTTGAGAGCCTGGAGAGGGAGCGGTGGTGCTCCGTGATCTGAGCGGGTCCTTGTGAGAAGGGTCTGGGAGGAACTGGAGTGGGAAGAGGTAGAGGCTGGAGGTTTCCAGATGCAGGCAGAGGCCACAAGCCAGGGACCGTCGGTGCCTGCCAGAAGCTGGGGAGGCAAGGAAGCATCTAGAAGGAAGGCATCCCTGTCCACGCCCTGAGTTTAGTCCTTCTGTGACCCTGTATTTGGACTTTCTGAGCTCCAGAACTGCAGGAAACAAGCTGAGCTGTTTTCAGCACTTTAGCTGGCGGTCATCGGCCTCGGCAGCCCTGGGAGACCCGTACAAACAGGACTGTCTCCTCTGCACTCAGGGGCGTGGGCTATCTGGGATGTCAGCCGGAGCCCGCACAGCCTGTAGCTGGGGTGGCTCGCTCCGCAAACTCCTGAGAGACACATCGAGGCATCACAGGCCTGAAACTGGCCTATCCAAATGCAGAGAAGCCTGAACAATTAACTTGGCTGAGAAGAGATCCTTTCTGCCTCTCCCGGATGGCCGAGGGTCAAGAAAACCAAGACTTCACTTCAAGCCAAGCTGATGAGAACTGAGCGGGCAGGCTGGTGGGTTAGCAGGGAAATCCTGGGGTGGAGGCTGACAGGACTTCCAGCCCAGCCCCGGGCCTGTCTCAAGCAGCTCCTCAGAGGTAAGCCTCTGGGCAAGAGGGTCTGCCCTCTCTTGTGCGGTGCTTCTGGGGATGCAGTCTGCAGCCCAGTGCCCGGGCCTGGTACTTCACCAGGGCAGCCTTTGTTTCCCAGACCCCCTTCGTGGGGACCACCAGATGATGGTTGGATGGGGTGTTCAGGCCAAATCCCATGGCCTCCTGCTGGGACACAGAAGTTTCTGGTTTGAATTCTCCCCATTGGCAAGAGTTTTGGTTTTGGATGCCAGTCCTTGGAACTGACCAGAGGTGGATGGACAGAAGTCGACTAAGATTTTAGGGCATCTGTATTGCTCTGGGTCATTATGAATGCGAATTTGTTTGCTTTTTTCCTCTTCAAGGCAGGAGTTAGTGCTCAGCAGAAAACTCAGTCTGAGGTCTCTTGGCCACAAGAGGCTATGTGGGACCCCGGCAGAGAGAGGATCCCACCCCGCAGACGCGCAGGCCTCCCTCAGACTAAGCAGGCTCCCTGGGCGTGGGGTGGGGTGGGGGGGCTGCCTCCAGGTTGCCTCCAGCTGGGGTGGGGGGGGGGGGGGGCTGCCTCCATCTGGGGTGGGGTGGGGGTGGGGGGGGGGGCCTGGCCTCCATCTGGGGTGGGGTGGGGGGGGGGGGCCTCCATCTGGGGCTGCCTCCAGCTGGGGTGGGGGTGGGGGGTTGCCTGCTGGGGTGGGGTGGGGGTTGCCTCCAGCTGGGGTGGGGTGGGGGGGGCTGCCTCCAGCTGTCTGTGAAGGCGAAGGACAGAGAAGCCCGGGGTGGTGGGATAGGGTGCTGTGTGAGGACTCGGTGGGCTGGGCACTTCCCCCTTCCTTCTTCCGGTCAGTGGTCTCATTTGGCTCCTGTCTCCTGTCTCTGCTCCCACAGAGGCAGCTGGGGGCCTTTTCCCCCTGGTGTCTGGGGTGGCCAAGGTAGGTGTGCTGCAGGGGTGTGGGCGGCGGTGGGGAGCCGTGGGCGTGGGACTGGGAGTCAGGAGTGGAGGCTCTGTTTTCTGAGTTCTAGGTGACGCCCTGGGAGCCTTCCCGGTGCCTCTGGCGTCTCCCACCCGCCGATTGGCCGCCTCCCTGCAAACAGCAGCCTGAATTCCTAGCTGAGACCTTTTGCTCCGATGGGAAGTGACCTATCCTCCGCCCCGAGGGGAAGTTCTAGTGAGTCCAAGCCAGCGGCCGCTTCTCCCTGGTGACCGGTCTCTCCTTCAGGGCCGGACTCAGTCCCGCCTCCTAAGGAACTGCCTGCGGGCTGCCCTTCCTGGATAAAACAGGACTTGGGGGGAGAGGTCGTTTTTTCTTTTTCTCCTTGGGCCTCCTTCCCTCCCCGTCTAGCTGGGACACTGGCGTGAGCACGTGGCAGAGGAGCTGGGACACCATCTTGTGACCGTGAGGCCGCAAGCCTGAGCTCGGTTGTATTAGTCTCGTCTGAGCCAGTGGATTTGAGGAAAGGCCCCTGGAGGAGGTTTCTTGGGTGATTTCATGTGTCAGCTTGACAGACTGGCCATGGTGTGCCAGGAGTAACTCCGTCCGGGTGTATCTGCATTGTGTTCCCGGGTGAAATTTGAGTTCGAACTGGCAGACTCGGAGAAAAAGGGGAAAGTGGCCGGCCCTCCCCAGCACGCGTGGGCCTCAGGCCTGAATACGGGGACGGAGGGAGGGAGGGGGAGGAGGAGGAACTTGTCCTGTTCCTGCCTGGCGGCTTGGGCTGGGATTAAGCTCACCTTCCCCGGCCGGCTCTCCCTCCTTCTGGCTTGCAGGCACTGGGTGGTGGGACTTCTCAGCCTCCGTATCCGCGGGAACCGATTCCTTATAACATATTTCCATATCCACGCCCCGCCTTGCTTCTGTTTCCCCAGGAAGCCCTGACTAGCACATACACGGCTATCCCAAGGGTGCCCTTGGGAGCCGTGCCTGTGAGCGAGTGAGGGACTCGGGGCAGGATGCGACGAGCGGAGGTTGGACGCCACGCGGCACGATAACCTTGTCCGATCCGTCCCGCCTGGAGAGCCCAGAGCTGGGACAGCCCTTCCGGGGTGGCATGAGGTGAGAACAGGGGGCTAGGTCCTTGTCTCCCCACACCGGCCAGTTACAGGGCCCGGGCTGGCCTGGCGGTGAGGCAGCCCCCTTGGACGCAGGACAGATGGTTCCCAGAGAGCCCGGGCTGGGCATGGGCAGCACCAGCCCTCCCTGCGGTGGGGACTGGGTACCTGGGTGCTGGGGGAGTGCGCACCTCAGAGTCCCCTACAGCACCGAGTGACTCAGCCAACAGAACATCCCACCAGCTGCCTGCCTCTGGCCTTTTTGTGGATTTAAAGCGCTCTAGTCCAACGCCCTGTTATTCCCCATTGAAGGCATCATCCAAGCTAGGCCTTTGACCTTGGGGCGCGCTGGTGAGTTGGAGAGAAGGGAGACAGAGGACACAGCCTGAGCCATGAAACAGGTGGGGAGGGACACGACTCAGTGCTCCCAAGCCTCACCCTGGCAGCAGCGGATTCCACACGTCCACATCCCTGCGGTGGAGGCTGACACTGCCCGTCTTTCCTCACTGGTTTCAGAGGTGGGAGCTGATGGCACACCCTGTGAGGCTGGGACACACTGCTGTTGTCCACCGATACCCCGCCCGCCATTCTTCAGTAGCAGAACCCAACAGTCCCAGCTGGGAGCGGACACCCGGCCAGATTACACTCGCTGGCATCCCCTGTGCGTAGGCTAGTCACGGGGGATGTGCGTGGAGGCAGTAGGACCCAGTGATTCACGGACATGTGCCCTGTGTGTGGGTTTCAGGGAGTCTGATCCAGCCTCCAGGCTCTGTGCAAACTCGTGTTGGTCCAGGGGCCCCACTTACAGCAAAGGAGGTGGTAGTGGTGAGCCTGTGGCAGGGGGACACGTGGGCCCTCCCACATACATTGCATTGCCCAGAAGCTGCTGCCAGACAGAGCAATGACACTTCCTTTCAGCTCAGAGTTGATAGTCCCTGAATCAGGGCGCTCTATGTGCCCGTGACCCCTTTAAGTAAAGACATGGGTGTGGGAAGTAGGGGGAGGGACGCAGGACCGGATCCGCTTTTGTTTGCCATTCTCACAATTGCGTCCTCTTCTAGAGGTCCCGAGCCCCAGAGGGGGAATGCTGCCAGAAAAGGATGTGGTAAGAGTCTGATTCAATGTCGAGTCACGGCTCCTCGGGCCAGCAGACTAGCCAGGTGAAGAAAGAGGTCTCTCTGCGGCCACCTGGGGAGGTAGGGGCGCTACTGCCCAGTGGGGCCAGGGGAGAACATGTCTGGCACCTACACGAACTGGCCTTTCTGCCCAATTTTGATGGCATGTGGACAAGTACGGCAGCTGTGGGCTGAAAGGGGTGTGAGGATCGAGGGTCCGAAGCCTCTAGGACGACAGTCTGGGTCACCCCACCAGGTAGCTCGTCCAGAATCTGCAAGAGATTCCCTCTGCAGAGGGAGTCTGCAGTGGGTATGGGCAGAGGAATAGGAAGTGGGCGGGGCACAGAGTGATTGACCGATGTGGCTCCAAGATTATGTCAACCCTCCTCTTGTAAGTTTCCACAAAAGGAAGCAGGCAGCAACCTGGAGATGCTCTTCCAATGGTGACCCCTGTGACACTCGGGGGTCTGAGTGGTGCCAAGGTGGACTGCAGTCACCACTACGGTGTGCTGTCCAGGTTCACCCCGAGGACGGAGGCTTTCATTTCCTCTGTGGCCGGGAGTGCTGGCTGCTGATGGCTCAGAGAAGTCCCTCATGGAGCTGCCCACAGCTGCATGCTCCCCTGCCCCCCGCCGCCAAGGGGCAGCCCTGCAATGACTGGTTTGTGCACAGTGCAAAGGCCCCACACTCTGGTCCCAATTCAGGATATCTCTGCAGGGCCCGGGGCCCCTTACCGTTCAACCTCTCATCCCTAGGAAGCCACCCACATGCAAGCATCTGTCTCTTGGGGGAACCCGACCTACATCACTTGCAGCTGTGGCAAAGACTCACCTGTTACCCAGCACTCTAAACTTTTGTCTGCCTGCTGCAGCGGCAATGCTCCCTCTCCCCGGAACCACTCCTTGCATTTTGTTCTATCACCCCCACTTGCCTTAAACGACAGTCACAGATCTTATCGATCGCCCCAACCCCTCCATGCCTCTTAGTGAACACTGCTCATTCAGTGTCTCATCCTTTTCCAGGAGTGTGGTCACAGACACCGCAGTAAGAGCTCTGTACTAGTCATGGGCTGTCACACATTATATACATGGGAGAACCCATAAGTAATATAACAATAGTGGCATGTACTCCCTCTGCCACCAGAAATAAAGCATAACAATAAAACTGAAGCCTCTTGAATTCCTTACTTACTGATCAAAGTCCCACCAGAGGCGACCCCTCTCCTGAATTTAGTGTTTAGCATTTTTTTAACTCTAAAAAATGGAATTAAATAGCACACGTATTCATACTCAACTTTTTTTTTTCACTTAATATTGTGACATTGATTTGTGTTGATACATGGAACTAATTTATTCATTTCGTTACCATACAGCCTCCTATAGCATAAATATGTATCATTTTGTCAATTCTCTCATAGATGACTTTATAACCCTCCCTTGCCGGCTGTAGCAGCATGTTGCTGTTCATGTTCCTGTCTTTGCACACTTGGGCAAGTTATTCTAAGGTACACACCAAGAGTAGAATTGCTGGGCTGTAGAGTATATGCATTCTTAACTACTAGAGATGGCTAGATGGCTGTTGAGAATCACTAAATCAACTTGTACTCCCACCAGCAGTGAATCAGTTCATTCTGCACTGCTCACAAATCCACATCCTTGTCAATTTGGGCATTGACAGATTTTTTAAGTTTTAGCCCATCTGTTACGTGTGAAACGGCATTTCTTGCATTTAATTTTCATTAGCTTAAATCTTAGTGAAAGTAAGCTTCTTGTATTTGCTGCTCAAAGATTATTTGTTGGGGCACCTGGGGGCTCAGGCAGTTAAGCATTTGCCTTTGGCTCAGGTCATGATCCTGGGGTCCTGGGATTGAGCCCTGTGTTGGGTGCCTAGCTCAGTGGGGCTTCTCCTTCTCCTCCTCTCCCAGTCTCATGGTCTTTCTCTTTCTCAAATGAATAAATTTTCAGTAATTATTTTTTGCAAGGGGTGCCTGGGTGATTCGGTCTGTTAAGCTTCTGACTCTTTGGTTCAGGTCAAGATCTCTGGTCACGGGTTTGAGCCCTGTGTTGGGCTCTGCACTCAGCCAGGAGCCTGCTTCTCCCTCCCACCCCCGCCACCTGCCTCCATCCCCCATGCACTCTCTCAAATAAAAAAATACATCTTTAAAAATTACGTGTTGCACACATGAATACCAAAGGCTCCGAGTCAGTCATTCTGGTTCTTGCATCTTTCCTGCTTAATGCCTGCAGACATCCCATTCCTAGACTCTAGATCTGCTATGCTTTGGTCTCTACACCTGGACCTCTACTAAATGCTTTGTTCACATCCTAACCCTACCATGCCCCCTGGCCAAAATCCATTTCTGGGATGGTCTCCTCTTGGCTTTCTGCTTTATGTTGCTCACGATGCGGACGTATTCCTGTGACTTTGCCCTGGCGGGTCCTCCCATCCCTTATCTGGAGACGAATCTGTCCTCTAACTTCATGCTTGGCTGAAGCCTTACATCTGTGACCTCGGCGCAATTCATCCTAAACCCATTATAAATGGAGGCTGCAAACAGGCTGACCCCTTGCTCTCCTGCTTCCGTCACTGGCACTACTAACCCTTTGTTCAGTGGGTCCTGAAGCCCACTGAAAACCATCAGTTTTGGTGTCAGTCTTGCTCCTTCCCCCAGGAGACACGAGGCAGGAAAGCATCCTCAAGCCATAGGGACAACCGATCTAAGATGCTATAATTGCATCCAGCCGGTCGCGGACTATGTCCATTTTTTCTCTGTGAACTCTACTTCTATCATCTTTGTCCTGCTGTCACCTCACTGATTCTTGGAACGAGCCAGAAGTGCTGCGGAGAACTCCTTAGCTCCCCTGTGACGTCCATAGGGGACCCAGGAGTCTGTTCGGAGCCAGTCTCTGAGGAGGATTTCTGAGGACTCGGGGCTATACATTGGGAAGAGATCCCTGGGGCCTTTCTGAGCTTCAGGAGAAGAGAATCCCAGGAGACTGCCTGAGCCGCGTCAGCGAGTCCCTGAGGATCCACCGACACTTCATCGGAAGATCTCTGGTGATCCCCGAGGTCATGTGAGGACAGGATCCTGGAAGAATTCATCAGGCCATGCAGCAAAGGAGCCCTGAGGGCCTACCGAGTGTGTGTCAGTTGGGGGATCACCAAGGACCCATTGACATCACCCCAGGAAGATTCCTGGTTTTTATGGAGACAAAAGGGGCTGCCCGGAGAGTTCCCACGGTTGTCATTCATCCACCCAACACTCAGAGGCGGGAGACCTGGGCCGCGCCCCGCACGGTCTCCCAGGCTACTGCCGCGGCGTCCGTGTTGCAGGGCGGATGCGAGGCGCTGTGCGAAGGGCACAGACCTGGTGTCCCAGAGGTGAGCGCCATTCCGCTGTTCCAGGAGGGGCAGGCTCTGGGGCGGCCGGCATGGGGCCGCGGCCGGCCTGTAGAGCTCCTGGCGCCGAAGCTCGCAGCCGGCAGGAGCGACGTCAGGAGGCGTCGGAAAGCAGACGGAATCCGATTTGTTCCGCGGGAGGACCGGCGGCCGTGGGCCAAGGGGCTCCCACGAGCGGAACTGCAGGCGGCCCTGACCCCGGCCGGCCGCGGCGCTCGGACCCCGGTCTGCGACCCAGAGAAATCAGTGCGCGCGGCGCGGGTCACCCCCGGCCTCCGGCGCCGTGTCCAGTCGCAGCAAACGAACGTGGCAGTGACCTCGGCGGGCGTGTGAGCCCAGCGCACCCAGCACCGCGCCGGCCGCCACCAGCGCGGACGGCGTCGCCCTCTTTCAAACCATCCTATTTACTGACCAGACCCCAGGCAGGCCGAGGGGCGGGCGGGGGGCCCGACTCCCGCTGGGCAGGGGCCCGACGCGGGGCTCGACCCCGGGACCCTGCGATCCGGACCCGGGCCGGAGGCAGAGGCCTGGGCCGTGCCCCGGCGCCCCGCAGCCGTCTGCGTTCCTGGGATTCGGAGCGCGCGCGAGCGGGCCCCGGCGCGGGGGCCCCGGCGGGCGGCGGGCGGCGGCGGCGAAGCAGGCCCCGGCCGAGCAGGGCGCCCCGCGCGGGCCCGACGCCGGCTCCGCGGTCCCGAGCCCAGGCCGAGGCCGACCGACCCACCGACCGACCGGGCCGCCGCCGCCGCCGCCCCGGCGCGGACCCCTCCGCCCTCACGGGCTCCGCGCGCCCCCGGGCTCCGCCCCGCCGCCCCCTGCACGGCCCCGGGCGCCCCTCCCGCCGCCTCGCCGAGCAGCGGAGCACGGAGCCGGGCGTGGGCCCCCGTCAGCCGCCGAGACCCCGAGCCCAGCCGCCCCGGCCGCAGCCACCCCCCGCCGCAGCCACCCCCCGCCGAGACCCCCCGCCCAGCCCCCCCCGGCCGCAGCCACCCCCCGCCGCAGCCACCCCCCCGCAGCCTCCCGCCGCGTCCACCCCTAACCGCGCCACCCCCCGCCGCAGCCACCCCCCGCCTCCCGCGCGTCGCCCTCTAACTGCGTCAGCGCCCGCGCCGTGCGTCGTGCGCGCCGGGGACGGAGGCGGGACTTCCGGACGCGCGTAGGCACAACTTCCGGAAGGAGGCGGAAGAGCCTCTAGGCTCCGGGCTCGGGCGTCCCGGGACCGCGGAGGGGCCACCCGGGGTTCGGGAAGGGACCGCCGGGGCCGGCCGGCCGCGCTAGGGGTGTCGGGGCCGCGGGTCTGAGGGATGAGGAGGGGCCATGGCCAGCGACGGGGCCAGGAAGCAGTTCTGGAAGCGCAGCAGCAGCAAAGTCCCGGGCAGGTGGGTGTGACGGGGGAGGCCGGGTCGGGGTCAGGGGTCAGAGGTCAGGTGGGCGCGTAGGCCCGCTGGGCTGCGGGGGCAGTCGGGGGTCTGGGGACGGTGGCCTGGGCTGCGGGAGGACGGCTGGGGACGTGAGGGGCGTCGGGGGCGCAGGGGGCCGAGCGCCGGGTCTGGGAGGCGGTGGCTGCGCGTACGTCGAGGTCGTGGGTCCCGACACGGGCAGGGTCCGGTCCCCCCGGGCGGCGCCGGGGCTCCCCGCGGCGCCGAGAGGGGCCGGCTCGGGTCGCGATGCGAGGACTTGGGTGAGTGCGGGACTGCCCGGGGCGGGCCGCGCTAGCCGGGCGGCGGCCTCTGCGAGGGGGCGTGGCGGCTCGGCCCGCTTGAATGGCCTCCTTGTCCGCGCTGCGCACGGCCGGCCGCGCAGCCTCGCCGAGGAGTCGCTCCGGGGGCTTTGAGACGCCCGGGGAATTTCCACGAGCCCCACTTTTGGCCTCAGAACCGTCTGCTTTCTTGAGTCAGCAGCAGGGAGCAAGCGACGGAAAGAACAAGCACCACCCGCCCGGAAAGGAAGCGCACGCAGTGGCCTGGGTGCCCCCTGGGAGCTGTCGGGCTCCGAAGTCCTGATCCGCCCGTCGCTGAGCGCTGGCCGGGCCGCAGCGTGAAGACAGCGCGTGGACAGTGCCTGCGAGGAGCCAGCGGCTGGCGATCGGACTGGAGGAAGCAGCCGCCAGGATTCCCAGACGCGGTCACTCTGTTTGGAAACCAGCGTCCGAGTACTGGACGTTAGGAACCCTGGTGTCCGAGTTCCTCCCCCGACCGTTTCTAAGCCCGGCTTGTTCTTAGACCTCGCACAGGGCCCGCACTGGGCGGGCGGCAGAGCTGTGAACTTGGAACTCCTGTGTTCAGCCAGAAACGTCCCTGTTGTCAGAGATTTGGGAGTTGGTAGCAGTGAGTTACCGGCCACTCAGACACATGACTTCAGAGGGGATGGGCAGAGGCGGCCAGAGGTCCCGCTTCACGCCCGGGGTTGTGCGTGATGGAGGAAGAAAAGAGCTTTCTTCAAAACCAACGTCAGGGTCAAGGTGATGTGAAAATTCTGGCAGGGCGGAGGATGGGAGGTCCCAGCAGTGACAGAGACGTGCGCTCCAGAGCATAGACTCTGGGAGAAGCGAGCCACGGGGCAGGAGAGCTTTTGTGTGTTGCCGTTCGGCGTTGAGGTTTTGGTTCCTCCTCAGTCTAAAGAAACTGATTCTTAGCCAGCCGAGCTCCAGGGATAGTCGAGCTGCGGCGTGCAGTTATCGTGGTGAATAACGCTTGGACCCATGGCTGTGCCTCGTGGTAGTTTGTCCTTGTGTTGGGTTCAGTACTGTCCCCCCCCCCCCGCCCCGTCATGTCCACCTGGAAACCTGTGACCGTGACCTTATTGGGGAATAGCACCGTGGCAGAGGTAATCAAGTTAAAATGAGGTCGTACTGCGTTAGGTGACTGCTCGTCCAGGGACTGATGTCTTTAAAAGAAGAGGGAGATGTGGACACAGACAGAGGTAGGGAAGATGGCATGTGAAGACGGAGGCGGAGGTTGGGGCCGTGCGTTCACACAGAAGCTCTCCTGCCACGTGCGTTCGTAAGGCCAGGAAGGCCAACGGTCCCAGGCAACCAGCGGAAGCCAGAAGGGGCAAGGAGGGGTCGTCCCTGAGGAGTTCAGAGAGAGTATGGCCGTGCCCGCAGCTTGATTTTGGACTCCAAGCCTGCAGAGCTACGGGAGGATCCGTATCTTTCATGGTATGATGGGCACGGGAAGCTCACGTGGGCCCCAGCTTCTGTGAGGTTCTGGGTCACCCGACACAGACTTCCGTTTCCTTCTGATTTTGGCACTCTGCGTGTCTTAAGCGTTTTTGCGTGTTACAGATTGGAATGGAGGCTTGGAGAGCTGCCAGAGGCTGTCCCTGCAGAGAGCAGGGCACAGAGGAGAGGGCGGGCCTGCTGGAAAGGCCTGCCCAGCGGCCTGTGCCCCGCGCCTCCTGCGGTCTGGCCCTGGCGGTGCTGCTGTTCTGGGCTCCAGGAGGGGTTGCGAAGGCCGGCTCTCTCGGCCGTCAGTAGCTCACTTCCTGTGGCGATCGCCGCGTCCTTCGTCCTTCTCTGCACGAGCACAGCGCTGGCGGAGTCCTGGCCCGCTGCCGGCGGCTCTCCCGGCCCTTTCAGTGCGTCCCAGGATCGTCTCGCTCTTGGAGTGTGGACCCGAGCGGAGGGCGAACAGACTCACCGCAGACCACAGAACTATTAAGGGTCTTTCAACAGCGTAGCCTTTACCAGTTCGTTAGCAATCATTCCCTCATCACATGTCCTTGCGACAATAATGGCAGGTGGTCACTGAGCTCTTACTGTTTGCCCGGCACGATTCTTGGTGGCCTGCAAGTGTGGCAGCTCCCTAGTGTTTCGGAGATCCAAAGCCGCACACTGTCTCACAGCTGACGCTCCCTGAGGCTGGCTCGGGTGAAGGCCCTTGCGTGATTCCTCTGAAGTGCCATGTGGAGGAGCATAGGAAGCCCTTCATAACCCGAGCCCTGCCCGATTCTGGAGCCACATCGCCCTCCGTGGTACTGCGTGACTCGCAGGTCCCCTGCTGTCCAGGCTGCGTGATACCGCTGTCCGTTCCGTGCTCTCCGAGCGGCTCAGAATGTTCTTTGCCCCCCTCTCCTCCCCTGTGCCTGGCTTATTTTATTTTTTTAGTTTTCAAAGTCACCTCCAGGGCACCTCCTTGTAAAGCCTAGCGTGTTTTCCCACCGTCTGAGCCGAAGTCCTGTTTGTGTATCAAACTCCGCATCGTTGGCGTGTGCTCGTTTTCTTCTCCACACCGTGAGTGCTGTGGGTGTCCGGAGGCGCCTTTCTGCCCTGTGCACTGTTGATGCTGATAAATGGTGATGGTTCGGCCCGCCTTCCGGGTTAACCTGGAGGGAGTAGTGATTTCTTTCTTTCTTTTTTTTTGTTTTTTAAGATTTATTTATTTATTTATTTGACAGACAGAGATCACAAGCAGGCAGAGAGTCAGGCAGGGAGAGAGGAGGAAGCAGGCTCCCTGCTGAGCAGAGAGCCCGATGTGTGGCTCGATCCCAGGACCCTGAGACCATGACCTGAGCCGAAGGCAGCGGCTTTAACCCACTGAGCCACCAGGCGCCCCTGGAGGGAGTAGTGATTTGGCCAGGGTCTCCCACAGCGTGAGAGGTGGTCTGGCAATAGCCCCCCACGCTGGCTCTTCGGTCGTCTTCTTGGCGGGAGCTTCCTTAGAAATTCCTCTTCCGGATGAGGCCGGCTCTTTGATACGGTGGAAGCATCTTTGACTTGGTTCTGTGGTCTGGGTTTCAGCCTTTTTTTTTCTACTAATCTCTGTGTGACTGTCCCCACGTTATGTCAGCTCGGGGCCGTGGGCTTCTGCCAGGGTAACCGGAAGAAGCTGGCTTTGTCCTGAGCGGCTGGGATCTCCAGGTGCATATTTATTTGGTCGGGTCTAGTTCTCTTTGATGAGCATGAGAGAAAGCCTCTTGGAGCAGCTTTGAGAATTTGAAAATTTTATTCCTTTGGTAGCTATTTGTTTAACCTGCACTCAGTGCCCATAACAGTTCCAGAGATACACCAGTGAGCAAACAGATCAGAACCAGTGCCCTCACAGAGCTTGCAGTGGCGTGGGAAGGTCAGAGAATAAAGACACGGCTCAGTTAAGAAGAGATCACCCGTGGGGAGGGGGGACCTGTCATCCTGGGATGGAAGCCTCAGACAGAGCCTTGGGAGGGCTGGTCGGAGGCATGTGGCGTGGGCAGGGTTCCTGGTGCCAGGATGGCCAAAGCAGGCCTCCCAGGAGAGGCGCCATCCGAGCAAGCCCTCCGGTGTGGGTCCGCCGGTGGCTGGGGCGGCTCGGCTCTTTCCGCAGGAGGCGGTGTGGCCGGCGGGCCTGGGAAGGGTGACATTTGTGAGTGGGATGGCGGCCAGAAGGGCCCAGATTGGATCCGGCGAGGCCGCGGGTGCTTGGGGTAGAGCCAGAGCGGGGGACAGCTCTCGGTGTTGGGAGAGCGCTTTCAGCTTCCGGCGGGCACAGCCTGAGGCGTCTCCGAGCTGGTGAGACGTCCGCTCCACAGACTGACCAGGCCGCCGTCGCTCATGGGCGGGGGGGAGGCCCTTCGTGCGTCCAGAACATCCTCCGTGTGCCAGGTCCTGTGCTGCAGGCTGAGCCAAGAAGTGTGGCTCTGGGGGGCGCAGGGCTGACGGAGACCCAAGCACGTCTGTATGTGCTTCGAAGGTCAGCACCCGGGGGCGCGGGCCGAAGCATAGGACCCCGCGGCAGTGCGAGGCCGCGCCCTTCCAGCAGAGGTCATGCCTGACCCCAGCCCTGGAGATGCAGAGGGGCAGCCCGTGGAGCAGCGGAGATGCGGGATGGGCGTCAGAGCACGCCTGGCGGGGGTCCCCGGAGCTGCGGAGGAGAAAGGGAGCCGGGGAGCCTTGTGAGAAGACCGGTGGGAGGCGGGCAGGGCTTGGGAGGCCCCAGAAAAGAGCCTTGAGAAAGCACTGAAGGGAGGCGCTCGGGCCTGTTCATGGTCCTTGAGGACAGGGTGGATGGCGGAGGGGGGTTGGCTCTGCCTCGGGCTGCGGCTGGAGCGTGGATTCCCTGCGGCCCAGCGTCGGCTGTTGGGGTTGAGGTGACCCGCAGCGTTCTGGCTGGAGGGATGGGGTGTGGTTGCAGAGTCGCGCTCCCCAAAGAGGTCCATGTCCTTATCCCTGGAGCCTAGAACAAGGTCACCTGGCAAAGGAGAGGGAATGTCTGTGGAAAACCTGAGACATTACCTTGTCCTGGGTGACCTGGGTGACCGCGGAGCGAGCGCGGACAAGTGGTCAGGATCTACAGCAGCCACACACTGGTCGGCCGTTGCCAGCTCTGGAAATGGAGGAAGAGACCATGAGCCCTGGGAGGTGTGGTGGCCTCCGGCCCCAGGAGTGACCTTCTGCCTGAAGCTGGCGGGGACCTTGGTCCTACAACCGCAGGAAGCAGAATTCTGTCAACAGCCTGTGGGAGTAGGAAGTGGACTCTCCCCAGTGCATCCGTAAATGAGTGCAGCAATGGCCACACCTGGACTTTAGCCCCCTGAGACCTGTTCTGGACTTCTGACCTCCAGACTTTAAGATGATAAATGGGTGTGTTTGAACTGCTGTATGTGGCAGATTGTTAACAGCAGCCACAAAAAAACCCCTGGGCCGGAGGAGGGTGGTCGGAGAAGCGTGTGGGAGGGGCGTTGGATGGGAGGGGTTGTGGGTGGCCTTCCACACCCGGCCCTGCAAAGTCCTGCCCTTGAATGTGGACCGGGTACTTGCATCTGTCTTCCTGCCCCCCCCCCCCCCACCTCTGCGGAGTGCAGTTAGTCCTGAAGGGCGGGAGCAAAGCTGGAAGGGCTCCACCCATAGCTTGTGTCTTCTTGGGTCCACGAACTAGGCGGAGGCCCTGCCTCTTCTCTCGGGAGCCTGGAGCTGCTGCCCTGACCAGCTCGCTCTTGTTTTTTTTTTTTTTTTTTCTTTTTTAAAGATTTTAGTTATTTGACAGAGATCACAAGTAGGCAGAGAGGCAGGCAGAGAGAGGAGGAAGCAGGCTCCCTGCTGAGCAGAGAGCCCGATGTGGGGCTCGATCCCAGGACCCTGAGATCATGACCTGAGCCGAAAGCAGAGGCTTTAACCCACTGAGTCACCCAGGCGCCCCGCTTGCTCTTGTTTTTAGAAACCTGTTTATTTCCTTGCTTGTATTTTTGAAGTGGCTGTTTGGACGGAGTGTGTTTTTATTCCTCTTTTCCCGGGTCGTGAGGAGCTGGGGAGTTGTGTGTCTTGCGCGGGCGGGTCTCTTCTGGGCTCCGTCTGTGAGTGGAGATGGTCTTACCGTGCCAGTGCCTGGGAAGCCCTGGCGGGGTGCGTGGTGCTATGTACACAGTTCCTTTGCTTGTTTGTTTCTTGTGCTCCTGTTTCATGTTATTTAAATGCCTTTTAGCTGGCCTGGAAATAATTTTGAAAAATAAATATGAGTCATGTTTTTTCTCTCTTATATATTTGTCAAATGTAGCAAGTCAAGACTTTTATGGGTCAATTTTTTAAAAAAGATTTTATTTATTTATTTGACAGAGAGAGATCACAAGTAGGCAGAGAGGCAGGCAGAGAGAGGGAGAGGAGGAAGCAGGTTCCCTGCTGAGCAGAGAGTCCGTCCGATGTGGGGCTCGATCCCAGGACCCTGAGATCATGACCGGAGCCGAAGGCAGAGGCTTTAACCCACTGAGCCACCCAGGTGCCCCTATGGGTCAATTTTAAGTGTGGACAGAAATGATTAAATAAATCCCTAATGACTTCGATTAAAAATTTTTTTTTTAAGAGCTGAGAGCAAGAGGAAGTATTCCATTCCCCGAGTGCTGTGAAGGCACTGTCGGAGGTCATGGGTGGGAACCAGTTGAAGTGCCCTGGCAGCCCGCTTCTGTTCTGTTCCCCACGCTGCCCTGGGCCAGCCCTGCCTGCGTGCAGCACGGAGAAGGACAGTGGTGCAGTGACCCGGGGCCAATGAGGGACACCTGCCCCTCCCTGGCCTCTCGGGCAGCTCCGTCTCCAACCACTCCTCAGCTTTTCCATGTTCAGATGCGCCCAGTGTGGAGTCTGGCCCTGCAGGCCCTTCGGGGTGCAGCACGGGTCCGCTCGGGGGGCCCGGGCCTCGCATGGGATCGTGCACACAACTGGGCACGGGGATGACCAGCCTTGGGAGTGTGGCTGCGGACAGAGGTCCTGGGCCGGGGTGCTGTGCCACACCCCGCATGAGGCAGTGCGGGCCTTGTGACACTGCACCTGCGCGGCCGCTTCTCTCCTGCCGGCTCCTGCCGTGTAGCGCGCCATCGACCCTCCCTGTGGCCGGGGGTTTGCCGACTGGGGAGCCTGGGCTGCAGGCAGGTAGCAGAGCTCCCTGGGCTCAGCCCTCGTCCAGCTCCTCAGACCTAGCGGGTGGGGAACCTGGTTCCCATGTGCTCAGATTTGCAGTCTGGGGTTCC
Source organism: Mustela putorius furo (assembly GCF_011764305.1). Lineage (NCBI taxonomy): Eukaryota > Metazoa > Chordata > Mammalia > Carnivora > Mustelidae > Mustela > Mustela putorius. Next base: position 14,351,966 of record NW_025422023.1, read on the forward strand.
TTCAGGAGGAGAGGGACAGCTTCTTCTGGCTTCGCCCTGATGTTCCCTCCACAGACCAGAGGCAGAGGGGTCGGGAGGCCCAGAGGGAATGGGGCAGCCTGGGTTCTTCCCATTTTTGGGGCCCTGGACTTGGGGGACTTTCGTTTTGAGTATCCCTAGTCTTTCTGTTCCCCCATTCTGAAGTGCTGTTTCCTCTTTTCTCGGGGTTAACATGGAAATTCCAGCCCAAGTGTGTCGAGGGTCGCAGAGGTGCCTGTAGCCATCAGTGGTTAGAACAGCGTGGGCTGTCTGCGGTCGCCTAAATGAAGGGCTGCAGATGCTGTCGCCGTAGCTCGCACAGCCGGCCTGGAAGCATGCGCACCAGGCCCCGTGGCAGCCCTGCCCACGTGTGTTCCTCCCTGCATGGAGGGTGCCACCAAGGTTGCGTGTGCCCTGCCCTGCTGCTTCCGAGCGAGGGAGCCGCCTCTGAGTTTGGACGTGTGCCAGTCTGGGGCCGTACACTTCTGGACCCCGACGGCATTAGCTCTGTTCCCTGGGGCCCGTATGGGTGCTTTTGCCCGTCCTGGGGTCCATCTTCCGAGGGTCTGGAGTCCGCCGGTGCCGTGGAGGAGCCGTCCTGGCCTGGTGTGCGCCCTGTGCCCCGGCGGGCATGTCCGTCATCTGCCGGCTTCCTTCTCACACAGCCTGTGCACTTGAGCTTGGCCATGCTGCAGGTGGCCAGACCCTCTCAGTATGGTTCTTACCCGTGCCGTGGAGCAGCTCTCCACTTGTTCCCGCGCTTACCTTGCTCCAGTTTTGAAAGGACCCTTCTTTCAGAAAACATTTGTCCTAAACTGAAAGACAGAATAAGGCTTGCTGGCCCTAAGGCTTATGCCCGAGGAGACGAACAGCGCTCGGTCCCTGTCCTCTGGGTGAGCTCCTGATCCTTCACGGAAAGCCCTCTGCAGGGTGACCGGGATGGCACAGGGCGTTGGGCATGATGTGTGTGGAGAGCAGGGCGAAGGGCAGGGTCTTGGAAAGGGGACGGGTCCCTCGGTGCCACTGTGGACATGGGAGACGGGGGACAGGCCTTTCAAGGGTGCCGATGCAGCTGCTTCTCTTGTTTTCCGGCGACTCTGTTTGCAGGTGGTGAAGCCAGCCAGCTGGTGGGACCATGTGGTGTGCTATTGGGGTGGGCCCTAAAAGGAGTGTTGGGGCACTCAGCTTCCAGAATTCAGGCGGGCTCTGGGAGAGAAAAGCTTTATGTCTTTGTGATGGTGTTTTCCTCTTTTCAGGGCGTTGGGCTGTCTGATTGGGTGGGGGAGGAGCCACCTCTTCTGTTCGGAGAGTGAGCCCGCCTCCGCCGGGGCAGCCGCCCCGCCCTGCGAGCCGCTAGCGCTGCGGGTCCTTCTTGGACCCCGACCTGGCTGCCCGGTGCCCGAACTGCGCTGCGTGTGGGACTGCCTGGGAGGGCGGGTGGCCTCGGGCCCCATTTTGTTTTCTCTCTTGGATCAATTTTTGTCCCTAGAGCCATCGTGGCATTTTTTGTCTCTACCAGACATGGCTTCATGGATGCACCTGATTCTCAGCGGCTCTGCGGGTTTGGGTCAGGCAAGGGAAATGCAGAGCTGGTCCGAGGGTGCTCAACTTCTGTCTTTCCTGTGGAACTTAACTCCTTCACATGTAAAAGGTTCAATCATTCAAATATTTGTGTAACAAAGTAAGCATTGATTGGATACCTTCTGTGCGCCCACCAGGTCCCACAGTTGCTGGCCTGGACCCCCAGCAGGGCAGCCTGGGGCAGCGTGGGCGGGGGAGGGAGATGCTGGTGGAGGGCGGAGGTGACCTCAAACCAGACCTTGAAGGACCTTCCGTGCCTGTAGGTCTGTGCTGGGCTGTGGGGGTGTTCTGTGCACAGCTGAGGAAAAGGCGAGCAGGAGAGAGAAGAGCGTTGCCAGCAGGGACCGACTGCTGAGGTTGGGCGTCAGACTGCGGGGAGTGCGGGTGGGGGCTGGGGGGGCTGAAGGCCAGCGCTGGCTCCAGGCAAGGGTGGTGGTGTGGGGAGAGGGGGAGAGGCATCGGGAAGGTTCCACTTGTTCCCCAAGGGCAGTAGGAAGACCTTGCAGACTTTGAGCTGGAGAGTGAAGCTGTCCCCAGACTGGCAGAGCTGAGACCACAACCGAGGCAGCAGTGGGAGGCGTTGACAGAGGGGATGGTGCAGATGTGGGGAACGGTTCAGGGTTTCGGGGGACCTGGAGATCGGCTGAATGTGGATGGTATGCTTCGGGGGGAGGGAAGGAGGCCCTCGGGTTCTTGGATTGCTGTTCGTGGAGATGAGGCGATGGAAGGGGTTGGTGACCTGGTCAGAACGAGAGACTGAGCCCCGAGCCAGGGTGATGGGGACAGCAGGTGGGTTTTTGATGCCACAGACATGGGCAGCCCAGGGAGCACCAGGAGCAGCTGGTGGCAGAGGGTATGAAGTGTGCAGGAGGTTTGGGGCACTTGTCGGTCTTTCTGCCTCATCTGTGGGGTTGTCCTGGAGCTGGGCACCGTGAGAAGTGGGCGTGAAGTGTGGCCACTGGGGCAGAGCTGCCTTCTGTCGTGGCCCCGTTCATGCGAAGTGGGGAGGGTGTGGCTGAGTTGGCAGTGGTGCCCAGAGCCAGCTGTTAGAGAACCCTTCACCGGGAGGTGGGCAGGAGCATCAGGAGAGAGCGTGGTTCCCCATAAAGTAGGAAGAAGGCAGGGTTGGGTCCTAAGCTGTGGGGAGTGGAGGTCAGGAATGTGTGGCCGTCTCAGAAGCCTCCGGACAGGCCTGGCAGGAAAGGGGGTGCGGTGGCGTGGGGTCGGAGAGCGAGGTCAGAGGGCTGGGCGCGTCGTGTCTGGAGGCCAGACGAGGGCAGGAGGATGGAGGGGAAGGGACTTGGGCGTGGCCGGCCACCACGCCGCGTGCTTTTCTTGCTAATTCCCAAGCTTGCTTGCTTCTTGCTCTCACCTCCTGTTTTCCATAACACGCCGCTGTCACTCTTGTTTGGGTTGGGGTCTGGCAGGCGTGGAACGTTGTGAGTTTCGGGCGCGTAGCGTGATGATTTGGTGTGTGTGTCCAGAGATGGTCACCAAGCCTGTCCTTAACCTCCGTCACCACACATGGTCACCGTGTGGACACATCATTTTCCCGGGACTTGTTTAAGTTGGTGCCTCCTGCCCGTCTTCACCCGTTTTGCCTCCCCCTCCCCCGCTGGACAGCCACCAGCCTGTCTCCTGTCCCTGTGCGTTCACACGGTGCTCTTCTCCTGTGAAGGAATGCTTGACCTAAATGTGCTCATTTCCAAGATCTATTTCAGGATATGTCTGTGGGGCACCTTGCCGATCGACCCAATGATTGCCTGAGCCTCTGCTGGGCTCTCGGGGGTCCCAAGGAGCACGACAGGAGGCAAGTTCCATCCCTTTTGTGGGGAGCTCATGACCCCGTGGGAGCACTAGACGGCCGAGAGCGGTGGGACAGGCCGAGCGTCAGTGCCAGGCGGGGTGGCACAGCTGTCTTTGCTGGGACGGCTCGAGAGACACTCGGACGCAGGTCCGTGGGGCCAGCTGTTCCTGCAGTTGCCTCCACGGGCGGAGAGTTCCAGACTCTGCTGTGGGCGGAGGGACGTTGGAGTTTTTGCTGTGGTGATAATGGTGTTTCATGCATTTTCCTCTGAAACCCTCCAAAGTTAATTCCCTTGGAAAACTTACTTCTCCTGAATATTTGATAAACCCGGGGAACGTCGCGGTGTGTTCGAGCGAGCCTGATGGTAAGTCCGTTGCTAACTGAGTTCCTATTTCAGAGAAGTGCGTCGAGCACAGAAGGGGCGCGGCGCAGTCTGGGGGCCCGGCCCGGGAGGCTGCCGGCCGTGGCGGGGCTCCTGACCTGCCCGCTGGCGCCCCGCGACTGAGATGCAGGTGAGCATCTCCTAAGTGCTGGGTTAGGCTCTTAGTTTCCTTTTTGATGCTTAGGATGTGTCTTTCCTATACTTTTCCTTCCTCTCATGCTTCACTGTCTCCCTCGGGGCTGCTTCAGCCCCGCTACTCCAGCCTTTCCCCAAGACACACGGAGCCGCCCTGGTCCCTGGCCTGTCAGTTTCGTTTCCAAGCCGGGGCCTTGGTGTCGGGTGTGTGTGTGTGTGTGTGTGAGTTAAACCAGAGAAGTGTTTGCTGGGGTATGTGAGAGAGAATCGCCTTCTTGCCATGCAACATTCCTCCTTCCTTCTGGAATTCTGCCCGTGACTCTGCTCGATTCCCTCTTGCTTCTCCCGCTGCTGTGCTCACCCGCGTTGGGATGCTCGCCCGTCATCGCTGGAGCCAGGGACCAGCTGTCCCTGTGTCCCTGCTCCCCAGCGGCACCCCAGCTCCGGTGACAGCCTGGCCCGCAGCAGGGGTCAGCCCGTGTCTGCTGAATGAAGGGTGCCCTCCAAGGGAAGGCCAGGCTCAAGCACTTGGCCATCACGGGTGCCCTCGGGCAGCCTTGCGTGCTGGTTCATTACACTCTGCCTGCCCCGAGCTGTAAAGGCAGCGGGGCCGAGTCCTGAGGAGCCAGCAGTCGTTGCTCCGGGGCCCCCATCTCTCTTCTCTGGGCCTCCCCCGGCTGACCCATGTCTCCAGTCTGTCCTCACCTGTGACCTCCTCCATCTGGGGGTGCCCCTCATTCCCACCTCCTGCCTGCAGCGAGCCTCAGCTGTACCGTGTTCGTTGCCTGCCTCCCCCTTCCTGGTGGTGACGGTCCAGTGCTGGCTCCCTGTGCCTTGTGCGGGCGGGGTGTGTTCTGTTGAGAACTTGGGGGCTGTCTTGGGGGGGTCCTCTTTGGGGCGCCATCCCTGGGGCGTCGCTCCCCCTGCCCATCCCTGGCATGCCCCGTGCGGTGCTGTCCTTGGTCCTGGCGCCTCCCTCTCACCTGGATGGGAGCCTCTGGGGGGCCGCAGGGGGGATCCATGGCGCTTCGTGAGTCCTCGTGTATTTGTTCTTCCGTCTGAGAATCCTTCATGGCCGCTCGGTTTGCGGTCATCAGGACGGAGACCTGTCCCGCCCAGAGAATGCGGCTATGGTCTGCGCTGTTGCCTGCTGGCAACGAGTGAATCGTGAAGTTTCAGGGTCTGGGGGGTGATCCATATCCATGCCTGTCATTTTCACTGGAAGCTGCTGGAGCGTCTGGTTCTGTGCGGGTACGTTAGGGACTTCCGTTGTTCAGGGCTGCAGAGGGGGACTCGGACGTGTCTAAGGGTCTGCTTCGAAGGTTTAAAGGTGTGCCTTGCTTCCCCCTCCCCGCTCACCCACCGTGGCCCAGCAGCCTTCCCAGACACCGGGTCAGGGAGGAGACCCTCCTGCTGCTTCCCTTCTTTCCCCCTCCCCCCCCTTCCTCCTCCTCACACTCCCTCCCTTCCTGCCTGCCCCCCCCCCCCCCCCGCCTGCCTTCTCCCTCCCTCCCTCCCTCTCCGCATCTTTGGGGCCATCATTTGCACAGCCTCTGTCTCGCTCACGGAAAGTGTACAGGGTTTTTAGTCTGTGTGCGGAGTTGGGCAGTCGTCGCCACAGTCAATTTTAGAACATTGGCCTTAGCGCGCAGAGAAACCCCAGGCTCCCCGGCAGGGACGCCCCGTTCCCTGCTCCCCAGCCCCGGCTGCCCCGCATCTGCTGTCTGTTTCTGCAGACTGGCTTGTTCTGGACATTTGCTCATTCCTGTGCCTGGATCGTAGGACTATGGTCTTCGTGACTGGTTTCTTTCACCGAGTGTGATGTTCTCAGGCTCCATCGACGTGGGAGTGGGTGTCAGCTCTTGGTTCCCTGTTGGAACCTGCTAGTACATTCCGGTGTGTGGCTAGGCTGCCCGTTGGTGGGCCTGGGGACTGTTCCCACACTTGGCTGTTACAGAGCTGAAGCCACCGACCGCATCCTTCCCTGGACCCAGTGTCCCCGCCTCCCACGCCTCCGCTTCTCTGGCTATTCAGAATTTGTTTCTGTGGCCGTCACGCGCTAGGAGTTTGACTGCTTGTGTATGTATCCAACATGATAGATAGTTTCATCATCTCTTCCTAAAAACTTTCTGTAAGTGATGTCAAACTGGGCCTACGCAAGTTCGTCTTCAGCAGTGTGTTTATAAGTTTACCGATCCTGGTTCTTGCATTTCTTTTGTGTTTGCTGTGGTTAGTGTTCCCTTATACTCATGTTCCAGCTGATAATGGGCGAATGGATAATGTGAATTCATTCTTCACTTGTTAACGTATGAAGGGTTTTCTTCAATTTTCTTTCTTCCTGCTTGCGACACCGCGGAACCTGTCTCCTGTGTCCTTACGCAAGGGTTTCTCATGGCATGTGCCTGGAAGTGCCGTCATGTCATGTGTATCTGCTTTCCATAAGGAATCACTGGGGTCCTCTTTAAAGCAAAGAGTTACTGTTGTGCTTTTAAGCAGTACTATTTATTAAAAAGTTTATTGGTGAGCGTATTTTTTAAAGAACAGTTTCATTATGTGGAATGAGGTAGGCGTGTTAGTTGCCACTTACTCTTTTAAAATGGCTTTCACTGAAGCCTGTTTTTCTTTTCAGCTATGCAAGGCCAGATAAAAATGCAATTTTAATAAGATAAAATGAGATGCCTTTTAGTCTGAGCTTGAACTTTGCTGGAACATTTTCTGCTCAATAAACACAAGTGGTGTGCCTGTGAAGAATTAACGTGCCGGCGCCGTCCTGGCAGTGAGGGGCCCGCAGCGCGCCGTGCTGCTGTGCGACTCGTGCAGATGCCTTGCACAGAGAGGGCAGAGACCCCCTGCCTGCTGGTCTGGAGCTGTCTTCACGTCCTGAGACACAAGAGAAGGGGGCAAGCCAGTAGGGTAGGTGCACAGTACTGGCGAATGCTGCCCGTAGGTCACTCAGTGGTCGCTAAGCTGCTGCCAGTATGACGGTCTCATTTCTTATAAGTTCTTACTCCCATTTCTGGGACGAGGAAGCTGAAGCTGAAAGCAATTACCCAGGCTGTTTGGTTCTTGAAAACTGGAAACCTTCTACCAAGGTCAAGGGAGCCTCCAAGAGATTTCTGGAAAGGGATGCTACAGAGGGGTTGTGCTTGACCTCCGTGGGCTGATACTTTCTCTTTCAAATGACAACAACAGCAGACCCCAGACTCTCCGGATTCTGTGGGCCCGACTGGTGACAGTGGGGATGGCGCGTGTCTGCTCCATGGTGTCACAGGGACGGTTCAGAAGCTGGGACGGAAATCAGAAGAAGGCTTCTGCCTCACGCCTGTCGCGGTTGATGCCGGCCCTCGGCGGGGACCTCCCCTGAAGCTGTTGGCTCTCGTGCTTCCATGTGGGCTCCCCTCGTGGCTAGTTGGGGCTTCTTCAGAGCCCGGTGGCTGGGTTCCAAGAGAGAACCCAAGGGAGCCAGCCGGAAGCTGTGCTGCCTTTAAAAACTTAATCTTCATTGAGATTCACATATAATAATAGTTCACCCATTTAAGTTCCCGTACAACACCATTCCCCGGTTTAACGATCAGAGTCAGTGGTGTGGTGTCTCCACAGACTTAGCTCATCATCGCCGTGGTCAGCGTTAGAATATGTTTGTCCCCCCAAGAAGAAGCCCCGTCGTCTTTGCTGTCACCCAGTCTCCCGTCCTCCGCCCCAAGCACCCACTAGTCTCCCTCCCGTCTCCCTTCTAGACACTTCACGTCAGTGGGATCGTAGGATAGGCATTGTTTTATGCCTGGCGGCCCCCATGTCATGGGACATTTTCAAGGTTCCTCGTGTTGTAGCATGAGCCAGCACTGTGTTTCATAGCCGAAGACTATTCTGTTGAAAGTATTCCAGGTTCCACGTTTCTGCCCTCCTAGACTGTTGTAAATACCAATGCACTTTTAAAATTTTTATCGGTAAACTTAAAGATTCTTGCGAGTTTGGCGTCCAGTGTGCTTGGCTTTGGCTGCCTGGTACTCTTCACCACGCCCGCTACAAAGTGGGGGCCAGACGAGGTCCATTAGATTTTGCTCAGACATTTTAGGATATAAAAGGGAACGTTTTCTGTAATTAAAATGTTGTGCCACAGGCACAAGCACGGAGGCACGAATGGAAAACTGAAAAAAATGCCCCAGTATAGAATAATCTTATGTGTATTGAAGATGGTGTCTGCAGACCAGTAGGGAATAGGAGAGGGTTTAAGCAGTGTCATTGGATCAGTGGATTATTTTTTAAAAAAGTTTTCTGCAGTCTGTAGCAAAATAAAATAAATTCTAGGTAACTCAAAGCTTATGAGTAAAAACCAAAACCGCAGCAGTGTGGAACCAGGACACAGTTGGAGATGCGCACCGTCTCGGTAGGTCTGCTGGGCCGAGTGTTCCTGTGCTCCCAGAACTCCCCGGGAGCCCTGGCTGCTGTTAGGATGTGGGGGCTCCGGGGAGTGAGGAGGTCCTGAGCCTGGAACCGTCCGCGGTGGGATTTGGGCCTTTATAAAAGAGACCCCAGAGAGCTTCCCTGCCTCTTCCGCCAGGTGAGGACACAGCAGAAGGCACCCGCTGAGGCCCTCACCAGACACCGGATCTGCCGCCGTCTTGACCTTGCGCCTCCAGGCTCCAGAACTGGGGGGATAAACGTCTTTGTTTATAAGCTGCCCCCTGTGTGGTGTTTTTGTTCCAGCAGTCAGGATGGCAGTTGGGGGTGGGACCTTTTTAAGTAGCGTCACCAGAGGAGAGGCCGGTGTAACGCAGAAGAGTGAGGTTGACTTAACCACAGAGACCTCTAAGCTTCCATAAGCCAGGACGACGGCTTTGTCGCCTGTCACCATTCTCTTCTCTTCTGGTTTTTCTCTTGCTGCTCTGACAAGTCAGCATAGCCCTCTTGGCTTATAATCACTTCCATTCTGTTGTAGGTGGTCAGAAGTCTGGCCTGGGTCTTGCTGGGCCAAAATGAAGGTGTCGGCAGGGCTTTCTGGACATTCTAGGGAGAAGCCATTTCCTTAGTCTCTGCAGTTTCTAGGGGCTTTCCACATTCTTTGGCTCGTGGTCCCCTTTCTCCGTCTTCACAGCCAGCAGTGTAGCCTTGATCAGAGCAGTCTTTCTGGTTGTGCTCCCTCTTAGAAGGAGGGAGGACTTTTAAGGACTTGTGATTAGATTGTGCCCACCTGATAAGCCTAGCTGCTCCCTCAGGGCTTGTGTCTTCGGTTGCATCCGCAAAGCCCCCTTTGCCAAGGGAGGTGACACATTTGCAGGTTCTGGGGTTAGGACGTAACATGTTTAGCCATTATTCTGCCAACCATGCTGCTGTGGACGGACCCCCTTTGGCGTGTACGTGTTGTGGCGATTCACGTTGGAAGACAAACTATGGTGTAGTTATACAGCGGGTCAGAGTGAAATTAAAGGCTGTCCTGTCCAGGGAGGTGGCATAGGCAGCGATGAGTTGGGCCTGTTCTATTATTAGGACTTTATTTATTTATTTTCTAAATTATTTTTTTCTATTCTTAGGACTTTAATTTTTTTATTTTTTAAAAAAGATTTTATTTATTTATTTGACAGACAGAGGTCACAGGTAGGCAGAGAGGCAGGCAGAGAGAGAGAGAGAGGGAGAAGCAGGTTCCCCGCTGAGCAGAGAGCCCGATGTGGGGCTCGATCCCAGGACCCTGAGATCATGACCTGAGCCGAAGGCAGAGGCTAAACCTGCTGAGCCACCCAGGTGCCCCAGGACTTTTAGAAACTTTTAACAATTGGAATTAATTATAGATTCCCAAGGAGTTGCAGAGAAGTGTGTAGAGGTATCTCGTGTGGCTATCTCACGATTATGTTTTTAAATTTAATACAGAGTGTACCTTTTCTGGTGTGTAGCAATGGACATTGGGTGAATAAATGCATTTAAGCACATTGAACGGTGGTGATATGGGGACACAGTCATGATGTAATGCTTAGTGAAAAAGGTAGGATTTCCTTCTGCTTTTAAAAGTGAAAACATTCCTCCGTGCGCGAAAGGCCTCCATGTACGCATTTGCTTGACCGCGCTCACCCCCCGACGGTGTCCCGCTGAGGGTGCCAGCTGGCGTCTCTTGAGCAGGGACTGTACCAGGAGGCCTCACCGCTAGTGGCTGAACCGAACTGGGGTTTGCTTGGTTCACATCTGAGGGGGCTGGGGCCTGGACCTGCGGGGCCGCACTGCCTCCCGGGACCCCGTGCGCTGTTTCGTCTTCCCGCCAGGCCTGTGTTCTCAGATGGTTTGTATCTCCTGCTCCTTCCTCACGCACTGTGGCCTGGCGGCTGGGAACCTCTAGGCCTCACACCAGTGCTCCAGGCAGATGAGGAAGGGCCAGCACTGTGGTGACCGAGCTGTGCTGGGTCACAAGGCCTCCACCGGCTGGACGCTGCCCCGCGGAGGAAGAGGTGTGGGCTGCGCCCGCTCAGCAGACTGCTGTGGTTGTCTGCCGCAGGGGCTGTTTTGGTTCACTCTGATGAGCAGAAGTCTTTATTTTTAAATTTATTTATTTATTTTTTAAAGATTTTATTTATTTATTTGGGAGAAAGAGAGAAAGCAGGTGCACGAGCAGAGGAGCAGCAGAGGCAGAGGGAGAAGCAGACTCACTGTGAGCAGGAACCCGACGTGGGGCTCAATCCCAGGACTCTGAGATCATCACTTGATGCTTAACCAACTGAGCCACTCAGGCGCCCCCAGAAGACTTGTATAATAAAGCCACTAAGCCTTCTAAAAAATACGTTTATCTTCCTCTTGTGATTCTGTGTTTCGTCTGTACACAAAATGGTACCAGATGGGCATTTCAGTCTTAGGTTGTGGTCCTGCCGGTGGCACACGGTCCGAGAGTGGAGGCCGCCTGAACTCAGTGATGCCAGGGACTCCTGGCTCCCAGCGGCCACTCACCAGCGGCGCCTGAGGTCCAGGCGATGCGGTCAGGGCTGTGGCTCCCTGGGCTGAGGTCCGTTTGCTGTACAGGCTGAGTGCCCCGTCGTGTGGCGTGGGCTTGTGCGGCGCCATTCATCCTTCCGGGTGGGCCCCCGGACCCGCTCAGCGGATGGGGAGTTGCTCCCCAAGGCGTGTGGCTTCCTGGGAACCAGTGCCTCCCCCGAGTTAGTGGCGGGTGCCGGAGGAAGCCAGAGAGAAGCTGACCAGTTTTCCTTTCCTTCCAAACAGCATCCAGCATGTGTACGGCGCGCAGCACCCCCCCTTCGACCCGCTGCTACACGGCACGTAAGTGAGGCCTGCGCTCCGGCCGCGTTCCGCCCACTCCTGGGGGCCATGGTGACCCGCCTGCTGCCTGGGAGTCCTGAGCGGAGGAAGGAGTTTTCCCGTGAGGAGACATGTGTCAGGGCCTGGCAGGGCTCATCCTATGGAGAATGGCGGAGGAGGAAGCCCAGCCCGGAGTGCAGTGGCCTGGGCAGGAGAGCATGTGCCTGGCACCCTGTTAGTTGGCGGGGGGTGGGGACAGGCCCCGGACCTATGCGCGGCACTCAGCTTCCTTGCCCTCCACTGCGCTCTCTGCCTGGTGTCTGGGCTCCTCCAGAGGCGGGCACACAGGAGGGAGGTGTGGCCGCATGGCCTGTGCTGGTGGGTGTTCCTGGACCCCCTGTGGGGGCCCCGGTTCTAGTGATGCTGTGTCCGAGTCCTGACGCCAGAGGCCTGGGGGGTGGGAACAGCCGCTCCTGCCCTGCCCCACCCCCACGGCCGCCTCCGGAGGTCGGTGGGCACCGGCCCATGGCAGGTTTGGGGACTCTGAAGGCCGTGACTCTGCAGTGCTGGGGTTCCGCCTGAATGGCTTCTGTCACCGAGCAGAGACTGCTCAGCGGGACGGCCCCTTGAGAGCCTTTCTTTCCTGCCACTGAACTCTACGAGTCCTCTTTTTTTTATAGATTTGTTATTTACTTGAGAGAGAGCGCACGCGCGGCTGTTGGGGGAGGGAGGAGGCAGAGGGAGCAGCAGGGCTGAGCAGGGAGCCCGCTGCGGGACTCGATCCCAGAGCCCCGAGAGCATGACCGGGACGAGGGCAGCCGCGTCACCGGCGGAGCGCCCGGGCGCCCAGGTCCTCTCCGGTGACGCGGAGAGCGCGAAGGTGCTCCTTTCGTCCGGGGGCTCCTTTCCCACCGGTCGCGGGCACGTCCTCGCCGGCCCCTGAGAGGACAAGTGTGCCTTTGCTTTGCAGCTTGCTCAAGGCTGCGCCCAAGGCGCCCAGCACACCCGTGAAGGCCAAGAGAGTCAGCACCTTCCAGGAGTTTGAGAGCGACACCAGCGACGCCTGGGACGCCGGCGAGGACGACGGGCTCCTGGCCATGGCGGCCGAGAGCCTGAACACCGACGTGGTCATGGAGACGGCCAGCCGCGTCCTGCGCAACCACAGCGAGCGGCAGGAGCGCCACAAGCGGCGGGAGGCGCCGGGCCCCGAGCAGAAGCCAAAGCCTTCGGCAGAGCCGCCTCCGGTCCCGAGCGGTGACCTCCGGCTGGTGAAGTCCGTCAGCGAGAGCCACACGTCCTGTTCCGCAGGTGGGCTGGGGGCCCGAGGAGGCGACGTGCAGGGCTGATGGGAGAGGGGCTCGAGTCCGGTCTACCTGTGGGTGGTTAGAGGGGTTCTGTCCTGCCTGCCGCAGCGGCTCGTGCCTTTGGAAGCCCTGGAGGCTGGGTCCGCGTGTCCACAGGCCTTCCCAGGCAGCCGCGGACTTTTCTTGGTGCTCCCAGCTGAGTGCCGCTCCGCTCCAGGTGGAGGGGCGTGGTGTGCGGCTTCCGTGCGTGGGCCGTGAGAGGCCACGGTGAGCACCGGGCCCGGGGGACCATGTCTCCCCTCTAAGTGTGCCTCGGTTGTCCCAGGTGGGACATTTCCAGCTGCGGGGTCAGGCCAGCTGCACACGCAGAGCCTGCCCCTCCTTCGGCAGCTGCCAGTGACCACCCCTCCCCCCCGCCGCCACGTCTCTCCAGTCGTTAGCAGGCGGGGTCTGGGGTGTGGAATCACTGCGTTCAGGTCATAAACTCAAGGATGGGAGCAGCGCGTGTCTTGCACTCCCATGCCTGGTGCTTGGTGGCCTTCCTGGAGACGGTGCTTGTTAGTTTTGCTCTTTTTGTTTTGAGGGTTTCTGTGACCTAAAGCAGATGAGCCTCTGTGATGGGTCAGGCACAGTTCTCAGGGCTTGGGGTGCCCAAAGGAGGTCCCTGGCCTGGAGCGTGTGTTCTGTGGGGTGGGGGGGACAGACGCCCATGCGATCAGTAAGGAGGCCTGGGGTGTGCGGGCAGGTGACAAGTGCTGTGGGTCCAAACAGGTGGGGCGTGGTCACAGCAGGCTGGAGCTGGGGCGTAATCTTCAGTCAGACCATCCTGACGCCCTCCGCGGCGGGGACACGTGAGCGTCAGGGAGGTGATGGGGGGCGGCGTGGGCCATGGTGGCAGAGGGCCCGGCCTGTGCAGCTGCAGACGCACGGACTCCCTCTCCCAGGGTCTCTCAGGGCTGGGGGCTTGCCCTGGTTTGCAGAGGGGAGAAGAGAGCCTCATGCTGCCTCAGTGTGTGCTGCTGGGACGCACGGAGCTGGCGTCCATCCATCCCTCTCCCTTCCCGGGAGCTAACGTGGGAACGTCACACTTCTCTGTAGGGGGAATGCTGTGAATGCGTTCCTTCCTCCGGTTTTCATATTGGAATCTAAACTGCTTTTCTCTAAAATAGGCTGAACCTCAAAGTACTTGAGCTTGAAGATGAAAATCTGGTTAGGGCTTCTGCAAGTAGGTCGAGGATCCCCAAGACGGACGCGGCACAGGCAGTCACTGCCTGTGCACCCTGGCCGGCCAGTGTCCTCAGCTGCGTCCCTCTTCATGTGTGCCGGTGCCCTGAATTCCCTGGCCCTTTGCTGTGCCCCCCGCCTCTGGGGCCTGGGTAGAGCCGCTGGGGCACCTACCATCCGAGTGGTTGTTGGGGGGGGTGTGCCATCTCGGCTGAGGGCAGAGTCTCGTTCTGGGAGGCTGGGGGCTGCTGTGGCAAGAGTACTGCAGGCCGATGGTGTGGGAGCAGCAGAAAGTTCTGTCTCATAGTTCTGGAGGCTAAGTCTGAGGTCAGGCGGCCAACGTGGTTGGGTTCTGTCGAGGGCCCTTTTCAGGGTGCAGACAGCTGTCTTCTCACGGTATCCTCATGTGGGGAGACTGCAGAGGGGAAACAAGCTGTCTTGTGGGGAGACTGCAGCTGTGGGGAAACAAGCTGTCCTGTGACTCTCCGCGAGCACCGATCCCACTGGGGCACCCCAGCCGCATGACTTCCTCTGAACCTGAGGCTCTGCTTCCTGATCCATCCCATCCAGGGTAGGACTTGAGTGTGTGGACTTGGGGGCCGCCCAGCATTTGGCCCTTGGGCTGCTTCCAGCCCGGGTGGGGAGCCTTGGGGGTGACTCCCTCCCATAGAAGCCAGGGGAAGGATGCTCCAAGCGGCTCGTGCTGGGGAAGGGGGCGGACGACCATGTCTGTCTTGCGCCTCCTCCCCCCTGCGCGGCAGCCGTCTTTCCTTTGGGAGCAACTCGTGTCCTGACTGCTGCTGGCATTTACCATCGCTCACTGTGGGGCAAGGACTGTCGCAGGCCCTCGTAGCGAACAGACCCTGCGACTTTGCGGCCGCCGCAGGAGAAAGCTTCTGGGGTGGGTACGGGGAGGTCACGTGGCTCACCCGGCGCGCTGAGTGGTGGGGCAGGAGTTCGAGTCCATGGCGTCTGACGCCGGGGCCTGCTGCTAGCCTCTGGCCTCACCACGGAGAGCAAGACCTCTCCGCGGGTGATTCCACCCTGAGGGGGCACGAGGCCATGTTTTAGGACTTTTCCCATGGTCCCATCTGGGGCAGGGAGTATGTACCTGGCGTGAAGTAGGTGGAGACCAGGGCTGCCCCCCCCCCCCGGGGACTCTAGCCCACAGTGCACAGGACTGAGAGGGAGAGGGCCTCTCTGGAGCCCGAAATGGCCTCTCGGGGAGCCGACCCCGCGGGTGGTGGGCAGAGGTGGGCAGAAATCCTGGGCCTGTGTTCAGTTCTCTGGGTGGCTTGTTACTCACCAGGATGGCTTACTTGATGTTGGCCTAAGACCACGTCAGTCCTGTTCTTACTGGACTGGGCCCCGTGCGGATTTGCTGACTGTCAGTCTAGTGGGGAGACGCAGGGCTCCCCGTCCTCCTCCTCTGTGGGTGGGATGGAGCCTTGGAGCGGCGGACCCAGAAGCACCCAAGGGTAGAAGTCCCGGTTCTGTCTTGTTGAGGGCCAGGGGCCTGTCAGGGAAGGCTTCAGGAAGGCCGTGATGGCTGAGGTTAGGGGGGGGGAGGGTCCGGGTTCAGGAGCGGAGGCCATCCCGGCTGAGGGCAGGTGCTGGCTGCGCTGGGCCCGATTGCACACCCCGTCTGCGTGGTTTGCAAGTTCCCTCAAGGCAGAGACCATGTCCCATTACCTTTGTTTCCCTTTGGTGTCCCGTGTCATTACATGAATGTCACTGAGCCCGGGGCCCGGTGACTGGGCTCCGCTCACCAACATGTCCTGCCCCACCCTCGTCCCGGCAGCGGCCCCACGGCTCAGGCCCGGGCCAGGCCTGTTCCGTGTGATGGCTCGTAGGAACGGTGCTCTGTCATCTTCACGGTCCCGCTCGCTGCGTTTCACGTCACCCCACGTGGCGGTGTCCAAGGGACCTGCCAGCTGCCCCCGACTCTGGCCTCCAGCGCTGGGTCGATGGCGGCCTGAAAGCTAGGAAGCTGCAGGGAGGGAGCTCGGGCGGGCCTCCCCGCGCCTCCCCGCGCCTCCCCGCGCCTCCCCGCGCCTCCCGCTCACTGCCTTCCGGCTCCCCGGACTTTCTTGCTGTCTGAGGAGTCTGTGCCTGTGTACCTCAAGTCAGGTGCGCTTTGCTTGGTCGGGGGCACCACTGGCGTAATGGTGAGGCTGTGCCTTAGGCTGCGAAGGGCTCAGTGGGCGCGGCTGGGGAGGACTGTCTCCACTGCTGGTGGGGACCCAGCCGCGGCGAGTGGCTCCTGGGTCGACGCTGGCTGCGGGGACGCTGATGTGTTTTCGTTGACAGTAGCAGGGAGACGTGCCTCTTCGGTGGGGAGGGGCATCAGCGTGCCTTGCAAACCCCGCCTGTCCCATCTTAGAGGGGGACTGGATGTGTGCTCTGCTCGGGACCAAGTGGTCCATTCGTGTCGCAGTAAGTGACACCGATACTCTCTGAGACGGCAGAGAAGTCAGACCCAGCCCGTTTGGTTCCGCGGTAGAACGTGGGACCGCCCTCCTACCATCATCGTCTTTCCGAAGGAAGGAATCCTGACTCACAGCGGAGTAACAGATTCCCAGGGCGGGGCGCAGGCGGTCTGAGCATCGCAGCCCCGGGCCTCCCCGAGTGCAGGTGCTGGGGAGGCCCCGAGGAGGGGCTGGGCTTGCTCTCACCTGCACACCCACTTCTTTAGGCTTTTCTGGAAGCTTAAGTGGGCCAGACTCTGCCCAGAGGCTGTGGGCCTCAGTGCTCCTCCGTAGCCCAAGGGTTTCTGTGCGAAGCCTTTCCAGGCTCTGTTTCTAGGGTCGTGAGTCGCAGGAAGGGGGGAGCTGGTGGGGTCTGACAGCACGCGGGAGCCAGCACGGTTCGTCTGCCTGTTTGTTTCTCGTCCCGTCTCCTGGAGTCCATTTCTCCCTCTACTCTAAATTCCAGTTTTGGAAGAGGTGACCATTTGGGGGGATTTAGACCTGGGCCCATGCAGCCTGTCCCCGCCTTTTGCTTGTGGGCCCCTTGTTGGTCCCTGGTAGTTTTTTCTGAGTGGGTGTGGGACCTTGGGCTCTCTCCTGTGGCTCTTCCCGGCCCGGGTTCCTGGATTTAATGCAGGGTTTCACCTCGGCCTGCATGTCCCTGCTCGTGGGCCTTTGGGTGTGGTGGTAGGTGGTGCCCGGGGGGGGGGGTCCTGGGCACCCCCTCCCTCTAGCACCCCCCACCCCACTTTTGTGTGCTCTAGCTTTGTGTGCTTTCTTTTGGTCATGGTCCCTGCCCAGCTCCCTCACAGGGCTTGGGGAGACCTGAGGGGTGCAGAGTCCTCTGTGCCATTGTGGGCTTGTGTCCTTCCACACGTGACTCAGTGGCTTCCTTCTGTGCTCACGCCCGGCGGGCCCCACAGGCAGCGTCATCCCTGCTGTACACCAGCGGGTCCTGGCGTTGTGTCCCCCAGGCAGGCCTGCTTCAGGGGAGCCCTGACCGGGGGTGCACCCCGAGGTGGTCTGGACATTTCTGGTTGTCGACTTGCTTTTGGGTGAGGCATGTCCGTTTCCCGAGTGAGTAATGCTCTGGGGCCAGTGAACTTCTTGAGCATTCGCTAGTTTTGCTTTATTGCTCCAGTAAGCCAGGTTTGCGCTGTCCCGTGACGGGAGGGGGGCAGTTGAGGCATGGTGGCATTCACAAGGAGAAAGTGGCGCACGTGGGAGCCTTCTTACGGGGAGCATCAGGAGGCCGTCCTCACCCCCTGCTCTCTCTCTCCGCAGAAAGTGCCAGCGACACTGTCCCTCTGCAGCGCTCCCAGTCTCTTCCACATTTGGTGACGGTTGCCCTGGGTGGCACGTCTGACCCCAGTGCCGTCAGCAGCTCAGCGTTAAGTGAACGAGAGGCCTCGCGGCTCGACAAGTTCAAGCAGCTCCTTGCCGGCCCCAACACAGACCTCGGTGAGTCCCCGCTGGCGGAGGGCGCGCGTGCCTGTGCCCCTGCGTGCCGTGTGCTTTGTCAGGTGGTCTGTTTGTGTGGTCCTGCCCGCGAGTCTCAGAGTTGACCATTTGACCTTCAGGTTTACGTTAGCTGAGTGCTGGTCTTGGGCTTCCAGCGCCATTGGTCTGGCTTTTCTGTTCTTTTCCTTAATGCCGCTGTTGAACCCCTTAGGCTTTGTGGAGCCGCCCTGGGTTGGCCCTGCAGGGCGGACCCGTGGATGTCCCTGCTTTTGAGTGTTCGTGGGGGCACAGAGCTGGTGACTGGGGTCCTGTGTGCTGCTGACCTCGTACCTTCCTTGGTGTAGAGTGTGCGACGGCACCTGGGGAGCCAAGGCAGGGCGTGGGTGGGCAGGCCAGCAGGGGGCGGTACAGTCACCAGGGGTCTCCAGGGTCACCGTAGCCGTGGGGCCGCGCTGCCACCAGGCTCTGAGGCCGGTGCCCACCTCCAGGTCCGCCTGCTGGAGATCTCGAAGCTGTACACCTCATCCTCGTGGAGCGCCATGCTGCCGCGGGCATCTTGCTGGCCGGGGGAGCTCTCCGGGAGGTGGGACGTGGCCGCGGTCCTGGGATCACGCGGGGCGGAGGGCAGGGGCAGGGGTGGCAAGGGGGCGGGGCGCGGGGGTGGGTGGGAGGGGGTGGGGGCGGGCTGTGCAGTGCCCCGCTCCGCCAGCAGGTGGCACGCGAGGCACGCGGATGGGCCGCCCGCGGGGAGCGCGGTGGAGGCGGAGCCGGGCCTGGCGGAAGGGTGGGCCGGGTCTGCCGTCTGCTCTGGGCGCAGAGGGTTCTTAGCCAAGGTTTCTTCATTCTCATTTTCCTGATTGTTGTGCCCGTGCATGCGGCGGCTGTCCGGTAGAACATGTCGCGCTCCCTGTCCCCCGCCTGGCTTTCCCTCCTTCCCGTGATTCCGGGCGTCGTCTTCTGGGGACGGTGGGTGCCTGTGACATTCTAAACTTCTCCTTATGGTGTAACCTCAGATTTAGAAAAAAGTTGCAAGAGTAGTACAGGCGACTCCTGTGTCCGTTCACCCGCAGTTTGCGCTTTGCCCCACCTTCACTGTGCGTGCGTGCGTGTGTGTGTGTGCACGCGCGCACTCGTGTGGCTGTGTGTTTCCCCCGGACCGTTTGAGTCCGCTGGAGACGCTGCATCCCTGGGCCCCCGAGAGCATCCCTGTGTTATCTAAGCGCAGACACTGTCCGCATAAGACAGGACTGTCGTCAGAATCAGGCCGTTTCCCAGCGAGACGGTGCACCGACCGCCTCACGGCCCACGTTCACCTTGTGCTAGTCGTCCCAGTGACATCCGCTGTGTCTGTCTCCTGGTCCGTCCTCCCCGGCAGCTGAGGGGTCCCCGTGTGCCCCTTGTCCCTGGGTGTTGGGGCCTTGGAGGAGGGCAGGTCAGCTGTGGTGCGGCACCCCTCAGCGGGGGCTGTCTCCTGACCTCCCAGTGAGATTCGGGCCGGTTGTGTGGGCAGGAATGTCACCCGTGAGGTTTGTGGTGCCTGTCATCGTGGTGAGAGGCCCCAGAGCCGGTCGGTCCTCCTGGTCAGGAGTGCGTGGCTGCTGAGGATGGATGTCTGCTGGAGATGGCAGCTGTCCGTTCTGCCCGGAGAGGGGACTGTCGTCCTGCGGTAATTCAGAAGTCGTGTGTGGAGACACGCTTTGGGGTCTGTGCATTTATATGGTCTGCTTACCCCCCCTCCATGTGGAGATGCTGCTCTGCTTCCCACTTCAAACCTCATGGCGTTTTTCCCGTGTTAGTGCTAGACACCTGCTGGCCCGCACGGGCTGTGCGGTGCTGCCCTGGGCTGCTCCGGACGCCTTTACCGCCCTTCCCGACGGGCACTTGGCCTCTTCCGCACTTTGTGTCCCTGCGGTGGGTTTGGACCTATGATCCTTGCTCCACACTGGAGACTAGTGATGGTCATCGGGTGTCCCGAAATGTGGGTCGGCGGGGGAAGCAGCTGGAGTGGAGATCTCACCCACGGCACTGGGAAGTCAGGTGCTTCAGGCTTTGGGGAGTCTAGTCGTGGGGTTTGAGCATGTCCCTCAGCAACACACAGGCACCCCTGGGGCCGTGTGGGGAGGCCAGGTCCCAGCGTGCAGGGAGGGCGGGGGTTCTGAGGACGACCACTGGTGGGGAGCGCGGAGAGTTCAGCGCTCTTTGGCCCTGTGAGTGGAGCAAGCCTGGGAGTGCTTCTGGGGTCCTCGTTCGTGTCCCGGGGGGCTAGCCGTGCTGCGTGTGCAGAGCCTGGGAGGAGATGCGTATAGAATGCGTAGGAGCGGCCCAGCACACAGTCAGCGCTGAACAGTGCTAGCCGTCTGCCCTATTTGTTTGTGTTGGCCTGTTTACCCTTGACCTTGATTTTCAGAGCACCACGCGCATGGTCACTGTGTGGTCACAGCTGAGTCAAGGCGGTTTGCATGTGTTCTGGTGGTTGAGGTGCGCGGTCTCCGACAGCAGGGGCACGGAGGCAGTTGGCGAAGACAAGATCCGCTGCTAGGAGTTGCAGTTCTGGGTCAGGAGCTGAGCCCCGTGGTCTTCTTGTGGATGTCATCAGCGGACTAACTCGTGGACACTGAAATCCTCTTTAAGAACAAAGCTTTCAAGACCCGTGGGGAAAGTGGGTAGGCATGGGCAGGAGGGATTAACAGTTAAAAGTAAGATTCTTTTGTTGGGCCGGTGGCATTACGAGTGTTTTCTGTCTTTGGCATTCTGTTTAAGTATCAAATCTCACACCAAAAAGCTTTCAAAGTTAAACAATTACTGGATTTGTATTTAGTGGCAGGAGGAAACATAGCCAGTAAATTGCCTGTTTTTATAAGGCATTTAAGATAGCCTTGGAAGACAGTGGAATATATTATCTCCACATTACATAAAAGACATAAGTGGCAAATATTTGCCAATGTTGGAGAAGCAAATCACTGATGTGAGAAGTGCCCACAGAAATGATTCTACCTGCTGAATGTCATCTCGTCGGCGGAGAGCTGTTTTTCTTTGTTTAGCTTGTGCTCTGTCATGAGCCTGAGGATGAGAGTAGCAAATAGAACTTAACAGCTCATTCTGCTCTTAGCATTGACTCAATATTTACTCGTGCAAAAGGCTGCTGCTTTGAAGCCCAAGAAAATGACACTCGGAGGCGTTCATTTTTATCGCGTGCATCTGTGCGTGGGAGCGGGATTGGGCCTGGGACAGAACACGCGGTCCGGAGGCCTGTGGAGCCGCCCCGTCTCCGTGGTGTGGCCTCGAGGGCACGGGGCCTCCGGGCCTCCAGCCCTGTCTGCCGGGAAAGCGAGGCTGGGTGCATGGGCTCCTCTGGCTCCCCTGCCTGAGCACCCAGTCTGGCCCGAGGCTGGGGAGTGTCCCCGTAGATGGAGGTGGGGAGGAGAGAGTGTTCTGGGGGCGGAGTCCCTGGAGCTGCTCACTCTGGAAGCCAGGGTTGGTAGCTGCCCCTCAGGGCCTGCGGCCAGAGGACAACCCTGCAGGGCCCGTGGTGGCAGGAGGAGGCCGTCTGGCTCTGGCGCCAGGCCCCGGCTCTGTGCGATCCACTCTCGGCAGGTGACTGGGGGAATGAGGCCCACCCTGCAGGCTCCCGGGACCCGGAGGTCCTTTGTGAAAGTGCCCGCAGGGTTCACTCGTTCAACCGGATCCTCAGGGCACTTGCCGTGGGTGCAGGCGCTGGAGAGAAGCAGGGAACCAGACACTACCCCCCCCCCCCCACCAGCCCTGCCCTGCAGGAGCGGATGCTCTGGTGTGAGAAGACGGGCAGGCGCACACACGCGCACACTCAGTACTCCAGAAGCTCCCAGAAGGTGCTAAGGCACCTGTGGAGCGCAAATCCGGGGGTGCCGCTGTGGGTGAGCCGTCAGCCACGACCCCCGGAGTAGCCCCTTATCCCCGGGTGGAGCTGGAGGTGGGGACTGGCCTTCCGGGGCGGCCGGTGGTGCGACAGGACTCCCACGCTAAAGGCCTGGACCTGGCTGCTGAGGCCTCGGCCTGGTGGGGGACAGCGAGCAGGACAGCAGGTAGGAAGGAACGGGTCCTGAGGGCTCCGAAGGCCAGAAGGAGGAGCTCATCGCGGAGCCGCTGGGAGGTTTGGAGGCGCAGCTGGGCACGGAGTCCCAAGGTGGTTTGTCCTCTGCAGAGGGAGAGCTGTGGCCCACGTGCGGCCGGGGTGCTTCCAGCAGCGTGGGGCTGGGGCTGGGTGGGCCGGCAGCTCCTTGGGAGCGTGGAGGGCGAGGGATAGGAGTGCGGGACAAGCTGGGTAGTAGACTGGGGAGGGCTGGAGGGTGGGGGCGGGGGGTGGGTGGGTGAGGCGGTTCCTTTCCCCGGGGCTGCAGGGCAGGCTGGGGGCCCTGGCAGCTGGTTGGACACGAAGCCGGGTGGACTTGGGACAAGGGCGGCCAAGCTGGCGCAGTGGGAGCCTTGGGCTGTAAGCAGGGGACCTCTGGTGCACATGGAGAGGCGTCCTTTCACTGGGGACACAGAGTCAGGGACTTGGGACACAGAGCCGGGGAGAGTAGTGTGGCCATGTAATTCCGTGGTTCTGACCACTTTGGGTCCTCACTCTGTGCTGGCTATGACGCCGCACGGGCGTTATCTATACACACAGTCCCCGACTTACAACAGCTCGACTCTGTGACGGTGTGAAAGACATACCCGTTCGGTGGACGCTGTACTTGGAATTTTGAGCTGGGATCTTTTCCCGGGGGAGTGATTCCCGGGCTGGTGACCCAGTACACTCCTCTCCCATGACGCGGGACAGCGGCCACAGCTTCTGGTCGGCCTCGCCATCACGAGGGTCAGCAGCGCTCCGCGGGCGCCCTTGCTGTTGATCACTTTCCATACAGTGTCCGGTAGGTTACACGGGCTGCCCAGCCCTGCACTGTGGGCTTCGTGCGAGCTGACCGCGTCCCTCCATAGGCCAGCGTGAGCGTCTGAGCACGTTATGTTGAGGTCGGCTGGGCCGAGCCGTGATCCTCGGGAGGTAAGGGCGCTAAATGGATACGGTGAGTCCCTTTGTGCACGCACTGCCCTGAGCCCGGCGCCAGCTGTCTGCTCCCCATGCGGGCCTGAGCCTGGTCAGCCGCTGAGGGGCTCGAGTCTTTGGTGCAGCGGGCTGTTCCTGCGGCCCCACAGCTGGGCCACGGCATGGGAGCTGGTCGGGACTCAAGCTTCAGCCTCTGCCATGTTCTTCAGGGGCTGAGGAAGGAGGGGCCCTTTTCATACCCGAGGTCGGAGAGCTGGAGCAGAGGGCTCGTCTGGGCACTGGGAATCGCCCCTGAAGCGGGGAGGGCACTCGGGCTCTCTGGGGTCCTGGCGGTGGGCCAGTTGCGCCCACTGTTGCCCTCTAGTGGCCGGGCACTGGCCCTGCCGCCCTCGCTACCTGGTAACTGCCAGGCCCTGGTGGCTGTGTGCGCTGGAGGGCCGGTGGGCGCTGGAGGGCCGGTGGGCCGGTGCGCTGGAGGACTGGGCTGGAGGCAGGGGGTGGGGGGGGGTGAGAGCTCCAGGTGCCTGTGTCCTTCCTTCCCTGCCATCTCCCTGGGAGGACTGGTCCTTGGCCCTAGCGCCGAGTGTCCACTGCAGCTACCAGAGCGCGAAGACCCAGGGCGAGGAGGCTCAGGACCACCGGCCTTCGTGTCCTGTGCAGCTCCTGGGGCCGCAGCACCTTCTGCGTGCTCGTGCTCAGGCCAGAAGCTCCACTTTCGCTCCTCTCCCCTGCCCTGCTGCCCCCCCTCCCCTCCTCCTCCCCCTACCGTGGCCTCTGCTCCTGGCCCCTGCTCCCTGCTCCTCTCTCCCACTCTTCTCCCTCCCCCACCCTCCCCGAGGCTGCCCCTGCCCCCACCTTGGCCTCTGCTCCCCTCCTCCGCTCCCTCCTGCCCCTCTCTCCCTCTGCCCGCTTCCCTCCCTCCTGCGCCTGCTCCGCTGCCGCCTCCTGTTCTCTCCCCTGCTCA
The DNA here is from genome assembly GCF_011764305.1 of Mustela putorius furo. Classification (NCBI taxonomy): domain Eukaryota; kingdom Metazoa; phylum Chordata; class Mammalia; order Carnivora; family Mustelidae; genus Mustela; species Mustela putorius. The sequence goes on from NW_025422023.1 coordinate 14,375,569, forward strand.
GGATTCTCTCCGGCCCACCCTCTCCTGGGCCGGATGCGTTTGGACCTGGTGACTCAGTGGGCCTGTCGCCTCCCTTCTTACCGAGTGTGCACAGTGTGGCTCTGAACCCTGTGGTGCAGCGGGGCTCTGGGGAGGTGACCAGGACGGTAAAGAGGAAGAGTCCCGATCGCCCACTCACGCTGCCCGGAAGCTTGGGCAGCCTTCTTTGGAAGGCCCGGTTTTATCTCCTTTTTGTGGTTTGAGGAAAACGTACTTTTTTTTTTTTAAAGAATTTATTTATCTATCTGACAGGCAGAGCGGCAGGCAGAGAGAGGGGGAAGCAGGCTCCCTGCTGAGCAGAGAGCCCGATGTGGGGCCCGATCCCAGGACCCCGAGATCATGACCTGAGCCGAAGGCAGAGGCTTTAACCCACGGAGCCACCCAGGGGCCCCCCAGGAAAAGGTACTTTTAGTGAAACAAAGAAGCTTTGAAAACAGAGCTGCTGAGTGTCTGAGACCACCCGAGTCTGTGAGCCTGGCTGCGGCTCGGGTGCGCGGAGCCCGCGCGGGGAGGGGAGCCAAGGCCCAGCGCCCTGCTGCCGCCCTTCTCGGGGCCTCCCCCTCTCGAGGTCCCGGGTGTCCAAGCGCTGAGCAGCACCTTCTGAGCGTGTGAACAGGTGCACGGACTTCGGCCGCCGTGGGGTCCCTGTTGCTGTCTGTGACACAAGGGTGGCCGGCTGGCCAGAGCCCGTGTGTTGAGGCTTCCTGCGTTGTCCAGTGCCATCCCTGTCCGTGCTTCCAGCTGGCCCTCCTGGGGCACCCCCGTGCCGGGTTCTCCCTGTAGCATATCTCTGAAGCCCGCAGGGACGCGGGCAAGGCACCTTTCCTCGGGAACATACCTGAGGGAGCTTGCTTTTAAGCAGGTCATCTATTTTTAAAGGTGCTTTCTGGGTTAAAGGTGGCAGCTGCGTTGAATTCACAATGCCCCAATTTCTCCCCCTGACCCCCGCGCCCTGCCGCACGGCCGCTCCCCTTCCTGTCGCTCTCCGCTGTCGCCTCACCGCCCCCCCCCACCCCCGTCAGTCTCGCATTGCCTTGGCTTTGTATGGCCAGCACCTCTGCCTGGCCGCCCTAAGCCACCCCCTCTCACCAGTGCCAGGAGCCTCCTCCCCAGGCCCCTGGCAAACAGCCCAGGGCCGTGCTGCACCTGGTGTCTGTGGTCCTTTGAGAATGAGATCCAGGTCAGCTGCTTTGCAAAGCCTCCAGGGCTCCCAGGCCAGCCAGAGGCCTGATGACAGCCTTCCAGGCCCGGCAGGACCTGCCCCATCCCTCTCTGGGTCTCCTCTTTTCTGTGCCTGCCTCACCATGTTCTGCCGTTCCTGGAGCACACCAGCACGTCCGTGCCCAGGGCCTCTGCCCTGGATTTCTGCACTACTCACTTCCTCCCGGTCTCTGCTCACAGGCCACCTCATCGTGTGGTCTCTGGACCGAGCCGCGGGCGGGCAGCTGCAGCATGTCCTCCCGGCCCAGAACACCTGACCTCTTTGTTCCCGCCTGAGCCGGCTTTGTCTCGCCGCAGAGCACCCTCACCCTCTGCCCGCTCACGTCCGCTTGCAGAGCACCCTCACCCTCTGCCCACTCGCGTCCGCTTGCAGAGCACCCTCACCCTCTGCCCGCTCGCGTCCGCTTGCAGAGCACCCTTACCCTCTGCCCGCTCGCGTCCGCTTGCTTGTTCCTGGGGCCCCTTCCCTCCAGGGGGTGGGCACTGCTGCCTCCTCGGTGCCCAGCCCCGGAGGTGCCCCGCGGTAGACACCTGTCCTTGGTGGTGATCAGCAGCGTTAGACTCTGCTCCCCTTCCTCGGGGCACAGAGCCCTCCGTCTCCGGTTTTGTTTCGTAAAAGCAGTTACGCGGCAGGTAATTCGTATGTGCCGACGGCGGCTCGGGGTGCCCTGCGCTTCCCCCCACTGCGGACAGAGCTCGCACTGTGTGCGCTCTTCACTCTGCCCATCCGCCTCCCGGCCCTCCCCAGCCGGCCTCCGGAGCCTTGGCCCGGCGTGGGCCCTGCTCCTGCCCCCGTCCCCACCGCGAGGGGCCGAGAGACTCCTGCCTCCGCTTCATTTTCCCACCAGAGCGCTTCTGGGAACGCTGGAGCTTAGAGACCTTGTTGGATGTTGTTGGAACTTCGGGGAACAGGAAGGACGATAAAACCAGCAAACCGAAACGGTAGATGTGCCTGCTGTGTAGACGTGCTGCCGTGCGGCGCTCTGTCCGCTGCGGTGCTCTCCGCATCCTGTCTCCCCCACCCGCGGGGACCTCCTGGGCTTGGGACAGGAACGGGAGGGCCCGGGGGACATGCCGCCCCGTGCCAGCACACCCCGGGCCCGCCCCTGGTGTGGGGTGTGAGTGACCTGCCGTAGTGGTGCTCTTGAGACACACTCAGTCGAGTGTGAGTCAGGGAAAGGAAGGTTTCCCTCGGGATCTGGAGCCGAGGAAACCCCCAGTTCAATAGGAGACCTTTCAGGGCTTGTTCGGGGAACTCTGTTGAATGAAGGTTTTCTGCGCATAATCTTAAAAGCAAATGTTAAAAAAATGTTGTGAGATCTGCTCCAGGGAGCCGAGAAGAAAGCCAGGCTCAGGATGGCTGTCGCCGCGTGTTAACTTGGGAAAAGGAGCTGATGCACTTGACCCCTGGGGCCTCTGGGTGTGATGGTGAGCTGTCCCCCTCAGCCTGGGGGAGAGGTGACAGAAGCCCGAGGCAGCGAGGTGGCAGGCAGGTCCCCCCGGGGTCTGGAATGGCGGCCTGTGAGGAGCGTGTTGATCGCAGACCAGGAGCCCTTGCCAAGGACGTGTGTGCACCCAGCTCTGGGCTCCACGTGCTGCCTGGCCGCAGGGGGCCTCTGAGCCATGGGGGGCGTCTGAGTTCCGGTGCGTTACAGGGAGGAAGGACAGCTCTGGCGCGGGCGGCGGCGCTGTTACCCGTGTCCGTTCCGGCTGCTGCGGCAGAATGCCGCAGACTGGGGCTTCCTAGTAACGGGCCTTGATTTCTTGTAGTTCTGGAGGCTGAACTCGGGTTCACACTTGGCACCTTCTCACTGCGTCCTCCGTGGCAGGCGTGGGCACGGAGCTCCCCGGGGTCTCTTACAGGGGCTAACCCCGTTCACGGGGCTCCAGCCTCTGGACCCACTCCTCCCCCGGAGGCTCCTCCTCCAAACACCGTCCATGAGAGTCAGCATTTGACACGGGGACTTGGGGGCCGCAGGCGCTGTCTGTGGTAGCCGTTTGCTTGGCGAGACATGGCCCGCCTTGGTCACCGTGAGGACAGCTTTGGTTTGTAAAGCTCTTGGCCATGGAAATACCTCGCGGGTTTGGTGTTGACCGTCAGTGACGGATGAGCCGGCGGCCCCCGTGATCCCAGGTTTGCAGGTGAGAAGACAGACGGAGGGAAGGAGACGGGCCCCTGCAGTCGGAGGCGCAGCCCCCGCGGTCCTGGGACTTCAGCTCTGTGCGCTCCGGGGGCCCGAAAGTCCTTGTTAGAGATTTAATGTGGGATTAACTCCTCTGCGGTTGAAGTCAGAAAATAGGAAGAGATGTGTAGTGAGTGCAGTTCCGGGCTCGGGGATGGAAGCGATCCGGTCTGGCATCGCCGCCGGACTTAACACGGACAGGGAGTTCCGCTTTAAGTCAGCCAGCAAGAGTGAAGAACCCGCTGGGCTTTGTGGAGGGGCAGGAGAACCGCTCTGCCCGGAATTTACCGCAAGGAGGGACAGCGCTGCTAGGTAGGGCTTTGGTTTGGTTTTTAGCCGACGCTGGAGCTGAATGTACGGAAGGCTTTCCGGTACGATCTTACACTATGTTCAAATTGGTCCTACAGGGAGAAAGTTCATGTTTGCTTAAAAGCTTAAAAAAAAAAAAAACAATGTCGTTTTCTTGGGATAAGTTATTTTAAGAAAATTAGGTAGGGATGTCTTTTTAAGCCCACTTTTTTTTTTTTAATGATTTTATTTATTTATTTGACAGAGGTCACAAGTAGGCAGAGAGGCAAGCAGAGAGAGAGAAGGGGAAGCAGGCTCCCTGCTGAGCAGAGAGCCCGATGCGGGGCTCGATCCCAGGACCCTGGGATCCTGACCTGAGCCGAAGGCAGAGGCTGCACCCACTGAGCCACCCAGGCGCCCCTTAAACCCACTTTTAAATGCACAGTGTGACCCGTGTGTCTGTCCGTGGCTCTACGAGGACGAGCCCGCACGGTGCAGGTGAGGAGCCGCGTGGGCAGCCCGCCGCCCCCACCGACGCTCAGGGCCCCGGGACCACGGGGCACAGGAAGTGGGGGCGCCCCGAGGGGTCCTGGTCATGCTTTGCTGTTCACTAGCAGAGTGGCTGCTATAGTTTTTTTGTTTGTTGTTTTAAAGCTTCTTCAATCTTTACTTTCTTCATCTGTGAAATGGGTGTAAGGGCACGTTGAGTCGCCGCTGTTCCGGAGGCTGGATGAGCCACTCTGCAGAGAGCATGGCACCTGGCCCACGGTGGGCCTGCCCTCCCCACGTGTGTCACCTTCTTTTCCCTCTGCCTCCTTCCCCCATATTTTTCATCCCATGGGGACGGTGAGAATAGAGCTAGGCTTGTTACCTCTTTTTTCTTCCGGTTAGTATTACAAGTCTCCGCCATGTTGCTACAATCTCCATAACCATCATTTTTAGTGGCTGTATAACGTTTTGAAAATGATCTTTACTTTAAGTTTTTATTAAAATTGCCTATCTGTCTAAATCAACATTCAATTTATGTGTCTAATCAAAATATAGATGTTTAATATAAGTATTCAAAATACATAATAGAATTGACACTGGCAGAAAGGTTCCTTGCTGTTCTGGAGGAGGAGGAAGGTAAGAACACAGAAGGGTCTGTCACTTAAAGTTTGGGAATGGGTAATATTTAGTTTTATTTCCTGCTTATTAGTTTTTTAAAAAATTAATGGGAATAGCCATGTCCTGCAGTGTTAAGGCAGCCAGTGGTTACTGCAGGCTTACGTGATGACAAGGGAGTGTCCCTTCCTCTGCGGGCCGGCAGCCCCGTCCTCGTCCTCTGCCTTCAGGAGTGTCGTGCGCGGTCAGGTCGCCGTGCGAGCGTGAGTGCAGACAGGTGCGTCCCGCGGTTCTCTGTGAAACACAGACGCAGTGCGCTCGCTCGTCTCCGTCGCTTGTTCTCGCCTGGTGCGAATCGGGGCGCCTGGGGGCCAGTGGTGTTCCGTAGCTGCGCACGGCCCTCTCTCTATCCGCGAGTGTCAGTTGGCATACAGATCATTGCATTTCCAGGGAAAATATCCTTTTCTAAAATGAAGTGAAGTCCACGTAGTATACAGTACCCATTTTGAGGTCTACAGTTCGGGAGCATTCAGTACGTTCCCGATGTAGAACCACCACCCAGAACATTTTGGTGCCAAAGAAAGACAGAAATTTAGTCAGCACAAGTTTTTTGTATAGCAGCAATGACAGAATTGGAGGTTTTTGTTCTTGTATCAGCTGAAGAGAGAGCTCTTTCCCTGACCCTTGGGTCACCCAATTCAGGAGGGTCCCGTGGTGAGATGTTACTGAATTCAGGGTTGAATTACCTCTGGGAGAAAGGGCCACGTCAGCTCTGTGACTTCCTGCTCACACGTGAGTCCTTGGGGCCGCTGAGGTGCGCCCGCTTTGCACCTCTGCCGTCAGGATCACTCTAGAGGCTCAAACCTGTGTGTGAGGGGCACAGTGGTGGCCGGTGGAGACTGAGTGGTCCAGCAGGGAGGGGGTGGGAGGCGCTTTCCTTCCCGGATGGCAGCTGCCCGAGCGCGCTGAGCGCTGGTCTCCCAGCTGTGCGGCCCCCCAGAGCCCTGTCCGAGCCAGCGCACTGCCCGCTCTGGGGAGCAGAGCTCTCCCAGCTGGCCGAGGTCGGCAGTGGTCTTCCCGTCTCAGAGCGAGTCCCCGGCGTAGAAATGTCTCTGACTGCAGAGTCTGTGCACCTGCTGCTCTGTTGAGCTCCCTCTGGGGCGGGGGTGTGTGTGTGCGCTGGTCTTACTCGGTTCAGTGAGCCGGTGTTCCAGGACATTGGATAGATAGAGCGGTCTCTCGTTTTTATGCTGTCCAGGTCCCGTTCATGGATGTGGGACAGCCGACCGCGAGGAGCCTCGGACGAGTGTTCAGATGGCATCTGAGGGTGGGCGGGGGGGAGCTGGCTCCTCGCTGGGTCTCTGCGTCCCTGCCGCGCATGCAGGGGCTTCCCGGGGTCTTCCCTGCCCCGCCCCGTCCCGTGTGCGGTCCATGCTCCGGTGGCGGGGTGGACCCGCGCGGGCCGCGAGGACGTCATTCATCGTGGGACTGCCCATTCACCTTTTTCCAGGCCTTTGCAACTAAATGCTTTCCCTGGGAAAAGGTCTTTGTGCAGCAGTGATAAAACCCTTCAGTTTTGGGACACCTGGGGGGCTCCGTCGGTGAAGCGTCTGCCTTCGGCTCAGGTCATGATCTCGGGGTCCTGCATCGGGCTCCCTGCTCAGCGGGGAGCCGGCTTCTCTGCCTCTGCCGGCCGCTCTGCCTGCTTGTGTGCGCGCGCTCGCTCTCTCTGACAAATAAATAAATCTTCAAAACACACACACACACGCACACACGCACACGCGCGCACGCACGCACACACGCACGCACACGCACACGCCTGCACACACACACGCACGCACACACGCACACGCGCGCACGCACACAGGCACACACACGCACGCACAAAGCACGCATGCACACGCACACGCGCGCACCCACGCACACGCACACGCACACACACGCACACGCGCGCACACACACGCACACACGCGCACGCACACACACACGCACACACGCACAAGCACGCACGCACACGCACACACACGCACGCACGCATGCGCGCACGCACACACGCGCGCACCCACGCACACGCGCACACATGCACAAGCACGCACGCACACACACGCACACACGCGCGCACGCACGCACACACGCGCGCGCACACGCACACACACGCGCACGCACGCGCGCACACACGCACAAGCACGCACGCACACACACGCGCGCACGCACGCACACATGCGCGCACGCACGCACACGCACACACGCGCGCACCCACGCACACACGCGCGCACACACGCGCACACACGCACGCACACACGCACACACGCACAAGCACGCACGCACACGCACACACACGCGCGCACGCACGCACGCACACACGCGCGCACACACGCACACGCGCACACACACACGCACGCGCACACACGCACATGCACACGCACACACACAATTTTGTTGCCCTCCCTACACACCCTGGTTGTTGCAGAGGTTTCCGATGTGGAGGGGGAGGGAACACTGCTTCAGAAACAGGCGCGGGAGCCCGGCACCCCGGCCGCGGTCTGCCCTGGTCTGGGCGTGCCCGCTCACTTTTCCCGGTGATGGGCATGCCTTGGTTGTGATCTCGCCATCTCTTGTTTGAAGCTTACATCTTTGTCCTTACGTTCTGTTCAGGTGAGTGCCGTGTGTGTAAGGCCAGGCGTGTTGGTTGGATGAATTCCTGCTGTGTTAGGTGATGGACGGCGTGTCCGGGTGACGGGCGCACCTGGGCTGCTCGTTCGCTACTCATGGCCTCATGTGTCCCCCTTCTCTGCTGGGTTTCCTGGTGCTTCTTGGTCAGCCCGTGGAGGGCAAGGTTGACCTCGGCGGGGGGTTATCCCTAATCTGCTGAGAAGGGGGTGGGGCAGGGCTGCTGCACCTCCAGGCTGTGGTGTGCCCTGTAGCGGCCTTGGTGGCTTTTGGCCTCCGGGGAGCATGTTCATGCTGGGTTGTGTATCAGGGTCTGGTCCCAGGGCTGTGGCCCATGACGTGACTCGTTACCAGGCACTCTGGGTGCAGGGCACCGAGCTGACGTCATGTTCCTATGATGGCGGACCGTGGGCGTCCAGGTATATGATGAGCTGCTTGGGGCGGGTGCAGGCACTGGGTGGTCCTTGAGGCCTCCGTGGAAAGCTGCCTGTCGCTGGGCTTCCAGGAAGGCCTGTGAGGAGGTGGTGGTGGGGACAGAGTCTGGTCGGGCAGCAGGAGGGCTCTAGGTGAAACAGGCAAGGCTCCCATCCTGCCGTTCACCCGCCAGACATTCAGTAGCCGGTTCGGAAGTGCCGGGTCCCCTGCTGGAAGGTGACTTGTCCTCGATGTGGGCTGTGTAGTGATCTGTGTAGTGGGTCTTGTCTTACGGGTGTGACTTCAGTGGCTGGAGATGGGGTGCGGCCGTCCCAGGCGGAGGGCCGAGAGCAGGGGCAGTGCTGAGGGCGGGTGTGGAGGCGGAGCCTGAGCCTTGATGTCTGGGGGCCGCGGAAGCCGCACGGCCAGCACCGATGGGGCTGGGGGAGCACACATGCACCGGTTCCTCCTAGAGACCGTGCTGTGACGTCGGCATCTCGGGGTCAGCTGGCCTGGCCCGCACTCGGGTCAGGCGCGTCCGAGGGAGACTGCGCTCCGCACGCCGCGCTGCGGGACGGACGCTCCTCTGAACGCAGTGGCAGGCAAAGCCGGCAGCCCAGGCGGGCCAGATCCTGGAACTGAGGCGGGGGGTTTTGAGGCAGCCGTGGCGCCGTGGGAAGGACGTGGGCCGTGGTGAGGAGACGGTGAGATCTTGGATTCAGATCTGCCTGTCAGACCTTCGGGTTACTCCTTCGGTTTCCTTGTCAGCGAAGCGAGGCATCGGTCCGATGCAGCCGAGCCCCGAGACTCTGACTCATCGACTCTTCTGCGCGTAACTGGGAGCCGTGGAAGGTGTTTGGGTAGGGAGTGGACTGATGAGAACCGTGCTTTGGGGAGGTTAATCTGGCTTCTGTTTCTCTGAGATAATCCCGGTGTAAGTGACCGTGTACGGTGACACTCTGAGATTCAGCGGCAAGTGAATTAGCCGCGCTTTGAACTGGAGCTGTTCAGACTCCCTCGTGCCGTTCGCGGCTCTGATGGAGGCTTTGGCTCCTGAGCTCTCCTCCTCCTGCTGCTTTCTCCAAGCACCAGCGCTTTCTTCTCGGCACACCCTGTGGTCACAGCAGGCTCAGATATAATGAGGCCGTTTGGAGCCGCTTGGTAGTGGGGGACCGACACAGGAACGTGGGAGTGTCCGTGGATTTCTAGGATCACAGGCGGCGCCTCTGAAGCCGGCCTTGGAGACACACAGGCTGTGCGGCTCTCCTGGGTCTGAAACTTTGTTGGGTGCTTGGCCTTGGATCCTCCCCAGCACCCTGGCCCCGTGGGCTGGCCCGCCCCTGCCTGGGGCCCAGCCTGCCCCGAGTGGGCTGCCCTTCTGGTGGCCCCGGGTCCTGCATGCCTTTGGACTGGCGCCCTGGGGCTGGAGCCCGGTGGGGTTTCGGGGCGTGTCGGTGGGGAATCGGCAGAAGGCCTTCCGTGTTCTCATTTTGAAGAGGCAGCAGGAGACTCGGTACTTCAGACTACATTTCTTTTCTTTTCTTTTTTTTTTTTTTTAAAGATTTTATATATTTATTTGAGAGAGAGACAGCGAGAGAGAGCATGAGAGGTGAGAAGGTCAGAGAGAGAAGCAGACTCCCCATGGAGCTGGGAGCCCGATGCGGGACTTGATCCCGGGACTCCGGGATCATGACCTGAGCCGAAGGCAGTCGTCCAACCCACTGAGCCACCCAGGCGTCCCCAGACTACGTTTCTTGATCCTTGTTTTATCACACTGCTCTTCCCGGGTTTAGGAACTACCATCAACTTACGTGAAAGTGTTTCCTAATCCTTGTGAACCTAAACGGGGCCTGTTTTGACTTTTAGCATCTATCTTTTCTTGCTTTGGTTCTGTGTAAGTCTTTCTACGCTCTCTGTGGTGCTCACCGAGTTGCGCATCGGCAGCCCGTTCTCCCGGCGTGGGTGCCTGCGGCTGGTGCCCCGGGCTGCCCGCAGCGCCCCTGCTCCTCTGTCCTGCGGCCCGGAGCTCTTTCTATATGCAGGTCCCTGGGTTTCATTTGCTTGTCCCTTTACTTTAATGACCTTCTAGATCAAACTATTAAATACTTCAGGAAAGTACACTCTCTTCTCCCATTTATTCATGGCTATTTCCTCAATAAAATGTATATTGAATTAGTGAGACATGAATTTTCTTATGTGTGCCAGTTGTATCAGAAGTCATTAAAACTTTCTAGATTTGGGCCTTTTGTGCTTGAAAATTCTATCTCCATTACCCAAACCAAATAGTAAAATATGAAATCTATTTTGCAGAGTCATTTTTTGATCTTTAGTGTGTAGCATTTAACTTACTGTTATTTTCAATGAGGTTTTAAATTTGCTTTGGCCACTGTGGCTGGTTTTTTCTTTTTTTGAGAGACCGAGAAATCCCATTTTCATTTTAACTTTCTACTGTCTCCCCCATCTTCCTGGGGTGGAAGAAGAGCCCTTTCATGAATAGCAAAAATTATTGTTGATTATTTTATTCCAGTAAGATGCGTGGAGAGCGTCTCCCAGGCCAGGCACAGGGAGTCCAGAGGCTCCTGCTTCCCGGGGAGTTGGGTCGCGGGTAATCACCGTGGAGCGTGGGAAGGGCTAGGGCTCACACGTGTGAGTTCCGTGCGTTGGAGCGAGCTCCCCCAGGGTTTCGGCTGGGGGTGGGAGCAGTGGGTCCTCAAGCGCTCGGGTAGATGCCCAGGTGTGCTGTCTGGCTGGGCCTGTAGGGTGAACCCTCCACGCCCACCCCCAGTCTGCCTGGGAAGGAGGGGCACCTTCTGGGCCAGCAGTGAGATCGGAAGGCACCTGGGTGGAGAGCAGAAGGTGGGGCAGAGCAAGGCCGGGGGCCTGAGAGGAACCCGAGTGAGGACCCAGAGGCTGGTGCTGGTTTGTGCTTTTCTGGACGCTTTGCGTGTTCGGACAGCTCCGTGGTCCTCTTCCATGAGGCCTTCGAGTGGCAGGAACAGAGCCCTTTTCTGTGGAGTATTAAGTGTGTTCATCTTGAGATGAAGGATATTTATTTATTTTTGTTTTTTAAAGATTTTATTTATTTATTTGACAGACAGAGATCACAAGCAGGCAGAGAGGCAGGCAGAGACAGAGAGGAAGGGAAGCAGGCTCCCCGCTGAGCAGAGAGCCCGATGCGGGGCTCGATCCCAGGACCCTGAGATCATGACCTGAGCTGAAGGCAGCGGCTTTAACCCACTGAGCCACCCAGGCGCCCTGATAGGACGTGTATTTAAAAATTACAGCACCTGGGTGGCTCAGTGGGAGGCTGGGAGGGCCTTTACGACGTGCGTGTCTTCCTGTTTATAGATCTGGGGACATGGAGCGCACCTGCCTGCCCCTCGCTGTCTTTACCTCCTGTAAATGCTAGTCTGCCCTTGACAGCAGTGTCCTTGAACGCACCGCTGCCCGTGGCTGTGGGTGTCCCTCGTGTGCCGTCGTCCTCCCGCTGGCTCACAGCTGGTGTGTCTGCGGCCGCGTCCTGTCGTCTGGCCGTTTCACTTGTCTGCAGTAGGGGGTTGTTACTTGGGGTTGTGACCAACTCCACAAGGACTCCCCGAGTCACAGCTCGAGCACCTCATGTCCTCCGCAGCGGTCCCAGCCCATTCACAGAGGGGTGTCCTGGGTCACTGGGTCGTCCTGCGCGGCCCTCCGTTCCCTGGCGGTCCCGCGCAGTTTGCGCTTCTGTCTCACCCACGCCCGCGTGTCTGAACCGAGGTGTCCGGGCACTGGTGCATGTTACTCAGAGCACGCAGTCTTCTTTCGTCATGCGTGACTGGCTCGTGCTGTTCTCAGGACTTCTGGGTTCCTCCGGGTTGTGGGCGCTTTTAACAAGGTTGCAACCCGTTCTGACTCCGCGTAGCTTCTGGCCCCAGCCATTCGCGCATTCGCTCGCTGGCTCATTCATTCACTTGGAGATCACTTTCTAAGCATCTGCCTGGTGGCGGGTCGGGCCCCAGGCCTATGGAGAGGCAGGACAGACGTGGTAGACACGCAGGCTTGTGCGGGAGAGGCTGGGGATGGGGAGGCGGTCCTGGACCAGGGAGGGGACAGCGACGGAAGGTGAAGGGAGAGGCGCTGGGCGGGGGCGGCCACTTGAGGAAAGGCACGGAGCCGAGATGCTCTGGCAGCTCGGGGGTCCAGCTCCAGTCGGTCTCCGGGGGAGCTTGAAATAAAACACAGCAAAACCAGCCCCTGGCCTCTCCCCGGGCAGCGGTCTCAGAACCCCGGCTCGTGCACACTCTTGTTCTGGACGGAGGGTATCAGGAAAGTCAAAGCCAGGAGTATTTGGCCCATACCTGGAGCCTTTGTGGCTGGAGCCAGGCAGACCTGGGAACGGGGAGGGCAGCAGCAAACCTCAGGTCCCCCCGTAAGGCTCGGTGTCCGCGGTCACCGTTAGCGTGAGGTGTGCGGTGAGAGACATAGCACGTCACCCTAACAGGACAAGTCCAGAGAGGACATCCTCGCTACCGAGAGCTCATCACCTATTTATGCCGCCGCCTGAACTGCGGTCCCTCCTGCCTTACGGGGTCAGCGATTCTGTGCCTCCTGTGTCTGAGCTCTGCTGGGAAGGGTGGATTATCTCTGGAAGGTCCGGGCCGGGCGGTGAATTCTCGGCACGTGTGTGAGGCCGTCCGGTGGGATGCCCGGGGCAGTCTGAGGGCAGACGCCGCCAGACAGCTCGGTTTGAATCCTGGTGCCATCGTGAGGCTGCGTGAGTTCCCTACCGCCACGTTCTGAGGACGGTGCCCGGCACACGGTCAGGACTCAGTCGATGGCAGCTGTGGTCATCGCGTGGATTCTCTTGGTCCCTCTGGCTCTAGGTCTGGCTTCCTCCTGCATTCTTGCTTTAATCTTTAATCGAGTCAGTGGACCGTGCTTGGGCCCTGGAGTAGCTGTGGCGGGGCAGGTGCTGTTCCCGGGGCTGGGAATGCAGCGGTGACCCGGAGGCCCAGCCCCACGCACCTCCAGCCACCTGCGCGCAGGGACCACAGGCAGTGACGGCAGCCGCGCGGGGGCGAGAGGCCACCAGCCACGCACGTGATTTCAGACACTCTCAAAGCCGTGCCGAGGGAGTGCGGAGGGACAGGGCAGAGTCATTCTAATGAAACATTTTATTTATCGATCCCACATGTACCAGACACCGTCTTCACACATTACGAATTTAATATTTAATCAGTAGAAAAGCTGGGAGCGAGGTAACACACACTCACTTTTGGTAGTAAGTGTTTGAAACCCGGCGTCTTTGTCACAGCGAGAGCGTGTCTCTGGTGCCCCGTGGCCACGTGTACTCGAGGCTCCCATGCTGACAGCGTGGGCCTGGGGCGGGTGGAAGGGGGGCTGCCTGCCTGAGCCGGGAGCTTAGACGGAAAGATGAGGACCCCTTGGCGGGGCGATTTGGGGGCAGGGCCCTCTACAGAGCAGGGGCTCCTCGAGCCAGTGGCCTTGGAGAGAAGCCAGGGCAGGCAGGCACAGGGCTCCTGGGAGCTGTGAGCTTTCACCCAGAGAGGGCTTGTTGGGTTTGGGCTCTTCTGTGGATGCAGGAGGACTTGGGGGGCTGGTTCATAGGTCCTGGGGCAGGCTTGGTGTGTGGAACGGGACTGGGTGGCGGTGGGAAGCGTGGGGTCGGTTCAGGGTCGTGGGTCAGGCGTGGCGTGTGGGGCGGGGCTGGGCAGAGGAGGTGGTAGGAAGCATGGGGCTCCGTTGGGCGGTCTTTAGGGCTGCAGAGATGGACCTGCTGGGTCCGGAGGTGATGAGATGGGGCAGGACCGTCGGGGGTGGCAGTCAGGTGAGTGCGCATTGGGGCTGGACGCTGCGGAGATGGGGGCGCCTGTGGAAAGACTGGGTTTGGCTTGGGCCCTGTGGCGCCTGTGTTCCTGTGTCCGGCTGGGCGGTGGGGTTGTCCACCCCCCCGCCTCTCTCCGTGCTCTGCAGCGTGGGGAGCACACTTCCTGTGTCTAAGTTCTGTGCATGAGGCGGGCCTCATTGAAGGTTAGGGGTCTCAGAGCAGGTTCACAGAAAAAGCGTGTAAATAATTGAATCTGTTACACATCCGTGCCCCACGCCTGTACCCTCTGCGGCCCCCAGTTCCCTGTGCCACCAGGAATTCCCTACAGGCGCTCTTGCCTCCCCGGGCGTCCAGCTTTCTGTCTTGTCCCACTCTTGGTGGCTGGGGGCCTGCTTTCTCTCCCTGGGAAGCCTGGCTCCTGTGGGCTAACTGTCCAGAGTGGGTTCCCCTTAATCCCCGCTGTGCCCCAGGCTCCGATGTGACTCATGGGGACCAATGGTGGTTTCGCCTGACAATCTGCGTCTCATCTCTTCTCCCCTGGACGCTGGAAGCAAAACGGAGACGTAGAGACATCTGTTTTCTCCACTGGTATGAATTATGTAATACCCCCTTGCTAGAGAAGATCATGAGTTGTTTTAAATAAAAATTGCTCCTACATATTAAACATGTGATGTGAAAAAGCATTTTTAAACTAGGAGTTCATCTAGGCCGTGAGACACTGGAGTGCTGCTTCTTCACTTGGCGGTAAGTCACCGGCGCTTCTCCGTGCTTCGGTACTCGTCTGCGAGCAGACCTGTGAGACCTGTGCTGGCCACAGAGAGGCCGTCGTCCAGATGCGCCACGATTCAGCGGGCCACCCCTACTGTTACAGATTTGCTTTTTCCAAGTCCCCCTGCTAAGTGTCGCCTTAAACATCCCCACGCTCACATCTTTGCTCCCATCTCTGGTTGTTTTCTTGGGATAATTACTGGGTGTAAAATTATTGCTTCAGAGGATATGCCTATTTTTAAAACTTGATCGTTTATTTTTCTCGCATATTACGGGCCATCTGTGTCTCTGCTGTCCAGCTCCTGAGCTGATGTCCCCGTGATGTCCCTGTGATTGGGAGAGGGCTTTTCATGGTTGGGTCATCAGCCCTAGGCCGTGCCAGAAGGTGGGCAGCAGGGGAAGGTGGACGGCGGGATGAGGGTAGCGCACGGCGCCCAGAACCCCTGGGGGGCGTTGGGGACATGTGCCCGCAGGGCTCGAAGCCCTTGGCATGTATTTCTCATGGTGGTCGTACAAACGAAGAGTTACCTGCCCATTTCACAGCTCAGATGGTGAGGCTCAGAGTTTTCTTGCTCAGGGTCACACAGCCAGTCCCTGGTGGAGTCAGGCTGTGGCCCCCGGCAGTCTGGCTCTGGGACCCGTGCTCTCCACCTAGGCACAGATCCTGCCTCAAAGGAAGTATGATGACCCTGAGTCGTCACAGTTCTACTAGAGAATTGTGGAATTTTTCTTGTCTACTCTCTGGTTAGTGTTTCTCTGTGTTTCATTTTGTGTTGAAGAAGAGGCAGTAACAATTTTTTATTGCTGTGTCCACCTTTTTGGACGCTGAGTCTATGCGTTTACAAAGATTCTGGGTCCCACAGACTTCCAGCTGGATGCTGGTGCATTTAGAAAGGGACAGCCGGAGGTCACAGCCGTCCTCCTGGGCTGGATGCATGCCTGTTGCCGTCAGCCTCTCTGCCTGGAGCGAGTCCGGCTTCACCCATTGTCGCGTTCCTCCTGCAGGTTACCCTTCTGCACGGAGGCTGGGGGCACAGCGGGGCGGATGCTGGGGAGCTGAAGGGCGAGGAGGGCTGCATCTCCTGGATTCTGGAGCCTGGGAGCTCATGGCGCTGGCCTGCGAAGGCTCCTTCATTGTAACTTGCCTGCCTGTGCGTGAACATTTAAGGTGTGACCAGTGTCGTTTCAGAAGGGAAGAAATATGATAGGCTTCCATGGTGATGGACTCGTGGGGACGTCTCAGCCCCGGCTCCCTTGCTGGCTGATTTCTCTAGCCCGCCGGGTGCTAAGGAGTCCTTTATTAAAAGACACCAGAGCCCTGGTCCTTTCTGAGTCGGAGTGTCTGTTCCAAGGAGTTTCGTCAAATCCCTTGACGCGCGAGCGTGCCCGCCGGCTGGGTCAGCTGCCGCTGATTAACGTTTCAGTGTCGAGCACTTGCTCCATCAGGAGGCTCCTGTTTCCAAGGCTCGTCCGCTCCCCCAGCTCCGCTCTCCCTGGTGTGGACTGACCTGGGACATTTTTATGAGAGAATTGTGGTTAAAAGAGCCTCAAGCTCTTGGTTTCTTGCTACCCTGGTCTTGTAGAGTTAACAGTACAGCGGGCTTGTTGAGAGCCTGTGGCGGTCCTGTCATCGGTAGTCCCACGCCGGTCTCAGTGTGGCGGGCCTGTCATCCGTAGTCCCACGCCGGTCCTCAGGGTTGCCCTTCCCAGCGTGCAGGGAGGCGGCCCACCGGGTGTGTGGGCGGCACAGCTGAGAGACAGGGGCCGGCGCTAGTCCGATTCCGGGGGGAAGTGGAGGCCCCAGCGTCTAGGCCAACTCCTGGCTCACGGGGGGCATGCAGATGGTTGTTGAATGAATAAATAAAAACGCAAACCCAGTTTCAGCTCCTCCCTGCCTCCCTTTTTTGTGAAAGACAGATTAGCTCACTGAAAATCTGTTTTTCTTCCTTTGCCAGAAAGCCGTCAACAGAGACTCTTTCCTCTGTCGTGTTGTGGAGTTGATTGACGTGTTCTTTGTGCCTGGAAAGCAAATTATGTTAAAATACGATCTATTTATAAGTCGCACAGTTCAGGCGCTGTTTGGTGATCATGTGTGTCCCGAGCTGTACCGCACGCACACCCGCCGCCCCAGGGGCGCGAGGGCTGCCGGCTCCCGCAGCGCCGTCCCCGCTCTCTGGGCTTCGGACCTCGGCGAGGCGGAGGCTTGGATCTTGTTCCTTCTCCCTGACGGGTCTTCGCCGTCGGGTGCGCGCCGGCCTCATGTTGCCCCGCGGGGCCTGCCGCGTCAGCGTGTGCTGGCTCGCGTGCGGGCTGTCGGGGGGCTCGGGAAAGGAGCACAGCTGCTTCCCCGTGATGCCGTGGCCTTGCCGTCCTGCTGCAGACGGGACCTCTACGATGTGACTCTCCATCCCGCATTGTCCACCCCCAGGAGACTTCAGCCCACCACAGCCCCGTGAAAACCTCCCATTCTCCTTTCCCAGGGAGCTGCACCTTGAACTTGTGCGTCAGATGTGTTTTTAAGTGCTAGCCTCCTTGTGTCGGCGGGAGGCCTGCCCAGGTGGAGTTGCCATCACTGTGGCCCAAAGACACCTGTGGCGTGGTCAGTCCGTGCGTGGCTGTGCCGGTGGTGGGGTTGCTGCCTCGGGTGGGCTTCTGGAGCACAGCAGCATGCCTTCCACGTGGAGCTCTAGGTCCCTGACAGCCCGGATGTGGTGCCCGGGCTCCGCAGGACAGCAGGCCCCTTGCTACTGGGGCCTCCGGGAGGCTCTGCGGGGGTTTGGCTGTCTCAGCTGCGCAGTCTCGGATCGGACCATGCGAGCAGAGTTACTCATGCTCTGTAGCTGCGCAGTCTCGGGTCGGACCATGTGAGCAGAGTTACTCATGCTCTGTAGCTGCACAGTCTCGGATCGGACCATGCGAGCAGAGTTACTCATGCTCTGTAGCTGCGCAGTCTCGGATCGGACCATGCGAGCAGAGTTACTCATGCTCTGTAGCTGCGCAGTCTCGGATCGGACCATGCGAGCAGAGTTACTCATGCTCTGTAGCTGCGCAGTCTCGGGTCGGACCATGCGAGCAGAGTTACTCATGCTCTGTAGCTGCACAGTCTCGGGTCGGACCATGCGAGCAGAGTTACTCATGCTCTGTAGCTGCGCAGTCTCGGATCGGACCCATGCGAGCAGAGTTACTCATGCTCTGTAGCTGCGCAGTCTCGGATCGGACCATGCGAGCAGAGTTACTCATGCTCTGTAGCTGCGCAGTCTCGGATCGGACCATGCGAGCAGAGTTACTCATGCTCTGTAGCTGCGCAGTCTCGGGTCGGACCATGTGAGCAGAGTTACTCATGCTCTGTAGCTGCACAGTCTCGGGTCGGACCATGTGAGCAGAGTTACTCATGCTCTGTAGCTCTTCCTGCAGGTCGGGTGACCCAGTCTTGCTTCTCCCCTGAGGCCTCCCCTCTTCCCACCACCGTGGCTCCGCAGGATCCCCGTGGGGCTGTCCCATGACTTCGACAGCTGAGCGTGCCTTTTCCTGGGAGGAGAAGCAGCTCGCGGTGGGGCCGCCTGTGCTCTCTGCGGCTCCTGGCACCCAGCGTGGGGGCCTGTGTGACCAGCACTCCGCTTAGATCTTCCTTGTCTGGTTTTCTTTTTCTAAAGATTTTATTTTTAAGTCATCTCTTCACTCCATGCGGGGCTCATTGTCATGACCTCAAGATCAAGGCCTGCACGTTGCACCGACTGAGCAGCCGGGTGCCCTGTTCTTGTCTGTTTTTAAGAATGTGTGGAGACAAGAAAGTATTGAAAGAGGAAGCGGGCTGGGAGACTTCCCAGTGGCCTGCTGTCCTCTTGGTCATTCACAGCCTGGGGTGTTTTTTTTTTTTAAAGATTTTATTTATTTATTTGACAGAGATCACAAGTAGGCAGAGAGGCAGGCAGAGAGAGAGGAGGAAGCAGGCTCCCCACTGAGCAGAGAGCCCGATGCGGGGCTCGGTCCCAGGACCCTGGGATCACGACCCGAGCTGAAGGCAGAGGCTTAACCTACTGAGCCACCCAGGCGCCCCTCACAGCCTGGTTTTAAGGGCAATTTCTCCCAAGCTCTGCCCTGGTTGCTGTAAACCCCCGTCTGCTGTGCCGTCAGGTTCTTGCTGACCTGGACGTCTCCTCGCCAGCCTTCCCACATGGTCCTCCTCTCTCCGTCCGTCTTCCATGTATGATCTTGCCACGCTGGTCTGCCCACGTCAGCTTCTGTGTAAGAGCTGTACAGGATCCCCCAGGAGAGCACAGCTTTCTCTCTGGTCTCCGCCTACCTGCTTGCCTCGTTGTGGGCTGTTCTCTGCCACTCACCTTACTTCCAGCCGGACGGGCTCTTCTCTGCCCTTTGCATGTGCCCCTCATGTGCACACACGCACACACGCAGACGCACACGCACATCCAAACCCTCACACCCGAGGGCCCGTCTGACCTGCCGGACGCTGACTGAGTGCTTCACCCAGCTGAACTTGTTCCACGTTCAGAACAACCCGTGTGGCAAGTCCTGGTTTTTCCAGTTTCAGGGGAGTGGCCCGAGGTGCCAGGGTAAGCAGAGTCCCCAAGGTCACGTACTCACCAGGGTCCCTGCCCAGGATCAGAGCCAGGATGGTCTCCTGTTTTGTGTTGCCCCTGCCCCCCCTACAAACCTCCTTGCTCTCTGCTCATGCAGTTGGGGTCTCCGCCTTCCCCCCTGGGCCTGCCTGTGCCCCATCCAGGTCCCAGACCAGGTGACAGCCCCTTGCTCTCCATCCCCGTAGGGTCGCCGTGCAGGCAGCCCCTGGCAGTCTCACCGCCTCCGTGGCCTTGGGCACTCGCCGTCCTCACAGTCTGCATGGCGACTAGGTTCTTTCCTGTAGGCTCAGGGGACAGTTTGAGTTTGTTAAAATATGTGCTTCGGCGCTCCCTGTCCTTGTGGGCCTGGCGAGAGTGGGGATCTCAGGAGCAACATCCCATGGTGGTTTCTCTTTTCCTGAGCTCGCTGACTTTCGTGAAATCACCTCTGCTTTTGCTGCTGATCAGAGACGAAAGTCATACAACTGAGTTTGTAGTGTGGAGAGAAGACAACTACTTAGCACTGTTGCCGAATTAATACTGCGTCTGGAAGGCCAGGGAAGAGCCGAGTTAGGAGAATCTTCCTGCATAATGTATGAAAGACTGAGTCATAAAATAAGCGTTTACAGTGGCCTGTTTGCCCGAGGTGGGGAGCGATAGTGCGGCCATCATTCACGGCGATGGGGGCAGTGGCGTTTATGTGCCTCCAAAGGTCTCCCGCGCCTGCACTCCTCGTAGATCTCCGAGGTCATCTGTATCCTTTCTCTCCGAAATTGGCTCTCTTCCTGTTTGGGGACCAGAGCAAGTTCAGCGTTACGTGCTTAGATGGAAAGGATTTGATGAAAACCAAATGAGTCTGTATTGCTCAACAGTGAAGCATTAACAAGAACCCCACAAACGTACAGATCCGGTGCCAACTCCGCCAGGCACCGTGGGAGAGTGGGGCGAGGTACAGAGAACAGGGTGCTGCTGGGTGCTGGAGGGCCAGATTGTGTACCTGTCCCTGTGATTGCAGTGCCGTGGGTGAGGAAGGGGTCCAGCGGGGAGACGGTGCCACGGCCCAGGTGGGCGTGCAGCAGGGAAGGGGTGTGGCCAGTGCCGGCACAGGTGCACCAAGCCGGGAACTGGTTGGTGTAACCTCCCATCTCCACCCACACCGCCTCCCTCTGCCCCACAAGCCTCCGGAGGGAGGTTGGAGAGTCCCACGGCTGCATGCTCCGTGTGGCTTCAGGGGGTCGGAGCTGTGCCTCCAGCAGCTCCCCAGGTCCTTGGCCCAGGCCCTGGTTTGGAGGTGTGGTCTCTGTCTGGGGCTGCTGTCATGGCAGAGGGCAGAAACAAGGGGTGGGCAGAAGCCCCCAGGGCCTCCTGAAGCTCTTGTCAGGGTGCAGTGTGTCCTTCCCCTTTCGCTCCATTGGCTGGAGGGTGGTGTGTGGCCAGGGTCAGCGTCACCCTCATGCAGGAACAGGTAATCCTTCCTCGAAGTGAGTCTTTGGGTCTCTGATACAGCCTGCCAGCCAGCCTCTTTGTAAGTTTTAGGAAGCAGTGGGGGAGGTGGTGTGCAGAGGTGAGGCTAGATTCAGGGGGAGTTTAGGCAGGGAGTGGTGACGGTCATGCCATCCTCGTGGGGGTGGTGAAGAAAGAATCGAGAGGTGTCCCAGAGGGCGGTGGCATCACCAGGATGTGGGGACTGATGGGAGCAGTGAGGTGGTGTTGCTGGCTTTGGCACCGGGTGGCTGGTCATTGTGTAAGGATCGAGATGGTGGAGGCTGAGATGACCCAGTGGCACAGGTCAGGGTGGGCAGAGAGGGCCGATCGCTGCCTGTGTGTCGGTGGGGAGATGGACCCCGATGTTGAGGGCCTGCTGTGTGGGGGATGCTGTTTTGGGAGCCCTGCAGGGGCTCTCACCTGGTTTCCGGCAAACTCTGCAGAGTAGATTCTCTCGGCCATCGTCTTGTTTCATAGTTGAGGGAACAGGAGTTTCACAGAGGTCAAGGAACTTGCCCCAAGGTCATCCCGCGAGTGAAGCCGAGTCTGCAGTTCAGCCTTGTGCTCGGGGTGCAGAGCACGCGTCTCCTGCAGCAGGCCGCGTTCCTTTCCTAGTCGGACACTCCTCGTGTCCTCTGGTTCAAGATCAGATCTAGTAATAATGAATTTTTGTTTTGTGCAGTTCTCCAAGTGAGTTCACACCCATGGTCTGATTGGAAAAGTAATTAGTATTCCTATTAGAGCTTACAAATAATTCCCTGATACTCGAGCATCAGCAGAGGAACAAAGCAGCACTGTGTTGTGATCTTTGATTTATAGCTGCCGGGGCCCAACAGGCTCTGGGCAGAAGGCTATAAATAAAATTAAAATAAATGGAAACAATGCACCTATAAATTGTGTTGCAGGAACCTCCAATTGCCTTTTAGAGGAAATCCCCAATAAAATGCTGTTTGGCAATCCATTTGGAAGAGAAGGGGCAGTAGATCATTGTGGCAGAGTCAGTAAAGTGAAGGACAGGCAATGGCGTCAGAATATTTTAAATATGAAAATTAGCTGATCAGGGGAACTTGCTGTTTGGTGGTAGCTGTGTTGGAAAGTCCGGGCTCATCTGTTGGAGGTGCGGATTTGGAGAGGCGAGTCAGTAGTTCTGTCAAGCCTTTTCTTTTTCCTGCCAACCTCTAGACTTGTGTCCTAGAGGACAGTGGGGCCCAGAGAGAGGCCGAGCTGGTGAGCGGGGCGGGGGAGGCCGCGCTGCAGGCTGGTGGCCCGCGGCTGGGAGGCAGGTGCAGAGAGGAGCTGCGGCTCTGGGCCTGGAGAAGTCACTGTCTCTGGAAGTCTTGCTGCGCCCCATTTACCAGAGAGTCAGGACGGTACAGATCTGTGAGAAAGGGTGAATTCTCCTTAAACATAGCCTGTCTGTTTTAATGAAGTATTTTAATATTTTAACAAAAAAAATTAAAAACGTCATCTTTATGCTTATTCTGCATTGTTACGTAGATAGTTACTTAAGTAATTTCGTAAGTGAATCGTAACTGTGTGGTGAGTTTCTAGATACCTGTGTGGACAGGCGACCCCGCACGGCCAGCAGCAGCGGAGGGAAAGCGCCTTTCTCACTGGACAGACGTTCCCTGGCGGGCATTTCCAGGCTGTGCCTTCCCTTTTGGTTTCTGCTGGGCTCTGCGGAGAGTGAGGGAGAAGTGGAGAGGGTGACGGCGGCGCCCACGGCACCTGCCCCCGCTGAGCTGCGTGTGTGTGTATGTATGTGGGGGTTTCTCTTCCTATTGGGCAAGTGTGAGTGTGAGCAGAACCACAAGGAGAATGAAGTGTGCCGGCGGTGTGACTCTGCCCGAGTGGGGGCGGGGCTTGGACGTACCTGGAGGCCAAGTGTGTGATGTCCTTCGAGGCTGGGATTTGAAGCTGGCAGGTTCGTGCGGAGAAACACATGTCTGTCTCACATGTGTCTGCATCTGTGCCCCCTGTGCCTGCTTGGGAGCGTTCAGGGTCCCTGTCTTCTATGGTGTCCTTAGCTGCCTATGCTGAGATGTCTGGACGTGAAGGTCATGGCTCGGGCTCCACGGAGTGAAGTTAGCTCCCTTGGTGAGGCGCAGCGGACGCACGGTCCCACGTGCACTCAGGTGTACGACGCGGCTTTGACACTTGTGCATTCTGCACTGCTCCCCGGAAGTCTGGTCTCCATTTGCCAGCACACAAAGTTAGTACCACGTTGCTGATGCAGCCCCTGCGCTGGACTTCATATAGACAGATGTATTGTACTCCTGGAAGTTTATGTCAGGCCCCACTGCTAGTGTCCTTGAGTTGCAGGTGGAGAATTCATAGTCGGACCTGCCTGGGGCCCTGGAAGTAGTGACAGCACCTGCCAGGCCACCATGTGCTCTGAGGGCCTTTCGAGATGGCAGCCGGCAATCCGGAGGTGTCACCAGCTCCCTGACTCCTGCAGACCTTCCTGTGCTGGACCAATGCTGCCCGGCCGGAGAGCCACCTGTCCCCGTCCTTGGGGACTGCAGGGCTCCAGGGGTGCCGAGACTCAGGAACCCCTGGAAAAGGCAGAGTGTTCAGAAAAGGGAGGAGCTGTGTGGCCTTGGTGGTCAGGGGACAGTTTCGAGAAGGTGACAAATGAGCAGAGGGGTTTGGGCTCCTGTAGGTGGAGACGTTGCGTGGTGTTTCCGATGAGGCAGTGCCTGACGTTGGCTCTGGGGCAGTGAGTGGCCTGGTGTCCCTGGGACCTGGTTTGGGGGACACAGCAGTGGCGTGCTCACTAGACTTCCCTCCTCTGGGCAGACGTGGCCTTGCAGCACGGGGAGTTGGGGTGTGGTTGCCACTCAGGGCCTCTGCCAGGAGCCCTCATCGTCGTTTCGGCAGCGTG
Organism: Mustela putorius furo; assembly: GCF_011764305.1. NCBI lineage: Eukaryota > Metazoa > Chordata > Mammalia > Carnivora > Mustelidae > Mustela > Mustela putorius. The sequence goes on from NW_025422023.1 coordinate 14,399,029, forward strand.
CTGTCTGAACCGCATGTAGCTGCTCCTGGGCCTACAGACAGCTCCCATTAGGCGGTCCGGCCCAGCAACGCGAAACAAACACGGACAGACTTGTAAGTTACAGGTATAAATATTTTCTCTGCAACTTCCGAGCCTTTCCCTTGAGTTAAAGCACATGCCACCAATTTTGCATCCTCCAGCAAAGTCGTGAACAACCCAGAACTGAAATACCAGGCCCCTTTCTTTTGGGTCATGCGAGGGAGAGGACCTCTTATGTGTGGAATATTATTTGGGCAGAATGCAAGTGGGCTGACCAGTCACCGGCTTTGGACCTCTGTGGGTTCCAGGACGAGTAATTTATTTTTAACACCTTATTGTGAAGCAGTCAAATGTGGAGGGAGGCTGGAAGGCTTGTCACTGATCACCGTGTAAGCCACCATCTGGAGTATGTTCCATCTCTCTCCATCTGTCCATCCATTAATCCATCTTTTAAACAAACGAATTTCAGAGTAGGATGCAGATATCAGTTTGCCCATAAACAGTTAAGCATGTGTGCCACTAACTAGACTGATTTTTGGCGGTAAAATGTGCATTGTGAAATGCACAGATCTTAGCACAAAAGTCAGTGCCGTCAGACTGTAGAACTTCACCCTAACCCCAGAAAGTTCTCCAGGAGCCTTTCTGTAGTGCGCCAACCGCACGGCCACACCCAGCAGCAGCCTTGGTAGGTGAGTTGGGAAGGAAGGCCGTAGCGCCTTGAAAGGGGACTGCGTGAGGTGGGCAGCACGTGCCGCTGAGGAGGCAGAAGGCGGGCAGAGTGGGGGCTGGGACTGGCGGCACACGGGGGACTGGGTCTGGGCCTCCGTGAGCGTCCCTGTGGCTTAGTGGGAAATGCATTCAGTCGCACCTATCCAGTGGGGTGCCTGGGTTTCGAGGACCCCCCCCCCCACCCCTTCATCCTTGTTCTGCAACTTTGAGCGAGTCCTTGACATCTTCAAACGCTCGTGTCCTTACCTGTGAGGTGGCCCATGGCATGTGGGGACTCAGGGTGCAGGCCGGGTCACTCCTCCCACTTTCTAGCAGGATGAGGGCAGTAAGAGCCTTCACTTCTCTGTGCCTGCCTCAGTGTCCTCATCTGTCAAGTTGGAGTCATGACGACGCCCGCTTCCTAGGCGCGTTCGGAGCCTCTGGTGCCCCCAGAGCATTCGCAGGCTCTGAGAGCGGCTCCTGCACGGAGCGGCGCTTGCTGCTGTCATTCTTGTGATCGTCACATGCATTTTTATAGTGATGGTGCTAGCCGCCCTGCAGAGGTCGAGGCGACAGTGGGTGTGAAGTGACGGGCACAGATGGTGCTCTGTTAGCTGTTCATCCTGGGGCGTCGCATGATGGAGAGGCTCCCGGCTCTGGCGGCCGCTGCCTTGCATGCTAACCGTGCCCTATTAGGAAGCTATGGTGAGACACCCCCGTGATCCACACATACAAGAGCACACAGTGGGGCCGTAGCACGTTTTGGGCGAAGGCTTTGCCTGGAGTCAAAAGCGATTTGGAGTTGGAGGGGGGCATTTATTCCGTGGCTGACTCCTAGAGACTTCTGGAAAGTTGTCTGGAGCAGGACTGTATCATTTATCATCTGTGTATCTTTTGAAGCTCAAGGGATTGCAGGTAACAGCCAGCAGCGGACAGGGGGGCGTGGTCTGGTACACTGGGATGTATGGCAGCCTGGTTCTCTGGGGTCAAGACGGCCAAGCTGTCCGCGTATTTGTGGAGGGGAAGTGCGTCTCGCTTCACGAAGACTGAGCTGTGAGAACAGGCGCCCCGTGGCGAGGAGCAGCTGACACCCACCGGGTTCTCAGGACGGCCACTCCTGCATCACTGGGGACAGCTGCTTCCCATCCCTCACGCGGACAGATGCCTGCGCAGGCCATGTTGTGGCCAGCAAGCCTTGGGGGTGAGAGTGTCGCCTGCCATCGGCCAGAGGTTGATGGGCCATGCAGTCCTGATAGGGTTGTATGGTCTCTGGCTGGCTTGTGAGAGCGCGGGCATGGGTGGGGCTGGCCAGGCTCCCTGTGGGGTGTGTGTGTGTGTGCAGGGACACACTGGGGACAGGCTGGGTTTGGTGCTTTTCTCAGGAAGCTGCTCCACGTGCTCACCAGTGCCGTTTGAAGCCAGGCTCCTCTGTTTGCTGTTGCTGGGGTGGAGGCCTTCCTTCTCTTTTTTCCCTCCTGAGCCGCTTCTAAGCTCTGAGGGCCAACACAAGGCATCCTTGTAAGGGCCTTGGGCTTCCCTCTGTTTACACACCCTCCAGACACTCATTCAGTGCCTTCCCAGGGCCTGGCAGCGTAGCCGGTCCCGGGGCTAGGCAGGAGCCTGGTGACCCGGACTGCAGTGGGTCATCAGGTGGGCAGCCTGGGGAGGGACAGGGTAGGCAGGGGGACTGGTGGAGCTCGGGGGGACGCGGCCAGTGCACCTGTCTAGCACAGCCGAATGGGCCAGGCAGGGGCTGGGCCTAGGAGGTCCTGGACAGGGTTGGGCTTGGCTGGACAGTTCTGCATGGCTCCTGAGCGCCTTGTTGCTGAGACCTTACTCGGTCACAGGCACGAGGAAACCTCTGCATCCTCCTGGCCGGCGCCGGAGCAGCAGACAGTGGGGCGCATTGAGGCAGGACTGCACGTCTGAGCCAGCCGCCGGCTTGTGGCCCCAGCGTAGCTCTGGACGGGGGTGCTGGATGAGAGTCTCAGTTGGGGACGGCAGGTCCTGGGCCCTCCAGAAGGCTCAGTGTCAGGGCCCTCAGGTGGCACAGTGGGTGTAGCAGAGGTGGCTCGGAAGGTGGCTTCTTCCCCCAGTCAGACTCTGATTCCCGAACGCGCTGCTCCGGAGCCCTCTGGAGTCCCCGTGCCCCGGCTTCCTGGCTTGGGCTTCCTGTGTCAGCAGACAGCCATGGCGGGGAGGGAGCACGGGCTGCGGTTTGTGGAGTCGGGGAGGAAAGAGCCAAATGGGATAGGCAGAGTTTTAATTCATTATTTTGGGAGGACTGCCCAGCTCTCTAGTCAGAGCTCATGAGGTTCCATCTTTCTCTCTGCTTCAGACTTAAGGACGTGTGAGCTCAGGCGCACGGTCGTGTCTGACGTTACGCTCAGTCTTCCGCATGTTTTCTGAGTAAGCCTTTTGTTCCATTGAGAAGATTAAGGGCAGTATTTGGTTGAAAAAATTTTAATGAAGCACCTAACAGAGCTATTATTCATTTTTGAAACAAGTTGCTGTGGTTACCATAGTAATATTAAACCTTTTATTAAATATTTCTCTTTTCGGTCTGTAGTCAGTTTTTGTTCAGTGCTGATGGGGGAGCTACAGATCCATGAACCCGGCATCTGGAAAGAATTTTCTAGCTCTGTTGCGTTAAATCATTCAAGGAATTTATGTCATAGGAACGTAAAGCTTATAAATCTGGTTTATCATATCTATCATTTAATTGTTCATGCAAGCCGGCTCTTCATGTAGCGATTTACAGTGATCTCAGTGAAATAACAGTTTTGTGTCACAAAATGAATAATGCATGCAAAGAGATCGTTGAGCTCCTTAAAATCATTATGCTCAAAATACTAGGCTCTTTTATTTGAAAGCAATAGAATGATGATCAGGGGCTGATACGGGCTGGGGGCTTCAGTCTGTTCTTGCGTGTGCCGCTCGCCAGCTCTCGGGAAGGGAAGTTGGCGACGAGACATCTCCGGGCTTGTGCCTCACAGCAGCCCTGTGAGCCCTTGGCTCCACGCGTGCCTCACAGCAGCCCTGCAGGCAGTGGCCTGCCAGACGGCGGGCCACACGCGAGCCAGGGTGCCGGGGATCGGGGTGCGGGTTAGAGAAGCACCCCTGTGTGTACAGGAGAAGATGCTTCTAACCCCTCCTTCTGCTGGGCACGAGACGTGGCTTTCGTGCCGGGTACTCACGGGCCGTGGACGACGCCCGCACACATCTGGATGGCCCAGCGTGCGCAGTGCTTGCCCCCTGCCTGTCCGTGGTCTCCCTCTGCAGCACATGTGTACCTGCCGTGCTGTCTGTGGTATTCTCGGTGGCGAGGCTGCTGAGCACTGGCTGCGGGGCTCTTCCAGCTGGAAGGATGGGCGAGCCAAGGCTGTCGTGGGGGCGTCCCCCCACGCACGTGTGTTCCCCACCCTCCTCGCCTGCGCCACAGCCTTCGGACCCGGTGTGTTGTGAGAGATGGGGGGAGTCACGGGGCAGCCCGCGGGGCTGTGGTAGGGGCCCATATGTGAAGGAGGCAGGCCCTGCTCCTTAGGAAACAGGTACAGCTTTCCAGAGTGCGAGCGGGGTCGGTCATTGTCAGAAGGCCCGTGCGCCTTTGCCTTCTCTCGCGCTTTAGAACAGTTGTGTGATGGGCGATTTCAGACAGACGCGGAGGTCGAGACCACGGCACGGCGAAGCCAGGACGTGAGTCTGCCACGTTCCGTGTTACCAAGGCGCTGCTGTGGTGGCCTCATCTGGCTCCCTTTTCTTCTCCTCTTCCTTTGCTGTAGTATTTCAAAGCAGATTCCAGACATCACGGCATTTTACCTCTCTGCGCTTTAGTATGTGGTCCACAAAAAAAAAAAAAAAACCCCAACAATGAAAACCCAACTCCTGCTCTTTTAAGACCATAACGTGCAGGAGAGGGTGTGTGGGCAGGCGCAGCCTCGAGTCCCTATGGGTTCTGGGGTCCCAGGCTGGGGAGTGGGGGTACCAGCCCACCTTGGCAGATGGGGAGTCATGTGATCTTGTGTGAATTGGGGTTGGGGGAAGCCTTCACGTTTTGGGAAACTAGTTCTCTAGTGATCCCTCCCTTATTTTTGGAGATCCTGTCCTGGGTGGGCCTGACCTGGAGGCACTGGTGATGTTTTATGGCTCCAGTTTCGAAGTTTGTATTTCCATGTTGGAGGAATGTGGCAGAAGACATCACGCCTCGGGGGGAACTGGCAGGCGGTCACTGGGCAGGGGCTGTGCGGGGCAGGTCTGAAAGAGCACTCCTCGTAGGGGAGCCCTGCTTGGCGCGTCTGCCGTGGGCACATCTAACAGCTTCCCATGTGCAGGATCAGCTCGGTTTATAGTTTGCGTGTCCCCCAGTTCTCTCGTTGAAGGTATCTTTCCTACACTGGGATTCACGAGTGCGGGCTTTCGGCTGCTCTGTCTTTTCCTGATAAGCCTTTCTCTTCGCTGCCTTCCCTCTCTCCCCCACGCCGACGTGACCGGAGGGAGATGTGGCGCGCTGGATTTCTTCTCTGGCTCTTAATTCACGCCTGCCAGGTCAACTGAGAGCATCCAGGGTTTGTGTTGGCCGAGTAGGACTTCTGAATCCTTTACTGGAAGATGTATGGGATGATCCTGTAGGCTCGGTGGCTCCCTGTGTTTGCAGAAAGGAGCCCCACTCATTTCGGGGTGGGGGGAGATGGGGTTGGGAATGAAAAATGTCTTAGTTCCCAATGGACGTTTACATATAAAATATTAAAAATACGTAAAAGGCTGTTCCAGTGATGCCTAGGGAAGTAGTCAGATACTAGAACATCCAGGGGCCTCTCCAGGGAGGCCCAACTTGGGGGACCTCGAATATACTCCCCACAGAGCACATTCTTTCTGGGTCTGGGTCCCATCTTAGGATGAATGTGACGGGACCCTGGTTGGGAGCATGAATTTGATCTAAGTTACTTGGAAGAGGGGCGTTGCTGATTAAGAGTGCTTTGAAGCATTTCATTGGCCTTCAGCTCTGTGGCTCTTTCATGGCTGCGCCCTCCCGCCCCCCAGGAACCTGGTATGGGGGCGGGGCTCAGAAGAGAATTCTAGGAATCTTAGGGTGCACCGCCCCCCGCCCCCCTTGCCGACCTTTGAGCACAAACCTCAGGGTGGCAGCCTTCCATCAGCCTGGAGATCAGGGAAGGCGGTGAGCTGGAGGCAGGGTGGTGGTGAGCAGAGAGCCCCTTGGCCTTGACTCTGGACTGGTGACGGCGAGGTCTGGGCAGGGTGCTTGTGTGCCAGAAGTGCTGCCCTTGAGCAGCGGCGGCCCTGTCTTCCCTGCGCGCTGGGCTGTGGCTCCCAGAGGCCAGCAGGGGGAGGACCAGAGGTTTGCAGCCTCAGTCCCAGCCACACGCCCTGGAGCGTTTGCGGCCTCTGCCTCGCAGCAGGGGCTTCGGGCTGGCGTGGCTGCAGCTGTGTGATGATGTTTGTGCTGTTACTGTGTATTACTTTTTTATTGCATGCTATTTCTGTTGCAAATAGCCGTAAATATTGTTACAGTTTTGACTGCATCATGACGTGTTTCCCTAAGTAGTTGCACATACACTTGGATTGTGGGGCCGGGTGTGTGTGTGTTAGCAGTGTGTGTTTCGCTCGGTGTTTCCCTCTGACTGTGTGTCAGCCTGCGGTACCGGTACTGGGGCCTCCTCCCTCGCCGTCTGTGCTGACAGACCTCCACGATGTGGCTCCCGAACCCCGACAGCGTTCCGTTGTTGTTCAGGACCTTCTGGGGACCCTCCCCTGTGCGCCCCCTCTCCTGCCCCGGCTGGGCAGGTTACTTAGCCTTCTCTGTGGCATGGGGGTAGGCTCTCTCTTCTGGTGGTCATGGGGATCGAGCAGGGGAGTTCATGTGTTGGTCTAGACCCAGGGATTGGGGTGACTCTAACTCCAGTAGTGGAACACTCCTTCTTCCAGGAGGCAGGCTCTGGCTACAGGTTCTCCCTGTGGGTCTGGCTCTCGCTGCCCGAGCAGGGCATGCGGCAGGTGCTTCTGGATCGTGGCTTGCCCTCCTGTTGCTCTGCCGCGCCCTCCTCAGGCAGCCCCTGTGCTGTACGGCAAAGTCCCCAGCTCCCCTGCCTTCCTTCCCCAGACTCAGTTCGGTGAGACTCTTTCTCTGGAATTCTGAACTGACCTGTGTGGGCGAGGGGACCTGTCTGCTCCCTGGTTTTGTAGTCTCGGATTCCCTTGCCTCTTGGGATGGCTGCCATGTTCCATTGGCCCTCTGTCCTCTTTGTTAGAGTGCAGCTCCGTCCAGGCCCTGTGCTCATCAGGGTGGCCAATCCATGTTCCTCTGCCTGCTGCCCGCATCCCAGCCCAGAAGGACTTTGGGCAGGAGGCAGCAGTGACAGCCAGAACCAGGGGCCAGTTGTTGTCTCTGCCTCTTTCCCGCCGAGGCGTCTCCGACTGGTCCTGTGACTTCTGGGCTTCAGCCTCCTCGTGAAGGCTTGCAAAGGCAAATTGAGGTGCTGGATACAGACGCGGGCTCTGCCGTGCTCTGTCACGACCGCTTGGAACCGTGGTTGGATATAGACGCGGGCTCTGCCGTGCTCTGTCACAACCGCTTGGAACCGTGGCTGGCTATAGACGCGGACTCTGCCGTGCTCTGTCACGACCGCTTGGAACCATGGCTGGCTATAGACGCGGGCTCTGCCATGCTCTGTCACGACCGCTTGGAACCGTGGCTGGCTATAGACTTGGACTCTGCCGTGCTCTGTCACGACCGCTTGGAACCGTGGCTGGCTATAGACGCGGGCTCTGCCGTGCTCTGTCACTATCCTGTCACGACCGCTTGGAACCGTGGCTGGCTATAGACGCGGGCTCTGCCGTGCTCTGTCACGACCGCTTGGAACTGTGGCTGGCTATAGACGCGGACTCTGCCGTGCTCTGTCACTACCCTGTCACGACCGCTTGGAACCGTGGCTGGATATAGACGCGGACTCTGTCGTGCTCTGTCACTACCCTGTCACGACCGCTTGGAACTGTGGCTGGCTATAGACGCGGGCTCTGCCGTGCTCTGTCACGACCGCTTGGAACCGTGGCTGGCTACAGACGCGGGCTCTGCCGTGCTCTGTCACGACCGCTTGGAACCGTGGCTGGCTACAGACGCGGGCTCTGCCGTGCTCTGTCACGACCGCTTGGAACCGTGGCTGGCTATAGACGCGGGCTCTGCCGTGCTCTGTCACGACCGCTTGAACCGTGGCTGGCTCACCGGGTGGTTTGTGCTTGCTCTGTGCCGGGCGGCCAGACAGATTGCAGAACATGCTGTGTTTGTCTTCATTTAAGTTATTCTTGTTAATCGTGCGTCCAGCCGCATGAGTGTGCCTCAACTCAGGTAAGTGACAGTGATGGTGATTCTTTAGCTTGGCTGTGGCTGGTGTCCAGGGGACATCAGGAAGACAGCCGACCCTGGGGCTGCTGCTGCGTCGGTGGGATGTGGCGCAGCTTTCATCTGCGTTCGTTCGCCGAGCTCGCCCTCTGCGTGCCTGCAGCGCGGCAGGTGTGCTGCTCCGGGGGCAGGTGGAGCCCCTGACCTCTGGGGGGTAAAGCAGAGGCAGCAGCTGTGGCGGGTGGGTGCGTGGGGTGATGGTGAGGACAGCGGGGGAGGGCCGAGCAGGGGCCACCACTGTGGTGGCCTTTGGGGGGACAACGTTAAATGTCTTGTCTGCCAGCTATGTTATGGGCTTGATGTGTCAGGACTGGTGCCAGCGTGGTGAGTGTGTGTGTGTGTGTCCGTGCATGCGCGTGTGCGTGGGAAATTTGCAGTGGAAATGGGAATCCTTTCAGGGAGGGATGAAACTGGACCCCAGATTTTGGGAGGTACCGATTGTCCCATTCAAACCGTGGAGTGGTCACACCCGCCAGGCTGACCGTAATAGAAAAAGGCAAGAAAAAGAGTTGGCAAGGACGTTGCGGACTTCCCGTGTGGCTGGCGGGGCCGGGAGGCGGCGCGGCCCCTGTGGAGCGCAGTCTGACGGCTCCTCGAGCTCCTGGACCGAGAGCTGCCATGTGTCCTGGTGGTCCCCATTGAGAGAACAGGACACGTGAGTCCATGTATACACTTGTGTGTGAGTGTTCGTCAGCGTTGTTGGTAAGAACCCCACCGTGGCGACAGCCCCCGTGTGTGTCGTGTGAGGAACGCATAAACCGGACGCAGTCCCTGCGGAGCAGTCATGGAACGTTTACTCGGCTGTAGAACTGGGTGAAGTGCTGACCTGTGCTCGGACCGGGACCGGCCTGGAAGCACTGTGTTCGGTCAAGGAGCCAGTCACAGAAGGCCACGTGGCATGTGACGCATTGATAGGACAGTTCCAGAAGGTCCCCTTGTGACGAGCCTGCTTCTGGGCCCTGGAGGCCCCCAGCTCCTGCCGGCCTTGAATACTGTCTGTTTGCCTGGGCCCCAGAGCCCCTGGGCCGCTCCTGTGGCAACCTGCTGGGTGTGAGGAGCCCCTGCCCCTGGGTGCGCATCCTTACGTGCTTCCGGCCTTGCCGCCTTCTGCCTTCGTCCTGGCCCGCCTTTCTCTTGGTTTTCCACGCGCCACAGCCGCCTCCCCCCAGTTTCTTATATTGAAACTCAATTCGCAGGGTGATGGTGTTAGAGGGGGGCCCCAAGAGGTGATGCAGCCGTGAGGGTGGAGCCCACGCGAACGGGACCAGTGCGCTCATGGAAAAGGCCCGGAGAGCACTTGGCCTGTCTGCCTTATGGGGGTGCGGGAAGAAGGCGCCGTCCAGGAACCAGGAAGAGCCTCCTGATATTGGACTTCCAGCTTCCAGCTCCGTGGGAAGTTCGTGGTCCTTAGACCACCGTTGTGCAGAAGCTCCCCGCTGTGTGGAGTTCTGCTCGAGCCTCCTGAACCCCCGGCCCAGGCGAGTCCGGGGTGAGGAGAATGTCTGCTTGCTGACCGCTGAGATACCTCGTGCCAGAAGCCTGCCCATCGCTTCCCCGTGGACGTGTGGGCGTGAGACATTCTGAACATCGGCAGTCTTCATGCCCGGCCTGTTGACTGTCCCCGCGTGGTCGGCTTTGACCTCTGCCGGACTTTCCCTCTGGCCGGCAGGAGTGCCGTTCGCCACACCTCATTCGGGGGCATTGGGGATTCACTTGCAGCTGCTTCCAGGGGTGGTTTGAGACAGAGAAATATTCTGTAAGTGCCCTTTTCCTGAAATTTAGATCTTAACGCCCCTTTTGCTGAAACTCATCTTTTGGAGGTCATCGATGGTGTGACCTTCGCTCAGCAGTGCCCGAGAGCTGAACAGGAGCCGAGAAGGTCATTGGTTCAGTTTCCGGTTTTGTAGCTGGGGCCGGGGAGCCCACGGAGGCCGTGTTCCAGCATGGGCGGGTTGAGCACGCACGGCGGCCTGCGCTTGGCTGTCCAGGCCGAGGTGCGGCGCTGAGTGGAGCAGAGCGGTCTGCTCAGAGTGGCCAGGGCAGCGTGGGGGACAGGGCAGCTCCAGGAGGCGGCCACTGTTCTTCTGCCCAGGGGAGACCTTCACAGGCTTTGCTCGGATCTGGAGTCTTTTGTGCCAGTGAGCGCTTCTTGAAAGGCTTTCCTCCCTGGATTTCTGACTGTCCCCATCTCTGAAGCGCCTGCCGCCTGCCGCTGAATATCCCGCCCCTTGAGCCCTTCCACTGCCCTCCCCCCTCTAAACTAGTCAGCCCTCCCCGCCCACTTCCGGCTTAACTCAGAGCTGTCCCCAGTCTTGTTTACCCAGGGTAGCATTTGGGAGTCATCGTCAAACCTTTCTGTGTCTGTGTCCGTATCTAGTTACAGGGAAACTATTCCTGTGCTCACTCGTTCTGTCTTTCCTCTCTGTCTTTGATGGGCCTTGTTCCGACCTGTATTAGCTCTGCCGCCTTGTGTCCCTCTTTCCCTGTGACACATTCCGGGTACTGGCAGGAGGTGAGTCCCACTGAAACATGGCTCTGCCTTGACTAGCACAGCTCCCTGCTGTTTCCGGGATGGAGGTCAGACTCTTGGTACGTAGGGCCCTTCGTACGCGGACTTCTAATGACCTGGTCATCCTTTGCTCCATCCAGACATAGGAGCATACCGATCCTGGAGTGTTGATTATTATCTCGGGAGTCGGAACTATTACGATGTATAGCGGGACACGAAATTCTCTGATGGCCTGACAGATAGCCGTATAAAGCAACTAGGACAAAAGTTAAATAATAATACTTCACAGTAGATCACATTCCTCTCTGGACTGTGTCTCTCCTCCCATTTTCTTTGGTCTCCGTGCCCCGGGAAGCCTCCTCATTCTGCGCGACTCAGAGGACTGGAGTCCGCACCCTTTTGCGGGTTGATCACAGGCCCGAGATATTGGACTTGCTGGTTTATCCCTATTGTCCTGTCTTACTTGTTAATACTTGATTATTATTACTATTAATCATGCCCTCAAGTGTCGACTTTATTTTATTTTTTAAAAGATTCTATTTATTTGACAGAGAGAGATCACAAGTAGACGGAGAGAGAGGCAGGCAGAGAGAGAGAGAGGAGGAAGCAGGCTCCCCGCTGAGCAGAGAGCCCGATGCGGGACTCGATCCCAGGACCCTGAGATCATGACCTGAGCTGAAGGCAACGGCTCAACCCACTGAGCCACCCAGGCGCCCTTATTTTATTTTTTTTAAGATTTGTAGTTATTTGTCAGCGAGCAAACACAAGCAGGGGAGCAGCAGGCAGAGGGAGACGCAGACTTCCCACTGAGCAGGGACCCTGATGTGAGACTCAGTCCCAGGACTCTGGGATCGTGCCCTGAGCTGAACAACTGACTGAGCCATCCAGGCACCCCACAAGTGTGCCTGGATTATGCCTCTGCATAACGAAGAGCATTTCTTGCCTCTCTGCTCCCTGTTTGCACCTGTGTTTGAATGGGTGACTCGTCACGTGCCTGTAGCAGTGGCTCCGTGGACTGACGCAGAGCCCTTATCTCTTGCCCATGTCACTTGGCAAGCGTGGGTTTCTGTATCGTTGGTCACCTTTTTAGTACCTTCTCTGTGCATCCATAATGGGAGGAGTTCGGCGCTACGGCTCCCATCCCCGGGGAGCTCGAGGTCAGGGTGCAGGCAGACTTGGAGCCAGACCTAGCTCGTGCTGGAAGTGTGCCTGTGGAGTGGGAAGCGGGTCATCACTCTGGTGTGGGGGAAACGGCATGGGGGCAGGCTGGGAGCCAGGGCCGGATCCCTGGAGTCGGTTTCCTGGATCAGCAGCGGACCGCTGAGAGACACCGGGGTTGGGCGTTCTGGGCGAGAGCACCCTCGTGGAACCAGGCGTAGGCCCCGGCACGATGAAGCGAGCCTGACTGTGCGGCGGGCCCACAGGCCGGTGGACGGTCAGTTCTTGACGGAGCCTGCCTTCTGTGCATTTACATGTGAAATTGTATGCAGGGGACTATGGGATTATGTTGCTTTGCCTTTGTAATTACATTGCATACTTATCTAAAATTAATTGGGCTTATCAGTGACAAGACTGTCTTCTGCCTTTCCGCGGCTGCGTCCAGCTTCCTGTCTGGTGGGTTCCTCTGTCCCGTGGGGCCTTTAGGCGTGTTCTCGCTGGCCCTCAGGGCACAGAGAGAGGGTGGGGGGGGCGTTCACTGGTGAGAGCTGGGGACGGCACACTCTTTCTTGCCTTTCCCTGAGGGTGTTTGGTCTAGGGGCATCTCCAGAGTGAGGGGGCGCAGGCACAGAGAGCGAGCACAGGAGGGACCGTGAACTGGAAGAGGTCGTGACAAGCTCGGGGTCCTCACCAAACACGTCCTTGTGGCCAGAGGCTCTCTCAGGGGTGTCTGTGTGCCTGCCCCGTTGACCGGAAGCACCGTGGCACCAGCACGACTGGCCTTGCCTGTTGAGAGATAGGCTGACCTGGCAGGGGCTTTCCTGGCAAACACGGCCGACCGAGAAGGGGCGGATCTAAGTCCCATCGCATGTATGTGTGTGTTTTTGTGCGGGAATTCTAGGAGGCTGAGGACTGTCTTTAGTGGGTCCACTGGAAAGCAGGGAAGCAAACCTCCAGCTTCTAATTTGCTTGAAAGGATTTAGATTTTTAACATGAAACAGCAGTAGCCTTTCCTTTAATGAAATGCCATGCGACGCTGGCTGTGGGATCGATGGTATTGAAGGGAGAAGGGGCCTTGGGAGGCCTTGCACAGTGAGAGCGGGTGGCTGGGTGAGCTCTCTGTGCAGGGGGGAGGGGGTGCGGGGGAGGGGGTGGGTGAGGCCGGCTGCAGGATGAGCTCACGAGTTGCTCCTTGCTTCTCCTTGTTGCCGACCTCGAGACACCGGTGGCCCCTTAAACATTTTGGGTGTATTTCTTGATTTCCTGTGAGTGATCAGTGGCTCTAACTCTGATTTTATCAGATCTCTACCATTAGACGTTTAGATCATATATTTTAAAAGTTAGAAATAGTGCTGCAGTGACCATCTTGGTACATATTTACTCGCGTTTTGGATGACTTCTTTCGGACGGTTTCCCAGAAGTGAAATCACTGGCTGAGGGAATGTGAGCGTTCAGCGAGGCTGGGGTGTGTGCTGGCGGTGTCTCTCCCCGGTAGATAGTCGTAGAATTGCCTCAGCCTTGCTTCCTTGGTGAAGCCTAGAGCATCTCCTGAGTTGCGTGGATGCCTGGGCCCTGCACCACCACGCTCTGTGCATCCCTGGGCCGTGGCTTCCTCCGCAAGGGTGCAGTTTGCCTTGGGTCGGTCTACAGGCCCCCGCCAGCTGCGAACAAAACCAGAAGTGACATGTTTGCTGGGGCCTTTGGCCGGGCTTTGGGTGGTGGAATGGAGTTGGGAGTCTCTGGGAAGGCTGTCCTGCTCTTCCACCATCCCGCCATCTACGGGGTGGGGGGCCCCAACAAATTCTGGTCTCTCCTTCCCCAGTTTTGATTGAACTTCCACACGCCGAAGTCCGTCATCAGACTCCCACCAGCAGAGCCTCTTCCCAGCCCTCCTTCCTTAGAAGGCAGTTGGGGTTCTATAGCCTTTAAGAAATTTGTCATCCAAGTTTCTTTTAAGACATCTCTACTGAGATATAATTCACATACTCTACCGTTCAGCATTTAAGTGTATGACGCCGTGGTTGGCAGTGTGTTTGTACAGTTGGGTGACCGTCACGACAGTACATTGGAGAACTCAGAAAAGGGACTCTGTGCCCATTAGCAGTCATCTTTCCCTCCTCCAGCCCTAGGCAGTCACTAGTCTGCTTTCTGTTGCCTCTACGGACTTGCCTGTTCTGGACATTTCGTACACAGACAGTCCCCGACTTACAACGGCTCGACTCTGTGATGGTGTGAAAGACATACCCGTTCGGTGGACGCTGTACTTGGAATTTTGAGCTGGGATCTTCTCCGGGGCGAGTGATTCCTGGGCTGGTGACCCTAGTATGCTCTGCTCCTGTGATGCAGGACAGCAGCCACAGCTTCTGGTCGGCCTCGCCATCACGAGGGTCAGCAGCGCTCCGCGGGCGCCCTTGCTGTTGGTCACTTTCCATACAGTGTCCGGTAGGTTACACGGGCTGCCCAGCCCTGCACTGTGGGCTTCGTGCGAGCTGACCCGCGCCCCTCCATAGGCGAGCGTGAGCTTCTGAGCACGTTATGTTGGAGGTCGGCAGGGCTGACCCGTGATGCTTAGTAAGTTTGGTGTATTAAGTACATTTTCAACTTACAATATTTTAAAGTGATGATAGTTGCGTTGGGCTGTAGCTGCATCCATCGTAAGTTGAGGAAGATCTCTAAGTAGAATCATGTAATGTGTGGCCTTTTGAGAATGGCTTCTGTCAGTTTGTGTAACACTCTCAAGGTTCGTCCTTGTGGTAGCAGGTGTCCTGCAGGTTGGTTTTTCTTTTTTGGAGAATAATAACCGCATTACCTGGACGGGCCACACTTTATTTGTCCGTGCATCACCTGGTGGATGTTGGGAGCATTTCCACGTTTTGGCTGTTAGAAACGCTGCTGCCACGAATGTTCCTGTACGTGGTTCTGTGTGGACGTGTTCTCATTCCTCTTGGGGGCGCACCGGGGGTGGGGCTGCTGGGTCCTCTGGTGACTCTGTTTGCCTTGGAGGAGTTTCCAGTTTTCCCACATGGTTCATTACAGCCGCCCGAGTGGCTGCGGTGTCGCATCGAACCATGGTTTTGGTTTCCCTGATGGCTGGCGATGTGAGCAGGTTTTTTCTTTCTCTTTTCCAAATTAAAAAAAAAATATATATATAGTTAATATACAGTGTAGTATTGGTTTCAGGTGGAGAATTCAGTGACTCAACACTTACACAAGTGCCTTCCTTCATGCCCTACCCCTTCCAGCCCCCCCCAGTTCGTTCTCTTCAGTTAAGGGTCTCTGATGGCTTTTTCCTTCCTCTGTGTTCATCTGTGTTCTTTCTTAAATTCCACATATGAGTGACGTCGGATGATAATTGTCTTTCTCTGACGGACTTTTTGCAGTCAGCATAGTGCATTCTGGCTCCCTCCGCGTCGTTGTAAATGGCAAAATTTCAGTCCCTTTGATGGCTGAGTAATACTCCAGTGTGTGTGTGTGTGTGTGTGTGTGTGTGTGTTCACACACTGCATCTTCTTTTTCCGTTCATCTGTCAGTGAACATTGGCTGTACGTGGTTTGACTTTGTTGGTCATGCTGCTGTAAACATCGGTGTGCAGGCGCCTCTAGAATCAGTATTTTTATATCCTTTGCATAAGTCCCGAGTAGCGCGTTGGCTGGTCGTAGGGCAGCTCTCCTTTAACTGCCCGAGGGGCCTCCATCCCGTTCTCCACGGCGGCTGCGCAGTTTGCATTCCCACCAATAGTGCAACGAGAAACACACTTAACCAGACTTAACTGTCAAACTTTCTCCGCATCCTCGCCAACATCTGTTGTTTCTTGTGTTGTTGCTTTTAGCCGTTCTGACAGGTGTGGGGTGGCATCTCATTGTGGTTTTGATTTGCATGTCCCTGATGGCTAGTGATGTCACGCAACTTCTCACGTGTCTATTAGCCATCTGGATGTCTCCTTTGGAAAAATGTCTTTGTGTCTTCTGCCCATTTCCAAACTGGATTATTTGTTTTTGGGGTGTTGAGTTCGATAAGTGCTTTACAGATTTTGGACACTAGCCTTTTCTCAGAAACGTCAGCTGCGATATGTTCTCCTGTTCCGTGGGCTGCCTTTCAGTTTGTTGACTGCTTCCTTTGGCACATGCCGAAGCTTTTATCTGGGTGAGGTTCCCATAGTTCATTTTTGCTTGTTTCTCTAACTTCTGGCGACGTGTTGAGTAAGAAGTCATTATGGCCGAGGTCAGAGAGGTTGCTGCCTGTGTCTCCTCTAGGATTTTGATGGTTTCTTGTCTCACATTTAGGTCTTTCATCCATTTTGAATTTATTTTTGTGTCTGGTGTAAGATAGTGGTCCAGTTTCATTCTGCATGTGGCCATCCACGTTTCCCTACACCATTTCTTGAAGAGACTGCCTTTATTCCCATTGGATATTCTTTCTGCTTTGTCGAAGATGACTTGACATCTAATGGGTCCATTCTGGGTTCCCTATTCTGTTCCGTTGATCTATGTGTCTCTTTTCATGCCAGCTTCGTACTGTCTTGATGACAGCAGCTTTGTAAGAGAGCTTGAAGTCCAGAATTGTGACGCCTCCGGCTTTGCTTCTCTCCTTCAGGATTGTTTTGGCTATTTGGGGTTTTTGGTGGCTCCATACAGATTTGGGGATTGTTTCTGTTCCAGCTCTGTGAAACCTGCTGGTGGTATGTTGATAGGGGCTGGATTACATGTGTAGTTTGCTTTGGGTAGTATAGACATTTTAACAGTGTTTGTTCTCCCAATCCATGAACCATGGACTGTTTTTCCATTTCTTTTTGTCCTCTTTAGTTTCTTTTGGAAGTGTCCTGGAGTTTTAGAGTACAGATCTCCTAGCTCTCTGGTTAGGTTTACTCCTAGTTGTCTTGTGGTTTTCCGTGCAGTCGTAAATGGGGTTGACCCCTCAATTTCTCTTTCTGCAATCGCGTTGTTGGTGCCTAGAAATGCAACAGATTCCTGCACATTGATCTTATATCCTGCACCTTTGCTGAATTTGTGTATCAGTTCTGATTATTTTTTGGTGGAGTCTTCTGGGTTTTCTACATAATACAGAGTATTATGTCATCTGCGAATAGTGAAAGTTTGACTTGTTCCCTGTCAATTCGGATGCCTTTTATTTCTTTCTGTTGTCTGACTGCTGGGGCCAGTCCTGTGTCAAATAGTCGTGGTGAGAGTGGAGACATCCTCGTGCTCCTGACCAGAGGGGGAGGCTCTCAGGTTTTCCCCGTCGAGGACGAAATTAGCTGCGGGTCCTTCGTATATGGATGGCCTTTACGACGCTGGGGTATGTTCCCTCTACACCTACTCTGTTGAGCATTTTTTGTCAAGAAGGATGCGGTATTTTGTCACACGTGAGCATCTCTTCATGCTTGTTGGCTGTTAGTGTATACTCTGGGAAGAAATAATCTATTAAATATTTTGGTCTCTTTTTAATCAGGTTATGTCTTTTTACTGATATCCAAGACTCTTAACATTGAATATTTGTTCCTTCTCGCCGGTCGCCTGGAGGATCAGGCTGGAGGAAGGGGCTGCATGGTAGCTGGCTGTAGGCTTGCAGGCTGTCCTGTGGCAGCCGCCCCCCTCTGCCCCCCACCGCCCCCAGCTCTGCCGCAGCCGTGTGCATCCCTGGTTTAGCCTCACGGGGCCCAAGTCCCGTGGTACGCGTTTGCGATGAAGCAGTCACAGGCAAGCATATTGTTGGGGTCCTTGTAGGAAAGCCTCGAGCCAATCCGGATGCTTCCGCTGCTCATCTGCAGGAAGAGAACTTTCTCTTGCAGGAGAACCGCCGATAGTGAGGACGTGCTGAGCCGAGGACTGGGTTTGCCTTTGAGGGCCAGTGTGGCTGGGCAGCTGGTCTTGAACTTTGCAGATGGTAGGGTCAAGCAGAAGCAGGACATGCACCAGGGAGGAGGGGAGAGTTATTTTCCCGGCATGGCTGACAGAGTGACTTCTGCCTTGGTAGGATTTGTTTTCCCCACTGCGAATAAATTGGGTGTGTTCACTGAGGTAAATTATGAAAATGAGAGAAAGTAAGAGAAACGAAGAAAAGAATTCTACTTGTGATACACGCAGCTGTGTCACAACCAGCGAGACCAAGGAAACCGTAAACAGATGACAAGAAAAGCAGTGAGATTACCAGAATCCTTTTTGATGTCAAGACACACAGTACTGTACCGTGTTCCTTTTGGTTCTGACTTGGTCAGTGTCTTCTGGTGAATAAAATGCTTCCTGGAGATTTGTTCTGAAATCACTCGAGGGAAGAATCCTGTTCTGCCTAGGGAATGTGCTGGGGCACCTGTGAAGGAGAGAGGCATTATTTGCCCGTTTTAATCGTAGGAGTGTTTTGTGTGGCAGTAAATGGGGGTACGGAGTGTGGTTCTCACAGGGAAGGGGGTGGGAGTCTGTGGCTCCTTGTGGGGGTGCTGTGCTAGCCCAGGCCGCTCTCTTTGTGCAGGAGTACTTGAAAGCAAATAATACGCTTCTTTCTTAGAAATGTGTTTTCTCTCATTTCAATGGCCTCAACTGTTAAACATAGTGCAGTTTCTAGAATAAAGAGCTTCTCTGTTTTAGTTTTTCAGTCCTTTTAAAACATTTATCTTTTGGGGGTTTTGCGGTGAGCGGCACAGCCAGAGTCTAGAATGCAGCCGGCGAAGCCGTGTGTTTCCTTGCCGGTGGCGTGCGGGTTCTTAGGTCTGTGAGCAAAGGAAATGGCCAGAGACCCCAGAGGGCCCCTACCTATCTTCTTCAGAACTCTCCGGATTGCAGGTACACTTTACCTCTTGATAGAAGAAAGTCCCAGAAGGGTTCTTTCCCAATACGCCAGTTCTGCAGATTCGTGCAGTTGAGCCGTGTGTTGTTACTGCCTGTCTACTCTGGAGGTGTGAGGGTTAGCCTCTTCTCCTTCCCTCACTGTTTCTCGGACATCGGCACTCACTGTGACTCAGGTTTATGACTGAGCCGGGAGGACCTGTGGCAAACTGTCTCTTGTAGCCCAAAGTTGTTAATCTGGGGGGCGAGGCCATGATTCCTGCCTGGGTGGGGGCTCTCACTGCCTCCTGTGCCTGGGAAGCAGGCCCCCCCAGCTCTTTCTGGGGGTTCTGGGCCGTGGTTAGCGCCCCCCCGCCCCGGTTCTGCTTGGCCTCTCCTCTGCCAGTGGTGGGCTTAGCTTTCCCCGTTCCGGGAAGCTCCGCCCCTCGCCGGCTTTCCATCGTTCTGAGCCTTCAGTCTTTCCAAGGCTTGTTGCTGCTGCTTGTCTGCTCTGCCTCCTCTTCCGTGCCTTGTCCTCGTTGGTCACCTTACTCCTTTACCGTCACGTTGCTGAGGTCTAGGGTGCGGGCAGAGGCAAATATAGGGAAATCTAACTCGGCTTCCAGGTGCCTCTCAAGCCGCAGCTCCCTGGGAGTCTTTCCCGATGTCACCCTTCTTTGCAGGAGAGGCCGTCGCTCCTTCGGCATCCCGTGTCAGCTTTATCATGTGGCACCCCTTCGCACGGGCGTTGTTGATTTCTTCCTCTCTACTTGCCCTTGAGCTGCTGGAGGGTAGGGACTGGGTCTGATTGTGCCTTCCAAGGCCAGCCTGGCTCCCGGTTGGTGGTAAGCATCGGTCGATGTTGACTGAGTAAATAAATGTGTGTGACGGACTCCGAGGAGGGCCAGTGTTTAAGTGGCCGTCTTCCCAGAGGCATCTTACACAGAGTGGGTGCTCGATAAGCGTTGGTCAAGTGGGCTGATTTATGAGACTCTCCTGGACGGTGGCTTTTAGGAACAAGAAATGTGCTTGCTTTGCAGATCCTTTTGCTGGTGAGTGCTCAGCTTGGAGATTAGATTCCCATTTAAGCTTAAGTGATTGCAGCGTACATGCATTTCTTACTTTTATTCCAATTTGCCCCCAGTTTTATTGCTAGAAAAGATTTTTGAAAATCAGGATTAAAACCAGTTAGAAAGAACTTTGTGTTAGGAAAAAATAGCTTAAATTATGGTTTGATTTTTCTGTTATTCCTGGCTTTTCTGAAAAAGGTGCTTATAATTATGAGTTCTTTGCATGCACCATTTTGTGACAGATTTCTGGTTCAGTCTCAAATGTGATATTTTACATCCAATTAGGACGAATGAGTCCCAATTGCTTCATGGTTTGGGTTCACGTAGTGTGCTGAATAATTACATCAGTAAGCATGGCAGAAGCATCTTCCTGCGTTTGTGGAGTGTGTCACTGCTTACAAATGCTCTCCTGTGTATCGTCTCTGTTCCTGGTGAAAATTCTGTGACGTAAGTGAGACTGAGACTTTTTTTTTTTTTTTTTTTTTTTAACATCTTATTTATTTATTTGGCAGGCAGAGAGGCAGGCAGAGAGAGAGGGGAGGAAGGCTCCGTGCTGAGCAGAGAGCCCGATGCGGGGCCCGATCCCAGGACCCCGGGATCATGACCTAAGCCGAAGGCAGAGGCTTAACCTACTGAGCCACCCAGGCGCCCCGAGGCTGGTATTTTTAATTTGTTCTGTGTTCAGAGGAAGAAGTTGGAGCTCGGGAGATTAAGGGGCCTGTCTGAGGCCACACAGGTTCTTGCTGGCTCCCGAACCCAGGTCCATGGAGTCCACAACCTGTGTTTGTTCTTTTGTGCTTGTCTGCTCCTTCTCTGCTTCATCCAGTCCTCGGTGTGGGGGGAGGGCCTGCTGTGGCAGTTTTCCAAGTGGGAATTTTATTGAGAAGTAGACCCTTACAGAAGAGATTAAGATGGCATTATAATATTGGTGTTTTCATCGAAACTTTGCAAAATTTTAATTCTCAGAAAACAAGTTCTCTGTTGTGGAAGGAAGACGTGCTCTTTATTTCTCATTCGCTTTCTGCTTATTAAAGTTTTTCTTGCATTTCTAGTGATTTCACAACATGATTCCAAGAAATACAGGGATAGGAAGCTAAAAGGAAAGCCCAACACGAGCTTTAAACAGGAGCACTTGGGCAGTTGAACTAAAAGGGTGGAGAGAGTATGCCACGCAAGTACTGGTCATAAGAAAACTAATTTGTTTATAGTAATATAAGAAAAAGACATTCAGAAAGAGACAAAGAGGATATTTCATAATGGTGAAAGGTCCAGTTCATTGAGTAGATATATCTTTCCTAAAGGTATGTACTTAGTAATACAGCTTCATGATACATGAAGCAAAAATGGACAGAAATGAAGAGAGGAAGAGACACATTCACTATCACAGGCAGAAATTTTAGCACCTCTCCCTGGATAATTGATAGAATAGGTAAATTAAAGCATCAGAAAAGATATAGAAGATATGAATCAGTAAAGATGTGAAAAATACTGCTGTCAACCAGCTGGATCCACTGATTTATCCACTACGTTTGGACATAGACCAACTGAAGAAAGCACATTCTTTTCAAGGACATGTGGCACATTCACTGGATAGACCATATACCTGCCCTGCCAAAACTAGTCATAATAAATATCAATGGACTGAAACAACACCATGGTCATCTGACCAGATGTTTTAATTTAGAAATCAGTGTAGCAATAAGATATCCAAGAAATCAGCAAGTATTTGGAAATTTGTCAGCGTACTTTGGAGTAACTCATGGATCAAAGAAATCACAAGAATCTATGTTGAATTGAGGGATAGTGACAATACCTTATGAAAACCTGTGTACTTTGGAGTAACTCATGGATCAAAGAAATCACAAGAATCTATGTTGAATTGAGGGATAGTGACAATACCTTATGAAAACCTGTGTGCTACTGGTAAAACAGTGCCTGGAGGAACGTTTATGTGTTTAAATGCCTATCTTTGAAAGAAATAAAGGCTTCAAATCAATGATCAAAGCTTCCACTTTAAGAAGCTAGGAAAAAAGGAAATTAAATGAAACCAAGTAAAAGAAGGGAAATAAAACAGGGGTGGAAATCAGTAAATTGGGAAATGGACAAACAGGAAGAAGAATCAAGAAAATCTGAAGTTCATTTTTTACAAAGATCAATAAAAGTTCTAGTTAGATTTGATCAGTGGAAAGAAGAGAAGACACAAATTGCAACATCAGAAGTGAAAGAGGACACATCAGTATAGACCCTACAGATATTAAGAAGATACTAAGGGCACATTATTTGCAACTTTATCCCAGTAAATTCAAGAACTGACACAAAATGGACATATTCCTTGAAACACATGACCTAATAAAACTGATACCAGAAGAAAAGGAAAGCCTTAGTATGCCTACATCAATTAATTTTTTCTTTTAAAGATTTACTTATGTATTTTTGGAGGGAGAGAGAGAGCTTGCATGTTCATGAGAGTAGGGGAGGGGTAGAGAAAGAGAATCTCAAGCAGACTCCCCACTGAGTGCAGATCCTGATGTGGGGCTCAGTCTCAGAACCCTGAGATCATGACCTGAGCCAAACTCACAAGTCCAAGGCTTAACCTAGGTGCTCCCTAAAAAAATTTGTAACAAAAAAAAAACCCTTCAGGGGCGCCTAGGTGTCTCAGTCAGTTAGGCATCCGAATCTTGATTTTGGTTCAGGTCATGATCTCAGGGTCCTGAGATCAATCTTGACATAGGGCTCTACTCAGTGAAGAGTCTGCTTGAGCATTTCTCTCCCTCTCTGCTCATCCTCACTCTCTCAAGTAAATAAATAAGTCTTTAAAAAAAAAAAAAAAGAGGCTTTCACACGAGGAGAGTATCAGGGTTAGATGGTTTTCCTAATAAATTCTATCAAACATTTAAAGAAGAAATAATACCAATTCTCCAAAAGCTGTCTCAGCAAAAAGAGGAAGAGAAAACCCTTCTCAACTCATTTTGTTAAGGCTGCATAACCCTAATAGGAAAACGTTACAAAGACAGTGTGAGGAAAAGTAGCTAGAGACCAATATCCCAGATGAATGTAGACAAAAAATTTTTTAAAAATATGTTAGTTGACTTTTGCTTCAACCATGAATGATTAGTTGCCAAAGGAATTGCTCTTCTGTCGTGAGTAAGTAGAAACTTGGATCATGTATGTGAAACAGCTGTTGTCAGGCATCGTGTTTAGACAGTGCAGAGCTGTGGTCCCTGCGAGAAGGTGATACACAAGGGGGATTTCACATTCCCTGCATTTGTGCTTGGAAGCAGTTTCCAGGCTGCAGCCCAGGAAGGGAACAGAAACTGAGACAGACGGTACGGAGCCCGTGCTGGAGAGCAGAGTGTTCCTTCCAGAGACAGAGCCCACATAGCTGTGGGTGGGGGGGCTTCAAGTCCTTGGTGGAGTGCTGGCCGGCTTGTGAGTGAGGTGACAGTCCGTGAGACAGGGGAGAGCGTCCCCAGAGCTCACAGAGGCGTGGCTGCTGGGTATTGCTGGCCATCGCTTGCTGCAGGAACTGGGAACTGGGAGTCGCTCTCTCTACCAGCAGAATGTGGGAGAAACCCTGTGTGCCCAGGACCTCAGTGCTCTGCAGGGGGCTAATGCCAGAGAAAGCAGCCTCCAGGAAAGAAGACCCAGCACTCGCTGCAGGAACTGTGGGCCAGAGCCTGGTGAACGAGGTGTACGGGGACTTGACGGAGAAAGCCCTTCTGCTCCAGTGTCCCTCTTCCACTCTGTACTGAAAAGGATGATATCATGCCAGGCGGCCAAGGAGAAGTATTTACAAGTCCCAGTTCCATGATTGCAGAGACAGTAAATCGATAACTGGCACACCTGGCATTCAATAATAATAAAAACCCCAGGCATGCAGTGAAACAGGGAAATACGATCTAGAATCAGAAGAAAAATGTGTTATTAACAACAGATAAGATGATGAACAACTTAATAAAAAGATGGGTAAAAGAGTTCAAGATAAGCATCATAGAAGCTATAGAAATGGCCAGAAAGCACACAAAAATCTGTTTAACGCCAACATCATTAGGCATCTCAGAATTGGTAATTAAAATGATAATGAGATGCCTTATTAGAATGGCTAACATGAAGGACGGACAGCTCTGGATTTGGACCAGGATGTGGAGCAGTTGCAGCTTTTATACGTTATGGGTGGGAAGTGCAAAATGGTACAAGCATTCTGTAGGCCCGTGTGGCGGTGTTTTATAAAGGTAGATCTGTCTCTGTCCTATGACCAGCAGTTCTGCTCCTTCCTGTTTGCCTCGTAGACATGGAAACACAGACCCACACAACACAAGACCGCACGAGCCGTCGTAGCTGCTTCAGCATAGGAATGAGCGCTTGTGCACGACCCGGCTGTCCGTGGGTACGCAAGCCGGTGGGACGCGTGCCTGGCGTAGAGTCGTATTTGTGCTTGTAAGGAATGAGTCACTGGTACTTGCAGCATTATGACTCTGACATTTTTTGGGCACAAGAAGCAGGCTAGCAGCAGGTACATTCTGTCAGTACTACTTGTATGAATTTTAAGATCAGGCAAGGATAATCTGTGGTGATCGCTATCAGGAAGGAATTAACTTGGAGTGGGAGCAAAGAATTACAGAAAAGGGTAATAGAAATGTTCTGTTTCTTGTTTGTGGGGCTAAATTCTTTCATTGCCTATAAATTATATGTCAGTTAAAAAATATGAGCTCCCCCCCCCCCCCCCCAAGAAAACCACATCTGCAGGTGTAGAGGAAGGAACCGCACGTTCTTCTCTCCAGCACTTACTGCCAGGCTGTGGCAAGGCTCTTCCTCAGGACACTAAAGCAGCAGAATCATGGCATCTGACCTGCAGGAACACCTAAGCCGCTTCTGGACGTGAGGTTGGTGCTCAGACACCGCACCGAACGGGGTGAGGTGGGCTGGCCCCAGGTGTTCCCGGCGCTCGCGGAAGAGGGCATTGGGAGAGGCCTGAGTTGCCAGGAAGGCTTCATAGATTCAGCAGAGGCTGAGCTGGGCCCGGCAGGTTGGGTGGATTTTGAAGAGTTGGAGGTCGAGTTGGAGACATCCCGGGAACTCTGCCTCTGTGGGAACATGGTGGGGTGTGCACTGGAAAGTACTGCTTCCGCGGCCCGCGAGCCGCTCTCTGCACCCTCCCCCAAGGCTGGCTGTGCTTCCAGGCTCCGGCGCGCATGTACAGAAGGACTCAGTGCGCGGCCTGGGGGGCTCCGTGGGCTGAGCGTCCGACTCTTGATTTCTGCTCAGGTCATGATCTCAGGGTCCTGAGACTGAGCCCCAGGTTCGGCTCCGTGCTCAGCACGGAGTCTGCTTGTCCCTCTCCCTCTGCCGGCTCCCCCGTACGCTCTTTCTTCTCTCTCATAAATAAAATCTTTTTTTTTTTTTTTTTAAAGATTTTATTTATTTATTTGACAGAGAGAAATCACAAGTAGATGGAGAGGCAGGCAGAGAGAGAGAGAGAGAGAGAAGCAGGCTCTCCGCTGAGCAGAGAGCCCGATGCGGGACTCGATCCCAGGACTCTGAGATCATGACCTGAGCCGAAGGCAGCGGCTTAACCCACTGAGCCACCCAGGCGCCCCTCTCGTAAATAAAATCTTAAAAAAATACTCAGCGCACCTGCACTCTACTCTTGTTCATCTTCCCAGACTGATTTACTTACCCAGGAGAGCACCTGTTCTTCTCCGTGGCGGTGTTAGAGTCCAGCGTGCGGATGTAACGGTGTTTTAATCATCCCCTGTTAATGGACACTCGGACTGATTCTCGTTTTTCCTAAGACAAGGCTCAGATGAACACCCTGTGAGTCATCCCTTACAGATGTCCCTGAGGAAGGGATTTCTTCAAGGGAAGCTGCTCCTCGGACATTATCCACCTTTCCACATTAACCAACCAGGGGACACCGGGCGGCTTAGTCGGTTAGCCGTCTGACTTCTGGTTTTGGCTTAGGTCCTAATGTCAGGGTTAGAAGTTGAGCACTGTGTTGGGCTCCCTGCTGGTGTGGACCCACTCAAAATAGAAACAGAAGAAACAATTCGAGCGAGAAAAAGTTCTCTTCATATGCATTCTGACCAGACGGAGAGAGTAGGCTCGTCAGGACTAGGTATTGCTCATTTGAAACTGAATGTAATTTGTGATAGATTTTCTTGTTCTAATGATGTAGTTCTTTAATCACCGTTGAGAGTACGTGCCTATGAAGATGGGCATTTCTTAGGAATGGCTACATGTGTCAGCCATGCTTGGTTCCTCTTTTGTGAATTCTCCATTTTGTATAGATGGCTCATTCTTTTTTCTGTGTTCTTTCTGTATTAGTGATGTTCATGTTTTTGTATTGTACGTTGTATTTTTCAAGTCTGTCATATTTAAAAAGATTTTATTATTTATTTGAGAGAAATTTATTTATTTCAAGGGGGGAGAGGCAGAAAGGGAGGGAGAGAAGCAGGAGCCAGACGGACATAGGGCCTAGTCCCAGGACCCTGAGATTATGACCTGAGCCGAAGGCAGATGCTTAACTGACTGAGCCCCCCACGTGCCCCAAGTCTGTCTTTTTTTTTTTTTTTTTTTTTTTAGTATTATGGTGGCTTTCACCATAGTCATTTCAAACTTTCATACAGTTTGTTAATCTTACCTGTAGTTCTCAGATACGTGATTTGCCGGGAAGGCCCTTCTCCCATCAGAAAATAGCAAAATACTCATCTGTGTTTTCTTGTGTTTTTTTTTTTTTTTTTTTTAAATTCACTTGACAGACAGAGACCACAAGTAGGCAGAGAGGCAGGCAGAGAGAGAAAGGGAAGCAGGCTCCCCGCTAAGCAGAGAGCCTAATGCAGGGCTCGATCCCAGGACCCTGAGATCACGACCCGAGCCAAAGGCAGCGGCTCTAACCCGCTGAGCCACCCAGGTGCCCCTTCTTGTGATATTTTTATCCCTCCTTCATACACACACGTGTCCACGTGTCCACACGTGCACGCACACACGCACTGTTTAGGTCTTTGGGTCTTTACTCGCTTAGAAATAGTTTTCGTGGGAAGACTCAGGGTCTGATTTCCTTTTCCGGAGACCCATGGTGTCCTGCTTGGACGGGCCCTCGATTTGAGAGGCGGCGGGACTCCTGCGTCGGTGCAGGTGGATGCGGCCGTTCGTCTGCGCCCCGAGCTCCCAACCTGGCCTCGCCCCCCAGGGCCGGGCTCTCCAGCGCTGCGGCCCTCACCGGCTTGCTTTGCAGGGGCCCGTCCTGTCCCGCACTCCTCCCCCAGTGTGACCGGCTGCTCTAGGCCTTTGATCTCCCAGAGGCGCTTCGTGTCCCCTCGCCAGCTGCAGGACACACACGGTACGGCCCAGCGGCGTCTCCCGGGCTTGGCGCCGGACAACGAGAGCTTCCGCGTGGTGGCGGACAGCTCGAGGTGTCCGGCCCGGTCCGGGGGCGGGTTTGGTTGCGGGTCCGCTGTGTGCGGCCGCCCTCCGAGCCGCTCTCCCTCTGCCCCAGGCTTCGGAAGTGGCCCATCAAGTGTCTGCTTGTGACCACGGGCCCCTCTGATCCCTTCTTCACCTGGTGGCCAGGGCTTCCTGTCCGGTGTCCCGTGGACTTGGGAATGTCCCCTTCCGGTCCCCGTTCCCGCAGTAGTTTCTCCTCCTCTGTGGGTCTTTCCTCAGTGCGCATCTCCTCAGGGAAGGCTCCCCGGGCCGAATTTCCTTCCCACCTTCCCCGGCTTCTGTCCCGACGCCGTCCTGCACCGGCTCGCAGTTCTCTGCGCGCCCGATGCCCTCGGCCGCGCCCTGATCGCTGCCCTCGAAGTTCTCCTTAGTGTGTGGGGGGGCTTGGGGTTTCCTGTGTGTCTCCACGTCCCCGAGTAAAAGCTTCAGTTTGCTTTCTCTGGGAGTGTCCGTTTTTCCGTCAAGCTCAGGTCTGTAAGAGTTTGCTTGCTTTGCTGCTGGCGGGGCAGAGCTGTTGATTTGGGAACGTTCTGGTGTCTGCCGGTCCTGCCCAACTCAGCCCCCATCGCTGCCTCCCTGCCTGGGCTTCCTCCTCGGGCTGGGTGGGGGCTGGGTGGGCACAGCAGCCCCAGCCTCACGTCTGACCCTCACAACCCGTCGAGGGAGCAAGAGATTGTTGCCCCCGGAAGATTTCTGAAGAACGAGGAGGGGCTTTCTCCTCGGTGGCCCCCAGCTCCCCTGCTGTCTTCTCCGCAGCTCAGATCGGGTCCCAGGCCCATCACGGGGTCCCTCATGGGCGAGGGCGGGGCTCAGCTCTGCGGCAAGCTGTCCATTCCAGCTCCGGTGGCGCGTTCCACTTCCCCTGGGCTGACCCCCGCTCAGTACCGGGCTGTGGGGAGGGGTGGCGGGGTGGACTGTCACTCTGTGCGACTGGGGTTCTGCTAGGAAGGTGGAGGGGCAGACAGGCCCCGGGGAGAGTCTACGCCGCACATCCAGCAGAACGGCCCCATGACTTTCCCACCAGCCCAGCCGAGCACCCAGAGGTAACTAGGAGGTGTCCTGACGGGCAGCTGTGCTTTCATTCCTGGAGTAAATCCCGTGGGCCCGTCTCTGAACATCTGCTTGTGCTTCGATATGCGTGGATCTCGTTTTAGACCTTTTGTCCGTATTTGTGAGTGAGACTTGTCTGGGTCACAGGAAGCTCTTTTAGTAATGGGAGTGACTACAGTGGAAAGATTCTGGGATGTGAAGGTCAGTCAGTTCCTGGGCCGCTGTGGCCGTGTCACCTACCCTCTCTGAGGCTGCTCCTCAGTGACACGGCCGGGACAGCCCTGTTGGTCTCGGGCTGCCGTGGGGAGTACATAGCACCCGTGAAGGCAGCAGGTTCAGGCTGAGGCTGGCACAGACCCAGAGCTCCGTCCTGGACGGGCGTTCAGAGCGCTTGTTTGTGAGCTGCTTCTGGGAGGAGAGAGGGTCGGAGAATGCTAACAATGGAGATTTCTCCCGGCTTTCTTCCTGTAAACCGTAATCAGAAAACAGCCTGTGCAGGAGGAGAGGCCCTGGGAACATGACGGTAAACATTACATTATTGGTGTTCAGATATTAGGTTCCTGCTCTTCATAATATCCTCAGGGTGCGGGGGAAGATTCGCTGTTTTCCGAGATTCTGCTGTGAAGTGCGAGTTATTGCGGTTCCGTCCTCCGATTATTCTGAACTTATTTTACTGAGACTGTAGTAATTGGAAAAAGATTAGATGTCAGGACTTTGTATTTTGTTGATTATATTACCAAAGTCTCTTTAATCGTTTCTTTTATTCCTGGCATTAATCACGAGCTCCTTTTAGAAGTGCCTAATGGTGGATTCCTAACTTCAAGGAAAGAAGTAATTACTTCGGTGTCTGTGGGATTGACTGAGTGTTGATATACCTGCAAATTGAAACGTGTTCTCTAGCCGTTCGGGGCATCGGGCTGAGACACTGGGGAGGCACACAAGGTCTGCTGGACGGCAGGGGCCGGTCCCCTCACCACTGTGTCCGGGCTGAGCCCTCTGGTGCCCTCGGGTGGCTCCACACCGGCGGCTCTGAGCCCCTGTGCCCCTGGCCAGCCCTGCGCCACTGTGGGTACTTGTGGGGACACTGTATTAGTCTACCTGGAACCACATGGCGCAGCGTGAAGACAGGCGTATCTCCGTGACACAAGCTCTTCCAAAAGCAGCCCCGAGCGAAGCACCTCGTGTTCGCAAGCAGTGAGTGGTGAGGGGGAGACGAGGTGCAGGAGCAAGGGCGCACGGGGCGAGTGTTGGCTGCGGGGACAGGTGCTGGTGGGGGCAGTGGGAGGGAAGGAGGGGGTGTATGGAGGGGAGCCGTGCCCCGGGGCCTCAACTGCCCCAGGGAGGAGGGTGTGCAGTGCCCTACCTGTCCCGTGGTGGCTCCGGGGACACTTGCTATGCATGTAGCCACTGCGCACTTCGTGTCGCTTCAGTGTGGACACTTAGCTCCGCTTGGATGGAGGTCGCTCGGCGTCTCTGGCGTCCTGAGAGATGTAGGAGGAACCTGAAATCCTGAAACCCTCCTCACTCAGCCTCGCTCTGGTCTCCTTTACGAGGCCCCTGCCGCCGGAGCACTGACGGAGCGATCCAGGCCTCGTGGGGAGTTCGCTGTTCGTGAACCTTGTTTTCTTTGTCCCTTTCTTGTCCACAGAGGAATTGCGGAAGTTGAGCTGGTCCGGAATCCCGAAGCCGGTTCGTCCGATTACCTGGAAGCTGCTCTCAGTAAGTGTCCGGGGGCCTCCCCCAGCGCAGCCTGGCCCGAGTGTGGCCCTAACCCTCACCCCGTCTTTGCGGCCGGGATCTGGGCCTTTGCCTGAGCTCAGGTGACATTCCCCAGTCTTTGCTTCATTTCAGGCTTGGTTTGACAAGGCTGGCAGAAAAGGAGGGTAAGTAATCATTTGTGACAGCTGTATTCTTTCTCTCTGGTTTTATTATTCTAAAATCTTCGTAATATTTTCAAACCTGTGATAGAGAAAGGATCCATCTTAAAGACTTTTTTAATTCTTAGGAATCCATCACAGTGAAATATGTTTGACCAGTTTTTTGGTTGTTTAATGTACTTTAGTAGGGATGTAAGGGGAGAAATGGGTGCTTAAGTGTCAGTGTTTCCATGATGGAGGCTGGGGTTCCGGCTCCTTACTCGGCTCTAAACTGCCCGACTGTGGACACGGCTGGAGAAGGCCCGGTGGGCGGCTGGGGTGGCCGTGGTCTTCCCTCGGGTTAGTACCGGAAGTGAGCTTGGCCCTGCTGAAAACTTGGGAGTAGTTTATAGACAGCATTCTTCTCTTTTCTTTTTTAAATCATTTTTGGAGCTAAATCAGTAGGGAACTCGAAGTGTTTACTCTGAATTGGGTCTGACTTCCAGTATTTAAAAGACTTTCTTGCTAATGAGTCTTAATAAATTTGCAGCTTAGTATCTCATAATCCTAAATGCAGATGCCTCTCAACAGTGAATATTTATTGATTAAATATTCTCTTGCAATTAAAATTAGACCTGCTACAATTGCTTATTTTACAATTGCTTTCTGTTTGGTGTCTGTTATTTTAAGTATTCATATCTACTTTTCCAAATGTCCTCTACAATAGCTTACAAGCTTTTTTGGTAGAGCTGTGGGAAGTTTCGGCGATAATTTGTTTAAGAGCTTACAGTGCAGTTTTGTGTGTATCTGGGTTGTGCTGCCTCTGGGTGGGAAGCCTTCACGAATGGTTCTGTCCCGTTCCTTTCCTTCGGCTCTCAGTCTGTCTGCGTTGTCCTTGAGCTTCCCTGTGTGCGATGCCCAGTGGCCAGCTGGGCAAGCGTGTGACCTGGGATTCAGTGGGCAGGGGAGCGGAACGGGGAGGAGACGGACGCTCTGCTCTGTTGGTCTGAATGGGAGGGCGGATGCGGTGGGCAGCGTCTGTCAGGAGTGTTGGGGATGCAAGGGAAGGGACGTCTGGGCGTCTCGGGCATGTGTGTTCGTGTAACCCATTAACTGCAGGGGCCCCTTGCCCCGAGACAGAGGGGAATCAGATCCCAGGCATCCCTGTTAAGAGGGGCGGGAGCAGGTCAGGGCTGCCGTATGGGCTGGGATGACAGGCTTGGATGACAGTGGGGGGGGGGGGATGCACGGGGCACCGGAGGGGAGCAAGGGTGGCCGCTGAGCAGGGGTGTGCGTGCCGAGGCTGAGATTCCCCTTTGCGGGGTCTGCAGGTGTGACAAGGTGGGAGGCTGGGGACCGGGAAGGACAGAGATGAACTCGTCTGTTCTGGCCTCTTTTAGGCTTGGGTTGATGGATGAGTTAAAGGGAAGTACTGGGGCCCATGAGCAAAAAACCTGTCTTTCCAGAGTGGCCCGGGGGCAGGGAGGGTGTCACCAAGAAAGGGAGTCGCGGTTCCGGGCAGTGCAGACTCCTGTGGATGGCAGGCCAGGCTTCTCGGGGAAGGGGGGGTGCTTCTGGAGCATCTCGAAGGATGCGTCGGTGTCGTTGGGTCGGGGAGATGGGGGAGGGCGTTCAGCCTGTGGGATGCAGCTGGGGTTGGATGGGCAGGAGCCGGGGTGAGCTGGCCTCCAGGTGGCAGACGGACTGCTTAGATTAGGGCGGGGGTGGGGACCTGGGGGTGGCTAGAGACAGGAGCAGGTCAGGACGTGAAGGGCTTCAGTGAGGGGCCAGGAGGCTGTTTCTGGAGTGGGAGAGCCGGGACCCTCTTGGAAGGTCTTTTGGCTGGTGCCTTCATTCATTTGATCAGCATTTCTCCAGCACGTTCTGTGTCTCTGGCACTGTGTTTGGTGCTGTGAGAGAAGAAGGAAAGAGGACCAAGTCGCTGTTCCTTATGCGGCCTGCAGAAAGAGAGGTGGTTCCTGCCGTTCTCTGTCTCCCCAGGACAGACCGGGGTTTCACCACATGGGAAGGAGCCCGTTCACTCAGGAGAACTCTCTCCCTGCTCAGCCCGGGGCTCTTCCTGGGCCTTTTCGCTTGTCTCAGAGCTTCTGTCCATTGCTTGCTGTGCACTGGGCTGTGTCTGCGCGTGGGCCCCCTGCAGAAGCGGGATCTCTGAGTGCAGAGCTGCAGGAGCAGATGGGTTGGTGTCGTGACCCCAGTCTGGCACCAGGAGGGGCCTGTCGGAAGGAGGCGCTGGGCATCTGGGACAGGGAAACCCCGGGCAGGGAAGGAGGGGCAGGTGGGTGGGACTCAGGCTGCCACAGTAGGAAACCGGCTGCTTCTTCAGCACTGTGCTCACTCCTCATTCAGGGGCGGGTGCTCACATGCCTCCACAGTGCTCTGGGCCCGCACCCGTGAGCCTTCAGATGCCCCCAGACAGCCCGGCGAGACAGGCCCGTGCACAGTCATTCTGCACAGTGCTGTATGCCCCGAGGGTAAGGATGGGCTCTGGGCATCCAGGGGCAAGGAACCCACCAGGCTGAGGGATGTGAGTCAAACAGGGGCATGGACCGGCTGGGAGGAGGAGGTCAGAATGGTGGGGACCGTCATCTCCTGTCCCCTAATGCGGACCCAGGAGCTACTGTCTAGCTGCTGCTTCTCTCCTGGTTCTTCCCAAGCAGACGTCCTGAGCACATTTTCTGTAACAGAAGATTTGGGGAGCACAGTGAAGGATGCTAATCAATTATTTCTGATGTGGTGAGTGTTTGCCATGCATCTGCCCTTGGCCGCAGGCCCTTTGCAAGTGCTGGGCCACAAAAGGATCTTGGAAAATGGTGGGGAGAAAACGCAGCATGCATTTCAGGGTCATGGAGGTGTGGAGAAGGGTCCCACAAATTACGGTCACCTCTCAGTCACTCTCGGAATCTGAGGCTTCATATTCCTCTCTCCTGGGGAACTTTTGCAGATCTTGGTGTCTGGGCCCACAGAACACACTGGAGCCTTGGGGGTAGACTGAGGCATCAGGCTTTGTGCCGATGGCAGACTGCCCCAGGCTGGGTAGGAGCGGGGGCGGCGGAAGCAAACACAAAGTGGTTTTGGGCTCTGGGCCGCCCCTCTTGACTGCAGTATTTTCATTCTGGTTGCACGTCAGTGTGTGGGGAGCTGGGGGAACTACTGATCTCTGGGGTCCCCGGGGATTCTTACGTGTGCCCAGGGCTGGAGACAGCTGTTCTAGAACGTGTGGGTTCCATGTGGGGCAGGGCAGGGCATGCACTGACCAGCCAGGAGATAGGACCCACTGAAGGCAGTATGCCTGGGCCGAGGTATCTGGCTTGACCGAGCGCGTACTGTCGCAGAGGCTCGGCCGAGCCGGTGGGGCGGGTGGCTCGGCGCAGCCCCTCACTTCTGGGACCCTAAACCCAGGACCGAGGAGAATCTGTCATTTGTCCAGTTGAAAAAGGCAACCGAAGCTGCACTTGGAAGGGAGTCTGCCACAGGACCCGGTGAACTGGTGACTTTTCCCCGTCGGTGCACGGCTCGTCCTTAGCGCCATCTGGTGTCTGTTGAAGGCTCTGTTCTTAATGGATGAGTAGGAAGTCTTCCTTAATGGAGAGGGACGGGAAACCTGGCTCTTGTCATTTACGGAGGACTAACATGTACTCTGGCCCAGGACGTGTTGTTAAACCACCATTAATGCGATTCAACATCTAAATTCCATGCAAGCACGGCAGTAACTTCTTAGAAATGAGTGCTGTAGAAAATCGCATTTTTGGCTCATTTTAAAATAACTATTTCAGAAACATTGAACAAAAACTAATTAAATGTCACATTTATGCTGGTGAGCAGAATGGCTAAGAGTGGTCTGTGAGGTGCTGGCATCACCCTGTTTTCTCATGGTGTGTGGAGGGGGGTTCACACTTGCCCCGTGGTGGGGAGCCCCTCGAAGCGTGTGTCACGGGAACAATTTTGATAAAGTGTATGCAGGTATTATTGTTTTACATTTATGATTAGTGTTTTTATAGCATGCTAATATGGCAATTAAGTTTTCTGTAGTTCTGTCATTTAGAATTCATTGCATACTCGAATATGTTTCAGTCGCATAATTTCCAGTCTGGCTTAATTATCCGAAGGCCCCAACGTGCACACATGTGTTTTCCTTTAGGGATGGGAGTATCAGGAGTGAGTGGGGCTTTTATCGCCTCTGTTCCTGGTACGACGTCCTGGCCTTTTAGAATTTCTGTTTTTAATAAGTGAAGTTAAAATCTGGGGGTAGGGAGAAGGGGTGAGTCTTTGTTCAGGGTCACTAAGAAGCCCGTGGTGGTACCACGTGTGATGGCGGAAGGCCGCCCACGCTGTCCCAGGCTCATACCCTTCGCTGCCCCACGGCCCTGGGTGGAAGGCGGCCCGGGCCTGGCACGTGGGTCCCCCCCTGGCTGCTGCACATGTGTCCCCGCTCCTCACCTGCCACTGCTCTGGCCTTGCCGTGAGGCAGCCTAGACATGCTGCCCGAGGCGCTCGACGCAGGCGTGTGACCTTTCTCGGAGTACCTGCTGTGTTTCTCCCTCGACACCGCTGTGTTCTCCAGCACCAGGGCCGACTCCAGACTGATCCAAAACCAGCCCAGAACTGCGTGCTGATACTTGTCGCACGGTAGCTCAGACCTCTTCCTCCGTGGGCCCTCAGGGCTGGGGCGCTCCTGGGTATGGTGGTCCCACAGCACAGCACGGCAAGTCTGCACCAAGTATCTGTGCTGGGCCCTGCGGGACTGTGAGCGTGGGGGGCTCGGCTGGGCGAAGACCGCACAAGCGTAGGGCAGGAACTCCAGCCCGCTGGAGCTCAGGGCTCTAGCTCAGGGCTCCCGCCAGTGCATCAGCGTCCCGGAAGCTCCTGGAGTGGCCGGGGGTGGGGGCGGGGTGGAGAGGTTGCCAAGGTCAGAGTGGTGCCTTGGCGGAGGGCGGGCAGGTGCAGCAGGACGTGTGCTCCAGGCTGGCGCACCCCGGGAGAGGCGTGCACTGGGCTCCATGCCTGTGCGCGGCTGCAGTGCTGGGAGCCGAGCTCCTGGGATGACGGGCGCGTGCCGCGACCACCCGTTCTTGGGCTGCTCCCACGTCGCGGGGGTGGGGGAGGCACCGTTGTCGGGGAACGGCTGCCCGCGGGCCCTTGCACACAGACTGGGAGGGGCGGCAGCCCTGCTGCCAAGGTCAGGGGCCACTCTGCTGCTGCGGCCTGGGACGCACAGGGCTCTGTTGCAGTGGCTCAACCACGCCTGCTGGCACCCAGCAGCCCGCCTCTGAGCCCCAGGCCCAGGTAGCCGGAGTTCAGAGAGAGGCCCTGACCTCGGGAGCCAGAGCCGCTGGCGCCAGTGTGGGGAGGGCGTCTGTCTCTGGGCCGGGCCACAGTCAAAAGCCTTGGCCGCTTCCGGAGCTCCCTGTGCAGCTGCGCTCCTGGTGCCAGCCTGGCCTGCGAGGGTGCGGGGGCCCTGGGACTCACACGGAGCTCCGGTCGGGGGCTGTGTGTAGATGACTCCATAGGGTGGGGACTTGTTCCCTGAGTTTCTGTGAATTGAGCCAGGTGCCCAGAAGAGGGCTGGCCGTGCTGTGTGCTCAGGCCCCGTGACCCTGGGTTGCTGACGAAACTCCTGAGCCTTGTCCTTGCTCTGAGTGGAATAACATCCGTGGGCCCCCGAGTGGGACTGACGGCCGTGCCGTGTGTAGCCCGGTGCCTGGCGAGCAGCCTGGCTCCTCAGCCTGTGGCCGTGGCGACTTCAGGACGGGTACGTGAGTTTCTCCAGGAGATGACGGGCACTGGAGGTAGTGGCAAGGTCAGGTAGGCACAGTGGGTCCCGGTGGTTCTCGAACCAGTGGTCTCTGAAGGCGTCTGTGATGTGATGACACTGTGTCCTCTGTCAGGTCTCGCCGGCCCTGGAGTGGCGGCCCCCCAGCAGGGGCAGGGCTGGGTACCCGACAGAAAGAGCGCCCTGTGTTGGGTGATGCGGCTGCGTGTTCCGGATGGAGCTGGCTGTAGAGGCCTGATCGTGGAGGCACTCGGGCAGGGTGCTGGCCCCGCAGGAGGTCACCGCTCACCCATGGGGGGTCTGCGCGTGGTCTGAGGTGAAATGTGCGGGCACTGAATGTTGGACACAGGAAATTTTCTTACAAAGGAATGAGAAAAACTAATCATAAAGGAGTAATAAAAGGGGCTCCATTGAGGTTAGGAACTCGTCTTCATTAATGGGAGGGCGGGGTGTCTTGGGTGCCGTCGGCCACGACGAGCGCCAAGCTGGTGGCCAGCAGCGCCAGCATCCCGTCGCCGCAGCGCTCACTCCAGCATCAGCCAGCGGGTGGGCGCCGTCGGGGCAGGCGGTGGAGGCGCCTCCGCTGCGGGCTGGGGCCCGGCGTGCTGCTCAAGGGCAGCTTGAGCGCGGGAGCTAACGGAACCGCCTGCCTCCCGCAGCCCGCTGTCTCCGCTCCGCGTACTGCTCTGACAAGAGCTCTTACAGCTCTACAGCTCTCCTCTCTCCTCCGACTCTCCTTCTTCTGCCTTCTTCTTCCTCCGACAGCTCTCCTTCTAATGCCTCCGACAGCCTTTATGGGGGTGCTTGAGCCCTGCCGCTATACAGGTGGCCGGTTGAATCCCAATTCTCCCCAGTGGATATACCCGGCCTGCCCCGCCCCTACATCTGGGGTCCACAAGCAAGTTCTTCTGGGAGGAGCAGGCCCTTACAGGGATGACCTCTAGAGGACGGGGCGACACTAGCACACGCATTTTACCGACGAGGACACGCAGTGGCACCTGTCGGTCTTCTGGGAATTACAGATTAAAGCTCCCTGCTAACCGCGATCTCGAAGGCCCACTGGGACGGCTGAGATGAAGACTGATGGCACCAGGGTCGGCAAGGGTGGGGACGGTGGGTGCCTGCGTGGGCTTCCCGCGGGAGTGCGGTGGCTCTGGAAAACTGCTGGAGGGTCTGTGAAAGGGAGGCACAGCCGGGTGTCCTCCTCCTCGGTGTGTATCTAATGAGATGCGTACCACGGGTCATGAAGGACAGGGACCGAGTGTTTATAACAGAGTGGTAGTGACCCGAATGTCTGTCAGCGGTAGAGCGGGTTTTGTACGTGGGAACACGCAGAGCTGCTCCTAACGTGTCGCAGAAATAAGCGACTTCTTCAAATGTAACGTTGAGTTTAAGCGGCCAGACAGGAAAAACGATCCCGCTTATACGATGTTCAGAAGTAGCAGAGGGCGTCAGCGGCCGGGGTTCTGGCTCCAGGGAGGAGCTGAAGGGCAGTGATTGGGAGGCTCCCAAGGGGCCTCGAGATGGGGTCAGTCGTGGTGATTCCGCACATGTTCTGCTTCGGTATCTGTTTATTAAGGAGAAGCTTAATGGTGTGACCCAAATGTGTTAAAACAATTGTGTGCGAGAGTGTACTTGAGAACAGAATAGATGGTTATGGAGGCACCTCCAGGAAAGAAGGGGAACAGAGGCGCCCGCACAGCTGAAAAGTGGCTGGTTTCAGGCCCACATCACGGTCAAGGCCATGGCTCTGAGCTCAGCTCTTCACTGTGCACCTGCAGCCTATGCTTCTCCTGAGTGGTCACAGGGTGGCTGCCACAGCTTGTCTCTGTGCCTACGCTTTATTAGTATTATTAGTATTATTATTATTTTAAAGATTTTATTTATTTATTTGACAGAGATCACAAGGAGGCAGAGAGACAGTCAGAGAGGGAGAGAGGAGGAAGCAGGCTTGCTGCCGAGCAGAGAGCCTGATGCGGGGCTCGATCCCAGGACCCTGAGATCATGGCCTGAGCCGAAGGCAGAGGGTTTAAACCACTGAGCCACCCAGGCGCCCCTATTAGTATTATTATTAAAAGATCTATTGACTTATTAGAGAGAGAGCATGTGGACTTGAGTGGGAGGGGCCGAGAGAAGGAGAGAGAACTCAAGCAGACTCCCTGCTGAGTGCAGAGCCTGACGTGGACTCGATCCCAGGACCCTGAGATCTTGCCCTGAGCTGAAATCAAGAGTCAGAGTCTCAGCTGACTGAGCCCCCCAGGCGCCCTGGATGTGGGAGCATTTTAAAAGCCGGAAAGTACCATATAGGATCTATTTCTTCATCTGTTCCCTTATTGCTCATCTATGGACTCGCTTAATAAAAATGTGACGTCACGTGGTGGGCGCAGTGGGGGGCTGGCTCGGAACGTGGTGGGCGCAGTGGGGGGCTGGCTCGGAACGTGGTGGGCGCAGTGGGGGGCTGGCTCGGAACGTGGTGGGCGCAGTGGGGGGCTGGCTCGGAACGTGGTGGGCGCAGTGGGGGGCTGGCTCGGAACGTGGTGGGCGCAGTGGGGGGCTGGCTCGGAACGTGGTGGGCGCAGTGGGGGGCTGGCTCGGAGGGGTCTCTCGCCGGGTGCTGCTGGAGCTCGGGGTGACCGACCCGCCTTGCGCGTCCGGTCAAGCTTCCGGAAGAAATCCCATCGAGGAGATGCTCGAGGGATGAGCAGGACGTGCCCCGGTCAAGCTGGAAAACATCTGGGGAAGAAGCAAGGAGGGAACCTTTCTGACGCGGAACAGAAGAAGCACTGACTAGAAGAGAAGAACGTTACCAGTTGGACATCATGGAAATTCAAGCTCCTGCTGTGTGAGACAAAAAGGCCACAGATTAGGACAGTGTCCTCATCATGTGTATTTCCTGTGTCTAGGCACAAAACTTGTGTCTAGAAGATGGAGCCATAAAACGTACTAGAAGGACAAACAACCTGATTTAGAAAATGGGCCGAAGATTTGAACAGACACTTCACTGAAGAAGAGAAGTGGGGCAGACGGGTGCGCGCGCGCGCGCGTGTGTGTGTAGGGGTGGGTGGGGGCGCTCATCGTTCCCAAGCAGGGACATGCCGTCAGAGCCACTCAGTAGAACGGCTGATACTGTTTTTTTAAAAGGTTCTTTTTTAAAAAGATCTTTTCTTTTAGGAGTTTTTTTTCTTTTTAAAGTTGTATGTATTTATTTGACAGAGTAAGGCACAGTGGGGGGGGACATAAGCAGGGCAAGCGGGAGAGGAGGAAGCAGGCTCCCCGTGGAGCAGGGAGCCCGACGCAGTGCTCAAGCCCAGGGCCCTGGGATCGTGACCTGGCTGAAGCGACTGAGCCGCCCGGGCGCCCCTGTTGAGCGTCACTTATGGTTTGCTTTCCTCTTTTTTCTCCCGCCTTCTCGTGTCCTTCTATTTCCTAAGTTCTCCATATGACTGAAATCATATGGTATTTGTCAAAGATTTTATTTTATTTTATTATTTTTTAAAAAGATTTTATTTGGCAGAGAGAGAGAGAGAACAAGCAGAGGCAGACAGAGAGGCAGGCAGAGGCAGAGGGAGAAGCAGGCTCCCTGCCGAGCAGGGAGCCCGATGCGGGACTGGATCTCAGGACACTGGGATCATGACCTGAGCCGAAGGCAGCCGCTTAACCAATGGAGCCACCCAGGCGTCCCTTTATTTTAGTTTTTAAAGTAATCACTGTACCCAACTTGGAGCTTGAGCTCACAACCCTGAGGCCTAGAGTCCCATGCCCCGCCGACTGAGCCAGTTGCGCACCCCCAAGAATGGCTGGTATTTAAGGAAGGACACTAGTCCGTGTCAGGGAGGGCGTGGAGCACTGGAGGCTCGCATCCACGGTTAGCTGGAACGGGAGAGCGTACGGTCGCCCTGCGGAAGGTCTGGCAGCTTCCTAGGAAGTGAGACGCGCCTGCACGTGAGCCCGACAGTGCACTCCTAGCCGTGGAACCACGAGAAATCCAACTGCATAGCCATGAAGACCTCAGACGAGAATATTTATAACAAGCCTTATTTACAATAGCCCCAAACTAGCACCAGCCCAGACGTTCAGCACCCAGGAGGCTTCCCGGCAGGGTGCCCATCCGTCCCGTGGAATACTGCTCCGTAAGCCAAAGGGGTCGCTGCCGGCTCGCACTTCTGTTCGGATGAACTCAGACCATAGGCTGAGTGGAGACAGAGCCCCCCAGATGATTCTGTGTTCGTGACGTTCTAGCCCAGGCCTCAGTGCTCCCTGGGCTCTCTGCTCGCGAGTGTGGGGGTGGATGGCTGTGGGCACAGCGAGGGTTTGGTGTCACAGAGATTCCCTGTCGTTTCACTGGGCTAGTAGGTGCACAACTCTGTGCCCTCGTCCGGGGTCACGGAGCTATTTACTTAAAAGGGGCACATTTTATATGTGCTATCTCAATAATGTTGATTTAAGAGGGAGAAACAAAGAAATAAAAACACCAGGGCGTGTGGCCCAGAGTCTGGGCCCTTCATGTCACCCCGGAGCCACCTGGCCTGTCCGGATTTGAGTTCACTTCCTGGACTGGGGCTGGGGCTGTGGCTGCTGGGCGCCCAGCGGTCTTTGCAGAGAGGAGAACACTGGTGTAGGGTAGCTGACAGCCTGTGTGTGTGTGTGTAGTACATCCACACGTATGCACATAGGCCTCTGCTGTGTGTATGTGTGAGCAGGCACACGCACACCTGTGTTCTCTTGGCATCAGACCGTGCAGATCTCGGAATCCTTTGGGGCACACGAGGCATCTGGAGCCAGGGGCTCGTGTCAGACCTGCTTCAGAGGAGCAGGAAGGCTCAGCCTGCCTGGGGGCTCCGCTCTGGTGCCCGTGCCGTGGCCGAGTCCGGTGTGGCTGGCCCGGCACAGGCTGCGCGCGTCCTAGCCTTGGAGGCCAGTTCGCTGATGTGTTTGACATCTGCTTCCGTTCTCACAACTCGCGCCTGCTCCCCCGTGTCCGGTTTCAGAGCGCCACGTCGGAACGGCGAGTCCGGCACTAACCAGGCAAACTTTTTGTTTTTGTTCCTTTTCTCACCCAGGGTTACCTTCCTGCCAATGTGGACCGAAGACCAGCCACTCTCCAGAGAAAACAGAAAGAATATTTTGCTTTTATTGAGCACTATTACGACTCTCGGAATGATGACGTTCACCAGGACACCTACAGGCAGGTGGGCTCCTCTCCTGTGTCTCATGTTATGTGAAGAACTTTGATTTGGGGATGATCAGTAGGAGGGTGTGTTCTCTCTAGCATGGCCCTACTCGGGTCACCGGTTAGTGTTTTCTCATGGTTAAACTTGAGATAAGTAATGGTGTGCTTCTAATAGTGGTATTACTATAACCATAATAGTGGTATGCTTATCTCTGGCTCCTTTTACAAAAGGGGAAAGGGGGTTTTTAATTGGAGTTTTAAAACATGCCTCTGACATCCCTCGCCAGGACCCAGAGACCTGGCTCGGGAGCGGGGGCCCCTCTTGGCTCCGTGAGCTGCTGTCCGGCCTGAAAGCTCGGGTCGATCAGAGCAGTCTCTGTGGGCTTCGTGGGCTCTGGACCTCTGAGGCACTGAGGGATGGGCTTAGACGGGGGAGAGCTGTGCTTGTCAGCTGGATTCGAGGGCACACGGTTCAGTCCATAGCAACACTGTGGCCACTTAATAGTTTCTGCTGTTTAGTTTAATGCAAAATGGGTATAATTATGGCTTCTTGAGCAGTCCATTGAC
The DNA here is from genome assembly GCF_011764305.1 of Mustela putorius furo. NCBI lineage: Eukaryota > Metazoa > Chordata > Mammalia > Carnivora > Mustelidae > Mustela > Mustela putorius. The sequence continues at coordinate 14,440,544 of NW_025422023.1, forward strand.
AGACGGTGTGTATAATGGGAAAAGTACTTAAAATTGATTTACAGTTCACAATACATTCAGAATTTGCTATTAGAATAGCTCTTTGAGGGCTTTGGCATTCTCTCTCCTTGTAATGTGTGAGAATTCAGAATGGTTTGTGTTGCATTCATTCATTCTCTTATTTATTTTTGTGCCGCATTTAAACAAAAAGTAGGTTTTTTTTTTTTTTTAAAAGATTTTATTTATTCATTTGACAAAGAGAGTGTGTATAAATAGCGGGAAGGGGCAGGGGGAGATGGAGAAGCAGGCTGTCCACTGAGCAGGGAGCCCAGCGTGGGGCTCAATCCCAGGACCCTGGGAACGTGACTTGAGCCAAAGGCAGATGCTTAACTGACTGAGCCACCCAGGTGCCCCCAGAAAGGTAGTTCTACTCACTGGTAGCCCTGCCTCCGTTTTCAGAGATCAACGTCTGACTTTCCTGAGCCGTGTCAGTACCCAATATTTCCTTGTGGAAATCCTACTTCTAGGTGAGGGAGCCTTGCCAAATTTTTCTGCCTCAGATGTGGGCTCACCGCATCTCCTTTTCATTTTGGTGTCGATCTTTCAGAAGGTCTGAAGCCAGGCCTTCCCTCTGACTGATCACCAGAGCTGCTTCCGGTTGTGCGGGTTCTGGGGGAATGTCTTCCTCACGGACGGGTACAGTGGAGCTTGGGAGGAGGACGTCGTGCGTACGCGAGGACCAGGGAGAGGGCAGGCAGGAGCCCACTTCTGTTGCCCCCCAGGCCCCCGGGGCGGTGCCCTCTGCCTCGGGCCCCTCTGCCCCTCTGGCTCAGCCCCAGCCTCTCCTGAGTGGCTCCCAGGGCACGAGCAACTGATTGGAGAGATTTTGCATTTGGATTTGGTGAGGGAAAGACTGGGTTTCCTGGCTTATCTTTCTCCACTTCAGTGATTTTAGGGAACGGACCAATTTGCTATTGTTTTGAATGCGTTTCTCATGAATTTTCATTCAAGAAAAAGACTTCCGAAGGACGACGCCAGCATCTATCTATAAGATTTACCAAGCTGTATTCTATTATGAATTTCATAAGGGGAAGTTAATTAAAAACGGGTTACATGCATCTTTATTCAGTTACTCTGATAGCTAATAAAAAGCTTCCGTATTATAGCGAATTCCCCAAATGTTTCCCCATTAACATAACTGAGAACAATGGAGCCCGTGGCGGTCTGGTTGGCCCGCCGGCTTTTCAGCCCCGCCTGCCGCAGCTGGACCCGGTGGGCGCTGTCTTTGCTGCTTCTGTCTGAGACACGCCGTTCCTTCCTGGCAGAGCCTGGTCTGGTCTGGGGCTTGGGCACCTGCTGTCTCCCTGCCGCCCACTCCTCAGGGTTGCCTCGCCCTCGCACGACCAGGACGCGGCGCGACTACAGGGTTGTGGCTTCCTTTCACGTCCCTCTGTGTCCTCTGTTCAGGGGCTCAGTTGTCAGGCGGAAGAAGTCCTGCCCAGAGCACGCAGAGCTGATCAGGGTCAAGGCTCATCCGCTGTGCCCTCCCTGCTCTCGGAGTTCTGCGGAGCGCCGGGGCCTCCCTACACCTCAGTCCTATACCCCGGAGCGGGTGGCCTCGAGGGGCCCACAGAGCCCCCTGTGCCCAGCCTCATGCAGCGCCACCTAGGAGGTTGGGCGTCCCCTCCTGCTGGCACAGACGGGGGTAGTTGTGGGGCCTGCTGTCCTCGCTCCTCGGCAGACGTGACAGGCTGCTCATCTGTACGAGGGGACAGACGTGGGCCTGAGTGTGATGTCGTGGGGGCAGTGTTCCGACGGTGGCTCTCGAGGACACCCTGGCACAGGGGGTGAGATCTGGCCGGCGTGCTCCAGCCCCTCGTCTGGATGGGACCCCGCCCCTCTCGGCGCTGCTGGCTGTAGGCCTCCTTCGCACAGCAGGTCACACGTACGTCTCTGCTTCCTTGGATCGGCCCCGTGTTGCCCGGAGCGCTTGAGGCCGATGGGTTCCCAGGTTGCTCTCGTCCGGCTCCTTGCCTCTCTCTCCTTCCCACCACCCTTTGTTGCTGCCCGTGGGCCATGCAGCCCAAATAGCGAGTCCACTGGCCTCCGGCTCCCTCCCGGTTCTTTCCCCTGGTTGGGGGCTGCTCGAGGGAAGAGCCCCAGGCCGGAGCCTGTTAGTGGGGAAGCAATCCCCACGCCGCAGCATGGCGCAGTGGACGGGGCTCCGTTGGCTCCCGTCACCTTGTGTGCTCTACACGGGTCAGCCTCTGGGTTAGGGCGGCACCTTCTAGACGAGGACGCCAAGCCCCAGGGCCTCAGTGACATGGCCGGGGCTGTCATGCTAGGAAGGCTAGGAAGGCTGAGTGAGGACGCTGTCCTGGTCCCGTGGGTGGCGGGGTCCTCATGTGGAGACGGGGACAGACCGGCCTTGCAGACTCCCTCTGGGCATTAAAATGTGCGCGGCCTCCTTCAGCCTCTTTGGACCTTTCTCTGGGCGATGGGGGTGGTGGCCGTGTCGGCCAGGGGTAGATACTCCTGTGGGATGTCGGGAGGCAGCCCGTGGTGCCCACTCAAGCCCTGGACGATCTTACTGGGTCGCTGCTGGCACGTGCAGGTGCTTGCTGGGCAGCGGGGGCTCTTCGCGGTAGCGCAGGGCAGGGCAGGCCGGGCTTCGCCGACACTAGCGTTTCAGGTGCTTCCTCTGGGGAGTGCCCTGGATCCCCAGGGACTCGACGAAGGGGAGAAGCATGCGGCCTGGGTGCCAAGACGCAGCTGTCACCGCGGAGAACTTGGACGCCCTCGATGCACCTGAATTGCTCCCCGTGTCAGAGGCTGGAAATCAATGTTTACTAATTGCTATGGATCATGTTGCTAAAGAGCTAAGGGCCGCTCTCTTGCTAACCGCGAGGCCGCTGTTCGGTTGGGAAGCGTCAGGCGAGCCTTCAGCTGGGACTGGGGGAGCTCCATTCAGGTCAAAGCTGCCACCACGTCTGCAGTTGAGCTTGTGTTCTCAGGGTGGGAGCGGCCCAGAGTCTGGAGTAAAGGCATTGCTGTTGCTTTAACTGCTGCTCTGACGCGTGCTTGCAAGGACGTTTGTTGTCTTGTAAAATGATGCATCTTCCTCCTGCATCTGCAGATCCACATCGACATCCCTCGCATGAGTCCGGAAGCACTGATTCTTCAACCCAAAGTGACGGAGGTAAGAGCCGGCATCTGGGCGTGTCCCTCTGTTGGGGTGGTGGGCTCCCCCGGAACTCGGGAGGCGGTTGGTGCAGTTGGGGTGCATGCCTGCTGTGGGTTTGGGGGTAGCCTGTGGGAACATAGTCATAGGAATTGCTGGTTGTTCTTCAAATATTTTGCGTGTAATATTGATGCGTGTAAAGGACACGGGCGTGTGCAGGTAGAGAGTGTGCTCGTGTTCACTCCCACTGAGGGCTGAGAACCCCACTCACGTTGGACCCGTCATGTGGGAGCTTTTAGAGCTGCTCCCAATTCTCACCCCGCTCTCGAAAGGCCCGTAGGACGTGACCAGCCTCCTGACTCTGTGATTGTGCACGAGCTCAGCGTGCGTCCTGTGCTGTTGTGGCCAGTCCGAGTCTAGACAGTAGCGGGGGCCGCCTCCTTCCTCTGGTAGCCTTGTCCCTCGGCAGCTTGTGTTTCCCTCCGCTTTGTTTTCTCAGACTCCGCCGATCTGGTGGCCGGTTGTAGAACCGTCATTTAAATATCGCACCCTTTCTGCGGCCCTTCTCCTGCTGCCGGACGTTTGGGTGTCAGGGATCTCCTGGGATCAGGGCCTTCTAGCACGTTCTCACGGGTGCCCACAGGCAGGAGTTTCTCTGGGGCGTTGCCGAAGATAGGGACCAGTTGTGTGCTGGGGTGTGAGCCTGTGGAACCCGCAGGCCGGTGTCAGCGTGCCCCATGGTGGGCTGTGTTGCTCACGTGCTCACCCGCGGAGTGTGAGGTCTGCAGTCCGCAACCCTGCGGGGACTGCCCGCCTCGTGTCCCTGAAGCGCGCATTCTTGTCGTGGCCTCCATCTCCGTGTCTCTTGTGCCTCACGGCATAAGCACCTCTTCCTGTATTTATGGGCTTCTCTGTTCCCTCCTCTGCAACATGCTTGATTCTGTCTTCTGCCCATTTTTCTTTTGGGTTGTTAATCTAATTTTTAAAAGAAACATTTTATTTATTTATTTGACAGATCACAAGCAGGCAGAGAGGCAGGCAGAGAGAGGAAGGGAAGCAGGCTCCCCGCTGAGCAGAGAGCCCGATGTGGGGCTCGATCCCAGGACCCTGAGACCATGACCTGAGCCGAAGGCAGAGGCTTCACTCCCTGAGCCACCCAGGCACCCGTCTTGATCTTTTTATTGGCTGCTGATCTTTATATGTTACGGATTCTAAATCTTTCTCAGTTTGTGTATCACACGCATCCTCTTCCATGGTGGGGCCACTTCTCACTTCCTTCTTGGTGGCTGTTGGTGACCGGAAGTTCCTCGTTTCGGTGTGGTCAGACTTCTTCGTGTCTTTTTTATGGTTAGCGCTCCTGTGCTTTTCTTTTTTCTTTTCTTTCTTTCTTTCTTTTTTTAAAAGATTTTATTTATTTATTTATCTGACAGAGGGAGACACAGCGAGAGAGGGAGACAAGTAGGCGGAGTGGGGGAGGGGCAGCGGGCTTCTCGCCCAGCAGGGAGCCTGATGTGGGGCTCGATCCCAGGACCTTGGGATCATGACCTGAGCCGAAGGCAGACGCTTAACGACCGAGCCCCCCAGGTGCCCCTTGTGTGCTTTTCTTAAGAAATCTGCATGTACTTCACGCAGCACCTTTCGCACGCTCTCACCTGAAAGTTTCAACATTTCCTCTCCACACCTGCATGGTCCATGCGTCTGTCATTCCCAGCGGTGCACCACGCGAGGCAGGAGTCCAGCGACCTTGCCCATAGCGTGACCTGTCAGGCCTGGCCTTGTGCATGGCCTCCACCTGGTCTGCACGTGTTTGCGGCCTCCCGTCTGGGGCTCGTCCTTCTCACACTCGCACACGTGTTTCCATGGGCTCCGTTTTGTCCAGAACTCAAGGCGCTTTCCCTCAACACCACGGTCTCCAGTGAGCTGGGCTGCATGAGGCGGGTCCCTGTGCGCGGGTGGAGCCCCAGCTCCCGCTTCCCCGCGCGGTCTCCGGCCCGCATGCGCCCACCTGAGCCTTGCGGTCACCCGGCCCCAGCGTCCGTGTGCTCCGTTGCTGTTTACTGTCTGCTGGTCGTGCGGCGGGTGCTGCGCAGAGTCTGGGGGCCGGAGGGGGCCGGACCTCTCCGTGGAATACAGTCTTGTTCTCACGAGCCTGTGGATTCTCCACGTTCCGGGCTGTTCCGCTGTAGGTGTAGCATGTGCTCTGGGAAAGGTTTTGAGTATGTTTTATTAGAGTCATTCTTAATTATCGTATTTTTTGTTTCTATTATAAACAGTATCTCTTTAAAATGGAATTGTTTTTACATTTGAAATATTTGCTTTGCCTCTTAATTGCTCCCATAAATGTACTTTTAAACTTTGCTATCTGTTGTTGTCTGTTCGTTAAGTTTGTTGAACACAAATCCTGGGTTATGAAAGCAAAAGTACTCCTAGATTATAGGACACAAAGGGAGAAAATTAGTCTTCCACAGAAGTAGTCATTTTGAGACAATTCTTTTTGATTGTCTGTTTTAGCAGTTGTACCTACTGTATCCGGAACACGGGAAATAGCATACAGTTACCTCTCTTTCACTCATTTTTTTTAATGGAACATAGAGTCGGCTATAGACCTTCGGTTGATTTCATTTTTCTATTTTTCCCGACACTCGACACCTTCCGTGTAGAGCAGAGCTCACGGGCTCTGGGTTCCGGAGCTGGGGTGCAGTCCCCGTGGCTGGTGTTGATGCGTCTGCTTGTCTGTGACGTCCTGGGACCCTGGTCCCGTTGCTCTGAGGTGCCTCCCCGCCAGCAGCTGGTCTCTCTCTGCTACGGATGCTTTCTCACTTGGTGCTTGTGCGCATCCCCCGGAGCTGCAGACCCTGCCCGGGCGTGCGGGGAGTGATGCGATAAGCAGGGGCTTCGGGAAAGCTGTGGTCTTGGGATGGGCAGTAGGAAACCGGGTTCCAGTGTCTGGCATTGCAGAGGCTCGGCCCAGGGGTTTCTGCTACAGACAGCCCGTGGCCGACAGCACAGAAGGGTGTTTTGTCTCAGGCCCGAGCTTGCGGGCGGTGAGGCAGCTGCTCCTCTGGCCTCGGCTTCCCCCTTGCGGCCCCAGCCGGCGCTCCGTCTAGCTGTCTGCATCACATTTGTCTCGGAGCAGGAAGGAGAAGACGCGCAGAGAAGGACGTGTCCTTCCCTTTCCAGCTCGTTTGTAGAAGTCGCTCGCAGTTCTTTTCTTATTCCGCGTCCAGAACTGAGTCACGGGGCTGAACTTGGCTGTACAGGCCTGGGAAAATGTCACTCGGACGGTCGTCGGTCCGCATGCCTCCCTGGAGGCCGGGGCTTCTGACCGCTTGCGCGAGGGTTGTGGCACGTCTTCCGTCCGTCCACACGTTCTCTTACTCATTCAGCAGACGGCGCCCAGTTCTGCTCTGGTGCCCCTTCCCGCCTCCCCCCATCCTCTTCCTCCCGTGGCTTCACTGAGGTCTAGTGGCCGGACGATAGAATTCGCCCGTTTCAAGTGTGGCGTTCGTTCAGTCTTGATACCTGCAGGTAGGAATATGACCACCACCTGGATCGTGATCTAGAACATTCCCATCACCCTGAGAAGCTCCCTTTGCTGTCCGCCTCCGTCCCCGCTGGTGCCCCCGTGACGTGCTCCGCCGCTTTCTGTCTCTAAAGTTCCGCTTTTTCAGAATTTCCTGCAGGCGGGGTCCCACAGATCGCAGCCTTCCCCGAGCGGCTTCTCTTGGTGCTCAGACACTTGTCCCCTTTGTCCCATGGTCCCGCCAAGCCGGCTCCATGGTCTGCACGTGTTCCTCAGTGTGCTTACGGGTTCGCCAGTGCCCGCTGGCCGCTCGGGCTCTTCCCACGCGTGGGCCATCGCAGGTTTGCTGTCGGCCTTCTGGCAGAGCGCCCGCGAGGGGATGCGTCCCCCCGAGCTGAGTGCCTCGCGGGACGGCGGCTGTGGGGGCCGTGTGGGGGGTCTGCTTCGTGAGAAACCGACACTCATTTCCACGGGGGCCGTCCCAGTGCGCGCCCCCACCGGCAGGGAGCGTTCTTGCTCCGTGTCCTTGTCAACACGCGGTGTCGCCAGCCGTCTCAGTTTTTGCTGGTGCTCAGCGGTGTGTGGTGGTACCCTCCGGGGCTCCGATGTGCAGTTCCCTGATGGCTGAGGACGGTGAGCGTCTTGACATGTGCCGATTGGCCCTGTGTAGGTTTTCTTCCATGATGCGTCTGTTCCATTTTTGCTCACTGATTGCTTTTCAGACCTCTCGCTTGCTTGTTCCCTGGGCGAGCTCAGCCTGGAGGCCCTGATTTCATAGAGGCTCAGCTAGTTTGGAGGCCTCAGGACATGCCTCACGGCTGCTAGGAAGGTCTGGAAGTGAGCAGCATGGACTGCAGGGCACGTGGCCATGGCCTGGCCGCTCCCTGCCGGAGAGCAGGAGCACGAGTGAGGCCAGTAGCCTTGGTCAGGAGGTCACCGCCCCTCCCCCAGGTCCGACAGGTCTCAGGAGGACAGCAGACTATCTACCTCCAGTGCCTCAGGCAGCATGTGACACGGAGCCAGTTTTCATGGCTACCTGTCAAAGGAACACCTGACAGGATTCCTCTTTCTCTCACCATGACCTCGGAGTGTCTGGTTTCCTCTGGGCCTTCAGATCTTTCTGGAAGTTTGTCTTTTCAGAGGTGCGGTCTCTGATGACGCTCCTGTGGGATTGTGTCTGACTTCTTGTTCCTGTGGTGACTCGCTCTGTTAGTCCCCTCTGGAGGACTTTTTCGCCTCCTATTTTTTTGACTTTTTTTTTAATCTTCTGTCCAGTGTTGAACAAAGTAGATCTGTTACGTTGAAGAACACGAATTCTGAGCAGTGGCCCCATGGCTGCGGTGGTGGGTATGGCGAGTTTATTAGAAGGACCATATTCAAATACGGCCGTTGGACCTTTTCCACTGAGAAGTTCATCATCTACCGAGTGCCTTTGCCTCCGCGCTTATTACATTATCTGCCCTCTGGTTATCTGCTTCTTAGAGCAGTTTCACAAATTAGGGAAATAAGATGCTTTTTCCAATTAGCCATGCAGAAGTGATGTCTCATTACATTTCACCAGACGCAGAGGATAATGAAACATGCAGGCTTTTTAAGCCACGTTATTTATGTGCAGTTTTTAGAATTAGGGTGATGAGTTTTCCGTGGCCCTGAAGGATGGACATTTTCTAGGAGGCACAAAGCGGTGGGGCACGGGGGGCGTTCAGAGCAGGCTCCTGCCCGCGGCTGTGCACTTCCTATGCTCTCCTATGGGCACGTGTGGGCCCTGCCACCCTGCCCGCTCCTGGGCCGGTAGTAACCAGAGGAAGACCGCTTTGGAGGCTCTGGAGTTGGCTTTGGCCACCCGCGATCTGGGACCACATCCAAGTGGGTTCCTGGCATTTGTGCACGGAGCACTCTCAGCAGTGAGCTCTGCGTGGCTGACCCCTAGACCTCGGCCCGAACCGGCCAGGCCCGCCCCACCTGTTCCCGCCACGGCCGGCCCTGCAGCGCCCGTGTGTTTCCCACTGCAGCCCAGAGTCTCGCTCCCATTAAACCTCGCTTGGAGGGGCAGCAGCCTGCACGCTGGTGTCTTCCATCCCGGCTGCCTGGCACGGGTCTGTTGGGTCGACTCAGCGAACCTGTGAGCTCTCTGCCAGGATTCTGGCCGGGACTGGGCACTCGGCTCTGTCTTGTCAGATTGAGGACGTGGCCTGGGGTCCCCTTCCTCCCGCGGTCCCTGTGGTGGTGCCTGGCGCGTGGCATGGCGGCTGAGTGATGCCACGCGGACTCACACAGGCCTCCCGTGTGGGGGTCCTTCTCCAGGAGAGGTGACAGTCCTGCTGGACAGGCCTGCGGGCGTTAGGCACGGCCCGTGCCTTCCCTGCCTGCGGCTCCTTCCTCCCCGTCTCTTCACGTGGGCCCGTAATTGAGCTGTTCCCTCCCCAGGGGTGGGGACGCGTTTGTGAGCGCCCAGAAGTGCTGGCTTGTCAGAGAATTAGTTCACTAAACTCTCCTGGTGTGTATTCTGGGGATCCGATCGCTAGATCTTTCCTTTACTGTCTCTGTTTTTATGGTAGAACATATCAGAGCAGAAGTTCTGTGACATTTATGTTTAGATTCAAAGAGACAAGTAAGCATTGACTTACAGGTGCTGCTGTTTGTGGAAGGAAGAGCGAGAGCTGGTGTCTGTGAGGCCCCTGTGTCCCTCCCCACGCGCCCCCGTGTCCTCCCCTCGCGCCTCCTGTGTCCCTCCCCATGCACCTTCCTGTCTCCCAGCAAGTGACCATTTGCAAGTGGCCATTCTCTTGTATTTTGGTTAGCTAGTCTCTTGATTTTCTGTCTAGTTTTGTCATGTGTTTATATGCGTGCATATGTTTTTGCCTTTTTTAGTTTTCATTTTCCAATGGGATTATTCTAAATATATTCGTGCTGGCTCTTTCTGTCATAGCCCTCGGTTTGTTGCCTGGAGCTGGCGTTCATGTCCCGGCGCCGCGTCGCTCTCCGCGGCTCGGTCTGTGTGCGGCTCCCTCCAGTCTTGCGCTGCTCGGGCATTCAGGCCATTTGCACCGGGTGCGTTTTCTCAGGGTGTCGCTGGGCACGTTCCTGTGAGTGGGGTGTGCTCGTACAGAGCCCCTTTGGGGCGTGTGTGGGGAGGGGCGCCGGGGGCTGGCTCAGGTGCGCACAGGTGACACTGACTGGGGCGCTGGGGAGAGTGGCCGGCACTGTCCCTCGCCTGGACTTGGGAATGTCAGGCTGAGGCGGCAGTCCTGCCTCGCAGCATGAAGTGGTGTCCCGTTGGCCTTTTAACTTTGACTTCCTTAAGCGCATGCAAAGTCGACTGTGTTTTCTTAGGTTTCTTGTCCGTTTGTGTTTCTTCTCTTGGAAATGCTTTTGTTCCATGTTTCTCTTGTGTTTGCTAGTCTGTTCTGTTGATTTGAAGGAGTTCTCAGTCTGTTCCGGAAGCTGGTTCTGTTTTAGATGTGGATGGTTATGTGCCTCTCCCTTCTGATCGCGGCTTGCTCCTCACTCTGTTGGTGAGGAGACATTCATGATCCACCGCGGCTACTTCCACGATCCTTGCCGTTACGATCACACCTTTTTACAGCGGTTTCTGTTTTCTCAGGATTATTTATTTGAATGAGGGGAGGAGAGAGAGAGAGAGAGAGAGTGCACACACGCGTTGGGGAGGAGCAGAGGGAGAGGGAGAGAAACTCAAAGTCCACTGTGCTGAGTGCAGAGCCTGACACAGGCTTGATCTCACAACCCCAAGGTCACGACCTGAGCCTAAACTGAGAGTCGGACACTTAACCAGCTGTGCCACCCAGGCGCCCCAGCTTTTTGCACCTGAAGACGTTCTTTTTAACCTCCTGATTTCAAAGAAGTCTGAGTCTCCCAGAGTTTGAAGTTCTGCCCTTTAGATTTAGGGCCACAGTCTGTTTGGAATGGGCTTTGTGTGCATGGAGTTGGTGTGGCGGTCTGATTTCTGAGCACCTTCCCCGCGTGGATAAGCTGTTGTAGCCCCCCTGCTCCTTGGATCAGCTCGGCCTTAAATCAGGATTCCACACATAGTTCGCTCCGTCTGGGCTGTCCTCCATTCTTCCGGTCTGTCTGTTTGTCCCGTGGCCTTGCTGTCCTGCAGGCTGGGCTGCCCGTGGGTTGTTCTTGTTTCTGGGGTGTTCATGGAAATGTACAGTCAGCTCGTTAGTTTCATGAAAATCTCAGAAATCACATTGAATCTGCCCATCCGTTGGAGAGAATTCACGTTTTGTTTTTGCATTTCTTTAGTTCTCTGGATCTTTTATTTTTAATAGTGTCTTCTTTCTTGTGTTCTTGTGATACTCCGTAGAGGCGGCTGACTTTTGTCCGCGAGTCTTCTGTCTGGCCCATGTTACCGACCACTTTCATCCGTTCTCATGCCCCGCGTGTGGATGTGGTTGAAGATTTAGAGAAGGGGATCCTATTACTTGTGAATAACAGCGGTTTCTTTTTTTTCTATTTTGATACATGCTTTGTTTTGCTTTGCCGGCTAGGACTCCTACCACAGCACCGAGTACAGTCATTCCCAGCGCCATTCCTGATCGTAACAGGAGGCCTGTTCCCACGGTGCCCACCTCGGATGGCCACTCTAAGCCTTACGAACGCTTTGTCGTGTGAGGGGCGGGGCCCTGCTCGGGGTGTTGTGCTTTATCCGGCCCTGTCCCCCATCATCTGGTAGAATTCATTTTTGCCTCCTTATTCTCTTAACGTGGCAGATTTTATTTGTAGCCTTCCTGGTATCGAGGGAGTGCATGTTCCCGAAGTAAACCCGGGTGGCTGGGGGTGAGCTGTTCCAGGGCCGGCAGGAGCAGGTCAGTGGCCGTCTCACCTGCCGCCCCGGTAGAAGGGGAGTCTGGTCACTCCTGAATTTGAAAACTGCTTCTTTCTGACCGGTCCCTGATTCTCCAGGACGCTCTGGCATATAGCCGTGTCTGTTGTGTCGAATATTTGGTCTGGTAATAGTGACACTGTGATGTTGTGTTTGAAGGTGCTTTGAGTGTAGTGAGACATCTGTGCCTTTGCTAACCTCATCAAACACCTGTCGTGAGCACAGAATGGGGGGTGTAAATTGTCACGTTTGAAGGAGGTGAGTGTCGAGTAATTCACACACCACACATGGCCTCATTGTCTGCTTTAAGAGAGCTCTACGTTATTAATTAGTGTTGTGACACATCGTCAGTGGCCATCGCAGTATGCCTAGCGTGTATTTTATGTAGGGGCTGCCTTGTAACCCCCCTTTTGTCATGGGCTCTCACTTGGTGTCACTCATCGGGGGGAGAATTCGTGTGTGGCCGGTGTCCCTTGGATCGCGTCGTGTGAAGCCGGTGTCCCTTGGATTGTGTCCCGTGGGGCCGGTGTCCCTTGGATCACATCGTGTGGGGCACTGTCCCTTGGATCGCATCTCGTGAAGCCGGTGTCTCTTGGATCGCGTCGCGTGAAGCCGGTGTCCCTTGGATCACATTGCATACACTTGAGCGGTGATGACTTGTCCTGGACCACGTTGCTCCCAGGTTTCCAGGGATGTGAGTCCCCAGTTCTCCCGGCAGGACAGTGATGTTGTCGCTCCTCGCACAGAGATGGTCTCCACGGTGCTCTGTGTGCTGTGAAGTCATGTGGCTCATGCGTACAGTGTAAGGTTTTCAGATTTCTGAAGTCAGGTTTTTGTAAGCCCTCATGAGCACAGTGACGTTTTTGGGTTCAGTGTATTTCGTTTTTTAGACTGCAGAGTGGCTTGGTTCCCAGAGCACCCCACGGGGCTGGCTGGGCCGGGTCCTGCCTTGGCAGGTCCATGGAGAGCACAGCATGTTTGCAGAATGAAGCCGGGGCCCTCTTGGGCCCCTCCCGGGAGACTTCTGTGCAAGAATGTCCTCTGAGTTTTTTAGGAGAAACCTTTCTTGGTGCTTGGGTGCCTGAAGTCCGGCAAGTGAGTGAACTGAGAACGACTGTCAGGTTTGCATTTTCTTGGCCCTGGTGGTAATGGTAGCAAGTCTTTTATTACTGCTGCCCAATGTAAGTCCATTTGGTAAGAGTTGAAAGTTCGAGCTACTTTTAATGAATTCCGACTCTTTAGCAAAGACAAGCACATCAGGGATGTTAACAGAACTTTAATAGCAAGTAAGATGATGTGTATCGTCATTGGAGCCGTTTCTGGTCGTTCTGTGTTTTCACTGAGTGCCCCTGTCCTCGCGGGGCGCCCTGCTTATGGTCCTTTGGCAGATGACGCTGCTGCTCAGACTGAGCCCGGTACTGAATCTTGAGCTGGCACGCTGTGACCGAGCCCCGCTCCCGTCTCCACGCCGGCTCCCGCGGTCGCCCTCACGAGCAGCCGCCCTGTTTCCGCCTGTCCCGCCACGGTGGCCCCTGAGACACCCAAGTCTCTGCCAGATGGCATGGTGGGGGCTGTGACCCCCTGAGGAAGTGTAAGTGTACGTGCAGGCCTGGGTGTGGTCTGTGTCCTCAGCACTGGGCTGTCAAAGGGTGGCCACGGACAGGGGTGCAGGCAGCAGAAGGGGTCCTATCTTGCCGTCCATCTAGTCCGTGTGTGTGTGTGTGTGTGTGTGTGTGTGGTGCCAGCCTTGTTCCGGCCGTGTGCAGAGCTGGAGGACACATCCCCAATCAGGGTGCTTTCTGGGGTCACTTGACTTTGGAGGAGAACACTGAGTTGCTGATGTTGCCCCGTGTCCCAGTTCTGGGAGCCTCTGTTTCCCGATCTGGTCTTCCAGCAGCCTTGTAGGAAGAGTGTCCTGACTCCCGGGCTGGGCTGTCCCGCCTCCCCCATAGCCCTGCCTTGTACCCTGCTGGCAGGCTGCACAGGCCTGGGGGCCCTGGTGGTGCCTGTGGTGCCGGCCATGGTGTAGATGCTGGAGGTTGGCTTCCAGCCCCAAGCTCAGCTGCTTTGGCCATGTGGCAGCAGTGCTGTCCTGTCGCCTCCCTGTGCTGGCCCCGGGGCAGGGGCTGGGCAGGTGCTAGCCCAGGGCCCCACGCTCCCTCGGGCCACTGCTGGCTCACTCCGCCTGATTCCTGGCTTGGCCCCTCTGGCTTTTGGCCCTTGACTTCGGTGACCTGCTGGCTCCTGCTTTGCCTTGGCGGGACTTCTCGCTAGCTCTGGCCTCTGTCACTCTGGGGAATTGGGCCTGGTCAGTGAAAGACCTGGCTGTGGCCAGAGTACCCTGTTTTCCTGGCGCCTTCCTCAGTAGGGTGCGGGAGCACGGGCAAGAGCTTCTCGTCCTCGGGGTTACACCGTCAGTGTGGGTGGCCCTTGGCGACTGTCCTTCAGAAGAGTCCTCTGACTTTGTTTGTAGTTGAGACCATGTCGGAGTGAGGGCCCTGGGGATGGAGCAGCCAGCAGGAGCAAAAGCCAGTGCCCAGTTTGCCCCAGGCCTATCGCTGGGTGTGAACTCAAGGGAACTGGTGCATGTACCCTTTAAAGGGTCATGTTGTTGACTTTGAAAACGCCTGCTTGGAAACAGTTTTAGGAAAAGCCCTTCTGGTGCTGTCTCTTAACAGCCTGAGTGCAGGAACTTGGAGGGGGCTTGGCGCGTACTGTGAATGGGAGCGGCGGGTATTGGGCGCAGGCGAGAAGCCCCCCAGCGTGCATCCCCCTGGGTTGGGAACGGCAGCCCCTTGCGTTACGACTTGCTCTAGTGATGTCTCGTCTCTGGGGAGCTCATTATGATGACAGGCACATGGAAAAATATTTTCGGGGTAACCCTCAGAGGTCCTGTCCTGATGTGCTCACGGTCGCGCTTGCTGTCCTGGTCCGTGTCGCGGGGGCAGGATCTAAGGTGGGGTGCGCTGTCACTTGGGTCTTCACAGACCTTGTTGGGGACGGGGCCTAGGGTCCGTGAGACGGGGACGGGGCCTAGGGTCCGTGAGACGGGGAGCTGGCAGAGGGAGGCCGTGGGCACCCTGGGGCCTCACGGGACAATCTTGGGTGATTCGGGGATGGAGTTCTGAACGATGCTGAGGGATTCGGACTCTGAGCTGTGTTCGTTGTCATCATCTCAGACACAGGCCAAGTGAAGTCGCATGACATGATTTAAGACAAAAGATCCAGGATGAAATCGCAGTCAGTGAAGAGAAAACAAAGAGTAAGCAGCCCTCAGCCAGCAACGGCGCGCATCGTTTCTGATGTGGGCCTCGTCCTGCCCATCAGCTCTGCAGCCCGGCCTGTGGTCGCTCCCGGAGCAGCCCCGAGTGGACGGGTCAGTCAGGCTGCTGCTGGATTTAGGTCTGGGACAGGTGTCCCGTAGCAGCCCCATCTCCCGGGGCCATGGGGCCCCTGTCCTGTTCCAGCCCGTGTGGCTAGCCCCCCTGGAAGGCAGCAGGGCCAGGAGCTGGCAGGGGGCCTGGTTGTGGCCGCAGCTAGGGCACGAGGGACCCTTGGGGCCCTCAGAGGGACTGCTGGGATTCTGGCTGCCTGCGCGTCCTGCTGGCCCCCTCTGCCAAGGCCCCTTCGCCCAGCTCCCTTCTGCGGGACACCGTCCTCAGCTGGCCGCTCAGGACTTTGTTCCCTCCACGTTCCGGGTTTATGAGCTCCCAGGGTCACCAGGCGTTTTCCCTACATGGAAATCTTTTTCACACTATTGCAATGATTGGAAAGTTCTTTCCTCTGGGGAGTCTAGGCAAGGCTGCACTGTCTGTCGCCTCGTTCGGGAGCGGCTTCTGCCCGCTCCCGTGGAGAGAGCGCTGCTGCGGCGCGCTCTGTGGGTGGCGTCTGGCCAAGCCGCGGGCCGAATTGGGTACGGAGGACTGGGGGTGCCCGCCGGGCCAGGGCTGCGGGCCTGGGGCCTCCAGGTGCTCTGGTCGGAGGTGGGGCCACCCATGGCTTCCTGGTGTGTCCGCGGTGTGGCAGGCCAGTCTGACAGGACGGAGAGAGGCTGAAGGACGTTTAGGCCGGTTACTTACCTTCTCTTCCCTCTTCCTGCCAAAGAAACATCAATCCTGGCCTTTTTTTTGTTTTCGAAATTAATGGCTATTGTTAGAGGGAAATAGTCCGCGGGGAGACGAGTGGCGTGGGTGCAGCGCCATGGGACAGCAGGAGCTGAGTGCACACTCGGAGCACGTGTCAGGGCCCCGCGCACGTGAGTCCACTGTGGCCCGCACAGGCGACTCCGTCTGCATGGACGCTGGCGAGCAGCCAGCGGGGCGGACGTCACTGGGCGCCACTGTCCAGGGTCCGGCCGGGGCCGGAGGCAGCCTGCAGGCGGTGTGGTCCCCAAGGAGGAAGCGTGGCTGCTTCTCCTGCAGGTGAGGGGCTGGTGCCCATGGGGCGGCCGTGGGTGCCTTGCCTTCTGCTCGCCTGGTGCCCGCTTCCTGTGCCCGGACCTGGACTTGGGGCAGGAGCGTCTTCTGACGACGAACATGAGCTCCCTGAGCTCGGGACCCAGAGTCTTCCCGAGCCCCGCGTTGTCCCCTGGCACCCCGGCTGCGTGCCCCTCTGCTCTCTGCTCCTCCTGCCTCAGTTCCCGTCTTTACAGCTCGCCCGTCGCCTCCTCTTCGGGGCTCCCTGTGCCATGGGCTGCCCCCACCGCTCCCCGGAGTGGAGCAGAGTCTCCGTGGCCCCCGGCCCGCTTCACCTCTTCCCAAGGGGGGCCCTGATGTCCTTGTGGCTTGGCCTCTGAGGAGCTGGGCCTGGAGCACCTTTGAAGGAGAAACAGAAGGGCGACGCGGGTCCGCACCCAGGGCTGGTCTGAGATCTTGGTGCAGCAGGGGGATCCCGGGTCCACCGGAGGTGCGGACCTCGGAGAGCAGAGGCGAGTGGGGGCTCAGAGAGGAGGGTGCAGGTCCCGGATCATGCACGCCTCGCTTCAGCCAGAGCGAGTTCCAGGGTTTTCCTTGGCGCTGGCTCCGTGCCAGGACCGAGGGCATGGGGTGGACAGGATGCAGGACGACCCTTCCTCAGGGGCTCACGGGCGAGAGGCTGAGCTGCTGTCCTAGCTCGGGGGGTCCAGGAGGTTGGCTCTCAGGAGGTGGTGTTGGAGCTACGACCTGATGCTGGAGATCTGGGGCACTGGGGGTGTCGGAGTGGGGTGCTGCCAACCGAAGGAGCCAGTGTAGACGCCTTGGGGTGGGGACAGAAGCGGCTGGTTTGGTGCAGGAGGACCCAGTGGAGGCGAAGAGGTGGGGAAGGGAGTGGCAGGTCCGGCCCCTTGGAGTCCTGGCCAGCAGTTTGCATTGATCCTCTGGGTCTCGGGCAGCCACCGGCGACGCACGGTGTGACCTGCTGTGTGTTACCAGCTCCTCTGCCGCTCTGGGGGGCGTGGGGTGCAGGGTGTGAGCAGGGAGGCCAGCCAGGAAACTGTCCCAGGGAGCCAGACACGAGATGATGGCCAGTAGCTGGTGGTGGCGGAGCCAAGAGAAGGGGCTAGGGGTGCCTGTTGTGGGGGGTGCTGTGGTGCTGCGGACATGAGGGAGCCCCACTCTCTACGGCCTGGAGGCTGGACCCCTGGGGCTGACGACCCACAGGCATGTGTTGCTCGTCTCTCTTTTTTCTTTCCTAAAGATTTTATTTATTTGTTCGACAGAGAGAGCGAGAGCAGGAACACGAGCAGGGGCAGTGGGAGAGGGAGAAGCAGGCTTCCCGTCAAGCACAGAGCCCCATGTGGGGTGCGATCCCAGGACCATCTCTTTAGGGGCAGAGCCGGATTTGCATCTGTCGTCCCAAATCTCCACGGCTGGCCGTGCTCTTTTGATGCTTTAGCCCGCCTGTCTCGTTTAGAAGCCATTTTGGGGCACCTGGGGTCGGGGGTCAGTCGGTCAAGCATTTGCCTTCAGCTCAGGTCATGATCCCGGGGTCCAGGGATCGAGCCCTGCATTGGGCTCCCTGCTCAGCGGGGAGCCTGCTTCTCCCTCTGCCTCTCCTGCCTGCTCTGGCTGCTGCTCCCCCTCCTTCTGCTCCCATGCTCGCTCGCTCTCATAAGTAAATAAAATTTTTAAAAAAATGCTATTTTTGTTTATGCTTGAACCCCTTGTCCCTTTATTTACATGTTACTGGGATTAAAGCCTTAAAAGTATAATTTTCAGGTTTTCGAGAGCGATCAAGTAGAGTTAAATTTAAATAAATTGAACTACATGACGGATAACTCCTTAATTAATGGGAAATCTAAACTCTGAACGTTCTCCCAAGGTCCCGCAGACACAGGGCACTCTTCTGCTGTGAGCGTGCGGGCTGGCCTGCGCTCTGGAAGCCCCGCGCCCCGCACAGGGGCCCTGATGCAGGGCCAGTAGGTAATCACTGGGTCATTGGCCGCTTTACACACAGCTTTGCAAGCACATGCGCGGTCTCTTTGGGACCAAAAAGGCTCGGCTGCCCCTGCTGCTGCTCTGCTCAGTCCCATTTGCCCCAGTGCTTCCCTCAGTTTCCCCAGGGGTGTCCCACGCAGCTTGGTCCATCTCAGGACGAGAACTGGTTGTGAGGAAAGCTTCGCGACTGTGTCAGGAGCCCCGGCCAGCAGGTCTCCTCTTGTCTCAGAGCTGCTGTGGCCTCTGGGCCCACGAGTCGCTCCACTTGCCTGCGTGGCACTGGCTGCACTGAGAAGACCCGTGTCCCCTCCACATTCCTGCCGCATGGGGCCGGCTTGGTCAGCTCGCCAGCTTTCTGTGCCGGGAGCACCAAGGGGAAACCTGCGTTCCTGCTTGTAGTGGGGTTAGGGGGTGTGCGCGTGCACGCGCGCACGTGTGTGTGTGTGTGTGTGTGTGTGTGTGTGTGTGAGAGAGAGAGAGAGAGAGAGAGAGAGAGAGAGGGAGAGAACGCAATGGCCAAGTGCTCTGAAAGTCTGGGCCTTAGTTAAAGGGTGAGGGGGCTCCACGGCTGACATGGCCGCTCCCCAAGGTCGTGGGTTTGCAAAGCAGGAAAGGAAACTTCTGGGCCCTGAGCTCCAACTTTTCCTCCAGCGCACCTACACACACACACACACACACACACACACACACACACACACGGACCACGCACCAGCCCCCACCCCCACGAACCACACATCTGTGTGTACACACACCTCATGCCTGCGCACAGACACGCACACACCACACACCTGCCCGCACACCTCCTGCATCTGTGTACATGCATGTGTGCACATCAGGCCCTGCTGGGTCTCGCGCGGGCGAAGCAGTTAGAGGCAGCTTGCTCCTCAGAGCTCATCCCTGATGCTGTTTCTTTCTTACTGAACTTCTGTCACTTTTTCCTTTTTGACTTATGCATGAAAACAACTCTTGTGGACTACAGAGCAGTGGTGGCATTCTGTAGTCCTTACGAGGCCCTGTTTAGTCGGACACCAGCACGGACTCCAGCTCTGCTGCTCCGCACTGTAGTGCTTACCCCGCCGTGCTGGAGTTTCGTCATTTGTGTGAATTACTGTTTCTGTGTAGTGACATCGCTGCAAACCTAACACTCCAACAACACACTGACCGTGTTTGTTGCCTTGCAGTTTCTGTGGGTCAGGTCTGGGCATGTCTCAGCTCACAATTTCCCCAGGTGGCAGTCAGGTGTGGTCTGGGCTGCAAACGCTTCCGAGGCTTGACTGGGGAAGGATCCACGTGCAGACCCACGTGGTTGCTGGCAGGACTCGGTGGCTGGTAGGCTGTGGAGATGGGGCCTGGGTTCCCCGCTGCCTCTAGGTGGCCCTTTGGTCCTCGGCACACGGCCCTTTCCACGTGCAGCTCATGGGATCGTAGCCTGTGTCCTGGAAGCCAGCAGGGACAGCGTCTCCTGGCAGGACGGGTGTCGTCTTCGGTGACATAGTCGTGCACATCCTGTCCCCTGTGCAAAGCAGGTTGTAGGGCGTGGTCACACTCAAAGAAGGGACCACAAGAGTGTGTACACCAGAAGGTGGGAGGTGGGGCACAGAGCCTTCTCGGGGCTTGTCTGCCTCATCATCTGGCGGTGGGGTAGTAATTGTACTGGCCTCAGCATCTAGAGGGGGACGAGCTGATGGAGGTGGTGAGGCCAAGAGCATCTCATCGGTGTTAGCAGCTGTTGTGTGAGCATGGGAACGCTGTTGGTACCGGGGTTAGGTTGCTTACTGAAGCCCACGTTTGCACCGTGGAATCCAGGGCTGTCGCCAGGGACTCCTTCCTGCCCTCAAGGCACCCCTCCATCTCTCTTTTGCCCTCAGGGGCTTCTAGAACACACTGTGTACCACTGTGGAGCCCTTCCATCCACGTGTTTGTGGGGCTGACACTCTGCTTTGTTCCCAGCCCTCCTCAGGCCTGGTTGTCGCGCAGTGACCACAGACGCCCTTGCTGCCCGCATCGGGTCCCCGACCTGCAGGGCGCTGCCGATAGTGCCGCCTTGCAGCATGAGGGTGTCTTTCGTGGTGCTCTGCTCCCCTTCCAGCCTGGGCGCTGCTTTCAGAGCAGACTGACCCTGTCGCTGGGGGCCCTGCTGCCCTGTCTTGAGGGGAGCCCTGTGTAGAGGACATGGGCCATGTGAGCAGTGGCCCAAGGCGTGGCCCAATCTCATCCCTGGGTACTCCCGGGGCCATCTGAGCATCGCCCTATGCCAGGGAAGCAGGCTGTGCTGGGACCGGAAGGAGCCAGACTCTACAAGAGAGGCTCGGGCCACAGCAGGTGGATCCCCGTCTCTTGGCCGATTGTCTTCCCTGTGGGTCTCAGGTGGGGGGGGTGCCCGGGGAGCGGACGGTGCGAATGCATCTCCACTATCAGGCTCACCTGCTCTTGGCCACGTGGTGACTGAGCATGCATGCGAGTGAGTCCCCCACCTTGCTTGTTGTCTTTGCTAGAACTTTCTAGTGTGGGATAGAAGTCTGCCAGGAGCTGTACCCATGTTTCAGGCTGTTCTTGGTGAGCTGCTCCGCTGACTTCATGGCTCTTCACGGCTCTGTGTGCTGAGCTGTCACGGGTCTGCCCTGCCTGGCGCGGCTCCTGCTCGGCCTCCAGCAGCCTTGTCCTGCCTGCCCTCTGCCGCCGCTGTGGTCTTGGTGCTGCCTAGGCCCTCGCTTCCCTGGCCGGCCTCCACCCTGTGCACGGCGAGGAAAGGCCACGTGCAGTTAGGACACTGTTTCGGGCCTTGCCTGTGTCCAGATGCCTGGGCGAGGCCGTGACTGCTGTGTGACTGCCCAAGGGCTGGGTGGGGGTGACTGGGGTCTGTGAGAGGGGTCTTCTTGTCCCTGTCTGACCACTGGGCCACTGCCCTGGCAGGTCATCAGGGCGAGGGCACTTGACGTGGTGGTGCAGTGCTGGCCCTGTGGCGTCTGCACAAGAGAAATGGCAGATGGGCCACATGTTGAGTGGTTTTGGTTTTTTGCTTGTTTGAATATTCTTGCTAGTTCTTGCTGGAAAGCGGTTGTAAAAGGAGACACGTGTATGGACGTATGTGTGTGAACGCCTGACTCATTCAGCAGGGGTGTAGCAGCTGCCCCGCTGGGACAGGCTCTGTGCCGAGGTGCCCCGGCCTGCGTGGTGGTTACTGGTACTTGTTGGAGCAGCAGTGGGTGGGGTACTCGGGCGGGCACAGGCTAGGGGCCTGGATTCTAGGGCTGGTGGTGTCCCCCATTGACCGTGGACCCTGCATTAAGAGACTTCCCCATCTAGACCCTCGGGCCCCCGCTGCAGAGCTGGGTGGGTGCTGGTTTGGGGCTGCACGCCACAAGCTCGGTGAGGTTTGGGAGGCAGGGCAGTGCAGGGAGGGGCTGACCTCCTCGGAGACACACAGGTTAGCCCTGCAGGCTGGACTTGTTTGGAAATGGGGCAATTCACGCTCTGTTTGGGTATCTGCTCCTTGGGCCTGCCCCGTGTGCCTTCTTAGCCTGAGGCCCACGTCAGCAGTGAGGGTCTTGTAAGGAGAGAGCAGCTTGAGGCACTGCTGTGTCCCCGGCCTGGGTGACGGAGCAGCTGGTGGGAATGGCCCTGCAGTAGGTCTCCTGGTTGGTGATGACTGTGCAGTGACTAAAACATCCATTAAAACACCAAAGCAACCAAGTGCATGGGTGCAGAGAGCAGACTGGTGGCTGACAGAGGTTGGGTGGCTGTGGGTGAAGTGAGGCTCAACAGAAAGGAAGTCCGGGGATGTAGTGTGGTGCGCCAGCGTGTCTCAGAGTTTCTAAGAGATCTTAAAAGTCCTCATCGCGAGAAAAGAAATTTATAGCTGTATGGTGACAGGTGTTAATTAGACTTAGTATATTACAGAAGATCATTTTTGTAGTATATACCAATATCGAGTTACTATTCAAATATTATACACCCGCAACTAATGGAATGTTAATGCCGGTTCTGCCTCATTGAAAACAATCTGTTTACCGCACAAGGGATATTCAGAGCATCTTTCCCTGTATCACCCCCCGCCCCCCACCGTGTCCTGACCCCAGCCCCCTCGCCCCATCATGCTGCCTGCCTTCTCTCCGTGCACCCATGGTCCGTGCGTGCACCTGCCCGTGCGCCTGCCGGGCCCTCTGCTCTCCCGTCCCTCCACGTGGAGGGAGTGTGCACCCAGAGGCCAGTGCTGAGGCCTGTGCTGCTTGACTGCCTGACCAAGTCCCGGCAGCCGTGTGCAGTCTCTGCCTGCAGGGCCTGGGGGAGCCCAGTGTGGCTTCTCTGGGGGCCAGATCGTGTGGCAGGGCTGAGCCCGGGGCTCAGGGGACACTGCAGCTGCTTCTAAGTCAGTAAGAAGTTCAGATAACGGGAATTTTATGAAAAAATTAAGTAGCAGTTAATACTTGTTTACAGTTTTACTTTGAGTAGTAGAGACAGTGAAAAATGTCGGTTGTGTGTATGTATTTTGAGGGAAAGAATGCATACGTGTTAAAGTTTCTGATGTGTTTACTCTCGCTTCACCACCTGTTCAATTTTCTTGCAGATTTTTGAAAGGATATTGTTTATATGGGCGATACGTCACCCTGCCAGTGGATATGTTCAGGGGATTAATGACCTTGTCACTCCTTTCTTTGTAGTCTTCATGTGCGAACACATAGGTAAGACCATATCATGATGTTTTTTTCTCGCAGACTTTGAATGTGAACTTTGGTGGCCTTGCCGCGTTACTATGCACCAATGTTGAGAGGTGCCATTAAGTTAAATGTTGTAATGACAACTAAAAATAGAAATAATAGATTTCTCATTGATGCCAGCTTTAAAAAAAAGTCTGTAAATTCACGTGTTGAACTGCCAAAGAGGACATGAAGACGTGGTTTCTCTTCTTACTGTTGTCTTTCTGATAACACACGAGCGGTGTGGTTTTGCCGTGGCGACCGGCGGAGCGCTGGCTTCCTCGGGGTGGGTTTGCGTGGATTGGGTCAAGGTGATGGAGCGGTAGTCGAAAGTTCTGCTGACAGGCTAGAACCCGAGCCCTCCCTGACTGCCTTCTGCAGCTCGCTGTCTCCTTCCCACCTCGGGTATATGAGCAGCGGCTCATCTTACCGGAATGTTAATTGCAAGCAACATAATTGGTTTCACGGAGACTTCGGTGGGGCCCCGCGGTCTCTCTCCGAGGGCTGTGTATTTCTTCCCATTTAGTTATGGCAGTCACTGTAATATCACTGTATCTGTTATGAACACATGTTAAGTTTTAGAAAAATTCTGGAAATATAAGGGTAGGATCTACTTTTAATTTATCTGTGGATAAAAAGTAAATAACCAAAGGAGGGATTTGCTGTTTGCCTGTAGCATTTTTATTAAAACCCCATTTTAATTTGTCTTACGTGAACCTTCCCGACTTGATATTTGTTTGTTTTTATGAGGTTGTGTCTCCAGCCGCTTCCACTTCCCATCCTGGGTGCTGTCCAGGGGAGGAGGTTTGGCCGGGACCGATGACCCTCCGAGCACGAGAACATGCCCGTTCAGTGCGTTTCTTCGCAACCCCTCACGCTGTTTGCGCCGCTGATTTCAGAGGAGGTCTTCCATTGCTAATCAACTGACGAGGACCACCGTGGCCCCCCCCATCAGCTCTTATGTGTGGGGCAGGGGGAGGGGCGGGCTCTCTTGCCTTTCTGCCGCTTCCTCCCGCGCTTGACAGATAATGAAAATGTTCTTAATGATCCTAGAACAGTAGGACCTGTCAGTAGACTTCAGGGTTGTTAATTGAAAGAAGAAGTTCAGCAGAGATGTGATTAGAGAATTGATATTCCATGTTAAATAGACCATTTAATTAATGTGGTAAGTAAGTTTGTCTTAAGTACTTTACCACCAGCTCGTGTCGGAAGACCTGAGCCATCCGTACTGCATTGGCCTGAGTCGTCCGCAAGGGGGGTGAAGGGGCTGGGCCGTGGGGTCATGGTGCAGAAGAGAGGCGCACCGGAGGAGATGGGATCTGTGCTCTTTCCCTGCCTCCCGGTGGCCCCCCCCACACGTGTGCGCACGCACCCGTACCGGGACACGTCTGCTCACGTTCACACACGCACCAGGACACACGTGTGCATTGAGTGGGTGTGCGGGGGTTTGGGGACATTTGTATGGAACACACGGTTTATTTCGGGCAGTCGGCGGTGTCATGAAGTGACATACCTTGTTTCTCGGCCTTCAGACACCGCTGGTGGCGTGCGCTCTTCTAGCTCTTGCCGTCCGGGCTCGGGCGTGTTCACCTGTTGGTGCCAGTTCAGCCCTCCTTAACCTTAGGAAGCCTCAGGCCCGTGGAAGTGGTCTGGAGCCCCGCCCGCCTGCCCCCGGGCAGAAGTGTGGTCATCCACGCTGACCTTTGGGGGCCTGCGCTGGGGTGCCGGTCTTGGGCGGAGTGCCGGGGCGTGGAGACCACGTCGGTTCAGGTCACCCCGTGTGGAGCGGGCACCTCCTGGCCCCCGGGAGGCGAGCGAAGCAAGTGTGGGTCCTGCCCCCTGGAGCTCGTGGTTACAGCAGGAAGACAGACAGAAACCGGTCCTGAAGGACGGGAACGGAAACAGACACTCGTGTCATCTGGAGGCGTGTGCGGTGCGGGACAGCGAGCCCGGGCGAGGGTTCAGAGGAGCCTTTTTGGGCTCCGTGTCGCGCCGGCTGCCCGCTGTGGGTACGAGCGGGGGCGTCGCTGCAGGGAGCGGCGGGAGTGCAGCTGCGCGGCTGCAGGAGGTGCTGTGACGCTGGGCGCAGTGACGAGGGAGGAGGGTCCCCACGGGGTGAGTCCCTGCGGGCACTCGGCCGGGTCTGCTGGGCGCAGGGAAGCCCGGGCGCGTGTCCGGCCGTGTCGCCGCGGCTGCGGAGATGGGAGGCGCTGCGCGGAGGCTCAGAGGCGCGGGCATGTGTGTCGGCAGCCGCTGGGCCGAGGCTGTTGTGGTTTGCGGGGTTTGTAAGCGGGTAAACGTCGGGCGCTCGGCTTCCCGAAGGTCTGGAGAATGCAGTTTCTTCGTCCCCCACCCGGGTGTTACGGTTACTGTCCGGCAATAGTTCCCTTGAGATAGAGCTGACCCACCGTAAAACTCACCCGCCGCGAGGGAGACGTTCGGTGGCAGTCGGGTACTCACACGGCAGCCGTTGCCCAAATCCCAGGAGCTTCTCACCATCCTGAAAAGCACTCCTGCCCCACAGTGGCCCACGGCCCTTCCCCGTCCGCCCGCCCTGCACAAGCACACCTGGGCTCTGTCTCCTGGGCTGCCTCTTGGACATCTCTTGGAAATGGCATCAAACGGCGGGAGGTCTTCTGAGACCGGCTGCTCGCGTTGGCACATTCAAGGTCTGTATGGGCAGCAGGTGCCGGCACCGCAGTCCTCGTGGCCGGGTGGCCTCTCGCTGCATGGCTTCGGCACACTGTGCCCCTCCTCAGAGCCCTGAGTGGACGCTTGGTTCTCTCTGCTCTTGTTATCACATGCGCTGCTGCTGTGAGCCCCTGCGTGCTGGTGTAGACGCCCGTTTTCAGCCCTCCGGGCATCTCTGTACCCAGCGGTCAGATGGCAGCCACGGCTCCACTGATGTTCCCGCCAGTGGCCCGGGAGGGTCCCCGTGGGCCCACAGCCTTGCCAGCGTGTGCTACGGCTTTTGTATTTCTCAAAGGTGGTGGGAGTTCCAGGCGTCCCTTCTGACCTGTGAGTCCTGTGACTCACTTACACCTCGCCACTGTGCCACCGCGTGGTCTCCCCCTCCTCTCCTGGTAGCCCCGTCAGTTTCTGCTCCTCGAAGCAGCAGCTGTGTCTCCCGTGTGCATCTGGTCGGCGCAGACTGAAAGCTCGGCAGGCCCCAGGTCGACTCGGATCCCCGCAGGGTTTCGGTGTGTGTTGTGTAGTTAGAACGCACGGTTTTCAGCGTGTGAGCGCTCGGGGTCGTGGAGCCGGGAAGTGGAGGCAGCATGGCAGAGAGCCAGAGCCTTGACCTCGACAGCTACACTGTTGACAAGGGGAGCCTGCGTTTATGTCTCTTGGCAGCCACGCAGGGAGAGCTGGGGAAGGAGCTCCCCTCTCCCCATCCCTGCACTCCCTCTTCCCCTCTGAGTGGGGGCTGCTCAGCTGCGGGGGGCGTCTTGCATCTGCCTGGGCCCATTGCCGTGCCTCTGGGTGGAGTCATGGTGTTGCCTGTTCCGATGCCTTCCCGTGGTGGGCCTCCTCCGTGCCTCCTGCTGCTTGTGCCAGGCCTCGAGCGAGCCCGGCCTCTTCTCCGGGCTGCTGGCTGGGAAGTAGACTTGGCTCCAGTTTCTTCCTTCCCAGGCTGTGGTTGGCATGTGGGTCCCAGTGGCTCATCTGGCCTTGAGCCTGAGCTGTGTTTCTCCACCTGTCCTCTGTGTCAGGCCCCTGTCGGTGGCTCCTTCCTGTCCTGTACGTGTCCTGGCAGGCAGGCGCAGGATGGGGCCAGGCCCGCGCCGGCCCTCCTGGGTACCTGCTACTGGGTATAGTTCCTCTTTTCTCTTTTCTCTGTGCATTGTAATTACTTACTTGAGGGCATATTATGTATAAAATTCTGTGTTGTGCTTTTTTCCCGCTTAACCTTATAACAAGCTTTTCCCTATATCATTAAGAACTCTTTGTAAAGATCATTTCTACCTCCTGCACATAATATTCCATTGAGATAATATAGCATAATTCATGAAACCCTTCTACTGTTGTTGGATTTTTTTTTTTTTTTAAGGCTTTTTCCCTCCAGGCATGGTGTAATTTTAAAGTAAAGACTGTATTTTTCAGGCAGCAACTGTCATATTCCTTTTAACAGTGTTAAATTTGATTTAGAATTAAGAACCATTCCCTTATGTTGCATTGCACAATTTAAGCAGAGAATTATATTTTCGTTTTAAATATTTTCAGCAGAGTGAAAAACAAAACAGCATCCCCCAGCCCCCATCCTCTGTGCTATTAAATTTAGAAACAGTTCTGGTGGGGCACTTTGGAGGGACCCCTCAGGCTGACGGCGTGTGGGTTGGGTGTGTGGGAGAAACGGTCGGGACGGCGAGGGGTTTCTGCGCATTGGTTCTCTTTATCAGCATGTGTAGGCTCCGATTGGCTTGATTTTGGTGTCATTTTCTCTTAAGATAAATTACTGTCGACAGCAAATATGGAAAGGAACTGGAATAAACAATGTATTTCCTTAAGAAAATTAAGAATGTGCATTTTTATTTCCTGTATGTGAGTCAGAATCTCACAAGTACGGGTTGTCTTTCAGTATGTCAGCTTTGCTCCGAGAACACGGCATTTGCTCCACGCAGCCTGGGCTTGCGGGGCTGGGATGAGTGCAGGAGCCCAGGGGAGTCCGTTCCCACAGCTAGGCGGGCCGCGTGGGGGAAGGCACGTGGGGGAAGGCACGTGGGGGATTTGTGAGCCACCGAAGGGGAGCGGTGTGGTCATTCTTCCCTGTTTCCACTCTCGGAGTATGAATTGGGCTCTGGTGACAGTGGGGGAGGGAAGGGCTACTGCCGCTGGTGAATCATTTCAGAAATTGGGGCCTTCACTTCCCTGTTTGCGCTGAAGTCTTGTCTTGTTGCATTTCATTTTCCCCACGGGCCGCACGAACTGGAGCTGCGGCTCGGAGCCTCTCCTGCACGGCTTCCGTGCGTGCTTTTCATGGCGCAGGTGCCTGGTGCTCCTGCGTTGTTCACCGAGAGCGTCTGAGAACGGGGTGTTTTGTGTGGACGTTCTGGTTCCACGTGGGAACGCAGAGGGCAGAGGGCCCTGGGGATTGCTGTGTTAGAGCCCGAGACGGTCCCCTTCAGGGACAATAAGGTCCCATGTCCTTGCAGAGCTGGTGACTCACATGGATCCTATTTTCCATTTAAAAACGCGTTGATTATGCAAGTAATGGACTTGTTAAAAGCTTTAAAACTCAGTGACGGTGTGAGTCCACGTCTCAGAAGCTGTCACTGGCTCGTTTTTGTTAATTTCCTTCTGGCTTTGTGTCAGTGTACTTTTTTTTTTTTTTTTTTAACATGGTGGCAATTATGTTACGCATGCACATTTTAATGTTGCTTTTTGTTTGATACATAAGCATCTTCCAAAGTCATGAAACTTTTCTTGAAATGTCTTTTTTTAAAGATTTTTAAATAAATTTATTTATTGGTCAGAGGGAGAGAGAGAGCGAGTGAGTGCACAAGCAGAAAGAGCGGCAGGCAGAGGCAGAGGGAGAAGCAGAAGCAGGCTCCCCGCTGAGCAGGGAGCCCGATGCGGGACTCGATTCCAGGACCCTGGGATTATGACCCGAGCCAAAGGCAAGATGCTTAACTGACTGAGCCACCCAGGCGCCCCATGAAATGTCTTTTTGATAAATAATGACACACGACTTCCCGTGATGGGTGGGAAACTGGTCAGAAGGTCAGTGAGCAGCTGGAAAGCAGACTAGGAGGCTGAACAGTAGCTAGACCTCACCTGTGTGTGGAGCTGGCACCCAGGAGCAGCAGGATGCATGCCCTTCCCAAGTGCGCCGGGATAGAGTACGTGCCGGGCCGTGCGGGGAGTGTCAGCACATCTGAAAGGACGGGGTCATGCAGAGAGTGCTCCGACCCGGAGGACACCGAGTTCGGTATCGGTCACAGCAGGAAGCGTGAAGGAGTTGACAACCGTGTGGAGATAGGCGACGACTAGAGAAGAAATCGTGAGGAGAATTAGAAGTAACTTTGAGAAGATTGGAAAGGAAGACACAGCCCACCCAAACTTGTGGGGTGCAGCCGTGTCTGCGCCCAAGGAGAACCCGTCGTCGCCAGTGACTGTCTTAGAAAGATCATCTCAAATCGTGAACTTGACTTTTTAGGTTTAGAAACTACAAAAAGAGCATCCCGAAGCCAAAACAAACAGAAGGAAGGAAATCAGGACTAGAACAGAAATAAGTGAAATAGTAGAAAAGCAATAGGGAAAACCAACAAAACCAAAGCTGGTTCTTCAGAAATACCAGCAAAGTGGACAAACTGCAGGCCGGCCGTCCGGGAAGAAGAGCCTGCCGTCCGCAGGGCCGCGAGGGGCCTTCCAGCTCAGGGAGAGGACGAGCTGACGAAAACACGAGCCGAGTGTCTGCACAGACGCTTCTCCAGAGAAGACGT
Organism: Mustela putorius furo; assembly: GCF_011764305.1. Classification (NCBI taxonomy): domain Eukaryota; kingdom Metazoa; phylum Chordata; class Mammalia; order Carnivora; family Mustelidae; genus Mustela; species Mustela putorius. The sequence goes on from NW_025422023.1 coordinate 14,469,629, forward strand.
AGAAATGGCCAGTAGGCCCGTGAAGAGAGGCGCGAGGTCGTTGATCTTCAGGGGTGGGAACCCGACCCCAGTGGGACAGGCCATTTCATACCCTCCGTGGTGGCCGGAATCCACGAGGACCACAGAAATGTCGACAGAGGTGCGGAGGAAGTGGACGTCTGGGTGTTGTTGAGGGCAGCGTGGGTCTGGCGTAGTCCCTGCCTCCGGCGGACGGCGTGGTGTTTCACGGGAGAGTTGGACACAGAGTTACTGTGTGCGCGTCCACGGGAGTGCCGTTCGCACAGCCCACGACACGAAAGCCAGCCCAGACGTTCGCGAGCGACGCTCACAGTAGTGGGGGGGTGCACCCCGGTAACATGACGTCACAGAGCTAGAGCAGAGAGCGTGAGGTGCTGACACACCGTTTCACGGGGGGACCTGGGGACCGCACATGAAATGAGCTGTGCCACGCAGCATCCATGCAGCGTGGGATCCACGGATACTGGATGTCCCGAACAGGCAAAGCTCTACACACAGAACATAGATTAGTGGTCGCTTGTGTCTTGGGTACACGGTGGGGTCATGGGGATTGACTTTTCATGGGCACATGGTGGAAAGCATCCTAAAATTAGGAGTGGTAGCGGTTGCACAGTTTAGCGAACACACCATAAGCCACTTTGTGTGCTGTGTTGTGTGGCGTTTGAGTTGATGCTCGGTAAAGCTCTTCAGAAAGAAAGGAGAGTTCGTGTCTTCGTCCGCGTGGGGGGCAGTGACAGAATAGCAGAGTGGTCGCTTCCAGCAGCAGGAACTGGTCTCTCAGAGTTCTGGAGGCTGGACATGGGGCAGCGCACCAGTGTGGCCGTGCTCGGGTGCGGGCTGCTCCCCTGCTTGGGAGCCCACGTCCTCTCTCCTCGCCGGGTCCTCACGGGTGGAGGAGCCCTGGGGCCCTGTGGGACCTGTACAGAGCACGACCCCACTCGCGGGGGCTCCTCCCTAAGCACCTCCTTCAGGCCCCAGCTCCAACACCATCATCTCTGGGGGTCAGGACTCGACGTGTGGATTTTCCGGGGGGCATGGAGACACTCAGACTGTCTAGGGCTCTTGTTCCAGTGAGAGGGGAGAGCGGAGCTTGGCGGGTTTCTGTTGGTGAACATCTGTGTGGTGTTTATGTTTTCACTGTTACTGGTAATACGTGTGGTGTCTTTGAAATAAGTTCTTGATTGCATTTTGGACTGTTTTCTTGTCATGCATTCTTAGGCGAGGCGTTTCTGCGTCATGCTTGTGAGTGTTTCTAAGTCTTGATGACCTTGTGGGGTATCTTCCGGGAAGATGCTGGAGGGCCTACGCCCGCCAGCCAGCTGAGAGATGGCACGTCACTCCTGCCTCGGAGCGTTCCTAGCGTTGATTGCTAATGGGTCCTTGACTTGCCGACTGGGGGCGGCCCTGCGTCTCAGTCTGTGTGTTTACACGTGCACTACACTCGCTCGTAGATATTTTCGTATTTACGTGTGAGCCTGTTCGACATGGGCCAGAGCTCCAAGCTGTTAAGTGACTTGGAGAATTAATTGGAGAGCCAGGAGCAATTAATACACTCTCCAGTATTGACATTTCAGTGTTCAGCCTGCCAGAATCTTGCTCAGCTGGCCTAATTAGGAACTCAGGAAAGACCAGCGTGTGCGCGTGCGTGCGTGCAGACTGGGAAGCCAGTGACTGCGGTCCTCATGCTTGGTGTGTGCCCGCACTGCAGGAACACGATGTTTCACCCACGGCTCCTTCCGGGGACTTTGTTCTCAGGGAGGTTTGCTTCTGGGTCCCTGAAGCGTGCACATGCCCACCGGTCCTCACCCTGGAGGGACAGCCAGCCCCGCAGGCTGCGCACAGACCCCGTTTCCTGGAATCCCCGTGAGCAGTAAAGGCTTTCTAGGACAGCCTGGGCCCACGGAAGGCTCTGCCACTTACATTTGAAGAACTTCCTCCTTCCGCAGACGGGGGCTCTCCGTGCCTTCTTACGTCCTGCCCTCTTAGAGTTGGAGAGTCACAGAATGGGTGTCAGGTGACATGCATCAGTGACTGTCCTCTTTGCTCTCCAGTGTCCTGATGAGTTTCTGTTGACTCCAAGGTGATCGTGAAAGTCCCAAGGCCACTTTCAGGCCAAGTTACTGCCAGTTTAGTCCCAGTGTCCTAAGCCTGTTTGCACACACGTGCTGTCGCGCGGGCCCTTCCAGTACTGTGCGTCACGTGGGCGGTTGGCGAGGCCGGGCAGCTCCTTCAGGGTGGGACCCTGGCCTGGGACCTGTGCCCCCACGGATCGCGGACAGTGCTGGACACGCCGCCCTGCTCGGAGTGCTGCGGCGGGGAGGCCGTAGAGGGGACAGTCCGTGAGCGGTGCCCAGGCTCCCCAGGGCAGCCGCTGCATGCGACAGACCTGCTGACGGTGGGCGCGGTCCTCAGCGCTCTGACCCAGCTCGGGCTGGAGGTGCGCTTCTCCCTCTTCCGGGCTCCGGTGTGACCCACGTTATTTTAATTTTACCCATAGAAATTTCACCGGGAGTTTTTTTTTTTTTTTTTTTTAAAGATTTTATTTATTTATTTGACAGACAGAGATCACAAGTAGCAGAGAGGCAGGGAGAGAGGAGGAAGCAGGCTCCCCGCTGAGCAGAGAGCCCGATGTGGGGCTCGATCCCAGGACCTGAGATCATGACCTGAGCCGAAGGCAGTGGCTCAACCCACTGAGCCACCCAGGCGCCCCACCGGGAGTTTTTTTTTAATTGATGGCGTTCAGTTAGGAGATCCTTAACGACATCTTCTGTGATCTGTTTCCTTTGTATTCCCAGTTCTGTGCTACAATTTGGGGAAAATCCCTGCTTACAAATGGAAGAATCATGAAGGAGTTCCTCGTTCTGACCTTACAAGGTTTCCCTTCTGACTCTCGCGCGCGGCCATGTGTGAGCCGTGTGGGAGGCCCGTGTGCTCTGCCGGGGCTGGAGGGGGCTTGGTTCCTGGGAGAAGGGCACCTCCCTGGGTTCGCTGCGTTGATGACTGTGCGCTTGGAGCCGTCACCCGGGCCATCCCTGTGGGACCTGCTTCATTACTGGGCCTGGGAGGCCCTGCGCAGTGATGGGGCTGCCCGAGGCCACCCGTCAGGCCCCCCCATCCCCGGGTCACCAGAGCTGCCACCCCGAACTCCTGCCTTCCGGCGGCGTGCTACCTGTCGGAGCAAAGCAGGAGGTGGACGGGTGCGGACTGCCGTGCGGCGTCGGATTCTGCCCGCCCGTTCCTCCGCACCGACGGTCCCGCGTGGCGCTGGCCCTCGGGCGCAGGGGTCCCAGGTGCGGTTCCCCGTGCATGGAGTAGCCGGCTCCCCGGGTGGTGGTGGGAGCGAGGGGAGCATGTGCGTGTCGGCTCCACGGACCGTTCTTCTGAGGGCGGGCATTCACACGTTCCGAGCTCTGTGGCCGTGGTCTTCGTGTGCTTGTATTTTCCCCTTCGTGTTCAGGGTTGTTCGGAGAGGGATAGCTGGAGGCGGGTGGCTTGGCGGCAGCCCGTGGTCTTCGTGTTCAGGGTTGTTCGGAGAGGGACAGCTGCAGGCGGGTGGCTTGGCGGCAGCCGTCGTCAGTTGTTACTTGCATTTCTGCCTCCGGACTTTGTGATGTTCTGCCCAAGGCCCGCCCAGCCCCCATTCCTGTCTTGGAGCTGTTAGCATCCACACCGGGCCCTGTCTTGGAGCTGTTAGCATCCACACCGGGCCCAGCGTGTGTGCTCCTTCCCGGACCATTTTCCCAAAAAAACTAGAGTCAGGCATGATGATAACCCAGTGTCCCTCGGAGCAGGGAGCAGAGAGGTCGCCTTGAAGGAGTCAGGCCCCGGACGTCAGGTGGGCGTGTGGCGGGTGCGGGAGGCCTGGCGGCGCCGTGGCGGGGTCTGCGGGGCGCCGTGTGTCTTCCCCTGTGGGCGCCCCGCTCTGGGAGCTCTCGGGACCCAGCAGTCCTGCAGAAACAACTGCGGCATGCAGCGCCCCTGCTCTGCCCCGCCGCGGCCCCGGGCTCTGGGCGGCTTTCAGGCCCCCCTTTGATGACCTCCATCACCAAGCGAGGTCCGCGGACGGGCAGACAAGCAGAGCGTGAGGCGGGCTCGACATCATTATGCATCTTCCTGTCGGACTCGGACAAGGGCTGTCAGGCAGCCGCTCAGGCTGTGACGGGTCCCGAATAAGGAGCAGAGTGTGAGCGGGGACCCTCACGGCGCTCCTGCGTGCGCAGCCGGCGGAGCTGAATGGCCGTCCCCGGCTCTTGCCCACCGGAGCAGAGCGTCTTACCCGCTCTGCCCCTCAGTCACTAGGCTCGACCGAGGGACCGAGGGACCATTTAAAGTTTTGTTGACGGGGCGCCTGGGGGCTCAGTGGGTTAAGCGTCTGCCTTGGGCTCAGGTTGTGATCCCAGGGTCCTGGGATCGAGTCCCACGTCAGGCTCCCTGCTCACTGGGGGGTCTGCTTCTCCCCGTCCGTCTGCTGCTCCCACGCTTGTGTTCTTGTGCCTGTGCGTTCTGTATCTCTCACGTGAATAAGTAAGAAACCTTCAAAAAACCAAAGTTTTGTCAAATTCTGTAAGTTTGTGATCATTCTCAAGATTCATATTTACACCTCACAAACATAACGTTGGGTGTTTGGGGACAGAGGGGCAGGTAGGGTTCTCCGGCAGGTCTGTGATCGGGCCTGAGGCTACAGACGCGTTCTTCAGTTTTGGAGAAGGGTGTTAACTGTCTGTAGACCCTCAGGGTCCATTTCAGTGCTTTCGTTTTTGAGTTCACTGTTTGAACATTTCAAACTATTTGCAAGATTTGATATTTGATGACTTATTCTTTTCTTCAAAGCTCAGGGAGAAAATTTGCTTATTTTTGAAAAATAGAGTAAAATCCATTCTTTTTTTTTTTTTTTTTTTAAAGATTTTATTTATTTGTCAGAGAGAGAGAGAGTGAGCACAGGAGACAGAATGGCAGGCAGAGGCAGAGGGAGAAGCAGGCTCCCTGCTGAGCAAGGAGCCCGATGTGGGACTCGATCCCAGGATGCTGGGACCATGACCTGAGCTGAAGGCAGCAGCTTAACCAACTGAGCCACCCAGGCGTCCCAGTAAAATCCATTCTTATCTTGCAGCTACCATATAGTCCATTGGGCCTTTTTATAAATTGGAGACATAGTGTCAGATCTTAATGGTCCTAATTTTTTTTCTGTATGTCAAAATATTTTGTTGGTTTATCATCCTAGGAATTGTTGCATCATTATGCATTGATTATTCCTAACGATGGTAAAACCAAGACTAACATGGAGCGTGGAGGAATGAGAGACGGAATGATCCAGAAGAATCATGTGGTAGTGAAATAAACCGTCCCTTTGTGGGATCCTTCGGTTTTCTTATCGTGTCTCCCAGGGGATTGCATTGTCTGTCAGCACTGTGGCAAAGAAGTCTGGAGGCATTTTTGTAGTCTTTTTTTTTTTAAGCTTTCATTGGACATAGAGCATTTGGCAGTTTTTCTGTCCTGCGCATTATGATGAAGAGGAGAATGGCGGAGGAAGGCCCTCGCCCACTGTTGGGTGAATTGGAAGTTGGGGGCAGAGAGGCGGATGCAGCAGTCTCCACGTCCCGCCGACGTTCAGCTGGCTGTGGCGGGTGCGAGCGCCAGTGCCCGGGCCGTGGGATTCTCAGCGCGTGCGGGAAAGCCGCTCCCTGGTCCAGGCGGTCACCTAATATTTTGTGGCAAGTATGAGGACTGTCCTCTCTTGCTAGAAAGATCCGTACTCTGTTATTTTCCATGACTGACGTGTGTGGGTCAAACTTGGATGGAGGTGACCAATGCTGAAAGCAGGAGTGTGCTCAAGCAGTGATGGGAAGGCGCCAGGAAGAAGCTGTATAAATGGAGGAAGGCACTGGCCCGTCATTCTGACCGGCCTCCGTAAATCAAAAAGGGAAAGTTCTTTGCACTTCCACAGCAGAGAAGAGGGCTCTCTTCTCTTCAACAAAGCTGTCACCCACAACAGATTCAAAAGTATTGAATTTTGGGAGCACCTAGGTGGCTTAGTCGGTTGGGCGACTCTGGGTTTCAGCTCAGGTTGTGATCTTGGGGTCGTGGGATCAAGCCCGGTGTTGGGCTGTGTGCGTAGTGCAGGGTCTGTTTGGGATTCTGTCCCCTCCCTCTCTTCCTCCCCTGCTCTCTCTTGCTCACTCTCTCTCAAATAAATAAATACATCTCTAAAAAATGGTGTTGCATTTTGAAAACAACAAGGCAAAACTGTAAGTAACAATCAACTGAAACTTTCTGGAGATGAATTTGAAATTTAGGAATTTGATTGAATTTGAACAAAGCAAGTGAAAGAACCAGAAGTCATGGTAAGTGAGGATGTATCAGAGAAGAACTTGACCCCTGGAACCACAGTCGCGTGTCGACAGCATCGGTGCGGCAGGGAGCACCATCCCGACAGGCGCGGCACTGCTGGACGGGAGTCTGTACGTCGTCACCAGTGCTTACGACGTGGCTGTGACCCGGCCTCGGTCCTGGCACGGGTGAGCCGTGATTTGCTTGCAAGGGCTGTTGTCTCTTTCGAGCATTTTGTTTCTTCAAAACTAGGAAAATATGGGGGAAAATCCTACTATGTTTAAAATCATGTTAAAATTTCTAACAAAATTGTCCTTTACAGGTTCTCTTTTCTTAATTCTGTAGATTATTTGTAAAAGGACTTAAAATACATAAAAATAGGAAGTGTCTGTTGGACTCAGATGACAGATGGTGCTTGTTTTCCCTGACATGCTATGTTCTTACAGTGTCCGGTCTGGAGTCTGTAGGTGGTCCCCTGGGGTGTCTGAGAGCCTTCTGGAATGTGGGTGTAGAGTCACTGCTGGTCATTGTCAGACGGACTGCAGTGGGGGCGGGTGCCCCTGCATTGCCTCTGATGTGGCCAGGCTCCGGAAGGCTGTGATGACCCTTGGTTCTTATGTCTCAGACTGTGAATAGCAGAGAGGGCTTGTGGCGCGCTTCTGGACTTGGGGCGCTGCTGGGGACCCCGGCGGCTTTGGAGCGTCTGATGGGGTTGTTGGCCGTGGGGCGGAGCTGGGCTCGCAGATGCGGGGCCCGCGTGTGCTCTGCGGGTGGCCTGCGGGTGGCCGGCTGACTCTCCAAATGTGGAAGGTGGTGTTGCGGTGAGTGAACTTACAAACCCGGACCCGACGGCCCTTTCTCCTCCTTTATTCCACTCCCGGTCAGAAAGGGAGGCCTCGGAGTTGTTTCGGCCGGAGTGCCCACTCCTGGTGTCGGGCGCTGTGTCCGCTATGCGTGTGGATTCAGTGAGGAAAGAAGACCCTTTTCGGCCGGGAGAGCCGGGCCCTTCGTGCAGAAAGCTGGTCGAGGTCGTGGGGCCTTGCAGCCGGTCGGACTCCAGACCCAGAGCAGTGAGTGGCGCCAGCGCTCTTGGGTCCGCTCCTTTCTCATCGGGAGGGCAGGCGGCGCCGTCGCAGTAACCACCAGTCATGGAGCATCTCTGCTTTGTTTTGTTTCAGCTTTGTTCTGAGGTGTTTTCCCATTGTTCTTTATAAAGATGTCTTCCTGACTTCTGAGGGCCCTGTGCATCCCAGCGTGACTGGTGTCCTCAGGGAGTCTCGGGGACTCTCTGCTGGGACCAGAAGGGGCCACTCGGCTCACTTTCTTCCAGCTGCTTAACTGTGCCCTGCATGTCCGGCGTCTCTGTTTTTGCTTCAGTAGTAAGAATTGAAGAGTATTCAAGTAGGATTCAGACTGCATTAATATTTAAGAGCCTTTTTGGATCCAGAAAGCGCCCGTGAAACCCTTCTGGAAATGATGTATACAGCACATGTCAATTAGGAAGAAGGATGGGGCGCGTTTGGCTCCCCGTCCTCGGAGGCTCCCTGCGAGCCGGGCTCCGGGGGATGCGGCTCCCCCCGCGCTCCGCCGCCGGCCTCCTGGAGGTGTCCTCCCCGGCAAGGCACGCTTTCTCTTCCTTGGCGGTTCTAAATAGATCTGTGTCCCGAGCAGAAAGGAAAATCAATTTAATTACTTATGAAACTTTTCCTTAAGGGCGATTGAATTATGAAGAAGAAATGAAGTATCTGTCATCGCTGAGTATATTTCCGGGCTGAACACATGAGACATCCTTCTGTTCTGAAGCCTCGGTGTCCACTGTGGGGTGACAGTAGCCCGGGGTGCGCACAGGCCCGCTCGCCCAGAGCCCCGGCTGGAGAGGCTGTGTGCCTCTGGGAGCGTGCGGGAGGCGCGGGCGCGTTCTGACACCTGCAGGGAGGCGGGGTTCCGCGGCAGAGGACTTGTGGAAGCAGGTGTCAGAGCAGAGGAATCAGGAAGGAGGAGAGTGCTAATTGCATTAATGTCATTACGAGGAGAGAGACACACTCCGGCGGGGCTGCCTGCCTGGCTTCTGGAGAGGGCTGGCCTCCCCTCCCGGCCTCCCCGCCTCCCCATGGCCTCACCTCGGTGTGACTGATGAGTCTTGTGGCCTGTGCATTGGAGCCGGTGGTGGCGGGTGGCTTGGCATCGGCCCTGCAGCCGTGAGCCTAGGGGCAGAAGCTGCTTTGTGATTTTTTTCTTCACGTGACACAGCTTTGCAGTGTATCTCCTTGAACACAAAGCGGCCTGGAGGACGAAGCTGGCTTACAGCTGAGGCCTTGGCTGGTCGTGTGTCGGGCGGCAGAGTGCAGCGGTGCAGTGGGCCGCTGCGTGGCAGGACCGGGCGCGCTGTGATGGAAAAGGCGGCGGGCAGCCAGCTCTCCCTGTCCCCTGCTGGGATTTTCTGTCTGAGCCAGCCGCTGACTGGGCCGTCGGCGCTCCTGCTTACCCGCGGGACCTGCCTCTCTCTTCGGGTGGGCCATTCGGTGGCTGTTAGTGAACTCCCGAGTTGTGTGACCGTGGCCACTAATTCCAGCGCGTTGCCACGTCTCAGAGAAAACCCCGTGCCCGTCCGTGCTGAGTCCGCAGCCCTCCTCCCCCAGCCCCTGGCAGTTCCTGGTCTACCTCCCTTCCCCGTGGATTTGCCTATTCTGGACCTTTCACGCAGGGTCTGGAATCGTACAGTGTGTGGCCTTTCCCAACAGGCGTCTGACGCTCAGCGCGATGGTCTTGAGTTTCCCCCACGCCGCAGCATGCGTCCGGCCGCCCCTACTTGTCTAGGTGGAGCGTTTCACTGTATGCTCGCACTGCGCTCTGTCTGTCCGCTCATCAGCTCCTGGACCCTTGGCTTGTGTTCGCGTTTTGGCCGTTGTGAGTAGTTGGCCGCGAGTGTGTGTGGACACGCGGGCGTGTCTCTCGGGTGTACACCTGGAGCACAGTTGCCGGGTCACGCGGGGCTGGTGTTTAACTGTCGGAGGAGCCGCGGGACTGGTTTCCGCAGGGGCTGCCGTGTCTCGCGTGCCCCGCAGCAGCGTGGGAGGCCCCTGCTCTCCCGCGTCGCCACAGCCACAGCCAGTCTTGCCTCTGCGCCGTGCTCGTGGGCGACGCGGCAGCTCGCGGCTTTGGCTTCTAGTTCCCTGATGACAGGTGCTGCCGAGCGCCTTTTCTTGTGCTGCTGGAGGCTGGCTGGATTCACTTAAAAATCTTTTAGAATTTGAGTTTGTTCCTGCCATTAGAGTCTGTGCACTCGGTGCTTTCTTTGTGTTTAGTTGGTCTCAGGTCTGTAAAGTTAAGGTACCTCTGTTTTCATCATCTTTTTTTAAAAAATTTTTTATAAAAGGAAAACGTATCCCTGGAAGGATGCAAACATTTGATTTCTTTTCTAGATCCCCGAGACCGAAAATAGAAGTTGATTTTAAGGCCAAGATTTTCGTTTGTGTGGAGGAGATTATTTCTGTGACCTTGTGCCTGGGCAGGGCCGCAGGACGCTTGTGGGGGAGAACCTGCTTGTCCAGCGTCACAGCTTCACGTTTCCGGAGGCCGCGCCTCCTCACAAGCTGCGGGCTGGTCATGACTTCAGTTTCAAAGCGCTGGTGTGCTTGTGGTTCCAGTCTGTTCCACAGACTTCCGTCAAAGCCCTCGAGGCGGTCGGTGTCGGAACCCCGGAGGTGTGGGCCTGGGGCTCCGCCCATAGTACTTACCTTGTGGGTCGGAGCCCCGGTGTCCATTGTGTCCAGCCGTTCGCGGTACGGGAGGAGCTGGAGAAACGGGTGCCGCTGGGTATGATGATGGCGGCGGTGGCGGCTGTGGGGGTGGCCATGGCCGTGGTGGTGGTAGCAGCTAACCTCTGCTTGGCACTTACTTTGTACACCAGGAACTTCATTCTTTTCTTTCTTGTACAGATTTACTTATTTGGAGAGAGTGAGTGGGAGGAGGGGGAGAGAATCTCAAGCGGACTCCCCGCTGAGCGCAGAGGTGGGGGCGGGGCTCCATCCCAGGACCCCGAGATCATGACCTGAGCTGAAGTCAAGAGTCGGACGCTTATCTGACTGAGCTCCCCCCCCCCCCCCGGTGCCTGTCGCCCGACACTTGCAAAGAGTGGTGCTTGTTCCGTATCACTGCTCCTTGAGGTCCATCCCCGCTTTTCGGATGGACAGCGGGAGGCGCCTGCATTCAGCTGATGCGGGTCTTCAGCTGCTGCTGGGCCGAGCTGGCGTCTGCACGCAGGCCATCGCCAGGGCTCTCACGGCATTTCTCTGTCTGAGGTCAGAGACCCCAGGCTGTCTGGGCAGATTCCTGGCTCTGGACCCCTCCCTCGGTGAGCTAACCCCTCTGCTCTGCCTTCTGCCAGCCTTCACGGGGTACCCTCTGTCCGTGCGAACTCTTAATGGATGGTGTCTGGACTTCACTCGCCTGTGGGGGTGGGGTGGCTCGTGTCTTCCAGTGGGCTCGGGGATGACGTCCTTCTGTAGAGGAGGGATCGAGACACGAAGGGGATAAGTGACTTGTTCACACTTACACAGCTCAGACCTGCTGGCCGTGTTTCCTCTTTCTGACGAGTGTTTCATACACGTTGTATTAGAATGTGCTTTGCTGCTTCGCACAGCAGAACTGTGACCAAGTGCTTAGAATAATTTTTATCTCTGGTGGAAGCAACACCATTGTCCTGTGCGGTTCTAGCTCTGGCTTGAAGGGCAGTGTTGTTAACAGCCCGGTAGCTCGCTGCACAGGAATGACCTTGTGTTCGCAGTCGCCCTTCAGAGGTGTGTGGACACAGCTTCTGAAAATGACGGAATGGCGGTTTTTGTTGAATCTGCCAGCTCGCTCTGTTGAGGTTCGTGTCCCCTGCCAGATGGGCCAACATCCTTGTGCGTGCCAGTGAAGCTGCCCTCTTGGTCCAGTCTGTGTGCTGGCCACCTGCTCGGGCCACCATGCCGTGGCCATGCCTTGTCCCCAGCATTGCCATCCTGGCCTGCGAAGCGTGTACCATCGGGAAGAGAGAGCGGCCAGAACATACGGCTGCTTCTTCCCCAGGACCGAGTGTGGTCAGTGAGCTGTGAGGCACTGGGGAGACAGTGTCCCCAACACACTGGGGCCTGGATGTCTCCCTCCCTGTCTGCAGTTCAGCTGGGCGCTTGGCCCTCAGAGGACCCTCTACCTTCTTGTCTTAAGGGCAGCATTGGGGGCAGCAGTGCGTGGGAGCTTTGCTGTCCGGAAGTCTGGTGGAGAGAAGAGGATAGCACCAGGGTGCTGGGGACAAAGGTGCCACCTCAGTGTGCTATCCCGTGGGGCGCTCAGCAGATACACAGGAAGGGCCTCACGGGTGGCAAATGCGCTTGCTACGATGCAGGATTGCACAGGGACGAAGGGTTTCATTCCTGCAGACCGCACCCCGCTCGCTCTACTCTGAGAGTACAGCACTGAGAACGAGCCCTGGGTCTTGTCCTCTGGCCTTGTTGTCACGTTGGCACGTGTGGCCGGGTCAGGAAGTGCATGTGCCCCACTTCCCTGAGGCATTTCTGCAGTATGGTTGCTCCCCCGTTCCCACGTCGGTGTGCGGCATGGCCTCCGCTGTTGGGGAGAGCGGGTCTGCTCCCTCTGGAGGTGTGTTTGGTGCCATCCAGGCGTGCTGTCCTGTTCCGGGGTGGCCTTCCCCAGGACGAATGACCACTTCGGGCTCAAGGTTTTGGTGACTGTGTAGACGAAGCGGTGGGGCCCTGCAAAATCGAGGGACTTGGGTGCCAAGTTTGGGGTGCTGCTGCGTACTGGGCACTGCCGTGTGTCCTTGTGCCTGTCTGTCTGGGGTGTTGTCTTTCTGTAGGGGTGCCGTAAGGTACCCAGTTAAAGAGGGGTACCCTTGCCATGTCTGCTGTTTGTCCCCAGACCATCCATTCTCCCTGGGTCACCGTGTTGTGTGGATGTGGTCTCTAGACCTGCCTCAGTTGCTCTGGGCCAAGGCGTCTGAGTTCATGTGGTGGGTCCTTCAGCCCCCACAGCTGCGGTCCTCGCTTCAGAAGCTGCGTGCGACCCTGGGGAGCGATGGATCTCCGGAGTGCACGCTTCTCTGTCCTCACTCTGCAGGCGCGAGGGGAAGGGCACGAGTGGCCGCACATCTGGGTTGTCGCACCAGTGCGCCAGCAGGCCAAAGTCCAGGCCCTTGTGGGCCTAGCCAGGCCACGGGGTCTGTTGCAATGATTGAATGTTGGCATGTTTCAAGGCCTTGTGGAAGCCATGACTGCTGTTCACCATTTGTCTGTCCGTGACGTTGCATCTCCCGGTTTTCTCCAGATGTTGACTCCGCCCCCTGTGGGTGCAGTGCCCCCGCCCTTCCCTGTCTGGGTCTCTCTGTGTCTACATCTGAGGTACATGGATTGATCTGTGTAGGCTTGGGGGTGGGCCGGGGACTCCTGCCCAGGGAACGCTGGGGTCATGAATGAGGTCGTTCTTGCCAGTTCAGCAGCTTGGCTGTCCCCTCTGGTGGTTCTGCCGCTGTCCTCTGTTCTCTCGCTAACTTGGGAGACCTGGTTGTCAAGCGCTTTCTTTGCAAGAGAGACGCAGAAAAATGACCAGAGCTCTTAGAGTCCTGCACTCACCTGATAAACTCGCCCTTTCATGCCGGCTGTGAGCGAGAGAAGGATGCTCTCTCTGCCTTGCCCGAGCGAGGTGTTCAGAGCCACGGCGTATTGTCTGGGAAACGTGCCCGGGGAGGGCAGCGAGGAGGAGGGGCTGGGGCGCCAGCCAGAAGGAGAGAGATTGCCGAGACCACGCAGTAAACGTGACGCTGCGCTTATCTTCAAGTAAACATTTTAGGTGAAAGAGAGAATAGAAATCAAAGCTTTTCAGCAGAAGAGAGTCTCATTATATTTTCACCCTGAAATTGGCAAGGCGGTTGCCATTTTTCCTTTGCTTCCGCGTGCTTAGTTCTGTTCCGGAGTGAGACTTTGGCGAAGTAGTAGGAGCAGGTTGTCTCTCATGAACTCTGGAGAACCTGCCAGCTGGCGTCATGTTTGTAGGTGACCATGACTCTGCAGGAGTCCTTCTAGGTCCTGCCCCTCGTGTGTCTCCGCCCGCTCGGGACAGGGCCTGCAGGACAGGGCCTGCTCCGCCCAGTCGCGGTCACTTGTGGGCTCCTGACTGCGTGTCCGCCTCCTGCTCTGTGCTGGCTGGAAGAGCCGGTGCCATTCTGCTCTGACTGGTGACCGCTCGGTGTGGGACTCCTTTGATGGGGCACAGAGGGCGTCTTCTCTCCCTGGCCTGTGTCCCCGCGGGACAGAAGCTGCAACTTCTCAGGAAGAAACGAAGAACAGTCATTTCAATAGAACCCATCCCTGCCACCGAGAGACCCGTGAGACAGGTGAGGACCACCTTTCTCCATGGCAGCAGTTTCTCCTGCAGACACGGCTGAACAGAGGCGTACAGATGGCTCACAGGAGTCAGGACATCTGGGAGAAGCACGTCCCAGGCATGTTTCCCTCATACAGACTGGGCTCTGTGTGCTGGGCCGACAGACAGACACACGCAAGCACGTGGACGCAGACCGACGAGACAGTCCACATAGCGTGAGCAGTTTGTCCGTGGTTCACCGAGGGAGCAGGTGCCCCGCAGGGAGCATGGGCGGGCGGCCGCGACTCCGAGGCTCTCTTACCTGGCCCATCTGTAGACTTCCGTGAGAGGGCCAGGGTCTCTTCATAAAGCACGGCCCCTGCCTGAGAGTCTGCCACGCCGTCAGATGTTCTGAGCGAGGACGAGGATCCCTAGGTGGCCCAGCCCGCCCGAGGGCTCTTGCAATGGCCTGTGTGGCCAGAGAAGCGATTCCCAAGCCATGATGGCCCAGGTCCTGTGGAACGACTCTGGAGTTTGATCTGGAAGAGGAAGGGCTCCAAGCAGAGGGTTCATGGGGCTTTGTTCGTAACAGGCTGTTTGCAGACCATCCTGAGAGCAGGTTGAAGGGCGAAGCTGGGTGGATGCGGGGAGGGCTGTGAGCTCGCTGGGCTCACGCGGGTGTTGGCTTGGCGCCGAGCGGCGGCTGCTGGTTGGTTGGCTTCGGCTGGTTTGCAGGTAAGCTTGGCGAGTTTGCTGGTAGATGGTTGTAGGTGGGAGAGAGTGCTTGATGGTGGATGACCTGGGGTTTCCCCACACTCACGGGAACCGGGATCGCCACTTCCAGCGAAGGCTGGCGGGGCGAGGCCCTGGCTTGGGAGGGACGTCAGGAGCGGGGTCCTGGATGTGCCCCGTGTGTGTCTGTCTGAAATGTGCCTTCTAGAGCTGACGTGTGTGTGAAGAGGCACGGCCCGGCACCCTCCATGACACTCATCCTGCCTTGCTTCTGTCTGGTTTACAGTAGGGTTTGGATACCTGTGCTCGCTCACGTTCCCCGTGAACACCCAGGACAGGGGTGTGTGTGCGCGTGTGTGTATTTAAGGGCTGACGCAAGCCACCGCGTCCCAGCTCCCGTCGGCCCTGCACATAGCCCCGGGTCTGCCGTTAGCTTCCCAGCCGCAGACTCGCCATCTGCAAACAGACACGGCGCCTTCTGCTTTTCTTCTCGCTGGGAGGCTGATGACTGAGCATAGAGCGGTGCTGTGGAGTCACATCACCACGTACATGTGCGTTGTTATTATACCTCTAATGGTGTTTATATTTAAATCATTATTATTGCAATAATAATACACCATTTTGCCAATAAAACACGAAACCACTTCAGAAGAACATTCTAAAGCGATAGCAGTTTCTGAGGCTGGACAGCATGTCCAATTGGGGGCCCCCACAGCTGGCTTTGTGAGGCACGTGTTATGTATTTGCTGAGAGTGATCGAGGCTGTGCTGCCTTGCCCCGGGCAGTGGGGAGGGCATACAGGTGGTGTGATTGTACTGAGAGCCAGCGGACGTCTGTGTTGACGCGGTGGTATTTTGCGGGGGGTGGGGGCTGTCCCCAGCTTTTGATGCTGCTTTTGAGCCCATGGAGCTTGACTCTGTGATAATGTGTCATTAGGGCTGAGCGCCTTCTGTCAGCTGCCCAGTTACGGCTGGGACGTGGGGTGGGCAAGCGTCTTCGCGGTGACTGATGGGTTTTCTCTCAGATCCATACAAAATTCATAAACCTGATTTATAGCCAATGGAATTTGTGCTGCTCGAAGCAGAGGCTGGCGTGCAGACCTTTATTTAGTAGGAAGGGCTCCCAGGCCCATGGATGTGCAGGAGAGGAAGCCGGAGGCCACTGCCCCCTTCCTCTCCTGCCCCTGGGAGTTGCACTTGGCTTACCAGAGTTGGAGCAGCTGCTACGTTTAGTCGGACTCTCCAAGGGGTCAGAGAGGAGGCTGCTGGTGTTAGTTTTGGAAACTGCGCCCAGAGCCTGAGACGGGCGTCCTGTGAGCAGCCGTTGCAGAGGTTCGGGGAGCACCGGCGCTCTGAAGTCGCGGTGACTGCTGCGCACGCCCCTGAGCTCTGCAGCTGATGTGTCCCCTGCAGCTTGTCCCCTTGTTGGCCGTGCCCTCCTTGGAGCTGTCTCCCCGGCTGCCCCACCGCCCCAGCCCCGCTGCCTCGGTCCCGGGCCGTAGTGTCCTGTACGTTCTCCCTGACTCGGTGGTCTCTTCCCTCTTGTCTGGCCTCACCACTCCATGTTGCTGCACGTCCAGGGGTGGTTTGAGCAGGTTTAAGAACTTCCTGAAACTGCCTAATGTCCCACATGAGCATGTTGACCTGGGGAAGGAGGCACCGCGTCACCAGACCCGGACGGAAGAGGGCTGACCTGCGGGGCTGAGACCTAGTGCTCTCCGCTGTCAGATTTCCTGCCCTGAGCTCCACTCCTGTGTGTCCACTGCCTCCTTGGCACCTGCTGGAAGGCGCAGGAACTGCTGTGGGCTGTAGGGGTGGCTGCCGCACACTGTCCCTCACCCGCGGCCTTGTGGGCTTCTCCGGCTCTGGCTCTCTGCCTCTGCCCGGGTCCCTCCTACAGCCCCTTTCTCTCCAGCGCCCCATCCTTCCTGGGGACCAGGACCCGCTGGTCATCCGTCGCTTTGCCTCTGGCCTCTCCTCAGCGGCACCTCCCGGCCATTGTTTCCGGGACAGGCTTTCATCCTGTCCGGAGCGACACATCCTCCCTCCACTCAGGGTCTCGGCGGCACCCCCTGCCCTCAGCAGTGAGACCTCCCAGCTTGTCCCTATGCATGTCACTCCGGCCCTTGTGCTCAGTTCACCACCCCTCCCCAGTGTCCTGGCCTGGCTGTGACTGCGCTCGCTTACTGGGCGCCGAGGGATTCCAGCGGGGACAGCACCACTGTGGAGCACCACCTGTGCCCAGGCCTCCTGTCCACGCACCCCCCTCTCTGGTGGGGGGGGGGTCCTCGGGCTGCTGCTTGCAGCCCAGATCTCAGCCCCGGGGCTGGAGGACTCCGTGTGGTGGGCCGGCCCGCCCGCTGCAGGCTCCTCTCTTGCGCCTTCTCTTAGATTGAGTGCTTTTACGCTTCTGTTTTGTCTCCTGTGTTGGCTCTTTAGTTACATGTCTTCTTTTTCTTCTTTTCTTTTTTTCTTCATTTTTTAGAGGCTGTTCTAGGGTTTACAGTATGTGTTTTTCACCTATCACAGCCTACCTTCCCATAATACTGTACCACTTGACATACGGCATTAAACTCTACAGCACTGTACTCCTGCTTCCTGTCTCCGGCCCCGTGGGACTTGGGTGTGTGTGTAGTACGTTGTTGGATGTGTCGCTTTTGAGACTTAATCTTGTTGTTTTTGTACCTAAACTTTAAATTTTGGAACTGTTTCAAGAGTTCTAGAAAAGTTGAAAAACGGTGCGCGGGTCTTCTCCTGCTCTGTGCTCATTTCTTCTGCGATTAATGTCATACATGAGGACGTTTGCCTCGACTAAGGAATCAAGACTGAAAAACTGTTAGGGTTTATATTCAGGTCTCCCTGGTTTTCACTAGTGTGGGTTTGCACTTCCACGATCCCATCCAGAAATCACCCGACATTTAATTGTTATGTGCCCTTAGGCTTCTCTAGACTGGGACAGTTTTTCAGATTTTCTTGGTTTTTAAAGACCTTGACAGTTTGAGTCCTTGCCAAGTATTGTGTCAAATGTCCCTAAATTGGGGTTTGCCTGGTGTTTTTCTTGTAATTAGACTGGGGTCGTGGGTTTTCAGGTGGAATGACAAAGAAGTGACATGTTCTCATCCCGACTGGTTCTGAGCACACGCCGTCAACATGATTTATTGCTCTTGGTGCTGACCTCGCTTGCCTGGCTGAGGTATGTCTGTCTGGTGTCTCCACGGAGAAGTCACTCTTTCTCTCCCCTCCCCCTCCTGTCCTCTCTGGGAGTCACAGTCTGCTCCCGTGTGTGGGGAGGGAGGTTCTCCTCCCTCCCGTTCCTGAGGGCGCGGTATGTGCATGAATTATTCAGAATGCTTCTGCACGAGGGCTGTTTCCCCTGTTGGCTCATGTCTTTGACTGCATACATCAGGACGGCCACACAGAGACTTGTTCTGCATCTCGGGGTGCAGTCTGCTGCACTGTTGCTCACATCGTTTCGGGTTTGGCCACTGGGCACCCTTTCCCTTGGCACCTAGGCTTCCGTGACAGCCGCACCGCTGTGAGCATGTGGTTGTCCCCCGCAGGGCCCAGGCCCGCCCACTGGAGAACGGCATCTCAAACCAAGTCTGCACGCCCAGGGTCTTGTTGTCAACTCTCTGAGTGAATGACGGGGAGGGACAACAGCCTCATGTACCCTCCTCTTGACCATGACCTGTCTTCTTCATGTCTCTTTGTAGATCTGCATCTCTGACTGGTACCATGTCTTTTTGCCAGAACTTTCTTGAGCATTTCTTGTACTGTGGCTTGTGTTTGTGTGACAAGGTGTCATCTCCTTTGTGACGGGTGTTTCCACTGAGCAGCGCTCTGGTTGGACAGTTGTTTTCGTTCTGTTCTTTAGCGATGCCATTCCATCGTCTTCCGTCCTGCATAGTTTCTGTGGGAAATCCGCCATGCTGCCATTGTTGTTCCACTTGTAGAATTGGGGAGAATTCCCTGCTGGGTGACCGATACCAGTGTTAACTTTGGTTGCAGGTGTATCTGGATCAGACACTTGGTTTAGCGTGGCTCTGTGTGTGTCTTCCCCACCACCTCGAGAGGGAGGTGCTGCTGATGGGAGTGGAGGTTGGTGGAGAGAAGCTGAGGGTCGTGTAGATGAACCTGTTTGCTCATGGCCACTTCCAAGAGGTGCTGAGTCCTGACTGGCCAACTCCAGAGCCTGGGCTCCAACCTGCGTACGGAGTTCAGACTCTCCAGAAGCGCAGGGTGCAGGTTGAGCTCACCCTCGTCTGTAAAACGCCACCTCCATGCTACAACCTGTCAGGCCCTGTGGTCCAATAGGTGGGTGTCCACGGTGTTCCTGCTCGGCTCACAGGCCGTGGGAGTTGGCGTGCCCCCTGCAGCCTTGCTGGTTTGCTTTCCCTGCTCTCAAGTAGCTGAGAGTGGCCTGCCATTCACTCTGCGCTAGGATTACATAGTCTGCTGCCCTGTGTCTGGCACTGCTGTCAGCCCGCGGAAGGGCCCTCTGTCGGGCTTTGCTCGGTGCCTGGCAGTTGAATCAGTGGCTTCAGTTTTCACGCAGACCAGAAACCTCATTGGTTTCCCCTTCACGGCCAAGAGATGTAGGTGACGGTGCACATCCTGGTGCCCGGCCTCGTGTAATGGCTCTGCTGGGCTCTGCTGGGCTTCCCTTTCCAGAGCGCAGCCCTGACTATGTCCTTACGTAGCACACTAAGTGACTTCCTGTGACTTCCTTGCCCAGATGCAGAGTGCTGACCACTTGTCCCCCTACCTCTCCCCTCCCACTTCCCTTCTGCCTGCAGTTCGGAGACCCTCCCCACCTCTAGGCTTCTGTTCAGTGTAATTCCTTTGATTAAAACCCCATTTCCGAGAATCATCTGTATTAAAAAAACAATAAAACCCCAAAGACCTCATTTAACGGAAAATCCTTTATAAGCCACAAAGGCGAGAAAAAAAAAAAAAAAAGCCCACGGCGAGACCTGGCTGTGCGAGGTCCCAGGGCCTTGCAGCGAGCATCAGGGGCTGCTGCTGGTGATGCCGGCCAGTGGGCTTTGTTGTGGGGGGCCAGGGGAGCTGTGGAGCGTAACTGTACTCAAGAGAGTTCGGTGTTTAGATGCACATATCTTTTTTTTTTTCTAAGGTGGTTTTGTTTATTTTAGAGAGGGAGGGCATGTGGGTGTGATCGGCAGGGGGGGGGCAGGGAGGGGCAGGGAGGGGCAGAGGGAGAGGGAGACCGAAGCCTCAAGCAGACGCCTGCTGATCACAGAGCGTGATGCAGGATTCTATCCCATGACCCTGAGATAATGACCTGAGCCGAAACCAAGAGTCGGTGCTCAACCAGCGGCCCCTAGTTGCCCCTGGATGCACGGATCTCAGACACTCTGCTTGTGTATCATTTGAGCCTGAATAGTGGGATCCCCTCTCCACGAAGCCTTCCTGAAACTTCCACCTCCAAGCAGGACGGGTTTTCCCCCTTCTCGGGTGCTGTGTGCCTCTCTCCCCCTTCTGGCCTGTAGCCAGTGTGTTTGGGGCACTTGTTAGGTGACTTTGCGCAGGCTGTCCCCCCAGGGCACTGGAGCCTGCACCGGGTAGGTGAGATGGATGCTAACACGGTTAGCTCCACAGTTCCTTGATGACAGCGGCGATGGGGATTTTACGAAGGAGAAGAAACGGCTGTGTGGGTGTGCTTCACAGATGGCGGGCCCACCCTGGGAGCGAGCCCCCAGGCTTGCTGAGTCCTGTCCCCTCTGCTGAATGTCACTGACACCGAGCCGGCAAGGTTGTTGAAGATGGATGACGTGCCCGCCGCAGGCAGCCTGGTGCGTGGCTTCTGGGTCATGATTGATGAAGGGAAAGTACCGTGGTCAGTAGTTAAGTCTTCGCATTTGTCGTAGTCATCTCTCACTTGTAAGTCCCTTGAAGGGCTGCCGTCTCTGCACCTGCTGCCGCCCCAGGCTCGGGCGGAGAGCATGAGCCTGCGCCACCAGGCCATTGGCTTGGAGGAGGGGACGGGGTTCAGCGCTGTTGTGGGCATTCAGCTGCCTGATTGGACAAGAGAGAAATGGGCCTTCCACCCGTCAGAGATCCAGCAGAAAATAATGCTTTCTAGTTTAATACAGCAACTGCTTCACATTTTTTTGCACAAATTAGAAATGCTTCAGGATATTTTATCCAATGGAAATGGAAGTGACCAAACCCCAGTGAAGGGTGCATAGACTGTTCTGGAACATCCCTGGCAGAATTTCAGAGCAGCTTTGGGAGCGAAGGGGTTATGCTTGTAGTATTTTATTGAACCACAAAATGTTATTTATAACCCATGTCAGGGGCAATTAAACTGATTGATGATTAAGAAAGTTTAATAGTTGAATAATAAGATGCGGCTCTTGACAGCTATTTTTTCTCGTTTTGGAAGCATATTTTATGAGTCTAATAAGAGTGTGGAGATCGCGCTGTGGAGTGTGTGGTGTGATTGTGTGGTGGCGACCTCATACTCCGTCTGGTGGTGTATGCTCTGTTCCTTATAAAAATTAAAATACCAATTATGGTGTTCTGATTTATTATTGACGTGGTTTGTTAATTTTGACTTACCCCAAGTAGGCTTAATTAGTACATATTGATATATTTGATTACAAGTACCTAATGTTGAATAAGAAAGGTCAAACAGAATAACTTATTCTCCAGCCACTTACGGTCCCCGGCGCTGGACTTGCAGTTACCTGGCGCGTTCACGAGAGCCGACCCGGCCTGGCAGCTCCCCGCGCACCCCGGGCTGCTGAAGGCTGCGTCCATGTGCGCCGTGGTGGGGGTTTTGTGGCAGCATTCGCCTTTAAGAACCACTTCTTTTGTTTGTGGAAGGCAGACATCTAGTTAAAAAACGCTTTTTAGAAAAGGTAGCAACATTACAGAGTCGGAAACACAAATGACTAATAAGCTGAAAAAGAAAGTGTAGCTTTGTAAGTAATGAAAATGCAAATGCGATCGGTGCCGCAGTTCTATTTGTGTCTGTCACATTAGCCGAGATTAGAAAAGGTGATACTCGGTGCTCTTCAGGCGAGAGGACACTGACACCCTGTGACCTTTCTGGGAAGCCTTTCTGGGAAGCACTTCGACGCTTGTGGGAAGGCTCAGTGCCTCCCTGTCTCGAAGTGGGGAGAGAGGCCACGGAGGGTGAGGTGTGGGGGATTCAGGTAACAGCAAATGATCTTGGAGGAGCCCCAAACCAGCCCCAAGTCCCAGCCGTCAGGGACGTTTCAGCCAGTTCTGCTTCCGTGATGTCTGCGCAGGTTTTTTTTTTTTTTTTAAAGATGTTATTTATTGGACAGACAGAGATCACAAGTAGGCAGAGGCAGGCAGAAAGAGAGGAGGAAGCAGGCTCCCTGCTGAGCAGAGAGCCCGATGCGGGACTCGATCCCAGGACCCTGGGATCATGACCTGAGCCGAAGGCAGAGGCTTTAACCCACTGAGCCACCCAGGCGCCCCTGTCCGTGCAGGTTTAACCTTGACTTCCTACGAAATGCTTTTCTCAATGCGTGACAGAAGACCAGGGCATAAATAAAAACAAGGGGATGTAAAACTTCATACGGAGTGTCAATTCTGGATTATTAAAAAACGTCTGTACGTGTGAGCATTACAGACTGAATTGTTCCCTTCCCCAGACTCATCTGTGGGACTTCCAGACCCCAGGATCTCAGCATGCGGCTATGTTCGGAGAGAGTCTTTGTAGAGACAGTGAAGGCTCAGTGGAGTCATTAGAGTGGCCTTTATTTCAGCCCAAATTGTCCTTATAAGAAGAGCAGATCAGGACACAGACCCACCCAGAGACACAGCCATGTGAAGACCACGCCCAGGAGGGGACAGCCCTGGCCACGTCTGACCTTGGACCTCTCAGACTGCGAGACAGTCAGTGTCATGGGGGCCGGCCTGTCCGTGAGACTGGGCGGTCGTCCTAGCCGACGAGCACAGTGACCCGCACCAGGCTGTTAGCTGAGCTGCGCGGGTACCGATCGATGCTCTCTTCTGTCTCGTGTGCTGGCTGTATTCTAGCCATTCACGAGGGCCGTGCATCGTGATCAGAGCACTGCTAGGAGGCTGCTCCAAGTCCGCAGAGAGCTGGGACCACCCGGCCGCGGAAGGCCCCTTCCTCGTTCAGAGCCGGCCTGATGCCCCCCATGTGAAGGCACTTGTTCTGGGGTGTACCAGAAGGTCTTCTCTGCCCTGCTCTGCTTCTCAGGGTGTGGCTTCGGGAAAGCATGCGGACACTCTTGTCCGTGGTCCAGGCAGGCGCCTCCTGTCTCCGGTGCTGGCACGGTCACCAGATGGTGAGCACGGCGCAGTGGCGTGAGGGAGGGATGTGCAGGGCTTTCATGTGAGGACTTCAGTGGGGAACCACCGCGTACCCCTTGAGCTCTGGGACCCGAAGTTTACGCCGTCTCTGCTGTTGCCAGGCCGGAACAGGGGCCAGCCTGAACCGGCTCCTGGAGGGAGGCCTGGGAGTGGGTCGGGTGGAGACGGAAGGAGCCTGAGGAGGCAGGGCTGTGCTGGGGGCGGCCGGGAGGGAAGCTGGGTGGTCAAGGGAACCACCACAGGGAACCACGAAGGCTTCGCGGTTGGGGGTCACAGTGTGCCTCTAGTTTCTCAACAGATGTGGCGCCCCGTCCAGGCCCCGAACGCGGGGCCTTCGGGACCCAGTGAGCGCGGCTGCCTCTTCTGTTCACGCAGAGGCCAGAGTTGCTCCGTGAGGCCGGTGCGGCCAGGCAGCGGGTGGAGCACGGCCCGGCTGTCCCGGGGAGGGCAGCACGCCCTTTGCTAGGAGACCAGATTGCCTCTCCCCCAGGAAAAGGACAGCCGTGCCAGTGAGGCGTGGGGCAGCAACCCAGCAGGTGTCGTGGGTGAGCCCTTTGTCAGAGGAGCTCTCCGCCCGCGTGGAGGCAGGAGACGTGGGGCCTCGCCCCCTTTCCCGGGTCGCGGCCGACTCCCGCAGGGGCAGCCCACGTCTCCTGCGCTCCAGGTTGGAGACCGTATTCTGACGTGGCAGGGATGGGAGTGCTGGGGCGGGCCAGGAGTGTGGGGGCCCCAGAGGAGGGGGACGGTCTGGGAGAGGAGCCCCTGGAGGTGGCCGCCCTGGTCCGCGGGTCCTGAGGGAGGGCGCAGCCCGAAGGCCTTGCGGTGCCTTTAATTTTCGTATGTGCCGCCCTCCCTGGGCGCTCGTGCTGTCTGGGGCCGCCATCGAAAACCACATCGGGTCTTTCTGGGTCTCCTGGTGGCTGAGATCCGAGAGCCCCCAGTTCCTGGGGATGTGCAAAAGTTTGCCGCCCCAGCCCCCCCCACCCTACCTCGCTGTGCCTGTGGTCCCACGGCGGCCAGCATCTTCACCCCGCTCCCTGCGGGCTGCTTAGCCGCCTGTGCGCATGCTGGCGGTGGGGGGAGGGCAGTCCGGGACGGTCCCTGGCCTTGTCCACCCGGGCGGCATGCTTGCTGTCGGGGAGCTGCTGGAACTGGTCGGATGTGTTCATTCAGCACGGATCCTTCTCCCCGCCGATGTGTTCCCCAGGCTGCCGGGGCCCTTCCCTCCCGGTTCCCCAGAGGACGGTGGGCTTGGTGACGCCTTCAGAGTTTCCTCCCCCATGGACATACCGAGTCTGAGTGGACCAAGAGTCTGTTTCTCGTGACAAGGACCCTCCGTCCTCCTCACCCAGAAGGGGCTGCAGCTCGGGCTCCTGCCGGTGCTCTCCGTGGGGCGGGGCTGCCGTGTCGCTGAGCGTGTGGGCGCTTCCGTGAGACCCACGGAGGAAGAACGCGTGCTCTGGCGCCAGCCCACGGCCATTCTTCCCACCCGCCTGCTGTGGGAAGCTTTTCTTGTGAGAAGAGAAAGAAGCAGCTTTTCTTGTGAAATGGGGCGACTGCTCGCTGTGGCTCCCCGAGGCGGCTTCGGTGGCGATCACATGTCCCCGCCGGTCCGCCCCTGCCCCTCAGGGTGGGGTTGCTTCTTGGGCTGCGGGGCCCTGGGCTTGTGGCCTGCACTTCCCACTTCACATGGTGAGAAGCAACAGCAAAGTGACCCTCAAGCTACCTGAGTGACGACTGGGGCGTTTGCTGGAGCTGCCCCGTGTCAGTTTTGTCACCGCCTCTGTCCGTGATCACCCTGCCCAGTGTGGGGCACAGCGGGGACAGACGGGAGGGGGGATGGGCAGGGCGGGCGTGCGGTTGGGGAGGGGCACATACAGTAGGGGTTGCTTGGGCTCAGCCACCTGCTGGGCATACAGGCCCGTGGAGGTCGCGTGTGGGCCGGCCCAGGCATCCCTCCCCAATGTGCGAGTCCTGCCGGGGTCCAGGCTGTCCCCCTGTAGCCACACACAGGCCGGGGCCTTGGAAGGGAAAGGCCCCCCTCTTCACTCGCCTGCCTCTGTCCTCCGTCACGCAGGGGCCCTACCCCCGAGCTCCTCTACCCTCTGCTTCTGCACCCGAGTCGACCGAGGCCCTCCGTGCCCCTGAGCCCGCCCCCTCCCCAGCATTCTGGCACCTGTCACGGGGCTCTGAGTGGCACGTTTGTTCCCTGGTATCTGTTGTAGGTGATTTTTTCTGGCACGTGTTGTATTATGTTCTTCTGAGGCTCAGTGCGGACTTGGCATTTTCAGACTCCTTCATTCTGACCAGTGGTCTGTGTTTGCCTTCTGGTTTCCATTGGCCCCTGGGTCCTTTGAACAGACCCCTGGCTCGGCCCCGGGGGACTTTGGAATGGCTCTGTGTGGTCCAGAGGACCCTGGGAGTCACTCTGCCCACACGCAGAGTGGCTGCTGTCCGAGCGCCATGGAGCGCGGTGTCGGAGGCTAAGGTCGGTTTTCTCTCCAGTGCCTGGGGGAGGGGAGTCACTTATGCTGACAGGAGAGCAGGCCGTCTGTTCCCTGCTTGCTGGCTGCGTGTGTCGCCGTGACAGACATAAAGTGAGGTTTGGGGTCAGGACAGATTCAGTGATCTGCTTTCTCTTGGCGAGTTCATGATGCGACTCTGGGCGACTCTGGGGCCCTCCTGCTGAGCTGAAATGTGCAGGTGCAGCACACCCCCGGCGAGCACCCAGGTCCGCGCCCCTGAAAACAGCACGAGGGCCCTCTCCACCTGACCAAATACGTTTTCTCGAAAGAGCAAGAAAGCCACGCCTGGGACTCCCAGCACAAGGCGAATCCCAGGCGGTCAGTGGGAAATGACAAGAAAGTGATTCAGCAGAGATCCCGGCCTTCGAGGCTTTGCTGGGGACGCTCACCCCTTCACGGGCTGGTAACTAGCGCTAGTTAGCATCGGGCCCTCTGTTACCCTCCGGGGCTCTAGCGGCAGGTCCTCATCTCCGAACCGCCATTGGGGAGCACGGGTTTTTGTGACACTGGGCGTGAAAACAGTTACGCCGACGGCAAACCAGTTAGGGGCTTCAGGGACCGTGGTGGACAGACGTCAGGCCTCATCGGAGGGATGCAGACCCCTGCCCCGGCCCCTGCACCCACCAGACCCGGTGCATTTCCGTGCCCTTGGACATTGGGCCCGCGGTCAGCTGTTGCAGCTGGTGCTGGACACTGTGAGGCCCCGCTGTGGGGCTCACGCCCAGAAACGCCATGTGGCTCACCGTCCAGCATCTGCAGCTTGTAGTCCTGGTACGGACATGACAGAGAAGAAGCCCCGAAGCCGTTTCTTCAGTCCTTGTGGTCGGCTGACACTGGAAGGCTTCACACAGCCCTTTGGTCAGCGACTGCTTTACTCTGCAGGAGGTTGGGGGCCAGGGCTCCGCTGGGGCCAGGCTCCCCGCCAGCAGCGGGCAGGTGTGCTCAGCTCACGGAAGGGCGGGATAGCGCGGGGAGGGGGGCATGGACACAGCTGATGTCCCTCAGGGACGGCAAGGGGACAAGAGCGTGCTCCACGGAGACCGCGGGTCAGACGGGGTGAGTGTGTGTGCTCATGAGGTTAGCCCGGGCTGTTGTCCTGCGGGCGGCTTTGTCCCTGGCACGTTCTCCACTGTGTCTGGAGACTCCTGCACGTCCCGGGGGCTGCCCTAGAGGGGCACACGTGCCTGAGCTCTGCGGAAGGCCTGGGCGACGTGGTTGGTGACGCCGCCCTGCCTGTGAGGAGTGCACTTTCCAGCAGGAGTCGCGGGTGCCGGGAGCCCCGGCTGGGAGGCCCCCACTTGAGGTGAGGACCGCTTGCTGTGTGCCACCCCTCCCACTCCGTGTGGCTCCTGCCGGGAGCTGAGTGAGTTGGAGATGGCTTCAAGGGACAGGTACAAAGACACTTGAGGAAGAAAGTCACAGTTCACCAGAAAATATGGAAATGCACAGTCAGCCTCATTCTCCTGAGCCGTGCGTGCCTTCCCCGCAAGCAGAGGCGGAAGAGCTGCCGCGGGCAGATCGTGGGGCTGGCGATCCTGGGAGATGCCTGCTGTCGTGGGAATCGCAAACCCCCCTTGAGGTGTTTCCCCACTATTTGCCAGGAGCCCGAAAACGTCCTCAGCCTTTACCTGCCGATTTCATCGGAGATGCTTATTTCGGGGAACTGATTCTCATTGTGGGCCAATCTCTACACAGTCTCGATGCTTAGGGGAGCATCCCTCGTCATGGGATGTGTTTAGGTGCTGTGAGCATCCCAGAGGAGGGCTGTGGCCAGCTAACCGGGGCGCGCCAGCCCTCTAGCTGTTCTGCACCATTCTACAGCCTGGCTTCCAGTAGTGTCTATAAAATGGAAAATTCTCATTATAAATGTCAGATTTCAGCAGGATGCAAATTTATCTTTATGATGCATCTGTGGTCCTCGAAGAGCTGAGCAGAAGTGTGCGTGGAGAATTGGAGTGCCGTCACACTCGGGTCCTGCCTGTGCGGTAGGTGGTAGATGTGGCACGTTCCCCCCTTACTCGAAACTCTGAGTTCCTCAGATTTTCTGTGACTGTGAATTCAAATAGCCGCAGGCTGATCATCACACCCCTTTGGGATCTGGATGTGCCCTGAGTACCTTTCCCGGGGACACGTTGTCCCCTGCAGCACCCCCTCCCTGGGCCCTGTGGTTCCAGAGGCTGGGGCGCACGCGCTGTGCCCATGGCTTGATGGTCTCCTGGTTAAGTCTGTTGGCTCCGAATGCAACGGCCCCTGCCTTCCCAGTTCCCAGTGCGCTTTCTACTTCCCGCTCAGGGTCATGGAAGCCTCCCAGGACGAGAGGCGCTCTGGTCTCGGGTCCAGCAGCAGTGGCCGTTAGGATCCCACGTTGATGCCAGAGCTTCGGGACTGGAGTGTGGGCGAGGCTTGCTGTTATGTGGGGGGACTCCCACCCCCTCCTGGCTGTCAGCTGTCGGTTTTCTGGCAGGTGCCGAGTCGTTGGCTGTGCTGTGGGTTGGAGCCCTGGTTCGGCGCCACCTGTGCAGGAAGGCTGGGCAGCCGGCGGCACGCATTCCTTAGCCACAGGCTTCTTAGTGTGGGGCGGGGAGCAGCAGGGCAGTTGGTAAATCGGGTGTCTGTCGTTTCAGAGGAGGTTTATTGGTTGGGCTATGCCACAGTCATGCCTTTTGAGCAGCTTCTCGGCGTGCGGTGGCCATGCCTGCTCTCCTGACTCCGGGTGACCTGTGGTGTTTGCAGCAGCCATGAGCTGGGATGCCTGACCAGTAGGAAGGGAAGAGTCCCGTATTTTAAAGGAGGTTGGTGCGTTCCTTTTGGGGAAACAGATCTCTTTTTATTAACAAATCAAAGAGCTACACAGTTGATCAGTTATCTTGAGCAGGACTGTTTCAGGAATGGAGAGGACACGGTCCCCTTTTGCTCTGACCTTGTGGGGCAGTCTGCAGACCGTGCATCCGGATTCTGTCTGTGGTTGCCGCATGCCCTGCCTGGGATTATGTTCCGCCCAGCTGGGGTAGTTACAGCGTAAGCAGTTTCTCACTGCCTGTTTATGGTTCGTTTGCTGGCTGTAACAGAGAGGGAAGAGTGTGCTGAAATGTATTAATTCCTGATTGATGGGCTGTCAGGGCTGGGCCAGGGCTGCAGAAATCCAGCTGTGGGGTTGGTTTGCCAGCCTAGCTCCCGGCAAGGCCCTGCCTGGGGGTGACCACAGATGGCCTTGCACAGGGACGTGTTGGAGCACGTGCAGCAGCAGTGACCAAAAGCCTCATCTTCCTCTCCGTGCGTGACACCCAGAAGCCGGGCTCTAGGGCGTGCTGCAGCCCAGGCCGGCTGTAAGGGGATCGGAGGAATCCCAGCTGGGATGTGTTAGCAGGAGTGCACGAGCAGACCTGGGGAGCTGACGTGTCTGTGTGATTTATAGAGGACCAGGTACGGACAACGAAAGCAACTTAGTCTTTTGTAAATGGCCCCGCCGGAATTACCTCGTTGGAGCTGTCAGGGAAAGCTGGCTTGGCTTGTCCATCAGTTAGAGCGGCAAACTCTCCCAGTAACCAGTACTTTAAGGTCCTGTATCATCTCGGCAACAAAGGTACTTGCGGTACAACTTCCGTAAATGAATTTCTTGGCTTTTTGCTGTGTTATCACTAGGGAAGTGTGCTGGCATCTTACGCACACGACTCCCAATTCACTGTCCAGCCAGTGGGGCACCGGGGCGGCCTGCTGGTTTGTGTTCGGCACGGGGCTCTCTCTCCCCATGGGGCCCTGCTCCCTGCCAGACTGAGCCGTGGGGGGACTGGGCCGCGCTCTTCTGGGCTCCCACGGCCCCCGTCACATGCCTGGCCTGCCGTCCGGGCTCAGCGGAGCTCTGTGGCTTCTGAAGGGCTCTGACACCGTCTGTCAGGCTGGTTTTCCAGCCCGTCGAGCCTTTCCTTAGCAGAGCGCCTGTGTTCGGGGCTCCTCGTGGTTCAGATGGCTCACGGTGGGTGTCTGAAGCCCAGAGCTGACGGGTGTTACTGGGGAGCGGGGGTGCACCTCGTCACATGTGCTTGTGTTTGTTTCTAACTGACGCTGTTCTTGACCGTTCTCTCTGTTGAACCGACTTCCTTTTATAAATAACTTTTTTCAGATATTTTCCTCATTTTCAGTGGCTCACTTACATATTTTTCTTGTTGCATGATATTTTTCTGCAGAATTTTTGGTATTAATCCTTGGCCTGAAATACGTTGCAAATGTTTCCTCAATCTGTTTTACTTTCTAATTTTTTTTGCCTTTAAACCATTTTAGATCTGTATATGGTAACGTGGCCCAGCATTGCCTTTCGTGCCGGGCTAACCCCCGGGAGAGTTTTGCTGACCTGCGCACACGAGCGGAGTCCGGCGTCCCTGGGGTTGCACTGCAGTTTGGCCGTCGTCCTCTCCTTAGGTGGGGTGTCTGCTCACACAACTGGGGGACATTTCAGCACGGGGGAGCCCTCTCCATGCAGCCCGTGATCTCCTGCTTGAGGTCATGCACCCGGGGTTTCGGGAACGAACTGTCTCTTGTTGCTCGTCTTTCTCTCCATTTGGCTGCGTTATTAATTGTTTAAGTGAGGGAGCATTTTGCTGATTGATTTAAAGACCCATTCATCCTTCGAGGAATTATTTTGGATTTAATTAGGTAAGGGAGTAGATCAGTTTAATGGGTTGATTTATGATCAGTTTGCGAGTTCACATGACCGTGACTCACGCAAGCGGACCGTGTTTGCGGGTCTGCCGCCTGCCTGCGGGAGGAGGGCGTCTCTGCAGAGTGTCCCGCCTTCAGAGAGAAGCTTGTAGCTGCGGGCCTCCTCCATCCTCGTGAACAAACAGCTCGGGCCTAAATCCATCCATGCAGTGACTCTTCGTGAAGGGAGGCTTTCGTCCCGTGCCCTGGCGCGAGGTTCCCAGCCGCACCATGTCTCCGGAGGCCCTTGCAGGCTCCAGGGACATGCGTGTCCTGCGAAGGCTGGCGGGGTGCAGGAGGTGCACGGGCACCGGGTGCAGCCCGCTGCAGTGGGACGCTGGGTGCACGCAGGCATCGGGCTTCGCCGAGAAACGGGACCCGAGCTCGGCGACCATCAGAGCCTTCCAGGGGGCTCCAGTTAGAGAGCAGTTTTGCCTTCTTTTCAGAGAGCGCTGGGCTTGCGCGGCAGGGCGGTGGGCAGAGCCTACTGCTCGTGTGGGATGCTGTTTGCGGGGTGGCGCCTTCGGTTTGGGCGGACTCCTGCTGACGGGGTGTTGGTGACATCGTCATCAGTAGACGCACGTTGGACTTGACGCGTTTTCTTAACGTTTAGCACTACTTTGGGTGTTTGTCTTAACTGGAGAAATTGGGATTAAATTCTTTCCATTCTTTGGGAGTAGCTTGGCATCCCGTTCCCTGCGTTCTGGCTGCAGCTGGGCCTGTATTTCCTCGTCCTTCCCAGACCGTGAGCTCCCGGCTGGCCACTCAGGCCCTCGCTCGCCACGCGGTCACCGAGGCCCTGCTGTGGCCGGGGACGTGGAGAGGGTGGCGGCTGCGGTCCTTACCGTGTCCTACAGGGGCCAGCGGGCGTGAGGATGCCGTATGCAGAGTGGGGAGGGGTGCGGCCGGCAACCCCCGTGCCGGAAATGCTGAGGGTGAGCATGCTGGGCGCCACCAGCTGTCCTTGGCCGCGGGCGGTCCGGTGCCTGCCATTTCATGGTGTGGCGCTGATGTGTCCTCTCTCAGGCTTTCCTCACTGGAGGAGCGTCAGGGGCGGGGCGGGGACTCTCCCTTCTGCTTCAGTAGCCGATGCGGGCTGCGGGCTGTGCTTGGAAGGCAGCGATGCTACCACTATACCACCGACGCTGCGGGCTGTGCTTGGAAGGCAGCGATGCTACCACTATACCACCGACGCTGCGGGCTGTGCTTGGAAGGCAGCGATGCTACCACTATACCACCGACGCTGCGGGCTGTGCTTGGAAGGCAGCGATGCTACCACTATACCACCGACGCTGCGGGCTGTGCTTGGAAGGCAGCGATGCTACCACGATACCACCAAAGCTGCGGGCTGTGCTTGGAAGGCAGCGATGCTACCACGATACCACCGACGCTGTGGGCTGTGCTTGGAAGGCAGCTATGCTAACCACTATACCACCGACGCTGTGGGCTGTGCTGGGAGCATCCCCCTCCCCCCACCTCCGTTTGTTTCCACAGCGCTGTCCCCAGATGGGCACATCTGCACCTCGACTTGTGGGGGAGTTACTCGGATGGGCACACGTCTCCAGGGGCTCCCCCTTTCCTCCAGAAGGAAGCCCAGCTCAGGAGTCCAGCGCCTGCAGCTGCGGTGTCATGGTCCTCGTGAGCTGTCCCTGCCTGGGTCATGGGGACATCCTGCAGGCTTACTGGCTCTGGGCTCTGCTGCCTCCTCCCCGGCCCCTATGTCCCCTCATGCCCTGTGCTTGATGCTGCCACTTTCTAGGGCTCAGCCCCAATGCCTCCCAAGGCCACCCTCTCCAGGGGCGGGGACTCCGCTCTTCTGCACCTGCCATGCTGCCCCCGTCCCTTGTCACATCACTCACTTGCCACGTGGCCAGCTCTTTATTGACATTGCTGTGTATGTCAGTCTGGTCAAGCAACACCGTGAGCAAGGCCAGTAAACAGGGCGTGAGTGCATTGGAGCGGGTTGGCGAGTGAGCGCGGGCAGCCCTTCCTCTGGGCTTCGTGGTGGCTGTTCCGTGTCCACCTCTCCCCCGGCCGGTTTCTGACACACGGAAGTACTCGATTCACGTTCGTAGAGTCAGTATTTCAACCAGTAGCATCTCAGTTACAAAAACTCCGACTCCCAGCGTTAATGAACATCAGAGATCCAGTCAAGCCAAAAGAGTTTGTGAAATTCAGACTTTTTTCACTTACAAAAATGGCATCACAGAGAGGAAGATCATTAAAGAAACAGACTTTCCCTTCCCCTGTCCCTCAGTACCACACGGGGTCTGTGATTGGTGCTCCCCAGGAGCTGTTGGGGGCTCTCCTGGGCCTGGAGTCAGGTCGCAGGGCGCTCCTCCAGAGAGAGGAACAGCTGCCCCGTCTGAGCCGTCCCCGGCTTGCGGTTTGCATGAGGTTGGGGACCCCCGATTGTGGGTGTGCTTGGGGTGGAGGTGGACGAGAAGCAGAGTGGTGCTGCTGGGTTCTCGTTGTTTGGGGTCCGCTGCGGGCTGAGAGATGGGTAGTTGGATGTGGCCGCGTCATGCCATCTTGCCTGGCTCATAGCGAGGGCATCGGCCTTGGTTTGTCCTTGACTTGTGGCCGTCACATGCTGGTGTCCCGTCATCCACTGACCGTGTGTCCGTGTCTGTGGGCTGCAGGTTTGTAGCCGCATGCCAGAATTGGGAACTCTGACGGTGGTTAGTTTGTAACCTTGAGCCGGACGTTATTTATATTAACATTAAACATTCACCCGCTGAGCCAACTTGGTGGTGACCTTACTTGTTCTTGTTGAGCCGCAGAGTTTTGTGAATTGATGGTCTTAGTGGCGGCCCCTCTCTTACCGAAGCGGGACTTTTCCCTTTGCCTTGGAACCCAAATCTGTGTAATTAAGTGCTAAAACCTCCATCACCGAAGTGTCAGGCTTTCAAATTTAAAACTCCCAAGTTGGGCAATGCAGAAGATTAGACCGTGGCGTGATTCCAGCTGGCTTACGAAGGAGAGAATGTTTTTGATGACCAGTTAAGCTCCTGATTATGTGAAGAGGTTCATTGCAGGGTTTGTGTGATGCGGGTGATGAATGCGGCCGTGACAGCCGTGGCGGGCTCCCCTCCCTGACCTGTGCGGCTCACCCGCAGGTGCCGGCTCTCCCCACGCCTCGAGCCTGGTGAGGCTCCATCTACCCTTACCACACTGATCCTGCGTCACACGCTCTGTTTAAATTTGAGGTTTTTCTCCCTTTCTGATTTCCAAAGCTCCCCATTTGGTTTGCGGTGAGGCAGAGCCCGGCCACGTGCCAGGCCTCTTTACATTCCAGCACATCCTGGCCCTTATGGGATCCCGTGGCTGTTCCTGGGGCCCATGCCAGGGTCTCGCTGAAGCGGGCCGGTGTTGTCCTGGAGGGGAGACCCAGAGCTTGGGGGAGCTTGTGGTACTGACGGGCTCTCTTGCCCACCACGTGTTTTATGACTGTGGGAGTGTTTTCCCCCATGAGGCTGTGCTCTTCTGGGGTTGTGGCGGCGCTTGCCTCCTCTCCCTACAGAGTCAGAGGCCTTCATGCTGCTCCATTTCCACGGGACTGGAGGCCAGTGTTGCCAGCTGGACTCCATTCACGGCCAGGCGCGGCTGCTCCCGGCCCACGACCCTCCTGCGGGTCCTTTGAGTGTCAGCCGGGCTGCTTCCCTCTGAGAGCTGTCTCGGGTGTGGTGGGCCCTGGCCCCCGAGGACGCGCCCTGTCCGCCCGTGGTGGTGGGTGACGTGCTGTCCGGCGAGCAGCCTCGTCACGCGATGGACTTGGCCTTGAGCCCATCAACCTGCCTCTTCTCTACCCAGCACTGACCCTGCTGGTTTTCTGGACGTGGAAACGTGGACAAGAAATTTCTGGTCTTTGTGTATATAAGATAGCTTTTTGGATACAGCAGAGTAGAGGTTGTATCCCCATGTGGTTTTTCTTTATGTGTCTGAATGTTCTGCATGCTTTTTTTTAAGGATTTCATTTATTTATTTGACAGACAAAGATCACAAGTAGGCAGAGAGGCAGACAGAGAGAGAGGAGGAAGCAGGCTCTCTGCTGAGCAGAGAGCCCGACGCAGGGCTCCATCCCAGGATCCTGGTATCATGACCTGAGCGGAAGGCAGAGGTCCAACCCACTGAGCCCCCCAGGCGCCCCTGTCCTCTGTGCTTTTATTGGTTCCTTTTATCTACCTGTCCTTCCGCCGACCACGTGCCCACCAGGCTGCTGGCCTAGTCACCTCTCTGGGTGGGCTCCTTGTGTGGTGCCGTTCACCCCTGTAGGGTGGGCGTGCTGACCCGGCCCCGGATGGCAGCAGTCCCTACCCCAGTTGCCCTCACCCCCCCGTGCCCCACGAGCTTCTCAGAGCACTTTGAAGGGCCCCACCGCCCTTGGGAACTTTTTCTCTCAGGCCATCTGTGGGAAGGTAGACCTCCGTGACATGATCTCAGCGGCGTAAGCAGTATGTTTTTCCATGTTGCGAAAGTCATGACTGTTACTGGTGAAAACGTGTGTTCTCTTTTTGCTCTTTGCCTTTCTACAAAATGGGAAGAGTTGTACTTACTGCCGCCCCGACGTTCTTTCCCGGGGCAGCACGGACCTGTCGCTGGCGTCTTTCTGAGCAGTGCTCGTGTGTACAGACAGGTGAGGGCTGGAGTTCGCGATATAAATGGTGTCGTGGATAAGGATGGGATTATTTTACAAACTGCTTTTTCAACAATAATATGGCAGCATTACATTTTCAAAGAATTTATTTAAATCACTCCCTGAAGCCGTTTCGTGGTTTGAGAAGGCAAGTGAGATATTTTATAAATTAAATGGCTGTTTCTACGTCCTGTGCTGGCATATGCGCTTGTGACCCCCTTGAGACAGCGGGTCACCTGTTTGGGGCTGGGCCGTGCTTCTCTGCGCCCCTGTGCGTGTTTTTGTCTCCTGGTGACTCTGTCTGGGGACCAGGGCTCCCAGCTTTCTCAGCCTGGTGTCCCCAGGGTGCAGGGCTGGGCCCTGATCGGTGGCAGTGTGGGCAGCACGGAGAGCAGGCTGGGGCTGTTCTCCGATGGTGGTGCGTGCATGGTGCTGGTGTTTGTGCTGACGGGGTCGAGTGGGACGTGGAATCCAGCCCCAATTTCAGAAGCAACAGGTTGGCTTAAATTCCATCATTGGGGACCATGTGTTTGGTACCAGAGCCACATTCAGGGGCCCGGGATAGCTTCCCTGTGCTGGCTTCCGGGGCCTGTTAGTCCTGCCTGGCTGGGAGAATGCTGTGGATGCGGTGTTGGGGACTGTGGTGCCTGGGTGTCCTGTGCGGCCTCCTGCTCCTCTGCCAGCCGGCAGCCTCGAGCAGCTTGTGGAGCATCTGCTGGTGTAGGTCAGAATTAGCTACTGCACAGCCCCATGGCCCGGAGGGGTTGGCCCTGAGAGCCCCAGCTCTTGCCCCGGCCCCGGCCCTGCGGCTGCCGACCACAGGGCTCCTCAGGCCCAGGGCTTCCCTGGTGGCTCTCCACTCAGGTTCCTGCCCTGCCTGATCCCCCTCCTCGCCGCCGGGACGCGGAGGCAGCATGCCCTGGTGGGAGGCGCATGTTACCTTTGGATTCGGTGGGGCTTGAGTTGTAGCCTGTCACGACTGATGGCCACTTCAGGGTATGCCTCTGAGGACCCCTCCCACCCCACAGCGTCGAGTCTCCTGGGCCTGGTGGCAGATGGTGCAGGAAGTTAGCCTCTGATCGATGGGATCCGTGCTGAACATGCTGATTCTGCTGTTGGTTTGGTCTGGGTTGTGTCCCCAGGAACCACTGGAGCCCCATTTCCTGTGGGGACCCCCCAGGAGGACCCTGTAGCAACTGCGCCAATATTGGGGTGTTCTTTTTTCAGCTCTGACCCTGTGCCCATGATGCAGCCCTTCCAGAGTGGTCTGTGCTGCCCTCTGCACCTTCTCCTGTGTCGGCAGATGTTTTCTCCGGGAGGACAGATATTTATCTCGTTCGGACAATAAGGGTCATCCTGATTCTCTCGGCCTTTAGGAAGACAGATTGGCATAGAAGTTCTCTGAGTTAAATGCCATCACTTCATTACGTTGAAGAGTGACAAATGGCCCGCTGTGAGAGGTGACACCAGAAAGAGGCTGCCCAGCTGACCTTTCCTGGCATGAGGCAGTAAGCCAGCTCAGCAGAGCGAGAAACCTCTCCGAGGCCTGCGTCCTGTGCTCCTGCACTGGGGAGCCCACTGCCTCTGTGAGCTGGGGAGGAGCTGGAGGCCCGGGCAGGCTCTGTTGCACCAGCTGAGGCAACTTCTTGGTGCTTTGAAGGCCGTGGAAGCAGAGAATGCGTCGATGGCAAGCTTGTCACGAGGAGTCCCTTCCCGGAGACGGGGGATAAAATCAGAGCTGCTCCAGGGTGAGGGGATGTGGACCTGAGTCCGCCGGAGCCGGAGGAGGCCGCTCATGCTTGTGCCCACCAGCCTGCTCTTGCAGCAGGACAGTGTCACGCCAGGTGGCCCTCGCGTGCTCGGCATGAGCCCGGGGAGGCCATGTTTCCTCCTCTGTAGATGGGCGGAGTTGGTGCCTGCCGCCTCGGCTGCCCCAGGACCTCAGAGCCGGCATTCCTGCAGGCCACAGTGGGGCTTCGTTGGAGGCCAGACGTTGGCCTTCTGGGACAGCCGAGTTCTGAGGCCGGGCACCTTGCTGGGCTGTGGCCGGGAGGCAGAGCTGTGCCCGGCTGTGGGTGGGAGCGCCCATAGACCCCAGAGCAACTGGGACGGGGCATGGGACCCCCGTGGGCTCAGACTAAGAGACTGAGAGGAGGGCGCTCAGAGCTAGGCAGGCCAGCCCGGAGACGCTCTTCATCCCAGTCCTGCATCAGAGGGAGGGGCTCTGAGCTTCTGGAAGGGCCTGTCTCTTACTGGTCTCTGTGTCCAAGGCCCTGGAGCCACCACGTGGGGAGCACCTGCTGCGGTTGTGGCGTTGCCCCATGGGACAAGTCGTAGGCACTGTGGCCCATCCATATGTCAGAATGTTCTTCTGCTGTGGAAAGGACTGAGGTGCCGGCCCTGGCTGGGGCCAGGATGGCCCTGGGGGCAGGGTGCTGAGTGAGGGGAAGCAGACACGAAGGCTCTGTCCCTTCCCATCACGTGGAATGTCCAGATCGGCAGCTCCATGGAGGCAGAGCACAGAGGGGCGGCTGCCAGGGCCTGGGGGATGGGGAGTGCCTGCTGGCTTGGGGTGGTGAGAATGTTCTGGAATTATGTGGCGGTGATGGTTATCCAACTCCGTGAGTATACTAAAGCCCACTGAATTGCGTGCTATAAAAAGGTGAATTTTATGGTATGTGAACTGCATCTCAATCAGATACATGCCTGGAATGAAACCAGAACACAGAAGTGCTTGTCGAATGAGTGGGGGAGTGAAGGGGGGCACGGGAGTGGGGGGACTTGCCCGGCCTCCGCCCCCGCAGAGGGCTCCCGCGTGCCCCAGGGACGTGCAGTGACGGGACTGAGAGCAGCCCTGGCTGGGACGGGGTCCTCGTGGCTGTGGCTGGGCCGGTTGTGTGTCCAGGGCTGGGCCTGCCTGCATGGACCTGTGTGGCCCACACATAGGGCCTGGCCGGCTTGGGTCGGGACTCGCCCGGCCTGTTGTCAGTGTCAGGTTGTCTGTCGCGAACAGGGAGCGAGTGGAGTGGAAGGGCTTCACCGTGGCTGTGATGTGAGGCGAGGCTGTGTTGGGCCGCCTCTCTGGAGGGCCCGTGGCCTGGCCACGCCACCACGGGCTGCCCCGCGGGCCACGCGTGCTGTGTTCTCTGCACCTGTGTCAAGGGGCGCGGTGGTGGGGCTGGCAGACGTGAGACGGGGTTCATGAGCGAGGACATCGAGCCGTGGGGAGGGGAGCCCGGCCCCTCCTCGTTCCTCGCTGCTCAGCAGGCGGGAGCCGACGGTGTTCGCCGAGTCGTGGTCGGCCGACTCACACCTTCCCAGACGTGCTCTCGCGGGAGTGTTTCTTCTCGGGAACGTTTCCTTGCAGAGGCCCTGCATGTTTGCAGAATCAAACACGGGTAAATAAAAGGAAAAAAGAGAACACACAAGTTTTAAAACATTTATGTGTTGTGCTGGATGAGAGCGGCTTTGTAAGGACCTAAAATTGTTTGTTGAGACGTCTGATAGGCTGTTTCAATTAAGTGTCTGTTTTGCGTTTTAAAAGGTTTAATTATGTTCTTTCTTGGGTTTTTTATACTCGAAGAAAGTGACCGTTCAGAGCCCTGTGGCCTCTAATTTTTCTCCGGGCTCCTGCCTCCGTGGGGGCCCGCCTGTGGCCGCAGGGTCTCTGCCCGGTGTGGTTTTGGAAGCCCTCAACTGGGGAACCAGTTCTAAGAGAAATTATTGTCTGATGAATATGTGACCACACGAGAAGCAGAATTTTAAAAAACTTGTGAAAAAACCTCTCAGGTCTGTTAGGAATAAGTAAGGTTTTTTGGTGCTGTCTTGTCAGGAGATGAAATGCCTGAGATGCAATAATTAGAATATATTAATTATGCTAATTAATTGAAGAGGACTTAGAATATTAATTACCTGCAACTAATTAGGTATTAAAATGGAGAACCATTAAGTGCTGGGGTGGAAGCCTAGGAGCCATGTAGTTAGAGCGAGAAAAATGGGCCGCAGCGTGACCTTGCCGGCGGCATGACCTTGCCCTTAGCGTGACCCTGCCGGCGGCATGACCTCGCCCTCAGCGTGACCCTGCCGCCCCCCCCCCCGCCCCACCCACCCCGCGAGCGACCCCTGGGCTAACCGCTCGCTGTCTCTTGCATGCTCCCGCGCAGAGGAGGAGGAGGTGGACGCCGCCGATGTCTCCCGCGTGCCCGCGGACGTGCTGCGCAACGTCGAGGCCGACACGTACTGGTGCATGAGCAAGCTGCTGGACGGTATTCAGGTGAGCCCCAGCGGACGCCGCCCCGCAGCCGAAGCCGGTGTCATGGGGGCGGGAACCCCGGGCCTGACCGTGCGCCTGCCTCTGTGCCCCGCTCGGCCACCCTCCCTCCCTGCGCTGGACGCTGCCTCCTCCACAGGGTCCGAGACGGACCGCGCGTGCATGTGCCTGCACAACCCTGTGCGTGCCCGCATACCCCCGCGCGTGCCCGCACACCCCTGCTCCTGCAGACGGCTGTGGTGTCCTGAGGGTTGCAGCAGTGGAGGGCTCCGGGGCCTGGGGCTCTCCCCTGCCCCGCAGAGTCTGGCCCGCACGCGCTCCGAGCTCCCCAGCTCTGCTCCTGGTGACGCCAGGTGGTACCAGCACCACGTGGGTTGTCGCCCATGAGC
This sequence comes from Mustela putorius furo, assembly GCF_011764305.1. Classification (NCBI taxonomy): domain Eukaryota; kingdom Metazoa; phylum Chordata; class Mammalia; order Carnivora; family Mustelidae; genus Mustela; species Mustela putorius. The sequence continues at coordinate 14,508,916 of NW_025422023.1, forward strand.
CGCTGTGATCATTGGCCGTGCCTGGTGAGCTGCATTCAGGGCAGCTCGTCCCTTACAGGGCGTCGGAGTTAGGGCCTCAGCGCCTCACCTGTCACCCGGGGTCCCTGAGCAGCTGGACCCATGGTCTGTGCTGGCCCCAGCCCAGGGGTCTGCTTGTTGGGGACGGCGGCTGTGCCCAGTCCCGGAGGGAAGCACAGGTTGCCGGAAGCCCTGCTGCCCGTGGTCGGGGCTCTGCTGGACTTGGTGTCCTTCGGGACGGATGGTGGAGATTTTTGCAGAAAGGCTGCAGGTGTCCCAGGGCCAGGGGTGATTTCATGGAAGGGGTTTGGGGGAAGGACCCTGCAGCAGAGCGGGAAGGGGGACTGGAGCCTCTCGATGTCGCAGTCCATGGCCAGGGTAGATGGGACCCCCCGGTGGGGTGTGGACCACCTGAGGCTGGCTCTGTGCCCACGAGCCTTTCCGACATGCATGCTCTGTGCTAGGGGCTGCGTGCCTTCCTGGGGAGGGTGGAGCGTGTCAGGCAGAGGCCTCCCAGGAGCTCCGTGTGGGGTACAGGGTAGACCTGGAGGGGGCGTAAGGCACGTGCTCCTGAGGACCTGATTGGGGAATGCGGTGAGACTTGGCAGAGGGGAGACGGTAAGGGGCGGGGTGTAGAGCCCACAGCAGGGTTTGGGTGATGGAGATTTTCTGTGGGCCCTCATGGGGTGGGTTCATTCCAGAGATGCCCCAGGGGTGGGGACCGTGGAAGACGCTTACATGATGTATTCTCCAGATCGGGCCCTGAGGTTTAATTTGCGGAATTAGCCAGAGTGACTGTGTGGGGGAGAACGGGGCGGCCTCACCTTACATTTATTGACCGAGGAGCGACAGAGCGAGTGGAGGCCCTTCCCGTAGGAATGAATAGGAGCCTTGTTGGCGTCGGACAGAGAAAAACACGCCCGCTCGGTTCGGGCCCCGGCGTGGGTTTGTCACCCCTCCATTGTTGATGTATTCACACGTGTTAGTCTCTCTCCCGAAACGGACGACTTTTTCTTCCCCTTTAGAAAAGGGATTGAATGATAATGTGGGATTTTATAAATTTCAAATGTCACTTCTCGGATTGTGAGTGATGGAATTCCTGCCATTTAAATCCAAGATTATCCTGCTTCTATTTGTGAGTAAAATCAGCCGTACACTGGAAGTGACACTGGCTTTTCATTTCCCTGCCGAGGGTTGCCATCCGAGGGGATGGCCTTGGACCAGAGTGTGTGTGTGTGTGTGTCTGTGTGTGTGTGTCTGTGTGTGCGCGTGTGTGGCACTCTCCGGGCACGCGCACTCACCATGCCCTGCACACCACTGGGAGCCAGAGCCTTGACGTGAGCAGTGTTGAGGGTGCCAGTTACCAGCATGGGGGACCCGGGGAGGTCTGTCATCCCCTGAGATGAGGCGAGCTCCTCTGGGGGCTGTTGGGTGTGTGCGGGTGTCCCTGCTGCTTTGTGTGGACAAGGGGACAGAGGAGCAGGAGGAAGGACGGACCGGGTGTCCGCGTCCCAAGGAGCTGGAAGCTTCTGTTGCTGTGTGTGGGCTCATACTCCTGGGCTTGCCTGGACTTCGTCGCTGTCTGGACCACACGAGAACCATCTTCCTGGAGCCCCTTCTCAGCACGTCACTGCCCTGGTCGAAAGCCACCAAGAACTCATGCTTGCGGCCCTGTCAGCCTGGCCTTTGCCTGTTCCTTGCACGTGAGGAAGTTCAGGGCTGTCTGTTGTGTTATGCTCAATCCACATGCCAGAGAGACCACAGGGAGTCTGGGTCGCTGTGCCACATCTGTGCGGCGGCTGTCCCGCTCTCCTCAGCCGCGGTGAGGGGGCCTCCCGCCGTCAGCTGGTGGCCACGGTGGGACCACGGTGCGGCAGTGACGGCTTGTGTGCCCCGAATGGCTCTGAGCGTCACAGCAGAGCAGATGCCATACGCTGCACGCACACAGATCCCTTGCCTAGGGTCAGAGAGCGTTTGCAGGGACCTGCCCGTGAGCCCCAGAGCCTGTGGTTTTCTACTCTGCTCTATAACCGTGTCCAGCTGGAATGGGTGGAAATGACTTCCCTTTTGCTGGGTACGTTCTAGACGGCAAAAACCACGTCTGTGTGTTGGGGTCCCCTGGGGGTGTCAGTCTGGGACTCTGTTCTGCAGTAGGCCGGAGCGTGGTGAGCACCTGCTGTGTACGGGTGCTCTGCACAGCCACCGACCTGCTGTCCCCGTGGGGTGCGTGTCCTGGTGGCCAGAGGTGCAGGGAGTGGGCTGCAGACGGAGGGCAGAGTTCTGGGCGTTCTGGGGGAGGGCATCAGAGTCGTGGGGGTTGGGGTGCTCTGGCCACAGGACGGTGACCGACGAGGCCCGAGGAGCAGCCGCACCCTCCCTGCTGCACATGCCTGGAGGCGCTGCGCGATGTTGGGCAGGAAGTGTCTGAGACGGGGAGCCTCCTCGCCGAGGCGGGGTCACCCAGACCCAGGAAGGATGACCCCACTAGTGGGTGCCGGTGGGTTGGAAGGAGCCATCACGGTAATGCCAGAAGGTAAGGTTTTATCGCCCTGGCGAGGGGTAGAAATGAGATAAAGTGGGGCCTGCGTAGGGACACCCGGGGCTGCCAGGAGTAGAAGTACAATGGGTCTCCCGCCGAGGCGCTCACGTTCCGTGTCTCGGGGCTGCTTTAAAGTCTTCCAGAGTCCCGAGGAGCTCAAAGAGCATTGACTCATGCAGGGGAGTTCTAGCGGCATTTGCTATGTTAGCAACTAGAGATCCTTTAAAAAATTTAGTAATTTATCTTAAAATAACAATGATGAATCCGTTAGAGGCTTTATTATAAACAGCGTATCTTGGTGGTAAATGAATATTTTCTGAAACGTAACTATTTCGTGAGAAGGAAGGCCCCATAGTCCCCTGTGGTCAGGCGGTCTAAGGTCTGACTTCCCGGGAGACACCGGATTCTCCGTCCGCAGACAGATGTGGTTTCCGTGGGAGCGTGTGGAAACGGTCGGGCCTCCCACAGGCAGGGCGTTGGGAGAGGGAGGGGGGTTTTCGTTGCACTCTCCGACCACCGTGGGTGTTTGCTCGTGGACACTAGGACACAGCTTAGCACGAGGTGGCTTCCTGCAGGTGCCCTGCCGCGTGACGGCTGAAGCCATGTTGGCCGCCCTTTTGTGCTCGGGGACGTCCAAGTCCGTTGGGCTGTCTGGCACTTGGAGCGGGTGTTTCGTCCACACGTGGTTCAGTACCGTCGGACGCTGGCCATTTGGGGAATATGGGCTGATGGAGGCGTGCCGACCTTGTAGACGCTGCCACGCTTCATCGCGCCGTATCCGTCTGGGCGCGTTCCCGCCGTCTCGTCAGAAGCTATACGCCCAGAGTGGCAGACAGAAGTTCTTCAACATTCAGAGTTTGGCTTAAATGCTCAAATATTATTATTGGCAACGCATAGTGTCGATTGTTTTCCTTGAAATGACAGTCTTTGTTCATTTTTGGGAAAGTGTCTGCCAAGTACCCAAGTTTGAATAACCCGTTTGCCTGTTAGTCATTTCCTCTAGCGAAAATGAGGTTTCTGGAAGAATGCGATCTCCTTCCGCTCCGGCTCCAGCAGCCGGCCAGGGGCGCTTGAGAAGAAAGCAGTGTTCTTTGGTGCTCATCTCGAGCGCTGTCTGTGCTCTTCCCGCCTCGCCACACCGGGTGTTGAAAGATGGTTACGTGAAGGTCAGGATCTGACGCAATAGTAATCCTAAAATTAGGAACTTCATCAAGAACGTCCTTCAGCGAAACTGCCTTTTTTTTCCTTTTTCCACCGTGAGTGTGTGGCACTAAGAGTACAGTTTGTCGCAGTGCCTGCACTCAGGCCAGTGTGTCGCCGTCTCACCTTTCGTGTTGGCCGTGCAGGCAGCGACACAGCCATGAAGGTAAGTACTGCTGCTGTTGGTAGGAACATGGTTTTGCTCTCAGGGACTGCTCGGAAGGGTCTCATGGATGGCGGCAGTGGGGTGACTGTCCCCGAGAACTGCCGCCCTGGGGGCTGCTCTCCTGGCACAGGCCTGCGATTTTCCCACGGAAAAGCCCCCAGAAGGTGAGGTCACGACGGAAAAAGAACGAGGCAGAGAGCGTGGCCTGGAGTGAACTCAGCCGTCACCGTGGTTAGCCTGGACTCACCCGAAGGGACTCGGCATCCTGCGGCAGTGACGTGACTGGACCCCAAACAAGTCATTACCATGAAGAACAAGGCTCTGAGAGAGGAGCTCACAGGTTGTTGGAAAGAGCCCGACAGAGCCTCTGGCTACCAGACTTAGGGTCGCTGGCATTGACAGTTCATCAGACACAGCGGATGAGGGTTAATCGAAGTAGAAGGAGAAATTCCGGGGGCGGGGGCAGCACCGGGGGAAGGCGTGGATTTGGAAGAGAGCTTAGGGCCGGACAGAAGGGACAACAGGCCCCGGATGGGAAGACATGCTGCGGGAGCCCCGGTGCACACACGTGGTGGCCTGGAACTTTCTGGCACCTGTGAGAGACATGGGCTTTTACGGTCACTAAATAAATCTCAAGAAAGACCACACCTTAAAAAATCACACCTGCAGAAACCAGTGTACAGCCCCTTCGTGCGGGAGGTTGGAGCGAACGTCACGGGAATGGCTGGCGACGGACCGATGAGTTGTCGGGGCAGACAGTTCGGGGGAGGCAGGCTGCGGCAGGAGGAGCAGAGGCCGGTGAGACGGGCTGTGTTCGGTGTTCCGCAGGGGGTAGCTGTCAGGCCAGCTGCATTTGCGAGCAGGATCCAGCCGTACAGTGCTCACAAGTCACTCACCTAAAACACGAGATTCCTAAACGGCAGGAAGGAGGGAGTTGGGAGAAACGCAGCGGATCAGCACTAACCCGGATGGGAGCTGGGCGCCGGGTGGCTCTTCCGCACTAGGACAGGAAGTGGAGTTTCAGGCAGAAAGCATTATTTGGGATAAAGAGTATCACTGCCGAGGGACGAGTGGATGCATTTACCAGGAGACACCATCCGCCATGACATCACTGTGCGTGCACGGACAACAGTGCCTCTTGTCAGTGTGCGTGTGTAGAAGGCAGGGGGGAGGGGAGAGGCAAGAACTTGGTGGAAGTTCCTGAAGATGCTGTCAGTGGCAGACACTAGTCTGGGTTCTTTGCATTTGTTCACTGCTGGTGTCACTTCGGTTCCCCTGCAACGTGACTGTAAGGTGCTCCGGCCGTGGGGCTAGTAAGCTGCGGAGTTGGGATTCAGACCCGCGGAGTCAGGCCTTAGCTTTCCTGCCTCTCCGCAATTAGGTCAGGCAGGAAGAACTTGCAAGACTGCGACTGACTTGTTCCCCAGACCACATAGGGTTGAGCTACTGGCCGTGTCTGGAACCCCACGCCCAGCTCACCCAGTGTGTTCCCTTCCTTCCTATGTGTATGGGACATTCTAGAAACAGACGTGCCGGCGGTTCCCACGGAGCCGTGCAGACCAGGGTCGGGGATTGGCTCTCCTGCTGCGCTGCGACTCTGGCCCGTGGACTCGCCCAGATTCCCTGGGGAAGCGGGGAGTGGGCCGGGGTCCAAGGCTGGGCCGCCGGGTCGGCTTTGGCGGCTCCGGGAAAGGCCCATAACCAGGCCTGCCTGGGCGTCGGGCCTGCTTGCTCATTTCTGATGGATGGTGTCCTCACACTTGGGGTTCGTTTAGGGGATGTTCTTTTTATGGAGGGGCCTTAGTGCTGGGAGAAAAGGAAGCAGCTGCCTTTCCGGGTGAAGTAGTCTCACGGGAGACTTGGTTCGCAGTGTGGTGTCTGGGGGCTGCTGCTGGCTCTGGGAGCGACCAAGGGAGGCCATCGGCACGACCCTTAGCAGCGGCGTGTGGGGCTAGTGAGGGGCCATCCGCTGCTGTGAGCCCCCGAGAGGGGGCGGGGGGCAGCTGCGGCCTCTTTAGGGGTCTGGTGTGGTAATGAGCGCAGGGGACTGAATGCCCAGCCGTGCACGGACAGCCCTGGCCGGGGAAGAATCCTACCAGGAGCTCGTTAGGAGGTGTAGGTGGCAGATCTGGGTGGAAGTCACCCGCCCACGGGACCTGCTAATTAATCTGATGGCTGGTTTTGTCTTGACAGTGAGTGTCATTGGGAGAGGATCCTTTGTTTCGTGGTGGTGTGGGCCGCGTGGATCTGCCTGGCAGGCCGTGTGGGGGAGGTTCGCTCAGTGCTGGGGGTGGCCTGGGCTGGCTGGACACAGACGGCTTGGGGGACAGGACCCTTGGTGTGGAAGCCGTGGCCGTGGGCTTCCGTTCTCTGTTCTCTGGGCTTCGGTGGTGAGTATCCTCAGTGCTGGGGAGGGACCCCCTCAACCCGCTTTGATCCTTTGACCCTGAATGCCTCTCAGGCGCAGGTGTCTCACTTAGGGCCATGGTGCGTTTCTCTGCCTTTGCAGCCGGGCCCCTGTCCGCTTCCTGCGTCTGTCCCCCGTGTGCCTCCTTCTTTGGGTGCGGTAGGGGTCCGGCCAGAGACTAACGTTGGACAGACAATCTGGTGAGACGTGGCTCCGTGGCAGGCGTCGCTAGGGCCGTGGGGAGGCGTTGGGGTGTGGAGCCCGCCGGAGCCCCTTCTGTTGGGGACCGTCTGCCGTTGGGATGCGGTGCTGGTGCCCGCCGGCAGGTTCTGGACGCGGCTCTGTGTGGCGGGGAGGCCTTCCAGGCTCTTGGGGGGGCTTCTTGGGCCTTTCCCGTCGCTGCGGGGCCCCGCAGCCCTAGCGCCAGGGCTGTCGGCGAGCTCGTACCCGCTGAATTACGGCTGCCCCGCTCGCCTCCCTGCCGTCCACGATTCCTCTTGGCTTCATTACTTAACAGGCCGGCGTCTTCGGGGAGAAAAGGGCCGCTGCCTTTTATAACGAGTCTGCTCCGTCCTTTCCTCGGGGAAGCATTGCTCAGTTCTGAGAATCGGTCGGTGGCCTGGGAGTGACCGGGTGTTGGGGAAAGGGACTGCGTTATCCTGGCACTTGTCAGAGAGAAGCCTGGAAACAGGGTGGCGTGGCGACTCGCCGAGAGGATGTCTGGGCCACTGCCAGCCCTGTCCCTGGTCGGGGGGAGGCTACAGGGCCCGCTGTCCCTCAGATGTCGCTGCTGTGCACCAGCTGTTGAAGATAAGGCCGCGGAGGAGAGGGGACAGTCGTATCACGGGAAACCAGAGCGGGTGAGGGAGCCCTTGGAGAGTTTTCTGTACCGAGAAGGAGAGGGGCCCACGGCACTCTTGGACGGTGGCCCAGGGTCCTTAGAAATGAGCTTTACCCAGCCAGAGCCTGGGGCGGCCAGAGGCCTGGGGGCGTTGTTCCCCAGCTCGACTCCGACTCCGGGGACACAGAAGAAGTGGGGAAAGGTGGCTGGGAGGACGCTCGCTCTCCCTGTGCCCAGCCCCGTGGCTGGAAGAGCCCAGCAGGAGGCAGCCGGCCCGCGCGGACGAGCTCCTCCGTCAGACGTGAGATGGGTCGTGCTGCGCGCAGGGAGGAAGCTCCAGAGACGGCTCGTGAGGGCCCTCGTCGGTAACACGGAGAGGTCCTGGCAGCGATTTAGGAAGGTTTATTAAACAGATGAGAGTGCGCTGGTTACTGGGCTGCAGCAGAAGATTCATTAGGAATGAGTCATTGAGCAGCAAACACTTTAAAAATGAAAATTAAAAAAATTCAGTTCACAATAGCGTTGAAAAACGTCAAATCCGTGTCACTGCCTGAATGAATAGTTCATTCCTTTTAATTACCAAGTAGTGCTTCACCGCGTGACTCTATCCCAGCTGCCGCTCCGTCCTTCTTTCGGTGGAAGCCACGCTGTTTCCGGCCTTTGGTTGCTGTGAATAAACTTCTCGTGGACGTTCATACGCACGTCTTCTTGTTGACGTGGCCTTTATTTCTCCGCTGGTGCCTGGGTGTAGCCTCGTAGGGTCATGCTGTGGACGTGTGTTTAGTTTCTGTGAAAAACAGCCCGGCTTCTTTCCCAAGCGGGCTGTACTGTGTAACACCCCCAGCAGCCATGGGTGCGAGCTGCCCCACACTCCCATTCTCGGACTAATTTGTGCTAGGATATGTGTGTGTACTGCTGGGATGTGCGTGTACTTTTTATCTAACAGTAACCTAACTTAAAGTTTAAAATCTAATTTAAGTAAAAATCCTGCCCCAGCATGCCAGGGGATTATCCTTTGTTTTTCTTCCAGAAGCTTTATAATTTTTTAAAAAAGATTTTATTTACTTATTTGACACAGAAAGGGAGACAGTGAGAGAGGGAACACAAGCAGGAGGAATAGGAAAGGGAGAAGCAGGCTTCCCACCATGCAGGGAGCCCGATGAGGGGCTTGATCCCAGGACCTTGGGATCTTGACTTGAGCCGAAGGCAGACGCTTAAGGACTGAGCTACCCGGGTGCCCCAGGAAGCTTTGTAATTTTCATTTTGACTTTTTAACTTGACTTAATTTTTCTGTATGGTATGAGGAAGGCAGAGTGGTTCATTTTTAAAATACAGGTTTCCGAGTTAGCATACTAGCATCATTTGTCCAAAACAGTTTTTTCTCCCCCAGTAGATTGCTTTGGTCCCTTTTCTGAAAATCAAATGATTATATAAATGTGTCTATTTCTGGACACTGTGTTCTGTTCCATTGATCTATTAATGCATCTCTAGGCCAGTAGGTACTGTCTTAATTACTGTAGCTTTTCTCAGAGTCTCGTAGAGAGAGTTCTCCAACTTTGTTCTTTTCCAAAATAAATTGACAGGAATATTTTTGGTCCTTTGCATTTTTTTTTAAAAAAGATTTTATTTATTTATATGAGAGGGAGAGAGTGAGCACACGAGTTGGGAGAGAGGGAGAAGCAGGCTCCCCGCTGAGCAGGGAGTGTTGACGTGGGACTCCATCCTAGGACCCCAGGATCATACCCTGAGCCAAAGGCAGAGGCTTCACCGACTGAGCCACCCGGGCATCCTGGTCCTTTATGTTTCTATATGAAGTTTATTGTTAGTCATTTCCTACCAGAAAAGCCTTAGAAAAAATAGTAGGAGCTGGGGTTTGAATGGGATTATGTTGAACCTATATGTCAGTTTTCCCAGAATCAATAGCATCAAAAATACCAAGTTTTTAAAACTTAGACATTTAAAAATTTATCCTCACAAACTTTTTGTCATTCTCAGTGTGTTGGTTTTGTTCATATGTTGTTAAATTTATTTCTGAGTTGTCTGGGCTTATGGATGCAACTTTAAATGGTATAGCTTTGTAAATTTTGTTTTTCAAATTTTATTGCTGCTATGCATAAATATAATTGATTTTGTAAACGGATGTCCTTCTCTATCTAGCATTGTTGTGTAACAAATTGCTTAAAATTTCCCGACGTAAAGAACGATCTTACTATGCTCACAGATCCTTGCAATGAGAATTTCAATCAGGACGTGGCGTGTGTTGCTTCTCCGTGTACCACGTGTGGGGCCTCAGGTGGGGAGACTTGAAGGTGGGTTCAGGCTGGTGCTTAGGGGCTGGAATCCTCTGGGGTCTCAGCGATACATGTGGGAGCTCCTGGTGCCGGGGCTCAGGCAGGGCGGAGGGGGTGGGCCGAGACCGGGACTGCAGAGTGACTGCCATCTCGTGGCCTCTCCCTTGTGGCCGTCGGATAGTCAGACTTCTTACATGAGAGCGCGGGCTGCCAGGAAGATTTGCGGCCAGCAGCGTGTCGGGTGCGTGTTCCATGACTGGGCCTGTAAAGTCACAGTGTCACTTCCCTGTACCTTGGTTGAAGCCGTAGTAAGTCCTCCCAGATTCAAGGAGAGGGAAATGGGACTCGGCCCCTTGGCACAGGAGTGGCGTGGCCCCACAGTAAAGGAGCGTGCAGGATAGCAGGGGCTGTCGTGGCCGCCTCCGGAAAACGTAATGTGCCTCCTGTTTCTGGCGATCTCACTGAATTCCCGGGCTCGTCCTGCGAGCTCTCCGGTGGGTGCCTTAGGAGTTTCTGCGTACACGATCGTGTCATCTACAAACAGAGCCTTCCTCCTCTCCGTGCCGTTGCCCAGCTTTTGTTTCCTTTTCTTCACTGGCTGCACTGTCAGGGTCCTCGGGATGGGAGCCTGGAACCTCCTTCCAGGCACTGCTGGGGAGGGCGGGGCTGATCCAGGCGCTCAGCCTTAGGTCCGATGGCGGCTGTTGGCTGTTTATAGGCGCCCTTTTTCCGGTGGCTGCCGACAGTGCCACTGCCACAGCCAGGGAGTCCGTGTGTTCAATAAGCTCCTGGTTTACCCCACTAGGTCTTTCTGTTTGTGGAGTACCGGGATGTGATGGAGTAAGAGGTTGAGGGTTGACTTCTTATGACCTGGAGGAGGAAGACCAGGACGTCAGATGATGGTTTGCTTTTCTGAGTCTTTTGAAAATATTATGAAATGATATTTTGTCAAAGGCTTTTCCTTCTGTTGAAGTGATCATGTGGTTTTTCGTACTTACTCTGCTAACGTAGCGAAGGACCTTAATGAACTTTGTTAGGCTGACCTGCATTTCTGGGAAACTCCAGTTTGTCCTGAGATACTAGCCTTTTTCTGTATTTCTAGATTTTGTTTGGTAAAGATTTTCACCTCTCTGTGCATGAGGAATATTCTGTTCTACTTTCTTTTCTTCTAATGTTTTTTTCTTTTTTTACATGAGAGAAATGGTGGCCTGTCTTTCCTGAAAGAGTTGGTGTAAGGTTAGTATTATTTCCTCCTTAAATATTTGGTAGAGTTCCAACCCTGAAGCCATCTTGTGCTGGAGCTTTCTTTGTGGGAAAGTTTTAAGTATAAATTCAGTTTCTGCTCTAGGTAGCGTCCAGATTTTCTCCTTCTTCTCTTGTCATTTTTTTTAAAGCGTTTAAAAAAAAATATTTATTTGAGAGAAAGAGAGAGTGAGTGAGAGCACAAGTAGGCAGGGCAGGAGGCAGAAGCAGAGGGAGAGAGGACATGACCGGGGCGCGGGGCAGAGGGAGAGGGGGAAGCAGACTCCTCGATGAGTCCTCGGGAGCCTGATGTGGGGCTCAGTCCCAGACCCCAGGATCATGACTTGAGCCAAAGGCATATACTTAACCAACTCAGCCACTCAGGTGCCCCTCTTGTCAGTTTTTTAAAAAAATATCTTTTTAAAAGATTTTATTTATTTATTTTTAAAGATTTTATTTATTTGACAGACAGAGTTCACAAGTCGGCAGAGAGGCAGACAGAGAGAGAGAGGGGGAAGCAGGCTCCCTGCTGAGCAGAGAACCTGATGTGGGGCTCGATCCCAGGACCCTGAGATCATGACCTGAGCCAAAGGCAGAGGTTTAACAACTGAGCCACCCAGGCTCCCCAAAGATTTTATTTATTTATTTAACAGAGAGAGTCACAGTGCGAGAGGGAGCACAAGCAGGGGGAGTGGGAGAGGGAGGAGCAGACTCCCCGCGCAGCAGGGAGCCAGATGCGGGGCTCGATCCCAGGACCCTGGGATCATGACCTGAGCTGAAGGCAGACGCTTAACAACTGAGCCACCCAGGTGTCCCCCTGCTGTTGTCAGTTTTAATAATTTGTGTCCTTTAAGGAATTTGGTCATTTTAAACAAGTTGTCTAATTTCCGGGCATATTGCTTGTAATACTCTAATTCCCTGGAGGAGCTCTTGTGATGTCTTTTCTTCCCAGCGTTAGTGATTACATTTGCTGATATTCTGAGATCGGTCACGCGGTCTGTTTTGGTGACTATCTCATGTGTCCTTGGAAAGAATGTGTGTTTTGCTTTGTGGGGAGAGGTTTTCATAAATACCAGTCAGGTTCGGTTGGTTGATAGTGTCAGTGCAGACTTCTCTGCTTTTACTGATGTCCTGTCTCCATTTTCTATCCGCTACTGAGGGAGGACTTCTGAAATTTTCAGTTACGACGGTTGATTTGTCTCTTTTAGTTTCGTCAGGTTTTGCTTCACATGATCTGTATCTCACTTATTAGATACACACACATAGAATTAGCTCTTAGGTTTTCTTGATGAATTTATATGTTCATTATTTTTATTGAGTGCTACGAACTACTTCTCACTATTCCTGGTCATGTTCCCTGTTCTGGAGTCCACTTCATTGGGTATAACACGGCCATTTTTGTCTTCTGTTGCCTTCGTCTTGGTGCATCTTTTTCTGTCCCTTTGCTTCTGATTGGTGGGTGCCTTCCTATTAAAAGTGTGTTTCTTGTAGAGAGTATATACTTGGATTTTGCTTTCTTTAAGCATGTTTAGTTCATACACATTGATAGGTTCCCAGGGTAGTTATTTGTGTGCCCGGGGCTTAGGCTGCCACCTTGGTATTTATTTTCTCTTCATTTTATCTTTTCTTATTTCCTCTTTATTCCCCATACGTTCTTTTGGATGAACTGAGTAATTTTAAAAATTAATGGACTTCATTTTTTAGAGCAGTTTTAGGTGTATAGAAACACTCAGCAGAAAATGCAGTTTCCCTGGGCTCCATCACCGTGTCCTGATGGACACCGCTCCTCGTCTTGCCAAGATTGTGCGTTAGTGCGACGTGTTTGGTGCAGCTGATGCGCCAGCGTTGATCTGTTACTCCTGGCCGGAGTCCGGGGTCGATATGAGCGATCCCTCTTGGTGTTGCACCTTCTCTGGGTTTGGACTAATGGATGTCCACTGTTAGAGTCGCACAGGGAGGTTCCAGGGCCTTAGGCATCCCCTGTGCTCCCCCCAGCCCTCCTGTCTTCCCTCAGACCCTTGGCAACCCCTGGAGTGGCTGAAAACCGGCCTTTAGCATTGCCCCCGTTGTCGGAGTGGCGGACAGTGGGAGCCCTGGGTGCTGCCTCAGGACTGCGTGGGAGCCTCCATCTTCACTGCTGTCCCGTGACCCGTGTCACCGTGGCAGGTAGGCATGGGAGGGAGCTTCCAGGTTCTGTAGGTTCAGCGCTGACTTAGCATGCCCCAGTGCCTTATGGAGCGGCCGTCCCGGTCGCACTTACTGGTGAGAGGACAGGAGATCAGAGAAATGAAGCTCGCGCTAAGGAAGTGAGGGGTTGGCTTGATCCGATGTGACGACACTCCTCCGCCCGAGTGTGGTCTCGGAGACAGGCCGTGGAGCTCTGTCCTTGTGCTTGTCCTTCCCCCTCTTCCCTGAGACTAGAATGAAGACGTTGAGGGTGTTCGTGTAACCAGTGCCTCTAAGCTTGGAGGGACAGCTAATGTGATAGATGACATAATCAAGATTCAGAATGAGTTCAGCTGCCCGGAATGCCGCCCGAGAACCAATCAAGGGAGCAAGCTAATAGGAATAAATGAAGAGCCCTATGTTCAAGTTCAAAAACCCAACCAGTAATATAGGTCGTCGAAAGCAGTTTGCATAATTTGGGCCACCTGTGTCTTTGGTGGGAGGCTGTCCTCGTCTTTTGGCCTAGATCAGGGGGTCGGTGGGGCCGCCGACTCCCCTGCCGCCGCTTTGCCCCTTGGTTACTCTGTGCCCTGCGGCCAGAGATGTCTTCTCCGAGTGCAGATCTTGTAAGCGTGGCGGGTCCCCATCTCCGTGGCGGTTCCTTCATGCCATGGCTGTGCCCTCCCCGATGTCCCCCAGCCTCAGAACGGACCCCCTCGCCTTACCCGGCCTCCTGGCGGTCCCTGCAGCTGTCCCGGCCCTCGTGCCCCTCCAAGGAGGTGCCCCGCTCTGGGCCGCTGCCCGGCCTCTTCCGCGCCCTGCCCCGTCTTTCCGCAGCCCTGCTCAGCCTTCGCATTCGCGGCCTGGGCTCCCGATGGGGCTCCCTGTTCTGCGCCATGAGGGCAGGCGGGGCCCCGCACGTGGCAGGGGGCCCTTCTCATGCACTCGCTGTCCTGCATGAGGATCATTTGCTTAACGGATGTCTCTGTGCACAGGAGGGCCCTGATGGGGCCCCTTTTCTCCGACTATGTCAGGGCACCCAAAGAGCAGCCCAGGGTTTGGCGCCTCTCGGGTGTCCGTATACGGTTGTACTCACGGCCACGATTCGTTGCGGTGCACGCAGGCAGAGCAGAACCAGCCGGGTGGGGAGGCCCGGAGGAAGGCAGGAGTAAGGTCCCCCGTGTCCCGTCCCGGTGGAGGCATGTGGGACGCGTCACATCCCCAGCGGCGAGTCGTGGCGGCCGCCCTGAAAGGCCCACCTGCGAGGGAGCTCGCTCTGGGTTCTGTGGAGACCTGTCACCTCGACGCCCTCTGCCTGGCACTTTCCAGAGCTCCAGACTCCCAGCAGGAAAGCAGTTCAGCATAAGCTACACTGTCGGCCGAGGCCCAGTGAAGCTTCTTATTTGTTCGGGAATGACGGCGATGCTCCCGAGCCCGCGGGTGTCCGGCACTGGCCGAGGGAGGGCTGTCCCTCCTGAGGACGGCTGTCCCAGCCTGCTCTTCTGTGTGCCAGCTCTGCCAGGACGCAGCATGTCGTGTGGCCCACGGCGGGTGCAGAAGTGGTTCTTGGGGAGATGAAGGAGCTCACGGTGTGACCCTGTTCTGCCGTGGACTGGACGGCGACATGACGGGCAGTAGCCGGGGTGATGTCCCGATGTTTGACACGGAGTGCAGCCGCCGTGGGTGTGTGCTCTCTGACCTCTGCGCAGCCGGGGGCCCTGTGGGGCACTTTGTCCAGGGCTGTGTCCAGGGCCTGGGGGCACCTGCACGAGATGAGGGACACGGAGGCCTTTCAGGCCATTGTTTGCAAAAAGGACGTGCGGGGCTGTTCCAGAAGCAGGTCCAGAGGGTGGGGAGAAGGGCACCGGTGGTTTCGGCTCGGAGAGAAGCCGTGTTCTGGGGAGGGATGCCAGAAGGCAGATCCATGGTCGGGGGCCCACCGAGGCCCTCCTCACAGGTGCTTGTGGGGCTGCCACGCTGTAGCGGGGGTGGGGGACGGTGTGGCGCGCTCCAGCTCAGCCCCCTGTGAAGTTAGTCTTCAGCTCGTCCCTGCGGTGCTCCTTCAGAGAATGTTATCCCCCTTTCTCCCGAGGAGCGCAGACGGTGCTGTTCGCCCTCGCCGAAGCTGGGGGGGGGGGTGGCACTGGGCGTGGGCGGGCCGTGCGCGCTTTGTCGGCGGACGCGGACTTGGCCTTCCGCGGAAGCTTCCCCAGGTCGCCGTGTTCCTCAGACCTTTCTTCCTCTGGTCGTAAGTTTCGTAGCGCGCGTTCTTTTTTAAAGACAGAAAATCAGATCTCAGTTAGGAAGGCTAAGAGTGTTTACTTGTGGGTGATGTTGTGACTGTTCATACTTCTGTGAACGGGTAGCGACCTGGGCCCAGTCACGGCTTCCCGCAGCAGGTGTCGGCTGCGCCAGCTGCGTGTGCAGGTGCGTGTTTGGATCGGGGGCTGGGGCAGTGGCCTTGAGCAGGCAGAGCCCGTGGGAGGCGCTGTGCTGCTGTGCTGCTGGGATCTCGCTGCTCCGCAGGCCCCCCCGCCCCGCCCGGTCCCCAAGGAGGGCCCGAGTCCCACGCGTCTCCTAGAGGGGCTGTTGCTGGGGCCACAGAATGTTCTTTCCCTCTTATATCTTCTCAGTCCTTGCTGTGCGTTCCAGAGGCTTCCTGGCCACTGAGCAGGGCCACCCACCTCCTGGGGTTCCTCTGTTCACCTCTGTGCCCTTCCCTGCTGGGCTCTGCACTCTGAGCCCGGTCTTGCCGTCTGGGTTGGAGCCCCCCTGAACGCTGGTCTTCTCTGCCTGGGACCCAAGTCCAGAATGCCAAGACCACAGCCCATCTTTAATCTCTTCTTCTCCTCTCAAAACACAGAGGTTTTTAAATTTTTTTTATTAATTTGGAGGCTCTCAGGTGTTATTCTTTTCTCTTTGTTTGGATTTCTAAGAAAACCTATCTTCCATACCTGGGTTTTGAACAAATTGAGAAATAAAACAAAACAGTGGCAGATGGAGACCGAAGAGTAACTTTTATTTCTTCTAAATGAGAATCTTGAAATCCTATCTCAGTGTGAGCGCCAGACGTACCGGCTGACCGAATCCTAGGATTACCGGGCTCACGCACCCCATCAGCGCCAGCACATCCTTGGGGGCTGCAGAGCCTTCGAGGGGGCAGCCTGCCCAGAGTGTAGCCGGCTCCAACCGCTGGGAGGAGGGCTGAGCCGCAGCCTGTCCGTCCTGCCGGCTCTAGCAGCGGATAAGTTGCTTTCCTGCGGCGAGTGTCCTGGGGATAAAGAGAGGTCCAGGGGTGGTGCCAGACGATTCCCCTTGGAGACGGAGAGGAGGGGCCCTTTGGGATGGACCAGCTCCCAGGGAAGCCGTCGCCCCATTGCTCTCCTGAGACCGCCGGGGGAGGGTATTAGAATGCTCCCCTATGGCTCCGGAATTTGTCCGAACCGAGCGTCAGGGAAATAATCTGCAAGGCCCCTGCCCAAGGCTGCAGCTCCCGCCTCCAGCGTGTTTCCCTCCCCGAGCCGGATCCATGAATGTCGTCTGGGCTGGCTCGTCAGAATTTTCTGCTGCGAGGCCAAGGGGTGGTGTATAAACTTTCACCAAGGCAGTATGCCCTGCATTTGAATATAAATCTCCTTCTGTTTTCCAATTTCCAGGGAGAAAGTTTAAGTCTCAGAGGCTAACCCTTGCAAGCTCGAGTCCAAAACCCCAATTTCTTACCCTGTTGAAGTTCAGCTACGTTAAAGCTTACAGTGTGTCCTTAAGGGACACCCATGGCTCCGTTAGGCCCCGAAGTCCCACCCATTAAACGCAAGTCCCTGACTGCCTTCTCCAGGGCTGGACTTAGCAGGACCTGCAGGCCTGTCATCAGGTCTAGGAGACGGTCACACCAGGCCCCCATGGTGCCACCCCTGGGGCACCGTCCTTTGTGCCTTGGCATCGCTCCGGGTGAGGTTGGTGGACGCTGCTTCTCTTGGTTTTGTGCTGGCAGAGCTGCCACGGTTTGGAGCCCAGAGCCCGTCACCCCAGATTTACGTGGGGGAGACCCCCCAGCGAGAGGGCGGGGCCCACTCTGCCCATTTCCTGCGCCAGCGGACATTCCCTGATGCCCCGTAGGAGATTTCGGTTCTGTGCCCCAGAGGCTGCCGCTCGTGCCCCAGCTCAAGCTGCCGGCTGCGCCTGCGTGTGGCTCGTGAACGTGGGCGCGGTGAGCGCGGCAGTGACTGTGCAGGGGCTGGGGGCAACGACCCCCGCACCTGCGTCCGGCCTCCCGAGCTGCTCCACGCTGAGTGTTCCACCTGGAAACCCCCGTCGCGGATTCCCGAGTGGGCCACACTGGGTGCTCTTGCTGCATCCCCGGGGCCGCCTGACAGCCACTGTCGGTGCCACTGGTTGCTCGGTATCCCCTGTGGTCTGGACTCAGTTCTGCGGGCACGGCTCCTCGCTCACGGGGCTGTCTGCACGGCCGACTATCGGAGACAGTGCATGTCCCTTCTGGACTTGCCCTCTGCCTCCCTTCTGGGCCCCGAATGCAGGCTGAGATGTGGGGGGGCTGCCCAGGAGCTATCCCTGCTGAAGGGATGCCCCCCTGCCCCAGTGCCTGTGGTGTGGGGCAGCAGCAGGAGTGCTCCCCACGGTCCACAGCCCACGGTGACTGCCTGGCGAGCTGTCTTGCCCTGCGCCTTGCCTGTGTCACCTACACCTTACAGAGGCCGGGGGTCTCACTGTCCTTGGCACAGCTCGTGCAGCTCGCCTGGTGTCGCTCCCTGAGGACGAGCCCTTTCATCCCCGCACTGGCCCAGCACGGGCCGCGTGAGCACTGGGGCCGAGGCCTGTCTGCTCTCCGGAGTCCAGGATCGGCCACGGGGCTCCAGATTCTCATCTTGTCCTTTTATCTTGTGGGTCCTGGGGGCCCCAGGGACGAATAGCCCCCAGGCCTGCGGTGTTCATTTCCTGCAGCTGCTGAAGCAAATCGCTACAGGCTCAGTGGCCGAAAACCACTCAGGTTATGTATTCCCTCACAGCTCGGGAGGACGTGTGTCTTGTGGGGCGGACTCAAGGCGTGCGCCAGAGGCTCCAGGGAGATCTCACAGCCTGAGCTTTTCCCAGCCTGTGTCCTTTGCCTCCTGACCCCTTCCTCCATCTTTAGTGTCACTGCGGCAGGTCGGGTCCTTCTCACGTTCCTGTGGACCCGTTGGGACCCCAGGACTGCGGTGGGCCCTCCGCTAGTCCAGATAAGTCCCTTTGGTTGGTGGATTGGCCCCTTTGTGCCCTTTGGCAGGTTCCGGCGTAGGCTGTGGACCTCTTTGGGGCTGTCTCTGTCTTGCCTGTGTGTCCCTGCGTGGAGGCCTGTGCCTTCGGAGCCCAGCAGCCCTTCTGAAGGTGACGGGAGGCTGGCTGAGGCCCCGCCCTCGTTCCCTGGCCCCTCTGGTAACTCGGGCCCTCCAGCACCGCTCCTACCTGGTTTCCTTGACACCTCAGAGCAGACCTAGAAGACAGCCTTGTTCTCTTGGCGTAGACGGCCAGTGGGAGCCCGGAGAGGTGATGTGGCTTGCCAAGGCTGTTCAGTTCCCGAGTAGGAGAGCGGGGCTCCTTTCCAGGTCTGTTGGACCGAGGACTCATTCGGCTGGACACCTACCCTTGTTTTCCTGTCTCGGTTTATCTACTCCTTCATCTGGGCTGACGGAGAGTGGTCACATGGTCCTACTTCCTTGTGCAGTGGCCGCGTCCTTGGCCTTGGGACTGGGGGTGGGACGCTGACACCTTCAGCACCCGGCCTGGGCGCTGTTTTGCGTCCGCTCTTCCAGCACTGGAGAGTTCAGCCCCGGCGAGTGCCCGCGGCCCAGGTGGCGGCCACCCACGGCTTCCAGCACACACTTCTCAAGGAGCTGTCCATGCCCGTGCCTCTTTGTTCCACGTGAACGTAAATGTCTGCATTTACGCAAAAAGATGCTCCGGTAGATGGTCCCCGAGTCGGGTGTTTTCGCCCCCTGATGTCGGGGAGGCCTGGTCCTGACCCCAGATGGGTCTGTGCCGCGGGCGGGCCCTTGTGACGGGGCCTCGTGCCGCGTGCACGGGTGGCTTGGTGGGTTCGTCCCGCTGTGAGACCGTTCCCCTTTGTTCCGCCCTCTTCTCCCCTCTGGAAGGTGCGGTTTGGGTGTTTATTTTCTGTGCATATGATATTTGCTGTTATTTTTCCCATAGGACAACTACACGTTTGCCCAGCCTGGGATTCAGATGAAGGTGAAAATGTTGGAAGAGCTCGTGAGCCGGATTGATGGTAAGGCCGCTCCCTGTGGGCCCGGGAGGAGGCGGTGGGAGGCTCAGGACTTGGCTTCTCCTTAGTGAGATGCTGTCCTCACTCAGCCTGGGGGTCCTGGGGCTCCCGCAGGCCAGGGCCTTGCTTTCCTCTGGGGGGGGCCACTGGAGCAGGAGCCTCTCCCCTTCGTTTTTATTAAGGCAACATAATCAGAATTCAGTGCAGGCGCTTTGCAGGGAGTAATGAATGCGCTCCAGGAGCGGGCAGCTCTCACTCCTTATTAAGCCCGATGATGGTCATAATCTGGGCGACAGCATGGTTGTTTACGGCTGTCCTTTGGCACACTGTTCCCTGCCTTTGTGCATCATTTTGCTATCAAGGATGCTGGCATAATTTCTCCATGGAATCCAATTAATTACCAAGTCTGGAAATAAAATCTTTAATATTATAGGAAAATTATAGTGTGTGTTCGGCCGTTTTAGATTACGCTTTCATATATAAGTGGGGGCTTTGAAATACCTTTTACCTTCATTCTTAAAATAATTTCCCCTATGATGTGCTGATCGTCATATTGCAATAGCAGAGTTTAATTAAATGGAAGTAGGGAGATAGCGCCTGCCCATTCCCAGCACCGTCTCCCGATAGTTCGTTACATTAACGAACAGAGCGTTAACGCAGCGATGCCAAGCAGAACCAGGCATAGATCTGCGGCACCGACCGGGTGGTGGTGAGGTGCAGAGAAGAGGGGGCTCTAGCATGGAGGGCCTCATGCGAGCCCGGCAGGTGATTTTGCCGAACGCGCAGAGAAATCGTCCTTCGCTTCCAGCATCGCCGCAGGGGTGTGTCTTCCGGCCGGGCCGCCGCGTCCCTCGCTGCCTCACTCCGGTCATCATCTCCCCAGAAAGCCACTTGGTTTGGGGAACTTGTGAATGACATTGTAAAATGCAGTCGTACAAATTATAAACGCCATTTTGTGGCTTGATTGAATCTGATTTTCGACCAGGGATCTAATGGTTGTTACCTCATTTCTGTTCGGAGGTTTTCACGGTTCTCCCAATAATACTTGATTTCATTCAGTCTGTTGGCTGCTTTCCAGCCTGTCTGCTCGAGACATGCTTCTGCTTGTGGGGAGCTTATTCTCCGCCTCGCAGCGAGACCTCGGGGAGGCGGCTGGCTTCTCCCCGTTTAGCGGGTTCACAACTGGCCCCATTCTCCGTTCTCCGAACTACGGTTTGCAGTAGGTGTGAATTACACTTCCGGAGCAGGTTCTTCTCTTCCCCTCCTGTCCCTTAGAAGGCGTACTTTCTGTTTCCGTGGAGGTTTGGAAGTCGTGGTTAGCGCTCATCTGTACCAGTGCCGTGGTTTGGGGAGACGCTGGAATGGATTTTCTCCGGTGCTGTGGTTCGGCAAGAAGCACACTGAGCCTTCGCCGGACGGTTTAAAAGAGCAGCAGCAGGGACTGGAGCAATCCCAGCCCAAGCTGTGCTTTTCTGTAAATCACATTTCCAGTGCAATTTCTGAGGAGGGTACCTCCGGCCTTCAGTTTTTGCCTTAAAGTATCCGTTCTTTACAACAGAGAAGGTTCCTTTATGTAGTAGATACGTAAAATATGGAAACGCTGTAGCCGTTTTGTGTCTGTTCTTCTGATGAAACCTTAGATGCCCAAGCTTTCCAAGCAGGAAGTGCACCTAGTGGACAGGGTTTGGGCTCTGTGGCTGCGGGGCACCCAGGCCCCCCAGCGGCCCCTTGGGAGAGCTCCTGCAGACCTCCGCCGCGGCAAGTCCGCCCTCCCCGCTTTCATCCCTCACCCGCTAGAGAGAGAAATTGTGCACTAGCAACTTCTGCATGGACTGTAAAGATTTTATTAAGGGCAGGATATGTTAGGAAGAAAAATTGCTTAAAAAAAACCAAAACCCACTGCTTTCTGTCTGCACTTTGGAAGGACGGCATTGATTCACACCTTCTCGGCCCTTCGGTGAGGGCTTGTTGATTAAGAACAGTGACGTCAATTGCATGAATAAAACTGGAAAATTCACAAACATGGGGAGATTAGACAACATGCTGCTGAACAACCAGAGGGTCAAAGAAGAAATCAAAACAGACATCCAGAAATACCTTGAGGCAAATGAAAATGGAAAAGTGACATACCAAAATTTAGTGGGCGCAGCAGAAGCAGTTGTAAGAGGGAGGTTCCCGTGATAAATGCCTCCCTCAAGCGATGAGCAGAGTGTCAAGTAAACAACCCAGCTTTCCTGTCAGGGAGCTAGAGAACGAGCGGACGAAGGCCGAAGCTACGAGAAGGAAGGAGCCCGGGTTAGAGCAGGAATAAACGACCGGGGCAGGTAGTAGACAAGGTCAGTGAGACAAAGAGCCTGTTCTTTGAGAAGGAAACAAAGTTGACAGACATTTAGCAAGACTCACCAGGAAAGAGAGAGAGAGAGGGACTCAAATAAGACCAAAAATGAAAAGGGAGATGTAATTACAGCTGTTGCCACGGAAACAGAAAGGGTCGTCAAAGATGCTGTGAACAAGTATATGCCAGCAGAGCGGACGGCTGCGAAGAAGTGGGAAATTCCGATTATCCAGCGGCCAAGACTGAATCATAGTGAAGGTGCGGACCTGAACACCAGGCCCCGGGCTAGCAGGGAGCCTGATGTGAAGGAGGCAGCAATTCAAAGTCCAAGTTTCCCAAGAAACACAAGTCTAGGACCAGGCAGCTTCGCTGGTGAGTTCTGCCAAGCATTCAGGGAAGGGTTGATACCAGTCCTTCTCAAACCCTCCCAAAGAACAGAAGGAGGAACTCTTCTGAACACAGTATCCGAGGCCAGCATTATCCTGATGCTAAAACCGGACCACGATGCCACACACAAAAAAGAAAATTATAGGCCAGTATCCTTGATGAACATTAGTATAAAAGTGCTCAATGAAATATTAGCAAATTGAATTCAGCAATATAGTAAAAAGATCACACTCTGTGACCAAATTCGGCTTATTCCAGGCATATTTGGACTATGGAATCCATAATCCAAATATGGTTTGGATTATAGACGCATAGCAGTCAGTGTGGTCTACCTCATTAACAAAATGAAGGATAAAAATTGTAGGATCATCTCAGTAGATGTAGAAAAAACATTTGATAAAATTCAACATCCATTTATGATAAAAACTCCTAACAGAATATAGGCATAGAAGGAACATATCTTAGCACAATGAAGGCCATCTGTGATAAGCCCACAGCTAACATTACACTCAACTTTGAAAAGCTGAAAGCTTTTCCTTTAATGTTGGGGACAAGACAAGGATGTCTACTCTCACCACTGTTTTTTTGACACAGTATTGAAAGTCCTAGGCAGAGGAATTAGGCAAGCAAAAGAAAGGACATCCCCATTGGAGAGGAAGAGGTAAAATTGTCACTGTGTGCAGGTAAGAGGACATTATGTATAGAAAACCTCGGACTCCATCAGAAAACCTGTTAGAATTAATAAATGGGTTTAGTCAAGTTGCAGGATACAAAATCAGTGCACAAAAGTCGGTTGTGTTTCCTTACACTCAAACCATCAGAAAGAGGAAGTTAAAAAAACAAGAAAGAATAAAATACTTAGGAATAAATTTAACTAAGGAGGTCAAAGACCTGTGTATTGAGAACTGTAAGACATTAATGAGAGAAGTTAAAGAAACCCCCCTCTCCAAAAAAAAGAAAAGAAAAGGGAAAGATATTTGGTGTTGATAGATTGGAAGAATTAAGGTTGTTAAAAGGCCCAGACTCTCCACAGCAATCTACAGATTCATTGCAATCCCTATCAAAATTCTAGTGGTGTTTTTTTAGAGAAATTGAATAAAGAATTCTAAAAGATGGACGGAAGCACAGAAGGCTCTGCAGACAGAGCATGCCGTATGAGGAAGAAGAGTACAGCTGGGGGCATCATAGGCCTCGATTTCAAACTGTGTTACCAAAGCTATAGTAGTTAAAACAGGATGGTATTGGCATAAAATCAGACACGTAGATCAATGAAATAGAATGGAGAGCCCAGAAATAACCCCACACACGTATTGTCAAATAACTTAACGACGAAGGAATCAGGAATATACAATGAGGAAAGAACAGTCTTTTGAATAAATGGTATTGGGAAAGTTTATATAAAAGAATGAAACTGGACTGATCTTTTATACCATACACAGAATTAGCTCAAAGTGGGTTAAAGACGTGAGTATAAGACCTAAAACCTTCAAACTCATACCAGGAAACACAGGCTCATTGACATAGGTCCTGGCTATGATTTTTTGCGTCTGTTGTCAAAAGTGAAAAAACAATAAA
This sequence comes from Mustela putorius furo, assembly GCF_011764305.1. Lineage (NCBI taxonomy): Eukaryota > Metazoa > Chordata > Mammalia > Carnivora > Mustelidae > Mustela > Mustela putorius. The sequence goes on from NW_025422023.1 coordinate 14,532,360, forward strand.
CAGTTGGAACTGTATACATCATACTAAAAAGATTCTGCGCAGCAAAGAAAACCGTGAACAAAATGAAAAGGCAGCCTACTAGATCTGAGAAGATAATCACGAGTCACATATATCTGATAAGGGGCTAACATCCAAAACATATAAAGAACTCTTATAACTCAAGAGCAAAAAAAAAAAATCTGATTAGAAAATGGACAGAAGATCTGAGTAGACTGGTTTCCAGAGCAGACCTGCAGGTGGCCAGCAGACACACGTCTCACTGTTACCAGAACGGCTGTTCCGGAGAAGGGAGCCCCTGTGTGCCGTGGGCGGGCACGCAGGCTGCTGCGGCCACTCACAGGATGGAGGTTTTTCAGAAAGTTACAGATGGAATCACCCTGTGACTCAGCAGTTTCACGTCCATGTATTTAGTGGAACCAAATGAAAACTGCCAACTTGAAGAAATCCGTCCACGTCATGTTGAGTGCGACATCGTTTACACTCGGCAAGATACAGAAACAACCCGAGTGTCCGCTGACAGAGGAACATGTGAAGAAATTGTAGCGCACACACATACACACACACGTACACACGCACACACACAGGAGTGTTACTCAGCCATAAGAAGGGAGATCCTGCTGTTTGCAACATTGTGGACGGACCTCGAGAGCATTATGCTAAGGAAAATAAGTCAGACAGAGAGACAGATCCTGTGCGATCTCTCGTATATGTGCAATCCTAAAAAAAGAAAGAAAAAGATGGAAACACCAAAAAGCAAGCTCACGGATGCAAGGAAGGGATTGGTGGTTGCAAGAGGTGGGGACTGGGGTGGAAAAAATGGGTGAACTTTTTTTTAATAATTTAAATATATGGGTAAAAGTTAAAGGAAAACAGAAAGGTGAGGTTTTTATGGGCGTGGCTCAGCGAGGACTAGTGTGGAAAAGAGCCGAATTGCTCTGTAAAGTTCAGGAAGCCTGGAGTCCTGCAGCTGTGTTGTGAAGAACAGAGTGGCGAGGGGGAGGAGAACCGAGATCTTGGGGTTTGGGGGCAGACACAGAGGGAAGCGCAGTGAGGAGGTGAGGGGAGACCCTAAGAGAGCCAGCATCGTTGTCTTATTTTGTAGTGGAGAGGGTTGACTAAAGGATTTCTCAAAGCACCTTTAAGTTCTACTTTGAGTAGGTTGCACCCCTTCTCTGCTAGCCTTAAGCCCTTTGTAAAAGTGTGTGCTGGAGGCAGGAAGGTGCCTTGCGTGAGGAGAGACGAGCCTGTCTGTGGCGGAGCCCAGCGGACTGGAAGCCGGCAGTGGCCTAAGAGGCTGTGTGCTGGGCGGGGGTAATGATGTGTCCCGGGACAGCTCAGGTGGCTAATGAGAACCCAGGGGAGTCCCCTGTGCTGTGTGGGGCACAAGCGGAAAGACTTCCCTCAGAATGAGAGGGGAAGACTCGAGCCATGGAACTCGGAACACAGGACAAGGTGAGAGGCGACGAGCCTCGCTTCAAGTGCTGCTGGGTCTGATGCTTCCGCCCAAGCTGCCGCCTGAACACACCAAAACTAGCTCAAGAGGATTCATTGTGAAGGTCGTAGCGGCCAGGGGGAGAACAGAAAGGAAAGAAAACGAGAAAGAAAGAAAAAGGTAACACGTTTCTTTCTTTTTTAAAAAAGATTTTATTTATTTATTTGACAGAAAGAAAGACACACAGTGAGAGAGGGAACAGAAGCAAGGGGAGCGGGAGAGGGAGAAGCAGGCTTCTCAAGGAGCAGGGAGCCTGATGCAGGGTTCGATCCCAGGACCGCGGGATCATGACCTGAGCCCCCCAGGTGCCCCAGGAAACACATTTCTTAAAAGTGCTGAACTACCAGCAAGAAGACAAAACAACATGAGGAGAACGCTGATGCTCAGAGAGGTGAGCCCAGCACTAAAGGCTGCAGCTCTGAGGGCATCTGCTCATCCAGAAAGAAGAATCCCAACGCAAGCTGCTGTTCTCACAGTCTCCCACAGCGGACAGTCTAGCTACCCCGGACAGAGAATGTGAGAAAGGCCCATGACCTTCTTGGGACCGAGCAGAGTCTGGAGGACCTGTGAAACTCAGCTACGGTCCTTCTCTCCGGGGGCGCTCACAGTGCTTGGGAGAAGCCAAGCAGATTCTTTACTGGAGGAAGTCACCGGAACTGAAATTGTTTCTACAAACACGTGTACTTTTCAAAATAAAATGATCTGCGTATAGTCAAAGCTTATCACCCATTCAAAACTCTTTAAGTGGACCAAACAGAAGCAACAGATATCAGAAACTGGCCCCCCAAATGCTGTGCTTTTGTAATTCTTAGACATACACCCTGAAACCATTATCCTTATCTCTGTGTATGAAGGAATAAAAACAGATAACCTTGACTATGTCTGCAGGGGAAGAGGAAACTGTGGAGTTTTACAGAAGGGATTTGAACAAATGACCAAATAGGATCTTTGGAATTGAAAAATATGATAACCATATTAAGAACGTTGTGTTTAGACACAGCTACAGAGAACATGCGTGATCTGGAAGATGATTGGAAAGAAAGAGCCTTAATAAAACCTGGAGAGTAAGAATGTAGAAAACACAGAAGGTATGAGATCTAGAGGGTGTGGTCAGGAAGCCCGAGGGCTGTGTGGTGTGTGGAGTCACAGGAGGAGAAGGGAGAGAATGAGTGAGACTTTGGAGAGATCATGATGGAGACATTTTCCAAAAGTCCCAAAATGCGCCAACTCACAGATTCAAGCAACCACTCGGTCCAGAGGAGAATTACTAATGGGAACACTGTATGTGAGCACATCCTCGTGAAGTTTGATTATACGACAGACACAGTCTTAAAGCAGCTGGAGGCAAAGATTATTTTCTAAGAACAGCTATTTGAGAACTGACTTCTCAACAAAAATATGAGAAAGTGTCCTCCACGTGCGGCGAGAATATAACTCCAGGAATCCAGCAAGCATGCCGGCCTGGACTGACCTTGGCATTGCACAAGGTCACCCAAATGTGCATTGTTTGCATCCCCTCTGAGAGACCGTGCGCATCAAGGAGGTGGCAGAGAGCACACTCTTGTAGCGTAAGCAGGGACAGTAATGACTATGAACCCACATCCCCCGCAAGTAGGCAAATGAGCACCACCCCCAGCCCGTGGGGAGGGTCATGTGCAAAAGTCTGTGGAAAAGGGGAAGGGGTATGTGGTACCTGAGGAGGACTAGAGCCAGATGGAACCACTCTGGGAAGACCAAAATCCGTCCCAGACCGGGAAAAGGCTGATTGCAGGTCTGCGGTCTGGTGGAACTGGGCACTGGCTCCCGGCCAATCAGAAAGGTTTTGGGATTTCCTGGATGAGCCGCGAAGCCCTCAGCGGGTCCTCATTTCTCACAGCCGCTTGTCCTGTTTGAGCCGAAGTCTTGGGCCACATGTTCTTTTTGGTGGTGTGTGTTCCCCAGGGTTGGGGACTTCTTCCTCCTGGCAAACAGTTATTTTGGCCCTGGAGTGGAGGAAGCAGCCTCCAGAGCCGATGACTTCCTGCTGTGGCTAGTCAGCCTCCAGCGGCCCCTCCCGACCGAGGGACATGGGGTGTTTCCTTGGGGCCATCCAGGTGCAAGTGTGGAGACTGAATTGAGTCTGGGCACCAGCTGACGGCGGACGGCGGCGGTGCGCAGAGGGGGTGGATCTCAGGCTTTAGTTAGGGAGCTTGTCATTTATTCAGAAAGCAATCTCAGGCTTTTTAAATTTTGCTCGTACATTTATTTGATTTCTTAATCTGCTAGCAGATGTCATTTCTTCTTCGATCTCAGGGAGAAATAGATCGCCCCCAGTGTTTGGTGTGGCTCACGGTCCTCTAGCTTGCCAGAACAGCCTCTTGAGTCTGGTGGTGGCCAGACTCATTCTGGGAGGGGCTGTGTGGAGCCGCAGTTCACAACAGTCCACAGCAGCGCCCGTGGGTTCTCTGCACCCGCAGTCATCGGAGGCATCTGACTGTCCTGGCTGTGACCGGGAGACCCTCCGCCTTCTGCCATGTGCCTCTCGTGCTCCCACGCACCAGGAGCCACGGTGCACCTGTGGGGCTGCTGGCGTTCTGGAGGTCTAGAGGGTGCGGTCGCTCCTGTGGAGCCTGGAATGTTCTCTGTGGAACCTGGAGAACCCGTGAGCACGGGTGTGCTGTGTATGCAAGTGTGCATGCACGGGTGTGTGTGCATGTGTGTGCACAGCTGTGCTGGGCGAGCAGGTCTGCCTGCACCAGACAGTACAGGCTAAGGATTGGGGCGGTTTTGCAGGTTGGAGGCTGTGCTGATTTTCCCAAGTCCCTGTACCCTGGCAGTGCCCAGTCACTACGGGTGCCCCTCTGCACCCACCCCCAGGATGGGCGGTGTCTCCCTTCCTTCCACGTTTCGTTTCTGGTCAGCAGCAGCTCCTCCTCTGGTGGCCACCGTCCGATCCTTCCAGACTCTGAGCCATGCGGTCGTGTCATCTGCTGCTTTGGGACTGGTTCGAGCTGAGCTGTCAGGACAGTGTGGGAGCCCAGAGCCTGGCGCTGGACGTGCATCGAACACGCACATTGACCAAACTCTGAGTGGCTGAGTGTGGACCCCCATGTGGGGTGGAGGCCGGGAATCCCAGGGCGGGTCACGGGGCTCGGCAAGGACCTGGCCGACAGTGGGCCAGTCTCAGCAGCTTCAGCGGCCAGTGCGCCCATTACGGCTTGGCTGGGACTCTGTTCTGCGTGGCTCTCGCTTTGGGACTCAGGCTGAGGGAGCCTCCGCCCTCGGGGGCATCCTTGCCCAGGTCCTGGGACGAAGGAAAAGGATTCTGGGGAGTCCTCACAGGCTCTTAACGCTTCCAACAGAAAGTGGTTCCTGAAACTGTGCTGTTCTTCGTTGGCCAAACCCAGAGCTGTGCTGCGGCGTGGCCCGGAGCCAGGGGAAGGGCGCACCCCCATCCCCATCCCGGGGCTCACGGAGAGCCCTGGGCTTTGGTGGTCAGCGCTGGGTGCGCTAGTCACAGCAGAGAGACGGGGTCACAGGTAAGAGCATGTGCTCAGTGTTTCTGGTGGCTGTCAGTCTGTTCCTGCTGACTGATCTTTGTATGTAAAATCCGAAGTTCCCACCAACGACCTAGTGATTCCGTGCTGTGATAACGAGCAGAGATGAACATTTCTCGGACCAGGACAGGGTCTACTCTGAAGCCCCAGTGGGACTGTTGGCTCTGTGTCACACCTGGAGCGCTAACGGATCTGAATGAAATTGCATGTTGTTGCAGGAGAACCAAGTGATGCCCCTGATATATTTGTGGCCATTACGCCAGCCACATCCGGCGTTAGCCTGGGAGAGCCTGGGAGGGACGGGGGATGAATCCTTCTTCCTGCCTGGTCTTGAGCCAGCCAGAGTACGGAGCGCCCCGTTATGTGAATTCCACACCAGTTGTAGCTTTTCGGCGTAAGTGCGCCACACACTGACGTTCAGATCCCACCGGGCCTGGCGTTTCGGCTGGTGCTTCTGAGCCGGCTGAGCTCAGCGGGGCCCACATTAGACTCGAGCCCGCGCCTGAGCTGCAGGCCGCCCCTGCTGCTGGGGTTCCGGGTGGCGGGGAGGATCTGCCTCTGCGTAGGGGGCTGCTTTGGATTTAGGAATATACGTGTGTACGCGCACTTGCACACGCACCGGCTCTCACAGCCCTACACTCCACACTTCACATGCAGCTCCTTTGTGGACGTGGTTACTGTCCGGAGCCCGTGCTTCTCCGTGTTCCTGGGGCTCCTGGTGATGCTCCTCACACCGGCCTGTCGGAGGAGGAGCCGCTGGTGTCCTCGGGGGTGGGGCGGTCCCCGTTCGTGGCCAAGGGCTCCGGTTGAGCTCACTGCCTTCAGCGTGGACGTGGTGGTGAGGCTGCTCACGGAGTGCGTTTTCACGCGCCCTCACGCCTCTGCTTCAGGTCGTCTCGGACCCGCTGGCTGTGGTCTCGGGGAGGCAGCCCGGGGGAGCTCACCGTCACGCAGAGCCTGCCTGCCCCGCGGGTGGTGGGGTTTTTCTTCTCAGTGACTGCGGACGGGACCTTGGGAGACCCGCCCTGTGTGGGTCAGGGGCAGGAGCTTGGCCGCGATGGCTGGCCTGTGGCGGCGCGGGACGGTGACCCAGGCCCGCAGTGTCAGGGGAGGCTCTTCCTTTCTGCCTTCAGCGGCGCCGGTGGGTTTGTGCCTTCTTCCTCTCTGGTTTCTGGTCTGCGCTGCGGCAGTGCTTGCTGCCGGGAGTGGTCGCGGAGCCCCCTGGGCCCTTCTCAGCTTGAAGCAGCCCTTCCGCCGCCCGCCCCCGGCAGCCCGGCCGGCACACTCCGGCTGGCCGCGTTCCCTCCGTCAGGTCACGTGGCCCCGGCTTCTGCTCTGCTCCTTGTTCTTGTTGTTTTCTGCACCTGCGACACTTCCTGTCTCCCGCACCTTCCGTGCCCGCGGCCAGGTGTTCTGGGGCTGCTCGCGCTGGGCTCTGCGGGTGCAGGTGGTGACCAGAGACGGGAGAGTGTGCTGCGTCTGGGGGAGGGTAGCCAGTGTCCAGAGTGTGCTGCAGGACTTGGCCTCAGGGAGCTGAGAGCTGGGGAGGTCACCTGCCTACCCGCGTGCAGTCTGGGAAGCGCTCAGGGAGCCCCTAGGCCTGCTGTGGAGGGGAGTCTCCAGGAGGCCCATCTTTGGGCCGGAGCCAGGAAGGTGCTGTTGACTCCAGGGGGTTGTCACAGCGGCCTTGGGCCCAGGCCAGGCCCAAAGCTTCTGGGTCCTGCAGTAGTTCCTTCCGTGATGGCTTTTCCATTTTGGTCCGTCCCGGGGTGCTTCTGAAGTGTGTCAGTGGTGTGCCCAGCAGCCTGCTGGGCACGAGGTGCTCCTTGGGGCCTGGGACATGCGTCCCAAACTCTGCAGGGCGCTGGTGGTGTGGAGACGTGGGGGCTGCACACAAGTGGAAAGGTGACTTGTTCCCAGGGCAGTGACCGAGTGTCACCGAAGGACAGGTGTGCTGCGTGAGCCTGAGGGAGAGGGAGAGGGTCCTCACCCCTGCCCGCTCAGATCGTAGCCACAGGGTCCAGAGACAGGTGGCCAGTGGGGCCTGGCTTTGTGAAGGGGGACTTGGTCACTCCTCAGGTGGCTCCCTTGTGTGGGCCCTGGGGACCCGCTCAGGGCGTGAGCCAGGATGGACCTTCTCCCCTCTATTTCGGATCTGCCTCTCGTGTCTGGTTGGGGTGGGGGCTGGTGTGTCAGGCCGACTCTGTGCCTGGTTCCCATGTCTGCTGCCCCACGGAAGATCTCCCACCTCACCCAGTCGGGGCCCGGGTGGTCTGGCACGCGGGCAGGAGTGCAGGGGAGCCCGGCTCTCAGAGAGAGGCTGCTGTGCTCGTGGCGGGAGGGGCAGGCTCCGTCCCTGCTGTGGGCACGCGGAAGCCCTTCCTCTGGGGTGCGGATTTGGGGCTTGAAGAGGAGCAAGCAAGCTGTGGCGTGTAAACGGGTACAGACCGAGGGACGGGCTGACCTCCGACTGCAGGGCTTTGGTCCCTTCGTGCGGGAGAAATGCCGGCCCGAGAGCAGAGCAGGAGGCTGCTGCAAGGCAGGACTGCGCGTCAGAGGAGAGAAATCGGGGCGCCTGCCGGGCTTCCGAGAAGGGAGTTCGATCGTCCGTGCTCTCTTGGCCACTGTCAGCACAGCGTGTGCCCTCGGAGGCCAGCTGGTTTGGGGCTCTGGCAGCTTGTCCCCTGCGAGCCTTTGCGCACCTGGACGTGAAGGTGCTGGAAGCTTCGTTCGGTGTCGGAGCCCACTGTCATCCCTGCTCTCAGTCCTGCCTCGCGGGTGGCTGGCGGTGATGGGCTGACACTTCCTCAAGCCCTGGGGCCTGTGGTCTGGAGGCTCCGCTTGGCCACAGTCACCTTGCTGGGCAGCCAAGGGCCCTGCGTGCCCCACCTCCGTGCATGGCCCCCCTGCCCTCTCCCTGGGGAGCCTGTTAGCGTGACCGTGTCAGCACACTAGGGGTGGCCATTAGCGGTTTTTTAAAACTGTCCTTCCAGTCCGAGGGAACCAGCCGCCAGAATGCATTCCGGGGGAGCAGCTCTCCATGTGTGTGCGTGGCTGTGTCTGCTTGTACGTTTTCCCTCTCCCCTGTGTTTTAATCTAAGGTAAATGTGATTTTAATGAAATTTCTCTGAAAGCTGTCTTGACTGCAATGTAAGTTTAAAATCGACTTATTCTTTCAAGATAGAATTCGGTTACATCCAGTAAACTAGTTTCAGCTTTATTACTATCCAAGTGAAAATATTTTTATCACTGCTACAAGGTAAGCAGTTGGAGAGCAGAGAATAAATCAGCGACGTCGGTCCGGCCGTGGAGCACTTGGCGTGCGACAGTGAAAAATAACCAGCTCCCTGTCCCCTGCTTGCGTCCTCATTAGGCCGGGGGATGGCTGATGTGAGCATCTGGAATGATAGTGATGTTTCCCCGGAAGCACGTGAACCTGGCGGCTGGCAGAGCACACGTGGACCGCAGTGACGTGGCCGCGTGGCATCGTGGGGCCGCATGGGAGGCGGAGTGTGCTGTGTCGGGCTGCGCTCCTGCACCGGGCTGTCCCATCTCTGCTGGGGCTCTGTCTCCGCACCTGCTGCGGTCTTCCCCGTGTGAGCGTGGTCCTTTCCTCTGCGCTCCGGACCATGCATGTCAGGGCCCTCCACTCACGGAGGCGGCAACGCCAGCCCGGCGCCGGGCCGCCAGGGGCTCCTTCAGCCAAGCGGGTGTGATATGTGAAACCCGGCGTGGATACTTCGCTGTGTTGTGGGGGAGAAGGATGCCCTACCAGGTACGGTACCAGAAGATCAGAGGACTAGAGGAAGCGTAGCGGAACCCCAAGTCATGTGTTAGGAGAGTGCACCCCGGTTCTGGTGAGCCCGTCGCACGCCCAGGCTTGGCCACTGCGGCCGTGGCTGGTAGCTGCGTCTGGCAGGTGCCTGTTGCGTCCCAGGCACTGTCCTCGGCTCATCGCCTCTGCTCCTGTGGTGACTCCCCCAGAGGTCTGACAAAGTGGTGTGTCCACCTCCCCTCCAGAGGAGCCGGCTCCTTCTCTGGCCTCTCTTTCCCCACATGCTGGGTGAGCCCCGCATCGCCTCCAGCTCGGCCTGTCCTGGCTTGGTGCGGAACACGGAGAGCTGTCCCAGCTCTGTCCCACGTCGGGGGCCCAGCAGTGGCCTGGGGCTCGGGGCCCTGCCTGTGCCTGCCTGCGGCCAGGACCTCCTCGCGGGCAGCAGGCTGCGGTGGCTGTGCGATACCTACCACTAGGCCCTCACGTGGCTCCTCACGTGGCTCCTCATGCGGCTCCTAATGTGGCTCCTCTTGGGACGCCAGCCGGCATCTGGTGCCTTCCGGTGCCCACCGCCATGCCAGCCTGAGAAGGAGAAGGAGGTCCAAAAGTCTAATGTGCCATCTTGAAATAGTAAGCGGGTCCCTTCTCCCGGTGTTGAGCCTGTGCCTGTGGCGTCCCGCAGGCTTCCCAGCCGCGCGCACGACGCCGGCGTGCACTGTGCCCACTCCTCGTCGGCGTGGTGCTGGATTCACGGCTCAGGCGTTACTGTGGTGTCCGCACACGAGGGCTCCCCCACCCTGTGAGGCTTTGACCTGCTTCCACGCGGGCTGCAGACGAGGCTCCCAATTTAGAATGGACGATTGGGCGGCAGTGGGTGAACGCGTCTGTGTGGGTTATCGCTGTCTCTGCATGTTCATGTAATCCGGGGCTCTCCTCCATGGCCGTTGTTCTGCCCGAGACTCTCAAATCCCCGCCCTCCTGCCCTTTCATCGGGGAGGGGGCGATCTGGTGTGTGGACAAGCTCCGTAATCCGAGAGCATGCCCCCTGCTAACTGCTGAGTAACCGGGAGAGGGACAGGAAAACACTGGGCGTGCAGACAGGTGCCTGGGTAAGTCCTGACGGTTGTGGTCATCTGAGAATGGTCTTGCCTCTGTGTGAACGTGCCCCTGGCCGGCTGAGCGGGGCCCTTTCCTTGTGGCGACCTGCCGGCCCCTTGGCTTTATCGGCTCTCCCACGAGCTGGCCCTCGCGCTGGTTGCAGGGACAGCACTCTTTGGAGAAGCCTCGATCTGGGGTGACAGTCTTCACGTGTCCTTTCCGCCATCCCCAAAGGTTGTCAGGATAATCTGGGGAGGTGGCACCTGCCAGAGCTTTGAAATACTGAGCGTGTCCCAGTGCCCCAGTGACTCAGAGGGGCCCGGAGCTCCCCAGACGCAGCCTGGCACAGTGCCGGCCGCCCTCCCCTCTGCCCTGCCCACGCCGGCCGCCGTTGCCGCGGAGCCACGTCCCAGGGCCCTCCTACTTGTCTCCGAGCCCGCCGTCGGGTCAGGCCTGCGACCCCCTCCTGCCATCTTCCAGGCCAGAGAGGTGTGTTGGGAGAGTGGGACTACAGCCTTGTCACTTGGGGTCCCTCTGTGACCCCTCTGGTTTCCTCTCTTTCTCTAGGACTTGCTGCCTCTTGGACCCAATGTAAGCTTGTTTTCGGGTGTTCCCCTGAATAGATTGAGAGGAATTTATTTTCTTAAAACCGAGGGACAGCCCTCCCATGCTTGGACTGCAGGGTCCCAAGAGGGTCTTGGAGCTCGTGGCTTGCAGGTGGGGCCACACTTAAATCCCCTGCAGGGCAGAGGGGTTAGATGGATGTTTCAAGACCTTATTGATGTGTGTGGGTGGGCTGTAACCGCTGCGGACATCCTGTCCTGTATCAGGAGACGGGACATTGACTGTCCCCCGGGAGATCTTTCCTGCTGGCTCAGACGCAGCATGGAATCAAGGGGAGCCCCGAGATCATCTGGCTGCCACCTCCCAGCCTGCCTCATGGCCTCTGGAGGCCGTCATCACTCCCGGGTCAGCCGGGCTGTCCGGGAAGGCCAGGGAGGGGTCCCCTACAGCGGTGCTTCCAGCTGGCAGGGCGGCCGAGGCCAGGCGGCTGTGCCGGCACTGGAGACGTGGTCTCTCTGCATCCTGGGCCGTTCCTGCCCCAGAACCAGTTGGAGGTGCGGGGACTGGAGCGCCCACCCCGTGGCGACCGTGTACATGCAGCGGCTCGGGTGGGGAGCGTGTTTATCTGGGAGGTGGTGACGGCCATCCGTTGTGTAATGAAGCACAAGCACATGAGGCCTCTGAGCCCGTGACTTAGATGATTTTCTCCTAATGAAGCTCTCTCTGCGACCCTCCAGCCTGAGAGCAACGTTCCGGGTTTGTTGCCAAACCCGGACTAGTTAAGTAAATTGTAAGTAGATGCTTCCAAATACGGGATTCTCCTTGACCTTAGGAAGAAAATGTTGTCTTGGTTTTGAATGCAGGCCATCAAATTCTGGTTTTGATAGGATTCCCGAAAGTCATTTTTATTCGTGGTTACAAATTGCTGGAAAATGCAAGTCGTTTATCGCCCCCACCGTAAAGCACCAGCGTCCCTCTTAAATCCCGGACAGAAGGCAGCCTTACAGCTGGCCATTTCCGTGCCAGGCTGGCTGGGAGAGGACAGTTTCTGTAGTGGAGGTCACCTTCCCTGCCTGCAAGCCGTCGGCTGTCATGATAGACCCTGGGGCACTTCCCGTCTTTACTCGCTGTGGTCCCTGCGTCCCCCATGCTTCGGGCTGTGGGTCCCTGCTGGGCCCCCTGCAGGGCACCATGCTTCCCCAAGCTTCTCCATGGTCCCTCTCAGGCACGCACCCCTCTCTCCGCACAGGGGACAGGGCAGACCGATCTCTTCTGGCAGCTTGGACCTCCCGCCCTCTGTCGTGTCCCTCTGTGTGACCCCTGGCTTCAGACCCCTTGTGTGTGTGTGTGTGTGTGTGTGTGTGTGTGTGTGTGTGTGACGGCTCCAGTCTCTGGTTGCTGCCATGTGGGGACCCCCCGGCCCCCTGCTAAGGGTGGTGCCCTGTGCGGGGGTGTGTGCAGCCGGCTCCCTGGGAGCTGGCACACAGAACATGGAGATGTGGACCCACGGATTCTTCCTTTGGATCCTGACTGTGCCACATCTGCGGGAGCTCTGGGGTGCAGCAGGTTGTCGCAGGGCTGAGGCGAGACCTGGGTAGGAGCTGCTGTCACGCAGTCTGTCCTATGTGCTGCATGACTGGACCTAGGGCTGAGGGGGCCAGGAGGCGGTTCCCACCCTGGCGCCTGGGAATGGGGGCTCTGAGCGTCCCTGCCCGCACCCCCGGCCCTTTGTCTGCTCTGCACAAAGCATCCCCAGAACAGCTAGTGCTTGGAGCTTCTGTCGAAGTGAGCGAATGATAGAGGGGTGAGAATCCGGGGTCCTCCCCCTTCTTACGCTTCGATGCCTCCCTCCTGACGGTGAAGAAACCCGCGAGTCCGCTGGAGCGTCCTTCCCTGCTTGATCTTCCCATGGCCTTCCTGCTCAGCCCCGTGTGCAGAAACTGCTCCGGCGGGACCCGTGTCTTACCTCGCAGCCACCCTCGTGCTGTCATTCTGGTCAGGCAGACCTTCCCATGGCCACGTGTTTTCTGCCATCTGCTTCCCGAGGACGGCAGTCAGAGAGCCAGGGCCGGAGAGACCCGCCGGGGCAGGGAGGTGGCGGCCAGCCCGGGCAGGGGGCCTGTTGCTCAGAGCGGCCTGGCCCTGGAGCGCGCTGGGGTCCTCGGCCTTCATCTTCGCCTGCACAGCCGGGCGGCCAGGCCAGCGGCTGAGCTCGGTTAGCGGAGGACCTCCCCGCCTTGCAGAGCGCCGCTGCTGTGGGTCTGCCACGCAGACCTGCGTAGACCCCCTTGCTGGCCCCGAGCCGCTGCCGGGCCCACACTTGGGGAGCCCCCGGGGTTGACTGAGCAGCTAAGGGTTGAATGAAGGCCCCCGCAGGGTTCTCCTGCTTCTGCCCCTGCCTGCTGCCCATGAGCCCACCCCCTCCAAGTGGCGCTCGGCTTCTCCAGCTCACTTAGAGTGCGAGCACGGGTGCCCTGGGGGCTTGCGGGCAGGCCCCCGAGCCCTTGCTGGCCTCTTAGCCAGCTTGGCCTGGGCCGCCTGGACTCTGGTGTGGGTGCTGCCATCCAGGCTCCCCGACCCCCAGCCCCCACCATGGGCCCCTGTGGTGTTCGTGGGGGATGACTGAGGACGCTGCCGTCGTGATTAATAGCTGCCGTTGAGTCTTTGGGTGCCCCTGCCTCAGTTTACCTGTGTGTTGCCTGGGAGAATGAGCCTTGTGGGTCACTCATGCTGAGGGCCAGGCCAGGAGAGGCAGTACGTGCAGAGAGCACCTGTGTAACCAGACTGCGGTGGCCATGGAATGTTCCAGAACTCTGGTGCCCTGTCCCCTAGATGTCTTCAGGAGCACGGGGCAGCACGGCCTTGCATCTGTGATGCAGGTGCCCCGAGCTCGTCCTCTACCCGTTGCACAGGCTCTGTTCCCGCTGCCCCCGGGGCCCTGTGACACGGAGCTGGCCCTGCCCCAGGTACAGCTGCCTCTGTTTCCTGCTCGCTGTTTCCTCGTCAGGGAGCCTGGGCTTGCGGCTCCAGGCTGTGGCTCCGAGGTGACCATAGGCGCTTCTCAGCATCACTCCTGCCCTGCGTCCCCAGAGTCCCTCCTGCATCCCTGCTTCCGTAGTCCTGCTACGGTCCCGAGCCCGCGCCCCTCCCTGAGGCCGGACACACAGCAGTGGCAGGATTGGAGCTCACACTGTCCTCCAGAAAAAAGCAGACCAGCAGGAGCCCAGGAAAAGGACTTCAGGAGAGAGGAGGAGTTCTCCTGTCACTTTCTGCTTCAAGAAACGGATGAGGAGCGCTCGGGATGGCTCGTGTCCAGGAAGGGAGGACCGGCCGGTGCGCGGGCGGGAGGTCACCTCCGTGCACTGCTGCGGGAGGACCCCGCGTGCGGACCCCGGCGTGCGGACCCCGGCGTGCGGACCCCGCGTGCAGACCCCGGCGTGCGGACCCCGCGTGCGGACCCCGGCGTGCGGACCCCGGCGTGCGGACCCCGGCGTGCGGACCCCGGCGTGCGGACCCCGGCGTGCGGACCTCGGCGTGCGGAACCTGGAGTGCGGACCTCGGCGTGCGGACCTCGGCATGCGGAACCTGGAGTGCGGACCTCGGCGTGCGGACCCCGGCGTGCGGACCCCGGCGTGCGGACCTCGGCGTGCGGACCCCAGCGTGCGGACCTCGGCGTGCGGACCTCGGCATGCGGAACCTGGAGTGCGGACCTCGGCGTGCGGACCTCGGCATGCGGAACCTGGAGTGCGGACCTTGGCGTGCGGACCCCGGCGTGCGGACCTCGGCGTGCGGAACCTGGAGTGCGGACCCCAGCGTGCGGACCTCGGCGTGCGGAACCTGGAGTGCGGACCTCGGCGTGCGGACCTCGGCGTGCGGAACCTGGAGTGCGGACCTCGGCGTGCGGACCCCGGCGTGCGGACCCCGGCGTGCGGAACCTGGAGTGCGGACCTCGGCGTGCGGACCCTGGTGTGCGGACCCTGGCGTGCGGACCTCGGCGTGCGGACCCTGGTGTGCGGACCCCGGCGTGCAGACCCCGGCGTGCGGAACCCGGCGTGCGGACCCCGGCGTGCGGAACCCAGTGGGCTGCTGTGTCTCAGCTCAGGAGGGCGCCATGTGCTGCGGGACCTCCAGGGGCACCAAGAGAGCAAATGAGTGGGGTGGGGCCTGGGGGGGGTCTCTGCCTGGGGGTTGCTGGGGGCACAACAGGGGGGCTCGTGAGTTCACCCCGCATACTTCAGTGTTTCCCCTGAATAGGAGCCTTCTCTCCCGCAAGCACAGTGCTCCCGCCAAAGCCAGGGATGGACCTTGACAGCAGAACTGGCGTTTCGCCTGCAGACTCTGTCCCGGTGTCCCTGTGCATCCCTGGACCCACGCTGCCTTTAGTTGTCTTTTCTCGCCTGGGACAGCCTAGCCTTTCTTTGTGTTTCGTGACTCAGCTGTTTCTGATGCGTGCACATTCGGGTTTTGTTGCTTTGTTTTCTTGCCAGAGTATCTGTTAATTTGGGCTTATCTGTTGCTTCCTGGTGCGCAGATCCAGATTTTGGCAGGAATCCACAGACGTGTGGCCGCGTCCTCAAGGATTTGCTGGGGACACACGGGGCAGGTCGTCCATCGCTGGTGACGCCGGCTTTGATCGCAGGCTGCGGGGCTGTCTGCCAGGCGTGTGTGTGTGTTGAGAAGCGTCTTGTGCGGAGACTCGGCTGGGGAAGCCGTGCTGCCCGCCCCCAGCCTTTCACACTGCTCTGGGCATCCCCTGGTCAGCACCGTGTCTGGGCCGGTCGCTCCCAAGGTTTGCTAATGTGGCCGCTTTCCTGCTCAAAGTGCGTGTCTGTGTGTGTGTGTGTTTACCAGGTTACACCTCTTTTCTGAAACGAATCATGTTGATGCTCGGAATTTGTCAGCTTGGTGCAGGAGGTCCTTGAGGGAATGTGCCCGAACAAGGAGGGGACAGGGGAGTAGCTCCGGGGTGGGACATCGCATTTAGCCTGAGAGCCCCGTGAGCGTGTCTGCCCACTGTGGAGGTCCTGGGGCGCTGTGGGCAGTGAGGGAAGGTCGTGAGTGAGCCGGTGGGCCCGAGCCCCAGGTGGGCACCGAGACCTCTGGCTCCACCGGCTGGCGGGAGGCACAAGGGGGGCCGCTCCCCGAGAGCCTGGAGGGACGGGGTCCACGGTTGGCTCTCGCACTGTACCCGAGTCTTCTGAGAGGCAGAGTTTCCTGGGGGCAGGGGTCTGTGTGTGCAGGGGAGGCGACCAGCGACTGCTCCCGCTGCGGCTTACTGGTTAGAGAGCAGAGAGTGAGCTGCGCTTGGGTTCTCCTCACGGCAGTCCCGGGAAGGGGGCGTTTCTCTGTCTGGGGTAGGTTGTCAGTGCGGGAAGCAGGATGGACTCCTGTGGGGCAGGGTAAAGGGGCTTTTAGCACCGTGCTGGTGATGGCTAGAGCCCTTCCTGGAGCTCCTTTTTTTGACAGACTCATCATTTTAAACTATGTTCTGGTTATTTAAAAAAAAATAATGCGAAGTTAAGTGCTTTGGTCTCTTGCTGTGTCTCTGCTCATGTTCTTTTCACAGGTTCCCCGTTGATGCGCCGGCAGCTTTGGGCTCGTTCCTAAACACTGAATGAGAACAGAGCAGAGCAGCCCAAGAGCACTGCCACGTCCGCGCAGAAAATCAGCCCGTGACCCAGAGTCAGACTGTTGTCCGCCCGTCCCCGCTTCCCGCGGGCCCTTGGGTGCTGGCCTGTGTCCAGCGTTGTTCTTGGAAGGCTCCGGTGCTGGGCAGGCCAGATCAGGGTGCCCCCAAGGCCACCGCGGTCCAGTCCCAGGCCTGGAGACAGGTGGGCATGGGCTGCCGCGGCTGGTGGTCCCACTGGAGTGGTCCGTGCCACGCCTGGCCTCCCTGCCCCGTACTCTGACTGCGGTCACAGGCGCTCATCCCTCACCCCTGGGGGTGGTTTAGGGAGGTGGCCTCACCCCCGTATTCTGTCTGCAGCAGCAGGCTGGGCTGGGTCAGGCCGGGGCTGCTTGCCTCCTGGCAGCTGTCACGCCTTGGTCCGGTTGTGTCCTTTGTTAGGGATCTCTGTGAACGTGTGACGACTCTGGGTCTGCTGCTGTCGTGGAGTCTTGGGACACTAAGCGAGTGTCCGCTTCATGAGGCGCTGAGCACCGTGGGAGGCCTGGCAGGGACTAGGCCTCAGTTCTAGACTTGCGTGAACCAGGAGGCAGACGGGTGCCGCTGGGCGACTTGCCTCTGAGTCTCCCGCTCATGGGCTGTCATCATCAGAAGTGACCTTGGGGGTGGGCGGTGGAGAGGGAGACGAGACTCCTGTGGCCCCGGGGCCCTGCTCCCTCACTTGGTCTGTGTCTGGAGGACTTGCGCGGGGGCATACTTCCCTGCCCGTCCTGCCTCCGTCCCTCCTCCTGGCTCTGTACCGCTCTCCTGCCAACCAGGGGCCGGCTGGGCGCTCCTTGGTTTCCCAGCCGTGCTAGCGGCTCCATCGCCGCGGGGAGGCCAGGCGGCAGCAGGACCCATGGCAGCCCCGCTTGACTTCCCCCATGGCCTGGTATGTGCCCCGGCTTGCTGTTCGGAGGCGGGGAGGTGGCCCTGTGCCTGTGTTAGCTGGCCCTCGCAGTGGGTGCCTCGGGAGCCGGGCACCTTGGCAGGGGGCCCTCTCCCACGTTCCGGGGGACCCACTGTTTCTCCAGCCCTATCTCGGACTGAGTGGCCTCTGGGTTGGGACACGGGTGAGTTCACACATTCTGCCAACATCTGTGAAACGTGCTCTGTGCTGGGTCCTGGGTGTACGGGGATGCATTCGACAGAGGCTTTTGTTGGTGAGCTCGTAGCCAGCAGGACGGCAGACGAGGGAGTGACTGAGTGCAGGCGGCCTCTCTAGTTATCCCGTGATGTCAGAAGGGGCAGTTGGGGGGACATCTTTGCGGAAGACGGATGTCGGCTTGGAGTCTTGCATTGGTGTCTGCTGTGGCGAGTGAAGGACTCTTGTCTAGACTCTGGTCTTCAGTAATGGCTTGTGACAGGAGAATGTTGGAGTCCCAGAACTTGTGTGGAAAGTGCTTTTTCCATAGGCACCCTGGGCTCATCTGTCCCAACCATCCTCCCTTGACTTCTTGTTTAGTCTCCGGCATTTCGTCCTCTGTCCCCTGATCCGTCCATCATCCGTCCATCATCCGTCTGTCCGTCCGTCCATCCGTCTATCCATCCATCCGTCCATCTGTCTGTCTATCCAACCATCCGTCCGTCCGTCCATCCATCCGTCTATCCATCCATCCGTCCATCTGTCTGTCTATCCATCCATCCGTCCGTCCGTCCATCTGTCTATCCGTCCGTCCGTCCTTCCTTCCATCATTTGACTGTCCACCCATCAAAGTGTCCGTTAATCAGTGTGTCTGTCTATTTTTTCATCCATTCATCCCTCTCACTTTTGTAAAGAAAGACTTTTTAAAATTATGTGACAGAGAGAGGATGCACAGAAGCAGGGTGAAGGGCAGAGGGAGACGCAGGCTCCCTGCTGAGCAAGGAGCCCGGTGTGAGACTTCATCCCGGTTCACTCTCGGTTTGCTGGGACCATGGCCTGAGCTGAAGGCAGAAGCGTAACCTGCTGAGCCCCTGAGATGTCCCTCATCCCTTCTGCCTTCATGGAAGACTCGGACTGCCTTGCCCTTTGGGTCCGGGGTGTGGAAAGGAATTGGAAGGAGCCTGGTCAGTACAATCTCAGAGTTTAATGGTGAGATGGCCACGCCAACCATCTAGGCCACTAAAGTGCCACGTGTCTTCTCACAGAAGTCCACAGGCAGCCCAGTGGGGTGCCAAGGAAGGGGTGGTCAGCTTCGGGGGAGGTCAGAAGGGCTTCAGGTGGGCGCTTCTCAAGCAGAGAGCTTGAGCTCTGGTGTGAGTGTGGGCTCGCACGGACCCATATGCCAGCCCTGGGGGTGGGAGTCGCGGGTCGGGTCAGAACTCAGACGGGCACATTGGTGGCAGCGTTCTCCGTGTTCAGAGCCCACAGTGGAGGGAGCCCTCCTGGAGAAGTGCCTCATCTTCTGCCTCATTGCGGATTTGGGTCACATCAGGGCTTTCTTATTGCTGACGAGATGATTTGCAAACTGTTTACCTGAGCCTTGTGCTTGTTGAGCTCAGAGCTTGTTTCTTCTCCACTTTCTGCCCCATTTGGAAAAGGGCCTTGCCTATCGGTTTGGAAGTGCTCGTCAGGCAGAGCCTTGCTTTGCGGCCCTGACTCACAGCCACCGCTAGGTGACCGAGTGGGACTTGTGGGCAGCCTCACCCTCCTCCTCCCTGTCCTACTGGGAAGGGGAATATAGGGGCTGGTGTGTCGCAGCTCAGACGGGTTTGCTACTGCCAAGGCAAGTGCAGCAAGGGAACGTGGACTCCCAGGGAGCCCTGTTAGCTGGTGTCCACACTCGCACGCCCCCTGCTCCTGGGTTTGGGCAAATCCTATGGCCTGATGGAGTGAGGGGTGGTGGGCTGTCTGCCCCGTGATTATGCTACATTATCTACGAGCCCATTTTAGCAGACTAGCTAGATTCTGCCTCTGCTCTCAAGCAAGCAGCCAGCCTGGAGAAGCTCACGTGGCAGGGATGTGTGGGTGGCCTCCAGCTGGCAGCCAGCAGAGGGCTGGGGCCTCGGTCATACACCTGCAGGGGACTGACTCCTGCCAACACCCGGCATTACCCTGGAGGTGGGTGCTTCCCCGGTTGAGCTGCTGGATGAGAGCACAGCCCTCATGGCAGCTGCAGAGCCCTGAGCGGAGGACCCAGCCAGCCTGCTTGGACTCAGAGCCGTGGGGGCTGTGGGATAACAAACTGATGGTGGTTATTTGTTCTACGGAATCAGAAAACTTATGCATGGAGGACAGGTAATGCCATAGAGCCCCCCGCCTTTCCCCGCAGGGCCCTCGCTCCTGCCTGGCTCTCCTCGCCACCATCACAGGTCCGTTCCCTGTGCACCCTCGTCAGTGGCTCGCTGAGCCCAGACACCCCCTCCTTCCCGAGGGTGGGGGGGATGCTGACTGCTGCCTTGGCGCAGACCAGGCCTGGCTGCCCCTCTAGCCCATCAGATCTTGGCACCCACGGCAGGGCCTTTTTATCTGTGCCCTTGGTGTGTCCCCATCTAAGCCCGTGTGGGTGTTGGGTGGGAGACCCAAGGGCCAGGCCCCTCCCGCTCCTGTCCATCTGGGATGGCGTCCAGCTGCCGCCCCCAGGGCCTGGACGGCCACCGCTGCTGCGCACGTGTGCGGTGGGCCGTCCTGCTATCGGCACCTCTGTGCTTGCGGTACCCGGGAAGTCGCCCGTCATCTGCGCTCCTTTCTAATAAATCAGGTTGGTTGTTGCTTTCTGATATGAAAACAGGCATTGGTTGAGAAGCTCGTGAGCACATCTGCGAAGTGAGAGTGATTTAACACCTCGCCGCTCTGGAAGAACTTGTATTTTAGATAATGTTACTGTCAAAAAAATATGCAGTGATACCTCTCTAAAGACGGGAAGATAGTGTACCGTGGTGTCAGATAGATGCTGTTTTCTCACGTCCTGCCGGACCCTTAATTTTGCTCCCAGCGCCTGGGTCCTGAGTACATGGTGGCCTCTGTGACCTGAGGCCTGAGAGTGATTGCACTTGACCGTGCCCTGCCGCTCCCTGCCACTGCCTGCTGCCATGCACTGACCCTGTTCGGCTCTCCTGCCAGGGGGCTGGGGGGACTGGTGAGCAGCTTGTAGGTGTGACCCACTGTCACCCCCACCCTTGAGGGCAGTGTGGAAAAAGACAGCAGTTGCATGGCATGACCTTGATGTTCCAACCAGCCTCGGAGCAGTTATCTTGGGAGAATGTATTTGCAGTGTGACCTCTGCCCTCAACGTCTTTCCAGATCACAGCCTCAGGCCCTTGGATGGTGGCAGGAGTGTTCTATTTGTACCCTCAGTGGGTGTGCAGTTCTGCTGCCAACCCCTCAGAGCAGTGTCAGACCCCCAGGTCAAGGCCAGAAGACTGCCCCCCTTCAGGCGCCAGCTGCACGGTCCCCAGGCCCGCCTGCACTGCTGTCCGAGATACCATAAATTCAGCGGCTCCCGTGGCTCCCTTAGGTTCGACGATCCGCTGGAATGGCTCACAGGGCTCAGTACGGCACTGTACTTAGGATGGTTTTACTGTGAAGGGTACAGATCTGGAGGCCCAGCTAAAATAAGGGAGACATGGGCTTGGGTTGTGGGAGGGGTCTGGGCCTGTCGGTGGTCCCCTGTCCCCATGGAGTCAGGGCATGTAGCCCACCCTGCGCCACGCTGCATCCGTGTGCTCACCAGCAGCCGGGAAGCTCTCCTGGGTCTGGTGTCCGGTGCATCGGGCCTCCTCACACGGGCACCATGGATCACGGGCCCCGTGTTGCACTCAGTCTCCAGCTTCTCTCCCCCCGACAGCTGGCAGCCGAGGGTCCCAGCCGGTCCCCATCCGACCATGCTGAGGGTGCACTCACCAGGGCTCCCTCGTTAGCATAAGAGGGACAGGCCGCCGTGAGGGAAGTCCCAGGACTGAGAGCCTCCCTCGAGGAAGGGGCAAAGGCCAGCCCCATTCTTCGTGATGGAACAAGGAGGTCTCTCTGACCAGGCACATGGTCCAGGGTGGCTGCTTCTCACTGAGCTGCGGTGAGCCCCTCCTTGCTCACGGAGGATGACGGTGTGGAATGGTCCCCCTGTGGGACCCGCCAGGATCCTGGGTTCTTGGCGCAGCCTGGGGGCAGGGGGTTGGGTTTTCCCTCCTTATGCCGTCAGCACATTCCTAAGATGGTGTTAAATTGTCTAAATAAATCTTACTTCCTATTGATTTCCATTACAATTTCTAAGGTAAAAAATGTTTTTTTGAAGATGCTTATTGAAATGCAGCAGCGTATATTAATGAGGGAAACGGTTTCCTGCGGAAGCACGTTGTGCATAGCAATACCAGTCAGCTGCCGTCGAGGGCAGGCCCGCCGTGCGGTCAGATTTTCCTCACCAAGTTCCCCTTGTGCACCTGCGCTATAGGACCGGCCCAGGTAGGCCCTTCCTGGCATCCCACCCACGCCCTCTGGCCACACACGGGGCAGTGGCTCCCCTTTCTTGGTGGTAGCTGCTGCCATGCCAGGGACTTCCTGCGACCGTGCGGTAAGGGAGCAGGCTTTTCAGGGGAGGAGGACCACAGGACACTGAGAGCCCACGAGAACGTTCCAGGAGCTGACCTGGGATTTGAACCCAGGCTTTCCTCTCCACCTGAGGTCTCAGCACTCTTCCTTCGTGTCTGGCCCACTCTTGGTAGGCTCGCCCACTGCCTGAGGGAGAAGGCAGTCCAGCAGCCCGGGCTCAGGCCAAGGCCTCCTCGCTACCCCTGCCGTGTGGCCGGCAAGACTGTTTGCCCGCCGGCGTTTGCGGGGGAATGGCCCGTGCCTTGAGAGTGGAATTGGAGGTCCCGTTTCTGCTCTGCTTCACTTCCCCTGTCTGCTCATCCCGTCCTTTTCCGGCTCAGACCCCTTGTCCCTTCGGGGCAACTCTGCAGGTGTCTGTAGTGGGGAGCCCTAGACCTCCCCTTCATGCAGGTGGCCTTCTCCTGTGCCCCCGGTACGGTGAGGCCCGGGTCCCCTGGCTCATGGATGCAGCTGGGCCCTGCCTCCACGTGGGCCTGACGCTTTTCCAGCTGTGGTCCTGTAGACAGGGAGGGTGGGCGAGCCCAGACAGGAGGCTTCTCGGCTGCAGAGAGGCCCGTGTTCACTGTCAGGAGGCTCGTTCTGTTCTGTCAGGAGGCTCGTTCTGTTCCTTTTTTATCTCTTTAACTGACAGAGAATTGAAACCTTCCTCCCGAATCACAGCCTATTCAGGCCTTGCCGGGCAGAAGTGAGAGGTATTCATGCCCGTGCTTGGCTTTGTGGAGGGCTTCTGAGCGGTCTTCTTTGTTAGGTAGCTAAGTGTGAGCAATTACGCTCTCTCTTTGGGCAAATAAATCTCTGTGGCGCCTGCCCTGCATAAACAGTATGTGTTTTTTATGCCAAGTCAACGGGATCTGTGTTTTTTTTCTCTTTAGCATAAATCCTGGGACACAGTGTGTTTGCATAATGTATTTTTATTTTTAATCAAGAAGACAAGATGTTTCAGTGGAATTTTCAGTCTGTAGATCTGCTGTATAAAGTGCTGAGAAAAGCATCCAGCAAATATTGTGGTCTTCCTGCATGTTGACGTGAGAGGCACCTTCCTGGGGACTCTGGGACAGTGGCAGTGCCCTAGCCTGCCGTGGAGGGTTTTGGGAAAAAAATCTTTCAACCCGAAGAATGACAATAATTACATCTGCCTGCTCGTTCATCATACGTACCTTCTTGTTTCCAGTGAGATGGAAAATTTCAACTTCGGAATTACTGCTAACCAAATTACCTTTATCAGTGGAAGAGCATCTGCTCACAATTACTTACAAAAGAGGAAAAATGAAGCTTTTTAGCATATACGTTTGCAGCCCTGACGTCTATAAATTGAAAGTAATGTGTTGAGTTTTCCACACATTCCAAACAGGAGGCAGCCGCGCCTGGAGTCTTGCCCCTGAGCAGGGGCCTGGGGGCCGGTGGGGCCACCTTGTCGCTCTCCTTCAGAGGAGCCACGTCAGCGTGTGCGATGGTGCTCTTGTGGCCTGAGCGTGCCGGCGCAGCCTGGCCGTGGGGCACCTCATCTCTGCTACGCCTGGGGCTCAGCACCCGCCACAGGGACAGCGAGGGGGTGGCCTTGGCCTTCTCAGCGCCTCTCAGAAGCCGCGAGGCCCCCACTGGGCACGGAAGGCCGGCACGTGGGGCACGCAGGGTCACCTCTCCGGTGAAACAGACAACGGTGAGACTCAGGCTGAATTTTCTGTCTGTCCGCCCAGCTGCTCGGCTGTTGGCGGGCAGGCCGCAGGCCTCGTCTGCCCTGTGGCATCATCTTGCAGGCAGCCCAGGTATGTGGGCCGGGGGGTGGGGCCCGGGGCACTGATACATTTTCCCTGGAAGAGCTGATGGACGAGGAGCCTTTGCTCTGCAAGGACATCGCCTGTGTCCTCGTGGTGTCAGTGGCGCGTCGGGTTTTCGGTGATTGCCGCAGCCCGTGCCTCCCCACGTGGGCCAGGCCTTGCTCTGCAGAGGACCGTCGCTGTGTCACCAGGGCTGATATCCAGAGACACAGTGGCAGTGTGGGGTCCCTTGAGAACACGGAGGGGGGCAACCCTGAGTCCCGTGTCCAGGCCACCACGGCCTGGCCTGCATCCGTGAACACTTTACCCAGCCTGCCTCACTGCACGGGCAGCGGGTGCGCATGCCCCCGGGCCAGGGTCCTGTAGGTCTGGCCCCTTGAGGAGGGTGTTGGTCATCACGCTGTGGCTGGAGTGGGCTCCTTCCGGCCGTGTCGGAGACGGGAACTGCCTCTGTCTGCATCTCGTGGGGAGGGGCTGAGAACTCACCTGTCCCCGTGCCCCTGCTGCTGCTGGGGCCTCAGGTGGGACTCACTGTGGAAGGGAAAGACTTAGTTTTTACGGTTCATTAGGTTACTGCAGTGATAGATGTTCCAGAAACGGGTGTTTAATTTTCCCGACCTGTTTGCTTATGAGTTTACATTAGAAATGTGACTCCTGTGTCCCAGTGCGGTTTTAGAGCTGATTCCCGTTCATCAGCCGGTGATACTGTCCTGCGCCGCCTGGAAGCGCCACAGCAGAGCACGGGCCCGGCTGAGGAGGCCACGGCTGTTCTGTCCTTACTTCATGCAGGTGGCCGCGCTGTCCCGGCTCTCGTCCTGCTCACGGCCCAAGAGTCTGGCCTGGCCGTCGTTCTCCCTAAGCGACGGGCCGAGCGCAGACGGCACCCTTGGCCGGGCTCCTCGTCTGCCTGTGGGCCCAGACAGCGTCCCCTGTCCTGCAGGAGACCAGGGTCCAGGGGAAGACCCGCTGGAGATACCCCAGGGTGAGCCTGGGTGACGCCCCCTCCTCGGTGCCCTCAGCGTGACGGTCCCTCAGCTAACAATCCACCATGTTACCGGGCCGGGGCGGAGGATGGGAAGCCCTGGTCCCGTGGAGACGTGACTTGAATCCGCACCGGGAAACTCGGAGTCAGCATTTCCTTCCCGACTGTGGAGATGTGGCCCTCCCACGGCTGTCGTTGCTGGGTTGGGACTGTGCCTGGTCCACAGGTGACTGCACTGGGATGGGTGGGCTGGCCACTGTGCCGTGGGAGGCTCCAGGCTGCGGACCCACTGCAGCCCTGGGGTCAGTCCGGCACCCTTGGACAAGGCGCTGGCACGGCCGACCCGTCCCTGTGGAGCGGCAGGCGGGGGTGACCGGTGGGACCGGGAGCCTCCAGCCGGGGCCAGCCACCTGGCCCGGGAGCCCGCCCTGTGCTGGCCTCCGTCCTCCCCGGGCTGTTTGCAGGCAGTGGCTCTGTCTGCCTGCTCCAGCCTATTCTTCTCCAAGCTGCCACCTGTGCGCAGGGAAGTTACTCTGCTCCCCTGTGAAGGAGGCTTCTCCAGTAAAACCAGAAACGTTCTGAACTGCCTGTTTGCAGGTGTCCTTATATTTGAACTTCACGCTAACCAGGGCGCTCGTATCAGTGTCCTGGACCGGGGCAGGGGCTGGGCGTCTGCTGGTGGGGCTTCTGCTCTTGGGCAGCAGGCAAAGGTCATCCCTGGACGGAGGGTCCACTCAGGGGCCCTCGGAACTCTCCAGAGGTTTAGTTATGCAGCTGCGAATAACAGCCTAGAAATCATTCGTCATAGAGAATACAGTGTCCCTTCTCGTTGCTGGGAGCGCCCCTCCGTACTGCACTGTGGGGAACGGAGGCGGAGAAGGGAGCCTGGGCTCGGGGGGCTTTACTCGCCGCCGGTGCCGGTCACACATTTTCTCCATGCGTTCACGCGCTCTTCCCTCACTCACCGTCTGACAGACGCTTGCGAGGACCTGGTGTCCGGGCAGGAGGCTCAGGGGCGACGTGCCCACGGTGCTGGCCCCTGGCGGGCATGGCCCCAAAGAGGCGAGGCCCTGGATGCTGTGAGAAAGGCTGGACTGGAGGCGTTTGTAGCAGCAGGACGAGGGGCAGGCTGACGGCACGTGGAGGATCTGCCCAGGTGTTGGGCATGGGACTAGGTCGAGGGGGAGGCCTGGGGGAGGCTGGAGCGTGAGTGATGCCGGGGGTTCTGGTACCCGGTGCCACCTGAGGGAGACACCCGTGGAGCGTGTTGGGGGACGGAGGGCTGAGGACGAGGTGCGTTCTGAGGCATTCCAGTGTTCTCTCTAAGTGTGCACCATTCAGGGGACCTCCACGACATCTGGAGAGGACCCCTTGGAGGCATTAACTGCTCCTGAGCTGACAGGTCAGTGACACAGGGGTCTCCTGTCTGTGAAAAGCTGTGTGTCTCAGTTCTGCTGGGGACGGCTGCAGGGGGCGGCCCGCCGAATGCCGCGCCCAGGACGGGCCCCTGGCTGCTTTAACTGCCAGTAGAGTCAAGTAGAAACTTCTCTTTTGTGGTAAAATTAAGTTTATTGAAAAATAATTGTATTTAATGAAACATAAGTTGATTAGAAGAACATTAGAAGAATGTTGGTTAGAATCAACATAAGGTGATTAGAGACCACAGTGTGGTTCCACCTGTGGTTACCCTCTGCCCCGCGCGCGGAACTTCTGGAATGGGGACCCTGTGTGAGGGGCTGGAGTCCTCCTGTCCTCGGTCCCTTTGGGCCCCTGGGAGGGGTTCCCAGCACATCAGAAGCTTCCGGAGAGCTGACATGGGTTCTCAGACCCACCTGAAAATTTTGATAACGTCGAGATGAGCCTGAGAACCTGTGTTCTAAGCCCCCGAGATGAGGGCACTGTCCAGCCCAGTGTGGGGACCACTGAGGTCCGCCCCTGCGGCACCTTGTTATCAGGCCAGCCTGGCCCTGGGCTGGCTTTGTCCTTCCCCAGGTCCTGGTGGTCACTCAGGCCTGAGTTCCCCTAGGGCCTCACACCTGTGTTCACCCAGCGCCCGAGGAGGAGGGGGCAGGCCCTGGTCTGTGGGCCGGGGGCACCGAAGACTGAGCTCAGGGGCCCTCGTGCAAAGAAGAGGTCTCATTGAAAGCCTAGGTTTTATCCTAAAAATTAGTGATGATCGTTGACTTCATAATGCGTATTTATTTGGTTTTAGCGTAAGACTAGCGTTCAGATTTCTGGTGGCGATCTGTTCCTACTGCTCGGTGTGGTCCCATTTTCCTCCGGCCGACTGCGGCCTCGTAGCAGGTGGCTCCCCGGTCACGCTCCGTTCTGGCCCCTCCTGCGCAGAGATGCTCTCCTCCTCGGGCTTTCACGGGAGGACAGACAGGATTGGTAATGCAGGAACTTAGCCGTCTGACTCACGCTTGCTTGGGCTTGGCCAGAACCTCTCAGTCAAGCAAAAACAGAACAGACCTCCCTCCCCTGGTGTGCGAATCACCCCTCCAGGGAGAGGGGCCCCTGCCTGTAGGGGGGAGGAACAGACACTAGCCATAGGAGCCCCGCTGCCGGGCCTTCTGTCTCTGCCTGCTTCCTGGGCTCAGCACCCTGGGCCCAGCCTGCCCTGTGCTGGGTCCAGAGCCCCTGGTCCCTACATTTGTCCCTGAAAAGGCAGCAGGTGGCACACCTGGTGGCCTCCGGGTCTTCCCACTTTCTGGTCCCACCAGCCTCCTCTCTGGCACCTTGCTCCCGCCCGGCTGCGAGGACTCAGAGATGAGCCCGTGTGGTTCTCCTCCGCCCCGTGTCATTAGTCCCTGCCTCGTCGTGACTGACCTCACAGTGTGTTGTCGGGTCTGCCGCACCCCCGTGACCCGGCTGCTCCCCCACACCCCGCCCACACGTGTTCTGCCCCACCTGCCGCGTGGAGGGTGCCCAGGCGTGTGTGCTCTGCTCGGCCGGGGACAGCGGTGGTTTGGGGGGGGGGGGTGTTGTAGCGGAGCCAGTGAAGAAACTGGCTCCAGTCGTGGGACCCAGAGCCGTCCAGAGCTTTTCTGTGGCCCGCCTTCCTCTCCTGTGGCTGGAGCACCTCGCAAGGCACCCCCGCTTCAACCATCGTGACTGGAAGGTGCTGAGGTTCTCAGGACGGGGTCCTCCCGCCCCTCGCAGCCCCCTCCTCCGTGCTCAGTGGTGAGGAAAGCCTGTTTCAGCAGTACTGCGAGTTACCAGGAACACGAGTCAAAACAAACCAGTAAGCAGCAGAACGCTAACCTTTGTTCATTAGTTCTAGAACTTTTTTATTTGGGAGACCTGGAAAACCTATAAACTTTTTCAGGGTCACTTCTCAGGGCTGTTTGCAGGGGAAGGTAAGCCCAAGAGCGAAGGAGCTTGCACGGAACTCGGGAACTCACAGAAGAGATGTGTGCAGAAGGGGTGCTTTGCCCAGTGCTTGGTGGGCCCTGATGAAGCTCCATCAGCACAGGAAGGTTCTGGCTCCAAGTCAGGACCCTTTGGCAGTACTTGCTTGTCTTACGAAACAGTGCGGAGTGGATCCTCATGGGGCGGGGTGGGTGTGGGGTTACCTGAGCCCCAGAATCTTTGCTTCCAGGATTTATAGACTGTGGAGCTTCATGGAGCTCCTGAGCCCGCCCCCAGGTTGCCAAGCACTCGACAGAGAGGTCCGGGCAGGGAGCACAGGGCCCTCCGCTGCGGAGTTACGCCTGTTGTAGCGGGATGGGGAGGAGACGTTCGTGGCCGCTGGGAGATCGCGCGTCAGCGAAATGATGGTTCATAAGGCTTGATTCTCCCGAGAGGCCTGCTATCCCGAGGCTAGCCCCAAACCTGGGATCCGGAGGCACCGCAGGGCCCTGTCCCGCTTGATTTCTCACTGGCTGGGTCTGGGAGCAGCTGGGCAATTGAGGTCATTTTGCGAGCCAAGGAGCTCTCCCTGCATGTCCGAGCCCCTCCTGGGACAGCAGCCGGGGCTGGTGGACTTGGCCTGGGCGGGAGAGAGCGCTCCCCGCGTGCCCCAGAGCAGGCCCGTTTCTCACTCGTGAGGCAGCAGTGGTCCTGCCGCCCCATTACTGGGTCTGAGGTGGGGCCAGACCTCCAGCAGGTCACGCAGCCCCGGACCTACCTTGCCCCTTCCTGTCACGGCCACCACGGCCGCTCACTTTCTAGAGAAGAGTCCAGCTGAACTCTCCGTGCCCTGGGGACACTGCCTGCATGGCTGGTGGTTGGAGCGGGCAGATGGGGGGCGACCGCGTGGGGCTCTGGCTCACGGCCTCGGGGCCTGTGTTTGTGTCACGCAGAGCCTGTGCACCGGCACCTGGAGCAGCATGAGGTGAGGTACCTGCAGTTCGCCTTCCGCTGGATGAACAACCTGCTGATGCGGGAAGTGCCGCTGCGCTGCACCGTCCGCCTGTGGGACACCTACCAGGTGAGCGGCCCCCGTGGCCCCCGCGGCCCCCCGGAGCCCCCGCCCTCCCCCCGCCCCCACCTGTGGGACACATACAGCGGGTGAGGCATCTCCCCCCGTGCCGGCTCTGCCCGCACAGGGTCTGCCTGGGTCGTGTCCTTTTCTGGTGTTCTGTCACCGAGTAGACATGACACCGGCAAGAAGCACGTCCCGTCGTCGTGTCTGTAGCTGGATTTGATTGTGGCCACGTGGTGCCGCCGTCCCTGGGGCTCACGAGCTGCGTCCGTTCAGTCGGGGCCCTCGGGGTGCAGTGGGGGGTGCTTGTAACTCACGGACGTTGGTGCCGCGGCTGCCAGAAATATTCACACTCGGGGCTCTCACGTTGTCACTGCTTTGAGTTACTCGTAATAAAGATTTTTTTAAAAAGTCACTGACAGGTTCAGTGCAATATGAAATTTCTCCTCTCCACCGCTCTTGATGAAATTCATTTCTTCTGGAGATTGAGTTTTCCGGAACAAACCACCGTTGTTCCCTCGAGTGTCCCGTTGCTTATTCTAGCACCTTTTCATTTTGCTGAAGATGTTTGCTGACGCGGAGGCCGCGCCGTGGGGCTCCCACGCCTGCTTCTCATCATCCCTCGCAGATTGCGGGAGCCTGATGTGGGACTGGGAGGGGAGGCCTGCAGAGCCTGGTTTCTTCGCTCCCGGAGGCAGGGCTTTGGCTGCTGTGAGCGCCGGGCCCTAGTGGGTTTTGGACTGGGAAAAGGAGCGCCGGGCGGCGGTGTAGGTCCCAGCCACGGAGCTGGCCTCCCGTGTGGGAGCCTCGCACGTGTGTGCCCGTGAATGCGGTGGCGGGAGGCCAGGGGCCCTTCCTTCGCTGCATCGAAGGAGCCCTTGGTCTGGACCTGCCTCCTTCCTGTGGGTGAGGAGCTCCAGCTGCCGTGCAGCCTGCCCCCCATGCCTGCCGGCGCCGCGCTCGGAGCTGTGGTCGTGGGAGTCGGCCAGCGCAGTAGCCCAAGGTTTTGGTCCTGGGGGTGGCCCGTGGGTCCCGCGTGGGTGCGAGCTTCTGAAGCTTTGACTTTGCTTTCCTCTTTTGTGCCTTGCTCATTCTGACAACGCTGTGGAAGTCAGGGTGACTCCGTTGCTCGTGTCCTTATCCGCCGCTTGGATTTTGCTCTTCTGCGTGGCTGGCAGTTACAGAATTCCTGGCCACTGACATTTGCTGGGACACAAAGCCTGCCCTGGGCTGTTGCTGAAGGTGCCTGTCAGCCTGGTGCTGCTCACTGGGTCTCGGTAGTGTCGTAGGAAACAAAACTACTGCCCCGGGACATGGGAGCGCTCACCCTTTGTGACGGGTCAGGCTGTTGAAGACCCCGGCCCCTCATTAAACACAGGTGCTTGGGATGCCGTCCCCGTCCCCAATTAATTAGGCCTGGAGCCCGCTGCGTCATGAGGAGCTGGAGATCGGACCTGCCCGCAGTCCTGCACCACTTCCCGCCAACTCCTAATGGGTATTAAAACTTTAAGCACAGTTGTGGCATCTTTATTGCGTTAATTTTCCTGAAATTAAATTTTGTCGTGAATCGACTCATTTGTACCACAGACTCATTCTGGAACTGATGGTACCCTGGCCATAAACCTTTTCATAGCTTAAAAATTGGGGGTATTTCTATTTTATAGGCCCAAGTAACCATGAAATTGTATTACATCTTTTGGCAATGAAAATCCGCGGTAATCACAGGATGGCCTTCGGTGATCGCTCTCCCCTCGGCTGGGGTGTTTACCAGCTGGGCCGTCACAGCTTCCAGTCGCTCTGGAACCCTCGGAGGCACCGTGACGTTCTCGGGGGGCGTGTGCCCACAAAGGGCTTTGGAGAGCAGTGGCGTGAAGACGGAAGAGATGTGTCACCACAGGCGTGAAAACAGGCATTTGACAGGCACAAACAGCCCAGCAGGGGCCCATGCTTCGGGGAGCCGGCTCCTGCTCCCAGGCACCTTTTGCATTCGTTTGAAGCTGTATAGTCGGGTGGGCAGTCCAGCTCCTAGGGGGCCTTGGCCGTGGGAGCTGATGCCCGCCTCTAGGACTCGGCTTCCCGTCTCGAGACTGTGGAAACGGTTGCTTCTGGTCCTTCCCCCACCGCGTGGCTAGTGACGACCTCCAGCGAGAGAGCCCCTGCGCTCGCTCCCTTCTCCCTTGGCCTGTGGCTGTGGGGGTGAGGTCGTCAGTCCCGAACCTGTCGGGGCTCTTGGTCAGCCAGGCCGTGCCTCCTTTCCTTCCGGTCTCTCTCTGACTGCCTCCCCTCCCCCCACCAGCCTCTTGGTCTGTGTCCGTGAGAAGGCACACAGGTTTTGCTCTCAGGTCAATGAGCGCAGACACGTAGTTGGCAGGAAGGGGGCACCCCACTGCCATGACTGGACAGTGATGCTGTGAGCTCAGCCTCCCCCCACTGCTGGCTTTGAGAAAGCTGACCCAGTACATGAAGCCTTTGGGCCCTGGAGGGACCCTGCTGTCCTATGCTGGTGGCGGGTTCGGGGCTGCGGGCAGCCCCGCCAAGGGTCCTGTCAGAGGCAGGCCCCCAGTTTCTCCTCTGCCTTCACTGTGGTCCCGGCACAGCGGCGCGGCTGGAGCTGTCCCTCTGTCTGCTCCTCCCAGGGGGATGACGGTGGAGGAGGACAGCAGCGTGCCGGCCCTCGGCCTCCGGCGGAGCAGAAGTTCCCTCCCGTGAGTGCCCTTACGTCCCAGGGGGACAGACGCAGGAGCATGGAGAAGTGAGCCCCTGGCAAGGGCAAGGTGCGTGAGGCTGGGTATTTGCTGTGGAGCAAACAGTGAGGAGCAGGGAGCTGTGTGTGCGGGAGAGTGAGGGACGTGCTGTGCCAGATTGTCCTGCCACACGGAGAGGGAAACCTAGATCCCAGAGGGGGATGGACCTGCCGTCCTCCTGGTGCCAGGGGAGCTGAGGCGGTGATGTGCAGGCCGGGGCCGCAGCAGCCATGGTGGAGGGCTGAGGGCACCAGAAGCTGCCATTCTCCCTGTGGGTTTGGGGATGGTTGGTCCCAGCTTGGTCAAGGTCGAGCTGGGACCGAGGTGAAGGGTGGACGGAGCCCAATGAACATCTAGGGAGAGAAGGTTTGGACAGAGGGCACAGCGTATCAGGAGTGAGCACTGTCCCCTGCTCATCGGGCTTCTCCCCGCAGCACCAGGGGCCTGGGAGGGCACAGAGGCAGGTTGTTGGCTGCCTTTCCTGCTCCACATCCGGTGGCTGTGCTTTAGTCTGGAGGCCTGTGGAAGCCCCTCCTGGGAAGCTTCTGTCCCAGGACCTGCCACCGTGTCTGAGCCTGGCTGCTTGGCTTCCCGAGATGCTGGGGAGGCTGTGCCTTGTGCCTTATTGACGAGGAGTCCCTGACCCTTGAGACGTGGTCTGGGGTGAGCTCTGCCTCCCCGTGACCTTGTGGGGAGGAGAGAGGCCCAGAGGTGGTGGTAACTGCAGGTTTCCCCAAGGGCGGAGACTGAGGCGAGGTTTCTGGATTGTAATTCCTTTGTGCTAAATGCCGTTAGAAGGTCGATCCGCTCAGGATTGCTTTAAGCTACTTGGCGTCTGTAGTGGCTCCATACAGATTTAAGGTTTGCTTTTCTACCTCTGCAAACAATGTCGTTGGGATTTTGATGGGGATCGCGGTGAGTCTGGAGGGGCTTGGGGTGGTGTGGGCCCTTCTCGCTATTAATTCATCCCGTCCACGAGCACAGGACGACTTTCTGCTGGTTTGTCTCGTCCTCGGCTCTGTTCTTCAGTGTTAGTTTCCAGCATGCAGGCCTGTCACCTCCGTGGCCGGACTTACTAAGTATTTTGTTCTTTCCGAGGCACTTGTCCGTGGGATGGTTCCCTGGAGCTCGCTGTTAGGGTGGAGGAATGCAGCTGAGTTTCGTGTACACTGTTGAACCTGCAACTTTACTGGCTTGTTTATTCCAAGAAAATGCGATCAGGATCTCCAGAGGCGCCCCCCCCCGCCCCCCTCAGTGTTCACGGCAGCAGCTCACCATGGCCGGGACGTGGGAGTGACTCAGGGTGTGTGTGCAAGTGTGTGACGGTGCAGGGGGCCCAGCTGGGGTGCGAGAGGTGGAGGGGAGCCCTGCCGTGTACGGAGCCAGGGGGAGGGATTCTGGAGCCGTGCGCGCGGTGGAAGGTTCAAGGGTGATGGGTGAGCCCGGTGGGGCAGCCCATGGGCGTCTTGTGGTTCATTCGACATTGAAAAAGTGTGACGGAGGACCTGCTGTTTTCGTTCTAATTTATATAAATTTAAATTGAAGAAGGCCACGTGGTGAGTGGCTGCCGAACGTGGGCGCAGCTCTGGGAAGGCCTGGCGGGGTCAGTAGGTCACGGTGGGGAGCGGGCAGCTCCATCCAAAAGCCTGTGTGCACTGGGGCAGCAGTGCCCTGGCCGCTCACGGCCGTAGACAGATGTGCTTCGGGTGGGGTGGGCTGACCTCAGCTTGTGTTGAGGTGACCCCCTCCCATCTTCCGAGGAGTGTGGCGGTGAAGGGGAGGGGGATGAGGCTGGAAGGGGAATGACGGGCTGGTTGCCGGCCGCGCAGTGGGCAGGCCTGGGCACTGCCACGCTCATGGAGCTTGCTGTTGGCACAGTGGGCAAAGCTCGCTGGGTGGCAGGGACATTGCCACAGGTTGGGGCCCCTTCCTCCCCAGGGTCCTCCGAGGCTGATTGGGAAGTGAGTGTGCCGCCAGGGGCCGTCCTGAAATGAAGGCCATGTACTGCTTTCCGAAGAGAAATGGAAGAGCCGGGTCCCCGGGGCACGGTCGGGCTCTGGCCGGGGAGCTGGCCTCACTGCTTGGTCCGTGGGGAGCGAGGTAGGGGAGCGAGCTGCTGCGGGTCTGGCCCTCGGGTGCGTTCTGATGAGTGCCACCTTCCACCTGTGTCCTGATGCTCGGGATGGCCTTGGTCAATGGGGATGGTGCGACGGAGCCCTTGGAGGCCTCACGCTTCCTTCGGCCTGCTGTTCTGCTGCCAGGTGAGTGTTGCAGGATGACTTCATTTGACTTAAGGCATTTATTGAATTCCTTCCTCGCGTTATCCAAAGGCCACCCGAATTCTAATTACGACACTTTCACTCTCCATACCCCAAGAGCGTCTTCAGTCCCGCTCTTCACGGGGCGGGTGGGGAATCAGAGGGACGGACCGCGGGGCTCATCCTTGCGTCCGGTTTCGCACGCCGCCCGCTTAGGTCGTGACCTCCTGCGGCCAGGCTGCCGCGCTGCGACGCTCAGAACATGCTGTGCTGCTGTGCGAGGCTGGCAGCCCCAGGCCCCTGGTGCACATGTGTTCGGGGGAGTGGTGCGAGGGCCCGCTGTGTCGCGGACTGGCCACTGTTCCGGGGCAGGGCCCGTCAGTCCCCATGGACTCCAGGGAGCACAGAGCCTCGGGACTTGCCTAACGCCCTGCTTGCCTCACGGGCGCCCCATCGTGATGCACCTGCTTCCTGCAGACACGCCGGGGCTCCTGTGCCCTGCACGGGTGAGAATGGGCTCTGGGCCTGCATCGCTCCGGGCAGCGTCCAGCCGCTGGGCTGCCACTGTGAGTCCACGTCTCTGAGGCATGCTGTGGTGGTGGGGCCGTGGGCCGTGGCCCCGCTGTGCCACGGGGTGGGGAAGGCAGAGGAAGGGGCGCTGGCCTCGCTTACTGCCTTCTCAGGTCCCGCAGCAGAGCCACGGCACACCCAGCTCCTCTGGGGTCTCATGGGCGGGCTGGGCCCTTGGTGAGACCGGCTCCGCATTCCACAGCCCCTGGTGGCATTGGTGGGGGCCGCGGGCAGTGGTGAGGGCCCCTCTATGTCCAGACCCGTCGCCTCAGGTCTCTCTGGTCAGGATGCAGCGGAGTTTGCTGCGCAGCCTCCTGGCTCCTGCTCCTTTTGCATCGTTTCGGGTGAAATCTCTGCAGGTTTCCACTTTCCTCCTGCTCAGTGAGGGCCACCTTTGCTGTCCCTGCAGAGGTCTCGGCAGAGGTCGTGAGAGGTGGGACCTCTCTGTGCGTCGCAGGATGCAGCCATATCTCTGGGGAAGAGCTTGATCGCTCAGTCCAGGCGTGTTTGCCGAGTACGTGTTCCGGGCCTGGCCCTGCTCTCAGCCCTGGGGACACGGCGATGGGTGACGAGGGCCCTGACCTCAGCGAGCGAGCCTGGCAGCCCACATACATCTGCTGAAGAAGGTGCACCACGATGTGTGGTGCAGCCAAGCCAGTGGGCAGGGGTCCCTTGGCAGGTTCCCGAATGAGCTCTGCTCCTGGCGATGCAGGCTTCTAGCAGATAGTCATGGAGAAGGAGTCCCGAGAGGCCCGGCCAGGACGGGACCAGCAAGTCGTGTGTGGAGCAGGAGGAAGGCCGCTGACAACAACGGCGGGCGGCAGGTGTGCAGCCCTGGGCTGTGGGGGCTGTGCCACGCTCCAGGCAGGGGACAGCTGTGGCCTGGTCACAGGGGGTCCCCGTGGAGCCTGCGAGAAGATGCTGGATTTGCAGTCACTGGATGCCGGGTATGATCAGACCTGGTGCCAAGGCTGTGTGTCTGGGCATGATCTCTATCCGTCTGTCTGTCCACCCACTTGTCCACCTTCTACAACTTGATCCCTGGTCTGTATGGGGCCCCATGTAGGCCTTAGGTCCCTCAAAGTGCCTGAGGTGGCCTCCCTGCCCTGACAGGTCCACTGCCTGGCATGGGAGGTGGATAGACAGCCGTTACAGAAGGTGCCCGAGGTGACGAGGTGGCGACTTGGGGCTCCTCACTCTGCCCGGGGGTGTTGTGGAGGCTCACCAGGGGACACTTCAGCCAGACTTGGCGCTGAGGACAGGCCGGGGCCAGATCCGGATGCCAGGAAGTGCTGGCCAAGGGCAGGAGTGCGGTCTGGCCTGAAAGCAGAGCGTGCTTGGAGGCTCGTGGGGCAGGTGGGCGCGGCCTGCCCCGCGGGAAGGGTGGTGGGCACGGCTGCATGAGGTGTTTGGGTGCCGGGGCAGAGTGGGGTCACGGGCCGTGGGGAGCTCTGGATGGTGGGGAGCAGGTCTGGGTCCACGGTCTTGTTCACAGGCTGGGTGCTCCCTGCTCTGTTTCCAGAGGATGACTTAGCATCTGTAGGTTTGGGTTTCTGCCTGTATAAGACCTTGGTGCTGGTTATCATGGCCACTCATGCAGGTCTGCCCATGGAACCTGGACCACTAGCCCCACCTGTGCTGATTGCCGGACCTCCCTGCCTACCAGCCCGGCTGCGGGAAGTCCCGAGTTGCGGGTGCTGGGGCCTAGCACACAGGTTTTGTCAGTTGTCCTTGTCCAGCACCCTTGTACTGGGCGGCAGCCTGGGTGAGGGAAGCCCAGTGGCCGGGAGGGAGGAGCGGGTGGTGGCGGGGAGGGGGTGCTGCAGAGCCGGTTCCCTGGGGCTGGCCGGAGGGGTAGGTGTGTGAGGGCTGCTGGCTGCTGTGCACTTACGCGGTGTCCTGGGCTTGGTCTGCAGGTTGTACCTGCCTTAGTGGTCGGTGAGGAACGTAAATCCTGGCCCGGGGCACGCCCACGGCTTCCATCCTTTGTCCCGGGGTCCCTGTGGCCCTCCTCTCCCAGCTCTGCTTCTGGCTGTGCTGTAACTTGAATGTCACTGGCCACCCCTGCGTGGGGTGGAGAGCACCCCTTGAGTGCGGCCCCTACAGGAGCTCGGCACGGGGGTGGGGGTGGGTTACAGCCCCGCGGTGCTCCGGAACTTTCAGGGTGCGGCCGCCCGGTTCGGCGTGAGTCAGGTGCTGGTGAAGCTGATGGATTGGGTTAATCTAGTAAACCTGGAGAAGCAGGCCTCCTTACAACATACTTTTTCATAAGCCCATTAAGATTTGAGGTCGTAAGCTTTTCACGCCTGCCCTCCTGCGGGAGCAGGCATAGATCACTGCCAGCTGCCCGAGGCTTTGCAAACGAGAGTCGTCACCAGGACCGTGCTCACTGCTGAAAACCTCGCAGGGAGGCGCTGGGAGAGGGTGTCTCCACGCTTCCAGAGTGGCACTAACGTCAGCGTCCTGGGGATTCAGAAAGAGTATTTAAAGAAGTATCTAGAATGTCCGTAGTGACTGAGACTTTCCTCACATTTCAGTCCGGTTGGGTTTTATCGGAGCTTACTGAGGGCTGGGATGCTAAGGGGAAGCCGCCTTCGCTCTCCAGGCCTGGTGTGCTCCGGCGCCGTCAGCCGGGCGTGTGTGGGGCTCCAGTCTGGCCCAGGTGCTTCCTGGGAACGAGGGACCTTCCGGCTGGGGGCCTTGGGACACCTGTCAGCCTCCACACAGTGGCTGACGTGGGCCGTCATCTCCCGCTTCTGTAGGTGAAATTCTGAATTGTCCTTGGAGCGAGAAGAGAAAGTTGCTCGACATTTTGGTCCCTGAGCTCTAAATTTGTAACAGATAGAATCTTGATTTCTGGGAAGTTCTGTGAGGAGGGACTGCCCGGTGTGGTGTGGCCTGTGGGCGGCTGCTCCTTCCCTACTGGAAAAAGCTCCTGCGAAGTGACGATCGGGCCTAGAGCTGGGACCAGGGACAGTTCGGGGTGAGGACTGGCGCAGCAAGGCGGACTGCACGCGGTGGGCTGGGAGGCCCGGACCTGCGGGCTGGGGAAGAACCGGGGATTGCGTGCCACAGGCGAGTCAGCAGTGGTGTGGCCTCTCCCCCGTCCTCTCCAGAGCCCCCGGTGTCAGCAGATTCTCGGATGTCTGGGAGGCCCCAGCTCCTTCCGAGCCACGAAGGGGATGGCGGCTCACCGAGCATGCTGTTCCATCTTTGCCGGAGGTCTGCACGTCCTGTCACTTCTTTCTGAGGGACTGGGGACCCCGGGTCCCGCAGGCTGTAGAGTTGTTTGGACGGACCCCTTAGTTCCTGAGTCCCTGGCTGGGACGCACTCGAGGGACGACCAGCGGTGCCCACTG
Source organism: Mustela putorius furo (assembly GCF_011764305.1). Classification (NCBI taxonomy): domain Eukaryota; kingdom Metazoa; phylum Chordata; class Mammalia; order Carnivora; family Mustelidae; genus Mustela; species Mustela putorius. The sequence continues at coordinate 14,570,134 of NW_025422023.1, forward strand.
GGTGCATCGGTCATAGAGACCATCGGGAGGCGGGGGTGCTCCTGCCTCCCATGGTGGATGCGGAGGGAGGAGGCATGGCTGGGGGGACACGCTGGGCGACACATATGCTGCCTGTGTCCAGGGGCCGGGCTGGTGTCGGCCTCGGACTGGGTCTTTGTGGCTCTGGCGGAGGAACTGGAATATGTGGGTAGAAATAATGGGGTTAATGTTCTGAGTGTCTGACTGCTGGAGCCGAGGCCGCCGTAGACGCGGGTGCCCCGGCCTTGCCAGCTTCTGGTTCACGAGGAATCTGAGAGCCAGAGAGCAGCAGGACGCTGCAGTCCCAGGCTGCGTCCATACGGCCCCTGAGCCGGGCTGCTGGAGCCTCTGGCTGGGAGTCTGAGCGGACAGAGCTGGAGGCCTCACACAAGGTCACACCGCGGGTAATGGCTTGTCACGGCTTCGCTGAGCTCTGAGGTGATATATTCATGAATATTTTATCTTCAGTGTGACCTTAAGCAGCCTGTCTAACTTCTTTAGGCCTCTGGACAGAAGGTTCAAGAAAACTGGGGCTGTTAGAGACCCTCTGGAGGACTGGGTTCATCTGCCGCGTGAGGGAGGGCGAGTGTCCTCCTGGGGTGGCCGGCCCGAGTGGGGTGGGGGCGCGCCTGCCGGCCCGGCTTGGGGAGGGGGGCGCTGTGCACACGCAGCCAGGCCTGCGCTCGCCCAGCGCCCAGCCCGAGAGCCCTGCTGCGGTCGGGAAGGGAGTGAACGTGACGTGTTAGATACAGATGGTGCACTGGGGGGAATTACTGACTGGGGCTTCGTTACCATGAGGGACGTCGCGGTCCCCACGGCTGCAGTGGCACTTGCACGGGCGTGTGGTCGGTACAGCACGGTACGGGGAGAGAACATAGGAGGGGCCTGTCTCCGGGGGACCAGGGGCGCGGGGTCAGGAGCGGGGAGGGAGGAAAACCCCAGGCAGGGCAGGGACGGAGGCGAGCGGCCACACGGTGTTCCCAAGACTGTGCGACAAACGCTCCGGAAGCCCGTGCGCTGCGCTGGCTGGCGGTTTGCCGACGGTCTGTTTTTGGGTTGTGAGTGGGGACATCATGTCTGCTGGGTCATCGCATGGCTGGGTACAGTCTCCCTGGCATCAGGGCTCTAGAAGAGCGGCGTGGGAGGGGGAGGCTGTTCTGCGTCAGTGCTCCGGTGCCCTGGGGTGGGTTCCCTTGGCCATGCCTTGCTTCAGCTCTGCCATCCTTGGCGGCAAAATCTGCCGATTCCCTTGGCTCACTTAGCCCCAGGAGGACCTGTGTTCAGAGCCCCGGGCTTTGCTGTAGCCTGGTGGCCACGGCGGGGCTCACCTGATGGTTGCGTGCTGGCGGGACTTCCTCCGTGGAAGTCGGTTGAAGGCAGAAGGAAGGACTCGTTCACTTGTCCCTTATACGAAAGGATTGTGTCAACCCAAAGGACGAAAGAAGGAACCAGAACAGTGAGAGAGGGGGTCCTGGCTGAGCCTCCTCCGAGCTGCCCTGGCAGGAGTGCTTCATCTGGGGGCGTCTCCCTGAGGGTGGGTGCACGAGGAAGCCCGTTTTCCTGGTGCGCACTTCCCGAGGTCGGCCTAGGCCTAGGCAGTGGTGCCCTGGATGAGGACAGATGTTGTCCTAGTCAGGAGGGGAGGGGAGTGGTGCTGGCTGTCCGCTGGCCCTCAGGTAAGTAAGTAAGGGCCGGGCCTCTCTGGGCTACCGAGCTGGGCCTCCTACAGCAGGACCAGCGAGGGGCCCAGGGCCTGGACTTTTTCCCCGGCGTATCTGGTTACTTTGCTTCTTATTGGGGACAGTGCCTTAGTGGCTGTGTCCTTAGTTACGTGAGGCTTCCTTGTCAGGCAGAGGGCAAAGTTGAGAGGGCAAAGGGCAGGCAGCCGTGGCACGGTGGACACTCATGATGGGAGCAGGCAGAGGCACTGGGCTGCCTCCCTCCACCCCTGCGCCCCCGGCTTGCGTCCTGCCTCCATGCCTCTGTAGCACCCCTCACATGCGTGGGGACACTGGGCTGAATTTGTGGGCCACCCCCGCCCCCAGCCTAGGAATGCCTGAGATGGGCTGGGCTGGGGTGGGCTGCTCTGGTGGCCCCTGCCGTCCCTTACTGCAAAGCAGTTGGGGGTGGGGACACCCTGTACCGGGGTGCAGAGAGCTCCTGGCGTCAGGGCTGCCCATGCAGGGACCCCTCTTGACCACGTGTGTCCTGGATTTATAGACTCTTGAGGTCCAGCTTCCCCAGTAATTACCTTCCGTTTTATGTGCTCTGGAAGAAATTCAAAAAGTCAAAGTTAACCTAAGAATCGCTTTCAGGAGCTTGGCCTGCTGCGTCCCAAGTGTGGGAAGTATTCTCAAGGTTTCCAGTCCAATTTTCTGTGACCTTTTGTTAATGACCATGAGGAGAAGGCAGCCATCTGCCCGGGTCCCTGGTCATGACCACTCAGAGCGGCGGCGGGCTTCGGCTCCCCCCTGGGTCCTTTGGGACCAGGCTTTGTGCTACTAGGACTGTGTCTTGGGCCCGTCCCTGGCTTCCTGTCACTGTGTGAGGACTGAGATTTGCACACGTGAACCTCCCAGCTCCTTGGCAGACCTGAAGGACAGGCCGCGAGCGGGGCTCACCGCACCCCCGTGTGCCCTCGGCTGGTGCTGGTGGAGCGCGGATCAGGGTCCCGCAGGCCCCTTTGCTGCTTGCTGCCGAAGTGCCCACTCGGAGTCCCCTGGAGGGAGAGGATGTGGTGGCAGCTTTGGAGGACAGGGGAGCCCTCCCCCAGGCCACCTCCAGCCCGACACGAGTAGCCCCTCATTAGTGTTAGTGTTAGTCAGTGTCTCTGTTGCACTTCATCTGCAGTGTCTTAAACACGATGACCCCGCGGCACGATGGGTGTTTACCCCCTGCATTCGTCACGCTGTCCCATCGCAGTGTTTCAGTCTTTATGGCCACGGGTAAGGGGTCGGGGGTGCCCTGCCCTGCGGTCTGCCTCATGGTGCTGGGTGGTCTTCCCGTGGGGTCACCACTGTGATGGGATCATGTGGGGCGTAAAGCTGCTTCTCTCCCAACCGTCCCTAAAACAGATATGCAGGAGTGAGTTATGGGGTCAGCGGGTACCACTGTTTCCAAGGTGCTGTGTGTATATTGGGACCGGCCCGGAGCGGGAGGGATGTCCTCTTCATGCTTGTCATCACCAAGCGTTTTAATTAACGTTGCTCTTCTTGGTTCAACTGAGCACAAATGGTAAGATCCGGAGTCTACGTCTCTGCGGTTCCTGCTACATTTCTAAAGTTCTGTGCGTATTTAGTAGCTGGCTGTGCAGCATTTTAAGATAACCTTCATTCCATCCGCGGTTTCTGCGTGGAACATTTTTAAGCTCTCGAGGTCTGAGGAGAGTATTCATGGCCTCGCGAGCGTTTGTCCGGAACCGCGGCTGTGACTCGCAGGCCTCCCGGTGGGGAGCGGCGCCCAGAGAAGGCCGCTTCCCCTGCTCCGTAGGCGCTCCGAATCGGTCCAAAATACAAAGTAGGGGACGGTTCCTTAGGGCAGGGAGAGATGCGTGGGGGTTTAGGATGGTAAGAGGGTGCTCTGGGGAGGGGCTCGGGATGTGACCAGAAGAGCAGGTAGCTCGACGGGGTGAAGCGAAGGGTAACCCTTAGAGGCCAGAGGTGGCGAGGCCAGCCTGGGGCCAGTGTGTGCCCCCGACTGGGTGTGGTCAGGTGCAAGCTGTGTGGGGAGACAGGGATCTGTGCGGTGCCCGCTCCTCCTCCCCGGGCTGTGGCGTGTCGTGGAAGAGGCAGGGTGAGGGGAGCAGAGAAGCGTCCTGTCTTGGCTTCAGCAGAACATCCCAGTGCTCGTGCTCAGCAGTCAGTCTACAAGCCTGCATCTTTCGGACCAGAGCGGAGCCCCATAGAGTTCTATTTTATCACGGAAGGTGCTCGGTTATTGTCTAATTTCACATGATTCCATTTTTAAATCTTTTGTCACATTTTTCATATTCCTAGATGCACACATTTGGGAAAGCTTCTCTTTTAGGCCTTGAAAACCATTTTAGGTTTGGAGGCTGTGCTCCTTAGCTTTCCCCGCCGTCTGGGCCCGGACCTCCGTCGATGCTGACCTGGTTCTGTGCAGTCCCTCTGTGTCCTCCCTGGAAGGGGACCGGAGGTGCCCACTGAGCGGTCCCTCTCTCCACCCGTCCGCACGTCTGTGATGGGGCCGGCAAGCCGGAGGAGGCCTGGGAGGCCGTGAGGGAGGAGGAATTAACGCGCGTCCCCGTCAGAGGAACTGTGGACTTTCTGAACCTGTCGGCCGGCTGCTGGCTGTGGGCCTGGACTGCGTCCTCGCCGTGGGGGCCAGGTCTTCCCCAGTCTCCACTTCCAAGGAGCCGGTCCCGTGTAACAGGCGTCGGTCCCTCATTTGCATATCGACCCCACTCATCCCGGGTAGCCCAGTTTCTGTCCCTGTTTGGTCTGGAGGATGCAGGGGCACTGTGACCTCTGGCCTTTATGACCTCGCATCCTTGTCTTCCCTGGGGCACGGGCCAGGTTCTCCTGGAGTTAGTGTCTCTGGAACCCCAGCTCTGGTTGTCCAGGTAAATGCCTGCTTGCCTCAGTGTTCAGCGAATTCTTTCTTGGCTGACGCCCCTGTGATGCAGGAGCGGCCTGGTGAGCACAGGGCAGGGCTGGTCTGCCTCTGGCCAATGGAGGAGGCGGGGTGGGCGATTTCGAGGCCGCGTGTACCCTGCCTTTCTCTGAACCCCAATCCTTCTATGTCCTGTGTCCAGAGAAGGGGAGGCCTGTGTTCCTGAGTGAGGCTTGGTCCCATACTCCCACGCAGGCTTCCCCGCCGTGCCGGGGCCGGGGCGGCCACAGGCAGAGTTGTTCTTCTGAGGACCGTGCTTGGGGCCATGGCTTCGGGGAGTGTAAACTGGAACCGCAGAGCCGGGGGAGCCCTGCTCATGCAGCAGTGGGTGCTCCCTGGGACCCTCTGGGTCCCCTCGACCCTGGAACAGAGTCCCAGCAGGCCTCCTGTCCCTTTGTTCCCGGGAGTCTTTGCAAGCACACTCGGAGTTCCCCTGTGGCGTCTCAAACGCCCTGGGGGAGCGAGCTCTGGAGTTAGAGTGGGACGCTTTTAATGCGATAACTGGTATTTGTGAACACTGATTTCGAGCAGTTTGCCGTCATTTTGAATACTTGGGTCCACTAGGTAACGTTAACTCATTCCTGAGCTTGGAGGGGAGCCAGTAACCTAGCCTTGCTCTCCCAAATAGGACACCTGTTGGCCTGCTTCCTCCTGCTACTGGCCGGCGGTGCTGAGTGTACACGTGTGTGTACGCGTGTGTACTCCGATCCCCTGGTAGGGGATGGGCATGCCCAACGGCCATGGGCGGGGCCTGGAACCGTGGAGATGGGCCGAGACCAAGTTCTCTGATGTTGGGGGCCGGTTCCCAGCCCCACGCCGTTAGTAGGTGGCCCTCTGGGCCAGAGGCTGTGCCTTCCTGGACTGGAGAGTGGGGCGGGGCCTCAAGAGCGGCCCTGGCAGCATCGGTGCCCTTTGTCTGTCTATTGGGGATCAGGAGAGCAGAAAGCCTAGAGACCCCAGTGAGGGGGCACCTCTGTGCAAAGGGAGGGTTGGAGGCTGGTTTGGTGCAAATTCATGACAGGTCGTCCAGCGTGTCCCTGGCGGGAGAACACCACTGGCATTCTGCTGAATCCACAGACAGCGGATGTGTGCTGGCGTTTGCTAAGCAGTCCTCGCTCCGGGCACAGGGCGGGGGGCTTTCCTGTGGGTCACCTCCTGGCCCGCCCCTCTGCGGCTGCATGTGTCTCTCGGGGATACCCGGACAGAGGCTCTAGGCCATATCGCAGGCTGTCGTGACGGCTGGAGGGGTGAGCTGAGCCACACGCACCTAGGACACAGTCCATACGTGGAGGAACACCTGCAGGGCAGCCATTCTGCTGTGTCACAGAAGGGAAACTGAGGCTCAGCGAGGCCCTCACTTGCCCGCGATTGTCTGGCTTAGGAGCGAAAGGACTAATGTGTGTGGGCTCTTGGGCAGCGGCCATCTGTGCTGAGACCCTGATGCCTGGCTCCCAAGCTCCCGCCCCGGTTTCTATGCTGCCCTCCGAGGGGAGCAGTGGGAGGTGCGGGCGGGAGCGGGGGGTCTTCCCGCCGTGGCGTGGGCGCTGCCGGGGAGGAGAGCCGCACACCCAAGTGGGCCTGCAGGACCTCGACGAGAAAAGCCAGAGTGACTTCTCCGCGGGGGCCTCGTGGGGGTCACCAGGACCCCAGCCTTCTCTGTGGCATCGCTCCCTCCATGCGTCCGCTCCCAGCTGCCTTCCCTGTGCGCCGAGCTCCCCCCGCTGCGTTATTTCCACTCTGTGGGCCTGGCTCTTGGCGTCTGCTCTGGAGGGTCTGCTTGCGGCTTCGCCCGTTGGTCACCCGCGCGGCCGGGAGCCACTGTCGGGGGCAGCCCGTTCCTCTCCCCGCACGCGGCTCCGCTGCTGCTAAGACCCGTGGAGTCCGGCGTCGCCCCCCTCGCGGACGGGGAAACAAGCAAGCCGCCGTGCCTCTGACGGCCGTCGAGCAGGTGGGCAGCGGGGCGCCGCGATTGCTGGTGGGCACGCTGCGGGGGGGCGCGGGGGTCCTGCCCGAGTGTGGGAAGGGCTGCGGTGCCGCTGTGTCCCAGGCTTCCTTCCTGTCCTTACCTTTGTAAGAAGGGGCAGCACGACCGCGTGCTTGGCCCAGGCCCGTCTTCTCGCCCTCAGAGCTCTGGCCTGGAGCGGCCCGGGCTGGAGTCCTAAGCAGCGGTGTGGCCGAGGACAGGCGGCCCGAACCAGAGCCGGGCCCTGGGCCTCTGAGGGCAGGGGCGAGTGAGTGTGTGCTGTGTGCAGGGTGGGCCGTGGCGGCCGGCGGAGGTCTGGCCTGGGGCACCCTACTCTTCTCCTCTGACCTGGTCTTTTCTTCATCTGCTCAGTGAGCTCCTGGGCGAGGGAGGCGCTCGGGTCTGCTCCCGGGTGTCCTGGCAGCCCAGCCTTGGACTGATGCCGGGACGTCATCGCACCCGCACATCACTGTCAGTCATCCGTGCTGCCTTGGACAGACAGAGGGACAGGCAAAACCGTCCTCATTGTTACTTGGCAGAATACCTGTTTCTGTCTCCTCCAGTAGACTAGCAAGGACTCCGGTGCTCCACTTCCTGCAAGAACTTGGAGCCTGACATTATTCTAACACTGGGCTCATGGGTCGGGGACGCGCTGCCCCTGTAATGGAGGATCTCACAGCTAGGACTTACGAGGGTGCAGTGAGAGCCCCCCCACGCAGAGACAAGAGCAGAGAGCGGGAGCGGGGGGGCAGGTGCCCCGGGATGCTACGGGAGAACTGTCCAGGCCGTGTGGAGTGGGGAAGCCGTGCACAAGTCCCATCCAGCGGGGTTGGGCATGGGCTTGGTTGAAGGAGGTGGCCCTTGGTATAGATGTCAGCCCTACCCACGTAATGTGGATGGGAGCCATCTGGCCAGGGGTGACCCCCCCCCTCACCGTGGATCCTTGTCACTGGGTGAGAAGGAGGGCACCGTCTGGAGTGAGTGGGGTCCCGTCAGGGGTGGGGGGCTCTCCGTTCTGAGGTAGGTGGGCCTCCCTGGTTCGGGGCCTTCTCGGCTTGCTTGCTGGCGCGTGGTGTTTTCTCGCGTGCACCCGTGAGTGTTAACGGATCTTGGAGTGGATTTGGTCATGTAGCAGCGGCCTGAGAAGAGTTGCTTGTGGAACACGCGGCGACGGGGCTGGGCTGGGCTGGGCGCTGGGCGCACTGCCCGCACTGACGGTGGTGCGGACTGACCCCTTCCCTCTCTGTGTTCCCGGTGCCTCCGGGGGCCTGAGCGCGCCCTTCAAGCACTCTTCGCTGCTGGGTACCAGAGAGCAAGGGGGTTTGAGACCCGGGGCTGCCTGCGAGGGTCTTGCTTTCACAGTGGAGCCCGGAGCCACAACCTTCAGAACGGGCCCGCCACCCTTCTATCTGGAAGCTGGAGACGGGCATCCATTCCCTGCCCCATCCTCTGTCCCCGGGCCCTCAGTGCAAAGCCCACTCCCATCTAGCCACCACCGTGGCTCCCCGTTGGACTTCTTGCTGCCGCCCTGGCTGCCTGCCACTGGCTCCCAAGGACACCAGTCCGGCCTGTCATTGACGGTAGCCTCGAGGGTGTCCCTCCCTGCGAGGCCCGCGGCCCTCTCTCCGGGCCTTGCTCCAGGCCTCTGGGCTCCCCCCGCCTAACCCAGGCTGTTTTGATGGTCCAGTTCAGTCGTTTCGGAAAATCGGCAAGTGCATTCTAGCGCGGATGGTCTGTGTGGTGTAGACCAGCAGCGGCATGGGGGCTGTGGCTCCGTGTTCTCTGGCTCTCCCAGTTCTTCTCTTTTCTTTTTTCTTTCTTTTTAAAATCTGTATATTTATTTGACAGAGAGAGACACAGTGAGACAGTGAGAGAGGGAAAGCTGGTAGGGGAGTGGCAGAGGGAGAAGCAGGCTTCCCGCTGAGCCGGGAACCCAGTGCGAGGCTCAATCCCATGACCCCGGGATCATGACCTGAGCCGAAGGCAGACGCTTCACGACTAAGTCACCCAGGCACCCCAAGGCCCTCCCAGTTCTGATTGCATCGGCCTGTGGGTCCATCGCCTTGTCTCCCTGCCCCTGAGCCCCTTCAGGCCACTGGCCCACTTCCCCTTCCCATTCTGTCCAAGCTTCTACAAGGTTCTGCTGGCCTCCTCCAGGGACAGGGAGCCGAGGCAGATTTGGACTCAGATAGACGTGGGTCCATGTCCGGTGGTGCCACATTTTCTCTAGGGGAGGTGGGTATGGGGGCTGCTCTTACCTTTCTGTGTCTGAGCTTCCTTCCCTGTTGGGTCGGGGTGGGAGCATCCGCCTGGGTGAGGGACACCTGGACCTATAAAGGGCAGGTGAGAGTTGAGGCCGTGGGCTTGCCGTCAGGCCAGCAGCATCCCAGCTCCGCCATTGTCCCCATGTGGCGCTGGCTGCCTGGGCTGCCCTGATGGCTGTTGAGGACTGCACACCAAGGGGCCAGGGCAGGAGGACCTGCTCCCTGACTCTGAGCGTGTCACCCCACACCCCCTTCTCCTGTTGCGCATGGCTGTGACCTCCAAGTCCAGCCAAGCTCGACCCCAGCGCCTCTCTCCTCTTGGCTCCTGCTGCCTCTCCGTGGTCCCCATGCTCTCTTCCCTTTGCTGCCAGAGCTGTGCGTCATGGGAGCTGCTTCAGAGCTGGGACAGCTTCCTTCAGGGAGAGGAGACGAGGCTCAGGGAGAGGCCGTCCTAGGAGACGGGCCACATCCTGGAGGCCGGGCCGGCTGCTCTCCGGCCAGGCTTCTGGAGGGCCGGCCTTGCCGGGATCTGTCTCTAGAGCCCTTTGCCCAGAAGACCGTCTGCCACAGGCGTGATGCTCAGTCCCTGACCGAGTGGAGTGTCACAAAGGAAACAACACACAAGCAGTAAAGTGTGTGCTTGCGCGAGTGCCTGCTGGGCAAGGGAGGAGTTGGGCAGTCCAGGGCTCGGGGGAGGTTAGACCCCCCGAGTGGCCTTCCCCCAGCATGGCTTCATGAGCGACGACTGGTCACACCAGAGCTGTGGCAGCGTCCAGTACTGTGCTGGGCGTCCACACTCCTCCCTCTTGTCTTGCCCTTAAAAGCCGTGCGCTGTCGGCCCGGTTGAGGCCATCAGAGGAGACGAGGCTCAGGTTAGTGCTCCAGGCAGAGCCACCCAGCCGGTGGGTGGCGAAGCCAGGGGACAGGCCTGCTCTGTGGGTACCTTTGTTGCCGGTCACCTGAGCTTGCTGCTTTGGGTCGCAGTGCATGTTTGCGAGGCCACCGAGCCAGGCACAGGTCTGGCTGACACGTGGGGCCCTTTCTGTTGGGAGGAGCGGTGGGGAGAGAGCGTAAGAAGCAGGAGAAGGAAGTGGGCAATTTCACAGGTGGCTTCCCCTCCCCCTCCCACACTCATGCCCCGACTCACGCTCGGCTTTTGAGTGGGTGTCTCCTCGCAGATGAGACCGTCGGAGCCACGTGTGGAAGCGTGGTTTCAAGGGCTTACCTGAGTACTAGGTCTCGAGCGCTTCCTCCCCGCGGCACCTGGAGAGCCCGGCTTGCCGCACGGAGCGAACAGTAACTGGGATTGCTAAAGCCTGTAGAGAATCGTGCATTTCCTAGCAGGTGATTTGTCGTCCCCCCCCCACCCCCTGCACGGAAGGAGCTGATGACAGTGACCTGCGGCGCCCTGCGTGCTCCCAGGCCTGAAGGTGCATCTGTGGCCAAGCCGGCACAGGAGGGCACAGGACGGTCTTAATATTACTTGAATACCTGAAAACCCGCATTTGAAGGGGACCTGCTGTGCGCCTGCTGTGAGCGAGCAGCCATGTCCTGTCCCGTTCGCGCCGAGCCGCGGGGAAGCGTCTGCGCCTGGGTGCTGTGCTCCAGGGCCATCGTGAGCTGCCAGACCTCTTGGGACCCACTGAGGAATGGCGCTCGCGGCCCTCAGTGGGGCTCTGGGGGTTTGGGGGCTCTGGAAAAAGGTGCCCGCTTGGACAGGACTGTGGCAGTTTCTGCCTGACTGTCAGTCACGTTCTGTGCCCTCGGCTCTGTGTGTCCTTCAAACGAAGACGCCAGAAGCGGCCCCGTGCGTTCCCGGCTAGTGCACTGGGGCTCCCTTAAGCTTTGCCGCCATTGTTCAAGGTTTCTGACTCTGTTTTCCGTAGAAGTTGCTGCCAGCTCGGCCGGCAAATAACTGCCAAGTCACATGGCAGGGAAATGCTGTCAGGGCCAGTGATGTAGTTACAAAACCGCTCGGCAGCCCGTGTTTTCTGGCCGCTTTCTGTTAAGTGTGAGTCACACCTCTGTCTTCCTTGGCGTAGAGCTGCTCAGATCCCGTCTTTAAGGCCATGAGGAAAGCAGGTTGTGGGTGACATTTTTACTGCTGGTGACACTTGTGATCATTTAAGGGGACCCTCAGAATCTCTAGATGTGAGCTCCTCGATGTAGCCTTGTACTGGTCTGCATCCCCCAACCTCCACCTGGGCACCCCTGACCTCTGCCTGGGGCCCCTGACCTCTGCCTGGGCACCCCTGACCTCTGCCTGGGGCCTCTGACCTCTGCCTGGGGGCTGCAGCCCTTTTTCCTGAACGCCGTCCTCCAGAGGGCCTCAGAGGCCTGTGAGCTTCAGGACCCTCAGGTGCGAGACCCGTCCTCTCACTCTCGGGGGTTCCACCTCCTCCCCCAGTTCCTTCGCCTCCTGCTAGTGGCCTTGGGGAGGGGTGTGTCCCACCTGGCCACATCCTGCCACCTCCGGAGGCTGGCGGGGGCGGGGCAGGGGAGGCGGGCGGCAGGGAAGGAGCTTCTCGGGACAGGCCGTCTGTAGGGTTTCCCTCCGCCTCTTCTAGAAGTTCGTAAAATGGAGCCCTTGCAGTAGGGCTTCTTTTAGTCTGGCTTCCTTCACTCTGTAATTATTTGCAATTTATCCGTAATTCTGTGTTATGCGTCAGTTGGTGCTGTTTTCTTGCTGAGTGATCCTTTGCTGTAAAGGATCCTTTTCTAGAATCCGCAGGCAGCTCTTTCCTTCCCTCTCTTGCCGTGAGGGAGCATCCCTGGGCCAGGGGCAGCCTCTCTGGGCAGAGGAGGAGCTGCACGGACCCCAGGGCTTCGGGGCTCCATGGGTCCACAGGGAGCCGCACTGAGGCCACCGCCTCCACTCCGGTGGCCCGGTGGCCCGCGGGTTCTGTCTGGGTCGTCAGCTGCTGGGACACAAGCCTCTGCGAGCGCTCCGGCCGCTGTGCACGGTGGGCCGGGGCCACGCTCGGCCCTGGGCAGCTGTGCGACCAGCCTTGTTGCTCTGTGCTGGGCGGCTTTGTCCCTGGGAGGCCACTTGTGCTTTAGTAAACACAGGATCAGGGAAATTGAAATCCCCGTTGAATGTCTGCGGATTGAGCCGTTTGGCTCGATGCGGTTAATGTCAGCGAGGATTAGACGGTTCTGTCGGATCCATTTCACCTGATGGCATTTTATTTTAAGTACAGCAACGCTATTGCGCTTTTAGAAGAAAGAGGTTCCTTTTTTTATTGCTGTTGTTAATGGATTTGGGGGCCGGTCTGGGTGTGGGCCTGCCCCGCTGTGGGGCAGGGCTGGGCCCCTTTGTGCCGTCAGTGTCCCCGTAAAGCAGAATCCCGGGAACGTGTAGGTGTTCCTGAACTCTGCCATAGTCGCCGTGAGGGTCTTTTGTCTTCCCTCCTACCCGGGGTCTCTGGCGTGTTAAGGTCACGTCAGAAGTGAGCTGCTTTTAATTAAATTTCACAAAGAATAAATGTTAACTCGAGAAGTGTCTAATTTCTTCTCTGCTGCTGACAGTGTCTTTTAAAAATGTGCTGTACGCTTTAATCTCTGTCATTATGAAGAGGCAATTCTAAAGGATATATCAGTGTTTTCTTAAACGGGAGGCATCTCAGTTATAAATTAGGGTTATTTTTCAGTCTATTTTGGTCCTCACTAACGCTAGTGAGCATCAGTTAGCGACCCTGCTCCGGCTTCAGAGTTGCGCGGGCACGGACGTGGTTTCCACCCAGGTGGCGGCCCTTCTCCGACAGAGCAGGTGAACTGGGGTCTGTGGGGGCTTCTCCTGGCACCTGGCGGGGCTCGGTGAGCCGTCGGGGTTGTGGAAGGCGGCTTCTCCATGGGGACCCAGGGAGGCCTTTCCGTGGGAAGGGCTGGCCCAGTGGATGGACCCTCCTACGTTGGGCCAGACACAATTCAAAGGTGTTTTTATTCTCTTCCTTTCCCATCTCTTACGGCAGATGAGCCGAGGGGGGGCAGGAAGAGCCCAGGGCTGCTTAGAGCCTCCCCCCGAGCCCCCATCTGTGGGCGCAGCCTTCCGGGCTCACCCTCTGGCTCCCTGGTGCTCGGAGGAGCTGGGCTGTAGTGTGTCATGTCCTCTTTCGTGCGTGTCCTCCGGTCCTTCGGCACCGGAGACTCGTGGACTCCTTGCCACGTCCCCCAGCCCACTCAGAGCTTCCTGGCCACTGCCCTTGGCCTGGCGTTGGTACTTGGGCTGGGAGGCGGAGGGGTTCTAGAGAAATGCTGAGCCCCACTTTGGGGCCTGAACCCGCGATCCGTCCTGGGAGCCGTACCCAGTGGACTCGTAGACACGGGACCCAGGAAAGGAGGGCCTTGCTTTGTGGGCCGCCCGGCACTTTGCTTTTGGGAAAGGCGTTGACTGGGGACAGTTGCCTTCATCAAGGATCTGTCACTGTGGTGTGCCAGCCACGTTGGGGGGACTAAGCTGCTGGCATTTAAATAAACCAAGGCACATGTGTAAAGCATGTGGTCACTCTCGAAGTGTTGGTGGCTTTGTTGAAAAGAGAAAAGCTCCCCGAGACTCAGGAGAGCAAGCACAAGGCCACCTTGCCCTCAGTGCAGGAAGGAGTGCTGCCGGGCGGGCAGCGGGGGGGGGGGGGGTGCTGAATTCCCGGGAGTCCGTTGGAGGCTGGGGTGGGTTGCCTTGTGCCCCAAAGGCATCATGACTCAGCTCTGCCGAAGAAAAGCTGACCAGGGTGACCCTATTTCTTCTATTCACATCACTGTGGTGAGGGGCTGGCCCAGAGGGGGCCGGGAAGTGCAGGGTAGCCCCGCGCCTTTGTGCAGTGGAAGAGTGAATTTCGGTTGAGCTCAGATCGCCTCCATCACATGGTCACCTGCACCCTGGCGCCCAGAGGCTCGGGAGCCTGAGCCTGCCGGGGGCAGCTGGCTTCTCTGCAGCTCGCCCACCGGGGAAGCTTGCCACGGAGCAGGCGTCTCCCCAGGTGGACGGCCATGCTCGACCTCGGAGAGCACCTGTGTGTCTCTGTCCTCACCGCGCCGCCCCCGCCCTCCCAGGCTGTTTGCACGCGGTTTCAGGGCTCGTGTGTGGATAGGTAATCGCAAAGCTTTTTTGGATTTCTTGAGCAGGGGCAGCACGGTTAGTAAAAAGGTGGATTCTTGTGGGCCCCCGATTTGTGCTCGGGTGCCCGGCCTGTCTCAGAGCTGCGTCTCACAGCGCCCCGTGCGCTCCTTCCCTTTCCCAGGCCCCTCCCATTGCCAGCTCTTCAGGCGTCGTTGTTAGATGAGTAAATCCTGCCTCTTGGTCTGTTTGTCCTGGTAACGAAGAGGTGAACCTCGAAACTCAGGAGGGAGAGCGGGGCGTGCACCCCCATTCCCCGCATGGACGGGTCTCTCTGCCCTCCCGGGGGACTTTGTGCGAGCACAGGGAGCCCTCAGCGGCCGGCGCGCCCAGTGACCGAGCCAGCGAGTGGAGGCCCGGCTGTCGGAGCGGCTGCGGGCAGGCCCCGGGTCCCCCACGATGTATGGGGGCGAGGGTTGCGTGTGCTTGGGGGTGAGGCGAAAGCAGGCGGAGGTGCTGGGGCCGGAGCCGGAGCTCTAGGGAGATCTGCAGCCGTCTCTCTTCTAACTTGGCAGGATAGGGTGACCGCACACACCTGGTGCTTTCCTCCATGTGTGACTGGCCCAGTGCTGCTCCTCAGGCTCTCTGGGGTCCGCCTACGCTCGCCGAGGGACGACTGCCAGCTCCTGTCTCAGGAGCACACGCAGCCGTCTGTCCCTCTGCCTGGCCACGGACACACTGTCGGAGTATCAGGACCACCCAGGGCTGCACGCTGGGCATTAACAGACCCATGAGAACGGCTGCTGCCTGGAGCAGCCTTCAGCCGGGTGGGAGACGGAGTCCGCAGAAAGTGCTCGGGAGGCCCTGGTATGCTGGCGTCGGTTTTCTTGGCAGACCAGCAGTGGGGGACCCGTGTGCAGAAGATGGCCTGGCTGGACAGGACACCCGCTGTGTGGCACCACCGGCCTTGAGCCATGTGGCCCATCACTAGGGAGAGGACCTGGCTCCCCTGGGCCCTTCCTCACCCCTGCCAGCATCCCTGGGGCTAGAGCAGATGTCTGTGATGCCCGCAGTCGGGACAGCCTGCCTCCGCTGGCGAAGGGTTTCTTCTCTGAAGTGTGTACCAAGGGCGAACGGGACCCAGGACATCTGCCGTCGAAGGGTCGCCCCCGATGTGGGTCTCGGTGCTGCTGCGCCTTGTGGCCCCCTCGCCACGTGACGGGGAGTGCCTGCCTTTCATGTAGGATCTTTCCTGGGCCCCGATAATCCCAGATCCTTTCATCAAGTGGAATCTGCAGCCCAGTATTGAAATACCTGTCGTCTCTCTCAAACCCTGGGGCCAGAGACTCCAGTGGTTGCTCTATTCATGGACTCCTGTTGCAGTAAAATGTGATAATTGATGAATATCTGTGGGAATGGATACGATTGTGTCCTCTTTAATGAGCTAACAATTTCAGGCTGAAATCTCAGCAGTGCTATTGTTTAGAATAAAGGCGACATGCAGATGAGGCCAGAGCTCAGATTGCGGTGGGACGATGCCGGCAGCCTCCCTATTGGGTCCATTAATTAATTCCCATCAGCCAGTTTCCCTGGGAATGAACTGGAAAAATAATTACAATGATACATGAGGTAAGGAGTTTAGAAATTCAAAAGGTGAAGGCAAGAATTAGTTTAGTACATAATTAGACATATTATTTGTGACTGTACATTTTTTTAAACGTGGTTCACTGAGGCAATCGGGTCCTATTTTTAGTCCTGGATAGCTAATAAATACCATTTGGGGCTGTTTTTCAACTCATAAAGGCTCATAAATTTTCTTAATGACATTAAGTGGCTAATTATATTGTACATTGTTAAAATAACTTCTATTGCAAAATCTAATAATACAACAAAAGTTGCAAAAGGAAGTTTTTCAAGGAGTTAATTTGACTGAATTACCAAGTGAAATTCTGAGTGTTTAGACCAAATTGAAAGAGTTTCAGCAAAAACCCTGCAGGTTCACGTTATTTGTGTTGCACATTTGCTCAGAAGGTGAACCCCGAGCCCCAGCTCCTGCCGGAGACAGCAGTCTGGGTGGAAGGCTGAGCGCCGCGTGCTTGGGTCTCGTGAGCAGGCAGATCTGAGGGAGCTCCTTGCTGCCGTCATAGCTGGTGTGCGCCAGCCCCGGTGACTGTGCTGTCCCCGTCAGGCTCCCCGGATGGCTGCCGGAGGAGGCTTTGTGTGGCACAAAGGCGTTTGAGTTCCAGCAGGCCTACTTTCGGGCAAACATTGTCCCCCCATGTAAGACCCCAGTGTGCAGAAGGTCCAGAGTCGCCCTGAGTGAACCAGTGCTGACACCTGCCCAGTGATTGTGAGTCATACCCTGAGGACGCTCGTCCGGCAGTTCCGTTTCTGGGAATCTCAGGGGACAGATATTTCCTGAGTTATTGATATTAAATGTGAACTCCGTTCTAGAAGTCTGTCTCCCAAACTATTGGAGAAAATAAGAACTGTAATAAAACAAGTAAATGAAAATCACGAATGAACCCCCCACCCCCCACCCCATGAGCCCATCACTGTCGTAAATACTCAGTGCACGTTGGCGTGTGTCCCCGAGGGATAGCTGATCTGGAGCAGGGCACTGTCTCCCTTTGCCTCTTGGTGCTCCCGAGACCTGGCCACGGGCCCGCATGCAGAACCCCAGCTGCCCACAGGCCCCGCGAGGCTGGGCACTGCATGTGTGGCCCGCAGCTGGGCCCTGCCCGCCCTCAGCCCCTTTTCGGTGGCAGGCAGAGTCCCTCCCTGCCCCCGATGCTGGACACTCGTGGTCTCGCCCAGGCCTGCGCTGCTCAGGGGTCGGCTGCACCGCCCTCCCCGTTTATGCTTTGTGTTCACAGTCAGAATTGAAAGGGGAGCCCCTGAGCTCAGGGACATGTCTACCCGTGCCCTTTTAGATGAAACTCGGCCCGCCCGTCCCCCCGTGGCTTCATCCACCAACCCAGACACACTTGCTGGTGCTTTATGGCTGCGGTTTGTGGAAGCTCTGGGAAGGAGGAAAACAAACAAGCCAGTCCTAATAAAGAAAAGTTATTTCCTCACTTGAATTTCTGAGTCCAGGGAGTCCATATGATGCCGACATCCATCTTCCTGCCGTTGAAGGGGAGGAAGACTTCTCCCCATGCGTCATGCTGGGTGGGAAGTCCAGGCGCTGTGCCTGCGGGGCTCCGGCCTCCTCCCCCGGAGGCCTGCCTCTGTGTGTTGTGGTTACGCGCCGCCCCGTGTTCCCTTGGTCTCTAAGGGTATCGTTGTGTAAAACTTCACGTTTCCAGGTGGGTAGGTACGGTGTGGAGAGCCAGAGATGCCTTTTCCTCTCCCAGGCCTCCAAGTGAGCTAGAAAGCTGTGCCTAGGGACGGTCCGCTGAGGCAGAGACATGGTGACGGGGGGGGGGGGGGGGGAGGCGCAGCACAACCTGCCCTTCGGTTCCAGCTTCCCCCGAGCCAGGCCCCGGCTTCTCCCCGGGAGCTACTCGGCCCCATTCGCGGAGTCCCGAGCGCTGCACAATTGTGTGATTCTGAAAATAAGCCCATTAAGCTGTTAATCACCATGTTCTTGGCTTTTCACAGTGCGGTGCCTGGACCCGCATATGGCTGGAAGTGACATACCCAGTCAGTTTAGCGGGGTGGCCCTTCACCGCATTTCAGAGGTAGGGTCCCCTTTACTGTGCATGTACAGAGGTCCGCCTTAGCCAGACCCCATGAGCACGCTGGCTGTGTCATCACACCACCGTGTTCACCCCTGCTGCACTGCACGTAGGAGGCCAGAAAGCCCTTGAGGGTAGGCGCCGTCTGATTCAGCTCCGTGTCCCGGCACCTTGTGTGGGACTGGGTGTGCTGGCGTCCGCACATGGGCTTCCCGGATCTCGTGGCTCCCTGGATCTGATCCACCGGTGTCCTATGGGGCACACTTGGAAACACCGCCAGACCTTGTTTAGGTGGGGGTAATGTGGCTCTGTGCCCCAGCTGTCACCGTGGGGCTGCTTGGCATTCTATGTCGTGGGCTTGTTTCAGCAGATCAAGCTCTATTCTGGCAGCTCGGGCCAGCGGGCAGCTGCCCTCTGGTTGCACACCCACCCCGCGTCCCTACGTGTAGGACCAGTGGCTGCAGGCAGCCTTTTGGTCATAGGGTCAGATCCGAATGTGAAACTGAGAAGTCCTAAATTTATTAAAGGCTTTCTTTTGGGGTTGGAAATATGCAGTAGATTTTCTATCCCTCTCAATTCTCTCTTAAAATTTAATGCTGCCATAAAAATGATGGATAACAAATTATTCCAGGAAAAATGACACTGAAAGACTCTTCTAACTGTTGGAGCAGAAGTATAGACTTGGTGCAGAAATATATGTGACCCAGAAAACTCACAAGGAAATAGGAAATCATGTACGTTGTGGAAAGCACAACCACATAATGTTGTTCCAGGCGGTAGAAAACAACAATTTTTATTCAAGATATTGAGGGACTGAATCTATTTTGTGCTGTTGGCACCTTTATTAACATAGTAACTCCATGCCTTTCTAGAATTCACTATGCAGCCTGCCCTACTCGGAGCACTGCGGGGGTCTAGCAGAGAGGTGGGGAAGCCCCAATCCTGTAATGGATGTCAGAAAGGTCCCGTATGATAAGCGGTGGTCATTACTCACACCGGCATTCCTGTGCCCCCTCAGAGCATCTTTGCACAGAGTCCCACCAGTATGGTTTCAAACTGTGTGTGGCTGTGGTTAAAACCACAGATGGCTGGGCCCAGGATCCCCCCACCCTAGGCACCTTCCCCCCACCAAAGAAAAGAAACTCCCGAATGCCGGTGCCAGAGAGAACTGACAGCCAGACCACAGGCTGCACCTGTAGAAGGAGGAACATATGGGAACAAAGCAGACATTGGCCCTCAAGTCCCACAGCAGGCTGAGGCAGGTTAGTTAGTTCAGGACAGACGGCCCTTCATTCCTTGGGAGGCCTTGGGGACAGCACACCGTGGCAGGTCTTTAAAAAACAAAATATTAACAGAAAATGATTCAGATCGGACATCCTGTCATTTTTACTCCAGAGCAGTGGAAGTGATGGTACCAATGATGCCAGTGTCCTCTGACCAGCTCATGGCTTAAGTGGAGACCCAGGGGGCAGCCAGATGTCATGGCCTGTTTGTTCCCTCACGGGTGTCACCTCATCTTTTATGAGAGCTTGGGAGAAAGGACAGGCTGTATCGATGACTTCCGGCTGAAAGTGTCACCATGACAACTCAGGAGGTGTTGGAAGCAGGCAGTTTGCTAATTTCAAATCTTAACCCTTCCCAGGCAACTCTGAAATCTTTTCTCTGGAGAGAAGTGGGCTCATTGTGTAATGCGTCTTTTACTGTTCCTAAGCTACATGCATTCAAGTGAAAAATTCACTTTTTTGTGTAGGTTTAGAGAAACAGATGCACACGATCTAATTCCTTTCTTTAAACATTTTAATGTTAGCTTCTTTAGAGTCTCTTTGATGGCCAGCTTCTCAGTGAAGAGGCAGGATTATGTGAACAGTGCTGCCTGAATTCTATTGTTCTGCTGGTTCCCCGAGGCACAGAAGCTCCATGCCACCCGGGCAGCTGTCCTGCCTTCCTACCTAATTGCGTTTGCTGGCACCTCTGTTGCCCATCAGATAAAGCCCAGACAGCTCAGGCTGACTGTTAGGGACCTTTACCATCCAGCTCCATCTACACTTCTCACCCCATTCATCAGGAGACCCATACGCACCCATTCCAGGTTACAGCCAGGCCAGCAAGAAAGAGAGCACAGGGGCAAGTAAGACACGATGCCTGCTACTCAGCCTCCTGGAAGTTAGACTGAACAGAGAGGAACTGTCAAAGGCCAGTGCTAACCCCAGAGTTTTGGGGCGGTGGTGGTGTGCTCAGTTGCCAGTGTCCCTTTCTATGTGGGTCAGCGGCAGCTTAATAGCGTGCTGAGCTTTAAATATGAGATGTCACATAACCCTTAACACACCCAAGTGCTGGTAGAGTATCAAAAACACAAGAACTTGTAAGTGCATGAAAGCTTGCAGGAAAGTTGTGTTGTCACCAGAGGCCCAAGTAAAAATTGGTGGTGGGTGGGGGCTGCTGGTCTCTAGGCTTCAGTTTGAACATACCCTTGAGACAAGATACAGATCTTGTGCCCCTTCCTGGCAGGGAATGTGGAGCTAAGGCACTTAAGTCAAGGCAGAGCCCTGGCTATACTCTTGGACAAAGGGTGAACTAGGAAAAAATAATTCATTTTCTAGCTCTGGGAGACAGCCAGAGACATCTCTGTCTTAGCCTGGTCTTTCAGGTAGGGATGGAGGAAAGATGTTGTTCTCTGTTAACTTTTTACCCATGTTTAGCATTTGAGTTTACAAAATCAGTAATTGGGGAACCCACAAACAACAATTTACATAAAAAGATAATCAGGACCATTAATATTACTGCAACATCTAGCACAAATGTAGCTGGACATTCTAATTATGTTATCTCAGCAGTTGATAAAATGAATAGACCAAAGGTCAGTGAAGATACTCCTGTATCATAAACATATCATAAAAACATCATCAAGCAACTTACTTGGTCTTGTTAACAGTCCAACAACCAGAGATATCCAGCAGCATTCTTGTCACATACACAATGACCAAGGTAGTTTACCTTGAAATTTAAAAAGATTGAAATAATATGGTTGAAATCATACAGAGTTGCTATCTAGCTATAATTATAGAATTAAGTTAAAAATCAGTAAGAATGGTACCTAAAAATCTCTGAATTTTTGCAAAGTAAGCAGTATACCTCTAAACCCTTGAGTCAAAGAAGTCAAAGGGAAATCACATAATATTTGGAACTGAATGATTAGTAAATATGTAACATCTGAATTTGTGGGATGTAGCTAAAGCGGTGCTTAGAGTGCTCATATATTCCTATAAATGCACACATCAAAAAAGAAAGATTAAAATAAATAATTTTAGTTTCCCTCTTCAGAGGAAGAGGAAGTTAATCCCCAAGTAAGGAGAAGGAACCAAAAAATGAAAAAGACAAAAATCAATGAAATAGAAAATGGGCAAACTCTAGAGGAAACAAACAAGCCAAAAGTTGGTTTATTGAAAAGATGAGTAACACTAAAAACTCTCTAGCTAGTATAATTAAGAAAAAAAAAAGGAAGAAAATGATTAATATCACGAGTAAAGAGGAGAGAGGAGACAGCACTATAGATCCTACAGATATTCAAAATATAAAAAGGTAACATTATTAACAACTTTATAAGTTAACAACCTAGATGAAATGGACAAGTTCCTTGAAATAGACAAATGATCAAACTTTGTACAAGAAGAAATAAGAAGCCAGAAAAGCCCTATATCCATTAAATAAATGGCATTTATAATTAAGAACTTTCCTACAAAGACAACTACAGGCCCAGATGACCTGTCTGGTCATCTTAAATGTTCAAACACTTAAGGAAGAAGTGATAACCAATCTCATACAGATTCTTCCAGAGATGGCGGAGGAGTGGGCACATCTCAGCTCTTTTGGTTAACATAACTGAGATACCAAAATTAGACAAGGGCATTATAAGAAAAGAAAATTATAAGCTGATATTCCTAATTAAAATAGTTGCAAAATTCTTGACAAAGCATTAGCAAATTGAATCAAGTAATATATAAAAATGGACAGTACATCGTGTCTAAGTAGGATTTATCACAGGCATGCACAGTGTCATTGATCCCGTTAACATAATAAAGGAGAAAACCATATGACCATGTCAACAGATGCAGAAAAGACATTGGGTGAAATTCAGTCCCCACTCGGAAGAGTATTCTGGGAAGCCAGAAATGGGGGGAAGCTGTCTCAGTGATGAGGGGCATCTAGAGATCTGCAGCTCACGTCATACTTAATGGTGAAGTGGGCAAAAGCTTTCTTCCTGCACTGAGAACAAGAAGATATTTGTTCTCACCACTTCTGTTCAGTGTTGTACTTGAAGGCCTAGCTAGGGAATCAGGAATGAAAATAAAATAAAAGTTCTAACAATTGAAAAGGGAAAAGTTAAACTGTCTTTATTGATTGCTTATGTAGAGAATACAAAATAATTATTAAAAAAACACTAATCAAGATGCTGGATGTGAGGTTAATATGTAAAAATCCCCTGAATTTCTATATATTAACATTGAAAAATTGGAAGATGAAATCAAGAGACCAATACCAGTTATAATAACATGAATTTGTAAGATTTCCCTGGGATAAATTTAGCTAAAAACACTTATCTTACATTAAAAATTGTAAAACATTGCTGAGAGAAATCAAAGAGATATGTGGTAAGATAATACATGTCTCTAAATTGAAGGTCTCTTGCTCTTAACATATTCTCCCCAAATTGATCTTAAGAGTAATGCAATCCCAATGAAATTCCTACCAAGCTTTTTTTTTTTTTTTGTAAAAACTACCAAGCTTATTCTGAAATTTATATGGAAATGCAGAAATTTTATAACTAAATTGGAGAGTTTAACCTCTTCATTGCAAGATGTACTATAAAGCTACAGTAAGCAAGACAAGTGTAGATCGACTCCTTGCTTCCGTCATTCTATAGAGTGCAGAGGAGTTAAGAGACAGGGAGGACGTGTTTGGATCGCACACGCCTGATGAAGGACTCTATCCAGGATGCATACAAACTGCTATAGCTCAATATCACAAAGACAAAAAAATCCAATTAAAAAAAGAAAGTGGAAGGTTCAGATATACTGCAACAGAGGATAGACAAAGGGCCAATGAACACTTGAAAAAGCAGTCAACAGCATTAGTCATCAGGGGGACACAGATTAAACCACAGCGAGGTACCACTGTGCTGTGTGCACCAGTCTCTAAATTAACAGATTGGGCGATGCTGAGTGTCGGTACGTGGGTGGAAAGATCTCCTGCAGGGCTGGTGGAAGTGCTGAGTGATCCCGCCACGCTGGAAAACCCGGTTTCCTGTAACGCTGAGCGTGCATCAGTCTTCTGATTTAACAACTCCGTTCCTATGTACACACCCCCCCCACATGCTTGTGCAAGAATGTTCTTAGCAGCTTTATTCACACTAGCCCAAACTAGAAGCAACTCGAGTGTCCCATCAGCAGCAGAACAGTAAGCACATGCAGAGTGGAAGGCCACCCAGGGACAGCGTGGGTGAATTTTAAAGACATTATGCTGTAACTGATAGGAGCAAAACACAGAATCCATAGTGCGTGACTTCATTTATATGAAATTTCAGAACTGACAGACTCAATCAGTAGTGATAAAAATCCCGGCAGCAGTTTCCTCCGGTTTCCTGCGGCGGTACGGTACGGCATTCCCAGGGGAAGGGCACGTTCTGTTCTGATAGGAGTGCCGACCCCACTGGTGCATTCCTTTGTCAGAGCTCATTAAACGGTATGATTCGATCTCTGTAGCTTACCTTATAGAGATTATACCTCAAAAAAAGTTAATAAAAATTTTAAAAAAAAAGTGGCTAAAAATATTTGGAATCCAAAAACGAAAACAAAAACAAAAACCCCAAACAAATAAGAGTCAAAATGGAAACCCGGAGTTGGTGGAACACTGGAGTCCCATCTTAGATCTGTTCGACTTGATCTTCAGCATTCAAGACCTTATGAAGGAATTGGGGCAGAGGGATGGTTCACCCCCTGGCAGTGAGGCTAAGAGGAGAGCCCTCTGGGTGAGGTAGTTGCCCGAAGGGCTCTGTCCTCTGCGTCAGGCTGGTCAGCAGCAGCTCTCGCCCAGCCCCTGGGTCCTCGACCTGAGCTGCGTGTGTGCCGTCTGTCTTGGAGGTCTTGGCAACCCCCTGCAGGGCTCGTGGGGGAAGGAATGGAAGCTTAGGGTGATCGGCAGCTACGTGAGGCATTTTGGGATCATGACAGTGAATGAGGGATAAGTCCTTGATTCATTCATACCTCATGCTACGTTATCTGAAATGAAGATCCGGAGGGAAGCCAGTGTGGTGCAGAGATAAGGAAACTGAAGGGAGATGCCCACTTCAGAGCAGCGTTTGCGCTCAGAGCTCTGGGGTCTCACGGGCAGGGCTGGCTGGCGAGGGTCAGCCAGTGAGAGGTTCGGTGTCCTCTCCTCAAACCCAAGAGTCGTTCTTCTGCCGGCATTCTTTTCCTTTCAAACGTTGCAAAATTGTTTTTGTGTTTACTCCGCAGTCGAGCGGTGTAAAAATAGTAGAATGTCCCTGTTTGGTTGGTCAGGAATTAAGTTTTTCCCAAAAGCACCCAAACGCATTACTTTAAATGCCCGCGGTTTAGATGGGTGTTTCCTTCACGTTGTCTCAAAACACGTTTGTCCGATTTTGCCTTAAGTTTCTCTCTTAGCAGTTATTGCTTTGGGGACGTGGAAGGCAGCCTCCCCGTCAGACGCCAAGCCAAAGCAAGCCAGGAGGGATGAGACAGACGTGAAAAAGGCCCAGGGACGGGCGTGTTCTGCCCACCCAGGGTCGCCGTTTGTTGGAGGAGGACAGTTTCAGACGTGCGTGTCCTAAGTCACGGGGGTCAGAAAGTGTAGAGCCCGCGTCTGGTCCGATGACTACAGCTGCGGTGGAGAGCTCTCGTTTCTTCTCGGCGTATGAGTTACCAAAGAGAAAAAATGAGAGGATCTGGGCAGTGTCGTCTCTCTGGCTGGAATTAACATCTATTCACCGGGAACCCGGAGAGGGGAGACCAGCTAGACTTTGTTTAGAAACCATCACGCCGACACCCACACCCATGTGCACAGATACACGGGCATCCCACGTCCACACCCACGGGCCCTGATGAATGCACCAAATGACATTTTTATTTCAACAGTAAAGTTAAAATCATGTGCCCACATTAGAAGCGCTCAGTGCAGCGGTGTGCGCAGGGAGAAACGTGCCATGGCTTAGTCGCGTGTGGCGAACACCTTGGCTGCGACGCGTGGGTCGAGCCGCCCAGGGCTCCTTTGTAAGTCCCGTGAAGGGCCCGGGCACAGGCTGAGGACTTGGTCACTGTCCCTTGCCTGTAGGTCAGAAGGGCAGTGCCTGCCTGGCAGAGGGCACGTGGGGCCACTCCACTGTTTCGTAGAACTGAGTGAGAGGTCATCTCAGAGCAACGAGCTTCAAGGACGAAAGCCAGCACAGCCCCTTGTGCCTGCTCACCAGCCGGGTCTGTGCAGTCGCGTTTGCATGGAAGTAAGACTATGTAAAGCCCACCAAAGGCGAACCTTCGGCCCGTGTTGACCGTCCCGCAGGCTGGCAGGAAAGGTGCAGGCGGCAGGCGGTGGCAAATGCTTCTGCAGGTTGAGAGCAGGAACCCAGGGAGACTGAGCACAGAGGGCACCGAACGTATGACCCGTCGACTCAAGAGCCATCCAGAAGGTACGTCGGAGAAAACACAAGATGCTGTGCCCACAGGCCTGTTCTCTGTGGCGCATGCGGAGCGAGGGGGGCTGCAGGTGCTTCCCGGCAGCCGCCATGGGGCTCTTGGCTGCCGGTCCCCCATTTACCTGTCCGGGTGATGGGGAGAATCTGAGCACATGTGAACACACAGACACACGTGCCTTTCCTGAGCACCCAGGCATTTGCTTCTGCTGCATATTAAACCATCAGGGCCAGGATGGAGCCGCAGGTCCGGCCTCGGGGCACCCGGTTGGGGGCAGGGGGCAGCCTGGTTCCGGTGCTCACTTGGCAGTGACGTGTCGCGTTATGTAATTGTGAAGCCCGGCGGAACCCAAATAAGAGAGCTGTCCTTACAAAGCAAGAACAAAATTAAAACTTAAAAAATGAACCTGACTGGAGTTCGAGTTGTGGGGCTTAATCACACGGAGAAGCATTACCTCCAAGAGGCTTTCAAGCAGTTTGAATGTGCGGCCCTGGTAAGACGCCTCTGAAGGACCAAGAGTTGCACAAACACTTGAAACTCTGTCCGGTAATCAGGTTCTGGGTAATCATATTAGTGCTACCTTGAAATTATTATTTATGTACCCACGCATCGCAATACATACATTAGACATAAATACATGTATTAGGATAAAGGAAGTAATTATGATAATGCTATAGGAACTAAGATTTTTAACATAAGAGAGAATCAAGCATAAAATCCAAGAAGTGAAAACCCTATAATCTTAAATATGAATGAAGACTCAGTGTGAACCCGTGCTTTTTTCTTCTCCTTAAAAGAAATAAAATCATATCCTCGAGCCCTCGTCCCTGTAAATTATGAGCCCAGCGACGAGCCCGGTGGCAAGGAGCACCCCGCGGAGTCTCCGCCGTTCCCATTAGAAGGAGCTGGGCCCTCAGGAAAGCCCAACGCGGGCAGCGTTCACGATGAGTCTGGAACGTGTCGTCGAGAGGACAGCAGGGGCCTCTTGGGGGAAGAGGGAGTCCGGCTTCGAGGGGCTCCCGTCGGCCAGACGTGGGAAGATTGTTAGGAGGAATTAGGGCAGCAGCTTGAAACACATCAGATATGTGAGCGTCTGTGAGTTCACGATGATTCCTAAATAGAACCTCACCGGCTTGCCTTCGCAGGCCTCTGGGGCATCCGCTGGCAGATAAAGGCAAGATGTGAGCACGGGGGTGCTTTCCTGGCGATCGCCTGGTCTCCGAGGGCATGTTCCTCCATAGGCAGGAGACCCGAGGTACATGCAGAGGGGACGGAAGAGCTGCCCCGTCACCCTGTTGAAGTCCTGGGTGCGGAGGGTGCTGACGGTGGCTTCGGAAGCTGTCGGAGGCAGCTCCCGGGGGCTCCATAGCAGGCGGGTCCCTCCGGCAGCCCCTGCGCATCAGTCATGCCATCCCGGGAGACCACGGACACCGTGTCCCTCCTGCTGTGCGGGGAGGCCCAGGGCGCACTCCGCCATCCGTTCTCGCCAAACTCGTCCCCTCTGACTCCAGTCGAGCCCCCACATGGGAGCTCTGCTCGGCTCGGCTCGGCTCGCCATGGGAGCTCGGCAGCCGCAGCCCAGGTGGCTCCACTGTCCCCCACAAGCACGGAGCGGCGAGAGAGGGAGAGAGCCTAGAGCTTCCAGGAGACCAGAGACCCCGGCCCGCAGAGGCCCGCGTGTGCGTCTTTGGAGCCTGTGTGGAGCGAGGCAGCCGTGGAGAGGCCCTCGGGCTGGAGAAGAAGGGACGGAACCTCGCCTCCCTCCATCTTGACCCTGTTGCCAAGGCCAGAGCAGCAAACGAAGGGAAGCCGAATTTATGTCATGTCGTGCCCCGTGGCACGGCTGCCGTCGTTAGGGAGCGAGGGCCGGAGACACAGGGCATCCTGCGTGTGTCTGTGCTCGGTTTGATGGAGGGTGAGCAGTGGAGCAGCACGGGACAGCGTGGGAGCCGGTTCGTCCCGGTGCGCGTCCCTGGGCCTCGTCCACAGACGTGCGGACGGGTGGAGAGAGGGACCGCTCAGTGGGCGCCTCCGGTCCCCTTCCAGGGAGGGTCCGGCAGTCCCTCCGGCGCCTGCTTTGTCTGCTCCTTCAGCATAAACGCGCGCTCTGCGGCCTGCCGTGTCTTGGGTGGTGTGTCCTGAGCCCCTCAGGGACGTGCTGCCATCGCCGTAAGGAATTAACTGCTTTTGGATGTGATAACGGTCTTGTGGGGAGGCATCGAGAAATAGCCCTTAGCTCTAAAAGAAACTATTTGTGGGTGCAATGCAATGGCTGGGATTTTCTTCAGAATTTTCCAGCAGCTTGTGGTCCGAGTGGGGGTCAGAGATGAAACAGGCTTGGCTACGTATGATCACGGTGGATCCCGAGTTGGGTACCTGGGGTTCTCTATTCTGTGCTTTCTAGTTTGGGGGATTTTTGACGCATCTTATTCTATTTTTAAAATTTTTTATTATGTTACATTAGTCACCGTACAGCACATCATTAGTTTCTGGTATAGTGTCCATGAATCACTGTTTGCGTAGAACACCCAGTGCTCCATGCGATCCGGGCCCTCCTGAATACCCACCACCAAACAACCTGACCCCACCCTCCTCCCTCTGAAACCCTCAGTTCCTCAGAGTCCACAGTCTCTCATGGTTCTTCTCCCTCTGATTTCCCCCAACTCCCTTCTCCTCTCCGTCTCCCAGTGTCCTCCATGCTATTTGTTATGCTCCACAAGTAAGTGAAACATATGATGATTGACTCTCTCTGCTTGACTCATTTCACTCAGCATCATCTCTTCCAGTCCCGTCCATGTTGCTACAAAAGTTGGGTATTCATCCTTTCTGATGGAGGCGTCATACTCCGTAGTGTATATGGACCACGTCTTCCTTATCCATGCGTCCGTTGAAGGGCATCCGCCCAACAGTGCCAAGCAATGAGCTGGCGCAAGACCCAGGTAATGTGTGGCCCGGCCACCAGGAGCTCCATGTCAGCGGCGGTGGGGGTTTATCTGGAGGCCGGTCAAGCCCACGCCCCGCTCTGTCTCACACACGGTTGTGGCCCTTCTTTCTCTGCTCCCACGTGTTCGGGAAGCTGAGTTACTGGGGAATCTCCGTCAAAGATACTGGAAACCTAACATTTGGGACCAAGCACATGTCCTTGATCACTCTGTGGGACGAACAGAGTGAGTCTGTCCCCTCTCCGGGGGGACATGGGTCCTGCGGGTGCTCACCTGGAGGTGGCAGGTGTCGCAGAGGTTTCTTCTGCTCTGTTGGCTCTTCCCAGTTCGGGTCCCACAAGGATGTGTTCTGAGGAAGCTTCTAGTCTCTAGGGAGGAGGACTGCAAGTGGCCCCTGGGGAGTGGACTTGTGGCTTGGCCCTCATGGCATGCTGCCTCCTGCGAGCTTGTCCTGGTCCTGGACTTGGACACGGGGCCACCCTTGCCAGCTGGGGAAATGGGGTCCGCCTCCTCTCGGAGCAGAAAAGGCGCTGTGGGCCTTGTCATTCTCTGGCACGTGGGCACTGGTGCTGCTGGCTCTGGGGGGCCCTGGGTGGTGGCGGCCGGGGGGCGGGGCCGAGCCTGCAAGGTGAGGCAAGGTGAGGCCCTCAGGGCCAGCACGGTGGCAGGGGGTGGCTGTGCTGCATGCCCTGGAGGGAGCCTGGGGAGGGTGCGTGGGCTCCCTGTCCCCCACGTGGGCCGCTTCCCAGGGCATCTGCATGCGCAAGTGGGGACCGAGTGCGGGTTCCCTCCCCAGAGCTGCGCTTGCCCGCTCTGACCGTCACGCTCCTTGGGCCAAGTTCTGTCTACAGAGAGGATCGAGGCTTTGAGTTATTAACTGCTGTGATGTCATTTCTTGCTTCAAAGAAGAAATAATCAGGGCCCACAGCAGGGTCTCTTTCTTTTCATTTGCCAGGGACGTCCTTGACAAAATTTAAAAAATGGTTGAGTTTATCAGCTGGGACAGGGCATCCGAGACGGCCCTGAGTGGCGTGAACAGCCCGGGCAGTGGGCCATGGGCTCACGGAGGGCCAGGCTGCCTGGTGTACGGTGTTGACGTTTGGGACATGGGAGGGGTGGCGGTGAGGGCCGCTGAGGTTGGGGACAGAGCCCATCCCTCTCACCACTTAGCGCTGGCTCTGGCCCCCGCCGTCCTTCAGAGCTTGTTTTGACAGAGCCACGTTAAGAGGATGTCTTTGATTCCGTCCATAAAGGAGACAGGACTTTGCAGGCAGCTGGGTCCTTGTGATGTGAACTTGTGATGTGGCTTCGTGATGTGCAGCCTCTCCTCCTCTGTTGGTGGGGACGGGCGCCCCTGCCTGTCCCAAGCCAGTACAGTGACAACAAGGCTGCTGTGACTTTGCTCAGCGGGTCTTCGCTGAGGGCCTGTTTGACATTCGTGGGTCAGCCCCTCCCCGAAGGTCCAGGAGCTGAGCTGGGCTGTGAGAGCAGGTGCTGTGGAGGGGAGCGAGCTGCCCTTCCTCTTTGGGTTCCAGAACTCTCTCCCAGCACCTCCGGAGAAGCTTCTTACCGGTGAGCCTTAGAAGGTTTGTGGCTCCTGCGGGAATGTTGGTGATTTTGTTGATTAATTAGAAATACACAGCAGTTGTTTGGTATCTGAACGGACCTAGGAACGCAGCCCCGCACCGACGGGGTCTTTCAGCGTTGAAGGCCGACCTCGGCCTGGGTGATCACGAGGTCATGGGCTGTGCGGGTTGATTTTGTGCGTCAGCCGGGCTGGGCCATGGTACCCCAGACTCTTGGTCCAGTATTGTTCTGGATGTTTCTGGGAGGACTCTTGGTCCAGTATTGTTCTGGATGTTTCTGGGAGGTGTTCTTGGACGGACTTAACATTTACATTGGTGGGCTTTGATTGAAGCAGGTCATTCTACACAATACAGGTGAGCCCCCCGTCCGGAAAGTTCTAGGCCTGAATTCAAGAGAGCCTGCCCTCCTCCACAGGAAGGAGCACTGCCTTCCTACCATAGGTGCGCCATGAGCTCTCCTGGGGGCTCTGCGGCCACTTCCTTGGCAGATTTTGGGTGCTGCAAGCCTCTGCCAGCGCGGGAGCCAGTTCCTTCAAATCAGTCAGACGATCAGTGTCTCCTTCCATGTGAGGGTGTGTGTGTGTGTGTGTGTGCGCGCGCGCGTGAGCACATGCACGCGCGTACCTATATGCTTCGATTCTGTTTCTCTAGAGAACGCTGACTAATAATACATCGCCCTGAGAATAAACACTCATTAGGAACTGTAGAAATGTTCCAGTATTTTTTATTATGTTTATTTCTTTTTCTCCTACATTGCTTTAAAATGTTCATTTTGTCCCTTTGGATCACTACATTTGTATCTTTAGGGTAAAACAAGATGGGATTGGGAGGGAGACAAACCATAAGTGACTCTTAATCTCACAAAACAAACTGAGGGTTGCCGGAGGGAGGGGGTTTGGGAGAAGGGGGTGGGATTATGGACATTGGGGAGGGTATGTGATTTGGTGAGTGCTGTGAAGTGTGTAAACCTGGTGATGCACAGACCTGTACCCCTGGGGATAAAAATATATGTTTATAAAAATAAAAAATTAAAAAAAAAAATGTTCATTTTGGTTAGAAGTTACGGGTATGCTAGAGCCACGACCCACATCCTGGCCCCGGGGGCGGACTGCAGGCCTCTCCGTTGCCCAGTTCCGCCCTCGGGAGGCTGTGCAGGTCGGCCTTCATCTGATGACACATGGAACGCCGTCATTGGTGTTGATTGGCCGTGGCCTTTGTCATTTAGCCGTTTGGAGCGCTCTCAGATGTGGACAGACACATGCCAATACGTGTCTGGTGAAGGATGATCAAGATTGGCGTAGAGATAATTGATCAGTCACGGGGCGGCCGGCCGGACGAGAACCAGGCTCATTTCTGCTGCAGGACTCGGCTGCACAGTGAAGTGTGATCTACAGTTCCATTACGATCCCACACCCCAAACGCGGGGATGTGGGTGCGAATTTTAAAATGGCCGTGCTCTGCATGCCTGTCAGGAAATGGTGAGGTGCCGCGGCCCGGCGATGAATATTTCAAAGAAAATCATAGCAGAGACTTTGCTTGCGCAGCTGAAGCTGGTGCTCTTGAATCTGAACAAAGAATGCGAAACAATTCCTGCCGTTCGAATGGCCTCAAAAATACATCCACATCAATACGCGTCCATGGGAAAATCTCCTGGCGCCAGAAGGCTATTCGTTTTTATGTCAGTGCCAAAAATTATAAGGAAGGCTTAATGATGCAATTAAGGGTGAAAAATTGTTCCTTTTATCACAGTTTCTCTGTTCTAAAAAATAAAAGGGAACCTGTTTCTTTGCCTTATTTCCTGCACTTTAGAAAGTGCGTGTCACGTGTAAGTAATCTGCATTTAGCTAATCGCAGTCATTTTGAACTTGCATTCTGTCATCTCTTAAGCAAAACCAGACCTGCTGAGGACCTGAAATGCACTTTTTAGAAACTCATAATGTGAGGGGTGTCTGGATTTACTCTTTCCACCAACTGGGAATGCAGGGGGCGGGTAGCCCGGTGCTGTGCTGCCCTTGGAGCTTCCTACGGGGGGCAGCTGTGCCAGCCGCCCGGCTCTGGGAGGGTCGGAAGGCGGAACCTCTGCGCGAAGGTCACAGGGAAGACGGGGCCGCGAGGGGCTGAGCCTGAGCCTGCGGACCTGGGAGGAGACTCGGGGTCAGGATTCAGGGACGGGCTGCCCCTGGGGCCGTGGAGTCTGGATGCTGGCCCTGGAGTGGGGCCGGATGGAGTCCTGCACGGGACTGAGCCACACAGGTCCATGGCTCCTCCTGCTCCCTCAGCTGCGTCTCCTGGTGCCTCTAGAAAAGACCATCTCCAGTAGTCCCTGGTCTTCTAGAAAAGACCATCTCCAGTGTCCCCGGTCTTCTTCTCTAATTATAAAAAATATTAAATGTATAGGAAAGCATAGATAATCTGATAAATACCTCTGTGCCTTGTACCCAGCTTGGTCAAATCTACCTTTTTTTTTTTTTTTCAATGTTTGTTTCAGATCTTTTCTTTCTTATTTAGAAATTAGATTGAACCTGCACCACTGACGCTTCCTCTCTTCATCTCTAGAATTGACCAGTACTTTGAATTTGGTTTTTATCATCTCTGAGCATTCTTTAGTATTTTTGCCACACGTGCATGTGTCCACAAATACCACACAGTATGGTAGTGGACATTCTGGAACTTTTATAAAAGGTATCTCGCTTAACAATTCTTTTACAGTATGCTTGCTTTGTTCCACTTTCTGTTTTTGTTTTCTTTTTTAAATTTTTTATTTTGTTTTTAACATATAATGTTTTATTAGCCCCAGGAGTACAGGTCTGTGGATTGCCAGGTTTACACACTTCAGAGCTCTCACCATAGCACATACCCTCCCCAGGGTCCATCACCCCACCCCCCTCTCCCAACCAACCCCCCCCCCCCCCCCCCCCGCCGGCAACCCTCAGTTTGTTTCCTGAAGTGAAGAGTGTTTCGCTTTCTGTTTTGATACGTATTCATGTTGGTGGCTGCAGCTGTGTCCTACTTGTTTTCATCCTTTGGGGTTTTCTGTTGTACCAACGTGCTATATGCCTTCTCCTGTTGAAAGACATTTGAGTGGTGTGCAAGTTTTTCAAAATTACACTTGATGCTCGATCGAACATTTTTGTACCTGTCTCCCTACACCTGCCTGTGGGAGATGCCGTGTTTGGGAAGTTTCTGGATCGCAGGGCGTGAGCACCAGGATGTTAGCAGCACGCCCTCCACCCCACGCGGACGGAGGATTTCTTTCAGCTCATCTTTTCTCCCATACTCTGCACTCCTCGTAACTTCTAGGTTTTGCCCATAAATATGAACCAACCTCTTACTTCCCTCACTTTGCTGTGCACATCCCTGATGTGTGGTGTGTGGAAGCAGCTCTCCTGTTTGTGCTGACCGCTGTTCACATTCTTGACCCACTTTTCCTTAGGTGGTCTGTCCTTCTCCTGGTTCTTAGAGAGATACTGACGTCCGTACACGTTCCGCATGCTAATTCTGCCCCGGTCACGTGTGCGCCACGAGCGGCCGCTGCTGGCCTGTGCTCCTGCTCTCCTTCATTCTACTGCCATGTCGCACACCAGTTTGAAATCCCTGTGTTGTTGACTTTATTGATTTAAAGAATTTACGCTTGCGAGTTTTGCGCTTACATGTGGCTTTGTAACCCACCTTGAATTTGACTCTGTGTATGGCATGAGGTAGGGATCAGACGTTTGCTTTTTCCATGTGGATAGGCAGGTGTCTCAGTACCATCGACCGAGTAAGCCATCCTCCCCCTGTGGATCTGCATCCCCCGACCTCTGCAGATGAATGCCCACGTTAGCCCGGGCGTATGTCCGAGTGCTCCGTGGGTCCTTCCGTCCGTGCTGTGCACACATGGTCTTTATCGGTCTCATGGACTGTCCTGATACAGGATGTAAATTTTCACCTTATTTTCTCATCCCTGAGGTTGTTTTGCTATTCTTGGCCGTTTGCTCTTCAGAATCAGCATTAGAATAAGCTTCGTATGCCACAAAAAGTCCTGAGTTTTTATTAGAAATACATTGAGTTTGTAAATTAAAATGGAAAGCAATTGACATCTTTTCAGTATTGAATCTTTTGGTCTGCTGACCTGGTATAACTCCCATTTAATTAGGTTTTCTCTTACATCTTTCGGAGAACTTCTCTGTCTTTTCCATAAAGACGTACTTACTCGGTGTGTTGAGTTCTTGGGTGCCCCAAGCCCTCTCCCCAGTGAAAGTTGTGCAGGGGTGGGCTCCACACCCCCAAGGGCTGCTGCCCGCCTGTGGTTCAGGCCTGTCTGAATGTCCTTTCATCACCCCTGCCTGGTGTGTGCGGTGGGGTGGGGCGCTGAGTTCTCAGGTTCCCGTGGGAGTGGTGTAGGCGTCCCTCACCATGCTGCTTTCTTTCAGGGCAGCTTCTGGGGCACGCTGCCCGGGCTATTAGACAAAGTTTACTGGAGGCAGTAGAGCCCGAGGACCTGGAGCGTCTAGCCATCCGATCCAGCTGCAGTGGGATGCAGGCTCTTTCATGGTCATTTCCAAGTACGTCTGGGCGCTTACATGGATTGTCTGTACCTCAGCTAGAGACATTTAGGATTTTTAAAAAGGTTATGGGTAATAGGAACACTGTTTCTCCTTGACCTCTGGAATTCCCTGCATCCTGAATCCTGACTTCATTCTGAGTGAGCATTTTAGGAGAAGACTGGTTTTCCAAAGAAGCAACAGGCCGGTGTGAAGCCTGTTGGCACACAGCCCTGAGCTCGCCATTCCGTGGGCCTGCCATCGCCGGGCGGGACGCATACATGGAGCCATGCAGCACAGGGACTGGACATTTCCGCGGGGGGTTGTGTGGCAGGAGCCTGACCTGCTTTAACTCCTCAGGTGCATGAGCTCAGAAGGGATCAGGTGTCACTTGTCGGTGGCGGCCTGGAGGTCCTGGCGGATTCCTCCCTCTTGTCCGTCACCTTCTCAGACAACCCTGACCTTGTTGAGGTGACAGCGGTTCCCAGGGAGTCATGTTGTGTGTAGACTGCTGTGCCCTGTGGCTCAGGCTAGGACTTCTCGGGAGGACAGTGCAGATGGCTCTGGGAATACCAGGGTGAGCATTCCTCTGACCCCAGTGGGGAGAAGCCCGCGCCCACAAGGCTGGTCAGGGGCTGGCCCTTGACATGTTGGGTCTGTGCCCAGGGACCGACCCTGTGCTGGAGGGTGACCACCTCCAGTACCTATCCCACCCAGTGCGGTGCTCGGGGCAAAGCCCCTGCTTGGTGGCCGGTCACAGGGTGGTGTTGCCGGGTGGGGGGACAGCACAGGGCACTGACTGAGAGCCGATGCGCTGAGGGCAGGGTGGTTCTGGAGGGCGACCCCGTGGCCAGGGACCCTGCTCACGGTTGGCTCGGTCGTGTGCTGTACACCGTGGCTGTCCTGCCTGATGACCCGGACGAGCTCTTGAGGTCTCCACCCTTCTCGCCGGACCCCGCCAGCTCTGTGGTAGTCACAGGCCGGGCACTGGGCCCAGAGGTGGCTGGACAGGACCTGCTCATGTGGCAGTAGAGAGAGGTGTGACCCGGCCGGGTGGCCTGTCCCCACGTACTCAGCGCCCCAGGGCGCTGTGGAGGCACCTTTCTGGAATGTGCCCTCACAACCAGGAGCTTCCCCGGGCCCCAGTGCTGTGCTTCCTTCCCTGTGGGTTGACACGTCGTCTAGCCCCCCCCTGCCGTGCACACCAGGAGGCTCTTCACAGTCACCTCCTCTTTCCTCCAGAGCTCGGCTTCTCCACCCAGACGCCGGGTCGTCCTGGCCGATGTCACAGCAGTCAGGACGGCCCAGAGTGGATGTCCTGGACCTTGGAGAGAGTGGACGTCCCTCTGTGTTGAGTGGGTGTGGGCTGTGGCCAGGGGCAGGGAGGGGCTGTGGGCCGCACCGTGGAGACCCAGCCTCCCCAGCCTCCCCGCGTGGCTGCTGGTTGTTACCCTCTGGGGGAAGCTTTTTTAAAGCAGAAGCTCTTTTTTCATGATGATATCAATTTTTTATTTATTAATTTGCTGTTTTAATGTAATTTACCAAGTCATCAAAGATAGATAATCCATGTAGGCAGTGTTGTGAAGGCCAGCCTTCCCCTAATGCTGTGTCCTCCGGAAGTGGGGGTGACACCCCACCTTCTGCTGGCCGCCAGTGGCGTCTTGTGGGCGGCAGCTCCCCCCCAGCTGAGCAGTCCCAGCGAGGGCGGGCACCAGGGCCGGCCTCAGGCGGACTTCCGCACTCCCTCAAATCAAAGGCCCTTAAGCAAATTAAAAGTGTAAACAAGGTTCCTTCCAGAAGTCATCATTCTGAACGTCCCTAAATACTCCCGGAGACCTTCTCTCAGCATCTGCAATACTAATTAGCAGTCTTGCGCTGCCGGGTTGCTTCTCCGAAGACCTTAGAAGCCCTGTTTTCTGTGTGTTGTTCAGTCATCTTCAGGATCTGAAAAGAAACAGGCGCGTGTCTTCATGTTTGCGCTCAGCACCCGCCGGTCCGTTCCCCTATTGCACCCGAGCGAGTGCGTGTGGCGGTGTGTGACGTCATCCAGTCTTTGCTCCCGCCAGCAGGGCTTGGAGTTGGGGGCAGGGCTCAGGAAGGAGGGAGGGTCCCAGAGAGAAGGGGCTCCCAGGGCGGTGGGAGAGAGGACTGGTGAACCTTGAGGACAGCTGGCCGGGCTCCCGGGAGGAAGGCCAGGTCAGCTTCCTGGGAGACAGGGGAAGACCTTGAGGAACCAACAGGGTTTATATGGCCAGGAAAACTCCGGGAGGATTAGCTGCTGGGGCAGTGGCAGTGGGTACCAAAGCAGAGGTGAGGCTAGGAGGGTCTGGCATTTGGGGGGAGATTGAGAGGGTCCAATGTCAGATGGGGGGTGGGGCGGGGTCCCTGACAGCAGAGGATTGTGTCACGTTAATAGTTCGGACGTTATCCTAGAGACAGTGGACCTTCAGAAGGATACTGCGACGGGATAGGCGTCCATTTAGTCCGAGAGGGCGTCCTGCTCTCAGTGCAGGTGGGCTGGGCGCCTGAGGACGGGCCACGAGACCAGTGGGTTGGTGGACGTCTTAGCAGCGTTTCACCAGGTTTGAATTGTTAGTGGCTACGGTTCCAACACAGATGTTTTAAATGTTAATAGTTAATGTTGATTTAAAGAAAACAAATAGGGCAGAGCCTTTTGTGCCGGTGTCACAGAGGACGGCAAAGGATGCTGGTGTAATGTTTAAAAACATAACCGCAAAGGAAAGGATGCTGTCATTGGCTGGAAATAATGAGAAAATATAAGTCTAGAGTGATAAGGGGGCAACATCAAAGCAGGCGCCCACCCAGGGGAATCTGCCAGTTCCTCTCTAGGGTCTGCCCCTGGGTTAGAGTGAGCCACGGTGGGGAGAAGAACCCCAGGGGGATTGTTCAGAGACTCAGTGGGTGCTAGTGTTTGCCTTTCTTGGAGTTTAAGGAAAAGGAAAGAAAACCTTTCCTCTCAGAGAGGCCACTACAGTCCTGGATTCATAAGGGTTTGGAGCCCTAATTTCTATGACCTCTTTGTCCTAAAAAATCTCAAGCTGAAAATTTAGTTGAAAGTAGTCTGGTGATAATAGTGCCCTCGGGTTCAGGTAGAAGTAAACACAGTTTTTTCTCCCGAAGAAAATCATTTTTGATGCAAGCTTCAAAAAATTCCAACAGATAAAGTTCCAAGTAACATAAGCTCCAAAAGGGGAACCCCATTGTGGAACAAGGTAGCAGGGCACAAGGGGCAAGAATCAGCCGAGAAAACCAACTGGAGAGAGGCCTACGAAGACTGCGGATCGGGGGGTTCTCAGAGACGGGCTAGACCGTGTACGAGGACTGCGGATCGGGGGTTTCTCAGAGACGGGCTAGACCGTGTACGAGGACTGCGGATCGGGGGTTTCTCAGAGACGGGCTAGACCGTGTACGAGGACTGCGGATCGGGGGTTTCTCAGAGACGGGCTAGACCGTGTACGAGGACTGCGGATCGGGGGTTTCTCAGAGACGGGCTAGACCGTGTACGAGGACTGCGGATCGGGGGTTTCTCAGAGACGGGCTAGACCGTGTACGAGGACTGCGGATCGGGGGTTTCTCAGAGACGGGCTAGACCGTGTACGAGGACTGCGGATCGGGGGTTTCTCAGAGACGGGCTAGACCGTGTACGAGGACTGCGGATCGGGGGTTTCTCAGAGACGGGCTAGACCGTGTACGAGGACTGCGGATCGGGGGTTTCTCAGAGACGGGCTAGACCGTGTACGAGGACTGCGGATCGGGGGTTTCTCAGAGACGGGCTAGACAGTGTACGAGGACTGCGGATCGGGGGTTTCTCAGAGACGGGCTAGACAGTGTACGAGGACTGCGGATCGGGGGTTTCTCAGAGACGGGCTAGACAGTGTACGAGGACTGCGGATCGGGGGTTTCTCAGAGACGGGCTAGACAGTGTACGAGGACTGCGGATCGGGGGTTTCTCAGAGACGGGCTAGACAGTGAGCTTACTGGGTTTAAGTCAAGGAAAGGAGCACAAGGGAAGAGCACCCATCAGTGTCCCAGGCAGGTGTGAGGAAAGAGCCGGGTGTCACATTTTCTGGATGCTCTCATTGCCCCGGAATTGTGGTGTGACACATTGGAGAGCCGACTAAGGAAAGCCGACTCCCAGAAAGTACCTTGTCCAGGGAGACAGCCTGGTGAAAAGGGGAACAGAGAAAAGAGCTCCAGGGGCGCCCGGGGGACTCCGTGGGTGAAGCCGCTGCCTTCGGCTCGGGTCATGAACTCAGGGTCCTGGGATCGAGTCCCGCATCGGGCTCTCTGCTCAGCGGGGAGCCTGCCTGCTCTCTCTCTCTCTCTCTCTCTCTCTCTGCCTCTCTGCCTCCATGTGATCTCTGTCAAATAAATGAATTTAGAGAAAAAAAAAAAAAAAAGAGAAAAGAGCTCAACTTTACCCACCCTAAATTCTGAGACATGAAAGAGAACGCAGAGGGACAAGTGATGATGCCTTCCAGATTGACGCGGGCAGCTGACTCCAGGGACTCAGGGTGCCCGGACAAACAGTATAGGGAAGGGCCCACACCAGTGCCGAGGACCTGGAAAGCCGTCAGGGAAACGCCGGGTTTCCCGGGAAGGGAGAACGGGCAGGCGTGACGTTGTGCGGCAGAGGCTGCAAGACGGTAACCTCTTCAGAAACGAGAGCCAGTCTGGCATTGTGTATCCGGCAAAGCTACCTTCCAGGAAAGAGAAGGGCATGAAGACGTTTTTAGACAAAAAAATGGAGAGCTTTTACTACTGAAAGACCCTCTCACGGAAGGAGCTGCTAAAGGTTCCATTTCAAGAAGAATGACTTCAGAAGGAAGGTCTCAGTGCAAGAAGAGACTATCACGAAAAGATGAAGTGATGAGTAACTACGTCTGAAACAGTGAGAAGAATATCTGTGTTTGTGATGTTAAAAACATCAAGATAGAACTCAAATGGACCAAGGCCAGTATTGGCTTTTCACCAGGAAACCCAAGATCTGTGTATGTCTTTGCTGTGCCTGGAATGAAAGTGCGCCTGACTTCTGTGTGGTTTGCGAAGATAATAAAGATCATGATGACTTAAGACCCTAAGTTAGGACGCACGTTGACGTTTGCAGAGTAACTATTAAAATAGTAGAAACAATTCAGTGACCTTCAGAATCCCTGGGGCTGTACAGTAAGGGGGAAATTACATCAGTCCAGCTGTAGACAGGGAAGAAAAATAATATAAAATAATATAAAAAATAAAATAATAAAAGAAGTGGAATAACTATAAATTTTAAAATGAGAAGATGCAGATGACTCTGAATGAATCTGAATCTGTTGGCAGGGGCTCCGCTCCACAGGGACCGTGTCTGGAGTTTTTAAAATCCAACACTGTACTAGTTATGAGACAAACATAAAGACGCAGAAAGAGAACAAGCACAGGAGGAGAAAAACACACCCGGCAGGTTGTATCCGTCCCGACAACCAGGGACAGTCAGAAATGAACATTTTTAAACCACCATTTTCATTTTTATTTTTTAATTTTTGTAAAGATTTTATTTATTTATTTGACAGACAGAGATCACAAGTAGGCAGAGTCAGGCAGAGAGAGAGGAGGAAGCAGGCTCCCTAATGAGCAGAGAGCCTGACGCGGGGCTTGATCCCAGGACCCTGAGATCATGACCTGAGCTGAAAGCAGAGGCTTTAACCCACTGAGCCACCCAGGCGCCACCTCCCCATTTTCATTTTTAAATTTAACTTAGTGTTTTTCAGTTCAGGCACGGTTAACATAATGTCACATGCGTTTCAGGTGCGCAGCGTGTTTCCGCTGTTCTGTACCTGTCTCTGCGCTTGTCGCGACACATGTGCGCCTTGTCCCCTGACTTCACCCCTCCTCCCACACACCGCCCCTCCGGCAACCTCCAGTTCTCTGCGTTTGAAGTCTGTTTTTCTCTCTCTTTCTTCTTTCTTTGTTTTGTGTTTGAATTCCACATGAATAAAATCATAGAATGTCTTTCTCCCGACTGATCTCACTCAGCATGTGCCCTCTAGGCCCGTCCGTGTTGCACGTGGCAAGATCTCGTTCTGTTTTACGGCTGAGTAACGTGCCAGTCCATGTATACACCACATCTCGATCCCTGCATTTCTCTTTTTTTTCTTTTTTTTTGAGATTTTGTTTATTTATTTGACAGAGATCACAAGCAGGCAGAGAGAGAGAGGAGGAAGCAGGCTTCCCGCTGAGCAGAGAGCCCGATGCGGGGCTCGATCCCAGGACCCTGGGATCATGACCTGAGCCTAAGGATGAGGCTTAACCCACTGAGCCACCCAGGCGCCGCCTACCCCTTCATTTCTTGATGGGCACTTGGGCTGCTTCCAGATCTGGGCTATTGTAAACAATACCGCCGGAAACACTGGGCGGGTGTATCTCTTTGAGCTAGTTTCTGTTTTCTTTGCTTAGTGCATTACTGGA
This sequence comes from Mustela putorius furo, assembly GCF_011764305.1. NCBI lineage: Eukaryota > Metazoa > Chordata > Mammalia > Carnivora > Mustelidae > Mustela > Mustela putorius. The sequence goes on from NW_025422023.1 coordinate 14,610,963, forward strand.
TCACAGACTAGTTCTATTTTTACTTTCTGAGGAGCCTCCATACTGTTTCCCACAGGGGCTGCGCTGATTTGCGTTCCTGTCCACAGTGCGTGAGGTTCCTTTTTCTCCGTATCTTTGCCAGCATTTGTTATTCTCGTGTTTTTGGTGTAGCCATTCTGACAGGTGGGAGGTGGTCTCTCATTGTGGTTTGGATTTGCAGGTCCCTGATGATGAGTGACGTGGGGCATCTTTTCATGTGTCTGTTGGCCGTCTGTGTGTCTTCTTTGGAGAAATGTCTGTTCAGTTGCATTGAACATTTTTAATTGGGTTATTTTTGTTTTTGGTGTTGAGTTGTATAAGTTCTTTATATATTTTAGATATTAACCTCTTATCCGATGTGCCATTGCAAATACCTTCTTCCATTTGGCAAGGCTGCCTTTTTGTTTTATGTTGGTTTCCTTTGGTGTGCAGAGGCTTTGTATTTTGGTGTAGTCTCAATAGTTTAATTTTGCTTTTGTTTCCCATGCCAGAGGAGACATGTCCAGAAAAATGTTTTTACGGCTGATGTCAAAGAGATTACTGCCTATGTTCCCCCCCTCAGGAATTTAATGGGTTGAGGTCTCAACATTTAGGTCTTTAATTGACTTTAAGTTTATTTTTGTTATAAACACTATTTTTATAAGTACCACATGTTAACCAATTGTGCCACTGGAGCTCCAAAACACTATTTTTAATAGTTACAAAAAATACAAGCTGCTTTGGGAAAATCTAACAAAAGATGCAACATTACTGTACCTTGAAAACTATGAAACATTGTTAGAAATAATTAAAGAAGAGCTAAGTCAGTGGAACGTTGTACCGTGTTTGGGAGTCAGGACACTCTGTGTCGTAGAGATACGATTCCCCCAAATCGATCTACACATTCAATGCAATTCTGGTAAAATCCCAGGAAGCTTCTTGGAAGAATTGACAAACTGGCTCTAAAGCTCTGCAGAATACTTAGGACAGACAAATCAACTTTGATAAGAGCAAAAATAGGTGACTAACGCTACCTAATTACTAGCTCTTTGGAGAAAGGGTAGTCTTTTCAACAAATCACGGGAACAGTTAGATATCCATGTTTTTAAACCAAGGAACTTCAGCCCCTACCCTACACCATAGACAAAATGTACAACATTTTCTTAGAACATTTTTTGGTATAACGTAACTCAAAATGTATCGCAGAACTAAATGTAAAGCTTGAAGCTATTCCAGAAGAAACCCTTTATGCCCTTAGGTTAGGCGAAGATTTCTGAGAAATGACACCGAAAGCAGGACCCATGAAAGAGCAAAGGAATAGATTGAACTTCATCAAACTTTAAAATTCATGCTCTTCAAGAGTCAGTGTCAAGAGGGTAAAAGACGCGTTGTAGGCAGAAGTGTTTGTAAAGCACGCAGCCGACCAAAGGCCTGTATGTCGAGTGCACAGACCGTCGCTCCTGTCTCCGCAGTGAGAAACAAACAGCTCAGGGGAAAACTGGAGAGACACTCCACAAGAACGTCAAGTAAGTACATTCGAGATGTTGGTCGTTAGAGAAGTGTAAATATGTAAATTAACACCATAGTGAGATCCTACCGCTCGCCTCTGAGGAGGGCTCATCTTAAAAATACTGACCGTTTTCGTACATCGACAGTGGGGTGACCGAACCGGGACTCCATCTGCTGCTGGTGGGAATGTCCAGTGGTGCAGACGCGTTGCAAATAGTCTGGCAGGGTCTCCAGAGTCTAAACTGATGCCGTGGGATCCAGCCGTCTGCTCCTCGGCAGCCACGGAAACCAAGTGAAGGCATCTATTCGTAGGAAGTCTGGTACGCCACGGGCACGGCAGCTGAGTTTGTCGTGGCCCCACACTCGAAGCCACTCGTTGTCTGTCAACAGGCAAACAGCTCTGGCGAACAAGCTGTCACAGGTATTAATGGCACATTGCTGAGCAGTCGTAGGCGGTGGTCTTATAGCGGCATGACTCTCACGGCAGTAGTGTTGAGGCACGGTACCTGGACACGAAGTGCGTGCCAGATGGGTCTCTCTGCACAGAAGTGTAGGAAGGGTATGGGGTGCCTGAGTGGCTCAGGTAGTCAGGCACCTGCCTTCGGCTCAGGTCATAATCTCAGGGTCCTGGGATCGAGCCCCGCTTCAGGGCTCCCTGCTCAGCAGAGAGCCTGCTTCTCTTCTCCCTCTGCCTGCTACTCCCCCTGCTTGTGTTCTCTCTCTCTCTGTCAAATAAATAAAATCATAAAAAAAAAGTATAGGAAGTGTGAACTGTTGTTGTGACAAAAGTAGATCAATGATTGCCTGGGGACTAGGGGTTTTGGGGGGAGAGTGTGTAGACGGGCCTGAGGAAACTTGCGGGTGATGGATAGGTTTATTCTCTTGATTGCGGCGGTGGTTTCATAGGTACGGACATACATCAAAACCTAGCAATTATGTACTTTCAATATGTAAATGTATTGTTTGTCAGTTATAGCTCAACAGGAGCTGCTTAAAATAAATGAACCCAACAAAAGCTGATAAGTAGTTACGGTCCTGCGACACCCCTGCCCCTCCTGGAAGACTTTAAGGCAGAAGCATTACCTGATACAGGGGAAATCACATGAACTGATATTGATCAGCACACCAGGAAGATAAAATAATTTAAAACGTGTATGCATCTAATAACATAGTTTCCAAATATATAAAACAAAGATTGGTAGAACTAGAAGGAGAAATCAGATCCGCCATTGTAATGGGATTTTTACCACATTTCTGTTATTGATAGCTCACGAGGTGACAAAGTCAGCAAGGATTTATAGGAGACCTGAGCAACATTATTGATTAAATTTCCCTAATGGACACATATGGGATATTGTATCCAAGGACTCTCAAATACATACTCTTAACACACACCTGGGGACAGTAGCTGGCGTTTACTTATATTTACTGTGCTCCAGCATTATCCTAAGTATTTTATGTTGTTTAATTTAGTCTTCATAATATTTCACAGATGAGGAACGGAGGCAGGGGAAAGCCAGATACTTTGTTTGATGACACAGCTAGTAAGTGGCAGAGCTGGGCTCAAACCAGGCCCCCGCTGTGCTTTTGATGGGTGAATGTGCTGCCTTATGGGGCGTTTGTGGAAGCTAATTGTTTTCTACTCCAAAAACCAAATCCAAACGAACAAAAGAATCCTCATCATGTAACTAACATCCTCTTTTTAAAGATTTATTTGAGAGACAGAGAGGTGTGAGTGAGCTCACCGTGGGGGGAGGCAGGAGCGTGGGGCATGTGGAGAGAGAGGGAGGAGGCTCTGTCAGACTCAGGCTCTATCCTCTGACCCTGGCATCACGATCTGAGCTGATACAAAGAGTCAGATGCAAACCGACTGTGCCGTCCAGGCGCCCCTACATCACATGCTCCTGCGACGCGACTGAGTTACAAGCCAGTCACCAAAAGAAGCTCAGAAGTCGAAACCAGATAAGCGTGAGCCACATATGTTTGTAGATTTTTAGTATATGTGCTGCCGAAGCGAGCACTCTTGATAGATTTTTAAAAAACATGCTAATAAGTAAGTTGTGGTTCAAACAAGTAAATCATAAAATAAGGCAGAACATTCGTAGTACTTAAGGATAGTAAAGATATCATTCAGCTGTGCGACGTAGCAGACGTGGAGCTCCTAGAAGACCGTGCGTAGCCTCAGATGCTTGCTTGTGTCGGAGAGGAGGAAGAGCCAGACTGAACGAGCTAATCATCGTCCATCTCACGTTCGAGAAAGGACCGGATGATTGAAACATAACTTGAAGTCATTCTGCGTCTGTGTATGTTAGAGTCCGTACAGGGTCCGCAGCAAAGCAGGGCGTGCCGGGAGCAGGAGGGCCGTGCTGAGGGCGACGGCGGAGGTGGAGGTAGTATGGAAGATTGGCGGGTCGACCCAGAAGATTGGCGGGTCGACCCAGAAGTCGGTTCTTGGGAAACACGGACAAAATCAGTCCTGGGCACCATGGAGGACGGCGGTGAGGATGCGGCTCGCACACGCGCGTTCGCTCCTAAGACTGTCCGGTAGGATGCGGCTCGCACACGCGCGTTCGCTCCTAAGACTGTCCGGTAGGATGCGGCTGCACACGCGCGTTCGCTCCTAAGACTGTCCGGTAGGATGTGGCTGCACACGCGCGTTCGCTCCTAAGACTGTCCGGTAGGATGCGGCTGCACACGCGCGTTCGCTCCTAAGACTGTCCGGTAGGATGCGGCTCGCACACGCGCGTTCGCTCCTAAGACTGTCCGGTAGGATGCGGCTCGCACACGCGCGTTCGCTCCTAAGACTGTCCGGTAGGATGCGGCTCGCACACGCGCGTTCGCTCCTAAGACTGTCCGGTAGGATGCGGCTGCACACGCGCGTTCGCTCCTAAGACTGTCCGGTAGGTAGGATGCGGCTGCACACGCGCGTTCGCTCCTAAGACTGTCCGGTAGGATGCGGCTGCACACGCGCGCGTTCGCTCCTAAGACTGTCCGGTAGGATGCGGCTCGCACACGCGCGTTCGCTCCTAAGACTGTCCGGTAGGATGCGGCTGCACACGCGCGTTCGCTCCTAAGACTGTCCGGTAGGATGCGGCTCGCACACGCGCGTTCGCTCCTAAGACTGTCCGGTAGGATGCGGCTCGCACACGCGCGTTCGCTCCTAAGACTGTCCGGTAGGATGCGGCTCGCACACGCGCGTTCGCTTCTAAGACTGTCCGGTAGGATGCGGCTGCACATGTAGCAGCGATTTCAAGAAAAATGGGTTATTATGAACAAATTTGAAAACTTAGGTGACCGATTCTTAGAGAAAGAAAAATTTTCAAAAATATTGAAGGAGTCTGGGGAGTTAGAACGTGAGTCAGAGATCCACGTCTTTCCACCGGGAAAGCGACAGGCCTGGCATGTTCTCCAGGGGATCCCTAGCAAGCACACCGCGGGGCGATGTCCCAGTCTGGTACTGACTCTGAGCGTGGAAGCGGAGAAAGAGGCAGGCACAGTCTTCACACTTGCGATGGACAGCGGCAGTTCAGGAACGGCCAGCGGGGGGCCAGTCTCAGTGTAGACGTGGAAATCCTCTAAATGAAACATGAGCGAACGGGACCTAGCTGTGATGAAACAATACGTTGTGGCCAGATTGAGTTTATCCGGGAATGCACGGTTGGCCTGACGTTAAGGAACCGAGTACTGGGGTCACTCATCGCGGGAACAGATGAGAGGGAGGTGACCTCGTCGCCTCCGTTGGTGCAGGGAGAGCGTGGAGGAGTTCTGGAAGCTGCCGCGGTGAGAACTAGTGCATCAGGGCGAGTGTCCTGCCCTGCTCTGTGTTAACTATCCACGGGAAGACTCCGGGCAAAGCCCAAGTGCTTATCAGGGCTGAGGCGTGCAGAGCCGTGGTCCCTGCGGTCCCTGTGAGGTGACGGCGTGTAGGGCAGGGGCGCGCCTGCACCGTGGCAGCCCAGGGCAGCGACGTGAAGTCCGACCGGGCCGCGGTGTGTGTTTCCTCCCTCCCAGCTCTGCGCCGCCAGGGCGGCCACACCCCTGCTCTGCCGCCTTCTGTGATTTACGTGTTTGAACCATGGCTTACTTGGTAGCTTTTCTGAAAGATTAGAAGCATGTGGCTCACTGGGATTCTGTCTTTTATCTTTGGTTGTTGGTATGTAACTCAATTGTGTTGTAAGAGGAACGGGAAAAGCCGAGTTTTGAGAACCCGGTTGCAGAAGCTGGGAGCGCACGCCTGAACTAGGGCCAGCACGGGAGGAGGGGGTGCCCCGAAGAGGGGGCGAGCGGAACCACTGCGGGAGGGACTGTTCGCCTGGTGAGGAGCCTCTTCCCCGCCCCACCGGTTCCAGGTTCCAGGTGGCTTGCCGGGGGACGGCAGCCAGGACCTAGGGACCTCGCGACATGCCGGGGGACAGCAGCCAGGACCTAGGGACCTTGCGACATGCCGGAGGAGGGGTGGCCATGGGCAGGGGACACAGACCGGAAGGAAACAGGGCTGGCAGGATTCCCATCAGGCCGTGACGAGGAAATGTTAAACAGAGCAGGGGGGGTTGATGTCACACGCGGTCCGAGCAGCGCCTCTGGGCTTCTTGGTGGGCCGGAAGCTTCGGGGAGGGTGGGCCCAGGGCTCCTTCACTGAGGCCTTGATCTGGCCCTCTTGAGCCAGGACCGGAGTTGAGCCCCGGCCAGTGACCTGGCCCCTGCGGGCAGGTGTCCTCCCTGGGTCCTGGCCCAGAATGTGGGCTCGTCGGTCTGCCTTCTGTCATTGCCGGCCGTCATCTGTGCAGGAGGGCAGGAGAGACAGCCTGTCCCTCCTCGTCAGGAGCATGTACCCATGGGAAGGAGCCAGAGGAGGAGAAGCGAGCAAGTCACGTGGACGTTGTCCTGTCTGAGCACCCTGGGGCTCTGCCTGGCGGGGGACGCTGGGCACCGGTGGCCGCGGGCACGTGTGGGCGTACTCACGTCCCCTGTGTTCTCTCTTGCAGTCTGAACCCGATGGCTTCTCTCGTTTCCACCTGTATGTCTGCGCTGCTTTCCTGGTGAGATGGAGGAAGGAAGTTCTGGAGGAGAGGGACTTCCAGGTACGCCCGCGCCTCTCAGGGCCTGCGCTTGATGCTCTCCTGTTGGAGACTCACGACACTGTCGTTCCGGGGCTGTCTGAGTCGCGACACTGACCTCTCACCGTTGGCAAGCTTGGCCAACCCAGCCAGACGCGTGGCCCTTTCCCAGCCTCCCAAAGGCGCTTCCTGAGCCCAAGTGTGTCCTCGACAGCACAGCCCCGAGGGGTGGCTGCAGGCTGTGATGTGTTATGGGAGGTGCTGGTGCCGGGCCTGAGCAGATTGCCGCTTGGCAGCTGTGTGACTCGGGTGTGTCGTTTAGCTTCTCTGGGCACTTTCCTCAGCGACTTGTCGGCTCTGTGCTCAACTAAGGGGCTCCTTGGGGCCGAGTCCCCAGCCCCTCCCCCACAAATGTGCCTCCAGGGGTGGCCTGAGTACCATGGGGGTGTTGACCCCTTCACAGGGTGCTCTCCACAGGGCCCCCAGAGGTCTCAGCCCTTCTGCTGGTGACCCGGGAAGACGGGGACTCAGGTACACGGAAGGGAGCGTCAACAGTGGGGACCAGGGGCCCCGGGCTCCGCCCACCTGGCTAGGGACACTCTCTGGCCACTTGACCTCCTTGAGACACTTGGCTGTTAGGTCAGGATGACTAGGAGGCCCTATGTCTGGGGTCACCGTGAGGTGGCTCTGGACAGTCTGCTTGGCCTTGTGGCTCCCAGCTCCTTGTGGGAGGTTTGGGGTAACTGTGCTGGCTGAGCCGGAGGCTGGCCCGTGGAGAGCCTGGCTGCTTCTCTGAGGGAGAGGGGCACAGCTTCCCTGGGGCACAGTGGCCAGCCATGCTGTGACCCCAGCCCACACATGCTGCTGTGCTTGGGCTGACTCCCTGAGCGTCTGCTGGGGGACAGGTGATACGAGGGGACCGGGGCTCTCCCCAGTGACCCTGTGTAGGACTCTCATCGCCTCCCTCCTGGGCTCTGCCTTGTGGGGGGAGGTGAGAACGCGGGGTAACCGGGGTTCATGACCCTGGGGGCTGCGTGAGAACATGCTAGAGTGGGAGGCTTGTCACCGCCCCCAGGGGTCATTCTTGAGGCCTGACCCTCAGCAGCCTGAGCCACATGTGCCTGGGAAATGGACCTTGAGTCCAGGTTGGGGACTCGTGACCAATGAGCCGCCTTATAAAGGGGCTTTGCTGCTCTGCCACCATTTCCTCCCCTGCTCCCCAGACGAGGACGTGCCGCCAGGATCCCCTTCCTGGGTCATGGGGAGGGTGCCAGGCAGCTTGTGCTCCGTGGGTGTGTAGTGCCGGAAGGGCTTGATGCAGAGCTGTTACCCCCTGGGCTGGGGGACCAGGGGTGGGACCAGCCCTGCAGGCGAGGGACCTGGGTGAGGTCGGGGGAGGCCAGCCCCGGGCCCGGTGGGGCCTCCCGTCTTCCCGCTCTTCACACAAGAGCCCTTTGAGGGGGCGGCCTGGGGTCTGCCACGGGGCAGGTGACCCCTGGAGGCAGCGTTCCTGGTGGTCTGGAAGATGTGTCGCCAAGTCCCATGGATCCTTAGTGCGCCGCGTTTTCCCAGTGCGGGAGCCCCGCGTGGCGCTGGCTGCAGACGTTGCCCGGTGCTAGTGGGGGGTTCGCGTGGGGAGCGGCCCGGAGCGGGCTGCCGGCCTTCTCAGGTGCCGCTCCCGAGCTTGTGGTTCGCGGGGCCAGGGGATGAGTGGAGCCCGTGCAGAGCACGGGGAGGACCCGGGCATCAGTGTCGCGGGGTTGGATGAGCTCCTGGTGCGAAGGAGGCAGCAGGTTGTGGAGGACTGAGGTAAGTGGGGGAGGACACAGGAGAGCAGAAACTAAAGAGCCTTTGGCGTCCTGGTGAGTGTGGGGAATCGTGTTTGTAATCCCGCGTTTTAGGACAGCCAGTGCACCCAGGAAGGACAGCCCGCGGGACTGAGATCAAGACCCCAAGTCTCCAGCAGGAGAACATACCCGGCACGAGGCTTTAGAAGCCCCCATGCACACTCTGCAGACCTGTAATGTGCCCCTTGGGAAACAGTGTTGCTTTATGTCATTTTCATAGGAGCAGAGTCCCTGCCCGAGGACAGCGGCTCCCAGAAGCAGGGAGACTCCCTTGGTGTCCATCTGGGGCCGTGCGGCGGGTGCTGGGGCAGGGGCGATGGGCTGTGCCTGCTGCGTTCGGTTTCCCTGAACTCGGGCAGGCGGTGTACCTTGGCTTTGGAGGCTCTCCCGGGCCGGTCCAGCAAGCCCTTGGGGCCCTCCCTCTGGGCCAGGCCCTGCACATTCTGTCCCCAGACTCCATTCCCCTGATGTGTGTGGGCTGGCTGGGCGTGACGGTGCTGGGCCCGGGACAGGGGGCTGTGGGGCTGGGGCAGGAGCCTGCCACAGAGGCATAGAGCAGGGCGGGGAACCCAGGACAGGGCCTCGCGGAGGACAGCCTGCTCTGCAGCTGGGAGTACGTTGGTGAGGCCCACGTTGAGTGCAAGGGCCCGGGGGTGGGGGCTAGGTTGGGGTGGCCGTCAGGAGACAGCCTAAGAAGGACAGAGCCAGGGAGGACTCCTGGTCTTTCCTAACACCTAACACGGTGTCCCGAGGGCTGCAGGCATGGGGAAGAGGCCCGGGATGCAGCCCCAGAAGGACTTTGGGGCAAGGAGCTCTGAGGGAGGGGTGAGGGGAACAGACTCCGGGGACGGCAGCCAGGACCTAGGGACCTCGCGACATGCCGGGGGACGGCAGCCAGGACCTAGGGACCTCGCGACATGCCGGGGGACGGCAGCCAGGACCTAGGGACCTCGCGACATGCCGGGGGACAGCAGCCAGGACCTAGGGACCTTGCGACATGCCGGAGGAGGGGTGGCCATGGGCAGGGGACACAGACCGGAAGGAAACAGGGCTGGCAGGATTCCCATCAGGCCGTGACGAGGAAATGTTAAACAGAGCAGGGGTGGTTGATGTCACACGCGGTCCGAGCAGCGCCTCTGGGCTTCTTGGTGGGCCGGAAGCTTCGGGGAGGGTGGGCCCAGGGCTCCTTCACTGAGGCCTTGATCTGTGTGCTGCTCTGTCTGTAGGTTAGACTTGAATTCGGAACCGCATGAAACAGACTCAGATGAAGCAAGCGCAGGGGGAGACACAGCGGGTCTGATCGGGAGCAGGGGGAGGTTATGGCGAGTCTAGATGCAGAGGCCGGGGCGGCCCGAGAGCTCTGGGCGGTGAGAGCTGTGCAGACCGTGGTCGCATCTTCCACGTTTCTGTGGAACATTTGCAGAACGGATCTTCTGACCTCAGCAGTGAATGTCCAAGTCTGGAAAGCTGGAGTGGACGCAGGCTGTATTTGCTGAGCGTGACCCTTTCCGGCGAGATGCTGGCGAAGTTGAAACAGAAGAATCGGGCACGTAGGGGTTGCGGAGGCCGCGCAGGAAGAAAGTGACCCCGGAAACACGGAGTGGCTTTTAGGGGGGCACAGGCGGCTGAGCGCCTGACTCGGTTTTGGCTCTGGTTGATCTCAGGGTTGTGGGATCGAGCCCCATGTCCGGCTCCGTGCTCGGGGTGAAGGCGGCTTGAGGTGGTCCCTCTGCCCTTCCCCCACTCATCCTCACGGGCTCGCTCCCTCGGGTGAGAAATAAATGAGCCTCACCCCCCCCCAAATAAACCTTACCAAAAAAACAAAACATAACAAAAAAACGCTTGAGACGTGATGAACACAAACTCTCAGCCAGCGTACTTTTATTATGTAAAAACATTAAAAATATACTAACCCTTTAACTCAAGAAGTTAGCTCCGGAAAAGTAAAGTCAACATGGGATAAAGGTGGTAAAGGGTTAGTACACATAAATGAAGGGTCAGGGAATGGGGCCTCGCGGTAGAGCTAAGAACATCTTGGATGCCTGGGGGGCTCCGCTGTTAAGTGTCTGCCTTCAGCTCAGGTCATGATCCCAGGGTCCTGGGATCAAGTCCCGTGTCGGGCTCCTTGCTCAGCAGGGAGTCTGCTTCTCCCTCTGCCTCTGCCTGCCGCTCCCCTGCTAGTGCTCGCTCGCTCTCTGACAAATAAATGAAGTCTTAAAAAAAAAAAGCATCTCACTTAGAAGGCACGCACAGATGTCAGTGAAGCAGGCAGCCTTTACCGCAGACCCGGACACGCGGGTGCAAACAGCTGTCCTCCTGGGTTTTAGGAAGGCTGAGTGCAGAGATTTAGGGAGCATAGAAAACGCCAGAATTGCCACAAGATGAAGGAAAAAAACAACCCTTGACTGGACCCATAATTTTTCGGTAAGTTCCAACGTTTTCCAAAGTCTTACCTTTAAATACAATTCTGAGGTCAGAACCCATCTTTCCAGTGAGTTCTCTCAAACATGCCAAGAACCTGTTGCCGTGTGCCCTGAGACTTGCAGAGGGGGATGGAGAACCGGCCTCTGTTGCTCAGAGCCGCCTGCCCGGGCGCTTTCCCTCCTGTCGGCCCATCTCACTCTGGATCATTACTGATCTCTGTCTGTTCTGTGTGTCTGTCTGCACGCCGAGCTGACCGTGTGCACCGCTGCGCGGTGAGGGCCCGTCCCGGCCCTGCTCACGGGGCTCCCTCGGCCCCGACCCAGCGCCTGACCCAGGAAGGCAGGAACGTCAGCTGGGTTGAGTAGAGGAATTCTGCATTTATTCATATGAAGGGCTGCCCCTGCAAGAGTGAAATTAGAATCTAGTTCCGCTTCACGGTAGAAATACCAATATCCTTGCTAAAGTAGCAGCAGATTTAACCTGTTAATAGATTAAATAAAAATATTCCGTTGAAAAGTTTCCCAGGAATTCTGAGCTGATCTGCTCTTGACAAATCCTTGGGTGTCGGGACCCCACGTTTTCGGGACTCCCTTAGAGGGGCTCATGAGCTTCGGCATAGGGTCTTCCTCATGGCCGAGGTCTGTCACCACAGCATGGCAGAGATGGGCGGCTGGTCTGACGGGGGAAGGTGCCCAGGAGGAGAGGGAGGGGAGTGGGCTGCAGGCTCCTTGTGCCCTCCCCACAGGAGCCACGCAGAGCGGAGCCTCGTCTCTGCCCTGAGAAGCCCGGAAGACACTGAGAGCCCAGGGTTTTCAGTGGGGGCAGGTCACCGAGATGGTAGATTCCAGAAGCAAAGCTGGTGCTTACTGTAAATGCTGTACCAGAGGTGTCCGGGGGCTGGCACGGAGCCCCAGCTTTCCCATGGAGGGATCACCTCAAGAGCATGTTCCGGATGCCAGCCAAGGGTCAGCCCTGCGGCCAGCCCCTCATGAGCCACATCTGCTGCACTAATGCTTCTGCTCGCTGCTGGTGGAACGTCCTAGCTGTCAGCCAGGGGCATCAGTCTCACGGTTTCTTATGAACTGTAGTAGCTTTTCCTGCATTTAATTGTGAAAAAACAACTCTACCCTAACACAGAACTAAAAGAATCCTTATCTCAACACGCTGAAGATGTCTGTGGTCAGTAGCCAGCGATATGCAGGGGACACTGCGGACTGTCCCTTCCGCATTGGCAGCATGCGCCTGTCTGGGGTACGATGGGTCCGTGTTCAGCAGAGGCTCCGGGCTCCTGCCCGTCTGGTGCGCGCAGACACACACACGCCAGGGACATGAAGAATAGGTTTTCTGGATGCGGGACTCTCCAGGGAGTGAGCTCACACCCGTACTGGTGTTTGCTGTGAAGGCCCCTGCCGCTTCCGTGGGGGAGGCCCGGAGCCTGGCGCAGGGTGGAGGAGGAAGGGGTCTGAGCAGGTGGGGGTGCGTCAGAGACCCTTCGCCTGAGCGAGGACCCCCGAACCCCACAGTGAAGCAGAGCAGACAGACGGACCTGGCGTGCGGCCCGGCTGGTCTGAGCCCGGCTCTCGGTGGAGCAGGAGTGAGAGCGAAGCGCCCCCGCTCTGGGGTCAGCCGTGGTGCGAGGGCCGCACCCCTCCCTGCGGTGTACACGGACGACGGCCAGAGTCCAGGGCCCAACCCGAGAAGACGCCGGCTCTCTGGAGGGACCGCGGTCAGCACAGCCTTGCCGTCGTGAACGTCTGTCCCTCTGAAGCGCATCCTCCGAGGTCAAAGGCAGTGGAAACCAGGAAGGGACTCCCTGATAGGCCCCGATGGAGTCCACGTTTGTAGAATACGGAGGGCTCGTGTGACTTGCCGACGGAGCGCGCAGCGGTTGGTCCGTAGGAGAATTCACGCAGCTGTGCGGCGGGCTCGTGTGGCGCTCGGGTCGGTCATGAGGAATTGAGGTGGGAAACGGACGGCACCCGGGACATCAGCGGCGCCCTCCACAGGTGAGGCCTGCGCGGGCCGGCGGGCTCCTGCCTTCCCGCGGGGTGACAGCCGTCTGTAACTTAGTCCGGAGCCTTGCCTGCACCCGATAATGCCCCTTGTTGATGGTTTTGTGAAAACAGCCCGACCACACCCTGCGTATCCGGGGTGAGGAGGGCGGGTCTCTTGCTGCCTGCAGTGTTCACAGCTGACCCCAGTCCTGTCCTCAGAGCCTGGCTCCGATGTGGGGACGCGCTCCCAGCACATGCCGTGCGAGGGAAAAGCAGGGTCTGAACTTACACGTCTGTGTGTGTCTGTGTGTAGATGTGTCTCATCTACACACGCACGTGTGTACGGCACATCTGCATGTGCCGGCACGAGACACGGGTGCCCAGCCACAGGGAAACACGCACGCGGCACGCACGCGTGCATCAACTCTGCACATGCGGGACACACATGCCGATCGACGTGTCTGTGTAGATACAAGGATGGCCGGAGTGTGCTTGTGTTCCGTGCACACACAAGACGGAACAGAAGCAGGTCACAGCGTGAGCCTTACTGAGTCTTGGTCAGGGCCGTTCTGCACATCTTCTTTCTTACTTGAACTTCTGAAACATCTTCCACGTTCTCTCACTATGGGGTCAACGGAGCTTTCCCCTTGGGTTCGTTCCCAGGTGAAGGGGGGGAGACCGCTCGGGGAGGGGTCCGGCCCGGAGCCAGTGCTCAGGGGCGCTGGCCTCTGCGACCTGGGCCCTTTCTTGATCCCACAGCAGGGGTCCCTCTGTAGTGGGATCCCTGTGGCCCCGTGTGTCGCTCAGCTCACGCACACGTGTGGCTGCTCACCCCCCTGCGGTCCTCAAAGGCGAGAAGCACGTGCTGCCCTCCGAGGACCCTCGGTGACGCAGCGCGCCCGTGTGTGTTGGGGTGGGGATGGCTGCTCCCTGAAAGGGGGACCTTGGGGAGAAGGGGAAAGGTCGAACGGTGGCGTGACGAGGGGGGAGCCTAGACTCTGGCCACCGCCCCCCACGCCCCAGAACAGTTTCTGAAGCTGCTTGCGGGCTGTTGAGACCATCCCTTTCCTTTGCCAAGGTGCCGCGATGGGGCCTTCTTGTCCGCTGCACAGCCAGCCTGTGGGGCGCGCTCTCTGTTGGGTGGGGCTTCTCTGTGCTCTGTCACCTGTCCCCTTCCATGGGGTAGGGTGGATGAGGTCATCTCTCGCAGCTGTGCGGCATCCCTGTCCAGACTGGGCCGCAGTCCAGGATGTGACCTTTGAGCCCCTGCCCGGCGCAGCCCTGCACTGGGCATGCCTCCCGGGGTGCGCCCCTGCAGACCTCAGAGATCTGTGGTCAGGAACAGCTTTGTGGGGCGTCTCGGACTGAGAGACAGAAATGCAGCAGCAGCACCCAAAGCCTGCGCTTCTGGGAGCCCTTGTGGGGCCCGGCGTGCAGGAGTGACCCGAGGTGGCCTCCCTGTGGCCTGTCCGCCAGCCGTGGGGGCCCCGGTGCTCCCCTGGCCATAGCCTCACGGGCAGCCTCAGAGCAGACGCTCCTGAACTCGCACCTGTGTCTGCTTGGCCTCCGGGCCTTGGGCTCAGCTCTAGCTTTAGAAGTCCCTGCGGAGGCAGGTGGAGGGAAGCCGCGTGCACACGCCTGGGAGGGCTGTCCCGTCTCCGGGGGACGGCTGTGTGCGGCTGCCCAGGACGTGCCAGCCCCTCCAGGAGGCTGCTGACTGTCCCTGTGGGTCCTGCCAGCTCAGGCCTCTGGGAGGCCTGGGGTGGCGCCTCTGTCCGTTTTGGGCCATCCCGCTGTCCCCTTTGCCTGGAAGTCGGAAAGGTCAGAGTCCGTGCGGACGCTCCGGGCGGTCCCCCCACGTGGGGCGGTGGAAGGACGCGCAGCACCCGCTGCTCTGCCCCCCTTCACGTGGGGCCCCGTCGTGCTCGCGGACAAGTCCTTGCTGCCCACGTTCCCGGCGCACGCGTGCCCCCTCCGGCTGATGAGTTCGCGGGCCAGACGCGGCCCCACGCAGGGGTCCGGACTCCGTCAAACCGGATCCGTCCCGCAGTGCTGGGCGCCCCGCGGCGGACGGACGGTTCCGCGCGGTTTGTGTTCCATCCTGTGTTCGTCTGAAGCAGCAAATGTCACGAAATGCCAGAGTAAAGATCAATTGTCTCTTTTTTGATCATTTCAAGACATTTTAAAGACAAAATCAGGTCAATTGAAAGCAAATCTTTCCATGGACTGTTGTGCTGTCGCGCGCTCCCGTGGATGGCTGTGTGTGTGTGTGAGGGTGGGGCCTGTGTGGCCGTGTGTGGCCGTGTGTGGTGTGGGGCTTGTGTGTCTGTGTCTGCTGCGTGGCCCCGTGTGCTGTGGAGCCGTGCCCAGGCCGCGGGGCGTGTGGGGCCTCCGCCCACCAACCCAGAAGGGGAGGCCGGACGGTGAAGGGACAGTTTGGGAGCATCAGGCCTCCGCTTCCTTGTCGCAAGGGGACAGCAGGGGTACCCTGCCGTCTGAGCTCATGCGGTTGCTGGAGGGGTGCGTGAGGCCACGGACGGAGGAGGGGCTCGGAGCTGCTGTGCACACGCACGCGCACACTCGGAGTCTCTGACCAACCCAGCCGGGGACGGAATCGATCCCGGCTTTTCATCTCTGAACAACAGGCCCGTCTTCGTTGCACGCGGAGATTTGCTTAAATGGTCATGAAGCATACCCTCCTGTGTCTCCTGTGGAACCAGACCCCTGGTGCTTCCACTGTTGCGGAGGAAGGCCCTGTTTGTGCGGCGTTTGGGGTTTCCTGCGTGGCTGAGCTGTACCCTCCCCGTCATTACGGGGGATGGCACTGCCCGTGTCCTCTGCTGGGACAAGTCCAGGGGCAGTGGCCTCGCGGGATGTGCCTGGTGGGCGTCTCCCTGGGACAGGTGGTCTCCCCGGCCCGTCCGCCCTGAGCTGTGTGGGCCGGACTCAGATCCCTGATTGAAGGGACTCAGGCCTCTCCTTGCCCGCCTACCTGCTGCCCATCCCGCTGCCCCGGTGTCTGCCCCACGGCTCCCCAGTGCTCCCTGCACCGGGAGCCTTGTGGGGTGGCAGCGGCCTTTGGCGAGACTCCATGACGGGGGAGGCAGGAGTGTCCTGTCCCGTCCTGCCCACTCCTAACCCACCCTTTCCCATCCCTGTCCCATCCCCTGTGGCTGCTATGGCTGTGGCTGGGATCTGCCTGCCCGGCCCCCAGCCCCTGGCCCCTGACGCTCCTCCCCTGATTGTTTTGTTTGCGGTGATTGGAATTCCCCAGGCATTTTTTTGAGGGAGATGGGAGTCTGCACAAGATTGGAGAAAATCGATTTTCTCCAGTGACTGTCCTCAGACATATCTCTATTTTAACTAAATCATCTCTCTCTGCGGTGGGTTTTATTTTCCCTGTGGGATTGAGCTGGGGGCACCTGAGCCTGTGGGATCCTGGTGACTGCGGGGCAGCACGCAGGCCGCGCCCTGTCCCCACCCCTGGCTCCGGGAGAGACAGCACGAGCCCCAGCCGGGCGCCCGTCCGTCCTCCGTGTTCAGGGCGCTCCGAGGGAGGTGTGTGTGACAGGAAACTCTGTGACTCTCGGCCCGAGTGGAAACACGTATCCCTGACCTGCCGGCCCGAGAGCGCAGCCGGGGACACGTCCACTCGTCTCCTCCAGACGCCCTGTGTTCCTCCTCTCTCCTGACCCTACGCTGGAACGAATACGGTGGCCTCTTAGGAGGGGATGCTTGGACTCTGTGTGGTGGGTCCTGCCAGTGAGGGGTCTCTGCTCACTTCCTGAGAGCTGTGCGTCCTGCGGGAGGTTCAGTAGGAGCCTGGCACCCCTACGGTAAGCAGGTGCCGGCGCGTTGTTTCCCCGACGCTCGATGCCCTCGGCAGAGGCCCCAGGCGTCTCCGTAGACTCAGGGAAGCGAGCTCCGAGGGGCGGCTCCGGGCTCGGAGAGGGGAGGGCTTGGGGGCGGGGCCTGACCCAGGTATTCCTGCCGCCACCACTTCCATTTCATGATGGCGTTTATTGTATTAAAGGTGTTCGGGTGCATGATTTTTACTTTTATTTTCATTTAATTTTGCTGTAAGCAGGCTCCACACCCAGCACAGAGTCCAGCACAGGGCTCAATCTCATCACCCCGAGATCAGCACCTGAGCTGAGATCCGGGGTCGGGCGCTTAGCCAGCAGAGCCCCGGGTGCCCGCGTGTGTGTGGTTCTTAAAGACAAAACGTTCTAGAAGGCTTTTTACCAAGCATGCGCCTCTCCCCACTTCCTCCCAGATCAAGAGACGGCCACTTGCAGCCTTTTAAGTCGTTCTGTTTTTGTGTTTATCTCTGCCAGCGTAAGTAGCTCTTTCTTGGGTTTTCAGCTTTCATGACTTTCTGCAGCAGGAAGACCGGCCTTCTTACCGTCCACTGGCTGCCCCTTCTCCTCGGCGCCTCTCCTCCTGGAGGCCTTGCCTGGACACACACACACGCACATGCACATGCACAGACACACACAGACACACATGACCCTGTGGGACCCCTTTCCCCCACTGGGGGCCCTGGCCAGATGCCGGGTGGGGCTGCTCCTCGTGGCCATGCCACCGTCACTCATGCGGAGTCCCCTAGTTCGGCGCTGCACCCGCTCTGTCAGCCCCAGTGTTCGCAGCCGTCCCGGTTCCCGTAAATCGGTCCCGGACTTGTCCTGGCAGCTCCTGAGATGTGCTGTGTCCCGGGAGGTCGATGGCAGGTGTTCTGCACCCAGTTATCCTTGGGACCGGGGTCCCTGTGCTTCGGGAGAGCCCCCTTCCCTCGGGGCCTGGCACTCCTGGTGCTGCTTGGTCTCTTGCTTTAGGAGAGCTGGGCCTCTGGGCCCCCCAATCAGGGCCACATCCAGGGAGGCCCAAGAGGGGCATGTCGCGTGTGTACTTGGGCAGACCGTGGAGTGGTGGTTGGCCTCTGTGGCCCCCACTTTCTCTCCGTGCACCCCATGCTGCCGCCCCGATGCCAGCTGTGTCCGTGGGCTCCGGCGCCTCACCTGCCCCCTTTCTGCCAATCTCTGTCCTCCCCGCCCCCCAGTTTGGGCGTCTGGTGACCTTCAGATTGTTGTCCAGCTGGAGCAGCCAGTGTGCCCGTGTGCTCTGGAAGGCTCCAGCTTTTCCCGTCAGAAAACTTCCGTACGTTATGAATGGCTGCTGCATTTCTCCCTGGGGTGCCTGTGGGAAGGTGGGCTCCTGTTCGGCCCGCATTTCTGATCCGTCCGAGTTTGATCTGTTTTGTTTGCATCTGTTCCATCGTGCAGAGAATGTCAACAAACTAGAACCTTTGAAAACCCAGGACCCTGGCCTTCAGCCCCAGAAGTCCTGGCCCCAGGGGCTGTGGGGGCCCCCAGGGACACAGAGGCTTTCCCCACGTGGAGGCGTGGGCGTCTGCTCGGCTCCCTCTGGCTCTGATATTCGGACCCCACTTACCTGCACATGTTGAAGATCTTGCTGTACCCTCGGACTCCTGTAGGGGAGTGTCCTGACGGGCTCAGTCGTGTGGCCTCCTGGGCTCCCTGTCCACCTCCCGCACCCGTCACAGCACCTGCTGGAGCCCGGCTGGTGAGACTGGATCCCCCACCCCCAGCCAGTCAAGCTGGCTGTCCTCGTCCCCAGCAGCTTAGTGCTGCCGCCTGGGAGAGGGTCGCTCCCGTCCTTGATGGGCTTGTCGGGGGTCCGGGCTGTCACTGCCCAGCCACATGGGACGTGTCAGGGAGACATTTGTGGAAATGCCACGTGACCTAAGTGACTCATGTCAGGATAAGCAAGTGGTTGTGTTTCTGCTGGAATCCAGCGCTTGACCTCCCTGGGATGGACGCCGCGTTCACCTCGAGATCTGGCCTCATTCAGGGCCCGTGTGTGAGCGTGGGGCCTGGGGCCACTGTGGTCTCAAGGAGCCGTGTGAGAAAATTGGACTCTGGAAAGTGACCTTAGCAAATGTTCAGGTGGTGATGTAGCAAATAGCATCCTGTCCATTCCGCTAACCGTGCAGGCTCACGGTTTCCGGACCTGCTGGTCCTTGAGCACAGACTGGGTTAGACTCCGTCACTCCATGGCAGACCTCAGGGGCACACAGGACGTCTTGAAAACCAACATGCTTTTCACCAGGGCCCCTGGCAGCTAACCTCAAAGCAAAATCACAAAAATCTTTCCATGTTTTCATTTAAAATGAGCTTGATGCGACTGATGGCTGCGTGTCGGTCTGCTTGTGAGGGGCAGAGACTCGGCAGGTCCCTGGGATTCGTCCTAGGACCATGGTCCTAGTACCCCCAGCCTATGTGTGGGACACCAGGGGCCGGTCATTCGCAGTCCAGGTTTCAGTGTTTGCCAGAGGGGCCCCAGCTGTGCTGTGGAGTGGGGAGATGCTGGGGCAGCACCTGGCCCTGCGGGCTGCTCCCAGGACACTGTCTCTCTTCCTGCAGTCGGGCTGTGTAGGCTGCTCTGGGCCCCGCCTGGCATCCCCCGCCCCGCTACAGCAGGAAAGCCGAGGACAGAGAACCATCGTAACCACACTTGTAACCCTCCTGGCGCTCTTGCTGGCCGGAAATAGCTCAGGCTGGCTGCAGGGGACACATCCCCTGTGCCCTGTCATAAACCCCTGGGTCGTCAAGCTGACCCGGGACGTGGCTGTGTCCCGCTCCCCCTTTCACAAAGGCAGGATCTCCTGTCGAGAGCAGGGTCTCGTCTCAGCCTCACGTCTCAGTCCCCCTCCTTTGAGCCTCGGTCGTGGGCCTGTGCCCAGCCCAGCCGTCTGGCTGCCGCGGGGGGGCAGAGGGCGGCCGACGTCACGTCGCGGGTTTTGCCAGTGACTCTCTGCTCCTTTCTGCCTGTGAATTCGTCTTGCCATTAAGGAAAAAATTACACCCACCATTCAAATCATTAATTGAAAGGCCCTTATTATCTCATTAATGGTGTTTGATATCTGAGGCAGATAAACTTGGAGAAGCTCATCTGTTCAGCCCCTGAAGAAATGTAATTACATCTTGGGCCTTACTGAAATGTCTCACTCTCAGCTGTCGCGCGCGGTCTGCTGCTCCGCGCCCACGGACCCCCGTCAGATCTGGTGCGGAAATACGGCGGCGCCGGCCGGGCCTGGGCCGCCCGTGGGCAGAGCGGGAGGCCACGTTTCAGGAAGGCGTGTCCGGCTGCCGGGCTGGCTCTGGGCAGCCCCCCCGACTTCCCGCGCTCCTGGGGGGGGCCCTCCTCCCGTGCGCGGCCTTCGCTGAGAATGAGCCCCGGCGGCGTGGCAGAGACAGGCTGAGACGGGGGACGGACTCGGCCGCAAGGCTGGACGGGGAATCACGGGAGAGCCGTGTCCCCGAGGCTGTGTCCTCTCGCCAAACCTGAGCTTTGCTGGTTGGGTTGCTTGCCAAGCTCCTGGACCTTCTTTGTGGAGAGCCTCTCCTGCCCCACGGTGGTTTTGTCCGCTCTCTGTGTTTTCTGTGCCTGTGTAGCCAGCGCCCGAGGGTCTGATGTGGCCGTCGTGCACCCCCGAGCCTCCCGGGCTCGCTCTCGCCGGCGAGGGTCTCCTGTACGAAGGGGAGCCGTGGTCCGCTCCTCGTCAGGCCTGTGCTCCGCCAGCACCGTCTGCACCGGAAGAGACTGGCCAGGAAGACCCGCTGGGGGGCAGGCTGGCCCCTGGGACTGGGCGGTAGAGAAGGACGGGGAGGGCGACTCCGAGGTTCTGAGACCCCCACTTGCGGGGGAGGTGAAGCCCCGCGGAGTGACAGGACCACGAGGGCGGGTGGCAGCTGGGTCCTTTAGGGCTGCGGCTCACTCCAGCCTCGCGCGGTCTCCCCTGCCCACGTGCCCCCGCCGGCTCCCCTCCTTGGGCTGCAGCGCCTGCTCGACCCCCGCTCAGGGTCCTTCCCGGGGACGGCCCATTTCAGTTGGCAGGGGACTTCTAGGGGTCTGGCTGTAATGGGCCTCCTTAAACCCGGAGCCTGGGGCCACAGGCACAGAAGGCCCAGGCTGCTCAGCACTTCTGGGCCGGACCCTCCTGGCCACCACCCGTGGGAGACCCTGGGTGATCACTCAGCTTCTCCCGATGTGACCGGCACTGGCGAGTTGCTCATATAGTGTCAGCGAGCGGGAATCCTGCAGGGGGCCCACACACCTCGGCCCTCGCTCTGTCGTCCAGACAAAGTGACAATGACAGCGTGCTAGCCTCCTCCGACCAGAGCCCCCAACCCAGATCCCCCCATCAGAGAGTCCCAGGGGCCCAGTGTCACCACAGGTCCCTTGTCAGAGCTTTCTGTGCCCCTGCAGGCTCCAGCACGAGGCAGGCACACGTTTGGCTGTAGGGTCCTGGCTGAGGCCTCACCCGTCTGCGTGGAAGGTCCACTGAGAGGACACGGAGGGAGATGAGTGGGTGAGCGGGAGGAGAGGGTGGGCTGCCTCACGACCCTCGGACTGCATGGCAGGTTCATTCTCTTCCCCTAATTAGTTTGAGGATTCTCAGGACAAACAGGATAGGATTTCTCAATTCAATTTTAGGGTGTTTGTTTTTTGTGCTAAAGCACACGGAAGTCACATTGATCTTTAATTCCTCATGCAAAGGGGAAGTATTTGCTCGTAGCTTATTTCGTGTGTCTGATTCTCAGCTGTGCTGGCGGGGGTAGTGGTGTCCAGCCAGGACCTGGAACGCTGGGGATGCCCAGTGTGGACAGGCTGCTGCTGAGCCCCGGGGCCTGTGGTCACCGTGCTGGCCCTCGTGGCCACAGGTGGGACTCTTGCCAGCCCTTTTGAGGGAGCTGAGGGCCCCATCTTTCCTTCTGCACTGAGGTAGCCATTCTCGGGGCTCCATCTGACCTTGGGGAGGCTGGGGTGCCTCTGCCGCAAACCCCACACTCTGTGCCCTCCGTGAACCTCACGGCTGAGACCAGATCGCTTCCTGAGTGGGTCCACCCATCCGAGGGCCCCAGCCCCCTCTCAGGGTAAATGCCGGGAGGGGGGCGCTCTGCGGAGTGAGTTGTCAGTGTCGTGGCCACATAATGGATTCCCCCCCCCCCCCCGTAGCTCGGAGGCTCGGGGTCCCCAGGAACACGGGAGTGAGGGCACTGTGCAGGTGGACCGTGTTGGGGTCACTCCCGGCCCCTCACTGAGAAAGAATGGCCTGGAGTGACAGCTTCCAGAAGCGGCCGTGACCGTGTCTGGCCCTGCTTGCTGTGCGCGGTGTGTGTTCTGACTTAGGGCTCAGGCTGTTGTCCCTGGACGTGCTCCCCTCAGGGATGGGTCAGGCAGTGTGTGTCTGCCCGGCCCGCTGTCCTTCTGGGGAGACTTTGTCTTCTCCCGTCGACCTGGTTGGAATGTCCATAGAGCGCCTCCCTGGGGGCCCTTCAGGGTTGTAGGGGACAGTTCTGTCACTCCAGCTGCCTTGTTTGACAAAAGCCCGGGACAAACACAGAGCCGGCTCAGTCTGCCTGTCCCAGCTGGTGGCCCTGCCTGGACTTGGGCCCTGTGACTTAGCCGAGGCTGGGTCGGCCCTGGATGCACATGGCTCCGGGCTTGTGAGCTGCCCTGCGGGGGTCCACCTCCTGCATTTTCTCCCAGTGGGGTCACTGCCCTCTGGGCCTCTGCAGGCAGCCTCAACACACGTGCTCCCACAGTGCTCCCGTGGGAGGCTTCAGAGTGAAGCCGCCTTTCCTGGGGCTCTCAGGGTGGTGAGCCTGCCCCGCGGCCGCAGGACGCCCTCGCCAGTGCTCCGGCTAGCTTCCCAGCACAGGACCTGGCGCTCGCCGCGAGGTACCCGGGTACACATTTGTATTCAGGTGTTGCCGTGAGAGAAGCTCCGCTCTTAGTGCCATGTTTTATGTCTCCAAATAATCCCTTTGTAATAAACTTAATTCCTGCCTGAACATGCATACCAGTCTGTGCACCTGTCACAAAGTCAAATAACGTGACATCTCCGGTTACATTATCACTCTTGATTAGAGTCTTACTCCTCAATACCGGCCTGTGATTCCGCGGGCACTCCCTGCCACGTTAATGTCTTCTTACGGTCGTTATCGGGCGACACCGCTGTCACTCGGAGATGGGTGGCTGGGAGCAGCGGCGACCCCCCAGAGGAAGCCCAGCAGTTTCGACGCCGGCTGTCCTCCTTGGGGCGGCAGGCGTCATTCTGAGCAGAAACCGAGCTGTGCATACGTAGAGATGAACTGAGGAAACCAGACTGCTCAGGCTCCAAGTGGTGTGTGCCGAGTCGTCTCCTCCAAGGCCCCGCTTCCCAGTTGGCACCACTTATTTTCAGACGGGTCCCCTCCATCACAGCAAGTGTTGCCGAGCTGGGCCACTGCAGGAAGTGGCCGGTGTACCTGGGAGCTGCCCTTGCTTGGCAGCCGGCCAGGCCTGGAGGGGAGGTGCCCCTGCCTGGCTCTCCCTCCCTGCAGCCCCGGTAGCCCCCGGGCTGCACAGCTGGGTGGCGGGCGGTGGCCGTGCGGTTCTCTGTGCTGAGGCGCCTCGTCAGTGCTGTGAAAACGCGACCTCTCTGGAAAATGAGCCCCTTGTAGTTACCGGCCCATGGGCAGCCTGAACAGGTGCTGATCTGGAGGGCCTGCGGCTCAGACTGCAGCACTGTGCCGGTAGGGCTGGCCCCGTCACTCCGCAGCCTGCGCCGTGATCAGACTGCCTTGGTCCCCCTGTCATGGTCTCCAGAGGGAGGGGCTCACTGTAGGCCTCCTAGGAACTGTCCCCCTAGGCGCTGTCCCCCCCGCTTTAGCTGGCTTCTGTGGGGCTCATGTGCCCTTCGCGGGCACACTTTCAGGCCTTGAAACAGAGGGCTGTTGTCCCCAGATCTGGAGTTCAAAGAGATTGCCCTGGCGAGGGTCACACAGCTGATGCTGACCCCCGGGCAGTCCCGCTCCGCACCTGGGCCCTCCTGCCTCCACCGCTGCCTCAGGAAGCCCCTCCCGACCTCCCCAGTGAGAAGTGAGCCCCAGGATTCTGCAAGAAGAGAAGGAACCAGAGGAGATTTTAACAAGTGTCTGTGTCAAGGGGCTTGGTCTTGTTGCTTGTGTCTAAGGGGTTTCTTTGAAAAGTTGGGTAGTTTGTGGTGTTTCCTGAAGGAGGGAGGTTGGGAAGAAAACCGTCGGGCCAGGGCCTTAGAGACGACGGTTTTGTGTGTCCGATTCCCTGTTCCTGCGGAGCTCACCTGAGTCGCACTGGTTGACGGTGTGGCTCAGTCACAGTGGTCCCTGCCGTGCGATGTGTTCGCTCTCACGCGTCCGTGTGATCCGTAACGGTGCTATGAACAGAAGCTGCCTGTGCGCCAGGCCCTCCGCTAGGCCCTGGGAGCGCAGCCCCGCGCCGCCGTAGCCGGGGTCTGTTGGCTGCTTGTGGAAGCAGCTCGTCTCCGGACTCCGGAGGGGGAAGGACAGAGCCATGCGCGCTCCTTTCAGGGCTGTCCTGGAGGTTTTGTTAACGTTCCCGTGTGTCTGCCCCCCTGCCGCCGACCCGCCCGTCTGCCCGTCTGTCCACCTGCTGACCCACCGTCCGTCGCTCCGTCTCCCCACCCGCTCACCCCTGCACCCATCCCCCGTCTCTCACCTGCCCGTCCGCCCGTCCCTCCACTCGTCCGTCCGTCCGTCCGTCCACATCCGCGCACTTGCCCACCGCGCGTCTCTCCCTCCCTCCAACCCGTCCCTCCACTCCTCCGCCCATTCCTCCGTCTGTCCGTCCACTCCTCCGCCCATTCCTCCGTCTGTCCGTCCACTCCTCCGCCCATTCCTCCGTCTGTCCGTCCACTCCTCCGCCCATTCCTCCGTCTGTCCGTCCACTCCTCCGCCCATTCCTCCGTCTGTCCGTCCACTCCTCCGCCCATTCCTCCGTCTGTCCGTCCACTCCTCCGCCCATTCCTCCGTCTGTCCGTCCACTCCTCCGCCCATTCCTCCGTCTGTCCGTCCACTCATCCGCCCATTCCTCCGTCTGTCCGTCCACTCATCTGCCCGTCCCTCCTCCCCCTCCCTCCCTCCATTCTGTATTCGCCCGCACCCAGCCATCCATCTGTCCGTCCGCCCGTCCATCCATCCTTCTACTCATGCACCTGTCCCTCCACCCACCCGTGCCCCCTGTCCGTCCGTCCGTCCGTCTGTCCACCCGCCCATGCAGAAGTCACATTTGTTTGGACGCGCGCCCTGCTGCTCTCGGTTGAGCACTGTGATGTTTGAGTCCTGTGGGGCCGAGGCTGTCTGAGTCTTTGCCCTCGAAGATCTCAGCCAGGTGATAAGGGCTGTGGTTGGATCCTGCATAGATCTGGATGGTCGCTGCCCTGTGGAGGTGTTGTAGGAACCACACAGCTCCCCAGCAGGATGTGCTGGGGGAACAGACTGCTCTGACCTAAGCCTTGGCCTCCAGGGGCACCTCTTTTCCTGGAAACCCTGGCTTTGCCTTCCCAGGGAGGGGCACTATGCAGGGGGCCATGACCAGGAGCCACCTCTGTCCCTACTCCCGCCCACCCCACCTGGCCGGCTTGAGCCGGGCAGTGTCCTCTCTGTCACTGAGGAGCTCAGTGGAGCCCGTGGGGAGTGGGGAGAATCATGCAGTGAATATGTCCGTGCATCGACAGAGACGTCCGGTGCCCGCGGGGCGTGGTGCTCTTCGTGCTCCACAGAGCAGTGCCCTCTGACGTCCTGTAAGCCCTGCTGTGGGGGAGACCGTGAACATTCTGGCTGCCTCCCAAAGTGGAATAGAACCAGGGGAAATACCGCATTTTGTATTGAGCCAGAAATCCAAGATTCAGCCTTCCAACCTGTAATCCACATGGAAGCCGTGAAGGTGCACTCCACAGTACTTTGTGCAGGCTGCCGGGAGTCCGGGGTGCACCGTCCCTGGCACGCACCCCGCAGGGACTCTGCAGTAGCCAGGCAGACGGGAGGCCTGGCTGTGACTCTGCTCAGGACTACGTGTCATCTGCGTTATGGTCAGTGACCTGTCACCTGATACCCACCTCTGTTCACACGGGGCGCGCGGGTACGCCTGCAGGCCGGGCCCGGGGCGGAGCTGCTGGCTGCTGCTGCTGCTGCGATATGCCCATGGCTTGGTGTGCGCGGTCACCGGCCGACAGATGGACGGACGGACGGATGGACGAATGGACGGATGCACGGACGGACGGATGGACGGATGGACGGACGCGTGAGGTCAGGAGCGTTTGCCTTTCCTGGGTTCTCACCTGTGCCTTTCTCTCCCGTTCACTCCGCCACTGGTGCTGGCCATGCCGCCGCCTTTCTTCCACAGACAGACCTGCTTCCTGTTGCCCAGGGGAGTGTGGGGAGCGTCGGTCACCTCCCCTGGGACGTGGGTGTGTTCCTGGGCTGGGGGGCCTGCACAGCGAGGGCACTGGGGCTGTCTCCCGGTTAGGGGAGGCCCTGCGGCCTGCAGAGATCCGGCGGTCAGCTCTGACCCTGGACTCAGCTGTGTGACACCACTCCGCGGTGGGTGTCCTGGCACAGAGGCAGAATGATCATCTTTCCTTTGATGCTCCTCGAAGCTCACACGCAGTCAGACCTCTGGGAGGATTTTGAGTTAAATACGGTTCATTTTGTGTCTGGCTTGAGAAGCTGAAGGTTGGGGCCAAAGAGAATGAAAAGCAGCATCCTCCTGGGTTCGCCGGCCCTCGTAGAAGATGCTGCCTCGGTGCCGCCCCGGGGCTTCGGGGGCTCTCTGGGGGCACCCCGTCCAGGGCTGGGGGTTCTCACCCCGGTACCTGCAGCAGGCCGTCCTGCCCCCCGCCCCCTCCCGGGCGGATCGCCCACTACGAGTTCGATTTCTTACTGAACTTGTCTCCTCAACTACCTGTTTCCCCACAGATGCTCGCTCTTTTATCAGAAACGCACCGGCCGCCGCTTTGGCCGCTCGCGGTAATTACGGTGGTAATGTCCGAGTCGGGGATGCTCCGCTCATGCGTGCCATGTGCCGGCCTCGTCACGGGCACTTGGCACCTGCTGGCAACACGGAGGGAGGGCGCTGCTGTCCCCAGTTGCAGGGGGGAACCTGAGAACAGCGCCAGGAGGCTTGCCCAGGGCCTGGAACCTGCCGAGGCACGACCGGGGTCTGAATCCTGGCAGTTCCGCAGCGTTTCAAGTGTGCGCTTGCCGCGGACTCCGGGTCGCCAAGCGGACTCTTCCCTGACTGCCACCACGTGCCGGCCGTTCTGTTTCAGGGCTGTGGGGGTGCTCGGGCCTGAGGACGTCACAGGGAGAGCGATCCCCCCGTGACAGAGGGTCGTGCGGTCGTGGTGGCGGTGTGGCTGGGGCCTGGACGGCTGAGCTGTGGCTCGCTGCCGCCCCTCACTGCCGCCTGCCCTCCCAGATGCCTCTGCAAAGGGCCAACCAGACCAGCAGCTCTGGGGTCATGGAGGGCCCCTTTTCACTGTACGGGAGCCTGAGCATACATACCTGAACACACCGGTGTGTCCCCACCTTGTCCTTTGCGGCAGGTGTACTCGCCAGAGAGAATCCTGCTTTGTAGATGGCAGCGTCCTTCCTCTGACTGGAAAAATACAACCTTTTGGTGGAAGGACCCAAAGCAAAAACATCATTTGAGCTTTAACACTGGGAGGTCCTCTTGGAACCCAACCAGAGGCAGGAGTCAGCAGTGGCAGATTTCCATCTGGAAGGTGGCCCGCGCGGCGTGTCTACGATGGTGAGCTGCCGACCTTCACGCCAGGCCCACGTCCGGGGCCTGCGATGATGCCCCTGCCCGTGCCGCGGCCGCATGAGTGTGGCTCTGCTGGGGCCGCCTGGCGCTGGGGGGCCTCCCTGGGGGAGGGCCCGGACAGAGGGAAGACCACCTCCGACCCACATGGTCGGGATGGGCCGTCCACGTGCAGGGTCCCAGCTGTGCTTTGCCCCGGAGAGGCGGGACAGCGTGTCCAGGCCCGTCCTGCGATGCTGGGCTGGATGCCCAGGCCTGCAGCTTTCTCGAGCTCCCTGGGCGGATCCTGACCCAGGGGCAGGGCTCAGAGCTGCAGACCTCCAGCTGTCCGGGCGGGACGGTTCCACTGCTCACGGCTGTCAGGACAGTTGGTGTCGCCGTGGACAGCGCGCTGATGGGCCGGCGGGGAGCTGCAGGTGCAGGAACCAGAATGTGCTCTCACCGCAGCTCGGCTAATGTGCAGGAGGGCGGGAAGAATATCACTGGGACCCGACTCGTCTGACTGCGGACATCAGTGTCCTGGGCAGAACTTCCTCTCCTTTTTATGTCTGCTGCCAGGGCAGAGTGCTGCCTGTGGACCTCAGTTTCCCTCTAGGTTTGCGGGACTGGGCTATTGACGGGCCCTGACTCAGCCCCTCGGCCCTGCCACTGCTCCGCAGGCCGACTGTCCCCGAGAGGGCCGAACCCCCTGCGATATGACCGGTGGCAGCTTTATGAGCGATGGCCCTTTGCCCAAATGGTGTGGGCAATGCCAGGCAGCCCGTGGCCAGTCGCCGGGCCGTGGTTCCCGCATCGGAGACACTCTGCCCCGTGCATAAATAAGACAGGCCCTTTTGAAAGCGAAATCTGTATTTAAGGACGCGTTGGGCTGTGTTCCTCGCCTCCCGTAAAGGTCAGTCGGATAGATTTTTCCTTCTTTAGCATTGCAGACTGCGAAGCGCTGGGCATTTCTATTCTCCCTCCATCCAGGGAGCCTGGGGGACTAAATTAGATTCTGAAATTGAGTGTGCGTGTGCGGAGGAGTCGGTGAGGTACCGTAATGGGAGGGCATTGCTTCTCACCTTGCAAGTAGCGAGGTCATGATAATATGAAGCGAAGTGGATTAAAAATAAAACCAAAGGTATTTATTTACGACCTGCTCAGAATTGGATTGGCGTCCGTGTAAGTTGCAGCTAATGGTGAAAGACAGCAGATTGATGTTGATCTGTCCCTGGGGACATTCTGCCAGTGAAATTTGCTCCGCGAATTCAATTTAAAGGCCCCCAGAAAGTATCCAAAATGCAAAAGGAAATGGGGTTGAGGAAGGGGATAAAGCAGCCGCGGTGAGCCGGCCGCGGGGGACAGTCGTGGGGCGCGTCTCGCGGTAGGGCTGGGCTCTGCGCGGCTCACGGACCCACGGCGCCGTGTCGTTCCACACCAGGTTCTGGCCTTCCCTCGTGGGAACTGGGACCCCATTCTGCAGATGAGGAGCCTGAGGCCGCGAGGCGGTCAGTGGCTGGGCTGGCCTCCCAGCCAGATAGCAGAGCAGCCAGGGCTGGGTCAGACCTGCTGTCGAGTCCGTGGCCTGAGTGCTCCCAGCGGCCGGCTCTGTGGGACAGCGTGGCCACCCCCAACCTACAGATACAGGGCGTGTGGCTAGCAGAGGGGTGTGTACTGAGGACTAGACTGAGATGAGAATGCGTCATCCGTCCTGTCCAGCACCCCCTGATTGTGTGCCCCGTCCCGGCCTTGTGGGGACAGGAGGCTCGGTGGACGGCACCCGTGTGAGTGTCCCAGTGCTGCGCCTTTCCAGGCAGGCAGGGTGGGGCAGCCCAAGTCACACGCCCCGTCTGCCACCTGTCCTCTGTTGGCAGCCTCCGAGGGCCAGCACCAGCACCCTGAAACCCCGGCCACCCTTCCGGCTCACTCAGATCTGGTTCTAGGGGGATGGGCAGGCTGGAGGGAAGGCCCCAGTGCTCCAGAGCCAGGGCCCGCCGGGCTGTCCACACAGTGTGGGCCCACTTCCCGAGAGGGAGTCTGGCCTCAGGCTTTGCCCGACCTGTCGGCCCAGTCCCCCATTTCTCCTGTGAGAGCCCCAGCCCAGGAAGCCATCCTGGTCACATAGCTCTCCCCACTTCTGCCGGAACCCTCCGGGTGCTGGACCTGTGCTCCCCGAGACCTGCCCTTCGGGGGGTTGCCGCTCTGCACAAGGGCCACGGTCCCTCAGAAGAGCTGGTCCGTGGGCAAGGCTGTGGGTCTCATGTATCACTATGGCCCCGGTCATGCTGTCCTTTCTAGCACTTTCTTCAGTATCCTTCTCTCTGGTTTCTAAACTGTGAGCTCTTGAGGCACGTCCTGTGTCCTATAGGGGGTGAGCTCAGTGCCCGCCTGGCGAGCCTGGGTGGGCTGGGTCAGCGGTGGGTCTCCAGCCTGGTTTTCCCTGGAAACCCTGAGTGCTGGCTGAGGGACAGTGACAGGGGCTGCCGGGCATGTCCCCCCCCCCCCAGCACGTACCCACCGTGGGCAGAGCCCGCCGCCAGCCAGTCCCCACCCAGGCGATCCCCTGAATTGCAGCCGCCCGCCCCATAGCTGGTCACCTGCTCTGACTTGGGCTTCTCTCTCTCCCCCCAGGAGCTGCTGCTCTTCCTTCAGAACCTGCCCACGGCGCACTGGGGCGACGAAGACGTCAGCCTGCTGTTGGCCGAGGCCTACCGCCTGAAGTTTGCCTTTGCGGATGCCCCCAATCACTACAAGAAGTGAGCCGGGGCCGGCGCAGCGGGCCGCACCCCGCCGGGGGCCATGGGTCCGGGGCCGAGGACAGGTCTTGCTGGGCAGCCCCGCTCTCCAGGGAGCAGGCTGGGACTGGGTGTCAGACGAGGGCCAGGGCCTGGCCGGGGTGGGGGGGCTGCTGCCTCTGTTTCCTGAGATACCAAAGAGAGCCGGGAGGGTGTTGGCCCTTCAGGGGCCCTGCCCGGAGCGTCCTTGCCAAATGCCCGCCTCCTGGAGCCACCAGGGCACAGCAGCCCAAGAGCCAGACCCTCTGGAGAGGCCTGCTGTCCGGTGCCGGGGCGGAAGGAGGTGGCCGTCATCTCATACCTGCTTTGAAATGCAAAAATCCTATTCTGTTGAGTGAAAGAAAATAAAACACAGACAAGAACATAGAAGTGAATGTTGCCCTCACCTGTGAAGTCTGTGTCCCCAGGGGCTTCTCGAAGTTGGCTTTACTCCTGTAATCGTCCGTCCCTCGGGCTTTAGCGTGTCCCTGCTCTCTTGCCTGAGACTGAACTGGGGACCGCCCTGTGCGCTGGCCGAGTGGCTGTGCGGCTCTGGCTCCAGCAGGCCGGGAGCAGGGTGAGGAGCTGAGCAACGGGCCTGCTTCGCATCTCCAGCCTCTTGGAAGAGAGCATTTCGGGGCCGTGTGCTGTACTGCTGGGGTATTGGGGGGAGGCGCTCAGGGCCCTGCAGCCCTGGGGACATGTCACACAGGCTGCTGCCGAGGACGGAGCTCCCTGCGCTGGGCTGTCAGGACCTGTGGGTTCTGTGTCTGTGATCAGAGTCCTCGAAGCTCGCTCTGTGGCCTCCTCACCGCCTCTCAGATCTCCGCGGGTTCCTTGCTCAGCTGACGGCTTCCTGTGGTCTGGGGTCGCTGGGGCTCAGAGCCCCGGCACAGAAGGTCCTGGACTGGCCTGCCTGGGGCTCCGCGGTGGCCACATACGCTTCCCACATGCCCCTGACACATGCGGAGGTACACCTGTCCCAGGCGTGTGGTTGGCTGGGACATGGCCGCCCTGCAACTCCGCCGGCCCACACTGACCCTTGAGCCAGGACAGGCTCCTGTCCTCAGCTCCGCCTCCTGCTCGCGGACCTGCGTATCTGGAGGCTCCTCTTCCCCGCTGCGGGCCTGCACTGGAGCCGCCTCGGTGCCCCCGCCTCTGCCTGCTGGGAGTGAGGACGCTGCGAGAAGCCGGTGAGCGGGGGCAGGAGTGCCTACACACGTGAGGTGTGTGTGTCCTTTCCTCTTGTTAAAAAGATTCTCGTGGTATCATTTCCACGTGTGATGTGGAAATCAGTGCAGAGCACTGTGCAAATGTGCGGTGTTCCCCGATCAGCCCGGGCGGGGTGGACGCTCAGGCCAGTGAGACAGAGCTGCAGCCCCGGGATCAGGGCCCGTCTCCGACCGGGGCTCGGTGGCCCAGCAGCTCCTTCTACAACCAGAGTGCGGGATTCCCGGAGGACGGCCCACGGCCGCGCGGGAAGCCCCGTCCTGCTTGGCCGCCGCCCCAGGAACCGCCATCACAGCCGGGCTCACCCGCACGGCCAAGGCGTGGACGTCCGCCTCTTGAGGCAGCTACTTTTTGCAGTAGGAGGCTCTGCCAGGTTAGATGAAGCTCCACGTGTGTCTTCCTGTGTCTGTGAGCCTGAGACCAACCCTCAGAGCCCCTTGATCGGAAGCGATGGAAGGGTGTTCTGTCTGAGAAGTGATGAGTTGGACGCAGTGAACCCCCAGCCTTGGCCTGATCCGAGGACCCTCCTAAGGGAACAGGGCTGCCCCGGGCCAGGCATCTTTGGTCCTTGGAGGCCAGGTCCTTGGAGGCCAGCTGAGAGTGGGGGCACTGGGCTGAGTCCTGGCCCAGGAGCACCTTTGGGGAGCCGGAGGTGCAAGGCAGAGCAGGAGTCACACTCGGGCCAAACCCCTAAACCCTGACTCTGCCCGGCTGAGGGTCAGATCCAGGACGGCCCCATGTCTGACCATCTGCAGGCCCGGGATGGGAAGGGCCTCCTCACCACAGCCGGTCAAGTGCCTCCTGGGACCCAGGACACCCCTGTCCCTGCTTCCAGCCTCCTGGGGTCCGTGAGACAAGGCCCCCGTGAGCCCCTGGCCCCTCCGGCACCCCATGCCTACACTTTCCCCCACCGTGGAGACTCCGCAGGGCTGCATGTCACTGTCGGCCGTCTCGTGCTGCCCACTGCTGGGGTGGGGTGAGGCACTGTCCCCCGGGGTGGCCAGAGACACCGCAGGGTGGGAGAGCTCCCCTAGCTTTCCCCCCATGACCGAGCGCCGTGTGGAGCTGGGCTGGCTCCCAGGCCTTGTTGCCGGCTTGGGCTCGCGGGGTGGGCAGGCCCCGTCCCTCCCTTGCGCGGGCGGCGGGGCTGCCGGCCCAGAGCTCAGAGCTGGTGGCCACTGCCATTTGTAGCCATGGTTTGCTGGTGTTGGTGGCGGCGGTTGACTCCTCAGCCCGTGCTGGGGTCTCACAGCCCCCACAGGTGGCTCCAACCCCGAGGTCCTGGGACAAGCCCCCGAGCCCTTATCCCTGTGGCCCTCACCTGGCCAGGCTACCGAGAGCAGCCCAGCCTGTTGGCACTGCCGCCAAGTGGAAGGTGCCGGAGAGAAGTTTGAGGGGTGTCCGGGCCCCGGGCAGGTCCGATGCGCTGGGGGTGTGGCATGATTCGGACTAGCTGGTGGGCGGGGCCTCTGCGCTGGTATTCCCTGTGGCTCTGAAACGGGGGAGCTCTCTCCTCTCATCCCCACATTTCAACAGATGGGTTCCATGGGGACCGCGGGCGTCCATCTGCCTTGACAGCGGGCTGGCGGGCCTGCCATCGGAGCCACTTTTTGGTGATGTGGGTAGACACCGCTCCCAGGGTCAGGCGGCGGGGGCCCCCCTGAGTCTCCCCGGTCCTGCCCCACCCCAACAGACCCTCTCCCCTTACCCCTTCCGCCTCGTGCTCCGCGAGCACCCAGAGATCGTGGCCACTCGGGGGCCTGCCCTGCTCAGCTGCGAGGCCCGTCCCCCTCGTTCTGTAGCCCGACTGACCATCAACCAAGAATGGCCAAGAATGCTCGAAGCCCCCATGTGACCATGCGCCAAGGATCTAACCCCCGAGCACATTGCATTAACAATTTGAGGCGGATTATTCACTTGGGAAAAAAATACACATTCAACTGCTTTCCTGATGATGGTTTTAAACGTAAAAATTAAAATTCCCCCAAATGCTCAAAATAGAAATAGGTATTTTTTAGAACAGGGAGTGGCAAAAGCCTTTTTGAGTGTGATTCCAGTGACCAAATGACCTGGATGGTCTGATGGACCACGTACACCGTGGAGCAGCTGTGAGGACCCCAGCACCGGCCCCTGCGCCCCCGCCCCCGGTGGGCAGAGGTGAGTGCCAGCCAGCCGAGCAAACGCATTCCCAGCCTGAATGAGATACTTACGTTCCCGAAGACGTATCGAGTTCTTGGAAATAACTCTCGGAAATAGAAACGGGCGCAGTACAGAAAGCAGGGAATTCTCAAAAGGGGGCGGCAGGGTGGTCAGTAAGTCGCTCGCATCATTCACAGTCGGGCGGGAGGCAGGGCAGGAGCTGAGGGGGTCCTGCGGCGCCAGCTGCCTGCTCTCAGGCTGCATTCCTGGCCGTTGGATCCGTTACAGTGGAAAACCAGCACGCTCGCTCTCAGTCTACATTTTTCTCCGAAGATCTAGCAGTGATTTTTGTGTATTTTTTTACTTTTAAACTGAAGTCTAATACTCACAGAAGAGGGCACCCTGCAAATCTAGCACCCAGTGGATTACCGAAGCAACACCCGGGCTCCACAGTGAAGGTCAAGGAGAACCCCTGGCCCTGGTGCACCCCCCTATCCCCCCACCGGTCTCCCTAAGCATGACGCCATCCCGACTCCCAGCACCACAGTTTGGTTTTGGATCTTCCGAAACTGTTCTTGAACAGGGTCGCACGGGATCTGCTTCTGTGAACGACGTACTTTGTACAGCTTTCTGCTCGCGAGGGCGTCCACGCCTGGGCAGCCGGGGTTCGGTCGGTCCTTCCTGCTGCTGTCGTTTTTCCCTTCAGACGAGTGGGTCACAGTTCCTGTGGATGGTTGCCAGGTGGGGGCTGTCACAACCACGGCGGCTCTGAGCGTCGACGCACGTCCGTCCTAGGTGGACGTGTGCCCACCACTCGGGGTGTTCGTCGAGGAGTGCGATGATGGGGCTGCGTGGCGTCTCCCCCACCCGAGAGGATGGCGGATTGTGCCACAGTGATTCCCCAGTGTACGTTTCCACCGCGGGGCTCGAGGGTCCTCGTCCCCCCACACCCTCACCCACTCGAGGTTCTTGGCCGTTCCAGGGGGAGGGTGTCTCAACGCTTCCCTCCGCCCCGGCCTCCCGCACATCTCCCCACACAGCGCAGCGTCTGTTTCCGTCCTGCCGCAGCCAGAAAGAGCCCTGCTTGGGCCCTCTTGTTGTCCTAATATCCCAAGTGCTTTCTCGTATCATTATAATTCTTCAAAAACACGATTTTAATGACTGCGCAATATTCTGTCGCATGGATTAACGTAATTCTGTGTATTCCCTTGCTGTACGTCAAGCTGCTTCCGTCTCTTACTGCTGCAAATGCTGCTGTGATCAACATCAACGTTCCTGAATGGATTTCCAAAGTTTGCGTCACGCCACCGCACTTTTCTGAAATACCCATTAGTATCTGTTTTCACTAACTGGAAGGCTCTAGAGAGGACTTGATGAGAAAAGGTGGAGCGGGAAGACGGCATTCGGCGTTGGTTCCCGGCAAGCCGGCCGAGACACCGCGAGAATGGCATCCCCACCCCCCATCCTTCCCTGGGACTCCGCTGGGTGTCCCGCTGCCTGCCGCCGCGGCTCTGGACTGTGGCTGTGAGCGTCAGTACTTTCCCTCACTTGCGCATCTGTTAGCAATATGTGTCTGTCCTAAGGTATCAGAAAGGCGTAAGAGAGGGGGTCTTTTTGTGGTCTGGGAATACGCGCACATCTTTTTGTATAAATTAATGGTAATGGCCTCTTTGCTTTATGCCATTTTGGCTTAGGGAAGATTTTAGGAATGTCCTACTTTCAGCGAGTTGGGGGAGCCCTGTAGTGGATTCTGCAGTCATTAGTGGGGAGTGGGTAAGTAGGCATCTCCCCCGTGCCATCTTCAGTGACCGAGGCTGCAAGTCTGCCTATCTGGCTGACCTGCGAATGTCTTAGCGAGTGCAAGGTTAAGAGACGATTGAACATGTAAGGGTGAAAAACTAGAAATCGAGTGTATACCATCCAGGAGAGGGAAAAGAAAGTGAATGAGCAAAACTGATCAAGTCAGAGAAGCTAAGAAAGGGGATGGGGAAAAGCAAAGAGAAATGCGGTAACTAAGAGCCTGGCCCGTGCGAGTCCAGATAAATCCTCTCAGAGAGATTCACGTTATACTGTTTGGAACCTCATAAAATCCAATAACATACAATTTGCAAGAGATATACCTAAAACAAGACGACACAAGACTTGAAATAAAAGCGTGAAGAAAATCAATGTGAGAAGTACTAACCAAAAGAAAACATGGCTGAGAATATCTGTGTTCCCCTAAAATCTATCTGAGGAACATTCAGAGGACAAAGGGGCACGTATGTCCCATGATCAGAGAGCACCTTAGCCATGTGTCTGCGTAGATAGGGATGTAGCCCCAACTGAAAGCAAAGAGGGACCCAATCACGGATGAAGGTCGACCTTGCCACAGCACGTGGGACATGCTAGCCTATCTTGCAGAAAATGTGGTTAAGCAAGGGATACATTTAAAAAACAGAAATTTGAAGAAAAATTATTACGCTAAGAGAATTTTGCTCTCCACAAACAGAATGTGCATTTATTTCCAGCACATGAGAAACATTTAAACATTATCAATGTTGGACCTGTCTCAAAGGAGATCTCAGTAAACCCAAAGCCTCACTAGGGCTATAGACCCATATATTCTGTCCACCATGCCACAGTTTTAGAAATCAAAACCAAGGAGAGAAAACCTAAGTGTCACTCCCCTCCGTATACATATAAATAATCTGCTGAAGTATAAATGGAATCTTACCGGAAATTACAAAATGACAGTAAGAGACTAAGAACTAAAAAGAATAAGAGAGCAAAAATGTAAAAAGAGAAAACCCATAAAGGTTGACTTTGTATCGCAGCGGAAGTTACTGGGGAGAAGGGAGGCACAAGCAATGGGCGTGTCTGACAAAACCGAACATCAGCCCTGGAACCGAAGGCTCACGCAGCGGCACGGGGGTGGATCTTGGTCCGCTTTGCAGTTGGCACATGTCCTGCGTTCGGAAGCAGCACTTGTGCACAGGAAGGGCTGAGTAAGTGTTGAATGAAGAAGAGATAAATTTCTGCACCGTAAAACCCCACCATATTAAGGGAGGGGACGGAGGCGAGCTGCAGGTGCTGAAGAGAGTTTGGAAATAAACATGCAGAGAGCGAGAAGATGGGCCGCGGCGGGGGAGTCCCTGCTAAAGATCTTTGGGTGCGTGACTCTCAACATACGCAAAGGGCCCTCACAACTCAACTGTCAGACAAGTATATTGAAGGATACTCAGCGACATATGCTGTGACTTAAACGCTGTATGTAGTAAAGGGGCGCCTGGGGGGCTCAGTGGGTTAAGCCTCTGCCTTCTGCTCACGTCATGGTCTCAGGGTCCTGGGATCAGGTCTTGCGTTGGGCTCCCTGCTCAGCGGAAACTCTGCTTCTCTCTGTCTCTCTGCCCCTCTTACTGCTCGTGCGCACTTGCTCTCTGTGACAAATAAATAAAATCTTTCAAAAATTGCTCTAAAAACACAGTCTATTCATTTTTAACAATCCTAAGTGAATCCTATGACCAGCCTCATCCCTGTGAATTGGAGAACCTGGATGAAATGGACAATTCTCTAGAAAAACACTCATTACAAAAACTGGCTCAGGAAGGAAATTAAAAACCCCAAATGGACCAATGCCCACTGATAGCTTGAATGGGGGGGTGGTGTCACAGATCTGTCCCTTCCCAAAGGCACCAAGCCCGGATGGTATTACAGCACGTTTTACCAAACCCCATCGACCAGAATTTAGAGGGCAGCGTAATGCCGGAGGCGGGGCTCTGGGTCCTTGAGCACCTGGAAGGGCTCGCCTTGGGGACTGTCACGGAGGATGGCCCCGGGATCTGCCACACGTGGTGTCTGGCCTGACCTCGGCGCACACCCAGCTGGCTGGGGAAGCTGCGGCCGGACCGTAGCCACAGAGGGTTACTTGCTGCTTTCGTAGATCTTCTTGTGTCTCTTATAAGGTCTGCAGGCCGAGAGCTCACGGCCACCCAGCCCCGCTCTGTGCTTTGGGGCCGATAATGCCACTCCGTAGGGCCAGGCTGCCCTCTGCTGCTGCTCGTGGAGGTTAGAACTGGGTTTGGGACCCCGGGAAGCGGAGGTGGGGGTGGGTGCCAGCTTCAGATGGTTCTGCTCAACTCGCTGTCCGGTGACCCAGATGCGGGGTAGATTATACTTAAGAATAAAATGAAAATATAGTCCAGAGACCACGGTGTCTCATTGGCTGGAGGTGGGGAGTCAGCGCCCCAGATCCTGGGGGCCATGTCAGCTGGTTCAGGAGGCTGGGGAGCTGGGCGTAACGTGGGAGGGAAGCCGGAGACACGAAGGGAAGGGGGCAGGCCGAGCGGAGGGGGCGGTCGCCAGGGAGCCCTGGCTCTGTCTGGATGGAGCGGCGTCCGGAGGCGGAGTGGCACCCCGACTGCACATCCGAGAAGGGGTGTCGGGTCAGGGCCAGAGGCTGCCCGGGCCGGGATAGCAGAGGGCCTCTCTCGATCCGCAGGACAGAAGGCCGCCCTGCCCTCAGGGCCACAGCCGAGTCCTCATTGCTGTGAGTCTGGGAGAGCAGCGGCCACCCCAGCAGCCGAGGGGCCTGAGAACACGCGTCTGTCTGTCTCAGGACTCAGGACGTGAGCCAGGAGCAGCCACCGTGGAGGGTAGCCGGGGTCAGCCTGGAAAAGCCCAGAGGCCAGCTTGGAAAGGCATCGTCGGTCCTCAGAGAGGCCCCCCCCCCGTGCCCAAGAGCCGTCGATCGGGCTTCCCCCCCTTTCTCCATCCTGTTTGTTTTCTTCAGAGCCCAGACCACGGCCTCCACGATCGCTTGTTTATGAGCTCGGGGTCGCCCTGCACTGGGCCTCTGACTTGTCCTTGATAATATTTGAGGCCTCCCAGAGAGGCCAAGGAACTCGGCTGGTGGGCCCTGGACTGGCCTGGCCCCTGAGCCCACCCTGCAGTGACCTGGCCCCTGCGGTGCCCCTGGAGGGAGGGTTTCCCCCAGCACGTGGCATGTGAGCCCGGCCCGGCCACGTGGGGGTTGAGTAGCTGGTCCTTCCACTCAGTACGCATTCATGGGGCACCTGCTCTGTCCCAGGCACCGTGATCTGTGGGGACACCGAGGCCCCGTGGCAGGTTGGGCGTTTACTCTAAGGCTCAAAACCCTGAGGGTCAGAGAGCAGAAGGGACATTCAGGGTCCCCCAGTGAGTGAGGACGGCGGTGTCTGAGCCCTGGAGTCCCAGGGGCCTGCATCTTCCCGACGGGCCCTTGGTCCTCCCAGTGGGGCCCCAGGGGCTGACCTTGGTCTCCGAGGTGACGAGAGGCAGGAAGCGGGTCCCCGCTCCCCACCGCAGGCTGGAGTATCTCAGTGGCCACTGTCCCCACGAGGCCGCTGCTGGGGAGGCTCATGGGAGACGGGACCCAGGCACAGCCCCCCTGACCTGGCTATTAAAAATAATTGGCCACACACAGTGCAGGGAAGAACGTGTTCCTCTTCAGCTCGGCTGGGAAATGTGAATTATTCTCATGTTGCCATAGAAACCAAGATCCGTTCCCAACATGTTTTAGATATTTAATTTTGTGAGCCCAGGGATGACCCTGCCGTCTCTGCAGAGAAGCCAAGATGGGAGGGGGCAGCTGTGTGTCGCGTGTGTGTGCACACACGTGTGTTCGGGGCTGCTGGATCAGAGCTCCTGCCATGGGAGTGGCCGCAGGGCCGTGGTCCCAGGGCGGCTTGAGCTCTGGGATTGGAGGCTGGGCTCCTGGAGGGACCTGGAGTCCTGGACAGGGGCGCCGGGCCAGCCTGGCAGGGGCAGGGCAGGGACAGGGGCTCCAGCCGGGCTCTGCCTCCTTCTGAACAGCGACCTGCCAGGTGTGGGCCCTGGTGTCCCCACGCTCTCCCGGACTGGTCGCAGGACCCTGTGCTCCCGACCTCCGCCCTCGACCCAGCCTGTCCCTCTGCGTCTGTCTGCCGCCGCTGTTGGACCTCGGGAGCCACCATCCCTCCTCGGGTGCCATACCAGACTCAGGCCCCACGCTTGCCTTCAGGGACAGGAAAGGGCCTGTGGCCTCCATCCCCTCCTGCTGGTCCAGACCCACCTCTGCGTTGACCGCCCCTGGGCCTCGGGGTCTCCACAGGGGCGCTGGGGGTGAGCCGAGGGGAACACGTCCATCCAGCCGTGTCAGCAGCGCTTCTGAGTGAGAGGCGGCCCTCGGGTCCAAGAGAGACCCGGTCGCTGGATTTCCGCGGGAGCGGGGTGAGGCGGGCCTGCCCTGCGCCCCAGGACTGTGTTCCGGGTGTCTGCGGGCTGGGGGGGGGTCTCCTGATGTCGGGTCTCATCTGTATCTCTGTGCCCACAGGCATTTCCCCACCGTGGGCGCTTTGAGGCCAAAGGACCACAGGACCAGCCTTCCCACTGGACCACGAGGAAGAGGGGGGAGGCCCGCGAGTCCCCACGAGCCGCAGGGGTGGGGGGACCGTCTCCCCCAGCGTCTCCTCTGGGTGTCGCCCCCTTGGCTCCACCTCACTGTCCCCTCTGCCTGCCCAGTGGGGGTCCCGGGGGCAGGGGCAGCGTCCCCTCCCTTGTCCTTGTGGGGACCTGGGGCAGTGGGAGAGCAGCAGCCCCTTTCCCGCCAGCGTACCTGCTGGGCAAGGCACCCCTTGGATGGGAGAGGAGACTGAGCCGCGGGGAGCTCAGGCTGCTCACGGGGCCCACGGCGCTGTCCTGCCTCGCCCCGTCCCCATAACAGCCCGACGGGGTACCGTCCCCTTCCCGTGTGAACGTGGTGGGGCAGGGGTCCAGTGACTTTACTCAAGGTCCCGCCTCCGTGCTGGGCAGGGTGAGGGGGCACCGGGCCCAGGTGTGCGCGGAGGGGGCCCCCCCGGGGTGTCTGTCCCTCACCCCCGTGGGCTGGTCCCATGCCCAGCCATGGCCTTTGGCCTGTGTGTCCCCAGGGCCCTGGGGGCTGGGCCGAGAAGCCGCATGCTCCCCGCTTTGACCAGTGATGCCGCCTCTGTGGCGGGAGCCGTTGGCAGCGTCATAGGCGCGGGGGACCCGACCACCAGCGCG
Organism: Mustela putorius furo; assembly: GCF_011764305.1. NCBI lineage: Eukaryota > Metazoa > Chordata > Mammalia > Carnivora > Mustelidae > Mustela > Mustela putorius. Next base: position 14,651,624 of record NW_025422023.1, read on the forward strand.
TGTCCTTGGTGTCATCATGGGACTTTCGGGATCGGGTTCCTCAGCTGCCGGTGCGGTGATGTGACACGGGCCCGGGAGGATGTGCGGCCTCTGGGGTCATCCAGGCCTCTGCAAGGTCACGGCGCCCCCTCTGCCACACCCCTTCCGCCGAGGACGGGACGTTTCAGCCAGGCCTTGGGGGAGAGCAGGAGTTTGCTGGGTGGACCAGGGCTTCTGGGAAGAAAGCAGAGCACGAGCCGGGGCGAGCGGGGGTCGGACTGCAGCCGAGAGTGCGGGGTGCGGGCCCGGGTCAGGAGCAGGGGGAGCGGCGACACGGATCGCCAGGGACCACCCCTTGGGGGGGCTCGGACACCGCGCTCCGGAGTCGATCCTGTGCTGACCACGCGAACAGGGGCACGGCCGGGTTCTCCGGGGGACGACGAGGGAACCACGGGCTGCGCGGGGCTCCCGGGTCAGCCCTCGTCCTGCCGCCGTGCCTTCGGGGTGACAGGCCCGGCCCTTCCCACGGCCTCCGGGCTGCACGGCGGGCGGCCCTGGGCCTCCCCGCCGCTGGCCGCGGCTGACCACGAGAGGTGCCGCCAGACGCCGTGATCCCAGGGACAGCTTTGGAAGCCGCAGCCAGAGCCAGGACCGGCGGGAATGGGACGAAATGCTCCCAACCAATCGGGGAAGGTCTCTGCCGAGAGTCACTGCAGATGCGGGCCTGTGATCCCAGAGGCCCGGTGGCCGTCCCGAGGCCACAGAGCGGGGCTGATTCCTGGACGCCTGTGCTCGTCCTCCGCACCTGCGGCGGGCGTCAGACCCACCGGGCAAGTCCACAGAGGAGACGTGCGTGTCGGAAGTTATCCCGGGGGTCCCCGGGTCCTGGCCTCCAGGAGGATGTTCTGGGCTTCGGAGTGTGCAGTTGGTGGGTATGAGAGACCCCTACCTTCCCTTCACACCTCGGGGGATGGGGGCTTGGGGCCATGCCCCTGGCCTGCGGTGACACAGTGTGTCTGAGACAGCATGACACTGCTCTGCCTCTGGGCCCTTGGGCCGTGCTCAGCCGAGCACCAGTAGATCGGGACACAGGAGTCTGGGTGGGTAGGAGGGCCTCAGCCCGCAGCCCTGTCACCCATGCCCCTGTGAGCCCCCATGGAGAGTGGGGGCACCCCACCCCGGGGCCCTGCTGAAAGCCCTCGTCTGATGGGAGCACTTTGGGCACCTGCAGAGGCTGGTTTTGGCGTGGGGACAGGTGTGCACAGCTCACCGGACCCTAGTGGCCAGCCCAGCTCTGTCCCATGGTTGCAATCGGTGGGGACAGGCCGGGCCTTCGGCAGCTCTCCCAGCGACTGGGCGGGAGGGAGGAAGGTGCTCTCCTCGTGCCGTGGGCCGGGGTGCTGGGGGCCCTGCTGGCGGCTGCCGCCTGCCGTGAGGCTGGACCTTCCTCCTGCTTACCCGGTGCCCAGGAATCTGGGGTGTGGGGACGGCCCTCCATTTCTTCACGAACAGGGACACCTGTTTACATCCTGGGCAGAGAAAGGACCTGTGGGCCCTGCACCCCCGAGACGCGTGGCCAGGCCCGGGGAAGCCGGACAGCGCCCGGGGACAGGCCCGACCCCGCTCACAGCTCCACAGGACCAGGGCCGGCTGCAGCTTCTTGGGGCAAAATTTACCTCCAGGTTTCAGCTGGTCCCGGGTCTGGGCGGGGACTGATGGGGGCAGCGGGAGCATCAGCAAAGCCCTGGGGGCCTGAGGACCGTTCAGGAGATCCCAGAGGTGACCCCATGCCCCTGGGCCCAGCCCCGCCCCCCCATCGCCTCGCCCTCAGGGTGCTCCTGGTGCCTGAGGCTGGGCACGTCTGAGTAGCCAAACAGGGCGCCTATGGCTCTTCCTCGGCAGCCGGGCTCCCCCGCTGGGCGCAGGGGCCGTCAGGGGCTCGTGCCGGGGCTGCCCACACAGGGCCCCCCACAGACCGCCACGGTCGTTTCGGCAGCCTGGTGCCGGCGAGGGCGTTCTGGCGGGCTGTGGAGTTGCTGGCGGGGCTGGAGCCATGCTGCTGTGATCCCACTCGGGGTCACTAACGTCTCCGACCCGCGGCTTTGTTGGGGGCACCTGCTGCGCAGATCAGCAGACCACCGACACCCGTGGCGGGAAGGTGAGGACTTGGTCTGCCCTCCTGGGGTGCAGGGGCGCCGGACCCGCTGGTCCTCGGCTCTGGGGGCGGAGGTGCGGTGGTGCGGCCCCCAGGGCCTCCATGTTGCCAAACAGCAACCTTCAGAGCCAGAGCGGCTGGTTGTCCCGCCGTGTCCTGCAGGAGACGAGACTCGGCTCCGGGCGCCCTGGCTGTGGGAGGCTGAGAATAAGTCTTGGTGTGTCCAGAGCCCGTGGCCGGGCCCGGGAGCTCTCCGCCTGTGTGCCAGGCAGGCCCTGCGATCCAGGAGGACGGTGAGCGGGGGCCCCCACATCCGCCCTGGTCCAAGGCACTGGGGTCGGCCTTCCCTGTGACTGGAATGTTCTGCATTGGGGGCCGGGCATGGCAAACAGGCAGGGAGCTGGCCCGGGGGCGTGGGCTCTGCCCACAGACACCAGTCGCTTCTGGCTGCTCCTGCCTGGGTTCCCGGGTCCCTCCCAACTTTCCTCATTGCCCTGCTGGGTCTGACCCCAGCAGACGGGAGCGTGCAGCCTGGCTTCCCTGTCCCAGCACCTGCTCTGCTGGCTCAGGACAGCTCTGGGTTCTGGGGGGCCTGGCACCAAAGGCTGCCCTCTCCTGTGACCTCCCTAGAGGCCGTCTTCCTGGCCTCGGCCGAGGGCCGGCGGGAAGGAGAGGAGGCAGAAGCTTCTTGGATGGTTGATGGTCGAGACTCGGCCCCTCTGCACCGTTCCCAGATGCGGGGAGGACCGGCCCTCCTGCTTCCGCAGCTGCGGGTCCACCTTGGGTCTCGGCTGGGGAACCGCGCACCCACTGTCCCCCTCCTGTCCCCTCGCTCCTCCGTCACTCAGTGCGCTCCTTTGGTAAATGTCCCAGAGACCCAGAGGATGGGCCTGGGTCCCAGCCTGACCTCGAGGGCTGGCTGCTTGGCGGGTGGTCCGTCCCCCCCACCCCCAGCCCACGGCTGACCCCAGGGTCTCTGTGTCTCCCGAGCACAGGAGTGGGATCCCACCGCCGCGGCAGAGGCTCGCACTCTCCCTGCTGCCTGCCGCAGCCCCGCCCCGAGGGCCTCCAGCTCGGGGTCCCAGGGAGGACACCATCCAGTCCCGGAGAAATGGTCACAAGTATGTGGAACGCCCCGGGCCATGTCGAGCTCTGCTGAGCCGTCTCGGGGTTCCCAGAGACACTGCGGTCAGTGCACAGACACGCACGAGCTGCTCACAGCCACGGTGACCTGCTCGCGTGCTCTTGTCTGTGCTCCGTGTTCTCCTCTAGGTCCGGCACGCCTGCCACGGAGCAGGGACCTCTGTCCGCACCCTCCCCCGTGGGGTCCCGCTGGCTTGATGTGAACAGCGTGTCCCACCCCTCAAGGACACACCGGGGGAGCAAAGCACCATACTCGGAGCTGAGTGGACACTCAGGTTGTCTGTGGACAGAGGTTTCATCTTTGGGACCTCCCGTGTGCGCGGTGTGGGCTCCGTGGGGGCCGTGGGCCCAGTTTGGCAAGAATCCCCCTCACCCTGAAGGTGACGCGTGTTCCCCCCAGTCTCCGGCTCGCTGATGCCTGCTCTGCTCTGGGGGGCAGTCCCCGGCGTCCCTGGGCATGTGGACTCGAGTCTGTTCAGGGCAGAAGTCCTGTGCCTCCTGCAGAGCCGCGTGTAAAATCTGCCCGTTGTGCCTGGTGTCAGTCATCTTTCACTTAAGGACTCCTTCCCGGCCCCTGTCCCCTCCCGCCCAGCATCGTCCGTGCGTCCCCTTCCCACCGGCCCCCACACGGGTGGGAGTGGCCACGGCCCCTCGCCTGTCTCTAGCCCCCCTGGTTCTGTGCCCCCCACCGGCCGTCCTGCCCTTCCCCAGACACCCGACGCCCCTGCCCCAGGGCTTCCGCTCTCCCCTCTGCGGAGTGCTCCCCCCGGCACCTGCCAGGACCGCCCTGTCCTCTCCCGAAGTTCTCTGCTGAGTTCAGTGACCGGCGCTCCCGAGTGAGCCCCCGTCTGTGTCCCCGCGCGGGCTGTCCTCCTCCCTGGGCGGCTGGAGTGACCCGACACGTGTTTGCTCCGTGCCCTGCCCCCCGGAGCGCTGGCCCCCCTGTGCTTGCTGTCAGGTTCGAGGCTCTGGCACACACAGACACACACACGTGTTTTCTGACTGGGCTGGGTTCTCGCACGTGGAATTCTAACGGGACATGTGAGCCACGGGCAGCAGGTTAGCTATGGAATGTTCTAGAGAGGAGTGCAGGGGTGGGGAGGTGCTGGGCCACCACCAGTGTGCGGGTGGAGGCAGCGACGTCGGTCACAGCGTGCCCTGGGCTGGCCCGCATGGCCGGGTCCTGAGACGCTCTGGAAAGTTCCACGGCCAGCCATGGTGGCTCCGGGAACTCAGGAGTCCAGACAGCGGTGCCCTTCCCGGCTGCCCGCCGACCGACCCCGGCTCCGCGCTCCCCCACCTCGGACACCCTCCCAGGGAGGCGGCTCTCCCCGAAATCTGCTCCCGTCTCATTCCCACCTGATGTTGGCCCGTGGCCCTACTCCGCAGCGGGGCCCGGAGAGCACCGCCTGGTCCTCTGTGCCAACACCTGTGGGCTGGGCCCCGGCCGCCTGCTCCCCTTCTCCCTAGGCTCGGTGGCTGCACCCCTGTTCCCTGACTCTGGTCCCCAAGGACAAGTGCTGTTGTTGGTCACTCATGACGGGATGGTGCCTGGGGACTGGGGAGGAGCTGGTTTTCCCCTGTTTATTTTATGGTCGGCCATTAGCCGGATGCCTTGCGACGGGAGTCATTAGGCATCTGGACAATTCTGTGGGGACCTTGTCTTCAAGGAGACGGCGGACGCTGTCCCGTTCACTGTCGCTTGGTCAGATTCCCAGATGCCCGAGTCCTCAGGGCAGCCAGCCTGCTCCGGGGACATAGGACCGAACCCTGGACGGTGGCCCCCGGGCAGACTTGTACCTCTGGGGGCAACTACAGGGTCAGAAACTGGTCATGGGCATAGGTTTGGGGCCAGAGAGATCAGGGGAGGTTTGCATTTCCCGGGGACCCGCCGTGGGGAAAGGAGCCGGTGAAGGCCCCCGAGTGGTGGGGTGTCCCTGGGCCCTGCTGCGACCCCTCCTGGGCCAGGACAGGCCTCTCCGGGGCATCCTGTGAGGTTAGCATGGGTGCCTGCAGGCTTGACTCCGGGTGCCCTGCAGCTGTGGACGACTTGCTGAGCCGTTTGACGGGTGATCTCATCTGTGCAATGGGTAGATGGCGCCTACCTCCCAGGCCAGTGCCTCCGCTCAGGGAACACCACTCCTGGCGGTGTGACCCCGTGTGTCAGATTTTCTGCCCCTGGCGCCGGGGATCTCTCTGGAGACGCTCCTGCGCTCCTTCCTCCCTGACATCCCGTGACCTTTGTCCATTTCTCCTGAGAAGGCAAAGGGACAGAGAGGAGCCGGCCAGGAACCAGGACGCCTGAGCCACGGGAGCCCTGGGGCAAGGGCTCTGACAGGGTGGGGCACACCGGAGGGTTTGGGGAAGGCAGAGGGCAGCATCCTGGCAGGGTCTGGGACTCAGCTAAGACCCAGCTGCTGACTAGCCCTGGAGGATTTTGTCCCCTGGAAAGGTTTGGGCAACTGAGGCGGGCCGGCCCAGGGGCAGGGGCAGGGGCCGGGAAGAACCGCGTGCCCTTGGCCAGAAAGCAGAGACGATGGCAAGCTGCCGAGTTACTCCCTGGGTCCTGTGTGGGCCTTTGCGCACTTGGTTCCTGCCTCCCCTCCCCTGAGACCAGATTCTTGCCGCAATAGTGGACATAAGGTGTGCCCGCCCGACTCTCGAGTGCCCTCCCTGCGGACGGCGGGGCTGGACCTCCTGCCCTGAGTGTGGCTGAGCTTGGTGACCAGCTTCTAATGGCTGGAATATGGCAGAAGGGACGCGTGTCACCAGGTCATAAAAGGCACTGTGGTTCCCCTCCGCCCTCTCCCTGTCAGCTTGCTGCTGCGGAGGAGGCAGTCCTGGGGAGGCCCACGGGGGGGGGGGGGGGGGCCTCCTGCCAGTGGCCTTGGAAGCAGATCCCCAGCCCCAGCGTGGCCCTCGGGGGACAGCAGCCCCCAGGAGACCCTGAGCTGGAACCCCTGGCCATGCTGCCCTGAATTCCTGACCCTCAGACATGGCGAGACACCCCATGCTTGTGTGGTTTTAAGCGGCTACATGTGGGGGTGATTCGTTACGCAGCAGGAGCGCGTAACTAGCCATCATAGGGCTCGAGAACTCGCACGGAGGTTTCCCGTGTGTCGGGGCCCGAGCTAAGCTGCATGAGCCCCACTCCTCCTCCCACCGCCCCATAAACGCAGGCGCGCTCCTTAACACCTTCTCCGGGTGGAGCTGTTGCCACACAGAAAAGCCGAGACGCTACTCCCAGCCACACAGCCGTGATGTTGGCGTTTGGACTTGGGGCCGCCCAGTGCCGGGGCCCGTGTTTGAGACCATGTGGCTGGAGTGCCTGACTCTGGGCCTAGCATTCGCCACCCCGTGCCAGGCTTCCTCCGCCCGTGGGGCCATGTTCCCTGCCCCAATGGCTGCCGGTCCGCCACCGCTGCGGAGGCCTTGGTGAGGGGCCCAGCCGGTGGTGTCCCCCCCTGCCCAGGCTGCGGGCACAGGCTGGTCTCCCAAGGCCTCAGGAGGGACATGGTTGCTCAGTCTGGAGCCAGAAGGTGCGGCCTGAGTTGACTGACAGAGCCTGAGCTCGGAAGTCGGTTACCTTGGCCGCCCATGCTGGCCTCAGTTTCCCCTCTCTGCAGTGGGCACGATAGTCGGGGTGAGTCTCCTCCATGGGGGAGGCTCTGGAAACGAAATGGGCCGCAAGGGCCGGTGCACCCCACGCCGGTGCCACGCCCCGACTCTGGCTCCCAGGAGCCAGCCCAGCCCGGCATCTCCCCTCAGGCTCCCCTGAAGGGTGTTTCCTGACGCGCAGCTACTTAGTCACTCAGTGCCCTTGTCTGAGCCCGGCCTGGGGACACTGGGTGTTGCTGTGTGCAGCGGTGGCTGGTGGCCCACGGAGGGGGCAGCCACGGAGGGGGGGCGCCCGGCAGCTTGGGGCCCTTAGACGTGCTGCCCTGGTGGGAGCGTTCGGCACGGAGGCGCAGGCCGAGTGCTGCTGGGCGGAGGCGCCGGGGCTGGGTATGAATTAGGGGCAGGCTGTGTGCCAGGCCGTGGGCCCGCTGTCCTCCAGCATGGGCAGGGCACAGGGTGGGGGCACAGGGGCCAGTGGAGCTATGTCCTGGGTTACCTTATATACGTCACGGCGATGCTGGAGTCAGGAAGTGCGGAGCGAGCACAGGCCGCTGAGGCACCAGCGTGGGTGCTGACATGGTCAGATGTGGGCGCTGACGTGGATGCAGATGTGGGTGTGGTGCAGATGTGGGGAGGCCGCGGCTGCACAGAGAGGGACGGGGGTCCAGCCGAGCACCGGGACAGCACAGGAGGGGTCCCGACTGGAGCAGCAGGACTGCCTCGGAGCCCGGCCTGACGACAGCGCAGACACAAGGAAGTGACTGTGCGACATCACGGAGCTGAGAGAGGTTTGTCCTGCGGCAGCCATGAAGTGAGGACGAGGCCTTCCAGGGCCCGTGCTGGGGACAGGGCATCCCCAGCCGAGGGGGCGGCCCTGCAGATGTGTGGACGACAGACGGGAGTGACAAAACCTTCAGCAGAGCCTGACCTGACTCCACCCGCTCTAGGGCAGCAAGAAGACACCCCTCCTCCCCGGAGACGTGTCACTGGCCGACGTGCGCGTCCACACCGACGCTGCTGTCCATGTCCATACCGACGTGTCCTGAGGGTCTGGGGTGTGGACTGAAACCCAAGTGTGGCTCCGACATCTCCGTCCTGCGGGACGGTGGGCCACAGGTCCTTCGCAGGCTTCCTGCCTGGGGCCCAGGGACGCTCCTCAGGCTCCGGCCCCAGCTGGCACCCACGGGCCCCCCAGTGCCTGCCCCTTCCCGCCGTGGCCCAGACACCTGAGTGGGCCCACCCGTGGGCTGATTTCAGGCTGCTGTCCTCGAAGACCGAGCGATCAGAGGAGGGACAAGTCTGAACTGTATGTGGGAAGGAGTTCTGCACACAGGCGAGAGGGAGCCCATCTGACGGGGCAGCCGGGGTGGGCTGGAGGGTCACGGCCGGGCTGGCTTGCCGGCTTCCCTCCTCAGCCTCATCGTGTGTTGCCATCAGCCCCGGAGACCATGTGGCCTTGCCCTGTGGCCCCCGCCGGCTGGTCCTACAGGGCGTGTGTGACCCGAGCCTGCCCGTTAGGGTCTTTCCGACAGGCTCGAGAAAGGGAACCGGGTGCTGTGTTGAGTGTCAGGGCGACGGGGCCGTGTTTCGCCCCAGGGGATCTCGGCCTGCAGAGAGCAGGACGCGCGGGCGGGAGGGACGGACACCGGCAGCCCCGGCGTCTGACCCCAGCCCCGGCTCCTGCGGTCCCGCCACCCCTGCTGCTCGGGTCCTGCGCGACAACGGGACCCGCAGAACGCTGGCCCGGTTTCAGCGGGGTTCGGTTGGGTTTCCGTTCTGGGCAACCCGACGAGTCCTCATCGATCACATGTTAAAAACACGTATTTCTATCAACTCTAAGAATTAATCAGTTTCCATAAATTACCGCTTGACGATGGCGAGACATTTGGCTTCATTTTATTGCCATCATTCAGAATTTCGGTTCCAGAATGCTATTAATTTTCTGTCCCATTATGTCAATTACTTCAGGAACATTCCGTCCTGCCTGTTTGGGGAATCATTCCCTAACAACTGCATTAAACCTCATTTTCTCAGTAATTGTTTGGACATAACTGTACATTTTAATCGTCTCCTCCCTCACGACCGTTCCTGCGCCCGAAGCCGCCTTTTCCCGTTGTTTCCTTCGTCCCGCTGCGTCGCACCCCAGGGTCATCTTCCCCGCGGAAGGACGGGGCGGCCGGCCCTCCGAGACCTCGGGAAACGGGAAACCCCGTGTGTTTTCCCCCATGACCGAGCTGCACGGGGTCTCGCCGTGGGGTGCGGCCCTGAAGCTCGCGGTCCTCGGCGCCCTGCGGCCTGGGCGCCGGCTTCCCGCATTCCCACCCGGAGACGGGAGTGACCCAGTGACCCCAGTGGACACGTGTCCTTTTGGCGGGCGATCGACTTGGTTCTTTCTTTCTTTCTACCCCTCGACGGAGGACTCGCCGCAGGACAGGCGGACACACGCAGGGGCCCGTCGTCCGGGCGTCCCCCCCTCGCACCCCGCCCAAGCCCGCTGATGTCTGAGGAGACGCTCTTCCCTTCGCTCCGTGATCACCTCCTGCGCGCGCTCTCCCCTGGGCGCCCCCGGAGTGACGGTGCCCCGGCCCACCTGTCCCCCACGTCCCCTGCTCCCCATTGCTCCTGCCGCCCCAAGAGACAACAGTGGCTTCGCCGCTCACTCCTCGGTCCGGTCCCCCCCAGCTCCTCTCCAGTTTTATTAACTAAACTAAAATGTTCGCATGTCCTTTTTTTGTTTTGTTTTTAATTTCCGAGACCTCCTTTTTGGTCCTTTAATCGAATCCCCCATTTAAACGACTGTGGCTGGTCCTTGCCCCACGGACGTGGTTCCCCTTTGAGTCTCTCTGTGGATGCTAATTAGAAATTTAAAATTCCCTTCTGTTTCCCACATTAATCCTGTTTCATCACGGATTAGCCGAGCACCGGGTCGTTTTGGAGAGGTGATTTTAGGGGATTTAACTGCCCCGAGGAACCACTTTTTCTGAAGAGAAGTCTATTTTTACCCGTGTCTGATGAAGTGGCCAGGCGGCCCCGGCGGCCAACGACAGGCTTCTCCTTCTCACCCAGGGGCTGAGGACGTTGCCGTCAGCATTTTCAGCGGAGCCGGCCCAGGCTCCAGGTGTGGGTGCAGCTGGGCGCCCACAGAGCTCGAGAGAACCCGCCGTGGGGCTCCTCCTGAGCCCGTGGAGGGAGCCGCAGGGAGCACACACTGCGTCCCTGGGGTAACGGTCGGCACCTGCCATGCCCGGCCCAGGTGAGGGGCTGGCCGGCTCCCCCGGTCCCAGCGGCCTTCTCTGCCACACGCTGCTGTGGTTCTGGGGTGTTGAGGGGGGCCCACAGGGGAGTCGGTACCCAATAGGTTCACCCCATCCGTGCGTGTTGCAGAGTTTTCGCAGAATTTCTGGCTTGCTGATTCATCTTCTGCTTCCCTGTGCGGCGGTCGACTTCAGTATTTTTAAATCACTCATGTGGGATCGGGGAGGAAAGAGCTCCATCTGGGACCAGACCCCCCATCCTCATCAGGACGTCTCTGGGAACACGTTTCTTCTTTTTTTCTGCTTAAAAGGTAGCTTCGTCGAGGCCCGTTTTGCCCGCTGCCCAGCTCCCCCGCGGCAGGGCTGCCACGCCGGGATTCCCGTTTCCTTCCCAAGGCGGGCGACCGTCGGCACAAACCGGTTCTGGGGCGTTCGGGGGACGTCCACCCTTCGGTCCGGCCGGCTCACCTCCCGTGGCCGAGGCTCCGGGCCCACGTGTCGGTCTGCAGACACCGGCGCGTCCGACCGGCCCTGACCGTGTGGACATGTCTGACTCCGGCGCTTTAAATGTGTATTTCGGGAGCTGCTGGGGAAGGTTTTTCTCACTTCCCTTCCCAGTTCCCTTTGCACCGCTTTCCTGCTGGTGTTTCAGGACACGCGATCGTGATTCGACCCTTGTCCGCATCGCCCAGCACCCGTCGAGGTCGGTGTCCTGTCCACCCCCTGTGTCTGCTTCGAACCGGGACTTCAGTCCTGTGTCCAGAATGTTTTGGGGCAAGGGACGTGTTTACGGCCTTCAGCTCTCCGTGGCGAGGGCACAGCCGTCGCAGCCGTAAGTGTTTTCGTGGCAGAGCGCCTAGTTTCCTCTTTGCACACGTACTGAAGACTTTGTTGTGGTTATTTCTAGGTGTTGCATTGAAGAAAATCTGTCGCTATTTTGAGTGGAATCGCTTTTTCAACCCCGTTATAGGTACTCGCTGGTCACTGCTACCTTGTAGGAAAATGACAGATTCACAAATATTCCTTTAGAATCTGAGCTGTCGCCCCCGCGGGTTGTGTTTCGGTTTTCTGTCGCCGCTCCTTCCCTGGGGGTCCTCCTGGGTGTTGATCTCTGTGTCCGCGGGAACCGGAAGCTCTTCTTCCCTCCTTTCTGCTCCGTATGGGTGTGAGGGCTGCTTGGTGCTCTGAAGCACCCGCTAAAACGTCAGCAAACGGCCAAGTGATCATGGCGAGAGGAGCTTTCCAGCTCGGCCCCTGTCGCTCCCAGGAAGGCCTCTGCTGGCCGTTGGGACGGAAGGTGGAACGGGGGACCCTCGGGAGGGTCCTGGCCGTGGACGTGGTTGGGGTGTGTGTCCCGCCGGGCATCCCGCCCGAGATGACCGCAGGCGAGCCCCCTGCCTGGGCCACGTGTCCGCGTCAACAGTGGCTTGTTCGGGTCCCTGAGGTCTCTTGCCCTGCCACGGCGGGGGCCCACGCTGGCCTCAGGGACTGCGGTTGGTAATTCTCTCTGGAATCCTTGACCCCCACAGAAGTCCCCCTGTGACCTTGGGTGTCCAGAGCCCATGGGCGCTCCGACATGTCCTCCTCAGGACGTCACCGGGGCTCCGTCAGAGAGCGGGACCCCCTGCCTCGCCTGCGCCGTGTTTCTCCGCCAGCCACTCGGCAGCCCGTGCGTGGCCCTGTGCTGGGTGCCCGTGTGGGAGCCCCTCGAGGCCGCCCGTCCCCGCCTCTTGTGAGGTGTCGTCCTCTCTGCTCCCATGGGGTGGACGCCCGTGGGGGCGGGACCGTCCTCCTGTGCCCTGTGGGTGCTGGGGGTGCCTGTACCCACCGCTTCTCCGAGCCTCTGTCCTGTGCCCACGTCTGCCCAGCCGACCCCTCCCTGTGGAAGGAGCAACGGCTCCTCGTGCTCCAAATGCCCCCGGAGTCGGACGGCTGCTGCCCTACCTGCCCTTCCGCCCGCCCAGGCGTGCCCCTCTGAGGAAAGCCTCCCTGTGACTCTTCACCCGCACGTCCTCCCCCTGCCCACCTGCCTGCCCCGGCCTCCTGTCTCAGCCTCCCTCGTGCTGTCCGCGCCCCGTGCCCCCTCTCCTGGACAGCCCGAGTTCTGGCAACCGGGGCCAGGCCGCCACCCCTGTCCTTCAGCCCCTCCGAGGTCACAGCCATCTTGGCAGAGGTCAGATTTGACCTGTCCCCCGCCCACCCCATGTATGCACAGGTGCACTCACGCACAGCCCTGCAGACGCCGTGCGGACGCCGTGCGTGTGCACTCACAGGCACACGGTGTGTGTCCCTACACTCCTTTCAGTGGCTTCTGTTCTCAAGCTCGTGGGCTTTCTTCCTCCGGGGTGCCCCCCAACACGATCCATTCGAGTCCCAACCCTGGGCCCCGTGATTGTGACCTCACACGCAAACCGGGTCTTCACAGATGTGATCTAATCAAGGTGAGGTCATTCGGGCCAGCTGGAATCCGAAGACTGGTGTCCTCGCCAGTGTCGGGAGATGGGGACCCTGAGCCCCAGAGAGGAGTCCAGGAGACTTGGAGGCAGAGACTCGAGTGCTGTGGACCAGGAAACGCCGAGGACTGCCGGGGCCTCCAGAGGGCTAGCAGACACGGAAGGACCCCCCAGGAGCCTCCGGACATAGACACCGCGGTTCTGGGCCTCCGGCTTCAGCGTGAGCGAGGGAATGTCTGTTGCTCTGAGCCCCTAGGCCTGTGCTGCTTTGTTTCGGTGGCCCCAGGACACTGCTCTCGCCCGCAGCCCGTACACTCTGCATGTGCCCCGCACCCTCCGGCCTCGGCTTCCCCAACCCTTCCCCCATCCCAGGGGCTTGGGTCAGGTGCACAGCCCAGCAGGCCTCGCACACGGGCGCGCCGGGACCGGTCTCCCCGCTGTGCACCGCTGCCTTTACGTGCGTGAGAGTCTGCTCGCCACGCGGGGGCCTTGCTCACCCTTCAGGCAGGAGAGGGACTCGGTGCGTCTGCAGGGGCGTGAGACCGGCCGGGGGTTCCCTTCACTGTCTTGCTCTGCGGGTCTGCTCCAGGTTCAATGTCGTCCCAGCACGGGCGGGGCACGTCTGTCACGGTGGGAGCTGTGTGTCGGGCACTGGAGGGATCTGCTGTTTGAGACCGTCTGAGCCAAGAACAATTTGGAGGCTTTTACGTTCCATTTGAATGTTCTCTTGCGTTGTTATTCTTCACGGAGACATTTTGGAATTTTTATAATTTATATTTTCTTAGGGAAATGTCCCATTCGTGGAGGCTTCCGACTATACTGACGTAAACGTGTCTGTAGTATTCATATATATAGTCATGTGCTTTTGTCTGTTTTCTTTCCCACATTCTGTGTTGCATTTTCCAGACGTTGAGCGATTTTCTCATACGGATCAGGAACTATGGAAGTCATCGGTTAATCTATCGGTGGTTTTTCCTGCTTTCCGAGTCAGGATTCTCGGCTTTTTCCTTCCTTGGTTCTCCCAGGGCTGGTCTTGTTTGGGCCCTAATTCCCATTACGCAGGTGTCCAGCAAGGCGCGGTCAGTCCTGAGTGAGGACTTCAAAGGGGGGCTGCTCTGAGTGGGCTTTCTGGGCTCCCCCTGTCCCTCAGGGCATGTCTGTGGTCCAGGGGACGCTCAGAGGCCATCTAGGTTTCCAGTTTTTTTTTTTCCCAGGATTTTGTGCCAGTTTGTGCCTCCTTCGTCAATGTATTTATTTCATTTCAGCCCCATCATGTTAACACGTACTCTGTACCAGGCACACGGCAAAGTCTGACTCACTGAATCCTCAGAACAGCCCATTTCACAGAGGAGAAGACTGAGGCTTGAGAGGGTAAGCCACGTTCTTGAGTTTGTTAAGCCTTGAGACTGACCTCCAGACCCTAGACCTTCTGGCCTGGGAACGCGTGCCCTTAACGAGCACCCGCGCTGCCTGCTTTCTCACACCCTTATTGTCCTGCGGCTGACAAACGTTTTCATCTTTGCAAATCTGGTGGGAAAAAAAGCAAAATAAAACCTGTGTTGTCTTCATGTGCTTCGTCATTACTACGAGTGAGGCTGAGCATTGCTTCCCATGTTGAAGAGCTGTGTGTGTTTCCCTTTCTGTGAACAGGTTGTTCGTTTGGTTGTTGACCTTCTTATTGGTTTATAGAAACTCTTTACATATTAAAGTAAAGCATTCCTTTTCTGATATGAAATGTATATATTTTTTTACTCTTTCACATGTCTTTCAACTTTCTTGAATCAATTTTTATGGTACATAATTTAAAAACATTTAAGTCATCAGAATTGTCAAGTTGTGTGTGTGAGTGTGTGTGTGAGCGTGTATATGTGTGCCTGTTTTAACATACTCTGAAGGCACGGCCATCCTGAGATTGAAATAATCCTCCTAGTTTCTTTTAGTGCCTTTATGGTTCCATTTTTCACATTAACTCTTTAAATTATTTTCCTGTAAGATGTAAGGTTGGGATTAAACCTTTGTCCAGACACTGTTTGTTGTATAATTCATCTTGTTTTTAAGTGGGATTTCCCACCTTTATCAGGGAGTAAATTCCCACATGCATTTGAGGTTTTCTTTATTCCCCCATCAGTCTGTGTATGAACGCACCTGTACCGCTATTTCAAAATTATTATAATTTTAACATATTTTACCATCTGGTTGGGCTAATCACCCACGGTGCTTCTTCCGGAGAACTTTTACAGCAGCTTATGTGGTTTTCCAAACATTCCATTGACATTCTTCAAGAAGATAATTGCCATCTTGATGTGTGTCTTTCCTGCCCCCAAATGTGGTGTGTGTATACATACACCTGTCCTCTTCTGTGTTCGTTTATTTTAGACTTTTCTCTTTATTAAAATAGTGTTTGTATATTTCTTAGGTTTATTGATAGGTATTTTAATCTTTTTCATGGTTGGTCCCAGTGAGTTTTGTTTTAATACCTAAAAGCCACTGACTTTCATATACCAGCTTTACCTCAATTACTGTTGAAGAATTGTTTCTCTGCTTGTAATTGCTTTTTGGGTCATTTTACTGGAATTTCCTATCGTCGCAGACAGACAATACGTTCATCTCTTCCTAATCTTTGTCTACCTTGTGTCTTCGCTTTGTTTCGTTGTGTTGGTGAGTATCTCTGGGACGATATGCCGTCACACGGGCAATGGGGTTTTCATCTTGAGTTCAGTGAGAGGATGTTTCTAAGTCCTTTCCTGTTAAACATAATGTTGACCTTTGAGATGAGGTAAGTATATTTTATCACATTTAAGTATCCGTCCAGTCATTACCGAGAGGTTTTACAAAGAAAATGTGCGTGTTGTGTTTTATTAATGCTTTCCGGCCTAGCGATGATCGCAGGATTTGTTTTCTGATCTAGTAAGATGCTGAATTGTATCACTGACTGTCCAAATATTGAAACATCCATGCATTTCTGGGCAGAGGGGAATTGTGTTCTTCTCTATTTTCCTTGAATTTCCTAAAGATGCTGCTTTATGAATGCTGCTTCTCTTTTGTTCGGTGTGAGCGTGTCTGTGGACGCGCGTTTTCGGGGGGGGGGTAGCCTCCTTTGCCATTATAATGGGCTGTGTTTCTCCCATTAACGCTTTTTGTCCTGAAATCAATCTCGTCTGATATTAAAATTTTAAGATCGAGACCCCTGTTTTATTTTTCTTTATTTGAATATTTACCCCAACCGTTCTGAATCACCGTAAGTGTGTTTCTTACATGCAGCATAGATCTGGGTTTTGTTTTGTCCTCTACTCTTAGAATCACTTTGTTTTCTTTTTATGAATCAACACCACACCCTTCGAGATAGGCCATCAGTTATTAGCGAAGGGCCCCAGCGACCCCCACAGCTGCCTGGTGTGGGCGGTTTGCCTGGGGCGGGGGCCACAGCACATGGGGGTTTTAACCAATGTTTTTTAGTTGTTTTCTTTTCTTTTCTTTTTTCTTTTTTTTACAGATTTTATTTATTTATTTGACAGACAGAGATCACAAGTAGGCAGAGAGGCAGGCAGAGAGAGAGAGGGAAGCAGGCTCCCCGCTGAGCACAGAGAGCCCGATGCGGGGCTCGATCCCAGGACCCTGAGATCATGACCTGAGCCCAAGGCAGAGGCTTTAACCCGCTGAGCCACCCAGGTGCCCCAGTCATTTTCTTTTAATATGTAGGTTTAGCTGATATAAATATCGATGTATAGATACATTAATAAGATAGTTCGATTTTAATTGTCATGGTTTTTAGTTATGCCTTCTCTTCAAACCTTACGTATCTTTTAGCATCCAGTCTGTTTTTTGTCACTTTGTTTTATGTGTCCCTGTTACTTTTGATCATTTAGAATGTGTGTGTTTTATTTGCGTGGTCACCTTCTTTCTCCATTGAGGTAAAACTCAATTTAAAGTTAACCATGAACCATTTTAAACTGTACAAGTCGGTGGTGGTTACAGTTTTTAACTGTGCATTTATGGATTATTCATAATCATTCTCTGTTTGGTTTAGACCAGCAGTTAAGTTTCGGGGCCCTTTTCACTCTTAAAACCATTGAGGACCCCGAAGAGCTTTTGTTTATGTGGGCAATATCTATTGATCCTTTTTTTAATAGAGATTTTATTTATTTATTTGTCAGAGAGAGAGAGTGACAGCACAAGCAGGGGAGCAGCAGGCAGAGGGAGGGGCAGGCTCTCCACTGAGCAGAGAGCCCGATGCGGGGCTCCATCCCAGGACCCTGGGATCATGACCTGAGCTGAAGGCAGACACGTAACCCACTGAGCCACCCAGGCTTCCCGGGCAATGTTTCTTAAGGCATTAGAAACAAAAACTGAGAAATTTTCAAAATATGAATTATTTCATTTAAAGCAATGATAAACCCATTGCATGTGAACACAACACATTTTAATGAAATATAACTATATTTCTAAAACAAAGAGAAACTTAGTAAGAATGGCATCGCTTTTTGCTTTTGCAAATCTTCTTAACGTTTGACTTAAGAAGACAGACGGATTCTCCTGTTTCTGCACTCAACCCTTTGTAATATACTGTTTGTTTTGAATTTTGAAGAAAACCTGGCTTACCACAGACAGGTAATTGGAAAAAGGAAGAGCATTTTCATCCTCTTTTTACATAATTGGAATATTCTTCTTTAGCAAGAGGGTTTTTTTTTTTTTTTTTTAAAGATTGACTGCATTGTGGAATCTGAGACCGTATCAATGACCTTTCTGTATCCTGCCACATTCAAATCTATTTATTTATTTTGTATTTTGATTGGGTCATTTACTTCTTCATGATTTTGTGACACTCTGCATCGGCCATTTGGAAAATGAGTTTGCAGAGATCCCGTATGGGGGCACATTACATTATACGTTACCAAATAGCACATTTGTTAACCTAACTGAGGAGGTGACTCACACAGTTTAAACTGTAAAACGTGGCTGAAAGAAACTGAAGAAGACAGAAATAAATAAAAAGACATCCCATGCTCATGGATGGAAGAGTATAGTGTTCAGATGTCAGCATTACCCAAAGCGATCTACAGGTTCAACACAACCTTGTCAAAATCCCAAAGGAATTTTTTCCCCGGCAGATAGAAAAATTCATCTTAAAATTCATAGGGAACCCAAGAGATCCCCAAATAGACAAAAATAATTTTGAAAAAGAAGAACAAAGTTGGAGGACTTAAACTTCCCATTTCCAAAACATAACATGAAGCTACAGTAATCAAAACAGTGTGGTCTCGGCGTAAAGACAGGCGAATAGACAAACATGATAGGATAGAGAGGCCAGAAGTAATCTCGTGTATATGGTCTGGTGGTCTTCGACAAAGGAGGCAGGACCACTCAGCGGGGAAAAGAAAGTCTCTTCTACAAACGGTGTTCGGAGCACTGGACGACTACATGCAAGAGAATGAAGTTAGATCCTTAGCTCACAGCGTGCGCACAATTTAACTAGGAAAGAATTAAAGACCTGCACGTACGATGGAAACTACAAAAAACCTAGAAGAAAATAGAGGGGAAAAAACTTATGAAATTGGACGTGGCAATGATTTCTGGGCTATGACACCAAAAGCACAGCTGACAAAAGCCAAAAACAGACAGAGGGGAGTACATCAGACTTAGAAACTTTTGTGCATCAAAGGACGCAAGAACCAGAGTAAAAAAGCAACCCGTGGAATGGGAGAAAATATTTTTGCAAATCACATATCTGAAAAGGGGTTAACCTCCAGAATATATAAACAACACCTACAACTCAGCAACAACAAAAAAAGCCAAATAACCCAATGAGAAATGGGCAAAGGTAGGGGCGCCTGGGTGGCTCAGCGGGTTAAGCGTATGCCTTTGGCTCAGGTCATGATCTCAGTAGGGAGCCTGCTTCTCCCTCTGCCGGCCACTCCCCCTGCTTGTGCTCTCTCTCTCTCTCTCTGACAAATAAAATCTTTAAAATCTTTTAAAAAATGGGCAAAGGACTTGAATAGATATTTCTCCAAAGATGATACAGAAATGCCAACAGGAATTAAAAGTTGCTCAGTATTAATCATCAGAGAAATGCCAACCAAAGCCACAGTGAGACACAAACTCACATCCGTTAGGTTGGCTCCTGTTTAAAGAAAAAGAACAACAGCAGGAAACACAACAGCGCACAAGTGATGGTGATGACACGGAGAAGTTAGAACACCTGTGTACTCTGGATAGGCTTGTCTCATGGTGCCCCTCTACAGACAGCAGGGTGGTGGTTCCTCAAAAAATGCAAAAGGGAACTCTCTCACGAGCCAGCAATCGCCCTTCCGGTGTATACGCAAGATAACCGAAAGCAAGGACCTGAAGAGCCCAACGCAATGCCCATGCAGACGCAGCAGTGCTCGCCACGGCCAAGGGCTGAAGGCAGCCCACATTCCTGCCAGCGGGCGGATGGATAAGCGAAGTGGGGAGTGCACGTCCGGTGGAGCACACGTGCGGTGGGGCACACGTGCAGTGGGGCACACGTCCGGTGGAGCATACGTCCGGTGGAGCACACGTGCGGTGGGGCACACGTGCAGTGGGGCACACGTCCGGTGGAGCATACGTCCGGTGGAGCATACGTCTGGTGGAGCACACGTGCGGTGGGGCACCCTCAGTGTTCGGAAGGCAATGCTGTCACACCCAAGGGGGAACCCTGAAGGCATCTTGCCAGGATGTCGTGTGATGTGGACCCGTCACAAACAGACACTGGTGTGTTTGTCTCCCACTAACAGGAGGGATCTCGCGTAGTCAGAGTCATAGAAACAGAAAATAGAGGAGTGGTCCCCAGGGGCTGGGGGAGGAGGATTTCATGGGTAGAGACGTTTCAGATTGGTAAGACGTAATCATGCTGGACTCTGTTTCACAACAACGTGAATGTGCTCACCGCCCCGAGCTGCACACTTAAAATTGGTCAAGACGGTGAATTTTATGTCATGTGGTTTTTGCCTCCATAAAAATAATCGAATGTGTCGTATCACCACTCATCTCATCAGCAAAATCGTGGTTGAGAAGCTGTTCATCACAATGCTAGTGGTGAATTTTCTAAAATTCAAATGTTCACACAAAACTCAGAGGTTATTATTGGCAGCATCTATGGTCCGCTGTTTTCCTTGAAGGACAGGCTTACTTCATTCACTTTGTTGCAAACAAAATGTGTGCCGAGCGCCGGTATGTGGACAGCCGCACTTGGTCGGTCGTCCCTTTGAGGAGAACTTGCGTTCCACAGAAAAGTCGCTGGTTCAGCTCATAGCTCAAATGTTTGTGCGAGAGCTTTTCCCGGACGATGAGGAGAGCTCTCGGCACGCGGCAGAAGGGTTCTCGGCACTTCCCATGCGTCCCCGAGGGGCTCGGCTGGTCTCCGACTGCGAGGTCGTGCGCGGCAGGACTTCTGGGGGCTGGAGGCCCGAGGTGAGGTGCCCACGTGGTTGCGTTCTCTGGGAGGAGCTTTGTTCCTGGCCCATCACTGGCATCTTCTCACCGGACCCTCACGTGCTGGCACGCCTAGGCAGCCCTGTGGGGTCCCCTTCCTACGGGCACTAACCCCACTCATGAGGGCTCCACCCTCGGGACCTCAGCACCGCTGAGCCTCCCAGCTCCTAGTGCTATCACTTTCGGGGGTTCAGATTCCCACATAGGAGTATTGGGGGAGCACAGCATTCAGGCGGTTACACACGGAATGGCACAAAGATGTGGTCACTGGAGCTTCATCAAATTAATGATTTGGGCTGTGCTTCGGGAGCATTCTTCACTCTTTCCTTGCCTGCAGGCGCACGGGCCAAAGCACAGCCGCGGCGGGTGTGGCTTGGCGGCACGGCCTTGACTGCAGCAGCCCTGGGCCGGTTCTGCCAGCGCTGCCGCTGCGACCGTCCCCACGGTGGTCCCCGCGTAAACAGCAGGACTCACGAGGGCGGGCTGCTTGTGTTTGCTGTCAAGAAGCCGCACAAGAGAAGATGGTCTTGGATGGTCAGTCGGTGCTCGTCGGGGATGTGTGCAAGCCGACCCGAGTCTGGCCGTGCCTGTGGGCTCCTCGAGAAGCAAAGCAAAAGTCCAGTTCTGCCCACGACTGGCAACTCGATTCTCGTGGGTGGGGTTGGGTATTTACATGACGAGCTGCCGACCGTTGGAAGGTGGCGATGCTGTGAAATCTTTCGCTGACGTTTTCTCCGGAAGCCATTCCCCATCACTAGCGGCTCTGGTTCTCTTAGTCTCGGAGCCCGTGTCCACCTGCTCCCTCCGGCCCGCGTGCAGGGGAGGGCGGCTCTGGAAGAGGCTTCAGTGGCTTTTCCATTTCGACTTTGCAGAACTGTAACAAGCAAACTCTGGCTTCTAAGGCTCTCACCATGTCTCTGTTTAAAACACCCCATTCTTTTTTCTTTAGCCTGAGTGATTGGTCTCAAGAGGCTGCTGTGAGCTAACCTGTACTACAGGGACATTGGGAAGCGTTCTGCTGCACAAGACACAGTGAGGGAAACCGGCCTTTGTAAAGCCGAGAAAATCGCTCTCGTATCTTGGCTTCTCACTTACACTGCCACCCTGATTCCCTGAGTGCCTTCCTCTTCTTCCTTCATGTTCGGCGTTTTGGGGCATTGACAGAGCAGAGGGGGGCTGACCACGCGACTCTCCTGGTCTTCCTCATTAAGCCAGCAGCCTGTCGTTGAATAGAAGACAAATATTTTATTGATATATTTTGATTTTGAAATAGAATGTCATTGTTTTTTAAAGATTTATTTATTTCAGAAAGAGAGAGTGAGCGAGCAGAGGGAGAGGCAAAGGGAGAAGGAGAGAGAAAATCGCAAGCAGACCTCCCCCCCACCGCTGAATGTGGAGCCTGACATGGGGCTTCATCCCATAACCCTGAAATTATGACCTGAGCCAAACTCAAGAGCTGGACACTCAACCAACTGAGCCACCCAGGCACCCTGTAATAGAATATTACTGAATTCTAAAAGAATACACTTTTGATAAAATTTGGAAAAATTCCCAAGAAATTAAAATATTATTGCAAAATAAGACAAGCAAGAGAAACAGATTTGACTTCAGGGAAAAGAAAAACCCTTCAGAGGACTGATCAGAGTTGTCCAAAAAGACGCAAGGAGGAGTGAACTGCCCATCACTGGAGGTAATCAAGCACTAACTGGACAACGGCAGGCTGGGTACTGTGGAGTGAGGCTCGGTGACCTGGAAGGTTCCCCAGCCCTGGGGGTCTACTTTTTGGGGCTGCCGTACACCAGTCCTCCCACGGTCTCCGTCCCCACCCCCGCTGTAGGTCTTCCTCAGGCTGGGTGCACAGACCTTCTCTTCCTTCCCCCACTCGCCCCCAAGAGCTCGGCTTCCCTCTGACTGGAGCTTCCCGAGTGGCTGTGGAGAAACAGGAGATCAGGTCTTCATCTTCACGGACTGAAGTCCAGGCAGCAATGGAAGCTTGCGATGGGGAGGGAGACACGTGTGGGCACCACCTCCCACCAGAGGGTATGGGACTGTGGCCAATGGCGCCATCGCTGTGCGCAGCCCTCTGTGTGCATCACCACAACCCTCTCGGCCGCCCCAGGAGTCAGTGCTCCACTTGTAGAGCTAAGGACTATAGGTGAGTGGGTGGGAAAATATGTAGGTAAATGTCTTTAAACCCAAGTTGAGAGTGTTTTTTGTTCCTCCAGTAAAGACATTCAGATTAGCTATTTAGCAGCATTTGAGAACTGGCTCTGGATCCCCAGCCGGAGGGGGCAAAGCTGGGACTTCACCACAGGGCTGGTGGGGATCCCATCCTGCTGTTTAATGGCTGCTGATTTGGGGTGGGTTACATCTTATCTCCTGGTGCTCACTGGGGACATGGGGCCTCAGAGGGTTGCTGTGGGGATGAAATGTCACCAAAAGGTGCAGGAGGCAGCCCAGCACCGAGGAGGGCAATCACACAGACCAGGGATGCCCCCCTCCTGCCTTGGAATGTTTTCCTCCAGAACACGGTCTTCTTTTGCAGAATCTGAACGTCCTGCATGTAAGTGACAGCCAACATGGGATTTCTCTTGCTTTAGCAACGAGAAAAAATCGCCTTCCTTCCTGGGAGTATGTTTCCATTCAAAACACAGAGTTGCTATAGCAAAGTTCAGCGACCCAGAACTTGGGCACACGTGCTGGATGTCTGCCTCTCTCAGGACACGACAGCCCTGCTGTTGATGGCCCCACAGGGGGCTGCTTGGAGCCAGGGCCAGAGCTGACCCAGGAGGCTCCACAGGCGGGCGCACGGTGTGAATGAAGAAGTGGGCTGAAGCTTCAGAGCCACCGCCTTCCCTCATCCCAGCCGCCACCTGGGAAGTGGACTCTTGGCATTCAGTCTTCCCTGATGTTCCCACCGGCACAGCAGTGGCCTGAAAACAGTGCATTCAATACCTTTTCTACAAAGGAAGGAGTCAAAAGATAAAGATTCATTCTTGTCTTTGACCTACAGAGACTTGGAGACTAAAGAATACTATTACCAACATAAAGGCAGGCTCTTACAGAATTAAAAACAGGATTGATATTTTCAGAATCATTGGTTAAGAATGAAAGCCCAAGATCGCTGTATTAATGCATACAGAACATTTTTAAGAAAAGAAAGAGCACGAGACATAAACACAAAACGCCAAATATAAACGACGATAGAGCAGATCAAGCTTCTCTGGGTCCTAAATAGCCAATCTGAATGTCTTTACTGGAGGAACAAAAAACACTCTCAAATTGGGTTTAAAGACATTCACCTACATATTTTCCCACCCACTCACCCATCCACGTGTGCATCCATGCATCAACACATCTACCCGGGAATCTATCCACTTATCCATCCGTCTATCCCTCCATCCACCCACCCACCCGTCCACACACAAGTCCCAGTGCAGGATCCCAACTTCAGCTCCACTCTACTGTGCTCCAAGGCAGTCATGACTTGCCTGTCTGTGATCCCAGGAACATGAATCCTTCTGTCCATAGATAGATCCATGGATCCATTCATAAATCCATCCATCCATCTATCCATCCATCCATCCATCCATCCATCCATCCATCCATCCGTCCGTCCATCCATCCGTCCATCCATCCACCTGTCCGTCCATCTGTCTATCCATCCATCTGTCCATCCATCCATCCATCCATCCATTGAACTGTCCATCCATCCATCCATCCATCCATCCTTCCATCCATCCATCCCTTTCCAAGCATCCTACTGTGCCAGGGCCCAGGATTCAGAGATGATTCTACTGTGCTTCTTACCTTTAATTCTGTCCACATGTACTTAGCAAAGACCAGTCTGTAAACAGACACATTAATAAGATATAGCTGGTGTAGTGCAGGGGGGTGTCCAACAAAGGGCATATCTGCAGGGGAATCAGGAGAGCTTCCCAGAAGAGGTGCATCATGTAAGCTGGAACTTAAGAGATAATAGAATGCTGGTTAGTGAGCAGAGAGGGAGTGAAAGAGAGCCTCCCTATCAGAGGGAAGAGAATGCTAATATTCTGTGGGCAGAGACTGTGGCAAGTACCGATATGGGCAGGAAATAATAGAAGACAGGCTGAAAAGGTTGGAGTTGAGGGACAGATTCTAGGAGTCACTGGGTTTCAGGCTGAGTGTTTTGGACTTAAATTGTGGATGGTGGGGAGCTCTGAAGTCTTTAAACATGGAGTGATCAGGTCGTATTTGCCTTTTATAAATGTTGCTGGGGCAGTGGTAGTGTAGAGGTTGGGCTGGAGGAGCCAAGTCTGGAAAGTAAGAGGTTGAGAGGAGGTGATTGCAGTGGCCCAGGTGAGAGATAGTGGGGCCCAGGTCATGGCATGACAGTGAGGGTCCCAAATCCTCTAGTAAAGCCTGTGAATGTATGGGTCAGCTGGTTGCTATGGAAACATCAGGTGTTTCCCTTCCTGTCTGAGCAGGGTGGACTTGGAGCAGACCAGCAACTGCCTTGGGTTTTATAGGCATGAAGGTGGAACTGGGCTTTTCTAAATGAATACTGCCAGTGAGATGTGTGTTACCACCCTCCCCTGAGTGACACTTTGCCCAGAGAAGGCCATTGTGTCAGGGATGAGCAGAGATGGAGCAGCCCCTTCTATCCTGAGGGCGGGGTGGGAAGGCATTGAGTTCATTAAGGCTGTTTAGGTCAATTATACCAGTGGGATGAATGACCTCATGTAAGTCTGCAGTACAGCCTTCACTTGGCAGCAGAAATGTGTGACCAAGAGCAAGAGCTGGAGGGACTCAATTCTAGTGCAGGAGCATCCTTTGCAGAGCACTTCCTGCAGTCCCTTCTGGGTGGGGAACAATGCTAACAATGGAAAAGTAATGGTAACCATGGTGCTGGTGGTGGTGATGGTGGTGATGCTGATAATCTTGATGGTGGTGGTGGTGACGGTGATGATGGTGATGATTGTAATGGGGATGGTGGTGAAGATGATGATGCTGAATGATCTTGATGTAATGTTGACGAGAGTGGGGATGGTGATGATGCTAGCGTGCTGACGATGCTGATGATCATGATGGTGGTGGTGACGGTGGCAGCGATGACAGTGGTGGTGACGGTGATGTGTTGATGGTGGTGGTGGTGATGATGACGATGGTGATGACGGTGACGGTGTTGATGGTGGTGCTGATGATACTGATGATCATGATGGTGGTGGTGACGGTGGCAGTGATGACAGTGGTGGTGATGGTGATGTTGTTGATGGTGATGGCGGTGGTGGTAATGATGATGATGGTGATGATGGTGGTGGTGGTGATGGTGGCAGTGATGACAATGGCAGTGGTGATGATGGTGATACTGATGATCATGGTGACAGTGACAATGGTGGTGATGATGGTGCTGCTGCTGGTGGTGACAGTGGTGGTGATGGCAGTGATGACAGTGGTGGTGACGATGGTGACGGTGAGGACAACTAACCTTACGTTATTTGCTAGTTTCTATTCTAAACACTGTACCTAATTAACTCCTTTAAGCCCCACAAAAGCCCTATGAGGAGGTATTCTAATTCCCAGTCTACCAGTGGGGAACCTGTGGCACAGAGAGGCTAGTGTGACTTGTCCAGTGTTAGGCAGCACACGGGGGGTAGAGCCAAGGCTGGACACCATCCAGCATTCTCATTACTCGATAGTTGATACAAAAAGCAGAAAACATTTTGGAAAAAAACTGTCAGCCCTCAGGGCTAGACAAGAAGTGGGCTTACTGTTAAGTGACTGGTGACTCTACAGGGAGTACTTTGCTCTGCTTTGTGCTTAGGCTTGTGCTCCAGCCTTTGTGGGGGAGACAGAGGGAGAGGCAGTGAGGATGGGAAGGCTCAGAGAGAGCTGCTCCAAGCCACATACCTTCTGTGTGGTTCCAGGGGAAGAAAGGGAGCTCAGGGCTCTTCACCCTGCAGACCCAGGGTAAGGACCCAGGGATACGATGAACTTCCCACCTTGAGGGGTGTGCAAGTAGGGCTTCATGGTCATGGCCTAAGGGGTTGGGCTTAGTGAGTGAGTGACTTCTGTGGCCTTTTTCGACTTTGGGAATGTATTATTTCCATTACACAGATGGGAAAGCTGAGGCTCAATGAGGTGACTTGTCCACGGATGCAGACAGTGGGAGTGATTGCCATAGCCAAGGATCTTCCTATTTAGCCACCATTCAGCACTGGTAGAGGGCAACACTTCTTTCCCACCCCTTGTATTTCCAGGTATTCCAGAGGAACATCATCTTGTGTGGCTCTTCTGGACCCAGGTGAGGAAGGGACTGATGGTTCCACAACCTGAACCCACCAGGTCTGAAGCGTCTGCTCAGCGTCACCTGGCCTTTGCCAGGATCTCAGGGGCCAAGTGGCTCATCAGTGAGGACATCCAGGCAGGTCATGGGGTAGGAAGGGACAGTTGCTGTGTGGCCTCAGGTAGACCAGTTACCACACTGAGCATGGGTTCCTCACCTGTAAAGCAGAGCTGTCATGTGGTGGAGGTAGAGGTTGTGGGTGCTCACGGAATGTTGGTTAGATCACTAGTCCACGGCTCAGGGATGAGTCCGCACTGCAGAGCTCCGGCTGGGGGATTTGCCCAAGGACTCTCTGCTGGCTGCAGGCCCCCCCAGGGCATCCCAGGCTGAGGGGCTGGAGGGTCCCTCTGTGCTCCCTCTTCAGGGCATCTCTGCCTGCCTGCCGCCCGCACCCCTGTTGGCCCGTCCACCCTGCACATTTCCTGGCTCCTCTGTTCATCTAAACAGCTGGTGCTATTTGTTCTGGGTGATTTCCCTTATTTATTGCCACATTTTCAGGAGGCATATAACTCTGTCTTCCAACCATTTTACTGCAGCCTCTTTAAATTGAAACAATTGATCAGGCCTTTGCTTTTCTCCCTTTTGTTCCAGCTCCTCCTTCCCAGCTGCCCCACCCCACGCCTTCTCTTTCAGGCAGCAATTAAATTTAAATCCCTTTTCTCTGAAGAAAAAAAAATTAATCTCAGTCTCAGGCCCAGGACCGCCCCAGAGTCAGGGGGACGTTGCTGGACACATGGGGCCAGAGAGGTGGGCGGCTGACTCTGCTTTTTCTGGGGGGAGCAAGGTTCTAGCACTGCTCCGGCCATGGTGAAGTCCAACCAAGATGGGCTGAGGCCCCACAGGTCTTGGGGAGTGTGACCAGCATCTTGGTGGAATGATGGTGGTGGAATGCTCTTGAAGTGGGGCTGGGGGTCAGGGCAGGATGTGTAGGTAGTGCACTGGCCTTTAGAGATGAGGTTGAGGTTATCATCTTGGCAAGCCTGTGTGAAAATTCTCCTGGGTATCCGAGTGTCAGACAAGGAGCTGACAAGGGGGATGGATGTGTCCTTGGCAAAGGACAGTGAGAGTCTTGTCCCTGCTCATCTTTCCCTCTGCAAGCTATGAGGAAGCTGAGGGCTCAGTCTACCGTTGAAATTAAAGAGCTGTGCCCTTGAGCCATGGCCAACCGCCTAGATGGGACCAAGCTGCCTGCCATGCACCCGACCACAGCTACCTTTGCGGGTGTGGACATTGACCCTTTGCTTAGTATCCGAAGTGGTGGTGCCTCCCTTCACCTGCCCAGGGCCCCGGGAGCTAGTGACAACTCCTCGCTGGTGCCGTTCCAAAGGCAGAAGTGACGTGTCTGGGAGCATCAGTCCATTTGGAGACCCTACCAGTTGGTGATGGCCAAGGAGACAGGGCCCCAAGAAGGGAGAGGGGGCCCTAAGGACCAGGCTCTGGAGGCCCAGCAGGTGGGCATCCCAGCCAGGGGTTTGTACCTGCCTCTGTGAGGCCAAGAACGGAGCCCCTCCCTCCACCACTCGTGGTGAGGCAGAGGCTGGCTTCCGGGCTCTTCTAAAGAACTCCTCTTCTGAGGGCCACTCTGGGATGGCCCTGGTTCCTGTGAACAGGCATGAATGTTAGCACCTGATAAGGCCCGGATGTTTCATCCTTTGCAGAGCAGAGGACGGAGGAAATCCTTCACACGGACTTGAGAGCTGAGCCCACCTCCACACCAGCGTCTGCCCACGGAGAAATCTTCCCCAAACTGCCTCTCGCTGTCCACTGCCCAGTCCCCACGAGTGTCCCAGCACCAGCCCCTTCCTTCACTAGAGATGGAGGGTTGCTCTGGGAGTGGCTATAGCCCTGGCTGGCAAGAAGGGGGAGGCTGACAATGAAAGGCAGGTTTTGGAGGATGAGCACAGAGCATATGAGTCAGTTGACTGACCCCATTTTAGAGGCAGGGAAACTGAGGCCCAGAGAGTTTCAGTAACACACTCAAGGACATGGAGCCCAAAGTACCCAAAGCAGTTCTTCTGACATGAGGCGTGGCCTCATTTTGCCTCCACCCTACCAGGCCTGCGTGACCACGAGAGCCCACCTCGTGATGACTACCCTGGGAGCAGCCCAGAGAAACATCTGAGAACAGCACTGGCTAGACTTCTGTCCTGGCCATGTGGTGGGCTGCCTGCTTTGAAGGGCCCCTTCCTGGCCATTCTGTGTCCTCCACCCCAATCTGACACTCTCACCATAGTTGAGTTCCACGGGCCCTGAACTGAGTATGGGTGGAAGCCTGGTGTGTGTGCCCCTGCGTGCCCAGCTTCTCTCAGTCAACATACTGGCTGTGAGAGGCACCCCATTATACCGGAGGTCTGCTCCTTTCTACTGCTGAGTGTTTTCCTCTCTGTGGTGTTTGACGGCTTATTTATCTCCCGTTGAAGGGCATTGGGATTATTTCCAGTTTCAGGCTAGTATCATGACTTTTTCCCCTTGGTATCCTTATGCATCCTCTTGGGTATATTCCCAGGTGTGGAATGGCAGGGTCGATGGTTAATGCATGCTTAATTTCAGTCTCCGCTGCCAGACGGTTTTCCAGAGTGGTCTTGCCATTTCACCTGCTCAGTGGTGGGGTATGAAAGCTTCCGCGCTTCCACATCCCCCATGCTTGTCACCGTGGACCTTCCCATTCCTTAGCCCTTCTGGTGAGCAGGAGATGGTACTTCTGGTTTTAATGTTCACTTCCCTGATGACTTATGAGCTTGAGCCTGGGCATGCCCTTATTGGCCCTGAGTATCTCCATTTTTGTGAGTTGCCTATTCATGTCTTTTGCCCATTTTTAATTGGATGGTCTTTTTATTTATTTTGCTTTTCATTTAAGGGTGCCTTGGATGAACAAAGTTTTAAAACTCCATGAAGTTAAATTTTTATTTTTCTTTCTGATTACTTCTTTGTGTCCTCTCTAAAAATATCTGCAAAGATGTCTCGGTGGATCGGAGAGGCTAGGAGGAGAGAGGGACTATGCTCTTGACCCCATGACAGGTTGGCAGGGGTGGTCCTTTAGATGAGATCCCTGCCGGCCAGCCCAGGATCTTGACCAAGATTCCTGCATGCATGCAGGCTGGTGTCAGTGTGGCCTAAATCAGGTTACGCAGGGGTTGGCCCACCAGTCCAGGCATCCTAGTCTCCTGTGTCCTGGGGAGTAAGGTGTCCTTCCTGGTTGCCATGTTAGCAGGTCTGGGACCAGGGTAACGTAAGCCAGGGGCTGAGGGTACCAGGTTCAAGGGTGTGCTTCTCTTAGGGATGCAGGGCCAGTGCTGTTTCAACCCTGAGAGGTAGCTCCCGCTTCCACTTTGGACCCTGGTTGGCTCCCCTGCTTGACCCTGGACCCTGCCTGGCACTGGAGTCTCAGTCCGGACATCCTCACTGCCACCGGAGTGTGGCAGGAGTGACTGGGGTGAGTTGGTCCCCCTTTCTTTGTGCACTGTTCTTGGGGGTCCTGAACCCTCCCGAGTCCACCAGCCCATCTTCCACGTGTGGACAAGGCTATCCTGTCTGCTAGACATGGTGTGTGCAGAGCCAGCACCACAAAGACAAAGCAAGAAGGAACAGTTTCCTTCGACAGGATGACTGGAAGGGCATGTGTGGAAGGGAGCGCCTGGCCCCGTTTCACAGGTGGGGATGCTGAGGCCCAGAGAGCTTGACTCTTGACAGCGGCTGTCAGGAGGAGGGTTGGTGACCCTCTCAGCAGACAGGGATTGGCCGGCGAGAACAATGGTGGATTCAAATCCAGCTGGTACCACTCGAAATCAGTAGAGACGTGGCCAGGCCTTCAGAGGGACACGTGGGATGTGACCTCCGACCGGTTTTCAGGCTCTCTGAGACTGAGGTTTCTGGGGGAGGCATGGAGGGTCCACCCCCGTCCGGAGAACGTCCTGTTCCCAAACCTCCTTCCCTCTCCCGCGGCTGCCTGAGGCGGGTCCCGGTGGGTGAAGCCCTTGACTATAATTCAGTGGGAGAGCCTACATTCTGGGGCTAAAGACAGCCCTTGGGGACCAGGCCGATCCTTCGCAGGACAGTGGTGGTGACAGCATTTAGGCCAACAAGCCATGTGCTCTCAGCTGTTCTGACAGCCAAGGATGCAGCCCAAGGGAAAGCCTGCTGACCAGGGGCGGCAGCCTTGAACCCGGGTTTCTCTGATTCCAGAGCTGTCCTGATTTCCATGCCTGGCTGCTAGCAGGACCGCCAGATTCTGATCGGAGGGCAGGGTTCCAGAACGAGGGGGTCATAAACACAGCATGGTGCAGAGCAGGAAAGGCTCTTAGGCTCAGGGGCGCCCCCGGCTCTGTCCCGAGACCCCTGCCCATTTCCAGCGAGAACCCTGAGCGAGTCCAGCACTGGGCAGCTCACTTCTTCCGAGGGGGTCAGACAGGCTTGGGGCTCAGGTAGGAGCAGACACAACCTTGGCTAAGCTGGAGTGTCAGCAGACCCAACGCAAATACTTGTCTTGACGGTTCAAGGGGAGTAGAGGGGGTGAGAAGGGTCCCTGAACCCGAGAAGGGAGGCTCTTTCCCGGTGGAAGGGAAGTCAGCAAGGCACGGGCACAGAGCGTGGGAAATCGGGCTCTGTCGTCTTTACCTGCCACGTCTTGGGTCGTCTTGTAACCCCATGCAGCCCGTTCCTCAGCTGTCAAATGGGAATAATCCTTTGTGTGGGTCTGACTTGGAAGTAAGGACGCTAAAGCAGCTCCCACGGATGCTGGCCCTGATATTGTTATTTCCATAACAACAACAACAATAATAATAACACTGTACCACTTTATTCTTTTGTTCAGAGCTCACAGCTCTTTGTGCAGAAAGCATGGCCAAGCTTGGCCATACCCTCTTTGCAGATGAGAACACTGAGGCATAGGGGAGAGCGTATACAGTGGCAGGCAGCCAGCAGATGGCCCCTGGAGTCTTGGGTCCTGGTGCTGCCTCTGCCCCCCAGGGAGCACCGTGTCTAACCCGAGCTGGGCCAGCCCTGTCGTGGAGCTCTGAGTTGTTAGAGGCACGGCCCAAAGGACGAGCTGGAAATGGCCGTGGGGTCTGAGTCATGCACGGGAAGCATCCCAAAGGGGGTGTTGGAAACGATTTGTCTCTGCGGCCACGGAAGCCTGGTTGTGTGCGGACCTGTTGATCCATTTAGGGGCAGAGACAGGAGCTCCGGGGGGATGGCCCAGCCTCTCCTGAAGCGGGAAGCTCTGGGCGGGCGCATCAGCTCCGTGCCAGTTGCTGTCACGGGGGATGGGGAGGGAGCTCGGGCAGAGCCGACGGGAGGCAGGAACCTGGCTGCGGGGGAGAGTTGGGAGGCGCGGGACCCAGCCCAGGGTCTGATTTATTTCTGCAGAGACGCATTCCAGGGACGAGATGTACCAAACCAGTGGCAGCAAGAGCTCAGAGACTCGCGGCCGCCTGGACTTGCCAATAGGCCGCGCTCTGAATGGCCCTGTTGTTCAGCGCCGTCATCACGGAGGAGGGGGCTGGCGGCAGGTGCCCGCAGAGGCTGTAACTGAGCGTCCATTCTAAGTGGGGCATTTTAATCGAAAATCGATGTCCTTTATTTGAATAAAAATGTGCGTTTGCTCGCAACTCCGCCCTCGCCTCAGCTTTCCGTGTTGACGGATCGTGAACACGCCATGAATGGATAATCATCTTCTTGGAAAACAAATGCAGGGTACAAAAGGAAAATTATGGTTGTTGAAACTTAAAAAAAAGTGATCATCAGGAAGGGAGAGCTGTGCTCAAAAACAGGCTTCCCGGGTCCCCAGCTCTGGGAGTGGGAAGGTTGGCAGGGCCGCCCCGTGGGTCTAGCCCCCACCTGAGGCCCCCAGAGCACGATGTGCCCTGGCCTGCAGAGGGCGCTCCAGGACCCCTGCGGCCTGGGTGGCCCCGAAGGCTTGCCCGCAGGGGTGCGTTTGGAGAGCCACCCCCGGCAGGGTGGGACAGGCCAGGTGCCCGGAGCAGGCTCTGCAGGGGGGGAGCGTGGGGAGGCTCCCGTGACCGCGGACGGGGCATCTGCTTTCTTGGAGGCTCGCCTTGTGTGGCCCCTGCCCTGCCCCTCGGGTCTGTCGTGCAAGTGACCGGAACACTTGCCCGGATCCAACTCGTGGGAAGAATCCTCTGGTGCTGGGTAAGCCTTCTGCGTCCGGGCCTCCGTGCGGCGCGGCGGTGGGACCAGAGCATGCCTGTGTGCATTCACTCACGGTCCCACAGTCACCGCAGCTCCAAGCCAGGCGGGGTGGGGGGCGCTTGTGCAGACGGCTCCGCGGCCGTGACTTTATGAGCGGACACGGACACGGACACGGACACAGGATGTGTGAGATAAGAGGGACCAGTTTCAGGGCGCCTGGGTGGCTCCGGCGGCTCAGCTCACAATCTTGGGTCCTGGGTACCCTCGCCTCCTGCTCCCCCTTTGAGGATTCCCACCAGATTCGGCAGCACAGTACACAGCTCCGGGCAGGATCTCTGTCCCTCTGTGTGTTTGTCCCCAGAGCGAGGCTCCGTAGGGCAGGCCCCATATCGAATGGGTTTCCTTGGCCCAGCACATGGCATCGGGTTGAGATGGGTGCTTTACCAAAGATTCTCTCGGGGAGGAGTGGGCAGGGAGGGCTTCCTGGAGGAGGCGGTATGCATGTGCTCTTCCGGTAGCACGAGCTGAGGCTGAGAGCAGCGTATCAGGCCGCACCAGCCCTTCTGGGGTTGAGCACAGAATGGCTCTGAGCTGCAGTCATCCAACATGTCTGGATTTATTGTGGTGAATATTTATGTCGTCTGGGCACACAAATTAATGAGGTTCTGGTCCCGGCTGCTAAGGCATCAATTACGGACCAGCCCCTTCTTGTCTGAAATAGTGTTTTCTCTCGAAACACATCATCCCAACCAGTCCCCACAGTGGCGCACGCGGGGGGAGACCCCGGCCAGCTGGGGCCTCGGCGTCCTGCTTCCCGCGCCGGCCCCTCGTAGCTCTCTGGGGACCGTGACGGCGGCATTTACAGGAGAGAAACTGAGGCACAGGGAGGCACGTCGGCGGCCAGAAGGAGCAGGCCAGGGGTCGCCCCGAATCGCCTGGATGAAGAGCAGCCCTCTCCCCCTGGCAGCGGGCCCACAGGACGGGGCTCAGAGGTGATTCCCGGCTCTGCTGTTGGCCGGGGGGCCATTACTCAGGCCTACAGTGACTCAGTTTCTCGTCTGCAGAGAGGGCAGGTAGGACTTCCTTCCCAGGGTGGTCGTGAGGACTCAGTTTCCTTAATGCTGGTGGACGCTTATGATAACCCCGGTGGCTGGTTAGCGGTCCCGGCGGGCTGACCTCCGGCAGCGGTCCTCCGGGACGAGAGGAAGTGGGGGTCACTGGGTCAGGCTCTCGGGAATGTGTGTCCGCTGGCCTTTTATTACACACACGTTAACTCAGTGCTCTTAGCCTCATTGTGCAGAGGAGAACGCGGAGGCCCAGATGCAGCTGGAAGGCAGGGTATGTGACATTAAAAAAACCCGGGGCGCCTGGGGGCTCCGCATCTGCCTTCCGTTCAGCTCATGATCCCGGGGTCCTGGGATCGAGCCCCGCATCGGGCTCCCTGCTCAGCGGGGAGCCTGCTTCTCCCTCTGCCTCTGCCCCTCCCACTGCTCTCTCTCTCTCTCTAAATAAATACCGTATTTAAAAAACCCACGTCTTGTTTTAAAACACGATCCCGCTGCTTCTCACCCGAGTCGCAGGCTACAAGGCACCTGCCGTCCAGGCCGGGGGCCACGCCCGAGAATTCAGGGCAGAAGAGTTTCGGGCCGAGCTCTGGAGGGAGGGATCAGTGTTTGGGGGGAACAGCTGAGTCGCGTCCCCAAGGAGGGCTGTGACAACACCCCCTCAGGCCTGTCCCCCTCACTCCTCCGTGCTGGGACCCCGCTTCCAGAAGCTTCCGCGGGTGCAAGGCCCTCCCCGCCGCTGCCAGGCCCTCTCAGCGATAAGGGCTGAGGCTCGTGCTCCTGATCTGCGGGGCAGAGCTATCTCTGAGTGACATTGGGAGCCTCTGTCTGAGGGGAGGCGATGCGGGGGGAGGGTTACTGGGAGGACCTCTCTGCCCAGAGCATCCGGCCTGGCGGGGGAGCGGTGGGAGGGTCCAGGCCCGAGCAGCACAGGCCGGGTCCTGGGCACCCTGGTCGCTGCTGCCGGGCCTCCTGGGCCTCCCGCGGCACCTGCCCATGACCCCTCGGCTCCGGGGCCGGCCTGGCCTCCGAGCGCCCCTCTATTCCATGAGATCTGTGCGCGGCTCTGGCGCGGGGAGACGGGCTCGGGGGCGGGTGCGCTTTTGATAAATCATGCCGGGAAGGCGGCGGCAGCACGCGAGGGGCAGGAGGTCAGACGGAGTGTCTGAGCCCGGGAAGATGAAAGGTCTCGCTCCCTGCTGGGCGGCCGGCAGGCTTTCAGCCTCAGCCTCGCGCTCTCCTGCTCAGCCTCGCGCTCTCCTGCTCAGCCTCGTGCGCTCTCCTGCTGCCACCGCTGGGAGGCGAGGTTTGATCTGGCCGGGTCATCGCGTTCTGGGAGGTGACACGGTTCCTGCAGGAGATGCGGGCGGGCGGGGAGCAGGGTGGGTGTGCGGGGGCGCCGGGTCCCTCGGGTCCCGGGGAAGGCGCATCTGGGGCCCGCGTGGACCGTGGAGCTGGGGCAGCGGGTGGGGGTCGGGGAAGCATGAGCGCCGAGCCGTGGAGCAGGGTCCACGGAAAGGCCGCTGCAGGCATGGGACACACGACACGCGTGCGCACAGTAGCACACTGGGGGACACGGAGCGGAGGAGGGACGGTTGCTTCCAACACTACAGAGCTGCTGTGAGAAGCGGCCTCTGCTTTGTAGCTGCTCCTGGATCCCGCTCCGGCTGGTGCTGCCAGCCTCGGGAGAGCGAGGGGACCGCCGGCCGCTGCTTAGGACCTCGGCCCGTGCGGAGTGGGGCGTCTGCGAGGGGGTCGGCGGGGCAGTCACCTCCGAGCTCGGCACCCCGTGAGGGTCCAGTCTCGGCTCGAACCCAGGCTTCCCAGCTGAGGTGTCCCCACCTCGTGGGAGCCGCAGAGCCTGGGCTGGGCTGCCCCCTCCCTGGCACAGCTGGGCCGCGGGGAGCTACTGGAGGCCCCTGGGTGTAAGGGTCTTTCCGTGTCTGATTCTCACCAAGACTGGGCTCACCGATGCTTTCCTCTCTGCTCCTTCTGGCCTGGAGGCCTGTCGCCCCCTGTAACTCAGCCCCTGACCTTGAGCCTCCTGATGGTTGTGCGTTGAACCCCGAATCCGTCTCCTGCCAGCTGGGTGGCCTCAGATCCTGGCCTCTGTTTCCCAGCAGGGTAGAAGCGACATGGGAGCCGGCCAGGGCTCTCGGGCCTCAGCTAGAGGCCCTGTCGTCGGTCAGCCTGCACCGAGTCGTTACTCTGGTCTCGACACCACCCCAGCTCCTGCCTGAACATTCCCAAGATCTCTCAGCTGTCTTGGGAGCGTGCAGGGGATGGGAACGTTCGTGGTCCCCACGCAGACCCAGGAGCCGGAGCTGCCGTTGCCCGTGGTTTCCCTTGGCCTCTGTCCCAGACCGTCCGTCTGGCAGTGAAGGAGCCCCATCCCGAGTCACGATGCGGCGTGGGGCTGGTGGACACCACGTGCGCCCCACGATGACCCGGGCTCTTGAGCGCCATCCCCCTGGTCCCCGACGCGGTCTCCCAGAGCAGGCAGCACGTGGGGCCCCGTCACGCTCCCCGAGGTGACCCTGCTCCCCGCCGCGGGCGGCACGTCCTTCCTTGAAGGGATGGCCGATGGCTGGGCTCCACCGGCGGAGTCTGGAATGGACCAAATTACCCCAGTTTTATGTCATTTTTACCAGACGCTTCAAAGAGAAAATCAGTTAATTCCAATGATAGTTTGATCATTTTCATCTAATTTGCAGAATCAAAGTAAAGCTTTTGAAGTTCCTTCTGCAGCTGTGGAAAGGGTGTCATTTGGGGGAAGCTGCTGTCCTGGTGAAGACCGTTCTCGGTACACGAAGCCCAGAAACGAGCTCGGGTCCCGGGGGCGGGGAGGGGCGGCTGGAAGGAGCCGCGTGCCGGACCAGCCGGACCAGCCCGGCCAGCCGGCGCCGAAGCTGTCCCTGTGGGGAGTTGGCGACTGTCGCATGTGTGCCCGGAATGACTGGAAACCACACTTTCTTGTGACGAGGTTAATGTTAGATACGGAAAGAACCTGGAGATTAAATTTTTCTGCGTGGTGGTGCTTGCTTTGTCTCTCGCTTTCCTCGTCCTCAGATTGGAGAAACGTTGGCGTCTCGGCTCCGTTACTCGGGAAAGCAAGTCGCGCGCCCCACGATGGCCCTAAACCTGGCATAAACAAGCCCTCTAGTTTTGGGCGCAGTTGTAAAAAATCCGTTGGAAATCGAATGGAAGCAGTTAGTGGGCGAAAGCCATGAAATGTCCGTTACTGACAGGTCCCCCAACCCCCGCCGCCAATTGTAATGATTGGAACCAGAGTGTTGCAGCATCGTATTTGATAAAACAGTCACAAGAACCACAAACAAGGGCCGGCTGGCTCGGTCGGTAGAGTATGTGACTCTCCATCTCGGGGTCCTGAGTTCGAGCCCCGCATGCGGCGTGGAGATTACTTAAAATAAAATAAGAATATTAAGAAGAGGCAAGAGTAGAGATGATGTATTTGACATCATTTCTCATGAAAAACTATGTCAAAAATAGTGACCTGAGTATGGAGGCAAAAGGCAGCATCTGTGATGACGTCAGATCATCACACGTTTCGGCACAAAAATAGGAGGATTGGAAGGGCTTTCTGGTTCGCGGAATCCTGAGCTTACCGGGACCTCTCCTCCTGCGGAGGTCATATTTCCCAAATTAAAAAGATCGTGCCCAGTCGAGAAGAGCCAGTCGGGCTGTGAACAGTTTAGAAACACAACGCGAGCACCAATAGGTAGAGTTTTAGGAAAAACATAAAATACTCGAAATGCGTTCTCCTGACAAAGACACGGACGCCGAGTGGAGTGTGCGCACGGGAGGGGAAGGACCACATAAGCGTGCGCCAAGAAGAATAATTTCATGCTCACGTTTTCATGTTTAGATAAGAATGTAATTACCGCATTTCGCTTTTATGTACGCAGATACGTCTTCGCTCTTGAAGCTGAAGAGCAGCTTCCGAATCAGACTGTTTTAGGCCAACGTAACGAAACGGATTTACTGGCCGATCGACCAACTGTTTGAATCACACCCACAAACGTGCACGTGTCATTATGACATCATACACGTGCACGTTTGTGTGTGTGACTCAAACAGTTGGTCGATCGGCCAGTAAATCCGTAATGTGGATTTCAGCAGCACCATGAGGCCGAGGCCGCCAGGCTCTGAGGGGAGGGTTAGGGCAGAGAAGCCAGTTATCGGGGTGCCTCGGGGGCTCAGTCGGTTGGGCGTCTGCCTTTGGCTTGGGTCCTGATCCTGGGGTCCTGGGATCGAGCCCTGTGTCAGGCTCCATGCTTCTCCCTGTGCCTCTGTGCACACACACACTCTCTCTGTCTCAAATAAATAAACAAAATCTTAAAACAAAACAAAACAAAAAACAACAAAAAGGAGAAGCCACTTACAGAGGACGACGTGACCACCCAGCGGAGCAGTATTTTGGGGCATGCGTGTTTTTTTAAAGATTTTACTGATTTAAGCGAGAGTAAGAGAGAGTGTGTGCAGGTGGGGGGAAGGGCGGGGAGGGAGAGAGACCCAGGCAGACTCCCCGCTGAGCAAGGAGCCCCACACGGGGCTCGATCCCACAGCCCCGAGATCACGACCTGAGCCGCAGTCAAGAATCGGACGCTGGGCTCACGCAGCCGCTCTGGCACCCCACGTCTTTGTCTGTATCATTGTCAGATCCTCTAAAATGCATCCGGGTAACATTTTTGCTAATCGAACTTGACACCCGGGGAGCGGGAGCTGTTGCGTGGGGGGCGCCCCAACGTGCATCCGGCGTCCGCGGCCAGCACCACGGCTCCGTGCAGCGCGGGTGTCAGGAGGGACGGTCTCCCGAGTGTCTCACCGAAACCAAAGCGAGCCCCACACCCAGCAGGACGGACACACTGAAGTCCCGCAGGGGCGCGGGGAGCCGAGGGCCGCGCTGGGCTTTCCCAGGACCCTGCCGGTGGCGACGGCCTCCCAGGCGCGTGAGTGTCCACGCTCGGCGCACGCTCCCCGACGGGGCTGGAGGCTCCTCTCTGCCCTCCCCACGCTCCGGCCATCCCCCTCTTGTTTCTTTTCCTTTGTTGTTGTTTCTGAATTAAATACTGAGTCAACTAAACATATGTACCGAGTATCTGCGGAGGACACAGTTGAGCCCCGGCCCCTGGCCGTGGCCTCAGCCTTCGGGGATGCCCTGTTCCCTCTGCAGCCTGGGGGCCCCTCGCCCCTGTCCCCTGCGTCCCTCCGGAAGCACCCTCTGCCGCGGGGTGTTGTAGCCACGGATGTCCTGATTTGCTTTTGCTCCGAAGTGGTACCGCAGGCCAGTTCTGTCTGCAGGGTTCACCCGGTTTCCCGCATTTTGGACGGTAGGTACGCGGAGTGAAGGCCTGTCGTGGCGTTGGACCTGCCTGGCACTCCGAGGGCCACCCGTTGGGCGGAGTGCGTGGTTCCTCCATCCTCCCTCGGGAGCGCCCCCCCACGATGGTGTAATGGCTTAATGTGTTCTTTCTCCTACCGAGGGGCCCTCTGGCTGACTCTAGCTTTGTTTTTTGGTTTCGTACTGGGAAGCGGGCGCTCTGGTCACTTGTGGGAGGGTCCCCGGAGGATTGTCCCAGGGATATACCCCCAGTGTCACTGTGACCTAGGTGAGTGTCTTCGAGGTCCCCAGATCAGGCAGCGACGTCCCGCCGCAGAGCGGAGAGGCTGTTCCAAGTCCTGCCCGACACTTGGTTCCGTCAGACCCTTGCGTTCTGTTTCGTTTCCAAGGTGTGAAAGGACATATGGTGGCTGTTTTGACTTAGGGTCTCATGATTTTTTAATGAAGCCACATTTTTTTTCCAAATGCTCAGTGTCCATTTTGATGAGTCTTTCTATCTGCTCCCGTCTCCCTGGCCTCCCCAGGAGGCCCCAGGGGCTCCCCGGCTGTCTGACACATTGACATCCAGCATTAAGAGACACCTGTTCCGAGCCGTCTCTCTCTCCCCTCCTGAGCTCGGGAGCCGGAAAGCGGCCGCTCCCCACCCCATGCGCCGTGTTCTCTTTGCCCTCCAACGGTTGCCCGTGTCGCTTCCCCCCCCCAGAAACCCCCTCCTGAGTGCGTCCCTCATGTCTCATTTCAGGGTCCACCTCCTCCAGGAAGCCTTCCTCGAATGCGCTTGTGGTTCTCCTAAGTCACGATCTTGGTCTGCTCAGGCCGCCCAAACAGGACACTGCAGGCTGGGGGCGGGGGGAAGCGCTTTCAGGAGCCGACACTTACTTCTCACCGTTCTGGAGGCAGAAGTCCCAGACCCCAGTCCGGCCGGCTGTGCTCCTGGTGCGAGCCCTCTCCCTGGCTTACGGATGGCCCCCTTCTCGATGCCTCTCGACCTGGCAAGGAGGGAGGGGGACAGAGAGGAGGCGGAGGAAGCTCCGGGGTCTCTCCTCACAAGGACAGTGATCCTGTCGGGTGAGACCCTCACCCTCGTGACCTCATTTAACCCGGATGTCCCCTTAGAGGCCCCTCTGCACACGCAGCCATACGGGGCTGAACGCTTCGGTGCGCAGACCCGAGGGGACACAGCAGCCAGCTCTGGGCGTACAGCTGGTGCTCCCCTGGACCCTGCCCTTCCAGACTCAGCTCCCTGGGCGCCGGCCCCGCTGATGCACCCTGGCCCCCGAGGGGCTTCCCAGCAGGTGCAGGAGCCACGATGGCCATGTCCGGGCGGCTCTGAGGCTGAGTCAGCACTGGCCCTTCAGGAGCAACCAGCCTAGCTCGTCAGTGTGACAGACAGGATGGGACCTCGGGCCAGTGGCCTCTAGCCCCAGGGATCAGCAGCGGGACGGTGGGTCAGCGGAGCGGCCGGGACCACTGCTCCCTGAGCTCATCATCCTCCTTCCTGGGTTCTCAACAGGCTCTTGTGGGCCGTGTCCACCTTTTCGTAGTGTTTCCCAGCGTGGGCCATCCCTGCTGGGCTCCCGTGAGGACAGAAACCACGTTAGTCTTGTCTACTTTGTCTTCAGATGCCCGCTCTGCGCCAGGAACATGGAGCAGGTACTGTGAGATTCGCAGAGGCCCCCTGGACGTTGGCGATGGAGAGACGGGGCAGGTGCCCTTCCCCGCCCACCTCCACCTGGAGCAGTGCCCCTCGGACCCAGCTGGCCGGCACAGAGGGGCCCACCTTGATGGACGGCGGAGGAAGCCTGGGGCGCCTCCGTCACAGCGCCCTCTGGTGGAGGCGCAGGGGCGGGCCGTGCGTGCGGGGGTGCCCGCGGCGGCCTGGGCCACTTCTCAGCCCCTTCTCAGCCCCGCAAGCCTCGCCTGCACTCGACACCGGTCGCCTCTGCGGGCGCAGCCGTGGGGGCTGTGGGGCCATCCGGCTCTTCTCCTCACCCCGGCCTGTGGGGACCGAAGGACTCGGGCCAGCGATCGCCCGCAGGCAGGCCCCAGAGCGGGCACGCGACACGCGCAGCCCCGGCGCTGAGAGAAGAGACGTTCGATGGTGCCCCTTCCGGGCCGGCTCACATCTGGCTGAACAGTTCTAATTCTGATCTCATTTCCATTTGTGGTGCGAATGGGGCCTGTCCTCAAGGGGACGGAGGGCGCAGTGCTGCAGGGCCGGGGTGTTTCCGGGGCTGGCGACAGAACGGCGCCAGCCTCGGCGTGGCGTGTGGCCGTGCACACGTGAGGGGCCTCCTTGGGGGGCTGAGCTTGGAGTCCTGAAAAGCGTCCCACCCCCAAGGTCGCACCAACGTGTGGCAAGGACACGAAATCACGTTTCACAGTGAGGGTGGTTGTTCGTCTTGTCGCGCCTGTGACATGTGACCCCAAATGTCCTCCTCCGGTCGTCTCAGTCCGATGTCTGCGACGAGTCTCCGGGATCAGAACCACGGTGGGGACAGGGCTATCGGAGACTCTGGGCACCGCCGCGGGGGAGGGCGCAGGGGAGGAGCCGAGCTGCCCACCCCTCGGCTCTGCCACTCGACTGGCGGCCCCCAGGCCCAACCGGCACCCGCAGTCACTGCCAGGGTCCGCAGGGCCACCCTGCCCCCTGCCAACGCCGGGCCACCAGCACGCACTGTTCACGGCCTGTGGGTCCTCGCGCCTTGTGGGAACAGCAGTGGCTTCCCCGCTTGTCTCTGTGTCTTTCAACTGAGAAGACGGGGCGTTCGGGTTGTGATCTCAGGGTCGGGAGATGGAGCCTCGCGGCCGTCTCTGCGCTCAGCACCGTGTCTGCTTGAGGCCGTCTCCCTCTCCCTCTGCCCCTTCCCCGCCCGCCCGCGCACGCTCTCTCTCTGGAGTAAATAAATAAAATCTGTAAACTGAACAGATACTGTGCTCGGTCTCTAGAACCAGCTGTGCGTGATGCCCTTCCAAGCGACGCCGAGAGACCCGCCAAGAGACCCGTCCGGGCGCTGCTGGGCCAGACGCGGGCACTCCGGTGCCTGGGCTCCCCCGGGTCCCTGCCCTTGGCGAGTGGTGGGGTTCGCTAAGTGGCTGCGAAGCCAGTGAGCCGTGGGCCTGAGCAGCTCATTTTCACTTCTAATTTAATTATTGATTGATTCTGCCTTCATGGCAAAAGGGTCTCGTGAAGTGCAATTACTTCCTTGTACCCGAGCATTTGGAGTGTCTAATGATCGCCTCCAACATGGGCAAGCATCCATCCCGCTTCTAATTAACCTAATCTCTGAGAGACAAGCCAGCCCGCTCCCGGCCCGACGGCCGGCTTGAGCCACACCTGGGGGCCAGAGCGAGCACAGGCCGCCGGGATCGGGACCCCGTGTGGCCCTCAGGAGCCACCACGACACCCTGGAGTCGAGACCCCACGTGGACAGGTCCCCTTGGTCGTCCTGCCCTTGTCCCTTTGGAAACCAGCCTGCTGTTCACCAACGTGCAGCTCCCAGGGAGTTCTCAGGGCCCCTGACTCGAAAGCCCAGGGGCCCGTCGGGTGGCGTTTAGAGCCAGGGCTGCGGCACAAAGAGGCCCGTCCGGTTGGGAGCACAGGCTTGGGGGTGGAGGGAAATGTCTTGCTGGGTCGTTCAGCCGCCCCGCACCGTCAGGAACCTTGTCAACCCCGCCCGGCCTCCGTGTCTTCCTCCGTAGCAAGGGTGACATCGCAGGTCTCAGATGACCCAGCCCAAACGCTGGGGCCAGGCAGGGTTCCCATTTGAGATCTTTTCCTCTGGGTTTCAGGAAGGTAGAACCGCACATATCACAGATACCAACCCCGCTAGGGGCCAGGGCAAATGCCTCCCAAATCCGACTTGTCGTTTCAGTAGCAAAATGTGATCCCACTAAGGTGGTCGGCAAAGGGGGCGAGTGACGCGGTCTGGGGGGGCCGTGGACACTCCGCTACCTGATGAGCGACGAAAACCCGTCCGATTCATGAGCTGTTCGGGTGCTGGAATCGGGGGTTCCCCCGGCCCCTTGGATCACCCCTAGATTATCCTGGTCACCCACATGGGTCCAGCGTAAATACAGGACCCTCATTGGAAGGAGGCAGGAGAGTCAGAGGCATGAGGAGATACGACCACGGAGGCAGAGGTCAGAATCACCTGGGGTCTCAAGCTGAGGAAAGTGGACGACCCCAGGAGCTTGAAACAGCAAGGAAATGGCCTTCCTGAGCCTCCAGAGGGAGCGTGGGCCCTCCTGACCCACTCTGGACTTGCGGCCCCAGAGCCAGAGCATAAGAAATCTGTGTCCGAGCCTGGACGACTGAGGAAGGGACGTCCAACCACCGGCAGCCGGTCCGGGGGAGGCCGGGCGTGCCGGGCCGAGTGCACCGGGGTGTCGGCTGGGCTGTTCAGGGCCGTGGGCGAGTCCCTTGCCGCCCCGGCCTGGGCTCCCTCTGCCCCCAGCCTGTGCTCTCGACTGGGCCGTGGTAAGGCTTTAGGGAACGTGAATGCTGCTGTAACTCTCCGAGGACGGGGCATTGTCGCCTCCTGCTTGCTCACCGGACGAGGCCAGGTCCTGCTTGGCGGGGGCCCAAAGGGCCAGGCTTCCATCTGCTGGAGTCCTAGCACCTGCTGCTGCTGCCGGGCCTCCGCCCTGCTCTGTCTGGCCTGGAGGGAGACCCAGCCTCTCCTCTGTGCTGGGGGTCCTGCTCTGCTCCGTCCCCTGTCAGTCCTCAGCAGGGTGGCCAGGGAGCCTTTCCTGCTCTGCTAGAGGGCATGGCTCCCTCCTCGGCGTGACTCCCACCGTGGCTCGGTCCGGCCTTAGCAGGGCAGCGAGGCCCCTCCCCCACGGGTGCTGTGCTATCTGCCTGGCCCCGACGGGACCTTCTTTGCTTCTGGAGCCAGAGGCCCTAGACCCATCCTGCTTCAGCATCGTGGTTGTCAACTGTGCTTGTCCCATTCTCGGGGGCTGTCAGCTCCCCGGTGACCCGGCTCGGCCATCTCAGCTCACGCTCCCGTCTCCTGCACAGCGGAGCCCTCCGTGAGTATCTGCAGGTGGATGAATGCGCCCATTCCCGGACTCGTTAGAATCTCCTTGATTGCCCGAGGACTGGCCGAGGTGCTCCCGTCGCTCTGCGCGGTGCAGCCCCCTTGGCAAAGAGCGCTCGCCTGGAGGCTCTCCGCAGCTTGCAAACGGTCCTTGGGTCCCCCTGTGGGTACGTGGTAGGTGTGATGGGTGCATGTGTTGGGGGTAAGGCACGGTGTCTCTGACTGGCTAGTGTTGCCCTGGGCCAGAGACTGTGTCTACACCCGCGACACAGCCGTGACCCAAACACCGGCCCTCGAGGTCCTGCCTCTCCGATGGGTAGACAGGTTGTCCCCACCCGCCTGGCAGCCCTGGGGCCCCCGCTGGGGTGCAGCATCCACAGTCGTGGCCCAAACACAGATGTAACTTCTGTTTTATCACTGCCTGGTTGTAAAAAGCTACATTTTGATATATTTCCGC
The DNA here is from genome assembly GCF_011764305.1 of Mustela putorius furo. Lineage (NCBI taxonomy): Eukaryota > Metazoa > Chordata > Mammalia > Carnivora > Mustelidae > Mustela > Mustela putorius. The sequence continues at coordinate 14,696,072 of NW_025422023.1, forward strand.
TGGCTAAAGATTTCAGATAAAATTAATCTGCCAGCTCCAAGTTTGAGTGACTGTCAAGGTTTAAATAATCCCACATAATAGACCGCGGCAAGTGGCTGTGGCTGTGCTTGCCAGGAGTGGACGGGCTCTCCTGCGGTCGCCGCTCCCCCGTCCGAAAACCTCACCCCCAGGGCCACCACGACAGCGCAGGCTGGTGCGGTGCTGGTCTCCTTCCCCGCCGTGCCCTCTGCCCGCACAGAACCAGCCCCGCGGCACCCACAGCGGCCAGCAGGAGCCCCGCTGGCCTCCGTCCACGTTTCTCCCCTGCTTCCCGCTGTTTTGTCTGTCTTTAAGGTCTGCACAGTTTTGAATTTGACCTTGAGACACCGCCAAGGAATGGGCAAAACAGGCAAATTTTAGCAATTCCTTTTCACAGTTTTCCCAACCAAAGCCTTAAAGAGAACGCTAACTTGAGTTGTCCTCACGAGGGAGCAAACCTGCTGTCACCTAAAGGGCGTCACCTTCGGGAGAGTATCGACCGGGCCAGGATGCTGGAGGAAATGATGGAAAAGCTCTTGGAGATGCGCCCCGGGGAAGCAGGATCGCTCTCCGGGCTGAGCCCTGGCTGGGGCTCGCACCACCCGGGCCTCAGTTTCCCCATCTGTTGAAGGTGGTGGTGGGTGAGGACATCCTGAGGGCCCTTCCTGCCCTACCTTCCACGGTTTGTGGCTCCAGCAAGGAGTCGTCGGCGAGCTGAGTTTGATCGTGCTGTAACCACCGCAGGCTGTCCAGGGATGGCCCTGCCCCTGGGAGGAAGGGAAACGCCGAGTATCGTGGTTCCCGCTGCCCAGAGTCCCTCCTGCTCCGGCTCCGTGCGCCTCTGGGGACTGAGTCTTAGAAAGCCCAAGTGGGCTTGAGCCGACCAGGATGAGGGTTTCCTTTGTACATTTGCGTTCAAATGGACCTTGGTCGGAGGACCTAGCCCCCAGGGGTCACCCCTCCCCACTGGCCCGGGGCTTTGTGGTGGGGGTGGGAGTGGACACCTGGGTGGGAGCCTCCTGGAGGCCTGTCTTTCTGTGCGGAGGGCTTCGTCTGTGACAGGCGCATTGACCTGTGCAGGACCAGGGGGTTCTAGGCCCCTTTAAACACCAGAACCGTCAGGAAGCTTTACAAAATCAGCCCCTGCAGTGTTTTAAGTCTACATCTTCTGGATCAAAACGCCTGCATTTGGGTCTGGACATCTGAGCCCTTCCTGTCCTCCGTCAGGGGCTTGGAGCCATGCACGTGCTGGTCCGGCGCGTTCGGTCCATTACTGGGGCGCTGGTCATGCTGGGTTAGTTGAGAATTTGCCTCCATCAGGCCGTGTCCTGGCACCAGGGACGTGGGGATGGAACGCCTCCCGGGGACACAGGTGAGTGCCCAGCAGCTGCGATGTGCCCACGGTGGACGAGTGCCACAGGAAGACGGCGTCTGGGGGTCCACAGAGACCCCTCCCCCGTGCTCGGGCTCCTCGGGTCCCTGCCCTCAGCCAGGCCTCGGCCTGAGCCTATAAGGACTACGGGCTGTCGGGGTGAATCGTTCTCTCCCCCGCGAGACTCCAGCGCTTCAGGCATCGGAGAGCCGCTCCAGGCCCGTCAGGGCCCGCCTGTGCCAGCCGGCCACAGCCGGAGAACTCACGGTGTATTCGCCCAACACCCCGGCTGCGTGGACAGGCAGGAGCCTAACCTGGGCGAGGGCTACAGCAGGCCCCGCTGGGCTCTCCCGGACCGCCCTTCCAACTCCTCCTGCCTCCCCAACCCGTTCTCCCTCTGAAGGGGGGTCCCCTCTGCACCACGGACCATGAGCTTGGTGCAGGCCGGACTCCGCCGCCGCCGCAGCGCACGGAGTAAAACCTGCTCCCACCGCCTTCGCCCAGTGGCTGGCTCTGTGTGCCTGGGCGGGGGTCCAGGGAGCCCCTTAGAGGAGGGGTCTGGGCGTGCAGGTCCTGGCAGTGGAGATTCTGGCCGGGACGCCCCATTGGAGCCTGGGCTTTCCTCAGCTTGGTGCGCTGCCCCTTTCCTGGACCACCCCGCGGTTTCTGTCTTCCAAGGTCTGGAGGTTTTCAGGCCCAGTGGGCTCTCCACTGGCCTCCGGACTTGAGAACCCTCTTGGGACTTGATCTTGGGACTCCATTCTTTCCCCAAAACAGCATCTTTAGAGATGCCCTGGATGTCTCCCCTCTGGCAGCAGATTCTCATCCTTGGGGACCCGGGATTCTCAGTTCTGATGGCTCAGGTGGGCCGACCCCACGCCAGCTTCCCTCCCAGGACCCCCACGGCACCCAGCATGGGCCATCAGAGCCCGGTGATTGGCTCAGAGAAGGGCCCTGACCTCAGGCTGGCCTATCAGAGTCTGCTCTGGGACCCTCTTCTGGAGTAGACAGAAAAGAGACACTTACTGAAGTCTCAGTGTTCCCACCGTGTGCTGAGTGCCCGCCGCGTGTCGGGCGTCGGGCAGGCGTTCACCTGCCTCATCTGTGAGCCTTCCAACTATGCACCTGTAACAAAGGCAGACAGGTGAGAGACCGAGACTCGGGGAGACTCTGCAGCTGTGCCGAGGTCATCCGACATTGTTTTTGCAAAGCCGAGGTGTGGTTCAAGCCCGCCCGCCGCTCCGTGGCTTTCAGACCCACTGAGCAACTCACGCTGCACACGGGGGCGACTGGAAAGGTCAGCCACAGGTGCACGTCAGCAGCCGCATCTGCGATCTCAAAAACCCTCCAGGCCATTTCTAGGTATCGACCCTAGGAAAGGCACCGGAGGCCGGCACAGAGACGCGGGGAGCGCGTGGCGTGTTCATGAGTTTTGTGAGTGAGTGGGGCGTTAGACAACCCCCCAGTGTCCTATAATGAGCTCATGATTAAGTAAATCACGCGGCCAGAGGTGCTCACAATGAGTTGGTAATAACACGGGGAAACGCCCGGCATAGTAAGTGAGAAACCCAGCAAGGTAAAAAGGGCTGTCTGGTCGCTGATCTCAACCCTACCAAATTACAGATTGAAAGATAGACGTGTCTTTTTCTTTTTTCTTTTTTTTTTCCTTAAACGCTCAACTCAGCCCGTGTCTCTGCCGTGGTTTTGTCTTGGTAGTGAGACAGATCCTTGCATTTTGTTCTCAGACTCCACTTTTCTCCAAAATGGGCAAGTCTCGTGCTTGGAGTCCGTACAAAGGGAAATGTGTTATTAAAAATTCTGGTAGGAAAAATGTCAACAGGATTTTCATTCTCGGCGGAGCTGGTAGCGTTCAGACCCCCAGGCCAGAGCCAGATAAACAGTCAGGACGATTTGCACCGAAGCCGCGTTTCCGGTTTCTGATGTGCTTTCCTGTCCATGACCTTGTCTGGGAAACGGGTGACCTCTGTGTGGCACACAGGGTGAATTCTTTCCCTCAACTTAATTTTAATTTAATTTTATTTATTACTGCCATAGATACCGCACATGAAAAAGAATGCCTAAAATATGAATCGAGTTTACAGAAAAGCAACACGGTAAACGCCTACCCCCCCACCCCTCGGACGAGATGGGGAACATTCCGGGACCTCGGAGTCTCTGCGAGCTCCTTCCCGGGCCCGGCTTCTTCCCTCCCTGCCTCACCCCGGCCCACCCCTGACGTGTGTGGGGCTCGGAGCGATAATAGAAACACAGCCCCACATACCATATGTCAAAATATTTATAAATTATAAATCAAGTTAACGAACTGTTAAATAAAAAATGTTCCAGCCTCCTGCTTTGACAAATATACCTTCATAATAACAAAATTGAAAAAAATGTATAAAATTACGGGTTATATTTTGCTAACTGAAAGCTGGCAAAATATCAAAGAGCGGTGCATTTAATTATTATCGCAGATGCCTGGGTGTTCTGTTGATGGGGCAATAGTGCTTGGATGAGTAATAGAACAAAAACATGCATGATTTATAAATGATCGTATGTTTATTCTATAAAATTTATTTTCTTGCCTTCGTTTCAGCAATATCACTAATTATGTTGTTATAATTAAGATTTTCACATAATTTGCATCATATTGACAGTAGTGACAAGTTGGAACCCTCTCTTGAGTTATTGTAGTTCTTAGATAGTTTCTAAAAATTAATTTCAGTTTGGAGGAACTTCGATCGGCCAAGGCCCTCGCAGCTGGGATTGTCAATAAATTTTTTATTTAGAGCTGGGGGCGGGGCCGAGGGAGAGGACGTCAAGCAGACTTGCCCCCTGATCGAGGAGCCGATGTGGGGCTTGGTCCCACCACCCTGAGATCGTGACCGGAGCTGAAACCAAGAGTCGGGCGCTCCCCTGACGGAACCCCCCAGGCGCCCCCCGCCCCGTCAAGAAAATTCTTAAAGGGATGTAATGATTTGGAAATTCACCAAATTTCTGGAAATTTTGCCTATAACGTTTGACCGCTGTGATGGGGGTGAGGGTTACACACGCTTAGCCACACAAGGAGGCTCCTGCGGTGTTTGGTTTCACCGAGACCGTCACCATCCGCGTCACAGAGAATGGACACCACGCACGGTTCCGTGGAATTCTCCTGTGGGCACAGGTGCGTGAAGGTCAGGGGCTGGTCTGACCTTGCAGGTGGTCCCAGCGCACCTGACTCGTGCAGGCGCTGCGCGGCCCTGAGGACCTCCGTGAGGCGGAAGGCTGCCCAAGGCCAAGTGGGAAAACGGACCTTCAGCTCCGCTGGGAAGGGGACCTGAACAGGCAACGCTGTCTAGACGGGCGGAGCGGTTATGCAAGAACCTACTGCATCTGTGCTCGAGGGGAAGAATTTGGGAAGTACTGAGCCTTTTCTTGACCTCAGGGCTTCCTCGTCTCCAAGCCTGTCCCCTAACTGGGGCCGTGGAGGGAGAGGGGAGGGGCGCACGTCCCTGGCTGCTTGGGGCACTGGTCTTGCTGGGCGCGGGCTGCGGGCTGGGTGGGAGTTAGGGCGACACCCAGGGATTCCTTAATGGATGACTTTGGGGGATGTTTAGAGCGTCTGGGGTCTAGTGGAGGGAGCCTATGGCTCTGGAGGCCAGAGCCTGAGTTGCGTCAACCCTTCCTGAGTTCCGCTGATGGTTGGGGAGGGTCCGCTGGGCGCCGCCGGTGTCCCGTGGGCCAGCACAGTGTGATGCGTGAGCAAGGGCGTATGGTGCCGCCAGACGGTTCTGGAGAAGACAAGCCAACAGCCTCCAGTCTTACCGCCGGGCTCCAGCTCCCACGAGGGTTTGCAAGTCCCTCTTGGGGAGATCAGTGGGCGGATCTGTCTGGAAAGCCCCACATTCATGGCATCTGGAACCGCCGTGCGGAGGCCCCATGCCGTCTCATGGTTTCAGAACTCTGCAGGGAGCGTGATGAGTCCGGAGGGGAAACCGGGCTCCTTCCGTCCGTGGCCAAGCCCAGCACGGAGCCCCACGTCGGCCGGTGTCACCGGAGCGTCCGTTCTCGCTTTACCGGTGGTGTGAGGCAGTGAGCTCTGCGGTGCTGTCCGTCCTCGGACCTCTGTCTCTCGGGTCACGCCATGACCCGGGCACCCCCTGCCCACCTCCCGCCGCCCTTCACGCCCCCCCGCGGGGACCTCTGTCTCGATCCCCCGGTTCCTCCTCCTCTCCCCTGTTGTGCTGTCACTCAGGGGACCTCGTCTCCTGGGAATTGCTTGAAGAACGGAGCAGGGACGTTGAAGTTTTGAGACCTTGCATATCTGCAAATGGCATTGTTTTACCCGCGTGCCTGACTGGTGGTTCTCCTGGGTAGCCGACTCCAGCTGGGAAGCGTGTCTCCCGAGGCTCTGGAAGCTTGGCTTTGCTACGCTCTGGATTTCAGGCTTCCGTGGGGGTGCGCGAATCTGTTCTGCTTTGATTCTCTGTGCCTGACCTGTCTCTTCCCCTGTCTGGAAGGAAGGCTGCAGACTCGAGTGCAATTTCTCGGGGCGTGAGTCGCTGCGGACCGGCTCTCACCGGCTGCACGGGCACCGGGTGGCCTTCGCAATGTGTCCGTGATCCTTCCTTCCTGGGAGACGTTCGGCCTCTTCGACGACACTCTCCTCCCCATGTTCTTTGGAACGTCCGGCTTTGTGCCACGGAGGGAGCGTTCTCCTGCTCTCGGGGAGTGAGGCTGTCGGAGGGAGCGTTCTCCTGCTCTCGGGGAGTGAGGCTGTCGGAGGGAACGTTCTCCTGCTCTCGGGGAGTGAGACTGTCGGAGGGAGCGTTCTCCTGCTCTCGAGGAGTGAGGCTGTCGGAGGGAACGTTCTCCTGCTCTCGGGGAGTGAGGCTGTCGGAGGGAACGTTCTCCTGCTCTCAGGGGAGTGAGGCTGTCGGAGGGAGCGTTCTCCTGCTCTCAGGGGAGTGAGGCTGTCGGAGGGAACATTCTCCTGCTCTCAGGGGAGTGAGGCTGTCGTTCAGAACCTCCCTCCCTCCGCACTCCTTGCTCGCTCCCTGCAGATCTTTTCCGGGTTTGGGTTCAGTGTCTGCGTTCTGTGCTCAAGGCAGGCGACCGGCTAATCCTTCCCCTCGGCTCAGAATTAGGAATGGGGTCTAAGAAGCATCCGGAAGGTCTGAGGTCAGGGCTGAGCCTCACCGAGGGCGGTCCGGTGGGCTGTGTTTCAGGGGACGTCCCCCGTTGGGCTGGGCAGATTCCCTGGAGTGGCTCTTTGAGGCTCCTTTCCCCAGAAGCAGGGCTGGCGGCCAGCCCCTCAGGCCGGGTGGGAAGCTCTGCATTGAGAATCCCGTGTCCGCGGCCCCCAGAGCCGCTGCCAACACCCAGCAGCAGACCCTGTCAGCTCTGGCAGCAGGCCCCGTCCCCATCCGTTTTCCTTCGTGGAGAGTAAACCTCCGGCCTCCCACTGGGGTGGGGTGCCGCTGTGCAGGGGGACCCGGCAGCCCTTCATACAGTTTTCGCTGAGTTCTCTTCCTTTTTGTCGCCCTCATCCCCGGGTCCAGAGGTGCCTCGTGCCCTTGGCTGCTGACTGTGAGTGTCACGGTTCTGGGTTTTCAGCCTCAGGTCTGGGGCCCGCCTTCGTCGGGGCAGCTAAGCCCCTCACCGGCCACAGCCTCTGCTGCGTCTCCCAGCAGTCAGCGGTGGTGCCTCCTTTCTTATTCTTCCGGACCTTAAGTCTCCTCTTGACTGGCATTTTGGTGGAGGGTGGGAGGGAGAGACGTGCTTGCCTGCTCTTCCAAACTTTGGTTGCCGGAAGTCCACTTGTCCTCACTGAGAATACCGGCAGGGATGAGAGCTTTGGGGGCCGACATCACTGTGATGCAGAGACAGTCCGATGGATAATGCAAAGTGGAGCCAGCAGGTGGAGAAAGGAGACAGGTGTCTGGCAAGCTGCTGGATCCAGCCACTCCTGAAGCCATACCACACCTTCAGTGTGCCAGAGATGGGAGCCAATAAATCCCACGTTTGTGTGCTGCTGTTGTTTTTTTAGTCTAGTTTGGCCTGGAATTCTGCCATATACAATGGAAAGAGCCCTGACCAATACGTGACGTCTTCTCTCAATTTTGTCTGCCCGTATGCCCCCTGCTCTGCCTCCCCCCCCCACCCAGGGCATTTTAAACAGCTCCTTCTCAGAGAGAAGGGGAAGTAGCACTCTGGTTCTAGTCTGTCTCCTGATGCTCTCCTGCCTGCATTATTTCTCACAGTGCTCACCCCCCTCCAACGAAGCCAGAACCCCTGCAGAGATGGCACTCACATTCAGGGACCTGCAAATGGTAGGAGTGGGTAGAGCAGGGGCTGGCCATCTACCGACGACGGTCTATCTTTGTTAATAAAGTTTTTTGGAACCTTTCCATGTTCACCTGTGCCCCCGTGAGAACGGCTCTCCTGGCAGACGAGGCCTTCAGGGTCCCCCGGTGGTGGCTGAAGTTCCCCCAGGGCCTTGCCACCAACCACAGAAGTTTCTAGATGTCTGGTGCCGTGACCCAGTGGCTGGGTATCTGGGCGTCCGACACGCGCAGGGTCCCTGGTGGCATCTGCATCCACCCCTGGCTCTGCTGTCTACCAGCGGTGGCCTCCCGGGCCTGCGGCATGGCTCCCACTTATCAGCGGGGTCCCTTGGCGGGTACCGCTCATTCCCTGTTCTGGCCCCGCCAGCCTCTCGGCGGTGCAGAGGGGGGCCTGCTTGTGCACGTAAACACGCTTTTGTCATTCTGCGCTGTGTTATCTTCCTGCGGTTTTAATTTCCTTATTCTTCGCTTCCAAATAAGACTGAAACCGGTTTAAGTGAAGAAATTATTCATTAAGGGAGCGGTGTCGGTGTTTGGTATTGGAACCACCTGAAGCCAATTAGGGATCAACAGAATTAATTCTTCTCCCTGGGCTGAAATCAGGAAGTGGGAACTGACAGGCATGGGTCTCCTTAAGTCACGGCAGGGAAGAGCCAGGATTTAATAGGCCCCAGACGCCAGGCCCCACAACACTGTGTTATTAGCTTCCCGCTCGGTGGCCCTGCTGTTTCAAGCCACTCGGTTGGCTGGCTGGGCATGCAGGGGGCTGGTGGTCCTCGTGAGTGTGCTCCAAAGGGGAAAAACGCATCTGCAGGGAGCCCCAACTTGGGGTTTCTGCACCCCGCCCGGGAGCCCGAGACTTGCACACATCACGGGACCTGGAAGGGTGACCAATTACTCCAGGACCCTGGGGCTGGGATACGGGGGGAGGGGCGCCTCAGGCAGGAGCTGTAAGAGGGTCGTAAAACTTAGTCATCAAGACAAATGATGTTTCAAAGCCGTATCTTGGTCGGTGTTGGCAAGCATGTAGGGAAGTTGGGAGACTCGTGTGAACCCGCGTGCACAGTTGGCGGGAACGCAAGCTGGTGCAGCCGCGAGGAAACGGCACGGAGGTTCCTTAAAACACTAGACGTGGAGCCGCGCTATGATCCCGCCATCCCGTGCATGTGGATTGAAATCAGGGTCTCAGCGAGATGCCTGCCCTGCTGTGCTCCGTCGTCCTCTGCGGGCCCGTGCGGAACAGCCCACGGCCATCTGCAGACCGATGGATGAGGAGGACGCGGTCCCTAACGACGGGGCGTGGACCCGTCCCCGGGAAGCCGGAACACCCGCACTGGTGACAAGGGGGACGGACCCGGAGGACAGTATGCCGAGCGAGATGAGCCAGTCAGGGGACAGATACTGCGTGACCGACTTACACGGAGCGTCCAGCACCGTCACCTGCAGACGCAGGAAGGACAGTGAAGGTCGCCGGGGCTGCTGGCGGGGGCGGGCGTGCGCGGGGGTTGGAAACAGGAGCTTCCGTTCAGCAGGTGCACAGCGATCCCAGAGCGCGGCCACCCAGCCCTGTGCCCGCAGGTCACCGTACGGGATCGAGCCCTCCGGAAGCCGTTTGGGGCTCGTGTTAAGAGTCTTACCACAAAAAACCCAAACAAACAAGGACAAGAAGCAAAGGGACACAAGGAGGCGTCCGTGCGGGTCGGCCGGACCGCAGTCCTGCTGGCGGTGATGGGGCCACGGCGTGTGCGAGCGTCCACGCCCCTCACGGTGCAGCCGCCGAAACCCGCGCGGCGTGTGTGCCCCTTACACGCCTGCAGCGCCGCGGAAAGGGGAAGAGGTGGAAACGGAGGCAGGAAAACCTACCAGGAACGAGGCGTCCGCATTCCCGAGGGAGGCCGCCTGCCGTGTCTTGGGTCGAGGGCCCGGCTTCCGGCCAGCCTGGGGTCCCCGGCCCGGGCGCTGCTGTCTTCGCCGTCACCGGGTTCATCCGGTTGGCCGCGGTGTGGGAACGGGTCGGGGCTTCGGGGGGGCGTCACGATCCATGTGGGGCTTTGACTGGCCTTTTCCGCTTGGTTCGGGACGGGAGAGGGTGTTCTGGTGAGTGGATGCCGGGGTGCGTGGGCTTCCTCTCGCCTCGGGCAAGGCCTCGGCGGCCCGGCACCGGCCGCTGCTCCCCCACACCCTCTGCCAAGGTCACCCCTGGGCTGGCCTCGGTGCAGGCCGGTCTTGGCCCCACTGGTCGAGTGAGCTCGGGCGTCCTGCAGAGACCCCTTGATCCTTAGGAACTGTGGTTGGGAATCCGGGCACCACACGTCGCTGGTGTCGTGGGATCAGATGACGGACGTGGCAGGACGGAGCCCTTAGCTCCTTCCATCTCCCTGACGGGTGGGGGCGGTCCTGGCGTCTGGACGCTGGGACCACACCGGTGTGCCGGGTCCCGGCTTGGACGGCCGGGCATGCTCAGGCCTGCTGAGGGCGAGCGCGGGTGTGGTGGCCCTCACAGGACGGTCCTGTCCCCTCTCACAGAGGAGGGCGTCCGGCCACAGCCCTGCGCCCCTGGGTGGCTGGGGGGGACGCCGCAGGCCGCCCGCACCTGGCCGGGCACAGGTGGGAGGGTTAAGACCTCGGAGGCGGTTTTTGTAAGTAAAACAGGAAAGTGGCCTTGCAGAGCGGCGGCGGGGCGGGGGGATCCGTATGTCTGCTCGGAGGGCGTTCAGGGAGCTGTGGGCGGGCTCGTGGAAAAGATGCCGCGGCTTGCGGAGGGACTGGGATTGGCACGAGACTGGGGAGAGGCTGAGGGCTTCCTCCTTCCCTGCCGCTTCCCCGCAGTGCCTCCTTCCTTCCTCTGGCAGCTCCTCTGCCTTGGGTTAGGATCCCACCTGCCTCCCAGCCGGGGTCTCTTTGCGGTGTGCCCCGGGGAGGCCACCCGCACGTGCTGATGGTCATGGAGACCCCGCGCTCCTGACCAAGGGCAGGAACGTACCCCGCGGGAGGAACGCGCAGCCTCGGAGAAGGTCTGACGCCTGCCAGGCTGCCAGGCTTCGGAGCGGGCGTCACCGAGGGCCCAGTCTGTGGTCTGCAGGGGGTGTGGGCAGCATGGGGGGACCCACCTTCCCCTCTGAGCGGGGCTTCTGGGGATTTCATTCTTGAGGACTTTCTTTGCCACTTTCCTGGGGGCACAGGGGATTCTCGCTCAGGGAGTAGCTGGTCTGTTTGACTCTTTGGAGGAAATACTGGGGGACAGGAAGGGTTCTGAGTGACAGTCTCGGTCTTCCTGTGATGGGCTGGGCTCTGTGACCGGCCTCACTTGGGAAGGCTTTCTCAAAAGGGGCAGATGTCCGCGTGAGAACCGAGACATGGACGCCCGCTGGAGCACCACGAGGAAGATGTTTGTTCCGCGAACAGACCAGGCCCCACGAGATACGTTATTCACTTAAAGTTATTCATGCATTCCGGAACATTCAGGACTTGCCCCAGCCCTCCCCGAGCTGGAGTCCAGGCCCTGCTGGGCGGCCATGGTCCAGGTCTGCTGCTTCCAGACTGTAGGATGTCCTCTGGCTCCTTTACCTGTCCTGGGCCAGCATGGCTGCTGTCTCACAGGAGGTGTGACCTCCTGACCACTTTGCTCCTGGGGCTGGCAAGTGCTTGGCAAGAATGAAATGCTACTAGGAAGGTCGTTCGTCCTGCACAGAGCCCCGCGAGATAAATCCCTCTCAGAATTCAGAACCACGAGGGAGCTCCCTGATCTGAGAATTCAGCCAGTTTCCTTGTGCTGCCAAGACCAGTTAAATACAAGAAAGTATTTCTCTTTTTGTCCTGGCTACCAGGGAGCTCAGACCTAGATTTTGGTGACCTCTAAGTGAGCCGATTTTTTTTTTTTTAAAGTTTTTCTTTCTTTGCTCATCGAAGGATTTTGGTGTTTTCCAACGGCTTACATGAAGATCACTCCCTGTGATACTCAGCCTCAAGCCCTCAAGGAGTCCCTGACCATGCACATCTGCAGGAAATGGGTAAGTTACATGCAACTGTTCACATTTTGGTGGTTCGCTGGTGGGGCGGGCTATGCGGGCGGCCCCTTGTCCAGCCTGACTGGAGCCCACCGGCAAGGGAGGGTTATGGCCCTGCTCACTGCCCCAGGCTCGCCTCCGTTTTATCTGCCTCTAAATCAACTTTGGAGGTATCTGAGCTACCAGGAGGAAAGAAAAGACTTAAAAAGACAAAGTGTATTACAGGAAAGCAATGATTTCTCGGGCTATTTGTCACCTCAAGTGTAATACATTAACAGAGTGCTGTAATAAGGGAAGCTACTAAAAAATGATTTATTGATACTTGAGACCTGTTAGAACAGGTTAATGTCAATACAATTAGCTCCCAGATCAAGGCAATCCCCTGCAGAGGGAAAGTTGATAAAACAGCATTAAAGGCCGCTCGGTCGCGGGCGGGAAGGGTGTGGGAGGACTTCAGCCACAGGGAAGGGAAGAGAGAAATGCGCCTTCCCAGCGGCCGCCCCCAGCCCCACCACGGTCCCCCCAGGCCGGAGCCGGAGACTTTGGGGCAGCGCTGAGAAGTGGTCAGTTTATCCGGCAGGCACGCAGCTCTGCTATTTCATGGATGGATGACTCCTGAGTATCTTGGGAGAATACGGAGCAGTTGCTATGCTGGGAAGCGGGCAGGGAGACAGGCTCGTTGCCAAGAGCCTTCTCAGCAAGGAGCTGTGCTCAGGAAGCCGGCACTGGAAGGACAGGTCGGGGCCTGGCTCAGGGCGATGCTCGACCTTCGGAGCCTGGCTTCTCCTTGGTCTGGTTGTGTGGCTGTGAGCGCTAGGCAGGAGGGCACCTGGCGTGGGCGGGCCCTCGGTGTCCTCTGGCTGGTCGTCGGGGTCTCACTGCGGCGGGGTGAGTGGGGACCGGCCCCCCATCGCCATCCCGTCCTCTGGTGTTGGGAATGGTGGCCTGGTGAGGAGCTCAGGTGGTGCTTCGGGGAGTGTGGGGAAATTCCGTCGCTCCCCCGCGCTGCCCCGGGCCCTGCCCTTGCCCCCGAGGCTGTGCTCACTGGTCCTGGTCCTGGGGCCCCTTCCAGAGGGGGCCTGTGCGGGGCCACCATGTGCCAGCCCATCCCTGCGCTTAACCCAATCACGGTGGCTTTTCCAGCTCAAAGGCCGAGTTCCTGCTCTCTGAGATCAGCTCCCGGCCAGGCATGGCCCTGTGGGGACGCGTCTCCTCGTGGCCGCACAGCTGGGACATGGGGTGCCTCTGCTCGCTCTTCCTTGGCCGCACAGCCGAGGTCACCGGGGGGGGCACGTGTTCTCCTGGGTGGTTCTTCATGGTGCGGACAACAAGCAGGAGCTGGTAATTCTGTCAGGGAAGCGCAGTGAGCAGTTAGAAACAATGGAATATTCTGCGGCCACTGAAGACCCGTGCAGAGCTGTGACTCCTTTATTCAGGGATTGCGTGCTGGCCCTTACCGGGATTCAAAAGGGTTTCCTCCATCTTTTTTTTTTTAATCGCTGAAGGCGTCTTGGATCTCCAGCAGCCCGACCCCAGAGCCAGTACCCCCGACCACCGCGCCGCCGGCCTCCGGGATCCCCACTACGTTCCAGATGGAGAGTTCTGATGCCGCGAACCCATCTGGTCCTGAGTCCTGCTGGCCAAGCTCTTTGGGTCAAGGTCTCTCCGCTTCTTGGAGCCTCGGTTCTGAAAGGGCTTTACGAGCCTGCGTCACTAGGACTGTGTCACTAGTCCTGCACGTGCTCCTGGGGTCCCGAACCTGACGGGCAGGGCTTCTGACAACCCCAAGTACGGCAGACAGACAGGCCTGGGTTTGGCAGGGGTGCTGGTGTGGCAGGCAGAGGGCAGCTTGCCCCTGCTTCCCCGCCCAATGTTCCCACAGTGGAGGTGGGGGGGTCTCTGGGGGCCAGACGCTGCCCTCTGTGAGGAACGGGTCCAGGGGCTGGTGCCAGGCTCTTACAGCCGGAACTCAGGTCTGGAATGACAGTGGCTGGTGGTAGGCCTGGCCCAGCCCTGCCATCCTGTTCAGGGACAAGCCCTGCATGCAGGGACCCCAAGGTCAGACTCACAGTGGCTGGAGAGGCTGGGGGAGCCTGCCCAGTCCCTGAACCAGCCCGCGCTGGCAGACGGAGGGGGCCACAGAGCTGGGGAGTCCAGCAAGGCAGGCTCGGGGGGGTGCTCCTCACTGCAAGCCGGGCCCAGGGAGCATGACCTGAGGCCTGGGGAAGCTGCGGTGTGCGAGGTTCCCTCCTCTCCTTGAGGAACGAGCGTCGGGGACGGGTGGGGGTTTGTCCTCTCTGCGTGGTTTTCTGGGGCTCGGGCCCCATCAGAGAGCTGCAGGGCTGGCGAAGGAGACGTTATCTGACAACTATCCCGTTGCTTCCTTTCTGGGCTCACCTGTGGGATCCAGGGAATCTGGGGGGTCCCTGTCCAGGTCAGCCACGCAGGGGCCATTGTGCCCACTTGGAGGAAGAAGGGAGGGCGGGCGCCCGAGGCAGAGGTGAGGTGGGGCCAGCGGGACCCGTTCCTGCTCCGCCGCCGCGTCCTGAGGCAGAACGAGGTCTGTCACTGCAGCTGTGTCCGGCACTCAGCTCCGGGCCGTACGGGGCGAGCACAGTAATGGTCTCCAGGGATGTTGGTGCCTTAATTCCTGGAACCTGGGAATGTGTCATCTCACGTGGCCAACGGGACTTCCCATATGTGGTTAAGTTAAGGGTCTTGAGTTGAGATGATTCAGGGGTATTTGGTGGGTCCGGTGTCATCACAAGAGTCATTATAAGTGAGAGAGGAAGGCAGGGCCCGGGTCCAGGAGACGCGACGCGTGCGAGACAACCAGCCGCTCGTTGCTGACTTTGAAGCCCGAGAAAGGGGCCAAGAGCCGAGGCGCACGGGCACCTCTCATGGCTGAGAAAGACACGAAATCGGGCCGTCCCCGGAGCCCGCGGAGGGAGGCAGCCCCGCCCACTCGTCCGCATTAGCCTTGTGCGACCCGTCTCAGACTTCTGACCCAGAACTGCAAGAAACGGATGCGAGAAGGTTAGCCAGTAGATGAGTTCCAAGGCCCTCCTTGGAAGAGTGTTGTGGCATTTGTGCTCCTGACGAGGGACAAGACATAAAACCTGCAGCCTGGTCACTGGTCGCTGGGCCCAGGGTCTTCTGTGGTTGGAGCCGTGGTCCCGGGGTTCTGAACTCCCGGGTGGAGAGCAAGGGTGTCTGGGTGGAGGGCAGAGCCCGGGGAGGGCTGGGTGGGATGGAGTGGTGTGGTGGACCCCCAGGACTCTGGGGGAGATGCTTCGGCTCTGCCTCCCGGGCAGTCGGGGTGAAGACCAGGGGACGGATGGAAGAAAGCATCAGAGAGGGGGAGGGCGAGTAGCCACGCCGGGTGGGTACCGAGGTGAGGCCTGAGGGGCCCCACCACAGAATGCCGAAGCTCCAAAGGACCGGGACACCCTAGGGTGCTGACCTTCCCTCCGCCCAGGTCGGGGCTGAGACCCCGAGCCAGTGAGGCAGGAGGGGCCACTGGAGCCCTGGGCTCCCGAGTCCCGTGGGGATGGGTCCCTGCGTCAGGCTGCCTTTCTCTGCACCTGCATCAGCCACCCCAGGTAGAAGGCTCGGGGCCCCCGGAGTCGGGTACGGGGGCAGGTGGAGGTCCGTGGCAGCTCACTCTCCCCTCCCCGAGCCCCTCGCAGATGGTCTCCTCCCGTCTCCGGCCCACCTGCCACCTGCCGTCTCGGCTCCCCATTGCAGAGCACAGCCCCTTGCTCATGGTCCTGGTTCTGCTTCTCAAAGCCAAGGTCTCAGGGCTAAGAGCTCCCTGGGCCAGCTTGTGCTGCTGCCCACCACGCGTCCTGCCAGCCTTGCTGTGCGTAGACCCAGGTTGTCTGCAAGTGCGGGGCTGGGGGGTGGGGACTCTGGTCCAGCGGCTCTGTCCAGGGCTGGAACTTGGGGCAGTTTGGGGACACATGTAGGTTGACCAGGAGAGACATCTCCCTGGTGTGGCTCGCAGTGGCGTCCCCGGGACCAGAGCCGCGCCCGGCAGGAGGCCAGGAGCCAGCAGGTGCTTCGGGATAACGAACGAATGAGTGAAGACCGAGCAGATGCCTCGTCAACCCTGGAAGGGCCCAGCCTCGCTCGGGGTCCTGTCCCCCCTCTGGTGGAGCGCAGGGGTCCTCCCCTGGGCCCCTTGGGTCAGAAGCTCCCTTTGTCTTCTTGGCCGGTCAGCTGTGGTCGGGATGAGGGACAGCGAGGAAGGCCACATCCCTAAGTTCCAGGCGGACAGAGTGGGGCCAGGAGCCACGGCCCTCCCTTTGTCCCACACCAGCCCCGACGCAGCCCTGCCCGCTCCCTCCATGGTGTGGAAGGTTCTGTCCTGGTCTGGGCGTCCCCCAGGGCGGCAGTGAGGAAGCCAGGATGGGCGCACGGACAAAGGTTCCCTGTTCCCTGGACGCAGACCTCCCGCGTGACCCCAGGCAGTCCAGTGACTCCTCCCCTCCCTCGGCCTGAACACTGTGGGGAAGGAATCGGGGTCCCTCTGCTTCTGGAAGGAAAGATGGTCTCCTGCTCAGGGAGGAGTCGGGAGCGGGACCCTTCCCCGCCCACACCCTCTCCTGGAAGTCTCCCCCCCTCGGGCCACCTGGCAGGTGGGACAGCACGTTCCTTCCTGGGACCAGTGCCGGCCTCTGACCACACCTGTCACGGTCCCTGCAGGGTTCACCCTGTACCCTAAACCAGACCCGTGAGCAGGGCCGAGGCTTGTCTGAGGTCTGTGAGTCCCTGCTGCCGGCCGGGGCCCTGGCTCCGAGGGAACGGTCGGCAACAGTATGGAGTGAAGGGGTCACGGGCAGATGAGGAACTTGTCTGTTAATGACTGGGTACAGATCGAGCACCTGCTGGGCTCAGAAGGCCCTCTGCTCCGATCCGTGGGGAGGCTGGGCCGGGGTCCCCGGTGACCCAAGCGAAGCCTGGGACCCTGAGGGGGGTACCCTGCTCTGTGGAGTGAGTCCCTGAGCCCAGCCATGGGACAGGCCAGGGGCTGTGTCTGTCGTCAGGAGGCCTGCCCAGGTCTTCACAACGCTTGGGGGTAAGCAGAACCACGTAGCGGAGCTGAACCCGCTCTGCCTTATTTCAGGACGTTTGTCCCGAGAAGGCGGTGTCCTGCAGCTGTGGCCCCCGTGTGGCTGCGGACGCTGGCCCGACTCCATTCATCGTCAGCGCCTGGGTGTTCAGACGCGCCAGTGAGCGGGGCGGGCTGGCGGAGGGCACAGCCTCAGCGGGGCTCCGTGGCCTGGTCTGCTTCTGCCTCCGCAGCTGCCTCCTGGCTCACAGCAGGTCTGGCAGCGTCTTGGGGCTGACGGGTGGGCAGAGGAGCAGGGGAGAGGGACGGTGGCCCCCAGCCACACTTGCTGTAGGTGCGCGACAGCTGAAGCGCTTGTCTTGCGCATCGGAAGGCCCACTGGTGAGTCATCGTGGGAGCACCTGTCTTCACGGGCACTGGGCAGCTCCGCCACTGGAGGTCAAGGTCTGCTGGAGAAGGTGCCAGGTTTTCTGGAATCTGTGGTCTTCCAGACCAGGGCCTCCACAGCTGACCAGGGGGAGAGATTGGTGGCCTGCGAGGGATTGGACGGTCTGAGGACAGTGACCAGTACCAGCCAACGTGTGCTGACCCGGGGATGCTCGTGAAGGGGAAGTTTACCTGGGTGGAGACAGGACGTTGAGACCGTCTGAGCCCCCAGCCTCCCTGTTCCCACTGGCACCTGCCGGTGTCCCAGGACGGGCTGGGACAGCAGCTCCACGGCTTCCTGAGTCCCACAGGCTGGGGACCGTGGGGACCCTGGGAGGCTGTCACGGGACAGCCCAGGACCCAGGCCTGAAAGGGAGGCCAGTTTTCATCAGGCAGAGACGTGGGGAACGGTGCTCCCGGCAGGAGAAACCGCATCAGCCACGTCCTGGCCTGTAGGCACGCCCCACGCGGTTTCCCGTGGCCGGTTGGGGGCCGAGGACGGACGGGGTGGGGAGCGCGGCGGCGGCGGGCTGGGGCAGAACAGGAAGGGTCTCCATGGGGCGGAGGTCTGCGGGTCTTGGGTGCCCCCGGAGTTCCCGGCTTGGACCCCATCCCCTTCCCAGGACCCTGAGAGTTCGCGAGGCAGGGGTTAGCTATCCTGGGCGAGGTCACACAGCTGGTCCCCAGAGGTGCTGGAATGCGCCCTCTGGTCCTGGAAGGGTCATCCTCTGACACCCGGGGTGGGGGTTTGCCCACCTGCACTACCGCCGGAACCGGCACGGCCGCCGTACGTGGTAAGTCGGGCCACCCTGCGTGCGTGACCCCTGCTGTGACCCCCGCAAGGCCGAGCGGCGGGGGCAGCAGAAGTCCCCGGTCTCACACTCCAGAGACGAAGAGACGACACCCCTCCGGGGGCTGGCCATGGGGGTGTGGGTTTGTGTGATCTGCCCAGAGCCGCACTGCCAGGCCTCCCTCCACCCGAAGGTGTCTAGGCCGGTCCTGCCGTGGGCAGCCTGCTGGGGCGCCCTCCCCTGGTGCCTGGGTGGGTGGTGTGGGCGCTGGAGAGAGGCCTGGGGGGGACCGTGGGGGCCCCATGCCGGTGTTCCTGGTGCTTCCCGTGTGAACGGGGGTGTGACGGAGCAGCCCGACCACCCCAGGCCGCAGGCATCACCTTACTTATTATTACTAATCAACAGCAGCGGGTCGGGGCCCTGATTTCTCTCCAGACTTGACCAGAAAGCTTGTTTCTTTAAGAGGTTATTTTCTGGTCACCGAGGCTAAGATGAGCTCCTCACAGACAGGTCCGGGCAGGGCCAAAGGACGGCAGTGTTGATTCACAGGCCACGGGGCGCCTGTGTCACACGGAAGGACCCCGAGACCATGCGGGCCTTGTGTGACTTCTCAGAAAAGCCGCGAGGAACGTATCACTGTTATTGCCCCAAATTTCAGGCCAGAAAGGTAAGGCTCGGAGGAGCTGAGCCACTTGCCCTAGGAGCCAGCTCCGAAATTCAGGCATCACCAGGAAAGGTCCCCACGGCTGTGCGTTCCCAGAGAGAAGCCCATCTCCAGCCACACGCCTCTCTGGAGAGCCCGTGCAAGGCCGCGGATTCCTGCACTCGCCCGGGGTCTGGGCACCAGGCCCGCTGTCCTCTCCGCCCCGACGACCTTGGCCTGCCACAGTCCGTTGGT
This sequence comes from Mustela putorius furo, assembly GCF_011764305.1. Classification (NCBI taxonomy): domain Eukaryota; kingdom Metazoa; phylum Chordata; class Mammalia; order Carnivora; family Mustelidae; genus Mustela; species Mustela putorius. The sequence goes on from NW_025422023.1 coordinate 14,714,987, forward strand.
CACGTGTGGGACAGCCTCCGAGGGCGCCTGGACCCAGGCGTGAATGCTCGGGTGCCGAGCCCGGCCCAGAGCTGTGCCCCACGCACGTGCGTCTTAGCTTTTAGGGCTTCTTGGTGCGTTTCTATTCCTCTGTATCTGAGGTCAGGCATAGTAAACAGTTTCGAAGCATGTGATTTTTTCCTCAGACGCAAGGTGGGGGTTGCCTGCTCCTGTTCCCCCCTCTCTGCTGGGCTGCCCGGTGGTCCTGGCGTGGGATGAGCAGAGGGGCCGAACACGGTCAGTCCCCCACTGGGAGCGTGACCCGGGTCCTGACTCCGGGGCCCGGATGAGCCGAGCCCCTCTGGAAGAGGCAGCGCACAATCAGGGCCCCTCCTTCTGGCACGGAGACCGTGCGCTGTGTGCGGTGGGCACTCGGCGAACCAGCCGACCCGGGAGACGGCCTGGCGACAGTGGCATCTGTGCTGGGTCTCATGACCCCGGGACGACTTCGGCAGGGACCCAGCGTACCATAGAGAAGGTCCCTGCACAGTGGAGGGCGGCTGCCGTGTGGATTCTGGACGCATCCAAGGTCCAGAGCCCCGTTTGGCCTGTGTCTGATGCATGAAGGTGACCAAAGGAGCCCAGGGAAGGCTAGCTATGTCCCCCACGGAGGGCCTGGAGCGCCGTGCAGCGGGGATCCCTTCAAATACTTTGGCCAGTGGCCGCTCCCTCTCTTTGAAGGGAGGAGCTGGAGGGAGCGAGGGGTCTGGTGTCCGCAGCCCCGGGGGTTGGGGGGCGGGGGGCTGGAGGGAGGGGCTGGAGCCTGATCTCTCCCTGTATGGGGTGCGGGGCGCGGCGGGCTATACCCGCGCCGCACCCTTGCCTGTGGAGTGGGGCTCTTTCGCTCAAGTGCCCTCCACCACTTGGAGTGTGGATTTGGCTCCGGAGAACTCATCTGGAATAGATATTTCTCTCCACTGCCGGAGGGATTTATTGGCAAAACTAGCCATCTATTAACATTATCCGGGCTCTGCCCTGGTGAGAACAGATACTATAAATCTCCGTTGTATAAAAACCCAGGAGCTAGAAGGCTTTAGTGGACGGCAAATAGAAAAGTCCGATGAGTTCAGACCTGTTTATTTTACTTAGAGGGAAAGAACATTCTGTACCCAGCCAGGCAGGAAATGGGTTTTGGGGACGGCCACTTAGCCCAGCTGTTGGCCCTGAAACCGAAGGAGAGATCGCTGTCTGTAATTAGAGCAGGCGCCTCAAAGGACCATGTTTTGTAGCCAGAGATGGAAGCTTCTGGAAAAAGGCTCGAAGGCCTGTGGCTTTCCGCAGGTGTCCGTGCGGCCTATCGGGAAGGACGGTCCCAGAGGCAGGCGGCGTGGCTGAGGCCCCAGGCCCAGCGGAGTGTCCGATCCGGGAGACCCCTGACGCCATGGCCTCTGGCCTGAGGGGGGTGTAGCGGGAGCCTGAAGCGTGGCCTGTCGGGTCCTCCCTGCCACACCTGAGTGTGTGGGAGTAAGTGTGCAAGAAACGAAGGGCTTCGTCCCTGAGTGCGTTTCCTGCCGAATCCCTGATGGCCGGTGCCAGGTGGAGGTTCATGTCGGGCTGGGGGTGCCTGGGGAGGGAGCGACGTGGCTCTGACTGCCCGTGCCTCATCCCCAGGGGGCTACTCAGCCTCAGACCCCCTCTCCAGCCTTGTTCTGTGCTGGGATGCCCACATCCTCCGGAGACTGTCCCCCGGCCACTGGAGCCGGCCCTCAGCGAGGCCAGATGTGCCCGACACCTGGACACGGGGCACTCCGGCGAGCTTGACAGACTGGAGGAGTGTGAGGGGCGAGCAAGGGGTCTGTGCCCCTCCACGTCGGGCACCAAGGCTCAGTCACCGGGCCGGGCAGCAGTGCTGGTCGAGCCCTAGGGGCTCTAACGTAGGTGCTTTGTGACCACAAGCCTGTGTTCCGGTCACGGCCAGAGGGTCTGTGGCGGGGGTCGGGGGTCGCGTCCTGGGGCTGCTCCCACTGGTGAGTCCTGGGAGGTCCCGGCTTGACTCCTGAGACCCCTCCACGGGGCTTTTGTCCTCCTCAAACCTGAGTCCTCGGCTGGAACCAGGGTCCCCTCTCGGCCTGCTTGGAGGCTGTGAGCCCCACGTCAGGCACCGTCTCTCCGGGCCTCAGTTGCCCCGGGACCAGGAGCCTGGGCTGCGCTTGCAGACTCAGACTCTCGGAGGCTGGTCTCAGCCACCGCCCCCCGCAGCGCTCTCTCCCGGTCTCTGAGGGAGGGACCTGCCTCTTCCTGGGAGAGAGGAGACCCAGAGAGAGGCGGTGATCATTAATACTGATGTGGTTTCAAATGTGAAGAGTTAGAATTAAATAGGAAACAAAAGGAGGGGTCACATGCAGCCAATTAAATGGTGGCTTCTCCTCGGCCTCTCACCCGCTTTGGGGGCAGAACGGACCTCGGACCTCGTCTGGCTTTGCCAATTAATCTCCCCGCGCCTGTCTTCACCGGGGAGCCAGCGCTGCCTGCAGATTGGAGGGGAAGGCGCAATCAGCAGTCTGTCTCCTGCCGCGCAAATGCCAGGGAGCAGAAGGCCCCGTCCGTCGTCCGCGGGCTGGGGCTGCGGCGGCCCTGGGCGGGAGGCGGGCGGCCCGGCTCGGGTGTGGGTGCGGGAGCTCGGGAAGGCAGCCGGGGGATGGGGGAGCAGGGCATTTGCAGCGAAGCCCAGCAGGTTCCCGGAGTTCGGCATGAATTTCAAAGGCAGGGACGGTAGGGTCTCGGACTAATTACCTTGCAAGGCCCGGAGGGGGTGCGGCTGAGGCTCTGCAGAGAGAAGCCGGCGGCCCGCTGGGGCCAGTCGATGGGGCAGAGCGGGTCGTGCCATGGGTCCTGGCATCTGCCCAGATCCCGTCCTCTGGCGGAAAGGCTCAGTCTCAGGGTCTGTCCTGCCCATGCGCAGCCCATCTCTGGTGATGGGGAAGGCCCCCAACCATGTCTGTGTTGGAGACCGGGACACTGCGGTGTGGAGAGGCTAGGTGGTGGCTCTAGGTCACCAGGCTGGCCATCGGCAGAAGCAGTGCTGTGCCCGGGCAGGTGTCCCTGTGCCCGGATCACTGACCAGCACCACTGTCCCCTGCTGACGATGGGGGTGGACTGTGGCCGAGGGCCATCAGGCCAGCTGGCTCCCGATGGGGAGCAGGGTGTGTCCGGGGCTGGAGCGTTGGGAGGGATGCATGCAGGGCCGAGAGAAAGGGTGTCTTGGTTGGGGGCGTGTGGAGCTCAGGGACTGAGTTATAAGAGCTCGGGGTGGGCATCGGTACCCACATTTCACAGGGGAGAAAGCAGGCTTCGGGCATCTGTATCAGTAAGGTCTCAGAGGTCACACTTGGAGGTCAGAGAGCGGGCCGGCTGAGGTCAGGCTACCCGAGACAGCGGGCTTCTGATCCGTCTGGTCCCTCAGCCCTGAGCAGGCTGGACCAACCAGCTGGGCCAGGAGTGCAGACGTGCAAGGTCCCCCGAGGCCGGGCTGAGAGTGTGATGACATCACTTTCGCTGGATTTTATTGGCCGAAGCAAGTCGCCATGCCTGCCCAGTTCAAGGGGAAAGACAGACTCCACGTCTTCTGGGAGAAGCTGTCAGGTCCAGAGTTGGAGCACTGCACCAGTGATGAGGCGGCAGGTTCTCTCAGAGCCCAGGGAAGGGACACGGGGAGGAGCTTGTCAGGGAAGGCTTCCTGGAGGAGGTGGGACTCTCTTGTCTCCAAGCAACAGTGTGTTTTATAAAGTTCATTTCTTTGCTGAAATTCAAGGCTCATTAAAAAAATTTTTTAAACCTATTATGGCAAAAGGCAAGCTGCCTCCTATCAGATGAGTTTAGGAGCCGGCCCGTTGCAGATTCATAATTAAAAGAATTTGACAAGAATCAAGGAAGACTGGTTTCCACCGGAGGCTTGGGGAGGTAATTGCCGGCTCGCACTCGGCGGCGGTGGTGGAGGTGGGGAGGGCCGGGAACTGCTTGTGAGAGGCTGTGAGGACGCGTGCGTCAATTCTGATTTTGTCGACGGGGCTCCGACCACCGGACACCCGAGGGACGAGAGGAGCGGCTCTGTGCCTGGTTCTTCGTGTGCTCAGAAGCCGTACTTTCCTCCAGACCCTGTAGCATCGCCGTGGAACCCGGGGCTCGAAGAGTGACCCCCCCCAGGCCGCCCTGGGGCAGAGCAGGGGCGCTGAAGGTGCTTTCGGTTGATTAGAGACGGCGCTGGGGGCCTGGGTTCCCACAGAGCCTTCTCTCCACTTGACCCTTCCCTTGTAAACCCTTGTTCTCGGCTGGCTCGCCTGGTCTCGGAAGAGATGCCGAGGGCTGCAGGACACGGCATCCGGGTGCCCCCTGCCCTCTAGAGGCCACTTTCTCACTCTCTCACACTCTGGACCTCACCTACCTCTGTTTTCTCTGGTCTTGGGCCTTGACCCTTGCTGGTCCTGCTGCCCGAAACACTCTGGAACGTTCTTCCTAGTCCCTCCCTCTTCTCCCCCTGGGGGACGACGGGCCAGCAGACCGGACGCGCATCTGTGTGTGTGGACTTGCTCAGGCTCATGGCCCCGTTGCTTGGTGCCTGGAGAAACAGTCCTGCACCCGGCCCGCACGGAGGAGCCCAGCCCACCGGCTGCGTCGGGACCGTCCTCCCCGGGCCCGGCCTGGTCAGCCCATCTGCAGGTGGCCTGTGGACTCCGGCGCTGGAGAGTACGTGCCTCTGGTGAGAAGGGGCAGGGCTGCAGAGCCATTTGTTACGCAGCAAAAGCTGACTGATACACTTGGTTGCAATCGCTTCCTCTTTCTATCCATCATGACATCCGCTTCCCCCAGGAAGCCTTCCTTCACCCCCCAGGGCCTGGGCTGGGTGTCTCCTGGCGCCTCCTGGCGTGCTGCATTGTCATCATTTTCCTCCGAGTCCATGTCCAGCTCCCCTGGGGGCTCAGCGAGGGCACGGACAGCCTCCCCTCCCCTGGGCTTGTGTGTGGGCCGTCTCCTTGTTCCTCGAGCTGCTCATACCTTTCCGCATGCAGGGCCTGAACCTGGAGGAGCCCAACCTCTTACATCCCTGGGTCTACTGATTTCTTTCTTTTTTTCAAAGATTTTATTTATTTATTTGACAGACAGAGATCACAAGCAGGCAGAGAGGCAGGCAGGCTTTAACCCACTGAGCCACCCAGACGCCCCGGGTCTACTGATTCCTTAAAACACCTGATTTAGGCTGCGTAAGAAACACGTGCTCATTATAGGGTACTTGGGCAGCACAGAGAGCAGCCGACGAGAAAAGTCCCTTCGTTCCCAGCCCGCGGGAGCGCGGCTGACGTGGTGCGTGGTGTGCCACGGGAAGTAGGCACCTGTGTCGGGAACTTGGCTGCAGAAGCTTCGAGGCTACGTTTTTCACTTTGTAGCATTTTCTAACCTTTTCTCCTGCCCCAGCCGTCCTCTGCAGCCCCGTGTTGGTGGCAGTGGCCCCGCACCCCGTGTCATTTCAGCAGTCACCCCCGCTTCAGTCTTGCAGAGCTTGCTGGCGCTGCTACTTCTGGGATGTTTTTATGCAAATCCCTGCGAGCGTCTCCGGGGTCAGTTCTTGGAAGCGGATACGCACGGATGGAGCATGCGCGTCTGGAATAACGGATCGCTCCGTTGGCCTCCAAAAGGCAGTGGCGGGGCTGGGGGCCCTCCGTCCCGACACCTGCTGGCAGCAGGCAGGACCGCCGACCCGCAGCCCGCAGGGGCATCGTGCAGCTCTCCTGCGCATTCCTTGCAGCCCCTCCAAGCTGGGCCTGGTCCCACGGCCTGTGACATTGACGGATGCTGTCCTCTGTCCTCCTGCACATGGAGCCGGCAAGGCTGGGTCCCTGTGCACGACGCCTCTGGTCCCTGAGCACCCAGCCCCCAGCCCTGTCCCTCACACAGGGAGGCGGTGGTCACACATCAGCACGCAGCCGGCTTGGGGTCACGTTTCCTCTGGCAAGACCAAGCCTTGGCCTCTCGCCTCCCAGGGGTGGGAATGCCGAGCTTGGGAGTCAGCACCAAGGTCAGCCAGCCCTCTGGAGCCCTGGGCTCGGTGGGCGTTTAATTAAACAAGATACAGCTCTGCTTTAGCAGATCATAGAATTGTTATTTTTAATGTTTGTCATAAAAATTAACCCTGCCATACCAAGCTGATGGGCAGCATGGCCAAATGGGCATCAAGCCTAGTTTGGACCCCACCTTTGCTGCGTGACTTTGGGCAAGTGGTTGGCCTCTCTGTGCTTCCATTTCTTCATAGAGTGGGGCTCACAATAATGCCTAATAATCCACCAGTTGCTGTGGGATGAAAGAAGAACCTAGAAAGTTCTTCAGCCAGAGTAAAAGCCCCGCAAAGAGTGGACGTTGCTATTATCACTGTTGGGTAGGATGTCTGGGGACCTGTCCGGGTCAGGGAAGCAGGTGTCTGTCAGCAGGCTCCCCTTGGCCCCGATGGAGGCAAAAGACCCGGGGAGGAGGGGCATCCAGCAGGGGCCCCTCGCCTGGAGCCCTGAGATGGGCTGGCGCGGGGCATACGGGAGTCTGTCTTGGATGATTCTCCTGCAGCTGGAGGCCTTCGCACAGCTCTGTGTAAGGAGGAAGGTGAGCCCGTATGGAGCCCCGCATGCCCGGCCAGCACGTGCGAGGGGCTTCGCACCTAACGCCTCCCTGATCATTACCGTAACCCTGGGAAGGAGCTTGTTGATGTGTCTGTTCTGCAGGTGAGCAATTGAGGCCATCAAGACACGTAGGATGTAGGATGTTATGACTATGAGTGTTAGGGGTCGCGTTGTGCCCCCCCAAATCCATATGTTGGAGTTCCAACCCCCAATGCCTTGCAATGTGACCACACCGGGAGAGAGTGCCTTTATGACGGTAATTAGGTTATGTGGGGCTGGTGGCTTGTGGCCCTAATCCAAGGTGACCGGTGTCCTTACAAGCAGAGGGATTAGGATGGAGGCAGGCAGAGGGACGGCTGTGTGGAGACACGGGGAGAAGGCGGCTCTCTACGTGTTGAGGAGAAGCCTCAGGAGAATCCAGCCTTGCCCCTGCCTGGGTCACCAACTCCAGCCCCAGCACCGCGAGAACAAACATTTGATGTTTAAGCCCAGGCCGTGAAATTTGTTACACAGCCTGAGCTCACAGATGCAGTGATGTTTGCTTCCAAGAGCCGAGTCACAGCCAGAGGCCCGAGCTGGGAGGGGCTGAGCTGGGGCCGGAGCCAAAGTTCTGTCCTTTGTGCGGCCTGTGAGGCACAGGGGCTCGACGGGCGGTGGGAGGGAGTCGGACAGCCTGGGAGCCTGCTGGTGACTGCCGGTCCCTGGGCTGGGGTCCCATCTGTGAAGGGAGGGCTGGATGTTCTGGGGCCCTGCAGCTCTCTGAGGGCCACTGCACCTCTCAAGGCACCTGGGCCTGCGCACCAGTGGGGACTGTCATGGTCGCAGTGGGTGGGGTCCCCCAGGCTGTTGTGAGCCGTGATGAGCCACAAATAATGAAAACAAACAGAGGAGAATCCCAAGGCCCGGAGGCGGGGCTGCTGCACTCCTACAGGGCTGCGGGCCCAGCCCCACTTCCCGGGTGCCTTGACTCCTCTGCTATTAGTTAAACTGGGTGTGTTACCATGCTGTCTGCGGAGGAACACGTTTCTGTGAGATGCTGCCGCTGCTCTGGCTCAGGGCCCAAGGCATCGGGTTTCTGCCAGTGGTCATGGGTTACAACCAGGAGGAGGCCACCCCCTTGCCCATCGTCTTCTGGGAACTTTGTCACCATTCTACGGAGCCTGTAGGCCCCAGTTCAATCCCAGCTCTGGCACCTTCCTAAATGTGTCTAATGAAGTCTCCCAGCCTCAGGGCTGTCTGCTGTGTCTGCCTTGTGGAGGGGGTGATCAGGGCAGAGGGTGCATGCAAAGCCTTCTGTCCCCTCGTTCATCTGTCCAGCCACCCATCCACTCACCCATCCGTCCATCATCCGTGCATCCATCACCCACCAATCTATCTGTCCATCATCTAACCATCTGTCCATCCATCTGTCCATCCATCATCCATCTACTCCCACCCCCCCCCATCCACCCTCTTCACAGCGGGGTCTACTCTAAGCCAGGTACTGAAAGCCTGGAGGGGAACCCTCTGGACTTTCTGTGTAACGTGGGACTTGCATCCCCTGTACTAACTTATATAAGTTGGGGAGGTCATCAGCCACCTGCTAGCTGCCGCTGCCTGCCCTGCCCCCACCCTGCAGTGTCTACCTGTGGCTAGGGTGTGCGGTGGGCCTGGGGTAGGAGGAGTTAGGACAGACAGGGACAAGTCTGTGGGAAGCCTTAGTGAGCAGGCGGCCCTTCCAGGGCTGGGCAGATGTCTGGAGCAGGTACGGCAGACAGACGGTGCCAAGACTCTGTAATTAAGACTCTCAGCCAGTGGTGAGAGCATCAGGGCCCAGGCCCAGCTTTGCGCACCCAGGGAGGGACACTGAGGTGTAGTCACCTGGCTGTGGGGGCCAGGAACATTCCCATGTAGTCAGCCCCTGCCTAGCACCTGAGTTCATGGGCACCCCCTGTCCCCCCAGGGTCCCAGAAGGGAATCTGCATGCAAGGGACCAGTGGCTACTGAGGTGATGCCCGTCTGGTTCCCAGGCACCAGGTAAACTGAGGCTCTGGAAGAAGGAGGAGGCAGGACTGCCTGCCTCTCTCCAGGGTGAGCACTCCTTGTCCACCTGCAGGATTATCTATGCTGCCCAGCCGGTGTTTCTGGTACATTCCATGGGGGGCACATGGTGCACAGCACACCCCTTTGAAGCCAGACCACATGACCGGGACAGGTCAGTGAATTGTGAGTGGACTTGTCTGTGTTGTATGTATGCTGGGGGGTTATGGATTGTGTGCATGTGCATTGTGTGTACACTGTATGTTGTGCATATATGTGTGTGGGACACAGATGTAGGAGGTTACGGATAGCACATGTGTATTATATGTGTGTTGTGTGTATCATGTATGTGCCGTGTGTGTGGGTTATGGATGGTGAATGTGTGTTTCGGTTGTGTATGGTGTGGTGTGTGTGTGTGGGGGGGTTATGTATAGTGTGTTGTGTATATGTGTGTGTGTGTGTGTGTGTCTTCTGGCACCTGGGTGGGAGTGGCTTTCTCAGCCTGGGTCCCCTCTGACTCCTGGGGCCCTGCCCCCGCCCCTCACTGGCCATGTGCTGAGTGACCGATGGCTGTCCTCTGGCTCTTGGGTGTTCCTTACTGGGACACATCCTTGCCTGTCCTCCTGATGGCCCCTCTCCCTACAGTGCCTGGGGTGTACCCGGCCCCAGTGGGGAGGGCATACTGGAGGGGCCGGCACAGTCCTGGAGGGCAGTGGTCTCAGCCAGAGCACTGGGTCAGGCTGGCAGGGGCTGCGGAGGTGCCTGTGGGCCTAGTAGATCCTCTGGAGCGCCCCGCGGTGGGGCCTGGGCTCTGTGGGGCCGGCTGTGGCTGGAGCAGGGAGAGCTGGTGGAGGGAGAGGCCACGGCTGCCCGTGGCCCTCTGCCCGAGCAACCGGGCCCCACCGTATCTCGAATGCCCACGGGAGCCCCGGTGCTGGTCGCTGGGTGTTTCACAGAGACTCTGCCTGCGGTGTGGGCTCCCGGAGGAGCGGGCCCCTTCGCTCAGGGCCGGCCGAGACCAGGGAGGCCAGGGGCCGCCGGTGTCCCCACAGCACGGCAATGCACAGAGCGTGAGCTCGCCTGGCGCCGTCGGCCGGACCCCGCGTCCTGGGTCAGGATTTGCCTGTTTTACCTTGACCAAAACGTTCTTACACGATCTATCCCATTTTACAGGTGAGGGTCCTGAAGCTGGGGAGGCTGGGGGCTTGCGGACGGCCTGCAGCCGGCGGGGCTTGAGCCGGCTCTGTCTTGCTGACGCCGGCCCGTGTGGAAAGTTTTCCGAGTCTCACTCTTGTCCCAGGACACAGGACAGGCTTCCCTGTGCTGGGCTTGGGGCAGGCCACGGGCGATTCGGGGCCTCAAACATGGGGCTTGGTGAACATGTCCATATGTTTTCATATTATACAATTTTAAGAAAAAAATGCTAAGTATCAGGAAAGATACTGACTACTGAATTTATGTAAAACTTCAAAATGAAACTCTTCCAAAAATTGAAAATCAGATGCTGAGCCCTACGACCTTCGTATTGTCAGACTCATACCTGAAATGGGCTCAGGTAGCTCAGGGGTTGACATCCTCCGGCTAGTGAGAGCTGATGTCCCCATTGATAGGACCCCAGCCAGTGGCCACGCACATGGCCCGAGGTCACCAGCGGCAGCTCAGTGGCAGGGTCCCCTCCCGCCACCAGCCAGGGCGCGCCCGCCTCCCTGGCTGAATGCCGGCCCCTCCCACGCCTCCGACTGAACCACACGTCGTCATCTTTCGTTGACAAATACAATGTTGGAATTTTTTTGTGATCATGCAAATGGATTTTGAATCTAATTGAAATTTTTATATCAAATATTTCAAACTAACGACGACATTTTCCTCGTCATCCACAGATGCTTCTCTGCCAGCCCCATTGCTCCTCTCTAGGACGCAGATGATCGCCCCCGCCGACATCACGGGTGAGCCGCTTCTGACTTCACTTCTCCAAAGTCGATGCTTGGGCTCCGAACCCATAAACTTTATCATTAAACGTTGCCATATTTTCATGCAGTTCTTGGCAACGTTCAAAGAAGTTCATTTCAGTGCTCAGAATGTCAGTGATGTAAGCTGCTCCTGCCGCCCGTGACGTTGCTTCAAGCAGTCTGCAGAGTGAAGGTTCTGACCGCCGGGGCTTGAACTCCGGTCGGCGCCCCCCACTCTTGCGAAGGAGAAGTGGGGGGCTCTGACCCCACTGCTTCCCGGAAAGCTGAGAACAGTTGGTGTTTGCCAGATTCCTCAATTTCATCCTTTCAGATCTACTGGCGAATCTTGCACAGAAGACCCTGACTGCTGGGGTTCCCAGAGCACACTCCTTGCCGTCATGTCTTCTGGATGAGCTCTGCTCAACATTTCTGTGCCGTTTCCCTGTGGCTGCTCAGAGAGACTCATTGCCCGGTCGGGTCCCCTTTCCCCTCCAGCACGGTTGCTGTTCTTGTATGTGTCCCCATTCAGGGCTTGATCTCTGCCGTTTCGGGTGAGAGCTCCAGCCTCTTGCTTGGACTCCATGAGCAGCATGGGGGTTTGGGATTTTAGTGTCCCACAATTTCCCTGTGCGGACCCCTACGGTTCCCAGTGAGACACTGAGCTCTTAGCCCCTCAGTGGACAAGGGTGGGGGGCGCCCGGCTGGCTGTCCTGGACCCTTATCCCATTGGATGAGCTGCCCGGGCACCTGAGCCCCCCCGTCTGTGCACAGACTTCCACCTTGCTCGTCCCTTCCAGGGTCCCCTTCAGCGCTCCTACCCCCACCCCTCACTCCCAGCTGCCGTTCTCCCTGAAGATAACCGTGATCCTGACCTTCAGGCTTATTCTTGCCTTATTCTATCATTTGCCATCCTCAACTAGGAGGGCGAGGTTGTCCTCAAATAATAGAGTCGAGTTTTGCATTTCCTCAACATTCATGCAAACAAAATGCTAACAGTCCGCAGTTTTGTGTTTGACCCAACATTGCATTTTCAAGATCCAGTGTTGCATGCAGCTGTGATACATTGTTTTCTTTGCTGGATACCAAGATTCTTTCATCTGCTTTGCTGTGGAAGCACATCTGGGTCTGGGGGCATTGGTGCGCATTTTTCTGTGGTGTATATACCAGGAATGAACTCCTTGATCACTGACTATGTGCACCTTGACATTTCCTAGAAAACTCTGTCACTTGCCCATTGCTTCAGTGCAAAGGGCATCGTGGGAGTCTCCGTGGCTGTGCGTTCTCACCGGACCCCGCATTTCTAGCTCCATTGGTGGGTTTGCACTGCTTGCTCGTTGGGTTTTATTAATTAATTTTAATTTTTAAGATTTTATTTATTCATTAGAGAGAGCATAAACAGGGGAAGGGGCAGAGGCAGAGGGAGAGGCAGACTCCCCGCTGAGCAGAGAGCCTGACATGGGGCTCGATCCCAGGACCTGGAGATCATGACCTGAGCCGAAGGCAGACACTTAACCATCTGAGCCACCCAGGTGCCCCTGCTCGTGGGGCTTTATATGTGCACTTCCCTCGTGCCTCAAGGGCATCATGTTTGACGTTAACTGGCCAGCTGGAGATGTGCTTCTGGGATGGGCTCATTCAGGTGTCCAGCCCGTTCTGTTTTCTAGATTTATAGTCTTTGAATTTTACGTTCCTTGCATATTTCAGCTATGAGAATTAGTCTGGTATGTGTGTTGCAAAGGCTTTCTGCCACTATTTCTCTTGCCTTTTCTTATTTTACTGGCATTTTTGGGCGAACAGAAATACTTAATTTTTATGTGGCCAAATCGTCCAGCTTTTCCTTGATGGTTACTTCCTTGATGGTTGCTGCATTTTGAATCCTGTTCAGAAAGCTCCCCCCATCTGAAGAGCCTGAAGATGTTCTCCTATTCTGTCTTTTAAAAGCTTTGTTACGTGTTCTGGGGTTCACACGGGGGACTCCATCTGCCTGGAATGAATGCTTGCGTATCACGGGCAGCGGCGGGGGGGCAGCTCTCTCCCCACCACTATTCTCCGGGAACATCTTTGCTCTAATCAAGTGCCCATACACCTGTGGCCTGTTTCTGGCTTGATTACGGGAGTTTTATAATTAAATCTTTGTGTCGGGTGGGGCAAATGTGCCCACGTTTTACTTGCTCATCAACAATGTCTTGGCTTTTCTTGCTCTTTGAATTTCCGTAGAAGTTTTAGAACCAACACTCCAAGTTCTCCCGAAATTCTTTTTTTGGGATTTGTCTTGTAGGACACAGGCTCTGCTTGTGGGCAGCAGTAACATCCATTTAACCTTGTGCCTTCTACTCAATGCAATTTCTGGCTCCTCCGTTTTTAAGAGCTTTAAAATGTCTCAATAATGTTTTACAGTTTCCTAAATAAAGACCTTTTACATCTTTGTTAGATTTGCTCCTTTGTACTTTTAGACGCTCTTATAAATTTGCTTTCCCGAGCTTTTCTTATTGAGATCTAATTTATGGACAATAAATCACACCGAGTGTATAGTTCCATGAGTTCTGACACACGCATACACTCAAGTAACAAGATCCCCCTCGGGAAAATTCCCTGGTGCCTCTTTCCAGGCAATTGTCCTATCTATCCCCAGTGCGGAGGCAACCACCACTTGGCCTTCTGACTCTGTAGATTAGATCAGCCTGTTTGAGAACTCTGTGTGAATGGAATTCGGCGGTACTTACTCCTCGGCGTCAGGTTTCTCATTCAGCATGATGTTTCCAGGCATGCTGTTTTGTGTATCAGTAGCCATTCCTTTTCATTTTGGAATGGGATTTCATTAAGTGACTGTACCAACGGATGGCATAACAGATTTATACCCAAATTTATCACCCATCTGCGGATGGTTATTTGGGTTGCTCTTAGCTCTTGGCAGTTATGAACAAAGCTGCTATAAACTTTCCGATAAAAGTCTTCCTACGGACGTCTACTTTCATTTTCTTGGGTAAGTAACTATCAGCAGGCTCTCTGGTTCATGGGATGGAGACATGTTTAACTCTATGAGAAAACATAAAAGAGTTTTTGAAGTAGTTGTACCGTTTCACATGCACCTCGCCAGCCAATGTTTGGAGAAGCCCCTCAGTCCACATCCCCGTAACATCTGTTGTCCGCCATGTGCATTTTAGCCTTTCTAGGGACAAAGAGCTATTCATTGTCATTTTACTGTGCATTTTCTTGATGACCAAGGATGCCAAGCATCTTTTCATGCGCATATTATCCACGCATATATCCTCTTTAGTAACGGGTCTGGTCAAGTCTTCTATTCATCTGGAAAGCAACTTTATTAAGTTGCGTGTACAATAAAATACAGTTGCTTTCAGTGTACAGTTTGGTGAATTTTGACAAACGTACACCTGAGTGTAACCACCACCACAATCAAGATACAGACTATTTCCATCACCCCTGATGCCTTCCTGCCTGTTTTCAGTCAGGTCCCACCCCCACTGCCGCCGGCCTGACACAACTGCTGGTCTCCTTCGCATCCCTAGAGATTACTGGGATGTCATACAAGTGACGTCGTCCAGTAGGCACTCTTCTCTGGGTTCTTCCATCCAGCGTGAGAATTTCAGATTCACCATGTTGTTGCATGTGTATTGTACATTCATTCATTTTTTGGTGGGTTTTTCGTAGCTTTGTGGGTTTGCTTGTGTAGTACCCCCACTGCGTGTTTGTATCACTCTTTGTCTACCCATTCACCTGCTGATGGTCATTTCGGTTGTCGTCAGCATCTGGCTTTTCGGTAGATTATGAGTAGTAATCTACAAGTCTTAGCAAATATTTTCCTTTATCTTAGGTAAGTAATAGGAGCAAAATTTGTATTAGGGTGGGTAAGAACTAAGATATTTCAGGGCCGCCTGGGTGGCTCAGTGGGTTAAGTGTCTGCCTTCAGTTCAGGTCATGATCCCAGGGTCCTGGGATCGAGCCCCACGTTGGGCTTCCTGCTCAGTGGGGAGCCTGCTTCTCCCTCTCCCACTGCTGCTCCCCTTGCTTGTGCTTTCTGACTCTATCTTTCTGTCAAATAAACAAATAAAATCTTAAAAACAAAGATATTTTGGTGTGATTATGGCATTTTATGCTACTACCCGTGTTGTGTGAGAATCCCAGTTACTCCACATTCCCTTCATTGGGCATTATATTTTTGGGGTTGCTGTGGATATATAGTGATATTTCATTGTGGTTTAAGTTGCATTTATCTGATGACTAGTAATGTTAAGCATCTGTTCATGTTCTTATCAACTTTTCTCTACCTTCCTTTAGGAAGGGTCTTTTCAAACCTTTCTCCCATTTTTACTTGTCTTCTACAATTGAGTTGTAGGAGTTCCTCACAGTTTCTAGATGTCAGTTCTTTGTTAAGATATATGGTTACAAATATCATCTTATAGTCTGTGGCTTGCTTTTTCATTTTCCACTTGATGTTTTTGAAGAATAGAGCTTTTGAATTTACGAAGTCCAATTTATCAACATCTCCTTTGATGTTTGTGTGTTTTATGTCATCGCCAAGAAATCTTTGCTGTCTCAAGGTTGCAAAGATATTTTTCTTGAACTTTTATAGCTTAGAATGAACATAAACTCTATGACTCATTTTACTTAATGATCTCAGATATGAACCTGTTACCCATTAGTAAAAGTGTCTTGCTCTTTCTTTTCTAATCTGGGTGCTTCTTATTTCTATTTCTTGCCTCATGGCACTGGGGCACTGGCTAGGACCTTCAGGGCAATGCTGGGCAGAAGTGATAAAAGAAGTCATCTTTGCCTCCTTCTCAGTCTGAAGGTGGAAAGATTTGGTCTTTCATTATTAAATATTATGTTAACTGTAAGCTTTGGTAGGGACTTTTTATTATTTTGAGGAAGTTCCTTTTTGTCCCTAGTTTGTGGAGGATTGTTAACACAAATGGGTATTAAATTGTTACATGTTTTCCTTATGACTACTGAGAACAGTATATAGTTTTTCTCCTACATTCTGTTGTGAATCATTTGGATTTTTCTGAATGCTAAAAGAACTTTTATTTGTTGGTGGATTTGACTTGATAAGATTTTGTTCAGCCTTTTTTTTTTCTTTTTTTTGCATCTAGTATACATGGGAAATATTAGTCAGCACTTTTTTTCTTGTAATTGGTAAGGGTGGCTTTAGGAAATGAACTGAGAAGCATTCCCTCTCCCTCCATTTTCTGAAAGTGGTTGTGTAGAATTTGTTTCACCATTTCCTAATGTGTAATACCATTCACAAGGGAAGACACTTGGGCCTGGAGTTATTTTTGTGGGTAGATTTTTGTGAATTTAATTTGTTCAGTAGTTACAGGGCTATTCAAGTTTTCCATTTCTTTTTGAGTCAGTTTTGGTAACTTGAATCTTTTAAGAAATCTGTTTTATCCAAGTAGTTGAATTTGTTGGCATAAAAATTACATAATATTTTCATACTATCCTCTTAATGATTGAAGAATCTGTAGTGATGTCATATCTTTCATTCCCGAGGGCAAATCTATCTTCTACCTATTAGTCTTCATCTGCCATTGTAGACATTTATCAACTTAGCTGATTGTTGCTGAGAAACAGATTTTGGCTACATTAATTTTCTCCATTTACCTTTTTTCTCCACTTTGTTTCTACTATTAATTGTATATTTTTCCTTCCTTTTGGTAACTTTGCATCTTATACTCTTTCTCTAGCTTCCTAAAGTGAAAATTAGCATAGTTAATTTTAAACCTCTCTTAATTTCTAATGTAAATGTTTGAAGTTCTTAATTTCCCTCTATATACTTTATTGGCTGTATTCCAAAAATGTAGATAAAGTCCTTTTTATTTTTATTCATCATAAATCATTTTCTCGTTTCCCTTGGGATTTCTTCTTTGACCCATGGATTTTTTGGATGTATGTCATTTAATTTTCAAATGTTTGGGGATTTTAAGATACAAAAATATCCTTTTCTGTTATTGGTTTCTAATTTAATCGTTTCTGTAAAATTTCCATTTTGGTATAATTTTGATTCTTTTAAACATAATGATACTTAATTTTTAGTCCAGACTACGGTATATGTGCTGACTGTGTTGTGTGTATTTGACTAGAATGGATGTTCTGTTGCCACTGGCTGGAGTGTTATGTAAATTCTAACTGGGTCCAGTTAGTTGATAAAATTGTTTAAGTCTTGGACATCCTTGCTGATACTCTGTCTTCATGTTCTATTAGTTACAGGAGAGGGGTTTCTAAAGTTCCAGTTATAATGTGATTTGTCCATTTCCCCTTTCAGTACTGTTGGGTTTTGCTTTATGTCTTTTGAAGTTCTGTTATTAGGTACATTCATATTTTGGGTCATTGTGCCCTCTTGAGGAATCGGTTGGTTCATTATGAAAATTCTCCCTTTGTCACAGGTCACATCCATCTTTCTTATGCTTAGTGTTGTGTAAGTCATGTTTCCCGTCTCTTGAGTTTTAACCTTTTTCTGTGTCTTTATGTTTAAGTACATTGTTGCAGACAGAATATTGTAGGTTTTTACTTATCCAAGAAGAGCAACACTTACTCAAAATATATTGTGTACGTAGCTGGCTTCAACCCACCACCTTCTTTGTTTTCACTCATCCCACTGACCCTTTCTTCTTTTCTACACTCTTCCTGCCTTCTTCTGGATCAATTATGTTTTGTGATTCCGTGTCAGATGCAGGGTCAGGACCTTACAGTGATGTTCTTCCACATCCTCCTTCTGTCCTTTTTACAACACTTATCCTGCATATTTTACTTCTTTTTGCTTTCAGTCTCCAAATAGGTGTTTTTCCTTTAAACAGTTCATTTTATTAACTTTTTTTAAATTAGGAAAATATTTACCATTTCCACTGTTCTGCATTCCTTTGTGTGGGTCCACGTCTCCAGCTGGTGTCATTGCTTCACTACAGATGTTTATGGAAGGTTTTTTTTTTTTTAATTTTAAGGGCAGGTCGGCTGGACACAGGTGGGCAAGAGCTCATTATCAGACCGGCCGCCACATCCAGTAATGGAGGCCTTTCCTCTGTCTTTTTTTTTTTTTTTTTTTTTTTAAGATTTCATTTATTTACTTGTCAGAGAGAGAGAGTGAGCACATGCAGGTGAAGCAGAGGAAAGCAGGCTCTCCGATGAGCAAGGAGCCCGATGTGGGACTCGATCCCAGGACCCTGCGATCATGACCCGAGCTGAAGGCAGACGCCTAACCCACTGAGCCACCCAGGTGTCCCCTTCTGTCTTATCTATTTTATTAGCCTCACGTAGACCAAATTACGTCCTTCATTCATCTGTTCCAGTTGTGTTGTCCGCCTCTCTCTTTGGAGTATTTGCTCCTAGAAGGCCGGGACTTGGTTTCCCTGCTCTCCCTACTGCCCGAACAGTAGGCATTCTGTAATTATTTGTTGAATAAATAAGCAAAAGATTTACTGGGAGACTGGGCAAAAGGAGGAAAAAGTCCCCAAAGCAGCGGACCAGTGGGGAACCAGGCAGGAGCAGCTCAGGGGGAAGCCGTGAGTCCTTATCATAAGGTGGGACTGAATGGATCACGGAGGCCAGAGATGGGCCAGAAAATTGATGATCTCTGTAGAAAAGCGGAGCTATTTTCTTTGATGTCAAGTCAAAGTGCAGATTTCTTTGGCTTCATTGCCATAGAGGAGAGGCAGAGACAAATCTGGTATGGAAAATTTCATTCAAAAGTAACAATAATGATTAAAAACGCTTCCTCGATGAAGGGCTCAGCTGGTGACATCCACACAGGGAACCAGAACAGAGCTAGAGGCTCCAGGGAGAATGGGAGTCACAGATTTGTGACAATGCCTGGTGGGTGGGCAAGAGGCTTAGAAATGCAGATTGTCCAGTCCGAGTTCCCATGGTTTTGGTGCTGAGCTCTTGTGAATGGGACAATAGACAAGGATTTAGTCAATCCGGGGAAGCTCTGGCTGCTTCTTCTTCCTTTTTTTTTTTTTTTTTAAGGTTTTATTTATTTATTTGAGAGAGAGAGAGTGTGTGTGCATTGGGGGGGGGGCAGGCAGAGGGAGAAGCAGACTCCCTGCAGAACAGGGAGGCCTATGCGGGGCTCCATCCCAGGACCCCAGGATCATGACCTAAGCTGAAGGCAGATGCCCAACCGATTGAGCCACCCAGGTGCCCCAGGAAGAGCTTGCTTCTGATTTGTGGCTTCAAAGAGCCTCCTAGAAGCTATTCCTGATGATAACATCGATATCAATTTCTGTCCTTTCCAGAGGCTGGTGTATCCCGCCTGCACCACGAGGTCCTCAGCAGCACCAGTCGCGGGAGCTGTTCTCACAGGAGGGGGTCCCGACCCGCACGGCTCCCAGCTTGCTGAGGGGCAAAGCAGACCCATTCAGCTATGGGCGTGTTTCACCAGTGACTCAAAAGGACATTTTTTGCATTTCCTTTTCTTCCTATGTGCTCCAGCTAATTAAATACATCTTCTTTCAGAGCAGTTATGATGTTAGCAGAGCAGGCTAAGCACTGTGGAGAGATGACGGGGTTTGGCTCAAGCTCCAGCCCCTTCCCATCCCAGTTACATGACGCTGGGCGAGTTTCTCCGCCTCACTTGCCCCCCCTTCCTCATCTGTACAATGGGACAGGAGAGGAGCCTCAGATGTGCCGTGGGGTTAAATGAGTTGTACAGGTGGAGCTCTTGGGACAGTGTCCAGCACACAGTAAACATCGTGCATATTCTACAGCCTTTTTTTTGAGAATGATTTGTGTCCCCCAGGAAGCCGCCGGGTTCCAGCCACAGGGCACGATTCGGGATCAGGACCTCACCCCCCCCTTGCCGGTACCGCTGCCACTTGCCTTCAAAGGACCCCCGTCACCCACTTTCTTCTGCACAGAATCCCCAGCCTGTTGTGGCGGGAATGTGTCCATCTGGAAAACAGCGACCCCTCCGTGGTCCACCACGTTCTGTGGCTCAGGCCGTGGGACCTCGTTCTCTCTAATGGAGGCAAGGAGACGGCACCGGTTGGGTCCGGAGGCATTTCCGAGGGCAGGCCGACTCGCGAGCTGTAGATCGTCTGCACCCTTTGTGTCCCCACCTTCCCTCCCCAGACATGGTGCAGGGTCGGGGCAGCTGTCTTGTGACCCGCGGACACGCAGCTGCTGAGTGTTGGACTTCCGTGGGCTGCCCTCCTGGAGCGGCTCACACTGGCTCCGCCGTCCCGAGGCTGGCGACCGGACGCCTGCCCTTGTGGTGCGGACGGCCGGCTGCCGGCCTCCCAGGCTCTCCACCTAAGGGAGGAAACCCGGGGGGACGTGGTGGGACTTGGAGACTCCGCGGGCGTCTCCCAGGTGGGGATCCCCCGCTGTGTGCTGACGTTCATTCCGGAGCCTTCCAGGTGCTTCTGTGGCCTCCAGTTTGTGAGGTTTGCAGCCTTTGGGGGACAGCCTGCCCTGGTTCGCTGGCGGGGGTGCTGGGGGGACGTGCTCAGCCTTCGCAGGCTCTCACTGGGTTTTTCCTGTGGTTGGGGCAAAGGCGTCCTTGAGGACGTTTCCGTCTGCCGGCTGGGTGAGGGTCGCCGGGCTTCATAGCGCCCGGCCACCTGCAGGGGTCAGCTGTGCCTGAGACCTCGCCGGCCGACACCAGAGCCCGGCTCCGGGAAGGGCACCGAGTGTGTCATTTGTAGACGGACTCTGTGTGTCAACCCCCCGGTTCTCAAGTGGGGAGGGCATGCGGGGGCCGCTGGGGTGCTCCCAGACGAGTCCGTGTGTGTGTGTGTGCGTGTGATGCGTGTGTGCACGTATGTGCATGTGTATCCGTGGTGTGTGTGGCATTTATGTGAATATCTGATGTGTGTGTGTGTGTGTGTGTGTGAGAGAGAGAGAGAGAGAGAGGGGTGAGGTGTGAGCCCACCAGGGAGTGCGGACGGAGCTGGAGGGCGGGGTCAGCAGCCCAGCTGAGGAGCGGACATGGTGCAGGGAGCTTGCCCGGCACAGTCTCCCGCCGTCCAGCTCTGACAGGTCTGCCTTGGCTTCCCCTCCCTCCCCTGCCTTGCTCTCCGCTGGGGGGCTGGGCAGAGGCCTGTAAAGACAGACTCCCAGGAGCACGGCCGTCCCGACGTGGGTGGGTAGTGACCCCTGGCTCGGGCTTCACGGCTGCGTGGGGACGGGGTCTGGGGATGGCAGCATCGGAGCCACCGGCCGCCCTGGGCCTTGTGGAGACCCCAGCCCCGCGTGGCGTCCGACGTCCGTTACTTTCCCAAACTTCAGTGTTGAAAATCTCTCCCCTCCAAGAAGCTAAATAAAGCCTGACCTGACTTATTTAGCTGGTTAATCCGTGTTAAAGCCATCAGAAACGATTTATTGATTGGTTTAAAAGCAAAATCCCAGAAGGAAGATACAATCACTTTTTTCCCCAGCAAATCTTGAATTCAGTCTGATAATGAAAACTTTTTCAAGGTAGGACTTGAAAGTAGGAATTTCAAACTAAGGTGAAAGTGCTTTGTACCATCCTGTGTTTGAAGAGTAAAACCGTCGGACGACCACAGTCTCCGGCAGGGACAGCGTGTGCCTGGCACGGTTCCTTGCATATCCCGGCCTTGGTCCCACAGGCCTGCAGGGCCCGGCTCAGGACCAGGGACTGGGGCAGGCCATGCAGCAGCTTGGGGGGATGGGGCCGGGTGTGGTGACCGTGGGGGCTGCGGTGGACAGTGCAGAGTGCTGGCCCGGGTCCCGGGAGGGGGTGATGCTTTGGGGGCCTGTGTGTGAGCCGGGCGGGAGAACCAAGGGCATAGCACTCGGGGACAGCTCAGGTCTGGGGAGGGGCCTGGGGAGCTTGGTGTCCAGGCATCTGTGACGAGGCAAGGCTCCAGAGGACTCTGAGGCCCAGGGGCCTGCTGAGAAACTGTGGGCCTGGGCGGGTCAAGTCACCTGTGTTGGTCTCCTTGTGTCTGAGACAGCGTTGTTCCTTGTCCGTGCAGCTGTCCTGAGCCCACGAGTGAGCCCCCGAGAGTCGCGAGGGCTCGTGTCCATTGGTTCCTCACGAGTCTCCCTGGAGGAAGCACCCGGAGGGAGAAGCCTCATGCTTGAACCACAGCGCTGAGGGGAAGGTCAAAGGAAGCCATGCACGGTCAGACAGGCGGAGAGGACCCTTTCTGAGGGGTAGAAGGTTGAGCCTGAGGGACGATCGCCCTGGGAGGACCCAGTGGGCAGCAGGCTGAGATCCTGCAAAATGGGGCCAGAGAGTGGGCCGGGGGTGCGGTGACCTCAGGGTGAGTCCTGGGGAAGGGGCTGATGGCAGGGGGTGGGAGGTGCATCTGTCGGGGTTCCCTAGGGAGCTGGGACCCATGGGAGATGCCTGTGCATGCCTACAGGAACACACACACAGACACACGCACACACGCACACACACAGACACGCACGCACACACGCACACACACATGCACACACACACACACACGCACAGAGATGATCTTACGGAACGGGGCCGCGTGACCGTGGGGGCTGGCACGTCTGGAACCCGCAGACCAGCCTGCAGACCCAGGGAAGAGCTGATGTGGTCTGGGGTCCTGCAGGCCGTGGGCAGGCAGAGGGAGCCCCCTCCTCCTCGGGGGACCTCCACCTGCTTTCCGCAAAGTCAAATGCTGATGACACCTGCAGAATCCCTTCGCGGATCCGCCTGGACCGGGCTTTGACCGACCTCTGGGCGCCTGAGTCTGGCCACGATGGCCTGTGAAACATCACAATCACAACGGTGGGCAGGAGGCCAGCGGGGAGGGGAAGGGCTGTGTGGGCACATCTGTGGGTAGCGCGGACAGAGCTGAGGACAGAGCTGAGGACAGAGCTGAGGAGTCGGGGCTCTGGTGGAGGAGACACAAGCGGGACTGGCCCGCTGCGGCCACGGAGAGGGCTGTGGTGGGGCCCTGACAGCTGCCCCAGGACCGGAGTCGGAGAAGAAGCAGGGGAGAGTGTGACGGGGACCCGGTGGTGGGGGAGGGGCCGGCTGCAGGGGTCCGTGGACTCGGGGAGCGGGTGGGAGGTGGAGGGACAGGAGAGGGGACCCCACCTCCTTGGGGCCAGCCTGCACGCCCTCCCTCCCGGGGGACTGCCCAGACTCTGCCTCCCCGCAGCGTTCTGAGAGAGAAAGACGCTCTCTCTTGCCCCGGCGGCTCCCGCTCTCAGCTCCCCGGCAGGGCCTGCCGCAGGATGGGGGCCGGGCTGGGTTGTAGCAGGATGAGTGACCTCCCGGCTCCCTGGCTCTGAAGGCCTTCCCACAGGTGGGGCCCCAGGGCGCGTGCGGGTCAGGACCGGCCGCTACGCCTCCCGCTGCTGTAGCCTCGGACGTGCCTGGTCTAGTCACCAACCTGCCCATTGGGGTTTTCCATGGTCGTAAGGCTGCAGGGGACACCCAAATATTACTCTTGATGCATTTCTCCATTATTTCCTTGAAGTAGAATCCCGGACACAAGTGAACGGGACGGATTGTTTTCTGTGGGATCCAGGGGGACTCTCCAGGGTTGGGTGGCATTGCTGCCGGGGACCCAGGAGCACACACCTCCCATCAGCAGGGATGCTGTCTCTCTCCTCCTCCCCGAAGCCCCGGTCCAGGCTCGCCAAAGCCCAGCCCAGATCTGGGGGTGCAGAGACAGGAGCGCAGCCGTGCGCTGGGCCGAGGGGCGTGGATGTCAGGAGCGACCTGCGCCGGTTTTGAACGTCAGCTGCCATCCTGCCAGTCCGTGCCACGGAGTCTCACCAACCAGACGAGCCCCTCGCTCTCCGCTGTGGAAGGAAGGAGGGGGGGCAGGGCGGGCTGTGGCTGCATGACGGTGGCACTGTGTCTGCCGCTTGCTCCCGGCATGCTCTGGCCGTGGTTCCCGTGGGGGACAGAAGGCCGTGCTGCCGCGCTCCTCCCTGCTAGACGGCCAGTCCTCCCGCGCTGGCACGCCCCGTCTCCACATGTTCCACCAGAAGCTTCTTCTCCATCTTCAGTTCTGTTCTAAAATAAATCGGAATCACTTAGAAGCCAAGCTGGAGGCACAGCCAACCTGCTGGGACCCAGCCCTGGGTGCAAGGCTCTTAAATCAGTTTGGAAATCGCTTCTGTGTAATACAAACGGACACAGGAGGGGAACAGAAACCCCCCAACCCCCAACCTGGAGTCGGATGAAAACTAGATTAATCGGAGAGGAGCGGTCAGCAGGCGCCCGCTTGCCCTCTTTCGGACATGCGGGAGGACCGTGGAGACGGCGCGTGCCGTGGCGCTCCGTGCGGGGCTGCAGCTCGGCGTGGCTGGCCATGTAAGGCCCTTGCGCTCTGGCCGGTGGCTGCAACCGGCTGAACCTTGGTTTCTTCGGGGCTGACGATGGGCACAGTCGCCTCGCCGGGGTGCTGGGTGTAGTCTCTCTCCACCACGTGCGGGAAGCTGGTCGCAGAGAGAAGGGACTGGGGAGAGGCAGCCGCAGGCACCTGCTTTCTGGAAAAGGTCTGATGTTTGGATATTCGGGGAGCTGCCAGGGCCATCGGCCAGCTTTCCCAGAGGGCAGGGGCGCCCTCCCCCCGGTCTCGTGTACCTCGTATCCTGCTTCATTTCCCTTCCCCTGGCAGCGTTTTCCACTCGCTAGGACGCGCGAGACTTAAACATGCGTCCTTAAGAACAACACGACCTCACACGTCAGGTGACTGCTTGGTTACTGAGTTTGCTTTTCATTGTTTGTGGTTAGAACGTTGTTAGAAGCCCCCGCCGGCCCCTGGCCAGTTTCAGATTATGACGGCTTCTCGTCCGACCCCCAGAAGTGGGACGAGGGTCCCGTGACTCTCGACTTCGCGTCCCGATTCTGTTCGACGCCTGAGCCCGTTCGCGCTGTCGCCGGTAACCTATGACGGCACCGATGCTCTTGAACTCTTGCCAGGAGTAAGACTCATTTCTCAGGAGTTTTGAAGTGGATGTAAAACACCACCACAGTGACACATCCTGAACCGCCGCACTCTTGAGTATTCTCTCTCAGAGTGCGGCGGTTCAGGATGTGTCACCTTGGCGAGGTGAACTACACTTCCCAGAAGGCCCTCCCTGCGGTTTCCGGCCAGAGCGGCCCCAGGACGGGTGTCACGTGAGTCGCACGAGGACACCGGCTCCCACGCGGCTGTACCGAGCGGCTGGCCTGACTCAGGCCTCCGATGGCGCCTGTTCCCGGGGCCTCCTCCTCCCCCCCTCCCTCTCCTGGGCCGGTGTGTGTCCATGTCCGTGACGAAGGGTCCGGCTTCTGAGGACAGCCGTGCGGCCAAGGTCAGAGGCAACAAGATGCACGTGGCTTCCGTCCCTCCTCCAGAACTCGAGATGACTCTCCCCCTCCCCAGCCGTGCTCCCTCCACTGGCCCGCCCCGAGGCGTGAACTCCCACGGCTGTGTGAGCTCAGATCCCAGGGACGAGTCCACCCTCACTGCCATGGACACGCCCCTGCCCCCGTCCCCGCCCCTCCATATCTGTCAGTTCTCCTTCTCTGAGTGACCCTGGACTGCTACAACGTACTGTTGGTGATGAGGCCATTCACGGAGACGCGGACGGTGCATACAGAGTGGGGCGACCCTCCGGACCAGTCCTGTCCCCAGAGCTCTCCAGAGAGAACCACACTTGCTGCTGCTTATGTGTCTTAGAAAGTTAATGGTGCACAAGCAAGCTTAACCGTACATGGTTCTTCTAAATATCTAC
The DNA here is from genome assembly GCF_011764305.1 of Mustela putorius furo. Classification (NCBI taxonomy): domain Eukaryota; kingdom Metazoa; phylum Chordata; class Mammalia; order Carnivora; family Mustelidae; genus Mustela; species Mustela putorius. The sequence continues at coordinate 14,740,272 of NW_025422023.1, forward strand.
ACACCCGTGTGCTTCTCACACTGACAGTAGCATACGGCGCACCCCGCTTTGCTTTGTGGACTTGTCAGGGGTCTTGGAAGTGGAACCGCCTCATTGTTCCTAGCAGATGCCAGATCCATCCGGTGAACGGGAGGAACAGACGCCAGCCCGTTGTCAATGGCTCTACTGGGATTTCCAAGCCTGACATCACAGCGATGCTAGGAGTAGGGGTGTCGTTTAATGCATGGCCCCAGATTCCTGCAGCGTAAATCCCTGAGAGTGAAATCGCCGGTCAGAGGGTCAATCCCACAGGCGCTCTCCCTCGGGGAGGCTTTGCCCCGATTAGCACCCTTCGTGGGATTATCTGCTGCTTCTCTTCCGTCCCTGCCTTGCAGGGGGTGGAGCCTGGAAAGGGTCCCCCAGTCCTGTTCCAGCAAGGATCCTGTTCTGCCAGCGACGGCGACGTGGACTGCAGGGTCCAGCAGGAGTCCACTGTGGTGTGAGAAGCAGACCCACCTCTGAACAGGGAGCCCAATGCAAGCAGGACTCGATCCCAGGACCCCGAGGTCATGGCCCGAGCCGAAGGCAGACACCCAGTCGCCGGAGGCCCCCAGGTGCCCCAGGAATTCTCCCTCGGCAAAGAAGGAGCACCGTGTCTATGCCGCGGGTCGCAAACCCTTCCTTCGTGTGCAGTTGGTCTTTTGATTTCGTTTATCTGAATTTTTCTTGACGACTCTGAGAGTGTTTTACGTAATCAAACCTGTTTTCTCGGATGGATTCTGGGTTTTAAATTAGTTACGGTGACGAGGCCGTGGGACCTCCACCTGCGGACTGCCCTATGTTTTCAAGGCTCCCAGGAGCCCTGCGGGCTGTTCCTTCTATCCTTCTGTGTCCGAGTTCTGACTCATGTTTCTGCCTTGAGCCGTCGTGGGCTGGGGGAGATGCGTGACGGTTTCCTACCGTCGTATCCCGGGCTTCTCGTGGTCTCCTCCGAGCTCCCGGCGCGCGGGGGGACGTGCTGACCTCCGCAGCTGACACACACCCTGGCGCTCTTCCTCACCACAGAGCACTGTTTTGGCCGTGACACCTTGTGTCCCCAAATAAACAATGTCTGGTATTGATCGCTGCCCCTGCAGTTTCTTTCTAAATGCATTTGTCTCATACGTTCCTATTTTGAGACCGTCTGTGTCGCTTTGCTGTTGAATAGTCTTGGGGGGTCAGCCCGTAGCTGGGACGCTCCGGTGCCGCCCCTCGGGGTCGTGCGTGGGTGTCAGACGCTCGTTAGCGTCGTGGTTTCCACTTTTGACTGTGCCTCAGGACTTCTCTCTCTCTGGGTTCTCTCTGTCTTTTCTGCTGTTTTCTCTGTATGTTTTTACCGTTTGGAGGGACCGGGAGCTTGTTTGGTGGTTATCCTGTCGGTCTGACTTTGTAAGTTCTTCTCAGTCCTTCATCGACCACCGCAGTACGTCTCGACTCCGTGGCTCCTGAGTTTGTTTCGTGTTTCCTTCCTTCCTCCCTCCCTTTCTTTCCGTCCCGGTGTTTCTCTTCCTCCTTTAACGTGCGCCTATCGTCACCGACTAACCAGACGTAGATACATTTCGTCTCAGGTCAAGACAGAAGGGGACATCTGTCCTGACGCCACTTCCCTTGTCCTCCTCCTGGCCTCCGATGGGTAAAGCCCTTCTCGGGGCTCTGGCCGTCAATGGCGGTATTTCTAACTGAGACGCGTCCTTGGTACCAGCCTCTTTGTGTGGTGAACCGAAGCCGCGCGCGGCCTGTTCTCCGGCGACACTTGTGCGCCGGCTCTCGCGCTGCCCAGGCTGCGTTCGGATGGTTTCTCCCGGATGGGCTCGTTTTAGAGATATTCCTCTAGATTTTGAATGTTCAAAGCGTATTTGTCTTCCATCTTCGTATTTGAAAGGCAGGTTGGCTGTGAAACTCGGGGGTGCCGTCTCCTCGGGGAGGCCCTTGTAGACATGAATCCCTGGCGCACGGCGTGGAGGGTCGTCGAGGTAACACGGAGGCCGGTCTGGCGGGTTCCCTTCTCCCAGGACTTGAGTCCGTACCCCCCTTCCGATGCCAAAAGAGTTCTCTGTTTCTTTTAAAACCCAGCAATTTAACGACCACCTTTGCCAGCTTTTCCCCCCCAAGACATGCACCTTTCAACTTGCAGACACGAGTCCCTTCAACTTGGGAAAACGGCTCGTGGGTGATTTTACAGGTTTTTTCTGTTCTGTGACTCCTGTTGTCCTCTGCGGAGACGCCGGCAGTGCAGGCTGGGTGTGCTCGGCCTCTTTGTCACGGCTGCGATTTCCCCCTCCGGCTCCGGGACCCCGTGGGCATCCAGTCCCCCTGTGGCTCCTCTTGGCCCCGGGTTCCCTCGGTCATTGCATCTGCCTCGCTGTCTGCCTGCCCACAGAGGCTTCTGTCTCACGGCCGCTGAGTCTACCCCGTGCTTTTTGGCTTTCCCCGACACCTGCCCTCTTGGACAGACCTTCCTGGCCCCGTTCCGTATGTCCTGGACCTTACGTGCCGCCGCGGCCGTCCCCCGACGCAGAGCCTCGGGCGGCAGATGTGGTTCTTTTCCTTTGTGCTTCTGGTTAATGTCCACGAGGAGGACGAGGAGGGGGACCCACCGTCTTCCCCTGCCGTCACAAACGACCACAAACAGGGCTCATTTGCTCCAGCCTGTATTAAGACAACCACGAAAGGGTTTGTCACGGTGACCAAGGCACACTTGAGCAAGTTAAATAGGGTTTTCTAGCGGCAGCTTGACATTATTCAGAGCCTGATGACCTCAGCGGTGTTCAAAGCGCTGTCGCGATCCGTCCTCACCAAGGAGGACATGAGGCTCCCAGAACATGTCCGCGTCTCGGTCCCGCATCCCTGTCCCTGTCTTGACTCTGAAATGTGTGCTGGTCTTCGCCGGGCAGCCGGCTCTCCAGGACACCACTGCGGACTGCGGCATCCTGCCTTCCAGTGGTTGCCCGGAGTCTTGATGATAACGGGGAGAGTTCGCGGCTCCTCTGCAGGGTCGCAAGTTCACACCTGGACCCAGACTCTTCAGCCGCCTCCCACGCTTTACCAACCCACTGCCAAGGGCTCACGCCTTTCCCTGCCTGCCCCGTGGATGTCTGCAAGGCGGCCAGTTCTTGTGGGCACCTGTTTGGAGCACGTGGGGGCCTCGCAGGAGGCTTGGAACCCCCCTCCTTAGAAGCCCCAGAGCGGGGTGTAGACATTGTTTTGTAGGTTGCTTCGGGTCTCGGGAGCCCTCCTGTGCCTGGAGCGGACTCTGGGAGGTGGTCATGTCATGTGCTGAGCGGCACAGCCCCGTCTGCTGGGGGTCCCCCCCGGGGGAGACCGACATCCCGCAGACGGACGGGTCCCCTGGCTCCACGACACACACTGGTCACGTGTGGTCTTGCCAGGGCTCTGAGTGTTTCAGCCGGAGGCTCGCACGGGGTAGCGCAGGCCCGCTGGAGAACGGATGGGTGGCAGGGGTGCATGAGGGACAGCTGTTCCGGGTGGCGCGGGAGGGAGGCGGAGGGCAGGGAGACGGGCGTCGGCCGCGGGAGGGGGATGGGCGGCGCTGTCCTTTCCTTTCCTCCCACGTCCGGCTTTGGGCGGCGAGACAAGGAGGGAGCGTGGGGCACTCGGCATCCTCCGGAGGCTCTCAAGCGAGCCGTGACCCGGGGGTGCACGGAGGAAGCCCGCTCGCATCACCCGGCCGGGCCCGGGGCGCCTGGAGCCCCCGTCGGCGGGAACGCCTGAAGCTTCCCCGGCCGGGCCTCTAGCGGGCCGCAGGCTTGCAAAAGGCGGGATGGGGGTGAAGGACCTGTGTCTCTGAGTCTCTGTGCTGACCCCCATCCAGAACCCACCCCAGAGCGGGGCGCAGGAGACATTCGAGAGAGGTCACCCAGAACCGCTGTTACAGCACGGGGGGCTCAGGACCACGGCGGCCGCGCTCCTGCAGGGAGAGGTCGCCCTTTCTCCCTCACCGCAGAGCTCTCAGGCTCGTTTATTACGATTAGAGGCGAAGCACCCCTCCTCGCCTCCTCGGGGCCTGGGGGTCCTCGTCGGTAGGACACCTCCCCTGGGCCACATGTCCCCCCACTTGTGTATTCGCCCGGATGTCTGTGCTGCCAGGGACATGTTTCTGTGTTGACCCCAAGAGCCCCCGTGGCTTCGGATGAGTCTTGGAGGCAGGCCCGGGGAAGGGGTTTGCTGCAGGAGAACTGCCTGCATGGGCTCCGTGAAGGTCCCGTGGGGGCTGCTCGGGAGGGGAGGAGGGGAGGCAGGCCAGGCCCCAGGGCTCTCTGCAGGGGCGGGACTGGCCTCCAGGGGTGCATGTCATATAGCGAGGTGCCTGACAGTGGCGTGTCCACACGGGGCACAGTGACGTTGTGAACGTGAAATACCTGCCCACCACTGCCTGCCCTAGGAGCCTGAGTGCTCCTTCGGTGGGAAATTCATGGAATCAACGGATAGCTAGAGACTCACTTCTCACTGAAGACGGTAGGAGGCCAGACTATCTGTGATCACCAGCTCACGCGGGAGACAGAGTCACAAGGAGGAAAGGGGTGTGCCCAGTGCCCTCCAGGGAGATGTGGCAGAGCAGGTGTGAACAGCCCGTTCCCGGCACCCGGCTCCCTGCGGCTCCCACTGTCCCAGCTTGCCGGTGGATGCTGGTGTGGCACGGGCTGGTGGTCCCCTCGGCCTCTGGGGCCCACGTGGAGACTCAGAGGGGCTTTGCTGGAGGGAAGAAAAGATGCTCGCCTGCCCCCAGCCCATCATCAGAGCTTCCCAAAAGTGTTTGTACTGGGCACTGAGCCCCGAGTGAATGTGGGGGTTGGGACCTGGCCACCCGTGCCAGCAGGGGCCTGGGGAGCTCAGAGCTGATGGGGGACCCCTGGGTCATGTCAGGGGCTGCAGGGCAGCGATGGGGACGTGGAGCAGGTGGATGTCAGGGCTGAGCCGGAGCCCCGGGAGACGCCCAGGGGTGGCTCGCTCCCACGCCGGGCATCTGTGCGATACCGGACCCCGGAACGGCCGAGACACCCTCCCCACCGAGGGCTGCCCGTTGGGAGGTGGGAGTGTTGGTTTTCGGTCGTGGCCCTAACAGAGCACCACAAACCAGAAGGCTTAAAATAACAGAATCTGCCCTGTCCCAGTCTGGAGCCAGAGGTCTAAGTCAAGGTGTGGGCAGGGCTGCGCTCATCTGAGGCTCCGGGTGGAGGCGAGGGTGTCCTTCCTGCCGCTTCCAGCTCCCGGCCGGCCCCGGGCTTGTGGCCACATCCCTCTGCCCTCTGCCCCCGTCTTCACCCGGCCTCTCCCTTGGTGTGTGTCCCTCCTCTGACTTTTACAAGGACACCAGCCACTGGAATTTGGGCCCATCTTCATCCAGGGTGTTCTCATCCTGAGATCCTTACCTGAATTAACATCGGAGAAACCCTGTTCCCAAATAAAATCACATCCTGAGCTTCTGGGTAGACACGAACTTTAGACACAGTATTCAACCCACCACGTGACCCTCCTACCTCAGAGCTCTGCAGCCCTGGCCAGTCCCCGGGTGTGAACAAAGGGAATGTTCCCGCTGCCCCTGGTGTATGCACGCCGAGGGCCCATCACCCCATTGGCACAACCACAGGCTGCTCACTGAGCTCCCGGCCCCCAGCCCTGTGCCCTCCAGCCACGCCCACCGAGCACCCTATCTCCCCGGGGGGGAGGCGGCCTCCTGGCTGGACGCCCGGGGAGGTCCTCCTGTCTCCCGTCTGCAGCCCCTGCAGTGAACCCCGGCACAGAGGTGAGAATGAGCGCGTGACCCGGGGGGAGCCCCAGGCCCCACTTGGACCATAAATCCCGTGCTCTCTCCTCCCGCGGAGCCCGGCCGTGCCCCCTCAATCACTCCCTTTCCTGACAGGGGCGCCGGGCCGTGTGCTCTCCCCCGCCGCTCAGTAGTTAAAATCCTCCCCAAATGTTACTTACGAAATGATGAAAAACTCGAGAGAAGGGTCTCGGGGAGCACGGGCCGCAGTCTTGCCATTATCTCTGACGATAAATCTTTCTCCCCGGCAGCAAACAAGGTCTGCAGTATTTCATAATTGCTGAGATGAAGAACCCCTATTTTCCAAGATGTTCAGGAATAACTCAGGTTTAAAGACCACGTCCTAACAACTGGAATGGGCCGATTATTCCAGGGGAATCCACCAAGGAGCGTTGCCACATGAGGTAGGAAAATGTGCTTGAATTATTGCTGAAACTTTGCTAAGAGATTCACGATTTCCATTGCCAGGAGAGACGTTAATGCCCATTTATTAAAAATGTTTCTGAGGTTTTACTTCGGATAGAAGGATTTGTTTCATTTAAGTATGTCCTCCGGAGCCCTTGCGGTGGAGGGACCATCCGTCTGCCCGTCCCCTGACTCAGCAGCGGCCGTGTGCGGGTGCGGCCCCGGGGGAGGCGAGCAGATCCGGTGGAGGGGGGCGGGGGGCAGAGGGACGCGGGCACCGGGTGGGCCGGCCGCGTACTTGGACGGCAGGAGGCGCCCGTCGCCAGGCGCTAACCCGGTCTGGTTGCACGGCGGCACGGCTGCACTTCCGTTGCCGTAGGGCGGAATGTTCCGAGCTCCCAGGACCATCTGTGTCTCGTTCTTCACAGAGGCCCTGAGGAGGGGGTACCACAGCGACGTGAGACCCTCAAGAGGCCTCCAGAGCCAGAGAGCACTGTCCTGGGCTGGGCTGTCTGAGCCCCGCCGGGTCTCGGGGATTGGCCGGAACAGCCTGTGCTGGGAGATTCCCCGCAGAGCACCAGTGGGTCCCCGCTGGGCAGCCTGACGCACGTCACCCTGTCTCTAAAGACCCGCCACCCATCCCTTCCACCCTGGCAGACCAAGATGACCCTTCCCTGGGGCCCCTGCAGCCCCTGGGCTGCTGCTTTACAAGTTACCTGTTGAGCCGGTGAAGGGCCTGCGTTTTCCCAGGGGGGCCCAGGCTGAGTCGTGGACTGCAAGGGGAGTCTGGGTCACGGCTGGAAGGTGTGTTCGTGTCCTGTGGCTGCCACAGATGGAAGGTGTCCTGTGGCTGCCACAGCTTCGGGGGCCTGAAGTCGGAAGTCGGAAGTCCTGCTATCAGAGGGGCCGCGCTCCCTCTGAGGTCCTGGGCGGGAACGTCCCTGCCTCTGCCGGCAACCGGGGGCCCCAGGCTCTGCCTCTGTGGTCACGTGCCTCTCCCGAGTCTGCGTCTTCTTTTCTGTTTCTTATGAGAACGCTTGCCATTGGATTCAGGGCCCCGACTGGACGGTCTCGGACTTATTCCATTTGCAAATTCCCGTTTCCCAAATAAAGTCATATTCACAGGTTCTGGGAATGAGGGTGTGGACATCTTTTTAGGGGCCACGTTCAACCCATTCCAGATGGGGTCTCAGGGAAGTAGGTGTTTGGTGGGGCGGGGGGTGCTCTTGGGGCTCTGGACACTGAGACTCACGGCTCTCAGAGGAGGGGCCAGGTCCCCTCTGAGTCCTTGGACCTAGGAGCAGAGAGTCAGGATTCTGGGGTGAGGCTTTGTCTGGGAGCAAGGGTGGGGATGTGGACCAAGGATTTCAGAGAATCACATCTGCAGGACACGGCACAGGAGGGGGGCAGGGCTCGGGTGGCACACACACTTGGTCTTGTGGTCTGGCCCCACCTCTCTGTGCCCACTCTGCACCCATTTCGTCTCCCGAGCCTCCACGAGCTTGCCTACAAACGGGTGGAAATGTTGCCTACGCCTGCGGCTTGTGAGGGTTCGATGAGATCCAAGCTCCAAAGTGGCCAGCCACCAGTGTGCAGCGGGTGTGCGCGGTGGCAAAAAGTCAGTGCACACACACTGGTGCTGCAGGTGGACACAAGTACACACTGGGCACACCTGATGCATGGGTGGGCAGCTGCACGTGCACACACAGACACACGGCAGGTGCACACGCAGACCCACAGAGACACACGGCAGGTGCACGCACTGACAGACACACGGCAAGAGCACACAGGTACACAGACACACTGACACACAGACACACAGACACACGGCAGGTACACACACAAGTACGAGGCGCATGTGTCCGCTCCCTTCCCCCGTCATCAGGCCCCGCTGTCTGTTCCCAGGTGCATCTCCTGCAGAGTCTCCTCCAGCAGGCCGGTCCCCTTTGCTGGTTCCCATACCTCCCATGACCTCCAGTTGCCGGGCAGCAAGGACAGCACACTGGAGTCTGCACCCCGCTGAGTAAAAGGGTACCAGGGGCTCCTGGGCGCAGGTATGGCAGCCTGGACACTAAAAGCTGAGCCCTGACAGGGGAGCCTGTCGTTGGGGAACGTGAGTGCAGGTGAGGCGCCTGGCTTTTTGGGAGACAGTCTGGAGAGAAGCTTCCAGGGGGCATCTGGGAGGGTCAGTGGGAGCTGTGGGGTGGTGAGTGGGACTGGGGCATCAGGTGACCGCTGATCCACACAGAACTGACCCCAGAAATCCTGTTTTCCTGATTCCGTCCTCATGGTTTTGCAGGGTAGGCGCAGATGTGATCCTTGGGCTGTGGAGGAGAAGGGGCTTGGGCGGCAACCCGCCCAGGGGCATGTGGACAGTCCGCCATCACGCAGGGACCCCTGCCTATAAGGCCCAAGGTGACCAGGAGCTCCACTGCGCAGGTGTCTTCCCCTTTTCCAGACCATGCTTCCAAATAGCACCCAGGAACCTGCTAGAAATGCAGACTCTGGGGCCACCCTGGACTGCTGATCCTGGAGCTCAGAGGATGGGCCTGGGGTCTGTTCCCGCTGTCCGGGGAATGCCGACGAATGATTCCATTTGAGAAGCTGCCTGTCTCTGCTGGTGCCCGGGGCCTCCTGCCAAGCCTGCGGAGCTGAGGGGCTCCTCCAAGCTCCGCAGCCAGCCCGGCGGACGCCCAGAAGCACTGCGGTAATTAACAGCTTTATCTCGAAGAGCCATTCTCTCCCTGTCCACGCCAGACGAGCTCCTCACGTGGTCTTCTCCAGACAAGAGCTTTGTCCTTCACGTTGAATGTGATGCTGGAAAGGAGGCAGGAGGCCTGGGAAAAGACTTGTTAGAAAATAGCCAGGGGAAGAAAAGGGCAGGTGTGCATGTCCCCCTGTTGGCTGACATTCATTGAGCCTCTGTCGCATGAGGCGCACGCGCTCATAGTGGAGAAGCCAGTGGATCCGAAGCCACCCCTACCCTTGAGAACCCACGCTGGGAGCCTGTGAGGACACTGCCTGGCTCTCTGGAGTGCCTGTCCATGGTGAAGCCTCCTTGGGAGCCATACAGCTGCAGGTAAGGCTTGCTCAGGAATGGCCGCCACTCCATTCTACACGCCGCTCTTCACGCTGCTGGCCACCTGCCTTGCTCACAGTGGGGGCTGCGTGGGCTGCGTGGGCTGTTCTCCACCTGCAAACAGGCCTTGCTAAGTATTTTAACAGACTCTCAAACCAATTTCTAAACCCTGAGAAGTTTCCTCCAAACTTGGTATTTTTGTTTATTTTTACTTTGAAAAAACAAAACATTCAGTCATGTTTGACCTGGGCCAATTTCCTACTGGAAATAACTAGGCTGTGCTCCCAATAGGCCCGGGGGACTCTGGGTTATCGTGATCCTGTCGTCCAGGGAACGCTGTGGACAGCTCTGAGAGCCGTGGCCAGGATTACAAGGAGTGATGTGTTGAAGCCCCAAGCTTCTGGGCTCCTCAGACGCTGCACGTGCTCAGAAGGGCCCTTCCTGCCGCCGCCTCTCCGTCTCCTTCCCGTGAACGGTGAGGGTGAGTCTCCGCCGGGTCCTGCCCGTCGTCAGGGCAGACACGAGTACAGGTTGGCCTGGGGGTTTCCTGCACCGTGCACCGTGTCTGGCCTGGTTGGAAGCCTCTTGGCACACACTCACTTTCTCCTTGGGACCTTCTGACACCCCTCCACGCACGCAGGGAGGGTCCCTGTCAATCCGCAGGGAGCCCCAAAGCTCGGGGACGTTCCTTACCTGTCCACATCCTTCTGCGCATTGGAGGTGCGGACGTCCCACGAGCCAGAGCTGGGTCAGAGGCGCTCAAGTCCCTGGACCCGAGGGGACAGGCCCTCCTGCTCCCCACGCGCCAGCCTCTGGGCTGCTGTTGGTCCACTCATGTGGCATCACTTAGCGATGGACTGGACCCAAAGCCAGAACCCAAACAAGTAAATATTTGTTCCAGAGACGCGTGATGTCGGGTTTCACTGTCCGTACGTCTGTTCCGTGACAGGCCCATGGTCTTCCCTGGGTTAAGATTCTCTGTGCTCTGAGGCCTCACCCTGCACTGCTTGTCACTGCGTTTGGGTGTCTCTGTCATCGACACACTGCCTCCTTCCCCATCTCAGCTCCGACCCGACAGGAATCCTCAGGCCTAGGAGCTGCCGATGCCCCCCGCCCCGTCTGTCCGCTCCTGCCTCGGGAAGGACCGCATTCCCTCCTGCCCTTCCAACTCAGCAGTGAGGCTGCTCTGAATAGGACGTGGGGGGAGCGGTTCTGAGCCCACTGCCCGCCTGACCTGGAACCAAACCGAAGTTTGCTTCCCTGTCCTCTGGGAAAGGCTCTGCTCCTGCCCTCCTGTCTCTTAGGGTTCCCAGCCCCTTGGTGGCCATCCGCACGGGGGGTCACATGGAAGGAACAGGTGGTCAGGGCTGCAGCTCACGGTCTGGGATTCAGGACACAAGGGTCGCACGCAACTCTTTGCACCTTCTTCCTTCTCCGGGTCTCTCGTTCTCCGGCCGCAGGCTCGTGTTTGCTCTGGGAGAGTTTCCTGGAAGCCGATGGGGTTCTAGGCCCGTGACGCGTGGGCTTCCAGGAGTGCAGCTGACCCATCCCTGCAGCAAATGATCACCGTCTCCTGCCGTGGGAACGGGAGAGGTGTGTGCCGCAGCCAGACCCCACTTCTGTTCTCCGGGAGCCGATGGCTTTGCTGGGGGGCTCTTGGGGACCACTTGGGACCTTCCGAATGCTGGCTGAGCAGGGTCTGGAGGTGAGTAGCACCACGGGGAGTCCCTCTGGTGAGGAGCAACACAGTGCTGGGTCTGCAGCCTGGGGATGAAACAGGGGCCCCCGGACCGCCCAGATACACGTGGTCCTCTGTTTCCAAGATCTGGAGCTCGAATTTGCAGCTTCTGCCTTGAGGACTTTGTAGGGAAAAAAAGGAAAGCTCTATCAGGCTCCAAGCGAAGAACGTGGAAACTTTGCAGGTCAAGGCAGAGAGCGCCCAAGGGCACGTGGAGAGTCCTGGGTCTGGCCCCTGGTGGGGAGAATGGCTCGGGAGGGCGAGGGGGTGGGTCGGTGGCTGCTCTCTGCTGCGTGTCCCTCTGCCTGGTGTCCAGGGCTGGGCAGTGGCTTCCTTCTCCCAGGGCCCTTTGTCATTACAGTTTGCCGCGGAGCAAAGAACAGGCTGAAGGGAGTTAAAAAAACAAAGCAGAACCTTGCAAAATTTGAATCCTCTGCACTAGGGGTCTGCCGATCTGGCTGGTTGGTGATTTTGTAAATAAAGAATTTTATTTTTATTTATTTATTTTATGAGAACACAGCCACAGCCATGAGCTTAGGCATTTACAGGAAAAGCTGGCCAACCCCTACCCCAGAGAAGTAGGGAGAAATTCACTCAATGCCTCTGTACTCGGCAGTTAACATTTTTCAATATCGGCTTCAGGTGCTTTGTTTTTGGAAGAGAAAATCACAGGTACATGGGAAGCCCCTTAGCCGTTCCCTCGGGAAGCCAGCCCCCCCCTCCCCACCGCCCCAAGCGGCCCCCGCCGAGTTCCCAGGCAGCGCATTCGTTCTTTTACTATGTACGTATTTGTACATAAATAGTATCAAATCGTGTGCTTCAAATTCCACGGGAATGGAATCTCCATATTCTAGGATTTTTTTCAGAATCTACCGGGGAGCCCACTGACCTTCGGGCCGTAGCACGGACCTTCTTCCTCCGGTCCTGCTGTTGTCCACGCCGTTGCCCTGGGCAGCGCTGACCTCTTTGCTGTGAGTTTGCGGGCCGAGTGCAGGGGTGGAAGCATCTAGAAACAAAGCGGCTGCGTTGTGAGGTGTGCGCCCGTCTGCCGACCTGCCCCGCGTCCTCACTCCCGGGTGCCAGGGTCCCTTTACACGTACTCCACACACCAGCTTGTCCGTCTCCACGGCAACCTAGGATGCCAATATGGGGCTGTATGGTCCCTGTGGTTCAGATGGGGCGGTCGGGGCCCACGGAGGCTACATGTCTCCCCTGAGCTCACGTAGCCGAGAGGTGCCAGCGGCCAGATGCCAACATAGCCATCCTGCTCGAGGGCCGAAGGGATAAACCACAGTGTCTGGTCACTCGGGAGCTGCCCGAGGCCCCTCTTCTGTGCAGCCGTGGTGAACGCCGGGTCTGATCCCTGCACACCCTCAACAGCACATGACGTGGCTATAGGGCCACGCAGATGGGGTGTGGTGCTGGGTATGACGTGCCCTTCCCTGATAGTTAGCCGCTGTGGGCATCCTAACACGTTTGAGGGCTGTGATGGCTGGTGTTCGTGTGTCGACCAGCTAGGCCACGGTAACCAGGTGCTTACTTAGCCCCCCGCCTGGCTGTTGCTGCGGTGGTACTTGGTACACGCGGTTGACACCTACAATCAGCAGACTTTAAGTAAAGGCGATTACCCTGGACAGCTTGGGTGAGCCACACCCAATCAGTGAAGGACACGTGAAGAAACGCTGAGGTTTCCCAGAGAAGAAAGGCCGTCAACCTGGCCTCGGTTCCCAGCCTGCCGGATGCCGGATGTGCCCCGTGGGCTTCAGACCTGCCGTCACTGTGTGAGCTGATTCCTTAAGACAAATGCTATTTGTACCGCCCCTTGGTTCCGTTTCCCCGGGGTCCTCGAATTCACGTTTTCTGTTCTGTGCCGTGCCTGTGTGTATCCTCATGTAGTCCAAGTCCTGGTACCTGCTCCGTGATGTGAGCTGAAATTGCCTCCCGTCTGCGCTGTGGCTTACCTTTGTGCTGTTTTTCTGATGAGCACAATTCTCTTCCTTTCTAGTTTGTGGGTTAGTGTGTGTGTGTGTGTGTGTGTGTGTGAGAGAGAGAGAGAGAGAGAGAGAGAGAGAGAGAGAGAGAACGGGCACATACATACGCGTGAGTGTCAAGAAATCTCATAAAAAAAAAAAAGAAATCTCATAAGCTCCCCTATTTTCTTTTAGAAGCTTTGGAGCTTTCTTTCTGCCACAGAGAAGGAGGCTGGGTGTCTGACCGAGGTGCGTTTGTGCGTGTCGGGTGAGGTGGGGGGAGGCGGGGCCCTTCCCTTAGTGCCATCGACCGCTCACTGCCCGTGCCAGAGCCTCACGGGGTGGAGACGGCAGGCCATGGATTTCTGGTCTGTACTCCACGGTCTCTGCAGAACGCAGCCTGGAGGGCTGCTGATACAAGCCAACCCTACCCAGAGGAGGACACGAGATTCTGGAATGTGGCCTCTTAGAGTAGACTGTCTCCCACACGTCAAGTACGTGTGCCGCAGTTTCCATGCCCCGTGGCTGGAGATCTTGTGGCCTTTACGGGGACGTTGATGCCACGGCGGCTCTCAGTTTGGAACACTGCAGAGCCACTGTCACTGCTGGCCCGGTGGGTCCGCAGCCCATGGCCAGGCGTCCTGAGACTCACGCCGACCACACACGTTCCAGCTGTAGCTGCCAGCTGGATCGGCTGAGAACGTGTGATCTGAATTTACAGAAACCGCGAACTAGGGCTGTAAGATGTCTTAGCCAAGCCCCCAACCTCGAACTCTGCAGGCTCCATCAGGGTTCAAATTTTATTTTCTGTACATGAACACTCCCTCCAGCGACATTTACAGAATAATTCATTTGTTCCCTACCGATCTGTGCTTTGCCTTGCTGTGTGCTTGGCCGATATTGACGGGATGGTTGTTGGGCGTTGTATATGGAAAAGGGCAGAAATAGTTTCAAGCCTCGGGTGTCGCTGTCTTCCTCTGGACATTTTCCGAGTCTCGGGCTAGAAGCAGGACATTCGGAGACAGGTCCTCTCGCTCTGCACTCGGAGACTGAGGTTCCGAGTGGGCACTCGTCCCCGGGAGGGTAGGAGAGGGGCCTCTGCCTGCGGATTTTAATGTCACTCTGTTAAAATCAGCTTTCCCCTGGTACGTGGGAATGTTTCCGCAGGTCCTGTTTCACAGCCTCATTTTTCTGTCCCTGTGCTGATATCTGCCCTCTTTAAGTGCTCTGCCCTTTGGTGGGACACCTCCTATCCTCTGTTTTGTACTTCCATGTTTCCTTAGTGAGTTCTGAGCCTTTGCTTGTCCAGACGAATTCCAGGGTGAGCGTCTCAGCTTCCACAAACCATGGCATAGAGGTTTGATTGGAATTGTGATCGAAGTGTGCATTGACTTTGTAGCAATGGGGCCATCTTGATGTCAGCCCTTCCCTTGCACAGTGCATTCCCGAAATAACTGCATTGTCTTACGTGTCCTACATGTTTCTCTTTTTAAAAAAATCATTAGACTTTAGTTTTTAGAACAGCTTTAGCCTTACAGAAAAATGGAGCCAATAGCACAGAGAGTTCGTGGTTCATCATCCAGCATTAGGGTGCTAGATTGTCACAACTGGCGAACTATTATCAACACTGCACGGCAGCCAAAGCCCACGGTTTCTGCAAAGGCTTGCTCTATATTGTACATTCCATGGGTTTGGACCAATGTATGGCGTTGCATGTCTGCTGGTACAGACTCCTATGGACGCCTTCCCCGGCCCTAAAAATCCTGTGCTTCCCCTATTCCCAGCTCCTGGCAACCACTGATTTTTTTTGAACTGTCTATGTAGTTTTGCCATTTACAGAACATCCTATAGCTGGAATGATGCAGCATGTGGCCTTCTCCGATGGGTTTCTTTCTTGTCTTACTGCATTAGTTACTACTTCTAGCACAATGTTAATAGGAGTGCTGCGAGGGAACATACTTGTCTAGTTCCTGACCTTAGGGGTTGAACATCTAGTTTCTCAACATTAAGTATGGTACCAGATATAAGTGTTTTATAGATGTTCTTTATCAAATTGAGAAAATTCCCTCCGATTCTTAGTCTGCTGAGAGTTTTGTCCGCATTCATGGTATTTTGGAATATGACTTTTGTCAAAAGCATTTTCTGTGTCTATGGTATGTCCGTGTGATCTTTCCTCTCTAACCCACTGACGTGAAGGCGTCCATTAAGTCACCGTATAGCTGGAAACAGTCCTACTTGATGGAAGCATATATTCCTTTTATTTTTAAAAGATTTTATTTATTTATTCGACACAGAGAGAGATCACAAGTGGGCAGAGAGGAAGGAGGGGGGTGGGTGGGGGAAGCAGTCTCCCTGCTGAGCAGAGAGCCCGATGCGGGGCTCTATCCCAGGACCCGGGATCATGACCTGAGCTGAAGGCAGATGCTTAACCCACGGAGCCACCCAGGCGCCCCACGGAAGCCTATATTTCTTTTTATACCTTATTGGATATATTGGATATATTGAGGATTTTTGCATCTTTGTTCATGATGATTATTGGTCTGTAGTTTTCCTCTCTTGTGATGCCTTTATCTGGTTTTAGCATTTATGCAAAGGTAGTTGAGAGAATGAGATAGGAAATAGTCCTTCTGCTTCTATTTCCTGGAGGAAGTTGGAGACAAATGGTATTATGTCTTGGTAATATGTTTGGTTGGATTCACCAGTGAAACCCTGTGGGCCCGGTGCTTTTTTTGGCGGGAATGTTTTAAATTATTGACTCAACTTATTTCCTAGATTTAGACTCGGATTGTGTGTTTTCCCTTGTGTGAGTTTTGGTGGCTGTTTTCTTTCAAGGAACTGGTCCATTTCTTCCATGTTATCAAATTTGTGGGTGTAGAGTTATTCATCATATGTCTTTACTGTCCTTTTATGTCTGTGGAATCAGGAGGGATGACTCATCTTTCATTATTGGTATTAGTAAGTTGTGTCTTCTCTTTTTCACTTTTTTACCCTAATATTTTATGACTTGTAATGATCTTTTCAAAGAAGCAGTTTTTTTTTATTTCATTGACTTTTTCTATTGATTTTCAATTTACCATGTCATCAATATCTGCTCCAAATATTATTACTTAGTTTCTTTTCCCAGCTTTAGGTCTATATTGTTCTCCACTCTCCAGCTTCCTTTGGTGGAAGCTTATTGATTTTAGATTTTTTTCTTTTTTAATGCATGCAGTCAATGCTATACATTCCCTTCTATGCACTGCTTTCATTATATCCCACACAGTTTGATAAGCTGTTATTTTCATTTAGTTCAAGATATTTTAAAGTTTCTCTGGAGACTTCTTCAATGAAGAAGATAACTCAAGTGTTCCAAAAAACGTTATTTAATCTCCAAATATTTTGAGGTCTTTTTCAGCTTCCTTTCTGCTATTGGCTTCTAATTTGATTCCATGATGGTCTGTGAGCATATTTTGTATGATTTCATTCTTTTAAATTTCTTACAGTGTGTTTCATGGCCCAGTGTGGGACTCGAGCTTGGTGAATGCGTTGTGTGAGATTTAACAGAACGTGTTTTCTGTTGTTGTCGGGTGACCTATCCTGTAAATGTCAGTGAGACCACTTGGTGGACCCAACTGCTCTGTTCAACCCTATCCTTACCTACCCTACCGAGGGTCTGACTGACAGATCTGTCCGTTCCTTGGCGGAGGGCTGTTGACATCTCCCAATGTAACAGTGGATGTGTCTGTTTCTTGTATCAACTCCATCAGTTTTTGCTTCACATAGTTTGAAACTTTGTGGTTAGATGCACACATGGTTATGTCTTTTGGGGCCGATCCTTCATCATTAGGTAACGCCCCTTTTGAATCCCTGATATTCTCCTCGTTCGGAAGCCTGCTTTGTTTTTAAATTAATGGATTCTTCAGGTTTATTCTGAGTAGTGTATGCATGGGAGATCTTTTTCCATCGTTTACTTGTCGTTTTTATATTTAAAAATATAAACCTGTGTCTTTATATTTAGAGTCAGTTTCTTACAGACAAGCCGATGGTTGATGGGGTCTTTTTGATTCTGAAAGTCTCTCTTTTCACTGGTGTATATGCACCCTTTCAGCTGACGTGATTCGTGATGTGGCTGGGTCAGTGTCTACCATGCTGGTAACTGCTTTAATCAGCTGCACTTGACACTGTTGCTTGCTAACCTACCCTCCCCCCCGCTCTCTACACTTTCAATCAAGCATTTTATATGATTCTCTTTCCTCTCCTTTCTCGGTGTGGTAGTTAACGCTGCTTTTTAAAGCTTTGAGTGGTTGCCCTCAAGTTTGCAATAGACATTTACGAGGAGTCCCGGTCTATTCTCAGTAACACTAAACCACTTCACGGTCAGTTCAGGTAACTTCTAATGGAATATTCCCGTCTCTCCCCTCCTATCCCTCACCAAATCATTGTCGCCTCAACACCCAGATGGAGTGATGGCACAGCGCATTGGAGCTATCCTTTCTTTGAACAAATAGTTATTTTTTAAATCAGGTAGGATTAAGGAAAGTAAAAAAAAAAAAATGTTATTTTACCTTCATTTGTTCCTTCTCCAAAGCTCTCTTTCGTGATTTCAATCTAGGCATATGGTCTGAATCACTTTCCTCCTCTGCAAAGAACTTCTTCCCCAGTGTTTCATGCGAGGTCATTCTACTTCCAGCAAGTTCTCTCGATTGTCTCTTTGTCCGGAAGTCTTTATTCTCCCTCATGGATGAAGGGCAATCTGCCTGCACAGGATTCTAGGCTAATGTTTTTTCTTTCTACACTTTAAATACTTCGCCCTGCTCTCTTTTTGCTTGCGTGGTTTTTTTTTCCCCAAAGAAGACATCCAGATGGCCAAGAGGCACATGAAAAGATGCTCCATATCACTCATCATCAGGGAAATGCAAATCAAGCGGAATTTTGCTTCTCAGTATTTATCTGCAGAAAATGAAAACACTAATTCAAAAAGACAAGTCACCTCTATATAGTCCTTGCAGCATTATTGACTATCACCAGGACAAGGACGCACCTAAATGTCCATCAATACGTGAACGGATAAAGAAGATGTGGTACACATCCCCAGCGGAATATTACTCAGCCATAAAAAACAGCGACGTCTTGTCATTCACTAGGACATACGTGGGAGCTCGAGGGCATTATGCCGAGTGAGTAAGCCAGTCAGAGAACGACAACACCATATGACTTCACTTACACGTGGAGTCTAAAATACAAAACAAGTGAACAAAGAAAACCGAAACAGACTCATAGACCCAGAGAACAAAGGTTGCCAGAGGGAAGGGTGGGGTGGGCAGAGCAGGGGAAGGGGACCGAGAGCTGCCGTCTTCCAGTTATAAAACAAGTGCGGACCTGGCGTGTGATACACGACACGGGGAATTCAGCGGGGAGCCGAGCGGTAGCAGCGTTCGCGGTGACAGATGGCAGAAGCACACTAATTGTGCCGCCTGTTCACAACGTAGGTAAATATTGACTCGCTGTGTTGTACACCTGAAACAAATGAAGCCTTGTGTGTCGAGGAGTCTTCAATTAAAAAAGAAAAAAAGGAGTCAAGTACTGGCACGCGCTTCGGCGTGACGAGGAGTGGAAGACGCCAAGCTCGGAACGCCCGTGGGACAGGATTCGGACGCGGCGAGGCGTCCGGAACAGGCTGTGTCGAGGGACACAGCAGGTCGGTGCGTGTTTGCCGGGGACGGGGGTGCGGTGGGGGATGGGTTGGGGTGACTGCCAGCGGGTACTGGCTTTCTTTTCGTCGTGACGGAAAATATCCTCAAAGTGACCGTGGTGACGCTTGTCCAGCTGCAAAAATATGCCGCAGTCATGGAGTTGTTCGCTTGGCCAAGTGAGCGTGTGCCGCGTGCTTAGGTCTCCGCAGAGACGTTTGATAAAAAAGAAATCATATGGTTTCCAAATTATGAGGATTTTTGTCCCTTTCCTCCCGATCTAATGTTTACATTGCAGCTTTCCTTGTTTTTATTTTTATTTTTCTGCTTGTTTTTGTTTTTCTTGCTTTCTCAGACGTCTAGAACAAGATCAGAAGGAAGCAGGGCGTCTGGCCGCCGACTGTAAGGAAACGGCGTCTGAGGTCGGCTCTCGGGTCCTGCAAGTCTGGAGGACCGTGAAGAGGTTCCATTCTCGGCTGAGCACGCCCGTCCTGCGTCGGTACTGATTTTTATCAAATGCCGTTGCTGTATTTACTGAGGCGATTACATGCGTTGTTTCTCATTCTGTTACTTTTGTGCACCACGGTAATGAGTCTCCTTCTGTCGAAATGTTTTAGAATTCCTGTGAAGAACCCAATGCCGTAATGATGTGTTTATGATACAGCACTACATAGGAAATGTTGGCACGTTTTTGTGAGTGTTTCTGTCCACATTTTTGTGTCAGAATGCTTTATAATTTTCTCCTTTTGTACTATCTTGTCCAAGCTTGGGTGTCTGAGTTGGATGTATTTCTTTCTCTCTTTCAAATACAGAAAGTTACCCAGGATATAATGAACCTCCACTGCACGGAAGGGTGAGTTCTGACAAAGGCACCGTCGTTTCGACTTGGCCGTGAAGATGTAGAAGACTTGTGCCATCCCCAGGCTCCTTTGCGCTGCTCTGTTGGGAACAGTCCTCTCGGTCCCTGCATGCCTTGACCACAGCTGGCCGCTCTGTGCCCCCAGATGTCTGCTTCCCCAGAATGCCCTAGAAGGGGCTGATGTATGCTTACGGAACAGAGTGCATCTGAGAGTCACCCGTCTGTTGCTGCCAATCGGGGACTCCATATTTTTATTTCCGAGTCATATTCCATTGTGTGGATGGTCACTGACTCTCAGGGAAGCAGCTCCCCAAATTTACCGTAGGTTTTCGGGAGTCGGCGAGAGTTCGAGAAGCCGCCTTGTCTGTGTCTTAATCCGCTCAGCCGTGGAAGGACGTTGGGCTATTTCCGTTTTGGGGACAGATAGTTCCATCCAGATTTCTGGGTGAGTACGTGTTGTAATCTCTCATTAAGGAAGGAGATGCTGAGTCTTTTGGTAACTGTATTGAACTGAACTTCCTAAGAAAGTAACTTTTGTATAAGAAACCACCTCTTTTCCGTAGCGGTTTCACCCCTTGGCATTCCCGCCAGTGACGAGTGAGAACTCGAGTTGCTGGCTCTGCGTCCCAGCGGCCACGGGGACTGTGGTCATGCTGCTCTGTGAGCGTTCGAGGTTCTAGTGTGTGTGGCTCTCGTTGGTGTCTCCGAGGACAGTGATGCCGAGTGCCTCCCCCGTGCTCGGGGCCACGCAGCTGTCTTCTTGGTGAAACGTCATCTCGGGTTTTTTTGGGCTCACTGGGGGTGGGTCTCTCACCGCCGAGCTTTCCTGACTCTTCCTCACACACGGCAGATGCAAGTCTTTGGTGGGACCTGGGGTTTGCAGATGTTTGCCCCGAGGCCGTGGCTTGCCTTTTCTTTCTCTAACCGTGTCTTGCCCAGAGCACAAGGTTTTCATCTTGGTAAAGTCTGATTTGTGTATTTTCTCTGTTATGGATTATGCTTTCAGGGTTGGATCTAAAAATTCTTTGCCCGGCCCAAGGTCGCAAAGATTTTCTCCTTTGCTTTCCTCGGAAGGTTTTACAGTTCGTGTTTGACATTTAACTCCATCATCCATTTTTAGTTAAATTTTGCAAAAGGTGCAAAGTGAAGTGCAGCATTTCCCCTCTCCATCTGTCTGTCTGTCTCCCCTCTGGCCTGTCCCTCTGTCTGTCTCTCCGCTGATCTGTCTGTCTGTATTCGCTCTGACCTGTTTCTTCTCTGGGCTGTCTGTCTGTCTGTCTCCCCTTTGGCATGTCTGTCTCCCCTCTGGGCTCTCTGTCTCCTTCTGGGCTGTCTGTCCATCTCTTTTCTGGCATGTCTGTCTGTCTCTTCTCTGGCCTGTCTCTCCTGTGGCCTGTCTCCCCTCTGGGCTGTCTGTCTGTCTCTCCTTTGAAGGTCTGTCTGTCTCCCCTCTGGCCTGTCCCTCAGTCTGTCTCTCCTCTGATCTGTCTGTCTGTATCCCCTCTGGCCTGTTTCCTCTCTGGCCTGTCTGTCTGTCTCCACTTTGGCATGTCTGTCTCCCCTCTGGGCTCTCTGTCTCTCCCTGACCTATCTCCCCTCTGGGCTGTCTGTCTGTCTCTCCTTTGGTCTGTCTGTATCCCCTCTGGACTGTCTGTCTCCCTCTGGGCTGTCTGTCCATCTCCTCTCTGGCATGTCTGTCTGTCTCGTCTCTGGCCGGTCTCTCCTGTGGCCTGTGTCCCCTGGGGCAGGCATGTACAATAGTTGGAAAGGTTATCCTGTGTCCATGGAGTCGCCAGCGCACCCCTGCTGAAGGCCAAGCCGCCATATTGATGTGGTACGTTCCTGGGCTCCATTCTGTCCTACTGATCTGCGGCCGTGTGTTCTCTTGCCGACGCCGCGCTCCCGCCATTGCTTCGGTATCGAAGGGAACCTTAGAATCAGTGAGAATCCTCGAGCTCCCTCCACCCCCGTTGATTTGGTTGTTCTAGTTCCTATGCCCTTTCAAATGAACTTCAAGTTCTTTTTAGCTTTTATTTGTTTGATACATTAATTTCCTATAAATTAAAAAAATTCATAATAATTGTGGACTTGGAAAATTCTGTAAGTTCATGGTATTCACTGTTCTTGGTTTCTTCTTTTTCTCTATGTGATGTTCCTTTTAAATTCCTATCAAAGCTCTCTGCCTTAAATCGTCTCCCTCTGTCCTGCTACCTCCCTCCTAGTCAGTATTTCATTTGTAAATATTTTCCCATTCCTTGATTTTCACCTGCTCTGTGTGACTTGCTTTGAGGTACATTTCCTGTAATCAGGAATTAGCTGCATTTAAAAATGTAGTATTTTGGGACTTTTACTCCATAATTTTACTCCTTCCACATTTATTTGATCACTTACATGTTTAGACTTACGTCCGATGACTCCATCATTTTTGGCTTTCTATTGATGAATAGTACTTCCTAAATTTCTTCTTCTTTTTTTCTTTGTTGGTTTGGAGGTTGTAGATAGCAATTGCATGACATTAGTGATTTTTCTGTGCAATTTTAAACATAAATACTTAAGTTTACATTTTCCCAGCAAAATGCACATCCTGAGTCCAGGGTCTCTCTTCCCGTTGGTCAACCACGAACTGCCCAAACCTGGTTCTATGCAACTCTGCTGAGCTGGAGATCAGTTCTCATTAGTCCTTTGAGAGGGAAAGACTTATCAGGCCTACACACCGACCCCGAATTCTCAACCAGTTTCCTACGGTGTATCTAAAACCCAGAGAAGTGTCCACGTAAAATGGAGAACGCCGCATCCTGGGGCGGGAAATGCTCAGGCATTCCTTCCCGACTGCGGCATCAGGCTGTGGAGTGTCTAGTTTATATGCTGTTCGGCAAATACTATGTTTGCCACAGAGCATGGCAAATAGCACACAGAAATAAATACGCTTGTTGGAAAAATGCAGACTCCAGTTTTTAATAAAAGTCAAGGCAGATTCTCTGAAGCTCCAAGTCAGCTGAGACTAAGGCGTGCGGGGGCCGTTCCTGGAAGCTGGATGTGGAAGGGGCGGGCGGAGGGGCTGGGGGAGGAGGGCCCTCCAGGGCGGGCGGTCAGACTCGGGTCACCCCGAGGGCTGCTCAGAGACGCCCCCGCGCAGGGAGCTTGACAAATCTTCAGAGGAGCTGGTTAGCGCTGTCGGATGAAACGATTGCAAAATACCATCTTGCTCCTGGCGTTGATGTTGACTTTCATAAATTTGTTTATATGAGGCTTCAGGAGACTTCAGGCTGCTTTTTTCCTCCTTTTGGAGTTTCGCATCACACTGCAGTGAAACTTGAAGTTAATATTAATATCCTTCAGCACGGCTCTCCGGGAGTGAAGCCTTTCTTGAGCAGCCGCATCCCACGTGGATCATCCCCCTGCCCTTGGTGCTTGGGGCACTTTCAAAACCTTCCTTCTTGGGGTTCTGACCTTCTGCCGTTTGTGTCTGGATCATAACTGGAAACCTCCTGCAGGCAGTTGTGTTTAAAATGTTGACTTGAGCTTCATGGACCTAAATATAAATTTTTCATATCAATAATAGCTGAAAATATTGCCCCGAGGCCTCTCTAAGTTCCATGAATTGAGTGTCTTAAGCCCCAGTGGTGTGTTCCCGGGAGAGCATTGCGGGGAAGGCTGGCTGCGGGGTAGGCAGGGTGGGCTCACGTGGACCTCTGCACACCCCGCCTGCCCGTGGGACACTCTGTTGTCACCCCTTCTGAACTGTTCCCTGCGGTGTCATTTTGCCTTTAAACCCCCAAACCTGCTGCGTCTGTGTCACTAGTCAAAATTTAGGTGGAGTTATCTGTGCATCATTAACGCCGAAAGCTTGGTTCCCGCTGCTGTGCTGTGAGCGCCGTCTCGGGCCCTTGCAGGGCTCTCTCGAGGGTCTGGTCCTGGGAGTCTTTGGTGGTCCATCCTTTTAGTCCCTGCAAGTTTTATTTCCGTGTTTCCCTCAATAATGTTTTCTCTTGGTCCAAGGCATAGGTTGTCTATCATTTTTGCCTTTTGAAGACACTCGTCCATTTTCTTCTGGCCTCTGTTGTGGTTGGTGAACCTATTGTTGGTCTACTTTGCAATCCTGGGTCACGGCTGGCATTGAAGACTCTTTCCACCGTGCTGCAGTCTCACCGCCTGGTGTCCTCATGTGGACTTCTCTTGGTTTATCCTGCTTTGTATTTACATTGTAGTTTTGAATGGATGACTCCTGTTTTTCTCCAAATCTGGAAAAATTAAACTACTCTTTTTTCAGAAAGCATATCTCTTTCCTTCTTCTGAGATGGTTATTAGGTAGATAAGACATCACCTGTCTGTGTGTGAGTGTGTGTAGGTGTGCATGTAAACACCTCCACCGACCCAAGATGCTGCCGATGGAAGGAAGACCCGTTCTTTGTCATGGGCAGAAGACATGTGAGAAGGTCTGATTGGGGACCCCCACCTATACCTGGGACCCCAAAAGGCTGTAAGACAAATGAACCCATTGGGTAGAAAACATTCCCCTGAGGTTTTAAACCCCAAGTCCACACACACTTGGGTCTAAGGTTGAATCCAAGTCTTTACCACAAATCTTAACTCCAGGGGATCGTACATCAGTACTATTTTCTTTTTTAAAGATTTTATGTATTTATTTCACAGACAGAGATCACAAGTAGGCAGAGAGGCAGGCAGGGAGAGTAGGGGGAAGCAGGGTCCCTGCCGAGCAGGGAGCCCGATGTGGGGCTCCATCCCAGGACCCTGGGATCACGACCTGAGCCGAAGGCAGAGGCTTTAACTCACTGAGCCACCCACGTGCCCCGTACATTAGTAATATTTCAGGAGACTGGTGGAGACAAGTCAAGTTCTGTCTGGGAAGTATCCCCAATCTAGACAGAGTGAGGTAGGAAGTGGCCTCTGGCTATGACACGTATTGTGATTTCAGGCATGTTTATGTGTGAAAGGGTACTTCTATAGAACACCATGTGTGCACCAGCAGCCATGTTCGTGCGTCTCCATGAAGTCTTTTTCTGGCCTGTGCTCCAGCTGAGTTCCTCAGGATGCTCTCCAATTCACTAATTCTCCCTTTAACTCTGCTCTACTTCAAGTGTGTTCCTTTTATCACATATTTTATTTCAAGAACTTTAGAAAAAATTATCCTACTTTCTAATTAAAAAAAAAACCCAAACATCTATAATGATTGCTTATATGGTTTATTTTTCTATAGTTTCTTGTGCTTTTAAATGTACATTCTTGGAGCACCTGGGTGGCTCAGTCAGTTCAGTATCTGCCTTTGGCTCAGGTCATGATCCCAGAGTTCCAGGATCGAGCCCCATGTGGGGAGTCTGCTTCTGCCTCTCCCTCTGCTCCTCCCCCCGTTTGTTCTCTCTCTCTCTCCCTCTCACTCCATCTCCCTCAAATAAATAAATAAATACATAAAATCTTCAAAAGAAGTTCATTATCCCTTATTCACTTCTGTTGTTTCTTTAAACATCCTGAACATAGTGATTTCAGTCTTAGACAAATTGTCCCACACAATGAATCTCAGCCAGAACCAGTTGTTGGTTATTGGTTTTGTTTTCTATCTTCTGAGTATTAGGACATCCCTGTGCTGTGGGCGAAGGTTTTGGTTTCTCTTCTCCACCCTGTTTTTCTTCTTCTGTGTTTTCTCTCCCTTTGGGGCAGCTGAGAGTTGTCCTCGGTGATGCCCAAGGTTGCCCATGTCATGCTGGGTCCCCTGTGGATCTCTGCCCCCCCACGGGGCACCTTTCTCAGCTTCCTCCCATTCCCCAGCTGTGGGTCCGCATTGGGCACACAGAGTCTCCCCTGTCTGTGGCTTGTTTTTATTATTTATTTATGCAACAAATAATTTTGAGCAATCTGTTTTTAATAATTTTAATAATGTGTTTTAAGGAAATGGATCATATCTTGTTATCTGTTGTTTAAGTTAAACAGTTGCGTGGGTTCTGTCCTTACAAGAACATGAGTGGAGTAGTGTATGTTCCTATGGAGAATGATTCTCGCTCCTCCGGCCTTTGATGGAGCACCATGTTTTCTGTAAGTTGCTGTCCTTCCCCAACAACTCTGCCCCATTCTTGGACAGCATTTCACAACCTAAAAATGCTTTCTTACGAATCCCCTCGGGTACCACCCCAACCGGCCACTATGTGAAGCAGATGT
Organism: Mustela putorius furo; assembly: GCF_011764305.1. Lineage (NCBI taxonomy): Eukaryota > Metazoa > Chordata > Mammalia > Carnivora > Mustelidae > Mustela > Mustela putorius. The sequence goes on from NW_025422023.1 coordinate 14,765,966, forward strand.
GGCAGATATCATTGGTCTGTTTTATGGAGGATAACCTGAGACTGCAAGGTCATGGTGCCCTAGGGCCACCAGCCAGTAGGAAGCGAAGCAGACCATGCCTCAACTCTCTCATGATTCAAACCCCTGCATGAGGCTCTTCAGATGGGACTTAGAATGTTGCCTGGACACGGGTCACCTCTTCTTTCCTGATGTCCCTCGTTGGACAGATGCGCCCACTTGGCATGTGATGTATTTACCTAAGTGGCATGTCTGATGGAGAGACCTAAAAGAAAGCTGACTTTGGGCATCTTGGGCACAGGCTGTGGCTGGACCCATCCTGAGGGACCCTGCACCCCTGCTGACCCCAAGGGGCATTGGTCCAAAGAAAGACCCACAGGATCTGTAAGAGGACAGGTGCCTACGGAAGCATGGGAGGAAGAACGGGTCACTGCCAAGTCCTCACACGCCAGTGAAGAAAGACTGATGCCCCATCCAGAGTAATGGGGCTGTGAGGACCTCTCGCACGTTCACATTCAAAAAATCAGTAGGCATCGATCCCCATTACCGAGCTGACTGAAGGCAGAAGCAGTATTTATCTGGAGTTGTGCTCCTGATGTAATAACACTTAGATCACAATATTTTCTGTAATTACTTAAAGATGACAATGCATATTGAGTTCATGATAAATCAGAGGCCATTTAAATAATGTCGTCCAGGATGGAGGAGCATAAATTCTTCGGGTTTCATCCGGGCCGAGGAGCCGTTGCTTCAAGGGATGCTCTGCGTCTTGACACCGCGCCGTCCTCCCTGGGCTTGGCTCTCGGCCCGCGGTCATCTTGGCCTGGCTGCTCTAGGAGCAGTGGACGAGCCCCGGCCTGAGCCTGAGCACAGAGTGCATCGAGGGCACAGAGGATGCAGGCTGGTGCTGTGGGCGGAGCCTCACCCTGGGAGACGGCAGGGGAGCGAGGAGGGAGCTCCTCTAGGTGACCTGTGGCTCAGGACGGCTCAGAAGCCCCCAGAGCCTCCTGCCTGATGCCTGGACTCCTCTCTGGCTTCTCCCTGCTCAGTCCTGCGCAGGCCGTGGGTTCTCCCGGTGGAGTCTGCACGGGTTTCAAGGAGAGAGGAACCTGCTCTAATAAGAACCCAGTTCCTCCAAAAGCTCAGCAGGGCACCCCGTGGGTTCCGGAGTCCCTGGTGGGCTGGGAGCTCACTTGCTGCGTGGGTCTGATTCTATCGGGCGATGGGGGGGGGAGGTGGGTGTCTGTGGATTCCCAGGCGTGGAGGACAGGTGCCTCCAGCAGTGCGGGAGGAAGAATGGGCTCCTCCGAGGCTGCCTCTTTTATGGCGTTGATGCAAACCCTTCGCCTGTGGGTGTCAGAAACTCATGTTGGTGGAAACAGAAAGCAGGCGCCGGGGATGGGAACTTTGAGCCTCTCCTGCGACCCGGGGCTGGAATGTGGACAAGGCCTTGGAAACTGGCCTGGCTCGGATCGGAGCAAATGTCTGGAGTCTCTTCCTGTTTTCTCCCTGATCTTATGCAAAGGGTTTCGCCCTCCCGTCTAGAGTTGTGCACCCGTCTCCTGTGGCCTCCCGAGGCTCCCGATCCTGACGGCACAAGTCCCCAGTGGAAGACATGAATTATTCTTCAGCTCAATCCCATATTCCCGGGAATGGCTCAGGAGTCCACCCCCATTCACGCAGGACAATGTTACATTTACAGAATGACCGCCTGTGTCCCACTGCTGTGGCCAGCTGTCATCTGAGGGGGTCCTTGTGAGCTGACACATGTTTTCAAGGTGTTAGCAGTGAGGGCCAGAGAACTACTTGCCATTCTCAAGGTGAGACAAGCAATGCCCCAGCAGGATTTGAACCCACAGTTCCTGGTTCCAAGGACCAGGAACTGTCTGCCACGGCTCTCCACCTCCCACCAGGCTGCTCTAGGTTCTAACGGGAGGACATGGCATGTGCAAAGGGCCGGGGCGGGTGGCTGGAACATCTAGAGACATCTCTAGGGTGTCTCTCTGCAGGGCTTTACCTCCGGGTCAGTTAGGTAGGGATGGGCCCAGGTTCTACTGGACGGACCATGAGAGTCCACAAGACAGCTTTTAGCAGAGAAGGTCAGCACAGGGAAAGAGATGGGGTAGGGGAATGCGACTGCCCTTTCTGCCCAGAGAAGAGAGAACTAGGTGGGAAATGAAGGTCATAAAATTAAACAACAAACAAATGTGCAGTTATTTAATGTTCTTACTAAAGAGCCCCGGCTGGTTTCCTCTGTCCGTCCTGCCGGGTCGCTTGCCGTGTCAGTGGTCCCAGGACTCAGCCTTCTCACCCCGAGTAATTCGAGACCAATTCTGCAGGAAGCCGAGCCAGGAGCGCTGGGATTCCTGCAATCAGCCGGGTCAGTGCTTCCCTTTTCCCGCCCCGGCACCAAGCGTCGGGGAGACCCGGGGAGGTTCTGCTCAGCCCCCTCGGCAAAGCAGCGTTACTAAAAAGGAGCAAATCGCACAAGGTTTAATGGCCCTCAACATTCAAGGTCAATTCTCTCTTTTTACAATAACCTGGATTTTTTTTTTTTTTTTTTTTTGCCTCCAGGGTTCACATTTTCTAAGCTCCTCCAAATTCTTGAAGTATTACAATGACTCTGATTTTGAATCCAGCTCGTTGGTCTTGAAAAGGCCCGTGTACTGCCCTGAGGACTGACGGGGCCTGGGATGGGGCGTGGGGACATCTTGCTCAAGGACACACCACAGCTTCTCCTGGTGCCACAATCCCACCTCCCTTCCGCGCCTCATGCTCCAGTGTGTTCCAAGTCGGAGAGACCAGGTTCCGGAGGCAGCTCGGCCTCGGTCTTTGCGGCTTTTCTTCTTTTTTTTTTTTTTTGGAACAACTTCACATTCTGGGGTCTTGGTTTTCTCATTACACAATAAAAAGGAATATACTCAGGTCCACATCAGAGTCTGCCCGGGATGGAGTGAAAGCTGGGCGAGACAGCGGGCACTTTTGGAAATCTTCCGTAAATGTCCTCTCGTTATTAATGACCCTAATAATTATTGTTGCTGTTCATTGTTCTGGCAACCATTTATTTGGAACCTACTGTGTGCAAACTTCCTGTCCTAGAAGCTGGAGGAGAGAATGGGGTTGGAACTGTCTCCTTGCAGAATTTATGGTGTTTTCCTTCAGGCTTGTTCTCCCGGAACAAAATCACTCTTCAGTACCTGGGACATTACAATAATACATTTTAATGAAAACTTAATTAATTTGAAATGATTGCTTTGTTGTAAGTAGAAGGAGAGAAAAATCATTAAAAATTGGCAAATGGGAGAAAAATGCTTTTATATAAGCCCATACAAGAGACATATAGAGGCAATGAATATTTCTAAAATAGGAAAACATAAAACTTTGTAAAGTTATTTCCTTAATTTGGAGGGCTGTTTCAGCCAGTTCCCCAGTAAAAACAGCGTCAAGTTCTGTAGCTTGTGCAGATGAACGGGGAAATCAGTGAAGAGCTTCCCCCCACCCCTTCCCCCCTTTTTAACTGTTTTCCAGTAGGGTTTAGAAATGTGGGTTCGTGTGGGGTTTCAAGGGTTTATTTACTTGGTTTGGTTCTTGTAGGTCTTGTGCAAAATCACAGCTCTCAAGGCCAGACTCTCAGCTGAGTCGTTCTGTGCCCCAGACACACCACCCGCCGGGTCACTGTGCAGACATTGTTGGGGACTCTGGGTTGAATGCTGGGTCCAGGCCGAGCCGACAAGAGGCTGACGTGGATGTTGGAGGGCGGAGCTCCAGTCCTTGCCCTGCTGGTAGTGATGCCCTCATCCCGGGCAGGTCCCAGCCCAACGGGAGCCTCCGTTCTCCAGTCTCTAGCACAGGAGACCCCCACAGCCCGCAGCCCTGTCCCCTCCACTATGCGGCACCCGCCATGTCTGAAGAAAGAGTGAATGACTTTTGAAGGTCATGGGGTCTGAACCGCAAAATGCCCACCTGCCAGTTCTTGCGCGTTCTCTAAATCTTTCCTGCTCACCTCGCTTCTGGGGGGTCCAGAGGTGTCCTGATCAGTGTTTTATGAGCCACTCTATTGAGAAAAAGCAAAACAAAAAGAAGGAAAGATTTGATCTATGGGGTTTGCCAACTTCCGCGGTGTGAACACTCCCCCCGTGGCTCACGTCCAGCCTCCCCCATGACGCCACGGGCCGCGGCGGAGGGAGGAGAGGCCCAGCCCGGCGCTGGAGGGGTGTCTCCCATGGAGGGGCCCGGGCTCACGGCTGGCTGAGTGTGTCATCGGATCTCGGATCCCAGGACACGCGCCCCTCGTCACCGCGTGCTTCTCAGGAGCCGGGCTCTGTGCCCGCTGCTTTACCGGCACCGTCTCACGCCATCGCCCATCGCTCTGAGGCTTCAGCTCCTCGGCGCGGACGCCCGTGGGACCTGCCTGAGGTCGTGTGGCGGGGGGCGGGCGAGACGCAGGCTGGAGGAGCTCGGCAGGTCGGATGCCCCGGCCCAGGCTCGCCGGCCATCTGCTTCCCCAGGTTTCAACCTTCGTGCTCTGTGTTCCCGAGAGCTTTCCCAGCCTGCAGACAAGAGCCTTGAGACATGAAGCGAATCCTTTTCCATTTGGTTCTTTATTTTGAATTCATTTGTCAGATTTCCTGATGATTGTTGTGCCGCTAGCCCATTAGCAAACGTATTTGTAAACACACTCGGATGGTGTTTTTCTGCGGATCTTTGCTATTTATGTTTTCTCTCTGCTTTGTTTTTGGGTTCATCCCATTAACAGGCTAGAGTGCAGACATATGGGTCTTACGTAAAAAAGTGACTTTCTAACAGCTTTTCTGTGATTAGGGAAAGAAACAGCCCTAAGTAGAGGGAGCTATTTGGAGCAGAGAGCTTTTTAATTAGGGTGATATTCCAGAGCTGAGCGGCAGAGCCGTTCTCCAGTAACAGAAGCCAGGATCGTTTTCCCTTGGAAGGGCACCGACGCACACGAGCACGCCAAGCTGATTTTTCAGGGAATTAAGCCCTTCACCCGGACTGGCAGAGGCATGAAGCATTTGTGCAAGTGAGCACAGTACAAAGTGGTTTGGAACACAAACAATTATCTGGAGAATCGGGTCACGCGCATTGCCAAAGCGGGTGATTTGTCCTCAGCAGAGGCAGCAGAATCTACGAGGGGTCTGAGTCCCCGGGTTACTCTCCTCAGCCCCACACAGACTTCCCCCAGAGAGACGGCAGTCTCAGGCTGCTGAACGTGGTTTTAAATAAACTCGGGCTACGGAAGCCCAGATTTGCAGAGACGCACCTTCGGGCAGAATCTGCGGTCTCGTGGATGGCAGAATGTAGCAGAAAGGGCATTTTCAATAAGCCATGATGTCGTCGTTTTTGTAAGATTGATAGCTGTGCATTAAAAAAAAAAAAATTCGAGTCACGCATGAAGAAACAAGCTACAAATGACCTAAAATCCTACCACCCAGAAATCATCACGCTGTTGGCGACCTCCCCACACACAGCGGCATAAGTCAACCACCATCAGGTTGTGCTTCTGGGTTCTGGGGGTCAGGGGGATGGAGCGGGGGCAGGGGGTATGTGTCTCCACTCCATGAAGCCTGGGGCCTCGGTTGGGAAGACCCAGGGGACAGCGGGTGGCTTGATGGGCCGGGCGCTGGAACCTACGTGGGTGACGTCGTCCAGCTGTGTGGCATTTGGGCGGCAAGGACTCTGCAGAGACTTCTAGCTGAGCACCTTCCACGTGGCGGAGGCTCTGCAAGCATGGCCGCTGAGTTCGGGGAGGGAGCACCCCAAGGGGAGGGTCTGGAGAGCAAACGGTCCAACAGAATGTCACAGAGGCTGGTCACCTGGCATCATGTCCATTACCCGCCCGTCATGGATGCCGGCCTGAGTTCAAGGCGAGGAGAATCAGATCCTGCCTCTTGCTGGGGAAGAGCGAGGTCACAGCGCTGAAGGGCATTTGGGATGGGGACGTCCTTGTGGTCATCAAAGATGCGCTGTGCCCCAAGCAACCGTCTTTCCGGACAACCCTTCAGGCTGGTACATGTATGAGTGAGGGATGGCCAGCGGCGTCCCCGGCCGATGCAGAACCCACAGATTCCCAGATGGAAACGCCTTTGTAAGAACGGGATTGACAACCCCGAACTAAGAAATCTAACCCTCGTGGATGGAACAGAAGAAGAAGAAACGGACGTAAAAGGGAAAGAGTTTTCACTACATTATTTTTAAGTGCAAGGGAGATTCGTTCCTAAATGACCTAGGAATGAGGCTGCGGACGACAGACCTTTGGAAGCACGCAGTCCTTGTTTTTTAAAATACACGCACCCATTTTTCAGTTTGAGGCTGTGAGGACGAGCTCTGCATGAGGGAGATGCGGAGCGCGGCTTCCGTGCACGCTCTGCTCACCGCGAGCTCGGCTGCTGGTCCGCGTGCACCTGGGGGGCCAGTGGCGCAGATGCTCGTCGGAAACCAAGACTCCTCCAAAAGCCTTAGTTTCTTATTAACGTGGCTTCAGAGCCTGGTGGTTTCACGCGTGCATGTACGTGTGCGGGGATGTGTGCCGGTGGTTTCACGCGTGCACGTACGTGTGCGGGGATGTGTGCCGGTGGTTTCACGTGTGCACGTACGTGTGCGGGGATGTGTGCCTGCCTTGTTTGCTCACTCGCTCTGGCTTCTCCGTTCCTAGGTTTTTGTGTTTTTTCCCTTCCTCTCCTGTTTGGATGTGGTGTGTCTGTGATTTTTATGAAGCAGGGCTCACCGGTGTCTTGGTTCTCAGGACTTAGAGGTTCATGATCGTCTTTACCCTTGAACATGCCTTTGGGGAGGATTAAAGCTTCATCTTCATGCTTCTCTTGGGTCAGGTCTTACATCCCCCGCTGTGTGACAGAGGTCTTTGCACCTTGACTCTCAAAAGGCAGCTGTGGGCCACAAGGGCTGCTGGTGACCAGGGTGGGTGCGGGGGGCTGGTGTGAGTTCCTCAGACGCTGCCCCTCGAGGCCCTGACTTTCCCACTGGGTTCGCCTGGGTTCGCACCTCTGTGTCCCCGACCAGTTACTGTGGCCTTATTGCTATTTAAAAAGGTTTTTACGAAGTGTCTCTAGCCAGTTGCCCATAAAATAATGGAAGGAAAAGTGTTCTCATTAAAGAGGAGTTTATTTGGGTTGTAAATGCGGGGCCGCTAATTGTGCCCGAGACGCCACAGCGAGCAGGTTGTTTGTGAGCACTAATGGAAGGGGCGAGCCGCGGGGGGTCACGCTCTGGTCACCGAGGCCGGCCACCGGGCTGCCCCAGACATGGGCTTCGAGGGTCCGCTGGCCCCTTGGTGTGGCTGAGGCCAGGGAAGCCGGGACCGAGGATGGGGAGGCCTGGGGCCTGGTGGGGCAGGGCCTCCTCCACAGCTGCCGGGGCCGCCTCCCCTGCCCAGGGCATGGGTCACGTTCCCGTGAAAGTCCGAGAAGCCCCAGGGGATGATCGTGCCCCAGTTCCTTGCTGGAGGCAGTGATGGCGAGGTCTCCCGAGCGAGAAGGTCTGAGGACTGGTCTCAGCTCTGCACCGAGAGGCCACTCTTCATCTGTTGAGTCAGGTAAGGATGTCTCTCTCCACGGCCGTCACGAGGGTCACAGGCCGTGCCCGGTGCACCCACACAGCAGGCGCTTCATAAAACAGTCCTCGTGTCATTATTAGTAGGGTGCGTCCCCGTCCTTTTATCCAGCAGCCGAGCTCCAAGTTCGTCCCGGGTGCTGGCTGTCGCTTACTGCCCTGTGCATTTGACGCTCGCTAGAGGCCACAGCCAGTCTGGGGGCAACAGGTGAATGGCCGGCATCATGTCAGGACATGCAGGGGTGCTAGTGGTCTGGGGAGGAGGACTGACGGCTGTTTCAAAGGGACCGCAGAGGAGAAAGCACTCTGAACCGAGACCCAGAGGGTCCAGTGGGCACCTCTCCCTATGGCCATCTGCCTGGTTGGTCCCAGCTGGCCCGAACAAGGGCCACCCCAGCGTCTCGCCCCCCTGCCCCCAACACGGCAGCGGAGCTCTGCTGGGCATCTGGACGCATCTTCGGAAGGACAGACTCCTTCCCCTTGGGGGATGGGGACTGGGCTTTGTGCCGATGCAGGGTGTCCCGTCCGGGGGTGCTTGCCTCTCCTCCAGCGGCACCTGGTCTGTGCCCCCTTCTGGGGCAGCGGGCACGCCTCTTGTCCTTGATGGTGGGAAGGAGGCGGCTACCTCATGCTCTGAGCTCGTTCCGTGGGGCTGCCGATCCCCCGGGGAGCTCCTCTTTCGCAGGACATTCTCTTTGCCCCCCTTCTGTGTGCTCCGTGGAGCTGAGCTCACAAGTGAGTGTGGACCCCCTCTGCTGCCCCAGAGCACTTTGTGTTGAAGCTGTTACCCTGGCTCCCCACATAGCAGCCTTGTGCTGACCTCTGCCTGCTCCCCCTGCGAGGTTGCCTCTCCTCCCCCTGCCCCCTGCTCTGCCAGAGGTCGGGAAGCCCGTGTCCCTCGAGGAGCTGCCACGGTGAAATAGACCAGATGCCTCTCCTCCTGGAGGCTTGTGGAGACGAGGCTGAGGCTTCAGCGGCCCTCCCTGCTTGTACCTGCTCGGTAGACGTGCTGGAGAATGGCTCCCTCTGCCTTTTGCTGGGCACAACATTCTGCAGGCTTCCCGCTTCAATTTGGTTATGGGTTTGTTCACATTTTCTCTGTCTTTGCTGATGTTTCCTGCTCCTTCTCTTGGCTACTGAGACATGTATTAAAACATCCCATGTGGATGTGACTCTGTCTGTTTGTCCTTGTAGATCTGTCTGCTGCTGTTTCTCAAAGTCCCACCCCTGGTTGCACATAAATGCAGAATTTTCTTTTTAAACTTCTTGGTACACTGACAATTTTATTATGAAATGTTCCTCTTTATCTTTAAAGTTTTTTTCACTTAAAAAAGTGTATTACTACTTTAATAGTAATACAGTTTCACAGCTTTGGTAAGATTTGGAGAAAAAATATATATATCTCCATCCTTGAATAAGTAAATATGCTATAGATCTGTCTCTTGCAACACTATACAGGTATGGGGTGGGTCTTTTTAATTTTTTTACCCAGCTTGCCATCTTTATCTTTAAATGGACAGTTTAGTGCGATTGCATTTTTCACTGTGACATGGATGAACCTTAAGGACATTAGACAAAATGAAATAAGGGAGATCCAGAAGGACAAATACTACATGATCCTGTTTACATGCTGTCCCTAAACTAGTCAGGTTCCCAGGAGCACAGGCTGGTGGGAGCAGGGACATGGGGAGGCATTGCTCAGTTGGGTGTGAGGTTTTAGCTGTGAGGGATGAATTAGTTCTGGAGGTCCCCCTGCATAGCGCAGGTCTTTAGTCAGCAATAGTGGGCTGTGCACTTAAATATTTAACTTTAATTTCCGAAGAGAATTTTCACTGAATGTAGTATTCTTGGTTGACCTTTATTTTCTTTTTGACACTTTAAAGCTACTATTCATTATATCTTAGTTTTCACTGTTTTTTGTTGAAAAGTTGATAGTCATTTTAATAGGTGCCTTTGGAAGAAAACGTTTTTTCCTCTCATTAAAAAAAAAAACCCTTTGTTTATGGTTGTCAACAATTTTGCTATGATATGTTCTGATGGTGATGTTGTTTTATTTTTTTCCTCATTTGGAATTTATAAGGCTTCTTGCTTCTGTGGCTTGATGTCTTTCTTCAACTTTGGAAAATCCTGAGCCAGTATCTTTTCAATTTTTCTTTTGACTAGTTAAATCTCTTACCTTCTTTTGGGACTCTGGCTCTGTGCATGTGAACCTTTCCCTTGGGTTCTTTCTATTTTGTGCCTGTTCTCTATTTCCCATGATTTTGTACTTCTATTGTTTTTTCTGGACTTTTTATTTTGACATCTTTCTTCTACTTTACTAAACCTCTCTTCAGCTGTATCTAATTTTCTCATAAACCTACCCACTCAATTTCCTTTTCACAGTTGGACTTTTCAGTTTTAGAATTTCCATGTTTTAAAAAGGGCATTTCTACTTCCATACTGAAGTTTTCAGTTCTGTCCTTTGTCTCCTTGATCCTGATGAACCCAGTTACTTAGAGGTATATGTCTGATCATGCCAGTGTCAGGGTGCCTGTCATTATGTCTATTTTCTGTTATTTCCTTTGTTTCTGTTCATGTTGTCTTGACTCCTGTGCACACTGGTTCTTGTGTGTCAGATGTTGTGTTTTAAGCGTTTGAAGAAATCAGGTGAGGCTTGGATGTTATCTTTTTCAGGGACAATTTTACATTTCTGTCGGTGCTTTTCAGCACAAGAGATCTGGGATCACTTCAGTTCACTTCTGGGCCCTGAGGTGATAACACAGAACATATATTTCACCGGAAAGTCTGCCTACTTCCACTTCACTGTGACTCCTCATTCAGCCCTTTGGTATCCCAACTGAAGCCAGAGGGATTCACGGGGTGCATTCCTGTTGTCCCAAACCCATAAGGGTGTGGAAGCAAAGCTGAGTCAGCCTGTCTGTGAATCACTCTGGTATCAACAAAGTACCCCTGGGGATAAAGAAGCTACAAACATAGGCTTGGCTCCATTATCTTACAGATCCTGGCTCACTAGTTTTTACTATCTTACTAGTTCTCTAATGATTTTTTGTTTGTTTATGTTTTTGGGTTTTTTTTTAGATAAAATTATAAAACCCCTGTAATATGAAATTTACAATCTTAACTATTTTTAAATGTACAGTTCAGTGGTATTAAATTACCCATAATGTCATGCAAGCATCACCACCATCCTTCTCCAGAACTCCTTTCATCTTGAAGAACTGAGACTTCATACCCATTAAATGATCACACCCATTCCCCCATCACCCAGCTCCTGATAACCACCTTTCTACTTTCTGTCTCCCTGGTTTTGATGATTCTAAGTATCTCACCTAAGTGGAATCATATGATTTGTCTCTTTGTGATTTTGTTATTTCATTTAGCATCATGTTCTCAAGGTTCGCCCATGGTGGGGCACTTGTCTGACTTTCCTCCCTTTCAGAAATGAATAACACTGCATTGTATGCATATGCCATATTTTGCTTATGTGTTCATCCATCCATATTTTATCCCCTGTGAATCAAGCTGCTACAAATGTGGGTGTACAAATCTCTCTCTCTCTCTCTCTCTCTATCAAGTAGGCTCCATGCCCAGCTTGGAATCCAATGTAAGCTTTGAACTCATGACCCTGAGATCAAGACCTGAGCTGAGATCTAGTTGGATGCTTAACTGGCTGAGCCACCCAGGTGCCCTTAATGTACAAATACCTCTTTAAGACCCTGCTTTCAATTATTTTGGAGATAAACCCAGAAGTGGAATTGCTAGATCATATTAACTCTTTTTTTACTTTTAGGAGGGACTGCCATTTTGCTGCATTAGCTGTACATTTTACATTCCCACCAATGATGCACGAGGGTTCTGGTTTCTCTACATCCTCTTCAGTACTTGCTTTTTTCTGTTTTCTTTTCTTTCTTTATTTCTTTTTTTTTTTTTAAAGATTTTATTTATTTATTTGAGAGATAGAGAGTGAGAGAGAGCATGAGAGGAGAGAAGGTCAGAGGGAGAAGCAGACTCCCCATGGAGCTGGGAGCCCGATGTGGGACTTGATCCTAGGACTCTGGGGTCATGATCTGAGCTGAAGGCAGTCGCTTGACCAACTGAGCCACCCAGGTGCCCTTTTTTCTGTTTTCTTGATTGGAGCCATCTTAATGGGTGTGAAGTTCATATCCCACTGTAGTTATGATTTGCATTTCCTTAATGATCAGTGATGATGAACATCTTTTTATGTGCTTGTGACCATTTGTATGTCTTTGGAGAAATGTCTATTTAAGTCCTTTGCCAATTTTTTAATTGAGTTTTCTGTTGTTGACTTTTAGGAGTTATCTATATATTCTGGATATTAGCCCCTTATCAGGTAGATGATTTGCAAATATTTTCTCCCATTTTGTGAATTGCCCTTTTTACTCTGTTGAGAGTGTCTTTTGATGCACAACATTTTAGAACTTTTATGGAATTTTATGGAACTTTGGTGTCGTATCTACAAAATCATTGTCAGATCCAATGTCATGAAGATTTTGTCCTACACTCTCTCCTAAGAGTTTTATTGTCTTAGGGCTTACTTTGATGTCCTTGGTCCACTTTGAGCTCATTTTTGTATGTGGTGTGAGGTAAGGGTCCAATTCATTTTATTTCTTATGGATATCTAGTTTTCCCAGTACCTCCTATTGACAAGCCTGTCTTTTCCCCTATTGAATGGTGTTGGCTCCCTTGTCAAAAATCACCTGACCCTATATGTGAGGGCTTATTTTTGCGCTCTTGAGTCTATTGCATTGGTCCACACATTTACCTTTATGTTGGTGCTACATTGTTTTGATCACTGTGGCATTGTGATAAGTTTTGAAATCATGAAGTGTGAGGCCTCCAGCTTCGCTCTTCTCTTGCAAGATTTTTTTTTTTTTTTTGGTTGTTTGGAGTCCCTTGAGATTCCATGTGAATTTTAGGATGATTTTTTTTTAATTCTACCAAAAATTATTGGGATTTTGTTAGGGATTGCATTGAGTTTGTGATTGCTTTGAAGAACATTGATAACTTAAAAATATTAGCTCTTCCTACCTGTGAATACGGCATTGTACCACCTTTAATTTTTTCAGCAATGTTTTATAGTTTTTCTTTGTACAAGTCTTTCACCTCCTTGATTAAATTAATTCCTGAGTGTTTTATCCTTTTGATGCTGTTGTAAATGCAACAAACAATCCTATAAATTAAATTGTTTTTGTAATTACCTTTTTGGATATTCATTGTTAGTGTATAGATATGCAACAGATTTCTGTGAGTTGACATACTAACCTGCTACTTTGTTGAATTCATTTATTTGTTCCAAGAGTTTTTTTCTGCAGAATCTTTAGGGTTTTCTACTTACGAGATTGTATCATCTGCAGATGATTTTACCATATTTTAATTTAATTTTATTTAAAATTACATAGATAAATTTACTTCTTCCTTTCCAGTTGGAATCCTGTTTATTTATGTTTTCTTGCCTGATTGCTCTGGCTAGAACTTCTAGCACTCGTTGAAGGTACTCTGATGAAAGTGGGCATCCTCGCTGGTCCCTGATCTTAGTCTTTCATCAGTAGGTATACAATTTGCTGTTGGTTTTTCATATATGGCTCTTGTTATGTTGAGTAGAGGTAATTTTTCTCTATTTCTAATTTTTGAATTTTTTACCACAAAAGAGGGTTGAATTTTGTCAAAAGCTTTTTCTGCATCATGAGATGATCATGTCACCCCCCTTTCATTCTGTTAATGTTGTGTATTACACTAATTAATTTTCATATGTTGAACTATTGTTTGATTCCAGTAGTAAGCCTCTAAGGCTGGTTGGCAGACCCCTGAGGGCCCCCAAAACATTTCCATAGGATCTGCCTGTTGAGATGCTATTTGTATTCCTCACTGAACTGCGTTTGCATTTAAAATACAGAAATGAACCAGGTGGTGGGTATTGGGGAGAGCACAGATTGCATGGAGCACTGGGTGTGGTGCAAAAACAATGAATACTGTTACGCTGAAAAGAAATAAAATAAAAAAATTTTTAAAAAATTTTTAGAAAAATGAAAAAAAAAATACAGAAATGATTGTGGATAAAACTGCTAATGCCCTTGAATGAATCCTGGTAATGACTCTCAGTTCTGGTGAGTGGTTGTTGTATCTGTGGCTCCAAACATTCACAGTAAAATGAAACTGTCGGTTTCATTCAAGAATGTCCTTAATGAAGCAGGAGAATCTTCTGGTTTTATGTTGTCTCAATCCTTGGGTCCACGTGGTGTGACTGTTCCCTGTGATTGACCGGCAAGTGCACGCAGAACATTGTTGTTGTTCACTGAATGCGGTGGCACTGGAGTTGTGAGCTAAACTGCCTCCCGTGGTCACGGAACACCGTCTTTTCTTGAAAGAACAACTGACAGACAAATTATGATCATTCCAGCTTGTGTGCTCAGCAGACATTTTCTCAAAAATGAAAGAAGTGGCGCTTGTCACTTCAAGGAAAACAACTGACAATATTAATTGTAATAATATTGATAATATTGATAAATATTGTAATAATATTTGAATTTTCAAATGAGAATTAGGATTTCATCACACTCGTCTCTGCTGCCGTGAGCTTGCCGGGGCCCCGATGCTCAGAGACTTCTCCGACGCGATCAGGGGTCCTATTAACAAATGGGACATCCTCGTACTGAGTGAGGAAACATACCAGCATTCAGAAGAACTGCAGGACTCAGCCAAGTGACAATTTCCAAATGGTGAGTGCACGATGTTCTAGAACCAGGTGGGACTCCAAGGTCCACTCAGAGTGCAAGGTGCAGGAGATTTTCATCTCCTTCTGGTCCAGGCGACATGGCCCTGTTTGGTTTCTTATTTCTTGAAGCTCCTGAGTTGCTGTTAATGTGCAGCTACGGTGAGAGCCCCTGCCTTAGCCTAACTTTTCCTTTGAAAAATGAGGTGAACTGAAGCCCAGGAAGGAAAAGGGCTCGGGTGAGCTCACACACGGGCTGAGACAGGGCTGGGAAGACTGAGGTTCCTGGGCTCACCACCAGTAATTGTGGGGTGTAAGAGAAGGACAGCCCTACTTTTTGCTGAGCCCCAGAGGCAGGCTCTGGTGGGTCTCAGGGGTGCAGCAGGTGAGACCGAGTTGGGGACTGATGCTTGGGCAGAGCAGGCCCAGGTGAGGGACAGACCTCATCTCCCGTGGCATGACTGGATTCTCTGGCTGATCTTACAGGGTGGGACATGTCACCCATGTGGCTGGGGTATGGGCGGGGGCATTTGAGGAACACTGAGCCTGCAGAGCTGAGCCTGGCCATTGAAGCCTGAAGCTAGTCTTAGAGTTGGCACGGGGGAGGACAGGGCAGGTAGGAGACAAGGGACATCTGTGCCCAGGGCAGGAAGCATCCTTTCGGAAGCCGGGCAGCCCTGGTCCTCAAAGGGGAAGTGGTGTTCCGGGGGCCCCACTTCCCCTCCCCATCACAGAATGGCTCTCATCAGAAGCTTTAAGTGGTGAAGTCTTGGATTTGGTCTTGAATATTTTACCTAACCATGAAGCAGTGCTGGGCCCTTACATGGCTGGAGAGGAAAAGAGGGGCTCAGAGGCATCCCAGGATTTTCTGGCAAGCAGAAGAACCTGGACGTGAACCCAGGTCCACCCAGGCCCCAGACTGCCCCAGAGCCCGCACACCTCCTCCCTTTCAGCCAGCTGTCAGGTGGTGGCAGCTTGATTGGAAACAGAGCAGCGAGGGGTTTCAGAATGGCTGCTGGCAGTTATTTTGGGGACATTGGGATGTGGCTGGGATTTAAGTGTCCAAAATATCTTCCACGAAACCATGCCAGGGCCTGGAGCTCTGAGCCACAGACTTCCGCTGATCCCAGCCTTGATGAGGGCTTGGGGCATCCTTGGTAGAGTGACGTGCACCCCAGCAGCCTGGCTGGGCAAAGGCTCCCGGCCCCTGGCTGCTGTTCTGCAGCTTAACTGCCTGTCGTGGGTGCATTAGAGCATTAATCACATCATGGTCTAACCGTGACTTTCATCTGCTGAAAATAACTACAGTGTGATTCTGTTTTGTGGACAAAGGCCCCAACAGTGCAGCTGACGGGGGCGAGGGAGTGAGGGGAGATGCCAAAAGCTAAGAGCGTTGATTCTATCTGTGGAGTGTCTGCATCCCAGTGAAACGTGCAAACAGCCTTCCAGTTCTGGGACCCAGCACCTCCACGTGGGGCCACCTCTTCACCCAGCGGGGGGTCCTGCAGGCGTCGACTTTTCAATCCAGTTCTCCACCTGTTGGCTGTGTGACCTTGGACCGTGAGTTAACCTCTCTGAGCCTCCTCAGATCCGAGGAGGCTGAACCGTGTGCATGGCCTCTGCCTGGTGTTCGGGATGCTGTGGGTGACTGGGCTGTTTTTCCTCATCCTGCAGCCCATGGAGCCCTATTCAGG
The DNA here is from genome assembly GCF_011764305.1 of Mustela putorius furo. NCBI lineage: Eukaryota > Metazoa > Chordata > Mammalia > Carnivora > Mustelidae > Mustela > Mustela putorius. Next base: position 14,781,971 of record NW_025422023.1, read on the forward strand.
TCTGGCCTACGGACTGAAGTTTTGAGGGAACTCCTGAGTGCAGGGTATGTGGTTGGTGCCAAGAGGTCTGGAAAATCATGGGCAGTTGAAAGCTTAGCTTTCTTTCCAACGTCTCTGGATTCATTGGAAAACGCCCTGCTTGGAAGGGATGAATACTGGTGCGGTCAGTGGACCCTGAAGGTGTCTGTGTCCTTGTGCCTGGACCCCGGGACCCTGCTGTCACAGGACAAAGGGGAATTATGGTCACAGATGGAATTGCTGACCCCAGGTGGGGTTCCCCAGCTAGGTCCGGTGAGTCAGGATCCTTATAAGAGGTAGGGTCAAGGTCAGAGAGCGATGCACAGAGACTGCACCTGCTCTTGGTGGTTTTGATGGTGGGAGGGGCCAGGAGCAAGGAACGAGGGTGCTTCCGGGACCTGGAAAAGGCGAAGAAGAGCATCCTCCTCGGGATCCCCAAGAGGAAAGGCAGCCTTGCCCACACGTGAGCCCCGTGGGACCCCTTTCTCACTTCTGACCTCCAGAACTGCAAGGTAACGTGTGTGTGTGTGTGTGTGTGCGTGTTACCATGGCAATAAGAACTGACCCTTGTGGGGGGCTGGGCCCTTGCACAGTCCATGCTGCCCCAGGAGGGTCACTGACATGCGGCAGGGGTGTGTGTCCCCTGGGCTTGACAGAGGGCGACGAGCACAAAGGCTCAGCTGCCGCCGTTGCCTCCTGCCCCGAGAGGTCCCCACGTGTGCCTCTGAGCCAGGCAGCATCCACTCCACCTCGAGGGGTGGGCGTGGCTGCCCCCAGTGTGCAGGTGAGGCAGCAGGAAGTGAGCTGGCCAGGTGGCTCTTGTGGTCCCCAGCTCTAGCTTGGTGGCTCTGTCCCCACAGTGTCCCCTTTCTGCAGGGCAGTGCGCTGGTCGCAAGCTCTGTGAGGGTTCCCACGCTCCCTGTCAGCGTGGAGCCTTCAGGAGAGGCCTCCCGGGGGAGGGATGGGGGAGTGGAGAGGGACCTCGATGGGGAGGAAGTGTGAGACGCAGAACTGGGGTGTGTCCCCGAGTGAGACGCCCAGACCGCCCGCTGCCTGCTTCCTCCAGCCCTGAGATCCACACAAAGCAGAGAAAGTCAGAAAATCAAGGGCTTCTGCCCCTTCTTATCGATAACACTAAACCACAATTATTCACGTTGAAGACAAACTTTTTGCTGACAGTGAACTTGAAGAGGTCTGTAATTGTGGGGGCACCAGATGCCACAAATGTTTAAAATCTTTTCCCAAGGGTTTCCTTGCACTGCCTTTCCAATCCAAACTAGGCCGGTGCACACACACACACACACACACACACACCTGCTCACACATAGTCACACTCACACACATGTGACACACGTGTGCACAGACACACAGGGCACACTTACACATGTTCAAACATGTGCTTACCCATGTGTCCTTGGACACACAGTCACACCTACACATGTGCAGACAAATGTGTACACATGGGAACACACTGTCACACACACGTGTGCAGACACATGCTTGTGTACATGGGCACATGCTCACACTCACACGTGTGCAGACATTTGCTCACACGAGGCACATACATGCATACGCAGGCACACACGGTTACACATACATGTGTGCAGACCTGTGCTTACACACACGTGGACACGGGCACTCATAGTCACACTTACACGTGTGCAGACACACACAAGCACACACACATGGGCATACACTGTCACACACACGTGCAGACACGCACAGTGTGTGCAGTCATGTGTACACACATGCAGACATGTGCTTGCACACCTGCTCATGCATATGTGAGTGTGCAAGTCATGCTCACACGTGTGCACACACATGCATGTGCCATGCAATGCTCTTACACACGTGCACACACACAAGACACCCCACACTCACATGTACATGTTCACACACAGTGCACACACACACACGCACATGTACACGCAGCCTGACTATAGGGTCTGGTCATGACCCAGTGGAGGAGCCGCACAGCCACACCATGTTGTTGATCTCCGGGCCCCAGAATCGAGGAAGGGAACTACGATGGCCAGTGGGCTGCAGCCTCAGGGCCCGGGACTCCCAGGCAGGCTTTGGCCAGTGCAGGACACAGGCACACTCACCTGCACTTTCTTGGTCAGCTCTGTGAACCGGTCCCAGCGGAAGGTGCATCCGCTGCCTGGAGTGCTCCTGGAGCTGCGGCACGTGGAGCCAACATGCAGGACCAGGGTCCAGGCTTCAGAAACCCTCTGCCAGCAAGGACAGGCCACTGGGTGCCAGGGAATCCGGGAGCTCCCTGGGGAGAAGGGTCATCCCCTGAACGAGGGTGAATGAGGAGGGTTGTACTCCCTGACAGGGATGATGGGCACAGCTTGGGGTCTGCCAGCCCGGTGGGGTCCCCCCACTCATCTGTCCTGCATCTCCTCCAGGCCACACACAGCAGAGCCTTTAAGCCCAGATCTGGGTGTTGGGCAGGAGCAGCACTTGGTGACGGAGGACACACAGGGCCTGAGGGTCGCAGTGGGGACAGACGGGGCTGAGGGCTGGTGGCAACCGCCAGGGCCCACCCTCCGTCCTCCCTGAGTTCTCGGCCTCAGCGCCAGGACAAGAAGTGACATCTGAAGAAGGACAGATGCACGTGGGTGTCCTAAGGTCCTCTGTCTGCAGAAGGGATTCCTGGCACATTAGTGAAAGGGCATGGGTTTGGGAGCCCTGGTCCTGGAGACCTTGAGTGTCTCCTCATGGCACTTAGGATGAACGACAGCATCCTTGTGTGGCCCTGAGTCCCTGCTGGGTGTGGCCCGACCCCTCATCCCCCACCTTAGCCTGTGCTCTCTGCTCTCTAGTAGAGTTGGCTTTCCCTGGCAGGTGGTGGTCGCTCCAACCACAGGACCTTTGCACATCTTGGTTCCACTCCCTTTCCTCTTGCTCAGGACTCCTCTTGACTCCTTGGGTCTCCACTCAAGAGTTCCGTAGGAATATTTTCTACCTCCAACTTGGCCACCCCCCTGCAAATGTCTTTCCCAGAACCCTGTCTCTGTTAAAACTGGACATCTGTTTGCATGGTGATCAGACTGTTATCTGGTTCCCTTCCTAGCCTATGAAGTTCCACAAGAAAGGGACCTGGCTGCTTGGTTGTTTCAACCTGTGTGTCTTGGGAGAAGGGCAGCCATCAGGACTGTAGCATCTACAGGGCACCCCCGGGTGCCATGCCAGTTCTGAGGGCCTTACATAAATGGCCTCACCAACTGGGCAAAGCTAACCCTTGGGCAGGTGCCATTATGATCTCCTTTCCACAGAAGAGCAGAAGGAGGCACATTTTGGTTAACCAGGATATCTGAGGTCAAACCTGGTAAACTGAGGCAGGCCTAGGCAGAGTATCTGAGGTCAAACCTGGTAAACTGAGGCACAGCAGGGCTGGGCAGGGTGCTGAGGTCGTACACATTAAGAAGCACAGCTGGGATGTGAGGTGCAGGCGGCCTGGCTCTGGGCGGTGTTTTCCCATCTCCAGCCATGGGCAGCTAGTTGAGTCTAAGTTGATTAAAATGCAATTTTAATTTAAATAATTTCTCAGGTGCACCTGCCGCCTTTCAAGGTCTTGCCGCCATGTGAGGCTCATGGCTGTGCCATTGGCAGCTCCGATCTGGCCCACGTCCAGCGCCATGGAAGTCTCCATGGAGACGCAGCTCTAGGGTTTGCTCCTCAACCTTGACCTGCTGCGCGGCTCCCGCGTGCCTCACCCCAGTCCCAGCCTCACACCGCGGAGGGGCTGGCCGGCCCTCGCTGGAGGTGGCGCACTTAGTGCTGGCGCAAGCCTCCCTGTCTGCAGCCGGCAGGGTTGACTCGGGCGGGAGCCTCCTCCCTCCGCAGCAGGGCTACCCGACTCGCTAAAGGGCCCGACCGTGAGATTTAGCCTTTCCGTGCCGCCCACGGCCCAAGTCGCGGCTTCTCTTCCTTCTCTCCCCCTTCCCCGCCTCCCCCTCCTCCCTCTTCTGCCGCCAACCATGCAAGCCATTCTTAGCCATTCCTAGCTCATGGCGATGTAAGCGCAGCCCACGGACTGCGTGAGACCCACGGGCCACGGACCCTCCAGTCTGCTCCGGAGTCCGGGGCTGAGCGACGCCTGCTTCTTCCTGGATCACGGCTGAGGGCTGATCTCCGGCTGTCTGGCCTGGTCGGTCTGGGGTGGGCCCCTTCCTCCTGTGGCCTGCTTTCAGGACCCTGTATGACCTCCTAGGCTGACCTCCATGGCTGGGAGCTGGGGCGTCGGAGTCACTGCCCCTCGGCCCTGCGTGGGGCTTGAAGCCCCCCCCTGGCGCGTGCTCTCCCTCCTGCACCGGCAGTTCTGGGGCTCAAATGTCAGTTTTGTGGACACAGATCAGCCTAGTCAGCCTTGGCCGCCTTTCACCTCTTGTGACCTTGGCCGAGAACGTGGTGTTTCTCGTGGAGTCAATGACTGTCCAGCCCAGGGGTCAGAATCAAGTTGATCTGCAAAGCCCTTGAGGCTGCGAGCCTTTCCAGCGCTCATGTCCCTTAAGATATCCGAGGAGCTCCGCGGGACCCTGTGTGCTCCGGGAAGGACAGCCCGGTCCCTCCAGCCTGTGACCGTCCCTTGATGATAACCCCGCAGCCGCCGAGCGGCTCGCTCTGCGCTCCCGGTCCTGTCTCCTCCTCACCAGTGGGGCCGTGATGCACGGGCTCCTGCCGCCGCGGCCGGGACGTCCGGCTTTCTGGGGCGCACCTGCAACGCTCCCCCACCCACACCCTGTGTCCCGTGTGCGTGTCCCGTGTGCCCCTCGCTTTTCTTCGCTGCCTTTTGCCGATGGGTCTCCATGACCACGTGCCCCGCCAAAGCACCTGCCGCCCAGTGCCTCCTCCCTGGGCTCCCTCCACGGCCGTTCCCCGGGGGCAGCCGAGGGAAGACGCCCGGAACCAGGAAGGCTCGGACTCTGGGGTTGGCAGGCGGGTGGCTTGGGGGACCGGCCTCCGTGGGCAGCGGGGAGGCCCCCTGCTGTGACGTCACGGTCGAGGGCATGGGTTTTGGAGGCCAGCAGAGGCAGGGGAAGCTCCTTTGCCCCTTCAACTTGCTGCGGGCCAAGGCTGAGACATGAATCTCTCTCATAAAACAGGGACAATTGTAGCCTCTACGTCAGGGGTGGGCAGAGCCCCCCAGTCAGTCCTCGGGACAGAGTGGCTCCCTGCCCTCAGCTTTCCCACAGCCCGCTCTGCCTGTGACGGTCCCACCGACACCCTGTCAGTCTGCTCGCCGCCAGCCCAGCGCATACCAGATGCGGACCTGCTCCAGGCCCGGCTTGCTGTCAGGGGCTAGAAGGTTCTCCACGGTGGGAGGCAGCGCCTGCGGGCAGGAAGCTCACGGGCCCACGGGGAGACGTGGTGCTGGTGCGGAGGGAGGCCGTCTGCCCTCGCCTGGCTCTTCTGAGAGGGGAGTACGCGGGGCTGCTAGTTACTGTGTTTCATGAGACGTCGCTACTGCAGGGGCCAGGCGTGCGGGACAGGGGGCGGGCGGGCGGGGCGGGGGGAGGAGCGCGGCACCCGCTGAGCAAGGCTGGCTGCTCCCACCGGAGAAGCACACCGTCCGGAAGCCACGTCACCGCGTCCCCGGCCACCTCCAGGGAGCGGGAAAGAGTGGAAAAGATTGATCCCTTGGCTCAGAGTTCCTGACCTGGAGCCCTGGGTGGGTTCCCTCAAGGGCACCCCTGAGAAGCCGGCTGTGCATTTATCCGACATTCGGGGACGCCCCTTCGGGTCCCCCCCACCCGCCAGAGTTCTGGACGCAGAGGGTGTGAGATGAACCAGAAGTTCGTGTTCTCGAGTCAGGGGCTCCCAGAAGCCCCCGCCCGCACCAGGGACAGCCCAGCAGCCTCGCATCCGGCCCTCCATGGGCTGGCCCACACGGGGCTCCCATCCGGCTGGGGCTGCGCGGGGCTGATGGCCCTGCTTGCCGTGGCTCCTGGTCTGGAGCAGCGAGTGTTCTGCACCTGAACTTGGGGTCTGGGGTGCGTCGGCTCCCTCCCCCCTGGGTGTGGCCACTCAGTCCAGGGGTGGGTTTGAAGAGGCTCTTTGCTAGTTCTGGCTGTGTCTGCCGCCGGCGCCCTCTTTGTGAAATCTCTGCGGGCCTCACGCGTCCTCAGTCCATGGATGGTCATAGTTCAGCCCGGACCGTGCCCCCCCGGGTTGGCTCTCAGCCTCCTGCCTTCACTGCTGGGACCCGAAGCAGGCCCAGAGCTGGGCTCTGTCCTGGGTGAGGGTCTTCCTGACCCCTCCCCACACAGTGACCCGCGGCTTCCTGCTCGGTGGGCTCAGGCGGGCCACAGCCTCTGGCTGTGTCATGTTGGTGTGTGGGGTCAGTGTGTCCCCATCTGAGTGGCTAGACAGGCGCTGAGCCCTTCTGGCTGGTTTGTTTTTGGATCTGTGGGTCTGTGGATAGTAGCATTTGCTCAGTGGCATCTCACCGGCTTTCCTGGGATGGCGCGCGAAGGAGACCGCAGAGCGGGGTCCAGAAAAGGCTCTCACCTGGCAGGGTCAGCCCTTGCTCCAGGCTGGAGCCCTTGCTCCCGGCCGGCTCAGCGAGCTCTGCTCGGCTGTGATCTGGGGACGGAGGAGGGATTGATGTTTCCCAGAGAGGAGAAGTTGTCAGATGATAATGCACTTTTCCATCTTGCCTTGAGTTTTTAATAGAAATATTTGTCTGCTTTGATCTCGAGCACCAGGGAAGGGTAAGGAGGGAACCGAACTGGGAGGCATGGGGGGGGGGTGGCGCACGGAGCACCGTTTCCAGGTCTGTCTGCTCCCCGAAGTTTCTGGAGGGGCCGAGAAAACAGCCTACGGCACGGACTGACCATGGCTCCCACGTGGCCCCATTGCGTGGGTGACCTGCTGTCGGACGTTCAGAAGTGCTGGGGACAGACACTGTCCAGTGACTCGGGCTTCCCTACCTGCCTTGCCCTGCTCCTGGGGCTCCTCATTTCCTAATTTTGCCCCCAAATAGCAGATTTTAACATGCTGTCGTTAGAGGCCATCCATTAGAGCCTGCTTCTTTCTCTCCATCGGAGGCCGTCCCCACCTTGCTAGTGTCTGCAGTGACGTCTACGTTACTACCGAGGTGTGGCTTACGGAGCCATTGCTGGGGCCCAGCCCGCCCGCCAAGGCCCTGACCTCACTGCGGCCCGGGTGCTCGTGCAGGTGGAGATGTGTCCTTGCTGGTCCCCGCTCCTTGCAGCCCTGGGACCCGCTGGGAGGTCACCGGCGTCCCTCTGGGTCTCTATTAAGTGACTCTGGACACACAGCGACAATCTGCGCGGCTCCCGTGTCTTAGCTCGGGCTGCGGTGCCACACTCCGTGGATCGGGACGCCTGGGCAGCAATCATTCTCCCTCACAGGTCCAGAGGCAGGAAGCCGAGATCAGCGTGCCGGGGTGCGGGCCGGGCCTGGGGCGGGCTCCTCTCTCTGGTTTGTAGACTCCCATCTTCCTGCTGTGTCCTCCCGCGGCCACGAGGGTCTCTTCCTCTCCGTTTAGGACACTAATCCCACTGTGGGGGCCACTCCCATGCCCTCATCTAAGCCAGCCACACCAAAGGCCCCACATCCGAACACTGTCCCATTGGGGGTGGGGTTTCAGCCTATGAAGTGGGGGCACAGAAACACCCAGAACACCCCTCCCTTCCCCAACCCTTTATGTGGGTGAGGACCGGCGGTGACTGTCTCTAACTTTGGTCACTAGTGGCCTGAGGTGGTTCTTGGTGGGACGTACCTGGGCCACGACTTCCCCCCAAGCCTGCGGGACCGCGCACCGGCACCTTTCTCCTCCACGCCTCGCCCGGTCTCCCTTCTGGACCCCTCCCGGCATTTCGTCCCCCGGGGCGTGTGGACTGCGTCTCGATGCTGCTGTCCTTCTGCTCTAGGTTCCAGAAGCGTCTCCGCTGTTCTCCGTGGTGCAGAGCCAACTCCGGCTTTTCCATCTGAAAATGCAGAATGTTAACTCTGACTTCTGATTTTACTCAGTGGGCTTCAGCTTCTTTTTGTTTTTTTTTTTTTTTTAAATATTTTATTTATTTATTTGACAGAGGGAGAGAGATCACAAGTAGGCAGAGCAGCAGGCAGAGGGAGAGAGGGAAGCAGGCTCCCTGCTGAGCAGAGAGCCCGATGCGGGACTCGATCCCAGGACCCTGAGATCATGACCTGGGCCGAAAGCAGAGGCTTAACCCACTGAGCCACCCAGGTGCCCCGGGCCTCAGCTTCTTGTCTATAAAAGCCGATAGGAGCATCTCCCCACAGAATGTTCGTGAGGGCAAGGCTCCGGGAGCCCGGGAGAGGAGCAGCCGGGAGTGCGATGTGTGCATCGAGCCCCCCGCCCCGCCCCCGCCCTGCACATCTCGCCGCCCATCTCCCCTGCACGTCACACACCTGCCGCGCTGTCACACTGCCGTGCGCTCTGCATATCTCGTCCATGACTTATAGTCAATACGGAAAATGAATCGGCGTGGGATGCCTCCCGTTGCTGCAACCATGCAGAAATGATGGGTAAAATATAACAAAAAGTTGTAAATTTGTGTGGAAACTGAAAGCAAAGGGAGGCCTTGATACCAGAGTCAGATGGGGCTCAGAATCGGAATGAGGGCGTGCGTCCAAATGCGATGTCGGAAGGTGGGCCCGGGGAGTGGGGGCGCGTTCCCATCATGTAGTCGGGCTCCGAACCACCGAGTGGGCACCTGCCCTACGCTGTGGGCCCCTGATTTTGGAAGGACAACCCCATGATGCATAGTCACAGCGCAGAAGCCCCGAGGTGGGAAGTCTGGGGTTGTGTCTGGGAAGAACATGTCAGGGACGGTGGGAAGCCGTTCATCTCCATCGGATGCAAAGGCTGCACCCCTGCACAGGGGTGCCTCCGACGCCCAGGACCCTCGAGATACCGCTGCCCCTGAAAACAGTGCTTGAGGGAGATGCACTTAGTAAAAACACGGAGGACACACATCACAGCAGAGAATTCCAGGTTGTTCTATCATCTGAAGATTAAAACATAAGATGTTTAGGTATTTCAGCAAGGTTAGCATTTTGGGAAACATTGGCAAACGTAGAGCATTTCAAAGAAACTGAACAGGTAGTTTTAAAAAATGAAATAGAGGGAAACCCTAAAATGTAAAATACCGTCATTGAAAGAAGCGTTGGTCGCCTCGATTCCTAAGGCAATTGTCCCAGGCATATGCACGTTTTGTGTTTCTGGCCCTTGGAAACATATACAAGGAAGATGTCACACAGCTCCCATCGGTTGCCTCCCTTGTGAGTCTGGGATCTGTCGCGGGGAAGAGGTCTCAGAAAGTCAAGACGACACGGATATGTGCAGAGTTCACGCCGGCCCCTTTAGTTCTGCCCACGGCCCTTCCGAGGAGGCCACCGTTCCCCGCGCTACAGGTAGAGAAGCCCCGGCCCGGGGAGGAGGCTCTGCGTTCCCTGGCTCGGACTGCGGGTGCGGAGCCGAAGCCCGGGTCTATGCCCAGACAGCTTGTGCTCCGACCGTGACTGTGTCACTCGTCCCCCGCTGGGTCAGTTTCCCAAAGATGTGAAGGTCACTCTCCTGAGCGATGACGTCGGTGACATTAAACCGTTATGTGAAGGCGGTTATTGATTTAGGGTTCAGCGTCGATTTCCTTTTGCGAGCTCTCTGACCGCCTCGCCCGCCTCTGCCTGGGAGCCCTGGCATGTGTCAGGGTCAATCACAGAGTCTCTCCCTCCTCACCTCCCTGTTGGGTGGTGTGGCTGGCGTTCCGCGATAAGCCTGCATCCCCGAGGGCAGATCCTAGCCCAGGAATCAGGCTGACAGCGGTTCCTGGGGATCCCCCAAGCCCCCGGACCCGTGCACTGTCTTGCTTGCCAGAGGTCTGGGCAGGCGCCCGTAGGGTGGGGTCTACCATGCAGGCTGAGTGGGCTTCGGGGAGCGGATCAGGAATGCATGAGGCATGACAATTGATGGAGTTAATTGTAATTAATGACTAAGAAGCTCTTTAAGAATTCAAGATTAATTTAAAAAGACACCTAGAAGGGTACAGAGCAGACCCAACCGCATTTAATGCCTCTCATTTAATGCATATGCATCAGAAGTAGGGTTTTTTTTTCCTTCCAGATGTGCTCGTGGAAGAACAAATGAGAAAATGTTCCTAAAATATCCCTAAGTACAAGCCCGCCCCGCCAGAGAGAGAAAAACACACGCAAATACGCTACGAAGGGTGCCGTGGCCGGGAAGGGCCCAGCGGACCACCCGACAGATTTCTCTAAGTCTGGGTGACTTTAGGGAGAGTGGTGGCTTTCCCTCCGAGACAGGCTGGACCTCTTAGTTCAAAAAGGAAAGCGATCGTTCAGGTCTGGAGGACGGTGAAAGAGGTGCAGGCATGTCTAGCGACAAGGGTGCTAACCATCTAAGGTGCGAGAGAAAGATGAGCCGTGTCTGATTGCCGTCCGGGGGATGTGAAGGCCACATCTTTGCTGGGCCAGCCCCCCGGAGACGCGCCCGGTTCCCCTCCCGTGAGCCTGGGCGGGCTCTGTGACTCGCGACAGGAGAATACGGTGGGAGCAGCCCATGCCAGTGTTCCCACAGTCCCTCAATGCCTGCTAACGGCCTTTCCTCTCTGGAAGCACAGGCCACCATCTTGTGGGGAAGGCCAACCAGCCACGTGGGAGGTCCCGAGCCCCGGCCTCTGGGCCACGGAGCCACGTGGGCAGTGTGCCTACAGCAGCACCCCCGGCCCTCCAGCTGCCCCGAGCGACCACAGGGAGCAGAAAGAGGAACTTTTTGTGGCAGGCTCTGCCCAAAGCTCGGGTAAGCAAGGAGCCAGCGTGCTGGCCGATTTCGTGGTTGAACGAGAAGTAGATTCTCGTAAGAGCTAGAGGGAAATCGGGGAAACAGCGAAATGAGGCATGTGGGAAACTCCCTTCCTGTCTAAACACATATCAACGTGTTAAAACATAAGTAAATAGTTACTATTTGTGTATGTCATAAATTCAACACTTAGTGTATTTCCAAAGCACAGGGATGCGACAGCAGCCCCTCCGGGGAGTCTCCAGCTGCTAAAGAGGAGGACTCCTGGCTTTGCAGGGAGGGCACCCACTGGCCTGGGCCTCAGACGTGCCATCCGGCAGGTGCCCGAGGACCTGGGGCTTCATGCCTCCTCTGGGTCTGGAGTGTCGACCTGAGGACCTGGTACTTAGGGGTGTAGGCTGGGCTCCTTGCAAACTGCTTGGGGCAGGGGTGTCTCCCGATTTAGGAGGGGAAGCGGAGCGGCCTGTAGGCGGCCTGAAGAGGCAGACCTGGACCCCGCGGCCTTCGTGGGACACCTTCTCCCCGGGGGTCTGAAACCACACAGCGTCACAGCATAAATCCCTGCGAGGGGGACTCTCAGTCCCGACTGAAACACCATGGGCACCGTGAGCTCACGAGTCTAAAACACCATCATCCATGGAAGCGTCTTCAGGTTCCGGAGAGCAGAATACGGTGGACGAGAACCGCCGGGGGACGCGCGGGCACAGCCAGGTACGAGAAATCCCCACAGGGAGGGGCAGCCCGTGGCAAGCCCTGGGAACCCCGGAGGGGCTCAGACGCTAGAACGTCCTCTCGGGGCTTTCCAGTAAGCGCAGTTCAAAAGTGGTTAAAGAGATAAAGAAGCGGAATTCATATTGAGACAAAAGGGCGTGACTAAAACGAAAAGTCATCACTAAAGATAGAAGAAAGGGGAATAGTGGGTTGGGAAGTCTAGCCACGCAGCCACCTCGAAAAAAATCCGTCTCTGGATATTCCCGTGAGCACAGAGACTCAGGAGGCAGCTCAGAGGGGACATCAGGGGACATCTGGGGACACCGGGGGACACGGGCTCTGCCACAATCCTCGCCCCTCACATGTCCTCGAGCGTGGCTCTCTCAGAAATCCCAGCACTGCGTTTACGTCACCTTTCCTTCGTGGGTGGCATGCGACGGTTTTCTTTCTTGTCTTGAGTTTGCCTTCTAATATATTTTTTTCTTGTGAGGATTTATTCTGTTTATATGTTTGGAGCAGGGAGAGAGCCTTTAGCTCAATTTATCTCTATTGGGCCCAGGTTCCTAGCGGAAATCGTCTGGGCTGCTCTGTCCGACACGGAAGCCAGGAGCCGCAGGAGGCCATGTGCGCTCAAATTTAAATTAGAACAAAACAAGGAGAAATCCAGTGTCTCGGCTGCCCTGGCCTCACAGCAGGTGCCCAATGGCCGCCTGTGTGACGGGGCTACCGTGCTGGAGCGCGCAGAAGCAGGGCGTCCCCCACTGAAGGCGCTCTGTTGAGGGGCTCTGCCCCAGACGGCCCCGGAGGACCCAGCAGGGGAGTCACACGATGTGTGCCACCATAAAGGAGGCTTCTGCAGAGGGGCGGCGGGCCCCTTGCCACAGTGTGAGGGAGGTGCAGCCCAGGGCTGCGGGGAGATCCCTGCCGGGGTGGAAACGCAGGGAACGTGGGTGGGAGCCACTCTCGGTAGCTCCGAGTCCCCAGCCGTGGCCGAGGACGGAGCGGGGAGACGAGAGAAGGAAGTTGGAGCAGCTGCTCGGCTCTCCTCTCCTCCTGGTGAGGGGGAAATTCTGCATCTGTAGGATCTGGGCACTGGGAGCTCGGGGAGCTATTTCCAGATGTTGCTATATTACACCACAACCCACAGCACCAGATTGCAACAACACGGATTCATTTATATGCACACAGACTCTGACACGGACTGCATTTCAAAATTAAGCAGAAACAGGGAACTGCAGCAGCGTCGGGTCGTGCTGATGAAGAACAGGGGAGACGGGCTCACTGCTGGGGAGCCGGTTTGCCTTTCCAAAGCGAAGGAGACGCTGCGGCTCAGGGAGACGGTCCCCCAGCCGGGCGGCGGCAGGCGAGGACAGAAGCTCCTCCAGGTGGCAGGGAGCAGAGCAAGGTCGGACGGAGCACACAGGACACACGCAGGGTGTCCTCAGTCGAGGAGGCTGGGAAAGGCCGTCCTCAGTTTGTCGGAAGAGCTTGGAAAATCATTCAGTGTGGCACGTGGGGGAGCCCTGCAAGCTTGTTTCTCGTTTTGAATCACCCGAATTCCTGGTACGTTGCACAGTGATGCGGACGGCCCTGTTCATTTCAGGTCGGGTGAGAGATACGGGGCAGGGACAGGAGGGGAGGGGCACGGAGGGCCCCCGTCCGTGCCGAGGGGCTGCCTGGTGGAGCCCAGATGGGGTCCTGCGTGGTGGGGTTTCCGCGACGTTCAGGACCTCACGCCTCTCCTCGTGGGGTCTGCTGTCCAGCGAGGAGTACGGGAGATGGAGAGCGCGGTGGGAATCCATCCTGGGACAGGCTGCAGGGGAGGCCTCACCCGAATTCTCAGAAGGGGCAGCACCTGAGTTGGGGGGAACAGGGTCCACCCTGGCCGCTCTGTGCCTCTGCTGCCAGCCGGCTCCCGGATCTGCAGGGGAGCGCCACCGGTCTCTGGCTTCCTGTGTCTCCCTCCCCACTTGTTGTGCTGGACAAAGAGGACACCCTATTCCAGTAGGGCCCCATCCTAGCTGAACACCCGGCAAAGACCATATTTCCAGATCAGGTCACCCTCTGAGGTCCTGGGGGCTAGGACTGGAGCATACCTTTTGAGGGGGACAGTGTTGAGCCCAGGACAGAGGAACAAGAGGTCTCTGAGCATTTGTGGGGGGAAACCGGGGAGTCAGCCCGTGCGTACTACGCTGGTCGCCCACGGCCCCTCAGTGTGGCCAGGCCCCCCGGGGTCCTCCACTTCCTCTTCCTTCCTTTGCCCTGTCTGCACGGAGGCCAGAACCTTCCACGTGGGCTGTCCCAGAAGCACTTGTCTAGAATGCACATTTGAGGTACTCAGAATTCCCAAGGAGCTTTATCCCGAATACCCAGACCCCTTCAATGACACGCAGGGGCTCTGCACAGACTGTTTCCGGCTGATCCATGAGCGCTTGGTTTTGTAAGGACGGCGCCCGCCTGCCGGGCCCCATAGCCAGCCCCAGGCGCCGTGCACTGCGCGCTCGCTCTTGCTCACCCTCGCAACCAACGCGGCAGGTGCGTGCTGGCGCCCACCGCAGGAGGACATGCACACGGAGGGTTTAATGAGCTTTTACGTAGTGTGTGCTCAACGGAAGCGAAACTTGTGCAGGACACACTGCTGGCTCGGAACTCAAAGAATCAGATGCAAGCCCGGGCGCACGAACTCTTCCCTCTCGCTCCTTAGAAGTCGGCCTCGGAAACCCTAACGTGGCCCAGTACCGACCCTTTGTCCTTCCTGCCGCGGGCAGTGCTTCCCCGGGTCTTCCTCGAGCCTCCCAGCCCCGGGACCCCGTCGGTGCTGCCCACCTGCTCACCTTGGGGTCCCGGTTAAGCGCACCGGGCAGGGGAGGCTCAGCCCCTCCTCGCCGCGCCCCGCCCTTTCCCGCTTCTCCTTCCTGATTCGCCTGTTCCCGGACCCTCTCTGACCTCAGCTGCAGAGTCCGTCTCATTTTCCACTTCCTGACACGAAATCGGAAGATTCTTTTCTTAAAAAAAAAATAAATCAATAAAAAGTCTTAATCTTGTTATCGGGTAAATAGACACTCGTTCATGCGACGTTGTTTAGAATTTTGTAGCGCCCGGGATTAGTTTTTCTTAAGAAGTGAAACTCCACCGAACGTATCATTAAGAAACGTCTTAACCTGGATGCTTGTTTTTGTTTTTTTTTTTCCTGTTTGCTCTTTGTAATTGCTGCCCAAATATAACTTGGCATATTTTTTTCACTTGAGGACGATGGCCATTTAAATAATAGAATAGAATGTTGGTCCTGGGAAAGCACTGCGTATCACTTTAGGGTTAGTTTTTATCAAATAGTAAGTGTGTACGAGAGACCCATGGAGCCCGTGGGAACTGAGTAAGCACGGAGAGCTGCGGGCGGCGCGCAGCTGGCGCGGCTGACGGGGGCACTGGCGCCTGTCGCACCTGCTCCCTCTTCCTCTCTCGGTGGCAGGTATGACCCTCATTCTGACTTCGTGTGAGTCATCCGTTTGTTGGTTCGTTACCGTGTAAATAATGTACTTTCTGGTTGTGCCTGCTTCGGGTGGGATAGGTAGGAAGGAGGTATGTTGTGGGACGTCCTAAGTGGCTTGTGTTTTTCCCACTGGACATCGAAGGAGGGGGAGTTGTAAAAGCAGCAGCCGTTTCCGAAACCTGGACCCAGGGCAGGGAGGAAGCAGGGGGAGCACAGTGCGTCTCTCTCCTGCTCTCTGACCTCCGACCGGGGCCCCCACTGACGGAGCCCACCTGGAGTCCTGAGGGCACAGCTGGGCCGACCCACCCTGGCTCTCGTGGCGGTGACCCTCCGCCCCACAGAGCAGAGCAGCGAAGACTAGAGACGGGCCCTGGAATTCCAGCACACACGTCGGCCCCTTGAGGTGACAGCCAGACGGTCCCTCTGCGTGGTCGTGCCAACCGAAGCGTGGACATCGTGAGCCGCTGGAAGTGGCGTGAAGTGGCGCCCGCAGAGGCTTCCACTCACAGCTGTGGCTCCTCGATAGGCGAGACTCTCGCCGTGCACGGGCCACACGTGCTTCCTCCTCTGCATGGTGCCCACTGGGCCCTGGCCCGCGGTCCTATGTGTTCTGGTCTTCGCATACGAACGCACCGACCCGTTTATCCCCAGCTCTGTACCGAGCGCCGTCTGGGGGGCGTCAAGTCCTGTGCCAGGTCTGGGAGATGTGGCTGTGAGCGCAGGTGACCGTCACCGGGGGAGCCCCTTCGGCGCTACCGTTCTGCTGGCGAGGGGCAGACAACGGTTCAAATACCCTGGAAAGGAGGAAACCAAGTGTTGTGATTGTATCACAAGTGTTGTAATTCCTTATGTGCCTGCCTCCTAATTATATTGCAGGTGTCATCGAGGACAACAGAGGGACAGACGCAGGCCGGTGGTGGTTTCTGGTACTGCTGTCCAGGAAGCCTTGGCGAGAAGATGAGGCATGGGAGCAGGCGGCCCTTCTCCTGCCCGGCCGCAGGTCCCTGCCCTACCGCAGGTGTCCTCCTGTCCAGCTGGGGGTCTCCCCCTGCCCAGGTGTGGTTGTCCCCGCTGCCCAGCCGCGGGTGTCCCCCTGCCTGGTCGGCTACGCTCGCACAGGGTCACGTCCTCACAGCCGCCGCTCTGTTCTCTCTCCTCTCGCTCAAGTCCTGTCAGTTAGTGGGTTCGGAGCTCGCCTCATCGCTCGTTTGTTACCTTCCCTCCACTGACGACTGTCGTCTCGAGAGGCATCATCTTTCTTCTCTGCTCTTTGATGTGCTCCGTGCTGCTTTCTCTAACTTCTTGATGCTGGATGGTCGCCTCATGAATGTCCAACCTTTCTTCTTTCCCAACACGAGTTATTGGGGAGGCGCGTTCCCTTTTATGAACCAGTTCAGCTGTGTCCTACCAGTCTTGAAATTGCATTTTTAAAAATTTAAAATGTCCATTATAGTCTTTTTCTTTTACCTGTGGTTAATTTAAAAGTATGCTTTCAGGAGGTTTTTTTTCCCCAGATGTATGTTATCTCTCTAATATTTTTGTTACTTCTAATATAATTAAGTTTTTGTCTGGAAGACGGGTCTGCTTTTTCCCAAACCTCTGAAGTCTGCCGGGGCTGCTTTAGGGCTGAGCCCCTGCTGGTTTCTGGAAGTGTCCGTGTGTGCTCGAAAACAATGTGTACTCTTCGGTTGGTTCTATTTTTACATTAGAACAAGGGTGTCAGTCGTGTGATCCAAATGCTTAGTATATTTATGGGTTTTTATCTGTTTCGTCTGTCAGTAGCTGCGTGAGATACAGTAGAATTTCCTTCCTTCCGTGACAGAATACCGTCTGTCAACACGGGGCGCACGTCATTAGGCTGACCCTATCCGAATTGTTACATATCCCGGTGTGTTTAACGTTTGTCATTTTACAGTCGTCTTTCTCTGTAAGTGTTTGGACTCAGATTCTGCATCTGAGGCTAGTACCCACGGAAGACGTGCGCGCACGAAGCACGTGCGTGCTACCTCTATCTGCGCATGACGCACGCGCGTGTGGTGCGTGGGTGCGCGCGATGCATGTGCGTGTGGGATGCCCGTGTGTACTCACACGCATCGGGTATGCCGGTTTCCTTTTGATTGACATTCGGCCGATGCCCCTCGGGCCGTGGTGGTCATCTCTGGTCTCTTCTGCATCCCGAGGGTTACAATGTTGCCTGTAATCAGCACGTCAGGTGCTCCGGTTCAGAACCCGGCTCGGCCACCTTCGCTATCCAGATAATGAGCTTGGACTCTTATGGACTCTTACGTACCGTGACTTCTCCTGGACCGGGTTCTTCTCCCTTGCTTCCCGTCCGCTTCTCTGGCCTCGCTTCTGTGGGTCGACGGCGCTGGTCGTGCTCACTCCACGCTTCCTGACGCTGCTTCGGACTTGCCTGCCATCTGGTTGATCCGTCTGGGCTGTTGCCCTAGAAACCTTTCCTGGTGCACCCGACGAAGGACAACCGAGGTCACACGCTTGCCCTCCTGCCACACGGGGTCTTGGAATCCTGGAACTCCCAGAATCCCCTGCTCTACTTCAGTGCTATTTGGTCCATTTCAAAAATCTTTAAACGCTGCATGTTTCGAAAGCCCCAAGTGGGGTTCTCTCTCTTTTTTTTTCATTTTTGCAATTTTTTAAAAATTATAACTCCTGTTTTTTTTTTCTAAATTTTTTCAATTTATTTATTTTCAGAAAAACAGTATTCACGATTTTTCCACCTGGGGTTCTCTTGGCGTCTTTACTGTCGTCTGGAGTTACGCCGTCCGGGTTTGTCCATGTTTGTTGGTGTGTTTACCGGCTTCCGCCGTGGCTCCCGCCCTCGCCCAGCCCCTCCTGGTCGTGGTTTCCCCTTCCGTCCTGCTGTGAGGTCAACGGCCGCACATCATCTGAGGCGTTTTATACCTGAAAGTGCCTCCTTCTGCCTTCACGGGTAAATGAGGATTTTCTGAATACTCCGTTCTTTTCTTCCCCTGAAACACACGGAAGATATTATTACCCTTTTCTTTGCGAGGGGGTGTCCTCTGTTGATGGAGAAACCAGCCCTCAGCCCGATTGGTGCCACGTTCTCGGCAGTGTCGGTTTTCCTTCTTGCTGCTTTTAATGCTTTCTCTCGGTCTGGTAGTCACCTTGCCGCCTTTGCAGTTCAAAGATGATGTATTTGAATGTGGATTTCTTAAAAAAATATATAAATACAGATACAGATATTCTTACTATGTCCTATTAGGTTGCCTGACTCTGAGGACTGGCGCCTTTCTTCTGTTTCTGAGGATTGTTACCCAGCAGCCCCTGTATTGGCTCCTTCCAGAATTCCGGTCAGCTGGGCCCTCTCCACGCTTTTCCCTTCTTAACCCGTGTTTTGCATCGTCACCTCTGCTATGCCCGATCTCCCAGCTCAGGAACTGCTTCGTCATCGGTGTTTAACGTGCTACAACCTGTCTACGGAGGTTTTTATCTCAATTATCATGTCTGTGGTTTCTTTATTTCTAGGACTTCTACTTCTTTCCAGATCCGCATCATTCTTTGCCCTAGTCTCTGGAACTGTGTGCGTCTTTACAAACGTCACTCCTTAAAGCACATGTCAAAGGCCTACTTTTTCACGGCAGCGGATGTAAATACGAGAGCCACCCTTGTTGTGACGCGACCCCGTGTTTCTGCCGGCTCTCACGCACGTCACCTGCCTCCTCTTTTATTTTGTGATTTTGGACCATGGCTCGTTTTTCTCATGACTTTTTACATGGGAATGATTTGAGGCCTGAGCTGAAGGTATGTTCGGTTGCAGAGAATTTGCATTCAATTCTCTTTGGGAATTTGGATAAGAGATACTTTGTGTTTTTTCCTTTTTTACAGAGTCGGTGTGAATTCAGGCTGCAAAACCACATGGGAACTTGCTTGGGGTGCCAGATTATGAGAGCGGATTTTTGTTTTTCCATCCATTCAGCACCAAATTTGAGCCAAAGTGGTTTTTTTTTTTTTTTTTTATTATGTTTTTCAGAGGTCTCTCTAGGTTAGTGTTGTATGGAAGAGTGGCCCTTGGAGGTCCAGCTTCCTGCGGGGCTCTTTTATGCGACACCCTGCCCCGGCGTCCGTGGGCTGGCCTTGCGTCGTCCCTGGAGCACCGGTCGGGGCAGCCGTTGGACTGGGAGGTCGTGGCCTTCGTGGCCGCAGGTGTCGCTGGGCTTGGAGTGGCTCCAGCAATTCTGCTCCATGTGTTGTTTGGGCTCTGAGGGGTCGTCCTCACCCATTCAGCGAGGCATTTCAAAAGCGATTTTTAGGGCAATATTTTGCTGGGCATGTTCCGTTGTTAGGAGAAGGTTGTTCACTTTTTATAGTTATAATTGCATTTTCCTCCTTGGGTTGTTCCTGTGCTTCCGGGTCCTTCTCTGTCTCCAGCGTCATTCTGGCTCTGAGCCTCGTTAGCGTGAGATGATAGATGCGGTGTGTGTCTTCGCACACGGTTGGATCCCTGCCGAGTATTTGTGTGTTGTACGAGGATGCCTTCAACGCCGTGGAGGTGGGCACGGTGCTAGGGATGCCTTCAACGCCGTGGAGGTGGGCACGGTGCTAGGGATGCCTTCAACGCCATGGAGGCTAGGGATGCCTTCAACGCCGTGGAGGTGGGCACGGTGCTAGGGATGCCTTCAACGCCATGGAGGTGGGCACGGTGCTAGGGATGCCTTCAACGCCGTGGAGGTGGGCACGGTGCTAGGGATGCCTTCAACGCCGTGGAGGTGGGCACGGTGCTAGGGATGCCTTCAACGCCATGGAGGTGGGCACGGTGCTAGGGATGCCTTCTGTCTCCTCTTCCTGCTGCCCCACTTGGCAATTGTGCCTTACGAGTCTGCCCACCCTGCATGCGCCTCGCGTCTGTTTCTTCTCATTGCCGCTCGGGTCCCCAGCAGGGGCGGCCCCGTCACATTGCTCACCCACCCCCTGCGGGAGATGCACTTGCATGAGAAAGGGTCCTCTTGGCATTTTAAACCCGTTATTTTCCGAAAGCACAGATGCTGGTTTTGGTGGGTTAGGCCTTGGAAATACAGACCCTTCACTTGGTTTCATTAAATTCAGTTTTGCAATTGCTGGTTGAGCTTCTGGGTGGTTGACGGAGCGAGCAAGTCTAACGGTGCCTTCCTCCTGTGTTCGAATGCCCAAGGGTCTCGTTTGCTTTCTGCTGCGGCGCCAAGTGCTCTCTGTCTCCTGCAGTTCTAGGAAATCCTGAACGTGGAGACAGGTGGCCCCCTTCATCCTCCTCCACGGGCATTCGCTAACTCACGCTCTTAGAGGACGCGGGAGTCACTTAGGTCTGCACAAGTGGAACGCGGCCTGATGGATGGGTGGGTCCAACAGGGCCCAGCGTGCGTGGCAATGGGGTGCGCAGGGTGGACGCGAGCTTGGGGGGGCGCCGGAGCCCACCTGCCTCAGCTCCTGCTAAGTCGTGACTTGGTAAGGAGCCCCAGCGCTCAGCTCACGACGGTTCATTTCGTGTTATCTGTTGGCTGTGGGTTATCGTGGCTCCGCTTCCTGTATCTTCACTATTCCGGCAAGTGCTTGAAGGAGGGGCCCTGAGTTTGGGTTTCCCGCTCTCAGAAGGGAAAGAGCAGCAGAGCCGAGGGGACGGGCCCTGCCCTCGCGTGTCCGGCTGACGCTGGATGGACTAAAGCAAGTCACGGTGTCCGTGACAGGAGTGGAAGAACCCCTGCCCACACCAAGGGACACATGGAAGATCACATGCTGACGGGGAGGACAGAGAACACCCACGGGGCCCCCCAAAGCTCCGGAAGCTCCATAGACCCTCAGAGCCCAGGCAGCCCTGCAGCGGGCCCTTCAAATGGACCCTCATCCACATCAAGGACCATCTGTGCACAGACAGGAGCTGGATCTCAGCAGGGGCCGTCAGGGAAGGGCAGTCGGAGGAGATGCTGGGAGCTTAGAGCAACGTCGTGTCTGCCGAGGTTCTCCAGAGGCGCGGCTGCCCTGGGGCTCTGATCTGCTGAGCGGCCCTGCTTCTCCAGGTCTTGCTCGGACTCCTCCCTGGACCCGGGCTTCCCTTCTTTTCTTCACTCGGAAAATGCTATTCTTGATTCAGGAGTCAATCCGGTCTCCCCCAGGAAGCCTCCGGTGCAAGCCCAGGCTGGACGGAGCATCTTTCCTCCGTAGCTGGCTGGGCCGTATCTCCGCTGCTGCCCTGTGTTCTCCCCTGTGGGACTGCAGGGGCAGGGACTGTGGCGTGTTCCGTGTTTCCATCCCCAGGGCTGGTGGGGCTTGTTGATCAGTGTGTCACTTCTCGTTCCCAGCGGTGGGAGGCGGGCTGCGGAAGTGACCTTCTTTCTCCTGGTGTCCCCCCCCCCCCTCCGGCGAGCAGCCTCCAGGGGCTGTCAGGGTCTCTGGAGTCCTGAGCCCCACGGCCGTGCACACACACTGCTGCTGGGTGGCTTGTACCGGCCATGGCTTGGGGGGAGGGGGGCTTGGGAAGATATTTATTTGTCTCATAACCTCAGGAATGGGATCCTGTTTCCCCACTTACATTTATGAGTAAAATGTCTTCTTAGGTTGTTCAAAAAAGCAAGTTTTAGACCATTAACTTTTTTTATTTTACCTTTTATTGGAGTTTAAATAACAAGGTGTGCATAGAGCACGGTGCAGGGCGATTATGAAGCCATAAAGGCGTTTAGTGTGCTCGCGGGGCTAGCGGCAAGCCCGAGTGCCAGGGGGAAGAAAGATCGGCTACACTGACTCCTCGAAGCATAGTGTTTACTCAACCTTCCCTTTCAATGGGGCAGCCTGTAAAGTCGAGGGGATCAGTGTAAGGAGCCTGCACGTTGGCCTGTGGCTGCTGCCCAGGGCTGTCCGTGGTTCTCGGGGCACAGTTGGTCCCCGGCGGCGGTGGCACCCCATGTCTTCCAGAGGGTGAGGAGTGCAGATGTGTCCTGCGTGGCCAGCCAGGGAATGAGTGCTGGTTGGTATCAGCAGTCTGCGATTCTAATCCCAGCTTTCCAACCGCTGGCTGGGTGATTTGGGGCAGAACCCCGGAAATCTCCGTGGAATGGGAAGAAGGACAGTGGATAATGAGTCTAAAACTGCCTTGACAGTGAAAAAAAAATTATACAAGGGTCGACTATTACTTACAGCATCTTTCAATCCCTTTCCTTATCAGTACGAATATCGGTTGCGTGAGAAGACAGAACGGGCAGAATCCGGGGCCTCTGGATTAAAAATAAGGATCTGGGATGCATCCTGTTTCATCTTCTCTCCCCCTTGTCTGAGAAGTCCTGCAGTCGGAAGTCTTTATGACGATGACACCTGTGCTGGGACGTCCTGCTGCTGGCAGTCAGCCCAAGTCCCTTCAGCCTTGGTGGGGAGCTAGAGACGCATGCACTGTCTTTACCTCTCTGCGCTGTAGGCTTTATGTGGCTCTGGTGCTTGTCTTCTTTGCACCTGCTGATGACAGTCCTGGACCTGGTGTCACTCCTTGAACGGTGAATTTGATCCGAGATTTGGAGCGCCTGGATCCACACGCACTGTGCAGAGCAGCTTAAGGATTCTGCCCTATCACGAGATGCCAAGACTACTCAATGTGGGGAAGAGGTCTGGATGAGATCTCTGAAAAGGGAACATCGAAATGCCGGGGTTTGTTAAGTCTGGGAAGGTATTGTGATCACAGGAGGGATGGCTGGATTGGGGGACCATGGGTGTCGAGACCCTCACGTGCAGAGGCTGTGATGGGAGTATGTGCGGGGGATGTGGGATGACGGCAGGGGGTGAGTGGGTTCTCGACCACACAGTTTACATGGACCTGGAGACACACCCCTCCATGCCAGAGCTCTATGCTAAACCCTGAAAAGTACAGGAAACCAATGTCTTGGGCATGTGGTTAGTGGTGGCCAGTTACATGGCGGTTTTCAGCACTGACTCGTTCATTGAACAGAAATTTGCTGCGTCCTTCCTCTGCCTGGTCACCGGCTGCCGCGATGAGCGACATATGGGTGACGTGGACATATCAGCCAACAGTTTCAATAAGTTATGACCGATGCTCTAAACCAGTTATGAGCAGGGGTTAGTGACATAGGCACAAAGAGAGGAGGTTGTTCATTTGACACTTACTGAGTGCCTACTGTGTGCTGGACACTGGAGCTGAACAATGAGAGAGCAGGCACACATGCCCGCCCCACTGTCCAATAAAGGAACAACGTCTACAGAAGGAGATTCAGATCCATTGAGGAGAAGGCTGGAGTGAGGAAGGGGGACAGGGCTTAGGGGCGCTCTTCTCTGAGCATCTCTGGGAAATACAAAGTGAGGCCATCCAATGAGAGGGATGACTAGAGGATGTCCTGGGGGTTTGAGAAGAAAGGAAGAGGTAAAATCATTGACTGGGAAAGCAGGCGAGAATGGACACAGCAGATGTGGTCGAAACTGGTGCGCAGTGTTAAGAGCCCATTTAAAGTTAGAGTCTAGAATTGAGCGTGCGACCTGTCAACACGGTCACGCATTTTGTTCCAGCCGCACTAGCTGAGCAGGTGCCGTCATGAGTAGATAGATGGTCAAATGTGATCAGAGGTGTGGTTTGGCCCAACTGGCTCAGGTAAAGGGGAAAGGGACATGGGAGTTGAGGGTATATATTCAGGGGAACGGTTATGGCTAAATCATGAAGTGTCAGCTGTGCAGACACTGAGACAGGAGTCAAGGTCTGTGAGGAGGAAGGGGCAGTGATTGGAGCACAAAGTGAGGAACAAGGAACAAGGTGAGGCAGCGGGAGGGAGAAACCGATGCGTGAAATCCACTGATGCACTGAATGGAGGGAGAGTGGTCGGAAGAAGTGTCTGCCTCACCCCATGCCCAGTGGCAGAGAAGTTTATACACCTCACCTTGTTTTGAAGGCATAGGGGAACTGATGGGATGTGATCCTGGCCGAGGAATCTGACATCACCAAGGAACATACAGAATGGCCAGCTTCCCGGGGAAACCTGGGATTTGCTGGAGTGCCCTGGGAAGATTCTGGGCTTCGGAGCCAGTCGGGCTTGGGTTTAAAACCTAGATCTATCAGTTACTAGGGATAAATCTGGATGAGTTACCTGGTATCTCTGGAACACCTGGTTTCTCATCTGAAAAAGTTAAACAATTTCCCCTGCCTAGAATTGTTACAGATGTTAAAGAATAATGGACACCCATTTGGTGAGCAGTAATTACTTTTTGTTAGCTTTTACTTCCTTCTTGGGACCAAGTTTCTTCATCTGTAAATGTATGATAATTACATATTTGGATTGTCATATGAATTAAATGAGATAATAACTACAAATTTTCTGGTGCCCAAGGGGAACTCAGTATATTTTGAAGTTAGCCTTGGGGGTCTTGGGTGGCTCAGTTGATTAAGCATCTGACTCTTGATTTTGGCTCAGGTCATAATCTCAGGGTCCTGAAATGGAGCCCTGCATCAAACTCTGTACCAGGCATGGAGCCTGCTTAAGATTCTCTCTCCCTCTCTCTCTGCCCTTTTCCCATGCTCTCTCTCTCTTAAAAAAAAAAAAAAAAGTTGAAGTTAGCCTTAACCTTTTTGGAACAAATTATTATTTGTAAAATAGGGATAACACATGCTCCTTTGGAAAGTTTTCCAAAGAAATATTGTTTACCTTAGTATATTCTCACTTAACTTCCCCTTTTTAACCAGCAGATAGGAGGGAGGGGAAAAAAAAAAACCCCACAAGGCAATTTTGAAATCGACTATGATCGTTGTGCTCAATCTAATTGCAATGAAATTGGAGTTGATTTAATTATCAGCATCTAGAAAACTAAATTCTGCTCCGTACATGTGTGTTACATGGAGATCCAAGAGAACTCCAAATTCCAGTAAGTGATTAGTTCATTATGTAGACTAATTGCTTTTACAGTTATAAATAAATTCAAAACATCGCAGATCTAAAATACACACCTGTGCACTAATTGCTTTTCTGAGAGCTGTTTCCATGGCTGCAGAGCTGACATCCTGCCGCCCACGGATAGGCTCGTGCAGGTGGATCCCGGAGACGCACTTGAGGGAGGGCACATTAACGCAGGGCTCCGGCAACAATGAGGTTCAGCACCACAAGGCCCCGGACAGCACCACCTCGAAGATTCTGCCCGAAGTCAGAATTCCAGAACATTAATTAGGTCTGAAAAAGGGTTTAAGGAAAAAAACCCACCAAAACCCGAAAACCAAAAAATCCCGGCTAGTGAGGACACTGGGCCTCAGAGACTTGAAGTAGTATCCCCCGTGCCCCCCAGTAGATAAAGCAACAATATGGAGCCGGTGCTCTGGTTCATTTGATTCCAAATCTTTAGCTCTCTGTGCAGTGGCAGTTGGTGGAAACAATGCTTTCCTGGGAACATTTTTAAAAGAAACTAATGACCAAAACTCTGAATGCTTTAGTTAAATATGTGCATTTTAAAAAGCTTGCTTCTGCCCGAATTTGCATAATGGTCCTTTCCCACAGGCCAAAGTTACCTTTTACTCTGTTTAATAGACTCAATGTTGCATTATTAACAACCATATGCAAAATGATGACCTCGGGAGGCTCCTTTCCCCCCAAATACCTTCTTCCCTGATTACTCACCTGTGACCTCTGTGGCCGAGTCAGCTTCCTAATGGGGCTGTAGCCTCTCCTTGGTCCAGGTGTCTAAATGGAGTCTCGTCGCCAGATGAATCCCCAGGCCTGGGAGAAGGAAGAAAGCCTGAATGGGGTGGAAATGACCTTCCTTTCTGAGCCCAGTGCACACACAAGCCCTTTCATCAGAGTTTAGCACAAGGAAGGCCATTTCTTTTCTTTTCTCTTTTGAAACAATTTCAGACTTACCAAAAAAGTTGCAAAAATAGTCCCCTTCTCTTACAGACCCTATTCAAGTTTCTGCAATTGTCTGAGTGATGTCCTTCAATGACAAAAGAACCCAATCCAGCACCAGGCATGGCAGCCTCTTGTCATGTCTCTTTGGAAATTTCTGGGACAGTTCCTCAGTCTTTCCCTGATTTTCATGACCTTGATGTTTTTTCAGATTACACACCAGTTATTTCATAGAATGTTAATTTGGGATCGTCTGGTATTTCCTCATAATTAGACCCAACTAGCGCATCTTTGGTCAGATATCACATATGCAGTATTTTGTACCTCTCACTACACCCTCTCAGCTGTCCCGTGAGGGCGGTTTCTACCATTATTTCTCTTGCCACCAGTTAGCTACTGCTGTGCCCAGTGCTTCATAGAATAAAACAAACACTTAATAAACTTTCCGTGTATCAGGAATTCAGAAAAGGCTCACTGGCAGCTCAGATCTGGAGTCTTTTGTGGAGTGGCAGTGAGATGGTGGCTGGAGGTTTATTTCTCTCTTTGTCCGTAGTCATAGAATTTCTCCATGCAGGCCAGTTTGGGCTTTCCCAGAGCTGCCATTTTAGGATGTTGGGTTTCTGACATGGTAGATAATTTCCCCAGAGAGCATTTTTTAAGAAAACAAGGTGGAAATGTGTGACCTTCTTATGACCTTGCCTTAGGTGTCACTTTCCATCCTACTCTGTTGGTCAAGGTAGTCACATAGACCATCGATATTCAAAGTGGGGGCGGGGTAGACATCCTCACTGAGTGAGAAGAGTGTCAAGGTCATATAAGAAGAGCATATGGGACAGGACATATTGTTGGAGGCATATTTGGAAAATATAATCTTGTCACAATTTTCTGATTAAGACATTGCCCACCAGGTTCCCTTTCTCTAAGGTTATGGTTTGTTTGTTTGTTGTTATTTGTTGTTGTTGCAATTTATAAGCATTCTGTGGGGGAGATACTATGAGACTAGGGAATACCACTTCCCCATTTCAGTTTCACCATTTCCTTTAGTATTGCATTGATGTTTCTTTCTTGAATTACTTATTACTATGTAGGTTGATAAAAGGCAATTTTCTAATTTTATCATTCTCTCTACATCTATTAGTATTTGGCCAACTTCTGTAAGAAAGACATTTCTCCTCTCCTTATCAGTTAATTCATTAAATAATATCATCATAGCAGACACTGATACATACTTGTTACATACTTACCATGCAGGCTCAGAAGTTTCAGCGCTATTCAAAGGACTGTAATATGTCACTATTATAATTTGCTTTGATGTTGATATTGTACCAAAGTTGGTCAGTGAGAGCCACTTCAAGCTGGTTTTTGTGACTTATTATAATAGCTTGGTTGAAGTATAATTGAATATTTCAAAATATTGTGATTCGCAAAATGTGCATATCCTCGTTCCCATCTTTGCACAGATACACGCTCACATTACCTCTTGGACAAATACGTGGGGTGGAACAGCAGGACCATATGGCTGGCTGTAAGTTCAACATTTTTAGAAATGGCCAAACTGTGTTCATAGTTTCAGTTCCACATTCTAGAGGTACCCTTTCCCCCACAGCATCCCCAGCACTTGGGAAAGTTAGTCTTCCTAATTCCTAATAAGAGCTTCCTAAAGTTAGCTCTTCTAGTGTTTGCAGAGTAGCATCTCATTGTGGTTTTTAATCTGCGCGTCCCCGATGGCCATGACGCTGAGCATCTTTTCATGTGCTTAGTTACTGTCTATGTATTTTCTTCCAGGAGGTGTTTGTTGTTGAATTTCTAGCATTTTTTGAAATTAGGTTTTTCATTTTCTCAAGTTTTGAGAATTGTTTATATATTGTAGATACATGTCTTTTGTCTAATATATGAATTACAAATATTTTCTCCAAGCCTGTGGCTGGCCATTTCATTCTTTAGAGAGTGTTTTTCAAACAGCAGAAATTTTTATTTTATTATTTTTTCTTTTCTGAATTTGCTTTTGGTGCTCTAGCTAAGAAAACAACCTAATTTGAAATCAAAAAGGATTTTTCCTTCTAGAGGTTTTATAGTTTTCAGTTGTACATTGAATTAATGTTTGCATATGGTGAGAGGTATGGATTTAAGAACATTTCTTTTCATATGCATATCTAATTTCCCAGCACCACTTGTGAAAAAGATTGTCCCTTCTTCATGACTTACCTTTACATCTTCATAAAAAATCAGTTGTTCACCTATATTTGGGTCCATTGGATTTATGTCTAGACTATTTTGTCCCATTGATCTACTTGTCTAACTTGTTATCAATACCATGTTGTCCTCATTACTATAGCTCTGTCCTAAGTCCTGAATTCAGGAAATCTTAGTTGCCCTACTTTGTTCTTGTTTTGTAAATTTGTTTTCTTGTTCTAGGTTCTCTGAATTTCCATAGGAATTTTAGATCAACTTGTCAATTTCTAAAAAAAAATGGCATTTTTTAAAATAAACAAATGGCATTGTGTTGAATATATAGATGAATTTAAGAAAGACTGACATCTTAATGTTGAGTTTCTCATTGAATGAAAATAGTATATCTGTCTGTCTTCTTTGATTTTTTGGCAATGATTTATAGTTTTCAGTTTTTTGATATTTCACATCTATTATCAGATTTATCCCTAAGCATTTCATATTTTTATACTACTGTAAATGTTATTTTTTTAGAATTTCAAAATGTGATTGTTACTAATATATAGGTATACAATTGATTTGCGTGTGTGTGTGTATGTGGATCTTGTGTCTTGTAATCTTGCTAAATTCACTTATTAATACTAGTAGGTATTTTAGAGGGAGTATTTCATATAGTTTTCTACATTAGGCAATTGTGTCTATGAAGGAAGATAGTTTGCAACTTCCTTTGTAAACTGAGATGCATTTTATTTCTTTTACTTGCCTTATTTCACTAGCTAGTATCTCCAATAAAATAGTGAAGGCAAGCAGCAAGAGCAGAAATCCTTCTGTTAATCGTATACTGGATGAGTATGGGATTCTGGATTGACAGGTTTTTTTTTTTCGATGCTTTAAGATGTTGCTTTTCTGTCTTCTTTCCTCATTTTTGATGGGAAATGCGTGCCTGCTTTTTTCTGTGAAGAGAAATTTGCTATCATACTAATCTCTCTTCCTTTGTATGGCACATCTCTTTTATCCCTGACAGCATTTAAGATTTTTCTACTAGTTGCTCGTTTTGAGCAAACTGATTATGATGTGTCTTCATGTAGTTTTCTTCTTTTTTCTTGTGTTTGAGGTTCATGGAGCTTCTTGGATGTGTGGATTTATAGTTATCAGGAAATTTGAACTATTTCTTCAAATCCCCCCCCCCCACCATAGTTTTCTTCAGGACCTTCAATAACACAGATATCAGGCTGCCTGAAGCTGTCCCATAGCTCACTGATGCTCTGTTCATTTCCTGAAGATTCTTTTTTGGCTCCGTGCTTTGTTTTGCATGGTTTCCACGGCCATGTCTTCACATTTCTTAATCTCTCCTTCTGCCTCTGATTAGATGCTGTGCATTTCCATCCCATGCTTTGTGGTTTCACCTCTAAATGTTCAATTGGGGACATTTTGTTTCTCATCTTTTGTGAACATATGGAATTACCTTCTCAAACATATGGAATGCAGTCATAATAACTGCTTAATGTCCTTCTCTGCTAATTCTAATATCTGTGTCAGTTTTGGGTTAGTTTCAGTTGATTATTTCCTCATCCTGGGTCATATTTCTATTTCTTTGCACACCTGGTAATTTTTGGTTGGATGCCAAGTATTATGAATTTTACCTTGTTTGATGCTGGATGTTTTGTGTTCTTAGAAATCTTGAGCTTTTCTTTCTGGGATGCAGTTAAGTTGCTTGAAATAGTTTGATCCTTTCTAGTCCTGCTTTTTAAAGGTCTGTCAGGTGGGAATTAGAACAGCGTTCAGTTCAGAGCTGATTATTCTCCACTACTGCTGCAAGACTTCTGAGTATCTACCCAATGTCTGGTGAATAATGAGATTTTTGTCTGGTCAGGGTGGGGGGCTGGTGCATGCTGGCAGGCACCGTTCCCAGTTGTGTATGTGTGAATTTGAGGTTGCTGCTTATAATCCTCTCTCTCTGGCCTTGGACTCTTTCCTCATATTCATGTGATTAATTGAGGGGACCCTCTGTGGATCTCTGGAATGCCCTTTCT
Organism: Mustela putorius furo; assembly: GCF_011764305.1. Taxonomy (NCBI): domain Eukaryota; kingdom Metazoa; phylum Chordata; class Mammalia; order Carnivora; family Mustelidae; genus Mustela; species Mustela putorius. The sequence continues at coordinate 14,812,031 of NW_025422023.1, forward strand.
GTGCATCTCTCTCTTCTGCTACTTTGTCAACTGAACTCTGGCCACCCAGCTTTCTGCAGACCCTCTGCTCTTTCTGCTGCACTCAGGGAGTCCCTGAGCTCTGCCTGGCTTTCCCTCCAGGATCAGGGTCCAGAAACTCCCTCAAAGGGTAAACTGGGGAAGTCATGGGGCTCTTCATTTCTCATCTCTCAGGATCTTTTGTTGCCTGAGGTCTCGTGTCTTGAAAACCACTAATTTCATACATGTCGACGGTTTTTTGGATTGTTTCTTGAGCAGGGAGTATAAATTTAGTCTCTTGGGTCTTTCTGACCCATCTCCATCATTCTTTGAGTCCTTTCTTACGTTTTAGCCCATCAAGATATTTCAATCTGGACTTGTACTTTCCTTGCCCCCGCTGAAATCAGCCATTTACCCAAGAAGTCCCATTAGTAGAGAATGGTATTCAGACAAGAGTTGGGCACGTCGTGTGTTCACGGGTCCTGGGATGTCACAGCTGCCACATCCTGTCAGTGGGAGAAAACTTAGAGATGGTGTAGATTTATGCATTTATGTTTGTTTTCACTGACATGTCTTTATACGTTCGCAACCTCAAGTTATCCCCATCCCCTTCCAGCACCCCAGGCTTATCCAGAATCCCTCCTCTCCATATCTGTATTCCCTCCTGGATGCCCTGTGTCTTTTAGAGCACTTTCACAGACAAAATGGAAGGTATCCGGTTACCCTCAGCGGTATTCGAATCTTTTGGTGATGGCTGGTGTGTAGGAAAGGGGGTACCAGAGAACAAACCCAGGTCTGAGTTGAATTTGTGGCTGGGTGAGCCAGGAAAGCCAGTGATTTGGCTGAACGTCTCTTCATCTGTGAAATGGAGGCAGGACCACTTCCAATCATATCAGGGATTCCTCTCTGAGTGCAGAGTGCTGCTACAGAGATTAAAAGGGCTGATGTCACTGCTGTGGGGGACTGCCCTGGAGTGAGGGCTGGAGCTCATGAAGTCACCAGCTTGTCAGGGCCAAGGCAGGTGGGAGGGTGAGGTTCTATAGCTCAGAATAATGCCAGGAAGAGGGAGACACCCAAAAGAGGCTCTACCCCTTCATTTACTTACCTGTGGCATCCCCTGCCTGCGTGCCCTGCCCCAGGCTTGGTGTTGGTTCCGAGGACACCCAACACTCTTTGTCAGGTGGCTTTCCATTCTAGGGGAGAGCCGCGTGCCTTGGGGGATGGCGATGGCAGGCTGGGTGGGGAAGTATGGGGAGCTTTGCTGATACAGGCTGCAGGGAATCCTTTGTCTGTGGGACGGCACAACGAGAGGCTGGCATTTGGAGTGGGTGGGGAAAGCGGAGTTCAAGAGGGCAGGGCTCTTGTGTCTACTTTGCCAGGACTGGCCATGCGACCTGAGCAGACAGCCACAGGCTTCTGTGAGCCTCAGTTTACTTACCTGTCAATGCTGAGTATGGGGGGAGGCAGAGGAGAGACTCAGCTTGGGGGAAGGACGTTGGCCTGGCTGAACCACAGGCGTGCTTGGGACACCGATGTCCCAGGTCCGGCGTGCCCGGCACACTCTGACGAGTGAGTGAGTGAATGGATGAAGGAATGGATGAAGGAATTCTAAAATCCAAGGCCCCAGTCCTAGCCGACCATCTGACTGGTAATGGGACCCCGGCACCTTCCGTGGGCGATTCCAGGCATGGGACCCCCCCCCCACCTCTCTCCTCTTCAGTCTCACACCAGGGGGAGCGGTCCGGTCCAGCGAGGCGGTGAGGGGGTGAGGGGCTGCCCTTCTCCTTCCCCAACCGCAAATTCCCTGCTGACTTCCATCGAGACGCAGCGCGTTGGGCCTTGTCGGATCCCTCTGCCTCACCACAACAGCCTTGGGAGGTGGCACCCGTTTCATTCCCACTTGGGACATAGGGAAAGGGAGGTACACGGGGCTAACTTGTTCATCAGAGGCCAGCAGGCCGCCTAGCTGGCCAGGCTCAGCTTGAGGGCAGGTCTGTAAGTGTCCGCAGGAGACCAAGCCCAGAGACCAAGCCATGGGCAGGGGTGAGGAGGAGCAGGAACGGGTCTTCTGTGGGCTGATATCAGCATTCACGCCCTTGGAGAGAAGCTTGGTAGGAGCCGGGGGCGGGCAGAAATGGAGCACAATCTTGAACCCTTTAGAAATGTAAAGTGCTGTAAATACTAACAACAGACCCGTTCTCATAATCTCCCATTTTCCATTGTATTGCAAATTCTTGTACATTTTCTTGCTCAGGGAAAGATGAAGGCTGACTGTTTAATAACCATACTATTAGCAAGTTATCAAGTATTTGATTGCATTTTCCAGAAAGCACCTCAGTGGCTGGGGGACCATTTCACATCTGCCTTTTCCACTCACACTCAGCATTTCCAGCCTCGCAGCCGGGACTCCTCGGAGTAAAATTGTCTCTGTATCGCGGTTGAGGGAAATTATTTTTTAAAGGGAGGAAAAGAGTATCCAATTTACAGATGTCTTGTGTAATGCACGAAGCAAGAATGGCTCTTCTCGGCCCCGCGTGTGGACGGATTTAGCAGGCGTCGACAGAATGCTGGAATGGGTGTCAGATGGGACGCAAGTTCATAAAAGTTCTTAGCAAAATTCACGCGGTTAAATTTCTGTTGCATGGGATTCGGGACACGGCAGCCCCCTCCATCCTTCCTGCCACCGCAGGGGTTCTGAACCCTTTCTGGAACGATCTGCGATCTGCCGTGGGGGGACAGCTGACAGCCAGTGTCTTCATGCCGTCTGGGGCAGGCTCCCCTGTCCCATCTGGTTTTCCTGGTGGAGGGGATGGACTAGAGTCCCACAGAAACGGGTGTCTACCAGAAACCTCAGAACGTGCCCTTGCTTGGAACTAGTGTCTTTGCAGATATAATTAGTTAAGGATCGATCTTGAGATAAGGAGATTGTCCTGGATTAGGGTGGCCCCAAATCCAATGGCTGTGTCCTTATAAGCAGAAGAGAGGACACAGAGACACACACAGGGAGAAGACCATGTGACAAGAGATGCAGACTCTGGGGTGATGCTCCCATGAGCCCGAGGAGCAAGGACTCTGAGCACACCAGGGACAGGCAGAGTGTCCCTTGGAGCTCCAGAAGGAATAGGCCTGCCTGCCCAGTGGGTTTGATGAAGTCCCAGAACCTAAGTCAGGTTCGGTGGGGTGAGGTTCGGAGCTGACGACTAAAGAAAGAATTCTTAAGACATCTTTGGTGCAAAATGGTGGTTTATTAGAGCACGGGGACAGGACCCGTGGGCAGAAAGAGCTGCTGCCCCGGGTTGTGAGGAGTGGCTGGTTATATACACAGGAGTTGGGTAGGTGAGGACAAAGGGGTGTTCAGAAGGGCTATTGGGATAAAGAAGACTGTCAGGATATGGAAGGCCTGGTTACCATCAAGCCAAGGCCACTTTCCCGCTAATGAGGCACTAACATAAAGACAATTGGGAGTCTCCTGGTGGAATGTTACATTCCTGCTATCAAGCATCCTTGTTAGTGAGATTTAGGTCTTAAAAGAAATTTAACTTTATTTACTTTTCTTTCTACCTCCGCCTCCTTTGGTTTTTTATGGAAGGGAGGGTGACGCAAGGCGCCAGCCCCTGCTCCATCCTCAGCCAGCCTCCTGCTCCCTCATCAGGTTGGTGGCCTCCTCAGCGTGTCCCGTCCTCGTTCCCAGAGCCTGCTGGACACGTCATGGCAAAGGGACACTAGGTGTGGCTGCGGAGGGATGGACCTGCGCTGCCGGGGGCCCAGTGTCATCACAAGGGTCTTTATAGGAGGGAGGCAGGGGGTCCGGGAGAGGAGTGGGAGGACAGGAGCCGAGGTTTGGGGTACGGGAGGCGACCAGGAGCCGGGGCTGTGGGGGCTCTAGAAGCCGGCAAGGGCAAGAGACGGATTCGCTAGAACCTCCAGAGGGAACACGGCTCAGTGGCTATTTTGGGCTCTGAACCCCCAGACTGTACGGCGTTTCACGTGTGCTGACACTCCATTTCTGGAGACCTGTCATGGCAGCATCAGGAGGTTCATGCGTGTCCCCACGCCGGGCGCCGGGGAGAAGCAGGACCGCGCCGTCCCCAACCCCATGGTCCGATTTGCAGCTAAACTGCTAATGAAGCTCCACAGCAGGACCACAGACCCTGTCTTCGTCCACCGCACCGTCCCCCGGGCATCCCTGGGCTCCGTCCCCCACCGCCGCGCCGCTCTGTTCTCCGCACTCTCTTTCACAGACAGCAGGGCTGCCGAAAACCCGGCGGAGCCCGGGGGCCAGGTATGGGCCTGCTTCTCCGGCACCAGGGGCCAACCTCTCACCCCCCCAACCCCACATGCCATCCCTATAGGCTCCCTGTCGCCAAGTTCGCTCCCTGTCCCTGGAACACACTTGTCTCCGGTCCGTGATGGGATGCCCGGTTCACCCCTGTCTCACCTTGGACGTCTCTCTCTTGGGGGAACCTCCTTGTCCATAGGTGCTGGCTAGAGAGGGTAGAGCCCTAGTGGGACCACCGAGAGCCGGAAGACCCACCGAGGAGGGACTCTGTTGCTGCCGTTGATAGCCACGTGGGGTGCTGCGTCTGTGTGTCCGGGGGTCCCCATCTCGCCTGGCAGATGGCCAGGTCACGAGGATGGACTCCATTCATTTGCTTGACCCTCAGCCCATGCCCCCCCACCGTGCCGGGCACGAGGGGCCGCTCCGGGAGCTGCTTGTGCCAGCGGTACCTGCCACCGAGGGGCCATCGAAGTGCCTGTCCCTCTGCCCCAGCCCGCAACCCGGACGCCGCCACCCTGCTCACCCCCAGACCCTCCAGGCCCAGCAACGAAAGGACCATCTTGTCGGGACTCTTCCTCTGTGTGTGGAACAGCGCGGGGGGCCGGGGCCTCGCCCTGGAAGCCCACTGGGCCTGATCCCTGGGTCAGTCTCGTCCTCCGCTGTGGAGTTGGTCTCTTGCGGTGAAGGGCTCCTCTTTGTTTCCGGGAGCCGGGAAGACGGGCTGAGCACGGGCCCTCTTTCTTATTTTCTTTATTTTGTGATGGATTGACCCCTGGGGGACTTTGCCGTCTGGGGAGAGGTGGCCCCTCCCCGGCTAGCTAAACCCTAGAGGCGGTAAGCATGTTCCTAACATGCCCTTCATTCACGAATCCCGCCAGCTTTTTCCGGACTCCCACACCGTGCTGGACCAGTGACCAGACCACTTGGGGCCACCCCGGGCCCCGGGGCTGCTGGAACCATTCCGGCTCACCAGTCCTCGGCCCGTCTGCCACGCCTTACCTGTGCCTCCCGGCCGAGACCCCCGGCAGGGTGGGCCGTGTCTTCCCCTTCTCCTGTCTCCTGGCGGGTGTGGTGCTTCTCCCCGTGGCTTGTCATTTCTAAGGGACCGTGACGCCACATTTTCCATGTGGTCATCTTTACAAACTGGAACCAGGCCCAGATCACATTCTAACACCACAGGGTCCACAGGCAATAGGAAAGCGTAATGAGGGCTAGGGGTATGTTCTAGAAAGATCATCTGGGGAGTGGGAGAGCCTGGCAGGGCTCACACGGATTCCTGCCCTGAGGAGTCCCTGCCCTGGGCGAGCACTGCCTCTGGGAGAGGTGCCTCATGCATCCCGCTGGGGTCCTTGTCCCCCGGGGCTGGGCCCTGCTGTCCCTAAGCCTCTGTCTTCCTCCCCGCCCCATGCTGACTTCACCGCGTCTCCACCAAGACGAAGCCCAAGCCCTTGTTTTCTGGAAGGGAGGCCGTGCCCAGGAGCCGACAGCCAGCTCCATTTTGTGGGTTAGTCTCCCGGCCTCGCTTACGAAATCAGTGTTTCTCCTTATGATAATAAGTAATCAAAATGCAATGAATAAAAGCGTGAACTCTGCTAATAAAATGCAGTATCTGCATCAGCAGAGCCATCGGCAGGGCCCAATGGCGTTTGCTCGGAATTCCCCAGGGACCGTGGGGAGTGCCCGCCATGGGGAGGTGGTCCGTCCTGACGGCTCGCTGGCTGCCTTCCGCTTTCACAGGATAACCCCATAAAGAAGTCTCTTAAAATGCATCTTTGAAATTCTGCCGCTGTCGCCTCCAATAAAAGCCATAGAAGGGAAATTTCAATAAGATAACTCAAGAACATTTAATTTTCTGCTCCTTTGGATTTGCTATCTTATTACAACCCTTCAGTTAGCTAATAAATGTCCAATCCTGTCCAATCTTCATAGTGAACGGAGAGGCTGGGATTTAAATAATTGGAGAGAATGTCTAGGGGGCAGCTTTTAGCCGAGCCTGCCAACAAACTGGTGGGTGCCGTGTCCAAGCCTCCGGTCCCGCCTGTCCACCCCGGCCCTTGTCCCGGCCCTTCCGGCTGCCTGGAGCAAGCAGGGCGGCGGTGGGAGCAGAGAGCACGGGAGGAGGGCCTGGCCTGGGAGCTGAGGTGGTCCGGTGAGACGGGCCAGGCTGGGAAGGTTTTGCTTTTGACACAAAAATCCATCCGCTGCTGGGCTTGGCGCTGCTGGGTACCGGCTGAGCTGTGGCCGCTCACGGGGCACCTGCTCCGCTGGAGACAGCAGGTGGGCCGAGGTCTTGTTGCGAACAGAGCCTGTGCCTTTCCTGGGGCCGGAGTCCAAGAAGCCTGCCCCCCCCCCCCTGTCAACGGGGCCTTTGGGGTCCCTGGGGGGCCGGGCTTTGACTGTGTCCCCTTGTTCGCAACCACAGTGCTCAGGCCATTCTGAAGGGTCTCTGATGAGGCCACTGAGGCCAGGGGTCAGCGGCAGCCAATCAGAGTGTTCCCAAGTGGGGTAGGCCCTCCCCGGTTGTGAGGTCACCGTCAGGGGCCTCCCTCCGTGCTGGGGGTGGGGCGTGTTTGCAGGGCTATGCTCACATGGCAGAGACAGAAGCAGGTGCACTGTGCACGGGCGAGCGCCGGGTGCCCGGCCTCTCATGAGACACTTGCCCTACGGGCTCATGCCAGCGGCCGCCATGCTCCAGACCTTGCCCCAGGTGCTGCTGAGGCCGCCAGCAGCCCGGGAGGAAGGTCCCTCCGAGGCACTCGGACCCTGCTTGTGGTTTAAGCTGCACTCGGAGAGGGCTGGACTGGGCCTGGGCATGGGGCCAGCGTTGCTGATGCCAGCAGAGTGACGGGAAGGCAGAGGCTGGAGAGGAAGGGCTTGGCCTTCACAGCTCACAGCTGCTGGCGTGGGACTCGGCCGCTCCACGGGATGATTGTCCAGGCCCGAGGACCCGGGGTTGCGTGGGCCCCTCCCTGAGCCCGAGCGGCGACACTTTGCCCTGGCCATGTGGTCAGGAGGACGCAGCCCAGCTCGGAGGGGAGAGGACACAGCTGAGGCAGGATGCTAGCCGGAGCGCACACCCTCTCTGTCCAGGCCCTGGGCACCGGCACCGGCTTGCACGGACTCAGGACCCGGGATTCGGAGTAAGACTCACGCGAGCCTGGCCTGCGCCTCCCCAGATCTGGGAAAGTGGACGAGTCAGACAGGACTGTGTTTCCTGCAGTGCATCAGGCGAGCTGCTCGGCCCACGGACATGACTCCTGGGAGTATGTGAGAGGCCGGTGCCCCAGATCGGGGACCCAGGGGACAGTGAAGCCCAGGCTGGAGCTCCGAGCCTGACGCCCCTGGGTCTGCGGTGTCACAGTGGGTGACGCAGGACAGCGCCCCGCGTGGGCCGAGTGGGACTGTGTGTGAGCTGCTGCCAGGGCCGGGCCGAGGGCTCGGTGGGGAACCCTCAGCCTCGCGGTAATGCACATGGGAATCTGGCCGGCGGGACTGAACTAGGATCGTGCTGGGTGCCTGGTTCCTGATCCCAAAACAGATCCCCGTGAACAGTCCTCATGATGTGCTTACGGCAGTCAGACCGTGCGGCAAACAGGGAAGGGGCAGGCCGGGCCTGACGCGTGTGTGTCTGCTGACCTCGGTGGGCCCTCTGCAAGCTCTCCCCACGTCACGAGGCTGAGGGGGAATTCAAAGGCCGGAGGCAGCATCGGGAGGCCCTCCCAGTTGGGTGGGCTCTTGGTGGCCACAGGACTCCCACACCTCTCTGTCTCAGGCCACTCTTAGGACATTTTACAGGGTCCAAAGGCTGGCACTGCCCCTGCATGGGCAGAGGCAGGGGCACCTGGGAGGGGCACGGGCAGGGTCGAAGGCTGTGACCACGATTCCACAGATCCCGAGTCTGGTCACCTCTGCACAGGTGTGTGCGTGTGCGGGCTCTTACGGGCGTGTGTGGCCTTCTCTGTTTGCAGACTCAGGAATCATCATCGATACGCGTGCCCCACTGAGTGCGACGGGCTTGGGGGTCAGGTTTCTGCTGTCGTGTCGTGCATGAACTCAGGGGTCGGCTTAGAGCACCGCCGATTTGGCGGCTCCCGTTCTGCAGGTTAGGGCTGTGGCGTTTTCTGCCCAGGGTCTCACGGGGCTGAAATCAAGGAGTTGCCAGGCCCGGCTGCCATCCGGAGGCTTGAGGGAAAGGGTTGCTTCTGAGCTGGTTCGGCTGCTCCCTACAGCTGCTGGGGGAAGCCCAGCCCCCTTGCTGTCTGCCAGCGCTAGGGCTCATGCTGTCGGCGGCCACCTGCATTTCTTCTCACGTGGCTCACGTGGCCCTCCACAATCAGGGCACTGGGTCCTTTCCCTGCTCCCATCTTTTTGCTTTCTGTCCTCAGCCAGAGAAAGTGCTCTGCTCTTAAGGACTCACCTGCTTAGACCAGGCCCACCCAGTAATCTCTATCTCAAGGTCAGTGATGGTGGAGAGCATAAAAGAATCCCACGAGTGATACTGAGTCAAATTCTCAGGTTCTGGGGATCAGGGCATGCTGCTTTGGGGGTGCGTGTTATAAATTCCGTGCCCCTATCTCTGTGGCATGCTCTCACACCTTCCGTCCACAAGCCCAGACGCCTGACGCTCCAGGCCCTGTGCTGTGAGCCAGGGAGGCCAGAGGAGGGAGACACTGGCCAATTGTCTGTGCTCAAGCCTCACAGTCCAGCTGGGAGACGGGTGAACGAGCAAAACCTTCTTAGAGCAAATGGGCTCTGTATTTAAAGATGCAGAGAGGAAGGCAGAGAAGGAAATCGTTAACCTGGCTAGGAGGGCAGCCATTGGCCCGGGTCTTGAGGGAGGAGTAGGAGTTCGCCTTTGCTGAGTCTGGAGAGAAGGCAGATTCACGCAGGTGCGTGGGGGCTCATGGCCTGTGCAGGAGCACCCCAGGCATGTCCTGGGCATGGAGGTCACAGCGGGCCTCCTGGCACCAGGCCAAGGGAGGGCAGGGGACCGTGGGAGTCTCAGCCATCCTCCGCTGCACAGGTGCCTGTGCGAAGGTGCATCTGGGCCCTCATTCAGAGATCAGTGACCCTAAAACCGCAGCCCCTCTCCAGTCCCTCTGTGCCCCCCTGCTATTGGTAGAACCGTGGCCATGGACTAGGCTGAATGATGCCCCCCAAGATGTTCCTGGTGCCCCCCAAGATGTCCCTCGGACCTACGGATGTCACCTTCTGTGGCAGAGGGGCTTGGCAGATGGGGGCGGTCTGGGCTGACCTGGCTGGGTCTTGGGTCAGCACGGGGTCCCTAGCAGACCACACAGAGGGTGACGGACGTCGGCGGGGCAGGAAGCAGTGTGCCCGGGTGCGGCAGGAAATGGGGAAGCGGGTGCGTCTGGGGCTGGGGGAGGGGGTGTGAGTCGAGTTGCCAGGAGCATCTCCCGGAGCTGGGAAGGCAAGGAGACGCGGTGTCTCCTGGAACCTTTGGAGGGGCCAGCCCTGCCCACCCCGTGGCTTTAACCCAGAGAGACAGGTGTTGAGATTCTGGCCTCCAGAGCAGAAGAGAGTACATCTGTGTCATCAAAGCCACTAAGTGGAAGGGACTGTGTGGCCATGGCCACGGGAGCTCACAGCTCCAGTCCTTCAGGGCCAGCAGAATTGTGCAGGTCGGTTTGGAATCGGTCTGCCCCATGGCCAAGGGATGTCCTGGAGGAGGGAGGGTACCGTGCGGGGACCGGCCCCACAGGCAGCCTGCGGCAGCCCTGGCGTACCTGCGTGGGGTGGGAGGGGGAGCCGGCCCCCGGGCCCCTGGCGGGGGTGAGGTGCCAGGCAAGTTGTGCGGGAGCCAGAGGCCAGAGGAAAGCGGGGCAGGGCAGGAGAGCCCCAGGACCCCACTCTGGGTGGGGGGAGAAAGGCTGGCTGTGCGAGTGTGCGTTTGCACACCTGCATGTGTGTGTACACGCCTCGGGCTCAGGCAACTGTGTGCCAGGTTTGCCCACCCACCATCCATTGTCTGTTCTGTGCGCCAGGCCCTGGGCTGCTGCTGGGGGCTCAGAGATGGGCCCTGGGGGTCCTGCTCCGGGTGAAGGTGGACCCTTGGGGGCACGCGTGTTGTGCCACAGGAGGTGGAGAGTGAGAGTGTCTACACCTGTAGGCACACATGGCCCTGGGTGCCCTCTGGGGCTGGGCGGGGCTGGGCTGGGTGGAAGACACTCTCCCTCCAGCGGTTCTGGTTCAAGCCTGAAGTGCCTCCTGGCAGGTCCAGGGGGACACACTTCTGTCTGACTCAAGGCCCTTCTGGCAACTGTGGCTCCGGCGTTCATATGTGGAAACTGAGGCTTAGGACAGCGGCACAGTTGTGGCTGCAGGGGGCGCGGGGCCCCCGGTCTGACTGCCCTCGCGTGCTCCACAGGCCTTGCCCACCATTCCTGGGACCAGGGGACATTCCCAGGAATCCCCCTCCGGGGACCAGCTGCAAAGACGCAACTTCATCTTTTTGGTCTGATTTTCCTATTTCCAACCTCACAAACACCCGGATGAGCCAAACATTCGTCGACGTGTTTCCACCTGCAAAGGATGGTTCACGCCTTGAGGTAACTCCCACTCTGTGTCTGGGCTGGGAGCGAGGTGGCTTTCTTTGCCCCATAACTCTGGGGGGCACAACCCCAATGTTCACACTGGGACACACACAGGCTGGCATTCACCATCTGGGGAGAGGGATGGGGGTGGGCAACTGGTCTGTAAAGCAGACGAGGAACTTGAGAATGTGGCCCCCAGTGGCACGGCTCAGGGTCCGGAGCAGGTCCCATGCCCGTGGCCTCGCTGCCTAGCATGGGACCGTGACCCGGTCTCTCCACGCCGTGAGCAGAATTCCGCAGTTCCGCGGGGTCAGCACAGAGTGGCCCCCAGAAGGCCTCTGCCATGCTTGTCCCGGGAAAATAGATAACCATTCATTTGCAGGAGCCTAAAGTGTGGTGGAGGCATTACTGCTAATTGGCAATAAGAAATGCTAAATGAAGCAAAGTTTCATATTAATGAGCCGTTTATCAATACTAAACGGCCGCCGGCTCCTTCCAACACTTGATTGGCACTGGCTTTATTTATGTCACAGATGTTTTCCTGCTTACCGAGCTGGTGGGCCATTCCCCCTGCTCTCCGGGGCCCTCCTCTCCTGCTTTGTAGTAAAGGTCTGGGGACAGCAGCGGCCCTGACCGGGGCGTCCCCTGCTCCGCGGACACCGGGCCAGCGTCCTCCCTCCTAACCTGCAGGCTTCACCGTCCTGGGTCCTGAGTCCGAGGAGCTCAGGGATCCTCTGCCCTGCCTCTGCCTGCCTCCAGACCTCACGCAGGATTCTGGGTGTCTGGAAAGGGTCTCACACTGGTTTCCTGCAAGGCCCGGCCTGGGCTGTGCTGGTTCTCAGTGGACGATGACCTCAGTCCCTCCGGTAACGCTGGGCACCTGGATGGTGTATCAGGTTTGGGAGGCTTCAAACAACAATTTACTCTCCCACAGTTCTGGAGCCAGAAGTCCAAAATCAGGGTGTCTGCAAGGCTGTGCTCCCTCTGGAGGGACTAGGGGAGGACTCTTCCTTTTCTCTTGAGTCCTCCAGGAGCTCCTGGGCTGTGGCCGCCAGCACCCTCCCCGGCCTCCCTCATCACGTGGACTGGATTCCACCACCGGCCGGCTTCCCCTTTCCTGTGTCTTTGAGAGGACACTCTCTGATTTTAGGGCTCGGGGGGATAATTGAGGACGAGTCTTCTCAACATCTGTAGCTTGATCACATCTGCAAAGACCCTTTTCCACGTAAGGTCACACATGCGGGTTCTGGGATGTGGACGTCTCTTTTGGGTGGGGAGGGAGTGGAATGCCTCCTGTCCTCGCAGGTGACCCGTTGGGGAACGGAGGCCGGCCCCCATCTGATATTTGTCCATTCCTGCATCTGGACAAATGACCTCTGTGAGCTCTGGAGACTGACTCAGCCACTGTGGGCAGGATGTCTGTCCCTGGTGCCCCAGGAAGGACGGGGGTCACGATGTGAGGTCACAGCCCTTTGCTGCCTGACACAGGAGGTCCAGCTTCGTTGCTGTGACCCTGACCCCCATTAAAGAAGCACCTCAGTGTCCCACTTGCCATGGCGGAGGGCCTCTGGGGATGCCTTGGAAAGTGTAGGCTACTGGCCAATTGCTGGAGTCCAGAGAAGGGAGGGTGGGTCAGATGGAGGGAGTCGGGCCCCTGGGGTTTTGGGGGCGCGTATAGAGCTGCTGTGTGTGGCTTTACCAGGTCGACGGACCCTCTCCTGCTCCAGGTGAGGCCAGCGACCGTCTTCCCTCCTGCCCCAGTCCATCCCTGGAGCCCGAGCCGGAGAGCCGGGATGATGCACAGCGTTAGCCTTAAAAAAGAACCAGGAAGAGCAGGGAACGGCAGCCCAGGACAGGTGCGGTCCAGCGGGACCCAGGGCACACCGGGAGCAGCCAACCGAGGAGGCTCTTTTATACAAGAAAGGGGACTCGGGAGCTGCTGATGTAAACAGAAAGTCCAGTGGAGTAAATAAACTGGGAGCTGCAAGTGTAGCGGCTGCTCATTGGCTGAGCCGTGGTCGTCTCTGATTGGCTGGGCTGTTGCTGGGGGAGGAAGAAACCTTCCCTCTTCCTGCCCGTGGTAAAGTAGTAGCCGTGTGAGCAAGTGGTCTCATCTTGCGGGGTCTACAGCTGACGGGTGCTGGCCATGAGGGCTCCCTGCCTTCCTCCTGACTGCCATGTCGATGAGGTTTCTTATTAATTTTCAGCGTGTAGTGCACCTAGCTCAGAGCCTGGTGTATACGTTGCCTGGTGCTAGGTGTCTTCTGGGATGGTGGGTGATGATCTTATTATTGCAGGACTGAAGAGCCACCTGGGGTCCCCAGAACAGTGGGCAGAGATGAACCCTCCTGCCAGGGCCTGCCCCAGGTCCTGACCCGGAGCTAGTAGCAAATACAACAGTTTGCTCTGTGCTTTTTGGATTTGGGACTGAAGTTTGGGGTAGCTTATTATGCAGCACTAGAACATCAGAGGTCGCAGGGCTTGGGGACAGAGCTGTGAGTTGGGCCTGCCTTTCTCTCTGGTCAGGTGGCTTGGTTTCTTTTCCTGTGAGCTGCAGACCTGGGTGACACGGGACAGCCTGTGGCCAGGACAGGAGAGGGACGCCAGTAGGCACACTCCTAGAGTGCCGTGGGGGCCCAGGCTCTGCAGTGAGCACCCAACACCGGGAGGCAGCTTGGGGCTTCTCAGATACCCCAGCAGCAGTGGTCTGTGCACGCAGGGGACTGGGATCCCACCCAAGTTCTGTGGCTGCCACCTGAAGGGCTCTGTTCGTCCTGGGCCAGAGCTGGAGCTCTGTATCCCCATGGGACACCAACTCCCTTGACACAGTTTCCCAGGATGGTCTGCCCTGGGGGGTTAAGCACTATGTCCCTCACTGCACCCCTGGACTCCTCCCTGGAGGTGCTCTCTTATGGGGGAGGCAACAGACCATAGGTGGGGAGTTGTGTGTGATATGTGTGTGTATGTGTGTATGTGTGTGTGGTGTGTGTGTGCAGATGTGTGTGCATGTGTGTAGGTGTAACGTGGTGTGTATGTGTGTGTATGGTGTGCATGTGTGTATGTGGTGTGTACATCTGTGCAGGTGTGTGTGCATGTGTGTAGGTGTGGCATGTGTACACATATGTGTGGCAGGTGTGTGTGTATTTGTCTGTGTGCGTCTGAGCGTGCATGTGCGGTGTGTGGGCTTATGGCCCATGGCAGGCAGCACACGAGACACTAGGGCCAGCACAGAGTGGCCTCCGTGTGGCTTCGGGCAGGGAAAGTGAGTGGGGGGATGGGGGGCTGGGAACCCATCAGTGTGGGTGGAAGCGGCTGACCTTAGGCCTGGAGTCCTGGCATCACAGCACAAGGCCACAGAGCCACCGGAGCAGAGGCCCAGGACCCCCTTGAGCCCCCCGCAGCAGCAGTGTCTCAGGAGGGAAGCACCGGGTATCTTGTAGACGGGAAGGCTGAGGCCCAGGAAGGAGGGGACCTGTGTGGGCCTCTGCCTGCCCGCAGCCCCCCACCCTGCAGCGGCAGCGGGAGCCGAGTGGCACGTGTCCTGACACGTGAGTGGAGGCCGGGTGGGGGCCGCGTCCTCCAGGAAGTCAGGGCGTCCCCCGGCTGAGGCGCTGGCCTTCTCCAAAGCGCTCACACACTGAGGCCAAGGACTTTGTGCAGGCACATGGAGCCTCAGAGATTTGATGCCTTGACGTCTAGCCCAGTGGGGGCTAGGGGTGGGTGAGCTCACTGCCCGTGCGGGGCGGGGTTCAGTGCCGAAGCAGCCAGGGATGACAGACGGCGTGCGGATCACTGTTAAAGCACCCTGCCATCTTTGCTGTGGGCAAAACAAGTGCTGGGCAGAAAGAGGAGAAATCCGGAGGCCTTCCTGGAGGAGAGAGCAACTGAGTTGAACTGTGGAAGCTGCCTAGAGTTGGTGTGTGGGTCCGGTAAAGGGATCGGGACGGCAAAGGCCCGGAGTGGGGGACGAGGGCCCCAGTTTGGAAAAGGGCTCGGGGCTGCAGAGTGATGGGGAGGCTGGCCAGAGTCTGGTCCTTGTGCCCTGGGTGGGTGTGTGCAGAGCCGGCGGCCCGTCCCCCGAAGACGTGGCTGCATCTTGCTCATCTTGGTAACAGGACACGTGAATGGAAATCAAGGTCACAGGGAGCGAACATAGCTGATGGATGGCCACGTGTGTTCGCAGCAGAGCCCCAGGTCCCTTCTGGATATTTTCCGTCTTCGATGTTGGCTGCGTACTGTTATCGGGAGCGCCAAATTCACTGTCTCAATCGGGTGTGTTTTATGTCTTTGGGCTGTAATTAACCGCGTTCTCCATTATCGCTCCGCATATTAAAGAAATATTTTCCCCAGACCGGCAAAGGCAGAGCTCAATTTATGAAGACTTGTCCTCACAAAACACCTGGTGAGGTTTTCATGTTGTTTAGCAGAGAAAGGATGGATGGGGGAAGCCATTCTGCTTTCTTTTTTCATGCAAACTACTAATAACCTCAGGGGCCTCCAGCAAGAGAGCGTGTGGGTGGGGGGGGGGGAGGGGGAGGAGACCTCAGAGGGGAACCTGCCGGCAACCCCCCGAGAGACCCGTGCGCAGGGCAGCTCATGGGGAGGGGCGGTGTCCTGTGGAGGACAGTGGAAGCCGCTGGGTGGGAGAAAGCAGCCTGGGGAGGAGGCCGTCCTGGAGGTGCCTTGGGGCCTGGAGGTCCACGCGCCAGTGAGCGCTGGGGGCAGGCCTCGTCCTTCCCCTGCGTCTCCTTGGCTTCTCTTAATCTGCGCAGGTGCAAGATCGCCTGGCAGTTCTCGCTCCTGTCCCCTCGGGAAGGAGAAGGACAGTCCCCCAAGATGTCCAACCCGGTTCTGGGCATCTGTGACGGTGTGAGCTCCCATGGCAAGAGAGGCCTTGCAGGTGGCACGGAGATATCCTGGGTTGTCCGCGAGGGGCCCTCGGTCATCCCAGGTCCTGGTGAGGGGACATGTGCCCTCTGGCCTTGAACATGGCATGAGGCCACGAGCCCCGGCCTGCTGACCCTCCAGGGCCCTGGACCACGTGCTGAATGCCTCAGAGACCAGCCCGGAGGGTGTGGAGATGGGTTCTGAGCTGGCAGTCCTGAGTCCTCAGAAGGCCTAGGTTGGCCTCCCAGAAGGATCCCCTCCGTCCCCACCGGCCAGTTTCCTGGGACCTGGGAAGCCGGATGGGGGCCTCATTCCGCAGGGCACGGGCACGGGGGACACGGGTCCATGGAGACCTCGATCCTGGCTCCTCCGAAGCCCGCTGAGATGGGGGTGTCAGCAGCGCTTCTTCGTCGCTGGATTTCCGGTCTCGGTCTGAGAGGACGGAGAGAAGGTGTCACTTGCCCCAGCTCCCAGGGGGCTTCCCGAAGCCCGTGCGGCGCCTGCGCCCTCTGTCCCTGGCCTCGGGGCCCCGCACCCACCGGGGCTCCTGACTCTGGTCCAGAGCGCGTCTTCCTCGCCCCCCGCCTCCCTCGCTTCCACTCAGACAACGGTTCGCGGAACTTCATGGGAGCCACGGCACCTGCTGTCACTTGTGGACGAGGACGCGGAACAGGGAGGCTGTGGGGGATCCGAGGGGGGAGGTGGTGTCAAGGGAGAGAGGATGTCCGGGAACAGAGGAAAACAAAAACAATCAGGGTGCGATGGGTCCCAGTCAACCTCAGGGCCGAGACGGGCCGGGGAGCGGTGGACGTCGGTGTGCGGCACACTCGGCGCGTCCTGGGGTGTCCATCGGGCTCCAGGGGCCCAGGTGTTTACGTTCTGGCATGTTCTTCACTGGGCCTTGACGATGCGGATGGGGGAGCGGAGTCCTGGCCCCTCAGCCGAGGGGAGCGGGCCGGGCCACGTGGCTGTGTGCCCAGGGTCAGGACCCGGGATCGCGCAGGGGGGGCCGCTGTGCCCAGCCCAGCCAGCTTTGTTGTGAGGCCAGCCCCTTCCTGAGATGACCCCACCACGTGCCACCCCTCACACTTGCCCGGGCCCTGGGACCCTCATCTTCTGGAGCCTCCTACCTGCTGCTTGGGCCCGGGCTCCCAGAACACAAGAGCTTGGCTGGTAAGTTCGAGTCCGGAATCAGGACTCGGCGAGGCCTCCCGATTCCCCCTCGGGAGCTGCCTGGCGTCTGCCCCTCTCCCTAGGACTCTGCATTCTGTCCTTGGCTCTCCCCGGACCCACTACAAACAATGCTGTATTTCCTCTGTAACCCACACAGCAAGGCCTGCCTCTCACAGCTGCTCCGGGGGGCTCCGTGGGGACGCTGGCACTCTGCCGCGATGGGAAGAGCCACGCTCCCTGCCGTGGGTGGCATCCCTGGGGAGCCCCGTTGCGGGCCCTCCGCCAGCTCCTGGGAAGGGCTGGAAGGAGACACCCCTGAGTCCTGAGGGGCCTGGGGTCCTGCTGTCATCTGCTCGGGGTGTTCAGAGGTTTCCCCAGGCAAGAGGGGTCCTGGTTAGTACCCATGGCCCCCCAGCCCCAGCCCCAGACCCCTGCTTTGCCCCCCTGTGTCCCTGAAAGTGCTGGCAGGAGCGGAAGGAGGGGTAGCCCTCTCTGCCCTGCTCCGTCCCGTGTCTCGGACCCACTGCTGCCCCCACTTTTCCTCCACCTCCCGGTCTCCGACCCACTGTGGCTCCCGCCGCCGCTGGGCTCCGGGCTGCGGTCTCCAGGGTGGCCGCCTGTCCTGCTCCCGTCAGTAGATAGCTCTCTCATTAATTTCCCCAGTTCGCCCTCTGAGTGGAGTTCTGGTTTTGGCTGGGAAACTGAGTTTTCAAAGTGGCATCGTGATTAATTTGGTGTATTTAATTACTAAAAGGACACCTCTCTCTTTCACTTTGCCCCGAGCCCTCTTTCCGGGCTGGTGCTGGCTTCTGTCTCTGTAGAAAGCCTTCCTCGCCCACACCACGACCCACACCGGTTGGGTCCCCTCCCGGGACCCCTGTGTGCTGATGGGGGCTGCTTGGGAGCACATGAGGGCCTCTGGCTGTGAAGCTCCTCACGGCTTGTCCCCCAGTGGGGCTGCCGGCCTCCTTGGACACTGCCCTTGGGGGTCGACCCGCCCCGTTGCTCAGTGGCTCTGTTGGTTTTGGAGGCCTTTGTCCCCAGGACCCCAGGATTGCCTCTCCCAACCTTGCCTGCAGGAATGAAGGGGCCAGCGCCTTCCATGGCCCGTGCCGTTGTGCATGCCCTGCTGCTCCCTCTGTGTGGGCTGGCCCAGAACAGGGGCTGCCCCACAGCCTGGGGGTGTGCGGAGGGCGGAGGGAAAGCCTGGTTGGCTTCCAGGTTGGACTGAATCTCCCCCCATTCTGAGTTCCCCCGGAATGTGGATTCTGGGCTGATCACAGTTTCTCCCTAATTGGCTTGTGAGCCCTGGTGGGGCGTGTGTGTGTGTGTGTGTGTGTGTGTGTGCGCGCGTGTGTGTCTGTCTGTGTCGAAATTCCCTTTCCTCTTCTTCCAGTCGCCAGACAAAATACCAGCCCAAAGGACGGGGGTTCTGTCTCGGGGGCGAGCGGGTTTGCGCCTCAGCCCTCTGCTCAGTATTCTGTTGGCCTGGGGAATGGGGCACGAGCCAATTATTTTGCTTGAATGTTATAAAACAAAGACCACTTTGCAAGGTGCTTACAATCAAGGGCGTCTCATGTCCTCTTTAGACCCCATGAGCAGCACGGTGTGGAGGCTGGGTTCCCGCTGGGAGTAGACCCTCTTTCCGGGAACCCTGAGCTGGGTGGGCCTCCGAAGGTCTTTGTGCCCCCACAGCTCTCCCCTGTGCAGTCCTGCGCCTGTCACTTGTCCGAGCGCACTCGCCTGTGGTGCCTTCACCTCCCGATGGAGGGGTGGTGATGCCCAGACACGTTGTCAGCCCTGCGAGCGGAGGACGATGAGCTCGAGCCGGCCTCTTCCCGCTGGGCTGGACTCATATTTCAAGCTCGGTCTGGGAGCTCCGGTGCCCGCGGGGATGATCGCACCGACCTGGCGGTGATTTTGTGTTACACCCGCCGTATGTTTTGCTCTGACCGCCCCCTAGCCCTTGGCTTGGTGGGAAAGGGTGTTGTGAGTCTCTCTTGGAGAGGCCTCCCGCCAGCAAGGTCCCCGGCTGGTCCCGGCCCATTTTCCCCACGGTGTCATCCGTCTTACGCCTTCTTTCCAGGCGCACCGCAACAGAGAGTCTTGCAGAATGGCTAATCAATTTCAATAATAAGTTAAATGGGTTTGCTTTTGTTCCCAGAAAGCCTCCCACTGGGAGAGGGATTTTTTAAGAGACTCCTGGGTGGAGCTTTACTTCTGAACTTGGGCTTCCAACTGCTTCTGAGCTAATTGAGTAGAGAGTATGAATAAACATGGGCAGGAACTACTTCTTCGCGCCCACTCGGAGGCGTGGGGCGAGAATCGCTTCGGGTAACGTGGCAGGGTCCGTGGAGACAAGCTCTGGCAAGTTCCTGGGGGGCCCCTTTGGTGAAGGACAGGCCCTGGTGTCAGCCGCGCTCCGCCCCCGTGTTTCAGGGTCAGGTCAGAGCCAGATTGCTCCTCTTGGAAATAGGATGCATGGGAATGGTGTTTGTCAGACACCGGACCTGAGCCGTCTGGATGAATGTCACCCGGCCCAGCCCAGAGTCTCACTCAGGGCTTGCTCCATCTAGAACATGCTGGTGCCTCCTACTGTGAGCATGGGCCGTGCTTATCCTGTTGTCTTCAGGGCTTACAACAGAACAAGGTGCATAGTGTTGGGTGAGTCTTTGCTGGATGAATGTACGGAGGGAGTGATCACATCGGATCATTCTGGTCTCTAGTCTAAGACATATTTTTGGGGAAATCCAGTAAGATCTTGAGGGCGAGACGAGGCTGGGCAGGCGGAAGCTGTTACCGTGTTAGCATACTTGCTCTACATCACGCACGCTCAGTAAATCTCGATGAAAAGCACATCAGTCATGTGCTCCAGCCAAGGAGCTCCTTATGTAGGACTTAAATTCTTTGTGATGACAGAAGTCCTGAATCAGCCAGTTTTCTTTTGATAATTCCTCAAAGCACCTATAAACATCTTTGCAGTGTGATTTCTAAGAGAGCTCACAGCGCTCTCACTGGTGGGTATCTCTTTGTTTGGGAGCTAGATAAAGTTGTTGGCTTGTGTTAGGGGCTGTTTTGTGCTAAAACACCATCTTAAAGCCCTAAATGCGTACACAGCTAATGAGTTGCTCGTATTGTAAGGGATGTGCGTGAGTTCGAAAAAAGGTGATTTTTATCTCTTGTGTCTTGTTCACTCGTGGAGCAGAAAGGCAGGAAAATAAACCATACCGCCTGTGTTCTTTCATTTTCTTTCTGTTTTGTGCCAAGAAACTAGAAGTGAAGTGATAGAAATTAAATTCATATATGGCGTCTCTCCATTCTAAATGCTTGATCCAGATCCACTCATTGGTGTGTGGAGTAAGTTTCCTATTGGACGTGAGGATCAAAATTCTGTCATTTAGGAAGAAAACCAGCTGAACAACCCATCCACCCACCCATCTACCGACCCACCCACCTACCCGGTACCAACCAACCCCAAACCAAACAACCAAAACCAAACCAACTAACTCAGAGTCAACCAACCAAAAACCAACCAACCAACCAACCAACCAACCATCCAGCCCGTCAATGCAACTTGCATGGTCTGGCTACCCAGCAAGGGTAAGGTCACTGTGTCTCGGGAGCACTGGGTGCTGCTGGACCTCCCTTTTGTCTCCACACTTGGCTTCTGTGATGACCTGTCCTCTTGCTTTTTCACCTACTTCCATGCTTGCTTGTTCTTCCCCAAGTCTCTTCCCCTGTTGCACACCCCATGGTAGTGGCCTATGGCATCTCTCCTGGCAGTCTTATCCTTTTTTTGAGTTCCGCAGTGTTTGTAGTGGAGGTGAAGCCATTGTCTGATGTGACAAGAGCCAAGGAAGAGCGGGTTGAGGAAGAATATTGATCCATCTCGGTAGGGACCTGAGCTTGGCGTGTCCTGGTGCACACACGGTTGTTGGTGCTTAGAGTGCAGGCCGCCCTGGGAGCTGTCCATGGTTTAGAATCAGGAGGCACAGAAAATGAACTTTTGGGACTTCATCAAGATCAAAAGCTTCTGCACAGCAAAGGAAACAGTCAACAAAACAAAGAAGCAACCCACGGAATGGGAGAAGATATTCACAAATGACAATACAGACAAAGGGCTCATATTCAAGATCTATAAAAAATTCCTCAAACTCAACACACACAAAACAGATAATCACATCAAAAAGAAGGCAGAATACATGAACAGACACTCCTCCAATGAAGACATATAAATGATTAACGGACACATGAAAAAATGTTCATCATTAGCCATCAGGGAGATTCAAATAAAAACCACAGTGAGACACCACCTTACACCAGTTAGAATGGCCAAAATCAGTAAGACCATAAGCAACATGTGTTGGAGAGGATGTGGAGAAAGGGGAAGCCTCTTACACTGTTGGTAGGGATGCACGTTGGTGCAGCCACTTTGGAAAACAGTGTGGAGAATCCTTAAGAAATTAAAAATAGAGCTTTCCTGTGACCCTGCGATTGCACTACTGGGTATCTACCCCAAAGATACAGATGTAGTGAAAAGAAGGGCCATCTGTACTCCAATGTTCATAATAACAATGGCCCCAATTGCCAGACTGTGGGAAGAACCAAGATGCCCTTCAATGGATGAATGGATAAGGAAGATGTGGTCCATATACACTACGGAGTATGACGCCTCCATCAGAAAGGATGAATACCCAACTTTTGTAGCACATGGACGGGACTGGAAGAGATTCTGCTGAGTGAAATAAGTCAAGCAGAGAGAGTCAGTTATCATATGGTTTCACTTATTTGTGGAGCATAACAAATAGCCTGGAGGACATGGGGAGATGGAGAGGAGAAGGGAGTTGGGAGAATTCAGAGGGAGACGAACCATGAGAGACTATGGACTCTGAGGAACAAACTGAGGGTTTTGGAGGGGTGGGGGTGGGAGGTTGGGTGAGTCTGGTGGTGGGTATTCAGGAGGACACGGATTGCATGGAGCCCTGGGTGTGGTGCAAAAACAATGAAATCTGGAACACTGAAAAGAAATAAAAAAAAAAAGAATTCCTACAAGTCAATGTCAAATATATATATGCAGAGAAACAAACAAAAAAAGAATCAGGAGGCATGGGTCTGAGCCTGGAGGGAGCCACACAGCAACCGCGTGGTTTTGATCAATTTCTTGCTCAAAGAGAGCGAGTCTCGGCTTCCTCCTCTGTAAAAGGGAACAAATAACACATACACTGAAGGACCCTATTTATAGATGCAATGAAAGTTTTGCTAGAAGAGTTCTAGTAAGTGGTCAGATGCCTGCAGATGGTCATTGCTCTGGCCCCTTCTCTTCATTTGTGTCCTGTTGAGTCTGCTCCTGATTTCAGGTCATGTTCATGGGGCATCAGCCGCAGTCTTGGAGTGTGCTACTTGTTGGGGAGATGCGGAAGCTTGGGCTCTGGCCTAGGCAGGGAGGCAGACACAGTGGGAAGGGCTCACCCCACGCGGTACCCGGTGAGCACCTTTCTGCTCCCTCACGCCCACCATCTGCGAGGCGGTCCTTGCTTCTCGCTGGGACGTTGCAATCTGCCGAAGAGGGAGGGACCACGGTCGCCTCGCCAGTGCCCCGTGGATCGCACCTGAGGCCTTCCCAGCCCCTGAAAGATACACGTCTGCTTCCTTCCCTGAGCTGGCTAGCTCTGCGCCCCCTGCTCTCTGTCCCGGGTTCGAGCCCCAGCCACACGGCCACACTCCTGACGCTGTCACCACAGGCAGCCCCGCAGCAGTGTCTGCCTTTCCCAGAGGCTGTGGACCTGGATGAGCTTTGCGCCCTGCCTGGGTTTCAGTGCCTACCACCTGTCTCCTGAGGTTTGCCGAACCCCCATGACCTCCTAGAAGCTTCCGCATGGTATAATCACCGCCCATCGATGCACCCAGCTGCTCCCACTCTTTCTCTGGGCCCTGCCGCAGAACGCCCCAAATCATTACAGAGCATGGAGGTCTGCACATGCCCCCAAACCAGCGGGCTGATCCTCAGGGACAGGGACCTCGCTCTGTCCAGCCGCGCAGGGAGCGTGGAAGGCCAGACCAGACGGAGTCAGAGATGAAGGGGTCCCTCGCCGAGGCAGCGGGGTCACTGGTGTCTCTCTTCTCAAATAGCAGGAGCCCTTGAAGGGCAAGAAAGTGCTGCTGTGCTTTCTCCATCCTTGGGTAATGTGAGACTCGCCCAGCGAGGCTCAGGAGCACGTGCTGAGGGACTCACTCCTCCCAATCATCCGGCAGGTGAAGGATCGTCTTGCTCTTAACCAAAGCTCTCTCCAACATGTTTTTCTAACGTGAGGGCTCCGAATCTTTTCTCCCTTTTGGGAGGCCGGCCAGGAGCAGGCAGGACGCATCTCTCCAGAGGGCCGAGCTCCTCCTAATCTCGTGCCCCATACCCCACTAGCGTGTCTGGGTGGGATTCCTCGGGGGCCCGCTAGACGTGGTCCCTGGGTGGCCATGCCCTGGCTGGTGTGTTGGGCCTCACCCCGAAAGAGTCAGTTGCTCCCAAGGCCTCTGGAACTCTAGCTTGTACCTCCCCTCCCCTGGACTTCATTCGGTAGTGACTCCCCCCAGCAGATGTCCTATCAGCCCCCATGCTATGCAGGCAACAGAGAACCCGCTCAGGCGGTCTTGAGCAGATGGTGTTTATCATGGTCATTACGGATGTCTTGCAAGGGCGGGGAGACAAGTGTGGGTGTCGTTCTGCCGGGGTCCAAGCAGTGAGGTGGAGATGCCAGGCACGCGCTGGGGTCGCTGCAGGGAAACGTCCAGTGTTGGCACTCCCCACCGTGCGGCAAACGCAGGGCGCCAGGACGAACCCCTGAAGTGGGCCGGCTGCCCCCGCAGGGCCTGGTCCCTCGCCACTCGCCGTGGTCCTCTGCATGTTGTTGGATCCCCAGACCTCTGGCCGGGGTGGCCCCAGGTTGGCGGTGCCTTGCAGGAGAACTCTAGCTCCCTGGGGGATGAGGACAGGCCAGCCTCAGCTCTCTGGCCTGTGCCTGTGCCCAGGGGTTGGCGCAGGATCGCGGGGTCAGCAGTGCGGTCTGGCCTTCCAGTGGCGGCGGCAGCTCTGTGCGTCCTGGACGCGCCTGTACCTGCCCCTGCACCTGCGTTAGTGCCTCCGTCCTCCCGTGTGACCGCTGCCTCCAGGAGCCCCCGTCCTGTCCCTCTCGTCTGTGAGCCGGGGGCGGGGGGACAGCTGCCCAGCACTGATGCACTGTCCGCGAGTCAGGAGGGGTCCAGAAGGTGGGAAAAAGGGCCTCACCCTGCTTGGGACAAGGCTGGGGTTGATGGGAAATTCCTTCAACCTGCCCTTCAGGTCACCTGCCCTATGACTGTCTTGGTCAGGGGCACCTGGAGGGCTCCGTCGGTGAAGCCTCTGCCTTCGGCTCAGGCCATGATCACGCGGTCCTGGGATCCAGCCCCGCGTCGGGCTCTCTGCTCAGCAGAGAGCCTGCTTCTCCCTCCTCCTCTCCTTCTGTGCTCTCTTTCTTTTTCTCAAATAAATAAATAAATAAAATCTTAATAAAAAAGTTTGTATGTGTCCTTGGTGAGCATGCGGGCATGTAGGGTCCTCATCTTGCAGGGCGACCCTGGCCCCTACTGCTGAGCAGGCTGAGCCCTTGATGGTCCCGGGGTTGCTGCAGCCCCTGTCTGGCTTCTGTCCCCGTCCCTGGTGGGGGAGGTGGTCCCCGGCAGTGCCGTAGAGGGTGTGAGGTTTCTGGTGCATCCGTACCTGTCACCGTGGTGTGGTGACAGGGTGTGTCCCCGGAGGGTCAGGATCCCTTGCCCCAATGACACGATAACCTCCTGTCTCCATCTGTCTAGCATCTGGGGGACCCTGAAGAGGCCAGTTGGCAGCCCTAACCTGTGTCAGTGGGACCATTACCGGGTCTCATTTTGGGACCAGAATGTCAGAATCCAACACCCAGAGCTGCACATAGAAGATGCGTGGTTTTTGCGAGGGCACATGTAAGTGAAAGCGTGGCTATTGTCACTGTCCCTTCCGGTCCTTAGATCCCGAGCCGGCACCTGCTGTGAGAAAGGACGCTATGCGGTGTGACAAATGACCATAGACTTGGTGGCTTAGGGCAACACCTGTTTATTACGACGCCGTGTCTGCGGGTCTGAAGTCGGCACATGGCTGCATGGGGGGTTTGCTCAGGGGTCTTGCAAGGCTGAAACCCGGAGGCTCCGCCTGTTCCTTCCGAACGTGGGTCTCTCTCTCAAGCTAATGGGCTTGTTGGCAGAACTCAGCGTTCTGCGACGGCAGGACTGAGAGCCCTGGCTCATTTGCTGGCTGCTCTCAACTCTGAGCCTCACCAGTTCCTTGCTCTGTGACCCACCCCGGCTCTGCCACATCACGTCCTTCTGGAAGGACCTGGTCCCTTTTGAGGACGCACCGGATTAAAGCAGGCCCACCAAGGTTCACCTTCCTTTCATTTAGCCAAGTCCGCTGCTCAGGGCCTGCTGTCACTTGTGCAAGTCTGTTCTGCCGTGAGATGCGACGGACCCACAGCGTGGCTCTCCGGTCACGTTCCTAAGCGCTGCCCACACTGGGCAGGTGGGGACTGTGCCGGCCGTCTACACCAGCGCCTGGAAGCCTTGCTGCCGACGGCAGCCGGCGGGTCAGAGCGGAGAAGCACGTCCATCTCCTCGGGTGTTCTTTCTGGGCAGAGCCAGGCGTGGGCTACAGCGGGGCCTCCCCCGCTCGGGGACCCAGGGTTCCTCCGGCCGATGGTGTGCGTGACCAGAAAGTCTCCCGAGCGCCCCTTACTATTTTGTTTCTCTTGTCTCCTTCCACCCGCAGCGGTGCTTTGACAGACGCACGGTCGGAGAGGCGTCTACAGCGAGCCGAGGGCTTGGAAAACCCACGCGGGACATTCTGACATTCTGGGGCCGGTGGCGGAGGCAGGCCAGGCACGTACGCATTCGGACCAAGTGTCTGCTTCTCTGAGGCCAGTTTCTGGCTCTCCCGTGTCAGAAGGTGCGACGCGATCCTCCCGCTGCCACTTGCTGGTGCCCGGGTCTTTGGTCCCAGGTCAAGGGTGCGGGTCTGGCCGCGGCTGACAGTCTCCTGTGCTCTTCGCAGATGCGGTCTGCCCGCCCCCCAGTGGTGCCGGCTTTGCCTCCGAGATCACGGTGTCTGGGAACCCAGTGAGGCTGCAGGGAGGGGATCTTGGGAAGGAGACTCGCAGAGCTCACCCCTGCAGACCGTGCCCTTTGCATCCTTGGAGAGTTCCGGCTGCTGCCCTTCCCCCGACATGCTATCTCCAACCTCCCCTCTTGTTCCTTGGGGTCCCGGGACGCCCAGTCAAACCAGTAGCCAATCATGAGGAGTTGCCCCCTGGTTGTCTCCCCTTCCCGGTCGACAGTGAGGTACAGCCCTGGAGGCTCTGCCCACGGGGGGTTCCCATTCTGCACTCCCCGCGCTGATGCTAATGCCTGCATGGTCTCTGCTGCGGGGTGGGGGGGACGTGCAGGGCTGTTGGGGGCCCAGATGCCCGTTTCCCCTGGGCTAGTTGTGCAGGGAAGCCTTCCGTTTGAACTCAACAAGTCCCAACCCCTCCGTGTCCTTAAGGGATCCGCATCTCACCCGTCCGTTGGGCAGCTGTGTTGGTGCTTTCCCCACATCCTGGGCTCGTCCCTTGCTGCTGGGCGTGGAAGGGGGGTGTCTCGGGTGTGGTCCCCCCCCTGGAGAAGCCAGGGAAAGAGCCATTTACAGAATAATAAAGTTTGGCTCTTTAATCCATTGCTATTGTCGGGTGCTTGGGGGAGCTCTGTCGGTAAAGTGTCCGACCCTTGATCCCAGCTCTGGTCTCAATCTTAGGGTCGTGAGTTCAAGCCCTGTGTCTCCTTGATCCATTAGCGTTGTGACAGCCGAGGAGGGGACGGGGCCCACAGTCACTGGTGAGTCCCCCGTGTGCACAGGACCTGCAACCAAGCACCAGGGTCGTTCTCCTGGCCCTGCCCTGTCATGGCACCCCCCCCCCCCCCCGACTGTCCCCACTGTGGTGGCCATGGTTTGGGCCACAGCATGTCTCCCTTGGACCCAGAGCTGCTCATGCGTCTCTCTGATCCTGACTTACCCTTCCCGTCATGTTCTCCACCAGGCAGCCCTAATGGGGTTTCGAAAACCGCAGATCTGCTCCTGTCCGCGCTCAGCCAGAGGCGCGCATCTCCCTGAGCGCCTTCCGGAGCCAGTCACAGCCCCGCGGTGTGCCTCGGAAGGGTGTCATCTGGCTGCCCGCCCTGCCGCCCTCGGCACATCCTGCGTTCCACACCTGCCAGGCCGCCTGCAGTCCCCCGCCCCCGCTCGCCGCCGCGGGCTGCCCTCGGCCTGCGGCGTTCGCCCCCATTTCAGGACGGAAGAGCTTCCCCTCCCTTTTCAGACCCTCTTCTGCCCTCACCCTCTGAGCACAGTCTCTTTTGAAAACCCCAAACAGAGATAATCATCCCTCTTTATTGTCCTTTCTCTGCCTCCAGCATCCTGTTGCCGCCACACACATCACTCTGGACGTAATCACCTGTTTACGCTGGAGTCTTGTCTTGGGTAGAGTTTGGCTCTAAAGTCACCTAGGAGGTGAAAATTGCTTGTAATCAAAATTACTCCTAAGAGTCCCCTCAACTGCCCTTAAAAAGCAGTGCCATGGTTTTGCGTTTGTAGCTGTCCCCGGCTCCTCTGACCCGGTGTGTCACGGCTTCGCAAGGACACGCGAGGACTGTCTGCTTTTTCACGGGTGTCGACAGAGTCTTTACTGGCTCCTGACGAGGGAGCGCTTGTCCACCTCGGTCCATCGGGGAGAATCTGGGGTCCTGGGTTCTCTCCAGGGGTCTTGCTGGCAAGCTTTGGCCAACCTGGCGTGGTCCGGGCCGTGGCCTGTGCTCCGTGGCCTTCACGTTCCGTGGCCAGCACTCCCTGAGCACCGTGGTGGCCGGAGCCTCCCCTCCCCCGGCCGCCCCCTCCAGTGAGCGGGTTAAACGAGCACCTGGAGTGGAGTGAACCCACGTTTGTACTTTGTGTCCCCGCTAGACGGTCCCTTCCCCGAGAGCAGAAACGAAGTGCTTGTCACTCATTCCCCGTGGCGCCCTAGCACGCCACTGGGGACACCGCATGCACTCCAAGGCTCGTCTCCCTCTGGACGCCCGCAGAAGGGAGGGACCCTCGTGTTATTGATTAACCCGCTGGAGACGAGCCACACTCCCGTCCACTGAGCTCCTGCAGAGCCATGAGCGATGGTGACCCAGAAGGGCCGGGATGTCTCTCCCGCTCTGTCCCCTCCTGCGTTACAGCTGCATTATACGGCCCCGGGCAGCTGCCATTAGGATGTACTCTCTTCATTACCCCAAAGTCGAACCTTTCAGAGTCTGCACGGTGCTCGCGGATTCTATGATAAATTTCACCGCAATCATCTCATTTGATTTCCTTATAAACCAGCACTTCTGATACGTGCTTTTTGGCGCTCGCTGTAAATAGGCTCTCGATACATCTTCACACCCCACTGCTTGGGCTTTTTTAGGGATTGACCCTGAGCCCAGGGGGGAAGCAGGAGCGAGGACGGTCTGCCTGATTGTTGGCAACCGGGGAGTTCGCTCCCAAGGTGAGGATGGAGACTCTCGCCACCACCTCTGCCCAGCACCCAGTTTCTGCCAAAACAGATGGCTTCCCGTCCTCCAATCTGTGAACCAGGAGGTGTGGGGTGGAGATTTGCATTAAACATTTGGAGATGCAAGAGAAGGAATGCTGTAAATAGACACTAAGAAACTCCGTCTGTGCTCAGCCCAAAGCTTTCTTTCTGACTGTACGGAACTTCCCATCTGAAGACCCGGTTGATGGAAAATCTGCTCCGTGGGGACCCTCCCCTCCCTCACGGCAGGTCTCTACCCTGGCTAATGTGGCCTTCCAGCCATGACACGCTGGCTGATTCGATAGACTTCTGGAGCCTTTGTCCTTGGTGGCGACAGCAGGAGTCGACGCGGAGGGAGCTCTTTTGTTGTCCGTTAACGCCGCTCTGAGAGGTATTTCGTTCTCCCAGCAGAGACCCCTAGGGCTACCGTGCACTCCCTCTTGTCTCAGACCACTGGGCACCAGACTGAACGTCTTCACTGGGTTCCTCTGGTCTCGAATCCTAGGCTCCAAGTCGTCCTCCTGCAGGGCTTTGAAGGCACGAGACGCTGCCTTCCTCAAAGTCCCTGTGGGTGAGAAACCGTCAGTCCTCCCCTCCCCCCACTCCTCCTCCCCCTCCCCTCCCCCCACTCCTCCTCCCCCTCCCCC
Organism: Mustela putorius furo; assembly: GCF_011764305.1. Taxonomy (NCBI): domain Eukaryota; kingdom Metazoa; phylum Chordata; class Mammalia; order Carnivora; family Mustelidae; genus Mustela; species Mustela putorius. The sequence goes on from NW_025422023.1 coordinate 14,841,207, forward strand.
CCTTCTCTTTTCCCTTCCTCCCCCCTTTCCCCTCCTGCTTGGTCGGTGAGCTGTATTTCCCCTTGGTGCCTTTAACAATGCTGTGCTTGCCTTTTGTGTTCACATCGCCTGACGCTGGTCCAGGTGTGCATTTATTTCTAATGACCCCGTTTATGCGTCAATGAGTACCTTCAGCTTGGTGATTGGGGCCTTTTCAATTCTGGAAATCACTTAGCCATTATCGCCTGCCTCATCCTCCTTATGCTTGCCATCTGGAGTTCATTAGACCTGCGCCACGTGGGGATCACATTAGCCCCCTGGTCACCGGGGGCGTATTTTTATACCCTTCGCCTCTCCGTGCTCATTCTAGATGATTTCCTCACTTTGATCTTCCAGTCCGTGAATTCTCTTTTCAGCTGCTTTGATCTACCGTGTGAGGGATTCATTGACTTTTCCCTGTAAATGCTGATATCTTTCCTTCTGAGAAATTCTGTGTGGCTGTATTTTTCAAACCTGCTTTTTCTTTTTGGAATCTCATTCTTTCCCTTGTGATTTCTGTTCCTATTTCATCTCTTTCATTATTTTAAGCATAGTAGTTTTATGGTTTCACTGGATTTTAGGTGAAACTCTTTAGGTCCTTGGGTTGCTGTTTCCAATTATTCTCTGGCTTTCATAAGAGGGTTATGCATCCCTATTGCCGGCATGGGATGTGCGATGCTTTCCTGCAAGAAGAGATAATTCCCACCTTACTGACATCAGCTCAGGGACCACTTTGGCTAAATGTATGTGAGCAAAAGTGCTACATTTTAGCAGCAAGCTTAGGGACCACTGCATCCATGGACCATCACGTGGTTGAAACATCGCATGGTTTTCCCTCTTCCACGAGAACACATCCCAAATAGGGCTGTTCGTGAGGAGTGGAGTTTAGAATAGAGGAGACATATGGAACAAAGCCAAAGCCAACGTACAGCGGCTGCTCCTGAGAAATGAGGTGAGGGGGCATTAGTTCTCGAGGTCATGGGACTTGGGGGTCGTTCATACCCCGGCTAAAACAGGTGCTCACTTTGCCCTTGTGGAGTCTGCCCACACTCGATTCTGGTGGATCAGCTGTTCATGTGGTGTGTAGTTGTTTGTCCTGAATTTTCCTTCACTGTGGGTGTCTGGTTTTTAACCGGGGGGTCTCGTGGGCTCTGGATGGTAGGTGTGCCTCTTCTTTCTTCCCTTGCTTCTGCCAAGGGACCCTAGATTTTCATCAGTCTGGGACATTTGTTCATTTGAGGAATTTTAGTCCATATTGGCCTTGTAAGTTCAGACCTTACATCTGTATGTGGCCAAGATTTACAGGTAATTTTCATGAGATCTGTGTTTCTGACCCAAGCTGGAGGCAGACATGGCCTGCCTTGTCAGTTCTCTATTTTGTGGGCCTTCCCGTCCATGTCTCAGTGTGGATCGGCCCCTCGTGGGCCCTGCCTATACCCGGGTCTCAGTTTCCCATTTCTGCCTTGGTTCAAGGCCATGTCCTCACATTGTATGGGCATGAGTGCCCTAGCTCCCCGTGGCCGGGGCTTACATCTGTTTGGGCACCCTTGTAATGCCCTGGGCTTAGGTACTTGGGTCCTTTTCTTTCAATCTTGACTAGTTTGTAACTTTAAAAATTAAGTTTCACCCAGATTTTTTTTGTTCTGTGGTAGAGGAGCTGGGGAGCGGCCTGGGTCAACTCTTCCTGCTCGTGTAGCTGTTCACCTGCTCCAGAGCAAAGCCCTGTGAGGGCAGAGACCATTCACACCCTGTACACTGCCGTCCACGGAGCCTAGAAGCATGCCTGGACATGGAGGAGCTCAGTGTTTGTCAGTCTCTTGAATAAGTGGGAATTTATTTTATTTACTTTTTAAAAGATTTTATTTATTTATTTGACACACAGAGAGAGCGAGAGCATGAGCAAGGGGAATGGCAGAGGGAGAGGGAGAAGCAGGCTCCCCGCTGAGCAAGAAGCCCTACGTGGGGCTCGATCCCAGGACCCTGGGATCACGACCTGAGCTGAAGGTAGATGTTTAACCACCAAGCCTCCCATATGTCCCAATAAACGGGAATTTAAAGCAGAAGGTAGGAAAGGACACACAGACCGTGGCTGATGGCTGGTCTGTCACGACTTTGCTCCTCTGGTCTGTCACGACTTTGCTCCTCTGTCCTTCCCATCAGTTGGGCCGCCACAGAATGGTTTGTGCGGCAGCTGGGAGAGGACTGGGAAATGCACGAGGGATGAAGGGGGTTTTCTTTCCTTCTTCCCAGGGGCTAGCATGGGACGTTCCTTCCTCTTGTTCCCATGGGAGCCAGGGCAGGTCTTAGCCCCTGTGGAGTAGCTCCTACTGCCATGAGCAAGGGTCACACAGTTGGGCAATTACAGCCTCTTTCGGTCAGCACTCTGGGTGGGGGGTGAGTGGGAGACTTAGAGGATGGGAGGGAGGGAGCACCCAGGAAGACTTCCTGGAGGAGGTGACACCTTGACCAGAGTCAAGACAGAGTCTGGGCATTTGTCAGGTAGTTACGGACCAGGGAGGGAGGGGACGAGCATCACAGATGGGGACGTGACATGTGGCAGGGCTTGTGGGTGAGAGCATGGGTACATTCTGGGGAATCGTCAGGCCGGATGGAGTTTTCATAGGCTCAGGCCATGCGTGTCTCCCTTTCCACATGCAGATGTTAGTGTTCTCAGGTTAGTTTTACTCAACCTCTTTAGAAATGCAGATTCTTTTTTCAGAAGGAGCACATTTGCTTAGCATCTGGCATGGAGAGAAAAGGAGTGACTTACTAGGCTGGGTTCAGGAGGAGAAGATGGGTAGTTTCCAGATGTCTGTAGAACTTTCTAGGCTGGCTCTGACTCAGGCCCCTCCCGGGAACATCAATAGTGGCAGCTTTAGGGCTCAGGGTCCTCAGGGCTGAGGGCTGACGCTGGCTCTGGGCAGATGTGGGATCCATCTTAGCCTGGCGCCTTGGCGCTCTGGGGCCAAGGGTGGTGACGTTATCCCCCTATGAGGGACTAAAAGGATCTTCTCTTCTACGGGATTGTTTCAAATGCTGTGGAGCACATGGACGACACTGCTTAAGTCTTAGTTTTGTGTTATTGTTGGTACATTAACGTTTTATTTATTTACTCAAACCTTCCCATGAGGCTCCAGGTGGAGGCCACCGGCCTGGTCTCCCCTCCCTGGAGGCTCTCGAGGCAACACCCCGAGGGGTGGGCAGGCTGTTTCCAGAGCCGCTGAGCTCCCAGCCTGGGGAGATGGCCCGCCCTGCGTCCTGCAGGCTGGGAAGACGCCCCGCGGACCACGGGTAACGGAGCACGTGCACAGTTTATTAACTTTGACTTGTGAATTAAAACACCCAGTGGTACAACTCGGGTTGAGCAAAGGGAAATGAGAATCTGCCTTTCCCTTTTCCAGCCTCGAATCAGAACCCCGACAACGCCAAATAAAAGTTGAAAAAATTCAATTGCTGGGCAGATGGGTTTAGGTATCTCTCTCTTCTGTCATCTTGGTTCTAAATCCAATGGGAGAAACCTCGGCAGCTCCCGCGGAGGCACGGCCAGCGGGCGTCGGAGAGGAGCCGCCCCGGTTTCTTGGGTGACCTGAGCTGCTCCGTAGTGGGGCGGGGGCAGAAGGGGACCCCGCCCTCCCAGCCCCCACTCCGCAGCCCACTTTCTGCAGCTCTGAGCCCGGCGCCTGGGCTGTGCTCCAGCCTCGCTCTGGAAAGAGATTCATGCCAAGTTGACCTGCAGATGTGGCTGCTCCCGGCGTCCCTGGGGATGTTCGTATCTGGACAGATGTGACCCTGCTTGCTCACCTTCCGCCGTTCCCTCCGCAGCGTGTGTCAGCCTGTGCTCTGGCTCTGGGCAGCAGAACGCCAAGGGGCTGGAACAAAGAAAAATGGAGAGGTTCCTCTCCTCCAGGAAGCCCTCCAGGCCTTCCAGGTGGGGGTCAGACAGAGCCACCCCCTTCTCCTCCTTGTGTTGTTCTGGGCCCGCCTCATCTTGTTTTGTCCTTGTGGGCCTTCTGCTTTTCTCCACCTGTTGTTTCTCAGACCCGCTGGGGGTCGGGCGGAGATGCCTCCCGCCGAGGACCCTGTCTAAACTGGGAAGGGGTGACTCTCTGATCAGATGGGGCTTCTCATTTGCCCAAAGGGACGGGTACAATTGATGTGGGGTGTCGCCCCGGGGGCAGGACTTGGGCCTCCCTAGCTCTTATTAGGAAAACGGACCTTCCCATACACCTGCAAGGAACTCCAGTGAGGCCAACCAGCACTGCGGCCTGGGGGGGTCTGGGAGAGGGCTGGGCGGCCGTCACTGCCCCCCCACGCGAGGACAGTCTGCTGGACTGCACGAGCTTGTGGGCTCCACGTGGAGGAGGCTAGAGTCTGAGTCCCAGCTGGGGCCCCTCCAGGCCCCTGCTCTGGTCCAGGTGGGGCTGGCGCCCCCGTGATTGGCTCCCGCAGGTCACCTCCCATGGCTCACGGGGGTCCTGAGGGGCTGGTGCTCTCAGTGGGCCGTACTGAACGCCCCCTGTTTCTTGATTCTTGAGCAGATGCAGAGATCGAAAGTGCAAAGAGGTCAGACGTGCACATAAAGGACAAGATTACTGGGACCGGCTCCGCATGAATCTGGGGGCGTGGATAACGTGCCGCGTGCACGGAAAAGGACGCACCCCTGAAGGTGAATGACACGCGGTGCTGGTCGGGAGACGGTCGCACAGGAAGCGCACGGAGTCCAGAGGGAGGCTGGGAGCCCGGCGCTGCCAGCGGGAGACAACTGGCTTCCTCATCCCTCCCCTCCGCGGCCCCTCCTCTCTCATCCCACAAAAATCCAGGCATATTTCGGAAAATCTGAGCACGTTCCCATCCGTCTCTTCCGTTTTATTACTGTGCGGTTTGTGCTCAGCCGGTCCCACGTGTGCCCCCAGTCATCGTGTACCTGCCTCGGAACGCTAGGTCCTGCCCGTGTCCTTGAGGCTCAGCCTGGCCGCAGGCAGGGGTGCGGGCTGAGGTCCGGGGACAGGCTCCGCAGTGGGTGATACCGCAGGGCCCGTCCGTCTAGAGCACCGCAGAGGTCTCATGGTCCTTCGGGACGCCTGAGCTCGCCTGTCCTCCCTCTGCCTTCCCAGCCTGGCGCCGGGCTCCTGTGAGCTCTCCCACCCCAGTCTCCTGGGTTTTCTCCGGGGACACCCTGGGACGTGCCTTGCGGGCCCCGAGGGCGTGCGAGATGGTGTGTGTGGGGGCACGGTCCTGCGCGGGCCACGCGGAGGGCTCGGGAACGCGGAGCCGCCTTGGGCAGTGGGGCTCAGGCTCTTCCAGTCTCGTCTGGCTCCGGGGCCTGGCCGGGGTCTGAGAACGGATTCCGCACCCGAGGAGCAGCTCCCGGCCGCCGGCTCAGGCTGCACGCTGGGCCGTGCTCACCGTCCCCTCCTTCAGCCCAGGCGCTCTCTTCTGGGCCTCGGCAAGCTCCCCGGAAGGAAAGCCCAAACCGGCGACTGCGGGTGGAGCGCGGGCCCGGGACAGAGCAGGTGCAGCAGATCCACCACGGGACTCAATCCAACCCACGGACGGGCCCTCAGGGGCTCCGGGCTCCCGCGGTCCTGCTGCAGAGGGAGCGCAGGGCCCCGGCCCCAGCCCTGCAGGGACCTGCTGTGGGGTTTGCGTCAGGGCTGAAGCTTACAAGGCCCGAGCAGGGGAGGGCAGGGCTGGAGCTGGCGGGTGCTGCGAGTTCCGGAATTCTGGTCACGTGACACCACGTTGGTGGCTTGAAACGGACGCTGGTGGGAGCTCGGGCCCCACGGTACTGCTGCAAACAGGAACGTTACCCCCTCCCCAGCGCGAGAGCTGGTGCTTGGACCCTTACGGCAGGCCCGGCCGGACCCGTGGCCAGCTTCCCGCACGAGGCCTGCCTTCCTCTCCCCCCGGATTGGTTAGCACCTCCTTCCTAATGGCCTCCATAAATCAACCTGTCACTCTTCGTACCTGGTGAGAAGCCCGCGGGTCTCACCGCCCTGTCCCCCACCCACCTCGCTCTCAGTGGCTTTTCCAGGAAACGCTGGGCTGGAGGCAGACTTGACATCAAGCAAAAGGCCGGCCCCGGGCTCAAGCCCTCAGTGAGCTCTTCATCCGAGTGAGCAGGCTGCTCGGGGCTCTGCGCAAAGCTCTTGGGGAAAAGGGATGTCCCTGTTCGTGTCCTGTTTGTGTTCAGGCAGGACGGTCTGTGCGGCTGTGATCAGGGCCTGCGTGTGCGTCTCCTTGTCTGCCGTGGACCCTGCTGTGGACATGCCGGGCTCCCAGCCAGCAGAGCCAGCAAGGGTCCCCAGAGCTGCCCTCAGAGCCCCGGCCCCTCTGCACCCTACACACCGGGTCATCCCCTCCGCGCTCGGCAGTGCTGGCAGTGCCCGTCTCTCCAGCAGAAGCCACCTGTGGTCTGAAGTGTCTGCTGTGCTCTTCCTCACAGCACCAGACGCACACATGTTGGAGCCGTGCTGTCTGTGGCACGCGGAGTGTGTTGCTCCCTTGTGTGTGTGTGGCCACCCCCACCATGTGCGATCACTCCTGTAGCTGTGATCACTTTCATTATGTGTGTGATACTCTCGTGTGTGTGTGTAAGTGATCCCTCTCGTGGGAGTGTGTGTGTGTGACACCCTCATGGGGGTGGGTGTGATCACTCTGGGTGTGTGTGTGTGTGTGCGCGCGTGCGATTGCTCCACTGCTGGATGCTGCCACTGGCACTCTGCTGGTGGCTGTGTTGTCACAAAGATCATCGTAGCTCAGATCACCCCAGGTCTGGCATTTCTCCATCATGCTAGTTTATATTCTCACCCTGAGGTTTGGAAAAAATATTGAATCAATTGTTTTTAATTATGTCCATCTTGTATACTTTACATTACGGGAGCAGCTCGATAACACTTTACAATCCAAATAGCCCTAGGAGCATTGCTCAATATTCCAGAGTGGAATGCTAGAATTTTCTTTCTGTTTAACTCGTAAACTATTCTTGAAAGGGCCATATCTTCCCGATTCAGTTGTTGCTCTCCCTTTATGGCTCTGTTCATTGCTCCGTGCATGAAGTGAAGCCATCATGGCTGCTAACGGGGTGTTCAGCTGATTACCTGCAGACTCATTTGCGTGCGGAGGGCTGGCTGTGGGGGCTGGGGAAGAAGGCAGCCGGTTGGGGTCGTCTCTCACCTGCCTCCGTGCTGTGTGTTGCTGGGCTCCGGGCGAGCGTCTCTGAGCTCAGTAGCTGTTGCATGAAGGGACGAAGCGGGCCTGAGGCTGGGTGGCGAGCAGATACCCAAGGAGCATGTCTGGACCAGCAGTTCAAGATGAGACGTGACTGGGTGGCCTTAGTGGGTCACCATGGGGACAAAACCCGCCCCGACTTTCCCGGCTGGGCGAGCGTGGGCAGGCCACCCAGGTTCCCTGAGCTTGGTGCCACCATTGCTACGCTGGCGAGGTTTAGAACACCTCACTTCTTAGGGCCGTGGAGGGACGACATGAGAGGACCCACGGGCACTGTCGTGCAGGGTCCCTCTGTGGGGACCCCGCAGGAGCTCGCTATCATTGTGTCGAACGGGATCTGGGGCCTGGGGAGACCATCCGTATCTTTACTGTGTTAGAAGAGCTCTGTTTCCCAAATTCACCAGGAGTTCGTTTTGACCTTGACTCTGGACACACAGCTCATGCACCATGTGGTGCCCCTCTGCAGGGCTGAGGCTGCTACTGGAGGTGGTGCCCAGTGGGGGCGGGGCCAAGGCCCCAGCACTCCTCACCCCACCTGGGAGAGCTCTCGATGTCCTGCGCGCTCCTGGAGGGCTGCCCCCATCCTGCAGACGTGGGGGCGGGAGATGCATGCTCGGCCCCTCCCCCTCGGTGTGCCAGGATCCAGCCATGCGGCCCCCGCAGCCCCGGCAGGAGGCATGAACGCCAGGATGTCCCCAGGAGGGCGGCTCCGGCCCAGGGAACACATTCTGCCAACAGCCTTGGCAGCTCCTGGAGCCTCGGAGGCCAGGCTCTCATTTCAGGGATGAAAAATGCCTCTGCAGCTCATAAAAAGGCCCCGCAGACCCCTGCCGCGGGAGCCTAGTGTTCAAAGGGAAGAAAGATGCTTCCTGAGAATGCCAGGCGCGCCGGCGAGTTTGAAAACCCACCGCTTCAGATATATACTTCTCAATAAGCACAGACAGCGGGCACAGGGCAGAGAAAATAATCAATTTCAGCCGGCAGGAGCGGCCAGCGGGAGAGCCGCTGGCTCTTCACTTATTTATTTATTTACTTAGTTGTCGGGGAAGGAGGCCTGCGATGCAGCGTGAGATCCACAGCCCGCCGGCGCCCTCCCGGCCGCGGAGACCGACGACACGCTGCGTCCGACACGCTGCGTCCTCCCTCGTGGTGCCCGGAAGGGATGTGACCCCCGGCTCCTTCCCCGGGTGAGGGCAGCCCGGCCAGGTTCACAGAGCTGGACGCGCCGAGGGAGCGGGGAGCTGTGGCTTCCGGATCTGTGCGCAGGGGGGCGGGGTGCGGACAGCGAAGGCCGTCTGGGTCCAGCCGTGCCGCGTCTCCCTGCTGGGGTGTCCTGAGGTCGCCGTCTGCCTGGAGGGCCGCAGCTCCCGGCACCCGTGCCCACCTCGGCTCCCACGGATCCCAGCGTCCCAGGCTCCCCACCGTCTACGCCTACCTCGGTGGCTGGATATTTGCCTCGTCCTTGGAGACACGGTCTCCCATGTCGTCCCTCTGCACCTTCACACTCGAGCCAGAATTAGCTTGTCTTGCTCTGGGCTCCCAGCATGCTCTGCACCTCCTCTGCAGCCTGTATCTACTGACCCTCCAGCACAGGGACCCCGTCCTGTCCTCACCTCCATCCCCCAGTCGCCCTTCATTAAAAAGGAAATGTTTGTCGACTTCTCCACGAGCCTTCATGGACCTGTCTGCGAGTTGCCCTTAGCACCGCCCCATAGGGAAGGCCATGGAGAAGCCTGGGTGCACGGCGGCCCGGGCACCTGCTGCCCGCCGTGGTGCCGCTCCGCTAGCTCCATCGCCACAGACTGCCACAGAGCATTCGTGTGGCAAGGCCCGGGCAAGGGAGAGGCAAGAGACGTGTGCCACTGTGTGCACCGTGAGTGTGGGGACAGCGCACAAGGGGCTCAGGCCCTTCCAACCAGGCTCTGCCTCAGGGGCGCGGTGGGGCCAGGGACGCCTCCCCTTTCTTGGGCGCTGGCCTTGGGGCCCCATTCCCTGCACACGAAAGCGGCCGAAGGCAGGGGCGTTTGCAGTGCTGTCTGGCAGGCCATCTCTTCTAGATCTAGACGCCGCTTTGGCCCTGGAGCCAGAATGCATGGATTCGAGTCCCAGCTGTGTGGCCTCAAGTCAAGACACTTCTCTGGGCCTGGGGTGTGCCTCTAGCTGTAGAGTGATAATGGTCCTCGCTCACAGGACGGCTGTGGCCTTGACTAGTTTGGCGAGCAGGACACTCGGAGCCCCGGACTCCGGCTGCCCACGCGCCCCTCCCACCCGGCTTGGTGGCTTGTCCACCTCAGCACGGCCACAACAGAGTTCCCCACTTTCTCCCATAGCCCGGCCTGCTTCTCATGGGCTCCTTCCGCAGAACCCACCACCCTCTGCCCGGGCTCCCTGCAAACTGTGTCTTCTTCTCTGGCTGCGTGTCCGTTGGTTCCAGAGGCCTACTGCCCACTGTGCACACCGCAGGCAGTGGCCCCGCCTCCTCTTGTCCTGCATCCAGCCTACCCCCAGTCCCCTGCACTCCTGCCTGGCATCTCCGGGAGCCCGCAGGGTCAGATGGCACCGCCGCCCTAGGACCCTGCCAGCCACTCGGCCGCGAGAAGGCGGCGGTGTTCTCCAGTCATTCCCGGCTGCCATGTGACCATCACCCTGCAGCTCCATGACTTCCGACCGCGGACACCAGCTCGCGGCTCCTGATGGTCAGGGTACCAGGAGTGACTGAGCTGACAACGCTGGCCGGAGCTTCCTGGCGCACTGGCCAATGGGCTGTGGGCTGTGGCGGTGTGACCGCTGGCCGACCCGGCAGGAGGCTCTGCTTTGGGGAGGCCCTTTTCTGGGATGGTGGCCCAAGGCTTTGGGACCTCACCAGGTGCTGGGCGGCCTCTCCCTGAGGCCACCCCAGGGGCCTGGAGACATGGCAGCAGAGACAGAGACAGAGATGGAGAGACACATGCAGAGAGAGACAGAGATGGAGAGACGGAGAGATGGGGAGAGACATCCACTTGTCTCCTGGGCGTGCAGGACCTCTGGCCCTTGAATGGTGCCCAGACCCTTCTCTCTCTCCCATTTTGGGACTGCTTTTCGTTCCGGATGACATGCCCATAACCCGAGGAAGATGAGGAGCCCCGGGACCCATCTTGGCACACCGTAGGTGCTCTGTACGTGTGAGTCCCCTGCCAGCAGGGCTGCCGTCCAGGTGAGCACACGTCGGGGAGGAGTTGTGCTCTGGGTCAGGACCCTGGTGGCCTGGGGGGTCGAGCTGAGCAGGTCTCTCCCTGCCTCTCCGCACGGGCTTTGCCATTGGAGGAGAAGAGATAGGAAGATAATGTGAATTTATAAATCCAATTCCGATGGGGTTATTGATGTGCAAAGGAAGGAATACATAAACGTGTGGCAAGGTGTACACTCGATTAGCTCCTTGATTATTTATTTATCCCCAAGAAGTGCTTACTGGAGGATGACAAACATTTGTTTTATAGATGGCGCCCAGAGGACTGACCTGCCGAGAGAAATCGGATTATTAGTGCTCTGGCGATTGAGTTTACACAAACTTTTACTTCCAGTTATTAAGAAAAGTAGTGAATTTATATTCACAGGCCCACCGTGCTGAGGCAGGGCCCCCACACCCCGGTGCCGGTCCCGGGGCTCCACCGGTTAATGCTGAGCAAGGAAGAGGGGGCAGGGCCAGGGGCGGGCGCCGGGCGCCTCACTCGCTCCCCCGGGCTCAGCGGCACAAGCCCAGCCCTTCCCTCCGCAGCCTGCGGGGCGGGCAGCCTCCCACTGCCGCCTGTTTCCGGAGGGCGGCCCTCCTGCCAGGGTCAGGGCACCCGCCCCGGGGGGCCGTGAGTTGGAGACACAGGCCCCCTCCCCAGCAGGCTCGGTGCCTGCAACAGGGCAGACGCTGGTAGCCAGGAAGTCTGAGGACGTGGGACAGAGGCCAGTGCGCCATGAGCATGAGTCCGCCCCCGCACGCTTCCCGGCACCTGCAGCACCGAGGCTTCTGGCCGCCTCTTCCCAGACGCAGCAGCTTGTTTCCCTTCACTCGGTTCTTGGTCTCTGCCCCGGAGCTGTTTGCTTCTCCCCCGATCACGGACTTCAGGCTCATCTCTCCGCCCTGCGGACCCAGTCCCTCCTGAGGACCCACCGAGGCCACGGAGGTCGGGAGCTCTGTCTTTATCCTGCGCCCCCACCGGCCCCCTTTAGCAGCACGGCTGTGTCTCCCCTGTTCATTTCTGGGCGCAGGGAGGGTGGTCTGCCTCTGTCCTAGGGAGCAGGCGGGGGATGCCGGTCAGCGGAGGCCCTCGGACACTTTGCAGTGACTGGAGTCTCCAGGAGGCCTGTCCAGGGTCCTATGTCGTCTCCAGAATGGATGGAGAGTGGGCGGAAAGTCTCACGAACGCCCACTCTCATCGGGGTGGGGAGCTCACAGTTTGGAAGGAAGGGTTTCCCGGGTGTTCAGACTTGTATCTGGGGGTTCCCACGTATCTCTGAGCTTAGAGGCCACAGCACAGGAACAAGGGCATTGGAGGGGGAATTCTGGGCACAGCGACCCTGAGGAACTCGTCCTGAGATTTTACCATTCCTCAGTCAGTTCCTTAATCTGCAGAGCGTTTACGATCAGCCCGTGTCCCGAGGTCTGCAGAGGGGCCTGGGCTCGGAGGAAGGGGCTGCCAGGCTCCCCGGGCCTCTCCCGCGGAGGCTCCTGTTTCCCTCTGCCTGAACTCATCTCCGCTCTATTTTCCCACCTTGTAAAATTTGTCATTTGCTTTTAAATGTTGTTTATAGTGTTTTTGCAAGGATAAAATTTTTTATTTTTATGTAGTAAAAGGGTAAAAATCTATCAATCTTCCCCTCCCTGGTACTTTCCTTGGCTGCCGGGCGTGGGTGGGGCCTCCTGCCGGAGCCCAGGTTATGTGCCTCCGTGTTTCCTCCCAGCACGGGGAGGGGTCTGCCCCCCCCCAGCCCCCTCCCATAGTCCACTGAACTATTTACTGGGTGAACGGGGGGAGTTAGGAGTCAGGCCAGCGACGCCTGCTGGGGTTGGGACAATCACGCCGTCCCTTTATGGCCCTGCCTGATGCCGTGTCGCCGGTTCCCGGGTCCTAGTCCGGGCGCATCCGAGCGCCTCTTCCTGCCTCCCACTGCGCTCACCGTAGGCTCGTCCCCGTCTCCAGGAGCTGGAATTGGTGCACTTGGCAGGACACGTCTCTCTCTCTCTCTCTGATCTCTCTCTGTCGAAAAGAGAATAAATTGTAGGACCGACACCCGTGCACCTGCCCGTGGAACAAATAAACGGAGGCGTTCGCCAGTGTCCCTCAGCTGTCACCCTCTGAACACACAGACGGGCCATTCCGGACAAACGGACGTCTCCTTGGCCACCTCCTCTGTTTCTCACGCTCTTGAAGTTCGTGTGTTTCACAACCGACCTTCTGTACTTTTGTTACCGATACGTGCAAGTGCGGCAATCACAATGTCGTTTGAGTTTTTTAAAATGCACAGAATGTGTCATCATATTTCATTTGCCTTTTAATTTTTTTTTTTTTTTACTGATATTTCAAGATCTCGAATTCGTGGTAACTGCTCGTTGTGTCTCATCGTACAGTTACATCAATTGCACTTATCGATTTGGTCGTGATTGATGTTTTTGGTGTTTCTGATTTCCCAGCAGAACAATGCCGCGGCAGACGTCTGGGTGGTGCGGCTGGCGGGAGCGTGCAGAGGTCCCTTGCTGGGGCAGCATCCTCTGAGGGCCAACCAGGCTTTCTTCCCAGGTGGCACCCAGGGACCTCTGTCCCAGGTGTCCCAGTTCATATGCACAGGAAACTCTTCCTTCACCTCCTTGCCAAATCTTGGTCTTGCTGGAATCAGGGTGTTTATGTGCTGTTCAGCACAATTTAATTTTCATTTCCCCGGTTGCTAGAGGAGTGGCCCTCTCTACAATTTTACTAGCCCTTGGGGCTTTGTCCTCAGCAAGTGCCCCTTTCTGCTCTATGTTCTTGCCACTGGCTGCTTTTCCTTCTTGTTGACCTTTCAAGGATTTTTACATATTCTGGATACCCATCTTTTGCTGGTCTCAATGAAAACACGTTTTCCTAAACTGTTGTTTTATATCTTTGCTACCGATGTGATATGCATAAACCATCGGCCATCTTTGCTGGATATCTCAGAGGTTTATTCTGAGGTTGGCTCCGAGGCGGACGGCTATTTAGCTTCAACTGTCTTGGGGTCCCATCTCGTACCTACGCCACGGTTTCCTGCTCATTTTCTCTCTTGGGGAACTTGTAACTGGGGTCACTTTTCCCCACATATCCGATCAGTGCATTGACACACGTCTCTTCGTAGAAGGAGCCTGGGGGCAGTTGCCGTTGTGTATTTGTCTGGAGAAACAGTTTCTCCGTCGAAAGACACCCATCCTATTGCCTGTGTGGCTGGTGACTCAGTCTGCCCGGCAGGACGCGCTCGTCTCCCGTTGCCGCCGTCTCTGTCTGTGAATCGCGCTCGTCACTGTCTTTGGTTCCTTCTTGCGCTGCTGGAGTTGGCTGCGGCTTCTTCAGCGTCCGCGGCGGGCGGGGCCCTCGGGACCCGCGTCCTTGGCCCGTTCCTCTGCCGCAGCCCGTGCTCCCCTCACCCGCCGCGCCCCTCACTCTCCCCGCTACGTGGGCGCGCGCGGTAATACCGACTCCTTCCTGCCTTTGCTCTCCGTGGTTGCTTCCCTCGGCGCGCGCCGGGGTTCACTGTCTCCTTCTTTCTTCCCTCCTGGCTCACCCGCCTCCTCCGGCCCTACGGGTCCCTGAGGGACCTCCATCTTCTCCTTTCCGCTGCAGCCTTAGACGCCACTGCTTCTCTGGGGTCACTGTTCAGGACCTTAGACCTGCCTCCAGGGCCGGCGGGCCTCCTCTGGGAGCCCCCGGCTGCCCCGCCTTTCCCGCTCTCCAAGCCCAGACGCCCCAGCTGTCGGGGGCTCCTCTCACCACGTCCGCACATGTCCTTCTTCTGTCACCACGTCCGCACGTGTCCCTCTCAGTCCTGCACAGAAGCTGTGGGTTACCGCGTCCGCCGCGTGTGTTCACGCGCTGTGCGCCCCTCCCGCCCGGCCAAGCAGCAGGAAGGCAAGGGCCGGGACCATCTGGTTGACTTGTATGTCCCCCACGGCCAGCGCACGTCCTGAGGCCTCCCAGGCCCTCGACAGCTCTGGTGAGTGACCGCACAGTGGGGCCGGGACCCTGCACCCACGGCTAGGCCACTCTCTCAGAAGTGACAATAACGCTGAGGATAGTCCCGCACTTAAATAAAACCTTGGAGGTGCTTTAATTTTCTTTTTATGGTGGCAAAATAGACAGGACGTAAAATTTACCTTTCCTGCCATGTTTAGGTATACAATCCATTAAATACATCTATGGCATTTGCTGCTGTCACCGTGACCTCGTTCCAGAGCTTTTGTACCTTCCCGAGGGGAGCTGCGTCCCCTGGGGAGCCTCCGTTGACGGTGATGACCCAGGCCTGGTTCAGGGAGAGTGTCTGGGTTATCATGGCTTCCACTTCCCAGCTGAGGAGTGGGAGTCCTGGGGGACGCATGGGTGCAGACAGTGGCTCAGCGGGCCGTCGGAGCCCTGACAGGATGTCCACCCCGTGGTGGCTCAGGGACTTGGGTCGTTCATCCGGCATAGTCCTGCTTCTAGAACAGTCCTCATGCCCCACAGGGGTCCAGGGACTGGCTGAGTGGCTGACCTCTGAGCCCCTTGTGACCGCTATTCCAGAACCTTCTACAGAACCATGCTCTCCCCTGGCACGTCTCTGCCGCAGGGGCTCCTCGACTCGCCCACACAGAGAGTGGTGCCACGGATGTGGCTGGGCCGCGTGACTCCTCTTTGTTCCTCGCGAGGCTCCGGGCCAGCCTGCCCAGCGGAATGCCCGACGAAGGGCCAGCCTGTCTTCTGCACCCCCACGGCCTGCCTGTTAGTCAGCTCTGGACGCCGTGCCTGGCCGGGCCCTGGGGACAAGCCCCTGCGCGGATTTACAGGCCTCCGTTTGCAGAGAGAGGCTCTCGATGCCCCCCTGGGGTAACTATTTATTTAAATAAACTCAATAAACTCGGAAAAGGTGACAGACTCCGGTCAAACTTGCAGCCGATTCCGCGCCCAACGCCCTGGAGAGGCTAAACAGACTGGGTGGTTTCTATGGCAACCAGCAGGAGCCGTCCTGTTTATGAAACGCCGCGACGAGCGGAAGCGGGGGCGCAGGCGGCCGCGGGCCCGCCGGCAGCCTCGGCGGGAGCCACCAAGGATTGTGCTCCAAGGTCCCTTCTGTTCTGCCGGCCTCCCCATCAGTCAGAACAAGGACATTCCAGCCCGACGGCTCCCAGACAGGCCGAGCTGCTCCCCAGAGCTTTCCGCTGGGAGGGATCTTGTTTGCAGGCTGGAAGGAGCTGGGGGGTGTTCACTGTGCGGAGGGTCCTGCTTTCCTGGAGGCCCGGAGTCTGGGAACGTGGAAACCAGGGGAAAGGCTAAGGTCACTGCGTCACACCCCCACCCCCCCCCCCCCCCCCCCCACCCCCACACGAGCACAAGGCCTGACAGTCCCAGCGCTCCGGCCCCACGCCCAGTCTCTGCAGTGTAGACTGCTGTGTCTGAGATCGAGTCTACACGGGGCGCCCGGGGCACCTTTAGGCCGGTTCGGCCTCTCCCTCCCTGAGCGCGTCTGGCGTCCCCGGCTGCTTCTCAGCGCTGCCTCCCCTGCTCTTCTCCGCCTGTCCCCACCTTGGTCCTCCCACCCGGCCCCGACGACCCTCCCCCGTTCAGCGCATTCTGACTTGATGCCCTTTTCCTTTTCCTCAAAGACACCAAGACTCGTCCCCGCCGAGGCCAACGCCGTCCCGCTCCCGCGTGCTGACCAAGCTCTTGCCCCGGATTCTTAAGGCCGGCTCTTTCCCGGGTTCGGGATGCGGCGAGACCGTCCTCTTGTCCTGACCACGTCGCTCCACGCCCGCCCCAGCCCTGTCTCCCCCCGGCTCTAGGTCCGAGCCTCTGCGCCGCTGCTGAGCCTGCGGAACGCGGCGGGTCTGCCGGGGGCTGTGCTGGGTGTGCAGACACGCTCTGGACATCAAACACTTGTTTCAGAAAAAAAGAAGGCGAAGACGTGGCTCCATAATTTTTCACATCGGTTCTCTATTGAAATGATGGTTTTTGGATCAATTGGGTAATGGACTATATTATTCAAATTAGTATCACTTTTTCTTGATTTTTTAAAATGCACCTGCTGCGCTGAGTGCGATTGCACGCAAGTCTCACGGCGGCTTGTTGGGGCCGCACTGGGCAATGCTGTCCCCTCGCCGACGCCCAGGCCTGCGGCCTCGCTCCGCTGGGAGGTGCGAGCCGGTCCCCTCCCCGGCCGGGCCTTGGTTGCCTCCCCGGCTCCGGGAGAAGGGCGTGAAGTGTGCGGAGCCCGCAGGGCAGAGCCCAGCGCCTGACTGTCGGGGACAGAGGCCGTGTCCGCCTGGAAAACTTGAGGCGAAAACAGGGCAGACGAGCTCTTGCGGTTAGAGCACCTGGATCATTTCTCAACAAAACACACGAAGAAACCCTAGTTTTTGGTGAGAAAGACGGGGTGGGCCGCAGGGGACGCTGAGCCCCCAGGACGGCACCTGCTGCAGCCGGACACTGCCCCCCAAGGCTGGGCCCCCTCCAGCCCGCCTGTGGCCTCCCCATCGTGCTGCTCTCTCCTCCCGCCCCTGCTCTTTGGCGCCGGTGGGTGTCCCGCCTGCCCTGTCCCGCCAGGCCCACGTCATCTTCCACTGAACCGGGGCCACGGCTCTAGGTGCTGTCCCTGTGGAGGGAAGAGCCCCACTGAGGGCCCCGCACGTAGGGTTTCCTTTGACGGGGTTCAGGACACCCCAAAACACGGCCTCCTGCCTATTGGCTATTTTAAGATGCAGGAATTTGGGAAGGGAGCAGGAGCAGGAAGGTCACTCTGATCTCGCCCCGCGTCCTTCCCTGAAGCAACCATGAAACCCCCCTATGGGGTGCCCCCCCCACACTTGGAAAAGCATCCGCATGTCCGGACACCAAGAAGCCCCGGACGCACAAGCCCGCTGTCTCCTGCTGCTCACACGCTGACCCCAGGCCCCTTGCCCTGCCATACACGGCCGCGGGCCGCGCTCCCTCCAAACCCCGCAGCGAAACGCCGGCCGGCCGTTTCTTCTGGCTCCTGTTTCCTTACGCAGGCTCCCGCGCCACGTAAACCGTCCATTAAGGAGACGCGGGAGCTGTTGTCCTGCTCGTCTGTCCACTTAACTGCTGGACGCTGCCGGGGCCCACGAGGGTCCAGGAAAATCGTTTCCTCCCAGACGTCTCACACCTGCCTCCCCCGAGCCACCCCGGTGTGACGGCCCCGGAGGAGGGTGGACACCGTACTGTCACGATCATGGCTCTGTAGTTAACACTGGGCCGTGCATCCCGTGTCTGGGGTGGAGGTCAAGACTGTGTCTGTGATCTCGGGCGGCTGGCGGTGTTGCAGTTACCGTTACTGGTGCCGTCAGTCTCTCGGGTGAGGCGCCAGAAGCAGGGGGACCAGGGATGTTCGAGGGGGAGGAGCAGGGCCTGGGTCCACTGGGCAGGGGCACGGGCCATGGTTGTCACCGGGTGTGGCCCGCCAGCGGCAGTGGAGGCCGGAGTGAGGTGGACATATAATGACAAGGTGGGGGTTCTGTGGGGTGAGGCCATGGGGACCCCCGGGGACACGCGGCCTCTCTCACCTGCTCTCTGTCCCGATCACAGCCCGGGGGCCACTTCCCACCAACGGCATTTGCACTGGAGTTTCTTGCAGTGGCCACACGGCACAACAAGCCAGACCACCACCTCTGGCAGAGCAAACCCATCCGACGGGCTGGCGCCCATCCTGGGCCGCTGGTCAGGCCTCCCTCCCATCCTGAGTGTCCGCTCCTGGCTCCCGTTGAGCCGCCACCTGCCACGGGTCCTACTCACCCGTGTGGGGTCCCAGTGACCCCCTCACGTCGGGTCAAGCCTCTCAGTACTTCCCTGTCGCGGCGGCCTGGCTGTGTCTGCGGTGGCAGGGATGGGGACCCTGGGGGGCCGTGGGGTGAGGCAGGAGGCCGCCTCTGCAAAGCTGATTCGGTACTTACTTCACAGACCCTGTGTGTCCAGCCCCGCATAAATGCTCAGAAGCCTCAGGCAGGCGCCAAGTCCAGGCCCCGACCCCTGAGGACTCGTGGAGCGCCCTGCCGTGCTTGGGGACAGCTCTGGGGTGAGCTCCCCAAACTGTCCTGTCTGTCCCTGCCGGGCCTCAGTTTCCCTGCATATGAAGTGCCTCAGGGAGGTGAGCAGGTGGTATTTCCCAAGTTCTTCCGTCCCTCGACAGGCCTAGAAGCTCTTACTGACTGCTGAACCGTGCAGTGAACCTGACTGTCCCCTCAGCACAGCCCCTGCCCCCAGATCCAGTGAACCCTGGGGCTGGGGACTCCTGTCCTTTACGGATGGGAGGGGAGGCCCAGAGAGGCCGAGGGCCCGCCCAAGGTCACACAGCTACTTAAGGGCGGGCGGGCTGGCCGGCGGCCGCCTGCTTCCTCCCCGGCCCGCGTCCTTATCGGCCGCGCGGCAGACGAGCTCCCGGGCTCCGGCTCTGCTATCACGCCAGGCCGGCGTCTGACCCTGGAGCCCAGCCACTTTGCCCTGTAACTGCATCAGAGTCCTTTATTCCTTCTGAGCCGTGACCCAGAAAAACCCCATTTGTGGAGCACAAAGCTTGCTGCCTGCTTGGAATATAGAAGCAATAATCGCTCCCTTCGGATGCCTCACGGCTTTGCGGGGACTGTGGGGGGCCGGGAGCGGAGCCAGTCCGAACTGGGCTCCGACTGGCCGGAGGTGCCGCAGCTCAGGCACCAGGCCCGTGGCACCGCAGCTCTCCGAAGCACCGCAGCTCTCTGAGGCTTGGGACCCTGGTGAGAGGCGAGGTTTGCTTCCCTGCTCCGAATAAATACCAGACGGAGCATTCAGAGAACCGTGCCTGGCGCTGCTTCCCCAGAGGAGGACATGCAGCCTGGGGGCTGGGCAAGGCAGGGGCTCCTCTGGGACAGGCAGGGATCTGAACCACTGAGGGGCCCGCAGGGGCCGGCTGGACCTCTGCGTTCACCTGTTAGAGACCGCCGGGAAAATGGGCACAAACTCTGTGCCTGGGAGAAGGGGTTCCCGCAGGTGTGGGGAGCCTGCAGAATGTTGTGAAAATCCAGACTCTGTGCCCGTCACCCCTCAGACGCAGCCCTGTGTTCCCGGGAGCCTTGGCTCTCCGGCTCTCCGGCTGTCCGGCTGTCCGGCTGTCCCAGCCTCCCCCAGCACCCTGCACCCCAGGAACGTGGCTGCATTGCACCGCCGTCCTCACGTGGGTGTGTACGAGATCGCGGGACCACCCCCCCCCCCGGGAAAAAGCAGGTAGAACTGATTCTCTACTGACACCGAAGAAGGGAAAGTCACCGTGAGCCCCTTCCTCTCAGAGAAGCCCCGAGACAGCCTGGGGGCAGGGGAGGCTGCTGGGGAGGGAGCCTCGGTGACTCCTCGGGGCCTTTGGCACTGGAGGCCATCACAGACTGCCTCCCGGACAGCCTGTTCACAGAGGAAACCCAACCGCGTCGGGCTTGCAAGACCCCCGAGAGTGTTTCGGTGAACCTGCCTCACCCACAGGGGTGGACCTGTGCACCCAAAGCAGGTTTGACGGAGGCAGTCCCACAGACAGCGAGGGCCGACAGTCGGTGCGGGGTCTGGGCCCCTGCTCCAGACCCGGCATCACTCCCTCCCCCACAGCCTCCCAGAACGGGGCCGTGGAGACAAAGCCCGGGGTCCGAGGTCGCACAGCCCCCTCCCAATCCCACTCGTTTGCTGTGTGATCCTGGGTCCGTTACGTACCGTCCCTGAGCCTCAGCTTCCTTAGCTGCAGCGGGGAGAGAATGGGCCTTCTCTGGGGGCGGGGGCGGAGGACGAAGTCTCAGTCACATCCCGCGTGTCCCCTTACTGAACGCAGCTACGAAGCGTGGACAGAGAGCCCACGCGGGGACTCAGAAGAAGAAAGGGCAGCAGGCAGGTGGGGGCTGCTGAGGAGGGCTGTGAGAAGCGCCAGGCTGGGAGCCGGGGACCCGCTGCCGTCTCCTCTGGCGTTGGCCGCCTGGCCTCACACGAGGCAGCACGGAGCACAGATGCGTTCACAGGCTGTGGACAGAAAGTGCCCCAGCTTGGGGCCTGCGGAGCAGGAAGGGGGTGTTGGAGATGGAGAGAAGGGGGGGAACCCATGGTTTTGTTTTTTCCTCGTATCCCTGTAGACCTGTGGGAATGCCGCCCACGGGGAGGACGGTGTTCCCCCTACGGAGAGGCCGTCCTGAGAGCAGTAGGTGGGCGTGGGGAGCTCCCCATGCCTTGTCTCTCGGTCCTTCTCACTGCGACACAGACACAAGCGCGGGCGCCGCACGGATGCGGAGGGCGGAGCGACAGCCAGGGTTTCGGGTGAGACGGCGGCAGGCGGGCCCAGAGAGGGAGCGTGTCGGGAGGTCAGGAAGAGAACGGGGATCACGGCCGCCGCCCTACAGAGGGACGTATCAGCTGGGGGTCACCTCCACGCTGGGCACATCGTTCTGACCTTTGAAGGCACACGGTGGATTTAGAACATAAACCACAGGATCCGCTGCTGCCCGGGGCCCGGACGGGCCACCTGCCACCACGCACCATGGGCTGATCCGCGCGGCGCTACGAGGCTTCAAAAACCGAGGACAGAAGGAGCCCCAGACTCCGTTCTGAACGTACCCAGCTCGGCAACCCGCCGCACAAAGCATCCACACCGTCCATAGGATGTGAGCAAGACCTCGGGTCTTGTAACGTGATGTTCAAAGTGTCCAAGGTCCGACCCCCACCCCCTGGTTTGCTGGGAACCAGGGGAAAGTCAGCGAGCAAGCCGCAAGCCCACCCCGGCTCCCGATGCCAGGATGGCGCAGACGTCGGCTGTTTTTTTTTTTTTTCTTTTCAGCATAACAGTATTCATTGTTTTTGCACCATACCCCGTCCACGGCTTTATTAGGAAACTACTCGGAAAGCCGAGCTTTAGGAAGTAGGGGCAAGCGTTCTGCAAACAAGGAGAAAAACAGAAGGTCTCGCAGAGAAACAGAGGGTGCCGAGAACAAAAGAAGGTTGTCGGGTTAGAAGTCGCGCCTCCGGAAATGGCCGGGCCTGCGTGTCAGAGAGAAAACGCGTGGACCCAAACCGAGCGGAACCTCACAGACCTGTGGGACCTTAGGAAAAAGTCCAACGTCCACATCGTCGGAGGCCCAGCAGGAAAGAACAGAAGGCGAGGAAGAAGTTTTGAAAAAATATTGGCTAAGGACTTCCCAAATTTGGGGAAAGACATAAGCTTGCCGATTCAGGAGCCTCGCAGAAGGTAAACTCAAAGGAGTCCTCGACCGGACAGATAATAATCCAACTTAAAGATGGAGGGGGAGGGGGAGGGGGAGGAGGGGGAGGGGAAGGGGGAGGGGGAGGGAGCCAGAGCAGCGTGAGGAGCCTGTGTCTGAGCTGCCGCAGGCGCCTCGGGACGCGCAAGGCCAGAAGGGGCGGACGTCGTATGTTTAGAGTACCGGAAGGGGAGAATTGGAGACCCAGAATTTTATCTTCAGCAAAATACATCTTTCAAGAGAAGAGGAGAAAAAGACAGATAAGGAGATTGTGTTGCCGACAGACCTGCTCTCTTAGAAATGCTGGGGAAGTTTTTCAGGGAAAAGTGGAAATTATACCAGAGAGAAACATGGAGCATGGGGATGAAGGAAGAACCAAGGCAATGATGGATATCGGGGCAGAAAGACTGTTACCACCCGGGGGACGGCCAGTGTCCAACGGACGGGAGCTCTGCAGGGACCAGGGCCTCGAGGGTGCAGGACACCTGGCGAGGCTCAGACGTTCGTCTTCTGCTCCAAGTGGCAAGACAATAATTTTACATGTTCAACAACCACTAAAGATACAGGCAAACCTTGTAGATAAAATAAGTGAAATACTAAATACACACACACACACAATAATGAAACCAGAAAACAGGAAATAACGAAACACGAATGTCTTCTAAACACGTGGATGAAAGGGCCCGGGTTGGCGTCGGTCATTAACACCGTGCAATGTCCCTGAAATGCCCAGACCAGGCAAATGCATGGAGACAGAAAGTCAGTGAGCGGCGGGCGGCCTGGGCCGGACTGGGGGACTGGGGACCGATGGCCAGTGAGCGTGGAGTTTCTTTCTGGGGTGTTGAAAATCCCCTTAACAGAGGCTGCTCTGGGGGCTGTACCCTCCGTGATTACACCAAGAACCAAACAACTCTCTACTTTGAACAAGGGAATCTTGTGTGTTTGAAATTCGTTTCAATAAAGCTGTAAAAATTGATGGACTGGAAAATAAAAATTAGTATAATTAGTACATGGCACCTCTTAAAAGAGACGATCGGAACCGATAAAAAGACGCGAGGATGCACCTTTCTGAAGCCACGCGGCGAATCTGCCGGTGCAGGTGGGTCGCAGGTAAGACCCGGGGGACAGGTGCCGTGTGCACCCCCACCGGGAGAAACCCGGGGCGGCCGTATTCGTACCAGGCCACGCAGGCTTCAAAGCAAAGAAAATGATCAGGGACCAAGAAGGGTTTCTGCCGGAGCCAGGAGCAAAAGGCCAGCTTACCACGGAGATGTGACGGTTCTGGAAAGTGAGCCCTCAGAATAAAGAAGCACTGGAAGGAAAGGTGGACCCTGGGGTGATGACGTGGGTGGGCTCCGGCAGTGCCTCATCGGGGGGTCGGAGAACCAGGAGCACCTGGAAGCCGGAAGCACCCGGAACCACGTGGGCCCACGGGACGCTCCTGTCACCCCTCCACCAAGGTCAGAAGCACCAACACCGTTCTCAAGTCTGCGTGTGATCGTCCCCGGAATGGACGACACTGTGATCCTAAAACAAGCCCCAATCCGTTTAAAGTGGTTGGAACCGTGCCAGGTGTGTGTCCGAACAAAATGGAATGAAATAACGATAGAAAACGTGGCCGGACGGAGGGCTGGCGAGGATGTGGAGCAGCGGGGACGCGCAGGTCCCTCCCTGATCCGGCAGCGTCTACACGGCCGCTCCGCAGACAGTCAGGCGGGTCCTTGTAGAGTGAGACGTGGGCTATAGGTGCCCCGGGAGTCCCTTCCTAGGTATTTACAGAGAGGAGGGAAGACCACCCGCGACGGGAATGCTCACAACGCAGAAAATGGGAAACAGCTCCAGGGTCCTTGAGCCGGTGGCTGGGGAAGCAAACGGGCTTATTCACATGAGGAGAAGCTGTTCGCCAATAGAAGAACACGGAGGCCTGTCCAGGGCACTCCGCCGCGCGCAGGGAGCCGGCCTCGCTGGGCCACCCCATCGATGTCCTCTGCGGGAAAGGCCAGACTGGAACGGCGAGGCATGGGTCCGTGGTTGCCTGTCGTCGGGGCGCTCTGGGAGCGTTTGGGGGTGAGGAAAATGTTCTCTACCCTGGTTAGGTGGACGTTACATGGACCCCTGCACATGTTAAATCTTGTATGACTGTAAGTCAGAAAAGGGTCTATTTTACTGTATGTCAACTTTTAGGATAAAACACTTTAAAGTGATATAATGTCATAAACATGCCTGGCCCACAGGTGTGCAGAATACTTGTTGGTGTCATTCTTTTTTAAATGAAAAATATAAGAAAGGTTGTCTTGTCATGTTAGGGGACACCTTGGTGCGCAGTGCACGGTGCACAGCGCGGGCCACCCTGGTCTCCAGGCTGTACCCCAGCCTCTGCTGTCACCCCCACGACACCAGAGGGGCTCCCTATGGTTCACCCTGTCTTCCTGCCTCCTGGCTTCAAAGGGGCCTTGCTAAGTTCAGCTGAGACTGGTCACAACTTCCAGGGATGACATGGTCCCAAGTGATCTGACCCCTATCCCCAGTTCCTAATCTAGACTGTTCCTTTCACTTCCTCTGTCCCTGAGACTTACGCCCTCCCTCCTGAGACTGGGAACCCCGAGGGGATGGCAGGGCACCGCTGTGTCTCCAGGGCCTGGCCAGACAGGACAGACCATGCTCAGTGAAACCCATCCCTGCTAGAGCTGCAGGTGCCCTCAGGCCTCAGAGGAGAGCCCTTGAGGGTGGAGACAATGTCTCTCCTGGCTGTGTGAGCCACAGTGGGTTCCATTCCAGGCTTGGTGGTGGTGGGGGTGGGGCATGAGGCACAGGGATCTGCTCTGGGCTGGACTTGAAAGGTCAGTGTGCAGCGGACGGTGGGGCCGGCGGCCCTCCCAGCACGGAGGGGACCAAGTGTCTTTGCCAGACCCAGGCTCGCTGCCCTCCATTCCCTACTAATAAAGTGCCCTTGTGCGTCCTGGTGATTCTTCACTAAGCAGGAGTCAGAGAACAAATCAGCGCAAAATAATATTTTTACTAAATTTCTGCTCTCCAGCCTGTGTGGTTGTATCAACTTGTTAGTGGACCTCTGGGAACACCATGGTGCATACTGAACGCTGGTTCATGCCAATTATGAGGCTGAGTGATGAAATAGCCTTGTATCATTTCACCAGTGCATGGGAACAGCAGGTGAATGCTATAGTTTATGATTTTCAATTATAAATCAAATAGACTGAGTTCTCGCTTCTCTTAATAAAGGCTGTAAACGCGTTGAAGTGTGGACAAGCTTCTGCTTGGGAAAGAAAAAAAACAGGTTGGGTTTCTAAGTGATAACTCGTGTGCTGTTTTTGTTTTGGCTGCCGGCTGCTGTATTTAGTGTCGGAAGAATGTTTTAGAATACGTGCATCCAGCGGAAGCTGGAGACAGAGGGTCCCGTGAATGACCCTGGGTGGGCACAGACACACCCCCGGCAGGCAGGCGGTGAGCTCACGTCGCTCCCAGGGCCCTGCTCTTCCCAACATCGGCTCTGAAGTCCTGCGGGAGCTTTCTTGGCAATGGAGGTCGGGCGTTTACACTGGATCACTGGGGACCAAGAGGTGATGCTCTGGAGTGGACAGGACTCTGTAGGACTAGAGCACAAAGCCGGCTCTGCTCCCTGGACAAAGTAAGAGGGTTTCCGCTGAGAATCTTGACTTGCCCCCAACAAGCTGATGAACCCAGGGCAATTTACTTAATTCTGCCGTTCTTGACTTGCTTCGTCTGAGAGGAATGGCAACAGCACGTACCCTGATCTAACCCGTAGGTGCTCTCGGGCTGCCCCTTGGGCACCTGCTCATTCTTACTTCTCTGGGAGATCAAAAAAGAGCAGAGCAGACAGCAGATGTGGTAGAGACAGAGTCCAGCGCATGGGACTGAAGACAGAATTGAAGCAGAAGCGGGAGAGGTAGGAGACGAGTTTTCTCCCTAGAAGGAACAGCTCATGTATCAAGTAGAAAGATCTCATCACATTGAACTCAGAAGGAGACACAGCCGTGGAAATCTGGACATGACAAGGACAGAGAAAGCCATCGTGGAACTCTCCAGGGAGAAGAGAGACTTCACGTCAAAGTAAGCAAATGTCCTGTTGGCCTCTGATTTCTCCCCCACTGTGTCTAGTGACCAGAGACAAGAGGACAACCTGTGCTAGGGGCTAAGGAGGTGTGTCAGTAGGTTCCCTGTAATAGTCCTGGGGGCTTCCAGATGTTGTGGTCAGTCCTGCTCTGGGCAGGGTCCCATCCAAGGGAGGGTGTGTACTAAACAGTGCTGGAAGAGGTTGAGTGTTGACCCTACCTGGGTCAGGCATGTCTAAGGGCTAGAGCAGGGCAGGCCTGCTGCTTGTGCTCTGCATCCATGATGGCTGGGTCCACTGAAGAAGGAGCTGGAGTGTTGTGGAAAAAGGAGACGTCCCCTAGAAAGGGGCCAATCTGTTAACCCTCCACTAGGCAGAGTCAGGGGATTCAGGAGAGGATGATGTTCAAGGATGCCTGACCTCATGCATGAGGACTGCTATGGGTTGAATCATGTCCCCCAAGTCCTACCATCAGCACCTTCGAATGAGAATTGAGTTGGAAATAGGGTCTTTGCAGGTATCATCATTTATGATAAGGCCATCCTGGAGTAGGGTGGGCCTGATCCCACATGACAGCTGTCCTCATAAAAGGGGACAATTGGACACAGAAATATACACGGGACAATGTGGAGATGGAGCTTGACATTGGGGAGGTGTTCCTACAAGCCAAGGAATGCTAGAGATCATCCGTAAGCCCCCAGAATCTGAGAGGCAGGCCTGGAACAAATCCTCCCTCACAGCCGTCAGAAAGCACCAAACTCGTCAGCATCTTGATCTTGGATTTCTAGACTTTAGAGCTGTGAAGAATGTGAATTTCTGTTAATTAAATCACCTTGTTTGCACTGATGGCCACAAGGCATTAACATAGAGACTGTTAAAGGTGTGACTCACTGACCATCCTGGGCTTGACCAACCCAAGCCATAACTTCACTCCTAAAGGGACAGTTCACGAGTTCCCTTCCCTTAAACTCGGAGGACTTTCAGTCATAGCTAAGGTCAACCAAAACAAGGAACAGGTGTGAACCAGAGGAGTTCTTTAGAAAACCAATGTTCCATTATTTTTGCATTCTTCATATGAAAAGCACTGAGGTCATAGTGTCAAATGAAAAGTCCACCTTTAGGCAAGGAGTGCCTCCACTTATGCAGTAGAGGAAGGGGACTATCACCATGGGAGAACACAGTGGGGACCAGATCTGCCGCATCCTAAAGGTCCTAAAAGGAATTTCCTTTTATAGGAAAGGGCTAGCAAGGCTAGAAAGAACTCACATGGGGGAGTGAGCAATGTGGTGGGACAGTTGACCACTGTTTCTCCTTGCATCAGCTGATTCTGCAGAGGGGCCCTTGTGGAGGGATCTTCTGCTGGTTTAGCTTGAGGGTCGGTAAAAGTCCAGGGTTTGGGGGGAAGGAGAGGAGCGTAACATAAGATTGGTCAAACCAGTCGATAAGCACTTTGTTTTAAATGATCAGTGGGAAAAAGCAGTTATGCTATTTATGAGGCATGGAATAGGAATTTGGAGGGTTTGTTTCTAGGATTTTTCTAGGTAAGTAAGAGATGCATCCACGAGTCTTATGTAAATCACATGGGCAGGGAGTCACTGGAGAAAGTCATTTCCTGGAATACAGAAGGGTGGGGAAGCATTTCTTAACCATCGTTGTTTTCTGGGAGCACAGGCTTCAGGCAAAGTTTAATACTGTGGGCAGTTTAGTTCTTGATGACGGTGATGGTGGTGATGATTGACATGGTGATGGTGGGGATGGCTGTGACCATCATGGGGATGGAGAGGATGATGTGATGGTGGGGAGGATGATGGTGATGGTGCTGATGATGGTGCTGATGATGGTGATGATAATGGTGGTGGTGGTTAAGATGATGATGACGTGACAATCTTCGAAGCTCTTTAAATGTACTAAATACATTATAAGGTAAATACTGGCATCTGACCTTACAGAACTGGGACACAGAAAGATTGACTAACTTCCACAAGGTTCTGCCACTGGCTCTTTTTGCACAGAATCATGTTCACACAAGGCAGCCTGGCTCCAGTGCCCATGCTTTTGCTACTACACTCTACTGATTCTGGAAGGAGTTAAAGGAAAGTATCATTAAGGATTGCTCCAAGGGCCTCCTGGCCACCTGGCACCATGCATATGCTCTGTCCTAGTTCTTATTTTAGATCAACAGAGATAGCTCCACAAACATTACTAGGTGACAACACAAAATACACTTTAAACAATTTGAACTCATTTTTATTAATAAGTTCCCATGGATGCAGTAAGTGCCTACATTAGTTTCCAAGAGATGCTGTAGCAGCTACCTGCAGACATGGTAACTCATGGATAACAGAAGTTTATCCTCTCAGCCTGGAGGCCAGAAATCAGAAAACAAGGCATTTTCTGCCTTTCTTTAGTAAGGATGTGAGGCTTACCCAAAACCCAAGATGATCTCGTCTGGAGATCGTTAAGTTAGTCAGATCTGCCAAGATCCTTTTTCCAAGTAAGGCCATATTCACAGGTTCCTGGGGTTAAGGACATGGACTTAACATTTTTTGAGTCTGCCATCTAACCCAGTGGAGTCCTCAAATGAAATTTTGGCCATGCTTGGCCAGGAAGTCATCCTTCAGGATCTTGGGGGAGGATCCAGTCTACGAACATTCTTTGAAATCAGTGGACCACTTCAGCAACAGGATTGGATGGGAACCCCAGGCTCCATGGGTCTCCATGGATCTTACTTGTGTTCCAAAAGTTCAGTGAGACACACACAATGGCCCAGCACCAACTTTTCGCTTGCATGCTGAGAGCTGGAAGAAGCAGCCTTGCTATTTCCCAAGGACAGGGATAGCCCCTCGCTGTGTGGCCAGCTGTGGCAGGGCTCCCACTAGGTATGTGAAGCTGGGTTTTCATGTGAGTTTGAGTTGGGATGGTCCTTGTAAGCTAGGGACTAGTCCATGTCTCCATCTCCCCGAGAGAGTGACAGCTTCAAGATGCCGGCTCAGAGAGCCTGGCTCAGGACTGGAGTCCCGACCTGTTTTTTCTGTGAGCCTACACATTATAATCCACTCATTCAAGGATGCTTACAGAGAAAGAAAAGAAACCGTGTCTGCTGGTTCTGCCAGGATTTTACAAGAAAATCCTTATAATCTAATAATGTGGTATCCAGTTAGGGTTGATTGGATTGGATTGAACTGACAGATTTTTTTAAGGTGTGAAGGCAAAGGATCACACACACACTCCCTACATAACCTTCTCTAGATACATCTGGAGATGAGCCAACCAGCCAACGGATGAAACAAATTAAGAGCTCAATGATGATAAAGTTGTGTCATGAAAGGATTTATTTTGAACATTAGAATGATGTACATATAGAACATTTTTGAAAATTCTGAAGAGAGAGAATATCTTGTGAATAGTAGGAGGGTGGGGGGAGGGCCGGAGAGAGAGGAAGGGGGCTGTGCGAAGTCAACGCGGGTGATGTGGAATGCAGGGAGGAAGATGAAGCAAGTACACGTAATATTTTGCCTGAGGTTTACGCGGCTCAGTTGCACCTTGACCACTAACTGGAGTAAGCCGATTTGGAATTAAGTCTGGATGTTGCAAAATGCCTGGTATGTAACATGAAATTTGCACCTAAGCATTTATTTCCACGTAACCGAAGTCCGGACGTACCAGGCTGCCGCACAGCGCTGCTGGAGACTAGTGTGGCTTCTCTCTTCCTGCTGCACGGTCACTTCGAGCATGGCCTTGACCCTCAGGGGGCCTCAGCATCCAAACTGGCTTTGGGAATGCTAAAGGGGGCGCGGGGGCGGGGGCGAAGGAAAGGAGCACAGTGGCCTCCTGTGTTCTCTTAAGAAGCCTTCATCAGGTTCCTTCAGCAACTTCCACGTACGTCTCATTGGCTGAGCCTAGTCATGATCACTCTAACTTCATTTTAACTAATGGGACTTCTCAGCTGGGCACGTTGATGCCTTATAGAAAAGGGACGTCTTCCTTCTTCTTTCCTTCCTTCTTTCCTTCTTTTTTTCTTCCTACCAAGGGTGAGAGGGAGAGTGGTGTTGATGGCCATCGAACCATCTCTGGCCCGGAGAGGCAATAATAGATCAGGCAGAGGATTCCCAAAGAGAAACTCATGGCAAAATGTACCACAAGACAAAGCTTAATATTTTGTCTGAGGTTTAAGCTACTTAATATTTTATGATTTTACAGAAATAAAAGTCAACCTCAAAGATGTAGAAAATCTATGGCCAATGGCTAATATAGAAAAGGCAAAAGAAAGAGTACCAGATGTGCATGGAGAAATTGGCGATCCTAAAACAGCAACGAGACAGCATATCCCTTTCACTTCCCAACATATTAGTAGGATCAATCGTCACAATAAATCATAAATAATGAATCACAGTAAGGCAATGTAGTATCTAACTAGTATTATGAGTGAGGTCCCTTCATCCATCACTCAATGAGCAAACAGTAATCGAGGACCAAGTGCACACCAGTCAATGTTCGCAGGCTGGGGTGCAGCCGTGCACGAGACAACCACCCCATCCCCACGAAGCGC
Organism: Mustela putorius furo; assembly: GCF_011764305.1. Classification (NCBI taxonomy): domain Eukaryota; kingdom Metazoa; phylum Chordata; class Mammalia; order Carnivora; family Mustelidae; genus Mustela; species Mustela putorius. The sequence continues at coordinate 14,871,531 of NW_025422023.1, forward strand.
GCATTCTGAGGAAGGTTGACTGGAAAGACATCAATCATTGAAATGCAAATCCTGTAGAGAATATCTCTTCTTTGCCGACGTTGTTGGGACATTTATAAAAACTGACAGACTCTTAAGCCGTAAAGAAAACAAGAATCTATTACAAAAAGCAGAAATTGTTCAGGTTACTTTTGCAAACTACAATGCCAGAAAGCTAGAAAATAGTCAGGTTTTAAACTAAGGAAAGATGGAATGTAAATGTTCTCTTAACTTACTGTTAGCGAAGAGAGAGAGGAAACAAAGCAATTTCACAATTATGGACTACGTTGACTATTATGTGCCCAACCGTACAGCATTTTGCCAGAATGGTCCTCAAGGGAAAATTCATAAGCAGGAATTACCTTATCATCAGAAAGTGACATTAAAGCTGTGGCAGTTGTATTTGTTAGCTTTGGGTACATAACAAACCATCCCCAAACTTGGGGGTTTGAAATGACTGTTGTGCTTGGCTCTGTGCGTTGGCTGGGTCAGTCCTCTGACAGGGTTGGCATGTTTGGTCTATGCTGGGCTCATTCACGCGGCTGTGGCCAGCTGGTGGGAAGGCTAGCTGATCTGGAAACGCCTTAATTACACATCTGGTGGTTGGCCGGCGGCTGGCGTGGGCGCCTTGGTTCTGCATGTGGCTTTTCTCCAGCAGGCCGACCTGGGCTTATTCACATGATGGTCTCATGGTTCTAAGCACAGCAAGGAGAGGGCCAGCCCCAACACAGAGGTGGTTTCCAAGTCTCTGCTTGTGCCCCGTATGCTATTGACCCAGCAGGCAAAGCAAATCGCCTGGCCAAGCCCAGGGCCAGGGCGGGGAGGGTCTACAAGGAGTGCTGTTCAGGCAGGGAAGTCATGACAGCCACCTTTGTTAACCATCTGCTGCAACTTTAATGAAAACAGAGAAAACCACAGAAACACAATGCTATAGAAGCAGGACACTTATTAAACAATCGTGATAAAAGCAGAAATAAGTGCTGTAGAAAATAGAAAAGCACCAGAGCTGGTAAATGTACTCAGGACTTACTCTCTGGAACAAAAACAGAGAAATTGATAAACTTTAGCAAACATAAACAACAAAAAAGAATGAAACAAAAATAAGTCACTAGAGCCAAAGACAGTATGTAAGAACAACTATGGAAAAGCTTAAGGTGATAAAAGAATCCTACCAACGATGATGTATAAATGAACTTTAAAAATGTTACAAATTTCAAAATGTATTAAATGGTCAACAAAATTTAGCAGAGGGTATTGTGAATATGTGGACTTTACCAAAATGAACTCAAGGAGAATAGAAAGCCCGGTAACCAATAACCAAGGAAGACGACCCTAGAAATGCATGAGGTCAGAAACTAGAGGTCAGGTGAAGGACAGGACACTTGCGTAATTGGGAACATGGGAAGAGAAACTGGGCACCCCCAGACCAGTCGGAATTCATAACTGACTGGTCCTTTAGAGAAGTCAGGGCTGGAGACTCTCTTCCCAGGCGTGTCCTGATGGTGGGAACGCTCACTGAGTACATCCTCTGCTTGGGGCAAGGAAAGACGATGGTCACGTAAGCCCTCGTTTGGTCCAGGCAAAAAACCCGCTTACAAGATGAGCTGTCCAAGTAGGATTTTGGAGTGTGAGAGACAATGACCAGAGGATCAAACAAACAAACAAACAAACAAAATAGAGATTTATTAAAGAGAAACAATTACTATCTTTTTAAAGTTAAGTGTATTGAGTTCTAATTAATATAAAAGTAAACTTCATCCCTTTTAAATATGCAGTTCTATAGATTTTGACAAAAGCATATGGTCGTGCAGCTCCTTCCTTAATCAAGATAAAGAATATTTCCATTACCTTCCAAAATATCAGCGGAATGAATCGAGCAATATGTAGGGATAATACGTCACAGCCATGCTGGTGTTCTTCCAAGAATTTTAGGCTGATTTAACATTTGGAAATCATTCCATGTAATATGCTGAAAAAACAGGATACAGAGAAAAGTTATATGATGCAGTAGATAAAACAAATATATTTGTTAAAATTTGAAACAACACTAATGCAAACAGTTTAAAACACTAGAAATAAGTGTGTGCTATTTCCTTAATAGGAAATGTGTAAAGTTGTATTTAGAAGACAACTACAGAAAAATTTTATAATATCACACAGAAGGAAGCAAAAATGCCCATTATTACCATTTCTGATCCACATTTTAACTGGAGTTTTAAACCCGAAGGAAAAAAAAAAGGCAAGAAAGACGAACTGAATGTAGAGGAAGTGGGAAGCAGGAAATAAAACTGTCATTATCTGAAGACAGAATGTTTATATACATAAAGAACCCCCAAAAAGTGAAAATCAGTTTTTACAATTAATGTGTGGAACTTGGAGAGTCTTTTCAAAAATAGGACAATGCATAAAAACTCATTATATTCCTTTAGGACGGTCCCAAAGCCTGGAAATGAAGAGAATATGAATTGTTTATTATATATTTGCCTCTCTTTCCACAGTTTGTGGCCTCATGTGTATGCCACACAAATTAGAAAATAAAACTTAAAAATGCCAGTGAAAATAACATTTACAAGAGCATCTAAAGCCTAGGAATAAACATGCAACTAGCTATCTACACAGAAAAGGCAGACATTATTGTGGGAGATTAAAGAAGACCTACATAAATGGAGGGCTAGATCCACGGGTTTGTTGCTAACTTCCCAGAAAAGCAAATTTTATGTATCTCTTCCAAAGTCTGTGCTCAGTAATACACAATGGTAGCTTGAAATTGGCCAGTGGTAGGATTCACAGTACAAAAATCGGCAAATGTTGCAAGACACATACTTCCCCTTGGAGAAACCATAGTTCACCGTTTACCAGCACACCAAGAGCTCTGTTACTTTCATGCAATGAGAAATGAAATACTGTAGAGATAGCCACTGTATTCACTTTCATCTCTAGGCTAATGCAATCCCTATAAAAGTTCCAGTAAATTTTCTGAGGATATTTATAAACCGTTTAAAAAATTTATATGGAAATGCAAAGGACCAAAATAACCAAGTCAATATTTAATAAAAGCAGTGAATAATCACCAAATTTTATTTTAAAGCAGTAGTAATTAAGATAATAGGGTGGGGTTATCTGGAGGGCTCAGTCTGTCAAACGTCTGACTCTTGGTTTCAGCCAGGTCATGCTCTTAGGGTCCTGGGATCAAGCCCTACATTGGGTTCCATGCTAAGCATAGAGTCTGCTTGGGGTTCTCTTTCTCCCTCTGCCCCCGGCCCACGTGCACTCTCTATCTCTCCAAAATAAATAAATCTTTAAGAAAAAGATAATAGGGTATTAGTCAAGGATACACAAACAGACCAATGGAACAAGATGAAGAGTCCAGAAACAGGCCTACCTATGTGTTTACATTTGACTGAAGACAATATAGGGCAGTGGGGAAAAGAACATTAAATAATCACAGGGAAAAAGTGATATTGTCCCGTGCACCATACAGACCTACTGTGTATCTAAATTTGAACAGTAAAACTGTAGTTTGTAGAGGAAAATAGAGAAGAATATCATCATGACCTTAGGATAGACAAAATTTTCTTTAACTA